>NC_140666.1:60327500-65600000 GCF_054131305.1 Coturnix japonica
ATTAGTAATTTATGGGTTACAAGACCATTGGCACAAACACACGCCATCCTGTAACAAAAGGATGGAGATGCGCCTGGAGGACCATAACTTTTATTAAGGCAAAACTTCCAAAGCAAGCACCCACACTGCAGGAAGCCAGCAGCTACTGCAAGCACAGGGATGCCTGTTTGCCTTCTCCTAAGGTATTCCCCAGGATCTGTTATGAAATTTCCCCCCTTTCTGTTTTGTGGTGAAGGGGCCTGAGATCCCTGTAAGGAGTTGCATTACACAACTAAGAACACTGTATGAAAATCAGCTCCTTACACAGCAGCAAAGCTGATGCCCTGGTGCCACTGTAATCAACAGCACTGTATGCACTGACAGAGGTGGTTCTGAGAATGGTGCCGAGAATGGTGACAGTGTCCGTGTCCCTTGGCGCTGTTACAGAGCTCTCCTTGCCAAAGACGACATTTATCAAAACTTCTAAAGGCAAGTGTATCACTTACCTAGACTTGTCTCCAGGCTTCCCCAAATGTTAAACTTAGAAATAATAATAAATAATATACGTATCAAAATAAGCAGACTGGAAGCCCCCAGTCTTGCTGGAGCAGGTTCTTTGTTGTACTTCTCCACCCTCACAAGATTTAGTTCTCCCATCTGCCAAACCACTCAGTGCAGGCACTGAAGGAGAGGGAAAAGGAGGAGCAGAAGGAGGCAGCCAAGAGGACAGCTCTGTGCAGCCCCCGGAAGTGCTCTGGGGATTAATTTTGGCCCAGAGCCCAACGCTAGCAAGTACCACTGGCTTCAACTCCATCAGATGAAATATTATTGTAAGGTTATATCCATCTTCCTCCCTGTACTGCATGCATGCACTGAGTCTGGTTTTTATTTTGGTTAAGGGCAAGGACACTGCATTCAACAACCCACACTGAACCTCCTGATTAAAACAGTGCATTTCCTCACAGCATACATACAGGGGCACGAATATCTAAATAAACGTGGATTGAATAAAAATTGTCATGAAAGACAATAAGCTGCAGAACACTACTGCATACAAGGATTGTGGCTCAGCCTTAACATCACCTTCCTTGGCTTTAGCAAGAAGCTTTGTACTTGTGGCCACAGAACGACAACTGCCTCTAACCCAATTTCCCATTGCCCTGCTTTTCTGGGTCACCTTGCTGCCTTGAAATTCAGAGAGCAGCCATGAGCTCCTCAGATCTCACTGTAGGCAAAGAGATGGACATGAATCTCACCCCTAGTCCTGACCTCTGTAAAGGTTGCAATTGATCTGTCCCGATTGGATATGCGGTAGATAACAGTTTCTCCAGCAGTGGAAAAAGAGAGGGAAAATGCACATCTTCCATACTGGGAAGCATGAAAGGCAGATACAGAGGATTCCCATTGAGAACCAAGGTGAAAAATATACAAATGTCTTTGACAATGGAAACTGCAAAATTCATAGAAAGCAGGAGAAAGACTCTCAGAGAGAACAGAAACAGCCCAGGAGAAAAAAGACAGCAGCTCTACGATGAACCCATTCCAATTTCAACAAAAGGAAGTAAAGGAATTTCCACTATTCCTGGAGTACAATATATATATCTGATATTTACAAGGTAACAAAAACATCCCTCTTGGTAGTGGATTACAAAGTTAGTGCAACTCAAGTAACTTCTGAACACTATGAAGGTTTTCCTCCTCTCCTCTTTAACACTTGTTTTTGGTACTTCTTCCTATTCTTCCTATATTGGTACTGTCTTCCTATTCCTGATTTAGGCAAATCTTCCTTTTTCTACAAAATTAAAGCTCACCCTAGTAGAAGTACTAACTCCCTTTCAGTGAAACTGCCAATGTCTTTCCAGCTCTTACCTGTCTTTTACACCTTCAACATCTCCACTGAATTCTAGCGTGTTCCTTTCACCCTGACTAGCTGACCTACCACATTGTTCTGTTTTAGTGTAACAAAAGTGTACACCTTTCAGCTGATTTCTAGCTGAATACATACATATTGCTTACAATAGTACAGTCTTATACACAACATAGAACTGCATTTGGCTTCTCAGGTCTCTCCTCAAAAGCTGAGCTAGGGCACATTTTCCACATTGAAGAAAAGGATAGTAACACAAACCAATTAAGAAGCAACCAAATTACTTTCCGACATGTATGTGAAGAAGAGCTGCCAGGGTTTTGAGCTAAGAGAAAATCCACAGAATTCCCAAGAAACTGGGAAACAGATTAATGGTCACGTGATGCCCTACTTCAGCTTTAGAGATTTATGAGATTCTTTCACTTTTGCGGATGTCTTAAAACCAAACATATGTCACTCTTGGTTGCTGACTGTGCCTGGTGCCTTCAGGTTTTCCCTCCCAAGGTTTCTCTTGGTGGAGCCCTCCTATTGCTTCCCACTTTTTTTCAGTTAGAAGAATTGGAGTGCAAGGTACCAGCAAGTCTTATCTGCAAGAAAATTAAGCTACAAATTGGCAGCATCAGCTTTCAATAATAATTCCTTTTCCATTTTCTAATTCTGTCTAAATCTCAGCCCCTTTGCTTGTCTGTGTATGAGAGGTTTTAGATGAAAAGTACACAGAGGAAACTCCCATAAACAGAAGATATGAATAGGCGGTAGGCATTGCAGCAAGGCTGGCAGACTTGTTACAACAGATTTAACTTTGCCTCAGTGTATGCTTTGAGGGGGGCCTGGGAGCAGGCTTTTATCCAAACCTATCGAATTCTGGTTCAATCTGATGTTTAGGCTGAGGTTTGGACATGTTCTTAGTTTTTTGGGAGTGACTCATCCAAAACTTTAAGTTATCCAGGAAAAAATGTGGGATTAAATTAATCCTGGATGTTAGTATTTAAAAAGGAAAAAGCGTGTTTAATATGATCTGAATAGCAGTAGAAACCTGAAGCCACAGGAAAATTATACATATATGGGAACGACAGTGTAAGTTATTAAGATCAGTTTGTCTTAAATACCAGAAACTGTGTCTAGGAAAGGAGTCCTTCATTGCACAGGACTGGCTAAGAAAATAATTCAGATAAATCCTGCCAGTGCTAGGATGAACTAGTAACCATAGGTGCTTAATCAGGCATGAACCAAAACAGCCCCACTAGGCAGCCAGGTATTCTGTAACAGCTGCTTCTGGTTGCACAACAGTACAGGCAGGCACAGAGACCCAGTTCCCGTTTACTCCTCTACTCATATCCTCCCAGAACTCACACAGCAGAAATAAAAGGATAAATTAAGGAGACAAAAAAGAGCCACAGCACTTTCTTGCCAAGAAGCAGGACTGTGAAGTTTGAATCTGGGAAGAAGGGAAGGAAGAGAAGCAAAAGAAAGCCTGCAGCTGGTTTGGGTCTCGGGTAGGAAGGAATGGAGAACCAATAAACTATTCTGTTCTTTAAGAGAAGATGGGCTAAGGAGTTTGAAAAGAGTTTTCTGATTGCATTGGAAAGATTAAAATGATGATAACAAAATAAGTTTCAGAAATGGAAAATAGTCTGGAAAGAGAGGCTCCATATCTGCACAACTAATCGGGATTTTTCAGCTGTCTAACCAAACGTCAATTCTGCACTGTAGGTTTCTATTAGTAAAATCAGAAGGAATGATTGGGTGCCAAAACATTTATTTCCACTGCAAAGGCACATTAAGCGCTGAAAAGAAAAAAAAAAAAAAAGAAAAAAAAATCATCAGTTTTGTTGGTGTTTACATAGGAAATAGTTAAGCTGTGGTAAAGACCTAAGCAATCATTTTTGTTATGAAAAGCAATGACAGGACATTTGTGTTTTAAAAGCATCCAAGTTTATCAGATTATGATTTTTAGCATACTTGTGGTCATTCCCTAGAGCATATTGTTGGTGTGCATATGCAGCTCAAGTGTTCCTACCCCATCAGCCAAAACGTCTGTGGAAGGAGGTACTTCCATTTCCGAGGGTGGCTACCCCTTCACGTATCCCACACCGGGCCCTGTTGTCCCCTAGAAGAGCCCCACAAGCTGCAGTACACAGTACTTTCGGCCCAGGCCAATGATTTATGGGGGAGCCTTGAAAACCAGTTTAAAAGAGCTGAGGACCAGATGAGGCCATCTACATGTGGGGATTGAATGTTCTGGAAAGAAGGAGGCTTAAGGGAGACCTTACCGCTCTTTACAATTCCCTGAAAAGAGGTTGTGGTGAAGTGAGGCTAAGCATCATCTCCCATGTAACTAGTGATTGGATGAGAGGGAATGACCTCAAGTTGCACCAGGGGAGATCCAGGTTGGACATAAGAAAAAATTTCTTCTTTGAAAGATTGTTTAGGCACTGGAAGGAGCTGCCCAGGGAGGTGGTGAAGTCACCATCTGTGGAGATGTTCAAAAAACATTTAGATGCTGTACTAAGTGACATGGCCTAGTGGGAAATGTTGGTCATAGGTGGCTTGTTGGACTAGATGATCCTGGAGGTCACTTCCAACCCTGGTAATTCTATGATTCTATATTTGGGTTCACTTTCTCCTTTCCATTGAGCTCTCTCCAGCAGTTTGAAAGCATTCTCTCCAGCTTCCACTGCTCCAAAGATGCACAGGTTCAGGAAAAAAAAAAAAAAAAAAAAAAAAAAAACCTTTATCTGACCATACTAGTGCTTGTGGAAAATATTTAAGGATTCAGTAAGCCAACACAGCATAACAAGCCATGTGCTAAGTAGTTCTAAAGCACAAAGGTGACATTGTTTTTCCTCCATACATCACTGGTGTATCCGTCCCTTCAGCATACTGCCTGAAAGGCAGGACTGATACTTGCCGGGCTCATCATTCTGGTCTAAATGGAGATGAAGGAGGTCACTATCATGTTACCTGTTCGAGTCTGGAAAGGAGCTTGCCACCCACCCCTTAACAGGGTAACCAGCATGTCAGGGCAGGCTGAGGGCCACACATGCCCCAGCACATCTTTCTGTCATCCTGCTTTCCTCTCAAAAGAAGGCACTGCCGCAACACAGGACTTTTACCCAGACGTACTCCTAAGAAAACCCCTTCTTCTTCTAACCTGACAAACTACACTTATTCAGTGTCCAGATTCAGATCTGATCGACACTTCAAGTTCCTCTCATCCTGGCCTCAAATTCTTCCAGCTGAGCACCATAAGTGCTTTCTTCCCCACTGCACAAAGCTGGGAATCAATACAAACAAGTGTCCTCATCTCCAGTTCTGTCTGTTCCAGAGGAATGCAATTCTATGGCTGTGCCACTCCAGGGAGGGGAAGATCATGTTCCCAACATTGCTCCAACACCCATTTATTCACTAGCTGTAACACACTACTCAGGTTTTGTGGGTTTTGTTGTTTTTAAACACTTTTATGGGGTGATTTTAATTTTATGCCCAAATTAAAACAATGGGAAGACACCTTATGTATTCCTTGCACAGGAATAAATAATTGTAATTAAAGGTCCATTTCTCTAGTTCAACTAGGCAAAAGCTACATCACTTCACAAATTTGGTAAAAAAATGACACAGAACTATACCCAGACAGGCATGGCTCAAGACAGAATTCCACTGAAGTGAATTTACTGCCAACATAAAATACAGATCAGCAGGTGGAAAACCAGACCCAAACATATGAATAGTCACCCTACATGGTTGTGAAAAGGAAACCCCTGCTCCTATGTTGAAGTTATGCTTAAATATACCACCAGCCAAACCATGCCGAGCCCTGTGCTGCACATTTTCAGCAGGCTCAGTGGGAATGTGCAGATCTCCAAATCTGTTCCCTTATGCCAAACATAATGCAGTTTCGGTGTTCCTCTGCTCTCCCAGCTGAGGAGTTACTCATAAGTGTCCCTCACTATTGGGAAGTTTGGCTCTGTTTTCTTTAGACACAATAGGACTGCTACCAACAGAGTTCTCTAAATGATTACTTTTAAGTTCTACAAGACAATAAGCAATAACTATTAAGTAACACTGATTATGCCACCCTCAGACATTTAACGTAGCTAACGATCCACACTGCATCTTCTTTTGCAGCATAACATCACCCCAATACTCACAGGTACAGACAAACAGAACCAAGTTGTATATCAAGAATGTATGTGCCCCAGTGAACAAAGTTTGGGGCATATACTCTCTCAGATAATCTTGGCAGATAATAATTTTAAAGCACACATGCAAATAACAATCTTAAGGTCTAGAGCATGAAAAATGAATTTGCAGGTGTTTACACATTTACACATGTAAATTTGTGCACACAAAGAAGACAGTGATGAGACCCCTTTGCAAATTAGATCTTTCTGCAGTTTAAGTTGAGAAGTAGGAAGGGGCAGCTTTGTTTCCCCTGGACCTGTGAAAAGAGATAAGGGAATTTTTTTTTTCCCCACATATATGGACACTCAGTGCCAAATTCTAGAGATTCAGTTAGATTTATATCATTTCCAAAATCCTTCAATCTGTTAGTAGCAGCATGGAATCTATGAAGTACCAAAACACAGCCATTCATTATGGATTATTTTCCTCTCTTTAGTTGAGAAACCAAAAGGTTGCTTTCCTTCTGCACAACTCAGCACTGTGTTTGCTCTCCCCAAAAAACAAAATAAAATTATTCCAACTTAACTGATTTTTACTTTTCATCCTTTATTTAAAAGATTGGAATGAAAAAGTAATTTCCAAATGTACTCTATTTTGTCCTAAGTTTCATTTGGTCTGTTTATCTCTCAAACATAGACATCCAGTATTGGAAGGAAGGAAGGAAGGGAGGGAGGGAGGGAGGGAGGGAGGGAGGGAGGGAGGGAGGGAGGGAGGGAGGGAGGGAGGGAGGGAGGGAGGGAGGGAGGGAGGGAGGGAGGGAGGGAGGAAGGGAGGAAGGGAGGAAGGGAGGGAGGGAGGGAGGGAGGAAGGGAGGAAGGGAGGAAGGGAGGAAGGGAGGAAGGGAGGAAGGGAGGAAGGGAGGAAGGGAGGAAGGGAGGAAGAGAGAAAGAGAGAAAGAGAGAAAGAGAGAGAGAAAGAGAAAAAGAGAGAGAGAGAGAGAGAGAGAGAAAGAGAGAGAGAAAGAGAGAAAGAGAGAAAGAGAGAAAGAGAGAAAGAGAGAAAGAGAGAAAGAGAGAGAAGAGAGAAAGAGAGAAAGAGAGAAAGAGAGAAAGAGAGAAAGAGAGAGAGAGAGAGAGAGAAAGAGAGAAAGAGAGAAAGAGAGAAAGAGAGAAAGAGAGAGAGAAAGAGAGAAAGAGAGAAAGAGAGAAAGAGAGAAAGAGAGAAGAGAAAGAGAGAAAGAGAGAAAGAGAGAGAGAGAGAAAGAGAGAGAGAGAGAAAGAGACAGAAAGAAAGAAGGAGAGACAGAAAGAGAGAAGGAGAGACAGAGAGACAGAAAGAGAGAAGGAGAGACAGAAAGAGAGAAGAGGGAAGGGAAGGGAAGGGAAGGGAAGGGAAGGGAAGGGAAGGGAAGGGAAGGGAAGGGAAGGGAAGGGAAGGGAAGGGAAGGGAAGGGAAGGGAAGGGAAGGGAAGGGAAGGGAAGGGAAGGGAAGGGAAGGGAAGGGAAGGGAAGGGAAGGGAAGAGAAATTGATGAAAATTGATTGATTCCACAATCAGGAAGTACCGGAAAAAAAAAAAAAAAAAAGAAAAGAAAAAAAAAAAAAACTTTTCTTCTTTTAGCAAAACACATCATGAACCTTTTGAGTCTTCATTTATCTTGCATATTTCTACTACTCATGTCATGTTATTGTCTTGTCTCATCATCTGGGAAATACCCCATTGCAGAATGACATCACAGTGAAGACTTTGGAGACTATGAACGAGCTGAAGAGGAATAAACAAGTCCAAACCTTCTCAGCTAATTACTTAACACTCCCCTGCAATGGTAGGATCAACCCAGTTAGTGAAGCTAAGATTTTGGTAACAGATCCCTGCAAGGTAATCCTGCCAAATAAAGGATTATAAAGGAAAGTCCCATTGGAAGCCTGGAATGCATGGAGGCTAAGAAGGTGCAGTAGCAGTCAGTGGAGGCAGAGAAGGGTGGAAAAAGAACTAGGGAAAGCACAGTCCTAAATTTCTAAGATTTAAATAATCCAAGCTTTGAAATGGACAAGTTTAAAACTGAGGAAGCTCTAAGATAATCTAATGGGAAGAAAATAATTAGACAGAAATCACAACTGAAAATAGGAATTCCCAAAGACTATTAGGAAATGGGTTTAATTGACAAGGGGAAAAACTACTTTTCAGAAAGGGCTGGCAGATTTAAAGAATGGGAAAAAAAATGTAGATTTCTTCATGTTGAAATCAAAGGATTAAAAACTCAATGCTGTATAAATATCTGCTATAGCAGAGAGTTGAACTGCTCTCTACCCATCTTCTGCGACATTCAAACTGAAATTTTGAATGTTTTCAGGAACCCAACATAGGTCCTGCTTTTGAAGTTACAGTACACAGAAACATAAGATCAGATCGGCACTAAGAGGTTTGACACACAAATAGTGGAGACACCCACCATCTGAACAGATTCAGTCCCTTCAGACAATGGCTGTGTAAGTGATTGTTGTGATCCTGAGCAGCCACCACTCAGGATGCGTTAGAACATCTCAGGAGCAACTGCACCTGCATCTTCCAAGGATGTATATTTGTATAGAATAGCACTGAATTCCAAACACTATGCAGCAACATATGCCATCCATTGAATGACTTCAGCATTTCCCACTTTGCATTGCAATTTTTCTTTCTAAAATACCCAAGTTCTAATGTTGTATTTCACAGGATGAGAGATTTCTGTACCCCTGACTGATGCTCAGTAGCACTTGGGAGAAGGACAGCTGTTCTCATCTCAACTTGCTCATTAGATGTCAGAGGAAAGGTCATGCCACTCAGAGGGAAGCTATCTCTCCAGTTCTTCTTGCAGCTTGAGTTTTCCCCAAGACCCATACCACTGTGCCACACAGTGTCTGTGTTATCTTCTCATTTCCTTGTCCTGTCAGCCAATACATTGTTTACACATAGTGTTTTCAGCTGGTTTAATTTGTTCCCCCACAAGAAATCAGAAATGCAAATCTGAATGCTCTTGCTCCTAATTACTCTGTCAGCACCAGCAGCCAAGGAATTATGGATTTAGGTGTTCAGATTTACACCACAGCTATAAGAAGGAAAACTGAGTGAAACACCTTTAGGAAATAAGCAGTATGCTACAAAAAGCAGAACCAGAGCCCCTAATCTGCAGAGCTGCAGCAGAACAGCACAGTCTATGACATATGTCAATAAGGATATACAAGCGTCCTTCCCAGGATTTACAATGTATATATTAAGAAGCTAGAAGGATTTAGCAAAATTGCTGTACTGACAACCTTAAAGCTAACTGCATATGTTTTGACATCATATATGGTGTGACAGGACACCACCACAAAGAGGTGCATTCCAGACAACTCATGCCAGTGTTTTGAATAAGATATGATTTATATTTACTTTTGTTGTGTATTTTTACTAGGGGATAAATAACAAAATAAAACATGTCACATTCTGTTTATTCTTTTTTTGGTCTTCTCAGCCAAGCATGCTCTCAGTCTGCAAACATTTAACATTTTCAGCATCAGTGCTTTACCACAGAAGACATCTGAAGGTTATCCTCTTCCCTTTACTCTAATAAATTATAACTCAAATGTTGATCAAAGCACTCTCTCAACTTGAGCAAAGTAATGAAAGAAAAGTTTAAATTAAAATCATTTAAATTTCTTCAAGTATTGAAAACATGGGTATGCACGGAGGTTGGGTTTTTCTTGCTGATTTTTATTTTTATTTTTAAACAGACATAATCACATCTTCTTTAAAGTTACAATTAATCCCTAACTGGGAGAGGGTGCAACCCATATGGAATTAAATTTCTCTTTGGAAATCATGTGTTTGCATTCTTCCTATATGATGATTTTTACCACACCAGAAACTTCCTAATTAATTGCAACTTATTTCATTGTACTGAAACAGATGTAAATAAGTATTTTTCTAGTTATTATAATCATTCTTGCTATCCACGTAAGTAGAAATTAAAGGAGGTCACTAAGAAACCCCATGCATCTTCAGACTAAACTTCATTCACTACTTCCTGCAGAATATTTGCAGATTTTTCCTGTTAAATGAAGGACATAAGAAAGATTTAAAAGAAAGAAAGAAGGGAAGGAAGGGAAGGAAGGGAAGGAAGGGAAGGAAGGGAGAAAGAAAGAAAGAAAGAAAGAAAGAAAGAAAGAAAGAAAGAAAGAAAGAAAGAAAGAAAGAAAGAAAGAAAGAAAGAAAGAAAGAAAGAAAGAAAGAAAGAAAGAAAGAAAGAAAGAAAGAAAGAAAGAAAGAAAGAAAGAAAGAAAGAAAGAAAGAAAGAAAGAAAGAAAGAAAGAAAGAAAGAAAGAAAGAAAGAAAGAAAGAAAGAAAGAAAGAAAGAAGGAAAGAAGGAAAGAAGGAAAGAAGGAAAGAAGGAAAGAAAAAGGAAAACGACTGCTCTGAGTGAAGTCAATGAGTCAATGCTTAGGCAGGGCTCTTTGAACATCCTACCTGAAGCAACTGACTTATAAGAGAAAATGCTTCAAAGGGATGAAATGCAAAATATGACCACAGAAGAAAGAGTTTTAAAAGTCTTTGGGAAAATCGAGCCTGGTTTTAAGTAGAAGAAGGCTGACAGGATCACAAGAGAGCTTACGTTACTGGAGAACTTAAAAGTGAAAAAAAGTTAAAGCAGTAATTCTCAGTGAAAACAAAATACTGGAGACTGAAAAATGCCCAAGAGAGGCAAATGTGGCCTAATGCCAATCATCGTCAGCTTGAAAGGTGGTACTTTATTAAAAAGAGAATTTCATACTCAAGAGACTCTTTTGGAGTAAGCTGTGAAATCCGGAAAAGGAGAGTTCAGGTGATAGACACCGTCAGTAGAAAATTCACAAAACACTTGTGAGGGGCTTGCTAGCAAAGCCCCCTGAAGATAATAAAAAATTATATAGAAAACTGCAGTACTCTCCCAGTCTAGCTCAATCTAAAAGTCATCAGTTGTTATCTGCTGCCTCAATAGGGCTCTCCTAGGGGTTGGAGGCTAAAGGCCTCCAAAATACAGAAGAGTTGATATTTTGAAGCTGAACAACCACTACTTGCACCACATAAAGGTAGCACCCTTTGTTTATGCAATACCATTAAAAGTGAACCATGACTTTCAAGATCAGAGTCTTTAATGCAGTGCAACCCCAAAAAGAAAGAAACCTCTTGTTACACAGCCTAAGGCACTTCTGAAAGGAGCATTATTAGGTTAGGAAAATTCAGTCAATGCGATTGGTATGAATATCTGATTTTTAGATCTCTTAAGGCACTGGATCAGGATTCGGGAAACCTGCATTCAATTTCTGTCCCTGCCAGAGACTTCCTGTGTGACCTTGGGAACATCACTCCATTTTGGAGGGCCTCTTTTTGATTGCAGATGATATTCCCCCACTCCGTTGTATCTATACTAGTTGCTCACACCAAATGCTGAATTTACATCCTTCACCATGTTGTCCCTGGCCCCACGGAACATGAACACAGATGCCAACGCTTTTCAAGTTCTTTGCTGAAGAGAGCATGTACAATAACAGTCCTATCCTTCCACAAGCATACCAGAAGGAAGCGTGCCCATTCTGTTTTAAAGCACAAGTGTTTCAAAACAACTCTAGCCTTTTAAAATCTTTGCATTGCTTCAGGAATGGGATGTTCCAGAGTGACTTAATAGGTTCCAGAAAAATGTGTCTCCAGTAATTGTGCATGTGTTAAAGGGACAGGTCTGCAGATAACATAGAGAGAGACCTTTTCTGACAAAACAACTTCACCACATAAGCCTTTCCTATCTCCCTCCCAAAACTGGCTTTTATTTCATCACACGCAGTATCTGGCTGGAAGCAGAAGATATCTTTGCTTTAAATGAGTGCAATATCTAGAACTAAAACAGTTACTGATAACAAAATCATAGAAGTAGTAGCTGTTCTGATCTGTTCAACTGATCTGTTGAGTATCTTCCCCTCAGCTAGACTTCTTTTCAGTTCTCTCTCCACAGGTACGTTCAGGACTTTTAAGAGCTACCCTCTTGGGACTCATGATCAACATGACTCCTCCTCACACTGCTACAGACTCTCACTTTCAACCATCAACACATCCCATTCCTCACCATCTGTGTCAGGGGCTGTATGAGTTTAACAGCAGGATAGTGGGCTTTTCAAAATAAAAATTAAAAAAAAAAAAAAAGAGAGAGAGAGAGAAGAAGAAGAAAGCCACCACGTTTAAGAACATCCAACTGTTCCACATCTGCACTCTGCTCAGCCAGATTGAAAATGTGTTCTGAGTAAATGATGGAAACAGGTCACTGTAAATACTTGGCAACAACAACAGACATGGCAGTGTCCCACTTCTTATTTCAAAAGCCAGTACACTGCCTCTGTAATGGAAAAAAAAAAATCTGAGGACAAGGTGATGTGCTCCAGATAGAGATTCTGACTGCTTATTTTGATGTTGAACCCTAGAAGTCTTATTATGTAAACACACCTTCCCAGAAGTAGGATTTATATTTATTCATTTGATAATCAGAAAGGTCAAATATATTGAATTTCTTCAAGTGACATTAGATCTAATAGCCTATCATTAGCATTTTGAGCCACCACTGATGAAGTCAAGAATTTTAATGGCACAGACAATTCATCCTCTCCTTTAGGATGCTCCCCAAAAAATTCCATCAAGCAAAATTATCAGGGTAATTATTTGTGACTTGTGCTTGGACGGAATCTAGCGTATTTTTCACACAAACACTAGTAAGCTCTTTTGAACACTAAGGACAAAGAGAATAAAAACAGATAGAAGTATTTTGTTCTTGGAAGCAGCCCTTCACAATGTATAACTTCATGGTAGTAAAGGGATATGGTTTCAATTCTAACCTGAATCAGACTCTAAATATTCTGACATAGATCAAGTATACTTGCCAAAACATATTCTTCCCTTTCAAAACATTCCATTGGCTCTGATCTCATTAAGCCATTTAAACGCCATTTCGTTTCAAAAAATTAAAAATGCAATATTAAAAGTAGATTACATTGAAATAGCAAAATGATATGGAACAGTATTTCAGTTATACTTCATTCTTTTAAGGTATGTCAAAGAATTCCAAAGTTATTAGCTGCCAGTTTAGATTAGAATTAGGCATTGCTCAAGTGCATCACTGTTACATTGACTAGATTCATTTCTACCAGTTATTCTGGAATTACACAAATTTTTTTCCTCCTCAGACTTTTGTCCTCTTTTGTGACAGGTTAAGGTAATGTAAGTACTACTATGAAGAACACCAAAAGGGCCACAGCTGGCCCTTCTTCAGTGTGGAATTGGAACAGTCAATTTTCAGAGATTCTTTTCAACTTACTCTATAAAGTCCTTGAACATCTTTTTTCCACTCTGTTCAAAATCGTTTACCAAATGTTTTCTTGCTTGCATTGACAAATATATTAGGTTATACCAACAGAGCTTCTGCTGTCCAGATAAGTTGCTCAGTTACATTTTCATCAACACTGTGGCAGCATTCAGTGTCACCACTGCCACAACTTACTTTTGTACATGGTAACTAAATAAGAAATTCAAATATTCTAGCTTAAATAGGTACAAACACACACAGAGTGCATTTGTGTTTTCTTTAGAAAAAAAAAGTTGCTACCTCTCTATTCTGGGGATGAGACAGCTTGTGCATGAATCATCTTCATTTCTGTTCAATTCCATATAAATTCTTGTGACTTTCCAATTTCTCATTTGCCTTTCTGCAGAACAAAGATAGAAAAAGACTCTCAGTAAGAATCAGTAGCTCCACAAAATCATATTTCATAACCCCTATTCTTTTCTTCCCCATGACAGATAGGAGCTCCATCATGGTCTGAATATCTTCACGCATCATATTTCCCAGGAAGAAATCATGAAGTCACTGTCATTTGCCATTGACCTTCCATGAGAATTGCAGGGATGTAGGCTGAAGGCAGTCCTTAGAGGCAGACAAACAGAAATCAAAAGAACCAACTTCCTGGCAATAGACACCTCTACACATATATCCACAGATAAATTGCTCCTGTAACTATGCAGATTTCTACCCATTTGGTAACATTCTTCACATAGTGCTTTGAAGAAGTCATGCTATCAGGGTGGAGGACAAGAAATCAGCTTTCACTATGGAGTCTGATATGACATTATTCAAAATGTTATGCATACAAAGTTAGTAAATTGTTTTTAAAAAGAATAAATAGTAAAGTTACTACACATACATACTTCAACATTTACATTCATCACTACTATTAAGAAAGACCCTGGAGCACTTGCAGAACATTTCCCAGCCTACCAGCTGAACTGTAAAAGCATAAGCTAACCTGTAAAACTATTAGGAAATTTCTAGCAAACAAAAAGGAAACTATGGCATGATTTCAAGGTAAACTAGTTGAAAAAGCAGGCAGGGTACACTATATGGAAATACTTTTTTCATATTTACACTGTTTCTTAAAATTCTACTCAATTGCACTGAAGATAGTCAGAAACATCACAGGGATCCACGTGTATCTTTCATCTGGACCACAAAGCCTTTTCTTAAGTTTGCCTTAATGACTGAAGAGCTTTATTGTCAACATTCAGCACAGGCTGTGCTGAAATGTTTCTGACCTATGTTATCCACATCTCTCTGTGCCATGTTTTGCAAACTGCAATTACATTCTTAACCAGAAGCAGAATTTGTGTTTCTTTGAAGTACTGTAGCCCAGCACATGAGATGCTCCACAACTGCTTCAGTCTGAAGCAGTCACATGTTGCAAGTTCAGATACATGCAGATAGTAAATGAAGGTAATAGCAACAGTGACAGAAGTCTCTTACATCACCTAAAGTCCCTAGAGTAGCCTATGCCAGCAGTCCCAATTCATCTAGTTAAATGATACTAAGATATGCTGCTTATACCTCTAATTAGAATTAGTGTGCTGATTTTAAAAATAGCATTGTTAAATAAGACAAATATACCCCAGAAATCAAGCTCAACGTATAATGCCAATCTATGGTCATCAATTAGGATGACACAGACTGCTAAAAATATACAAATCCATAACTGTAATTGGCCCCCTGAACTCTGTCCAGCTCTGTAAAGCTACAAGATACAGACAAGCTGACAGCATTGAGCTGTGAAGTCCTGCAGTGTTTGCAGTCAGCAGTGATCAGTTAGCACAGTCTGTCTGGAGTGCAATACTCTTGTATTACCTATACCTCCATAGGCCGATTTATCTACTATGTAACTGTAGATGGCAGGTGTATTATTAGACTTAAGGAAAGCAAACCAATTTAAGCAAGCAAACCAACATTTAAAGTAAATAAATACAGCCTTGTTGGCAGCACAGAAGCACCTCTGACTTCTGTGTTGCCAGAGAAAAATAAAGGCAAATCGCTCACATACGTGGCTTCTCCTTTTTTAGCCTCACAAATAGTGATAGTCTAAGGAAACTGCTCTGCAAGGAACAGTGAATAACATGGTTTGGGGAGAAACAAAACAGAACAAAAGAACAACACACCAGTAATCAAACGAGTAACTGATCAGCATCTGGAACCATCTACATGCTCATACTCACCACTTCAGAATCAGTGAAAAACAGCATCATATTCATCTTTCAAAAGCATATCCAGAATAGTTGTTCCAAATCTATCCAGATGTGGGTGATTTAGTACTCAGAACAAATATTTGAGGAGCACCTAGATGTTTAATTATATCCTATTTTGTTGCAGTTGTGTTCTTTTCTTCTTATTTTGGGGAACAATTCTCTAGCGTACTGCTTGTGAAACTGCATGTACCTGATGTCCCCAAATACCATGCATCATGCCATCTCTTATTATAAAAAGAACTAAAGCAAAAAGTCTGATTCCTCTAGCTTCAGGGATCTGAAGACAGGACAGAGCACTGGTCTTTTATTCAAGCTGTTTTGGTACAGGTATACCTATACAGACCTGGGAACGTAAAAACAGCCAACCCCAAACAAATAAAGGTCTAGAGACTAATAATGAAACACAGGATCAGATAAAAGCCATTAACATAGGAGAGGCTGAAGAAAGCATCCTTTCCCCTGCATATCTTACTACACTCATCATTTCCAGAAGTATGTATCCTTTTCATCCCAGACACCACAGCTAACAGCATCTCTATCTTCCATTGTTAGATATATCTCAAAATATATTTTGCACAATCCCATAACAAGAAGCTTCAAAACCAAGTTACGCAGCCTTGCAAAACAGATGCCCTCTACTTGCATTTCTGCTATTTTTGTAAGTAAGCACCATGAAGTTCTCATGGCCACAACTGCATGCTCATTTGCTACAGTGCCTTTTCCTTTCTTTTAACAAAAATGATATGCAAAATGTGACCAAAGATGCAATCTTGCATTACTTCATGTGTCTTTTTTTTTTGTTTTTAATCAAAGAGAAAATTTATATTTTAAAATGTGAGTTTTTGTTTTGCTTTTTACAAGTGGTTCTGGAAAAATCAAAAAGTATTCATCTAGAAGTGATAAACAGGAGATAGGAGATTTAAAAAACTGAAAGTGTTCTGTATTTCTAAGGCAACATGCGAAACTCTTTGCTGTGAGAAGTTCACATCCAACATTAAGATTATGCAACATTAAGAACAAGTTGCCTCTTGCATCCTTCCTAAATGAACTCCTCCTCTAGGTAGAGTCTGCAAGGGTACAAAAGCTCAAAAGGAGGAGTTCCATTACCCTTTGCCTGTCAAGGAACAAACAGCTCATGCAAGGAAAAAACACAACAGGAAAAAAAATGCACTCAAGTCACCCGCAATTTTACAGTAGCCTGAGAAAGGATGCTTTGCATCTGCTTTGTCTTGGAGGATATTTTTTCATTCTTATCTGTTGTTCTCCAAAGATTCACAAATATTTCTTTGCAGCAAGGACAGTAAGATATTTGTAAATGCAGATTTAAAACTAAACTGAAGGTCTCAGTCTTCAAGGTTCAGAAAAATGTACATGACCAAACAACTTTCCCAACCCCTGTGAAAGAGATCTGTTTTTCTTCCAGAAGAGACTGAATGTTTTCATTTCACACAAGTTATCTATATATGCTCTGCTCAACTTTTTCTTATGTAACAATTGGGGAGGTCATTTCCACCTGCTAATTCCAGATTTGCTCAGCAATTTTCACTGAAAAGAACTTCAGTGGAGAAGATCTAATTGTTCCTGCACCAGAATACACAAAGAACATGGACCTCTTTGGAGTAAAATTTCTTTTCCTTGGAAAGCCAGACCACCATTTACGTCAAGCCAGCTGGAAAATGGAAGAGGACAACCGCAGATATACTTTTCAGAAGATGAATATTTATTTTTAAAAAGAAGTTATTCTGAAGGCTAACAAAATGAGTTGCAGAGCCAGTTTTAAAATGCCTGCAAAGCTAAGACTTCCACTTCAAAGAATTAAGTCATTTTCCTCAACGTGGAGACCAGAGATATCATGCATTGCAAACCAACAATTTAAGAAGTTGTAGAGGTATTGTAAGATACCCAGAAAACAATAAAAACTTCAGTTTCACCAGAATCTGATCTAGTGTCAATTAAAAGGGCTGAAATGACTCTTTAACAGCAGTTGCAAGGGTAGGATATCATTCTGCAGCTGCTATAAGAAATATGCTTGAACAGAAGATTTGGAGCAGATGACATCCAAAAGTCACTTCTGCCCTTAACCATTCTGTATGATTCCAGAAATGGCTGTGCAGTTTGTAGGACCATGGAAAGATCAAAGAACTGTTTGAACTGGAAGGGGCCCTGAAAGGTCACCCAGCTCAGTTCCCCAGCAATGAAGAGGGACATCTACAGCTCCATTGAGTACTCAAAACCCCTCCAACCTGACTTTGGGTGTCTCCAGAGATGGGACTCTGAACAACCTACGCCTATGCTTCATCAGCCTCATTGTGAAAAAAAAAATTCCTCATATCCAACCTAAATCTCCCCTCTTTTAGGATGAAACCATTTCTCCTTCTCCAGTAACTACAAATCCCACTAACACATCTGTCCCCTTCTTGCTCACCCTATACATACTGAAAGGCTCAGTTCTCCCTGGAGCCTTCTTTTCTCCAGGCTGCACAGCACCAGCTCTCAGCCTGTCCTTGTAGGGAAGTGTTTAAACCATTAGGTCATTGTTGTGGCCCTCTGGACATGCTCCACCAGGTCCACATCTCTCCTGCTCTAAGAACTCCAACATTTAGAGCATGAAAAGGTATTAAGATTTAATTTCATACCAGAAGACTCATGAAAGCACACATTAGAGACCTGTTCAAAATTCAGACATAAAATACTTTCTCAGTGTTTGCTGCAAATGCGTATCAGATTTAAAACCAACACTCCACTCTCAGATCTTCGTGGTATATAGAGCATTGCTGTGGACTGCGGAGTAGCTGTCACGCTCTGCATCCTGGCTGCTCTCCAGCCCTGGGTGAGGCAATCCCCATAGCATTTGCATGGAAGAAACGATGGGCTCCTTTTATGTGAAGGATCTAGAGAGAGTGAAAAGTGAGTTTGGGTTTTCCTGGCATTTATTTGATTTCTTGGGTGATGCCCCTCACCCACAAGAAAAAGAATGATAAATAAAACATGCCAGGTGTCCCAGTGACTCCATCAGAAGTGTTTAAGCATTCTCTCTGAAGTCCCATGCAGAAAAACTCCAGCCTTCACATCACACATTATTCTTTGCAAAAAAAAACAATGCCAGCCATTCTTTATAGATATTTTTCTATACTCTTTGGAATTGTCAGCTTCTAGTTCACTGTGAAATACAGTTCCTTTCATATAAGTGTTTTTTATGGAAATGCATTTGTTGGTTTAATTTTACAGCTTTAGACAGTTTCTGCAAATCATTTTTGATAATTACTTAATGTTATTGCATATGAATGTCATTACTAGCAAGATCTGCTGCAACCCACTAGCAAGAAAAAAAGAGGCAAGACAGGAGTTCAGCTCAGCTATTGCTTCTGACCCAGAACTGCAAGTGCTGTTGTCATTTTGAAATGTTTATAGAACCCTACAGTTTTCTAAAACTACATGATACAGCTCTTAGCATTTCACAGACAGCACAGCTGATTAACTGGAAAAAAATTAAAGATGCTTTCTATAATTCTGCGTAGTATTCTTCATGCTTGAATGAAAGCAGGAAATCCAAGGCTGCCTTTGGCAGGCAGGGAGCCACTTTCTTGTTTCTTTGAGTGTGGAATAAGTTTTAATGGTGTAGCAGAGAGGTGATGCACAGTGTGTTACAAGTGGTTTCAAGCCTCTTCAGGTTTATCTCTGCCCTGAGGTTTGCTTTCTGTAACAAAGATCCACTCACATGTGATAGAGGCTTACAGGCAGAGGGAAACGGCAAGCCCAAGTAGAGGAGAAGAATATCACAACTTCGGGGGAGATTTCTCCATTAGGTGCTACCAGACTCTGTATTCCATAAGAGATCCAGCAGCTCCAGATTTACACAGCCATTAAATGAAAGCATGGGAGTTCATCTTTAAGGGACTTTTTCTAGTCTGCACTGATAGTTCTTCAGCGGGTAATCAGACTGCATCTAAATGCTACTTGCTAGAGAATATTTATGCTTTCATATGCTATATTATTGTAAGTCTCCTGAAAAAATATCAGAGCTGTTTGACAAAAGAATAAATAAAAGACACTCAGATCTGAAAATCTGCATTACTGTGAGATTTTACTAAGGACACAGAAGCATTCTGTTAAATAAAAGCTACCCTCAGCCTTTCAAAAAGTTCCATATTATCTCATTTGAGTCCCTTCATAAAGCTCTCCTCTCCACAATGGCCACCTCCAAAAAACTCAGCTTTGAAGCCAATGGAAGTACACTTGCTGCATGTGTATCTATTATCGTCATTTGTCAGATATTTTAATTGCAATCATTGATACCTATAGTACCTTTCTCCACCTTATGCCCATGGGAAGTCTTGTGTAATAGTGACTTAGGCTTCCTAATTTACCATCACTCAGATGCAAAGTACATTTATCCAATGACACTGAATCCAATTGCAAAGAATGCCAAAGCAAGAGAAATACAAGTGGCTTGGGGTGGAAGTCAGTCAGATACTTTCACAAGACGCTTGAAAGGCTACATGAACTCATGCATTAATGATGCTTCATAAGTACTATTTCAATGCTGTCTTTGGAAATGGTTCCATGAGGAAAGCATGTTTGTTAGGAGAAATAAGACGTGCTGGTCTTGAAATTAATAAAATTCAGCCCAGTTTCATACTTACTGTAATGTATACCATATAGTTAATGGCTAGAGAGAATGCTAGTTAATTATGCACAAATACAGCCTGGATTTAGAAAAAAAAAAATAAAGCATAATCCAGAAAATGGAAGTAGTTGATGACAAATAATGTTTCAACTTTCAATAACTGTGGTCAAGTTCTCTTTGTGTAGAGCTCTAGGATGAACTTGAGGGCTTAATACCATAATTAAGAAACATACAGATCTTTCTTTAGAAACAAGATATTTGGCTGAGATTCACAGTCTCTCAAATGAACTCCCTTCCATCCTATGAACTTGCTCTCTTCTGCTCACCTAACCTCACCAGATACACTGAAGCTCTTCCAGTTCCAGGGGATGAGGCAGTCTCCAGCAAGATCCAAGCCACCAGGCAGTTGCACATGCATCTCACAGACAGATACACCATGAGCTATTTACAGTCATTGGTCATAACTATTAGACAATCTTTCATCACAAGAAGATAGAGACTGTAATTGTTCCCTGCCTTGGATTTTTTTGTTTGTTTTGTTTTAAACTGTGAAGCCATCTTACTTATAATACTCTTGAAGGACTTGAGCAAGAGGAAAGCAGGCATACAATAAAATTAGAGAAAGAATTTGCGCCAAATCTATCACACTTCATGCAATGGTTTCCAAAATTCATTGGCATAAGAAAATCACTAGTATCCAAAGGCAGATAAAATCTAGACTCAATATTTAATAGTCACCAACCTAGGAGGTCTGCTGAAAAGGATAAAACCTCCTGCTTCAGTTTTAGCTCAATTTCTCATTAGAAGGGATTAGAATGAAATTTTCATAGAAGCCTCTAATTCCTGTGGGGTCTACCATCCTCATCTCAAGCATCTGGTGTGGTCATCAGAGAACTGGGAGTACATTTGAAAGACCACAAGCACAATCCAATATGGCAATTACTACATAGGATTTTTCTGCTTGATAAAAAGTTAAACAGCCCATCTGATGCTGCGGTCAAGATGCAATTCAGGAACAAAGCACCAAATAAACATTTGTGCATGGACAAGAGAAAAAACGGACATGCTCAATAACAGCAAAAATTAGTATTCAATTCAGAAAGAGATGCAAGATTACATATCCAGGCCACAGTCTACCCAACCAACACCCCTCCCCCCCCCCCCCCTCCCCCACTGGGAATTGTCTTTGGAGGATTTCCTTTTTCTTTTTCCCCTCCTCCCTTAGTAAAGACTGCAGTGAATACAAGTATCTTCAATGGGCTACAAAGTCAGGTTAGGGAAAGGCAGAGTTCACTTATTTTTTTAGCTCAGTGTGAACATTCTGCTGCTCAGTAACTGAGGGCAAAGGAACAACAATACGTTTTTCTTCTGAACACCATTTCTTTGCAAATGTCTTAAAACCAAATGAAAGGGAGAACAAGGAATATTTAAAGTAACAAGAAGTATAGTTGAAACTCTCATAAGAGAGAAAGCAGGAGAATACTGTTATTGTTCACTGTTTTCTCAAAAAAAAAAAAAAAAAAAAAAAGCAATACACAGTAAAAAAGTAACACAGCAATAGCCCCATGATTTCTAACAATTTCTTTCTCTTTCTGGCAACACAACTATCATATTTATATAACCCCTACAAAGAGCAAACTAAAACATTCAGCAAAATATAATTGCTCCAAACTAAAAGTGGGGAGATTTAGACTGGATATAGGAAGAAGATCTTCAAACTAAGGGTGGTGAGGCACTGGAACTGGTTGCCTAGAGATGTGGTGGATGCCCTGTTCCTTGAGATATCCAACGTCAGTCAGGACAGGGCTCTGGGCACATGATGGAGCTGTAGATGTTCCTATTCACTGCAGGAATAGGTTGGACTAGATGGCCTTTCAAGGTTTCTTCCAACTCAAACAAATCTGTGACTTTATGTTCAGCTTTCTTAAAATCTGAGTACTAAGTACCCCAGTCATGGTAGACCCACAGTGTCAGTGACGGAACTAGTCTCAAGTATTTCTATAGGCGAAATTCATGCCATCTGCTAATCAGTATTTAGTAAAGCAGGAGTGATTAACTAATTTTACAAAACCTAACTAAAAGCACAGCCTCTAAACTTATCCATGTTAAGTCATTCCTGCCCCTGTATTTAGTGGAAATTAAAAGGAAAGCACTCAAGGAAGTGGTGTAAAATCTTGAGGTGCCTTGGACAAAAAAAAATTAAGAAAGTTTTCTAGCTCCTTTTTGTCCTGAATGTGTTAGGTTATGAAAACTAGTGGTAGAAGGAACAAGGGGAAGGCACTACTTTTCAAGAGGAAAAAAAACTTTATGTACTTGCTCAACTGTACAGCTCAACACCCAAAACAAAGCCTCACTCGCTTTTGATGCCTGTGGAACACAGGAAGCCATGCAAGAAAACACATTTGTAAAGATGCTTAGTAATTCAATCAGTAAGAAGCAAACAAAATAGAAAAAAAAACATTTCATAGATCTTCTATATCCTATAATCAGACACAAGAGTATAAGACTCTGTAATAAGAGCTCTGGAAAGGTCACTTCCTTTATAACTTCATAGCCTAGGCAGGAAAATGATACTTAACCCTCTTAGAATGCACCTTACAATCTACTGTTGAGAAGTGACTTTGAAATACCTTTATACAAATATCATCTTAACTGCTATGAAGCAAGGATTACTGAAACACACTGTTTTCTCTCACTTGATTGCATTAAGGGCTGATTCTTTTTATTTTTTCTTTCTACACATTCGGTGACCAACAATATTTTACACTGTTTTGCCTGCATATCTTATTTTCTGATGGCTGCCAAGACAAAAGCCTTGCCTCTACTCATGGCTCTTACCCTTTGATCCTTTCCAGGATAATATTCAGAGTTCAGTCCCCACTTGTCTTAGAGACTGCAGCAACATGAATAACTCACCACAAACTAAAGCCAGAATATTTCCCCAAGTCTGGAGAGACTGAGAAAGCAGAACATGCTATGTTAACTACATTCATTTCAGTAGACATTAACTCTAATGCTAATGAAGACATTTAAACTCAGCAATAACATTTAGAGTTTTATTACTAAGCAAAATAAACACAAACTTGAAGATAATTTAAGGTTATGGATAACTGCTTCACTTCTTACAGCCTCAGGAACCTCTCTTCTCTTTCCTATGTTTACTGGCTAAATGTTGTGTTCTTAGCCACTACAAGGAACTAGGGAAAACTTACAAGCAGGAGGGCAACCAATTTTTTACACAGTCTGATAACCATAAGACAAAGTGGAATGACTTTGAACTTAAATAAAGTAAATTTAAGTTCAATGCTAGGAAGACATTTTTTACTCAGAGGATGGTGAGGCACTGGCTGCCCAGAAGGATGTGAATGCCCCAACCCTGGAGGTGCTCAAGTCCAGGCTGGATGGAGCCCTGAGCAGCCTGACCTGGTGGATGGCAACTTTGCCTAAAGCAGGGATTGAAACCAGATGATCTTTAGGGTTCCTTCCAAACTAAGCCGTTCTGTGATTTCCTATGAAAACTTATGCCATATTTAGCTTTATATAAAACTAAATATCCACTGTTTCTGTACATGTTTTAATTTATTCTTCCCCACAACACATTCATCACATTCAATTATGCAGCTGTCTTCAGCACACTTGAAAAAAAAAAAAAGGAAAACTCTGGACAAGTTAAAAAGAAATTCCTGCACTTCAGTAAGTGTTCAGCTCTGGGAAGGAGAGAAGAGAAGCCAGGAGAAACTAAAGATAGATAGGCTTTAGGAAGATACAGTGAAGCTGGAAGGGATATGATTAATTCCATTTCTTGAAGAAAACATTCAGCTTTCTGGCATATGAGGAGAACTAGCTTATGTGGCAGGGAGGGGAAGGAATAGAAATCAAGATTTTGCCAGTCAATAAGCTGACTCTTACTTTAAGGCTACCTTTTATGTGCGTATTCTGTGGTAATCACCTAAAACTTTCATATAACGTTGTCTTTACAAACCTAAAATATAATTTAGATCTTTTGATCTAGGATCATCCTATAGGAAAGAAAATGATGGCTAAAACTGTTACTTTTGATTCCCATTAAATACTTCAACTAAAGAAAGTAAAAAGAGATTTTGTACCCACTAAGCTGACTGAGCTCTCACTGAGAAATGTGAAATTATGCAGATGTAGAATTTGAGACCAACTTTCTTCTATTATGCACACACAAGTAGGAACAGAAGGTCACACAGTGGTTAGCTAAGCTTCACTGCAAATACAGCTTATTTGGGAACCACACAAAGGTATATAAAGACTTGACATCAGTGAGCAGCAACTATAGCAATGATGTAAATTTGTGACCTCTGAAATGACTGCTAGTCCTTAGCTGATTTAAAGAGAAATAAGCTGCTGTTTTCCTGACTTATATGAGATAGGAAATAATAGGGCACCTTGGGCAAATAGTGCTCTAAAAATGATAGTGACTATTTCCTCAGGTCAAAAACAAGCATAAATTTGGAACACCTCAATACTTAGTAGTATCCAAAGCTTTTTAGCTACATTTAAATAAAGTCACGGGTCTTTCTGTGATGAGCAGCACATTCGGGTTCAGACTCATACACATGGAAATGTTTTGTTAAGAATTTGTACACAAGACACATTAAAAGACAGTGAAGTTCTTCTAGGTCTAGTTACTGAATCTGACAAACTGGAACAAAGAAAATCCAGTTGGCATCACTCCAAAATTTGGACCTGTAGTTTAAAGCTCATGAAAAAGTAGGATTGCCATATCTTCACTTTCAGATTTCAGAAAAAAAAGATTTACAATCATATTAATATTTATTTATAAAATGTGTGACAAAAATGATTCTCCATTGATACCACTCATAAGGCAGCTAGAAAAATATCAATAGACATTAATTTCTTGAGGAATTCCCTGATAAATTCTAAGTTATTTTTAACATGGCATGTCAATTTGACATCAGCACTACAAGTATTTTGCAAGTGGTGAGTTGATTCTCCCATTTTGCAAAGCAAAACTTTTCACAATGTGTTTTACCGTGTTGTTCATTACAAGTCTTTACTCCCCATACAGTAGATATCTACAATTATGCAATTTTTTTTTTAAAAGGTTTCACAAAATTTTATATTCTTATAATTACAGATTTCATGTGCATATAAGGATACAAACAGTACCACATTAGATGTTCCAAGATCACTTTTTTATATTACCTTCAAGCACAGACACAGGTACTGGTAGCATGTCATAATGCTATAATGTGAGAGGAAAATACAGCAGTAATAGCAGGGTAGCAGAGTCCTAGGCTGCAGCAGGTGAGAATATGCTCAAATGCAGCAGCCACAGAAACAAAGGAAAAAATTCTGCTTACCCTTAGAAGGCCAAAGGTAGGTAGGGATCTTTACAGAGATGCCCTTCCCTCCACCGCCAACACTTAAATGAATACTTTGAAGGGGTGGATCCTAGCTCCATACCTTCTGGTCACTCAGGCACACTGCATGCACATAAGCTTCCCTGGGTTGGCCCTGCCTTCTCACTAAGTGTTTAATCACTGGTTCAAGCCATGACTTACATTTCTATTATATATGTTGACCTTCACAAGTACCTTGAGTCACATAGTTGTAATTAAAATACAGTAAAACTAAGATGCATTTTATTTACAAGAAATCCTGTAACTCACACTGAAGAGTAAATGTAGCATTATATTTAATAGTGAGAGTCTGGCCTTAAAACTACAATATTCCTCACATTGAAGTATTTTGGGTTATTTATTCATTCAAATAACCAGGCATGAGCATGAATATTAGACCCACATGTGCAAAAGAAGAAACTAATGAACTCCAATGGTTAGATTTTCAAATGCTCTGAGTTCTAGATCCATTAAAAAGATAAAATCATCTCCACTAAACAGAGAACTTTGGTAACAAATAAGCAACTGTTTTGTCTTCAGATGTTCTCACTTTAACCATGAGTTTTAAACTATTCTTTCAATAAACAAAGAAAAATCAAATCATATGATACAGTAGCTTTCCACATTTTTACAAAAGATACTCTTGCTAGTAAGTCATGATGTTTCTTTTACTTTCACCACAGCAATAACAAACAGAAATTAGTATGAAATATTAACATACACAGGTTGGATAGAAGGACCAAGAAGGAGATCATTGGCACAACTGGGTCAATGATCTTGTCTTACACAACAGTTTAGCTATCTTTGGGCAAAAAAATCTTTCTAAATCCACAACCAAACTTTGAGAGAACTCCAACATTATGGAGAGTGGACTACAGCTTAAGTATAGCCATAAGGCACATTAAGAGATCATCTACCGTGCCCAGTTTCCAGGACAGGAACACACTTAGATCATTCTTGACACTTAGACACTTAGATCATTCTTGACAAGTACATGCTTCACATATTCTTTATGTTCTCCAAGGAAAGAGACTATACAGTCTCCTAAAAAAGATATTCCAGCATTTCATATTTTTTCCTACAGATCAAGTCACAAAAAAACCTACTTCTAATCCATCTTCCTACCACTGAAGTCCATTGTTCTGCTCTCCACAGGAGACCATTATTTTATTTCTAGAGTAGATTTGTAAATTATTGTGTCACCCTCTAGCGTTCTTTTCCTCACCTTAAAGAATCCAGACCAATCAGTCTTTCTTCATGGATCATCTCCCTAAGTATCTAATGACTCAGTGCTTTCCTTTGTCCTCCCAGCAACTAGTCTAATTCTTTCTTGAAATATAATGCTGGAACTACAGCATTCTGGATCAAGCCTTACAGTGAGAGGAGGAAAAGCTGAGGTCAGTCTCTCTACAGTCCTATTCAAATTTTAGAAAAGCCACTACACAGTTAAATCTCTTTCAACTCACTGTAAGCACTGAATCTTTCTCTGCATAACTTAACCCTATTGCTTTCTTGTCCATTTTTGTGCAAGCAATTATCATCACCACAAAATCACTCAAAACCGTTGAATTTACCTGATACTTTTTAGATCATTTCTAATTTACCAAAACATTCTGAATTCCAATCCCACACTCAAAATTGTGGCTCACCCCATCTTTGGTTCATACCACCCTTTAAAACAAAACAGAAAAACAGACATGTCATCAAGGAAATTTTCAAACAGAAGCAGGCTCCAATCAGACTCCTGAGAAAGTTTGTGTGATAGAGCCTTCCACTGCGGCCACAAATCACTAGTAACCATTCTACGGTACAATTGCCCAACTGATTTTGTACCTACCTTACAATAGCTTCACCTACCTCACGTCTTGAATTCATTATGAAAGTGTTTTATAAGACTTTTAAAAGCCTTTCTGAAGCCAGAATACAGAAGGATTTATTGCTTTGCCTCTATCCACAGATACATTGCCCTGCTGTGGAAGGCAGTTACATTAGTTAAACATGATTTTCTCTTGAAACATTTTTGGCCCCTCTTCATCCATTATTTCCTAGATACTTCCAAAATGTATATTAATTTGTTCCAAAATCTTGCAAGAAAGTAAAATCAGTTTGATTAGTCTACAATGTCCCCTGCTCCTTTTCTTTTGCCAGACCTCTTTAAATAAGCATTGCCCCTTTACTGAGCTTTTTAGTACCTCAACCACTCTCAACAAATTTAGAGAGTAAATAACAGAATAAATCACTTCATTTTGAAGACAAGGCCAGATGATGTGAAAAGAAATCCAAGTCTTACTTTTCTACTCATGCAGAAACATCAACCGTTTTTGAGATTTCTTTTTTTGTTTTTCATCTGCATTTAACAGAGTGATTAACTGCTTTATAAAACATTAACTTCACTGCCTACAGCATGTAATTGACCTATTCAGTGTTGATGGATACGAAACAGTTAAAACATCAGCGTTCTCAGCATCCATCCTCAGAGACACAGACAAACTTTGCATATTACATCCATAATTTTACCCTCCTGAACCACAGACATAACAGTGTCTCTCAACCAGAAAAAAAATAAAGGAAGAAATCCTTCAAGTTTTCAGACTGGACTGATCACTCAAGAGACACCGTTAACTCAGATAAATGTCCAAATTCAAGGTTGCTTTTTGAATTGATGCTCCTGAGGTTTACTCATACCAATCATTAGTCACTACCATTTATTAGCTTGCAGATAAACTGAAATAGATCCTGGGAAAGAGAGAAAAACATTCTCCCAGGACCTTGGTTATTAATTTTATTTATTAAAAAAAATAAAAAATAAAAAATTGAGCTAAGGCAAAATTAATAGCTTTCTACAGATCTAGCAGAAAGTTGGAGGAGAGAAGGAAAGCTCTAAAACACTGTGAAAGCAGGTCTCTCCCATATGTACACCTCCGAAGAGGTCACCTTCTATCACAAGCCTCACAAAATCAGGACCATAAACATCAGTGAGCATTAAACACCACTACATGGGAACGAGGCACGCACGGGGTTATTTGGGAGGCATGCCGGAGGACTGCACCAGCACAGCCCTTCGAAATGACCCCTGCCACACTGATTCTTGGACCCTAAACAGGCAGGCATGCACAAACAGACACTGAATTTCTCATGTCTGACAGATGGGAAACTTGGAGCTGACTAAACACATGCCCTACCCTATGTTCTTAACACAGATAGCACTTTATTGACCCCTGGCTGATGGAAACGCCAGAAGAGTACCATCTGAATGTGACCCCTTAATGTAGTCCATGTGTGAAAACCTTAAGAAATCGTTCTTCTTCCAGTGGAGGCCAGGAAATGAATGAAAAACGCCCACAGAAGTCAAAGGATTTACATTGGCATAAATCTGACACACAGAAAAGATTAGGGATCCAAAATCTGTCCTCCAAACAGAGGCCAACGATATCCCGGGCAAAGAGTTTCTCTGTTAGTTTCCAAATACGTAGACACATCGTTCCATTTGGAAATAAAAAATAGCTAGTGCCATGAGCTGTAACACTAACAAATATAAAATACTGTTATTTCAAACAATAAAAGAAAAATCCTCTAAACACCACCAAGGTGGTATTTTTTTCCCTCCTATGTACCTAAGCACCTTTTCATGTTAACTAAATTTTCCAAAAGAGACCAGAGCATATAGGTACTGAAGCTGTATTGAAATTCAATGGAAGACTAGCCACTAAGTCTTATTTCAAGAATCCAGTTATTTGTAAACTACTAATTATTTTTAAAAAATAGATATTTGGCTGCATGTAATTCACTAAGTAGATATTCCCAATACATATGATCTTCACCAAAACAAATCTGTATTTGCTTCAACACAAATATATCTACACACCACCATTTACAGACTACAGCACTGTGATTAGTTACCAAATAAAGTCCATTTTCTATAAACTCATTTGAGTTAAAGGACATTAAAATGAATTCCAACTAACTCATTATCAAATAGCATCCTCTTATTGACATCTTTAATAAATACTCTTGGAGAAATGTTTGGCAAATAATACCGCTCTTACAGATCTTGCTATTTCAGAAATATTACTTCTCTGAGGAAACACTAGATCTAGTAACAGAAATATCTTTAAATCTTTTAGATAGCCAGTCCACAGGGAAAGGTTTAAGAAAGGATCAAAGCTTGTCCTTTCAGCTTGAATTATTCCATTACAGCTGAATGTGACATAATTACAAAAGATGTTGGATGTGGAATCTCATCAGGATTATCTGACACTCATCTTTGTTGAAAAAGTCCCCCCAGCTGTTGCTCTGATAGCACAAATGCGACAGGAGCACAGAGCTCAAAGTAGCTGCAAGTGACCGCTGCTTTGGGGCTGGTTCAGGTTCTCTGGGCCACACTGCAACTTTTCAACCACGACAAATACTAAGCTGTTTAGGATTGACTTGCAGGCAAGAGGGAACACCAAATATGTTACTTCATTTCTAAATAAGAACTAAATTTACAGCAACCAGAGTAAACTTCTAGCTATGCTGATAAGCTGATACATACATAAAATTCATCCTTTAGTATCTGAAAGTTAACAAAATTTAATGCCTACGTTATTATCCACCAAAAAAGAGTAAAATTACTGCTATATTGGGCACATTTGTTTTCATTAAGACATGAATAAACTACTGCTTATGACATTTAAAATAAAGCATTTTTTCTTTAAAATCTAAATTTCTCTTTACAAACTACATTTCTCTTTATACTTGGTGCCTTCTTAATCAGTGCATACAAGCATAAATAGCAAAGAACAGAATATTTCCCCTTTATAGTGTCACTATTTTCAGTGTGTGTGCATTTTTTCCCCCCTAATTCTGTGAAGGGAGCTCAATTGTAAACTATAACATCAAACATCAAATCTTGAATAATTACCCATTCCAGAGGATTTGGTAGCTGTAAAAATACTTTTCTCTCCTTCCTTGTCATGGATTACATTTCCTTCATACATTATTAATGAAGTTAAACTACTAGTAACATGCCAAATGTGCTGCATAGGAGATTTGTGCCTAATCCAGCACAAAACAGGCCCAGTCACATAATGATAGAAAAAAAGAACAAATGTCAACAGTTTCACACTGGGACTAGATTAAGCAGACCATACTTACTGATTTCTTACACAGGGATTACCTCACTTTAGTGCTATGAGAAGACAGGCCACACTTCTGTGTTATTAACACAAAACTGCACCTAAAAAAGGTCCCAGAATCTGCTTCCAGACAGGCACACACACAAGCTGCTGTTTATTAAACATGGAAGTCAAACTCTCCTCGAGGTGACAGATGACAAAAGGACACCAATAGTAACATACCAGAAATGCTCTTACTGCTTTAGATCCCAGTCCAACTTACAATGAAATTTGTGGATAGTCCTTAAGGGGTTACTTACAATCAGACTCCAACTGTATCCCAGTTAAACTAAACTAACTGGTGTCTATAAGGTTTACCCTACTACCACAGAAAACTTTCTTTGGCTTCAGACCCGAATCACACCAGCAGCCAACAAGTGTCAGCCTGATAACTTAAGTGCTCACTGAAGCCAGAACTGAGCTCACTCTTAAGCACTCAAAGGATCGGGTATTTGGCACAGAACCACCTGTCAACTAAGCAGTAAAAATTTCCACAACTAGAATTTGCCTTCTGTTTTTTAATCTCCTCCCTACGAGGCATATTCTCTGACCCCCGCCATGACAGAAGCAGGTGTTTGTTGAGACAGCATACTTCGAGGCACAGCTTTGTGATGTGGATAATGTTGCCCTAAGATGCTTACTGCTACATCAGGAATGCCGAGGCCATGACGCAGGCTACAGAACAGTGAAAACTCACTTTGTCATTTCAGATCTGTTCAAAGTGTTCAAGGAGTAGCTGTCCCAGCAGAGCAGGCGAGATCAGGTGTCATCTGTCTGCACCACCCTGAACTTGATGCCGGATTTGGTATCAGCCCCACTCCCACAGCTGGCACGAGCTGCTGGCGGCAGCACACTATGTGCCATGTTGGGTTCACAGCAGCACAGCCAGGCGCCTGCGCTGATCCCAGACTCATTAGTACGAGCCCTGGCCTGGCAGAGAGGACTGTTGAATCACAGACTACGTTTGCAGCTCCCAGTTGCTCCTTCTCACAGCAGAGCAGGCTGCAAGCAGCTTTGCCTCTCAGCTTTTGTACTAAGCAGTCATAGCTACCCGGCCTCTGAAAGTTCCTATCCCCTTCCTGGCACTGATTCATCCTCATGTGAGGTTTTTACTTCACACCAAACCTTTGAAGAGATGCCGGTTTTATAAACCAGAACAGTAAATGCATGCACAGGACTGTGATCACCAGCCCCTTCAGAGGTTAGGGTAACTTTCCTCAGAGATCTAGGTAGGAACCTACAAATAGCTCAACAATAACACAAGGACAAGTCATTTCTAAAAGAGAAATGCCTTAAGCTGTGTCCTCCTCCAACCAAGAGGAGAGCCACCCCATAATTGATCTACTGCCTTCTGAAGGGAAATCCTGTCCCTCACCACAGAGCAAACAAAACCAAATGAATATCACTCTGTATACTCATTCTGAGCTCAGAGGAAAAACATGAAAAAGAAGCAGTTGGAAGATTACTTTGTGCAAGGCTCTAAGTGTTGATAAATTAAAATAACAATATAGTTACATAAAAATTAATTTATTAAAAGTCTGTGCTTGCAGTGCATAAGACATTGTAGTGGGACCAGCTTTTTAGTTTCTTAGGGTTTTCTGCAAAAACCTACTCAACCTTGACTTCATTTCTTCTTGCACATTCAGCCCATGGCAGCAACAGAATGGGGAACAGCCTAAGGCAGAAGAGAAAGTAAATAACCTAAGCACACGTTTAGGAGAGATGACCAAATTGCATCAGTCTTTTCTTTAGGAAAAAAAAAAAAAACATCGACTGCTGGAAGGTGCCTCTCTGCTCCACATGGAGCATAAAGCTTCTTGCTCATTTAGGAGGTCTAGAGCATGCAGACTCCACAGAGTTGCTCTGCTGGAGCTTTCTGCAAGTACTCTGTGAAATGCAGCTGCTTCTCACTGCAGAAGGGAGCCTATGAGGAAAGCATTAGTCAGCATCAAATTCTTTCCACAGCTCATGGACTTTTTTTTTAATCTGGCCTATTTCCTCTCTCGTTCAGGGCCTTGGATTTTTCTAAGCAACATTTGGACCTCACAGGTTGCAAGAAATTGTGTTTCTGAAGAGGTTAAATAGGAATGTTAGGGAACATCCTCACACAAGTTTTTTCTGCTTTTGCAAACCTCATTGGACTGCATGACTCCATTGAACTAATGATGACACTGAAAAATAAATTTTAAGTTCAAGTTCGTGCAACTTTTCTGGCACACTTGCAGTAAGTTAAATACTGATTTTTGATCTCATAAAATGCATTAAGTATGAAGTGTCTGGCTTCAAAGAAATATAACACCATGAAGTGTATGCTCAGCTTCAGTAAATTCTAATTTATAATTGCAGCCTATGCTTTATCCAGTTTCAAAGTAGTTACCAAGTCAGAGAAGTCATTACGTTTCATTTAGTAAAAAGAGCACATCCCAAATGAGGTGTCTTTAGAGAAAAGAAACAGGACAACTTGTGCTGACATTTACCCTTTGAGCCATGCAAAGCTCTCCTGATTCATCACCTGTTCATCTGCTGCTGACACATCACTGGCCAACATCTGTTTGCATCTTAAATCACTGCCTTGCTATGAACTCTCCCTAGTTATGTTTCCCTGGTAAAAGTACAAGCCCTGTTCCTACATGGCCTACTGGGAGGAATGCTAGGGTCTGCTGGAGAGCTATGGTATGCAAACGTAACAATATTTATTATTATTATTATTATTATTATTATTATTATTGCTATTTTGCTGGTTATTGCTAATTTTTAACAAATAAAGACAGTTGTTGATTTTTTTTTAAGCACTTAAAGGCCTGAGAGCAGAGGAGAATTTAACATGGAAAAAGAAAAAAACACACACACAAAAAAAAAATAACCAGTGTTCAGTATTCACTCCAGAGGGATCTAGCAGAAGTTCAGAAGAGTGGCCCTTTTCACAACTTGTGTTCTTGAACCCCAGCTTTTATAGCCCCCTCAGCATACCTAGATCTGCTCCAGGCATCATACAGTCATCTTGTAAACAGACATACATCAGCCGTCCATGTTGTGTCAGCTACCAGGCATAACAAAGTTGGAAAATTTTAAGTGAAAGAACCTTTAGCAGCTGATGGGGAAAACAAAGAAACTGGCCAGTGACTGGAGAACATTGGCCAGCGGACCTAATAGATGTAGTGACCAATGATAGGCATGAATCACATCACATAATCCTAAATGGACCATCATGCAGGATTTGAGCCTCCAATCAGTAATTTTGGCGTGTGCAAATCACACATGAGGTATCTGACAACTTGCATGCTTTTTAAATATATAGAGTGATGTGCAAAGAGATTTTCCTGAGAAGTATAATAGGGGGCAACCTGTCTGGGATTCCTGAGGATACAGCTTATCCCAGTCCCCACCCTTTTCGCAACACAGCAAACAAGACAGCATATGCTCATTTATGCAGGTAGACCCAGAACAGGGGAAGAGCTCTTTCACTGGAGAAAGGCTTGGGATCTGTTAAGTGATGGGCAAGGAAAACCTCACAAGTCTTACAGGAAAATACAACTTATGCTTGTGCTCCAGGAAACATTTCCATACTGCAAAAGCCAATACACTAGAGGCTTGCCCCAGAATAATGTCGATTTGTAGAGTGATGTTTTATGTTATATGTTGTTCGATAAATTAAGCCAGTGAAAATTTTACAAGTGAGATGTTAGTATTCTGTAAGAGATATTTCTCCATTAGAAAATCCTGATACTTAGAATGGATTCAGAGGGACTAATAAATTGGTCCAGTAGGTGTTAATCAATAATATAAATGAATAGCCAATGAAAAGCTATCACTAGTATGCCAAAGGGGAAATCATCCAAGAATGAAATCAGTGCAATAATACAAGAGCGTTGTATCCATTAACAGATGCATGTAAAGCATACTGGATTGACATCAATTCCCAGTACAAACGCACATACTCTTTACACTGCTCAAAATAATTAATTTCATAGAGTGGTTTTCATAGTGAAATTTGGGGGTTTTTTTCCTAATTGCAAACATCAATAAACTGAGTTCAAAGATGCCCATGTATTTGTGTGCACACTGAATATTTTGCTTAAATTTTGTAGATTTTTCTTCTTAATTGTTCCCACAAACAACCTTTTGCTAGAGCTCTGCATCTTCAAGGAAAAATCCCAGGAGATTTACAAGAAAAAAAAAAACAGCATCCCCCTCTTATTTGCCTATTGAAAACACACTCAATGACTAATTATCAGGATGGGCACAGCTTGTCCTGTTTCAGCATCTGAAACATCCATCCAACATCCTCATACAGCTTCCACACATTTACAAAGCTCTGGCTTTGGTCCGGTTAACAACGTTCATTTTAACTCTCTGCAGCTTGCAGTGCAGCCCACAGCTTCTGCAAGAGCTGCCTGCTGGTTTTTTGTCGTTCAGAATTTCTATTCAGGTATGAACTACTGGTCTTCTGAGTTCATGACCCTCTGTCTGTCTATATTAGGGCTCCTGTTAAAAACACACAGAACACCCGGGACAAATCTCTTTCATCTCTGAAATTAAATCAGGTCCCAAATCTGTATATGCAGTGCATGAAGCTAGTGAGATTATTCCCTTTGATGACAGAGGAAAGATGGGCTGTATCCTTTATTCTTTAAGAGGGAGGGAACAAATTAACTACCACCTTGCATAACTGTTTCCTTTTCATTAATGCTACTTTCCTCCTTCATCAAAAACCCACCGGCTAATTTGTCCATCCACATCTCTGCATCCTTCTACTTGACAGTGCAAAAGGAGTGACTACAACAGCACCAGGTGAGGGAGATTTTCTCTCGAGATTTGAAGGTAATGTCTCATCATCAGTACTGCCAAAGACACATGAGCATGACTTAAGATAACCACAAAATGTTTTGCACCTTACAGTCCATATCCTTTGAAGGTTTTCATTTCCATTAAGTTTCCCTGGCATTCTGCTAATAATTGGGCAGCAAAATCTACATTCGGTAAACATGATCCCCTGAAGTTTCACACAGCAGCGTTGTAGCCACAGTTATCAAAACCCACATGTCAGAAGAAGCAGCTTGTCAGAAAAGGGACTGCTAGCATGTAAAGTATGAGGCAGCCTCAAATCTAAAGCCAGTGTTACTGTGAGGCACAAATAGTCCTCAGAACAGCACAGAGGTCTTCCAGGTACTGATACACAGTGCTGATCTCAGCACATCTGTAATCAGGAAGTAAAAAATAAAATGGAGAATTACAGAAGGCAGCTTCTACTTTGTGCAGATGAAGTACACAAGATAGTTAATGTAAATTCCCCCCATCCTACACCCTCCTTTTACTCTGTCACTCTTATATTACTCCCACTCACCTCCATCACATCTCGTATTATACAGAGAGGTCTCTGCTGTAGAGAGCTCACCCTTAAGTCTAAACTGCATATTTATAGTGCTTCCTCACAGGAGTTTTCTATTGTATTCACATTTACTTTCCTTTATCTGTAGGCTGATCTCAGGCTTAGTAGTTCACACTCACCTTCATATGGACCCTGAGAGCCGTTCTGGCAGCCAGGAGTTCCCAGCACATTGAGAGCTTACAGCCTAACCACTTTTGCTTAGGAAAGAATGCTTACACTGAACAGGAAAGTAGAAGCCTTTTCAGGCAGTAGTGCTATTCTGGTGACCTTCTGTCGACAGAAGAGTCTTCCAGCCATGGGTTAAGCCAACATTACATCTACTTCACACAGGGTAACTAAGCTGCAGGCCTGCCAGCCCATCTTTTCTGCAGTCTTTCAGAAGGCTCTATGAAAAAAAGTAAATAGGAGCCTGTGATGAGCAACACAAACAGAGTATGTTTTGTCAGTAACACCATGTAAATCTAGTAACTGACGTGTTTTTTCTGATATAATAATGTGCAGAAAGAACACAAGTATGTCTAGCCCTCCCATAGGTATCCAGTGAGCTTCCACTGTCAGATCTGCAGCCACTGGACACATATGGCAGGTGAAAGAGGTTTTGAGATTGTTCCTGTATCCCTGCTGCTACACAGAGATTTACTGGCTTTATTTCAGGCATTTGGCAGATTCTGCAAGCCTTTTAGGCCTGGAATTGATAACAGTTGGGTTGCAAGGAAGAAGACTTCTGTTAGAGTTAGTACTGAGAGAACTATTGGCACTTCTTGTCTTTTAAATTCATTCTTCCCTCTCTCTGAATTTAGGAAGAGGATATAAAGACATTTCTACAAGCTGCTACTACTGTACCTTCTAAACAAAGCTTACTGTAGCACATGGATGTCAAACTTTTGGATTGCGTGGGCCACAATGAACGAAAAGAAATTGTTTTGGGCCTTGAGTTCAAGGTGTTCTGATTTTTGATGAAATTTTACTCTTTCTGTATTTCATCATCCTTCAGGAATGGTTCACAAAATTACCTATCATCAAAAAGCAATAGAGTTGTTGATGGCTAATTTTAAACAAACTGGGCTACCATTGAGAATAAATATTTAGTTTTCTTAACTAGGAACTTCCCAGAGCCAGAAAGCCAGGAAGAAAAAACTGGGATATTTTGGAAACATTGCCAACTTGACAGGAAAATCCAAGGTCCATGAATCTTATGATTGTATGAAAACTGCTGACAATCATAGTGAGGAGAGCAGACTGGAAAATTACTAGTTGTGTGACAGTTGTGTTGAAAGTTGCATGGATAATTTTACAACACTGTGCTTGATCTGTGGGTAACCACCAATTACCAATGGTGTGCAATCCTGAAATAAGTTAGCTGAGTTTCTCCCAGGTGTGCAGTGACTGACTTCTTGCTCACCCAGTAATGAATCCACTTATTGGACAACATGACTAAGACTGTCTTTTTCTCTGGTAAGAGAGATCTTCTAAGAAATTGAGTAGGGAAATGTGATCAAATGTTTGTGTTGAGTACCTGACTGCAAGTCTATATCTTCCATTTGAAATTTGGCATGTACGGTATTTATATCAACTGAAAATCAAGTTACAGGTATCCAAAAAGTTGATCTGGGTTTTCTTTTTTGGGCACACTTGAAACCTATTCTCAGATTTCTTTATCACAATGGAAACACAGCTTCATGTTTTTCACTGTTCACAGGACTGCATTTAGCCAGTGTATTACAATGCATAAGTTTATTTGCCATCACTTCAGTCAGCACTCTCTCTGCTTTCCCCATGCCCCAATTTCAGCCCAGGCAGTGTCGATGGCACACACTGAGGTTCAGCTGATGCTCAGTGATAGGTTCATACTGAGGGCATGATGGCATGAGGCACACCCAGTAGGAACTGTACTGGGCCACATGTGGCCCATAGGTTGTATATATCTGCTATAACACTGACAAAATAATCACAGGACATTTCAAATAGTGGATAAAACCCTTCAGGCCAGTAAGTGATGTTCAGGTATTGTAAAATACAACTTTCCACCTATATATTCCTCTCCAGTGCGACTCTACTTAAGCTATTTGCAATTCACAGTGAATTCCCACTACTCCTATTCAAATGGAACTGACACTGTTCCCATACCGATATCTACTTTTAAAAATTTGAAGTGGCTCAATGCGATGAAGAACAAGACTCTCAGTGGATTAAAGAGGGAAGATCTAGAATATCTTTATCTACGTGTTTCTGTTGGACTAATACCTATCAACCTAAGACTAAAATAAATTGGTAAATACTTACGTACACATGAAATATTTACTGGAAGGTCCTTAATTTTTAAATAAAAATTCCTAAACATTCAATACCTTTTAAAATAACATCAAGTCACTCATAAAGATACAAAATACATCTACTGATCATCTTCAGATATCAGATTCCCATTTTTAGTTCATGTTAACGTGGGGTACAAATTCATATTCAAGTTACAATATTAACTACTTACCCATCATAAAAAAATAAAAATAAATATATAAATAAAAATTATAGTTTTTAAGCATCAATTAGACGAGTTCCCATTAAAATCCCCATTCCCACTGGGAAAACCATTCACTTCAGTCTTACTTCAACTCTGTTTTGCAGACCTTTCTCTCTAACCCCCCCACTCCACATCATCAACCCAAGTTATTTTCCTCAACCATATATAGAACATTGAAAAACCTGCAGTAGTAAATTTGATTAGCGTCAATTCCAGCATTCCTCAAAACCTCTAAGACTTCAGAGACCTGTGCTTACTCAAAAGTTTTCAGCTGTTGATAGAAAGCATATCATAGCATTATAGCTTGCAGAATGATTTCCTGCACTTATTTAGACATGTGTAAAAAAGTGACAAGAAATCATCAGTTTGTATCATTCAGGAAATGAAACAATTCGCAGTTAGAATAAAGCAGTCTCCTGAGCACCTCCAGGACAGCTGTTCTCTAGCACTGCTATTACTCATTGAGACTACAGTAGATAAATAACAGACAACGAACTGAGAAGTCTGCACAGTTCAACCCAAATCTTGTTTTGAACCACTTTATAAGTAGAATTCACACTGATTTTTTTAAGAACATTAACTTAGAGTTGCCACCTCACCGTTTAAATTTTCAGGCAATTTAACTTGCCTCCATAACATTTATGTAAAATGCAGCACGTACCTTTGCTATTCATGATCTGCTTCCACACTCTGATTTATACACATCTCTGAACAGATTATTTGACTGAAGTAACTGCTTGCATATAGGTTCTCCAAGAAGAATATCTAACTGCATCTCAATCTCACCTCTGTCACATTCATTCTTTTTTGACACTTCCACAGATTTCAGCTTCACCTGATCTTTCTACCTTTAAAAAAAAAAAAAAAAAAAAAAAAGATTTGAAAAGGGAAGCAGTTGTGAAACAACTCATACAGTCAACCTAACGTATCTTCATCCAAAGCCTAGGGGGTTGGGAAGTCACTGTGAAGGAGGATGAAGAACATCAAGGATTTGAATGCTGTAACTGCATAATTCTGCCTTAGACACTTTGAGCACAGCCTTGAACAAAAGTAGGTTGTCACCCCAATTAGGCATAAAAATGCAATAATAAAGCCTCTCCTACATCTCATCTTCTAGGAAACTTGACAGATACCAGGGAATTCAGGTTCTGCCTACAAAAAGCAATGCAACACTGAATTCAGCTGACTCTGGAGCCAGCTCCGACAGAGCAGCAAAACTCAGTATGCATTGCTGTTCACATCCCCAGAAACCTCAACATGATGCTGGGCTCAGAATTAATGAAGTGGCACACTGCTGATATGCAGAAGCATTCCTGAGGCTCAGCTAAGCTGATTCATGATCAAGGAGACCATGCTCCTTGACACAGCACAGTTACACAGTGAAACAGCAGCCTTCCAGCCATAAGAGAACACTGCCTGGCCACACAAACAACATAAATGATCTCATATCTCAGATTAACTTGAGTGTACTGCCTTGTAAAAATCAGAGAACTGCTTGGGTTGGAAGGGACCCTGAAAGGCCACCTAGTCTAAACCCCCCGCAATGAACAGAGACACCCACAGCTCCATTGGATGCTCAGAGCCCCTCTAGGCTGACCTTGGGCGCCTCCAAGGATGGGACATCCACTGCCACTCTGGGCAGCCTGTGCCTGACCACCTTCATTATGGAAAAAGCTTCCTTATATCCAGCCTAAATCTCCCCATTCTAGTTTGAAACCATTTCCCCTTGTTTTGTCATAGCAGAGTCCTCTGAATATTCTGTCCCCTTCCTTCTTACAGCCCCCCCCCTTTAGATCCTGAAAGGATGTTCTCAGGTCTCCCCAGAGCCTTCTCCTCTCCAGGCTACACAGCTCTTTCAGCCTGCCCTCATATGGAGGTGCTACATCCCTTGGAACAGTTCTGTGGTTCTCCTCCGTACTCACTCTAGCAGGTCCAATATGAGAAGGTGGTGGAATTCGTTCATTTAAAGCACATCCCATGGGACAGGTTGGAATTATTCTTTGCCAGGACAATTCTGGCATCAAAAGAACCAAGATTCCAGCTGAAGTCTTTGTAAAAGGCATTTTTATTATTAGGATGAGAACAGAGACCTCAGTGTTGTTTGACAAAAAAGATAGAAGGGAAGAACTTCAAGAAAGCAGACATAATCATGCCTAGCCCAAGCAAATGACTTTGAATTGAGATGGTAACCATTTCTTGGAAAGCTGGAAAGTTTCCTTATTTTCTAGAACTGAGCAAACAAAATTTCAAAATGTGCAAGTAAAAATATAAATAAAATATGCAGCACTCAGCCTTTAAGTAAGGGGATTTTGTTTTCTGAGCAAACAATTTGATCCGCCAGGTCTCACAAGAACTGTAACATTATTATTGATTAAAAAAGAGAGAGAAAAGGCAGAGTACTGTGGGAGTCCTCAGAAGCTATTTTGTTTATAACCCATGTAAAGAAACAGCTACACAACTTAATCAGGGTCACCAGTTTCCTCCCTTCCTCCTGCTCCCAAGCTTACCTCCCACGGATAGGTAGGTAACTCCTTCAGCCACTGCACACTTGTTTTGCTGGTTAAAAGCCAAGATCTGAGCGCTCTGGATATATTTGCTCTCTAATTTGGTAAATGATTAATCACCAACAAGAATGATGGCAATGCCTGCCTCTTCAGTGGATTATGTTATCGCTACAATACTTTACATTGGTAAATTCATGTGTGGTTCAGCTCACGCTTCACTTAAATATTTGACTAATGAGAGCTTTCCTTCAGATATTTCCTTTCTGTAGCAGAAGCCTCTCTGAGTGACAGGAAATATGAAACCTATATTAAAACACCACAATCATCTTAATAACTAATTCTTGTAGTTGTTTTTTGTTTTTGTTTTGTAATAAAAAAAAAAACAAACCTCTTGTAAGACTACACATATAACAACTAATAGCAGTTCCAAAGCAGCAGCTGAATCAAAACAATGAAAGAAGTGAAAACAAGGCAAAACAGAGCAAAAGATGAACTAGCACAGAGATCCTTGTGAGATTGTCCATATTGCTTCTCCTCCGCAGTATGTGCACACACTGTTGAAATGAACTTTTCAAAGTAAGGTGAGGCGCACATAATGGCACCAGTTGATTAAGCCCGTAGTAATCTGTAAATTAATTCCAAATGTCCCAGCACAGCCAGCAGTACTCAGTGGGTATTCTTTGTCACCCACACTGCTGGGGATGCAGTCCCATGAGATGTTACTCAGCTGATTCAATCACGGTACTCAACCTGTGCTTAGAGTCCTGTGGCAGATGATCTGTTCTCTATTCTACATCACTTACAGAATAGTAAAGAGGACATTTCAATCTCTCCCCTTCCAAATGTGTTGTATTACCAAGGAACCAGATTATTACTCAAGATCAGCAGGAATAGCACAGTTCGGAGACAAGTTATGGGATTTAAATTTATTTATTTATTTTAAACTGTCCTACATAAGAGAACTTTAGCCACTACAAGACATTCAAGCAGTATAAACTAACACCCAAAAGCCAGCATGACATTCTGACAGTGATGCATTGCTGTTCCTTATGTCAAGGGAGTGCACACCAACAGCTGGCTGTTGCAGGAATTGGACACGCGTCCTGTCACTACAGCACAACCTCCTTACAGACCTTGCCTTCATTCCAGCCAGCCAGGAGAATTTCTTCCACTGCACCCAAGCACACTGCACGTATTTTCTCCTGTGTGGTACAAGAAGGTCTCTCCATTCGATTCTTCTCCACATGCAAGAGGTAGCCCCAGCAAGTTTTCCTCACATACATAAAGCACTCCAGATAAAAAAGTATTTTAAAGCATTTGATCAAATAATAAGCAAAATTATGAGTCTGTTAACAGAGGTTATTTAAACAAACATCGTCAATGGGAAACTTTCCACCTTAAATACGTAGAATCAAGATTCCACGCTTTTTTCCCCTCTGTGAATTTAGCTCGAAAGTTGGAAATATATTGACCATGAGAACTGAATGCAAGTGAAAAAACTTTTTAGCAATAACAGTGTTGAATATTGCAATGTAAATCTCTGAGCTCCTTATCTTATGAAATAAAGTCTTTGTGTGCATAAAATGCAGTTCAGTGTTAAGTATTTACTAGAAAATGGGGGACAAATCCCAGTGTAATCTTCTGACAAAGTTATTTCAGATGCTTAATGCCTGTAAAATTATAGCTGTGCCTGGTCCTAAACTTGAGGGTCTTTTGACATTCCCCCTATAAAACCATTTTTTCAGGGGCTTACAGTTTCACCATGAAAATTTGATTCTTGATGAATCTTGGTGTATAAACCCTCAGCTTGGGTTGTACTTCTGAGTAGTGCTCACAGATGAAGGGGAGTTTATTTTCACCCAGGCACAGGAGCAGCCTCTCTTTAAATAATGCTCTTTGCATTCAAAGTTACACATTTGTATCATTCAAATATAATTGGACAAACTTGAAGAAAACAGCAGACAAGCTGCATTTCTAGCTAATGCTCTATAAGAATGCACTGGGTAAGTGAAGAACAAAAGCCCTTGCTCTGTACAGTGATGGGTACACAAAGTAAATATTACATTTTTAAACATAGTACTAAAAATGAGCACTGACAGAAGAAAAAAAAAAAAACCTGAAACCTCTTCCCAAAAGAGATTTTCCTAACCTACGTTATTTTAAGGTTATGAAAAATACAGTGTCAAAATGATTCTGTATTCTCAGAACTATTTTTTAAACTCAATACTGAAAAGAATAAGAGGGCTGGCCAACCTGGTGAAGCCTTCCTGCTGCTTTGGGTCAGAGGAATAAGGTAAATTGAGAAGCCAGATCTGATCCTAAAACTCTCTTCAACAACATGAGACGCCGGCAATAGCAAAGGGACAGACTGGCTGGTTATTTTAGCCACGTGCACGTGTGCTCCTGTCTGCCTGCAGCCCACAGCTGCTGAACTAGGCAGTGGGAGCAAACAGGCACATGGGCAGGCATTTTTAAGTAGAAAAGAATATAAGCAGCAACGTTTGGGTTCAGATTTCAAACACACCACAGTCCAGCAGCACTCATATCCAGCGTCACAGTGCTCACTGCAGCTCTACTTTCAGGGCACTCAGCTTTGTCCATGAGTTAAAACAAGCAGCAGAGGAAGGGTTCACCTATTCTGCAGTATGACACCTTAAGAGCTTGACAGCGAGACCAGGATTAAAGCCACCGTTTGCTCAGAGAGAAGAAGGGATGCTGTGGTTGGGGGGTATATAAGTGCCTGTAGACAGCTGCCCTCATTTCTGCTTACTGCTTGGATGTTTTCAGCACAACCATGAGCTCCTTCCCAGGCATCAGCCCCAAGACACCATGAGGAGGCTAATAATCTAATCCTCTTTTCACTAGCCCCTATACAGAGCTCACAATTTAACAACAAATGAAAGTGTGGGGAGGGAAAAAAAAAGTCATAATAGCAGGGATAATTATGAATACCCACGTGTAATCTGACTATAGGAACAACTCAACTAACTGAACTATATTAAAATCAGCAGGAGACAAGAAAAAATGAGGGTTCAGCTCAATGGTTTGATGCTGCCACTTCTGCTAGTTACTAGTACTGTTCACAAACACCCATCCCTCCATTCCTAGTAACAGCCTGTTTCCGTTATTTTTGTGGGTTCTGCTGAAGAGTAAAAAGAGTCTGCCAAGAAGACTCCTGGTCTCTGCTACGCACTGAGTAAGTCAGAAGCCAAGTTATCTTCTTTCACTGTTTCTAGGGTTGTCTTCTGAACTGCAGTTTTCCCCAGCTATGCCCACACACATCCACACCCCTCACAACATATAATGGTCATCTTTCTCCCCTGTCTCTACCAGGAGGCTTCTGTGCCCTGGGAGTACCTGGGCCACAGCCAGGTTGCTTTGGTCCAACCCTTTAGTTGTGCCTAAGCAAAGGTATTTTAATAAAGCATATGGGCTCTTTGCAGCACTTAGATCTCTACCTTGCTGAACTGCATATCACTGGGCAGACGCCCACCAGCTGAGGAACTCCTGGCCTTTCCCAGGAATTGGAGTGTTTTCACAGCAGGAAAAAATAAGAATCGCTATTTTAAACCTCAGATCTAAACACTGCAGTTTAGGGCAAGATGCAAATCCAAGTATAAACAGCTGCTGAACTGCCTAAGGCCAAACCATAGAAATCAGATATTTCTTATTTTTAAGGATATAATCAAAGTGCTTCTCCTAGACTTGAGAACCACTTTAAACCCAACGAGTAGACAGGACTCTACTCCTTCTCATAAGCAGCAATGTAAGCTCTGCTTTCCCTCTACATTTCCTAGGTACCTTTCAGCAAACTATTACATTTAATATGAGTATAATTTAAGACAAATAATGACACACTGGCTCTAGAAACATGTGTCCTCACTAATAAGAAAATTATGATAATTGGCAAGAATTTTACTAATTACACATTGAAGATAACATCTCTGATATTTAATACACTTGAATTCATTAATCGACATGAAAAAGCCTACTTCACTACAGAATAAAAGCATCTCGTAGCAGGCATGTGTGTCCAAAGGATCTGTTGCAGCTGTATATTGTATATGGGTCAAGCATGAAGAAAGGCTTACACGCCTACTGGCTTGCCTGTTTTCTACTCCTCCCTAAGTCAGCTTTCTAGATGGCAGAAAAGCCCTGCTTCCTTAGTATAGATGACATATCACTTCTTTTGTATTTTGAAAGCAACAGCAAGTTCACATCCATTACAGGTCAATTAAAAACTGATAATGAAAGGATTTGATGAACATTCTGATCTAATCAGTTTACGCACAAATATAAAATGCTTAGTATGAAATATATTCAGTTCAACCCAGCCATTACTTGGAGCGTGGACTCATGCAGAGCATGGCACAATGCCTGTTAGTAACCTTCAAGAAGTTAGGGAAGGATCCTGACCCTCATCTGTCATAAAAAGAGGACAGAGTTACATTCTATAGATTTGCGTTAAGAGCATGACTGGAGAAGCACACTAACACAAGGCAATGGGGGATTGCCTTCCAAGTAGGGCTGTGCTCCCTTCATACCATGACAAGAAGTCCCCTCGGTGCACACACGCAATGAAATCTGCTTAGTATGAGCTTTCCTGAGTCAGAACTACCTGCTTCTGCTATTGACATTCCAGCCAAACATCAGCAATTAACTTAAGGGCATGGTCATCTGGAGAACTGGTTGATTTTGTACAGCTTTTTGCTACTTGATCCCCAGGAACTTCACTCACAGGATCTGGGTGTGCACCCTAGGTGTGCTATTGTGCACCTCATAGGTAGGGTTGTGATGAGCCATGCTTGGAGAGCACAGAATGTGGCCAGAAACATCACACACGATACAGGTACAAATACAGATATACTTATAGGAAGCACCACAGGATAAAAGAGAATGAGATCAGAGAAAAAAGGGAGAATTGAAAGGGACTAATAAGATGCAGACTGAAGAGCACAGGGTCCTGAAAGAATTACACCAGCAAACTAACCAGAGAAGTCTAATACCCTTGGACAACTCAAAGGAATCGCGGCATTATCTTTTTGTTGAAGTCCAAGCTTAAGTTACACATACCAGGGTCAGCCTATGAAGGGCCTGCTAATTACCAAAAACAGCATAGGAAATACAAAAATAAATAATAAAATGCACACACACAAAAAAGTCCAGTACTCAGGGCTCATTCTACTTTGAGTGATACGTGACTGTTCCAAGCTGCTTTGATACAGTTACAGACTATTAAAAACACATAAGACATCCATCTGTGGTATGCAGCTCTGAGTCACTTCACAGAACGACAGAATGTCAGGGACTGGACGGGATCTCAAAAGAACTCCAGAGGAAGATATAGCTTTATAATAAATAAATCACCATAAACAGAGATACTTTGACACAGAGCATATCTGCTGGTCCCAATAACTGATTGAGGAGGACCTCAAGATGTTCCAAGACACAAAGCAGTACAAGTTGAGATTACCTGAAACACTCAATTTGGTATTTTGCAAACTGCAAAGCAGAAAGCATGTAAGGTGTTTATAATAAATAGTTGATCATGTTTGCCAATGTGAACTAATTTTTACCTTCAAAATTTAGGTGGGTTTTATATTCCACACTTCCCCTCCTGCATCCCCCTCCCCACCCAAAGGAGGTCAGACATTTTCAAGTCAAAACTACTCTCTCCAAACAGTTCAGAAAACTAACAACCCATTCGTTTCTGTACATGCTCAGCATGTGTGCATACTCCTGTTCTATATCTGTGACCCAATCAGAATTCTTCTTCCACCACAGCCCACCCTATGCAAAGGAGGAAAGCCGGATTTTAGGAAACATTTATGTAGTATATAATAAAGCCAAGTTCTCAATTTCTGATACAAGTACACAAGATTTTATGATCAACCATTTGGTTTTAAGGTGCCTTTTATACTCTCAAGAAACCCTAAATTATGTTTGCTTAACCCTTACTGCAGTCATATCAGAGTATTCCAAGAAATGTTCATCTTTATCTAAGAGCAGCAGTTTGGTAGAAGAGGTTATTAATACAGTCATTACAGTACACGCTCCCCTGAAATTTTAAGATGCATATGCAAAGCTCTATAAAACAGTGTCCAAAAACCTCCAGGAGGAAACGCACAGGTAACAAGAGGTTAAGCTTTGCTCTTTGGCCAAGGTCCATTTATAATCACAGTAAATTCTGATGATGAGAACAAATCAAAATTCAAAACCAAAAATATTTTTCAAGGAAAGCCACAGTATTATTATTATTATGTTTTAACATCCTCCTAGTATTCTTGGCCACAGAAAAAATCTTCTTGGCCAAATGACAGCCTGAAAGCAAACTATAAATGTGTTCACGTTGATACCAGATTAAAGGACTCGCACTCTTTTGGTGTGAATTACCCCTGGATAGCACGCATCCTCATCTTATGTACACCCTCAACACCTCCAGTAGTTCACATTACAATGGCTTGTTTCTTATAGAGATCTTAGCACGTTTTCAACAGATGTATCACTGAATGTTTTACATGCCAATCTGTTTATCATTAAAATGAAAAATCAATATGTCTGATTCAAGCATAAACAGAAGTTGAATGTTCAAGCTGTCATTGAAGATGACATATAATTATAGAATATGATTTGCACTTGGCAAATCGCTATTTCCTGAGAAGGGCAACAGACAGTAGCAACAAACTTCTCACAGCAACTCAGTGCAGTGCCACTTATAGCCAAAGAATTCATTTCGTGAATGCAAAAAAAACATCTATGTAGCCAGAAAGAGCAATAAGCAAACAATCACTGTTAAATTTAATCGTTATGTATGTTTAGTTGATGAGAGAACATGTCACTTCATGTTACTGGGCTGAGTCCAGATTTTTATTTAAAACAGAAGTACTGAAAATAATAACTTTAAAAAAAAAAAAATACTGCAGGGTTTCTGTTCCAGACCATTAATTTTTCAGTCAAATCAAACTATCATTTAATTGAACCCTGATGCAGGGACTTGGATTCTACATCTTAAAAAACTGGAAACTAAAGCACATAATGATAATTTGTTACGTTGAGCCATTCATCCCAATATGTAAAGAAAAAAAAACACCTCAAAATAACATTAGCCTACTTTCTATGATGACACTAAACTAATAACAAAAGGAAACAAACCTCTGTCAAAGCCAAGTAACAATGCGATTAACTATTATTCTCCAAGATGATACTTAAAAGTACATACAAAATGAAAGAGAAAGCAGCAAGAGGGGAGATTTGGATTGAACATGCGGAAAAACTTTTTACAGTACATGTGGTGAGGCAGTGGCACAGGCTGTCAAGAGAGGCAGCGGGTGCCCTGTCCTTGGAAACATCCAACATCAGTCTGAAGGGTCTCTGAGCACCAGATGGAGTTCTATTATATGGGAGCTGAACTAGATGGCCTTTCAGTGTCTCTTCCAACTAAAACAATTCTATGATCTATATATACTCATAACATTTGCATGAAAAGCCAAGTAAAACCAATTTTTAGGTACCCTCTGAGCCAATACAAATACACAGGTTTTCATAAGCAGCAGAGAATGATTTCAGAACAAAGAAAACTACCTTCAGAGTTGCATCACATCAAGTATGTAAGCACAAGTGGGAGGGAGCAAGTTATTGTTTCTCTTCAAGCCATACTTACAACTTGACATCAATAAGAATGACACTTCAGAAAAGAGGAGTCCTCCTTTTCTGATTTTAATCACTATTTACAGAAGCCCTCCTACCCCCATCCCCCCATTCCCCCCCCCCCCCTTCTTGGGGGCTTTAATTAATATTTGGTCTTTGTGTCAGAATTCTATTTTCCCCTACTTCTGTATCACTAGAGACATCATCATCCACAGAATGAGGTAAGCCCCTTGATTTTTACTTGAGGCAATCATACAGCTAACCAGCTGCGAATGTATTCAGGCAGACAAGAACACATTGAAGTATATAGCAACTTTCAGCTAAGGAGCTGTGAGTGCTCTGGTTCTGCTGCACAGCTGACAGCACATGAACCAAAAGAGCTCAGTCCTGGTGCATCAGGAGCAATCGGACTTCAAACAACAGCAATGGGAACACACTGGTTTCTCCAGGTCTTTAATATCAACAGAAACCTAGAACTCTGCACTGAGTCCTAATCATCTTGGTTAGATAGACCAGGACAAAGAGAAAGTGAGTGCATAAGGACAGTGGAAGGAGAACAGCACTCTAATTGTTATCTTGCCTCCAAGCCACTTCCTATTAAAAAAGAAGTAACTGAACTCTGTAATCAGAAAGAAAATCACTTCTACTTTGCAGACAGAAAAAAGCATTAACTTCTTCCACATGTAAAATCACCTGGGATTGCGAAGTAAAAGAAGCTGATTTGGAAGAGTAAACTTTTTAACTGCACCCTCTGCCACATCTTTATTTTATTGCCACCAATAGGAGCGTTAAAGCACTTAACAAATCTACAGATTGTACCAGCAATCTCACTGCTGTAAGTTAAGCGCCTTACTGCTTATTTGGTCTTTTCTAGAGGTGCTCCTGTTACTGCATTTCAGTTCTTCCCAGCTGCTCAATCAGGATACAGAACCAAAGGGTACACTCTGTATTACCAGGTGCTTTTAATGAAACACTCAGAGATGCAGTAGCTTTCAAATGCACAGTTAGTAGACATGCCTGCACATAGAACAGCATGTTAAATTAGCACAACCAGATTTTTGCTTTTTGGTTTGCTTTTGTTTTTGCTCAGGAAGAACATGCAAATATATTTTAGTCTCCAAAAGATACTTCTAAAGTTCTTTAAATAGAATGTATTGCATGATATCCCTACTAAATACCACAGATTAATGATTCATAACAGCAAGCTTTGCTAAAAATCATTAAAAGTTAGCCTGATAAATAAGCTTATTTTTTTTAAATACATTACAATTCAGACTTACTTCGCCTCCCATCCCAAAAAATCTACAATAAACAACATCTCCCACACCACTGCTAAAACTAAGACTGCCTAACCATTAGGTAGAGAGCAGCAAACTTGACAAGCAGAAGATAAGGGTATAAAATATAAGAATAAAGCAGATCAGTTATGTCCAGTTACTTGTTTTGTTATAAGTATAGTATACAATTCCCTTACATAGTCATTTACCATCTGTTTGAAGTATTAATAACTGCTGGATTAGAAATGCAGCAATCTGCAGGAACTCATTACAGTTTCAGAGATCCTAATAGAAAGGCAGAAGCATAGGTGTACACAGGACGTATACTTGCTTTTCTTCTCACACAAAAAAAAAAAAAAAAATCAGGAAGAACAAAGGGCTGTTATACTAAAGAGGAGTAGCAAGAGTGTCCTAAAAACACCACACATTGCTTCCCCCTAAAAGTTTATGCTAGTAAGAGAACAACAAACAATAGCCTAACAAACCAGGAAACTAGGTGTCTGAGCTGCACACAGAAATCACCAAACCCAGGAGTAAGCAAGGCCCCTTAAATTAGTGAGAAGCAGAAGTTGTAAGTACAGTAGAAATATGATTAGCTAAGAACAGCCTATAGTTTTTACCTACCTCATCATCCACAGATAAAATCTTCTGTACAGATTAACGCAGTCCATTCCATTAGCACACAGGTTGTTCTTCCTAACCGTGTGCCTGTTGCATTAGCTACTTAGAAGACACAACTGGAATCCCATAAGTAAAGATGCTTTAGTCTCCTCTAACTTATACAGTGCAGCTATTAAAAGACTTAAACTAATATGCCCATCCACACAGCAAAGTTTTTAATTAGTAAAAACAAAGCTTTCTCCAAAATGCATTTAAGCAAAATCTGCTTAAATCCTTAGCTCCCCCATGGTACTCAGACCCAAAAATAGCCCTCTTAGAGCTGGTATTTAAAGTGCCAACACCTGACTCTGATCAGCAGGTGTTAGTAGTTACAGAAACTGCGCTGTTAATTGTCTCTGGGTGTGTATTTCTCCACTACTCTGGTTTTCCTTGAACTGCTGTTGTAAGATCATTGCTTTTGGTTGTCCATAATAATGCTAAATGTTAACTGGGGGAGGAACAAAAAGCAAACACTGAGCAAGTGCATAGGTAAGTTTTGACAGAACAAGGAGAAATGGTTTCAAGCAAGAAGAGATTTAGATTGGATGTAAGGAATATTTTTTTCCTCAGTAAGCATGGTGAGGCATTGACACAGGTTGCCCAGACAGGAGGGATACCCTTCTCTCTAGGTATCCAAGGGGGGGGGCTTTAAGCATTTGCAGGAGCTGTAGGTGTCTCTGTTCACTGCAGGGAGTTGGACAAGATGGACTTGAAAATGTCCCTTTCAACTCAATTGTATGATTATCAGAAGAAGAGAAAGGCAAAATATCTTTCCTGTATTAGTAAATTATGCATAGAAAAAAAAAAAATTCTCAAATCTTAAGAACTTCTGGCATACTTATGCTTTCCAAGTAAGACCTGCCATTAAAGGCAGGTGGTGTTCTGTTTTGGGTATGTTTTCCATAGGAAAATACATCAGGCTAAATTGTAATCCTCATAGAATGTGTGTATAAACATCCCCCAAAAGGGAAGCTAGAGTGGATGTGTGAGATCTGGGCTCTGGAGTGGGAGAGCTCCAGAAGTGAGCCCTCTGGCAGGGCTGTGGGACAGGAAGATTGGAATCAGTTCTGTAGCTCATCCTTCTAAGTCAAGTACAAAAAAACACTTAAGGAATGCCTGAATGACCTAAATATGCCTTCCCTTTTATATATTCCTATCATCTGCAAATAAAGGATTACTTGCTTGTTTGTACCATAGCTCAGCAGGAGTGACAAGCAGCCCCCAAATGGAACACTTTGCATTTCATTCAGCAGATTGGGAAAACCCACAGACAGGTTTGCAAAGAAACAGGCTGTCATTTGATATGGACTGGGCAGGCACTACCTCCACAACACACAGCTGACGTTGCAAGGCCTTTTTGGGTACCAGGAAGAGCTGGGGTTTGGCATGCAGTGATGCTGCTGCCTATCAGGCTCCTTTCCCTGCCCACTCCTGTTTGCTCAGCCTGCCCAGCTGCATACCTGCCTATTTCCTGAAAAACTTCTGCTGTGCCTGCAGCTGTGGCTCCTGCTTTAGTGTCTGAAAATTCTTTCACTCACTCCCTCCCTCCTCTGTGAAGTGCCAAGAAGGAGCTCAGCTGTTCAGTGTTTCATTGCTGAGCTCTTTGGGAAGGCATGGAGAAGCCACAAGTGGGCTGCCTTCCTTTTCCAAGGGAGGAGTCTTAAGCTGAAAGAGGGAAAGAGAGAAAGGCAACTTGAGGCTGGTTTTGATTGGTTGGTTGGTTTTGTTTGTTTTTTTTTGTGTCGTCACCCTCTGTGAACTGAAGAATCTCAGTGTTTTCACCCTCACAACATTTTGAGCTTCTCCCTGCCCTCTCACATGTCTCAGAGTAGCAGAGGGAGTGCCTCCACCTATTATTCATCACCCAGCTACACTTGGGGGGGATGCCTATATTTCAGCCTTTCTGGTCTCTTTGCAGAGACAGTAGAGTCTGCTACTGAGAGTAGCCAGAGAAGATCTTATCAAGCCTTTTAAAAGGATTTTTCTCCCCAACTAAACAAAGTAGGAGTGGCCAATGTCATCTATATTCATGCCATGTTTTATAGCTCAAACATCAGATTGCTCCTGCTGTAATCCAGTTTGTAAAGCGTGTTTGGAGGGAATGAAAACAAAGCAAAAAGTTATTTTTTTTTCACTGAGTGTAGATCAAAAGGCTCATATGCTGTACTTTTACCACAAAGCAAATGTTTGTGCTATGTAAACTCCCAACAATTGAGATTATAATGAAAGCACTAACAGACATTTTTATTGACCTACAGCTCACTTATAATCACAGGTATGTTCAGTAGCTTTTAAAATCCAAGAGGACAGAAATAACTTCCTGGCTGTTCTCATTACCCAGTGTTTTCTGAGCCTCCCTGCTTTGACATGGGCCATCACTTCACTGTGAGGTTGTTGTCACAAAGCATTCACAGCCCCGGCATTCCCAGCGCTCCAAGGCAAAAAAGAAGAAAATAAATTGAAGTCAAATGGTCTGTGTGAAAATGTTTGGGGCTCAGAAATCAGGAGGGGAAACAATAACCAGAATTGGCAATAGCTGCCCAGCACCAGGCAGAAATGGGGAACTGAACTGCAGAAGGATCTCCTTACAACCCCAGTAACTTTTGCCTACCAAACTTAAAGGGCCTTTTGATTTTCTCTCTCAAGGATGCATGGGGATTTTGTTCATTTAAGGAGCACAGGAAGACGGCATGGCTCTCATCCCCAGGAATGGTGGTGTGAATAAGCCCAGCCCAGAATAAACCTGCAAAATAAGGCCAGTAGACACAGACAGAAAAAGCACAATATGCTCCCATGGAAAGAGCTCAGTTGCGAGATCGATGACTGTAGTTACTGCAAGCAAATCCATAAACATGCATTCCTCAATAATCCACAGAGCAGGGTTAGCTACAGCTGACAGATAGGGAATGGCCTCTCTGGGCAGAGCGATGCTGATCCTCATGAGGCAGTACAACCACTGCCAGGGAAGGCTGTGGACAGGAACAGGCTCCATGTTGTGTAAGACCCACTCTGTAGGCCCTACTCACATTCAGCTGGGCAGCACCTGTGGGCATCTTGCAGCTGGGAAGCCAGGCTCCTGAAAGGAGAGAAACCTGCCCACGGATCTCTTCTCCTTCCTTGTCTGTTGGAGTGGTTTGGACACAACAAACACATTTGGATTCCTTTTTTTCACTATTGCCAAAAAGAAGCACTAAGAACCTTTTACCTGTCCTCTCCAAGCCCAACTTCAAAGTCAGTGTCTTTCCGCCTGGGGGAAGCACAGACACTCCTATAGGCTGTATATAAACTTGTCTTATAGTTTAAGGCTTTGGTGTGTGTATTTTTTTTTTACCCAGAGATCTTTCCAACTCTTTGCATTTTATTATACCTATGCTCTGTTTCCAAACACTTTTTGATAAGCTGTCCAAACATGCCTAGGTATGGCTTTATGTGATTGCTGCGATGTCATCAGGAGCCATTTCATCTAGCCTACCATGTTAAGCTAACTATAAATTTGAATAACAGATCACATCATAAATTCCATCAGAACAAATATTTTTTCTAAAAGCATGTAACGTTTTCTCTGACGGGGGATGCCAGAAAAGCTTCATATAAAAGTACAAGAAAAAAAGAAAGAAAGAAAATGAAGCAAAGCTGAGCTGGTGAAGAAAATTTGCCATTACGTTTCCAAGTGAAACACTTTTTAAAAGAACTGTCTAATAAGGAGCCAGCTTTTTGACACGGTGCATTACAGCAAGTAAGCAGCTTGGCTGTGCTCCCAGGCAGAGAGCAGCTCACTGGGTGCCACCACATTGCTCCCACACGAGTGGTTTCCCCAGTTGCTGATTAATATGCTAACCTCTTCTGGGTGCTGTGAGGAGGGCAGGTTCCATCATGACCAGTGTGCAGCCTGGGGTCAGACAGTGGTATGTCTCTACCCATTTCCCTGTGGAGAGGCCCAGCAATGACAATGGCAGCAGGGTTGTGGTGGCCATGGTCCCATGGTGGTGGCAGAGCTGCCTGAGGCATCCTTGAGCCAGCCTGCTTCAAGTTGGCTCTGAAGTCCACAGAGGGGAACAGCCTCCCTGCACCACAAAACCTGACTCTTATGCCTCACAGTCTTCTGCCTTGAAATTTCATAATTGCACAAATGCACACCATACACTTTCCCAAACAATTTTACCAAGAAAAACGTGGCAGACATAGGATGAGAGACAATACTCCAGGGCCTCCATGGAGAATGGGAGCAGCCACCCTGAAGGACCACTGCCACAATGGACTGCTAAGGGCCAATGTTAACCACATCAGGGTAGGAATGCTCTGAGGGCTCATGGATGGCACACATCACCCAGAGACATACCAGGGGCCTGTGGTGATCCACATCAGGGTGGGGACACCCTCAACAGACAGCCTGAAATGTACACTTCTTCTCTTCACGGCTGGCAGAAAGTGAAACAAGGGAAGGGAACACCACCACAAACAGAGAAAAGCTCAAGTATTTTACAGCACAGGGTTTAAGCTGCAGTTGGAGCACAACTGCAATGATCTCAATGACCACTGTGCAGTCCCAGCTTTGTAGAGTGAATTATAATTCTCTTAGGAAGAAGGAAAAAATCAAATGATTTTTTTGTGATAATTTTATTTTGATGTCATTTGCTTGGGTTTGTCTGCTCCCTCAGTGAGAAGCTGTAACAGGGGAAAGAGACCTGTGCAGGGAGATGGAAGATTTCTGACATATTCTTCAGGTTTAAGATGGTTTACATACACACATGTACACAAAGAAGAAAAAAATAAATAGTTTAATAAAGGGGAAAAAAAAAAAAAAGAAAAAAAAAAAAAGGAGGTAAACCAATGACAACTTGAAGACTTCGGAAAGCAGAAAGAAGAGAAAGAGATTTCTTGTGAGGAATGACATGATATGTGTTGGATACTTACTGAATACCCTGGATACTCCACCTAGACCACCATGAACAAGCTGGAAACAAATCATCACATCAGATGTCCCAAAAACTGTGCAAGAGAAAAAAGCCTAAGTGATTGTCACTCTCTTATTTTCCTTGATTTATTAGACTCAATTTCAATTAGATTGTATTATACTGTGTTATCTTGCATTCCGATATCATAGTTAGTAAAATAAGTTTTCCTCCTTAGATCATTGCCGCTGCTCTGTTTGCTTCCTCGAGCCCAGCTCCCATCTCCTTACCCCTTTCCCTTCCCCCTTCCCATTTTTAGAGGCCAGGGGGCCCACGGGCCTACTGCCCCCCTGTCACAGACATAGATTGATCTAGATAACTCCGTAACAATGATACACATTTACCTCATCTTAAGTAAGCTTCTTCACAATTAGTTCATAACCAACAAATAAAAGAAAAGGAATAAGAGATGGCAGTCTTTTGTAGCAAAACCATGATATTCAGACATTTTGGGAGTCATTCTGGCTCTTCCCATTCAGAAGCATTCAGACCAGAGCCAAGCACCACACACAAATGCTTCAGGCTGTACATTTTACAGCTTGAGGGATGGCGTAGCACCAAAGAAAAACACAAAGTCCAGCAGAAGCAGCTATGTGACAAGCACAGCAAGGAGAGTGAGTGAGCACAAATAGAGCAAACACTCACAGCATGAGCAATGAGATCTGGCACACCACAACCGTCAGAAAGGTGTGACACCTGTGCGGTTTCCGGATGAGAGCAATAGGAAGGCGGTGAGCTGGGACACCCCAACAGTAGCAGTACTGTTGGGCTATACCTGTTTTCTGAAAAATGTGACATCCCCTTCAGCCTACACCTGCAGCGCTTAGCAGAAGGTCTAATTTCACCAAGCATGGATGAAAATGAATTAAGCAACTACATAGAGATCTTGGATTTCCATAAGCTCTGGACAAGATGCACAAAGCAATGTAGAAAGCTATGTAAAAAAAACACCACCAAGTGGCACCCCTTCTAGGGTTTCTCTGTTAAGCTCTCAAATCCCCCAAATTTGAATCCAGCTCCTGTAAGAAAACAAGGGGTGGTTTCATTCAATTGCTGAACTACAACATGACACTATTGAGAAAGAAGTCCAGTGACAGTACTGCAGAGTCAGACACATAGGGAGAAGAAAGACATGTTAAGTACACTGAGCTGGACATGGGATATGAGCAAGCTATGGGCTGAAAAGTCCTGTCACAAACGACTGAAGCCATACAATGAGGCTTGAAAACCAGTGCTAGGCTGTCTAATCCTTATTGATAAGTGTTGCCACTGCACAAACCAGACCGTGAGGAGATGAGGCTCAACAGGGAGTGTAAGGCTTAGGTCTAACCAGACAATCCTGGTTGCTGCAGCTCAGCAGCTGGCTCATGAGTGATGGGTGGCACACACTGACGACAGGGACATCATCAGCCCTGCTCGGAGGTGAGACATGAGCTGGTCGGACCGGCATGTGCTGAGAAAAGGCAGCAATCCTGCAAAACCCATAAGAGCAACCACACACTGAGCAGGAGCCCTCTGAGCATTCACAGCCTGGGTCGGGATACTGCTATGGGGTGGACAGAATCGGAGAGGCCAATATAGGTACTAACCCCATCCCTCAGCTTTCTGACTCCGAAATAAGGAGCTAACACATACAAATCGGGGGGGGGGGGGGGGGGGGAGGGGGGAAGGAGAAAGAAAAAAGAGGGAGGGGAAGATGCCTGTAAGCGACTGCTTGCTTTGTCCTGGAGAAACAGCAGCCAGAGCAGGAAGAAGAAGGAATGTGCCTGTGTGTGTGCACCATGTGGGACAAAGGCATCTCCTTTCCCTTCAGCCCTACTGAAAAGCCCCGCTGTCATCTCTCAACCTCATATGCCTGCATACGAGCAACACCATGCACAACGCACTTCTTGGTGTCTTTGATAACAGGTTTCTGGTGTTCATCTCATATGAATTTTCCTTTTGGAAAGATGTACGCATCCACTTTTGATGATATTCCGTCATCTGGCTGCAGACAAGTTGCAGACTTGCATGCCTGGTGGAGTGCAACACACACACACATATACATACACACATTCACCCCCCTCCCCCCTCGTGCTGACCTCTCTCCACTTCTCCACGCCAACCCGCTGCATCTGCCCCGTCCTCACTGCTTCCCCAGCCCTAGGGCAGCTCCTCGCCCTGCCATGGTGCTGCCGGGGGACGGGGCTGCGGAGCCGGCCTGGGGACGGGGGGGCTACGCTCTGCCTCGGCCCCGGGACCCCCGGCTCGGGTAGTGGTGTGGGGGCGAGGATAAGGCTGAGGCCACGGAGGTGGGAAGGAGAGTTTCGGAATGGTTAAAAAAGTTCTCGATAAGCAAACTCAGCTACTGTCAGAGATTCCCCCCCACACCACCACTCCCTTCTTTTTTCTTTTTTTTTTTTTTTTCCCCCTCTCCCTCCTACTCTCTCCCTTTTTATTTTTAAGGCAGTTGATGTGGTAATTAAGAATTTGGTGAGAGCCCGGTCAGGTCATCTCGTTTCTCAGATCAGAGCCCCATCAGAAATTCTTTCAAGTGTCCTTCTGCGTCGCCAAAGATGACAACAGCAAATCAATAAGAGCTTGAAATGAAAGGGGCTGCCGGCTAACCCCCGAGGCTACAGATTTGCGCACCGCCGCTCTCTTTTTCTGAACTTCTCGCGCTGGGCGCTGCCTCTCGCAGCGGAGCCGCCTTTATGCCAGTGCTCATGACGAAGGTAAGCTCTCGGCTCTCAACACTATCGCGACACGGGCTGCTGCCGCCCTCTGCTCCGCGACATCACAGAGTTGGAGGGCCAGGGCAGTGCCTCCTCTTCCCTCTCCTTCAGGAAAAAAAGAAAATAATAATAATAATAATATTAATAATAATAAAGAATTAATAGGAGAGGTCAAAGGGATCAAAGGAAAGAAAAACAAATACGGGACTTGAGGTTACTTTGTGCTAACGGAGACCGCTGCGCCCCATTCGCACTGCCGTCCTCACCCCGGCGTGCCCCGATGTACCTAACGAGCGGGCTCCGCGGGGCGCCTTAATTGGGCAATTCATTAGGCATTCTTTTAGCTCGAGTGGATAAGCACTTATTTCGAACCGATGATAAAACGGCCGGAAAACGCGAGACAGGGTGCCTGTAATTTATATGCAAATCGCTGCGTCCGTTCGAAACGCTTAATTTTGGAACAATCATTGCGTTGTAGCGCCGGGATCAGCCGTCCGAATGAGCAATTTGGGAAACCAGCTCTGAACGGGAAGAAAATATTCGAGCAGCCCAACAGATCGATAGCGTCTGAGCGTGTTAACAGAGCGGCCCTAGGTACCTCCATACGCGTCCGCTGCCAGATAAGGAGAGCGGAGAGGCGGGGGGGTGAGGGGGGACTAAGGGCAGAGGGACGGAGCGCTGCGAGCACAGTCCAACAGCGAAGGAAATCAGCGCTCGGCGCTGCGCAGCACAACTCCGCTCTCCTCCGGCCCCTCCGCGGAGGCCGATGGAAGACACCGAGGGACGCTCCGTGCCCGCACGGTGCCGCCTGGGGGGTGAGGGGGGGGTCTTAAATTTCATTTCTTCGGAGGAGAACCCTCGGCCAAACCCTTCCCGTCCGCCGCCCTCGGACTGTAACAGCGGTGGGGGCTCTTTGAGCGGCCTTTGCCGCCCCGGTTTGTGTCTTTCCGTTTCTCGCTTTGACAGAAGGGGAGAGAGAAATTGGAATCCGGGCATTCAGGCTGCTCCGCGGTTTCCAGCCACCCTGGAACCCCTCTTCCACAGCAGCATGTCTAATGTATTCCCCGGTGACTCCGGGCATTAATTAGTTGTTTAATAGGAGTATGACTAAAAATGTAAAAGAAGGATTAGGAGCGTGAAACGTATGTCCAGCTCCTTCCACACACTCGAGGAGGGAATGAAAATCACCCGCTCTCCTCTGTTCTTCCAGGAGCCATTTGCATTTCCCACCAGCTGCTCACTTGGGCTGCAGAGGGGTAATGCGGGTGAGAGCGGGGCCGGGCTGCACCCCGTGGGGCTGCGCACCCGCGCAACTCCCCTTTATACCCTGGGAAACGCCGGCTGGGAGCCGGGAGCGCTCCCTCTCCTTCCTCGGATGCGCCGGGAAAAGTGGGTTTCACCCGGCTCAGCGGTCCCGAGGGCAGAGCGGATATCCGAGGGCTCGCTCCGTCCGTGTGTTTCTCCATAGAACCCCACTTTCCTGCGAGGGGCACACGGCAACCGCAGCCACCACCCCTCTGCGCTGCGCTGCGCGGGGCCGGGAAGCAGAGAGCTCCAAAGCACCGCGGCTTAAATCTTTGCAAAACAGTCACCGGGTGCTGCCCTCGAATTGAGAAAATGTGTTAAAAATAATAATAATAAAATAAAAAAGTGTCATTTCTATTTTTGTTCTTTTCTTCTTCTTTTTTTTTTTTTTTTTTTTTTTTTGTTTGTTTGTTTGATTGATTGATTGATTGTTTTTCACGTGGTCCCTCCAGAAATAAAACTGTGGAAACGCTGAGATAAAAAGAATAATAAAAGCGTTCGGTTTGGTTTGCTCTCAGGAAATACATCCCACTTCGGTTGTTTCTCAAACGCCCGAAAACGGCTTCAAATCGAAAACCTCTCCCCTCCGCCGCCGAGTCGGGGGACGTTCGGGGCAAACGGGGCCAGGAGTTGATCCCGGCCCGAACGAGCAGCACGGGGCAGAGGGGAGTTTTGGCTGCCTCGGTTCTGCTCTTGTGGTCGGATGGGAACAATAGCAACGCGGAATTTGGAGAAAACAATGGAAAAGAAAGGAAAAATGAAAAGGAAAATAAAATTAAGGGGGGAGAGGGATGAAAGAAAGAGGGAAGAAGGAAAGGGGAGGAAAGGGGGGGGGGGGAAGGAAAAGAAAGCAAAAAGAGGGAAAGAAAAATAGAAAGAAAAGATGAGAAAAAGAAAGGCAAAAAGATGGGGAAAAAAAGAGAAAAGAGAAAAAGGAAAAAGGAAAAAAAAAAAGAAAGAGAAAAAGGTGAAAAAGAAAGAAAAAGAAAGAAAACAAAGGAGGAAAAGAAGGGGAAACAAAAAGAAAGAAAAAAAAAGAAAAAAAAGAAAGAAGGAATAAAGAAAGAAAGAAAGGACACGGGGAGGCGGGTGGAAGCAGAGACCTCTCGCCACAAGCCCGGCGCTGCGTCTCTCTGCACCTGAGCAGGGCCGGCCCGGCCTGGGAAACTTCTCCCACACCAACTCTCGCCTCCCGGGCAGGCGGGGCGAGCTCTACGCGGGCGCGGAGGTGCCTCTGCCGCCCTCTCTCTCTCACCTCGGCTCTTCTGCGGCCGCCCAGCCCTCCTGCCGCCGCCGCCGCTCCGCCGCCTGCCCCTTGCGCCCGCGCCCGGCCCCGCGCAGAGAGGCGCAGCGCCGCGGAGCCGCCGCCCGGCCCGGCCCCGGGGCGCTCGGAGGAGGCTCCGTGACGTCAGGCCCGGGGGCGGGGGCCGGGGCCGGAGGGAGGCGGTGGCGGCTCCCGCAGCCAGCGCAGGAGCCCTCCGCGGCGCCGCCGCCCCCGGCAGCAGCAGCGGCAGCAGCAGAGCGGCGGGGCGAACGACGGCCGGCCCCGGTGAGTGGTGCACGGAGAGAGCGGGGTACGGCGGGGAGGGACGGGGCTGAGGCTGGAGCTGCCCGTCCCCGGAGGCTGCCCGGGCTCGGGGGGTAGCCATCAGCCGACTACGGGGTGGCCGAGCGCTCCTTCTTTGCAGGAGCAGGCCGGCGGTTACCTGCGGACCGGGCCCCGCTCCTGCGAGAGACAATTAGGCGCGGTCGGCCCTCTCGATCCTAATTTCTAAACGGCTTCTCTCGGCCCGTCGGGCGCCGGAGTTCGTCGGGAGCGGCTGCTGCCGCTGCGTCCCGGATTCTCCCGTTGGGGCGGGCACAGCGGAGCCGGTCGCGCCTTGGCGCGGGGAGGCTGAGGCCGAGGAGCTCGAGGAACCCGAGCCGTGCGGTCGGGGTATCCCCGGGGCGGCGGTCCCGGCCATCCCCGGCCGGTGGACGGCCCCGCTCCGAGCCGCTTTCGTTGTGGAGGCGGCGGCCGTGGGCCGAAATCCCGGGCGTAAAGCCGCTCTCACAGCCCTCCGAGCTTCGGGAGTTGTTGAGATGCGTGCCGGGGGACTCGGTTTATTTCTTTTCCTGTCCCTTAAAGAATAGCAATAGGTACCAAAAATAAATAAATAAATTAAATTAAATTAAAAGTGGAGGGAGGGAGGGTGGGGTAGGGGGAAGGAGAGATAAAAATACATAAATACAATGTGTGACACTGCTTCGTTGTTCGCGTCCTTCAGGTTTCATAGTGGTAATGCTGCTAGCAGGTTGTTCCCTAGTGGAGCCGGCCCGGGAAGGGCAGGGAGAGTAAGGGGAAGGAAAGGATGGGGATGGAATGGAAGGCAGCTCTCTGGGCCTCGAGTGGGAGCCTGCAGAAATGTTTAATTGCGAATGAGGAGCGCGCAGAGAGATACGGCAACGGCACTACAGGCGAAGGGCAGAGCCGCCTGCAATTGAGGCACCGCGCTACAGACAATGGGGAAATGCTTCTCGCTTCTCTTGGACCTGCTCTGCGATGTGGTTTATCGAAAAATACGATTTAAAAAAAGAGAGAGAGAAAGAAAGAAAATATAGAGGGTGAGAAAGGGAAGAAGCAATACGGGCGAAGAGCAGAAATCCGCCCTGCAAAAGCACTTTTCTCCATCGAGACGGGTGAATACGGAAAACAAACTTCCCCTCGGTGCGGCCGCTGTCCCGTCCGTGGGTCAGTCGAGGACCCGAGGCGGTCAGGCGGCCTCTGGCTGTGCAGGACTCATCCCGGCAGTGCCGTCCCGCTTTCGGGCCGCCAGCGGACAACGAGTGCTGCGGGCCGCGTCCCGAATAGGCCGTGCCCGGCTCTAGGCCCAGCGTCCGTTCCGAGCCGCCTCGGCCTCGGGCAGAAGCGCTGTGTCACGGCGGCCCGGGATGGCCAGGCTCACACCGTGCCTCTCGATACTTTGCTTTGGGTTTTCCCGTTCCCCTTCTCGTAGCAGCCGGGGAGGACTGAGCGCTGCCCGCCGGTTCCGTTCCCATCTGCGGCATTGCCGAGACCCGGAACGGCTCGGGCGTTACAAAAGGGGCAGCGGCGAAGAGCACCGAAACGGCGGTGACATGCAAATTGCCCCCGAAATTATCATAAGTAAACACGGAAAGCCTGGACTAATAAAATCCCATCTGTGTTACTTCATATCGAGTTAGTAGAGAGCTGTGATAATGAATTTTGTAATATCTCCCGAACAGACATCTCAATCAGGCACTAATCCCAAGATTTTACTGCCCAGCCACTCGGGCTGGGGGGGCTGGGGACCTTCCTCCGCGTCCCCAAAAGGTGGTGGCAGGAGGGGGCCTGGCTGGGAGCCGCATCTGGGGCTGCGCTCTATTTTCCCCGGGTGCGACCCCACTCCGGGGAAAGGGGGGGGAAGGGGGTAGGTCACGTCAGCATCACTGCGACGGGGCTCCTTGGCTCCTGTTGTTATTGTAATCGCTATGATAAATGCTATGATTATTATACTTATTATATATGTATCTGTAGTCCTGGATTCGCCGATTTAACAACCCAACACTCTTCGTCCTTTTGCAGATAACGTGTAATGGAGTCCAACTGCCGTAAACTTGTCTCAGCCTGCGTGCAGCTAGGTAAGAGAACCCACCGCCCCGCGGCCTCCGCTGGGGGGAACCGGGAGGCGCCGGGGGGACGTAGGGACCCGCCGCCCGCTGCTCCTCCGCGGGCCTCGCCGCTCCGCGCCCGGCCGCCCGCCTGCGCGGCATTGTGGCTCCCCCTGCCGTCCATCCGCCGTCCGCGCAGCGCCTTCAGGTGCGCACTCCCCCGCGGCCGCCCGCCTCCAGCAGCGCTCGCATCGCACCTCTACGCTGCGAACGAGGTCTCTCTCTGCTGGTTTGGAGATTTTTTTATTCTTAATTGTTTTTAGCCCCTCACAAGCATCCACCCCCGCGAGAGCTGAAGGCTTTCACACAGCCTCCTGCAAGGAGCCCGAGGGGTGATAAAGAAAAACACCCAGGCAAACATATTACAAAGTAGAAAACAAGAGCTCTGTATTCCGAGAGACTGTTTAATCCAAGATAAACGCCATTTTGTTTAAATAAAATATATTAAGCTGAATTAATAATACGAGAAACTAGACGGAATTAATAATGCACGCCTTGCCGGTGTCGTAGTTAAACACTCCCCTGTAGGAACGCCGCGTTAACCCCCGCGGCTCAGTGCTGCTCCTGGAGCAGCCTCGGGCTCGGAGCACCGGGAGGCCACCGGACATCGCACCCCACCGGGCACTACGGTGAGGATCGGGGGCGGCAGCGAGCGAAATGCGGAGCGATCCCGGCCTCGCAGGCTTTAAGAACCATTAAGTTTTAATCCCGGAAACATACGCCATGTTGAATTGCGCCCAAATCGGTTTTGCCGGGTGCTGGCGCTTTTTCTTTCGGCCGGTAATAAGTGTTAAATAACGTGGAAAGGAAGGGTGACATCGCTTTATGTATGGTTGGGAAATAAGGAGGGCCTTCCTCCCTCCCTACCAACAGGTGGTCTTAATCAGCTAATGGGGAAGTGGGGACCTTTCCGATGCGAGAAATTTACGAGCCCTTCCCTGCCAGATTTATTCGGCAAAATACTTATAAAAGTAATGCCACCGTGCGCTCCCTGACGTGCTCGTTTTTACTTCTCCCGCCGAGAAACGAATGGGTATTTTCTTAACCATCAATTAGGAACGCGGGTTATTGTCGTGCATGCACAATGCTCTGCCTCGTTCCCCTGTCATCTGCTCTGCGTCCTCCCTGTCGGGTTGAGAGGGGAATCTCTACCTAAACACCTTGAATGCCATTAATTGAATAAGAACCCTGGAGCAGCGCTGGGCTGCGCTACCGCTTTGTTGTTACAGGGCAGGTGTGCGCGGGCGGCAGCTCTCGGAGCGCCCCGACGTGCGGGGCAGAGCCCGAATCGTTGCGATTCGCCTTCTAATTCCGTAGAGGTTTGAGCAGAGGTTTTATTGAGGTTTTTTCTTGCCCCCCTTCGTTTCGTTGCTCTTTGAATCCTCGGTGTCGGTCGATTGCGGGCTGTGCCTGAGCACCAGAACTTCAGATTTACGTGGTTTACGTCGAGAAAAATTTCTCGTCCTGTGCGTCAGACGTAGGGCAGCGAAATAGTGCGAGGGGTCGTACGGGACCGCTTCTGCAGGAACGCTTGTTTGGGAACGGGCAGCGCGACGCAGTGACTGGGAGCATTGAGAACTATAGGTGGGCGCACGGCGAGGAACCGCTGCCTCTAACAGCAGCGCGAATGCGAGCGTCGGGTCAGTGCAGTGCACGAAATTCGGGAGGAGATATCTCAAGCGATGCGGGCGCCGGGGCTCTGGTTTGGGAGCGGGTCCGTTGCGCTGAGGGAAATGGAAATAGCCAAGTGCGAAAATAGCGCTGCAGCCGAAAGTGGCAAAAGCGGGCGCCGTGTTTACCAGGAGAGGAGGAATAATCGCTTCTGGGCGCATGTGGTTGGAAAAGCATCCAGCAGGCGGGCTGGTTTCTGGGGGACTTATTCGACTAATTTTGATGAAGGGCGGAGGGATGCTTAAATTCTACCTGCGTGTTTTTAATTGAACGAATATAACGTATAGAATTCGTTAGCAGCCCGAATTGTGCTGTTGGAATCGCTAACTTGGGTGTCGCTGAAGCAGCAGCCGCCACCCAATATAAAGCACTGGGATTACAGTCCGCCCCGTATCAGCGGCACCAGCGCGAATCGATTGTTTCAACCCCTCGAAAGAGGAAGGGGGGGGGGGGGGGGGGGATGGAGGGTGAATAAAAAAGAACAGAAGTAGAAAACGTTCTTTAGGCTGAACACTCATTAACTTCATATCGCTCAATAATAATAATAATAATAAATAATAATAATAAATAAAGGGAAAAATAGAGCAGTGATCCCGCCTTACGCCCAGCCCTGCGGAAGGTGCCCGGTGTGTGCCGTAGCTCCGCCTCCCCCCTCTGCCGGACTGGGACAGACCCCGCACCGAAAGTTTGCTACCGCTCTTGGGCTGCCGCATCAATTGTGTTTTATTTTCTTTCCCCTCCGGTGTGTGAGAATAATATATGCAGCAGTTGTTAGCCTCACTCCAGGGAAAACGAAATGTATAAGGAAAGCTTATTCGTGAGGAGGAATATACTAATGGAACAATCTGATGTCTTCTTAATCCTATGTAAAAAGCTCTGTAGTCTTCCTAATATTGACTGAATGGGTAATTAATGGCTCTTCATCGAGGAGAATATGCGGTAATCCGAGATAGGCGGGAGACAACAAGGGAGGGGAGCAGCCGGCAAAGCGAGCGGGTCTGAGCAGCCCCGAGGTGTCCGTCGGGGAGAGGGTTACACAACGATCCTATAGGTAGATAAAGGAAAAGTGGGAAAATAAAGACCTGCGGGAGGTGAGCGGGTGGGCAGGGGCGGGGAGGGGGCAAAATAACACTCGGAATAAGATAAAAATAAACCGAATAAAATCAAGGAATTGCAAAAGGGGAAGGGAGAGTCCCCCACCCACCCCGGTCCCTATATTTAGGGGCTGTGTCCGGCGCCCCGGGCTGGGCTTTGGGGCGAGCAGTGCGGGCCCGAGAGGGGATGGGAGCTGCCAAAGGGATAGGAAAAGTTTAAAGAAAAAGACTTTTTGACGTTTTAATTGGAACCTTTAACGCTAATATATGGCTTGGGTGCCTACAATGAGCTTGTTTTTCGGTTGGCTGACAGCTTCTAAAATATTATTTCGCTTGGGAAATAAAAGCTTCATCTCAGCTTCTAGGTGGGTATTTTTGGATTTAGGTGATTTATGGTCGCCATGACAACTAACGCCTCTTGCCCGCTCCCCTCCCGGCCGGGTGCGGGGCTGGAGGTGGGGGGAAGAGCCTGTACCACCTCGCTTATAAGGATCGGCCCCCCCCGGGGTGGGAGCGAGGGACGCGGGGCCGGGACCGCACCGGGGGGGGTCCGACTGTGAGAGGCGAGGGGTGGGGAGGGAGCGAGGAGAGGGTCGGTAAACAAATTGTGCGGAGTGGAGCCGGCTTCGTATTGACTCAGTTATAGGTCATCGGCTGCCGGTGCGGAGGGAGGAAATATTTACTTTACACATATACTTTATGATCTTGGGGGAATTAGAGGAAATTCAATAAGAAAACGGCTAGAATCATTTTAAACCCCCTATTTAAGAGACTTAAGCAAATTAGAGTCTTATCAGATTAAAATCCACTACAAATGTAAGAGCGTTGTCTCCGCCGAAACGCTGTGGGGTCTGAGGAAAGAGATTCGCTGCCAAATCTCGGGGATAAAAACGCGTCATTTAAACGGCAGATAATGAGCAGAATGTAAATTAATTTAACCTTCTTTACTACCGGCCCGCGAAAGGAATATGTGCCGCTCGACAATAAGCGCCATTGCGAGGGACGGTGCAAATATCAGCGGGCGGAGGGTCCCCGGCGGGGGGAAGAGGAGAGTTGCGGGGGGGCGAGTGGGGTGAGGCCGTCCCACGGGCCAGCAGCACCTGAGCAGCGGGGCGGGGGGACGGAGCGGGCGGTGCTGCGGGGGGGGCGCGAGGCCGTAGCGGGAGGTTCCTCCAGCGGGTCCGAGCGGAGGGTGCGGAGGTTACGCGTGCTTGGGGCCGGGATTCGCGCAGCCCTCCCCGCGTCGGTGGCTGCCAAGTGTGGGCTTCCCGACCCGCACCGCACAGAGCTGCTCGCGGCCGTCGCCGCTCCGTTGCCTCCGCGCTCGTTGCGGCCGTTGGCGGCCGTCGACTCCGCTGTCAGACGCCCCGAGCCCGTCCCGCCCGCCGCACTGCCCTCGCTCTTATTGCCCACCCGGGGCCGGAGCCCGGCCTCTCCTCCCGGGGCCGCCCCGCTCCGCTCCGGCCGCCCGGTGCCGCCGTGCGGGAGGCCCGGGGGAGGCCCGGGCGGGCGGGGCGGGGCGCGGCGGGGGCGGGAGCGGCGGGCGGCGGGAGGCGGCGCGGGGGCGGAGCGGGGCGGGCGCGGGTGACGTGCCGGCGCGGGGAAGGCCGCCGCCGGTTTAAGATGTCAGGCCAAGAGGGAAGCTGCTGAGCTGATGCGGTGCGGGGCTGGCCGCGGAGCGGCGCGGGTCCATGCGCGGGCGGCGGAGCGGAGCGCCCCGCGGAGCGCCGCCGAGCCCCGCGGCGGGCCGGGGGCCGCCGGACGGGGAGCTGCGGGGTGGCCGTGACGGTTTTTGCGGGACCGGAGCCGCTCGCTCGCCTGCCGCCACCGCGCCCCCCCCGGCGGCGGGGGCTCCGGGGAGCGCCCGCCCGCCAAGCCGCTAACCGAGCCCCGGGAGGCCGTCCAGGGAGGGGGCGCCGCGACGGTCCGGGCCGCCTCCCCGGGCACACGCGCCCCTTCTCCCGTCAGCCCCCCCGGGCGCACCCGTCGGCTTCGGCGTCCTCTCGCCGATGAGTTGCATGAAGGACCCGTTAAGCCTGGAGCGCCTGGGAGCCGGGAATAATAAGCTGTGCTCCTCCTCACCTTCCTCCTCCTCCTCCTCGTCCTCTTGCCATCACCAGCAGCCCTCGCTGGCCATGGCTACGGCGCTGGCGCCGGGGCAGGCTCGCTCCTCCCTGGAGGCCGCCAAACACCGACTGGAGGTGCACACTATCTCCGACACCTCCAGCCCCGAGGCCGCAGGTAAGAGGCGACGAGCGGCGTGGAGCCCCCGGCCCGCAGCGCCTCGGTCCTGGTTCGGGGCGGGTGGTGACGGCTGTGAGAGGAGCGGGAGAGCGGATCTGGTGTAGAGGGCGAGCGATGGGGGAGTGGATGGGCTAATAACGCTGAGGGTGATGTGAGTACAGAAGGGTGAGTGTTGGGAAGCGGAGGGTAGATTATATTGATAGGGAAGGGGGAGTAATGTGGATACAGACGGGCGAATATATGGCTTTTGAAGTGGATACGGATGGCAGAATGGTACGGGTACAGAGGGCAGGTAAAATGGATACAGACGTACAAATACATGTCAAATAATGTGGGTACAGTTGGGTGAATTAAACGGATTCAGAAGACAAATGACATAGATACAGTGGGCAGGTAATGTGGGTACAGAAAGGAGATAATGTGGATACAAATAGGTGATCGTGTGACGAGCAGTGTGGATGCAGATAGGCGAGTAACGTGGATGTGTACAGGCAAAGAATACGGGCAGACGGGCGAACGGTACGGATAAAAGGATATAGGATACATAAATAATATGGATGCAGAGTGGCGGATAACACAAATACGAAACGCAAATCATATGGAGGCAGGAGGGCGAATGACACGGGTAGAAACAGAGGAGTGACATGGACCGGGCGTGAGCGGTAACGGACAGCAACGGGCGAGCGCTGCGGATAGAGACGGGTAGTCAGCGCTGGTGGGGACGGGCCGCACTTGGGCCGTTCCCCGGCCGGTAACGCTTAACGCTCGAGAGAGCGGAGTACCGTCGGCGTCGGGAGCGCATACGGACGGGAGAACGCAAACTCCCTCGGCGGGCGGCGGAAAACCCTCGGAGGAGCGCGGAGCCGGCGGGGGCCGGGCGCGGGTTAATGATTAGCGGCGCGGGGGCAGTCCGCGGGGAGCGGGGCGAGGCTTGGGAGGCTGAGGTGCCCCTGTTTTCCGCCCCGCTGTTTTCTCTTCCCCCCTCGCAGAGAAAGAGAAGAGCCAGCAAGGCAAGAGCGAGGATGCGGGGCCCGAGGACCCCTCCAAGAAGAAGCGGCAGCGGCGGCAGCGGACGCACTTCACCAGCCAGCAGCTGCAGGAACTCGAGGCCACTTTCCAGCGGAACCGCTACCCCGACATGTCCACCCGCGAAGAGATCGCCGTCTGGACCAACCTCACCGAGGCCCGGGTTCGGGTGAGTCCGGGGGAGGAGCGGGGAGAGAGGTCGGCAGCCGCTTTCGATTTCGGGTCGGCGCGGAGAGAGGCGCTCGGTTCTTCTGCCCTGGCGGGCGGCCCCGGCTCTGCTCACCGCGGAGCGCGGCACCCGAGAAGCGTTCCGCCCTCACGGTGCCGTTCCTTCCGACGGGAACCTACGGAAACCATTGGCCGGGAACAGGCTGCGACCTGCGCGGCCTCTAACGAGAAAAAGATGTACGACACACTCGGGCCGTTGCCTCTCTCCCGACGTGCCCTTCCGCGCATTTTCTTTCGCTTCGCAATTCGCCGAGCGCCTCTCCGCCCTTTCCCCTCTCTGAGATTTATGGGAGCCATCGGCGCGCTGCGGACATCCCGAGGCCGCATCCTGCGTGCGTGCGAACGCTGGGGAAATAATAATAATAATAATAATAATAGTAATAATTAAAATAGATATAATAAACTGAACCGAACCTCTCGGATTTTCGGGAAGACAAACTAAAAAAACACCTAAACCTTCCTTCCTCTTAGAGAAGGCAGAAGGCGAGCAGGCGGCGCGGTGCTGGGAGCCGTGTGTCGCTGTGCCCGGCTCTGCTCCCCGCTCCCGACCCCGCTCTGCCGCCGCCGGCTCTGCACCCCCCGGGGCTCCAATCCACACCGACCCCTCGGCATCGCCGCCGCCCGGCGCTCAGACACTCGCTTGTGGATTGGAGAGGGCGCGCTGCCCTTTGTCTGCGGGGAGGCTCCCTCAGACCTCATTTAGCACGTTGTTAAGAAGCGATTTTCTTCTTCCCCCCCCCCCCCTTTTTTTTTTTTTTTTTTTCTTTTTTCTTTTTTTTTCTCTTTTTACCAAAGAGCGGTCGAACGAGTTTGTTTAGAAGTGGTTCCCGGCTCTGGAAGCTCTCTCTCAGGGGGAACTCGGAGCTTTAACCAAGTGAAGCAACGATTTATGAGTTGCTGGCTTCCCTCTCCTTCCCCGTAATAGGAAACATTGCCTTAAAGTTCCGCCGCTTTCCAGGCTCTCTGCCCTCGGTTTTTGCACTCTTGTATTTCCCCTGGATGGCGGATCTTTGGATTGAGCCAAGAAGGGGGGGGGGGGGAGGGGGCGAATAAAAGAAAGAGAGAGAGAATCGGGGAGAAAAAGGAAGGGGGGAGGGGGAAGGGGGAGAAGGAAAGAAAAATAAAGAAGGGGGGAAAAATAATAATAATAATTTCAAAAAAGGCAGCATTCTTCCCTGTGGTGGGAATGAGAGTGTAGCCATGCACAGGAGAAGCTCTGTGTACCTATCTGGGGATGGCACACTCGGGGCAACCCCCACTAACACGCTTCTCCACCTCTCCCCCTCCCCCATTTCTAAAGGTTTGGTTCAAGAACCGCAGAGCCAAATGGAGAAAGAGAGAGAGGAACCAGCAGGCCGAGCTGTGCAAGAACGGCTTCGGGCCGCAGTTCAATGGCCTGATGCAGCCCTACGATGACATGTACCCCGGGTACTCGTACAACAACTGGGCGGCCAAGGGCCTCACCTCTGCCTCCCTCTCCACCAAGAGCTTCCCCTTCTTCAACTCCATGAATGTTAACCCGCTGTCCTCCCAGAGCATGTTCTCCCCTCCCAACTCCATCTCCTCCATGAGCATGTCCTCCAGCATGGTGCCCTCGGCGGTCACCGGCGTGCCCGGCTCCGGCCTCAACAGCCTGAACAACTTGAACAACCTGAGCAACCCCTCCCTCAACTCGGCGGTGCCCACACCAGCCTGTCCGTACGCCCCTCCGACGCCTCCATATGTTTATAGGGACACGTGTAACTCGAGCTTGGCCAGCCTGAGACTCAAAGCCAAGCAGCACTCCAGCTTTGGTTACGCCAGTGTGCAGAACCCCGCGTCCAACCTGAGCGCCTGCCAATACGCCGTGGACAGGCCAGTGTGAGCCCAACCCAACCCCGCTGCCACGGACTGAGCTGTGCTGGAGAGCGGTGGGCACCGTGGAGGAGGAGAGGGGGGAAAACAGAGAGAGAGGGGAAAGAGGAGTGATGGGAGTAAAGGAAACCACTGAAATGAGATAGTTCCTTTGTTTTCAAAGGACCTCCTATGGATCGGGAGATCTTCGCTAAGAGTATTTCAGCAGTTACAAGGACATATATATATATATATATATATACGGACAAATGGTTGACTGGATATGATATGACATTTTAATGTTCCTATAAGCTTGTTATTTTTTAAGTTTAGCGTTGTTAACATAAAAAATGACGGAAAGGATGTATATATATCGAAATGTCAAATTAATTTTATAAAAGCAGTTGTTAGTAATATCACAACAGTGTTTTTAAAAGGGTAGGCTTTAAAATAAAGCATGTTACACAGAAGCGATTAGGAGTTTTTCGCTTGCGAGCAAGGGAATGTATATACTAAATGCGACACTGTATGTTTCTAACATATAATTATTAAAAAAGAAAACCCAAACATTGTGTGAATATCGGTTTTAGAATAGTACCTCTGGTGGATGCAAAGATGTTTCTGATATTGCAATGTAAAACATGCCCTGTGTATAACATTTCGTACAATATCCTCGTTTTACTTTTCAGCCGACATGAAAAATAATGTGTTTTATTTCATGGGAGTAAAAGATGCAGCATTCACTTCTTCTGTCCGGCGCTTTATTTCTGAGCGGGGCGCGCAGCTGCAGCCGCTCCGCGGCCGCGCATGTCTTTCGCTGCGCTCCCCTTTTGGAGCTGCGCTTTTGAGCGCGGTACGAATCATCGCCGCACTTTTTCGTACGGAAAAAAATATAGAGAAAAAACTCGTTTTCCCGCTGGAGGTGCGCGGCACGGAGCGGAGCGGAGAGGATCCCTCTGTCTGTCCCCCCGCGCACCCCTGGAGAGCGGTGGTAGCGGTGCGCTCGGGAATTGACTGCCGCGGAGCCGCGGAGAGAGCCTTTATCGCCTTAAAGAAGAGGGAGGGGGAGAAAAAAGGAAAACAAAAAGAGAGAAGAAGCAAAGCCCGTCCGCACAACAACCCTCTCCCGTGCGGCAGCCGCCCCCCGCGCTCACCTTCTTCTCGGAGCGGGAGCTCCTTCGCGCAGCGCTGCGTCGCTATTTCCGAAGCCCCGCGCGGACGATACAGAAACAAAGAGCGGGCGCAGCGCGGCGCGGGGTGAGAGGTGAGCCCCCGCTTCCTGCCGCGCCGCGCCGCGCCGCGTGCTCCGAGGGAAAGGTCGTGCTCTCGCGTGTTTTGTTTTAAATACGAGTGACCCATTAATTCTAAACCTGCTTGTTCCTGAAATTATACGGGATTATAGCTCGCGAGCTCCGGACAATGAGGCAAATCAAGATGAATTGCCGCTCGACTCTCCCGGCGGTTCCCACCCGGGCGGCCGGGAGGGGCGGCGGCGGGAGAGGAGGGTCCCCATAGAGAACGGAGCGGGCTCGGCAGCGGGGAGGGCTCGCGGCAGCCGGGCCGAGACCCCCGGGCGGGCGCCCCCCGGAGTGGAACTGTCGGGGCGTACGGGGGAGGGGAAGGGGCACCTCCCGGCGGGCCGGGGGGAATGAGTGGCTGGAGTGTGGAAAGGGAGAGGGGGACCGGGGCCTGGGGAGAGATCGGGCCAACGGGGTAAGCTCCCCCCGCCCGACACCGGGATCTCGGCTCTCTGCTGCCGGCAGCCTCCTCTCTTTTCGTTTTTCCTTCTATTATTGTTTATTTCTTTCTATTTCTTTACCCTATTCCCCTCCCCCGACGCTCTCTCGGGTCGGGGGGAGGCGGCGGCCCCCCCCGTGCCCGGCTGTGCTGCCCTCCCGGCCCAGTGCCGCTGCCGTCGGTTTTCCTGCTCCGTGTCAACGCTTCGGCCGGGTGAGTGTCAGCGGCGCGACACGGGGCCCCGATCCCACTCCTCCCCCCTCGCTCCGCTCGGTGGGGCCGGGGGCGACCCAAGGAGTCCCCTCTCGGGGACAGCGCAGTGGCGGCGGGCGCCGCTTTCGACTCTCGGTGCTTCTCGGCGCGCGGTTATTTATACCGCTCTCCTTCCCTGTAGAATGTCTGCATGTGTATTTAGAGGACGTGTGTGCGGAGAAAGAATATACGTACCTAATATATGTATATATACGTTGAGGGTAATATATGGACCGTTTCCGGAGCACAGAAATATTGGATCAGAGTTTTCCACTCTACTGTGTAATGGCTCAAACGATGAAAAATCAACGTGACCGCTCGGAGCGGACATAAATCACTCCGAGTGTGATCTGAATTTCTCTCTCCCTCTAGCTGAAGCCTGGAGGGTCATCATTTTTCTGCGCCACTTGACCAAAGATATAATGTTTTGATTAGGTCGTAAATCAAAATCTTGGGCTGTGCTTTTCTTTCTTTCTTTCTTTTTTTCTTTTCTTTTCTTTTTTCTTTTCTTTTTTTTTTTTTTCCGGGGGCTTTCATTCTTATCAGCGGTGGCAGCGCGAACCTGGAACAATGGAGGCCGTGCCGAGGAGAGGGGGGCGAAAAAGAACCACAACGAAAAGGGGAATTTGCAACAGACCTCTGGCGGGCGGCGGCTGCGGGGGGGTGAACCACGGGGCGCCCACCCCCATCCCCCCCCCCCCCACCCCTCGGCACGGCCGCTCCCGGCTCCTGTTGTGCGGCCCCCGCGCCGGGCGTGCGAACGGGCAGCGCCGTCTGCTCCCAATCCACATCCCAATCCACAGCTCCGGCGGCCCGCGCAAACCCCGCGCAACCCCAGCGCAGCCCCCGCCGAGACTCGCACCCCCTCCGCCGCTGGGGCAACGCGCTGCCGCCTCGCTCTTTTGTTTTCGGCCGCCTCCTCCATGTACTTTGAACGCCGGCGGCGTGCGCAGGGCCCGCTCCGGGCCGGGCCGCAACGAGATGAGCGGCGGGGCTGCTCGTCTGGGTCAGCGCGTGGCTCCGCGCAATGCCATCGTCCCTCTCTTGTCTCTCCGCGTTATTTTCGCTCGCACGCACTCATCCGGCCCCTTATTTTCCCGGACGCGTAGATCTCCCATACCTGTCCGTTTCTACACCTCCGAAATTAAAGAACCTTTTCACTCCCCTGCGAGTCTCATCGGCATTTTGGGAGGGAAGGAACTTCCTTGGGAAAACAGCTGACATTCGAACCCTGCCGAGTTTTCGGAAAGACACTCCGCAGCGCTGTAAGCCGAGCTGGGGAGCAGCCCGCTCCCCCCAGCGCGCACTCAGCGCAGCATGAGCGCAAGATGCGCTGGTGAGGAGATGGCGGGGGTCACCCTGGGGCTCGGTGCAGTCGGGATGTGGGTTTCCCCCTGCAGGTACCCGCGCTGTAGCGGTGTCGGCGTGGGCAGTGTGCGCCCAGAGGACCGAACGGTCCTTAACCCCGAGCTGCAATGGGTTTGCACCTCCGGAGCTCCGCGCGGCGCCGGGTTAATGGATCGCTGCATCTTGGGTTTGTAAATGCAACCCGCTGCGGGATTAATTGCCGCAGATACTCATGTCTGCTCCTCGGGAGAGGAAAAAGCTAGGGGAAAAGTAAAAGAACCTCTCGCTCTTAAATGAACAGTGGCAAAAGCTTTACTTCTTTATTTTATTGTTTTTCTTTTTATTTCCAAGGTGTTGGAGGCCGCGTTTCGTGAGCTCAGCTCTCGCTTGTCCGAGGCAGAGGCTCAGGGCAGCTCCACGCCTGCAGGGAGCAAAGGGTACGACAGCCCCGTTCTCGGCCCCTGCTGCCGGGGGGCCTTTGCTCGCCTTCTCCCTTGCGGTCCCAGACACCTCCCGGCCGCCGCAAGGTGGGGGGCTGAGGTTCGGAGCCGGGTCCGTGTGGGTGGCACCGTGCGAGAGGGGCTTCGATGTGGGATGCGGAGGGAGCTGGAGGTGAACACCGGCCCTCGGCCCCGGCTCGCCCGACCCGAACCGCCGGCGGAGGAAGGACGCATCTCAGCGCCGGCACGAAACCGGGGGAAAATAATGCGAGGGGAAGTAATAGGAAGGAAAAACACCGAGAGGAACGAATAATAAAAGGGAAAATAATAATAATAATGAGGGGGAGGAAAAAATAATACAAGGGAAAAATAGTAATAAAAGGGTAAATAATAAAAGGAAAATAATAACAGGAAGACATAACAAAAGGTAAATTTAATAAGAAGAAGAAGCCGCAACTCCAGGGGCCGCGATGGCTCTGAGAAGAGCCGCAGCCCTTCGGCCTCAGCCCCCGTCCGAGCGGCGCTTGGGGCTGAGTGAGCGCGGAGCTCCGTGCGCGACCGGTCCGGGCCCGGGGATACTCCCGCGGGTGCGCCACAAAGTGCCCGATAACAGCGGCGGGGGCGGACCCCCAGCACCGCCCCTCTGCCCTCCGGCGGGGTTTGGCCCTTTCCCGGGCCGACGGGCGATGCGCGGGGAGCTGGCTCGGCTGGCAGCCGGGAAGAGTTGAACATTAACCGTCCTCACACGCCGGGGAGCAAAACGAATCATTTCGCGGATTCTAGCAAAACGTCCCGTAAAGGCTACCTATAAATCCTCGTATTCACTCAGCGCTCTCTGCTTTGTGCCTTGCCGGTGCGGTGGAGTACCTATCTGCCACCCTGCTCCCTCCCACCCTGCCCCCAGATGCTACCCGCGGCCCTAACCCCGACCCCGCACACCTCTGGGTGCCTGCACGTGGATTACGGGAGCTGACACACAGTACAGCGAGACCCTTATACTCCTCGGCCTGGCCATGCTGTGCCCAGTTGTTACGTGTTTTTCTCTGGATTAAAAAGAAAATAAAAAGAGATATATATATATTTAAATCCCAATGCACTGCGGTGCTGTGCAGCCCCATGGGCGGGAATCGATGAGCACACAAGGATCGATACCGCTGCAGCTGAGGTTTGTGCGGGGAAGAAGGGAGGGGGGAGTAGGAGGGAGAAGAACCCACTGTGCAGAGCCCCGTCCTGTGCGGTGTGTAGGGGAATGGGAAAGGCGAGAATGGGGCCGGGCCCACCACTCCGTGTGTGTATTCAGTGCGACTGCGGTGCTCGGGCTCATAGGGACTACTTCCATGCTTAAAGTTATTCGCATGCTTGAGTGATTTGCTGGATTGTGGCCGTATGTAAAGCAATAAATATAAGTGGCTACTTCTGTGCAAACAGAGATCCAGAGGTCTGGCAAGTGATTTTCCAGCAGATCTCGACCTCGTACCGTTGAGATAAAAGCCGAGAGAACTCTTGCCTTGCCTTGCCTTTCGTTCGATTAAACAAAAACCCAAGACAACAATTAAGGTCATCGGGACAACACAAGCACAAGTCGTTGCAGAGCACTGCGCAGTGCTTTGCAGCCCCACACCTGGGCTGCTGCTCTCAACCCCCCGAGCTGTGCGTGGAGCTGCGGAGCACCTCGTGCACATCGGGTGAGCGGGGACGGCCTTTTTGGTGCCCTCTGAAGCACTCGGGGCTGCTCCGGCAGCGCCGGAGGAGGAGAGCAGTTCCCAGGCAGCAGCAGCTCCTCCCGCGAGGATGGGGCGGATTCCCATCATTTCTCTGGGGAAGGTCATGCGTGCTTCCCACTCCTCAGCCGGGATGGGAAGGGCCGTGGAGGCAGAGGTGGCTCTTCTGCCCTTTATCCTCTATTCACAGAGCCAAAATCTCCGGCAATTTGCATTTTTTTTTTTTTTTCCAGTGCAAAGTAAAACAGAGTTTGATTAAAATAATAATATCCAGCTTTTGGCAATGCTTCCTATAAATTCATAGCTTTAGCCTGGTCTGTCTCATGGCCAGACTGTAAATTTTTGCATTCTAACTTGCTGTGACAAATCTCCAGCCCCAGTCATTGTTATTTCCTTCAGCTTTCACATCCTGCTGGCAAAACCTCCAACTCTGGTATTCTTCCCCCCAAACAGGAATTCCTACCATGAGGTCTATTACTCTGAGAACATTTTTTAATAAACTTGTTTGGTAAATGAAAACAAGACATACAAATATATGAATACGAGTAGCCTCAAATGAAGGCTTGGAAGTGGTATCATGTCATGTTACAGTTAGGAAATAGCTTTCCAGAGATAGAAAAGCATCCCATGTTTTGCGAATGCCAGTGCTTGGTCCACCACTGTCCCCAGCTTATTTGGGTGTTATGGGACACTGTTGCCTACTTGATGTGAGTGTAGCTGGGGGCTGATCTGGGAGATTAGGATTTAGGGGTTGCCAAAGGAGGGTGGCTAGTGGCATCATGAGTGAGTTGTGGGTGACTGTCATCCCCAAGAGCCAAAGCCATGGGAGCACGGGATGTTTTGGAGAGCAGGTCCCTTCCCAAGGTCTTGGCCCACATACCTGAGCTGCCACCCAATGCTCCGGCCCCATGTAGTGCAGAAAAAAAAGGCTCCTGCCGGCACTGCTGGTGTTCTTTGGACAAAAAGGGCCATTCATTACCCCGAGGAGCAGCCTCACGGCGGCTTAGTGACAGTCGCAGGCTCTCAGCGTCTTGATGGGTGTTTCCTTTTAATTGTCTGTGGCATAGGGAACGCTGCATTTTTCTGTCCTCATAACAAAAAGACTTCAGAAGCTGGAGCGCAGCTCTGACAGCTCTCCCTGTGACAATAGCAGACTTCGTTCTGGCGGCGGCGGACAAACACTGTCGCTGGAGATGGTTCAGATCCCCTTGGGCAGAGCTGGAAATGCCAAGGACATAAATAATGCAGTTGCAGGCCCTCAGCTAGCGCTGCTCACACATCAGTATCACCGGTCTGCCGTGCTCAGCGTGTTTCTCTCTCCTTGTTCTGGAGAGGGAAGCGGCTGCAAGGTGCTCCTCAACCCAATGGGGTGTGTATGTCTGTGTTACATCCCATTGGCTTCCAAGTTCAGGTAATGCACTGAAAGTCAGCAGGAGCTGAGCTGCATCAGGAACAAGCTCCACTGCTGGACCTGTCTGTGGGATGTGGAAGAATATTATGAGCAGAGCACACCACAGCCCCGTGCTAGAAACCTGCACTGCAAATCACAGAGCACTTCTGATGCTTTTCTTTTCTGGTGGGATAAATGAGGCCAAATGAGGAGGAAGAAGAAAAGATGAAGCAGCTTGAAAAGCAGAACTGGTTCTGGCTCTTGGGGGATTTCCACTGTGGAAGCTGTCATAAACAGCAGCCCTTGATGAATGCAATGCCACTGAAGCCAAAGTGAGGTCATATAAATAAGGCAATACCCCGTACGGAGCAGCTTTGTGGGGTGTGTTATAGGAGTGATGAGGTCTTTGGCATCCAATCAGTTGCATTTTATTTATTATTATTATTATTATTTTAAAGACAGATTTTTTCTTTCTTAATAAATACCTGGTTGAAACAAACTTGTGGAGGGAAAATGGGACAACTGAACTTGATGCAGTTTCTGTAATGGTGACGATGGTTCCCATCATTTATTCATTGTTTCTTCTTATGGCACCTGAGTAATTTCACAGCAAAATTAAGTTCATACCTACAAAAAGTAGAGTGCATGGAGATGTGGGCAGAAGGCCCACCATGAATATACAAACCCAAGACCATTATGAGGAGCATGGCATAGCCTAGAAGAGGACCTAAGAGGAAAACAGCGTGGTCAGCACTGCCACAATTTGCATTAGAGGGACATGTGGGCACTTCCCCCTGGAGGATTCCAGCCCAGGGAGCTGTTCCCAGTGGAACAAAGAAAAACCTTGCCCTGTCCATTGGGAGATATCCATCTTGGTGCTGCTGTCAAGTGAGTGAAAATCATAAAATCACCCAAAGCAGTTACTGATACTCAGGAAAGGCTTCAGGACTGTATCTGACACTGAACACCATGCTGGTTTGATGCTTGAATTTTTGGGGACGTGGTGTTGGGTGTGCTGTTCTGGCTAGGTGGTCTTTTGGTTATCATGTTGCCATGCAGGGTAGTGGTGCTACCACCTGTCTAACAACAGGGCAACCCTAAGGCTCACCCCAAATGGTGCCACAGTGGCTGTGCAGCCACAGAGCCAGCTAAACACAAGGTGCTGGAGCTGGTGCCCATTTCAGGAATCAGGACAAGGTCAGGTCAGTGACAGAAGTTTAAAGGGTCTGTAGTGCATCAGGAGTGGTATTTCTAAGCATGATTTGTATGGTGCGTGGGATTGGTTTGTGTGTAGTCTGCTGTATGCTATTGTCTTCCTAGTGATGTGAAGATAAAAGCATGTTGGCTCTTGTGAAATGCTTAGCTGACTTGGTGGGGAATAATATTTCAGTGTATGGACAGCACATTCATAATTTCCACCCAGTAAAGGGCACTTATGAGGCATAATGCACCCATTCTATTTAGTTAATGTTGCTTTATTGGCATAGGTAAGACTAGCACTAGCTACAGGCCTTTCATCCAGCTAAGAGCATAATCTTCATGAAAGGCTCTCTGGGCAAAGTGGCATGTAGGCCTGTCTGCCTGACATCGCCCGCCTGCACCCAGCACACCAAAGTGCTCCTCCATCCAAGAGGTGCAAGAGCTGCTGACTCACAGGGATGCAGCCACCTCACTACAGCATCATTAAGGAAAGACTTTAATAGGCTGGGATAGGTTTATAATAATTAATACAACTCGCTCATTATCTGAGACAAGGCATTTACAGCATACTGCATGTCTCTGCGTGAAATTTTAGACTTATTTGCACAAGTGTGGGCTGATTACATTACATGTAAGAAGCAGGGCAGAGCAGGACATTTGGTCCAAACACATGTAAATAGAGTACCTAATAGCTTAAAGAAAGCAGTGCCGGAGGTGATTTATGCCTCCCTGCTCTGTCAAATCACACAGACCATGTCAGACACTTGCATTTCTTCTCCCCTAGGAAAAGAGTGCAGCATTTCACAGACTCGTCTCCAGCAAAAGTGCCACCGTGGCGATGATGCCAGCTCCTCATGTTCCCAGTGGGTGGTCTGCTGTGAAATCCCCAAAAGGCGAAGGATCTCAAGCTAGCCAGGGCCTCCCTTAAGCTGAGGTGTTTAAGAGATTTTTATGTGTAATTTAAGATGTTTGCTGAGAAATAGAGACTCTGATTTAACTATTTGCAGCTTATGATTTTTTCCATTAAAAAATCTTAAGGAACCATCAGCACATTCCATATTTGACTGACCACAAAATCACTTTTTTTTTCCCCTCTCAAATCTAAAGCCCCACAGCAGCGTCCTTTGTTCTTCCCCTCTCATTTGGCTTCCACTTATTTGGAAACTGTTGGAGAGGACGCGGCCACTGTTATTCACACCAGGCAATACGTGTCTTTCAGACGATTGCTATCAGCTTCTTCTGGGACAGATTGCATGATAAGGGTTCTGTCTGCAAGGCTGGGCAGACCGGCATCCCTGCTTAGTGTTTAATACAGCTCCAGAAGCAATGCAAGGTTTCCCCCTGCCTAGCTGCACAGCCTGCCCTCTGCACCACAGGAGCCCTTCTCTGTGCCGCACACAGTATCCTTCCATGTATACTTCCCAAAATGCCAGAGGCGCTGAAAATACATGGCAGAAGACCACGCAACCACATCTCACTATCTCCCTTATTTCAGCGCTGTACTTTTATAGGAGATGCTCTAGTGTTGCCTGGCAGTGCAGAGGAATGGTTCTCTCTAAGCATCCAAAAGAACGTGGAGTTGTTTTCCTCTCCTGCTCCTCACGTTAATCTCTTTGCAAGGAAGTAGATGTGCAAAGGAGCAGCAGACAAGATAGACGCTGGAGCCAGATGCTTCTCCAAGAGCTGCCTCCTGACTGGGGTAGAACTCAAGCTGTTGGCTCACTTGGGAGAACTGCAGGAAGAAAGCTCTAGCATTTGCCAGAGGAAGGCACAGACATGCTCCTCTACACAGACTCCTCCAGGCTGCAGATGGAGGCGGGAGGTGAGTGCTTGGCTGGGGAAAGGATGCTGCAGCCCCCATGCTGTACTGATGGGGTAGGTGGGCATATCTCTACTGAGACCTGCAGCAAGAAATCCTGGTCTAGGTAGAAAGCTGTTGAAATCTGGGCATTTGTCTCATTTAGAGGAAGGACGCTGAGGAAACTGTTCTGCTATGGATGTGCTGCAGGCTGACAGCTTGTGCCTGGCTAGCAAAATGTATTAGATATTTCTGGGCATATTTACAAACATCTAGTTAGGCCAAAGTCAACATAAGATGCAGCACATTTTATATCCCTGAACAAAACATCATTTCCATCCAAAATTCGTGGTTTAACATCCAAAAAAATTACCCCATTCCAACCTGCACTTAATCCCATAGATCTGTGGGGAATACAGAGTTTTCCTGCAGCACTGCTCATCAGATATAGTCCCTGTCTTAGGATACAGACCCACAGACAGCACAGATTGCCTGCACAGTGATGTCTGCAAACAACATGCCATGAAGAACCAAGAAAAGCTTGTCCTTGGGGCGATTTTCACTTTATACTATTCCTAACATAAAAAATCAAGTGCCAAATATGCAAATCCTCCACTAAATGAATATTTGAGGCTATTGTGCATTGACACGGGAGTGATGCCCCATTGTCTAGAGGGCATGCATGGCAAATCTGAGTTACCCATACCTGTTCTAATTCATTAGGCATTTCACAAGAGCCCTGGGCACACTTTCACTCACAGCCAGGATTAGGAACACCTCATATTCATTGATAAACCCCAGCATGAGAGAGGATCTGACTTGTACCTAAAAGCAGCACAGACCAGCAGCCTCATTGTGGCCAGACCTGCTCTGTGCCACCTCCAAAAATCTCTCTGGAAAGTGCTGGTGATAGCACATCACAGTTCCCTGATGGGAAGAGCAGCAGAGCTGAAGCCCAGAGAACTCCCAGAAAAGAAAAAAAAACAAACAACAGCCAATTGGAATTTTATAGTGTTTCAAATTGGTAGAGAAATTCACCGGTTTTGCAGTGCAGTGATCCCAAGGAAGACATGCTCACATTCAGCTAAGGACTGCTAGGTGAGAAATTCTCTGCTCATCAGGGCTGCCATTTGAATAGATAAGGCGCACTGCAGGAGGAGAAGCAGAGTGATAGAAAAGTGAAAAGACTTGCTCAAGGTCGCATGGCAGAGCAGTGGCGAATCAACAAAACTGTCTGGCTCTCTGACCTGCCCGTCTGCTGTCCTGCCAAATCCTTGGGGGAAAAAAAAAGGGCTCTAATAGCTGCTGTTGTCCTCATGTCCATAGAGAGGCTGCTTTAAAAAATATATCACAACACCAGTTCTGGCATCTCAGAAATCAGAACTCCATATTTTATGCGCTCAGTTGATGACCCCTGTAAAGTGTCTAACTTTAAAGCATAATGGCTTGTTGGATAGGTCATATATTTATTTAGTTTTTAACTAACTTTCAGAAAGTTAATTTTGAATCTTTTGAAATTTATTTTATTCTGTGGGGAGAGAAATGCTGGTGACCATAATCATGGCTAAAATATAGGATAAGACACTCTTCCCCCCCACACCCATGTGCTATTTTAAGCTGGCATGTGTTTACAGAGATAACGTTTGATGTCATAGTTGCCACATTCGACAGAGAAAAGCCTGAGAGAACCATTAACTATAGGACGACCCAGCAATCTAAGGCATCTTTGTCCTTTGCTAAATGATTAGCTCAAAGCAATGCTGCTTCTGATGTTTCCACCCCAAGAAAATCCTGCAAACACTCTAATAGCTATTATAAAGAATCCTTTATACATAACTAAATTTTACAACTATGCAAAATCAACTCATCTTTATTCCCCACAAGAAAAAATATTTATTTTTCATTCATATCTAAACTCGTTATAGCAATGTTAACTACAGATTTGAAAGCATCAGGGAAGGAAAGAATAGGAACTAGAGACAAATGGGAGTCAGGGTGCCAGATTACTTTTTCTCCTCTACCAGTTGGTTGCTCTGTAACATTGAGTAATTCACTTAACCTCTCTACCTCAGTGCATTTGTGTGCAAAAGGGAATGATGACTTCTACTTCACACAACAATTCTTCTTTTGCCAGCGTCCCCATTCCTTGAATCTTCAGCATTCAGAAGAAAGAGATTTGCTTGTGCAAATTTTGGGAGAAGCTTTTTCTCTATGAATCCAGGTAATCTCCAATGAGCTCAGTGAATTTGAAGGGATCACATTATTCAGTGTGGATAAGATGACCTGACAAAGATTTGCATAGGAACTACATTTCTAGGAGGCTGCTAACCACTGCTGCTTCAGGAGGATGCTGGTCCACGGTGAAGCCTTTGGTCACAGGTCTTCTTTCAGGCACCTCCCAACAGCAAGGCAAGTGATGCTTTTGCCTGCAGTTCATTTGGCTTCTGGACAGTAAAATTCCTTCACCATAGCTAAGAGAAGGCGAGGATGAGAAAAGAACAAAGACAGCTTAATTTGTCTCAGTAAGGGAGGAGAAGACAGGCAGAAGGTCCTTTGGGTAATGGGATCTGAGCAGCTGGGGGCAGATCCCACCCCCAAGCATACTAACTGCTAATGGGTTAAGAAGAACGAGATTATTTTTAACTCGCTACTTGTGAAACATGCTTCCTTTTCCTTGAAGAAGTACTTTGACAAAAGGTGTGGCACAGATGCCTGTAATAGTAAAGACGGTTACTGGGAAATATAGCACTACATCTCATCCATAAGAATGTGGAGTTTCCTTTTGTAAAAGGCTATTTTAGGCAGTCAAAATTTTTCCATACTTCCCTTCATGCTAAAAACATCCCTGAAGGATGTCTATCTTTGGTTGACAATTTATTTATCTTTTGGTTAAAGATTCAGCAGAAATGGCTCAGCCATTATTTGCAGGGGTAATGAAATTAATCTGATAGTTGGCTCATTTTCCAAAGGGAGAATAACACCACTGTCCGACTGCAAAGCACTGATCTGTGTGTGCTCAGGAGCAGGTATGTGAATTTGCTGACAAGGTTATTCTGATGGCAGAAACATGCCCTTTGCTTTCCTACATAATATCATCCAAAATGTGATATTCTGGTTTGTACATACTCTGGAGAGGCTTGTTAGAGCTGGGCAGCCAATGCTCATCAGTCTTCAGTTTCTCTATGAAACATGCACTGAAGTGTTACGAACCCAGGGCTGAGAACTTTCTCCACAGAGATGGTAAGAGAGCTTGGATGGTTATGCCCAGATGGGGGCCAGCACTGAGAAAGGCACCATGGCACTGCAAAGAACTGCAATGGATTATATCTTTCCTGGAGTTTGCAAGCACTAGCAGTGGGCAAGCAGCATGGATGGAGGAGGTGACATCATGGCTTGTGGTTAGAAGAGATCTTCATCTGCACAGTGGAAAGCAGCTACACCCAACTGGTTAACTACTCAGCTGAGGAGCCTCAAAGCCTACATCCTCAGGGCTAGGAGTGCTTAGGCATTCACAGTGCAAGTGTGTGTCCCAGTGATGTCCTCAGACCACATCAGGACAGGGCCCTGATGTTCAAAATGCTCCACTTGTGGCTTGGAGCTGCAGTAGGCCCAAGAAAGATGTGACTGTGTTCTAAGTGAGTGTTGGCCTTAAGTATCTTATGTCTGCACGTAAGCAGTTTTATACTCTTGTACAGTCATTTTTACTTGTTATGATGACTAGAGGAGAAAGATGTCGAGAGCTGTTTTAGCAGCTTTCGTCTTGGCTCTTGGATCCTTGGTCCAAAAGGAAGTTCTTGTGAGATAGATTCATGCTACCCAGATCTTCAAGTGACAGAGTGGGGGGCTATCAGAAGTATTGCTTCTAAGGAACACCAAAAATTAACTACTTTGCTGCAAAATTATTTCTTCAAACTCCACTAACTGCTAGATGTGTCACTGGTAAATAAAGCCAGCAGAGTTTGTACCGTGTAGTGGAGAGTACCCGAAGAACAGTGTCAGCTCTGAGGTATCCTAGTTCTGTGCAGTCTCCTGGACTGCAGCCTTTCTGTGCTCATTTTACCATGCTAAAAACAAAGACAATACTTTTCCTTTCTTTTCTTTCCCCTGGAAAATTGTATTTGCCCTCTACCCTCAGGAAAATAAAGACAGGAACAAAAGAAAAAAAGGAAAAACAAAATAAGCAAACAGAATTAGATTTCTTTTTTTTTTTTCCTTTAAAACTCTGAACATTTTAAAAACAAAACATTTTTTTCATAAAAAAGCTCACATCTGTTATTTATAAAATTCCATTTTTATGTGTTTTTTTCTTTCTTTTTTTTTTTTTTTTTCTTTTTTCTTTTTCATCCTTTTTCTTTACTGGCTCCCATTCAGATACCAACAAAGCTAATCAGACACAAGTGTTACATGTTGTACCAGTAAGTGCTAGAGTCCCTGAAAGAATATAGCAGTGATTACTTTTTTTCCTAAAGACTTGGCAAGGGAGGTGTGTTTGGAGGAGGGATAGAAGGAAGAAAGGTAGCTTAAGAACAAAGAGAAGGGTGATTAATAGAGTACAACCCTCTTTATCTTCTTTGCCTCCAGATACCAAAAATATTCAGGTGAGTAAGGAAAAAGGCAAGTCAGCGTTACATCCCTGATGAGAGCCTGAATCAAATGAAGCAGGCTTCCAGATAAATCCATTTTCTTCTTCAAATAAATATATTCAAGAAGGCACAAGCTTGTCAACTTGGGCACTAGACTTATTTTTAAACATTTATCTAGTCAGCATGCCAAGCTCCCAGATATGCTCACCAGCAAAATTCTTAAGCCCAGAGCTTTATAGCTGCAGAAAGTGTCTCTTGTCTTTCTTGGGAAATTCACTGTTTCGGCCCTGTCTGCACACAGAAGCTGTGCTGTGCTGACTGCTCGGGCATAAGAGCAGCAGCACAAGCTTTCCTCTCTTCCCCCCCATCGTGGCTGCCATTATACTAACATAAAGACCCCATACTGGTATTATTATTCCTCGCCAGGAAAAGGAATGAATTGCAAGCACCTTCCTGACACTGTAAGTGAATTGATACCAGAAGCTGTAGACGCAGTTAAAAGACCCCCCTCGTGCTTCCCCATAAAGTCTCCCACGCAACCGACACAGTTACACTTGTACAAAATCTACCTGTAGAGCAGGCTTTCATGGACTAGGAGTCTTTACTCCTTTTTAATCCACATAGATTACCAGCAGCGCACTGCTAATTCACATGGCAAAGGGCAAAGGGCTTTCTGCAAAGCACTGCTTCTTCTTATACTAGAAATAGATGAACCCACTTTCCTCCAAAGAACTGATTACTTGATACCTTTGTGGGTTTTGTATGGCACTCTGGCCATGTGAATTGCACATAGCTTGGTGACTGTGAAAGCTTAACCTCCCTTCCTCCAACAGCGTGCAGAGAAAGCAGGAATTTAAGTTCAGGATTGCAAATAATACAACAAGCTTCTTCTTTTAATAGGTCATATTTCTGTTTTTACACATAATATCCCACATTTTAAATGAACAGATACACAGAGCTTTCTAAAGTTTTCCTGAGATGTCTGTCACATTAAGAAACACAATTTCCAGCAAAGTGGCAGAACATTTTAATGAGAAGCAAAAAAAAAAATCATAAATATGTTAAGGGCTAACTTTACTGTGTTGACACAGCTACTGATCCTTGGTCCACAAGTAAGTTCTTGTGAGATAGACAAGTAAACTTAAGGGAATTATTAAATATTAAAGGATCCCATTTACTTTACGTACAGAACTTGTGTCTTTAGGCACTCTGGATTTTCACTAACAGAAATTAAGCAATTCAGAACATAGGCTGGTGCTGTTGCTTCAGCCCACCTATGCTGCAAAAGCCATTTTAAAGCATGATATGTTCTTTAAGTACAACCAGCCATTCATTTACATCAGGATTATTTGACCACGTGCAACGAAGACAGGCACTGCAACAATTCTAAGACAACAGAACAACATATATAACATGACTGGTGATACTAGAAGTGATGGGAAGTCGGAGAGGTAACACATGAAGGCAATTTGTGACCACCTTAATCCTTTTTTTTTTTTTTTTTAACTTCCTCTGGAATTTGGAATTTTCTTTGTGGGATTTTTCTCACAGCAGTGGGAGATCTCTGAGTAATTAACTGAAGATGCTAACATTTTTTTTTAGTTTCTAATACTCTGTATACCAACTCAGTGACATTATTCAAGTAGTTAAAATTAAGCTCGAACTTCAGGATCTTGCTGAAAGAGCCAAATAGATTTTTCATTGCTTACTCAGCAAAGGAGTTACATCAGTGCTAACAAAAAGGGTTTATGCATGAACTGATTATTAGTCATGTTCTGTCAGTCTGTCAGATTTCGCTTCCTCCTTGCCTGATTCCATATCTACTAAATCTCCATTCACCTGTAGATTAAAGCAACTAGGGGGGAAAAAAAAGGCCTGGATTTTTTTGTGTGAAGTATTACCAGAAAATCTCAGTCGGGTATTAAAATGAAAAAATACTGTGGATTAGTAGAGATTAAGACTACAGAGAGTTATTTTCTCCCAATATTAATTCGTATTTAAGGGGAGCCCTAAATCTGAATTTGCTTGTGCTTGTAATTCTTATAAAAAGTTTTCAGTTAAAACTGAGATTTTATTTTCTTGACAGTAAAATGCCCATGACTGCAAAAGGAAGATTGTTTTTTTTTCAGGATGTGATGGAGATAAATATTGCACCATCCCTCTTTTCCTCTTCTCTTCCTCAAACTCTGTTTCAGCTCCTTAGGCTATGACAAATGATGCTTAGGTCCAGGATCCCTCAGTATCACAAGTGCAGTTTCCTTAAGCATAACATCGTGCTCTCTGTACCAGTACACTTCCAGTGTCTACAGTGGAGTGCATACTTCCATCCAGCCTGCGTGCAGTCTCCTGAAATGCAGCAAAGCTGTAGTTGTAAGTCAGTTGTCTACACGCATCAAATTTGAGAAGTAAAAATAGATTTCTGCTAGGATAACATGCAGAGCCAACATCATCACCAAACTTAACTGTGATGTTGATAATATCTGCTAACAATTATAACTTTGATCTAGTGCTGTATTGTACATTCCATAGGGATAGTGATGTTAATGTGCTCTCATGTGTAGACCTTTTCAGCTCCAGTTCTGTACATTTTATCACAAGGCTGCCACCCCATATACAAAAAATTCCTCTTTTGTGGACCAGATGCTAGGTTTAGGGCTTTTAAAAGCTGTATCCAAGATCCACAGAAACAAACAGATTAAGTAATTTTGCATCCAGTAACTCTTTTCTTGGGACATGAAACTAAGAGCTTTCTTCTGCACACCCACAGATGCACAAAGCTGATAATTTTGGAGATGTAGAGAGACTGCGTCCCCACACTTCACTGAAGCACAGAGGCAAGACATAGTTGAGGCCATTGCCAGGACCCAGAAGCTAACAGGTACTTGGGGTCAGGCTTCATAAACACAGTCAGTATTAAATCTGTATTGTTTGCTTACACCGCAGTGCCTCAGGTCTCTGAGAACCTTACTGTGATAGGCACTGTACAAGTCCAGAGCAAACTTACCCAGCTACGGGCAACATAGAGCTGTGACAGACTTAGAACACATCAGTAAAACATATTGTTAAAAATATTTCAAATAGCCTCCCCCAGCCCCCCTTCCCCATTTTTTTAGCAGTAACACCCCTTCTTACTCCCTTTGGAGGGGAGACCTTGACAGGAACTAAATAAATGATTACAGAAGAGTGTTTATGACACAACATTAAATAATGATTTATGTTGAGAGAGCCTGAGTGCTAGCAATACATCTAAGAATCTTGATGCACCTGAAAATTTATTTCCTGTTTCAGACTATTATATATATATATATATATATATATATATATATATATATAAAAGAGAATATATTTTTATATATTTATATGCATATATATAAGAGAAAAACTCTTAGCATGTTTTAAAGTGGAAGAAAAATTTCACATTAAGTGTTAACAAAAGTGATCTGCAATCCCTTCAAAACAGAGCCCTCTACTAGAAATGGGGACAGAAACTGCTGTAGGTGTTCTAGCACAAAAAACAGCATAAAAGAAATCATCGCCATGTGCTGTATGGATTCCTTTCCTCATTCAAAACTTATGGTTTCATAAGTCAGGATTTTTAATCAGCCCTGTCTTTTCTCCATTCCTCTGCTTTCTCTCCTTATGTTAAAGTGCCTATTTGCTTCAGAACAGCCTTCTTAATTCTGACCTACCGGTGGCCCAGCTAAGCGCTGAGCTAATATTGACTAATATTTCAAAATAAATTGCTCCCTCTAGTGAGCCTGCTGCAGCATTGATGCTGGTGGATGGTGCTCTGCACGGCTCCACAAAGCCTGGCCCGTGGTTGCTTTGGTGCTCGCTCCAGACTAGCTCCCAGGGAGCCTTGCCTGGGCAAGGAGAGACTGATAAGGCCTTCAGAGTTTAAGATAATATTATTTTAAACAGGTTATGCCTTGTACGTCGTTAAAGCCTTCCCTTAAACAGCAGACTGGTTAACTAGCAGACTTCTGGAGAGCCACATGAGTACACTGAATACGGATCTCGTAAGCATGTGGGTGCCCTTTTTCTTTTTGATGTATTGGAGCTGCTCTGGCAGCTTGATGCTGCTAGTATCTCCTGAGTGGTCCCAGGCCTGGCAGGGGGCTTCACTGTTTTGCTGTGGGGCTGCTGAGGTTGCTGTGCTGGGGCATGGGCTGGGTAGCCCCTGGCAGAGAGCTCTTCTCAAGATGTGGAGTGGCATGGAGGCCGCAGCAGGCCTTGGCACAGACAGGCCATTACAGTGCTGCCGGGGCTGTCACAGGCAGCAGGGTCAAACCCTGGTCATGCTTCCCAAAGAGGGCATTTTCTTTAAAAGAGAAAAAATGTTTTTTTGTGTGGCGCAGATGGAATAAGACAAGAATTTGGAAGAAGCTGCAGCCACTCCTGACCATACTAGGAAGTGACTGCCTCGCAGAAGTAGGTCCAGGGGTTGTGACATGTGGCAGGACTTGTGCTTCACGTTTGCATTCCTGTCAGGGCAAACTCAGCCCCCCTCTGCAAAGATGAGTCATTCAGCACAAATAATTCTCAAAACCCCTCCTTGCCACCTCACAGAGGGACAGAACCTTCTACTCAGGACCCTGCGGCATTGTGACAAGGCCCCACTGCCCTGCCCAGTGCTGCTGGGATGGGTGACTGATGGCTGGATGCTCTCCCTCATGGGCCACAGACTCCCAACCTCCCTTGTGCTCCTCAGTCTTCCCCTTTTAACACTGCAAAGGTCTCATGGAGTCACTGGGGCCTGTAGATGTGGTGTTGAGCCTGAGTCCACATCCTGATAGCAAAACTCAGCTCACCTGGATAGCTCTTCGAGGTCAAGGCAGGTGCGTGCTTGTGGGAGGACAACATCCACAGACTGAGATGGCTGACCTGTTCCTCTGTAAATGCCATAATGACTGAAAGGCGGGTGGTAAGTTTTCTTAAATCAATATTTCTTAACCTCTTTTCATTAAGGAATGAAAGAACATATCAGTCTTAAAAGCAATGGATTAAACAAGACAAACACAAACCTGTTTTGGAAATACTGAGCTCAGACTGAAAGCGCTTTGTTGAAGGCTGTTGTCAGCTGGGCAGGATCATCCTGCACAGAGATGTCCTTTTGGGCAGGACATGGCTCCTCAACCTGGGCTCTGTCATTCCACAGACTATTCTGATTGTTGCATGGCTCTTGCTGCAACTCCATCATGTTTTGCTAAGTTCAGTGCGGTTATCCAGCAAGCTCAAGGGCAACTGCTCGTTTCCACAGCTCCTTGAAACATGTTTGTGTGAATGTTTATAAAAAAGTCAAGTTTGCAAAGAGCGGTAATGTCTTTTTAAGGAATCAGGTGCATAAGTGGAAAGAGCTTACAAATATATGTTGCAGAATGGTGAGTTGATGCACATTTCTGGTTGCTGCAAATGACATATGGCTGTTTTTGGAAAAACAAAACAAATTTGAACATAAACAAACAAAAAAAAGCCTTTCTTTGGCTGCAGACAGCTCCTTGAGGTAAAACACCCATCTCTCCTGAGCTTAGTGCATCTGCTGAGTACAGGTGTGCAGTTACTGCTGTCTCACTGTAAAACAGTAAAACACTGTTTGGAGAGTTTTACTTCCTGATCCTGTATAGCAGTGCTTAGCATTTTTTGAAACATAACTTGCATTTTTAGCAGTTCCTAAGAACTCATATGGCTAAGTAATATTTTCAAAGTGACAGAGGACCTTATGGCTTTGTTTTTGTGTGTTTTTGTTTTACATGCCTACGCATTTTAGCTAAATGATAACTGTTAATTTTAGGTTAAGTAGACTTATTCAGTGTTCCTTATCAGTGCCCATATGTCCAGTAACTGGTGTTATTCCTACGATCCTTAAGACAAATTTCTTTTCTTAGATGTATTTCGAACTATTAAGGACGCTGTGTTAAAACCCAGAAAATATAATGCAACGACTACTAACTGTCACTAGAGGCCGCTCTTAATACATTGTGGAGAAACAAAAATAGGAAACTTTCCTGCACGTTCCCTCGTCTCCCCTCCCATACAGGAGACTGATTTTTCTATCTTTCACGAGAAAGCAAAAAAGTTCATTTCTGTTTCCATGATGCTTCTGCATAATTAACCTATTTATTTCCATCCTTTTAAGCATAAAATCCTTCTAGATATTACATTCTGGTGAGATTAGGCAAGACATGGATAAACCACATATCCTAGATCAACAATATTTGGTTTTTTTTTTTCATAGTATTTTTAAGCTCCATACTGAGAAGTACTTGAGCAGTAGTAGCTAATTTATAAAATTAAATTTATAAATAATTAAAATTAATTTATAAAATTAAAATTATAGTAGCTAATTTATGTTTTAATTTATGTCTGGGGTAGCAATATCTTTCCTGTAATATAAACTGGATGCTATTATCTTTCTAATGTTTTCTGATGCTTGCTGTTTTCCACCCTTAATCTTCCCCATCTTATATTGCATTCATCTCCTGCATAAGGAGTCACAACTGAAATAATTTGAAAAATATATCAGTATTTTGTCTAGAGCTCTAAAATCACTTGTGTGGATCTATTAACATCTAAAATAGGCAATATCCAGGATAGGATATGTATGTCATCAGGACATGTACATCAAATTACTCTGGCAAGTCACATGCCTTTCTGGTACTCTGTCCTGCACATTGCTTCCACGTTCATTTGTTACTCCAGAAGGGTTGTTTGTTTGTTTTTCCTGAGTGAAACTACTTATCCATTAGATCAGAATGAGCAGATTGTTTTGGGCTAAGGAGGTGTTCTCCAGGCTATCAAAACACACCGTCGACCGAACATCTGTTCTCTGCTCTGTTCTCTTTTAGCCGTGCCTCTAAAGAAGTGTTTGTGAGGAGTGGTCGGTCCAGGATGCTCTGTTCTGGAAGCTGAATCGTGTCAGCAGAGCAGCATGCTCATATGAACAACGTTCTTGATCCTAGCCCTGACTTTTCTGTCCAAGCTGCTCTGGTGCCAACTATGACATGCTATTTGGCCACATACTTGATTTCCCTCTCCTGCAATCTGATCTTTGCCATGGCTGACCTTTCCATCGGTTGTGTTGTTTCAGTGCTAATCGTGTGTTGTTGGCTCTGCTGGCTGTTCTGTATTTGTAATAATGGAGTGACTGATTCAGGGTTCATTAGAACTAGTCCCTACTTGCATCAGCCTCTCTCAAATTGTGCAATGACATGCTTCTGTTTTGTGGCTAGGGCAATACCTGAGGGTGCAGTTTGCTCTGGTTCACCTCCTAGTTTGCACTGGTTCAGTTTCCTGCCTGAAGCTTGTCTTTCCTCTCTCACAGTCTGGCTGGGGAGCTCAGCAGCCTGTGTGCAAAGCCATGGGTCCTGTTATTTCAGGGCACATGCTGGGGAAGCACATTTTTGTTTGTTTGTTTTTCTCCTGAACTAAGGAGGAGGGGAGTGAGTCTGTGCAGCTTGAATGAAGCTTTGTTTTGTGCTGAGGAAATGAAAAGCTGAAATCTTGTCTAGCCTGACACAGAAATGTTTCCTTCCACAGGACCGAGTCTTTTGGCTTGAGGTCCGTGAAGTGGTGAGGTAAAAGAAGGGCCGCATTTACTAGAGTGCCAGAGCAGAGGAACACCCGTTACACGCAGCGGTTGGAGACCTTGTGTGGGAGGTGGTGAATTATTGTTTCTGCTGGAGAGAGTTTTTAACCACATGCCTTCCCCTTCAGGCTATTGCTCAAACCACTGTACTATAGAATTGTCCTATTGTGCTCAACATTTGTAATTGCTTAGGGCGTACTGATGCAGATCTGAGCTTATTAGCACCTCTGTGAAAGACATCCATCTTTACTTAAAATAATAATAAAATATAAGAGTCTGGTGCTCCTGTGTTTTCAGATGCTCAGTGACAGACCAAACTAGAAAGCTATTCATTTGCTTTTAATCCTGACTATTATTTAAGCACCATCTGGGAATCTGAAAGACCAGGTTCAGTATACTGTCATGTGGAAGAGTTCATGTGCATTTCTGTGGAGGAGACAGAAGTGAGCCTTGATCTGTTTGCTTTTGTTGTAAATGCTCCAGTCCAAAGGCAGCTGACAACTTTTCATCTGTGATTTTGTACTTTTAAGCACACAGTGTTTTCTCCATCTGAAGTTGCTTAACAGATGTGGGTGGGCCTTAATTTCAGTTTGATGAAAGAGACTATTTGCTAAAATAAATGAATCAATCTGCTTTTGGCTACCCACCAGACACCTGCAAAATTTGCTTCCTAGATTGCCACAACGACTATTTCAGCTCATGTGAACTTGACCAGTGGCATAACAAGTTCTTATAATGATGTTGTGAAACTTTTGCTCTGGCTGATGGCTACACTGTTTTCTGGAGAGCACCCTGCTCAAGGTGCAGACCTGCTACAGATATGAGACCTGTAGCTCTGGGGTATGTAGTCCCTGGTTGGATTGACTTCTTCACCAAAATGCAGTTTGCGAGTTCACCTAACAGCAGACAACACAGAATGGGAACGTTGTTGTGACAGGACCGCATATGCACTTGGCCTTGCACTCCCTGGAAGAAAATATATCCGCGATCAATTTCTTGCTCACTTCAAACTGCTTAAAAAACCCAAAAGTGCTGGAAAGGATTCTTAGAGGCCATTTCATCCATCTTCAAAGCAAAGCTAGCATGGATGGTTAAGTTCGAGTGAAAGTTGTATCACATATACAACTGCAGCATCTATTTCAAATTGAGGTTTCATTCTTACTAAGAAGATAAATCCTATACCCTTAGCCTTTCTCTTGCAGAGTTAGGCTCCAATCTTCTCTCATGTCTGGATCTCTTCCTTTCCCTGCCTGCCTGTTCTTTAGATGACCTGTACACATTGCTTCAGCATCATTATATCATCTGTAGGCAGGTGTTAGCTGACAGCAATCCCTGGACATCAATGTGTGAAGAAGAGAGTTGATATGGAGAGGTTTTCTGTATGTGAGGGATTACTAAAACAACTACTTAGGAGCAGGATTTCTCAGACAGTACATCACGACTGTGTTTTTCAGGGTTTGTTCCTCACTTACAACTTGGAATATATTCCAGGAATCCAAAACCTCTCTGACAAACTTTCATAGTGAACACACATAGCACAAGATGAAGTCTTAGCTTGGAAGTATAGTATTGCTGCTAATAGCAATGGCATGAGGCCCCGTCCTTCTGACCCTGCTGGGCTGGTCTCTCCTTTGCCTGCTATGAACTGATTTCCACCTTAAATCCTCAAAGCTGCTGGAAGATGCCATCACCCAAAACAGGGTTAGGTAGGAAATAGCTCTGATCGCTATAGGATTATTGTAGGGATACTTCCTAATAATGTCCTATTTCAACAGTGAGACATAGGTATATGATATTTCTTTCTGTCTGAACACATTGTAGAGATCTTAACTGCTGTCTTGGAAATGGCTTAGCTGAGGAGTTGTAGACCTCATGGAATTTTCATCGTTGCTATTCATTTTATGTTTTCTTCTGTGAGGTAATATAATTCTGTGGGGTTTCAGTTATTTCTTTACCTGAATCATCAAGATAGAGCATTTTCCTGTGCCTATCATGTTTATGGTCTCTTGAGGTCACAGGCTTTATAGGACACGCAGCTGTAGCTGATAGGAAAAAGATTTGCAAGGCTGGGGTAAGGCAACACTGGAACAGTCACAACAGTGGCCCCTCTTAAACTCCACATCGCACTTAGGTTACTCAAAGCATTTCTCTACTTCTCTGTGTGCAATAGTTTTCACTCTGGTACAACAGGAGCAGCAGAGCCTCCAAAAGCTGTGTGGGTCTAAGGGGCCAGCCAGTTCTGCATTCCCTCACTTGACTTTATCAGTGGAAATTCCTTCCTTGCTGATCGAATGACCAAGGCAAAATTATCTCTTTTTAAAACAGTTCACATTTCTTTGGATTCAGTTTCAAATTGGCATTCTTAAGCTTATCACAGACCATTTGTAAATGCACTAGTTCCTGACCGAAAGATTTAGCATGTACCAGATTTGTTATCCATCTAGGACAAACAGTCTGAAAGAGACACATGCCATACAGAACATTCTCCATGAACCATTTAGAGGTAGCAACAGCACCGCATAATCTAGAGAACATTATTTAAAATTGACAGGATCTTTATCCTGCTGTAAAAGCAGCCTTCTTCTGGGGCTTTTGGATTTGCTTCCACATTCACCTACCCACTTAAGATCAATGCAGACATCCAACAAACCTTTCTGTAACATCAAAAGCAGCCAAGTACTTGCCTAACATCTCTCTGATCCAGCACCACTCAGACACAAACACTGCACATGGTCCTCTTGTTCTCTTGAGTAGAGCAGGACTCTAAAGATGGGAGGCCATTGCTTAGTCTGGTACTTTAAATCCCCTTCTCCCTTTCAACACAGCAAGGTCATATGCTCAGTACTTGCTCAGGCTTGTCCTCAGCTCCCTGCTCCCAATTTGCCTTGGTGGTATTTTTCTGTCTTTCCAATTGACTTTTTTTTATTGTTGTTCTTTCCTTTTTTTTTTTTTTTTGTTTCCTACAACAGTGATACATAATACTGCCAATATGTGCCCAGTGGTATGTCTGTGGGATTTGCTTGAAGGCTTCTTTTGCTGGAGCTTTCCAGCACTGCAGTAAATCTTCCTGACTGCTTTCCCTGATGACAGCTTCCTACTGTAGCTAACGAGGTTGGCAAGCTTGATCCTACTCCATGGTAGTAGGATCTACATATAACAAAGGACAGAAATCTTTGGAAGTAACTATTTAATCTTACCTAATTCCCATAGTATCTCATACATTTCTTCCTATAGGGAATTGTGGCAAAAGCATAGGGAAGGCTGTAGGATCAGTCATTTCTGTCAAATTTCATTGTCTTTACTTAAAGGGGAAACTACTGATTTACATGCTTGAGCATCTTCATCTCAGTTCTGTATTATTACATGTCATGCTTGGCTGGAGTTAAAAACCTGCAGTCAAAGCATACAGCGCTGGTAGTACAAAGGAAATTTCTGTTAGCTGATCATACACTCTGCTGTAGAGTCACAACCTTGCAACATGCCAATAGCATTACAATGTGGGGCAACCAAACCCGTTTGTGACCTTGAAACCAAGAGAGGTGCCTTCTGTTGTTTCAATTCACTCCCTGGAAGAAGGAAACGATGAAAGTGAATTGCCATGTCTCTTCTGGAGCAGGTAGCTGAACAGGGCCAGCCCTCTCCCTACATCCTGACCTGCTGGTAGCTTGCATCTAGGTAGCTGCTTCACTCACGGTTCTCTACGTGTCAGAGTGAGCTGTTACAAAAGCTGGAAGAAATTGCTTGGCCCTTTGCTGACTCTTTGCCAGAGAAAAGAAGCTGGCGTTTACATTAAGTTGTTACTGTTCTTAGTCAACACCCTTTTGTATTTTGTTTACATTAGGTAAATGGCTACTGACATTTTCCTTTCACAGAATAACTGGCTTGGTCACCAGGTCTGTCTGGACTTGTCACAGCTGTTTGAGTATCTTGGGAGAGGCCCAAATCTATACCAGCCTGAAATCTCCTGGAGGAGTGGGGTGAAGTCTTTCCATCTGGGCCTATATATGCTTCTCTTGTACCCCAGAATTTCTTTACATTAGAGCCATCTCTTCAGTGCTATCCCTTGGAATGGAAAAAGGAAAGACAAGTGTTATTCCATGCTTCTATCATCCCATCCCCCCATAGTTTCCAGACAGCTGTGCCTCACCTCTCTCAGATCTATGAAAAGGAAGATACTTACAGGCCTGCTCCCAGGGCACTCAGACAGGGGCCAACTCAAGCTGGCTCACTCCTGCTGCTTCTTTCCACTCAGAAGAGCAGGGAAGAAGGCCATGAAGATGGTGCTGATGCTGATGTGTGCTACTTGTGCCATGTCAGAACACAACCCAGGGCAGGCAGGCAGAGATGCCCCTGTGCCTTCTCCAGACTAGCAGTTGACAGAGGGACTGGGAATGGAGAGTCATTTGTTTGCTTCCTTTGCTTCTGCAGTGGACTGAATTGCTCCCCCTACCTCATTTTGCTGTATTTACAGTTCTTCAGAGACAATAATTTTTTCCCCCTTTAAAGTCACTACAGCTGTATGTATCATAAGCTGGGCTATGAAACAGTTGCTTTTCTGCATGCTTTTCCTATTATTAGAAAAAGGCAAAATTCTGGATAGATTTTTAAATTTTATTTTTCCTTAAGAAAAGAGACAAAGTACCATCTATCTTGTTTGCAGTAATGGCTGCCACAAGTTTTTTTTAACAAGACTTAGAAATAAGACAAAAATAACCAAGACAACTGCTTCCCTAAGCTACAGAATTTCAACTAATAACATTGAAAAAGAAGCTGATAATATTGATCATTTGTGTACCTGTAGTTAAACTTCCAAAATTGGTGGAGGAGGAAGCTTAACTGGCCCTTCTGTAGTATAAGAAGGCAGAGCTAAATTCCAAATGCAAAATTTGTATGGATATAAATATAGGGGATGATTTTCAAGCGAAGTTAATATTGCTGCTTAATATCCAAAGGTCCCACAAGGTGCATTTGGAAAGGAATCCCTGAGTGTAGTAGATAAACTTCTGTATGAACCAAGAAGTAGATTTTCAGAGTGGTTCATGGAAGGTCTGAGACCAGCTTGATCAGCAAGGACCCCTTGCTGCCATCACTTCTGCCTTGAATAACTCGAAATATTTGTCCTATTTGTTCTGGAAAATTGATATCTCAAAATATAAAGGTATTCATGTGCACAAGTACTGGCAGGATCCAGGATCAGCAGCTATACAAACACTGCTCTGGCAGTGGTCTCCTGAGTGTCTGTAGAAAAAATAATAGACCTTGGTCCTCTAAGTTGCCTAGTTGAGAAATCCACATTGCTAAATATCTGAGGATCTGCATGCCCAGAATGAGTGCCTGATGTTTTTAACAAAGACTTCAAGGGCCTGTCCATGCCTCCAGCCACATTTGTATCTCCTCCTTGTTTTCTTTCAGCCACTGAATATTGTTCTTGACCTGCTCGATTGATTGACTCCTGGGCAATTCTCCTGCCCCAGCATTAGGATATTTCTCAAAGAAATTTTCCATCTGGAAAAGAGAGAGAAAAAGAACTGACATGAAGAAAATCATACTACTGTTGGGCAAGTAGGTTTTGGCTAAGTGAAATATTGAAGCTCAGGCTTGTAATACTGGATATAATTCATACTGCTGTACACACTTAGTGGATAAAAAAATCAAGCTTTCCAACTAGTAGGTTTCAAAATATGCCTTCGTAAAACTGAGAGAAATGCTGGCACCGTACCTGCCAAAGCTGGAGGTCAGTGTTGAAGTTCTGGCTGATAGTTACTATGCGGCCAAGGTTTCTATCATTGATAGTGAATCTAGGAAAACAGAACAAAACATCAAACAACATTTGATGCAAAACTGTTCAAGATAAATGGCACAATCAGTTATCCGAAGCTTAAACTTCTAAATGCAATATAACAGAACATGCACCCAAATTTTGGTATTTTTGGAAATACTTGAAAAATGGTGCTCCTACAGAATACCTGTACTGTTCTGAAATATGTCAACTAATGGAATGATCTTTTCTGTTTGTTTTATTTTGTTTTCTTTTTAATTTTACAGCCAGTAGCTTATTGTTTCACATTGGAAATTGTGTGTTTAAAGACTTTTTTTTCCTCTCAGGACTTCCCACTGTTTTGGAACCAAACTGCTGAGCAGCAGAAATGCAGTCAGGTTCACAGCTCTAGGCTGGCAGGTGTGTTTGGCTTCTGTGCCTTCACACATTGTTTAAAAGGGGAAGGAAGGAGAGTGAAGAGCAAAACTAAATGGTTCACTCGTAATTCAGCTGCTCATCTTTACCTATGCTGCTTGCTATCACCATCAGGAGGAATTTTAATATTACCTCTCTGTACACCATCTTCTTGTTATGAAATTTATAAAAAGAAAACTCTACATCAGCGTGAACACATGACTATTGCAGAGTATTTCTGTCCAATTGCAAGATTTCTACACACTGGTAGAACTTTCTATACTTTTTTAATCACTGCTTCTTGATAGCGGTTATTTAGGGAAATAATGGATTCTAAGCTAGCAACAAAATATTTTTTCATAGCAGGTGGCTACAATTATGTTGCATATGCTTTTTGGTTTCCATAATAAATAGGAGCTGACTATAAGAATCATTTGCTTTTATAGAAATTAAAGAACAATGTCAAACTTTGTCTTTCCATAAATAAATAAATAAATAAATAAATAAATAAATAAATAAAAGAAGGCAGTGATTATAGCTGTATAGCTGAAAATATAGAGTGGCCTGGCATATGAGAAGATGCACAAGTGAATGTAGATCCAAATGAGTTCCTTCACATACCTGCCAACTAAGTATTCCCAGTTAAGACGAATCCAGTCCCAGGCCATTGTTTTTCCATACATGTTATAGGAAATGTATCTCAGAACTGTGAACACATCTTGGCTTTTGATAAGGCTGGAGTTGTAGACGTATTTCAGATACCTAAGAGAAATCCCATAAGGATCAGTGTGAACCTTTTGTGAACGCCCAGGGAAAGCAAGTAGTAACTTAACACTTTCAATGGAGACTTAGCTGAGGAGAATGAAAAATAATGCAATGTTAGTATCTACATCTGCCAAGTTTTTGCCACCTCATTCAACAGCTTGTTTACAAGTAGTGATACTATTTTTGTCTAGAGCATCTGAAAGTTGAACTATGCTAATCTAAAATGTAACTATCTATATGTTGAGAACTGTATAATGAGATAATAGTATACTGAAAGAAACCTGAAGAATTAGACATCTCTTTAGGAAAGAAGCAGAACTTATACATCTTAAGCTTCTTTGAAATACCTAAAATCCAGTAGTATTTCAGTATTTTAATCATGTAGTGAAAACAATGTTGGAGCAGTCAGCAGCCCATCCAAACATCAAAAGTAGAATCACAGAATCATAGAATTACCCAGGTTGGAAAAGACCACAAAGATCATCAAGTCCAACCACAGCCTAACCATAGTACCCTAACAAAATGTAGCAGTCCAGGCTATAAAGATCTTTTAGGAACATGAGGACATGTGCTCATGCTGAAATCTGGGCTGTTGCTTTGTTTCTGAAATCCTTATTTACACAAATGAATTAGTCTGGGCACAGCCTGTCTGCATGTGCTGCAGTTATTCTCCCACTCACAGCACAAATAATTCTGGCTGGCAGAGGAGGGGGCCCTTACCATGCACATGTGCAGGGTGATAAGGACCATGGTCTTAGCTTCACAGTGGCAGCTATAGAAGATCACCCTTTGGCTGTTATGTGCTGGGATTAAGGCTGTTTTTTTTTTCTTTCCTATTTGCTAATAGGAAAGGCACAATTTTATCAACCTGTTTGCTCTGTTTCCCTCCTTTACTGTTTTAATAGTAAATTAATATATACATTCTCCCTAATTTAGGAGCAGGTCTTTATTTTCAGCAAATTTAGGTTGATATAGATTATTAATTTATATCCTCATCATGACAGTGATTAGTTATCAGTTGCATTTAGGTTGTGGCTGTTCTGGCTACAAAAATTATGAATAGAGTTGCATCCTACCACTATTCTAATTATCTTTTATATTAACTATTCCTGTATCTCCTATATTTTCTTATTCCATCTTGTCTGAACTTTCAAGCAGACTGCTCCATTTCATGATATTTAAACAAGGCTCCAACAAAGTGGTAAATGGCTTCAGTGAGGACATTTGCCAGCAGATCTGCTCTATGGTGCAACTACATGCCAAATTGTGAGATACACTTAAAGGAGTTGGTGCATCCCAGCAGAGTGGCAGGCTGGGGAGATGCTCGCTTGGTCTGACAGCTGCACAGACCAGTATATCCAGATTCCCCACTGCTGAATGAAGTTTTTCCCACTGATGGGAACCCATACCTGGCCTGGGATGAACAGTCATGTCTTTCTTTTCAGATTATAGAGGAAATGTAGAATAGGAATCTTCTCCTGATGCCTCACTATTAGGCAGCTAAAATTACACAAGGTAAAGGTACTGATGGAAAAGCTGAAGGCTTTTGATTGTTTGCAGAAACTACCGTGTGTTCATTATCTGTCCACTAAAGTAGCAAGGCTTTTTTCTCCTATAATGCAATCTCAGAGGTGGGTGTTAAATAAATGTTCTAGAGAATGTGTTGCATTCTGCATATTGTAATCTGACAAAGATGACTGCACAGGAAAGAAGAGAAATGAAAGAGTAAACAGTGAATAGTTGCAGCTCTAGGGAAAGAATAATCTTTGTGTATAGAAATCACCTGTCCAAAAGGGTGATGTTAGTCACTGATGCCAGGCCATACAGGAGTTTTTCTTTTTCTTGTGCTAATGGAGTTTCCTGGTATTTCTCAAACATGTAATTCCATGATGACTCATTGCCTGAATTCTGCATCCCATAGCGATATACCAGGAGTCTGAGATTTACAGCAATGCTAGGAAAAAAAAAAAGTGTTCCAATATTTTTCCCACTTTTCCTGATGGAGATTTGTGACCAAGTCACACGCAGTGTCCTTTGCCAGGACACATGAGAACTCACGTTTGTCCTTGTAGCCATTGCTCGAATTGTTGAGAAGCATTTTTAAGAGATTCTGCATCATTCATACTGCACGCAAAGTCTAGAACAGATGCACGAAGAAGCCTTTAAAAGAGGGGGGAAGAGAGATAGAAAGATTTCCCTTCTGCTTAGCACTCCTTGAATCCAACAATTATATGATCAAGAAAAGTAAAAAGATTGTTCAACCTGTCCAGATGGCTTCCAGTATCACTCCAGCTCAGTTTATTCACAATGGGTTTTACTAGATAGCGAAAGTATTCCTGGGGTAGAAAAAGAGATGGTTGTTTGTATAGATTTCATTAAATGGCAGTATATTTACATTTATAATTTATTTCCTTTCATTTTCCAAGAACTACCATATCTTAAACGAACAGGGATATAAACATGCACACACACACGATCTTTCCAGCTCACCATGACACGTCAAATCTGAACGTGTTCATGCATTTTTTCTTGTAACACTGATATGCTGGTAGAACAAAAGCCAGCTTGCTTCTTTCCAGCTTTGTCTTTGCCCCAGAATGGAAGCCAGCGTATAGCAAGGGCACACTGCCATAACTTTTTCCCAAAGGTAAACTTGACTTGAGGACATAGTTATTTTAGTGACCATTAAATCATGTTCAGCTTCAGGTCAACTGTCAAATCTTCTGACTGCCATATTGAGATACAGTCATCCTTCGTGCTGAGGACAGGTGTCAGAGCTCTTGCTGCCCTGTACGTACTTATTTGTTGTATGCAGGGCAGCCTTGACAAACAAATCTCTGTACTGTGACTTATGGTGGTTGATTATAAGAGTAAGCAGGCATAATTTATTTCCTCCAAATACAAAGACCTGAATTGGCAGTTCAGATAATTCAGAAATCAGTGCTAAGCAGTTTTTAGCATTTGTTTAAGAGTACAGTAACAAAAACAAATTACTGATAGCTCAGCAACACTGAAAATCAATCAAACTTCAATATTATTGCCATTACAGATTCTCAACTGTCAGATCCACTGATCCCATGCAGGAATGTATTTTTGCTTCATCACCTGAAACCGGAGATAGAGATTTGTATCATCTTCAAGCATGTCTGCAATGTAAGTCACAGCTGATATAGCTCGGTGCCAAGGTAAATAATGTGTTTCATTTATTAGGTATCTTGTGAGATCCAGGGGAACAGAGTAATCCACAAGTCCAGCTCTGAGAAGTGAGAAAACAGAACTTCTTTTATTTTAATGGATTTGGAGAACTTGCTTCTTTAAAGATGCTAAAACATTACTCACTTTAGAATGTCTGAAATAATAAATTTTAGGAGGGGGAAAATAGTCTGGAATGGAATCTAGAGGTCTTTTCCAAAGACACCACTGAGAATCGCTGTTGGTCAGTGTCTAATTGCAGAAGCTCTTGCTGTAATGAGGAAGTTGCCCATATTATATGGGTCCAGAGCTCCCAGAATTGAGTAGCCCTTAACTGACTACATTAACACCAGCCATATAGAAGAAATTGCTAGTTCTGTAGACATCCCGAAGTGCTGAGGAGCTTCAGACTTAGTAGTTGTTAACATTGCTCACCCAAAGTTTATCTGCATCAGTGAGGCCAGGTACAAGAGCTAGGAGTTTCCAAGCATGATTCTAAGGAAGATAGCTTATGTGGTGGTAAGTTCCTAATGTCAATCTATGTGTTCTAGGCATGCTTCTGATATTCTGGATACATAGCATCTTCTGAAGTACTTCTATAATCATTTCCTACATGATAAAAGTACCCCTTTCTGAAACCTCTGCAATTAAAGACATCTTTTTTCCTCCACTGAGTAGAGAGGGAGCATTGCTCTTGACTATATTGACACTGCAAGTTACTCTTATTTGCTCCTTTGAAAGGGAAACATAAGGTAAAAAGCAATTAAGAGCAATTCAGAAAATTTCTTTTAGCCACTCAAGTCAATTCTAGTTAATGAAAAATGGAAACTGAAAAACATCTGCTGGACTCTGCAGGGAATTAGTTTACCTTGCTAAGGAAAAGGCATCATCCAAAATCCCTGCACGGTCAGCAGCTGAAAAAGTCTGTACAGAAAGAGGATGAGAGTCATCAAAAATACATGGATTATTTGCAGAACTCCCCCTTTCCCTCCCCCCCCCAAAAAAAGAAGCCTGCCTTTATAAACCTCTGTTAGAGACAGACCAGACAGGTTAATACTGTCACACTCACTTCATGGTTGTTGACCAGACTTGTGCTTAATGTGGCCCAATTTTGACTATCGTATTTCACACGATAGAATCCAATGTGGTCTGGATTAACGTTCAGAAAGGAATTAGCAGTTGATGTTATTGTAATTCCTGAAAACAAACAAACAGTGATTAGTTGGTGCATCTTAAATAACACAGAACTCACTGGAGATGCCTTAATTCCAAAAGTAATATTTGGTTTTAATGAGTATCAAAACAAGATCCAAGTCTCAACTTAGTTATTTTTTTTCTTAAGTGGCTTTGAGTCTTTATGAGTTAGTGTGGGCATTATGGACTGGATACCGGCACTTGTGTTAAAATGATGAGTTACACTGGGGCAGCTGGTTTGTTAAATTTAAAATGGAGACCTCTGTGATTAGGCTGAAAAATGATACTGAAAATCTTTATTTATTTATTACTCATAAAAGAATCAAGGAAGTTTACCTGCAGAATCAGAGGTGTTGTAGAACATGTAATTTGTTGAATTCCCCAGTCCCCATTTCACTGGTATATTCCATTTGTAGCTGAAATTATTTAAAGGGAAAAATAATCAAATTATATTTGAAAGCAAAAGCTAAAAATAAAACTCCAGCGTATACTTGTATTGGGCTAAATGTGTACATCATGTCTTATGAAGCAACATATTCATCTACTAAATATCTCTCATAACTTGCCCTCCCAAGCATTTTACCATTAGCTGTTGTCTATGTTACAAAGACATTTCTGTACTGTGATAGTCTATTCAGAGAACAAAATGTCAGACATTGCTGTGGTATGATTGGGGCAGTTATACTCCCTGAAAAGCAAACTAAAAAGCATGAAATGTCTGAGTGTGTTCATGTTCTAGAGATGGAGAATAAAAAATAGCTTCTCTTTGTATTTATAGAAAGTTCTCAAAATGCGACTGGTGAACTAAGAAAGAGAGTAGAGTAAGGTTTTGTCCAGAGTCCAACGTTGATGTGTTAGTCTAAGTTACTATGGTATGTTGTTGATTATATGTCTACAGAGAATCATTTCTTTTTTTATTTTTAGAAAATCAGTATAAGCGTTAGGGCCATATCCTTCTGAATACAGCCTCCCCCTCTTGGTGACTATGCTGGAGAGGGTAATTACCCACAATCAGAGACTGTGCAGATGAATTTCTGGTGTGTTATGCTGTGTAGCTTATTACCATAACACTGGAACGTGCAGCTCTTTTAAGTACCATCTTCATGTCATGTCAGATAATAACAAGGAGTACAGCAATTAATTTAGTAAAAGATGATTGTACGTGGATGATTCATGTCAGTGTTAATATGTCCAGGGCTCTGTGCAGACACCAGTTAATCTTCACAGTGCTCACTTGAAACAAGTGGCTAAGTGTTATTAACAAGTGGTTAAGTGTTATTAAACCTTTTTAACAGATGAGAAAACTGAAATACCAAATGCGACCTTACTTCTCACTCCTTACATGCACGAGTAGCCACAGTGGCTAGATGCGGGCTTCTCAGTCTGGGCTGTGTCCCATAACCAACTGTGTTGAGAACAGTCTGGAGGTTAGACAATAGGGCTGTAAGAGAGCCACAGCACAGTCTGACCAAGACTGTGAAGGGTCAGTCAGGGGGACAGGATGGCAGAGCATGCTGTGAGCATACTTGCACAACAACCTACGTAGTGCTGCTGAAATTAAGCCCTTTTGAGTAATCATCTGCTGTTCCATGTTAGCATATTACAGTCCAACTCAGGGAGACTTTTCTATATAAACACCTTTGTGACAAGTGCTATAGGAGAACTTGCTTACAACTCTGTATTAAATGATTGGTTGTTAATTTTCAGGAAATGCCAAAATGAAGGTAATTGTATGTCTTGTCTCCAGGAAGAAACATCAGCTAATGTTTCGTATCTTCTAAAAAATATTTAATGGGACTTTTTGAGTTTTTATGAGTCCTTTTCTGGAGCTTATTCCCATAAAATTTAGAGAGGTTATTGTTTGGCCAGAATCCATAGTATTGTGTTTCCTCGAGAAAAAGCACATAAAAGATTATTTTTTTAAGTGGCTTTTAAATGCATTTAATGGGGGAGAGGAGAGGGATTTTATTTGGTTTTCATTATGTGGTCTTGGGATTGCACACAGAAATGCTTTTTCCGAGCGTCAGATATAATATCTGTGTTCTCCCAACTGTGCGTGTTGTGCTCACGTTCCTGATGTGCTATACTGCAGCTATATATTTGCTCAGTAGCACTATTTTAAGAGCACAAGGTTTCAACCTTCTTTTTCTTTCGAGTGTCAGCATTCAGGGGAGGACTCTTTCAAGCCAAACAAGCTTGAAACAAGCAGGCAGATCAGGGTACTGCACATGAAGTTTTCAGAGGATAAAGCATATACAAGACTTAAGAGTTTTCACTGCTTAAATCAAAACCCAGAATCCAGACAAATAAGTGGGCCTGTCCCATTTTTGGGGTAGAATCTCTTCAGGACCTTCCTCATTCCTTCATCTGTGAGGCTGGAAGTGGGAGGTACTTGCTTTTAGGCAAGAGATTAAGCCTGTCCCGAGATAGATAATATCAGTATTATGATATATATCATTACAGTTTCTTTTGAAGCCATTTATAAACATTGCACAGTCAAAACCAAATTCCGAGCTCACTTTAGGAATGGCAGGTACAGTACAAAGCTCAGCTTCCTGATAGGTTAAAGCAGGAAACATGTTGGGATTTCTACTCAACAAATGACAAGGCATTCCAAGTCTTGAAGTCAGGCAAAAGTAGGATTCCTGAGTCTACTCTCTCAGATCTTAGTGCAGTAAGTCAAGATTTTAACACAAAGAAGTATTGTTTGCCTGTGTAGTCTGCAACACCACTCTTCATATGGCACAAGACTGGAGTCTGCAGCTTCAAAACACTGCAATTTTTTTTGCTTATGTTGGGAGAAGAACAACATCATAAATACTTGGGTAATAATCTCATCCTAACTCTTTTCATGTCTGTCCAAAACCGCCAATACTGGGGGACTTCTATTGCTTAAGTACTTTCTTTTTCATAAAAAAAAACAAACAAAAAAACCCCACAACTGTTTCTTCATTTTCTCCTTGTTCCTGCTCTTTATGTAAAAATAGCTAGCAGCAGGTAGTGGGAAGGTGTATTTGGACAGACTTAATTGCTGTCCATACAGGCAAGTTTTACTGATTTTGTTCTATCAGTCTGACTGAAGGAATTAAACCTTCCTAATACGGGTTAATTTCAATACCTTTTGCTAACTACTAGAAAAATTGTGCTGCCTAAAAATTGGGACTAAGAATAAATAGAGTTATTCACTTTTCAGTGCTGTCTCTCCAATCCCCAGGCAGGATTAATCTCCCTGTAAATTAATAATCTGATAACCAATACACTTTCCTATAGTATCCCACCTGTTCTGAATAGATGATAAGTGTCTACATCTGGTTGTCTGGCTACATATGAGCCTGAGATGTCTACCCTTGTTTCTTTCAGATGGCTGTTTGACACTTAGCCTGAGCTAAACAGGAAAAAAACAACTCTGGATAAGACTCAGTATTACTTATTAATGACTAATTATTTCACAGTGATTTGTGCTTTTAAGAGATGTAGAGAATACCCTGTATTGTATTACGTTATACATCCTACATCATGTAGGAAAAGGAATAAGTTTATGTAGTACAAAATATCTGGATCATGATATCTGATTTCTGGGTAGAGACAATTTTTGTGGCAGTTTTCTTAATTCTGACAGACTGTAATTTGTAGTTATTCAGCAGATGCTTTGCAATCATCTGAGCTGTCTGAGTATGGAAATGAAGTCTTGTGAGAGACCCTGTCCAATTTCATTCTGTGGTGATTGATGATGAAGCCCTGAGACAAAGGGCTGAGGCTGTCCTAAATTTGTAATATTTGCATCTAAATTCCTGCTTTATTTATTTATTTATTTTAAACATGCACTGGGAGTAAGTTTACCAAGAGGGAGAATAATGCTGCCTATTTGTATGTCAGTAAGAGAGGGTATCTGTACAGGATTTCTACCTGGTTTGGACAGATATTTACAGAGGGTCTTACCCGAGATCAGAAGGAGGAGAAGAAATATCTGCATTGGGATCCAAGAGAAAACGTTTCTGTGTGAATACTGAATTATTTCCCATCTCCAAAACAGGGTAGCCCATCTGCCTTGTCCATGTGTCCATGACTTCACTTACAGGTTTATTACTTGCCTGTGAATGATGGGAGAAGGTTGCAGGGCAAAAGCAAACTCATGACCAAGAGAAAAACAACAACAACAAAATAATTTTAATAGAAAGAATTATCTAGAAACTTGAACTCAGACAGAGGAAATAAGAATTATGTGGGAAGGAGAATGGCTGGTAACATGGGCAAGAAATACTGAGGGTTCTTTGAGGGGGGCACCTTGCATGCTGCAAGCTAGCACTCTTTTTTTATTTAAAGAAAGTGATAGAACAGGACAGGAAGAATGTAAAAAGACTTCTCAAAGCTAGAAGTTGCATTGCAGCATGCTTTGTTTCAACTGTAAATGGGGAGCCGCTGTTATCACCCGCAACTAAACTAATGTAAAATTGGTCTCTTCTGTGGATCAGGAATTTCTGTTCTAAAGGCGGAAGCTGGAGAAAGTTGCTTCTATCTCCTTGGACTGCTGAGTGTGAGGGAAGGATTATGCTCTGCATACTTTTTCAGATAAAGCCGGTGATGTGAAGATGCAGAGAACCAGAGAGAGGACATAGCTGAGGAGGAAGAAGCATGACATCAAGGAGAAAAAGGGAACTATAAAGGGAACACCTGGGTGCAACTTGGGTTGGATGAGTGTGCACCCTGAGGGAAGGGAAGGGAATCAATAGCATTAGGGAAGAACCTGGTCATATCTATGTGGGCTTCTAGAGGATAATGAGATAGGAAGAAACAGGTCTGCCATAAAGAAAGGGAAAGATCAGAAAGTGGTGTGGCATGGAACAAGCCTGCTGAAAATTGGAAAACAGAGCTTTATAATATTGAGAGCTTTCAAACATACGAAATTGGTTAGAGATGACTGAGAGTGTGGTGTGTGTGTGGTGAATGAGGAGTGTTTTCACCCATCAAGTGAGTTTGGAGGGCAGAAGGGATGTTTCAGAAGCAGGTTATTTGTTAACAAGGCCTCCTTTTCTTTTTTCTTTCTTTTTTTTTTTTTTTTTTTTTTCTTATTCCACTCCCCACACTCTTCTGCAAAAAAATGAAGAAATAATATAAAGTTTCAAGAAAGAAGTGATGTTGTAATATTCTGGGAGGCTGCCGAGCTTATGATCTCTTGTTGACAGAATAGCTATAGAATATAAAATGTTTAGGAAACTGAAATCAGTAGAGTGAGAACTGAAACTTGTGTAGGTGACAGCATGGGTACGTACCATTTCCAGAGCTTCCCAAAAATGTTGTGTCTTGGCATTCTGGAAATGGTGGTTCTTCAAATATGCCTAGAAAAGGTAGAAGACTGTAAAAATATGATCTTTTTTTTTAAATTGTTGCCTGTGAAAACAGTACATGTATTCAAGTAGGATCGGTTGCGTGGAGTATCTGTGGGTGACATTTTATTGAATCTGGAGGGACTTTGAGCAATTTGTACACTGGTCTATTTCTCCATCTTTACAGGCAGCATTTACCACAACACTGTTCTAGTACAATGCCCCAGGAATGTTTTAATCTGTTCTAAAAAAGGAGATCTGTTGCCTTAATTTCATGAGTACAGGATACAAACAGTTGCTCTAAGCAATGCTTCTAGCTTTGCCTAAGGTGAAAATGTGGAGAGGTTCCTCAGAAATACTGAAAAGGTCTGTTAAATAAAAAAGAAGCATTTTCTAGTGATAACGTTGTAGGTGGGAAAGTACTGAAATACTTTAAATCACTCATAAAACATTATGATTATCTATATACACACACCTACACATATATCTACATATATTTTCCAGATGAGAACTTTGCATCTTATGAACAACTGTGTTAAGTGTATCCGTCTCAAGGAGAAAGCCAGCAAAGTCAAAAAATAGCATTAGGGAAAATAAAGTTGCTCACTGAAGATATGTTTCTGAGCATAAAGGTCCCTGATACATCTATCTTGTATTAACACAATTAAATGAGTCCATATTCATCTGATAAACTTCCTTTGTATGTATCCCATAACGCTGAAAGTCAGCAGGTTTGTGTGTTCTTTGTATTTCATTTGAATGGACAGCAGCATGTGCTAGTGCAGTTTTCTGTATAATGAAAGAGGTTGTTATAATAGGGAAGTTATTTCAGGAGATTTAACTGGCTGTGGAAGCAGGGAATCCTGGTCACCTCTAAGATGTGATCAAAATGGTATAGTAAAAATAGCGTTATAAGAAATAATGGTATGTCTGCCTGCTTTAAACACTGCTCCTGTCCTGCATGTTTTTTATCAGTTTAATTTGTGCTTCCCTACCCTGTTAACTGGACCTGGTGAGGTTTAGTCAGTAGATGGTGCTGTTTGTCTCATTGTTGGCTACAGCTACCTAATTTGTTGTTTTGAAACCTCTGAGTAAAGAAGCAGCATTTATCTTTTGTGGACAAGGTGGTTTTCCTATATTGTAGGACTGTCCTGATTGAATATATGGAAGGAAAAAACGAGGAAAATACGACTTTCCTGTAGCTGCTCATAAATGTGCTTTCTAGAAGAGGAAGAACTAAGTGCATTTGGTAAATCTCCACTGTAACTTTCCAGAGACATCAGATATTGATTCAGAGGAAAGAGCAGATAACTTTATTTCTGGATGGTGTCCTCTATGCTATTTTCCATTTTTGTAGCTTAGTAGTACCACATTTTTTTCCTTCAAGAGAGAAAACTATGAACTAGACAATGTCTCCCTTTTCTACTCCCAGTTACCTCTGCTCCCTTATGCTGGTGCTCCAGCATCAGGTCATCTTAGGGCACGGAGCAGCTTACATCTGTAAGAATTTCCCTGCAAAGCTGGCTGGGTTCAGTTGGTCGCATAAAGCTGCCGACATGCTTTACAGCTGAAAGAGGGAATTCTAGCTAACAACAGGATGAACTCCACAGTCTAAGAGGCTTCTTTGCTATCAGTCATAAATTTTGGTCCTCATTGGCAAACTATCAAATGTTGCTGCAGTTTGCATTCCTGTTTTGTGGGAGAGTGGAACTTTTCCTTGAAACTGTCCACTCAGCACTGAAATAAGCTGAATGTTTCTCCTATTAATAGCAGATTTTTTTATATTCACTTTTTGAATAATGGCTTTGCTCCTGCCCCATGAGGAAGGGCTGCCCTCCTGGCATGTTTTGGTGCCGCTCATACCTGACACCCTTTCTGGAAAAGTTCTGGTGTAATCCAGTCTCGAAGCATCCTGAGAATCGATGCACCCTGAAGGGAAAGGAAAGAAGGTCATTTCACACTGTTTTAGTATTTCTTTAGTATTTCTATTCATCTGAAAAGCAACGTATGAATGAATATTTTAGAAAGCAAAAGTAGAAACTATCCATCTGATAAAGGAAGTGTTTTATCTCATTCCTTTGCAGCATTGCCTGCACAAACCTGATTGAGCGTGTGAGAGTTGGTCTTTAGTATTGATCAGATTCCTACTGCTGGGGGTGACTCTCTCACCACTCTGCCAGTTCATACAGGTGGGGCTCCCTGTTGAACTTCAAACAGGAGCCAGTCTCATCCAGCCCAGCAGCTTGAGTAAGGAAGCGAGGGAAGTTCTATTCAATGCCTAGCAGGTAGGGAACTAGAACACTGCAAGTCTGGGAGCATCACATATTGGGGGTGTCAGCTCCGTGTTCAGAATGAGTTTTGCTGATCACTGATGTAAGAGCTTTAGTATCAGAAGCAGGATAGGACTGGGATCAGAGGAGTAACTGACTCTGGTGTCACAGAAATAACTAGAACCTCAAAAGAAGAAAGGAACAAAGGGAATACAGATAAGAGAGACAGAGAACAGTGAGGGTCGAAGAACAGTGTAGGCAAAAAATTAGGAAAGCAAAAAGCAATGCAACACAAATCTAAAATGCAAAATATGATTTGGGGATCAGTGCATTTTCATTTTCCCAACTCAATCAAAGGGCAGCTGAAAGCCTAATTCTATGAATGGTTTCAAAATCCAGTTGTCCCATGAAAACACAATGTTATATGAGTTCCTGGTCAATCTTATCTCCCTTATTTACGTGCCTGAGAATAAAAACTTGGCTGCAAATATTTCAGGAGAGTAACTGAAGAGATATGCCTTAGAATGCTTTCCAGCTATTGTTGTGAAGTCAGGGTGGTTAGTAGATGACACTTTCTGATATAGTAACTTAATATACTTTATGTCAAATAGATTCAGTAAATGGTTGAATAAAACTTAACTTCTAATGGATGTCTGTTCTATCATAAGGCCACCAATGATTAACAGTGATCAAAAGGCTGTGTGTACAGTAGGGTATCTCACCTTTATCAGCTGCTTCTTATGTGATATAACCTCTTATCCCCCTCCCATTTATATTAAAAATCAGAGGAGAATTATGCACTCGTGCAAATATTTGGGCCAGTGGAGTTTTATTTTCCTTTAAATTGTAATGTGTAGTTAGTTGCTGTATCTTAATGCAGTTACTTTCCAGTCTTTTCTCATTTCCATCCTTTAAAGTTAATAACAGAGTGCATTTGAGGAAAAACCCATGCTAACAAAATTACTAGTTATAGGAACCCCAGTGTTTTCTGAACTTCTCTGTATTTCAAATATTTAGGCAGATTCAGAGAACAGCCTTAACTTGAATATCTGACATCTGATGATGTCTCTGCTTCTTTGATAGAGTTGGAGTGATTGCCAAATGTATGGTTGGACTACATATAGTGGAAATGTGGAACTTTTAATCCTAGGCTTCTTTGGCTGGGAGGTTCTAAAACTGTGGGGCTCCCACAGAACTCTTAAGTATTTGTTTTCTAGAAAGGTAATCAATACTTGAATTACAAAGGTTTTTTTTTTTTTTAAATAATTATTTTAACACAGTCTTCTGCATTAAGAGTGATGATTAAACTGGAATGCAATTATTTGTATTCAGCATTCACCTGGCTCTGTTCTAGTATGGTTTTCCCAGTGCATAATACTGTCCTGATCATGCAGCAGCTAGAAGTTCATTTACAGAACAGACTGCAATGGCTCCACAGACCCTGAGGCATTTCATTAGACTTCTAGGATCGCATAAGCCTTGTAATTGCTCTGGTAAAACCCAGAGAACATTCCAAGTTATGCTTTATTTGTTTATTGATGTATATTATCACGAGGAGATTGTTTTTCTAAGAAAAATGCTAAATAGAAGCCAAAATAAGACCAAAAAGAAACAAGTTAATTTTGCCACGCATTTATATATAAATACCAACAGTAATTTGAGCTAAATCTAAGTGAAGTCTTTCTCATTCAAGCCAAATTATATCCCAAGCCAAATTATATCCTAAGCAGACTGTTCCCAAACAATGCATGAGTCCTCAAGTGTTTTTGCTATAAAAATTATAAAATAAAATTTCATGTAGCAATTATCTGGGCACAAAGAGATGAGTTAAAGCTATGATTTTTTTTCTCCATTGTGGTCTTTTTTTTTTTTTTTTTTTCAGACTGCACAAAAATGTGCCTCTTGCTTAGGCAATAAAATGCATTTTGGTCCAGTGTATTTGATATAACTCTGGATGTTTTCTTGACTTTCGTTAGCTTGATTTAAGAACATCAGTGTTGCACAACACAGGTTTTCATATGGTTTATGATTTGAGTGTGAGGAATTTATGATGCAATAAATACTGATTGTATTGTTGGATAGAGGATTTAACAGTTGAAAACAGAAAACTGATGGAAATGGATGGATCAAGTCTAGCTAATAAAAGTAATACCTACAGCTATAGATTTCAGCTGAAGCACGAGTAAGCTAAGATCAATGAAATGCATTCTGTGATTCTGTGATACTTTTTCTCTAGTTAGTAAAGAGTACTTGCAGAGAAACAAGTAGGATTTAATAGTGGTGGATTTTGCATGTTCAGTGAAAACATCAGATAAAAACCACAGACAGTCATAAGGAAGCTGTCAGTACAACCATGTTTTTCAGCATCATATGCAACACGGTATGGGAGATGGCTGGCTGAGCTCCACAACGCTCAATGGGCTGTGAATTTAACATCTTCCAGTTTAGAGACAATGCTTTTAGGGTCTGGGGATAACCCATATTTGTTCAGACTTCTAGGGTGCCTGGGATCTTTTGAGTAACACAAGATAAAAAATTACTTTCCTGCTTTCACTGCTTGATTCCCTTCCTTGCTTCCTAAAAATAGAAGTTACGATGTCCCAAAGTTGCCCTAGGTAAGATAGTGGACACGTGGACATCTGCCCTTGTATTATACTGTATCTTAACTGGGCTGCATCAACACACAAGGTGATGGGAGAAAAAGCTGCTTAGTGACCGGCTTAATATAATTATTACTAGTAGCAGATACTGCTAGTATCAGTGGCTACTCTCACCATCACTTTTGATTAAATCATCAGTGACAGCAGGAAATATCCCACAGAAAAGTTTTGAGCAAACACAACCCCCGCTGGCTTAGGAACTCTGGCATGAACTCCTCCGACTTTTATCTCCCCTCCTAAGCCTCCACTTCCTTTGCAGCTGAAGTCACTGCAGGAGGATGTCTTACCTTACTGTAGGATATCCCATCAAACACAGAGGTAATTTCAGCTGGGGTTGATACGTCAACCACAATTGGGTGGGAAGAAAGCAAAGAGTCATCCTTCATTACAGGAAGCACATCATCAATTAAAACCTGTTCAAGCTGAAAAAGAGAAAATGTTAAGAAATGAACAAAGCAGGACTGTATACTTCAAAACAGAAGTAGTTTGAGCTGCAGCTTCTCTACGGGGAGGCATTTGGAATTGGAATGAAATGTCACATCCTTTAAAGAGGACTTGCAAATTCATACTTCACCTCTGAGATGGCAGGGATATATTTTTTTTCCTTAACTATGATAAATCACCTTTTGCAAATCCTATTTCCCATGTGAATCATACAACAGTAAAGCTCCCAGTAGGCATAAAAAGTCTCTGTTACGGATTTGAGCAGTGTGACGGTATCTTAAAGCATTAGGGGTTCCTCTTGCAAAAATGGAGCTGGGAGGGAAGCAGGCTTCTCCATTGTGCTAGTGATGATCATTTCATTAAGATAAAGTAACCTGCAAGCAAAATCCCCTTACTTCTTAACTGATATTGGTACAGGACTAAATTTCAAATTGGTTTTCCTCTTTCAGTGCTCAGTAGGATGAAAATGTTGAAATGGTGCTCAGTCTTAAATGAGCATGACATCTGCATATGAAAAGGGCTGTTGAATTCTAGGCTCAGTAATGAATTTTTTTTTTCTTACAAAAGCAGAACAACAGATCTCTTACTTCAAAGTTCAAAAGAAGTGCAAGAATGATTTTTGTCCTCACTCTCATATAATTCAATAAGAAGATATATTTGTGGAGTAGCAGGTAGATGCTGCCTGCTCCAAACATCACTAGTCTTGATGATTGTCTCAACCTCTGCAGCACCTACCCAAGTTCCTTACAGGGTATGTGTTGTTCCTTTTCTAGTATCTGGAATGTCATTGCTCCTGGATGACTTAGGGGGATCTTTGAACAACCTTAAACCAGTTCTGAGGCTCTGCATAGAATCTACCTAGGTATTGTCTGCCATAATAATAACTAAATACTTTGCTCACTTGTTGAAAGGAAATAACAGTTCCCAGTGGACTAAAATTTTACAAAGTTTATATTGATTAATTTCAGACTATAATGTGGGGAGGTAGAAAAGTAGTATCCAACTTGTTCTCTTTATTGCAACAACATTGCATTGTTGTTATGTTTTTGTTTTAATCAATGTATTTTAAGTCCTCATCATTGTTGCCTAATTTTTATGCTGTGGTGGAAACCCCAAGTCATGGCTTGAAACAGTGACTGAGCATCTGGTGGGAAGGCAGGGCCAACCCATGGGAGCTCAGGTGCAAGCAGTGCACCTGAATGACCAGAATGGGTGGAGCCAGGATCCACCTCTTCCCAGATCTCATTTAAGGGTTGGCAGTGGAGGGATGGGTGTTCTGCTGGAGGTCCTTGCCTACCAGGGGCCTTCTAAGGGTAAGCAGATTCTTTCCTTTGTTTCTGTTTCCATGTCTGCTGCATTTGAGCACATCTTCACTTGCTGTAGCCTAGGACTTTGCTGCTCTGTTATCGTTGATGTGCTTTCCATTGCATTATAGCGTTATGTGCACCCTTCCAAAATGCTCCCCCACCCTTGCCAACCCCCTACAAGACAGAAATAATTACCATCTGCCAATCTGGTTCTGAAGCATTTACTCCCAAGTACTCAAAGTAGCTGGCAAATCCTTCATTTAACCACAAGTCATCCCACCAGTCCATTGTCACAATATTTCCAAACCACTGTAATTATAAACATTGAAAGAAATAGTTTTAGCTGAGTAGTAAGTGTGCGTTTCTGTATTTCATGTCTTCCCATAGCATATTTGTTTACATTTCTTGCTGTTGCCAGATGAAAATTATCCTAATTCTAGGCTTTAAATTGGAATTCAGTCCCTGCCTGATGTTAAAATTTTTACTTTTTAATATAAAATTACATATTGCTGGGGAGATCACTAATGATTCATATGCCACTGAAAATATTTTTAGTTTCTTCCTCTTGATTTGATGATTTGTGCTTGTACAGATATGTTTTCAGACAGCCTTCAGAGTGTATAGTTGTTCCTATTTGCTTGCCCAAAAGAGACATCTGCACATGCAAATTAGTTCATTTAAGACATTTCCAACAGATTTTCATAAGCTGGCTCACCGTATGGACCCAAGCATCTAATTTCCTGAGAAAAATTCAAAGGCATTATAGTAGTTCTGGCAACGTGAAGTTCTATCAGGGAGTGGTTTTAACATGATATTTGCAATCAAAGCACAAGCACACACAGAGTATCCTGAGATGTGACCAATTAATGCAATTTTCCCAATAAAAAAATTGCTACTATATATTTAAAACACTTTAAAAAAAATGAACTGTGTTCTGAAACATACCTGATGAACGAGCTCATGGGCTACCACAGCTGCCACTCTCTGTTGGTTGGAACTGGCAGACTCATTGGGATCATAAAGTAAGTTTGTTTCTCTGTATGTGATCAGCCCCCAGTTCTCCATAGCACCTGTTCCAAAATCTGGAATAGCTATTTTGTCTGTATGGAAAGAAAGAGAATCTGATTACTACTCTTAATTTTAAGCCAGCTGAATTACGCTCTATCTGCTTTTTCATAGCCTGTTCTGCCTGCCATACGTGGTTCTGGCTTACTGTTGTGGACTGCATTCCAAACCTTTGCTCAAGAAGCACAGGACTGGCCTATAGAAACTGACAACAGGTGCCTGAGTTCTTCTGGGGTTAACAGAGCTACAATCAGTTGCACTAGCTGAGGATATGTCTTGAGACAGGATGCTGTGTCACCTCCTGAGAGCATGCATATCATACGTTACTTAATTTTGGCTCCAGAAATTAATAGTATTATCTGGGGATGTGCTGTAGGCAATAAACCACCTGAAACTATCTGTAGCATAATGAGGCATGTCATTGTTTGTCACTCTGTTGTATTAAAAATATTTATTGATGTGTTAACTGAAGTAAATCCCGCATGCAGTGAACAACATCTGCTTCTACTCCTGGCAATTTGTGAGGGTCATTTCTTCATGGTCAGTAATCAATACAGGTTTAAATGAGAATTGTGAATTAAATTGCACTGGCATTTTCTTCTGCAAATAATGACTACAACTCCTATTCAAGTAAGTGAAAAAGTACAGATGGATTTAAAACTGAATAGAACAAACAGCCATCTCTCCACCCTAATAGAACACAAAAATTAGTAATTTTAATTTAAACAATTTGATTATAGAATCAAAGGCAATAGTCTGTCAGGGGGTCCACAGAGTGTCAAAATGAGCATTGCAATGAGAATAGCAATTCCAGAAGCCATAACTCAGGGGAAATATCTCAAGCATTTTGCAGAAACAAATTTGGTTCATCAGGTTTGATCCAGATGACTTGTAATACTGAGGGAACAATGTAGTAAGTTGAAAATTGTGATACAATGAATAAGATATTCTGAGAAAAATAATATAAAAATTACAAGAGTATTTACCCTCTGATACTGCTGACTTGGTGTTTCCAGCCTTGGAATGCAGACAGATCTCTAATCACATGCTGATGTGCAAAATCATCAGGCATTTATGAAAATGAAAGCTTGGGTATGCAGCATGAGAGAGAGATATATAGTCCTACCTATTAGTAGGGATTGGTGTGTAAAATGACATCATATTGTACTAGCTTTCCTAATTCACTTTTGTTGAAATGCAAATGGATATTTCCAGTAAACTCCTCCAATATTTTGAAAGGAGGTAAGTATCTATCACTGAAGTAATGTAAGTTAGACTGTTAGATGTGTTTATTTGTAGTTAAGAGGCTAGGGGATAAAATGTTTATTAACATGATTGAATTACCTCTTTGGAGGCTTTAGGATGGGATGTTTCCAGTGCATTTTCACAACTCAGATTCCATTCCTGACTTTATTACTTCAAACTGCATAAATCAGATCCACAGTCCAGATATAGCCCAAGTTAAATAATGCCCAACGGTACTTTATTTTTTGTCTTATTTTGTCATCATGGGCATCATCTACCTGCTCTTGTTTTGCTCTGTCTTTTGTCAGTCCAGCAGTAGCAACTGCTGTAGAATTATATGCTGAACTACAATCATCTTTTTAAGATGTGATTACACACCAAGTTTGCAAAGAGAGTAGTAAATAGTATGACATTCTCTCTGGCAGTTTATATTTTTACTTATCGCATGGCTGACTTTTTTCCAGAAGTCCTTATGGAAGTGATACATGTTTTTCTCAAACTTAATCTGGCTTTATTTTAGCTCATCATGTTCCTCTGCTGATGTCACCAATGATTCCTCTTATTTTCCACGTCACTCTAAATAAACTGTGCCAGGATCAGTTCATGTGGGAACTGCTAGCTGACCTGTTACTGAGACCAGCTCTCTCACCATGACATTCAAGAACCACATGGGTATGATTTTTACATCCTGAAAGAATATTAGTAGGTAGCAACCAAACACTTTAATGCTCTTCTTTCTACCAAAGCACAGGGAACAGTAGGAGAAATATAATGTCAGTAAACTAACAAAATGAAAAATGTAAGTTCTAATAATCACCTAATTTTGGAAGAGAGTAACTCAAATTAAAGTACTCTTCAAAGTAGTCAAACACCTTTTTTGTTACATTTGCCGCGTATTCTGCTGTGTGTAGTTGCTGTGGCTGGGCGTAGACTCTCAGCTGTAAAATAGAGAGAGACAATTAGAGTAGTCTTCAATTAAGAGGAACCAGCACGTTGCAAGCATTGAAAATTAATTTAACATGCACACCTATAACACTGCAGGTTTTTTTTAAGAGACTGTCCTGAATACTGAATTCTATTCCCTGATAGATCTCATCTCTTTCAGGAGGCACATCTTTTAGCTCTGTGCGCAATGGTGATCATTTCCATGCTTCTTTTGCATATCTGAACTTGCATTTTTTGATGAAGGCAAAAAATGGTGACTTGAGTGCTGGCTTTTCTACCCTTGGGTTTGGTGTCTGGGGCTGCTTTGACTGTTACTGTCAAATAATAGGAAACCTTGAGCCCAGGAGTCCTTATGATATTCATCATTACGATTAATAGTCCTATAGTGTGAAAAGGCCTTTTGAGACACTATCTCCGCATTGTAAAGGCAAAGTTTCCCTTCAGATCTTGAGACTTTTTTTTTTCCTCTCCATCTCTTTGTCCCAGTACTCCTAGGTATATAACCTGTGCTGTGCTTGCAGGATCTCTTCCCTGTTCCTGAATGTTTGTGGTGTTGAGTGAATTTTCTGGCTTTGGGATAGCTGGTCCATCTTTTTATAGGCTCTGTGTCTCTTATGAATGGGCCACATTTTTTCTGGCTGTGTTGGTGTGGCTTGTTACTCCTCAGTCCTGTTTTACAGCTTGGCATTTAGGATCCAAACTGAGCAAAGGAGCTGCCCTACACTAGGAGCATTCTTTGAGCCTGACAAGACATTGGTTTCAATACCATGAAATTACACTTCCTCCAGCAAAAGGGGAGGATGGGAAAGTGATCAGAAATAAGAAAGGAATAAAAAAAAGAAACAAAAAAAAGCTTATGAAATTCAATTGGGAATCCATCCCAGCCAAGGGATTTCCCTCAGGGTTGGTTTGCAATTACAATCTGTAATTTCTACTTTAGTAAGCTCTTTACCCAATTTAGCAGTCTTCAGTCCACTAGCTGATCCATATTAATGGGTTCCAAAACCTTCAGTGTGCACTAGAACTGACTTAGAGTTTCAAATCTCTTCTTGTAATCTCTTCTGTGATTTTTCCAAAGCAGACATTTGGTACCTGACAGGTAATTAGATCAGAAGAGTTGTTCCAGCTGTGGGCATGTTTTCCACCATGGATTCTGTTAAGGTCTTTGCTAGGGTAATGATTTTCAGGGCTGATGTCAGAGGTTTTAAATAATGCATTGTGAGTTAGTTGCATGCAGTTGCTGTGGTTTATTACAGAAATATATGGATCATGTGGATACTTTCCATTGGGTAATTTATTGCTAACAATTTATATAGCAAACTACGGAATATTGTTCTCAACAATCAACAGTTCTCAATATCTCATTGCTCAGCTAAGAAAATCCATAATCTAGAATGTGGCACAGATGAGTAGTTATTAAGTGAATTTCTATAACTAGAAAGCAATGTTTTCTGCCTTCTTCAGCATTTATGTCTTCAACAGTTCTTTTTTACATGGTGTTTTGTTTTTTCCTACAGCATTTCTACAAAAGTTCTTTCAGTTTTCTTCCAGGTGACAAAGGATAGGACACAAGGAGATGGTTTCAAGTTGCACCAGGAATGGTTTAGATTGGGAATTAGGAAGAATTTCTTCAGGGAGTGTGGTCAAGTGTTGGGATGGGCTGCCTGGGGAAGAGATAGAGGCCTCATCCTTGGAGGTATTTGGGATCTATAGGGGAATGGTTTAGTGATGGTAGGTCAGGTTGATGGTTGAACTTGGTGATCTCAAGGGTCTTTTCCAGTCCAAATAATGCTATGACTCTACAGCTGCACAACTTCTTTTTGAAATAACTAAACTCTAGAGGATGTCTATTGAGGCGAAAGAATCAAAGTCCTTTTCCTGACAATGACTGGAGCAGCCAAGCCAAAAAGCATCTTGTTAACAAAACCATGCTGCTTAACATCCTAAAACTTTCTCTTATTTTGCAAACTAAACCAAATAGCAGGTATCTAAGAATATTGCATCACTATCTCAAGGCAGACTCCATTTCTTTGGTTAAGTATAATTTGGCTTCAGTTCATTTGTCAAGAATTAAAATAAGTTTACAGCATGATGTTAGCAGAGGTGCTGAGGATGGAGACCTCAGTACAGTGCTATGCCAGGAAGTCTTTACTGAGAGCTGGCTCAGCACTCTAGTGCTTTGACAAGGCAAATTTTCATATCAGTGGACAACCTGAATTGCCATCCTTCTGGGATGTTTGCTAAGGGAGGAGTGACATGGCTGGGGCTCTATGCTCTATCTTCCACATCCATTAGCATCCTCCAGAAAAGGGAAGAGCTATCAGCTGAACTAAAGGAGCATATGTCACACTGTTGAGGGGAGAGGACGGAAAGCATTCAAAGCACACAGCTCTAGCATCACCCTCTGTCTCATGAAGAAAAGCAAGAAACCTATAAATAACCAACAGTGGGCTGAGCAAACCAGACTAGTTTTAGGCTAAATAAGGAGTTTAAGTTGAGGAGCAAATTCTTTCTGCGCTGTCATGTTGAGATTCAAACCTATCTGCTTATTCCTGATCAGCTGCACCTTCAGAAGATTGTTACCAAATCCAAGCTAGAACTAGATTGAAACAGTCGTGTCTGTTGCATCTAAATCAAGATGCTTGAGTTTTATGGATTCAGATTCAAACACATCATTAGGGTACCTGCTGAATACCCAGGTGCTGTCACTTCTGTATGTTTTTGTACTTGCACTGTGGCAGCTACCTTTAGCTAATGTTGCATAATGGAGAACATTGTAGCCAACATGCAATTGCACATAGCATGGTAGTTCTATGCCACCATCACTGTAAATAGGGTAGACATCGCATTTAGTGTGTATTCATACATCCTAAGCTTCTAAAAACTACAGAGTGTTTGCATCTCTGTGTATCTCTTGCATCCTTGGGTTTGTACCTTCCCTCTGCTTCTGGGCTTCAAGTCAAGGATGAGATTGGAACACTAGTGTTCCTTCCTCCCCTGTGTGCCTCTATGAGAGGTACTAGCTGGGACCTCACTGAGATGGGAGACTGAAAAATAGTGAGTGTAGAGAAGACTGGAGGGATCACTGTGAACACTTAGTTTGATCTGCCATGTAAAATACTGGAAAGGAAAGAATCCTGCTTACGTTATAAAAAGAGCCGATTGATTAAAAATAAAAGTGCAAATTAGAGTACATCTGTCATCTGAATTGTGCTTGGTCTGTAATGAAACTTACAGGTATTCCGCTAGCAGATGTTCTCTCTACCCACTGAAACTGGTGCACTGCAAAGCATACCAAGTAAGTGCTCATGGGAACTGACTTCTGAAAAGTTGTCCGATTCCAGCCATTACCCAGTGATACAGTTTCCTGCAGAAATGAAGGAAGAATTGATTTTGAAATTGCAAATATATGCAAAAGAGGGTATAATATTTTTATGAGGGGTAAGACTACATAGATATGATAAATCACCTCTCCAGATTTACCTCTTTTGGCATCCCATTGCTAGTGGCAAGAGAACAGACAAAATAAACAAGAGTAGACTTTGTTTTTCACCATTAAATAAGTTTACCTGGTTCTAATTTTGCAACAAGGATTTGAAATCATTCATATGCATAGGAATTTTGCCAGCAGGAGTTTTCCACTGTATTTCAATGTATTTTGTTCTTGAAATAGTTTCATAAAATAATATCCCTGTGGACAGGTCAGAGGAAAAGCTGGATTCTGTCCTCTTTTAAGTCTGTGCAACACGTAGGTGTCAGGGAGTGCAAAGATGTTAGGCTAAGGACTTCACTAATAATTCTATCTTGAACTTGTTAGTACTGATAATTGATGGGATGTTTAAGAAATGAAGCTGATTGTAGCTTTTATTTTGCATATTAATTTAAAAGCACTCTAGGTTTTCTCAGCTGATCTACATGAAGAAATTAGAAAGTATTTTTATGCGATTCATCCTTTGAATACTAATTTCTGCTATCCATTAACCACAATTAACAGTCTGATAATTTTTTGAGCTTCTGCCTGGATGAATAAAATAGGAGAAAGATAAACAGTGTATAAAGACACTAATCTTCTACTAGAGATTCAGTACTTTATGAGGTTCCATTTTTTAAAAAATAAATACAGTGTAAATAAAGCATACATATTGGATGTTACCACTAATATGATTTCATGAGTAAAATTTTTTTCACAGATATATTCACAATCTACTTTCCCGCAATTTGATTCTAATTTACTTTATTTTGTGCCTTCAACAAAGTTGGAATCTCACTGAAAAAAAGTTAAACAAAATTTACTCCAGTGAAAAATGAAAACGAATTGTACATGGTTCTGACACTGCTGAGTTGATTTTTGCCATGTGGATTATAAGGCTCCACACCACCAAAGCTGCTATAGAATATGTAACACATAATGTGTCCTGCATTTACAAACTACTGCTACGTCCATTGAATTGATTCCCCAGAGATCCCTCACTGCAAAGAACAGAGCAACTGACCTTGTAATCTCAACAAATGAAAAGTGGTCCTTCTGTTGTCTCTTAGTCAAACCCTAGGGTGAACCCAGCATCATGTTTCCCTGCCTATATTTGGATTTTAACAAATTAATTAGCAAGTGGTGCCTAGCCCTTTGAAAGCTTAATTTTAATGTTTGTACTGGAGACACGATCCACACTTTAAGATTTAAAGTGAATCTCAAAAGCTACTGAACCTTGATAACATCTGGCTTTACCTCCTCACCTCCCATACTGGTACCCTCACTTATATGAGGTCTTTAAGGAAAACTGCTGCACATGCTCTCCTTTCATGTGTGCTGTTTACCAAAGCACCTGCTTCTCTTATATGTATCTTAAAAATATTTTTAAATAACAGTAGGTTGGAGATTTAAATTTGCCAGAGGTCTGTGAGTCTGCTGCGTCAGATTGCAGCTACACTGCAAGTACACAGTTCGGGCAGCTCCTTAAGTAAAATAGTATGTAGCAAAGCAGACCTTTGTTTATTATCTCCCACTTCAGAACACACTCATTAGAAATTAGACACTGAACTACACATTTAGTTAAGCTATTCTTTTGAAGCTGTCTCTGCTGTAAGCCATTCAGTCTTCTTCCAGAGTGCCCAGGGATAGATAACTGATGCAGCTGTGTTTCATTCCAAACTTGGAACTGGATGCAGCAGTTCCAGAAGTAGGTTTTTTAGAAAATTACAGTTGGTGTGGACTGACAAGTGTCAATAGCCCTGAGCTGACATAGGGATCTTTAGATTCTGTGGTATTACGTGTAATAGTGCTAGAATTTCCTGCTAGCAGTTTCCTTTGCAATTAGATTGTGATCAGCAAGTTCTTGCTTTGTAACACTACATATTTAGTGATTATTATGAGACTCCCCACTGAGGAAGCAGTTGTATTCCAGAGTATTTCTTCTCAGAGTCCACCTGGTTTGACCAAAGAACCTGCCACTACCTGCGTTTGGATAGTAGGGGATACTCATCTAGACCATTTGAGGAAAGGGCCAGCTAGCTAATGACAAGATATATGTCGTGTCTGCTTTGAATTTGGCTCTGTACTGTTATGTTGTGCACTAACTGGCCACTGGGATTTCTAACCAAACAACCAGTTGTATTTTGTAGAATATTTATTAACCGTTAGTTTTACAGTGTCTAAGTGGAAGAGTCTGTAAGCATACAAGGACTAAATGCACTGGCTTTACAGAACGATTCCCCGTAGGCAGTAGAGTTGGGAAATACTTACCTGTACTGGCATGTTTGAAAGTGCTCCATACTTATCTTGATGGACGATTGATATACTGTAAGTTGCTTTTTTGTTGGGTTCGTCAAAGCAAGGAAATGATTTCCGTGCATCTGTTGGCTCATGATCAGTAGCTGCAATGCTCCTTAAACAAACAACAGATTGGCAGATTGATCTAAGCCTTCGCTGCATACTTTTTGAATTTTATCTGCACTGCATAAGTATTTTGCAACTTCATGAACTAAAATCAAGTACAAATATTTTTGAGTACTTTTCCATTCATAAAAATAGGTGATATCAGAAACGCACAAGTTAACATTATATAGGCTCGTGGAATATGTGTATCACAAAATCTGGAAAAAAATGAAGTGAAGGTTGTGAAAGCTCATGTTGTATGCTTGCTTCTCACAGTGGCATTAGACTCCCCCATTAATGTACTGTTCAGTGGCAGAGCGTATTCTCCAGTGATTAATGGTGAAAGAGAGCGCAGATGCTCCTTCAATTAATCTGGAATGTTGGGCATTTTCTGACAGCACTTCTACAGCTGCTCCGAATATGTTAAGGTAGTTTTTCTTTCCAAAAAGTAATTAAAAGTGTACATCATAAATTACAGGTCTGCAGTAAGCCTACAAGCTCCCTTGACAACCAAGTTTTCAATGTTTCTGTTGGCTTTTCTTTCTGTTGCTTAAATACTAAACTGGTCATTAGGAACTTAGAGCAACGAGGTTCCTTTACAAGCCCATTGGAGATAAAATGTCTGCATTTTCACCATTTATGCTCACTGGAGTACTAACTCTAAAGTTAATGGTCAGAAAGCATAATGAATATTAACCTTAACTTCAGGCTTAATTGAATTTCATTTGCTTGGTAAACTGTTTGATCTCTCTCTTAACTTTTGGTTGCATTTGAGAGCTATTTCACAATGAAGTTAACTGCCAAGTCCTCAGGGCAACACTTCACATCTATTGCTTAAAAATTGGGCTATATATTTTGACACATTTATATCTTGTTCCTAAAGACTGATATCAGTACGATAGCTTTTTTTTAAGCTGGAATGGGATTATCTATTCTCATATGTTTATAGAGGCAAACAGATATCAGGAGTGCAAAATCTCAGCACTGCCATTTCTATATGAGAAATCCAGGGTATGGCCTGCACAAAAGTAACACTAGAAACATAAGATGTAATTTCCTTTCAAGCTGTGTTATGTAGATTTTAGATAAGATTTTCTTCACTGCCTGTTGGTTTCCACCCTTCTACTTGCTTTTGATATTCAGAACTTTAAATATGAACTAGAGGTAGCAGTTGTAAATACCGTAGTAATAAGGAGTGAAGATCTGGCTGAGATTGCATCCAGCTGTTGTTCCCAAAATAGAGCAGTGCTGCATTTAGAACTATGATTAATATCCTTTTCTTTTCTTTTTTTTTCTTTCTTCCTTTCTTTTTTTTTTTTTTCTTACAAAACACAAAGTTCAAGCATAAAAAGCGCTCCCCTTAAGCTAAATGAGGTGTGTTTTTTTTTTTCTACCAGCCATTCCTTACATTCATATTCATTGCTTCTTTCGAGAAAATATTGCTCCTGAGCTAAAGTCAGGAGTGTAACTTCCTTACAACAACAACAACTAAATATTGCCTTTCTCTAATCAATAAAGTTCTAAATGCAGATCTTCTCATATGTTATAGACATGCCCAACTGAGTATTCATTTACAGGCCTCTTGTTCCACTCTTATGGAGGATAGATAGAATTCCTATAAAAGGGAAACCATACATTCCCACAAATAGCAATATAAAATCATAATCAGATGTCTTGACATATTTCTATTATCTGTTTTCTATGCAAAAATAGTGGAAGATTTTAGCACATTCATTGCCAGGAGCTGAAGAGTTAAAAGAATCAATAATACTAGGAAAAAACTATTATGCCTTTCTCCAGTATCTGAAAACAACACAACTGTGATATACTCACTGCATTATTTATAATAGGGGAAGACTGTTATTCCCCTTTCATCACTGGGGAATGAAGTGCCCAGAGACAGAGGAGTAGCATTAGGAGAAGATTTCAGTGCTTACAGCTGGATTCAGGTACCCTCAGGAGAATCTAGGCAGGTCTATGCCTAAAACCTTCATTCTCAAGGTTTCTGCTTTCCTGTTACCTACCCGCTTTTCCACATTAATTTAAGCAGCTGTGTTCCCAAGGTATCTGCAAATTCACTTCTGAGTATATCCAAAAATATCCCTGTCCTAATGGGGACAGTACAATCTCTCTGAACAGAATTGGTGAACAAGGTGCTCTTCTCTCTAAGCCTCCCAAGGTTCTTGGACTTGCAGGCACTCCATCACAGATCTACATGTTTTCCACGAAACATGGTGGGAGATTTGAATCTAAGCAACGGAAGAACCTGGACTTCTGCCCACTTTGTAAACAAAAGGCATTACAGCAATTCTGTGGCAGACCTTTGCCCTTACAAATAGATAGCTCTATCCTGGAAGCTGACTTCCGGGGCCATTAATTTTCTCAAAAGGTCCCACTGCTTCTAATACTACCCAGAAGGGCTGGGGGCATAGGTCAAGTACAAATGGGCTCTCATTTTTACATCAGCTCCCTTCTCTCTTGCATCCAATATTAATAGACTTCCCTGACATTTGCTATTACCTGATCTGATCTGTCCCCATTTGGGTTGAAATTTTGCAAGGGTAATATCTGCCTCAGGCAAATGTCAAGAAAAATTTAATGCTAAAACCAGCACTGGTTTTGAGCAGAAAGCCAAGGCAAAACACGTTTTTAATATGTGAGAAAACATTTTCCTCACCGTCCTTCCTTAAACTGTCATGGAATCATAGAATCATTTAGACAGGAGGAAACTTCTAAGATCTTCAAGTCTAACCCTCGTGCCAAATAGCAGCAGCTTGAAATCTGGCTGGTGGTTGCTTTCATTTCAATGCTGTATTACCGCTCTGATGTACATTGTCTCTTCTGCCCCACAGACAGTCTACCTAAACTTAACCATGTTGAAAGCATCTCAGAAATCATCATTCAGTCATTCTTATTAGAGCCCTTCTCAAGCCTAAGAAACAAACTCACCTTCATTTTGTCTTGAGTACTTTCAGACTGCTTGCTAAGGTCAAGGACTAGGAACTCAATGAAGTACACTCACATTGTAAGATTTTTTTAGACTATTAAATTCTCCTTTCTTCCTACCCTTAGATGCTTGGACCTTGTCTTTCTACACTGTCTGAGGAACAGCAGTTTCTTCTCCTGCACTGTGACTCAGGAGACCTGTGTTCTGGTCCTGCTGTTCTGTTGTTGTGACAAACATGGGTTAATTCACCTAATATCGGGGTTTCCTTCACCAACCAGATGGAAGTAGCATACTGTAATTTATAAAAATTCTAACAGGTTACTCTTTAAAACTGCTGTGAAGGTGTTAGTTGCTCACTGTATAAAATCAAGGCACCTTTGAATCAGAGCAACACTGAGGTATTAGTTGGAGGAGAAAGAGAAGAATTGGTGGGGTTTCATGCTGTTCTCCATGTGGTTGCTTTCCAGATCTGATAAGCATATTTACATACAAAAAATGAGTGCTTGTTTTTTCCTCTTCCTCTTGGATTTGCTGCTGCTGGTGCCTATCATTGCTGCTGCTTCCAGCATTGCCTGCCAGTGGCTGTATGGAGCTGATGCAACTCTCACACATGACACCATTGTCCCAGGAGGGCAAACAAGTGTCTGGAAAACAGACCAAGGTTTGGCTTGCTACAGTGCCCTAGGAGACTCCAGCCAAGTTTATCTTCTAAATGTAAAGGCTGGAATAAATCACGTCAGAAATGCAAATATTGTAAAATGGATGGCATTGTGTCCCCTCTGTACACTAACTGAGAAGGACTGCCTCAGCATGTACAATGGCTTTTTCAGGCTCCCCCTGAAACAGTACAAATCTGGGAAGTTAAATGAGGTTAAATGAGCCTAACTGTTCAGTAACTATTGATATGTTAAAACAAAACAAAACAAACAAACAAAAAATGGGATCTGGAGCACAGAAACTCCAAGTCAAGGATAATCTTCATAGTTTGGATCTCCCTAACTCATAATTTAAACCAGCTGCAGGAGTGACAGAATTCGGACATTCCTCAGGCTTGCAACATCAAGGAAGCACAGTGTCAGGAGAACTATCACAAGAGTGTTTCACACCAAAACTATTACCTTGGGGAGTGACAGGAGAGAGTGGTGAGAGCCATATTCTCTTTATTGGACTACAGAGATAAAAACCAGGCCTCAGTGCCTCCAAAGGAGCCTTCTGCAAAGCTCAAGCACAACCTGGGACTAGTAGAGTTTGGAAAAGATTTTCAAAATAATAAATAAAGCCCTCAACATTCTTGCCCACTCTTGTCAACAGCCAAAAGGTTTTAAATACAACATCTTCCTTAGGGGAATGAGAAAGAACAGCTCAGAAACGTCAGCAAGTTGGTGAGAGACAAGTCTGCAAAGCTGACACAGGAAAAGAGCAGGTCTTAGAAAGCAGGAATAGAGAATATAGTTTAATAAATAAAATAAAATCAGATTTACTTAGTCACTCCTTTCTCAGTGTAGGTCGTCCTATAAAAGCCAACCAGGGAACCATTCAGCCAGCCTTGAAACTTCAGGGTGAGTATATAAGGATCACTTTCATCGGTGACGGTAAGTGCTGCTTCTGCCTTCATCACTATGTACTCTTGTGCCTTATATTCAAAACAGTCAGTCAGAGCAATTTGCTGTCCTGAGGATTTCCTGAGTGTAGGCATTTCTGTAATTTTGGTCTCCCTCAGATGGAGCCACAGGTGGCTGGTAGATTGTCCCAAGGCAATAGAAATATTGACTGTCCCAGTGTAAATATCTGTGTCCATCTCAGGCTTCACTTCCAGGTCATAGTGGATAGGCTTCACATAGGTGGGCAGCCTGAAATTTCTCCAGTCTCCAGAGTCATCACTTTTAGCAGGACAGGGACCTGCATTCACTGTGGGAGGAGAAGTTGCTGGCTGATCCGGCTGGTCTGAGTACTCTGGAGATGGCTGGCGTTTACTCAATCCCACACCAAGACCCACAGCAAGACCTACAACAGCAACAACGCCACAGATGATAGCCACATGCTTTGTCTTGATGCAGTACTTCTTGGACTTCTTATCCTCAAAATCCATGTCTTCCATCTCAGCTCCCAGATCTGTTCTCAGTGCAAAACATGAACCATGTAAAGCTTATAAGTCACTTCAGCACTTACTTTCAGTAAACTCAGCAGACTTGGTTTGCACATTAATTGTGTAGCTGTAGCTGTTCTCTGTCTCCCCCACCTTGCTTTCCACAAGGCACTCAATTAATTAAAGATAACATGCATTTAGAGGAAACATGAATGATCAAAAGGCGTGCAGCTGGGCAGAGAGACTGAGGGAACCAACACAGAAGAACATTGTTCCCGCTGCGCTCCCCTTTTAAGCAACTCAACCCCACCCCCAGCCCCTCCTGCTCTGGCCTGAGTTAAATATAAAACAGTGCTATGTTAATCAGCAGTTAGGAGATGATCAGATGCCAAAGCTCTGTCAGCAGCTTTCTGAAGGAGTTCACAGATAGAGGTGTAACTGCTCCAAAGTCTCAACCTTTGCCACTACCTCTTTTTTTACCTCTTTTTTTTTTCTTCTTTTTTTTTTTCCTTTTTTTTTTTTTTTTCTTTTTTTTCTTCTGAGCAGGGTCTTGTTTGGGGTTTTGAGATTAGGTCCTTTTTTTCCTTTTTCCTTTACTAGCAAAGATTTCCTTGAACTTCCCCCTAATAGTTTGTGAAATGACATCTCCAAGGTCTCAAAAATCCAGCAGAATCACATATATCTTTCAAGGTAGTTTCAACCAATTCCCCTCTTTCTAGGCTCATTTACCTTTCCTGAGTAATTTGAGGCAGTCATGGGCAGAAGAATGCACAGTGGGATTGTAAATCTTGATCATTGACTTTAAAGTTTAAAATATATCCAATTCTTCTCCTTGTCTCCTATGTCCACTTCTCCAGAAGACTGCTCATAGCTATGCACGTACGCAGGCAGGCTGGAACGTGGCTGGTCAGTGCAATTGTGGTGCTGCCTGTGAACCCTTGCTGAGAGGGACACCTTTAAATTTGCAGTTGTGTGATTTATTCACTGAAGATCTAATTCAGCATTTACTGCATGCCATCATAGCATAGTGCCTTGTTGAAACAAACTAATTGGATAGAGCCCAGTTCTGCCTGGAAAACCACGTTATAAGGAATGCCTTGCTAAGCCTGCAAGCAAGGTGTTGCTAATGCAACACCAAACTGCGTAGGCAATACTCTTGACCTTGTTTGACACTGGACAGAAGGAGAACAAAGGAGAACAGAAACTTCAGTCTTCTTAACCCTTTTTATCCACTTACAGAACCCATTTCAGAAGATTTTAAACCAGGCGCATCTGTTTGGCTTCATGTCTTGTGTTCTAGTTTGTAAAGGGGCAGATAACATTGCTCTTCATATCAGTTACAATTCTCTGACTACTTAGAGTCTTTTTTGTTTCTCTTTCTTTTCCTTCCCTCCTTCCCTGTTTCCTCCCTTCCTTCCCTCCTTTCCTTCTTCCCTCCTTCTCTCCCTCCTTCCTTTCTTCCATCCTTCCTTGCCTCCTTCCTTCCTAGATGGATAAGTTTTCACCTGCACAGGGAGATTCAGGACCCGGACTCAGTGAACGCACAACACACATTCCCAGGGAGATAAACTAGCTCAGGAAAGAAACCTTTCCAGGCTAGAAAGTCTATAGTTTTTTTAGAAATGAATCTTCTCACAAGCTTTGTAAGTCTCCCTTTGAAATATTGCCAGCCACCACCAGGAACTTTAGCCACCCAATCCACATCAGCACTCTTATAGCACACTACTATTTATATAGCTCCTTGTTTTAAAGGCGGAGTTTTCCATCGGGAATTGAGCAAAGGTCTTTATTTTATTTATTTATTTCTCCAGACCATCAAGTTAACTCTTACTCAGATATTTTCAAAAGTGAAAAACCAATAAAAGAAAATGAAAATAAAATTTAAAAAATAAGCGGAAAGCTGAAAATCTGTTTCTTATTACATCTGGTTTTATTGTTTCCCATTTCTTTCTCATGATCAAAACTAGATATGACAAGGGAAACCAATGCCCTTTAATGGATTGGGTAAGAATTTAACTTCTAGCAACGAAGCCAGCTCTGAAGATCATGATCTTAACATTTAAAACAATTTCTGCCTTTGTTTTGTTCTGATTGAAAATGACATGGAAACAGAACAAGAATAGATTTTAAATAAGACATCTTAAGCCAAAACAGACTGTAAATGATGAGATATTAAATGCGTCTTGATTTCAAGCATACTTTTTACATCAATCTGATTTTTTTCCTCCATAGTCAAGAGATTTTCTGTTACATTTTTAATTTGAAGATTAAAAATGCTGTCTAAGCCTATGGGTTGCAGAACAAGTTATTTATTTTAATTATGAAGAGTCTTGCAGTTTTCTTCACTGTTAAAAATTACATCCCTCAGGGAAGCGCTAGGAAACATATCTGGATGAGTTGCTCCTAAGTAGCAAAAATATATGTATTTTCCATCCTAAGCCTTAAAAAAACCCGGTAGCAGTAAAAGCTATTACAAGCTAATGAGGAGTGACAAATGTATTAGCTCAACAAGTAGCACAGATTATTGGTGTCTTTTGCCAACTGAGAGCAATAGCAGTTATGCACACACTCAGTATTGATCTCTTTATAAAAACTGAGATTCAAGCCTGGTTGCAGCCAAAAACAAGCGTAATGCATTTCTGATAGTGGTAGTTTAAGTGTAGGCTGATCCCTCCTGTGTTGGAAATATGCTTTGTTCTTAGCTGACAGTAAGGTGCAGAGTGAGGGAAGGAACAGCAAGCAGCTGTGCTAAGAAGCTGTGTAGATGCCAAGAAATCTAGGTAGCAATAACCCAATACACATTTCCAAGGATGAATGAGGCTTGAACTGTCAGTTCCACAGCAGCAATAAAGGACAGAGTGCCCAAAGGAAGTGCCAGTGCTCCAGGCTTGGCTTACCCTATCTGGATGGGGGCAAGGAGCCTCTCCAGAGAGTACATTGTGCAGATGAGCACCATGGCCCCTCATCTAAAAGCTTAAGATATTTTTACTTATCTAAGATGATAAATATGGAAAGTGACAAGAAAGATCACCCCGAGCCACTTCTGCATAAACCACTAGCATGTCTATTTCAAAACTAGCAAGTGCTGGTTAAGGCTGGGGGGCTACAAATTGGTTTAGTTTAATTTCTAGACAACTGGAAAGGCTTTAAAGCAATGTTATCAGTCACCTAGACAGTACTAATGCCTAGCATTATTTATTTCATGTTGATCTATTTATTTATTTATTTATTTATTTTTGTGATCCTGTGATTTTTAATTGAAGCAATTTCACCTTGAGTTAGGATTTAGTTCTCCATCTGAACTGGAATTACTGCAGAAGTTTATCCCAGCCCTTTTGGCTACCTGAAAAGGAGGAGTATAAGGTTACCCTGCTCTGTCTTGACATTGCTGATGGGGACATGTACATGCCTCTAGGAGCAACATCCAAACATCTTTTCAGACAACTGCCAAGAATGTAAATGCATCCTAAATTTTTTCCCCTAAATGGTAAGCTTCTCTTTTCCAAGAGCATTTCCAATTGTAAGACTAGAAAATGGAATAAGATTTCTTCAGGTGACAGCCAAGAGCAGCACTAGCATGAGCCTCCTGAAAGCTTTCAGGGAGAAATGACACAGGCCCAGGAAATCCTTGACTGAAACTAACGACGAGCAAAGAGCTGCTCTGGAACGCGTCAAAGATGTGGAAATAAACCAAGTATATTTAAAATAATACTAAAAATCAAATTCTACAACAAATCACAACAAATGAAACTCCCCCAAGCCAAATCCATCCTTGGAATTACACAAAGTACTTACTGGGACCATGCCAAAGATGTCTTGGCTCCCTGCATCCAGAGACATTAAGACAATATGAGGGCAGCAGAATCAAAGGACCTCTGGTTTCCTGCCTGTCCCTGAGCTACCCCAGCTATGAAATTATGGGTTGCTGTAATAAATGGAGCCCCTCTGCCTCCATCAGGAGCAATTTGGCTCTCTTTATACTAAACCAACACTCTTCATTAAATCCGTGGTTGCAGAAAAAAAGAAAGCATGAAGCAATCTCCTTCAGTGACTGCTTTCTGGCAGAACTGCACTTGTAAACTTCTCCCCTGTGGCTTTCTATCCCCAGAAACATTTAAAACATGAGAGATGTGAAACTGCGATGTTCCATCAGGTCACAAGTGAATTGTACCAGAAGTAATTCCCTTGTGCTATATTTTCCTATGCCTGTAATGGTTGATCTTGTCTCCATATTCAGCTCTGAATATCATCTAGCAATTATGAACCCCCCAGAAAGTTCTCTGGTCTTAGAGACTTCTGGCTTAGAATGATCTTTGCTTTACTCAGTCTTTCTGTTGACAGTTTTTAACTCTTGGGTTTGTGTTGTATGGAAATACAAATGTTTCAAGCTGGTTTGAGAGGTACATTTGGGTTTTCTTCAGTTACAGCTGTTTCCCCCAGTAAAATTTTTGACAGCTGGACTTGGTTGTGCCATATTGACAGCTGTGGAGCCTCAGAAGGACAGCGTTACCCCCTGCTGCAGTCTGACGAGCTTTGCATATAATACTTTCAGTCTCACCATTCCTTCTGCTGGCTTCCCCTAGCAGGCTGGTGATGGATGTGTTACTTCTCACTTGTATCAAGGCTGAAAGGATTTATCTGGATGCCCTTTCACAAGGAAGTACTGTGAGTTATGTTTTTTCCTCCCTCTTTTCTGTTTCAAATTCCTGGATTTGTTTTCTGTGTCCTGAAGCATGAACATCATCCTATACTCTCTGTGTTCAGAAAGGAGCTGAGACTCTTAATTTGCTTTGCTCTGAAGTGTTATTTAATCATCTACTGCCTTGCTGCCAAGGCGAGCTTGCTTGGGTTCTTTCATTCAAATTGTTAATCTCTAATACAAAGCCACAACATAACATGGGATTCTGATAAATGTGAATACTCCTTATTTGTTCCATCGTGTTTTATTACAGTTACCTTTTACAACTGTATTTCTTATCAGCACTGGCTATTAAATGAGTTACAGGTTATGGCTCTGCACTTGAAAGGCTAGCTTCCAGTGGGAAGTTTCCTTTTTAAAAATGGACCTGACAAATAGGCCTATCTGGACATTTTTCTCAACCTGTCTCATTAGAGCATTTTCCTGCCATTTAATACATCCTGTTTAACAAATTCCTAATTAATAAGAAAAAAATGAGAAAAGAAACAAGCAGTTGCAGTGTTTACGTAGCTGGTAGAGTGTGCTGGGAGACTGGTAGGCCCACATGAAAATGTGAAACTTTCAGTAGGAAATTCCCAGATGAACTTGTGCAGTCCTTTTATCCACCTAGCATTAGGAACTTACTTCCTTTTCCTTTCTTTGTGAGTGAGTGAAGGTGATACCTTAGACTTTCTCCCTCCACGTGCAGCTCAGGGCAATACTTGTAATCTATATCATAGGAGTTGCTGTTCCCTGAGATGCCACCTCTGCCCTTGAACATTGCTGTGTCATCTAACACAGCACTATTGATCTGTTTGTATGTCTAGATAGCAGGGTGTTAGAAGAAAAGGACTTTTAATGGAGCAGAGATATAAATTCCCTTCCTACCTTGACTGGCCACAGCTTGTAACTATTAACCATTATGACAGGCTCCTTTGTACGGCTCCCTCTTCTAGAAGCAGTGGGAGTTTGGAGGCCAAATAAGTAGAAAAGTTTTAACCAGATCTGTAAGGATGTCTGTTCAGCATGCAGTGATAGTTCTAAACCCAAGTAATATGCTAGCAGGTGATGGAATCTACTGTATTATCTACTGTATAATGTATTATCAGCTGGTGATGTGTTTTAACATACAGCAAATTAATGGTTTCTCATTTTACTGAAAAAAAACCACACACATGGAAACAAAAGAAATCACAGGATGTCTTAGGTTGGAGGGGATCTTAAAAAAAAGCATTAAGCTAACTGGCATGACAGAGTAGAAGGATGAACTATTCTTCTACTCACTAGAAGAGATTAAAACACAGAACCGTGCTCTTAATAGCTTTGTGCACTTGGAACAATTATCTCAAAGTCAGTATGAAAGTGCTTGAAAGTCTGCTAAAAGAACAATAGGATATGATAATTGTAAAAATAGTAGATGGCTTAGATTAAGATAATTTGACTATTCCATAGCATGTAGGAGACTTACACAACTTTCAAAGGCAGTGGGTTTGATGTAGATTAGAAGAAAATCTTTCCTAGTAATTTTGCATCACACCTGTGGCATTCATAGTGAGGGGTCACAGATGCTGTTCCTGAAGGCTCTCATGCAAGCCATTGTACACATAACAGTGAACTGATAAGGCCCGATCTCTTCCGCTGCATAGATTCATGTGGCTCTTTGCAGCTGAAGAGGCATCAGAAATTGCTCCAAGTCATGGAAAAATTGCTGGTGTGACTTCTGGTACAAAAGGATTGTTGTAAAAGGAATCAAATTAATGGTAGAGAAAACAACTGTTAAAATTTTTAATCAGTTGGAGATATAATGTCAGAGGAATTCTCTGTCTGTGTGTACTTTGGGTACTTGCAAGCCTGTTACATCTGCATTTGTCCTTGGTTTCATTTTCTTGGCCAGGGCAATGAAACTGATAAAAGAAAACAATTGCAATAGCATGAACTTTCATTTGGCTATCGTATTAAAAAATAATAATCCTTTTTCTCCTTTGTAAACAGGATTGCAGTTATATTAAGGTATTTGAAAATGAATTGAGATTAGAGGATGAAAGAAAGTAAAAAATTAAATATATATTTATCTTCCCTTCTTCCCCTTGAAATATATCTATTTGTCATCAAAATGGAAATAGAAAAAGCTGTATCTTTGGAGCTTCAATCACGTTTACTCAATCTGCATAGAATTCTGCATAGAATCTTTCTCTCAAGAACTAGCTTAATTTTCATCAGTCCTTGCCTTCCTGCTACTATGGAGGTTGAGTAGAGCATGAGATAGAGATCCATCCCTTATGTCACATGGGTGGAGTACTGGGAGCACCTAAAATGATGGGGAGAAGAGTGCAAGGGTAAAAAGCAAGATGTTAATTGCTGAAGTTTGTTTGAAGTAGATATAAGAACAGATAGAGAATATTTATGTAGGAAACCTTTTTCTTTGAAAGGCTTAAATCTCTACAGTTAAATGAGTTTCTCTGTATTAAATTTGGCTTCTAACTGATCATCCACCTCATTTTATTCTGAATGAATGCAGAACTATGTAGAGTCCTTCATCAAGATTGTCACTCATTGTTGGTGTCACTTGTATAGATGGGATGCATACAATCTGTTCATGCAGTGAAGTAACAAAATCACCAACATCAATATATATTTGTCTTCTGGGGGTTGTGAAAATTAAGCTCCTTGTGAGGTTGTGAAGTGCTTGACTTTCTGGAAGCTGCAAACTCTGTTTGTAAACTACAGGTCAAGGAGTAAAGGTGGGATCTTTAGGGCAAATGGATGTTACAAGGCAGAGGTGGGAATTCCAAAGAAAAAAAAAAAAAGATTGGCTCTGAAGAGCCCAAAGACATTGTACCAGAGTAAGAAGATGTATTAAAGTAAAAGGTTTACATGGGTATATGACATATATATGACCTACCTAGTCATATAATTATTTAGTATTTTTATCTCTAAAACTTTGTAATTCCATACTGCTCTGAAGTTAAAATATTCCAGAGGCTGGGAACCTGAAGATACGGGCATTAATTCCTCAGCCCAATCTTAGAATAGCAGATGGCTTCAAAACTAGTATTAGAGTAGATTGACTGATTCCCAAGTTCCAAAATTACTCAGCTTCACAAACTGGTGAGGGATGATGAAGTACATGCACTAAAGGGCTAGTTAGAAAGCTTGCCTGAAAGGGGGTGTCGTGTTAGGAGGAGGGATTTGACATGAGTAATACTTATTTTTATCTTGGTATTATTTGAGAGTCGTGGCCTTCACAGCAATGACTAGCCAGACTTTTTCACACAGAAATGTTCTAAAATAGTTCTACTTTATCAGACCCAGGCTAACCTGGGAGTACAATTTCATTGGCCAACAACTAATTCCTCACATCTGAATTGATCCTTTTACTATAAGCAACAGCATCCAAAGTAGTATTAGTTTCTACACAAGGATAAAGACAGCTTAATTCTTCAGACTTATAACATTTGGGCTTGTATGCAGCAGTACAGCTTGCCAAGAGCATAAAATAACAGGCAGGCAAAATTTAGTACTTGGTAAAGATTACACAGAAAAAAAAAATAAATAGCAAAAGCGATGAAATCCTGGAATCCCATATCTCACAGATGATCAAAATACTCTGTCTTCTAAAACCAGTTAAGGATTGGCATATTTTTTGGCTCTGTTTGGTGTTGAATATAGAGGCTTAGACTTGGAAATCACCAAATAGTGTCTTTTTCTATCTGAATCCAGTTCAAGATTTTAATCCATTGTCCAGAATCTTCTCCACTGATAATCAGAGCTGATAATCAGAGCTTGGGGGAGTTTAGGGTTTATGTACCCATTCAATTTTAAATTTATTAGATTGCTGTCTCCACTTTTCCTGGAGGAGTTGAAGTATTGGTGTTTTATAGGATGGACTATTGTTGTACAGCCAAGTATTTCCTGCAAAGTCTTTCCTTTCTCATTTGAATTCACTCTTCCCCTCAAACTTCAGAGTGTGGATTTTGTGGGGTTTTTTGTTTGTTTGTTTGTTTTACCTCTAGAAGAAATTTTGCTTTCCTAGAAGTTCTGACAACAGAAGCCACATAAATGCCAACAAGCATGATAGAAGAAAATAGATATTAAAGACAACTTCTCAGCCTATGTCCTTTAGAAACTGTCTTTTAGGAACACATAGTAGTAATATTCGTATATACTGTTTTCAACCTAATTCTGAATTCAATAATGTTTCCATCCTCTTCAGAGGGACCAAGAAGTAAAGCAAGGAATTTCAGGCTTATGTTTATTGCCAAGTCTGAGGGGAAGATTTAGACACAGGATGATTGACATTTCTTCCTACAGAATATTTGTCTATTTATATGCTTGCATTCAAAAGCAGCCTAATGGTTTTAGGGTAGAAATTAAGTCCTTACCCAGAGAGTACATTTGTTGGTATTAGACATGTCAAAAAGTAGGGCACTAACAAATGAGAAGGAAGAATGCTTTGATGTGATAGAACAGTTAAGCCAGCATAGCTGTATAGGCAGGTAGATATGTACTATTTTTCTTGGTTGTTTGTTCATTAATTCATATAATATGCAATTCTTTATTTCATGGCAGTCTCTTATTGTGTTGGTGAGCATCTCATGACGACAGAAGCCTTTAAATGAAGCTTTTAAAAAAGATAAAATAATTCCACCGAAATATCTGCTTATCTGAGAAGAGCACTTACTGAACTCTCAGAGCTGAATTATCAGAGCTGATAATTCCAGCTGAATTATCAGAACTCATATCTATGGTGCAATCAAAAGCATTCTTTAGTTGTGCTGAGCCAGACTCAAGATCAAAAAAATCAAAGGGCAATTTGCTTGGCATAATTTTACAGTGATCATACCTAATTTTTTCAAGAAAACAATTGTGTATTAAATATATGAATAAAGCAATAACATGAGGTTCAATCTGTTTAATTCCCTTCTTCTAAGTTTATATAAAAATTATACATCAAATTAACTATTATAGAAGGGCATCTCTGCACAAGTTCTGAAGTCTGAGTCACCTCACTACAGTTGGAGGTTCAGTACGTGTTTTCCAGAAGCTATGCAGCCTCCTTCCATCTAATTTGGTCTGAAATGTATCTGTTATTGACACAGATGTTCAAGTATTCAGATATGGCCAGCAGGAGAGGAAGAAAATTAAGAAGGTGTGAAAGATGATCACAAATCAGAGAGGCTCAAATCAGCATTGTCACTGTAGCTACTTGTCAACACAAAGATGCCAAAACCTATTTCTATCCACCAGACCTTCCTGCTTATTCTAGTTGGCCACAATCCTGGACCAGGACCAATAACCCAAACTGCTGATATTCTGGGCTTTTTTTTGTGTGTGTGTGTCTAGATTGTTATGTGGAACATTTCAATAATGTTGTTTTAACGATACCAAGTGAAAACCAAAATATTCTTGATACAGCAATAGAAGTAGCTTTTTCTGCTTTACTGAGATGGAGGATTATTTTCCTGAGTCATATTTTCCTTCAAGGAATAACTGTACATTTAGTGCTGGAGAGAATGTGGTGTTCGTAGCCTTGCTTTCAGGCAGACTTGCTACAGTTTAACATGCTGCACAGGCTGTTCCCTATTGTTCTGTGGCAATGTTTTGGCATACACTCAGCTCAGGCTCTCAGATTCATGTGGAGCATTTCAGCAAGTGGCCCAGTTTTTTGAGTGCTTGCTTGTGAATCTAAGCACTTAATTTAGCTCTGAGTCTTTGGGAAATAAAAACAAAACAAACATTTAGACTTAATAGTTTTGCAAAGAAAACCAGGATTTTTTTAAAATTAAGTAGATAATTTTCAGTACCTGCTTTCCTTTACAAGGTTTTACTGAAGGTTTATATGTGGTACATGTTATACTTCTGGGTTCCTGGGGACTACTAAAGAGTTATAATTTATCTGTTCTATATCTGTACTTGCAGAGAGAAATACAGCCTCATCTTAATAAAGAGATGAGTTCTGGTTATGCTTGTCTGATCACTCGGATTATTGCCATTTTCACACTGAGATGGGTGTCTGTGCTCACATCATATCAGCCCTTCCCTGAAGTGCAGCAGCAGTCAAGACTTTGTCTCCTGCAATACACTGAAGGAGTACTGGAGAGAGGAAAGCTTTTAGGTTCCTTCAGGTAATGCACGTGACAAGCACTAATGTCCCAGCAAATTCTTTCTATGGCGTGCTGGTGCTTTATATCTGACTATATTCTTTATATTCTCCTGTGCAGTGAATGTCCTGAGTCCAGCCCTGAATCACAGCTTCTTTGAGCAGTCAAGTGGGACAGCCAAGTCCCAACAGCCAGCCATGAGTTAGCTCCGTTCAGGCGGATCATCGCTTCTGCTGTATCAAATTCATTTCTGTTTCTGAGTGCAAAATACATCTCCTCAAAACTTTTGAGTTCTTCTCCTGTGTGTGGCATAGACTCTTGCCCATCAATGTCTTTTTGAGGGGAAAATTCTAAAAATCAGATACTTGGATGAATTCCAGACATGTCTGCAATTTTAGGAGTGTCAGAAATTACTGTCACAGGGGAAAGAAAATGCTTTTATGCAGCAAATCACTAAAGCTGCCTTCCCTCTGGGGACACGATAAACTGGTCTCTTAAATACAACTCCAAATCCCCTGATCTGCTGGGATTTACTGGCCTCACCCAGAAAGTGAGGGGTGAAGCCAGGCAATGACCAGGAAGCAGAGGAAACTGCCTTAAGCGCTCTGCATTAAAGCAGGCTGCAAGAAAGTGGCCAAAGGGTGATGAAAGAAGCCTGCTTTCTGAGATGCAGCCTCATGATCCAGTGAGATTTCTGTATAGCTGCTGTCAGGGATTGATACACCTATGGAGAAATCTACCCTGGACAGACAGTCATTGAGGCTTGTTCATTATCTTATAACTCAGTGACAGATGTGTAACACTTCAGGTTTCTGTTCCCGATGCTTGTGTTACATGCGCAGTACCTCCTGTCCATTTGCCATTGGCCTAAGAACAGGCAGGACTAGACCTGTGTTTATTCTGGCTCCCAAAGCTCTGTGGTTATTTCTATACTTTTAGTAATAGAATTTCAACAAACTTAATCCAAAGGACCTATAAGCAATGGAAAAATGGGTTTGAGGTTTTTTTGTTTGTTTGTTTTTAATTTTTAAATCAGATTTTGATTTACTTTGCAGTTCCAGCAAGTGGAAACCCATTCAGCTTTCCTGTGCTACCTATCTTGGAAAAGTTTGCTGTTCTCAGGACTACAGGCTTCCATTGTCTCACTCTGTGGCAATTTCATTGCTCATTCATAAACAGGAACAGATTTTTCACTCACAAAAATGAAGAACAGGTGTGGAGAGTGAAATTATTTTCTCCTGATTTAATGTTGTTTCACTTCCTTCTCACTAGCTTCTCTGTGAGAATAATCCATCTCCCTGCTGCCCAGCCACTCAGGCTGGAGTGGAAGACCTGGAGTAGGCATGCTCCTCCCTTACTGCCCTGAGAACATCTGGATTCAATACTCCTGTTCTCCCCAGTGCTCAGAAGTACAAAACAGATGGGATTTTTGTTGCATCTGTGTGAAAGTGGCAGTGAGGGAACCTGAGTGAATATACCTGATGACACAGATGGTGTCAAGGCACTGTCCAGCTTCTTTATTGTTAGACATGAGAGTACAGGTAGCCGTGGCTGTTGCTTAAATGGAAACTGGTTCTTCCTGTGGTAGTAAGAGGTTAGCTGTTTGCTCAGAACTCATCAGTTCATTTTTAAATGATGTAGAAATTGTTCTGACTTGTTACATGTTGTCAGACTTTACTACCAATATAAAATACTGGTATGATTGTTTATTACTGGAGGCTGATTTTAAATAGTGAATTTGAGTTGAGGGGAAAAACTGCAAAATTGTATGAACAAGACCTTTAAGTTTAAAACCACTAGTTTTTTGGGGAGATTACTAAGTACATGACTGTTAAGATCTGTGCTTTGGGTGTGTTCTTTGCTGATCACTTTTCTTAAAAAGGAGCCATAAGGCTAAAAGGGCACTTACAGCATCTATAGGATTTTCCTCTACTTGTACAATCAGCACAATGATGTTTCCCTGCCATCTCATTCTAAAGTTAGATGCATAATATTGCTAAAACAGTGCACACAGTCATTCTGATTCTGAATTGTCCATTTATGAATTGAACTGTACTATTTTTTTACAACACAGTTGTTCCTAAAACCAGTTCCTAACACTTTGTTACTGAAGAACTTAAACTGTGTCCTTGCTAGTGCATAATAGATTTAAGTTATTTCTCTGGAATTGAAAAGGAACTAGTGTAATTTAAGTGAAAATGCTGACATACACAGCATTCATTTGCAAGACAATATGCATGCTTAGTTATACTGATCTTCCAGATCAGTTCTGGTGCCATCCAAAAGCAGTGCTGGGCTTTCTAAGATAACTGATGTTTCAGTTCATACTTCTCTGGTACTGCTCTTGTTGCAGCCGCTTTTCCATATCTGCAGGAGTTACACTTGAATCAATTAGTCTCTCATCTGATTTGAAGTCATCCTTCTCAACTCCATCACACTATGACTGTCTTGGAAACCTGGTCAACAATATATTTGTAGTACTTCTGGTTGAGGCTTTTGTTTTGTCTTTCTTGGTATTTTCTAGTATGCAATGGTAATATTTCTTCTAAGAGCTATGGGAGGGAACAGTTTCTACAGGAGAAATGTTTGGAAGCATTTCTCCCTGACCATGGCTGAAGTACTAACTCTAGTAGCATTTCCAGTGTAGCATACCGTAAAATGAAAAGGATTGTATTCTTTAGTGAAGAAACGGGATGAAATGCCTGCAGATTTTTTGTTTCTGACTACATAGCAGGTAGAACAGATTGCTCTGGTGTAAGATGCTGAGCTGCAAGCTTGTAAAGCATGCTGGTTCTCTGGGTTAGAAAATGAAAACTATCATAAATAGATTAATTTTTTCAAGGGGGCAATAAGATGTTGAATGAAGAAAGATTCATTTAGGAGCAACATTAAACCTCTTGGCATAGACTGATTTAAAGAAAGAGTAAAGCTGCTAGATGTATCATTTGTTCTACCATTATGCTGATGATTAATAGAAGTTTCACATTTCATTAATACAACTTTTCACGTATTCTGGAGTCTTCAGTGCAAAGAGAAAAAGTCAGCTTACTGTAAGAATGTTGATTGTTATTAAACAAGTATCGACAATTCCAGAGACCTGAATACAGTAACCTCTTAAAAATCAAATTCAGTGCTTCTGTAATATTCTTCTGTCATTACCATCTTTGGGTTCAAGATGTGATACAAGACTTCAGTTTCTATGGCCAGAAAGTTTCTGGATTAGTATTTAATTTCTGTCCAACCCCTTCACTGCCAAACTTTGTGTTGCAAAGAAGCAAACCAGAGCTCACTCTCATTAACAGCATAAAATGGAGGAGTCAGCATTCTTTGAGGCACTTGTAAAATTGGTACAAAGATGCGACTTTCAAATACTTCTTTCCACAATATTTGCAGCAGCTTCATGAGATGTGGCACCTATTGCTGGTGGCCTGCAGTTCACCAGGATTCTGCTGACTGAATTAAAATAATAAAATGTTTTATTGTACAATAAAATGAATTATAAGAGCATAGCCTTGGAGTTTGATTTCAGGCAATCATTGCTGAAAACATTTTTTCAACTTGGAGACATCCTAGATTTAAGATTGGAATTCTCCTTGCCTATTTCATCTCCAATAGAAGGCTTACAAAATTGTGCACAGCCACAAAACATCTACACAGTCTCCCAAATAGCTCTTTCTTCAAACCCTAGTTATTTCATTTGCTTTCATTTTGGATTCAGGAGTAGCTTGCTGTTGATGTGAAGGAAGAAGCTGTCTTTCCTGAAGAGGAAATGGGGCCACAGTCCTCTTGAACAGCACGAAAATCTCAGCATCCCTTGGAAGAAAGTATTTCCCTTAAGTGATATTTGTGATAGAGCACTGGGGCCACCTGCTTTTTTTTCCTTCCTTTTTTTTACTGTGGATTTAAAGATGTTAATTAGGTGCTTGCTTCATGTCCATCTTATCTGTAGGGCTGTCTCCTCCTAGAGTTCGATGCTGAGCTACTTAAATGGAATAGAAGCAGCAAGGGAGACAAGACTTGTCCTCCACATCCTCACTAGCTCGCTCACATGGCAGGTGAGCCTGGCCTTTATTACCTGCCTACTACTTAATAGTAGCAGTCCCTTCTATCAAAGTTACTGGTTTTCATTCTCACCTATTTCCTGTTTTTTTGTTTGTTTGTTTGTTTTTGCTTGCTTGTCAGAATTATTTCATGAGCTGGAATATACAAGCCTAGCTTTGCTCAGTTTGCAAATGCTTCAGCATCTGTGCCTTCCCTACTGAATGGGCAGAGATGCATTGGAAGTGAAGTGCTGATGCTATGGTTTGGTTCCAGGTCTTCTGAGCAAAGAAATTTGAACAGTGGGGTTCTGACATATTAGCAAGAGTAGGATTTTATGTTCTGAAAGTGCTGGCATCAGGAGAATCCTGCTGTCTATTTCTGGTGACAAACTACTTTTCTTACTGCGTATACAGAAGATCTCATCTTCTACCTTCTGTGTTTTGTTCTGACCTTGCATATATTTGCTTTCATTTAATTATTTTATTTAAACAATCCTCCCTAACAGTAATTCCCACACTTCTAAGATACAGCAGCACTGCAAAAATTCATCATATACCATAAAACCTAACAATGCAGATTACCTCTGAGCAAAAGGCACCTGAAGATGTCTTAAAATTGCATTTTTTATCTTGTGACTGCAATAAAAACAGGTCAGAAGCTGTCATAAGTTGCATCATTTGGGACGTCAAGAACATAGAACAATAAACATGAAGTTCCTGTTGAAGTGCAGTACTGTCAAGGAGAGAAAAAGCTAGAACCAATACTTCTATTCAAAAAAAGAGATGTAGGTTCTTCACTGAAACTGATATGATTTAACGTTATGAATCAATGGGACCTTCACCAGTCTACAAGTTGTTAAAAGCAATAGAAATGTTTATTTGTTGTTTGCTGTCCAGAGGCAACAGTTCCGGTATGCTAATATTGCTGAAGTTTGCTCCAAGGTGCCTGGGAGCACGTTTATCAGTTAGGGTTTTCTGAAAAGTAGTTACATAATCGTATAAATCTCATGACTGCTATTTTGCTTTGATACTGCAGTGAAGAATTTGTTATGGTACCGCTCCATTGGGCATACCTGTTTTCAAACAACATTGTTCTATCTCTATCCAATGAATGACAATACCTTTGTGACCTCGAAGTTTAGACTATTGATACTACACACCTTTACATTTGATTGATTTCCTTTACTGTTGAACCTGTGAAAAAACTTAAAGATAACCATAAAATCTTGCTTGTAAGACGGTTCAGGAGGTGACCAAGAAATACAAATAGAATAGTAGGATTTAGATGAGAAATCTGCATGTGTTCTGTAACTTGCTGCTGACATCGACTGGCAGGGAGATAATCATTAACAGAATTAATACAGTGAATGTTATACCATTTACATGATTTATTTATTTATTTTATTATTGCTCTGTCCTCACAACCTTTATCCAGTTTTCCTTGGTGAAGGCTGATTTCGATAACAGGAAGATTACATGAAGTATTGAGGCATGGGTCAATTTCTTTGTCAATCCGCTTTCATCCTTATCTCTGATTTTTACAGCCTAAAGCAGAGCTAACATATGCATCTTTCACACCACTTACGGTGTAGTGTACGATGCCCTCCATGCAGTGATAGCCTGGCACTGCGACAACAACTCTTACCGTCAGTAGTGATCTAAAATGCTAGAAACCCAGTCACAGTGGCATGATAGGGTCAGAGGACAAATCATGAGTAAACATTCTTGTTTGTGTTTCTAGAGTCCTCAGTAAAAAATGTTCACTTTACCTTCAAAAGGATTATTAACTGTTTCTCAGTTTCCACATCTTCAGTAGGTATCCCAGACATTAAGAACTCCCAGAGGGTGCTGTTGAAACAAGCACTGCTGTGACTTGCCAGGTCTTCTAAACATTGAGGAGCAGCCAAAAACTGAGTTTGTAATGGAACTGAGGAGGTAGAGAATGCCATTCTCAGCACCAAGCTGCAGCTGACAACCACGCATGAGATCAATTTCTAAAGGGTCTATTATTGCAACAATAGAACTGTTACATTTCTAAAGCTCAGGGTGTGGAGTTCATTGCACTCTATGGTGGATTGACTGTTAGACAGGAAATTCACTTGAAGACAGCCTTTTTAATCTACAGCCACACAAATGCGATGAAATTTTTTTCTGAGCACTTTAAATGGCACAGAAAAACCACAGTGCTCTTGTTATAGATAACATGTTTTCCTTCAGACTGACAACAAGAATGGCCTCAAGTAACCCTGTGTAGTGCACAGTGATAGTTGCAGACTGACGTATCCTGGCAGTCTGTGGTCTGCAGGGCATTACAGAGCCATGGGAGTTCTCATGGATGGGCTGCGCAGCTGTATACCTGGAGGCAGATTAATAAGAATGATTTGTAATAAATATTGTGGCCACAATTACAATGGAAGGTGCTGAGTTTTTCCTTACCACTTATGCAGAATAGGTTGGTCAGAGACATTTTATGGTCAGTACACTTCTAATCTTATGTATCTTGCTATAATTGCAACATGAATATTTAAGAAACTATTTTCCTTTGGTATTGTATGACATTTGCATAATCATCACTGCAATTCCTGTCAGATTCAAACTGTCAAGTCTGTGTACATTGCAGTGGAAAAGTATTTACTGATCCACACAAATGTTACATTTGCATTTGTAACAGAAAAAACATACCTTCTCAGTTTGCTAATGAGAAAAATTATACATCTGGCTAAAGGAACTCTGTCAGAGGCAGAGTTGGCATTTCCTATATGTCATTAATATATGGATATACTTCTTTTCCCCCTGGAATTTCAGTCAACTGTGAGAACATATTATTGAGGAAATGTTTCCTGGAAGACCAACAGTATCCTGGGCTGCATCCAAAGAGGGGTGGCAGCAGGGAGAAGAAGGTGATTGTCCCCCCTCTAGTCTACTCTTCTCAGACCCCATCTGGAGTAATGCTTCCAAGCCTGGAGCCCCCAGTACAGGAAGGATGCGGAGCTGTTGGAGTGGGTCCAGAGGAGGCCACAAAGGTAATCAAAGGGCTGGAGCACTTCTCCTGTGAAGAAAAGTTGAAAGAGCTGGGCTTGTTTGGCTTAGAGAAAACTCCAATTAGACCTCATTGCTGCATTCTAGTACTTGAAGGGAGCTTACAAGCAGTAGGGAGAGTGACTTTTTACATGATCTGATAGAGATAGGACAAGGAAAAATGGGTTTAAACTAGAAGAGTAGAGGTTAAGGTTGGATGTTTCGAATAAATTTTTACACTGAGGGTAGCAAGGTGCTGGAAAAGGCTGCCTAGAGGATTTGTGACTGCCCCATCTCTGGTGGTGTTCAAGGCCAGGTTGGATGGGATCATGGGCAACCTCATCTAGTGGCTGACAACCCTGTCCATAGCAGGGGGTTGGAACTATATGATCTGTAAGGTCCCCTTGAAAGACTTTCTATGAATGTATGGAATTAAGTGGCACCAGAATTTATAGGAAGTATTAAACCCCAAGCTTTGGAGCTGCTGACTTATAATATTCACAGCCTCATTTGGCTGGCCAATCAACAAATACAGCATTAACACTGGATATAAAAGGCCAGTGAGGAGGTGATGAGTACTGGATAGGATTCCATACCGGAACACAGCTCACCACTGCAGCTAGTAAACCCTGGATAATTAAACTAGCTGCAAACCTGCAAGCAGACTTCGTGTGAAGCATCTCAGTTTCATCTGGGCTTATCAGCTACTGAATGAAGTGACTCTGGTCTACAGCTGGGTTCAGTGTGGTTTTGTGCAGTGATTATGTGTCTTCGTCTTTGCTCTGCGCTTACATTCACTGAACCGAGAAGTAACCAGATTAGTTGCCTCAGCACTAGTGCAAGTTAGTGTTGCCTTAACTCAGCCTCCTGAGTGAAGGAGGAAACTGAAGCCCTCTGGACACCGCAAAAGAATCTGATAAGGAAGATGAATTACATGAATTATCCAGAAGTATAAAAAGTTCAGATATCAGGGGTCAGGTTCCAACCTGCACCAAAAAGTGTAGAATTTTAAGATATGTTCTCTTCATCTTTAGACACTTATGTATGCACATGAAGTTCTAGACATGTCTATTGAATAAGAAAAACAGCTGAACTTGACATTCCTGTTAGCAAGAGCTGAGACACAAGCACATTTGTGATCACTGAAATAAGACCAGCACTGCATCCAGTCCAACTGATGACCCTGTTCAGTCCTGGAATACTATCTCTACTGTTTGTCTACACTAAGGGATTTTTAACTGGAAAATCAAATATATTTATCAAAAAGCCTTGCCCTGCTAACACAGGAGGTGTGGTAGATATCAGCTATGAATGCACCTTTGCCATTGAGCTGCTTGTGAAAAACATAATTCTTTAGATTGTTTCCAACACTTGTTTGTAGATGTAGATGTACAACATCTAACTTAAAATGTCCAAGAAATGAATAACCAAACTGCAAAGGATGTCTTTGTATTGAGCAGAGAAGGATGAAGCTGTTGCTTGACACAAACATGTTTCTTCCTTCTGTGGCTCTTCCCTTCAGCAACTGCAGCTACTTTATTATAGCCATTGAAAACTAGAGGGAATCATTAGATCTTTTCTGTACAGGAATGAATTAGATTTGTCTTTACCTACCTATGAAGAGTTACAAAATTAGTTTCTTCATGCCTTGGGTAACCAGGGTTTTAAGTTCTCATGTCATTGGCATGATACACCACTGTTTTGGGTTTATTTTTAATTAATTATTTATTTATTTTTAAGCAGTGCCCATTAAATTATGTATCATCCATAAGAATTGCCTCTGAAATATTTCCCCAAGGTTAAAGCAGAGGCATTTCTCCTCTGTAGCCATATTCACCCAAGTAGCCTATTTTGTTGAAATGTTAAAGTCTTCCTTCAAAAGACTTTTTACTTAATGCATGTTCTACTTACATCTTTATTTGGCACTAGCCTTCATTTATGTAATTTGAGCATGTGCTCAAGTTAGACTGACCTAACATTTATAATCTTGGTCTGACTTTAAGAAATCTTTAAAGGTGGATCCAGTGTTTTGGTTTGTGGCCCCGGTAGTTCAAATGGGAACTCTGATGTTAAATCTCTGCATTTCTTCCACTTTATAAAAGAAGCATTGTATTTCACTTATCTATGTAGCAAATGGGAACATATCTCTGGGTGTTCTTTGTTTTTTGAGGGAAAGCCTTTATCAAAATCTGTTTCACAAGGTATTTTGTTCTGAGTGCATGTACTTCAGAGTCTCTAGTCAGTGGCAGCCTCTCCCTCCATGACACAAAAATCCTGTGAAATTTAACTTCACAGAAATAAACTGAATCTCTGGCTCAAAGGTTATGGGGCTATTGAAGTAGAGTATTTCTGTGCAATGTCTGAAGCTAGAGATGAGAGAACAAATGACACAAAAAGAGAAGCATGTAATGATGGGTTTTTCATAGCAAACCTTGACGTGTCCTTGAAGGTCAACACCTGACTTTGTGTTTAGTGTGGGGAGCTGAACAGGACCTGAGGATGGATGAAATGTGGCAGGTGACAGACTGAGGTGCGCACAGTATATCTTTCAAAAACATGTGTCTGTTCTACTGGAACCTTAAAAACAAACCTCTTCCATTTGGTTGTGTCTGATTTATATAAACAACCGAAGGACATTAAAGAACATTTCCAGGTCTTCAGGGCTCCTCATATGATCCTAAAACTTCCCAATAGCATATCACTGAAGGATTCAAAATCCTTTTTTTTTTTTTTTTTTTTTAGTATTTTTTTTTTCTTTTTCATTTGCAGTGCCAGTATTAATGCCATCCAGCACTAGACTCCAAAAAGAAGTACATTTTAAGAGGAAAAAAAGTAAAAAGTAGTTTCAGAAATTTCTGGTTCTAGAGAAATATGCTCCGGGAAGAAAACTTATCTTCAGGTTACAGAGCAAGGTTTGCTTTAATTAACCCTGTAGTAATTTTCCTTTGGTCATGGAAACCTTCAACATCAAACCAGACATGATCTGAGGTGTTTGAAAGCAACCAAAGCTCACTAATGGAACCTTGTGGTGTGCAGAACAACTGTGGTTATATCATTTGTGTCCCTCTTAATCAGAGATACAATTAGCCATGCTGCATACAACACTATTTGTGAGTTACAGTGAGAATGCTCCAGTCTTTCCATTAGTTGATTGAGTTCCAGATGTTTCAACATATGAGGGGTTGACCAACATGGAGGAATAGACAGAATGTAAGGTCTAGGTTGAAAATACTTAAGCTTTTAAATTCAAATATCCTTTCCCCGTGCTTTTAAAATGTTGTGGGTTTATTGTTTATTTTTTTAAACCACTTAATACATTTGTCCAAGCTGGATTCCAAGGATTTTTTTTATTCTTTTTTTAATGATTTTTTTCTAGTACTAAATGTAGAAAACAAAGAACACAAGTTTAGGTTACTAATGCTGCTATTTACGTTTAGATGCTGTTGTACTTCTGCGAATGTAAATTTGTGAAAATACTAAACCACAATCACATTAAATGAGTAAAATGTATGAGAGCTACTGGGGAAGTAATGCCTCTTATCTTATTAGAGTTGGCCCTCAGCGTCAGAGGTGGATGTTGTTGGTCCCACAGCTGGAATGCAACCTTCCCCACAATGTTTTGTTACATTTTGTTACTGTGTGACAGATGCCGGCAGGGGGGCAGTCTGGCTGGTTAATGTCTGATGTGGAAGTGTGTGTGAAGCAAAGGCGCGCTGCTGAATTCCTCCATGCTGATAAAATGGTGCCCACTGACATTCATCAATGCTTGCTGAACGCTGCTGGAGATCAGACAGTGGGTGTGAGTACAGTGCAGTGATGGGGGTGTGTTTCAGCAGTGATCAGAGCTCCAATGGGTCACCTCTGCTGGTGAAGATTTTTACAGGAGTGACATGCAGGCTCTTGTTCATTGCTGGTAAAAATACATAGCTAATAGTGGAGACTAAAAACACAGTGGTTTGTAGCTGAGAATTTTCTCTATCAAATAGGGCTATTGTGCTCTTTATATCTGTTGCAGTTTCTATGGAAATAAATAAGAGGCATTACTTTCAGAGCGAACTATGTCTTTGTATGCATATAACACACTTCTATACATAAATTTTCTCAGATCAGTTTTTTTCTTTGTTGGTTTTTTTTTTTTTCTAACCTGTGGTACAAATCAGCAAAACTTTTTACTAAAACTTGTCAGGGAGCAGCCATACCAATGTAAACAAGTTTTAACTACTTTAAGATGCTTAAGGCAAAACCCCTAATTACAAAAATGCAAGAATAAAATGGTCTGAAAGTAGTGAGTAATGACTTTGAGCTTAAGTCCAATAATTGTGTTTTTGACAATGAGCGAAATGCATATAATCTACTAAAAGTGGAGCAATTAAGTTTTACATCAAGGAGCATGTTCAGTTACCACTACCAATTAATTCCAGAGCAGCTTTCTCACTGCTGCTTAATTTGCTGAGTGCAGCTATTTAAGATTCCTTGCTTTTCAGCTATTCAAACTGCTTAATGGGAATAGCAGACATATCCATTTCTTCCCTATATAAGCTGGCTGTGTACTCCAAACCCAAAGACGAGCAGGTTCGGTCACCCTTTCACAGGTTAACAGAATTCTTTCCCAACTGTTGGAGCATGTAAGAGTACAGCAGCGCATTAACAAGAGAACAGATCCCATATTGTCAGAAGTGCAGAGCTTGGTCGCTCTGCTGCCTGAAAAGCAATTAATGTTTTCATAATCTCACACTTCTTACTTTTACTTTTTACAGCGGCCCAAATTATGACTGAAATGTTATTGAGATGAAGTCATGCGGGCATAATATGGCTGTGCAGAAATATGATCTTTACAGGGTGATTTGGGCTCTGCTGATGAATTACAAATTTAAAATATCAACAGGAATGCACCCCTACTGTGAGATGGGGGCCACCTCTTACATATGTTGCTGCATTAAACGTAATTTTCTTGTGACCTGAGAATCTTAGGATGGCTTGGTTTGGAAGAGACCACAAAGATCACTTAGGTCCAGCTACTCCTGGGCAATATGTCTTTGAATTCTCTTCAAATACACATTGCCATGAAGACTTTGAGGCAAGCATTGCTGTATTTTGTTTCTTAGGCCTTGGAGAGCAACAACCTTCCATCCTTCAAACTCAGACAGTGGCTGTCAAGTGCTGCCTGAGGTGAACCCCAGCCTGGGGTCCTTGCCAACTGGGACATACTGAACCAGTGTCACCCTTGCTCTATCACCTGCCGGTCCTTCTGCCAGATTCTAAGTCTCCTAGCAGCATAATACTCCGGGAGTGACAGGTCTGCTGCCCTCTGTCCCCTCTGACTGCTCACCATTCGGTGCTTGCTACACAGACAGTGCCTGGATGATGCCTACAGCCTGAACTGCTGCTTCTCCTCTGGCCAAGCCCTCAGCACAGGTGGCCTCACAGCTGCATCTTTCAGAAGAGTAGCTGCTTGGAGCAGTGCAGAGCTTTCCTATGTCAGCAGGGGTGTGCACTGAGTGCAAGAAGTGCCCTGACGTGAGGCTTAGTTTGACCTGCAAGCGGCAGTATATGGCTGAAAAAGCTGTCTTCTTCCTCTCGTCCAGCTTGAGGGCATTCAAAGGCAAGGATAATCAGAGGACTGCCTGAATCCTGCTACTAGGGTCTTACTTACACAACAGTTTTCTGAATGGTGCCACACAGCTTTCTGTTATTCCTAATGCTGCTCAAGTATACGGAGAAATTTTCAATCACTTTCTTTTCTCAAGACACTTTAAAGCTGCTTTGCATAGCGATCAGACTTCCTTCCCTGCATATATTTACTTCCTTTTACCTATGCAGACTTCAAAATAGCATGATATAGCTAACTCCTATACAGTACTTGAGTGGCAATATAAATATATATTGAGAAGTAAGTGCATTCAGGCAATGAAACAATCTTAATTTGCATGTGGGATATCCTTTGGGAAGCTGATGTTAAAACTGTTTCATTGTTGTTGTTTTGTTTTGTTTTGTTTGAGAGAGCAAAAATAAACTTTTTGCATTACTGTAACCTTCCCAAGACTTTCTGCTGACTCAACATGACAGCAATAGGCACTAGTCAGATTCCATGGCAATAAGCAGACATTGCTCTCTGCCTTGTGGCAAGGCATGGAAAATGGGGTTAATCCAAGCACTGCACAGGTTTGGCGAACTGGAGGAGGCTGTGACAGCATGACTGCTCATTCCCCATAGGAACAGCTCCTCTTCAGGTAGGACTGCCCAGAATACTGGAAGAAATAAAAATATTCACAGTAGATTCTGCTAAAGATTTCCTACCTTATGTGCCAACAACAGGGTTCAAGTTCATCAATGAAAGGGCAAGAATTCAAGACTGCTTTCCTCTGTTTCCTGAGTCTGGCTTGTTTATTTGTTGGTTGTCACCAACATAGCTGGAAAAGGGCTACAGAAGCCTCCTAAAGACCTGTCTTCCAGATAGAGTAAGGAGGGGCAGTTTGTACGTCCTGTATTGTAAGAGTCTCCCTAGTACTGAATGGCAATCGTAAGCAGTGCTCTTCTTTTCTGTTTCCCATTCTCCCTCTGCTTTTTTGTATCAAGGTGCCATGCTTCACCCTTGTCAGCTGCAAGTCTGGTGCTTTTTCACAGGCTTTAAAAATAAATCTTAAAAGAAACTCTTCTGTTCTGTTTGGCTATAAAGGACACTGAAAGCTTCATATATAGCACATCATGCATAAAAATAATCGCTGCAACTGCAGTGTACAAGTACTCATTGTTCTGAGGTAAAATCAAGAAGTGTCACGAGTGAAAAATATTACTCTGGGAAAAGAAGTCCTTACTTTAAGAAGTGGAGAAAAACAACTCTATCAGTGGGCAGCAAGAACACAGAGAGGGCTTTATTTGTAAGTCAGTGTTTTTATGGTACTCGTCAGAATTCCTTTAGTACCTCATAAATATGAATTAATTTATGCTCATAACTCTTCTGTGAAGCATGGAAATATTATTTTCATCAGTTTTGAGAAGGAAAATGGGTCAGAGAAATAGTAGATGATTTGCCCAACATCACAAAGCTCACCTTTAATAGAGCAGAAATAAAATGCAGATTTCCAGAGTCCCAGGCGGCTTCTGACCACAATTCAGTCTTTCTCTCAAATATGGTTGTTGGTATCTAACTCACAGGAGAAAGGAAATCAGCCTGACTTTCAGGAAAATAAAGGCAGGTTTTGAATGAGTTGTAGAGACAAAGATGAAGTGGTACAACTGGAAATTTCTTAGATTCAAAAGGGAATGGATGCTAATGGAGTTTCTATGGGGTAACTTCGGATTTATGTGTTTGCAAAGTAGAGAGATTTCAAAAAATAAAATACAATATTCCATAAATAATAGGAATTATGGATGAAGAGGGAAATGATGAGCTTAGAGGTTCTTAAGCTTTTTAAACGCACATCTGAACTTCAAAGCATTTGTAAATGCCCTAATTTTAACACTCTGAGTATTCATCTCCTGCTGCTTTTATGATTCTCAATTTTGGAGATGGTATAAAACACATTATTTACTTGGCATACTGACAGTTTCACTCTTGTGCAGCATTTGCCCAAAGCTTAGTGCTTTAGTGTCCTAGCACAGCAAAGACAACTCTGAAGTGGTGAGATTTGTAGAATTATAAATATTTCTTGTTTAATTTTCTCCAGGCATACCAAGAATTATCAACTGAGAGAAGGCCTACGTTGTGCTAGGTAGAAAAGCAGCTGATGAGAGACAAGTCTTGGGTCGTCCTTTTAGTCAGTTCCCTGAGTGCAATTAGACAGCTGAGGACAGAGAAGACACTTAGAAAATTGCCTTGTGCCTTTTGCAAAACTAGCTCTGCAGTCCTGCATGCTGAACACTGCCTAGTTTGAGAGGTCATCACTGTGGGATTTATTCATCTTTATCGGCATGTAACCTGCTAGTAATGGAGTGCTAGCACAGCCTGGAAGGAGTTCAGTGCAAACCCCATTGCATGATGCAATACCAAACATGATATATCTCAGTATATGCAACTGGGAATCACTTTAAAAGAATCTGTTTGCTGGCCTGTTTCCTGAGCTTTTCTTCCACTCCGAAGTTTTCCTATCCCTTTACTGTCACAATAATGTACAGCGCTGTTTCCTACTAACTGGAAAGTGTGGCTTAAGACAGTGTGTAGGACTTATGGGCTGACTACTTTCATTTCAGCCCCATCTCTCCAGTGCCCTCATCTTGAACATAACAATGTTTTGACTTTAAGACTTCTTCCAGATCTGGGATATAATGCCTCTGTGAGGAAGAAGTCCCCAAGTGATACCAGTGAGAAAATTAAGCTGAAGGAAAGATGGGTGAGAATCACAGAATCATTACAGTTGAAAGAGACCTCTAAGATCCTCTAGTTCAACTGTCTACCTACCATCACTATTGCCTGCTAAACCATGTCTCTAAGTACTAAATCTACCCTTAAACACCATCACATGGTGACTTCAATACATCTGTGGACAGCCGGTTCCAGTACCTCACCACTCTTTCTGAGAAGAAATCCAAGCTGAACCTTCCCTGGCAAAACTTCCCTCTTGTCCTATCACTGCTACCTGGGAGATGATGAACCCACCTTGCTACCACCTTTCTTCAGGCCATTGTAGAGACTGATAAGATTCCCCCTGAGCCTCCTCCAGACTGAACAATCCCAGTTCCCTCAGCTGTTCCCCATGAGACCTGTGCTCCAGACCCCTCACCAGTTTTGTTGCCCTTCTTTGAACATGCTCCAAGTCCTCATTGTCTTTCTTGTAGTGAAGGACCCAAAACAGAACGCATTACTCAAGGTGTGGCCTCACCAGTACTGAGCACAGAAGGACAACCATCTGCCTCGTCCTGCTGACTGCACTATTCCTGATACAAGCTCGGATGCCATTGGCCTTCTCATCCACCTGGGCACTCTACTGGCTCACGTTCAGCTGAGAATCAACCAACCCTGTTTGATTTGGAAGGGACATTTGAAGGTCATCTAGTCCAACTCCTTCCCTCCCACCTAGATCAGGTTGCTCAGAGCCTGGTCCAGTCTGATACACACATATCTACATAATATGATAATGATATCTGATCAGGGGGAGAGCTGTATGTCACTTGAGGTGTGGTTCCTGTCCCTCAGTGAGAGGTGCTGTAGGAGTTCGTCCCACCAGCAGCAGGGATGACAAGCAGTCCCTGCACAGCCACTTCCAGGAGCACTGCCGATCACACTGCTCTGCCACTTCAGCTGAAACAAGCCCCAGCTGCAATGTGATTTTTGCTCTGACCCCTTCTACCAGGCATGTGTGTGATGTCGCATTGCATAACACACTGTTCAGCACTTGCTCTGTAACGGCATTTGCTGTATGTCACCAAGAGTGATGCTAGCCTACAGGTATTTCTGCATGTGGTGAGAAGGGCTGAGAGTCTGAAAGAGCTGTCTGTTGTCCCACAGACAGAACCACTCAGTAGCTGCTTGTTTCTGCACCTAGCCCTGCAAAATGCTGTTATCTTACAGTCAAGGACACAGAAGGTGGATATTTAAAATATTTTTTTCCCACTGAAACCTGACAATCCAGGCTTCTGCTTGAAGATAAGGTTGCTGTGCTCAGTGCCCAGCCAGAAGCCCCTTGGGAAAGCAACAGGCAAGGGGTCATATGGCTGATTTCTTGCTGCACCAACTGCTCAAATCTCAAAATAATTACGTAAGAAACAGGAGTTCTAATCCCTCTGTGGCTTGGCTTTTTTCTCTCACCATCTGTGAGCAGAAGTGTCCATACCCTCAGTGCCAAAGTGAGGGTGCGTTTACCAGACAGTTGTAAATGGCACGTGAGCAATGACCAAAGAACAGGAAGAAGGAAATGAGAAAGGATTCACCCACCACTGTCTGCATCTGTGGGGAGGCTGGGAGGAGAGGAGAAGGAAAGCCATCCCCTCTTCCTCCCCCCAGGGCAGGAGGCTGGCAGGCACATTTCAGGGTGTGAGCAGTCCTAAGGAATCTTAAGGACATCTGAAAGTGCAAGGACTCTGTGGAAATGAAATAGGAAAAATTAGGTGGATAAAAAGAGGAAAAGGTGCTCAAATAACATGGAACGTAGCAGCCATTTAAATGATGAAAAGATTTAATTAATGAAAGATGTGCTAACAAAATAAACAAGAAAAGAAAGGCTCGTGACTGGCATTTATAGAATAATGAAAGAGAGAAAGACACTGTCTCCCTTAAATATTTTTGGAAGCTTTTTTTTTTTTTTTCTTAATTCAGTTCCATATGCTTTGTGCTGATCCCATCTTTAGAGCTGATGGCTTATGCCTTTCTATCAAGCATTTTTTCTCAGCTGTGCTAACAAGTTTTTGGGGGCAGGAATGAAGTGCAGTGTTTAACATGGGAAGTGGAAAATCCTGCTTTAAAGGCTGCTTCCCGAATCTCCTGCCTTTGAAAAGCTGTTTGTTCTGACATACAGACTGTGGAAGGACAATTAAAAAAAAAGGGAAGCTGTTTGCTGTTTGGGCAGTTTTTATAGCCAGGAATAGATGAAACAGATTCCAGTCCAGCGTACTGTATGCACATACCTGCTGTCAGGTTTGCGTGTGCTGACGTATTTTTCTCTGTCTTTTGCTTTTTTCTCATGAACTCAGAGCCATCACTCCCCCACACTGCAAGTGACAACATAAACAAACACAGAGGATCCTGTCTGTGCTCCTAAACAAGCACAGCCTCTGCTTGCATTGCTGTATTACTGCTGAATTCAGTGGGATATATTTCAGAAGAGGGTAGCTCCCAGCTGCAGCCTGCAGTCTGAATCCATGAGCACTTTGCTGCTGAACTCGACTGCAGTGAGTGGTGAGATGCCTGTGTACTTCACCCAGTTACTTCAGCCGGCCAAACGCAGGTGGGTTATTGGCATATGAAGGTATTTTCAAAGAGACAGATTGACACATGACATAAAGAAGGCAAACAGTTTGGACACTCAGCTGTTTTTCAGGGTCTAGTGTCAAGTTCTTCTGTCCTTGTTTCTGCTAAATAGCACTAATTATGTTTGCTGCTGGTGCTCCCCTGGAAACGCTTGTTTAGGAGGAGAGGGTTAGGATATCAGAATCATGATTCTATGCTGCTTTGCAGCAGGAGGTGCTGCTTCAGCACAAAAGATGACAGCAATCTGTAAAATCTGCAGGGACCCCTGAGATGATGCAGAATCAGACAGAGCTGTGCTCCAAACACAGCATGCTGTACAGACTTCCCATTCAGGAAGAGGTTTGTAGGCACTGTGGTCTTCACAGTTTATATAAGACTTTCTTCAAAGTAACACATGCTTCTCCCCTTGAAGACATGCTGGAGACATTATCATTGGTGCTATGTGAGTGCCATCTCCAGCACACAGGGCTAACTCTACCTCTACCCACCTCTAAATCACAATGTCTTCAGCATGTAGTAGTCTGGTTAGCACAGCTACATATGTCCTACAGTCCTCAGTTCATGCAGGACATCCCTGGTGAAACACCCAGTTCTGGACAAAACCTGACAATTTCTCATCCTTCAGGACAGCTTCTGTGGAGAGTGTTCCGCATGAAGAGTTGGAACTGCATGGGGCATATTTCCACACCTTTTCTTCTTGCTGTGTGCACTAAGAAGTCCAAAATAATAGAGATACTTAGAAAATGTCTCCCTCTCCAGACTCCCAACTGTTTAAAATAACTAAATAAAACTGTTTAAAATAAACTAAAATAAACTCATTGGTCTTTCTTCCTTTCTTCCTTTCTTTCTTTCTTTCTTTCTTTCTTTCTTTCTTTCTTTCTTTCTTTCTTTCTTTCTTTCTTTCTTTCTTTCTTTCTTTCTTTCTTTCTTTCTTTCTTTCTTTCTTTCTTTCTTTCTTTCTTTCTTTCTTTCTTTCTTTCTTTCTTTCTTTCTTTCTTTCTTTCTTTCTTTCTTTCTTTCTCTCTTCCTCTCTTCCTCTCTTCCTCTCTTCCTCTCTTCCTCTCTTCCTCTCTTCCTCTCTTCCTCTCTTCCTCTCTTCCTCTCTTCCTCTCTTCCTCTCTTCCTCTCTTCCTCTCTTCCTTTCTTTCCCTTTGCTGTGCAAGCACACATCATAAGGCTCAAATCTAGGCCGTTCTAAAGCAGGTGGTAGAATTCCTATTGATTTTAACTGAGGCCGGGTTTTACTTCAGAAAAGAACATCACAGCTGTGCAATAAATGAATTAAATGTCCGAGATGCAAACTTGTGCACTGTAATGGTTTAGACTTGCATTACTCTGCGCCCATAATGGTACCATAGGAGTATAAATTATTACGCTGCTTCGTATATATTATTGAAAAACAGATGTCAACCTTATTCTCCTGAACTCTAAAACTAGGGGTACAAGATTCAATTATAAATTGTGTGCAAAATGTGCAAGCTGCCAGAAGTAGCTTCTGTCATGTACGTGCCCAGAGGCTCAGTAAAGGATACAGTGTTTTGATTGCTAGCTTAGTTCTGTGTCTGTACGTCCTTTATGTGTGCATTCTGGACTTAATTTTTTGCATAATTTTAGGCTCATTTCTTTATTTCTATAATACTTAGAAGAAAAGGGAAAAGAAGCATTAAAATCATTGTTGAATTTGGCATGAGCAGGAGGTTCTTTGGAATAGATTGAGAGTGAAACAGGCATTATTGACAGCCTTGTCAGGCTTCCCATATGGACAGTTTATCCTCATTTCCAGGCAGTTACAAATAATGGAAGTGAAGGATCTCTTTGACTTGTCAGGCAAGTCATAAGAAGAAACATATACACAGCTTACTCTTACACTGGACAGCTTATAGTTTATGGTGCCATTGCTTTGCTTTCCCAAAGAACTAGTAGGGTGTCTTTCAAGACAAACCAGCTCAGACTGATTTGGAGCTACTACAAATAATCACAAAGTGACTCTCATGAGTGACCACATGATGTCATGCAAGAAAACCTGGCAATGTCAGGAAAGATGGTGGAAAATTTTATGTTTGCTCTGTGCTCTGTTTCACGTGGTTTTGCTATTCTACAGTCTCAGCTTCAATACTTAGTAAAAGTGGTTCTCAGGAAAGGGAAGCCTGCCAGCCTGACTAGGCATCTTTTATAGGGTGAAGATGACAGTGGCAGTAAAAATCTGTTTATTAAAATCTCTTAGTGTATGTAATTATAGGGTACTGTGTGATGAATGAAAATGAAGTTGGGCACAAAGTAAATGGTCTTTTAAACACACTGAGTCTACAGTAACTGTTAAATTCCTGGAAGGCTTCCTAGCTCACATTGATAATATGTGAAAAACATGGACGTCCCTTGATGACAAAAGCTGGTAAAATTACATACTATCAAATCTAATAAGCAGAATCACCAGAGTGATTATTCCTATTATGTCTGTGTGACAAAGTTTGCATTGTATGCATTTTATATGTCTGTACTTCTAGGAAACTCAGTAGGGGCAGGAACAAGAATCTGCTGTTAACTGATCTGTGTTGTAATTACATTGGGTCTGGTGTATGTCTAATGATAAGATTCCTCTGTTTGTGTTATTTAGACACCTGAAAAGAAAAATGGGAGTTTGGAGCTGCAAGAACTGAGATTTGCACAAGAAGGGAGTTTCTCTTTCTGCTGATTCATAGAAAATAATAGGGCTCAGAGTTCAGAGGTTATCTAGTCCATCCTCCTAAATCAGTGTAATCCCAGTGTGTTTCATGCAGCTGCTGTGGAGTTGGGAGCAGATGAAGAACACATACATACTCAGAGGTTGCTAACACAGCCTTTTTTCAGTGTTCCTTCTACACTGCTGCAGTAGTCTCTTCTACATCAGCCCTCCAAAGCTCTCCTTTCTCTATAACGTTTATTAGGAAAGAAAGAAAGGTCAAGAAATAAGTCCTGTCTTTGAAAAAAAAAATCCACAGTTGACACTTTCATTGAAAACCAATGCAAACTCAGATTTCTGCATCTGCAGTCAACAGATTCACACTTGCATTTTGGAGTGGAGCATTTCTGAAATGACAACTCATTGCCCTTGGTAGTGTCCTTTAAGACTTGGTAGCTTTTTTTTTTTTTTTTCTCTCTACAAGAAATGGATGTGGGTTTTTTTTTCTATTTTCAGTTGACACATAAGTAGTCAGTGGAACTCAGGCTCATGCCTCACTAGAGCAAGAATAGAATAGTTCTGCTGGGAGGAACTGTCAAAGATCACCTAGTCCAAATGCAAGGATATCTGGTAAGTTTTAGAACATACTAGAAAAGTCCACCTCCCAGTGATACCAGTGGGATGCCTTTGCTGATTCTTTGCTGGGAATATTCTCTCTGAAAGAAGAGCTCTGAAGTATTAATGTTTGCTACTTAATGTTAAAAAGATGTAACGTGGTATGTAGGTCAGGTATAGATGAATAAGATGAGACGTTCTCTTGTACTTCTGTCTGACTAGGGACACTTTGGCTTTTCTTTGCCCTGAAAGAAATTTAATTTTCAACCTTTATCTTATTTTTCAGGTAGTTGTTTCCTTTCTAAATCCATCACAACTGTGTAAATGCAGTTGATTTGTTGTAAATAATAGGCTGAAATTACCCCAGAACTGTGATTGTGCTCAGTTTGTTTCGCTTCACAAATAGCCTTGTATTGAAATTATCCATCTTGCTTACCTAAAAAGGCAATATATGATTTATTTTGAATTGGAAATTATAGGGAATTCCACACAATGTAATTGCTGTACTAAATAACAATAGCATTTCCTTTTGTACACATACGCAGTGCCTCCTCTTCCTCATTGCAAATTCTCTCCTGGAGCACTTCTTCCAGTAACTTTGGTCACAGTCTACTGGAAATGGGTCATTCTTCATTGACACATAACAGACGTAGTACAACTGCCTTTGGGCTGCTCTGGTTTTATGTCTCCTCCTCCTCATGTCTAACTTTCTCAGTCTCACCTTCTAGGACTTAGCCGGAATTCTCTGCTGACAATAAAAATGCTGGCTTCTGCTAGGCTTCCCAGGGATTAATCTATCCCATAACCTCAGAGCTCTCCAAAGCACTTGGGTTCTTTCTGAAGCCATCTTGATTGTCACAAAAAAAATCGTTTGAGTATCTAAAAATCTCCTTGTCAGATTCTTAAACAGCAAGCAGTGACATAGATATCCAGTCCATCCACTGGTCATTGCCAGAATTCAGCACCCAAACACCTTGATGAACTTTGCCTAACTAATGTCTGCCGATAGAATTAGTGACTGTTATAGCACACTAAAAATCACAATTGATCTTTTCTTCTCCCTCAGAAGTACAAATAGCTTAGAATTGTAAATCTTTTTAAAAAGACCATTAAAATACTGAGAATTAACCAACACAGTTTTTCATTTTAAAATGATGTTCTACAGAAAAAAGGACCATTTGCAAATCAGTTGGAGCAAATCTATCAGTCTCATGCTTTTACACTGCAGCATTTCACTGTAGCCTCTTATCACTTTCCACATCAACAGCAACAACAGCAGTCACCAATTGTGTGATCCTTAATGGAAGTGAAAAACTTTTCCTTTTCACAGTCTGAAATTTGCTTATAAGGAACTGATGTGGAATTCTCATCCACTATATTCTGTCCATAAAAGTAACTAGATTTCATCTATTCTTAAGATTATCTTCTCAGGTGTGTCATCTTCAAGAGAGATAAGGCTTTGATGCCAGTGCAGTAAGTCGGGACTATCTGTTGCAAAACCAATGTGTATTTTCATAACTTCAGGTTTTCCTTCATTTCTAACAAGTTTAGTGCGTGCTCTTTTTTTGTCTTCCCTAAAACTTTGTCTGCTGATGTTAATTTCTTTTTTGTCTTTTCTTCACTTTTTGTTTCTTTGAGGAAATCAATTCCCAAGCTTTTAATTAATTCTCCTAGCACTGTCATTATAATTGGCATGACCTTTGTAGTTTTACAGTTTGGGCTGATCTAATTGGCCAAGTGACACCCTCTTCATGTTTACTGAATTCCTTTCCTGACTGTAAAACCCCATTTGTTTTGTCTGGGTGACAGGCTTCTCCTAGCTGCAATCCTTGAAATTGTTTTGGAGGAGATTTTCCTGTCTTATCACTCTCCTCTTTCTTTCAAAATAAATGGTATTAATTAGTTCTGAAATCAGAAGTTTAAGGTTCTCTGTGTAGTCTCATTCTTATCTTTTGGTTCTTTATGCTGAGGCTGTCCTCAATTAGTCTGTGATAGCTATTTATATCACTCCTGACTGCTTGTCTCCAATTATGAATCTGTACAGAAGGCCAAGTCTGAATTTACATGGAACATACCTCAGCAAGTCTCATAATATAAATGACTAAAACGTGATTAAGAAACTAAAAGAGACTTGCGAAGGCATTTCAAGGTTCCACAGAAGTCATCTGAGTTACTGAGGCTGTACTAAAATAGTGAAATCAGAATTTGATACCAGCGTGGGGATTTGTCCCCTTGTGTGATTTCCTGCAGGGGTTGGGCTGTTTTCTCCAGCACTCTTCACTGGGTCACAGAGCTGCTTTGCTGTTGTCCTGCTGAGCAGGACTGTGCCAGGGATGCTATTGCTATTGAAGATCATTACCAGCTGCTGATGAGGTGCCACAAAGTCCCATGGAACTCTTAAAGTAGTAGAACAGCCGGTAAGTTCAGGTTTGCCCATAGCTCTCCCAGAAATATTTGTCTTTCTGGATGGCAGCAACTGTGATTTATGTTTTCTTTATATCTTGTACAACTGAATGTGGCTGATGTTGTTGATTGAATAACAGGAGAAAAGAGCAGATTTATGAATAACCATCTTGTTCCTTATACTCCAGACATACACGTCTCAAACAGTAAGTTGGAATCACCAAGATCACAGCATCATAGAATCATAGAATTACTCAGGTTGGAAAAGACCTCAAAGATCATCAAGTCCAACCACAGCCTAACCATAGTACCTTAACTCTACAACCCTCTGCTAAATCATATCTCTGAGCAACATATCCAAACAGCTCTTAAACACATCCAGGGACAGTGACTCAACCACCTCCCAGGGGAGCCTATTCCAGTGTTTAACTACCCTTTCTGTAAAGAAGTGTTTCCTAATGTCCAACCTAAACTTACCTTGGCACAACTTGAGGCCATTTCCCCTCGAGTACAGAGTAGTATGCAGGATCTTTGCATTTGTAGACAGGTTTGTGCTGAGTCTAATACCCATATTGCCGGGCCTGATGTCTTGCCAGAAGTTAAATGCAGCTTTTATCCTGGTTTGCTTAAACTCTTAGAAAGGAAGACAGCCAAAAAGGAGATGTGCTTGCAAAAGGTTTAAGGAGGAATGCCCAGAGCTTGTATAAGAAATGAGTCTCCTGAAAACAGGTGAAGTGTTCACAATCTAAACCTGAAGTCTCTGAATAGACCCTAACAAATGAAGAATATCTGTATTCTGATGTTAACAGTCAATTTATTGAAGGAGGGCAAAGATATATCGTCTGGATCCATGTGAACTACCCTGATTGCAAATGTCTATTTTGAAGGCACTACTCATATATTTTCCTTTCCTTTGTGAAGTTCTGCACTTGGTTAGATTTATTACAATTTGAGAAGCAGAAAAGAGCAGCACAGAGTTCTCTTGCAAGCTTTTCAGAACTTTTTGTCCTTTCCTTAGTTTATAAATAAAGCAGGAAACTTTCAATAATAGGCTGACATGACTGACGTGGCAATGCGTGAGTGATACATTTAGTATGTGCAGGATTGGGGCAAAATTTCAAGCTGCTTCATTTAGCTGTAGATAACTGTTGGTGGAAATGGCTAATACACAGTGATCAGCTGCATTTTGTCCATAGTTACTTTTTTTCTTTTTTTTTTTTTTTTTTTTGCATGAGCTTCTCTTCGGATTTGTGGGGGTCTAACTCTGATTGGCTCAATGCAAACCTGAGAATTTCCCAATCTGTTGCAGCTAAAAGCTGTGTGTACTACATATTCTTCATTTTCTGTGGCATCAGAGTAGTGTGATCACTCTTCTGGCTGCAGTGCAATAAGCTCTAGCAGTGCCTCTTAACAGAGGCAAGCCCTCTGTCCCAATGGCAACCAGTTTTAAGTGCAACTAGAGCTTCAGGAAGCTCCTAGGAGCACTGATCCTATGCTGTCACTGTTAAGAACAAGAGATGCCCATTCTTGAGTGCTTCACTGCTGAATCTGCTCCTCCTACTCATACCTAGAAAGAGCTCACTGAGCTCTTGGAAGAAAATATCCTCCTGGTGGCCTTGAATCTGTAGCTGAATCCACAGCTCTTTCCTCTGTTATAAATTAATAACTGAAACTATTAAACCACGAGGTTTGTTTTAATAGTGATCAGAAGTGTGACTACAATTCTGACTTCTGCCATAGTTACTGTGCTTATTCAGCTGTTGACTCTTTCCTACAATGTCCTTGAGTTTTGTCCCCCTTTTTTTTGGCACCACTGGATGTGAAAGGCCTAGATTGCTGATTTATTTATTTATTTATTTATTTAAACTTGATTGTAGGTAGAGAATGATTATTTTAACATTTGGTCAATTAAAATCCATTTTTCAAAGTTTCTAATTTTCAAAGCGCATCTTCACTCGAGAACTAAAAAATAATATGTATATATCCATTTCACTCACACTTGAGACTTAATTTATTCAGCTGGGACTAGATCTCATTAAAGTGTGCTTTTGTCCGTAAAGAATAGTTCCCTTTCTCTTAAAATATGATAGCATAGTGCACATTTGCAAAAGGAACTTAAATTGCACACCAAGTGGATTCTTCTGGACTAACACAGAAAGATTTTGGATTTCTGAAAATGGAATAACACTACCTGAAAACAGGTCTGAGAACCCAAACTGAGTAAGATGACTATTATTTTTACAACTAATTGGAATTCAACTTCAATTAAATAAAGCTGAGAAAAAATTGCTTACTGTAATACACAACACTAAATTATGAACACATCTAGTAAAGATGCATAATATTCTGGAGCATCCTTGCAATTTACAGCTATCTAAATAGTCATTTTATTATCAGAAGGACTCAGCAAGGTAAAAAGAAGTGACACGGGAGCAGAAAACTAAAGGAGAATGCAGAGAGGAGAAAAGAGAGGGAAGTGAGTTAGGCAACAGCAAGATGGAGGCGGGGAGAAGGAGGCCCTTATCAGTTCAGCACTTCAGGCAGCCACATTTGAGCTGAGGACCAGGATCCGAACAACCTATAGGAGATGTAGGTGTCTCTGTTCATTGCAGAGGAGTAGGATAGCTTTTAAGGGTCCCTTCCAACTCAAACAATTCAATGATTCAATAAAGCAGAAAAGCAGTTGGTGTTCACTCCTTGCCCTGCAGGCTGAGCAGGGGGTATTTGGGCTGAGCAGCTTCCCTTTCCCCGGTTGCAGTCTGACTTTCTCCAAAGTTTCACCAGGTTCATGCAGATTTATATTACTTTTTTTATTGAAGCTTACAGTGAAAATAGGTCATTCCAGGAAACACCTATTTTTTCATCTCCTGCAACATTATTTTTGGATACCAAACTTTCAGAGTTTTCAAAAAGCTGCTGCAATATGTGATCAGCTTTGACGCTGTCAGAGCTTTCTTCTTTATCAATGTCTTTGATAACCTTATTTACAAAGTAAAAGTAAACGTTAATGTTCAGAGTATAGTTTGAATTTCAGTACTGTCAAAGCATTCCTTTTTTAGCAGACTTACGTCTACATCTCAAGTGTTAGCATCAAAGATTCAAGGAAAGTGCCTTGAATCAAACACACACCGGGGTTCTTTGTGGGCTCTGTGAAAACAAACATGGCTTCTGCTTCCACCCAAGGCAGTGAGCTCCTTTGCCCTCCCATCCCCTGCCCTTCCTCCTTTGGGACAGTGGCTCTCCCTTACCATGTCCATCTGCTGTCCCATACTGTGAGACCCTTAGAGACCTCACTGTGATACTTCTAAATGCAGGCATCTGGAGTTTTGGAGGGAATCAGGACAAGTAAGCAAACTTCAGATATATGGCACTTTCATTTAGATGCATTATCATCTCTTATCTCTAAGCTATATTTAATCTGCAGGCCTCTCTGCCTTATCTGCTGCCAAAAGAAAAAGGGAGTCCAGATATTCTGGCAAGGTTTATAGACAGGCTGGAAAATAAAATCTCAAGAAATACAGGTGAAAACAAGAGTAGAGACAGCATATTACTAGGCTCTTTTTGATTAAGATGCTTTACTGAATAATGTCGTTTATTTTAGGTAATACCATCTTTTTTTCCCTTTGTGTTGGAGTGCAGAGCTGCAGGTAGGCAGTTCTGGTCATAAATGCCATATTCACACTTCTGTTGAGATAGCAGAGAGGCAACAAGAGAAGGCAAGTACAGCAGAAGAAATGTAGTAGTTTGCATGATTTTGAAACATCCATCATGACTACAGAACCCTTAACACTGACTTTCTGGTGCATTGAATTCAATTTGTAGGCTTTGGTCAGCTCCAGTCATGGCACCAGATCTTTGCTACACATCTGTGCCCATTTCATCAGTACTGTTCTGTTCAGAACTGGGTTTCTGAATGGGAGATTATCCCAGGAGAAGAGTCAGCCATCTGAAAGAGCTGTGAGCAGGTTACTTAGTAGTCACGAGATGCTGTTGGGAAGCAATGGAATCCCCATGATTTAAATATTCAAAACACAGCCTTGCAGTTTTGATCAGAAAACAATCTTTCAGTGTAGGTTGTGCTTCTATCCAGGCAGCAGCACAGCTCCAGTCACAAGGGAGGGCAGTAGAGACACAATCAAATTGGAAAGAAATAAAGCCAAATTTTTACCACACTCCTTCTCATTGCTTTTTTAATAGGTATCCTAGATTTGATGCAGTATAAATGCTGGAATCACCGGTGTGTTTAGCAGTCCTATAAACCTGTTCAAGGAAACAGCAGACCAGATGTAACTCTTCATAGGTTTTGCACTTAGTTGCCTGATAGTAAATAAAATTTGCCACCTATTGTTATCTGATTGTATAAAACCAGTTTGGTAGTACTGCTAGGCACTGATTTAATGCTGAGATATTCAAGGTCACTAATCCACCACTTACTTACACAGTTGTCAAGTATTGAGGCATATTTATGGGAATGTGTGGGAGGAAGTTTGTGCTTTTCCAGTAATGCTCCCAGACTGCTGGTCAGAGAGCTTTGAACAAAAAAAATAGTTTGATTTTATTTTTAATCTCATTAATTTCTGCCATTGCAGAAATGTGTCTTTTTTTTTTCCCAGATAAGCTTTTGAAATAAGCAATCATACAAAGGCAAGAATGTGAGGGGCTTGCAGCAATTTGTGACAGCAGACCTCCCAGGATCCCATCACTCACCCCAATGGAACTGTGAAAGGAATTAACCCTAGTTCAATTTCTATCATATTTTTAGACTTCTTGGTTTTCTTTTTTTCTTCTTCTTTTTTCTGTTATCCTTTTCCTTTCCCTTCCCTTCCCTTCCCTTCCCTTCCCTTCCCTTCCCTTCCCTTCCCTTCCCTTCCCTTCCCTTCCCTTCCCTTCCCTTCCCTTCCCTTCCCTTCCCTTCCCTTCCCTTCCCTTCCCTTCCCTTCCCTTCCCTTCCCTTCCCTTCCCTTCCCTTCCCTTTCTTTCTTCTTTTTCTTTTTTCCCCTCTCTCTTTCCTTTTGCAGTAAGACCTGGAAGTTGCTTAGCCGCAAACATCTTCATGCTCTGGGAACAATAAATGCACCCCCTAACTGGTTCTGAGTAAAATGTTCGGATAAACATCTCTGTTGGTTTTTTATTCTTCTGATTTTTGTTTTGTTATGTTTTGTTTTGTGTTTTTTTTTTTTCCCAAGAAAAAGATTGATAGTCACCTTTTAAATGGCAAAAGCTTGCTGAGTCATACAAGCCTTGGTGCCAAGTTCTGTAATGGAAGTAGGAGATATTATCATTCCCAAAGTATAACTAAGTTATTCCTTAATTGACACATGGGTGAAATCTACCTTTCCCACTAGGACTATATAATAAGAGTCAGGACCTGGTTCTGTCAGGGCAACAGAATAGGAGTTTTGGCAGCAAAATGGCTCTTTTGCAAGGTGGAAATATCCAATTGACCTAAAGCAAAGCAGATTACTTTTTTGTCCTGCAAAGCATGTTTACTCCATGAAAAGAAACAAAGTATAATTTTGACTAAAAACATTTAGCTAATAGTTAATTTCATTCTACCTAAAACATTGTCGGTGGCACTAGAGTAAAATGGCGTTTAAATGTGCTCGGTATACAGTGATCTAAAATAGAATCCTTCAGCTGTATACAGTATCCTACTGTATATTGGGGTTATCTTAATTTCACCATGCAATTTGAGGGGAGAAGTGGACAACAATTCCAGCAATGTAATCTCCCTTTCATTACTTGATCTTTTGGTATATTTTTTCTTCAGTTGCTATCCTGTTATGTCTTAAATGGGATCAGCTCTGAAATGCCTCTCTGCAATTAGCAGCAATTTTGAGTGCCAGCCATCATTTATTTGGGAGCACCCAGGTATGACCAGCACTAGTGCTCTTGGACTCAGCTACAAGCACTATCCTGAAAGAGCAGCTAATTCGTTTCTGGACAGAGTTCTGATTTTGTTAAAATCAGCTGTGGGCTTTGAGTGTGAAAAACTCATTTTCAAGCTGGAGCAGCATATCAATCCTGTGATATTCATTTGGTGTTCTTTCCTAAATGTGGGAGTGGGGGTGGGCCAGTAATAGCAAGATGCAGCTTTCTGTTGAAGAAGGTGCTGTTAATAGAAAAGTTCTGGGCATACAAATTTCTAAATAGTTAATGATGTGCCCTTGTACAATTGTGTCTCAACAGCAGGTGAAAAGAGTCCTTAGTAGATACTGAGTATTATTCTCACTGTGCCTAAACAGCTCCAGAGACAAATTCAGCTTGGAGGTTTATACAAGCTTCTGTCCTGGCCACATTGCTCTCTACTGCCCACTCAGACAGAAAGAGGATGGGCCACTGTCAGCATTATGCTGCGTGACTGGCACCATTTTTCTCATACAGCCACAGCCAAGGAAAAATTATTACTTGTCTGAAAACTGTAATTCAGGGGTCTGTATCCTCTTGGGCTGTTTAAGCTTCTTGCTGAAAGTAGTCTGTACAGACATAGGAATGTATGACTGACTGGTGATACCAAGATTTCAGAGATAAACACCATGCAAGCAGATGGTAGCTGCTTTCAGTTGCCATTAACCAGGAAATGAAGAGACCAGCTGGAGTCTTACTAGCACTCAAAAAGCAAAAGCAGTCACTCACTGACATTTCTGTGAGCCACCCTGTTACCAGCAAAAGGAGTTGTAATGTCTGTTTTGTGTGCAGGCTTCCAGCAAGGTGCAACAGCCCATCCTGAAGAATGGGAAAGGTCTTATCAGAAAGAACAGTAAACTGCCATGCAGTTGTATGAGAAAGAGCAGTCTTTCAGGAATTAATTCTTAGCTAGGCATCCCACTTACAGCTGCAAATAAGTTCTATACTGAAATACTCACTTGTCCAAAAGTAGCCAGTATGTTCCAATCCATATTCTCCTAGTGTAGTGTCTCTTTTTTCCAGACTGGAAGTTGCAGCCTAATATCATAGAATCACAGAATCACAAAGTTGGAAGGGACCTACAAGATCATCTAGTCCAACCATCCTCCCATTACCATAACTACAGCAAACCACTAAACCATATCTCGTAGCTCCTCATCCAGATGCCTCTTGAACACTGCCAGGGATGATGACTCCACCACCTCCCTGGGCAGCCATTCCAGTGCCTGACCACTCCCTGAGAAAAAAAGTTCCTTCTTATGTTTAATCTAAACCTCTTCTGGTGCAACTTGCAGCCATTTCCTCGAGTCCTGTTTGTTGCCTGGGAGAAGAGGCCAAGCCCCTCCTCATCACAGCCTCCCTTCAGGAAGTTGTAGAGTGCAATGAGGTCTCCTCTGAGCCTCCTCTTCTCCAGGCTAAACAATCCCAGATCCCTGAGCCACTCCTCATGAGGCTTGTGCTCCAAACCCCTCACCAGTTTCATTACCCTTCTCTGGATGCATTCCAGGACCTCAACGTCTTGTATTGAGGAGCCCAAAACTGAATACAATACTTGAGATGTGGCCTCACCAGAGCAGAGTACAGGGGGATGATCACCCGTCTGCACCTGCTGGCCAATATCTGCATAAGTTACTCAGGAGGGGAATACCCTTGTCATGAATCAGATAGGTCAGTGCTGTCTGCAGATTGTTATGCTGCATGTAAATGGCTATTTGCAATAGGAAGAAAAAAATTGCATGAAAACTAGAATTGTTTGGAAGCCAAACAAATGGGATATTTCAACTTTTATTTATTTATTTATTTTAAGAGATTTCCTCTTTTAATTTGGAAATCTCCCTCTCTTCACCAAGCACCAAGTAGGCCATGGCCAGTCTAGGAGCAGATCTTGTCACTTCCTTTTTTGCTCACAGCCCTGCTTGTAGTGACTGCAGGTGTCATTTCGGCCCCCTCTGATGTACAGATCAAGAAAGCAATGAAACAGATCATTCTGGCAAATGGCCAGCAGAGGTTCCCTTGTACACATACAGGGGCACAGCACAGATGCTACCAGTTTGTAAACAGTGCCAGTGTCCACCCAAGTGCTGCATGAAGTTCTGCTGTTGCTGTTAGAGCTGTGCCCTTCCAGACTGCCTCCCTAGTGTGTGCTCATTGCCCCCCACACAGCCAGTGCACAGCTGACCACTGGGTGGCCCTCACAGGAGCAAGGAGATAAGGTCAAAAGTTTTCTGTCCAATTTGTAGGTAAGCACTGCTTCCAGACCTGCATAATCAGATTCTCTGTGCACCAGCTGACTTCCTAAGGCATAATGTAATTGATGAGTAGAAAATTGCTTACATGATTATCCTCAAAGCACTACAAAGGTAAGCAGCCATTCTCAGTGTCCCTGCTGTACAGAGGCAGAATAGACACAAATTGTTACCCACAGGGGTTCTGCATTCCCTCCTAGTAGGCAGCAGTGTAACCAGCCAGCTCAGGTGGTCTTAGTGACAGAGCAGAGCACTTACCCACAGCATGCAGTAAAGCAGGCAGCAGAAGCTGAATGAGTCAGAGAGCAGAGACTTCAAGCCAAGATTCATGCTGCTGCAGCAGCACGACTGCCTCAACAGGAGCTCACCTAGACAATTTCTAGCTGAGCGATGCCTGCACTGTTCTGTTGTTGCCTCCCAAATGGTAGAAGCTGAAATAAAATTCAGCTCACCTACATCATTCAGGCTGCCCAGGGAGGTTGTGGATGCCCCGTCCTTGGAGGTGTTCAAGGCCAGGTTGAACGGGGCCCTGGGCAACCTGATCTTGTAAATCTGGAAGTTTGGTGGCCCTGCTAGACAGGGGGGTTGGAACTTCATGATCCTTGAGGTCCCTTCCAACCCAGGTAATTCTGTGATTCTATGATCATTCCCCAATCACTTTGGGGAAGAGTTTCAGCTTCCCAGCTACAGACATAGGTTAAAGCATCAGACTTTATGCTGCTGAACATTGGCATTTGCCTGCAAGCAGGAAGCTACAAGTCAGACTCTCCCAAGGCAATTGTAGGTGCTGACCTCATTGAATATGTCCCCCAAAGAATGTGGGGACAAAGGGCTATGTGTGAGCAACTGATGGTTTCCTGCAGAACCTGGAAGAGGGTAGGAAATCTGAGCATCTCACACCCTGGGTACCACCATCACAGCAAAGAAAAGGCTTGTTTGTGGTGTACCTTCACAGGAGGTTTTATACAATGTTCTTTGCTGCACAGGTTGAGAATTCAAATCCAGATCATGACTATTACATGAATAAAAGCAGGGCTTCTCAACAAAAGTTTTGGCAAAGACTGAAGTCAGGAGTCAAGTCTGCTTTATTCTGGGCCATCTCTGAACATTGCCTTGTGAAGTGCAGTCAGGTTTTGGGGGAATAATGACATTCCTTATTCAGATATATGGCCAGGGAGGAAATATCACCTTTGGTTTCTGATCTATCCACACTTTTCCCTTATTTCTCCCCCCTCTCTGAGTCAAATTTCAACTGGTAAATAAAGGGCAGTGAACCAGGGTGAAACCCCAGAGGAACTGCTGTGCAGAGCACGCCTCAGGAACTGGTGTAGAAGGAAGAATGGAGGAGTCTGTGCAGCTCATGTTCTTGCAGGCACACAGAAGCTCGTTCTTGGTTACAGTGGCTGCAGTTGCTCCTGCTAACAAGTCTCAGCTGCCACTGCCTGGTTTTACAGTTGACAAAGGCTACTTGTGCACTGTTTAATGGCTTCAATATAACAAGTTGGAGCAATTGTTTCCTCATCTTTAGTGTGCTGTCTATTTTGTGAAAACAAACCCTTGTGAATCTCCATTGTGTAAAACTGTTTTAAAACAAATCTATTTTAATTACGTGAACATTTTCTTCCTTTAGTGTGTTTTTACTTCCCTTTTTTTTTTCTCTTTTTTTTTTTCTCCTCCTTTTACATGCTACAGACCTCTCTTTCTATCCATCTTCATGGGAACATGGGAAAAAAAAAGCACTATTTACTGCTCTGTGATTATGGCCCTATAAATAAGTGTATCTTGAGAATTATCAGATCTAAATAGGATTAGCATGATCTTTCTACTTAGTGGATTATTTTTATATATTTTGTGTATAATTTATTCTCACTCACATCTATAGGGCAAATCAGCTCTTCTCAGCTTTTTCTCTGCTTCCCCTGCCTGCTGAATGTCCTCTTGACACAGAAGCTTCAGATAAAACCACAGACCAGGTTGAATGTGAAATGGGATCTGTACAGTGAGCAAAACTGCTGGATAAGTTGCTCTGAGGAGGTTAGTACCAGTAAGTACTACAGGTGGTATAGGGGTAGCACTACTGCTGGAGGCAGAACAATCTTGAGGGCACCTCCTCGAAGTGTACAGCATCACAGGCACTTCCATTAGAGCACCACTGTGTCCCCAGACATCCTAGAGATGTTTTAGAGAAAAGCTTTGTTAAAGATTTCTGTTAAAGTGAGAGAAATAAACTGTTTGGCTCTCTCAAGACCCAGGAGTTTTAAATGAGCTGGCTGGGGAGCTTGGTATTTCAGAGATGGATTTTAAATAACTCTTTAGACAAAGGGGAATCTCTGGAGCTGTGCCAGTACTTACAAACAGAAGATGGCATGCCCCAGATGCTTTCAAGTGCTATTTCTCATTCTGACATTAATTCTGGGTAAAACATTTTAAATGGGATATAATAAAACAAGTGGAGGGGGGAATTAATGGGTTTATAATTATTACTTATTACTATTTATTAAACAGTTTCAGTGGGTGCTTTCACATTTGTAATAGATTGCTAGATACTGTATCTTCTTGGATAGCACTGATAATAAGTTATACTTAGACATCTGGTATGGATTTCACTACATTTTACACAGTATTATAAATAATGAGAATGCTATAAAATAACATAGTTTCTGTTAAAAGTGAGATAGCTGGCAGCTCTTTAATTGTGGCCATGAACAGGGTAACTGTGAGCAAGGACCTGTGTCCCTGGAGTGGCCAGTGGTGACTGCTTCTTAGCCATGTACACAGATGCTAACCATCAGCAGCCCAGAAATACTGTAGTGATAACAGTTATACTGACAGTAATATTGGACTTAAAGCCCACAGTATGGTGTGGTTTTCTGGATAAAATAGGATTAAGTTAAACAGCATAGATCTTAAGTTGAAGTTTATTACACTGATATATATTCTGTGTACAGTTTAGAAAAACAAAAACAACAACAAAAGATGAGGGAAGAAATCTTCCTGCTTCCCAGGAAGCAGCATCTCTGTAATGGATTGGAAGCAGTGCTGAGTTCTCCTGGTCAGGCAGTCCATAGTGCAGCCCTTGGACATAATGCAGCTCAGCCAGCAGAGGTGTGGGGATGTTATTCTTTTGTCTGCCACTGGAGACAGAGTTCATGGGAAACTGTGTCCAGTTCTCCCATCCATAATTCAAGAAGGGCAATGGCAATCTGGAACAGGTTCAGAGAGAAGTTATGAGGAAAAACCAGGAAGCTGGAAAATATCCATTATGGGCAAAAAATCTAGGATGCAGGAGCAACATCTGCTTTATCAACTGGAAGAGGGTAAGTTACTTGCAGTTTACAAGAGCCTACTATGCTTTGGTGATGGTTCTCTACAGTCTTGAAGTCAGAAAAAATGAGACTAGAAATTAGACGTTGAATTTAACAGTGAGGCCAGGCTCTCATTAAAGTTTGTGGTATAACAAATAATAAAATGAAGATTTTTAGTTTTTATTTTGTTTCTCTTTTAGCTGCACTTGAATGAGAGCTATTATGGGAGAGTGCTGCTCAAGACCTGCTGACCTTTGTGGAAACTGCTGATGGTATCCCAAACAATATGTGAGGTAAAGCTGCATGATCATTTGTACACAGATAAAGATGGGCATGGGGTCAGAGTCTTACTTAAATCAATTATTTACATTGCTTTGAATGTTGAGAAGATCGTCCTACGCTTCTCACATGTGTGTAGAAAATAATCACCTTTCCAGCACGCTGTTTTGAAAGATAAGAGAATGTTCCACTGTCTGAGAATAAAATGAAGAAGGAAGAGGGGAGGGTTGGTGAGGCAGGCAGGATGGGTAGGACTTGGAGCATCTAAAGCAGCAGCGAGGCTGAATAACTTCCTGCTATCCAGATTGTTCTGAGAGTGAGGTTTTTCAAAGTATGTGAGAAAGAAATTAATCCTATAGGAAAACAGTTGAGGAAGGGATTTGTGTTGAGCTTGTTTTAATGCAGGTGCCCTTGCTAATGAGAGAACAAGGGAAACTGCAGATGATATGAATGTGTAAGTAACTGCCCTGGAGGAAATAGAAGAGAGAATAAGTCCATAGAGGGTAAAACATGGGCGTAGAATAACAGCGTGAGATTCACATTGAAAATATGTGAATTACATCCTTGAGACAGAGGGATAGATGGAAATAATCTGAAGGAAAGGAGAATCATATGGAGCACCTAGGCTGAAAGATAAATGTGCAAAGATGGGAGCACAGAGCAAGTGAAGTGAGCCTGCAGTGTGATACAGTGGAGTTACAGCTGGTGCTAGATCTGGATTTCAGATGTAGAAACATAAACAGAGAGACCAGGCTCTGCTGCTTAGAATGCATCCTGACTGAAATGGGCCTCAGCAGCACCCAGATGTAGGTGAAAGTATATTCAGATTCGAATTTAACTGGGGTATTCTGATCCCTGGCTTTGTCCAAACTCCTCTTTGAGCTTATTGTATGAAAACTGATGAGGATTTGACTGAGGTACATTGATGGAAGTTCTGGGCTGGAACTGGGTGAAAACATTCCCTAAAGTGATCTGGAAATCTGAGTGTTGTTTGGCTGCCAGCCAGGGGATTCCCTTAGAAAACTTCAGACAACATTTGCACCAGCCTTGATAAAAGCACTGTTAAACTATGCAACAAAAGAAAACCTTCCAGGTGCAGGGAGATGGGTTAGATGGCCTACTAGGTCTTTTCTGTCTTTAACTTGTGATGACTTTATGGAAGCACTTTGTCAGCCCCTCACTAAGCACTGTGTACTTAGCTCTGATCAGTCCTGTCAGACTGCAGTTTGGGAAGTTAGATTTAGCTATAAATTCCTGTCTGAGTCTCTGAAATCTAAAAATAGACTAGTTGAGAAGCTATGGTCTGAGTTATGGATTGAATGTGTCACTGCAGGAACCAAGGACAAAAAGTGTGACATTAAAACTGATGTGAAAGAAGAATTTGCTGCTTGACTATTGCTCTGCTCACAGAGTACATTTTTCAAGCACAGAGATCTGTCAACACATTAGCTAATTAATCTTCACAGAACATCAGTAGATCATTCCTTACACCTCCATTTTTTGGACAAAAGCAGAAAATGTAGTGAATCTTCCCAGCTTACCTCTGAGATTAGAAATATGAGTATCTTTCCTGTTGCCCCATACTGACATCTCCAGTCCATACTGCCACCTAATGCCTGCCCAATATATGTCAGGAAATGCAGCAGGTGTTTTTTTCTTTGAGAAAGAAACTAAGTAGATATTTTCAATCTATTCACAATGTGTAGTAGTTTAAAAATATTATATGGTGTATAGAAAAGAATGGAAGAAAAAATAAAAGAAGGAAAAACAAGGAAACAGGTGATACAAGGCTGAAGGTACTTGCATGGGAGGCATTTCTTCCATTGAGTTTATGGGAGGCTGAGGACAGCTTCCCAATGCTAACTTGGGGCAGATGTGGCCCCAGCAGCACAGGACACAGCCCTGGCTCTTCCTTACCTGTTAGAACATTGCTGATGTATCACTTGGTACACACTTAGTGTGGCCAACTGTGATTTACAAGGGTTTCCTCACTACTTGAGGCTGCACGACTGATGTTTCCCACCACAGTCAAGGTGAACACTGGTGCATGGCCTCCTTCCTGCCAGAGGGGACCTAGACCAGCCTGTGAATCTCTGGTCTTCCCTGAGGCTTCGGGAGCCCAGGCACCCCAAGCCATCATTTGTGATTACAACTGCTGCTTTGCCCAGCATGCTGACGAGGCCACATACTTGTCATGGGTCTGCAACACCAAAATGCTGCTCCCTCCATCACAGTAACTTCTATCACATCATCAATCACCATTTCATCAGTTTTCAAATCTGCCACAAACAGTTATGATTTCTGTTATTTACAGATTCATCTTTAGCACAGGAAAACTCATAGCTGCTCAGCCTGGGTATTGCTTCTAGGTTGCATGCTGCTGCTGAAGCAGACAGATACATCCATACTGGTGTCAGTCCAGTAGCAGAGAGCTGACACAGCCATCTGGTCATCTGCAAGTTGCAAGTGTCTTTGAGTTAAAAAGCTGTGGCATACTTGTACAGAATTACTATTACAGCTCACTAGCATTGCATATCTTCTCTCCAGGCTAGTGAAGGAAATGTGCTTGAAACTACGGGATGCAATTAGCATTTGCCCAGAGGCAGTAAAAAGCAATCATACCTCTTTTTTTTCCCCCTCCAATTCTGTAGCAGCGAGAGTATTCCATTAACAGTAATATTTGCATGTTCTTGCTACTCACTGAGCTATTTTCCTGTAACTGTTAGATTTTATTAGTATTAGGTTAATAAATCTTTGTAGTTTATTGCCCAGGGAGTGCCAGCAGCTTTGCCATTGAAAGAAAATAACAAGGGAAAATAAATGATTTGTCACCATTGTTATGGAGGTGAAATTCTGTTTTCCTGTGATTGATTAACCTTTAATGGTGGGAAAATCAGTTCAATACAAGAACTGCACTTTGATATGCAATGTGCTACAGTAGGAGTCTGCTGACAAGCTGGGGAGCCTTTCATGCTGAAAGCCAAGCTTTTACCATTGAAGAATATTTCTGATTGCCTTTCTGGTTACCACTAGTAAAACCTTATTGATGTAATTAGAGATTTATCCAAAACTATAAATATATGTAGATAAATGCAATGGAGATTTCACAGTTTGTTTTTGCCCTAACTCCCAAGGAAAACTAAAGCATTCTGAGTGCTTTCTGTCAGTGCAGAAAACATCCTTACCTTTGACTAACATAGGCTGTGTAGCAAGCTCTGCCATAACCTTCAGCCCTGGAAAACCCAAAACTTCTGCCTGCCAGGGATCTGCTGGCCAGGCAGACTACTTTCCTTGACACCTTTTCCCCAGAGAAGAGAGCTGCCAAGCAACTGGAAGTGGGACAGGTAGGAAACCTGCCTGAGAGCTCTCACTTCCTTCTTTCTAAATTTCACTGGCAGAGATGCACATTTGCAGAGCGTTTCAGGTTCAGTTAATTCAGAACTGTGTAGTGGGGAAAAAAAAAGTTTTCCCTGTTCTTTCCTCCCCACGTTGGCTCTAATCTTATCAGAAAACAGCCACATTTACTGATTATGAACTTTCATTAGAAAATGTCAAAGAAAAATTTATAGCCTAATTTTTTAAAGGTAATAACTGCAAACTTTCCCACTGGGATGCTCTTACCCCAAGAAATTAGGTTATTTTCCTGTTTCAGTATCTTTTGAAATAGGCCAAATTCAGTTCTGGAGGAGGGAACTGTATTTATTGCATGAGAACTCAGGTTTGTGGGAGGTTGGGTTGTTTTTTCCAGGGCAGTCTTGTTTTATTCTTCTTAGTATTACGATTATCTCCTAACTTTGGATGGCAGTCCCACTATGGCTTGTTATAGAAAAATGCCTCAGTCCCAACCTCAAAAGAAGAAGAAAAAAGTTCAGCTCCCAAAGCAAAGGGCAGAGGAAGGGAATGGAGGTTATTGTTGAGGATAATGCATAAAGCAAGGTCACTGATAGAGCCAGGAGCCATATCTAGATTGCCTGCATCCCATGTTGGGCTGTCCCCAGGCTTTGTTGGAAAGGCGTCATGGTGGAGGCAGTCAATACAGTACGGTGCTGGGGAAGAGTGGTTTTAAATCTTTTTATTTGAGCTTACACTCACTCAAAAAATGCAAATGAATACAAATGCTGCTGTCCTCTCCTTACCAGTTCTCTCCAAGTTTGCCCCCTCTATCACCTGAGTTTAAAAAGCAGATGTTTCCTAGTGGTATCCACCCACGATTCAGAGAGCCTCTCATACTGTGATGTTGTGCTGCTGTTCTGCAGCTGCTTTCCAAGCGTGCTCCCAATGAGCCAATTAAAGCAGACAAGATACTAAAAGGAAAAAAACAAATAGTCTTTGACTGCCACTTCATTAAGGAATCCAAGCGCCTGTCTCCTGTCAGAACCACTGGAAGGCTTTTGTAAATGCGTAAGTGCATAAATTATGTCTGCGTGATTGCAGCTACCTGTGCTCCTGGAGCAACACAGAGTGTCATGACAGCTTGCTCTGTACGTGTAATAATTAAAGATGTAAGTGACGGCTGTGCAAAATTCAATGATGCTGAAACAAAAGCACGGGCTTCTTACGAACTTAACAGTGCTGTTGTCCTCTGTGCTTTCTTGGCTAACATCCTCCTTTGCCAATTATTTCCATTCAGTTGTTTACTGCTACACCCCAAACAGACTGAATTCAGGAAGAAACGAAGTCCTGTCTCCACCTAGGAGCACAGGCCCAGTTTCTTGCTTGCACAGTCAGGTCGATGTAGGAGGCACTAAAATGCTGAGACTTGACTATACTAAAAAATACAAATGCCCCCCTCAGAAGAATGCCCTGTACCTTTGAGGCAGCTTAGATCACCTGTTATGCATCAGTTACATTTAATATGATGTTATGTATCAGTTACAGTTAATATGATGTTACGTATCAGTTACAGTTAATATGATGGTTACATACTGGGTTTTAACATTTTACTTCAAGTTACATTGATACTGTATTTGTACAATAGGTTACTTTGTGTTATAATCAGAAAGATTAGTGTGGTGGAAGGGTAACATAGGAATGTAACAGCAAAGGGACCAGCGTAGAGAGGATGATATTTCACTGGAAAAGTAAAAGTACTCAGCAGCCTTCAAAGATGTAGGCTCACAGAAAGGGCTCCATAAGGGAGAGATTTCCAACCAGGAATCCTTCCCCACTGGCAGTCAGCTCCTAAATGAGGTCTAAGAGAGGTGCAGCCAGGCTCCACCTGTTCCAGTCACACAGAGGAACTGTCTTCCCCTGTGCTCCCAGGGCTGACCAGGTCCTTTCCGCACGAGACTATGATACTATGATATGATACTATGATATGATCAGTCAGTGATTCAGGCCATGACTCAACAGTTACCATATACTTTGGTTTCTTTGGTTTGTTGCTGTTGCTAAAAACAGTATGTAATAATGTGATTACATACATAATAATAGCAAAATTGGTGTGAGAACCTTCCACTCTGCACCAAGCAGAAGGTGGGGCAGGAGGTATTTTGTATTATAATTCCCATTAAAGCTGATCATTGTTACTGTTTTGTGCTCAGGAGGAGGCTAGAAAAAATATGCATGTATGATAAAATAAACTGATATCAAATGGTTGACCTTCCTTTAGTGATGTTGCAGCTGTTACCTAGGAATGCCAAGAAAATAGATACAGAAATGGATTGGACAATTTCCCAGGATGTCCTAATGAAATTATAAACAAAATGGTCATTACAGAGACACGTGGACTGTCCCTTGCAAAGCCACTCACTATAATCAGTGCAGAGTACTTAGGGATGACATAGGACAGTGACCAGTTCCCACTAAGGGAATACTGACCAATTCTAACAGTGTCCATCTGAGAAGGAAATGGAGGATATGTTTGCTTACTTTGGCGTGTAATGGAATTTAGGTACCCATTAAAGTAATTCCTCGCTAGGCTCCTACATTCAATGGAGAGCAACACTGTTTTACCTGTAGGCCTGGCACCTCCAGCAGCAAAACCCTGCTGGCTGAAATCCAGGCTGCTGTTCTGCAGGCAGAGCCGAGGAAGTTGTCTGTGTGAGATCACTGCATTACTCAGCTTGTCAGGGAAGAGGCCAAGATGATTGTTGATGTGCTCCAGTGCACCCCTCACAAATTACAGCTGTACCTGCACATGGGTATAATTAGGTGTGTACAGAGGAGCTGAAATGTTTCGGCATTGTCTCTGCCAGTACTTATTCCCAGCACATTGACATGGAGAGAATGAATAAAAGGGCTCGTTTTCATAAGAGGAAGCAGGTAAGCCAGGAAGGCAGCCTACAGAAAAAGCAGTGCTTCCCATTGTACTGGCAGTGCAGGTTAAAGTATGAAATTGTTGGTGGGGACAACAGATGTGCATAAATGCTGGGAAAGGCAGAGAGCAGTGCTGGCAGCAGCACGGGAAGCCCAGGGCAGGCAGCATGATATCCAGCCTCATAACTGGGGTCAGCGGGACTCATGTGGCTTGAATTTTTTTAGACAGGATGCTCTACTACATTTAGCTTCATTTACTAACAAAAATTTCACCCAGACCTGCCTAATTAGGATCACCTGGTAGCAGAATCATTGGAATACTCTATGTAAGGGGAAACAGTGTGCTTAGACCCTATGAAGCACGGATTGACCTTGAAGTGTCTTCTACAGTTAAGGTATGTATTCCACTTTGATTTGTGAAGTACCTGAATAAATGAGTTATCAACCAACAGATGACGGCTTCAATTCCCTAACATGTGACTGAGGTCACCATTTGTCAGCCAGGCTCTGGAAATGTAGAGAATGAAGTAACAGATGCTTGAGCAGGGTGATGATTACAATGGCCAGCAGGAGGACAGAGGCTAAAGATATGCTAGGAAATTCAGAAACCTACATTTCCGTCATCATAATGTACTTTGGCTCGCTCTTGCCTGCAGCTTGAGCTACTGCACAGCACTTTGTAAAGAGGGTTTGTCCTGCTGGAAAAATGAATGGTGACCTTCCAGGCTGAAATTGCAGGTAAATGCTTTTTGAAACTCAGTAGAAAAGCTGTCCTTAATTTAGCTGCCAAAAATGAAAGGCACATCTATGGGAAATCATGATATGTATTTATACATAAATACAGCACTGAATTAATCTCTGATGCTCCTTCATCTTGGTGCTACAAATAGGACACAATATGCAAAATACTATTTAATTGCATGCTAGATTGTATTTAACAAATCACACAGGAGGTACATTATATTAAATGTTGTTTACTTTTAGAAAAGTGGATGGTGGACTAAGATGCTTGTTTGTTTACGTGAGTAGAAATGAATTGGGTTTCTTCCATCAACTATTTCTATACACAAAAACAGTGCTGACAAATCTAAATGAATGTAGTTGCTTGAATAGTGGATCATCACTCCGGACACCACTACACAAGAATGAGAACTGAAAGACAAAGTCAAGAGACTTCATCCTATATGCAGTCGGGTACAGTGTTTCACAGGAAATTTCCAAAGGTTCACCCAAGCAATACAAGTCAAAAGTGCAGCCTTACAGCCAGTTAAACAGCTTTGCCTGAAACTGAGAATGAAGAGGATTTGTTCCCAGTATCGTTGATCCCAAAATGTGAGTTAGGCCTTTGAAGCTAAATGTAGCCCATGTGAAAGCTGGGGTGTTGATGTCAGTGGAGTTACATCAAGGAGGCCAACGTGCTCACAACAATTTGTAGCGGAGAAATACAAAATGCCAGGCATAGCTGAAAGGTTCTGGGGCATGTGTGCTCAGATGTGTAGAAAGATCTGATTTCTTTCTGCTCTGTTTGGTATTAATGTGGTGTTTTATTTTTTTAATTTTTTTTATTTTTTTAAATGTTTTGGAGTAATAATTCATTGTGTATAGAGTGATTCTATTTGTTTTCCGCATTTACTAACTGTTCCAATTTTGAGGTTTGCTGATTTGAAGCAAGTGGGGAGGTGACAGGTGTCAGATCAACTAATCTGAATGGAATGGGAGTGAAATGAAACTGAAATGTCCAGAGAGAAAAAAAAAATTCCTGGAAATTGCTACTGTCTGAGGACAAGGGTACATATAAGGAAAATATATTTCTGTGTTTCCAATTTATCTGAGTGAATCTTAGAAATTATGACCTGCAGAAGGTCTGATAAGCTACAAATCTGTTTGCCTCGGCAGAATGGTAGAGATAGCACAGCCTTGTCTGTAGTAAGTCAGTCCGGAAGCTTTCACTTGTGCTAGCGTGCTAATAGTGCAACAAATACAGGAAGATGTTCCAGTATCAATCTGCAATTGGATCAAAATGTCCCTCCTCTCTGCGCATGGATTATATTAATTCTGAGTATGCATGGAACAGACTTTTTCCTAATGAGAAATATCCTCTTGAAAATCTTAAACTATTTTAAGGTAAATAGAAACTGTTCCCACTGTGCATGTTGCATGTTATGAGTGTCAATAATAGCAACACAGAATAAGCCAGTAACACATATTTTATCAGTAGTTTTGGTTCCTGGGAGGTCACTGCAGAACCCTCTAATGAAAACATGATTTGGCATGTTTGCAGTGGAGGGGAAGCTGGAGTCCAAACCTGTCTGCCGTGGGCAACCTGGCCTCACAAAGTACTTTTGTCTGCTCATGTCCTACTGCCTGTCTCTTTCCCAGCCCAGGCCAGGCTGAGCTGCCTTGGCAGGGCCAGACTCAGGTCAGGGAGCGGAGCTGTGTGACCAACTGGGACGTCAGTACAGCCCAACCTGTTGGTCCAGGAGCAGTTCTGGGCCTGGCTTACCCTGAAGCACCCACACGGCAGGTTCCAGCAGAGGGCACAGCCAGACAACACAATTGGGCTGCTCACAGCATGCAGCAAGCAGCAGGGTGCTGTGGGAGCAGGTGTCCTGAAGCTGAATCCTAGAACAATCCCCTCCCTGATGGCTGTGCAAGTCCTCCTACTTTCAAGGGAGGCACAGCATTTTGCGTGGTCCTTGCTCTTTATTTATAAACAATTTCCAATAATGCTGGGGCAGCCTGGTGACCAATCTGCCTCAACAATATATATATATATGTATTTTTGTAGGGCATCTTCCTTGGGGATCTCCCTTGGTACTTTTCATCCAGCAGGGCACATGGCCTGCTTGGACCCTTCTCCTCCATCCATCGGCTTGAAACTCCAAGTAGAGGAAGGGGATCCCTCTTTCTGAGCCAGCTGGTGCAGGGAAACTGATATACAGCCTTTGGGGAGGTACAAATCAGGAGACTGCTTAGGGTGCCATCCTTCCCGCAGTGCCTCCCAATGCGCACTTTAGCTCTGTGTTCTCCCCAGTCAGAGCTCTGCCTCTGTGGCATAATTAACAGCTATTTGAGTTGTCTCTGTATGTCTCAGTAGATCATAATGATAAGTGCAACACTGGCATTTTATAACATGGTAGTAATTGATACCTAGATACAGCATGTTGGAATCCAGATCGTTCTTAACTGATGACCAGAATCACAGAGAAGCATTTATGCTATTAACAGTATGAGTATGACACAATTTAATTTTGTGGACAACGTATGTCGCAGATAAGCAACATAATAATTATGCTTTGTATAGAACATGACACTTTCCTTTCAAGGCTTTCCGAACTTATGAAATTCAATGAGTTTAGTCTCACTGTGTCTGTCGCAATGGGAGAGCTGTTTGTTTTCAGAAACACTGAAGTGAAGAAGTGTTTCAGAAATTTTAGCATTAACTTACTTAGGATCAATGAAAGAAAATCTTCAGGTTCTCAGTATTGTGGTATAAGCGTAAACTGTGTTTGTATTTGCCTGAAGTCTGACTGAAGTCCAACAAATATTCTGTTGATTTCAGTAATTAATCATTTTACCTTTGGAACTAAGACCTTGAGCTTCTGGTGACAAAATTTGATTGTAAGAGCCAAGTGATAAAACAGTCATTCTTTTCTATAGGGTATTGTTTCAAACAAATGAGGTGCTCAGATAATAGATATATGAATTCACCATCCTTTCCTATGGGAGCTAGGGAAAAGCCCTGGGCAGAAATTGGAACACTTCCTTTGATCAGTGTCTGCCTTCTGCATATTCAAGTCATGATGATTATCAGGGTGATATACTGGTAATTATGATCACGCTGGAAAACTCTTCTGTCATCTTTGGATTGTCCTGGAAAGGGGTGAAGGAAATGGATGGGGAAATGAGTATAGGATTAAAGACAGTGGTATATTTCTGTAGGAAGGTAGTTCTTATCTCTGGAAAGATTTTTCCCAGTATCTGCACCTTTAAAAATGCTAAAAAAAAAAAAAAAACAACCAAAAAACAGTATTCGCAGACATTATCATCTTTTTTTTCTTTTCATATTCATTAATAATTAAACAGCTGTGTTCACATCTCACCTTATGCCCATGTGTCAACTCATTGCTCAAACTGCATTACCGAACTTTGAAAACCCTAATTTCTAAATCAGGATGACTTGAAGCTGGGGTCTGTCCCACATCTAGTTCAAGGCAGCCAAGCCAACTTTATAACTCCTTCTTTTGGCTAGATGAGCCCACAGCTAATCTGTGTTAGCATTCCACTCTTACCAGTGGGAAGTTGTTTCTGCTCTAAGTTTGCACTACAGCAACATCCTTGGTCAGCACCTGGCTGATGCTAATCACTCCACAAGCTATTTACTTGGGGTTTTTTTTGGTAGGTGACTTACCCCCTTTAATGGACTGAATCAGCTCACAAAGGGGTTAGGGCAGTGCCGGAGGTGGGGACCAACAGGAGAGCAGGCAGCGGAAACTCCCCTTCTGTAGCAACGGGGTTGGCTCAGCCCTTCCACTAAGGCAACCTTCCCCTGCCAGCATGGCAATCCATTGAAGCAGAGACCAGAATGACCTGTCATTTGGGAACGCTTCCCAAACAGCATTTATCCTCCACATGATCAGCAGCCTGCAGTGGAGTCATTTCTGTTGCCTCTTCAGTGGAATGAGAATAACTCTGGCACATGGGCATTGCTCATGTATTCACATGTATATGTCTGCTTCCAATGGTAAGTGTGCTAGGGCACCCAGCACATCCCTGGCACTGACAGATAGGACACAGGATAAGGGGAGCAGCTGCTGGAGGCAGCTCAGAAGGCACCATGAAACACTCACATCCTTGCAAATGCCTTGAACCCAAAGTGAATAATGTCAGAGTCAGCTCTGACACAACACAGCTCCATCTACACTGATAAAACTGCCTGGGAGATCAGGTAGTATGAGGCTACAGCAATGACAGTGCCTACACACAGACTTCTCTCTGATACAGTAACAACATACTAAATGTACAGCTGGGTACAAATGCTTCCTCTTGACCCTACTGACTTCCTACAAAACCCCTGGCAGTTGTATTGTCACCTTGTCATCCTCTTATTTCTTCATGTTTTCTTTCAATCTAATGCTAACCCAGCTTTTTATTTAAACACCAACAGGAAGGATTTCTGAGGCAAAAAAATACCTGCATAGTCCAGAAAATGTTAAAAAAATATATTCAAAAATCAAAGGCAGCCTTTTAAAAAGACTCTGCAACTACTTTTCTGTACAACCACTTCATTGCATGACTTTTCTTTCCTATACTAAAGAGCACATAACTCTAAATTGCAAAGTAAAGTTCTTCTATAGACTATTTTTGCACAGATTCCAGATGGCACAGAGCAAGTGACTTTGCTATGTAAAGCTAAAGATTTCAGAGGAGGTGACTATAAAGACATACTCAGCTTTTGTACCCCCTTCATCACTGACTGCAAGGGGAGAACATCCCAGCAATCACTCCCCATTTTTAGTTTTGAAGCTAGACATCTCTTCCTTTCTTCCTTTCTTTTTTTCCTACATCTCTGATATGGAATATAATCAATATTTATAAAGTTAAATAGGACATTCTTACATAGCAAAGCAAGGTGTTCATTTCCACCTTTTAAATCAGTGGGCCGCTGCGTGCCTGTATGCATACCTGTATGGTCTCGTTGGCACTATCAGAGAGATCATGCAGCATGACTGATGATTGAAACCTATCCTTTGTTATAATAGCCCCCGTGTGGGATTTGTGTAGCACATGTATACTTTATTTAATAACAGTGATAAGTAATAGTGATATTAATCATAATAGATAAATAGTAATTAACAGGAATGAATCCTGTTATTTCTTTCCTCCTGTGGGATTTCAAGTGATGGCTCTCATCTTCTAATGGGCAGTGAGTGGGCTGAGCTTGGCTTCCAAACGCTACTGTTGCTTCTGTTGCAAGCCCTGAAACACAGCTCATTCCTGCTGAGTTGAGCAGGACTTTCCAGGACCCTTGCAAGCTTGCCCCTCAAAAACCCATAGCAAACTGAAGATCTGTAGGTGCTGTAAGCTGTGAGGGCTGGGATGGATCCTGTGAGCAGTTTGGCAATACCACTGTTACGTATTAAGGTTTTAAGCAAGAGACAGTAGCAAACTCGTTTGTTCAGGAGAGATAGTGATATCAGTTCTACTGGCTCGGGAAGCAGATAAACCTGCACAGAGCAAAAGCAGGTGAAAAGCCTAAGCCTGCTTAATTACACTTTCCTAACCACTGCTGGCAGATAAGCTCTGTCCTAGAGGCTGAAACCAAGAAGACAAAAATACAACCACAAGATTCTCAGGATGCCCAGTATTTTCACATGCAGCCATTTCATCAAAGCAGCAGTCAGGCTTTTGCTCTCTTTTAAGGATCCTGAAATACACAGAAAAAGACTTTCAAGAAGCATGAAAAAGTATGGAGGGTTAAGGCTGAGGTAAACGTGTTCTTTACCATCTTATCTCTCCACATGCATCATCCAAAATACACACATACCCACCCACAAATGCACACCTGAAATAACATCACTGATCACTTGAAGCAGCAACTTCTGCTCCCATGATTCTTTCATACTGCACTATAAGAGGAAATATTTAGCACGTGGTTGCACAGACCCCATTATTTGAACCACACTTCCTGTTCTTAGCCCAATACGTTTACAAAGTAGCACATAGGAATGTCAAACAAATATATGTATTAACATCCAGCACCAAGTACCACAAAGCCTGTCTCATCTTCCAATTTCTGCCATAGGCCTGTGGTGTGATCTCAGTATGTAGTCGCTTGAGTGGCAAGTGTAGATATCCAGCTCTTGTGCCTGTATTTGAGCTTGCCCATATGAGACACTCTTCAAACTGCTTCTAGAGCATAGACAAATGGGAAATACAAATTTTTATATGTGAATGGCTATAATGTGGCAAGTTCTGCAGTTGGATTGCACTTTATACACAGGACTTTGTGTACTTCAAAACCACAAAAGATTTTCCACTTCTTGCCACAGAACCATGGCCACGAGCTTAAGCATGAATTGAGAAATGCTTCTGCTGCTTATGGCTGTGTAGAAGATACTGAGGGTAGAGAGTGAGGAATTGAACCACATGAAGGCAATGCTCTCATCACCCCACTTGTAAACACACCAAGCTGTTATCTAATCCATCTAAGCTATAGCTCCAGTGATGAGGAGGGGCAGGTTTCTGTCTGAGCTGCTCACAGGAGCTGTACTCATACACTACATTTCACTCCTGCCCATTGTCATTTCCCTTTCATCTGGCGTGAGCTGCACTAAGAATAATGCAAGTGATCTTAGAGATAGGTGGTTTCAGAGCACTCTGGTTTTTTTTAAGCATGTGATCAACTTGAAGTCTTTGGCTACTGTAGTGCAACGGAATAGGATTATGTTGAGACGTGGCTTATTTTACAGATCTGCAAGATGACACAGTAATTCAGCTTTAAATTCCTTTACAACATTTTAATTCTGCTTAGTGCTGACTAAAGATTTGTTATCAGCTGGCTTCCCCAGCTCAGCAATTTGTTAGTGGGATTTGCTCAGGCTGTGGCTGAACCCCAGAGCAGCACAGTGGCATTGACCGACCAGGCTGTGGGCCTTCACTGGTAGACAGGCTTGAACCGACAATAAATGGCCCTTGGCCACATTATTGTTTATTCCCTGGTACCTGATGAAAATGTTCTCTTTGGAAGGATGGGTCAGGAGCAGCTAGTAGGCCCAGAGATGCTTACCTACTACATTCTGCCATTTGAACCATTCAGGGATACCACACTGACTTGTTTCCAGATTATGGTGTATATAGGAAGCCTTTTTTCTTTTCTGGCTTCCATTATTTGTGTGATGTTTCACTTTCAAACTTGGAAAACTGTAGAGAGAAATTAAATCCTTTAATGCATCAATTGATACAGATGGAAAAAAAAGCTTTCAGCACACAGTCCTTCAAGTTTTTATTTGTTTTAGTAATTGATGCTATGTTTAAATCACGACATCATCTCTCATTGCCTCTTACCATACCTTATGTTGACTTGTCAGCAATATAGTGTCTCATTTCCCAGCAGCTGGCTGAGAGTTCAGTCAACATCCAGCTATACATTGGGATGCCAAACTATTCAAAATCACTCCTCTGCAGCAATGAAGCCTAATGGTTTTTGTAGTAATTAAACACTGTGACAAGGGAGGAAAAAGTATTTGCTTAGTAGCGGGAATGATGATGGTGAGGTGCTCAACCTGATAAGACAGTTCTTTGTAAACCCTGAATGAACCTGCTCACTTCATTCAACCAAAGGTTCTTGGGTAAAATGTAAATAGCATTGCTGTCTATCTGGTAATAAACACAGTGTTTAGCTGCTACACATTCTGTACAGCCTTAGAAGGCATCCTGAATAAGGGGAATAAACATTAATGCTTGAGAACTAGCCACTTACTGAATGAGACAAGGAGCCCATCAAAATAATATAAAGGTATGCGTGTGAATGCAGGCAGAAAGTTTTGCTAAGGTTGTGATCCCCATCTATTGGAGATGTAATTTTGCAACCTTATCATTCTCACCCCACCCCTCCTCATGAAAGGTTATTTACAACTCGCACTGCTTCCATGTAAGAATTAAACAAATTACTTTTTAAATGGTTATATAACCATTGCTTTCCCCTAAAAGAGGCTATGTATTTTTGTTTACTGCTCTCAAATGCAACTTATATAAGCACCTAGAAGCAAGGCTGTGGAGGTGTTATACGCTCTTCCAGTGTCCATGCGGGTTTTTCTAAGTGCTGCAAGTGGAGGTGTTACCATCCAGAAAGCCGTGTGGTGGGAGGAATACTCAGGTATATCAGTAATACTCATGGCTACGTGGGACCAGGACAGCAGAGGAAGGACTGGCTGCAAATTGTTTCACCTAAATATAGGCACAGTACTCTCAAAGCTTGGGTCCAGATTTACTCGTTCAAGAGTCATGCTCACAAAAGCAAGTTAATGTGCTTTAGTGTTTGTTGAATTGTGAATGGATTTCTCCACATCACTGTACTAAAGATACTATATGGATACATGAGTAGAGCCCACCCCTGGAGCAAGCTCAGGCTGCCACAAGGGCACTGCCAGGTGATGTTTCAGCTGGAGTAGCGTAGCTGGGACTAACCTACAGGAAACCAGGCTGGCACAGGAGCAGGTCATGAAGGCAGAGAACTGCTGCAGAGCAATATTGCTTCTAGAATGATGGCAGGGAGCCTTCCCATTGCTCAGACCCTGAGTAGCTTCAGGGGCAGTCACCTGGAGCAGGAAGGCGAGGGAAGTCCGCTGCGCATGAGCTCTGCGCTGCAGTCTGGTGGCTGCAGAAAGCAGTTCTGAAAAGCTCTGAGCTGCCCTTCTCTGTGTGGAAAGCAGGGAGAGGAGTGTTCCTAAGCTACTGCATTGTGTCTATGCAGACAGCAGGCTCTTCAAGGAAGGAGTGCTGGACCTGGATCTGCTGAGGGCCTCTGGTACAATGAGAGTAAACAATAATTGAGCACTGCCTTGCAATTTCAGTGTGAGCAGCTGAAACACATGATGCTGAAGAGCATGGTGGTCAAAATGCCGATGGGAATGCCAAACAGGTCAGCTGTTGGTATCCCACAGCCTGAGGGCTCCAAGTTGTGGCTTTATTTTTTCCTGCGCTTGGACAATGTTAAACACTTCCATGTCAAGGAGAACTGAAATCCACAAGAGCCAAGAGCACGCTGACCTGTGCTGGCTCTGCTTTGCTTATGGCTGGTATCCATGAAAGTGGGAACCCCGCTGCCTTCAGACCACAAAGCCAGCAGGGCTGTGCCCTGACTTCAGCCCGAACTGTTGGGAGAAGCATGGCCAGGGTGCTGGCCCTGCTGGAACCGGAGGAACTCAGCGGGTGACAACAGCACGGGGTGGATGAAATGAAGATACATCAATACACCCCAACAGGTTGATAGCCCTGTATTGGGTCTCCGCCCTACATGTGGGTGAGGGTCCACGCTCCAGCGGCCCCACGGGCGCACCGGACCCAAAGCGGGGCTGCCCTCCCGCAGTCCGGTGCTCGTGCAGCGGGCCGGGCCGGGTCGTGAGACACGGGGACCGCGCAGCTGCGGGGCCCGCAGCCTCAGCAGGTGCACGGTGAAAGGAGATGCAGAAAGGCTGGGGGGCCGTGAGGCGTTTTGGGGCGCACACAGCAGCCTAAGCCTCACCCCGCGCTTCTTTACCTGGGGGCCGCCAGCACGGCCAGGGGTTCCCCATTCCCCGGCTGGCCGGGGGGCTGCAGGGGGCGGGTGTCCCGGGCGGCGGCGGCGGCGGGCGGGCACTAAGACCGCACCGCCCCCGGGCGCTGCGCGGCGCGGCGGCTGCAGAAGAGGAGGAGACCGGCGGGCCCGGGAGGAGAGGCGAGGAGGGGAGCGGAGCTATGCTAAACCTGGGGTACCGCTGAGGCGGGGCGGCCAGGCCGGAGGCGGGAGCTCTCCGGCTCCTGAGGCGTCAGGCGGCATTTCGGCGCGGGGAGCGGCTCCGCAGCCACCGGGCCAATGAACATGTCCGTGTTGACTTTGCAGGAATACGAATTCGAGAAGCAGTTCAACGAGCATGAGGCCATCCAGTGGATGCAGGAGAACTGGTGAGTGCCGGCGCTCAGCCCGGCCGGCTGCGCGGCCCCGCGGCGCCGTGCGCGGGCGCAGAGCTCCGCCGCTACCTGCGCGGCCCCGCGCCCCGGCTCCCCATCAAACTTCATTTCCAGCCGCGCCGCTATCAACTTTGCGGGCTGCGCGGGGAGCTCCGGGGCCGGGGGCCGGGATCCCCCTCCCCGTCACGGCTGCTCGCCCACGCCGCCCTCCGCGTCCCGGTGCCGCGCAGCCCGCCTGGGCCTCACCGGGCGCGCCTCGCCCACGCCGCGCTGCCGCCCTCCGTCGCCCAGGGCCCAGGCTCGTCCTGCGCGGCCCCTCGGTACCCGGGGAGCTGCGGAGGGTCGGCGGGCAGCGCTGCCCCTGCAGGCGGGAAAGTGCCGGGTATCTGGTAGGGCTCGGACCTTGCGGCATCCTCCCGTGTCTCAACTGGGCTTCTCTTACGGGCAGGATAAGCAAAATGACCAGCTGGGGGTTGCGTATTCCAGTCGTCCTGCAGATGAGCTGTGTGGGTACCCTGTATCACTCGCTACTCGCGTGGGCACTCTGTATCATGGCTCATGTGGGTAACTTGTGTTGGTACCCCATGCTGCTTATCCCTCTGTAGGAATGTGAGCATATAGGTGCTCTTGGTCTGAGAGGGATGGATGCTTCCCATTTTGTTCACGTTCTGGAAGAAAACTGCTATCAGAATAGGACAGGCTGGTAAGAAGAGGTTGGAGGGGGTGATGTCTGAGGTGTGCATTAGCTGGATGAGCCACAGGAGATGCAGTTCCGATTAAAGAACGTGACTGGGAACCAGGACTCCTGCATCGTCCTCGTGGTTCTCTTCATTATGTGACCTTGAGACAATTACATAACCTCTCCTGGGCCTCAGTTTCCCCAGCCAGCAGAGACCCTGGGGTAATAATGTTGAATTACCCTCTTGGGGTGCTTTGGTATCTGAGATGCCATTTGCTGAGGGCCTGGGGAAAGTCGAGCACTGTGTAAATGCAATAGCAGTGTTACTGAAGTCTCCCTGGCTGTGTGCTTGCTGCAGTTAGCTGGCTGGGACTCATTAGCACGAGGCCCTGCTTCCCGGGCCCAACAGAGGAGGCCATTGACTCTGTGCTCTGCTGTGCAGCCTGCGAGATGGGACGCTCCATGTGCATGGAGTCTCAGTGTAGTTTTGTCCTCTATAAAAGAGCCGGTCCATTCATAATTTGGTTCTTATGGAAGTAAAGGAGAAGAGCAGTCTGTGGCCCAGGGACATTTCAGGGAACGAGATGGAGCTGTGCCTGCTGTGGTCTCTCTCCTAGCAAGCTTCTCTTGAAAATACTGGTGGAGCTTCTCCCAGTATTCAAGTTATCTTATGCATCTTTGTCTGATGGAAGTTTACTCACTTAATGAAACAGGTCCTTTTCCAGCATAAGACTAACGTGGAAGACTTGGCAGAAGACCAACAAATAAAACACAGCAGCTAAGGACTGTACAAGGTTTCCCCACTTCCCATCAGTTTACTCTGTATGTTTGTCTGTGCTGGTGCTGATGGCAGTGCTTGCCTTCCCGGCTTAGGCAGAACTTGGATGCACACATCATGTCTATGAGATGAAGTTATTAAGTAGGGATAAACACTGTTGTTTCCTCCTTAATGGGAGGATAAACTAAGGGGTCTGGCTTCCCAGAAGTCTGTGGCAAGAATTTATGCTATTACTAGTAATTATGTGTAGGTAAACAAGTCCCGGAGGTGTGGCATTTGTTACTTTACTTCCATCTCAGAAGTAGTTCTCAATGCCTTACAAGGCCAAAAAGTAATAAGTAAGATCTGTAGCGTGTAAGAGGCAAAGAAGTGACTCTAAGTGTTTCTTCTGGGTTTGGTGGAACATCGGTGGAGTCTGACTTGATTGCATATGAGGACAGACCAGATTTAGGCAACATATGAATCCCTTTACATACCCTCTGGTATCTGGGCTGTTTAAATGTTAACAAGCCTTTTTAATTATAACTTTTCCAGCCAAGCTGGAAAAGCTTGAACACAAAGTCCTGGGGTAGTGGCGTGCCCCTGGGTACCAGTGTGGTTGGTCTGTATGTACGATGGTGCAAGGGACAACATGGGTGCATCTCTTTCGCCAGGGCTGAGCCTCTTTTGCCTCCGTCCTCCCTCTCAAGCTGCTCCTCAGGGCAAAGGAATGTCACAGAGAACTTGGCACATCACCCATTGCAAATACCCATGCTTGCCTTCAGCATGCTGGGGTTGTTCTCCTCGCTCCCATGTCTGCCTCTGGAAGTGTTCCCTGCAAGGGTGATGTGGGTGGAGCCTTCCTGACAGCTGAGAGCTCTGACAGCAATGAGTAAGGGCCTCCTTACCTCATCCCAGGTCTTCCTCTTTCAGTTTATGGAGACCCTCATCCCACAGCGAGATGGACCATGGGCCTATGTTAGCTATGCTGTACAGAGAATGTTGTTGGGATGCAGAGGGAAAATGAATGGGACGTTCCCAGAACCTCCAAGCTCATGGACTTCATGCCTTCCTGATGTGCTCTCCTACTGCAGGGCAGCAGGGTGGGTGCAAGGCCACCAGTGTCAGGGGTAAAGAGCTGGTTCCTTACCCTACACCAGTAACAGCAGGTTTGGGACAGGCTGAAGAGCTGCTGGGTCCATTAGGTCCCATGGAGCAACTTGCACATGTGTTGTGGGAAGGCTGTTGTTTACCACCATCTGCCATCAGATAGCTGGATTTTCATGTAAGATGCAGTGCCCCACTGATCTTATCATGCCTGTGTTGTGGGAGTTATGATTTCAGCAAGATAAGAATTAAGCCAGGAGTTTGTTAAAAACAATTGCTTAAAACTAATTCTCAGGTCAAGCCGTCCAACCACCTCCTCCCAAATTTCCTTGAAAAGAGATTAAAGCAAATAATCTGCGGGGTATTATTTTTCATCAAGCTACTCTAGGAGGGTGGGTGCTGCTCTCGCCCTTCATTTCTTGGAACCAGTAAGTTGTGGATTTTGCAGTGGACTGTGGGCTCAGGTAGGCGTGCAGCAAAGGGACCAGCAGCGCTGCCATCCTGCCTGCAGGGCACTGCGGCGAAAGAAAGCGGCCGGAGCTGAAGTGGCAGAGATGGGTGGTGAGAGTGCTGGCAGCCGGGTGCCGCCGCGCCGCAGAGCGCCAGGTTGGGGCATCGGCACCGAGTGACAGTTGTTGCTGTTATAATTGTCTGGCCAATAATAATTATCTTCAGATGTCTGCTGACGAGGGGCTCGCCAATGGGGAGGCAGGAGGCCTGTGCTGACTGCGCTGAGATTATCTGCCTGGGGTGACGTCACGCGAGGGCTTGCCGAAAATCACAGAAACTTTTCCTGTGCTGCTCCGCCGTGGCAGCAGAGCCCTGGGATCCCATCCTGAGCCATTGGTGTGCCCTGGCAGCTCTGCACTGCAGAGTTCTGCTCCTCCCCGTCCCTTTCCATGTCTCTCCGTTTCCTTTAACCCTTGTCAGCCAGCAGCGAGCTCTCAGGTAGCAGCAGGAGGATGAACGCAGAGCTAGTTGCTCCCCGAGGATGCTGTGGGGGTGTGCTGTAGTAGGTGGCCATTTTTTGTTAATGAACCTGTAGGACAGAGTGAAGCCCTGTGGAACTCAGACATGACTGTGAAATTAACTCTGTGCGCCCTAGATTAGTATAAATGCTTTTGTATTCAAGAAGTTGATTTTAACCTTTTGATATAAATTCATTTGTGGCAGGGGACTGAGAGTGCCACTAATTCTGGGGCATTTATACCTCACTGTAATTTTCTTTCCGGTCCAAATTGAAAATAGGTGTTGAAAGGCAGAAGATGAGCCAATTTGAGTTTCGAGATGTGCTTCTCTTTTAATAATTCATGCAAACACTGTCGTTCTGGACAGGCTTGTTTCCTAAATGCAGAACAAACTTCTCTAATCCACTTAAGTACTCTTACCTCATGCAAAAATCAAGAATGAGAGGCTGTGCCTGTCACTCCAGGCATATGTGTATAGCAGCCTAAGATTGATGCAAACTACTTCTTTATTTCTTTCTAAAAACTGAGTGCTTGCAAAATGCCAGGGGAACGTGGAGAGGGATGCTGCAGTCACCCTGTCCTTCTGCTGAGTGCTATGGCAAGGACACAGAGTGCAGCACTGGAGCTGCTTTTCAGCATGGAGGCTGTTTTATTTGACCAAATTCAGAGAATGTAGGTTACCTTTATGTTTATTCTAGTGCCCAGAAAACCCTTCTGCTGTTCTCTGGTGCAAACTGGCCAGAAAGCTGAAACACTGAAGGAACAGAGTGATGTTGGTGCCACAGAATTTAGCAAATAGCAACTCCTTTGCATTTTCTCTGTCCTTTCCTGAGCAAAAGGCTGATGTACTGCAGCATCACAGAACTCTCTGCCTCTCTGAAAGTGTAAGGATAGAGCCAGTGGGGAGCAGCAGCACTTGTCATTTCAGAGTTCAGATGATCAGGTATTTTCTGTCTCTCTGTGTGCTTGAGGAAAACAACAGAACAGAAAAGATGGTGGCACAAAAATATCATCCTAAGGATAAATGCGTTGGTGACTTCTAGATTCAGCCTGCATCTGAAACAGTCACTGGCCTTTCCCTCACCCTATTCCTGGAGTTTGAGCACTTCTCTTGTGCAGCTTCATGAATTTTTAAGCCTCCGGGAGTGAAGACATCTCTTCTGCTTTGTATGTGAAACACTGTGTGCTCGTGGGACCAGCCACCTAGTAAGAAAGGCCAACATGAACTCATTTAGGAGACTGCCATTATTTTCAAATGCACATTTGAATACTGAGGACAGTTTGCACTTAGGAAGAGCTGTAGAATGCTCAATTACTTTGGAACTTTGAAGGAAACAGCTGACATCTTCAGCTGGTTCATGTCATGAGAGCAGAATGCAACTAGCGTGGTTAGGACTTTCGATCACTCCATTAATGTAACTGGCCTCCCAGACCATTGAAAATGCAGTCAGCCTTTGTGACCAGAGCATCTATTGCTCCCTAAGGAGTAAAGCCGAGTCCCATTAATGTTGGCCTCAGCAGAAAAAGGTCTGGCCAGTTATCGAACCCTCGAATTTTAGCTTTGTGTTTGGAACTGATGTCTTCTCCACAGCTGCCTGTAGTGGCACTGGGGAGAGAGGAATGTTTGTACTTATTTTTTCATATCATAGAATTACTCAGGTTGGAAAAGACCTCAAAGATCATCAAGTCCAACTGCAGCCTAACCATAGTGCCCTAACTCTTAGTAGCACCTTAGTACCTTAACTCTGGTACCATAGTACCTTAACTCTTTATGCAGTCTCTACCCCTTGCTCAAGAGCTTAGCCCAAGCCCTTCTCAGCTGACTTTCACGTGAGAACTCTTATTGATAAATGCAGAGATTAAAAGGGGTGATATCTTGTAAGGGACAGGGTGTAATGTTGCTGTTTTCCTAACAGCATTAGCACTGGACCGGTTCCCTGAGTGCCTTGGGAGTGCAGGTGATGGGGACAGGCACGATGGGTGAGCACAGAGACTCTGCTCTGCTTCAGAGTTTGTAGATATGGAGAAGAACGTAGAGCAGGGCTTTCCCTTTTTGCTTCAAGGGTAAACTTTGAGTGCTTATGGAGCTTTCTGTAGCTTGGAGAGTGATTTTGTAGTACAGGGTCCACTGGGAATGCATGAAGAAAGATGACAGAAAACGCTCTTTTGAAAGCTTAATCAAGAGAGTTGTTTTTTTTTTTACCTAATGGAAATGGTTGGAGGTTAAAATATTGTTTTTAAATGTAAGTTGGCATTGGCTGAAATGTAAAAGAAACTTTTTACTGACTCAGACTGTATTGACACAAGCTATTAGTACAACCATGTTACCTGTGTATTGCTATACAATGCTTTTTTATTGTAAACTGTTTTGTCAGCCCACTTGAATCCTTGAATCCCATCCTGGGCTGAGGCAAAAAAACTTTGCCTTTACTTAGTGCTGACAGAGTGCCTTGCAAAGTGATGCTCCATCCCTGAGTGAAGCCCCCAGCATTGCTGGAGTTCTGAGCCCTGCCATTCTTGCTGCCATATGTGTGTCACAGTGTACCATTCCCTGAGCTTTCTGTGCGATGCAAGTGCAGTACGGTGTGGTGCTCTGCAGGGACGCTCAGGTCAGTGGCATCCTGGCCAGCAGCGATGTGGGTAGCAACATGTCTGTGCTTGCACCTGGGCTAATTCAATGAAGAAGCTCTATCACTTCATTAAGATTGGAAAAGACCTTTAAAATCATCTAGTCTTACCCCAACCCACCCCTACCATGCCCACTAATCACATCCCTCAGTGCCTTATCTACATTTCTTGAATGCCTCCAGGTACGGATATTCCACCACCTCCCTGGGCAGCCTGTGACAGTGCCTGACCACTCTTTCTGAGATAAAAATTTCCTGAGCCTCCTCTGGTGGAACTTATTACTTCTCATCCTAAGGGGCAAAGCCAAAGTGGCAGTGTGTATTGCCTTCCCATCCAAAGCCGCAATTGCACATGATGGCAACTTTCCTTGTGCCCTTTGTACTGTGCTCCATTACAGATCTTCAGCTGCAAGCCTTATTGACTCTTGTGGGGGCAACAGTCTTACCTTTGATTGCCACGAGGCTTACTTGTGTTAATTATGGACTCAGGAGCAGGTGGAAATGCTCCAAAAGTAACATGACCTGATCTACCAGGGTACGTGGCCAGGATGTTGCAGATGAGACATACCATAAAGTGATGAAATGATGGGCAGATCTTGTATCTGCCAAGCGATCTTTGACCCTGTGTGGGGAGAGTGGCTATTTGGAGTGATGAAGGAGTTTTACCTTGTGCCAGAGATCCTGGGGCTTTGCAGAGGGCACACAGTAGTTTGTGCAATGTGCAGCATGCAGGGGAGTGATGATCAGTACATCCGTCCCTGAGCATGGGGGAATCTGGCTTCAAACTGAACATAGCCATAGCCCAGACCCACATAGCCCATAGTACAGACTTGCATCCATCATCCAGGAGTAGTATTTCAGAAGGTGCTCGAGTCCCATGGTTTCAATGAAAGTTGGGACCTGAAAATTGCTCCTTGTGTCTCAGTTTCTTAGCTGGGAAATATGAAGCAATTTCTTTCGGAGGTATCACTGTCTGTGTGCTTTAACCATGTCACAGAGGTTATTCTGAGATGGTAAGACCTGTGTGAGTAGTTGCGTTACAAGAATTCAGACAATGTATCTTTTATGCTAATACTATGCAACTTAACGTTTGTGTAGCACTGAAGAAAGCTTCATTCTTGGCAAGGATGTGGGGCAAAGTCTGTCTCCTTGACTGTGGTAGCTGAAGAATAAGAAGCTGCTCTGATACTGAAGAGAAGACAGTTCATTGTTGTTATCATGGGATTAAACTGCAGAAGTCTGGACCATTTGTAATTGCAAATTTATGGAAGGAATTGTCCTTCAAATAGTCTAATAAAGCTTCAGACATCTTCTGATGATAACTTCTAAGTAGAAATTTTAAAGCTTACTGGTAATTAGTTCCAGCATATGAAGCTTGGAAATTGAGTGAAAAATAAGTTGATCATCATCCACAATCATGAGCTTCTCAATTTGAATGCATTGATTCTGGCATCTGTTGAATTTATTTACCTCTGGACATGAAATTTATGGTCAGTCCAGAGTATTATTAAGGATGAATATCTACCCTGTGTCTTGAGCCATCAGTCATATAAACATACCTAGAAAGAGCAATCCCAGGGATTGCCAATTAACTTTTTAAGAGGAAGAAACAGTGGACCAAGTTCATCTCAATAAGAGCACCAACATGGTATTAGTGAGGAGTCTGATTCTCTGGCTAATAAAGTTGTTTGGTTTTCTTTTTACATTTAGAGCTATTAAGAGGTACTTAAAATGGTAGTAAATTCCCATAAGTATAAACAAAAGCAGGATGCTAAAGTTGCACTGTCCCATTCAGATAGTGGTTTTCTTGAGAGATCCTTACAAAATCTGGCTTTTGCTCTTATTTTAGCTTTAATAGGGAATTTTCCCAGTTCTCCTGTGCATCTGCTGAATGCAGGACTTCTGTAAACATTAATGGTAGTTTTGTGGTTTCAGATATACAACGTACCCAGTCAGCTGAAAGCCTTGAGTTTTCTTCCTTTCTTGCTCTCCCAGGAGAGGCTGCTTTTCCAACTCCTTTTTCATGTCTTTGCAGATCACAATTAAGGGAAGTGTTTGTTCATAACAAAGAACTTTTTGGACAGCTTAGGTTTAGATTCCTTGCTTGCTTGTTGTTTCTTCGTTATCCTTGCTTGGCAGCTGGTGATTTCATTGTGTTTCCTAGGTAGAAGCTGAAATCACAGAGTTGCATTAAGTGAACGCTGACTGGGTACACAACACTGATTTAGGACCCACGAAGAAGCAAGTTATTCAAGAGACAAAAGCGTTTTGAGATGGAGAATGTTTTCCTTATTTTGTGAAGGCAGTGCCCCGTTACATTTTTGCGTAAGACTGCTGTTGGCTGCTATCTGAAACAAGATACTGACTGACCTTGTTCAACTTTTCACCTCACTTACTCTCTTCTGTGTGCTAAAATACTGTTTTTTGATCTTGTGCCTGATAAAGAAAGTACTATTTTTGGTACCACTCACACCAGAATGGTCCGATAGTGACCTTCTGTTTTGCAATGGCTCTGTGTACACAGAGCACCGGGTTGCTTTTTTACATCATTATTTGTTGTTTCAGAACTGTAAATACTTTGGAGTTAAACCCGTTATTTTTAAATCTTATTTGCATTGGTGATTCATGCCAATCATACTGCCTTCATGCCACTGCGTTTCTGTGGGTCCGATACCACAAGAGATGCCTTGTTCAAGGCACTGCCCATGTATGTTCCCATCTAATGTAGTTGCAGGGTCCTTGATTTCTGGAATAGAGCAATAACAAAAGAAGGCTGCTGGTTTGTAGCTTTGCTCAGCCTGTGTCATATCTCATTATGAAAGGTGCCTCTCTTCTAAAAAGCGCATCGCAGCAACTAGCTGGGAAAATCCTGGATAAAATCTATAGTAAATTTTCTGTAGACTTCAATGTGAGAGAGAAAGTTTCTAAACTTGTATGTGATAGAGGAATGTAATGTAGCATCTGGTACGTAAAATGTTTGTGATGACACGCATAGTTTGAAATGGTCATTACTGTAAGTAATTGGAAAGGATTCAAGAAGAATATGAAGAGAAAGGAGATTGTGTCTACATGTAGGAAAAATGCATACCAGGCTGATAAAATGGGCAATCCAGGCAGAAATAGTAATTATAAGAGCTAATGCTGGTGTGCGAGCAGTGCTCTTCCCTCTGTTTTTTTCTAATAGTATGCTCTGATTAAAAAAGGAAAATTGACTAGAATGAGAAAACATCTATTGTATATCCACATTGGAGCTGGGAGCACAGGTTTCAACCTCAAGTTTTCCGAATTCTCCTCTTGCCATAGCAGTCACCATGACTTCAGCAGCTTTGACGTCATAAAGCATATTCCCTGGTGGGAGGCCGATGGCTCCAGCGTAGAGCTGAAAGGTATGTAAGATCCCAAGGGCGGCCCTTGGATCTCTGAAATTTTATGAGTAAGGTAAGCAGTTTTGAACTACATGGATTTAAATGGTGTATGTGATTGAGGGAGTCTCTTGACAGACAAGTATTTTGCTACGCTTTCCTTTTACAGATTTCTGTGGGCTTTTGACTTGAGAGGCCATCTCCTCTCAAGTTATAGTCCAAACTTATTGCTGGAGAAGAGTAGATCAAGTTTCGTTAAGCTAGGTCACATTGCATCTGCTTAAAAGGGACATGAATTGGGCTTCAGACATCTTTTAGTCAATTTTCCTTGCATGAATTTTCAAGAATGAGTTGTGGTGGAATTTCAAGAAGCTTATGTGCTGTTAAGGCACTTGTGTTTGTTGTATTACTGTGCAGAGGTACTATTTTCTGGTTTCCTTTTGCCCTTCACTAAGGTCTAGACAGAATATTTACAGTCATGTGCTAGGTGAGTTATATGCTTAATGACAGAAAGCTAGGTAACATCTCTAATGGTTGTAGGTATGCCTTATAAGTAGTGGTTCTGCACTGTTACTGGGATTGCTCTGAGAGCTACTCAAAGCTGCTGTGGCTGAAAACCTCACCAAGCTAGCTTGGCCACTTCACTGACTTTCACTGAAGGTCTCTTCTCAGCCCCAAAGTCCTGTATGACATTAAAAGAAAGTAAGATTTTGATTTCCAGCAATTTTGAAAGCCTCCCCCTGATGCATACAGTAGGCTGAAGCATATCAGGTGTAAGCTTTGTACCAACATGTGTTTTTCTTGGCCTTACCCCTTGAATGTTAGCCAGCTTGTGGGGCAGCGTGGCAGACTCCCTGTTGCTCCTTGTTCATGGGGGTGATGTCAAAGTGAGTTGGCCTGCCAGTGTTTGCTGGATCTGGAACCACAGCTGCAATCAGATGGCCAAGGCCACCTGACATGGCTTTGCCTGGGGCCATGACCTCCTGTGGAGACTCAGAAAAGCCTGATGAAAGGCAGTAAACTGACTGCTCTAGTTGCCTTTCCTGGAGGCTGTGTGACTTTCCCAAAGGACCACAGCGATCATCTAGTTTCAACTTCCCTGCCATGTGCAGGGTCACCAACCACTAGACCAGGCTGCCAGAGTCACATCCAGCCTGGCCTTGAATGCCTCCAGGGATGGGGCATACACAACCTCCTTGGGCAACCTGTTCCAGTGCGTCACCACCCTGTGTGAAAGAATTCCTCCTAATATCTAACCTAAACCTCTCCTGTCTCAATTTAAGATCATTCCCCCTTGTCCTATCATCATCTACCCTTGTAAACAGTTGTTCTCCCTTCTGTTTATACTCTCCCTTCAAGTACTGAAAGGCCACAGTGAGGTCTCCCTGGAGCCCTCTCTTCTCCAAGCTATACAATCCCAATTCCCTCAACCTTTCCTCATAGGAGAGGTAGGAGATAACATGTCCGTTGGTACTTAATGCCCATGGAAGCGCATGTGTGGCTTGTGGCTTGCACACTCTGAGCAGTCTTTTTCTGGCTGCCTGAGTGGGCATAAAAGCTGTAAGTTGTGAATGACTCCAATCTCTGGCTCTGCATAGGCCCACTCAAAATCCAAACCCTGTGTCTGATTGCATTGTCCAAAGGCTCCTTGTACTCTGGCAGCTCAGGGCCGTGCCCACTGCCCTCTGGTGCAGAACCTTCCCCTAACCCCACCTGCCCCTCTCCTGACACAGCTCTGTGCCATTCCCTTGGGTTCTGTCACTGTCTCTAGAGAGCAGAGCTCCCTGTGAGGAACTGTAGCTGCCATGAGGCTTCCCCTCAGCCTTCTCTGCTCTAGGCAGAGCAGACCCAGGGATGCCAGCTGCTCCTTGTATGTCTTGCCCTAAGAAGGGTAAGGCACTCTATTGAAGAACTATGGGCTTTCAAAGACCTTCACTCTGAAAACTGATTTTTGGGATTCATTCCAGTCTGTGGGATTATGTATGGTGGTGGTGACAGCTTTGGTCAGATGGTGATGTGAGTGCTGCTAAACTGAGCTCAGCTGCCATTCCTTGGGCTTCCTGTGGGACTGCCATGGAGAGGAAGGACAACACATGAGGAATGTACATATGTGGTAAATGAGGTTATGTAGTGGATCAAGGACCTGTTTCCCAGAGACGCTGGCTGGTGATGGCTTTTGTGTGCCATATCAGGTAACTGGCAGTAGGTTTGCTGGTGGCTTGAAACCCAGTGAGTTTCACAAGACTTCCCGGCCCTGTCTATTGCTGCTTCATCCTACTCATCACTTTCTGTAACCGCAGCCAGCAAGTGCGGTGCAGCCATGTGTGATTCCTTGGCCAAAGGCAGAAGGTCAGTGACTTGGTTTGCAGAGCTTATGGGAGGATGAGCCAGGACACAGGCTAATTTGTAAGCAGGTTCAGTGGAGCATTATCTGGCCTACAGTGCCAATAGGCTAATTCTGAGACCAGGGGGTCTTTTAGGTGACAAGTGACTAGATCTCTACCATCACCCTTGTGTCTCTAAATACGTTACAGATTTCTTTTTTCTACATAGGGGGAGAAATGGAAGAAATCTACAGGAAAACCTTACCCAGAGCTACATGAAAATGCATTGCCCTCCTCACAAATGGGGCCTTTTGTACAGGGATGGTGTGTCACTGGGTTGGTACTGCTTCCCATCTGACTTTGCCTGCAGTGCTTCCAGCAAGGCTGCCCACATCTGCTGACTCATGCTCGTGCTGCCTTTTTCCCTTGTGTTTCCTGTTGTGTTGATTTTTATCTGTGTTCTCAGGGCTGTGCCTTGGACGCTCTATGATCAGAGTGCATGTGTTTGCCTGTGACTGTGGTGGGAGATGTCTACATTTCAGGGCAAGTGTTAACATTACTCACGTACGAGTGAGCAACAGCAATCAAACAAAGGGGATGAAGGACCTCCATGGGAGAGACTGCTGTGTCTCTATCCCCTGCTGCAGTGCTGTCTCCATGTGAAAGCGCTTCCAAGCTGTGCAGTGCAGGAGCTGGCTGTGGACATGACATAGGAGTGTGGAGGAGCTTTAGGGCTGCTGGAGCCCTGCTGGTCTGCTTCTGCCATCTCTGTGTAATAGTAATAGTCTCGTGCAGGTTGGAAGGGACCTTAGAGATCATCGAGTTCAACCCCCAGGATTCGAGCCTCTGTGCTGCAGAGCGGCACTTCTACCACCTGCGCCACCGGGGCACACCGGTGTAGGGAATCAAAGACTGGCAGGATGCTCCCAGATAAGGTTGACTCAGCTCCTCTCCCTTGGTGATCTGATCCTTTTCGGCCCTACTTGTTTTCCGACTTTGATCTTCCACTCGGAGCTCCTGAGTGACTGGATCTCTTGCCACTTGAAAGGGTGACTGCTCTTGATGTACAATGCTTAGGTACGTCTGGAAGTACAGCTGCTTATCTGCCCAAATACCATCAGTACCAGTCTTAAGCAACACTCCCTAAAATCTTTGAAGATCCTGGTTGGTATGCAAAGACAATTGTTTTCACTTGACAGTCAAGGCTCCTGAATCATATCTGTGGGTATCCAGCTGATTGTGTCTGTCTTGTCTTCTCAATCTCTTCTAATCAAGTCACCACTCATTTTTCTTATCCACCTGTAGATTTTAGGGCCTGCTTGCCTAAGGCTGATTTGAAGCCTATCTTGAAGTTGCCCTCACAAAATGCTCTTTTCTCTTTTTTCTTTTGGTCAGATGGTGTACAGTGTTTTACCAGCAATCCTCATGCAAGGAATGACATTGCATGGTCAGTTACTGGGAAGCTAATTAGCAGATGGCTTCTTCCCTCGTGGATCAAAGAGCGTTACATATCCGTTCCCAGGAGCTTGTAGCACACAGGATAACCTGTAAATGAAGCACTGTAAATGAAGCACGCTTGTCCCATTTGCCTTTTCCTGCTTATCGGTTTGTGTCACAGCAGGAGTGGGCAGCCAGCATTCCCCAGCGTCACCGAGTGTAATTCAGCACTGAAGATGCCTTTGATGACCTCTACACACCAGTTCTTTCTTATTATGCTAACCTGTATTTATGGTACTGTTTATTGCAGGTGTGGGTTTTACAGGTTTAGTTACACTAGGGACGTCTGGCATTTGCAAACAGAAATTCAAGACTTGAAAGTCTTGGCATTTTTGATTTGGGATTTCTGCAAGTGCTGGAGGGCATAAAATGCACAGCTTCTCTGGTGTTTTCTTCTGTTAAATGTTTCTCCATAGCAGTAATGGCTGTGGGCTTCTCAAACTCAGCACTGAAAGCCCTCCAGGCATTTCAGTGACAATACTAAGAACCTGAGACTAACTTTGCTCGGTTATGGATTTACATTTTTGTCATTGATTCTGAATATGTGCCGTACCAAATATGTTTGCAAACAATACAAGGAGGGTGTATGTACTTTTTGCACTTCTACTGATTCTCAAAAGCAGTGCCTGGCACTGTGGACCCACTCAGTGAGGACTAAATGATGACCAGAGCACATCCTCCATTAAATTACTCCTTTTCTACTTCGGCTTCCTCTGTTTTTGTGTTGTGATTGCTGGCAAAGAAAATCTGCCATCTCCTATTTGTAAATGATAAATTTATATTTGTTTTGCCCAACCAAACAGAAACCAGCCCTCGAACAGACAGTAATGTGAGAGCTTTAGAAAAGATGCCTCATCTTTATCAGTCAGTAGTATTGCATACTATGAGTGGGCTTTGCCTTCAGCATGGTGCTGTATTCCCTTGCCCAAGTCAGGCCATCCAGATTTTCATTTAAGATGCAAGGAAGTGATTGGTACCTCCTGAAGGTGGTTGGGGCTGTGGGCAGAAACGGAGAAACATCCATATATTACTTCTCTCTTAGACCAGATTTTCCAGCTGCTTATTTTACAAGCATGTTGAGACATCTTAATGCAGTTAGTTGTTATTAAGGCTAACAAGTTAATTTTAATGACTTTAATAGACCTTTAGCGTTCATGTTTAATCCACTACTCTTTACTGGCCTGTGTGGTATGTTGATGCCTTTTAAAGCTTCAGACTTGGTAGCTCATTGAAGGAGTACTTGTTTTTCCCATATCCTTGGGTGAATTTCTTTCTGCCAACCAATGTAGACTTCAGCACTGTATTTGGTCTAAAACTTAAAACCACTTTCACAAGATAGACTGACACAGATGTAGAAGCATCAGCAGCTGACTTTGGAAAGAGTGCCTGCATCTGCCCAGCAGAGGTATAGAGAGAGGGGAACTCTGATTCAATCTGGACTGATTGAAATGAGGTATAAAACAGTGCGCTAGCCAAGGAGGTGTAAGAAGCTGTCCAATAGACCATACAGCCTTGTTCACCGACATGATACTCAGCTCTGATGTTTCCAGCCCACTTCAGGTTCCCAGGGAGAAACATCTTGCTGGTTACAGCACAAAAATAAGTATCAGCCACTGCTTCTGTTTCATTTGAACTTCTTTTGGCATAAGAGTGCTTCTCCAGCAATTCAATTGTGAGTTCCAGAGTTTCTGAACTATATTAAAATTTAATCTGCCCTCTAGTAGCTGACAGTTTCTATCCTGGTTTGCAGTGATTAAAAATGAATCTAGCTTGGATTTAGTGGTACTCCAGGCTACGGACATTTTGATCTTGTAAGTCAGGTTTTAAAGTAAATGCGCATTACATATACACCTGCTTTATTTAAAAAATAGAGTCAGCATATCAGCATTAAAGTTAAAATTATTCATGATTTCCTGGCTTCTTGAGAATTGCTGCTGTATCACTGTAGCTAAGCTATCAGAGAGCATCTTCCAGTTGACAGTTCATCTCTTACAAGGAGTACCTGTTATGATTGATATCAGAAACATGTACAAAAGGAGCTTTTATGTCTGCACCTGTGGTTGCTATGTTTCTGATATAGTGTTTGAGCTGGCAAACCCAGCCCTGCCACACTTGGCTGAGGCAGAGCTTCCCCTAATGCCGTAGGACAAGTTTTCTTCTATACCATGAGCCATATAATAGCATGCTAATTCTACAAAAGGGATTCGAATGCATATCTAGATTTGATTCTCTTATGGATGTAATCCTCCTATGATTTTTCTGTATATTTTGTCAGGCTTTTCTGTCTCTAGTTCCACATTAAATGCCTGCTAACCTTCCTTGCAGCAGCTTTTATTGTCTAATAACTAGAGGTAATGTGTACAAATCCTGGGATTTCTGTATTTAATAGATTTAGGAATAAATATTTTTCAGTCTTTGTTGAAATCTTTGCTTGAGTTCACAGAGGTGCTGCTGTATTGTAGTCATTTTGCAGTTACTTGCATCTGACAGATTTTCTCCATTGATGCTTCCCTGGACATGACAAATACTTTTGCACCAAGTGGAAGCGCCACTTGGGATACTTTCTGTCAGATCTGCGGAGTTTTCTTCTGCAGGTATTAACACCATTTTATTTCTCTGCTAGTTAAGAATATTCCAGTATGCCTCCAGATTCCTCCTGGTGGTTTATTAGTTCACGTTGGGCTACAGTATTTTCACTGCTTACATTCTGCAGCTAAGATGTGCATGATGAAACTCATCTGAACCTGAAGTATTTGATTCCCATTGTCACTGTTGCATCTCTGTGACATTCATTGCTTGCTCTTTGCCTTTTTCAGGTTTTGATTTGTTCAGCTTAAAAAGTCTTCTGATGCTTCATTTTTAAATAAAGCTGATAAATACTTCTGTAATGTGTCTGGTGCTTTGCGGAGAGAGGACTGATGAATCAGGGCCAGCTTCTGAGCCAGGTAGGTAGGAAGTGAAGCATGAAGTACAGACTTCCAGAAGCAAAAAGCACAAGACCATTTCAGCTTTTAATGTTATGTGAAATGTTCTCACCTTGTGGAAAATGCTCTCCAAAATCACAGTTGACTTTAGGCTATTCCGTATGTACGGTAGTGCTGTCTCTACTAAGAGCTAATCTCTGATGCAATTACTCTTCAGTTATGAAGTCATCATTTTACTTGAGACACTAAGGCTTTTTGTCTTTATTTAGTACTTCTCCTTTTTGCTCTCCATAGGTGCAACTATAATATCTGCCTTTACTGTACAAAGCATAGCATAGCAAATAAAGATGCAACAGTCTTTCTCAGTGCAAAGGTTTTCCTGTGGACAGAAGGTCCTTGAGAGCTTAGAAACTTCAGCACATGGCGTATGGAAATCTGAAAGTATTGCATGGGATTTTGCATGAGATCCAGGTGTAGAAGCAGACATAGCTATGGATTGAAATGGAAACCTCTTAGCAGGTGATAAAATCATACCTCCAAGTTTACACAAGCTATCCTTCAGCAATAACAAGTGATCAGGCACAGATTAGAGTGCCCAGTACAGAATTGCAATAACACTGTTCTTTGCTCTCAGTAGAATGGTGGACAACTCTTGCTGTGAATCATATGGGCACTGGTCATCCTTTCCCCTAGTCCTACACCTGCAGAACTGCAGAGGGATCAATGTGTACTTTGCAGCACTTCACTGCCTGCATGGGGAGAGAAAAAACACAGGTATGTGATGTATCTAGAGCAAGTTGCCTTTTTCATAAGAGACAAATTAGGAAGCTGTTTTATAAAAATGAATAGATCAGCTAGCTGTGTATGTTTTAGTTATTGCTAGAACTACTACATATTTGTTTATTAGAATTAGTTCAAGCCAATGTTGTTTAAGCAATATAAGTAGCAGGGAAATAAGTGGGGTGTCTGGAGGATGAGTCTGAGGAGGTGGTGGTGGGAGAACACCAACCCCTCTGGTCAGCATCTGAAAAGTTTGGAAAATGTGCTCTGTGGCAAGGGACTTGAGACTGCCATTTTCTGCAAGACCAGGAGGAATCTGCACTATTCTGGGTCATCTTTTTAGCCCTCTCTCCATAAGTCTTCTCAAGTGTAAATACTGCTAAACCTAAGTGTACTCAATGATGAGTAGTGAGGGAGATTGCATATTGGAACCTTTTCCTTTCAGCCAAGGACAAGGGGGAATTTGAAAGAGGGCACAGTGAACCTCTCTTTGCAAAATTTAATTAACCTTTGCAGAGCTTAGCTACTGTGGTGGTTACTGTGACTGGATCCCTTCAGTGCTGGGTTTTGTGTAAACAGGAAATAATTAGAGAAGAAACGTGTTGCTGTACTTCCATTGCATTTCCTGTGCAAACCTGTAGGCTGAGCCGTTTGGGGATTTTCCCCTTAATTGTACCCTTGGTTGTATGAGCAGTGTTGATCGACTTAACGTGATGCCCCCACGCACACCTGATTGGACCTGATTCAGGCAATGCACGTTCTGTAATGAAAGGTGTTTCAGCTCATTTTGCTATCTAAAAATACCAAGGGTGAATTCGTACCTACATTACGCAAGAACAGTTTCAGAAAGATTGCTCCTGTGGGATGCTATGGGCTTGGCTCTGTCCTCCTTACAGACATCCCTGGAGCAGGATCCACAGGGACTGTAGGTGTTGCATTAGTAACAGGGTAGCTCAAAACAGAAGAAAAGACCACCCGAGGCAGGCAAGTTTTTGAGATGTTAATAAGGGGCAGCAGAGTAAAACTAGGGAATCAAGACATCCATAAAGCCTTGAAAATTGAAGGAATTTGTGCATAATTAATAACAGTAACCAAAGCAGAGCAGCAGTCAAGCATCAGTCTCAACTTTCTTCAGGCAACTGCTGGGTATGCCCTTTCTATTTACTGGAAAGGAAAGGCAGGCTTAAGAACTGAGAAACAATTCTAGTGATGCCAATGGTAAATTTTGTTGCTAGTGAAGATCTCAGAATTGTATTGTGCTTTAATTTGGTCTCAGAGGTACATTAGATCTGAGGCATCTGAGAGGAGAATTTGTGACTGCATACGCACAAGCCAGAAAACTTCCAGAATTGCCCCAAAGGACTGGGAACTTCCCAGAAGTGTGTAGTGTTGATATAGAGCAAGATGCAGGCAGTGGTTCCCTAAGTCTCTTGGTATATCAGCTTCTAAAAGCGATGGGTTTTCATAATACTTCCTGGTTGAACGATCTGGATTATCCAGCATACACAGCTGTGATGTAGGGGTGGAGACATAAATGAATGACAATTAGTGCTTTCTCTGCTTAATGACTTCTGAATGACAACTTACATGGAGAAAGAAATAATACAGTAGGGGAATTGCTACCAGAATGCTCTGTAAGCCACTGAGAGGGAAGGGATGAAAAATATCGTATTATAACTTAACATCTATCTATCTATATATTTCTCCTTTTTCTTTGACTAGTGATGTATTCACTTACCTGCAGGATGGTTCTTGATATTATTGAGGTACATGCATGCCACAGAGGTGATAAAGGTCTTGACTATGTCCCATATAAGAAAAGGCTGAGTCTGTTCAGCCTGGGGAAAAGAAGACTGAGACTGATTAATGCTTATAAATATCTCAAGGGAGGTGGGAGGCAAATGGACGAGGCCAGTCTCTTCTTGGTGGTGTGTGGCAATGGGATGAGGAGTAGTGGCCTAAAATTTGAACACAGGAAGTTTTGTACTAATGTGCAGAAGAACTTCTTTACAATAAGGGTGACAGAGCTCTGGAAAAGGTTGCCCAAAGAGGTTGTGAAGTCTCCATCTAAGAAGATATTGAAGACCTGTCTGGATGTCTACTTGTGTGACCTATTATCGGGTACATACTTCAGCGGGGGGGTTGGGGTGGGGTTGGACTTGATCTCTGTGATTCTGTGAAGATTCAGTGATAGGGCTTAGACGTTCCTGTGTGAAATGCCCTTTTGCTCCTGCTCCATACGTTTTCATCAAAGAGGTTTTTATGAACATCCATTTGAAATATGAAATGAGATTTGTGATATATGCAGCTATAGAAAAGGGTGCCTTTCAAATCTGTGTGCTCACTGGGGAGCTCATCTTTTGTACACAGTTTCATTGGAGGGATGGTATTTAAGTGACAACCTAGAGTAATTACAGGAAAGCATGTAACTGCATTTATGGATGTTACTTTAGAAATTCAGTCTCTTATATATATTTGCCAAATAAATGTTACCATGCCAGAACTTGCACAATCAAGTGATGTATTCACTTGCACAATCAAGAGAAATTCAAGCGTGCAAGAGGAGGAAGGTAAAACTGCTTTTGTAATGATAAAGCCGAAGGCTTTTATTTCTGTGCAATTAAAATTTCACCTCAGAATTGCATAGTGAGTTGTTTGCACAGCATTTCCTTTGGTTTGTCTTGTCAGATATCTTATCCTCAGAAGGATACATGGAAGACGTGGGACATAAGTTCTGGGTTACAGGTTGCCTGAACCTTTGGTTTTCCTTCCACTGGGACCATAGTTAAGGCTTTTTGTTGTAGACATCAGAAGGTTTCCTCTTTTCTTTCCAATATTTCTTCCCAAGGGCTGAGGATGTCCACCAGACAAATATGTTGGGTAGTCGGCCGTTTTGTGATTTGTCTTGTGTCACTTAGCCTCTGAGCTCTTTGGTCTTTGTAGCCAAGAAGGAAGAAAGCCCAGCTTTTCTTCATATTTTTAATTAATAAGTGCCTGACAGAGAAAACAGGAAGGTTTAGCCTGCATTTGTGGTCCCTGTTTGTGCATAAAGGAGTGCATGGTGGTCCTGACTGTATTTATATTAAGGTGGTCAGAATATCACATGGTTTAGTAAACATGTGGAACAGCACACAGCAGTGGAAAACATTTTGGCACTTTGGAACGCTTTGCCCTTTTCAGGGCACCTTTTCATTGTGTCAGTTCCTGTCACAATCAGTTTCTGGATTTTTTAATTTTTATTTTTATTAATTTTTTTTGTGAAACTAGGTAAAAAATATCTATTAATTCCATGCACTGTTTTTCATGTGCTATCAGTGCTGATGGTGGCAGTCGGGGAGACAAGGCTCGTCAGCACATAAATAGCTTCTTGGAATGAACTGTGTCTCTTCCTTTGCTCTTAGTCACTGGTTCTTGAGATCAGCTCAAGTGTTTGCTTAATCTCTTACCTACATAGTTTTGTTACACACGGTGCATATAGCAATGCCCGCGGGTACCTTTGCCTTGCATTTCCCATTGGATCATTGTGCTCATTCACCTATACCTTTGCCTAAATGAATCAGCCAGGAGATGAAGATCCAAAAATGAGAAACTGAAAAATACCACAGGCATTGTGCTTGGGTTGTGGATAGCAAACTATTTTTTTTTCTTAAAGCTAAATGATAATATGTTTATAACGCTCTACAGAACTGCCACTGGGGTTTCACAAACCAAATGCTTAGCCAAAGTAGAACTAGAGCCTTGGAAATAAGAGCATTAAACCCTTGTGAAGTAAGTTTTATCAATATGCAATTTTCTGCCTGATAGATTGAGCTGAGTGTTGCCTAGCTATCGTTTTGTTTTTATTTATTTATTCTCCCAACAAAGCACTGGTCCAGAACGGGGATGGTAACGATTTAAAGGCATCTGCCATCACAGGAGCAGTGAGCTGAGTTTGAGAAAATTGTTTTTCTTTTCCAATTATACACCCTCTCCTCTCGGTACTTCCCAGTATCAGTACATACTCAGTGTGGAGGTGTAAAATCCTTGCCTCTTACATCTGTTAATAAAAAGCCAGTTATTGATTCTCCTGGAGCAGACCCAGAGAAGTTTATGGCAGGTCGGTGACTGGAGTCTGCCTTTCGTGTGCCAGCCATTGCCAGGGCCAGGCTGAGCTCAGGGCCAGCTCTCTGGGTTCTCTGAGCAGCAGCCAGTGACCTCCTGCTCTCTGCGGGGACACGGGGACTCAGTGGCAGATACATCCTGTAAAAGCACCAGCAGGCTGATCGGGGAGCGGTCAGACACTGCAGCCAAAGGGGATTTGAACACAGGGACTGCTCTTGATATAGCAAATCAGAGGCCAAGGGAAAAAAAATGACCTCGAAATGTTGGGAATTAAAAAACAAATAGAAACAAAACAAAAGAACAAACCCCTAACATGTAATAATATTAGCACAATACTGGTTTGCTGCTTAACGTGAAGTCAGTCACTTTCAACATGACAGCTTTATGGTAATCTAATCCACTGTTGTTTGATAAGTCTGATTTTGACTTTTTGAAAGCCTAGGATTTATTTTGTAATAAGAAAATCACCAAATCTCTGTTAATTGGTCAATTGTTTTGGAAGCAGGCTGTTTATTTTAGTTTATTGTAGGAGTGAAATGTGCAGTTAGGTCAGCAGAGTCTAGCTAAGCCTTGTAAAGCTGCTTATGTTGTATTAGAGAACCTGTAAAGTAATGGGAGGCTCATTATTTCTTCTTCAAAGTTATTTCAGGAACGTCAGTGTGAAGTGCAGAAGATCCCACTTTAGAAGAAGCCCAAATACTAAAAATAAAGAAACCTGCAAACAGAAACAAGATCTGTCAATAGGAAGATAGTGCAATAGCTTGTTGTTACAGGAAGATATGAATACAGAACAAAATGCCCCATTTCTAAAGAATCAAAGCGTAGTGTTCCAGCAGTGCTATTAAAAGAGCACTTTTTCCTCTCAACTGTCTGCATGAAGACAAGTAGAGTTTTGCTCCATTGAGGTAATCCTTCTGTCACCCTTGCCTGCTAATGTCAATATGCATGCAATCTGTTTGGATTAAGTATTAGAGTTGATAAACAAGCTGTGTGAATATGTTTGTGCTTAAAATGACAGCACTGGCTGGCAGTGTGGCTTCCTGGCTAAAAGTACCAGCCAGCTGATATGATACAGCACTTGGTGGCAGGGTAACATGTGAGAATGCAGCTGCTGTGGTCTGGTGAAAGCATTGGGCTGGTGCCAAGATACCCTCCAGTCAGTGGATCAGGAATATAACAGGGAAATCCACAGTTCTTTGTGTTGATGTGGGGTTTGGAGGATTCGTAATGAATGAATAAGTTGTTTCTTTGGGTCTTCTTTGAAAGACTCGTGCTCTGTTGGACTCATTTGTAGAAAAGCTGGGAATAGAAGAAAAAAACTGCTTATGACTGGAGAAGAAGTTGGAGTTAAGGCTGCAGGATGCAGTGTGAATGTCTGCCTTTGAAAGGAGTATGGAGTGAGACACTAACCCTACTGCTGTCTGAGGTTTTGAAGATGACTAGTGGTTATGATGCCTCCCCAGTGGGTTCCTACTAATAAACACCTTAGAAAAATCTGGTTTGCAAAAGGCACCTGGAAGCAGACTTGCTGCAGGGATGCTGGCATCTGAAAACTTCAGGCATGTACAGTCCCTGCCCCCTGTGAAATCTAAGACATTGCTCTCAGTAAATTCTTCTTGGACTTTGATATGTTGTATATTGCTAAGAAAAGCCTAATCACATACTTATACGTATGCGTATGTAAATATATGACGTCTGCCTGGTTAGTAGTTCTGTGACTGATTGTTGCCTTCCAAGAAAAGAATGACCTGCCTTAATATGAGGTGTACTGTTCCCAAAGGTGTTCAAGAAATGTGTAGGTGTGGGACTGAGGGACATGGTTTAGTGGGGAAATGTGGTGGTAGGTGGATGGTTGGACTGGATGATCTTGGAGGTCTTTTCCAACCTTGGTAATTCAATGATTCTATGACTTACAAAAAAAAAGATAACAAAAAAAACAAACTGAAACCTAAGTCTTGATCATTATGTTAAACATTTCTTGGAATAACAGCTTTCTACAACCATTTCATTGAAACTTGTGGGTGCAGTATCTGTTGGCCACTATTGGGCATCCAATAGTGGTTACCCATCCATATTGGGTAAACTTTTGGTTTTGTTCTCATAACAGTAAACAGTGTACCAGAAATAATGCTGTTTGCCCCTGAAACGTTTTGTCTGAACTAATGAGTGACTGGCTGATCTTTTGTGGGTTTTACTATTTATTTATTTTCCAGTTTTCTTTAGAAGCACGCTAGGAGGTAAAAGCCAACAATCTGCGGCTGTGAGTCAGAGAGGCTAATTGTGTCTTGCACAAAAAATTCACAAGCTTTTTCAGCTCAAATTATTTCTTTTCTGCTTTCATTGAATTCATTGGTGGTGAAAGGTTCAGGGTAAACAGTCCTAAGGACTGAATTTTTCTGACCACAGCTATATAAAAGTAGCATGCTACAGTGACCTTGCTCCATTTTGCTTTTCTGCTGAAAGCAAATTGTTAGGCTGTTCCTCGCTAAGAACAGGCTTAATGCAACCAACTCATTACATACAGATTATCAAGTAGTCTTCAGGTAGTAAATGACCTTTGGTCATGGTGGACATGGGCCAGATCTGAACTAACAAACTGTGAAGGTAAAAGGATCTGTATCCCATTACAAAACCATGATCCGGTCTTACTCATTAACATTTTAGTGGCAAAAGTTCAAATGAGTTATTTCATTAATAGTCATGAAACTAATTACACTGAAGTGCATCTGTCAGTAGTAAAGGCAACTGACTTCTGTGCTTCTGAATAAATTCAGTCTGCATTAGGAAATTTTATTCTGCCTGTAAATGAGAGAAATGCATTGCAAATCATGAAGAGGTATTAAAAGGGAGAACGCAGATGTGTCCTAAATGTGATATGCTTGATGCTGCAGTACCCTAATGCAATCAATTAATGAAATGAATAATTAGAAGTGTGTTTGAGTAGGGGAAGAAGGTCTTGGGTAATATTTTGTACCTTATTTCTTACCTCAGATGCTAAAAAGTCATCAAGATAAAAAAGGTTGTGGGGCAGGAGGGTTGTCACTGACCTAGATAAAATCAAACTCAACTCAGCATCAAGATTAATTCGGATATATAGAAATGAGACATGCGTATACTGAGGAGGTCTGAGCAGAGCCCAAAAGGTATTTATTCAAGTGATTTCTATGGGTTTTTGGCACCTGATTATGTCTGAGGATGTAGTTAGATTTCTTTGCTTACAGGAAGCTTATGATGGAGCAACTCAAGTTTCCCAAGCACTAATCCCACAGCCCAATGCTGCAATGACTCCAGTTTGCTGAGTGTGAGAATATGTCCCCCTCATCACTTCCATACCCAGTATAATGTATCAGTTTAGGACTGTTCCCAGTGTCACTCACCATCAGGACTACTGTTTGACTTTGCTGCAAGGTCTCCCTACTATCTATCCCATGTCTTCCTGAACCTGCATGCACTCTACTGATGCCACTGGAGGTATGTGCTTGGAGGTACCTGCTGCTTTTGAGAATGGAAAGCAATGCTGTCTGCATTGTGTGGTCAGTTTTGGACCAAGAAGTGTTCAGTGTGGCTGGTGAGATGGCCTGTCCCTCCATGTGTGCATGCCAGTCATTGGGGAAGCAGTTCCATGTGAGGCCCAGGAATAAGTGGTATCACTTTTAGCCTCCACTAGACAGTTCTTGAGGGTCTCTAAGCCATGTAGCTGTTGCTTGCAGTCACAGGCTGGATTTACTCCTTAAAAAAAAGATAATCTGAGTGTATCCTATGCAAAACTTTGCTTTATAGGCTAAGTCAGACACATTTGTCTGTTTCCTGAGATGAGCAGGTGAAAGATTAGGGAGAGAAGGGGATAGAAGCTGTAAGACATTTTCTGCTAATTCTTACCATTGGACAATGTTCACCCACAGAAGGGCCTCAAAAACAATGATGTGAATGTGGCCAGCTCTGCTTCTGCACCATGGTCTCCTCTTGCTAAAACTGCACCATCTTTCCTGCATTTCTGCAGACTGAAAGAAAGAACATTAATGAATGTGAGCAGTACCAAAGTTATGAGGGTATTTAAGGCAGATGAGCCAGTATATAAATTAATTATGGCATAAAGTTGATTGTGTTTATCAACTATTGGCTAGCAAAAGTACTCCATATAAATGTACGATATGTGGCATGTGAGTATATAGAAGATAAACTAGTTATGACTATAAATATGTCTGTATTTAAATGTCTTCTTGTGTTTTATAATGCTGTGGCATTTTGCTCAGGTATGGTTAGGGAAAAAACTAGATTGCCCCCTACTACTTTTGTGTTGTTAACAGGTTCTAGCAAACACATCTGTGTTACAGACATGTTGCAGGAGATAATGTCTCCAGAGTTTAAGACAAGACAGACATTGAAAATACTGTTTAGTATCTCTGCAATTAAACTGACATACCTACAGGGAAGTTGATGACATGGTAAATGTGTATGTAACGCACATGGTGTATCCAATAAGCTGTTGTTGGAAAGTAAGATGAAGCTCAGTCCCTCTTGCTCCTCATAAGTTCTTCTTCAGACATTCATCCTCTAGAGTGTGGATGTCCAACGTTTTGGCTTGCCTGGACTGCACTGAGTGAAGAGGGATAGTCTCGAGCCACATGTAAAATACAAGTCTGGTAAGCAGACATTATCAGATTTTTGAGTTGAGTGTCTGATTGCAACTCTGTACCTTCTGTTTGAAAACTGGTAGATCATGCATTTATGTCAACTGAAACTGAAGTCTCAACTGTGCAAAAAAACTCATTATTTTTTTTCAGCAATCTTGGAACGTTTTCTTAGATTCCTTCATCACAAAAAGCAACCGTGTGCTTTTTGCTGTTCAGAGCGCTGTGTTTAGCCAATGTGTCACAATGTATAAACTTATTTGCCGTCACTTGAGCCAGCACTGTGCTGTGTCCTCCTGGTGCCCTGATTTCAGCCCAGATAGGGTTAATAGCACACCAAGGTTTGATTGGTGCTGAGCAATGGGTTGCGAGCTTGGAGCCGGAACAGGCCACTTGGTGAGGCAGAGCTGCTGCCATGATGATGGGGCAGGGGCAGCTGCAGGACCAGGATGTGCTGGGCCATATGCCATCCATGGATTGGACATGCTGGCTTTAGAGTCTTGTTGCAAGGGAAACCTGTGCTAGTGTAGCTGTAACAAAGGAGTTGACCGATGCACACTCACAGCACCGGCAACCTGACATCAGTGCATAGTTTTGTGCTGTTGCCAGTGAAATGAACCGTAACAATTCTAGCTGTCGTGGGCAGGCAGAAAATGAATAGAAAAAGACATCATTTTTTTTTATTACTATTATTATTTTTGTTTTCCTTTGGTAGAGAGCACCTTGCTCTTGCTTCACTTGCAGTGTTTCTTAGCAGCCTTGGATCCTCTCAGCTCTCTTGAGCTATAGCAAGACCAGGGGTGCACCTGCATGTGGGCAGTGGGAGCTGCACAGCATGATTTCCAGAGGGGAGAAAGGCCGGGCTGCAGTGATAACTCCTTCTCCCTCCCTGCAAATGGCTGTCATAAGCTTCCATAGTTTGCAGAGGACTTAAGCTAACTCCTTTGGTTGACTAAACACTAATGTGGTCAGATGCATAGTTCCCCTCTTCAGATACTTTTGTTTAATTGGCCCTTGCAGAAAGGGGCCACGTGGGGTTTTTCGATGAGAGATAGCTTTTTCAAATGTTTCTTTTTCACTTAGTAAGCAGTATAAAACCAACACACCCACTCAGGGAGGGGCAGCCTTGCCAATCAGGTCAGCAGAGGTTGAACAGATCAGAATTATCCCAAGGAGCCTCAGGGAATGGAACAGACCCATTTTCCTGATGACTGCCTATGAAAGAGTCACACAGGAGAGATCACTGCATGTTTATCTGTCCCCTTAGAAAGGTTGTTTAAGGACAGGTATTGGGAGAGGGACTGGAGGGAATAAGAAGTAAAGTAAGATTGTTAAAACTATCAGGTTTGTCTGTCAGAGTTATGGTAGCAAATGGTAAAAACAACATTCACCAACTAACATGCAGCTTTCCCAGTGTACTCTGAATGGGAAGGAAATTTTCCGCTAATGCTCTGGAGCTGTGGACCAGACATCAGCATGTCTCTGGGAGTTGCTGAAGTCTCACCATGTGCTTTGGCTGTGTTTGGCCTCCTTGCTGTATTATTTCCCACTGGTCCAATGCAGATTAGAAGACAGATAATAAAGACAGTTTGTTATTTGATAGGCAGAAGAGCTGCTTTGCCCGCAGCATTTGAGTTTGGCTTGGAGTTGCTGAGCTGTATTTCTCAGCTGTGGAAATAGATGCTTATGCCCTAAGCAAGGGTTGTTCCCTGCTTCCCCACCCAATAAGATACAGCAGCCTATGCTACTTCTATTTCGTGTTGATATATTTATGACCAGGGAAAGAGAGCTGTGTGGAAAAGCATAGAGTGTATTTTACCTATGTGTGAATTTATGGCTGGAAGCTGACAATGGCTTGGCAGCCCGTTGGCTCCTCTTGCACAGGCTGAGCAATGCACATTTCCCTGCATCACCTCAGCTCTGACCTGAGCTGACCTGACCTGGAGTGACAGTGTTGCTGTTCATTCCACCTTTCTCCTCTTGGTGGCTGCTGTGGAAGGGGCCACGTGCCATCGGGGCAGCTCCAGGAGGTCCCTTGGTGGACAAGACCACCAAAAACTTGTCAGCCTCAGCTGGTGAGAACTTGGAGATGCCAGTGCTTTCCAGATAGGTGCCAGTATCTGTAATGCAGTAGCCAGGCTCCCTTTCTCATGCCTCTCCACGCACATGCTGTGGGCCAAACCTTGAACTCTTAACCCTGATCTTGCTCCATGACATTGCAAAACCAGGGCCTCTGAAGCACCAAGTGAACATGTCCCTGCTATTGTTACAAATGTCATATTTACTTGCAGTGGGCTAGCAAATACTTCATTGTTTCATTACCAGAAACACACTGTTGCCAGCCAAACCAGTGCAGTGATGCAGCAAAGCATTTCAGCAAAAGAAATGAATGATGAGGAATCCAAGCATGGGTGCAGCTCAGGCAGGTTTCTTCCCAGAGAGGTGTTACAACACTGTGCTCTGTGTTTTCATCCAAGTTTTCATCCAAAGTGGAGCCCTTTGAGCTGTGTGAGAGCAAAGCCATGTGGGACAGTGCAGGGAGGCTGCTCTCAGGCAAGCACCAGTGCTTTGGCCCCACAAAGGGATGTGAACCAACTAGGATGGGAGGCACAGTCGCTGTTAAAGAATATACTGCTTTTGTGAGTCAACCCCAGAGGAATGCAGTTTTAATTTTATCTGCAGTTTGCTGTGCTGCCAGCCTTTATCCATGCAGGCCCTTGTATCAGTGGTAGGCTCGCTACCTTGCTACACCAGTGGCAGTCACACCAGCCCCTTTCAGGGTCTGAGGCTGTTGTAGAGCTCTTGGGGCCCGACCTTGCTGTTCCAGGGCCCTGAGAGGCCATGAGGGTAGAGCCCCACCAGCAAGTGTGCAAAGGGACACAGTCACTGAGCCTGCTGGCAGCCCTTGAGTGTCCCTGTTCTCTTCCTGCCTGATAACTGCAGCCCTCCTTGGGATGTGGCTGGCAGGATGATAGATATCTGTACATCTCTGTTGCTATGTTGTGATAAGGCACATTAGTCTTGGCAGAATTTTGGTGTGTGCATCTGGCCCCATTGCTACCTACAGCTGCTAGACAGGGGGCTGCAGCAAGGAGGGCACTGGAGAGAGAGATCACCTCTGAGAGAGAGGGACAAGCATTGGGATGGGCTGCCCAGGGTAACAGTAGAATCTTCATCCATGGAGATATTTAAGGGTTATGTGGACTAAGGGAATGTGACTTAGTGGTGGGACTTTGTAGGTCAGGTTGGTAGTTGGACTTGGCGATACTGGAGGTCTTTTCCAGCTTAGATGATTCTGTGATTCCGTTATCTTAATCAACACATTCTAGCTCTGTGTCCTGCGGGGTTTGCTCAGCAGTGAAGGAACTGCTGGAAAGTGTAGGAGAAGCATTTGCAAAGTGAAGCTACAGGATTTGCATGCCCTGGGCCTGTGACAAGAGAGGTGAAACATTGCTGCAACCCCGTGTACCACGGAGTCTTTCATCTCCTGGTCAGTGCTCTTAGGCCACTTTCAGCACAGTCATCCTTTAGATACGTTTTGGTAGGCAGGCATGTCCAGATCCTGGCTTGGCATCATTCAGTAACGAACCTGAAAGGTCATGCAGCCTCTCAGCCGGCCCATAATCTTTCTCACAAGCCTGCCAGTCCCTATCTTTGATGCTGGCAAATGCTTCTGCATGTAGAAAGCAGAATCTTGTGGAACTTTGGATGTCATGATGGCTGGGAATTGTCCTCCAGCTTACATGCAATCCAGGCCAGTGTCTGCAGGTTTGCTCTCTGCCAGGAAACATGCATACACCTCCTCACCTTCCCCCTTGTGTGAGAGTAAGAGCAACCTGCCAAGCTGTTTGAACAGACACCTAGCAGAGAAGCGCTCTGAGAGCCTGTGTAAGGCATCGAGAGATCTTTTTATTTATTTATTTTTTATTTAAAGCATCTGTGGTTAGCACACGGTGAACATCAAGATAGTCTTTCAGAGCTTGTGAGCTGAGCCACCCGCTGTGTTTGTTGTGATAGCTTTGTCCCAGCCTGTGTGCTAGGGACTGTCTCACTGCTTTTTTTGGTAGTTTATCATTGAATATGAATACAAAAATCCTCAGTCTTTTAAAAACTTGCTTGTTCTCCCCCTCCCTCCCAAATTAACCAAGGATGAAAAGTAGCACAGTGCTTAAGCAGAGGCAGCAAGACTTTCTTCCCATCCCTAGAAATCAAAATGGCTTGCGTAAGGCAGCCATGGTATTATTTTTTTTAATGCAGGGAGGCATGTTTCCTTTTCATTTGTTAATTACAAAAGAAAATCAGTCAAGGAGAGCCTTGCTAAACAAGTCTGGCATTGAAGGAGAGAAAGAAAGAGAAGAAAAGGCCCTGCCTTTATTCTGTGGCTGGCTGACCTGACTCACAGCCACAGGCTGAATTTGATTTCCTTCAGATTTGTCTTTCCACATTTTTCCTTTCTTTTTTCTTTGTTTGTTTTGCTTTGTTTTGATTTTCATTTTGTTTTTTCCTCACTCCAGTCCTAGAAGCTTCAAAACAACAAAGCTCTGCCTTGTGCTCCCAGGCACACCATGGAGAAGACAGCTTAGAAACTAGGTGTCAGGCATTGACTTGTCGCAGGTAATGCTCATAAAGCAACTCGTGTCCCATTTCTGGCAAGTGGCTACATTGGTTTTCATTTCTCCTTTACCCCCACCCCTTCAGAGGCAAGTCTTTCCCTAGCCTATTTTTTGCCTTTGCCAGATATTTCTCTGGGAAGAAGCAGAGATTGTTTTCAAGAACAAAGAAGAAGTTGCAGGTTTGCTCTCATGTTGTGCCTGGAGAGAAACAATTTGATAAATTTTGCTGGAGAAAAACCATAATAGCCTCACTGGTCGATGGGCTCTGGTGCCTGTGTTCCCCTGGGCTGTCTCCACTGCAGCATTCTGGTCTCTTTGGATTTGAGGAGCTGGGGATATAGGGAGTTTCCCAGGAGAGTTCACAATATCCAGCATAGCAGGAGAAGTCATGCCAGCATCTCCTGGGCTATATTCTGCCGCCTTTCACTTATATTAGCTGCAGGATGATTGAGATTCCTACTGGGACATTTTCTTTTTGGCTACAGGATGTATACTACCTCTAAAATGATTTAAAATACCTCTGTACACCATGGTGGGTAAGAGAAGCTTGAGATCATTTCCTTCATTGCTCTGTTGGATGATTGCAGACACTAAATTCAGATAGGCCCATCATTGCTGGCTCTTTTTATTATTAATTACAGTAGAAATTCCTTGGTCCCCAGGAGCTCCCAAGCTCTCCCATTACCTCTTGTCACCTGCAGAGTTTAGAAGGGCTGACAGAACCAATTCATTTTCTCGAGACTGTTTAGAAATGTGTGAGCCGAACCCACAGTGTGATCTCCAAGTTTAGCCAAATCATTTGAATATAATTCTACTGAAAAACAAAACAACAAAAATAGAAGTTTACAGTCTCCCTTTGAGTGCAAACTTGTTAGTGCTTTTGGTTAAATCTCTATGATGTAAGACCAAATTCTTGCACGTTGACCTATTTGGTTCATGAAACCATTGTCTTTAATTAATATTTAACATTTAGCATGTTCCTGTAGTATTATTAACAGTGTTATTTGGTTATAATGGATACACTTGACACTGTTTAATGGGAGTGAGTGGGAAGAAGTGGGACTCATTCTTCCTGCCATCCAAGCAAAGGGAAGCTCTGACGAGATGCTCTGGGGTGTTGGGTGTATACTTGCACAGGCATTAAATGCAAATCAGAAGAAAGGAATATCTGCAGACTTAAGCAGTACAAGCCATTAGGGCTGTGACTGAAGTTGCGTTATGCCCATTGCCTGGCTGGTGGCCCTGTAACTCTCTTGTTTTATGTAGGGCAAAAGCTCCCGGGGTGGGGCAGGATGGGTGGAGTGCAGGTTGCAGCCTGGATCGAATACTCTTTAGAAATGTGGGTGAGAAGCTCAGCCATAGGAACATGGCCTTCATTGTCTTGGTCTTTTTATCTTCCATGCCTCCTACTATACACTCAATTGCATTGCTCAGACCCCTGAGTACACCAAGTCACTATCTGGAAAAGGCTTCTGGTGTCCATGTGTAGCTGCAGGACTATGGCAGCAGCCAATTACTTTTTGCTTTTGAACATGGAAGGGGTGAGATGTAGGGACACTTGTATGTTTGTAAGTGAAAGTAAGATGAAAAAACACTGAGATGGGGAGGGAAGAGAATCGCATGGATTCTTAAAGAAGGAGTAAATTCTTTCCCCTTGGTGTTTCAAACTTGAGACAGTAGTGAAAGCTTGGTCTGAAGAAGGTAGTTGTGAAACTCCCTGATCTGCATCTCTTAGTCTTAGTAAACAGAAAGGAGGCTAAAGCTGAGGGGAAAAAAAGAAAGGAAAGCAGTAAACGTTAGCAAACTGTGATTTGCTCTAGGGTATCAGGAAAGTGGAAAAACTTGTTGAATGCACATTGTTACACATTTTTCTCTGGATGCTTGTGTTAGCTCCACAGCAAACATGTAGTTGCGTTGATCATTACCAGCCTCAAAGAGATAGCATTTGCCTTTCCCAGGGAGAGAAACTTGTAAAAGCATGCTATTGTTAATGTGTGTGCAGAAACTGGAGCACCCGGTCGGTGCAAGCTGGAAGGCACTGGGATGGCACTGCTTTAGGAAAGGGAAGGTTGTTGCGTTGCCCCCCAGATCCTGCACACAGCTGCCAAGGGAGCATCAGAGCATCCCTGCATGCGGCGTTAATGAAAATGGGTTTGTGTATAATTACCACAGCTGCTCATAGCTTAACAGGAGCAGTGGGCAGGTGTAGGAGAGATGGGTTTACTGGTGTCTTGTAGAAGTCATCTGGAAGAAGGTGGTAAGGATGGGTGATGAGAATAAATGGGTACATTGCACCCTCTATGTGATATAAACATATATTGAGGAGTGTCCTGGCTCTTTACTAAACCAGACTTTTCTTTACCTCTGTATAAGCCCTAAGTTAGTAAGCCTGCCTTGGAGAGAAACCCAACAATTACAGAGGAAATTGGTGGTGGACAATTCAATTAGGACAAGTGATAGCAAAAAGAATATCTATGGAGATGTAAAACAGATTCTGGTTATGCGACCTCTGGGAAAAAAGCAACGGCTGGGTCACTTATTTATTTCTCTACTTTTATGGGAGACTGCTTTCTATTTTCAAACGTCTGAAGTGGTATCACTGACATGCCAGCAGGCTTTCTTGTTGGTTTACAGTAATTTGTTGCTTACACTCCTTAGTCACTGAGGTCATTAAATTCTGAAGGTGGTATTTGAATTGCTTAAAAGCATTTTTTATTTCCTTCCTTTGGAGCTGTGTGCCAGTCACTGCTCCCTCCTGGCCATGCTGGTTTTCCTTTGTATGGTGTCACGTGTGCAGCCACTTCCACCCTGGTCCAGATTCCTTTCCTCCTGGCACTTCCTATCTCCCTACAGGTCCTCTGCGACCATGATTTGGCAGAAACCAGGATCTGAACCTCTCCATGTGTACACAACAATTTAATGTTATGCTCACTAATCCTTTAGTAACCTGGACTCTTTGTACTGCCATGGAAAGTGAAATACTGCTAAGCAGTTTAGGATCCCATCTAATTAGGTGAGGCGGCAACTAAGGGCAGGGAACAGCCATGCTCTCATGATTGGAAGCAAAAAGAAAGACCCCAGCTTTTCAGCTGGGCCAAGCTAGTGTGTCCCATCACCTCTTATGGGAAATGTGGGTGCCTGCTTCAGGCACAAAGGTTTAGGCAGGGGGTGAAAAGCCCAAATGAGCTGTCATCAACTTATTGCTGACAGGATATAGATAAGCCACATTAATGCTGTGTACTTTGTACTGCCTTGTGCCACTCCTGCTGGTTTATGCCTATTGCTGCAGGCTGGTTCAGGACTGCAAACAGGATGTTTACCAAAAACGCCTAAAAAACAGCCCGGCTGTGGGAGTAATTGGGGAAGGGGTGCTGGGGATCACAGACGTTTACTATGTTCCTGCTCAGTCTTCATTTCCACTGCAGGCTTTAGGAGTGTCATCCAGCCTGTTACTGTCTGAGCTGGCTACTGAGAAGTGTGACCATAAAGAGAAAATTACTTCCACTGGTTTACCATTGGCAATATTTGTCAGGGTGCTGTACATTTTCTTCTCAAATATGTTTAGCTGGATTCAGGCTCTTCCTTTATCTTTGTAATGTTCTGTTTTAAAGGTACTGATTTCAGGTAGAACAGATCTGGATTTTAAGGTAAAGGCTATAGGTCGTGGCTAATGACAGGGGAATTTTAACAGATAGAAAGTACTCAGAAATGAATTAACGTGTTAGTCTGAGGATGGAAGCCTCTACTAGAAATAAAGGTGTAAAATTCTTACATATTTAGTGAAGTTTAGTTCCTGAAAATGTCACTTGTTAATTATTACTTAGCCAGCTAACGCATTCCCTGCTAGGGGACACGTTGGACAAGAGGCAGAGCATCATGTCATAAGGAGGCAGCAACATGGAAGCCTGACTTGTGGCAGCTCTGAGCTTCTTCCAGCTGCTGGAAAATGTTTTTCCAGCCTGCTACCCAGCTGGTAAAAGAGGGAGTGGCTGTTTGGAAGGGCTCTTTGTTTTAGAGATGCAATTGAAAAAATGCAAGATTGCACCATTTTTTTGTGGATTCTGTTGGTTTCCTTCAATTAAGGATTAGGTCCACATTCGCTGCAGCTTTTCCATTGGCTTCCTTCGTCACTTGATCGCACAACAGTAGACAAAGGTCAGATATCCTGAGATTATATTAGATACTTCAAGCAATCTTTGCCATCATGCATCAAAAGATACTGCAGGACCGGTCAGAGCTGGTAGTCGTTCTCCAGGTGGCCTGATTTTTCTTCACTGATGGATGATGGAACAGATTCCTTCATTTCCTTCTCGGCTCAAATATCTTTTTTTTTGAGCACTGTTTTCCCCCGCCTCCTCCACAGAGCAATGAGAATTTATAGGCTTTGAAAGCAAGTTGTTTTACTCTGCAGCTCTGCTACAGAGATGTCACTGGCACCAGTGTCCCCTTTTAATCAGACCTAAGCCACAAAATGGCATTGCTGGCTTGCTCAGGTCCATCTCTCTAGATGTCGGCCTTTAGATGAGGAGTGAGGTCATTCTAATCTGTTGTGCTTTTCAGGCATCCCATCAGTTTGGTTTCCTCGAGGATAATTTAATTGTTGCCAGCACTGAAAGAGTTACAAAGTGATCCTGTCCATAAGGTGGTCATCAAGCCTGACATATAAGGGCTTATTTGTACACGGCTCGTGGCTGCCCTGTTTCTAAGGTTACGCTCTGCTCCAGAGGAGAATCCTGTATGTCTCTTTTGGCTGGGAACCTGCTCAGAAAGATGAAATCGTGTTTTGTTTGTGTTTTGCAATCCAGTAGCAGTTGTGGCAACATCATTTAGGGGTAATACTGCAGAAGGCTGAAAGGGAGCAACATCGGCTGGAATGTCTTTTAGGACAGACTGAAAAACAGCATGCTACTTGCTTGCAATCACTGCATTTTTCCTGTTTTGGTTCGTTGTTTTCTTTTTAACTAGTGCTCTTTAAATTATTATTTTTATTCCTAATATTTTTGGAGATCCAACAGTCGCTATTTCCAAGGGTACTTACAAGCTGCATATCCAATACTAGAGATAGGTGACCTGCATAGGTGTACCTGCAGATGCAGGGATATACGTAATGTTAGCAAAGTCTGGCTGATTTGTTATTTCCAGTGTTGCATCATGTCCTGTCAAATAAATGAATATCTGTCCCCAAAGCACTGACTAAAGCCGCACTTGTCTATATAAATAACATTCAGAAATTGCTTTGAGGGGTCTTGCTGGATCTGTCGGTCTTACGTTGATGTAATACTTAAATATAAACTCATTAAATGTCGTAATCATTGATTGTTTTGATCAGATGAAGCAGATCAAAGGAGTGGTGCAATAGGAGATCTAGTTATTTTCAAGCTGTGTCTGTATAACACAACTCCTCTTGTATCATCATTAATCACTTACAGGTGACACCTCAGTACAAATAGAGCAGCTTTAAACAGGAGAGATGTAGGTCAGTAGTCCCCAAGTTCACTTGCTGTTGAGCTTGTTTACTAGCTCCAGGTTTTTACTGTAGAGGCCAGAGGTTTAAATTTGCATTGATGAAATTAAGAGTGAAAGTACTGTAGCTTTTCATCAGAGCTGCAATGTTCTGACCTACATTGGCTTCTCTGTTCTCTGCCATCTCTCCAGCAGCTGCCTAAGAGGCCTACCAAAGCCTGGAGGGCCCAGGGAGACACTACTTCCATCACCTCTTATAGCCATTATAATTCTTAGCATTAAGTACATACATATCAAAGGGATACCAATGAGTTTAGTCAAGGTTCCCATCGGAGAGGAAGTCTTTCTGACTACATCAGCAGCCATGAAGACTCTTAACAGGGCCAGGGATGGTCACTATTTTGCCAGTGCATTCCAATGAGTCAACCTGTAGTTCTGATGCTGTAAATCTTGGGCCATTGCAGTAGTTATTTACGATGAGCGTCAGCAATGAGCTCAGATTCTGGCCTGTCCCTAAGGAAGAATGAAGATGCTGGAGATGGGCACACAGGCTCTAGCAGAGGCTGAATGCTGTCAACAGCGATGCCAGCAGAATGTGAGGACATCCGGCCTGCCAGGCTGGGATTTCCATTGCTTTCCTAGGTAAAGACACCCAGAAGACTGCCACCACTGCAAGCACACAGTCACCTACAATCTGTGTTAGGAGGGTCTCTGTTCACAGCACAACTTATAAGGTGAGGAAACCTAGGACAGAGCCCAGGATAAAGCTGATTTGCCTTCAGAGATAATAAACTTTTGGCAGCTGGTTTCAGTACCCATACTTCTGGGGATTTTGTTTTCTGCAGTGCTTTCCACATGAGGAGTATTTTTTTTCTCATGATATTGCAGATATTTGGGATTGTAGCTTACATGTTTTAAGGGTTTATAGTTTGTATCATTAAGCTTATAAGATTATAAAGACCAAGGGCTTTCATATTCTTCACAGCTGAGTTTGACTCTTCCATCTAAAACATTTGTCCATGAATTTTAACTTCATTTTAGCACCTTTACACCTCTCTAACATTTCCCCTACAAAAGGAAAGCAAATTATAGGGTTTCCTATTGTTGTTTTCTTCCCTAGCTATATTCGCTTTAGTTTATGGCTAATGAGGAGGGTGTGGCCCCTCACTACCTGTCCTTACCTCCCCAGGGGCAATGCCCACACATGCTGGTGATGGGGAACAGGGGCTATCTGTAGGCAGGCACACAGCTGGATCACAGATGCATGTGATTTTATGGCAAGTCACACACACACACACACACAAACAAACAAAAAAAGTCAGTTCCCTTTAAACCAAGCTGCTTTTTCATGGATTTGAGCCCATGGATTGAGGGTGGTGTAGCTTCTGTATGTTGCTAATTCCATAAATATGATGAAATGCAGCTGTGGGGATAGTGAACCCTGCCTGGGACTTATTCTCTGACTCCTCTTCTCTTGCCACTGGTGGAAGGGTGCATGAGGAGATGCTCTGACTGCTGGCAAGGAGTGCACTCACATATCCAGCAGTGCCATTTACAAGGGAGCTGGAGGTCTGTGCATTCCTTGCGAGGCAAGTTTTGGAAATCAGAGAATTGTTCTGAGATGTATCCTTGCTTACACTCCAGTAGCCTGTGACGTCAAAGAGTGTCATTGGTGAGTCACCTACCCTCATGTCTGACTGCTGCTCTAAATATAAATGTCAAAAGATGGTTAGGCTGTAGGAGTAAATCGGTCTGCGTTGGCATGTACATTTCAGGCTAGTCTTTGTGTTCTGCATTTTGCTTTTTCTCCAGTGCTGGTGTGGTCAATGGGAAACAAAGGCAGTAGTGCCAGCTCAGACTTTTTCCATGCACACATCTGACACATTACATCTCTTTGTGCTGGCTCTGTCAGTACTGAATCTGAGAAGAGGGAGAAAAAGGGCTGCTTCGACAGCATTTCTGAAGTAGACACCCTGAGAAACTGTGAAGCATTTTCACAACGTTTTTTTGTATATACAGAATGTGTGATACTTAAACAAGCCTCCGAGAGAAAGTTCCTTTGCCAAGGCTGCTAGCCACTGCTAGTGGACCGTAGCCATGGAGATGCTGTATGATTTATGCTGCTGGAGTGGAAATGTTAAGCCACGGCCTGAAGCAGTGATTGAACACCTGGTGGGAAGGCAGGGCCAACTCAGGGGAGCTCAGGTGGTTGCAATGTACCTGTGTGACCAGAAGGGGTGGAGCCAGGATCGACTTTTTCCCAGGCCTCATTTAAGGGCTTGCTTCATTTGTGCTTGTCCATGTTTGCTGTGGCTAAAGACTTGCTATCCCCCTATTATCTCTGTATCTCTCAAGTTTGGAGTTTCAGTAACAAATACAAATGTTTTTCTTGTTGAAAGCTGTGAGAAGCAGGTAAGAAAAGTGTCGTGTATTTCATCTTACCAAGTTGTTTTGTTTTTTTTAAGTGAAATATGTATGTTTTGTAAGATAAACAAAATGTTGACGAATGCCACAAGAAAAACATCAGGACCCTGAAACTGCCTGTTTCCTTGCCTGAAGCACTTTGTTCTGGCAATAGGGATGTTATTTTTTGTTGCTGGGCTTTTTTTTGACTTGTGCTCCCTTTAACAGCTTCTGCAGAAGTGGTAATGAATTTAAGAATCAGCTCTGCATGAAGGAAGTAAATGCATCTTTATAATAAGTTTGTCTGAAAACCTATACGAGGCAAGGAGAAGCAGATAACCCTGCTTCACTTTATTGTGCCCCTGCTGAGTGCTGTTATGGGGCTAATCCTGTGTTACATTATAGGAAGTAGTTAAAAGATCAACAGAGGTTGTCCTTTGTGTGTTTCTGTAAGGATTTCCTTAACCATTAAAGAAAATCCTTTGGCAGTATTAGATTTTATATATCTATCTCAGTTCACTCATTATCATCAGAAATGGCTCAGGCTGCTATTTTCAGAATAAAAGAAAATGACAACAGTGCATCTGGGCTGCAAACACCTTGTCAGAGGCGTTGCCGCGTTTTGGGTAATCTCACTTCACATCATAGATGCCAGAATAGCTTGTGCTGCTGTATGTGAGACTCATCACGAGGCCCTGGGCTGTTATTTTGAATGCTATGTCATTTCTTCTCTTTTCAGTGTTTTATAAATCACTGATTTCTGCCTCTCTCTTCTTGGCTGTACTTTTTTCCTTCTCTTCTTTCCCATCTATGTTGCTCTAACAGGAGGCAAATCTAATGAAGGGTGCGAGCCTCTGGAAATCACATAATCAACTCTTCTATGAAAAACCAAATCTCTCTTTGATTTACACAATGTAGAGGGTCAGTCAAATAGTGTGGGCTGTGTTCCAGGTGAAAGTAGTAATGCCTTTTGCTGCTTTAGGATTTTTATGAGACAGTGACCAAAGCTCTTTGTGCAGCATTGGCAGCCTGAGTCTATTAGTATGTGTCTAGGTGAGGGATGTCACCTGCATTTTCAGCCTTTCCCTTTTCACAGAAACCTTCAGACCAAGCAGAGCATCTTACAGCTTCTCTAGAAAATTCCCTCCCTTCTGGGGGGACAAGCTGGCAACTTTCTACAGCAGGGTGTGGAGTTGTATTCAGCATGGATAGTACTTAGCCCCTGAAGTCTGAAAATGTAGGAAGGTGGGAGACAACTGCGAGAAACAGAAATGCCAGAAAAATGTGGAGGATTTAGCAGCCTTGTCTTTATGTCTACTGTGTTACCCTGAAGAACATTGTTGATGGCAAACACATGAACGCGCTAGCATTGAAGCGACTGGATGTGAGTCTGCCACAGACTTACTTGCAGGGGATTTTTTCTAAGCTTTGAGGTTGTTGTTCTGCTTAGTGTCTCTACATATAGCAGCAATGGAAAGTTGCAGTGCTGTAGAGTGACCCCAAAGCTCTGTCTTTAAAATCCTTGTTTGGTATGAACCTTTTTGGCTTAAAGTGTGTCAGATAAAAATGAGTGCTGTGAGAATGCTGTTGCTTTGTATCTCCAGTCCAGGAACCAGTCTGTAGGCATGAACCTCTTATGAATGTCTATCGCAAAATTATTGCAAGGGGACTGGGTAATACCAATCTAAAGCTGTTGAACAGATCAGTAAGAGTACATACTTCTGCAGTTTCTTTATATCTGTATCGCCTGGATTATCCAGTCCTTTATCCATTGTTGTGCTTCAAACTGTAGAAAATTCTAAGATCTTTGGCTGGCAAAAGTAGAAGTTAATAAAAGTCATCAGGAGTCATCAAAACTAAAAATAAAATGCATTCAAAGTCAGACTAATCCTCATTCAGTATTGTTCTTTCCTCTGTAGGAGATAGGTGTTGCCTTGTTCCTTATCTGAAACAGCTTCCAGCTGCTCTCAGCATCACATCATGCAAACAGTCACACCTCATGTCTAGCACTGCCAGCACAGAGCTGTGTGCAATGGGAATGCTGTTTGCCATTGCTGCAGACAATGCTGAACTCATTATGAAGCTGGTAAAAGTGACCTTAAATTTATCTGTTCTAATTAGTGTAATACGGCTGTTGACCTCATTCAGCTGATTGAACTCACAAGAAATAATGTCAGTAACAAGGACTAAAATGAAATATCACCTAGTGTGAATTATTATGGTGTATCTTGCTGAGGAAGAAAGGAGTCCAGTGCAGTTATGAAGACTACAGTGTTCCTCCTTCCCATGTCAGAAGGGACATGAGATCTTTTAGCTTGCTGTCACCTTTCCTGGGTTACTGATAAAATAGTTGGCTTTCAAGAAGGTGTGTCTTCCTTTCTGGGATTCAAAAAGAACCAACACCTCCTGGTGCAAAGCCATATTCCATTGATATTATTGTGTATAATTTTAGCTTTTGTAGAGAAAAATCTGCTCTTAAATATATCCACCCAGTCAGGCCACCATTAGAGCTGTACACTAATGGTATTTTACTCAGTGTAATGCAGTGATATGTAGGTAAAAATCCCAGACTGAGTCTATTTCTGACATCCAATGGTTGATTTGCAGTGAATTAGAGTACCGGAGTTCAAATGCTTGCTGATTATTGCTGAGCTGGGCTACTGTCAGGCATTTGTAAAAAATAAGGCTTGCAATTTTACCAGTATCATTGAAGTTCTCAAAAGAGCCCTGCATGACCTTTCAGCACATTCACTGGAGTTCCCACAGTGGCAATTATAAGCAGGGCATGACACAGCATCATTGCGGCTTAACAGGGCTATTGACCTCTTGCATCTGGCCCTGGTGGGAGATCCATAATGCCTGGAAATGTTCAAGATCTTTAAGTATCTCTTGGTAAGAAACAGTGGGAAACAAAATTGCCAGGTACCAGGAAGTAGATATGAAAATAACAAACAAGTCACAAAACCTCATGAAGCATTCACCTCATTGTACTTACAGAAGGTGGAGGACCATGTGAGAACTCTAGTGTCTATTCTGATCTTCGCAGAAGATGAGTCTTTGTAAATTGAGGAATATGAAGCACCAAATGTGGCTGTCCTTTGGGGGAGAATGACCTCGGGGTCAGTTTTGCTTGCAGTGATACCTGGACCTGTATGCTGACATGTAGATTCATACAGGAACAGAAATCTCCACTGGGCTGCAGGAATGTCTTCTGCAGAGTTTCCTTTCAAGGAAACACACAAGTACTTGGCAGTTATGTCCAGCTGTGACTCTGCTATCTATCTGATACTAATTTGGTTCTTGACAGGTGTTTTTTCTTTTTGTTTTGCAGGAAGAAATCTTTTCTATTTTCAGCACTGTACGCTGCCTTCATATTTGGTGGTCGGCACCTAATGAATAAACGAGCAAAATTTGAACTGAGGAAACCACTAGTGCTCTGGTCCCTGAGCCTTGCTGTATTCAGGTAGGCATTCCTTCTCATCAACTGCTTTTGACAGTAGTCTCTGAAAAGGGTTTTCATTTCATAAGATTTAACAGGATTTAACAGCAGTGGCAACAAGCTTGTCCAGGAGTGGCCTTTCTTTAGTGCTGCTACTCAAGGTTATGTCCTGATCCAGTCATCGCCATTGAAATGGTCCCCTTCGACTTGCCAGATTATGCAGCATTCAAAGAAGGGAGAAATCAGTAATACTCTTGGAGAGCAAAGGTGAAAAAGAAAGTGAGGACAAGAGAAAAAGCATGAATCATTGCAGTAAATTTACCATGCAAACTACAAATGGAAATAAACCAATTAAGACGCTAGTCTTGTTCTGATTTGCTAGTTGGTATTACATTTATGTGGGTGCATATACAGAATATTTAATTGAGGTTCTGACCTCTATTACAGTGAGATAAACCTGGCCCACTGTGACTGAGATCAGAATTTGGTTTCTGGTTATTCCATCAGAAGCAAAGAGCTTACAAATACAACAGATGGGTGGCTGCACAGCAAAAAGGCTCTGTTTTCGTAGTGGGCTGCTCTAGTTCTGTGTTGCTCCTGTATCACCGAGTATAGGGAAATCAGGCTCACATTCTTGATAGTTCACTCTACTGTACAGAAAACACTTAGAAACAGCTGTTAACACTGATACCTGTATCTTTTTCTAATATCAGAATAATAATTACTCATTTTGTTAGTTCACAAGCATAGAAAGCATGTCTGTGTACTGAGCAGCCGTGAACACTGAATTTTTTTTCACAGGATGGGAGTATTTTAGGCTGAGAGTTTCTAAAGAGTAAATCAAAGCAGAAATGAGGAAATCTGATTATTTGGCTTTCTTATGTTTATTTTCTTTCTTCTCAGAATTGTTTTCACACTGGCATTTCCTAAAACTCTGGCAAGGAAAAATAAGTTACATTTTTCACTTATCTCATTTTGCTCGAACATGCTACCTGTAGAACTTTAAACTATGTTTGCTTGATTTTAATCATTCAGAGATTCCTAAAATAACAAGATAAAAACTTTGAGCATTCTGGGATATCTTTGAAAGCAATTTCTAACACTGAAAATGTACTGTTTTTGTTTTATGGTGCTGTGCCTCTAGCTATGTGTGCAACATCATTTTGTTGTTGCTGTCCTGTACACAGTTGTCATCTCTTGCTAAAGTTCAGCAAGTGCTGAATTGCTTCTGAGGTGACGCGTCATTTGTGAATCAGTTTTTTAGCCAGCTGGATCCCTAAGTATATGTTCTGATTATACTTTGCTATTGAGCATAGCTAGTAGAAAGAAGCTGATGTATGCAGAGCGGTACGTGACCTGCAAGCAGGACACACAACTTCATAACTGTGCTTCAAAGGGGGTCACTAGCATGATTTCTAAAATCACATTGCTTTGAGATGGTTCTGAGGCTGACATGTGCAGTGTGGGGCTTGCAAGCAATTTCACTGATCAGTTACTTCTCAAAGACAAAGCAATATGGTAATCAACAAATAGCAGCAGTGTGCACTGTGGTGTGAAAGGGCTGTGTAGGTGGAACATTCAGATTTCAAAATCAACGTATTCATTACTTGATAGCTGGAGTTTCCTATCATAACCATATGAAATAGCTAACTCACAGCCTACAGTAGCTGCTGGAGAAGTCTGTGTGAAATCTAAAATGAGGCTTTCAACTTTGTGAAGCATCATGTTGCTGGAATGAACACTTCGGAGTCACTCCCAACTTTATTGACTCTGTTGCCAGCTACACTAGACATCAACTGCCATAAACTTTGCAAGGAACTTGAGTTTTACTTTCCAAGGGACTTTTTTTTCCTGGCTTTGTGCATGAGGAGGTGTTTCATTTGCACATACTTGGTCTGAAAGGTATTTCTGCTTCCTCTGAGGGTGAACTTGGATAGATTTAAATGCTGTTTTACTTGTAGACTTACTATAGATCCAGGAAAATACTCTTCAGTTTTAATAAGTCTTTCTCATTAGTTTTATGGGCTGTTGAAATGCGATGACTTTTATGATACCTTTTGGAAAAGCAGGGTAATGTACATCTGTTGTGAGCAGTTGTAGTGAGCAAAAAAAAGCCTGCCTAGAGAGCCTTCAGTATTGTCCTCAGCCTCAAGGTCAGAGCAAGGTTTTTTTCAGAGTCCTTGTTTATCTCTTTGCAGGCACTCCTACCGTTTTACTGACTTCAAATATCCTCAGAAATAGTAACACTTAGAGGCTGGAAAAATTGTTTTAAAAAGAAAAAAGAAAAGGAAATTGCTTGCCAGGCAATGACACGGCCCTCCTTCACAATGTATCCTGCACGCCTTGCTCTTGCCAAGATCATTTAAATGTGGTAGCAGCTACTGTAGGAAACTTGCCACGCTTATAAATAAACAAAACAACTACAACACCCTACTGAGCTTGCTGAGCATTCAGGGAGTTCGGTCAAGAGTGAGTTTTGTGTCAACACTGGCAGCCAGCAGGATCTGTGAGACAGAAAAGCAGCTTTATTTCCCTTTGGAAGCATCGACTAGTTTTGTACATTTTGTCTCTGGGATAAAGTTACTGCTTTTCTGTGAATACCTCTGTAAAGGCAGTGACGATAAATCTTGCTTTTCACTTTGAAACCACTGTGAAAACATGATCTTCTGAAGTCTTTTGCTGATAAATTAGTTTGGGATGTTTTTCTTGGGTTGTTTTCCTTTTTCCTGCTAGCAGATTTGTTGATCCATTTCAAGCACTGAAGATATTGTTGTGTGACATGACATGGTTTCAGTCCTTTTTTTTTTCCCTTCCATTTTATGCACTTCATTTGCAGCCAGTTGGTTGTGCACTGAGGTCTTGTGGGAGCAGCTCTGTGCTGCTGTTCCTTGTCAACAGGAGCCCACAGTTTGTTTTTCTGACTTGTAAGACCCCCCAAAAAACTGTTGCTGATCCACCTGCTTGTCCAAATGACTGTCTGCCATATATTTAAGAAGATTTCCAAGAGTGAAAAACCTGCAAAAGCACAAGTTTGAATTGCCAGTCCTGTGTTTGTGCTCCTTTGAACATGAAGTTAGGGTCATTCATTGAGACCAAAGTATTTTTTAGTTAGTGTATATCAAAAATGCTATGTTGGCATCCTAGAAATCAGCAAAGCTGAGACCAAGAGTCTCACAGGAGGACCCGTAGTCATTAATTCATGTTTCCATTACATCTCAGCTGGTTTTTTGTTGTTCCTTTTATGGGCCTAAGAGTCTGTGTGTGGGTAGTACTGCCATCAAGGAGCTCACACGGTGGTTTGATTACCCTGCCTTCACATTATACAGTGTTGTGGCACTGTTTTAAGTCACTCTCCATCTTTAAAGGGCTGCCAGCAGAAGAATCAGTGTCAGGATGCTAACTAATAATAGCAAAATGTTGTTTTCCCAAAGGAAAACAATCACATCAATAGAAGAGAGGAGGAACTTAATGCATCCATTGTGGTGCAGTTGTATGCAGGGAGGAAGAAAGAAGATAAATCTGTGGCTGATGCTATGAGAGGCATGATTTGCCTTCATGTGGCAAAACCACACATTCCTGAAATTGCTATCATCATCATCTGAGGTCATGCAGATGATGATACATCTCCTAATACAGCTTCAGCTGTACTTTCTAGCGGAGGCTGATGTCAGTATAGGGTATCCATTTGTCATTCTTCCTGGGAAACACTTTCTCTTGAGGTTGTTGAAATGGTGTGAATGGCCACTAGCTGCCTTCCACAAAACTTTAGAAATGAAATATTTTGTATTTGAAATACACAGCCAAAGTGTCTCACTGGAAGAAGGTTACTCACTTTTCTTTTATGAGACTGCTGTAATGGATTTATTTCCACAAGCACAGCAGCATTTTGTAGGAAGGTATGCACTTGTTCTGCAGATTGCTCCCAATGAGATAACCCAAAATAAATCATATCAGCAGCTCAGTTCTGAGATGAGCTGAACAGAAAGGACTGAACGTAACTTTAAAATCAGGATTCCAATTGCTTGGACTTGGGACTCTGAAGTACCTTCTAGTTATCATGACTATGTGTAGGACAGTTGATGAAAACTAACTGTAATTTCCATCCAGTCTCCAGTTCTGCCATTAACCACAGAGATTAAAACACTACTTTATTTTTCATATGTTGCTCAACAGCCCATTAAAATCTTAAAATACTCTGAAACTTTATATAGATTCTGAAAATGCATTCAAGGAGAACATAAATTAATGAAAAGAGCAGTATTTGCCAAACAGTATTAAAGTTAATAAGTAGCATTTAAAGGTGAACTAATTATCTTTTCTCATTTAAACTTGAAAGCAAGGGAATTATATTTGAGAAGCATTGATATTCTCAACATGAGATTGTTCAAAACCCAAATATCTACTTAATGATTTATTTCAATTGAGCCATGCTCATCTATATAAACTTAACTGATGTTCCCAATATCTGTTAAATAAGAAAGTCTTTTAGTTACAGTTTTGGGACCAAAGCTGAAAGCAGGGTGAAAAACAGGAGTTCAGGGTGGTTGGAAAGAAGACAATCCCTTGGATGGGACATAATAGTTGTAATCCCAAGAGGGAAATGCAAACAGTGCTACGCAGGGTGCATTTATAAATTGCAAAACAAATGCTATCTGGAATTAAAATAACAGTGTGGAGGTGGTAGAAATATATGGACTAGGAGCAATAAAGTCGTATCAGGAAGACATACCCAATATATATGTTATTTATTCTAAAAAAGAAGAGCATCTCATGACAAGTATCTTTATTCCTAGAACTGTATTTGATTCCACGTTAGATCTGGCTAATGCAGATGCAGATAGCATTGACTAAACAATTCCTGTTTTTTCTTCAGCATCACAGAATCACCAAGGTTTGAGAAAACCTCTAAGATCATCCCGTTCAACCATCCGCCTATTGCCAATATTTCCCACTAAACCATGTCCCTCAGTACAACATCTAAATGCTTCTTAAACACCTCCATTGGCAGCCACTAAATTTAGCACATAAGGGGGCTTCCTAACTTTAAAAAGTGGTGTGGTTTTTTTTTTCCCTATTTGTTAGTGACAGGAAAACCAAATGTAGAGTTAATGCAGTATGTTATTTGGAAACCACTTGTGGCACCCATTTGGCCCTGCTGTCCCCACTCAAGATTGGTGAGAGAGTTGACCCTATGTAACTCCAAATTACACCTTTCTCATGCAGTTGCTCTGCCCCAGCCCATGGGAGCTGATTTCTCTCAACACTGAGAGGTGAGCAGACTGAGCAGTGTATCAGGGGAGTAAAGAACTGAGCCTGTGTAAGCGGAACATGGGTGGTGAGCCACAGTGGAGCAAAGCCACCACCATGTAACAAGTGTAAAACATTCTTTCTAAGGTGTTCTCCTAGGCAGATGAACTTCCTCATGCCTGTGTCACTTCTCACCTTCCCAAGATTGCTGCTCTATCCCTGGCAGATTTGCTATTCACCAGCTGTAGGCAGCCCCCTGGGCTGAGCCACCTGTGGGAACACTAAGCTGAAAGGGGAGACTCTCAGTGACTCCTATAGTTGTCATTTAATTTATGGCTCTGAGCATCTCATTACAGCTGTATTATAACTTTTAGCTTCTTTAAGCCTTCTTTATTCAGTCAAATGCTAGTCTTTATCTGTAACTTAGATTTTACTTGAGTTGTTACTCGCCTGTTTTAGAGCTTTAGTGATTGCTGGTTCCATTGGATGGCTTGATTCTCTGCTAAATCTTTTACTATATTATATTTTGGCTTTATTTGTCCAGGATAATTTCAAACCCCTGAATACATACATTTCAATGCTATACATGGCAGTTACTTTGCCAACTTGATACATTTGATCCTGTAAGTATCTTTAAATTATCTTGCAGAAATAGATGTGTCGCTTTTTTTTGGATTATCATTTAAATCACTGGAATATTCTAACATTTTCTTGAGAGAACATTGGATGCTGAGAATAATTTCAGCGATGACACAGGAACAAGTGCAAATGCTCCTAGAGCATTCATTAAGGATCGCTTAAAAGGTACGCTATGCTTATGAATCCTCATGGGCTGCTTTAGAAATCCTTAGATGAATTCCTTAATTCTTAGGAGATTTTGCACCAAATAAGCAGAAAATTGATTATTATTGTTTTAGCACTTTAGACACAGTCTAAGCTTGCTGAAATAAATACCTAAGAACTAAGAAACAGTTCTCATCGGAAAACTGCCTCATTCTATTTACAGCCTTCTCAAGGTGCAACCAGAATCCATTTTTATTTAGTGATGGAAGAGTGAGTTATTAGTAGAGAAATGACAGCTTTTTCAAGAAATAGTGTTCCTGCAAGTCCAGTGTGCCAGGTGGTTGGGGACCACCTTCAGGTGACAGCACACTGAGGGGCAAAGAATAGATGATGGGTAATTACTATTGATTGGGTTGTAACTGAGTCTTTGGAAGTCAGATGAAATAGAGGGATGTGTGGGTAGAGCTGGAAAACTGTTTTTCCTTCTTTGCAAGAATGCAGTTAAATGTTTTTCAGCATCGTATGGTGTCTTTGTAAGCAAATTCTGCTGTTCTTTTATGTTTCTGTGTGATGACCAAGCACAACTGCTATAAAAACTACTCACAAGAATCTGATGCTGGCATCTGTTTTTTCTGTGGCTCTTTGTAAGCAGCGCAGGCTCCTCCACCAGCCCACAATGTGGGGCTGCATTATTTTTGACCTCTGCTCCTCAGGATTGCCTGAGTATAGCTAATCTCAGTTGTAAAGAAGGCAGGTGTGGGATCAAACTGCATTTCCTGGAGGGTGAATTCAGGTTTGGTTAGAAGGGAGCAGAAGACAGTAGCTGTTGCAGATTGATTTTTATCCACAGATAAATAAGCTTTTCCAAGTAGCAGTTGCAGCAATTGGTAGAGGTGTTGAGCTTGCTCTTTAGCAAGAGAGAATCAGATGGATTTTACTCTGCTGTGGTGTTAACATGATTAAAATTGCTCAATGACAGCATCCATTGATCTGGAGCCCTGCAGAGATGTCGCTGTTTGCAATGCCCAGTGAGGTCCCTGGATAGGAAAGGAAATAAGCTTGTTTTGTTGTTGTTGCTTTGTTTAGTTTTCCTCTGATATTGTCAATAAAAAGGACGAAGAAATGGTTTTAGGAACCAGGTGAATTGTGACTAGGAAATCATATGATGAAAGAAGGGCAGAAGGGAGTAGCCCCACATAGAAGTATTTATTGCAGAGGAGAGAAATAAATTGATGCAAGGAGCACAGTATCTGCTCTCTGTTGAAGCCACAGAGTGAGCTGTCACTTTAACATACCTCCAATTCATCCATTCCTTCCCAATAATTCATCACATGGGAAAGTCATTACCACCCAGGCATGAATGCATATGCTTATGGGTATATAAACCTGCACAAATGATATATTATTTCTTAGAGCCATGTAAAATATTTGCACAATTTTTAAATCACTCTGAGCTGGCCTGACTTCAGGTTTGGTCCCCACTGAAAACTCAAATGATTTGCATTGAAAAGCTTGCTGGAGAAACGTCTGGGTCAGGTACAGCAAACAGGTCTGAAATGCAAGGTTTATATGTTGGAGGGGTAGAAATGGAAGCAGAATTCTCTAAATTTTACTTTGGGGTTTTGATAGGACTGAGCCCAGACCTCAAAGTATGTGGGAACTTATGCAAAGAAAATTCTCTGGGCTAAACCAGGGATAAAAACTGCAAAGATCAGCAGAATTTTTGCTTGCACACATGGTACTCAGAGCTAGAGCACCCCATCATAATGCATGTTCAGTACTGCTGACAGCTAGGTTTTAGGGTGAGTATTGCACTGAGACAAGCATATGTTATTCCTTAACTCCTCCTTTTCTTTTCTTTTCTTTTTGAACAATGCTGTGGGTTTGATTCCACCCTGAATAGGATTCCATCACCTTCAAAGCAGGCAAGCCATGAACTCCATCTGTTCTGTTGCCTTGTCAGGGCATGGGAGAGGGGACAGGCTGAGCAGCAATGGAGCAGTAGGGCTTTAGAAGGAAGGTTTCTCTGCAGGGGGCTGCCCAGTTCTTTGTGTTCTTGCACCCTTGCAGAGCAGGTAACTATCTGTGTCCATGTGTTTTGGAGGCACCATAACATAGACAGTCTATCTCTAGTTAGCAGAAACACCTGTAAGAAAACAAATGTTTCCGAATGATGTGTCCCCCTCAGCTGCAGAAGTGAAATTACAATGTGGAACAAAAGCATCATTTCAAGCTTTCAGGGAGTTCAGGAAGCTAAAGACACTTATTACCCCAAATCATGCATGAAAATTGTGCTCTTAATTACAGTGGTTATAATTACAATGAAGACTATAGGTTCCTTATTGCCTTTCAGATGCATGAACTGAAGAAAATGAGTTCTGTGTTCTTTCTAAAGTATGAGATTAGTGTAAGTGCTCTCCAAAACTGGTTTCATAACCTTTGAAAATGTGCTTTCTAAAGGTGTTCAGATTTCATAGGCAAAAGGGACATCATGGAACCAGGTCGTTCTCTCCATACTTTTTTCTTGTTCCTGCCAATTGCAAGAGAATGATTAATGGTCCCAAATAATTTTAGCAACCAGCTAAACCTTGGAGAACACAGGTGCACCGTTTAGTGGGTTTTAAATTGTCTGTTGGAAACTGAGCACAAGGATTTCTAAACTCTTGCAAAAGGGCAAAGTATTGTAGCACAAACCTCCTTCTTGAATAGTACAGTTGTACACTAAACTTCAGTTTCTTCAGTGCAACAGAAACAGAGACTTTAAAATACTGATATAATCTTTTTACTGTGAGAGCTCAGGGTCCTGTTCTTGCCCATGCAGGTTGCTGCACCTGTGGCTTGGCTGGCTTGGTTATGTCTTCACTCTTCTTCTTCCTAGACTTGGATAGAAGCCTGTTGAAAATGAACTTCCAATGGAATCACTTGCTGTTGAATGGCATTAAATAGTCACATTTTCTGCCATTTTATCAAATGAGGTCATTAGCAAAGGAAATAGTGAGTTTTTAAGAACACTGACACAGAATTTTCCACCTCACTGTGGAACCACTGTGTTGTTTTTGTATCTGCACCTGTCACAAGGAGTTGGGTGTGGATTGGGATCCAATGCAGGAGGGTGGTTTTAAATGATGGGTTTTCATCTGGAGTTCACTGGTGCGAGTAAAGAGATCAGCAAGGAACATTCATACAAAGCATCCATGATAATCAGAACAGCAGCTAAAAATCTATGTGGAAAAAGAGTTCCAATATTTTCTCCTACCATGGAATGCTGGGATCTGGTGCTACACAAATCTGGAGGGCAAGACAAAGTGAAATAGAAGCAAGGGTTCTCTTAAAACTCATTATATAGGCTCTTATTTGTGGCATGTGTCCAGCTGTGACAGATCAAATCCATGCTTGTATTACCCTGACATGTCAAGGGAAAATAGGAGTGCAACAAAGTGTGGGGCAGGCGTGCATTGCTCTTATCTGGTCTTCTAGCTAAGTAAGTTTTCAGCTGTTTGTGTTTCTTGGATATCAGGGCTTTATGAACTTTCATTGTGTCTCTCTGCACATTACTCTGTATTTTATGTCTTGAGAGTATGCTGCCAACATATCAGAGGTGCCCACGATGAAAAGGTGATGTCAAGAAGCATATGTCTACAACTATTTAAAGATGCAGGTATGATTAAGACAGAGAATTTGTGACTTGGAAGTTTAGGGAGTAATATTAAAAAGTGAGGAACAAAAATTGTGGTAGGTCAGAAAATTCTTTATATGAGGGTCTTCTCTCTGAAAATGCCCCAAGCCAGAGCATTTAATTTGGATTCTTTAATACTGTTTTCACTGATAGAGTGAGGTCCTGCTTAAGTCAAACAGATCTCATGGACAAGACAGTGAGCCACATGCAATTCATGATGTTGCACAACATTGCTTGTCCTGGCTCAGGCACAGATTTTTTTTCACAGGACACTTAAATTTCAGTTTGCCCTACCTCCCAGTCTTTGAAATGGATCAATGCTTTGCCACTTTACAAGGCTGTCACAAGAGTAAATGCCATTAAGAACTGAAATATTCACAAATACAATGCTAAAAGCCTTGGTGATGCCAACACAAAGAGATGCCTGAAGGAAGTTAGGTCTAAACCTGAATGTAATCCAGCTGAAGAACAGCTTTGTCCTTGGCAGATCTTGATACATAGACATCTGAGCTAAAGCAATTGCTGGCGTGGATATTGCTGAGGCACTGATATCTGTGGGACAACCCAAGCTGGCAGTGGTAGATCACTTGGCTGTTGGAAAGCAGATAAGACCAAAATTTTGGTACAGCAACAAGGAAGGTCTGCTCTGTGGAAGGAGTGGAGATGTCCTTTTCATCACAAGCAGATTTGATAAGGGGATGGAGTTTTTCTGTGAGGTACTGAGGCCAGTTCTGGGAGGGAAAACAAGAAGGTGGTTTGTGTGTGCTTGCTGAGAACAGTCTCTGCAGGGCCAGGTCTCTCTCTTTCCGTATCTAACCCTGATGTTGCTCAAAAGCACCTCAGAAATGTTGAAAGATGGTGGAACAACAGCCTATTTATAATGGCAGAGAAGGTTAACATAAAAATAACAGTTGGGCTCAGTTTATCTGCCATAATTTGAACAAGTGTGTCTGTAGGATTTCAAAGTAACTCACTATTAAGTCTCCTCCTTTAAATGCTTGTAAAATGCTTCATAAATGTTACGTTTAGAGTCAAGAGTGGCCAAATATCTAGATAGTATTATTTTTTTCCAAAGTTTTTTATTATTTAGTGAATACAAATATCACCATATATCCTTCACTACCCAAGAGGCTGATACATCTAGTTGAAAAATGTAACCCTCAGTTCAACAAACTGAGCAAAATATTTTTAATCTCCAGCTGCAGACATATGAAATGGCTCTTCTAGTCAGTTACTAAAATATTAAATAAATTAGAAAAAAATTCATGTGTGCTGTCTTTGCACCACATTGACCATTTAGAATGCTGGATTCCAGATCCTTTTCTAGGCTGCTTTTCTGTGAGATTAGAGAACGTGTCCTATTGCACTGACTGGGCCACTTTAGATCCAGATAGAATCCATCAATTCCATGTAGGCCACTGAATGACAGCCAGTTATTTCCCATGTTTCATCTGTAGTTAATGATTGGTTTCTTAGTTTATGGTTGCTCACTCTGCTGCAAGGATACCGTGATTTTGCAATCACAGATAGATAAGCCTAAAGCAACCTTATAGTTTCTATGCCATATACATTCCTGCATTCATTAATTAAATTTAAGAGCAATTAGTCAGGAAATGTATTTCTTGCTCAGCCTATGCTTCCTTATGTCAGGAAGCTGGTATTTCACGAGGCACGTCTTGCTAGTCCCCTCCCTGCAGGGGAACAAATGTCATCTCTGCAGACTCTTGAAAGGTTATTGTTATGTCTTTAATTCTTCTCCAGCCTTGAAACTGTAGTGCATGTCTGCTCCAAAGGGTTTGGGAACAATAGGCTTCAAATGGGTGCCAGGCACCTATAAAAACCAGTAGGCTCAGCCCCAGCCATAATATTCTTTCCTCATTTTGCACCACCCAAGGAACTGCTTTAACCTGGACATTCCCTTTGATTTCAACTTGGTCATTACCCTCACTGCAACTGGATCTTGGTGGAACTGAAAGAAATGTGACTTCATATTTTAGTGTGGAGGATGAAGGTGGCCTGCCCTATCTCCTGTGGTAACTACTAAAATTTCCTATGACGGTCTTTTCCTTGCTAACACAAAAGCTTGTTGTCTCCTAGAACACTACTCCTGCAGGGCCTGAGGCCACCAGAGAGTGTAAACACAGACAGGACAAGGGGGAATGGCTTTAAACTAAAAGAAGGGAGATTTAGATTAGATGTTTGTTAGAAAGAAATTCTTTACTCAGAAGATGGTGAAGCCCTGGCAGTGCTGCCCAGAGAACCTGAAGATGCCCCATCCCTGGAGGCATTCAAGGCCAGCTTGGTTGGGGCTCTGGGCAGTCTGACAGCATGGGAGAAACCAGCCTATGGCAGAGGGGGGGTCAGAACTGCGTTATCTGTAAGGTTCTTTCCAACTGAAGCTGTTCTATGATTCTGTGATTGATTTTAGGTTTGGAGGAGGCAAATAGCTCCATAAAATTACTCCTTTCCCATTGATCACCACCGCTACCGTAGCAATGCAGCAAGTACATTGTGTTTTGACTGCTTTGCCTGTCCACACTGGTCTTAGTTTACTGCTTTTTATTTCAGGAGTTTCTGAGTTTCTTGGCCATGTCAAATTCAGGGGTAGCTAAGTGGGGGGCTAAGAGCTTCTCTACTGGAGGTGGTTTCAGCTGCATTTCTGTTCAAGAAACTTAATCCAGGCAGTTACTTCTCATACAGGTGCTTTCTCAGTATGTTTTCCCAGTATCTGCTTATATTTTATGTGCTTCCAGGCTACCTTGTGCTGCCAGCCCAAGGGGTGTCTATGCACCCTGTGATCACCCCACACACAACGTACTCCACAGCCTCTTGCTCCCATATTAGAATGGCAGGTCTCAGGCAGTAGGGCACAGAAAGGCTGTTTGATTTTGTTAAGAGACCAAGCAAAAAGGAGAAAGGAAACTTGATCTGACAAGCAAAACACTTGCTGAATAGGCCTGAAAGCTGAATGCAGCCTGGTTTATCACAAAGGAGGTTTAGAAAGCTCCACATTCGTCGGTGGGGCTGACCTTTGAACATCTCTTTCTAACTCGGTGTCCTTCCTCTGTAAATATTTTGCATGCTAAAATGAAAAAAAGCTGCCTCCTTTGTTCTCACCGTTATGGTGTGACAAGGAAGGACTGCGAGGCCATGCGGGTGCCGGAGTTGGTGAGGAAAGCCTGCTCTCCTGGGCCCCGATTATCCTCAGTTTGGGTGCTCCAGGACCACACTTTGGGGGGCACTGCATTTGCAGAGATTCTGTGACTTGCTTCCTGGGCAGATCTGGGTTTTGTTTTCCCCCAGCCAGCCTATGGGGCTCTGGGTGCTAGACCAGCCATGTCCCCACAAAGTCCCTGTGGTAATTCTCTAGTACTGAGCAGCACAGCACAGTCTTGCTGTGCATGTGCTCCCTGTTGCTGCTCCTTGCTGGTGCCACATCTGCAGATTACAGTGCATGGGGGCATGCTTTAGAAAATAGAAGCGTTTCACTTCTGACACCTCTGGCTAATGTATTTTACACTCATTCTGGTCACTGTCTCTTCAGAGACCCAGCCGATAGGCACAGGGTGTTGGATCAGCTTGTTTGGTATTTTTTAGGGCACAAACCCAGAGTAAAGGATTTCCTCTCTGTGAATCTCACAGTGCTGCTGCATTGTGAGCTGAACTGTGTGCTGAAAAGTTGGGGTGTGGGCTTGTTTCTAGATAGGAAAATATTATCAGAATGAGTAATGTCTGAGTAGGACATTACAAAATGCAATAATGCCATTGTTGTGGGATAAATGTAAGCCTGGATTTCTTTAGCTTTTTCAATTTATTTTTTAAAGCAGAAGCCATGCTTCCTGCTCAGTCCTGCAGTATTGCTCCTGGGCTGGGATGTGGTCTGAGCAGTGCCAGTTGCAGGGAAGTAGCTGCAGCAGGAGGAGCTGGGCCTGCCACAGTGACAGCTGAGGCCACAGCTGCCTGCTGCCCTTTCTGACTTTTGGGAGCCATGCTTCTGACAGCAGGGTGGAGGAAACATGGAGCAGTGAGCAGCCTTTGGCCACTGATGCCTGTTTCTGTCTTCTGCCACATCAGGGAGCTCCTGGCCCTCAGTTTTCCTTCAAAAATGCTGCCCTGACCCATGCGTGTGATGGCTTTTAAGGCCTACGTTTGAAATTAAGTTTATGAGGGAAAAGTTTTAGATTTTATTTTACTCATGGATGTGTTTTGCTCATGTTATAGCCAGCAAAATATCAGCTGGGCATTTGTTAGCCTAGCAGAGCAGCCACTGCCTGCAGGGAGGAGAATGTAGGACATTTTGAGTCTGAATAGATGAGAAAGCTGCATTAGCTGGTGTAGTTTGTTTCTGATCAGTCTCTCTTGTTGCAAAAGGCTGTAATTGTACAATAATTCACTGCTACCTTATTTCTGAAATCCCTGCGGATGATTCGCGCTAGACAGACTGCTTTGGTAAGCAGTTCTCTTCAATACCTCACAAAAGCTACAGCACAGAGCAGGGCGAGGGCAAAATGAAACAGAAGTGATTTACTGAGCAAGCAGTCTTATCACTTTGCTGCACATCGTGTCTTTGCAAGATAGAAATGTGTTGGTTGATCTTACCTCACAGTGCAAACAAGATTAAGTGGAAGAAGCACAACAAGCTCTCTGGATCCAAGGCGTGTTTGCAGGCATCTGTCTCCAGTGGTCTGTGCTTGTTGGCAAGTGTTTTGGCACAAATAGCTACCTGTCCATGGCAAGTATTAGGATCAGCCAGATCAGTTACTTCCAGTTTCCCTCTTATTTATAAAGCCTTTCTTTGTGAATTATACTAAAATCTAGTTTGTTCTTCACTGATAATGATTTTAGGTCAGTCTGACACACCACACTAAGCTGTTGCCGCTTCTGGAGTCATGAACCTCTTTTTAGGGAAGCTGCCGTACCACGAAATTACTCCTGCTGCAATTAAGAATGAGTGTGTGCCCAAGTGTGCCTGCTCCAAGGAGAGCTCTGCGATTGTTGCTTAACAGGAAGACAGGAAGAGTCACATCCATGCAGGACAGCAAAGCGTGACTGTGCCGTCCTCACAAGGCAAATACTCTTCTGCTTTCTTATCAGTCCAGATGAAGTCAATGGGCATCCGTTCTGAGTCACCTGCAGTTAAATCAATATCTACCTCTTGCTTGAGTCAGTGCTCCTCTCATCTGAGTATGTGCTCGTGAGTTCTTGGCTTTAAAACTTCAGTAATATATGATATTTTAGAAGAGCAGTACAGTTTCTTTGCAAACAAAGGCTCATAGTTGCAGCTGTTTGATTTCCTAACTCTAGATTTTGTCCTTTTTTTTTTTTTTTTTTTTTTTTTTTCCATTTTAATGTCAGCTTTGAAGTCTTTGCTAATTAGAGAACTAGGTAAATGGCTGTGTATTGTTAGCTCTTCTTCTCCATCTTCCTCCACCTGGTTTTACCACCACCTGAAACGCAGGAGGCAAGCAGTAGCCTGCCCTGGCCAAGTTGAGGAGTTCAGTGCCTCAGGAAGTGATTTGATCATGTTGCTGTGAAGATCTCCTGTCTTCTTGAGAACAAGAAATGCAGCTCCTAGGAAAACAGAGTGAAACGTTGGAGAGAAGGCATGGAGCAAGTTGCGCCCAGTTTCACAACTCCTTCAGCAGGCTTGGGCACTCTCTGCCAGGTGGAAGGGACCGATGCCAGAAAGACGTGAGAAAAACGTGCACAGGCAGCACTTCTGGGAGGGAAAATCTCTCTGAGGAGGAACCACACTGCAGGCTGCAGAGACGCCTGGAGTGCTGCACTTTCCATTCATTGTGAAGGGATGGATGAGTCCAAAATCTGTATGTGAGGGACTACCACTGCTGTCCTGCCTAGTCGTGGGAATGTATGCAAAACTTTGGGTGGCTCTGTTGGGAAACCTAGGCTTACCTAAATACCTTCTGTAAACCTGTACCACAGCAGGATGGGTTTTTTGTTTGCGTGCAGAACAGGAGGACTTGTCTGGCAGTAGAAGCCATGAGCAAATACCACCATTCAAATAGCAGCTAATAATAGTAGCTTCTAAGGAGAACAGAGCAGTGTTGACCATTGTCTGAATTTTCTGACAGCACAGCCAAAACTCGTGCAGCAAAATGGAAAAGCGCAGGAGCATAACGTGCAGTGGGCAAGGGTGGGCAAAGGGCAGTATTGCTGCTAACAGCAGGCAAGTCGGACTGGTTACATAAATGCCGTAGATTTGGAAATCTGAGTACTTTATGCAAATAATTTAAAAATCAAGAGCTGTACAGGCTTACTTGAACCATCCAGTCTGACCAAGTAAGACAGGTAGAACAGGGCCACAGAGAAGCTAGAAGGGAGATAAGGTGTACCTGAGTAGAAGCACAGGGATGTGTGATATGAAGTAAGATGTACTCAACCCCAGAGGGATTTTGGCCTTTGCTCCAGTTTTCTGAAAGGTGCTTGTTTCACTCTATATTCATCATGGCTTTTGAAGGCCCACCAAGTGATGGTGTTAAACAATGAGCAAGTGTGTTCTTGCGAGGCAATTACTTCTGCCAAGTGCCTCACTGCTGAGACAGAATCTCTTTCCATCAGCTGGGTGTCTTCTGTTATCTGAACCTATCTCCTCTGTAATTGCACTAATTAGTATAATTTCAAAACTCATGATGTTTCTCATTTACAGAACACTGTTACCTTGCACCTCACTGGTGACATGAGGGTGAATCTATGCTGTTTACAACAGTTCAACCAGTCAGTTCTTCTGTTAGCAGTGACCTGTTAAGAGACGAAGTCAGCACGTGCACCAAACCACCAGCCCTGACCACAACATCCCGCTACAATCTGTGCACCCTGCCTGTTTTCTTCACTGCTCAGAACTCCTGTGGATGTAACACGTACAGGGAGAGACAAGAGAAAACCCAGGAAATCAGAAGAGGGAGTTGCTCCTGGTTGTATTGATGACAGCTCTGTATTAACTCGTGTCTTGTAATATTCTAGCCACCTGCCTCAAAACTCTGCATGTTGTTTTCAGTGGAATTAGGGGTCTCCAACAGTTCCAGAAAACAGAAGGCTCCTTCCTGTAGTAACGAAATAAAAACCATTGATGTTACCTTTCCAGACTTTCACCAGGGCATACTACTGCAGTCCACTTTGCAAATATGAGTTCAGAATACCTTCCTAGAAGCCAGAAGAATTACTTCAACTTTAAGGCTGTCTCAAGCTCATTTTTTTCAGCACATCTATGGCTTTTTTTTCTCATAATGAATTGAAGTGACCACATGTAGATGCCAAGTATCTACTCAACTTTCTTCATTTTCTCTTTTTGTTTTAAAGTATATTCGGTGCTGTTCGAACTGCTCCTTACATGCTGTACATTTTGATGACCAAAGGCCTGAAGCAGTCAGTGTGTGACCAGAGTTTTTACATTGGACCTGTCAGCAAATTCTGGGCATATGCATTTGTGCTAAGCAAAGCACCTGAACTAGGTGAGTACCCTGTCTCCCTTTTTCTTGCTATGCCTATTTGAGCAGACTGAAGAGAGCATTCTCTCTAAATGCCATCAAGTTCAGTGCTTTATCCTCTGCCTGTCAGTCTTTCTGAAAAACAGCTGGGCCTTTGTCATTGTTTCAAAACTTCATTTTGCAAGTAATTTGGCAGAGCGTAAAGCCCTTAGATTGGTTGCTCTAGTCATACAGGACAGTCTTACGTATGTATATACACCTCAGGCTGTCCAGACGGAGGTCTCCAAAGTGTGCCTCATTTAGACACATCTTCAAAGCTGAAATTGCAGCTCAGCTTTCTGAGCTTTCTCCTAGCCTTTGTCAGCACACCTACAATAACATTGGTTTCAGGTAACAGAACAGGTAGGTCCAAGTCCTCAACTAAGCTCCAGTGTATTTAAAGGACTGGAGTCTGCCACATCACCAACCTGTCCATTAATTCATGTAGCCTATCTGCCAGCTGTGGATTTTAGCTATCTAACAACAGCTGGACATCAGCCACAGATTCACACAGTTGTGATGCATTCTGTAAGTAAGTGGCAAAAGGTTTTCCTGTTCCTCTTTAGAGCTCCTGCTGTTACACATATTGTCTTCATCTGCAAGTGGCCACTACTCAAGGATATTTGGCATCCTGACACAGTAAGAGCTGTAGGTAGAATGACAACCAGGAAAAGCTAGTAAGAAATCTCTGTCAGGAAACATCAGTTAGAGTTGGAGTTCCAGAGATGGTTTTTTTTCAAGTCTGCAGCAGTTTGCCAGGAACACACTGCCATCCTTCTAATAGCCAAACTTGCCAGTCAGGGATGCTTCATGTGCTTTGCATTTTTGTGCTTGTTACCCCATGTCTTCCAGCAGTGGGAGATACAAGTCCACTATTGCTCTTAGCTGGGGTCTCGTGCTTTGTAAGTTCATGCAGTAGATCTGTAGGTCCAGGTTCAGCCCCGAGAGACCAGTATTACTTCATGATCACAATGCAGATGTTGAGAAAACATCACATCCTTTCTGCTCCCCGTGAAACTTTTGTGAGGACAAAGGGTGATTCCCCTGGTATTCCCGTCAGTGTTACTAGGCCTGGCCAATCACTTCTGAAGTAGTCAGTGGTTGCAGACAAATCTGAGCAGCATCATTGGCAGCCACCCACCCTGTGGATATTGGTGTGAGGCTGAGCTAGAGCCATTGTGTTGGCAAGAAGCTACTTCCATTCTGTAGCATTCATCCTTAAATATATGTGCAGGCATACAATTATGAACAGTAATGTGCTTCCTCCCTGAATGTTGAAAGCTATCTTTAGATAGAAGCCAGTTTCCCACAACATCCGTGGCTTTTTAAATCCCAAATCCAGTGTGATGCGGCTTTTTATAAACGGCTGTCACTCCAGTGATTTATTTGTAATGATACTTATGATATGCATGCCAAAGCCAACTTAACATCCCATCTGTGCGTGTTCTGATCCCACAGCTTATTAGTATAAGAGAGGATTGTTTTAATGGGAAGGAGACAGTGATTCAGCAGCCCTCCAGCTTTCCTTTTGGAGGATGCCTTTGCCAAACCTCAAAGGGATGCAGAATTCACTGTGTTCAGGTGTGCAGCAAAATAAGTCTACCTTTCAGCAGAGAATTTGATTCAGCAAATTACAGGATTGCAATTCATCAGCATAAACACTGGAAGGGACAGACACCAATTGTTTTGCTGTGTCAGAATCCTTTGGTTTCCTGCTGCTTAAATTACTGCAAAACCACTGAAATCTCATTTGGTTAAAATTGGAGGATATCAGCTTGAACTACGTATCAACAATAAATTGGTCATATGATTGCTTATTGAAATGCGAGTCAACATCTTGTAGCTAATGAGATAAACAGAAGTATTATGGCTTTTTGGAGACCTAGTGCAGATGGTGCAGTTTCAATTCCAGCCCTCACTGATACTCTTATTTGGATTTTCAGGGATATATATGTTGAAATAAGGGCCCTGATTCAAATCTCAAGGTACCTGTTTGGGAACACTGTCCATAACAATAGCACATAAGTAGCATACATATATATTCATTATATCTAATTATGTATAGGTAGATCTAATTGGGATGCTCAGAGCAATCACAAGAAGCAGAAGAAAGAAAAAGACAAGAACAAGGAATAAAACTTGAAATGTGCTTTTCTACATCAGTAACATGAACTTGCAGAGAGACTGTTCATTCCAACATAAACCAAGTTTCTTTCTAAAAGCATTTTTTTTTTTCTTTCTGGCAGTTACATACCTTCAGTAATGTAGTTTACATATGCAATAGCTTTTTGCATGATATTTAATTAGAGCCAGTTGCAGGTAGACATTCAAACCACAGTGCTGCTTCCTCTGTAGATTTTCTGTTCTCTGGTTTTCTCTTGTAGTTGCAGTGCATGATGAAGAGTCTGACAGTTGGAGGTGATGCATGTATATCCACCTGCCTCACTTGGGGCTTTCACACTTTATGTTCACAGCAAAGACCTATGGAGTTTTTGAACAGGGGCTGTCCAGTCAGCAAAAAGGGGATTCTTAGGTTTTCCGAAAAGCACCAAGATATCAGACCCAACCTGGTGCTCAGATCTGACAAGCTGTGAGTTCGGTTGCTGAGGTGCTCTTTCGTGCTCCAAAAGTGTATGCTCTAGCAAGAGCAATGGGAAGAGAGCATTACAGAATTCAGTAACTGTGTTTGATGTGTTTCTCATTTCCTCCCTTCTTTTTCTTTTCCGTTTTTTCTTTTTGTTGCAGGAGATACAATATTCATTATTCTTAGGAAACAGAAGCTCATCTTCTTACACTGGTACCATCACATTACTGTGTTACTTTATTCTTGGTATTCCTACAAGGACATGGTGGCTGGCGGTGGCTGGTTTATGACCATGAACTATGGAGTGCACGCTGTTATGTACTCTTACTATGCCTTGCGGGCTGCTGGCTTCAGAGTCTCACGCAAGTTTGCCATGTTCATCACCTTGTCCCAGATCACCCAGATGTTGGTCGGCTGTGTAATCAACTACCTGGTCTTCTCCTGGATGCAGCATGGCCAGTGCCATTCCCACGTGCAGAACATCATCTGGTCCTCTCTCATGTACCTCAGCTACTTTGTGCTCTTCTGCCATTTTTTCTTTGAGGCCTATATTGGCAAAACAACAAAAGCAAAGAAGGTTGACTAGTGGTGAGAATGAGACAGAAGCCATAGCTCAGGGTCATCAAGAAAAACAAATTCACAAGAAAAGAAAATGGCACAAGGAAACACATATATGTACGGTGCAGCTAAAACTTGGCAGCTTAGGGAAAGTTAGCTTGGTTTAACCCAGTAAGTTTATGATCCTATCATGGTGAGGACTCACTGAAATCTACTCTAACTCAAAGGACTGCTGACGAAAGACTCCTTCCTTCTTGTACCTGCCTGCTCCAGAAAAGAAATGAGATAAGTGAGAAGTGAAGAAAAGCAGAAAGGAAAAATATTGAGGGGAAAGAAAGTACATTAAATAAACTGTGTTTCCCTGGGATGGAAAAGAATTTTATTGTGGAAAAAAAAGTTTCTAAATTCTGATAGTTTTTCAGCATTTAACTTGAACAAAACATTTACATTAGTGGTAGGATTGTGAAATAAAAATCTTTTCTGTAACAGGTTTATACCTTTAGCCAAAAGGAAACCCAAGAGGATGTCACGTACACCTATGTGGAAAGCGGTTGAACTCCATTGTGGTCATGAATGGCAGCGAGAAGATATTGAGTGCTCTGCTCTGTCCCGTGCCAAGGGAGTAGAGCTGGGAGGCAGGCACCTCTCTGGGGTGCAGGAGGGAGTAGGACTTGTACAAGAGCCTAACATGAAAAGATGTGCTGTTGCAATACATATCTCAGCAAGTGCATTTTCCAAGTGCATTTTTCAGCTAAAGGCAAGGAGTTTCTGCAGCAGGATAAGACATAGAGGGTTAAATCAAGTGATATTTGCTAAATTACCAGGGGCTAATAGCAGATGAATGTTCAGGAAGGAGAGGGAGGCAACTCCTGAAACATGATTTTTAAGAATTATCCATCAATCTCAAATTAACCCACAGCAACACGGAATGGAATGAGGGGAAATGAGAAGCCACTCTAGCCAGCGAGCGACGCCTCTTCCCATTGATTCCCAAGCCGTGCGTCGGGTGGACCCGGGAGGCAAGGCAAGGGGAAGAAGCACGGGACCAGGCAACCCTGGGTGGCTCTGTGCCTCTGAACGCACCTGCCAGGCTGGGCAAAGATGTGCCAAGAGCCCTCCTCTGGTCACATGGAGATACTACTGCAAAACGTGCCCGGAATAAGATTTTCTTGGGATTGGTATAGGAAATTAGTCTGAGCGGAGCGATTTTGCTGCAACAGCTTAGCTCTAATGTCCAGAGAGAATTGTTCTTCATTAAACATGTATCTCTCTCTCTGCAGAGTCTGTACTGTAACATCAGACTGACCACTAACGAAGAAACTCTTCTTCTCCGCAGTCAGCTACAGAAATAAGGAGAAACATATTTCACTCTGAACCTTAGAGAGCTAGTTGATAACAGCCATATTCTCTCAAAGACGAATAGATTGCATTATCTGTGATATTCCAGTCCTTACAAAGCCAAATAAAATGTGTAAAAGTTCCTAGTATTTCAAAGACGCAAGTATGTAAACTTGATGTTAAATGTGTTAATGTAGTACTCTAAATTGTATCAGTTAGGTAGCTTAACTAAACAATTAGAAGAACTAGATCAACAAAATAGGGACTGCTGTTCTGCGTAGAATACACACACCTATAACTACACCCATATACACGTTCTGTGAATTGTCAGCAAGAAAAAAGCCCCGCGGCAGAGAATCACATTTCCTGGCTATTGCAAAAGATTGTCATTATCTTTCTTGTTTTAATTTGAGATTGTACAGTGCAAAGGGTTTGGTTTTGTTTTCTCAATTATGATTTTTAGCTTTAATTGTGCTGTCATTCATGAAACAGAGCTGCTTTAGTATCTTGTTAAGAGATGACAAGGGCTTTCGGTGTCTCATTATATACAAAAGAAAAACAAATAAAGTTACATTCCATGTTATGTGAATGGTCTTACAAATCAAAAAGCCTCTGTAGGCCAAAATCATAATTATAACAAGCAGAAAAGATGTTTACATTTGTGTTATTTAAGTTATTGATGTGCTGACGTTATTTTACGGTACACAACAAGCAGCAAAATGTGATAACCAGTAATGAAGCTACAATATTCATTAATAGGACTACTGTATACATTGAAACAATAGGCAAAACCAATTAAATGTGTAAATCATTTTGTTCTACAGCTTGGGAATAGATAACTGTAATGCTGAGTAAGCCTTTATCCTCATGCTTAATTTTGCCCTGGCTAAGAACCAGGTTATGAAGACCAAGTAACGGGGAAAACCCAAATTTCAAGTTACCTACCCCCTAAATGGGAAGTGTTGGTAGAAGCCCCATCGTGCCATGCAAGGAGCTGCATGCAACCCCTGATAGCTGGAGGATTGCAGGTAGAGGCTTAAAAGCCCAAGAAGTTTTACGAGTAGGAAGTGATGCCGCAGCTAGGTGAAGTCCCATGGCCCAAGTTTTACACAGACAGAAAACACAATGGGTTGCTAACAAGTGTGCAAACAACCCACTGTGTTTTATACACTGTGTTCTTTAATTGCATGAGGGGAAAAAAAAGAAGGAGGAAAAAAAAAGCATTCTGTGTATGCCAGATGGAAATGCTGGCAATGCCGACACTGAGTTGAGCAGAGCAGGCATTTTACCCCCATTCCCTGAAAGACCTCACAGGTGTTGTTGGCTCCCAGCTTGCCCACAGGTTAAACCTGGAGGTGTCCCCAGCCATCCCAAGGGCTAAGTCTTTCCTCTGCTGCCTCATTAGCAACTCCAGAGCAGGGGACTGGTCTACAGGCCTCATCCAGATGCAGTACAGGTGTGCCCTAGATGTGCAGGGAAACCAGTGGGGAAGGGGAGTCCAGTGGGAGGATAGGTTTGGCAGCGAGTATGTGTGTAAGGAAGGGACAGCAAGATCAAATATGTAAGGAACAAATGATACATCTGTCATCAGAAGTTGGAACTGGTATGTCACAGAGACATTTCTTCAGGTCATATGGCTGTAGGGCTTCTCCTCTGAGATTTTACACTGGAGGCAAGTGGGGCAACTAACATTAAAGAAGTTGAGGGTAAGTCCAAAGTCAACATATACTGGTTTTCATTTTTAGTTGTTTTGTTTCGTTCTTTTTTTTCCCCTCTAAAAAGTGCATACTTGATATTTAGACATCACTTTTAACCCATATACTTAAACAGTCATCCCTAAGTTAATGACACCTTTAATATCCCAGCCGTTTCAACCCAAACACAGCTAATTGGGTCCTACTTATTTCCCCTGGTTTAAGCCTTGGGGCCACACTTGCTCACTGTTCTGTCACTACCAGGACCCTTTTTGTCAGTAACTTTACTTAAAGCTGCAGTTCTGCCATATTCACACATACTCTGGGGGACTCCAGCTTGCATAGTGCACTAAACATTATGGGACTGTAACAGTGACCACAGTGGTGTCAGGGGATTCGCTGCTGAAGCCTGGCAAGTTACACTGATGATAAGGTCAGTCTGCCAGGGCTGAGGTCTGTACTTTGTGTCTGACACAATAAAAACAGTAGGGTTTGCAGGTTTACCTATAGGCAACTGTGAGCAGGATTTAGTAGGGAAACACTAAGAAGCTGAGTAATTCTAAAGTTCCTTCAAGCTGTGCCTGTGAGAAAGCAAGCCCTCAAGCTAACAAGCCTCCTGTAAGTCAGTCACAATTGATGTGCATCTCAGCTCACTGATAACACATAAGTGGCTGCTTCCCAAAGACATCTTTCACCACAATTTCAGAGGAAACTAATAAAAGCACTGTCTTACCTTAAGGGTTTAAGCATGCAAAGGGGATCACTCGAAGAGGTCCAGCTGAACAGTAGGGATAAATAAAGCTTGTTTTGTAGGGGAGCGCAAACTACAGGCGAGGTGGCAGTGGAGACCATTCGGTGCCTGGATTGGGAGGAAGCTTTGAGGACAGGGCTGAGCTACTTGCTGGACTGACTAGTGCCCAGTGGCCTGCTTGCCGTGAGGCTGGGCCAAGCCCAGGGTGGGCTGTGATGGAAGGGGGCTGCAGCCAAAGGCCTCCTGCAGTCTGCTGGTCTGTGCTTTAACAGCTGGCCAACTGCTGGGCCTGTCGTTTTTCTCTTCTAAAAAGAAAAATGCAGGAGAATGGATTAACTGAGAGCAATGACACCTAGGGGATCAATATCAGGTTTTCAGGTAACAGCCAGTGTAAGGCGCCAATTACCGTGGCCATGACACAGCAGCCTTTGTAAGCATGTGCCATAATTTCTCCAGTATTTGCATACTGTCTCTGTACTTCAGAACCAGAAACAGAGCTATTGATACACAAGTTATAAATGCAGAACCACCTTTAAGTAACAAAACTGGCTTTGGTTGAAGAAGAAAGCTCAGCAGAAAGCTCAGCAGAGTGCAGACTGTGCCATATAAGCTCAACACTTAGCAGAATACCTGCAGAAAATGAGATTGCTAGTCAGGTGTCCGAAGATGTCCACCAGCTTTGCTTCAGTCTATTGCAGTCTGGTTGGTTCAGAGAGTAGTGACACAATCCGCCCAGGTCCTGCCATTAGTCCTCAGTCCTGGTTCCCAGACCTGCTTCAATGAGCCTTCTTAAAGAGATGAAATACAGCTCAGCACTGTCAGTGTGTTTCTACTCTTTTATTTCAACACATTTTCATGGAATCCCACAGGATAGCAGGGGGTAGAAGGGATCTGTAGAGACTATTGAGTCCAACCCCCCTGATACAGTAGGTGAAATACAGCAGAAGATGGTTGCCCATCCCATTTATTTTATTAAAAACAAGCTAAAAATTAGTCCCTGATCCTGCTATTACAAATGCTCCATTGTGATCAGTGTACACGGCCATAGAACCCCTTTGCTTACAGGGCCAAGGGCAGGATCAGTGCCTTTTTACAGACTTATTTTCTAGTAGAGCAACAAGCACACACAGGGTAGAATTAATTTGATTTCTTCAACACAAATGAGGTGAGATCTGCACAAGAGCCCTACACTGAAGGGAGACCAGGGACCTCCCAGTGCATCATAAAGCTCAATAAAATGCTGCATGAAGTGGGGCTGGAGGGTATTTCCCAATGGATATGAAATGATACTCCCCTGAAACAATGACCTTCCTGAGAAGTCTCATGTCTGTCCGGCCCTGGACAGCTTCAGACAGGGCTGTCTGCTGGAAAAACACAGCTCTGATTGACTTATCTGCTTTCTCTAATGAGCCACTACATGCTTTGGGCTTTGAGGAGCCTTAAAGCTCGAGTTAGATTTCTATTCAGAAAAAAAGAAATAATAAAAAAGAAAAAAAAAAAAAAAACGAAAAAAAAAAAAACAATTGAAAATAATACATGTACAATAGCTACGAGAGAATAGTATGAGAAATGTCTTTATTTTACCATTTTCAAATGGCTATTTCACTACATAAAAGGAAGTTTTTATTTTATTTTATTTTTTTTGGTATATTGATATTCCAAATAAAATTTTAACTTTTGGTTCAAAATAAAAATGTGGCTCTGTGTTTTATTAACCTGTAGCGCCCAGTCAGGTCTCCTTAGTGCCATCAAGCCCAGCTGTTGAGAATGAACGACATTTCACTGGCCTTTAGGCTACAGCTCTGCCTTTTGCTTCCCAGCAAATCTCTGCTATGCTCCTATTTCTGTGTGCCACACAGAAGCACTATATGCATTTACTTTGTGTGTGCACACGTGCATCAGTATGACTTGAGTGCAGTGCAGTTGATGCTCGCATGTCCTCATTATTCACATTTGCCCTTTAGCGGTCCTGATCTCTGCAACTCTGGGGTGAAACAAAACCTGAACCCTCATGTGTCCCATTTATTCCCTGAGCATTGTGGTTTTGAAATGAGCTATAAACGGAAATAAATTATTCTGTATAAAAGCTTTACATGTCACAGGTAAAGGATTTTGGAGGGGAGATTCTTTTCCCTTCAGAATTTTACTAAAAGTACCAGGATTGGTGCTAGGACTGGTCAGGCCCATATTTGGGCTGGCTGGGGAGACACAGAGTGACATTTACAGCCCAATGGTGGCACAGAAACTGCCTTGGGCACTGAAACCCTTTTCCCCTTGCATTCATCAGGCAGACAGCAGAACCCAGCTAACAAGGGCTTTGCTGTTCACCTCTTTTAGCTTTCAACATGGCTTTATCTACATAAGATAAGCAGCACACATGTTGGCTGATGGAAATTCAGGGAATGTCTGCAAGATACCTGAGGCCTCAGCTTTTGAGGGGAGCACTGTTTAGTCAGGAACACTTGTGCAAGCAAGGCCACATTTAGGGAGATAAAAGCATTACAGGCCTGCTATCTCTTACAGAAATGAGCGTAACACCATGTCATTTCTGACTATAACCTGCAGCTGCTCCTGCCCACTGAGATTCAAGCTGAAAGGATGTAATATATCAAACCCCAGGTAAACATCCTCTCACATCTGGTAATTGGCACAATACAAGCACGGGACTGGGAACGTAGGCAAGAGTTGAAGAGGAGGAGATGTTCTGGTCTAGCACAGCATGGGTGTGAGGAATCCTCATCCTAATGGTCCCTGGTCCTGTGACTGCATCCCAGAGGGTGGCAGGGGATACCTAGGGGGGCCTGGAGATGGCTTTGGGAAAGGGGGCGACCACAAGGTACTATCTGAGGGATGCTCTTGATGGGATTTCTGTTCTTGGGCTCACCCCACACAGTTTATACCAGCAGTGCACTGAGGGTAGTACAGATAGTCAGACTGTTAACAGGGCTTGTTTAAAATGAAGGCAGCTGCCTTATCAGAAACATCTACTGAGTCTGGCTGACTGAGTGGTCAAAAGAAAACCGAACAACTATGAAGACACCATGAAGACACCAAGTTAAGTTCTTGCTTTCAACTAAGGGCCTTACAGCACTCCCACCATGACCTCCACTAAAGCAGCAAGCCTTGTCAGGGCACAACAGACCATGTGGGGAAGTAGAAAAATATGTGCAAGGTACACAGTTTTAAATATGACAGTACTGACAAAACAAACTTTAGGATATATGCTCCTATAGTAATATATGTCTCTCTATATGGAACCTCTGAGTTGATATGTTCTCTACATGATATTGGAATGATAAAATCACCAAAGTTGTAAAAGACCACTAAGATCATCTAGTCCAACCATCCACCTACCAGCAATATTGCCCACTAACCGTGTTCATAAGTACCACATCTCCACATTTCTTGAACACCTCCAGGGATGATGACTCCACCACCTCCTTGGGCAGCCTATGCCAATGCATCAACACCCTTTCAGAGAAGAAATTTATTCTAACATCTAACCTGAACCTCCCCTGGCTCAACCTAAAACCATTACCTCTCATCCAATCACTGTTACCTGTGAGAAGACCTTGGGCTTGTTTGAATTAAATGAGGCAAAACCTGTTCTTTCTAGCATAAGAAAAAGACTTAAAATGAGAAGTGGTTTGCCAGAGTCACTGCATAATACAGCAGATAGTTTTGGTAGGCTCTAAGGATTTGCACACAGAGGCTGGGAACACCTACCTTGCTCAGAGGGTGCAGGTCAGAGAGAAATCCCTTACAGACTGGTGCCAAGTCCTGACAGGGAAGAAGGCTCCCCTCCTTTCCATAGCACAGTAGGGCTAGGGACCCTGAGGGTCTTATTCTAGAAATAAAAAAATCAAATTGGTGAAAAAATTAAATGACTACAAATGCAAAAAGACAAAAATAAGAGTTGCTGGTAGCATAACACTGAAGATAAAAAACAGGTGATCTCTGTTACCCAGATAGCTTCTCCTAAGCCTGCCATTTTATAACTGTGGATACAGCAAATCTGACCAAAAGTCTCTATCACAACTTGGAGAAACAACACGCATTGCAGGACCTCATGAAAGCTTTGGCTTTTGGCAGGGTTCTGATCCAGGGAGGTACTTCTGGAATGTGGTAGCAAACTCCAAACCTCCCATTGCAATATCTCCTTGGCAAGGTAAATAGTGGAAATCTGAGGGGAAAGCTATGAGAAGTGTCTTAGTGCTGGTTTTTGGAGGTGGGAATGTTAGTTAGAGAGGCTTTCTGTCTTTTGGAGGAGAGAATTGCAATAATGGCAATTTAAAAGTGCAGACTATTGCTATAATCAAACTGTTCCTCAGCCCTACTGATAAGCTCAATGCCACAGGATGGCACTCTGCAATTTGAGGAGCTGTAGTATGGTTCTGAAGACCTTTCTTGGCAAATGTAATCAAGCCAGTAGTACAGGCATACTACCCTCAGTTCATACAGGCTGTTTATACTGTCAAGTAATGTATACCTCACAGTGATTATAACTCTGCAAAGAGAAGAATAATTAAAATAATGAGGTCAAGATGAACCATAAAACTTGAAGAAGTAGCATTCATTAGAGAGCAACTCATCTTTAAGCATCTTCCTTCCTCTGTTGCAGCTGGAGCCAAGCGTTGCTATAATTATCACCAACAAGGAGCATTTCAAAAGTCAATATTTAGAAAGACTCAAAAGAAAATACTTCGGGATTTTAGCTAAAGCTGATTTCTCCATTGGTCACACAAATGGTTAAGAAGGGAACAAATTTCTTCCATAAGAAAACAAAACAAAACAAAAAAACTATTTCACCAGCAGGACTTCTTAACACATCCTAAGCTTTAGAGTAACTACAGCATTGACACTTCTTAAACTTGTTTTTAAAGACTCAAGCTGAAAATCTCAATGTCATAATTAGAGGGCAGTACATAATTACAGGGTTTGCATGATCTCATCCTCTAAGCACGATTCCTCCCACAGCTCCTGCTGTTCACTGCCAGCTGTCCACACCTGTGCAGAGGTCACCCATTGAGGACCTGCTGCTGGGTGGTGACAGCTGGTGACGGTGCCACCAGTCTCTGCTCTGCAGCACAAAATGATCATGGATGCACGGTGCCCATGCGGCTCTCTGCCTCTCTTTGTTGCAGCTGGAGCAGCTTGCAGTGCAATTTAGAGCATGCTTCCACCATGCGGCATGGCACTCTGTGATCCACAGACAGCAAATGGCAAATAAGGGGTATGCATCCCAACACAAGTGTCACCATAAGAAAATGAAGGTCTCTGTGGCTTCTCTGGCTGCCTGCCCTGTTGCTTCCCCCAGCACTTTTCTGTTCTGATTTTGATTTTATTTTTTTTAATTCACTGATTTCTGTTGGATGGTTAAAATCATAATGTGAAAACACAGAGAGTTTGCAACAGAGCAAACCACTCAGCGGCCAGCTGGATCTGTTCTATGGTGTTGATGGCCATAGTTCAAACTCTTGCTGCCTCAGGCATATCGGGCATCTAAAAGGAAAGACTGTAGATACAGAAATGGCAAAGGAAGCCTCTTCTGCTCTCTCTCTTCAGCTGCTTGCAGAGAAGATCATTAGATCAATGAGTAACTCCTGTTTTACTGAGCCTGATATCAATCAAAGGCAGCAGCATTTCCCACACCTCTAGGAATGAGAATCACAGGTGGCATGCTGTGCTATTAGGATCCTTGGTGCCAAGAAATCAAGCTCCTGTGATGTTCCTACAAGTCTGTTGTCCCACCAGAAAAGCTGCCAAAATCAAATTTCCTTGCTTCACCTCCTAATGAAGCAGGAGACTTCTCAGCATTCTTTCCTTCTCTTTCTGCTTTTCCTCCTTTCTAAGAAGTCTGTGTCTTATGGCACAGCCTGTGGAGTTGGTAAGGCTGGGACAAGGGACTGCTGATAAATCATTTCTCCATCTTTAATGAAGTCATCAAAGAAATAATGAACATATACACTGAAAGAGAAGTGGAAGCTTGAAACAAGACAGTCTTCCTTGGGAATAGAAAACACTATTCTTCTTTCATATGATGCAGTTATTTATTTTCCTAGGATCTGACATAAAATAGACTGAGGCAAATCTGTCTCTGCTATTAGCTTGACAGCCACATGGAATTTCGGCAGAAAATACTTCAAAAAAGCTGTATAGTTCATTCAAATAGTAGTTTAAAATGACAGAGATATAAAATGAAGGAGGAAGACATCACTCAGTTACTGTGAAGTAACTTGTAAATAGAGGAAGATCAGAGAGCATCACTAGAATTAAAATCATTGCATTGACCACAATACCTGTGTATCAAGCACAACAAATTGGATGAGCTTTATTTCGTTGCACCCCAGAACCCTTTTAATAAACCAGCATTGCTTGTCCTTCTATTTTCAATCCAGAGAAGAAGAGTTAGGCCATAGTTCTACAGCAGGTATGCTTAGAAAGCATTTGTTTTACCCCAGCATTGCAGCAAGCCACAACACAGGCCAAGTTCTGTTGATTCACTGCACTTCACTTTTACACTTAGACTTCCAAACCACAAGAGCTGTTAACAGAAAGTCAAGGCAAAAATTGCTTCCATTCATCCAAGCAAGTAGGAACCATTCAGTGTGATAAAGGACAAACAAAAGTCAATGATCTGCTGCTGTTCCTATGTTAAAGACAGCAGTTCAGTCACTGCCTATTTATGTATCAGCTGAGACTGGAAGTTTTTTCCTAATCCTGTCTCCTAAGTAGGGGTTTAATTTAATTCATTACAAACACGTCTTACAGATAGGTGGAAATTTTGCAGAGGCACAGTTTTTTATACAAATATTTTACAGTGGCTTTCAGTCAGAATGCTTTAATGCCATGGGACATCTCATCCTCTGTTGCTGAGTCACCTCAAAACTTGATGAAATATCTCACACAGAGCTCCTCCTGAATCATGCCAACCACAGAGCAGCTCCACCTCTGGAGACAAATAGAAGACTAATTCTGTTTTGAATCACACACATGCCTGTAAGTGTGCAAGCTGCAGCATTATTTTTCACTCCATGGAATGCACGAAGCCTTTTTGGGGAGAAGAATTCTTTACTACCCACAGCCGCTTTCTCATCTGCTAAAACAAAATCATGTTTCTTGATCTTTATCATACTGAAAATAGGAAGCCTGAAAGACATCAGCAAGAAAGCTTTTTGTAAAACTGCCATTCCAAAGAAGGCCATTCAGAAAGATTTGTTCTGAAGCAGACAGCTGGTTTGACCTTCTCAGGCTCATCTGCTGTACTTCAAAGCATCCATGGAGGATTTATAGCACATGAGTAAGCAAATGGTAGTGGTAGGAGGAGAAGAGTGCTGCAGTGGACTGTATGGCTGCGGTGCGGCATTTCCATCACTGGAAGTACCAAAGGACATATCAGGAAGATACAGTATTATAGGAGAACATGGTATTGTTTTGAAGATAGTTGGCCTTTATCCCAGAGCTAAAAAAACGAGGTTATTGGATTGCTTCTCAGCCCTGTGCTCCTTCCTATGATTATTATTACAATCCTTAATGGGTTTTCTTAGCAGACTAGAGCCAGATAAAGCATTTTCTAAGAAATATAAAGTTCATGATTACCGAGCTGTATGCTTGGCAATAACAGTATGTTTCATTTGCTAAAAATGTCTGAGCAGGTTTTATTGCAGTGGATCAGATATGGCCTGGTAAGTATACTTAACTTGTGGAAAATGACTGAAAGAAGCCCTCAAGCAGCTACTTGCAGAACAGTTTTAAAAGCATAATCAGTCTATGTATGAAATTAATGAGAAGTTATGATAGAAAAGCAGTATATCTGAGGAGCAACTAATGTCTTTCCAAGAGTCACTTTGAGCCACTGATGGCAACAGAATTTCTTTGAAGTTTCAATAGCAAGTGTTACTGTATTCAGTCCTAAGTATAAATTTTTAGAGCCACAGAATCGTTAAGGTTGGAAAAGACTTCTCAGATCATCTAGTCCAACCATCCACCTACCATCAGAATTTCTCAGCTATGTCCCTTATTGTCACATCTCCACATTTCTGGAACACTTCTAGGACTGATGACCCCACCACTTCCCTGGGCAGCCTGTGCCACTGCCTGCCCGCTATTTCAGAGAAGTTCTTAATATCCAGCCTGAACTTCCCTTGGAACAACTTGAAGCCACTTGAATCTTAACTGAGCTGTCGTTTCTCATACTGTACCTAGGCTTGGATCATGCTGGGAATATCTGAAGATAGATATTTTTTGTTGTAACTCTGCATGCAACAGAACACCTCGGTTTTTAATGTACCTACCCATGGACTACAGCCCAGACTCAGTAGGGGGGAGCCTGCCCTTGGCTCTGCATGGAGGCTGCGTGAGCAGAGGGGCAGGCAGAACTGCTCTAGAGCTCAGGTTTTAGCATTTGCAAATCTGGCACATGTTCTGGGGACATAAAAGTGAAACCTGAGGGGACAACGTGCCTGCACAAGTGGGACCAGCTGCAAGGAGCAGGGTGTGAGCAGGCAAAGCACAGCTGTAAGCTGCTCTTCATCACTGCACAAATGAATCAGCTTGCGCAAATGACCAAATTCCATTTGAGAGCTTTAGTTCTCCATACATAGACAACTAACTCAGAGAATCAAACAAGGTATTTCAGAGTGATAACTGAAGCTTATTCTGTGTTACAGAGGGTCAGATCCAGGTGTCATGCAAATTCAATCCAAACACCTTTTGAGGCTTTAAATTATTACTTCCACCAAGACAGTGCCTTAATAGCACTTACAGAAACATCCTCATATTAGGAAAGTGGAGAGGCAAAGAGGGAAGGCTTTGTTTTCAGACATAACAACTCTGCATCAGTTGCCTCGAGAAACGCCAGATGCCTCCCTCATCATACACTGAATGCAAGGAACCCGTCACCGCGTTTACTTACCGAGTGCTTGAAGTGGATCCCGGGCAGACTCACTCCTTGACGTCGGGAGCCGCCGCTGTTCGCCTCCCTTGTGCCAAAGCCCCCTCTGCTGGTCGGCAGCGCGGCATCCATCCTCAGCCTCCGAGCGGCGAACGATCCTCCACCCGCTGCCTCAGCTGAGCCGAACCCGGCAGGGCTGCATCAAGAGACAGGTGAGCAGAAGGCCTTCCCTCGTGTTGTCAGAGCGCCTGATTTGTAAGCAAACCACCTGCTGCATTTTTGGTGTGTTTTGCTGTCAGGCGTTTAGCCGTGGTCCAAAAATACAAGGTCTCTTGTTTCAGCAGTAACCACATGGGTTATCTCCACCATGCTGTGTTTTTTACTGTACTTAAAGTGATGTTCTACACATGCATGTATGTGAGAGGCAGTAATGCAGCCATTTTCTAGAGTGCGTGTTCCACATGGGCAAGAACAGGTATTCCTTCCTGCTTTTCCATCGCAGAAGGCACCTCACCCTACCAGTCTGACCTCAGGATCCAGGTGGAAAACAAACAGGACAGGAGAACCTTCCTTAAACTGTGCTTTTAAAACTCACTAAGTTTGACAAAATCAATCTTCAGAGGCCTTGGTTAGCAATGTCATCTATCACACCCTTTTCTGTCTTCCTTCTTCACATCCTTGGAAATCAGAATGTAATGAAAAATCAGGCAGCAGAGGGCTTGCCTGAAGTTTCCACCACATCTCAGCTCCTTGACCTCCAAAGCATTTGCTCAAAACTACTGCCAGCTTTTTCCTTTTGTTTTCTCCTTCTTCCTATGCGCCCTGCAAATTCAGCTCTTTCACTCCCTCCCAGCAATTACTTGCTCAGATGGAGGCTGTGTCAAAGGGATCTTGTCCTGGGTCATTATCTCAATCCAGCCATTTGGAAATGGCTTTTCTTATTTTTCTGAGCTTTCTCCTACTTGAATTTTAAAACTTGCAGATACAGTTGTGTGTAATTTTTGGCCACTTTAGATTCAGTCTTTCATCCACAGCTGGAGCTGGAACAACAAACTTCAACCAGAGATGGATGCACCCGGTCTCTTTCATTTGCAGGACATTGGAGACCAATTGCAATTTCCTCAAAAGTATTTTTTGATTCCAGAAATAATTATTTTGTTCTCTAAATTGTAGTCGCAAACGCCATTCTACAAGCAGCTACAACAACTGTTTAATCTACCAATTGTTCTAATAAGTAGGTGTATAATTATCTATTGAGTAGGCTTGTAAACAAATACGTTGTTCCTAAACTGATTGTTGCCTGGCTGTGGCGGGTTGTGGTTGGGACCAGTTCCAGCCCCTGGCTGGGAGAGCAAAAATCATTGTGCATTGAATGTATGTCTCTGTTTCACTGAATACTTCTGCATCAGAGTCTGAATTTAATTCTTCTCAAATATTTGTCCCTATAAAGTTCCTTACCAGAGAACAGGCAAAATCAAACACAGAACTAGCTGCCAAAATTCATTCAACTGTTAATCCAGGGCATACACATTTTTACAATACCCGCTCTCATGTGCAAAGCTTTGTGCTCTCAGCCAGCAACAAAGCCTCTCATTGACAGTGCTAAGGTCAAAATCCATATGATTTGATAACAGCATCTTTACCAGCCTGCTTCAGAGACGATAGGAAGGCTTGTTAACAAGTTCATAAATCCAGGCAAAAAGATTAACCCAGCTGTCCAGTCATATGTTACTACTGAATATATATATTTTTAGAGCATGGCAAATGAACAGATCTGGGTTTGCTGTAACATGCTGATTGGAGCCACTGTTTCCCTGTATATTAGGGCATATATCATATCGTAGAAGCGTATAATGGCTTAGGTTGGAAGGGACCTCAAAAGATCAGTACCAGCCCCCTGCTGTGGGCTGGGTGCTCCCCACCAGGTCAGGCTGCCCAACCTGGCCTTGGACACCTCCAATAATGGGGCATCCATGACCTCTTTGGAAAGTCAGTGCCAGGACCTCACTGCTCTTGGAGTAGAAAATTTCCTCCTGACATCTAACCTAAATCTCCCTTCTTTTAGTTTAAAGTCATTCTCCCTTGTCATATCACTATCAGACCATGTAAAAAGTCAGTTCCAGGCACCTATTAGCATTATAATTCACTATATCTTTTGATGTATAGGCTCTGGCTGAACAGCTTCTGGACTTCTGGTTATACCTAATACAAGGCAAAACTAACACGTGATGAAAGCAGCTACCTGTGCTAGCACACTGCAGGACTTGCATTCACACTTTGCTGAGGCGATGCTCCCCCATGACATATGCTCATTGCTCTCCTACGCTTAAATACTACTTGCTTTTGAACTGAAGACTGAACAGCAGCTGATACATAACTGTCTGAAGTCTCACTTTTAAAGAGCTTAATCAGTAATTGGAAAGGAGATGTTAGAAGATTAATGTCCCAAACCAAACAATAGCACCCAATTCTCCTACAAATAAAATCCACCTAACATTCCTCCTACAGAGTTTTGAATCCAGTGACCTGGTTTCTCAACAAGATAAGCACAGTGAAATCTTTAGAGACATCGAATGCCCTGGCAAACTAAACAGTGTTAGACAGCTTTATCAGAGCTGTGGTTCTCTCCCAACTGCCCATGGGCACAGGATCCAGGCTGTGGCTCAGAGCCCTTAGCCACTGCTCAGGGCAGTGCGGCACGCAGCCCAGAGTTTTCTGCAGTTGCTTCTTGTGTTTTATGGACACTTCCAGTACCTTCTGACATTTCTTGACAAGGTTTTCAAAGACAAGTTTGTGTAGCTTGTGCCTAGTCCATTTTATATAATGTGCATTATTGGTTTTCACTTTACACAGCTGATTTTCTACCTGTCTATAAGGTTCTGAACATTATGTGGCAAATAGCTTTTGAATTTGTTGAATAAGAATCATCAGATCTTGCTGTAAGTACATTTCTGAACTGAGCCTCATAACAGTAACATATTTCTGAACTGAGCCTCCCAGATCCTCATTTATTTTTTTTCGAGTCACACATTATAGTATGGAAATCAAATCAGTTCTTTTTCTCTTCACCTTCATACCTGTCAACTTAAAACAATGGCTTTAATTTCTACTCCTCTTGTGTGCATTCGATGAAATTCCTTTGCAGTTGATAGTTCAGGGAATACAGCTACTACTGCAGATGATGAAGAACCTGTGCAGATCCTCACTTAGTCTTCACACCCTTCCAAGATCCAGTGGCACATGGGGAATTTTGCTCGAAAGCAACACCAAAAAATTTCCATTGGTACCTCCTGCCCTCTCTTCTCCCTCCACACTCCCCCCAAAAAAGGATAAATTCTGCACAAATTCCTAAGCATGTCAAGGCTGTTGCTATGAACTTTGTCAAAGATACATCAAATTGCCAAATTCTCCTAGCACTTTCCAAAATGTTTAATAAGAGCTTTGGGAGAAACACTGGTTTTAGGTTAGATTAATTAGTTCACAGTTCTTTGTTTAATGGCGCTGCCTGGCAGCAATACAGGCTGGGGTTTTTAACAGTGCTGTATTTTACAGCTTCACAGAAGTTCACACCCAGTTTTTGCAATGTGAATTCGTGCATTTCAATTTGCTAGATGTCAATAACAACAATATTTATCACTTGGGAAAAATGAAAGAGAGAAAACAGTCTGTAGCATAAAGTCAACAGGAAACTCACCTGGGAGGTCACCATCTGCTGCCTCCAAGCAATCTTGGAATGCAAGTCAAGTTGTACTCCACAAGCAAAAATTGGAGCGGAAATTCCATAAGCTTGCAAGTCCGTAAGCCTAACATCCATAAGTCTATGGGTCTCGATGAGTGGCTCTGAGCACCCAATGAAGCTGTAGGTGTCGCTGTTCATTGCAGGGAATTTGGATCAGATGACCTTTAAGGGTCCCTTTCAACTTAAATGATTCTATGATTGTAGGAATTCACCAGAGCCAGAACCTGGAAACAGCAGTGATTTGCAGATTTCTTCCCTTCTGTTGCCCCAGCTCTCTGAACTATCCTGCTAGATGAGAACTTGTGCCATTTCCTCGATAAACAGTCACTCCCTGGCCTTTATCCTGCCACATCTCCAACACTAGACACATCCTCCTGCCCCCTGAGATATGCCTCAAGAGGAAGATAAAGCAAAGTCAAAGGCTAGGAGATTGCACTCGGCTTCAGCAAGCTGCTACTGAATGGCTCCCTGATGATGTGCTTGTGTGGTGCCGTTCTGATGCTCCGTGTAGGTCCCTGGCTGAGGCTGCAACAGTTCCTCCCTCTTCTTTCCTCTTAGATCTCTGCTGCTCAGAAATCAAGGTGCAGGTACAGGTGTGTGCCCATCTCACTGGGAGATGGCAGCTGGCTTGGCCAAGGCAAGCAGGAGACCTGGGAACTGGGGTTCACTAAATCTGTGGAGGCTGAAACTCAACCAGAAACCACTGAGAACAATGAACATGAACTATGAAATCTACAGAAGCAAGGTATTTGAGCAGCAGTACAAGTATATGAGATGTACCCTGAAAGGAAGGACAAAGCCTTGTCCAAGCCCTCAGACCCAGCAAATAGTGTGGAATGGGGCTGTGATTCATGCAGAATTGCCCCCAGTCACTTATCCCATTATAGGTGACAAAGTCCCCAAGTGCCCAAAGAGCCCCTACAACTGCAAAATAATGCAGTGGACAAGTCCCTTATGGCCTCCAAGAAGTTTGAGACCACTGGATCAGCAGCAAAACAAGCTTCAGAATCAAGAGTTATGAGACCATGCATAGTCTCACCAAGGCTTTGCCACTCTCACGTCATAGATTCTTTTGAGTTGGAAGAGACCCTTTAAGGTCATCTTGTCCAAATCCCTTGGACTGAACAGGGATGCCTACAGCTCCATCAGCTCCCTTGCCCTGCTGGCCACACTTCTGTTGATGCAGCCCAGTACACTGTTGGCTTCCAGGGCCACAAGCACACATTGCTGGCTCATGGCCAGCTGCCATTCCTCAGTATCCCTGTGGCTTTTTTGACAGGGCTGTTCTCTTTAAAAACAAAGTTTCTTTTCCCTGTGCAAAATACGGTTATAAACAGGTTAAGCCAAACAAAGCTCAAGTGTCACCTCTTCTCCTCTGGGGCAAGGGGAAAGAGTGAGGCTTTCTCTCTTCTCTCTACAAACAGACATTTTTGGGAGGCTAAGTGGGTTAATGCAAGTGGCTTGACCACTGGGACTGCCCATATGGGAAAAGCAAAGCAAAAACTTTTAGCCTAAGCCTTGGAAAATGAGGTTTGTCCTGTCAGTGAAGACTTTGACTAATGTGCCTTATTATCTTTCCTCACACTCCATTTCGCTTCCAGCTGGGCCTCATTCTGAAGCATTACACAAACTCTCGATATACGTTGTAGATCTCTGGTTGACTCTCTGCATTGAATACTCCCACAGAGCTACAAATAAGTCTTTTTTAAAGATAGAAATTATTTAAATGACTGAAATGATAACCCATTAAGATCAAGAGCCCAGTTACCTCTGATTTTAATGGGATCAGGCCTTCATGATGTAATATATATTAATCCATGATATACTCCCATGTTTTAATGATGAAGATTAGCTAAAGTAGGAAAGACTTGTCTCAGATCTCTAAATATTCATTAAATATGAGCCCCTAGATCCATCTTTTATGGAGAATCAAATCACTGCTACATTGCACCTATATCTGCTTTAATCTTATGGGAGCTGGTGGTAGTGCAGAACTTAATTTACATTTCCTCACAGCAACTTTTTCTGAAGGTACAAATGCATAGGCTGACTGCCTAAAAAGCAAAAGTTAACTACAACATCTTTGTCTCTTCTCCTCACTCTGTCTTCTCAACCCACAGCCCTCCACTCAAGCCTGTAGCACCATTCAAGAAAATGCTGGTGGTGCATTTTCTTAGTTTATTAGTTAAATACTAAAATAAACCTTCCCAAGGTTGTGGTCCTCTACACTCATGTTTCATGAACCACTGGAGCAGGTGTGAGCAGGAAATAGCAGTCAACAGAATTTTTGACTTCAGCACAGCCCTGGGTGGTACCTTGCAGAGGGCAGGACTCTCTTCTGCCAGACAGGAGGTGAGCTGCTGGCTGAGGAAGATGTAGTTGCTAGCAGGTTTCCCATGTAACACGAGAAAGTGCCCTAAAGTGTCTTGCACCTAATGCTTTGATTTGGGAGTTTTCTTGCTCCTCATCATGAGTGGAGCTGTGTGCCCATCAGCCTGAGAGTCTGCTTACCACCAGACACTGGACAATTTGGAGGGAGTCGCTAATAATGGATTTTTATAGTTTGATTGTGGTTCTGCTCAACCAAAGCTTGACACTAGGCTTACCTACAAAACTGTGCAAGAGCTCTTAGTGCAAGCACATATGGAAGGTGACTTCTTACTGACATGTTTTCCCTACAGACCACCCTTTTTCAGTAGCCACAAAACCTCACAAAGACAGAAATTAGGGCCGCAGTCCATTCCAATGCCACAGATATCAGTCTGTCTGAGCCAACAAGGTGAACCCACTGACAGCAGGCCCAGACCAACACCAGGACACTCAGGCTGCCTTGCTCTGCACATCAGTGGTCTATAGGCTCATATAGGTGCCTAATCCCTGATTGTGCTTATGAGATCTTCATACTCATTATTCAGTGAAATATAAAATATTCCTATCTATTAAATCTTTACTATCTGCAATTATTCCCTTGGGCACAAAAGATAACGAGTCAGCAGGCACAGATTTAATTGTCAGTTTTTACTGTAAGATGATGATGTTTATTGATATCGCTATCAGACACTGAAATGAAGCAGATGTTAATCTGAGGTTAAGCTCCAAGAGGCGCCTAGCAGTCTGACCAAAGGGACTGATGCTCCTCAGATAATAAAAGAGGAGAGGCTCCCTCCCTCCCTCCTGAGGCCTGCACAGAGCTCACAGAGCTACTGATGCTTTTTGCGAACTCCTCCTCACACCATTTCCAACCCATTTGACAAGCAACACATCTGATAACGCAGAGCTGTCATTCAGTCTTAGTAGACTGTTTAACCTAACATCCTATTTTGCTTACACAGAGACTTAAGGGTTGGTTTCCTTTTACTTTTCCCCAGCACATCATAAGGGGCAATGCCAGAGAAGTTGAAAACACAAGTAAAGTAACAACACCGAGTTGCTCTGCTTTCACTGTTGTGAGTAGAAAGCCCATTACTGATACCTTTAACATCAACATCTGACTTAAATAAATCCACAGCAAGACAGAAGACAAAATTTTGCTCTCTAATTTGAATGACATAACACAAAGGGACCTGATCTTCAATGGAGAAGGAGAGGACAGTGAAATAACAGCAACTTTCTATGATCCTCAGTCTGCTGTCACCCTGTAATGTTGAGAACAATAAAAAATATATGGACAGCTGACACACACACACTCACATATTAATAGTGAAATATACAACAGGACTAATGAGCTGATGCAAATGATCATTTAGGTGGATAATTTTTGTAGCTATTTTTCCCCACAGAGGACATGTCTGTCAGCATCACTGGAGTGAAGAAAAAACCAGTATGCGACTTTCTAGCTAATCAATAGTGCTGCATCCTGCACCAATATCGAATATATGGAACCCACCTTAGCAGGGGAGTTGGACTCGGTAATCTCCAGAGGTCTCTTCCAGTTCCCAGTGCTCTGTCATTCGGTTATACTTTTCTTATTACCATGTGTGGAACAGCTAGGACATTTACAGCATTGTCCAACCTCAAAGAGCAGTTACACTTCATAGATGGGATCAGAAGAGAAAACTGCTGGACTACATTGCTGCAAGAAGTCATACCTTCTCTGTTACAGTGAATGTCAGAGTTTGATATCTCATGAGGATGCCCTCTTTGAGGTCCTGCTCTTACCTTTACCTGCAACCTTACAGCTGGCAACAAGACCCTTAACAAGCTGACATCAGTGTACACTTAAAATGACTTTAAAGTGTTACTATGTCCCACTTGGAGGAGAGATTCAATACCCGTTTGGAGGCTGACAGGGCTGTGGGGGGAGGGGTGCTATTTTTTTTTCCAATTAAAAAAAGAGAAAGAAAGACCAATCTTTGGAATTTCAATAGGCAAGAGCATATTATTTGTAAGGGAGCCACACTTAATCTCCATGCCTAACTTAAGGGAATTTGTGGTTTCATTTCAGGCCCTTTTGGACTGTTTATCATGTCAAAATTGCATATTTGCTATAATTTGTGTCTCTTCCAAGATTTACCGAAACAAAGGAAACATTTGAATGAGATTTGAGACAACTTCTTTCTCACCCGTCAGGAAGGTAATCCCCAACCTGCAGATAAATGTGGGCATGTGGTTTCCAGTATTCTCACTCCATATGTCTCCACAAACACCAAATAGATCTAATGCAAGAGAGCTTCCCCCCCAACTCCCTCCCCCCCCCCCCCTCCCCCCCCACCCCGCTTTTTTTTCCCCCTGTAGATCAAAAGGTTACAGTGATGGACCTTGCCCAGGATGATCCAGACTTTCATCCATATAATGCCTTCATCTGCACTCCCTATGGAAATACGGATCTCCTGGCACAGAAATCAGGAGACAGGTTATAGGCAATATAATCTGCCCCAGCACCTTCCACCTCACGCATAACAGCTGTAAAGTGGAACAAAAGCATAATGCCTAATTTAGGAATTGAGCTTTACAAGCCAAAACTTGCAACATTCTGACCACCTTAACTCTGAAGTGAAGATGCTTCATAGTGGTGGTTTGTTCTGAGGCCAATCCCCAATGAAAAGCAGTGTTTGATGCTTTGAGCCAGCTCTCTCATTCCCATATTTTTGTACCTGTGAGACAGTTTTAAGTAGCTGAGACAAGAGATTGAGAGTTCAAATGCACTATCTTTATCTTTTTTTTCCCCCTTCAAAATAAGCAGCTGGGGAGAGGAGTGAGGGAGCCAAACCAGACCTGCTTTATTTGGAAGGCTGCAGCCTGTGGTCAGCCCTGTTATGAGGCACCTGAGAGTCCACACTAGTAAACACCGTAAGTATTAAATCTGCTGCCTACATGGCATCTACTTATAGGTGTGAAAGCACGCATGTGTTCATAGCAGCTTTGAGCATCAATGAAAGCAGATGGAGCAGCTCCTGCAATAGAGCAAAAGAAGAGATGAGTAGAAAAACACAAGTTTGCACTGTGCCTCCCTGCCAGCCACAAATAAAGGCAAGTTTCATTAGTGTGTACACATTCACATGAGGATGCGTTGTCACTGCTAAACAGGGAGAAAATACAAGGCATCTCTGACTTGTGGGCAACCTGAGCTTCTTGTTTGCTGTATGAGTCACTGGGCCTGGCACTGGCACTGGCTGGGCAGCTGAGCTGGACAAGATTTTCCTTGAAATCTCACTGACACACTGAGGCAACAACTAGCACGTAACATAGAAACACATATGTGACGCACCGTACCATTTCTTTTTGCCATAAATGGACAGAAACAATACATAATACACAGCCATTCATGCAGACAGCCTTTTGCAAAAATGTTTACATCTCTTTTTCTCTAAGAAATCAATCTGCAAAGACATCCCATATGTCTTTGACATATGAGACTGCATTTGGCCTGAAATATTGTCCTGAGAGACTGTGTTGCTCTCTTACATCTGACACATTTTTCTGGGGGCATCAGCATATGGATTTGCACCTCAGCTGTGTCAAGAACAGAGAATTGCTATTGTTTTAATATGTTAACACTGGGACATTTAAATATTGATACTGTCAGGTACTACTTTACAATTCCCATTAGATTGTGAAATAAAGTATTGCAATATTCACCCATGAAACTCCATGTTATAACAGTACCAAGCATCTGGTTTTGATCAGAAGTCAGGAAATTCACAGTTCAATCTGGAACTCCATCCTTTCCTAAACCCATATCACCCTTAAATTCTGCAACTCACACATGAGCAGACTCTGCTGCCTTTGTGAAGACAAAACATCACAGCCCTAAACTGAAAGCTGGGGACAATAGATGTACAGGTTTGGAGTAAGGAGATACACTGGGATCAATCCTACTTTCTGAGGCTTCCTGCTGGAGCAACTTGAACAGTGGTTATAAGGCTAAACAATGACACAAGTCATTGCTAATAGCCCACAGAATGGTGTCAGTGCTGTAAAGCACATTTGCTAGACAAGATCTTGACTTTAAAATCCAAGTTCAATCCGAAAATAAGTTTCAATTTTTTGGAGGTTCCATTTAAAATGAATTTACAGTTCCTTCCACTAACAGCACAATAGAGATTTTGTTGGTAGAATACAGTCAGGATTGCGCACCAAAATAATTTTCTAGTGTAAATCTGTTTAAAATTATTTTGTTCAAGAGTGAAGCAAAAATCCAGAGGGAGAAAGAAAATAAATGAACATAATTCATATAAAAGTGGTGTTTCAATTCCTGTTGAACAGACAGTTTTGAATGTCCCATTTGGTAATTTTCAGGAGACCCATTTTGATAGTAAATAAATGGATGTTCTTTGTGGGCATTTTGCGAGGGTTCTGCTGTAAACCTGACATTTGATCGTTCATTTCAACCTGTGTTTTGTTGTTTGATTTTTTGTTCTGCAACTCCTGCTGAGGCATGCCCTCAGATGGAAATTTTACTTAAAACAAACAAACAAACCACACAGAGTTTGAAAGTACAGGGAGACATTTTTGAAGAATCTATTAAAGAACAGAAACTATTAAAGACCAGAAACAACTCAGGAGTTCTGCAAAACGATGGGCTCCAGTGGCGTTCACCAGATAAAGGGAACCTTTAGAGTCTCCTTGCAGCTAAGATTCCGAACATTCCCATAACTTTCTGAAGCTTAGCCAAACTCCCTCATTCTGCAAGAAAAATATTCACAGAAAGTCTGTGGAGGCGCAGGAGGAACTGACAGCCTAATACCCTGCAGAACCTAACTGACACTGTGACTGGAAGCCTTATGTACATCTCCCAGCCTTCTCCATTTTTGCAGAGCAGATTTTTGTATGTCTAGCAAAAGACAGAGATGCTGCTGCAAACTTATGCTCACTTCTCTATCCAGCACCCACAACTGTATTTACCTTTTAAGGAAAAATGTGCTCAGAGTACCACTTTCATCTATCTTAACATCTGAAACGCTGAAGCAATTCAGTGCTGCAAGTGGTAAAAGTTTCATATTTCTGGGAATACCTAAAGATCCTGTTTGAGAAACTGCCAAGTGATATTGCTTCTCAGCCTCGGTGGTGAAAGCAAATGGCCTTCCTACACAGACCTGTGGTTCAGTGGTGCTATATGGTTACTCAGTAAGATGGTATATGGTAAGCAAGTACCATTCAGATAAGTAACCTATGGAAGAGTATCAATATTTGATCTACATAATCTATAAACTCAATGGCAGCAGTGGGCACATGTGTAAAGTACAATCCAGTGTGCATTTAAGCTGAAGTGGCTCAATCAGGGCCCTGCCCAGAGTTACTGGATTGGACCCACACATATGTAGTGAAGGACACGTTTATCCACAGGCTGGGGCAAGAGCGAGACTCTGTATATTTGAAGAGAACATAGTTCTCCAAACAGTGGATTACATTTTGTCTGTTTTTCTCTGATGTATCTATTGGCCATTGGTACAACATCATAATCTCTTCTGTTAAATCCTTAAATCAATTGCATGCAAATTTAGACAGAAACACACCAAAACACATGCATGAGAACAACATGGGATGGCAACAGAAGGGGTAGTTTCCCATATGGAAATGATAGAAACAGAAGTCTATAAAGAATTTGAGAGATAATTTACATTTGTGGTCAAGAAGTCTAGTTCTGATGAACCATTGCCTTCAGCCTAGTTCTTTTCCTCTTCTAGACCATTTGCATTATAAGTAAACTCCCTATTTCATTCCTGGTTTTATGATGAGGAGATTCATTCCTCATTCAAGATGCTTCTTATCCTTCTTGGAATATGTTTGGCTTTCTTTTTTCTTTTTGAAGAAACAGACTGTAGATGCTTGTTATCTGTGCATAGCATGCAGGATAAATGTGAATACTTAGTTGTGGACTAAATATGACCCTTTGATTTTGCAGATGGGAAGCAGAAGCATACTGCTAGGTTACAAAGCCATGTAAATATAAGGCTGAATAGAACAATGGATGGTGAAAGAAGTAGCAAAAAACAATCCAGAAGTAAGAAAAAGCATGTTAAACTGGAAAAAGGTGAAACATGAAATCTATCCCTTTTCTATAAACACATGTGGAAAGAATAACATCTTGCTTTTTATCCCCAGATTCTTTTCTTTTCTTTCTCCTATACATTCCAAGGGAAGATCTGCCAACTCATGGCTGTATCCATTTCTCTTCTGTTGTTTGCCAGTATTAGCGTGCTCTAGCACACATTCCTTCCTAAGACTTCAAAATGTGTCATTTGTTAGGTCTTAGTGTTTAAAAAACCCATCCACCCTTACCTCCTTTACTCATAGCAAGCTGGGTGGCATACAGCATAATGGCGTAACCCTCTCACATAGTACAGGTTTGCTTGAAACTTGAAACTGAAAAGACTATTAAACCACACTTCACACTGCATGCTTTGTGTTATTGTAGATCAGGAGATCTTACACTGATACATTTGAATGCTTCTAATGCTCCCTTCATCCTAAAATACACACCGAGGCGAACATACCTGAATTTTGCCTTGTTGAAGACTCCTGATGTAGAGCTTCAGTACTTCTGTTATGTAGAGCATTTCTAAAATCTTCGATACAGGTCTGCTTAGCATTACACGTATAAACAGAGGGTGAATTCACCTCTACACAAAAGGTTAGCAGTTTCACTGCATTAGGACTTGAATCGGAAATTATGGGGAACAGGCTCAAGACAAAGGGCTGTTTTTACCAAGAAAGATTAATTGCCATCAAAGTAGTGAGTGAGCCAAGGTGCACAACAATCACCCTTCACATATAATAAAGTGAGAGAGGGTTTAGAGTCAAAGCTAACTGTGCTCAAGCAACGTTCACTTGGACTAGGATCTAATCTATCTCAAGCAGCAAGAAATGCAATTCTCAGTCAGCTTGATTCCAAATCCACTGACTCAATGCTAGTTTTATTTGTAAAAATAGTTTTCTGGGAATCTATTCTAGAGATCATAAAACACAGTAAGAGCTAACAGAATATAAGTAAGCATTCTTATGTCTTTCCCTCCATCTCTCCTTCAGTCTCTTTTTTCTTCTTCAAGTGGAGGAGGATTGTGCAAAGACCCACTGAGAATTTTGCCTGATGCCACCCAACGAGAAGTGGAATGAGTAACTGAACAAAGCGTTCCTGGTTACTCACTGCCACTCTTTAACTTGGTGGCATCCACAGCCACAGAGCTCTGAGTTTGCATTTTATGGGAATGTTATGCGGGATGAAGAAGGGAGCCACTGGCTGGACAAAGTCTCTAGTTCTGGTTTATTATTACATTCAGCCACAAGGCAGATTGGAACCAGTTCCAACTGCCTGAAGCAGTTGATGCTGTTCAGTTCTGGGGTCACAGATCACTTGCTGTTATGAAAATGTGCTTTGATATACTTGCTTCCTTTGGTTGATAAACATTATTAAGTTTGACAAAGGAGAAAAGAACTGTTAGGATTAAAGCATAGAACAAGCAGTAAGGGCTGCTATTACATAAGTCCCCTGGAGTTGGTATTCAGCACATTTCTGGGTTTAGGCAAGTAAAACTCTCTTAGAGGTCAAAAATCACTGTATAGAGATTAAGGACACTGCCAAATCCAAAGAATGGACTATATTCTTCTATGGACTATAAGAACAGTATGTTTAGGCTCTCATTTAGCAGATTTTGCAGGGAAGACTGTCACTTAAAACTGACTGATGTTGACCATTGGAGAAATGAGGAAAGATACTGTAATCTTATGCAATCCCAGTTTTGGTCTGTTCCCTTGACCTGGATTAACCTTTTTCCTTTTATCTGTATTTTAATTCCAAACACCTCGCTCAATTGAATGCGACTGTTGCTATGTCTCTACTAAAACCTTTAATGAGCAACACTAAGGTCAGCGGAAATAAATCTGAGCTCCATTATTATTTCATACAAATACTGTAGGGATTCTTGAATCTCCCATAATTATTAGCGTTTTCAATCTCCAGTGAGATGTTCAGCATCTGCCTGTATTTAGTTTATTGATCTCTTTTTTAAATGCTTACATTTCAAGAGCCATTTAAAATACATGCTTCTGCTTAACTCTTATTATTTACAGCCACACAAAGTGCAAAGTCTGCATAGAAATGGGCCCAATATTCTCTTTATCAAAGAAGAAGCAAACACCAAAATGTTGGTCAAAATCTTAGTCTAAATAAAGCTAATCGAGGTGCACTGCAACAAGATTATGTGAGCTTACATTCTTTAGGCAGCATCCCTGATTACCACCTACAATCATCTACAGATGATCAGAAAAATAATAATTTATTAACAATTTCTTTCCTGGGTGATGAAAAATGTAAATTTGTATATAACACACATTCAAAAATTACTGTTGATAGACTGATGAAATATCAACTGTGCATTCTAACCCTTTATTACAGCACGCTCAAATATACTATTTTGTGTAATCAATATTAACAAAGATCGTGTCCATTAAAATGTGCAGTGCTCTCTAGGCTGAATGCAGCACATAAAACTTGCGGACTTCAATCAATAAAAAGCCTAGAGGTGCACAAAAATTACTGAGTCATGAAACTACAAAGTTATAAACCTGTGGGCTTTTTGTTCTTTGTTGTATTTTTGTTTTGTTTTGTTTTTTAATAAGTCTATTCTCTTGATGGGCACGAGTAGCTAATTCTTTTATAAATTATTAAATACTCATTTCATTGTTTGCATCATTTTGATACCTAGGGGACTTGTTAGTGTGCCAGGACTCCAACTGCTTTGATTCCAATAGCAGATCACATCAAAATGAGAAATTCTTTTGCATGGTGTCTTTGACTCCTTTATAGAACCATCCCAAACTGGCTTGAATAAAGGCCATGCAGGTAAGGTCAATATTGCTACCTGTACTGAAAAATGGCTGGTAGACAGAATGCCACAAGAGGAATGATTCAAACTAAGGGCCAGAATAGAGCAGACATGAACAAGACCTCCCTATGAAACAAAGCTTGTGAAGGACATAGTTCACGGTTGGATGTTTGGAGAGGTAACAGTGGTATGTGACAGATGGTGCAAACGAAAACAAGGATCTGGGAACTGGGTATTCACCTCAGAGACATAGTCCAACTTCTCACCTGGAAGAAAAGAGGATGCCAGCTTTCAGGGTCCTGATCTGCAGAGTGCAAAAGCTTTTCCTAGGCTTTGGTTTAGCTCCCGCTAAATGGAAGAATCTTAAGTATCTCTTCCAAGAATAGAGTAGGCAGAAGAGGACATATTGGTTGTAACATCGAAACTTGAAAAAGAAGCGGTAGTGGCCAGAGTTCCAATACAAAAAGGGTTTTGCATCTTTTAATATGACCATTGCATCAGTTGCATCAAAATTCATGATCCAAAGCTTTGAACTTACAGGATATTGAGGGCCCACTAATGCTGGCTAGGAGAGACTAGAGCTTTTTACTGGTCTGAATCTAGTCCATCCCAGTAAAGAGGAGTGCCTGAAAGTTAATCCTGTGATGAATGGTCTTCACAAAGTTGACTGTTCCTTGTCCACCTCAAAACTGGCATTAAGCAGTAGTATCAATAAAAGATCAGAAGAACATGAGCTAACTTAGGCTATCATCTTTGCAGATTGTGTTTTGGATGCATTCCTGGGGCTCTGAGGGAGGCTTCTAATGCCACTAACATCTTTCCTTTTCACAAGCAGAGAGATAAAGATAGCAAGTTATCAGGGTGTGAAGCAATAACACCAAGTGTGTCCTGAAGAGTAACTGAACAGTGTGAGCATCATCTTGAAATAACATGAGATAAAATTACTCCCTGTAAGACTAAACCACAATAAATATTAGCAAGGTAAATGCTTCTCTTAATCCTACCTTGAAGAGTTTTTACTTTTTCACAGATTTTTTTTTTTTTTCTGAAATATTTCCATTCTGTCATAGACTCTCAGATTGGAAAATAAATAAATAAATAAATAAATAATCACCCAAACAGATAAAAGTCTGCAAAATTGCAAGTGACTGAAAATGAGGACTTAAATAATGGACGTGTCATGGGTTCCCATGACTGGGAACCGTTGCATTGCCTATGTCTATTATGAATGAGCATGAAATATTCCTCATTCATTTATGATGAAAATCTGGCTACGGAGAATTGAAATGTCAAGCCCAATAAAATCAGGATTTACTAAACTAAACAAACTCATTTTCCACCCTGCTCTCCAGAACTGCCTAATAGTTTTCTCACTTTGAGCTTGTCAAGATTTTTCTCAGTGTTTTAAAATCCTTCTTTTGCAGCTTAATACAACACACATTAATTTCATTTCTAAAAGTCAGGGTATTCCAGTATGATTTGAGATTAATACTAAGTTAGCAACACACCCAGAATGTTTAATAATTTTAAAAGTATCTGAGGTAAGATATAAATAAATAAATCTGCAAAAAATATAATTATAATACTCCCATCATTCTACCATTTGACTTCAGCTGATTTGCATGCAAAGCGTGAGAATAAGATATATATAACATATTGGAGACAAGACTGAAAACATATTTTGAAATCATTAGTAATTTTTCTAGACAAAGAAGTAGCAACATTCATAAGAGAACCATTTAAATGGGCACAAAAACAAATATTTACCTTCTACTTGTTTATGAAAATTATGTAATTAAAATCACAAATGAAAACTTACCACAGTCTAGCTGGGATCTAATTGTGAGCTTCAGATGATAATCTTCATTTTTACAAATCCTCTAAGTGGCGAAAGAAAAGCTCATGATCCCTGCATGTACTATACTGGCAGAGTACACTGCAGTTGCATGAAACCAGCAGAGCTATCAACAAACACAACATGGTTTAAATTGTAAGTTTTGCTCACACTTCTTTCAAAACAAGAGAGTCACCAAACATCTTTATTATTCTTTTTATAAATCAACAGCTTTGTAAACATACAAATAATCCAAATATATTATATTTATGTTGAAACACCATCCCAAGGTTTTATCGTTAAGGATTATTTTGAGCTTTCTGATGAGTGTAGGAAACATTTAGAACTTGCAACACACTAAATACAAAAACATATCGTTTTGACTTTCCTATCTCATTCTCTACAAAATGCTATCAAATTTAAAATTAGATCCTTAGACTGAAGGAAAGCAAAGTAAACAAAACATGGAATAGAATAGGAAACAAATTTGTAAGGAGTCTGAAATATCTTTGTTTAGACAAGATTCAAAGTTACAAGTCTTTATTTCCTTTGATCAGGGAAACGTCCAACTAAATGTTGACTGTCATTCAACATAGCACTTGGATTTTAAGCACAGAAACATATTTCACCAGAGATAAACAAAGTGCAAGGATAAAAGTCATTTTACTGTGTAGACCTCATGAAAATAAACCACTTTGCCTTTATAGCTGGACTCTCTTCCCAACAACAAGAAGATTGCTAACAAATTGTGAAATACTGGAAAACCCAACCTAGATGCTTTCTACAATGTTAATAAAATTAAATTATACTTAAATTAAAATCCAGTCTATTGTATACTAATGGTTCAGTCAAGTGGTTCCCTTAACCTTAATACAATTTTGTAGGCCAACCCTCCTTAGCCACATTTTCCATTCTATCTCCATTAATACAAGATAATGTACCTTCACTGCTGCTAATCCCAAAATGCTTTGGAAAGATCTGTTTTACAAGTTTATATTTTGAATTCACTGACTCAGTAATTCAAAACTATCCACCAAAAAAATCACACGGGAAGGAAAAACCACTAAAGTGACAACTGTCTACAAAACAGAGCCCTACAATTTCTGTAGTTCAGACACCTTGGGCTCTATGTTCTTACTGTTAATGAGCATAATTCAGAAGTAAATTCACAAAGTTACTCAAGAGTGCAACGATTTTAGGCAAGAGATAAGAGCCTTTCAATACTCCTTTCCATCACTGATCTACAGAGTTGGTAACCAAATGACAACACCTTAGAGGAGGCGTTCAATATTTATAGCAGCAGATTTCAAACACAGAGGTCTGAAAGATCCCCTGTAATGAGAAAGTCACTAGTAACATAGCTAATTTCCAGTTATCTTCCCAAACATTCTGTAAAAAGCCTTAGGAATTCAAGATTAACATTGAAACTCATATGAGATGATAAACAACTAAGCTACAACTTTGTACATGACAGAGCATTAAAAGCAAGTTAGTTCTTGTTAGCAGATAACTGGAAGAGAGCTGTAGCTGTTAGAAAGTCATTTACAGGAAAAACAAGTGTTGTTTTCCAATCAGTCACATGGACTTTCTGAGGCAGCACAAATCACTTATGTGGATGTCAGTGCAAACTGAAGGGGCATTTTGAATGTTTCTCTCACTTCTCATATTCTTTCGGTGCAGAAACTGGCTGGACTTGTTTTCCAACATGAAGTCCTGTATAACAGTGCAGATTTTGCTGCCAACCACAGAAAAAATTAACAGATGAATCACTTACCCCTCAAATGTTTCATCTCGCTTTAAAGATGAGGCCATCACTAACACCATACACACACAAGCACTCCTCCATACCACCAAATCTGAGAAACACGGAACCACATTTGGTATCAGTTATTACAGCAACAACTCCAGTGAAGTCCCAGAGGTTACCCTGGTTAGAGTAGTTCTGGGGGGAAAGCTATAGTGTCCATGAACAAAATTTTAACAAAAAAGATTAATTTTATCTCATTTTCCTGCATCACCTTAAATCCCAGTTTCTCCACCACTGTCCTTGTGGCCCACTACATAGGCAATTCTCCGGACACTCTTGCACAAAGCTCCATTACAAAATATTCACCTCTAAGAAACCACCCACTAAGCTGTTTTCTCCCAGTGTCCTTTTAGCTGCCAATTTAATGAAATTTGCAGTGTTGACCCTAAAAGTGATACTTGTAGAGTATTCATTGCAAAGGTATTGCTCACTGTAATTCTTCCAAGTGGAGACAACAGGGAAGGACTGGTAACAACTTCTCTGTTCCATTTTTATTTGCACTGTTGTTGGTTGCTTGCTTGGTTGGTTTTCTAGTGCACAGAAAAAAAAAACAACACCAAAAATAAAACCAAAACCAATGAAGGCTGTTCCAGTGTTTCCTAAGTTCCCATTTTCCTGTAGTTCCTCTTTTTTCCACTCAACTCAGACTTCTTCTAGTCTGGCTGCATCAGCAGGCTGGCTGGGGCAGGCTGGCAGGGTTTGAGATGGGCTCTCCAGGCAGACTGGGAAAGACTCTTCTCTGCTACCGTGGGTCCAAGAAATTTTTCTGTGCTGGGAACATCTTCTGGGCAGCCTTGCTCTTTCTTCTCTACCACCAAAGACTCTGCCTCTTTGTCATATGTTGTAGGCTGTTCCACTGAACAAAATGGATATATATGTTACTGAAAGCCCTTTAGGACGCTTCACAACACCTAGTCTAAAAGACAACTAATGGTAACTCAGAGTAAATTTACAAAAAATTCAGAAAAACAACTGATACAAAAAAGAACAAAAAAGAGAAAAAGTCAGTAACTTGACTGAGATTTTAGTAAGTGATGTGTCCTAGACAAATATCATGTTTTTCAATTCTAACATGTAAGACCAGGAGAAGACATGCCTGTGACAGGAAGACCACCCCACTCCAAAGTCTAAAGGTCTTAGAATTATTCAGTGACATGGGGAAGAACTTTCTTTAATGTCTTTAAAAAAATGAATCAGATTATTTATCAGTCTCTGAAGTGGTTGAATCGCTTTTCTCAATATTCTCAGATACCTGTCATGTGAAATTTCTGTTCCAAAAGCTGCATCTGATGAAACTGTGAGTGAGAACAGAGTGTCCTAACGGGAAACATCAGGCTTCCTTCACTGGACAACATGGTTCTACACATGTTCACAATACTAGTCCAACCAAGAATATGTGAGGCATATTTTCTCCCGATTAATAAATTGACTTCCTATAATATATCTAAGGACAGGCTGCACAGTTATGAACATCTTACAAGATGCTTGCCCATTTCAGTATCTTCAGTATTTGTGTTTGCATGTTTCTAAAAGGCTGATGAAAGCCAGGTTGTCTGGTAACTTCTGTGGACAGGAAGTAAGTATGATAAATAAGACAAATACTTAAGGACATCCATCTTTCCCCATCAGTTTTCACCACATGAGGAATTAAGAGAACCAGTTGACTCTACAGTGCAGTTTTTTAAAACTCAGAGCAATCCAGTTGGTAACCTGTGGGCCAAGACAGACTGCTGTGTTTTCCTGTGCCACCTGCCACTTTTGCATCAGTGATGGGAGGAATATCTCCTTCATTCATCTCATCTCTTTTTAAGCACCAAGCATTCCTCGGGCACTCAAGCATCTTGTTTAATACAAAAGAGCAAAATTGCAGTTGCTGCTCCAGGACAAAAGGTTTCTATGGAGATCTGGACTCTTCACACACCGTCAGTTATCCTACTGAAATGAGCAAGGACTGTCAAAGCATATCTTTCCAAAGATATGCATTCCCCATCAATGTGATTTGGATAACTCATTGCTATGAAGCTAACCCGCGAAATTTTATGTAAATGCAAAAATATGATGTAATGACTATCATGAGAAGCATCTGGCTCCTTATGAGTCTAAAAAAACAGTTACAGTATAATTCCTGATGTATAATCTGCAAAGCAGAGGACCAAGTGATTTCACAACAATGCAAAACATCTTTTCTGCTTTGCACAGACAGCTCTGAGCAAAGCAGTGGTATCATATGATTTCGCTGTCTCCTTCACCAACCACTGCTCTCGCTGGTACAAAAGGTGAGGAGCGATGTAATAAAGAAGGAAATCCTACTCACCATATTGCGAAGGACAGGCAGGATGAGGGTCTGCTGTCTCACACTCAATTAGATCAACCGCTTTAGTCTCCAGAGAACTGCTACACTCCTTGACAACCACAAACTGCAAATACATACAACACGCACAAAAGATAGCCCAAATTAATATGAAATGAACCAGTTTTCTGAAACCCAAGAGGCAGACAAGAAAGGCCACACACTCCAACCACAGTAGGGGGAAAAAGGTCATCCTGGCTTCTGGGATGACCCTTCCCCTGCAGATAATTAAACATTGGAGTTGATGACAGCCCTGGTCTTTCTTTGGAAAGCGTAAGTCCCAATCTAGTAAAGAACTGCCCACTCTCTTGCTCTGCAAATCAGCCTTTCCAAATGCAAGAACAAAAGTACATGAAAACTGACTCTCTCCATAGTATTTAGGACCACATTTAAAGTATTAAGGTGGCCTGTAACCAGACAACAGGAAACCCTGTCAGACACAGGGAAGGAAGCAAGCCTCCCTTTCCCAGCTCTTAGCAGCACCTGGGGGTGCAATTCCATCATTCCAGTGACAGTGGAAGACAAGTGAGACTGTGCTGAAGTTTACCAAGGCTTCCATATTCCAGGTACAAAGCTATCTTGCCTTATGGATTTCTAGTACAAATGTGAAAAATAAATACCCTCACTCAAATGTAGCCTTATTTAGCAAAATAAACAGAGAAGTGAATGACCCCTGGGAGAATTGTATGCATAGTTTCAATATCATGATGTCTAGCATTTGGCAAGCGTGACAGGTTAAAAACTCATCCAATACTGTAACTTGTGTGAGCAACACCAGGAATGTCTTTGCACTCCATCCCTTCCCCAGAGTCACAAATTATCAGGAGCACTGCAGGCTACAAAAGGAGAAAACTTCATCAGTCCTTTATTAGAACTACTCTTTTTTGTTGTTGTTGTTTGAAACATAAATCTGCCCAACAAACCACTTGAAGTGAACAGCAGAAGTGGACAACTTCCTGCTGCTTTTTGGCAGCTCTTCCTTTTCTAACCTGTGTTTGTGCACACATGGAGCCCCAATGAACTTAACACTTATGGTTATATCACCACAGAGAAAATCACATGCATGAAACCACAGGAATCCATTACTGTGAAAATGCAATAATTACCAAGGGGTCAGTGATTTCCCCTTCCAGTCTCCAAGAAGCCATTTACAATGGATTACTTTATCATTAATGCATTTGTTGTCTCCCACAAGAATAATGTGTGGTGAAATTCAACACGAGTAGATGAATAGGTAGGATTTGTTTTTGTTGATTCACTTTATTGCTTAGCTGTCTAATTAGTCCATATCCAGCAAAAGTGTCACCAACCACTAGCATTAACTGCAAGAACAACAGCAGGCAGGGACAGAACTGATGCATCTCAGGCCTCCTAGAGCAGGGCTCCCAGGCAACAAGCTGTTCTCAGTCCCAGCAAATGTTTCTGATTTTTTCCAGCTCCAGATATTTTGCAAACCATGTTTTTTTGTCTCTGCTGTGAACAAACGATGGCATCACAAAGATTCAGCACATTTGTTGTCTGGTATCTGGATGAACAGAGTGCTGGCCAGGTCAGCAGCTAGAAACAAAAGGCCCATGAAACTCTCAGGCTGACCAGCTAAGGAGCTCTTTCTAGTCATAAGTAGGGGAGGTACTCTTTGGACATGCTCAACACTGTATTTCAGTGGTTACTCACAAATCCTGTCTGACTCTTAGAATAAACAATACGCAAGGCTTTCTTCATGTTGATTGAAAATGCTCAGCTGTGCAATACAGACAGCTTGAGATACTCAATCCTTCAAACACACCCTCAAGAAAAGCAAGCTCAACTCTTTCTGGACTGAAATATCAGGAGCAAAATCAAAACTTCAGGCTCAGGCAAATGAAATCTAGATTTAAAGCCAAAGTTTCCATTATTATTAAAGTAAACATATAAAGCCAAATTTACCTGTGATCTTGTTTACTCTGCATGTTTTTTGTACCTTCCAACTGTGGCTTGATGTGAAAGGCTTTCAATCCTTTCTGTAATATCTATACCAGAAAAAAAATGTGCGCAGTATCCCCATAAAAAGTAGGTGCATCGCTAGAATTTATCTCCAAGCCAGCCCAAGCAAACTCTTTCAGTAGTCTTATCCATTGGCACAATGCTGCCTAAAGGTGACTGCTACCTGCATTACAGCAGCTTATACAGTGTAGGACGATGGTTGTGAGCAGACAAGACCTCAGGGAAAGTCATGCTGTTCTGACAGAGGAGTTTCTGTCTGGGCGCAGAAGTAGCCACAGATGCCAGTTATGTACTTTTGCCCTACTCCAAGTTCCAACTGCCACATAATGTCACAGAATCACACACAGAATTACAGAATGACCTGAGCTGGAAGGGACCTCAAGTATCATGAAGCTCCAACCCCCCTGCCTGGCAGGGCCACCAAACATCCACATAATGTCCTTTTAACTCCAGTGAAAATCAGGTCCCTAGATCAGATCTCCTGGGTTCAGATTCACTTGTGCAACTTTAAAATTGACAACAGAATCGTAGAATTGCTCAGGCTGGAATAGACCTTCAAGATCATTGAGTCCAACCACAACCTAACCATACTACCCTAACTCTAACAACCCACTGCTCAATCATGTCCCTGAGCACCACATCCAAACAGTTTTTAAACACATCAGGGGAAGGTGACTCAATCATAGACTCCCTAGAGACCTTATTCCAGTGCTTAACAACCCTTTCAGTAAAGAAATTTTTCCTGATAGCCAAACTAAACCTCCCCTGGCACAACTTGAGGCCATTTCCTATTGTCCTGTCACCAGTGAGAAGAGAAACAGGTCAGTGCAAGCATGGCACTTCTACATATGTCAGTGTTGAATTAGTATTTTATATTCCCTCCCAAACTGCAAATTAACAACCTGGGAGGTTCTCTTTACAAGGAAGCAGCTCCTAATACCACAACATTTAATTGCATCAGCCTCCAAAATAAAGTACACCATCTCAGGTAGCATACGCAACACTTGTCTTCCAAGAAGCCTTTTATATGGAGGGCATACTTTCCTGTGAAAATAACTCTGATATGCCATGTCATCACATTGCCATTTCCTTAATTTAGAACACAGTTCCCCAACTGTTGTGTTCAAAGCTAACAATAACACCCGCTAATGGTTGCAATACATCCAGGCAGCTGTGAACTTTGAGGGATAACAATGAGGTAAGATGAACTAGGGTTCACAGCAAAGCACTTGATGACTCTAGCGGTTATTTAATGTATTTAAGATGTGAATTATTTGATGGATAAGCTCAAGTGGATCCCTAACACTCTTTGATCCTTCCTACTTCCCTCTTCACTCCATATTAATATAGTTACCTGTGACTTGTTGCAAGTAGGTGTCACGTTCTCATTGTCAGTGCGGCTACTGGCATCTCTTATCCCTTCTGCAAAGCGGTTCTTCTTATAAAAATTTTGACGCCTGCAACAGAACAAAAGCTGAAACAAATTATTTCACTTTGGGAGGAACAGATGCTGCTTCCTTTCACACTTTACTCTGTAAGTATTTACAGAAGGGACATAAATTTTGTTCTCTTTCATTCCTCTGAAAAGGAGTATTAGTGTTAACTACAGCACGGAGGTTAAAACAAACAGCTTAACAGAAATAAAAGTAAGAAGCAAATGAATACTTATTCTAATGTGCCACCTGTGAAGGTTGCGAAAAAGTAGACCTTATAATTTTAAACACCCCATTTATTTTCTTATAATTTTCTATAAATAAAATCTCGAGTTGAGGAAAGGTTACAAATAGCTCCGAAGTGGCTAGCTCTATGCATTCAAAAACTGTGGTGTTGTTTATTGGTTTGGTTTTTTTTTGTTTTTTTTTTTTTTGCAATTCAACACTGATCACTTGTTAGGCAGGACTAAAAGCCAGTATAGATTCCAAAGCAGAAGACACAGTCAGAAGAAAAACAGCTCATTTACACTACTGAAGGTTCAAAATCAGCACATCCTTTTTGACTGAAGATATTCAATTTTTTTTCTCCTCAACATCAGATTAAAAGTCATGTTTCACTCTTTTGAATTCCAAAAGTCTCAAGGTATTTTACCTTCCTGGCACCACAGCAAGTTTGCTGTGTGTGTTTTAAACCTCACCTGCTGTGTGTGTTTTAAACCTCACCTGGACGTATCTACTCAGCACAGCACATTATCATGCTAACAGAAGTTGAGTCCATTGCTCTGTGGGCAAACCAGAGCTGAGCACACTGCATCAAGGGCACAGTTCTCAGGAGGATGCCCTGCTCAAGAGGATCACTCTAATGCTGCGGCTCACTTTGCAGTTCGCAGAATGACAGATGCCAGACAGACTCAGAAGGCACAGCAGTCTCTGTGACCACTAGTGGAAGCTGGAATCAAGTTGACTGAGCATAGGCAACAGGCCAAGGATTTCTCAATCCTAATCCCAGGCCTTCTGCCAATCTTTGAGTGACCTCAGCCAAGATGTGGGTGTTAAATTTGTGACTCTTGGTTGGAAGAGAACTCATTTCCCTGCTTCCCAAAGTAGACAAGAAACCTGGAATCCTATACTTCCAGACTACCTAAACCATAAGTGAAGAGCAACACTGTTACCTACAGCAGGCTACAGCCACTAAACAAACCAACACAGTACTTTGGAACACTCTGCCTCCAGTTAGTACAGTCATCAAATTGGAAAATGGAGATCTTTGTTTCCTCCAATTAGAAAGAGATGTCTGCATCATACTGCAGAAGGAATAGGACTGCTGTAGACTTAATCGGTACATTTCAAAATACTGTAGATTATAGGAAAAAGCAGTATAGTGATTTCAAGACAAATATTGGTTTCCAGACTCCAGTTAAACAGGGATTTCAGATCAGCAGTTTCATTTTGATCTAGTTAGGCTAGTAATAGCTGCAGTACAAATGCAGTCAAGCATGTAATTGAAAACTTGTTGTTGAGATAAATAGTTATATTGATCAAAAGCATTTGGCGAGAAAGAAAAGTAAATCAGGGAGAAATGACAAGAGAGAGAGAGGAAGAGAAGAGATATTCATTATCTTTATAACTTAAAACAGGCCATATTGTAGCTATTTTCCATGACAGTTTAAAAGATGTGTATGGGAAATACAGGAATCTAAAGATTTGTCTATTCTGCTTGCATCATTCCACTGATTAGCTTCTGAATCTCAGGTCATGAGAACAAATCAGCCTTCACTTAGCTTTAAATCTGGATCTCTATCATCAGCTACCATCACACAGAAATGTGACAGCTAAACTACTTTTATGGACTAAATATGCTGAGAACCGTTAAATAGGAGCAGAAAATATTAGCTTTCATAGCTAGCTTCTCTTGCAGCTTAACTTTTTATGCCCAGGAGGTTCTAATTTTAAAATTAGTCTAAACCACACACAAAAAAAAACCCAAGCAAACTCCAAAAAAAAAGCACCCAAACCAACTCTGCATAAGAAAGGCGGGTAGGCATGCAGTGGGGGACTGCTGATTTGGCTGCTGTCTGGCTTTTTATGTGTTTACTTTGTTACTTGTTAAATAAAAAAAAAAAGTACATTTAAACAAGAGCCCCTAAGAACTGTTCTCTGACAAGGTCATGACCAAAAGACTAACTTAGTTAATGCTGAATACTTTCCAGTCTAAGGGACACCAATGATGTTTATTTCACAACAGAGTAGGTTCTTAAATGGAGACTATAGGGATTCTTTTTGCCACAAGAAGAATCCCAAACCTGCCCAATTTATTACAGCGATGGAAAATGCCAGGGAGTACTTTACAACAGATGTGCCTTAGACCCACATCTACTACCAGGAAAACTGCTTTCACATTCAGTGCTGCAGGTATCACTGTAGAAATGGGCCACTGGAAGGGTAACACAGCACTTTTCTCACTGGCAAGGAAATATTAAGGTAGAGTCCTACCATGGAAAGGAAGTAAAACTGATACAGTTAGCAGAGAAGAACAAAGCCCTACCATGGCACCTGCAGACATCTACAGCTCTTAAGGGAAACTGAGGAAGAAGTAAATGAGGTGCTCTGAAACTCTCTCAATACAAATTATGGCTCTTCTTCAAACCTAAACAGGCTTACCCTTTCTCTCCCCAGGCACACATCACTCTTTAACATCAGTGTGAGTACTGCAGTGAAGGAGCATGCCAGAATTTTATGAATTATTCATAGAAACAATTACTGAAATATAAGAGCGGAGCAAGGACATTATGGGATTTCCAACAGCTGAGGAACAGCACAAATTCTTCTCCACAAGCCACCTGTGAAGGCCACAGGCACCTCAGCCCCTCTGCCATGTACTCACAACACAAGTTTGGAAGCAGTACCTGGAGCAGTAGGCAGCCAATGACCCCAGCAGCAGCAGCAGCACTGCTATACACACAGCAATGGTGATGTTCCGCACCTTCACCCGCTCGGCGTGCTGCTGCTCCCACCACTCCAGGTCACTGAATTGGCACCGCTCCCCAACGTAGCCTGTCACACAGCTGCCAAAAGGAAGCAAGAGCACTTTGTGAGTGACAGCAGAGGAAAACACCCAAATCATCATCTCAGTCACCTTGCATGTTGATTTATTATTGGCAACCCTTATGGAAATATCTTGTTGAATTCAGCAGGGTTTTCTATTTAACCCTTTTCAGAAGCAAGGTTCCCTTTTAATGAACTTGGCACCATAGAATCATAGAATTACCCAGGTTGGAAAAGACCTCAAAGATCATCAAGTCCAACCACAGCCTAACCATAGTACCCTAACTCTAACAACCCTCTGCTAAATCATATCTCTGAGCATAAAGTTGTTATCTCTCTGAGAGTCATTTTTTTGAGGAAATCAACTTTGAATAATTGCTAACAGAAACAAAGGTGTCTGAAAAAGACATGATGGTTAGAAATGTCTTCATAATTTGCTTTTATTTCAAGTTTCTTCTATAGGCTCTTTTTGTTTACTACTACAAGTATTTTTACCGTGGAAAAAGCTCAACTTTGAAATAGTTTATAGAGGTATGGAACGTATATATCAAAACAACTAAAAAGTGAAGAAACGCATCAGAAATATTAATATAATTAATTAATTAATACACTTAGTAATTTGAGAATATTTTGCTGGAGAACATTTTTCCATGACTTTCCTTCTGCTATTTGACAGCCTACATGAATGAATGCTGCCATCTAGTGCCCACCATGTAGAATCAGTTCAGTGCAACTCCACTCCCCTGCAGAACAGAGCTAAGCAGGGATAGTACACAATTTATTTAACGTCTTCCAATTCCAGTACTGAAGAATGTGGGTTCCTACACACTAACAGTTAAAATAATAATAATAATAATAATATAAGTTCCCATTTAAATGTTCTGCAGTTGGCGACTCTTTACCTTCAGTATGAGGAACTGAATGAGGAGAAAAAATAGAGCTTTGAATGAATCTGTGGTTTATTCTAAAAAAAATAATAATAAAATAAGATTGCAGCAAACACCAGAGATAAGACATAAGTCATACCAACTCCTATAACAGCTGTGATCACCTTAGCAGACCCACAGCACAAAGCATCTACTTCATTCCCATATATACACATAGGGAGATACGTTCCCCCAGTTATCCTGAGGGTACAGAGGTCAAGTGGCAGTGGTAAACGGACAGCAAGGTCAACAGGCAAGTGCAAGCCAACACCAGAGAGAAAGCAAGCACTGCCTTCACATAAGGCTGCGAGCACCAAGTAATTTAACAATTTACCTCACAGTTCAAGAACGAATTCAGGGAACAAACCCAATCCTACTATTAATTGTGACAGATATTAACAAAGTGAATATTTGCAGAAAAAACCAGAATCTAAAGATAATCACCATCATAGGCCATGAATGGATGATCTATGGGCAAGCACTTCATAATCTGCACTCAGCTGTGCCCCAAGGATACCATTAATCAACACAGACGATATACAGCTCTGTACTTACTTGCAGGCATAGTCTTGCAGGTCAGAAACATAATTGCACACTCCCCCATGGAGGCAGTATGAATCATAGGAAGGGGGGCATCCTACAGAGTCACCTGGCCCAGGGTGTGTAGAGTATTCATTGCTGACAACAGTAGGAGACAAAGTAGATTCTGAAAGGCAGGATTTCACAAAGACATATCAAGCTGTTGGCTATGCTGGCATGAAAAAGTTCCAGAACTTCAAGATAGGATAGTAGGTAAGAATCTCCCATTACAACCAAATACTTGTTTCTAATCTATTTGCTTATTTTGTGTATGAAATTTAGGCGCACAGAGGTGTTCTGTCAGTTTAGATGTGTGAATACAATTCTGGTAAAAATAAAACAACAAATCTTAGCTGCCTAATAATTTACAATTAAATGATTTCTTACCCAGCTTGAGGGTACAGACAATCTCCACTATGCAGAATCAAATATACAGGTGAAAGGCGACTGTACTTTGTGCATATGGAACTCAACCTGAAAAGTTTTCACAGGCAGATGTACATTCTTGCACAAACAATTTCTACTTTGCAGCTATCCATTTGATAGCATCTGTGCAAGCTATCTCAAGTCTAGCTAACAGTTTTACTGGAAGCACAAAACTCCTCTGACCCAATTCTTCAAATATTTCTGTAGCCTGCTCACAACTGCACAGACTGTCACCTCCATAAGTACCCCAACTAGGTAGCTTAGTAGGGAGCTCTGATTTCTCTGTATATGACCTATATTGCAGAGTTGCTTTTATAGAACAGGAGCGCATTTTTGCCTACTTCGGTGCTGCACTGAATCTGTAAGTCAGAACCGAACATCTACACAGCAGTGTGGCTTAGCAGCAATATACCTAATCCCACACATTTATGGGATCAATTTTATGATTCACACCAGTTTTATTGCAACATGACCTTTAATGGCATTTGTTTTCTTAAAATTTCATCTGCAGGAGAACCGTCAGGGCAAAGAGCCCAGACTGGAAAGGAATAAGTGATAGCAGTGAATCCCATGTGCTCTGCATTCTGCAAAGAAAATTCCTGCCTGCTAAAAGAGCTTACTAGGCAAAGACTTAAAACAGTGTGTTAACACACATGAAGACAGGAGATCATATTTACAGCTGAGGGACCTATAAGGCATAACTTCCAAGTCATATATCATTTAAAATCATCATTTCCTGAGCGACACTTGAAACTACTGAAAGCTTAAATGGCTGAAAAGCAGGTGAGGATCCAGATTGATGTTCTACTTTAAAAAGCTGTAACTTCCTTCTGTTTTTCTGCAGAAAAAAAAAAAAAATAAATCTATGACAACCTCTCAGTGCCCTTCTGTCACCAAACAGTCACTTGATCTGTGGCAAAATTCACCCTGATGAAGAAGGCTGACACAGAGGAAGGCAATGTATCGCTTTGCTCCACACTGTCAGAAAATGCAGCTGTCACACCGAGGAACTGAAATGAGCATCAGATACTATGAAATGCTCTTTTCATTAATCTGGTAACCAGATTTTCCAAAGAGTATCAGAGCTGCTTGAAAAATTAGGATCTGAAAAACTGAATTATTCTGAAAAATGAAATGGGACTTCAATTACAAGCTGTTCTTGTGCTGGAGTCCTGCAGAGGTAAACACACAGTTTGAAGAACAGCACAGCCCAAAATCAACTCCAAAGGCATAATCTCTGAGGAGCTTCTGCTCTTGATTTCAGAGGCCATTGGATAGGTGTGCCATTTCATTTAGGCAGTATAATTTAGCACCAAATATTAATGTAGATATTTCCAAACTAAACTCAGATCCATTCTCCTAAAGCAATACTGAATGGTTTCACAAGCTGCCCAGTACACCACTACATGGTCGTTCTTTAATTTCCCGGTATAATAATTTGTCTGAGGCCACAGATACTAGTTACGTGTCTCTTGATTTTAATTCTCACTCCAAATACTCACCGCAACCCATGGTGGTTCCAGAAGCATCATCAGGACAGGAGCAAGTGAAGTTTCCTTCTGTATTTGTGCAGGTTCTGTTCTCTCCACAGGTGTGGGTCCCCATCTTGCACTCATCAATATCTATCAGCCAAACAGTCTGCGGTTAGAAGAATGAAATGCCTCAGAGCATCAGTTAAAAGGGCAGCAGCAGCACTGCAATCTCCTGGCAGTAGGGAAAAATGCCAGGGGCCTTCCCTCCATGCATTTTCCTTGGTAGATATTGGGACAGAAGAGCAACCAGCTCTGTTGCAGGATATTCATATTCAAAGAAACATAATGAAGCACAAGGTGAGTTCACCTTGTACCTCTCTGAATGTATTTATAGGTTTCTAGACACTGTGCATACAGCTAGGCATCTAAAGCTGAAGTACAAAATTACTTAGACATCTGTTTCTGTTTTTTACAGTATAATTCAACTCATCAAATGTAAAAATTGTTTCAGTCTTATTCACATCAAGATGGAATCTCAACATTTATAAAATGGTATGGAAACGTATCTGCCAACATTGTGAAGATAACTTGAAGATAATGGACTATTTTTAATAACAGTGATATATACCACAGTGGTTCTAGATGAGCACCTACGTCACAGATAGTGAGTACCCACAGCTGCCTACAGACTGCCTGGTAGGTGGTGAGGGACAGCCAGAGGAGGTCATCACTTCTGTCTGCACTTCCAAACATTCCCAAAAACACATTTTTGACCTTTGGGACAGAAAGATTTATCCTGCCTCCTGCCTCTGACACTCTCTGCAGCCTTCTGATAATAATATCTTAATTTTCAGTAGCCCTTACCTGTGCTGGAGAACTAAAGTCCAGTAAAGACCATGAAAGATCTAGGTCAAAATTAATGGACTTTGAATTAGGCTATAAAGGAGAAAGGAACAGGAAAAGAACAAAAGAGAAACAACGATTCTTACAAAGCTCTGACCAAGTTGTACTATTCAAATACTGGAGAGGAAAAACAGTTTCCTGTTCCTTCATATTTGACGTAAAATGGATCTAAAAAATTAAGGAATGTAGGTAATGAACTGAAGATCTGGCATTAGAGCTGGATGGGAGAATCGGCAAGTCTTATTATTAACAAGACTCTAAGTGTATTCAGATTCTAGAGTCAACACCTTGAACCTCATGCCTATCAAGCCAACTTGTAATTATTTGATGAGTATTATGACACACTCAATACCTGATTCCGTTTGTATTCATGACAATGATTTCCAATAAAACTCTACTGACTCGCCTCCATTTCCCTCCTCCACTTCACTCATCCTTTCTCTCCTGCTGTAGCTACTAAAAAGAGTGCAAACAGAGAAGAACTCTGCACTGACAACTACAGGCCTTACATAATGATCAGCTGTTGAAGCTTCCACAATTCAGACAGGAAGGAAAGAATCAAAAAGCAAGAAATGATTAACATCAACTGTCTGGGGGAGCAACTGTTAGTATCCACACCCTGAATAGATTCTTCAACAAGAACCAGAACCAATCATTGTGGACATGAGACAGGTCCACAGCCCAAATTACTAGAAGTGTCTCTTGCTCGTTCCTTCTGCTCCAACCTACCAGAAGGAGCACAGTCCTCATGCACTCCCATACCTTCACAATGGTGCCCATCTCCTGTGTAGCCCTCCAGACATTTACAGACATAGCTCCCTTCAGTGTTGATACAGCCCGACAGGTTTCGATTACAGCGGTCCATATTTGCAGCACATTCATCAACATCTGTGAGATGAAACAGGGAGAAGAGACACGTGGGTCATGAAACCATCATCTCTCTCAGATGATGCTGTTTACTGTCCTTTGTATATATAAAGTAAAGAGAAGGAGAGGGACTTTGTGTTCTTTCTTTGGTATAAAATTTGACAAGGATGCTCTAAAGATCCTGAAAAAATCAAACAGCTGCTTTCAGCTGCAGACCCAGACATTCCACAGAAAAACATTTGCTTCAGAAAGAGTTCTATTTGGATGGAATTACCCCATTCAAAATTAGTCTTATATTCTTATCATCTTAACATATACTAAGACAAATTTCATGTTGAAGGAGAAACAGAGTGTAAAAAATAAGTACCATGGGTCATTGAAAATAGAATTTACACCCAAACCACCCAAACTTTTAAGAGATTTCTTAGCATGCACTTTTAAATTATACGTTTACTCTCATGTCTATGGACTGAGTTTTTATAATTGAAAAATTTTTACAAATAAATACTTCAGGCTTTTATTCCTATTATCTCTATTATTGCTTGTTAATATTAAAAGGATTAATGCTCATGTTCAGGGGAAAATAAGCTGTGCGATAATCAGCCATTTCATCTCACTTGCTCTCTGCTCATCAACCATTTCAAAACAAGTGATCTCATTGACCTCTCTGTGATGGTTCATGCAGCAGAGCTGCCAATGAGAAAAAAACAAAACCACAGGCTTTCTTCCTTTGCCCACATCTACTTTTTTTCTGAAGGTTGTGTTAAGTGTTTTCCATTACCATAGCATGATTTGCCCTTCCTGGTAAATCCTTTCAAACACTGGCATGCAGCACCATCTTCCAGCAAAACACACTGTGTGTTGGCACCACATTCTAGCGCAGCGCAGTCATCTTCATCTATAACACAAAATATATATGCGTTTGTATGGATCAAAGAAGGCATTGTACTAAAATAAAATCAGTTAGAAAAACAAAACATGGGGTCCTAGTTTGAAGCACAGTGATTGTCACTGAACTTTATTTAGGCCTGGATAATATCATCAAGTTCTGTTGACATAGCAAAGCATCACAAAGACAGATAAAAAAGCAGTTCTACGTGGCATAATTGCATAGACCAATCTTGTCATAAGAGTGTTAAGAACACCATCAGTCTTGGCTGAGTCTTTCTTCCTTTAGAACATGATTTCTTGTTGAAGGATGGTAATTTTCAGACTCTACCTGATATCATGATTTCAGCCATCAAAAAAACTTCAGTTTTCTTCTTTTCTCCATTTTCTGTATCCTTAAACATTGCATTACTCCGTGTGTTCTGGAGTGAGGTCTTTGGTGTTGGTATTGACCCTTTCTGCACAGAGAAAGTTTCTGAAAAGGGAAGGAAAAAGTGACACAGACTATTTATCAAATACAAAGAACAAGGAATGCAACTATGTCAGCACCACAGACATCTCTCTCACAGATAATATCTAGTGAAACTTGCAATGGTCAGACTACAGCTTACTGTCCTAAGACAACATCCCTGTGCTTCTCAGAAAAAACTTGTTCTGTTTGTTTTTTGCAAACAAACTAAAGCTTTCATGAAAAAATTATCTTAGATGCATTCCTCCCTCAGAAGGAGTTCAGATGGGAGACAACACAACCAGAGGGCTGGAAAGCAGAGTTCATTCTGGCAAGTCTCAAGATATCCAGTAAAGAAGTTTCCACCTGCATGTAAGCTTTGGTACTGTGTAAATGTTCTGATCTTCTTCCTGCAGTATCTATACCCAAGCTGTTCACCTGAGCCATATCATTTCAGTTAGCTGCCAGTTTTACTAGTGGACCTTGTGAAGTTCCTTGACAGTTCTAATCACAACACTCTAAACAAAGATACAGAAGTGCCATAAATCCATGCATGAAAAATTACATTACAAATCTTGAGTGATTTTGTTCCTCCTTGGAAAAAAAAGAAAAAGAGAGAAAAGGTGAGAAACAGTGTGAAACTGTATTATATACAGTGGAAAATGTGCATTATTTTCATTCTTCAGAGAAGCTGTCACTCATTATGTAACAAAAGGTGAAAGTTTTTCAATGTTATTTGGAAGATTCTTTAAGGGGGTCTCTTTCGGATTTAGAGGATTGTACCTGCTGTCACATTAGAAGCATTCAGAGGCTGACAGGTTTGTCCATCCCGGGTTTTCCCATATCCTGTATGGCATGTGCAACGGGCAACTCCAAAATTGTTTTCACAGATCTGATCACAGCCTCCATTCATATGAAGGCAAGGATTTGCCCCTAATGAAGAAAACCAGGTAACTTAACAAGCTGCTTTTTCAGTCCACATCTCCTCTTAGCCATGCAGAGTTAGAGCAGTAGGAAACACAGTAAGGACTGAAAAACTAGTAGGTTTCTAATTAGTGTTGTTTGGCTTTTAAATGTGTGATTTTTTAATTATTATTTCCTTATTATTATTTCCTTATTATATCTTCTTTAATTTTTAAGAGTTCTAACATCACCCAAAAGGACATTACAAGGGCATGAGGAACCTGTAATCATCTTCTCTCAGTCAGGGTCTACTGAATTACTTGATATTTTTTCTGCTTACAGGGAGATTGTTCCAAGCAGAAAACCAAATTATTTGATCAAAGACTCATATAAATTACAAAACCTTTCTCTGCGTTATTTTTCATTATTTGTTTGTGAGAGGGGTGCTAGTAAACTAAGATAAATAGGAATCACATGTCTGTGGTAGCTTTGTGGCAGTTGATGAGCATGTATTCTTGGGCATGATCATAAATATAAAAAATTAGTTAGAATTCCTGGACACACGCCCAGATGATGCTTTCAATGAATGCCAGTTGAACTGTGAGAGGCCTTTAAAGAACCTGTTCCTGAGAAGATAATTGTCTCCCCAAGGACATGAGAACATCTCTTATATTGACATCAGTGAACATCAAGAGGAGGCTGGAAGGGAATGACTGCTCAATTTTTGCAGTGTACCTGGTTTCGCCAAAGGATGAACTACAACCATTGATGAGGGTCTCAGCATGCTGCCTCGAAGACGTACCCTGTTTTGGCCGGTCTTCTTGTCCACCCTCATTAGTGATGGCCTAGACCAGTCAGAAAACCAAAGGTGATCCTCAAACACTGCTACAGCAAAGGGGTGGCCTACAAAGAAATAAGACTCCTCATTACCACATCTGTAGATTATACACAAGAAACCAAGTATACAAGATCAGTATCTGCATAGTAGTCTACTTCTACATAATGACTTCTCCACTTTGACAAGAAGCACTAAGTATCCATGAATGACAGAGCACAGGCACTTGTTACTCATATTCTCAGCAGAAAGGAGCATTCTTTCTATTCATTGAGAAATCTCCTGATTTCAGTATGGCCCAAGGACATATTTTTTGCAATGGAAAGTAAGAAAACATCTTGGTCTTCTATGGATGTCTAACTGATCTCAGAGGGACATTCTTCCTTTCTGAATCAGATTCATTTCCTCCTGGTTCTCACCCACATTCTGAATATATACCTCGCTTTGTATCACTGCTGTCTAAGCCTCTCTGAGAGGCATATATTTTAGACACAATATGTTATGGTATTTGTTTTTATTTTTGATGTAAGCCTCAACTGGAAGATGTTTAGCTTCAATAAATGCAGTTTAAGCAACTAGCACAAGATCTATCTATATGTTGTCTCCATTTAAACATTTATTCAAAATTTAAAGATATATAGTCTATACCATCAAAAGCAACACCCATTTTGGCCAGAATTTTTTTTTATTCTTTTCATTTGTAAGCATATTAAGAATTAAAAATAGAGATATAATATCATTAATGGAGATAGCAGGAAGAGGAAAGTTAATAGTTACACATAAGCCTTTCCAAAGCAGTTCAAGCTCAAAATATTGCATAAAGAATATAAATGGTCGTGATATTTACTGCCTTGGCCAAGTGCTAACAAGCTGTTTTACTTAAAGCTGAAAATGAAGCTAGGAGAAGAGCTGAACAAATCTTACCTATTTTCCGTGCAAATAGCCTAAATGAATTCTCAGTACAGGGGCACTAGGGGGAGCTGATGTAATAAAAATTCCTACTGCAGCACTACGGGTATCACAGAATCACAGGTTCATTTGTGTTGAAAGGGACCCTAAACGGCCACCTAGTCCAACTCCCCTGCAATGAACAGAGATACCTACAGCTCCATCAGATGCTCAGAGCCCCTCCAGCCTGACCGTGGATGTCACCATGGACGGGGCACCACCACCTCCCCTGGGCAACCTGTTCCAGTGCATTACCACCCTTATTATAAAATACTTCTTTCTGATATCCAGTGAAAATCTCTCTTTCCTGACTCCATTTCTACACTGACTAGCAGCATCCCTAGCCCCATCCCAGGTTACCAGTCTCTGCTTCCACTGTCTTTGCATATTATTCTTGCTCTCTAGTTTGATCAGCAGGTCCTGTTTCAGCCATACCAGTCTCTTGCCTTCCTTTCTCATTTTCCTGTTTATTTGCATTGGTAAGCAACAGGTTCAGTACTGTGTCACAGGTGCTGCCTTTCCTTCCTTCAGGGTAAAGCTGTCCAAGAACAAAAGCTGAATGCTGGTCTCAACTAGTCAACAAAACATCAAGACATCACCTCTCTGCCTCTTTAAATTCACACCCCTGCAGATTATTTCATCCCATATAGGCACTGATGTCATTTTCTCCCATCTCCAGTCATCCATATCATGGTACAAACTGAACTTTATTTATCAGACCCTGTGTTTCTACTGCGCTCTTAGCTCTCTTTCTCCCCAAAAGACACATTGCCCTGTTCCTTGTGGAAAAATAAAGTGAGACATTCAATAGAATTTAAGGCCCTTCTTCTCAAGTCAGCTGCAAGGACGAGTGTACAACAGAACATACAGCAGGGCAAGAGAGAAATGCTGGCAGGTCACTCTGCTCAGGGTTTCTAATATCCTATAGATTGCAGAATGATGCTTCCTCCTAGATCTCACCCTGCACACCTCCAAACAAGTGGGAGGGCAGTTGGGTTGGGAATTAACACAAGTCTTCACAGAGCAAAGCTCAGAACAGCAGTAGCTTAACATGCCAATCACGAGCCGAGAGTCCTCATTCTGCCCATGTATTGTATGTAAACCTACAAAAAAGATCTAGTCCACACAGAGCTGTCAAGCACAAAAGGGAATTGTCCTCTCCAGAAATTAATTTGCCATGTATGAGTTTTTCAAACATGTGGTTTACTTTAAATGTGATACAACATCAGTTCCTCGTTGCAAATACTTTTGTTTTCTTGCACCACAAAAATAAATAAATGAATGAATAAATAAATAAATAAATAAAAATCAATTACATGTCAAACAGTAGCAATCTCAGCAATAACAACTACCAGCATACAGCACAAATCAGTCTTCCATTCAGTGTCTATTGTGTGATTAGAATTTTTCCAGTGTTCACCACTGTGCAGATGCAGGTTCTTTGCGCATGGACTTTAATGACCAAGATTAATTGTATTCCAGTTTATGACAATATAACTCACTGGCATAATAAATACAGCAAGACTTGATTTAAACTAAGCAGCCATGTATGGAACAGGAAAAACACAGCTAAGTTTTTCCTTTTAATTTTTTGTGGGGAAGGCAGAAAAAGGCTCTATATAACGCAAAATGGCTGACCTGTAAAAGCAGAGATTGTCAGAAAGGTGTTATTTTCTTAAAATGGGTCAATAAATGTCATTTGGATGACAGATCATAGAATTAAGTAATGCCATTAACTTCAACAGAGTTGCAAGAGATACATAGCACAGCCAGTAACGAGCAGCTCCCATACATATTCACATATGCACACACACGCATGCTGACAAGAAGCAATAGATAATTATCAACCCCAAAGCCTCACCTACATCATTCTGTGCAAGAATTCGACGACCAGAACCATCCAGATTTGCACTCTCAATCACTGACTGCTTAGCATCACACCAGTACAACTTGTTGGTTAAGTAGTCAAGAGCTATTCCACTGGGATGCACTAGACCTACATTGGCTATAACCCGACGATTGATGCCTTCTAATGAAGAGCTGGCAATTTGGGGATGGATGCCCATTTCAGTCCAGAATAATCTCCTTTAGAAAACAAAACACAAACAGAAAGTCAGTAAGAAAATGATTGTTATTCACTCTGTGGAGCTCTTTCAAGAAGACAACATATATTTAGACAAATATATTGGGTGCTGATCTTTTATAGCTTGCCATAAGATTCCAGATTACACAGGGACGAATGCAGAATCCCTGCTACATTTGTCAGCTTCCAAAACAGCTCCTATTTATGCTGTCTGCTTAGTCTTCCTATCTGTTTTTTGCACTTTCCACAAGTGCTGATAGCGCCATAGCAAAGTCAGGCAATAGACATGACACACTGCCCAGTTGGTTGGCTGAACACTGGTTTAACAATGTACTCATAGGAAGTTGCCCACCACTCACTGAGAGCAAGCAAGAGTCCTCAAACTGTCTTTAAAAAACAAACCAGTGACAGATCCTGCCTCATCTTTTAATAACTTTATGACTGTCAGGGTCTCCTTCTGGAGTCCTGAGTGTTACATAGTGAATGCTGAGTGTTTTTCAAGGCAAGACAACTCAAAACACAGACAGCTAAAACCAGAAGCTTGGACTCAGCCCCGCAAGGCATTAGCTGCCTTTTTCAGGTTTACAGAGATACCTTTGGATTCACTTAGCTTTACCTACACAAATAGTTTTGCTGTAGCCAATGCAGGGATCAGTATTCTAGATAGTCTTTCTTCTATCTCTGATTCCTCTTCAACAATGGCTTTACAGTTACAGACACTGTCACTCCTCTCACCACTATCTCTCTAACAAAGCAGGGTTTAGTGATGTTTCCTTCTCCCTTTCCCCTGGTAGCTGTTGCTCCAAGCTGTGCAAACTTTATTCCTCTGCTCATACTGCAGAAAAGCAATCTCCCCGAACAGACCTGCCCTGTACAAAATGCCACTGTTATCCTTCCACCCTTTCTACAGAAAGATTTCCTCAGGTCTATGCCCACAGTAAAGCTAACAAAATACCCTCCCTGATTTGTTTTCATGCATCAGTACATAAAAACAGCAGGATATTAGCTCAGAGAAACTCAGGATTCTGAATCCCTATAAAACCACCTTACTACAGGTATATGGGCTCAAATTCATGAGACTTCACCACTGATTAAAATGGTCAGAATTTAATCAATAGTTCTGGAATTTCAGAGTTTCTGTGATCATCTCATACTAAGAAGACATAAGGTGTACTTAAATCAACAACCCTCCACAACAGTAGATTTCTGAGGAAACTGAAATATGGCCATAAAAAATCCTTTGTAAACAACATATGCTAAAAGTGTCTATACCTTCTTCACAGCAATACACAAAGAAAAACAAAGCAGTTATCAGTTTGGATTATTTTAGTAGCCTGTACTTTTCTGTTGTTTCAACCACATGCAGTACCTTTAATGGTTATAATTTCTTTAATCTAAATGAGAAATTAACACACTCCAACTAACAACAAAAACCCAGCAATAAATCACTGCAGCTCATATCACTCCGCTAAGCAATTACTGTCCTAATGTAAGGCTTAATGTAGTTTTCCTCTGCCAAAAGGGCAAGGCTAAGGTGCTTGCTTTTAAAAAGCCTCACCAACTGCTACACAGTTAACCACGTTTATCACTCCTTACCTCACAAATGGGTGAACAGCAATCCCTCGGGGCTGGGAGATATCCTCCCAGATGATCATTTTTCTTTGCATTCCATTCAAATTGCTCCTTTCAATGCATGCTTTCCTGCAACACATAAGACACCGTTAGGTCCTCCCTGCTATCTTTCTAATTGCTTTTCCAGGCAGAATGTACTAAGTTTTTTCATTAATTTAGCACAAACTGTAAGAAATCACTCTGCAAAGACATAAGTAATCCTGCTGCTATGGGGCGTCCAGTTCTTTTATCTATAAGTAATTCACATTACAACCCCATTATCTTGTCCAGTACATGATGAAAAAATAACTGCTGCTGTGTAGATGACTTGAAGCTCTCCTTTTTTGGGAAAATAATGAGTTAGAAGTATGATTGCTACCAGATTAATGTCAACTTTAAAAGGAGTCAGGAGAAAAAAAAGCTCCTAATTGAATGACATCATCAAATGTGCAAAGAATTTTTTTAAATAGCACATTTTGCAGTCTCTTCCATTCATAAACTGCAGGCAATTTACACGTTGTATCTATTTTATAGGGACAGAAGTAAAAGTCCTTCTGATCACTCCTCTGATCTAGGAACTGTAGAGGTTCATTGCTAGAAACTGCACCTTACTGAACAAACGTCAGCCACTACACGAAAGCAAGCCCATCACCTTCCATGCCTTCCTCAGTTCACAAAGAAATACCACACAAGGATGGAAGAAGAAATATATACATGAAGGCTGCTCTGAAAGTAATGCCTACTATTTGATCATGTTGGCCCATGATATAAGAAGCGGATGTTGGTGATACAGCAGTAAGGGGTTGAACCTTCCCACCAGTATCTCATTCCACGTTGTTGCCATGTGACAGGTGGCAGCAGAAGGACAGTCTGACAAAATGGTATCTAACATGGAAATGCGTACGAAGAAAAACCGTGTCACAGAAGAAGACAACCTTTCTCTTGCAAAATGATAATGCCAGGACTCATTCCAGTTTGAAGATCATTGAGCATATAGCCCATCTTGACTGAACTGCTCTGTTACACCCACTGGGCAGTCTAGCTTTGGCACCTTCTGACTTCCATCTGTGTGGACCAATGAAAGATTGACTGCAAAGGCAACATTTTCTCAACAACGTTGCAATCATTCTTGTAGCAGTTGTAAAACATCTGCTGGTGCAGATTTTTATGGTCTATACCATGCAGGCTCTTGTCCATTGTTGGCAAAAATGCATAGCTAATGGTGGTGACTATGCTGAAATATAGCCATCTGTAGCTGGGAATTTGCTCTATGAAGTAGCACTATTGTGCATTTTGTATCTGTTGTAGTTTCCATGGAAATAAATATGAACCATTACTTTCAGAGCAACCTATGTATCTGTATATGTGTAATAAAAACAGGTAAACGCAGTAAGTGCAAAGGAAGTAGCAAGTACAAATTCATGGCTATATCCTTGGATTTTGTCTTATGGAGCACCATAATTTTCCATTTCACAAGAAATTCTGGCATGTTTATATGGGAGTATGATTGAATTGACAAGTTTGTACCTAATATCAAGGAAGTGGACTAGCAGTATATCTAGCAGGGACAGTGACTTTGGTACTCTTAAAATCATCTTTTTTTATTAATAAAATATGGGTTATGCTGGAGCATCATGACTGCTCTTCAAGGAGTCATCATTACACATTCTGTTCTGACCCAAGGTGAATTCTTTCTCTGCATGTAAGTTTGGGTACTAGCTGAGACATGAAGTCATACTGATTGCCAGTGGTCAGTTCTTTTTAATAACAGAGAACTGACCAAAAAAATAATCTTAAAATAATTGCCCATTAGCTCTGAGGAGCATAAATTTAGCTGTCAGCAAGCCCATCCTGAGATGTACTCAGCGCAGTAATACTCCCATATATATTTATAAATATGCATTGTGAATGTATGACTATATATACATACATATATTCACATGTGTACACATATATACGTATATGTGGTACATGCTTTAGATTTTTTGAATCCAAAACCTTGCTCCTTTGACAGACAAAGATAAAAATACAATAGTAGACTGAATATTAACTTCCCGCATTACAGTTCTAAAGGTCCTTCTAATCATATATACCAAAGATTACAACTATCCAGTCAGAATGTGAAGCGTTACTGAATTTAGAGTGATATCTCAACTATTCCTGTATCACCAGTCATTTATTCCAAATATCTTATGGCATGCTTTGACATAAATGCACTGTGGAGCATGTACCCTCGGTCTGTCCAATACAATTTACGGTTAATCCAGTCCACAGCAAGGCCTTCGGGTATATCTATTGCTCCATGAATAACTTTTTCACAATTTGAGCCATCCAGATTAGCTCTTTCTATCCACTTCAAGGCGGTGTGGGCAAAGTAAATCTGTGAAGAAATAACACATGAGGTGTACTTAGTTCCCATTGCAACTTTCTGCTTTATTTCCCTTATCTCACAGTTCCTCTTTTGAATGAACTTTATCTTGTCAGAAGTTCCCTGAATGCTTACTCTCAGAAGTCTGTACAGGCCACCTGTGATTCCTGACCAAGTGAAAGGCACATGTCCTTCAACCAGGATGACTGCTGGAGGCTGCTTGTGCTTAGCAGTAAATCCTAATTACCCTACATACAGTCACCTCAATGCTCTATGGGTTGTTGCAGTAAGTAGCTGCATCACATGCAGCACAGCTGAGAAAGCAAAAGCGGGAACAAGCAAAAGGAAGCATGTTATCATGTCATCCCCTGCTCATTTGGAAAAGGGGCTGATGCCTCCAGAGCAGGTGATTTACACTGAGTACAATGCAGAACAACTGTGAGCTCCCCCATAGGGCCCTGTTTCAGGGCAGGAAGCCATGTTCCAGTGGCACCTGAAATGATCACCCTGTAATGCGTCTCTGGTAACATTCCCATTTGTTTAGTTCTGTCCATCTGGTCCCTGAAACGTTTCCAGCAACATAACTGAGCTCCTCACTGGCTTTCACTGTACCATCCAGTACCCTTTTGTGTCACTCTAACAGTGTAAATAAATCTCACCATCCAAAAATAAATAAATAAATAAATGACTATCTTCCATGGGAGATTCAGCAAAGTATAGCTGAACTTCTCTTCCAAACTCTGCAGGCAAAATGCAGGGCACTGGGATGTGGCCACACATACAAACTGCTCTCTATGAAGAGGATACTCTTTCCAACAGGAATATCTTGTAATGAGAAAATAAATCCAGCAAGCATTCAGCAGTTTTGTTCAGTAATTACCATCACTCCTAGGTTTAGAAGGGACTGTGGCATGTAGGTCTTCTAAAAAAAAAAAAAACACTAATCCAAATTCCCTGTGAATTGGCTGTGTCAACATACACATTAAGGCAGTAAGGAAAGGGTCACAGTCTTCAACTTGTGTGTGGCATCTTGTGCCAGTGGTGCTCCTGGGGCAGGCAACAGAGCATCACGCAGTGCAACGTGTAATCTGGATCACTGACAGCAGAAAGGTTAAGGCACATGAAAGCCCAATCCATTTGTCCTTGCAACACTTCAAAATCCTCTCATTTTTAATACCTTACCTTATTTTCCACTGGGTCAGAATCCAGCGCTAAGACTACTCCCATCTGCCCATCAAGTAAACTTGCATAATCTGTTCCATCAAAACTGATCCGGCGGATATCTTTGCTGTTTGCAAACAACAGAAATGGCCGAGGGCCTGTTGAAGAGGAATTGTACATATGTTAATTCTGACCAGCTTCAAAATCATCTCTAGACTACATCACTTCATTGGATGTTGTGGGTGGGAACAACAGCTCCTGCACGTTCTCTGTTTCTCTGTGTTTTTTTGGCACTTTAATAATATAATCACCAATACCTTAACTACTTAACTCTGGGCACTGCTTCTTTTGTTTGTTTCTTGTCATATTACATTAAACCTCACACACATCTGAGACAACTTCATGCATCTCTTAAGTTAATTTGGCAGTCTAAAACTATCTCCCGAGAGAACGTTATCACTACACTTATTACTGAGCTAAAAGCAAAGATAAGATTGTGTTAGAAACAGTACATTTCCAAAATAGATTATTTTTTCTAAGCGTCACACACAGTAATATAGAACTAGTGCAAAATCTTACTCCAGTTATGCTAATCACTTTAAAAGCCTCTGAAACATTTTTGCTCTCATTGGCAGAAATAAGCAGGCTTATCAAGATACTGACCTATAGCAGTGCAGTGCTTTCTGTCTCGTTGAAGCTTATATCCAGGAAAGCAAGCACACTCCCAGGAGAATGGGCTTAAGGAAGAACATATCTGGCTACAGCCACCATTATCTGGAGACGTGCAACCTTAAACAGAGCATTGGAAAATTTTAACTTTGCCATCCTAAGGAAAAAATACAACAAAATCGTAAGTATAAGTAAGCAAGCAATTCACTCTGGTTAGGATTTCTACAATATAAAGTCTCTCCATGATGGACAGAATTCTCAAAAGCCTCACATTGGAACAAGTCAAGTGAAATGAAATACAATTAAGTTCAGCTTCTCCTAGAACCTTTCCTGAAAATTCAGAACACAAGGTGGGAGTGCGTGGGATTGGGATTTATGACCTGGCTTGCATGCGTTGATTGGTTCTGACAACTTTTTCAACCATGGAAATCTCATCCAAAATAAAAAAGTAATGAATTCTATCAGAGATTGTGTCCCATGCAAAGCTGCAGCTAACTTGGAGAATAATGTTGATTAATTAATCTAGGATGGTGAACTGGTGAAATACAGTGACTTTCTAATAGAATAAGTCAAGATTTTAGGCAACATGAAAGGAAACCATTCATTCTTCTTGGGGCTGTACAATTCCAGCCTGAGCTTACTCAGTGGATCATCCCCAGCAAAACGGCAACACTGCTACATGAACATGGTACAGTGCAAAGTAAGTTGCAATTGTAAAAGGGGAATTTGTCAAGGCATGAGATTGGCATTAGAAGTGCTGTCTTGATCCCAAGGCTTACAAAAATACAGCTGAAAAGTACAGCCTCCTGAATTTGGAGAGCTGCTAGAATGTAGAATGACATGAGCAACTGGAGCTTCTCCAAATGCTCTAACTGCAAAAAAAGCCATTTGTGGCTAACTATATGAAATTGCTGCAAGTTAAAGTGACTCAGAACCTCAGTTGTGCAATGTTGATAAAGTCATCTTCAGATTTCACCCAAGCCCTGATTCTGTATTGTCTGTCCTATGATTCCTCTCAAACATAAACTGTAGATGTCACCTGCAACCAGCACCTGGGAGATGCCTTGTTCTGTGCTGACAGATGCTAGTAAGCATCTATTACAAATGAAGATGAATATTGCACATCTCAGCGCTCAAAGTGCCAGACTTTCCACTGCCTCCTACCTTGTACAATTATTTACAGCTGTGCAAAATGACTGTAAAGTGCCATCATTTATTTCTAGTTCTCTGTGCCAAGAACAAATAGAGTTTGGCAGGCATTTCCACTAGAAAACCATTAAACACTTACCCGTGCATTCTTTGCCATCCTCTTTGAGTACAGATCCTTCAGGACAAAAGCAAACAGGCCCTTTAGATGTCTGAAGACAACCATGGCTGCATTCAGTGTCGTTATTTAAACAGGAAATCAGCTCTACAGTAATTTAAAGAGGAAAAAAAAATAAAAATCATAAATGATGCAAGAAATTTTTACTAAATCTCCTTCAAAAGGCGTGCTAACATTTTCATAGTTGTCATTCAATTGTTTGAGCTTTTTCCACCTTCCAATTTTTTTTCACACTCTTTTAATTACATCAAAGGACAAACCCAAACTTATTGCTGAGTAATGAAGACTTTACCATCACCAGCCCAAAATTTACAAATTTTTATGAAGGAATGAGATTAAAATAGAATCAGATAAGAAAATGATCACTTCTACACTTTAGATAAAGTGGATCAAGTTTCCAACATATAAGGAAGTCAGACTTAATGTGAAGACGATAAAGAAAAACCAATGACTCCCTGTTTTATATAGTTCCATGGAATCCTCTCCTTCCACCTCTGCTCTGCAGCACTGCATCTCTTTATAGCCCCACTCCAGCACCACATAGCAGCACCCCCTGGAACTAACACAGGTTTCACACAGCTGCTTCTTTGAATCAGCTGTATATACCAGCTTAAATGAGATGTAGCTGTTGCAAATACTCCTCCCAGTCAGCTGTGCTCTGAGCTGGTTTGCTCTAACCCTTTAGGCAGAGTGAAGAGGATGAAGAAACCAAACTCATGTTTATTTTCTACAAGAGTATGTGGCTTTGGACAAACAGCTGCATACGGGACAATCTCAAGGTGCATAGATAGGGACATATCTGCCTTATGTTGTAGTAGTTATGAAGTCATGCTACCCATGCCATATCCTTAACCTATGTTCGAAAAACTGCATTTTCTATCTAATTTGAGGCACTCAAACTGTAGGCATAGAGTTTAAGTTAGTCATTTAGAGTAGAAATGTGTCATCTTGGACACACAGGTACATCACACCACCCAACTGCTGCTGGCTGCAGATCTTCAGTCACATCTGACTGCCTCATGCAGCCATCTCTCACAGCCCAGACACCCATGCTTAGATCCCTGAGTCCTGTACCTGGCTTTCATTTAACTGATGAAGAAGTGCCCCTTGGAGTTTTAAAAACCAATAGACTGTGCAGCTATATATAGACATTAGTATTGATATTTAATACACCTTTTGTCCTGCCACAATCCATGCTGAAATCACTGCTGTGCACTGGCACTTCTAAAGAGAGCATATAGCAATTCTTCTTTTCTGTGAAGAAAGACCTTTACATGTCTCTTCCGAAGTAGAAAAGTGATGGGAGATATCCCAAGACCTGAAAAATTTGCTAAATTTCACATTTCATGTTCTAGAAAAACTCAATCCATTTGTAGGCCGAGTATACACAATGCTTGATTGCAGAAGAAAAGATGTTGCCAGCTGGCAAGCAACTCAGCAAACACTGCAAAACTTAGGACCATAACTCAATATAAGTGCTGCATGCAGGCATCTAGATGCAGATACCTGATACATGAAACCTGAATCCTCTTTGCTCTCCAGGAGTCTAATACGTGATTACTCACGTGTGTCTTACTTCCTTAAAAATGTCATCTGCCTTTCGTTCACAGAGTTTAAGTTGGTCCTACTTGTATAGTAAAGGAAAGAAGTAAAGCAACAAGCAAAACTTTCAGAGGTTTCAGAGCTACACAAGGACTGTCTCCAATATTATAAAATCACAGGATAGTTTGAATTGGAAGGGACCCTTAAAGGCCATCTGGCCCAACTGCCCTGCAATGAAAAGAGACACCTACAGCTCCATCAGGTGCTCAGAGCCCCTGCAGCCTGATCTGGGGTGTCTCCAGGGATGGGGCATCCTCCACTTCTCTGGGCAACCTATGCCACTGCCTCACCACCCTCATCATAAAACATTTCTTCCTTATATCCAACCACACTGTAGACATCTTTAAATTAGTGCTACTTACCATGACATGTTTTCCTATCAGGCAGCAGAACAAAACCTCTTGGGCAAGTGCAATAATAGGAACCTGGGATGTTCACACAGCCCAGAGTACAACCATGATTCCAGAAGCCACATTCATTGATATCTGCCAAAAGAATATTCACTGTGTCAGAATATGGTCATCAGCCAATGTCATGGAATTGAGTTAACAAAGCCTAACAGACTTGAAAAAAATCAGTTTCCCATTCATTTTACAACATATGGTGGTCCTACTAAACAATCTTTTAAAAAGCAAGACTTCAGACCTAATTCAAATAAGCTTCAAAAACCTTGAAGCAACATATTCAGGCTGTATGTGCCCAGCATATGTGTCCAGAGGCAAGGTATGCCTTCCCATACAGATTCCAGTTCTAGAACCCTGCGTGCAACCTAAAAATTCTCATTAAATATTTCCTTCTAACAAAATAAAATTTAAAAAAAAAATAAAATCTTTTTTTCAAAGTAGCTCCAACATGACTTGAGAAAAATTCTCTAAATGGGGAAATGGTTTAGAAGTTTCATTTTGGAAAACAATTCTAGCTAATTTCCTGAGATCGGCTGCTGTAAATGTTTTAAGCTCATAATTTTGATGCCTTTATGTTTATCCAACTTTGGTCCTACAGTGAAAAAGACACTTCTAGAAGTCATATGTTAACAATAATTAATAATATTCGATTTTGATTAAAGCAATCCAGACTCAAACATTTATACCTGTTAGGAATTAATGCAGTTTTTAAATGTGAGGTTTAAAACAGCCATTGTGTTGCAATATTTTTCAATGTTTCACCTTCAGTGATACAATCTGTTCTAAGTTTTATCAGGATCCATAAGAATGACAACTTCTTAGGCTAAGACCAACATTTCTCACAAGGACAGCATTTGTGGCATTTTCATGTCTCCTTTTGGACTGTATTAGCACAGGGAAGGCCACTAAACTGACATGTCACCTTGAAGTGTTTCTTCATCCTCAAGATTGGATTAAAGCAAAAGAACAGAGGAATCTTTTTATCTCTTGAAATAAAGCTGAGAGTAGATCCATGTATTACCTTCACAAAACTGTTTATTTCGACTTAAAATAAAGCCAGTAGAACATTTACACCGATGAGTCCTTGAGTCAGGCCTGCAAATTCTTCTTCTGCACTTTTCTTTGTTCAAATCACAGATTCCTTTTTCTGGAAGAGTAAACAAAATGTAAATGTAACCTTCTGTCCAAGGAGGAACTGTTCTGAGCAAAGTTGCACAGTGACATACCTCTCCTTCTCAACAGTTACTTGGTCAACCTGAGTAACTTGTTTTATAATAACTTCTATAACTTTCTATTGGTAAAATTGAGCCAAAAATTCATTATCAAATTGAAGTGTTTGTAGGACAAAGAGTATATTTTTCAAAGACAAAGGGTAAGTTTCTTCAGAGCGAGAAGAAATGAGCCCTTAGCAGAACCCTTACTGCTAAACTCACTTCATAGAACAAGGCAAACAGATACTGAAGCACCTCATTCCACAGGAACGATTGGCAGAACCTCGTGTCAGCTCAGCTACCTTCCACATCTGGTGCTTCTGCAGATACACAGCACTCGTGCTCTTATTTCTGTCTCACAAACTATTATTTTTGTTTTAATCTTCCTAATCTTCTTCTAGGGTTGCTTGCCCCTTTTCCAAGCTAAGAATAGCTGAACTTCTGCCACTGGATATGGATATGTAGCCACCCACACACAACTCCGTGCTTACCCTCTGCTGTACATGTAATAAAGGAAATCATGGGCTCATACAGGCAGGGAAGACATTGTATGTGAAGGAATTGCTTATACCATCTCCAATTCAACACTTAAATTCTGAGATGGACACCAGCATAATATTAAATTTCAGCATTTAGTTTTCTGCTGGTCCCAGAGGAAGAAAAGCCGGCCATCAGTTGCAATGACAGATCACAAATATAAAAGAGTGAACTAATTTCCGAGACAGACATTTCATCTTGACTGAAATTAACTGCGAAGGGTATACTTGCATCAGACTGATTAATTTTTCTCTAACAAAAATCATATCACGGAATGAAACAGTAATGGATGATTAGATGGATATTACATGTGTTGATATGCATGTGAGCTTATCAGAAACTTTAATCTCATGTACTTTTAGCTGAGCCTATCTTTTTGTAGAACTAGATTTGAGTTTAGGAACTATACCTTAACTCTTTGTCCCTCCTGTGGCTGAATCAGGCACATATTATGGTGAGGTGTCTAACTTTCAAATACAGAACAAATCACAATGACAGCAATGCAAATATTTACAGTCTCAAAATGATACAAATGAGCAACTAGATGATACTCAAGGCTGCATCTCAAAACTGAAGGTGAATAGTCACTAAGTATGAATCACAACATTTTTAAGATAATCTTTTCTGTAGAATTAGTCACTATGAATCATATTTTTACACTGACCCCTACCCTATCACATTTTATTCTTGGATGATTACTTGCCATCAGTATCTCACATTTGAAAGAAACAGAAGGTAATTACTCCTATACATACATACATACATATACATATCCATATTCTGAGAGTTCTGAATAGTACTTCCTCTTGATTTATTAGCCTGTCAGAGAAGATTTTCTTAAAAAATTCCAAAGGGAGCCTTTGAGATTTTAAGATAATTAAAGCATTTTATGAGCCATTAATAAAAGTGGAAAGAACACTCCAGTAGGCATTTGCGAATGTACATCAGATCTAGGGTTCAGTTCTCACAGACACTTCAGTCTAACTAAAGGCTATCTTCCAGATACTACCATGCCAAAATTGTTGTGGGGGATTTTAGCAAACCCCACAGTTGAATTAATGCTCTTCTCCCTACTTATTGGCCCTGATCAGTTCAGGAAAGCCTTTTGAAAGAGAAGAAGAAAAGGAGACATGATAAATATAAGTAGTAAAATAAATAATCCAAATTCCTGTCAAAAATCTGATCATAACAGTTGAGCACTTCTTGTCAGATCCCTTTGAATCTGAACGACTCATTTGCTATCTGTTTTAAAGAAGGCCTGATAATTTACAGCTGATGCTACAGTGTAACATACACTTCGTTAGCTTGTACAGAGCATCCAATTAGTCTAGGTATGCTTTTATCTCCAGGTTTCTCTGTTGTAAGATCAGCTATAAATCTCATTTGTACTCCAGGCTCATTAGCCCTTCTTTCATCTCAGTTCTCACACTGGATAAGTGAAGCAACGTACATGCAAAGTCCAAAAGGTTCATCTGGATTCAGCCCATTAAGCTTCTTTCTACTCCATCAATTCCCAGACATTTTTGCAAGTTATTTAGAATCAAATAGAACTACTGCTGAAAACACTGTCATCATTTCATAAGACATGTTGGAAGCATGGGAGAAAATGATGCAAGGCATTTAATAGCACTAGTATGTATTTTATTACAGAGAGGTGAGTTTGGGAAAGAGATACAGCATGATACCACATAAAGCTTTTGGATGGCATGAAGAAAAACAAAGCCTATTATACAGTAGATATTTCAAAGACAAAAAGAGACAGACAGTTTCATTTTTGCTCATAAAAGCACACGCCATTTTTTCCTAATGTTTTTATACCACCTATACCTCTTGGGCACCCTTCACTTCCTACTGCCTCAGCAGGAATCATGAAGTAAGGCTATCCACAGTCAGCTTTCATCTTCTAATCCCACAGTGAAATGCAGTGGCATGGCTATTTCATAATGAAAGCTGCAACCAATTAAAGACACCTAGGGCTTTCATTTAATAGTTACTATGGCAGCTTCAGACCTGTCTTAAACAAGATGACTCTTAATCCAGTGAAGCGGAGACATCCACACTATCACTTGCAGGTCATACTATATTCTTCTTAAAATCCTTCAGTGTCATAGTAATCAGTCAGAGGTATTCAGACGTGCATTACATTAAAACTTACAGAAGAGAACTGGCATTTGATGAATATAATCAACACACACACACACATAAATAATATTAAAAAAAAAGCTGCATGTTCTTTACATTTAGAAGTAAAGTATAAAAAGATATTTCTTAAAAAAAAAAAAAAAGAAAAGGAAAGAAAAGGAAAGTGGAAGGGAAGAAAACTGGAAGGGTGGGGAAAAGAGATGACATGAAGAAAATCACATTTAGAATCATAGGGGCTAGAAAGAGACCTCTGAAGATGATCAGATTATCTTCATATATATTCAGATCAATGAAATGAGCAGTTAATACTGAGCAGCTTCCTGTCTGTTATTCTAGTAGACCTATGGGTTGCTTCAGTTGAAGAAAATTTGGTCATTGACTTTACTGGGGCCTGGAATTTTGCAGAAGAATATTATTACTTTGAAAGGTCAGTGCGTTCACCATTATTATTTTCACAAATACATTTCATTTTACTTACCAAACTCCTGGAGATCTGTTCTTGCACCAGGCTGTTTAAATGGATGCACTACTTTTATCTCCACAGGTGGAAAAATTGATGGTTTCAGACTAATAGTGACTACAACATTTCCAGTATACTTGTTGGCTGTCCATATTGTACCAGACTTCAACTCCGAATAGTACAGGTGGTCAGCAAAGAGAGACATACCAAGCAACTGATATCTGAAACAACAAGAAATTAGTATGAAATGGCACATCACCCAATTCCAGTATATACTAACTCATACATTTTCTCAGCATTGAGTTCAATTGAGTTCACTGTAAGTAGCCTTTATTTTCTTGTAGGGTATATGTAAGAGTCAGATGAATACGAGAGACACTCCTAGCACTCAGAATCCTTCAGATTATTTACAAGATACAGCTACAAAAATTGTGATAATTTCTCACAGAATACATGAGATGCTGTTTAAGACTGACTCGACTGACAGAGACTAATTCTATTGAACCCAGCAATTAAAATGGGCACTTGTTTTATCAAAGAATTTAGGCCAGAAAACTCCCCCTCATTTTTCAATAGGGCACTAAAAGTGCCTTCCCTGAATGTTTTGACTGTCCCAGGAAGTTAGAGTGGAGATAGAGGGACAGGAATAGTGTTTTCCTTAACTCTGTCTTGCTGCTGTGCTCAGCCAGGCACTGGGGAGATGAGGGTAACTGAAAATCTGCTGACTTTTTTGGAGAGCCTGAGCACAGGGCACCATCGATGCCTCCCTGAGCAGCAGCTGAGGAGGACAACAAGCTTAGAGGAGGACAGAGAAGCCTCGATAGAGCTCAGGCTCTTGAGCATAGCTCAGACACCTGAGCTAACCTACAGTGACCTTGGACAAATCATTTAAGCTCTCTGCTTTCGACTTCTCTATCTGCAGAAAAAGGCCACTAATAAACACTCCGAGAGGATTTCTGAGGATTAAGTGGTTATCATTTGCTAAAAGCTTAGAAGATGGAAAGTACTAAGCAGTGGTATTATCTGCAGTGAATTCAACAGTTAGTTTTTTCTGTTTTCACATTTGTAGAACTACAGTTACAACACATTTATACGCTTTATGGTGTTATGAATCAACAAAAATAAAAGACTCCTTACACTCTCTCCAACTGCATGCCCAGAAAAGGAAAGTTTTATATTTGACAGCCCAGAAAAACTCACCGACCAGAACTCTGGAGCAAATGAACAGCACTCCCTTCATAGTCACTTGATCCAATATGGGAAAGCTCTTTCCCATGGTCATGCTGGATCCAGTAGAGCCTTAAGTCAACAAAATCTAGTGAGATGGCCTTTATTTTTTCTGTGGTTCTTAAAATATTTTTCACATCACTTCCATTGAGGGACACGCGGTATATGCTGGAAACTGTACCATCTGATGACCAAAACAGTATCCTGCAGGAAAGAAGCATGTTTTGGAAAATAATAATAATAATAATAATAATAAAAAGTAATAAAGTATTTACATGCTTACAAGGTTACATCATTGGTATGTATTCCTTGCTCCTGTGTTCAAGCTTTTTTTCAATCTTACCAAAGTGCATCCAGAACCAAAATTAATAATAAACCAGGGGGATTCCTCAATACTCATTGACCTTTTCCACAAACAAACAAACAGACAACCTAAATATGCCCTTCAAAACATAGCTCTACTTAGAATTGAAATAATTTTTGCCAAAAGTGTGCTCTCCGTTTAATGGAATCAATATTACCACTAATTTTTTATTACAGTTGTTTTCCTGTTTTAATAAATATATTTCTATCAGCAACTTCATGACTGTTCAGGAAGCAATGAGATACTAGAAATTTATCTCATGTAGGTCAAGCAGGAATCAGCCCAGCTTAACAATGAGGCATAGTTGTCTCTCTCTCTGCTTTGTTCCACCATGCAGTCAGAGAGGGAAACAAGATCAACATCTGAGATCTAAAGGGGAATGCTGCAAACTAAGGAAAAGGCATTAGAGGCAGGTGTCTGGTCCTTTGCCTTTGGGGAGGAAGTCATCTCAAAAAATTCCAGACCAACACAACAGACAGTGGTACTTTACTTAAAAATACCAAATCACTTCCTTCTACTGCCTTCCTCCTGGTTAAAGCAGCTGGCCTATGACATCACTAAAACAAGGCCCATTCAAAATAGAGATCCAATACCCAAATCAGTTAGGTGCTGAATTTACTTACATCTCAGGTTATGCATGGATCAGAACACAGATTTAGTGGTATGACTAAGGTTAGCAAGAGTTCTTCTAATAGGGTGAGTCAAATCTCATTTGATTGTTTTTTTTCTCAAGGCTTGGGTTTAGATTCTTTGCTTTAGATTCTTACACTTAAGCACCAAAAAATTCCAAGACACTTTATAATTCTGCTTCATCTTCACAAAATTGCAAGATTTACAGTATGAAACAGCATAAAGCCAGCTTTACTGTGTTAATCTATTGTTTAAGACCCTGAAAAGGATTAGATCTCACTGGCAAGAGATTGTTCTAAATAAGCAGGAAGAATCAATCCTTGCCCCATGGCTTTTTCTCCCTGTTACATGGTCTCCAGTCATCATAGATTATTAAAATAGATGCAAAACCATGTTTCTGGAAGGACAGTCCCGTTTTCAACTGCCATTTTTGAACAGTTCATTAACACCTGCTTACATTTCTGTGCCACCTTTAGCTATTTCAGTGCTCTGGAAGTTTGAATAAATGCTAGCATTCACTTTTTATCAATTAGGAAACTAAGAAACAGCAGTAATTATAGTCTCTGTGCAGATATTTTGCAAATCAGTTTATGATCTGAACAGACAGGAAGAGTAAAGAACAAAGTTTACAAGCCAGCTTGAGTAATTACCAGCATTTACTTTATTTTCCATCTCCTCCTTTTATTTTTAAGCCTGATTTTTCAGTATTTCTAAATACATATTATTACAGGTTACATCACTAGCTGTAAAATAATCTTATCAGCACTAACATCTAGGCACATTCTTTGAGAAAAACTGTATTGCTAGGATTTCACATTGACTTCCATTACTTAAGAGTTGCATAGATTTTAGGAAAGACACTGTTAACATCAGACTTAGACAATGTTTATACCTGCATGCATAAACATATTGTTGTTTTTGTTGTTGTTTGTTTTTTGTTTTTTTAAAATTCACATTAAAAATAGGGCCTTAAGGATTTCCATACAAGCAAAACATACCAGAACAGAATTGTAACGTCAGACTTCTTAAAGTCGATTCTATTTTCTTTACAGTTTATTACAGGCTTACTGGTCTTTCTGTAAACACACATGTACAGTTCAGTGCATGGTGAATCACACCTAGGTGAATATACAAACTTAAGTCTCCACATACTTCTGACTGAGTTCAAGAATTACATTTCTATAATGTAATTTTGTAATATATCTGTCTAGGGCATTTGACCATGGATTTAAGGACTCTTGAATATTTCCAAAACAGGTAAGCACTATATTAAACTAAATCAGAAGAAAACATTTTAAATGAAAATACATTTATTTATAGTCTAAGTGTGCCAGGTTGGGAGTAAAAGGGACTCCCAGTGTTTGCAGGCATTGTAGCCTTTGCAGCTCCAGTTCTTCCTGCTGCCCTGAAATTATGCTTTCTTTGAGAAAGGACCAGCAGATCCTCAGATCTTTTCACTAATGAAATTTTATCTGATGACCAATAAGTATAGATTCTGCATTAGACTTCAGTAGACACTTCTCACATGCTTCTCTGGTTCTCTCTTACATGTTTATTAATCTTTTATACCATTACTCCCAGAGAAAGGAGATTTAGATTAGACGTTTGGCAAAAAAAGTTTCACTTTGAGGCACTGGTATCAGCTGCCCAGAAAAGGTGTGGATGCCCCATCCCTCCAGGTGGTCAGGACCAGGATGGATGGGGCCTTGAGCAGCCAGATCTGGTCAAGGACAATCAGCACACAGCAGGGTTAAGAACTAGATGAGCTTTAAGGTCCCTTCCAACTGAAGTAATTCTATGGTTCCATGATTCTATGATTTTGTCAACATTCAAGTAAGTATTGTACTAAAGACAAAACACCATGCCCACAGTATTTCCACAGTCACAGTACTTAGTATATTAGAGTTCATTTTAATGAAATTACTAACCTAGTTAAAATTACCTTTGCTCAGCATCAATGACAATCTTTGTGGGACGGCCAATATCTCTTAGAAGAACTCGGCGTTTCTTCCCATTCATGTCTGTTGCTTCTATGGTTGCTTTCTGTCTATTGGCCCAGAGAATGTCCTGATTTATCCAGTCAATAGCAAATCCTGAAATGCCTTTGTCTATATAACATAATCTCTGTAAACAACAGAAAATTGTAAACCAGAAGCATCGTCGCTGCCATAAGCTCGACATTCAGTACATTGACTACTGTGCTAGACTGAGATTTCCCATCTCATTCCACTGGCCTGGAATTTTCTCTCAGACCTGTATTGCTGCTCTTTCTTATTTTTTAATCATTTTCATTTTCCCTTTGCTCTTACATACACTCCTGAATGAGTGAGCCATTGAAAAGGAAAATATTCTTTGTAAGTGATACACTGGACTGATCTTCTAGCTACGGTTTCTACCTGCATTTCAAACATTATGAGGCACCCAGATGGAAGACAACCTAACACAATGTTGCTGGAGTTTGATGCTTAACAAACAGTTTAGAATATGTAAGCTAAGATTCCACATGGGTACAGCAAAACCAGCAGTCTCTCCAACAAAAGGTTCTCACAGCACTGAAGTACAGCCATACCAGTCTGTCTTCCCTTTAATGAGCCAGAGGCAATGAACTGCACAGTTTTTTCTGAACAAAGGATGCAGTTCTAAAGGAAGCATTTATGCAACCATAGAAACCAGATAAAAAGTTTGAGGGGAAAAAAAAAAAAAAAAAAAAAAAAAAGAGCAGGAATTCAAGCACATTCTTCTCATACCATTTGCTGTGGTTTGAGTTACAATAATCTGGAAGGCAAACTTTCATAATGCCAAGGATTAATTTAAAACTGATAGAGACATTATTGTCTTCAAAGGTTTGGCTTGTGTACATTTCCTCCCTTTTGGCTGGTCTGTAGAAAATACTACATGTACCGTGAATGTCAGTAAGACAGCCCAGACTTAGAACCAGAATCATTATGGCAGCAAAAACTGTTTAATAAGCCTGAAATATACATAAATAAACAGAAACTGCAGGATTGCACCTAACAGCAGGTGTTTTTGCATTGAGAATAATGCCCAATAAATCAAAGAATTTGAGAGAAATGATGACTTTACCTCTCTTTTTGTGCCATTCAGGTGAATTCTTTGCAGAAGTCGCTTTTCTGAGTCTACCCAGTACACTTTCTCTTCTGTATAATGAAAATCCATAAGTCCTGATGGACCGGCATCATCCACCAATCTTTCATGATTGGTCCCTTCAGTGTCAATTCTGTAGATGGCACTTCCATGGTGAAAAAGTAGGAATGGTGCAGGGTCTGGTGTGAGGAAAAAAAAAAAAAAGAGAGGGGGAGGGGAGGACATAAATTAATAGATAACCATTGAATTTTTACTGCATTACATTAAGTTTCTGGCTGGATATTAGGAAAAATTTAATCTCCAATAGAGTGGATGGGCACTGAAAAGGCTGCCTGGAGATGTGGTGGAGTCACCATCCCTGGAGGTTTTCAAGAACTGTATATATGTAGTACTGAGGGGCACGAGTTAGTGGGTTATATTCCTTGGCAGGTAGATGGTTAGACTAGATGACCTTAAACATCTTCTCCAGCTCTTCTGTATTATCCTAGACAAAGTAGGAGATTTAACCTTCTCATTGATATTTAATAGTAACTTGCTAGGTACAATACAGAGAATCAGTGATCAATGTGATATAATGGTCCATTCACATTCATTGTTAAAAATTAGCAATTAGCTAGGTCAAAAATCTGAGTAATTAGAATATTAGAATATTTGGAGACAGAGACCAATCTTTAGTGTAGCATTAAAGCACATTCAAAGGAGAAAGTCTCATGATGGTTGTTACCATGGGGATTTATATAATGGTTGCCTGAAACAAAAGATCACAACATACAAGAAATACTCTTGTCAAGTGACTTTGAAATACAAGCACTGATACAGATCCAACAGAATGGCAGCTTTAAAACCTATCTAATCACTTGCTGAATTGATGTATCCATGAATTCAGCCCTCTTCATTGCAGGGGAAAGAGCCCAAGTTCAATTTCTCCATTGCACCCATTTCTTAAGCCCCAAGGATGTAATTATCTGCTGCTCACAAAGAAAATGATCAGCACTCTGATTTCTAAACTATTACAGTGGTGCATATTTGGAGTTTTGAAGATATTACCTACTTATAAAAATTGCTTTTGGGATGTCAGTGTCTCCCTTTTTCTGCTGCTATTTGCACTGAGCAGGCCTATGTGAGAGCGTTTAAACTATGAAGAGTTGCTTTAAGTAAATGGTAAATGAACAGTGATGTGTAGCAAGGTTGATTTATCTCAGGAATGTGACAGCTGTACTGCCAGCATTTTTGCCAACTAGATGACCAATAAACATTTTTATACTTTGTTTTTTGTCCTTTCCACTCTCTGAATTTCCCTGCTGGAGCCTGTAAATGAGGGCTGTAAATGGAATTGGGACTGAACAAATCTGATTCTGATCACAGAGGAGCCAGTCAGATTTGGGATTAAATTTTATCACCTCTCAACTATCGTTACTACTACTATAAATATCAGTAATAACCTTTAAAGAAGTTGGAGACCTCCAACAACCTAATAAAGCAAGGCTGTTATTTGAGAGATACCTGAGCACAAATATCATTGCAAGTTAACAGGTTTGTTTTCAGGTCTCTTCAGCTCAAAGGTGAATGGCTTACAAAGCAGTCAAATAAAATGAAATAAAATCTACTTAAAGGTCTAGACATTCTTAAGTAGTACTTAAAGAAATCCAGCCTGGCTCCTTGTGTTGGTGACAATTTGGGAGCTGTATGGAATAATTTCGATTATTGCATTGAATTGATTATTGTGAAGACTAACAACATCCAGAGGGACTGAAGGACACCTCCAAAGCCTTCATTTGGAAATAAACTCTGCCACATCCCATCTCCACATTAGGGAGAGTCCCAGATGAATATTAGTCAGTGAAGGAAAACGTGAGCGCCTGCACCAGGAGGGAGTTGTAGCAAGTCCAAGACAGGAACCAAAGCCAGATGTTCAGGAAACCAACAGGGAGAGGTGAGAGGTGAAATTTAGAGCATTCCCACACCATATTCTAGATGCAAGTTTAAACAATTCGTAACATTCATTCAGCTTTTTCCCATTAATAGCACCAGTTGAGTACAAAATTAAGGTTATTTAGAAGGTGTAACAATGGATATTTTCCTCTCAGAAGGGTTAAACTCTCTTTAAATGTCAATACTTCTTACATGATCAAAAACAATTGAAACCCTTAAGAGAGCAGGAGAGAAAGACCTCACATTAGCACTCATGTTTATTATGAAAATGCCTATGGATCAAATAAAAAGTAAGTACTACATGAGTACCGTTTCACAGCTCTGCTTCTACCCTAAATAACACTGGGCAGACTGATCACAGAGGAAGAGTAGCGTTGCTAAATAGAAAATCGTGGTTTGTTTTCATTTGTTTTTGTGTGTTTTCATGTTTCCCACTACTGTATACTCCATTCTTCACACCACTTGACATTCGTTTTTCCCTCACCACACAGAAGAGGCAATTACCAAACCAGAGCTGCTATGCAGTATCTAAGTCAGCATCATGAGTAAGGTTCAGTGAGGTATGGTTCACTTCTAAATATAATGCTAATTGCTAACTGAACCCTATAGTACTTTTTTAGTTGTAAAAAAGAAAACAAACTTACCATTCACGTAGCAAGATCGTTTGTCTATATCCAAGGTGTAACCAGGCAAGCAGGAGCAGAAGTAGGACCCTGGCACATTTGTACAGGTTTGGCCACAGATTCCCAGACCACCTTCAAGGCATTCATCGATATCTGAAATGTGGTTTTGAACAGATCAGGGCAATTCAAGTTGAAACAGCAGTACAAGGCAAACAGAAAGAAAAAACCTTCACAGAGAAATCTAGGTACAAAATACCACATTAAGAGAAGAAAGGAGGGTGACTGTATTGCATTATGCATTGCTTTCAGGTATATTTCCTTTCCTTGTCATGACATGCACAGCAATTTTTATTTTCTTTCCAGAGAAATTACCACTCTACAGAGTGTCTGGGCACTCTACACAAATGGTCTCCAATTGTTCAAACAGAGGGAACAGACTTGTCTCACACTCCATTTCTGCATTTTACATAATCATCTGCTATGCAAATGCTGTCTGCAGCTGCTTCCCGCTATCATTATCCCTCCATCCACAATAACATTTCTGAAAATAAAACACCAAGTTTCACAAAACAGCAGAGCAGCAGTCTGCCATAGCAGTGAGCTCATTTTTGTTGAAACCATTTTTGTTTGAGTTTCAGAAATACACACAAAACACTGAAAAATTATATATATATATGTATGTGTGTGTGTATGCATTCTGAGATATATATATATATATATATATATATATGTATTCTGAGATCAGCAAGCCCAAACCAAGGCAACAAATTAGAAACCTCACTTTTAACTGGTAGGGTATAAATAGTAGTAAATATAGGAAATTAAGGACCTCATTTTTCAGAAAAGTACACCACTGAGAATCCCATTTGATAATAAGAGGGGAAGAAATGACCCTATTTGGCAGCACTCAGCACCATGGGTGATGGTCCCCAGAAGTTCAGAGAATCTTCAGTTCCTACTGATATTAAATGCAACTGTTAGCAACTTCTTGAAGTCACCAGCAACATACCCTTTTGTATTTCTTGAGTAAGCACAGTGAAGGGTGCTCTGAGGAGCAGCTTTTCCCCCAGCCAAGATTAAAATTTTAAGTGTACACAATCAAGATAAAAGCGTGATTTGAGTGTAAGAAAACTGCCTGTCAGTGAGACACTCGAGAGCTCTGTTTAACTTATCAGAAAGAAATTCTTTATCACAGAATATCTTCACAAACTACCAGCTTTTCTAAGGGATATTTTAACCTTTTACAGGAAATAATTTTAAAAGTTTGTGGCTGAGAACTGAAATGAGGGACACTCTATTCAGTTAACAGAAAAATGTGATTCAGTGAGGGAAATGGTAAGCTACCACAAAAAACTGTGACACCATGAAAAACACTAGTAGATGTCCTCAAGGCAAGACCAGAATGGGGAGACATGCTTTAACCAAGCACAGGATGCTGAGCAATATACCAAGGTAACTGGACAATGGCCTGAGATTTACAGGGTGGTCTCCTCCTTTATTAAGCAATATGAATCAGTGTATATTCATATTCATAGGAATATGAATACAGAACAGACTGTCCAAGAAAGATCACACTGAACATCTGGGCTAAAAGAATTTATGCTGCTTGTCTGGATAGCTGTATTGAGGATTTTAAGGTTAATCAGTGTGTCCAACTAACAAAGTCCACACAATAAAGAAATTTCACACATACTGAACAGTGAACAATAACTCCAGCTGAAGATTAATTGCCAATGAAAGCAGAGGGATGCAGAGACAAAACACACAGGCATTGAGGAGTGGAGAGTGGACCTTCCAGAGGCAGAGAGAAAGCAATGAGAAACACTGAGCTGTTATTAAACATATCGTTAACACTCAACTCTTATTCTGAAAACAATGGAAGAGGGTCCTGTTATTAACATACTCCTTTCTTTTTGCAAAGCCTTGGGAGGGGATAGGTGTTTGGGGGGGGGGGGGGGGGGGGGGTGGAGGGGAGGCAGGAGACACACAAATAAATATTTCTTAAAGTTTGGGAGAATTTGACCACAACAACAACCATAAGGTGAAACTTGCCATGCCTTCACCTGAGCTCCTTGTGCCAAAGCCATGCATACATTCATACAGCATCCTGCTGTAGCTGTTTCACATCTCCTGGCAACCACTTCCCCCAGTGGGAACTTTGTCCTGTGAAAGAAATCGGCTTAGGGAGCACAAAAGCTGTCTGCAGTGCCCTGACAGCCAGTTCTGAAAGGACGAATGAGGTTCTGCTCTGCTCTCAAAGGCTTCTTTATGCAGAAAATGCCTTGAGAAGCAACAAAAACGATGAATCATTTCATCACGACATTGGCAGTCCTCAATGACTCTGCATACAAATATGCCACTTTGTTGAGAGTCCTGAGAAATGCTCTAGTTGCAGAAGGTGAAGCATTAGTATGCCTGGCAGGGACAGAGAAACTACAGTGAGACAGAAGTCAGCTTTCATTATGGCCCCAAGCACACGGACTATAGATGTAAAATATACACATGCAGATGGGCTCACTCACTCAGAATTTGGTTAATGTGGACCTTGGGGATGAATTCAATTCACTTTATCTAGACACCAGCATAACCCTTTCAAAAAGGTTGAAATTTACACTTAAGAAAGCAACCCATCCTTTTAAACTATTTTGTTACAAACATGCAACTCAAAGAACAGAAGACAGCCAGAGAAGAGGCTTCATCTATCAGTGGGTCACAGTAAGATTGAAGTGGCGCACTCAGTATTCCTGCTCCCAAACTTTTAAATGAGATTTTAAGTATAACCCGAGCATTCACAGTTTTTGAGAGGGTAGAGGCTATGGAGTGGTCCTGTATTGTGGTAAGAAAGGGCTATAGATACATGAAAGACAGAGCAATAAAGTAGAATGCTAGTACCATAAAGTAGAATCAAATTCAAATTCAGAAACTATACTTAGAAATCTTGAAGAAAATTGGCAAAAGATCCCAAGGGACAATTATATCTTTAGTATTATACCTTACTGGACTCAGATCTCAAGAGGTAAGCCACAAAAATGGAAAAATAAATAAATGTCATGCATAAATTAGAAATTATAAAATCACATCCAAGGTACTTTTCTAGTTTCATCAGACCCCTGTTTCCGAGATCACAGAGTTCAATTTTCAACATAATGTTATTAGATTGCTTTTCATGATGGATAATGATAGGACAGAGGGGAATGGTTTTAAACTGAGACAGAAGAGGCTTGTGTTAGATATTAGGAGGTAGTTCTTCACACAGAGGGTGGTGATGGACTAGAACAGGTTGCCCAAGGAGGCTGTGGATGCCCCATCCTTGGAGGCATTTGAGGCCAGGCTGGATATGGCTCTGGGCAGCCTAATCTGGTGGTTGGCAACTGTGCACACAGCAGGGGGGTTGATGATCACTGTGGTCCTTTTCAACCCAGGCTATTCTATGATTCTACGATGTTCAGATGTCATGATTCCATTACCTATCCCTCCTTGAAACACATCAGCAAATACTGTCTTCCAGCTCCCTTTAAAAACAAATTTCAAGTGACATTCTAGAAAGTCATAATTTTTGTTTAAAACAGAATATCAGATCGACATCTGTTATTTTCCATGGAGAAAAATATTGATGAGTCTTGTAGTAACAGTCACTGGCCCTGGAATCTGCTCCTTAGAACTTTTCAGCATTAAACTTCATGTGTAGTATGATGTCAGTTCTGTCATCTCTTGTGACACATTTTCCTCCTTTCTGTTCTGATCCGAGATTTTGTAGGTAAGGACAGTATTTGCCCATATTCAGCTTTATCCAATTTTCAGGGAATTCAGAGGGAATCTTCTTATGAGCTGGCCCTTAGGTTCAAAGCCATGTCTCTTATTATTTGGTAATAGTATTTTCAATCAACTTTCCCATGGCAGTGTAATATGAAGTGAGATAGCTGGAAGATAGATGCTGAAAAGAGGCAAACAAACATACCTCTACTTCAGCTCCTGTGGAAAAATAGGGATACAGTGGGATCCCAACAGGATTACCCCTTACGCTGTCATGACAGGGGAAGACCACACTTCTACATTTCACTGGCCCTTACTATTCCTTATGCAATGCTTACAGAGTCTGCAAATTTGCCAGGTTCTGGCATTTCAAATGTCTCAGAAAGCAACATAAGAATTCTTATAAGGGTGCGAGACTGCATGGAGCAAATTAAAGCCAGTGTTTAGCTAGCTAAGATGGATTTAAATATATAATACAAAGGGAATACTTTAATATTCCATTTATCCAGCATTCTATGATGGGAGAAGGGTGAAAAAAGAAAGGAGGAAATTCTGAGACATAGAAAGAAGAATCTGACTGAAAATGTTGACCTAGATAGCTGCAGTTGTCACCTTCAGTTGCTGGCTTTAGCTCTGTAGGAATGTGCAGCATGCTGAAGAAGTGAAAGGAGCTGATCAGTTAACATCAGAAGAGACAGTAGAGTAAGGTTCTGTGGGTAGGTACAACTCTAATTACATGGGGTTATGTTTTCTATGTTTATCTATATTATCAATATTTTAAAATATATATATTTTAATAACTATATTTCTTATCCTTTAAAGTTGACAGAATGAGTTCTCAAAGTCAGGCCTGAAGCCAAGATACATGCCAAATCTTGCAGTATTCATAACATAATGCTTTTGGTAGCCCAAGACAAACAGGCACAAAAGTCCTTCTGAAAATTGGTAATGCAAGAGGCTGCTCTATGGGTGTCATAAAAAAAAAAAAACCAAAACATTTCCATATGAGACACTTTCTTGTTTTCAAGTGGGGAAAGTATCATAGATACTTTTCCAAGATCCCTTGGAACTATAAAAGCCAGGGCTGTTAAATCAATACTTCAGAACAGGATAATAATTTGATTTCAACAAGCATAAGACCAATCTCCTAGTGTATCATGAATGCTTAAATGGTTAACAACATGAGAAATCAAAGCTCTCCTTATATGATCACATTTTTACCTAGGAGGAAGAACCATTGTGTGACAAAGAATATTTCATTTTAGAGTAAGGTTTTGTTTTCACACGGGTCTAAGGAAGATAAGTTATTTAATGGTAACTGAGTCCCCACTCTTTACATCATCATAAATTAAGCCAAGATAACAATGTCAAGATAACAATTTCTTATAAATAGATATATTCTTGCAACAGGCCAGACTTATTTTGATCTTATGCTCTGTTCCTCCATACTTTGACTCTTACAAACTGTGCTGTTCCAAGATACATGCCCTCCCCAGCTTAAAGGCCTTTCCTTTCTTGGCATACCAAGTCAGGATTCAAATAATGTCTCTTAAAATAACTGTATAAAATTATGTGAAACATTTAGCATTAGATTTCACTATCCTTCAACAGGATGAGATGACTTTGATCTTTGAATATCCCTAGAAATAAAGGGAACTAATTAAGAAGTGAGTTATTTAACAACGCAAGAGCAAAGCCTAGGCCTTCATCAGTAGTAGCTGTATGGAAAACTACTCTGGAAAAGTTAGAAAACACTTTCCAGTGAGTACTGTTTGTAAGGGACAGCTTCTCAATTCACTGTAGTCCTTATAGCTGGCAAGATGCCACCACAGTCACAGATGATACAGAACATTTTACAATTGGTATATTTATTACTGCACACCAAGAATGGTTGCCAAGCCACAGTTCACAGCCTGCTGTCATTGTTCACAGCTCAGTGGCATGAGTCATGTCTCCCACTCACCACTTGCATCCCCACTATTACCTTCAAAGTCTGCCCCCAGCTTCCTACCACTCGCTGCCGCTGTACCCTCTATCTCACATAGTTAATGAACTAGAATATCACACATCCGCTCTTCTTGTCAGAGCAGAATTTGAGTATCCAGTTCACAGAAGAACACAGGAAATCCATTCCATCAAAGCATCCTTCAGTCTAATATTTCACGTCAAAATTTTATCTTCACTTAATCCCCTGTAAATCAGTGGTCTCTAATTAAAAAGATACCTTAGCATAGCTCTTTTTTGTTTGTTTCTTTGTTTGCTTATTATCTGTTACACAGAACTGCTCACAGTAATCAGCTCTCATGCAGAAGACTACTTTTGTCAGTTCTTCTTGCACTGCCTGCTGAACTAGAAGCCATCCTGTTTTGGTGTTTCACCCAGACTCTCCTCAAGGTCAATAGAGCAATTGGATATCTAATTTTCAAGAGAAAAGACACATTATTGTGTCTCCACTAATGAAAGAATTATGCGTATTAATGTGCAAAATAGGTCACCTGAAATACATATATATAAATATATCTTGTCACCTTTTGGATGTGAAGTACATTTTGACCCAAAGCAAAGTGCCATCAATTCACCTCAATTCAGAATTGCCCTGTTATACATGAAGTATTAATTGAGCATCCCTAAAAAGCAGAAGTCATAACTAATGCACATCCTAATTAGCTCATGGAAGCTAGGTTCAGATTAGTAAATAGTGTGGACCTATAGGTGAGGCTCTGTACGGTGCAACATTTGGTGGGGATCTGACATCCAGATTAAAAAAAGGTAGGGTTCACACACAATGTGAACACAAGCATAGTAAGAGAAAACAGTGTGTAGGTTAGTTTCAGAAATGTGTTCTTCCTTTGAATTCAAGAACCAATGTAGAGGTACCCCAGGTGTGTTTGGTGCTCTGGCAAGCCTTTGGTCAGGTCAGTTATACATAAGAAATGCCTAGCTCCTCTTCTCTCAGTACGAGGACATTTAGCATGTGTACTTCTATTTTCTGCTTCCAAGTTGGTATTTCTTGGCAGGATGTGCAGAGAAGGCACCTGTTATGAAGTCACTGGAATCATGTCAAGAACTGACTCAGAGGCTCTGAAGTCCAAGTAACTAAGGCAAAAGCATGAACTCCAAGTATTAGGTCTGGATGCAAGGCCTCCAGGGCATTTCCTTATCTCCTTATGAGAAAAAACATAGTCTTTCAAGGCAGCTGGGTGGGAAGAAGGTTTCTGTCATGATTTGTCCTACACTTGGTGAATAATAAGAACCTGTATTTTACATGTTCCAAATCACTGATGGTTATCATAATATAGATCATTAATATAATATATATGTCATATATCATTAATGTAATACATCTCCCTCAATCTTCATCAGTACAGTTCCAAATACATCTTTTTTCAAGTACGTATGACTCTTTCATTGTATATTTGCACACAGATCTGTAGATAATGGTACTATCATAGAAAGATAAGTTTTTAAAGTTATTCAGCCCATATCTAAGTATTTACTCATACTCATACACAATCATTAAATTTCTCTTTCTATATGTATATAGAAGTACAAAAATACATGTACAAATTTATATAGAGATAGAAGCAACAATCTGCACACGAGCATGTTGAAATAATGAGACACTACAGCTATCCAAAGGAATTCTTATGATTAGTGAATAGTTCTGATCTCTTACTGACCATGTAAACTTTCAACCTGCTTTGTGATAGCTGCACTGGCAGACAAGGGACCAGTTTCTGAATAAGAAACAAAACAAAATGTTCATTATGAAAAGGAAAATATACTGAGAAGCCTCTTTATCAATTGTGCTGCTACAAAACATAAGCAATCTGTATAGAAAACTCATGACAATTATAAAGCTCAGTTAAACGGATACAAATGCTTCTTTCTTATTTTGTGAATGGTCCACCACTTACCTACGCAGGCAGAGCTTTCACTCTTTAATCTGTATCCATTAGGACAGTTCCAGTGCTGCAGAGATGAAGGGCTGGCAAAGCCAACGGTAAAAAACACCGGCAAGAAAGCAACAGGGAAGAGAAACATAGTCCTGAGTTTTTTAAACTGTCACTCGAGAAGAGCTAGCTTGTCCTCAGTCATATCCAGGGTGTGATGAACATAGGTAATCCCAAAAGGTCTCTGTGATTTCCTGCTTTACCCTCAGACATCTTATCACAGCACGAAGCTTTATCTTTGCCTTGCTTTTCTTGTCACTCCAGCGTGTCTGACTACAACCTTGAAGAAATTCCTGGGAGATTTCTTCCCCACACACGTCGTGTTCTCTCTCTCTCTCTCTCTCTCTCTCTCTCGTTTCTTTCTTTTTTTCTTTTTTGGAAGCCAAGTATGAAATGCCTGACGCTCTCGCCACAAACTTAACACAGCTTAAAAGCAACGCTCACAAGGATCACTGCAAACTTCCTCGCAATGTGCAAAGCTGCCATTTGGGTCTTAAAAGCAAAGATTCCAGAAATCTTCACTGCTGCCCTCAGTGGAGTACAGGGAGTGGGATCTCCAGGTACTGTCCTGAGAAATGCAGTTGCTTTTCACACACAGACTTGGACGGTCTCCTCTTTCCTTTTTAAGGCTCCGCTTGCCCCACCTCTTCTCTTTTTAGTACCACTCGAGTGAACTCTGTGTTTGCAAATAGTAACGTGGTCAGTTCCTTAAACCAGGGAACAGAGCCAGAATGCAGATATACGGCTGCCCATAATGAGCAGCCTATTTAGAAAGGCAGCCCCTTGTGTCTGAGAAGTACCTATGGTGTGACTGTCACATTTTTCTCACAGACTGCAGCCTGATTTAAACCTTGTCTGTTCAATTGTGATTAGCTGCAGTCATTTTAATACCTTCTTGCATTTTACTGCCACAAACAAATCCTGTCACCAAAATGCTCTGCACTAACATTACTCCTTATTGGAAATGCAAACTGGCTTAAGGTCAGATTCAGATTTAGGGTACAAGTGTCATTCTGGCTTCAAAAATGTTCATGCCTCTCTCAAGCCAGAATGCTGCCCGTCCACCATCAGAGATGAACACATTTCTGAGCACACATCAGTGCTGTAAGGGGCTGCCATTGGGTGCAGTGCACTTTTACATGTGCTTGCCTGAAGTAGATGCACTAGAGAAATTCCAGGTGCAATCACACAGACCAGCAGAGCACTGAAGCACAAATGTGGATGAAGTGCCATTTTTCATGTGCCGACAGCTAAGCAGGTGTTTCAGTGGCTATCTGAGCCTTGCTGTGCTGTGCTAACTGCTCTGAGGCATTTTGGTTCCATTGCTTTTCTTTTTCTTTTTTATTCCATGTCCTCAGTATCGCACTGGAATAAATGCTAACACAGCAACAGCTGGGAACAGCAGTAGCAACAGACAGCAACCTGCAGATGTGTGAGCTCCTCCCTGGGAAATCCTCAGCCTCCTCCCCCCCTCCCATCCATACTGTTGTGAATCAGTAGGAGTCCTGACTTGCACTGACAGAAAATCAGAAGCATAAAACCTGAATATCAGCTGGGCTGCTGTCCACTATAAGCAACTGTTTCTTGATGTTTTGGGTCTGTAGCCACATTCAGCTTACTTGATCTTCGCTGCTACAGCTAATGCAACTAATTAAGTCTGGGCTGACAAATGGGAGCCAAGTTTTCACGTACTCTGCTCAGAACTGAGTCTCTATTCTGTGTGCTATAAAATCCAATAATAGTAATGCAAATTATGCAGGGGGAGACTCAAGCCAAACAGTATCTGCTTCTCCAAATAGTCCCCTGGAATACAAAAGGGCAACCAGCATGAAAGTGGAGCAATGCCATTCCATCGAGGATTACAGGATCTTGCCCAGGATCCGTGGTACACGCTACATGGGTCTATTCTACTAATTCTGCTACCACGGGTTCCTCCTCACATTATTTTCTTTGCTGTTCACACTGTGAACATACAACCAGAGCAGCTGGGAAGGAATGTGGCACTTCTTTGTGAGTTTGCTGGATCGCGACAGTGGCGGTCCTGGCACAACTCCGACCTCTTCCAGCAGAGACTCAGGCAAATCACTGGGAGACAAAAACCAATAAACTCTCCCTTTCATATTAAAACACAGAAGTAATTTTTGTGTTATTATCACATTATTTTAATCTCTCATTTACACTGTTGTCTTTATGGAACAGTTCCTTCATTCTTTCCCCTCTCTACCTCTGCCCATTTACTCTTTTTCCCTTTACTCAAAACACCAACAAAACCATGTCAAGACCTTCCTTTTTTTTTTTTTTTTCCCCCTAAATTAACAGTGAAAAAAGAACTGTCAAATATGTCAGTACCACAATAATGTTTCCTGGAAGAAGAGATCCATTCTCTGCACTAAGACAAAGAGTGGTTTATAGAGACATTCATAACACTATCCTAGAAATATGGGGATGGCTTAAAAACAGGATGAATAAACACTTGGAAGTAGAAATAGGTTTGCGGTTCTCACAGGCCAAAGGTACATCACTCCAAAAGTAAGCCCCAGCCTGACTATGTGAAATGATCAAGGCCTGAGGATGTATACAACTGAAAGTGGATAGAACTGACCACGTCCCCCTAGACCAGACCAAGAAATTCTCAACAAAGGATGAAATCCATCAATTTGTACCATACAGCTAAACTTCTCACACGTACCACTTTTTACTATGTAGTTTAGCGTGCCATTCACAGTGATCCCTTCCCACCTGAAATCATAGAATCATCATTCAGCATTTAAGTCATTTCAAATATGCTATCACAAATCAAATCATTGTTCCCATCAAGAAGTATCAAATGCAGCAATAAATTTCAGCCTGGTACTCACACAATAAATCAGATAAATTAATACAGTAGCCTCATTTGTGCAATCATTACACAGTCAGCCCAAGTGATCTCAAATTCATCCGTCCCTGTACACCAAATGAATAGAGTTGATTTAGTTAAATCTAATCTCCTGACTGAATGATTGATAAATTAATAACAAACAAATATTCATTTCTCCCTTTCTTTTGCACTTCCCACTATCTAATTGAGCTTTGGAGGCCTCGCTTTGCCAAAGCTGGTAAAGATCAGCTAGTCATACAACTGGAGAGCACCTAGTCCCTTGGCAAAGAGCTGCTGTTGTCTCATTCAAGGACAATATGTTCTGGCTCTTTCTGAGCTGTGAAGGAAGGAGAGCCCTCCCTCAATTTCCCAGGGTTTTCAGTATCAATATTGTATTAATTTGCATATTGTTCAAATAATATATTGGCTTTTATTCTTGCTTACTACACATTATGCTAGCTTGTCATCACTTCAAATTCTCTTCCTGTCAGTCTCTGGAAGTTTGATCCTGGCCTCAGCCTTATTCTGTTCTGGTTAAAATTATGTTTTATAGTCAGCATCATACTAATTACCAACAGTAAAGGTTAATGAATATATGCGAGAGTTCACTGATACAGCGTAAAAAATGTGTGGTAGCTATTTCTAGTAAGAAGAGCTCAGAGCAGCAAGGAGCACTCAGAACCCCACAAAACAACCCCTCAGATCCACCCTAATGGCCCCAGGGAACCTGCCAGCCCTGGGTCAGAGTGCCCATGGGGCAAAAGGTGTATTGGCAATGAGGCAGGAGCTGATGAGCACAAGTAATTTTAATGGCACTAGGGATTTCTGATAGCCTCCAGGAAATCAAAAAGGAAGTAAAAAACAATCAACAAGTGAGAGTAACATATTCAAGTGATCTCCAATGGCCAGGAATGTCTGAAGTCTTCTACCAGGGTATGATGGTCATTTTGTTTTTGTCCTCAGGCATACCACTCATTGTTCTACTCAACCTATTTGGAGATGATTCTTGACTGGCAGGATGTTTTAATTTAATTTACATGTAAAATTAATTGAAGAACAGGGCTTTAATCACAAAAGCATTATGGAAAACAAGGGCTGCTGTAGGTAATATCTTTCCAGTTTTCTCAGTTTCTTCTATGGTAGCTATTACAATAAATACCCACAGGATTTTTTTGGCTGTTTGTAGTTTTTCCTGCTTCAGTCTGATCTTAAGGAAAAGAAAAAGACAGGAAAAAAACCACCACCCACCCAATCGTCCTGAAACTTTACTCTTAACTATAACCAATACTGTATTTTTAAAGCCCATATATGATAAACAGATGCCGCCATTGTCATCCACAGAAGAATCCAGAAGGAAAGTTCAACATGCTCTCCCTTGCACCCGGACAGGCAGAACAGCAGCAAAACATTCTGGGGAAGCCACATAGCACATTGCTGACTTATGACATTTATCAACATTAGATGACTACATTATGTTAGCAGACATAAAGGAGTAGCTAAAATAGCATGTTGAAAGAGTCATTTGGCTCATTGTAGTGGAGATAAAATTGAAGATAAAGCAAGTCATTAGTTACCATGGATAAGGTCTATGCAGCTTGTTATGTGAGAACATTTGAGACATTCTTAGTAACAGGTATGTATGGCATTACTTCATTATCGGAGTCAAAAAATGTATCCTCCCCATGTTCTTTGCTCCACAGCTACTTTCGATCCAGAGATAGCACGCTCATAGCAAAATGATTTCTCATGTATGCCTTAGGCCTTCCAGCACATCTCTCCAAAGAAAGGCACTCACTGAAATCTGGCACTAATCTTCAGAGCTGCTGAGCACTCAAAGGTTTCCACATATACCAGTTAAAGAGCAGGATTTCACATAGGCTGTAGGTGCTTATCCTGAGGTCCATCTATCAGAAATATTGTTACTTTTACCTCTTTGTTTTATCCCAAGTTCCACGCTAGAAAGATAAATATTTGAAGTGATTGTTTCAGTAAACTTTGGTATTCCTATTACAGACCTTTTCAGCTGATCCATTCTTCTTGTACACTCTTCTGCATGAGGTTGTCTGTGTATCACTGATGTTCATGGTTGTTAGTGACACAGGACCCAACAAGGTGGTTAATAAACAGAAGGAACAGCCACTGCTACAGCCAGCTTTCCACAGCAAAGCACCTGAAATGAACTCAAGAGCAGAATTACCAGACAATCCCATGGATGGATTACAGGATGCTCTTCCTCCTGCATTGGAGCTAGGCTGAGCACACCCAAGCCTCATTCTCTTTGCAGAAATGCAACACTTTCCTGTGAATGGCCGCACAGCTCCTGCCATATGAGCCAGTCAATGAATGGGTGGGCAACCAAGAACAGGTGTAACCAAACATTGCTAGCTTCTGGGAATGTTCGGTGCCCTCCTGCTCATAGGACATTCTCAGAAGATCTCCAGAACCAAATGTGTCCTAATTAATAAATAGCTGAGCAGCAGAATCTTACAATGAATTTATCCAGAGCCTGGTGAAAGTTAGTTTGCACTGAAAGAGCAAGTTTGTGATATGATGGCATTTAGTGAATGAAATAATTTCAAAGGCACACTGCAGAACTAAGGAAAAAGAACATACATACCTCAGACGCTACCCACAGCAGCCATAAGAGCCCCACGTGTGGATTTCCTATCCCATATCAAGAAGAAGCTGTCAGAGAAAGTGGCAAGCGATCTGCACGGGGCTGCCTGCAAAGGAGGCAGCCTGACCTGACACCACCTCAGAGCGAGCCCCGCAGCTGCAGGGAGTGCAGTGCCAGAGCCTCTCAGTGACCCAAATGCCACCAAGAGAATGATACCCCAGAACTTGGCATCCAAATCCTGCAGCTACCAAACACGCCCTGCCTGGGGCCACAGCTGTCAATTCTCCACGTAGACAGAGACACGGAGAGAAGAGCAGTGTGGGAAAAAAAGGCAGGGGCACTCCACAAGCAATAGCCCATGTTATATTTAACATTCAGAGAGTACCCAAAAACTTCAGACAGATCCTGCACTGCCAGTGTGAGTGTGAACATGGAGATTCCAGATCATGTTTGACTAGCAATTTCATAGAAGCAGAGACAACTCTTAGCATCAGTTTCTTTGTTTCTGGTGTCTTGCAAAACACTACTGCTCTACAGATATCCACTGAGATTGTCTATAGGACTCGGAGGCAGTGTTCCTGTGTTCTTGAAGATAATCACACAACTGAGACCTCTGAGCACTAGGCTAAGCATTAAGAAGCAGGGAAAAACAGCATGCAGTGACTGCAGAACCAGCAAACCAGACTGTCACTAACAGTGACACATGTTCTTACAAAATGTCTAGTCAGCTGCATGGCAACCACCAGCGTCTGCCTAGATAGAGAGTGAGCAAGCAGACTCCTGAAAGATCTGGCCATCTCATTCATATCTGCCAGCTTTTATTGGTAAAGAGCTGGATACACAGAAGCACTCTGTGGTTTTACCAGAACTAGCACTTTGCTTTGGTAGGAGCATACCATTTTGCATAAAGTAATGTGTATATTTCTGAGATGCCCTGCCTTGCGTGCTACATGAAAAAATGTTTCACTCTCTCAAGTCATTTCACTAGTTAACAAACTAATACACAATTACAACGAACACAGTAATATAATGTCACAATTTATAACACCTACCCCACCTTCTTACAGCATCTGTATTAACAGTTGGAGTTCTTTAGGGCCACTCTGCCTAATAATAAAATTTTTCCATAGTTAAGGTCAATTTGGCATTAAGACAAAATCATAAAATGAAGTACCCTCCCAAATCATTCCCTGTAACACCAACAGGAGAGGGCTGGATGTATCCCCTGGGCAGTGCTTAGAAAATCAGCCATAGGTGCCCGGTTTCCCAAAATGAAACAAGACTCTGGTAAGGGGAGAGGAATTCTATTCTGAGCATGTGTATGCATTACGCAGTGCTAAAGAAACCTCTCCCTTTGCGCCTTTTCACTTGGCTGTTTTATTTAGAACTGGGCTGATTGGCAAGGCAGCATGCATCATCAGAAGGAATCTAAATACTTAAAACACCTGGGCCAACTAGTAAAACTGTAACATCATCTACATATGTCTAGGCAGACTTAGAGAAGGACCTACCCTACAGATGCTGGTATAGAGGTCAAAGACAGCAATTCCTGCATAAATTCTCAATGCTCCCTAGATGCTCGTCACTGCAAAACATGCAGGCCAAGGGCAGGGACTCTCCTCAAGTGTTCTTGACTCACAGGCTCATCTTCACATTCCAGGATTAAATACTCAGAGCAACAGCTCTTCGCATTCAGACACTAAAGAGAAGCTTATCCTGAGCTAACTGAAATCAATAGCAAATTTCCAATGACTGCAATCAAATCCCACTTGATTTGGCATATCTTGTGAAAGAGATAGATTCTTGCCCAGTCCCATATGGGGAAACAAGCATGTTTCCTTTTTCTCCCACAGAAACCAGAACAGATCAACATCTTGATAAGAGAATATCTTAATGGTATGATCTCCAAGGGCCACATATGTTTTTTTGTTTTTTTCTTAAAAACCTGTATAATGTACTTCAAATCCAGTAATCAGAAATAATAGAAATACTAATATTAATACATTAATATTTTTCTAAAGAGTGGTGAAAATAAAGATAAAACAAAAAGTGACATTTGAGTAAGGTTTCAAGATCTGTTTTTCAGACTGTAATTTTACACCTGTCCCAAACACGGTGTTTACTGCTCACTGCTACACAACAAAGCAATTACATCATCAGAAATGAGTTACTGAAAACCTTCCAAGTCATAGCACTATGTGGATCAAGTATTCCACTGTTATTAATGCTTTTGTAAGAAGGTGAAGAATAAACTAATAAGTGCAGAAAGATTCAAGAGAGAAAAGAATTACAAGCGCTTAAGCAGAAAGGTTTACCTGGAGTGCTGCATGGCTGCTGAGAACTCTTCCTACAGCTGCAGCCAAGAGGGATAAATGGTAACATCCGTATTTCATATCACACTAGTTCTCCCAAGGCCCACCAGATGAAACACTTGGTCAAATTCAGACAGCTGTACAAACAGGGAAAACCGTCATACCCCAACTTCATGTGTTAATGTAAGTCAATTTATGATGAAAACACTAAAGTTGTCATAATTTCTCCTAACAAGCTGGCCTTCGCCTGGAAGTAATGTGCTCACAATTTACTAGATTTTTTTATTTTTATTTTTTATTTTTTTTTGAAGCAGCAAATATCTTGGCAATCAGCACTCAGATAAAGCGCTTAGGGTTTGAAGAAATCTGAAGAAATACTCTTCAGATTTGACTGCTGAACCCAAACAAACTGCTTTTCTGTTGCTCCCTGAAAAGTTACTGCGGAGCAGAATTTCCACAAAATCAGAAAAGTCAGCCAATGCCAAAGAAGGAAATGGCAGGTAAGTGGCAGTCACTTTACCTTTCTGCAGCCCCGTTACTGAGGCAACAGGCACATTAAACTCTGTGAATGGTAACTTTATGGCAACCGGCACAGCTGTTTCTCACAAACTGCTGACCACTGAGGATGCTGGAACTGCAATGAAACTGCCAGACACAGCTCCCTGCTCTTGCACAAGTGCCGGGTACTGCACAGATTCCTGACAGATATCGTATGTAGATCAGCCCAAAAAATCATGAGTAATATTCATTAGTCTGTGATTAACAGTGATTACTTACATCAGCTTTGTACAGTGATGTAAAGAGAATGAGTAGTAGCATTTGCATAGGCTCCCTTATCACATGAAAGACCTTGATCACCTATGGTCTCCCTAATAGGCCGTCAGTTATCTTTGGAGACTTTCCTTGTATTATCATTTCTTGAGATAGTTTTGAAACTCAACAGTAAGGAGTGCTTTTTCTAACAGTTACTATCAGTGCAGCAAGAGGCTTGTTATCTGCTTGTCATAAGGCTGAAATTATCGAGATGTGGAAGCACCTTCTCAGTCTCTCCCTTAGCCCAGCCTCTCTGCAGACACTCTCCTTATTTGAACATACTTATTCTTGGTGTCTGAAAGTTGCTTGAAATAATGTGCAACAGGATTAATCTCACTGTAACTGGAGTACTGCTTCACATTCTCAAACTGCTAGCATCTGCTGAAACTGCTGTGGGATTAGAAAGACCATTGAGTGCCCATTCCCAGGATGTGGTCAGTAAGTTATTTAGAGTAGCTTTTCAGAACCCTTTCCTAATTTTTATCCTCAGTCCACACAAGTTTAGCATCACACTGTTGACGAAGAATATGGCCTCTTGCGAATTTACTCCAAATATTCATCAGAGGAAGAAACCTCATTTCAAATATATTCTAAGGTGGGATATTTGACTTCAGCTTCCTCCAGGCCTGTCCCCCCGCCCTTTTGATGAATCACAAGTTACCTGCACTGTAACAATTTAGCCAGTGCTCCATCACATTTGTCAATCCTGTGAGGCTCCTTTGACAGCAAAGATGTCAATCACACAGCTCCTCACCTACGTAGCTTCATGAAATTCAAGAAGCCAATTCTTTCTTGTTTCTTTCAGCTCAAATCCAGGGTTTCCCCGCCCACAAGCCTTGTTACAAAGTAGTTAACATTTGAATTAATACTAAATGAAATGCACAAATCACGTAAAAAGACACTGTCTTTTGCACCTAAGGTCAGATTTCCCTCTATCCCAATGAAGACTGGATCCTGGATCCTCTACTGGAAGGGACTCATTCTCACTATTCATCCTCCTTGCAGTTCTTACTGGTAATTATGTAAGCTCCAAAACCGGTGAATTAAGTATCTCCCACTTAGAGAACTGAGTGCTCTTCAATAAGTAGAAAATAAATGTGCTTTAATCTTACTCCTGTGTTTCCTGGAGGACTTTTTCCTTTGCCACTTGCACACCCTCATTCAGCACAGCTTGTTTGATTTTCAGAATCTATGTTTGATCAAGATGCCAACTTGTTGCTCTCTTCCAGGGCAGACTCAAACATGAGCAGCTATACTAAAAATGCTTGTTTCTCATACCAGTCTTTCATATATACATATGTGTATAGATTTATGTATATTAAAAAAATAAATAAATAAATGCAGTCATGCATTACTCTCAGAGGGGTTTTGTTTGGCATCACAGGGCTGATCAATCCTTGAAAGAGTTCTCATTTCTTTATAAAAGTCAATAAGCTTTGAGAATCACCTTTTCTTTTCTCAGATTATATGATCCATGCTTCATTCTACACAAATCTTCAGCAGTGAGACACTGAAAAGTTTAATCAACTTGTTACAAGCTGAACTTCTGCCTGAACGTGAAGTGTTTCAGACAATCTGTAGAGCTAAATCATCATCGAAAACTCAAGAAAATGTCTCTTTTCTTTAGCAATAAACAAGGAACTGCATTAATTCTCTCTCCGAACCTCTCCTCGTGAATTCTCATGTCACAAAGAAATACTCCATATATGAATACTGGACAACATCTATTCAATTGTGCCTGTCCAAAACAAAGAACGTTATTTGTCTGGCTTGTGAAAAACGTGGCTTACGTTGTTTCTGCTGCTGATTACCATATCCAAAGGGAATGTCTGCTCCTCTGTCAAAGAATAAAGCACGCTCAAGCAAAATAAGTAACAAAGAACATTTTTTGTCACAAAATGAGCCTGTATCCCTCTAGGAACATTCCTTCCTAATGTAGAGAAATAATTAGAGACAACCTACTAACATAAATCTTATTTCTTTTAGGCCGAAATCAGACTGATTGGAAGAGATCTTTAAGAACTGATTGCTTTGGATATATTGATGTAGTGCAGATGTGACAGCAAACATTGCAACTGCAAGGTGGAAATGATCCTTACCTGTGAGTTTGAGTTCTGTAACAGGCAGGAGTGTTACAATTTCTGATTTCACTCTCCTACTTCAGAAGGAAGGAAACCATACCACCATATCACATTTGCACTAAAGGACAAGAAGTATAAAAGTATTTTTTATTTTTAAACTAATCACTGAGAAACCAAACGAGGTTTCTCAAGATCGAAGAGTCTGCTCTATGAAAACACCCGTGGATAACATCATTCATGTGTAATCTGAAGCTCACAGTATGCTGCAGGATTAGTCTAACGTGGAAGAATGTTCCATCAAAAAAGCAGGATAAAATTTAAGTTCAACAAATTTAATGTATTTAATTTTCCATGCCCCATACCTGGCTATTTACCTGCTCTCTTTCTCCCTTTGTAATTTCTTAAACACAGGAGACTAGGCTATGAAGCAAAAAGAAATATATGGTCATAGTTATTTTTGGAGGTCCCGATGTTTGGCCAAATCTTAGCAGCATAACATTCAGGACACATGACTCAGAAGCCGATTTGATCAGCCCAAGGCTTTAGATTTCAGCGTCATTAATTAAATCAGGTTCTCACAGAAAAAAAAAAGATGTACTTATGAGTTTTGGACTTAATATCCCTTTTCTTCAACAAAAGTACAGTTGTTTTAGAGGCTGGAAAACTTTACAAAGCAGACTACTCACATTATTCTGTTCCTTTTTATCAAACAACATTAAACTGGATGAATAAATGCTAGAGAGTTAAGCAATAACATGATTTCGAGATCTGGTTTGGAATTCTATTCTTTGAAAGATTAGATGTAAAAAAACAGCTGTATGAGTCCTTTAGAGTGCTCAAACAACTGTATGAGTAGGTGAGCAGAAAGACTAAAAATACACCAACAAAGCACTTGTTTTATTTACTGAATAAGCGAGCCATTGAGTTTACATAATAGCTACACCAACTCTACCAGTAATTGTCCTTTTGGACGGTTCTTCTGCTTCTGATACACCCAAGTAGACTCTAATTACAGTTTTAAGCACATTTTTAAATCCCCCTCGTGCCCTTGTTCCATACTCCTATTTTATAGCTATCCCCAGTTTGTCAGAAGGATGTATACATAGGGCTCTACTTCTACTGTGCAGGCAGAATCTTCACCATCCTTTTATGTCCGCCTGTCTGCAGATGCCCAAGTATCCTTGCTGCGTGCATAAGAACTGCAAACAAATGACTTCACAGCACATAGTCCAGTCACTCTTGAGGGTATTATCCCTCCAAGCTCTCAGCTTTCTTTATGTATTTTCTCTCATTTCTTCTCAGATTTCCTCCTATTCTCACTCATCACATACAGTCAAGGCTACAATTGAAGGAATGGTCAGGCAAGTACATGGTCACATATGAAAACAGTGTTTTATTTTCATGTCAAAACGACTACTACTGTAATTACTTCTTTGAAAAGGTAATGAGTTTAAAACACCCTTTCCTGAGTCTATCAACTAAGCCCAAATATATATATGGTCTTGCTATTTATTACAGACGTTTTCACAGTACACATGAAAGTGTTCTCTTTTTTAATCCCCCACCTGGGACAAATACGATACTTATACAGTAGTACAAAGAGTATAAAATCTAGTGTGGGTAACAGCAAGGACTAAAATATGACTTTAAAATTTGGCTTAGTAAGTGCACATTGAAGATAAGATTGTGTTTACCTATAACAAGTGCTGAGAACGTTTTAATTTTCAAGTAAATTGGGATCTTCTTGGAATGCAGTTCAGTTATTTCATTGCAGGTAATGTATAAAAAGCTTTCTAACCTTTCTGGTGAAACATGGGATTTACTGAGCCAACAAAGTGCAAAAACATGAAAGGCCGCACATAAACTTTGGTCAAATCTTCTCCAGAGACTCCTCCTGGCCAACCATAGGTTGCAGTCATTCACTGTTCATTATGATGATTCACTCAGCATTGCATTTCGAAAGACACTAGACAAATAGATCATGGGTAACAAAAATCTATCTTAACAATTCTATTAGGAATCTTACAAATTTACAGTATAAAAACTTTCATCTTTCCAAGAAGTACTTTCCAAGAAGTACTTCTTCAGCTCCTCAATTACACCAATCCTGGGTGATGCAGTCTACACATCTTTACCGTGCACTCAATTCCTATCTAAATTCTTCATTGGAAGTTCTGACATGATATATATATATGACCTAACTCATTCCTTACTTTAAAGCACACTAATTCCTCAAGGTTAGTCAAACCAACAGGTTTCATGTTTGCAAATAAGCTCTCTCAAATAAGCTTTGCACTACCACAATCTGGTACATTGACACAGCATCTAAAAAATAAAATCACTCTGGAATTAGATTCGGGTTTCTCACAGATCATTGAAACCTAAAGTCAAATGTTCTCCAGGAATTAAAAACTAAAGGTTAAAATAATCACTCTTATTAACGAAAACCAGTGTTTTCCATTGTGAGAAACTTCAGTGATAGCTGCTGGCTCTACTATCTACGTGGAGAATAGAAGGCAAATAGTGTAACACTTCAAGTTAACACATCAGATCTCCTTTATCTCAAGTATCTTTTCAGACGAGCTATGTTTTTGACACAACAAACTACTTCCCTTAAAAAAATGCCAAATGAAAAACACACATCCAAAGTCAAAATATTCCACTCAGAAAACTAAAAATATTTTCATTGAAACCAAAAATGTCCCATGGAAGTAGACAGATCACTTTTTGACCACAGATACAAGTAACAGAAGGAACAACAAGGTCAATTATAAAAGCTCATGTGGGTAAAGTAACTTCACACTTTTGAACATCTCATTCGCTTCCTTAGCTTCCTTAGCATAGCTTCCTTAGTTTCAGACACAGATCCTGTTATCCCTTACTATGGAGCCCTGACACATAGACGGTATGGAAATTTGTGAGTGTGTTTATTTTCTGCCACAATCTTTCTTATGTTGCCTTTATGACAAACAGTTATCCTCATCAGCCTATGCTTTAAACAAGGCAAGCTCTCCAACACTCCAGTGGTTAAATTTAATGCTATACTAAAAGACACTAAAAAAATGCCACTTTTTTGAATTTAATTAACTAAACTTTGGTTTGTAGCTGCTAGGCAGTGTTTCTTGCTTTGGAAAGAGAAGATTGCCAGTTTCCAAGCAAAGCAAACAGTTCTTCCAGGTATAAAAAGGTCCAAGAAAACAATACACTTTCCAGTTTTAGGAAAAAATGTGATTCCTAATTCACACGTTATTCTAACCTTAATCTTAAACAATGCAGCTCTGTTATTTACTTCAGGTATTGAAAAAATAGCTTCAGATTAGAAAGTTCATTATTATTAGTAACAGGTAATTCTACATTCATTGTTATTACTTACACTGGATTTTCTAAAGATCGGGAAGCATTTTCATAATTAACTTTGATTATGCTCATTAAACTTCATTAGACATCCAACACAGCCTGAGGACAAGACTTTCTCCTACTGTATCTTAAAGTATACTATAGTACTCCAGTGTAGCATATAATACTACTATGCAATATACTGCTGTGTGACATTGTGTTTTGTATTACAAAACGCCATAAAATTCTCCCTACAGAGATTTCTGAAATATATTGTATATAGCCACGCAAATGCAAGTAAATCCTACGGCTGGGATTTTGTAACAATCTTTTGCTGTAAATTTACAGTATCAACATACAGTATCACTCCCAGAGTTACTCACAATAACATCCTACCCAAGTTTCAGAAAACTAAGGAAGCTCCTTCACCACAGCATCTTCAAAATGACAATATGATATATGTTGTAGCTCTCAGAAGTCCATAAATTGCAGCTACTTAGGATCACCTCCAGTTCTATATAGTTTACAAACAGAGCTGTATGACAAATTTTCAAAGCTTCAACTTCAATAAACATGGTTTAAGCTTTTTTTCCTATCATCTTTAAATACTTATTTTTTATGGATGTTGTAATAATGTTTGATTCACACAATGAGCATATCATACAGTTAAATGAGGGAAAACAATGATGTTTTAATTAAAGCAGAAATAGAAGACCTTTAAGCAAATAACCATTTCATGCTATATAAATCTCTCAAAGAATGCCATTTCTTCATATCCAAAGTCATAAATGTACAAAAAAAAAATATATAATCTTCAGATCCCTCTCCTATCCATCACTCCACCCATCTGGTTGGGTCCATGACATCAGATGATATATTCTGACCACCACCTGACACTAACCTGCTTCCCAGTGCGGTATCATCACTATGGATAATTTTACCCACTGTGTATTCCATCTCCTCCATCCACACCCATGTTCAACAGAGGTATTCAGACCTAGAGCCTTCACTTTTGAAGGTCATTTGAGAATCCATACTTGACCTAGAACAAAGGAGAAGTCTTTCTGACTCATCTGTATACCTTCTTGCCCAGAGTTCTCCTCCTGTGTTCACTGTTCGAGGCTTGAGAGAGAGTGTTTCAAATTTCACATAAGTCTCTTTTGCAAGGTCAGCTTCCTTAGGAGATTTGGGTTTCACATGAAGTTTTAAAACTTTATAGAGTAAGAAAATTATCAAAGGTAAAACAACTACGCATGCTGCACTGCTGCCCATTATCAGAATAGAAAACTGAGAGTTGCTTTCATCATTTAACATGTCAGTAGTGAAAATAACGCATTGCTCTTTTGTAGGTGGCACTCCTTTGGGTGATACACATGCCATGTACTGAGTACTAGGTTGCAAACCATCAATTGTGACTTTGTTTTTGCTAGAATCCGTGCTCAGAGGCAACATCTCTTCATCTCCGTACTTTGAATATAACACAGTCACTGCAGCACTGCTTGAGGCATTGATAGTTTTCCAAGTCAAGGTCACTCTTTCATCTGTTTCAGTGATCACCCTTAGGTCCATCACAGTAACATTTTGCTCAGCTGTAGCTGCTGCTGCCTTAAGTGAAGTCTCCTCACCTTTCTTGCTCATCTCCTCAGCCTCCTTTGCCTTGTCATCTTTCTTCCTTGCATCCTCAGTCTGCTTTTTGCTTCCATTCGTCACTGGCTTTGAATTTTTCTTTCCATCAGCCATGGACCTGGATTGCTTCTTGTCAGTAACCCTGGCATTTGTTGATCTTTCAGTGGTAACCTGTACTGTGGTGGTTGATGTGGTGAAAAGAGGTGTGGTTGTTCTCTGAGGTTCCCTCCTGGATTCCTCCAGTGTGGTATTCTGTCTCTCAGCCTCCTGCTTCCTTCCATACTTCTGTGGCAACACAGTTGTAGTAACAACACCAACCACTGTGACAGTAACAGCAGCTTCTGACATTCCTGCCAAATTCTTTGCTTTACATCTGTATTCACCTGCATCCTTGTACGAAATCCCTGTCAAGCTTAATATGGACCATCTGACACCTTCTCCAGGTGTTTCTTGAATTACTATGAGAAAACATAAAGAATAAAATATTATGAAAAGGAGTTAAAGAGAAAGTAATCATTAGATTACCTCTTTTCTTTTTTCCTCTGAAATTATTTCTATCAGAATGAAGCATATGTACCAAAAATATTTAAAAAAAAAAAACCACACATGCAAGCTAACTAATGGATCTTCCAGTAAAAGAAGTGCTCAGCTTGGGTCAAAATGGAATTTCAGGAGGAATTACAAGATAGTGGTTTTTTTTAGTTTTATTAAGTAAAATTAGAACAAGGGAAATAAAAATGCCTTAAAGCCAAACAACAAAGCATTCAAACAGCAAAGCTATCACAAAGGTTTCAGATTAAAAAGGAGTTTTCAGTATTGAATTCTCCTTTCTGCTTCTCAGCTTCTAAATTATTACCCAACTATTCTAACCTCTGTTTTTCATTCATTCTTCCCTCCATTCTTTTTCATACACACATGCACATTTCTTACTACAGACCAGAAACAGAATCAGAGACCCAGAGAAAGAATTTCCTAACAACTGATCCATGGATGCAACAACCAGTATGGTGCAATTCCTAGTCTACCATTACTAATAAGAACGATCTCAAAGCACAGAAAACCCAGTAATTTCAGGCTCTCTCATGTCCTATAAAAAGGTTATTTCTATAAAAGAGCTATTATACCTGTATAGTTCACTGGTATATTGTCTGACCTAGTCCAAGTAAGCTGTGGTGTTGGGTATCCAGTTGCATCACAGCGTAGTAGAACATTGCTTCCTAGCGGGGAAGTGATTTTGGTTGCTGATGTCATCACAGATGGCTTAAGACACTGTTCTAACTCCGCTTTCTGGAACAAGATCCCTGCCAAGCTCTCCGGTCCACTACATGTAACCAGTGGGTCAAGAAGTACAATCGAGTTGTCCACAATTTTGGAAAATTCAATTAACTTCGAAATGCGACAGTCACAAAACCATGGGTTGTCCTGCAAACCTGAAGAAAGAGTAGGAAAACAAACAAAAAAGCATTGTCAGGCAATATTCAAACACTGTGATTTCAGTAGGACATATGACTACCTTCAAGTACAATCAAGAAGAACCATGGGCCTATTCTGAGTTAATATTTTTCTACTGTTCTCTTTTGCTAGCTGACTGGGAGGGAATTTTCTTTGCAGAGGTGAAAAGACTAAAAATGCTTACTAAGTCTTTTCCTCACATTAATTTACAGGAGCACAGTAATAAATTACCTTTGCTTAACTTATCTATTTATCTAGGAAAGAACTTTGCAAAGATATCTTAAGATTGATGACACATTTTCACTTGTCTGTGGCTACTGGAGAGAGCTTCTCAGAGTTACTGCACCCTGTCACCCTCGTCTGTTTCTAGTACTTCTTTGGGCTCCTACAGCTTGATCTTCTCAGACCCTTGTCCTATGCTTGCAGAGATGGTGGGGGGTTAGAGCTTACATCAGCATTTCTGCCTACAGAAAAAAAAGGGATATAGGCTAAGGAGAAAAAGCTCTAGGCCAACAATATTCTTATCTGGCTGTGAACCTTACCAATACTCTTAGAAATCTGGCTTTAATTTATGACACTCTTGGAAACATTTTCAAATATAAAAGAATAGAGGAAAATGGGAAGGATCTTGGGAAAAGCTGACAGTTATAATGATTTTTATGATGGCATAGAAGTACACTGTCTCTTCTTTTGTTATAGGCTATAACATATGCTTCTTTGTTCTAAGGTCTTTGAATGGAAGTCTTCCCCACTTGGTGAGGTTATTAGGACAAAACAGAGTAGCCACTTCTGAGATGTGTGTCTACATCATCAGGTGGTATCAATTATTACATTGAGCTCAACACAGCATTTACCAAGTAAATGTTTACAGTTTACCAGGTAAAAAAACAACTGCACAGTGTATCACCCATAGGTTCAAGTATTTTCTCCCCTGATTCGTACTTTTGGGCATAACTTTCCCCTTTTCTTCTAGCTCTAGGAATAAGCAGAGCTCCCAGACTGAAATGAAGGATGGTGTGCAAGAGTTGCTCACTTCCAAATTTACTAATTAGCACAACAGACAAGTCACACCAACTAATTCACAATTAAAACACCTGCCAGCATTTCCCAGGGTTTCTTTTTAGGAATTATCACATAAGCAAATGGAGAAAAAAAAAATCTTCCTTCCATTTTGGAAGAAACCTTTTGATGAAAGAACATATGAATAATTAACTACAAGGTTCCTCTCATCACCAGACTGAGATTAGGTTATTTTAAGCACCACAGCAGTGATTGGCTAAAATAGTAATAAACCCTGATTAATCCCTGTTTTTAAAACAAGACTTGACCTGAAGAGATTCCCTGACTTTGACATCACAATCCAATTTCACCCCTTTCAGACACAAGAGATTTTGTATCTATTCACCACCTACTGCTCTCAGGAATGGAGAAATCAAGGAAACCTTATCAGCAACAGCTCTGCTTTAAGAAAAAAAGAATCTCCAAAATATAAAACTAATTTTCATTGAAACTCGAGTATGTATTTACAAGCAAAAGCAATATCATTGGATTGTTTGCCATATGTCTAAGCACATCAATTATTTCCTCATAAAAGCTTTACCCAATGTGCACCTACCTACTTGCACTTACCTTTTAATTTAGGCAACCTTAGTTTGTAACTAAGAATAATATTTCTGTATTTTTTTTATTCTCATTTGCTTGTAAGGGGTTAATAAGGGGTTAATATTCCCCACCCCCCCAAAACAAGCCCTCCACCAACATTCCCTCTGTACCAAATAATGCTGAAATGCATATAAACTCTCCAGGACAGTATACACATAAAATGATACAAAACACATACCTTATGCTACCTTCTGTTTCCTGCAAGCTTCACTACAGGAAAGGATGGATTTATTATTGTTTCTAATACTACTGCAAAAGGTCTTTCAAATATGTAAGTATGTGGCTTTCACATTCTCCCAGTGCTGAAGAGAAGAACTAAAGATATTACAACCTAAACAGGCTGAATGAAAAAGGCAAAATAGAAGTAATGGTGAAGCAAAGCCATTAGACAGGGTGGTCGTTCAGTCTAGTCCAGGACACACGTTTGATTGTCTCAGATTGTTCTGAAGGCCTGGTTTCAGTGGATAAAGAAAGCTGCAGTCCCAGAGAACTCTCTAGTTCTGTATTTCAGTACATCACCTTATCTCCCCTATCTGTCAGTGTCCAGAGGAACTGGCTGAAGAAGCAGGACATATGTACAGGTAATACCTACAGCTAGAGGAGTTACTCCCTTACTTCTGTGGCTCATCCCTTCTATTTATTTGCCTCCCGATGATACCTGGCAGCATTTATTTACAGTAAACTTGCGGAACCATTGTAAGTCATCAAGTCATATGAAACCCCAAAATAAAAAGATTAAGGCACTCAGACACATGGATAACACACTGAATTTGATTATACTTAAGTCAGCTACTGAACAGAAATGTGAGTGTAAACTTCTGAAGTTTAACAACTTGTGTTTACAAGGTGGAAGAAGTGAGAAACAACATACAAAAGAATACAAAGAAGACTCTTTTAAAGGTAAACACTGAAGAAACTAGAAGAAATGGGGAGCTTTAATAAAGGGTTGTGGTTTAATTCCCTCAGGAAAATAAATTCCTAAGGAGAAAATTAAAAATTAATAAGTCCCCAGTGGTGTGTGTATACATGTGTGTATCTCTCTCTCTCTCTCTCTAATGGAACACTAAATATTTATAAATCCAGGCCTCTTTTGAAGAAATATTAAGGCAGCTTATTGACTTGAAAAATACTGATCAAAGCAAAGCTAACATTGATAAATATTTTTGCGTTGCAATATACTAATGCATTTTATGTTAAAATTAAATAAGGATTGTAAAGTACTCAAAGAAAAACCACACAAAAAACAACTTTCTTCATTCAAAATTTAGCATTTTTGAAGTTTACTTTCACACACTTATACATGTTTGCTTGTATAGTGGCAAGTACATGCATGTGTGGATCTATGCATGCATATTTTTGCAGTCTTTCTCAGTAAACAGGATTTGCCCATATCATGTCAATATGGACTTTTAGCATTTCAAATAGCTATGAGTAAAATTCCCTCTATAAATTAGTAGCTGGTCTTAGACCATAAGTTCCAATTGCTACAAAACAACAGTACATGAAACATTCACATTTGGTGTTGATGGAAATATTCATCAAAACAACCAACCTATCCAAATACTCTCTTTTGACTGAAGCTACAGAACTTCAACCCATGGATCTAAACAGCGAATTCTGTTTCCCTCACTGTGTCCCAGTGCTTCCTATACACTAATAGCTAGTGTGAAGTTTCAGGAGGAGCATCATCTACCTCATAGCCCAGCAAAATCAGTGGGAATCCAATGGACCTGCTGCGTTTCAAATTTTTGGCACCTCTACAAGCAACAGAGGCAAGATTTCATTTTACTGCCACTCTGTCAAATCCTGGACTCCTCTGTTCCTCTCAGAGACTTGCTAGATGTAATTTTCCATATGGAAAATGCTGCTACCATCATTCATGCCAGAAATATCAATCTCTGTACAGCAGCCAATGCTGAAACTTAGCTGTGATTTGGATCAAAGTTTTAGGTTAAAGCTCCAGTGCTAACCAAGATAGGGCCAGCTGAACTCACACACACTGGTTGCTTTACTGTTTCCACTGTTTAATTGTCAGCTCATTCCACAGCTTTGATTTGAACTGTTCCAAAGTGTATACTCCAAGACAAAGCCAGGAGCTGTGCACCCTCCAGGGACCTCTTCCTGATGCAATCTCATCCAAGATCCCATCAAGGATGGTTCCCTCTTGTTCTGTTCGTTCTCCCAGCATATGTACAGCAGGTTATGCACCTTCAAAACCATCCTTCAGTACCTGCCAGCCCACCAGGCATAAAACATACATACTGTTTCACAGTATAAAAGCATGATGTTTGCATTCTTTGTTTAATTCAGACAGCTTGAGCTGAGAAAAAGTCACTCCCACCTACTCACGTTTTAGAGACACTGGAACATTCCATCAGAGCTACAGAAAACCAGTGGTCAAGTCTTGCAAAACACTGAACAGCCAACCAGGTTTAAAACAAGAGAGCTGGCTTTGCACTCTGAGGATGTGAGACACAGGGAGCCACTCATCCACAGAACCAGAAATCATCCCCTGATTCCCCTTCACATTACCTAGTGTACACACTGAGGAACATCATGCAGTGGGAAGCAATTAAACCACCCTGCAAGACAGAAATTATGAGTTGGCATAAAGAGATATACTAATCTGCCAGTCACTTTGGCTTCTCCAAGAGGCCTCAAAGCAAACATGGGAAACCTGAACTTTCTCTTGCATGCAACTCTCATGATGTTCAGTCAAGATATTCCAGATAAAATTTCCTCCTGATGTTAAAAAAAATAAATACATTTGCACAAATGAATTCAGGGCTTTCTGGTGTTGATGTTGTTAATTAAATACAAGTGACAATCTTGTTTTGCCAGAAGTAGAAGATGAACGAGTTTAAGCCATAAGTATTTGCACTAAGTAGAATCTGACTGCTATTTTCCTGACTAGACAAAAACAGCATTTATTTGCTTCAGTTTCCAGCTTCTAGTGGTGCTCTGGCTTCAGGACCCATTCCATGTAGGTACCTGGGCCAGAATGAATGCTCCTGCAGAGCACCACTCTTGAGTATCAACATGAGTACTGTGCACAAACACGGGCATCACATTTAAAGAGAAACTCTTTCCTCCACTACTTGCCTACTCACTTCCTCCCAGTCTCCCCCCCACACACCAATAAAAACAATATCCAAAGAGAACCAGTGAATATGGTAGGAAACGAAAAAACCCATAGTCTATAAGAAACAGCTGAAAGAAATAGTGCAACCAGCTAAGAATGCAAAAGGCCATCAGGGAAGGAAAAATGTATGAAGGGTTATTGTAAGAGATGGCAATTAGCTTTTCTGCATGTTCATCCCATGTAGGACAATACTTAATCAGTTTAATCAGCTTAGTTTGCAGTAAGGGAGATTGAGGTTAGGTATTAAGAGAAACTTTCTCACTGTTTTGAAAGACAAGCACTGGAAGTGGTTGCCAGGGAAGTCTGGAGTTGCCCAACTCATAGCCAAGGGGTAGGCAGGGTTCAGTTCACCTAGATCTGCATTCCAGCATGCTCGAGGTCTTTATGAAATCCTTCCTGGAAACTTACTACTGTGTTCCTTATTCTGCCTCAGAGGAGAGGAAGGGCATCAATGGGATATGATTCTCCTCCTCCTGACTCTAGCAAAAGAAGTATCAGAAAGGAAATAATGTCACAGAGCACCACTTATTCCCATTGTTCCGAGCCAGCATCTCCTATGACTGAAGTAATATAGGGGTAACTCAACTCCTAGAGCATCTTTTTTGTTCGTTTTAACCATTTATTCCTAAAAACTGACTGCTTCACAATGGTCCAACAGCAACCAAAGGATGAGCCTCTGGCAATGGGTATGGGTAGCCTAAACTGTGAGTTTCCTAGCTGCAGTAATACAGATTATAAAGCCAACAAGTGGAAACAAAGCTTGTTAAGATGACTGGTTACACAAAAAGCACTCCAATCTCTAATCACCAAAGAAAAAGAAAATTTTCTAATTCACTATAGAGTTTCTTATACATCAAGTATTGTTTGCCTGCAATGAAACAGTCATAAGAAGGTTATGCTGTCAAAAAATGAATATTCAGGACATTACCCACAGCTTATCTAAGGTAAATTTACTCAGCACAACACAGAAAGTACCGCCCACAGATCTCCATTCTTACATTGAAATCTACAGTGACTGCACAGGAGCCTTCCTCAGCATGCAGTGTTAAAAAAGGAGAAGCAATGCTCTGAATCCAGTGCATGCCCCTCTCTGCAAATCTGCACCCACTTGTAGTACATAAATGAAAATGATGCGAAGGTCACTTCCTACACTGCTAGAAAAGTCAGTGTTGGTCTCAGAGTTTACCAGGACTGAAAGGAGGCAGGCAAAGCGTGTGCACCAATGAACAGTGCAGATGGAGGGAAAGGGAGAAGGGGGAGGGGGAAATGGGAGGAGAGTGGGTAGCTCTGCTTTTTTTATTGCTATTTATTTGTCTATTAAGTGGTAGGGCTACGTAAGCAAAAGCAACTGAATAACCTCTGGGATTCCCACATGAGGACATCATCAGGAGGATTAGGCCTAGCCCAGTCAGCTCCCATGTTATCGCCTTCAGTATGGGGTACTAAGCTGACTTAATATTACAGGTTCCTTTGTGTTTTTGTTTTATCTTCTTTTAAAATCCAAAATTAACCAAGTTCCTTTTGATACTGCAAACTTACAGTTACCACGCGTGTAATCATTCATTCTACTTTCATCTATGAAGTTACTTACAGTCTCATCTGAATAAGAGCTTCAGACCAAACTTTCTGTTGTAAAAGAAAGCAGCTGAACAAATGAATGCTTAATAATGGCTTCAAATCAAGAAGGTGGAATTACTGGGCAGCACAGTGCATGGAGGGTCTTTACCAGTGGGTACCAAGCTCCTGCAGCTAGATTATGGGAAGCCGGCTATTCACCTGGTGCTGGTTTTCCTCCCTTCCACTACTGCACTGCATTACAAAAACACCAGAATACGCACTTATACAGCGTCAGACGAGAAAGCTGCCAATGAACCTGATCCAGCTGTATTCTGAAACCACAAATTGTAAATGGTTACCTGCAAGGCTACAAAGTGAACAAAAACCTGACAGAGCACAAGGTCACAAAACAAACAAACAAAAAACAAAAACCCCACAGAACACTGACATCAAGGCCCAAAATAAATTTGAGAGAGAGAATAGGTCTATGAACGAGAGCCCAGCCAAGCTATTTTTAAATGTTCACTTTAAATAACATGAAAAGCATTGTAACACTGTGTACATCAGGGATTCTTATTCTTCCTCTTGTATTCACAAAGTGAATTGGCAGAAATGTCAGCTTTAGAACAGTGCAGGGTCAACAGGAGTCACAGAGAGGCTACTGTATTTCAGAACAGGGTATCTATAAAGCATCTACTCTAGCTACTCATCTGGTTTTCAAGTCACTGCTAAAAACATCTGCAAGTGGACACACTTGTATTTGCAGCCACATTCAGCAATGAGGGAAACGTCTTCAGAAACACAATTTTTGGAAGTCCTGCATTTGTTTATCTGGATACTGAATATTTAATACGGAAACAGGAATCCAGTACATTTCACACGCTTTTATAACCCTGAGATAACAATATAGGTGAAAATCACTATCTTTCCTGTATATTTTTTTCTATCAACAGCAGAAAATAGATGGACAGTTAGATAACAGACAGACAGACAGTGTTGCAGAGCAAGCCAGAAGAACGACTTGTACTAGGAACCCTCCTAAACCGAAGGCCTGACTCACCCTGCTCTCCTTTCCAACTTGACATTAGGCACATTTTAATAAGGAATAAGAGAAGCTACTTAACGTACCCAAAATGACTCTCTGAGTTGCCAGAATGTCCGTGCTCTTGGGAGGGACAGCTTCTGAGAAGGGTGGCCAAATGTCCATCAGGTCTGAGGGCAAGGTGGTGAGCTTGTTGCTGGAGATGTCCAGGTAGGTGAGGTTCTTCAGGTACCTGCCAGCCTCAGCTGGAATGCTGGTCACCTTATTGTTATGTAAATCGAGAGTCCTCAAGTTGGGCATTTCTGCCAATGACTCCCAAGGGAAAGTTGAGATCAGATTACCATCCAGCCTGAGCTCGTGCAGTTGTTTCAGGTTGTAGAAGCTGCTGATATCAATGTTGGCTACACAGTTGTAAGTTACCCACAGATATTTGAGGTCTACTAGATAGTAAAAGGCTTCAGTGGGAATCCTTCGTATGACAGTTTTTTCTATACGAAGTTTTACAGTATCCACAGGAACATTCACAGGGATCTCAAACATGTCGGGGTCATTACAGAGCACAGACCTAGCAGCAGAAAGAAAGAGGGAGATCTGCATTTCTTTATCAGAAAGTTGCATTCCAGATTTAAACACTATTAACTTCAACAACATTAACATCAGAATAAAAAAATAAATAAATCAAAATTACAATTTAAAAAGACAAATGTGAGTTTCCTAAAGAGAAAAAGAAGATAAATAGCAATATTCCTGTATGAAATTTAGATTTTCTGTATTCCAAAGCATGCAAGCACCACCTTCTATCCAACGTCTTATTGTCAACTGAAAAAGAAAAGTCATTGTGTAGTGAATTACACATTTCTGTACCTGGAATGAGAGCTGCATGATGTATTTTCCTATAATGAAGAATTCTGGATACTAATTTCTGGGTTTTATTTTTTTGTTGTTGTTTTTGTTTTTTGTCACAATGAAGATTCAAAGCCTTTGTATATATTTCTTTACTTCTCAGAATAGACTGAAAATTGAAAATGCCAGCATATTTCTCAAAAGGAAAGACTGCCAGCCCTATTTCTGGTGTGTAAGCAGGAACAATCTGCTTTTTAGGGATTCTATAGAACTTCCCGTTCCTATTCATTTCAGTGAAATGAGATTCCTCTGCATTCCCAGGAATCAGGAAGCTTCCCTTTCCTTTGAATATACAATTTGCATGCATTAGTTTAAAAGAGTCCTCTCTTCTCTAGGAGCTCTTTAATTTACTCAAGTTTTTCCTTTACATTCTTCAGTTTTGCTTTCTCCTGATGTCATTTTATACTAAATATGCCTTGACAATAAGTAGCTGAAGCAGTATCTCCCAAAACTGACACAATAATCTCCGATTAACCTAATTTTTATTACAAAAAATTATCATTTCCTTGTGAATAAAGGAAAGGAGAAACTATATATTTAAACCAGAATCACTTTACAGTAGATACATAGTTTGAGGAAATTGAAAGATCATTACAGTAGTAGGAAGAACAAGGGTCAGAAATTACCTTCTACAGTGAAAATGAAGATTTAAAGTAGCAATTGCTACGCACAAAGCCATTAAAACAAAACATAATGGCCATCTGCCCTAATTCAGGAACACTGCTACCACATAATACTAACATAAATTACACCATTATTTCAAAGTAACCATTATAAACTAATTTGCAACAAATGTGAGAATGTCATTTCCAGTTTCTTCTATCCTTTTACCTATAAACCAACTAGTATAAGAGATAATGAAATGCATACCTGGTTCCAGTACCATCACTTCTGCCATGGTAAACACAAGTGCATTGTGAAGGACAAAAACCACACACTTCTTCAGAAATGCTCATTATGAAGTATAAGTAAAAAAGCAGAGACATGGCTTCCTCCCAGCACAAATGACACCAAAAAAACCAAAGAGTTTATTCATTCACACACATGTGCAACATGCTACGAATGTGAATGCAGACATCCATTTAGTAACAGCAGATTACATCAGATTAGCTGAGATCTTTAGTTGCTTAACCTTCAAATGTATCCTGGAAGGGATCTGTTAAACCAGCTTGTTCTTTCTCGTGTCACAACACCACACTGTGTCAAGTTCTACACAACATATGTTTCCAGGCTATTTTAATACGCACTTGTTGCATGGGTAATACATAGTAAAAACATGTATTTGCTCCTTCTGAGGGTCAGTGCATGAGTTACTGTCTGTGAAGTGTTCCAAGGTTCTGGGAAGAAAGAGTACAGAAGGAAGACATTGTGTGGCATTTACTTTATTACTGATAAGTACAAATTATTAGGAAGCCTAGACTCTAGGACTTCCAAAAAGCCCCATAAAGACAGGTTTTAACAATAACAACAGCTCCACACTGCAAAGCCACACTTCAGATGTCCGCATACACAGTAATATCAAAACAAAGTGGTAGTAATGAACCATCTGTTGGTGCAAATTGTACCCAAAATCCTGTTAAATTAAATCTCACACAGTCAGACCTAAAATGTACTTTCAAAAAAGTTTATTTCCCACTGTTTTTTGGGGGACCTCAAAAAATAAAAATAAAACAAATTAACACAAATTAATAAAATGAACATTTAGCTTTCCCAAATGACTGCATCGCTTATATCAGACCAACAATGGAGATCTTAGGAGAAAAAGGAACCCAAGCAACAGAGTGACTGTAGCTGCACAAAGCCACAGCGGCTGAGGCATGCCTTAAGGATCACCAGGATTTTGGATTGGCAATCAAAAAAAGATATTTATTATCGAAATCTGAGAATCATCAAGAATGCGTACTACCATCCATCTATAGCTCTATCCACAGCCACCACCTCCAACCCCAATAAATTCATTGCTGACATTGTCAAAGTTCTTTTTCAAAAATTACAGAACAGTTGTCCATGAGATTGACTTAGAAATAATGAGAGAACATCTTTACAGTTTTATGTGCCACCTGACTGTCAACCTTCAGAGAGCCTTCTGTCCCACAGTCAGGATTTGCTGTGCAGGGGCAAGCACTAGAAATGTACCATTACTAAAACAAAAGTCGTCCATCCATTTGATTCTGTGAGCCAAAACTTCAAAAGTACAGGAAATATAATTGAAGTCTTTAAAAATCCTAAAAGCTGATAGCAAGTTCTGTGGGGTTTGGCTAGATATTCTGATAACCTTACCATATTCACAGAAGCAAAACTGTGCAACAAGCATCAGTACAGACACATGATACAGAGATAAATACATACAGGGAGAATCCAGACCTGGAAACTTTCAAGTGAAGTTGGGAAAAAGTCGTTTGCAAGAGGAGTTAAATGTGCTCTGTTAATGAATCTAAGCACTTCCTACTTCAGACTCTCTCTGCCCTGATGTCGTCTTGTTCCATGTAACTCTCAGGGTTGGACACTTCAACGTCCTTTTTTGTTTGTGTCAGAAATATCAATCCAATGAGCCTCATTCTCACTAAAGTTGAAGAGTGTTTTGGGTTGTTTCTTTTTTTTCTTTTTTCTCCTTTTTAACCTAAAAGATACTGCAGTGATTGACAGAAAGCAGTTGACTGGAAGAGGCAGATTGTTATTCCAAAAAGTAAAGTGTAAGCCAGATTTAACTCCTTCCCACAAAAATCTATGAAGAAAAAAAAAAAATAAAAAAAAATCAAATGAGCTTTATGACGTCAGTGCACTCTGAGAAACACTCATGGGCAAAGCATTGCTTATAGTTATTTCTTGTCTTGTTTGACATCGCACCATTGCCAGGATTGCTCTCCGAAACCTGCAAAGAAAGCAAAAGCAGAAAGATCACTTACTGGAGGACCAAATATAAACACAGAGTATGCTCTTTTACATATTACAACTGCTTTCAACTTCATAATAATTGCTTACTAAAAAATTGCATATCTGGAATTCAAAAGGACCTGAATCCTTTACACTTCCATGTATAGGAAATAGCTCAATCAAGTATTTCTCCCTCAACAAGGGTATCAGCAGCTTTTGGTAACTGAAGACTGGGTGTAGAAAAGACAAAAGCAAAGTTTGGAGAATGGAGTGAGAAGGTGATGGACTTTCACAGACTCAATAGGATCAGACCAGACAAGCCAGAGAGAGATCGCAGCCTCTTTGTAGCTTGGTAGTAATGCAAGAAGTATTCCTGTTTGCAAAATCCAATTCCCATACAGAGGTGATAGCTTGGTTAGAGCATATTATATGCTTCCTCAATATAGAATAATAAGGCATAACTTACTTTAATCGAAAGTTTAAGTCCCTCCTAATCAATCACAATATGACACATCTCCAGCCAGGCAAGGAATTCTGAAGTTACACTTTACTAAGATGATGTGCAAGACATTTTGGCCACAGTCATTAAAATAACTAGTCTGCTGCTGCTGAAGTCAGAACCCACAATAAGTCCCTTGAGAAACCACAAATGGATTCTCAAAACAAATTTACACAGTCTTCCTAACGTGCTTTCAGAATTCTTTACCAGTTTAATATATTCTGATGTTGATCAAAGCAATTTATTTTAGATTTTGCTGTCCAAAACATTATCTTTGGTAAACCCAGAGCAGTTTACTTTGTTGACTGAGATTGTTGATCTCTTCAACAATCAATTTATCCTACGCTACAGATGATCTTTACGTAGACCAGTACCAAATAAAGAACCCTTACTTTTTGTTTGCAATGACGTAAATGCAGGGGTTATAGAACGTGGAGGATTTTGCAAATAAAGGAGCTATGATGGCCATCGCAGGAGAAATTTTCTTCGGGTCTCCAAAGGAAGACCATAAACACACAATGGAATAGGGAGACCATGCCACCAGGAACACTACAATCATCACAACAGACATCTGTAAAACAAGGGGAACACACACAACCTGAAGATTAAGACCTCACAACCTAACTCCAATAGCACATACATCTGTGTGATAATAAGAGTCATCCAGAACTAGATAATGACACGTAAATGAAAACTCTAACCCTACTAGAGAAAATATGACAAACTGGGCAAAATGCTCTGTCAGAATGGCAAGCTTCTTTCCAAAAGAGGCTTGAGATACACATAAGAAAAAGAGCTCAGAATGCAATTTCTTTTTCTATTCCAAAGTGGGAGGAAGGAATCCAGTGAAAACAGGTCACCTTGCAATGCTATCATAAACAATAAAACAGAAAGAACAAGGAAACTTAATATCTTGCAGATTAATTTTTTTCTAGAAATTGATGTTTCTCATTCTCACCCAGGAAGAAAACATTTTGCATAATAAAAAATAGATAAAATATCTAAGGCAAACAACAACCCAATAAACATACTTCATAAGGCTTAACTAAGGTCTGGTTAAATAAAGTTAACGTTCCACAGGCTCTGTCCTTATACTTAAGAAACCTAGAAGCATTGTCTTCATTCAATGAAGCATGATGGCCACATTCAAGTATCATATAGGTGACAGTTAACTGCTCAGATTTTCTTCCCTGCCTGCCTCTCACAGATAGCATTCAGGGACACTGGGGCTCAGACACCAGGACACATTAAGCCACCAGCAGGCCAGAACAGCAACAACCTGAGAGTAATGGGAGGGCAGAAGTGGAATCAGGTAGGACTGACTTTTCTGGCTTTTGTCAGGGATGTGAATCCATAATGGAAATCAGAATGGAAGCTTCAAATTCATCAGGAAGGCAAAACAAATCACCCCAAAACTAAATGAAACCACAGGGTTTTCTAGCATAAGGTTCCCTAGCGTTGTTCACCCGTGCCCATATTCTGAGAACCAAAATGAGAAACAGAAGGACACTGGAAATAATCAACAAAAGTGTGTAAGCTGTTTCAGAGCACAACCAACAAGCTGTATCCTGTCCGCAGAAGGTTTCTATTTCAATAGTAACACAATATCTATAAGACACAATAACTTCAGAACACCAATTCTTACATAAAAGAACAGTTCTATTTAGAAGCTGTCAGCGCATGGAAAGCTTAAGAGATGCCAGATTGTGGAAGAAAAAAATAAAATAAATAAACAAATCAATTTTTAGAGAAGGATGATGCTTAACCACAAGGCTTCATCTTTATTTATTTAATACAACTTATAGTCAACCATGAAACACAAAAAAGACATCCTAACAAATTGGAGTCTAAATCTGTAACTGAATCCTCAGTTTCAAGCATTCTGAGTTATTCTGAAAGGTAAAACATTCATAATTAAGGGTTGGGTTGTTTTTTCATAATTTAGCAACGAGAACTTTTTCCAAGGAATGTTAAGTTTGCATTGATAACTAATTCAAATATGCATTTCTGTACATTTTCTTCTGGTGCCCAACCATAAACCATATCTTCACCTAAAAATCAAACGAGCCAGTGCACTTAAAGCTGTCTCAAGGACTCTCGTATGTTAAAAGAATGTTACCTTTTCAAGCAGGATGTATCATTCTATGCCATAATTCACATTTGCTATTGTTTACCTAAGAAAAAGATAAGCTCAATACACTGACCTCCCCAACCCCCAAAAATGACAGATTGCAGAGACAAGGAAAATTCATGTGATTCCCAGACTTCAAAACAGCTGTTAATCTGGAAAGAATAAAGAATCTAGTGATGTTAGTCAAGCCCAGAGAGTTCACTTAAGCTAAATTTCAGTTAATATTTAGTTTAAAAAAAAAAAAAAAAAAAAGGAAAAGGAAAAAAGGGAATTCAGGAAATAGAAATACTGAAAAGGCTGCATCGTTCCTCCATTCCCAACACTAACACAAAAGAACATGTTTAAAATGAAACATACCCTCATTTACCATACCTTTGTTACATCTACTTGGTCAGACCAATCCATGTTGATGCTCTCTAAGCAGTTACTGCTGGTGTATTGTTTCATTGTCCGGGAAACATTGTAATAACAGTAAAACATGACTGTTAAGGGTACAACAAAATTAACAGCAATTACACTCATTGTGTAGGAAACAAAGGACCTGATAAGACAGAAAAACAAAACACAGTAACTTACAAATATCCATCCATGAGAACTTACTGAAGAATCTGATATTGTGATTTGGCTATGAAATTTGAAATAAGATTTTAGAGAATTAGAAAAAATTCTTTAGTCTTCAGTTTTTATTAACAGTGGCAGATTCTTTTAAGAACACCCTTCAAGGATTGCTCTCTATATATGTTTTTAAATAAATTATTTTTATAAATTAGGTTTCATACTTCACCAAGAATCTGTTGTCAGACAGTGGTAAATTAAGTAGTCTAAACCTTCAGTGAGAGAACAAATTTAAAAGAAAAAGCGAGGTGAAATCTTACACATCATTTTTCCTCCAATTGACTGTGCAAGTTGCTCCAGTTGGATCTGGAGCATAGCTAGCCCAGCCTACAGTAGGCATGGATGCCCAAAAGACTGCGTTGATCCATGCAGCCAGGATTAGAGCAGCATAGTTACGTGTAGTCATTCTTCTTCCTGTGACAAAACACATATATTCACAAATTGTTATCATCTTCTTCTTCCTCCCAGTGTTGAATTTGAACCACAAGTAGGTGAGAGCAAACCTGCACGGTGCTAATGATCCTCTCAGAGAACTACACTCCCAAATGCTGCTTCCTATCACTGAAATACATCTAAGCTTTCCAGACTGTAAATCCATTTAATTCCATGATCCACTCAAACTCACAGCGTACAGGCAATAACTGGCTCTAACATCATGGTAAAAGGCCTACTATGCAACACAGAAAAAAATGAAGAGGAACTGACTACTCCAAAACAGCTGTAATAAAGAAGAGTGAAAAATATTCAATACAGTGCTGACTCAATGCTAAAATGAAATGGAGACTTGATAGAGGTCAAAACCTCTCACAGCTGAGGCTTCTTGTGTGCTTCTGAATACGGATGCAGCCCTCTAATGACTGGAAACTGCCAGGAAAATACAACTTATAAAGCAAGTAACAGCCTACCTCTGAAATTCTCATGTTAACAAGCAGTACCATCCATTCAAACTGTATTGCTCATCACGTACTGCAGTATCACACTCTATGTTTTAACTACACACGGCTCTTTAATTATGGAGTCATTCACATAGAAAAAGCAAAAACAATACAATTGGACACTTAGTTCATAGAAGCCTAACAGCAGAGGATGTTTGACTAAACAGACTGTACCTATGTCAGGCCTGCAGATTGTCAGGTAACGGTCAACTGCAACAACAGTGAGCAAACCAATACTCGCCATCCCAAAAAATATATTTAAGGCAGCATAGATCTGAAATTATAAAAAAACAGAGAATGTGGCCTTTCTGAAAAGTCATTCACATGCACAAGGAAAAATTTGCATGATTAATCTGAGGCACTATTGATACCTTATAATCAGTGTTTTCTTCTGTAAGGAAGGCGCTACATGAACTAATTCAGTGTGGGTAATTTGCTGGTGGTTCATTTGAAATGAACAATTCAAAAACAGTCTGCCTATTTGCACACCAGAATTCCTAAGGATGACAGTCTAACACAATTCATGTCAACAGGTAAATGTGAGATTCAGAGGCAAAGACTGGGAGGCGTCTTTCATTTCATATTTTCAGTATACATTAAAGAGTCCCAAAGAACATCTGATCCATCATTAAAAGGTTAGAATCACATAAGGCTTCAGCAAATCTGATGTTCTGAATCATCACTCTTCCTTCTGCTATGTATTTTTCACTGATATGGTACACCGACTTTCCCCATTGGTCCCCGTTTTTACTTGGTATTGGGTCTGGCAATGCATAGTGATCGCACTCATACACATACTGCAGGGCCAGCACACTTCAGAAGCACCTGCACTGTCGTCCCATGGGAAGGATGACTGGGAAGGGTTGTGCTATCATTGGCACCCCCAAAACTCAGTGCCCCATGCCAGGCCACATGCCACCCACAGCTACCACAGAGGCACATGACACTCAGCTGTGTCTCAGTTGACAGGATTTATTTGGTTTGAGTCGACATGAGTTGTATTTGAAATGATCTCAGGAACTCCCAAACCACTGGTAGTAAGATTACACATCAAATTCAATCTACAATAAGTCATTCTAGATCCAAAGTTACATATGATAAAAAGAAGCACCCTATCAAAGAATGACAAGACCTCTGACTTTGAAATAACTGTGCACTCAGGCAAGTGATGTCATATTACAAATACGCATGATATGCAGGCCTAAAGTATATAGTGTTCCTAACATTTTTCTTAAGTCACGTTTCTTGCAGACACTCACATTACTGTTCATTTTCCTGAGCACTAAGCCTAACCATCTGTTTATAAGTAGACTTAAAATCATAGAACACAATGAGTAAAGGGCACCTTGTCTGTGCTACAGAAGTGTAATCTGTCAGGCTCTCTTAAATTTAAAAAAATAGGCAGTTATTAAAACTAAGCCAAAATTTTTTGATAGTGTCCTTGAATAGGCTCACAGACCTTCCCTTTGGATAGTCAGTGTTCCATTCCAAGGAAGATGTATTTGTTAGGCAAAACTCATTAAGGTTTGTCAAGTTTATCATCAAAACAGCAGTCATATCCAAAGTCTGTTTACCACCAAATGAGTCATCAAAAAAGCATGTGCTACTGCTATAACTTTCTTCATTTGGAAGACTTCCTTTCTTAAGGCTTACATTCTTCTTAAAGCTAATATAAGACTCCTGGCTAGTAAATGTAAGGTCACATTTCAGTGAATTCTAACTTATGATTTAAAGATTGGAAAGGGATTCAAAACAGAATCTACATGCAGAAACCGGGGCCTTTACAGAACATCAGCTACAAGTCTGTGGTCAAATCTTGCATTTCCATCTTTTCCCTTAGGAGAACCAATATCAATTAGAGCTACCACTTATTACTTATCTTGCATTTAGGTGCTCAGAACATTATCCCTGCCTAAATTACAATACCTGACATCCTGTGTATCCAAACTTCCAGCTTCCATGCAAGTCTGAAGCAGCAGACATAGGGTAGCCAATGCCACTAACACCAATGTCAGTGAAAGCCAGGTTGATAATAATTGCATTGGTTGCAGTCCGAAGCTCTTTGTACTTCACGAAGATGCCTAACACAACAATGTTACTGAAAATGCTTATCACTCCTGTGAAAACAGAAAAGAAAAACTTGACAGAAAGTTATAGATGAGATAGTAACACACATGCAAAGGAAAACACAGTCTGTTGTAGTATTTAAATCCTAAACAAGAATTATTTTCAGTTGAGCATGATTTTGCAAACAGTAAACACCTGAAAAAAGATTGTGATTAGATTCATCTTACTTGGAGTCAGTAAGGATCAAAAGTGGGGTTTTCTGTCAAACCTGGGATTTCCTGTACAATGACAATAGGTAGAACTGACATCCAAAAGCACAGAGGATTGCAATTTAGACACTTCAGCCACAAAGTACAGCACTGTCTTCCACAGCCAAAAAGAATGCAGGCTGATGACTGGCAAAAAAAGCAGGGCTTTTACGATGATTCACTTGATGTAGCAGAAAGTCTCTATCACCACCTGAGTTCTTCATTTCTTCAAAGGAAGCCTCCACCATATATTGAAGTAAAAAAAAAAAAAAAAATATTCCCAGGAAAAAGAGTATAGAAAATGAATCACTCGGCTTTGTCTTTGTTACCTCTGCATCAGCCAGATGCAAATCTCTTCTCTATTCACAAGGCCTGAATTCTTCAGAAGCATTGTTGTTGGCTCGTACTGTTGCAAACCATTTATTTTTTTAAGCCTTGAGAAGTAGCAGCCTGGATGATCCTTACAGCTCGCCATGGTGGTATGCCAGGCCAGCACCAAAGCTGTTTTCCTCATCTGACAAGTTCCACTCAGTACCATAATCAAGGAAGAAGTCCAGCTGTGTACTGATTTTGCTCCTACCTCACAAATTTGAGTAATTGTGGACCCAGGGCATGTCTTCTACCCTGTTTCTTTCCTTCTGGCACAGGAATTTTGTCTGCTTTCTTTGCAGAAATAGGAATCCAGAGCCCAACCTCCCTGTGCCCCAGAAACTTAAACACAGGCATCCCCAAATCCCCAATGTGACAAGTGCTTTTACATTTAAATCCTTCAGAAATATACAACAGAGGTGGTACCAAAGATTTTCATAGTCTGCCTGAAGACTATGAGGCAACATAAGAAATGGCAAGTAGACACAGTTGTAATAGAGAAAAAAAGTAGACTTAATACTAAAGCCAGCATGCACTGTCTCCTGTCTTCATGTCCAATGACTCTAGAATTTTCTTGAGGCCTTATAATGCTCTCCAAGGTGTGCAGGACACAGCTCCTTAAGACCCCCTGCATCAGCAAGCTTTGTCCAACCCTGGTACCTATATTAAAACCTTTACATCCTTCATTTCTCTTGCTCTTCCTCCCTCTGAACCAAACCCTACTGCATGGCTCTAAGAATGAATTTACATAGCAAGCCCAGAAAATAGGATTTTCTTCTGATTTTATTCTCTTCAGACTCAGAAATACTCAGAGCAAACTACCATCATCTAGATTTCTACTACCCCACTATTAATTACAGTTGCAAGAGCTAATAAATTTTAAAATACCAGTTTGAACCTCACCTGAGAAAGGCTCACAGCCCTTTATCAGTAACATGGACAATTGCAACATGTTCAGGAAAACACAGACATTAAAAACAAGCGTAACAATAATAATAATAATAAAAAGCATAAACCAACCCTGTAAGTAGTAACAGGAATTTGCAAGCTGCTCATGATTTCCCTTGTCTCAGACAGCTGTTACAGTACCACTGAACCAAATGCTTAACTTACAGACATTAGTATAATTTTGGCACCTCAGATTACAAGCACATCGCGGAATGTTACATTGGTAAAAGTCAAACATTACCATATCCATGGAAATGCATTTCCCTTTGGAAATCTTCAGTTTTTTTTCTGCTAAAACACTTCACCTATGAACCAGAACACTGTACTTTGCATCATTACAGTCTTGTAGGGATAATTATATAAGGAGCTTTAGTGAATAGGTGTTGTGCTGAAAACAGGGCACATCTGAAATAATAGCATCTGGCTCTAAAAGGATATAAACTTCACATCCTTATTATCACGGCCACAGAGCCCAGCAGACACAAACAAGTACAGACAATTAGGCTCAATGGCAACTGAGCAGCAAGCAGTCCAGCATAGTGAAATCCAACTTTTGCCATCAGGAGTGAAATTTTCTGCAGGTCTGTAGAAAAGACCTCATTAATTCTCAGCTATTTCTCTTTGATATTCACTTTTTTGAAGACCAAGCGTGTCTTTTCTCAGGTAGGGAATGGTACATAAGAATAAAATTAAATGTGATGTTAGAAGTGTACAGCCACTCATCTATGATATTTCACACAATTTAGGAACAACACTGTGATATCATGAGCCCCTAAAATAAATAAAAGCAGGAGGCTGGGGATCAGACATGAAGAGAGCAACAATAAGCATACTCTATGCCAGCCTACTCAGGTTTTATGTTGGACTTAAGGAAAAAATTTATCCTCTGAGACAGTGGTCAGGTGCTGGAACATGCTGCCCAGGGAGGTGATGGAGTCACAGTCCCTGAAGGTGTTCAAGCAAATCAGGACACACAAGTAGTAGCATCAAAAATAGTGAAGGTTAGGTCCACATATTACATGGAATTTACTTTTCCAGTCAGCAAAATTATCCCAGAACATCTCACCATTACAAGGTGAAGGATAATCATAAGGCTTCTTCCTGCGGTCTGAGTGTGCCCATTGTCATCACCGAAATCAATATGTTGAACTGCTGTAGACTGCAATAGTTAACAGTGCCTTCCTTCCTCAGAAAACAAAGCAATTACTTGTGAAAGAAGAAAGCGTTCAATCCTTCTAAAAAGGAACAGAATGTTGAACACTATATCTCACTTCCGTTTCATTTCCTAGATACCTGTTTATTAACATAAATTTTCTATATGTGAGGTTTGCTGCAGAAAACAACCATAGTTTGAACCATGCTATAGATCTCACTGTCAAAAACTTTACTAATGAAGAAAGCAGAGTTCAACATACAGCTGACAGATTTACTAGATTCACCCATTCAGGGAAGAAGCTGAGTTGATTGTGGATGACACACGATAGCTTTGATCCTTAACATCAGGTGCTCAAAGTATCTGAAGATACCAACCAGCTACATACAGTATAAACCATCAATTAAAATATGCTAAAGCACTGTACACATCTTCAGCATCTAATAGAGGCAGTTACCTGCAATATGGTGGTACTGCAGAGTTTATCTGGTCTACCAGTACTTCATCATCATCCAGCCCTACAGCTGCCCAACAGGCCCACATATGTGTGGCTATTCTAATGATTTCTGTAAAAATCTGAAATTAACTATTGCCTTTGCATTCACACTGATGCAAAATATCCTCTATAACAGTGATTTGATATTTCCCACTTCAAACATACATGCTAAATAAAACGACTATTTTGTATGTCTAAGTAAACATCTTAAAGTATTTGAAAAGCTAATTATAACATAGAAAGTGTATGGCATAGTCTAGGAATAACGTATTTATAAATTGATCTTATTTTCCATACCAAAAATACAGAAGGCATGTTTCTAAACACAGTATTTGCCCAAGATGTTATTTCATTGCTACAGCAGTAAATGCTTCAGAAAAACACTTCCGCAAGGCTTGCAGTTAGTTATAATAATGAGAAATAAAATAAAAAACAGCAAAACCCGTAATCATTCAAGTTAAGCAGAAGGCCATGGCAGTCACAGAAAACACGTGATGTCAAGCCTTGCAGAAGGCTTTTTCTAACGTGTGTCACCAGTGAAAAATACATCTGCAAGTGGAGTCTGCTCTTCTCTGATAAATGACCAGCTCCCTCCCCCTCGATCACATTCCAACCCTTCCCCTTACATCCCCCTATCAGGCACCGGCTCACATGCTCAGACTACACATATATTACTATGAACATGTGGCCCAAGAGAAATCTCAAGATAGCTTCAAGCACATCACAGAAAAATGCAAGATGTGACAGCTATGCCCTATTTTTATCTCTTTTGCAAGCTGGCGGAAATTAATTCTTACTCTCTTCTATAATTACATATCAACAAAAGGTATTTTTTTTAAACACATAACGCTGCCTTCAAATATAGAGCAGAGAACGTGTAGATTTCTGCACACTTCAGTCTGACTTGTCGGTAAGCTACAGAGAAAAGCCATTGGTCACTTGTAAGTCAGAATGAAACACATTGCTCTTACTATACAAAATAAGCATTCAAACCTACAAGTCGTTCTAAAAAGTTATGCAACTATTGGTCAATGCCCATACCTGCTGTTATTAAGTAAGCTGCGACTATGTTGTGCTCAGTCTGTGTAAAGGCAGAATGAGCTTCAGCATCACTTTCTGATGAGTTGGTTGAATCATTCCAATGCATTTTGGACGCACAAGACTGTCGTCTATACCTTGCAGTAATTCATCTAGAGGACAAAACGCTACCAAACCCCGTCAGGCAAATTCTTTCATTATCCAACAGACTGAACAACAGGAAAAAAAGGCAGGGGAGGGCTGCCTCACCATCAGCGCTGACAGCTTCCAAGCATGATCTAATTGGACAGAGCACAAAGAAGTTTATGCCCCCAATCTATGCAGGAGAAAAGCTTGTTAATTGAAACAAAGAGCAACACAGAACAGAGTACATTTCCAACAGGATGCTTAGACTTTACTCTTACTGCTAAAGAGATTAACGGTCACATGCCTCCAAATTTTTTTACTTCAAATCTCTTGTGCAACGTTGAGAAACCTCAGGAGAAAGTTGACTCTGGTTAGTTGGCCTTCAGCCTGGTCTGGAATTACTCCCAGCCATCGCAGAGAACACAACCACAGCATGAACACAAACGTCAATCCAAAGGTGACACAGATTTTGTGTCTTCAATTATGAGGTAGCAGCACATTAGAGGGAGATTACAAAATCTTCTGTAGATATGAGCTGGGCAAGGGGTTATTGCAAAGAGTTTACATGCAGCATCAATCCAAACAATTAAAGGCCTTTACCATTGGTTCCCCTTCAAATAATTTTATCCTTACTATGAATTAAAGTGATACAAAAACTTTTCAGTTGTATGCAGTTTACAGGCAGCTCAGTCCACGTGTGTGAGCAGCAGGAAGGATATGCTACCCCAGGCAGCACTGAGGAACAAAGCCGTCCATATGAAGATCATATACCTGAAGAGCTACTCTCTTCTCCAACCCATGAAACACAGAGCTTTCCCCATCCAACCTCAGCTTTTTAAAACAGACATCCTCTACTTTTCATCCATTTCAACTTATATGTGAGCAAAATTTGGTATGAAGCTTACACAATCATGACAATTAGTCATCACTGATGATTAGATCATGTGCCACAATACTACCAGCAAACATTTTCATGGCATAGAACTACACTCACTCTCAACTCACAGGGCACTTATATTAATGAGGCATTTTCCCTGTCAGAAGAGGATTAAGCAGGAATAGGGTGGAAGGCATTTGAAAGGGAAAACGATCTGTTCAGCAATGAATCTACTTCTCTAGTATTTAATCGTTCCATTTTGAAAGATAAAAGCATAATGATAATTTGGTATCTTAACTTCCCTCCCCTGAGACCTTGGCAATATTTTCAAAAGCATCCCCAGTCAGGCAGCTTCCACAAAAGTCAGAGCTTGCAATACTTACTGCCTTGGTTAAGGTTGCCCCCCACTGGCTCAGGCTGCCCAGGGCCCAACCCAATCCGGTCCTGAATACTTCCAGGGATAGGGTGCCCACAGCTTCTCTGGGCAGCAGCACCAGCACCACATTGCCCTCTGAGTAAAGGATTTCTTCTTAACATCTAACCTAAATCTCCCCTCTTTTAGTTTAAAGTCATTCCCCCTTGTCCTGTCACCAGCAGACCATGAAAAATTGCTCTCCCTCCTGCTTTTAAGCTCTTTTCAAGTTCAGGAAGGACACAATGAGGCGGCCCCAGAGCCCTTTCTCCTGCAAGCTTAACACCCCCAGCTCCTACAACCAAGGTAATCTAGTCACATCTCCAAAAGAAGTACCTCCCCCTCACCCACCCCAGAACACCACAGTTTACAAAACAAAGCCCAAATATGAAGCAATTAATTCACTACTAAGATATAACAAATGACCTTGAATTATGGAGCTTTTCCTTTCGACTTGGCTCCAATCAGTACAAAAATAGCATAGTTTATATTTGTGTCAATTCTTCACTTTGTAGGTATCTATACAGATATGGGGCAATGCAAGATTGTAAACATCACATTTGTATGTAAAATATTCAAAGAAATATTTCAATCCACACAAGGCAGAAGTAGAACTGCATTTAAAAACATAAGCAAATCCTCCCACATTCATTAAAGTGCATCAACACCAGAGGGCTGCATAAGGCAGCACTTCCCTTTAGTCTTAACTCCACAAATATTTAAATGGTTCAAAACAAAGGCAGTCAAATTAATGAGTTATTAATTACTCACACACACACAGTCTCTAGATTTAAACTGTTATTTAAAAAAGCTTGATTCTGTAAAGAGTCTTTCAGGTGACCAACAAGATGCCCTGATATGAGGCCTCCACATCATTACTTGCCCTGTTTTACATATTAACCTTGATTTTCTCAAAACACCATTTACTGCTAAGATATGGCTTTGCCAAACTGAAAGTAACTGCACCAATATAAAAGTGCAAGACTTTTGCCCTACAGTGGCTTCAGACTTAAGTATGACTCACGACTCCACCTGCTGTAAGATTCAAATTATTCCAGGCTGCAAGATGATACTTTGTCAACTGCACCATCTGTGCAATTGAAAGGTGATGTCAACACGGCCTTTTGATACTCTAGGAGAAAGCACATCTCTAAAGCATGCAGCAAGAACAGCAACACAGAGCATAGATTTGGGTGTAAGAGTGAGGACTGCATTATCCCAGTCTTCCAAAGCCAGAAGAATAAGGGAAGATTTAAGTCAGCTATTCACAACTAGGCACAGAAGCATTGCTGAAGAATACAATGTATTAACATTTAGAATGTATTTACAAACATGACAGTTCCAGCTCTGAAGCACTGGTATTGTACAATTGCAGTGTGGTATGACAGAGATGGCTTACCGTACCTATAACCCTACAGTACCTCAAGTCAGAGCCCAGGCTCCATAAACCCAGTAACTCACAGTTAAATGCTTTTAAAGGTCTGCATGTAACTGACCTAATTTAAGTTAAGTGGGTAGTAACACCAACAAAATAATCGCTATTCCATATTTCCTGGTGGTGTTGTGGTCAAATAGACCCGCTTTCTTCTCGTAAAAGCAGATCAAATAGAAAACTGAATGTTTCTTCTAAACGTTTCTGCTATCTTACACAGAACAGGTCTTCAGACCATGCAACTGAATTCTTGAAGCTTTCTTGCTAGCTTGTTTCAAGCTTTGTTTGTTTCAGAATAATTCAGAACCAAGAGTTGTGTTTGTTAGTGACCAGCAACTGACCAGTTCTAGCCCTGACAAATAACCCCCTTCGGTAAGCACAAGGCTAATGGATCCAGTAAATTATGCTCATTAATTAGAAAGTACAACAGCTTGATCAGTTCTGAAATGTACTTCTACCCACATCAAACATGTTTAGAATGTTTTCATGTCAATTAATCTACAGATCTCTTTTCAGAAATGCTTGGTATGAGATCTGACAATAGACTCCTTGTTCCTGACAAAATCCAAAGAGCCAAATTCTTTCCTATTCTTACGCAATTTCTGAAGTCAAACGTAGATTACAAGGTGCTTCTCTATGCTCTAAGGGACACATACTAACTTTTCAACACTCCTCATAACAAATCTGATTTAAGAGACTGGGAATGTATTCACACAGAATTAAAACAACACTAAACTGAGAACTCCACATGCAAGGAAGCCTTATGATGGGCATAGTGCTATAATGTGATGGAAAGTACAGCAATAATAGCAGGGTGGAAAAGTTGTTAGCTACAGAAAATGAGAACAAGTCCAAATGCAGCAGCTGTGGACAAAGAAACTAAGGAAGAAAGCTACTTACCTTTGGAAGGCCTCAGGCAGGCATTCATCTCCAGCAAGATACCCACACCTCCCCTGCCAACCCTTAAATGAGGTCTGGGAAGGGGAGTATCCTGGCTCCATTCCTTCTGGTCACTCAGACACACTGCATGCACCTGAGCTCCACCGGGTTGGCCCTACCTTCCCACCAGGTGCTCAATCACTGGTTCAAGCTGTGACTTAGCATTTCTACTACAACGGGCTATTTCATTTTAGCCCTCCACAAGCTCAGAGCACATCAGAGGTGATGTGCCAGGACATCAAAACCTCAAGAGAAACTGGATAAGAGGAAAAGGAGAGCAGTTAAAAATTCTTAGCAATTTTATTATCAGTGAAATTAGATACAGTGAGGTGACCTAACAACAGAATTTACACTGTATTCCTTATCAGATAATATCTTCTAAGAATGTGTCTTAATGCCTTTGGCTTTCATTAAGATTCAGAGAGAAGAATCTACAAAATAATCTTTGCTATCTTCCTTCCCTCATATTTATTATTATGCATTAAGAAAAGTTCTAATGACAAAAAAAAATCTGAAGTTTAGTTTGTAAAAAATGGTCTGTAAAGGTTATTTAAACAGCATGTCCTTTTTAGGGTGACCCAAAAGATTCCATATAAAACAATGAGAACAAGGGATCTTACCCAAGTCACACATGGGTAGCAAGTTCATACCGACAAATGTGCATGCAGTGAACCCAGACTCCAACATGAAGTCAAGCACTGGCTAAGAAACAATTTATGAACAACACTGAACCTTGTCTTAGTTAAAAAAACTTCAAGCATGTCCTGAGCAGACTTCCATTCTTTGCCAAGAACTCTGTTCACGTGTTGACAAGCAGCCATTAGCTGTCATTTCGTAGCTTCCAGTTCTTTACAGACAACTTTTTCATGGTCTTTTATATCTTTTTCCTTGCTCTTCACTTCTGCAGATAATGTGGTAAGTCAGCAGGAAGATTCTCACTGATCCATTTTTAATGTCCCCTCCCTGTTTTAAGGGGGAAAAAAGACAATTCATTATCATAGATACTTAATTCAGATGATTTTACACGCTGTTAAAGTAAATAAATTAAACATATAAGACTGCATGAATTGATAAAATAATTTATCATTGTTATCTGTTCTTGTAGCCCCTTTTCACGTAGAAACTAGCACCACCTTTACAAAGCATAAAAAAACAGAGAGTAACTGACCTTTGGTTAAAACAAGTTACTGGGAAGCATGTCAGGTTTTACATAAAACTATGAACAGCCATACAAGAGGAAAAGAATATACAGCATTCTGTTTAATACTTAGAAGTTTAGAAACTGAGAGCCATTCTTATTATGGAAATATAACAACTGCACACTCACCTCTAAAACCTCCTCCACCGCCTCTTCCTCCTCTGAATCCTCCTCCTCCCCCACCTCTTCCTCCGCCTCCTCTAAATCCTCCTCCTCCTCTTCCACCACCTCTTCCTCCTCCGAATCCTCCTGAATGTAAGAAAGAAGTTACACTTTCTGGAGCATGTAAATTTTGTTATATATAACAACAACTTTCACTCACAGTTTCCAAAAGAAAAACCAAAGTAAATCAGAAATGGCCAACTGCTTCATCCTAGTATCTTCTCTCTTCTGGGGACCATCTGCAGCATTTTAGGTGTTGCTGAATATATACAGTATCCAATGTCTAAGACACTAATGCATTAATAAAGCTCCAAGATAATTTTTAGCTGTCATGAAAAAAGTTAACTACAATTATTATATATGAAATCTTCAAAATGTTAAAGCAAAAAACCTTGAAATACTTGTGCTTCCTTGCACACAAGGTGGCAGAGTGGAGAGAACTTGACTTTAACTGGGTACATCATAGACTGTGCTTAAAAAGTAAAGGATGAGATCTACCAGATCATTTACTTCTTCTCTCAAACATTGCATTTCAAGTATTTTGTGCAACCTACATTTTAGAACATAGCAAAAATACAGCTTTTGTTGTTTTGAATGGGTATTATCCATTACCTTTTACCACAAGTTGGTTAACAGTTATGCTTTCTGTCTTGGTTATAAATCAGTGTACTCCCTTTTCTGCCTTACAGAAACTAGTTCTTGGCTTGGAAAGAGGTCACTGTCTCTTCTACTGAGTTATCAAACTGTGAAGTGCCTGTCATTTTTCTTTGTAATAGAAGAGTTTATTCAAGTACATAACGGTAAGTTCACCAAACACACACAAATAAAATAACCTTTCTGCAGCTTTCATTCTTGGGATCTTACCTCTACCACCACCTCTTCCTCCACGTCCTCCACCACGTCCTCCTCTACCACCTCCTCGAGGGGCACCTTTTTCTCCAGGAGGCCTTGGCAAAAATCTCTGAAGGGGTAGCAGCTTTGCTGGATCAATGTAAAACTGCAGGAAGAGAGTTCCATTAGGCTTTGAGAAAACACAGGTTAAATCCTTCACAAAGAGTCACTATTTGGTCTTAACTCATTATGTCAAACTGCCTTTACAGAAAAAACAGGTAAACAAATAATATGCAAAACAAATCAGTGTTATAAAGTTATTAAATTACAGATGATATGCGGATTTATTAAGTTTTATTCATTACACCCGACTTCCTTTTTTTGTTCTTTAGGGGAGGGAAGAGCATGGCAGATGTAAAAGCAAAAAGGATGAGTAAGCAAACACATTTTCAAAGGACAGCTACCTTTTAAAGTCAATAAAATCTCTTACTAAAGCTTTTAGCTATTTGATGACGTATCTACCTGACATACAGCAGAATTCTGTTACTGAGATCAGTTTACCTTTTGCATTTTTTTGAATGAAGAGGCTCTCATGTTCTCAGACAGCTTCACTGAAAAATACTGTTGGCTTCTTTAAGGAACGCACCACGAATAAAAGGTTAGAAGTAGCACTTTTGATTATTGCATAGCAGAACTTAGATGCTTCAGACATTTTCTAAATTCAGGTTATTAATGAAGCTAAACATCATCGCTTCAACAAAATTACAACTTAATGATCAGGAATAACTGTTTCTAATCTTCCTCACAGTTACAAAGACAGCCTTTTGTAGAAGCATTACTTTCTCCTTCCCATGGATTAAGGCATGAGGAACATACCAGCAGAAAATACATAAAATATAAACATAAAGAAACAAACTTGTTTGACAAGTGACCGTCTCTCAGATTTATCCAGAACAATACGGATGCTGCAGTGACTTTGCTATGACTGTCCTGGCTTGTACAGCTGCCTGGATGAAGAAAGAGATGAGCCAGCAAGGGCTGCTCAGCCCAACCACATCATTTGTTTCATCCTACAGTGATATGGTGGATGTTCTCTGTAACTCCAAAGACAAACTACTATGGATCCCGTGGTTCTCAAGTGTGCAAGAATGGTTGTTTGTGAGCTGCTGGCTGACTTTTCAATAGCACTCAAGATTAAACGGGGAGCTAAGGAACAGCAAAGTACAGCTGAGCTCCCTTTACATTTCTTGGTATGTTATTATAAGAAAAAAAGTTTCTGAACTTCAAGTAATTCTGGTACAAAAAGTAAATCTACAAATTAATACATTCAGAGCAGAAGGATGTTCTGAACCTGTCCTAAGCAAATAAAGTAGGACAAAGAAATTGTTTTCTAATTTTGGAGCAAACCGACTAAAGAAACCAATTTGTGAAGGATACAAAGTCTCGTAGCTGCCCAAAAATTTCATCCACTTTGCCGATCTGTTCTTTATTATCCAAGTACACCGGTGCATTGAAATAAGGCACTTTGTTTTCTTCTGTTTTACATTTACAAACAAGATCATCTTCACAGGGATGCATGAACTCTCCCAGTACTGAAATAAAGAACAAACAAGCTGAAGATCTTCAACACTCACTGCAAGTTAAATAAAAGCAGCCTCCACATGTAACTTACAAACTACCCTCTCCGGAGGGCCCTGGTCATATCCGCCTCTGTTGAAGCCTCCCCGTCCACCTCCCCGTCCAAAGCCACCTCGTCCACCACGATTAAAGCCGCCTCTGTCACCGCCGCTTCCTCCACGATTAAAGCCGCCTCCACCTCTTCCGCCACCTCCTCGTCCTCCACCACCTCCTCCTCCTCTTCCACGGAAGGACATTCTCTACTGCCTCCTACAGCATAGACAAAAATAGGTTGTTTAATAAGTACATATTTGTTGTCTACCACGCTGTCCGAATCAACGTCTCCTGATGGTCCTGTTTAATCACAGAATCACAGAATTGTAAGGGTTGGAAGGGACCTCTAGAGATCATCGAGTCCAACCCCCCTGCCAAAGCAGGCTCCCTACACCACATCACACAGGTAGGCGTCCAGGCGGGTCTTGAATGTCTCCAGAGAAGGAGACTCCACCACCTCCCTGGGCAGCCTGTTCCAGTGCTCCGTCACCCTCACTGTAAAGAAGTTCTTCCATACATTCATGTGGAACTTCCTATGCTGTACTTTCATCCCATTACCCCTAGTCCTGTCCCCACACACTACTGAAAAGAGACGAGACTCACCACTATGGCCCCCACACCTCAGGTATTTATAAACCTGGATCAAGTCCTCTCTCAGCCTTCTTTTCTCAAGGGTCAACAGACCCAGTTCCCTAAGTCTCTCCTCATGGGGGAGATGCTCCAGGCCCTTCACCATCTTTGTGGCCCTCTGCTGGACTCTTTCCAAGAGATCCCTGTCTTTTTTGTACTGGGGAGCCCAGAACTGGACACAATATTCTAGATGAGGCCTCACCAGGGAAAGTAGAGGGAGAGGATCACCTCCTTCGACCTGCTGGACACGCTCTTTTTAACACACCCCAGTATGCCATTGGCTTTTTTGGCTACAAGGGCACACTGCTGGCTCATGGCCAACCTGTCGTCCACCAGGACGCCCAGGTCCCGGGTTAGTGGTTACGCACCTCGGCTGGGACCGAAAATGTGCAGGCGAGCCAGAATCAAGTTTCCCCATTAAACTAAATGACCTCAAAACGCTTTTCCAACCTTAGCGATTCTGCGGTAATGCCCATCCATCAAGAGGGACCGGCCATATCGGGGTTGAGCATCACGCTGCACAGTCCCAGCCCCACGGAGTGGCTCCGGGCGGCCAGCTTCCCACGGGGCGGCCTCCCTGGACGCGGCACCGAGCCCTGAAGGAGACCACCAGCTCTAATGGCCCTAACGACAGCTCACACACACCCCAACCCGCACCACGAGCCCCAACCCCTCACACGTGCATACCCAGCTTCCATGCGAGTGCTGTCGCCGCCTGATTATGTCATCATTACACGCCGGAAAGACGCCGGCATGCCGTAAAGGAGAAACGGGCTCGGCGGCACTGTCGCACCCTTAAGTCTGCCTGCCTGCACGGACACATATCGCACCTAAGAAAGCACCTCCCCTGACAGCACCCTGACAGCAGAGCTGGTTAATGGCTCCGCCACTCGGTCGGTCTGCTTTGGCAGCGGGCGGGGAGCGAGAGACCCCGCCGAGCACTCCCTTGTAATCGCTGACTTCAATGGCTTTCCTTTGGTTCTCTGTTTACAGTCAAACAGCTGAAATGGGGTGGGATCCGACTCATCCCTTAACATCTAAGGCTCCCGTAGTGGTTTCTGAGGCCAAACTGTTTTACCAATGGTTAAAAATTAAACACAAACCTAACAACTGGAGATTGGGACAAATCCCGGCCAGGGGGATTTCTCTACAAAGAGATAAAACTTCATCATGAGGGTGGTTGCGGTTTTCTTGGTTTCCTTCTCTCTCTTTTCTTTCTGTCGAGCACAGGTAAGAACTTCTTTTATTGTGGAACCCCCCTATTTTAAAAATAAACCAACAGAAAAACAGCAAACAGTTGATTATTATAAAAAGATATATCTATATTTCTATACATATATATCTATAATTTCCTGTTGTAGTATTTGCATTTCATCCATTTGTTTTAGTCCAGTTTGAAAATGTGAATCTCTTCCGTGTATTGGTTCTGTATGAGGTTTACATGAACAGGCTTCTGGAAGATCTTTTAATCAGGATCCTATGCTAAACCTGACTTGCAAGTGTGGCTCAGCTCAGAAAGCTTCTGTTGTGAACTCTCTTCTGGCAAAAGCCTCTCAGGATATCCTGATGGGCTCCATGTTCAGCATACCCTGAACCTTCCAGAAAAGCCCATAGACAAAGATCAGCACCTTCTGTTGCTATTCAGGCAGAACTAAGGAGAAGCATCTAGTGCTATACGGGAGTTATGCCAAGCCGGGCCTGGCTCAGAGTTTGGTATGTAAATTTAAAGATAATGCATAGGATTCTAGTGACCTGAGAAGAACAGGAAGAATTTATTAAGATTATACAGCCCTTAAAAGGGTGGGAGGGGCTCGGATTAAATTCTGCCTCGGCAACATTCCCACTGCCTTTACTTAGGCCAGGATTTCTTCATGAGAACTTTAAACTTTGGCTCTGTTGATTCAGTGGATGCACTCAAAGCCAATAAATCCCATCTGACAACTGACATTTCTTATTCATCTCTATGCAAAGTCTAGTTACATATTTTTCACATTTCAACATTCCCCCTACCCAGAGCTCTTAGTAAGCAAAAGGACTCGGCCAGTAGTGGCATAACCAGTGAGCTGCAGGGATAGTTGTTATTACTCATCTAGAGACAGATGCTCAGATGGAGAGATCAGGAACACTCCTTGCAGCCCATAACAACCAGAAACCACACTGCAAACCCACTGCCATTCAAGATATGAGAACAAAATGGACTGGGAGGGGCATTTAGTTTTCACATTTGTTGAAGATACTTGTTACTTGCAATTAAACAAATCGTTAATTTTAGATTTGTTCCTATGTAGTTACTGGCTATAGTTAACTAAGTTACAGTTATTAGCTAAGTCAACGGGGACAATAAAAAGGTCTTGAAAAAAATCAAGTTGCTACTCTTTTTTATTTTATTTTATTTTATTTTATTTTATTTTATTTTATTTTATTTTATTTTATTTTATTTTATTTTATTTTATTTTATTTTTCTGATGTTTAAGCCAACGTAGGGAAGTCAATTATTTGAAAGGGTAGATAATAGGACAAGGGGAAATGGTTTTAAGTTGAAGGATGGAAGATTTAGGTTGGATGTCAGGGCCAAGTTCTTTATTATGAGTGGTGAGGTGCTGGAACAGGCTGCCCAGAGAGGCTGTGGATGCCCCATCCCTGGAGGTGTTCAAGGCCAGGTTGGATGGGGCTCTGGTCTAGTATTAAATGTGGAGGTTGGTGGCCCTGCCAGTGGGAGGGGAAGGTGGTTGGAGATGCATGAGGTTCCTTCCAACCCAGGCCATTCTATATGATTCTATGAAGTCCCCTTATATTTAATTTGCTTACGGTTCCATTGTTGTGGTGTGCTCTAAACCACAAGCTTGAAATGGTTATCATCTTCTGTTGCACACTTCAGCTGATTTTTTTAAGAGTATAGTTTGTGGGTGATCAGTGACAGTGAAAATCAAACCAGGAGAATGATCTGAAAAAGAACAAAAATCCAGGAGAACAGAAAGGTGAGTATCTCAAAGACAAAGGGATATACATTATAGATGATATTTAGCACTTCCATTCTTACAAGATAGAAAAAGGCTCATAGTCACTTTGCTGAGGTATGCAAGGGATCTGCAGATCTGCTGGTGCAACCTCTAGTCCTGTTTGCTATTTGGTTTTGGTATATTTTTTAACTTGTGCCTTACAGAATGCAGCATCTAACAGTACAGAAGAAGCGTTTTCATACATTGAGCCTGCTCAGCCAGTTGAGCAGGACGGTCAGCCAGCTGAGCAAGACACTTACCTCATAGAAGAATGTTTAAGCAACAAATACACACACAAGTCCTGTAAGAAAGTTTTTTGTCACCCATGGGAACGATGCGTGGAGGGAAAATGCCACTGTAAGCTTCCCTACCAGTGTCCAAAGAACGGCACTTCAGTTTGTTCTACCACTGGAAAGCACTTCCATACTTACTGCCACCTGAAGAGCTATGAGTGTCAACGTCCTGAAACAAAGTTTCTGAACAAGGGGAAATGCGCGTCCACAGGTATTCATATCTCTTCTTTTTCTTTCAAAATGTATCAGTCATTTGTTTGATTACTGAAAGTCCTCTAACAGAAGTAGTACACTAAAACACATCCTTTCCTCAAAAGACCTCCAAGTATGCTTCCAGAGCAGGAACTGTTATCTTCATTTGTTCTGAAGCTGGTATATTTTGAAAAAGCAACAGGCTCAAAGCCATAACATCAGAAAAATCTGCAGTAATAACCTCAGGCTTCTGATTCCCAACCTACTGTTCATTCCATATAAGCTCTGGATACCAACAACATACTTTAGGGCTGGTTTCTTCCTGCGCTGTCTTTCCACTTGATACATCCATAGAATACAATTTTATAGTTGATTCTTTTTTATTTTAGAAAAATTTAAAATCTCCTTGGTCTACAAGGATTCACATTTGCTTCAAGTAAAACCTGTGAACAACGAGGACCTTTTTGTATGTGACAGCATGTGGACTATGAATGAAGCAAACGTGGCCTGCAGACACCTTGGCTTCGAATTGTAAGTTTGGGGAATTTCTCTCTCTGTGATTGCAATGGATGTGAATGAATAGTGATGCTTATATAAGGCTCAGTCAGCCAGTCAACTATTAAGGGAAAATTTTCACGAACTATATATCGGCTGCAATAAAGCTTCTTGAAAGCAAATGCCAAAACAGATTTCTTCATTTTCTTACAAATAACAACTGTTCAAAGGATTAGTATTTTACTTTTAAAATAAAGTTTAAGTCTGATAGATGAGTTTTCTCTCAGGTCTGTGTAGGGGAAAGTGCATAGATGGACGATCCCCAGATGGCTCTGATCAATGAACAAAGCATGTACAAAGCATGTAGAGAAAAGTTTCTTAAACTAGCTGGCCAAATGGTACAGCTGTGTTTTGCTACTTGCAGCAGCCAGATTAACAAGAACCAGAACACAAGGTTTTTTCTTCATCCTTTAACCAGCCACCATTGCTTGCTTTGCCCACCAGAAATGGCTGAGGCCACAGTCTGTTCTTCCTGAGACCACACCAATGATCTGAGTTACATGCTAAGGTCATCATAAAGAATCAATATATCCTGTACATAATCTTTTAAAACAATAGCATAACTGGGCCACATAGGACTGCCTCTCCAACCCTAGAGACAACGAATGCTATCACGGTGCCTGAATTTGTCCCCTGTAGATAAGAATTAAATATTTCCCAGTCCTGATTCATACCTCTTCAGATAGCATAGAGAGAGGTTCTGAACAGAGCATTCAGCCCTTGACTCCCACGGCAAGTCACTCCAGTTATTTGTTTACTCATTCCTTATTTTCTTAAGAGAAAAAGAGATACACTCTTAGAGGATCACATTCAGGTGATTAATGAATGCCAATCTTGCAATGCCCTGAGCTTTCTCAATATGCATTGGTTTTGATGACACCCCTGGTACTCAGCCTCATGCAAGATGATTTATATCTATCACCATACACAATAACTGAGATAAATGTGTCACAGATTCAGTGCCAGTTCTATGATGCAATTGGCAAAAACTGGCACTTTGTTTTATGTTTTCTTCCAAAGTAAATATCTCCTACTTTCCTCCTTACCTTTATACCACTCCATGGGAAATCTGTTTTTGTTTATTTCCTTAGCCATGACCAAAGTTCTTTAACACTGGGGAAAATCATAGAAATTCTAAACAATAAAAGCAGAGGACAATCTGTTTTGAAAAAACTGAATTTGTTATTATCACTTTTATCTTTACAGAGGTGCTGAATATTACCACACCGACTACAGCATCACAGAACCATCACACTGCTTCCAAATAACTTGCAGAGGCCTAGAGACAAGTCTTGCTGAATGTTACATAGAGAAGAAATTAAGAGCTAGTAATGAGGGATTTGTTGGCCTCCAGTGCCAGAAAGCTCTCCGAGGTTAGCAAGGTTTTATTTTGCTTTAAATCTACTTAAAGCTTTTCACGTTAAGTTCATCTGAAATATATGTATTGAGGATCTATTCTGCTGATATCTCAGCCATCACAAAGCTGTAATAAAATCTTTTATTTTTTATCTTTTTTTAAGAATCCTTTTGCAAACATTCAAGACAACTGAAGCAATCTTAATTTTATGACTTTGGAAAATAATGCACTGTTGCTCCTAGAAGATCCTGACAGATACTACCCAAAAGTGGACAAATTTCACCTGTGATTCTGGCTGTTCCCCCATCCCTTCCAAGGCATATTATATCCCACAACTCTTGTCTCTCCTAGGTTAGCTGATGAGGAGACAGGTGACAACCTCATCCTTCTTCCTTTGTTCTTGCTTTGCAAGATCAACTGAAGCTAATGCTTCTGCTTTATTCCATGTCTGGAAGAAACAAAGTTCCCTTTTGCCAGGCTACTGAAAGTTGGAGGAAGAAAATACATATTCACATTGAAAGTTTGAAGAGGAGGCAATAAAATCAATTAAAAAAAAAATCCTATTTACTTAACTAGGTCTTTGAGACACCTACTTTTGACAGGCCAAACTGTTGAATGAATAAAACATGTATGCTGAGTATTACCTCGGGCAGTTGTGAACCAATAGTCATTTCTATACTAACTTCATTTTCATCTCTGCACAGAATGCTCAGCTGGTGAGTTCCAATGTGCAAATGACAAGTGCATTTCTGTGACTAAAACCTGTGACGGTATAAATGACTGTGGAGACTTAAGTGATGAACTGTGCTGTAAAGGTAATTTACTTTCTTAGCTGTTTAACAAACATTTCAGCAAAAAAAAAAAACAACATCCCCAAAGAATTAATTCTTACAGCGATGTAACAACAAAGTCTCTATTGCAAAATCACTATGTCAAGGTAAGCAAACCATAGTTTCTGTATGGGAAAGTACAAGAAAGTTCAATGACTCTATAGTTAGAGAATTATAATAACATAAATAATACAATTTTCCAAAGCAAGCAACTGATCTCTGAGGATCTGGATTCTTTCTGATAATAATAATAAAAAAATAATAATGAGATTTAGGAGGCTGTTGATACAAACAAAAACAAAGAAACAAAACCCAACTGTATGAGACAGAATTAAATACATTTTCAATAGGGCAAAACTGACAGTAATCAAACAAAACTATGTTGTTGGTTGTGCTTGGTTTTTTTTTTCCCCCAATGAACTATCTTAAACTAAAATAAGATCTTTCTTAAACTCACACATTTCAGAACATCAAGGCAGTAGAATGAGCAGAGTCAAGTATTCACTTCATTTTACACTTACAGACCCTACTTTCAGGATCTATTTATAAATAGCAAAGTCCCCCATAACATGGATATTTGATTGGGTTTGTATTTTAAGAAGCCCTCTAAGTATGTGACGTCACTGAATCACTGAATCAGTCCTGTGCTTTACCATTTTACTTCTTTTATTTTACAGAATGCAGAAACAACAGTTTCCACTGTCGATCAAATATCTGTATTCCAAATAAGAATGTGTGTAACAAAGAAGTTGACTGCCTAACAGGAGAGGATGAAGCTCAAGCTCTCTGTTCAGGTTTCCTTTTAAGATGTGTTTTTCTTTCTTTTCCTTTTGTTATGCTGATTTAAACCTACATACTACAGAATGTGTGTTATAAAGTCATTTATCAGATTAGCAAAACCAAAATGCACACAAGTATTAGTCTTTCTGATGTTATGTTACACATACTAGGAAACTAAGAAAAGGTTACATACTTTTCCTTCCCCTCCTACTAGAAATAAATGGCAAGAAAACTAAGGGACAGAAGAAACAGATTATGTTTTAGGAGGCTGAAAACAGATTATGACTTTTGCATACATGGACATCTATCAAACTGGTATCCTGTTTTTGGGAAGAAAATGTAGATGGAGCAAGCAAGAATATCTCCTTTGTGTATAAGGAATTAATTTAACTAGTTTGTTAATATAATAGTTCATCTGTACTGTTCTCCTTACCATTGATAATACCTTGTTTTGTTTTGAACTTAGAATATTTTAGATAAGAGACAAAGTCTAAAGCCAAAAAGTAAACATTTTCGGTACATGGTAATTGGTAAAAGTAAACTGAACCCTAAAAGTAAACATTACTGTCAGTAATATGAGAACAGAGCCAATCCCCAGCCTCCATTTAGGAAGTGAATTCAATGGGTATTTTGTTTGAATAAAAGCTGACAAACCAGATTCAGGAGGAATTTAGTTTACCTCTTGTGTTGAATACCATCCCTTACTCTGATAAAGGAGGCACAGAGTACAGAGCAGCAGCATCTAAATTGGAAATTTAAAAATATATATCCTTTTACCTTTTTACCTAATGCTCCTCTGGGCTTTAGAAAGCTCCAAAAGACTGATGGAGCAGGAAGAGAAATTTCTGGTGTTTCCCAGTAGAGGAGAGCAATCTATTGCTTTAGAAATTAAAATAAAACAAAACAAAACAAAACAAAATAAAATAAAATAATAAAATAAAATAAAATAAAATAAAATAAAATAAAATAAAATAAAATAAAATAAAATAAGGCCATTTCACAGGGTTTCTTTGCAGAATGGTCCTCTGGACAAGAAAATAAGATTAGATATCATGTAGTGATAAATGAGTGTCTGCTGGATGCAGGTCATTTGTAAGATGTGGCAGCTGAGTAGAAAAGTAGAGAAGAAAAGAAACAGCAGGCACCGTGCTTACAGAGTATTTCTGTCCATGTGAAATGCTATGTATCTATCCAGCTAAAAACTTACCATGATTCTGGTACACAACCAAACATTCAAGTTACAGAACAATATAAATATTAGTAACTGTTCTTAGTATTCTATTATTTCTCTACAGGCAAAGTGAAACATGATGAGAATCACAGTATGGATGCAGGTAAGTAACCTCCCCACAAACCACTGCATACCCTCTTTTTAGTGGCTTCTAGCTACCAGCCAGTTGGACAGACATGCAACACTCAGATACATGGACTTTGTGGCTTAGTAGTACACAGCCTGGGGCTTAACTATTTAACTAGCTTTCCACTAATCTCAACCACAACAATAATAATTCATCCTGCCTCAGGATCCGCATCTGTACGTATCAGCAATGGATAAACTCTAAGCAAGTCTATGGCAACTGCTTTGAGATTTACCTGAATGCTGTCAGCAATGGAAAATAAAGAAAAATAACGTGATACTAAGGCAGAAGTAACTGTCAAAGCAAAAACAGATGTAACATTCTGGGTCTTCTGCCTTCCTGCAACTTCAGCTACTTGCATACTCACAGCACTCATGATTTCAAGGTAAAGATAAGACTGTCTCCAAATAGAGTGAATGAATGCTTGAATTCTGAGACACCTTCTTTTTTGTTAAAGAAAGAAAACTGGCAAAGACGTTCCTTCCCCAAATAAACTGCGGAGTTGTAAATCACACATTAACCCGACGGAAAAGAATCATAGGTGGACAAACTGCAAGAAAGGTAAAAAATAACAACAGCCTTCCCTCCCCCCCCCCCACCTCCCCACACAACCAAACCTTACAAATATAGGCTCATGTGTTCATTCAATAACAATTTAAATGGTCGTTATTGTCCTTCTGTTAAAATGTACAGAAATAACAAAATCTGTTGCATCATAAATTTCATGTTTTACATTAGTAGCAGCAACACACTGGAAGAATATAAATAGAAGCACAGTTCATAAGATAAAACACCAAGCTACAAAATACAGCATTACCGTGCAAGTACGCATTGAAAATGATTCAGCAAAATACTTAATACTACAGCTACATATGATAATTATAATAATAAATGTAATGCTTGATCATACCAGGTCAGATCCTCCTTCTGTGTTTTTTTTCAGGAGCTTCTTGACAGAAAGTTGGGGGGGGGAGAGGAGACACTGCATAATGTCATAATGTCAGGAGACAACAAAGTTACTGTAGTTTAGAATACAGAGGCTTTATATGAGAGCCCAAATTACAGACAATTTCTTAATAGCAGATTTAGTCAAGAAGATGAAGTGATATGGTGTTTCCCTTTATGCACGAAAAATAGCACAATGATTTCATATTATTTGGGTTTCTGTCATTTTAATAGGGTGAATTCCCTTGGCAAGTGGCAATTAAAGACAGTGGCAATGAAGGTACAACAGTGTACTGTGGAGGGGTTTATATTGGTGGCTGCTGGGTTCTGACTGCTGCACACTGTGTCAGGTAAAAGCAACAACCCGAGAGAAATTATTTCTTTGCAAAGCAGAAAAGATGAATCTGTGTATTATTGCTCTTCACAGCTACTTGATTGCTAATTCTTACTTGCCCATTCAATAAAACAACTAAAATTGCTGATTTGCTCACATTAACAATGGGAGGGATTCAAAGACAAAGTATTTTGTCAGTGAGCAAAAGAGTAATTCTGAGTTACCTCCTCTCAGCACTGGGGAGGCCCAGCACCTGCCCCCCAAGAATATCCCTCGTGCCACTTATTCCCCAGAGTCAGCAGGAGTGGGCAGGAAAGACCTGCTGAGCCCGGCGTTCCATGTGTATTTGTTCACTCTTCTTTCACCTCCTATCAGAGGCATAAGCCTTGCTTTCTCTTTGTGAGGGCACTAAACACACTGGTCTTTGCTACTGTCTTTCTCTATTAACTTCAGGACTCAGCACTAAGTGTCACCAGCCTTCTACTTGCTTCAGAACAACCTGGACATACAAGTCCAGGAAGAAACTATATGTATGTAATATGAATTTTTATTCTACAAAAACTTTGATAAAAGGAAAAAATAATATGACTAATTGAAACACACAGCGCTTGCGTGAGGTACCAAAACATATTTTATTCCATTGGTTTTTTTTCCAGTGCAACTCGAGTTCATCTATACCGTGTCTGGATTGGGCTGTTGGATACAATACGGTATGACACAGAGACAGACACTTACAGACTAAAGCAACTGATAATCCACGAGAAATACAATGCTGCAACGTATGAAAATGACATCGCTCTGCTGGAGCTGAAAGGTCATGGAAAAGGAGAGTGCTCCCTGAAATACAGCATACCTGCCTGCATCCCCTGGTCAGAGCATATGTTCAAGGCTGGAGATAAATGCAAGGTTTCTGGATGGGGACTAGAGAAAGGTATTTGATTCAGTGCTTACTACCAGAATGTATAACTTTTTATCTGTGTGTTTCAAACAGTGATCAGCTCTCATACTGAAAATGCTGAAGAGTGGTGCACGCAAAGCACTTGCAAGAGGCTGAGCACAGCAAACACAGGCTGTTGGCATTTGGCTGTCAGTTCTCTTTTTTGTACTGCTTCCTCTCTTGTTCCAGTGAGTTGGTTTGGAGGACACCTCTGTTTTGAGAACTAACCTGATAAAAGGCAATGCTGGTTTGCAGCTTTATCTGCAGCCTGACTCCACTGCAGCACACTTGTGTCAGCACAGTGCAGCAAGGGAGCAGGAAGGAGATGACAAGAGTAAGACAGCAGCATTCAAACAACACATGCATAAGCAAGAACATTATTTGTTGTGCTGCTCCTGTACACGCTTCTCAAAGGAGACCAGAGCCGTTTAATACCTCTGAGACATCCAGAAGAAGTGGCTGTAATTACCAGTCTCATATTTATCTTAGCTGTGCAAACCTGGTACCAGTATTTAACACATGGCTCATGGTCACAGCCAGACATCTGTGCTCTGCCCAAATGGATCTGAGTTGCAACCAGAAGTTACAAAGCTCAGCACATCTCATCTCAGCCACGTATGGGTTCAACCTAGAGAAGGACAGGCCCAATGCAGTCACGCTTTCAGAGCCTTGGGAAGCACTTGTTTTGTATTACAAAATGACTGCAGCCTGGCATAAAAGCCAGTCCATAAACCAAATACAAAGTTAAGAATTACCAGCAAACAGAGAACAAAACAGGGCCTCTCCTTAACCCTGTACTACATAGCTCACCTGTATCCGCAAGTCCCAGTCCTCACATCTTTCTGAGAAAGAGAGGTAGCAGTGATGATCAAAGGCATTTCTCCATTTCACAGAAAACAATAGACTGATCTCCCAGCGTTTGGAAACCCTGGTATGGAAAACATGGGGAAAAAATTAGAAAATAACAAAGGGAAGGAGTAAAAATCACCAAAAAAAAAGAAGCTACTGCATTTAATACTGCAATTTAACCATTTTGCTTTTATTTTGAAATATATGGGCAATAGGTGGCAATGGATGTAGGGTGAATGTTAGCAGCAGTTGAAGGAACCTGGTTTATAATATTTAAGATTACATTCAATAGATAAGCAAATCTCTAACTTTCAATTTATGATATTAAAAGTGTTTCATACACATTTATCAGCTTTATAAATTTAAAGCGTATTATTTTCTTTTCCAGGTTATACCAAACAATATGTGCTCAAATGGGGAAATGTCAATTTATTTCAGAATTGTTCTGAAATGTATCCAGGACGATTTTTACCAAAAATGGCGTGTGCAGGCAAGTATGAATTTTCTTACTATAATTTCTTTACCATCGTGCACACAGCTTTTAAGGTCTGACATATTGGCCGAGAATCTTTTAGACTTGGAAAATGCAATAAACCAAATGCAAGGACACCGTCATTAGCAAAGCATTAGCCACTGGAGCCTACAGTAACCTGTTGTTATCTATCTAATTATAAACAGTTATGGTGATAGTCAGCCAAGTTTCAGCGATTATGGGCAAATTTCAGCACACAGTTGGAGTCATGTTTTCTAAACACACAAGCACTTTACAGCCCACTGAACTTCCTCCCACCTCTATTTTATTCTGGTTCAGGAACATATTAAAGCAAATGCCTTTTTTGGAGCACATTCACAGTGCTATTGACTAGCGTGTGACTATTCATCTGCTGAGATATTCTCTACCACTAAACCACACCCCAGGAAAAATACTATAAACTTTTCAAACAAAGATTAGTCTGGCCAGGAAACTGGTTGTCATTCCTAATGCTAAAATAAGCATTTTGAGTACACATTTTTGCTTTTCAAGTAACAAAAGGCATTGCCAAACACACGTCTTAAAGAGCAATGAGTTTTCAACTTACAGGACAGATCGTTTCAACCATTCTTTAACTCTGAAGGCAGTATTTAAACAAACTACATAAATAACAAAGCAAATCAAAACTGGATATAAAAGCTTAACCATTTGTGAATAAATTCAGTACAATGAGAATGCAGACACAAATTTTGGAATTAAGGACTGGTATCTGCTGGAGTTGCTGATACAAGGTAACAAGGCAACTAAGTCTACCTATATGGGATTAGTCTTTCCAATCCTGAAACATTCACAAAACTCTTTCTCAGTGATGTAGAGACTCAAAAACGAGGTTACATGTTTAAAAACACAGGGAGTCTTGCTTAGTATGGGTTCCTTCATACTAGGTCAATCAACCAAGTAGAAATAAAGGAGTTAAAGACGTCTTTACACACTTCTACTGAATCTACGGGACAAAGCATAAATTGTATTCCAACTCTCTAGCAAGTTTGGGCCAATATCATATTCTTTCCTCTTTATTTATTTTTAATTATTTATTTTTACAACCACTACATTTGCTAAATTGGAAACAAGTAGCTTCAAAACCCCAGGAACTTGTAGAGAGCACCATGGTCTGTATGTTGTGTCTCAGAGCTGTCACCTGGTACTCCAGAGGGTCCACACTTCAAGTGCTGTATCTGCAAGGGCTCAGTTAAAGACAATTGCACTCTCTTGTATCCCATCATTCACATACTATCCTTGCACCTGCCCACCTTTTGCCATAGAGCTTGTAGAGCAATTAATTTTGAGGTTTCAGCTTCTGCATAGCTCAGATGAAATTGGCCAATGTATTACTGGGTAGAGAGGACATCAATAGCAGACGTAGAGGAACGTGCATATTATGATAGCTTAATTTCCAGAGGGATCAGTCTAATAATCTTCTTACCCTTTTCTTCTACCTTCTGTCCTCTATTTATAACCTACTTTTGATAGTTTAATATACAATACGTCTGAATTCTTCTCTGCTAAACAGGGTACAAGAAGCACATTCCTCACATGAAAGATTTGGGGCCAGCCAAAATTATAAAGAGGGGGTCCACACTTCAAAATAATTAAAAAGTAGCAGACCAAAGAGGTTTGGAACTTCCAGTAGTAGTGACTGTTAGGCATATGTGTCAGGAAGTGACATGGATCTAAAAAGCCTCCTGAGCTCTACTTTGTGTGCTAGTTAGCACATAAACTTACTTTTGTGTTGCTGATGTTTCCCCCTTCCTCCCCCTCCCCTTTTGCTGCAGGTACTTATGATGGCTCCATTGACAGCTGCAAAGGTGATTCAGGAGGTCCCTTGGTCTGTTTTGATGCAGAAAACGTGGCGTATGTCTGGGGTGTTGTGAGTTGGGGTGAAAACTGTGGGGAGGCCGGTCACCCTGGTGTCTACACACAAGTTGCCAGCTATTACGACTGGATTAGCCACCATGTGACGAGGAGTCTCATTTCACGGTATAATATCTGAAGCTCAGGCAACTAAAAACTTGTTATTATCCACGCAGAAATGAACACTAGTCCATTTTAACAATAGCAGCCATGTACCTAAGCAACTATTTGTATGAATCTTGAAATAACAGAGCTTGAAAACGTTCAGCTCTCTACAAATACAGTTTTACAGAAGTCTGTACAAAAGACTTTTACATTCATATAAGTAAAAAATTATCTAATAAAAACACGTTTACTGCAGGGAAATTCAAGTATCTGTCTTTTTGTTGTTATTTCTTTCTCTCTCCCCACATTTCACAACACATTTCAGTAGTAATTTATTTTAAATGGACAACAATACTGAAAGCAGTGGTCAGAAAACAACCGCACTGGCAATACGTGAATGTGACAGAAAGGACAGCAACCACAGAATGTAAAAGCAATTCCATCATATCAGGGTATGGGTCATTAGAAACTCTCAGGATGCTGCTTTGCTGGGCAGTTGATTCTTTAGGCCTACTAAGGAATTTAACTTCAGACCATCTGTTGACTGATGGATTGAACATGACTGTGAGATGTGTTATAAGTTACTCAAGCAGAAGCTTCCTGCACCAACAGACACAAGCACAAAACAGTAACACAGAAAAACCACATCCTTACAGGGGCCTGATCCTGCACTATGCAGACATGGGAAGTTTGGCCGTGCAGCTATTCAAAACGTTACCCACGAACAGAATGATGTGGAAGGTCCGCTAGGCCCTGAGTTCATGTGGAAAGTTCTGACTCTTTTAAAAGCCTTGTCGTTGGCCTTTTGATCGGTACAAATGACATCGGGACCATTTCAGTGCTGTCCAACTGTGCAAAAGGGACGGGCACTTTCCAGGATAGGTGCGGCAAGAGCTCCCTCTTCTGTCTGTCTGACAACATCTGCTAACAGCTTTTCCTATTTCTCCAGTTAACAATAACGAACGGAAAAGACTGAAGAGGAAAAACAAACAAACAGAAGCCCAGACACGCAGCAGCATTTACCAGCTACTTTTGCTCCCGCCTGTAGATCCAGAAGCCTTTCGGTGCTCTTTTGTATTTCCCGTCTTCTGCAGTTACCTGTGCCCTAAAGTCCCACCATGGCTAGATTTTGAGCATTTCCACACCAAACCATGACAGCACGTCACAAAACAAGGCGTTCGTAACAGAAATCGAAACGATTCCCGTGTGGTTCCACCCCGCCTCACCTAAGAAGCGCAGAACGCGGTGTTAGAGCAAAGGGCTCACGGGGTGCCACTCTCAGCACCCCCCAACGTTGGGCTTTCGGTGCCGTTACCTGAAAGCGAATCGCTCCGCTCCCAGCACCTCACACAGCAACTCGGGGCCACTATCAGACGCCAGCTGAGCTCCCCGGTAGGCCGCGCCCTGCCCGCAGTCCCGCCCAGCCGTGGGGGCGGTGTCGGCGGGGCCGATGGCGGCGGGCCGGGCGGTGCGTGCGGAGCGCTGCGGCCGCACGGCGGGGGCTTAGCGAGCGGCTGGCGGGGCGGGGCGCGGCTCGGCGGGCATGGCCCGCGCCCTGCTGCTGCTGCTGCTGCCCCTGCTGATGGCGGGTACCTGGGTGGGACCGCGGCCGCCGGCGGCCCGGAGCCAGGAGGCGCCACAGACCCCAGATTGGAGGATGACGCTGAAAACCATCCGGAACGGCGTGCACAAGATCGACGTGTACCTCAACGCGGCGCTCGACCTCCTGGGCGGCGAGGACGGCCTCTGCCAGTACAAATGCAGCGACGGTGAGTGAGGCGGGCGGGTGGGCGTGCGGGACCCTTCCAATAGCTGTCTGTAGCTCCAGGAGCGGGCTTCAATGTGCCGTCCTGCCCCGCGGCCTTACTGGCCTCCACCCGGCAGGCTGAGCCCGGGCAGCGCTGTTCTTCCTGCCGGAGGGTTGCAAAGTTTAAGCTGAAAACATCAGAGTAGCGTTCTTGATTGCATATAAAGCACCTCAGAGTAAGATCGTTCATTCTTCAAAGAACCTCTGGGTTTTATTAATGTAACCCTCTATGGGATGTATCAGTTTTAGTCACACGAGGCTTTTTTTGTTTTCTTTTTTAAGCTTGAGATCTGAAGTGAATATTTGCTCAGGTGCCTTCTTTTATTACTTTGTTATTATTTATTTGGTGCTGAGTTCTCTTAGTTTGGTAGGAATTGTTCACATTCAGGTGCTCACATCAGACATGCAGCTGGTGCTGTCTGAGGCCCAGCAGAACACCTGGGTTGTGTTTTGACAGTGTGAAAAATCTGGAAAAAAATCTCTTTAAAACACTAGAAATGATCTTTTTCAGGATCCAAGCCCTTCCCTCGCTATGGATATAAGCCTTCACCACCAAGTGGTTGTGGATCACCTCTATTTGGAGTTCATGTAAGTCCATTCGGGGGTTTCTGTGGGTGTGTGCTTTTTAATACGCTGACATTCCTTGAGGTGGGTGATGTTTCTCCTCCCGCCTTCTAAGGATGAGACAGCACCTGTGTTCTATGTCCCTGCTTTTATTAGCTCCAGCACATGCTTTGGCAACAACACATGGAAAATGTTAGTGTTAGAGGTAAACACGGCATAAACATTTTCACTGTCAACATTTATAGCAACTAACTGCTCTACTGGGTCTGATATTGATGGAGTTAACTGTCTTCCTAACAGCCTATGCCATGTTTGTGATTTGGGGCTAAACCAGCATTGATAACACATCGCCAATGTCTGCTGTTGAGCAGTGCTTGTTTAGCACAGCACTAAGAATTGCTCTTGTTTTGTCATTGTGCCCAGTGAGTAGGCTGAGTCTGGGCAAGGAGCTGGGAGGGGACACAGCTGGGACAGCTGACTCAGAGAAGCCAAAGGGATGTTCCCTACCTGTGTAACATCACACTTGGCAGTACAACTGAACTGGATAGAGAAGGGGCAGAGAGAAAGGGGCTGGTTTCTGAGGGACAGGCTGGGCACGAGGCTGCTCCGGGGGGTTCCTGAGTGACTACTTTTGTGTGGCTTATTTTGAGTGTTTTTTCCCTTTTCTGCTCACTTATTAAACTTCTGTCTAGAACTACGCATTTTCTTGTTTCTGACCTTCCTGTATTTTCCCCTGACCTGTGAGGGGGCAGGGGTTAAGCAGGCAACTATGCGGGTATTTGGCTGCTAGCTGGGGTCAAACCAGCACAGCTTACTGGAGGTGAACAGCAAACTACAGTGATAAATGAATGACAGCTGCTGACTGCATTAGTTTAGTTTTCTAACTTTTATACTCTTCTCATGTTCATAGACTCTTTCATTTCTGTCTCATACATTACTAATGGTGCACGTGGGGTTCTCCCTACAGTTTGACATCGGTATCCCTCTGATGACAAAGTGCTGCAATCACCACGATAGATGTTATGACACTTGTGGCAATAAAAAAAATGACTGTGATGAGCAATTTCAGACCTGCCTCTCCAAAATCTGCAGAGATGTGCAGAAAACACTTGGAATATCAGAGAACGTACAGGGTAAGTGTGATAAATGCCTATTTTTATTTTGCCTCCCCAGTTTTACTGAGCTTGTCTGGCAAATAATTAAAGACATAGAGATTTTAGAAAGGGTCATCCAGAGGAGGGCCATGAAGATGATCAGGGGGCTGGAGCACCTCCCCTATGAGGACAGGCTGAGGGAGTTGGGCTTGTTCAGCCTGGAGAAGAGAAGGTTGCGGGGTGACCTCATTGCAGCCTTTCAATACCTGAAGGGAACTTACACCCGGGAGGGGAGTAAACTCTTCCAAAGGGCTGACAATAGCAGGACACAGTGAAATGGTTTTAAGTTAAAAGAGGGAAGACTTAGGTTGGATGTTAGGGGGAAGTTCTTCACTAGGAGAGTGGTTAGGCCCTGGAACAGGCTGCCCAGGGAGGTTGTGGATGCCCCGTCCTTGGAGGTGTTCAAGACCAGGTTGGACGGGGCCCTGGGCAACCTGATCTAGTAAAGGTGTATGTTTGGTGGCCCTGCCAGGCAGGGGGGTTGGAACTACATGATCCTTGAGGTCTCTTCCAACCCGGGTCATTCTGTGAAATAATCTTTTGCAGCACGGTAATGCTACATTCCCATAAACTGATGCTGTTGCTGCAAGATGCCTTGTTCTGTCCTTCTGTATGCATCCAAGACTCTCATGCAGCTGAGCAATTACACAGCATAGGAAAACGTTCAGAGTTGAAACTAACCTTGAGCTCAAAACATAAGGCTTCCCTTCTAGCATTATCAAAACACACTGTAATTGTCACATTTGCTGAATATTCACTGTTTTGCTGACTGATTTCTACATTTAAACAGTAGGAAAATACTGAATTGTTTCCTTTTGGGAAATAAGGTAGTAGAATAATACATTATTATAGTAGAAGTTAATACTATCCCTTAGTGCATACATTTTAGGTTTTTCCCAAATAGCTTATAATCCTGTGATTGGATTCCTTCTGATTGTTGGCCCACATCTGATCGGAACATGATATAACCACACTTAATTTAGACAATGGTTCTTTTTCAGAACCCACTGCAAACAATCAGTTTTTAGAACAAGCCTGTGTTTGAACTTCTCAAATTCCTGTAACCGCAAAGAGGTCATCATGTTCCTGCTTTGTCAGAGCTGGCGATTGTTTACTCATTTCTGATGAGCTGCTATTAAAGGTAGCAACCTTTGCATAAATACAGCTGTTTACAAGGGTGGATAGTGATAGGACAAGAGGGAATGGTCTTAAACTGAGACACAGGAGGTTTAGATTAGATATCAGGATATTAGATATCAGCTTTTCACACAGAGGGTGGTGGCACACTGGAACAGGTTGCCCAAGGAGGTTGTAGACGCCCCATCCCTGGAGGCATTCAAGGCCAGGCTGCATGTGGCTCTGGGCAACCTGCTCTAGTGGTTGGCAACCCTGCACGTAGCAGGGGGGTTGAAACTAGGTGACCATTGTGGTCCTTTTCAACACAGGCCATTCTGTGATTCTGTGATAAATTGGGAAAGCAAAAGGTGGAACAGTTCTTTCGTCTTTGCAAGACTGATGTTTTTAACACTGATAACATTCCATAGCCAGTGAATCACCTTGTGTGTTTTGGTTGGTATGTGAAAAATCTTTAATCACAATTTAGCTGATTCTGTATCAGTCTTTCTGACAATCTGTTTGCTATGCACAGAGAAGATTGCTTTTTAAAATCCTTCTCAGTTTGCCCCAGTCATGCCTATTAGTTTTGTATTCTATCTAAAGAGTACTTCTAACTCAATGCTTCTTTGCTTGCAGCTTGTGAATCAATTGTTCAGCTCTTGTTTGATGCAGTTATACACTTAGGATGTAAGCCGTACCTTGACAGCCAGAGAGCTTCATGTATGTGTCGCTATGAGGAGAAGACAGATCTCTGAAAGGCATGGATGTCCTGCAGTTTGCAATGAAGTAAAACAACTGGAATGAAGCAAATATTTACATTTCTCATGCTTGACACAGATGGTTGTTGTTTTTTTTACAAAAAGAGACTATCACGAAGTCATCTATAAAGGAGAAGGACCAATGCATGAAGGGTATGCACGTGAAGACCACATTCAGCCCCATCACCCAGGAGATCTCGATTAAGGGGTAGGCTGGCTTACCAAAGACCAGATCAGAGTCAAGCCATCAGCCAGATGGAAGTTGCCACTGTATTCCAGGCCCACCTTGAAGCTCATCTCTTTGGGACAGCTGTCCTCGTTGCAGACTACTGGCCAGATGAGTCTGATGGCTTTGAAGATGGGCAGGATATTGCTCAGATGTCCCTGAAGCTGAGCTACTCTAGCACCTTTCCTGTCAACTTGGTCTGGAGCAGCTTCTCAGACTCTGCCCTAATCTTATTCATCACCAAGTTCCTGACTAGGGCCATGTCCCTAAGCTCTGTGAAGAGAAAGAGGAAAGTGGCATTGAGGAGGTGGCACATCTTATTGCTGGAGGTGGGATCCAGATGGGGTTCTGGCTGCTGTGGTAGCATAGTGCTGGGCTCCAGGTGGGAGCTGAGGCAGCTAGCACTGATGCCAGATCTGGCTCTGGGGCTGTCTAGCTGCCTGGGGTATACGAGGCCACCTTCAGCTTTGGCCACTCTGAGAGGCTCCAGCATCTTCCTGTAGAGGAAGCAGGAGCGTGAAGAAGCAGTTGGCCAGTACCAAGAACAAGACGTCATACACCAGCAGCATCATTGCCTCAAGTGCACCAACCTTCACAGCATAACCTTGAGAGGTGCCCCTGCTTGAGGGGAGGTCCCATCCCTGCATCCCAGTGCCATGTAGGAGAGCTTGAGAAGCTGTTTGTGCTGCTCTCCAGTTATGGGGTAAGATGAATGACTCATACTTTGTTTTTAGGCGCATGCTCAGTTGGCACTCAGCTGTTGAACCTGATGTTGTATTAAACCAGGTGTCTTCGATACATTCTTTCAGCCTCCACGCTTGAGACAAATTTGTGATTGTTAAGCTGCCTTAGAGAGTGTTACCAGTACTGTTCCTCACTGTCTTCCTATGCAAGGCCTTATGTGCAAGGCTAGGCTGAAGGAGGAAGTTGAGAGAAAGAAAGAAGGGGTGGAAGGAGCACGCCATCACATGAGTACCATCCCTGCAGTGGCAGTAGGGGGTCTGGAGGTTTTCAGGTTATGTGTAAATGCGACACTTAGGGATATGGTTTTGTGGGCAAGGTGGTGATGGTTGGACCAGACGATCTTGGATGTCTTTTCCAACCTTAATGACTTAGATTAAACACTAAGATGAATGTGTTGGTTAGAAAGTCACTACGCTATTCTGCCTCGTGTTTAAAAAATAAAGTGTTAAGTCTTCCTTATCTTCTTTATACTACAAGCTTGGAAACTGATTCTAGACTCCTTTGGTGTATGTACATTTGGGGTATGCTGTTGTAAAATACAAATGCTATTTTCAATTAAAATAAAGGAAACAGCATAGTGGGGAAGTCAGAGGTGCAGAAGAGAGTTGAATCTCAGTTTATTTTTAATATAGGCCAAGTGTTAGGTTTGCAAGCAGCTGATGTATCTGATAGGTAAGAATAGGAAGAAGAGTTCTATGGAGTTAAAATGGCACCTTGAATGGCCTTTCACTTTGAATTAGGTACCTTTAGATCTCTCTGATGTACTTCGTCCTGTGGGTTTGTTTTAAAACAAAGAAAACCGCCCTAAGCAAGGCGTATATCTGTGCTACATAGTTCTACCTGACCCAACCTTACTTCCTTGGCTCTCTTCAGATCAGTATGTCAATCCTTTTAAGGACTGACTCCTAAAGAGAACAGTTGGTGACCTGAGAATATAGTTTTGATCTGACAAAATGCTGGAACGTGGTTGTAATGTTACAGAAGTTCAGAAAGGATTCAAGTGTTTATTTTTCAGATAAAACATTGTGTTGTGTATTATATGTGTAGAAAAAGAATATATTGTTCACAGAGGTTGATTTATATTTGTCTCATGGCACCACTTAGTTACTGTATTCATCACTACTTTCATTTAGTCTGTTCTGACTGAAAACTGGAAGATTCCACCAGTTGGTTCTGAGTGCCCAAAAACCTTATTTAAAATGCCCACTGTGATGCTGACAGAAATTTGAGCCTTTATTTCTGTCACCTTTTCCCATGACCTCTGTGAGGCTGACAGATATCTGAGCCTTTATTTCTGTCATCTCTTCCATGACCTCTCTAGCTGAAATCATCATCATGTCTGAATTATTTGGGGTTTGCCCTCTGTACTCATCTTCTGTTGCTCACCTCCAGTTGTCAGACCTCAGTTAACTTTTACGTTTAGTCCCATCCTGCTGTCCTCATTTGCCTTAGAAATCCACAGAATGTGACTGAAAATCAAAATACTACATCCATGAACAGGGAGAATAAACTATGCAGAAAGCCTAAAGTTCACTTAACACACGGATTGTGATGTGATTTCTCTTGTGGAAGTATTTTTTATATGTTTTTGCTTTATTACTTTTTTTTGGGGGGGGGGAGGGGGTATTTTTGTTTTGTTTTTCACTGAAGTGACACAATAGAAGTGTCTCATAAAATAAAACTGCCTTAGCCACACTTCCTGGTTTTATTTTCCTGTTTGTGGGTGTGAAATAACACGGCAAGAGCCGCTGCTGCCAAGTTTTACAAAGCATTATAGTGCCCTGCAAATTATACCAAATGCATCTTACAATGCTAAATCCTCAGCTATGATCCTAAAATGAATCATGGATATTGCACTCTGGATTAGCAGTGTCACTTAACACAATGGCACCAGCTTAGGGCTACAGAACAGATTGCTGTTACAGAGCCCCAGGCTGGGCTCTGCAGTTGCTCCTTCATACAGAATTACTGCAGTAAGGGGCAGCTCAGGTAGGAGCTGAAAGAACTGGGATTTGCAGTTTGGGGGGGAAATATATATATATATATATATATATATATATATGTGTGTGTGTGTGTGTGTATGTATATATATATATATGTATGTGTATATATATATGTATATATATCTGTGCATTAAGAATCTGTTTTACAGCATAAGAAAGGAGTAGAAGTCTGGTAATAGTATCCTGTTTTGACTGAATAAACAAAAAGAATTTAAACAATTTCATCTTGATCTCACTGGCTGCTAGTGCGTTGAAGATAGCAAGTCCAAACATGGGAAAAACAAGTGAAGGCAGAGAGAAATATCAATTGCTCCCTCAACCGCAAGGAAGCCACCTTGTCTAAAGTTCCTTATTTGTACAACAAACATGTAAAACAAGTCAGGCTGGATCAAACACCTAAAATCCCTATCCAGAGCCTTCTCCTCTTGTGCACGTAGCAGTGCTGCTCGCTGAGAGCTGCCAGATACGCAATTCAGACCTGTCCTCATTACAAACCTACAGAGCCCAGGTACAGAAGGAAGGGTTTGGGCACTAGCTTCAGTTTTTACATAATTATAGAACCACAGAATCCCAAAGGCTGGAAAAGATCTCCGAGGTCATCCAGTCCAACCATCTACCTACCACCAATACTTCCCTTCTGAACCATGTCCCTCAGTACCACATCTACACTGATCAGCACCCCCAGGTGCATTTCTTGCACAGCTTTCCAGCCACTCTGCCCCAAGCCTGTAGCATTGCCTGGAGCTGCTGCAACCAAAGTACAGGACCTGACACTTGGTCTTGTTAAACTTCATCCCACTGGCATCAGCCCAGCTATCCAGACTCTGTAGAGCCTTCTTACCCCCAGGCAGATTGACACTTTCTCCCAGCTTCGTGTCATCTGCAAACATACTGTGGGAGCACTCAATTCCCTTGTTCAGGTCATTATGCCAGCATTCAAATCCGTCAGGGCTTCATACACGTGAATGTGGCTATCACAGAATGACCCGGGTTGGAAGGGACCTCAAGGATCATGTAGTTCCAACCCCCCTGCCTGGCAGGGCCACCAAACACACACCTTTACTAGATCAGGTTGCCCAGGGCCCCGTCCAACCTGGTCTTGAATACCTCCAAGGACGGGGCATCCACAACCTCCCTGGGCAGCCTGTTCCAGGGCCTAACCACTCTCCTAGTGAAGAAGTATCAGAAGCCTTACAGCAGACCGTGCATGCCTGTGCCTTCTGGCAGAGCCCTGAGGAGCCTCGGCTCGGCAGCACCACAGCGCCTAACGAGGCGCTGCCATTCCGAGACGGCCAAACGAAAGCGATTCTCCGACTGCCCCCGGGGCGCTGAGGGACGGTTCTCGGCCTGCGCTGCTCCCGCCCCGTTTCCTCCGGAGGCAGCGCGGAGGAGGCGGGCCGGGCCGGCACACGGCGGGCGCCGAGTCGGGCTCTCAGCATGTCGGGCTCGGAGCAGCGGCGGGCGGCAGGTAGGTGGGAGGACGATAGAGGCAGGCACGCTCTCTGCTCTGCAGGGCCCTCCGGGATGAGGGAGGCGGAGAGACGGAGCCCCGGGCCGGAGCTGCGGGGCTGCTGCTTTGCTCTGACTGGGGGGAGCTCGGCCTTTTCTGTCTGTGAAACAAAGGGGGGAGGGAGGAGGACGAGGCGGAAACACCGATTTGCATGGGGACCCGGAACGAAAGTACTGGAAGTCAGGAGTCAGTGCTGGAGATAAGTGCGGTATCAGTGTGGGGGTGGGAGGGAGAACAGGAGACGTGGCTATTAGGGCTGTAACGCTGCCGGTGAGAGGCGCTTGCGGCGCTGTGTTCGATGTTCTTGTAAAGCTGATAGGCATTCCATAGTCTTTGTATCTAAGTGACAGCGTGTTCTATCCTAAAGTTTGACTTTAACTTTTTAAAAGTCTGTTGAGGGTTTTCGAAGTGTTTCTCCTTCCTCCCCCTCTCCTTTAAGTTGAGGCAGAAGTGGCAGATCTCAGGTGCGCAATCAAAGATACAGATTTCTGGCTCATATTATAAACAAAATCACAGGCACAAGCGATGCTGCTACATTCTGTCTGCACTCATTTTCAACACTTCTGTCATTAGCCTGACCTGCATGTTGCTTCGAGCAAACTTGAAACAGCTTTTTATCCATCAGGTCACAAGTGACGTTTGCAGGACCCAACACTTGAAAGTACGATCAGTATTGACAGATGGGAAGTTTATTTGTAAATAACAGCACTTAAAAGGATATGACTTCCTTTTGAGCTGTCTCTCAGTCTCCTTTGCTATGATGTTCAATGTAAGGGCTTGTAAAGTCATTTCTAGAGCTCCAAGCCTACTGTAATGTTTTTATGAACATCTCAGTCAATACATATGTATGTCAGTTCTTTTTGCCGAAGGCTTCAGTCAGATGTGAAAAACAGGGACCGAAACGAGGAAAATCGTGTGTACAAAATAATTTTTACAATATAGGTATATGTGACCATGTCTTCTGCTTTGATTGCAGGCCATGTGCAGTTGGACAGCAAACCTACACCAACCACCACAGGTACAATACAGCATACCGTTTTCATAATGTGGTTGTTAGGCTCTAGTGGTAGTAGTAGAAGTATTGCGTTCAGTTTTGGGCTCCTCCCTACAAGAAAAACACTGAGGCCATGGAGCGTGTCCAGAGAAGGGCAGTGAAGCTGTGAGAGCACAAGTCTTTTGGGGAGCAGCTGAGAGAACTGGGATTGCTCAGTCTGGAGAAGAGGAAGCTCAGGGGAGACCACATCACATCTAAAACTGAAAAGATGTTGTGGTGAGGCAGGGGTCAGCTGCTTCTCCTGCATAACTAGTGATGGGACGAGAGGGAATGGCCTCAAGTTCCACCAGGGGAGGTTCAGGTTGGGTATTAGGAAAACTTTCTCCTCCAAAAGAGCGTTCAGATGCTGGCACAGGCATTTGGGTTACAAATGCTAATGAAGCTGTTAAAGTGCCTACTTAGCTGATATGTGAGTGAGCTTTTGGTTCATCTTTCACACTAATAGCTAAACTTTACGGTTGGATGCACAAGTTCAAACCTTTTCCTTTAAAGATTTGGTGGCTAAGTCACTTTTCTCTCTCTAACAGATGGAAATCAGAACATTACAGAAGTGGATGCATTTGATATAAGGTACAGTTCTGATGGCAGTGATGCACAGATGGCCTACTGAGGTCAGTTGAAGTTTTCCTGGCTTTCATTAGGAATGCAGCTGGATTACTCACACAACCTCACCCATTTACACAACATGTTTTGAGTTTTAGCAGCATCAGGTGTAGATCTACCCTTCTTATGATGAAGGCATGCAGAAGGGATTCTTAGGAGTGGATTCTTATGTTAAGCAATGTGCAGAGACAGTGGCCATCACAGTGTATGGACAGCTGGGCGAAGCAATAGTGTGTAACACAAGAATATAGTCCTTTATAGAGAGGGTATAGAAACAGTGAGGTTGTGGTTCCATGATTTTTTCCTGCTCCATCATGCAGCACTGTCTAGCTCTGGAAAAGGTAAACTACCCGTCTGGTAGCTTCCTTTGCCTTACTCACTCAATGAATACAGCTGAGCAGAGGAAGAGTTACACAGGGAACTATTTTGTAATGGTTCTTTGATGGATCCAAGGATATAACAGTCCATAAGCCACATATCTTACTAAGGAACAAAAATTGCCTGAATCTGAACAAGCTCTGGCACTGGCACAAGTACAATATCATAATTACAGAGCTAAAGTTGAACGTTTTATCACGTTAAGTACTCCAATTGGGGAAAGCGTGATAAAGCATCCCACTTACTTTTCTGACCAGTTTTCCAACTAACACTTTAGAAATCCCCAGCTGGGGAGCAGTTATCCAGAATTCCTGCTCCTTGTTTGAATTTTTCTGCAGGCGTTATGAACAGATGTTTTAAGGAGCTGCTCATAGTAAAGTGGAGAAGCAGAAATACTTAATGAAACATTTTGGTTGCTTCGTAGTGAAATGAAGGCATTTTGGAGTAAAGTAATCTTTAAGTAACTAATACTTAAAGTAATCTTTAAGTAACTAATCCAGGTGAATATCCAGAACTTTTTCTAGGAATTGCACCAAGACTGACCATTCTGCAGTAAGGAAAAAAAAGAACAAAAACAGTTACATGCCAAATACAACAGCTCTGCCTACTGACAGTTCTAGGGCAGCATGACCTGGACTGTCATTCTGTACACCTACAGCACAGGCCTATTCTATTGTGAGAAACTATCATCAGAAGTATTTTACCCTCTCTTGCCTGTACTGATGCCTTTATCAACAGAAGCAGCACAATTTGTTGCTCTAAAAACAGCCATGCCAAAGCCTTGAGCTGACCCTTTGGGTTTAAGTGTACAGATGATAGCATGTTAATGCAGACCTCTGTGTTGTGCTTGCTCTTAACACAATAAAAGAAGCAGAATGCTACTCCAAACATGCAAGTGCTCTACACATTTGTTGCCTTGATATTTAAAATTTCTCTACTTATAAGCTGGGTTGGTCATTTGTGCCCTTGTCCCTCAGTTGTAGGGCTCTGTTGGTTGGTTGCTAAACACCAGTCAACAGTTGTACCATCACAGCTTTCATTTTGATCCGTAAATTATACAAACTTGTTCACTTCTCACAAACAGTATATATGCTACCTCATCAACCAGAATATAGTATATAGGCTGCTGTTTAGGATGTAACACTTGGCTCAGTTCAACACTACCCGACCGATCCTTGTCCCCAGCCTAATCATGTTTTTACTGAACTGTTTAACATGCCCAAGCTTTTCAACAACACTTAAAATGATTTAGGTTCTTTCTGAAATATCACACATTTTAAAGTCTTGTCTTCTGAAATTGGATTCTCAGAGTCTGTAGTTAGTTTAACTGTAGACAGTCCCAGCTAGCAGGAATACAGGAAAGGAATTAACTTAGCAGCTAACTAACTCATCAAGAAGTTTTCTATCTCTGCCAACAGACAAACATATGACCCTGCAGAGCAATACAAAATGAACCATCAGAGAAGAGGAGTTGCGTTAATCTTCAATCATGAGCACTTTTTTTGGCATTTAAGGCTGCCAGACAGACGTGGGACTTTGGCAGACAGAAACAATCTGAAACGCAGGTAAGAAACTTGGATTTCTCCCCCAAAGCTTTAAAAAAACCTGAACTTCAGAACTTGAGATGAAATAAGCAGCTCCCCAGATCTTACATTTAAGTGAAGAAGAAAATATTTTGCAAACATGAGCCTCTGTGCAATCTTGACAAAGAAAGACATAATTAATACAACTTCAAGGGACATTCCTGTACGTCACAGAAACTGCTGGCACAAGTCACACGACTGCAGTGAGTCCAGACCTCTTGTAGGCCGAAGTCTTCAGAGTAACTTGAAGTAGATACTACATATGCACTGGACACCAGTTTGAGTCCAAAAACATTTTCAGTTGTTTTCACAATTAATGCATAAACATGAATATTCACTATCTTATAGAGAAAGCAATTGAGTTGGTAGGAATCAATCTATAATATGAGAAAATGTTTTTACTAACATGTATGTGCTTTAACAATAGTTTGACAGACCTTGGATTTGAAGTCAGAATTTTTGACGATCTGAAAGCAGAAGATGTGCTGCAAAAAGTGTATGAAGGTAGGAGACCGTATATTAGTTTTGTCTAACTATTGATAGCAGAATTTCTAGACATGCATTTTCTGCTCTCTGTGCTCATTTGACTTAAAATCTTTCATTTTCATGCACTGTGTTTAACATTAAAAGGGTTTAAGGGTTAAACTTCAGGGTATTTTTGTTGCAGTGTAAGCAAATCTGTGCTGAGAGCTAATGGAGCTGCTGAAAGAAGTTAGCTTTCAGCTGGGAGAAGTTAGCAACATTCTTTTGTACTTTCAGGGGCCTTATCTTGAGCCATGCTTCATCACTGTACCTTCAGATCTCCGCAGTCTTATGCTATCTGAAAATACGGTTCACTTGAGAAATGACTGATTTGAGATGAAATATAATACAAATGTGCCCTGTTTTTTGACAGTGAAAATGGCTGTTTAGTTAACTAAAGCACACTTGATATTTCAGCCTCTCGGGATGACTACAGCAACGCTGACTGCTTTGTTTGCGTGTTCTTGAGTCACGGTGAGAATGATCACGTCTACGCATATGATGCCCAAATCAAAATTGAGACAATCACAAACATGTTCAGAGGAGACAAGTGCCAGAGTCTGGTAGGAAAGCCGAAGATATTTATAATTCAGGTGAGATGCTGAATGGTTGTCACAAAAATCCTGCTGGTGCTAAGCAGTCAAACAAAACCCATACAATAACTTCCTATATTACTCTTTGGTTCAAAGGATAATGCAAGCTGGAAAGGATTCTGAAGGTCTGTGGTCCAGCTTCTTGTTCAAAGCAGTTGGATACGGGGTCAATCCAAATTTTTAATGTTAGAATTAGTAAACTCAGACAAGGACTTGACCTTTAGTAGACTGTGATTCTAGTAGTTATAGAGTAATTCTAAGAACTACCTTTTTTCCAGTGAAAGGTGACTTAGGCACAAGGCTGCTACAAACTTCAGCGTACTGTTAATTAGGGAGGTGATCCTTTCTCTTTCCCCAGCTGGTGAGACTGCATTCATAGCCTTGTGTCCAATTCTGAGCTCCCCAGTACACAAGATACAGACTTACTGGAATGCGTCTACTGCAGGGTTGTGAAAATGATTAAGGAACTGAAGCATCTTTCATATCAGGAGAAACTAGGATTGCTCAACCTAAAGAAGAGAAGGCTTAGGGGGAATCCTATCAACATATATGAATACCTGGTAGGAGGAGTGGGAATGAAGAGGAAGCCAGGATCTCTTCAGTCGTGCATGGTGGGCACAAACTAACACATAGAACATCTCAACACAAGAAAACATTTCTTACTGGGTAGGTGAGCAAACACTGAAAGATGTCATGTGACCTTGGAGACAGTCAGAAGCCAAGTGGACGTAGTCCTGAACAACCTGTTATAGCTGACCCTAAGTTTTTATTGGATTTCATTACCAATATTTTAATTGATAGAGATGTGTCTTTATGAATCTACACATATGGTTAATGTAAAACATAACAGGAGTCCTCTTTGTTTAAAAGCATTGTGGTAACACAGATTAGCTTCACAGAGGTGAAAGTATAACCATCCTTCTCTCCCCAACAGGCATGTCGAGGTGATAAACATGATGATCCAGTTCTTGTCCAGGATTCAGTAGACAGCAAAGATGAAACCACTGTTAACCAGACTGAAGTGGATGCAGCTGGCGTCTATACCCTGCCGGCTGGTGCGGACTTTATTATGTGCTATTCTGTGGCACAAGGTAGAGTTCTATTTTATGTCTGTCTGTCTGATATTTCATTAGAACAAGCTTGAACGCTTCCTCATTTTGCAGTCAAAATAATGAGTACAGTTCCATGTCATCTGTTTTGCTCCCTGTTAAGTGACATCTGGGAAGGAGCCCCATATGTTAGGGGAAAAAGTAAAAACAAACGTTCAAAATTGCAGTTAATTTGCCAGACAGAATCATTCTCTTCATAATCTTGTTGCTGAGCTGTCTGCTGACAGCAATCATTCCCCTTTTCTCCAAGACTGGTATTTGAGAGGTTTATCTGTTCCCCCATACTGTGTGGCTGTACTTTCCAGTCCGTCATCTGTCTTGTCCTCAGTCCCATCTGCTGCCATGCAAATTGCAGACAGTCCTGTGGACAATAAGCTACCAGTTCCTAAACTGTGTTCCTCTTGGCTAGACATGGTAAGTGACATGAAAACCATTTCCTTCTGCTGTTTCCAGTGAAACTGCATAACTTGACATGGTAAGATTTACATCCAGTAGTAACTCCATTAGGTGAAGGTAGCAAGGAGCAACCCTCGTGAATGTTTTTCAGTGGCAGTGGCTACTTACAACTAAATATAATCGTATTTTCCTGTTCTGCAATAGGTTACTTTTCTCACCGTGAAACCATAAACGGCTCCTGGTACATTCAAGATTTGTGTGAGGCCCTCAGGAAGCACGGCTCGTCCTTGGAGTTCACAGAACTTCTTACCGTCGTTAACAGGAAAGTTTCTCATCGCAGCGTGGATATGTGCAGAGATATAAATGCTATAGGGAAAAAACAGATTCCTTGTTTTGCTTCAATGCTGACAAAAAAACTGTATTTTCATCTAAAATCTAAGTAGGTTGCTACTTACATGACATTCTTTAATTCTCGCCGCAGAAGGGAGAAAACTACCATGTTAGATCAGGAGCTGGCAGAAACACTGGGATCAAACCATCCAGTGTGTATATGCAACAGGTTCAAAAAGGCAAATTTAAAGCTAATAGTGCAGCTCTGTTCATCTCAGGGAATCTGGACAAAGTTTACTGGTGCTGGATTAATAAGAGGTGCTCAGATTTTATTGAAATTAACTTTTAAGGACAGATTTTTGCTCAATATATCTGTTTAATTATGGCACATTTTTTACTATTTCCAAATCTTTTTAAGCACTGTCTTAGGTTAGCTTCTCTTGCTCCAAGAGTACTGCTTATAGGAAGTACAAAAAAATGTCTTACAAGTGTATCTATCTATGTACAGCAGGGTCCACCACCTTATTTTTATGCATTTATTAAGGTGGATTTTCTTTTTTCCTCTCAACGCTGAAAACATACTTCATTCCTTGAGTGCAATTGTAGTTCTAATGTGCATAAAAGGCTTCTTTTGCTGGCACATAAGTGTCATTGGTGGCGCAATTAAAGCTTGTTGGTGCTTTGCATCCTCGGGGGGAAAGAAAGCAGTAGTGAAATAAAGCAGCAGGTAGCTTGCTTTGGAATAGCATGATTTGGGGTACAAACACACTCCTTGACAAGGGTAATCTCATGTGGTACACTAAATCAAGTGATTTATATGGCTTAGGCTCACGTGCCACTCTTCTACATATCTTTAGGCAGCCTTGCAATATATAACGTAAGCAAACCTTAGTACTTCACATCTTGGTGTTGGACCAGACTGTGCCTCCTCTGGGCTCCAGGAGATGAGCTGTTCACTGTCATTTTTCATACAGAACTGACAGTACATATGTCATCGTGGACCAGAGGGAATGGTTTCAAGCTGCAGCAGGGGAGATTCAGGCTGGACATTAGGAAATATTACTTCTAAGAAAGGGTGGTCAGGCACTGGAATGGACTGCCCAGGGAGGTGGTGGAGTCACCGACCCTGGGGGTATTCTCAAGGAATGACTGGATGTTGTGTTGAGGGACATGGTTTAGTGGGAACAATTGTTAGTAAGTGAATGGTTGGACTGGATGATCTTTTAGGTCTTTTCCAACCTTGGTGATTCTGTGATCATAGGATGTTGCTACTAATGCAGCATTAGTAATTGCAATGCTTAATAGAAGCAACTGGGGAAAAAAAGAGTTTTTACATTATTGGTACATAATGCTTAACTCTAGTGAACAATGGAGAACTCATGCTAAGGAAAGTTAATTCACTTTTCTGGGTAAAAGAAATTGACTTAGTGGCTCTACTTTAGTTAAATCCTTTGATATACTGTGCTGTGAGTAACAGCTATTAAGCTTTAGTATGGCTACTTTGAAGCTTTGAGTAAATCATGTATATGTGAATGTTTTGGTAAGTTCTTTCAGTAAAATGCACCATTAAAACAAATAATTTTACAGTAAATCAGTTTGATGTGTTCTTTTTCCAGCAGCACTGACTAAATTACTTGCTAACTGTATGAAAACAACAGCCCTCACTTTAGAGAACATTCCCATCACTTGGCCTGGAAGCAGATTGCCTCCATTTTTACTAATGTGACTTGACAAATGCCTGAAGAACTTTGCTTTTATGAAGGCAAAAAACATCAAGTAATCAAAGTCATTTTTATAAATATTTATTGTAACTTTCGAAATCATAGTGGTCAAAAATATCCAGTTTCTGTAGAGTAAACGTTCCTATCAACTTGGAAAAGGCAATTCTAACATACACCAAAACAAAGTCAGTCCTTGTTAGTAATTTCCTGGATTGGAAGTTTGAGGTGCAGAGCCTGGCGCAAACGCTTCAGAGATTCTTCAGCCTGCAGTGGGAGAGAGAGAGTTCACCTTCTGCAGCCCTCCATTTCTCCCTCTTTCATACATACACTGTTCTTCCTTTCTCAGAAGACACTGGTCGTATTCAAGAAACCAGATTAACCATATGGAGGATGCTCAACTTTACAGGCCTACTCAGGCCATTCAGTTTCCAGAGAGCAGTGTGTGTGTTGTGTGCTACTACACCACCTTCCCACACCCTCCCCAACACACAATCCAAAGCATTACTTGAAATTATACTTAAAAAAATCATTCTCACAAGCTATTAAAAAAGCAACAAACTAGCCTGGGTATGTCCAGCCAGCAGCCTATAGGCCCAGCCCATCCTGCAGCTGCCCCCTCCCCACTGTGTTATTATGGTGGTGGCTCTGCCCAGCCCAGCCCCAGGGTTATGCACCCATCACTAAGCACCAACAATCTCAGTGTGTGCCATTGGCACTGCATGGGCTAAAACCAGGGCACGGGGAGGGTGCAGTGTAGTGCTGACTCAAAGGGATGGTGAATATGCTTACGCATTGTGATGCACTGGCTAAGTGCAGCTATTCTGTTAAAACAGCTGGAAATGTGATACATTTAATGATATATTTAAATATTGGGGGGGGGGGGGGGGGGGGGGAAGAAAGCAGTGTAGGGCTCAAAACCTAATCTATGTGTTTGAAATTTAACTCACTCCTTTTGTGATGAACTACTGAAGTAGTCTACATGTCAAAGGCAAACACCGTATGGTTATTTGAGAAGCGCAAACTAGTTAATAAGCAATATTATTATTATTAATTATTATTATTATTATTAATAATATTATTATTATGCCATTCTGAATGTAAGTAACAAACCCTGAGGTCAGTTTTCCAATGGCTGAGAGTTTACTGAACAAGTCAACCCAGAGGAGACCACCTTATTTCAGGACTGTTTAAATACCTCTGCCAGTTCTTCTTTTAGCTTGTTATATTGTTCCACATTGAAATGCTGGGCTTTGGATTTCCGATAGAAGTAGTGGAGGACCTGCCTGTCTTTAGCAGCAGGGTAAATGTAGTCCTAGAGAAGAAAGAAAGGCACATATCTGAGGTTAGCAAGAAAAAGCAGTCCAGGTCAAAGCAAATCAGCCTGTTTCACAATTATTTACCTAGTCCCACAGGCACATACACACACAATCACAAACATATACACATGCTGTTAAGAGACTACACACACATGCATGCTCTTACTTGTCGAAAGGGCCCTTTTAGACACTATAAAAATGATTTCTAGCATGTGTCTAAAGTGATTTGCTATAATAATAAAGACACAGCTTGAACCTCATGACTGAAGCTACCTGAGTAAATGGACATGACTTCCCAAGGAGTCAGGGAAAGCTCAATTACTGTTTTTCAAAGACTTACTTGAAAGTCTCAAGCACTCATGCCAACACAGCTGTTCTAAAAAGACAAGCAGTAACCTGTATAAAGAGATTTACGTGTATCTGGATACATAAAGTACGAATACGTCTGCACTTCTTAAGAATCAGGGAGAAAGAATAAAATACACATTCAAAGCCAGTTGCTCATAAAAACAGAACTGTCTGCCCTCTTCACAAATGGAACCTGATATCTCATGAGGTCTATGGATCCACCAGTATTATGGAAGGGAGCAGTGGCCACTCTTCCACGTAACTGCTGATGACCTACAAAAATTTAAATACTATGACAGATTTCATTCATCACTTCTCATATCCTGGCTGATGGAGTTTTACAGGTAGCGGTTCTGCTTAGAAGCTGGTCTGTAATGCAGGTGTAACAGTACCTGGCCTGATAATGTAAGGCATTTTTATCCAATCCTATCAGAAATCATTCTCAACTCCCTCGATCTGATGGCAAGGATACTTAACAAATTACATTTTAATCAGAGTTCAAGCACTAGGATTTTCGGTTTCTGTACTCCTACTTTACAATACTCCAGACACTTAAAGGAGGGGGCAATCACCTGTTTAGTAAGAACAAAGTAGGCATAGAAAGCCATGGCACTCCCATAGGTGATGAAGTACGTGACCGGCTCCATGATGTCCCATGAATAGACCCACCATGTGAGCCATGCCAATGCTCCACCTTGTGTTGACATCAAAGCTAAACCAACCCATAGAAGCCTGGAGGTCTTTGCATCAGCACTGTCCATAATTCTGGCTTTCATCTAGGGTAAAGAAATAAACAGAGGAACTTGTTCAAACAAACATTAGCTGAGGAGCTCATCAGTTGCACTGTGTTTACTCCTGCTGGGCTGGATCCTTTCTCAACGCTCTCCTCTTACACACTTACCTGGTGAAGAAAGAAAAGAACAGAGATCCAAGGGCAACCAGACCTCCTGGCTACCGAGCACCAACAGATACCACTGTTAACTTTCCCATTTCACTGCTTGAGATTTACATCTGCTGGATTTCTATTAAACATTAATGGCAGGTGGTGTTAATACTGAGGCTGCTCCTCACACAGCAGATCTAAAACCAAGGAAAAGTTCACTCACCCCATCAAACTCTTGATTTCTTCCTTCAGGCTGAGTTACCTTAACCTGCCCCAGGTCAACATTTCTAACTTCCTCTCTTAGACTACTGCAACCATTAGTCCATACAATCTGCCTTGTTGACTTGGTGACACAGGAAACTGTAGCCTAAGCCACTGATGATTTTTAAGCACACAGTAGTTTTCTTTCTTTTATTTCTTTTCCCTGTAATAGGTATTCAGAACTCATACAGCAGCAGGTAATTAAGTGGGTGCTCAATCCCAAACCAGCCATGCTAAAGCTTGTTCCTGACAGCTTTCTGCAGATGTTGTGGCTTCTAACCAGGAAACGAGCACCGCAGGAGAGAAAAAGAACTGAACTGAAAGTTATTTGAACTGTATTTGCATTGACTTTCTTTGCATGACAAAGTAGATGCTGTATGCATCCACGATGATCTTTTTCTATCACAGGACTTAATCCTGATATGAGGAAATACTTTTGCACTGAAAGACAAAACAACAACAAAAAGCCTCCCTCCCTTCCAACCTGTTCAAGAGGCATCAGCTGTTCTTTCAGGTGGTCCAGTTTCTGTAGTAATTCTCTCTCTTTCTTGATCTGGTGATCTTCTAAATGCAGAGCCACAAACAGTCTGTGAACCAAGGATTTGATGTCTTCCATTTCAGTAGCACGCTCACTAGTCAGCCTATCTGAAGATAAAGTGTTTATCATTATAAAACATTTCAAGAATCTACCCTTCATCCTTTTCTCCCCTGATCTACAACCCCAGAAAGCAAGACCACCCAAAAGTACAAAACTAATGGAGAAATAGTTAATTAAATAACTTTTCTTCTTCAGAGAGGTTCCAATCGTCTGAGACTTCTCATGCCTTTCACTAGATTAAGCGAGACAGTCAGAGCTATTAAAGCACGGTTCTTACCTTTTACAGGAGTTGACACACTGTATGTTGTGTCGTTGATAACAAGTTTAAAGTCGTTCATCAGTAAGACCTCCATCAAGGTTGCATCAGAGACCTTGCTACCATCTGCAGAACAAGATTTAAGATCTAGACAGATCATTCTAATCATAAAGAATCTTAAATATTAGCTATCTTTATTAATGTTTAGAATAACACTTTGGAAATGTACTTTCAGTAAATCCTGTAACTAATGCTAAACATTAAAGAGGAACTCAGTGCAGAGAGTACACTTGAATGCTTTCTCTATCAGCATTATTTGGGTAATCCATTCAGTTTCATTAGGCTTTACTATTATTTTTACTACTATTTCACTATGCAGTCTCCAGTGCTTTTCTCCAGTGATTGGCTTAACTTGGAAATTGGCCTGATTTGGACAGACTTGCATTTTAAGGGAGAAATAGCATTAAAAGAGCTCAGTCTCATAGATCTGCCTCTATACAAGCTTAGCAGACTGACTGCCCCTCTGTGTTGCATACACTTCTCAAACTTAATTTCACCATGCTCTTCAGTATTAGCATCTCCATTTGCATTACTTGGATAAAGGACAATATGACTGAAAATCTTAACAATTCACACACACAATCACGACCTTGGAGCATGCACATGAATTTGAAAGTATTTTATTCCCCCAAGCATCTCTCACTCTGACAATAATTAAAGTTCATATAGTTGATCATAAAGAAAGAGACTGCAGGCATTTCTCAAAAGAGACTTCCTAAATCCCTGCTCATGAGAATGTTCCTATGAATCAAAAGGAATGTGTATCTAAGTAAGCCTTCAGAAAACCAGGCTTGGGGCTTATTTTTAAGAGTTTCAGTGGATATAAAATCAGGCCTGTGAATACAAAATTGGTTAGAAGTGTAATGATAGTGTCTCCACTACAAGCAGGCTTGTATTTTCTTATTATGATTATGACTGGAATTGACCAATTTGAAGTGGAGGGTAGAAGAAAAAAGTCCTGCATAAAAAAAGCCATAAATTGTGATGGAAAGACTTGAATTCTGGTTTCTCCATCTACACACCAGTTTGCATCTCCTCTTAAACCTACGATAAAGACTTTCTGGAAATTAAAACACCTTCAGAGACCTTACATTCAATTACAGATTTATGTATTTCCTTAAACAAGCTGTTATAATCAATAGGAACCGGTCTTGTCAGTAGCATTTTTCACATTTTTATTACAGTAAGTATGAACGGTACTTGCAATCACTCTGTCTCAATGCCAGTTCTGACTGAATTAAGATAGCTAGATAGACTGTCCAGTACGAGGCAGACCAGGAGCTACAGAGGCATTAGTCTAAAACACTCTAGAGAACCCTTTCCTACTCCTCCCCTATGAAAAAAACTTGCAGGAACATGACCCTACCAGTACCACAGAGAACAAGCCAACAACACCTATTCACAACGACTTAAAACCGCAGAAAAGGAAACAAGTGAAATTTGCTATCAGGAAAGCTGTTGTACAGTTTTCTTCTTGCTTTTATACTTCTTCCCTTCATTCCCTCTCTACCATTTTCTTTTGCAGAGGTCCCTTCCTGCCTGCTAAGAGGAAACATTGCTGGGACGTGAAGGTTCCAAGAGCCAGCAAGAAGCCACTCCACAGTAGCTGTTTGATCTGGGCTTTATTCCCTGCACATACAGAGGGTGTCTTTGCCTGCCTCTGCAAAGGGATGCGCAGTAGCAGGAAACAGAAGCTTTATTCTAGAGCAGAATTGATTGGACTACTCACCTCACGGAGATAGGCAAGTAAACCTGAAAGGATTTCAATTCAGAATTTGAAATGTTAAGGTGCCCATCCACCAGTTTCTTCCCTTTTCTCTTTGTATAAAGTAGTGTAATAGAACGTCAAACGTTATTTGCATGTAAACTGAGGTGACATTTATAAAATTACATTTAAGCAAAAAGTGTTTCAAAAAGAAGTGCCAGACAGGTTCTTTGTTCTGGATCTGATGCACTGCAGATTTATTGACCTGTTCAAACCTTTCATTAGCTGAAAAGTTGGAAAGTTTGGGAAGATGAGGTTGTTTTGTTTTAGAAAATTCCATGCAGGCTTTCAGAAAAGGTTTACTTTTCCTCCTATGCTTAAGCACAGATATTCAAAGGTGAACAAAGGACTGTTTTTTGTCTATAGGCATTTTGCAAGACTACATCTACTGAAAATTAAAGTGAGTCATCAAACAGAGCACTAACACTTTCAATTAAGGCTGTGTTTCACTTAATGGCTAAATGACACTGAAAAGTATCTGCATTAAATCATACCTTCATCATTTTTCATTAATAATACATGCTTAAATTCAACTCACAATACATGACCAAAAGTTTCTCTTTACAGTATCAGTTTCCTAATAAATTAATCATCTAAGCTGTTCTCTATCCTTACAATTGCCTGGCACTTGAGAATACAGAGTAGAGAACTGAGATGTTTTAAGCCAAACAGACAACATTTTTATTCCAAAGTTGGAGTTCTAAAGAGATGAGACTAGATGAAAAGAGCCCAGATTTCTTTACAGCTCGGAAACTGGTGTTCATCTACACTGAAAATGCTAGACCTTACAGGTTTCTCACAGTAATCATCTTGTGCTGCACAGAAGTCTACAAAAGTTTGCCCTGAAGCAGAATGAGTACACAGCTTACATGGAAGAATGAGGTTCAGCAGTCACTTCGCTCACAGATATTAATTCATGAGTTCTTTTGCAGAGATAGCAATACTGAGAAGGTTCTTGGTTAGCCTTATCAATCCCATGGAGGAACCATTTTTACTGTGAACTTCCATGTTAAGGGGAAGCTACTAGCATTGATCATTTGCCACAGTGCTATCTGAAAATATAGGAGAATCCTACAAAATTGTCTTTTCTAGAGATGCTTCTACTTTCGCTGTCCAGCAGACACAGTATTCAAAAAGAACAGCACAATACCAATCTCTCAGGAAAATCAACTCACACAATTTCTTGCATACAGGAAGCTCATGCATTGTGACCCACAAAGATCATGTCTTCATCACTCTAGAGAATATAAATACACTGCTTTACATGATAGTTCCCTGTTGTGCTACATGCATTCTCAAAGACAACCAAGGCAGCTTTGCCAGGAACTCTGGCTTCCTATCCTTCTAGAAGCATTAATCTGTTTCAAGGTCCTTTAGAAGTTCCTGCAGCTCCCCTTAATATCATCCTTGAAGAGAGGGAACATAACGAATGCATCTAGTTATGAACCGTTGGACCAACATTACCAGACTCCATATGTTCTTCTATGCTTTACTTGAACAAAAACAGATCTTTTTATAGGAATATATCTTCTATGTTTGGGTTTTTTGTTTGTTTGTTTTTTAAGGTGCATGTTGGGAGTGGGTGTGAGGAAACAGATGCTTTTTAGTTAAAGGATTGCACACCTACAACAAAACAACCATTTGCATTCACCAGAAATGACAGAAAGCCTCATTCAAGTATCTATTTTGTCGATTTCAGACAAGGGTGCTACAACCCAATTCTATGTTTGTGATCAAGTCCTTGTTGTAGCAGGGCAGGACTCACAAGACTGTTCAGAACTTTGTTTAAAAAGCCACAAAACTTTGCGAAACACAAACCAGCCTGTCTTAAAATCACCTGAATGATTAGGACAGTGGAATAACCAACACGCTACAAGAAAAAAGACCAAATCAATGCTAATACGTTTTCCTTTCAACCCAAAGCTGATTAATGAAACCTCTCCAGAATTTTAGAAAGCTGCCCTTTATCACTGCATGCTTTTTCTATTTGCTTAGCTCCCAATATGTTTTCCAGATGAATTCATATTTGCATTAAGGCAAGCATTCTTCCAGCTTCAGAGAACACAGAACAACTGGCAGACATCACATTCCAGAACCAGACTGGCTGCCTTTCAGAATGAACAGAGAGGACAAGGAAGGAAAGAGATGAAGAAAACCAGAAGAGAGACATTTATTCAAAAACAGCATTACAAAGAGAAGCTGTTTGAAAGAGATAACAGGGGAATCTACTGGAAAATTTACAACAGTATGTCCAAATCTGCACTTTACGTCAGCTCAAGAGGACACAGATACTGAACGTGAAACACCAATAAACGTCAGAAGCATTAATCTCAACAGTAACAAAGCAAAATCTGATGCAGGTTTTAAATCATGCTTCAGAGGGGAATTACAGATGGTTTGAACAGGAATTAATTCATTCTGAAGACAGACAGAAATGTAAGATACCTGTTGCAAAGACTTCTGCTCTCACAATTCCTTTATCTTCTCTCTGTACATCTTGCAGAAATGCTCCCACTGTGGCTACCACTGGTTTAACAGCAAACTGGCAGCGTTCTCTTCTTGTAGGCAATGTCAGAGTTATTATGGGGAGACCATGCTTGTAATTAATAGTTACTTCTGGAAAAAGAACAACAACAAAAAAATTGAGAGTCGAAAAGCCGTATTGTAAGTTGCAGCTTAAATTAAAGCTGTTTTTTAAAGCACAGGATAAATAAAGATCACCTCATGGTACATATCTTTAATGAACACAGTGCTATATCTTCTGGGACGTGCTGCCTAATGGCAGCCTAAAGCTCCTCACAGGTAGTGGATGGGCAGTGCTGAGCTCTGCTCCCTGGTGACAGTGACAGGGCCTGAGGGAACAGCATGGAGCTTTGTCAGGGGAAGGTTAAGGATGCCCAGGGCAGTGGTCATGGCACCAGGCTGCCAAGAGTTCAAGAAGCATCTGGACAGTGCTCCCAGGCACAGGGTTTGACTTTTGGGTGGTTATGTGTGGAGGCAGAACTGGACTCAACGATCACTGTGGGTCTCTTCCAACTCAGGGTATTTCATGCTTCTGTTTCTATGCATGTGACACACAAATGAACTTGGTCTCGCAGCAGAAGCTGCATCACCCAGCTGAGTTAGGTGCTGGCCAGCCTGCTCTCAGCTGACAGCAAGATGCCTCCTGCTCACAGAGAAGCTGGCTGACAACAGCAGGCAGCCTTACCGTCAGAGGGCACCAGCGTGCTGTAGGAGGCTCCTTCCCGGCGTGCCCAGGTCCCATTGTGCCTCCAGAGCTGCACCTGCAGCACAGACAAGGGAGATCATTTCAGCAAGGTGAGGATACGAGACAGATTGTCACAGGCAGCACCAGCTATGGAGATCTATTTCTGTATCATATGACAGGCAAGAGGTGCTTCTGAAAAAGCCCCTTCCTTACCAACTCTTATCAAAAAGGAAGAACCATCTTTCTGGAAAGCATAAATGCTGTCAAAGGTATAAGGGACCTATAATTAAACTTTTTGTACAGCAAGTTTAAATAACTCAGAGAAAAAAGGGAAGGAAAGAAAGAGGAAAAAATAAAGCAGTGTTCCTGAAGTGCTTCATGCAACTCCCTCCACAATGTGGTGCCTGAAGGCACAGGAGCTCTGCAACACACGGCCTGTAACAAGCCCCAGAAGTAAATGCATTGCTTCACTGCAGTCTCACTGCTGAATCGCAAACAGAATGTACCCAGTTGTACCAAATAAAACAAGAGCCAGTGCAGCCTGATGGCACTATTTGCTTCATCACACGCTGCTAACCACAATTTAAGCACTGGCATTCAGGGCATTAAAAAACAACACTAACAAGGCAGCTTGGCAAAGCTTTCCAGACACAAAGCATCTCCTCTCCAACAGCTGCTGGCACACTGGGGAGAGGTGACCACGACTGGTTGTTTTCCAGAAAAAGTTTGGATATAACACAGCACAGCATCCTGAAGGCCTCATTTTGGAACCTGCAAGCCAAAGCCCTGTGAGAAAGCAGGGAAGGCAAGATGCAAAGGAAGGAGGCCTCCACCCTCACCTGCCTGTCATCCTCATGGGATTTATTATCCTGTAAAGAATCTCAGGCTCTACTATTTGAACAGAAACATCTCAGGATGAACATAGAATTTATCTATAAGAAATAAATCTATCATGTACTGTGTGATTCAAAGGCACCGACTCCACCCTGGGCTTCTGCCTGAAACAAGCAGTGCTCAAGATTTAAAGATAAAAATAAATCAGATTGGGAACGTCCAACACTGAGAAATTTGTACATTATAAACTTAAGGCACCAGAGGCTGTCAGAAACCTACACAAACAGCAAAACACCTAAACATGACAACATGATTAAATACACAAGTGGGAGCAGTCCCAGAAAGACAGAAAGCCGACAACACACACTGTGACTTGCTCATGCCTTCACCTGAGCAAAAGGCTTTCCCTGTAACAGAGCACATTTGTACACACCTACCAGACCCCACCTACAGGAGGTAATTACACACACACACACACACACTTATACTGCAAGAAACAACATTCAAAATGTGATGTTTTTCACAGAAGATCCTGAAACGCACAGAACTGCCCATGTGTGATCTTAACAGCCTCCCTTACAACTGTAAATATCTGTTTCTTGTTTGTTCTAATAGATAGTAAAAATAAAAACACAGTGCAATATAGTATAAGTGAGTTCCCAGTGACAAGCTCTTCCTATGCAAGAATAACTGGGAAGTGTGAGGGGCTGAGTGACCTTCTCTGCACACGTCCAGGTTTGAACCTCATGTTTCAGTGAAGCCATTAAGCCACGACTTTGTCCCCTAGAGCAAAACCATCCCTTCTCAAGCAGTCTGGCGCTGCTGCTGCCCTGCCACTGGCACAGAATTGAAGGCAGCTACCACCATACCTGAAAAGGAAGGCTTAAACAGGGCATGGAAAGACCAGAATAGCAATATCAGCATCATGTTTTAAAATAAATAAATAAACCCTAAGGAAAACAAAAACACAGCGCCTACCTACATAGGATTTTCTGGCAGCATCTGTTCTAGGTGTTGCCTGATTGCTGCTGCAAACTGAAGCTCAAATTTACGTGCAATCAGTTTGATACAAAAGCTGGCACCATCTTTTTGTTTTCCAGCAAAGATAGCATGTTTTCCAGCAAAGATAACGTGCTGCTCCCACAGCAGCCCACTCAGCTGCACTCCCTGGTGCAGGACTTGCTGTGCCCTTGTGGTCCCGGCAGCACCTCAACAAAGCTCATCTGTCCTTCTAGTGTCACACAACGTCAGTAAAGATAAACTCAGGAGCAGCCTTTACAAAAAAATATAATGCTGCAGTCTCCCATATCTTTACTTCCTCCCCTATAAGGTAACAGTAAGAAACTGAAATAGAAAAACACACTGTAATGCAATATGCCACTAAGCATCAGCTTTCTGCCCTTATTTTAAATACGCCACAGTAAGACACGGTAACTAAAAGGCATCTTGCAGCAAGCTTTCCAACAGGCACACTGCAGAAAACCATTGACATGTTCCATTTTTAAACTGGTATGATTTTTGGTTGGGTTTGCTTGGTTGTTTTTTTGTGTTGTTTTGCATTGTTTTTTGCCTTGAATCTGCAATAAACACAGCCAGTCCTCTGCATATGGATGACATCCACTTCAGTCTGATTCTCTAAGAGAAGCAAACTGAGCAATCAACTAATTACAGAATAATACGCTGCAGTGAGAGTCAGCTATCCCCAGACATTTCAGGAAGGCTGAAAACCAAGGGAAACAAAGAAACATCCAGTGTTTCCTCTTATTATTTTAGCAAACCTTCCTTTCCTTCCCTTTCTACCAAGGAAGGAGATCCAGAAGTCTTTTTGCATCCAAGGTATCAGAAATCTTCCATCTTCATCCAGGTTCAGTCATGTCTAACAGTTCAAAAGGCGTTGTCCTTCCCAATCTACCTCCTCTTCGGAATGAAGAAAGGATACAACACCTAGAACTGAGCTTGCAAACCCAAGAGAGCTAAGATTTGGAGAGATAGAGGGATTACAGCATGGAGAATGTGCTTGTGTTTTATCAAAAGCAAAAGCAAGCCTACCCTGAGAGCTGTGCCATCTGCTCTCTAACAACACGCAGTGAAAAGAACGGTCTGTCAGCACAGACGGGACTTTTCATTTCTCCAACTAAACACATCTTGTTCTCGTGCTGCATTTTCTTGATAGAAATCCCAGCCCAGGAAATGCTGCAGTATTTAACTTTAAGGATAACAAGAGAGATTTTGTTTTAAAAATATACACTTACAATATATCCCATTAGATAAGAAAATGGACTAGCTGAATCTTTTCCTACAAAGGTCCAAGAAAGTGCACATCTTAATGCGTACAGCTGCTTTCATATCTCTCAAAAACATGTTTCTATTCATCTCCAGGGGAAATAGTAATTCTTCAAATTGCCAGTCAGGAAAAATCTTGTTTATAGTGCACAGATAACGGAAGATAAATAACAGGGGATGCAAAGTCAGATTAATACACTTGCAGCTTTACCACAGTTTTAGCCAAGTTCTGTTTTATTCTTAAAGCACTTCTCATATTGAAAGCATTGGGCATGTTGCAGCATGTGGGAAAGAAAGGCATTATGCAGAAAACATAACTGCTCGTCAACACTCCTCTACTTAGAATATGACTAGCCATACCCATGCCCCAAACCATAAAAAGCAGGGGTATCTTAATAAACCTAAAAGAGGCACTTCACTACATGTACGAGTATTGTTTTCTGAGGCTTTTCTTTACTTTAATGATGCCTTAAGGCAGTTGAAGCTTGACTGAGCAAAAGTAAAGTGCTTGGGAAATCAGACTGACGCCAGGCTTAAAATTAGAACCTGGCAGAGGTAAGAAGGTCAGTGAGAACCACCAGCAGCAGAGGAGCTCCCAGGAACGGCTCACACCTGACTTTCATGAAGTTTGCTTGCAGGTAATGCACTGCCAATCAGCTCTGCCAAGCATGCCATGGGAGAGAAATAGCTGCTGAGCTCTCCAGCAAGTGTTCATCTCATCTCCACTGCAGACATGACCAGTTCCTGCCTACACAGTAGGTACTTAGCTTTATGTCCACATCTGCCTTGGCCCCAGCACAATTCAGCACAAATTCAGGGGCAAGTAGCTGAATGCTGCACTACTGAAAGTTTCTCCTTTTTACCTGCAGCAACATTTGTCCATATAATTACTGAAACACAACAGAATATAAAAAGATGTCTTTATTATAAACATCCATACCTCTGTTCCTTCATTTCTTGCTAAAGGTTTGATGTAGAATTTGCCCAAGCATTTCACAAACAGTGTTTTGCACGGGCAACTGCAAACATATACTTTTCCAAAGGGAGAACAGTTTTCTTTGGATTAGTTGATGAAAAATGGGTTGGAATGGACAGATAAGTTCAGTCTGATCTCAATATACTTTTTAACCAATGAAATCAATGGCGTAATAAGGCAAGTAAGCAGAAGACTAATTGCTTTCCTTCCAATTGGTTCTGATGGGCAACATGAAAAAGGCAGACACTGTTAAGAACATCCACAGCCAGAGAACTTAAAAACATTATTTTATAGAAACTGCAACAGGTTTCATCAAAACACCAGCTGCAGTATGTAGAGCTACCCAGCCCACCCACCTGTCTTCACTCTGTACCATAAGGCTGCTCGTCTATTTAACTTTTCTATTGAGCACGCAATGAGAATGTAAAAACTGAACACTTCCAGTAGAGCTTTTCAAAGGCTTTTTCTAAAGCTTGTTATCATAAATGAAGCAATTAAGCCCAGTGCAGGAAGATGAAAGCCCCCATGTGCCCTGAGCGGTCTGGCACCTGTGCTGAGATGTGCCCGCTAGGCCTCCCCCAGAGCAAACCTGCATGTGTGCTGATTGCTGCTCACCCAGCGCCTTTCAGCTCCATTTCCTCTTTCTCTATTAACTCCCTAGGACGTGTATTTGAGGGACTGATGTGACAGGCAGGGAAAAAGACTGCACTCTTAATGCAGAACTTACAAAGTACTTAGAGGAATCCCTTTCACCATTACTCTGAAGTAAAGGAGCACAAAGCCATGCAGAACAAGAAACCAATAGGCAGCTCTTCTCCTTGGGCACACGGAAGTACTGCTGCAGAACAGATACAGCTTTTCTGGCAGAAGATTATCCTCAAATGCTCTAACAGTGACTGGAACTACTGGAACTATGGAACTATTACTGAAAAGAATCCTAAGATAAGGGGGCAAGAAAGCAATGCCATGGAGCATGGCTTCTGCATTCGGCTCAGGTGAGGAGAAGGCTTCCTCCGGTAGGTTGAGTTTGTTTAGACTTTGGAGAGGTATGAGATAGGAGAAGAATAAAATAAGGAAGCTAATCTTTAGGAAAGTTATCAGTGCTGGGGCTGACACTCTTTGATATCTTCATCAGCGACACTGTCAGTGGGGTTGAGTGCACCCTCAACAAGTCTGGTGACAATACCAAGCTGTGGGGTGCAGTTAACACACAGAGGGATGGGATGCCATCCAGAGGGATCTAGAGAGGCTTAAGCAGTGGGTCCAGGTGAACTTCATAAGGTTCAACAAATCCAAATGCAAGATCTTGCTCTTGGGTCAAGGCAACCCTCGCTACCAATACAAGACGGGAAGAAAGGATTGGGCATCACCCTGCTGATAAAGACCTGGGAGTAATGGTAGACAGTGAGCTGGACATGAGCCAGCAATGTGCTCTCACAGCCCAGAAAACCAATCATATTCTGGGCTGCTTCAAAAGAAGCGTGGCCAGCAAGACGAGGGAGGTGATCAGATATGAATATTTTTTTTCATTCTCTCAAAAGTCCTTGTAGCTTCTTTAAATGGGATTTCGATGTGGCCACCACACATATCTAGGCTCCCTGTACCTCACAGGACATTTGCAACTTTTGCTCCCAGCTGGATCACCTTGTTTTTCTTGACCTATAATAACTACGATTTTTGAACATACTCAAGTGACACTACGATATTCCTGAGATGTAGAGATTACACCTCTACATTTTACCAGCAATTGTATTTCGCTCTACAGGCTTATGATGCTCAAACATCAGTGGGTAGGAGCATCTTACACAACCTCCTAAAATACGACATCACCGAATTCACATTAATTTTGTACCATCACTTCACTGACATCTTATTTATGAATAAGACAAGTATAATTTAGTAAGTATTACTAACCATTATATCGGTAGCTCCATTAGGCCCTAACTGACTCCTCTCCTGGGTTTGTTAATCAGTAAGATTTAAAATGGACTATGGTGTCTTTTGCACAGACTCCTTTTTAAAAAGAAGACAAATTTTCAAGTAAGTTTTACAAGAAGAATTTGCTCCAAGAAGATAAATCACAGATGAAATGCAGGAGAGACAACAGCAAAAGGTTTCATACAGCACAAGCATAATAAATGCTTAAGGATTCTTCGCAATCAGAAGAAACTGCCTATTTTCTTGTCCTCTTGGTCAAGCTAGCCTGTCATTTCCTACCTTCATTTTATCATGCATGATTACCTGCTTCCTCACAAAACTGCCTACCAGGCAGACTCAGCTTTTGTCAAATGGTGATGGCTGAATTTCTTTCCTTTCTGTTTTGCAATCCTAAGTTGTCAGCTGCAGGCAGATTCCAGGCAATCAGTAAATAGCATTTTAAAAACATTGCTTGATTTTTGTTTTGTAATTAGGGCATTCATACTCTTGTACAAGTAACACTCACATGTAGGCAAAGTGGAGTCAGAAGTTTCCAAGAAAACCATTTTGCTGCCTTTAAAGGACTCAGAGACTATTTCTTCCATGGAAAGAAAGGCAACATCAAATGCCTTCCCTTCCCTTGGCCTAAACTAGACAGCCCTGAAAGCTACATGGACTCTGCTCCTAGCTCTACCCAACTGTAGACTGTTCTCTTAACACCAACCAATTCCTAATTCACTGCAAAACTTTCTTCTGGTAAGGAACAGGAACATCATTTTGGGTTAATCTACTTCTGTTTTACTGACACTGTTCATTTGTCAGCCCCAGGACACGTTCCAGCAACCCACAGCCCACAGCAAGAAGAGGGCCTTGTGTGTTACCTCAGGTGCCAGGCTGAAGCTATGGGGCTGCCAGTCTGTGCCAGTCAAGTAGAGGCTGAATCCCAGTAGGAAGCCCCACTTCCTTGCTCCTTCCTGCTAGATTTCCAGTAGCTTCACACAGGAGTTTATTAGTTGAGAATCATAATAAGCACTATTAAGAGATTGCATGAGATATCCAAAGACAAAAATGTTCATTCATACCAGCCAAGGAGACATTCACACTGGGGGAGAGACCTGCCATGTATTCCAGTGCCCACCCAATCCCACCTGACCAGTGTGGTTAACCAGTAACAAACAAGCTGGCAAGTAGAAGAAAATGATCTCAGCCCAGAATCACAAAGATTTCTGCTTGCCATCTGTTCTGTTTCTCCAGCATGCTGCTCCAATGAGTAAAAAAGACAGTCCTTCTTGCTGCCTATGAGATTAAAAAACAGGAATAATGGCTAATAAGGCTTTCCTTATTTCATAAATTAAACAACAGAAGTTTGCCTCCCTGTAAACAGCCGCCAGAAGGAAGGCAGGAGCAGATGGATTTAAATGCTCAGCGCTGCCTGTGCACAGCCAGCAGGGAGCCAGTGAGATGCACATGCATATGCACATAGGAACACAGCTCTTCCTCCCTTTCCAGGCCACCAGCAACCAGTGTGAAGCCTCCTCAAATGGCCCAGAATCACATGCTTGGGCTCAAGACAGCTCCCTGGAGCAGCACCTTTCTGACAGAGGGTGCACAGTGTACATATCGCACTGCAAATCTCTCAGCTTTTGCAGTAAGTTGAAATACTGCCATACTTTATTGCACAGAAGCCAAATGACAGTTCTCCTCTGCTAGAAATAGCTCTTCATCATTCTTTGTATCTTTGAATACACACTACACCAGGACATTTAATGTGGGTTTTGCAAAGTCTGGCAGCTTGATGTCTTTGTCATGCAGTAGTTCTGTTTTGTCTCACAACTGCCACTGCAATAATCATATGTACCAAAGATACTCAGCAATTTAGCTTTCAGAGATCCACTTTCACAGCCTTCAGTTAATTTATAAAAGGCAGAAAAGAGCTGCAGCAAGAGGAAGTGACGAGCAGAGCACACAGGGTTAGCTCAGCACCCAGCTCCCCTCCCGTGGCTGCACAGACAAGGCCCATTCCTTTACCTGACACTGGGTTTTCCTTCCCAATGAGTTGATGAAGTGCAGCTAAAAGAGCAGGCTGTCCAGTAAACCTGAGATCCAAGCTGACTGTGACACTGCCATCGAGGTGAGCAGAGGGTGGGGATATTGCCAGGCTTGTAAATGCACATTTGCCTTCAGGCACCCAGAATAGCACAATTCACTTTCTGCGTGCTGCATGTCCTTCACAACAGATTCGAATAACGCTGACTGTGACTAATGTCACAAGATGAAGCCAGACTCAATACATTGATGTGGTCACCCTAAAAAGACTTCTCATTCTATATATTTATTGGATTGCTGTCTAGCGTAGCTCCGTGTACATCCAGTAATGAATTCCCACCCTCTCCTTGGGGTAAGTATTTAATAGCCAATGTGATAAAATGTTTGCTCATTAAGACCGGGATGTGGTAGCATTGTGGTGGAGTGCTTGTTCATTAGGACCGGGATGTGATGGTGGAATATGGAGGCCACAAGGGTTGCAGAGCACTCTAATTTTATGGGTAGATTGTGTACTCTGCATAGTTAAAAGTTTCTAATTGGAACATTATCGGCTCATTGCTTGTAAATTGATGACAGCCAAGATCATTTTACTATTGAGGAGTCACACATAGGATATCCAAAGTCTCCTTCTCACTTCACCCTTATCCCCAGCCACACACACAGTTTCTTTCTATGCTCTTACTTCTCATGTTTGTTGATTTATGAACCTCTGTAGTTACTGCCTAGGCCAATTATGTGTATTTAATCCTTACTTTTTTTCCCTAATAAATTAATCTCTACAGCTTTTAACCACTGATACTGCTTGTGAGTTCTCTTCAATGATCAGTACTTCAATTTGAAGTAATAGGAAGCCTGAAGACAAACACATCATTTCTCTCACTGTACTACACTAACACGGCAGCTCAAGAACCAGCAACCTGGTTTTCCAGTAGCTCTCACCAAATGTTCAAAGTGTTTTGTACCAGGAACTGGATCCTAACTGTCTCTGCTCAAGAAGCAGGTCCCTTTGCAGCCATATCCCAGAGAAACACAAGCTTATTACCTCAGGATACTGAGGGGTGAAGAAAAATGAGACCAGGAGCAGCCTGCTGTGGGTAAATAATTAACTATCAGAACAATGCCAACCTAATTCCCAGCTTGCTTCCCCTCTCCTATGCTTCAGCATGACACTTTGATGTCTGAATCTAGTAGCATGACATACTCACTAGTGCAGGCTGGAAGCAAACAGCTCCTACTAGCAGTCCACTTTCTTTAAAACTATTTGAAGAAGACAAGAGGGGTGACATTTCCCAGCTATGGATTAAGTGTTCTCTGGCTGGTTATAGATAAGCTGTTGGCCAAATTGGATCCCTGTGGCTATGGGCAAAGGTCAGCAGAAGGCAGCCCGGAATACTGGTACCTCCCAGCCCCGGTGCTGCTTGCTCCAGAGGGTGGTTTGCTAATGTGCAGTGAGACCTCGTAGTTACACTGTTTCTATCAGAATAATTGCTTTGGTTTTGTTTCTTAAATGAGAATTTCACAATCTGCTATTTCATCAGAGCAATGCCAGGATGGCCCCCCAGCAGACACCTCCAGGTTCACAGCAAGCTGCGGATCTCCTCACTGCAACAGCTGGTGAAGCACTGTATTCCTTGGATGGCATGGGATTCACTCTCCAGGCACCTTATTAGCATGAATAAATTTACTCCAGCACTGGTAGCAGAACAAGCCATCCCGCTGCATGTGGCAGCAGGTGAGAAAAAGTGATGCTCCATTTCTTTTTCCTTCAAAGCTCCAAAAGCAGTATGAATACCAGCTGCTTGGACTTCGCCAACTCTAGGGCTTTGACTGGAAAAGCCTTGACATGGGAAATGCAGGTCACCAGCAGCATGCCAACCTTCTTACAGGAACGGCACAACTGGGACCAACTCACACCACCTGCTGCCCTGCTGTGATGAAGGCCAGCACTAGAGGGGAACAACCTTCCTCACAAACACATAGCATGAGAGTTCTTGTAAATCTTTCTCATGTTATACCGTCTGCATGGTCTTGAGAGAAATAGCATGTTGGACAACCTGCAGTAGCTTGTAGTTAACACCTTTATAACTCAGGAGAGCTTTTCTGGAGTGCAAAAGATCATCTGACTTTTTCAAGGATGGCTTACCAAAAGTCTAGCAAACAAGCAAAATTGTTTCTCATTAGCAATAAAAGAGCCATGTTTGCAAAGAGTCATTATGGAAGAAAATACAGGGGAAAGTACATTCACAGACTCGGACACCAGCATATTTTGCTGCAATGTGCTTTTGCTGTCTGCACAAGGGAGGATCTGATAAGGATTAATGAACACACTGAAAATCTCTTTGCTTACTTGTTCTGTGGGCATGAAGGGCACAAAGAGACCCACCAGTCTCTGTGCTTGTTTTCCCCATGTCTGTATTCTCCATGAAATGAAAATAACACTATTTAAGTTCAGTTAAGAATCTGCCTTTTCCCACATCTACATGTTGCATCCGAAGTCTCTGAAGCAATCTGCCAAATGCTCATATTTAAGCGAAGGCATTAATTAACGCTACAAAACAATTATTTAATCTAAATGGGATATCCCGAACATCTCTGCATTTGTAAGGAGATAAAAAGGCCGCAGAGTACGTCACATTGAGCAAAGTGCACCGAGCCAGTAACAACACAATCTGCTCACTAAATATCGATAGTTTGTGATAAATACCAAAGTCCAGCAGCTCTGTTTCCAACATTTCCTTTGAATACGCACCTCTGTTCAACATTTCCCTTTCTCTGCACACGTGCTGCTGAGGCTCAACCATAGTTCCTAGAACTAACACATGAGATTTTCCTGCTGGCTTCCCCTGGAGCAGTGTGCTGCTCTGACAGCTGCCCCTGACCCTCTGAAGACTGGAAAAGGTGTTCTGTATTTTCCTTAAAGCTCAAGTCCTTGAATCAAGGGATGACACAAAGGTCTCCCTCACCACCACAGAGCTTCCTCCAAAACCCAAGAACTACTAGGAGAACCACAAAGGCCAACAGCAGTACCTAAGGGCTTGAATTTCAAATGCTGCACAGCATCCAAAATTATTAGCACATGAATGAGCAACATCAGTCTTTTTATTCAAGATTATTCATAACTTCTGATAGCATCTGTTTTGTTATGTTATTGCACGCAGCTACCTGCAGCATTACAGCTAGGAATATTTGTAACTTGCACAAAAGCTTTTCTAATACATAAAGAGAACTACTACCTACTGATCGCTAATGCCAAGGGAGACTGGTTGTTCTTTAATGGTTGATGGTGCAGTGCATACTTGTAAGATCGGCCCCCCAACAAGCCCAAAATGTATTTGTATTTGAAAGGCAGCAAAGCCACTTTTTTCATCAGCTGGTGCAGGGAGTCCCTGAAGACAGTTGCATCCCTGCTCACCAGAGGAGTGACAGCCATTGCAGAAGGCAAGGCAACCGCCACACAAGGAAGCTTTAAGAAGTGCTGAAGAATGGCACTACTGTAATGGCTTGCCCAGACTAAAGTCCTGTCAAGGTGTGGTCTATAACAGATTATTCTCACTTTATGCTTTCACTGTCATGAAGGGTAGCTTGGGGTCAGTACTCTCAAGAGCACACATGGCACAACAGCTGCAATTGACTTTCACAAGGCCCAGGCTCTTTTAACTGATCCAGGTCAGTCACCTTTCTAGGATGCTTACAGTCATGGGCACTGCAAGACTACGCCTGAAACTGAAGAGTTCTGGGCCACAGTGCTTCGAGCACACCCCGTTTTATTACACCAGAAAGACTAATTACAAATACTGAGCACGCACCCTTGGCTTCTGGCTAAAGATTGCAGGCCTAAATATGAACTACACTTTCATATCTTACAGCATGTCAGACTTTATGGCTTCAGATACAGAGTGCTCTTGTTTTAGATGATTACGATAAAGAATATCAGAGAATACTCTCACAACTAAGAGATTACAATGAGAAAAAAGTGATGGGAATCTCATTGCAAAAATCTTAAGTGTCTGCATATTAAAGCAAGGCTAGCTCCAGCTTTGGAGGAAAAGGAAGAAAAAGACAACACTTTTGCTTGAAGGCCATTGCAGCTAGCTAAGAAACTGTACCAGATGGATTGACTGCAAGAAAAAGATGATGCCATGGTACCAGTGCCTGGGAACACACTCTGGCAGGAATCCTCTGAGATTTTTATTAGACCTCTCTTGGTTTTGAGAAGCATAAGCAAAGCTGTGAAACATTCTGCAGCAGGTCATCTCCCAAATCAAAGCCCCCCAGAGTCCACCAATTCTGAACCTCTCCAGTTCCTTGTGCTGCACATTTAGTGAGGTTTATGCTTTGAGATACTGAAGTGAGAACACTACAGCTTCCAAAAGTTTTCCTAATCAACAAGAATTATGCTGCCAAAATGTATGCCACGAGCGTAAGCACCGTGACAGCTGAATAGTTTGCAAGTCATTTTGAAAGCAGCCTTTGAGAAAGCATGAAGAAGAATCCAGGATACAGCTGGCAGCATACACAGTTAAACAAGAATGTGTGAACCAAAACAAAACTATCTAGTACAGGTTCCATGTAGGATTTAACAGGGTTTGGTTACTGCACATGAATTTCCTCACGAAAGAGCTCAAATTCTTGACTGTTTTTCCTGTTTGAACACATAGTGAAGTGAAACCAGAGGCAGCCAGAAGAGAGGCACTTCACCCTCCCCCTCTGGTATCAGAAGAAAACAGATGGCTCAAGATCACAAGTCACTGTGCCTCAATCCCCTCCCAACTCAGACCCAGATGATTTCCTGCTTTTCATTACTAATATTAGCACAACGTTGCTCTAAGAACCCACTATTATTAACATTGCATTTTTTATGACAGGTGTGTTTCTTCCACCAGGCTTCTATTTTTCTAGTTGCTTTCATTTTACTGCCCACAAACTCCTCTTTCAACTTTTTTTGTTGTTCTCAAAGGCATGGCAGAGATAGGACCTGCAGAAAAGGAAAATGAGCTACCCCGTAGCTAAAATCATGTTTGCCATCTTCTCAAACATTTTTAGATACTCTAACACATCTTCCTATACTGTGATTAATTTAAAACTTGTCTGTTTGCTATTCACCTGCACAGTCCAGGCTAGCCCAAACCTCTGCCCTACTCCCAAACAATCACTTCAGCACACAGCCTCTGGCCCACCCACCTACTAACCCACCCTGCAACAAAAGAACACAACCAACTCCCCCTCTGCCCATAGCTGCAGCCCTCAGAGACACCCCCACTGCAAGGACAGGTTTATCCAGCTGTGGGAGAGGCAAGGTGTGGAGCATGGGGGCCACAGAGGGCCCTAGTAGGTGCTCAGGGGCTATTTAAACCTATTGGTAAAGGCAAGGAGAAGGTTTTACTAAATAAAGAAATAAACAGAAGTCTGGCTTTCCACAGATTGCAGATTGCTCTGCTAATGGGCTGGTCCAAAAAGCAAGTAAAGAATATCAAGAGATAGTTTGCAAGGGAAGTTAGGAGAATGAGACAGGCCTTAGGAAGAAATTAATATAGAAAACTTGAACAAAGCAACGTTGTCCTGTGAACACCACAGCATAAGGATGTCAGCCCAACAGGTGACTGCACCCTCCATGGAGAACATTTGTCTTTTGCAAAGCAGAGCACTGCCCAAACTGATTTCCTCATAATGTATTATATTTGATTTGCAAAGAAGAGCAATGTAATCTCTCCTCTGCTCAGGCAAATACATCAGACATTTAAAGACACTTTTGTGATCTCTAAATCAACCTCATGGTCTCTTTCTCTACAGTTAAGCAATAACAGAGAGAAAGCAGGAAGATGAAACTGTTACCTGCATTGCAGAGCAATGAAACATCTCATACAAGACATAATACCTCCTCTCCATCTGACTAGAACATGAAGGCTGAAGTAATTTTGATCTAAAACAACCAGAGTGCACGCGACAAGATAACTGCTTCAAAACTGCTTATCTGAAATTGAGGAAAAAAAAAAAGTTACAAACTTGTCTATGTATAATGTATTCGATTTTTCTGTCCTTTTGAAGATGCACCGTCTGCTCATTGTGATAAGTGCAGCTTCTAAAGTGCAAGTTTCCTGTTTTCGCAATGAACATTCCTTTTTTCATCTGAAGGAGCACTATACATTCCCTCCCCAGCAGCAGGAGGTTGTACACCACCACACCAGCACAAAGCTCACTGTTTACCCACATACTGCCTGCTGACACCTGACATGGCTGTGCATAGCATGAAATCACTCCCAGTCAGCCAGGCGTGGATGAAGAATTGGTTCACGGACCCAAAAGAAAAGATACAATATTTAGCAGGCAAGTGGTCAATCGATGTTCATTTTTTATTTCTATTCTCTTCTTCAGCTACTGTGTTATAGCAGATAAAGCCACTCTAATATGAGAGATGTACTTTACAAGTAATGAACTCGACCTTCAGAGTCTAAATCCATGCTTCCCCAACCCTTGAGGATCATGGACACCATGTCATGCATTCCCTGATAGATGAGCCATCTATCCTTACAGTGAGCAGACCACAGATTCCTCATCTACTCAATCAGCCACAAATGGCACATATTAGCACATTTAAAGAGCAAGTCAATTCTCCCAGGATGGCATGCAAGAATAACTGCACCTTCAGGTGCAGTGTCAAGGTGATCAAGGGCGCATGAGTCAGACAAGGATGGAAAAAGTCTTAACAAGTAACTGGCAGGCCTGGGAGCTGTCTTCTGCTCAGCCTCCCTGTTCCAGTTCAGAGAACAAATGGCTTAACTGTTTGCTGGGCTCATCGCTTTAGCTTAGGGCACTTAGCTTGGGAGAGAGTGTCTCTTCATTTCATCTTTCTGGAAAAGAAAAAGGAAACATCAGCCCAGAGCCAGAGCTGGTGTTAGATGCCTTTAACAGAAGCATCTCATAATCAACACTGAATTGCAGCAAGGCCCAGATGTGGCTGCAAAACACCTCCAGGCTCTGAAGAACTTACTGTCTTCTCACCTGGCTGCAGTAACTGCGCTTCCAACAGAATCACAGAATCACAGAATTACCCGGGTTGGAAGGGACCTCAAGGATCATGTAGTTCCAACCCCCCTGCCTAGCAGGGCCACCAAACATACACCTTTACTAGATCAGGTTGCCCAGGGCCCCGTCCAACCTGGCCTTGAACACCTCCAAGGACGGGGCATCCACAACCTCACTGGGCAGCCTGTTCCAGGACCTAACCACTCTTCTAGTAAAGAACTTTCCCCTAACATCCAACCTAAATCTTCCCTCCTTCAACTTAAAACCATTTCCCCTAGTCCTGCTATTATCAGCCCTTTCGAAGAGTTTACTCCCTTCCTGGGAGTAAGTTCCCTTCAGGTATTGAAAGGCTGCAATGAGGCCAACCAGCAACCTCAATGAGAAATTCATCTTTGCTGCCAACCTGCAAACGTGCTTCCAGGGTAGAAAAGATCCTGGAGAAATCAACTCCGACTCTTGCAATTCCATTAGTTTTCCTTTAGCTCATTGCCCTTCATAAGGTGGTGGTAAGAAAAAATAAAATTTTCATGTTTAATTAGATGATGAGAACAGGCATACTGCTTGCTTTCTCTCCAGTGCCAAAAGTCTTACAGAAATGACTTCAGCAGGTGAAATCTTTACCACAAAAACATAAACCAAAACAACCAAAAGAAACATCAACCCTTTTCATTCTTCTCCCACTTCTTCAGACGTAATTTATTACGAGTTTAAATGTTTTACCTTTAAGCTTCAAAACAAGATTATAACACATAAAAAGAACACCAAAAGAAGAAAAATAAGCATTGTTAGAAGAGACTGACACACACTATGTCTGTAAATAGTACTAAGTATTAGTGCTCAAGCAGTGATTTGTGCTAAGTCTTCAGAGTATCTGAGGCATTTGCAGAGCAATTTTCTCAGACATTCTCTAGAGGTTTAGTATTAATTGGTCTTTTTACAGGTACAGAAAAAAGCCTCGCTCAGAGCATTGGAAGGAACAGAGCCTGACTGGGATGTTCCCATAAAGCATAAGAATGTACTCACACTTACAGCACTGTTTGGATTATCTCAGCACCACTCAAAATGAAATTGCAGCATCATTTCCTGTTACCTCCTTTACAACAACAGCGGGCCTCATACAGGTACCACTTCACAGCACGACTCCTCCTATCCCCATTTTAAACTTAAAATAACAACCCACCCAAAACATAATAACAAACACTGTCAGAAGGGTTACTAAAAGGTAGGTACCTACATATGCACTTCCCTTTTCAGAAGCACAGCCTATTACTTTGCTATCACACAGGGACATGCTTCACACATATAGTAAAATACTGAATAGCTAGAACATGCATAGAAGTGCAAAGGATGATGAATTTCCATGATACAGACACCTATCTCCAGCACGTACCTCCTATATATTTATCTCCCACATTTCTCTCCAAAAATCACATTTATCAGAGCAAATGCAGCCATCTCCCAGCTGCTAGATGTGCAAAGAGTAAGAGCAGAAAGCATCCAGCAGCCATCCCCAGTACCATTCTGTTTTTCTGGCATAGATGCAGTATCCAAAGGCAATGAAATGAACTTGCTGAAATAAGCATATTTCTTGCAGTAGATGACAAGAGTGTTTTCAGTGACCTTCTGAAGACATTTATAAGTTAACATACGCAAGAGAGAACAGCACTTCCACAGACAGCTCAGGGGTATGCATGGTGTTGCTGACATCCTCCAGTAAAAACACATTCTGAATTAGAAAACAAGGTTTGGATCATTAAGCAAACTCCTGTTGTAAGAAACAGGAGAAGAGAGGGAAGCTCACCCAGTATTCACAAATTATTTCCAGCTCTCAACTTCAATTATACCTCAAAGGACCCATGTAGGCTGCAAATACAGAGCAGGGAGAAAGCACATTTAAGTGGAATACTCAGCAGCACAAGACACTCAGTGATAACCCTCTTCTGTAGCTGCTGTGATGTCCTGCAGTTGCTACTTCAGTAGAGTATCCTGGAAGGAGGCAAAAGTTAAAACATAACAGGGAAAAAACCAACATTTTAAATTATCCTGTGGCTATCCAGACACATCTAGATTGATAACAGTGTTCAAGAAGTGCCGGGATAGGGAGCTAGGAGATATGGTTTAGGGGTTTCCTGTAGGTATGGTAAAGGGAGGACGGTTGGACTAGATGATCTTGTAGGTCCTTTCCATCCTTGTGATTCTGTGATAATCCCTAGACTGTCTAAAACCAAAAGATAAACTGGAAAATAAGTAAAAAGCAGCACAGCAGCCTGGAACAAGAGTAACTAGACGTCATTAACAGGAAGGACAAAAAGTTAGGGGCAGCCTGAAGCAGGGTGTAGTCATCAGCTTGTCACTGAGAGCATTAAAAGAAACATTTCTGACAGATATGGATGACACTGGGAAGGACAAAACCAAAAATACTCAGTGCCCTGCTTTCTGCAGGTAACCAAACCCAGCGGTTTCCCAATCAGCTGCAATTTGCAACCAGGAAAAATCCTTTCCTCAGCAACAAGCATGCATCATTTCCTAAAACGGAAAGAAAACAAAAACACTCTGGCAGGCATGTTTGCAAACCCACCTTGCAGCTTACACACAACCTTTATTGTGCAGATATACAATTTAAGAGAATCCCACAAATAGAAGTGGGACACTGTCTGAATTAACAACGTTGAACAGAACTAATGCTTTGTAAAAAACAGTTTTCCCAATTCAGTTCCTTCCTTACTCTCTCAATACAAGCCAAGCCCCTTGCAGGAGACACTGTCATCACACCAACAACTCCACACAGCACACAAACAGTTCTGCTAAAGCGGACTGTGCAACTGCAAGGGAGCCTGGTTTTAAAGAGCTACAAGAAACAGCGTAACTCAGGCTTCGATTCCAACAGCAGCTGAAATCTCCAGTGCTGCAGGCAACCTCATACAGATCTCCGCTGCATAAACTAAACTGGGAATCTCATGTATATGAATGTCTGTAAAAAACAAATCCTCTTCAGTTTCTCCGCAGTGCCAAACCTGGTATCTAACTAGACTAAAATATATGTTAAAAAATAAATAAATCAACCCTGTGTTTTCTGACTCAGACGTCTCTGAACCGCCAAGGAAAAAAATGGCAGTTTTCAGCTCGATTTTGTGTTAACACATCTGTTCTCCATCACAATACAGGAAGAGGAACTCTTCCTCACAAGAGCAGCAGAAGCAGAGCATTTCTCTGAGCACAGAGTTAGGATGTGCAAGGGGAGAGGAAATGAAATAGCTGGCAGCCCTGAAGTTTCAGCACAAACCAAATAGCTGTGGCATTACAAATCTGGAACTCCAGCAAAGGGAACCATATCCTTCTGGGAATAAAATTCTGGGCAGCAATAATAAGGCCTGCCCAAAAAACACAACACGCTTCATTGCACTTGAAAAACTGTGTGTCTAAGCAAATGCTGAACACTTCTCAGAACAAAGAATTCACGTTATACCAATCAACTCCTCTAACTAAAAAGCCAACTTAATAAATGATTTCTATAAACATTACGCTGAAAGCACAGTGGCCTTAATCACAGCCATTCAAGATGGTGAGGATTTTGTCTAACAGCTGAGCTGAAAAGCTGACAGTTGAGGATCCTGCCATTCATTGCTGCAATCGCTGCTTTCACAGAAAAATTCCAACAAAAACTACACATTCCAAGGTGGCTGTTTTACTTCAGGGTTAGCTTATTTATTGCTAAAAAGCACAGCACACGAATAGATGCTGTGCTTACACGTCTCCTCACACACACAGTGCCCAGGCACCTCCATAGTATGTGACAACTCGACGTAGCAGCCAAAACATCGCCTCCAGCTTTGCCAATGGAGGCCCACAGTCAGTGCCACAGAAGGTGTGTGGGCATACTGATCTCTATCACAGCTTACAGCATGAAAGCAAGCTGGAGAATGTGGCACCAGAGCTTGTCAAGGGTGACTGTGAACCGTGTTGAGCTCTGCCCTAATGAATTGCCCATGAGCACTCCACCCTTCCTTTCCAGAGCTCCAGCAAAACTCCTCCCATGCCTGTGACCACAACAGAGTAGCCAGCAGCAAACACCAGCAAACAGAACTACCAAAAAACTTCAAATAAAGGGGGAAACACCAAAGAGCTGTGCCAGTATTTAACTGGTGAAATGAACATAATCTGATGCTTTGCTCAGCTCTGAAATCTAAAGAGCTGCAGTAATGTTTCACTACTTGAAATTACACCCACAGGCCATTAACTTAACTTTTACAATAACAAACATGTTCACTGCTTGAGCTGCTCTACAGAAGCACATTTACAAATCTAAAAGGTGTCCAAAGATGAACACAGGAAGAGGAAAATCAGAAAGCAAGCCTCATGTTGCCATGCTAATGGCTCTGTAGAAAAGTTAAAACTCTTTTTAACTGCACATATAAAAAGCTCTTCATGTTAACTTATTCCAAACACTTCCACTTCGTCTTCAAAAGAATCCCTCTTCTTAAACTAGAAAGTGTAAGAATTTCACTCCTGGAATTTGTCACCGTCATTTTCCTTCCCACTGGGTGACAGAGCAGATCGTTCTCCTGCTTATTTCTTCTCCTCCTCCTCCCATCCTTTTTGCAGCATCTTCCAGAACCTTCATCAGTTTTCAGTCTCATTTCAGAGCCCTAAAACAGCTCAAAGCTTGCCTGCAAAGCTGTACCCTGCAGAAGTCAGAGGTGATAAACTGAACAAGCAGCATCAGAGCGTGTTGAATGGCAGTGTAAATGCTCACTGCAAGAGGCAACGTATTCTTAGCACTCCACATTTAAACCTGAAGAGATGAAGGTGGCTAAGCCAATATTTATTTTAAATCCCTTCTTAAGTGTCCTCCTAACACAGCCGTGACAAAGCTGAGAAAGCTTCTCAGATTAACAGAGTAGGGCCAAATTAATACTAGCAGATTCTGCAGGTGGCTCTCTGAGCACACTGTGTGCAGCAATCCTTGTCAAGACACACACATGGAGGTGCTGGGTGTCTCTGAGTGGCCATGACACCCATGCAGGCCACACAGCCCTGCTCAGCGCTTCCTTCTGCCTGTCACCTCCCAGCTCGGGTATTCCTTCAAGCAGAGGACAGCACCGCGGTCTGCTTCATCACAGGAACACTACCAAGAGCACATGGCATTTCTGCTGTTAAAAAAGGCCATCAGGGATTACGGCTCGCCCTTTCCCGGTAGGCAGCCCCAGGGCCTGCTAGCTGCCCTGCCCGGCGACCTGGGAGCATCCCTCAAGCTGCAGCACGGGCCAAGCACGACGCAAGCCCCAAACGCTGCATGCAACAAAGTTCCGCAGCAATACTTGAGGAAAAGTTTTGATTGTTTTTCTTTTTGCTTCCACTTCTGTTTCCTATCAGAGTGCCGTAACTCCCCTACCACGCCCCGTGCCTGAAGAACCCGCTGCTGGGCCGGGAGCTCGCTCGGTCCTTCCCGGAGCTGCCGCCCCGCCCCACCGTCCTCCGCCGGCGGCTGAACTTCCCTGCGAGTCGCCCCGCCGCACTCACCTGAAGCTCCGAGAGGGGCGGCCGACCATCCCGCCTGCCCCGCGCCGCCCGGCCGCCCGCCAGCAGCCGGAGCCGCCCGTCGCCCGGCGATAGACTCCGCACCGCCCGCCCCAGTCCCGCCAGCATCGCCCCAGACCTCCTCCTCCTCCGGGCTCGGCTCGGGGCGGGCGAGCCCGAACGGAGGGCGTTTCCTCCGGCGGTGTGTGCTGGGCTGTTCCTTCCCGCCCGCCGTCCGCCTGCTGCTCGGCACTGAAAACGGATTTCAATAGCTGCCTTTATAAACGGGGTGAAGAAAAATCGTGGTTTTCCTCATACCTGAATGCCCGCTGCTTATACAGATGATAAATAATAACCCTTTGTCTCGCACTAGGTGATTTACAAGCCAAATTGCCCGGCGTGAGGGGACCTGATTATTATCAACCTGTGCTTCAGCAGAATAAACACCATGATAGCACAGAAACGGAACAGCTGAACACAAAACATCCCGAAGTTCAGTATTTTCAAGAGCGGTCAGTTCACAGCAGTAGAATAATTTGCAGAGCAAACCGCAATTGCCATCTACTGCACATGAGCTTATCCCACCAAACCTTCACGACCACAAACAGGTTTTGTGCTCAGTGCAGAGCAATGGAGCAAATGGGACCCATGGTGTTACAGCAAGGAAATAGAGAAGATTCATGGTTTTCCCTGCTGTTGGTAACATTAATCCATAGCCGTGCTGCATACTACAGAATAGCTGGACCCCGTGGTAATGGAAGGCGCTTCAAAACTGTAGGTCTGGAAGAGCATTGCTGTCATGGCTGAACACCACCATGCCTTGAACCTACATGGCTCCAGGGGACTGAGACCCCACACTCCCTCAGCTTCTAGCTGGGGAAGGGGGACACATGCATCCCTGTCTAAAAATTGGGAATCAAAGTGCTTCATTTCAGGCAAGTCTCATTACTCATCCCTAAGCCATTAATAAATAGCCAGAGCTTTCCAAACAGTTGCACAGATGAAACCCAGACTCCTACATTTCTACAAAGATGGTAGCAAATAAAATCCTTCAGATTCTTTCGGATGGGGTAATAATACCAAGGCTACTTGCACTAAAGACAGACCAACATTTTCCCACCAGAGAGAACTATGTTCCCTCCATGGGCAAAAAACAAAGATCTGTCTTCAAAATGCAGGAGTAATAAATATTAAATTTCCTAACCAGACTGCTAGAAGACACAGCACCACATGGGAAAAGACCCAGACTTCGATTATAGAAATAAATTCTGACTCAAGGAATGGGAAATGCATAGATTGGATGGAGGGAGGATCATAAATTGCACTCTTTACTACAGTTGCCAAGCTGCCTAGATTGCACTGGAGTATTTATTAAGTTAGCAGATACCTGAATTATGATTGTAAAGAAGTTTGTATCATCATAGTTCCAGGGCCGTTTGAGGCCCAGCTGCAGCAGGAACCAGCCATCAGTGCGACGATGGAAGAGTTCAGATGTGCCCTTGCAGCAGCACCTGCACCAAGAGCCTCAGCCAGACTCAAGCACTTCAGCTCCTTGACTGCACTATTAACACAAGCTTAGAAAAATCTTTATTAACATACAGTTTTCCTCACTTTGGCAGTAGTAATGACCTGCTCTAGTCCTCTGAATGCCTTATGGCTTAAAATGTGAGGCAAAGTACATGTATTGTCAGAGTGGGACTGAAATTGGCATTTGTTGGGACCATACCACAACACCATCCTTGTATGCAGGCAGCCTTGGCAAAAGCCCCATGCAATGCTCAAGGCTCTAAGTACATTCTGGCTTCTCCCAGAAGCAATGTAACAAAACTTAATTTTTATAACATACATTTAGTGATTTAGCGAAAGCACTACTAAAATTGACTGTAACAAGAAGTCAGGGTGAAAAAATAACAGGGAAAAGACTGGTGTAAGTCACTTCAACACAGGTTGAAATGCATTGCATAGTACCAGGCACCCTATTTCAACTACTGTCTTAGTACTGCAAGAAGACAGATGAACACCATCAAAAATTTAAGCGGAGAAAGTGAAAGCCAGAGAAAGCAAGATACCAGCACAGCAAGGACAGAGAGCTTCTGCTGCTCACCCCAGCTGACAACACATTCACAGAAGCTACAGAACACACACAAATTTTCAGAAATAAAAAAGTTTACTATACTTTGCTCACAAGTAATTAGGTTGCAAAACTGTTCATTACAAGAAATGATTAAATCTAAGGTCAACAACGCTGTTAAACTCATTAGCAAAAACGCTGACAGGGTGTTTCACTTGTCAAGGTTTAAGCTAATCTCTAAACATGCAAGATACAGAGGAAAGTCAGGTCAGGTTAACCTGCACGTTACAAGTTTCTCGCATTGCATGCCAGACCATTTGATACCTCTCAGACAGGACAGGATCCTGATGCAAACTGATCTCTACTGCCACTGAATGGTCGAGCTGCTGTTCAACACTTCAGTGGCTGATGGGCCCCTCTATCGCTGCTCTTCTCAACAGTCATTCTACTTAACAGAACCAGAACCAATCCATCCGTCCAGGCTGCTTGAGATGTCAGTCATGGTTGCAGAGCCATTTTCCACTCTTTTCTAGAGCTTTCAAAACACGTATTTTGGAGGCTGAAAAATTTAATGCTTACTTTCTAAGAATGAATTACACTGTTGCATTAAAAAAAAAGGCATACTTGGTAATTGGGAATGGCAGTTTGGACAACAGCAGCAGCCCATTCAGATGCAAATAAGTGCAAAGAAAAATGCTTTGCAGAAGATGATCAAAACACAATAAGTCCTCCCTCCCCCCCCCCCCCCCCCCAATATTTTCTAATACAAAAATGCAAGCTTTTCTTTTAAAGATCTTTACAAATAATGATGATAAAGAGTAACACTTTCTATGGCTAGCAGATTTCTGAGATGGTAAATAACCACCAACTCTTGTGCTTGAGGATTTTTGTCAGTAAACCCTTCGTTCAGGAATCTTATGAAGTCTCAGCATCTCTCAAGGGGAGACTTTCTACTCACGCTGCAGAGATAAAACAAAGAACCTACTCCTTTCCAACAGGAAGAACTGTCAACTTTTCTTTTTCTTTTACATAATTGTCACTTTCTTTTAATGGTAACATGATTGAGGGTGGAATCTGAAAGCTGTATTTGCTGATGTCTCTGAGGTAGCGGTCTTTTAACATCTGAAAGATCAAATACTCAGTGCTACAAACCACATATGTCGCTTTAAGAAGATAAAGAACAAATTGTGAACATAAACTAGTGCAAGAAAAACAGTATTCATAACTTCTTTAACTTTTCCAAATGATTGTTTCAAGTTCTGAAATACTCCCAGTTGTTCTGCCATCTCCTCTTCTGTAGGAACACACAGCTCCTTGTGCATGATTGATATTTCTAATTAGACACCTGCAAAGAAAGGTATTTTACTAAAAACCTTCAAAAGGAAAATCAGGGAAAAAAAAAAAAAAAAAAAGGTATTTAATTTTCTAGTTATCAAAGTTGTAAAGGAAGGACAACAAGGACCCTGCAAGTGAGCATCAATAATCATCAAAAGTAGAGGACCAGAGCAAAAACTGAAGAGTCTTACAATAGGGTTATTTGTATTTTCACTGCCCTGTAATAATCTCTTGCATGCAGTACTAATCACGTAAGAATTCACTTGTTACTTGTTACACCCAACCTTTGGACTTTTGTGTAAACAAATCAACAGAAACTTGCAAGCAAACAGAAGATACTATTAAGAGACTTCTAATTCCTGTTACTTATAGTAGTCATAGTAACCTCCCAGACTCCTGCATTTCATTATAAACGTAACGTCAGTTTAACTAAAACTTCAATCTATTTAAAGGCTGCTGGTTTTTCTTCTAGGAAAAAGGCAGGTAAAGATGTATCAGTAAATCATTGTAGTCTCCTTCCCCTCATACATTTACAGTTCTCAATACAACTGTACCAAAACACATATGTTACAGTCTCAGAATTACATGGGTCCAGTAGTCTTTATATTACCTTCTTCCAGCTGGAAATTTACCTTTGTGTTTCCACAGAAGTGATTACATGCACAAATCAGAAGCAGATATCATTGTGCATTTAAATTGAAATATGCTATTGTCATTTTTGCAATTACAATATTTTTGAGGTGCTCTGCATTTGTTACTGCAAAGTCATCTATAAACAAGCACATAAGCACAGAAATCCTGATTACTAAACAACATTCAGCATTGCCTCACACATTTATTACATGATAATTTACTAAATTGAATTGTTTTCTAAGGTAACCTTCAGGCAACTTAAACACATTTAGCCAAAGACAACACAAATTATATTTCCCCACTGACTTGGTGCTAACCTACAGAATAACACTTGAACAATTTAACTAGGGGAGCTTTTAGAGTATTTGCAAATCATTGTTTAAACACAATGGACGTGTAACAAAATGGCAGGGTACTGAGGTCTTAAGCAACAGAGAGGGAGGATCTGCTAAGATATAATAGCAGATCCTCCCAATCTCCAGGTCTGGTACTAGAGCAGGTTGCCCAGGGCCCCGCACAACCTGGACTTGAATACCTCCAGGGACAAGGCAACCACAACCTCATCACTCTCTCTGTCAAGAACTCCCCCAGCATCAAATCTAAACCTTCCATCCTTGAGCTTAAAACCATTCCCCCTTGTTCTATCACGGTTTACCCTAGTAAAAAGTTGATTCCTCTCCTTGTTTATAAACCCAATTTCAATACTGGAAGGCTGTAACGAGGTCTCCTCACAGTCTTCTCTTCTCCAAGCTGGACAAAGCCAGTTCACTCAATCGTTCTTGGCAGGATAGGTGCTCCAGCCCTCCTCTGGACCCCCTCCAACGGCTCTGCATCTTAACTACATTGGAGGCCCCAAACCTGGACACAGTACTCCAGATGGAGCCTCATGGGGGCAGAGTAGAGAAGGACAAAATCACTCCCATCCCTGCTGGCAACCCCCTCTTCTGGTGGAGATCAGGATACCATTGGCCTTAATGAGCTGCACAATGCTAGCTCACATTCAACTTTTCATCCACTGGGACCCGTAGGTTCTTCTCCACAGAGCTACTCTCAAAGAGTTCTTCTCACAGTCTGTATACATAACCTGAGTGCAAAACCCTCTGACTGACAGCAACAGGGCAGAAGGTCCATCACTTTTTGGGGGCTATCTCCTTTGCCCCTTTCTCTCTAGTATACCAGGGAGTTACTCCACCAGCCAGTCTCTTGCTTCCACTCCCTGACGGCCCTTAACATCTTCACCTTCTCTTTAAGCTCTGCCACCACAGAATCACAGAATGACCTGGGTTGGAAGGGACCTCAAGAATCATGTAGTTCCAACCCCCCTGCCTGGCAGGGCCACCAAACATACACCTTTACTAGATCAGGTTGCCCAGGGCCCTGTCCAACCTGGTCTTGAACACCTCCAAGGACGGGGCATCCACAACCTCTCTGGGCAGCCTGTTCCAGGTCCTAACCACTCTCCTAGTGAAGAACTTCCCCCTAACATCCAACCTAAATCTTCCCTCTTTCAACTTAAAACCATTTCCCCGTGTCCTGCTATTGTCAGCCCTTTCGAAGAGTTTACTCTCCTCCTGGGAGTAAGTTCCCTTCAGGTATTGAAAGGCTGCAATGAGGTCACCCTGCAACCTTCTCTTCTCTAGGCTGAACAAACCGAACTCCCTCAGCCTGTCCTCATAGGGGAGGTGCTCCAGCCCCCTGATCATCTTCGTGGCCCTCTGGACCCTTTCCAAAATCTCCATGTCTTTCTTGTACTGAGGGCTCCACACCTGGACACAGTACTCCAGATGGGGCCTCACAAGAGTCGAGTAGAGAAGGACAATCACCTCCCTATCCCTGCTGACCACCCCTCTCCTGATGGAGCCCAGGATCCCATTTGCTTTCCGGGCTGCCAGAGCGCACTGCTGGCTCATGTTGAGTCTATCGTCCATCAGGACCCCCAGGTCCTTCCACCACCAGGCCGAGCAGATCTCCCAGCTGCTCACACCTCACACAGCTGGAGTTCCTGCCGCCCTCTTCAGGCAGCAGAAGGTTCAGGCAATCCCTGCAGCCGGAGACCTGAGGAGCCACATTCTTGTAAGAATCTTGTTATTCCGGTCTCTTATTCCCTGGTCTCTTCTGCCGCCTGGCGTCCTTTTAGCGCCATGACAGCTCAGCCTCGGCCTTTTCCTGGAGCGAGGCAATTCAGCCTTGAATGGAGGCTTCTTTTCAAGTTTGATAAGCCTACCTGTGCCTTTTCAGTGCTGTGTTTCATTTGCAGGTCTTTTGTTAAGACAGAGCAGCCTTGCAACATGCTTTCTGGTCTGTAATGCTACATCCATAACTATTAACAGCATTGAAAGGCTATTGCAGTTTTGCAGGCAAGAAATAACCACATCATACATCAACTCAACAGCTATATTTCTAAAAATACACTACTAAAATATGCTGTAAGTTTATTTCTTCAAATCATCATCAAACAAACAACCTATATATATATATATATATCCCCAGTACAAAAAAGACAGGGATCTCTTGGAAAGAGTCCAGCGGAGGGCCACTAAGATGGTGAAGGGCCTGGAGCATTTCCCCTATGAGGAGAGATTTAGCGAACTGGGTCTGTTTAGCCTTGAGAAAAGAAGGCTGAGAGGGGATTTGATCCAGGTTTATAAATACCTGAGGTGTGGGTGCCATAGTGGTGTGGCTGGTCTCTTTTCAGTAATGTGTAGGGACAGGACTAGGGGTAATGGGATGAAACTTCAGCATAGGAAGTTCTGCACGAAGATGCGGAAGAACTTCTTTACGGTGAGGGTGACGTAGCACTGGAACAGGCTGCCCAGGGAGGTGGTGGAGTCTCCTTCTGTGGAGATATTCAAGAGCCGACTGGACGCCGAGCTGTGCGACGTGGTGTAGGGAGCCTGCTTTCCAGGAGGGTTGGACTCGATGATCTCTAGAGGTCCCTTCCAACCCCTGCAATTCTGTGATTCTGTGAGGCAACCACAGCCTCACTGGGAAGACTGTTCCAGTGTTTCACCACCCTCACAGTAAAGTTCTTCCTGGTATGTATTCTAAATCTACCCTCTTCCAGTTTAAAACCATTTCCCTTCATCCTGTCACTACATGCATTTATAAAAAGTCCCTCCCAAGCTTTCCTATGCACTCCCTTCAGATACTGGGAGGTTGCTATAAGGTCCCCCTGGAGCCTTCTCTTCTCCAGGCTGAAGAGCCCCAGCTCTCTCAGCCTGTCCTTCTAGAGGAGGTGCTCCAGCCCTCTGATCATCTCCATTTCCCTCATCTGGACCTGCTCCAACAGCACAGTGTCCTTGTGTTGGGGTCCCCAGAACTGGACGCAGTACTCCATGTGGGGTCTTACAAGAGCAGCGCGGAGGGGCAGAATCACCTCCTCGACCCGTTGGTCACGCTTCTCTTGATGAAACCTGGGATATATTTGGCCTTCCAGGCCACAAGCGTACACTGCCACCTCGTGCTGAATCATCTGAGACCCCCAAATCCTTCTCCTCGGTGCTGCTCTCAAGCCATTCTCCACCCAACCTTTATCTGTGCTTGAGATTTCCCCAACTCAGGGCACTTGTCCTTGTTGAACTTCATGAAGTTGACATGGGCCACCAAGTTTGTCACGTCTGACTTGCCCATGGTGAAACCATTTTGATTACCACCAGCCACCTTGTCTTTATTTTTCCGTGTGGTGCAGTAGGGCCTTCAGTTGGATCTACCCCGCGATCTTACCAAGCACAGAGGTGAGACTGACTGGCCTGTAGTTCCCTGGATCTTCTTTTTTCCCGATCCGGAATAGGGGGGTTATTTTTCCCCTTTTCTGATCAGTGGGAACTTCACCAGACTGCCATGACCTTTCAAATACGATGCACAGCAGCTTGGCAAGTTCATCCACCAGTTCCCTCAGAACCTGCGGATGGATCCCTTGGACTTGTGCAGCTTCAGATTCTTTCGATGGTCTAGAACCTCATCTTCACTTACAGCACTTACAGATCCACCTTCTCCAAGTTTTACTGTTGCTTTCTGCAGTTTGGGCTCTGGGCCTAGAGCACTTGCCAGTGAGGCCTGAAGCAAAGAAGTCATTGAGCACCTCAGCTCTCTCTGTATTCCTCATGACCAGGCCTCTAGTTGCCTTCCAGAGAGGGCCCACATCCTCGCTTACCTTCTTTTTAATCACTGATATACCTGTTCCCCTTTCTGTCCCCAGCTAGATTTAGTTCTGCCTGGGTTTTAGCTTTCCTAACCTGATCTTTGAGGTTCCCATACTACATGGAAGAGGAAATTATCATCAGCACATTCCAGAAACCTCTTTGATTTCTGGTGCAATGCTGTGTTGTCCCTCCCACAGATATCAGGGTGGTTGAAGTCCCCTGTGAGGACCTCATCCTCCATGTCCTTCTTGTAGTGAGGAGCCCAAAACTGAACACAGTACTTGAGATGCGGCCTCACCAGAGCTGAGTACAGAGGGATGATCACCTCTCTGCTCCTGCTGGCCACACTGTTTCTTATACAGGCCAGGATGCCCTTGGCCTTCTTGGCCACCTGGGCACACTGTGGGCTCATGTTGAGCCGAGCATCGACCAACAGCCCCAGGTCCCTTTCCTCTTCACAGTCATCCAGCCATTCTGTCCCAAGCCTGTAACACTGCATGTACCCCCAGCAGAGAACAACTACATCCCCCAGAGGATTGCTTGCTGCTCTGTCACCCTTTATGTTCAGTGCAAAAGATAAAAGCCATCCGTATATCACTTGATCTCCCCTTTCCTTTTTGATCCCAGCAGCACGAGAACTCCCTGGGTTGTCTCACCTCGGCTTTAGAATAAGGACTTCAGTTTTCGGACACACTTTGTAATGTTATTTTTTTAATTTTTTTTAATTGGTTTTAATTCTAATTCTGATACTAATTATGATATATTGTACTGTAGTGTGTTATCTTGCATTCTGGTATCATCTTTGGTCAATTAATTAAACAAATTAAAAAGAATTAAACAAATTAAAATTAATTAAGCCAATTAAAACTAATTTGTTGCCACTGTTTTGGTTTTTGGCCAATCTCTCTACTTGTTTTCCCCTTTTTTTCCTTTTCCCTTCACTGGGGCCTGGATGCTTCTAGGGACTCTGGAGTTTGTTTTTGGGTCAGAAGCAGTACGAATGCTTCTGGGGAGTTTGGAGTTTGTTGTTGACGCAGAAGTAGTCTGGATGATTCTGGGGACTCTGGAGTTTGTTGTTGGGGCAGAAGCAGTCTGGATGCTTCTGGGGACTCCGGAGTCTTTTGTTGAGGCTGAAGCTCTACGGATGCTTCTGGGGAGTTTGGAGCCTTCCCTGCCCAACGCAGGTTTGGGTGACTTCTCAGGGAGCTTCATTGCACGCCCTGTGCTCCATGAGTCTCCCTGAAGGCCACGCTCCATCAAAGCCACATTCCTTCTGCATTGTCCAGACAGAAGATTATAGCATGAAGGAGAGGGGCCAGCTGGTTTATGAAGCATTGTGGGTCTGATTTTCGAACCCGCAATGTAATCCACGGGACCGGGCTGGAACTTGTCCCTGGCCATCTGTAGTCTGTGGATCGATTTCTTCAAATTGGAAATCTCCCGAAGAAGCTCATCCTGGAAGGGAACAGAGGGTTTATGCTTGGTCTTGTCTTAGAGAGTGCTTCCCACCCTAAGTACTGCTGCTTTACGCAGAAGAGGGCAAGCACACTGCTTCAGCCTTGCAATGAGGGCAGAAGAGAACGGCTGCCACAGTGCTCTGTTTGTAAGCAAGCAACTTTCCAGGCTGCCTTCACACCAGCACGCTGTGCTAGCTCAGCTCTGAGCTGAGCTGTCCTTTCCATGCCTCAATGCCTAGACCACCAGCCCGCCCCTCACCTTTTCTGCTTTCCCCATCTCCCTCAGATCCATCAAGTAAAGCCCGTGCCCTCAGTGCCATGCTGCTGACACGTGCCTACCAATACTGGGCTTTGCCTACCTCTTCTCGCCTCTTTGCTTGCTTTTTCTCCAGCTTCAGCCTGGTCAGGTACTGCCTGTACTCGTTGAACTCCTTCAGAGTGCAGACAACCTACAGAAGAGACAATGACAGATGGCTGTAGTGTCAGGCCCCTGCCTGGCAGACTGGAAAGCCCTCCTGAGGAGACCCGTGTTGGTCAGCCCAACAGCCAAACTTACGTCGCCATCCTCGGTGACCAAGCCCCGTTTCTTCAGGTTCCGCAGGTTGTTTTTGCGGTTGTGGAACTCCCGCAGATGCGGGTCATGCAGGCTGTTGTACTCTGTGCACAGATTGCGACTGTACGGATCTCTCAGGTCAAACTGAGGAGAAGGCTGGTGGAGCTGGAAGAGATGTGTTGTAGAGTGTGAATGGGGAAGGAGAGAGCAGCAAAGAGACAGAGACACTTCCAAGCTGCTCACACCCACAGGCTGGCCTCTTTCCTCTTTCCCAAACAGTCATGTCTGGGTTTTCCTAAGTCCTCCAAGAGGGAGAGCAGAGGGTTGCACCCTCCTCCAGGAACGACCCGGTCTCCACATTTCTGTGCCTGATGGGTGCCTGGCCCCAGCATCCCAACACATGGGATTGGCATCCCAACACAAGGCCTCCTTGGCATGGCGGCAACCCCAGGAAACAAGAGCCCTTTTTGACGCTTCCTTACTCCTCTCACCTTTTCCCCCAGCTTTCTCCTGGCGAAAAGGAGCTTGGTGCCGGGCTGCACAGGGATTTTAACCCCGAGTGGAAGGTCCAACAGCCAGCTACCTCCTGCTCCAACTTCCTGTCCTCTGGGTCGGAGCTAGAAAGACAAAGACACGCTTGGACACTCAGACACTCCATTCCCCTCTCCAGCCCACCTCCGCTCCCTTTGGCAGCTCCCTCCCCACTTCTGTAACCGATGCTGGGATGTGCAGAGAGGTGCGATTCCCTGCAAGCCTTCTCCAGCACCAGCATGAGGAGAAGTGTCCCTCAGCCTCTGGAGAGCATCTACAGCCCCAGAGCAGCCCTGCATACCCCAGGCTACTGCACTCAGCCCTCTCTTGATGTAGCAGCGCTCACCTTTCCGCTCTTCCCCGCTCTGCTCAGAAATTCATCTGGATTTCGGAATCCAGCACTGCAACAGCACTCCATGGCTCCTGGAAGGAACTCTCTGAGAGCTGCAACCCTCCGCTACCACCTCTCGCTCCAGCAGCAGCGAACTGAGGCCACCCCAGCCAGAGTTCCAGCCTGCAGCTTTATGTCACGCTCACCCACTGTTGCATCACAATGACATGCAATGACATGCGGCAAGCCTGTCTTGCTTGCTGGCTTGCTGAGTCCTGAGGCCTGCTGTAGGCTTCCTTGGTTTCTATCACAGGTGATGCTGCATGTGGAACAAATACCTTCTCGGGTTGTCCCAGAACTTGTTTTATAAGTAAATGACACTGAAACAATGTGGGAGAGCTGGCCTGTTTTTCTGTCCTAGAATCTTAGAATGGTTTGTGTTGGAAGGGACCCTTAAGATCACCTCGTTCCAACCTGCTATAGACAGGGACACCTCGCTGTAGACCAGGTTGCTCACAACGCATCCAGCCTGGCCTTGAGTGCTTCCAGGGAGAGGAGGGATGCTGAGAAGGTGGAAATAGTGAACGCCTTTTTTGCTTCTGTCTTTAGTGAAAGGGCTCTCCCTCCGGAATCCCAGGCCCTGGAGGTTAATGAGAGAGTGTGGGGAATGGGAGATTTCCCTTTAGTCAGGGAAGAGGTGGTCTGTGAGTGCCTAGGAAACATTAAGGTCCATAAATCCTTGGGACCTGATGGGGTGCATCCACAGGTGCTGAGGGAGCTGCTGGAGGTCATTGCTAAGCCGCTCTCTGTAATCTATCAGAGGTCTTGGAGAACTGGGGAGGTGCCTGAAGTCTGGAGGACGGCCAGTGTCACTCCTGTCTTCAAAATGGCAAGAAGGAAGACCCGGGTAATTATAGGCCAGTCAGCCTCACCTCTGTCCCAGGGAAGGTGATGGAACAGCTTGTGCTGGATGCCATCTCCAGACAACTGGGAGAAAAGGAGGTTATCAGGAGTACTCAGCATGGGTTCACCAAGGGGAGGTCGTGCTCGACCAACCTGTAGGCCTTTTATGAAGATGTCACTAGCGGGGTGGACAGGGGGAGAGCAGTAGATGTAGTCTACCTTGATTTCTGTAAGGCTTTTGATGCTGTCCCCCTTGACATCCTTATAACAAAGCTGAGGAAGTATGGGATAGATGAGTGGATGGTGAAGTGGGTTGAGAATTGGCTGACTGGCCGAGTGCAGAGGGTTGTCGTTGGTGGTGCGGAATCTGGCTGGAGGCCTGTAACTAGCGGCGTCCCCCAGGGGTCTGTGCTGGGTCCGGTCTTGTTCAACATCTTCATCAGCGACCTTGATGAGGGGATAGTGACCACCCTCAGCAAGTTTGCTGATGCCACGAAGTTGGGAGGATTGGCTGACACGCCTGAAGACTGTGCTGCCATTCAGAGAGACCTGGACAGGCTGGAGAGCTGAGCAGTAAGAAACCAGATGAGGTTTAACAAAAGCAAGTGTAGAGTCTTGCACCTAGGGAGAAATAATTGCATGCACCAGTACAGGCTGGGGGAAGAGCTGCTGGAGAGGAGCTCTGCTGAGTGGGACCTGGGCATCCTGGTGGACGACAGATTGACCATGAGCCAGCAGTGTGCCCTTGTAGCCAAAAAGGCCAATGGCATCCTGGGGTGTATTAAAAAGAGCATGGCCAGCAGGTCGAGGGAGGTGATCCTCCTCCTCTACTCTGCCCCGGTGAGGCCTCCTCTGGAATACTGTGTCCAGTTCTGGGCTCCCCAGTACAAAAAAGACAGGGATCTCTTGGAAAGAGTCCAGCGGAGGGCCACTAAGATGGTGAAGGGCCTGGAGCATTTCCCCTATGAGGAGAGATTTAGCGAACTGGGTCTGTTTAGCCTTGAGAAAAGAAGGCTGAGAGAGGACTTGATCCAGGTTTATAAATAACTGATGTGTGGGGGCCATAGTGGCAAGGCTGGACTCTTTTCAGTAGTGCATGGGGACAGGACTAGGGGTAATGGGATGAAAGTACAGCATAGGAAGTTCTGCACGAATGTGCGGAAGAACTTCTTTACATGTGAGTGTGACGGAGCACTGGAACAGGCTGCCCAGGGAGGTGGTGGAGTCTCCTTCTCTGGAGATATTCAAGACCCGCCTGGACACCTACCTGTGTGACGTGGTGTAGGGAACCTGCTTTGGCAGGGGGGTTAGACTCAATGATCTCTAGAGGTCCCTTCCAACCCTTACAATTCTGTGATTCTGTGATACATATATATATATATGCCAAATACTATGTATGAGTGGCCATGCTTTGTGAATTATTTCTAATATGCCTCTAAATAAATAAATAAATAAATAAAAATCCTGAAACCAAACCATCCTAATTTGAAGACCATATTTTAAAATCTGGGCTAAATCTAACTGAAAACCCACCGTTAAGTTAACACTGGCAAGAACTAGGTTTCAGAAAGATGCAACAGGTATGTCAGGTAAATCAGTCTTTAAAAAGTCACCTAAAATAATTAAATAGAGTGAGAAGTTGTGTTCTTTCTTATGGTGAAAAAAAGACTAACAGCACAAGGCTGCTTTAGTTGTCAACTTGAGACTGAAATAATTCATCATTGAGCACTTAACAATTTCATGCACTGTCTTTTTTTTTTAGTTACATTTTTACATTCCCTTTACAAATGTAGTACTTGCTGGAGTCATTCCTTTTAAAATGAAATTCATATGAAGAACCAACATACAGCACTGCCCTGACATCTCCATTAAGAATCTGTACTTTGAATGGCTGCCATAACAAACATAAGGAAAGAAGACTTTGAGACACAAGTATGACAAGAATCAATCATATGGTAAGAAATCAAATGGAATTAATTTCATAAACCTATATGCCTAGAGCTGAAAATGGGAGAAAATTAGGAATAAAATAAATCAGGTGACTCCACAGTACTGGCAAAGCGCTGGTACGATTTTCTTCAGAGAACAGGGAAATATCATCCCTGGATACATTGAACAAAATGTTTCCAGTTGAGACACTAATTCCATTACGGAAGGCAACATCAGTAAGGTGTCCCCAGGGTGCCATGTCTCATGTTCAGGGAGAATACAAATCTGAACAGGTGTAAAGAAAGGCGACTGAGATGGCCAGGAGTGCCACAATCTTTCCTTGCAAACAGAGGCGAGGCAAGCACCACTGCTTAGCCTAGGAAAATGGGAGGTTGACAAGGGATACAATTTCCATCTAAAAATACACCGGAGTGAAACTGCAGAGAGGGAGAAGAGCTATTTAAATTTGTCTGTGACTAAACATAGTCTGGAAATAAGATGCAGGTTATGGGCCATTGAGACAAACAGAGGCAAAGGTGGCCTTCTGATGGGGACAGCTGAGGGGAAATTAAAAAAAAACAACAAAACAACACTTAACATGTAAGTTCAGCTGGGAAGAAACTCTATAGCACCTCGGGAAGACAGAGGCTCAGTGATGCACTGATTCCTACGTCCACCCAGGTAGTGTACAGGGAGGTGACAGCCTCTGATGGGCAGCTGGAGATGCAGGATACTCTGAGGTGTTCACTGTTATTTGGTCACTTATGTTATTCCTGATTTCTATATTGTGTATCAGTAAAATTGTCACAGTGCAGGTTGCATTTTTCTGCCTCTGACCCTCAGATCTGTGTGGCAGCTAAGCTCACAAAACCAACAAGTAACCAGAGTTTTCACAAGCTGCAACAGGGCTATAAATCATTTTTGTACTGATATATAAATATGTGCTGGTGTGTGTAAATTTGGTATGAATTCTTAAAATGTATAAATATTAACTTTACTGTTTCTTTTTCTCTCCATTCCCCTTGTCAGTAAAGATTAGATGACTTTTATTTACTGTGGGAATAGCTATTAGTTGCTTTAATACTTATATGTCTGTATGGGGGGGGGGTGGGGGGGGGGGAGGTAGCAGCTAAAATAAGGTCTCCTTGACATGTTCCCAGGTCTTGCTGCTCTCAGAGATTAATCTTTTTTTCTTTCTCTTTTTCTCCTTTCTTTTTCTCTTCCTCCACCCCCCCCAACACCCCTCCCCCCCCAAGAGAAATGAACGTTTAAAGGCTGTTGCAAAGGCTGTTGCAAAGGCCTGGAGAGGCTTCTCTAAGTGCTATTTCTTTGTATGGATTTAACAGTTCAGTCAGTGAAATAGGCAAACTATGTTTTGTTTTATTTTGCTTTTTCTTTAATTTCCAAGTATTTTAAGTGCATTGCTATGCCTATTGATGCAGTTTCACCAGTTTATACTACCTTGATTTTTGTATCAGCATGCAAAAACCTCACAGAGTGTTGGGTGCAATGAACTGACTTACTGAAGGTGACACGGGAATGCAGTGGCCAAGCCCCAGAGGGCATCACCTGAGTGCCTCTGGTTGAACTGCAAATGGCTCTTGGGAAAGGCTGTGTGAAGCTGTGTGACTGAGTTAGAGGTAATGGTGGGAAGAATGCGGGAGTGGTGCCATGGTGGAGCTATGCTGGGCTGCTCCTCATCTGCCAGGTAAAGTGCTCATCGTGCTCTGGCTTGTACCCGTCCCCTCCCTTGCAATACTTTACAAGAGATTATAGACCGAGCTGCACCTCTTCTCCCATGGCATTAATTAATATAAATAACTGTAAGGATCACTCTGAAGGTTTGGATGTTTACATGCCAAGCCCTACATAATTGGTGATGGCGGTGAATGTCAAACCCAGCTTGAAGGCTTCACTCAGCAAGCTCTTCCTGCACAGCTGATGGATGGCAATTAGACCACGCCAAGCCAGAGATTCCTGTGCAAACACTTCCCCGTTGTTGAGGAAAAATAGATTTAAAGAGTAAATAGGGTGAATGATTGAAGCAGCTACTCCTGTAACAAGCTGGGCTCTGTTAAGAATGGGAAATATGAACTACGAGGTTTTTCCATTCATCAGTGTGGTTTAAGTGATATGTCAGCCCAGGGTAGGGTAATACAGTAGTCAGGAGCTGTGCAGGAATTTGGAAAAACTGGTTTCAATTCTTTGTCTGACATCTGATTCCTAGCACGTATAAATGTTTATTACCTCTGGTCACCAGCTGCAAACGGCAGCTAATGCTTCACAGCGGGGCTGAGCATGAAGCTGTTCAGACTGCAGAGTGGTGGGAAGCTTCAAATAGGTTTCAGCCACTAAAACAATCCACGATAAAGATGATAAGTACGTAACCTAGATTTCCTCAAAAGGCCCCTCATGTTCCCTCAAGTGAAAACACTGGGTTGGTGTTGCATTGATTCAGGCTGGTGTGGAAGAAATGTTGAGCTTGCAGTGCTGGCTGTGGCCTGCACATAGGTGGTCCTTCCTTTATCTGAGATAGAGGGAATGAAGAAGACTGAAGTAGCTCATAGTTTCAGGATGAATGATCAAGATTCAACTGTGTCTGCTCACTTATTGCAAAGGAGTCCAGTAGTAACAAGCACTTATTTCCTTTATTTACATGGTTTACATAACTTCAGGGGGACATAATAAAAAATACTTATTTTATTAGTAACAATCACATTAAGAAAATGCTATAAAAGAAATAATCAAAACATTGATAAGCTAAAATAAAGAAAAAATCAGGATGCAAAAAGCCCAGAAATCCACTTATAAAGCCGCTTATGCTCTGTTATGTTAACATTTTAATCTAATGAAAGCCTCAGGCTTAAAAGCTGGACTACCCAGCACCACTGTGAGTGAAACAGCTATACAGATTGAAGTTGTACTATAGGAATACATGTCCAGTGGGAAAACAGGCTGACAGAAGTGAGAGTGGATAGCACACCTGTAGGAAGAGCAGGGCTCTGAGAAGAGCAAATCAAATATGTGAGAAATGAGAGAAGAGCTGATAGACTTGACTATGTTTGCTTATTTATTTATTTTACTAACAAAGCTGACTCAAAGTGAATTTCATATGCACAGCTGTGTAGTGCTTTTTCCCACCCGAGGAAGGCTTCAAGCTAACTGGAGGTACAGTGCTTGATAGGATGTGTGTGATAGGATATAATTCAGTGCCAGGTATCTTTCTGAATGAGGAATGGGGAAAAATGAATAAATAAATGAATGAAAAGAAAGAAAGACAACAAAGAAAAAATAAAAGGAAATATAGAAGTGCTTCTGTGATACAAGTTGAAGGTAGTTTAGGACTCACCATGACCCAAGCATAAAAGCTTGCCCTGTCCTAAAGCTGACAGCACCCTTAGCTTCTCAGAAACACTTAGAATATATCTATTTTATTTCACTGCTGGGCAGAGAGTTACTTTGGTGTTGGGAATAAGCTGTTAAGCTATGGATGATATTCACCTTAACCTCTTCATTTATGTTAAGAGTGAATTAAATCACATAGACAGTCAATATGATTTAAACCCTGAAGAGAGGGTTACTTCAGCCCGAATTCTAGCTGTGCACTAACCATATATACTTGCAGTAATGCCACCTCTATAAGAAAAGTAAAAGTAGCAGTGTAAGCACAGCTTTCAGGTCTGTATCTCAGCACACAAAAAGAGAATGTTAGATTAACTACTGTTTAATTGAGATTTTTTTCACCATGCACTGTTAATCTGTTCATAATTTATGACTCTTTGCTGTTGTGAGTGCCTTTTTGTACTTCAGGTCTGCAGGTGATATTCTCCATCAAGTTCCTTATTACTGACACCTGGGGCATTTCATTAACATTTAAACGAGGCTTAAGTGCCTGAGTAATTTTGAGATAGGGCTGCATTTGTGTGGCTTGCTGTCTACTGCATTTAATTAATTTCCAGACTTCTTCCTTCCTTGTTCAAAGGGAAAAATGGAAGTTCTGTCTGAAATCCAGCAGTGGTAGGAAGAACAGGCTGGCCATAGTTCTGCTTGCGGCCAAGGTTTGTCCTTTGCTCGCTATCTCTCTTTTCACTATTCAGCCCTAATGAAAGGCTTTCTCAGGAAGGAGAATTTGAAAAGTGACCAGGGATGGCAAGCTCTCATCTCTTGGGACTCGTTTGTCACAAAGCTGGGATGACAGGCTGACAGCTGGGAGCAGCATAGTCCTAGCCGTGGCCTGGCTGTGCACAATGACACTGGGGATGCCTACTGGCCTGTCCCCTTCAGTCCTGGGGGATTAGTCCTGTGATTACATGTTCAGCTGACTGGGCAAACAATTCATCTGTAAAGAAAAATGAGTGGCTTTTGGAGAAGTGGAAAGAGATGTTTTTCTTGAATGCACCTAGATAGCCCAGGCTCAGTGAGTGGTGACAAGCTGCAGCTCAGCCAGATGGCACAGGACCATATTGGCCTTAGGGCTGTCACATGGGCTCTGCTGTGCTGTGGGGTCCTGGGGTTCTTTCTCCTCTGATAAATGTAACACTGAGAGAATGACCTAAAGCCCTTGTGACACCATGAAGAATCCCTGGGATGGGAAATTTTTACCTCTGCAAATTAAAACCATGTGAGAGTCTATGTGTGTAATGGGTTTTTTTCAGTTTTGCCTGATTAGAGACACTTAATAGGAAAAGAGCGGGGTAAGGAGGACAGATTTGCAGAAGAGTGGAACTAAACTGGCAGGGTCTTGGATGCTTTTGTTGCTGAGATGTGATGCGAGATTCACTCGGTTCAGTCAGCACAGCCAAGAAAATGGCCAGCTCAGTGGGGTGACATTAAATAGCTCCATTAAAGCTCACACAGCTAGGACTGGGAAGACAAGGGACAGTGCTACCCTGCTTCCAAGCAAGGACAGAAGGGCTAGGCAGGATGATGATAATGGACTGTATTTCATTTGCTGCGGATTTAGCAAAGGATTTAAAGCTTTCTTTTGCACTCTTCCTCCATAGCAAATCCGTGCTTGAAGACCAAATTGAAATTATCATGATTGCAGTCCCGCATGCTCTGCTAATGAGGTGTGTCTCTTTCACAACCACTTTTACTTGAGATCACTTCTAATGAACACAAAGAATAGAAGGGAATTCCAGGCCTCTCCCAGCTGTGATACAGCTAAACCTCCAAGGCAGTGCCGCTGCTCTCTACACTTCTTTCAGCTGCCAGGCCCCAGTTGTGCCTCAGATCAGTGGAGAATGGCAACACACTACCCAGCCAGCAGTCCTGCCTCTGGACCTGCTACTGCACAAGCCTCCCTTAATGGCTGATTTTTAAGTTACATTTATTCACAGTCACGTTACACCCATTTGTTCTTGTGCACTGTTTTGTAGCTCAAACATCTCTTCTGCCTTACTGCTGTTCACTGCTTTGATGCGTTTGGGGAGGCAATCATATCCTCATCACTCCACCTGGTACTCCATGGTAAATAAAGCAAAGTTCTACTCTTTTTGTAGGAGTTCCCTGTAGAATAGCTATGGCAGCCTACATGAGCTGCGCTGTAAGCTATGGCTGCCCCTTTGCACCAGTTTGAATAGCAGCTCCTTTCTTCAGGCTGAGGATAGAGGGGTGACGTGTGGACACTCAGCTTCCTCTCCCTCGTCACCCTGCGTTTCACAGGTGCACCTTTAGCAGGGTAAAGTAAAAAGAAAAAAGAAAAAGAAATGCATTTCCCTGTTAAAAAAAAATAGTGAATCGGGACTAATTCAGGTCCTCCCCAGAGCGGTGCGTTAGAGCGTTTCCAGCAGCCGGACAGCGGGCATCGCGCTCCGCCCTTGCCCCGTCCCCACCGCGCGGTGCCGGGCCGGGCCGTGCCGGGGGAGGAGCGGCGGGAGACGGAAGTGAAAACAAGAGCGAGGGACGGAGCTGCTGCCTGGCAGACGCGCCGCGGGTGTCTTTGTCGCTCCGCGCCCCGCAGCGCCGGGCTGGGTGAGTGAGTGAGCGGGGTTAGGCGGGGAGGGAGCGGGGAAGCCAGAAAGTTGGGGTGGGGCTCGAACTTCGTGCTGCTTCTCGTAACCTGTAAGTTGATTTTGTTGTAATTTAACTCCGTGTCTGGGTGCTGCTGGGCTGCCTGGGGAGCTCCCCGCAGGGTGCCGGACTCAGGTCGCTGCCTTGGGGCTGGAGCTTCGATCCGTGCCCCTCCAGGGCGGTGCGGCGGGGCTGGCGGCTCGGTGCTGTCACTGCCCCAAGGGCTGCCTCCTCCGCGGGTCCCCGTTGTTCCGCGTCCCCACGCGTGTTGACGGGCGTTTCTGCCAGGGTTTTGAAATTCCCCCTTCCAGAAGGCGACCCAGCGAATGTTTGGTGAAAGCCGATGGAAGTTGCGCAGTTCATCCGTGGTTGCTCAATTCCCCCTACACCAAGTGGGCTTGTGAGGTTTAGGTGCTGCACTCGCACTTTGAGAAGTGCAGTGAATTTCCGAGTGATCGCCTCCTTCCTGCTCCGTCCGGGAGGCTGGAGGTGCAGGGTTGCGGGGGTTAGAAAGGAGAGAGGAGAGGTGCTGGGAGCCACGCGAGGCATTTCACCAGGCAGTCTTTCTCCCCAGTTTGTAGCTGTTTCGAACGGGGCGGGGGAAACCATCCTTGTTTGAACGTAATTTCATCTTTTCCTGAAGCTGTTGTTGCAACTAGTTGTTACTTTTTTTTTTTTTTCCCCCCCTCTAAACTTGGTTATGAGACCCTTGAGCTCTTCTCAGAGGTAAAGCCGCCTGCCGGTGCCCGTGAACCGCACGTGTGTTGCTCGCTGTACACGGTGTGCTTTCCTGACGTCCCCAGGGTACGGTGACCTGTTGCTGTGGTGTCTTTCATTTAGTGGGAATGAGAAGAATTCTCCCTTTCATAAGGGAGGAAATCTGTGACTAATTAAAATCCCCTTTCAGAAGGAATTAGCGAAGGTTGTACTTCTCGCTTCAGTGGTGAGCAAGCCCCCTGAGAGCTCAAACTCGCTTGGTGATTTTTCTTCTTCTCAACCTCTCCAGCAGCAGGAAGGATGGGGGTGGGGAGGAGAGAGGGCGGTGGCATTTACCATGCTGAAGATTTTGGGGCCCTTTGAGCCAGTGTTGGGGGTAGAGCTGCCCTGGGAGCTGCCGAGGTCGCTCTGGTTTCCACACCTCGGGTGGCCCACTGGAATGGGTGCCTTTGCAAACCTTTCTGCCTCGAAACCTAAAATCCCCTTGCAGTGCACGGTGGCGTGCAGCCCACTCTCTGCAGTGTGCCAGTGGTGCCACCTTAAATGTCAGCACAGGAGCTGGAATCCGGCCGTGCCGCGGTGTAGGCTTACACCCTGCTCTGCTGTCTTCTTTGCCTTACTTCAACCATACCAAAATAGTCGGGATCCACTACCTAAGATGTCATTGTAATGTTACTTATCTGAGGTGAAACTGAAGCCCTTATCTGTGGCTTTGGGCAGCAATTAAGTGCGGAGGTTGCCTTTTAAAGGTAATTTGTTGCTTGCATTGGCGTGGAAGGGAGGGAGATGCTGGAGTTTTACTTTGCTTTTTTTTTTTTTTCCTTCTTCTTTCACCTCACTGTTACGATGTGGCTGTCAGTATTTTAATTTAATTTGCAGCTTTCATTTGAGACTTGGTGTTAAGATCCGTCTTGTCTGTAGCATTGTTCTGTCAATGTGATGTTAAGCTGTAAAACTAAAAGCCATAGGGTTTTTATTTTCTTCTGGTTAACTTCAAAGTTGTGACATTTTGACGTTGTTCTGAAACTGTCAAACCATAATGTGTTGAGAAACAAGTTCTGAGCTGATGACATGGCAGCATGTGATACTCATTTTATCAGAGACGAATGTGCCAGTGGTGCTAACTTCTTCCATACATGGATTTAAGGGATGCTATCAATTCATGCTTGTCTCAGCACTGAGGTTTGTTTGGTGTTTTCCTTTTTCCCCCACAGTATCCTGTCAGAAGTTTGACAAGTACTTCTTACTGTCTGCTTCTCTTGAGATGCAAATGTCTCAACACCAGAAATCTTGAAAGTAATAAGAGCATGTTGCCAGCTCCCTATGTTTCTTTCTAATCAATCGAGCACAGCAAAGCATGGGGAATGAAAGTATAAGTAATGGCAGACATCATGTAGATTTTTTGGCTGTCCTTATACTATCCTTATACTACGGGGAAGTGATGGGCTGTGTTTTTTTTTTTGTTTTTTTTTTTTGTTTGTTTGTTTTTTTAAACTTCTTTAATTTAAAGGTGTAATCCTCTTCTTCTGCAGGCATCAAGTCCTTGGCTTGGATCCTTGAATACTGAACACCATGAGCAACTACAGTGTATCTTTAGTCGGCCCGGCTCCTTGGGGTTTCAGGCTTCAAGGTGGCAAGGATTTCAACATGCCCCTGTCCATCTCTCGGGTGAGTGTGTTCTCCCCTCTGCTTGCATCTGGGTATCCATTGTGCTGCAGTCAGCCTGCTGCCTTCATCAGACTAAAAAGCCTTGAGGTACTGGGCTCAACTTGCCCCCGTGGCTTGGTGGCTAGGAAAATACATCTTTGTTGTCTGAAGGCGCCAAGAAAACGTACATCTTCATCTAAAATCGTTGCTTTATCTATGCAGCAAAACAGGAAGAAAGCACCCTTGAATTCCCCTCCCTGCTCACCCTCAGAAAGTTGTGACATGAGGAAGGAGGCTGGCAGGAAATGGGCAATTTTCTGCCTATGCAGTTCACATGGCAGGCGGCAGGGGAGAATCACTCATGTTCCCATTGTTTATTCAGCAGCTCTTAACAGTTGGAGGATCTTTTGGTGCCTGTTCTTTCAAATCCCACTATTTGCAATAAGCTGCGCTTAAGAACTGGGAGTTATAAACAGCAATTTGTGGATATGTCCCTCGGTGAAAATGCTGCTTTCTCAGTTGGTTTTGTTTTGTTTTCAGCAAGTGCTCTTAGCTGATGTTCACTGGAGTGTTTTATACAGTGTGTGCTCTTAACTGATACTGAAAGGATTTGAGGAACTAAGTCAAAACAAATGTGATCTTTGTACCCAGGCGCTATCTAGCAGTTCCCTGCTTTTGAAATTGCTTTTATTTATTTATTTTAGTGATGAATTTTCTTTCTGTGTGGGCTGAGTTTCAAAGCCTTCCTCAGACACCTAAAGCACTTCATTTACATCACATTGGGACTAAATTTGTACTATTGAATTTATGTGAGTACTGGAAGTCTCTGAGTGAACAGTTGTGGCTCTGGACTCCAGCACCTTTAAACTGTGCTTTGCACCATGGAAGCATTCATGTATAAATGACACCTTCTCTGCCAGCAGCCTGCCTCCCCCTCCTGTGTATTTATGCAGTTTAGTGACAAAGATGAATTATTTTTTACACCTGTTGGGACTGCAGAATTCCTGGGAGAGGGAGCAGGTTTCTATTTGGGTTTATGCATCATGGCAATATTTTTAGCTAATCTCAACTAGAGATTCACAGCCTGCCAGTTCATTTAGACTTGGCTAATCTTAGTCACCTGTGGATTATGAAGGATAAATTATTATTATTTTTATGGCTGGGGTAAAATGGAGAGCTGTGAAAATACCTGCATACAGATTATATCTGAGCCAAAAGGGGCTGAACTACAGTTTATTCCCAAATTCTGGGAATTTTCAAGCTAAGCTGTAACACAGTCTGTTGTTCAGCAACCAGATTGCTCCTGCAGCAATAAGATATTTGAACTGGGAATATTCTTCCAGCGTGATGGCTAAAGGACTACTGTGGCAAGGAGAGTATAGAAGTACCAGAAGTACCACTGTTGCCAGCATGTGGGGTTATTTGCAGGCAGTACTGATGAGCAGCCCGGGGCTGTAGGCAGGAAGAAACAATGAACAGCCAATTGTAGAGACAGTAGCACTTGTTTTTTTTGTAAGAGGCTCTGCCTTCCTGGAAAGCCAGAGTGTGACCTGGCTAGTAAGCGTGTCTCCCATCTGAAAATGTCTATAGAGGAAACATGCACTGAAATTAATCTAGATGAGTATTTTATCACATGAATTGAGTGTGCTTTTTGTATGGAGTAGCAGGAAGGAATCAGCATAAACAGCTGTGTTTAAAAGCCTGAGTTATGGGATTCCCTAATGACAAGTGTCAGTGCCCATGTCAGCAGACCATAGTAAAAGATGGGTTATGAGGTGGTTTTAAGGTTCTAAATGTGCACGGAGAGGAGAAGTGCAATACCCCATTCACATGTTGGATCTCAGCTCTGCTCTCTGACTCATTTCTTTTTATTTGGAATTAAGACCATCCAGATTTTACACTGCCCTTGTGCAATAACAACAACACTTCTCAGTCAAAAAAGTACTTAGTCCTGGTATGCCAGCCCAACTTTGGTCTGATAGCTGGAAGAATTAGGTGCTGTGTTCCTGGTATGCTGGAACAGCTTGTACCATTCACCCCCGCCCCTTCTTTTCCTGACAAAGTATAAATGCCTTCCTGCATCTGAAGACTGCTAATTAAATTATTTTAGCAAAACAGTAGTAAGGCAGCAGAATTATGGTTTTTGGCAAGGAGGACCTTTTTATTTTTATTTTTTTCCCCGTATATTTGTCCTCTTGAGGCTGAGGAAGAATCCGACTGTTTCACTGAGGGCTAATTTCCTGCTTTAGTTTAGTTTTGGCTACTTGAAGTTAAGTTCAAATAAAGTACAGTTTATGAAGCATGGAAAATACTTTGGTTTTGAATGCTGTTTATCCAAAAAGCTAATGTCTTATTACTGATAATATGAACAAATCAACGTATTATAGGCTTCCTGGAGAGAGTTTTCAGTAAGTCATTTGGCTAGCAGTGGTATGCCATTTCAGTGGGAGTAGCAGTTGCCTTTAGCTGGTAAAGCCTATCTTTGTTGTGCTCTTTTTTTATATTTCTTGCCCTCCCATACAAGCTGTAGACTTGTTGCTGCATTGTAACCAACTGTAGCTATTTTGGTACTTTAAAATTGTTACGTATACATCTCTCATGTTAAGTAGTGTGAACACTGTGTTGGGCGTATCCATGTGGGTAATAGCATAAATCAATATGTGCAGTGCTTGGAGCTGTATATGACTGGACTTCACTAGGTGGTTCCTTCGAAAGAAGCTCTATCCAGTACCATTACATGGGTCAGAAATAGACCTGTAGCAGGAGGTGGTGTATTGGGAGTGGCTGGAATAGGTTTGAGTAGGTTTGTTCTAGCAATGTGATAACAGAGGTGTTGCTCTCACATGAGAGTCTTCACTGGAGAGGAAATTGCTCTGTGAGTTTAAAAAAATAAAAATAAATGTGATCTTTGCCCTTGGAGCAGGAGTGAAGGGCGGGCTGAGGTTGTAGACCTCCATCTTCTACTAACAATAAACCATTCAAGTGGCTCAAGCCACCACATGCTGCTGTACTGTGGTGCTTCCAGGTATTTAATTCTGAAGTGGCACTTGTATAATGAGAGATTGCAAGCTGTGGCCAGTTAACTCATGCTGAAGAAAGTAGAAATTGCAGGAGCTGACATGTGCAAACTAATATTACTGAGATGCTGTCCTCACTTGTTCCTTTTGGTGTTTTATATTAATTGAAGGAGCAAGGAAAACATTTGTTGAAGACCAATGCTCTAATGCAAAATCAAAAAATGGAAACCCCTCAGCAAGGAATAACTAATTAGTTTGGGATGCAAATTTTATTTTTAGCTATTGTAGGAAATATCTGACTTTCCGAATGGAAGTAAAAGCTTAATACCTGTCCATCATTCTAATACTTGCAGTCAAGTGAAATGACATTTGCCATCATGCAACTTGTCTTCTTGTAAATAAATTGATCACATCTGAATCAGTGCAGGCTGTTTAAACAAGCAGCTGCTTATTTGGCACCTCCATCTCAAGCTTCAGTTACCAGTTGCTAGTAGGCACTTGGGACGTGAGGAAGTGTCTTCATTCTTTGGTACTGACCTACATTGTAAGAATTGCGTCTAAGACATTCTTTGGTATTGACCTACATTGTAAGAATTGCATCTCTAAGACCTTAATTATCTCTTAACTGTTTCCATGTAAAATTTATTTCCACTCTGCTAAACACCGGCTGGGCCAAAAAAGTTGGTCAAAATATTTGAAATGGTGTTATTTCATTTTTAGTTTGCCAATACTGAATGAATTGCCATGGCTTATATCTATGTGTCTGAGATCCTGGATAAATCCCAGTGATGCTTCTGATACGTCCAGTTGGACATACTAATTTCTTTAGACTTTTCATTAATATTATATCTGTATTACTTTGAGAGTGATTTAGTTAGCACTCAGTGCTCAGTAAACATAACTAGAATAAACTTCATAAACATACTGTAGGATTATAATTGTCAAAACTGCTGCCTTCTGCAGAATGAAATGAATAGCCCTTGGTACTGAAGGATTATTCGTTAATTTTGTAATGACCTGACAGGTTTAGGTATTTGTTAGAAATGCATTCTTGAAGCATTTGTAACATACCAAAATAGGGACACAAGTCTTGTAGCAAAGTCTGTAAACAATTCTTATCTCAGTTTTATGACAGTAATTGCTGCCAGAAACAAGGAAATACAAGTGGAACTGTGATCGTCTATGAAAGCTGCACAGAAAGCAATGCCTCCTACTTTATTATTCTGACCCATTATGTCCGAGGTGGATGTTGGTGGTATGGCAGTAGAGGCTGAACCTTTCCACCAAAACACTGAAATATACACTCTTATATTTTGTTGCTGTGTGAAAGATGGCAGCTGAGGGGCAGTCTTAAAAAATGACCTCTGACGTGGAAGTACACTTGATGCAAAGGTGTGTAACTGAATTGCTACTTGTAGGAAAAAAAATAGAACCCACTGACATTCTCCTCCCCCTCTCCCCCTATCAGAAATCCCCTCAGCCCTGTATTTTTGCATTTAATCACGCTTCAAGTGCATTTTTCCTTGTGTTTCTGTGGCAAGCTCATAGCTGGTGAAAGGCTCACGATAATGAATTTGTCAGCATGCAGCACGCCCAGGGAATGAGTAGAGAAGCAGCCCACCTTGGGATGAAATGGCTAATGAACACCCATGCAGCACATCAGCTGCTCAATCTATGTCCCGTGGGAGCATGCTGAAATTCTTCATGCTGGTGTCAGGTGATCATCATCAGAGGAACTACCTCCTCTGCATTCTGTTTTTTTCCATCCTTCCTACCCAGGTATCCATATGGCTATCTAGCAAGTTATCCACAGGGATGGAGCATGTGTATGGTGTTTAAATAATATTTGTTTATACAGAAGCTTGGCCTTTGGTCTTCCTAATGTTAGGAAGCAAACTATTTGATTATTATTAACATCTGTGAAAAATAATTTTAACTATAATTAAATAAAACGGTGCCTAGAATGGACGCCAGGTATGCAAGTTTAGAATTTGTCTGAGCCCCTTGGTTTGCGCGATTTTTTTTTTTATTATTATTTTTTAAACCTTATGTGTTTTTCCCAGTAAAATAAAGTTGTTTCTTTTTGTTGCTATAAAATAAACTATTACAGTGGGGAACTAGGGAAATGGTCTTTCAAGCAGGCATGTGAAATAGGAGAGAATCACTAGAACAACTGCCAGCCTGGCCAGTGATAATTGTGTCGGTAACTTTATGCTCTATCCTGGAAGCTCCTGCAAGCTACTAACTAAGCCCTAACTGGCAGCTGCTGGCATTGCTGTGCTGCTGGGAGTTGCTCCTGAGTGGTGATGGTTTCCACAAAACATGGCTTCAGATGTTTTCCATTACTGTATCTTGCATTGCTCTGGTTTTCTGGTAGACTTTATACAAGGTGTCATTTTAAAATGTCAAATTTATTAAATGTGTTCTGTGAAACTGTGAGCTGTAGAAAAAGTGTTGCGCATCTCTGGAAAGCATCTCAAGCGAAGTAGGTTAAGAGGCATAGGAACTAGTAGTCAGTCTGTATCTTAAAATTCCTGGAGGATATCTGATCATTGAAGATACTTTTTGGGAACTGTAAGAGAAGTACATGAGTAGGAGGTAATGGGTAGTGTCAACATCTGGTAATGAAATGGGACTTCCGTCAGCTTTCTTTTTTTTCTTTTTAATCTCTAATTTTATTGGGGAAATTACTAAAAAGAAAATACTGAAGTATGATAGGTTCCAGAGTATTTTTGATGCTGAGCATGTTATTTCCAAAATGAGATTTGGGGGAAAAAAAAAAAAAAAAAGAATCTCTGTTAAAATCTTGTTTCAAGTCTCTTTGTCTTCTTTCAAACCATTTGTTCTCCTTCTCTTGCTGTGCAGTTTTAAAGCAAGAGCATCCCTGAAAGGAGAAGGGAAGGCAGAAGTGAGGCTGTATGGTAAGAAACAGGAGGAACCTGTCTGCATCTCATCTATCCTTGGTCTTAGTTGGCAACCTCCTCAGATCTAGTAGGAAGCAAACTTGATCTAAATAGTTCCTGTACTGATATCATTTCCCCCAAAGTGAACATAACTGTCATATCAGGGAAGAAAAGGAACCTACCTACCCTAATGAGTATCTGACTTCATGGGTCAGTGTGTTATTATTTTCATTTAAGGATGCTGGTAACTTTTTTGTGATTGTTGTAGTTACAGTATAAGGATTACAAGTGAAATGTTTTATGATGGAAAAACTGAAGTTTGTTTACAGCGTCCACTTCTGAAAGACAGATGTAGTGGAAAAAATAAACTCTTAAGTAGATGCCCAAAGTAGATACAAAATTGGCAGGCTGTCTGGAGGCTAAAGAGTAAGGTCACTTGTTAAATAGAAACTGGAGGGAAAAATAAATTAAAAAGGAAAAAAAAAAGTGTTTTCTTTGTGAGTATCTGACCCGGGAGGCTTGACAACTTCTGTCAACTTCCCCACCATTTTGAGCTGCTATTTTTAGTGTGACTGTTTTTCTCATTATTCATTGGCCGATAGCTATCAGAAGGCATTGTGAGAAGAGACATGGTGGTGAAAGATTTGTTTGTTTGGTTTTGGTATGGAGCCAGCAGATAACATTGTTGTTTTTTTTTGCATTTGTTTTGACATTTTAAGAATAGACTTCATATGTTATCAATCTAAGGGAAAGTGTGAGAGAAAACTGTCTATTCTGTGCCTGAAACAGTGCAAAATATAAGTAGGTTAATATTCTTCCTGGCAGTGGGCAAGAAAGGGTTGGAAATGGGTTTGAAAATTATCTGAATTAATATGAGAAATGGAAGTATAGGTGACTATTCCAAGAATAGAGGCATTGGAAAGGGAAACAACTCCTGGGGCTGGCGTTGCCCAAGTCTCTGAATGACATAAGGCTCCAGGGAAGTAAAAGTAGAGAAAATGTCACTAAAATATTTGCTTAGGATGCCTTACTGTAAGGGATCCACAAGCTGAATTTGTGGGGTGAGTTATTGTGTGTTCTTACACAGGTTGGCATGGGTAAAAGATAAAGGCTATGAACATCTGCAGCTCAGCAAAGGACTCTGTGTCAGTAGCATCTGCTACCACCTGGCCTTAAAGCCTTGTTTGTGTAGAGGAGACTTAATAATCCAGGTGTTCCCTTGTGTGATACTGAAGGTGGAGCTGCTAGGTAGAAGATTTGGTGTCACAAACTCTGCTAGTCTGGTTTAAAAGCTGAGAAGCTATGACAATGGATACGTAAGTAGATGACTGTAAGCTATACTGATCTAGATTAGGGTTACAATGGTCTTCTTGGTTAAAATAACCTAATAAATCAGATTTGCAATTGCATTCATTTCAAGGTGCCCTTGCTGAAGCTATTTCCTTTAGCAGTGTGGTCATGCTGGTAATGCCATGCTTTGGAAATTGTCCTCTCTTCTTCAGTTGGAGTGTGATTGTTCAGTACAAACACAGACACTGGCCTTTCCAGCAATGTACTTAAAAACTAGATACGTGTGGGAATGAAGCTCAGATAAAGAGGCACAAACACTGATGCCTTTAGGTTTGGTCCAGGTATGAGGGGGAGAGGGTAGGCACCAGCCAGCTGAATGCTGCACGGACCTTATGGTTTCTAACTGAGTAGCAATGACCACTCTTAATGTCACAAATCTAATTTAAATGATTTGCTGAACTCTACACCAGGGATGTTCTCACTCTGTTTTTCCATGTTTCTGCTTCATCAGTCACTCACCTTTCAGTGCTGTCAGATAAGTGGGATGAGATCCCTCACAGAGTAGCTTTTTGTCATCTGACACTCAGAGACACCAGTGTAGTCCCACCACATAGTCTCTTATGCATGGTAATGGAGGTAGTGTGAGGGGAAAAATAGCATGTTATAAACTGAAGACCATATCTTGACACATCTTTTCAGTTATCTTCAAAGCAGATGAGAAAAGTGCTACACCAAGGCAATACACTCAGTAGTTTTGGTGTAAAGTAAGGCCAGCAGACAGCGAGTGCAGAAATTTTTGCTGTTAGTGCCCTATTTTTACTAAATAATGAAAACAATAGCCTTCGGAGTTTTATAATCCAGAAAAGTTGGAGTGAAGCTGATGATTATCTATGACGCTCGGATGACTGTTCTGCCTACCTTTCTTCCCTGTCGAACTTTGTAATTCAACAAGCACTGTGTTCCCACTCAAAATAGGCAGGTACTGTGCATTCCTTTCAGAGAGTGGTTTTTGTTTTTCCTTTAAAGTAAGCCAGAAATTTCCAAGTAGAATAATCCGTATTTTTTCACAGTAGAATATTATTATTATTATTACATTTTCCATCTCATTCAGAATTAAACTTGTACCTTAGAAAGTTCTACTCAAACACTTTAGCAGAAGTAAAAGCAAGACTAAACAATATCTCATAGCTGAAAGTATTAAAAAGTGGGAGCTGTAGGGACTGCTGTCAGCTCTGCCTGTAACAAAGCTCTGAAATGAAATGAAATGCAGTATCTTGTGTGAAGTACCACAGACTAAAAAGCACATCTTGCCAGGTCTTCAGTAGTCCTGTTGGAAAGGTCAAATGATTTGTCTGTTAACTGGACATGAAAGAAGTTTGGCTTATCCTGGTCTATATTAAGGAATGACCTAATGTGACATACAATTCTTTAGCAAGTAGTTGAACAATGTCAAGTACTTAGAATGGGAAGACAACAGAAATTTGTTTTGTGTTATTTCATGGTTATTTTGACGGCTCTTGAATAGTGATTGAGGTGCAAAGCCTGGGTTAGTGTTGGCTGTATCAGTTTCAGGAGAGTAAAATTCCCTGCCAAGTTTCTGTGTTTAACTAATGGAATCACCTGCATGTATCCCTAACATTTATTGAATCTGAGCAGGAAATGATCCAAGTGCCTCTGTTAAGTGTGGTGTTGTACTGATAGCAATAGCATTTGGGATTTTTAAAAAGAGTGTAGTAGAATAAAGACATAATGCTTAATGTGAAGGCTGCAGACATAATTACAAATGTATTTTTGTTATTTAAAAAAATGGCTGTACTTTGCTGGAAACTCCAGCTGTAAAACGTTTACATTTAGAAACTTTAGAAAGAAGAAACAGCGTTTCTGTGTGAGCAATCTCTTTGCCAGACAGCGTGGCTGAACCTACAAATGAGACCTTTAATATGTCAAAAGTTGAATAAGTTGTCTTTGCACAGATAGGAGGAAAAGGAGAGGGGTGGGTAACAAAACAAAGAGAATCAATGAATATCTTGAGTTAGAAGGGACTCATAAGGATGATTGAATCCAGCTCCTGGACATCAGCAGCTTGCTTAAGAGCTCATGTAATACCAAACACATCTCCTACATGTGAACTGCCCCCCACCTCTGTGCCAGAGGTAGTTAGCTGGAAAGAGCTGATAGAAGAGGACCTGTGCCTGCATTTCTATCAGCGCCTTAAGCAGGTGTAATAGGTGGCACTGGGATATTATTATCCCAACCAGGGCAGGTGTCTTGGGACAGAGCAGTCTGAAAGTTCCGAGGCCAGGCTTGCTAGGACACGTCTGTTGGTGTACTAAGCTGTGAAAACTGCCCCCAAGTGCTTATTAGATTACAGCTTTTGTCTGTTACAGATGCAGTCTACTCTCTCTACTTTCCAGCTGTCATACTTTGGCAACTGGGTATAAGCAAAACTCATTGTTGCAGAGGCCTTTGTGAATCCCTTTTGAGAATATATTCAGTTTATACAAGTTCTTTTGCTTTTGAGCATAAACCCGTAAATGCCAAGAGCCTAGGCCTTGGTGCCCCAAATACATCTGAGCACCAATATGATTTTAGACATGCAGGTTGTTTTCATGATGTGACTTTTTTAAAATATAAAACTCAGTTGATCCTGGTGTTAGGGGCGGCTCAGCACCCTGCTGTACTGGTTCTTTGGTTTGCCATTACCAGAAGGAGTCACTGTCTAGCTTGAAGGAGAAAATTAACTCTTCCCAGTCAACTTTCTGCTTTCTTTCAAATCTATACTAGTTGATGTGTGCTAGCCACAAGAGAACTGGCTAGCAGAGAGACTGGTATGATGTCCGGAGAACTAATTACTAACACACCTTTGAGCCTGTCAGTCTCCATCACTGAAACTATAATGCTAAATGAAGGGGTGCTAGAGCATTTGGGGAGAAGCTCTCACAAACCAGACGTGGTGGTGGTATCTTACATGCTGGAAACCCTGTACAGATGCTTTAGCACCTTGCCAAGTGAGAAATTATAACCTTAGAGCTGGTCCTTTTTGGGTAATTTTGTAAAGCTGCTTTTTCTGAACTATTCGCTACAACAACCGAGCTTACAAATAATGTATAGATGAATAGCATTTTTTGGTTGAAAGAATACTTTTCTTGTGTGTCTAGAAATACAGTCTACTTTCAACATGAAAAACTAGTGATATTTCCCTTGGGATGTGTGCCTAAATCCTCCAGACTGGAGTTCTTACTGTATTATTGCAGAGACAAGCATCACTGACCCTCTTATGTTAGAGAGCATTTCATACTCTCTGGTTGGCCAAGTAACTTCTCTGTTGAGGGTATTTTTTCCATTGGCACATCTATATTTGAACTTTAAAAAGCGGGAACTGATGATTATTGGAAATTTATATGGTATTAATTTGTTTGGATATGTGACCTGATGAAAACTACTGCTGTTGCAGTAGACAGCCCAGATCAGCTTATGGCTCTGCCCTGGATGGCGTGGGAATAAATAACTGGAAATTGCTCACAGGAAGCTCTGATTACAACAGTTAAAGCAAGGATTTTAGGCAAACTGGTCTGTGCTGGCACACTGCTATCCCCAGCCTGTCAAATGAGGTTTTGGAATTTTGACCTGCTGACTACCCAATACAAGCCCCCCTTTATCCTACAGCACAGATCTGTTCCCTTGGAAGAAACTCCTGGATAATCTGAGGGGCTGAGAAGGGCGAACTAAGACTTAAAAGAGGTGATCTTTCATGGAGAAAAATTCCTGGAATAAGGGGATAAAGACAAGCTTTGTGCTATTAGTAACTTCTGCGTTTCAGGGACAGCATAGGCTTGAGAAGGGTGGCATGCAAATAATTCAGATAAAAGTGCAATGACTGTTATGTAATATTAGCAACAGTTCTGGGAAATGCAATGCACAACAATGGGTACTACAGGCTAGGAAATACTTCACATGGCATTTAAAATCACGAACTGCTCAAACTCTTTCAAACCTATTTCTAGTGGCTTATTTTTTGGTGTTCTGCCAAACAGATTAGATTCTTCCATTTGTCACTGGCTTTTTTTGATTGTAAGTGTGAAGTGGGAGGTAGTTTTTTAAGAGTACAATCTATATAACCTTCAGTTTATTTTGTGGTGGTTTTTTGTTTTGTTTTCACCTTTGTCTTTCTTAGCCTGCGCATGCTTGTCTTACTCTTGAAATAAGTCTGTCAGATGTTTTTACCCTTAGTTTGTCTTTTAAGAGAATTTCCGTTCAGAAGCTGATATTAATTGTGGTGCTTAGCAGGATTTAGGGTTCAGAAAAGCATATGATGGGATTGGAATTAAGGGATTAATAAGAGCTAGGTATTTAAAACAATCAAACAAAACCAAAACAAACTAAAACCCTGTTAAAATATACAGAGGATATTTGTCAGAAAGTTCTGAATAACAAATGGGAAAAGCTTTCGGCCCTGTGTACTAGATGCCATAAGTATTTACAGGGATGGCTCTTTTAGAAGTTCTTGCCTCTGTTTTGAGTTTTATAAATTCTGCATTCTGAGACTGTATCCACCCTTTTCCTTCCAGTTTTTCCTTCCCTTGTCAGGCTGCCCTGTGTTGTGTCCCATCCTGGCTTTACTGTGCCAGGTTGTTGCTAGTATAGTTGTGTTAAATGCTTCAGCAAAGAGAAACAAACTGCTCTTTCAGGAACCTATTTCTGCAGTCCAGAAGTGAAGCGTTGGTTGAAATCTCCCAAAAGATGTCTTTATGGCCATCCCTTTATATATGGCAGTCTAACAGAGCCAAGTTTGTTTCACCAATTGGTAGTGCTGTGGCTGTGAACAGGGCAGTGAGGAGGAGGAAGGGTGGGGAGCTCCTCAGCAATAACCGCAGGTAGACATTGTTCACCACCCCAGCCGTTTTTGAGCTCTCTTGCTGTCTTCCTGTATACTTGAATGATGCTCTAACAGCAGCGCTTGCAAGGGGGGAATACTGCTCTAGGTCCAGACATTAGAGAAACCCAGAGTTGCTCTTACTGGTGCCCTCCTTTGATTTCACAGTGAAATTCTGGGAGGTGAGCAGAGGAGGCTGCTAAGCCCAAAGTGCTTTGTGTTGCCATGCTTGTATCAAACTCTGGATGCAATTTACATCGTCTAAATAATCCCTTAGTGTTACATGGAGAATTCAAGAAAATTAAGCTTAAAAACCCAAGGAAACCTCAGAGTGTATCTTGGCATGAAAATCGTGAGATTAGAAAACACTTCTTATTTCTAGGGCCTGACTCATGGTTTCTGAATGCATGAGGGTGGCAATAGCTCCTATGGTTGTGTAGTTTTATAAATGTTTCAGGACTTTTGGGCACAGATCTTTGCCAAATATTTTTCTAGTGTTCATTTTATTTTCCACCTAATTCCCAAAACAAATTACAGCAGCTCGTTCATAACCTGATTGTGTGTAATTAAACAAGCAGAACGTAATATTTATTTCTGAGAAAGGTGCATCGAATCTAGCTATTTAAATCAATTACATAGTGAATGAAATGTTGCTGGTTGACTGAAAATTGCTTTATCGGGATGTGGTTCAGTGTACATTGAAGTGAACTGCACAGCAGCTGGCTTGGTGGAGATATTCAGAAATAAACAGACTACGGCATGTGCAGTAGAATTTGAACCTGTTAGGAAAATAAATAGGGCAGTGTCTGCTCAGTATGATGACTCTTGCCTGTGGCAGCAGCATATATAAAGCAAATAAAAGTGAGCATATGCTTACTTCTCTAATTTGCTCATCATGAGTGGGGTAGTGTGTGGAAAAACTCAGGATGAAACCAAAGTGCTGTGTGTGCAGGTAGAATAAGCCCTGAGACTTGCAGGGCCACCTTCACTTGTTTTTCTGATCTGGTAAGGACAAGTTTTTAGCCAGAGAAAATACGTATTGATCCTGGAAAATTTACTTGCTTGTCTGCTGTTTTTTCACAAGCATGTGTCCATGAGTGGGAAATCCTTGGAATAAGGAGTGTTGCAGGCCAGATGCTGAACAAACACTGGGAGAAGTAGATACACAAAGAGAGGTTTAGGTTACTCTTGTTTGAGTTATCTGGGAAATACATTACTCAATCAAATTTGTAATGCTTCAAAAGTTAATACCTGAATTCAGTTTCAGTGTTTGGGTCCAGTCACTATAAGCTATACATGACTGCAATGCAAGAAAATTAGCAATTTTAGTGCCTTCAGAGAAGAAAGAGAAATATTTATGGTATGTACCTTATGTCTCCATATGCTTTTGTTTAAAATGAGGTGACTAATAGTAGAGTGTAACAAGTAGGTGAGCCCAGCACACCACGGTTATCACTCAGACATAATTTTGACTGTTATATGCTATGTATTCATTTTGAAAGCTGAATTTCAGTGTCAGAGTGGGGTTTATATTCTGCAGTTTAAATTCTCTTGAATATTTTTAAAACGAACTGATTGTAGGAAAAACTGGATTAATACCTTCCCTTAAAGAACAACTCTACCGTTAATATCTTTTCCTTTCTTCATTTGGTGCACTATTCTATATAGAGGAATATGACAGTTGGCATTATGCCCCCCTTTTGAATCATGCAGTTTAACATTTCTGGCAGCTGGATGGATGTGGAAAGTTATAAAGTGACAAATCTGTTTCTCATACCTTTTGTAGTCTGTTTTTTATCAGATGGAAAAATGATATTATCGACTGAACTTTCCTCCTTTGGCTCACCCAGACAGTAATTTGCTATAGCATTTCCTGCATGTTGTCTGTTGGTCCAGAGCTTTCTGTCCATGTTGCAATGCAGAGCTGCACCGAGGTGCTGTAGCATCCCCAGGCTTCTACCCTAGTGTTGGGGTAGGGCAGTCTCACATTTGCACCATATGTCTGAGTGGGACAGTGCTCTAGAAGACTTCTGCAATGGATGTTATCCATCATCCAAAATAAATAAAATAAATACTTGAAACCGGGAACATTGCTTCACTTTCTGTATTTGTTGCAGTGCTGTTGATGATGTTTCCCACATGTATTTGCAAACAAATCTGCTAAAAGTTTCAGGAATTTTTTGGTCGAACTGCAGTAAGCATAGAAAGACTTTATTAGAAAAGTTGTCGCTCTTGTGATTTCACTGGCTACTTTCCCAAAAAAGAAGAGTTGAGACAGCTCCAGGTTTTCCATGTTAAAATGTATTTTGATGCTAGTCAGTGAATATTTTTTGAGATGAATAGGACTTTTGTTTTCAGCAAAATTATACTCACTTACTGTTTAAGTATTTTGGCTTCAGAAACCAGCAGAGTAATGAAGATCATGGCATAGAACTAATTTGGCAGTTGAATATTTTACGTTTCTATGGACTACGTGAAGAATCTTGTTTGTGGGCAAATACCTGATTCTAGCCAGCTCTGCTGTAGTGCTTTAACACCCAAGCAGATGGTGAACTTTGAGCCGTTGGACACCCGAGTATTGGGATCCATATGTATGGTCTGGAGGGATATTTTCCTGTAAGTAATCACCAAAATGGTTTTACCTTCTTTTCTTCTCTGCTTGTGCTCTTAAATACTAACTCTGCAGACACAAATTCTAGGCACACAGCCTTGCTATAGGACAGAGGGCTTTTTTGGGCTGGAACAGTGAGAAGTAATAAAAGGCAACTCAAAGGTTCCACCTTTGGCATAGAAATTCTGTAGTGATGATAATGCCTGGAGGAAAACCATGCACAACTTTCCTGAGAGCAGTTAGAGGGTCCTGTCTAACAGCTTTCCTTGGCTAAACCACTTAAGTGGTTTATTTATTAAAAACAAGTTATGCTAAGCTCAGAACTCCAATTTCTTTGGCTTTTTTAGTCAGTAAATGTTTATCTACTAAAGATGTGCTTTCTTTCTGAAGTCTCCTTTTCCCTTTGTTGTGCTTTTGCTTTGCTTTGCCGCAAGCTGAAATAGGAAGATGCAAGCCTTGCAAGTGTGCCTTGCCCTTCCATTTCACTGCTGGCCTTAAACACTGCTGGATCTGTGTTGTCTTGTCTACTCTCCAATTCTTCTAAGGCTTGGACCTATCCTCAGACCTCAAATATTTCACACGGAAAAAAGAAAATCTTACGTTAGTTGAGTCAGGCTAAAAATAACAGTGATGACCACACCCTTGAGGGAGGATGAGATGTTATGTCTTCTGAGAGACAGTTTACTGAACGATTTACTTTTCTTCTCCTTAAAAGTTCTGAGCTGTGAATGGATTTTGAGATTTTGTTTAGGCCATTATTTTCTTTTGTAAGAATATCTGGAAGTTCTTAATCAATTTTTAAGTTATCGCAAGGCAGATTCTATCTTGGAAGGCACCCACTGCAACCCTTGGTCCAAGACCAAAAACTTGCTCATGAGAAAAAGAAATATATTCTTTGGCAGTCCCATGGGAAGTGGGAGAATGTGGCTCGGCCTGCATCCCACAGGGCAACTTCATTCATGCTGAACTAGTTTACTATGGCCTCAACCTTCCACATGACAGCATGGCCAAAAATGGTAGTATAATTATGCTCAAATTTCCTGTGAAAACTGGCTTATTTAACAGTTGTCAAACTGTTTTTGTTTGTTTGTTTTCAATACTCTTCCTTGTTTTTATTTTTTCCTCACTATGCACTCAAAGGAACAGTGATGAGCCAAACTAAATGCTGCTGAAAAATGAATGACAAAGGTCTCTTTTCTCTCTCTTTTTTAATTCCTATATTCTTTTAAAATATAACAGTATTTTTGGTATATATGATCTTTTTCTTTCACCTCCTGCTGCCAAGATCTTTGCAATATCTGAGTAGTCTTTAAGAGGAACTATCAACTAGCTATCTTGTGCAGGATATTGGTTTTTTTCATATGAGTTATTTTTGCTTATGGCTTTTTTATTATTTTTTTTAAGTGAAATTACAGTATTTTCTTAACATGTGAAGCAACAGTGATTTGAAATGCTTCAATATTTTGCTTTTTCCACATCTGCCTTTAGTGTCACTGGTAATTCCACTGTTATGGGGCAGGCTGTTACCTTGAATGTGTCCTGCTGTCCTGCCTGACCAAGCCTTATGCACAGCATGTGATATGTGTGCTTCTGGCATCCATGTTGGCACTCCCTGCCTCCCACCCACACTTTCCTGTACTGCTGAAGCAATCGACACTTTCCTTAGTTCTGCTTAAAACAAGGTTTTGCTAAGTGCTGGAAAGATGTGAAGGCCCAAGCAATGAGTCTGAGGATTGTGTGTAAACTAGGAGAGGAAGGGGCACGTTTTACAAGATGTTTATAGACAGGCCTAGAATGTGAAACAATGTGGAGCACTGTAAATATAGTGAGTTTGCAACTGAATTTCATTTCTCCATTGTAAACGTTGTGTTGAACCCAAGACTCTTAACAAACACCTCTCGAATTTTCCACTTCCTTGGGATGCATCTGGATCTGAGCATTCATATTTGGCAGAAGAGTAAACTAAAAGCTGTCATTCTCAGAAATGGTGCCTGGCAGCCTGCTCTGTTTCACCAGAGGGCTGGAAACAGACCTAAAGGTTCAATGTGAAGCAGAACTGTAACGTAATCCCCAGGCAGTGTATTGAAATGACGTGCCAGCTCGATGTGCTGGGGTTTTAAATAACTTGCATTCATCTCCCCAGAGTATGCGAGGAAAGTTTAGCCCCTTGCTGAGCAGCCCATACCAAAGTTGGAGCTCACTGTCCAACACGTAGCTCCAGGGGCACGTGTGTCTGTCCCGGGGGCTCCCTGCTGTTGCTAGGTCTGGTTTGCTACTGCTTTCTCATGTTTTTTTTGGGTTAGACCTTTTGTCGGTTTTTAGAACTGAAGCAGAGTGACACCTCTAGACAAGAACACATTTTCTATGCTGTATGTGCCTGCAGATAAGTGATATTCTTGTTGCTTTCCCCCCAGGGTATCTCTACATTAGAATAGAGACAGTTTATTTTTATTTGCAGATGTTCCATGTAAGTAAAACAGCATTTGACTGGAGTCAGATTTTTAGGTGTCTGTGCTAAAAAGTCCTCAAATTAGAAAACAGTACTTAAAAGTATATAATGGTGCAGAGTTTAAATCAGAGGATGCTTGTGCTAGTAAAGTTTTCATTCCACCAACCAAAAAGGAGTTCAAATGAGTGGAAAAATACCTAGTAGTATTTTCCTTCAGGGAACAGATCTGTTTGGCTGTAAGGCCAATACTAGTTTCTTCTAACTCTGTCTCTCAGAAACTCAGAGCTTGCCTAGGATTGCTTTTCTAAGGATTGGAGTTTGCATCTTTCTCAGTGTTACCCCAAACTTTCTTCCAGTTTAGGGGGTGGGGAGCTTCCTCTGTGGTTGCAAGTATCGTTAGTGGGCCTGTATGGTTTAGATAGCTCTACAACACATCTCTAATAATAACCCTGTGTAGGAGGGCGGTCTGCAGTCTGTCTGTACTGCCACAGCCCTGCCATGCCCTGACCCTGTGTTCTTCCCAGCCCATATGCCCCTGCTCATCTGTTCGCATGCTGTGCTAAAAGTGCAGAAAGCCATACTTTGCTACAGCTGTGTGAGACTGACAGCTTTAGTACCCACAGAATTAGGTTTCTGGGTGAATTATGTGTAACTGCAGGGCTTTTTGCTATTAAAATCTCAATGTTAATTTTATAAACTGGAAGTTAGCACATTGTTTTGTTTTGATGATGTTTGCCTAGTCCAATCCCAAGGATGTGAATTTCTGCACCTGTGCTGGGAAATCAACTTCTTCCTGATGTGGAGTAGCTTCAGAGATTTGAAGGGAGGTGCTCTGCAGTGCAGCTTTGTGATGCTTCATTTACAAATATTGTTTCCTTTAAAAGTGTTCTTAATCTTCCTGTACAGCTCTATGCATGCAGTGGTCTGGGTTGCCCACACGTCCCTTTCTTCTCCCAGGCTCCAATGGATGTGTTGAGCTGCTTTGCTTTCCAACAGATTGTACTTGTCAGTGCTGCCCCAACTGCAACTCAGGCTGCTGAGGTACTGTGTCAGTCCTGACTTCAGGCAGATGAACACCAGCCTACCTGGCTTTTTTGCTACAGTGAGAGGAGTGACAGACATTTTATGTTCAGTGAGTGTTGTACCCCATGTTTAGTAAGTGCTGGTGACAGTAACAAAGCTTCAGGGAATTCTGGTGAAGCCTTGGACAGGTTAACCACTGTGCCTTCTGATGCATGTATTCAAGCTTTCAGTTGCACCAGAATTTTCATGTGTCTGCTTGCTACTTATTTTATTTTGTTTGCATTAGTAGCTTTGTCTACTCTGGAGGAAAAAAGGAAAGATTATGTTCTGCTTTAAGCTTTGTTTATTCAGAGGAGATATTCTCCTTCCTCTCAATTTAATTGGAATGTAGAGGAAACATGCTCCTGTGGTACACCTCTTGTGCTCCTGTCATTATACTTGCACTTTATCTGCTCTCAGTTCTCAAAGCTTGGGTTTCCTTGCTGCAATTAAGTACTGCAGGTTAAAGAGGAGTACTTGGTTTGCTTATGCATCTGAAGAGCTTGTGATGTAAGTGCCTCTGCTATGTTAGCATAGGGATATCATGCTCATCAGCGTGAGACTCAGCAACAGAATACTATGCTGCCAGTACTGTTCTTTTCCTTGGCATGTTTAGTTAACAAGAGAGGTCCTTCAGGGGGTAATTAAACACTTAATAAACTTCATGGTAGTAAGGAGTTTCTATAAATGGGAGGCTGAAGCTCTCTGTGTTCTCAAGGGCAGTAAAGTGCCTGAAACCAACAGGAGCAATTCAGCTCTTTGCTGCCCAGGATGAACAGGGGCCAGTCCTGTAGGAAGGCTTTCACTTATTTTTGTGCATAGTTTCAAGACTGTGGATTACGTGGGGAGGGGTCTCGGGGTTCTTGGACTGGGTGGATAAGTGTGAAGTTAATCAGTCCGTACCAGATCTATGAGGATTTTTGTCACTTCACTGACCAAGCTTTCTGTCCAGGCCTTGTAACAGAGACCTCCAGTTACATCAGTTTTCTTGTAGTAAGGGATTGGACTCCAGGTTAAAGTCATAGATTTTATTTCACTTCACACTCCAAGTAATCTGCGTGTTGCAAGATGGATGATCAGTGTATTAATTCAACTAAATTACTCTGCTGAGTCACAAGATACTTTTATCTGAAGGGGAAAAAAAAAAAAAAGAAAATTCTCTGAAGCCACACAAGCCTATAATTATCTCACCTTGTCTATGAGTGGGAATGAAGGGATGCTTCAGAGATATTTTATTTGCAAGGTCTCCAGCTTTGTTTTCTGCCTTCATCTCACATCAGTTTTGCTTGTTCTCTGTGCAGTTTGCTTCTGTTCATCTCTGCACTCAGAAGGCAGAGTAGTCTGCAAGGAAGATGGGATAGTGAGCTTCTTCTGAGACATGATTTGTGTTTTATCTACTGTGACATCTCAACTGTGTTGAACTAAATAGTTACTTTAGTAGCATGTTCTTTGTTTCTAGTTGAGATGTTCGTTCCCTCCTTCATTTCTTGTGGCCATGTGGCTGTGCATTGGTGATTTGTAGCACTGTTCCCAGAGATGAGAACATAAGCATAAAGGAGTATTGCATTCTTCTCCAGTTACTGCCCACTGAGATTTAGGGGTAGTGTTATTGCCCCTAAAGCTGGACGATGGCAAAAAAGTATTTCTGTCGGTATTACTGCTGTTCTTGTTCAGGATTCACAACTAGTTGTAACCAGTTGCAAGTCTTATGCTGATATTTGTAGGAGCTTAGCTTACACGTAGTTGTTCCAGGTTAGCTTGAATTATTTTGTTGTTGAGATGAAACTTATACATATTAGAAACAATTCCAGTAAGGAATTAATATTTTGGTAGCTATTTCAGTATTTATGTATTTACATAATTATGTACCATATGATTCTATTTCTTCAAAAATCTTATCACAACATGTTCTTCTTAATGCATGGAAAATCTTATGTTGTCAGCATCGAAACTATGTTTAGGTATGCTGTAACTGTGCTATGTTGCCATTTAAATCTAGCAGCTCAGGAGACAGAGAAGCCATTTCTGAGCTGCCTGGGAAAGCCATCCTGCCCGTGGGCTTGATGTGCAGGTTGTAACTGAACACTGGGAGAGGTATTAAACACTTCCAGACTGCTCAGCCTCTGCGGTGGCCAGGCAGGTGGCTTGCGTAATTAGAAGTTATCTGATGCCTTCTAATAGGTGGCCGGAGAGGAATGTATGAAGCTGTTAATTTTGAGGAAGACATGATGAATGGCTGTGTGAAGAGATCACAACATGCTGTATCATTTTTTTTTTTTCTTTAATTGCCCTGCTGAACCCATTTAGAAAGTGACTGCATAAGAACGTCATATAGATGAGAAAAAAAGCCTGCTCCTAAAATTGGTTTGTTAAACTGATTTGCAAATATGCAAACAATGCAATTTAGGATCGGAATGGTGTGATCCTTGATATCACCAGCTCACGTGGCAGTTAGACATAGCTTGCCAAAGGTCATTGGCTGCGTGTTCTGTCTCACTTTCTGCCTCCGTACGTGTGCTTATTCTTGCCTTCCGCCCACAAGAGCAGGCATGCCATTGCTGTTTAATGATGGTCTTAAGTGGGGAGCCATCAGATCTATCATGTTCTTTTGGTGACCATTTCTTGGTAGCCTTTGAGCAGTGCATCATATCCTGGCTAGTAGCAGTTTGGCAGGGGGAGAAAAGGAAGGACTGAAATATTTCTACTTTGTATTTTGCTTCATTCTTAAACTGATGGTGGAACCTCAGCAATTTTGGAAACTCTATTTCCCATCTCACCACAGTATATGGGAGTGGCCATCTTTCCCAACTTCAGGCAGTGGGCATCTGCATCTCCTGCTGAACTGGGTAGCAGGTCCAGCTTGGGTAAGCCTCTAGATGGCAATGAGCGTGAAGCTGGCAAAGCTCTGCTAGGGCATCATTCCCCCTCTGCTTTCCAGGGTGTTTCTTGGATTTCTCTTTTGAGAGGCTGTTACCTAGATTTTTTTTTTTAACATTTATTCTAAATACCAGATTCATTTGAAAACATCTATTTTTCACTTGTCTGAGAGTGCAGTGAATAAATTCTCCTTTCTGCTTTCATGTGAGCAGTCTTGCTCATATGCAGCTCAATGACTCCTATGCAAATCATTACAATTTTTTTAGTTACTTGTGTTTAATAGAAAAAGCAGGAGGGGGGAAAAATGCTAAAACCTGCAAAGATTCCGTATCATGTTTCTAGGATCAGGTTGGAGAGATGAGTCAATATTGGTTTCGATGTGTTGTTTCTGGAGTTGTTGCCTATCTTTGTCTATAACCTGTAGTGATATATCTATTTATTTATTCAGAATGTTAAAGTGGTCTTTTGTCCAAAAATTCAAGAGTGGAAATATTTAAATAGTTATCCTCCAGAGATGTTATCACAATGTGAACTTTACAGTGAAAATTTAGGGGGGAATATTTTTTTCCAGAACTGAATTTCAAGTGTCTTGAATTGTGGGATAGAGTCCAGAGATCGTGGCACGTAAAGGAAAATATAAGGAAACTATACCCAGAATGAGAGCTTTCATTTTGCTGTCAGAGTATTTGTCTTGAATAGCTTCCAATTTCTTTGGAGAAGTGCTTTTTGTCAAGCAGTGCCTAAAAAGAAAAGCTGATCATCTTCATGTGGCCATTTCACACAGGTCCCCAGTGGAGAGGAAGAATGCCCTTAAATTTGCATGCGTGGCTATGGTTATAAAAACAAAATAACAGCAACAAAAAATACAATGAAACAAACAAACAAAAGGTGTGTGTGTGTAATACTTTATATAGTAATATATCCAGTGCTTTAGAAACAATGCTGTGCACCTGGATCTGTGTAAACTGAAGTCATGTGAAAGTCATGTTTAAAATCAAGTGAACTGAGCCCAGGTTGTTTGCAGATTGCACACCAATACACACAAATACAAAATTAAATATGAAATTGTTATATGTCCTCATGATTGTTTTAGCTTGTGATAAGGACTTTTGTGTCTTAGCTGTAAACAGCTGGTATGAATATATTAAACAATATACAACTCTTTTAAAATGTGGTTCTTGTTTTCCTAGGATTTTATTGGACTTCTTTCTGCAATATTTTATACTTTGGGCTTTCAGTCAGTAAGTCTCTGCCTTAAAGTAAATGTCTGCCCTGATATTCCCCTGACATATTAAAAAGCTAGATATCCACTAGGATTTCCTGATGTCTCCTGTTTCTCTTTTATTTCTTTGTCCTAGAAGTTTTGTTTGACAAATCCTGGAATTCTCTGTCCATTGCTTTAAGTGAGAGCACATATACATAGGAATCTTTTTTGTTGATCTGGGGTAGGCAATATTAAAAATAAAATAAAAAATCAGCTGTGTGGTGGTGATGCAGTGTATCTTCTCTTCTTTCAAACTGTGTTGGGAAGTTGCTGCCTTTTCATTCGCGATGTTTGCAGAACTGGACTTGGATCTCTGACCTGATGCAAAAGCTGCCAGCCAGTCCCTTCCTTGTTTTTTCTCGCTAACACAACTTCCTCCTTTTTGATCCTGGCTGTTCCCCAAGTCCTATCTCATATGGTTGCCACAAGACTTCCTTCATTGTCTGTTGAATTGATTCACCCTTTCTCTTCAGATTCTAAAGTGATCTTTCCATCTTTTAATAAAATTGTATTGATCTTCCAGTCCCATCTATATCCCTCACATCTACTGTGCCACTCCTGGTCAGGACTTATGTCACTAACTGTGAATAAATCAGTATTTTTTCCACATATGTGACTCCTAAATGTCTCATTTTGTGAGGCTGATGTGATGACTCGCAATACTGTATACAGGTTTACTTTTCAATGTGGACTTCTGTAGAAACTCCAGCCGCATTTTGGTTTGGGATGATGTTCAGGTGAGCTGTGCTCCCTGTGCAGATTTTACCCATAAAATAGACTGACAATGCTTGAACTTGCCTCCATTTTCTTCTTATGTGGTACAGCTTATGATTATCAAAATTATATAGTCTTTGAAGCAAGAGTTTCTTATGTGTTTGTGCATGTCTGTGAAAGTGAAGCAACAGATGGTCTATCATGAGACATTTAGTTAGTAGTAGTGTTTTCCTTGCCGCTGGTGAAGGGCTATTAGTTTCTTTCAGGTCAGGTTTCAGTTCGTGCTTCCCCACTTACTTTCTCTGTTTGCTTTTGCTTTCACATGTGGGGTTGTTTCATGAATAGCATTTCCTTCACACTGCTGCAACATGCAAGACTCCTCTGCATTGCTCAGGTCAGCTTCCCACAGGAAGGACTCACAGAATAAAATGTTAATCTGTTTGGTTTCCGGTAGAAGAGGACATCCTGGAAAATGCAGGACAGCGATGTTGCATTTGATGTATGAAAGGCATGTCTCATTGTTTAGGACTTAATAATAGGCCTGAAAACCATATAGAATCAAGATGATGTTCAATCAGTTGAATTAATTTCATCTATAAATGACTAATAATAATTCTGTTTGGGAAAGGATGAGTTACATCGCTGTACACAGTGCAGGGATCTTCATGTATATGGCCTTTGTACTGTGGAAATGGATACTATCTGCTCTCCTTAATGGGCAAGGCCCTGGCTGCTGTTGCTGCTTCTGGGAGAATGTCGGAATCATCAGCACTTCTCACTGCTGTAAAAAGTGTCAGGTACTGGGAACTTCTGTTTTGATGCAAACCATGTGGCTCGTAGGGTGATGTCTCTTCAGCAGTCCCAAGCAATTGTGTGCTTCAGTTGTGAAATTAATTAGTGTTGGACATACAAAACTCTCTGGAAGAGAGTCTCCGTTGACATAAAGCTTGCAAGAGCTAGAGCAGTCATATAAAGTTTACATAGAATTGCTAACTATGTTTTCATTCTGTTTCCTCTTTCTGTCTCTCTGAGAAATTAAGTAGGCAGTAATTTTACCCACTGGCATATATTCTCCTAGGGAGAAGCCTGGATTAGTTCTGTAAACTCTATAAGCAGAAGAATAATCTTCAGGGAGTAGCCAGCCAGTTAAAATAAAAAGGGCTCTCAGGCACACTGACATTATGGGAACAGAGCCTTTTGAGACAGCTTTGCAAAATCTCCTAATTTATACTCCAAAATATCTGCAGACATTCTAGCACTTAGCTGTAAATCATTTTCTGTCACTGAAGTATTTGGAGGAATTGCCCACCTTCTTTCAAATCCAGCTGTAGCTGCAGTATCTGAATTATTTTGCCTTTACCCTTTTGACAACTTGATTTTTGACACTGAAACCTTTTTTTCTTCCCCAGATCAGAACATTATTTGGATCCTGTTATTCAGGAAGCCTGCAGGTATATTGCCTGTCCCATTTCAGTGATGACATATTTGCTTTCTTCAGTGCTCTTGGTGGCTCAGAAAAGCAACAGCAGATGTTTAGTCTTGCCAATAGAGATAAACATCCATAGAAGTTTCAGTATTCCTTTTGTGAAGTGCATGGAAGTTTTGACTCATGTTGGTAATTCTTTGAATTCCAGTGGATATTTCTAGACTTTAGCTTGTTATTCAGGTACTGAAACATATCTTTAGGCTACATGAATAAACACGTTATTTATGTTGGAATTTATTGCTGTTTGTTTGGTTAATTACTTCCCTTTTCCTGGAGAAGTTAAAGCTGAAAGCACTGTCTTGGAAGCTGCCATGCTGCAGCAGTTGGACTGTTGTAAGAGAGAGAGGTGGCATGGATAGAACCTACTTGTGGAAGAGCAGGACTGTGAGGAAACCACCATCAGCCAAGCCGTGACAAGTGAGGAATGGCACCAGCTAATAACCCTTCTGGCAGCAGCACGTGGAAACCATGCCTGCTTATTAGCAACCTGTTCTGGAGCAAGCAAAGGAAGCTCTGGGCTTGTTCTTCTGTTTCATCCCCCAGCATTCAAGTGGATCTGTTTAGTATCAGATGATAAAAAGCAGAAGACAACCTATCCAAAAGGCGTATACACTGTGCAGTTATTCTATTCCCTAAACTCCTAATTAAACTAATATATATATTTTTATCCTATTTGGCATCAACCCAATTGTGTGTAAGAGTAATTTATGCTGTGCGGTGCCTCTTCTTTTTTTTTTCAGCAGCCATCTCCTTGTATTCTTCTGAAGATAAATGGGAGAACTGAGAATGAAATGTGAGGAGTGGTTTTGTGGGTTGCTCCCAAGCAAAATGCTTGGATGCCTGTGGGCTCCCTCCATCCTCTCTTTGTGGGATGCAATGAGTTGAAGGGCTGTCTTGGGTAAACTTCAGCCAAACTGCTGCTGTGCTGCAGCCAAGGAAAAGGGCTGAAGAAGAACAGGGTACCCTATGAGAACAGGCTAGAATGCAGAGTAGTCCTCTTGCTGGGGTGGTAGCTGACAGAGGGGTGCAAAATGAGGCTGAGAAACAGCTGATGCTTTGCTTTATGCTTATGTATTGTCTTCAGTGATGGCTGGCATGATGTGTTCACCCCGGACTGCAGCATTAGTCTGGGAGCACTCTTGGGGCTGCAGGGAGAAGAACACAAATGGGAGCAGAGGGAAAAGTGAGGTCAGGGCTTTCTGGTAATGCAAGTAATGGGATGCAGCAAAATGCTCTGGTAATTGAAGTTTTTTTTCTTTCTTTTTTTTTTTCTTTTTAACCTATGCTCTCTAGTTGGTTTGGGGAAAGTCTTCAGCATAGTTCTAGGGCTGCCTCATAACCCCTTTTATAGTCAGTCGTGTCAGCGGTTTCCACTGCAAACCCTGTATTAGAGCTCTTATACCTCAGCTGTATAAATTTGATCTGGACTTTAAAACCGGCATGTACGTTCTTGATTTGGAAGCGAGTACGAAGGCTGGCCGGCTAATCTGTTGGCTATGTGAATAATACTGCAGTAGTAAAGGCTGTGAGGAATACGATCCAGCTCTCAGTTTCCAGTGAGAGCCGAAGAAGCTCGTTTGCCACAAAGAGCAGGTGCTCCCACAACTCTTTCAGAAACTTTTTTTCATGAAGAAGTGGTAATGTAGATTCTAAGGCCTTCTAGAAGGCCTGAGTTTAGGTGGGGTTTTTGCTTTTGATTTTTAGGGGAGAAACAGCTTGGGCAAGCTGCTGCACTAGGTAGGGCTGGCTGGAGCACAGCACTGAGCTGTTGGTGCTCAGAGGTTTGCGGATCAGACCCCAGGGTGATGTGCTGCTGAGTCTTTGGGTCTCTTTGTGTGGGGCGGGGGTTTATTCCCGGAGCTTGCAGTAAACCACCAAAGGGTTGCTTCGGAGCACGCTTGGAGCTCTGTGTGCATGTGAGAGCGTGCTGTTAAATTCTCCTGCAACATTGTGCTTTGCTCAGGTGAAGCGAGGTCAGCAATCAACAACAGAGTAGCAGGTCACAGTGTAAATGGTATCATTTGCGTGTGTTACAGCAGAGAGATAGGGCTCCTGTGGCTGCTACGTGCAAAAGCAGGATGGTATTTGATGAGGAGATTGCAAAGCCACAAACAAATCAAACAGGCAAAGTTTTCCTGTAAAGTTATTTCTGCAAGCGTGCATGTTTCTTGTTGTGTGTTTTTGTTTCAATACCCTAATGTAAGTAAGGGTGTAGACTGAAAGGGAAGTAGGAACGGCGGTGATTAAAGGTCGTTGTCTGGTTGACATCTGTTAATGCCTTTCTTTCGCTTGAATTGCTAGAGGCAAAAGTGCATCACAAGTACTGGAAGGGTAAAAATCAAACTGGAGGGATTTTGGAGAACACATGCAGTTTTAAATTCAGAGTAAGCTTTTCTGTTCTAGGAGAGGGGAAGTTTTTACGTCATGGGGGAAAGCATTATTTGCTATTGGACTACAAAATAGTCTCTGGCAAAATGGTTGTGATGCAGCACCAGGCAAGCTTCTGGTAGCTGCCCTTGATTCAGGGCAGGCAGTGTAGCAAAGACAAAAGGCAGCATCCATCTCTGTAGATAGTCCTTTGTCTTATGGGTAACTGCAGTCAAAGTATTTCACTTGCTACTGCATAAAAGCTATGTAACAGTATGGCCCAAACAAGACAGTTTGTCAAGTTTTCTTTGTAGTCATGTGAGAGAAAAGAAATGGTAATAAGCTAATTAGGAATGAGTTAGGCTACAAATTGGCATTGATTTGGTGATAGGTGTGCGTGTATATGTGCATGTACAGTTTTTGTGGCAAAAATATCTTAAAATTCCTCTGGAAAGCAAAAAAGGTACTTTTATTTTTTTTCCTCTTCTTTTTTATTTTTTTTTTAAGCTGCTTATTAAAAAAACAAAAAAGATGAGCTAAAACTTAGCTCAACAAAGTGCTTTTATTGCAGTGTGATTTGGCCTGTTTGCATTTAGAAATTGGAGGGGTAGAACTGTGCTGGGATTACTTTACATTGCCTTTGAAGTTCATCCCGGATCAAGAACTAGTTTACTTTTGTTTTATCTTAGCTTGGGACGTAGCTTAGAACAATGTTAGCAGCTTGGAAATTCTGCTGTTTAAAAACAACAGCAATGAAAAGAACTTGGAGGTCAAACAAAGCTGAAGTCTAATATTAGATGTATGATTTTATAAGTGTTTATTAGAAAGTGTCCTGAGTGTGGATGGCGTAGGCTGGGTTTTGGCTTTCAGCCACAGAGCTGGGGGCTGCTTTGAGGCCGAGAGGAGGTTTGCTGCAGGGGCTGTGGGAATGATTGGCCTTGGCAGGTGCCTGGTCATGAAATGTCTCTCCTTGTCTGCCTACCTCAAAATGAGCTTTCCAAAGAATATGGAGATAGAGCTCAGTAGGAGCAAATATTGGCAGTTTCATAGTTTTAGAAGTCTTCTATGTAACATCAAAAACAAAACTAAAGTTCCTTTTTATCCCTAGTTCATACTTGATTTTAAAAGTTTTAAAATCTCACGCTGTAAATGCTGGATTAAAAACAGATCCGTAAAGGATTGCAAGAATGATTGTGCTGCTTAGAAATTAGTTTGACTTACAGATAGCATGACTTACAATTTTAATGCTATACTCTTCTGTACATATACCTTGTTGCATTGCTTCCATTTGTTTAGGCACATTTAAACAAGTAATTGTAATGATACCCTTTCCTCATACTAGGATTTCTGCGTTAGTTTTTGGCTTTTTGCCCATCAGTCTATTGATATTTTGGTCTTTAAGGATATGTAGCACTGTAGTTCACCTCTGACTGATGCAGGCTCATCTTACTAACTAAATATCTAAAGTTAAATGTGTAGTATAAGACCAAACCACTCATAGAAGATGAATGCTGTATAGAAGTAGATATGATTTATGAATAACACTCCAGGTTTTCTTACACATTGGAACCTATGTTTTTCTTTTATTTTTTTGTAGAACTTCAGTATGGGTTGGATTTTTTCAAGTTCTGAACTTAAAAACAGAAATATTGGAGTTAGTGGTGAGGAATATGTTGGGGGATCTTTGATTTATTTTTGGTTCAAATACTTATACAGAAATATGTGCACAATGCTTGATAGGTATATGAACTTGTTGTTTGTAATGATAATGTGCTATTAGAGAAACAAAAAGATGTCAAAGCTGAGGCTCCTGGAAGTAAAAATACATCTGCAGTCAATAATTCTTTCAATGTTTGAATTCCTACTGATGTATTTGGTGTAGATGTTTATTTGTGTATCTTTTGATGCTCTGTATGCTCTGAATATATTGCTCTTTTCAGAATCTGTAGCAAAGCTCACTCTGTAGCTTCAGTATGAGATGAACAGATGCTTGATGAGCCAGGGATGCTGGCAGGCCCTGCCAGGGCAGAGTCGTGCTGAGCTGATATTTCCTAGAAGTACCAGCTTCTCCTCTCATTAGTCATATCTCTGATCCCAAATCAGTAGGTGCTACTCAGAAGTTTTATCCGCTCTATCTAGATAAGGAGATTAGTGCACTTGCATCCCCCTGCATGCACAGTTCAGCCATTAACAGTCCAGTAATTTGTTAATTCAGCTGTGTCTGTGATCCCTTCATCTCTAAGGCAAATTAGATTCCTTGCCTGCACAGCAGGTCTTGTGGACACAGACAGAAGCTCACCTTGCTTTCTAGGACATGCTGCTTTCTTCCCAAGATGCACTTCCCAATCATACCCTTAATTAATTTTTCCAGAGCTCTCTTGCTGAAAAATAATTTTGCAGCTCCCTCTCATTAATGCATACAGAGTTTTGATACCAGAAGGCAAATATTTAAGAGCAACCTCTTCAAATGTCACTCTGACTCTGGTTTGTTGTGTGTTGGCACTGTAATTAAACAAACAAACAAAAAAAGTGTTCTTTTTGTTTTATCTTACACATCTCCAGATCACAAGCACCTCTCCCCAATGAAAATATTCATTTTGAAGCCTGCTCTTTGATGTCTTGCTGCTATAGTGTTTTTACGTTGCTTTTTTCCATCACCAATTACATCATATATGGATTGTGCCCATTTGCGTATATTCTGAGAAAGCTGGATTTTATTAACTTCAGCAGTCCAGCTACAAGGCATGGTGATCCTTCTGACCTTTAGCTTTTAATGCCCTGACGTTCCATTCCCTTTCACAGACATTGCTGACAAATGTCAGCCTGCTGTAATGTAGCGATTTAGAGAACTGTTTACTGTGGTTTTCCCCCCGCCAAGATTTAAGGATCTTCTCTATAAATAGCTAAGCTGGTCATAGCCTTCTGCATGCTAATAGGGTTCCTGAATTGGGTTTATCATAATTGGGTTTCTTCACTGAAAGCTGGGTGTGAACACCTTTTTTTTTTTTTTTTTTTTTTTTTTTTGAGAAATTCTGACTTTGTTGTTGAAGCCTTTTGGAAATACTGTAATTCTGATGAATTTACCAAGTCCAGAATCTTTCAAAAATTAGAACATCATCTTTTTCCTGCTTTTTCCTTGTCTTGCTTGCATGAATCTTGCTCTGCTGCCTTCTACTTGTTAGCAACCTTCAGTTTGGTCGCTGGGTAAGATAATCATGTTGACCTGTCATGGTGAGGGACTAACTACTCTTTTGAACCTTAAGAGTCTTCCTACTTCTCCTGCTTCACCTTTAACGAAGATAACATATTTCATAAAATACAGTTAACACGGAACTGGAAGATTTATCAGGTTTTATTTGAGTTTTTGGCTAGCCTTTTTGGTTGCTGATGATTGCTTCTTCCCTTGTCTGCGTGATAGAGACTGCTGTGGGAAAGAGTGAGCTGTGACCCAACCAAGTGTAAAAGCGTCTGCTCTTAGTAAATGTTGTTGAATTAAATGGTTTTGGTGTGTTACATTTGTGTTTGCCTTGTAGTGTTATGCAAAAGTGTTTGTCTTCAGATGCTGTCAGGTAAACATCCGAGTTGTGGTGCGTCATCCCTGAGATTTCAGGAAAGTCATAACCACATCTGATACTTCTCACAGGTTTACTGAGAGATGACACTCTTCCTTATGTCACTGTTCATTTACAAATATAAAAAGCGAATCTCTCATATTCAGTGTGTTTGTAACCCCTTGCTATAGACTGCTTTCCAGAGCTAGCCTTGCAAAAGTAAATGAGGGGTAGACTAGTGATTTGTCATTGTTGAAAGGAGTAACTTCCTGGTAGCTGCTGGATGCAGTAAAGGAGAGGCTGCAGGCAACTCAGATGAAGGCCTTCATTCTACTATCCCTTGACTGTCAGCAAGGAGTTCTCCTTGGGCCATGCTTTTGGAAATGAAGACAAAGTAATTGTGTTGCTTGCAGTACCTCCCTAAAAGCAGCGATTTCTTCAAGAAACCATGCTTGCATGCAAAATAGATGTGGGGTTTTACATACAGAGCCAAGCAGCAAAAGCTTGTCTCCTGTAAGAGAGGAAATATATTTGAATACAGAGGGAATTTGCACCATACAGGTCTGCTCTCAATAGCTAGCTATGAAGTGTTCAACAGACTGAGGACGATGAGCATAAATCAGTATGTCAATCTTACCATGGATGGCTTTTTGTGTTGTGTGTGTTCATGTCTGTGTCTGTCCCTGGAAATAAAGCTGGTGGCATCAGATGAAAAGATTAATTTATTGTTCAGTCAGAGTCAATAAGGTGATCTTTACAAAAGTTTTTGTTGTTAGAGTGCTTCATTAAAGTGGACCAAAGGCAGCTGACCTGAACTTCAGCAGTGACCTTGATCAAAGAGTCAGACTTTTCAAGAAGCCTTTCTTATTCCATTCTGAGTATAGTGTGGGTCACTGGAGCTATAAACCAAGAGTGAGACAAAACAAAATTCTGTAACTGGCCTGTCTGAAATGTTGAACTTTTGACTTACTTGTGGTTGCAGCTGGGGGAAAAGATAGCTTCACTATTAATAAAGACTTCCATACCTATAACCAACTATTGACAAATACATAAACACAGAGGAGATGGATTAGATTGAAAATCTAGAATTCGAAAAACATGACATTTAGCCTTTCTTTCACCCATGAAAGATGTGAAGAGATAAGAGACTGAAACTTGCATCCAGGAAATTTTATGTGCCTATCCCCGCTTGCATCTCTTGGTGAATGTGCACAGCTGTCAGCCAGTCAATGAGGAGTTTGGTTTTGAAAAATAGATAATGCCATGCAGTGCTTTTCCTGTCATTAATACGAAATAAAAACAAGAATTTGTAAATAATGCTTCAACAGAAAGATAGTAGATACACTGCAGCATCCACAAAAACATGCTCATAAAGAAACTCAAACTTTTTCCATTTCTGTGAGGAAAAAATTGTACAAGTTATTGATTTTCTTTGTTCAGAGAACATAAGCATAAGGTATTTGAGTCTCTCAGTTGCTCTTTTTTGTGGCATTTCAGCTTAACGACGGCGGAAAAGCAGCCCGAGCACAGGTGGGGATTGGTGACGTGGTTCTCACCATTGATGGTATAAGTACAGACGGGATGACTCATCTAGAAGCACAAAACAAGATCAAGGCGTGTACAGGCAATCTGAACATGACTTTGCAAAGGTAAGGAAGCTTTTTCTTTCTTTCTTTTTTTTTTTTTTTAAGAAGAATTAATCATTATCATAGTAGTTGTTTGGAGACTAAAAACATGTAAGTAGTTTGGCAAAGTGCTTGGAGTTAAGTGGCCTTCATTTGAAGATAGACTACTGTAACCTGAAATGTCTTGATTTATTGCATTTCAGAAAATATGTTAGTTGTTAATTACTTGAGTAGGCAGAGATCTTTGTTGACCTTCTGTCACCTCTTCCGCATTGTATGAAGTCTAGTTCCTCCTTGAACTTTGGTTTTGTTAACAGTATTTAACTAAAAACAGACTGGACTAGCCTTTTTTCTCTCTCTTCTGGTTGAGTGAGGACCCTACTTTTTGTGTTAGGCCCTACGTTGTTTTTATTTCTAAACCTCCCCTTATTCCATTAAACATTGCTGTAAGTTCAGAAAATAAGACGAATGACACTGTCAATAGCAGCTAATGTGGCAGAACAGGCCTTTCAGAGGCCAGGCTGAAGTGTATTGTGATGAAAGTTGCTTGAAAAAACTACAACGAGATTGCATTACTTCAAAGGGCAACTATCTGCTAGCACTTATTTAAAATAAGTTCTTCTTTCTTTCTTTTAAGTATTTTAGAACCTAACTTTAGAACCTACTTGGGGTAATCTTAGGAGGCATATATTAGTAGAAGATCTGAACCTGTTTTTGGTTAATAAATTTATGCTGTGAGTAAATTGTTAGAAAATGAGCAAAGTTAAGGTATAAGAAGCAGTAAAATAGAGCAAGGTAAAATACCTGCTATTCCATAAAGCTGAACTGTGTGTTGGATTTCGGTTGAGGGGAAGGTTGTTTGGCTTTACTTCAGATTAAAGTGAAATACAACGCTGTCCTGTTCCTGGAATTCTGTCGATTTGGTAAATAGTTGACTTTGGCACATGGCTATTTTATTTCTTTCCCATTATATTACCTGCAGCAAAATCTCTCCACTGCTGAATGATGTTGATTTTTTATTTATTTTTTTTTCCCACTCAGTCTTTGAGTTACAGGACTGAAAATACTGCAGCTCAGTGCCAAAGAGAGGTGGTTCCCAAAGTGGTACTGCTGTTGTACAAAATTGCAGCTTCCCTTTGCGAACTGCAGTTACCACTATAGAAGTTGCAGACTGGGCCAATCTGCCTGTCCCTAAAATTTCTTCAGTTTCAGCATACTGCTCTTAGCATGGGGCTACGTTCTGGAAGAGGTTGGAAAAAAGGAGCAGAATGCTCACATGCTCATTGTTGGGACTGAAGCAGGAAGAGTGGCAGCACTAAGCAAGAAATTCCGGCAGACTCTCAAAAGTCTCCCAAGGCTAAAAATTGACCTTTATTAGAAGACTGCTATTTTTATTTAATGATGTGAGTATCTTGTAGAAAAACTGATCACTGAAGCCAATGCATAATGAGAACTATCTTTTTTTTCTTATTAAAGAAAATAACTGCCATTGTACCTTGCTGCTTACCGCTGTGCTCTCCTTCAGCAATGCAGTTCTTCAGTGAGTGTTGGTTGAGCCCCATATCAATATTGCCTCACCAGTTAATACTACCTTTCTAAACAATTATCCTTCCTTTCAATAAGGAAAGGAACATCCCTGTTGGAGAGTGCAAAAATGAATAAGGACATGGCTGAAGGCCTGAGAAACGTCTCGTTCTCTTGGGTGGTGGTGACGGTACGCAATGTTACATGACACGTAGTTGAATTCTCTCATGAATGCTCTTTTTTCTGAGAGGGTACAGTTTCAGCCCTTCTTGCTGATTCTTGTTTTGTCTGCTGTCCTACTGTGCTTTGGTCTTTAACTGTTCTTAATAAGCGATTCCATTTGCTCAGCCTCTGAAGAAAGGATTATCTTGTGGTGTGGTTCATGCCTGGGGCATTTTCTCCAGTGAAACTTGTAAAGCTGGCAGTAAGTTTCTTGGTGAAACAACCCACCAGTGGAATCATACTCTGTACTTAGTATGTTGTTGGCTTTTTGAGTTTTTATAAAGGCAAGCAGGTCATTTGGAAATGCCTCGCTTTCCAGGAGTCCACTGAGTCACCCTGGCAGACAACCTTGAGTAGGGCTTTGACCCACTTTTGCCTGTCATTTTAAATCGATTGTCAGGTTTAATATCAGATATCAGAAAGGAACAGCAGGTGTGTCCCATTCAGGCAGTAACTTGTCTGGTTGGGCATAGAGATGACTGCCATGTGGTTTAAAAATTGAATTAATCATGAGTTAACCCAGTCCTCTCCTGTTCTCACCCTTCCTACCTTGCCCAGGAACTGACTCATGGGTTTGTCTGGTACCTGACAGCTGAAGGCTGGGTTGGGATCAGACAATCAGAGATCAAAGAAACAGCCAGAGCCACAGCATGTGGGAGTGGGACAGATGTCCTATCTTGAAGTGGTGCTTCTCTACAGTCCCATGGGCTCAGCTGTTTCTAATTCTGCCTGGATCTCATGAAACCAAAGCCATAGGCAGTGCACTCCCAGCTCTCCTGCCTGTGAGGGATTTGCTTTGTTGGTTTGTTTATTCCTTTTAGTCTGGAAAAAAGTGCTTTGCAAAGTTGGATGGACTCATGCTAGCTGCAGATGCGGCTTGCCCATGGGAAGAATGGCTTGAGGCTATAAAAGGGGTGGTGAGATGAGTGATTTTAATACTGAGGGATTTCCATAATTGCATTCTTCTGTTCCTACCTCTTCTTTCAAAACTAAATAAATATTCTGAGGCATTATTGCTCCCCTCCAAGATTAAAGAGAAGCTGTCGAAGTGAAACAGCATTGGTCTTTATATTATGCATCATCACCACAGATAGGATAGGAAAACTTAAGAACTTCTTAAAAAAGTAAAATAAAAACACTTTTTTTTTTTTTTAATACTTCCACTCACTGATAGCTGCAGTGTGGGAATGCTGAAGTTAGTCCTAAAAGTGTATATAAACGTCTAGATAATGCCTCAATTTTCTGCCATTTTAAAGGATAATGATGATCAGTGAGGGCCAAGCAAAAGGAGAGAGTGTTACAGCTTGAGCTAATGGCTTTTGCAGTGTCCATGTTGGGTGAAGATAGTTATAGGAACCTGAGTATACTTCTGTTTGATACTTTTTTTTTGTGGTAACAATAACTTTTGTTTGTGATAAGTGGTAGGAATTACTGTACTTTCATCTATGGATGCCTGCTTTACCCTTGCTTGGTTAGAATTTGATACAGTTTAATGTAATTTTGAATATGTGGAAGTAAACACGGTCATGGAGACTTTAGTGAGATGTGAATACAGTGGCAAGATGGGAAAAAAATACTGGGCACACTACCAGCCTCACAATGGAGCATTCTATGTAGATTGCTTGTGAGAGACTAAATAAAATGATCAGAGCAATTGTTATTTGAAAGTAAAACTTACATAGCTACAGCTTTTATATCTATGTATATAACTTTGTGAGAGTACCACATCAAAGGCAAGAGAGAAGCCTTTATGATCAACTTCCTTATTATAGATATTTTAATTTGGTTCAACTCTGTCAGGTTTTTATTTGACTCTATTTTTTTGTGCAAAGCAGAAAAAATAAAAGAGAAGGAAATTAAGGCGAAAGAAGTAGCCAGCCTGGAAGGCATATTTAGTGCAATGCCTTCTGAAACTTTACATCTTAAAGGAGTATGTTTATGGAGGCAGTTGTGCGCATATCTTGATTGGAAAACAAATTCAGCTGTTTTGTAAATGAATGTTAGTGTAATATTTGAAGAGAGGAGAATAAAACCTTCCTTTCTTCATGTGTAAGGCTATGTCACATGCTGTTTTTAAAATATTCACTCCTCTGTTACTGAAGGAACTGGTATTATAGCTGCCATAATTAAAAGTATGTTTTGTTTGGAGATTGCTTAAATACAAAGAGATAAAACTGTGGTTGCCAGCTGTGCACAGCAGGACGTTCCCAACTTTTCCATGTGCTGGGAAGTGTGTTCAGGTGATGTCTTAAAAACTGATTAGCTCCGGACACAAGTTTTGTTGGTTAGCATGAAAGCTATTTAATTTCACAATTTCTATTTTCTTCTCCTTTTATGACACAATTTTATCTTTTAATGTTCGCTTCCTTTGTATTCTTTTTCTAAGAAGCATTAAATGCATTTCATAGTTAGGGATTATTTTGTTATGATATTTATCCCTTCCTCCAAGAGACCTTGCTCTTTTGCACCCCAATATTTTATTTTTCTGTTGAAACCCTTTCATGGTTCCCATGAGGACAGATGGAAACCAGATGCTTGCTTTTTGGATATCGACTTTAGTAACTTAGCATGGGCTTCCATAAATAAATCTGTAAGTTACTGAACAGCTAAGGGCCACCTCCTTATTTTAAATATTGTTTTTGGGGACTATTTCTCCAGACTCATGCCTTAATTATTCTTTGGAGTTGAGAAAGATAAAGATCATGTATTTCTACTGTTACATGACACCACGATTCCCATGAAACTTCTGGAAAAAGTGGCAATGAGCAACTCAAGGATTAAGAAGAAATAGTAGAGAAAATCCTGGAAGGCACTGGTTGGTTTTTTTTTTTGACTTTTATAATATGGAACTTATTTACTCCTCTTATTCATAAAACAGATCTTTATGGTGAGAAAACCGTACTACTTTTGAAGAAGTTTTTTTTCATCTCTTCCTGAGAACAGGAGCAGAAGTTTATGGGGACACCTCATTTGGGAAGCACCCTTGAGGTTGTTTGATTTTATTTACTTCTCTATCACCTTACAGCAGCAATCTTTTGGGTGTTGTATGTCATCACAGTGGTTTCTCTAATGCTGCTTCTATTTCTGCAGTAGTTGAGTTCACAGACTTTTACAAATGAATGTAGGCACTGCAATGCAGTCAATGGATTTCAGAGATGCCTATGGGATTTTTGGTTTTGTTTTTCTGAACTTTTAGAACGACAGGGCTACCCAGAAGTCTGAGGTGAGGCTAGAGCCACCTGGGCAGTTTTGATGTCCATATTAGCAGGACAAATTCGGAAGCATAATTCAGATGAGTCTTAAGACTGGGTTCTGCAGTTAGTAAACCAAGCATCAACACCAGTGACACTTACTTTATCTGCTTTCCTGAGTATGAAATCTTTATTACAGCATTCTTCCTCATCTCAGATTTTCCTTCAGGAAATACGAAGTCTAGACTTCCAGCTTAAGAACAGCTGAAATTCTCATGATTTGAGGTGGGGTAATAAGGAAAAATGTTATGGACCATTTGATCTCTATTTTGTAAGGTAGTTTTTCAACTTATCCATTTTAGAAAGGGTTGTCTGCAGTAAGAGTAGATCAGCATGCATTTTATTCACTATTTTTACTGTTCCCAATATTATTTTTAATAGAAAATAACTAAAAATAACTAAATGTTGTTATAATTTATTGTATAAAGTACTCTTATCTGCAAGGGCGCAGGAGGAAGAGCTTTTTGTTGTGAGGCATGTGTATTCTGACAAACTGTGTGGGCAAAGGGTATGATCTTGTTTCTGTTCTGGATTTGGGAATTGAGCTTATAAGAGGCTTTTTTTCTTGCTTTGCTCTGTAAGTATAGACTGTCTGTAAATGATTTTGATTAAAAAAAATAAATATCACGGGTACTGGAAATATTGTGGATCCCAAGATCCTTTGTCATCAGTACAGAAATTGGAATTCCTAGAGGTTAAAAGTTCATATAACCTCCAGAGAGAAGGGAGAAAATGGTATAACTGTTAAATAAAATGACAGAAGTAGTGATATAATAAAAATAATAATTAAAGAAAGGAACCACTAGAAAAACTACAAGAGAAGAAAGGATTTCAGACTATTAATAATACGAGTTTCACTTTGGGTGATAGTTAAGACTTGTACTTCATGGTTTATGAGTCATGGATTGCTTGGGGTGGATATTTTGTTTCCATAAACCATATAAGGATAAACTTTTAAGAAAGCTATGGCAGGAATGCATTAGGAAGTCTTATTTTTCTCCCACTTTGGTTTACTAGTCATCATTGTTTCCCTTACATAGGCATTTTTGTTTTAGTTTTTTTCTTCAGTGATTTGCTTTTTTAGCATATAAAAGATGTCTTTGTTTCCTGTGCTAGTTGAATGTAGGGACTAAATTGGTTTAAAGGATCTCAATTTGAGTCACATTTTTCTAAGCTTCATATTTTTTTTTTCTTGAGTTCTTTTTTTCAATAATATTAATACGTGTATAGCTCTTCTTTCAGGGGTGTCATGCATGATCAGACAAGAAAAGCAGTAATGGAAAGCAAAATAAAATACAACAGTCACCAGACGGTTCAACCCAATATACTCTAAGAGCTACTTTATTCTGTATTTTAGTAAATCTGGATGCTTTGATGAAGTGGGAGAAGAAGTATGCCAACAGTGCTGTAATGGAGAGTTAGACCTTCAGGTTTGCTTCATGACATTGTGTTCCTCAGCAGGACTGAGGAGAAATAGCAGTGCCAAGCTGGGACTCACCTGACCTCCTGCATCAGCGCAGATATTTGGTATGAGGAAAAGGTGATCCAAGGTTGTGTGATTCCTGGCAGGAAAATCACCTAGTGCTTTGGTCATCCTGCCCTTTGGGTTTGGCAGTAGCTTGACCTGAAGGAGAAGCATATTGCAGTGCAAGCAACTGAGTGACCCTTGTGTCTCGTTCTGAAATTCAACAGTGCTGGGCAGGAGCTTGTCCATAGAATTCAAAGTTAGTGGAGATACTCTGGTTCTTCCTTCTCACACAGAGGTGCTCTTGTGTTCTTGGTGCCTGCAGTCTTTTCTTTTCAATTGGAGCCAGGATAGAAAGTTTTTGCTCTTCATGTAGCAGCTGAACAGGTTTTGCTGGCTAAGCCATGCATTTGGGAAGTCTGCCTGCAAACTAAATAAATGGAAAGGGTACAGCTCTTGCTTCCAGCTGGAATTAAAAACCTTTTGTTATGCGCAGCATTTTGCTGCATGTCAACTAGCAATTAGATGAACCACAAAATATGCTGCAGATAAACAAACTGAACAGACTAAAGACTTGCCTTGAAGTTCAAAAGGAAGTTGCTGGGGTGAAAATGTAAGGTTTCAGGGTAAAAATAGTGTTCAGTGACCCATTTTATTTTTGTTGGGGTCATACCTACACATCTGCCAGGTGGGCGGGAGTGAGGGCTAACAAAGGAGCAGTCTTCCACATGTTGTTTGCCACAGGGCCTTGTTGGGGAACTGTAGAGCTGCAAGCATGAAAATATGCAAATATATTTTGGTAAGAAAGATCATAAATTCCATAGTGAGTATATAGAGGACAATGCCAGGTACTATGGGTAGATCATAATTTAATGAGCACCTTAGATGTTTCTTTCAACAGTACTTTAGCTGAAACATGATGATTAATTTACATCTCTGAAGATAGGAACAAACAGCGATATTTTATTCAAACATATTTTACCCAAAACAATGTAATTAGTTTGAAATACCTGAAAATTAGAGCAAATCTCTTGATGCCAGTGTGTGCGTTCTTCCAGAATGTGAAGAAGCAAAATTGAGGGATTATCTCTGTGGGCAGCAGGGAATTCTCTAATGTACTCCACATGGTTAAACTAATGTTTTAGTGTGTACAGCAAGAACTAATGTTTGCAAGCTGAAATTTAATACTCAAAATGTGTCTAGGAAGTTTGCAGTGGTAACTATCATTACTGGGAGTCTGACTACTGCCTAATAAAAATTTCCAGATTGCAAATTCCTTTAGACAGTTTTCTTGTCTGCTAAATTGATTTATATTCCCGGTGCTGAAAAACCTTCTCATGGCTATGGAAGTGTGGAAGCAGATCTTGCAATTGATGTTTGAACATCCTCAGTTTGAAGATGTTCAGATCAATTTAGCACAGTGCAACTGCACCTTTCAAGCAGTCTTTGATAGCACGGATGCTTCTAATTAGAAAACTGCATGTCTTTCCAATCATTAAATATATGCATTTTGGGAAAAAAATGCAGATATCAAGTCATAGAATACTTCTGGTTTTGACTGCAAATATGCAACAGCATGTAGCTTCCCAGTTTGGTCCTGCTTTTTGGTTTGTATGCAGAGAAGATTCACATCTGTGTTTCAGGGTGATGTATGTTTCCTCCCACTTAGAATTAATCCTCAGTGTGAAATGTATGTGGGGTTTGTTTATTAATGAGTTATGGACTGTAACTGCATTAATAAATTAATTTCTACATCTTGTAATAAACTTCTACAGCTTGCACAGCGGTAGTGACTCATGCTGCGTAAGCACTGCAAGATTCTTGTTTCTTTAGTAATATTATCTGCTGTGCAAAGCACCCAATTACAACTTCACAATTATTTACGACTTTTTTTTTAGAATGTTTAGCATTTTATTTTCTAAAACTATGGAATTTTCTTCTTCTTCTTATGAAAGTATAGTCTTCTGTTCACACTGTAAAATCTGACCTTGCTTGATAACTATTGAGGCTCCAAGGACTTCAGTGGAAGATACTACATAAGTTACCATGATGACTGTTCAATTAAGGATGGGCATTACCAGTCATTTTTGACTAATTTAAGTGCTTATTCTCCCTCTTGTTGTCAAGAACTCCCAAAGGAAATACTGTTTATTACATTTATTTGTACAATTCAATAATGGCATAATTCTACTTTGATAAATAGCATTTGGTGCACATATTTCACTTCCTAAAGAGAAGTTTCCTATGAGAAAGTAAGATGAGAAAAAAGCTGTGCTCTTGGAAGCTCTGGTGCAAAATACCATAGAAAGATTAATTGCCCTGTAAAATAGTCCTGTGAGTTGTATCTGTTAAGGCTGCTGTTACTTCAGTATTAGAAGTAAAATTGAGCTTTGTAATTTACAAGCAAATTTGTACATTGCTTGAATGACATACATACACTGGTTTTACATCCCTCACTACCTCACATTTTCCGGTAGGACGTGTTTTGGCCTGACACTGTTGAGTAGATTTATTTTGGTGGATGTGTTCTGGTCTTGAACAATAATAGAATGCAGTAATGGCAGAGACAGTTTCCTCTGAAAGGGGAGCACATCAAATCCATGAACCTGTTAGTCTGTGGCCAGACTCGTCCTAGCTTGGTACCTGATGATTCAGCAGAAAAGGGAGGTGAAAGTAAGCCATGCTGAAAACAGCTTTATGCAACCCCTGTGTGGTGAGAATCTAGCTGCTTGCACAAGAGATTGGGGTTTGATTATCACTCATGCTTGTAACTAGCAATTAAATTGGGATCCTGTGGATGTTGGTTCCTGTATCCATCAGCGTTACTCTCACCCTGGGTAGGCTGACAGCATCAAGGTATTTGTGCTGTGTGAAAATGGAAAGTATGTGCCCACATTTTTTTTTCTTCTTTAATTGTTTTTTCCTCTAGCTTGTACATAGTGTATCTTTGCTTTCACTTAGCACATAGTACATTATCACTTACGTAGATGCAGCAACCCCCTGCTTTTGAACTTCTGATCCTAAGTGGAACAGAACCCTGCTTGGAAAATGCTTGAAAAGAAAAGTGTCTCTTCCTTCTTGTGATGAGGAAGAAAGTAGTCATTTGCCAACTGAAAAAATGGGCCAAATATTTTCACTTTCTTTAGATGCTGAAAACAGCACTGCTAACCATGTATCTGTGGTGGTGGAGTTGTGCCCCCATGAACCTGAATGGAAATTGGATTTTCTTTTATTTTGACTTGGTGACATCTGCTTCTCTTATAAAGCGAATAAATAATTATTGTTTATTTTTTCAGATAAGTTCAGCTGAGCTTGATGTGAACAAGTGGTTTGGTGTGTGCTTTAGAAAATATTGGCACATGTTTACGTCTGAGATTTTTACCAGCATTCTTGTGTAAACTGAGTATACTTTGTCATTAAAACTAAATTTGCAGATGATTTCAATCTGTCACATTTAAATTCACGATAGATTTAATACTTCCATATTTTGGATCTTAAATGTTCATCTTGATGTCCTGCAACTAACTTCTTAGCTTATAATGGCAGCTTAGTATTTTTCTCCCACTACTTTGGCAATCTTTGATATCTTAACTTGGTTAATTTTTACTAACATACTATTAAAATACCATTGGGTTGCAAAAAAAAAAAAAAAGGCTTGAGCACCTAGTGTTGTGATATCTGAACAGAAAACCCTTCAAAATAAAACTAATGACTTTAGAAGCCATTGCCTTGAGATGGTCACAGATTTCAGAGAGAATTTGTCAGCAGGTGACAGTTTCTAAGCCCATCTTTGATGTTAATTTCTGGATAATTAAGTTGGCGCTTAAATGGGTTGCCTGAAAAGCAGTTTTTTTGAGGGACTTGCTTTTTCTGACTCATCTGTTACTTGTGCTTAAGCTATGACCACTGCTGTATAAAGGACATTTCAGCTGAAAGGAATGAACTGTGGAAGCTGTATGAGCTTCTGCAAAGGGAACTTCAAATGCTCACTTTTGGTGGAAAAACAGTCCAAACCAGGCTGGTTAGTTTATTGTCTGCATAGTGTCAATTATAACTACTAAAATTTGATGTGGAAAACAGAACATAGAGTACATTCTTGAAATGTATTATAGAGTTCAGAGAGTTTTAATGAACACAGTGACTTCAGAGATAGCTAATGCTTCTCAATTACAAACCGATTATTTTTCCTTTACATACAAAGCCATTCCACAAGAGCAGGCTAAGTTTCAGTGGCACATGGAGCCACTAAATACATGTGCTGTGCTAAGTACGCGTAATACTTTCCATTCAAAGCCTTTCAATTATTGAAATTCATAAATGTGCCTGTTGTTGATACTGTTCTTAAAGTCCCTTAAAGGCCAAAAGTGTTACCAGCTATCTCCTTTCCATGTTTTGAATGGAAGGTAAGAGCTCAGAAAGTTATTCATTTTCCATTAAGACTTGTTAATCCATAAAGTACCACCTCATTAAGGTGACAGTGAAATGAATGCCAGGAGAAGTGTGATTTTTATCATACCTTCTCCTGGTATTAAAAAATGAGCAAAGTGCATAATGTAACTATACCCAGAGAGTATGTTTGTAGTATTTTCATACCAATTACTCTTCTTGAAGAGATTGAAGGGAGCTTTTTTGGAGCAGAAACAAACAAAAAAATAGATTGTTATGCAACCACACAAGTGAGAGGAGGTGGAATGTCAGTGGTAAAACCAATATTCTATCAACTCAGTGCTGTTGTTGATCATTTAAAAAAAGAACTTGGAGAAATCAGAAATACATTTAATGTACTCCTAAGAGGGTACTAATCTGATGGATTTATCTTAGTAGGCAGGATGGTTTCCTATCTTAGCTATGTTTATTTTCATACTTGAAATAACAAAAGCACTTTGAAATAAAATACAGTTATTAAGTTTTGAATTTCTCTCATGGTGGAAAAAAGCTCTTTGTTTAATGAAGAGGACTTCATCTGATGTTAAAGATAATGCAGCCTGAGGCACATAGCAGACTTCCTGGAGTAAGATAATACCTTGTAGGGCTGGACCTGAACTGTTTCTGCCATAAGCCAGCATTTGTCTGACTCAGGCCATCTTTGATCAAGATATGAGTAAAGGACACTGTGAAGATTTTGTTTATTGTTTTTTTTTTTCTTGTCTTTTTGAAAGAGAGATGGAGAAGGTCATAGTTGTCTGTAAGGCTTTGCCTGAAGATAGAATTTCAAAGATTTTTACTTTAAGCCTATACCTTTAATTTTGATCATGAATATTTTTCTTGGCTTAGTTGTGTTTTTTTTCCTCTTCCCCCATAATACTTTACCATTAGTGAATGTCTTCTTGTTAGAATGAGATACTGTGAGTAGCTGCTTATTGCGTGTGAGGCCTAAAGGAAGTATGGGGGTGAGCTGCAGCAATTGCAAACATTACATATTTACTCTTCCCTGCCCTGCTCATGGGGTAATTCACCCAAATGACTCTATTCTTAAAAAATGCTGAGAATTTGTCTGTTTCTTCCTATGACACACTAAGTCACCGCTTTAAGCTTCTGTGTTTTTTTCTTAAATACCACAGAAGACTTGTTTCATCATGACTCACCAAATCATTGTTGCTTTGGGGCATTTTTCCTTTTTTTTTTTTTTTTTTTTTTTAAATCGATATGCCTGCCTTTCTGTGGTTGCTTTTGCTTTGTTTGTTAATTATTGCCCTTCTTGAAGGGGATCTATCAGACTTGACTGCTACCCAATTAGGTGGAAATGTGGAACAGAAGATACAGAATATGCTAGTAGTGGTCCAGTCTCTGCTATAGGTTACTGTGGTTTGCTTATGATCTTACAAGGAAGCAAAAGGAAAAAGAAGAAAAAGGCTCCACGGCCCAAGTTTGTGGTGTTCCTTCACTTCCTTACCTAGAGGAGTAGATGTGGAAGTGTTTCACTGTGGGATTAAGGGAACCCAGGTGCTTACAGAAATTTCAAACTTGGTCAGTTCTAGAGTTGCAGAAAACCTTTAAGAAGGGCTTTAGTCCGAAGGACCAGCCCTTGTGTGAGCTCTCCACAGGGGTGACTTACCATGTCTTCTCTTGGACATAAGAGTAGACCCAAGAAAAGCAGTGCTGGTGGTTCACCAAATCAGTATCTTTTTCTAAGAAAGAGTATGTAATATGTAATACTTTGCAGAATCAAATTAGCATGAAACCTTAAGGAACATTTTGTTTTGTCTGGTCCAGTGCTTCCAGAACTCCTGTACTTCAAGTAAAGAATTTAAATGTTTCCTTAACGCCATTCTCATCAGATTTTCTTGCTAGCACTGTTGAAAAAGGATGTAGGATTATCTGTATAACTGGTCTGCAGCGAGATTTGTTGCTCACAGTTATGGATGAAACCCTTCTTTCCACCCCTAATTTGACCTGTGCAACCTATCTGGTACCTTTTTGAATGTCAGAGACTTGTCAGTTAGCATGCACATTATGGTATCATTGATTTATTTTAAGCTTCATTCTTAGCTATTGAGTGAAAAATTTAAGGAAACAATGTGAAGTTGGCCACAGTTTATCTTCAAGTCTTAAAATAACGCAGATACCTCAGAGAGTGGCATGATCTTTAGTGACATTTTAATTCTGTTGGCACACTTTAAAATAGCCAGCTGGGACATCACAGATAGACTTCAGTTTTGAAGCCTTGCAGTTACCATCTGAATGCCAAACTTTTGAGGAGCAAAATACTGCGTTTATATATAGATGAAACAAGCTGTAATCAGGCTGGCCTCACAACGTATGCCAGTAATTGGTAACAGCTGCATTAGAACAATGCAGCTGTTAAAACTCCTCCACGCCCCAGAATACATGTATTTGTCTGGTCCAAAGATCACTTATGGGTGTATTGGTATGCTTTTCTTCAGGATGCGGAGAATTACTTGGGATGCATTCATTTGAGGAAATCAGTCCTTGGTTATATTTTAAGGGAGTGTTAGGCATAAGCAGACTCACAGAGATTGAAAAAGTAATCCAAAGCCCTTCTCCTACAGCAAATAAATAGTATCTTGCCCTGGAGATCTTTACTTTGGTGTCTGGAAATAAGCGTCACTGTAGTGAAATTATCCAGTGGTTATGTGAGTGTTGTTCGGTATGCTGCAGCAGAACCTCCTATATATGCAAAATGCACAATATGGTTAAAGATATATACATTCTTCTATTTCACCTTGATCGGTGTTTCTTGTGTATTCTGCCTGGCTGCTTGTTAGTCAGAAGCCCAAAATGTGCCAGACCAAACCTTGAGCCAATTTGCATGGGAGTAAGTGAAAATATTGAAAGACAAGAAGCCTGGATCTGTCAAGATAAGCTGTCTGTGTCCATGTGTGCCCTTTTCTGTGGAACTGATAATCTGAGCTCTACAAAGTATTTATTAGAAATATATGGATATTGTTGGGTTTGTTTTGGGTTTGCAAATCGCTCCTCCCTGTTTTTATGCCAAACATGGCAAGTCTGATTTCTGTGGAGAGAGTCACCATATTCAATTAACTGAAAAAGCAAAATCCTTTAAGCTGTACATACCAGCAACTTAACCCAGCAACTGGACTGGATTTTGCATGGTGTGAGGCTATGAAGCACTCAAAGATCTCTTCATAGTAACTGAATCTGGGGTTGAGGGTAGACAGTCCTTACACATAATATTGCCTTCACAAAAATTGTTCATGATCATGTTTGTCTTTGCTATGTTTTACAATGGAGTTGTTCTTGGAGGAAAGCTTTAATAGCCCTCGGTTCAACTGCAAATTTTTTATTCACAGAAAGGACTATAGCAAAAATATTGATGCCTTTAACCAAGAGATACAGGGGAAGGCTGCGCCTCTGAGAAATTTCGCTCTGGAAGTTGTATGTGCTCTTTGTGAACACAGTAGAGCAGATCTCATTTTGCCTATGTAACTGATTTGCAAGCAACCTGATCACAAGCATCTCAAGACTAACATGAATATACTACCTGTACTGCTTTGGGACACTGAGCAATATTTCTCCCTCTCCCTCCCTAGTAATTCCATGTGTTAATAACAACACATCAGAAAGTCAGGGAAGCAACAGCTTTATGCAAATGTTAGGCAAAGCTTTTTTGTTGCTGCTACTTTTGATTCTCCAGTGCTGGTGTTAGTCAAACGCCCATTGAATTCAACAGCTTAATGAGACTGCCAGAAAGACAGCAGGTTTAAATAATGGCTGCTTGACCCAAGTCCAAAAGTTTTCTGATCAAAAAGTTTTGAAGCACTGTTGGTTTCCTTCCCAGAACCTGAAGTTGCCTTGGGATTTGGCAGTCATTTGGCAGCCATGCGTGAACAGTGGTGCTTCCTGTGTTCCTAGCCAAGGCTAGAGAAATGGAAAAGCTTACATTTTGGAAAATGGAAACATTTCTTAGAATGCGATCCTTCTCACCTGTGAGTTTGAATAGTATACGAGTACATTTGGGAGTGGAACTTTGTCATCTTGTCTGAGAAAATGTGAAGTTTTGTATTGTACTTCGTTCAATATCTTGATTGTGTGATATACTTAATGGTTTTTATTTCACTTCTTTTGAAAATCAACTTCATCTTGTTCCTGTTATCTGAATATTAAGAGCAGGAGAAAAATAATCTCATTGTGTTCTCTCCATTATTGGTGCCCTGCAGCTCAGAATCTGGTTTTGTACAGGCAGCTTGTCTGACCCAAAGATGCCCAAATCTAAGCTACCTTGATCTGCTCATCACTTTTTTCTTTGGTAAACAAGAATTAGTTCATTGTTTAGGTATCATAAGTGATGTTACTTGTTTCTGTTTGCACTTTTGTTTCTCAATGGCTTTTATTCATCACTGAAAATTACATTTCTCCTACCTGCAATGTTTATGTTGCTAATTTGCAGGCACTCTTTAATTATGAGTCTATGTGATGATCTGTCAAGGGACAGTTGTCTCTAAATGGATTAAAAGGAGCTTTCATGGTTTAAAAATGGGCTCTGCCCTTTATATGCTGAAAATAGTTCAAGTTGGCTGACAGAGAGGGAGAGTGCTAACAATATAGCAAGTAAATGCTTTGTTTTTTAATTTAAGATAGTAGCTTTTGTGTCTCTTTGAATGTAGGGTGTAAAAGCTATGGGAAAAAAAGGAGGGTAAATACATGAACTGATTGGTAGTGGTACATAAACTTGTTCCTAAGCATCTGTCCACAGGAAAAAATGAGACACTGTTTAAATAAAACTAGTCCCGTGCCATGCAAGATCATCTCTCAGCTGTTGAGAATCAAAATTGTAGTGCCCTGACTCATCAACAGGGCTTTCTACTTCATTCTGGTCGTATAATGAGAACAAATTGAGGATTATCCAAGGTTTGTTTGAAAGATACTGGTAATATCTTGCAAGTATGACAGCAAAAGAAAGATAATGTGGTAATGCTGGGAACAGCGGGTGTGTTTTCAGGTATATGTGCTTTTCTAAGGGTCTGAAATGGAGATAAGTACACGTTGTTGAGCAACCACAGAAAGTTTTAATAGAGAGGCATCACTTGAACCATTTAACAGAAAGATAAGTGGTAGCTGCAGTCAAGATACAAGATTTTAATAGGGAGGAAAGGTAGTTGCAGAGCTGTAGGACATAAAGAAACAAGGAAGGTGTCGTTCTCCAGATCTATTTTTAGTTCATTTGCTTTAGTTTGTTATTCACCTGCAAGGGGGGGCAAAATAATAATAATAATAACAGAAAAGAAAATAAAATATTTTTTTCCAGTGCAGCCAAACTCCTCAGGCGGTTCCCCCGCTCTCCCCTCCACCAGAGAACCACAAAACCCCATGATTTGTATGAACATTTATTGTGCCTGTCACGAGTTGCTTACTTCTGTCTTGCCATAGAACATAATTAATGATTTCAGCACTGTGAAAAAATCTCTGCAAGTTTTGTTGCTGTCAATGTTTTGCAGCAGTGATTAGTTGCTCACAAAACAGTTGATTGCCTCATATGTTTCATAAATGCTTTGAATGGTATCCCCTAAGTATTTTGAGCAGTAAGAGCTATTTTTCTAAAGCTAGGCAGTGAGAAGGGAGAGCTCTTTACTGAGCCTGAGTCAGCTGGAATTGTTCATTTTTCTCTTCTTTCCCAGTTGCTGCAATTGACAGAAGAGTTATAACCATGTGCTTTATGCACCTTTACTTAAACAGCAGGAGAGTTTCCATTATAATTAGTTCCTTGGTGTGTTGACTACAGGAGTTAAAGGGCACTAGTCATCTCAAATAGTTGATTGTTTTTGCTTAACTTTTACAGTAGACAGTTTCTAGCTGCAGACCTCTGGTTGATTCTCTTTGGCTTCACTTTCCCTTGGAGATAGGTGTGGTTAGAGCGATGGGCTGAGGCCTTCCATACCATAACATATAGATATGATACTTAAAGTTTTTCTTATAAGACTTCTTTTACATTAAACCTTTTAGTAATCTGAAGCCATGTTAGTCAGAATGGGAAACAGCTTTTCTCAACACATTAAACCTACATAACCAGTGATGATAAATATATTTAACAAATGAACAATACATGGAAGTGATAAAAGCCAAGAAAAGCAAAGATGGAGGGTAGATGCAAGGTGGAGAAATCAACTTCTGACAACTGCACACTCATTAAACTGCTCCTGAAATAAATCTACAGAGTGGTTTGTAGGGCTTCAGCTCTGCTTTCTCTGTTGCTGACACCTCCTCCTCACCCCAGGTGTGTGGTACAGAGACAGGAGAAGGGAAAATGGGTGGTGCTCCTTTTGGGGGCAGTCTGGATGTCTTGTGTGTCTTTATGGGTGATTTCTGCTGTATCTGTCTTTTCTGGACCAGCCCCAGGCTCAGTAGTACGCTGCCAAACATACAGTTACAGAAGGCTCTTTGTATATCCACATGACTGAGATGATACGCAGTTCCAAACACCACACTATCACTGATGGTAAAATAGAGATTTTAGTGCAGAGTTAAACGGACTCAAATTCAGAAGCTGTAGCATCAGGCTAGAGGAAGCATTCCAGTATGATCACTGAGTCAATAAGAAACAGGAGATGGGAGTGTAGGTTGAAGACATCTGGGAGATGTTGCTGGGGACTGTGTGAGTGATACCGCTTCCTGTGCTGGTGACACGGTAGAGGACATGGCTCCTCTTTGTTACAGTTGCCTGACATCTCAGACACTGAGCTTTCATCCTATTAACTTGTGCTTCCATAACATTTCACTCCAAGTTTGGTGCAAAGCTAATGGGTGACCTGCTTTTTAGAGAAGTATTTAACTTCTGTAGGACAGAAGTTATAATAGCTTAATGGCACTCTATGTTACCAGATTCTTCAGTTAAGAGATAAAACTTGAAATAAAAGTTCCTTACCAAACATGCACTTATTAAGAAAAAAAGATGGGGGAAAAAAAAAATTCCCAAATAATGTGATACTGGGGATTGAACAGCTGTTTGTCATGAGTTTTCTAGTTAAAAAAAAACCACAACAACATGCTATACTTTCAAGCTTATTTAAACTGCATTTTGTACATAGGAGGTAATTCAAACATTAGTCACCATAGCGTAGAAGATGCTGGAAAAAAAGAAGAAATTAGTTTGTGGTGTCAAATATCTTAAATTATAACCTAGATTTGATGACAGACTGAAGTCAGCATGAAGTCAAGCAGCTTTTTTTTTTTGTTATTATTTTTGTGGGCTTTGGAGGAAGAACAAGATCTGTGAGTTGTCTGGACCTATGCTTTTCATTAAGCTGGCTATTTTTGAGAGGTAGCTTGATGTGTTAGAATTAATATCTTAATTTCTTCTTAAGAAAACTAGAAGTCGAGGTAGAGTTGCATGAAGGGTTTGTATTCCATCTTGATATTTGCACTTACTTGTCATGCGGATAATGTTACTTGACCAGACATCTTTAGAAATGCTAAATAATAAAATTAGTTACAAGAAGAAGTAATGGATAGAAATAATCACCATTGCTGAAGGGAATGCACAAGCACGTCTTATAGAAAAGATATTATTTTTCCTATTGCTTGTGAGTAGCAAAGCAGTGGCATGAGGGATTCTTGCCACCTGAAACACAAGTCCTGGCCACCTGGCAGGACTTGGACACCCTGAGTTGTATGCATATGTAACACAAAGGCCGTAGTCAGTACTGGAGAAACTTCCTGTCTCAGTTCACATGGTATCTGCAGGTTTATAAAATTCTGCTTCTAAAAAGTATTTGTAAATCTTTGTCAGTCAGAAGGCAAGTGAGATGTATTTCACAGCATTTCTTCCATAGCTTTTAGTTTGGTTTTGGCTTTGTCTTACTAAAATAAAATATTATCTGACTGCACTTAAATTTTCTTTACAAATGTATTCGGTAGGGTTGCCACAGACCACAGGAATGAGACTATGAGCAGTGGTTGCCTTTGGGAGGTCTTGAAAACAACTAATCCTTTGTGGGCAGGAATACCAAAGCAAACGGCAATTTCTTCCTCTCCTAAAATGTCAACACTGTTTATTTTAACACATAATAATGAAATCCCAAACCTTATTTAAATTTCAAGGACCTACGTTTGACTTGGCCAACTATCAAATTAGCAGTAAAGCAAGGACATAATTTTTCTTTCTTTTACCTGACTTCATTTTATCTTCATCTGAAGTGCTGGGAGGGCACACGGTGTGCGGATATAAAGGTATTACATAGTATATGCCAGATGCAAAATGCTGACATGCACATTATATTAAATCTCCCCCTTTAAACTTAATGAAAACGGAATATGTGTTGAATGACTTATAAGCTAATGTTCCTAGGCTACGTGTAAGAAAGTACTGTTTCAGAGATGACAAATATTATCTTGACACGCTAACCTATGAAGACATAAATGCCAGTCTTCTCAACATATTCCGTTGAATATACCTCAGCAAGGAGTGTGAATGCCTTAAGCTGTAAATGGCAACTCTTTCAAAGTTGGGTTTAAAGATGCTAGCTGTTTTTATGAAAAATAAAATCACCCATCTGACTGAACAGCTCCTTTTCTGGTATTTCAGATGCAAACTTCTCTCCACAGAAACTCTTTTCAGAAGAAACACACTGGAGTTTGTGTTTTAACATTTAAGTTTGAAAGATTCTGAAAACAAGATTTACTGGATGATTTTATAGGGCAAGAGAAGAAATATGCATTTTTAATGTAAGAATTAGCTTGTAATGTCAGAATGAGACGTTAGCACTAAGACTTACTATATATGGTATCTGAGTTGTCACTATTTTTGTAAAAAGCAGATGGGCATCCAATCTTCATCCTTCTGTATTTGTTGTAATTTGACATGTTCAACTAAATGAAAACCAACATACTAAACTAGAAAAAAGAATGGCTTAGGGCAGAGAGAAAATGATAGACAGCCATCACAGGAGCCTGTTGGTGTGTTACCAGGCACTATGCCCAAAGTATAGGTTTGAAAACATTGCAGTGTTTCTTAAAGAGGAGTAAAAACATCATCTCATTTTCGCAGTCACTGCAGTGCTTTCCAGTTCTTATCTAGCTCTGTGTAATGATAATTTTGCTGCCTCTTCTTCCCCACGTATGGGGATGTACACAGGGTTGCAGTTCCTGGGCTACAAGTATTTGTCCCAGCAGAGTCTCTGAAATGCCAGCGTTCCAGCTTGTGTTACCTGGCACAGTGTGTGCAATCCTACAAGCTGTGGGAAGTGTAGTTGCATGTTATTTTACTTCCTGGCTGATGACTCAAGTTATTAACTTAAGGAAACCATTTTTGATACATTCTGAATATACTGCAACACGAAGCAAGCTTGAGAATGTTCTGTTCTTGCACTGCAGAGATGGTAAGCATTGAATTGCCTGCAATAGGGAAAGGGCTTTGCACTAAGGGAAAAAATATATTTGGATGGTTCTTTTTCTGTGCTTTAAATTACATTTGCATTTGTTTTTGTTCAGATAACCCCTAGTAAAAGTCATTACTTATTATTTATGATGCTTAGTATTTTCTGCTTGTCATTTTCTTGTTTTCATGCAGGCCAGCTAATTTATGAAAAGCAAATGCATTTAGCTTTCTGCCCTGTCAACTGCTATCTACAAATATATGAATCAAAAAACATCAACAAAACAGAACTGCAGACTACAATGGCAAAACCATTAAAAGCTGAAGTTTTCAGCAAGAGGACCTGAGCAGTGACTTCTCAGGGATATTGTATCTGCTGCCAGAAACCATATCCTGACTGTACAGCTAGGGAAAAGGAGTTCGTTTTCAAAATGAGAGGGGAAAAAAGATCTATCCTTTTTTCTTCCTTCCTATTAGAATTTTTCAGTTTAGACTAACAAATCCAATTTTGCGGATAGTCTTCCAGCCTTGACTTTATTTTACTAATTAAAGTTTTGCAACTTCTCATTGCTGTATCTGAGTCTGGAGTTTACAAGCAATCTCTTAAATTTCAGAGATTAAAAAAAAAAAAAAGGCCCAAAATGCAATGCCTGTATGAATGCAGGTACTGTGTGCAGTCACCTCCTTGAGGTTTACTTTAAAGGAGTGGATGGATCTTAATGGAATTGAGGAGGAAGACGTTGAAATGTGTCTTGGTTTACCAGATTTGCTGGCTGGGTGCTGGGGCCTCTGAAGAATTCTGTTTTGCCTTGAATTTAATTCTTGAACACCCATCAGTGAGATTACAGTGTTTATGTTGATAACTGATTTTTAGAGATGTTATACCAACTTGTACAGCTCGTGGCTTCACTTGAAGGTTTCCAGGTATTAGTTATTTTGAAAAGATTTGGTTGTATTATGTCTTCTCAATGGGTGAAATACTTGAAAGAGTGAATTAATAAAAGGAGAATTTAAAGAATGAATGGTTTTTTTGAAGGGCAAGCTATTTACAGTGATGAGCAGACTAGTTCATTTTCCTAATAAGGCTGTGCTGGAAGTTGGAATGTTGGAATCACATTAAATGTCACAAAAGTATTCATCAGAGAGGAACAGCTTGTGGGATGTTGGGAAAGTAAATTTGAACATGTTTTTCTGGTTGAAATGAACTGTTTATGCAGACTAAGTATAGCCCTTTTATTGAAAGGACAAACAATTTTGATGGAGAAGTGCATGCAAAAATGTTGTGCACTTTCATTTTCAGTATCCCAGCTGTCACTAATGGATGAACGTTGCCTGTATTTCCATTGTCCAAAATAATTTGTAAGAAGCTTAAAAATGCAGCCTGGAACTCAATCCAGCAACCATTAGTGATGGTCTTTTGTGTGCACTGTTTATAATAAGCATTTATTACTGAGCTTTTATGTCTGTTTTGTTTGTACATAACCAGAATTTTACATAAACTAATATGCTGAGTTGACAGCTTTAAATCATTCAGAAAACACCCTGCTGTTCTACTTTTCTAATGAGTATAACAAGTCAAGATTGTCATCATCAGGTATTAATGCACTCTGTTTAATCAAAATAGCACTAAATCTTACATTGCTAGTTGGAAAGCCAGGTGTTAACAGCTAAGAAAATGATCAAGAATCCGTAGTGATAATATTTCATCTTACTCTACAGATTTCTTAATGTCTGTCTTTATTTCCAAGGACAGCATTTGAGATGTAAGCCCCAGAGCAGGTAGTTTCTTAAATGTGTTGGACATGTTTTGCTGTTCAGTTTGAACTCTGCATTTCCTCGTGTGCTGTCTTGTCTTACCACAACACATTTTTCACATTCAGAGCCTGGTGGCTCAGTTTGCTGGATGAGCATTTTCTTTTTGCAGTACTGGATAAATCAAAGATTTTAGGCTGACTGCGGTCTGAATCTGACATGGCCAAGTTAAACTGTTTGAAGTATGTCTGGGACACGGATTTATGTCCTTGTTTCAAGTATGTTTGGGGGAAATAAAGTAGTGTTGTGCTGTCTGCTGTCCGACTCCGATAATAAAAGAACATTGGGAACAGTTTTATCATGACTTTATTATTTCTAATGCATTTTTTTTTTCTTTTTGGTGAATGAATTTTGAGGAATAGGAGGAGGGATTGAAATGTTGCTAAGTGCTGTGATGAATTCATTGTAAACTTGTGCTGCAAACTGGAATTTATTATTTTGTAACACAAAGAAAAGATGCATTTCTCTTATAGATCAGAACTGCAGGATTGAGCATTAGCAAGGAGAAGCTTTTCTTCTCAACTCTGAAGTATGGGAGTTGATCTGAGTAGTGAATATTTTACTACTCTTAACTGTTAGATTAGTTTAATCTGTATTTTAAAAGTTCCAAGTTTTATTAACAAATGCATACCTAAAACATAGAACAAGATGCATTTTTCCTTCTAAATATAGTCTTTAAAAAGAAAAGGCTTCCAAATGTGTTTTTTTTTTTTTGTTTTTGTTTTTTTTTATGTTGTTTTTGTTGCTGCAAATTGACAACTCTGCAATTAGGAGTGATTAATGATGCACCCTGATGATTTGGAGGGCTGGAAGTCAGTATTCTCATAGGCTGGAAACACTGTGGGAAACTGGAGAACAGACCCCTTCTTCAGAGTGGGGAAATCCCTCTCTCTGAGGATTATTGTTGATGTGGACATGATGCGTGTCAGCTGTGATGCACAAATGATGAAGGCAAAGTGCAGAAGATGATCTTCTTGTGCTCTGTAGCTGTGCTTTTTTTCCCCCACTGCTTGTTATTGTTTTATTGCTTTTTCAGTTTGTTTGCCAATGTAGCATGTGGTTTATATGCATCTCCTTTTTTTAATAATTGAGTTCCTGAACCTGAATGGCCGGAAGGCTGTTGTTGAAATTGGATGAGCTCTGAGGACTAAATGGCTTAGAGGGAAAGAGTAAACATTTTAAACAGTTATTAAAAAAGAAAAAAAAAAGGCATTTTTTTAGAGTTGAGATGCCTTCAGTTAAGCAGCCCGGGCATGCCTACTTCAAATCCACCTTATGCTATAGAGGTGTTTAATGATAATGTATTCTCTGCTGATCTCCAAATAAACAAACCTTCAGTTTTGCAAACACCTGCTTAGAAAGTTCTTAGGAAGTCAAAGTAGTGTGTTTTTTAGGCAGGATATAGTGACTCTTCTTCAGTCATTCAAGTTGCCGGCTTTTTTGAGCAGCTACCAAATATGGCCAGAAATGTTCTGAAGTGTGGCAGGAAGCCATTTTTCTACCAAAACATCAACAAAAAGCTGAAGAACATCAGCAGTAACGTTGCCAGACAAAATGTCAGTGGGTTGAACTCTTTCTTGATTTGATTGACTTTGTGAAATTGTAGAGTATTTGTGTGATTTTGCACACATGTACTTGCAAATATATATATATATATATATATATATATATATATATATATTATAATAATAAAAAAAATCAAATGAGATTCTTTTACTGTCCTATGTTGCCATTTCAGAACTTGTCATTTCTTTATCTTCATCCTTTCCGTTGCAATATTTCCTTTGCTTCCTACCACCCAGTGGTAGTTTCAATGCACTCATTGTTTGGAAGGCTTTTTTTTTTTTTTTTTTTGCTATCTGCTGTGGAGTTCAAGTGACATTAACCTTACATTTGAAGACCAAATACTGTGCCAAAGGTGGCACCCTGTATTTTTTTTAAGTCATTCAGAAGGATTGCTGTTGTTCAAAAAGGAAGCTTTCAGTTTTAAGCCTAGGTAAGGGTTATGCACTTGAGAATGCAATTTTTCTGACCAGAACGTTTGAGTTACATGACGTATTTTCTAATGAAAGGAAGGAAAAGAACAAGCAAATTTCAGCCAGTGTGTCCTTTCTGGAGATATGATGTTATGAATTTCCAGGCAAAATAGTACTTGGTGATGCACACTGGAGTTCCTAATTTTGCATCTGGATTAGTTCATCCAGTTTGTTTTTTCTTCTGCCCTGTATTTACCATATATACAACTTGAATACTTCTTCTTTTCCTTAAAAGAAATAAAATGGTGCAATTTATAAAGCTGTGGGCAGATGTGGTGAGTGAGGAGAGTGAAATATTTCAACACTGAAGCCTTTGTTTTTGTAATTGTATGTATCTTTTTTCCTCTTCCAGAGTGGCTACTGCAACAAAACCTGATCTTATTCATGTACCAAAGGTATGTTCATCATCACAACCAAGAAATGCAGCATGTAGCACTAACTGTTACCCGTCTGTTAAGTAGTATAGCGTGCTTGATTTCTACATCTTTTTTTTCTCCAAAAAGAATTGAGAAACCTGGCAAATGAGCATCCACAGAAGAGGGGAAATAAATAAATAAATAAATGTAATCTTCCACCTTTTAGAACTTTTTGAAAGATAAAGCTGAATTTTTGTCTATATCCTGAAGAGAGAAACTCCTGTTTTAATCTGCCATTACTCTAATGGCAATGGCTTTGTAGAAAGAGAGAAAAAAAAAAAGAGCAACCTTGCTCTCTTGCATCCCTGACCCTGGGATAACCACAGTTTTCTTTTCCCACATGGCTGTAGTGTGTCAGATGGTATCAGTCGTATACTTTTCCCATCTGGAAGCTATAACCTATCTTGATCTTGGATTATGTATTTGTGACCCAGCCACTCAAGTGGCACCTGGTCCAAGAATCTGAAGTAAGGACAGGAGTGGATCTGAAGTTTGGCATGAGAAACCTTTGTCCTTGTAGTCAGTGGAATGCAATTAGAATAGCCAACTTGGTCCTGAAGCACTGGCCTCTGACCAATGAAATCCAGGGCCATGGTTCCTCCCTTCAGGCCCCTATCAACAGATCAATGTATACCGTGTGTTCGTATGCACGCACATGCTCCTAGCTTATGAGGAATGTGCGTATCTCAAACTGGGTTTGGAGGTGGAATGTGGATTTTTAAAAACACTAATATTTTCCACATGAATTTTCCATTGGGTTTTGCAGTGGAGTGCTTAAGTTTGTCTTGAATTTGATTTGTGTAGTGTCTGTTTTGGATGCAGTAGGAAAAGTTAGCATTGTGGTCTTTGACCATGGTCTCAGACCATTCCCTTTCGTAAATGCATGGCTTTTTCCACAGATTCCTTGACTGCACTCTCACTTGCTTCTGTGATGCTCATACCTCTTCTTTGCCTCATGCTAGGCAGGTTATCTCCCTCAGCAGCACTGAAAATACCTGCTGAGGAATGTGCATGTGGTTGGTGTGGTTTTGTGTGTTTCTTTTTTTTTTTTTTTTTTTTTCTCTTGCATAGGGAGAACCTAAAGAAGTAGTTAAGCCTGTGCCCGTTGCCTCTGCTGCTGCACCCAAAGTCACTGCCATGGCCAGTGTAGCTTACAATAAGACCCCGAGGCCATTTGGAGTTGTGGCCTCCACAAAAGTCACCTCCATCCCATCACCGTCCTCTGCCTTCACCCCAGCCCAGGCGGCACCCATGCTCCCCACCCCGGCCCCATTTGCTGCACCAGGACTGCATGTTAATGCCAAGCCTAATGCTAATGGGCGGCTGCCCACGCCGAGCACTGCTAAACCTGCCGTTAATGTCCCACGGCAGCCTGGCACGCACAATGCCGCCCCGGGCGGCCATGTCGGCGACGGCACCCAGGAGCTAGCGGAGGGGCTGCGACGAGGATTCAGAGAGAACCAGGGTGACAATAAACAGCAAAATGGGTAGGTGGGATTTTTTTTTGCTGTGAGGGTCTCTTCCTCACAGGAAAAAAGCTGGGCTTGTTCAAGTGCCAAGTAAAACACATCTCGGGTGTGCTGTCCAATTATCTGAAGCAAATCTCTGAAGAATTAGCCTTCAGAAAGGGGTGCTTTGAAGGGCTGAGTCTGTGAGGTTTTAAATAATACTGAAGATATGTCAGTTTGTAGGGTAGCGCCTAAATTGCAGCGGACCACACCAAAATGGGTTGTATCATGATGTGTTTTCAGACAATGCAACAAGCCCAGCATTCATATGGATGCCCGTGTCTCACTGTTTACATTGGGTCCCAATGCAGAGGTTGAAAGCAGCAGGCACTTGGAGGTGCAGAGCCGTCTGGCAAGAAGGATTGGTGACCTTCAGCATTGATCATGGTGACCATCTTCTTGTTTTTTGAGTTTTCTTGACTTATCTTCAATCTCAAGAACTTGAAACCTAAAATTTAGGATTAATATTTCCCATTCCTCAAAGGAAAGGGGCAAGGCCTAGTGCCCATCTCATCTGATCTCCACTCAGCCTGAGTAAATGAGGAAATCTGCATAAAAGTAGACATTCACATCAACTAAAATAAAAGATCACAGTTTCAAGTAATCATCTCCTGGAAAGAAAAATGTAGGAGCCTATTCCCCTAAAATTGAAGTACAAATATTTTCCATATGCATATTTATATAATGCTGCCCATATGGATTTTATATGACTCTGTTGTCATGGTGACTTCAAGGCCAATCTTTAACAGATGATGGAAGGAATCCGTAGTGCTTAGTGATGGGATGAGAGCAGGAGTTCCCAAAGACTTGCTTCTTGAATACACATTGCCAAACCGTCTTTCCAGGAGTGTTGCTTTAGTAAATGGTGTGTAAGGAGCATTCAAAAGTAGCAATTAGTACTGAAAAAGATGAACAATAGCAACAAAATTAAGTTTTCTGGAAGGAAGTGCTGGAGTTGTAAGCACTTAACAATCAAGATGGAGTGACTGAGTGCACATTGGTACCTTCCTTGCCTTGTGCTTAGAGATGAGTTAATAATACTGACTGAGGAGTTTCATGGCTGGTAGGCTGGGAAATTCCTGTCTTACTGCCAGCCTTGTTTATCTAGTTTGGGTAATCTTGAAAACATTTGCAGCGGAAAAGGAACAAACAAACAAAAAAATCAGCTAAACTCTATTATATCTTCCCTACCAGAGTGTTTTAGGGCTGCAACTCAATTTAAATAAGAATTAAATACTAGCCTTACAGTCCTTAAGTAGAAAACAAGTGAACAAAGAAACCCTAAAGTGATTATGTTCATCTGCAGCTACACCACTGACTTAGTTTTGTTTAGTTAAGCATCACTGTAGAAATGTTAAGTTCGCTATGTAAAACCACAAACCCATTTAAAGTGGAATCTGACACTTCTGACATAACAGTGAAGGCTTTAAGTTATCGATCAGTCTGAAATAAATTCTGTTTTACTTCTTGCATAGTTGCATCTTGCTCATACATAGAGCTGCTGAGCAAATAGAATTCTTCAGACATAGCCTCATACTCAGATTTTTTTGTTTTCCTTCCTTACTCCTCACTTCCCTCAAATAATGTTTGGTATATAAACCATTTGCTTTCACTTCAGGATGGGCCAGGAAGTTTTGTTTTTTATTGCTTACTCCTGGCATAAAAGGAGAGCAGTTTGTCCTTACCAGGCTGTGTGCAATTAAATTTTGCTGTGACTTTCTTGCCAACTCTCACATGAAAATGTGCCTGCTGCTTTAAAATAAGGTAAGATGTTCATAGACTCAATTTAAGTTCAGGTGGGCTAATTTTTTCCTTTATAGGTTCTCTTGACGGTTTAAGTTTTGGCTCTGTATATGACTACCAGAACTTGGAAATTTGAAGATCCTGTAATATTTCATGAAGTAGAGAATGTATTAACAAGTCAAATACCTTTTTTCCCTTGCAGATAACAACAATGACAAAGTTAGTATCAACAGCACTGGAGTTGAATTATGGCCGTTTTTTTGTTGTTGGAATAACCAGCATGTATTATTGTTTTGCATACAAAACAATATTATATAAAGCTCTGTAAGAGTTTTATATTTAAAATTTTGGCAAAACAGCTTCAGCTTCCTTATAACTACTTAGTGTAGCAAAAGATTTGTCTACATTGGACATGATGTGATGTTGCCTTTCACTTTGTTAAACTTGGTAGTATTTTTAAAAGATTATTATCCCACAAAACATTTGTGCAGTGTTTGTGTGCACTGATAAATTCTTGATGCACCTATAGCTAATTGGTGTCAGTAATGCCACCGGTGAATGATGAAATACAGTGTAAAAGGGAAAATGATCTGAGGAGTATGGAATGAAAGGCCAGATGTTGAATTCATACCACAAAATTAAGAGTGACATGGGATGATAATTATGACTTATTGTGATTTTATTGGCTCGTCTTTTCTGCTCTTGCCTCAAGACTGAGTCAAGGCTGAGTTAGTCTCATTGAATATTCCTTTGTCTCTGGCACCACCTCGTGTCTCAGTGGCTCATTACCATTAAACCATAAGAAAGAAAGGAGAGAAATCAGCAGGATATTTTGTTTATTATACCACTATCATAGAATGTGAAAGGGTTAATTCACTGTGATAGTTGCTAGAATGCAGTTGATAATATAATTGTAATGCTATTACAGCATGTAAATAATGACATTCTATTTAACACAATACCTTTAATTACTGCTTTCGTTTTCAGACTTGATTCTCACTATTAACTGGTCTGTTGCTTTACTTCACTTTCTTTGGATTTATTTTACTCCATCCTGTAAATGCCACTATCCCTGTTCCTATACCACTCCCTCTGTAGTAACCTGGCAAGGTACATTTACTTCACTAATGCTGTGTGTCGGTAAATTCAATCTTTTGCTGTAATTTTGAATGATAGGTTTCCTATCATTCAAATTTTGACCATTCTTTTAAGCTTAAGTATTTGTTAATGCATTCCACTGAATGGATCTAATTCTTTCCTGATGGCAATTAATAATGTACAACATTCACATTCACATTTTAATCTTTACCAAAAATACTTCGGACATTAAAAATGCAGTAAGAAATAGCAAAAAATAAAAGTAGATTTTAAGGAGTTGGGTTCTTTTTATTTTATAATTATTATTTTTTAATAGAATTATAATTTCATAAGTGCTAGTTTGGCACAGATTGTCTCCTGTAAACTTTGTAAAAAATAATAATAAAAAAATGTATAGGTGTAGGTTCTGAGAGATTAATTCTTTGAGGTAACTAATATAGAATTTAGGAATTATATATGCGATAGGAATCTTCTGTTACCTGCTCTTAAACGAATCGGAATCATTCCATTCTCTTTAGATCAATAACTTAAAGTAAGACTTCAGAATCCTGCGTTCTTGTAGGTCCACAGTTCAGGGATTGGTAATATAATAGCACATTAGTTACTGAGGAGAAACATTTCATATAAAAATCATTTCCCCATTTTTTTGTTGTTTTTCTCTTTTTTTCAACTTTTGGAGAGGGTATCAAGACTCAGTAGCTTCCCATCGTGCTTTAAAGTGTGGCTACCTACACTTTCATCCAGCTGTGATCCCAGTCATACCAATTGCAAAAACTCTGTGTGTACTGGGTGGCCTTGTGCACAGTTAGTTTTTTGCCTCCTGTGAATGAAGGGAAGAGTTTGTCCAGGATACTTGATCATAAGTGAATAGACTACTGTGCTTCATTACAACAAGCATATTCACCTGTTATTTCAACACCCTTTCAATACACTTTCCCCCAAAACTAATTCAGTAGAATGATTAGCTGCATTTTTTTGTTTGTTTCAAACTTCTTACTTAATTTCTTGTTTTCTTTTCTCTCTTCTTCCTGTTTACACTGGGAAAACTTTTTCTTGCTGTGTTATTCTGTCATCTCCAAGGAAAATCCCACCCAAACGGTAAATGTTTATATATGTACATCCTGATAATACTGTCATTTACAGTTTCAAATGTTCCAGTAATGAAACAAAGGAAAATATTTTATTTTGGAATAGAATTATTATCAAATTGTATTTTTCTTCAGAGAACTGAGTCTCTGTTCAGATGCTATATTCAGACTTAGAAGCTGCCTTTAAATGCTGCGAAAAGCCACAGTTCTTGCCCATGTCTTTGTAATTACCCTAACCTAGATGGCCTGTGAAGAAATTTTTAGCTCACTGTTCTCTTCTCGCTTCAACACAGCCCCCCACGAAAGCACATTGTGGATACCTATACGGAGTTCTACCACACCCCTACTCACAGTGATGCCAGCAAGAAGCGGCTGATTGAAGACACTGAAGACTGGCATCCCCGGACAGGAACCACCCAGTCACGCTCTTTTCGTATCCTTGCCCAGATCACCGGCACTGATCATAGTAAGTAGCTTTGTAAGGAAATAAGATAAAGGCTATGGGGAGATAGGTGTTTTTTAAAGCTGGTAGGGGAAAATAATAAAGTGATTCAGTCACACTTATTACTTTTCTCCTCTTGGATAATATGCCAAGGAGGCAGAAGACAGTTTCAGAAGACTATAGAAGGAAGATATTTTTAGAGAACTCTTCAAATTCCTCGAACTTAAGATATGTGCATTAGTAGGCATTATTTCTTATTGATCTGAGAATCAGTACATTCTAGGTAGATTATAAAGTTATCGTTTCTGCTCCTAAAATAGTCGACAAATACCTATTTGCTACTTCTTTCCCCTTCTGCATGACCAGAATGGCAATGCTGCTGTTCAACTGCAGCACTTCAGAAAGAAAAACTAAAGCTTTTTTTCAGGCATGTAGAAAATCTTTGATGATTATATGAAAGAACACAATCTGTAATGATTTAATGTATCAGAAACACAATTCCATAGCTCCTCAGTTTATTCCCAGGGCATGTTTCCATCCTCTGCTTATGATATAATGTCTGTATTTACCATAGATTGAAACTGAAAATGCAGAAAAGATCTTTTCCAGTCATATAATTTTATGGTAGATCTTGAATTTCACTTTATGCTCTTGGTTGTGATTTATTGGTTGATATCTGTAAAACTATATAGAAGTTACCAGAAATAGCATCAGAATGTTTGATGTCTGTTATGTTCAGACAATTTCGGTTTTTTCTGCTTTTTATAGCTAGTGCTACGATAAGTGAATATTTTAATAATAATAAAATAAAGGCAGTGAGTAAAGTGGACTCCCTCCCTGGGGGCAAATTTGATTAAATCAGCTATCAGTTCTCTGGTAGAATTACTCTAGTTACCAGTGATAATATCTCACTGAGTGAGGATTAGCATCTTTGTGTGAGACAGCATTCTGAATTCAGACAGTTAATATTTTGCTTGGTAGTCTTGTGCTGTACTAGTCTAGTATCGCATTGTTATCTTTCTTTGAATTCTATCCCTGTGAGAAAAAGACTTCAATATCAAACAATACATCTGTGTTCTAATCTAATTATGATAAATACTACAAAAGTGTGATTGCAACTATATTCACCAAAATTAAAACCAGGCTGAGATTTTGTTATTCTACCTGTGGTCCTCTAGCACCTTGATAAGTCATAGCCATATAGGCAGGTGCTTGAATTATCACCCCGCTCAAACCCTCTGATTTTGTCCAAAACAAGTGCCTCTAAAATTCCACTCCTTTTCAACTCCCTTTCTCTCTACTTTCTCATGGATAGAGGGCCAAGATATGTGACAGAGACCAGCAGAACCACCTTACAGTGATTGTGCAGGCAAAGAGGCTCTTCAAATTTATAGACATATCTTGTTTCCCATGGGGCATATTTAGAATCGAGGAATCCAAACACGACTGCATGTAATTTCCTGCTGGGGTGAATACTTTCGCACAGGGAAGAATCCTAGTGTTTGGCAGTGCTGTTTTTGTGCCTTATGAAGTCAAAATTTTCTGTTTTCATGCAGTGAAAGAACCGGAACATGAAGGTGCAAAGAAGTCTAAGTGAGTCCATGTTTTACATTATTCCTTTAATATATGCATGTCTTCATAACTGATAGTGTTACTTTTGCATATGTGTGAAGTTTGAGTGTTTTTAAAAAGTTGCTTCTTTTGCCATGTAATTCAGCATGTAAAAATCAAGACCTTTCTGTGTAGGTCAACCTTTTAAAATCCCTGTTTGAACAGCCCAGCGTTAATATTTGTGCAGGAGTTTGAGCTTTTCCAAAAAATTGGACTGTTTTGCTTTTCTGTGCAAGGTCAGCTTGTCAACATGTTTTCTTTTTCTAAATCTAACCAGACATTTTTGATTTGAAAGTGTGTATCAGATTTCAAGATGTAGCTGGAAAATATTACTGTTCTAGACTGAATGAGGGTCATCTGTCTCCTTGCTTTGGGATAAGTGCTGTTTGGTATGAGGATGATGTAGTGACTAAATCTTACTATTTGTGCAGTTGGAACTCTTCCTATTGACATTATCTAACACTGGAGCCAACAGTTTGAAAGACAGGAAGGAGATGTGTGGATATAAGTAGTGCATGGAGATTGCATGCCCACTTGTGCAACGGCTTGAGACAAAATTTCTTTCGTTCTTTCTTTCTTTTTCTTATTTTTCTTCTGTCACTTCTTTCCACAGGGAAAAGCTCCCCATCCACGTCTTTAGCCCCAAATATACAAAATTACGTGACTGGCACCACGAAGTCTCAGCACGTGTTCTTAATGTCCAGTGATTTTACCCAAGTTGCAAAAGCAAAATACAAACACTTCCTTTCTTCTTTTCCATCAGCTTTGCAAAAATAAAATAAAATAGAAAATGTATTTCATTAGCCTCACTGAGAGAGAAATTCTAGCCTTTTCTATACTTTTCTAACACTTTCCTACTGATGTATAAAAACTGAGATGAAAATGTTTTTGTGCTAGTCACTAGTTAACAAAAGAAACCACGTACTTATCACAGAACAACTTGGGTGTCCCAATGAGAGGGAGAAGATGGCTATTGCAGTTCTTTTTGCCTTTAAAAGAGTCATTTGCATTGCTAAGTTTGAGTTACTGTAGGTTGTTAGAAAGCAAAAAACAGCAAATGAGGGAATAAGAAATGGTATTACTTTGATTTAGGGGTAGGGGAAGAGGATGAAGAGGGCTGAATGCATTTACTTCAGACTGCGGTACTTACCATGATAATTGTCTTGAATTTCACTAGATTTTCAGCAAGTCTAATTTAGAGCGGTTGTAAATGTTTTACAAAGTAGAACAAGAAGACAAACTGCTTTTAATCGAATGAAAGTAGTAATAATAATAAACAATTGCCAGTTATTGCTCCAACTGCAAGCTAAATATAAAGATTCTGCAGCTTATAGTGAACTGTTCATATTGTAGAAAAGCTAGAAGAAAACAAGCAGAATGTTGCTGTGTACCTTACCTGTAAGAGCTTCAACACATAGCTTCTAACAAGAGCAAGACAAGACGGTACTATTTATTTATTTCAGAGTGAAGCTCTTAGGATTTCTAGTGTTTATAAAAGCTTCATGGCTCTGTGGTTCTCCTGTAAAATAATGTATTATAGTAGCTACACTTTCATTAATTTATGCTTTCTGAAGCTTGAAGAGTATTTTAATAAAAGTTGCTTTTAACGTAGTGATGTCTCTTTTCTTTTGAGTCTCTTAGACTCCTTGAGTAGTCAACTCATGCAAAGAGCTGTAAATTCATTACACCTTCGCAGACTGTAGCAAGAGGAACAATCACATTCATGCTGCATGTTAGAAACTCTCTGAACTGTATGAAATTATCAAAACAACAAAGCTTATAATCATGTTCAAAATGTGTTACATTTTTTTTGTGTTTTCAAAATTGCCACGAGACTTACAGGAACTGATAAAATGATTGACCTTTTGTGTGACTGCAGAAGTAAGAATTCAATTAAGTAAAATTCACCATCACCTGTCTACATTTTTTGAATCACAGGAGCTTCAACCCTCATATGGGAACTGTGAGGCACATATACAAACCCAATCGCTCATAAATGTTTCATGAGAATTGTTGCAATTGGGTTGTAGTTTCTGAAGCATTTCTAGAAGTTGTTCTTATGAAATTGGTCTTGTAAACTGATGGATGTTCACAGAAAGCACTCATGTAGAAATAGGTGGTGGGGTTTTGGGGGACTTTTTTTGCTTGTTTGTTTTTATTTTGTTTTGTTTTAATTGCGCAAGTTGGTAAATTGAAAGGGATTGACACCTTTAATGAAGATATTTTACACCTATGTTTACTTTCCAGATGGTTTATACTGATTTGCAGTACACTATCTTACTGTATTTGTCACTTTATCTTTAGGAAAAAAATAACACAGAATGGAGAGCTCAGGTAACAGACAAGTTATCTAATTCTAACAATCACTGATATGGATGGATAACATTGCACAGCATAGAGTATTACATTTGCACCAGTAATGATGGACTAAGGCATCTCACTTATTACCCACCTTTTGTTTTAACTCCTTAAGGGGAATTCGGGAAAGTACTTGAGTAATTTCACTGAAGGCTGTTTTGATGAGAAGTGCCAATCAGCTTGTTTCTTCCTACCACATAACTCAGTTGTCCAAGTACAATATTACTAAAACTAAATGTTACTGAAGAGCACATACGCTGCAGTGTGATCAGTTGACAGAATTCTGTGTATTGAATTAGGAATGTGAAACTGTGTGTGAAAATTGTTATGCTTGGTTTAAAAAATGTCTTATGAATGGAAAGGAAGACAGGAGTTTCTGAAGCTATCAGTACAATGAAAACCGTGAGAGACTATATCTTAGTTTCTCTATGAAGTATTCTTTACAAGCATAGAATGGTTTTGGCCTTTGAGTATTTCTATGTTTGGAAGATGTTCCTGAATGAGAGTTAATGAGCTTTCCTTCTTTTGAAGAAGAGACACAAGAGAAAAAGCCACTATAGATAATCCAAAGCATACAACTCCTTGTTTAAATTAAAATTAAACATAGACAGTTACACTCAATTTTGAGTATGAGTATAGTTTGAGTAAGGCTACCTAAAGTTTTGTATTTTTATGAATTCATATTAACAAAAAACTAGTTCCCAAAAATGTTATATGAACGTGTAAAACATATTTCATTTACTACTATGAAGTTGCCATCTCTTCTCCCGGTATCCCCATTACATAACACTCCTTGACGTTAGATTTTGGGCTTTGTTACTGTTTCCAAAATAATTGACAGCTTTTCCACTTGGATGTGGATGAGATGCCGTAGGTCATGTCAGACTCCCAGTAAGCATCAGAAAAATGTTCTGAAGTTGTTATTGAAATAAAGGAGTAGACTTAAGTCTAGGTCATCACCTAAAAGAGAGAGTATGACAAGCAATGGCATAGAAAATTGTCTTCCATCAGTACTATCTACTGACAAGTGTCACAGCTTAATATTACAACTTTGTGGATGCTGTCCAAGACAAATGCCATGTGAGCTGTTAGTAATATTCTCTCTCGCTAAACTGCAGCTCCTAGGGATATGTATGCGGATAAACAGATATATTATTTCTTTTTTTTCCTTTCAGCTACCTGGGGGGACGGGAAATTGAAATAGAGAGTCATCAGTAAAATGTGTAGATCACAGCTCTTAAGACAGTTACTTGAAATTTAGAAAGGGAAAATCTAGTTGATTTACACATATTAGGAACTGCTCAGTTCTAACTCCACTGTATCCTATTTCTCAGTATGTGGTGTTCACTTTTAACTATATAATTTTGAGCCACTGGATCCAGATTCATAGTTTGGCTAATGTATAGTTGCTGGAAAATATTTGTCCCTCAGTTATCAGTAATGAAATAAATCGTGTGATTCTTTTATTTTTCTCCTTGTCACAAATACCTGTAAAGAATACCTACAGATCTGCGTAACAGAGCAGAAGCCCAGGATACCTCTACTAATCTGAGTAAAAACTCTGTGGCCACCCAGGCTTTGGAGATACCACCTGTGCCATCTACATCTTTAATTCCTATGAGGTCTGCTACCTGGTCATTTCTACGTTACCTATTTAATTTTCAGCACTTAGTATGGGTCCCTGCTTTAATAAGATTCTTATTTCTGCATGCTAATTCAAATAAATAAAACAAACTCTACTTGTTTGGCTACCTTAGGCTGCTCTGACCTAGTGGTTGTTCACTTTTAGTTTTGTATATTAAAATAAGATTTCTGGTGGGTGTTTTTTTTGTTTTTGTTTTTTTTTTTAATAGAGATGCAATAATGCACCTCTAATGCAATATTTTCCAGATTATTTTCTTGTCTGAAAAAAAAAGGGGGGGGGGGGAAGGGGGAAGAAATGCACACTGTAATCTTCACAAAACTAACATCCCAGAAGGTCACATCAGATAGTAAATAGAACTCAGGGAGTGAGTACCACCAGCACTTTTGGCTGTTTCTTTTCCAGTATTTCCTAAAAAACTTTTTTCCATTAATAAATGTGTGCGTTCCATGTTTATTAATGGAAAATATTGCTTAGCTTTCTGAATTGATAAGCAGCAGGATGCTTCTCACCCTTCACTAAAAGTGTGACACCTCTTAGGAGTACTGTGCTTCATTTTATCTCCCATTTCTATTTCACTATAAACTTCTTTTCTTTTTACAATTCACTAATGTTTCTAAGCACTGCATATCCTGTCTGGCACACTATTTCAATATGGATTAAAAATCTTTGTATGTTTTGTTACTGTGAATGGAGTCAAAACAGTGCTAGACCGGAGTCTGCAGCAGCTTTTCTGCCGATAGCAGAGTCCTCCCCCAGCAGTGCCCCATCTCCCAGACTCACTGAACACATTGATGCTACAGTTCCTGGGAGGTAAATCTTTCAGATTTCATTATCTTGTGGGATGGAGAGCTGTCTGTCATTCACTTAAACTTGTCTTTTTAATCTGTTGTTCATTAGCGACGTTCTTGGAAATGGTAGGAGAGGAATGGAGAAGAGAAATGAAAAAATGCTAAGCAAATTCGTGAACAATTTTGTGGATATTTGTTAATATATGGAACAACGCTTATTGCATATAGATGTATTGTCAGTGGGGCTGCTTTTGTTCCCTGAACTGCTTAACACCTCAAATTGGCAATTTTTCTGTCCTTGGCCTTGGGTAGCTTCAATGACACTATTCTTGATATTTTGGAGATCATCTTTGGGTGTAAGTCTTGTGACAGTGATTGGAGTTTTTTTAATGCTACTATTGGAGGTCCATAGCATTTTCTGATGGATTGTGTACTGCAGTTCTAAGCAAATTGTCAGTGTCTTTCTTTTCCTTCCTTAACACTTTGAACATGAATAAAGACAGATTCTTGTCAACATTTGTGCTCAGTTACTGTGCTTTGGAGAAAAAATCCACGTGGAGGAGATTATAGGATACGCATTCAGACAGTCGTTTCTGTCTTTTGAGAGAGACAAGGGTGACAGTGTTTTACAAAATGCATAATGGCTGTTAATCCTTTTTAGAAGGCGTTCTGAGATGAGGTCTGACAACTGCAGGGGTGCAGTATTTTGTGCTGATCCTTGCAGACAGTGCTATCCTTAGAGCAGAAGTTTAGATTACTTCTGTTCAAGGCAGTGCAATTAACATTTCCGAATGTGTGCTGCGTAGGTGCTTCTTCACTATGGAAATTGTTACAGACACTAGTATTTCAAATTTCAGACTTTGCTTATTTGTTTGTTCTTTAATTTAGTTACAGCAGTGTTTGGTGACCCCTGTTAGCAGCTGCCTACTGATGAGTTAGGTAATAAGCAACTTGTTCCTCTCCAAAGTGTGTGCAGCTACACTTCAGCGTATTGAGATAGATTTTTCCCTTCCTTCCCTCCTAGTATTAATTAATTTCAAATATCACATGCAGCATTTAAGAGGGAAATTTATATACTGATAAACAGGTGCAGTGGTTAGAATATTAATTTGAGGCAAAGTTATTATAACCGTATTTAATCTGAAAATATGGTTCAGGGTGAGAGCTGAAGCACTTACGCAAGCAGTAAAAAAATTAGATTAGTATTTCTTGCTCGGAATGTGCCGGAGACAGAAGAATTAGAATTGAGTGTGGGAAGGAGAATGTAAACTACTTGATGAAACTATACAGTTTTGTTTATTTTCTCAAGTTGAGATAATTTGTATAGCAACTATATCTGGTGTTTATATTTTGTTGCTGAGCCAGTGTTGCTACTGAAGTGCTCTTAAGGATAGATAATACACCCAAAACTGATCTCCAGAAATCCTGTATTTTTTTAAAGCAGCAACTATCAGAAATCCATATGGAATAATTGCCAGGTGCCATTATCAGATTTTTAGTAATGCAGATGCAGTCTATCCAAAGGTCAGTAGACTTGTTTTTGCCTCGAAAGCCCTGCATTTACTGTCAGTTACTAGCATAGATATTTATTTTCCTAATGGGCTCTGTCTTTTCTTGGCTGAAGCTCTGCGATTTGTACCACCCACGGCCTAACCACCAAGAAGGAGAAAGATCTTGCTGTGAAATGTAAGAAGGGTCTGGATGTGATTACTGGATTAAAGCTAGGTTCGCTGCTTATAAAGCAGACTCCATTGTATAAAGCATATTGCTTTTTTTAATTGTAGTTTTATGTCTTTAATGAAAGCTTAAAGTAGACATATGACAATATAGCCAATTACTATAATTTATAGCATATTATTACTCAATTTCATATATGCAATATCCTTCTATAAGCTTAACAGCAATGAAATATTTAGGAGCCTTTCCAGGAAGTTTCAAAAAGTCACCTTAAATGGTCATCCTGGCAACTTCAGACTCTGTAAACCACAGAATCTGGCACATCCTGAGAAATAAAACTAATATAAAGCAGAAGCAGTGCCAGCAAGTCTTTAGATTACTGTATTATGTAAATACTTTTTATAGGCTTACAGACCTACTTTATCCTTTCATTAATGAAATTATTCCTGATAGTCAGAGTTAGCATTAAGTAGAAAGCATTAATCCAGATTTTTGTTGTATGGATTCTGATTAGTGCAGAGCCAAGAATATTCTCTGCGAAAACTCCAGAAGTCATTCCTTACTCCTTTTCTAACTGCTGCCAAAGTAAGTGAGAAATGAAAATACAATGAGTATGCACGTCTGCATAAGATTTGGAGTCTGCTTGCTCTCCTTTTGGAACATACACCCATTGTGATTCATTTCTCTTCTCCTTTCATATTTCAAGCTCCTTTTTATGACTTATAGAGCTCTATGAAGATATTTTATGAAGTTAAGCAGTACTTGAGGGCAATTACTGAAAAGGCCAGAATCTGCGTGCTCTGTATTTGTTGTGAACTGTTTTAACTGCTTCTGTACCTCCCTGAAGTCCAACAGATCACCCTTTTATCAGGTTTGACATTTCTACATTGATTTTCCTAAACAAATTGCCCCATCTGTAATCATCATGTGAAAAATGAACCTTGCAAAGACGGGAGCTGCTTATTTAGTTGGGAAGTGAGTGTCAGGCTGGGGGTAAGGAAATGTCCCAGGCTACCGGAACCAAAACTGCCAAATCTTTTATGGTTGTTTTGCGAAACTAAAAGCAGGAGGAAATAAAACATGGGGGAAAATGCTGCTTTCCTGTAGTGAACACTACTTGTCCTTTTGCTTTCTTTTACTTCAGAAGACTTTTGTTTGAGAATCCTTTGGGGGCCTTACTCAAGGGTGAACTTCGTCCCCTTCCAACTGATCAGGTTTTAAACACCAGCAGCCAAGTGGCCACAGTGTCTAAAGTGACACCTCCTTATACTAGGTAGAATTTCTAATATGCAGATTGTGCTCTTGTTCAAGTATATTTTTGAGTAATTACTTAGAACTACCCTAAGAGTTTGTTTTCACAGACTCATGGAGGTTGGAAGGATCTTCTGGAGATAACTAGTCCAATCTCCCTGCTAAAGCAGGTTACCCTGTGCAGGATACACAGGAAAGGATCCAAGTGGGTTTTGAATATCTTCAGAGAAGGAGATTCCATAATCTTTCAGGGCTAGTTGTTCCACCACTTTGTCACCCTCAAAGTAAAGATTTTTCTCATATTTGTATGGAACTTCTTTGTTCCAGTCTGTGCCTATTGCCCTATGTTGCTGGGCACCACTGAAAAGAGCCTGCCCTCACTCCTTCCCTTTAGATATTTATAAGCACCGATCAGACCTCCTCTCAGTCTTCTCTTCCTCCAGGCTGAACAGTCCAAGTTCTCTCAGTTTTTCCTCATAAGGGAAATATTGCAGGCCCCTCACCATCTTTGCAATCCTCTGCTGGACTCTCTCTAGAATTTCCCTTTCTGAGGAGCTCATAACTGCACATGGTACTCCAGACATGAACTCGTCAGGGCACAGTAGAGGGGGAGGATCGCCTCCCTAATACTGCTTCAGGCCACTCATCTTTTAATGCATCCCAGGACAGCATGGACTTTCCTGGCCACAAGGGCACAGTGCTGGCTCACAGCCAACCTGTTGGTCATGAGGTCAACTGCATTATCCTCTGCAGGGCTTCTTTCATGCAGCTTAACTGCTAACCTGTACTGATGTATGTGCTTATTCCTCCCCAGGTGTAGGACTCTGCTTGCTCTTGTAGAACCTCATCAGCATGCTCTCTGCTCAACTCTCCATGGTTAAGCAAGACTAGTCTTAAGGTCTCAAACTTCATCTATTAAAAATGCTCCAAAGAATGCATTTCAGCATAGTCTAATATCCAAAGGATTAATATTTTGTTCCTGGGGAAGAAAAAGATACCCTCTAGAGCTACTTGCTCGTTCTTTTAACAGAGGATGCAGGAGTACCATCTAGAAGGAGTTGTCTGTTACTGTTTAGTATTCAAAAATTTGATGGGAAATTATGCACGTATATTCTCATTACCATTTCCTTTTATCAAATTAACATCAACTAGGAAAATAACTGCGGAGTTGCCCTCTCCCAATGCATCAGTCCTTTTGCCAAGCACAGCTGGCACAGAGACTCCTCTCCCTGCAAAGTGCAGTGTGGCTACACAGACCTCAGAGCCACCTCTGCCAACCACTACAGCCGTACAGTCACCTTCTGCAGCCCCATCTGTGGAAGCAAACCCTGTTGTGCCTCCTCATCCTGCCAGGTACAAGGATAACCACTGTTAAGAGTCACAGTCAAAGCTCTATTTTAATGTATGATTTCGCCTGATTTTTTAATTTATTATTATTATTATTTAATTTTGTATTAATGCTGTCAAGCTGGAGCAGTTCACAGCCATCTCCTGACCCTCATGCTGCTCTCTAAATGAATACAGCAACTAGCAACTGGAATATCTATTAAGCAAAAACTGAAAAAGTAAATCAGAAATTGGAGTGACCTTTAGATGGGGGAAGATAAGTTAAAGTTATAGACCGGAGATTTGATAGGAAGGTGACTGTTTTAGGAAGTTGAAGAAATCATTCACCTGCCTTTCAAAGTTTTGTTATCTGTGTTATAAAATGTACATTTCTGATTTGTCCAGTAACCAGAAAGTTCTGGAGCAAAGTACAGGCATTGACTTGTGAAGTGGCAGAGCGTTAATTATTCCCAGTAGTTACCAATAGTGAAAGATGGCTTCCCTCACGTTCACCCCTACTCCTTCTGAAAGGAGGGAGGGTAGAAGAATTAGAAGATAAGACTTTATTGGAGTGAGCACTGGGAAGGGGGATACGTGTATGTGGGTTCATTCAATTGCAATGAACAATTTGTTCTACCCTTCTAACATGCAGATTAGCACGCTAGTACTTAATAATTAAGGATATTAAACCATACCTGTTTTTTTATTGGCTCAGGAGTGCTTGTAGAAATCCTTAAATGAACTTCTCTTGAGCTTTAGCTAACATCTCTAGAAGTATAATAAGTATCTGATTAATTATTTCGTTTTTTCTCCTACTGCTTTTGGGCAGGCATGATGCATCTGTGCCTACTTCCGAAACAAATGCTTTTGGTATTATCTCAAGCTGTCAGTCTAAGTCATCCATAAGTCACACAAGGTAAATCTTTCAAGGCATAGCTATGGCAGACTGCTTGGGGGTATGCATCATTTTCAAGCAGAGATTTCTGTGTGTAAATCCAAGAAGGACTGTAACATGTGGTTGTATAAATGGAGGTATTTGGAGTCTTCTGTTAATTTTTGAAGTGATTTAAAAAATACACAGCAATTCTGTGGCCAAAAAAGAACTTGAATTATATATCACCAGCATAGAGCTGATGTTCCTTCCAACGAGATAATAGGGGAAATGCTAAGGGGTGGGAGAAGCGTGCTGCAGTTCTATCAACATTTTTAGTGTTTATTTATTCTAAAAATATGGAGTGAACTAACTGACTTTTAGGACTTTTACCACTGACACCATAGAGAATTAGTCATAGGCAGAGGGTTCATTGGGAACAAGCTGAGGGTGACGTGTAGCCTAGGGTGGACAGCTGGAAAGCTGGTAGGTGCTGATCTCTGACTTGATGAGTGGAAACTTATTTGTAGGTAAAAGCAGAATTGCTGTTTTCTGTGTTAGTGTTGAAGTTGCTAATATGTTGCCCTGAAATCTTTGAGAGCTGGTAACCTACGGTAGCATCACTTTCCAGTAGTTAATGCTGTACAGTATTGTACTGTTTCTCTGTCAATCTTTTCTGCTTTCTTTGTTTTCTCTGTTGGTTCAAAGCTTGTGTGCTAGAACAGTATTTCTGGGAAGTACTTCAGGAAGTCCGGCCAAGCTTGGAACTGCTCCTGTTCCTGATTTTTCTCCTTTTAAGCAGAGATCAAAAATTAAGAGTATGGCTGCTGCTGCCGTTTCTGCTGCCATTGCTGTCCATGCCAGGTAGAGATCAGCTCTAAAGGGAACCTTTCATAGTTTGCTTTAAGAATGTCTAAGCTCTTTCACAATACTGTGGTAGGCAAGTTGTCAGTATTACCACAGCTCCTGTGTCCTTTTATTTTAGCTCCAAAGTACTGCTCTGAATCTCGATTCTCTTCTCTTCATGGACATCCGTGTTGTGGTTCAGTCAGTAAACCGACTGAAAATAACAACTGTTGTACAGATGACAAAGAATTATCTGCATCAGTCAATAGCTTTTGGATGCTGAAGACTACAACTGGAGAGTTGAATCTAAATCTTTATCACATTGCTCTTCATAAGGGATTACTTATTTAAGTGGTCTAAACTTTGTTGACCATGCACATCAATCAGTAATGCATATATATAGATATATATGATTTCTGAACATGCATTCCTAATATATGTATATTTTCTTAATTACTAAACTGTATACATGACATGTGCTAATGGATTGTGTGCGTTATGGAAAACACACAAAGCCAGAATAAAAAAAAAGAAAAGAAAAAGAAAAAGAGGGAAAAGATTAAATAAACCTTTAAAATATTTTATTAAAAATAAAAAATAAAAGATAAGTATATTTCCCATACTGTGGTGAGTTTTCTTGCACACTGGAGTGTGTACACACCACTTTGGAGACCACCTATTTGAATAGCATTTCTCAGTTCAGTTTGTCCATACTGCTGTAGAACCTGAAGAAGTTTACTTGGCTTTTCAGCTAATCCTAGCCAACCTGATTGCTGTTCAGTCAACTAATTTCTATACGTGGTCTTTTCAAATGCTTGTTAGGCTCTCTGATCCTAGTGCCTACCGCTTGCTCTTGGATGCCCTGCTCATCACCCCTGTCACTAAACCTCCTCTGCAAGCCAGCAGGCCCTCCAGGAAGTCAACAAGTGCTCTGGAGCTGACAAAGAACAAGAGGTATTGTCCTGGTGTTTCATGTGGTTGACACTGAGGACTTGTGAAGAACCAGCTTCACCTTCAAAGCCTGTTTCTGTTGTCTGCACATTTTCAGCAGTCTGCCTGTTGTGGTCTTTGGCACAATGTCCCCAGCCCCAAATCCTGTTGGTTTCACCTGTTTGCAGAACTAATCTGCACCCTGGTCCTGCCAATGCTATTTGTATAAATCTACCATACTAAGTGCAGGTGGGCATCTGGTGCACTTCTGAGAGGCATGGTGCTGTTTGTGTTGTGGTGGTTGGCACTGTCACTAAATAGCTGACTAGAAAATAAATGGCACACTGGCTCGAAAGCCCTATCTGGATGAATTATTTGCAATGTTTTCTTGGGCAAGCAGGCTGTATGTTAGGCTAAGAGTGCTCCTGGAGCACTGCTATTTTTCAAAGCTCGTTTTTAACGTATGAAATCAAATAACTGGCATGTGGTGCAGCAAATAAGTCCTTTAAAAATTATTTGCTGTCGAGGCTTTTTGTTCCAACTCTGATTCTGTTCAGTGCACAGGACATTTTGTTCTTGTTTCCTGACCACAGCTATTTTAACACCAGCTCCTGTGAAAAGCTGATGCTTTGTAATCGACTTCAGCCTCAGAAGGGAAAATCTTTGGTGGATATTTTAAAGGACAGTACGTATTAAGCTGTTCTGAGGGAGACGTAATCTGTGGATTTTCATGTGTTTACTTGTGTTTTCACAGGAGTAACTTCAGGAGATAAGGCTCAATTAAAGATAGAGCTTGATATAAAATAAATGTGTTACGTATTAGTCATTCACCTCTTTCATAGCTTCCAGGGTGACTTGAGTCACTGAAGAAGGTTAACTCAGCCCTGACTTTTGTGAGGAAAGTGGTGATATTTGACACACCAAGATAATGTTAAGCTGTATCAAAATTTCCCTTTTTTGCCTGTTCCCAAAGAAAAATTCTCTGTAGCAATTCTGATGTCTGTGCAACACAGACTAAGTCCAAGACATGCTGCCAGCAAGACTTTATTCTTCATCTGTGTTATTTGCTGCTACTTTAGTAGAGCAAATAAGGGTGGTGAAAATTAATTCTCTGACTTTACTTTGCTCACTGATGTTCTGTGTTTGTGGCATAAGCTGCAAGTGAAGTTAGCTTGTTAGAACAATGTAAGCATTTAAGTTGTTGACTGTGAACCTGGCTTTGTTTATCCACTTTTTGCTCACAGTACAAGTAGAAACTCTCCTGATTTAGGAAATGTACTTTTGGAGATGTAAGTGCATAAATAACCGGTGTTGATATAAAGCTTGTGCACAGCTTACTCGGGTAACAATGTCTGATTTCCTTGTCATCTTGAGCTGTCAGCTGCACTTAAGGAAGAAGAGATTGCCACTAGATGGAGCCATAGAAATGAGGCTCTGCGATGCCGCATCATAACTAGAGAAAGAGCACAGTCTCATTGTATAGACTGAATTACATGTAGCAAAAGTGGAGGTAAAAAGCAAATTATGCTTACAATTTAACATCTGTATGTATGTATTATCCCATAAGTTCAACACAGAGCATGTAAAAACAATTACATCAAAAGAAGGAAAATGTCAGATTGTGAAGAAATGAATCCACGTGCAGGATGGATATTAAAATGCTTTTGCATTACCATCAGTCTAATGACATATTGTAATGTCTGCACAAATACAGTGCTGAAAAGTTGTTTTGAACAACAACTCACTTAATGCCACAATGCAATAGCTGGTGTGTGAGTAGAGCTAAAATCTTATGTCCATAAAGAGATGAGGGTAGGGCACTGCATAATACACTGACTTGTTCAAAAATCAACTGGCACAACCAAGACAGACAAGGTAAATAAGCTTCAACAACTTCAAGTTTTGCGTTTTCTAGCTGTATGTTAAATACTTTTCTCAAAAGGGCAATGAATCTATTTTACTGAGGTAGCTTATGTTTGCATTGTCTTCAGGGAAAAAGTCAAGATGGTTGTAAAGGAACCGATGTCTTTAATATCTTGACTCTTTAAGAACTGAAAGTTTTCCCTAAAACTAAACCACTTGGCAAAAAAAGTCAACCCTGAAGTTTTCAGAAATGTTAGCAAGAATAGATTTAGATATGGCTTTTGCTTTAGGTACCAGACCCAATGCCATGTACAATTACTTGAAAAGAAGATAGTCTGATCCTTTGGGAGAATATTTATTCTGAAAGAAGTTTTGTATTCTTTCTCTGCAGACCACTGCATACGGAAGGGTAACATATGTCCTTACTGTAACTTGATGTGGAAATATTTCTGCTCACATGGTTCCCTCTGCTTTCTCTTTTATTTTGTTTTGCCTTTTTTTTTTTTTTTTTCCCCTTTCTTGCAAGTTTCTGGAGCCCTGTTAGGCTAATACAAAATGTAAATGCCCTTTTTAGAAGTTGAATGAGAGTGTGGGTTTGCAATAGCAGTAGGAACAAGTTTAGCACTTAGTATTTCTTGTATTTTTGCAAGAGCATAGGACAACTGTCTTTTCTCATTTGTGGGGTTTTACAGTTCTCATGCCTGGCTTTTTTTCTGATATTCTGCATGTATCTTCAGGTAATGTGTATAAGATACGTCACAAGTTATGAACAACTTAATGTAACTAAAAGCAAGAAGGGGAGATTTTAGGATCAAGTTTTATCTCAGTTGTGCTGATATCCTGCTGTATGTAACTCTTTGGAGAGTCATCTGTGCAGCAGTTTACTTGGCCCTAGGGTACAGAACTCATTCTTTCCTAACTGTTACTTTTCAAAGTTTATTCAATATAAATGCCTCAAAAATCCCATATTAAAAGTTTCTCATTTCTTTAGAGTTGTATCAAGCACTGTGCATACGTCTTAGGACTTAATAAGTTCCTGTAGTGTATACTCTATGCCTGCTTGGGATAAACAGATAAGTGACAGGCAGTAATGTTTAAAACAAAGGAACTTCTACTAGTTTTGGTTAAAAAAAAAAAAAAAAAGCTATATCTATAGCTATAGCTATGGCTACAGCTATATATATAGACTCCTTAAAGCAGAATCAAAGTTATCACAATGCACTTGCTTGAGCCAAAAACCAAGAATGATTTGCTCACATCTTTTTTCTTTTTTTTTCTTTGTCTTGTTTTTGTCTTAAAAGATTTAGTGTTCATAAGGGAAAATAACCTCACAAAATTCCTGGCCATATGAAGAAAGCTCTTGCAGACTCTTAGATATTATGTGACCTTTCTTGTCAGCCAGCTGCTTCAGACCCCATGGGATTTGTTCCCAATTCACACAGTCTTTCTGGGCAACAAATGGGAGTGAAATTATCATTTGTAACCCAGAGAACTATTTGGAAAATACTGATGTACCAGACTGAGTTGCTAATACATGCTGGGGCTTGGTTGATGATGTTTACAGATGGATACCCTGCTATCTTGGGCTTGCATTAGAAAAAGTTTGCTCAGGAAAGTCTGAGATCTGTCTCTTGTTACCATTTCAGCAGTGCTAAAAGTTATATGATGATGACCTATATGTAATTTTCTGCTAGGAGCACAGCTCTTCCTTTGGCTAATAACAGCATGAGACATCGTTATTTTCTTTAAAGCATGTATTTCTGCTACACAGCTCTGTACAAAAGTTTCCATTTAAGGATGGATGGAGATTTAGGCATCTATAATCCCATACCATCTGTTTTTCTTTTCTTTTCTTTTCTTTTCTTTTCTTTTCTTTTCTTTTCTTTTCTTTTCTTTTCTTTTCTTTTCTTTTCTTTTCTTTTCTTTTCTTTTCTTTTCTTTTCTTTTCTTTTCTTTTCTTTTCTTTTCTTTTCTTTTCTTTTCTTTTCAAGGGAGAGGAGGGAGAGTATCAAAATGTCTGAATATGTTCAGGAGGATTTTCCAGTGCTAATTTCCTAGAATACTTCTGAAGTGTTCTCAGCACCTGATTTATAAAAGGAAGCTCGGCTGTAGATATCCAGGAGCTATCTCTGAGAAACTGATCCTCGTTTCATGTGTGAGCTAGACCTGCTTCCTTCCACACATGCTGCCCCCTCACCACCCCTCTATTGCATCTACTTAGATCTCAGTACCTTGTACCATCTTTCTTATAATGAATATAACTCCTCTGGTTACTTCTAAGGACATGTGTCATTTGTATTTTAGGGAGATCAAGTGTTCTTCTACCCTAAATTTAGAATAACATTTGCAGTGATAACATATATTAACTTTCAGTGTGGACTTTTTTCTTGCTATAAGTATTTAATTAGGTGCCATGTCATTCACAGCCTTGAGAATTCAACCATGGAGCTAGTGATGGTGAAGGTAGAAGTTGGCATTTCACCTAACTTTCAGTGTCTGCTCCCTCACCTACACCTGTAACACTGCTATTTGGCAAATGTAGACATGAAGCAGAATTTCCATCTTGATCTCTCCCTTTCTTTCCTCCAAAATGATTGTATGTGAGAAGCCTCAAAGGCAGCACTTTGCCAGCTGCACCCCTCAGTTGTTTTCTATGTGATGTCCTTCAGGAAATGTGTTGTACAAAGATGAAGTTCCAGCCTTTGGTGACTGTGTTTGAAAAGCTGACCTTTGTTTCTGAGTCAGATCCACAACAGCCTTATATAGATATGAAATCCAGTGGATGGAGATTACTGACCGTATGAGAGAGTTTTGCATGTCTTACTCATTAAGTAACATCTTCTGTGTAAAAGCAGCTGTACTCGGCAGGATTTTCATATTTATGTTTTTGGACAAAGGCAGTAAAATAGAAGCTGGACTCAAAAAGTGATTTGACCAATAGTAATGAGTCTTTTGGATGCAGAAGCAAGTTTTCTTATTTATGCTTCAGTAGAAAAAGACCGACAGTTTTTTGAGGTAATCTTGAAGTTGTAATGGGGTTCCATCCTGAAGTGGGTTTCATGAATCATAGAGTGGTTTGAGTTGGAAGGGACCTTAAACATCATGCAGTTCCAACCTCCCTGCTACAGGCAGGGACACCTCCCACTAGACCCAGGTTGCTCAAAGTCCTGTCAAGCCTGGCCATGAGTGCTTCCATGGAGGGGGCACCCACAACCTAACTGGGCAACCTGTTCCAGTATCTCACCACCCCCACAGTCAATAATTTCTTTCTAATATCTAGTCTAAAGATGCCATTTTCCAGTTTAAAACCATTTCCCCTTGTCCTGTTGCTACATGCCCTTGTAAAAAGTCCTTCCCCAGCTTTCCTGTAGAACTCCTTCAGAATACTGGAAAGCTGAAATAAATAAGGTCCCCCTGGAATCTTCTCTTCCCTGGGCTGTAGAGCTCTAGCTCTCTCAGCCTGTCCTCATAGGGGAGGTTCTCCAGCCCTCTGACCATCTTTGTTGCCCTCCTCTGGACTCCCTCCAACAGCTCAATCTCCTTCTTGTCTTGGGAGTTCCAGAACTGGATGCAATATTCCAGATGGAGTCTCACAAGAGCAGAGGGACAGAATCACCTCTCTCACCCTGTTGGTCACTTTTCTCTTGATGCAACCCAGGATGCAGCTGGCTTTCTGGGCTGCATGTTGCTGACACCCCCAAACCCTCCTAAGTGCTGCTTTTAAGCCATTCTCCACTCAATCTGTATTGATGCTTGAGATTGCCCCAACCCAGATGCAGGAACTTGCACATGGCCATGCTGAACTTCATGAGTTTGTCATGGGCACTCCTCTCAAGCCTGTCCAGGTCCCTCTGTATGGCATCCCTTCCCTCTAGCATGTTAACTCCACCACTCAGCTTGGTGTAATCTGCAAATTTGCTGAGTCTTCACTTGATCCCACTGTCCATGTTGCCTGCAAAGACATTAAAAAGCCCCAGTCCCAACACCAATCCGTAAGGAATGACATCATCAGTCTACTTGCACATTGAGCCACTGGCCACAATTCTCTGAGTGCGACTATCCAGCCAACTCCTTATCCAGCAAGTGGTCCATTGATTTGATGAGTTATGTGTCGAATGAACTCAACAACATAGAACAACACTTTTGTGACAATGAAGGTACATTTTTTTCTGGAAGTTGGTCCTAAACTATCTTGTCAGTAACATTGAGATGCTGCTTAATGGCAGATAATGTCTTCCTATCCTTTTTCTTTCACTCTGCAGAGGCATTTTTATTCAGTATCTCTACTGCCTCAGAATGTGTAGTTAAAAAGACTTGTATACTAAGCTTTTAAGAAGTCTAATGTACCCTTTAAATACTTCCATTTGCACTGTACAGATGTCTGAATATCTTTTAACGTTTGAATGCAACAGAATGCACTTTGTGCTTCACTCTACTTGTAAGCACTGCATATAGCAAATCAACTGGATCATCAGTGACAGCTACCTCTATTAGCAAAAGACTTTAATTGCAGCAGCTATAACTCACAGAGTATATCTGAACAGTCAGATATACTCTTTAAATTGTGAAACTTGTTAACCCTGTAAATCTAGAGACAAAAATCAAGATTGGTAATTTATGTTTTGGCCTCATAATGTGTCTGAGTGCTTGCATGTTGTTTGGTCAAGGCACTACTTGGCATACATCTTATTTATTTCTCCCTCATTTCTGAACAGTGATTCCATGGAGTCTACCCCTCCTGCCACTTATACCACCACTTCAGTGAAGAATGTGTCTGCCAGCCATGAATGTCCAGATCCTAGACCTACCTCCACCAACAATGCCACATCTCCTTCAGTGCCCAAGCCAACAGGACCATCAAGTGGCGCCAAGTACTCAGGCTGGCAGCCTCCAAGCCAAGCAGGTAACTTGCAGTGAGGCATTTTCTTGTTTGGTTAAAGACCCTCAAAGAGCTCAGTGAGATGTGCTTGACCAGAGGTGTAAGAACAGCAGCCTTCAAAAGACTGCTGGTGTATTCTGAGTAGAAGCAAGTTTGTTAATCAAAGAGGAGAAAAACAGCACAAGAGCTCTGGTGAACGAGTAGCTTTGTGAAAGTAGCCTTATAGATGTGATTGGTTTCACAAACAAGCAAAATCCAATATCTCTGACCTTCTGACGAAATCATGTATAACAATCTCATATGTACAAATACAATTTTAACTTGGTATTCTCCCTATGACTGTAAATTAAACAGAACATATTCTCTGTGATTTCAAGGAGCGTATCAACAGAGACACGCGTTTCCCAAGTGATCTCCTTTGAAGCTGATGTTAAAAGAATTAAAAAAAAAAAAAAAAAAAAGGGAAAAAAAAAAAGACTAAAACATGAAAGCAGCTTTGTATTTGGCATTTGCAGACTTTATACATGGAGGTTGCCAGTGTTATACAACTTATAACATAAAGATTTATTTACAGCTGGGTTCTCATAATGATCACTAACTTGGCTGTTGCCTTTGCATGCAGTTTATACCAGCACTAAAATGTCTGGAAAGCATGCTATTTTTTTTAAGGGAATTTCCTGTCTTATTACTATATACGTATCAAGGAATACAATATGTGTAATTCTGTATCTATTTTTTTTCATAATATTACATGCAGTTATTTTAGATAATCTCTTAATGTAACTTGTCTCTTAAATTGAGTCTGTCTTTGGCGCTCAGCTAAACTGTAGTATTAATTTCAAAGGAACCAGGAAATCTGTATTACTAATTACATTTAAACTGCAGATTTTCTGGTAATAATGAGATGAATACTATCAATTCTCCTTCTGAAAAAAAAAAGCTGTAATGCTAAAATTGCCCTTAATTTTTTTTTTTTTAAGGATTTTTTTTTTTAAGGATTTTAAGGATTTTCCTTCTTTGAAGCATACCCAACCCAGAAAGGGAACTGCAGAGGCCATGGCATAAAAATAAAGATAAAACATATGGTGTTAATGGTGTATGTTTATATTGGAGTCTTTGGCACATATGGCTTGAAATTACTGCTGTGCCTGGTAACAAATAGACATTTTCATCATGCAGTACTTCCATGGAGCCTCGAGATGGCAATATGCTGTCATTTCTATACTACCCTGTCCAACATCAAGTGTGTCCACAGTGCCACAGTTAGTTACTAGGACTTGTGTCCTGCTCTTCTTTTTTTCATCACTTTCAGGCATTTGCAGGGTTTACATGTATACATGCTGAATGAGGAATCTAATTTAAGTGTTCACAGTTTATATAAGACATCTTGCAAGGTGTCTATGTTAAGATCTGGAAGTCCAAAATGAGTATGAGCCTGCAACATTAGGACGTGCAACCAGGTCTATTGTACCCCAGATTTGAGCCAGCTGTGATCAGTGCTGTTCCCCACAGCAGCAGACACAAGGGGAGAAGCTGACTACACATGACATTGGGTAACAAATACCTTTTTGGACAAAGAAAGGTAGAGAAATATGGCTCATTTTTTTGCATCCCTATTCAGGTTGATGTGCAATGATAGAAAAGGTGGTGCTGAGAATATGAGAACTGCATTGTCTTCTTGTATGTTTTGTGCTAGAAAACCTGAGAATAGCTTGCCTCAAATTCATTGCCAAAGAATCAGAGTCATCACCTGCTTCAGAAATAGCACGTGTAGTAGAGAGAGTCAGTCATCAGTCTGGAGGTACATCTGCACATGTGTGAGGAAGCGATGTACCTAGCCACTCACTAGCCAAGCTTCTTAGGTTAAAAGAAAATAAAAGAAAAAAGAAAAGGAAAAAGAGTTCACTGAAATTGTGACAGCTGCCCAGGCATCTGAAACTTGCCTGGAGGTTATAAAAGTTTCACTGCAAGCTGGGCCCATGGACCTGTCCTAAGGTCACCCTTGGCTTTTTCTGTCACATTCTGCCCCAGTTTTTCACAAGGTCAGTAATGCAAAACTAGCAGGGAGAAGAGACCTAAGCGTGGTTACAGCAGTGTTACAGCAGAGACTGATTGCAGTCTTTCTCAGGCATGTATTTCATAAAAACAAAAATTCCCATAGTTTCACTGTGTCTAAGCTTGCTTAGTAAGGCCGAAACCAGCAGTCTGACAAGTAAAACCTTTCAAGTAGCTGAGTGTTTTGGTAAAATAAGTCAAATGTTGAAGACTAGAACTGTTTCAGGGCACATTTGGATTTCAGTCACTAATTCTGCTGTTTGTTTGCAGTCTGTGAGCTTGACGTTTCTTTTCAAGTACAATTGCCAGCGCTTCACAGGCCAAGCAAAATTTGGCCTTGTAGGTTGTGGAACTGACAACACTTTAAACAAACAGAAACCTTTCCCTTTGAGTTTAATTGATTTCATAGTTGTAGTTTAGCGTGGGAAATAGGAATGAAGGCATAGTCTTATGCAAATGTGTATCAGTATGCTATTAATAATAGAAATTTTTTGGAGTACAGTTCTGTAGCTCTAGTCGGACTCACTCTTCCAATGAATATTGCACATAGCACTAAGCTGTTTCTGTAGCTAAGCAGACGTGTTACAGGATTTTGTTTGTGTCTGGAGAAGATGTAGTCTGCTGTTTTATGGCATAAATATTACCAGTGATTTTATTTATCAAGGTGTCCAACTACACGCATTAGTCATTTGGTCAGAAGGCATCCTTAAGCCTTTAGCTGGCATCTCCCTTTCTTGGATAGGCCATCAGTGAATACCCTTAATATTACTAAAAGTTGTGTGGCTTCCTGTATTTGGTTTTGTCTTTGTTTTTTTTTTTTTGTTTTGTTTTGTTTTAAAATTATGCTGAGAGGTTTGAAAGTGTAAAAGCTGTCTAACATGTGTGGCTCACATAGAGGGCTAGGAGATGCCCCAGGCATAGGATTTCTCAGTACAGAAGTCAATCTTGATCCATGATCTTGCAGTGAGAGCATCCACAGAGCTTAATTGTCCTTGTAGGAGGGAAGTTGCAGGGTATCTGTGAACACTTGTGCTGAACATGGGACTACCATATGTTCCCTGATGGCAAACTCCTACCCTCACCAGAGGAGCATTCAGTTTATTCTCGTGGGCAGTAGCATGAAAATTGTTTCAGTTGTCTGTGAATCAGTGTGCCCTTCTCAATATCTCCTCCTTAAATCTTCTGTGACCTCCTTAAAGAGCAAGATTTCACTTTCTTTTTTTTTCTTTTTTTTTTTTTCTGTGAAACAACTTGGAACATTGTGAGTGGTAGTGAACACTGAGAATGGTAAGAGCAAAGCTAGATCTTGTGATAGGTTTCCAGCTTGCAGAAATGAATGGCACGACTTTTTAAGGTTAAAACCAGCTCTGTATTGTTGCCTGTAGAAAATTTCCTGTGGGATGGTATTATGGATTAATGGTGGTTTTTTGTTTGTTTGTTTGTTTGGAGCGCATCTGGAAAAGATGTTCATTTAGGCGTAATTTTTCCGCTATTATTGTTTTTCAACTTCCAGCAAATCACAATGTTAGTTACCCAGTGTGAAAGTAACGCAATACGATGTCCCTTTCTGGAATTAAATCCTAATGTTGCAGAATTCTTCAGTGCATTAGTAAAGGAAATGGTGGATAGCTGCTCTGCTTTTCCTAGTATGCTCAAAGAAGCTGGATAAGCATGGTAAAAGCCTGACTTGTTAAATCAAGTCTGGTCTTTGCTGTATTGGGTGTATAAGGAGCTCAACATCCAGGACAAGTGGGACATGTACATGATGAAGTGGTGATACCCACCTGGACAGCAGTTTGAAAAGAACACTCTTGTCATGGACCACTTGTGTCCATATTGTTGATTTTCTCATTTGTTGGAATAAGTCAAATAGTGGTGGCTACTATGTCAAGTTTATTGGCTAGAATTTATAACAGCCCATAGTTTTTCTTTTTCAAGTTATGATGTTCCTTTCAAACTGTGATGTTCTGTTCACTCACAAGAGAGAGAGAAGCTTTTGACAAGATTATTATATTCAATCAACAGCAACTAAATGCTCACTGGTGGCCTAGCTCCATCACAGCCCACCCATAGTCTTGATATAGAGAGTTATTTTACTATTTCATAGCTAACTTTTGTAACTTATGCACCACCATTCACGCCCCGCAAGGAACCCCAAAGCATTTGGAGTCTTGATACCATTTGCAAGCATGTGATGCATGCACAGGCACTGCTTTTGGCCACCATGCAGGCACTTCTTTGGTGAAACATGACAGCTGTTTGTTAGTACACTGTAACACCCCACGGCATCTTGAAAGGAAGTGAATAGCTGCGTGTCAAATTGAAACTGTTGGGACAATTTAAGAAAGTACAATGATCCAATAAATGCAGTTACACAAACTGGAATTTGGCCAGAAGACAGATTGTCTCTCAGAATGGGCAGCAGGATCTTTGGTCAGAAGTTGGGACCATAGAACCACATTTCTTATGCAAGATCACCTTCTGCCCAGCATCTCCAGATGCTGTTGTCAGATGTCAAGTTGCTGGCATGGTGCTGACCAGTGTGGGCAGAGCCCTGCTTTGCTGGTGGGCTCCAGCAGGACCACAGCCTGCAGTCAGTGTTGCTGGAGGCCACAAAAGTCACCAAGCTGCAAAAGCCTCCTAGAGAGGAGAGTTTGCCATAAGTACTGATCTTCCTCCTGAGCATGAGGATGGGGTGGGAAGGGTTTGTGATAGAAGCATTTGAAGCTTGCAGTGCTAGGTGACCAGTTAGCTGTTTTTACCAACTTCCTTATTCCCAGGGTTTCTCAGCCCAATACCTCTGGGATACGTAATCCTCTTCCAGTAGGGCTGGTCAGACATGTCAGCATATTCTGCAATACCCACAACTGTCAGTTGCCTAATCCTGAGCCAGCACATGTGTTAAACACATGCTCCCTTCAGCAGGGGGAACACACTTGGAAGCATAGAAAAACTGCTCCCCAGGCAACTTTGTTTGAAAAATTCTGCTGTTTCCTTGCAGTTGTTTTCATGAGTGTGGTAGACTTGCCTTTACCGTCTCTGGAGTTATCCTTAGTGTGCTGTCTTGATGCATTTTTTTTTTCTGGCTTCCCAATCCCTTGACAATACTGGAATGTAGCAGAATAAAATACAAACCTGCTCCTAGGTGTGACTTGACATTCTGTCCTGCATGTACCACCAGTTTGGGTCTTTGTGTTTTTCTTTGTGACTTAGTCTGCAAAAGTCTGCTAAGGTAAACGTGCCAGAATTGAGATCGTATCAGCTTCAGGATCAAATGGCACTGAGCTGAAGAGAAGAGGGATGGGGGTGCTGAGATTTACTGTGCTGTAGCAAACTGCTTATACTTCCAGTAAATACTTACTGAAGGTCCATAAAGGAGTAGACTGTGGCACTTTAACATCATTTTTCTGTGCTTTAGCTCTACGTGTACATGTATTACAGGCCGCCCTGACAGGGTGAGTGAAATCTGTGGCCTATCACCTTTGCATGACAAAGGCAATGTCACCTTGTTCATAAAATCCTGTGCTTTCTGTATTGTCATCCTGTCCCACTTTGTTTCCTTCGCTGAACAGGAAAATAAAGATAGGACTAATTACTGGGGGTTTAAGGAACTACATGCTCATTGAGGGCAATGGTGTGAATTTGGGGGAGAAACTGGAATAATACTTCAAGTTAAGGCAAATTCTTATATTGTTGGTGAGCTATAAATAGTCCAAAAATAATAGACAGTTCAAGTATTTTTCACTGAAAAAGACTGTTGAAGTTTGCCCCTCTGCTATGCAGTTGCTTTAACAGACTAAAGCCTTGTCCACAGAAGCGATATATTGACAGGTCAAAACACAAAAGCTTCCTGATTCTAGTGTATAGGTTGTTTTTCTTATTAATTTTTCATCTTATCTAAATTATATTGCCATATGACAGCAAAGTACAGGAATTTATTCTTACAAGCTAAGCAATGTGAACTTGGACTTAGCCAAGCAAAACCCATTGAGAAACCAGAATAATTTATACATGTCAACCTTAATTTGATGGCAATGTGAAATTGTAAGTCCTGCAGACATGGTGAAAACTAGAATATATTTTTAAAACTTGAATGTTGATATTTAAGGAGTGGGTCTTAGTAATGATAGAAGTGTGTACTTCGTGCTTAGTGGAGGCAGAATGTCCTACTACACAACACTCGATCTGCTGAACAGAAACTCACCTTTCTGTAACAAGTTGATACTTTGAAGTTTTTCCTGTGGTCCAGCATTGCTAATTTCATGTGCACCAAACTTTTGTATGCTTAAAATAACTGTAGGCGCAAATCAAGACAGATTCATGCTCTTTTCTTTAGGTCGGGAGACTATTTGTCTCTTGATTATTTCACACCCGTTGAGTGAGAACATTCACCAGCCTTTAAGATTAGATACTCATTGCCTTTGATTTCTTAAAAATAACTGGTCTGTTGTCTCAGACCAATTCATCTGATAGCTTCTTCTTAAATTGTAGCCTGCTCCACTGCTGGTGCCAACTCAGAAGAGTTTGCTCTATCAGTGTAGATCATCTGAAAGTTATCCTTAGTATTTGTACAGCAAATGAAAAGTCAGTATTTCTCTGCCAAATACGGTCTTATCACTATGAAAGCTTAAACATCAGTTCTATGAAAATGTCAGATAAAGTGTGTGCAGTGAGACTGGCCAGTCCTGCTCTGCTCAGGCATAGTCAAGCTATCAAGGTCAAAACAGCAGTTCAGAATGAGAAGCAAAATGTTATCTGCAGAAAGCTACAAAAGAGATTTCTGAGCTCTCACTGCGGAGAAATAAAATCCTATTGTACAGGGGAGTGAGGAGGGCTTCATTTTCTTTTCCTTGAGACACGTTTTCGGTAACAGCTCTGCCAGTTGTGCCAAATTTGTGACGGTGTGTGATGTAACAAATCACAAGGAGACACGCTGAGCAAGCCAAAACCACCATACTCATTTTAATTAAAGATCCTTTACAGCTAATTTAGTCGGAACCTTTGCAGTTGAAAGGCTGGTCGCTTGCACAGGAACTGGCCTCTGGAGTTGCAGAGGTTGTTGAAATTGGGCCGCACTCGCACCTGTTGTGATTTTCCACGGAGCACATACCATCCTTCACCAGCATTTAAAGAAATGATAATGGTTTAATCCTTCCTGTTCTGCCTTTAATCAGCGGTGGGCTTTTAGCTTTGTCTATGCTTCCAAGATCGTGCAGCAAGCAAAGGGAGAACTGCTGAACATGGCATTCCTTTCCCCCCCACGTCCCCCCCACCCCCCTTTTTTTGCTTTTTTCTCCTTCTTACTGGTCCTGTAGTTTTCTCCATTTAACTTGTACAATTTCACACGGGCCTGGGAATGGATAGGGTGTTATATATGGTTAATGTAACGAGCTGACAGCCGAGCTTTTCAGACGCGTTGCTTCATCCGGCCATCTGTTTGGGTTGGAGGAAAGAGCTGGAAGATTTCTTGCTGTACAGATATATTAAGAGAAGTCAGAAAATTGGACATATGAACCTTTATATTTTCCATTAATAATACAGTAGTTTGATAGCAGTGTATAAATCACCGAGTTAGAACACTTTAAAATGAAGTTCTGGCACTCCCACCAGTTAAAGTAGCACTGTTATTTATAGATATTACATGAAGCTTGATGTTATGTTTAAGTGAGCGTTAAACAGTTCAGGCTGTTGTATTGTTGCTATGCACCGGAGAACCTCTGTCAAAGTGACTTTGGCACCGCTGTGTATCCGCCTTTCTCCCTTTGTCTTAAAAATCTTTCGCTTGTGTTTGTAGTTATCCATGTGTTCAGCAATGGAACAGCCTATTGTTAGTGAAACAAGGGCAAAGTCACACTAGGATTTTTAGAAAGAAAAAGCCAGTTCTCTACCTTGCCTAAAACTTTGTTAAATATTAAACTGGCCATACCGAGGAGTTCAGTAAAAGCAAACACTGAGGGTTTGCTAAACTTAAACCTAATAAAGTAGAACGTTAATAGTCAGGTACAGAGTGTTTTGTCTTTTAGAAAAGGCAGCTATGACAATGCACAAGTGAAATCAACAGTCCTTTGAAAGGTTTAACTAAAGAGAGAGTGAATGCGTAGGCCTGCAGAACTCCAAAATTTAGCCACAGAGATCTTTTCCATGGCTTGAAGAGAATGTGAGCCTCTATGACACTCAGGGTGGAATTAGTCCATATGTAATTCCTATGAATTGTCATTTATTGCTTATAGCGTATTTATTTTTTATTATTTACAGCTTTAATACTTGAGCCCCCCTGCAAGTTGCTGCACTATATCCTACTGCATGCAGAAGGGCCAGAAAATCTGCAGTGAGATGCTGTGGGGCAGCTGCTGTTGCTCCCTGTCCCCTCCCTATAGGTCATCTTTGGAAATCACATGCCTGCAAGCACTTAGCCAGACCCTGGGTACCAGCTTGGTGAGAACAGAGCTGCTGATAGATCCAACAGCATGTATTTCTCTTTTCATGTGTGCTTGGTCTTTTCATCTTTTCATTGTTGAACCCGTCTATTTATTTTCAAAGGGATTTGGAAGCATAACTGCCTCCTTTCTGCAGCCTCTTTTCCCTACAACAAGTCTGCAGTCCACAGTGTTTCCAAAGGAAAGCATCAGTTAGCAGCAACCCATCACCAAGCTTTGACACCAAAGGGAGAAAGTAAAAAGCAAAGTATAAAGCACAAACCGCAGGAGGGCTCAGACTGATGGCCAGAGTGTGAGAGGCTTAGGCTGAGTGTGAGAATTTGTACCCACCTTGCTATTACTTGTGTGTCACAGTAAAAGCTCTGTTTGCAAGGGAAAACCTGTGGAAGTTTTCAGGGGCTGATGTTTTCCTTTAAATGATGCAATGGTGCCTTTGTGTTTGAAAGCTAGAGGATCTGTTAAAGTAACCAAAAGTTAATAAGTAAATAAGCAAGTTAGGCTTCTTCCACAGTAAAACAAAGCTTAAACAAAATTCAGCCAGAGAGGTTTCAAGGGGAATAGGGAATGAAACAGAGAAAAGAATGCAGGAACTCTAACTGTTCTCTTCCTCCCTTTAATCCATGATATCTTTCTTGATAGAAGAATTGACTGGCTTTTAAACTAGGAGGGCTAGTCAGAAAATATCAGTGTTCACTCTGAAAGAGAAAATACGCCTAATACTTGAAATTCTGTAACAGCTGGTTGAACAGTGCTTAAAAAAAAATATTGACAATTTGTATAGGTTATAAGCAGGCAACTATTAGTGTTATAAACAGACAACAACAAAAAACCCTCTCACCACTACCATCCAAAAGTGTTCCTTGTGTTGCAGTGAGAGCAATATGCCTTTGCTAGAATTGCTGGAGTGTTAATGGCATGCTTCTGGCCTACGGGAAGATGCAAGTGGTCAATAAAATCTGTCCACAGGCTGGTGTTCAAATGGTAATCAGGAAGATAAAAGACTGAGGTAAATCAAACAGCGAGAAAGAGAGAATGATACACAGTGGGAAAAAAAAAGTCTTGTAGAGCAACTGTAGTAGTTTTACAAAGATACCAGTATAATGGATGTTATGAAATAGATATTAGTATACTTTAATGGTCTATTTTCTGGTTTAGGCATTGAATTTGAGTTCATCCACTTCAGTCAAAATACAGTGGGTCCACCTGCCTTCACTAGTCCTCTGTGCCCAATTTGTTATTGTTTGGGCCACAGCTCTTACCTAACACAGCACTAAGTTGAGTATTTTATAGCGTGGTTCATGCTAAAGAGAATTTTATTTTATCATAAGGTCATTGGTAAACCAACATTGTCTCTCAAACTGATGGATAGTCATCTCCTCTAGTAGTGCTTTAAGTAATTCAGGAATCACAGGTGATTTGTCTAACAACTCTTAGGAGAGTTTATACAGATAAATCCTGATCAGTAGTGATTTTAAAGTTGGGCAGCATTCCAAGAAACATCATTCATGAATACAACATTAATAGAAGCTGTAATGAGACCAAAGAAAAGGAAGCGATTGCGGTGGTTATACTTATTCTTCCTTTAAGCAAGCAGAAGGGTAGCTGCTGCTGCTGTTGTTTTTTTTTTAACTACATGGTGTAAACAAGAGCTAACTAATGTTTTGGGATTCGGCAGATAAATCCATGTTAGCAGTATACTGGAAGTTACATTGCAATTTGATTTATGAAGAAAACAATCTTCAAACAGGTTTTGTTTTAATGAGTATTTTTTGTATTCTTGTGAAATAGGGCCTGAAAATTAGAAGGCGATGTGTGAAATAGGAAAGTGCGATTAATCTTCAGAGCCATTCTTCTACCTTTTCTATTTTTATACCTTCCTAAGTTTTCAGATTGGCAGCTATTTATCTAAAATGAACTACAGTAGCAGAGTGACTTGTTCAAGACTGCATGCTTGTGAGGTCATGGGATTGTTTAGTGTCTAATGGTGGTGGTGGTGTTCTTTGGCTTTGAAAAAAAAAAGAATTATCCACTTGACAGGAGTAACTATTCCCATAACCTTCTGCTGTATGTTACCATAGTAGACATATCTATGAAGAAAGAAAAGCAGAGAAGTGTTTGTTTCTTCATCACCCTTGGCAACAGGTGTCTGTGCATTTCATTTTTGTAAATGCATTTTTTCAAACTCCATAAAAGCTTTTGTCTATGACCTTAAAAACCAGAATGCAAATGCAAGTCTATGGATGTATACACTTCTGGAAAGGTCTGGATTTTATGTCAGAGACATGACTTTTCTAAAGTGATGTGAACACAGTTGTTGTAGTGCTTCAGATTGGCAGTGTTTAGTGAGCTAGCCTAGGTTTTAAATTTGATTTAGAAATATGTTTTCCTTCTATAGTACTGTATTTTAAGTTCCTATATATGTTGTATTGAATGTATATTCTTATTTATTCTGTTGGTAATGATGGATGATCTTTTCAACTTAATGTTAAATGTTTTGAGTAGCTATGTGTTATTCTCTTGTTTTTGTTCATGCACTGATATTCTTGGCTTCAGCTTTTGTATTTAAAGCAAAATAATGCCTTCACAGATTGTACATTCTTTCACATGTTGAAATTTGTCTGCTGCTTTTACAAGTTAGCTAAAACTGTGCTGTGTTATTTCCTCCTTACTGGTGGAGGAGGAAGGAAAAATACCAGCTTTAGTTTATTGCTGTAAGTAGGCAGACATACACCAAGCTGGACAAAGATGTTGGGCAAGTTCTACCTGTTGCTTTTATTTCAAAATCATTTACTTGGTACTGAAAGACGGTTTCTAAATACTTTTGGCACTCTTTTCACAGCTCCTGCCAGTGGATGGACGTCAAACAGTATTAAATCTGGAACATCTGGAACAACTGCTCCAAGTCAAAAGTTTGACGCAACCTCTCAGCTAACGGAGCAAGACACATTGGTTCAGAGGGCAGAGCATATTCCAGCAGGAAAGCGTACTCCAATGTGTGCACAGTGCAATCAAGTCATTAGGTTCGTATCTACTCATCCTACAGGCTCTCTGATATCAGAGTTTTGCTTTGCTTTCACTGATTCTGATTTCTTAGTCACAAATGTTGTATGGCTCCACTTCAGTAACACAGTGCACTCGTTTCATGTGTGGTTTATCTAGAAAACCTGAGAATGAGAGAAAATTATGAAGGGGCAATATTTCAAATGTTGGAAAACACTGAAAACTTTGCAACAGTCACATCCTTGCCACCCATTTTACAGAGGTTTAGGAATCTGGGAGTAGGGTGAAAATAAAAGCAAAAGAAGAGTAAGGTAGCTAATTCTCACTTGCACACCCATGCCAGTAAAATTGGAAAATGAGCAAGCTGGAAACAAATGAGAGTACAGGGAAACCAAATACAGACTAACATCACAAATGCCAATTTATTAACCAGAATTAGTAAATGAGAGGAGGAAAGGTAGCAGGCTCCAGCTATATGGGATAAGTAAGGCATACAGCTTTAACAATTACTAGGATTGGTTTAGTAATCATTTCCTACTGCATTAAGTTTCATGGTCCTTCCCACTCTCTCTGCCATTTGGGTAGTGAGTGCCCTTGACTTGTATAATATCAATGGAATTAATCAACAGAGTACACAAAAATAAGTTTGCTAATTGATACAAATAAATTTTACACAATCTGCAAGATATTCTAAATTTAGTCAGAATTTCATATGGAGGAAGAAATGACTCTGGGCTGCATTGTTCAGTCAGTGAGATCTGAAAATTAGACTTGGTTGTCTTACTACTTTTCATGTCAGTGTGCAAATCCTCCTTGATTTTTGTCTGACTGGGATTTTGGAGGGCTTATTAGATGAAAAGTATGCTCTTAAGATATCATCTTATTGGTTATTCAGTTATCTGTACTATTGAACTGCAAGAGCAAAGTAATGTACTGTAGTATTTCTTTTTATTCACCTGTGTCCTCTGTTTTATAATGTGAATAACATAGGAGAGCATGCACTATATTTCACCATGGTTAAAGAAAGAAACTTGTTTAATTAGAAAATAAGACATATAGATTTCACTCAGGATAATAGAAAATCAAGCTTTCTACAATGGCTTTTTAAGATTTCTTAAACCTTTGCTTGAACTCTGCATCAGAAAATTCATCTGACCAATTGTTTCTTTCTAGGGCTGAATCAAGTCCAACTTGTTGACTTCCGTTAGATATTTGTTTTGATAGTTCACTACTAGCTCCATTAACATAAAGTTAATGTAGGGGATTATTTGGTAACTCTCCTGTGGAGTCTGGAGAAGATTTTCTTATTTTAATTCTATATGTCGAGGTAATAAAAATATATGATCTCAATCTCTTTGAAGTAATAGAAAAAAAAAACCAAACACATTAATTTTGAATGTAAATGTATGTGATCTCTAATCCTGATCTTATGCTTCACTGCAAAATGATAGACCAGAATCAAAAAGGCCTTTGCACTTTTTGGAAAAGATTCATCTGATAATTACTGTATCTGTTTTTAGCATTCTGACTTCTATATTCTCTGAGTGATAAAGAGCTTTGAATTCATCTAGTAATGAAGGGTTAGGGTAAGGAAATGTATACTTTCATTTTTGTTATTATCATTTCCATTTGAAATTAATCCAAACACAGTACTTATATAATATACTGCATCTTTCATGCAGAAACTTCAGTGCCTTTTACAGATCCTGTAGTTTAGCAGGGTTTGCTTTTGCTCTGTTCCATAGGCTCTCACAGTACTCTCTCCTGAGTACTCTTCTCAGTACTTAAAACACAGGCTGCTATTCCCTCCTTGAATCACCATTGAAAAGGTGATGAGCTTCAGCCCTGTGAGTAGGGGTGTGTATTGGTCTAGGAGCTACCTTTGTTCCTTAGTGACCATATATGGAGAAAGGCTGAGCCCTACTTGACAGTACTTAAACCACTGTCACCTGCTGAAAGTGACACCTCTTTATGAATAGTAACTGATACTCATGTCTTTCTCTAAATTGTTGTCAGTGTTTAAATCTTAATTCTTCTTCATATGCTAAATACCATCTCAATTATTAAAGGCAAGCATTGTTTCATTTGTGGATGAGTTTTCATCTTAATCAATGCCAATTATCCCAAACATTCACAGTCTAAGGTGGATTTGAAAGATTGCAGAGGCATTTTGGTTTCAAGTTTTATCATAATTACAGTTCATGCCCTTAGTGGTCACGTTACCTATGAAAAGGTAGGAGGAGGATTAAGTGACATCGCACTGTGCATCTGTTTTGAAGCCAGAATGTGTTGTGGAGTTGGTTACTTTACACTGAAGCATAGAATAACCGTGGCTGGTTAAGCCAAAACCAAAGGCATCTAATAACTTTTTAATATATCTTTAATTATTGATACAGTGCTTGTATGAAGATTTCAAGTTTTTCCACAGCTTCAATATGTAAGCTTTTGTTTCCGTGTCTGTAATATTAAAGCTGGAGGAAAACTAAATTTCTCTTGATCTGCTTGCTGTGTCAGTCTGATGAACTTCTGACATTTTCTGATGAAGACTTCTAGTTATCAGGCAGTCTCACTGAGTGCTTCAGTGCAGAGTTCACTCTGCCTTTTAAATCCAAATGTGTTTTCCCTGTATCTCGTCTGAGAACATTTTTTTAGTGTGTCTGCCTCTGAATGATGATTTGCTTTTGTCACCTTTTCATGGATCTTAATTATCTTAGAGGTACGAGGGAAAAAGTACAAATAGTGCTTCACTTCAGCATCTCCCATACAGACATTATATATCGTGACATTTTCAAATGAGGAGAAAAAGATTAGTTAACTACAAAACAATTGGCCTATTCACCAGATGTAGAAGTCTTTTTGATCTTTCTACCACCAAATTTCAGTTCTGGATTTCTATCATAATCAAAGACACATGAGAAGCTAGATTATTACCATACTAATACATCGTGAACATATTGATAAAGTTATATATAGTTACAAATGGAAAAATACTGAAATTATCCTTACATTCCTCATACATTACTTACTTTTTGTTCCAATTTGACCCTGTTTTGTTGCTACATATGGGACCCAGATGTTACACATGGCTACTAAATATATGTACCTAGTGATCCTTTGGGATGTAACAGTATGTAACTACTGATGTAAATACACCGGAATCTCTTTAATAATAATAATAATAATAATAATAATAATAATAATAATAATAATAATAATAATAATAATAATAATAATAATAATAATGTTGCCTCCATCTGTGGGTTTGGTTCATGTAGTCTTAGATGGTAATGTCAGCAGTTGACTTAGCATTTGAAAGTATCTTGGAATGAAAGTGGGTTCATAGCCAACTGTTTGTAGTTATGTTACCATTCCTTATCATTGGCTGGAAGTAAGATGTTTTTTGAGCTCCACCTCTAAAATTTGACTTGTTTACTAAAAGGTAGGTGACAGAAAGGGGTTGTTGTTGTTGTTTTGTTAATGTACACGAAAGGATGAGGTCATTTGTAGCCATCTTCCTAGCATTTCCTGCCCTGGCTACTTCCCATCAGGACGCATGGCTGTGGGCCTCCCAACTCCAAATTAGGCATTCTAACTCCTTTTTGATAGAAAGCAGGGAAATAAATATGTTTGATAACTGGAAATTCTTGTTTTGATCATGAAAGTATGCGGAGACCAGGAACACCTCCAAGTTCTCAATATCATGTTTTAGTTTTTTACATTTAGGTTTTCTGGTTTTTTTTCTTTCTTTTTTTTTTTTTTTTTTTTTTTTTTTTCCTTCTTCCCACATGATTTGGGGCAGCTTTTAAGTCACTGGCATCATTAAGCTGCAATGTCAGCTTGACATGTTTAAACTACGGCTTGATTAAAAGTGAAATCACATTTAGAAAGTGCTCCTCTGGACACATGTGCACAGGGAGCAAGCCTGCTAATGGAACACCTAGGAAACATTGTGCAGGGCAGAGCCACAGCTTCCTGGGGACTTCTGGGAATGAAACTCTGTAGATGCACTCTTGCACACTTTCCCATCCATCTGGGGTCCTACCCACTGTCTTGAATGGCTAACCTCAATATGTCAGAATTGTAAACTGTGGAGAGCTAAATGTTGCAGATGTTATAAAAATTCCTTCCCCTTTGGTTGCTAGCATGCTTTCTTTCCATTTCATAACTAACCAGGCCTATCATTGCAGTGCAGATGGCCAGAAACTCAATCCTGCCTGTAGCAGAGAGAGCCTTTTCAGTATCAGTCCCGTCTTAATGAATCTGTTAAATTAGCTTGTGCTGACACTGCACCAGGAGTGCGCTTTTGTTGTACACAAGGACTTGTATTGTTTGATCAGTACATAACTGAAAGGGCACTGATGTAGAAAGGTGCTTGTATGGCAGCGGGAGGGTATCAGGTTAGGTCAGTGTTTGCACTGCTCAGGCATCCACTGGGATCCCCAGGCTCACTCCTTCAGGGCTGTGAGCTACTCCAGGAGCTGTGTTTCACTGCTTTCTTTCTTTATGATAATCAGAGGTGAATGGAAGAAACTGCTTCAGTATCATCTTCACTGCAGCATACACACAAATCCTAAATCTGCTTCAGTCTTTATGTCTTTGACTTCTCCTACTGTTGAAAATATATAACATCTCCAGGGAAAACATGGAAAAGAAATAAAAATAATTATCTGTTCCTCTCAGGGACATCACTCTCATTTATTTTCTTATCTGACAATCAGCATAACTCTGGAAACAAATTTCCAAGGTTTTTGGTTTTTTTTTTCTGTTGTTTCTTTGCTCATAGGAGAATGTTTATCTTATTCAAAAATGTCTTTGTTTCTCATTCAGTTTCCAAAATCCTTTAGCAAACAGGGTGGTGACACTAGCTAATACTTCGCACTTCTTCTGCAGTGAAATATTAGATCAGAAAAAAATCCTGTAAGAATGGTGTTTTTATTGGTGGTATCACAGAAGTGTGAAATTTGATGAGAGAAATGAGCTTGAGCCATGATGTTCACTTAAAACTTAAATTCTGAAAGTTTGAGTATGGGTGGGACTCAAAAGGTACTTCATTAAGATAAATATGTTTGTTAAAGAAATTAAGCATGCTGATTATGTTTTCAATTGAATGCTAATGCAGTGGTATATGCCAGAGATTTACAACTTTAAATCTAAGGTGTTTGTTTGCATAGAAATGGCAGATTTCATTTTGTGCATTAACCATATTGCATTTGCCAGACAAATCATGGGAGGAGGAGTGGAAGGAGGAAGAGCTTCTGTCCTTGGAGAAAATGGTTCAATAGTAATTAGCTTCTGGGGAAAACAAGCAAACACAAAAAGAGCAACTGAATGTTCTATCTTGCAACAAACTTGTTGGATAAAGACAGCTGCGGAATTTTTGTTTTACAAGAAAATGTTGTAATTGGCCATCAGTGGAGTCAACTGTACATCTGTGGCCTTGATACAATTACATGCTGGAAGAGAGCTAATGGTATCACTGAATCTCTTTGCAGCAGATAGAAACAGTTGGGAACATGGAACATTTTAATTTTTTCTTTTTTTCCCTTTCCTTAGTAGCCACTTCAGTATTTTATTCAATGCAATACTAAAACAGGATTTTTGAAATGCCAGGAAGTGAAAATAATTATTTATTACTGGGGTCATAGGTCTCTGGGAGATAGCTCCATGTGAATAGCACTAGTTGACACTTGGCACTTCTTTACAATCCCATCCAAGGGAAGAGGCGTGAAGCAATACCACATTGTGAACAGAGCCATGGTGTTGCAGAGGTAAATTAAAAGCTTCATCAGGAACCACTTCAATGGCATTTGCTAACTAATCTTTTCTTCCTAACTAGAGGACCTTTCTTGGTGGCCTTGGGGAAGTCATGGCACCCAGAGGAGTTTAATTGTGCTCACTGCAAAACTTCCATGGCTTACATTGGATTTGTGGAAGAGAAAGGGGCTCTGTATTGTGAGGTCTGCTATGAGAAGTTCTTCGCACCTGAGTGTTCCAAGTGCCAGAGGAAGATCCTTGGAGTAAGTGATCATAGGCTAACCCAAACTTTAGTGGGAGTATTAACTGCTGTGTCCACTGTATCTCAGTAATGAAATTCTTAGTTTGCAATCCTCCAAATGTACTCTGGCACACCTCTTATGTTCCCATCACATAAGGAGTATGTATATATATAGATATTCTAATATTGAGCCCGTTCATTCTCTAACATTCTGATGTTGATGTAGTCCCATTTGATCTTTCAAGTTAAACTCCTGTTTTCATTAATCTGTTCTGTAGCTGTTTGCTATTACTCGATTTTCTTGAGCAAAATGCTTTTAATTGGCAGCTCTTTGCAGAATTGGAGGAAAAAAAGAAAAGAAAATAAATAATCCTCCTTAACCAAACTGAACACTGGTTGGTTAGGCTTGAAATAGTGAAATATTCCCTATGGTAATGCTGATAGAAAGATGTATTCTCCTACTCTGCACTAATATTTCTAATTTGAGCCCGCCAGCTCATTGCTTGCTCCTTTGTGCAGAAAATGGCAGGTCTGTACTCTTATGCAACTGGGGTCATGCAGGGCTTTGGCAGCACGGTTCTCAAGTCATATTTGGCATTACATCATCTTCCAAAACAACACAGAGCAGAAATAATTTTCAACATGATAATTTATGATTAACTATTCACAGACTTCAGGAGATGTCAAAGATACTGCTTTTCATACTTTAGGGGACTACTGTGGATAAAATTTTAAGTAATATGAAGAAGGAGAACAAGTGAGTTGTTAAATAGTGTCTGGCTCCTCATTATTTTTGGGAGGTTTATATAGAATTGTTTCTGACAAATAAGGAAATGTACCATAAATAGATCATTACACAGAGTTTAACATCAGCAGAAACTGTATGCACAACTCATTTTCAAAGCAGCAGTAGGAAGCAAAGTATTCTTGAAATGAACCAAGTGTGGAAGTACTGTCACCACAATCTAGTTGTCACATCAAAATAATGTGTTAATAACTCTTTTTCTAATCCCCACAGGAAGTAATAAATGCTTTGAAACAAACTTGGCATGTTTCCTGCTTCGTGTGTGTGGCCTGTCATAACCCCATCCGCAATAATGTCTTCCACTTAGAAGATGGTGATCCCTACTGTGAGACGGGTAAGAAGTAACACGAGCAGAGATTAGCGCAGCTGTGCAGAGAAACAGAGCTTAATAAGGTTTAAAACAATAATATTAATTCCTTTTTTCTCAAGCTTCACATTGGTATATAAGTGTCCCAGCAAATTCCTATAACTTTGAAATTTCAGTTCACGCTAACAATAAATGTAGGAGACACTTGAAGTTTGCAGTGGGTTTCTTTTGCAGAGAATATTCATTGGTTTCAGTAGGAACAGGCTTCTTGTCACTGGTTTTCTTTGTTATCTCTGTTAAGCTCTCAGCTGTTGCTATCAGTGGTACAGCAAAGCATGTTAGGTTGATTTTCTGGTTGGCTTTATAATAGTTTATGTTGATCTGCTTATTTACTAAATGAGCAAATATCAGTAGAGCAGTGTGCTTTTCTTTGAATAACCTTATTCATAGAGGGGAGGCTACCTCCAAGAGCAAGCAGTCTGTCCAGGAAGCATTTGTAGATTCAGTAATAACATCTGTCAAACATAAGCTTAGGATAAAAATAAACAAATAAATAAGGACACTGGGTGAAAAATAATACAGTGATATGGGTATAACATATGAAAGCCTGTTGAGCGGTAATATATGAAAAAATGTGGCAAAGAAATTCAGGGAAATCTATCTATCTATCAATTTATTTATTTATTTATTGTTAGCACTTGCAGCTAATTGTATCTTTTTATTATTGTTATACAATTAACATGAACTTTTATTTATTTATTTTTTAATTTATATCAATTTCTTAGTTTTCTTAAAACTTGCCTTGTGCTATTTTGTGCTAGGAGAGGAATAGATATCGTTTGTAAAACAATTCCACGTAGAAGAAAAAAAATATATTTTAAACGTCTAATTTGCACTGTGTGTTATTTACATCTGTGTAATCATCAGACAAACTTTTTCCATGTTTTTACTTTACTCCAAGGAGCTCTGTATTTTTAGGAAGTGGTAGAAGTAGTTTGACTGGGAAGAGACTTCGTTTGAAATCCTAGTAATTTATTTGGAGCTGAGATTTCCTTTTGAGTTGATCCCACAGCTGTTCAGAGTGGGTGCTATGAAGAACAGTAGGAACTAAGTGGGTGAAGAAGGGAGGCAAAATTTATCCATATTTTCTGTTGGAGCAGATTTGATGAGGTGTTGGCGGATGCGAAAGGACAAAGTAGGTTACTGCTAATTCAGTTACACAAGTAGGGTAACATGTTGCTCCTATTGGATTTGTGGAGCGGCAGAGGAAATGGATATACAAGCCGCATCCTCCAGTGTGACAGCATGGTGAAATTTCATCCTGAAGCTGTCTGAAACCCCTGATCTTGGAGCTATTTGATGATTCAAAAATAGTACTAGAGGGATCGATTACACCCCTTTGGGTGGAAAGCTCATGACTGGGTTTGTTCTGCTAACACTGAATTCTTGTTCCTGCCATCAAGTGACCCATGTGTTGTGCAGTGCATTGATTTGTGCTACTGTTACAGCTTCCTTGCACAAAATACATGCTTTTCTATACTCTGAGCAGGAAATGTGGATAAAAGGTCAAGAATATTTTATTTTTTTCAATTTTATTTCTGTGATAAAAGGTCCTAGTGCAAGTTAAGGCAGACACGTTCTGTGAGATGCTGTTGACAGTGATGTGCTGTGATGGCTCTGGCTCTCTTAACTAGATGTTAATTTGAGATGTATTCATTCTTCAAAGACTTCCAGTCCATCTGGAGTTAAGGGTCTGTAACTAATTTTAAAAGAATAGGGAGTAAATGTCATTGCCAAATTTCCTTCTTCCTAATGCAATGAAGGGTTCTAATTTTAAGTTTATATTTGAAATTGTCACACAGTTATTAGTATGAGAGAGCTTTAATCTGAAAAATGTTCAGTTATTTATTTTTATTTTTTAAATTTGAGTGCTAAATTGAAATTAAATTTGCAGATGTCTACAACTTTAAAATATCCCAGTGCAGTTAGTAACCTAGTTTTGATAATGGTGCATGAAGGAAGCACTGTATTATTATATGAGCAGTGTGTGTTGGATGACTTCTGTGGTATCGCAGTTTAAGCATGTGAAAGCCAAAGAAAGCTGATGTCCTTCATTCTGCCTTATCTTATGGCTCTTTCTTCAGAAGAAAAGCCAGTAAGGTTATCAACACAAAATGTAGTGCATGTTACAAAATGTTGTAATGGCTGGCACCAGGAAAATATCAGTAGAAGATTGTGTGAACTTGAACGTAAAGAGCTGCGACAGCATGGTCATGAGACCTTGCCCTTCAGAGGTTTTGGATGGAGCTGTTCTACCACTTGATATTTTCACTGTCTGTCTTCTTAGACATTTCCAAATTCATTACAGCTGCATGGATGAAGCAAGGAGATTGGGAAAGGTGTTTCTTGCTGCTTGTAGCTTTTCTTGTCCATAGCATTTGTGTTCCCTGTCCTGCATAGATGGCTTGTGTGATGTTGCTCTTTGAGGTCACCATAGAAAACACTGTTTTACTGAACTGAAGGAGAACTGTCCTTGTGCTGGGCACACATGATAAGCCTCTGCAGCAGTTAACACTGTGGCATATATCTCTCAATAATCTAGCAAAGGAACAGAATCTCCTAGCCTCCTTGCTGCTCCTTTTAAGGCTTCCTGATGAAGAGCCTCAATATCTGATTTCCCTGGCAGGGCTGGAGTGTTACTATAACAGATGCAGTCAAAAACTTCATTAGGGTATGTTCATTAGTGAAATATATATATGTATATAAATATATACATCACTTTATAATCAATTTTATGGCGAAGTAGTATTATGTGACATTATACATTTGGCATGGCATCTTAATGATCCCAATTTTTTTCTTGTTAGAGCCATTGTGCTATTATGTTCAGTGCAGGAAAAAACATTGAGAGTAGACTTAAACAGGAAAGACCAAATAACTTGGAATGAAATTTAGGTCTGCACAGGTGGGCAGTGGAGGGCTACATTGTCTCATGTCCCATGGTGTAGATCTGTGCGCAGATAAGGAAGATAAGACAACACTCAGAAGGAGTGTGGGGATGGGGAAGGTTATATGTGCCTCCCACCCAAGTTAATACATATTTCTTGCCCTGCTCTCTCCTTTTCAGGCTCTCCACTGCCTTAAAAATAATGGAATGAATACTTTCCAACAACACCAGTTGCTAATAACCATCCTGATGCCATAGTGGTACTTTTTGTTAAATGAAATAAATACACTCTCTAAAGACTCTGGGTTGTGTTTTAAAGACCCATGAAATAAGATCTAATGACTAGAAGACACCTCTTACTTGATCTAAATTGCTAGATTCTGTTTAGGATGGCTGACTAAATATTGTATTATTCTGTGTAAAACAATCAAAGACGAATGTTGTGCCAGAACGCAACCAAGGAGGTTTGTTGTGTAAGCAGGCAGCGTGAAACCAGGGCACTCTTTCAAAGCACAGTCAGAGAGAACATAAGTAGCAGGCAGGGTCTGCACTGCTGCCCCGCAGGGAGTGCATTCCCCCTCCTGCTGAGCACACTATTGTTCTCAAGGAAATGATACACCAAGGAGGTGAAAGCAGTGCTCAGTTTGCTCAGTTGAAAGAATAAGAAGGGGAAGAGAACTGAATTGCCAAGGAAAGAAGGAAAGAAACCTTTCTTTCAGTTTAGGTCTTCTTTATTCAGTGTACCTAATATTACAAAACACAACAAGTGCAAGCCCACTGCCATTGGAAGAAAAGCACAAAGATTTCGAAGGGTCAGTCTTGCTTTTCTGTGTATACTTGATCTTTGTAATTTGTGTTTGATGCAGATTACTATGCCCTCTTCGGTACTTTGTGCCATGGCTGTGAATTCCCCATTGAAGCTGGGGACAGGTTCCTTGAAGCCCTGGGCCACACTTGGCATGACACTTGCTTTGTATGTTCGGTAAGTAAAGCTGTTCTACTTTTTAAACAAACCCATGGCGGCAGTACTTGTGCTAACCTGACTGGTATGGGAGTTAGAGCTAAAATGCCTTTCAGTCCTCAGAACCCAAACAAAAAGCACTTTCACAGTTATTTGGAAGGTATGTTGCTATTGTGAGCTATTGGCACCAGTCCAGATGCTATGGCCTGAGTTGCAGCCCTGTGTCCTTGCATTTAACCCGTGACATTTGCTTCCGTAAGACAAATGTTGAAGGCCATAAAAGAACAGGTTGCATTTCTCAGGTATCAAGAGTGCTTTTGACATAAAGGCACCATAGCAAAAGTATGACCTTCTAATATTCTGTGGCATACACATGTGCACGCACACGCACACATCCAAATCCTGTTAGTGGGATGCATTTTGTAAATGCTGCTCCAAGTTAAGAACCTCCTGACTGAAAGAGGAATGGAATGCTTGCATTGACCATTAACTTTGCATCAAAAAGAATAGCACTGTGAAAAAAGGTAATAATTGTTAGGCTTTGAATATACTTTTGCACAGTACAGTGCCATGAGTAGCATTCTGACTAATGTGTGGTGCAAGTCATCCGTCTGAACTGGGTGTTTTTTTCTTTCTGATCCCATTTCAGGTATGTAATGACAGTTTGGAGGGTCAGACTTTCTTCTCCAAGAAGGACAAGCCACTCTGCAAGAAACATGCTCATTCTATCAACATCTGATTCTTGGACCTCATCTTGTTTAGCAAATGTACTGAGCAGAAGGAAAGGTCAAAATGTCCATGTTCAACAATTGGTTAAAATTATTTATAGATGCTATGTTAAAAATGGAAGAGAAATATGGAAAGTTTAGGGGTTTGTATGCTATTTTTAGAGTGTTTATCAGTTAGAGATTTGCTTCATAAAAAGATGGAAATTGGGAATTACACCCAAGCCAAACTACTAGAGTGCCTTCACATCTGTACTTGACATATGTGCTAGTTTTGCTGCTGTTCAACAAATAAGAGGAGATCAGCTTCAGTGATCCAGATCACTTTATTGTGTTGATGTTTCTTAAAGTGTATCTAGAAGTACTGAAGCTAAACTCCATTAAAAAGGAACTCAAAACAAAAATAGGCTTACATGGTATGCAGTTGAACAGCTGTTAATTTCATCTGATACTCTGGTTTATGAATCCTTCTGCACAGTTATACGTATCTGTGCCTTTAGCAGTGAAATCTCTGCTAGACCTGCAGAGTATAGAGGCTTTTACAAAGCAATTAAGCATAGGTGGCTAAGCTAGCAAACAGAAGTGGCTTAGAAGATGCCACATGAAAGAAAGCATTCCTTACGTCATTACTACCAGAACACTAGCCAAAAGAAAGTCCTAGTTGAGGCTCATTTAACAAGACAGAAATGTCAGATCTGATCTTCAGTATAACAAAGTGGGAGTTATATTCTTCTGTTCGCACCTGAAGTTTTAGGAAGTTTTCAGTGCCTCGGAAAGGAAATCACATTGAATCTACGTATAACAGTGCTTATAACTTGAATGTGATGCTTTCATGTTTAATGAGGGAAACTTTTGAAGTGCAACTGAGGACATTGTTTTTCTCTCAGTACATTCTTTATGATGTAGCTCATAAATATGTATATTGGTGGCGTGCCAGGTAGTGTACTGAAAACTTATTTTCTTGCTCAGCTGTTAATGATTTTTATTAGTTTTGCTTTTTTCTTTCCTTTCCAACAGATGCAAGGAATATATTGTTAAATAATGTAACATTGATTTAGGCAGTCCAGTATTTCTCGGTTCTTGCAGGGGAAAGGAGACAATACTGCCATTATGCATTTATTGCAAACAAGGTGATTTTGCCAATCCTGTGGCTTTGTATGAATTTCACTTCCACAAAGAGAGTCAGCACGAGACCTGTGCACCAGCTAAGTCCCACTTGTCTTCAAATTAGGGCTCAAGTGGTATGGAGTAATAGTAAGCTCATAGGGAAAGGGTGATGACCCTCTGCACGGGATGAATTTACTCCAGCAGAGTTGCACAACAGAGGAGGCCCTCTTGGGGCTAGATTAGATTCCTGATGCAAAATGCATTTATGTGCTATTAAATTCAACTGGGATGTTAGAGCTGAATTGTGTTAGGCTTCAATGCTCTTTCCAATACACATTCAAAATGACCGTTTGACCATTTACTGGGCAGTTTCTTTTTTGTTGTTTTCTTCTGATTTCTTTTTTCATTTGGATTGTTGTTGCTGTTGTTTTGTTTTTTTTTTTTTTGTTTGGTTTGGTTTTTTTTGTTTTTGTTTTTAAATGACAAAAAGAAGAGGTTTAGACATAAAGTTACGGGGAAAAAAATATGAAAATTTACTATGGTTGGGTAAGAAGAAATGTCAAAAAGGAGGGGGAAAATGCACCAAAACTGCCATACTGAAAGATGGAAAGGTATTTCTTTTTAATTCAGTTAAACGAATTCACACAATGGGCTGTTTCACATTATTTCCTGAGGTTGATTTTCTTCAATACTACAGTTTCTTTTTTAACTTCTGGTTGTATGGAAGAAATGTCACAAAGCTGTTTAAAATGTTTATACTATTATAGATGTACCCTTCTGTGAGTGTCTGATAATCAAAAGGATGGAAGCAGAATGGATGATGGAGCAGCAATGTGAGCCAGCTTACATTTGAAATAAGTGGAATGTGGGGAAATGAGACCTAAGAGCTAGGTGTCCATAGGGATAAATTGCACATGTTTGAGGGAAGAGGACAGGAATGCACAGGGTAAGGTGGTATTTTCTGCAGTTAAAACATTGATATTTCGAAGTATAATAAAAGGTCTTCAATGGGCACAAAGTTTGTCAGTGTCCTTAAAGTCAATTTGATTTTTTTCCTTTTTTATTTTATTTTATTACTATTATTTTAATTTTAGGTTCATAATTTGTATTGGATTTGTATTTCTTAATCCATATGCTCTAGGGTTTGAACTTTCACAGTTAGTGAATTTGAGGACAAGAGCCTGAAAGGCTCCAGTAGGACTGCTTCACTTAGATGCTTTGTGTTTTAGTTTCTGCTATGTTTATTTGTTTAAAATTTAAAAAGGAAGCATAGAATCACTGATATATAATGAATATTTAATGGCTTTCTCAAATTATCTAAATCAACTAAGACGAAAAGGAACATATTGTTTATCGTTATTTTAATAAGTGAGATCATAGTAGAGCACTTTATTATAATGGCGTATATCTCACTGAATATTTATTACTTTTTTGTTATTTAGGACTATTTCGTACTGGTTGTTTTATTTGTCAGCCTGCATGTTTACCTCTGGAATCTTTTGGCGTGTCGATGTGCGTGTATTTATGTATACTTACCTAGGTATGCACATGTGTGTACACTGAGACATACATATTAGTGCACATAAGAGTACGTATATCTGATTGAAGACTTGACATAGCAAAAATCAGAGCAGTTTCATTATCATTTGATTTTGCTTGCCTGTTTTTAAGATTCCCAGCTTCATAAAATAGATCTTCAGCGCTCATATTTTGAGGAAAAGTTAGAAAGTCAGGAAACTCCTGTTAATAACCCAACTACTGTAGGCTTTAGCATGCATTTTCAGCCAGTAATTCCCTTTTCTTCCAAAACTGTGTCAAGAGAATTGGATTTAATTCTGTTTGAAGTTAGAAGATCTTTATAACTAAATAATTGAATCATGACGAGTGTTTCGGTAAATTGTAACTAAATAATTCAGAGTTATGTGTAAATATAATAAATGCGTAATATAACAATGCAATAAACTTATAAACAAAAGTTAAGTAATGGCTCATTATGTGTGTGTCTGTTCAGCTGCACACCTGTCTCCTTATGGAGCTACTCGCAAGTGAGTACAAAGGGGAAATACATCCATTCACAGATTAATTTCTTGCATTTACTTTTTTTACTATTTTTTTTATTGTTTTACTGTGAACAGTCTACTGTTGTTTCCTGGCAGTTTGCTTGTTTGTCCTTGAAAGATTTGAGCATCGCTTTTTTAGCTGTTCACATTTGAAAATTTAATAATACATTTTTTAAAAGCCACAAACAAAAAGCTTAAAAACCAGAACTTGTTATCTGGCTGTGGCTGTTTTGAAGTTGCTGGGCTTTTTTTTCCTGATTCAGTCAGTAAAAGAAAGTCACGACTGTGCACTTGAATAAATATCATTTGAGATGCTTATTCTTCAAGTAAGATTGAAGTTTCTCTTTGCACAAAAAAGAGCCTAGGGTTTCTGGTGGACAGCAAGTTGACCATGAAGCCAGTGCAGTGTCCTTGTGAAAAGACCACTGCCTTCCTGGGGCACACTGGGCAGAGCCTTGCCAGTAGGTCAAGGAAGGTGAGCTGCCTTCTCTGTTCTGCCTTGGTGAGATGCTTGGAGACCTGGGTTCACAAGTACAAGGGAGACATACACACACGCTGGAGCAAGTCCAGTAAAGAGCCACAAAAATAATGAAGGACTTAGATCATGGCTTAATGATGGAACTAGATAGGTCTAATTGGTCGTTGAGCTTGATGATCTTGAAGGTCTTTTCTAACTCAAATGATTCTATGATTCCGTCTCTCCTCTAGGGAGAGGCTGAGGGAGATGGGGTGGTTCCTCCTGGAGAGGAGAAGGCTCAGGGATCTTACCAGCATGGATAAATACATGATGGGGGGAGTAAAGATGATGGAGCCAGGTCCTTCTCACTGATATCTAGTGACAAGGAGCTGTGGGGTGGTTAGGCACTGGAACAGGTTGCCCAAGGAGGTTGTGGAGTTCTCTGTCCTTCAAGATTTGCAAAACCTGACTGATAGTGGTCACCTACTCCAAACAGGGGCCTAGACAAGGTGTCTCCATCTTTTAAACTTGGAAGTAAATACTGAACACTGTAAAATATGTAACAATGTAAAACTCAGATTTGGCTGATTTCTATTTATTTGCATCCTTTACTTCTTATCCACCACCCAGGTAGAATACTTCACAATATTTGTTTAAAAGTGTTTTATATTTTCATATGTTATATTTTCATAAGTTCGAGACAGTACTATCTGCTCTGATGAGCACTATCTGATGCTGTACTTAGCCTTGGCACAAAGTATTTGCAGCTTTCTCTCCAGGATTCTTAGCCATCAACTATAACATAGCCAATTACTTCATGATAACACTGGTCTCGTAAGACTCTCCTTAGCTGAATCTCTCTTAATTAAGCAAATGTGCTGTTATTTTCTACCTTTATTTACACAAGCAAAGGAAAACACTGCATGTAGCTCTATAAAATTTAGGGGCAACTTTACAGAAAACTTGCCTCCCCTTCAGCGTTTAGGCTATGAATGAGACAAATGCAAGTCTATTTGCAAACAGTATATTAAACTCCAGAAGCCAAACTTTTAAAGGCATCAGGTCTGCATTTGACATTTTAATGGCAAAGGTTTGGTTTCTATCAATCACAACGTCATGTAACATTAAAATGCGCCGACAAAAATAAGAAATCTGTCATTCATTCATTAAAACACTGTAATCCTGTGTAAGATTTATAGGCTTAAAACTCAACAGTGTGTTTTCATAGTAAATCTAGTTTCACTGCTCAGCACAGAACAATTCTCCCTGTCACTCAAAATGTTTGCTGGTCAAAATGCACGCTATGAGATCTTCAAAGGGTTTCTCACAAAACTGCATATAAATCCTTTTACCAGCAAAGGCTCAATTTAGGTTTGAGTTTTACTTTCTCAGGACATTGGCTAATATCTTGTTCTCAGACAAGATCTTGGTTATATCAGAAACACGTAGGGCCTAATTTATTATTAGTGGTCTGGTGTTAATTAGGGGGAATTACCAGAAATAGTTTGCTTGATGGAAATTTATTATGCGATCACACTTTACTGATGGCAAAATAGGAGTCACTGAAAGAGTGCAGCTCCTTCTCATAACCAACTAATTAATAAGGTGCCAAAATTCCTCAGAGAAGGTTTTGGTCCTAACTATGGGAACCTCACAGAGCAAATGGTTCCTATGCAGTATTTAAAATTTAAAAGAGGAAAAGAGAGGAGAAGGAGCTGCCCAGCAGAAGTCTCAAAGTGGTATGGCTTTTTCTTGAATTTATGAGAGAAAATATTTAGCTGTGCTTCTAACTTCTCATTAAAGAATTGCTTTTCCCAGACAGAAAAACAGCAGCGAGTTTATCATCTCATTTGGTATTCCTGAACTTGGTTTGCAGTTTTCCTTGTGCATACTGCATGGTACAGCTCATGATTTCATGAAGTAGGCTTATAATGAGCTTTTGTATTGCTCCTTATTACTGCTCCTAAAGGTCTCTTTCTTCATCCTTTGCCACAAAAGTTGGCATAGATAGGAAACTTGTGCTTATGACTGAAAAAGTAGGGCAAAGTACTCAGTGATAAGGCCAAATGCAGCATGTCTATGGCAGTTTGGGGATAGAAAACCAGTGTCCTTTCTTAATGGTTACAGGAAAGTCTGGTGCCAGAATGGCAAATTATAATAGGATGGAGCACAAGCAAAATATACCTAAAGAAATTTTAAATCAATGTACTAAATTTAAATGTGGCTGTCTTGGAAAAAATATCTTCCACAAGATTTTTTTCCAAAATATTTCAGATGGTAACGTGTGCAAGTTGTAATAAAACACTTCTGTATTTGCACTGGAAATATCTTAAACTCTTAAAAAAAAAAGTATATATATATATTCTCTTTTTTCTCTTGATTCCTATTACACTCTGAAAGTATGGATTGTCACATTGTGTTCTGAGTAAGGCTCATATTTTCCACAGTATCACAGTTAACTCCTGTTCAGTATTCATGTCGTTGCCCCACTTTTTCTTACTACTGAGCAGTGCTATTGTTTGTTTTAAAATATTTCAGCACAAGAAAATCCTTTCAAGGTGTGTCCTTTGTTTCTCTTTCTGATGCATCAGTGAAATGTCAAATGTTCCTTTAGCAAATATAAACTTCCACTAAATTTTGGCATAGTCTCCAAAGCATCAAGTTTTCCCATCCAGTTTCCACTGGAAAAGTAGCTTAAGATAACAGATTAAAGTAGCGATTACATCCCACATAAAGTCTTTCTTTCCCCTGATATTGATAAGGTAAAAGGAAAGCATATAAGTGCATTACATTCACTGATAAACTAGGTGAATACAGCCTCACTTATTTAAAATTTACTCCCTTCCAAATAATATCTCAGTCATTGAGATCAGAATTAAATGGGGACATGGGCCCATGGTTTTAGCAAGGATTCCGTTAATGTCACAAAGCTATTCAAAGGAAAGCTGTGGTTTGGTGGATGACAGACAGATGAGTACCACAGCATCTAGAAGTAAGTCATTCTAACATCATTACCATAAGTAATACTACTGAAAACAGTGTTATTTCATTTCTCAGATCTCAAATTTTCAGTTAAAGTGAAAATATTTATATGATCCTGCTCTGCCTACTATAGCTACTTGCTATAGTAGTCAATGAAATGTTATTGAATCCTTACACACTTCCACACAAATACATTTTCTTCTGTTCTTACATAGTAATCGGGCTCATCAGTATACTCTAACAGTAAATAAAAAGAAAAGATACATTCGTAATTTGTCTCTTTGAATAAACTCAGTTTTTGGTAGTTGTACTGTACTGCAGTTCTCTATAGATCTCTCATTCAGAGCTCTTGAAAATTACTTCAGCATGAACTACTTTATATTCACTTTCATTATTTAAAGAGATGATTGTGACACATATTGCAATAACTTCCCTACTTCTGCCATGTGCAAAGAAGAAATAATACTTCACAAGCCAAGACTTTTATTTTTGTTATCCAGAGCAAAATCCTGCTTGTCTTTGTATATCCTTATCCTGTGCCTGTTGGTGGAGACAAGGTTATAAAATGGAGTACATTAACATTCACAGCACTTATGGTCCAACCTATGATTTACCATGATTTTCTTTAAGCAAACGAAGTGCAGTCAGTCTGCTGTATCACTTCCCCCCCCCCCCCCATATGGTACTGGCTGACAATCAGTAGAGCATTACTGGGAATTTCTGACCAGTGATATACAGAGAAAACAAATACGTTGAGCTTTCTCTGAAATACAGCAGCGTATGTCAACATTGTTAAAATTACAGTAAAACTACAATTTGTCTTTAAGTCTCGCATGTTCCTCCTTATATATATTTTCCCAAATCTGCAACTAATCAACTGTTTGCTCCCGCTTTCACTGAAACGCCTCTTACAGTTGGCTAGAGGCTTCCTCTGCAAAATTTGGAGAGAGGTTATTTTTTTATGGTCTTTTCTTTCATGTTTTCCAAATGGTTATGTGCAGATTCTTGGTGGAGGTCAGCCCTGATGAAGCCTGTGATGCTCTCCCAAAAAATCAGCAATACCACATTTTCTTTCCCAAAGCTTCTCCATTACAAAAGCTCTAAAGCTTTGGCGTAGGTTTCCTAATACCAAACAGATTTGTCTTCTAGACAGTTATGTGATCTTAGTAGAGGAATGAGATATCGTACATTTTCCTTCTCAATGAGAATTAGCATTTAGGATTGCAACGTCTTGTGAGAGTGTTGGATGGCTAGTAAAGCAGCATTATGGTACTTCAGGGAAACAGTATTTGGAACATGACAGATGTAGTAACTGTAGCACTCTTTAAAAGAATAGACTAGGGGGTAATGTTGCTATTTACTTGAGATATCCCACAGATGGTGTCATACTGTCTATGTAGTTTACATTTGTAATACATATTATGTATGGGAATGTTATTTCATATTGAAGACTAAGTTATTGTCAGTTTCTGGTGCTCATGAATTGGAAGCAGTGCTAGTTTGTGCTATAAGACCACAGCCGCAACTACTTCAACTACCCAAGCTACAAATGCGTTGTTGTTGGTTGTTTTTTTTCTTTTTAAACAGATTTTGTTGTTGTTGTTGTTGTTATATATATATATTTATCGTGTGCCTGATAGATGGTTTTTATAATTTTTATAGGTGAATTGTAATGAGCTGATACACTGAGAAATAATGCATTCCTTTACAGAAGTATAATATTATGTTGTACTTGTTTAAGAAAAACACTGAAAGGTTGTTTTTTTTTTTGCATTGATTCAGGCCTTAGTCATTTGGAATCTCTTACAGTCATGGGGAGCAGTGTTTCTGAAATGTCATGAAGGGGATTTTCCTCTTTTTCCCCAGAAGAGTGATTAGTGGCTTTAGGCCAGTGCTGGCCCAGCTCTGTTTGCCGCAGACCAACAATGATTTCTCCTTGAGAAAAAACAAAGTTCCTCCAGAGTTTTAGTGCCTTTGGGCATGAGTGGGAGTTTGCTGTTTGTTCCTTACAGGTTGGACTATGGCTCTGTGCACACAAAGAATGCATATAGGTGAAAACTGGTGTACGGTAGATTACCATCTGCACCCAGGCTCCTTCCCCTTCTTTTGCATACATGATAATTTTTTGTATACATGAAATAAAACCAACCCAGTGAGATGGCTGTTGAAACTATTACATCTCCTCTCTTGTTCTTTTGGGCTGCATCATGTCATCCTGCGACTGCTGAGGTCACTGTTGAGTGCAGTCACAGGCCTTGTCATCCCTAAGTCAACGCAATACATTATTTGATTTCCAGGAAGACACTCTCTTCCTCACAGGTTTGCAAACTCAACCAGGAAGGTAAATGGTAATGCAAAGTAGTTTCTTTTGACAGGCATTGGTGATGGTGGTAGCAGCATCTGCCATTCTGTCCTTCACATCTTTCCATGGTACGTGATCATCCCCCATCTAAATGTGACACATTGCACACAGTTTGGACAGACTTTACCTGTCTGTAGACCGGCTTCTGGCATTGTCACCGGAGGAGAGCAGTGCAGACAAGCCCAGCACTGGCTCTGTTTTACCATCCCAACCACCAGTGCCCTTCACAGCATCAGAAGTGGCGTAAAGCAGGTCTGCACTGTGGTCCTGGGATACAAGTTGCATCAGAAATTCAGAGCAGCAAGAATCAACTGCAGAAGCAAATGAACTGGTTTATTTCTTCAGTGTGTGCACAGATCACTACATGAGGGAGTCTAAATGGTTAAACTTATTTTGGCACAGGACTTTTTTGTCAGCCTGATCAGACTGAATGTTGCAAGAGGACATGAAGGATGGATGAAGAAGAATGACCTATTATCAGAAGCAAGCAGACAGAGATATTAGAGATGTTCCAATTGGGATGCAGATGTTGCAGCATGGTGGGACAGAACTTTTCTCAACTCTCTATCCTACTTTTTTATTCATCATTGAATTGTGCGCATTTTTCTTCTGCCAGCTTTTTTCCTTGAGGTCAAATTGCTCTTTTGTCTCCATGATGTACTTGTGAGCACAAACAAATCCTTTTTCTTTTCTCTTTTTGTCATCATCTGTTCCTGGGCTACCCAGGGGCTGAAATGAGCTTTATTTAACATTATCAGTGCTGCCTATTGCTTCAAATTACAGCGTTCCATCCTATGCTGTCTGTAGGCAGCAGAAATATTTCCGTCTTCCTAATGGCTTTGCTTTTGTGAGTTGCTACCAGCTTCTGGCATGGCCACCTCTTCTAAAGTCCACGTGGAGTCTTCACAAAGCAAGCATGAAGTACTTCCTCTTGTAGTGCTCCAATATGCAGATTCCATATCCTCCTCCATGTCAGCTGGAGATGAATAACAGCACAAAGAATCCCAGAGCTAATCCAGTAGTCCATCCCCTGCTTTGTTACTATGTCAGCACTGCTGAGTTTGGAGTTCCTGTCTGTCTGGAAGAGATCCTCATGCTTTCCCTCCCAGGTGCTGTTAGTAATGGTGGGAACTGCAACCTCTTTTACCCCTTTTAACCATCTGTCCTCATTTCCCTAAAACCACGTTAGGGGAATGGTTGATATTGGAAGGGACCTTTAAAGGTCAACTGGTCCAGCCTCTGCTCAGTCCTGTTCAGCCCCAGCTGGCTCATGGGGATCATTTCCCTGAAAGCACACGGGATAAACCTGCAGCATGCTTTAATACATGGAGCATTTTCAGTGTATAGGGTGAAAGTGATGGTTTAACCTAGAGATGTGTATGTGCTCACAGAGGGAAGGGGAGAAGGCAGAACATAACTGTCAGAGTGTTCTCTATTTTAGAGCCACCATGACAGCACCCATATATTGTCTTCCCTGAACTGTGGTTTTGAAGTCAGTCTTTGTGATCCAGAATATTATCTACTAATACATCTTTTCCTCCTCACTGTGTCACTGTAACAAAACTCTCCAGCCTCGGGCTACACAGTGGTGTTGCTCCTTTCTGGGGCAGCTCCTTTTACCTCTACTAATGTGATGATTCAGTAAAGAATAGGTATTTTATTGATACAAGAAATTGTTTCCCCACCTGCTGCCCTCATTTTTTAGGAAGCAGTTTCTAAGAAACACATGCTATCAGCATGGGGGCTATAAGACCTCTCAGGTACTCAGAAGATGATTTTTGGCTTCTGTACCCTCTGTTGTACTTTGACTTGGCTCTCAGTGACACATTTCAATTAATCCTATTTTAATTATTTGCCTATGAGAAAAACTCCCAGAATGATAGCTGCCTGTGAAGAGAAAATGACTATTTACAGATGAAACTGGTGATATAATCATGTTAAATGAGCCCAACAGTCCCCATGGTAAGCTGCTATTTTCACTTCATTATTATACATGTATTGGTATTAGCAAATAGTAACTTCCAAAAACTATTAATGAAAAGAAATTTTGCTTGTAATTGATCAGCCATCTTAGGGGAATATCTTTTCATGGTCCCAGTGTATCACTGGAAATTCGGATCCATGTCACACCAACAACAGGCCAAGAGGAACTGCCTTCGGGCAGCACTCCCATCTCATCCTGCTGAGCTTCCTTGGATGAGCGTGGTTCCTTTGGAAACCAGAATGTGAATGCAGGTGATCAAAGGCTGTGTGTGAGGAAGGCTGAACAGGTGCTGTCTGCTTTCCAGCTTCAGAGGCCGTGACTTCCCAACCTTCCCAATGCTCTCTCAGTGTAATACAATCTGCGCAGCAAAAGCACACGCTGCTGTGGTGTTCATATGAATGATCTGCTCTTGTTCAAAGTTCAAACTGTTCAGAGGTTTGGGGTGTAAAAATAAATCCAGGGAGTGATTTATTAGAATGTAAAGGCCACACAGCGCAGTCAGTGGTATGCCCTGACTGGAGTGATGGTAGTATGGCTGGTGTGTGTGAGTGCAATTACAGAAATGGAGTTCTCTATAGTTAAAGATACACTGAGCTTCCTCTTATTTTTCCTCTGCAAGAACAGATCAAACTACAGCTAACTACACACAAGGAAGAGGGTTTGCTCTAAGGAGGGAGAGATAAATAATGTCAAGCTCCTCCAATAAGCAGAAATTAAGTAATTTTAAATTCTACCAGAAATTTTGGGGTAAGATCCATCCAAGTATTCACCTTTATGTTAAAGATTCGTGTCCTGGACACAAAAAGCTGGAGCAGAACTAATATAGCTGAGAAAGAAGCTAATTATGAAGCCTTTCTTGCAAATGGAAATTCTATTTAATAGAAATCATTATGAAACATCACTAGGCTCTGAACTGGCCAGAAGGAGATGCGCATAGAGATGGAGAAGGAATTGTTGATCTTGGAGAAGAAATAATTTTGGCATCTCAGTCAAAATAGGATCAAAGAGGAAATTGCTTTCAGGTGATGTAAGCTGAATATTTTGCTCTTTCTTCTGTTCCATCCCCTGCGTAGCTTGGATGGAAGCATTAGCTTCAATTTTCTCATAAGGGAAATTAGCTATAGTTATTAAGCAAACTGTTTATTTTGTATTAGTTCCAACCACCCCGGTTTTAATTATCTTTCTGTTATTATGGTTGTCGTATGGATAATATTATGCAGATGTATACAAGGAATAGAAAACTTCATGCTCTGAATTGTAAAGATGATGAGCATAAAATCCACCCAGCAGCCTTTCTGTCACTCTTGTTCATTAACTCTGGATTTAGGTGCTCCATTACAGTAGACTGTATGGCCTTTTGACTTGTGAATTGGACAAGAGACAACGTCCACTGGACTAAGCCAGGAACTGCAGGCAGCATAACACTAACTGCAGATACAGTATTCAGAGCCTGAAACCCAGCAAAGCACCTAAACATGGGTTTCTTAAGTATGTAGTAAGTCTCCTTGAAGATGGCTACTTTATTAGAACTTGACTGCAAGCAGTGTGCCACAGACATCTTTAAATTAATATCTGTAAAGCAATTTTATTAATGTATAGCTGCTAGTTTTTTATTATTGTTTTGAAATTCAGCATACTTCTTCTCTTCCTTGCAGACCTCAACTATGCACACTGCCTAAGCTCTTTACCTTTGTCAGCTTATGTGGAAGTTGTTTTTTTTTGTTGTTTCTTTGTGTTTGTTTTTGTTTTTGTTAAAGTGATTCGCAGTGTTATTATTACTCCATGTATTCAGATTTGTGGAAGCTAGCAAGACTAAGAGATCTCGAATCGGTGCAGTCACAGATGTGAATCTAGTTCCAGCATGAATCTTATAGAAGCTGGATCTACCTAAGTGCCAGGAGTGATTATTTTTAGTTCTGAACCAGTGGCAGATTTAGTATTTGCCATTTTTTATCACTGCATGGCTAAAAGCAGCTACAGCCACTGAGGCTGTGCTATCTTGAAGCTTCTCAGGCCCAAACTTACATTCCAGATGTTTAGTGTGTAACAGAGTTATCCTCAAGGCCAGAGAAGTAACCTCTCATAGCATGGAGGTATGAGAGGGCAAATTTAATGTAACTGATCCAGAAATGAACAGGTACAAGCTGGCAGGAAAGATGTATGCTGGAAGTAGAGGAGGAATGGATATTTAGAGATGCTGTGGAGCAAAAATAAGCTGGTCAGGTCAGAGTCTGGTGCAGACCCAGCAGCTCAGATGGAACCGGTGCACTGTGGCTGCACCTTTGATATCCATTTGGGCTGCTGAGGTGAAAATTGTCTTGGGTGAGCTTCAGCCATGCTCTGAGGCAACACCACATCTGCATCTCCTGGATGGCATGATTGTCTCTCAAATTGTCTGTGAGAAACCAAATGAGGATGAGTTAAACAAAAACATCTATTACTTGTCACTTGTTACATATGCAGATAATGCATTAGGATATGTCTGTCTTCTTATGAGAAACTGTCTTAAGAGAAGCTGGTTACTATTTTTCTAGGAGATATTTTCAAGTACAATTAAACTCAAAAAGCAGGGGCAACACCTTCCATTTGGTCAGATTTTTGTGCTCATATTAGAATGATTCCATGTGTCACGTCCTTGGCTTTGTTCATCACTTTGTCCATGGGAGGAGTGGTTTCCATTCCAAACTGACACGGAGAAGCCAAAAGCACTCACTTGGAACTGACTCCAACAAAACATCAGAGTAGGCTGTATCCAGGTAGTGACAACCAGCCATTGACCTGTTGGGAAATGCAGCAATTGGACCACCTTAGCATGGGAGAATTCATTTCAACTTTTAAAGCCTCTCATGAGAATTACAACGTGTGCAAGAAACACATCTCCTGCAATTTACAAGAGAGTGTTAGGTGCCCCCAATGCACCAGGGCACAATAAGAAATAAAAGGTTTACAGAGAAATTTAATTCAGTGGCAAATAGCTCTACCAAAAGCAATATCCCAGAGGTTGCCAACTTTGGAATAAGATCTCTAACTAGGCAGAAAAGTTGATAGAACTTTGCAAATAAACCGTGCTCTGTAGCTATAGTGCAGAAAGTGCACAGGCAGAGCTACAGGTGCTGTCCAAGCCTCCCAGGTTCCCCATCAGTAGGAAGGTAACATTTGCTCAGGGATTACTTAGGAAGAACTGAAGTTAAATTACTTCTAAGAACTGGAAACTAAAAAAAAGTTGTTGCTGCTGTTCTTGCTTCCCAAAATCATATGAGCCCCAGAGGGTGTAAAGGCATTGGATGATGCTTTAAGAGTTTTGAAAAAAAGAAAAGAAGATAAAATTGCTATCTAAAATAATATTCAATTGCATTATCTCAGAATTTGGAGCCTCTGTACTATACACTGTTGGTGTAACTTATAAATGTCAAAACCCTTCTTAGCAGGTATCACCTGTAATATATTTAATGTATGGCACTTAAGCATAGCCAAAATTACCCTTCCCAAATAAGTTTCAGCAGGGATTTACAGCCCTTGTTACAAGAATAGTTCATGCTGGCACATGGTGTGATTTTACCCAAGTGGACCGAGATGAAGGGAAGTGTTACTTCAGATCTTGATATGATTATTTGTCCATCTGTGTAGTCCTTCTTTGAATATTGCCAGGATAGGAAACATAAAATGTCTTCTAAATGTCAAAGTCTTTAAGCAGAAAATAAACAAAAGAGTAAAGTCTGAAGCTAATATTGCAGGGGAAATAAAAATAGGGATGAAAGCATAGGTAAGGACTTAGATACAATTAGTCAAAAGTTAGTGAAGCCAAAATTCAGATTCTGAGGGTTTTTAATGAGAAGCAGTTGAAATGGTCTTCTGCTTACTGGCTACGTGTTACAATGGTTAACAGTGATAGAATGCATTGGTTTTTTTGTGCAGAAGGCTAAAATTGTCAAACTAGAATGAGAGAGTTGGCTGGGATGCATGTGGCAGCTCTCCATACTGCTTCCACTTGTCCATTCTGAGAAGAAAATGAACCAAAGTGGAGCAAGTCCGCTCCCTTAAATTTTGAATGTAGATTCTCTCTACTACTGCTTGCCCAGGAACTGGAGACTGAACTCAACTCAAAATCTTGTGCATTGTATTGCTGATGTGAGTTGCAAAGTGTGAAAGCAGGGCAGATGGAAGGGGCAGGGCTGTGACGGCCATAACACTTATCAGCATTTCAGTCCCATCCTCTCAGCTGCATCACAGGCTCCTGTGGCAGGACAGGAGCCAGCCTGACTGTCCCCTGCACCTCGCACCAACTGTCTACAGATCCGGCCAAAGAAAATATGCCCCAAAAGGCAGGAAGGTTAGATCAGTTGTTGCTTATAGCCTGCGGTCTTTATTCACAACAGCTACTATATTGGGAGTTTTCTTGGAAAACATGGTTATAAGCGGTAATTGGAGTTCTCAGAAATATCATTGTAACTCTCTGTAACAGATGTAAGCACACTCAGGCTCTGATCGCCATTTCCAGCATTGCTCTCATCTTTAAGGCACTCTGCTTACTTCCTCCCGGCAGACAATAGATGCACGGCTACAAACACACAACAGAAGAACAGGATTTGTCCCACATGTTTCAACACTTGTCACATCTCCCCAGAGATGCTCATCAGCCAACACGAAGTGCCTGCATTTGCGTGCCATACCGAAGGCAAATGTGCCCATGAAGGCATCTGCCTGCAGACATCCAGCACTGATCCAAAAGAAGGGATAGCTTTTGTTGTTGTTGCCATTGTTTGCTATGGAGAATGGGAAATAAAATGGATTTAATGGGAGATTTTTATAAAATCAAACCAATTAACAGAGCAAATGTCTTCATTTAGAACATGCCATTGGCTATTTAAGAACAGAGAAATGGGAATTGAAAGGGATATCACGCTTCAGTTTTAACTAGTGGTCTGCAGTCACTTTCTTTGGATATCCTCTTTCCTAGCTGATATTTCCTCTGATTTATTTCATTGCTGAGTGGATCATTTCAGTGAGTTTTATATAAGTCCACTTGGCTGTTTTACAGTTTTCTGCATGTTTCAATATATTCCACTGTTAAAAATTTTAAAAGTAGGTGGGGAAAGAGGAAATTTCTGGTTAATATATAACAATTTCTGAAGTCAGTGTGCCTGGACTCAATTTTTCAGGGCATTTTTCCAGACACCGAATGGTGCCAAAGAATAAAAATAGCCAACTAGCAGGACCTTAACTTCAAACTCCTATGCAACCCAGCAGAAGTTTCCTGACCCTTGTCAGGCCCTTTTCTACCATAATTGGTGAAAAATGTGACAAAAACTATCACATACACACAGGAAAAGAAGTGCTATGTCAAACTGCTATACATGACTATGGCTGCTACATCAGAAAGAGCTGAAATTAAAGCAAAAATTCTTATTGGTAACATTAGAACAGTCCTGGCTGACCAAACAATCTAGCTAAGTTTTGCTCATGAGAATACTGAAAACTTCAGCTGAGCATTTGTATTCATTTGCAGTTGGCCACAGGAAGGTCAGCAGTCTCCATTCAGACACCAGGTGGGTCATTATTGCTACAAATGCTGTGGAAAGAGATAGGTCTAGAGCCAGCGTATGAAATCACAGGGGTTTCAGGTAAATTCACATCCAACTGATGAATGAGAAATCTTGGAACTGACAAAATACCTGTCATTTCTGAACATGCATGTTTTGGATTGTAAAGGCTTGTATTAATAGTTTATTTATTTATTTATTTATTTATAAGGAGCTCAACTAATGAAAAATTAAACAGGCAAAAACAGGAATGGATGGGACTGTTCTTCGGGTCTTTTTATTTTCTATCTTTTGAGAAAATGTGGTTTGAGATGTACAGCTTTAAAAGAGTACTTTTAAATTTATATTAAATTTAAATAAATCTTGTGTGTTTGCCTACAAGATTTATTGCATTTTATCTAAAGAATGTATACTTTATTTAGGATATTGGCTTGCTCAGGCAGGTTATTCCGCCTTCATTCTTGGAAGATTTTGAGATCCAACTAAATAGCGTCCAGAGCAACTTGACCTGACTGAGAGCAAGTACTTGGTCTGGGAATCTCCTGAGGTCTCTTCCAAGACAGACTGTTCTGTGTTGCTACCAAGAAGACAAAAAAGGATAACTTTGATATCATGTTTTTAGTCAAAACTTTGTGTGTTTGTGTGCAAGAAATGGTTTTATTTATGGAAAGCCGGGGCTTAGCTTTCATACATAATTTTATACATTTTCCAGGAAATGTTGCTGAAAATATCATATCAAACCACCTTCCATTTCATTAATAGTTTTCTATGATTTAAGGTGTGAATAAAAATATTACAAAATGTGGAAGTTAAATAAATGACGAAACATAAAAGTTGTTAATGAATGTCTAGCTTGGCAAATGAAGCAACGTAATAGTGTGAACTATATTAGCTTAGTAGGTTAATCCATGCATATCGTTGATAATACTCTGCACAGAATAAACATTATGGACTATGCAAAAGCAGCTATAGCAAAAACAGAAAGCCAGATCCAGAATAACTGTGGGACTACCTCATACATCCCACCTCTGAATTGTTCTAGATGCCAAATATTCTCTATGAAATTTTTATTGATATCTTTATTTTTATTCTTGGTTTGGCTGATAAGATGATATCTATGCTGCTAGTTCTCATTATAGGATTCTTTTCCTGTCAATTGCTTTGTATTATTTTTAATTATACATGTTTCTGATCATATATCTGAAGGAAAATAGAGGTATAAGACACTGGATGTGAAATCTTATGTTTTTGCCATTCATAATATTTCAGACTCTTCCGCAAAATATTATTTTTCTTGGCCAAACCTGTTAGAGTAAGCAAAGGGCAGAGACTCTATTCCTTGCTCTATGTTTGCACATAACCTGTTTTAGCCTGACTGCAGCCCCATATATCATAGAGGCAATATACCATATACTAGCTGAGCAGCTGAAAGGTAAAGAAATTCAACAGTGAGGAGAAAATAAAATTAGGTAAAAAGTCTGCGCAGTATTTAGTGATTCAAAGTCACTTAGACCTCAGCTGTTTGGGGTTTGAAAATAAGAAAATGAAGCTGTAAAATCTCTTCCATCTGGTCCAAATAGGAAGCCAAACTTTTTTTGTCATCTGATTAGTTATGAATTTTTCAAACATGTTTTTCATAGATCCATTCAGAGTTTCTTGTGACGTATTGCAGAGGTCATGGTAGAAGTCAATGTCAATAGATTAAACTACAGTTCTTGTTCAAAGAGAGGCACGTATGCATTCCTTGGAGCAATCCCAGCCTACTGACTTCCCAGCCTTTTGGGGTTGTTTCAAATTGCAAAGGGAAAAATATTCATCTGCTTCTGCTTTTTGATTTCCCTATCAAGAGCACACAGAGCTACCCAAACCCTCTTATTTCACAGGCTGAAAGTAAAAGGATCCCAACTAAGAGAAGGTCAGAGTGGTATCTCTGGGAGATGTTTAGCATCTTTCGGATCCTTAAACAGACAGCTGACTTAAGAATAATACCACAGCAGAGACTCTTATTATTCTCAGAGAAGTTAAATCTAATGGATTGCAATTCCGGTGGGGGGATGGTGGGTTGATCAGGCAATTACTAGGGTAGCCACAAGTTTGCTAAATGATCAATAGTCTTTACAAGGAAGATGTAGAGCAGAGAAGATGGCTTGCGAAGCTTTAAGGAAATAGTAACTTCTTGAAGGAAACAGTAACTTCTAATTATTTTCCTATATTTATTTGACTTTTGGTGTATGTCCTATGTCTTCTGGCCACATGAAGAGGTGATAGAGCAGACGTATTCAGAAAGTGTGAGGCATGTATTTTCCTGCCAGGTAGATTACTGAAAGCATATCTCATTCTAAGATTGCTTTGCCATTACTGTATCAGAGACACAGACTTCATGCAGCTCAAGGCTTCTTTTTGTAAGGTATGGTATAGATGTGTCACAAAGAATGGTTTAAGCCTAAAATTTTCATGGTGCTCAAGGGAGGAGAACAGTAAAAAGAAGAAGGAAATCAATAGTATGGTGGTAATAGAAAATGTTTCCTGTTCTTGGTATTCATGGAAAGCAGATAATCACTGTGACCCCTGTAAAAGATGTGAATGTAGATTATTTCTGTTTACCTCTATGTGATTTGTCTATACAACTAAAAAAAAAAAGTTGTCTGTTTTTCAAGGAGACAGACATAGGCTTAGGTACAGAATTGCTCCTGAATTTTCTGGTAGGGCTAGGTATGAAGTTACTTTTGAGAAAGAATTTGCAATAGGCATTATCTGAGCAGTTGATTTTGAAACTAAGATTTCACCATAAATTCACTGTACACGACAAGGAGAAACACAAGTTAATATAGATGGAGCCATTCAGGTTTGTTTTTTTATTTTTATTTTTTTTATTTTATTATTTTAAATTTTATATATTAGTTCTGAGATAAAATAAGAAATATTCATTTCTACAGTTGATCTCCACTGTTTGCAGAATTGAGCACAAAATCCAATGTACCCCACAATTTTTCAGTGGTCCAAAGTAGTTTTGCAACTATGAGATGCTCCTTTGCATCTGCCCACAATGAGTAAGTTTCTCAAGTGCTGGGGGTTAAAATAAGGGAGAAAAGGAACATAAGTTTAGAATGTACTTTGAATATTTAAAATTTAGAAAAAACCAATAAGAGTTGTTCAATAGATAAGGGCATAATGCTAATTGGTCACATTATATCTGCTGAATTATCACAAGTGTACTGTGTATTATATCCTATATATAGAGTGATTGTGGGTATAACATATACATAATATGTATGTGTATGCATATGTGTGCATAGGATTCTGTACAATGAAACTACCTGTGTATTTTTTCCTGGGTTATGCCCAGCACATTCATTTAATTATTCAGCAAGGACACATATTACCAAGCTTGTTGGCCTTTTTCTTTTATTCCTTTTTCTTCATAAAATCTTAGATTCTTTCTGGCACTGATTCATATAGTCAGTAGTATACATTTAATGGGCCAAAGGCATTTTTATTACCCTTTAAAATGTTTAACAGATTTTCTCTATAATTTCCCAACTTGTAGTATTTGTTTATTTTTATATATTTTTGGTATAAAGTAGTGACATTGTGGTGTTAGGTTTTATTGCCCTGGCACTGTCATCATCTATCAATCCACTCATTATGTGCCTGAATTTTTAGGGATTTATATTCTGGACATAGATATTCATTCCCAGTGGGTCTTCCAATACAAATGCCCCACTAACAGGCAAATCATTATTTTCCTTAATTAAGTTTAAAAGAAATTGGTTTGGTAACTTTCAAATAGAGCAAAATTTGTTTTGAAATGATTTTTTGCAAGCATAATAGAAAAAAAAATAAGGTTATTTTTTAACAGTTGAGGAACTGATCCATCATTTCTGAGACAATTACATATCTCAGTTGTTATGGGAATTAGGCTGAGACATGACTGAAGGTTCAAGCTCCAGAAGTGGCATGTAGTTACAGAGCAGCTTAGCCTTAGCTTTACCAGCACATGAGAAAGGCAAGTACAAGAATAAAGAGATAGTTGTCTCTTATAGGCACAGATGCAAACTGAAATGCAGAGAACATGTGAATTTTTTCTCATATGCAGCAAACAGTTGGGCAAAACATCACACATTGTGAGTTATCTCAATTCAAAGTAACACCTTTAGCCACAGAATCTTACATGTTATCTGTTTCCATTAGCAGCACTGTTTTGCTTTTACTTGCTGGTATCCTGCCAATTAAATATACAGATTGTACTTTATTCAAAAAATATATAGAAAAGTATAAGTAACTAGGACTTTTTTTATAAAATCCATGAGCACAAGGCTGCACTGAAGCATAAGTTACTTGTGTTCAGAGTCACACATCAATATCTGAGTTTTGATAGATGTCTGAATGATTCAAGGAATTTCGATGTATGTATTACATATGTTACGTAAGCATTAACATACAGGTATAATAAACCAACAGTATTAGGAATGTAAAGGAGAGGGTTCTTTAAAGCATCTTAATCAGTTTGCACAATACATCATTTAATTTGCATCTGTGGTAGGATAAGTTACTGACAAATAAGTAGGGTACACTCAGCAAGCTACTCATACTATGTGATAGCTTCAACTAATGGAGGATGACTAAATGCAGCATCAGCTAAAGATTAGTCCTTTGTATTTTTTGGTAAAATATCATGCCCTCTGGGGTTGCACTGAACCTTGTTTCACATAAAAATTACCTTCCCCAGAAAGCTGTGGGGCAGTGCACAGCTGTAAAGCAAGTCAGAAGCTCCTGTTTTTCACTGATTTCCTTGTCTAGAGGACAGCTACAATGCTTACCTATCCCTGCATGATGGGGATCTGCAGTGTGGAATATAATGCTTCATAAATCACAGTGTATCATCTTTTGCTGATTGTTTAAGCGCTGGTCCCAAAAGATGTTGGTTGATGAAGAGCTTCTCTGAGCTTGGGTAAGCAAAAGAAGCCATCAGATTCCTGCTGACATTTGGAATCTGCAGTCTGAGAAACAATCATTTTTAATGCATGACTGAAAGCTTTATTTCAATTAGGGTTTTGTGTCATTGGCTACTAGCTGTGATGCTATGGAGTTTGCTGTGACAGGGTACTCCCTTTTCCCAGACCAGAGTCTCCACTGAGTCTCTTGACAGTCTGCCAAGCTCTGCAACTGGAATGTGTGAAGTTCAGTTTCAAAACAGTTTCTTTTCATTTTCATGCCTGTTTTGATCTAGTATGTGAAACAGGTCTCTGCTTTTGTTACACGACTCGTATTCATTCTTGGCAGATTTAAATTCATTATATAATCTAGCAAGTGATTGCCCAGGAATAAATTGCAGATGCACCTCTCAGATACAGAATTCTTTCTTACAGCCATGTATATTTTTTTGATAAATTAACAACCACTGCTATACTATCAGAGTGGTGGCGACAACAGCATTTGATAAAATCAAAAGGAGATGTAATGTGTCTCAAGGGGTGTGCTACAGGACCGTCCTGTATCTTAAGAATGATGGGAAAAGCATTTGCTCTGCCACAGTCACACCGTCATGGCCATTCTTCCTTGTATAAGCACATCTCAGGTTTACCCTCTCCCAAGCTGGTTGTAGCTATTGCCAGTATTAGTCTGGCGTCTTCATTTACACACTGCTGTGCTGTGAACAGATGCTGTCTGGCTGACTTGCCACTACAGCACATTACATAGCTCCTCTTGTGGCTAATCTACCAAAGATGAACACTGATCCAAGTGAATGGATGAAGTCCTTCAGTTTGAGGAGCCTTGAGACTGGAGTTTGGACATTCATTCCTACTGCTGACATAGTAGAAAAGCCAACTGCTGTGCACTTCAGAAACTTGGAAAGAACTTCTATGAAAACTGGCATGACATATTTTCAATCTTTTTTTCTCAATTTTTATTTATTTATTTTATTGAGAATAATTTACAGAGGACAGCTGTCTGTTACCATTACTGGTAAGCACCGTAGACACAAGAGCCATTGAAGAGCTTAAGAACCTCAATTCAACATTTCTCTGGAAAAGTTTACTAAGCTAATACTAGATTCCAGAGGTACCTGAACTTCTCAAGTACTCACCTGTTAGGTGTTCATTTCTCCAGATGTGTAGGTGTGCATCTCTTAACATTTTACCATTTCTCTAATCTTCACAAGATTGAGAATCTTGGCTGTTAACATATTAGCGAAAAACATCAGGATCCTCAAAAAGTGTATCTTTCAACAGATGCTCTCAGGGATAACTAACCTGTAGCATTGGTGTCACCAAAACGCAGCATAACCATTAACTGCACAAGATGGTTCAAAGCGATATACAAGTTGGAATGAAGCTGGGTGGTCATTAGTGGAGACACCTGCTCCCACAGATCGTAATTCCCTCCAAAAAAAACCAAAAAACAACAAAACAAAAACCAACAGATGAGTTAAAAGCTCTGCTAGAGATTTTACTTCATTGTAGCTTCCTCAGAAAAATGTCTGGTATATACTGAAAGTGGTAGGTTCCTCAAAAAACAAATTCACAGCTGCCACTGTCTTCTAACACGTAGCTGAAGTAAAAGACCTTCATTTACATACTACCATCCTTGTCAGTTTATCCATCAAGTGAGAGGATTAATTTATTTACTTCTGTAGGTGAAAGGAACTTAAGGTTAGAATATTCCCCCTCTGAAAATCATCCTAGAGCTCATAATATAGGCTTTGAGGTTTTGTATTTGTTTAATTTACCTCTAAGCAAAATAATAATAGTTTCAGATACATGGCCCAGAGGAGCTAAATGATTTTATAGCCTACAAAGCAGAGCTTTCATATGAGGAGCTGTATGGGAAATTGGTAATCACAGCCTGAACCTCTGATTAATCAGCTGAGGCAAGCGTCGGGTCAGCTGTGGGAGCACAGGTGAAAGTAATTTAGCTGTGCTTCTGGAAGGGGTGGAGCTTGACTCCACCTCCTCTAGACCTCATTTAAGGGCTGATCTCCACTAAGGCAGCATCTCTTGAAGATTGCTCCTTAGTGGAAATTGCCTTAGTGGTTCCTAGCAGACCAAAGGCTTCCATATGGATGAGTTTTTCCTGTAAGTAACCTTTTGGGTATTTACTACCATCTTTTCATTATTGTTGCTGTATAGGAGTGTTTGAGGTTGTCAGTTTTCCTACATCATTCATGTACTTCACAGCAAATAATTCTTGAACAAGTTGACAAGTCTTTCAATATGTAGTTAGGCCTAGACCTTTCCTTTTCCTTTCCAATCCATTGTGGATCATTGGAACTAGAGGAGTCATGTTTAAGATCACTGCCTTTCAAGTAATGATATAGTGAGATGAAACCACTCTGACCTTTGTCCCTTGTTGGTCCCCAGATTCTGAGGTCCCAGATTCTTCCACTCCATGGTGAGGTTCTGGTGCTAGGGACAACACAAGGCTTTACAGCCTAAAGTCCTTCACTGTGTGTGACCTCTAGTTTTCTACCTCAAGCAGTAGGAGTCTGTCTTTGCATTACATCCTGGGATAAAAGTGCCTTATGCCCTCTGGAAGGAATGAAGGTGAGAAGAAAGGTTTTTTTCAGTGCATCACCATGTTTTCCAGAGGCAGGCATAAATTAACTCTTAGCTTTGTCTGCTACTGTATAGCAACTGTTCTTCAAGCAGATGTTAGTGTGTGATAGATCAGCTACAGACAGTTCTATAAGCGACCTTCACTAAATTATGTGCAGGTTGTTCTTGTAGACCAACAGTTAGCAAGAAGACTTCCAAACCTGGCTGATGTTTTATAGGCATTGTCTTGAGGATAATAAATGAAAGAACATCTGTGCTTAATATTTCTCCTTCTCTCAGAAATTCTCTGCATTCCACAGACGTGAAATGAGATCCTTCATAAGAGAGCAGTACCTTTGAATTCCTCTAACATTTAAAGAGGTTAATAACTTAATGACCACAAGAAAACTACTTGAAAGATAAGGCTTATTTGAATATTAAATGAAGTAACTAAACTCAGTAACAGTGGATGCTTTAAAAAAGTTCCCAATGTATTGTTCATAATTTTCCTAGTAGCCTCATATTTTCCATTTAGCATACAAAGCTGATGTTTTTATCAAAAATCTGTTCTATATTTGTCCAAATTCTGTTTGGTCTACATCCAGAAGTTACACTATTTTTAACATAGTGGAATCCCAAGGTTTTTCCAGCCAGAGTGAGGATCCACTCAGAATTAATGCATATTTCAGATCACTGCATATGAGATTCCTCTTTATGCTTCTTTGCAGTTCTCCCAGAGTGACTTTTCACTTTTCTTGGCTGAAAACTGCTTATCTGAATGAATTGCTGCGTTAGGTAGGGTGTGCTCTTTTCACCAGGAATAAACAATTTCTGGGAATGGCTAAGCTGTCACAAGCAGATTTGGGAATAAAGGGCAAAGCTCAGAGCTATGAAGGTTTTTTGGGTGTTTGGGTTTTTTTTGTGTGTGTGTGCGTGTGGTGCATACTCGTCACTTCATAAACACCTGACTGAGACTGTTAATTTACTTAAAAAAAAAAGTACACAAAAATAAGTTCAAACACTTGTCACTTGTTAGTCTGGCGTTGATTGTCCTGATTTGTACACCTAGATAAAAACAGCTTTTATCTTACAAAAAGATGCCTAAAATTTCATGTACCTAAAATAATGCTGTATTTGTTTCTGAGGGAAAGCTGTATTTGTAATGCCCAGCAATGCATCTCTTCATGGTTTCATGCTCATTTTAACAGATACAAAGGAAAGAAGAGCAATGTGTCTGATGCTGAAGTTGTTGTAAGAGTAACTTCAAATAGTAGTGAATTCAAAGTAAGATTCCTGCTATCAATTTCTTATTTATTAACACATCTCTCTGTGAAGAATCAGCACTTCTTTTGCCTTGGTACTTTGCTAATGTATGAGGAGAGCTATGATCACTGCTAGAGCTGGCTATGTCATCCATTTTGCCTGCCCAGAGAAGTAAAGTTGCTGGCTGTCTCTGGAGATGTCACCTTTAGCTGAAGCCAAGTATTTGTGTGTCGCTTTTCTTACCTGGAGTTTTGTATGTAGCTGGAGATATACAGCTGGCTGGAGAGAAAAATTCATAGGTATTTTTGATATTTTCTGCTTTTGTGGGCAGTTTTGGTATCAAGTACTTGAAGTTGGAATAACAGAGAATTTCAAAGGGCTCCAGTGAGACCAAGCATTAAAACAATATTTTTTCCAGGAAAAAAAGGCAGTGCTGTCAATTCTAGACTATTATTATTTTAAGATATTTTACTAAATTTTAGGGCAAAACAGTAGCTGCATGGCCTGATCTTTTACATATTATTGGTCTATTTTCTTACCCATTACTCCCTAAGAGCAGCCTTGAAGTTGAAATTATTGATGTTCACTATGAGCTGAGAATAAAATGCGATCATTTTACAAACAGTAGTGACTCACTAAATGGTGAGAAAGAAAAATACTGGTAACTGATGCAGGCAGGTGACCATGCCCTGTTCTGCAGAAAAGGAGGGGAAAAAAACAAACAAAAAAAAAGAATGAAAGATATGAAGTTGTTAGATGTTGAGGGGCATCAAGGTATCTGTGCACGTGTGTGGAAAGACTCTCCTTCCTCATTTCATTCAAAAAACAAGAGAAAGCTCTGAATCCTGAAAATGAGGAGAGCACAGTCTACACAACTGAGTATTCTGCAAAAAATTGAGTATTTTCTCAGATTAAAAGGTCTTTGCCCAGGCTAGAGAGACTTCTGCACAGTTATCTCTGTGCAGTTGTAAGATCCACCTGGAGCATGTCCAGATGCTTCCTGTCAAAGTTTCAGGCAATGCCCTGCAATAGTCCCTAGAACAGAGGAACAGAGAGGCAGGAGATTCAGAGGCAGGGTGGTAGCCCAAGCTAAGCAAAGAACTGTTTTGTTTGACGTTTTGCCCAAGGTCTGTAGCAGAAAGAAAATGATTTGACCTGTAAGAAACCTTGGGTGTGGTGGAAAGTGCTTCCTGGGCTGGGGGAAACAGGCGAGCCTCCTACACATGGGCTGTCAGCTGCCTTGGGCATGGTTGAACAAATAAGTGGGCTCTGGCTGAAGAGTGATAATGATAGGAAATATTTTGGATGGACTCATGTTTAATGATTTTTCAGCATTACTCAGGTGCTTTTGTTTCAAAGCTTCAGAAATAATTATTATTGAGGACTGTGGGAATAACCCTATGCAATAAATATTGCTGATGATTTGGGACAAGCAAAACTGTACATGGAAGACTGAAAAGTTTTAAAATGCTATGAACATGATCTACTGAGGTAGTGTTCACTGATGGGGTGACAGGCCATTTACTGAAATATGCAACACAGTATCATTACTCACTGCTAATGTGCTACATAGACTGTGTAGAACAAGAGAGTGGGCATTTAAGAGCAATTGGAAGTGTGTGCGCATCTGTACTGAACAGAAGTCCAGGCTTTACAGCAATGAATATGAAAGTCCTCATGAGATGGGTAGGGATCAGGTGATAACGGTCCTAATGCTATGGTTGTACTGTTTGTCTTGTCTCTACATTTTGTGCTGAAGACCTTTCTTCCTTCCATCAGAAAAGCTCAAATCCTTTCCTTAGAGTGCGTGTGATTTTTATCACAAACATCTCCCAGTTTCTTGAAGGAAACTTATGTAGTTTTTTTTTTTTTTTCTTTCAATCAATCCAGGTTTTAAATATCACATTGAAATACTGTATGGGAAATTGGTAATCACAGCCTGAACCTCTGATTAATCAGCTGAGGTAGGTGTCAGTTCAGCTGTGGGAGCACAGGTGAAAGTAATTTAGCTGTGCTCCTGGAAGGGGTGGAGCTTGATTCCACCTCCTCTAGACCTCATTTAAGGGCTGACCACCACTAAGGCAGCATCTCTTGAAGATTGCTCCTTGGTGGAGATTGCCTCAGTGGTTCCCAGCAGACCGAAGGCTTCCATATGGGTGGGTTTTTCCTGTAAATAACCTTTTGGATATTTACTACCATCTTTTCATTATTGTCACTGTACAAATACACACCCAAATCTCTCCTCAGACAAGCGAGCTTTCAAAACTGACTAAAACTTAACCCAGCATAAAGGAATCTCTCTTAAATGGCAAACTTTTGGCCCAATTGTACCTTGAAGGTACAGAGATCGAAGGCAATGCAAAATTTTATATGGACTTCCCAGCATTGAGGAATTTTATTATCTGTACAGACTGCACTCTGTTACTGTTTCTCAGCAAAGCATTGATTTCTTCTTACAGCCTAGCAGTTTCTCCTCTGGCTGCTGGAATTCACCCATTTCCATGTTTATTTCCTAGCTGGTATATCACTTCTTAATGTGTGCATCCAGAGGACAGGTGACACCTCTTCTTGATTCCCCAGAGAAGCATATAGTTTTAGATTGTCCATGTTTGTAACAATCAGGCAGCATCCTCAGAAAACATTTGCTACTATATAATAAACAAGTTACCTGCAAAAGCTGTTTTATTAGTGTTTCATCACCATTATGGTTACAATTGGATTTCTTTATTAGGGGTAAATGGGAAATAAACAGTGATTACCTGACCAAATGTTTGCTACCTGTTTTTCTGTCTGTCTTCACATCTGTGGCCACTAGAAGGGATGAGAACTTGCTGTTTATTAGGATTCCTTGTATCCCCATCCACAGCTTCTGATCATACTGCTCTGTCCATCCATGTTACTTTGAAGAAAATTAGGACCTTTTTAATCTGAAGTCTTTCATAAAAAAAGTGAGATTACAGAAGTAAGCTGTGGATGCATCTGCATGTTACTTTCCACCAGGAAAATTAACAATGAATTTTGAAGAGCACTTGACTCAATTATAACCTCTTCTTACATATTCTTCTTCCATACCAAAACACCCTGGTTCAGAGAGCACACTCATTTTAAATGATAGTTTCTTAGTTGTGCTATAGATGAACACAATTTATTTCCCCTTTTTTGTGAGATTTTAATAATTCATTGGACTTCACTGCACTTACCTATCTTGTGTTGCTTCCGTCTCACTTTGTAGACTATGGGAGATGCTTCTGCATATCCAACACAGACACTTTGATAGCACATAGATATCATAAATACAACATGTAAAGTAGTTTCAATCCAGAGAACTGTAATGGTATCTTAGAAATCACATTCAATTGGTCCACAAATCAAATCTAAAACATGGTATTATCACTAGTGGGAGCTCTGGAATGAGAGATCACTGTAATAAACCCCAGTAGTAGTATTTTTTTTCTGCTATATTTTTCAATGTTGGTAAATGAAGTGTATATTTATTGAACTGATATGTCCTTTTGAGGATAGGTATAACTTTGACAAGTCTTGTGTCTGCATAAAGAATATCCCATTAGGTAATTTGAATACAGTTTAATCTGTTATTATGAATAGTAATGTTACATGGTTAGATGACTTCATATTTATTAATTGCCAAAATGCAACTATATTTTGCTTAGCCACCTGATCCTGAGGGTAATTGTGTTGCTTGCTGATGATTTAACAAGGGATTAGAATTCTAAACAGCTGTAAAACATACTCAGAAATATTTGTCCTTGACTAAATCACAGCTCTGAGTTTATTTTTTCATCCCTGTAAAAGAGATTTGATAAACCACAGAAATTGGCCATGAGTTTTGCATCTGCTATGACGTACTATTTGAGATTTGCCTTTCTACTGTTGTAAGATACCAAGTGTATTTATTCCAGTTTACATTGTACATTCTGTTCCCTTAGCTGCTTCAGTATAAAGTACCTGTAGCTTTTAAATTCAGTGACTTTCACAACAGTTTAAAAGAATACACTTTGAAAACAGAGAAAATCAGCAGTGCCTTGTATTATTTTGATGTAACTGGAGAAGCTGCCTGCAGGCCAAGTATCATCAGCTGTTCCCTTTCAGTGCAAATGAAATGAGATAACTTGTCCTTAGGACCTTGAAAGTCTCAACTCTGCATTTACAGAACATAGCTTTCCCATGGAAAATAATAAAATGGAGAATTATATCTAGACTTAGAGTAATCTTTTGAACTTCTCAGCTATACTGGTTTTACTAAACTCTGTGAGCTCCAGCCATTGAAATGATCCTTAATTTTGTAGTGTGGCCCCACCTGAGACTACCACCCCACACACTCTGCCCATAGGACAAAAGCTGTATTTAAGTTCAGGTTTGAACACCTCTTTCCTTCCTTTGAGCTTTGTATTGAGGATCTTCAACCTTTGTTTCTAGCTATCTCTAACAAGGTCTCTTGCTCCTCCTACCTGGGCTTTCTCTAGCCATGGATAGCAATGGGTCTGGACCTGCCTGCTGTGTTCAAGTGCCCTGTGGAAGGCAGTGTTATGGGACAATGGCTGAAGGTGGGGTGATTCTTTGTTCTCTCAGCTTCCTGATGCTTTGAGCTTGCAGCTTCACATATCATAGTGTCATGGGGCAGAACAAAGGTGTAAAATGGAACATAGGAAAGGAACAGACAAAAGCAACGTGAGCTCTTGGAAGGTGTTTGTCCACTTGGTGTGTGTGTTTGTGGTCATAACCTGCTGGTCTTTACTTGGGCTTTCCAAGGGTAGTGTGGGATGCTTCAAGATAATAAATTTGTAGAAAAGATGAGTTTATCTTGTAGGTTGGTGCATGGTGTGAGACAGTTTTAAAAGGTATTTCAGGAGTGTGGTTCCTTGGCTTTTTATTTCTCAGTATATATTAAGTTGTAAAAAAAAAAAAACCAAAAAAAAAAAAACCACAACAAAAAACAGGGAGAAAGGAATGAGAGGACAGCTTGAGAATTCACTAACCCCAGCCTCGGTGGCAGAGAGAGTGAATAGGTGTTTGGCACTGCTGTGAGCAGGCAAGTTCTGATGAATGTGGCTTCTCTTTATAATATGATGGCAAAATGATTTTAGCACAAAGTAGTCAGATCTCAGAGTTTTTGAATGCCTGAATTGGGAAGTCAGGATCCAAATTTGGAATGGGATTTCAATGTGTTTCTGTCTTTTTAGTCAAGTATAATCTTCTATCTCTGTTTCAGATTATCTGTAAGAGTTTTGTACTGTAGTGATAGAATATTAGCATGCTGATTCTCTATGTTAAAATAAAATTAACCTTACCACAACATCCCCATGGTGTAATTTTCTGTGTGACTCTTGCATCCCTGATTACTGTCGAACGCACCTTTAATTTTCTAATGACTGCTGTTTACTGAGGCTGGTGATCTATTCAGCTGGTTATTGGATATTAGAGATGTGTTGTTGGCTTGTTTTTCTTCTTGCCATAAGGTTGTTTTTTATTCTTGCATAGACTTTTTTAGGTTAGGTTTTATTTCAACAGAAAGCCGTTGATTCAGGGTGTGTAGAAAAAACTGAAGACATACTTTGCTTTAATAATTCTACAGAATTAAGCACTAGTAATGAATATTTGGATATATATATGAAATATTTGTAACTAACCTCATTCTGGTGTATTTAACAGCTTCATTTACTAATAGTTGCAGCTCATCCAAAGAAAAAAACAAAACCCTTACCATCCATTTTTAAAAGAATATTATCAGCAATAGTTTACATACTTGCTGAGTGACACTGGGTGTTAGGCAGGAGAGAAGGCTGAAGTTTGCTTCCAAAGGATTCTTGAGAAGTGACTTTGAAACATGGCTTAAAGGGTAATTGCTTTTCCATCATAATTTTTTTTTTTAAAGTAGAGTGATTTTCCAGGTGTTTGATAAACACTTGGTTAAATAATATGTCTACAGTCAAATGCTCAATGAAAGTCTATGTTTGGAAAATAGCAATTGCAAAGAAAAGGGGAAAAAAAGCCATTCCAATGGCATTCTACCTCACTCAAAAAGAATGTAAGGGCTTGTAATCAAAGACTTATAGGAGCTAAGTGTTTACCCATTGCTGACTGCATCCAGTGGTGAGCTGAGATGCAATAGCAACTGCTTTCCATTTTAAGGCTGAAATATTCTTGCAGTAAATAATTATTTCTTTAACACAGTTCTCAAAAAGCATGTCCTATTGCATAATACTCTGTTTTTATATCTGGAGATAGAAAGTCCAAACCAGATCCTCTGTGGGGAGAAATAAAGCCATATTTTCAAATTATTTTTCTGCAGTATGCCATTGTCTCTACAGGGCATCTTAATGGAGTAGCAGTGTTTCTGTGTTGCAGTAGTTCTAAGTACTGGAGGAATGCTGAGACTTTAAGAGGAGAGGTCTTCAAAACAAAGTATATATAGAATCAGAGTGACCGAGGTTAGAAGAGACCTACAAGATCATCCAGTCCAGCCATCCACCTTTCACCAATAGTTATAAATCCAAACTACATGTGTTGTATCTCTAGATTTTATTAACCAATTCTTGCACCTGCTAGGCTTTAATTCTTCTGAGGGTTGCTCTCTGCACTCTGTATAAACGTGCCCACCAAAGCATACTCATGACTGCCTTTTGTACCTCTGCTCTTCCATTTGAATCCCCCCAAGCAGTGATCCAAGTGAGGCTTAGATGCTGCCCTCAACTCCTATCTGATATCTTAATTAGAACAAGGCCACTCCATCATGACCAGTTATGGACCATAAACACCTGAGCAGAAAGGGTTTTGTAGACTGTGGTTCAGCACTGTGAAATATTATCCAGAATTGGCAGGAGCTGGTGCTCTGCAGTATAATCTCTTTTTCAACTTGAGAACTAAAAATGTGGCATAACAATATTAAATATTTTGTCCATATGACAGATGGAAATAAAAGAGACAGCTACTAATGTGCTGCTGTTTTTGTTTTTATAATAACAATAATAGGAAAATGTTTAAAGGATTTGGTTAATTCTAATGCAGAAATAGCAATATTTCACTAGCAGTTGTTCTCTCTGTACTATGCTCCAGTGAAGGCTGAATGCCACCTATATTCCTACAGCTAGCTTATGTTCATAAGTCTTGATAAACAGCCTTATTAAACTAAATAGAATGAGTAGTAGATTTAGGTAGTGGCAGGGGAGAAATGTGTTTCTCTGATGACCTCTTTGCTCTCAGACCCACGCAGAAGGCACCAGACCAGTGTTTACTGCTCTGGAGTATGTGATCACAGAACACAGGGAAAGCTGATAAAGATGAAATTGATTGTTTGCAATGAAGGGGAACAGAGGACGAATGCATCTAGACCTTATTTACAAAAAAGGACTGCTAACGGACATATGCAGCAAGTGTGCAAAGATCTGTAGTTTTATCCAGCTTTAAGATATTTTGGTGTGGTGGTTACAGTGGTGGTACATCAGCTTTGGGCAAGTTTTATTCTTGATATGGCAACTTAGAGAGGCAATTTTCAGTTTATTATGTCCTTATTATGAAATAAGAGCCATCTATTATAGGTGGCTTAATAGTTAAGCACTAAAATTAGAATATAAAACATTCCGCTTTATTTTCCACCAGACAAAAGTCCTTCCGTTTTTTTTTGATCTTGCTATTGGAACATAATGGGGGAAAAAAATTGTAGTTCAGTTTCTTTGTGGTGTCTGCTGGCTTCTTAAAGGATTTCTATTATGTCAATGCTTTTTCTTCTAACTCTTATCTATACCAGTAAGTACAAAGTGGCTTAAAGCATCCATTTATTCTGTGGTCCTGGATTTAAAGAAATATCTTAGCACAGTTTTTGGTAGATGCAACCTTTTTCAGTTTCCCTTTTTCCTTTGTCAGTGACACTTCCAAACTCAAGCAATGCCCTAGCAACATGTCTGGGTCATGTGGCCCTCACATCCTGTAGTCTTTATGAAGACCAAAATGCTTGTTGGTTCTCTGTGTTGAAACTGAAGTATGTCTGAGGAAATAGCTTCCCAGAACTGCCTTCCATCTGCCCAAGATGAGGGTGTCTGCTGTGAGAACTCTGGGGGAGGACAACAAAACTTTCCCTCACTCCTCTGAGATGATTCTGGCTTGTATGGAACAGCTGGGTTAGAGAAGGAAAGATAGCCTCTCCAGCCTGTGTGAGCAACAGTTGGAGAGAAATGAGCCCTTTTACTGTAATCAGACAGTGGAAATTGTATGCAAGTAGTGATTTTTTTCTTTAATAGTATTTACTTCTGAGTTGTTTGGTTACTGTTTTTATGACAGATAATTGTTTTTCTTTCCTGTTAATAGCATTATAAAGATTTAAGTTCTTTTATTATTACATTTATTTGTTTTAGAAGAGAAACTGTAATAGCAGGACTTGCCCCAAATGACTGGCTTTCTCGAATATTCAGTACCCAACTGATTCCACTGCCAATGTGTAGGGGGAATATAAAATGATGAATATCCTAAATCTGAGCATGAAGACTTGGCAGAATTGGAGGATGGAGGGCGGGAGTGATTCCTGAGTACATTCATTAACTGTTTAAATATTTTCTTGCCAAGAGTTTTCTGACTTTTTTTTTTAGAATGAACTTGAGACAAAGGGCCTTTCTTCTTTTGTGGATGTGGTGTTCATTGGGATTCACCTGATGCAATACTCTGTCATTAACTCATCAAAGGGCTGACTCCTTGGAGCCTCATCAACAGAAAGACAGGAGGAGACCAAAGCATTGGAAGTTCTTTCTGCGTTGCAAAGCGGAAAAACAGTCCAATGGATTATATGACATGGCAGATCTTGAAAGTACAGCACACAGAGGAAGGAAGGAGTGTCATAAATACAAGGGTATTTGGCTGTTATTTTTAGAGTTGACTGACAGATAACCACGTAGCAGTGATGTGTGTGGGGAGGACTAGTGGAATAATGCTGGAGATGGTTATAGTCTGATGTAACTCCTGTGTGATGACAACTCCCTGGCTTGTAGTTGGTCTTTATCCCTGACATGCAATGTTCTACACGTCAGCTTTCTTTTGTTTTCCATGGCTTGTTTCTCTTTGCTTTCCACACCAAAAAACAATGAACTAATGAAAATGATCCTTTTATGAGATAATGAATGTCATTTGTATTTCTACACATTCCACTTTGAGCATAGGAGAAATGCACTGTACGGTTGGGCAAAATGGTTGCCCACAAATAGAAGGAAGACATTTTTTTCTCTTCCCCCCTCCCAATCCCCCCCCCAAGTGTTTCTTTCCTTTGGAGGAATGTAAGAGCCTTCTCAGCATGGGGTTACTCCATTGTGGGTGGGTCACTGGTGTACAAACTAAATCCTTTTCCTACTCCCATTCTCCAGATCAAGGCTGACACACTTATAAAAAGGCAGAGCCAAGCTCAAGGGAAGACTTCAAAAGAGAAATGCATCCTTTTCTCTGTGAACTCTGTTGCTTTTTGTCTGTGTTCCCATCGAGGTCTCCTTTCCAGGTATTAGTCATGTAGTGCTCTGGGTAACAGTAAATAAACAGTTTTGTTCTGAGAATTTCCTATTGCTGCTTCAAGTCTGAGCCTGTATCCTTATTTTGGTGTCTTGAGGAATATCTTGCCCTCTGTCACTCTGCAAAAGGTGGAATTTCATCCTTTGTGGTAACACAGCTGTGTTTAGGGAGAACTGCTGTTACTGCACTAAATAAGTCAGTTCATGCTCTCCAGAAAGCCTGTCCCTTTTCAAGGATTTAAATCCAAGAGGAAATCCCTCTAATATTAAATAACATTACAGTATAGGAAAAAAGAATATATATATATATTTATCTATACTTGTACAGGAGTAACAAACAGTGAATATAGGGCACACCTAATATGTGAGTCCTAAATTAAGGAGATGCAAGAGGAAGAAAATGCATAAAATCAATCCATAACAGAGAAACAAAATTACTATTATAACAGAACGATGACAGACTTAATTAACATCTGTTGGGTCAGGTTTCAGAGAAGTGATCAAAGAAAATACTTGAGTACAAAACAAGCTACATAGTAAGTGTTCAGTAGATCAAAACATTTAAAAATATTTCAAAGAAGTATGAGATGTAAAAGGTGGGGAAAAAAAATTAGGGATTATGTGAGGATTATGCTGAAACTTGACTAAAGGACAAGCACTCCTGAACAAATAACATTACATTAAGCTAATTAGAGTTCAGAATATGAAATTGTTAAAGTTTGCTATCTCAGCTGTTTCTTTAAACTGGAAAGGGGATTAATCCATATTATAAAAATAGTTAGTGGTTCAGAGGGCAGAAGCTATAAAATACTGCTGAAGGTTGGAAAAACAATAACAAAATTCACCAAAAAATGGAGTCTGAAGTCCCAGTACTTGAATTGCTTAGAAATGTGAAGAGCTATTTGTGTGAGCAAATCTGCTGAGCTCAAGTGCACAGCTTGTATCAGTAAGGCAACATGTGTACATAGGTGCTTTGGGATGTACCCGAAATCCATGGTATTTTGTCTGCAGTTAGATTGAGTATTTTAGCTGAAGCTAAAACATTAAAAATAAATCAGAGAGCATTCTTCCTTGCTGCTATTGTCCTAGAGAAAGACATATGTTCTAATTCTTTTATATTTTCTTAAAAGACTGCGCTGTAAACTTTCTTATTTAGTAAAGAGTTCTGAAGGCTTTCAAGCCCCATTTAAATCAATAAGAACTGTGAGTGCCAGAAACCCATAAGGATAGGAACCCGGCACATTGAAACTTGCAGAGGATGTTATGGCTGACTGCTGGCTCCTCTTGCTGGTAGAAGATGCTGAGGCAGGCAGCCAGCTGCTCTCCCCAGGAGGGAGTTAGTCCCTGGATCTCAGTTTGGGAACTGCTGTCTTAAATAAATCTTTTCAAATATAGAGCCTTTTATGTTCTTTCCAGTTCTCCAACCTTCTCACAATTACCATTTCACATGGGAAGCATGTACCCTTTCTTCTTGCTCCTCTCCTTTTATTGAGATGAGTTTTCAGTGTTTTACTCCAGTTGTAATACATATGCATGTGTACATTTGTGTATTTGATTCATATGGCAGAGGTAACAAGAAGCACATTTGAGCCTGAGCTTGTAGAGTCTGCACAGCAAATACAAAATAAGACAGTGCTGTGTATGTGTGTGTGTATATATACATATATAAAGCACAATTTGAGTCTAGAGATTGTATATGGGTCATCTCTTGGTTGTGAATGTGTTTTACTTATTGTATGCTTATTTAAAAAAAGAAAATTGCACAGATGCTCAGTGTACATGCCAAATAAAACTCCTGAAAAAAATAAATACAGTAATTATCTTTTACTTTATCTGGATGATGGAGCATTTAGTTGTGTGACTATCACAGTTTAAGGGCCAATGTGAAAACTGCAGCGCTACACTACTAACATACTTCCAGCAAACTGGCGGTAGAGAGCAATCAGCTATAATCCATGTGAAAACAAAGACAAATGAAGTTTGGTATTTGGAAATGTAATAGCCTTATAGAACTACAAGAAAGCTATGAAAAATCTATGCTCCTGTAATATCTATGCTCCTGTACGCACTGTGAGGAGCAAAGTCTACTTAATCTGCATTTCTTTCATCCTGCATTGCTGAAACCTGCAACTTTGGTAGGATGGAAAAAACAGAATGTTAAGGATATGGGAATAAATCAATTGCATGTGTTCCCCCCCCCGCCCACCCTTTGTGAAATACATGGGGCCACTGAATGACAAACAGATTTTTTTTTGTTTACTATGTAGCTCTTTGTAAGACAGAGAGAACGCTACTGTTCAGGGAATGGTAGACTATTAGCTTCTAGAACAGGAAGGACTGCGTTGTCTTGTCTAAACATAGACATAAGGTGAAGAGATCACACAATATTTGTTTTTCTACTGGATGGTTTATTTGCATATGTTTAGTGGGAGTTCTCTGCTGAGAAAATACAGCATCTGAAGGAAGTGTGGAGGAATAGTGTAGTGCTCAGCGCTTTGAGGTCAGGAAGGTGAAAGCACGCTGAAAACTTTGCCAGGAGGCTCGAGCATTTTTGTGGTTTCATCTGTTTACCTTAGCTATGATAGAAGATTTAGGCAATTACCAAGCAACCTCAAACAGTGTCTTGTTCAGAAATACTACCACCTCCTTCACAGTATCATCATTGGGAGCTCAGTATTTTAAGCTTTTTCATTTAAGTGTTGTTTTAACGAGGTCTGATATAATTAAGAGATAAAGAATGGTGGCTGAAGTGATCCATTTAGAAAAGATTAGTTGGAGGTTGAGAAGGGGAAGCTCTTGCTTTCATTAGAGCTCAGCCTAGGACTGAATAGCTTCTGTGGTTGCTGATTCACAGCAGTTCTGAAAGGGCATGCCTCTTTGAAGAGTTGCTGTATATTTTCAAGGAAACTGGTAAACAACTCTTGCTTAGTCTTGGATGTGTGCTGGCATTATAGCAGTATAGCACAAGTCCTTGACTCTCATACTCAAGATATCTAATTATTTTTGTGCTTCAAAGATAGTCATGCTTTTCAGCCTCTCCATTCTCCAGTGTGAAGTAAAGGTGTTCCTAACACCTCTTTTCCTCATTGCCAACCAATTAATTTTACAACACTTTAATTCTGTTGCACTTTCCTTTTGTTCCCTTCCTATTTATTTTTGTCTCCTCTCCTTTCACCCCTCTCTTTATTACTTCCTGAGGTGTATTTGTTTTTTTTTCTCCCCACAACCTTTCTGAGTTCTGTTTCTAGGTTTCTCTTGCCAGGGCAGTATGGGGTAGATCCTCAGCTGTTTTCTAGAAGAGCAAGTACATCTATTTGTCTCCATGTTCCTGTGTTTGTCTGCAGGAGACCAACAGAAGAGAAAAACCAATTAGAAAGTGAAGTGTCTTTTCTGAGAGAGAAACTTCAGGCTCACGATGTGCAATATACCTGTGTTATAATGAGCTGTGGCTAGGATACAGGCCAGAAAAGTGTGGAGCATGAAGTGCACATTGATAACTTGCATACACAGATTTCACTAAATAGCTGCCCAGTAATCTCTCTGGAGCAAGCTTTGTTCTTAGTTTTTCAGTGTTTTTACATCTTGTCTTAACTGGTAATAAGTCTTTCTCACAGTATTTCCTCACTGCTGGCTTTGGTTTTGAGTGAGGTGCATGAAAAAGAAGTCATCAACACTGTTAGCTCTTTCCAGCACTGAAATTTAGGTCTAAGAACAGGGAGAGGTGTGCTGAAAGCAGCTCTCCTCCCTCCTTGAAGCTGGTTTGCTCTTATTTCCATATAGCTGCCCCCAAACATTAACACCATCCTCTCTGTCTTCTACAAATGGAGTGCCCCAAGCCAAAGGAGGATGGATTGCTGGTGTGGATATGAATGCATTAATTCTCTCAGAAAGTTAGGCACACTGCTAACTCTGCCAAGTGTGGGAAATAGAAGCTACCCGTGAGGCTGGTATAATGCATGCCCATATTATCAGAGAGTAGCTCAGGAGACCTGCTGTCTGAACTGGCTGGTGCTGAGGACTTGGTGCTCAGACTGAAGTGTTTGACTCAGTTGTGGTCTGGCCCTGGTACACAGGGTGCTGGTGGGACCTGAGGTTTCTTAGCTGTGCTGCTGGAATGCTTTTTTTGTCTCACTGCTTGCAGTGTGCACTGAGGCTGCTTCAGAGCTTGCTTCAGTGTGTTCCTGGTGCACAATAAAACAGCACTGTAGTCAAGCATTGAGTATTCCCATTTTGACCTCACCTTTTTCTCTGAGCTCAAACTTCATCATGTGTTATGACAGACTAACTGTGGTCTCAACCTTTTACTATAACAACCAGAACTGCTGATCACTTTTTTTCTCATCAATCCCAGCAAAACAGCAATAATATGATACTGGGCACCCAGGGCTGAATGTTCAGTTGTGCTTGTGAGTGCTGACTGCTGGTGAGGTGTGGTATGAGCTACAGCAGGAATACCTACAGAGAATAGCGGTGCAGCTTATGTTTTGCAGCAGACTGATGCTATAAATGCTCCACAACATAGAGAATGGTTTGGGTTGGAAGTAGACTTAACGATCATCTATAGGTGGGGATACAACCCACTAGATCAGGCTGCTCAGGGTCTCATTCACCACCTCCAGAGATGGAGTAGCCACTGCTTCTCTGGGCAACCTGTTCCAGTGCCTCACCGCACTCACAGTGAAGAGTTCCTCCCTTATTTAAGATAAACCTGCCCCCTTTCAGTTTGAAGCCGTTCCCCGGGTCCTGTCACTACGCTCTCCGATTAGGGGTCCCTCTCCATCTCCCCGCAGGTCCCTTTGGGTGCCGGGAGCCGTCAGTCGGTGCTGACGACGGCCGCGAAGTCGGTCCGAGGGTGCAGCCCCCGCGGTGCGGGCCCCAGGGCGGCGGCGGGGCGCAGCGTCTCCGCTCCGGCTGCCCGCGGGGGGGCGGCGGCCGCTCTCGGCGGCGGAGCGCGGGGCTGAGCGAGCACTAGTGGGAGCTGGAGAGGGCAAGAGGAGGGGAACAACGAAAAAAGTCCCCGACCCAAGTGCAACGGCCGCGGTGCAGCGGGTGAGGCGGCGCCGACGAGCGGTAAGGACGACGCGAAAGGGGTGGCTGTTCCGCAGCACCGGAGCTGCTCAGTTGCAGAGGGAGCTGCTCGGGCCGCTCTGCGCTGCAGGCCGGCGGTTTAAGAAGCCTCTGTCTCCCTGAACGTTGATCTGTGTGGTTTTGTAACTTGGGGTTGGTGGAGAACGGGGCCAATCGGTGGGTAAGGACGCGGCTGTGCGGGCTGGTGGTTAGGGGCAGCTGCGGGGCTTCGTCACGTGCGGTGAAGCGGCGTGAGAGCCGGCGTGCCCTTCGGGTCGGATCACTCGGTAACTTCGGGCTCGCTTTGAGGCCGTCCGGTGGATGCAGATAAAAGCAAGCCTAGCCGATAAGGAACCTGTGGGGGGCATACAGACCCCAAGGTCTGTCCCACGTCTTGGTAGCGCGACGCCGGGGTGAGGGTAGGAGTGTAGGAATAACGCTCCGGAACGCGTTGAGCGTGCAGCCTCTCATCTGCAGCTCGGCTTCGTCCCGGAGAGGGTGTCTTTGCAGCCCGTATCGATCTTCTGTTTCCACGGACCCCTCGAATGGCCCCTGACCCCGGGTAAACTTTCAGCGTTCACGCCGTGGCAAGGATGTTTGTGCTTTAACTCCGCGCTGTGACAATAACCCACACCTCTGTCTGGTACCGGTGATGAAGGATTGTTCCTTTTTCCTTCTTGTGCCACTCACATTTGTATACTTGCACCGTTTTTCCTCTCGTTTTCATCCTGGAAAGCTCCCTCTTGCTTCGTTTAAAGCTAATCTGATGGGAAACTGATATCGCCACGTGTTTGTTTGTTTGGTTTTGAGAGTGGACCATTCAGAACGCTTGTGTTTGGAGTCAGGACACTGAGAGGTGGGATTGCCCACAGGGGTGGCTCACCTCTGTCAGGAGCTGTGCAGACTCCTGCTCCCTCCTCCTGGCAGGGGGTGTGTGTACAGGGGTGGATTCCATTCAAAGTTACTTTAAAAGCAACTGAAAATTCAAAGCAGCACATTTTAACATCAGAGCGACATGATGAATTCATAATACACTGTAAATTCTCTGGTTAATATGTTGAAACTTCGTTATGAAACAGTTCTGCAGTTGTTTCAAAACAAGGAATCCACCACAATAAACACCATGGAAGGGCCACAAGTGCCTTCCCACAGCCTGCTGCCCAGCCCAGCTTCAGCAAACTACTCTTGATTTACACTTATGCATCTGGAGTCTCTGGGATAGTTGTATCTCCTATTGTCTGTGTGCATCCTTGAGCTGATACTGTGTGGGTCAGTGTACCAAATGCTGCAGCTTCACTGATTTTTAAGGATTCAAGCAAGTGTGTTTGAATTGTTGTGCTTGTGCCATTGAAGTGATGCATGCTCAAGTTGCTTTGCCTTATGGAGCCTTTCTCTTTGCAGCACCAAGGCCTTGGGTCTTAAAAATCCTCTTAAAGGGGTTTAGTTTGTAATAATGTAAACTGACAGATTTGCAAAGACTGTTCCCAGAATCTCATTTTTCCTGCATGTTTCTGTCATTCTTCCCTGTATATTGTTTCTTAGAAAACAAGAGGTTCAATATGTAAGACATAATATCTGTTGCCAGGTACAAGGAAACAGTGGGACAGAGCCTGATGCTCAGTGGGAAATGATGCTACTACTCCCAAGAAATAAGAATAATATATATTTTTTTAATGCATGCTTATGAGCTGCTCTATTTCTTAACTACTGACTAAAAAGCACTTACCTAGTGAGTAAATACTGTGGGGAATGGGCTGCTTTGTGCTACCTTACCTGCACAGTACCTGAGGCAATGAGCTGCAAGTGAGGGCTGTCTATGTCTCACAGACACCATGTAGGCCATAACCTTTGGATAGAATATAGAATAAACCAGAAAAGTCACCCCTAAAACTTGTGACTGGTATGTTCTCTTTTCTATAGGGTAGTTGCAAGGGTAGAATAATGACCAGATCAACACACATAATTATTCTACTGAAGAAATTGGTTATGTTTTATGGAGACATGGATCACCATATTGTTAATAGCGTAAATATTTAGCAGAACTAAATGAATTAATGGTACTTAATACAGAAGATTATAAAATGTATTTTATGATGGATTTGGATTTTGTGTTTATTTGTTTTTAATATATGAACTACTATTTTTATGCTCCCTTGAACAAACTGGGTGTTGCTGCTGATAGGCCAAAGCAGGAGGAAAATGGTTAGAAAACATTCTTGAACTGAGTTTTGCACATGCCAAATGGGTCTCTTCATTAATTGCTGCAGCAGTGGGTATTTCAGACTGAGCCTGCTTTTGATAAGTACGTCACTCTTTCTACTCTGTGTCTGGTGGAATTAGCAAAAGTGTAACAAGGACTATGTGATAAGGTTTCCAAAAAGTCAACAAATTGTAACATTCTGATGATATCTGTAAATTAAACTGTGCTTTTTATCAGCAATCTTGTTCTTCTGAGTGCATGAAAGAAGGAAAGATTTCTCTATTACAGCTTCTGCTAGGGTTGGACTTTTTGTAATAAGGAAGTAATTTTTAGGTAACTGTAATACTCCATAATGTTTGATTACATTATACTATGTTTGTCGTGCGTTACGTTGCTGAGTTTACTTTTCTCTGCTTATAATGTCATCTCCTCATCAAGCTGTACAGAAATGCCTGTGTGCTCAGTTATTCATTATGGTTCAAGCTAGGCTGTGTGTGCACACAACCGACAGCATGCACACAGAGGTGTGTGGCTGTGTCTCTTCTATTCAGGCAATGTGTTTTAATTCCTCCCACCCACAGAATGCATTGTAGGGTTTTGATAGAGAGCAAGACTTAGGAAGTCTTTGTTCTTATGCATTGCATCTCCAGACTGATTCCCTGATAGGAGAGCAGTAAGTTCCTGCTCCAGCTTCTCTCCTCATGGGTGCTGTGCTTTCAGTCCAGCTGCCTGCTTTTCTGTGTCTTGTCAGAGTGAATATCTCTGAGAGCTCGAAACCTTTGTCAGATTTGGTTATAATTGGCCAATAGCCTCAAAACTTGTAAGAGAGGGTCTGGAAGGCATGTTTATCCACAGATAAGAAAGTCTAAACATTTCATTGGGAAAGAAGGCAGAGAGTTATTTTCTATCTGAGCCATGTGTAGAGCAAGCTCTGATCTAGCAGGATGGGTGTCTTCATGAGAACCTAAATGACTATTTAGCCCCCTATACTCATAGTCACCTGTTGCTGCTTACAGAACTGCAGATCTGAGTCCACAGTTTGAGGAGGTGGGTGCAAACCACTGAATGCAATGAGGGGAAAAGCCTGGGGTAGCGGTGTGGGTGCAGGGAAGAGTGTCCCTGAAGATAATTTCTCTGTTTAAAGCTTCCAGAAAGTTGTATTTCAAGCAGTACATGAACTGTAGTATGTGGTGACTTGAATATACAATGATCTTTAGAAGATTTTTTCCACAGAAATTGATTTTATTACATGTTGAAAATTAATCCAGTGTTAGTGTTAAAATATATTGCTAGGAACCTTTACATTTTATATTATTAAGCCAAAGGCTGTAGTTTCTCATACCAGCATGAATAAAGGCACGTATTTAAAGTGCACGTTCTTTAGAATTACCTCATTTTGTAACACAGATGTAACTGTTCCCACCTGAAAGAAAAGTAAAATTTGGTTGGGATTCAGAAAGATTTCACGTGTAAAGCCTGAAACCCAGAATGGGTTGTGTGTAAGATTAGCCACTTAAAAGGAAAGTTTCTAAAAGGTTAAGTTATCCAAGACTTATTCCCTGAAGCTACAAACATATTTGCTCATGCATAACTTCACTGAGGAATCCTTAAGTGAACAAAATTATGTACTTGCATGTTTGTAGAATTGAGACCTTAATTAGCTCGAGGTTAATTTCCCTTCTTCCTAATTAAAAACAGAGGTCAATTAAGGATCAGGTGAGATTTTACCTTCATGACTATCATCCTTATCAGAAATAGGTGTTCTGATACGTATTTCAATATAATCTCTGGCCTTTCTTCCAATTTACTTTCTTTTATTCATACCAGTTTGGGACAAGGAAGTAGTTGCATTTAAAATAGACTTTAAAGGTGAACTGTTGAAGTACACATTTCATTTTCTTGGGGGGCGGGGGAAGGGAAGAGAGAATACCGTGGGAAAAATAATAGATTTATTCACATTGGACTGATAATGTGTATTTGAGCAGGGATTTGCTACGTTTCTTATCTGTCTTAAATATGTGAATACAGCTCGATTTGTAAATTGAGTCAAATGCAATTTGTATCTTCATGTGTCTGCAAATTTCTCTTTTTCCCCATCAGAAGTGATGATAAACACAAACATGCATGTGGACTGTAGTGCAGAGGGTACAGGTATACTTACAGCCTGAATCTTCTCTAGTCGGATTTGATTCAGCTCCTGATGATTGTAGGCCCTGCATGTACGTGAGAAGATTTGGACAGGGCAAACAAATTCTTGCTTCTGTGCCAGCTGTATTGCAAAGTTAGAACAGTGTAATGGAGATAAAGCTAATTAGCTATTTGCATTTGCTACTGAAGTTGGAGAAATGTTTTTTTTTCCTATCAGGGAATTTTTCTCCAGGCATAACTATCTGGTAGAGTTTGTTAAAATGAATATAGTAAGACTTCTGTAGCCTGCAGAAATACAATTAATTTCATACAAGCATCACAAACTTGCTTTATTAATAGGTAAGTCTTGCAGGGTCTTGTTCTCCTGGAGAATCAAAGTGGAGAAACCCTTCAAACTGAGCTGGGTCCTGGTGTTTCAAAGACATGGCACTTGCACTTTCATACAGCTCTGCATCTCAGTTTGCCAGGTGAGATGCAGGCACAAATACCCCTTAAGGTGTTCAGAGATTCTGAGTCAAGAAAGAGGTTGACTCCAAGCTACTGCTGTTGATGGACAGAGTGAAACTTCTGCTGTTTAGAGGACTGTGTCAGTACAGGTTAGGGGATGACCTGCTGGAGACAAGCTCTGCAGAGAAGGATCTGGGGGTCCTGGTGGACAACATGTTGGCTATGAGCCAGCAGTGTGCCCTGATGGCCAAGAAGGCCAGTGCTGTCCTGGGGTGCGTTAACAAGAGCATGACCAGCTGGTCCAGGGAGATGATCTTCTCCCTCTACTCTGCCCTGGTGAGACCACATCTGGAGTACTGTGTCCAGTTTTGGGCTCCCCAGTTCAAAAAAGATGGGGTCTCCTAGAAGGAGGCCAGCGGAGGACCATAAAGATGATTAAGGGTCTGGAGTATCTCTCCAGTGAGGATAGGCTGAGTAACCTGTGTCTGTTCAGTATGAGGAAGAAGAAGACTGATGGGAGATCTAATTAATGTTTATAAATATCTAAAGGGAAGTGTGAGGGAAATGGATGAGGCCAGGCTCTTCTTGGCGATGCGTAGTGATAGGGCAAGGAGTAATGGCCTAAAACTTGTATGTGGAAAGTTCTGTACTAACATGCTGAAGAACTTTATGGAAAGGATGATGGAGCACTGGAAGATGTTACCCAGAGAGGTTGTGGAGTCTCCTTTTATGGAGATATTCAAGACCCATCTGGACGCCTACCTGTGTGACCTATTGTAGAGTGCCTGCTTTGGCAGGGGGGTTGTACTTGATGACCTCTTGAAGTTGCTTTCAACCCTGCAGTTCTGTGATTCTGTGTCTGCTTTATGCTTTCATCTTTAAAAAACAGTGTTGATAATGTATTTTTGCATTTTTTTCATAAGCATTCCTTAGCAGCTGTTCAGAGCTGCTACATCTAACATCTTGCAAATATTATGAATGTGAAGTTTTGAATCTGCATTGTATTTAGGGTTTCAAATAGAAATATCATTTCTGTCTGGGAGATTATAAGAAATGCATTGTCTTAGGATTGCCAGTATGTTTTTTTGTGTTCAAACTGCTGTCTGCCTCAGTCTGTGGTTTTCAGAGGACACCCATCACTGTCATATGAAGTGAACTTCTTATGGCAGGAAACATTTCTCACACAATATTAAACTCCTTTTCCAAGTTTACTTTGGCACATATGTAATTGCATTACTGAAGCTACAAAGCAAAAACAGTTTTCTCTAGAAATTTGGGATTAATTGGAATTGGATGGTAAATCCTGTGGATATATTAAGAGTTAAATCTTTTTAAATAGGACATGTAAGCTATGCCTTCCAGCAGTACATGAGCAGCAGTGGCATCGCATAGATGCATGCTTGTGTTTGATGGAAGGAACAGGATATGTTTTTCCAGAGAGCTGCTGCAGCAGCAGGCATATCCATATTTCTGCATTTACAGAGAAGAGTGATATGTTTGTGTTGCAACAGGTTAGGCTTCTCTATTTCCCTCTACAGATAAGTAAGGAGATTACACAGTGTTTGTCTGTTTAGTCTAATAGGGGCGTTGCTGAGTGAGGACTGGCAGAAATCACTAGTTACTTCAATTAAAATGACAGAACATAAAAATAACCTTTAACTTTTTTGCTCTGAAATACACTGACAAGGTGTCATCAAGTTTTTCTGTAACTGTATCATGAATTTTTTTCAGGACTATTTCATTTTGAGTGATGTTTGCTTTCTTGACAAGAGCTGGCATGTGATCTGTATTACACTTGAGCTATGGTTGGAGCTAGTGCAATTTTCTTATGGCTTGCATTTTCTTTTTAAGGCTCTGTGGAAGTCATTGGTTATTTGAGAATCAGGGCTTTCTTTTGAAAAACAAAAGCAAATTGACAAGAATAAGAGTTCCTAGTCCTCATGGTTGAAAACTTCAGTCTTATTTTTGAGGCTTAGATCTTTGATCGTTTGACTTGCATGTGTAACGCCAGTAAATCTACATAATCTGTGCATACATATTTTGTTAGCTTTCTGCAAAAAAGTGGCTTTTATATTTCATGCAGAACTGATTTTTTTTATTCACCTTGCCATTGTAGGCAACGTGACTTGGAATGACATGAAGAAATGAGAGCCTGCCAAAAGGATTTAATCTATTTTTATACTGCCCTTCTGCTCTCAAATATTGCATGTATATTTCAAATAATTACTTTCAATGGCATTTCTTTCCTTAGTAGCATTTCAGCTGTTTCTAGAAACTATTATTGGCATTTCTTTTATCTTGCTGTAAATTTAATAAAAATTCAAACTGAATTACTTTTGTAATATATTCTTATGGGTGTAGTGATTGATACTTTCAAAAGTTTGTGGGCCCTTGTTTTGCAAGTAGTTGTCTTACCTGTATTGAAAAACCCTTTAAAATGAATTTTTAAATGCTAGTCATACAGAAATACTGGCCTTGGCTCAAAATAAGAAGTGAACTGCAAACAGTCCAGTTGACTAAATGCCATACTCTGATGGTAGTTTATGATTTGAGGGCGGAGGTAAACTTTTAGAAGTGGTTTCCTATAAAATTAAGGTTGTAAATGAGCAATCATTTTTGGGAACTGTTTAGAGCATTTGAGGAGCTGCTATGACTAGCTTTTTTTTTTTTTGCTTTTTTTTTTTTCTTTCTGAGTTTCTATCAGGCCTAGTTGTGATCTGACATAACTACATGTGCTGTCCTCAAGCTATTCTCAATCAGAGTGAAGCAAATGGGTGAAGTCTGAGTTGGCCCAATTGGTTAAGGAAGAAATGAACTGTTGAAAATGGTAAGCTTTCTCAAACTCTTCTCTGTGACTCCAGAATAAGCAACACTCTCAAACGGTACTTCAAATATGTTCAGGAGTAGGGAAGGAAAGTGCTTGAACATTTTCTGTGCAACTAATTTCCTACACAGTGTGTGTGTACATACATACATATATATTTGTGTGTGTATATATATATACACACACACAAATATATATTCATATATATATGTTGAATATATAAACTGAAATAATAAACTGAAAATAATGGAAGGAAGTCCCAGGAGATATAGAAATCTAAACACTGTGATATCACCAGGAGTCCTGCAAAATCATTGCATTTGGCTTTGGTCTTATGAATAGGCTAACTGATAGTGGTGGTGTAACAGAGTTTAACGTGTGACGAGTTGATACCTCTGTTGCTATGTTCTTGGATCCTGCTGGGTTGAAGCATAGCATTGTTGTTTCAGTAGAATGAAACAAATCCTTCATGTTGTGTGAAGGCTCAGCCATGATTCTGTGAGGCACTGGCAAAGGAAAATGCTGCCAGCCCAAGTTGGAAGAGAGAAATCAAATGGAAGAGTTTGCAGGGGGAAGTCAGGACTGCTACTGCTTTGTTTTTTTTCATGTTGGCTAAGGACAGAAAGGATGGGTTTCTGGAAGCAGCAGCTGTATGTATGTGGTAGTAATAGTTATAGATCTTGGCAAACCTTTGAAAGGCTTCTAAAAAAACTTTCCTCTTCTCATCCAGAATTTGTTGTCAACCCTTTCTTGCAGTCTGCACATTGTGTAGATGTGACAGCTATAACATAGACATTGTGTAATGAACAGCATGTTTTTATTTATTTATTTATTTATTAATATACGCTGTTTCTCTTAAACCAGCATTTACTGAAATAGTAATATCATACTTCAGAGGAAAAAAATCTTCCCCTTCACTGGAGTTGCAAACTGGACAGCCTTTCAAATCATTTGGAGATTGGCTGACTTATTTCCAAGCATGCACATGCATCTTTTGCACTTGTTACCTTTGAGTAGTATGAGTATTCAGCACCTCTAAAGATGAAATCCATGCCTTTCTTATTTCACTTGTGTACTGTAAGTTAATATGCAGATTTGTCAGCCCTTTGAACTATTCCAGTTTATCTGTTTTTTTTCAGAGAACACATACTAACTTACAGGTGATTTTCTCATTGTAACAGGTGTTAGGCCAGTTACATCTTTTCTTTAGGTGCAAAAAATGCAAGCGAGTTAAACAGTGTAATTAGTATCTTTCCTCTTTGTGGAGATAAAAATCATTGCAGAACAGTTGCTAGCAGCTTGAAACTACATCTTAAAGTCCTTGAACTCTTTAAGCCATATCTTCAAATAAGGGAGATGTGGGGGTGGAAGGAACGATACATGATTTTCAAAAGCTGTGGGAAATATTCAGCACAGGACAACATTTTCTTAATGACATCTTTCTCTGAAGTGTATGAGATGAGGGGTACAACCACAGGCTGCAATCTTGAAAACACTTGTATGTGAAAGAGGGCAAGTAGGGTGACTTTCATCCCACTATGAGGCATTGCCAAGCACATCACATAGATCCATGTGATAATCTTTGCTGAACGAGGAAGCCTTATGATTGTGGTGGTGATACCACGTATTTTGGGGGGGCATGGGGAAATGCAGTCATGGGCTGTGGCACAAGGGATATGCCAAGTCATTAATTTCAGGGATTTGTTGCATTATTTTTTTTTTCCTATAGCCTTTTGGCCCACACACGACTTTTGGCCACGGATGCTGCCTTTTCCAGCAGATGGCTTGTTACATAATATGATGTAGGAGGCTTTCTCAGCCCGCTAGTGTAGTAAACCCTTCTGCACATATTCTTAAGTTCCCTGAGCTTGTTTCAAAGGAACTGCGTACGTGTCTGTAAACCTAGGATATCTTTGCCCTCTCTGTCCTCAGTTACAGCAGAATTGTACCTCTGGAAGAAGCTATGGCTAAACAAGGAAGACAATTAATGTGGATTATACCTCCTCTCTTTCAAAAGCAGGAAGACGGGTTAGTTATAGAAATAGAAGAGCTGCTAAATATTTAACTGCAAAGTAGATCCGTATCTGCTCTAGAGAGGCCTTTACATTTTGTCAATCCATAATGTCCACAATTTAGTTTGAAATGAGATAAATAACTGGTTTTGCAATTAAAAACTGGCACTAATGACCTTTAAAGACAGTTCTTCCTCTAATTATCTGACCTCTGTAATGCCATTAACCTGTCAGCTGTGGTGCATTTCAAGTCAAAGGTTTCTATTACTATAACTAGGTATAACCTAGGGGTTGTGAGCATATTTTGTGTTTTGCTAAGAGCAATAGAAGTACAATATGATCTGGGCTGTTGTGTGTACTTTTAAGTTAGCTGTCTGCATTTAAATCCATTCATTTATTTATATGATGTTTCTTCCATAAGACTCAGAGAAAATGTTGAAAGGAAATGGTTTTTGAGACACTTGTATATCTGGGTTAAATATTTCACTGTGATATTTGTTATGTTAACGCTCCCAGAATCACTGAATCGTAGGGGTTGGAAGGGACCCCCAGAGATCATTGAGTCCAATACCCTGTCAAAGCAGGTTCCCTACACCAGGTCGCACAGGTAGGCATCCAGGCGGGTCTTGAATATCTCCAGAGAAGGAGACTCCACAACCCCCCTGGGCAGCCTGTTCCAGTGCTCTGTCACCCTCACCTTAAAGAAGTTCTTGCGTACATTCATGCAGAACTTCCTATGTTTCAGTTTCTGGCCATTTCCCCCTGTCCTGTCTCCGCACACTGCTGAAAAGCGTCTGGCCTCACCACTTTCCCCCCCCCCCAACTTAGATATTTGTAGACCTGGATCAGGTCCCCTCTCGGTCGTCCTTTCTCAAGGCTAAGCAGACCCACTTCACAAAGCTTTTCTTCACAGGGGAGATGCTCCAGGCCCTTTAAGGGTGGGGAGGGGGGAAATGTTTGCAAAAATGTGTTCATTTTCTTCACAAGAAGTATAGAGAAGTCCTGTTTATGACCTGTGGCATAGAGAACCATCATGTGTGCTTTATTTCTATAGTTTTCTTTTTCTGATCTAGATTTTGAGATGTTACACTTTGGAAAATAATGCTTGGGCTGGATCCTCAATTGTATTTCCAAGTTCTTTTAATGAAGTTTCCAGTAAACATGGATTCTATGACTTGCTATATTTTGCAGTGCTACTACAGTGAAGTACGTCCACGTAAACCTCCTTCATTCTTTGAGCAGCACCATTCCATGAGTCCAGTTAACAGATATTCTGAAGATGGTTTTCTTGGGTCCTATGCTTTGTTGCATCTTTAAAGCTGCAGTGTTTCTTTTCTATAGGGATCCATCTGATACTGTAATTGTCCTGTAAGTAGTGAAATACTAGTAGTAAAATACTTGTGAAAATGCAAACCATGTTGGGATCTGCTTTGAGAGCATCTTAATAAATTCCTATCTTCCTCGAGTACTGAAGTACTGATCTTTATTTTTCTTTTTTCTCTTTTTTCTTTCCCCCAAACTGTTCCTTCTCCTTCATGGTTGAGAAGATGTAAAATTTCTTTTAAACAACTGGACATTACATATATTTGAGGAAGAACTGTTCTTGAAATAGTACCTCTTAAAACCATTTCCAATAGGTGGCTGCCAAGATCTGCAGGGGCCAGCTGAATGGACAGTGAGGTCTTTACCTTCAGGGAGGAAGGAATTTATTTTTCTCTCCTCTACACGGAATGTTATGGTATTTAGGCCTATGGAGTATTCCTCCCAGTCTTTTAAGTTAATTTAATGTGGGCTGTATGGTTTGGCACTCAATGGACGGGAAGCCCGGAAGACAAAGTGAATGACAAAGATGGGAATTATTGTAAGCCTCGTGTTAGGAAAGCAGGCTATGAAATGAAGTGTGTGCACATAGTTTGCTTGCAAAATATCTCAAGGTTTTTCCCAAACAGCTTATTTTACCTTTCTGATGCATCTTTGTAAATGTGGGAATGCTTTTTTGCCTTGTCAGAATTTGGAGTCCATACAGGAAGCTTGTGAAGTGTGATTGTGGATCAACATGGACTTGAAGGTGAGGGGCACGGTGTGAGACTGAACAATTGAGTCTCTGTTCACACTGATAATAAGCAGAATAAGCATTTGGCTCTGCTTATTCAGATTTAAGGTCTAGTCCTCAAAACTGACCCTGCAGAGATCAGTGTCAAGGTTGCCCTTCTAATTTCAGCCAGATAAGTAGGCGCTTGATGTAGTGGAATTGTAGACACTACACACATGATTTACAAGGAAAGAATGACAACAGATGATATGAAGGGTCTGAAGCTGAAGCAACAGCTGACTTTGTTCAGTTCGAAATGACCCTGCCAAAATAGGCAAATGATATCACAAGCTGGAAGGTCATTCCTTCTTAGCCAACTTTTAAAATATGTTAATATCTGGAAAATATGCTTTAAAAACTCAATTGATGATGAATAAATCACTTGTGAGAAATGAGCATCCTTAGCTGATCAGAAATCTTAAAAACATCTGAAGAATTTTATATTATGTGATATAGTCGTGTCCTGCACTCTGCTATCTGGCACATCCCCATGGTGCATTTTCTAGTGTCCTATTCCACTTGCCTGAAAAATCTGAAATTACAGAAAGTATACAACTTCACTTAATTATTTTTATAGACCTCGAGAGAGAGCTGTGTCATTTGTCTTATTTATTTTTCCTTAATGAGGCTTTTCTGGTTATAATTCTTTTGCTATCAGCCTTGGAAATGAATCTCAATAAATCGAAGCAGCAATATAGGAAATGAATTTTCTTTGTGATGATGTGCAAGTAACTGTAGCTCTGGATGGGTTACTCTGTGTATTCTTCAATTTCAAAGCACAAACCCTGAGTCTGACCAAATCTCAAGGCACTTTCTATTTATGACTGAGAAATTTTTAGGGTGGATTCTCTTTATTCTTACACTTTCCCATGGGTGAATAGGAACCTATTTTATCACAGGGAGGCCCGTTTTTCCCAACTTCAGTCTACTTTTTCATGCTGTGTCCTAAATCTACTTCTGAGATAGAGGTGAAGACACCACAAGAACAAACACGCAAGAGGTGTTGCTTAGTACTGGGGGAGTAGGATGCATTCTCTCTTCTATCTTTCTCTGCTTTGACTGAGAATCTGAGGACCAGTTGTGGGAGGACAAGATGGTGCTTTTAAAAACCCTCTTATCTATTCTGTACGGCATGTACTGTTGTTGCATGCTCTTAATCAATTGGCATATGGTGTCAAAGGAATACCTTTATCACCAGTTGTAAAATAATTTTAATATTCACTGGTTATACTGCAGTCTTGTAGTTTGTTAGCTGTGCAAATAACATGCACTTTGGACATAATCCATTTTTCATTTCATAATTTTCATGCGTTATTTTAAGTACAATATTGACTAAATTTCTCTCATCCCTTGGGAGAGGTTCAGGATTAGTAAGCTGCTTAGACTAAAGAAATAAAATGGATATTTAAAATAGAGTAATTCCTTTAGCAATTTTATTATTATTATTATTATTTTCATTTTGCTTTTTTATTGTATTCATTAAAAAAAAAAAGAAAAAGTTACTTTGAGTGCAGTAACCTACTGAAACTTTTTTCTACTGTGGTGTGTTTATACACACAGCCCCTTTGTATTTCCACTTTGCAGCTGTGAATGGCTGCTTGAGTGAGTTCTCTGCACACATGCAGGAGTTTGTTGGCTGCCTCATGTCCTTCTACAGCTCTTCCATGGGCAAGGTGTCTTTGTGATGAGCAAATTCTGATGGTCCCTTCTTGCACATGTAGATTTTAACTCCCACTAAAGAAACAATATCAAGTTCTACACAGGTTATAAGGTTTACTCTGTTTTAGAGTAGAAGCTGTATTTACTTTTTGTATCCAGTGCTGGAAAATGAGCAGTGTTTTGGCAAAGGAATCTTTTGTGGCTCAGGATTCGTGTTGATGGGGATGCTTTGTAGGTATGAGTGTATGTAGGCTTCCTGTAGGTACTGGCACTTCTGGAGAATATGAATTCTCTCAGAAGAGATGTGGCAATACATACAACCTATAGTTACAGCTGTATGCTCTGTGCATCCTGTGTATGCTGAGCACAGTTTCGTTCTATAATTTCAGATATGTCTGCAGATTTGCCTTTTTCTTGCTAATATCCTTTTTATCCAGCTCTCTTGCCTCTGACTTCCTAAAGGTTCAAATAAATGATGGATCATCTACTGGGCTAGCAGTCACAAGAGGTTTATTGTGGCTGTGAAAGTGTCTTGTGCAACTTAAGCATATCCAGAGCAAACTTTATTTCAAACATCGCCTTTGCTCTGGACGCCAGTGGACTCCAACTGTTCCGCTGAACTTTATTTTTTAAATCATTTTCCTGGAAGGCAGGATAGAAGAGTTAAGACTACAGATTCTTTTATCTAGTATAAATTTTCAAAGAGCTTCATTGTTGATTTTTTTTTTTTTTAATTATTTTGTTTTTATTTTTACATTGCTCAACTTATTCTCTTTTATGCTTACTATGTAATGTACATGGAAATCACTTGCTATAGGATCATACTTAGCAGCTGGTTAAACTCTATGTTTCTTTCAAGGTCTTCTGCAAAACTTCAAAGTTTCAATAGTCTTAAAGCAAAAATAACGCTCAAGTATCAAAGGGAGAAATGGTCGGTGTGCTTGATAAATGTTGGTGCTGTTTTGAGTGCTTCCATGTTGTCCCAAACACAGCTCACTTCTTTAGAACGTGTGCTCGTATTTATATTACCTTTCCCTGTGATTCTTTATAAAGGATTTTTGTCTGTTTAAGAAAAAAAATTATTGGTTGAGAAGTTTAAAGTTAGGTATCAAATGTGCTTGACAGGCAAGTGTATCTTGATTTTGCTATTTTTAAAAGTTCATTTATGAACTGCCTTTAATCTACTGAAGGAAATGAAGATGTTTATATTATGTCATTGGGTTCTCATTAGCTGCTTGCTTGTTTTTTAATAGGACCGTAATTTCATTTGGCAAGTGAAAGCCTTGTCTTACCACCCCTTTACCTCTGTCTCTGTTTGCAAAGCCCAACAGGGTCTTTGTTCCCAAAATGTTGTATTTAAAAGCAAAACAAGAAACCCCTAGACAAAATAATTTGAGCAGCGCCCCTTCACTGGGTTGGCAGGAAGGGCTCACTACTGTGAGAATAATGTTCCTTGCCACATGGAGTCCCTGGTTTGCTCAGCTTTGTCCTCAGTGCTGCCAGGGCAGTCAGGTTAAAGCCAGCTCTGGCCTAAGGGTAGGGGTGTGACTGGGTCACAGCTCTACCAAGGTGGCTTCAGAACACAGTGTGAGAATATTTGGATGAAAATGAAGTAAAATCCCTCGGCTTAGGGGTCGCAAAAGACTTGTTATTACTATAATTATTAATAGTATCATTATTTGTTTTTAAGTGGAAAGTTAATGTGGACCTCCCATGAATTTAGGAGTTATTCCTCCACTGACATTTATAGAAATAAGATGAGCTTTTAATTTACTTTTAGAGAACTTATGAAATGTAATAGTTAAGCTAAGAACTTACACCTTATATGCCAGTGAAGTCCTTTACTGTTTCCTGCTTACTAGGTTTTCTAATGGCCTGTACTGACAGGGAATGGTGTATGAGCTTATGCTTTTGATTTACTTCATTCTGTGTCATTGTACTGGTAATAACTCTAGCACTCTAGAATTTCTGTGTAATCTGTGATTGGGAAAAGTGCCTTTTGAGTCATAGAATTACGATAATGATGAAATGCCTCACTAAAAAACCTACCCAAAGCAAAGTCCTACTGCATTAGTAGGTCTGCATTTGTGAGGTACTCTTAAATGGCATAAGAATTCTGAGAAACTACTTGTTAAATATCCACATGCTGCTGAACATAATCTATACTTCCAGACCCAGTTTAAAACTATCTTTGTGATTTTTGAGTAGTTATTTGAGAGATACAAAACTAACTTCTTCACATTTTTGGTTCTAGATGACGGTGCTGTTATTTCTCCCACAATGTGCAGAAATCACTCCCTCCTTTTAAATGTTATCATGTAATTTAATCTCCCTTTAGTAGCAGCAAACAATCTCATTATCTTGAAAAATGGGGGATCTGACTCTTACATTGAATTCTCTTGGTTGCCAGAGCCAAATGTCTGTCATAGTAGAACTCCTGGCCAAAGACCTGCTTGCTTGCATCTTTTTTTAAATTATTATTTAGGAATGATGTAAGATGCAGAGGTTAAACTGTGCCTTCCACAAGAGTTTATGGACCTCAACATCCAATTAAGCTTAAGTTTCCTTCCACATTTATGAAAAGTTCCAAATGGAAGCTCTGCTCCACCAGAAGCTTCCTAGAGTAAATCCCCTTGTTTGAGGCTTCTGTTCCAGCCTTTCCCCATGGGTGGGTACAGAAGACTTTCTTGGTTGCTTCCCAGTTCTCTGTTTTTTCTTCTGTCATATAGTTTCTTTCATAAAAATAGCAGATTTTGTCTCCTGAATGTTGAAAGCTTTCGGTGAAACTAGGAGGAACTTTTTGTGAACACTATCATCACTGGTTCATATGCAGTGTTTGGCATTACTCTTAGAAAAAAATGCAGTGTTTATGCTTTCTGCTACTTGTGCTTTCCTGCCCCTCCTTTGATATGCTGGTAGACAGCAATTCAATGCCATCTTTTGCTAAGGTATGTTAGTGAGGGCAAGTAAAGTTTGTGTCTCTCTCTGTAAGTTTCGTATTTTACTTCTTGCTTGCTCCTTAGTGAATATAGCTGCAGCAAGGCGCAAAGCAGGGAAGCGTGCAGTGGCTTGTCCTTTTTTCTAGGGTCAGGAATCAAGCAGCTGGTGGACTTGTGCAGAGAGGGGCAATGAATTGCAAAATGATTTGATGAATTTTGAATGGCTGATATCCTCAGTGCAGAGCCAAATCAGATTTGTAGTGTGACATTTTTTCATCCTTTCTTCTTCCTGCCAAGGTTAATTGGCCTGCGCATGAGCCGGTCCAGAAATTCCAGGAATCAGGATAGGACTCATATTATGTGGTATGGCAATGATCCCCGATCATGGGGGTGGATGTAGTTATCCTTCCCAGCTGAATATCACATCCTATTTTCACAGTACCTACTTTTTTTCCTCTAGTCAGCCTGAATCAGTTTTTTCCTTTTTTCAGCATAATTAGGAGCACATCTTATGATCATGAACACTGTTCACTTTGTTGAGATTCAGGGAGATACTAGATTGGATGCTACTGAGAACAAATCTGCAAGGGTGACTCGTCAAAACTTTCTTCCCCATTGATTTAATGCCTTAAGATGCCTTCAGGCATCTAGATGACTTGTATTACCATATACTTGCTTCCCATTGTGACACAGCCATTGAGTCCAGCTTGCAAACTGCACAGGGTCAGATTCATGGCAATGCCCACCTTCTGAGCATATCTAAGTTACTGTAAGTCAAGCATAGACAAATTATAATGGAGTTACATGATATCATGGTGTATCATGGAGTACTGTGATGATATTGTACCTTTTAGACAACAGTCTCTGTGATTTTCCTGTTCACATAACAGTGCTTTGCAGTCTCTTCCTCCTGCTTTGCTGAAGGGGAGGGGATGTTCAAGTGGGCTTATTCCAACAGTTGAGGAGACGGGAGAAATATAAGAGTAGAGAGAGGCATGGATCAGTGGTGAAATATTAATGTGTTATGGGTTTAGAGGTAGCAAACTTCTCCCAAGTTGTAAAAGTGATACTGTACACTTTTAGTCAGAAAACTGAGATGCCTGCCACAAAATTGACAAAAAAGGGCTGAGGGAGAAGAGGGCACAAGATATGGCTATAAGTGGAGAATCTGATTCTTCTGTTTTCACAGTGTTTGCATTGTTTTTCCTCACCTCATAGCCACTTTATTTTCCACCTTCCTTTTATTACTTTAATATTTTTCCTTCCTAAGATATCACTTTGAATCTAAACAGAGTTACCACAGTTTTTTCATTGTGAGGCATCTTCCATCACACTTTCCTGTAGTGAAGTATAGCAGAAACAAATGCAAGTAAGTCTTTGTCTGAATCCAGACTTGATTCCACATACCTGCTGCTTTACCAGCAAATACGTTATTTATAGTTTACATGATACTTATTTGAAAGTGATATATATAATACATGTCATAATACCAGAGCTCTGAAAATATGTCCTTTTATTATTCTACTTAGTTCAGACTGTGATGTGGAACTATTTTCTAAGACATGTGCCTAAGCAGTGAGCTCTTTGTTAGATCCAATTAGACTTTCTCTCTTGATAGAGTGTGAGGCTCTAAAGTGGTGTTATGCTTGGCCATAGGCAAACTTAATACAGTCAGCTGGAACTCTTAACATAGCTTTCTGTGATCTGAAGGTATTGAGCCACTGATGTGTGTTTACATTCAGCAAGTCCAGTATGCAGTGCAAGCAGCTGTAGCCAAGCCACTTGTCTGGTGTAATGTGTGATATGTCAATGCATATCAGAATTACAGCTTGTGTACAAGCTAGTGTGCAGTAATGCTTTCATCCACAAGAAGTATATAGCTCCTCTCATGGTAATGAACATGCATTTAAGAAATCCCTGAGAAATACAGCTTTAGGTTATGTGCTAAACACACTGATTGAGATGAAATAAAATGCTTTCAAATATCATTGATTGCTTTTCTCCCAGTGTGTTCCTGTTCCATAAAGCAGGAACAAAATTATTTGCTGTTGGTAATTTTACTTTAGTATGTACGGTGAATGTGTCTTAGATGTAATCCAAATTTTGCTGGCTTTCCTGGGAGCTTATGCAGAGATCAGAATGGTTCCAGTAGGTCACGCTACAGAATACTGTAGCATCAAAATGATTCTTTAGCCTTATCTGACATGTAAATGATGCTTAAATAAAAAATAATCTCCCATCTGTGTACATTTCTTTATCTTTTATTGTGCGTTTTAACTTAATAAGGCCCCAAATGTTTTCCTGTAGTCTTATTATCATCTTTTTGATAAAATGTTGCTTATCAGTGACATTAAGCAATCAGCTTCTTAGATAATTCACCTGAAGGAGTGAGTTAAAAAGAAATACTTTCCTGTGTTGTGACATGCCACGTACTCTGTGCAACTCGTGGATGGCTGAGCTGCAGTCTCAAAAGCCACCTGGCAAATATATCCTTGAGAAAAATTTCCAAAGACTTTCATAAGTGATACTGGCGTGGTTAACCAAGCAGGCACCTAGGAAAAAAGTAGGTCAGAAATTGTATGATAAAATTATATCTGTTCCACTTTAGACCCTTTAAAAACCTGCTACTTCTTTCAATAAGCTTATTTCAGAATTTCTGACTCTTAGAGAAAATATAACTCCCAGTGTAAAGAGAAAGAAAATGCAGATAGGCTCAGAGCAGAGCATTTTATCCTGGGTTTCTTTTTTCATTCCACTTCCCAGGCAGTGGTCCAGAATGAATTTTTCATGAGGGCAGGTTTTCCCCCAAAGTGTTTGGCCACCTCACAGTTTTCATTAATATCAGACTGAATATTTAGGTATCTAAATAAAGAGTTAGCTGCTTAATTTCCAGTGCATGTTTTCAAACACTTTGGCCAGCGTTTGTAAAGTCAGCCTTTGTTTTGCTGCCTAAATGCACTCTTCAAGCCTTATAAATCCACTTTGCGGTTGGAAATGGTATCTTAGTCTTGGCAAGGCAGCACATTCTCCTGACCCATCTCGATGTGCAGTGGACTTCTGAAGCTGTTTATGCTGACTGGAGAGCCCTGCTTATCCTTCTGATGCTTCAGACAGCTGTTGTGGAGATAGGCCAAGTCCTGCCTCTAGGAGGAGTTCCTATTTATCTTGCTGGTCTGTTTGTATGGCTGTGGCATAAAAGAGCCATGAATGAGAGAGAGGAATGACCCTCTGAGGAACAGCTCATTGGAAGGTGCTGTAGAGAGGTGATGGCATTCTTTATACTTTGGTGCTGCAACATGTGTTGGAGGCACAAGGAATAAAAGAAGATACAGTGCATGCCTTTTTGTTCACCGCAGCACAATGGCTCTTTGCTGCAGAAGAGCTCCCAACCAGGTAGGGTCAACAGCTCCCTGAGGTTTCCAAAGGCTTTCCCCAGGTGTTATGAATGCATGAGGGCAGCCTGATCAGAGTGCAAGGTTCCTGGGGATCAAGCAAGGTCATTCTCCACTTCCAGTTCAGAGCAATACCAAGTTTGTTTACAAGAAGTCAGACACTATATCAAAGCTAAAGTTTTTCAAAGGTACGCTTAGAAGTAGCAAAAAACAAAACAAAACAAAACATGAAAAGTGCTTTTGTAGTTAGAGTCTGAATCCTTCTTTGATTTTACTTCTTTCTTCTACTCACATTCAAAGGAGAAGATTTTCCATTTCTGTGGCAATGGACTTGTTCGCACCCTGTATACCATGCTCCAGATGCCCAACTGTGGCCACTTGCTTCTTCTTAAGGAAAGTGACTCTGCAATGGCTAACTCTTCCTCCAGAGCTGATGATGATGAGTCAGACTTGGATTGACAAGTGCTCGATTTCAGTCAAACTCCTTTTGATTCAAAAAAGAGTGAGGCAGAGAATGTTGAATCAATACCTGTGGATAACCCATCATCAGGTTGTTCCTGTTTTCTCCTGCTAGCTCTCAGAACAAGCCAAATGCTGAATGCTACATAACATGTATGGGTAACAACCCTTACCTGGGAAAGAAGTCTAAAGAAATTACAGCCTCCTTTTAGTGAAATATGCAGAGACAGGCACGTATTTAAATTTTCTGGATAGCTGTTTCTGAATTGGATTCTTGGTAAACTTCTTGTATAATGGTACCAGTTACACCTCAGCTTTACATTTATGTACTTAAGGATGACAGTACCTTAAAACACTGGGCATAATACATTTTATATAGCATCTAGCTGAAGTTTCAGTTTGTGGTAGTTCTTAACTTGGATTTAAGCGAGAATTTAAGGGCTACCAAACCATTATTGAGAGCTGCAGTTGTAGAGTGAGGCACTTAAGTTGTATTCTGATGTATTTTGCACTGATTTGTCCCTCAACTGAATTCTAGTAAATTTTATTTTACGTTGCCATAAAAAAAAAAAAAAGGGGCAACAGTGGGAGATATTAATAAATGCTCTTAAATGTAACTGTAATACGCATGTCAGAAGCATGAAAACTGATCAAGCAGATGTTAATTTATGTATCATTGGCTTTTTGTTTATGGATTTCAATATCTGCAGATTCGGGAAGAAAAATTTGCATATTTAGTGTTGCTGAAAATATGCCCCTTGGAATTCCACAAAGAAGCTTAGAAGCTTTTATGCTAACTTTTTTATTCAGGACAATACAGGATGGTTTATTTTACTCTGACAGCTAAAACATACATTTCTGTATTCCTTCAGGTATATGAAATGTTGCACTCCATTATTTGAGTGTATATAATATAAGTAAAGCACTTTTTATATAAGACCTGTTCATGTATTAATTTTTATGAAGCCAAATTTTAGTATAATGCCAAAGCTAGTAGAAAAGTTACTAAGGCTGACAGCAACATAATTTTAGCCTTGCACTCATTCCTAACTAAAAATGTTTATGAAACTCAGCAATGAAAGTAAAATGATGTGGCCCTTACTATAGGATAATGTTGTAATTCTTCCTAAAAAAAAAAACCACAATAAAGCCTGTTAAAACATTCTACCTTGTTTCTATAAAACATCTGTTCATAAATCACTGTTATCAGGAGAATTTTTTGTTAGCTTTTGATTTTGCTGAATTGGCTTTAATTCTTCCATAGGAAAAAAACATTGACCTGATCATAGAACCATAGAATCACTGAGGTTGGAAAAGACCTAAAAGATCATCCAGTCCAACCATTCACCTATTACCAATAGCTCCCACTAAACCAAGTCCCTCAACACAACATCCAGTCTTTCCTTGAATGCCCCCAGGGTTGGTGACCTCACCACCTCCCTGTGCATTTCATTCCAGTGCCTGACCACCCTTTCTGAGAAGTAATACTTCCTAAAGTCCAGCCTGAATCTCCCCTGCTGTAGCTCGAAACCATTCCCTCTGGTCCTGTCACTAGTCTTGTCTTGTGGTGATGTTCTCCTGCAAGTTTTTATTGTATTTTTTAAATGATAAAATGTTACATGATGAGATAAATTGTTACAATCTTGTTTGTAATCTTCATACTTGAGCCATGTTTTTCATTTGATTTGTTCTTCACTCTTCCAAGACCCACAAGACCCATATAATACAATGCTTTGCTTTCTTTCAGACTTGCTGAAGATACCCAGTCTTTTCACTGCTTCACTTATCTCATTCCTCAATGGTGCCTGGCATCATTTGCTCTACTAAAGCATAGCTATGATCTGATTTGTATTTGCAAACCTAACTATAAGCTTTTTGTCTTGTGGACAGGCTATTAATTTTTTAAGGTGAACTCTCTGAACATAAAACAGTTATTCAAAAACTTTTGCATTTGAAAGCCTTTGTTTAAATAATGCTTTGTGTCTAGCACAATTTATTTGAACGTGGCTACTAAGGCAGAGTGTGAGTGGTAGAGGAATTCTTTAGGAAAGATTTGTATGAGCAAAAGGCTAAATGCAAACTCATGGTTCGTCTCTGATCGTACTGCTACTTATCTATTCATTAAATTAATAATTAGATGATTAAGGCTGACGACACTAATTGCACCTTACTAGTGACTATTCATAGTCTATTTTAAAGTACTGGCTATTCCCACTTACTGTACCACAGGCAGAAGTCCTCTTTTAGGTTAAAAGTGCTCTGTGCATCCTGCAGTGTTGCTTTCTCCCTTTCCGTGGCACTTTCTTCTAGCACATCTGCTAATAACTCCAGAGTTGGTTGGTCAGATTGCTGTGCTTCAAGGACAGAACCAGTCTGCCAAATTTAACTGTAAGTCATGGAGATCTTAATTTGCAGGAGTTCCACAGAGCAATGTGGCTGATTAAAATAAGTAATAAGCATTTTATTGTGTATTGAGTGCAAATTTTATTTTCAGTTGTTTAAAAAGGTGCATGTACATGCATACATGTAGGGAGGAATGCTATAAGAGGCTGGTGTTTGTTTGTTTGGTAGGTTTTTTTTGACAGCATTTTCTTATACAAGTAAAGACCAGGCCTTGACTACCATTGCTGCTTCTATTTTTGATCACACTCCTAAATCTAAGGGTTAGAAGATTTTCTGGAACAGAGCTTTCATTTTTGCCACAGCTATAAAGAGGAAATCCATCTGTAATGTGTTTAATTACATGTTAGTTTCCCTTGAGTTGCTTAATGTTTGATGACATTTTTTGAGGATTATATTACAGTGTATATATATCATGTGATCAGGAGAGAAAGGGGAGAAGCACCTTTCTTAGGAGGAGTGCAATACACTCTTCTGCACAGTGTTGCACTGAAAAAGTTCTGTGGACTTAGAAGAGCTAAGCAACTTGTTTTGGCAGACCTGTAACATTGCTCTGGGGAAGATGATGTTTTGCATGAGCTTTTCCTGGGACAGGTACCCAAGTTAGAAAATATTCCTCAAAGTCTCTACAGCTTTGATTTATGTGTGCTTCAAATTCTAATAGTCAACAACAGGTCATACAAAGATATCCTATTGTCCATCCACTCATGCAGCTGAAGATGCTGCTGCTTTCATTACTTTCTGCATAACTGGAGAGGTGATAGAACTATTCCTTTCCTCTGGGTGCTCCCATATCCACCCTAGGTAAAACCAGCCCAAATGGTGGTTTGATTGTTCGTTTCTATTTTTAATTTAAAAAAAAAAAGATAAAAATGACAACAGCAAAAATTAGGTTCTCATACCACAGTTATTTGAGCGCATAGTAGCTTTAGGAGTATGTCCCTGAATGGTCTCTCAGTTAAATGATAAAATGATACCAATAGTTACTCTAGTGCTTTAGATGGTGGAAAATAATTGCAGCTGATGGTGTCTTAAGGGTAGAGCTTGATTTTGAGAGAATGTTAGCATCCCTAGTGTGATCGAATCCTTGTGCTGGATATTAATTTTGCTAACAGCGGGGTGGTGGAAGTCTTCAGAGGTCTTTAGACAAAGGAAAGGAAAATCTGTGTTGAAGAGGAGAAGCAGGGACACACACCAAATAAGGCTGTTCAAACTGATATGTTCAGTACCTCTGGAAAAAACCAAGGCGCAGAAATGGATGAAATGCCTCTCAAGCAGTATATAAATTCACAAGCCAGTTACCAGCACATATTTCCCTCTTTCCTGAACCTTCATGAAAAGAGGAAACACAGGCTGTGAAAGTTAACAAGAACCATTTGAAGGCCTCTTTCTTCCAAAGCAGAAGGGAAGAAAGAACACTTTGGTCTTTTCACATTGATTACCTTCGTGTTTCACATACAGGAAAGAGTACATTCCACCACATCTGCTTCGGTCTTGGTTGAGAAATAGACTTCAATTTTCCATTCCTGGAAACGTATTTTCTCTTTGGTTTACAGAATTTAGCTGCTTGCCACAGCCTAAGAATCCAGCCCAGCTCTGTTCATGTAAATATTATGCACGAGGCACCAACATACTGGTGCTGCAGTTGTCCAGTAACACCTCTATGGAGCCACAGACGTGTACACTGTCGTGTTTCAGATAAAATGCTAAAGGAATTCTCAGTTGAAGTCTATTAAATGTATGCAACTTCCTTGTTCCACACGTCTTTAACAGGACAAATCCTTGCTATCTTGTTAAAAGTTATAACTTCTCTGTTTCTTTTATCCTCTTTTCACAGTTTCAAGTTTATTTTTTTTTAATACTTTCTTTTGAAAACTAAACTTTAATTTCTTTTTCCCCCCCTCTTGTCATTTGTTTTGATATTCATAGCCTGTATTTTCTTTTCTCCTTCTCTTGTTCATGCACTGACCATTATTCTATCCTAAAAGTAGATTATTCTCAATGTTTGACTTATTTGTTTAGGTGTTTATTCAGTGAATATAAAGCTATTGAAAAAATTCAAATATTGAAACACTTCCTCTCAGTTTGAGCACTTGTATATTACCTGAGAAGGTTTTTTAAATAGTAGACCTTTGAGAGTTGGAAAAAAAAATCCAATAAAACAGATCAAAGAACCAACATTTATGAGAACTATATATTAAAAGAGATTTTTGAAATCTATTGTTTAAATTACTTTTCCTTTTGGGGCAACTGCAAAAGTACTTAATAAGCTGGTTTAGAACAAGAGCTGGAAGGAAGTAAAAGAATTCTAAGCATTTTCTTACTTTCCACTTGTTATGAAGAGCAGTTCATTGCTCTGCCAAGTCTGCTTTCAGTTTGGTTGTTTGGTCCAAATAGAAGCCCAAGAAGTTTTCTATCTGAAGAAAAATTATTTGCATTGTTCATGTTTATGTATACGATTGTTCTGTGTGTCCTAGCTTTTGTATTACTGCAGCCTTGAGCTTGACATAGGGACATTCACTTAAATATATACCATTATTTTTTAGGTCTCTAAATAGAGATGTTGAGGAGAAAAAAACAGGGACACACTGGATTAGCAGTCTGCTATGGTTTGGAGAGTAAGGAACTTTGGAATAGAACCAAAAAAATAAACAACAGAGAAAGAACAGGCAGAACTTCTTGATTAAAACAGGTTATAAGATGTGCCAGAGTAGAGAATCTGCTAAAGCTACTAAGGTGGCTTTTCACTAACTACTCATTTAAGGCTTTGGCCTTATTCTCATAGCTTAGACAGATGTTAAATAGCCTCCCTGCAGAGCATAAATATAATCTTGCCCTGATGGGCAGGCTACTGTCCCACACAACTGGTGGGACCAAGTGAGGTAAGCCATATAATCACAACAGGACCAGGCTCATTTTTGTAAAGGCACAAGCCAAACCTAACTAAAGAGGTTTTCCAGCGCTTCTGAAAGTTAGCATGTCTTTGTTAGAAGTGCCCAAATATTACTTAAAGGATACAGTCTGGACAATCCATGCCTTAGGTTCTGTTTTTTTGTTTTTTTGTTTTTTTTTCCAAAAAGGTTTTATTGAGGCCAAAAAGTCTAGTCACATCTTCCTGTCTGACAGAAAAGTCATCCCCCTGCACTACAGGCAGACAATTTTGAGCCTCTTTCTGCACAGTTTGTTTAGTTCTACTAGGTTATTCAACAAGAACTGACAGAACTAAGTCTGATTCCCATAAAAAGGTTTTAAAAATAGATGTCTGAATTCCTTTGAACATCTTAACATTTGGGTGTACAGGATTTAGGTTTTGACACTCATTCTACTCATTCCAGTGAGTCTGACCTTCCTTGTAAGGGAAATGCAAGCTCTTTGCAGATTTAGATGTGATCACATAGAAATGATATTAAATAGTTTAATAGTTTAAGTATCAAGATCTCCATGTTTTATTATACCAATAATTAGGTAAAAAATGTGAGCAACTGGTTGTGGAAATTTATGCACAGTGAGCCAGGGTTGTTTGTTTGTGTGTGGTTTTGGTGTATTTTCTGTTTATTTACTTGCTTGTTTGTTTTAATGGTTGTGTGCTTGCAAGAGGAAGTCATTCTCTCAGTTTGTATTGCTGGGCTATTTTTGCTTAGTATCTTTTTCTTTCTTTCTGTCTTTTTCAAGAGATGCTCTCTACTCCTGTAACACTCTTAAGACCTCCTCTGTCATTAGTTTGTAATCATCTTTCTTGGGCATGAATGGCCAGATTTTTGTTCTCTCCTGAAGCATGTCGGCACTAAAACTTTCTTCTCTGCTGGATACACCACTTCTGATAAGTGCTTAGATTATATTTGCCTTTGAAACATGTAGATTATATTGGCAGGTGACAGCCAAGGTGTTATCAACAAATATTGTCAACAAGATATTTTACCCCATAAACTTTCCTAGTTGATAAGTAACTTTATTTTCTGGTACTTTCAGAAATAGTATTTTTTGCTATTGGACATGCTCAGGCATCTCGGAGTAACCTATCAAACTCTATTATATTCTGTATGGCATTTCTGCTTGTTGATCTTATCTCCAACCTTTGTGTTATAAGCTGGCTTTGATAAGATACCGCTGGTTGAAATCACCGAATGAAACGGTTTTCTGAACAAATATTTGTAGATGCCTACTAATAGTAATCTCAACGCATTGCATGCTTTTTCTTTTTAAAACTCCGTAGTGAATGAAGTAAAATTCTTTATACTTCAGGTCTCCCCTTTTATTTCTAGGCTCAGTAAGAGTTAGTCACACTATCATATGCTTTATTGAAGGCCAGATAAATGATTTAAAAAATTAAGTAAAATAAAAGGTTTTATTTTATTTATTTTATTATTTTATTTTATTTTATTTTATTATATTTTATTTTATTTTATTTTATTTTATTTTATTTTATTTTATTTTATTTGTGTGTGTGTGGTGGGGGTCATTCAGTTACAAGTTTATTCCTCTGTATTTTTACTTCCACCTCTTCAATTTTTTTTCCCTTTTTTCCCCCACTGAATAATTGTCCCGGAGCCATGCATTTTGCTTAGATCAGATTTAGCAGTCTCTCCCAGATTACATTTTTTCTTTTCACAGTTATTATGTTCGCCATTTTTGATCAGATGGCACCATCCTCTGTATTGGAGAGCTATTAAAATATTTTCTTTACCACTTCTTGCTTCTTGTTCCAGAGATTCCAGAACTCTGGGATATGAATTATCTAGTCCTAAAACGAGTTTCTTAAATTCTGTTGAATTTTGTGGTTACACTGGTTGTGTTTATTTGCACGTCCATTAGCAGTAAGTAATCTCAAAGTGTAAAATATAGTTTTCACTTTATAAGTTCCTAAGTTAAAAACACCTACTTGGTAATTCACGTTCTCCAGAAATCATGGAAACTGCCTGGTAAACATTCCTTCAGATTGCCTGTAGAACTGACTGGCCTGTTGCTATTATCCAAGAAGCAATAAAAAGCAGAAGCCAACTGACAATAAATGTACCGTATGTTTCCCAGAAATTTAAAATCATGGGGTGAAGAGTCATTTGGCAGGAGAGTGGGCATTTTGATTTAAGTTTTGGCTTGTGTTCAGACTGTTGGCTTTTGACATTTCTTTAGTACATCAGAATGAAAATGGGCACCTTGAAATCTTGTATGTGGAGTTTTTATGTGTCTCTGTTCCAGTTCATTGGAAGTGTTGATGTCCTTCCCACTTCCTTTTGTCCTAAAACTCAAGTCTTTGTGCTCCTGTGTTTTGCTGTTATCTCCTTTATAGTCTTTCCAGACTCTTGCAGTCTTCCAGTCATTCCCTGACTTCTTTTGCAGCTTTCTCATCTTTCCATTAGGAACTGTGAATTACTGCAATTTTCTTTTGATGACTTGATGATTTTGAGTCCTTAATGCAAAAGTTCAGTTGCTTAGTAGTGCTTAGTAGTGCTTCCTATTACATAACAGGATTGTGAATTGCAGAAAATGTGCTATTAGTGTACCAGCTGTCAGGGTATAGATGTGTAGGCTTAGAACATTCCACAATTATGTATAGAGAATGCCTTGTTTTCCCTTTTGGTGTGAAAGGAGGAAATAGTGCATTAGACCTGCCATTCAGGAGGTCCCTTCCAGTGCTGTGTTCCCATGAAAAGCCATGGTCAACCATTGCCTTGGCCAGAAAAGTCCTCTCTGGGGTTACTTGAGTTACTGGCACCATTGATTGGAGCCCTTTCTGTTTTGAAGCGTTGGGAACTAGTTTATGGCTGGCTGTCTTTCTGGGTGGACAACATGTGATTTAACACATACTTTTCATTGCAAGACCACCCAACTGTGGTGCTCTGAGGGAGTGAACTGTGGTGCTTGACCATGTTTTTATGTGTTGTATTGATATGTATTGGCTGCGAGAGTATCTGGTTACGCATTTGAGCACTCCCTGGTTGTTCTTTAATTGCTTCTGTTTTGCTCGTGGCCGCTTAAAGTGTGATCTTGACTGCTATGCAGAACTCTTATTACTTAAGCTGTTGGGAACCTGTGCTTAGCATTAAATGCACAGCTGGTACAGCTGTGGCTACCTCACTCTGCCACTGTGGAAGCTGCTAGTCTCGCCAAGGAGCAAGCTTGCCAGAGCACTGACCTGTAAAGTGAGTCGCTTTAATATAGGGGTTGAGGAAAGCACTCCAGCACATGGCTGCTCCAGTATAGCTTGTAATGGTGTGAATGCAGTGCAGAAACCCTCTAATTCCCTCCTGTGCTGTGGGAGCTCTGTTTCTAATAAGGTTTGGTGAAAAGGTTTAGCAAGTGTGGAATGGAGTTACAAGGGTCTAAATTGACTGCCATGGGGTCTTTTAGAATAGCAACTGTTTCCTGGTCATCCAAACAAACCAAGCAGTCATTGGTTGAGACAGCTCTTGTCCCTGATATGGAAAAAACTTACTGCCAAGAGCCAGATTGTTATCTCCTGTAGTTGTGCACCTTGTTGTCTGACCTAGTATTGCCGTAGCAAACCAGGAAGAAAGTGCTAGAACAGGGCAGAACCCTACTGGAACCTCTTATGCAGTCTAATGAAAGTCTAAAGTGGTTAATTAAGTATTCACTATACATCTGCTTCACATATATTTACAGTATATGTAGCATACTCTATGTATGCCAAATCATGAGTGTTGTTCAGTAAGAAAGCATGGGAAAAAACATATAGTGAAGAAAATTGCCTCAAGAAAAGCCACTCTGGGGCAGGGTTTTCGCAGAGCAACTCTCAACCTGTTTTTTTTTTAAATCTTCTAGCAGGCAATGCTGGGGAATTGTCTGAAGTAACTAGGCTGATAGGCAAAACCAGTTCAGGATATGTGAGGATGTGCTGCTTTCACTTTCTTGGTGTGTATGTTTATGAAATGATGCGACAATGTGGCATTTACTCTTACAGTGACAAAGTGACAAGCTTTGCCTGTGTCTGCTTGTTGCTATGTTTGGTGAGCAATCCCTATGCAGGAGCGTTCCTCCTAATTTTCTGAGTTGATAATGCCCCTTTTTTTTTTTGGAGATGGATAGGAAAAGCGGTCCAAACGCTGTGATCCCCAAGCCTGTTGTGCATTGCCAGCATTGGTTTACAATAGGCAAGTAAAGTGAGGCCTGGTCTGGTATTTATCTGAAGTGCAGTTTCTCAGATCTTATTCCTGAGATTTTTAGTTTCTTTTTGTGGGATGTGTTAACTTTATGCCTACAGCAATCTCAAGAACCTTCTGATTTCCCTCTCAATGTGTGTTGTTACCCAAGTGCTGCTCATCTCTGAGACTATTCTGCTCTACTGGAAAGTGTATCTCTGTGATTAGTCTTGGATGTAGATGTCTTTCAGTTCTGTTTGCACTTTTTCTCAGGAAAGCCTCTTGATTGTAGTCACAGTGTTCCATTTTGCAAACACAAAACATAAAATATTTATTTATTTATTTTTAAATTAAGGCAAAATCAGCATGGCTTCTAATGTGAACTTTTTTGTAGCTACCGAATGGCTTATGTATTATGTGTAATTTTTTAAAAATTATGTTTTAATTAAAAACTATCTAATATGTAGTTCTGCAGAAAGCTCTAGATGGTATATTAAAAATGCTAGTGCCTGACTTGTGTGCCTCAGTGCCTTCCCTGACTTTGTTTTGAGGGATTTTCTTAGTAAAAAATCTCTTGATTCATAGAGCAAGTGAGCATCCCTGCAAGGGCAGGAATATCTTGATTATGCGGAATCATGAAATATGCAACATGCCTCATTTTTCTGCTGAACAGGCAATTTAACTTCCTAAGGCTGGCAATATACTTCTTGAAATATTCTGCAGGGTATTTACAACCTGCTATAGAGGGACAAAAGTTCTCTTTGAATTGGTTGAATCAGTCTCCCTTTTAATTATTTTTTTTTTTTAAATATTTTGAAAGACATAACTATTTCATACAGTTGGTAATAAATGCATGAGTAATTCTTCCTGTAATTTGGCAGAAATTATTTTTGGAGTAAACTTTCCAAACTGTAGGGGGCTTTCTTAGAAATTATGTGGGGCAGAACCTAATCCTGAAGGGTAAAAAAAAAAAGTACTAAGTCTGGCTCTGGTTATTTTCCCTAAACAACTGTGAATAGAGGAGAATTTGCAGGAGGAGGGGTCTTTTAAATTTTCATTCTCTATGCAATTATTTGTTTTTATTCAGTCTTATTTCTCTTTATTCTTGCTTTTCTGAAAACAAACAGCAATAAAAAGCCTCCCCACCTACCTTTACATATGTAGCCATTTATCTCAGTGAATGTCTGCATTTGTTTCTACGTTGTCTGACAAGGTTCAGTAGCTTGCATCGTGGATTTTGGTCTTTACCTGGAGGAACTTGGAGAGTCCCTGCCATGCCTGCTCAGCCTCTGTGCTCAGGTGCTGTACATATAAGGTACTGGTAGAGAGGATATAATTTGAATATAAGCCCCTAGAATGCTACTTAGAAACACTGTTGAATGTGAGGTCATTGTGGTAGTTTGAAGAGAATGGATCAAGTTGTATTCCTCAGGAATTTCCATTTAAAATACTACTAGAACCTACACTGTAATAATTCAAACACACAGTATAACAACGGGCAGATAAAGTCCTTTGAATAGGAAGAGATCCTCAAAGGTTATCTTGTCTAACTCTCCTGCAATAAGCAGGGTCATCTGTACTTTGATCAGTTTGCTCAGAACCCATCCAGCCTGGCCTTGAATGTGTCTGGGAATGTGGCATCCACCACATGTCTGAGCAACCTGTTCCAATGGCTCACTACAACTACCATAAAAAACTTCTTCCTTATAGCCAATCTAAATCTCCCTCTTTTAGTTTGAAACCATTTCCCTTTATCACAAAAGACCCTGGTAAAAGCCTGTTGCCTTCTTATAGCCCTCCTTTACATGCTGAAAGGCCACTATCAGGTCTCCCTGGAGTCTTATCCAAGCTGAACAGCTCCAGCTTGTCCTCCTCATAGGTGAGGCATTTCATCTCCTGTATCGTTTGTAGCCTTACTCTGGACGCTCCGCAGCAGGTGCACATCTCTTCTGTTCTGTGGATTCAGTACTCCAAGTGAGGTCTCACCAGCACAGAGTAGAGGGGCAGGATCACCTCCTTCACCTTGCTGGCCATGCTTCTTTGAATGCAGCCCATGATATGATTGGCTTTCTGTGCTGCGAGGACACATTGCTGACTTAGGTCCAGCTTAAAGATCTGCCCTATTCTTTGTCCCAAGTAACAGATGCACAAATAGGTTTTGGCTCTTAGAACCAGGAATTCTTTGTGTTTCTTTGTATAAAGTAACTAAATTGCTGTTTTTCAGATTTTAGTGAAGAACAACAATTTTATGTGAAGCAGAAAATTTGAGTAGGATGTATACAAAGATAAACATCATTTGGAGATTTCAGAACACAATGCCTAATTCTGTTTTGATGCATCCCATGCAACCTCACAAATTCTCTCATTGCATTGGAGTAACTCCTAGTGACAGAAATCACCTAGGTAGAGAACATGCATTTAGTCTCTTCAGTGCCTTCTTGAGTAGCCAGATGCCTGTAGCGTGTCCTGTTGAAAACTCCTTTAATGGCTGAAAAAAATTATCACTGCGTGTGGTGTCTATAATACCAATTTCTTAGCTTAAAGTTTGTGTTCTTTTCCTTTCTCCACCTTTTAGTAGCTCAGGGCAGCTTTGGAACACCTGTGATTGGTGCCAACTGGCAGGGCAGAGCTGTAGCAAGCTGTGCAGATACTCGCAGTGTGTTTACAGGTGGTGCTGATAAGGCTGATTGCATGCAATTCTCCTTAGAATCCAACATAATGGTTGCGTCATACAGTTTGCTGAGGTGAAGCAGAGGTTGAAAGGATATAGCAGATTTTTTTTTCTTTTCCTGCTCCAGTTTTAATTTGTTAGCACACCTGCAAGTCTGGCATTTGTTTTGTTGTTTGCTTCTCCTCTTTTCAATATATATAAATGGCTCACTGGAGGCAAGTCTGCCTCCAGTTTTATTTCCAGCTAACTTCACTTTGTGCTGCTGCTTTTCCTCCACCCAGACTCACCACGCTATCCTTTTTCTTCTCTCTTTAAGTAGCTTGCAAGAGGGAATTGGTGAATGCTGGTCTTGGAAATCTCTATAGAAAATAAGAATTTAACACATTAGTCATTTATAAATTCTTTTCAATGTCCAAATGTAAGGGTAGATGTCAGCGCTGGTAAGAGGAACGTAGTTTATCATTCCATAGGGACAAAATACGAAGAGCATGACATCTGGAAAGTTTGGTAATATAAATATGAACAACTGAAAACAGATGGATAATGAGGAGCTCATCTCCTACTACAAGTCGTCCTGCTTTAAGAAAATGCAAATCTGTTTTTACTACCTGGCAATATTTTAAAAAGGACTTGCTGTATCACAGAGGAAGTTGATAATAAAGAAACAGAATTCTTCTGTTCTCTGTGGGGCTAGGATTTATTCACACAGGTGAGTAAGAGCATTGGGGTCAAATGCTTCAAAATCTGTTACTGAACAACTAAGCTTCAGAGGAAATAACTTATAAAGGTGATAAATGCACAAAAAGTATGTCCCATTTACATAGCAAAATCAGCAAAGTGAGGAGTTGCAGGGATCAGTAGAACTAATATTAATTATTATATAGAATTAATATTGACAATTACTCTTAAAGTAATTACACATAATATTAATGTATTAACATAATTAGTCTTGTAATTACTCATGTAATTATTGTGTTAAATCCTTATCCATCCAAGTGAGAAATGATTAACACTAGTGACACCAGTTTAAGCTTCAAATTGGTCATAACTTACTGGGAACAGCTCCAAATCATGCACTGTGTTCTGGAGGTGACAAATTGAAGGTAAGCTGACAGCCACAGCTAAATTATGCCTTTATGTGCTCTAGCATATGTGTTCATATTCAGGAATACTAATGGAAACAAAAAAACCCTATCACCTTATTTGCCTTCTTTTTCTACCCTTCTTTTCTACTGCCAGTAATTCTGTCTAAGATCACTACCTTGGTCACTTTTGCTTCTTAGCAAGAGCTTGCTGGAGTGGCTGCCTGTAAAAACTCTATAAAAGAGTGCAGGTTTAAACACATGGGCTTTGCATTTCCGTAATGCTTGAGTACACAATGAGGTAACACTGTAAATGGAAGCTGCTCCATAAATCAAACCATATATTTTTTGATGTTTTAAATATTCTGCAAAGAACCAAATTACAGGAAATACTCTTACAGATGAGCCAGTCTCTTCTGAAAAATGAAATCTAAGAAGATACCAGATGCTTGCTTTTATTGGATCCATAAAATTACCTTATGAAATCTGGTTTTCTAATTGTAGGTTGTGCAGGAGAAATCTGGGAAACAACCAGTGATCAGGGGATTTAAGATAAGCAGAGGTGAGCAGGTACAGCAGGTTTCTGTTTTCCTTGCTTAACCATACGTGTTTTGAAAATACTAATACTTAACTAATCTCTAGAGCCCAAAGACATTCTTGGGTTTACATGGGGGGGTTGCGGCTGGGGTACTGCAGTATGTGTGGGTTGGAGGTGAGGGTGGACTGCTGGTTGCAGCTGACCAGGGCTGTTCTGCACTGATGTGTCTGAGATGAAGCTGCAATGAGAAGAAAACGGTGCTTTTCTTACTCCTTGGGAGTTATGCAATACTTTGGCAAGGACAAAAGTCAGTTTGATGCTTCTAGGTAACTTTGAGTTTCCAAAGCACTAACAGCTATATCGAAGTGTTGAATTTACCTTTTTTCCCTTCCTCTCTTGGCAGTAATTGTAATTATAATGAAAGCTACATAGTTAATCTGTGAGTGGTTATTTTTTTTGCTTCGTATTACACAAATAATCAAATTAAGTGCCAGTTGTTGCAGATGCTGTTCTTCCAGTGGATGCTTATATAACATACTGTGTGAGATAAGTCCATGATGTTTTATACTTGTTCTGGTACACAGGAACCTTGTACAGAAAGCTGAAGTCACTGCTCTTGCTTACAGAGAATGCCTTGCCACTAGCTTTGCCAAGGAGCTTTTGTAAATGAATGGACCGACAGTTTAAATTCGGCCTGCCTATCTCAACTATAGGAATCTCATGATCAGTGTCTTATTCAGTGGGCAGTTACTGAACTATGGCAGGCTGTAAGTGACAAAAATAACAAGAGATGTTATTCCCCATCTAAAAGTATGCATCATGCTTATTCACAAACAAAGCATATAGTGTTGGTGTGGCTTTTTTTAGGTACCATTTTAGCTTCAAGTGTTGAAATGTTATTGTAGGCTGACAGCTTATTTTGAGTGAAATATTCCTGTGAACTTTCAGTGCAGGTAACGTAATCAAAACTAAGAGTTTGCTGAATCAGGGCCTTAGTACATCTCACAAGTAGGTTTGTGTTGGCACCTTTTCATTAGAAGCTGTTGTAAACAACAGGTGCGGGCTGTCATACTTTCCTTCAGTGAAAAATAAACTAACATTTGACCATACATACATTTTTCAGATTGTTTTTAATAAATGTCTCAAAATTATTGTATAGCTGTATTGAGACCAATGTTTATTTCTAACCAATTGTAAATTTCTAAAACTTACATTCAAACACATGAATTGCACACTATTTTATTTTATGCAAATTTACAATATGATTTATTCTTTAATAAAAATAACATTATTTACTTAGCAGGTATATTATGAGGGAAGTCTGTGTCCACCCTGATTCCATTTAAGCCTTTTACTTTTTAACACATGGCTCTATCTTCTAAAATACATTTATCTTTAGAGGTGTTGAGTGATGTTTAAGAAGAGAAATGTTTAGAATACTTCAGTGATTGACACCATCTGCTTTGACTACAGCTGATTTTTGTAAACCCTGGCTGTGAATATGTCAGTGTTGGGCAAAGGTAATTTGGCTCTGTGAAGCAGAAAAGAAACCTTGAGCTTACTGCGGGGAAACTTAATGTTTAAAGCTAGGCTGCTTCTGGCATTCCTATCATAAAACAGCAGGATTTGACTTGTCGGCAAGCAAAATGTTCAAGCCTGGCTCATTTGCATCATTTGTTAAAGGTGACCAGTTTCACCATCAAAACAAAGAAATTGCTGATGCAGAAAGTTGAAGTCCTTCTCCAGACACCAGGGAAGGGAAGGAACTGAAAAGACTGGCATGCATTTGAAACAGGATCTGGTGTTTTGCCTCACTGAGCAGTGATTATGGTAGTGATGAGTAGTATCCTTAGGAAAAAAGGAAAACATCCATAGGTCACTCTGAGAGTAGTGCCTCATGTTTATTTTGATGGAGACTATAACAATTTCAAAGACCAAAATAACACAGTAGAGTAAGTTCTCAGCTACAGAGCACTGGTTTTCAATATAATCACTATTAGCCAGTTCTAAGGTGATCAAGATGTTCTTCATTTTGTGTTGTGACATCTATGTATGGTCATCTGGAATGTTGCTTATCTTTCATGTTGCTGTTGTTATTGCTGAAATGCTCCACCCACCACCTTGCTGTGCTGGCATCCACTGTTTGGTCTCCCTGAATTCTCAGCTAGCATCAGTGATTGTCAATGCTGTTTTTCCCACATGGGAAAAACATTCAGTGACACACCTTTACTTCATACACAGTCGTATGCCATTTTGCCCCTCTGCTGCTGTCTGTCACATGGCTACAAAATGTAACAGAATATTGGTGAAAAGTTTCAACCTCTACTGCTGTACTGCCAACGTCTGCCTCTGATATTGTGGGCCAGCATAATAAAACAGGAGGCATTACTTTTGGAGCAGCCCCCATATTTAGTAGTGAGATGTAATGAACCAAATGCTAAGTATGAACAAAAATATCAATACCTTTGTAGTGGAGGATCAATGTGAGTACTGTTAGTCCTTGTGTAAAGCCTGTCCCATAGGACAGAAAGGTCGGAAAGATTTTGGACTTCCCTGCTGCTTCCGTGAAGTATTGAATGTTTTCTGAATTGGAAGGGAAGATTTGATATTTTAATTTCCTCTCCATCCCCTAAATGTCATAATTGTGAACTGAACTAAGTGAGAAGCAGTCAGAAAACTAGTTTGGGCAGCAAAAATCCTATATATCATCCTGAATAATTTTTGTTTTACCTTGTAGAAGATGCTTAGGAAATCCTTTTAAGGTGCTTCCTGATCTCTTTGTAGCTTCGGATGTAAAAGATCAGAATGGTTAGGAACAGTGTGTGAAACATAAAATATTGTGAGATTTGCTATTTAATGCTTGGCTTCTTTACAAATGCCTATTTAGATCCATTGACCAACTGTGCTGATGAGTGTGATGTTAATGTAACTCCGGAGAAAAATGGCCAAGGAAAGGAACACCTTTGGAGAATTCTAGAAATATATAAACCCAATTAGGATGGCTTTGAAGCTTCCCCCTCCCCCCCCCCCCCTTCACCCCCCTTTAATTTTGTCATTAAAATACTCTTTCTGCATTTTTGTATAGTCTTCTTGTATGTTGGAGTACAGTGATTTTTTTTTTTTTTAATACTTTTATATCTCGTAAAGTGGGATAAGCAGTGCATAAAATAAGGGTTTAGCAGAGAAGGACTATTTTAACTTATAATGTTGAACTGGTCACAGGAGTATTGGTGTTTCTGCTATGCTTATTTTCCCCTCTTTCCCCACTCCTTGGCTGCATAGATGGCCTGCCTATAAAAATTCAGCAAAGCAATTATCCCTATTACATATCAGACAACTGAATTCATGGTGCATGAACCACTTTAATTCTACTATTTAATATTTTGAGAGTTTAATATATGTGTATATAAATATACTATTGTCCTTTTAATTAGTTTTTGACATTACGTATTTTTTAACCAAAATTTTGGAACTTGCTTGCCAGACTTCATCAATTGCACCATTTGCAATGAGTAGTGAAGTAGTTGTTTTCCAATACCCAGACTTTGAATTGGTTCCCACAACCTTCATTATAAAGAACTCCTATTGATGCTTTCACATCAAAAACTAAAGAAAGGCCACAGTTGAACAAAATCAGAGCCTTATTAATAATGACAAGCAATAGCCTTTTATTTAGGTGTCTTATAAATTGCTGGTGGCAAATTAATATAGTTGAATGTATGCTGTGTATGGCAGTCATGCATGTTTAACGGAAGAAAGGAGAATAAAACTCCACAAAAAAAGGTAAGAGCTGTAAGTTTCACTTATGTGCTATCAGCTTAAATTCCTGCCTGTTCTGAATGCTCACTACTTCTCAACCTTTCCTCATTGTATTTCAGACTGAATTTTATATATATATGGTGTGCATCACAACATTGTATAGTTTGTATGTTTTCCTCCCATCTTTGAAAATGATGGAGCAATGTCTACAGATGTATCTATGCTTTTATCATAGAGTCATAGAATTACCAAGGTTGGAAAAGACCTCCAAGGTCATCCAGTCCAATTCCCACCTGTCAGCAATATTTTCCACTAATTCATGTCCCTCAGTACAACATTTAAACATTTCTCGAACACCTCCAGTGTTGGTGACACTACCACCTCCCTGAGCAGCCCATTCCAGCACCTGATCACTCCCCTGGAGAGGAAGTATTTCTTAACATCCAACCAGAATCTCCCCTGGAGCAACTTGAGGCCATTCCCTCTAGTCCTTTTGCTAGTTATATGGGAGAAGAAGTTGACACCCACCTCACCACAACTTTCCTTCTGGTAGTTGTCAAGTGCAATAAGATCACTCCTGAGACTCCATTTTCCAGACTAAATAATCCCAGTTCCCTCAGCTCATTCCTCATAAGGCTTGTGCTACAGGTCCTTCACCAGCTTTGTTACCCAACTCTGGATGCAGTCCAGGGCCTTGATATCTTTCTTGTACTGAAGGGCTGAAAAATGAACACAGTACTTGTGGTGTGGCCTCACCAGGGCTGAGTATGTAGGGATGATCACCTCCCTTCTGCTGCAAGACACCTCCAGATCCATTTATTCCACACAGTCTTACAGCCACTCTGTCCCAAACTTGTAGCATTGCCTGGGATTGTTGTGGCCAAAGTGTAGGACCCAGCACTTAGTCCTATTGAACCTCGTTGCACTGGCTTCCAGTGATGCAGCCTGTCCAGATCTCTCTGTAGGGTTTTTTTTCCCCCCAGGCAGATCAACACTTCCTGCCAACTCGGTGTCATCTGCAAACTCACTGGGGGTACGCTCAGTGCCCTCATCCAGGTCATCAATAAAGATATTGAACAGAACAGGCTGCAATACTGACTGCTGGGGAACATCACTTGTGACCGGTCAGCAGCTGGATGTGATTCCATTCACCACTGCTCTCTTGGCCTGGCCATCCAACCAGTTCTTTATTTATCAAGGAATGTACATCTCCAAGCCATGGGCTGCCAGCTTCTCCAGAAGAATACTGTGGGAGACAGTGTTGAAGACTTTGCTGAAGTCTACAGCCTTCCCCTCATCCTACCAGGCAGGTCACTCAGTCATGGTAGTAAATCAGGTTGGTCAAGCAGGATCTTCCTTTCATGAACCCATGCTGTCTAGGCCAGGTCCCTGAATTGTCTTTCACATGCTATGTGATCTCCCTTAAAATGATCTCCATTACCTTTTCTGGCACTGAGTTCAGGCTGACAGGCCTTTAGTTCCCCAGATCCTTCTTATGACCTTTCTTGTAGAAGGAGACACACTGGCAAGCTTTCATCCTATGGGACCTCTCTGGTTGACCAGAATGCTGATAGATGATGTAAAGTGGCTTGGCTATCATCTCTGCCTGCTGCCTCAGCACCCTTGGGTGGATCCTATCTGGCCCCATGGACTTGTGACAGTACTGGTGGAGTAGATGATGCTTTATTTGATTGAACTTGACAGGGAGCTCACGATTCTGTTTTAGTTACTTATTAAACCTTAAGAATTACACTTCCTGGTCCAGATTGCGCAGGCTGTGAATAGCTTTTCAATTTGAGGTATGCTTTGCATGTAACTGAGTATTCATAGTAAATGAGAAATTCTTTGCAATAATTGAACTCCACAAAGTATTTGAGAAAAGTAAATGCTTTCTAGGTTTCCAAATTTTACCTACAGGCTAAGTCTTGTAGATATAATTATGGTTTAGGAGACATTTTAAGTGCTAGTTGAACCTTTAACATGCGTTTCCTCTGGAATAATTACAGGATGTGAAAATGGCTAAATGAAATGCGTATTCATAGAGATTAATAGAATTAGTTAAGCTACTTTTACCTTATGCTTAATTTATATTATGTCTGCAGTTACAAACAGACTGTAACAGCATGTGGGTTTTTTTCCTATCGTTTCATACTTGCTGAAGTGTTGTCTTATGTTTTTTACTTGCTGTTATGTGAACTGCTTAAAAAAGCATTTTAGAGTCTAGCAGGTAGTTGAATTTCAGACTGGCTCTGTTTAAAACAAAGCAGTAGTCTTTGAAGTTCCATCATTTTTTATTTAATTATTTATTTTTTTCTGAAAAGAACAGTAATAGAATTGATTCCATCACCTTCTAAGGAAAAAAGTTGAAAGAGAAACATCTTGGTTAGTAGTCCAAACAGCAAATGTATTCTGCAAGCATTTGAAATCAAGCTAGAGTCAGTCATAGTGGAGGCAGGGAAAGCTAATAAAAATCACTTCTCTGTCTGCACTGCCAAAATTGATTGAAAAGGTAAAAATAAAGACTGTAAGTATGGAGCAAAGTAGAGCAAAATAGAGTGTGTAGCTTTGTCTAAAGAATGTTAATAATACTAGTATCTTTAAGTAAAACATTTAAGTGAGCTGTCTTTTAAAACTGATTTGATATTTTAAAAAGTAAATAATGCATTGTCTTTGTGGCATATTCAGTTTTGATCTGTGAAGTAAAATACTGTTAAAAAGTTTATTGTCCTCAATCTCAGAAAATGGATGCATACCAGAAAACATCTGTTTAGAATTAAGGGAGAACTTGAAATCAGCTTATTAGATAATACTGTGGGAGAAACCAGTCACGTGTGAGTGGTGTTTCGGTATATTTGTGTGGGGTGACTCTTAATGTTGTCTGTTCCGGCTGCAGTGACTTTAAGCTTTGTCTAGGGGAGTAGGAGTGTACAGCAGCAGTCTCGAGCTAGCAGCAGCTAGCCATGGCTCATGGAGATCTCATTGGCTGCATACTTCAGCAGAGGTTTTGCTGTAAGGTGAACAGATCACAGTGCCCATCCTCTAAATATTCTGAGAATTCTGGGGCAGTGAACATGCCTCATGGAGCCCTGAGCATGAGACATCTTGGAGGAGCTGGGTCTTTTAGGGCATGGTGGATGTACTAAAAATGTACATATGCACTTAAAAAAACATGTATGTATATAAATATATATAGAAAGAAATGTTTCCAGGCATTTACCTTTCTAAAGGTAGAATTCTTTCTACACTAAAACAGGAGAGGATTAGGTTAGAGATTAGGAGCAAGTTTTTCATGCACAGGGTGGTGACGCACTGGAACAGGTTGTCCAAGGAGGTTGTGGATGCCCCATCCCTGGAGGCATTCAAGGCCAGGCTGGATGTGGCTCTGGGCAGCCTGGTCTAGTGGTTGGCAGCCCTGCATATGGCAGGGGGGTTGAAACTAGATGATCATTATGGCCATTTTCAATCCAGGCCATTCTATGATTCTTACGATTTCTTTTACAGACCTTTAAAATTCCAACCCAGGCTCACAATAAATCCTCTTTGTAGAAATTTCTTTATTCAGCGATTTTGTTTTGAATGTGGGACTATTTGGGTAAACTTGTTTTCCACTTGCATAATGTACTTCTAGTGAACTATTTCAGTACTTTAAGATACTGTTCTAATTTGGTTTAGAGTTAATATTTATTTCAGTGGTTACAGCAAACAGTGAAAAGGAGGCTTTGTTTTTTCTTTAAGGTCACTGAAGTATAAATGCAAAGGAGATTAAAAATCAATTATTAAATCCAGATTTCCTTTATTCTCATTTAATTTAAGTTTACCTCTCTTTGATGACTTCCTGTTAAAGTATTACACTAATATAGGAAATTAAAGATTTTCCTTATATACATTTCTGTATCATTTGAGTTACAGGATTTCTCATCTCTTTCCTGAAAAATGTACTCAATTAGACTGCTTATAAATTATAGTCCTATAAATTAGTTTTATATATTTTTATAAATTATCATTTACAAGAGAGATGTCTGGACAGAGAGGATACGTCCTATTCCTGTATACATTTTTAATCTTTTATTAATTATACTAGATTTATTTTAAGATAGAAATCTGCCTTTGCACCTTGTAGTAGGGTGCAGATACCAAAGGCAGATACTTCACGGGAGATGCAAGTAGGCATGTGGAGAAAGGATCACTAAACATGCATTCCAAATGAAAACAGTGTTATAAATATGGGATGTTTGGCCAAAGGGTGTATATGTATGAACTGCTGTGATACTGTGATGGCATAAGAGAGTTTATGGGCACAGCTGTGTGTGCTGAGTTAAAACACTTGAGCTGGGAAATCACATACTATGCTATCTTTCCTTTTTGTCACAGCGGCTTTTGTTACTTAAGGAATTTTTAAAGAAGAAAAGGAAGAAATACAAAGATTGGTTGAAGGGAAATAAACTTAGCAAATCATTAACATCAACAAATGTAATAAAGTACTAAGAAAAAGGAGAGACTGTAGAACTGGAATATTGACTGTTCTCTGTGCTTGTCAAAGAACATTAGAATACCATGCTTAAAGCATTTGGCTAAAACTTTAGAAGTGATTTTAGGATAGGCTTTTATAAGAATGTATCATTTGAATTAAAATGATACTTTTAGTATTTATTGGAATATCAGTGCCTTTTGAAAATGTGTTCAAACTTCTTTCAGAATGTTTAAAATTGTAGAATTAGCAATTATTAGCCAGTTGTTGCACTTCTGGGAAATGTGAATTTCTGGAAAATGTTGCTCTGTTTTCTAAGAAGTAAAGTTCTGCTCTGTTCAGGGGAATTCATCTGGAAAAAAAGGTTTCTTTGGGGGTGATGGGGACCATCTGTGGAATTCCAAGTATGTGGAAAACCTGGAACAGAGATGGACAAAAACTACGTTGGGAGGCAGAGGATTGAGGATAGGTCACTTTGGTAACCTTGCTTTGAGGAAAGGTCTGCATGCAAGTACTGACCTATCGACCCTTAATTATTCAAGGGTAATGTTATGCGCTCTTCGTGACTAAGTGGTAATTCCATGTCATAATGCTTCTAATCATTCTCAATTTTCATACTGTTTCCATGTATGTTTTTTTTTTTTTAATGTGTATGTGACAGACAGAACTGGTGGCTGTTATTTAGTATGCAGCCCCTATAGTTCAAGAACATTCAGCTCTGAAGTTTACAGGTGGAAGGAAGTGCCTGGAGATTCAGTTCACAAATTACTTTCTACTGCAGTGTATTAGTAACCTACTTCATACTGTGCTGAGGTGGACATTTTCCATTTGGAAATTTCTGTTTTCCATTCAGTTAACAAATTACTTAGTACTCTCCTTCCTCCAGAGCAATGAAGGCTGTTCAGATGGATAGAGGCATGACTGTCATTTCTCTTGCATCTTAGTGTGCCAACTGGATTATATCATTTAAGACAGGACTTCTGTCGCCTGCTTCTCCCTTGTTCGTCCCATTTTATTTACAGTATGTAAAAAAAGACCTACAGAATAGGTCTTTTAAAAGAAAACACAGAGCACTTTCTTGTATGAAGTTTACAAACAGAAGACTGCAGATCTGGTTCTTTTTTTTTTTTTTTTTTTTTTTTTTTTTTTAAATGGTAATAGCATATCATGTTGTAAATACAAGAGGTTTAAGTAATTATTCTGATTTTTATGGAGAATTTCCTAACTTCCTTACTTCTCACTACATCAGCTTAATAAGACCTTTAATTCTATCTCCTGTGGGTTTTTCTCCCCATCTATTTCCATTTTTAGCATTATTAAAACAAACAACAAAAAAAATCAACAAATACTGAAGTTTCGTAACATTTTTGTAATCATTTCTCATAGATATTTCATGCTGGAGGTGGGGTACATACACGTGGGTAGACATTTTAATTTATTTCACTGCTGATGAAATCCTGTTATTTTAAAGGAAAAGGTTGTGAATTTACAGAAACATACCTGGAAGGGATTTTAGGTGACCTATTGGATGCTCTGATTTTTGGTATATAACTGTTGCTTTTTCCAACATCTCTATTAAAAGTGTCCATAAACTCCATGTGGAAAATGTAGTTGCACTGGCTCGGCGTTTCAACCAGTAGTGCCAGCCAGTCTTTGTGTAGAGAACAAAATAGGTCTTTCGAGACTTGCCTGTGTCTGAGACTGGAAATAAATCTTCAGTTGTTAAGTGTAGGTGGACGCCACAGTTACATTTTTAACCTTATTCCTCTGAAATGTAACTTTGTGGTCTTCCCTTAAACTTACCGGCCTCAAACCTACCTGGGTAGTTGCTTTAAGAAGTGTAAACAGGTGACTCACAATGTCAATGCACGTGGTTTTTGTAGTACCTTTTCTCTATCACTTCTCCATGAAAAACACCAGAGTGTTTCAAGTACTAATTTTAGACTGGCTAGAATACAGCGTTCCCAATATTGACTATGCTGATTAGTCTCTATAGAGTCATGTAAACCTGGGGGATATTTGTTTGTACTTGAACTTCATAGAAAATATTTAAAGGTTGACTGTGTTTTAAGCAATTACATTTATTTACGATCCTGGTTTCTTTTCCATGAAGTGGGAACAAATACAGTGTTACTGCGTTTCTGCTGATAGGGAGGCATTGGAACCCTTTGAAGTGGAGTGGATTATTAAGTGCATATTGAAGCTGTTCATCAGCTTTTTGAAAATCAAAGACTTATGCAATTGAGAATTTATAGAATTTATGATTTGCTCTTAAAGCAAAATACTCTCCAAAATCTCAAAACGAAACAAAAAATCAATTGTAATGCTAAACAGTGGCCTCCTTTGTCATCTCATTTGTTTATGGTTATTTAATCCTGGAATAAATCTGACCTACTATCCTCAACTATGCATTCAACTCATCTTCTTCAGCTTCTTTGCTTACAGACCAGGGTGAAAGCATGTGGGAGATAGCAGATATGTGGAAGCCACTGCTCTGGGCCCTTTCCCACTTGTATGCTGGATAAGTAGTTAATTCTCGTTTCCTCTGTGCAGTCAAGAAAAAAAGTAATGACTTCATGATGCTATGAGTGGTTCTACTAGAGAGGAGTCCCCATGCTTCATGTGCAGTTCAGGAGGTGGATGAATGACTGGATGAATGACAAAAGGGTTTCATGGGCTTTGCACTCCAGTTCTGCTGCTTGTCAGCTACATTTAGTTGCTGCATTGAACCTACAGCTGCATGGGGGAAGCAGAGGAAGCTTTCTTGTGGCTTGCAGTATTTCTGTATGTATGGGAAAGAGTCGCAGCAAATACTGAAACCCAATGCATTCTGTGTCTTTGACACTGGTAGTGTAGCTGCCTTTCAGATTGGAATGGTAGTTTAGTCTTGCTGTACTAAGAAAATATTGGCATGTATTTGTCCAAAAGACATATGTATATATATGTGTGTGTGTGTTTATATGTAGGTATATATACAAACATACATGTAAAAGTATACACACACACATATATAATATATTGTACTTTCCTTGAAAACTGGTGGATGAAATTTCACAGTGGATATTTAGCTAGATGCTTGTCCTAATGTAGAGAAGAAATGGCTCAGTGTGTAAATGGCTGGATAGTATGGAGTGTTGTGCATAAAAAGCACATTAACTGTGGATGTGGGAAAGTATGAGTAAGAATGAAGGGACAAACCAAAGCAGACAAAGACTTCATTGCATAGGAGATCAACCTTAATTTTAATGCCTACACCTTGGAGAGTCTCTCAGACAACTTGCAGCACTATAATTACAGAAAAGCTGACTAGAACTTTACTGAAATTGTTAGAAATTCAGTCTATGGCAAAGTGGCAGTGGTTTTATTTCTGTAATGATATGAGAATGTTGTAGGAAAGGACTTTGTATTTTCCTGATAACATAATCATTGGAAAACCTTAGGGTACCTGGGAAAACTATGGGGGAAATTTAGTCTGAGAAGGCAAGATGGTGGTTTGCCAGTGCTGTGAGCTGTAGGTTTCCCTTCTGTTTGATAGTGCATGGGATATAAGACTTCACGGTTTGCCACCAATGACTACTTTCCTGTGGAAACACTGTTTTCCAAAGTCTAGTTTAGATTCTCCTCAGCAGAAGATTTATTTGTACCTTCTGGTTGTTCCTTCTTATTTATATGTTTTTTTAATTTGAAGTCTTTCATTTGTTTCACTGACGTGTCACTATAAGATTGCAAGATTGAAGTGGTGTTGCAGAAATTTTGGATGATTCTGTCCTATGTGTAGAATGAAATGATTTTAAAAACAGGTAGTTTAAAAGGGGAAGAAAAGTGGATTTAATACAGGTTGTAGTGATATTGCTAAGGTTGGTAATGCTCATTGAGAGATAGCCCCACAGTCTGTTTAGAAAACAGAAAGAATCTTTGTACTTGCAGCAAGTAGATAACGATGATATACTGACCTCTTTATATCAGGTAGATAAGGAAATTCAGCTTGAATCAGCTAATTTTGTGAAATCATACATTGTGCAATCAGGGTAAGGAGCTAACTGAGCATGCATGAATACTGGGTTTGACCAGTGAACGCGGTAAAATTCTGACTAAGGATCTTGCGACCACCACCATAAAAAGATGGAGCATGTGCAAGGAGACAGAACCCTATGTTAATGATTTTGAGGAAAGTATTGAACATGTATGTACTGACCAGGAAAGCTTTTGAATATCTAAGACAAGTAATATATATATATAAGGTGTAGGTAGAGAATATCCCCCATGCATCCAGCGTTGATAAGAAAGAATGCCAGCATTCTAAGCTTTATGGTATCAAATTCAGTTTCAGATGGGGTACTTTTGTCTTTTCAATCAACATTATGTGCTTACCCTGCTTCATGTCTATATTGCAATCATATTTTTCCCCGATAAAACATGTAGATACTAATGATTGCAAATGCATTAAATCAGTTTTGATCTATCATAGCTTTCTGACATTTGCAAACTAAACCCACTGATGAAAACTGATGTAGAGTAAAATTATGTTTCTGCAGTCAAATTGCATATTATTTATGCCGAGCTTACGTGTGTTACAAAAGAGTTACTCATTGACTTTTTCATTAGAATCCAGTCTTTTTGCCTAACAGAGGATGCATCATGAAACCTAGCAGCTCCTCATATTGTTGCACTTTTCTATAATCTTAAAAGCTTTCTGATGGCTTCTATTCATTTTCTCAATAGATTTTAATTACTACTGATCCTGAGCAATTTGTTTAATAAGGCCCCAACTGTCTGTGTAATTATTCCAATCTGTGCCTCTTTCTCAGCTTTTGCCTGCAAGGCTGATAAATGGGGCGAGGGGAAAAGGGCAGCCTCCTGCGCCGGGCTGCAGAGCACTGTTCCCGCTTTGTCTCTGGCATTCCCAATGGGGAACTCCCTTTGAAAGAGCTGCTGTGATGGAGGGTGCGGGAGAGCTATGGAAATATTATTCAGCTTAATTTAAGAAATCTGCATAAATATCAGTCATGGCAAACAGCTTCCTTATCTTACAAAATATTGCATTTTTATGGCTACTGTATTGTTTCCCAGCATTTTGCGGCCATAATATCAGCTTACTCATGAGATCCCTGATTATATAAGGAGCAGAGTGAAGTTTCTCTGTGCTTGTAGAGTTTAAGAGGAATGATAAATTTGGTCTGGATTATAGGTGTATTTTTTGCAGTTTAGAGTGAATGCTAATGATGAATCTTCTTCATGTTTTTATAGGTACTGACCTTTTTGGCTGCTGTTTTGGTTATGCACAATTATGAGATCAGGTACAGGGATTTCAAATCTTGGTTATACTTGTGTGCAGAAGCACAGTAGAAGTTGTACTGTGTGTCTTTTCTGTATTTGTTTCCCAGTATGTTCTAGACTTTTCTGTCCTTTGGAGAATAAATTGTATAATGTTTTTTCTTCATTTTAACTCAGCCCATTCTGATAGCATATGGTCAAATTCCAGCTGAAACGTTTTTTTTTGTTCAGTGTCACCTTTAGATCAGAAAATGAAATGTGAAATAGATTAAGGAAAAGAACAAAAAGCACTCACAAATGAGAAGGCATGCTTTTTAATAGCTGGAAGGATACACGCAGTGTCATGGTTAAAAAGCAAGATTGCAGACTACCTTGTCTATAGTGAATATACCTCCATTTGTATGTTTAACATTAGTTCAGCACAGGCAAATTCTTCTTCTTGGGAAGTTCAAAAAACAAAATGAAGTGTTTTATGCTTATCCAAGACCTTTGCTTTTTCTGTTCAGGAACAGTTTGCTGTTGTTTTTTCTTTCATTCTATCCATATATGTCCATGAAGTTTGCATTTTCTGCATTAAAGTGCTTGTGACTGTGGATGATGTCATCCTTTCCTCCATGGACTTCCCATGAGAAGGCACAAATCAAGCGCTTTTTGGAAGCACAGGACTGAGCTAGGTTTTCTGGAAAATGATCACCTTTGAGATAAAAGCTGAAGGTATTACTTTAGAGCCTATAAGTAATCTTATTGTGAGTCTAAAGCCTTTGCTCCAGGGGAGAAGTTTACTTTAGCCTAGACTTTAGAGTAGGATTTACATTAGTATTGAAGTATATATTATGCCAGTTTTTAGTTCTGAAATAGCTGTGCTTGTTTGTGATCTGTATTCCTTTGAGTTCAGAGGTTTATGCCCCTTATTGGGGAACAACCTGCTGTACTGCCAAGTAGCTGCTAGATAAGAAATCCTGCAAAGACTTGTGTTACCAATGGATAGACTTACCCCCTCTCAGAGTGATCCTGCATGACTGGAAGGGAAATAGTGAAGCAGAACAGTGATATTGCACATCTGTGTTCTGAAATACTAATATGGAGTGGTCAGAAACCAAGTAGCTTAGAAAACCAAACCTTTTCAACCTGTAGCTTTGCATTAATGCCAGACTAGGATCTATAAACACAATCTGAGTATTTCAGAAAGGATATGACCTTATGCGCATAACCTGATGCAAGTGAAAGATCTGGATCTCCAATATTCAGTCCCTTCTGAAGGAGCTCAGCAATGAAAAGGAAAGTCTTCAACATCATAGAATCATGGAATCACAGAATGGTTTGGGTTGGAACATATTCTTAAGATCATCTAGTTCCAAGACCCCTGCTATAGTCAGGGACACCTCCCGCTAGATCAGGTTGCTCAAAGCCCCATCCAGCCTGTCCTCGAACACCTGCAGGACAGGGGCATCTACAAGCTCTGGGCAACCTGTTCTAGTGTCTCATCACTCTCAAGTAAAGAATTTCTTCCTAACATCTTGTCCAAGTCTACCCTCTTCCAATTTAAAGACATTTCCCCTCATCCTGTCACTACATGCCCTTATAAAAGTCCCTTCCCATCTTTCCTGTAAAAAATCTGTTTAATGATTCTGAGGGGGTAAAGTCAGTAAGTGTTTTGAATTTTAATTCATTGGGAAATGCATATCAGAGGTGCATGAGAACTCCAGGATACCATGGCTGAAGTTATTTGGGAGAAGTATTCACCATCAGCAGGTTGTCTCTGTAAAGAAAACACAAAATATCACAGTTCATTTCAGTGGTTAATTTTCTGTACAGGAATGTTCACAGAACTAGTATGAACAGGTTTTCTTTGAAGTTATCTCTGAATAAGGAGAACTGTAACATATGCCATGAACTAATGATGTCATTATAAGCTAGCTGCATATTTTCTTTTTTTAAAAAGTAGAAGTCTAAGCATATGATTAGCAGCAAAAACATTCTTTAATGACAAACAACAATAATTTTTCCCTTAAAACATCAGATTATAACAACTGGAGGGCAACAAATCTTCTAAAGGAAAAAGGATAGCTACTTGAATCAGACCATTATCAGCAAATCAGTTCTGTTTATGACCTTGCAAAATTTCTAGCTGTTCCAATATTGCAAAGGAAATGATAAATATTTGGCCACTGTTTGGAATAGGAATGAAATCAAGCCATTCTGCAACTCTTGAATTGGTGTTGATCTGTGTAAAACTACTTCAGATAAGATAAGCAGTGACATAGTAAAGATTTCATAGGAGCTGTCTAAATGAATAATTTCTCCGTTGCATTCTAGCGTTCTAATGGAGTGGTTAATTATAGAGATTTGTGAAAGAAGAGAAAGCTCTGGTCCTCCCATTTATCCTTTTCTCTGTGTTCTTGTGTCTCTGTTCAGTCTGTGAAATCGTTTTTTCTTACAATGCAAACATGTAGAACATCGTTTCTCCTCTATCTTCTTCATCATACTCGTGTAGCTGTTGTTCCATCTTCATTTTCACTTGCTTACAGACTCAAGGCATAATTCTCCAGGCTTGTCTTCAGTCCCACAGCTGTCTGAAACTGTTTTTTTTGCTGAGGACTTCATTAAAACTTGTATGACTTAATCTCAAAAACCCTGCATAAAACTAATCTTGATCTCCACACTACTTGTGAGGCTGTTGATCTCGCTCTGAGATTTATGATCTCTGCGGTAAAAGTTTCAGCTGACTGCCACTGTATTGTATGATTTCCTGTGCTTATTGTAACAAGGAGGAGGGATAATCCTTAGTGTATCAGGTATGTTAATTATTTGAGCATCCATTATTACTTTTAATAATGTGTATCAAATTGCTTCATTATTCCATGGTCCCTATTAAGATGTGATAGAAACCTGTGTAGTCAAAGATTCCACAGCAGATTGCAGTGTTACTAGCTTCTCCTATAAACTGTCATAATGCATAAAAGTGTAATAATTTTCCTCATGAAATAGTGTTGTTGAGTATTTTATTACCAGTTCACTGCCTCTTCAAGGAACATTTACCATGCAGTAAATACAGGACTAATTATATACCATCAGTGTACATTGTTACCTACCACAACAGAACTGGAAGGTCTGTATTGTTTTTAAATGACTTAAATCTTCTTTCAGTAATCATTTTAAAAAATTTCTTTGCCCACAGGGTGGAGTTCATTTCTTTTGTTCTTGGAAGCTGAAAAGCAAAAAGGGACATTTCAACTTTTCTTGATAAAGGTAAGACAGCATCTATTGATATGATAAAGCGCTGTTCATTATCATGAGCTCATAGAAAGTTTGTCAATGGAGGATTTGCTTATTCTGTGGGTCGCTTTTTTTTTTTTTTTTTGTTTCTTTTTTCTTTTTTCAAGTTCTGTGCTTTGTAGTAAGTTCAGTATGTGATAACATAAGTTGCATTGGGAAAGGAATGTGTAATTCTACCACAGGTATCAGTAAAACCTCTGAAGATAAGCAAGTACATGTAGATCAACATGACAAAGTGGATAGCAATTTGTTCTACTATCGAAGCTTGAGACATTTTCCATCTGTCATTCACCTGGCCCACCCAACCGTTCTCCATAGAGTTTACACATATTCAGTGAGAAGTCTTAAATAAATAAGAAAGAGTTGTCCATACTGCTTCTCAAGGAAAATGTACAGGCTTGGTCTAAATTGCTGCATGAGAACTAAGAGTCTTAAGACCTATTTTAATTGAGATATGCTTTCAAAAATAAGTAGCAAAAGCCTATCCCACTTTTTATTATTGGAAATAGAGAAGAGGTTGAAATTCTAGGTCTCCTCTGAGATGCTTTCTCCAATGATGTTTGATTTCCATTGTGCTAAAATGTCTTTCTATAACTGGTACAGAACACGTGTGAAACATTTAAAGGTGCAGTGTAACTTAGTATTGACCTGCTCACTGCACATTTTGATGCCAAAATTAGGTAGGCCCTGCAAATCTATTCAATTCTATTGCAAGCCTACTGCAATTTCTGTTCAATAGGACTTGAATTCACACACAGCCATTTAGCAGTTATCAACTGATAGAGGCTGCAGACTCTGTCTGAACATGGCAATGTGTTAAATGATAACAGATTTTTGTTTTAGTGCCTATATAACTTTAACTTTTGAGATACTCTTAGGGAAGTACTATATAGTATTTTAGCAATAAAGCAGCATAAGCATGACACAGTGTATGAATGCAGCTTTATTAGTTTACAGATGCTTACTATACTATAGTATGCAACTAGAAGGAGAGTGAGCTATAAGCTTCATAACCTTAAGGTTATATAGGCTGATAGACGTTAAGAGTTGCATTGCCTTCTTACTTAGCAAAATATACAGGAAAAGTATATATTTGATAAAAACATTTTCTTTCCAATTTTTTGACTGGTTTATGAAATTATAGTTTGACTTTGATCACCTATTCCCTGATAATACAAAAAATTCCCTTGAGTTCAGTAAAATCCTTCAAATGAACCTTGGTGCAGCTCTCCTTCCCACTCTTTTGCATCTCATGAAGCTGTTACCCCTCATTTCAAAAGTTCACATTTTGTCACTGTTCTTTTTTGTTTACTCAGCATGCAGTCTAAACTGCTTCTGGGTGAATTAATTCTGAATCAATCCTGAAAGGGGAGAGAAATTTTCCTGCTAAAGTGGTACAGCTGTTGGAGGACTTGTGGACCCTTAGTAAAGGAATCTGTTTCAGTGTTAGACTGCTAAAGATGCAGGGGGAAAAATTGCTATGCTAACATACATAAAACTGTATTAATAATAATTTAGAGATAAATTAATATGGCCTAAACTTAATCTCATTCTGGCAATACTCATGTTGAAGGATATGAGAATTTACTGAATTAGAATCTAATTGAGTTTTGTTTTTTTTTTTCTCTTTTTAAATTTTTTTATTCTTCTTTGCATTGGAGAACTCATTTCAAATATCTTTAAGTATATAATAGTACTGTATATAATGTGTTAATTTGTTGGTTAGAGTCCAATACCTTTCTACCCACTGTAAGACTTAGCTTCTCTTTAAAGCCCCAAACTGTAGTGAAACAAAATGTTCTTTATTTTATTTTATTTTATTTTATTTTATTTTATTTTATTTTATTTTATTTTATTTTATTTTATTTTATTTTATTTTATTTTATTTTATTTTATTTTATTTATTTTTTGCACTGAATCAGAGTTATTCCTCCATGGAGACTGCTCTATGGTTCTTGTGCATCCATTAAACATTTTCTGGTGATATCTGTAATAGGTTAGATCCAGCTCATTGCACTTCTTTCTGAATTTGGAAAAATTAGATATGTTCGCAGTCCCTGGGGTGTTTGGTTCCCTGTAGGTGCACAGAGTAGCCTTTAGAACAGGTCAGCAAGAAAGACTTTGCATGGGCTTGGTTACTCTGTGGGGGTGTAGAAGCTAGGAGTTCATACTCCAAGTTTATCAATAGACAACTGGGTTTAAGAATTATGTTTATTGATAGAAATTCCCAAATGTGATCAGTGACAGATTTGGTTCTTGTCTGCTATGAGTCAGTGCTCATGTAGATCTGTGGGAGGAACTTAAGCTATACAAGGTAGAATCACATAATAGTATCACTGAAAAACAAGTGCATTATAATTTATGAGATCTCATATTCACTGCACTATAACCATTCTTTCAGGTTAAATCCTCTTGCAGTAGCTGCGGGTTTCATGAATCATGAATCTTAACTATACCCTACCTTGCACCTCTGGTCTGCTACACAAAGGCTGTCTTTGAGTACTAAATTAATTTAGATTTATTTTTGATGTTAGATGCTTCCACGTTATACACTGAAAGTTTTATACTCTGAGAATTGTGTATAACCATAGGACAAATACTTTGAAAACTGACAATGCAAGTGGGCTGCAGATTCAGTTATACTTTCTCCTGGGTGCAGTCCAAGTTAATGTTTTAGAAGAGTATTATAACTAGAGTCACTGAGAGAGGAGACTGAGGGAGGAGGAGAGTCAGAAACTGTCCTTCATCTTCCCTTCCCCCAGATATAACTAACAGTGCAGGTTTTTTTTTTAATCATAATGTAGCTTAAGTGCAAACTTGACAGTCCTTCCCGTGTGTGTCCTAATTTATTTCCCTGACCTTTTTTAAAAATCATGAACTCCTTGGGGCAGAAGCAATCTTCATATGGGTCTGTTTTACAGCAGAACACAGAACTTTTTTGCTTGTTCCCACTGAACAAGACTGTGTCAGAAAGCAAAGGCTACCCCCAATAATAATATTTGTCTCAAAGGAGCTTGACCTTTCTCTGTGATGATTTTGGAAACAAAATGCAGGAATGCATAATATCACAAATGAAGCAAGGAAAATAGGGTGGTTGCTTTCCTTAAATATGAACAGATCATTGATACTGCTCAAATGTTTGTTTTACTGGGGGAGCCTAACTTCCCAGGTAGTTAAACATTTTCTTGACTTGCTTATTTTAGATATTTTCACTAACTGATTGTAATCTAATTATCAAAGTATAATGCCAGTATAATACCATGTTGTTGTATTTTATGTCTAAAAGTCAATTAGTACAAGAGATGGAGCCAAGAAGAAGAGATATTACCCACAAGGTAAATTTAACTGCAGTTGAAAAACTGTGCTAGTGTGTAGTTCACCATGTAGTACACCATGTGTAGTACAGATTCTTAAGTACAGTGTTTTCTATTGACTCTTATGTTGGATTATAGAATGCATTAGCTCCTGAGAAAATTTAAGAAAAATGGAAGAGTAATGCTTAATTTTAGCTAGTGAGGAGTAGGGAGGAGGAGTCAGTCCCTGCTGACAAGTGAGGTACAGGATTTGGGGAGGGCCAAACTAATCCTAAGGGGAATGTGTGATTCAAAGTGCTGTTTTAGCAAGGGATGAAAAGGGAAAGATTTGGGGGGGAGGGGGGGGAGGGTGGTTAGTGGTATGATTTATTGCTCAGCTTGGAAGAACTGAAGCTTTAGGAGGGTTGGGAATGAGATTCTCTTGAGGGAATCACACAGTGCATGGAAAAGTCACTGCCCAAAGTCTTGGCTTTGATGTCATCTAAAGGAAAAATCTTGTTCAGGTAATGCATAAAAAGATTAATTAGAAATAAAATAAAACAAAGTGCTGTGGCAAGGGCAGAATAACTTAATCTTTGCAACCTTGAGGGATCAAAAGCAGTATGTAAGTACAGGATCTAAACCCACCTTATCTTGGTACAGAACATACTATTTGCTCCTTCCCTGGCCTTGAATTAAAAGGCAAACTTTTCCTAGGATGCCTAACAAGTTCTTGCCACTGGTAGTAGAAACAAACCTATGATATTCTATGGAACAATGAGTAATTTTCATTATGAATGCACATCTTGTGGGTGTGTGAAGTAGCACATCCAGTTCTGGGAAGGTGATGGGTGGCAAGTTAAGAGTAAAATAGGAGTCTGTGCAAGAGTTCATTTTTGTCAACTAAGCGTATTTTAACTGGACTCCAGAATATCTGTGTTAAAATATTGACAGTGTCAATCAGTGCTGCCTACCGGAATAACATTTAATGTGCTGTGTCAAGATAGTAAAGTGAAAGCATTGTGATAATGTATTAATTTGAAATCAGTGAGACTGAAGGACACAGTTAAAATAAATCACATGTTGCTCTCCTGAATAGTGGTAACTGAACTTTCAGTACATTTCTGGAGAATTTATTTGAAATGGTAGCACAGCCTACCATCATGTGATTGGGATGTTGAGATATTTAACAGCAAAGTTTTTTCTTGAAATACCACATGTTGTTTATCACTGCTTTGTCTGCAGTTCAGTTACTTGGATAATATATTGCACAACCTATTGGCATGTTGTATGTATAGAAGTGTTTCTGGAAGCTTGGAAATATGGAAATACTTATTTGCTAATCATGACCTAAAAAGAAAGGATTAAACCTTCCGTAGAGATCAAAATGTTGCATTGAGAAAATCAAAGTCCACAAACATGAGCTAAACCACGTTTGACATGTTAGACTTTGATTTCTCCAGGAGACTTGCTATGTTATTTGGTTCTGTTTTTAAAACCCAAAGTGTAAATCAGAGCAAGCTAATTTTATAATTATTCCCCACAGACATACAAGTAATTTAGTCTCAACGTGCTTATTTTACAAAGACAGAATCATTCAAAAAAAGGAGTGCTGAGAAACCACAAGTGGTTTGAGCAATAGAGGCTCAGAGCTTTTGCAAACATGCACGTGTTTAAAATGTGGCAGTATTAGTTTAAAAGCTGTGAAGTACTCTGTCTTTCTTTGTGGTTTCATGACTGTCCTTAGGAGAGACTAAGAAACTGGGAGCTCAGGGAATTGTTTTGGTGATGGCAGCATTAGTCATTAATTTATGTTAAATTTCAGGAAAACACTCAGTTTTTCAGACATAAGGAACTCAGAATATAATCATGTTAATTTAAGTTACTGCTGGAGGAGAGACTGCTCCTGACTATCAAGTTGAAAATACTTTTCCCTGTCTCAATAGCTTGAGGAAGTGACGGCTGACAGAATTTGGAAAGAGCGCCATGTACAAATGTGTTAAAATAAAGTTTATAGATTTAACCTGTATATAAATCTCTAGAAAGATGCTCAGACATGATCCACTGAACTTTTTAATGACCACATTAATATGTTTAGTGAGTCACATCAGTTCTCTGACAGATACATAGACAAGACTTAAAAGGAAACAAACCTATGACCATGGCAGAATTTAAATGCCCTACATTTTCTTATACAAGATACAATATGGTGATTTTTTTTTCTTCATTTTTCAGTAGTACTAACAATAGCAATACATGGCGAAGAGCTCTCAAAAGTTCTGCACCAAGAGCAATAATCTTTTATTAGCTACTTAGTATTTTCTTCTTTTACCAGCAAGGATTAAGCTAGCAACTTGAGTTTGGCTGCCTTGAGATCTCAAAGGTGAATTGTAACTTGCTTCCCTTATTTAAATTACTTCTTAAATAAACTTATATTGATCTTTTTCTTAGTATTATTTTCTTAGTATTGTTTTTTTTTCCTAAATTATTATTATTTTTTTAATTAATTTATTTATTTTTAAAATCACTGAGGGGAAAAAAAGAGAGACCTCTGCTGGTTTTGGTGTGGTTTTATGCATATATATATATATATAGATATATATTTATAATATATATCTATATCTATACTTACAGTTATTTCCTATGGTGCAGATACAAAACAGATGTCTAAGTACACCTTGTTAACAAACAGACTGTTTGCATTTCCTGTGTGAATTTTTGGAATCAAATAACTAATCCTACATCAGGCAATGTATCATGTTTTAAATCCAAGTGTCTTGCTTCATACAATTCTGGAATAAGTTATCTAGCTGTATTTGAGGTCTACGGCAGCTGGGACTGATATTTAAATCTTTATTTCTCGGTTATTTTCAAAAGACCTTCTGGAATAAGGCACCACATTTTTCAGTAATGGGATTTAGGGCTATAACTTCATAAAGCTTGTAAAATTTCAAGCCCTGTTCAAAATAGGATATTAGAGTTGGGAAGCCAAGGTAACGTGAATTACAAAAAACAAGCAAACAAGAAGGGTAGTAAAATTAAATACTAGACTTTCTGGCAATTTCCTTAATTTCTAGTATAAAATGGTTGCAGGTATTTTCCAAATAGATTAGTTGGTTTCTTAAGTCGCTATTTATTTTCCATCTTCCAGTCTGGAGAGTTCGCTCTGACTTAAGATAAATTTAGGCTCTGTATAATATTGTAAAATATATTTAGAACTTTTATCTGAGTTCTATATAACTTTCTTAATACTGGTACTTCTGTGACAAGTACCAGTTTCACTGCTGTAGGGAAAAATTAGATATTTAACTTAAGAAATATAGTCTGAATGAGCATAGAGTTTAGTGGACTGAGGAAAGGAATTCTTTTAAATTTTCGAGTCAGACTTCTGCATGGACTTATTTTGTTCTAATCTTCAGTGTTTTAATACCAGTCCCCAGTTTACCAAACTAATATAAACCAGGGACTCCAAACCTTGGTCTTTGGTCAAAAGTCCAAGTCATTGCTCTCTTCTCTAATAGTTATGTCTTCTATTTCCCATCAGCGAATGTATGTTTTAAATCACTGAGTCCAGGTTTCAAAATTGCATCCTAAATTTGAGAACCTTGTGCAGCAGAGATTCTGTGTGCTGTATCCTCAGTGAGGTCAGCAATATGACAACCATTGGTGCCTGCTCATCAGAAATTCTCCTCTGTTATGTCATTTTATTGATTTACGTGCTATGAACATGATTTTTCAGTTTTAGTTCTTACAGTCCTGTTTTTCAGCTTTTGCAGGAATATAAGTAAGATGTAATTTCTGCAAAGTTATAATGTAGATGCACTGTTTCACAACTTTCATCTAAAAAATTATTTGCAGCTAAAATATTTATTCACAATTGGATATAAAATCCTCAAATGTATTCATCTTCAAATTGCTATTTTACTTTAAATAGTTATCAAAGTTAAGTGCTGTTTATACATGCTTCTTTTTAGTTTTAGTGTTAGATACTTATGCATTTAGTTCTCTATTTATTATCTGCAGCATGTGCTTTTTTTTCATTATGATTTCAAATATTTAATACCTATAATTTACCCTACAGTTCTTGAGTTTTAGATGTTGGGCTTACAGTTTTTGAAATATCAACTTAGATAGGTGGGAATTAATGTTCCATAATGTCTTTATAGTTCTTTGTTGTGTGAGGAAGTTGTAATAAGTGACTTATTTAGCTGTATTTAGCCATTTATGCTTGTTATAAATGTCATCATGCACAATAAAAAATAAATATAGTGAATATTGGAAGGACACAACAACAGAAAGTTTCACTTATTTTGTGACAAAACAAAGCATTACACTTTTAGAACAGCAGCAAACGCGCAAAGCCTACTGAGTATAATTATTCAGATATATGTCTATCATTTACAGGCAAATGAATAATTGCACTAGACACTTCCCTTTTCTTCTTTTTAGTAGTAGAACCTTAGCAGATGTGGTACCTACTGAAGAGAGCCTGTAGTGTTTTTAAGGTATGTTCACAAATGTAAACATGGCAAAATTTTGCTACAAAGACCATTAGAGCATATCTTTTATGAGGTTCATAACGTTGACTGTGAGAAAGTAAACTTCCTGATGGATACTCCTATGAGAATTCTAGCTCTGTCATTATAAAGATGCAAACACGAATATGCATGCTGGATCTTTTGTGAGAATAAAAAACACTAAACAATAGGAGGTGGCAGGTACAGAGACCTAGGAAGCTATTTCCATAATGCCATGAATTATAAAATTATACGTGGACTTAAAATGCTTATAAGTAAGAGATAATGTTTCACATACATTTTATTTTAAAGGCTTTTCATTCTAGTTGTATTTAATGATACTTTATAGGTGTTACAATTCTATAGAAGTTCAGTAGTGCAAAATAGATTGTCTCCATAAAGACTCTAAAAGTATACTCAAAGAACTTTTTATTAGGTTTTCCTCCATTAGTCTATATGCAGTTAAAAGCTACAATTAAAATGTCATCTCAGATATTCGAGCATTGAATTTGTTCAAGGTTTTCAGATCTGTGTCCAAAAGATTTAAAAACATACAGAGTGAGAAAATGATTGTATAGTACTTCAAAAGCGGTGCATGCTCCTGTTTGGCTGCCAAAACTACCCTTGAAAACCTTATTTAAAATGATAGAGATTTACAGCACTCGTGTGTGCAGTGGACAAATGGAAATGAAAATGTAATTGCAGACACTCATCAAAACCGCCAGCTTTCAGTTAGCTTCAGTTAAAGTACAGTTTATTATGAAGTGATGCAGTAAAGCTGGTAGAATTTTGCCAAACCTATGCTGGAACTAAATGAGTTAGAAGTAGGAGGTTAAAGACCCAATCTGTACCATACTGGGTTAAACTGGAAATTTCCCATTGACTTTAACAGTAGCCAAGAAATCTAACTTGTATAATGTCAATTAATGTAATTATTAGAACTATTATTTTATTAATTCACATATGTTAAAATAAGAATGAATTATTATTTTTAGGGATGGACTTTATCAATGTTTACAAATACCTGAAGTGAGGGTCCAAATTGAACAGACCCAAGTTCAATTCATTGAGTGTCCAGTGCCAGGACAAGAAGCACTGAGCATAAACTGGAACACAGGAGGTTCCCTCTAAATACCATACAGTACTTCTGTGCCTCTGGGACACTGGCATAGATGCCCAGAGAGGCTGTGGAGTCTCCTCTTTGGGTTTTGTCAGCTTTGCTGGAGCACTCTATGAGGTATTTATAGCAGCCCTATACCAGATGCAGGAAGAAGGATGCTACACGATCTGGCATGAACTCTACAAAGATAAAGTTTCGTTTTCAGAATGTTATGATGTATTTGTAGCAGGATGGATTTGTACCTCCTCTGCTTTTCTGTGCTATGAAGTTTTTGCAACTTTTGTAGAGTAAGTGGGCAACATGAAGCTGCAGTTATCATCTCAATGAACCGTGGCTTATGATTACTTTTACTACACACTGAATATTATACACACTAATATCAATTTGATATTAAATATTTGAACAATGTTGAAGTAAGTTTGTCAGCTAGCAGTTGTCAGGGTGCAGTTTGAATTTTTCCCCTTCTCATTACAGTAAAGATGAAGCTTTCTGCACTTTTTAATGAGGGACAGCTTTCTTTTCTCCTTTCCCCCAAATGCTCCTCCAACACAAATCTTGTTGTCCTTAGTTGTCATAGTGTAACCATTCTTCATAAATAGGAGTCAGACTATAAGATAAATTCCCATTTAAAAATATTATTGCTTTTTCAATATTTTATTGCATGATTCTTCTAATAATATCAATACCTATCTATATCTCTATCAATCAATCTATCAGTATAACCGGTGTCATGGTAAACTGCGACCTGAACTCTGCAGTATGTAGCTGAGTATGGTGAAAGATAGAGATGTCCTTAAGTGTGTAATTGGGTGGGGAATATGGGATTTATTGGAGTATTTGTTGAATTACACTCAGATCAGATGATGGTGCGGTATTATTTCATATTAGGAAATGCTATTAACAAAGGTAAAAGTTTTCTCCTTCACTTTCATTTCATTTTAAATATTAATGTTTTCAAGTTTCAATGAATTTGTGGGCTTCTTGCAGTATATGTGGGATTGGTGAAGGTAAATGCTGGCTGGTTAAAGCAGTTCAACTCTAGGAAAAAAAGAAAAAAAGGATGATTGTGTGGAAAATGTAATCTGTTGAGAAAATGAGAAAATTATGAGAGGAAAAATAATTGTCATGTTCCAAATGCACATGCATGTGCACACACATTTCTTCCACGTATAATCACATTGCAGTCCAGGATAAAGTGAACAGGAAAGCCTATGCAGATTTTAGTAAGTGATCCCTGCAATGTGAAATGTAGGAGGTGAAAAGCTCTGCTGAATATCAATTGGTTTATCTATGTTAGAGATGAAAAAATACTTTCTCATCTCAATTTTTAAAATTCTTTCAATAAATGCACTTGAAAATACGCTCTCTAGAGTTGCCATTTATTTGTTGTTGCAGTAGTGTCAAGAATTTCAGGGAATTCTCTTGTCTTGACTCTGAACTTTTGAAGCCTTTGATCTGATATAGTCATCATTTATATTTATAAATTTGGCAGCCAAATACCCACCCGTGATAGTTTCTATCAAAGAAATCCAGACCAAATATGCAGATTTAAAACAATTTTTAGAGCCCATTTATCTAGTTTGGACTCACTTATTCATGCAATAATTACTCATAGAGGTTTTTGCACAACTGTTTTTTTATAGGTTTGCTGTTGTCCATAAATAGTAGTCAGATTGGCAGGAGAGGATTTTGCAGGCTCTTCTGGCAGCATGACCACAAGTAGGCAACATCAGTGCTCAGGCAGGAGAATTTGATGCACAAGATAAACCCTGTATAAACTAACAAGCATATCCCTTGGCTGTATGAAAGAAGATGACAGCTGTAAGGTCACATTAAAGTTCTGAATTGTTTAGGAAAGCTGATGTCTTCCAGCTGGGAAATATCACACAGACAGTTCAGAATATACCAACGTTTTCGTTTAACAGAAACACAGAAAGTCAACCTAGGTAACTTATCTGCTGAATTCCCTTGAGCCAGTTCTTCAGAAAGGAGAGTAAGATCTCTCATTAGTCATTGTGGCCCCTTGTGAATTATTAATTTATTATGCTCTTTTATGTCTGTATGTATTTTTGTAAATAGTGCTTAGATTAAAGTTAAGTGTATGCATTTGTAAAACCAAATGGATTGGACTTTCAGGAAAAGTTAAGCTTTTTGCCTCTTAGTAAGGCTGGTACCATGCATATTTGTGTAAAACATCTCCCCTTCCCTGCTTTCTGTGACAGGTTTGGTAGAGCTAGAAGCAAGATTAATGGTTGATGATAAGCGCAAGTTGCAGAAACTCAAATTCCATTTTTTTTTGGCATTTTTATTAACAAAGCAAGAGCCTGTGTGTGCTGGATTACTTCAGTAGAACTTAGTAGAAATTCATAGACCTGCCTCTGTACTTGCAAAGAAAATGCTTCCAGAATGTCCTGTCCCAGAGCTGTGTGTATGCAGTCATGGAGTGGTCAGGAGAATGTTACATGAGAACTGAAGGATCTTTCAGTACAACATGTACATTTAGCATAGTTGTATTTATTAAGGGTGTTTTCTGCTTTTGATCCCAATACAAAGTGTCTTTGTGTTGATATAAACAGGAACCCTGGGAAATGGAGATGCTGCATAATCAAGTTCTCCAAAACTTGTGAATGCATCTGTGTCCTTAATTTAGTAAACTGAGTTGGGATGCAGGAACAGGCATAGTAGGTGAACTTAACTTTTTGGAAGGTCATTAGCCTAATCCAGTGCCTGATTTAGTGGTATTTAACCCTGCCTATGGTAGTGGGGTGTAACTAGATTGTCTTTGTGGTCTCTTCCAAACCAAGCCTTTCTATGATTCTATGATAAGATAGGTACTTTTTAAAGTGTCAGGGTGAGCTTTTCATTTGACTTGTCTTTAGATCAATCAAATACATTATCTTGCTGCTGCGGTTTGTCTAGGAGTACTGTACTTAAAGGTCTGACTTCATTGTGCTTTAGGCAACTGCTTTACTATTTTTGAAGTCTTGGATTCAGTCAAAAATTGAGAGGGAAAAGCAAAACAAAACAACAACAACAACAAAAAAAAAGAACAGGAAATCTCACTGTGGATTTTGATATTTTTCAGTGGCTCCGGGCAAGCAAGGTGATGACATAAAATTAAGATGCAGATTTAGGTTAGTGCTTTGGCTATGCTAACAAGGCAAATGTAATAATTAGATAAAATTCTGTTTTAATTTCTCTTTTAGTTTCTCATTATGTTTTGCCTTTGGGCATAGTCAGCTGCAGCATGATTTTACAATTTATCATGTTGAAAAAGATGCAAGCTTTGGCATGAATAGCCTTCTGGCAGAGAGAAGGCTCTCTGGGAAGGGTGGGTCCTTGAAGAAGGGGCTCCAGAAACAACCGTACCTGCAGAAAATGGCCTGTTAATACATTGTTACCCTTTGCATGCTGTCTCTTGACTCTAGTCTGAACTCCAGATTTCTTTGGAAATTAACTTGTTCTCTCTGGGTGCAGTTTTGCCTGAACAAGGGGGACCAACAAAAGTGCCACAGCATAGCAGTATTCTGTTAGTTTCTTCATTCGTTCTATAAGGAGGAGGGTGAAAGCTTCCTGGAAAGAATAAGAAGCTTTGCGAAAGCATGCCTGGAGGCGGAAGGTGCCTTGGCATCATTGAAAGGTGACCTCCAGCAGACCATTTAACATTGCAGCCACTGGGATTACCTTGTATGGTTATAAGACGTAAATAAATAAACTAAATAGCCATAGTAATGGTTTATTAGTTTTTCACCCTTTCTTCTTAAAGAGAAAAGCTCATTTGAGGCATAGCTGCAATATTGCTAGTAAGCATGACAAGAAAACTTTACCCCAAGGCTCCATTCTTTTTTTTTTTTTTTTTTTTTCCCTAAATGCCAGAAAATGAAGATTCTGTTGCTGCCAGTGAACATGACTTACAGAGCAGGGTGAGGAGAAAAGCCTATTAGATACACAATGGAGGTGTTGTTTTTTTTCCCCCCTTCATCCTCTGCCTAGAGCAACCATGAAGTACTTTCCAGTTAACTCTCAGGTCCCTTGTCATCTTAGTTATCTGATGGCTGAAAGTGGCAGCTGGAAAAGTGTGAACTTAGTTTCTCTTACTTTGTGAACAGGGAGCTTCATGGGCAGCAGCGACTGTTACCATTGTTGATCCACCTGATCAGCTCTGATGCCGCATGAAGTCTGTGGGATTGGTGGCTGAAGCTGAAGAAATCTGAGAAGACGGTTGTCTAGCAAGTAACACGTGGTTATTATTTTAAAGACAGGCCAATAAATAGATACCTACCAGACATGCAGTGCTGGCAGAGAAGGAAGGTTTTTTCAGAGGTGGAAGCATCTAAAGGGAAAAAAAAGGTGGAAAGAGAGATGAAAATAGAGATGGAGAAAGAGAAAAGTTGATTCAGGCTTTTTCATTTCCCACTTAATCACAGTCATATGTCAGGCTGCTTGAAATGAGGAAGGGAGGGAAGGCTGTTGAAATCTGCAGCGTGCTGGAATTCGATGAGTGCATGGTGTGGTGTGGTAACTCCCATGGCTCAGCTCTGCCCTAATGAATGGAGCCTTTCCAGAGCTGCCAAGCCCAAAGCAAATGTGGTCAGGGATTTATTATGAAATATACCAAGCTGTGGCATGGGGCTAATTGTGTATAACAAGAAGTGTGCTGGAAACTCAGACCTGAAAGGTGACAAATGCAGAAAGTATTCTATATCTGATGCTGGTGAAAGAGGTTTTGTGTGCTTTTTGCTAATGAACTCCCAAACATAACCACTTGTTTTCTTGTTAATAGTACAAGATAAATGTGGATTTCTTGCTTTTGATATTTATTTCAGAACCAACATAGAAAGAGTAATCACCATATGGCTAAAATAACTGTAATTCTCAAAGCAAATGGGTGGGAGCTTTCTCAAAACATCTGATGCACATGTCCAAGGAGATGGTAGAATAGCAAGTTGTGTGACTGAGTAGCAACAAAATGCTGCTTCTGAGAGTTTGTAATTGAACATGAAGTTTTCAGAAACAGCCAAAGTGTGAAGCAATGGCCTTGGAGATGTTCTGTTCAGTGTCTTCAAGGGACTGAAGACAAAATTGTGTAGCATGACTAGTTTTAAATTTTATTAGCCCTGAAGCATCCCAGAATACCTTATGTTCACTTTGGAGAATATAATTTTGCAACACTGATATTTAATACAGTGAAAAACATCTTGCTCCTTTTTAGCACTATTTCCTGTTCTTGGTTTGTACAATAGCTGCTTTCTAAAATCTTGCACTAGTCTATGGCATCAGGTGTAGTTAAACTTCATATCTCTGGCCATACCAACGTAAGGTACGTTGTGTGTACCTTTGATAACTTCTGCCCTGTTCAACCTGACTGACCCTCCCCTGATGCATGTCCATGCCATTCTCTTGGGCCCTGTGACTGTCACCAGAGAGCAGAGATGAGCACTGCCCCTCCACTCCCCTCATGAGGAGCAGTAGGCTGTCCTGAGGCCACCCCTCAGTGTCCTCTTCTCTGGGCTGAACAAACCAATGGACCTCGGCTGCTTCTCTCATGTCTTGTTCTCTTCACTGTCTTTATAGCTCTCCTCTGAATGCTCTTTAATTGGTTTATATCTTTATTTTGAATCAGTCAGCAAATAATTGCTTGTTGTGCAAACACCAATACAAGAGTTGATATGGTGTGTAGAATGAATGGCATTGCCCAAGATCTTTAAAGTAAGGAATGCTTGTAATAGCTATCAGTTTTTTTCATGTTTCTAAGAAGGTTAGAGATGTGGAAGTTTTAATGTCAGAATAGTAGAATCATGGAATCACCAAAGTTGGAAGAGACCTCCTAGATCACCCAGTGCAAGTGTCCACCTACCACTAATATTACTCCACTAAATCATGTCCCTTAGTAGCACAATGGTAGTGTAAGATTTCTTATAATGCAACTAGTTAGATCTGAACGTGTACAGAGTTGTATTTGAAAGCCTGAGGAAAATAAAAAGAGGAAAAATGAGAACAGTACCAGTGAGAGAAATTCTCTCAAGATATCTAGAATATCCTATGCTTTGGAGCAGAAATACCTTCATGTATGTAAGCTGCAGTAGGTTTTGTACACATTACAGCTTCTAACTCTTTTACTGAAATTGGCAGGAAATTTCTGCTTGATTTAAATCAGAACTGAAGTAGGATGTAGGCAAGGGATGGTGCTGAAGGATGAAAAGCAAATGGTACTGCAAGTTATCATCATCTGCAGAGACAAAACGGATGCATAGTAGATCGTAAGGTTTTCTGATGTCTACAGTGTTCCTTCTTGCTGCCCTTTTAGCAGTCCTTCAGTGTCAGTAAAAAACTGATTTTTGCTAAATGGTGGCCAAAGTAATCCCTCTGATTGCTGTTTCCCAGCATAAGACAGCTTAAGAAGAATTCATGAAAGATACAGTTTTCACTCTACAAACATTATCCAATTTTGTGGCTTCTTTTTCTGAGGAAATGGTTTTCCTTTTCAGTTTGTGTTCCTAATATGCACATAAAAAGGATCAACATACAATGCTATTACCCAAGCAAAAAAGTAAAAATGGAGTGTTATCAAACAGTGTAAAATTTGAGGGATTCATCAAACAGCCCTCCAGCAGTGTTCTGTGACAGATGAGTATGAATCAGGAGCATGTAAAAGTCCAGTTAAAGACTGTGCCAAAGATGGAATAAGTGTGTGGAGATGGTGTTGAATGTCTGAAACAAAAGAAGGGGATAGTTATGACTCAGCATTAGTTACTGCCCCATATTAAGTATCACTAAAAAGTGAAACTTTTACACATTTTTAGGCATGTTACTGTTGCTGCAAGTTTATAGATAATACCAATTATATATGTGACTTTGCACCAAAACCAGATACCACTGCCTCTGGCCTGGAAATATTACAAAGGAAATGTTAGAGAAGGAAAGTATAGGTGAGTCAGTGAGGTGGGTTTCTATTTAAAGTATTCTAGGTTCTTGCAAATACACCGATTATGACTTCATAGTTGAAGAATCTTAAATGTGAATTTCAGATGAAATGTAAGCTACACAGTTCTAATGTAAGCAACACAAGGTGGTTCTATGGTAATACATTAATAGACTAGAAGCATAAAAGCAAACCTCTTGTGAAACTGAAAGCTCTGAAAAGGTGATTTATGTTGCTAATATGTCCTAAGAAATATTTTTAATGGAAAATCAGATAACCAGAGTTATGTGTGAACATCTAATGCAGTCAGAAATTGAGGTACATGAGACCAGGGCTAGAATGGGCATGTGCTGGGTTTCTAACAGTGGTGGGGAACTGTGTAGCTTTGTAAGGGCTACCTGTAAAATGTGGGGTGCACAGTTACCTTATAATTGCATGTTGAGATGTTAGGTTTCCAACTAGATAGATGTTAGCTGATCAGATATGAGAGGGATATGAGCTTGGGAAGTGCTGCTGGAGAAACTGAAAGGAAAATAGCCATGCATATTTTTCTCACTCACATGTGTGGAATGGGGGAGAAAAAAGATATTAAAATGAAAAAGAAAAACAAACAAAAAGCCAACAAGAACAAATGTAGCAGAAATGCTAAGTCATGGCTTGAACCAGTGACTGAGTACCTGGTGGGAAAGCAGAGCCAACCCAGGGGCGCTCAGGTGCGTGCAATGAACCTGAGTGACCAGAAGGGGTGGAGCCAGGATCCACCCCATCGCAGACCTCTTTTAAGTGCTGACAGTGTAGTGTCTTCCTGGATGTCCCTGTTTACCTGAGATCTTTTGAAGGTAAGCTGATTCTTTATTTATGTGTTCGTGGCTGTTGCTTATGAGCAAGTTGTCACTTGCTGCAGCCCAGGACCTTGCTGCTTTGCTGTCGTTGCTGCATTTTCCATTGCTTTACAGTATTTAAAAACAGCAAAACTTACAAATGTATGCTGTGCTAGGAAAATGCTTGCCACAGATGTAAGTTGTTTTCTGAAGTTGGTGATAGGAAGTCAAGTATTTATTTTCATAAGTTGAGATTTCTTCAACCATGTTCTTTTAATGACTCATCAATAATTGGAGTAACTGTACAAAATACACAAAGCCAAGCTACAAAAGAAATGTGGCATTTGAGCAAAGATGCCACATAGAGTTCTCAGTTTTCTATCTACTTGCCCAGAGTCCATGTGTTTTTATGGAATACATGCTCAGAAGCTTCCAAATTAAGGGGAAAAGATAGAGCTTCAGAGCTAAAAGCACATCTAAGACAGTGTCCTATGTCTTGACTTATATGCTGAGTCTCATGCCAGATATCCGTTGGGAAGTCTATCACCAGATCTCTCATTTCCTCTGTTCATCTTGGTGAAGCTAGTTATAACAGGTACAAAATTTAAAGTACATTTTTTAAGTGTTAGCCAAAGCTGCTTCCTTGCTCTATGCAATGTGTAGAATGATGAGAAGCAACAGTACACCTCCTCAGCTGGTGTAAATCTGTTTCTGCTGATTAAATCTGCATATTGAGCTACCCTAGCTGAGTCAACAGAATTATGGCAGGGCATGTCAAGGCAGGGGATTTTTTTAATTATTTATTATTTATCATTTGTGCTGTCATACTGCATAGAACTTCCGCCCTGCTTTCGGTCCTTTGCAATACAATGTGAAATTAGAGTCTGCCCAGGTCACTGGTAGGATATGCACTTCCTCTCTCTGTAGTGATGCTGGGAGTAATACACAAGCATACAAGTAACTGCAGACTGCAAGTTTGTGCTTCCCTCTGTTTTGTGAGGAAAAGTGGTGTGAAGTTCAGTAATCTGTATTAGAGTCAGATAAATACCAACTAACTCATTATAAACTTTAGCTAAAATTGGGTTTGTTGGCCAGTTTTGCCTCGATGCCAAGTGATGATGCTGTATGAATAACAGCCCTGCCAGTGCATTTGGGCTTAGATTAACCACTTAGTTAACCGTTTCTGCCTGCTTTCTTCAGCTCTGATGAATATTCAGGGCTGGGAGTGTTCAGCACCCATAATTTACTGCCAGCTGTTCTTCTACAGCTGCTATGGAGAGCCACAGGTTCTTACTTCGAGGGCTTGTCATGTGGGCTGCCTTGCTCGGACCATGGCTGGGGAAGTGGGTGGTGGGCAGAAGTGGGGGTTAGGAATAACCTGCCCATTGTGATCTTTGGAGCCTTTATGTAAACATGACAGGAATAAAATCAACTTTTCTTTTTCTTTTTTCATTTGGAGACCTGTATAGCATCCAACCATAACATTCCTGGCTGGGCCATGCGCTCTGGTGCAGAAAGGCACTACAGTGTGGGAGATCAGGCCCACAGATCTGAGTCAGTGCTTGCTTTGTGCATGGCTCCAGTGTTCTACGTCAGCTAGACCAAGGGTGTGTTTTTGTGCTGCAACCATAAAGAAAGGAAAAAAAGGGGAGGGGGAGGGAAGGGGAGGGGGGAAAGGGTGCAGGGGGGAAAGACAGTGATCGTGAGGGGCGTGAAATGGCTGGTATAGTAGCAGTGAACTGAAATAACAATATTTGTCTATGACTTGAATGATGGGGCCTTGGGTGTAATAGAAAGTGTTAATAAAAATAACCTCTTCCTTGCTTTTGGCTTTTAAAAAAGTGTCTTAACATGGTTACTTCATAATCTGGAAAGTAGTAGTTTAATATTAACGGCCTGCTTTGTTTTACTTAGTCTGGCATTTTACTCATCTCTGCACTCACCAAGGAATTTGTCTATAACTATTTATCTTGTTAGAAAACGATGTGGTGACATATTGTTTTGTGAAATTTTAAGTTCTTGTATTTATGCAGTTCTTGCATCAAGTGTGAATGTGGCTCTATGTTTTTTGTTTCTTTTGAGGATCTTTATTTCATTCACCTGGTGTCAGCACCTCTCTTAATTAGCGACACATCTACAGAGTATAGTGAAGAAGTGCCCTCTGGTGCTGGGGCATGTGCTTGCTTTCAGGAAACCCTGGTAAGGAAGGCAGAAGTCCCTTACTCTGCCTTGCAATTGCTGATTCTTAGTGTGATGCAGGATCAGAATGTGCTCGTTCACTGCTCATTATGCCACGTTGTTTAAGACTGATGACTTAGGTGAGATGCTTTGTCCATCACTGGTTCTGTTTTGGGGCTGCTTGCTGATGGCTCCACCGCACAACTTTGTAGCTGCATCTTTTGTTGATCCTACCACTCACGCAAGTACTTGTCAGGAGAGTTTCAGTGTAGGGTAGAAGTCTGCAAACCTGTTCCTTCATTAGAATTACAACCAGAGGAGAAAAATCACAGAATGGCTGAGATTCGCGGGGATGTCTCAGCCCATGTGATCCAACCCCTGCTCAAGCAAGGATGCTCACAACAGGATGCCCAGGAGCTTGCCCAGGTGCACTGACCTCTGCTTAGTCAAGAGGTACTGGAATGCTCACCTCCCCTGGTCAGGTGGGAACCAAGGCATAATTCAAAATAGGTAGATATATATTTGAAGGAGAAAAACATGAAAGGATGAGGGAACTTCGGCTGAAGTTCTGTACTTTCATAGGCTGGAAGTAGGTAGAGAGTGAGGACCATGGTGGGCTCTATGCTGGAAAAGCTAGAAGGCTTACCTGGGTAGAGTGTGAATGGTGAACACTGCAGAAATGATTCCCTCCAGCAAAGACTGAAATCCCTCATGTTTCTGTGCATATAGTAGAGTTGTTAGCATAGTTTCCTACAGTGTTTATTCTAGTACCTGTTCCAATGTTGCAGTAAGTGTAGTGAGCTGTGCTGTGTTTTGTGGAAGGTTCAACAGTGAAGTTAGTGAAGAATGAACAAAGCCTTCCTTCTATTTCCCACTCCCCCATGCAAAAATAAGCAAATGATAATGATGGTTAATTAAGGGGTGAAATAAAAAAAGACCTGTTCCATTTAGTGTTTAAATGCTAGATGGAGCCTCACACAGAATTGTGATTTGCTTACCATACATACAGATTACTTGGAAATGAACTGTGATGTGCAGCCTTTGTTTTGAAATGTTCACAAAATTTCATTAGAGACATTATTATGTACTTGAACTCTTTTACTTAGGATTAAGAAACAGCTGTTAATATAATAAGTCCCATTTTCAGTAACCATTTTCTCTTCTAAACAGATTCTAATGTGTTGGTTTTGCCCATGTCTGGGGAAGGCAAAATTTCAGCTGCTCTAACTGTGGAAAGTCTGCAGCTAGTAGCTCAGGAGTGTTGCTATTGGCACAAACTCTTGAAAGCTTATTAAGATAGAAGTTTGCTAGAATCATGAGATTTAATGAATAAAATCTTCTTGGGATTTTGTGCAAATGGTGGATTGTCAAGAACTATATGAAATCTCTGAGAGATGTGAGAAAGAGATCATATGGCTTAAAATCAGAGCCACTCTTACAGAATTAGTTTGCTTTTCCTCTGGAGATTAACACATAGCAATTCTGGGCTAAATTTCAAGAAGAATGAACTCTAACCTGTGCATTTTCCCTTTGCTTGTTTTTCTTAACCTGAAAACATTCTTATGAGTATATACAGTAAAATGCCAGGAAAAATAAAGTGAAATTAAGTAAGCCATTTTCAAGCTTTGCAAACTACTCTTTGCAGTTTGTAAAGAATTCTAAAAATAGCCCTTAGGTTCAGCAGGTGCTTGAAAGCATGCTCAGGTTCAACTGGTGCACCATTAGTTGCACAGGGGTATTTTCTGCTGTAGCTTTATGCCCTTGTAGAGCTGTTCCTGCCCTCCCAGATGTTCTTGTTCACAAGTAGCACTTGGAACCCATTTCTAAGTTAGCAGATGTGCTTCTGTTTGCTTTATAACCTATGGGAGCTTCAATCTGTTCTTCTTCTCTCCTTCTGCCTCTGTCCAGGACAAATACTTTCTCCTAGTGCAAGTATACCTCACGTTTACCTTCCAAACATTCATTTTCTTCTAAGGTATCAAGTAGAAATTAGGTCTTGTAGAAGAGCTAATTTTGTATTTACTAAAACATATAGAATGGTACAAAAATGAAAACACAACTATGCCTAATATCAGACTTAAAATCTGGAAGTACAATTAAAGAAAAGCTTGTGGAAGTGCATTTCAAGATGCTGAACTATTGAAGCTTGAACATACCGACTCACATTGTCTAAAGGCTAACCAGTTGATGATGCATGCAATTTGAGTCTGATTGGGAGAATTCTATGCATGTGATTGTACTGTGGAAAGGCAAGTGTCTTAATATGCTAACACCACCCAAACAGTAAGAAATACAGCAATTGTATGTGTGTTGTCAGCTGACCTATTTTAGATATTATTTTCTGGAGTAACCTGAACAAAATTTTTCTGATTTTGTTGTCCTCCCTCCCAGACAGAGGACTCAGTTTCTGGTGATCTTCAGTATCTTGATTAGATATGCAAAGAGAGTTCGGGGTATTTTGATTGCCTAAATAAGGCAAAATTAATAATACTCATCTGAAATCTTCCCTAATTGCAAGATTTCTCATCCGATGTAATTGAAAAACATTTGTGAGTCTCACTCTATTTTGACTCAGTAATATGAATGTGCTTGTTAATGGGATTTTTCTTTCGGGCAATGAGTATGATTCAAAAGGAATATTTGATACAGCTATGAGCAACTGCAAAAGCTTTACTGGATTGAAACTAGAAAGTCTTCGATCTGTTTATTCTTGCTTTTTGAACACAGAAACCTTTTTAACTTTATTTTTTAGTATAAACCATACCGTTTTTCATAGAGAATCCTGTTTGCTTGTGGGTGATAAATTTTTGGCATTCTAAAAAGTATCTTTCTACCAGGAGAACAGTGGGATTTCTTTCCCTGCACTGGTCCAGACACTCAGGATACCACTGCTGGTTCCACAGTCCCTTTTGCTTTAACAACAAAAAAAGTTTCCACCTCATTTGCTCCGGTTGTGGCTGTTTGGGTTGCTGCTTGGGCAGCTGTATCATGAAGTGGGACTGTGAATTGCATAGGGGCAGGATGCTCCTTGGCTCTGCAAACCCAGCCTGAGTCTGAAATGCATTAACGTGGTAAGCTGCAGCTGAAAATCTTCCAGGTCCTGTGTTCTCATTTTCTGCTGTCTTGAGATAACATCTTGTGCTGTGGCAGGTATTTGACTCCAAATGCGCACTACAGAAGGGATGCTTTTCTATCTTGGCCTGCAGGGGTATCACATGGATACAAATCAGCCATGAGACCTCTCATCTGGAAGGGTCTGCTATGGAGGTGTGTGGGGACAATGTTTGCAAGTGGTTTAATTAGTGCAGCTGGCAGAGTGCCAGCTTTCCTATGAGGGGCTTGGGAGGGAGAGAGCTCTGCTTTTCACTTGGAACAATTACAGTTAGCTGTTCTTGCATTCATCTCAGCTAAAAGCGCTTCCCTCTTGTTTTGATTAATTAGGGAATGTGTGCTAGATTTTAACCCCTGAGCGACCCCCCTTGCTTTTAATACTGTGTTATGGGTTATATGCAGGTGTCAGGATGACTTTGTCTTTTTATTTGGGAATGATTCACTGGAAGTGTGGTGCTTGCAGGAGCATTTCAAGTGAAGTGGTAGACCCTAACCGTGGAACTGCTGAGATTCTGTGCCAAAGGGGTTTTCTTATCCTCTAGGAGGGTTTTGCAGGTGTTGTAGTAGGGACAAGCCTTATTGCTCAGCAGCGTGAGCTGTCCTGTTTGAAGTGGGAGTCATCTAATGCTGGAATCATTTCATGGACTGCTGCATGTATGTGCAAAGACTGTACAACTCGGAAAGATAATCTGTTCCAATAAAAATAACAATGCTGCAGGATTTGAGAGTGTTATTATCTGCCTTGAGCTAGAATTAATTAAGAAGATAAAACTAGGAGGAAGGTCAGCCTTTTTTTTTTCTTCTTGGAGAGCTCGTTGAAATAAGACTTATTTTCTATTTATATATATATATATAATAATATATATATATTCTATATATATATATATATATATATATAAATCCCTTTCAGTCATGTCTACAGTTAAGTGCATTAAGTATAGAAGTGGCTTGTGAACAGCAAAACATGTGATTTCTTTTTCTGATAATTTGTGAGAAAGTCTTTTGACTCTGGAAATTGTCTTCATGTTGGCTGCAGTAAAACTGAATACAGAAGATAGCTGGTCATATTTTGTGTGTAATTAGCCAGGTCTAGTAGTGTTCCTTAAATTGAATGGATTGCATTCCCTAAAATGGAACAGTTTCTGGTAGCTCCAGAATCAGAATGGGAAGTTTTTTTAAAAATAAAAGAATTTCAATGTGCATTAGAAAAATTCACTTGTGCCAAATTTTCAGCACATTTTGTGTGCCCTTAAGTCCCTTGACATCAATAACATCAAAGTCAGTTAATCCTTTATTGAGCAGTGTGCCGGAACAGTGTATTAACTTTGGTGTGGAAATGTTGTTGAGGTTTCATCATTTGTAGGCAAGAAGAAATAGCATTGTGCTTTTTTTATTTTGGTCCTTTCAGTTTGAGGCTAAAACTAGTAAACAGTTTATTTTTTTGCAGTTGTTTTTTTCATAAATTAACAATCAAATCTATTTTATTTGGATCTCTGCATTTTTCACTTTCTACGGAACTAAGAGGCAGAATGTGTAATGGTGGCACTTGTTACTGATAGGAAGACTCTTCTAGAGACAGATTTTTCCCTATGTTTTTTTTTGAGATGTCCATAATCTTTTCATTGTTTTAAGATCTTTATGTTTTGCTTTCTCATAAAAGCATCCACGGTTGTATTTCATCAAATATGGCAGCTTTTGCACTGGGAACTGTATATTTTTGTGCAAACATCATATTCCATGCATTTAAAGTGATGAATTTTGTTAAATCAACATTGAGTTATTCGAAGCAGGAGGTCCTATTTAATATGTGAGTTATAAACTGGGAGGTCTCCTTAATGGCCCAAATATTTCTTAAGCATATTTAATCCATAAGATTAAAAGGTGAAAATGAATTCTTTGTACACTGCTGAAATTTGAGAGTACAGCCATGGAGTGAGATTATCCAGAGTTTTGGCAGTCCTGTGGATTCAGTAGTAGACTTTTTGTAAAACCTTTATACAGACCTTTCTTTATCTTCAGTGCTTCCTTGTGCAATATTAATTTTCATTATGTTTTGCTGCTTATGATTTACTCCAAAGTGGAAAACATCTACCTGATGTTTAGGGCCAGAAAACTTCTCTAGCGATGATATGCTGAAGAAAAGCTCTCCCATGTGCCCATCTGGTGGAGAAATACTGACAGTCTAGGCGAGGTGGCTTTTGGAAAGCTGGATTTGTGTGAACTGCAGTGATGATGAGTGACTGAGTGTCAGTTAGGCAGAAAGTACTCAGAGAGACAGTGAATGGTTTTCTAAGGTGGACTTAATGAGAAGATATAGGACAAGGACCTTTTCAGTAACTCGTAATCCTTGGACTTCCTGTAGCTAATTAAGATGTTATTTGAAGGACTGTATCCAAAATCAGAGCTTTTATGTGATATCTTCATTACCTCTCTTATGTCTGCTCTGAATCCTTCACTGATTTATACTGTGCTTTGTTTGCCTCTTTTTTTTTTTTTTTTCTTAGATTAATCCTTTTTTTAACAGTGCTTTCTTCCGTTGGTAGTCCTGATCAACAGTCTGCATAAAACAGGAGAAGATAAAGGTGTTTTGATCAAGTTCATGGAGAAATATTAGATTTTTTTTTTTTTTTATGAAGAAGTCAATTGTTTTCCATGTGAACCTGCAAGACGCTGTGAGGTGCTATATATGTGAAGAGTAGGTTGTCATTGAATTCAGGAACTGAGAAGGAATATTCCATCTGCTAAGTATGTCTAACGGTGGTAAGTAAACAAGAGCAATAACTGCTTGCTAGTGGAACAGATCAGATGATGATTGCAGTTAGTCAAGCACATCTTTCACAGCAAGTGTAAATATGGGTTATGAAGAAAAGGCTTTGTTCTGCCTATTCAGTAAAGGTTGTGTTGTTGTTATGTGAAGGATTGATGCGTTCAAGTCGCAGGTCATGTAAGATATTCAAAACCAAAATCAATTTTCAAGATAACTGAGCAGGCAGTTTCTTCCCACAGCATTGGAATATCAGGTGATATAAAGCTCATGGGAGTGTATTTGGATTTCATAAAGAATATCATCTTTCCTCACAGACCTTCTTTATTACTAGTGCTAGTAGCAGGCTCTGATGTGCCACACCATCTAAAAGGGATTTACTGTTTTATTTTGTGCAGGGCGAAGGTTCCAGATGTGAATATAGCTTCATTGACACTGCAGCTTTTTTTATATATATAATATATATACATATATTTTTTATTTTTTTTTATTTTTTTGTGGGTGTGTGTTATTAGTTCTGTCAGTTAGTGACAAGGATGTTACTCTAGGTGATTATACAAGAAGGTGAGCTCGTTCCGTAATCTCAGAAAGCAGCATTTCCAGCTCCTGATGTTGATGTTGAACAAGCAGAGAAGCACAGCAAGCTTTGTTTTGTTCAGATGCTTGCCTGGCAAACTTCTTATCCTATATATGATCCAGCAGGGTTTGTGCAAACTTAGACAGATCCTGTATATTTTTGAAACAAGGGGAAGTAGTGAAGTGCTCTAGCAACTCTGTTCTGACCTTTCTTCTCAATCTATTTATTTAATTTCTTCGTACAACTAAATTTTGTAGGTCATGCAATATTTTGTTCCTGATGTTTTTTATCCAGCACAGGCTGTCCTGCCTTCTTATCTTGCTACCTGAATTCCAGTCCATTTTTGAGGCCCTCCTCTGGCTGGTTTGTTTTCTCAGCAGTGTTCCTTTCCAATCTGTATTTCCAGCCCTAGTGTATAAAAAGGAATTGAGTAAACTCTCCTTTCAGTGCTTGCTCATTTGCAAAGGTAATCCACTTTGCCTGAGACATGCTTGCTTTTGCTTAGCATATGATTAAATTTGACTCCAATATCTTGCCTGAGATCAATTGCTCAGTGTAGCTTTTTTTAAATTTTTTTTTATTTTTTATTTGTATTATTATTGTTCCTTTCTTCCCCTAACCGTCTTGGGGATTTTTGTTGTTGATTTTCCTCTGGCTTCATATCACTCATGCACTACCAAAGTAAACGTGACATTCAAGTAGGATAAGGTTATCAGTTTCAGGTTGTACTGTACTGGACACATGCTACTTTATTCTCCTCCTGTCAGCAAATTAAGCAATCTGTACTCATGCAAGACAATACAATAAACTAAAGAGAAGAATGGTGTGCCTTTTTGTGTTTGTGTTAATAAAAACCTTTTCATTGGTGATGCAGTGGTTAGATTTTTATTATTTTTTTTTTGTAAGGAGAATCTGTTTCAATTTAGTGTTGAATACTGCTGAGCTGATACGTGTTCTTGCACAGCCTTCTCGCAGCTCTCACTAGCAGTTCTGTACTGGTCATGACTCTAAGACCATAAACTCTATGTTTGGCCAGTCTTTTGAATGTGTGAATATTAGTTATTTTCAACAAGAATGTTTAATCTCAATTTTGATTAGTACAAATGCCTCACAAATATTGATGTACAATACTTTTAAATCTTTATTTAATTAAATTTGTTCTACTCAGTAAATGAAACCTACTTTATTTCACTGGATGTATTGTCTGTAAATCCATGCTGTCTGGCATTAATTTAATAACTGTTTTTGCTTATATATCAATTGAATCCCCTGAAAATACTTTCTTGGTCTGGATGTCAAATTACAAATGGCCTTGAAGTTACATGGGCTTTTTTTTTTTTTTTTTTTTTTTTTTTAATGCCTTTGGAATTAAAGGTCTTATCTTTCCTGCATTGGTATCTTTTTATCTCTTTCCCCAAAGTATTTATGCTATGATTCACTGAGTGTGAAGTGGTACCTCACCTTACTGTCATGGGAATTGTTCCAGTAGCAGTACGGAAACTTGTGAGAATGCAGTAGTAAATATTAACAAAAGCATTTTATTTCTTGATAGAATACATGACAAGTTTCCTCTTTTCAGCTGTCACTTCTTCAGGCAGGTACTATACTGTTCTAGGCAGTATTGTATAAGTAGACAAAGAAGCAAGGCTTGCAGGAAGAAGTAATTTAATTTGGTTTTGCTCTTCTTTTCCAGTTAAATTGGTGGATATTGAGCATATCTGCTGCCTTTTAAAAACGTACTCTCACAAATGTGTTCAAAAGATCATTTCTTATTTTTCAGTAGTGTTGGATTATCTGATACAAGAAACTTCTTCTAATGACAAGTCTATCTTCTTGTACAATGCAGACATTCTTTCTTCTCTCTATAGCTCATCCATAGCTTTAGCAACACTTTAATAACAAGCAAGCTCTGAGTTAGATCTGGATCTGACCAAATCTTATTTATAACATTCTGAGACTGAATCTCTTCAAATTCAAATGTTAGATACAAAGTTCTCTACTTGCCCCTCTGGTACCCCTATTTATGTTGTTCAGTGTCATTCAACAGTTACTGTATGCAAGATTTTTAAACATCCTGGTTTTGTTTCCAAAACAAACTGAGAACGTTTTGCAAATGTAGTCTTTGGGCTCATAATTTTATACTATGTTTATAAATGTGATTTTGCAGACTTGTTTTGTTAACACAGATATGACTATACTGTATTTGTGGCGGCTGTTAGAACAACCAGCCCCTGCTTCATCATGTTCTAGGAACTTCTGGATTCTGAAAAATACGGACATTGCTTGTGTTTTCTGGCTTGGGGTAGGCTTCTACAGGATAAACTTGGGTCTGAGCAGCCTTTACTCAGAGCTGGAACCTGAAGGCCAGACTCTGGTTTCCATGGACCCTAAATCTTTGACCTTGCTCAACCATTTTGTCCTCAGACTTAACACTGAAGGTGTCGGGCTTATGATTTAACTTCATCAGACATCTAATTTAACTTGCTCAGACTGATGGTTGGGTAAACGTATGTAGAGAAGCAGACCCTTTTACTTGGCTTCCAAAATTGATTTCTTCAATAGTATGGGAAATACAGATCAGTTACAAAGGGGAAAACATCCTGAGTTCCTACCTCTCTATTCTTTCTCACAGTGGACCCCAGCAGGGGTCCACATTTATTTAGGGAGGTTGTCTTTGCGGTGTTAGGATTTATTTTGTGCTGGTGGGGATGGCTCTGTAATTTTTTATTTTTAATCCACTTCTGAATTTCTGTCACGTGACCCCCTAAACAGTCCCAGGATGTGACCTAAAATTCTGAACAGTGGATTGTGCTGCCACAGTAGTTCTTTTCCTCGCTTTGGCTGTGTCTTTCTTTTCCACTAGCTGCCAGAAAGTCTAATTGCTCATTTGCAAGCTCACTTAAGTGAAGTAACTTCAAAAATTACTTGGGATCAAGGAGTATCTTAGTGTCCTGGTTTCAGCTAGGACAAAGTTGACTTTTTTTTTTTTCTTTATAGTGTCTGGTATGATTATATGTTTTGGCTTTAGGATAAAAAGCATATTGATTACATGCTGATGATTTTGTTGTTGCTGAGCAGTGCTGTACAGAGCCAAGGATGTTTCAGTTGCTCAGCTTCTCACATTGCTCTCCTAGTGAGGGGGGCTGGGAGGGCACAGGGAGCTGGGATGGGACAGAAGTGGGACAGCTGATCTAAATTGTCCGAAATGGGTATTCCATGCTACAGGACATGATGCAAAACAAAAACAAAAGCCTTGAAAAATGGGGGAGAGTTGGCTGCTCTATGACTAGTGAGGAATTGGTATGCAGGTATATTTTTTTTAATTATCCCCTGTCCCATTGAGCGGTGAAGCAAATGCATAGCTACCTGCCAAGTTAAACTAAAACACTTTGGAAATTGAAATTATTGTCAAATATTCTTTTTCTGTGCTGGAACAAAGCTCATCTAGATGCAGATATTGCAATTGCAGAAAACAGCAATAGTTAACTTGGAGAGAGATAAAGGGTTCATATCTTTGAATGCTTCTCAGTGTCTTTTTCTTTTGCCAGCATGGCACTTTGTCAGCTCTATTTTCTTCAGTGCTAAAATTCTCAGTGTTAAAGATTTTGCCTTCTGATATAGCTTAAGGAAATCTTTGAAGTAAGGTGCATTAGCATATAAGCTCTGGCTCTCTTTGGTTACACATGGGTCAGGATAATAAATGTTTGTTCAGGTGCCCTGTTCTAGCAATGGAGTGTTTTCTGTCTTGTCACACTGCATTAACTATTGTGCCATATTTTTGTTAAAATACTTGTCAAATTTTTCAGACCTGGGCTTATATTTTTTTGGTTTCTGATCCCCTAAGTTATAAATCTTGCAAGTTATTTTGATGTTGCCTGCTTTGAGTCAGAATGAAAGAGTTCCTTGTGTGTATATGAATGTCTGCCTCCTTTGGGGGACTCCTCTCTGACTGTCAGATAAACTGGAAACAGATCAATCATCTGTCACTTATGGTGTCAGATGTAGTGAGCTTTTATCTCTTAGAGATTCAGTTTAAAATGCTTGTTCCTGCTACATGACAAGCATCTGTGTTTGGGAGCTGGTGTCTACAGTCATGCTTTTTTAGGGTAGCCTGTATATTGAGGTAGATAATTGAAAATATTTAGCCTGGATTTAAGGAAAATGATTTTTATAGTAATGGTGGTGAAGCACTAGAGCAGGTTGCCCAGAGGGTGGTGGATGCCACATCACTGGAGACGCTCAAGGTCAGGCTGGATGGGACTCTGAGTACATGATGGAGCTGTGGGTGCTTCTGTTCCTTGTCTTGGGAAGCTAGAGTAAATATCTTTAAAGGTCCCTTCCAACTGAAACGATTCTATGACTTAATGTTGCTTGTACTTGGGCAGTGATTCTGAAAATCTCTAAATATTGCTAATTTACTACATGTTGGTGAGTTGTGCAGTTGCTCTGCATGTTATAAACTTGTTATGAAGAAAAAAACTGGGGATTAATTATACATATGTAAGCCATTCTCCAGGACTCTGTCTATGAAAAAAAAATATAGATACATAGAGATATGTATTTTTGAAAAACAGAACACATTTAGAAAAGGTGGAATGTATGGTAACTTTTTTTTTTTTTTTTTTTTTTTTGTAAACAGGGAATGATTCTGTATGCAAACAGAATATTTAAAAGTACATTTTGTTATGTACTTCTTCTTCTGGGGACAGATTATGTTGTTTTCCTATACTGATTTCTTTTCCTGTGGCTTAAGATGGAGTTTACTTTGGCTTTTGAATGAAATTCAGCTGTCTACAAAAATAACCCAAGAATAGTCCACAAAAGGAGTTGCTCTATCGGATATGTCCACATATCAGAGAGATTCTAACGTTTGCTTTTCCTGGTTCTGCTGCATTTAAGCTCTCATTTGCAACATTGAATTAATGTAGGAGTTTGAAATCAATTATGAAAGAAGTGGATGACAGATTGCTTTGGCTGTAAAGCTGCATACTTATATTTTTGGCAGTAGGAAAAAAGGGCTGATTAGGAGAATCTATTTCCTGTATGTTTAAATATAAACCAGATACTCAGTCATGAAAAAAAGTCATTCACTATTTTCCAAAGACTCCCACCCCCTCCCCCCCCCCCCCAGTGTGAAATGGTAGTTTGAATGAAAAATTGATCAAGAAAAGGCAATTGTACTAATTCTTTTCTTCCTTTGTGGATTCAGATTGTTTCTGGCTTTAAACAGACAATTCCCAAATGTCTGTGCTAGTGGTTTTAAAGTTTCATAGCAAAAGTGAGAATATAATTACTATAAGCGAGTATCAGAAAGATTTTAGTTCAAGCAGTGTTTTCTGACACTCCCATTTTCACATCATTTTTTAGGAGTGAAAGTCTGATCTATTATAGTAGATGACGTGAATCCCTACCTGTTGATGATTCTACTTTCTTATGGCCTTCTCTTTGAATATTTATGTTGCCATTCATGTTTGGATATGAGGTCAGATTTTCTCCAAGTTTAGCATCTGAAGATTTCTATTTGGTCCTCTTCTTCTCTTAGCAGGTTCAGAACTGCTGCTGGTTTTTTGTTCTGTTTTATTTTTATTCCTGAGCTGCTTGAGTGGCATGGCTCTGAACAGCAATAGGATCTTAGGAAGTCAGGGTGATTGATTGATTCCGGGTAATAACTGAATATGCAGTTACAGTCACATTCAGCAACTTCTGTTGTGCCATTGAATTAAATAATGGGGTTTTGTATGACATGATAGGGAAAGTGTAATATGCACAGGCCTGGTTATCTAGAGAATCTCTGCTTTCTAAGAAGGTTTCATGAAGCAGAAGCAACTTTATGTTCCTGGTGGTTCTACAGCCCAGCTGGCATCCAGGAACAGAAGAAATGGAAGAGCTGAAGGTGCTGTGCTTGATGAATGTGTGCAGGGCTACTGTTTTCATCCCAACGCATGCTTCTGCAATGCTTTTCAGAGTGGGTCCTGCCTTCCCTTCTCTCTAGAAATAACTAATGCTCTGTGCTACTGGTAACAGTTCCAGGAATTTATAGAGCTTCTGCTGAATGAAGAAGACTTGAAGCATCTTCAGTCCTGGCCCTTGAGTCCTGTGTGAATCCTTTCTTGAGACAGATGTAGCCCTCTTCCACCTAGGAGGAGTTATAATGGAGTGTCTTGTATCTAAGAATAATATATGAGGGGAACATTGAATGGCAGCATCCCACAGAAGTCACAGGAACAGCAAATGAAGGACCTATCTTGTCCATTCTAACCTACTTACCTGGCTTCCTGTGGTTTAACATAAAGTATGGAGGATAGAAGCTTTTTTTCATTACATTGGTGTTTGCTGTATGAATTGTGACTTGAGGATGCAAACTTTAAGGCAAACAATGATACATGGTTGAGTTTGGAACTGCTCATATTACAGTTATGTGGCTGCTGAACCTTCTTCAAATGCAGGCTTGATGTTTCCTTTTAAAGAATTTTTCAGGGCTCTGTACGCATCATATCTTACTCAGCTTACTGTCTTGGCTCTTAGAAAGGGCTTTGAGCACAATGCCAGGGCCCCCAAGGCACAACTTATGCCTCCTGTGGGTGGGCTGGGTGAATCTGATGCTTATTGCCTACACACAGACCCTATGAGCGCCCCTGGATGGGGCTCAGCACCTCTCATGGATGACTGTGTCTGGAATAATGTGCTCAGAACATTTATTTCATTGGTTTGAAATCAAGGTGAAGGCTGCAGCTGGAGTGGTTTTCAGGGTGGGGCAAGCTGTTTGCCTGTGTGGGTGGTACTTCTGCACTGCAACGTTAGCATCCCCAAGTGCAGAAACCTCTGACCATCATGACGTGGTACAGTCTTTTGAGGGAAGTGTGTCCTACTTAAATGTGAACAGACTTCTTGTTCAGGGACTGTATGGGCAGATAATGCAACTTGATCAGTTTTTTGTTGCCTACATAGTCATGGGTACTTCAGGGCACATGGATGAAATGAGTGTGCCATGCTTCAGACTCTCATGTATTTTTCACTTTAATCACAATTAAAGGATTCACCAGCATCTGAAGGAGACACTTAATGCACAGTATGGCTGGTGTTTTTAGTGTTGACAGTCTGAATAATAGATGTTTCTATTCTGGAGACTAAGTTTTACAATATAAGGGGTATAAAGCTAAATGGAATAAAAAGACAGCATATTTTTTCATCAATGAACACAGAGTTAAAATCAACTGCTTATAAACTCCACTCATGGATTGGGTCAATGAAGATACAAATTCAAGCATTTAATATAATAATAAAACATTCTGCTTCTTTATTTTTAAAGGAACAAAACACCCTAGAGATTATGTACAGTCAATAAACACTTGAAAGAGCCTCCTAATATAGAGGCTTTGTATTCTGTTGAACTTCAGGTGGGAAGATGAAAAGCCTCAGATAGACAGGAGACGGAGTAAACAAGCTGCTCTAGCTAAAACCGAATTGGTAGGGCAGAACTGAAAAGACATTGTTGAGGTAATATTTTTTTTTTTCTATGTAGCTAGTTAACAAAAAAAATTACAGTTTTGTTCATGTCCACCACCTGCCAGTGCTGTAGTTCTGTTCTGTAAGATTTTTTTATATTTCTCTATATTGATGCAATTGATGTATACAAGGAGGAAAACCCAGAAAATAAAGGTCATTGTTATAAAAGGAAAAGGTAAGTGTAAATATAAGGCTGGAACATAAGTGAATCTTTCCATTACAAGAAAAAGCCAGTTTGGACTCAGCAATTTGCTTTAGACCATCAAATTGACTTATTACATGAAGGCTATGAGAAATATTAACCAACAGCTTGGTTGAATTATTATTGTTTATCATGTTGACTCATCTATCTCAGTGATACACCACATCAAATCAATGACAGAAAGTGGCCTGATTCCTTTGACATGATTGCTTTATGATGCAGTACACTGCCTGGATAGCTTGATGTTTCCGCTAATGGGAAAGAGAAGAAGGAGTAGAGGAGCAAAGAGGAATAGAAGAATGAGCTTACCATGAATTTTACCTCTCCTTGAAAGGCTCTCCTGTCCTTTACTAACTAGTCACCTTTCTGCACTGCATGATAGGACTGACCATCTCCTTGGCCTGTTCCTTGATCCTGATTACACTTGCACTTGTGGCAGCATTTATTCCTGCTGCAAGATCACTTCAGGCAGAGTAGCTGTGCTGCTCCTGCTGTGGAGCACTGGCTGCCAAGCCTGTGAAGCAGGAGTGCCTTCCTCTGGGTTTAACAGGAATGCAAAGCTCTGGATGGTTTCCAGAAAGTGTGATCTCACTCTCAGTGACAAGGTTTATCTGTTTATTTGAATCAGTTTGTATAGGTTTCCTTTTTGTAACTATTTTTGATGAGAAAGACTTGAAATTTCACATTCACTGCCAGATTTGTTCAGATTCCATGATGAAGGTAATCTGTAGGTTTTGATAGTGGTGGAAATTTATGGAAACAAAAAAATGATGCAGTTGTATACGTCAGTCGATTCAATCAAGTCCATCTTGTGAAAAATTATCACCAAGTTAGCTAAACAGTTTAATTTTTTTATGAAAGCTTTATGATTATGTGAATGTCTTGTGGTGTTTTTTTTGTTTGTTTGGTTTTTTTTGTTTGGTTGGTTTTTTGTTTGTTTTTAGGCATTTCACTTTTACAGTGCTTTATTTCATAGAATCACCAAGGTTGGAAAAGACCTAAAAGATCATCCAGTCCAACTGTTCACCTATTACCAATAGCTCCCACTAAACCATGTCCCTCAACACAACATCCAGTCGTTCCTTGAACACCCCCAGGGTTGGTGACTCACTGTGCAGTCCATTCCAGTGCCTGACCACCCTTTCTGAGAAGTAATACTTTCTAATGTCCAGCTTGAATCTCCCCTGCTGTATCTTGAAACCATTCCCTCTGGTCCTATCACTAATGACATGAGAGAAGAGGCCAACACCCAGCTCACTACAACCTCCCTTCAGGAAGTTATAGAGAGCAATGAGGTCTTCCCTGAGCCTCCTCCTCTCCAGGCTGAACATTCTGAGCTCAAGCTTATTTGGTTGCTCTGTCAATAAGAGCAGCACTGCCTGCTCTAAAAATGTACATCTGAAAATTTGGGTCTATTTGTATCTGAAAATTTGGATCTCTACCTTCTAAAAATTCGTTTCTGAATTGAAAATTTGAACAGCTGAATATCACAGTATTATATTGGTTGTACGTGGATAAGATACTTTCTTGGGGAGGCAGAGAGGTTTTGATTTGGTAGAGGCCCTGAGAGGGAACTTGCATACAATTATTTTCTCTTCCCTTGAAATTAATCCTTGCCTCAGATATTGAAAGACAATTTTGCATTATGCAGGCTCTGTAGGACAGAGTGCAAACCTTTTATTTCCATAGCAGAACAGTTTCTCAGCCTGTTCATGCTGGAACATCAAATGAAGAACATGCTCGTGCCAGCTGGGATGGGAGGCATCTGCTGCTGCTTGGGGTTGTGTTTCAGTTGACAGGTGGAAGTCAGGATGGCAGGGAGAAAGTCTTTGATGCAGTATTTAACATGTGCCCTTTTCCTAAAGGGGGAAGATCAAACAACAGGAAGCAGCTTCCTTGATTCTAAAATGAAACCTGGCTTCTCAGCTTGCATTCTGTGCAAAAATGTGCCTCTCTTTTTTTTGGAGTGGTAACAAACTGATGATTTCCCTGCTGTCCATTGCAGTCCATGTTGATTTTGCTTCTCTATGAGAGCATCACATAGGAAATGGAATTGGGTACAAGCCAGCTCCTGGTCTCCGAGGTACACCTGTACTTTCACAGAGGGGAGAGAGTGAAAGCCTCCTATCCCTCCTGTGTAGTTTATGCCTTGTCTTTGTTTCATGCTAGAAAAGTAAATCCTGGAGTTGGGAAACCTGGCCACAGACCAGAGTCTCTTGCATATTTCTTTTATTGTCCCTGTGAGCGATGTGCTTCGAGACCTTGGCAGCTCCCATTATGCATGTAAACCAGATCACACCAGGTGGCCCAAGAACTGCAGTGTTTTCTTGAACAAACCAGTCAGAGAGAGCAGAAAAGTGGCTTACTCCTTGCACCAGATTTGAGCTGTGACTTTCGTTGTCTCAGTAAACATCAGAAAAAAAGTCTGTTTAAATGGTTCCCTATTTAACTGGGTGGCTGGTAAAACATCAGCCTTGGAAGGAGTTGTGATTGCTCACATTCAAGCCTCATCTAAGTTATTGAGAAGGTAGGTATTGAAAAATAAGGATTTGGGGGTTGGGACTAGATGCATTCCATGGTTCTCTCACTTCTACTACTCTGGTATCGTTCACTTCATCTGAAATGTAGATGTTTTCTGTTGTCTTTTGGCATATTCTCTATACTGTAGATCTAAAGAGTAATTTAGTGATAAAAAGAGACAAGAGATAATACAAAGTATGTAGACTAAAATCAAACATTACATGTGGAACCATACTTTTTGTGGTATTTCTTGTGACTCAGAAAACTGAAAGTGATGGAGAATATAGGAATCATATTGTGTTTGTGTGGATGTGGATGACCTAAGATTTGCAGTTGCTTGGTGTTGTGAATGTAGGCTTCTGTTCAAGCTTGGTTATAGCAGCACAGTCTTTCTGTTTTAAAGGCAGGCATATCATATTTTGGTTTGGAGTTCTGTAATGCAGCATGTATATATAATATTTTCAGAACAAAATAAGGTTCTGCACTTTCATTTTTTTAATAAAAGCTATGTTAATTAGCCTGAACCATCTTGTTGAAATGTATTCAAGGTCAGCACTGCATGCTGAGTTGCTGGTGTAACTGTATTACTTTTCCTGTTAAGGCTTGCTTGATTTTAATGGAGAGAGTGCAGCCACCTGGCAGTGACACACTGCATACTGGTTACTTCTGCTTCTGAATGTCAGGGAATCATACAGCAGCTGCTGGCAAGCAATCACTTGGCATGTTATAGTGTTCATGCTCTTGCTAGTAGCTTGATCACAAAATCTTTGTCATTCAGGACAATGTAAGTAGGCATATCATGGAAACTGAAATGAATCAAACCACAAAAGTAATTATTAAATTGTTTGCCTATGCGACTAATGTAATGCTTGTAATTATGCAGAATGTAGTATTGGTTATGTATGTTTGTAATAAGCTAATGTAAAATGAAAAAGAATCTCTGTGTTTTAATGTTATACCACATGTTTGATCTATTTCCATAGACATGGGAAATCATACTGCATGGGGTGTGTTCCCCTCTTGCACGAAGGACAGAGCAAATAAGTTGTTCCTCTTTCACTTATGTAAATAGTAGACGGGAAAAGACTGGAAATATTTTTATGCCTGTAAGCTAGACTTCAACTAAGACAAGTGCTGTTATGTGTCATCTCTTAATTTATGTGGGTAACAAACTCAAGGGTGAGATGACCCAGATCTGATTGCGATCTTGTACCAGAGTAAAGCAGATGGACAGCAGCAGCTCTGTGTGCAGCCACTGAACTGGTGTCAGCCTGAGATCGGGATCGGAAACATTTACATATTTGAGATAAGAAGGTGAAACCTTATATTTCGTGTTTCTTGTTTTGAAAGAACTGTGAAGGAAACCATATCTTAGCTGGGTTTCTACCTCTCATTTTCCTACCATCTTTCTTGTACTGTGAATTATGAAAAAAAGCAAGTTGGAACATTAGAGTATAAGTTATCTGATAATTCAGAAAATGAACTTTATCTGAACAGTACCTCTGCTACTGAAGGCATACAGCTAGGTCTCTAGTAAGTATATGGTAGAGCATCTTTGGTCTTTCGACAAAGAAAGAGATATTAAGAAGTGAGCTCTGTCAGCATCTGGAATCAGCACTTCTTGTTTCCTCTGTGTTTGGGGCAGACAAATGTACTAATTTGGTGATGAATTTTTAGCACTCTTGAACTGTGGGGAAATAAATGTGAAGTTTGCATGTCCTTATTATTTAAGGTTAAATTAAAAAAAGAAAAAGAAAAGAAAAGAAAAAGAAGAGAGGGATTTGCAATATCATAGGTTTTGTTTTGAGACTCTGGATGTGTTATGAACATTTGGCTCATGGAAATCTTTGTGTAGAAAATTATATCCTAAACAAAACAAGGGTCTTAGCCTTCGCACAGTTGCTGTCGGTGTCCACAACCTAAAGTCATGAAGTATGAGATTTTCTTATGAAACCGAAGGTACTGTCCGAATGCAGATGAAGATTCAAACAAATTAGTTAGCTAAAGTAAATAATAAAATACAGCTGGGATGTGTAAGGCAAGATTGCAGTGCAAAAGCATATTAGAATTATGCAGCCTTTTAAAGGAAAGTAACATAATGCAGGGGCATGACAACAGGAAAGTAGACCCGTGTGAGTGGCTGTCCTCTGAGTTCCTTTCATACCTGCTCATACCTATGGGGCAGAGATCTTCTATCTGAAAACAAAGCTTGGACAAAGTGCAAATCCTTCATTTCCTGAAATCTCCTTGTTTAGGCTAACAAACATGCAGGTCAGTGTGGAGGTTATGGAACTGAAACTGAACACCATCTCCTTTTTCTTGGTCAATGACGTGTAATTTGAGTCTTCTGCTTGTGTATCCTGCTTGGAGAACTGTCACTGTAAACAAAGACTGGGCACTGGTTCCTGGAGATACTGAGTGTAAAATGCTTTTGCTGCTTATGTTCAGCTCAGAGCTATGCTGTTGAGGGAGACTTAATGTGTTATTTAAGGTGTGGTTAGAGGCAACTTGTGCTGTCACTATGTAGCTAACTTGAAGGAAAAATAATTGAAGGAATGAAATTTGAGGTCTGCAAATGTTTAGTATCTTATAACACCTCTTCTTGGGCTGGCAATAAGTGAATCTCTTTAGAAAATCAAGTCAGCAAAGAGTCTTCAGTGAAAGATAACAGTAAAGTTTTACATAAGACTGGCCCAAAATACAGATTAAGGAGCAATATGTATAATTGCTGGTGATACTTAGTGATGTTGTCAGATGTGTATGAGATTAAATTTGTATTTCCTGCCTTGCCTGGGAGATGCAGCATACAAATATGTATGCTGTTTTGTCTTGAATATCTTCACTGTGTCTCTGCAGGTTTTTAGCTAAGGAAAAACGAGTGGATAGAAACTGGTGCTAATAGTGTTTTGTTTAGCTACATTTCAGGATGCTAATTAATAATTAGGCTTTACTGATTATTCTCTAGGATGTAATTAGATCTATATTTTAAGCAAACATTTTTACTTGTTTTTACTAATGTGTTTGTTAGATGGGAATTGAGTGCATCTGGGCCCAATCATGTACCTCTTCCCCAAGTGCATAATTCAATTGATTGGGTTGTTTAGTAACAAGAAATAGGATGTTAGCGGGATCTTAATTATTTAATCTACCCACAACATAGTCATTATGAGTAATATGTAGAGGTAGATCAAAGCTTACATCTGCGTTTGAACAGAAATGCTGGAAAAGGAAAGAGGTGCTTCTTGTTAGTGACTCAATATGTGATATTGTGCAATTCCTGCTGAAGAATTGCTGCTTGGCATAAGTCATGTGTAAAAGACATGCCAACAACAACAAAAAATAGCTGTCAGTTTTCTCGTATGATTAAATTACAATGCTTATGTTAAAAGTTTACTGTAATTAACATATCCTTCCATTCTATTATAGGTTACATCCATTTTAGTAAGACTACAAGACAAAGATTTGTTGAAAATTGAGATCTTCAGGTAAGCACAACTAATTTTCTAACAAACATGGACTTTAGAAAGAAAAATATTGCCAGCATTAACTGAACACAAAGGGTAGTAGATACTGTTTGTGATCTACACTTTGGAAAGCTGAAGAAATGTCACTTGAGATGCAGGCTGTAGTAAACAGGCTACTTGAAAAAGATACAGATATACGCTTTTTGATGGTTTTACTATTTTGGATGCTTGGTACCTAGCATGTCTTTTGAGGAAGGAATGGTCAAGAATTGTCTTTGAATAGAAAAATGTGAGTGAGCTGAGAAGGTGGCTCGTGAGCAGCTCTCTGATACCAGGTTTTAGCAGAATGACTGGTGCAGATTGCTTGTTGTAGTCTCTCTCTTATGTTTTGGGGAGCATTGGTACACTTGAACTTCATGTTCAGGTACCGTTCTTAGTCCCTTAGGGATTACTGCTAAGTAATAGCAAGTCCAGTACCTGAAGTTGTCCTTGTTTGACTGATCTCTCCCCTGGGATAAACAAGCAGTAGCTCTGCAGAGTGAAAAATCAGCAGCTCTTTGTTTATGCAATCTGTTAAAATGCCTGTTTTGTGCATAAGAATTTGGGCATTTTCAAGACGACTGTTGAAAGATTAAATGATTTTTTCATTATGGTAACAGTCCCAATTTGCTGGAGATGGCTGTGTAAAGGCATATACTCACAGCTGACATAAAACATAAGTCTTTTTACTTTCTCGCATAATGAGGTAGGGATTGTGCATATTTTTACTAATAATACAGACTAGTACAATGCAAGTGAGCAGTTTGTGTATTTCTGAGTAAGAGAAAAACCCACTAGTACGAATAGCCATTTGCAAAACATATGAAGTTAGTGTTTAATTTTAAAACTTTCAATGCAGCATTCCAAGGGAATTAAAACTTTCTGAGCTGCTTGATCTGCAGAACCTTTGCCATCCTTTCTGCTTATACTGTTTATAAACATATTTCTCATCTTAAAGCTTGTAAACACAATGCAGAAAGTTGTTGAAGTTGGATAATTAAGTCTTTTCATACATAGATAACTCTTCTTGACCCTATAATATTCTGTTACCTTGCTGAAGTATCATAAAGAGCCTGAAATAGAAAAATTGTGTTGATACTCCTTTGGGCTTGCATTCTTGGAACATATCCTAGAGCAATTTCATGACTTAATTTACATTTGGTGTTGGGGAATTTATAAGGCTCTGGTGCTTTGTTACTTGTGCCTAGGTTTTGAAAGGAAAAGAATGAATGTCTGTTAAGTTTGAAATAAAATTGAAGCCTTTTCTTATAAAAATGGATGTATTACTATTGAGGTGCCAGTAAGTTCGTGGAGGTATTAAGAACAGTAGAAGCTATCTGCTATCATTCAAAGCTTACAAGCAATAGGAATTGAGGGCAATTTTTTTCAATTTTAATCTGCACTTTAATAGAATAAAAGAATAGAATAGTTGTAGAAAATTTTTAAGACCGCTGAAAGTAATCCATTACTTGTCTGTTTTTTCCTTAATCTTTGTCTTGTCTTGGCTGTGGAAAATTACATATATATATATATTTTGTTAGATATTCAAGTAGGTTTTAAACTGATTTTTAGAAATAGTACCTTTTACAAAAGACTTTTAAATGCAGCTCATTTTAAATCCTTTTAAGGTTAATGATTTATTTACGCTGTGTTGTTGTAAGATAACAAATGCTGATCCTACTTCTTCATTATTCTTCTTTGTTTTTTGTCTGCTTGAAGAAAAGAATACATAAATAGTAATACTGATTTAATTTCATGAGCATGTGCATTGCATCTGATTGTACATCTTTGTAGGTGTAAATGCCTTTACTGCTTCACAGTGAGGGCCTTCTGAAGGTCGTTGAGTTATTGTGTTTAAAATACTTCTCCAGAACGAGTAGTTTTCTTTGACATCTTGCATTATACGTTAAGCCATTTCAGTCATTATAGAAAGAAAATACAATAGTAAGTTGAATGTAGGAAAAACTGTGTGTGGGTCCATACTTGTTTTGCGTAGTTCTTTGTAACATTGCTTACTTTCAGATTTTTTTTTTTTAATTTTTATTTATTTATTTATTTATTTATTTTGCATTAGGCTTGCAGTTGATATGGTAGTTTTGAAAAGGTATACGCTCTACTATAAAATTGTCTTCAAAATGCTGTAGAAGATTGTCCAGTCTTTGACAATAGCATTATAACAATTTATTGTTTACAACTGAAATCAAGCTGACATTTTAAAGACATTTTGAACTCCTTTCTGTTGCAGAGGTTGAAGTAACTCTAATGTGCTGTGTGGCTGCTGTCTGTCATTGCTTTGCAAATATAGGAACTGTTGTACTTCAAAGGCTGTATATAAATATTTCACTTTATACCTGCACGAAGTCTTGTTTCTTTTTTCCTGTCATTTATTGTCAACTTTCACAGTAATAATAGGTCTGGTCTTTCCATGCATTGTACATCTGAAAAAACCATTTTAGCTATTTTTTTTTTTTTTTTCCCCTTTGAGAAGGTTTTAAGCTTAATCACAGTATTCCACAGGTATTTCTTTCATGGAGAGAATAAATTATATAATAACTATTAATGATCATGTTAAACCTAATAACTTCAACAGCTGGAATGATTTTCTGCTATTATTTCACATGGAACCAATACAGCTGAGATAAGGTATGCCTGGTTCATTTTATTCCTTATGAGTCATCAGCAGAACCGAATATCCACTCCCAGCCCAGCAAGCAGCCAGTATTGTGGAATCACCTTGGCAATGCTCAGAAAAATGTTGCTCCACAGCCTGGGCTTGAAACCACCCTGATTCTTGAGCTGACTTTTAGTGGGTCCTCAGAGAGTTGTCTTAAAGGAGAAAAAGCACCTGAATTCTATTTGTTTTGGGTAGGAAAGACTGGGGAGGTTATGGAGGAAGGAGGAGAAGGTCACTGCCTTGTGGATGAGCTTTGTAAACTGGTGTCACAGGCAGGGGTGTGTGTGTGTGTGGAGGTGGGAAGTGGTATTCCAAGAGAAATGGGGGGTGAGAAAAGGACTGTAGGGGAAGAACTGGGAGAGGGGAGGAGGGCAGTACCTTTGGCAACCTGCCAGTGCCACTCAGATGTTGTATAAAAATGCTTCTTGTTTACTGGGAGAATTCTTCTGGTCTGCTGAGAATAAATGAGTGAATGTTGCTTGAGTGCCAGACCCCATGAAACATCTCAGTCACGTTGGCTCGGAAGGATCATATTCTCCACAGTTCCCTCCAGCTCAGGATTCTTTTAGAGACTCCTTCAATCCTTTTGGCAGATTCAATTTGCATTGCGCTCTGGGGAGTTAATTAATTTCCTATTGGCCCAGACTACAAACCCCTGTACTAAGTGTTGGTGTGTTGTGTTGCATATCGGTGTTGATAAATCTTATTTTGGCATGTTTGATGTACGGCATGTTTGATGTGTAGGAAGTTATATCCAAGTGGTGTGTGCTTGCTGAATAAGTGGCACTCGAATGTGAAAGCTACTTTAGTAACAGAGTGAATAAGCTTGCTCTGTTATAAAATGTTTATAAAAGCATTTTTTATCAGATGTATTGTTTAGTATTGTGGTTTAAAATTAGAGTTATTGAAATTTGAAATCCAGATTTGGGCTGACATCATAACGTGTGACCTTCGGTAGCAAAGAAAACTAAAGACATGAGACAAGGGCATAAATTGCTGAATAGTTTATAAACTTGCCCTGGATGTTCATCTTAAATATTAACACTATTTTATTACAATAATAGTTATTTATGGATACTATGGGTGCCTGAGATAAGGCGTTCAAACTCATCTTACCTTTGTCTCAAATCTTTTGAACTTTCATTTAAATACATAGATCTACTTACATACATAACCTAAGGCTTTTAACAGGTCTGGAAATGTGAGCAAAGCAGTAGGGGTCTGATTTGGCAGCTAGACTTGTCAACTCTGAAATTTGTATGTAGGCAGTTGCAGGAGAAAGTGTTAAATGATCTAAGCATGAATGTATCTGTAAAGTTATCTTCTTTTATTATTAGCAATTTGAATTTTTGTTTGCTGGCAATCCTCATGAAGAAATCTTGAAATCTGGTAGACAGCAATCCTGCAGAGATGGCTGGTGTGGTCTTCAATATAGTTCAATAGAATGTAATGTCTTATGTGATATGTATAACTGACAAGGGCTGTAATCAAACTTCTTCTCAGATGATTCAGTAGTTATCACTCTAAGCCAATTTGCAGCTACACTTATTTTTAGAGTCTCAAGGTATTTTCCTTAATTTTGTTTGCTTGCAGCTGGCATTCTATAATTGACAGTATAAGGTACAAGATTTGATAGTTCAAAATCAGAATGTCTTGCACTTCTTTTAACGTTTACTCAATCTTAAATCTAGAATGCTTACTTCTAAGATGTATTCACTTTGCATGAGGCCTTGTTGGTGTATTTCAGAATATTCAAGATTTGAAGTCGTATGTAGTTGACTTCGTTGTAGTTTAGTAAAACAGGAAGGGAAGTGGGACCACTGCTTTCCACATGGTTCACAGCTACTGTGTTCACATCTTGAACAATACAGCTCTTGCTCTCACTGCCATCCCAGAAAACAAGTTAAAACTTTGCTTGTGGTATTTGTGTCTGTTGTATTTTGGTCTGTGTATATCTATTGTGACTTTAAAAGATTAAATGTGATCAGTCTTGCTGTATTTTTCTAGCATCAGAATATGCTAAAGTGAGCTTGAATGTTTAAAAAAAGAAAAGTGGGGTCAAAATATGATCTTGCATTAGTAGAAATACATGCATTTTGTGCCAAGTGCCATTGCATAATGTTACAAGCCAAAGAGACTTGTGGTTTGTTATATTGACCCCAGTCCCTCTGAATGAAATCTCAGAATGGGGTAAAGGTGTCTGTCAAGTAAGGGCATGCTTTAATTTACTAAAAGGCAGATGAACAAGAGAAGAAGAAGAAAAAGGAAGGGAAGAAAAGGAAGCTAAAGGAAGTCACCACTGCAGATCCCATGATGTCCTGAGGGTTCATCCTCTGTCTCTTTCTAGGGCGGTTGAGTATGTGATGGGCTGAGCACTGCTGGCTGTGGGGTTGGCAGTGCCTTTATGCCTTATAATGGTCCCCCCCAACTGGGTCAGGAGCTGTTGCCAGGCAGAGGGTGCCTGGCATTGCATGCTGTGCATGTGTTGCACTGTCTGTGGTGGTTAGGGAGGGACCAGGGTCCACTGTAAGCAAATTGGCTGACTCTTTGCTGCTTCTTTGCTCTTGTGCGCAACATTTGTTTGTTCTGCAACTTTCACGAGAGTGTTACTGTATGTTGTGGTGGTTGTTCTGATTCCTTCACAGGATTAGATTTTTTTTCACTAGTCACCAGTTAGCTGTGAGCCTGTCTCTTAACCAATGGGAAAGAGAGCAGGAATTAACAATGTTATAGTTCCATATATTGTTGCAGAGTCTGAGCCAGAAAGAAACCTGTCACTTAATTCCCACACAGGTTTGGCAAATGTTTTCAGGACACCATCAGAAAATCTTTTCTAGTGATATTATCAGGGAAGAAAGTGTAGCTTATCAGAATGGGGCAACATATAGTTGTTGAGACAGCCAGATAACTAGCAAACTTATCTGCTTTCCACCATAAACCTTTTTTCTATTTAATATACTCCAAAGAAAAGAAAACATAATGTTTGAGGAAACCTTGTGCTGTGTGGGTTGAGGAGAGGCATGCAAGCAAGTTGCAGCAAGATGTGCAAAATTGCCGTGGCTCAGAAGTAGCACCACACAGAAGGATGGCCTAAATTTAGTGATCAGACAAACTGAGGCCTGGGTTGTGCATCTTCTAACTGCGTGTTTTAATTCCCTACTTAAGAACAATATATCACCCCTATCCCCATGCCCCTACTCCCACAAAATAATAATAATAATTTTAAAAAATCACTTTTTGTCTCCTTTGTCAATGGGAGAGTTCCTGTGCAGCTTAAGCATGTGATTTTGCAATAGATTTAAATACTTTTATAGGTGAAAATGAGGTTATTTGACAGTGAGCTGACTGTAGCTTTTGTATTTTGCTTTATTGGGTAGTTCCAGTGGTAAACTTAATTTACTGAAGGAAAGCTACATAATAACTTAGTTGCCTGTTCTGAATGATATTCTTTTAAAGAACTCCACTCATTGCTTGTTTTTATTTTAATGTAAGGTGCATGGTGCAACTTGTATATGCATATTGTCTGAAGGATTTGAATGGCCTGCCTGTCTGCTTCATTTTAATAGATTCCAGCCTTTTTCCATGACATCATTATTATAACAGCCTTCCTAGCAAATATGAACAGCTGCTGTGTATTTTTTTCTGTTTTATATTAAAGCAGTAACAGCTTTTCCATTCTCTACCAATGACAGCAATAGGCTTGTCTGATGTAGAACAAAATGAAAAAAGTCGAAGTAAGGATCTGTGATGCTGTTAACAGGCCAGTAATGTAACAGGTCCCCATGTATGAATTGTTTCATAATGCAATAAGGGGTTACTTATGCTGCTGCCATACTGGTCAAAGGTTGGTCACATTTCCTTCTGCCTCTCCTCTGACCCAAACTGTGCATCATTAAAGTTGATAAAAACAGTGTTGTACTCAGCTTCCTGGCCCAGAAGGCAATTTGTGTGAAGTATGTTAATGTAGGCTTTTTTTTCCCTAGTATCTTTCTTATGCAGACTGCTTGTGAAGGTTTTAAAATTCTTGTCAATTCTTATAGTTCAGGTCAAGGAGACTTACTTCACTGGTTTTTTGTGCATCTGGAACGTGCTTCTCTTTCTGCTTCTGCCTAAATAGAACTCCTCAGGTTGGAAAAGACCTTACAGATCATAGAGTCCAACTACAACCTGACCAAATTACCTTAATAACAGCCTGCACACCACATCCAAACAGTTTTTAAACACATCCAGGGATGGTGACTCAACCACCTCCATGGGGAGCCTATTCCAGTGCTTAACCACCCTTTCTGTGAAAGAAGTGATATCCAACCTAAATTTGCCTTGGTGAAACTTGATGCCTTTCTTGGCCACCTGGGCACGCTGCTGGCTCATATTCAGCTGACTGTCCGTCAGTATACCATAGTTCCTTTCCATCAGGCAGCTGTCCAGTCACTCCTCCCCAATCTTGTAGGGTTGCTTTGTGACCAAAATGAAGGACATAACACTTGGCCCTATTGAAATTCATACAGTTTGCCCTGGCCCATTGATCCAGTCTATCCAGGTCCCTCTGTTGTGCCCTTCTTCCCTCTGGCAGATCAATACTCTCTCCCACTCTGGTGTCATCTGCAAACTTGCTGATAGTGTACTCAATCCCCTCAACAAGGTCATTAATGAAGATGTTAAATAGAAGCACCCCCAGTACTTCTCTCTGGGGTACACTGCTCATGACCAGCTGCCAACTGGATTTAATTTAATTCTATTGACTACAGTGGAGTTCAGTTATGCCATAGAGGCCATTTTATAGAGAGGCTGTAGTACTCAATAAAACTAGGTGCTTGTTACTATTTTTGTTATGCCTAATTTCCTATTGCTCCTAAATAAAGGTGTCAGAGCATGTAGACACTCCTATTGTTATATTGCATTTTGTCTGGGATGCCTAGACTGGAGTCTTGGTATCTTGTTGGTGATGTGCACAAACTGAATTTGGGTCACAGTGTTCCAGTAAGCAATATCTGCATTTGATGTGACAAAAACAGCAAGTATATCCCAAACATCCCCTAGATGTGTCTCTAGATAGAGATCTGCAGCACTACACAGGGCAGCAAGATGCTTGTTGATCAACTAGCTCACATCTCACCTAGATCTTCTGCCTGGAGTAAGGAGACAACACTGGCAATTGCTGTTCAGTGCCCAGTGGCCTGACTGGGGCATGACCTGGCTCACAGACCTGCCAAGCCTTGTAGAGTAACATGGCTATGGAAAGACAGTCAGTCAATACTGTTATCTTAGCTGTCTTTTGCAGTGCTTTCTTTGTGTGGAAGAAAATCCAGCAGCTTAGTGCCTGTTTTGTCTCTGTGATGCAGAGAGATTGCTTGTACACCAGGTAGGTGGTTGTGAGCCAGCTGAAGATACTAAGAGAAAATCAATGCTAACCTTGCAACGTGAAGTTAGATAAGGACTATATTGTTCCTGTCTGTGGTATTCATCAAATGATGCTCATTTTGTGGCTGCATATAGAGAAATAATTTCATAAAAGAAATAGCTAATGTCTTCTGGGGATTATCAGTTACAGTACAGTTCTTGTTTATCTAGGAGGAACCTTACAAAAGAGTGCCTGACTTTTTTACAAACATGTCCTAAAGCAGATTCAAAAGCTAATATTCAATATAGCAATACATATGGAAATTACCTTCTGATTTGGTAATCACAGAAAGCCTAATTCAGCAAGTGAAATATGAGGTGGCCATCTACCAAAAAGAAGAATGTTCTTTTGAACATTTGATGCTCTGTTGTATCCACTGACTAATATTTGGTGTCCATTACTATGGCTTTCATGCCAAACAATACTTTGGGTAAGAGGATGCTTTAAAAACATTCCTATTTGTGGTCAGGCCACATCGGCTGGGATGGTATGATTAAAACAAATCCAGTTTCATTCCAAATGTAAGTGACTTATGAAGGCTCTTTTTCTCATTATGTTCTTTTTAAAATTGGAAGAACTGGAAAAAAATAAAAATATAAATAAATCTGATGTCTAGTAGAAAAAAGTCTGTTGATTTTCACAGTTTTTAAACAGATAATTAGAAAGCAAATGAAGAAACACCATGTTATACAGAACATATTTTCTGATAATAGTTCTTATTATTCTTCTGTGAGGAAGTATCTCTTGTCATTGTCATTAGACTAAACTTAATGAATATGCAGAAATTTGCAGTCACTTACCTGTACTAAGTGCAGAAATGAATTTCTTCCCTTTCTTCAACCCCATATTACTTGTGAAAGTTTTGCTTTCTGGCCTTGCACTTATGGTCAGTTTAGCTTGTATGTGGTGTACCACAAGCTTTTGAACTATTTCTTATCAGTAAATAGACTTCTTTACAGAACTGCTTTTTCATCCCCCTCTCAAACAGTTTCAGAGAGCAATTGTTATTTGCATAAATATAGATTTTAATAGATTTTGAATACATGTTAGAAGTAAATATTAGCCAGCTTACAGGAATTTTTCTTTAAAAAGTAATTTATGTAGATACTCTTTGTTTTTAAAAATGCAAATCTTCAGGCATCTTCCAGTGATTATTCATTTTACCTTGGAAAAGCATTATGCAATAGTTATAACTATAAAATGTAATTCACTGTCTTTTTTTCCAATTGAGATTTTTCTTAGGGGGGTTAAATTGAAATGGCTTTGCTAATGAAAGCATGTTTGAGTGAGAGGAGGTGGCAGTGAGTTGTTTTGGATTCGGCGTATTCTATAAATAAATGCTACTAAATTGCATGCTAAATATTGTTTTTCCCATGTTACAGTACAGGTGTCTTTCAGTTAGATTTGTGCTAAAGCTAATGATGGTTATGAAAAGAAAAAATATATTTTAGTTAGCCAAATGTACATTTTCAGTTATTTATGCACATCCTATTTACATTCCCTGAGCTCAAAGCACGTCAATCAACTTTTTTCACCTGTCAGAAGCATTCAGAATATCAAAATCTGTGGGCCTATCCTGTTTTACATCATTTGAAAAGCTTTGTTTCTGTGAGCATTTCTCTGCTACGTAAGCATCTTCCACGTGATGAATTCTTTAGGGTGTAGATCATGTGTTGGAGTACCACTTGCCAAGTTCAGTACTTCTCAGTCCGTCAGTGTTGCCATAATATAGGGGAAAATGTGTGGATGAAAAGTTTTTTTATCTCATTAGTCCTATTAAATCTTCTAGTGAGATCGATTCAATAATGCTTTGTAGTCAGTTGTTGCCTTTAAAACCAGTAGCCTGTTCTCTGTGAAGCAAGCTGATGCCTGTTAAACAAAAAGCTGAACAGAAGTCAATACTGCAAGCCATGATTACAACAAAAAGTCATAGTATCTCTGTGGTAGCCTTAGTGTTCAGAGACTATTAAGCAGGACAGGGTTTATTGGGAAAGATAATATCTTTTAATAGGCAAATCAATCTAGCTAGGAAAAAAAACTACAGACTTTCAGGCAACCAAACCGTTATTCAGGTTTGTGGAAGAAAGACTTTCTGTACCCAAAAGCTTGTCTGTTTTCCAACTTTATCAGTTGTTCTAAGGAAATACATTGTTTCTTCCTGACTGAGACATCATTCCTTTCGGCACTGCTATTAGGGAAGCCAACTGCTGCATGAGCATGATGCTTGGTTGAATTTCTTATGCTGTCATTCTGCTTGTGCTCTACCTGCCCTGCACTTCTCAGACATTGGGTCCTCCCTTTGAACAGAAAAGGAGAAAGTGTTCCTGTGCAAAGATGACTATTCATACCGATAACATTCAGCAGAGAGTTAATGGCTTTCCTCTGCTTTGAAATTTGCACAAAAAGGAAATTCTGCCCTTTGTGGGGTCTGTTTCCTCCTCACTGCTTTTGAGATCCCTATTTCCTGTTAGTTCTAATCTTGCTTGCATGGCCAGCCCATGTGCTGGAAGGCTTACAGAAGGAGAAATCATTCCCTGATCATCCCCTCACTTTTTAATGGGTCTGATGTGTGATGTGCCACATTACTCCCCCAAAGGCTGCTCAAAAGACTCTTGCCTGGTTTTAGAAAGTGCCCACCAGACACAAAATAGAAGACAAAAATATTTGGTATCTTGATGGAAGGTGAGTCTAAAGGGGTCTGCTGTAACATGAAAAACAAAAGGAGCAGTGTTTCCTTATGCACCAAACATCTTGGAGTCAAATGCGGAAAATGTTTATAGTGTTGTATAGTTTTATTGCTACAGACTGAGGGAAAACAGCTTTTTCAGTGACTTTCTGGGGCTATACTTTGTACTGGTGGGCTATCAGATAGTGAATAGAGGAATACCCTCTCTTTGCTTTAGGGTGGTAGTGGAGAGTCTGTAGTAGTACTCAGTTTTCTTGTGCAGTATATGAGGATAAATGCTGGTTTTGGATTCAGTGAGGTTTCAGATTCACAGGGATGAGTTTGGCTGCTGTACCCAAGGGCATGATCCCCCGTAGGTGCACTGGAAGCAGTACGTGTGGGACTGTGGCCTTTCTATTCCCCCAGTCCCATATAAACCTGCTTATTGGGATTTAGTGCTTATCTGCTGTTCTTGAGTGATGTTTTAGCTGGTGCTTCTTTGGCATGGCAGGCAGTACCACATGCAGAGTGGTTACTGTTTTCTGGACCATGTGTGTTAACTGTAGTTCTTGTATCTTTTTTTAGTAGGAATGGCCTCATTTGGAAAAATAAATGTTATTAAAATGAAAAAACTCAGTCAAAACTCAGAAACGATTGTGCTCCCAGCCTGTTGTAGAATGAGGTGTGACTGAGCTGTCCTGTCTCCTCAAGGAGCTGGACTAGGATGTGAGGCAGAGGCCAGGGCCCGAAAAATGTATCCTGTGCCTTTGTGCCAGGGCAAGCATACTTGAGGTGCTGTGCTCCCTTTTGTGTTTGGAGGCACTGATTAAGGAGGACTTGGATTTAAACATGCAGACGTCTGTATGTTAGGTAGACTGAAAAATAAGTGTGGGAAGGAAGTTGTGAAGAAACAAAAGGTTATAATGCATTTTCTCAGATACCTTTTCTGTGGTGTGTCATATGTCCATTACTTTTTGGTATCCAGAAGAAAAAAATGTTCTTTGTTTGATCTCAGTTGTTGTGAACTGGTCCACATTTTCCTTCAGATCCCTAAATATCCTTAAGAATTTTAACTTAACGTCTGTCAACTCTGACCATCTAACAGATGCTGATATGCTGAGTCCTTCTATACACATATGTGCTTTGAATCCCATCCTACCCTGGTCCTGGAATCAGTTTGGTTGTGCTATCATCAGACTGGGATGAACAGAAAAGGAATATGCTTCTTACTATCAGCCTCTAAGTAGAAAGTTGAAAGTAGCCTCATACTTTACCACATTGTAACAAAGGAACCTTACCATGCATGTTGTAGCAAAGAAGGTAGAAGCTTCCCTCTCTGCTTTGAGTTCTGCTGTAGTGGGAGCAATTGTGTTCTTACTGCTGTTCACTGTCCCCACAGGCAGGCAGCCTGACTGTGATGCAGTCAGTGCACCTTGCCTGGTTCTTAGTAGTTGCTGTGATCAGCCATAGCATAGTTCTCTGCAGCTGAAGAGGTATCAAAAATTGTTTGCAAACATGAGAATCCAGCTGCAATGTTTATTTCCCCATTCATGGTTAGGAGATCGTTTTGCAGCCAAAATAAAGCTTAAAATGCAGAGACCTATCCACACACTCCACTTGACAAATGCCAAAAGTTTTGCTTTCAAGCCTTGATTTAAGAACATGTGTTAAAACACAGGCAGTGGAGAAGAAAAACAGTGTACATGTAGTGTGAATTACTGGTTGGTAGCTGGAATACAGATGGAATAAAATAGTTTACTTGGAAGGGGCCAACAAATATCATGAAATCCAACTGCCTGAATACTTTAGGGCTAATCAAAAGATAAAGTATATTATTTACATATACAGAGACAACCAAAAACACAAGGTGCAAATAATTGGCAGATATGGCTGAGAAAAGCCAAGTAGGGAGACAAAAGAAAGTAGAGGAAAAGACCAAATAAGGAGGCCACTGTTACTATCACAGTCTGTAATGTGTAAGGACAGTGTATGTGGGACAAATCACTGCTATCCAAATCTCTATTGAAAAAGTAATGAGACACACACAGCTACCACCATGAAAGCTTAATGTGGAAGGTCTGCTGTAAATTATGCTTCAGTGTAATGTGCACAGAGACTCTGAATATTGGAACTTGTGCCTCCCTGAGTATAATTTGAGGTACACGTGGTAGTAATTCAAAAACACTCTATTGCCTTGATTTCTAATGTATGCATCTTGTAGTCTCATTGAATTTTGCCGAGTCTATGATACTAATAATAAATAATGTCTTTTCCTTTTTATCTTTTTTCTGTTTTTTAGGAGGAGATAGAAGTGCTGCTTTTGCCTAATGTCAGTTCAGTGAGTCATGTATTATCTAATCAGTGGCATTTTCTGGGGGTTTGCAACCTTCTAGTTTAAGTATCTGATATTTATCTGTTAGACTCTATCATTCCTTCATTGAAAGAGAACAAAGTAACCCCAAACACCTTCCTATCACTAGCTGTTATGACTAAAAATATTTATCTGTCCCAGAGCTCATGGTTACAAAGTGTAAGGTGTTGTGTTTATTTATTTTTATGTTGTCTTACATTTGAACAAAAAAAGTACAATATTTTTCTAGATGATGTGGTTGAATTGCATGTAATTTTTAGGATGTTCTCTTCAAATTTTGCTTATTTGTAGCTTATCTTTGTGCAACCTTTCTTTTAGGTTAATGAAGAATTGAAGAAATGTTGTTTAACTTTGGAAAATAAACTAACAGTATATCATAAACATTCAGAAAGAAAAGGTTAGACAGAAGCTGGGCTTGTTCTCTATTCTTGCATTTTTCAGTATGTTGTGCTCTTATTCTTAACTATCTCAATGAATTTAAGACCCTGATAAGCAAAGTATTTTCTTAATTGTTAGAATAAAGAGTATAAAGACAAAATATTTCATATACTTAAATACATGTATATTTTTAGTTATTTTCTATCTGTAAAAAATGCCACTTTTCTTCCTCCCAGGTGGTTGTTTTTGTGCTAAACCTCTTGACCGTCAATTTCAGAGTGCTCAATTTCTTTTTTGGCTCCTGCAGCCTAAATGTTTCCCAGAAACTATATATGAAATATTAATGCAAAATTGCCCTGAGACTGGTTTCCCCAAAGCTTCTGAAAACTAGAAATTGATTGTGAAACAGAGTCTGTGAATCCTTTTTTTTTTTTTTTTTTTTTTTTTTTTTCCCCCTACAAGAAAGCCTATAGCCATGCTTTGCTAGGTTTCCAGCTTCCTGGAATGCTGTGGAAAATTTTCTTGTTTGTGTTAACAAGCAATACAGTTAATCAGATAGGTAGTTACAGGGAGAAGGATGGTGGTTGGCTGCATCTTATAAACCCCTGCAACATAATTGGCTTTCTTGCTACATGTTGTGTGCTCTTGCTGTGTAGTCATAAAATCAGTTAGGAACTACATGGAGCAGGTTTCAGAACAGCATTTCCTATACTGCTTGTTTTCTTTTCAGCTAGTAGCCAGCAGATTAAGTTTTGGAAGGAAAAAAGCAAAAAGCAGGGAATTTTTAAACAACAGTTTTTAAAAGGAAATAGCCAATAATTTCTCAAGCTTTGAAGTTTCATTTTAATAATTTAGCACTTGGGCACATGGGCTCTTAATCATTAGAAGCTAGCATTTGCCAAAAAGCATGTTGTGAATAGTGACAGGAAACAATTCCAAGATGGAATTACTATGGAAACATCCATAACTGACTGAATGAATAATGATCTTTTGTCAACCACTTCTTAGTATAGTTCTTTTTACCTTTCTCTAGCTCAGTGTTTTAAACAGATGTATTTTCAATGTCTTCTTAAGTTTATTGTGGTAGTTTCATTAGTCATATGCCCATCTGCCCTATTTTTGTAACTTTTTTTTTTTTTTTAAACTCAAACTTTGTCTAAAAGACTGGAAAAAAAATATGGATTGAAAACTGCTTTGAATGGAAAAATTAAATTATTATGTGAATGTTTGACTAATGAGAGGAATTTTCCCTGGCATGAAATGGGGAAGTAAAGAAGGCAGGCCCAGGCTCTGCTCAGTGGTGTGTAGTGATGATGTTAAGAGGCAATAGGCACAAATACAAGTATAAAAATATTTGATTTGTTGCTTTCATGTTTTAATGTGATGAATCATTTTGTTCATATATAAATGTTAGCTGTCTTCCAGAGGGAAGTCACTGTTCTGGCTGGGAGGGTCTGTGACCACAAAACAGTGAGTTGTTTTGTAAGAAAAAGCAGAATAGAAGCTGGTGGTGCTTTTCCATTTCCACTTTTCACGTGTTGTGGATCAGTGGCTACCTGTAAACAGGGTAAGGAATCGCAAGTTTTGAACCCTGCTAAGATCCCACATCCAAGTTAGACTCAGCATGCTCATGTTCCTTCTGCATTTTTTTATCTTGACTAGCCAGAGAACGTAGGCTTGAGACCTTGGAAATATGAAAGCTTGTTTTGGTGTTACTGACATGATTCACCAGGAGGTAATAAGAGTTGGTGTGAAGTTTGGAACAAATTGTATTTCTGTAACTGTCATTGGAAGCAGGATCAATATGGGATTTCTGCTGGCATGGACAAGGAAAACATCTGACCCAGTTGCACTAAATTTTAAATAGGAAGACTTTTGCATTACGCTATATGTGATAACGTTTAGATTTTGTGAAGAGAATGAGGGTGCCAGACTAAAGTATATCTAAAGAAGTGAGAATAGCAAATATCCCTACATGTGTTTGTATGATACTGGTTGCAATAACTAACTCTTCAGGAAAAGTAAGTTGTATAGGATTGCAGGAAATAAATCAGTCAGGTTTGTCTGAGAAACACTTAAGGAGTTAGTTTGTCCTTCCCATGTATTGGAATCCTATTTATTTTATATTTCTCCTCCAGTGAACTCATCTTCTATCATACATATGCCTGCAATATGTGTTTTAGAAGGAATTTGACTCTAACCCAAATATTTAGTCTGATTTAAGCAAGTCCAATTCACTGCATATCATTACCTCTGTTTTTGCTTCTGCCATGAGTACTGTAGCTGTCCAGCATCAGGCATCCAGCTGAGAGTGCTGGTATCCAGCTGTTCAGGGAAGTCCTGCATCAGGAGCAAAATGAGGCACCTCTAAGACATCTATGAGATATGTGTTTGTGGAAAAGTAACATATTTTATTCTCCCTCACTTCTCAGAAACTTTGCCATTGAAGACAAAACTTCACTACACTTAAGTAAGCAATCTTGTAAATTTAAAACGAATTATAGCTGAAATTTATACTGCTTTTTGACCTTGTTATTCTTTATATGTTAGGGAAAAAAAAGACATTGGACTGCAGAACTCTGGAATTATTTGTAATGTCATTTGTGCTCTAATGGCACTACTGTAAAACGTCATAAATAAACAGGCATTCCTAAACATGTGTCATGTTTATTGTTTAGCCATCACCAATTCTTACAGATAGTGTATTACTGTGCTAGAGTACAAGCCTCATGTAAGATTTCTTCGGAATCATCTTATTAGCACAAATGCATCATATGGGAAATTTGAATATCCTACTGAATTAGGTTATTTTTTTAACCTAATTGGGAATTATTGACAAGACATAATGGCTTTCATCATGGTAATAAATTACTTAAGTATTATTTCTGACATATGTAGTGCTTTTTCTCATTGGGAACCTTGCAGATTATCTACTCCTAATTACTGTTCATTGATGGTGCTTTTTTCTTCCTTTTCTTGCTGGTGGTTTGCAGCAAAGCGGGCTATTCACTGGGGTCATTGGCTTAGTGCTTCTGGGCAGCATATTCCCTGGTAGAGCCAAGACTGCCTTATTTGTCCTGAGAGGAGCAAAATGATTACTCTGTATTATAAGACTATGCTAATGTGGTTATAATTTGCATTAGTGCCTCATTTGTTGGAAATGGCAAGGTCACTCTTACAGTGTATAAATGGCCTACAGTCAATTTTTATTCAAGCAGCAGCATTTTTATTGATACAGCATTTGTTGATTGGGTTGTGATGAACAGAAAAGTGAAACCACATTCCCCAAATTGCTTGCTGTGTGATGTCTTTATATTTTTAATGGTCTTCTCTTCAGAAGTCGTGTTACAGTATCGCTTCAGTTGAAAAGAACAAATAGCCTATTTATTAAGTGTGCAGTCAATACCATTTCAGCTAATAGTGAATAAGCACTTACAATAATCTATCAACAGTAAAGTTTTTTGGAGTCATGTATGATCTTCCTGTCAGCTCCCTGGAGCCCTAAGTATTTATTACTTGGAAACAAAGAACCTTAGAGCCAAAGGTAAGCAACAGTGTGCTGAAAGAGTGAGAGCATGGCTGTAAATGGGAATATAGTGGAGAACAGTGAATAATGGGCTTCTGATGGGACCCACTGTGTGTTCAGTGTTCCCTTCACACCCAGTGCCCTCCCAGCTAGTTTAGCTAAGAAGTATGACTCCCCTGGCCATGCTCGTAAAATGCGAGTTCGTGTTGTACCCTGTATTTCACATTTATTTATTATCCTACAAGGAATGCATGTTTGTTCCAGCCAAACACAAAACATTAGGTTCTACAGCCCCTGTTTTCAGTGTATTGTTGGTTGAGTAGATCCAATGTTCTGAAGGCTTTGATCCTCAGATTGTGCTTGGAGGAAGGCTTTTCTCAAGTCACAGTATGATCTACTTATGTCATAGAATTAGTATCCTTTTGAACCCTGTATTTCTTCAGATGTGACAAATCTGTGTCATGGATGGCTGTATTTTAAAAAATTACATTCTTTGTCACATTGATTTCGTAAGAAAATGCCAACAACTTTGAGGGCTGCTCCGAAAGCAATGCATCCTAGTTTATTATGTTGGTCCATGATGTCAGAGCTGGATGTTGGTGGTATGGTAGCAGAGGCTGAACCTTTCTGCCAATATTCCATTACGTTTTGTTGCTATATGACAGATGGCACCAGAGGAGCAATCTGTCAAAATGGTGTCTGTAACGGAAGAGTGTATGAAGCAAAGGTGTGTCATCAAATTTCTTGGTGAGATCCTGGAACAGGCTGACCAGGGTGGTTGTGGATGTCCCATCCCTGGAGATGTTTAAGACCAGGTTGGATGGGACTGTCATGGTTTTATGATTTTTGGTTACTGGTATTCCACATCATAACATCGTGTAGTGCAATGGGAGTTAAAGTGTTAATGATCCAGTTCCGGGTACCTGTCTGGAAAAGAAGAATAACTACATTCCCCAGGGGGCTTTGCAGTCAGAGAGGAGATGTAACTCCTGGCAAGGTCACCTGATTGGGCTTCTCTCTTCCTCACTCTTCTTCATATCTCCTCGCTGCTGTCTGTCCCAACTGTGTGCAACGCTTCAGTATTACTGTAAGGCCTACAGCTTTCAGATACTCTCTCATTATGTTTGATTCATTAGCTTCAATTCTATTGTATTATAGTGTGTTATCTTGCATTCTGATACCATATTTAGTAAATTAATTTGTTTCTCCACTGATCATTGCTGCTGTTTTTAATTACTTTGAGGTCCCCTGTTTCCCTTTTCTGGAGGTGTGGATTTTGCAAAATCCCTCTGCCCCTCTAGTCACAGAACCGGGCTGAACCAGCCCGTAAACTGTTTACAGGGGCCTTGTGGGCAGTCTGATCAAGTATTTGATCTAGTGGCTGGCAACCTTGCCCGTGGCAAGGGAGTTGGAACTTGATAATGATGATCTTTGAGGTTCCCTCCAACCCAAGCTGTTCTATGATTCATCTGTTAAGAAATAAAAATCAATTGCACCTATTCACTGATACTTGCTGAATGCTATGGAGAGCAAACAGTGGATGTGAGCACAGTGAGGTGCTGGGGGCTATGTTTCAAGCAGTGGCAACGGAGATGTGAAAGACAAGCCATGTTGCAGACAGCCATGCACAGCTGTCACACCATGAAATGAAGAGCACTTCTTGATAGCTGGTGAAAATGCATAGCTAATGTTGGCCACTATGCTGAAAAAGAGTGTTTTGTAGCTGAGGGTTTACTCTATGAAATAGTGTCGTTGTGCTCTTTGTAGCTGTTGTGGCTTCCATGGAAATAAACAGGAGGTATTACTTTTAGAGCAACCTATGTATTACACTGAGGGATTTACAGGGCTTTAGCAAGCTTTAGAATGAAAGCTTTGTTTTACTTTTAGCTGCCTGTGAATAAATCCTTTAAAACTAAATTCACTCTGTGTGAAGATTGTTAGAATGGTTCATAATGCTAGTATGAATGAAGTCTGATCAAGTCTCATTGTAGTATTTGGAACTTGTTGGGAGTTTTGAATAGATATTCTAAAGAAGGAGAAGGGAAATTCTATGTATATTTTTAAAATATGCCTTCTTCTGACATACTAAACACTATTAGAGGCATATTTGATGAAAACAAATTCACAGCAAATGCTGATAACGCTGTGAGGTTATATTTTAGAATTCACTTTTCGCTGTTCATTTGTATTCACAGTGCAATCAGCACACATAAATAAACCTTTAATTAGTGCTGAGGTTAAAAAAAAAAAAAGTAGTTTTCCTGTCAGATCAGATAAGGAGAAGATGTTTGGCTTAAGGGAAAAAGAATTAGTGAAAATTGGGCTAATCATTAAGGCTGTGGGGGAGAAGAAGCTAGAAACCCAGCGTCACAGGAATATGAAGTCCAAACTTGGGTTGGACTTTTTATTATACCTATGACTTAGGTTTTCATCTTTCATAAGCAGAGCAGTGCGTGCAGTTTACTGCCTGTGGATTTTTTTTTTCCCTATTATTTTGTTAGAAATTTAGAATTAAGGGATCTTTTGTGGTTTTGTTCTTTCCTCTCCATTTTTGAATGCTTCTTTCTTTTAGAAATAGCTAATCTATTGATGCTGTGTTGTAAAACCAAGGACCTGCTTCAGAGTGCCCTTCCATGACAGCACCTAATTAGCTCCTGTCAGTATATATTCCTGAAGGAAAGCATATGTGGAAGATATGTATTGTAAATTTAATGTGTTGAAAATTACCTCTGTTAATTACATTATTTTGCACATTTGCTTTTTCACTGGCGGTCTGTGACAACTCACTCTGCCCTTCTGCTTTTCCTCCTCTACCTTCCAGAGTTTCTCCAGGTGTTTTTTCATGTGCTTGAGACTTTGCAAAAGCTTGCAAAAGAGCTGTAGGAAATGGTGATGTGTCTATCTAATAAATTCAACCAAAATCTTTTACAAGATCAGTTAGCTTTTCCTTCACTGCTGACTGGCATCCAAAACACATTTTATTGGAAGAATTCATAGCCTGTGACTATGCAGTAACGTGCACCCAGAGAGAAATTGAAGGGGGATGCTGCATATGTGAATATAGATAGCTTCATGGCTTCAGCTATGTATGCAAGAGTCACTTCACATGGAAGTCTGAAGTGTTGTATTGCTTGTTTTCCAAATTTTCAATGTAGTAGTTGGCAAGACTAGGGCTTCTCATTCTGGAGGTGGTTTTCCTTTCTCTTTTTTAAGTTTAAAATGTCAAAGCTTTGACTGAAGTGTTAGACTCATTATCAATTAATGTAAGGTAAGTTAGTTTGGGATCTGTAGAAGAATGAATATATTCAGTTTAAATAAAGAAAAATATTTGGGGTCAGTTATCATTCTCTGAGTCTGTGAGAGAGTCCATATGAACTTTCAGTGAATCTGACAGAAGCTTCTGGGAATTGACTACTTTGGAAAGAATATTATTTTCAGTACTGCTTCAATACGTATAGAATAGAATCATTTTTTTCTTTTTTTTCAAATGATCTTTTTGGAGGCATAGAGTCTTCAGTCTTGCAATGTATCCCCTGCTAATCGTCTTCATAATGAATGTAACATGACATGGTTGACAGCTGAATTATTTTTAACAGCTTCTGTTCTTATATATTGTCTAATGGTGTCTTCCCAATATATGCTTCACTACACAACTGATTCATTACTGTCATATCCATTTCTGTGTTGATTGAACAGATGTGAATTCTCAGTCTGTCTAGGCATCAATAAATAAGGAGGCAAGGAGTGAACAAGTATCATTTATTTCAGCATGAGATCATCCAGTTCAAACTGATTTTAATTTTCCTGAGATGGAATGCACCTATGAAGCAGAAATGAATTTTCACAATTTCTAGACAGTCCTGTTATTGCATGACAAAATCCTTGCAATAATTTCCACAAATTTTAGTGGTCTTTGAAGTGAAGAAATGACATCATCAGGGGCTAACTGATTCCTTCTGGCTTACTGAGACTAAGATCTTACTATTTAACATCTGTAACATAATTCGCTTTCATTATTTCTAGCTATAAATGTCTGCCGTGAATTATTTATTATGTTCTTGCAGAATTTCTGTGCTAGATTCTTGAAGGTTTTCATGAGAACTCATCATAGCACCAGTGGGCTATTCAGGCCAGGCTAGAGACTTCATAGACTGTCGCTCAAGGAGACAGAGAGTAGTTAACTTCAGTGTGGGGTTGCCCCTAAGTGGCTCTATTGTGATTGATCAGGTCCCTTTTATTTATTTATTTATTTATTTATTTCGGAGGGTGGATATCACATACAGTATAAGAGCACTAAGGGAAGTAGATGTTCGCTGAGTAAACATAGAGAATTTGTTCCCTAGTTCTCAAAGCCACTAGGAAGATACTTGGTATGTCTTATTTTCCTGTAAATGTATAAGCTATTAGAAACCTCCTGATGGGAAGAAACATTATTTAACTTGTAGACTCAAACTTACAGTTCCAGAACTGTTGAAGATTAATGTAATTCAGTAGACAGTATGTGTAGTATTGAATGGCTACTTGAGTTGAATCAGAAAATATGTGGAAGAACTGATAGTTTCCAGCAGTGTTCTTAAGTTCTTTAAATTACATGAGAGCAAACTGAAGCCACATTCAGGAGTGTCTCCGCAGCTGATCAGCTTTCATGCTGTGAAATATACACAAGAATAGGCTGTGTTGAAGATTGTGAACTCCATGCAAACATTACATTTGAAAATGCACCAGTCTAGAGGACAGACATTACTAACCTTGTGTGGTTAGTATAGGTTTGTCTAAGGTTTTAATATACTATGAAGGCCTTCAGGGGTGCTCATTTTGGGATTTTTCTTGGCAGGTTGAAAGGTAACACTACAGAATACCATATCATTCAGTCTTGCTTTAGTCATCTTCTCAGAGAACAAACTCCATGTTTTCAAAGCATTTACTAATCAGAGGGGAAACTACAGATAGATTTGAGGAGGATTTATGTCTTTCCAGTTAAATGGGTGAATAAGGTATCGTTTACAGTGTGAGACACTCAACTGACTTCTAGTTTTAATCTAGGAAACAAGTTTACTGCCTATACAGAAAAAGTTCAGTTCTGTGATGTTTGTATACGAGATCTGAAATTTCTAATTTTGGAGGAATTTCAGGGTTTTGGAGGAAGTGGCAGAAAAACAAGGCCATTATTCATAAATGCGCAATTTGAACTTTTAGCATGAATCATAACTGTTGTAATAAAAGAAATCAGAATGAGGTGCTTTTAAAATCCACAGAGTATTTAAAATATTTTTCATTATTTAGACTTTTTTATTTTATTTTATTTTTAATTATTATTATATTTTTTATATACAGATGCACAAATCCAAGGCTCTGGGTACAACTTGGATCTCAGTATCGGCTACAATCTCCCACTTTATGGCATTAGCGGAAATAATTTTTTCCTTATAATACAATTCTTACAGATGGGTGCATTCCTTTTTCTCTTTCCAAATAACTTGAGTCTGTCACATTAATGGTTTTCTTTTTCAAGTTACATTAATCAGCAGGTTTTTTTTTCAGTTTATCACTCCATTTACGTGATTGTGAAGCTGGTGTTATTAATCTTGCTAAAAGGGTGTTTTGGAACTGAACTGGTCCGTATATAGTCAAATATAGTTCTTGAAGTGTTGCAGGGATTATGTTTATCTAACTGTTACATCCTTTCGAAATTTATATTGCTGTTGGAGTATTTTAAGTAAGCTTCTTATGTTTGATTAATACTTGCAGTATAACCTAGATCTAGGTCTAATCAGATTGTGTTTTAAGACTTTGGGCGTAAGTGATACAGTAACAGCCATCAGCCAAGTTGCTGACTTGATGGGCTACAATCTTGTTCTTATGTAAAATTAAAGAGAAAAAGCACAGTTTTTTGCACAGAAGTTTTATCACCAAGAAACTTGTGATGAACAGCTTAGCTTGAAGTCTTTGCACCTGTTCTTTAAATGTACTTTCATTTAAAGACAAAAGGTTTCTGTGTCAGTAATGAATGGCTTCTAAGCTGATTTAAACCCCATGTAAACAAAGTCTGTTTTGGTACTATTATATTATTAACAGTAAGCTTAGTTTTTCAAGCGATAGAGTGAAAATACATATGAAAATAGGAGAACACTAATTCTACAAACAAAGTACTAGGAGTATTTCTGAAAGCTATTGTTGCTGTAAGTAGTAAAAATGTGTTGTTGTTTGTTGTTGTGCTTTGTTTATTTGTTTACATTTGGTATTTTTTCAACTGAATGGGTGAGCACTGGGCATGACACTGGTGGTAACATTATGGAATGCTGACCAGTGGGCTGTGTTGATCTGTGCTGGTGTCTACAAATTTGCTTTATTCACGTAAGCTTGATGGTCCTGTAAGCCCTGGAATAGACTTGAGTTTACATATATATAAAATCCTGGGGAAAGTGTAAAGGGTAAGGAAAATCTCATGCTCATAAGCCACGTTAAGAACACTGATCTTAAAATAAAACCAAAGTCCAGCAGTTCTTAATAGTTAAAGCAGTTAGATGCTGTATTTTATTTTTTTTATATTTTATTTGGATGAGCACCTCCCATTATGCCATGTGAGTTTATTATAGGCAAGACACTTATTTATATTTGTGATACTCTGCATTCACCAAGGGCAGGCAGTAAATGTAAAGTTGCTGGTGGTAGTATTGCCAGCTGCTTTTCTGTTTCTTTGCTTTCAACTGCAAGGCACCCATCACTTGGCAGCAGTTTCTCAGGGGGTTCATGGAGATGGGCAGGAGATGATGATTCTGTGGTTTGGGAAGTTTTTTGAACTTTGAAGACCAAACTGTAAAGTAGGACTGTAGATTCCTACCCTCAGTGATGTCTCATGCTTACTCATCTGTTTGTTACAAAAGATGCTAGGCGTAGAATATCCGACTACTAACAGAAATTATATGAGGCAATATTAATGTGTATATTTCATCACACTGAAAATATGTATGTAATCTTACTATATGTGCCTTGAGTTATTGATGAAAAATACACCTTTTCTATTCTGGAGACCTCATTTTTATAGGAAGCGTGCTTGCAGAGCTTTTTGATATCCACGTAATCTGGGAATTAGAACCTATAACTGTAGATAAATGATATTTAGGTGTGTGCTGCAGTGTGGGAAAGATTAGGCTGCTCAGCTGAAACGAAAGTGCTTCCTCCCCGTTTTTTTCTTCCCCACCTGCTTTCAAAACGCAGTATTTTTTTCTTTTCTTTTTTTTGGGCAAGCTTTATAATTACCATTCTGTGCCTGCTTTGGGCCTCTGGGAATGGCCGCAGCATCTGTAAGGCTGGCAGCAGAAAGGTATTTCCAGGCAGGCAGTGTTGCAGGCACGGGAGCCAATCCATGGCTTTGTCTGAGCAGCTGAGAACTTCATCCCAGCTATGCTGCGGTGTATGGTGACACAGGTCTGTGCCACGGGCAGGGCGAGTGCTGAGCAAGTGTTGGGGCCAATATTTATAGACCACTGCACGGCAGTCCTGGGAAGAGAGGCGGGGAGGGAGTGAAGGAGAAATCTTGGCTGAACTGAAGGCAGTTTTATCTCGGGTTCTTGTCAGTTAAATAACATGAAAATAAATCCCCCTTGTCAAGCTTAAACTTCTCTTGGCGAATTATAGTGGTCCTGCTGTGCATTATGACCATGTGGAAGCAACAGATTTAAAACAAGAGTTTTGTGGGTAAGTAATTGATTCAGTGTTGTGTTTTTTTGTTTTTTTTTTGTTTTTTGGTTGGTTGTATTTTTTGTTTGTTTTTGTTTTTAATCTCCACTGTCCTAGCCAGTTTGCTGCCATTGAGGGCATAGCATCTGTAAGCTGGAGCTCAGTTTGTCTTTTGGGTACAGTGTAGCACTGCCTGCTGTGTAAAGATGTTCTGTGTGCAGTGATTTTGTCTACGGTTACAGGAATACCAGGTTGATTCTTCAATTAGCAACATGCCTGAAAAGGTCAGCTAGCATCAGAAGTGCATGCACTGCTTCCCCTGCATGGTGTTGCAAGTGGTGTGGGTCATTTAGAACATGGGTGCTCAGCAGTGTCTAGGCTGAGCTTTCAAGTATCTGTTTCTTGATGTATGTAGATGGTTGTACTTACATGATAAGCCTGCTGTCGTACATGCACAGTTTTTAGTAGCTGAAAATCAGAAAAATATCTGCTCAAACTTCTGTTTGTTCTTGCATAAGGTGTTCAGAGTTAATGTTGCAATAACTGTGTATTTCTGAGAAGTTAGGACAGTAGTTAACGGATGTCACGTACCTCAGATCTTGGTTTTTATTTTTTAAAAAATAAAGGTTGTGAAGGCAAATGGGCTATTAGGAGAGGAAAATCCCTGCTTTCTTGCATTGTTAAAGGTGACAAAAAACATGCGTCCCTGGAGGATGTTTCCTGATAACAGAAGGGAAATGAGTGTTTACAGCTAACTGTTATAACCAAGGTGCAAGCAAGATTCCCCCTCGCCCACCTTCACACAGGCAGCTACATATGGCTTTTGAAAAATGAACCTTTTTCCATTACTCACAGTATCTTTTTCAACAGCCTCCTCAACTCACACAGGCTGCTGAGTTCATTAGTCTTCTTTGTTTGCATATTCTGGGGTGTAATTTTAAAAGCCAGGTTACCTAAAAAGGGGATAATTCTTCTACAACTCTCTCCTGGCAGCAACATGTGAAATCTGTACAATTCAACTTTTATGTTTACTATGGTTAGCTCAGAGAAGATTAATGTGTTGCTTAAAGAACACAGCATTTCCCTCAATGAAATTTATCAGTTGACAGCCCTGGAATTACTTCTTTAACTTAGGAAAATATAGACTTTGGCATTGGTTGAAGATTTTTGGGGGTGAGTGGGAGGGTGGCTTGCAACTCCAGAGGGTGTTAGACACATACTGAATATGTGTTGAAAACAAAATTGTGTTAGAATAACTTTAAGCCTGAGGTTCAGACTAACAAGTACGAGGAAGTGCGAGATAGGGCTCATGTTAGATCCTTAACTTTACTTGTTAGCAGCAGCATTTTGCACACACAGGGCATGTAATATGAGCTGCTGTCTGTAGCTTTAAGACTTACCAAGCAAAGCATAAGAACAGAGGTGGTTTCCAGGTTAAAAAAAAAAGAAAAAAGAAAGAAAAAAAAAAAGCAATTTATATGGAAAACCTATAGAAAAACACGTATATATTTAATGATCTTTATTTCCTATGTATATCATATATTCTGTGTTAAAACACTACCACAAACACTAGAAGTGTTAAGAAGCTGCTCTGCATTGTGCAATAAGCAAGAAAGAAATCTGTGTTATATGAACAATTAACACTAATAAAATTAATCTACTCAGAAATTCTCTCATTATGAAGAGAGATGGAGCTATTCCAGTTACATGAGCATTGTGAAAAATAAAAACAGAATACAAAAACATAAACCATCTGTCTCTTAAGTACAGAATTTTATGGAAGTATAAAGAGCAGCACTGTTACATTTCTTTGAGGTTTATAAATAAATGATATATGCAAGCTGTAACTTCCTGTTTTTTCCCATTCTTACCCAGATTTATCTGTGCTTCTGCTGGAAAACAGCATGGCTGTTCTTTGGTCTAGTATGTTGGCAAAGGCAGCTATTAAGAAGTGAGACAAAGTAGTGTTGTTGAAAAATGAATTAACATGGTGTATTTGCACAGAGTAGATTAATAGGCATTACTCTACTTCTTCAGAACTTCATTGTTATGACTGCATGCCCCTTCGTGATTGCAGCCTTGACAGTTTTTACTATTATTATCTTTACTATTGCTGTGCCCCTTACTACTATAGGCCCATTATTTACCAGTGGAGAATTTACATGGTCCTTACAGTGCTTCAACTGTTCTTCAGTACAGAAGAATATATGCCTGTGTGTATGTCATTATTCTATGTTAATGTGGCTTAACTGCTGGTAAACCACATATTTAACCAGGGTCCATAAATTGCGAGTTGAGTAGCTAGTGTATAATGTTATCTGCCCAATCTTACAATGAGATGGATTGTTTGCTTTCCCATATAATTTAGAAAAACATTTTTTATTTTGCTTATTCAAGTGACATCCATAGGAAGCTGTGGAGAATAATGTCAGGACTGCAGATGTCCAGCCACAGGGAAACACATAGTCTTTGAGCATAATTTGACCTGTTTCTAAATGTCTTGGTATAATCACACATGGACTGTGTAGTTGTTCTTTGTGATGGAGTTTTCTTGACCCTTCCTAAGCCCCTCAGAGAGGTGCTTTAATGACATGTTATCCTACTGATCAGTGAACTCTGTGCTAATAGGTCACCGCAGAGGCTGAGATTTTCTCTCTGATAGCTGGGATTATTCATGGAAAGTCCAATTATCTGCTGGGGTTTGAGTGAGAAAAGTCACGTACTGCCTTGATAGTGCATGTGTCTGTAGGAATTCTGACATCATTGGGTATTGCAGAAGTTAGTGCTGGGACTCTGACTGTTGTTAATATATCTGGGGGAGTTGTCCACTGATTACATGCTAGGGAAGGATGAACTCCAGGGCTGAGAGGGTTTCTAATTTTCTTTCAGAGATTTTACGAACTGATGTCTAGGAAGACTGCACTGGCAAGAACAGGGATTATTTTTTTGTGATGTCACCCTTTTATTATTGGAGCAGAAGTGAAGATATATCTATATTTCAGAATCAGATTCCTTCCTCTTGTTTCCTTCAAGATAGACTTACCAGTGTTCACATGTGCACTTATTTCCTGTGCATTTATTTCACTGGAAAATCAATGTTTACTCTTGTAACATCCCTGGGCTCTGAAAATTCAGGAAGATGAGCCGGAACACCACACAAGGAATTGAATGTGAGCCCTCATAGCACCCACATCAACCTCCAGATCTCCAAAGTGGTAGTGTCTTATCAGTAAAATCAGAAATGAAATGGAACAGGAGCCAAAACCACAAAACGAATAGCAGAATGTTTTCAGTAAGATCATGTGTGGGTGGCAATGGTCGTGGCTGTGCCTCTCTGTGGTCATGCCATATCTGGAGTTGGATGCAGCTTATATTCATTGCTTGAATGTCAAAGGTGAACAAAGAGGAAAAGAAGATATGCCATACTGTCAGTGAGACTATGGCCTAAGCCAAAAAAACTATCCAAAGAAAAGAAAGGAGGAATAGAGTTGATTAAAATAAATTGTGTATATTTGTAAAGTTAACTTCATAGAAAAGGTGAATGCTTTGGTTGAATATAGTGCTTTGGAGTCCTAACACATGAATAAAAGTTCCTGTTGGATTTGGTGTTGTATTGTGGAGGAAATAGGGAGTTGACTGTCCTTTTTGACATCATTTCTTATGTAAGTGTTGATATGTCAGGATGGGAGGATTACTCATGACACATATTCTTTGGAAGAAATTTTAATCAGGAAAGATTAAAATTAGAAACTAGAGCATAGGAAGTTCTGCGTGAATGTGCGCAAGAACTTCTTTATGGTGAGGGTGACGGAGCACTGGAACAGGCTGCCCAGGGGGGTTATGGAGTCTCCTTCTCTGGAGATATTCAAGATGGGCCTGGACGCCTACCTGTGTGGCCTGGTGTAGGGAACCTGCTTTGGCAAGGGGGTTGGACTCCATCTTTGGAGATCCATTCCAACCCCTACAATTCTGTGAAGATGTCTTGGATCTGAGACTGAGTTTCTATTCAGGACAGAATGATGAAGACTACTATGTAAAGTAGAATATATCTGATAGAGAGCACAGATGTGAGTAGTGAATGACTGAAGTTTAATCTTGTGTGAGTTTGTCTGATTCATTTTGTAATTGTGGGCCCTCACTTTTCCCTACTGTAGCTGGGCACTTCCCACAGTAGCCTATAAAATGCTGTGAGCTTCTCAAGCTTCAAATCTGTTCCTCTCTGTGCATGTACTGAGATGCGTATGGGACTGAGGAGTCATCTCCTGGTTATACATACTGTAACTCTTCTAGCATCTAGATTACTAAGTCCTTCTGTCTATTATGATAACAATACTAATTTCTGTGCAAATTCCTGAAGTCAGGGCAGGCTGAAATATATTCTTTTTCCATCTGTGATTTTTGAGAAAATGTTTTTGAAAGATCTTGGTATCTTCAAGAGTTTGAATGGAAAAAATATCTCAAATTTAAATAAATTTAAATTCTTGGGATTCTTGCAGTTTGATTTGTATTTGCAAAAGTCTACCAATCCTCTTCTTATTGAATTTACCCTATGTCTGAAGACATTTCATTTAAAATGGTTTTATCAATAATATAATTTATGGATATGAGAAGAGCACTTAAGGTCCATGTGAAACACTGCTCAGATTGAGAGCAGGTGCGCATCCAATGACACATGCTTACATGTGTCTGTGTGGATGCCATGTCCCTTGGTCACTGACCTTTATCAATTTTTCCCTACACATAGGAAGTCCAGTCTTGTATGACCAAGATTTATTTATTTAACTGCCAGTGCTCATTTAGGCAGACCTGGAATGGTGAGAATGACATATGTTCATTCATTAGTGTTTGTTTAGAAATAACACTTGTAGCATGAAGAGTTTTTTTTAATTTTTCTTAGTCTATAAAATGAAATGTGATAACTTAGAGCATGAAGAAGGCTTAATCTTGCACATAATGGTTAAAAAAAAAGTGTGAATTTCTTATCTAATATTGTTTCTAAATTATTTGAAATGTTTAATATTTGCATAAAATAGGTTTGAGAAAGGTTAAAGCTTTTAATGTACTACTTAGTTTAGATGCTGTCTTTGGTATTGGCTCGCATGGGCATATTTGACCATAGTCAGCCTCAGCAAAACACTGGTGCTGAAAACATGAACTGTGCAGAGAAATAACTAGATAGCCACCATGTTCCAAGAGTCTTCAGGTTTCTCTGTCAAAATGACACTCAAGAATACATTTATTTTAGCAAGGGACAGAGTATTCCATTTTTTCTTAATCTTTTGCTGTGAATTGTTACTTGGCTTGTAGGCCAGTATGTTTGAAAACTTTCTCTTGAGGTCAGCATACCCTTTTCTTAAACTTTGCAGTTGTTGCCAGAGCACTGAAGTGGGACCATGGTTTCTATTAAAATTAAAATAAGGCAGTGAATTATTGTTACTGCATTTCATCCCACTTCAGAAAGCATAAGTGTAAAGTGTGATTTTTAATTAACTAGCACATTGTCTTAGTGCTTTGATTTGGAAAATTACATTTCAGTATCTAGACTGTTTAGCAGATCATTCATTTCTTTCCCCAAACCATAAATAATAACAACTTCAACTTCCTAGGAATGTTTTTCTGCTTCCTTTTAGTACTCATGGGTGCACCCAAAGTGTTAGTCACCATGGTTAAACAAATGAAAGGTGGTAATTGAATAAGGCTATTTGATAACCACTCCCCTCCCCCCCCCCCCCCCCCCCAAAGATTTCCATTACTGCATCTCCTTTACTTCATCACTACAATAGCTTGTCCTTACATACAGCAAGACAGCAAGAGTTTTGTCTGCTAAGCTTGAAACATATATTTGTGTTTATTGTCAGGACCTTGCTGGAAAGTACAATAAGATAGTAAAGGGAGGGGGAAACAGGGTGACCTGGGGCACACAGTTCTGCTAAAATCTTTCAAGGTTTGTAGAGTGCCTTTTCTTCTGCAGCCAATCAAATTACCAATTGCATGGGTAGTTCAGTTAGCTAATCATTAATGTGGGATGCATGAATTATTGAGCCTGTAACCCTTTCTTCTGCTAATTAATTTCTCTGAGTGTAATAATATTCTTCCTCAGATGCTACGTGCCTTTAACTGAGGCAAGTGCATTTAGAAGTGGCCCCTGTGGTTATGGAGTTGGGTCCATTTATCCTTGAGGCTGTATCACGGGATCACAGAATATCCCAAACTAAAAAAGACTCATAAGGACCATTGAATCTGACTCCTGTCTCCATACAGTATCACCCAAAATTCAAACCCTATTTCTGAAAGTGTTGTCCAAACACTTCTTGAACTCCAGCAGCTTTGGGGAGCCTGTTCCAATGCTTGACATCCCTTCTCAGCAAACTGAGAGGATTATGCTTACATTTGCTCATGGCTGCCTTGTCTCAATTAGGCTTCAAGTCATGTTCAAACCTGGCGTTACTCTCCTTATTCAGAGCACTTTTCCTTCGTTTCCTCAGTTCCCTTTAGTCCTATTGCTTCTGCTCCTAGTCTATCCTCCCAAAGCAGCATGAGCTGCAGTAGTGGTACCAATTGCTGGCTCCTGCTGCCTCTCCAGCTGTCCAGCTGTGATTACAAAAAAGATTGAGTGGTACATGCATGATGCAAGATTTTTATTTTATATGCATAGTTAGACTAAAGATACTACTTATTTCATAATAACAGAGGTTTCATATAGCTGGTATTATCTTGATTTCTTAAATCACCAAATGCTGTTGTGTATCTGCCAGTAGTCAAATGTTTTTTCTGCAGCTATTTTCAGTAGTTCGTGGGAGGAAATGCATGTGACTGGAAAGCGATATTCTTTGAAATGCAGACATTTTCCCAGTTTTGATTTAGTCCAGCTAAGATGTTGTGATAGGGAGATTGTTTGTAAAGTGCATATATGGTCAGAAAAGGACTGTGTACAAATGCTATCATTTTCTCCAGAGATCTAAAATCCATCTCTATTCCAAGATGTATCTGCTTTCTTTAGTTCAAAAATAAACAGCAATGACTTTTTTTTTTTTTTTCCTGTTATTGGATCTATAATTGCATGAGAAAATGAGCTGAAATCTATTGTGATTTTGTTGATTGACAAAATTGTTAATTGTTTTCTAATATGGGGAAGAGGGAATGCAGCATGACTTCAGGTATGATTTGTGAAGTGAGCTCTTAGGAAAAACAAATCTTTTAGCTTTTTTAATTTTAATTTTTTGTTAGTTTGTTTTAAGCTTCATAAGATTCATAAGATTCATAAGATTCATCTTCTTAAGATTCATAGTTTAATTGTAAGATAAGTATTGAATTTCTTTTTGTCATTTCTGCAAAACCACTTTTTATTCTTTACTTGATGTATTTGGTTTTATTTCTCTTACAGGTAGTTTTGAATATTTGTGCCAGTTAGCATCTTTTTCTACTCTCAGATGTCTTTAGAATATTTTCTACCACTTATATAGCAGTTTGCATCTTGAGAAGATTTTAAAGTTTTTGCTAATGCATCCTTCCTATAGGAAAATGGTAAACTGTGTGTTCTGTGGTGAAAGCAGAGAGTGTGTTAAGTAACTTATTCTGAGCACAGAAGGAATGTGTGCCTTTTAACCTTAGAATAACTGACTTGAGCATATAGTGCTAAGCATATGAATTATAGGAAATTAATTGTAAAAAAGTAAAATGAACTTCAGTGTAATTATACCACCTGTATTTGTGTGATAGGTTCCTTCATGTTGCAACTGCTAGTGTTATGTAAAAATGTGCCCAGGAAAAGGGGGCTCTGGGTCCTAAGGGCAGACATCTAGATCATATCTCAAAATAAGCCCATACTTTTGACTGAGGGCATCAGCCTAGCTCTTGAAATAAAATGAAATAAAGGTTGATATCTCTTTTCAGTTCTTTTTCCATGAAATGAAGGGCATTATTTAAATGACAGACAGCCATGTTTTTGACAAAAAGCCCACTGAAGATGGCAGTAAAACTGTCCATTGGGACCCTAGCAAGTTTGCAAATCAAGGATCACAATGCAGTTCAGTATGAAAAATTCCCCAATGTTTTTTTTTTGTTGTTGTTTTTTTATGAGTAGAAATTTAGTGATCCCAGTCCTATAATGTCAAATTTGATTCTTCAATAGACTTCTTATCTAGATTTCAAGGTAATTAGAAAGATGAATGATTTATAGAAATCAAAAGCAAGCTCTGATTTCTTTTACAATGATGAGTGAGCAAGGAATAGTTGAGTTAGACTGGAGTGCATATCATAGAGCAGACATACTTTTGATAATGTTACCTAAAACTCTGAAGTGCAGAGTGTGTAAGGTACAGTTCATTAATGGGAATAAAGGAGATATTTTAAGATTAGGTAAATTTAAGCTGTGTTTTGTATTGATCTACAATGTAATTCCAGCCTCTTTGCCCAGCTGGAGAATATCACACATGTAGTCAGCATGACCAAGTACTCAAAGTGTATTTAGAAACCTGCCTGTAAATATTAGAGATCAGCTTTATGACTGATAAGCTGGAAAATAGCTATATTGAAAGAAAAAAAATGCTGAAAATGCCTGTAAAGGAAAGAAAGAAATGACGAAGTGCATCAAAGCTAAGTATGTTTTCAGTTATCTAAGTTATAATGAACTTCAGCATTAACAAGTTCACATTTGTTGAAAATACATGCATACAATCAAATATGTACTGGTAATACTACTCAGTTTGTTGTTTCTGCATTTCTTTTCTGTCAAGGCGAGATGTGGCTCCATAGTAGAGCAGTGTGGTAGAAATCAGGTTGTTTCAGAGATTTCAATAACATCTTTCATGAAGGAGGATATTACTTCATGTGGGTATCACTGGTAAAATTTTAGGCCCCAGCGGATTGTTTTAAAATATTTTGCCACTCAGATCCTCTGAGAATCTGTGAGAAATACTTACACTTCAGTCACTGATGGTATCACGCTTGCCATATTTCTTGGCCCTATCATCTCCATTCTTTGGGAAATATCACCTCTACTTGTTGTGAATAATTGCAGCAACACCTGCTGGCAAGCTCTGAGCTGATACACTGGAAGCTTCCCACATCCGATGTCAGCTAAGAAACAGTTTACATCCTTAGCAGATGTTTTTGATTCCTTTTTCACATGGGACTTACTTTAGATGTATTCTTTTACTGCAGTAAATGTCAGTCAGCTCTCTCAGGCTGTTTACTATTAGAAAATATATTGTCAGTGTTACTGGCAACTTCCATAGGTGTTACATATGCATCTTATGGATTTCTTTTTCAATTCTTCAGTTCTACAGTGTATCAATGTTTTGTATTTTTAGCTTTATAATAAAAAGAAAAATAGGGCTGTACATGTCTGTGTTTAGATTATAGGTCAGCTGGATGGTATTGACTCTGGTTCTTGTTCTTACCCCATTAATATCTTAAAACCGTAACTTTTGGTTCCATTTAATTTTAACTTCCAAGATGCTCAGTTCTCTGTTTGCCAGCATTCTTCATGGTTTTACAGATTTCTGACTGCTTTCTTAAAAGTTCTGTCTAAATTTGTTTGTTTGTTTTAATTTTTATAGTATGTACCACAAAGACTTTGTTTTTCATATAAAAAGGAAGAAAAAAAGACAAAATCAACAAACAATGAAATATACACAGATAAATGACTGTAGCAGTGGAAAAGAAAAAGCTCTCAAACTATGCGTACTTTGGATCTTTATTGCCATTGAAGTAAGAGAAAGTAAGATGCTGCAATAAAGTCTTTCTGTAGGAGACAAAGACTGCTAAAATAAGTATATTGTCCTTATGTCACGTTTTGATGGGTGCCTTTATAAAATGCGAATCTACAAAGCCCTGGACATAGGCTTTGAATTACCTGTTGTCACTGTATCTTCTGCAATTGATAGACATAGCTGTGGCTACAAAGCTTATGATTCGGCCTGTGTTTTTTCAGGGTTTTGATTTCACACATCCAATGTCACTGATGCTTGGGAACTTTCTTCTTTCCCTGAGGCTGATCATTACCATTTCTTAGTTGCATATACTCTACTTTAAAGAAACACCACTCCAACATGTTTGTTTTCATCTGAGAAAGTTTTGTTCAAGTTTAAATGTGCTTTGTACATAATCCTTTTCTATAAGGACATTAGTCTTCTGTCTAGCAATAAACAGATTAGTAAATGAAGGAATTTTAGAGACACAAACTACATTACTAAACTTTAAGTGTATTTGAACTACTGACTTATTTACTGAATAACAGATATTCTGTGGTTCTGCTTTCTATTAATTATACTCAACTGACAATTTTGTCCTGCAACATTTGAATCAGTATCATTCACATTTGAAGTAAATTCCATCTCTGCTTGGGGAATGAACCACGCCTGTTATGCACAGGTCTTATCCTGGTCAAGAGTTAAAATGTTTGCATATAATGCCCTGTACCACTATATTTCTTAATTAAGTACAGTCAGCATGAATGGATGAGATTGCATTAGTTACAAGTAAATTATAAGTACTCTTTCCCCACCCTTTCCTTACTGTTAAGATACCAAGATGTTTACATCAATGCAATTTACTGTATAGTGTACGGCCATTCTTTCTTTTGGAAGGCTGAAGTTATAATCAGCTGCAGGCTTCAATTTGTGGTGTACATGGCTGGCCATCTATGTGCTTTTTTGTACCCATTCCAACCACCTGTGTCCCATTATTCCAATGTGGTTCACATTGCATTAACTTCCTGTCTGTATTATAGAACTGACTTTCATTTTTAAGCATTTAACATAAAGGGTCTTGTATGGTCTGTATGTGCCAAAAAAAAACCAACAACAAAAAAACAAAAAACCAACCAAACAAAAAAAAACAACCAAACAAACAAAAAAAGAAAAAAAGAAAGAAAAGAAAAGAAAAAAAGTCCACTCCATACACCAATACTTTCATTAAATTTCTGTATATTCCTTTCTCATTGCAACATCAGTCTATAGGAAACCAGTATCAAAGTGTACTAATGCTTCTGGACGTGGTTTCTGCATAGAACAAAGAATTCTAAATTTTAAATTTTTTAAAAAAGTCATTACAGAATCACAGAGAAATGCTGGAAGAGATGTCCAAGCTGACCTGCAGTTGTCCCATGGCAGGATCTTTATGCACTCAAATTGCTCTGGAGATACACTTTTCTGGTCTTCTTTTAAAGCGATGCTCTGCGAGCTTAACTGGTGTCTCTAGACCACACGGTATGCAAAAAGAATTTTGTTTTGTGCAGTGATGCCTGATGCTGAGGTTAAATTTGCTGTTTTCTTTCTCACTGGGAATTCATTGGAATTTATGAGATACTTTCTTCATTTCCTCAAGGACAGAAATGTACTTCTGTGCTGGTAGTTCTGCTGTTTCACATAGGAATATAGCCATCTGATATTGTTGTCTCTGAATATCATGGAGGAGATACATAGTGGCTGAGTAATTCTGGTAGCTTTGCAGTTTTTGTTTCTGTTTTCCACTAGACAAAAGAATAATTGAGTGCTAGAGAGCAATTCATTTTCATGGTCCCCTAGTCCAGAATTGTGTCCTTAAGCTATCTAGATATATTTGTTTCTATTATATGTCTGTTGGGATCAAGAAAGCTAAAGAGAAGTATGTGTGTTTGCTTCCATAAGCTGAATGGCACATAGATTGAAAGCAATGCCATAAATACTAGAAATCTGTGAATATTTAACTTGGTTGGAAGGTGAAAAGACGAAGGCACAGCAGAAAATATTCACTGATTAGTCTTGTGTATAAAATCTATTCATGGAGCCATAGCAAACTTCTGTATAAAAATTAATTAGAAAATAGCACAGTGGGTTGTGATCAAAGAGTATATCTTTTTTGTGAAATATGTGGTTTCTGAAGACAATTCATTTTTAATTTATTAGATTCCATAAATTGTTTTCTGGTAGGCTAGGAGCACAGATATATCAAGCATATACATGTAATACTGGCTATGGTAACTAGCTAAGTGAATTACAGTTCTGAAGTATATGCTTACCCTTTAGTAGTAGTAGACATCAGTGGTGAAACAACAGGGAAGCAATGATCTTGTTTTTTCAGAGTTGCAGAAACAGAAGAACATGTGTGGAGTTTTTCTGCACTGATAAATTCATCTTGATCTGTCGTCAGAAAGAGAACAAATCTGTCCTGTTCAGTGCATGTCCACTAGCTGTCTTAACTTGCACCTTTCAAATTGCCCTCCCTGCTCCCAGTGGAGTTTGCCCTGCTTCCTACTGCTCTGGCAGCAGCCTCTGCTCCATAAGGGCTTGGCTATGGATTGCTCTGTAGTGTTGATGGTTCATATGGGACTGTTAAAATATAGAAGAATTTTAAAAATGCTCACTATTTCATTATTTGTTTTGGTTTCTCCTCCTAAATGCAGTACAAACTGTGCTGGAGTCAAGGAAGATACTATCAGTACAAGCTGGGATATGGAAGAGTAGAGCACAGTCCTGCTGAAAAAGGTATGGGGGAAGGGGTAGTGGAGGACGGGAAGCTGGACATGAGCTGGCAATGTGCCCTCACAGCCCAGAAAACCCAGCATATCCTGGGCTGCTCCAAAAGATGTGTAGTCAGCAGTTCAAGGAAGGTGATCCTGTCCCTCTGCACTGATGAGACTTAACCTGGAGTACTATATTCAGATGTAGAGTCCTCAGTACAGGAAAGAGATGGACCTACTGGAACATGTCAAGAGGAGGGCCACAAAAATGATCGTAGGGATGGAACGCCTCTCCTACAAGGACAGGCAAAAAGAGGTGGCTGTTTAGCCTGGAGAAGAAGGTGGCTTCTGGGAGACCAGATAGTGGCCTTTCAGTATCTGAAGGGGGACTATAAGAAAGAAGGGGATGGACTCTTTAGCAGGTTTTGTTGTTACAGGACAAGGGGAAACAGTTTCAAACTAAAAGAGGAGACGTTTTAGACTGGATACCAAAAAAAGTCTTTTTTACAAAAAGTATCATGAGCCCTGACACAGGTTGCCAAGAGAGGTGGTAGATCCTCCATCCCTGGAAACATTCAAGGTCACACTGGAAGGGGATCTGAGCAGCTGGATTAAGCTGTATATGTTCCTGTTCATTGAAGGAGAGTTGAACAAGATGACATTTAAGGGTCTCTTCCAACTGAAAGAATTCTGTGATACAAAGATGTAAAAATTAATGTGTATAAACAATTAAAAATACTGTGTAAGTTTAGTATATAAGAATAGTGGTTGCAGTAGGATGGAGATGAGGGAATTGAGCACTGTTCTCCCAGTTTAAAACCTTTAGTTTAATGGCATGCTTCCCTCACTGTTATCTCAATGTAAGTAGATGTTTTCTTTTGAATCTCTGCTTGTTTTAACCTATCACAGATTGCGATCCTTAACAAAAAAATATATTTTGCATTTCTGTGGAAATTAAACACATGTATATAGAACATATAAAAACAACCCTCGTGTTTTTCCTTTTTCTGAGTCATAGTTGGATTAATTTTTAACTACCGTACTTTATGATCATCAAAGATGATCTGGTAAAGGAGAATAACATAATTTTCATTCAGAAGAATCATAAAACATCTTTTCAGCAAAGAGACCTAAAGGATGGAGAGTATATATTCTCAGAACTGTGTTTGTGAATTCAGTAACGGATATATGCCAAACTCTTCAGGAAAGCAGCGGGATATTTTTGTTTTAAGATTATTCTGATATCTTGGGCCTACTTTTATGTTATTCAGAATATCTGGTAGCAATTTAAATATTATGTGCTCCATAATTTGGAAAAGGGAATGAGTTTCTCAAAAATAAACTGTCTTATGTAGATGTCCAGGTGTGCACATCTAAATCTACACAGCATCAGACTTTTGTTTTCAGAATAAATAAGCTATGGTAAATCAGCAGGCATGATGCCAAGTTATAATAGAAGAATTTATTATAATTTAACGTAGACAAGGAATAGAGTGGGTAGATTGTAATTGAAGCTAAGTGAATAATTCCAGTAAATAATTTATTCAATAAATTTATTCTGTTTTTCTACTCAGAGATTGTTTTTACTCCCCCTTTTTCTCTACCATCCCAGGTTTTTTAGTCCCTGAGCATTTTTTCTCTCTAATTCATAATGTTTGTTTCCTTACATGATGGGCTGTGCTGGCCTCCATGGCATCCTAGCCACTTTGTGCCACTGCATCCCTTGAAGGCAGACCAGTGAAGTTCGTGGGGTTCCATGTGAGATGTTCCCACTGCGATAGCAATGCTTCCTAAGACATGGGTGTGGCTGTAAGCATCAGTGCTTGCAATTTGCTGCCACTGCAAGCTGTTCTCACTTTGTTGACTGACTGCCAGCACTGCAAAGGGCAACCTTTCAAGTCAGTAGTTGGGTATGTCATGAGGTTAACTAGAGTCATCTGTGTCAGGGAAAACCTTCAAGATTGGAAAGTCTGACCATCGATAACACCTATGGAGTCTCATCACTAAGACATGTCCCTAAGTGACACATCTGTATTTATTTTGAATCCCACCAAGCATAGGTCTTTAGGTTCACAATTTTCCTCCAGGATTTACTTAAGGCAGGCAGCAGTTTACTTTCTAGAGGCTGAACATCATGATTCACAGGGATCGCTAACATTTTCAGGTTTATTTTTGTGTGCTTGAAGCTCTTTGATGATGATGATGATGATGATGATTATTATTATTATTATGTGCTATTTGGGTAAAATATAGTCCTGTTAAATGCTGGCTACAAATTGCAGCACTCTGTGTAGCAAGGAGAACAGAAAAATTTGTTCCACACACATTTCTTCTGGAAAAAAAATCAATCTCTAGTCCAGGGAATTCAATTACTGAATATGAGTTGTGCTGCTCAACCTTAAGCCTTGTGGGATTTTGTTTCTGTTACTGTAGATTTTAGAATTTTGCCTCTTGGTCAGTCTCAGCATGCAGAGTTCTTGCCTCTGTTCTACCCTTTCACTTCTCCTCTCCCCCACTTGTCCCAGCTTTTAAAACAGTGTTTTCAGACTTAGGAGGCTTTAATAAAGTTTTGTCTTTCTCCAGTATCCCATTGTGAACTTCAACATAAATTGATACCTATACTTTGAATTAGTCCATTTTCTTTCTCCAGTTACTTCAAAGGCTTAAGCTAATCCTCCACACTTTGTGTAACAGCAGATGCAGATTTTTGTTTCCTCTCCATATTGATTTGAGTAAGTAAAAGAATTTCATGTCACGTCACAGGAATTAATGTTCCTCGTTGATATTGGAAGTGGGACTCGCTAAAAAAGAATCAAACTTCTGACATCACATAGCAATCACTATTATAGTTTCAGGCTGGCTGCTGACTTAAGTAGGCATTGCTTCATGAAGATTACAATGGCCACAGCTTGCTTATATGGTACTCAAGTAAATGAGGCAAAGTCTGGGCTGAAATTTGGCTGGTAGCATGAACTAGTACTATTTGATTTTGGAGCTCTGTGTCATTGGGCTGGGATGCATAAATTAGATCTTTAACATAACTGGAGATCAAAAATGAAGTGCTATTTGTGTGTACTCCTCATTTCCTCCTGTGGGAGCCAAAGATTAACATCAGTTGTGCAATGGTGAGCAGGTCCTGATGTGATTATAATGCTGCTGAAATCAACCCAGTAGTTACTGGATCAGGGTCTTCAGATTTTACTATTATTATTTATTGTATATTTTATGCCTTTGCCCTTCTTATTTATGCATAGCATGTATCAATATCAGAATTACTGTGCCTCAGTATGTGCTTTCACATATTATCTCAACTTTGTGCTCACGTAGCCCTAAGACATTTACCAGTAATTGTGAGAAAGGGCTTTCACCTCAACGCTGTATACTTAGCTTAAGCTTGAAAGTATATCACACAAAGTTGTCCATTCTCTCTATGCTGCTGTTGTTCAGACTTTCTTACTGAGCATAAAATTAAGTAGCAGGTTTGATTTCTTAACAAGGCTTGCAACTTTGTTTTGATAGAAAGTGACAATTTACATATACAATCCACACAATATTCAAAGTGACACTTATCCAACAACTTTAAAACATTTGATTTTAATATTAACTAATAAAAGCAAATGATTTTATTAATACTATGTATGAACAATAGTCTAATCTGTTCAACTGTCTGCTGTGTTTTTTCATTGATTTCTATATTAATATTGGAGCAAAGACAGTAATTTCTGGTGCTTTTACAGCTGTGAAAACATGCCAATTGCAAAAACAGACTAAACTGTACCAAAGGACTCACTGTGCCAGAAATATTTAATACTTCATTGTAGGTCCACTGTTTCAAACATCTGTCACTCATTTACTATATTTTTAATACAGAATTTTTAGTGTAGGCAAAAATGTAAGTGTTTATAATAAGATGCTTTCTCTGCTACTGAGAAAAAAGCAACATAGTTAGGATTCTGTGAGAAAGTAATATTTTTGATTTATAAGATTTGGGTCATTGGCCTTAGACTTCCATAAAATAGTGAGTCACTTTTATTGAAACAAACACATTTCTAAGAACATGGCTGTAGTTGATAAAGGAAATTTTCTTTAAGTAAATACAGCAAACAGGACGAAACTGGAAAGAGACAATGACCTTGTGGCCTCTGAGTTCTGTTGCACACTGTACATTATAAGAAAGTCATTGAGTTACACAGGCTGCAGGGGGTAGATGTGATGTTCTCTTGTATTAAGACAGAAGATTTAGGAAATCAGCTGCACATGAAGATACTGAGGTTACTGCTGTCTGAGGTAGTCCTTAAGGTTTTGAGGGTATGATTGGGTTGTTCAGATTGGAAGAGTTCTTGGGAAGTAATCTAATTCCATCTCATGGTCGAAGCAGGTAACTGAAAGTGGAACAGTGGAAGCGCACTTCTATTAGTGAATTTTCACTGCTGTATGTGCACACAAAAAACCCTAGAAAAAAGAGCTTTACTTTCAATGTGTAACTTTTCTCTAGTGATGATTATAGAATAAGTCATATCTTAAGGTTTTTTTTGTGTTTTTTTTTTTTAAATTTATTCTCGTTAGAGAAACACAGCATTACTGTATAACATCTCTACATTATTTTAATCAAGTCCACTCAGAAGACACAAGCAAAAGATGCTCTAAGAGATCATACAGGAAAGATGATTTACAGATATATGGAAATTATGGGTCATGTACTAGCTACATACATATGGACATGCTTTCTAATTGGAGTATAAGACTGACATCTTTGTGAATAGAGGACTGAAAACATCATCTCTAACAGCACAGTGAAGTCTGCTATTAACTGTTTGTCTTACATTAATGGCTTTTGGGCCCTAATCAGCTTCTCAGATGATGTTTTCTGAGATCAGCCTGCTAGAGTTAAATGGAGATGCAAGTTGGACAACAAAATGGTAAATTTGCTATTTTCATTTATGAAGAGATTGGAATGGGAACTCTGTTTTGGCACTAAGAGTTTAATGGGAAGATTAAATGAGGTCTTAATTACTAGTAAAATGCGGTAGACCTTTAGTGTAGGAGAAGCGCTTGAAATTTTGTCCACAGTTTTATGTATTAAGGTTTCGATTTGTGCATGTGTTTTCCATTAGTGTAATTTATTCAAAAGGGATTTTCACTCTTATGTGTTAGACGAAGAGTTGTACCTTCCTTTGTATACTTCATAAGAGCATCTCCCTGTCTGTGAAAATGGCCTAAGAAGTGGGCTAAATTGGGAACTTCCAAGTACCAGGCAAAGGATGATACTAGTCCTGTGAGTTTTGTGGACCTGGATTTTCTAATCTATGCCTGGAGTTGTTTGTATCTGGAGATGTTTAGCAGTGTAATGGAGAGCAGAAAGCCTACAAGGAAGTTGCTTTTTCTTTTTTAGCCTACTCTCTCATCCAGTGCGCAGAGTGAATGATCTCCTTTACCCAGGAGATGTTTTCTTGTGAATCACAGAATCATAGAATGTCCAGAGTTGGAAGGGATCTGCAAGGATCATCAAGTTCAACTCTTGTATATTGTTGCACTGGCAGGGTTTTCAGTGTTTAAAAGGGCAGAAAATCTGTCTGAATTTAGATGCAGATGCTAAATTTGTTCAGTGTTTTTTGTTATTATTATTACTTTTTTTTTTTTTTTTTAAACAGAAAATGTTTTCTCTGTATAGACTCAGTGAGATCAATAGGAACTATATAAATTCATTAAAGCAGAACTGTTCCGATGGTTTTCAGTGATGGAATGGATATGTGTTTTTTCTAGCAATGTAACTAACTTCAAAGATGCAAATTAAGAAATAATATTCCACAGTACACCTGTGTAGATGGTAATGACAATGGGAAAGGAAAGAAAGACCATGTGCCCCTTAATTTTCCAGAACTGTTTTGGAAAGATTCCCACAGCTGTTGGCAAGCTTTCTATTTCAGTGGAAAGATGTATGATTCATTTTCTTCACAAACAAGGGATTGCACACCAAAGTATTGTTTTAGCGAGTACTGTAGTGCTGGTTTATAAATGGCATTTAAGGTAAATCTAGAATTATTTTGAGAACAATAATTAATGACTTTTTTTTTTTTAATATGGAAAATAGGGAGTATATAAAATAAATAAGCCTGCATATGCAATATATTTTTGAAGTATTTTGTAGATTGGATTACCAAGCTATGGAAATGATTGAAAAATAATTTTTATATATATATATATATATTGATATATATATATATAGTTAACAAATTTCAACAAGAGTTAATATAAACTTAAAATATAAGAGATCTAATGTATGTACTATGTCAGCCATTCTGGTGTACTACATGTGCTTTAAAAGCAACATTCATACACAGATGATGATGTTTAGAAATTTGTCAAACTATGTCAAAGATAGAAAATCTATTTTCTTTTGAACTTTTGAACAGTTACATGCAGTCATCTAGGTCATCCCAAACTACGTATGTAAAGACAAATGCTCCTGTGAGTCTCTGAGGCAAGTCAATGTGGGCAGTTTCTTCTTTTGGGAATTCTTCTCCCATATCCTGATGTGGATATCATCATCTTGATATGATTGGTACCAAGCTCCTGATTTCAGAGAGCTGTAGGTGGGCCTGGAGCCTGCCAAGGTCGGAAAATGTTTCTGACAATTGGCTGTTGTTGGCTGTTCAGTTCCTTCTGCTTGGCCTCCATCTTCATAGGAGTGCCAGGATTAAGCCTGCAGCTGTACAGACTTAGTTACTAATTAAGAGAACCTAATTTTAATGGAGTTACATCCAAGGGTAAAAGCTCCATGTGAGGCCATTTGAGTGATTTAGAGGAGCTGATTCAATTCAGATTGTGATTGGATCACCCCAGACTTGTTGATGTTAGAAATTTGTGTCTTTTTGTAAGAATTTCTAAAGCAAAAATAGTTCTTGAAGTCATCTTTTCATCGAAGACTGAAATAAGCTTTTACATCCCTTGCAGCTGTATGCACAGATTGCTGAGGCTCAAATATTTGTTTATGGCCAAGCTTTTTAAATATTACAGAAATGAAATATTTCGCAGTACAAAGGCCCCCATCCTCCCCAGGCTCAGCAATGTGACTGAGCATGCAGTTCCATTTGCGATACTGCGATAACATTTGCAAAGCAGCCCCAATGTAATAAAATGTGTTGATTTCATATGAGATTGTAAATGACAAGCTCTGTGTCAAATTTAGCAGCTCTTTGGAGGTAAAAATGGAAGCAGGGAAAATTAAGAGCCCAGTGTAATTAAACATCTTTCTGAACTGTTGCATTTTATATATTATGTTAGTTTTTAAAGGTGACAGCCAAAGTAAATGTTTTGAGTTCACCCTTGGCTAACAGATTGACACGCGTTTACTGTTCCATCGCGGATATTGGAAAAAACCCTGCTCACCGTTCAGGAGAAACGCACTTGGCTCCCAGTCAAATGCGTTGCGTGGAGGCATTTGCCCAATTAGTGTTTTAACAGCTGCTGAAGGTTTGTTTCAATGGGAAGAAAATTATTGAGCACAATTTTATGTAATTAGTGGAGCATAAAACACGTGGTGTGTCTAATTAAATGTTTAAAACTATTGACATTACGTAGCTACTGTTGAAGTAAATGAAGTGGAAAATCGTTATGATTTTTTCGGTTGGTAAATTACTTCACAATACACTCAAAGGCCCATTTGATAAGATGAACTCAATCCTGATGGCTGCTGATGAGTGCCAGTGGCCTTTTCACACCCCACAGGTATGTGAGGCCCCACCAAGCTGCCTGGTGCCAGTGTTCTGGCACTCCAGCTCCTGCCAGTTTGGTGCTTCCCTTCGGAGCATGCTGCACCAAGTGCCAGCACATCCTGCTCTCAGTTCACTACTTCAGTGTGTGAAGAGTGACAAACTTTGTATGGTGCAGCTTCACGCTTTGCTTTCTGATCCAGAAACAATGCAATGAAAGCCACTGAGTAGAGAGAGATTCAGCACTGATTTGGGGAAAAATGGTTTGGAATTGCAGCAGACTTACTTTTAAAATCTGTTGTGTTTCATTCTGCTTTTGTTAAAGTATTTGGATATTCGTTTTGTGTTTGAGCAGTTCTGGTGATAGGTACTGAAACAGAATTATCTATTATGCAGCATCAATTGTGTGATTAATTTAAATTTAATTGCACAACCTGTTTGAAGATATTCTGTTGTGATTGTTATTTATGGGAGTATTGGAAAATGTTGACAGAGCAAACAATTTTGAAATTATTCTTTTCTGTTTAGATTACTACAGCAGCTACTTAATTATACACTTGCTCATGTTCAACACTTCTAAATTGCAAATGCAACAAAGAAGAAACTAGGGAGAAATGTTCTCATTTACCTTATATCCAGCATAGCGAATGGAACTACATGGAATTTACACAAGACTAGCTGAGGATTTGTCCAGCCTTTAGTCACTCAGTATGGGCAGGTTTATATCATTGTCTTATCTTTAACAGCTGTCAGTGTAACCATAAAATGAGCACGTGCATAGTGAAGAGGTAAACACTTTCTAAAGTAAATTATTCTTCAGTGAAATTAAGTAGAAAAATGTTCTGTGGTTTTTCACCTGACTGTCCGATTATTTTTTATCACCTTCAGGTAACCATGAAATAGGGTTAAGGGGTTACTAAAGTGTGCATAAAACATACCAGCACTGTTTCTTCAAAGAAATCAGGAGATTACTGTTTTGCTGAAGTTGGTTCCAAAGGCTGGAAAAAATGCAGAAGCCCCACATATGAAATACTAACTTTTCTGTAGATTTAGAGGAAGTAAAGTTTTGAATGTTTTAGCAGGAGAAGCTTTACCATCATTAAGTTTTGAGTGATTCTGACTGCAGCCTGATTTTTGTCAATAGCTGGAATTCTAGGTAGAGTTTTTCTCTTTGAAGCTCTCTGATATGGCACGGGAAATGATCTACCTCTTCTTGATGTACCTCAACCACAGTTTAAAGTCCGTCTTTCATTTTGAGGAGACCTGTCAAACTTAAATGATAAAAATATCATTTTAAGTCTCCTAATAATTTAAAATCTATGTGGTAACATTAGGAGGAGTAAGGAGTGGTCTTTCTTCCCAAAGCCATGTGAAACAAGCATCTGCATAAGTCCTTTGTGTTGTCAGTGTTGCTTTTGGAGGATCCTGAGTGTGAGGCTGTGAGGCTTGAGCTGAAAGAGTTAATTTTCAAGTTCACCATGAACTATGTTTACTGATCCTTTCCTATTGCTTCATGATAATTGGCACCTCAGATTCTCCACTAATTAATTGGGTTGCAAGGGGCAGGTGGCGCCATTCTATTTTGATAATCCCTGTCAGCAATGTCTGTATAATCTCTTTGTTTAATTAAAATGAATTTGTAATAGGGGTGCATGAACTCACGACAGTTTTTTTTTCCGCCCTTCCTTTCTCTGTCTCCTCACTTTGCTTTGCTCCAGTGGGAGCTCACTGCTGGGGGACAGCTCTATGGCTGCAGCACTGCCGCCTTCTGTGTGCTGCTGTCACTCTCTGGTCTCTTTGGAAATGTCTTACCTCATTAATACTCCCTGAACCGTAAGCCATTTATTTTGCAGCTTTTTTCCTTCTTTCCTTCCTTTTTTCCTTCTTTCCTTCCTTTTTTCCTTCTTTCCTTCCTTTTTTCCTTCTTTCCTTCCTTTTTTTCCTTCTTTCCTTCCTTTTTTTCCTTCTTTCCTTCCTTTTTTTCCTTCCTTCCTTCCTTTTTTTCCTTCTTTCCTTCCTTTTTTTCCTTCTTTCCTTCCTTTTTTTCCTTCTTTCCTTCCTTTTTTTCCTTCTTTCCTTCCTTTTTTTCCTTCTTTCCTTCCTTTTTTTCCTTCTTTCCTTCCTTTTTTTCCTTCTTTCCTTCCTTCCTTCCTTCCTTCCTTCCTTCCTTCTTTCCTTCCTTCCTTCCTTCCTTCCTTCCTTCCTTCCTTCCTTCCTTCCTTCCTTCCTTCCTTCCTTCCTTCCTTCCTTCCTTCCTTCCTTCCTTCCTTCCTTCCTTCCTTCCTTCCTTCCTTCCTTCCTTCCTTCCTTCCTTCCTTCCTTCCTTCCTTCCTTCCTTCCTTCCTTCCTTCCTTCCTTCCTTCCTTCCTTCCTTCCTTCCTTCCTTCCTTCCTTCCTTCCTTCCTTCCTTCCTTCCTTCCTTCCTTCCTTCCTTCCTTCCTTCCTTCCTTCCTTCCTTCCTTCCTTCCTTCCTTCCTTCCTTCCTTCCTTCCTTCCTTCCTTCCTTCCTTCCTTCCTTCCTTCCTTCCTTCCTTCCTTCCTTCCTTCCTTCCTTCCTTCCTTCCTTCCTTCCTTCCTTCCTTCCTTCCTTCCTTCCTTCCTTCCTTCCTTCCTTCCTTCCTTCCTTCCTTCCTTCCTTCCTCCCTCCCTCCCTCCCTCCCTCCCTCCCTCCCTCCCTCCCTCCCTCCCTCCCTTCCTCCCTCCCTTCCTCCCTTCCTTCCTTCCACATAAAGAAACTAAGAAAAAAGAAACTAAGTAAAGAAATTAAATTCTTTTTTCCTACTTTAAAAAATGAGAAAGCATTAACTATTAAACTGACTTCGCTTAAAACCACCGTATTTAACCAGCGAAACACAGTATTGTTTTATAGACTCATTGTTTGTGGCTTTCCATGGCCCTGACAAAAATGAAAAGCAAGCAAACACTAAACAGTGCTAAAAGCATTGCCTATCTTAACTCATGTCATTTTGGTCAACATGAGCAAGGGTCAACTATTTATGATAATTGCTCACTGATGATAGATTTCAAAATGGAGAGCTGAAAATTTAAACTTGTGCAGACATGCACTTCCTCAGTGTGTGTTTTATTCTAATTTTTATAACTTGCTTATGCCAGCTGCAAGTAACAAAGCAGACTGCAGACCTGAACAGGCTTCACAGGTTTGAAGCTCCCTCCTATTCTGAAGGCTTCCCTCTTGTTTTGTCTGGCTAATCTGTTCCAAGCAGAGGACAGAAAGCTGCACGAGCTAGAACAAAGTACAGTATTTGTTCTACAGATACTTTGAAGTGATAAGGAGGTGAAGGATAGACGATGCAGGCTGCCTTTCCTGGTTTGTTTTTTTCTTTCCCTCTCCTTATTTTTATTTTTATTTTTATTTTTATTTTTATTTTTATTTTTATTTTTATTTATTTTTATTTATTTTTATTTCTTCCCCTATGCTTGCCTTGCAGAAATGAGAAGTTCAGTTTTGGGCATGGTTTAATTGCAAATGGATCAATAAAGCATCCTGTTAAACTTTTGTAGTAGTGTGAATGTACACACTTCTGGAATTTAAAAGAAAACAAGGTGTTGCCTTATAGTTTACTTATGCTGTTTAAGAGAGGGCAGGTCAGAAATTGGTAGTGGTTGCTCAGTGCTTCTCCATGTTTATTTGAAGAGGATGGCAGATCACTTCTTCAGCTGGTTTTGCCACAGCATCTCCCATTATCTTAGGATTCTCTTTACAGATAGTTTTGCTGTTACACTTGACGTGCTCACTTGTGTTTTGTGCTCACATTCAGCTCATGAGTGCTCACAAGTCACACATTCAGCTCATTCTCCTGTTGTGTATTTGCCAGTGATGGGAATAGCTGGAAAGATACCTGTTGCATATAGACAAATTCAGGAGATGCATGATGCCAGCCAGTATCATGATTCAGGATGTGTTTTATGCCATCTGTCCTACAAGCTTCTTTCCTGGGGATTCTCCTTGAGGTCCTTCCTCCCTCTTAATGGAAAAGCAACCAGCAACTCAGCATGAGCAGGTTTGGGGCAAATAAGACTCTAGGCATCCCTCAGTGATCACACCAGGGAAGGCAGATCATGTGCAAGAAACAAGGTCTCAAAGTTATGATGAAAACAAATGGTTTAGGAAGCCTCATTTGTAGTATTTTTTTTTAAGATAAATTACAGTGAATGAGCATTTTCAATAGGAAATAAGTGAGTAGTTTTGTCAGCATTCCCCTGCAATGCTCTGAATGACAGCACAGAACTGCCAGCTTTTGTAAACTCATCATTAGCCTCCCAATAACTGCTCTTTGTCTGATATCCCTGTGTCCACAGTCAAATGATCACATGAAAGTTTGTGCTTTTATGCAAAATAAAAGGAAAACTAGGTTTCCATTTCTCACAATGTTTGGGAGAAGTTTGAAAGCATGATTACCAAAGGCTTGAAGCTGAGTGTAGGGAAAAAATAATTTATGTTCAAATGATCTGGTTTTAAGCAATTCAGCTGAAGCTACAAATGAGTCTCTAATATTAAATAAGAAAGGAAACATAAGCATGGCCAAAAGGATAGCAGAGTGCTTTTACCTCTCTTGAAAATCCCAGCCTGCAAAGACTTAAGCCCTACTCCAAATGTATAGACAGTAGTGTATAACAGTGTGGATCTTATTATCTCCTTTATAAGCTGTCTTACCACTGTTTACCCCATTGCCAAAAGGGCACTGTATAATGCTTGCTTGTTGTGGGGGTGGAAATTTCAGTTCTGTTTCCTAGCATTTGATGAGCTTCATACTCTAAATAAAAAAGGAAAGCTAACATTCTGAAGAACTCAGGTTGTGGTTGAATATAAGTGTTAGGGTTAAACCTCACAGATGGCATCTACCACAAATGACTGCAGAATGCTTCTTTTTTTCCTGCTAATGAAGAGTAAGGCATGTTAGACTTGATAGGTTGCTCATCTTTAAAATCTAATCTCAGTTTTTCTCATGTTGGAAAGTAAATTAGTTATAAAAAACTCTAGTTTATATATTCATCATATATTGCTCCAACCTATTCTTAAAATTCTTTATCTGTATGGTTGTTACCAAAGATGTTGTTCAACTCCCTCGCAGTTATGAATCTCAAGTGGGTGCATTAGTAAAGTGAGTTGCAGACAGGTGTCTATGGCTGAAACAGATGTAGAGGTATTAATACATTACTGCTTATGTACTAATAATTACAACCTCTTTCCCAAAGAAGAGTAGTAGGACCGGTGAGTACTCCTCTTCTGCCCTTGCTGTTGTGCTTGGGTGTTTTGCCTTGATCTGTTGCTGCTTTCTTAAAATCCAGCCTTGGATGTAGATGATTATTTATGATAATTTCAAATTTTAATGTAGTAAGACCTGAGTACCTACATGTTTTTATAGAGTATGTGTATTTGAGCAAGTAATTGGTGAACAATAGGAAAGACTCCATATGGTTATGAGGTGAAGGCAGAGAAGGGAGCACACAAACAAAATAACGAATCAATTTAGAACAACAAAAATGGTAACTTTTCAATGTATGTACAAAGCAATTTGTCAAGGCCAACTGATAGACATTAAGTAGCTAATAAATGTTGCATTCATTGTAGATTATCAATTAACAATCTACAGTTAGCATTGTGGATTATTACTTTAGTACATTTCATCTCTGCATCATAAGTAGTGGTTTCATTATGTCAAAAAGTTTGCAACAGGCAAATGGAGCTGCAACGAAGAGAACTATCCTGTTGACAAGAAAGTATTCCGATGTGAGATTTTAATTAATCTTTTTGTGCAGCTGTTACAGAAATTCACACTGTAGAAACACCCCTCTTCTTTCAAGATTTCTGTCCATCTAAATGTTAGTGTTCCCTTATATGTAAGGTCTGATGACAACTTCTGTGAGCTACACATACAGCCGAGGCCAATGTTTCATCTGTATTTTCTACTTGGCTGTCTGTTTGCCTGGAGATGATTCAATATAGGCTTTAAATATGAATGTCCCATGCCTTTGTTGTTGTTGATCTGTAAGTGCACTGAATTCAATCCCTTCTACTATCTATTGTCTTTTGTTTGTTGTCTTTTTTATAGGTCTGAGTGCCCTAAACTCTCAGTAGAGAGTCCCTATTCAGGGTCTTGTAGGAAAGTTCCTTTAAAATTCATCATTTCAGTAAAGATCTTTAGAAAAAGAAAGTGTATATATATATATCTCTTCATGATAACAACCTTATATGTCCATTCATCCAAAACTGACATTAAGACAAGCAACAAGCTACTGAAACAATCAAGATGCTGAGTCATGCAATGTAAGAATTTTTGAACAAATAGGTCACAATTTAGTTTTACTTGACTCATGGAAGCGATTTTTAACCAAAATTCTCGTTCACTAGGAGAGTGGTTAGGCCCTGGAACAGGCTGCCCAGGGAGGTTGTGGATGCCCCATCCTTGGAGGTGTTCAAGACCAGGTTGGACAGGGCCCTGGGCAACCTGATCTAGTAAAGGCGTATGTTTGGTGGCCCTGCTAGGCAGGGGGGTTGGAACTACATGATCCTTGAGGTCCCTTCCAACCCGGGTCATTCTGTGATTCTGTGATTGTATATAATTTTTCTTTTCCTAGGAGCTACTTACATACCCTTTTTTCTCCAACAGGCTGTCAGCACGATGATGTAACCTGGAAACTACATAGCATTTGTTGTAGCAAAATTGTTAAAACAACATGGTGATTGCACTTTCATAGTTAGATTGTATTTTTAAATAGTACATTTTAAAAGATAAACAGTTGCCTTTTAAGGAAACATGGAAATAACATCTTGATTTGGAAACAGTTCTGAGCAGTAACTTCTTCAGTGTGTGTGGATTTAACAAGTTGAATAAGTAAACTAAGAGGGAAAAAAAAAAAAAAAAAAAAAAAAGCAATACTATTTAGTTCTGGGAGCCTACTGCAGATGTGGCTATTGTAGAATTATTGTCTTTTCAGTGTTTGGCAGAAAATTGGGGTCACAACTGAGAGTGACCACATGCGGCCAATGGACGACTTGCCATTCTCAGCTGTGCACTGCTGCATGGCTCCATATGGCCTTTCTCATGCTCCTTAATTCTGCATGTTGCTTTTCCCTATCCAGCGTATTCTGCTTCCTTTGAGATAGCTTGCTCTTCATCTCTAGCTCTGAGGCTGTATTTGTGTTCTAGGTGTATGTATAAACTACCATCTGAATCAGTGTTATGTTTCGAGTAGTTATAGCACTTCAGTCCTGAAAATGAAGTATTTTCATTATTGTAATGGCCTTTTAGTTATCGGAGGGGGACTACAATGAATGCTTTAAAGCTATATTTCTGCATCTTTAAGAAAATGTAAGGCAGCATTTGTAGTGTTTTAAGAACTATAAAAAATTGCAATAAGCTCCTACTATTTTGCAGTTAGGGTGCAGATCAAATATCTGTGTTTCTTTATGTTACTTTTCAGACTTGTATCAGACGTGTAAGCTTGTAGGTGTGCAGGAAAAAAAAAGAAGCTTTCTAGATATTAACCTGTGTCCTAACAGGGTTAGAGGGCTTTTCATCTAAGATGAGTGATAAATGCATCATTCAGATCCCCTATTAAAAAGCTATATGTGAGTATGGTTGAACAGCTCTTAGGAAGATGAAAGAAAACCTGGTAGTAGATAAGTTGCTTCAACCACTGAATAGAGTTGTGGTAACTATCTCATCTGTTTAGGGGAAATCCCTTGCAGAGGTTTTGAAGAGAATAGTGGAGACAGAAAATGAAGACAGCACAGCTATTGTATTTATTTGTTGTTCCTTGAATCGCAAACCTGCTCTTCACTTAAAGTTTGTGATCAGCAGGAGTGCGGTCACCTGATTTGTCACCTAGTCTCCATTTGTCCCTCTCCCAAGCACCACATGTGTATAGACATTGCAGGTCCTTTCCCTACCACCTACTCTTCCTGGGACTCACAGAAGGCTGTGCATCAGTTGTGTTACTACATGCAGACTTCCCCACTATGTTAAGAGGAGCTGGTTGCAGTAATACCTGCCTTTTGGGTTTCTCTGCACAAAAATGTGTCTTGTTGTGGCCAGAAACAAGTTAGCATCTCTGATGTCTTTCTGCATGATCAAATTGGGAAGCACTTTTCCTAAGTCAGGTTTTCTGTGTACTCCAGAGGAAAGGGATTTTACATTATTTACAATGGCATATGCCCTGTGAGCTCCTGGTTTGTACGTGAGCAAAGCAGATCAGACTCCAGCAAGTGCTTGTTGAGAATTGGTGCTCACAGGTTATTAAAACATTAGAAATTAGAAATATCTTCAGTAGTTTGCTTATCAAATGGTAAGCTTCAGGAAGCAAATTAGCAGTAAATAATTGAAAACATCTCTTGCTTATATTTGGACCAGGCAGTGCCCCAAATCTGTGTTTGATATTACTACTTTGCATGATAATTATCTGTTATGATGCTGAGCTCTCTTGCAGTGCTGAAACCTGGGTGGGTACACTGGTAAAGCAGACAGATGTTTTCTACTCGAACAGATGTGCAGGCACTTAATGTATTACTGCTTATCTGCTGATGGTTCTGGCCTTTCTCCTGAAGAGAGATGACAGGACTGGTAAGTGCTTCTCATCTGCTTTGGATGTGCTGGAGTGCCTTGCCTTGAGCTGCTTCTGAGGCTGTTCACACCAAGGCCAGCTGACCTGTCTGAGAAGTAGAAGGGTAGGGGGTGTCTCATGTGGTTCACTCTGTCTGGTGTTCTGTGAGAAATGCACATTTCATGATGGAAAAGCTAATGTGCTAAAATTCTGTATTAATAAAAAAAAAAATAGCAAAAAACACCTCAAAAGAAGCTCTCCATCCTGTTCTTAATCAAGGAGATTGGAAGAGATGTTGTCATTAGCTAGAATTAGTGTGTACCCTCAAAAACCCTATTAATTTAATAATCATATATCCTTCTGGTTTCCCTCTAATGTCATTTTGAGATTCCTGATGCTTGGAGTCAGTAAATATGTCATGCTTTCAATTTTCCCATTTTTTGTTAGCAGCATTTATGACGTATGCAGGTCTGTGCAGTACCTTCCTCTATTGTTCATACTACAGCTCCTCACAGGACTAAAGCAGCAGCATCCTCGTGATTAGGAAAATTAGCAATGGAATTAATGAAACAGAACCAGTGCTTGGAAAACATTCCCTAGATTTCAAAGATGATGTTTCTTCAACGCAGATTTTGGAGCTGATGACAGGGAGTCTATTTAAATGGATGCCAGAAATATCTGTTTATGTGTGGACATGAGGCAATGTGTTTTGCAAGAAAGAAAAAAAAGGTAAACATCTTAAAGATAAAATATTATGTGCTTCTATAAAAAGCAAAGGGTATGTAATTTGTAATGCTGCATGGTTAAATTAACAGAGTTACAAATACACCACTAATTAGCGTGACAATTCAGTGGAACTGAACATCTCTGTGAATAGCTTGTATTTCATTCCATTCTACTGTATGGTGCCACAGGGTGATTTCAAAAATAATAAACATGAACATAGAAGAGAGAGGGGCTTTTTAAAAAGAGAATTGGAATATTTCTTAAATAGTTCTTAGGTGTGCTGTCTCAGCTGGAGCACTTGCTCAGAATTGCTTTTGGAAGCTTCTTGCTTTAAAGTTAAGGGCATTATGTTCATGTATTGAGTAGACTGCCTGCATGAGTTGCTGCAAAGTTCATTATACCGCTAAGGCTGTCAATGGTATTTATGGATATTCATGTGCAGTGAACCTTTGAACCTGAGCTGGTCATTTGAGCATTGCTTGTAGTTAGAGTGGTGTTTATGCTGAGCATTGGTAGCAGTATTTAATAGCTCCCTAGGAAAAATAATTGCAATTTGAACTCAGTCGTATAATTGACGTAGGGATTCTGAAGATGCCAGATGCACAGAAAGGATTGTCCTTCTTACATGAGTATTATTACACTTCTCAAACTCTCATTTCCACAAAGTGCCTAGCTGCATTTGGGAGTGAACTTGGAACAAGTATTTAATTCAAACTGTGCCATGTCTCTCTCCCATTAAAGTCAGTAATGGCAAAAATCATGCTGTGGAATTAGTCCTGTTTCAGAAATATTTTCCAGGCATTTTTCACGTCAGCTGCAAACAGGAAAAAGGGTGATGATGCCATTTTGCAATGGAGAGGAGTGGAGAACTTGCCTCATGCTCATTTGAAGAATTTCTTATTCGAAGTATTGCAGTGTTATCCCTGCTAAAGTTTCAGTTCTCATCATATAATATCAGATGAGAAAATCCTGCATAACGTATGGCATGTCAGCAGAACTGTTACGGTTCTGCTCCGTGTGGTATATGTGTCTTTGGAACTGCATTTCAGAGCCTTTCTGCCAGTGTAAAGAGAGTTTATATTTCTGTAACTCTAGTGGGGATTCCTTTGGCTTGACACAATCCCGGGAATGTCTTTCAAACCATGTACATACACAGAACAGATGGCTTTCATGGGAAGCAGGAACTACTGTTCTGCATGTCATATTTTTTTGCATTTCTTGGTAGCTTTCTAACTTGAAATAATCCTTGCACAGATACTGTATAAAAACAACGTCTTGATTCCCTCTTTCCCAATCCCCCTATTTTTCTTTTCCTAAAAATTTAAGGGAAAAAAGGGAATTACTGACAGAGAAATGTAGCTGTTTACAAAAAAATATTTTAGAATGTAACTTATTTTATTTGTAGTTTCATTATATGCCATCATTCTGAAATATCATAGGACATTAGTGTATGATATGTTGTGATAGAACGCCATACAACCAGATAATATAATAATAATAATAATAATAATAACCAGATAATGTAGGTCACATTCTGTATTTTAAGAATGAGTCCTCTAATTTTCACGCTCTTGCAATTTAAGAGATTGTGACCATAAACGGGTAGTTAAATAAGAAATGGGTTGCCCTATGCAAACACTGACTCATTAGATGTTTCTGATGAGTCTTGTGGTTAAGGGGGAAACTGGCCTTTTTTGGTCACAGAATAGTAATAAATAGCTACAGCTGCTTCTGTTGTGTTATGCACTCTTCCACACCATTGGCAATCTGACAGTAAAATTCTCACAGATTTTGTCAATATTTTCATATCTTGATAAAAAGCAAGAACAAGCCAGGAGATAAAGGAAAGCAAGGCAACTTCAACTTTAAACATTTTCTTGGTAGATTTCTATGTGATAAAACCAAGGTTTGACCTTGAAAACATTTCCTAGTTACTACAAAGACAAAGAACAGAAGCTGTAAGTTAATATTCAGCTGCCTGTACAATAATGAATTACAACCTAACATTAGAGAGAAAAAATAAGAGTAGTCTATTGTAATTCTTTAATTGAAAATATATCATTGTGGAATTGTTACTTGGATACCACTCGTATTCCTATGGAAATGTGTTTCCTTTTATTAGCTGGTTGATTTATTTGATGATATTACAGAAATGTAGGTTAATTTTAATCTACTCTCCTTGTGTCATATTGATACTGTCCAGCTACATATTTTCAATAAGCATGCAGCTTCTGGTGTCCTGTTCTTATTTTCCATCTGAGAATTTGCATGTGCTGAGATTGATGTGTCATCTGCAGGCAGAGAACATCTTTTAACGTGTGCTACTTCTTTAGAGGAAGGCATGTATGAGGAACATAGAAAAAAATAAATTAACCAAAATTAATGAAAAATGTGGCAGAACTGAATCTAGGTGCATGAGGTACTCATTTTTACCTGAGTGAACATAATAGGAGCTGAGAGCACAAATGTGGTGTCTTTCTGAATCATGTCCTTCCGCATTAGAAGAGAATCATTCAAGAGAGGAAGTATCATTTTGGGGTTTGTGTTTTGGTTGTGTTGGGTTTGGGAGCCTCTCATCAACTGCTGGTTTTGAGGGGATGAGAATGACTACAGTCTGATGTTGGTTTATGGTCAGTGACAAAAAGAAGGGTATCAAACAAATATCCAATCTGGCCATGCAGATATTGCTGAATTATCTCCACCACACAAAAAGTACACATACTGCACTACAGCATCTACCTTTCCTGCATGTTTTGGCAGAGATAGATGGAGTTGCACTGAAGGCAGGGGAAAAAAAATAATAATTGCTATTACAGCTAGGTTTGTGGATATCGTGGTAGATATTTAATGAATTCCCAGGAGCTTCCTCTAATAATGAATGACCTATGTCAGCCTGGTGTAAGTGTGTACCTATGTTCTTGGTATAAGCACTGGGAAAACTCCATTTGTGGGGCTGGAATTGCAGCAGGTCAAGTGATTATTATGGGCAGCCCTTTCAGTGATGACTGGCTGAGGGCAGGTCAGCATCTCAAAACTCATATAGCATTTGTTGTTATAGTCTCTCCTGATTGAAATAAGCGCTCCAGACATTGATTTACAATCTTCAGTTTGAGAGTGTGGAAGAATTAGAAAGTATGTTGCTATATCATTCAATGAAGCTTATACAGATAATTCTACTTTATGAGAGTTTAGAGAAGTGTGTTTGTTTTCCAGATGAAACTGGAGCCCGCAGGCCTGAGCAGCTGTTGGCAAGATGTAGAGACTTGCATTATGTGGAGATTCGTAACCATGTCTGTCTTAAATAAGGTGTTAAAGTAATGCAAAAAGTTTTGTTCTGGGAGGTCTCAGACATGAGAGCTTCTCTGAAAGGGGAAGATACAGCTTGTGCCAATAGTGCTGACTGCCTTCCACACTAGAACAATGGACAACTTTCATTTTAGTGCATTAAAAAATCTGAACCTCGGTGGGAGCTTTGACTGCAAACAGCCAACACTGAGTGTCTGTAGGGTGTGTATTTTGAAAGACCACTTCTGCACAGCACTTAAAACGTGTGTTTAATGCCTGCTCAAAGCGCTACCAGGGCAATCATAAATAGTGACACCTATATTTATAGCCTAAATTAGACAACCTGTGCTTTGATCATGTGAAATCCTAGCGTAATACTGTGCTGTAGAGCCTTGTCCTTGTAACAGCAATCAGATATCCTCAGTCCTGGTACTCTGCGCCGGGCAGTGCTGCCGTCGGTGGGGAACGTGCCTGCTAAGATCCCGGGTTGTGATTACCAGCTAATTTTACACAGGCCATCTTAGAGCTGCTGGAGACATATAAATCACTACAGAGCTGTCCTGGATGTAAGCCACTGAAAAGCCCATGAAAATATTTGTTATCCGGATACCTGAGCTCTCCTATTTGCAGGCTTTAAACCAAATTTTGCATTGCTCATTTTGGATGTTTAGGCAGGCAAGGTGAAAAAGTATTTTTGGCCATTGGAACAGGAAATGTGCATTTGCCATTTAAGTGCATGTAAATAGAGAAAAATCCTGTTAAAATGGAATTGATGAGAGTGCATACAGTAAAATGAAAATTGGCTATTTTGCACAAATTAGGTTTTTGTTTGTTCGTTTGTTTGCTTTTTGCTGCTGCTCCTTATAGTGTCACTTCTACCATCATTCATCACCAAGACAGATGGACTGAGTTCTCCTCAGTGAAGCTCCTGTCCACTCTGAGGACATGCACAGCATGGTTTTGAAGATCTAATGGGAAGTGTATGTATAAAATCATTTTAATCACTTATTTTTAATCTCTGCTTTAGAGTCTTTTATCCCCATCCTGTGGATGGCTAAGAAGGGTGAGCAGCCAGGCTGGTGGTGGAGCGTCCCCTGGAAAGCACGATTCCTGCAGCTCAGTGGAGATGAGTGCTCCCTAGTTGAGCAGAGAAGGGATTTTTCTACATTTAAACAAAATGATATATAGGTAAAGGAATAGTGGATAATAAAATTTTCATGCAGATGTTATTAAAGATTGTATTGTTAATGCTGTTTTTTGTCTGTAGGAAGAGAGCAAAGAGAGCTGCTGTGTCTTAGTATTTACTTCAGCTTCTCACTTTGAGCTAAGCTTTTTGGCTCCTTAAGCTGTGGAGGTTTGCTCTGCAAGGAGGAGAAGCTTGGGTGACTTTATTTTATTTTATTTTAATTTTATTTTATTTTATTTTATTTTATTTTATTTTATTTTATTTTATTGTCAATGAGAAGGTTTAAACAGCCAATCCTCACTGCAATCACCCGGACTAAGGAAATCCTGTATGAACTGGAAAGTGTTAGATAGGATTTAATGAGATTATCATGAACTGTTACTTCACAAAAAATCTTAACTCCATGAGCAGCTGTGCTGTGTAACTGGGGACAGGTGAAGGAATTTGGAAGAGTCAAGAAGCTGCCTACTTATTTAAAGAGGCAGAGCCCAGTTTTGTTGTGTTCAATATGTAAGCTAAGAAAACTCAAGCAAGCAAATAAAACCTTCCATCAAAAGAGAGACTGCTGTTGAAGTAAAATATTTTAAAATGTGTATTTATCTTTAATAATATCACAGAGGTGATGGTGAAATTACTACTTGAAAATTCAGTGTGCAGGCTTCTCCTTGCCTTCAAGTTCAACAAACCAGTTCAATGTGATTCAGAGACATCACATTATGTCCATATGGTGCTAGAGATTGCATTGAGGTTTTAGTGTGTCTCCTATTGCAATACAAATAACTTAATAGCAGTGGAATGAAAATGATGTTATTATGGTTAAAATACAGCCAAGATTTATTTTGATGCTAAGCACTGCTTGTGCTTTTTGCAAGTTTGAAGCCATTAAATGCATTTAATTTCTGTGTGTTTGATGTCTTTTGTAGTCCTGATGCACCTGTTGTTAGAGGAGTTAAAAATAGTGGATAGAAGTTATGGCATTAACCCCAAAGCAGTGCTGGGCACCTAAGGCCAGGGTGGTTCCTCAGGGCAATTTGCTGTGAGGTCCCAGCCAAAGCAGGATAATGGCTAACAGACTGACCAGTTGTTTGGCTCAGTAAAAGGAGGTGGTTTGAAGTAGAAATTGTTCACCAGTAAGAAGCTTGTAAGAAAAAGGCCTTCTTCATAAGTATTTAGTTTTGGTGGGTGCCTATCTTAAATTTATAGGACACTTGACAGACCCACTGGGCACTGCAGTGGGGTCCACACCCCATAATAACCATGTCTATAGTAATGCATTCTCTATGAAAGGAAAACTAAAGACCTGCAGGATCTATGTGAATCATTATAAGGTTTGTTTGAGGTGTTATGGAGCAGTTATGGACCTCTCCTCTGTACCCAACCATGGCTCCCTGTTCTTCACATTCCAAGTCTTGCAGTTGTATTCTGCTGTGTTCATAAGGAAAAGAGAATGAGGGGTGTGGAAGGTATGATGCTCCTGCTGTGTTAACCAGGAAGACAGTGATGTGCTACTTCTGGAATTGCTTCTGCATATAGTAAGCTTTGCAGAACAGAATGACATCAGAGAAAGAGAAGGTAATCACCTAAATTAGTTTAGGTTGGAAAGAACCAAGTGAAGCTGAGAGAGATTTGCTGATGTGATATGAATAGAGGCTGGTTAAAGTATTTTTGACAAATGCTCATTATCAAATATGCAGTCCCAGTATATTTCCTGTATGTTGAATCAACCGAGTACAAAAAATATCCTTCTTATCTTCCTTATCAAGTCAGTGAAATCTTCTGCTTAGCACAGTGAGAAAAACATGTAAAGCATTATACTCCAAGCAACAGGTAGTGCTGACTTCTGGAAGTGACTATGTTACTCCGTGCTACATCCTCCCCAGGAATGCTGCTTTTGTATCTGGTCATCCCAACGTACATAAAAATGCAGCAGAAATAGGTGAGTGGCTAAAACACAAGATAAGCCATCTCCCAGAGGATAGCAGAGTTTAAGATGAGGAGGCTGGCTAGAGAGGGCTTTAATAACTGGAGACAGAAGAAGGAAAATAAAAGAATATGTATTAAAATAAAAAACGAGGCAAATTGGATTCTTCCATTTAACCTTTTACATAATAAAAGACAGGAGACATCCCAATGAAATTAAAAAGCGATGCATTTAAAAAATAATAAAAAGCATATCCTTTTTATTGGAGACAGGAATACAGGCTAAGTGAGCTGTTGGTCTGACCCACTGTGTCAGTTCAGAGAGTGCATGTCAGAGAGTGGTGCGTGACTGTTTGGGGTTACCTTTAGCCTTTGCAGTTTAGCAAGTTTTTCTTCTGCCACAGCCTGAGACATCTGTCTAGCCTTCTCTGTGGTAGGAGCTAGTTGTTGTCGATGGAGTTATTGTGATAGGGTTCTCAGCTGTTTGAACTAAAGGCTAGTATGTGCTTTTGCTTTCCTGTTTGTGAAGCTCCCACCCAGATGTCTCAGTGTGCAGGCAGAAGGCTGGATAGAATATATTAAGCAGAATATGACAAAATACTACTTAGAGTTGTTTCTGCTTTATTCAAATACATCCAAACTCCTTCAACTTTCCTAATTACACACCATTTATAATGTTGATTCCTTATTGAATTATACTCAACCTAGCAGGGAGCTTTAGAAAAAAATGAAGATGTATTCTTCCTTTTCGCTTTTAGATTTTGATCTCCCTTGTCTGAAAAATGTCTATTCCATAATGTCGTAATCTTTTCAAATACGCAAATGAACTTCTAATGGAGTGAGCACCTGTATGTGTCATTGTGTATGTTGCTCATACTGCCTCCTTCACAATAAAGTACTCGAATTTCAAGAATGTTTCTCCTCGGGTTCAATCCATAGGCCTCTTCCTGACTTGGCAGCGTGCTGCTCCTTCCTTTTCTTGAGATCAGTCACATTTGACACACAGCTTAGAAACAGTTTTAAATTGGAAGGGGTTAAAAAAGGGGAGGAAGGGGGGACTTTGGAAAAGCAGCAGACCTTCCCCCAGAGTCATAGAAACATAGAAGGGCTTGGGCTGGTAGTAAAACCTCCTGCCATGGGCAGGGATGCCACGTTGGTCAGGCTGCCCATGCCCCCATCCAGCCTGGCCTTGAACACCTCCAGGCATCTCTAGGCATCCTGTGCTAGTGCCTCACAATCCTGTGGTGAAAATTTCCCCCCTGATGTCTATTCTAAATCTCCCCTCTTTTAATATAAAATCACTCCCCCTTGTCCTATGCCTATTTGTGTAAAAAGTCAGTCTCTCTCCTGATTATAAGATCCTTTTAAGTACCAGAAGGCCATGATGAGATCTCCCCAGAACTTCTCTTCTTCAGGCTGAATGTGCCCAGCTCCCTCAGCCTGTCTTCACAGGAGAGGTGCTCCAGCACTCTGGTAATCTTCGTTGCTCTCCTCTGGACCCTCTCCAATGGCTCCACATCAGACCTGGACACAGTACTCCAGATGGAGTCTAACGAGGGTAGAGAGGGACAGTCACCTCCCTCACAATACTGGTCACCCCTCCGTTGATGCAGCCCAGGATACAGTTGGCTTTCTGAGCTGCAAGTGCACACTGCTGGCTCATGTCCATTTTTTTTTTGTCCACCAGGACCCCCAGGTCCCTCTTCCCATAAGATAAATCATACTGTGAATGCGTTTTTTAACTTGCTGCAACAGTCTCCATCAATGAGAGCACCTAAAACTGAAAAAGAACACACTGAACTCTTCAGATCATTCTTGGCAAAACCATGACAACGTTAGCTAACAAATGTGTTCCCTATATTTTTCCAACTTCAAGACAAATTCCTTTGCTCATTCTTACTGCTGGTAAGGACAGTTGTGAAAGAAAGCAAGTTTACTTGGTGTAAGTAGGTTTCAGAGATAACTAATGTATAAGCAAAGCAAATCATACCTTGTTCTAAGTGTCATTTCACGTCTACAGAAATTGGGAAGAAGCGTTTCAGATCTACATAGGATGGTTTGGAGGGCTTTTTGTTTGTTTGTATGAATGTCTGCAGTCTGTTTTGTCTGTAAGACTGATACTCTGTGGAAATCTAGACTTTACAAATTAAGTTGGGCCCTGCTGGTAAGTACATTTTGGAGCAGCACATGCATCATCTGCTGTGTGCTCTCATTTCCAACTGACTGTATGTTGTAATTTAAAATAAATGTGCAGACTGAAACAGAAGATTCAGCAAATGAGCTGTAATTCTCATGAAATCAGGAAAGCTTAAGCAGAGGTGTCACCCACTGCAACAAATGAAGCGTTTCAGTGGTGAGCTTTGTTTATAATATATTATTTACAAAAGCATGTGTTATTTGAGGGAATGAGTTTAAGTATTTACTGAAAATTGCATGTGATGGACAATAAGTTTCATGCGTTCCTAAGGCTGTCATTTGCATTAAGATGTGTTCTGAAGTTACTCAATTTTTAGGAATGAATTTAGAAATGATTTTGTCTGTAAAAATGCAAAAAATAAAAGAAAGGAGTTAGTTTTTTTTTAAGCTCTTTGTTCACTTTCCCTCCTCCCTACAGTCTCCCTGACCAAATTTGTTAAAGACGAATAGTTGCCCGTGGTAACTGCCGCGAATTTGTTGAAAAGCACACTTTTAGGAGACAATGGGCCCCAAATATACTGTGGCACAGCTTTAAACTTTATTAAGTCTGTCTTGGACTACCCACTCCTCTCCCAGGCTAAATGGAAGAAAAGTTTGGCAGCCTCCATGCTGTGAGCGTGATTGATGCCCAGAACATCTGAGGGACTTTTGTGTCCAGCGCGCTCTCCATGAGTGCATAATGTGTGAATGCTCAAATAAGGTCAGCCCTTATCACATGTAATCTAGGCCTGAAAGCAGATCAACAGTGACAGTCATACCCCATAAGTGAGAACACAAATCATCCTTGCATACTTTGGACAAGTTGAGGGATTTTCTCCCTTCTTGCTTACATTTTCCGCTTTCCAAATGGGGGGAGGTGATGAAGGAAGGACAAGCTTTGGCAGTACTCTGGAAAACAAAACAAAACACTACAAAAAACAAAGTAACCAGGAGGGAATACGTGTCTGGAATACCAGAGGGCTTCTTCAGCCATGCCGCATGTAGGGGGCTGACTGTTGTTTGCAAGGCAGTGCTGGTCCCTGTGCACCAGAGCTGCATCACAAAGCTCCCCACAGGTGGAGTGGGAGGGAAAAAATGTGGGCAAAATTTGTTCAAGTCCCTTCTCCAATGTCTTTTAAAAGTCTTTTCAGAGATTTCTAAGCACATCACAGCTTTTGTTGTCTGCCTACTCCTGGGTTTGAATGCCAGTTTTTTTCAAAGTAGAGTGAAAGCATCTTTTTTGTTCTTTTTGAGTTTGCACACTGTGAATGGGAATGCTATGTTTCATCACACAGCAAGCAGAAATATTAGAAAATTGCATCTCATAGAATTTGTTTCTGCAAGTTCTTGTGGAGAGAAAGCATCAGTAAGGAAGTCTTGTATGAAGGGAGAATCTTCTATTTGTGTCTGTTACTGTAGTTTAAATGCTGGATTGTTGTCTAAAGTAGGGGGAAAAAAAGCAATGAAATGTTGTTAATTCAGACTTGATTTGTGTTTTGGCTTAGAGAAGTATTTTAATGGGCAAAGAGCTTTTGCAGAACACAGAATTTATAAGAAATACAACAATTAGCAGGAAGAAATTAAAGATATGGTTACATCATTGATGACATTAACAACTATGGAAACAATTATGTCATCCTCTATGATGTAGAAGTATCTTTTGATGATATCTTGAAAAGTTTCTTTCCATTTTTTGGGAATATGACTTTCCTTTCAGAGCAATAATTTGCTTGTATATTATGCAGTAAATGTTACAGAGCTGATCAATTCCACAGGACTGAGGGGAAGATCCATGAATACTGACAGTCTTCCTAGAAGTTCTGTAATTACAGCACATTATTGCCTGCTTAGTTTATTTATTTCTTTGTATTGCTTTGTGCTCTAATACCACAGGAGTTCCCTGCCCCTCACTAAAAATGCACAATAGGAAAGACTGGTTATTTTTACAGTTCACACCTTGAACACCAAAGACATCAGAAAAATATGATCATAATGTCTCTCTACAAAAAGCCTCTCTTTTCCCATGGCTTCCCATAACTGATTTATCACATCTCTGTTCTTCTGAATGGGATAGTGTCATTTATGCATTTAATGACTGTTTAGAAGAGTGAATGGTGATACGACAAGGGAGAATGTTCTTAAATGGAGACGGGGAGGTTTACATTAGAGATTAGATGGAAGTTTTTCGCACAGAGGGTGGTGATGCACTGGAACAGGTTGTCCAAGGAGGTTGTGGATGCCCCATCCCTGGAAGCATTCGAGGCCAGTCTGGATGTGGCTCTGGGCAGCCTGGTCCGGTGGTTGGTGACATAGCAGGGGATTGAAACTAGATTATTATTGTGGTCCTTTTCAACCCAGGTCATTCTATGATTCTGTGCTAAGGTCAGAAGTTCTGAAGTATGGAATGGGTGACCTCTTGTGTTACCAAATCCATGACCATAGCATTTCAAGAAACAACCATACTAACAGCTGCACTGGAGCTCTTACCACCATCCACTTTACCTCACTACTGCAGAGGGGTAGTTAGATCTGTGGACAAATACAAACTTGAATTACATGCAGATTTTTTAAAAGTTATGTTTGCACAAGGAATTCTTTTCTGTGGCATCCTAAAAGCATCTCAGTTTAGATTCCCATGCTTTTCATGGCAGCCTTTCAAATTCCACCATTTGCAAGTCTAGATTTATCCAGGTCTAAGCAGTCACAACCAAGAGTTGTGTGTCTGCAATAATGATTCTTCTGCATCTTGTAGTCCAAAAGCTCACTGAGCATCATCCTGTCCTTTTGATGAAAGGTGTGCGATACATGGCAGATTGGGATTTTTTGATAAGCTCTAATGCTTTTTGTGCTTATGAGGGATGTTGGGAAGGAGGCATGAGGCATATACACAACAAAATGGCATATAGATTACATGTGAGGTACAAGAATATTTCCTATGCAAACTGATGTTAAATGTGGAGCAAACCTGTAATTAAGACTCATTGCAGAATAAATAGCTTAGATAGTAACATGTTACTCTATTGCTATATATTCCAATGAAAACACAAACATTCTCATGAATGATGTATTCCAATTATGTGTATAGAAATATGTGTTTGTGTTGCTTTCACATAGGAAAATGACATATTGATCAACCAGGGTGTGGATATTTAAACAAGAGGATAAAGAAAGGAAAAATAAATGCCCCACATCACTGGGAAGGCAAGACTCATTGGGCTTTTGATATCTGGACACAGCTTAGGAAGATGACTCTTGGTCAGCTGGGTTTTGCTACTTTATTACTACCTGTCGAGTGACAGCTGCCTGGTGCCCACTTCGTAGATGTCATTTCCACTTTGCTAAGCGCTGTCAAGAACGTGGGTCTTTGGCTTGCTCTTTTTAGTGTGAGATACCCTTTAAAACACGGCAGTGATATTTGCTCACTGAGTTTGCTCCTGTTAGCTGCAAGAGTAGAGAGGGCGTCAGTGCCAAACTGATCAAACTGGTCAAAAAGAAGCTAATGAATCACCAAAGCTGCTTTTCTTGTTATCGGTGTTTCCACTGCTAATTGTAGGTATGGAGTGAAGGCATAAATTCTTAGTGAGTAGTTTTTTTATTGTTATGGTTTGGTTTGGTTTTTTGGGTTTTTTTTTGCTCAGTGGAAGTTAGGAGTCTGTTGCAGACCATCAGTCTGTAGCACTGCTGGTGTAGTGCTGCATTCAAAGTTTTCAGGCTCTCACCTCTGTTTTGCTCACATACCTAGACTCTGTACTTGTTCTGTTTGATGCCAGAACACCTCTAATGCCTGTTGCTGTGCCAAAGAGCAGACCTGTAGCTGGGTTATCTGTTGGGATTGCATCCGCTTACCCTTCCCGAGCAACTGGTAAGGGATCGGTGCTCGTGTAGCGATACAGAGTAGCGTTTTCTTGAGAAAATATCCACACGTAGTTAACGCGGACGTCCTGTAGCCCTAGCCCCGCTAAAGCAGCACGGCTCGGGCTGCCGGCAGCCCCGCGCACATGCCGCAGGAACTCATTTAGCGCCTGAGCGATGCCACCGGCTCCCCCGCTGCTTACAGCAGTTGTCCAGTGACGAGCTGCGGGGCGGGCGGGCGTTTCGCTCCGCTCACGCTCTCCCCCTCCTCACCCCCTACCGCTGCCGCTCGGGAGCCGCTCGCTGCTCGGCGCACCCCGGCACGGCGGCTCGGGAGGGGGGCGGCGATCGCGGTGGGGCCGGGGCACTCCAGGCACACGGAGCCTTCCAGCGGCCCGCCCCAGCTAAGCTGACTCTCGCTCGCGTCTCAGGGCCGAGCGACGGGGCAGGTTTAGGGTGAGCAGCCGAGACCCGCCGCCGGGACCTGTCGCCGAGACGTGGAGCGCAGTCAGTAAGTGCGGCCGGGGGGGTTTGAGAGGGGCTGCTGGGGGGGCTCATGCTGTGCACGGGGCTGGGACGGGAGGGGTAAGGGCAGTTCCAGGCTCCGTGCGCCTGGCCGGGTGGATTAAATCTTCCCGTAGGAATCCTGAGCGGCTTTAGGTTTTAACTTTGCCTGATTACTCCTTCGCGGAGCGAGCTGTTTGCTGGGCTTATTTATTTATTTATTTTTAATGCACGAAGAAATGTTGTGCTTCTTTAGTCAGAAGGCTGAACTTGTTCCCGCTGAAATCCTAATAGGAAAGCATCGTACTAATGATAAATGAAAACGCTATATTTAACCATCAGGAAGCAAAATTTTGACGGAGCTAATAAGAGAAGGAGGCACTAATTAGCAGCAAACGGACCGTAATGAGGCGGAATTTTGATTGACAGCACAATCGTGGCAGCGTTATTATGGAGACTGAAAATATGGAACGTGTGTTAATGAGTGAAATGTATTTACAGCAATTGCATTTGGAAGCCAGTTCAGTAGTTGGCAAATGTGAGGGCATGTTTTCTGTAGTTCATCAGTGTGCTTACAGTGGTGTGCTTCATTCCTGAACCGATGTTCTTTGGAAGGAGCGTAAATTGCTGTCTTTGAAGAGTCATTTTGTTTGTTTGCTAAACATAGGGTCTTTAAATATGTTGCAAATAAGATAGTAAAGCACTCTGTCTTTTGGCTGGTTGCAATCCGAGTATCACATCTGAAAAGAAGAACTTACAGCAAGGAAGGTGTTGGTTGGTTGTTTTTTTTTTTGTTTGTTTGGTTTTTTTGTTTGTTTGTTTTCCTCTATTAATTAGTCAGTTCAGTTTACTAAACGGTTAAACTTTCTGTGACCTCACCTACAATCCTTCAGTCTGCAGAATGAGCTTTTCTGATGCTTCAGCTGATTTTGCTCTGACTTCCTAATCAGACTCAAAACCACAGCAGCGCTTATGCAGTCCACCTGTCCTACAGCCTTGTGTGATGGGGTGGCCCAGGGGAGTGGTAGGATTGGGATGCAGGGCAGAGTGCCAGGTGTAGCAGCTCTTCCCACCACTGGATGATGGTTTCCTTTGTATGTCGAAGGAACTGCTGAAAGTTATGTTTTCTGTCTGATTTTCAACTCGGCATCTTATAGTCTGTGTGTGTGCATAGGGGTCAGCACAGTGTCAATTCTGTGTAGCGCAAGCACAACTTGCAAGCCATAGGTGCTATTTCAGTTCTTTCAATTCATTATCTGGTCCTGTTTGTTCTCAGAGACCCTCAGTGCAGGCTCTGGCCTAATTGCATACCCACCTGGGCAGTGCTTGGCAGGGACCCTCTGGTATTCTGCCAGCACCCTCTGCTGCCCAAGTGGGCAGTGCAGCTGGGGATGTTCACAGCTCACCCAGAACCAGGAGCTGGCCATAAATGTATCTGAGTTTTATTAGTGTCTCGATTCCCTTGGAAACGTTCTTAATGGGTAAGTGATCTGGCACTTTCTTTTTCGTGTGATCACTTGAACAAACAAGGGGCTTCTTAAATTATCTTCATTGTTACCGATACAAAAAAACCGACCAAAAAGAAAAAAAAAAACAAACAACTTGAATCAACATCTAATGTAGTTTGGAAACACAGTCATCAAACTTCAGCTGCATTTAAAAGTGCATTTAGAAGCTATGCTCTAGACACCAGGAATGTCAGAGTGATGATTGACCCCTGGGGCAGTCAGATGCACTCTGACATAGGAACATCTGCAGAGGTAATATGCAGATTTGTAGCAGAAATGCAGTGAGTTGTGTACAGAAAACTCCTCTGACCTGGAAGAGACCAAGATGTTAAGGGTGGTGAGACACTGGAACACGTTGCCCAGAGAGGTTGTGAATGCCTCCTCCCTGGAAACGTGGCCAGGCTGGATGGGGCTTTGGGCAACCTGCTCTAGTGGAAGTTGTCCCTACCTATAGCAGGGGGTTGGAATTAGATGATCTTAAAGGACCCTTCCAACCCAAACTATTCTATGATTCTGTGACAAGATGTTTGCACCACTGCAGAATTTCAGGTGCAAAGATCAACATGCAAAAGGTACTCAAAGTTGCTCCTCAGATGTTAGGTCTGATTAACACTGTAGCTGCAGATATCAGAGGAAGATTCCCAGGAGCCTAGTTTGAAATCCAGCTGCTCCTGAACTCAGTTTGCATTGGAACTTTGCTTCCATCAGTCAGGAGCTGAAGCTTGCCTTGATTTTTGAGCTCTTGTACAAACTGCAAATGTAACCAATGCCTTGGTCAGAGCTGGCCATTTCTGCTTTCCTGAGAACTGCACTTGCTGATCAGCTTGGCTCTGCAGCAGAGTCTGGTCCTGGGGAACCCATGAGGCATCCCCCTGTACTCTCACCTGCTCCTTGTCTCCTTCTGAGAGCTGAAGGGGATGGAGGCTGGCCCAAGGCCTTTCAGCAATTCAAGAGAGGAAAGTAGGAGCAACTGAAGCCAAATGCTTTAGGGTAATTTTAGGAGAGAAATCCCTGGGAAAAAAAAATAAATAATAAAAAAAAATTGCAACACTATGCACTGTTAAATTGCATTGTTAATGTGTTTATTTATTTTTCATTTACATGAATGTAATGCTTTGTCCCCTCCTGCCCTTTGGGTTATATGTCCGAATCCTATTGCTCTAGGCAGTTTCCAGGCTGGTTGTTATGAGAGGCATGCTTAAAATCAAATTAAGAGATCCTTTAAGAAATTTGGCCCCAGGCTGACTGCAAAGTTTTCTAAAGCAGTATTCATTCCAACTTAAATTTGCTTGGTAGGTGCTTTCACTGCTTCCCTTCCAAGGGACTGTTTTGCACAGAGTGATCACACTGGGGAGATGATCAGGCTTTGGAGTCTGCATTTTGCCTGGAGGTATGCCCATGGAGGTGCTGATGGTTCCACATCATTACTATAGCACCTGTAGCCATAATGTAACAGTGGGTATGCCCTGGATGCAGGGAGTTGTGCAGAACCCAGCTCTTAGCAGGGGGATCTCATGCTGCCCTGGACTGCTGCAGAAGAATTGCTTGTTGGGCTGTGGCTATTTGCACATCCCAGTGCAGTGTTTCCCTTTTTCACGGTGGCTTGTCATTGTTTTCTTGAGTTCAGCTTGTAAGCCTTTGTAATTTGCAAATCTTTTTTTTCAGGGAAAGGCAATTTGGCAAATTGTTTCTTTATTTGTGTTGTTGCATGTGGTTGTTTTACACTGTCTGCACATTATGTTGTACTGTCTGAACAGCACACCTGGCTTTCCCACTCCTCCCATTTCTTGAGAACACTTTTCAGTGTGAGTCTTGTCCTCCCACTCAGGCGCAGTCTTCTCAGCCCGGTAGCAAGTGAAGTTTTTATGTAAGCCAACACATCTAAATCAGTGTCTAAATTGTTAGTGAAGATGTGATACAAGACTGCAAGATTGTGGGATATAGGTGAAGTATTTATTTGACAGATCCTTCTGCATTCCTAATGGGCATAGAGCGGGTCATAGGCTGATCCTAAGGTGATTCTTGGAAATCATGAGGGATTTTTCTGAGTACAAAAGGGTAATGTTTAGGGAAAACAGGGAAGAGAATGTTGGAGAAAGCTGTGCTGAAGCCAGCAGTGTCCTGTAGGAGCAGAGCAATGCCTATGCCTACAGTGCTCTCTGTTGGTGTGCTCCAGCCTCATGCCACACATCAGCCTCTACAACCAAAAGATCCAAAGCCACAGGGACTTTGAGTCATCACCGTTGTTAGTTCTGGCTACAAGCTGGTGAGTACATAAACCTGCTGTAACAAAATTCCTTAGCATAGTTACTTGTCACACAGTTTGCTGCTCAAGGGATTGAGCAGGCAGTACTGTACTTCATTTTAATCTGAAAAAGAAATTTGTGTTCACCTGCTGGTGTAGCTGTTGTCTGGTAAAATGCCAGACCAGTGTGTCCTGGCGGCAATACTCAATGCAACTCCGTGGGTTTTAGCACTCTGGTAAAGCATTCATGCAATTGCAAGATACAAGGTGACATTGTTTGGCTTGTGTGAAGCTGAATGATGAGGCATGAGGACAGGCAGCCTTTGGGCTGTGTTATTCAAGAGGTAGATGAGCAGTATTGTTGTTTAGTATGTGTTTAAAGTAATAATTTTTTAAGTGTAAGCTGATCCCAGTCACCATATGGCAAAAAGCACTGCAAGTATGAACACAGCTGTTAAAGGCATAGCTGTGGCTGTGTGCTTCAGAGTTTTGTGCTGTGATATCCCCAGGTATTAATCTCTCACTATTAATCAGCAATAAAAGTGACTTGTGGTGAGTGTCACAGATGCTGGAAATCTGATCTCTTCAGCATCATACCTGCAGGGAAGACAGCAGGATTTGCATCTTCCTTCCTGTATTCCTCCCCCTTCACTTGTCTAGAAGATATGGTTCAGCCTAGGACACACAAGGATTGTATGCTTTGCACCCACTTGTTCTGAGCAGGATTTTATCGCTCTTGGAGTGTCTGTTCCTCTACTATCTGGCCTTGACAAGATGTGAGGCTTGAAAGCCAGGCTTGTTCAGCAAACACTTCCCTCCTACAACTTTTGGGTGCTGTTTGTTCCAGATTCATAGCTAGACCACAGAATATTTGAGTGGACTGAAACTAAATATGCCATTTGTTAGTCAAAATAACCATGAAGTCTTTACTCAGGAAGTCATGTAAAACACCTATGCAATTTTAAATGGAAATGGTCTTTTTTGGGGTTGATCGGGCTTTGAGTAGACGGCAAAAGTGAAGGCTTAAATCTTTGAAAAAAGAAATATAGCACTATCATGTCAAGATTAGGGATTATAAGGAAGTCCACTCTATCAATTTACTAAATTCCAGTGGCATCTTTTTTTCTTTTTCAGTATTTTGTGTAGCAAACAGAGTGTAAGGAGTTATTATCTAATTGCCTTGATTAGCAAATTTTAGACTGTTACTTCAGATGAATAATTTCTCTTCTGATATCTGCCTTGTATCGCTTTAGCATTGTAGAAGGTACTCAATTCTTTATGTATAAACATCCCGTGAGAAGAAAATAGAATATTTGTTGCTACTCCTTTGAAAGAGTTTGGGAGACATTGCTTGCTGCACTTCTTCACATAAGTCATGGATCTCCTCTGGGGTGATCCTGGCTTGTCCCATGGCCCCGGCATGCATTCAAGCAGCACAAGAATATGGGAAGAGTTGGCTTTGCCTCTGCTTTGCTGAAATCAAGGCTAAGCGGCACAGATTGCTGCAGCCTCTTTATTATTAATCCTCAGTATAAATATTACTGCTGTGTCTTGGTTTTGCTTTGCTAAGATGACCACATCTGTTTGACTTAGGTCACAGTTCCACATGCGTATGGGTATTTGTATCATGCAGGAATTTGAAATAATTGAGTGCTAAACCATCAGAAGGATTATCTCCCTGAAAAGTCTTCTGGGCTTCTCAGCCCTATGAAGAGAGAGAAGAGCACCTGGAAAGAGACTGTTACCCTTTCTAAGATATTTGCCTCTAAAGAGGTAAAAGGTAGTATTAGATAGGAAACGAAAACCTAATCATAGTCGCTAACAAAGCTTGCTGTAGTGATAACATATCTGCTGAGACAGGCAAGACTTGGACCACAGAGGGAGATGCAAGCTATTTGAGGAAATTTCGTGCAAGATGTTTGCCACTGGAAAAAAAAAAAACAACAAAAAAACCAAAAAAAAAACAGGAGGTATTTTGTGCTTCCATGGCTTTATTTGAATCTAAATGTTAGCTTGTTCTACTGTTGCTGTGACTATTTTACCCCACTGAGCTTTTCTTTCGTTGCTCTTTTGAGGCAGCCAGTACAAGGAAAATATGAACATTTGGTAAACAGACAGCCTGAAAGTGTCTCTTTCAGAATGTATTCACTTACTTAAATATCTGAAAGCATTCTCTTAAGTGTTTAACAAGGATTTTGTTCATTCCAGCAATATTCTTTTTGGGGTAGTGTCAGTACACAGAATGCCTTATCTAATCTGAACTTTCTCACTGCCTTCAAAATACCTTTTTGTGAAGGAGTAAAACATAGTATTTCGCTTGTGTGTGTTGTTTACAAACACTTGATACACCAGTGTAAGAGTCAGTTTTTGTGGTCGCTGCTTCTGGAATCAGTGGTTTGAGTAAAAGCTGAGCAGGCTGAAGGAAACATAGACATCTCAGAGGCTCGTGTGAATATCACTGCTATAACCTACCCTAACCTGGTTGGGTGAAAAATGTGGTTTCCTGTCTTCATTTGAAAAGAAGTGTTTTTCAGGCTTACTGACACACATTCTGTAAATTTAATTTTCATAAATATTTCATCTCTTTCTTATGCTCAATTTAATCTATCAGAGCCACACAGTGTAGGAGACATATGGGATTGTGCTTAAGCAGCTGGGTTTCATTTGCAGAAGGTTTCTAGTAATTTTCTTGTTCTTGCCAACCACGGAACGTCTTTGTGACTACACAGGAGCACTGGGAAATTCACTGTGTGAAACACAGGTTCAGAAGCAAATGGTTTTCATTTCTTTCTTTACTTGGGTCTGGTAACTCATTTCTATCAGAATTAAAAGGCAAACACAAGCATCACATGGTCTGTTTCCTCAGTGTTGGCTTTTGTTTAATTACGCTTTGGTTCTTCCTACCCAAGTAGATATTACTTACTGTATAGTGTTTGTTGCTTTTATTTACTGAGGTGCCTCAGCATAAATTATGCAGCATCTTTCTACAGGTTAATAGTGTTTAATGTTGGGTTGTTGAAAATGGCAGTTCCTGAGATCCATCTATAAGGATGGAGTGTAAGTTGTGTCTACTTTCATGGGGCAGCCCAGTGCTCATCTGGGACTTTCTCTGGTATTATCCTTTCAGTACAAACTAGCAGTTGGAAGCTGAAAGAAACACTGTTTTTCTTACATCTGAACACCTCATGATTTAATCAATATCACATGATAATAACCTCTTTTTCACTTTGACTGTGTAACACATGGGAACTCATTATTTCTACTTAAGAAGCTAAACTTATTTTATTTGAATATGGGCCACCAAGTAGATTTTGTTGGATGAGTGATAGCTGCCTGTGTGACGCCAACAGCTGAAAATACAGATACAGAAGAAAAAATAACATAATCTTCTGAACTGGGAATGAATGATATACATTTTTGTGAATAAATTTAGGCTTCATGAGCATTCTAATCTATTTCTAGAAGATCTCATCAATTCCATCACTAGTTAAATGTAATTTACTTTATGCTTTCTTAACAGTTTTGTTGTCACTATGTGCCTAAAGATGTGGTTATGATTTTTGTTGCTTTTTGTTTACCAGGAGGCATCACTAAAAAGAAGAGAATAATAATAATAAAAAAGTTATTCTATAATTATGTTATTAATATTCATTCCCTTAAAAAAGGGGAGAAAAATAACAAAAAAGAAGGGAGGCAGGAAAAGTTCTGTCTAGAACTGCAGTAAAGGGAATTTAGAGAAATGTATTTCTGTAGATAAAATAATATAAAAAAATATAATAATATGGATGAATTAAAGGAAGAAATTGGAAACCATAAAAAAAAGATGCTGCTGCATGCAGAGCTGGAAGAGCTTTAGAAAAGAAGATTGTTCAGTAGAGTGTTTTTGTCACTGGAGAAAAGAAAGATGAGGAGTAATCAAAGGAAATTAAAAAATGGCAATAAATTACATCAGTGGAGTACCTCTACTAGAAACAGTATGATTACAGTCTGCAGGAAATGTTAGGGAGACTTGTTTGTAAGGGAAACTCTGGGCAGGGAACTCTTGCTTCCTGTGAAACAGATGATGCTGCGTATGATGGTTCCTCTTCAGCAGTGGCCTTATGAAATGTGCGTTTCTCTTAGATTACTGTTTCCACGCAAAAAGCTGTGCTAACTCCGGGAAGCACAACTAATGTTCTGACAGTTATGATCGTTAGCTTCCTTTAGAATCATATTCTCCCAAATGTTATGGATTGATGTAGCACCTCAGCCAGTGATAACCAACATAATCTTTACGGGTGTTATTAGCAGTACTGAGTGGGGATTTCTAATGCTTAAACTGGTGCAAACTGACAATTCTCTGAGCAAATCGCAGTCCACTCTATGAGCTGGGGAGAGCGAATTCTGGAATATCTACTGCCACCGTACTTCAGCATAATGTTTTAACTTTTCCATAAATCACTCTGTACTTTTTCTTTGGAAGCTTAGGAGGGAGAACCCTACAGACTCCTGCAAGCTATGTGAACACGCACTTGAATTATGTATGCTTTGTTTTGTAGCAAAATAATACCACCAAAGATGAATGAACTAAATCTCATAAGCCAATAAAATGGAATGACACTGAATTATGGAAGCACATAAAGTGTCTGGACAGTCATTTATATAAAAATCTAATCTTTGTAATCAAGTTTATTTTAGCCTCAGGAAATGGATGCCAAACACATTACCCTTAAACATGCTTGTTCACTATCCCATCATTTCATCACCCAAAATAACTTAAAATCAGCTTAACAATATATTCCTTTTGTAAAAAAACAAAACAAACAAACAACAAAATAACCAACAAAACACCAATAATTAGTATTTATTTTAGGTAACAAAAATAAAGGCCTAGATGATGCAAAAAGAAGAGAAAATAAATTCTGCTTCTAAAACAAATTTTGAAAAGGCGAAGAAGCTCCTATTTTCATCAGTTTCTGTGAGACGTGTTTGTAGTTTCTTTAGTATGTTTAGAGAGCAAGAAGGGGACGTAGTCTGTAGCTTTACAACTTTGTATGTCAGCATCTGCTAAGAGCAAATATTTGTACCTTTTTTATGTCTTTGCATAAATATGACATTGTTGCTTTGGAGAGCACCTTCATGTTTTTTTTTGGAGGGTAGTTATTAGATAGTCATTGCTTTAGAGAAGGGCTATGTGCCTGCCATTGGCACGCTTGTTAGCAACTGGAGAGAACAAGCATTGAGGGGAAAATACTGACAACTGATGCCCTCTCTTGCCTTCTCTCCAGATTGCATGTTTCTACTAATGGGTCATGTCTCCTACCTGGACTTAAAGAACTGAAAGAGCTCTGTGGTCCTCTAGTTAGGTTCAACTCCTAGTTGTCATCAGAATGGTTTTGAAGAGCTAACTAAAGATGTTTTGTAGATTTTTATTGTATTGTTCTAAAATCTAGAAGGCTTGTAGAAACTTTTACTTCTGGAACAGATAAAATGACAAGATTTTTCTAATTGCATGACAGCTTTAATATTACTTGTATTTTCTGTGTTTATAGACTTGCACTTGCTTTTAGTGTGTGGACAATATTTGTAGGAGGAAAAGTCACAGACAGAATGTGAAAGAGCCATCAAACCCACCACTGCAACCATTTGGAATAAACAAATGTCTTTTTTCCTTTCCAACTTTGTCTTGCCTGTTTAATGTTCTGTCTTGGTAGTAACAGAAGACTTTACTGAAGAAAATAACACAGCCCAGTTATATGAATATGCAATTCGTTGTTCATTGCGCATGATCTTTTAGCATAGATCTTCAGTGTTCTGTGATCTTTTAGAAATGTAAAAGATGAAGAATTAAAAATCTTTGATTCATATTGCAGCCTTGTAGTGTAATACCATCTAGATAGATGTCCATTTTGCAGACAAAGCTCTGTAGATATTGTTTGTTTAAATCAAATTGAGATGATTTCAGCGAGAGGCACAAAGATGCCTTCATGAATCTGGTTTGCTCTCCTGTTTCTCCTTCTTTCTGGCAAAATGGAAATAATAATACAGTCTGGCACCACAGAGCTGTTTATGAGAGATGTTAATTGGGAGCAGATGTCTCCAGTGGCAACAAAGGCCATAGAAATACGTGTAGGTGTTTGTGTGTATGTAGGTATATACATATATATAAACAACAGGCTGTTTCTATTCCATATGCTGGACTAAATGGCTTTCCACATTTGTGTAGTCCTCTGGTAGCCCATTCAGACTGCAAGCTTCTTTCATGTTACACGCCCATTTTAATTTATTTATTTATTTATTTATTTATTTCCAGCATGGCTTAATATAAAATTCACACTGAACAAATTTCCCTAATAGGATAGAAGTGAGTTTTGCCATTCATTTGTTAGCAGTTTCACACTCAGGATTTTCACTTGTGAAGGCTGTGGCACGAGGATCAGAGGAGGTATTTGCTGGAGGGAAGGTGTGCATCCTAACCTTAACAGCCCAGACTGGATCTCTTGGGCTAATCTCCTGCCTGATCTGGGCAGAAGAATTTATTCAAACTCTTAATATACCCAAACTGGTAAATTTTCAGGTCAATAACATGTTGTTTAAAAAGACTATTTACAGAGCTAAAAGATAGTAAGTGTTGCCTTGTAAGCTTTATATTCCAAGTATGTAACAATACATGAGCAAAAATTTACATGAAAATACCATTATTGGATTTGTTTAAAACCTCTGTATTTATGTTGCAGGCAACCTTTATTTGACCTTTGTGCGTAAGCTTTACAATGGAGGCTTTAATTACATGATAACTAACAGATTAGCTTTTCCACTGGACCCCTGCTTTGTTCCAACCTAAAGATGGGCAGCACTCGCTTAATGAGCCCCTATTCAGCATTCTGTTTTACTTTCATTGTTCGATGTGTGACCATCACCTTATTTACTGCATGCTATTCAAAACCTGCTGAGGCTGTAATTATTAATTTCCTCCCATGTTTCCCTCAGACACCCATCATTGTAGTATCTGAAAGTTCATTAAATTTGGTTTCAGAAATCCCTGGTAGACAAAGGGGTGTCTGTACTCCATGTTGCCTACAAGGCAATGGGGCAGAGGAGGGGCAGATTGGGTGAAAACGTGTGTTTTGAAAGCTGTGCATTCACAGTTGGATTACACCAGCCTCACTTTGAATGCTAAAGGAAGGATATCTCTCCCCATTGCTGTTCTCTTTGTAGCCCTTAAGCAACCACATGTTGAAGCAAACTGCTGATGAGATTGTAAAATGGCTTCATCAAAACAGATGGGAAACTAATTTTCGAGTGGGCTCTTATCAGTGGAATTGCTGAAGCCTCTGGTGGAGTCATTCCTTAGTTTTACTTCATGCTTATTTGTAGTGTCTTGGGCTTGACCCTTTAGTGCTTACTGAAACCACAGCATGGTCTTCCAGAGATGGGGGATAATTAGGAGTCATCAACGTGCTTGCCAATTTGACTCGGGATTTTTAAGTTGAGCGTAAAGAAAAAGTGAAGGAAAGAACACCCAAGAAGTGCTGGGAGAAGTAGGTCAGAGCAAAGCATTTACCTGCATTTCTCTCAAATCATTCATTTATTTTTAGTTTTAATAATTTTTGTTCTCCTCGTTGACAGCTATCATATCTACCTTCTAAATTTCTGGGAGGGGGATGGGGGAAGTAGCATTCTTAAAGCAAAAATAATTCCCCCTTATGAAACAAACTTTGAAGATTATTGTTGTAGCATCTTTTATGGATGGTTAAGCTGGTAATTTTTTTGAAGTGTTCTTTTAGTGTAGTGTGGTTATATTTGGTGCTGTTTAAACTCTCTCATAAAAAAAAAGAACTGAAAATATAAGTCTCATAATGTAGTACGTAGGCCTACTGTACCAGAGCATGATGCAGCACGATGTCCTGGCATATCTACTGCATGCAACTTCTCCTTTGAGTGAACAGTGTAAGTGGTACAAATAATAAGTATGGTTTATGCCTGCAAGAGTGTAGCATCCTCCACACCATTCATTTTTATAGGAGGGGGGATCTCTGTAATTCAGAGGATCAGGTTATTATTTGGATGCTTTCTTTATCCCTGTAGTGCCTAATACCACCTGGTAGAAACTTTTTACTTTGATATATGTTTAAGAATAGAAAAAAAGCTGTTTTTGATGTTGTTAACAGCCACCTGTCGGATGTTTTAAGTTTAAAGTTCAGGCAAGAAATTTGCTTTTCTTTAACACTTTCATCCCTTGACTCTGAGAAAGGAATTTTTCACTTAAGCAATATGTGGTCTTTTCCTGTCAGCAGCTGGGAGAATGAGGATTACATTCTCTAAACAAAGCTCAGCACTGTTGTCAGAGCTTTCTTTTCAGAATGTCTCCAAAACCATAACAATGGCAAGGCAGGTTTCAGACAAGCATTCCTTCAAAACACCTGCGTGCACCCCAGAGCAGGATGCTGATCATAGTGTCCTGTGGGCTCCAATGCTATGTCCAGGTCTGGTTCCTTGGGAATTTGCTGGATACATACCATAAAGAAATTCAAACAATTTATATGATGTAGTAAACAGTTGCTGTCTGATTCCTTAAACCCCTCAGAACGGACATGGAAGGACTCTTTTAAATAGCATTTTTCTTCCCTTTTTTGAAAATATTCCTTGGCCTGTTACAGACTTACCCTAGACATATAACAGTATTGTTGTGAGTAAAGCAATGGTAATGCTTGTCAGTTTCAGCTGAGCAGAGTTGACACTTTTTACAACATTTTCCATCTCCTTTATTGTTCATGCCCATTGTTTCTTTGACTGTTTGTTCTCTGCATTCAGTACAGGCTGAATATATTGCTCTCCACCTTCCTCTATAAGTTAACAATTCACTTCTGTGTGCATATATAGCAATTCTGTGGTAAGTGAAAAGTTCTCTAGTGCGTAAAGAAAGACATTTAGAAAGGATAAAAGTAGCCAAGTCTCAACTGACAAATGCTGCAATTTGCAAAAGCATATGTATGTTGAATGTGGGCAAAAAAGAAAAATTACATTGTTAGAACTTCATTTTTACTCACATGAAAAGTCAAGATATATGTATTTTTAATCAAGTCACTTTTTGTTTCAACCTATTGATCAGTCTTTTGGAATAAACGAAGACTGTGTAGTCAAATCTTAGCATCTTAGCATCTTCATAGGGATATTACATTAAATAATTAAAAGTCTGGAGTCAAATGTGTTATGGATTATTTTACTTGGAAAATATGCTTTCTTTCCTTTGTTAAAAATTATCTCAAAGGAGGTTAGAAAGCATTGATAGAGCCACAGTATGGTTTTTAATGTTGCACTGTTCCTCTGACATTGAGCTATTATGACTAAAGAAACATACTGCAGAATCAGGTTCAGTAATAAAAATAAAATGTTTTAATTTAGCCCAGAACTTGCTGTAAATTCTGAATCTTAAGAGGAAAAAAAAAAACAAAAGACTGCAGTCTCATTGTTTCCAGAGCTTCCATATGTCTCCTTGAAACAGTTTATTGCCTGAGTTCTCTAGTTCTAAATCTCAGCATTTCTTCCTTTTTTGTTTTCTTCTTCTTGACAATAACAGTGATGATTTCGGACTCTCACCATGACTGATCCTGTATTTGATCTGTTCATATTCTGATGTGAGCACAGCAATGATGATGTATGTTTACTTGATTAGAGCTCAGGGGAGGATGGACCTTTTATTTTGTTTGACAGCTAATAGTCATTTTTAAATTATGTACTCTTGTTTATTAGGTCAGAACAGAATTTAAGATGTTCTGAAATAAAAAAGTGAAATTACATGAGAAAGTGTTGATGCTTTGAAAAATTGAGATTGGTTTGGTTTCAATTGGATTGGTTTTTGGATAAGCGATGACTTTAGTTTTGAGTAAAGAGTGATGAAAAATGAGTCTGGAAGGCTTTAGAGATTTTTTAAAATAGGAGCAGGCAATTATTCCATTACCTCCATAGACTATCTGTTCCCATTCTTATTTGCACTTTCAAATATAATCTCATTTTCAGAATGTCTAAGAGAGATCTCAGCTGTAAAATGTCAGCCCTTATTTCTTGTCCTTTGTGAGTGCGCATGGAGCAAGAACACATTCCATATCTCTTCACAGAGACCTCATCGTTAATTCAGAGCTGTTACCATGAGGCTCTTGACTCTAGACTGACAAACACTCTCCTTTTAATAATTTCTCATAGATCGTTATTTTCGCATTTGTGACAGCTGTAGTTGTTCCTCGCTGAGCTTTTTTCACAAGCTCTTGTCCTCTTTGAGCAATGCTGCCCAAAGCAAGATACACCTTCTAAAGAGGCTCTCCCATTCCCAAGCAGGAGGCTTGTTTCTCCTGTCTTACACAGAGCAGTCTCTGGATGCTTCCCAATCCAGTAGCTGCTTTCTCATGAATTATTACACTGATGACTTGTTTAAGCCTGTGACCCACTGTCTAACACTGCACATTATAGACTAGTCAGTTGTTCTCTGTGTTGTATTTGTGCAGCAGATTATTGCTGCTTTTATTTGGACTTATCCTCACTGAGTTTATGATGTGTTAGAGGAGTCTCAGACTGAGCTGTAAGCAAAGCACGTTGTTACTGTTGTTAATAATTGCTATTTTATAGGTAAGGGAGCTTAGGGTCAGGCTAAAAATAGAAGATACCATCACTTCTAGGGCAAAGTTTCACAAGCCTGTGAAAATAAAGATCACTTGGTGGTAGCCATCTGATTGCAGCAGTTCCTTTATGTTGTGTATGATTTTTTACAAATTGTGTGGTCATATTAAGAATTTGTGGCTTGAAAATAGGAAAGTAGTAGTCTTGCTCCAGGTGAAATGGGACTGGAAATAGATCCTTCTGTCTGGTACTGAGTGTATCTATTTATCGTGGAATCGCAGAGTGGTTTGGGTTGCAGCTGACTGTAAAGACCAGTTATGTCCAGCTAGCAGGGCTACCACCTACTGGATCAGTGTGCCCGGGATCTGACCTTAAACACCTCCAAGGATGAGGTGTTCAAGCTTCTCTGGGCAGCCAGTTTCAGTTTACCACTATTCTCATAGTGAAGAGTTTGAGCACATCCTTGCTGATATGTAGTTATGCCAGGTGTTAAATTTGAATAAATGAGTATATACACACAGAGCAAAAAAGCATCAGTCTTTGTGCTGGGAGAGGTGCTTGCCCACTTGCACAAGGATGAGTAACTATCTCCCGAGCCTGCTTCCTGTCACCCCCAATTTCACGTCACTCTTCTTTCTAACCTTTTCAAGTAATCCAAAGAATATGTGATCAACGTCTGAAACAACACATTTGTTCCCAGTAGCAAAGACTAGTCCCAGAGTAACTTTTTGTAAAGCTCTGTTTTTACCAGACAGCAATCCATATTGAAGCTTATTAAAGTCATGTGTTCAATTTTTTCATAATTGCTCCCATTCAAGCTGTGGCAGGCAGCCAATAAAGCACTAAGTGGAAGTTTCTGTCGGTCCACCTGTCTTTCTGTAGCTAACGAAGTGTGCCGTTTTTTGTCTTGTAGACGTTACACAATTCATTGTCAGAGGAACTTGTTATATATAGACTTAAAATAAATTAGTTTTAGACAAGGCCAAAGCCATTCTACTATACTTCTTTGTGTAGTAAGTCATGTATTTATTATACAGAGTGACACATTAATACTTTGTTTGGGTGGAGAGCTTATTCTTGTACCAGAACAGGCAATTCTGGTTCTTGGCTATATATTCGTATTTTAAATATCCTGTTTAAAAAGGAAAACATCCTGAGCAGCATAGGTTTCAGCAAGGACATGCACCAGTCTCTGCTATTTTGCTTCATCAGTGAATTGCAAGTTCTTCTCCTGTAAGAGTTGCTGAGGTTTTGGGCCGTCACCCTCTTCTAACACCCAGTTTTGAGATGCAGTTTCCTTACACTATGCTTCAGATCACAGAAAGGTCAGATATTGTTCCACATCACCTTACTTTGAGAACTGGGAAATTAATTTTGTAGACTTCAAGGATGTAAAGAATTTTTAAGTGTACCACTCCTGATGCCTATGAACAAGTATGTATCAAATCTGCAATTAATTTGTAGCTGAAAGTGCCTTCTGGATCACAAAGTTGACTTTAGAAGAGGCCACACTGGCAAAGCAAAGCAAAATAATTAATGTCCTGTTTTCTATCAAAGCAGTTCATCTTGAAAATTTTCTTTGCCTGCAAGGAGATTGGCAAAGACAGCTGTTTCTTCATCCTGGAATATGGCCCAAAAAAGGTCTTCCTTAATCTGAAGGGGGAAAAAAATAAAAAAATAAAAAAGACACTACGGTTATTTTATTATGAGCAATCAGTTTAGCAGCAGGGTTTTGGATTTTCTTTTATTTCTGCTATAAAATTCAGGTGTGCTGAGGCATATTTATAGAAGAAGAGGAGCAAGCCAGCAACTTGGCTTGCTTGGCCATTAGCAGCAAAGCACTTCTGGATGATCTAAGAAAATTCCTCCCTCTGGGAGAATGATCTCATAGTAAGACAGGAACCTTAATTTTGGTGATACCCAAACTGTCAGCATAAGATTTCCTTGTCCAGATGGTTTTTGAGCATCCAGTGATCAAGTTTGGTCAGGCGCGAGAAGAAGTAAAACCTGGGCTCCCTTGCTCAAATTTCAGCTGCTTTTCCTGCTGTTAAGAAAACCCATTTCTTTTATTGACTGCCTACTCTCCCTGGAGGCTTTTTCTGATAGAAATATAGGGATACATCTAGCTTTTTGTTGCTGAGGAACTGGAGTAAAAGAAGGGAGGAAAAGAAGGGTATGAAAGAGGTTGCACATGCTTAGATTTTGTTAATATTGGGCCTGTGGTATGTGTCAGGTGACTGGGCATGTGACTAATTTTTTGTCAAATAGGTTTTTGTTGTTTTTTTTTCATTTTAGATGTTTTTACAGGCTGGATTAATTTCTGTGACCTCTTTTTCCAGGGTGAACATAAATGTGATTCAAACAATATTAGGCCTAATCAAAATTAACTCAGTTGTTGATTTTGCCTGGAGGATTAGCTAAGGTGATTTACCACTGCTAGACGGGATAAAAGACAGTAGGTCAAATTTGCCCAGTTCAATCTAGTTGTTCCTAGCAATGCAGAAATTTGTCATTTAGTTGAATCTGAAGTATTCACATCGTGCAGAAGAGAATGAGAATTATCTCCCATCTCTGCCCATGCAAAGGTTATTCATATGCTTTTGGGTTTGATATATGCGTGTTAACACTTTGGCAAGACCTCCCAATTTCTTGATGATCTGCTAAATAATTAGAGGCTGTTATAAACTTACTTATTAAGAGCTAATTCAGGAATTAGTCTATTCAGGAATTAGAGAAAAGTCTCCTCACCAAAGTAAGGGGCCTTCGGGGTGTATCTAAACTTTAATCGCACAGAGGTTATTTGTGTAAGGTCTTTCACACAGTCATACCATGTGGCTCCTTCACCACAATAATGCAGTCTAAGATCACTATGTTATTTTACCCCTTCTGAAGGAAATGCCAGAGCTTTGAGTTTCATTTTCAGCACCTCCCTGTAATGTATCTCCTTGTTTCTGTGCACTTAACATGTCCGTTCACAAGTGTGTCTATCAGCATCTCTGCAGTGCATGGGAGCAGGCAAAAGGGTTTTGACTTAAGGCTGTTCTTCCATCAGAGCAAAAGAGACTGAAATGAGAAGTGGAGCCTTATTTTGAAAAATATGGCAGAGGCATGCACAACAATTGAAAGCTCAACTGATCAGACTCAGATGTTTCTCACCCCAAGTTATCTTCTGTTTAGTCTTTTAAAATCATCAGATATTATCTTTTTAAATTGTGCAGCTTCTCAACAGAGTCCATCAGTCTGTACTCAAATATAGATAATCCTAGTGTGTTCTGAGAAACAAAAGGCGGAGTTTAAACTGAGCTGGTGTCTGCCCTCTCCAGTCTATTTCTCTTCTGTTAATGAATAAAGGTGAACTTCTGGGTGATAGGATGTAGGGGAAAAAGAATTCAAATAGCTGTTTTGCCTCTGATCTATAGAGCATGGAAGTAAATCCCACTGCCAAACATCTAAAACTAACCCCAAAAAGAAAATCAGAGCTATTCTTTTCTGCTCCTTTACTGCTGTTTTTCACAGTCTGGGTCATTGGCTACAAGAATCTGAAGGACAGAGGGAATTATTTTTCAGAGACAGAAACACTCCCAGTGTGAGCCAGTTTTATCAGTAATGCTATTATAATGGCTGTTATACCTACAACCCCTATTTCCAGATTAAAACTTATATTTAAAGTTATATAAATGAAGGTTAATGTGTGAGATGATGAATGAAGAGGTGTTCTTTGTGGATAGATTTTGGCAATGTTTTACTCTTTCTCCTAAGATTTGCTCCAGTCTTCTTATATAATTCTGTGGGGAACAACATCCACGTGTTCTTCTCCTAGTAATGCAAAATACAGATGTCTTTGGAGAATTAAGACTCTTGCATAATTTGGTTTCATTTTCAGTAGTAAACGTTTATGAAAAATAGTATATTCAACCGTTCAAAGTAAGCCTATAAATTCCCATAGGTTTCCTTGCAGCACTAGTCACTGCAGTCAGTAGCAATTATTTAAGATTTGCTCCACAGACTTTATATGTTCTCTATCTAAATATTTTTCTGTATTAGCATGCAGGCAAAGTAGCATAAGACTGACATTTTGAATGCTAAAAGTTGAAAAATAAATACAAATGCCAGAATTCTAATGCATTTTAACCTTAAAAAAAAAAAAAAAAAAAGTAATGTAGCAAAAATTGTAATGGAAAGGTAATTTGCATTGACTTAAATAGCAACCCTTCCAGGTGGGCTAAGAGTGACGAAGACAGAAAAGGAGTGCTGAGGAGCTGCTAGCAGTAGTCTGCTACAGGAAGCACACTAAGATTACCCTTAAAAGTCCAAATTGGGGATGAGGCATGCTGCCAGACCTGGAAAGCATTTCCTACGGCCACCATGTAGACTACTGGAGACTCTGCGCACCAGGGCTGTTTGACTATTGCTAAATGTCTGATATTTGAAGCTAAAGAATACAACTGTTTACTAGCAAATCCAGATGTAATTGATTTGTAGCTATTTTGCACATAGTTGCCCAGAGTCTGAAAAGATGTGTGTCTTTAGATATCCTCTGCATTATAAAATCCAAGCAGCTTTGTGTTAATTAAACTGTGAAACACCCCACGAGGTTTGCCACGTGGTAGGATGTTTTGGAAAGAATGGTGTGCTTGAATGCTGGGTTTGATTCAAAGAGTTGCTCTAATTATTTTCTTCCTTCTTAAATGCTACTTTTCCATGAAGTACTAGGAAAACAGTGTGTCCCCCCTGGGTGATGCATTTGATCAGCTCTTGCTGAAGTCCTTTTTTCTCCCTTGAAACTGACCCATCAGTGTAGAACTGCAGCCTCATAATGTATTTAAATAAACAACAATAAAAAAAGCAACAGAGTGTGATTTGCATTAAGCTTTATTAAAACCCAAGATGACTTTTAAGTGACTCACTGACATCTTGATGAGATCCAACCTGGGAGGTGAATTTGCAAAGCAGGAAAGTTTGCCACCAGTAGCTTAACTCCATGTGACAAATTCTTGAACACTGAGTGGATGAAATATTGGTTATGTATTTTAATTGGAGCCCATTATGTCACTGTTTTCACAGATATATGGAGCTCTTTTAGGTTTTTATAATTAAAGATATGTAAATTGGTATATCATTATTATGGGAATAAACAGCTATCGTGACATCCTGAGAATTTTCTTATTGCTGATTCCTTAGCATTTCTACTTCTTTAAAGGCACTTTTCTTTATTTTTAACTTAAATATATATATATATTCAGTCTAATGCTTAATCTTAGTATCCTGTTAAAATTTACAGCTACAATAGAAAAGTCTTAATTAACAGTATTGACCTTAGTTTGTTTCCTGTATGTTTGAATAGCAGTACAGTTGATAGAGCTGATGGAAAAAGTCAAGATGATAAACTTAAGATGGTGCAGATCAGCTTTTACTTTTTAGGCCCGAGGTATTCATAAGTTTGAGTTAAGTGTGAGTAACAGTTTCAACTAAACAAAAGGAGGAATTTTGAAAAATTGTATGGATAGTTCTCAATGAAATGTAAGTACTTTTACTTCAAAATAACATTTCTATGTAGATGCTGACCTGGCTCTATGCACCAAAAGCAAAAATGCAGTGTTTTCAAGAAGCAGTAAATACTCCAGTATAGAAACAAAATCTGAAAATTCCTATTCTTCCTATGAAGAATTCCTATTCTATCCTATGAAAAGACATCCTAAAGCTTGGGCACCCTCTTTATTTAAATATGTATATATTTCCATGTGACCTCCTTTGAATCTTTGGCTTTTCCTCCTTACTCTCATTGTAGCATCATTTGTGACCCCAAGATCTCCGGGGAAAAAAAGCACTTGGCTGTACTACTTCTCCAAACTATTTGCAAGTTAAACAAAGCTCCTTCCAGGCCAGAAGTCCCAATCAGTTATTGCCTTCCCCGTATAGAATCTGCTTGGTGTCTCCATCTCTCTGAGTTGCAGCAGAGGGTGTTATAAACATACAGACTGAGGGGGTTGGCCTGCAAAAATAATGTGTGTAGAGGCAAGGTAAATAGTTTATATCTTCTTCAGCCTCTGTGTTGTGTCACAGAGCTGTTAGCTGAATCAGAGCAGTCTGCTTTGGCCTAAAATATATGTCTTAGGACTTATGTAGGAGGAATAGTTGGGTCTGATGAGGTAGAGAGGTTGTGCCTTCAGCATCTCTGATGGCAAACAGAGATTCTCACCAACATCCTAGTGAGATTCTGGCTGAAGCAGCAGCCAATCGAAGAGCATCCCAATTTTGAATACCATGTCCCATTTTAATTTGCAAAGCGCAATCAGGAAAGGAGTTACCTGCTTCTAATTCCTATCTTTATGAACTGTGAGTTGTGTACCCAAGCTATGGGAGTATAATTTGTCTCCTTTCCTGCTTATATGTATCCAGCACTGATAGTCAAAGGGAGAAGAAAGGTGTTTTAGAAGTATTTAGATGTTTAGAGGGGTCCATAAGATGCTTGTTATAAAAGTCTGAATAATGTGAGAGAAGGCATAGATGACTAGACTTTGGCAGCTCACATAAGAGTCCTAACCTATATCCACAAAACTCTACTTCTGCTTTGTTTACAGATTAATTCGTGTAAATCTGATCTGTGGGGATTATTTACACTTAGATTTCCATTGCTTATTTTCTTTTTCTGACAATAATCCCTACAGCCCATGGAAACCCCAGCTCATATCGTTTGGGTTCAGAAGACCAAGAGGGCCCTCAATGTATGACCTAGAAAATTAGAAGCAATATAGAAAGCTTGCTGCTGAGGAATTTGGAAAGGGGAGTTGCTTTTGGAAAGAAGAGCTTCCTAGTTTGGGTCACTGTTGTCTGGCTGTGGAGCCCGTTGTCTATATCCGAATTGCCAGAGGTTTGAGAAGTTTGTAAACATGGCTAATTGCTCAAGTGCGTTGTCCTCCATCTCTTCTCCCTGAATGAACTTCTGGAAAGCTTTTAGATTGATGAAGCTGAGTGTCAGCTTCTCAAAATCTCTGAGCTTGTTTGATTGGAGAAAGGCTGGCCGCACCTGTTGGTTACTCCTGTATGTGATTTGAGGGTGCTTGGTGTCTGTCTGAAGGAGTATTAAGTTGTCCTTCTCCTGAAAAGGGAAGAATGGTTGGAGAGGAAATATTGGTGAGATCTATGTTTGCTGTAGAGCAAACTGAGCAGCGGATAGCATGTGCATGCAAAGAACAACTAGGAGAAACAAGTTCTTTGGAGAGATGAGGAAAATATGTCAAATTTATATGTCAAATTTTCTAATGTATCTGTTTTGTAAATAGTTCTCCCTATTATCCCTGGTATCCAAGAGGGAAACCACACACAGTTTTCCTTGGTATCTCTTGGTGATGCTTAACTTGTGGTACAGTGGGTATAAAGGAATTTTTCAGAGCACGTGGCTTTTTTTCTTCTTCAAATAGTTTAAAAGGGCTCTGAAAGGAGCACACAAAAATCACAGAAAGAATCTGTTTTACAGGACTTTATAGAATTGTGCAGGAAATACAATGTTCAGGCAGAGTAACTTGATTGTGCTGGTTTATTGTAAGCATGTCTGAAAAGCATGTTCTTTTCACTTTTAATTTGGCAGTATTTTGGTTTGAGCTATTCTCATAGAAGTTGCTATATAAAGTACATCTGGTCCTCACTAAAAGTGTGCTGAGCCCCGTTGTGCCACCAGTGTTAAGGGTAGAAAATGAATTTGCCTTTGGCAGGAACAAAAGCTCCTGAGAATTCTAAGGGCACAGGATTGCAGGGAAGGGAAAACGAGGTCTTAAAACACTTGATTAATATTATTGCTGAATCTGAAAACATTTTATTACTAGTGAAGGGAATTAGAAATATGATGCTAGAGTGCTGGTTTTCCTAATAAGCTGTTTCTGAATGGTGTGAGGTTTTAGAGTTAAGGATTTTGACTTCTTCCCAAGCCCTCCCTAGTATTTCTCATTCATTGTTGAATAAGAAATTGAAAGAAATCCCATAAACCTATTGCAGTGTGTGCTGGACTTGGTTTTACATTCTGTTTTAACAGCATAACTCAGATTATTTTCAGTGGAGACTAAGTTTTAGGTGAGAAACAGGGGAATTACTGCAATACATAATTTTTTAATTGATTTTCCCTAACTGACAAAGAGAAAGCAACAGGAATTCAGTGCAAAGCCAAGATTTTGTTATTTAGATTTAGGTTTTCTAAACAGGTAATGATTTTACATCATGGCTTTTACAGATGTAGAAACAAAAATCACCGATTCTTCCCTGAAACATAGCTAGCTTTGGAATTTAATCAGCTTGATTTAATAACTCTCATCAACAGTGCTGTTGAGGATAAAACCGAAGAAGTGTGCCTTTTTTTTTTTTTTTTAAATTTTTATGATGAGTATCACAGCCTATTGAAACTGCAGCAGACAGGATGTAGAATAAATCATAAACAGATACGAATGTCCTTTATGCTTTGGTGATTTATGACATTTATGTTCATATGAGGATTCTAGTGCTGGATAACAAATGTGGTTGATTATACAAGAAAATATATGTATTTTTTTTTCTCTCCAAGTACATTCTGGACTGTTCTAAACAGAAATTTCTTAAACTTAATATGTCAAATAAGCATTAAAAGTTTATTCTTGTTTGTTTTGAGGTTAGGTGGATATTGTTTACTACAAAAATAAAGTGTATAGTGTTAGCTTGATGCTGAGGATGTTTTCATCATGTTTTTTTAAACTTCAATTTTAAACTGAATTCCGAGGTAAAACTAACAGAGTACTCTCCCTTATAGTTCTTGCTTCAACTCATCAGATGAGGTGTGTGCCTCACAGTTCCTTAGCAGGATCCTACAGCTGTAGATTGCTATTGATTTAGCAAAAGTTATTCATAGTTTCTGCTGATTTTCTCACTGATGTTCTTGTTTTTTTGGCCATCTGTTTTACATGTAATTTGTGTCTGTGAAAGAAGAGGCATTGCATATAGATGGGTGTGTAAATGGAGTATTCTAAGTAAATGTTTTTTGAGAAAGATTTGCTGGTTACTTAACTACAGTATATTTTCCTGAAGAATGTTATTAAAATTAACATACTGATGTCACATAGTCACACACAGTCATTGATTTTCTGCTGAATTCAGTTCCAAATCTTATAATCTACTTTCCTTGGATGTACTGGTAACTGAAGGTGAAAAAATCTGTGTCCTGTGCTGTATCAACTGGCTTCTTTTTTTTTTTTTTTTTAAGGTATCGAGGTGAGTGGGACCGATTCTTTCACATACATGGGTGGTACTTGTGTCCACTACCTTCAGTCTAAGGGGAAGCTACTTGGAAAGGAAACTGGTATACAAATGTATGGGGACTCCTGCAAAAGGAATGCCTCCTGTTTTATTAAGTTGGCCCATGTCATCAGAGGCAGATGTTGGTGGTATGACAGCAGAGGCTGAACCTTCCTGCCAGTATCCCATTACATTGTGTTGCTGTGCAACAGATGACAACAGATGGGGCAGTTTCACAAAGTGGTATCTGGCATGGGAGTGTGTACGAAGCAAAGGAGCATCACTGAATTCTTGCGTGTGGAAAAAACTGCACCTACTGCCATTCATTGATGCTTATTGAACTTTTCTGGAGAGCAAATAGAGGATGTGAGTGCAGTGACATGGTGGGTGGTGCATCTCAGCAGTGGTAATAGAGACGTTAAAGACAGGCCACATTCTAGACGATCAAGCTGCTATCACACTATGAAAGGGAAAGTGTCTCAGTCATTTCATCCACATGAATCAGCAAGTTATGACTAGTGAACTATGCGCAGAGCTGCATCTTCATTGTATTGGAACTGATGGTGGCAATGCTGTAGTATCACAAAGTTTGCACCAGGCAGGTTCCATGAATGCTCACACAGGAACAGAAAGAACACTGTTCAAGCTTTTTAGGAGGTATTGAACCAATACAAGGTTGGAGGTAACAGTTGCCTGAATCACGTCATTATTGGCGGTGACATGTGGTATCATCACTACAAGCTACAAGATGGAGTCAAAACAGCAGTCCGTGGAGTGCTAATGTGAATTCCCCATCTAACTAAAAGTTCAAGCCACAGCCCTTGGTGGGTAAAGTGTCTTTTGGGGTAGGAAAGGAGTGATTCTTGTGGATTTCTTGGAACCCATACAAACCATCAGCTCTGACCACTGCATCATGATGCTAACTAAGCTGAAGGGTTGAACTTCCAGAGTCAGGCCAAAGAAGAAGACAGCCTTTCTCTTGCAATATAATAATGCCAAGCCCCAAACTAGTGTCTTGCTCCAGTCATAGGAGGGAGAGGAGATTCTTTTATGTATGTATACCCGAAAGTGAGATACAACGGGTCTTAAACAAATTAGACCTGTTTATTATGTATCCTAGTAGCTTAGGGAGTTGGGGAAGGGAAGATGGGTGATAGAAAGGAGATAGGAAATAAAAGCAAGAGAAATATTCACCACGTCTCCAGAAGGTGATTGTAGAGTCAGATGAAGATCTTCAGTGGTGGTGGGTCATCAGAAGTTCTATTATTCAGCTGACTACTCTCAACAGCAACAGAGTGACCTTTGAGCCTAGAAAAAAGAAGGGTTCAGACAACCAGTTTGAAGACTGTGGAGCATATATCTTGACTGGACTGTCATATTGCATCCACTGCATTGTCTAGATTTGGTGCCTTCTGACTAATATCTCTTTGAGGTGATGAAAGATGGACTGCATAGACAATATATTCCTAGCAATTATACTGTCGTAGCAGATATTGTGTCACCTTTGCTGGTGCAGATTCTTACAAGTACAGCATGCAGGTGGTACTTGTTCATCACTGGCATAAATGCATAGCTAATAGTGGTGATTGTGTTGAAAAATAGTTTTGGTTTTTTTTTTTTTGTTTTTTTTTTTTGTAGCTGGGAATTTGCTGTATCAAACAGTGTTGTTTTGCTCTTTGCACCTGTTGTAGTTTCCATGGAAATTAATAGAAGGCATTACTTTCAGAACAACCCACGTACAGTATTGCATGCCTGATAGTGAGTGAATTTTTATGGTCTTCACCATCATTCTAAAAAACCCTTTTCAATTTACCTTTTTCATTCTCCTTCTGTCTGGTAATGCTGGTTGATGGTGAGTGCTGTCCCCACCCTGGAAAGGGTCATAAGAAAATTGTTCTAGTATTGCAGAGTGCAGCAGGGCATTCATTTAGCTCTGGTGCATGAAATAAGCAGCAATAAGAAATACAAGTCGGCAGTGAGGAACTGCATATGATTTATAGGAAAACAGTATCCCCTGTGCATATTTACAAAATATCCAAATTCTTTTTCTTGATCCTTCGTAAAGGTTGACCAGGCCAATAATCAGACTGTGTAGCAAGGAAACAACCTCTTTTTTGTCAAAGACTTGACCACCAACACATTCTTTACGAATGTTGCTATTTTATAGAAGAAAGCTGACTTGTTATTCTATTTCTTAATCCTATATTTGGCATCTATTTCCTTATATATTTTGATGGAAAATGTTGCACAATTCATGCATTTAGTTATGTTAACAGTGTTATAGTGAGTTACAGTACATTACGGTAATGAAGAAGTTTAATTTTACATCTTTACCTAGCTATAAAATAAACTGTTTTATACAAATGAAAAGTTGAAAGCTTGGGAAAATATTTTTCTTTCTCTCTGAAGTTACACAGCATCTCAGCTTGAAACACGTATTTGCTATAGGCCCCTTGTTCCTATGACTTCGAGTATTTTTAGAGATTGAATGGACCAAAGGAAGGAAAATTTCAGCTGAATAACAATCTTCATCTTTCTAAAGGAACTAAAGAGAAAATGAATAATCTATTTCTGATTTTTTATTCATATCTGTGGACATAGCCACTATCGTGCAATTTCACATGAGGTGTTGGGAAGATGTACACTATTCTGTTTTGCTGGCATTAGTTGCTGCTTCTCATTGTCTTTCATTGAGATTGAGGCTTCTAATCAAATTTTAATGGACAAATGGAAGCTCAGTGCACTTCAGATTGGATCTCATCTGAAATACATAGCTTGGCTGCCTGTATTCTCCTATCTCTGTTTTCTGTAAAAAGTATACACAACCTCTCTCCCTCTTTTGTAAGGGAGGGCTAGCTGCAAGAAAAACAGAGCAAGTCTTACTTGAAAGTGGGAGCCCAAAGCTTCTTTTTCAGCAGTGAAGATATATAAGATTTGAATGTTTTGAGTCAATGCTGCATTCAGCAGCGTTGTTGAAATGCTTTGTATCAGACAGTCACAACTATGGGGATTAGGCAGCAGTTATGGAGGTCTGCTGGTATTGCATACACAAGCACACATACTGCATACAAGCTCTGTGATTCTGACCACTCATCTGTGCAAGACATTCCCTCCAGAAAGGTAAATATTATGCTTTCCTGCGTACCAAGGTGGTATACTTAATATGGCATAATTTAAGCATAATTTACAGTCTGCATCACTTATGGTTTTAGATGGGTATGAAAATGGGAGAGAGCTATAAAGGCTGACCCCACCCCACCCCCCCAGAAAAAAAGGGATTGGATGGTTTAGACAAATATTTTAGGAAGTGAGGAAAATATAAATGAGAGAAGAAAGAAAAGATCAGGGACCTCATCCAAGGATCTTTCGGAGAGAGAGTCTGGAAGAGTGATAAAGATTTAGAAGAAAATAGAAGAAAGTCAGTTGAGAGAGAGAGAGACCCGGAGAATGTTAACTGGGGGAAATAAGTTATTAGAAAGAAACTTATTTGGTTTATTTAAAAGAAAATTCCAGGAAGGCAATAACAACAACAAAAAGAAAACCAAAAGATGAAAAGATAGAAGTGCTTAAAAGATGAAGTTATGAAAGAAGACAGAGTAATTTGAACAGTAAAGTACAGGAACATTGGTGTTTTTTCTTTGTTTGTTTGTTTTATTAGTTAAAACAAGCATTTCACTATAATTTTCCTTGTCAAAGTGGTAAGATGAGCACAAGGAGTTTTTCTGGCTTTGGCTGATGCCACGTGGATATCAGCATCACGCATGCACTTTACAGTATTGCACGTTGCTTCTCTCTGCAGTAGGGTCTGTAATTGAGCTGTCTGGAGGATGGAGTGGCTGTTTGTTTTTTTTGCCTAGGGCTGTCCTAGATTTGGCCATTGCTTTGGCTTGCTTCATAAGTGTTCATAGACAGTGATTTTCACTTAAGAAATCACTTAATACATCTTTCTAATGCATATGATGACAGTGTTATACCTCACATTAATGTTCATTGTTCACATGTGACCAGTGGCTATAAGGACCTGCAATTCTGATATTTGACCTAACCATGTTGAATAGTACTGCCAATATTGAATAATTTCAGTATTTCACTTCATTTTCCCAGTGATTGTTTCAGCACAATTTTTGTTCCCCCAGTTTATTTATTTATGGTTTTGCTTCCTTCTAAAGAATCTCTACCAGCTTGCAATGAACAGGCCAAAATGTGCGTCTGCATGGCTTGCCTTCTCCATGTCTTTAGCCTGCATTTCATTTTGCCAGTGACCTGTCTGTGGCAGTCATTATTGGGTACTTGTGTGTTGAGCAGCAGGTAGAAGAATCAAGGACACTAAAGCACTGTTTTTTTTCTGAGCACTGTTTTCCTCAGAGTAAGCAACTTACAGCCTAACTAGTTTTATCATTTCAGGATTGTTGTTAGGTTATTCTTGCATTAGACAGGTGCTCTCTGGCTGTCTCCTTTCTGTAGTCTGTTATCCTGTGTTGTATGTGTGATTTCAGGCTATTCCAGAAAATCTGAATAGAGTGGGGAAAGAGGGAATCCCTATATGCTATCCTTGGGCCGATCGTTTAATAATGATTTTCATCTGCAAGGCAGAAGCACTTTTAAAAGAATATTAATGTTTGCATCAATGGTTCACAGATGGGCAACATGCATCACAGAGCATCTGGTATGAGGCCCAGTAATAAGCTCGTTGTCATCTTGGGAAGAGAATTTACTTTCTTTTAGCCTCATTATTATGTTACCCTGTATTGCAATATACCTGTGTGCAAGCTAGTTCTTCTTTTTGCTAGGCAAAAACATATTCACATTTTTAAATGATTTTAATGGCAGTGGATATTCATGTTAAGAGAATTAAATTTGTGTGATCCTACTGAAGGCCAAAAGGATTTGTCTAGGGACGAATAGGAGGTCATTACAGAAGCATGAGGAACCACAGTTCCAGGAGAACACCTGCTTTGGGAATATAGTCCTGCTAATTCCCTTCAGCTTGCTTGCCAACTGGATGAGTCACCAATATAAATCTATCAGACCCTGCTTGGAGAACAGTGCCTTTACTCTATATTTATTTATGGGAACATAACCTCTCTCTCTTAATCTCTGTGTCGTATTCTTTAGGACATTACTACCGTATGATGAAACTGAATATTTTTATTGAATCTATTGTGTAGTGCCAGTGGACCTGAATAGAAGAAGTGATACCAGAGATAACATAAAAGGAGTTGCTTTTCTTCTTAGACAGGCGTAAGGGAGTTCAATATTACCAGAAAAACAGCTTTGAACAATGCTGATAAAGAAGAGGTTTAATGAGGTTGGGGTTGTTTGCGGAAAATTAGTCTGCATTAGGGTAATATTCCTTCAGGGAGTGTTTATAATGCCTCCAGGAATGTGGAGGGGAGGGATAGGATTTCAGTGCAACCTCACAAGATTTCAGCTGCCAACACACTGCACACCTGTGTGTTCCCCACTCTGACCCCTGAGCTGCCTTGAAAGGTGCTGGCATCTGTAAGCACAAGGAAAGATCAGGTTTTTAATTGTTGTGACCAAGAGGAAAAAAAAAGTCCTTTTTCCCAACTCAGAATGCCTTGCATTTTATGCCTTTATAAAGGGTATTGGAAACTATTTTGTGTGTGTGCTTTTCAGTGATTTGGTGCCTTTTTCCCTCTTGATTTTATTAAATTAATATCTTGAAGATGTCATAGAGATATGGCCAAACAGATGAATAGTATTCACTAAAAAAAAAAAAAAGAAACAACAGAAAAAAGGGTTAGTTGGCAAGACTCAGGAAAATAATTTCATACTCTGTTGCTTATCCAGGCAAGAATGTTCACCCTAGCAATTGTGGATTCAGGCATGACAGGTTCAGCATTTATCACACATTCAAAAGTCTTTGATAGAATCTGATTTTTAAAATGTAATGATGTGGAGATGAAATTTAAATATTATTCTACAAGGATTTCCACTTTATAATGCTATACTTCAACACTGATATCTCTGGTAGTAACTTGCGAACTCCAAGTGAATATAATTTGTATCACTTGGAATTAACTGTTTTGTAATTACATTTTGATTTGTGTTCCTTTCTCAAATATTGCAGAGTGGTTAAGTTATACTATTTATGAACTTCCATGTCAGTAAATTTGTGGTAGAAAATTATGCTTATTAAATGCACACATTTTCCTTTTTGGAATTTAAAGTCGCTCAGTTTGGCATCTGTAGCTTATTTCTTGCAATCTAGTTAATTGAGTGGCTTCTCTGTTTATCTTCAAATGTAGATAAATGGCTTTCAGAGCAGTGTTTATAGCTTAATAGTTCCTGAAATAAGAGTCAACATTATCTCCGAGACTCTACCAGTCATAACTAATGATCCCTCTGCTTATACTGTTGAGCAAGTAAGGAGACACTGAACCCAGCCAAGAGCAAGGGCCCTGTGCTGTGGGAGGATAGTTTGTGTGTGATGGCGCCTAGCAGACAAGGCTTTCATGGCTCACGAGTGTTAATTGGGAATCCAAATTTGTCCTCAGCCACCTCTAACCTCCTATCATTGGACTGTCCTTCTAGAAATACAGATAGAAACCCATGGATAAGTTGACAACATGCAGCAGTCTTGTTTCTCTCAACATTTAAAATAAATAATATTCCTTTGCTCTTAGGTTTGCTTCAGTCTTGCCCATCAGAGCACATTTTGCCACATAAAATCTCTGCAGAAATTGGGGATATTTTTAATGTTCCAAACATCGCTGGCAGCGAGCCTAAAGAAGGCATTATGTTGAGGGCTGAAAGAGGATGAGAAAATAATTTAGCAGTTGGCAATTACTGCATTTTGTGCTGTAGCATTTTTATGACATTTTAATGTATTAATGAAAGTAAAATGCCTTCCCTCTCCCCCCCCCCCCCCAATACATTTTCCTGACAATTTCCTTGGCATGATTCAGGAATGTAGTAGACTGGTAGCCTTTCCATTACGATAGGATTAAGTGCATGCTTCAAGAAAAAAAAAGAAAAAGAAGGAGTAGATTTAACACTTGTAGAAATTGCTGTATTTCTATAACCTCTGGAACAAAATTTCAAATGGGAACAATAAAGCAATAATGGTTCATGGCTGTGAGCATTAATGTTCTATATTTCTGCCATCTTCTCTGTATGATCTTTGACCTAAGTTCTTTTACTTGAGAAAAGAGTATTTACTGTAAGTTGCAGATACAGACAGTGCAAGGTGAATATCTGCTTGAAGAGTTTCAGCTGGGACAAGGTTCTGGTTTCAGATAAGCAATCCAGCAGCAAGCTTTTTCTTTCTTTAGGTCAGTTTTTGCTGGTGACATGAAAAGCAGTCTCCATACCTAGTCCCTAGTCACATTGTCTTGAATATTCATATTCAAAGCTGTGTGGATAACACAGATTGAGGGCACCTTTGAAAAATCACAGGTTAGTTCCTGTTCCTTTACACAATGGTACAACCACTGAATTTCTTTGTCTTGATCTTTACTTGATCTCCAGTGTCAGGTAATTAATTGTTGAACTCTGGTTTTTGGAGTTGAGGAGCCTGGGCTGCTGGTTGAAGTTCCCCATTCCACTTCGTCCCACCTTCTCCTGCCAAAAGAGCTGGCTGACTTGCTCCAGGCTCCAACTGAAGCAAAAATGAACACAGTGCAGAGCTTTTCCCTTTGTAAAGGCTGGGCCCACATGTGAAGTGGAAGTGAGTTGGGGGCTAACCAGATGAATAAACCTGTGTCCTGAGGGTCACCATTCCCTGGCTGTAAAATAAGATGTCACTTTAGAGTGTACGTGCTTGCAATAGGGGTGAGAGAGAAGGGCTACTTTGCATTATTTTGGTTCGTTTTGACTTACCACATTACATATTAACCTTATGAAATGTAAAGCAAATTGGCTTTGTAGTTCATCTCAGCATCTGAATGTAACCTCGTTTTAGGAGAACTGTGAAAGCATGGAAAGGGAGACCAAAACATGGGGGTTACCTCCTCCTTCCTTCTCATATAGTTACTCCAGAATATGATAATATAGAAAAAACAAATGACAAGACAAGGCAACAAGTAGCTAAACAGAAGTGTGATGGGTGTCAGGAACACCACCAGGGAGTTCAAGGAATTTAATGCTGGACCATTACACTGGCAGAGTATTTCAAGTCATGTGTCTTTTACACATGGTGCTTGTGATCTTGTTGGCAGAGATCAGTAGCTCTTTAAAGCAGAGTTGCAGCAGGAACACACAAAACAGAGTGGAAGAAGAAAGATTAAAATGTTACCTCTGGTAACAGAGGGTTGTATTGAGCGACTTGAAGTAAGTAGTTAAGGATGCTTTAAAAAAGAAAATAGAGTATTTATAAGGGTAATATATAATTTATTTATTTAATTTAATTAATTAATTTATTTATTTATTTTGAAAATGGAAAGTTGAAGCCACGGGGCTATTTTGATGTTGATGTTGTGTACATTTGTATTCCTTACCTTCTCTTCATCAAATCAAATATTCAGATGCCTAAGTTTGATTGTCACACTAAGAACTGTACTGCTTTCACTCAACGCTCTGACAAGGGAGCCCTTCTGTACTAAATGAGCTGAAAATCTGGATAGTTCCGGACTAGTTTTGAACATTTTCTCATAAGAATATAGTTCTTCTAAAACATACATTTTGCCTAAATAAAATAAACTTAATGTACTTACTTGGAAATAATCTCATTGGTAAACAAAAACAGCAGTAAACATTCAACAAGAAATCAGATACATAATTTCCCAGTACTCCAATTCCTGCTATTTTCATTGGTAGTTTGCAAACTTGGAATTAGATTAGATAACAATGGAGTGGAAATTAAAGTATCATTTTGTAGAGGAAAGCATTTAAGTAGAAAATGCTGTAAGGACATTGTCAGTGCAGCATCTCAGGTTTGCAGCTTAATATCGAAAAGAAAAAAAAAAAAAAAAGATTAGAAACCCTAACTACGGGTTAACTCTAACAGTTATATATGAGGTTGGAAATGGTAGATGTTATGTGTTATATGGAGGAGGTGTAAGACATTAAATGACCATGTTATCTGGAATAAATGTCTGTTATAAGATTTCATTGTGTTAAAATCTAACTAAATTCAATACTTTGACAAATACATACATACACACATATATAATTATATATATATACATTATTAATTATATAATATAATAATATATAAATATATATAATTATTATTAAAATATATTATTATATATATATATATATAATAAATAATTCTGTTTTGTTCAATGCCTTTGTAGTTTATAATTACAGGGTATTTTAAATTTTTAAATACCGGTTAATCTTGAAGGCAAGTATCACGACAATTGATTACTCTAAACTGTTGTGTGTTTACCTTGGAATTAAGAACTTACCAAAATTTCTGCTATCTTTCCAACAAGGGACCAGATTTTCTTCCTCTTTGCACAGGGCTTTTATTGTTTCCTATCTTTTTGTTGTTGCTGTTATGTGCTCTGAAAAGCTGTGTGTCATGGCAGAGATTTGAAGACCTCTTTGGTGGCTTTTTCTATTATTAAAAAATAAAATAAAATCCTTGGTTGTAGGCCATGTCTTTTAATTAAACATCATCTGCTCTCCATCGCCAGTTTTTATCGTGCCTAAATTGTAAACCACAGGAAACAGAGAAACCATCAAAACTTTCTCTCAGTTCTGCTGATTGGAAGCCTTGTGTTGGACTGGATACATGGGAGCAGGGGTACAGTGGTATATCTCTGGCACAAGCAGTCACACTTTACAAGGGAGCTGGGGAGGAAATGGGGAGTTCCAGTGTGTGTTTCACATCCTATCTTGGAAGCTGGGTGTAGCCATCTGGAAGTAGTTACAAATTCTCTATTACTCAGTATCTCTACTTTATTTGTAATTCCAGGATTTTCTTTTTCTTTCACCTTTCTACTGTCATATCCTATGCAGCCTGAACAGTGCTTTGTACTTGGCTGAAATAACATTGTTTGCCAGCTTGCAATCAAAGAGAGGGCTGAGGAAAACAGCTGAGCTCTATTAGGCAGAGGCAGCCTGGGCTGCATTTCTTTGCTGCTGAATAACACACCACAGGTGCAGGATTAGCCTAGCACACGGTACTGTGTTTTCTTAGCTGAGCTGTGTGCTGCCTCCTCATATGACTCTCATTGCTCTAACCCCTCCCTGCCACCCCCCATCCCATTCCACCTATTTGTTAAGAGCACTTCAAGGAAATGTTGAAAATAAAAATAAAAAGTAGGGGCAGCCTGATGTTTGTTGTGCTTCTCAACACTCTACGGCCATGGTGTGTAGGGCTACTTAGGATTTGGAGCTCACCTCGCAGCCTTCTGGGAGGTCCTACTTCAGGCTTCCTCAAACACTTTGCAGGTGCTCTTTTGTTAGTACAGGTTTAAGGAGAGAGGTGGTAAACCTCCAAAAAAAAAATATTGCAGCTAAAACAAAAGATTTCTCTTTCTCCTGTTGGCAAGGAAGAGGAAATTTTTAGAAGACCTGATCCTCAGTGTTCAGCCTGACAGTTTAAAACAGCATGTGCTTGAATGTGCTTTCTTATTGTTCTTTGCTTTTGAAGTTAATTTGAAAGAGGTTTAATTTTGATACCTGGCTTGCGTTTTGAATGTGAATTACAGAGGTGGGACTGGGTTTAGCCTTAGCAATAGACACCTTTCTGTCTAATCTTAAAGTTATGATGGCAACTTATAGTGCCTGTGTATGTCAGTAATGCTTACCGAAAAAACTGCATCTGTCCTATGTGTCTTAAACATTGATTAATAGGAAAGATATCAAAATGATGAAACAAATGTATTTTCTTCTTTAAAGCTTGTTTTGTCACTGTTTGTATGCGGTTGGGTGCTGAAAAAGACTAATTTTACACTTGTCCAGAATTGTTTCTTGCTTCAAAATGTAGTCATATGGGTCTGAAAGTTTTTTATTCAAGTAGCTGTGCATGAGAGATACAAGTTAAAAGGATATTTGCAATGAACTTTTGGTCCTTAGACATATCCATGTACCTTTGTTTAAAAAACAAGCCAGCCAAACCCTGTGTGGCTGACAGCATAATCCCTGTCTTCCAGAGGTGAGCACCTGCTGGTTGATGCTTTGGTAGCAGTGCCATCAGTGGCATGTGGCACTCGCAGATGAGCTCAGCAGATGCTTCCAAGTGTTCAGGCAGAGAAGTGCTTTTAGACTGCTCAAACGCTTCAGGAAAGCCATAGTGCTTACACCTGTGGTTGGAAATGATTATTGTCATTTCATGTGTGCACTTAATTTTGGTTTGCAGTAGGGATGCTTTCCTCCTCTCTATTTGTTTGAATTATTTGTTCTCTGTCAAAGTGAATAAATCAGTGGCACTTTCTGTTGCATCCAGCCATATCTGCAGAAGACAAGCTTTGTACTTTAGTCCTCCTTCTCAAACACAAAGATCTTCATTTCTCAAGCCTCCATTCGTGTGTGTAGCTAAGCCAATATCAGCAGCAGTCAATTCAGTTCACTCTCCACTCTGGCAGCTGAACAGTGCAGGAATTTATTCTGTCACTTGTTAGAATTACTTCTAATGTTGCCTGGCCTGGTGACTTGGCATTGTGGTATTTGCCTCGGGTTGGAAAAAGTCTTGCAGATATTTGAGTGCTTCATTCAGCAGCATTGCATTGGTCCATATGTAGTAACCACACGTGGTTTAGGAGTATTGTATGTGTCCACACATGAGAAATGACTAAAACATAGCATTGCTTATGCCAGATACAAAGTAACCTGTCCTTCTGACAGATGGATGGGCACTTGTGGGAAATCATCGTGAAGCAGATGACTTGGGAAACATTTGTGATGAACTAATAAATAAAACTAGTTGAAAGAATGGAATTATATGGAATTATTCTTCCATTTTGGGACAGTTCTCTTCAGTGTTTTTATAAATGATCTGGGTGTGGGATTTGAATGCAAAGTGAGTTTGCAGATGATACTAAATTGGGTGGAGCTATTGACTACCTCAGGGGTAGAGAGGCCTTGCAGAGACACTAATTAGAAGGCTAGGTTTTAGGGAAAAGGTTCTTTGCTAAAGGATGGTCTGGCCCTGGAACAGGCTCCCCAGTGCAGTGGCCAACGGCCCTGAGCTGAAAGAGTTCAAGAAGTGTTCAGATGAATCTCCCGTACGCTGGGTTTGAATTTTGAGTGGTCCTGCATGGAGCCAGGTGTTGCACTCAGAGATCCTTTTGGGTCCCTTCAAACTCAGGAGCTTCTGTAATACTGTAGAAATATTTAGTTTCAAAAGGATGTTCAAGACCATCGTCATGTCCAATCATCAGCTGAACCTACTGAGTTCCATCACTAAAACATTTCCATTAAAAATGCCATTAAAAATATTACATGTTTATGCAATAAGATATGTATATCTCTCTCTTATTCCTGTGAATTCTGCATTCTTTAATTTACAAAGGGTAGTCAGAAGGAGCAACTCCGACACAGTAAAGTTCAAATAGGAGCTTGGGAACTACGAAGTAGGTTGCTCTTCATGCTGCTCTCAAGGTATGTCATATTTACTGAAGAGCAGCCAAAGCATGTCTGTCAGAAGGGCACTGGCTTCTGCAAGCATGGCATAAGCACTTGCTCTTGCATTTTAATGTACGGATGCAGTCTTTGATGTTGGGATAGAAGAACTGGGTGGTATTTTTATATTCCAGCTGCTGTATTCATCTTGACAGCTGGAAATGGCGCTCTTGTCTATTTTTTATTTTATTTTTTTGAAAAGGGAACACAAGAGGTTATGATTTAATAAATGTATCTTAGAAAGCCATGGTGTCAAGGCTGTCTCTTGCTGCTTCTCTTAAATGTTTCTCATTGTCTACATGTCTCAGTCAATCAGAATATCATCTGAAATAAGAAATAATGCTTGTCCATTTCAATCTTTGATGCCTTCGTAAAGATCAGATAGCAAAGAATAATTAAGTAACATCAGATTGTATTGCTTCCTTTTTTAATTTTTTCTTGCTAGTGTTCAGTGAAGTTTCAGCATTGCTTGCAATGATGGTGGCATTCAGTGTTTGCTATGGGAAATTGCAAGCATGTGAGAATTTGCAGTGTAAGAGCAGTAATAACTAGATTTCGTCTGTGACAGCAATCATTCTGTCTCTCTGCATGGAAAGCTGCTAAATGGAGGAGTGACACAAACTGGATGCTGTCTGTAGTTTGACAACTGGATTACATGTTTTGTATATCTCTATTTATGCCTTCATTCCCATTTTTCATCAGGTGATGCCCCTAAATAGTAAACAGGGTTATGCAGCTGAGGCTTGGTTGGAGTAGTTTTATGAGTTTTGATTGCATTAGCTAAACTGTTTACAAGATGTTCTTAAGGAAGAAATGAAGGAGAATTCTGGTTCATAAAAGGATGAGAGATGAAAGTAATACCTGTCTTTCACGAACTGCTTCAGTGGTTTCTCTTAAATAGTTTTGTTCTTTTTTGTAGTTAGGAAAACTGTGAGTTTGGTGCAGAAATAAGGGTATTGTTCAATGTGCCTCTCTATAAGCTATTATTCATTAGTTTAATTTCCATTTAAAATTATCCTGTAAAGTAAACATAGGCATTCAATATGAACCAAATTGAGAAAAGAAGGAATATAAAGAAATGCCAGCATAGCAATCTTGGATTTCTGAATCTAGGCTGATATGCATTGGGAATAAATATCTTTGATTATTTTACAGTACCTTAAAGGCTAACACTATGGGGAGAACAAACCTGTAGTTTGGCTGTGTATAATGTGGTTCTTAAAGAGATCAGAAAAAAAGGAAAATATTTTGAGGATGATGTAAAATACTTTTTTCATTCATATACTCAAATGTTAAAATGATTTAAGTTTAAAAAGCTTCTCCTTCTAAAGAAACATTTACAGATGGAACCAGATGGTTATCAACAGTAGAACTTTGAGGTGCTTCATAGAGTTCTAGAGGATTACAGTAGCCATAGCTTAAATTTCTCTGTGTCAAGAAATCTACTTTGTGTGGACTTTTTGGAAATTTGAAAGTCTTTTTGTGCTTTCCCCTCCTCGCTATCTTTTGGTATAGTATCTTGAGTTATGAGAAAAGAGCCAGTGGATTCTCATTTTTTCCAAATGAGAAATGAGACAGATTAACTGTGGATAGCAGAAATGAGAGGCAACCTGGAAAAAGTAACACTCAATCAAACTGTGATGTAATGGCAGGCAGCAAATTATATGGGAGTTTTCCATGGGTTATGACACCCATGGAAGCCTTTGCATTTTTAAGTTGAAAGTAATATGACATGAATTTAAGTATTAATGTGAAGAGTCTTGTCACAGTGGTTTTGAAACAGCTTATTAGATTCCATGCTGAACTTAACTAATTTAGCTTATAGCATGGAGTGTGACCAAGAGGTTTTAAAGAGACTTTGTGGCAGAACGTTGCTTTTCTTGTTCAAATCAAGTGCAGAAGCATTTTCTGAAAAACAAATCTATTTTCTAAACTAGTACTAGATGCTTTTTTGTTTTTTAAAGATATTTTGACAGTTTAAAATTACATCTAACTGTAGTCTGCTTATTTGAATCATGAATAAATGCAGAAGTATCCCGAATTTTGAGCTGTAGAGATGAGAAATAGAGAAGTGAGAAGGTTCTCCATACTTTGGTGTACAGCAACTCCAACATAGCTGTGGAATGAAGCAAATCATACAAAATAAACTCAACAGTGCTACTTTTCTGTCAGTATGGCGACTTTCTGCAATGAATGAGTGTCAGGGTAAAGATATTTTCAACCATCATTTGATGCCATCCTCACTTGGAGCTCATTAATTCCATGCAGTTGTGCACTTGAAAGGAAAACATGGTTATTTTCATTTTTCTGGTGTTTTATGCCAGATTCTGTTCACTGTGGTTTTGAATCAAACGTGCAGGTCTCAGTATGTGACCTTTCCTTGAATTTTATGCCAGCCTTGAATATCCAGCAAGGAGAAACTGTCATGATCCTTTTTTCCCTCTTATTGTTTGATTGTCACCAATAAAAAAATGCTTTACTTTTACCTCTTGACTATTTTACACAGTGGATCAGGCTGACTGAAGAGGTGTAATTTATTTCAGCTTCTTTAACCACGCTGTGTTTTTATTGCTGACTGTTTGCCAAAAAATATCCCATGGAAATTCTTTTATCTGATAACTGTAAAGTGCAGTGAGTTAGCAGTTAGTTATTTCCCTCTCTCTTGAAACAATTGTGTCACTGGTGTAGCACTGGCTTGGTGGGAAGTCATCAGGCTGTAGTTTATGATGTAGCATGGGAAACTCTAGCATGGCGTTGTATGATAATTTCATATATTAATAAGTATGATTTGATGCAAAGCCTGCTAAATGTATAGGGAGATGCAGGCTATAGATAACGTAAGCTTGTGGCTTAATAAAAATTCTATCAATTTGACTAACTTTGTTGCTGCATTTAATCAAAGGTAGATTTAGAAGATTTTCTTTAATTCTTATTCAAATGCTCTTGTGTATTTAATGTGTATAATTTCCAGCATAAAGAAGTAGCTGAAAGGGCTCTAAAGTAACACACAAAGCTTCCTTGGTAGACCTTCTCTGAATCAGCAAACAGCACAGTGCCAGTGGGTGCTGTAGCCAGCTGCTATTGGCATGGGAAAATGTGAATGGATGGTACTATGATTTTATGAGGCTTTGGATACTCTATGTAGAGAGAAGAGTGAACATACTAATTTAATTTTTCATTTCTATTTCTTATACCAGTTTGTCCCTTAATATCTCTTTTAATAAGAAACAAGTCTGACTTTTTCTTCTGGCAAAGAATATAGAAAATCTGCTTTTTCACTGGGTAGCTAGTACATAAATCACATGGTTGTGGCACAGAAGTCAATCTGTCAAGGTAACTGTTACTAATTATTCATCCTTTGGGAACAGTGTGGCTTAAGATTTGGACTCCAGTAACAGTATGGAGCTTTTCACCTCCTGCATTACTGGGTTTGTTGAATCGGAGTAGTGCCCAAAAGTCATTACCATCTGATGGCTGTGGGCCGGTGTGAAATGAGTTATTGGGCTTTATCCAGATTCTAGTGGAGGAATTACTGTCCAAATAACATAACTATGGCTACAGTTGGCAAGGGCTGGAGTGCTTACTGGCAGCCAAAGCAGAGAGCTCTAGGACTGGCTACTTGTCAGGAGATGCGTTCCCTATATGAAACTTATTCTCTGACAGGGGTAAATGCAAAGAAGATAAAAGAGGTGGTTTTCATGTTGTGTGTAAAATATCACTATCTTATGGACAGCATTTAAAAAGTAAAATATATCTCATTCTGATTGTTATTTCACTGGTGTTGTAGTATTGGGGTATGCTACCACTTTTAAATCTTTAGAAAGAAGGTATGAAGACCAACTGACAAACAGAAATAGTGTGACACATAGGGAGAAGTCAATGTCTGAAAGTGAAGTCTTAGTGTTCTTAGATTACCATGAAGTCTAGAAGTGATGGAAATCAAAATAGAAGAACATTTCTAAGCAGGTTTATTTGTTGGCGTGAAGGTTGAGACTAGATACTTGAGTCATTCCCTTAGTCACCCAGACTTTATAGAAAAAAGTAGGCATGCCTGGGCACAGAACCTTCGTTTCATTCATAAGAATGAATCCCAACACAGTTGAGTAGTTGTTGCAGTCATACCCATGAAAATCTCTCACAAACAGCCCTCCCAGTAGACTAAGAACCTTGGTGGACAACTGCCCATTATTTTGCTGGAACGTACTTTGTACATCTTGGTGAAATTCAGAGGGCATGCTGAAAAGATCAACTGAATTTGATGAAGATGTACAGGTCTGCAGGTGACCTACTTCTTGCATTCATGGCGCTTGAATATAGCTTCTGGGGAGCACTTTCAAAGCCCAAAGGGTTTCTAATTGCTAGACAGAGGCAGGTTTGCATTATCAGCATGTGCTTGTTACAGCATAGCAGCAAAGACAAGAATAATTGACTTAGTCATCTAAACTGTATGTTTGACACCTGAAACAAGGAGGATCTTGTTGCTAGACCTGGAAAGCTCGTGCCATGATGGGGTTCATCCTACACGCTTTATATTTTAAGGGTGGGAATTTTGAAAATCTTTCTGCTCTGGAGTTGGGCAGATATAGAATCCAAAAGACCGAACAGAAACTTAAAATTCAACTTTGACCAGGAGATTTCTTAAGTGTAGGGTGAGACATCTGAATTTCAGAGGCAAGAGACCTGCTTTCCCCCCCCCCCCTTTTTTTTTTCTTCTTTTTTTTAAACAGGTGCCAGGAAATTAAGGCTTGGGAGGAACAAGCAAATAAAATGAGAAGGATTTTCTTTTAAGAATAAAAGAGTCTCCTAGAATCTCTTATTGTTGTATTTGATTGTATGTATTAGGCACTGAACTGCAATGATTCTCCACTTGTTTTGACCCTGGGCATGAGCTGAAAGCAAAATCTTAGATTATCCTCCATTTCACACTCTTAGAAAATGTAGCTTTGAATGCCAGCCTGACTTGTCCTGTGTTTTCTAAAAGCACGCTACACCTCTCAGCAACCCAACTGTTTGTTACTTTAGATTTCAGATTTTAGTTCAGCAGCTCATGTCTTTTATTTTTTTCTTCCCCTGTACTCTGCCATGGTGAGGCTACACCTCGAATACTGTGTCCAGTATTGGGCCCCTCACTGCAAGAAAGGCATTGAGGCCCTGGAGCATGTTCAAAGAAGGGCAATAAAGCTGGTGAGGGGTCTGGAGCACATGCTTTATGAAGAACAGCTGAAGGAGCTTGGATTTGTTCAGTCTGGAGAAGAGGAGACTCAGGGGAGACCTTATTGCTCTCTATAACTATCTGAAGGGAGGTTGTTGTGAGCATGGGGTCAGTCTCTTCGCTTGTGTAACTGGTGATAGGATTAGAGGGAATGGCTTCAAGCTGTGCCAAGGGAGATTCAGGCTGGATGTTAGGAAACACTACTTCTCTGAAAGAGTGGTCAGGCAGTGGAATGGGCTGCCCAGGGAGGTGGTGGAGTCACTGACTATGGAGGTGTTCAAGGAACGTTTGGATGTTGTGTTCAGGGATGTTGTTTAGTGAGAACTATTGGTGGATGGTTGGACTGGATGATCATGTAGGTCTTTTCCAATCTTGGTGATTCTGTGATTTTTAAAAAATAAATATGGAGTGGTCTAGGAATGTAAGCTGTTTACAGCAAGTTCTGCAGAAGCTCTTCTTGAGCTTACCCTTCATGGAATCATGGAATTGTAGATACTTGCAGGAAAAAAAACCCATAGAAATGTTGCACGGAGCACAGGATTTCACTCAGTTGCCTCATAAGTTAGAAAGTCACTTTGTTGCCTCATGAGCTTGAAGTTTGAACATTCTTGACGGAAATATTAATAATATAATATTCCTTATTCACTGTAAGAATACAGGCAATCTGCTGACTGAAATAACTTATTTAATAATCTAAGCCTGTGACCCAGGGAACATATCTCTGTTGATGTTAATTTGTTGTACACAAACTGCATATAAAAACATCATAGTTATGTTATGAGAAACAAAATGTGTTTTTGCATCTTTTTCCTCAAACACTTTCAGTATCTTAATTGATAGCAATGAGCAAATGATCAGATAAGTGAACCAAATGATTACATTCTGATTTTGCCAAAGTTATTAAAAGTATTAGTCTTCAGCACCCACTTGTGTCATGGAGGTAATTAATATCTTGATGTTGGGCACAAGGATTGCAAGCCCACAGTTTGTATATGCTTTGTAATGAGTTTTCTGGTTTGGCTTTCAGAAAAGTTGAGCTAGTCAAAACCTCCAGCTGGTTTCAGTGGGATTTGTAGGTACTGAATAAATGTGATGATCAAGCTCTTTTTCATAGACGTTATAATTTGATATGGTGAATGGTTGTAATTCATGTGTTGTTACAATATGCAAAGAGTGAAAGGGCTGTAATCTTTAAATAAATAAATAAATAGTTTAAATAATACCGTTCTCACACATAAAGCCTCATTTTCCTTAGTGTGAATGATCTTCAGCTTTTTCCCCCAATTTGCTAGGGACTGCCCACTTGAAGATGAGAGCATATCTGCCAGCTGTTGCCAATGCCTGTATGTGAGCAGGCAATTTCTACCCTGCCCTTAGCCTGCTTTTGCTCCAGCCATACCTCAGGATATTTCAGCCTGTTCTCAGTCCTTGCTTGACATCCCAGCCCCAAAGCAGCTACTTGTTCCTATCCCCTCTGCTTGTTTGCTCAGCCCTTCTTTCCATAGGGAGTCAAGGAGGATGGGGTTTTCTTTCAGCTCTGCAATATGTCAGTCCTGGTGTTGGAAATTTGGGAAGGATTTCAATTAGAGCCAAAGAAGCAGTCCCAGAGCCAACCAAAACAATAATAATAATGCCAATTGTTTCTAAAGATTTAACAGTAGATCAAGAATTTCAAGCCTGATCTTCTAATACTCTCTTGGAGACAGCTGTTCATAAATGACCCTTTAGTTAAGATTCTTTACAGGGAAGCACCAGGAAAGTGAGAAACTGCCTAGTGAAGCTTTTCATGCTGATCTCATTTTTGTCTTTGAAAATGAAAATATTCACTGAAAGCTGATATTTATGAGAAGATTGGGGTAGAGAGAAATACAAGTTGCTTAAGGAGCTCCTAGCCCATCATCAACATCTCCAGCTGTACTGCAGCAGCCACATGGAGATTTTTTAGAAGTAATCACCTCCGTGTATTTCTGTTCATTTTAGGGCGCATTCTTGCATTTATTTTGTATTATTTTATATGGAAAAACAAGGAAAATTTTTTAAGCACCATTCAGCGACAGAAAGTTCTGTTAAACTTGAGAGAGCATCACTTTATTAGATCTTTTCCAAATTATACACCTGTTCTACTCTGCCTTCAGAGCTGTAAATCCCACTCTGTTACAGAATTCAGTGGATGAAGATATGTGCTAAGTACAAAGAGAAACAAAGTGCAAAGGTGTAATCAAGGATCTGACCTATATAATGCAGTGGGGTAGTTCTATGATTCTATGTGCTATGTAGCATGTAAAGCCCAGCATAACTCTGATTTGCAACACTGGCAGCAGCTGAACTTGAACATCAAGACCTTTAATCTAAGGCCTCCGAGGGTCAGCAAGCCTCAAACACAAGGACTAGTGACTTTTAAAGAAAATTCTTCTGTAGCAAATAAGTGTTCAAATAACTCAAATTTTGATGGGAAGGAATACTTAAGCCTTCATTCGTGTCTTGCAATCCTTCCTAAATATTTTTTCCTCTTCTTTGATTTCTTGCTAGTTTTCTGGACAAGATGCCCTTGCTAAGCTCCAGCAAGTTGAGCATGGAGAGCAGAAAAGAAGATGTCGAGGGCACAGCACCTGCCCCTCCACAGAAGAAGCTGTCATGTCAGTGCCACCACCATTGTCCTGAGGACTCAGTTAACAGCACCTGCAGGTTCGTGGAGGTGGTAAAACACGAGAACCTGTTTGTTATGGTTCTGAAGTCTCAAGTTTGGTGTTCTTGTTTGAGCAGTAATCAGTAAAGGAGTTATTTAGAAATTAGCTGTTTTTTACCTAGATGTCAGCTAAACATCTTTGTTTTCTTTTTTATAGTATTTACGTCTTTCAAGTTTTAGATAAGTACTTATATTAATTCTTTGCATATATAATCTATTCTGAATGTAGTAGTTTGTTTTTAAAATGTGCATGCGATTGATGAGAGGAGAATTAGCAGAGATATATTGAAATGTCTATAAATGCTCATACATTTATAAGCATTCTTCATAAAACACTGTTTATCATAAGAAACCTACTCTACTGTAAACTACTTATTTGGGTTGGATTCTGCTTTCCCCTAGAGGTCCTAACTCCCTAAGATGGACATGTCCTGCTGTACCTTTGGAGGCTCAGCACTGGCGCTGCCTGATGCAGCAGAGTCGACCAATGGTACTTGCAGTGGAAGCGCTCTGCTCTTCCCACACTCTGTCTCTTTCCACAGGGTGCTCCTGCAGCAAGTACATGAACTGTTGCTGCTGAATTAAGGTGCTGATCTAACAACCCTCTTGGCTTGAGATGAATGCACAGCTTGTCTTTGCAGCCATGTAGGGGTAAACTTGTCATCTGCTTCACATTAATATCAACTTTTTATTCTGCTTACTTAAAAACAAGTAAAATACTGAAGATAATACCTGCTCTAGTCTAGTGGAGTTGTGCAACTGCAGGAAATATTAAAGCCCAGCTGGATAAGACAGTTGTGTATGCAGTTGTTTTTGAAGTGAGATCGTCTAACGTTGTATCAGTACTGGCTAGCTCTTCCAGGCAGCACAGTAAGAAGGTAGACAAGGAAAAAAACCAGTGTTGTTGAAGACAAATTGCTATTTCTTGGGATTTTAGGAGCATTGTTCTGTAGCTTGACTTGGTTCAGCTCAGCCTGCAGTTTCACGCTGAAGTTGTATCAGTTTTTGATGACAGCCATAAATGCTACTTACCCCTTTCAACATTCTTTCTTCAAGCCCATATATAGCTAGAAGTCAGACCTAACTGCTCTCGAATGACAGTACATTTTTAAAAAAGAGCTATAAAAATTCCCTCTGAAATCAGTTTGCAGATGCTCTGCAGCATGAATTAGCTTCCCTGTTCCTGCCCAGCAAGAGCCACTGCTTTCTCACATGCTAACTTGCATTCATGATCAGGAAAGATACAGAAGACTTGAATCCATTAATTATGAAGCACAGAAGGACCCATGTTAAGGAACTGACTCAGTGAACCATTTATACTCCAGCTTTGGGTACACTTTTGTTGCATGTTTTATCCAGAGCTACTCTTCTTTCCCATCCTGTGCTGCCACCTGAGCACTATCCAACTTGCCCAATGAACAACAATGTAATAGCTGAAGAGTTTAGAGAAATTTAAAATTAAACATTTAAATTAAAAATTTAGATTATTTGAAATTAAATACCCTACCTTCGTGGTTTACCATCAGTAATACTTTTCAGGATAGTGATCATGGCCGTAGCGCCTCTTACCTTGATATGAGAGCTGCAGTGAGGTCAAAGGACAACGGAGTATACAACATGCCTTGTCTTCCCTGCACCTGCTTAACTTTGTCAGTCTTTTACTTCTTAAATTCCTTATACTTACCTGGAATTAAGGATGAAAAGTGAAAAGGGACCTTACAGTGACAAGGGCATTCTAAGCCTAACATTCCAGTATCTGGCTGTCAAAAGGTTTGACCAAGCACAGTCAGGTGAGCAGGGATTATGAGTTTCCCTGTGCCTTGAGAACATTCTGCTAGTCAGCCTGTAACTTTCACGCTTCGTGCTAGCCTGAATGACTATTGGCACAGTTTGAAAGCAGTCAGGAATTCTCATTTAACTTAACTGTAAAGGAAATAACACTGTTGAAATTCAAATATTATTGATTGTGCTGTGTTTGTCTGAATAATAAATTAACTGTTCCAGATTAAAAGTTATTGCATTAATTAGCTTTTTCCCTCAGATATAGTCACTAAAAGCTTTCTACAACTGATAAGAATTGAGCCCTGTTGGCAGCTCTCTCAGTCTGTTAAGATTTGAGCTGTACTGGAGTCTGCAGGGCTCTGAGCTACATTGACTCAGAACATCATGCACTGTTCCCACTGAGGCTTCCACAAGAGCAGAGGAACTTTTTGTGTGCCCAGGAGCAAGGAGGGCTCCCAAAGGTCAATGGAAAAGCAGTTTCAGCTGTGGCTAAATTAGAAGCCTTGGAATAAAAGAGGCAATCCCACCACTGTCACTAATAGAAATCTCTTTTAAATAGCAGTCTGCCATCCCTGCTGAAGTTTTTGGTCCGCTACCACAAATATTTATCTATCAGGACACACATACTGAGCAGACAACTGATAGCCTGAATGTTTATATAAAAATGAGGACATCTGGTGGCCATTTAAAGTTCTCCCTGTTATTGTATTTATTTATTTTTTTTTAATTTGAAATCAGTATTCTTAGACCACTTCTGTGTCAAATCTTTTTCCAGCCTTCTGTTTCTATACAGAATTACCCTTTCTCTGTATTTTTTCAGCTTAAGTGCAATTATCCTTTAGGAAACTATCAATTATACCACTCATTAGAGAGACATTTCATCAGAAAAGTGTTAGTGGTGGGTGGTGGCAAAAGGAGCTAGCTGTTGCCTTACCCACAAACCCCCTGTTCCCCTCAGTGCACCTAAACACACCTGGCAGATCTAGTTCTATTGATAGTTGTGGCAAGGGGCCAACTAGTTCCAGGCTGGAGCAGCAGGAGAGGGAAATAGAGGTAGGCATTCTCTTACCATAGCTTAGAAAGAATGTAGTGCTCAAGTCTGAGTTTAAGTAGAGCTCCTGGGCAAAATGTGTGGTTGGGTGGCTGAGGGTACCACTCAGGGTAATTAAAACTCATTAGTGCACTTAGGGACTTTATGTTTAAGGTCTTTGTAAAAGGTTCATGGTCCTTCGCTTGTAAAGGGTGTGCTAACTGGTGGTGTGTTGGAACTTCATTCTTTTGAACATCTGTGCAGTTCATAAAAGACTCTCAATAAAGAAGCTCAGAGCTGCTTTGAAACAGCCAGGACCTCGTTTTACTCTTTCATTTCAAGTTTTGTATGTGCAAAACGAGCACATGGGCAGTTGTGTCTAGTCAAAATTAGTTGCATATTTTTAAAACTGTTGTTGGATTTAATTGGCTGTAAGTGTAATGGGATTGCAGTAAAGGTAGAGGCTGATGAGGTTCCAAGTTGTATTTTCTTTACATTCATAAATAAACGTTGACAGTTTTAGGGATCAGTTTGATAGAATTTAATTTCTTATGGTTTCTGCCCAACTGTGTCTTGAGGTAGCTTTTGTTATCTAATGCAATAAAATTAAGTTGCTTTCTCAGCCTTACCAGAGGTGATAATTCACCTGACTAATTTTATTTTCATTTTCATGTTCTTCAGATAATGGGACTGAATTTTCTTTGTAATTTGGTATGTAGGGACTTCAACAGGGGGCCAAAGCACTGAGTTCAAGCACCCTTTCTTTTATTCAGTTTTCATTTTTAGTGTAAAATTAAACACTTCCTAAGGAAGGAGCTATGATGAGATGTTGTGTGTTAACTTATTTTTATTTTTTAATTTAAGCTTTTATACAGGGCCACATGGATGGTAAATAGGTCTGTTTTGATGAGTAAATCAAAAGTGTACTAACCCTTGCAAGCTCCACTATTTTCTTCTTTTCCCCTTCAGCCATATGTCCCATACATAGGTCAGCAGGTGACTTCTCCCTAGGTGCTCAAACCAAAGTCCAAAAACCTATTCCTCCCTTTTTAACGATGCTGCAGAAACTGCTTGTTCTTAGTTTCGCTTAAAGGCTTTTTGTATTGGTTTTTAATATATGCCTTATGCTAAACGGTAATGCAGGTCCAATCTCCCTGTACAGAAACCTGTTGTATTACTTTCAGATAGATTTTTTTTAGCATGTGGGAATACTTCAGTGTTATTGTGTTGGAGTACCTAAGATTTCCCTTGCATATTAAATTTACTTAAACCAAGAAAATGTTCCCAAATAGCAAATATCCATGTTGAAGCTGCCCTACCATTAAAAAGGAAAGTACATCATACAAATTCAACTGTACTGTAATCTTAACACCAGGTAAAAGAAATTATTCGACCCGTGTTTAATTTTTTTTCTACAAAAGAAAGAAAAGGAAAAAATAAAGGGAAAGGGAATAGAGAAAGGTATATAGCTTTATGCTGACAGTTTCCTTCTTCATAGTTCTCACATTTACTGAAATGGCTTTTGCACATATGCGAAAGGTACTGGAGGGACATGGTGAACGTGCAGAGATGTACCTATGCTTGGTGCTGCTGTCATACTGTTGCACTACTAGGTCTGTATGTATGCCTGTCAAATCTCATATACTTATTATGTATCCTGGGTAGTCTGGCATTGTGTCTTGAACTCTGCGTTGTGACCCACATATAAGGGTAAACTGTGATCTGATGTATGATAAGAGCAATGTGCAACACATCTGATGGGCTGAGTCATGTCTGGGAAGATGTATAGAAACAATATTGATGGATAGACCTATATGGGAAGTAGAATATATGAGAAGATATTCTGCTAAGATATACTGGGTATCTTCCCCTCCACACTCTGTGTGTAGTGTAGTAGAGTTGTCAATGAACACTTACATTCTACGTCATTGTATTGGTTTCAGTGTAATGCCAAAGGGTATGTATGACTCAGAGCAGAACATGGTTGGACCAGCATCACCATCTCAAAGATTTGTGGGGCCAGAAACTTTGTCCTGTTGTGGGCTGTCTAATATGCTTTGTTATATCTGTATGTCTCTGCTTGCCTTTGGATTACCTGTGCAAATGTGAAAGTGCATCTGGCTCAACAAATGTGTAATGCTCTCCTTCACACATGGTTTCAAGTTACTTTCCTGATGCACAGCCACTAACTATATTATTTCTTCTGGAAAATTAGCTTGTACTGAGTAAATTTACAGGGGGCTTTGTGTTTTATGAATGATATCTAAAGACACTGTTTTGCTAAATTTGGCCTTCATCATCTTCCTTAAGTGAATGATATGACAAAGTAGGTGAAATAAATGCAGATGGAGAGTCAGCTAGCCAATTTAGGAATTAGGTCATTTCAGCCAATCTATAGAAATATATAGACTTCCCAGTTTCTGGAGATCATATATTCTAACAGTTTTAAATCATTTTTTTTAAAAACAACGCATAAGTTGCCATGTTCCCTAGGATGAAAATGGAAAGACAGTGTAGTTCTTTCTGATATCAAACCTGGGAGTATAATGGGGAGGAGGGGAAAGAATTGTAACACCCATATGGACTCAATTGCAAACCGAATTAAATGTAAGGACTCTTTTCACCAAGTTATTTGACCTATCTGCTTCTCATAGGCACCTAATCACATGAAAGAATGATGGTTGCTTTTCCAAGTTATATATTGCCATGCCTAGCTGTATCACTCATATAGAAAGCAGGACAGGAAATCTTCAGCAGTCAAGTTTTGGTAGCTAAGGTATTGCATCTTCTGTGAGAAATGGCTGTTGGCCAGTGGGGACATCTGTGTGAGCAGCTGCAGAACTGTTGGCCTCTGTTCCTCTCTTCTGACATTTAGTAAAGCTCTTGGTTAAGATCACCTCTTTCACTCAGGTAATCTGTAATTGTAGCAGCACCTTCTACATCAGCGCCTGCCAGTGTTTCTGCTACAAACTCCCTCTGTTTCCCTGGCGTTTGTCTTGGCTGTGAAAGTTCACTTTTGGCAAATGTGTGACATACCAAATCTGTGCTTATTAGCAATCATATCCAACTTGCGTTCAATTGCTCTCCTGCATCATACCTTAATAAGCCAATGCTTTAGTGGAGGAGGCTAGTGGATGTGTACGGGGTTGTACTCATCAGCATGAATTCCTTCTTTACACAACAGTCTCAGATTCTCAGAGTCAAATTAGGCAGAATTCTAATAGCACATATTAAAAAACAAATTGCTTGGAAATGGAGAATGTGTTTTTAATATTGCTTTGTATATGTCAGCAGTGTGCATGTGTTTCTATTTGTGCAGTCACCAAACTAAACATCAAATTAGAGATGGCACACAGCTGAATTGTTTCTAACTTGTTAGAATAAGGAAAGTTTGAGGCAGGTAAGTCAATAAACCAGCAGGGGTATGCTATGCCCTTTCCTTGCAATGCGCAGTTCATCTGACAGCCTGTGAACCAGGAGAAGAGCTCAGGGCATGAGGGTGGGTGTGAAAGACTTGATTCTTCTCAAAAGAGTCACCTCTACCTCTTTCCCAAATCTTCAATAAAGCAAAGAATTCCTACATTGTATGAACACTTCTTATTTTTTCTTATAGTTAGCATCAACTGGAACCAATATTTATTCTGCTCAGCATTTTTAGTTTTGTCGTGCTTTTCCCGCATTACTCCATTGTTCCCTGTAAAGAACATGTTTTACCCTTAGTGTTGGAGCTTTATAACTTTTACATTTTGCTCTATGTAGTGTAATATTGTTTGTCTTTTTAAATCTGGAGTAAAGTTTTCACCGGGACTGAAGTGCTTGAGGATCCCAAATTCAATTTTCTAAAATGAGCAAAGGATCGGAGTCCCATGGCAAGTCAGAAGAAATGAAATAAAATTGCTGACTTTTCCTGCTTCTTTTTTTCCCTTCTGCAAACAATTTGGCTTTTCCTTCTGCCGCTGTCCTTTGGTGAACAGAGAGTTTTGGTTCTTGCTGTGGATTGCTAGCTGAGGAGTTCTTTTTTTGTGTTTCACTGGATTGCAATTTATTGTTTTGTTGCTCTGTCCCCTGGGTTACACTTACTCATTACTTTGAATCAAAGGCACCATGCAAACAAATAAAATCTAATCTAATATAATATTCTACTCTAATGGATTCCTTACAGTCTCTCTTCTTGGCAATCCTATCGTTCCTATCTTAAGCTTCGGCAATGAAATCAAGGTGGTTGTTGCCCAGAAGGGCAGCTGTTTCCTTTGCCTTGCTCATATGTGCAATGTCAGAGAGGAGTAAAAGCCCTGGCTCTCTTTTCACTAAGAAAGCAATTTGTAACATGCAATTGGTTACTTTTCAAATCCAGAAGTCAATAACCAGTGATAGATTATTATTTGAAGTAATAAGCTTACAGTGGCTAGACCCTGCACCACTAATATAAAAATATGCCACCGCAAATGTTTGACATGATTCTTTCCAGCCAGCATGTCTGTCTGTCCTGTAGCTAATACTTACAAATGGTGTTTATCTTTTCCATGTGTAACAGCACCCTTTGAGTCCTACATCTTATTTTCTTTGCTCTCGCTGTTCTGTTAGACTTCCTTTCCTTCCAGTGGGAGCAAATCATTTGAAATTTTGTGGTGCTTAAATTTTCTAATCTCTTTTTCTTTTTATTTCCTTTTTTTAACTGAGTTTATTCTCCTCAGAAAAATACTTGCAGAGCCTAATAACCAATGTTATTTTCCTGTGAAAATAAAGGAATATTTTATGTGACATAAATGTCTTGGATTAAAGAATTCTTCCTTTATTTTTGGATCCTTTTCCTGCAAATCAGTCAACTCATTTCTCGCTTATGTTACATGTCCCCCATCAGTAATTAGAAATTAATGCATAGCAATCACAGTAAAATGAAGCCTCCCTTTTATGTCCTCTTCCCCCTTCCCACATCATGCAGGCATTTGACCTTCATCATGGAAGGACATTTATCACCACCATCTAGCCATCTGTTAGTATACTTATCTTCCATGGGATGCAATTGTGTAAATGGGAGTGTTTTGGATAACTTCAGGATTGTAACCTAAGTAAACAGCTATGAAGGGTGTTGATGATAACTCAAGGACTCACACACCACTGTTGCAGTTTGTAATACATCTAAAACAGGAATCACAAACCACTCTTAATAGTGTTTCACAGCGAGTATCTCAAAAATGTTTCTCTCTCCAGATCCCCACCATAGTGCATGTATCCTTGCCTTGTTCCCATGCACAACTGGCATTGCTGTTTGTATTTATGTAGGTTTCCAAAGCCTTCACACTTCAATGGCTGCTGGTGTTTACAGAGAATTAAGATGTTAGTGGGCTTTGTAGCTGTGAAACTTTGGATAGGTAAGGATGTCATGCTGTCAGCTGTCTTGTGCTGTTACTGCAGATTACATGGGTACCTGCCTTTTTCTACATGTGCAGTAGTGCTTCAGCCCTTCATGTTTTGTCATACTGGAAGGAAATATGTTGCTTTGGTAATAGCAGATTTTCCTTCCAATGAACAATGCTGAAGACTATATTTAGCAGCATGTTTTCCACTTCAGAACCTTGTACTGATTCATTCTTTTCAATCCTCAGCACTGATGGCTACTGCTTCACCATAATAGAAGAAGATGATTCCGGCGGACATTTGGTCACCAAAGGATGCCTAGGATTAGAGGGCTCAGACTTCCAGTGTCGCGTAAGAAAGTGTAGCCTGAGTATTACTTGGATTTTGATGGCTTTCAATTGAAGTGCAGTCAGCGGATATTAAAATGGCCATGTACTCAATTTCTGTTCATTTGGCAGAAAGTTGCTGAGGGGATTGCATTTATAGCCCAGAATGTTTGTGACGGTGATGTTATAGCTGTTCCTTTCAATAACTTAAGGTTTTGTTTTTAGCAGTGTTGCGTCTAGCAGCACCCCTGCATGGAAAAAGTTTGAGTTTAGAGAAATACAATTTAATTCTTTAAGTCCCAGAGTAAATTTAGTCACGATGCTGTTTTATGGACCTCAGCAACCTTTTTCTTACATGCAGTTCCAGTGTGCTTATTTATTTCCAGTGCTGAAAGTCTGATGATCACCTCTCTGAGAAAGTCTTGCAGCAGGAATTGCAGGAGTCTGGGCAGTAGAAGTTGACTCTGAAGTATTTGACTTCTACTGTTGTCCTTAAATTTTTTTACTTGAGTACAGGGACAATCTAGCCAGGGCTGCTTCAGAATCAATGGAAGGTGTTTTGCTCAGCTTTCCATGAGAGAAGCAGCAGCAGGTAAACAAGTCCATGCAGCAATTTAGAAATCCCTGTGTTAATCTGGCTAAACAATTTTTTATAATATACTAATTCATTTTATACTGCAACTCCATCTGATGCACACAGGAGACTTTCAGAGCTCTGTTTTGAGCTCTTAATGACAGTAGGTTCCTTCTGCAGCACTAAGGCATCAGTAGAAATGTCTGGGAGGGGAGTTAATCTCTTATTTATTTAGATGACTTGTTTTTTGGATACATTCAGTGGCACAATTCCTTATTCCACACATCCTGAAAATCTGTAATATTCTGCAAACCTGCTACCAAACATGTCAGTGTCAGAATGAGTGTGTCTGCTTACAACAATTCTGTTAATTACTTCGCTTTTTCTGAAATTGTGTATTTCAGGACACTCCTATTCCACACCAAAGAAGATCTATTGAATGTTGCACAGGACAAGATTACTGTAACAAATATCTTCACCCAACTCTGCCACCACTGAAAAATCGAGGTAAGGGGAAATACATCCAGGCCTAAACTGACCTTTTTTCTGCTATGCCCTTTGTGTCTCAGGAAGAAACAAAGCCATAACCAAAGCACACGCATCCAAGTGTACATGATTAGAGAGATGAGCCCCATTAAATCTGTGTCTGAATTTCTTGAAGTAGAGAGCAATGTCTTGACCCATGGTTGCAGGTTCCTTCTGTTATTTGTGTTGCTCCCATGCAATGAGCACTGGATGCATTATTTGCTCAATATTGCCACAGACTTGCTTGTTGTTAGTGGTTGTCCCAGAGACTGAGGTTGCATGTGGCAGGGGATAGCTTTCTCTGTGTGTGGTTTTAGCCTGATAATAAAATTGAATCCACTATCTGTTCATAACACACACACACATCTGGGACCAGATCTCTAGAGGTTAATCTAGCATTTCAAACTGACTGAAATCCATAAAGCATTTCTTTCTTAAGAACCTGGTAATCCGCTGAAGTGGATTTTCTACTTGAAAAATGTAACTCAAAATAGAATGAAAAGTGAAAACTCATGCAATTACTATTATTTTGTGTGTGTGCTGTTATTAATAACAAATGGAAGTGTTTTAACTTTAAGTAGATTCTGAGGCAAGCCTAGGTCAGGTTTAGGTTGGTTTGTTTTGATTAAATATTACTTTCTGAAAACTGGTAAAACTATTTTGGCTGGATATGGCAGATTCCATTTTAAAGAATGTGTTCCTGGGTGAAGTGTAACATTCTTCCTTCATAAACTCTTGGCATCAGCAACAATGGCCAAGATCTGTGGTGGTCAGCATGGAATTTAGTCTGTGCGAGTCTGTTCTAGGTTGCAGGAGAATTTGTAATCATGGCATTCTGAGTTGGCAATCCAAATGGGCAAACAGCAGCTACTTACACATAAATGCATGCCCAAAGAAAGCCTTCTTTCATGTAAGCCTTTCCCTTCACACCTATGAAACTCTGCACAGATGGGCTGCAGAGCCAGGCCTGTGGAGGGTGGTATGTAAATATTTCACTATTTACTAGCAAGCCATTAAGTCGGTGAAACCTCATAAAATTCCAACTTCCAACATGAGAGATATGTACTATTTTGTTATGTATATATAACAAATATATATGTATATTTGTTTTAAGAAGTTATTTGAACTGAGAGAAAAACTCAAAAGGAAGTCAGTAATTGTTCACACTTACTTAGTGTATCAATAAATATCATTACTGTTTGGAAGACGATTTCTTCCCTCTGCTGAGTTGATTCTGTGTTAAAGCTACTTAAAAGTACTGACTCAATGCCAAACATTAGGCATCTGCCTTATTAAGTTTTTAGATATTTGGCTGTGCTATCTGCTGCTTATACAGAAAACCGTAAAACAAGATTTTTATGGTGGCAGAAATTGTTTGGATCAACGTTGACTTTGCTGTGTTTGTACATGTGGTAAAAAATGCATCGCTTGGGCACTGTGGTGGCAGACCCATTAAACAGCAGATAGATTATTTGATGAAAGAATAATGTTATAGGGTTGGAACAAGATTCTAGCCATTTTACATTGCAAGATTTTATACTGACAAACAATAAGCAATGCATTTTTCAGTGTATTCTGAGGATTATTTTTTTTTTAGCTAAGTTTGTGCACTACCAGTGTCCTGACAGTGTATTCCAAGAGCTGCTTCTTTCCATGTGTCTGAGTGGGGCTGAAGCCAGCATCTTTATTAAAGTCATAAGCACATTTGTCATTCCTGGTGCCAGACCTGTTTTAATGTGCCGTGGCTGTATGCTAGTTTAAAAGCTCAGAGCAAAGTCTGGACTTAGAGGATCCTCAGAGCAGCTGTGTACAAATACTGAGTGCCCACTATTGCCGGTGTTCAGTGCTGTGCACTGTGATTATTATGTCAGTTGGAAACTTTTAGATTTGGCTATGATTGAATGAGAGCTGTGAGACTTGTACATTACATTTCTCATAAACTGGAAGTATGAAAAAGAGAAGATTAACCTAAAAACAAGCTTCTAGGAAGCTTCCTGACCTCCAGGATTCCACGACAAATATGTATGATACTTGGCATTTAAAAAGCAAACAGAAATTTGGCTTCTGAACTTACATCCAAGGTCATATCTCATGGGAAACAGAGCCTAGGGAGATTGTCCAGCTGTAGGTCAGAGGTTGTTGAACTGCAAATTAACCCGCACGCCAAGGTAACATCTCCAGAGAGGCAAGCAGCTTGTGTTTTGGAAGTGTTTTTCCAGACCTGGCATGTGCTGAAAGACAGTTTTACCCTCTCCTTGTGAGAAGAAAGGAGACCCATGCACATGAGGGTGGGAGCTCAAAGAGTTAGCATTGGTCAGACCAGGGCTTTTTTGAGCAAGGTGGAAGAAAGTAAGAGCCAAGCTTATGCTCATCTTGGTACAAAACCAGCAAGTTAAAATAGCCAAATGGTACCGCAAAATCCTTGTACCAGCTATGTATCTGTCTTATTGAGGAAATGAAAATCGTAACTGGTTCTGAAACAACACCTCTGCTTTAAACAATAAAAGATATTCCTGGAAATCCCTGTGAAAGTGCAGACTGAGACCAGTCGAAAGGAGAAATATATCTTTACTGATTTAAAGCCTGTATAAGCAGAAGTGGTGGTGCCACCGTGTCTGGCTCCCTGCCTGTAGAACTAGTGATGAATGGGCAAGGGAATGATTGGGGGAATGATGGGCTTGATGTGTGCACACAGTCTCCACGCCTCAGATTTCACTGCCATTTTTACTAGGATATTCTTAACATCGTGAACTGGAGGAAACAGGGAGGGAGGAGAGTCTTTGACACCGTGACTTCTCCTTTCAACCTGCTGTGTGGCGTTTTCACCGCACTCATCAGCATGGTCCTGCAGATGGCAAAGTGGGGTGAATGGGAGGGGGAGAAGGGAGAAAGCACATAAGAGCAACTGAGAAGCAGGCTGGTGTTACTGGAAGTCCTGCTTTTGTTACCACTTCTCCCTTTCTGTGCTGGTTATAACTGAAACCTGGACACATCCATGTTTTCTTACAACCTAAAAGTGTTTGTAAACATGCTGCATGCTAGACTTTGCTGTTAAGTGTGAGTCAAGGTATATGAGGAAGCCTCCCAAATTTACTATTTGTTTGTTTCGTGCTCCCCTCATTGGGCTCACAGTCATAGCTCACTGGTGCCTCCTTGGAAGCTGCTGCTTATTCTCATAACATCACTGCTTGGCATGTTGCAACTACCAAGGAACATAACAGTAAGAAGCACGGCACCAATCTTCTTAAAGAGCTAAGCAACACTTCCAGATGCCATCTGGCCTTGGGGAAAATACAGCCATGTTTGTTTTGCTGTCTGAATGGGAGCAGCCCATTAGCATCATTGGGCACAGTGTTTGAATCTTTTAAAATAATCACAATACAATTAAGATCTGTCATTTTAACATCCTTTTTCCAGATGTACATAATCAAATACACATAGTCAATGTAAACAGTATTGGCACATCTCAAGTTCTTGTAGTGCAACACTAGAGCTACGCAGGTCTGTGCCGATCCCTACTTAGCTTCTCCTCAGCTGATGCACTGCAACATCTTTAACTGTTACAAACCAAATAATTTAGAGAGAAGTGGCTGGCAGACCTAGGCTGCTCATGGAGCATGAAATAGAGCCTTCAGACCTCCTCAGCAGCCTGCATCATCGCAGGAGAGGGCTGGGTCCCCCCAGTGGGCTCTTGATTTCAGCTCCAGGCCAGGTAGAAATCTGCCACTACAGTGGGAATGACGGGCTCTGGTGTTTTCCTGATAGACATCAAGTCAGTGTCCCCTTTCAAAAGCATTGGCTGTGGCTTGAATGTTTACATTGTTAATGCTCCGGGTGCAGGTAATGGCAGGTTAAAACATGACCAGCGTGATCAAAAGGTGCACTGGGAGGTAATCTCTGTTTGTAGTAAAAAAAGGAAAGGGAAGGAATAGTTTGGGCACAAAAACAGAGGGAGAAATTGGATCTTTAAACTAAAAGAGCCTGACAGTAAGCCAAGAGTCCCTTAGGAATCTCCTTGTCTCATTACCCTTGTAAATCTGAAATGTAGTAGCACTATTCCAGGATGAGTCGATGAGGATAGAGTTCTTGCATTTTATTATGTGCTCGGCATTAGCGTGAGAGATGCAAGGTGGCATGGCTGGGAGAGCTTCAGGAACTATTATCCTCATTTGCAGTACTCTAGATAGCAACTTTAGGAGAACAGTTTGTGTTCGTACATGCTGATGTGTAATTTTGAGACTGGGGTGTTTAAAGGAAAAGCAGTGCCAGACAATCTTTGGTTTACAGCAGGGAAGCATGGATGAAGGTCAGTTTCACTTGCCTGAGTCAAGAATACAAATTTAGGGATTAACGATGCCCTTTAAAGCACAGTGTTAGTCTTCCATAAGAAGACTGACTGAAACGTCTTAGTAGTTTTCATGCAGTGGTGTTTCCTCAAGTTATTTGACATGGTTCATCTTCAAAGTCTTTTACAGAATAACTGCTTCAAGGAAGGATTTACCCCTCAGTATGGCATTTTCTGGCACACAGGGCTGCTATGGAATGAATGAGGAAAGAAATGCCCACTTAAGTGTTTAAACAGGATCAGAGGGGTGGATTATTCTGCAGTGCTGGAAATATGCCGACAAAGCCTTTAGTGGTTTGCCTTCTCAGGGGTTGGGTGGTCTACTCTTTTTCCCTACTAGGATAAACACAATTATTTATTTGTTACATTAACTGCGATCAGATGCCAGCGATTTAAGATACAGATTTAAGATCTTTTCATGTCCTCACTGATCACATAGGTTAAGATACAAAGCAACGAGTCCTGGTGTGATTTTCCTAATTGATTTCATTCAGAGTCAAACAGTGATTTGCAAATCCATGCTTTGACAGAGTAAGTACTTTATCAGCACCTGGGTTCCTGTGGGTGCTGGTTCTGCCCTGCTGGTGAGGCCCAATGAGGATGCGCACAAAACCCCAGTGAAATCCATAGGCATCGTGTTCAGAGCTGTAGTAGAATCACAGAGTCAGAATCACTGAATGATTTGGGATTGGAAGAGGCCTTAAAGACCATCTATCTCCAACCCCCCTGCTATGGGCAGGGACAGTCCAAAGCTCCATCTAGCCTGGATTTGCACCTCCAGGGATGGGGCATCCACAGCTTCATCAACCTTTTGTTCGGTGTGCATTTTTTCACACTGACTTTGTACCATCTCCCTTTCCAAATTTTCTCACTTTCCTCCTGCTGCTCTGTTTTATCTCCAGACTTTGCTGAAGGAAACATTCACCATAAGGCCCTGCTGATCTCGGTGACTGTCTGTAGTATACTTCTGGTGCTTATCATCATATTCTGCTACTTCAGGTAAATAAGGAGCACTTTATCAGCTCGTTAGCATTCTTCCTAACTTTTTTTCTTTTTGTGGACTCAAAATTTTGAAATATTTAAGATGAACCTCATGGGGAAAGAAAAAAAGAAAAAAGGAAAAAGATGTAATTTTATCATGTGAAAAGAATGTGTATTTTGTTCATGTTAATCACAGACATACCTCAGTGATGAATCCCATGTATTATCTTTCACCCAGCATCATAAGAAGCCTTTTGGTTTGAAGCACAGATTGCTCTTTAGTGAAGCTGAGAATGTCACAGGACAAAGTTTATACAGAAAAACAACAAAAGCCTAAGGCTTCTTAGTGTGTTTAAGTGATGAGAAACTGATCTTAAAAAAGAGGGAAATACAGGAATGAAAGTGTATCTAGAGTATTATCATAATCTACATACGTTCAAAACATTTTTTGCGTTTTTTAAATACTCCCGGGTCCCACAGCTGTTCCTTCTTTTACTTTTAAAAGACTGCAGTTGGTAAAATAAAAGCACATATTTATTTGGGCTGTGTTTTAAGGTGCTGAAAGAAAAGCATCTCCTAGCTTTGCAAGCTCATAGCATGCGGGGCACAGTCTTTGAGTTTTATACTTAAAAGTTTGATGCTGAAAACGGTTTGTTAGTAATAAAACTGAAAATATTGGTCTAAGAAGCCGAGGAAGCCATTTGTCTCTATATGAGGCTGATGTGGAGGATAACATTCTTTACTCTTTGTACCCCTGCTCACTACGTTGGAAGCTAACGTTGGTGTACAAACGGCAGGTATAAGCGGCAGGAAGCTAGGCCCCGCTACAGCATCGGGCTGGAGCAGGACGAGACCTACATTCCCCCTGGAGAGTCCCTGAAGGATCTGATCGAGCAGTCCCAGAGCTCAGGCAGCGGTTCCGGGCTCCCTCTCCTGGTAAGGAAACAACATTATCTGAATGTCAATTCACTAGGAAAAAATGAGTAAAAGGAGAAACAAAACGGTGCACAAGAAATGGTGTTGCTTTTAAATGTTTGAAAGGAGGCATTGTGTCTTTAAGTGTCTTTAAGGTTTGTCTTTTATTTATTATTATTATTTATTTTCTCCTAGAATTGACAAGGATTTAAGCTGACAAACCCCTGCATTAGAATCAAGTGAGGTTTTTTTGTCTTTTTTTTTTTTCTTTTTTTTTTTTTTTTTTTTTCTCCTCATGTATACTCAGCCAAAAATCTTAGTTGTTCTCTTTTGTTTTCTTTTTAATTCCTCTCTTAACTGAGAATACCACGAAGGAAATAGAGACCAACAGAGACCACAGAAATTTATCAGGATTTACCCCAGTGCAAATGACAGCGTTTAGCCTGCAGTCTTATTTTCTCACTTTTTATGTGCAACACACAATAGCTTTTCCAACACTGACACGTAGGCTTTATGTGAAAGAAATTGCAATTCATCGAGTGCGGAACCTTTTTATGTGCAGACTTCACTTTGCATTCAGAAGTCAAGAATGAATTATTTTACCTTGTACTGAGGTAATCTCAAAGGTTAAAGGCATGGGGATGGAGTGAGCTTTACCATTATTTCTGAACTGACTGCAGGATGACTGAACCCCCTCAGCTCACATGCCGAAAAGGCAATGCTTTACTTTCTGTAGCAAAACAATTCTGTTCAGCAGTCTGTGTTCTCAAGGGCCATTGTTGCTTTTTAGCACTGAAAGAACAGCACGAATTAGATTTTGTTTTCTTTCTTCAGAGATTATATGTCCCTAGTCTCTTCCAAACTGATTAGTTTGTAGCGGTCCTATTACTGGTGATGTTGCCCAATTTCCAAGTGCTGTCTATTGTTTATTTTTGCTCTCATGTCTTGTTTTCTAAACCTAAAATAGAAAAATAAATGGGAAACTTTATTTCCTTGAAATGAGGTGACAGGTTGAGTGGCTGGCTAAAAGTGGACACAGTTTGGTTGTGGATGTTCCATCCCTGGAGGTGTTCAAAGCCAGGTTGGATGGGCTCATTTTCTTTTGTTGAGGAAAAACTCCATCATTTACATTTAGGCTTTAGGAAAGCTCTGTCATGGAAAGGAATATATCATAGTTAATTTCAAGGATCATTCATAATGTTAGTTTCCAATTTATTTCGCTGTGAGGGATTCTTAATATTATTGGTTTGCTTTTTGTATGCCTTCCGCATCAAGGTCTTGCTCTGCACTTGTAACTACTCATTATAGTGGCAGAATTTGGGCTTGATGATTTTGAAGGTCTTTTCCAACCTAGTTGTTTCTATGGCTCTGTAAGAAATACTGCAATTAGAGCAAACACAAGGAACTTGGTCCTTTTTGTCTGAGAGGATGTGTTCCTAGCAGCCCACAAGGGTAGCAGGTGGCCTGGTCTATCTCGTAGCTGTTCACTGTGCAATACTTCATCCAAAGGATGCTCTTGGGACAAGAAAGCTGGAAAAACGCCTGGTTATGACAGTTCATGCTTTATGCCTTTCTCCATCTCAGGGAGCCTCAGCTGGTTGAAGGTGAAATCTCTGGTCTTACTGCTGTCCCTAGCTCTCTCTTTGCCTATGAAAACATATGCATCTTTCCTTGACTTTCCCTTTAAATCGTCATTTTCTGTGGAAGAGAAGAAAAATGAGAGCTACAGTGAAACTTGCCCGTAATAATAAATGTTCCCAGACTACAGCTACAACCACTACATGTTTGCTGGAAGTACACAGCTTAGTACCTCTGGGTCCATGCCTGAAACAAACAGATAGGAAGTGCCTGGCAATAATGCTCTAGACTACATTGTGGAATAATTTGTTTTCAGCTGCTTTATTTTTTTATTCAAGGAATGAAACATCCAAGGCTATTATTTCAGGAACATAACGCTCACATTTATTTCAAAATGTAAGTTTATGATAAACAGTATTGTCTTCCTCCTGTGCAGAAAATTTATTCCAACGAGTACAGCTATTACATCAAAAACGAGCATTAACCAAGATTTTATCTAGATTTTGACATTCAGCAAGCATTTTTTTTTTTCCTGCGCTGTTTGACAGAAAAGTTTGCTGCAGGTCAAATGCTGTCAATCAAATTTTAAACCAAGAAAAAGTACAGCAAATTGTAACTAAAAAGCTTTGAGCCAATAAGTTGAGGTACAATCAAGTCTGTGTGACCATGCAGAACCCCACTGCCCGACACAAGGTGTTTATGCAAAGCTAATGCCCCAGTGAATCCACGTTCAAAACCAGGGAAGGAGGTAAAATGTTGAGTACATAAATGAGAGGGAAATTTTTCAGTGTTACATGTGAACAGCTTTCAGAATTCAGAGTTCCCTGTCTGCCTTTCCGTGTATGGTTTTCTCTTATTTCTCTTCCAAAGTATTTTGATTTTTCAGTAGACTGCACCCCAGCCTTAGGAATGAACCCCTATGTCCAAAATGCTGAAATTACAAAAGGTTTGCTTGTCTGAATTTTAGTCTGCATTAGATGGAGACATTTAGCTGGAGATCAGAAAAGCAGAATACAGAAGTTATAAATAGTTGGCAGTTGGATCGACTGCAGTCAAAGAAAGGAAACAGTGGGACAGTTTTGATTAACTGCTTTGTTCTAAAAATCATAATCAGATTCAAGAAAGGGCTAAATTCCTTAAAATAATATAAATTATTCACAGTAATCATCTGACTCGTTCTAGCAAAAGCAAACCAAGTTAAGGCCATCACATAGTATTCTGCCGCCTGAAAACCCATAACAGAAATGTGTTTTTCATTTTCTTAATGTAATATAACAAGGAACTTTTCATCATTAAGTATTGTAATTTCATGTGCTTTATGATGCCATTACATATATTTGCACAAATTGAGTTATTTGGTATAACAGCATTATTGTTCAGGATGCATTTTTAAAATGGGCGGATTAGAAAGCAACAATGCTAAAATGACATTACAAAATGCTAAAGAAAAATTCCAATGTAATGTAACTATTGTTCAATCACTACATAAGGGCATAACGGAGAATAAATCAATTTTAAAAATTCAGTCTGATCTCTGTTTTTGTTTTTCACTGATGTTAATAAAAAAGAATGGCATTGCAGCCACCATCTTGGAACCCTAATTACAAATTGCAGGGCTGAAAAAATGGGATTGCGTGTAAATTGAAACAGAAGAAAGCTGGAACTTTTGAAATAGCTTTGCAAAAAATGTCATTCTATATTTTTCTTTTTTAAATTGTCTAACATGAAACCAGTAATTTATTTACAAAACAAATGGCAATAAAACTTATTTAATACCTTTTCAATTCATCTTAGGACATGAGTTCATGCTTCAGGAGGACTGTGGTAGTCCTGCTTTGTGTTACCAAACTGAAAGTTTCAATGGTCATTCCAGGGACAGCAAAGGAAGCAATTGATTTTAAAACCAGAGTTTGATCATTTTTGTCAGCCAGGGTTGCAGAATTTTTTTGGATTACAATTTTATAGAGATTCAGACTGTGCAGACTTGTTGCAGTAAGCTTCTCAGGAATTTTGTATGGGTGGAAGCAAAACCTAGAGACTTCAAGATGACACTTATCCAGATTTTACCAATAGCCTGGACCAGATGAAACACCCTAGAATAAAATAAAATTGCAAAATCTTGTAAAATCCTACAAAACCAAAAACTGTTGGCTGTGGTGAAATCTTAATGTCCTGTTACACTAAGGTGAGGCTGGTCAATGAACACCAGTGGGTTGTGTTGCAGCATCTACTTTAAGTTTTCTTCTTTGAGCTTGTAGAAGTACATGACCTTCAGACATGTTCAGACAGTCTCCGTTTGTCCAAGACTCTTTGTCATCATAAATGTTTGTTAAATGTAGAATCAGCCTATCTACCATGCATAGTTCATTGTTACGTGATGTGTACCTCTGCAAAGTTGCTAAATAGATGCGTTGACCTTCTGCTTTCATTTCTACGTTGGTTCCTAGTAAAATTTATGTAGGCATTTGAATCCTAACTGGGTAAGTATTGGCCAAGGTTCCTAATAGCTAATTAATATTTTGAAATTATTAGTCATAGGATTTTCAAGGAAGGTCATAAAAAGCTGCTCACAGTAATTGTGTTGAACTTGAGTCTGTCTCAAAGGTGTTGAGTAGGTAAGCCTTTGTAAATGAGATAGAAAGGCTTCTTCTCAGGGACAGGAATGGCCTCACTAGTGCTATCCCTTGGGGCAAAAAGAGGAGCATCCATATGGCAAAGTTTTGTTGAAATCTGTTTTGCAACTGCTGCGTATTCTGCTGTTCAGAGAGAAGACGAAGGATTGAGATGAATGCAGAAAATTTTTGCAGAGAGAGTTCTCACTGCGAGTCTTGGCATTTTACAGGTTCAAAGGACCATAGCAAAACAGATTCAGATGGTAAAACAGATTGGAAAAGGTCGCTATGGGGAAGTCTGGATGGGAAAGTGGCGTGGTGAAAAGGTAGCTGTCAAAGTGTTTTTTACCACGGAGGAGGCCAGCTGGTTCAGAGAAACAGAAATCTACCAAACTGTCCTGATGAGGCATGAAAATATTCTCGGTGAGTGAAATTAAAGATCATCATTTAATAGCGATGGCTTTCTTAAGTTTAATCGCTTTATACTCATCATTGCCTGATGCCCTTTCTTATGTGCTTTGTTGCCTGCTGTGCTCTGCAGTTAGTCACCCTGCACTTTTGAAAAGAAAAAAGCATGAAAGATTAGTATGCAGGTTAAAAATAATGGGGAAATGGCTATTGCTCAAAAATCACACATCTGGTTCTGCCACCTGTGTTCAAGTATCTAAGCTTTCTGAAAACATGTAAAAAGCTAAAGGTAAGGCATAGCTGCATATAAGAAACATAAAAGAAATTGTTATTAAAATAAAAAAATATGGATGTGGCTGACAGTTCAGACTCATAAGCAGTCAGAAACTCCTTGAGAAGCATTAACCTGCTATTGCTTTTTTCAGGATTTATTGCGGCAGACATTAAAGGCACAGGCTCTTGGACCCAACTTTATCTCATCACTGACTATCATGAAAATGGCTCCCTTTATGATTACCTAAAATCCACCACCCTGGACACAAAAGGCATGCTAAAACTGGCTTACACCTCTGTTAGTGGCTTGTGCCATCTACATACAGAGATCTTCAGCACCCAAGGCAAACCGGCTATTGCCCACCGTGATCTAAAAAGTAAGAACATCCTGGTGAAAAAGAACGGAACCTGCTGTATAGCAGATTTGGGCTTGGCTGTTAAATTTATTAGGTGAGTAGAGCTAAGCAGGCTGAGGGAAGGTTGGGTAAGAGCCGTATGCTGGTTGTGTTGTATGCATGAGTCTGCATGTGGGAGCAAGCACCTGCATCACCTTCATGCAGTGCTCACCTGTATGTGAGATACAGCTGCCTGTGTGGATGTTGCATAAACACATACTCCAGGTGTAGAAATGGTTGCTTCCCAGTAATTGAGCACATCCATTGCATTTGTATAAGCATTCAGTTTTCATCACTGACTGCTTAGTATCAACCTGCATATTACTGCCCTGTGCTAAAAGGACTTGGCACAGACAGGTTGAATTTGCATCAGTAAAGTTGTCACTGAAGCTTTCAGCTTGTCTAATAACTAAATAATTCATTCATAAATTATATAGAATAATGCTAATCATTTGCACATGTTGCTAATTGGGATTTATTGAAAAGCACCCCATTTGGGCTGTGTTTTGTTTCATTTCCAACAAATCAAATTGCTAAAGTACAGATTTGATTTTTGAAATGGCTTTTAAATTTGATTTTTAAAAATGGTTATGTGTTTAAACAACTTAGAAGGAGCAGACCAGTAAGACTTGCTTGCTCCTGGGATTTATAAAGAAGTCATTGCTCTCTGACAGCTGCTTGCTCCGCTCACAAGGAGCCTGAGCTCAGTGCTGGTCCCAATGGAGATGTGTGTTACGAATGCTCTGATTTTTCCAAGCACAGAAATGTGGCTGTAGACTGAAGTTTTCCATTTCAGAGGTCAGCTTTGAAACTGTGGACTCCCTTAAGTATGTATGTATAAAAAAATCTCAACTGAAACTGAAACTGAACTGAAATTAATTCAGAGTGTAAGAAAAGATGGTTTAATGTGCCCTTCTCACTAGCGACTTATCTGCCAGCTTTCTTGGTGAGGCCTTTTCTTTATGAAGCTGACATTTCTGTAGGAGATGAGAAAGGAACAATTTTACTTTGGGGAGCAGGGGCCTGGAAAACAATAAGTAAGGAAATACCCTGTTCTCTGTAAAAGTTTCAGGGAAGAAATTCAACATTTATAAGCATGCTTTACCTGACAGATACAGGGCAGCATACTGCTTAGGTCTGAACTGAGAACTGGGAGGGACCAAGTGTCTCTATGAAAGGTGAAATATGTAACTCTCATTATCTGAATGGAATTTACTTTGCATAGCTTGTTTTCATAAAGAATCCTTCCTTAGACAGCATTTACCAGAAAAAAAAAAATGGTTGAGAGGGATATGTCGCACTGAAGAGTTTAGTAAAGCTTTTTTCATTTCTCATTTTATTCAAAATCAGGTGAGATAGTGCAGGTCACTAGATTTATGTCAGTTCTTGGGGGAAGGGGGGAAAGGACACAAATGCAACCACCATATGTATGATTTAATGGCTGTGTTGGTGACTGGTTGTATCTTAGGTCTGGCTTTTATGTGTAATTTTCATACTTGTAGGTAAAGAAAATTACAGTTGCATGATTATTCTCTGAGCTTTTATTTTATCCGTCACATTTAAAAGATTCAAGTTTTGAAGGTGAGGAAAGGGAAACAGACCTTTCTAAAGAAGCCTCAGTGTATGCATGATGCTAAACTTTTGAACACTTTAATTTTGCTACAGTCGAATCTTAAGTAATAATGAAAAATAAAAATCCAGTCACACATTTACTGGGTGTTTGCTTCCTGTTAGAAACACATTGTCTCTTCTGGTCGGTATGTGAGATGTGACGCCTTTGATTAGATTTTTTTACACATTTCCATCTGTGTGTTTGTACTCTGTGATGTGTAGAGGCTGAGAGAGATCAAACATAATGCATGCACAAAACACAGACTCTTCTTCATTGCAGACCTGATTTGCTATAGCTAAATGATAATGCTGGAGCTATTTAGTGTCCTCCAATAATTACTAAGACTAAAGCATTATGTGGTGGAGTACGTTAAGAAAATAGCATTTAATGAAGATTTGATTGTTATCACGAGCATTAGAGTTCAGTCTAATGCTAATGAAATTTCGAAAATGTTACAGCATCCCTGTTGAGTCTTATCTCCATTGTGGTTCTGCATTTGGATGCTTAATACTGCCTCAGGCAAGTCAGCCTTTTAGGAAGAGTTGTGTTCACACTAAGAGGCTTTCTTTGTAAGAATTGTTCCATTAAGATTATGGACTACTTTTGACCTTGTTTGAGAGTGGATGTGGTCTGAATTTACTACTTCTCCCTTCTCAGTCGCTTTCTTTTCAATCTGCTTTTATTGCATGTTTGATGCCTTTTTTTTTTTTTTTACTTCTCTTTATTTTAGTGATACAAATGAGGTAGACATCCCTCCAAACACCCGCGTAGGAACAAAACGCTATATGCCTCCCGAGGTGCTGGATGAAAGCTTGAACAGAAATCACTTTCAGTCATACATCATGGCTGATATGTACAGCTTTGGACTCATCCTCTGGGAGATAGCCAGAAGATGTGTGTCAGGAGGTAAATGACAATCATACCTTTTTGATAGTTAGAAATTTGCTTTTAATTGTGTCAGTGAATGCAATGTTTTGATTATAAGCCCTAATCTTCCATTACGTCCCTTTCCCTTGTTATTATTATTCACATAATAAATACGTGGATAAACCATGCATGTAATTCTCTTAATTTATCTTTTCTAGTTGAAACTTACTTTAAAGCATCCGTCAATGCTATTGCAACAGCAAAGATTTATACTGTTTTTTAGTGGCTTGTTTGAAGGTAGCAGATGCTTGCACTGCGGAAGGAGTTTGGGACTAATCTTGGTGCTTTTTCTAAAGACAACACATTTTTACTGAACTGGAGGCATTCAGCTATTTTAGCATTAATCTTGGTGCTTTTCTAAAAGACAACACATTTTTGCTGAACTGGAGGCATTCAGCTATTTTAGAAGAAAGAATGTAGTGAATTTTTCTTCTTGTCAGAGTTAAATATAAGAAGAAAGATAAACGATTCAGGAGGATGCAGCAATGCTATTTAAAATAAATAATCTATGTACAAGACAAGTTTAAAGGAAAGAGCAGGAGGAAGAGGCACTTATTACATCATTTGTTGTACCAGTTTTGCCTCAGTTCCTTCTGGTATTGGGCATTCAAGCATGAGGAGAGTGATGATGAAGCAATGCAGCCAGCTGCAGCTTTAGGGTGAAGAACCCTTCTTGTCTGCGTAGGCCATGTGTGCTTTCTGCACATATTGTTCGATGTAGTACAGAAATGATGGCTGTTATTACCTCTGTTTTGCCACTGAGGAGAGTTAAATGCAGAGGAATGACTTGGCAGCAGTTACACACCAGATTGGTGGCAAGTAAAGAGCAGAGCACATCTCTTGGGTCTGTGTTACCTTCGCCAGGCTTTATTGATTTTTAAAGCCTCGCAGTGTGCTGAATGCTTGCTGTGGGCTCACCTGAGAGGAGCTGAATTACACTGGTGAGCAACATGATCCCTGTGTGTGTACACTGGTAAAGTAAATTGCAATGATGTTGCGTACAGTCTGTAATGTTATTGTCATCACTGCTGTGCAGAAAGAATGCCTTGCCATTTCCCAAAAAAGAAGGTATTTAATATATGCCAGATCCACTGATATGAGGTAAACCTAATTCAGAGTTCATTAGCTGCATAATTGGCTCTGATAGGAACTCATTGCTGAGAAATAATTCTTTCTTATCATGACTTATTGGAGCTTGCTAGACTGGACAACAGTGATGGAAACTGTCTCACTTGGCAAGTAGCTAATGATTATGTTGGAGCTTGACTGTAACATGAGCTTTCAGGGCAATGAAGTTCTTCATACAAGTGTATTTAATTGTTAAACATTAAAGGTATTTTCTCAGCAAATTGTGCTTGTGCTATTGTTGCTGTAACTGAGAAAATCCAGTTCAGAAGAGGGAATGGCTGGGATTAGAGGGAGCAGTGGATGAGAAATGGATATGGAGTGTTGGATGTGCATGTCCCACTGCCCTATCCCAGATAGGAATGGCAAGGGTTAATAAAATAAGCTTGATACCATGAGCTAGCACTTCCTTCATTGCAATGAATTCATGAAACTCATGCAGGAAAGGCCAAAATAGAATGAGAGTAAGACAAAGTGGACAAAGTGTAGTGCACGGCAGAGGGCAGCACTATGTGGTCAACAAGGGGCGAGTGGGAAATGTCTTCTGCAATGATGTGCCACTGCTGGTTTCTTTCAGGAATAGTGGAAGAATACCAGCTCCCATATCATGACCTTGTGCCCAGTGACCCCTCCTATGAGGACATGCGGGAGATTGTGTGCATCAAAAGACTACGTCCTTCATTCCCCAACAGATGGAGCAGCGATGAGGTACCATCCCTTAAAACACAGCTTTGCTGCTTTACAGGGCATGGGTTCAAATTCCTAATATTTTTAGTCTGAATGAGTGAGATTGACCTAGTTCTGTGTCATTTCGAGTAAGGAGGAACTTCACTGCTGCTGCAGCCAGGCCTAGGAAGGAAAGTAATGTTCTCAGAGATGCCCATGAATCTGCAGGTGTTGAAAGACCCATGAGCTGCTGCCTGTCTACCAGATCACCAGTTTGCCATCTGTATGTGGACCTTTCTAGTCTCTGTATTCATCTACTGCTCATTTTGATTTCTCTTCCCAGAATCATAGAATCATAGAAGGAGCTCTGAGGTATGGTTTAGTGGTTTGCTGTAGCTATGGTAATGGGAGAACAGTTGGACTACATGATCTTGTAGGTCCCTTCCAACCTTGTGATTCTGCGGTTCTTCCCAGCATTAATAACAATTCAGTGGCTAACCAAACATTGTGAAAGATAGATTATTCCCTGGTGCTGAGTGCATTGATGGTGTACGTTGTGTACTGACTGCAACTTCAGTGGGTACTGGTACAAGGAATATGATTCCTACAATTCTATGTTAAAAGAAAAAAAAAGATCAAATTTCTTCTATCTAGTCAAACTCAAGTGAGCATACAGCTTTTCTGTGATCACAGGTGTACAGTCCTGGAAACCTGATTTTAGCATGATTTTACTTTAGCATAAGTGCATGATATTGTATTTCATACTTAAGGTATTAATATGCAGTGCTAGCACTACATCCAGGCTGCACAGAAAAGCAGCACTTCTTTGCATTGTAGTAAGGAGGTCTACTGATGCAGCCTTTCAGAAGAGATGTAGGACTCAGAGAGTTCTTTCCAGAGTCAAATCTGGATGTAAGGGGACTGGAGAAGAACCTGAACAGTCCCCACCAAGAGTCTGTAATGAAGCAACATTGTGCTGGTGGAATCAGAGACAAACTGTTGATGTACCAAGCTTGCTGACTACAAAAGCAATTCTATGGAGGGCTCATTAATCACATTAATTGGTACAGCTTTGTGCTATAAAATCTCCTACAGTCCCAGAAGACAGCTGTCATTTGGGAACAGCACCCTTTAGATGAATGTTTGGAAGGCAGATGAACATTTGAGATTCTGCAAGTTGTGAATAATTTGGAAATGTGAGGGAAAAGTTAAACAGCCTCTCTGGGTGACTTGTGCCACAACCTGTGGGAAGGTGTGCCCAGGAGCTTCATGGCAGCTGCTGAGCCTTCAGGAAGGGTGGTCACATCAGAGGGAACATGTTTGGTATCTATCTCTAGGAAGGCTTTTGTGCTTTCGGAAGGAGGTGCTAGGTGTAGAGCAAGGCTATGTGGTCCTTTTGAAAGCCAGCATCTATGTCTGTTGGCTGCCATAGAAAATACTTCCTTTTTGTTGGCCACCAGCTGCAGTCTCATCTTCCACTGATTTCCCTTCCATTTTCCCTCACAGTGCCTGCGGCAGATGGGAAAGCTCATGATGGAGTGCTGGGCCCATAACCCTGCGTCCCGGCTCACAGCCCTACGAGTCAAGAAAACACTTGCCAAAATGTCAGAGTCGCAGGACATTAAGCTCTGATGGAGCAAAAACAGCTCTTTCTCATGAAGACCCATGGAAACAGACTTTCTCTTGCAGGCAGAAGTCATGGAGAGGTGCTGATAAGTACCCTGAGTGCAGTCATATTTAAGAACAACTGTTTGACAGCTTCGAGGAGACTGTTCTTGACAAGATCAGCTGAATTTTGGCAATGCAAGGTTGGGAGAGGCTTATCTGCCCTTGTTTACACAGGGATATACAGTTTTAGTAACTGGTTTAAGGTTATGCATGTTGCTTTCCATGAAAGCCACTTATTATTTTATTATTATTGTTATTATTATTATTTTGATTGTTTTAAAAGATAACGCTTTAAATTTTATGAAGACAAAACCTTTGGTTAGAAGTTAAAAAGATGTATATTGTTACATTAAAAAGAAAAAAAGGATGAAACTGTGCTGATGATGTAAGCAAAGCGACGTTCTCATTTATAATGAAACTCTTGCACTCCAGCATTTAGAAAAAGAGGGTCTGAGCAGCTCAGGGAAGCTGCTGTGGAATCACCTTGAAAGCCACCTCCCACAGCCTGGTGCATGTTGGGGGATTGTCCTGGTGCAGAGACTGATTATGTCCCTACTGTCATAGAGGCGGAAGGCAGAATTCTTGCGAGTGCCTGCCCCTGTGGAGGTTGCATCTCATTTAGGACCACCCGAAGCCATTTGGACACAGCTCCAACACAGTGCTTGGACACCTCATGGCAGCTGTCATCTCAGTGAGGGGCTCATTCTTAGCGTTCATCCTAAAGCTCTTCTTCAATCCTGGCATCACCAGGCACCAGCTGGAATGCTGCAGCAGGTATACATGTAAGACCATGCTTTTAGGGCTCCACACATTGATGAGCATTTTGACATGAAGTTATTACTATTTTTTATGGCTTTTCAGCAGCCTTGAAGCCTTCACACTAGAGACAGTTTCCACCACCGAACTGGGACTGCATAGCATCTCAATGGTAAGAGTTTTTTAGAAGAGAAGAGCCTCAGGAAACACAGTTCTCTTCCTCCCTCCTACAGCTGCAGCAGTTATTGCAATGTAAAAACTGAAGAGGAAGTGAAAGGCAACAGGACAAAAACATTTTCCCTGTCAAGTATTTTTCTATGGAAAGGTCTCTGTTCTTCATCAGATTATCAAAACTGAGCTGTATGGGAGCTCCTATTTTACACTTTTTTTTTTTTTTTAATTATTATTTTTTTAAATTTTTTTTGCCCTCTCGTGTCTTGTTTCAGGTGGTAGTGTTCAGTTTAATTTTGGAATAGATCCTTACAAATAGTGCCTTGATTATGCTAAAATGATTTCAGAAGTGAAATAATTGCCATGTTGGATTTATCCTTAGCATTCATGTAATGCTACTTTTTTTTTTTTTTTTCCATTTTTGGACAAAACTGATTTATTTGTAGGTAAATATAATTGGGGTTTAGCTTCAAGGATCCCCGAAGGTATTTCTAGTTTGAAAAATTACCATTTAATTCTTTCAAGCTAATGGAGAAAAATGTGTGAGGTTCAAGAGAAACAACGAGAGCTCCATGATTATAGGTGTTAAAGTTTAATCAGAGGATTTTAATTAATTAGAGTGGGTTTTCTATTTTTTTTTTTTTTTCTTTGCAGTTTCCCTGGTTGTACCCAAAAATACCAGGCAACACAAAAAGTAAATCTCTGCAAATTAACAGTAAGACAAATCCAGCCCCAGAGGGGGAATGCTGGTTTCCACAGTCTTTAATAAATAGAATACTTGCATCAGTGAGGCCTGAGTTTGCTGCTCTCTTTGAGTGCCTTTATTTGAAGGTTTGTGGACAAATAAAAATCTGCCTTTTTGTTTTAGAGACTTGACTCATAGGGTTTCCACATGAATTCATTTTACCTTTTGCCTTTTTGCCCTTTGCCTTATGAAACAAACCCAATCCCAAAGGGGCTTGGATTTCTTTGCCCTGACAAAAAGAATGGGAAATGCTAATGGCTGGGGTTGGTTGTGCTATGGCTGGTGAGGGGATAAAGTGCCTGGAAACAGGGATATTGTTCTGATTTTCATAGCAGTAGGTGGTGGACTTGGTTGGTCCCACACATGGCACCTGCAAGTCCAGTCCTTGCAGTAAGCAGTCACACAGCAGGAAGCCTCTCTCCTGCTCTGTTGTGTTTTCCTCAAATACTTTTTATTTTTTATTTTTATTTTTAACTTTAATGATGATTTATTTCCCCAAAAGTGTTTTGGAGGGGTTTTGCTGGCTGCTGCTTCCTGCCAATGGTTTGCTGGACAGAGTGGCTCTCCCAAGATGTGCTATCTGTGTGCTGTGAAAGCGTGCTTGTTCTCAGAACAAGTCGTATTTTTTCAGTCCAGAAGAAATCTGAGATACTGGTTGATAGGTGACATAAAGTGTCTATGTTAAGTGTTCAAGTTGATGTTTAGGGCTTTATATATATATATGTATGTATATATATATATATTCAGCTGGGTGTCTGGAATAACTCCAGTATGTGGATTAAGAGTAAAATATTATGGATGGTAAAGCACTAAATAAAACATAATATTTATTTATGAAAATGCATAACTGACAAATCACTGCAACGGTGCTATTTAGGAAAATAAATATATATATATATATGTGTGTGTGTATATATAAATGAGGAGACACACACCTGAGAAAGCAGAGGGTCTGCGTTTATGTGAGTAACTGCTCATTTTCTTCTTAGACCCAAAAGGCTGGACTTTCCCCCTCAAATGTCCTACCCACTATAATCAACGACACTATAAAGTTGTATTCGTACAACATGAAAATGGCTTAAGGCAAGCTTGGAAATCATTTCTTTTAGCACAGTGACATTTCAGTTGCTGGTTGCAAGGCTGACTTTATGCAGTACTCCAAATGAAGTTATCACAGTTTTAAGGTGCCCAGTGACACGCATTAGTGCATTATTTTACCATTTGTAGACTTTTAATGGCACTTCCAGATTTGGTAGTTTCACAGTGTGCACTGATTTGGTCTTGGAAGCTGGTGGTAAAATTAATTGGGGTTTTAATGGCCTTGGGTTTGGTAATCCAGTTTTCTAATGGGGAAAGTTTAGTTTAGTGACTTACTGGCATAGACAAGATGGCACAGGGAGATGAGGAAAGAAAGATACAACAAAGAGGAAGAGAGAGATGCCATCTAGCAACCGCCATCCTTTCTCTAGCACAGAGTTATTTCTATTAAAGAAAAGGTTGATGATGTAAAGACTAAGAAACTAATTTGTGTTCTTTTTTGAGAACCAGTGCCTTATTAAACCTGTAAATACTGTAATTAGAAAACCTGGGGAACACACTGTTCTGTTGTATTTGTTCAAATTGTATATGGATGTTTTAATGTTCCCTGAAATAAAATCGTTTCCATCTCCCCATGAAAGAGATTGCTTTTATTTCTATTTACTTTTCATGCCTTTGAAAAACACTACCACACTACCTTTGGGTTTCGTTTCACTGGTTAGATTGTTTAGATGTTTTATTTATTTATTTATATAAGATTTTTCCATCCGAGCAGAGAAGTCAGCAGTTAAGATGTTGTATGTATATGTTTCCATTGGCTTTTAAAATAAATAAATAAAAATGCATCTCTCCTTTTGCAACCTAGTGAAGAGAGAAATAAATAGTAATTAAAAGTGTTATCATTAATAGAGCAGTCACTTGTGCTTTGTGGCTGATTATGGAAATTTATAGAAAGTTGGCATTTGAATAATTTTATGTGAGCCTCCCCCCTCCCCCCCATCCACACTTCCCCCAGTGTTTTTATTAATTATGTCTACTATTTTTAATAGAATGAGGTTGCAGAATGTAATTGTGCACAGGCTTGGTTTCCCAGCCCAGTGGTTCAGCAAAATAAAAAATACAAGTTGCAGCTTCCATCTCCTGCATCAGCTAAAACAGAGAAAAGCTTTGTGCTTAGAGACATCAGATTGTATGTAGCTATACATTCAGATAGAAATTTGTATACATATTTATGTTGTGAGCTGCCTTCTCACTCTGCACTACCATGTTTCAGCATGTATCATTCAGCTCATTGTTTATGAGCATGTAATTACCTTGCTGGTTATTTTCTGACAGTCTGTAAAGAGCATTTTTCGTCGAGCTGTACTCAGCCCATGCCTCCATGCTGTACCTTGTCCTGTGGTGGCACAGCTGGCTCTGTTCACATGATGTGATCACTGCCATTTGTACTTCCCTATCAGCTCTGCCTATGGGTCGGCAAGCTTTTCATGTTCAGCTTTTTGGGGTAGTACCAGGCTCCATTATATATATATTTTTCCCTCTGTGCTAGTTTCCTGGCTATTATTTAGCCTTGGACCTTGTTACTTGTATCTTCTGTAGTTCAGGTGACAGTGGGACTGTCCTGCTTCCATTCATGCTTGTCAGTCATGCTACTGACTCCTGCTGAAAGTGAAACTTATCTTCCTTGTGCCTTTTGCTATGAGGAAAGGAGAGCTGAATTTCCACCTATAAATGCAGAAACATCTGGAGCAGAGCTCTCAGAAGTCTCAGGAATAATACCTAGAGATGGGGTACTTTATGGAAAAGTGCCTGAGGATAAGGAGGAAACTACTTGGACACTGGTAAGACTGCGGGCTACAGCAGCCTCTATCTGCAGGCATGCCAAAAAACCCCACAGGAATCTCATGTTCAGCAACACATGGATTATCCAAAGTGATTCATCACCAGGTCTCTGGCTATTCTCTGTGGGGAGATGGGATTGAGGTGAGAGCTGGTGTACTTACCAATCCAGCACAGAAGTTGCATCACAAGGAGGTTTTCTGTGCAGAAGCATTTCTTTTGAGCAGTTGGTGGTTGTTGTTGTTTTAATTAAACTAAATCAAAGGCCCCCTTAATCCTTCCAAGCTTCCAGGAACTAGACAATTGAACACAAAGCAGTGGTGTACTTTTTTTCCAGTTGCTTATAAATATAATTTATTACCTGTTTAAAAATTCTTTCTTACACTTTGTACATGTCAGGCTGACAGAATAAATGCAGGCATTTACAAACAGAAGGAAGGAGAAAAAGGGAGGGGGGTAAGAGGCACACTCAGAACTAGTAAACCACACCTCCACTGTACAGCAATACAAATAATGCAATGGCTAGCACTTCTCCAGTAGTAAGTCTTTAGAAAAGGAGTTGCATAGAAGATACAGCAATAGGGAAATCAAAACCAAAATACTTCTCCATGTCTGAATAGCAAAGAAAACAAATCCCACAAACCCTGGCAGAGCTGCAAAGGTGAGAATTGTGAACAGGAGGAAAAAACATAATACATCTCCTCAGCCTGGATCACACAGGGCCCATAAGAAATAGGCCCTCCTTTGACACATTATGAAGGTACAAAAGTAAGTAAAGTACTTTGCATTTTATAAAGGTACAGCCTTTGCATTTTTTCTCTTCAACATTAACAAACAGAACATATGTTATCAAACAAGTTGACCACACGGATATGCCTAAATGGTTATGCCATGACTTCTCAACTGTGTTATGCACCCTGCTTTGACATACAGTATTGGCTTACACTTTAGGGAGTGTTTTTGCAAAGCAGACCTGTAAGATTGATGGGAGAAGACTCTTTTGCTTCTCATTCTTTTTAATTTTGTTTACTTTCCAGGCTGATTTTGCTTTTATTCTTATTGTTTAAGCTCTTAAATTTAATGGCAAGCTGTAGCAGGAGCCAGCTGGCAGTAACCAAAGAGGCTGTGCAAGCTTTTCTCATCTACGGACTATTGTCCTACCAGCTGCAAGCCAGCAGCTGGAGACCAATATGCAAGCCTCTGAGGGGCACCTCACTGCTGTAGGATGCCCCTGAGAGATCATAGGTGACATTCTGCTTCTTCAGGCCATCCAGAAGCTATGTGCCTGCTGTGTCTACAGGATGCTCTTGGAGAAAAGGCCAGGCCCAGGGTGTGGTACACACAGCCATTAATTTCTTTGATAACAGTCAAGGAGACTCAAGTACTATTAAATACACTTAACCAGCATCACAGAAAATGTGGGATACCTATTCAGTGATATAGGTTAGTGGGAACTCTGAGTTATCACTGCTTTTTTATACAATCAGAGCTTATCAAAGGACTTTCAGATAAAGGGATTTTAAGAGTTCAGGGAACATGTGCTAAGCTTAAATAAAGCACAGGTAGGTAAATAAATGGAATGATTCTCTTTCAAGCAAGAAGCTTGACCTACCAAACTTGAGAGCTCACTTCTGTGGCTTTGGTTCAAGCCCAATTCTATTTCTATGCCAGTTTTTAAACAACTGTTCGCTCTTGTTGGTACTGCCTACCATCTGACCTTGCAGTGATGATACAGCACTGAATTTTGACCTTCACCTTCCCAAGAAATAATTGGTCATAAGAGGATGACCGTGACTAACATAAAAGCTAAAAGCCTGCCACACTATATTTCCTTTACTTTCTCTTCTCTGTGTATGTATATACACACACTTTGCATTACTGTTAAGATCCCTCCTCAAAGAATATCAGAAATGCATCCTTCAGCATTTGAAAGTTTGTAATGTACTTCAGTTTAAAAAGTCAAGCTTTCACACACAAGCAAGGAGTGAATTATGGTGGTGAGCCCAAAGTCAATACCTTGTTGGAACCCCTGTGGAAGAAGGGCCAAAGGTTTGGTTTTCATTCGCAACCCATTCATATCTTTGTACTGCCTGATTAAGCAAGCCAGCCTGCAAGCCATTAGTCATTCTGGGGCCAGACAAGAGCCCGAGCAATACCTGAAGAGGCTTCTGAACACTCAGGAAGATAGTTTACAAAGTGCCCTTGGCACAGGAGCAAAAACTCAACAGTATCTTCTTGTTTAAAATTAACCTCTGGGCTGCAGTACCTACTTGGCTAGAGCATACAAGAGTCTAAAGGTCCCCCCCACTCCTTTCCCATACCACCCCACCCCCTAAACAAGAAGAAAAGGAGAACCCAAAACAATTTTAGGTAGCAATACAAGACATTAGGACTGTCCACAGTGATGGGCTTACTGCACATTATAAATAGATTTATTCTACATGTAAGCAACAGAAATAGCAAGAAACCCAAGCAACAGACATGTTTTGCTCTGTATGCATCCCAGACTCCAACATGTCTCATGAGTGTCTGCATTTCTGCCAATGATTTGGGAAAAAAGAGCCTTACTCTCCCAGAGAAGTAAAACTTGACTCAAGACTTGCAGGATTCAATAGAACAGCTCTTGGGTCTTTCACCGTTCAGCATGATACAAGGGATTAATAGATTTAAAAGCAAAAATAAAAGAAACCCCAAACGACTTACTTACCCCATACACTGACAGCGACCTTTGCAAGAACACAACACAAGAAGAACTGAAGAAAATAATGTGAAAAGAACTGTCTCCAACAGCATTTCTAATTCAGAAATCAGAGTTTCCTTGAAGTCTGTAGGGATTTTATATATATATATATATATAATATATATATTATTCATATCACTAGCAATCACTTACTTAACAAAGAGGTGGTATGAAGAATAGCAAAACTGATACAGCACATAGTGGACAACTGAAAGGATAAGCACTTTAAGAAGTAGCAATAAGTGGAAGATAAGAAGCCTGCAGCCATTTCCAAAAACAAATGCGCTCACCTGACATACATAAAATGTTAGAATCAAAGAATTGCTCAGGTTGGAAAAGACCTTGAAGATCATGGAGTCCAACCACAACCTAGACAAATTACTCCTCCACTAAATCATGCTCCTGAGCAAATGTTACTGCGATGTTACAGTGATCTCTAATCATTTGCTCTATCTGCCAAACTGAGCCCAAGCAATGAGACAGCCTTTTCCCAGATGGTGTTTCTCTGGCTAACAGAGCAGCATGGCCTTCCCCTCAGGGTACTGCCCCACAAGATGGCAGTGTGCCCACGCCACACAGCCTTCCACACAACATGGTATAATCTGCAGCCTGCTGGTCTTGCTTCCCACCCTCCTCCTAAGGGGGATGCCACGCAGTCTACTCCCAGGCTGCACAGCACGTTACCAGGCTCTGCCTCAGATGCTGGGAGAAATTAAATAATAATAATAAAAGAGCAAGAAAAGAGCTTTAGTTGGAGAGGGAGCTCATGTGAGCAGTGATGGCAATGAGGTGTGGATCCCTGGAAGAAACAAAAGGCAGCTCACACATTCCCTGCAAAGGCAGATGGAGAACGGGACAGAGAATCTGTCTCGTTTGTGACCACTGCAAGTTTTGAGCAGTCCGTATGGAAGAAGACCAGCTCCATCTCCTGGTGATGGTGATGCCATTGCCCTGTCAGGAAGCAATATCCTTCATTGTCATCCAGTGCAAATCTCCCTCCCAATAAATCCCTTTTACAGCAAAATAATAGAAGGATAATGCCTGAAATTCAGAATATTTTAAGAATATTACTCATCTGTTTTTCTTGAAGAAGATATTGAAAGGGTCAATCAAATAGTTCACACAGAAAGAAGTCTTGAAGTGAACCAGATAACTCTGAGATGCTTCCTCACAAGGCCCAGTAGAAGGGAGCATGCATTTCACACCTATCAAGAGACCACAGCTGGGACTACAAGTGAGCCTAGATAGGTAAAAGAGGAAGAAGCTGAAAGAAAGTCAAGGTCATGCACCTGCCCTGAGAAAGGAGTTCAACAGGAAAAATGCATGGGAAGGGTAAAGCAGGGCACATTAGATACAACTACTTACACCTGATGATAGAACAGGAGGGAAAAAAGGTAAGACTTACAGCTGTAAAAAGATGTAGAAAAAGGGCAGAGCTGTAAGACCTGGTCAAAGCCTTGTGAAGTTGAAAGCAAGATTCCCATTAGCATTTCAGAGCACAATGTAAGAAACAAGGTGGCTGGTTGTGAAAAACACACCCTCAGCATTTCCATGTTCTGGTAGAAAAAGAGAGGATCTCACAAGCAAAATGTGTAGCTTTGAGCTGATAATGAAATTTAAAATTTATGTCCTCAAGTCTCTGGATTTGACTGGAAGTCTGATTTGCATAGTGCTGGCTAACTGCTGAGAAAATGAGTGTTCTGTGATCACTGCTCAGCATGTAAAGAAAGCACCACTGATGTCAGAGAGCTGAGAAATTAAAAAAAAATAAATAAAAATGTCCCAAGCCAATGGAAATGTTAAATGGGGAAAAAGGTCAGATGAAATTTTCCTTTAATTTTGACCAGTGACATTTTCAAGAACGTTACCTTTAAAGGCACACTGTTGAAAGCCTGGAGTAAAATATACAAGATCAAAACAAAACAAAAACACAACAAAAGAGCTCAAGTCTGAGGAAGAACACTAATTGTGAATATATGCATGGGGAGAGGTGGCTGTTGGTGCACAATAGCAATAACCAGGGCCTGGTCTAAACCTGATGGCATGGGAAATAAAGCATTCTTTGCATCAGAAACAGCAGACAAACAGGATTCTAAGTTAAACCTTTGCAATCTTGTGTGCTGTGTTGCATTGAAAGGTCAGTCTTTTCACAGAGCAGAAAATGAAATAGGTTTGCAGTGACAACTGATAAAAACAATAGTTAGGTTTTTTTGCCAGGTTCTCATTCCACCAGCTTGCAGCAGCCAAGAGGGGGGTAGCAGAGGGCTAAATGCACCCAGCAGGCTAACAGGGACCTGTAATGCACTGCCAAGGCAGAGAGGCTACAGGCAAAAAGCTGCAAGGCATGGGGTTACCACTTCACCACTCGAAACCTGTCATGGCTGATGGCTTGGGAAGAGAGAAAGAAATGTGCTGAGTAAGCCTCACCCAGTGGGCACACAAATCAGGAAGTTAGCATCTGCACCTCCATACGCTTGCACTTGTTCTTCTGAACCAGTGGGCTCTGTGTGTCTGGTCTGGGAAACTGGATGGGGTTGGCCAAGCCATTGCAGGTACCTAGGAACCAGATTACTTCTTGGATACTAGCAGATGAGACAGATGCCAAATGCCCCCCCACCCCCACCTCCACCCCCCCACTAGGTGCAGATCACTGTCTTCAGTGAAGTATTACCAGTTTTTATACCCTCTTTGCATCAAGCATTAAGCGCAGCAAGGCTAACATGAGATGACCAACCTTTCTTTGCTAGTGGAGGACTCCAGAAGATGGCTGGAGAAGGGAAGAACAGACAGCATATAGAGAAAAGCTTCTTAGAAAACCTTCAGGAAGAGGATAATAGGTTCAATAAAAACGGGAACAACTTATCCTGCTGCTGACAAAACTACAAATAAAGTAATAATGATAATAATAATAATAATCATTATAATCCTTGCACTAGATACTAATTAGTAAATAATTATCATAGCAAATTCTCTTTTCTTTATTCAGGGTTTTTTTTCTTTTTTCTTTTTGTTTCCCTAACCACTCTGAATTGCATATCCAATCCCACCGTATCACAAAGGGGTAGAAAGGGTCTTGTTACACTTTGAACTGAAAATTGACTCCTACCCTTAGAGTCCCACTGTCTTACGGCCATTTTCCACTGAGGCTCAGTGGGGATCCCTTCGGGGAAGGATGGGAATGGTATGTGTGTTCCTGCTTAGCACCCAGAGTACCTGCTTTCCAGATGCATGCCTCTTAAACACTGATTTTTTTTGTTTGGTTGGTTTTGTGTATTTTTTTTTTACAGGTAGGTCTAGGAAACAGAATAATGACAGGAGGATCATTGTGAGACAATCAATGTTCAGAATTGTAGCCAAAATCTGAATTCACCAGAAAACAATAATCTGAAATAGCCACAACCAACTGTCCACAGCTTTGTCTAGAATGGCTTTGAACAAAAAATATAAAGAGCCATGGACAGACTCCTTACCCCTGTCCAGAATTTGATGTAAACAACATCCATAGAAACTGGGATTGTTAAGAAAGTTTATCCATATATCTGGATAGCAATAAAAAGCGTTTCCTAGGAAACTGTAAAATCCTGTACCAAGCAGTGTACAGCCAAGCCAAGAGGAACATTAGGTTGATTTATATTTTCAAGGTACAACTTTGCATGATTTCTTTTAGATCCTGTGATAATGTACAAGGAGAGCACATGTGAAGGTCAGGGCTGTATATTTTTTCTGTTTGTTTGCTTGCTTTCTTCTCTGAAATGTCTCTTGTGTAACTCATTGGTCTGGGTTTTCATTTCAAACACTTGCAATAACAGGGCATTACCGCTCCCTGTGTCTGTCCTTCCTGTTCATGCCAAGGCTGCATCAGTAATTTCCTTCTGCTGCCAAAGAAATGACGGTTTCGTGTCGTCCCATTTCTTCCAGCACTGCTGCCAGCATGCTCAGGTTGCCATCAGGGAAATTCTGGGCTTCCCAGAGATCCAGGATCACCCCAGTGGGACTTGATTTCGTAGCAAAATAATTTAGGTACCTGCAAAGCCAAAAGGAGATTTGTTTCTTTGAGCTGCACAAACTCATCCCTTTATACCATCCTCATCACCAATCAGAGTGCACATCTACTGTGTGATTAATCTGAGCAGTCTGAAGGTACATATTTTTCTAGTCATCTCAGCAAGGTTTTTCTGAAGCCCCTTTATACCTGCCTCCAAGGGGACTGTGCATTCCCAGTATGTGCAATAACCTTCTCACCTGTCCAGTTTCAGCTTGTGGGCGAGCATCCTCCAGTCATGGCCCCGGGTCTGGGGTGCATCCAGGCTGCTGCAGAGCTTCTGTCTTATTGGGAGGGGGATGCTGAAAGCGTTGGGTCCAACTATCGTTGTGATGCTGCCTGCTGAATCCATGATGGGATAATCAATGCCAGTAGGTTCCTGATGTTGGAAAGAAGGTAAAAGACAAAATAAAATACAGTAGTTCTGTTGCTGAATGCAAAACTGAGAAGGCCTCATAAAACCATCAGGCAACGTCCTGCATTGCAGACTGGTTGTGCCAAACTCACTGCTCCAAGCCACAAGCTGTTGTCTTTGTCTTCCTTCTCATCTAGCAGTATGGGCTGCAGAAGTACTTATATGCTACTGCTGCCACATCCAGGCTCACTGGTGCTGAAGGATCCAGCACTCTATTCCAGCCTTTAGCATCCCAGACTCTTTCCGGCCTTCATTTGGGTTGGGCACGTCACTCAGTGTCAACAACAAGGAGCAATTTTGCCATGGGCTGCCTTAATAACTGAGGCATTATTCACTCCTTCTATTCATCCCTGATGGATGGGATCACTGCACAAGACATGAATATTATCCCATTCCTCCTAAATCTATTACTAGGCCCTATTACACAGAAGCAGCTGAAGATGATTATAGTCTGTATTTGCATTTCATTAAAGTTACTCTCAGTTCTTTCTCTTCTCCGTTTGGTTAAATTAGAGATTACCTCAATGCAGCACTTATTACGGTAATTGTTTATGATACTTGTTTCACCATCTGTCTTTAATGCTGTATAGTCCCCAGCTGAAAATGGAGCTTTACACCCAATCACCAAACAAATGTTATGGGTAATGATGCACACCACCATGGCCCTAAAGTACCAGCAACTTTTATCTGTAACCTCCCAGCCTTTCCCTAAAGCAGCAGCCACTGATGTCTGGGTGCCACGGAACTGTGCAGTAAAAACGTCTCCTCTGCTGCCTTACGTGGCAACTCATTTTCAAGGAGATTTGGAGATTAAACTGATAGTAAATTAGGAAAGTAAATAAATAAATGCAATAAAAAATGAGGATGTGTTTTAGGTTTGCTGTGGGAGGTGGATTAAATTCCTAAATGCATTTTGCCCAACAGTAGTTCTTTATAAAGAGAAAGGAGCAGCCCTTGAGCAGGGTAAGAGCTCATTTACTCTACTTTTCTGACATATGGGACTTATAATGCACTTCTAGTCTGTTGCTCTGTGCTGGCCTAGGAGCAACTAAAGAATGACAGTGAACCACAAAATGAAGACAACAACCAAGATCTAGCAGGCACAAAAGCCACCAACACAAATACTGTTGTCAACACTGCTTCACACCTGAGTGTGTCACCCACCCTCAGCTAAAATTTTTCAGCTATGGCAAAGATGCCTCTAAACTTACAATCCTTTTTCTACTGGAAAATGTCAGTCAGCAAAAGAAAAACTGTCAAAAATAATAGCTGTGATTTGCAGCAGTAGCAAAGTCCGGGAGGACAAGTCTGTTGCAGCTAGACCATCTGGTATTCCCTACCCAGGAGCCAGAACCATGTGGTGCTTCACAAAATGCATTAGGCAATGTTAGGCAAAGAGCTCCCCCATACAGAAAAAGGAATAATCAAGAACACCAATACTGCCCTCATCCCTCCTTGAAGTGGGGTGCTCCATTTCAGATGACATGGTAGAGAGAAAAAACTAAGGGAAAATGCAAGAAGAGATATAAAGCAACAGCTCTCTCTTCTGATGATCTCAACACTCAGGAGGAAACTGGGAAGCACAAATGAATCAGCAATGGGAAAGGTTATAACTCCTTAGCCCTCCCATGTTCCCACACACTTCTTACCTCTGATACCGAGCAGTTGAGCTGGAAGATCTGCCCTTCTCCTTCGACTTGCCGCACGCAGAGTTTGCAGACAAGCTCCAGAGTATTGAGGCTGAATCGTTCCAGTGTGAAGGTGCAGTGCAGGTTCCTCTGGCACCCACTCCAGATGTGGTAAAAAGGAATCTCCTGGAGGAGGAAAGAAAAAAAAATAAAAACAAATAAAAATAAAAAGGGAATTGAGTATAAATATCAGTTATTTTCCACAGTCTCTTTTCAGTTGAAGATTGGCTCAGCATCCACATGGCCCTGGGGAGTGGAACACCTTGCGGGACCAGATCTCTGATGCTAAATGGCTGGAAACTGCAAGTTGTGTGCAACTACTATTGCAGATAGTCCAGGGAAAAAATGTCCACAGTTCTGCAGGTTGGTAACTGGTTTTCTTTAAACAGTGAGTCACTGTATTTCTTTAAGGCTCTAGGATCCAATGCTTTGTGATGCTTACCTGGTATTTAGCCAGCAGTTTGCTCTTCCAGAGAGAGTGGGCAATGTCATGAATGGATAATCGCAGGTTGTGGGTACTTCCCTTAAAATGTAAAGTTTTCGGTTCCTCCAACAGCTGCCCACCCATCTGCCGCTCAAGCTGGAGGACCTCCTGCAGTGTAGAGAACACGAGGGGAAAGAGGTCAGGCTGCATTAGGACAGCACCAAGACATCAGCACTGGTCTGCTGGTTCTTCCACACTGACTGCTTCAGATGCTGTAACTACTTGAGAAAATTCACACAGGTGCTACACGAAGTTACATTTCCCTATGAATAGTACTAGTGGATCTAAAGATAATCCTCTTGCCCCCATCACACAGTAGCACCCAGGAGAGATATAGACTCCCTGACTCCTGTGGGAGATGCACCATTACCTGATTCATCCTAGGAGCAGCAATACTAACTACATGCAACAATACTGAATGTAAAGATGTTACATACTGTTTGAATACTGAAATATATTCATCCCCTCCACAGCTCAGCAAACTGGACATCCAATGCATCTTTACTATTTTGTGTCAGAAAGCTCTTGTCTGTGTAGGTACTGCTGGTATGGGACATGTAGATGTGGCTGTCCTGCAGTTAACAGCCTCCTGGCAAACTGATCTATGACAGACTGGGGTACAGGTGCTTACCAAGACTAACCATTGAGTGGGATGGTATCAAAATCAAAGTAAGACACAGTGACTGAGCTTTTTTTATGTACAAATTCAGGGTTACTAAAATACTGAATGTGTAATTAAAAGCTAGTAAACCAATAGCATGGTCATTTTCTGCAGCTAAAAATAAAGATATGCCTCTAACAAACGAGATCACAGTGGACCACAGACTTCAGAGAAACATTCAAATTGTAATTCACATGGAAGAATTCAGTACAAAGGCTGCATAAGCTTCATTGGAAAGAAATACAGCCAAACACAGTCATATTTAATTACAAGAGCAGGCCAAACAAGCAGTCTCATGCAGCCAAAGCCAATCACATGCACAGTGAACACACACAAGGAGCACACGGGCACATGAAAGTGGGCTGCTAGCCCAGGCTAACTAAAGAAGTCTCCTATTAGCTAAGGATGAATCCAGCCACTCTTGTTCGAGTTCACCATCTAGTTAGCACAAAAGAAAAGCCCACAACCCCAGTAAGCCCAGCACCTGAGAGATCTTAAAGCAAAAATGTTTGCTTATCAGCCATTACAGGAAAAGAAAAAGAATCAGGAAACCTTTTAGATTAAGGTTATTCCAATGAGTCAGTTCCAGTGCCCCCTAATTACCTCGTCAAAACATCTAAAGAGCAATCGATAGTAATTATCTGATTACTATAGATCTTCATTATGTCCAAATTACCTCCCTGGAACAACAAGAAGATTGGCAGCACTGTGTGTGCTAATTGCAGGCTCTCGCTCCCCACCCGTGGTCAGACCAGGGTTGCGCAACTGCTGGGGCAAAGATCTCAGCACTGCAGATGCATGCCTGAGATTGATATCCCACCATTAGCAGACACCTCTATTCACTGTAGCTCTGCCAAGTGGGAGACACCAAGCAGCCCACACTTCTCCAATTCAGCTCAGCTAATTAATTCAGAATAAATTCAGAGCCACTACCATCCTTTCCATCACCATTCGCCCCTTGTGAGCCAGGACTCAAGAGAGGGTACTGTATAGGGCATCACTCTATCAGCAGCACCACCAGCACAGCCATGACCTGTGCTGGAAAACAACTTCTTCATTAAAGGAGCACAAGCAAGCAAAGTGTTTTTTTGTTTGTTTGTTTTGGAGAACAGTTATTGCACAGCATGAAGCAGGCTGGAGAAAGCTACCTTGTTGCAGCCTGAAATAGCTTATTTACCCATGGCTAGCCCAATGCTCTGCCACTGTCACCACACCTCAATCTCAAAGCCATTCATGAATTAATAGATGGGAATACATCAGCAGGATTTCTTCACAGAGAGGCATGCCCAAGCTAATCTAAGTGCCTTGAAAAGAACGTTAGGGCTCTGTATCCCAGAAATCATTTAATGAGCATTCTACCTGGGCACCATAGCCCCTGATGTGATTCTCCACATGGCCAGAGCACTGGGGCTGTCTGGCTTTGCAGCCCTAATAAACCAACCAAGAAAACGAACTTCATCCCATTCAAGACCATGACCATGCTCAAATTTTTCATTTTGACCTCTCTTTGTTACTACCTTTTCCTTCCCAAAACTGCTTACTTCCATAAAAATGTAATTTATAGCTTCCAAAGAGCTTATGGTCAGGAAATACTTGTGCTAGTCCTGCAAAGCTCAGCTGTCTTGGTCTTGAATACAGTGTACAGTAGCTTGTGTGTAGCCATCTAGTCTTAAAGTGACAAAAAATTGACAATTAAAAAGGATTGATAGGTGCTAGATGACAGCGTTCTTCTGACTTCACAACCCTTTCCTGGCCAAATTACAAGCTTGCTTTGGGGTTCTACCTGCAGCAGAAAACCCAATAATTGGTCCACTCCTCTCCTATAAGTTGATTGCAGCTTCACCCATGAAAGATGGCTTTCAGTTACCCATGCCCTTCCTGATTTCTTCTGCTGTCTCTTCGAATAGGATTAACATTACCCTGCAATGCCTCCCGCAGTCTATTAGAAATAAGCCAATAGCTCTTGAGTATTACCTAATTTGATTGGCCCAGCTCTGACTCAAATCACTATCTGTCCAAGGCTCTGCCCAGTTACTTATTATTCCCTCAGGCTGGATGGACTCCTGGAAAATCGTATTACACAGCACAGGCACCACAGAGCACAGCCATAAAGCCACCATGGCTTTCAAAGCATTTCCTCATGATCAGTACAAATAAATGCTTTCCACTTCTTTGAAGAAAATTTTCTTATTTATAGTGAAAATGCTCCTAGTATCCCACCAACAAAGCTCAGGCAGGGTCTTGGTAGCTGGCAGTATTTTGGATGAAAAGGGATTGTGCCATTTGCAATGATGGAGACCACTGAGCTGAAAAGCAAGAGCATCTCCCTGCCAGCCTCTGGGGTACATGCCCAAACAATTCCCATGCAATGCTGGTATGGCGAACCCATGCATAGCATAAGGATGGCTCTGCATAGAGGCAAGACGTGAACTTGTTCTGCTTCAAAAGAGCATTTGGGAAGTCACATCAGCTATGCTTAAAAAAAAAGAACCTTTTAATAACCTCCATTCTTACACATACAGTTGGAGCTACATATTTTATGAGTGTATCTATTATAGATATTGCCTGTATAAATACACATTTATAAAGAGAAAAAGGAAGCATGTTTATCTATCTGCTCATCTGTATGTGGAGGGAGTCTGTGTGTGTGAGAGAGAACAGCACTATTATGCAGTGAGGGTAAGGTGTACAGTTGCAGTAAGCAACAGCTTTGGCTTATTTTAGTGCTGAACTCCCAGCACAAAATACTACACATAAAGAGGTGTAATGAAGCAGTATGAAAGCAGACAGTGATTAACAGTCCAGAAGCTTCTTTTATCATTATCAACTATTTACAAAGAGGCATTTATATGTTTCCCCATCTCTTGGGAGCTGGCACTTAGCATTAAAAATACATGAATAACGAATGAAGCCTGGCGTACCTTATGGCCCTTTAATAATGCAAAAATCTTAGGATTCAGGATATGATACAGGTAAACAAAGGAAAAAAAAAGGCTAGTGGGTGGAAAACCGCCTGGTACATGTGTGAAATCCCTTTGCAAAGAACAACTTATAGCGTGGGAGGGTTAAACTAAAACAGCAGTTGCTGTCAGGCTCTTCTGATCAGAAAAATAACCTAGGAAAATGAGTACATGTAACAGAATGTCTGGTCACTGCACTGCTGTGACAAGAGAGGAAAAGCAAGCATGAGAGCAACAACCACCTTCAGGGCATCCTGTGTGTCATCGAGGCAGTAGATGCGAATGCTGTATTCCAGTGAGGAGCAGGACAGTGGTCCAAAGATGGCCAGTTTGAGACGTTTGGCTGCTGCTTTGGTGATGGACTGTCCCACCAAGGCGTACGTGCTGAGGGTCTCCGTCAGGATATGGCAGGCCTCTGAGTCCAGCTGGATGTAGCACGGAGTGGTGAAATTTTCCTCCCCAACCACCACTACATCCTAAGGGAGAAAGAGACCATGTTATATCTCCTGATCTCAGAGATGCTGTTCTTTCAGATCTCTTTCAAGCCTCAGTTATGCCCAAAGTCCTTGCTGTCTGCATCTAAGATTAATCAGATAATAAATATGAGCAAACAGCTACCCTTCACTTCCTAAGCATGAAAATAAGGCCTTATAAAAACTTGAGGAAAGGAAGTAACCTCTACAATGGCTAAATGCTACAGCTACAAGAAATATTACCTGCTGCTGTATCGGAATAACCCTCTGTGATGAAACTGCAGGGTGAATGAAAAAATACATACGGCGTGGATGCAAACAGCTCAGAATAAAACATCTCCCCTGCTACCTTCTCCACTAAGCCCCCACACAGCACCCTGCACACAACTCAATGAGCTTTGAGCAGTTTTGAGAGCAAGCAGAATGGAAAGGTCAGCAGTGGATTGTAGCTTCCTCTTGCACAGCTTTCATGCTCCGCATCCCATCTGCTTCATCCCCACTGTCTTGAAGTCTGAAGCAGTATGGGCTTAACAGGAACATGGAATTGAGCTTGGGGCCTGTGGTATTCAGGATACACAGAATCAGAAAGTGACTTGGGTTGGAAGGAATCTTGGTCCTTCAGGAGAGCAGAAGACAAGGTGCTGCAGTGCTGATTACAGTGCTGGCACCAGACACAACCGCTCTGTCAAGGGCAGGGAGGACAGACAAGAAAATGAAGAGATGCCAGTAACCCAGGCACAACTAAAGGAACATGCACTCGGTGCCAACAGCCAGGCCAGCAGGGTGCATATTGGTTGGCGAGACAGGCCAGTGTGCACCGCGTGAGAGAGAGTTGGTGCCATGGGCAGTCAACAAAGCAAGACCTTGCAAATGCTGTGCTGGACATGGCGCTTCTGGCAGCTGCCAGCCTTCAAAAGCTACCCTGTCCTCATAAAACCTGCCAGTAGAAGTTGCCTTTGCCAAATTAATTATGTGAGACCAAACCGGTGGCAGCAGGCACCTAGGAGCAACAAAGTTCTCCAGAAGATGAGCTGGAGAGCTGAACTGGGCCCTGCTGAGAGCATCACATCACGCTCCAGTTACAAAGGAAGGTGCTTCTGTTGCCCAGACCCAGGGCACCCTCCTGGTAGAGGCTCCCACCAAGCCTGCATGGCCCAGCAATACTTGTAGAGGCTCCCTGAGTTAATGGGGTGTGGAGGCGTGCTGACTGCATGAGCTGAATACAAGGCATGCTCCACCAGCATCTTATGAGGTAGAACAAAAAGAAAGATAAGGCCTATCCATTTTAATAAGCTAGCTGATGTCTTGATGCTGAAGCAGAGCGTTATTTTCAGCACTATTGTCCTGCTCTTGAAAAAAAAGACACTAAACAAAGGGAATTCAAAGTATTCTGTAAAAAGTATTTTCTTATTTCTAGAATTGAGATAGAACTGATTTTCCAGTGTTCTTTTCTGTTTTATCTCTTTTTCCCTCCCCATGACTTCAGCAAAATAGTCTACCAAAGCCCAAATCCTGAGTGCCAAATTCTACAGGGAAGACTATGTTTTATGGCACATTTGCCCCAGCACTGCATTTCTTGGGGCAGCAGGCACCTCACTCAGCAGGTGGAGGCCAGAGGCCTGGAGACTCACCTCCCATGGTCCCTGGGGTGCCTGGTGCTTGAGCTGGATCTGCCAATCATCCATATTGGGCTCAGCACAGTGATGCATGGTCAGCACAACAGGTCGGGTCAACAGTGCTCCTGGTGGGCCACAGCTCACCACTGGTGTCAGCAGTGTCTGGCTGTCTTCTACAGGTGGTCTGCCATGAAATAGGGGGGAAAAAGGCAAAAAGGTACATTAAGCTGGGTAGAAAGAGCAAAATTCCTGCTCTTACAGAGTGGTTTGTAAATGGCTGCATGCATGTGTGAGCTATACTGGCCAAACTGCTGAGGAGTTTAAAGCAGAGGAAGCATGAGTGACTTTAACTACCCTGACATCTGGTGTATGACAAACACAGCTGAATGTGCCTCATCAGCTGCCTCCCTGAAAAACAGAGAGGACAAATTCATGATCCAGAAACCAGCAGTCAAGAGATAAGAAGCACTCAGTGCAATCTGCACTTGGACATAGGATCAGCCCATGGGACCTTGCATCTTCTGTACTGGCTAAGGGTCCAGTTCAAATGCATTTGCAAACACTTGTGTTTATATCAGAGTTGTTTCTGGGGGGACAGTTGAGACAAGAGTAAGTATTGTTGACATCTGCAAGTCTGCATCAACCAAAAGAGTCTAAAAGCAGCTGTGATCTTAGGGAAAATTCTCAAGGAGGTTGAATCAGGACAAAAGCTATGTTGAGATTGAATTTATTGCACCCACTCTGACTACAGAAAATACATTCACAGGAACATCCTAATTTTGCCCACTTTAAGCCACCTTGAATAATCCATTAATCCTACAGAAAATGAAAGAAACTTTTGAGAAGCTCTTTTTTAAACAGAGCAACAAAGGCCTTTTTTGAAGAGTGTCTCTCATTCATACAAATGTTGGGGGCTTCAGAACGTTTTAGAAAAGTGAGAGTGATCTGATTTGAAAAAATTGAAGTGTGTGCAAATCGGTAAATCCAGATGATACGCATCTGTGGATCCTTAAGGAAATTAACTGATGAGTTTACTAAATGACTTAACGATTGTTTCTAAAAAGCCATGGGCTGGAAACAAACAGCTGTGGTAGCTGTCTTTCAAGAAAAACCCAAATATAACAATCTGGATGGCTATCATGAATTACACTGGTTGTTTTAGCCTAACAAGACAAATGAAGCATTTAGAGCATCCATTCAGCTCCTATTGCAGACTATATTGATCTCTGGATTCAGACTGAAATCAGAGGTTGCTCTCTTGCAAGAATGAACTGAATAAATAATTGAGCAAAATTTGACTAAAATTTTCAGGTTCAGGTTTTGTTTTTGTAAGAAGCAATGGGTAGCTTAAAATAGCTCACAATGGAGTACATTCATTAATGCATTAACAGACTCTTATGCAGATCAGTCAAGCAGTTTCAAGAAGTTATTAAAAAAAAAATAAGCCTTATTGGAAAGTTTTTTGAAAATTACAATATTCATCTGGAAAGCTACAGAAATGACAAGCTATAGACTTAATCATCCGTTTAACCTAACTTCATCTAAAGGACTACTGACCCATGAAGAAGGAAGGAAAAATACAAATTATCATAGTTTTTCAGACTGAATTACAAGCCCAGCAGCCAAAAAGAATATAGGAGGAAATTTATCATGAGAGCTATAAAAATTTCATACAGTATCTTCTAGGTGAAAAATGAGTTAAAAATCAATAAGAATCTGAGCACCGATGCAAGCAACTGAAAAAAAACAAAAAACAAAAAACAAAAGGTCATTAAAATAACAGAGTACTGATAAATCACACAGCTGAAAGTTGTCTCGAAGTAAAATTAAGTTTAGTCAATGCTCTGTGACAAAATTTTGTTAGCTGCTAAATTTTAGGATTTCAATGGAGTGCATTATTTTGCTCTGCAGCATTTTATAACTGATTAACAGAAGTATAAACAATGACACAGAAGATGAAGCTGGGAGGCACTGCAGACTGAAGGGAGATGGGAAGTAGATATGACCACAGAAATGAAATGCAAAAAAAAAAAAACAAAACAAAAAAACAACAAACAAGCAAAGTTTAGTATTTTTCCCTAAGTTGGTAATGCTGCTGGTCCGAGTGCCTCCAAAGCCCATCTCATACAGATACTGACCCACCTCAGCTCTCCGAAGTCTGAACCAATTTTGTGACTGCAAGTAATCTAAGCCACTTTAAAGCTTTGAGAAACTGAGATAATGATGAATTGTGGAGAAGCTCTCAAGTGGTGTGAAATGAGGGTAAGTGTCATTTAATAGGTGAAATCCCAGCTCTGCTGAAGTCAGTGCTAAACCTTTCCCTTATTGCTGTGAGGCCAAGATTTCTACTCACAATGTGGAAGACAACGTAAATAGCAGTACAATCATTAAATTTAAAGACAGCAATATGTAAGGCAATATTGTGAGACGCAATGGGAGACAGGAAGCCATGCAAATGATTGAGAGATGATAAAGATATTGGTAGGAAATACAATTTCTTCAGCAGCTCTCATTTCTGGACTGAAACAAATTCCAAACACTTTTATTTAGTGGCAAGGTAAAACAGTAAAAGTGAAAAAGATATTGGGTGAAGTTACTGCAACACAGCAGGCGTCACCTTGTAATGTGACATGGTTGCAAAAAGCAAATCTGAATTCTGGGGCAGTAGGGAACGAGGTGTCAAAGCACACAGAGCTGCTATTCCCTTTCCCACACAGCTCTAACATGACTGCAGGCAGCAGGGTGTTCTGGGACTGTGCTGAGAACTTGGAAATAAACACCTGAAACTTGGAGGAATGAAAATGTGCAGCGCCACAGAGAGCAGAGTCACCCTGTGACAACTGAAAGGAAGAAAGAAACGCAAATCTCTTGACAGAGCTTTTCTTATTTCTCACTGTTTTTAATTTCCATCTAAAAACAAAAGGATTATGCTTTCCTATAGCTAATGAGGACCAAAACAGATGCAGTAGACAAGATATATTATACAGGAGATATTAATCTTTCCGCTTCAAGGCATAAACCCAGCACTAATTGATAGGATTAGTAAACAAGATCCCCTGAAGACAGGTTATTGTGCAGCTATTCATTATGAGCTTTTTTCTACTTTCTCCTGTAGCAGGTAATGCAGCACCATCAAAGTCAGGCCACAACTGTTGCGACCAAGAATTGCAATTTCTGTTAGAGATCACTGGAGATCCAGCACACACTGACTCAGGGGACAATACAGAGAAAGGGACTTAGCTCCTCCAAAGCAGAAAGACCTATCAGCAGACAGGTTTAGAAATGTGTAGGCTGTTATAAAAAACAAAGCAGACAAAACAAACAAACAAACAAAAACAAAACAAAACAAACAAACAAAAAAAACCCCCACAAAACAAAAACAATGACAACAATGAAATCACCCAATTGTGCTCACTTTTGGTTTGTATCAGTCTTGGGACTAGATATTAGATAGGATTGGGCTTGCAGCCACGCCAGCATGACTCCAAAGTCACTTCACCGCAGTCATGGGAGCTGCCTTTATTTAACAAAGATCTGGCCAAGAGTGCAATTCAGCTTCATCTAGCATTAATATTACAAGGCACTAAGAGTAAGTATAAAGTCTTCAGATATGTTTAGACCTCGTTCCATATCTTGCACTGCTCATCAAGAACAGTCAACTTTTATTTAAAAAAAGAAGAACATTTGTTCACTACATCCGGTCCTTTCACAATCAAATTTGTGTTCTTAATGAGATCGCTCATTCGAAACCGACTCTCTGTAATGAGGTGGACTGTTTTCATTAAGGTAGCTGTCAGGCAGCAGATGTGAGCACAACCAGAGAAATCCCTGCTCCTCAGCAGGCTCCCTGGCACCAAGCATAGATGTTGTGGGCAAGGACCACATCTCTCCAGGAAACAGGAAGCTTACAATGGAGCAGAGAAAAAGATGGTTAACTTGCAGCAACAGATGGCAGCCCTTCCACACAGCTTAGCCGTAAGTCAGAGGAAAGGCATTTTATTTCTCCTTTCATTGAAGGTTCTTTATTTTTAACATGTTCTCTCTTAAGTACCAAATCTGATATTCTCAGATGACCTCCTGGTTTGTCCAAAGGTCTGCCTACAGAAGGAATTACAAACCTGCAGAACCACAGATGGTTGGAAGGGACCTCTGGAGATATCTAGTCCAATGCCCCTACTAAAGCAGATTTCCTACAGCAGGTTGGTCTGAGGGGAGGTGGAGAATGTTGAATATCTCCAGAGAAGGTGTCTCTACAACCACTCTGTGTAGTTTTTCTTCCAGTGCTCTGTCACTTTCAAGTCAAAAAGTATTTACTCATGCTCAGATGGAACTCCCTGTGCTCCCAGTTTGCGACCACTATTCTTCCTGTCTCTAGCCAACAACAAAGGGAGTGTGGTCCCATCCACTTGACTCTGGCCCTTCAGATACCTTATATATTGATAAGATCTGCTCTCAGTCACCTTCCAGGAAGGTGGTATGAAAAATTTTCTTCCCCTTCTCCTGCTGCTCTGGTCTTTTATTTATTTTTTTTCTGGAGAATGTTTCATCTCATAATATTGTCTTCTGGAATTACAAGCAATTTGTCTACTGAAACTGGGATACAACATGAAATCAGACATGGGATATTTCACTTTCTTCTGTTTCACATCACCAAGATTGGTGTTTACAGATGAAAATAAAAAGGTACTGCTTTTTGCATCAAACTTATGTATGTTATGCTTAGTATGAAGTCTGTACATCATATGCACTTTGAAGCCACTGAACCAGATCCTGAGAAGCCCACCTGCATCTTCCTTCTCTTACAGCAGCTGGTCTGGAAGTCAGCCCATTTATGGTGTCTTTCTGCAAGAGCTGCCTGCTCTGTTCTTCAGACTTATTGCATACCCCGGGCACGGCAATGCCCATTCTCATTTACATAATCTCCCATGTAATGATACACTGTCCTTCACTGTGCCACTGTCAGTGCAGATCCCACCTCTGACTATAGTGAGCAACAGCAGTTCCATCGAAAGCTAGGCGAGCTTGAGCTCAGTAGGGGCTCACATGGGACACAGAAGCTGCCATACAGGATCAGAACAGTGGTCCATCAAGAGCCAGACCTTGTCTAGCACTGGCCAGTGCCAGATGTCTCCATAGGAAGCACTCAGTTCCACTAATTTAACACAGAGCTACATTTGTTCCTCAACCCGAAGCAGTTAAGAAGTCTCTGAAATTTGGGACTTTATACACTTGCAATTTAATCCCTAACTGTTTAAGGCTAGGCTTAACCTAGGCTTTTCCAGTTACTCAAGGGAACAGCCTCTTGCTGCTTAATGGTCACAACAGCGTGATTATTTCACAGCTCAAGAAGGGATCTCTTCTCACAAATCTCAATTTTGGTGATACTTCCCCAGACTAAAGGGGAGAGCAACTATTATTACTAACAGAGATTGGTTCTGGTCTTAGGAGTTCAAGACAGAAATTTGTCTGATAGTAGTGAAATATTCTCATTGGCTTCTCATTTCTTCAGCTTTTTAAAAAAATTGTAAGTAAGTACACAAACATATGCATGCATAGACATCCTTTCCCCCACTATAAGCTGCTTCTTAAAGCACACGAACTTTTTCACAAGGCTAACACAAAACTCTGACACCAGCAATGGGATCAGTACCTGGTATCTACCTGCAATCCCTTGTGCCCCATCTGACAAGCAGAATGAGAATTAGTCAAAACAGCCTACTGGAGTACTGGGCTAAGAACTGAAAAACCCACTGTGCCATACTCACAGTAACACACACCTGTAGAAAACAACTGTCTCAGTCTAGCCTCTATTGCAAGCTAACCCCAATTCCCTGCAGAAGGATAATGTTTTTAGGGCAACCTGCATGCTCACACTCTTTGATGGATACTGAAATGCCATAATATGATAAAAAAAGTACAGCAATAATAGCAGAGTGGCACAAGCCCAGGCTACAACAAATGAGATCAAACACAAAAGCTGCATCCATAAAAGCAAAAACAAAGGAAGAGAAACTGCTTACCTTTAGAAGGCCTCTGATAGGCAAGGATCTCCAGCAAGAAACCCATACCTCCACTACCAACTCATACATGAGGCCTGGAAAGGGGTAGAGCCAGGATCTACCCCTTCTGATCACTCAGGTACATTGCATGCACCTGAGCTCCCCTGAGTTGGCTCTGCCTTCCCACTAGGTACTCAATCACTGGTTCAGGCTATGATTTAGCATTTCTGCTACAGATATAAAATGGAATAAATACAGTATCTTGGAAAGCTTTCCTAGCCAATCTGTGAGGCAACACAAAGGCTGATGCTACTGGGTTGTGAAATCTTTCAAATTTCTGTACTACAGGTTTCAGAGACCAACTAGGGAAATGGATTAGGAAAACAAAGGAAGGAAAAGGGGAATTTGCAAGACTCTGAGGGATAACACAGTCCTTGTTTCAGCTTGACTGTTCAGAAGTTGTCTTGTATTTCTACAAAGTATGAGCTAAATCTTAACTTGCTGAAGATATGCTTGTGATCTGTGATGGAGAGCCTCTCTGCTGCTTCAGTGGTTTTACTTGTACACTGTGAGGACTACATTCTTGCCTCAGTGCTGTTTGTACATCAAGAGGATTATAATTTCCATTTTACAGTGCCCTTTCAAACTATATCAATGCACAATGGGGTTCTTCAGTCCATGCACATTTACACAGTGCACATGAAAATAAATATCAGCTCTCACAAGGTTTTATTGAACACACTCCAGTTTCTGCTTGGCCACAAAAGCAAATGTCTGCAGTGAGTCCTCACTGTGGACTATCACTCTCTGCTGGAGTGCTGTGAAAGCATGGTAACAGATTTAAAAAATAATTTACTCCACACACTAACTTGTGGTACCCATATGACTCCAATTATAGGAAGCAACATCTGTGGCCCAGACAGGCAGACAGAAGAGCAGAAGTGTAGTTCTGTGGCAGAAAGGGAAGTAAAAGTGTTTGGCAGCACAGTGCCATGGAAGTAGCCCACTACAGCTGGGTGCTGGCACCTGTCAGCACTTTCTGCGCATGGGCATCTGGGGAAGAGGAACAGGTAACAGGGGAAAGCATTACAGTTCCACTGTGTTAAGGTAATTGTTGAGACTTTTCACCTCAGAGTGACCTGGGTGAAAACTGATGAGCTCCATTTTAAATGTCAGAGAAGATGCTGGTTTCCATGGGTATGAAGAGGTGGCTTCCATAGTATTCTGGATGGGAAGCTGAAAAGCTGTTATACAAAAACCTCAAGGATTTGGGTCCATATGCTCAGGATGCAATGATCGCTACGTTGGGATGAGCTATGGCCACAGCAGCCTGCCATCTGCTCACTTCACTCTTCTCACTTCCTTTTCATACTTTTGCAGAGTTACTTCAGCATGCATGCTCAGTTTGGTGGATGGCACCAAAGCATGCATTTACCAACACAGGTTGGCCTATACTTCTACCCCTTGCGTGACCTAATGAGTAACAGCTATCATGAAGTACACAGAAGAGGATTTACGATATTTGAAGCCAATATATTAGGCAAGCATGCAATGTTGGTTGTCTACAGTTGAATGAATAAAAAGTCAGGGATTACCTCCATAGCTGGCTGGAAAGAAAATAATTGCATGTACAGCTCCTTCCTGCTGGGAATGAAACAGTTTTTTGGGGGGAAGAATTAAATATTTAAATATTAAAGGAGTGAGATTTGGAAGTCAGCTGAGTATCAGGGAAAGCCCTCTGATTTTCATTATTTTTCCCTCCCTCTTTTTCAATGCTGTTTGCAAGCTTCTTTACTTTTGGCTATGTTTTAATAGGAATACAATCAATATTAAATATGAACAGGGACTCTTCTTTTGTAGCTGCAATTAGCTATTTTCAAAGAGAAAGACATGAATAATGTATGCAAAAGTGCAAGGGGTGTGTGTTACTTATTTCTCTTTTAAGCAGATTATTTTAGCATGGGTGAAAGACTACCAAGCTAAAGAATAGTGTTCAATATCACACAGTGTATAAACAGATGTGGCTTAGCACATTATAAAAGCCATTAAAGGGCCGAGCCAAAAAATGTATTTAGCTATGGGGAGGACAAAGAGGCAAAGTACCGTGTAATGATTGCTTAGTTTTCCATTTGTCATTCAGCCTTTGTTCACGAGTTCATTGTGCAGACTAAGATCTCACCTTCCTTTTCATTAGTTTTTTGCTAAATTGCTTCAAATGGTATCTTGATCCTCATGGAAACTCTTTTTATTTTTATGTCAAGGCTACCAGATCACTCAAGAGACATAGAGTCCTGGAATATGAATCAGCCACATTTGCAAGCAGAAAAGGGATCATCTAGCTGCTGGCTTTGGGTGGCACATGGCACGCTGAGTCTGGGACAAGGAGAGGTGAAGGAAAGCAAACGCTCTGGTGGCTCTGTCCTTATAACCCCATGGATCAGCCAAGCCCATAAATGGTAAATCTTCCTTACAACAGCAGAGGAGGTTTTGCAAAGCAGGTGGTCAGACACCTGTCCCTCTGTGGAGCTGATCTCTCACCCTGCTACTCTGTTCTCTCCCTCGTGGCACAGGTCTTTATTGGGACATTACCTCACACCTTTTCTGCTGCATTGGACTCATGCTGGCTTACTTTCTGTGCTTCTGGCTTTGATTCAGCATCCTCCAGCTTGAGAGGTTGCTGCAGAATGCAGCCCTTCATTAGAAAAGCAAAAGTCTGAGCTGGTTTTGTGGTAGAATTTATTATCATCTTTGCTCAAGTTTACCTCCAGGTCATCAAATAACTTCAATGCAGCTGGCTTTGCATAAGCATACTATTACAGGTTTGTAGTTATTATCTTTTCTTCCACACCCTCTTCCCCTCCATTAATGCACTCAAATAAATGCACAAAGCAAGTAAATTTTACCTCATGCCCTCCTTCCTGTGGACTGTCACATACATTTCATAGACTCTTCCTTGGGGAACAGCCCCTGCTGGGATCAGCAAGCTCACTCCTGCAGAACAGAAGAGACAAAAAGGATAAAATGGAGAAAAAAAAAAAAAACAGAACTAAAAAAATAAAACAGGTGAACCTTTGAAGAAGAGCAACAGGGGGAGCAGTAGGTGACATCTGCAATGCTAGATTTTCACTCAGCTTCACAAGAGGGCTCTAAATGAGTTTAGCAACTCTGGAGATAAAGCATTTACTGCAGCCCTGGCACCTCTTTTGCTTCGGCAATGAAATGCTGAAGCAGAGAAGAGGATTTTCTTCTCTTCCCTTTTATTTTATTTAAAGAGCAAACAGATGGTTACACTGCTTCGTACCTTGTAAAATAATGGAAAGGGAGCAACTCTGAGTACATTTTGCTACAGCTGTAACAGGACATATCTCCCTAGGCAATTCCTATTTAATTAAAAGCACGAAAGGAAGGCAGTGGAGTACTGTCCCAGGAAGCAACAAGAACTAGTTGTTTCTTGAAAGATGGGTTCTGAAACTGGCATTGTGTTCGTTAATGCACTCAGCTTCTAATTAGACTACCAGGGAGACAAAATGGGGCTTCTTGGTATTTTGAATGTGTTTGCTTCTGTGGAGTGTCTCAAAGTTCAGATATCCAACCTTGAAAAATTTGTGCAACTCCACTCTGCGCTCTTTTCAGGGCTGATCAATTGCAAAATCCTTCTCTTACATTGCAAGGAACTCCCCAGGAACCAGTGGTCATGTCCTTGCCTAGCAAACATGGCTCAGGAACTCCCTGGCACGCTGCTGGACATGGCTCTGCCAGCTGTCTGTGCAGATGCAGGCTAGTGGGGAATCACCAGCAGGGGTCTGAATTCATCTATGACTATGTAGCTCAATACAAACCCAGAGGTAGATTATTTCCATATATGCACAAGCACAATAGAGTTATTATAAAAGCCTTTATGGCCCTTTCTCTTCTCTTCAGTGTGCATTGTTTGGTTACACTGGAAACCTCCCACGTACTAGGGTTGTACTGGGAGTCAGTCCCACCCCTGGCTTTAAATGGGAGGGAGTAGCTATGAAAGTGTTTTCCATTAACATTTTCTGACTTGTTTGTTTACAGGACTGTTACAGCATCCCTGTGCATATTCTCAGATGTAACAACAGGTGTAGGATACATGAAGGACTTAGACTGTCTTGCTAGGACGATATACATAAATACATCTAGAAGCAGCACAGATGAGTATGCAGGAAGAGTAGACAGATTGATATATCTTCCAAAACTTATTTTAATAATTTTGAAGATATTACAGTGACAAATAAGCATTTATTTTTCTTTACATATTGACAATAATATGTGTGAATTAAATATGACTAATAGACTTTGCTGAACCTTTCACCACCATGCCATAAGAAACCCTAATATTAATGCCTACCCTCAGCTGCAGCTTAGAGAACTGTGAAATATAGAACAGTATAACATGAATTTTCAACACTTCTCAGCAGTCTATAACAGAGGTCTTCAAACAGTTCAGCTTCCAATTAGGCTCTATGGCAAAAGGAGACATCATTCCTCAAAGAGGAACATTATTGTTTATGGCCCACTTTTGGCTGCACCCTGGACAGTACAGGTCTGCATCCTGGAATGAACAATCTAGTCCTAGGCCAACCAGATGCTTGCTTTCTCCATAACATCAATATATAAAAAAGGATCTAACAAAGAAGCAGTAGACAAGGTTAGGCAGCTTTTTCTCGGGCTGGGCACTGTGCTGTAAAATGACCAAGAGCTGAACACAAGATGCAAAGTTGGAAGCTGTGAGACCTTGAGCTACATGGTCTTGCATGGGAGCATCTAGGTGTAAAACTTAGAACAAAAACATTTAATTTATGAGCTAAATAGAATCACGGCTTTCTTCAAAAACCTCTTAACATATGAGAAGGTCTGGCAGCTCTTCAATGCTTGGTTCCCCCCTTTCCAATTTGTAAAAATTAATCAATGCTATATATAGCAAGGAGACAGAGATGCACATGACACTCTTAGGCTTTGTTTTCCTTGAGTATGTAATGCATGCAGGAAAAAAGTCTTCAAAAAATTAGCATTCTGCTGCCCTACTGCAGTACCACACAGTCTGCAGTGAATTGGAAGTGGAACAACCAATTTATTTTTTAATTAAATTGTTTTCTTTATGTGTGATGACAAGATTGGGGCTTTCTGGTTTTTAGTCCCTTATCCCTGAATGAAAGAAAAAGGTCAAGGATGCTGAACCACACTTCACACGGAGAAACTCTAAAGTATATAATATACCTCAGAAAAGGGTGAGAGCCCTGTAACATTCTGTTAAAAAAGCAGCCAGGACTTTGGGAAAGTGAACTTTAAAATATTTTAGTTAATCTGATTGAGTAAAACACATCTGTTTGTTCTGAACAAAGGAAAGGCAATCTCCCTGGAGTGACCTTGTTTTTCTCTGGCATAGAAGAAAGCTAACTCCACTTAAACTGCTGAAATATGGATAGCACTCACCTGAATTGGGAATTACTAGGTGCCCCCCTAAGGAGTTGAAGGTCCCAAAAGCAGTGCAGGATGGGTCTGTTTGCCGTGCAAGGCTTTGGTTCTTCACATTCAAAGTCTCATTCTCCAGCAGAGACTGGGTAATCTGTGGGGACAGCTTGGAGGAGAAGTCAGAGAGTTCATCCTGGGGGGTGACTGCTCCAGAGGTGTTATAAACTTTGATTTTCAGATTGGGCAGTGGGTCCAGGATTGGAGAATTGGTCATTGGGATTTTATCAGAGACATCATGCAAGGCATACACAGGACCCCTGTACATGGCTGCAGCAGAAGTGAGGTCTGGTGGCACTGCCAAGAGGTCTGCATTGGAAATGAGAAAGAAGAGCCATATTGCTTATGATTACTTCTCTAATCTGACAGCTTTCTTCTGCTTCATGATTTGGTTTTGCATTCTGTTCTGTTCACAACAAAGGCTAAGATACTTGTAAACTGACCTTCATATCCTTTTTCAGGTAACCGTATCTAGCAACGGCCCAGGGCTTGTGTTGCCTGAACTGCTCTGGAGTCTGATTGTTATACAAAATTACAGAACATTTCTGCTCTAAGGATTTTTCACCAGCATTATTTTTCAGGCTGTGCTCAGATTTCAAGTGTGATATGCCTAGCTTCATGGCAAGGCATCTTCCATACTCAGTAGATCTAATAGTATTAATTTATACTCCTGCCTTAAATGCTAAGAGATTCATTAAGGAATTTATCAAACTGGCATAAAAACAGAATTTTTGAATTAGTAAAAAGAACAAGCTATGAAGTCCTCATGCCTATAACTCCCAGACAGTGTATAACTAGTACCTGCATCACACAGAAAATGACACTTCTGCTAACCCTTCTTATAACAACTCTCTTGTAATCTCAACTCTTAATTTTGATTTACTCTTCATAAACACATACTGGAAGAAGAGAACTCTTCAGCTTAAACGTGGGTCTTGAAGGGGCCAGCATTAGCATAAGAGTGTTTGTTTTTTGGCCACTGAAGCATGGAAATTATCTATTATGGACTAGTTATAAAAATGTTAATTATTAAATTATATTACACCACAATCTCTTCTACACTGTCCACTGAAGACGCAGTACTTCTTAAACTATGCACTATTTATGCATGTAAGACAGGGCACAGTAAAAGAGGCTATTAGTGAAGTAAAAGGGAGGCAGATGTGATGGAATTATTGTACTGTAATATTCCTCCTGTGATGAATCCTGCCTCCCTTGTTTCTGTCATAGCTTTACCTTTGATGTAAATTTGAACAGGACCTGTATTTTATAAATGTCTGTTTCACTCTCACATTCACATTCTCCCTTTAGAAGTTAAATTCCTCTGCTGTATGTTCCTAAGCACATCTGAAAAAAGCTACTGTAGGTTTTTAGCACTTGACGATCAGAAACAAATGGATATAATCTTTCTTTCATTATGAAGTGCCAACAAGCATCCTGCAGATATCATTCGTACACCCCAAGAGACCATATCCTTATAGTATCCCCCTGAATTGGTCAACATGGAGTGAAGTGACAACTAACCTTGTCTTGCAGCCTTGATGTTAACAGGCTGAAATCCGCCATTTAGTGCTGACGAGTCGATAATATCTGACTCAAAGTCACGGTGGTTCTTACGATAGACAAACAGGGCCACAACCACAGAAATAGCCAGGCACACGATCACAGCAATGACAATCCCCACGTAGAGAGCAACATCATCTGAGTCTGGTGCAGCTAGAGGAAAAGAGGCAAGAACCTTGAAGAAATGTGATCCTCACAGGGTCTTTTGACAAAATACATTCTTATTATTCCCATTTCCTGCAGATATTTACTACCTTTTTATAGGTTAATTTAAAATCCATTTCTAAAGCTATATAACAGGTCTATGCCCTTTTTATGGGGAATGATCTCTGTTTTCTCTTTAAGTCATGTTCTATTTCTTTACATACCTACTTGTTCATCTATATAACACCCAAGCAGTGAAGCACTAAACAGAACACTCATTACACAGTTAGTCTCATGAAGCAAATTCACCCTGTGAACTAAAACAGTATGTCTTCATGATATAGCGTCATAATATTAGTATTTAGTGTTTTATCTATTTAGCGAAGATCATGTTGTGTGTTTTTAAACTTCAGAAGCCTTATTTTTTAATTAAGGAAAAAAAAATGCAACCACAAAAAGTCAAATTTCTACAGAATTCCTGTGTAATGTATTTTGTGATTTCTGACCTATAAGGTGTTGAGCCATTTTCTTTTCTACCCACTTGCCTTTTAAAATATCCAGGAAAACAAAGAATCAACTGCTGAATTCTCATTGCTGGCATTAACACATACATATTTGGATAAAAGCTAAAGCAAGCACGAGAAATAATGTGGTAATTTACTAAAAGGAAGCCAGATTTATTACAGCTGTCTTGTGAGAAAATGGCTCTGATATTTCTACTAGCTGTTTATACCGTATCTTCAGCACTAATTCCAGGGTAATCTCCAGCATCGTTATCGACTAGACTTTTTTTTTCCAAAAGGTCTGAAAACATGATCAAAATTTGATGTATTTCTACATAGTGAAAAATCCCAGTAGCAGAGACAATGCAAAAAAGAAAATGAAAAATCAAATCAGACCATTTTAGCAGCCCATTTCTGTTAATTTAAAACATGTGAAATCACTTTTATTTCATTTTTTGCTCCCCACCTTTTAGTCATTTAAGCTAAGCTGCCCTCCAGCACAGAGGTGAGAGCTGGCAGATGTTGAAAAGGACTGATCAAAGTCCATCAGCCTCTGGCTATGAAACTTGCAACGTGCCAGCCTCAAAACAGCAGGACTTACATCCCCAGCGGTTCAGGAAGCAGATCTCTGAGTTACAGCTCAATGCAAAGTTATCCCTCCACCACATTTCCTCCAATTGCTAAGGAAGCACTAACGAGAGAGAGGGTTCATTCTCTCCATTTTCTGCATTTGATGCAGCTTCTTCTCCCATATTCCCTACGTAGAAGGGCTGTGATCAGTCTGTGTCAGCCCACTGATAGGGAAACCACTGTCAAGCAGGCAGCTTCATTTGCGCAATCCCTCTTTGCCTAGGCACACAGAGCTGGCATAATACTAAAGCTTGACCCCAGGAACAGCATTGCATTAGAGTCCAGGAACATAAAATAAAACATTAAACTTACAAGAAAATCCATATTCATTCTGGGTTCTCTGTTCAGTTGAAATAGGATAAATGAAACCTTAAAAAGAAAGAAATTAAACAAAAATGGGAACAAAATCAAATTAATGAGGAGAACAAAAAAAAGGAAGCATGAAAAATGGTTTAATTAAAAAAAAAAAAAAAAGGAAAAAGAAAAAAAAAAGGAAAATAAATTGATGGCACTTTAGAATTCCGATACAGCACAGAATTATGATTTTGCATCCTCTGTCTCCTCCAGAGCCTTACTAAGAATTACTAAGCAGGCAGATTGAATTTCTAAGCCAAAATCGGTCTCGAGTCACTAACTTTGGAGTGCTTAAAGTCTTTCTTTTATTGAGCATAAACTCTAATGGATCTAATTTATTTCAGACATCAAGGGTCATTAGCATACGGAAAGTCTTTTTTCCATATCCCTGCCATATGCTTTAATTCCCAGGACATGTTCGGTGAGGCTCTAAACAGTTTTTTTATTTAATTATAGTAGCTTGCTGTTGATCTAATAGAGCTAAAGGAGACCTGTCGTCACCGGTCAGAGGTTAAATACCCATTTGCTGAGCAGAGTCCATACAGAAAGCCCTCTTTCTGGATTTCCATGGAATTATTTTATCCTGTCTTTAATATGCGTTCAATAGGAATTCCTCAGGGAGCAAAGAATTTGTCAGCAAACAGGAAACTGAGTGGCTTCTCTTCAGAATTATTAAAAAATCAATAAGGCCCCTGGGGTCATAGCATTATTTATTTGAAATCTTTGCAAGCCCTGTATATCGACAAAATGATAACACAATTTACAGTTATATTTCAGAACGGCTAAATAAGAGAGATCGTTTCTTTAGTCTCTTCTTTCTGCAGCTTGTACAGAGAAGCACACTGAGGCTGTTTGGCTTTACAGAAGATCAATGAAGTTGCTGAATACCTCTCAGCCCCCTTCCATTCACATGGGGAGCAAAGGAAAGGCTCTGAGTCCCATCCTTTTGGAGAGGGAAATCACAAACCAAAGGTAAGTCACTGCCATGGATGGAATCAAGGTGGGTGCCTGGGAAAGGGTCCCCATATTCCTTCTTTTGAAAGGAATCTCACAGCTCTCTCCATCTCCCCCATGCCTTGGGGCACACTGTGGGGAGCTTGCACATCTGGGTTGCTACAGATGAAACAAAACTGGACTCCTGGTGCGTGCCTAATGTACAGGACCACATTACAGGCAGATCAGAGTAATAATCTCCAGCTCCCAGAAATGCTGAGATCGGTTCTCAGCATCTGTTGAGCTTTGCATATCTCATCCTACCTTGCTGTGCCGCTTGCTAATGAAGATACAGTCTGTCCCAATTGCACATATAGACATACCTCCCCACAAAGTTTCCAGACATTAACTATTACATAAATGCTACCTCAACTGAAATACCAGAACAAGAAGAGGTGCTTTCTGATGATGATGGCTTTTTTTTCTGAGACATTATAGGATAGACTATACTGTCTGTAATATCTACTTAAAACTTTATCTCACCGCAACGATTCCAGACTTACAATTGCTTTTAGAAATATTATGTTCTCACACTCATTTATTTGGTCTGTTGAGGCAAGCTCATCTACATGTACTCTCAGCATGCACACTCAATCTTTTGTAATAACTGCTTCCCACTTCTATCAGTGTGCTCGAGGCATTGGCCATAAAAAGTCAGGCAGGCAACTTCTGAGGGCTTGAGTGAGTGCTCAGTAAGTTGGAGCATGAATTTACAGTGAGCTGGTTATCCCCCAATTACTCCCCAGGTGAATGCCGAGGTGCATATTTAGTCCACCTAAATTCCAGCTGTTTCAGCTATAACATTATGGACAATATTTCCTATGGCAAGATGTCCCTGGAGAGCAGGGGGCAGCCAGGAGAAATACAAGGTAAAAAACAAGGCTGAATTTAGGCTTTCTGCTTCTCCAAATGCTCTTCAGCCTCATAGTCAAATCTGCTGGGAGATCCCTGCATTTCTTGTGCCCCATTGAGTACTTTTGGGGGTGCTGGCATAGGGTAGAATACCTGAATCAGGTCTTCATCACCTAAACTTGTGCAAAGCTTGCACTCCTTTGTGCAAAGCCACAAAGGTCATTCCCCTTTCCTTCAGCTGTTCTTCAGCTGGCAGGTTTGGCATTTGAGGCTGCATGCCATTCCTGCCACACAGGTAATGATTTGATATCTGCCACTCAGAGGGCACAAAAAATGGCACTGCCTGAATTAGCTTTGAGTTTACTGACAGCCTTTTCTATTCCCAACAAAGTAGAAATCCAAGTTCAAATCTTCTCAGTAAAGTAACCAATTGTGGTCTCAAAATACACTGAAAGAAGCAGCAAACTCTTCCTAGACCTTGTTTGTCACAAATACTTACCTGCCTCTTACAATTTTGCATAGATTCTCATACTGATAACTACAGAGAACAGCCTTGAAGCAGCCAATGATTGATACCTTCACTAGAAATGCTTTGTGTCTATATTGAAAGCACAGCTAATACAAAGATGAGGAAAAGATGAGGAAAATTTTTATAACCATTTTTCTTACACAGTGATATACTTTGCAAATGGCATTTAATTTTACCCTCCTGTGTGTGCCACTACTGAACTGAGTGGCAACACTTTCTGAGCAAACCTTTGCAGCTGGAAAAATATGTGTTCTATATAGAAGAAAGAAGGGGACGAAGTGGAAGGGCTAAGGGCATGAGATGCCATGCTGAGCTTTTAGTTGTGGGCATACCAATTTTTTACCAGGTGCCAATAGTCATGCCTGAGCACGCTGGCCATGGATAGATAAATGGACATCTATGCTGAGGACTAGGAAGTGCACAGTCCTGGTCAAGGAGACAGCACTGCACAAGCTAGGCTGTGGTGGCCATAAGACCTCCCCTGGATGAAGCAAGAGGACTCCTCACCTCAGGCTGGTTATTAAGCAACCCAGCCAAGCTGGGCTGTGCCAGCAGTCTGCTGAACAGCGCATCAAATGCCAGCTCCATTTGTGCTTGCAAATTAAGCACAATTGTAGGAGATGACTCAAACATGGCAACTATAGGCACCCTTTGCCATTTAGGCAGGAGCTTCTAGAATAAAACATTTTTTAAGCTCTCCTTTGTCATGAAAGAGTGTTCTAAAAGGGATGGGGCCTTGCCATGGCAATGGAATGCTTGAGGCTGCACATAGCAGTGCTGGCTACACAGAAGCCTGGTCCATGGCCATGCTCCCAGAATCACAGCACAGGCGCTGCTTTAGAAAGTAGGCTTTCATGCCAGTCCCTCTGATGACACCTTCAAACAATGAGAAAGGATGTTTTCATTGGATAATGATGCAAACCTGCTGGGATTAGTACCTGTAATAATGAAGAATGACTCCCCTCCTCTCTTCAAAGTAACCACAGTGAATTGACATCTTTTTCTTTTCTTTTTTTCTTCCCTGTATCAACATCATTGCTTGGCATATACCTCAGGGACTTCTACCAGAATCATCAAATTTTTTAACAAGGGTAGATGTAGAAAGGTGCTATTGGCTTTGACTCTAGGAAGGCTGCTGAGGCTGCTGACTCACACGCAGAGCTGCTGGCTTCACAGTGAGCTACTTGCTTTGAGAAAAATAATTTAAGCTCCTTCCTACAGCTTGTTGAGAAATGTGCATTTTCAAAGCAGCTTTTGATGTTTTGTTGTGTAACTTACTGCTGGACAAATAAAATAGTAATAAACATACTTTACACTTGCATAGTCCCTTCTGTTCGAGGATCTCAGCAGCTTACCAACACTGGCTATTTATTTCCCTCATTTTACAAGTACCTCACTCTATGTCATACCTGGAGAATCAGTGGGAGGCTTGGATTAAGCACAGAAATTTCACCAATGTAATTGCACATTAAATATATTATGAAAAAGTCTTTAATTAAGTGGATGTTTCTCCATGCGTTCTACTTCATATTCCACTTTAAGCTTGTAAATACATGGTTTTTTTCCCCTGTAAAAGTGCTTCTATTAAAATGTAAAGTGTAAAAGGTAGACTTTTAAAATTACATAGGCACAAATGCTTTGTACAAATACAGATATGTCATTATAAAGATGCATTTCCTAGGCATTGGCTATTTACTTTCCATAAAGAATATCTAGAGCAATTTAAGCACCTTTATACAATGTAATATGCTGAAAGGGTGAATATGTCAAAGGTCAGAGGACTGGAAAGAAAAACCAGTCTAACATTGGTACACAGAAAAGCCTTCAATGGGCTTTTTATCAATTTAGTTTAACTCAATTTCTGTACCAGTCACACTTACAATGCTTTGGGAAATTGAGTCCATTTAACTAAATAGATTTTGAAGCTCATTTAATTAGTTTGGTGCTATTTGCAAACACAAATGATCCCTAACCATTGGGAGCCCAGCCAGAGCATTCTGGTTCCACATGCCTTGCTCTGACCTTCTGGAAATCCATTTGTGCCAGTAACCACAGGAGACTCAAAGGCATGTCACTGGAGTCAAATATCTGAATGTGTGGGATCACCTGGCTTAGACGGTTGTCTGTGACATAGCAGAACATCTCTTTTTACAGCAAGTATTCAGCTGCTGCAATTTGCCTCAGGAGAAACCTGTCTGCCAAGGGATGGGGTAGGAATGAAGATCCTCAGACCTATGACAGATAGTAATTCTGCAGAGATTATGGTGCTCATTCCTCTGAGTTAGAAGCTGAAACAGATTGTCATAAAAAAAGCCACCAAAGCAACTTTTCTGAGCTATTTCCACCTCTTGTCCCCAGGGATGAATATACCTCTCAAAATGTTAATGAGCATATATACACATACATACTACACAAAATGGAAATTCAGTGTCCTGAAATCCTGTGTCTGATTTTACATTGTAAGCTCTTTAAAGACAACTTTACTCCTTGTGGTGTACAGAAGGCTATGGCTTCACACAGAGAGAATTTTGTAACTGCCTCCCCTTTTTGATCCCTAATAGATTTTACAAGGTTTGTAGTCATATTGAAACTGTATTATTGTTTCATTTTTTAGCACATTACAATAATGTTATATTCTGTTACTTGCAGAAAATAAAATATCAACATAAGAAAGAAAGGGGAAAACAAAGCCTTTTCCATTTGTATTTTCTTCAGCTGCTTACTTCAATACTTTCTCTTTCCTGCAGGTAACTATGCAAGATGGTGGAGCAGCTGAAGGTGATCTTTCTGGGCACATTGATACTTATCCAGTTCAGGTCATATTTACAAAAACATTTACAATTATCCTACAAAGAAACTGCTTTATGCCATTAGCTGCTGAGGTCACAGCTAATGGCACATATTTTGAGACTGTATCAAGGTTAGTGAGATTTTGAGACATGCACATGCATTTAATAAAGTGAAGATTGCATAAAGTACATCATAACTGCTTGTTTCTTTAATGCATAATATTTTAATCTGGCATCACTTGCTCCTAATCTATAAATGCTCTTTACTTTCTCTTCTGCACAGTGCTTTTAAAAGGAGCTGGGGTCACGTAATTATGTGGCCCTTTTGAAAGCCTAGCCACATGATGTGTCCCCATATCATCCTGTTGCAATGAACATGACAGGTTGAGCATGATATACAGTAATAGCCCATTTTCCCCTTTTGGTTCCAAAGTCAATGCCCTTAAATTGCATATAAAAAAAGAAGAGGGCACTCATTCAACTGATGCTTTTCTTTCTCTACTTTGATGGTTTTATCCAGTGTAGTGACAGTGAAGTTGTAATAACCTCTTGGTGGCAACAGGCTCTGAAGTACAGAGCTGTAAAAGATGAATAGAGACTAATTCTCAAATGTAGAGGCCTAAAATGTGACTGAAGCAGTTCTTAGACAATTTAAAGTAGGTAGGTGGTGCACAGTGACACGAGATTTTACAAGAACAACTCTTTGCTCTCACCGTGTGTATGTATGTACATATGCTAGATGAGTTCAAATATTTGATAAATCAAGGCCAGCAAGCTAGTAATTTTTTTTTCCCATGTCAGTCCCAAATAACAGGCATCTGACTAGTTCTGTTCTTAATTCTGAAGGTGAGATCTTTCGTTGGTAATTCAGTATCTTCCTCTTTCTCCAGCTCCAGACGCTCAGAATTGCTTGCCAAGTTTGTTGTTTTTAGAAAAAAAATCTTTAAAATAAACAGAATGTGAAAATGCTCAAAGCTTTCAAGTGATGATGTTAACTCAGATGCAACTACATAGGTCTCCATATACTCCCTGTCATGGAAAAGCAGTCACTTTCACAAGGAGAAGGACATTAGGAGATTTAAATTGACTTATAGGAGTTTTGAATTTCTCCCTCCAGTGCCCATTGGCCATGGCCGCACAAGCTGCTGGTAGTTCTTTCTCTGTGAGGGAGCAAAGTTAAGGGTACAAATATAACCTCAGAGTAAATCCCATATTCCTACTGTTTAGGACTAAACCTCCATGCTCACTTAACATGTTTCTAATACAGATTTAATAGAGAAGAAATAATAACAGTAATCCTTGGATTGCAGTTGCTGCTAATTGTTTTTCTCCCCTGCTATTTTGCAGAAACTCCAGCATATAAACAAGAAAATGTCATCTCTAATTTATGGTTGATAAAAAAAAACGAAAAAAAGGGGGGGTGGAGGGGGATAGTGCATAATAAAGTTCCCAGAGCTGCAAAAATATGTCAGGCAGAATGTGTTGAGCTTCTTCTATTTGCTTTCTCAAAGAAAGACCTTCAAGTCTGCAGCAAGTATGCTGAAGGTCAGATATGATATCAGGTATCTTGGAGATAATGCACAGTAATTTATTTTCCTGTTAAAGGACTAATTATTGGCAAGTTCAGGGTGGGCTAATAAATAAGAAGCTCGAGGTTTTGTAACTGATTATTTACTTGGGTGTTATCTCAGATCTTTCCTGAGTGTATAGGTTAAATGGGGAGTCTCTCTCATTTCTGTCCTTGAACAAGAGGGTATGATATTCTATAATTAAGATTGAAACTGTAGTTTCATTTTAAATTAGATTCCTGACTTTTGCTAACACTGTTAGAAAGGTCTTGCCTTAGTTTAAACATGCATGTCAGCTACATGGGGTGGGAGAATATGGAGGAATAGGATAACTTGTTGCTACAATTTGATTTGGATTAGAAGAGGCAATTCTGACATTATGCAATCTTTTAAAGTTAAGGACTTTGACCTTTTAGCTAAATCTTGTGCCAGTGTTTAATATCTTACAAGCACGTAACCTTAATGCTGGGTTTCTTACAGATGTTTGACAGCAAAAGTAAACACACGTCTAGCACTGCAATTTGTTAGTTTGTGTATTCGCAAATTCAACATTTGCAGTGCCTGAATAGATTTCCTGGGGTTTGCTTTGTTTTGCAGCTGGCCCACAGCAAGTGAGTTACAGGGAGAGATGAAACAAGAACAGGAGCTGGCACTGAAGAGGGAATGCATGGCAAGCAACTTCGTAACAGAAAACACAGTTAGAATGCATCCAGAGGCTGAAAGAGCTGGAAAAAAGGCTTGTGAGAAGCAGGAGGTGCCTGAATGGATGTTCAGTGATGTACCAAAATCCTTGGCAGGTCTATAAGCTCACAAGTAAGGTAATATATTCTCTGGCTTATTTTTCAAAACAGCCTAGAGATCTTAGAGTGCCCACCTTTCATTAAAATTAATAGGGAGGGGGCTTTTTCTGAAGTGACGGGTGGAAAAAAGCAGTTTCAGTGTTCCAGGCTCTGCTTATAAATCTGCACTTTTGTTTTATACTGAGAGCTTTCATCTGCTTTGAGTAGGAGCTTTGTTAGGCACGAACTCTAACTAGGCAGTTGCAGAGGACCCACCGGAGTGTGGACGCTCCTTGGCTAGGGATTTCTCATGTTGCTACAATAAAAATAAATAAGAGTTGTAACTCTGAGATGTGTGCATAAATTCCCTTAGCTGCCACATCATTACATAGTAGTGGGGTTAAAAATAAAATATCACAACTCTTTAGTCATCTCAAATAACAATAGTGCAGAAAACTTCCTCTAGGAACAGACGAGATGTGTTCTTCAAATGAATAACCACCCCCCCCCCCCCCGCAAGGGCTCGGTGCAACTGGCCAGGTGGATATATCATTACACCAACTGACTGAACATATTGTAAGTTCCCTCTTGACCCACATGCTCTTAATAAAAGGTTTTATTTCATTCCTTTGCACACATAGGCTTCTGTTGCAATCTCCCTTGAGAGAGCTTTGCTTACCTCCTGGAGCCTGAAAAACATTCCCCTGCTTTTTGCACACTAATCTGCTCTGGAAGACCAGAAGTCCTCATCAGACTTCTCTGCTCTGTAATTCCTTGCTGAATGCCGGCTTTCAAAACAAGCCAAAAAGGGAAACAAATGCTTATCCCATCAGAAAGTTCTGGCATATTACATTAAACAAACAGGGCACGTGCAGTACACATACATTCCAGGGAGAAACAGTATCAGGTTAGCCTTCCTTTCTACATGAGATCTGTATACAAACAGCACAGGGCTGGAAAAGGGCCATAGTTAACAGTTTAGTGAACCAGCAGGACAAACTTTATTTCCTTCATAAGCTTAGGTCACTGTGGCTGCAAGAAGCAATTTTATGAACTTAAATCTGACTTTCATACAAGGATTTTGAAGAGTTTGGCAACTATAGAAGCAACACATTGATTCACTCTCAACTAGCAGGGGGCCGTTTTAACAAGAAATGGATATACAGTTCTGGTAATAACATCTTCTCCATTGCATAGCTGGCTATTTCTCAAGTTGTGTATTCAACTAGTTTTCTGTGCACATAAGTTATGTGGTTCACTTATAGTATAGTAGTGACCAGGGAGCTGGTCTAGTGATGCCCTTAGTGGCAGGTGAGGATTTTTTGATTATTTTCTACCATTCTCTAAGTGATAGCAGCCTGCCTCAGTCTTCTCATGCTAATTTATTTAAAGGAATAAAGGAAAAGTCCACAATGGATCTGATTATGCTTGACCCAAGGAAATTTCCTTTTAGATTACTTTCTCTTGACTATGTTGGTGCCAACTTGCCTATAAATAAGCATGATCTCAGAATTTCAGATTTCAGAAAAGACATGCTTTACCAGCATGAACAGGCACCCATGCTCATGTTTACACACTTTCTGAGCTCATTTATTGAAGCTAGGGATAAAACAGACCTGAACATTGCCACCTGAGATCGTCAGCCAACAGGACACAGATAAAACAATTTGAGCATGGACACATTCAAGATTCTTCACCAAGAGAGGGTGGTTGAGCATGGAACATGGCATAAAACTAGCCAGAGTTCAAAGAGTATCTGAACAACACTCTCAGACATACGGTCTGATTTTTGGTTGGTGCTGTATGGAACCAGGAGATGGACTCAATGATCCTTCTGGGTCCTTTCCGGCTTGGCTTATTCTATGATTCTAAGCTTGATACAGCATCTAATATTTTTGACCTTATGTTTGAAATAGCAAGAAGACAGTTGCACATCACCACTCATGCAGAAAGCCTCCAGCCAACAGTTAACTCACTTTATAGGGTGTCCACCTCTTCCTGGCCATCAACAGCAATTTATGCAGAATGCAAAGCCAAATTTGGGCAACCAGATACTTTCCAGTATCACACATATACCTTCCCACCACTGGGCACAGCAAAGCACTTCACACTGTACTTTTCTCTAAAGCTTTTTGTGATTCCATCATCAAATTTCTGCTGGAGTGTGAGGCGGTGGTGCAGCATTGTGATTGCTTGGTGTCCACGCAGAACACCCACAAAAGTCATTAAGTGGGATGAGGGGAGGGCTAATTGCAGTGTTTCAGCTTATAGCGATCCCCTGTGAGATGCAGTGTGTGCCTTTAAAAGCATACCTCATTGCACCAAAGTATTTACTGCAGTTCTCGTACTTCAAATGGGAAATAATGCAACTATAGAGGCAGTAACGCAACTAGTGTGGGTGGTAACCATCCAATTCCTCTTACACTACACCATATTTTGTTCCAGAAGATCATATTAATGCTGTTATGGGAATTACAAAATTGTTTTAACGGGACCTGCTAGGCAATATTGTGCATGGGGAAACTTAAAATAGTAATGACCGCCCTGAATTGTCACTGCAGCTACTTTTCTTCTTCAGCTCAGCCTTCTGCCTCTCTGCAGGCTTTCTAGTTTAATGACTGTTCATCCTTTCATGTTAACAGAAAAATACTAACTACCGAATAAGAGAGTGTATGTGTGTACTAGCAAGATCATTAGTCTGAATAAATGTGACAGCAGAGTTGCACAAGAAATGCCACAGTTAGCGGTAAGCACAAACTGCAGCTTTGGGTGCAAAATACTGTAATTACAAGGGATGGAGAGAGCTCCACAGTTTTTATCCCCACAGAAATCAATACTGGTGCAGACTGCTGCTCTTTGCTGGAGCAGGGGCAGTCTGATGAAAGAGCTTATTGATTTATCCAGCTGATGCTACTGTAGTGAATAATAGACTGAAAGAAAAAGAGCTTGCAAATTAGACTCATTCAACTCAACATCTTCCAGGATACCTTTTATACACAACTATATAGAGATATATGTTTACAAGTGGGTTTTTGTCAAAGCAACAGCCTCATGGCAAGAGGGGCCCATCCAGTAGCTCTTTGATTGTAGCTGCTCACACAGTGCAGGCACTGAGGTCTGCCTTTGAGCAGGAAGCACCAGAAAACCCAGAAACTAGATCTGGCCATGGGATAGGCAAGCAGCCGGCCAATGCAGCCTCCTGGAGAGCTGACATGGAGGGCACGCGGTTGCAACGCTAAGTGGCACCCACCAGCATGACAGCTTTGAGGTCTCTGGTAGGTTCAGATGTTCCCAGGCAGGGGAAATGCCAGCTCTGGGCTGGCCCTCACCAGTCTTGTGTGTGGTATTTTAGGAATGAAGAGGTCCATGTTACTTTCCTTACTTATGGGCAGATCTGCTATGGATCTAGGCTCACATCAGTGAAAATATAAAAGAGGTAGAATGGCTTTGCATAAACTGCAAGGATGAGAAAAAGAAAGAGAGAACAGTAGGCACATTGCCATAATGTGCAGCAAATCAATCTTCCCAGCAGTGATGGATCTGGAAGCAGCACTGTAGGTTTTACAGGTGTATGAAGCCCCAGGAGTATAAAGACACCACTAAAACACTGCCATTAAATTCCAGCACTGAAGGATGATCATGGCCCCTGGAGCCAAGTGGGTCAATATGTGACTGAATATTTTTCATTACCATTTTTATATACATATATATGAAGCAGAGTAAGATCCACAATAACCTCACATTCTCTCCCACTGAAAACTTCTGCTTTATACTCAGCATCCACTTTCACAAATAAAATGCAATATACCTTCAACAGATAAATGAGATCCCTATAGGGCTTTTATTCTGCTGTACTATTATATCTATTCTTCTACCAGATTTCTGCTTAAATGGCTCTCTTTATGCACATACACAAAGATGACATACACCTGTCTAAATATAAACTGATAGTAAAGAGCTCTTCTGTAGAGGGGATGTATTTTTTCTTCCTAATTTACCATAATGACTTATTCATACCACAGGAGCTAGAGGTGTGTTAGCTTTTCCACTATGATAGTCACAAAGATGTTTTACAATAAAACAGGGAAAAAAATCCAGCCATGTCTTTGGAAAATAAAAAGCAAAAAGCTCTGAATCTTACTTTTCTATATGCCTGTTAAAAACAAATATTGGAGGACTACATTTTTTATGCTGTTGACATTGAATAATAGCTTTTCACATGATGAATGTGCTGGTGTAAGTTACACTGGGGAAGTGTTTTTGGTAAATCTTGGTATCTTGGGGCAAATTACTGACATAGAGTATCACAAGAGGTTGCTGCCAGGACAGTAGCCACCTACTCAGGAAGTAGACCTATTAGTTTAATGGTGTTACTTACATGACTTTGGGACTATTTTGGTCACTAGTCATCTGCCAGAGAGAACAAAAATTCCTGACTCTTTTTGCATTAGAAAACTCCAAGCATATCATGATCTGGACTCATAGATCCTGGATGGTCACCACCACAGCTTTCTAGGAAATGAAGAGCTGAGGCTCAACAGAGAAGGAAGAAATGTCACATATTCTTCAGAAGAGAGTCTAGTATACTCAGGTTATTCTAACAAAATGCAAAGAGAAGTTTCAACACACCAGCAGAATGAAGACTTCATTTTTAAGAATGAATGAAAAAGACATAGAAGACATTGCTTGCAAAAAAGTCAGAATCGCAGTACAAGCCTGCTCTTCCTTTCACCTCAGCCCTATTGGTCCCTAAGACAGGACCACAGCATGGATGGACACAGACTGAACAGACCTCAGCACTAGAGCAGACCTTCATGACACTACTGCATAAGTTAAATGAAGGCTGTATAAGTAACAGCTGTCAGGAGATATATGATGACAAGATCTCTTGCAGCCTTTTTTATGGTACATCTTTCCTGGATCCCAGAACTCATGCAGCAGCACTCACCCTGCATGCAGAGCCCGTCGGTGCAGTTCTTGGACTGCAGCACCAGTCCTTCGCAGTCCTTGCCTCCATTCTTTGGGGCTGGGGCTGTGCACTCCCTCCTGCGCCAGTGGGTACACTCTGTCCCACAAGTGGACCACTTGCTCCAGGACGTCCATTTGCCATCCACTGAGACAAGGAGAAGACACAAGGTGTAAGGGGAACAGGTACACGAAGGGGAGTGTGGGACCAAGCCAAAGCATTGCTCTTCTTGGGATAACTCTACCTGGAATTTTCAGTTATCCTAGCAAGGAAGAAGGACTCTAAGACATTCCAACATGTGAATCAAATAAATGAACCAGCCTCTATTTTTAAAAGTTCTATTTCTGTCCCAGCATCATTTCTGCTCTTCCTCTCCCCTTTTAGAAACGTCAGCAGTTTATCTGTACTCAAAGTGTGCAAGTTGGCAATCTGTGATATTTTTTTCCTTTTTTATTTTTATTTTTTTATTTTTTTTTAACAGAGAGGTTAAAATTAAACTTGGCCAGAAGCTCTTCTCTAGGATGAAGACATTTAATTTTAAATATTTTATATTAAAAGAATTATTTAAAGACAGTGATATATTTCACACGAATGGAATCAGGAATGCATTTAGCACCTTTCAAAATCCTGCAAATGATTTTCAAAAGCAAAATGTGAAACAGTCAATGAGCTAATAACTAAATTATTCGAGTAACAGAGTTTGAGACAGTAGTCTGCCACTTAGAATAATGAGCAGAAGTGGCATTTTTGCTCTTTTCAGCTCCTTTGACCCACTCCTGTGACTCAGTCTTGGATGGCCAAGCTTCCTAAGTTGAAGGTGACACAGTAGTGACACTGATTTCAGTGCTGCAGCCAACATAGGAGAATAGGACAGATGGCAGAATGTTGTCATGGAAAGGCCACACACTACCTTGTGTCTCCTAAAACAATTTTGTAATTTTCATAAGTTTGCATTTAAATACCTTTTAAAGGTACTGTATTTGAAGTCAGGTAAATGTGCCTGAAAACTGGCATCCACTCTCCACATGTCTCAAATGATGCACTTGCTGTGACAGCTGGACTGAACAGACATTACAAATTTATTTGCATCACAGTCACTTTGTGGACTCAAATTCCTGTCCTCTTCCAGAGCTTTCAGCCTTTATCTCCCACTGTCTGAAGCTCTGAGCATTCTCCAAATCCCCTGAATTACCAAGGCTGAGACAAGTTCACAAGCTGTGTGCAAAAGTGGGACCAAATCCCCTGCTGCTTGATGCGTGCACTATTTTAACTACTTACATAACACAATTTCCTATTCACTGACTGAAATGTTAGATTTATTAATAAAGAGAAGGAAGCTTCTGTGACTAGCAGCCTTCTCCCAGAATGACTGGCACCAGAAAAAATCATGCATTGATGGCTACACGGTATTCATACTGTACCTGGGCACAGGGTGGTGCAAGCTATTTTCTGAACGTTTTGTCCCTCGCAAAAGGCCCCTCCATTGAGTGGAGCAGGGTTAGTGCAGGTTCTTGTGCGCTTCTGGAAGCCTCTCCCACAGCGGCTGTTGCACACTGACCACTCAGTCCAGGTAGACCAGCCTCCATTCACTGGAAAGCAAGAGGAAGAGCATGACACTACATGAAAGCTATCCTGGATATAACTCGCACTGCACCTCTTTCTTGGATTTATCTATCATGCTACACTCTCTTGCTTTCAACAGGAAGACTTGGAAGTTATGATTTCTCTTTCTTTTCTAGAAGCTGATTTTGCGATGTCAGGGCAACTCCACTCACCCCAGTGTGGAAACAGCTGGTGCATATGAATGTCCTATCACCTCAACAGATATTTAAGCTGTTCAGAGTAAGTATACACTAAATTTTTATTTTGGACTTTGGGAAGATATTTATCCTTGGGAAGATATTTGTGCTGCCTCTCATTTCCACCTGCCTCAGCTTCTGGGTTAGAAAGAATGATGAGGATGGAGAGGGAACTGTGCTGCTCTGTGTATTAATGGCATGATCAGGGTATGGATAATATACCAACTGTTTAAATTCCCCAGCTCCCAAACATCTGTGGTATAACACAACACTTTAATAAGGCTTTAATATCAAAGCCCACACAAGTGGCTGCTCCTTTACATATGTTCTTGACTTGACTGTTCAAAAAAACACAACTGTATATGAATAAGGAGTTCAAGCATGCCTGTATCTCTATGCTTTTGCATTCACCACAGTTACAAAACACAGTGCTTTTGCACGGTCCATCTCTCAATATCACAAACACTGCTAATCAACTCAATTCAGCTGTTTTTCTATAAAATCTGAACTAAAAGGCCCTCATTGTAACTTCAGGGAAGCAACTGCTTACAATTAAATCTAACTGCTAGACTGAATATGAAATGAATGTTAGGGATAATCATAGGGATTTCTTCCCACTTGTCTATCCTATAATTAAACTGATTGTAAGGAACACCAGGATAGTCAGCTGGCGTGTTGTCAGATCAGGTTTTGTTCTGCAGGATACCCCAGCTTGGGAAGAATTGTAGCAATGGCTTTGTGGGGCAGAGACTTGGGCTGTAGGGAAGAGCAGGATCGGCTAGAAGAGAACCCAGCAGAAAAACTGGCCAAAGGAGAAGGAGGGCCAACCTCAATATCAGATCAGGACTGCTGCATAGAATAATGCTATTCAAAACTTCCTGCTCCCCTTGTATTTATTTCTAAGCCAGGTTGTGTTCCTATGAACTGAAGCCATAGAGTGCTTTGCTAATTTCACGTCAGAGTATACTTTGGTAATAGGCATCAAAAATAGGTTGATTAGAAGAGGGATAAGAAGATGGGTGATTGTGTTGAACACTGACACTCTTACCAGTATATGGAAACATAGATTTTCTATCAGTTTTACTCTTATTTCTGAAAAGCATCACTGAGAAAATAAAATGCATGGGTAGAAAGCAAGGTGTGATGCTTGAGGAAGCATCCAAGTAGCAATCTGGTTGCTAGCAGCAGTAAGATTTGCATACAGGCATGTTACATTTCTAGAAGCCTCCCTCCTGAGTGTCCACCCCTGTGTAGCAGAACAAAGCATCACTTACCATAGACGATCACAGTTGCTGTAGTGCTTTTCCTTTTGGCCACAATGTTTTTGGCAACACAAGTGTAGTTGGCCGTGTCAGAAAGCCGGGCTTGCTTGATGATCAGGTTGTGATCAATGGTGATGTAAAAATTTCGGTCTTCCACAGGATCAATCACCTCCTCATTCTTCAGCCACTCCACCTGAGAGATTCAAAGGGCAGGAGGAGAAAAACTGAATGAGGACTGGTGACACAACAGTTGGCACAAAATCAGCCACTGTCTTGTCCATCTCTGAGAGAGCTACGAAGCACACTATAAAAGACTCACCTGTTGCACACTGCCAACTGGAAGGCAGCATCATGGCAGGAGTACGGAAGAGTAATGGTGACATTTACTTTTCTCTTCAGGCCCACTATCTCCCACCATTACTCCTACTGAATTGCTTGCCTTCAAAATACTAATACATTGTCAGAGTTGGCCAGCTGCTGAATGTGCTTTCAGAGCATGAAGCATGGGATTTGGAATAGGGCTTCTAAGGTCTCTATCTGTATGCAGATTACACCAGAAACCTAAAGGAGCCCAGGTCTCGCAACCACCCTTTGTACATCTCATCTAATAGTGCAGTAACCTTGTATGTATCTACACAAGTTGCAACACAGTGAGGTCATATAACAGACAGATTGCAAACAGGCCAAAATTTTCTAGTATACATGCACTCATGCATATATGTCTGTTATTGTTCTGCTGTACTCAGGGTTAAATGAAACAGAGACAGTTACCAAGGAAATAGTAGCTCAAAAAGACTACATCAGTGCTTAGATTTCCCTTTTCTTTGTATAAGCTGTATTTCATTTTAATAAAGCGTAATTTCCTTGGTTATACAGAAAAATATTTTATATGTGATTTTTAATTCAGACAATGTTCTTTTTATTGCCTTCCCAAAGAAACACCCCATTATATCCCAGCTGACTGCCGTGAGCCACCCTTATGTAATTTGGCTGAAAAACTAGTAGCTTGTTTCCCTTTGAACTGAGTGTGCTCTGAAGGAAGGGACTGCGGACCTGGATGGATCAAAGCAGGGCCTTCGTGTCACTGGATCATTTCAGCTTGTGTCCAGAGTTAATGAAAGGAAGAAAAACATAAACACAATCAGCCTGCTGGGCCCAAGAGGTGCTATCTGCCAAGGTCTGCTCTCTCAAACTCCACTTTGATGCACTGCTTGATAGCCACATATTCCAAAACCAGCCAAAAACCAGTGATGTTAAAAGTCCTGCAGAAATTGATAGGAATCGGAGAGAAATAAAAGGACATAAATCTTTGGAAGCTGTGTTTCTATCACTGCAGCATTCATGCTTTATCTGCCACAGAAGACACAAACTCTTGGTCATAACCTGGTTTTGCTTGCCAGGATGATTGAAATTGTTCTTTTCCTGAATCCCAATGGCCATCAAATATAATCAAGGTGGGCAGACTCTTGTTCAGTCAATGGCAATCTCTGGCTCCTTCCCCGCATGCAGGTCAAGTCTGCATGCAGCCCAGATTGAAAAACCAGCCAGCAGCTCACCTCTTCTGCAGAAATTTGCTACTTAACCCCCATCTTTCTCACAAATCAAGCTTTTTTCTGTATTTTCAGTTCTGTTCTATTTCTGGGATGGAGTGTTTGGACTCTAAAAGATGCTACACACAGTGCCAGAGCTTTGTACCCCACCACCATCAGATCCACCACTACTTTTTCTGTGATCTGCACATTGAGAAAATTGAGACATCAGTGAGGACAGGACTAGATTTGTAACATTGTCTGTGGCTCAGTCACCAGTTTTCCTGGTATAGACATGCAAGTACGTGCACCAGCCTTCCTCGCCAAGAGCTCTGTACTTGATAAATACCACCACTCTGCAACACTCTCTCTCTCCACAAAAGCACACACATGCATATTCAGCCTGAGTCTCAGCTGATTAGACAAAATTAAAGCTATAAGCATTAAATTCCCTTTCATCCCTGCAAGAAAACTGGAGAGGATATGAAAATAAGAGTTGCCAGTATCAGAAAAAAGAGAGGCTCTACATAATTCAGTTTACTGCCTCTAGCTCTTTGTCAAATCATCTGGGAAAAAGATCCTCTTCACCTAATGGCTTACAAAATTTGCTAACAATAAAACATTAAGCTTGCAGAACTGCAGGATTTATTTTTTCTTCTGAAAAATCTGCTTTGCCAGTACATTGGTACTGTGTGTGCGTGTCTAAATCTCATCTCTTTTACTAGGTACATCTTGAACATAATCCAACTTATTCTTCTGTTGATACCTGGGTTTTAATGACATCATGAGTCTGTTCACATAGCAAAGTATCACAAAATCTGAAGGGAGAAACTGAGGAGAGAACATGTGAGAAAAGAGAAGGGATGCTTTTTCCTTCCACATTTTAGCCTTTGCTATAAAGAGCAACATGGAAAAGTCACACTGCTCCTGCAGTAATTAGCTCTTGTGTTTTCTCCTTCAGTCCTTGTACAAATGTTAACTAATTAAAGCACATTACAATGTGTAAATAAGAATTCTGTTAGTATATTTTTTCAGTTTCTAATGGCCTATATTTTTTTCTGAAGCTACTCATTTACTGGCTGCAGTACTCAGCACTCCTGAGAAGAGGCAAGTTCGAATTGGGAGATAAACAGATCTAGGTGGAGCAGGGCTGTTCTCCTGTACATATAAACTGATAGGGTGTCAAACACAAAAGAGAGCAAAGTGGAGTGAGACTATGATTTGTGAATGACAAGTGTACAAGCTGTTATTTCTGCAATTAAAAGCAACACTCTCTTGTGATGCCATGTTATTCCCAGGGTGTAGCTCTCTCACTTTGTGCTGCAGGCACAACAGGCAAGCAGGCAGAGATGAAGCGAGATGCCCATGGCCATTCTGAGATCCACAAGATGTCCATCTTCAGGGTCAGGCTAAACCAAGCCCTTGTGACTTTGTTTTTTCAATGTCTTCTCTGGAGAAGACATTTCAAGAGGAGATACTTTCTTTTCCAAGATATTCAGAGTATGTGTTTGCTGGCTATAGTCACAAAGATTCTTTAACAGATAACTCCAGTACCTGAAGGGGGACTACAGAAAAGCTGGAGTGGAACTTTTATAAGTGCATGTAGCAGCAGGTCAAGGGGAAATGGTTTTAAACTGTAAGAGGGTACATTTAGACTAGATATCAGGAATAAATTCTTTACCGTGAGGGAGGTGAGACACTGGAACAGGCTGCCCAGTGAGGTCGAAGATGCCCTCTCCCTGGAAGCATTCAGGGCCAGGATGGATGAGGTTTTGAACAAACTGGTCTAGTGGGAGGTGTCCCTGCCTATAGCAGGGGGGCTGGATATTAATTGATATTAAAGGTCCCTTCCAGCTCAAACCATTCTATGATTCCATGATCTAGATCTGTCTATTCTATTAGACCAGACACATCCCTCCAAATATTACTCATAAATGCATGGATAGCTGTGCATAGGTATAGAACAAGCCTGACCATAGGTTTTCCTTAATCATAATAGCAAACATTCAATCTGCCGCAATATTGCCATGAAGGGTGTTTAAGTGTTCCCTCCTGGAGATACCAGCTATGGAAAATAATAACATTCACACAACTTTCATAAACATCATCCCTCCAGAACAAAGCCAGAATGAAATTCCTATCTCAATTTCCATTATCCCAGCTCAGGTAATTTTACCTGTTAGATGTCTGTAAGCAGAGGAGTGAGCGCAGCAGATGAGCTCACAGGCCCTGCAGGTGCTCAGAAGGCACCTCCCAGCCTGCTATAAGATGCAACTGTCCCCGTGAGCAGCTGAGGACGCACAACCCAATGTGACTGTAATTCAGAGCAGCGTACCTTGTAATGTCTGTGCTGCCATCCTGCTCCCTGGTGAGAGACAGATGTGTTGACTCTAATTATTCACTGATTGGTATCGGGAGATACATTAACATAATTGGCACATTTGTTCTAATTAACAGAGGGAACCTGCCACATGCCACTCGACATAAGAAGTGAGACCATCGGCAAGAGCAGAGAGCCTGCAGCCACTGGGATGGTGGTACCTGGGGGCTAAGGGCAGCCCCGTCCCACTGCAGGATGCTTCAGCAGCCTGAAATAACACAGTTTAGGCAGATCCAACAGCATGCAAAGCCTGGCCAGGCTCCTGTGCAGTCTAAATTAGCACAGAGGATGTAAATCACACAAGTGATTACATATGCTGGATAACCTATTACAGAAGCTAATTGCTGACACAAATTTAGCCATGCCAAGTTACTAACATTATCAGATACTTAAATCTCTTGGCACACTTTTGTATGCGTGACTGTTTTAGAAGCTGGTAGTGCAGAAGCACAGCTGCTCTAAGAGAAATAAAGAATGCAAAAGGGATGTGGGCTCCTCCAGTTGTTCTTTATACCTCTACTGATCTCAAGAAAATCCAGCAGGGTGCAAGCCCTAGAACCTTCACTACCCTGCAACAGCCTGCTCTAGGCCCATCTTCAGAGTACGGAGTATCTGCCAACATCAGGAATACATCTTCTGCCCCTCTAGGCATAGGTAAAATCTCCAGGCACATTCTGACAGAACAAACAAGCTGCAAGCAGCTGGGAGTAGTGAGAGAGTTGCCTCAATAAAAGATGAGTAAGGATCCCAGAACGCAAGATGATTATGAACCTGTCCTCCCCATGGCTTGCAAAACAGCAGGATCACATTCAATCTCATCTCCCAGCCACAACAGTGTTCCAGGTTATGTTCTGTACATGTCACAGGACCAATAAAATATTTCTGAAGCTAACCACTGATTTGGACACAATGCAAGGTGCCCAAGTGAGACAGAGGAAACTAGCAGTTTTCATACAGGCTATTGAGACAACAGCTATTTCAGGTATATTGAGATCTGAGTGCCTCTTTGAAGAATGTTACTTGATTTTTGGACTTGCTCTCAGATGTATGCTTTCATCCCAGCAACAAGAGGATGCTGTACTTCGCATGCTAGTTGGTTTAAGGTTAAAAAATATTTTTTCCAAAGAGGCTGAGATTACAGCCATGAGAGACTGCAGAACACATACTGAGAATGAGACAGCAAATGCAAACTGCAGTGACATTTTGTTCAGTTGTTTTTTGCTTCTGCTGCCAATAAGGGGAATTTGTGTTCCTGCTGTGGAAACGCTTCCTTAATTGCACATATATCTCGCTTGCTGCTTGAACACTAAAATCTATACACAGTGTATGTACAGCTGCTGGATGTCTCTGGCCCTATTACAGCTTCGCTTTGTGCACAATGGGGAAGCAAAGCCTCAACAAGGAAACTTCCAAGGCTTTAGTGGGCTGCTTGGTTCACATAATTGCAGATGGAAAACTTTCTTTCACAGAGCTGCAAATTCAAATAAAGATCATGGCATCATTAACTGCAAATGATGGCGTTGGCCGCCCTCCAGCCCCCAGGAGACTTCCTGCTGCAAATAGGGTTTGGGGACAGAGGTCTCACAGCTCATACATGTTGGTTGGTATTTCTGACACTATATGCATAGCCTGGGTCCACAGTTCCCAAAGTTGGGAAACAGCTTTAAACAGGTCACTTATGTGAAGACTGTGGTTCTTTGAATACACTAGTGATGGGCAGATGGACGGGTAGATGGAATTATAGGCTTTTCTGGATCATTAAATTCAACAAGGGAAAAGGATGTTGGGGATAAGGGCATTCCTTGAGGACAGCCCTCTTTCTGTCCTCCCTGAAGCTGCCATATGGACATTTTCTCCAGATGATTTTAAAGGTATTAAGTGTTCTGTCCAGGTTGCACATGTTAGTGATAGGAGACCATCAGCTCTAGAAGCACCTGGAAATTCCTGAGCAAACCCAGCAAAATTTGATCAAATGACTCTTGAGTGATAGCAAAGTAAATTTTGAAAACAGCTCTGTTAAAATGCAGAACCATTATCATTCTTCATGCTTAACATGAACAATAAGTTTGAAGAAGATACTGCCACAAGAACTGACCTCGGCAACTGTCATTGCTGTGTGACAGTGAATGCTGAGGAGAACTCAAGCTCCGCAAGCCTCTATCAGAGGTAACACTTGCACATCTGGCACTATGAAGTCTGTTTGCTGAAAGTAGCTAAAATCTGTTGGTGTCAAAGTAGGACTTGTATGCCTTGTAGGCATGCAAAATAGTCTCTCCAGAATGTGGAGCTACCTTCTCTAGGGGGAGAATTCAGAATTTTTTGTGAGGCTCATCTGCCTCACAAAAAAATGTTGCTAAAAACTGTCCCCTACACTGTATCTTCCAAATATGTATCTAAGGTAAATATAAACAAACAAATATACAGCCTCATAGAGAGTATTTCCTAGGGAAGCACAAGATTAACATGCAAGCCTGTTCTCAAGGAAGAGGCTGTAAATTAATTCTTGCTTCTCAGAAGAGTGCTAACCACCAATAGATTGGGGTGAATAAGGAGAGGAAATGTACAAGACGACACAGTGGCAATTACGGGAAGCTTTATCCTGTACATTTGAAGGACAGGCCTGCACTGCTACACTGTATGCAATGGCTCTCCAGGGCAAAATGAATGGAGCAACAGTGAGAAAGTAGGGTTCCTTTATTGCAAGAGATTATTCATCTCCCTGCTTCTTCCCTGCTTCACAACAGACAAGGTAAGAACTGGGTATCAGGCTGCCATATCTTCTACACTGACATATTGACACGAACCTCTTGCCCACCCTTGAAGATCTGGGTAAATCTGCTATGCGATGCAAAGTACTGCCAAGGATAGTGCCATTTCCCAGCTAATCAGTATTTGTGCCTACAAACTGCTTCTCTCCCTTTTCTTAAAGTTCACTTTCAGACTGTGAATATGAAATACTGTTTCCATAATGCTCACCTCCATGGAAATGCATACACATGAACTTCAAATTAAAGGATAACTGCAGCAAAGCATGAGCAGTTCTCAGGAAACAAAACAATCAGCAGTACTTAATAATCAGTTAGATAAAGCAGCTACCTGATGCTGCCTACTTGGAGAAACACCTAGCTTCCAGATTCTTTTTCCTGTGCAGCAGGAGTGGAATCAATTGTTGATAACAGTCATCTTGACTTGGCAAAAGACCTTGTTCTGCCTTTTTACAGAGGGACATTTTGCCCCTTGCACTAATTCCTGATTGAAGACTTGAATACCACGTCATGTTTTAAACTCAGCTGAGTCACTAAACTGTGCACTGCACCCTTGTCTCCAGTTAAACTTCTCTGTGAAACACTTCAATTATAATTAAAGTAGCAATTATCCCCTTGTTGAAAGTGCAGCAAATCACGCATTTCTATGCAAAAGTTCATCTAGCAGCTTATAGCATATTAACCAATCTTACATCTCATTGATGCTTTGATCTATATCCTATTTCAGTGACCTAATTTGATGTGACTCCGTCTCGAACTATATTTTATCATGTGCAATATGATGCTGGCATTTTTCAAAAGAACATATTAAATGACCTAGGGAATTAATTGCTAATAGTTCTGCCATTAGTGTTGGAGTGCAGCAGAATGGGATTCTTCTTGGCTTCTCAGATTAAGCTTGAAAAATATATATCTTGCATGCACAGAACAGAGCAAAGCAGAAATGGTTGTTTGGGATGAGACCAGGAGGCTGGAGCTGCCTGAAATCTAAAAACTGCTGAGCAGCAGCAATTTTTGATGATAAGCAGGCAAGACTGTTTATCTCACTGTCTTGTCCTATTCTTTCCCACCAAGGCAAAGCACGGGTCAAAGAAGCATAGAGGTGGGGCAGGTTTTTTTAGTTTTCTCTCCTCTCCTCTCCTCTCCTCTCCTCTCCTCTCCTCTCCTCTCCTCTCCTCTCCTCTCCTCTCCTCTCCTCTCCTCTCCTCTCCTCTCCTCTCCTCTCCTCTCCTCTCCTCTCCTTTCTCCTTTTCTTATAATTGCAGGAGCATGTGAATTTGCCCCTTTACTCCCCAGCTCTGTGCGGAAACTTCAGTGTGTATCCATGCCAATTCATAGGGGCCACGTATAGGAAAAGGAAAAACATTTCCTCAGGTATTTTAGAGCCAGTAGGTTGGTTCAGCTTGGTGTTGGCTATAATGCTAGGATGGGAGTCACAGATGTTGGACAGAGGTATATGGACACAGAGCAGCTGATCTGATTTTCCTAGTGACCAAGAAAACTGTCTACTTCTTACTTCATCCCAAATGAACAAGCAAGATGTGCTTTGATTCGACCTCTACTTTGATTTGACCTCAGGCCATGTGACTGGTGTATTTTAACAAGACTACTTCTATTTTTCTTCTAAGTGGATCTTGAGGTTTCATTTCAGTGGCTGTGATCTGAGTCTACTCTAATGCTCATCATGTCCTGGCAGGGGCTGAGGGGCTGTTAAGTGCTGTTCTAAAAGCTGTGCTGCCCGTCTTGACCTTCTTGCCCCGTGGAACAGCTGAATGCTGCTATGCTGTTCAGCTTTTCAACAATAATAATATCTGCTCCTGCACTGATCTGCAAGAGACCAGTGCTGTTAATTGCAATTAAATATGCTGAGAATTACAAGAATAAATACCCTAGCTACAAAAAAAAAGTATCCCTAAGTATGGTTATTCCCACTACTTCAAAATACTAAGAAACCTACTGTACTTGAAATCAAGCCACTCATTGTGCAAAAAGCCTTGGTTTGCTGCCTGCCTTTTCCCAATTGATTTCATTGTTACCTGTACCATCCTATCAGAAAATCCTCTGAACAAATAAAGGAAGTCATAAACATAGAATTAATTCAACTCTAAATTAAAATAATCATGTAATCCTTCAACCTACCAAGTTACCTTTCATCTTGTTTTTTTTTAAAATTTATCTTACCAGCTTCACCAAGTGGCTGTAATATAGTGTCACATTAAGGTATTCATATTCATTAGCGTTCAGGTCTTTGTACTTTTAATAGTGTTGGAAAGAATCTACAAAGAGTCTGTATTAGGTGGCTGTCCAATCTGGGTGTTTGATCTCCCCCTGACTTCAAAAGTCAGAAGAGAGAGAAAAAATACAACATCTAGAACAGTTCTTTTCAATGTCAGATGGCGAATATATGATTTCTGAGGCTGCCGAGTGTTAATTGGTTTCTGCCCTGACCATGGCACAAATAATATTAGGAGCCAGTGTAGAGTCATGAGTCTCTGCTGCTGACAGAGTGAGCCAGGATACAAGTAGGCAGCAATAAGTGCAATTATTATGAGAGCAACTCGCAGAGGATCTTTTCAGAGCTCACTTCCTAGTATCAGGAAGCAGACAAGGCTACTCAGGCATCTTTGATTTATTTTATTTTTACTTTTTGCCTTTACAGCAGCTCAGTGTAAGGAGGACAGGTATAATCTGATTTAAGAATAGCAATTACAAGTGCTAATGGCTGATGCAGAAAGTTTATAAGAGCAGAGAGAGCTCCCCTTCCACAAGTCATGTTAAATCATGCTATTCCAGGCCTGGCTGGGGTTTTACAGACCTTTCCATGGGAATAGATGGGCTGATTGCTGAAACTTCAGAGGTTCTTGTAACATCATGCTCAAACCACTTGTCACAACCAATCTCACTTTCAGTTAATGAAGTTCACTGGTGGTATCTACACCTCCAGAACTACCTATCCTATTCCAAATACTTGTCAAGGCATGAGAGCATATTGATTTGATGTAAAGATACATCAGAAATAGAAGAAAAAAATAAATTAAAAAGCTACTAAAATGTTCTTGGGGAAAGCCAACTGACTAATATTATAGCCATCACCAAGCTGTCTCAGCAGACCTAAATGCTCTGTACAGTTTTGGGCATAAGAAAGAAGAAAACAGCCAAAGGAAAAAGGAAGCAGGAGAAATCTTCTATGCTAATTGTTCTGTCAGATGTTTGTGGACACTTTTCTACAAAAAAATAATTAAGCCTGATTAAACCTTGTGTAAGATAGGGAGGTAACATTTTAAGCTCGGACTCCTGAGAAATCAGTCATCAGTGCTGAGGGACAATCATTTTGCTACTTAGCCATGACAGCCTAACTTAATGCAAATAGGCAACAGTTCCCTCTCTGTGTGGCAGCAGGAGACTGAAGAGAATTGGGATAGGGGAATCACCATCATTAAGAGTATGAATATTTCACTGAACATCAACAGCAGATTTAGGACTTCAGAGCCAACCTGTGACTCAGGGACCCCCCTCCAGTGAACAAGTCAAGAGCCATTTTTTACTGAAGCCACAGCTGCACGTAGGCAGGGATACCTGCTGTGGCTGGTGGGCACAGATTATGGTGAAGAGAAAGTTCCCTCCTGCCAAGTGGGTGGAAGGCTACCCACTCTCTACTAAAATGTTAGCAAAAAAACCCACAAACGAACAAAAAACCCCAACCACCACAAAACAAAACAACAACAACAAAAATCATAAAAACAGATAAGCCCACGAAGATAAATTCTTATGCAGATGCATCCCCTACTTGCCTCTACCACATGCTGCTTCACCTGAACTACAGTACATCCTTGTGCACCCAGCTAGTTATCCTGGTACATACTCAAGTGTGTGCACAAATGTGTGATGGAAATGAAACCTGGCAAACAAAAATTAAAATGTCTTGGTGTGCTGAGAAGGTGCCTCTCTCAGAAACTGAAATGGCATTTCCTTTAACAGGGAAGGGAAGGATAATAGGCTGGTATCAGCATGTCCCACCACTTATATGTTGTTTTGACGTCAGACATAACTAGGATTTTTGAAAGGGAAAAAAAAAACCCTGAAACCACATCACCTGTAGCTCTGCCCAGCAAGACATCGTAATTGCCTCCAAAGTCATTAATCAGCTCCCGATCAATCTTATCTACCAGCAGCAGGCAGCCAGCTCTTCATTGCCACCCATTCATCATGCTAAGCCCTTATTCCCTGCTCCATTAGCCACAGATCAGTCCTCAGTTAGGATATCCAAGTACAAGTTACTGGGACAAAATACCACTGCTGCTCACCTCAGCTACCGGAATGCCTTCAGGAGGACGGCACTGGAGCAGGACCTCTTGCTCCAGGGACACTTCTTTCCCCAGGGGCTCCTGCTCAAAAGTCTTCCTGAGATCTGGGGAGAGAGAAGAATTAATAGTATTAATAAATTAATAATATTAATAACTGGTCACTTATTTCATGTTTCATTGCCATACCACCCAATAAAAGACTTTTTAAACAGAGAAAATAGAATGTCTGCTCCCTGGTTAGTGGAGCACTTTAAAAAGGCTGAGGCATGTTTTCACTTCATTCAAGCATGAAGTGGTCAAAGGTTTCATAGCAGATTTATTATTTATATTGTGGCAGTACATGTGAACCAGGCCAGGAACCAAGGCCTCACTTTGAAAGGTCATGCCCAGACATGGAACTCAAGAAGAAAGAAATTCCTTCTTTGGATAATTTATGTTTGCTAAGAGGTGCTGGGAAATACTAAAGAAAGTTAAAGGAAATTATATAAGCCTATAAAACACATAAGCTGATTTTCCTAAAAAAAGTGTTTAAAGTGTTAGTGCTGCCATTTTTAAACATTAATGTTACAAGTTTAGCTCATCTGTCTTTACTATTTCACTATTCCTTTAGTACTAGATAACAACAATCGTGACAAGGAGTCAAACCACACTTGGATCTGTGCACAGCACCACAGAAACCTTAAAGGCAGAGGGACATCAAATGTACCTCCTAACCATGAAAATGCTCATTGTACTGGGCAGCTGAAAACTTTAGCTTTTGTACACTTATGTCTGTATTTCCATCATGCATTGGCATCCTCTGTAGGATGGGGCTTTGGAGAAGCGAGCCTTCAGCCCCAATGGCAGTTGGGGACATTTCTCCCTGCTGCTGTTGGCTCCTGCTGCAGGTAAACACAGGGCCATGCTGGAAGCCATGTCAGAGAGCTGATCTATCTTTGAAAACACACCTTTTAAAAATAAAGGGATTTTTAAATTTTGTTCTGAAGTTAGAAAAGTTCCCTATGCTGGTTCGTGGCAAGGTTGTGCAAATAGTTGTGTCATGCTAGAAATAAACTGTACAGGAACAATTTAAAAGCCAAATATTTTGAAGCTATAATCCACAGCTGTTCTGGAAAACATATCACTGAAGTGAACCACCGTACAAATAGACCATCCAAAGTGCTATTTTTCATTTAGAATTGGTAATTTTGTCAGACAACATGTCAACCTTTACATGGTTGTGTGTGTTGGCATCCTTGTTACACTGGAGTTACTCCAGCCCAGCAAGGCTACCTTATGTGAGAGTGACCAAATGCAGTTTGCTTTCGATGAAAGAATATGTTGGGCTATATTGCAAGCAGCAATATAGATTTTAAGATCTTGTATCACTGTTAATTCCACAGATATCTCCAAAGGAATTATTTCTTCTCCAAAGTGGAAGAAAGAAGTGCCTTAGTGCACTTAATGTACATCTGCATGTATGCATATGTACATAGTAAGAAAATTACAACAGATGTGTTCAAATATCACAGTTGAGGTTAAATAAGAAAGTTACAGTGCTGGTAATAATATAAGAATATATATATTATAAGAATATATATTATATTATAAGAAGCATATAATACTAAGAAGTTTTGCATTAATAATAGCATTCATTTATTCTGATATGGAGGGATAGTAGACAGTAGATCCAGATTAGACAGACAAGAATCTGAGGCTTTTCCTTGGCGTGCTGATTTATTGCTATCTCTGCCTTCCTGAAACCTTCATAGAGCACGGAAGTTCTTAGCATGCCTCATGCATGCACAGCAATCACCTCACTCATAAAACGCTCCCCTCTAAAAACCCTCAGTCTTAGTGCATACAAAAGTAAACAGCATTAAGTCTAGAAATGTGTAATAACAGTAAAAGAAACCCACACACTTTACCCTCTTTATTATCAACAGCTGGAAGTGCTGGGTGTGCAGGGCTTGTTTTCCCTGTAAAGCTCTCCAGTGTGGATGAGGGAGGTGCAGTGAATCCCGTGGGAAGAGCCCCTCCCAGCTCCTCTCCCACCCCACTTATTGGTGCCACTGAAGCGGGTCAATGAGTCACAAACTAAAAATACACTAAGTAGGTGCCTTGACATAATAGACAGTAATGTTCTCAAAGGAGCCATTAGGTACTGTTGAGTAAATGATATTCATTTGAGAAAAAAAAAAAAAAAGGAAAAAAAAGGAAAAAAAGAAGAAAAAAGGTACATATTTGTGTATTTACATGACTGGAAGCTTTTATACCCTATTCTTTTGGCTCCCTCCCACGGGTTTACAGCTTAACCCATGCAGAAATACTTACTACCTCTTGCTGCAGCTGTGCCACCTATAAGCAGCTACAGACAGCAGTTGTTCAGGGCAGCTTCTACCTCACCAGGCATATGGTTCACTGATTGCAAAAGACAACCATGGTAATAAGGTGAACTCTAAATTAGAAAGAAGCGTAAAGCTTAGGAGAGCAATTTCCTCACCTACTGTGCTACTGCGAAACACTTCACTGGGTTACACTGCATTTGGCACTGACTCCTATTTTTCATGGCCCTTGCAGTATGGCTTTTTTTTTTGTAGATAACAAAGATTTCCTTCTAATTCTTCAATCTGCAGCTTCCTTTTCCATTTAGCAGTTACAGTGCTCATGACAACTTCACACTGCCAACCAGAAGTGGGTGAGTGTGCTAATGTACCGAGGGACTTTGGATCATTTCCAAGCAAAGCTTTCTCAAATACATTTGTTGTTTTTCTGAAGTGTCATATATGTTACAATTGCTTGCAAGCAGAAGGAATTCATTTTCTCACAGTCACAGAATGGCAAAAGACAAATAAATACATCCATTTTTAAAAAAAAAACAAGTTTTCAAAATCTTCAGAAAATATGCCTGGAAAAAAAAAAAAAGAAAAAAAAAAACCAACAATAAAACACTAGATCTATTCAAAGTCAGGACCTCTTTGTGAGGAGGCAGTGTGAATTATTAAAGCTTTAGGTCAGCAGCAGCCCTGTAAATGTGATGCTGAGAGAGCCTTCTCTACCCTCACTCTCAATAGGGAGAGACACACAAGGATGGCAGTTGCACTTTCTCTCCATTATTATTTTAGTAATGTTGAATAATCCCTGACTGAGTTAGCAATACTCTCCCCATTATACAGGTAGTGCTGCTGCCACAACTCATCTCTTCAGAGCAGATCAAGCTCTGCTGGGAAGTGATGCTGAAAGGTCCCACTCATTCTGCCAGTGGCTACTTCATGTGTGCCACTCTGCCCCCAGGTTTAGGGGTCAACACAGCACCAGAAGGCATTTCCCCTGCTGTTCACACACCTTCAATGATATAGTCATAAAAAGAAACCACAGAGGAGAATTAAGATTCTGGCCCACCACCTTGAGCATAGCTAATTTCTTTACTAATATACAGTCTTAGTAAATTCAGAGGGGGCTCTTGTGGCATATATTGAAGCACATTTACAGCATACTTAAGACGAGACTTTCCTCCAAGACTCCTGAAATACTTCTGCACAAGCCTATCTGTTAAGGACAGATGGCTGCATTCAGAACTGCATTGAAATGAGAGAATTTCCACAAGCATAAAACTGAAATAGTGTAATGGGAAATCAAAACTCCGTGTACACCATATTGTTAGCTTTATTCCTGAATTTCTATGCTTTTTGGGGAGATGAGCATTAAAACTTATTTTTGCAGCACTGTTAAATTCCATTTAAGTTCAATGAATTTTTAGGTTAGAGAACACTCAAAAGTAGCATTTTCACCTGCTAAAGGTAATAGTTTCCATATAAACTCACAGTATTTCCTCACACTTACTTTAGCAGCTGTCATCTTCTATGGAAGAACAAAGAATGGCCCTAGTCTTCTTTTTAATCAAATCTATTTTATCTCCTTACTGTTGTTCTGTTTTTTGCTGTGGCAGGTGGGTGGGTAAAACTTTAAGGATATCTTTTATCATTTCTGAGAAATGTGAGAAGAGGCAGACCAGATGCCTTAAAGGCGGTGCTAATGTAAGGGTAACTAATGAATGAGAATGAAAAAAGGACACTTGTCAGCCAGGAATTAGATGTAAACCATAAACAAACTGAGCAATGCAGCATTACTGTCAGGGAAAGATGGATTTCTGCCCTTGGTAGACCTTAAAGACACTTTATCCTGTGCTCCTTATAGTAACTCCAACTTCTGCTTTCCTTCTATGTAAATATTTCAAAATTAAATGGAAAAGAAAAAAGAAAGAAAGAAAAAAAAAAAGAAAGAAAAAAGCAAGGTTTAAGAAAACAAATTGAAAAGCAACATTATTTTTTTATCCAGCTTTCACATTAGCTATAGTCACTGAGGGAAGTATATCTAATGTATGCCTTCAGAGAAATAAGTTCTTAAGAATATGTAGAGTCCTTAATGAGGTGTACATATATATGGCAGTTTGCTTTATATAGGTAGCATATGCAGACATACATATAAAACCAAATACATCTCATGCAAAAAATGTGGTTAAAACACTAGGAAAGAGAGAATATGGCAAGATGCTTTTAAACCATTATTAGTATATTAATCGTTAGTCAAGCTCTCTTAATCAAGTCTACCTCCTATTGATGAGAGTATTCTCAAGTGGCCAGATTTGATGCTGTTTTAATTTTAGTTAGCTTAATATGAAATACTTCATGAGAAAAATAACTGTGGAGAAAGAGTGGGAAAATGCCAATGATGTTCTAAGAAATGAAAGAGGATCCACATGTATATGAAGACACACCTCACTGCATTTATTTCCCAAACTTAGATAACTGATCATGAGCTAGAGAAACCTGAGTAATACTGTAAAACTGGCCTGTTCCTCTTTCATCACTTTCCACTGCACTGCTGGGTGAAATTTCAAATATAAGAAATCATGTGCTATCAGACATAGTTTGGCCTCCCAGTTCACAGTTCTCTTCTTTCGCTTTATCTTGTGTGGTTCTAGCTCTCAGCTGTCTGTTGTTAATTAGAACAAAATACGACACTGGAGCTTTCCCAGTTCACAAGATGTGGTTTGAGCTGAGCTGGCCAGCAACAACCCAGGGAGTGAGTCTTTAAGGTGTCATCCCTGTGACCAAAAAGCCATCTCAGCTCTCACAGTCCAGCAGCTGATGGGGACAGAGAAGGCTTCTTGCAAGAGCACAGTATCTTTTGAGGGTGCAGGCTGACTTGAGGTACTAAACAAAGTGATGAGTACCCCTTACCTACTGGTCTACCTCCTGGAAGATGCTTTGCTTGAGCCCAGGGCCTGCTTTTTTCTTGTATTTGTGTCTTTACAGCCTGAGCAAATAAAACATGCACATTTGTCCTACCTTCTACTGATGTCATTTTGAGACAGATGAGAATAAAGCTTTCCCTTGGCAATTCCTTGGAGACTCACCCACCCTCTGCACGGCTTGAAAGAACCATTTGTCCCACTCCTCCCTCTTCAACTCTAAGTTAGCTTAGCCAGGTGCTGGTGGGATAGAGCTCCCTTTTGCAACAACAGCTTCCGTGTGGGCTAAGTCTGTAGCAAAGGGCCCATAGAAGACATTTGGTATTGGTACAACTGTAAAAAATACAAGCAAGCCCACTTCATAAAGAATTCACTGAGCAGATGGGTTTCCAGCACTCACAGATCACACCATTCACCTCCTCTTATATTTTTACTTGATAGCTAGATATTTCTTGTTTTAATTTGTAAGCTTAACCTGGAAACTAACTTATACAATTAATTATTTTCATTATTTTAATCGTTGATTAAAGATGGGATCTAAATCTCATTTTTCAAATACATCTGAAAGTAAAATTGAAATGACTTTGCTTCAACAGGCTCTAGATGGCAGATTAACTAAATGCACTGAAGACAGGCATTAGAAACGCCAGGTGCACATTGCAATTTATATGTAGAATTGAATTTCTAACACTCTGAAACAGAAAAACAGCAAACAATTTATATAAACATGGCATTTTGTTGTTGTTGCCCTTCTGATACGCTACTCTGATTCAGAGAGCTATTTTCTCACTACCAAAACATACACAAACTTTTGTTAGCTTCTGACTGCATCTCTGTCTCACCATAAAGCACTAAACAGACTCCACTGAAAAATGATTATATCTTGAGCATGTCAATATATTCAGGATATTCTCAAGGTTCCTACCAGGGGATTAAATCCATATAGATTCATTAAATATATTCCTTTTTCATTTAAAGCAATGTTAACTGTGAAGTGAATGTCCATATTAATTTATAAAGCCGTAAGCCCTTACTATAAAACAATGTGATTTGTATTTATTGCATTTGGTACTGCTTATTTATGTGTATTTATTACTTCTGCAATTGTATGCTGAAGTTTGAGAGCTGGTTGTGCCTATTAATTTGGGAGGCAGCACACAGACATGCCTATGAGGAGAGAAAGAAGAGTATTGAGTGTGTTAAATGCTCGGTTAACTCCGTGCTGCCCTTCCTGTGATCTGCTGTTGTCTCTTCAGCAATCTCGGCTCCATGCAGTAATCCCCTTATTAACCGTAAGCAGCAGATATTGATCAGGAACAAGTGAAATTGTGCACAAGGAAGAAATTAAGGTCCCATCATCTCTGCTAACTCTTATATACACTTAGGAAAGTGCAAAAAAATGCCCCTTTTTCTTGCTTTTAGTAGCACACATCTTGGACATGCCTTCCTATTAAAACTCCCAAGTGTTATTCTTCCCACCTATCTCTCCACCAAACTTTATATCTACTGCAATGTGCTTTGGTAGCACAAACACTTTGGTGGCTAGAGGCTTGTATCCACACAGCACTGCCTGGATTATATTTGTGAAGGCAGGAAGAAGAAAGGCACTGCAGCCCCAATACTAAGAGATGAGATAATGAAGTGCCAGTAATGAATCTATGATTTCTGCATATCTGTTAATTTTATGGCTGCATATCCTTGTAAGTGAAGATAAACCATCAGGTAAACCAGTCTACTTTTTGATACCGCATTTATCTTATCAGTATACAGCATCTGACATGCATCTATTAGTTACATTCCTTTGAAAAAACGTCCAGGGAGAAAAAGGCTTTTAGATTAGCACACATGAAATGAATATGAAATTATACAAAAGATTAACAAGTGCAGTTCCTAACTACACCAGGGCTTTTAAAACGAAAAATAAGATTCTTTCTTTCTTTATCTCTTTCCTTTCTTCTCTTCCTTTCTGATTTAAGGTAAGAAGTAACAAAATAGGAAAGAATAACCAGTTTCATTAGACTAAAAAAGATTATTCAACCAAAATGACAGTGAAAGCTGATATTTTCTTACAAGTTTTCAAAAAACTGAAAACTTGACAGCAGCTCACATTCTCACTATATCTTCTCAGGGACAGACTGGGTTAACATCATGAAGTCAGTGAGGCAACACCGACACAGAACTGGAGGAAATGAAAAGTGAGGCTGCTTTCTGAACACGGGCTCAAAGCAATTTGTCTTATCCACCCTGTTATTATTTGATCTAAAAATTAGGTCAAATCCTGTGGCTATTGTTTAGTCTTTATCAGATGCATTTCCTGGTGGGTTTAATTCTAGTCTTGCTCGCAAATGCTCAAGCCTCATTCATCCTTTTAACGGGAATTGTCTCTGTTAGGTCTTAGCTGTTCAATGACATCTGCCTTGTTACATAACATTCACATTAAAACTTTATACTGGGCTTGATGTTTTTCAGCCAAAGATAAAAGGCACCTCAAATACTCCCTTCCTCTGTCTGTGAAAGTAACTTTAAAAAAAAAACAAACAAAAAAACAAGAAAACATTATCAGAAAAACTGTATCAAAACCTATTAGTGACTTCAACACACCTGGCAGGATGTGTCTGACGTAAATAAGAAATGTGCGAACAAGTAGGAAATGCATTTTAGCACTTTCACAGACTGTTATCCCAGACAATTATATCATATTTTTCCAGCTCCACTAAGATGTACATTGAGAGCCCCCACTCTGCTGCTTGCTGTGCGACCAAGAATGACAGAGTGAAAATGAATCCCAGCATATCTGCTGGTTCAAGAGGACAAAAGGCTCAGCTCTGCTCTCATGGGAAGTCTAATGCCTCTGGAAGATCAATTCTGCAGCATACAAAAGAAGCTGAAAATAATGATGTTTCTATCACCTACTGCTTCTTCTCGTTTTCAGAAAAAGACAGCCCAGAAGGGAGTGGCTTCCTATCCTACATGAACACTTAGAGGAACCAGGATGTTGCCTTTAGACTGAGATTCTTCCTGTTTATATTGCTAGCATGTGCAGCCTTTAAAATGTAGCAGCACCTTCCCTCCATATTTATTGATTACTCCATTCCGGAATAACTGAAGCTCTTACTTGGCCAGGACGATGTTGCAATTGATTTTCATAGAGAACTTTCATTGACTGGGTTGTTATGTACTTTCTAACACATGCCTGACCCTGCATTAAACAAATACAAGCCACTTTTCCAGGATGCACATTTTTCACACTTTGAAATTACTTTTCAGTTAATTCTATTACACGCTCAGTGAACAGAGATGTTGAATGTTATTTTTTTTGTTTGTTTGTTTTAACTGAGTGTAGCTCCAGTCCTTGAGATGACACTGTAATTCCAGAATAAGACCAGTGGCTATAAGGGAGAAAAGAGAGAAAGAGGAGGAGAAGGAAGAGAGGGAGAATGGAGGAATATATATTTTTTCTTAATGTGATAGGAATGGCAAGTTGTGCTACAGTTGCAGCTGTTGAGATGACACTATCAGGTTTGGGTATTAAAATATGCCGTAATTTAACTTAAGCAGAACACTTTGCATGCTCCATTCACTTCAGTGATACCTAGAGGTTTCAGTGCTCCCTTTTGAGTGAACTAAAAATTAAAACTGCATTGGTGCCATAAGCAAGCAACTACAAATGCAGGCAGAACTGGACACTTCTGCTTCTCCTAAATCTTGGACATCCTTGGTTTTCCAGATTCATAAACACTGCACAGAACCTCCCTTATATCCCAGCCTCATGGTGAACTGTGTAGCCATCAGAAGACTTTTCAGCTGTATTTAAAGTTCAGGTAGGAAATAGCCATTATCCTGATAGTCCAGATTTGATCCTCTGAAATCCAGACCACATTGATAAATGCAGATACAGTGTAGTTCACTGTTTAAAATAGTTATCTTGCAGACAAAATGACATCACAGAGAGAGGCATATAGCCTTCATCATATGTTTGAGTTCCTAAGAGTAGTCCTGAGTTACCTGAGAAATTTATAGAAATCCGTGAAATTGGAAACAGACGATTGTGCAGAGAAGGTGTCTCTATAGTTGTTTGAAAACCTGCCGTCTGACAGACTAACACTTCAGCTCCTAGACCCAAGGAATGAAGATGACTTGGCTAAGTCAAAACTGTTGAAAAATCCTAAGCTCAGGAACAAACGATAAAATCTACACTAAAATACAAAGCCATGTTTGAGCGACAAGCATGTAATACTCTCTGGAATTTCTTTAATTAGACTGTTCTAAAAGAAACCCCAAGACACTACAAAAATCATTGAACCTATTGTTCTTCTTTCTCTGCAATATAATAAAAATAAAAGAAGCAAACTCTGCATTATGAGTGTTTTCAATATAAATTTGGACACCTGGGAAGAAATGTCAACTGATATAAACAAGCAAACAAACAAACAAACAAAAAATTTTGCATGTATCCAAAGATTATATTATATATAAAAACTTAGTGTATAGATGTGACAATGCACAGAAGTTCCTTAACCATCCAGTGATAATATATTTGGACTTTCTAACTGCATTAATACAGTGGTCATCTGTCACAGGCTAATGGACAGAACATGAAAATCGACTTAATGAGTTAATACAGAGCTCATAATCTAAAAAACCTGTTCAAACATTGCTAAGCCTCCCTGAAGTGCTGACAGCCTGGAAGAAAACAAAAAAGGAATGCCTTTTTTGTTTCAGCACAGAAAAATAAAAAAATAACCAAAGTCTGAAAAAGTTTTAGCATAAGGAAACACTATATGCATATTTAATGGCATTTCTAATCTTTAAAGGCAACCCATCTGCAATATTTTTAATTTCCTTTAACTCTGGATAAATTCTTCTCCAAGGCTAGTCTTGTGCTCAAAGGTGGAAGTCCTCTATTTCCAGTAAGTTACTTGGAGTAAAAGCACTTGAAAATGTGTATTTGAGAACTTTCACAAGAAGAAAAGAAGAATAAAGCTCTAAATGAAGAGCTTAAAACAGAAGAGTCATCCTTCCTCCACAGACACAGTGTGTCTGTGAAAAGCTTTATTTGGCTGGAAGATATCTCTTTTTTCATTATGAATTCTTAAGATCAGTGCAGGAAATGTAGGTATGCTTAGATCTTAACGACCTTTTCACACAAGACCTGTTTTTCTTGAGATGAAAACTGTGGAAGAGATACAATCCTGGGTGAAATATTTTGTTCCCATTATATAAAACAGGATTTGATTGTGTGAAAGAGGAACAGGAGTCCCAAGCGTGGCTACTCTATTACAAGGAAAAGCACCTCTTTGAAAATTAATGAACATTAAATATTTGTATAGTCAAATGAAGATCTGTTTTCAGGGAGCTGCCTGCTCTGTGTTCTTGGGGACTAAGCTGGGAGTCGTCCATAATAAACATGGAGGTTATTAACCGTGAATAACAGTGATGAAGTATTAGGGCTGAAACGACCTCTTGCAGTCTTATATTACCAATCTCGTTACATGATATACTGAACACAGGCTTTTTTTTCTTTGTGTAGCAATAGTAACATTATTGTGTGATTGTAGATATAAAAGAATGCTTGTCACCTTATTCCAGAGCTTGCTTTGACAATGTTGCTACCCATTAGCTTCGGACACTTGAGATGTGTAATTGTTGTACACAGGAAATAATGCTTTTGCTGCTTTCCTCCCACACAAGGGAGAAGAATGAGACCTCAGAATCACAGAACCATAGAAAAGTTTGGAGTGGAAAGGATCCTGAGAAATCACATGGTCCAACCCATCCCCACCATAGGCAGGGATACTTTCCGCTATGGATACTTCTCAAAGCTCCATCCAACCTAACCTTGGACATCAACTTGCTCTTAAGAACAGGATGAACAGAATTTTGTTTGTGTGTCTGAAGGACTGAACTTTAGTACACATCCATAATTTCATAAAACACAAAGCCCAGTGAGTGAGACACAATATCTCTTTCCCTCACTCTTCCCACACTGACACAGCACTCACATGCAATGCGAACGTAGGCTTTGCGGCTCTTGGTGGTGCCAGCTGAGCTCCAGGCGACGCACTGGCACCAATAGTCCTCAGGCCCAAAAAGCTCCTCCACCTGCTGGCGGGAAATCTCGATGCTCACCTCGCGGACGATCAGACCTGGCAGGGTACAAGGAGCACTGGTCAGAATTATGTGTACAGGAAGGAAGAGAGGAAGGATCAGAGTTCTGCTTGCAAGGTTGAGACCTTCTGATGCTCTGCCCATCTCGCAGCAATAAAGATATAATAGAAGAGAAGAAACAAGTTGTTTGCAAAATACAAGAAAAGGTAACTGAAAAACAAATAGCTCTGATTATGACTTTTATTACGTATCGTGTGTCTGTTAGACAAATAAAAGGATAAGCACCTCAGCTGACATAAATTGTATCATGTCCACAGGATGATTTACATCAAGTGATGATCCAATTTGGTTTTATTTTCATACAAATATCAGAAAATTATAGAGTCATTCAGCTTATATGACTCCCTTAGCCCTCCTGCATTTTACATCCTTTGGATACACCATGTGGAGATGTTCTGCTCACTCTGACACTGAACTGCACAGGAAAATTGATTTAGCTATTTTAGAAAATGTCCTGGTGCTCTGCAATGATGGGCACAAATGCTGCAGCACAGTTTTAGCAAGATGTCACTTCGGGGGCTGTTACTGCCACATATTCTGGAAATACTGCAAGATTTTTTAAGATGATTTTGTAAGACATTTACAATATACTTCAGTGTCTGACAGCCTCCCTGGCCACAGTTTGTCTCAGTGCAGTCTCTAAACACATCTGCCCTTACCTGAAGATCTGGCCATGTTTCCTACAGAGTACTCTCTGTTGGAAGCTCTTTTACTTCTAAGTGCAAGAAAGTGTTGTGGTGTCTCAGATACTACTGCAGGAATTGTTGGTAATGATAATCTAACAGCCACCATTGAACTTCATGCCAACACCTCCTTTTTCTCCTCCTAAAAAAGGCACAGCCTGGCCAAAATACACTTAATTCCTGACAAGATATCAAAAGGAAGGACAGAAGGTAGGTGCATGGACTCCTTGTCAATGTATTTGGTCTTTGTTGTCAATGCCAAAGTACCAACAAACCATTAACATGTGTTTGCCTGCATAAAACATCATCACCTTTTCAGAACTGCGCTCTCGCAAACATCCTTGAATACATAATTTCCACAGGCAAATATTTTGTGTAGCACGACTGATTTTCTTTTTCTTTCTAGAACTGCCAGGAAACTGAATGGCAAGGTTCTTGGCTCACAGCCTGCACAGCATTCCCCCATCACCATATACCAAAGGCTGGGCTATGAGCCCTTCTGTTGAGCACAGTCTTGAGCCCTTTAAGTCCCCCACACAGACTACAAGGTGATATTCATGCTGGGAATGCTCCTGCCTGGACAACTTACATGTTCTTCCAGTGAGCCCTTTGATTTTGTGTCTAGCTTTACAGAGGCTCCATTCAGGGAGCCAAGGATTAATTACTGTTTGTACACACCCATGCACTGTCACTGGGACTCCACGCTGTTTGCTTCCAAAACTCAGCTAACACCAGCAGAAAGGAATTCATGCATGTAATATCACAGGCCTCTCTGCTGGGAATGCCTTCTAATGAGATGCATTTTCCTGCTAGAGACCATCACTGCCTAGCCTTTTTTTTACTTCGTTTTTCTTGACATCTTCAGCCACTGAATAATCAGATACTGTGGAGGGAAACAATAGCTTTCCCTCTTGAAATGAAATACATAGCAACCGAGCTCAAAGAATGAAAATCAAAGTGGTGTGTGGACACTTGATATGCAGAAAACACTGTATTATAAACTTGTTCTGCTTTGATGAGCTAATTCGGCTGCAGAAGGGGTCTGAGGGGTAGCTTTTGTCTTGTTGAGAAGAGCAAGAGGAGAAAAAGGAAGGAACATGTACATTACATGCACAAAATTGTTATATTTTCCCTGTGGGACTGCAGTTTGCCTAAAGATTACTTCAGTTCATTCCCAGTTTTTATAGCACTAGCCCAAGGACCCTTAGAAGGTTACAATATTATGTTTTTGTAATACAGCTGATTATGACAGGGTTTGATGGAACAGTGGACTATGTTACCCAGAGGCTTAGGCAAGCAGGCTCATAATGACAGTCCTGGATAATAGTGATTATGAAATATTCTTAACATTTGGGACACAAACACATTTCTCTGATAGCCTATTGAAGATGCAAAGCCACACAAACCAGCTCCCATTGAACAATACCAGCAGGTCTTTTTTCTTTGAATTTCCAAGATGTTTTCTAATTAAGAATTACAAACTATTCTACTTAGTATATTTTGGGAGAGCCATGACATACTTATAGGCATCAGGCTATTCAAATTGATTTGGCCTTTGGACATCAATTAATACCAAGAGTTATACCGTGGCCGAACAGGAGCATACTTTCAGCTGCTGCCTCTTTCTGCTTACAAGCAAAAAAATATCAGTGTCTTTTTCTCTAAGATGAACTGTTTTTTGTAAATTCAGACTCTATCAAAGCAGATGGTAACTTTTTGTTATCAACTGGGATATAAGGATCAATGGCCAGAACTTAGGGTTTTCAAAAAATGTAGAAATTCCTTACTATATTGATTTTCTCCCTGTGCTACAGAGCAGGCATTTGAGGCATATGTAAGGGAATCTGTTGACTCTGTGCTGCTTTTCCCTCTGCCTTGGCACACAGGAATGCTGATGCAATCACTCTTTCCCAGCACTGCTCGTGGGCATCAATTTGCATAGAGAGTCACAATGCTTTAGGAGGAACATCTCAGCAGCTTCAGACTCTGGGTTAAGCACAGAGGGATATTCTTCTCTTGCTGCATAAAACCACAGTCCTTTTCCTTCTGCTAACATGCGTCACTATAACCTGAATAAGAAATGCCTGTTGAGGCTGGGTTACAAAGAAGGAATTTACCAAGGTACTTCAGATAGCAATAGCCTTGTTACCAGCTGACAGATTGCTGTACATCAGAATTCATAGAGAAGGTGGTTCAGTATGTCTGCTTTCATTCAGCAGTATATCGCTTGTGCATCTCACATGTAGAGCTAGCACAAGACAGACTTAGGATGATGACTTCAAACAGTCATCTTCATTTTACTCCTTTCAATCTACTTTGCCACAGTGATAAGTAGCAAAATGTCACCCTCTCTCACACAATATCTCTTCTATCTTACTTTCTTTACTAGAAATCCATTGATTTTCTCAGTCTAGTTCTTCACATGGTTAAGCATTACAGCAGGTGAAGTTATACAGCATACTCTTACCATATTTTCTTACAACACCTGAGCAGGCTGCAAAAATCCCAAATTAATACAGTTGCTTAGATGGTACCACAATCTGAAAGAAGTTATGATTTTCCTATTTTAAAGCAATGCAATTATAAAAATACACCTGAAGGGACACAACAGGAATGTAAGCAATTAAAGTGCTTGACAGATCCCCCATAGTGCATATAAGTCCACAAAGAGCAGCAACATAAGATTCCTAACTCCTACTCTGCCTGTGAACATTAGCTCAAATGTGAAAGAGAAAGGTATTTGTTTGCACTATCCAAACTTGACTTGCATTCAGAAGATTGATAACTGTTTCTGTATCCACTTGTAGCCCATATGAGTCCTGGGTATCTAACACAGATAAGTGAAGATTTTGGAACTAATTATCACTACCTTACTTCTGGCAACAAGAAGATTGTGAAGAAAGAAGCTTTAAAACAAAAATACAGAGAATCAACGTAATTTAAAGCAATTCTCCAAAATAAATGGTGATTGCACATTGAAAAAAATATAGTTCCTTAAAAGCACATTCTTGGGTTGCTGAGTTCTTTCTGCACAAGTGTTTCATTTCTGATCTGTGTGAATCAGAAAAGATTCAGCAGAGTTCCCAAGAGAGTAGCAATGTAAGAAGTTTTAGAACTTGTGTGCAAGGAAGGATGAAAATCTTTCAGGGAAAAACAAACAAACAAACAGCAATACAACAAAACTAGAAAAATCTGTTGTCTTCTCCTGGTCCTGATTATACAGTTCTGGATCAGTTTGGCTACAAAAATGTCAGAATGCCTGCTCAAGGCCAGTCTATTTAAACACATCAACTAGACCTTTAAAGCACTTAAACATGGCACCAGATAAAGACATCACATTGTTAGGCTTTCCATAAAAAGGAGTTAAAAACCCTTTAGGAGACTAATTATTTAGTTAGGACAGAGGCTGGCTTACAGGGAGGCTCAGAGCCTCATAATAATCAGTTTGTGATGGCATTCCACTAATTAAATAGGTTCTCCAAGAATGGAAACCTCTGCATACTTAGGAGCACAATTTACACAATTATTCATGTCAATAAATTAAATGTATTTCTGAGAGTGACACAAGTTGGGCTCTGAAATGGAGCAGCAGGAAACCAGAAGTTTGCATATTTGCATGTTAATGGGAGATGAATGACTAGAGCAAGGCAGAGAGCAACGGGAGCTGTGCTAAGGGTGCCTGCTGCTAAGGAGCATAGCTCCATGAACATGGGGGAGAAGCACGGGCTGGGGGTACACATCAAAATAAAATTTCTACCCCTCTTGGAGCAAAAGAAGCAGTGGGGAGGGAATTGTGGCTTATATACATACTATCTTATTATAAGCTGTGTCCTAGAAACACAATCAAGCCCAGACACACTCCATTCACACAGTCCCCCAGTGCTTAGCAGGCTCTACAAACTGTGAGGTACATAATCTGGTCTTCAGAGGCAAAAATGTTATCATTTTAAATGTATGCAAATGTAATGTAATTGTATGATATTATGCTACATTATTAGTAACTGCAATAATAACTCATGGGTTCTATCTTGCACCTACTGAAGTAGTTGGCAAATTTCCCAATGATTTTAATTGGAGCAGATATGCCAGTCAGAGCCATTTCTTTCCAGAGGGAAACAAAAATATCTTATAAGGTTCTGCAACTGTATGTGACTACTTATGGTGAGCAATGATCACTGTAAAGGTCTGAAAACATAAGAATATTAGCAATTAATCAAATGCTGTTTTCCAGTCTGGAGTCAGTTGAGGCTTCAGAGTCAGTATCCACACCTCACTGGGCATTGCTCTGCCAACAAATTATTTGGTTGTACTTTGGCTACCATAAATGTTAGGCATTTGATATTAATACCCTGTATGCGTGAAACTATTTTTCAGGACTTTGATAGAGCAGTTTTTGTGGAAGCATTATATTGGCATAAGTCTGACCCCCTGGCACAATACTAACCAGAAGCTATTTAGTTGCAAAGCTAAACTGTGCTTCCAAGCTCCAAGAAATAGGATGCATAATTTATTTTCTATATAAGTGGAAATTCAGATAACTGTTTGTGCTTTTCTGCTTTCATTTGCCTGAAAGGTATTTCATTAATTAGCAATCACATATGCCATAGAACACATTTCTTAAGGAGACTGAAGTTTATGAGCTGCTGGTCTGGAGAAAGACACTGCTGTGATACGTGCATATAGATTGCAGGTGCCTCACAGCCACTGCAAGCATGGAAATATAGCTTATTTGCATGCAGGCAACTTGCAACCCTTTACATGTTTAATGTCTTGAAGTCAGTACTCAGAACACTCTGCCAAAACTGGCTGCTGGTACTGTTGGCTCTCTTTCCTTAGACAGTCACAGGTCCCACTAAATTCCTCAAAATTTCCCTTTGTGCTGTGCAGGAATGAAATAGAGGTCAGGGACTTTATGTCTTGAGGGTAGAGATGAGCTTCTGGGATGGCAGCAGGAAAAAGCTATGGGGTAGGGAAGATCACATGCTGCTACAGTCACATCTTACAAGCAGTACATAGGTCACTCTGAAAGTAATGCCTCCTATTTGTTCCTGTGGAAACTACAACAGATACAAAGAGCACAACTCTTTTTCAACTCTAGTTGATAGAGAAAATACTCAGCTACAAAACACTCTTTTTCAACACAGCCACAAGCGTGATCTTTGCATTTTCACCAGTGATGAACAAGAGGCTGTATGCCATGCTCCTAAAAATCTGCACCAGCAGTGGAGACCCACTGTCACCATCACCACTGCTGAAACCCACCATCCATCACCTCACTGCGCTCACATCCACTATTTAGTCTCCATAAATGTTCATCAAGCATCAGTGAATGTCATTCTTTTCCACATGGAGAAGTTCAGTGCCACACCTTTGCTTCATATACACTCCTGTATCAGATATCATTTTGTCAGACTGCCCCTCTGCTGATATATGTCACATGGCAACAAAATGTCATGGAATATTGGTGAGAAGGTTCAACCACTACTGTCATACAAAGAACATCTGCATCTGACACTGTGGGCTGATATAATAAAATAGGAGGCCTTTTTTCAGAGCAGACCCTTGTATTTTAATAAAACACCTGTTTTTGGAATCCTGATACCAAAAATTAAAATGGCAGTTTTGAAATTATTTCAGAAGAGGTTGCATCATCTCTTCAGAATCTGGCAAAAAAGGATGAAAGCATTTTTAGTTCTCATATGCCCCATCTGTCTTATATTTCATACAAAAAGCTTCATCCAAAATTCCTTACAACAGCCTCATATTTTTGACTTCATGAAAGTGGTCAAGCCCATACACCAAAGTGGTATGACCATATACAGACTTAATGGAAATGAACAGACTTGTTTCTCATTATACAGTCCTTTGTTATATTGTTCTCTGATGGTACAATTCACATGGCCAAAACTGAGTGATAATCTTTGTAGTTAGTGATAGTCTGGAACAATCTGTCTGATTTATGTAATTGCTTATCACAGGTGCTACCAGAAACCAGCCTCTGCAGTAGAAGGCTGATCATTTACCTTTGTGAAATAACCTTTTTACAAAGGTAACTATAAAATCAGTGCAGAATGGAATTTATTTACCCCCTTGCAGAGATGGATCTCTCACAGTCACAGAGTAATTCTGCTCCAAAACATTGGAGTACTTATGCTGTAGAATGTGGTGTTTTTAAAATGAATAAATAGGCTATGTACAAGAAGAACAGCTTCAAATATTAAAGTTCTTGCTGAGAAAAATGTACTCTGTGCATCCTAATGGGACAGAGATGATTGCATAACGGCACACTTTGCCTATATCTTATTTTCTACATAAAGCAGTGGCAATCTCAACAAAAGATAAATAGGCACACATATATCTAGAGATATTTTAAAAAAGCAAACAGCTTTAACACTCAGCAATCCTTCTCCTTTGTGATTGCATGTACCTGTTTTTGCTTTTGATGCTGCTTTTCTCTAACTGGTGGCTGGCTGGTGATAGAAAGCAACTGCAGGCAGATTACAAACATTTTCCCACAAATATTAGCTCAAATGTTCAAATTAAAAACTTCCAGCTATCTGTGATCTCTTCATTACTTTATCCCTAGAAAAAAAATACATCCTTGACTCAAATTAGTACAGATGAACAGCCTAATGAAAATTCTGCATTAAAACCTACATCAAGTTTGCACTAGTCTGCACATTTGCCACGGTATCTAATTACAGTTAACAGCAGTGGGTTGAGCTAAAATCCTCATTCCTGCACTGTTTTTTTAACTGACTTACTTCCACAGAAATTACAAAGGGCTGTCTTCAGAGAGATTTTACTTTGAACTGGAATTAAAGAACGTGCATCCTGTTTGGGTTCTATTTTCTCTTAATGAAAGCAAGCCCTTTTTGTTCTTTTCCCATTAACATCTGAAGGATAGAGTGTTGCAAGATGCAAGAAAGATTTTGAAATTGAGTTCTTGGGTATGGGTGGAAAACAAATGCAAGCCCTGGCCCCTGCTGGGGTGGAGTAGGTGGGCTGCAGGCAAAGGCTGTGTGGGCTCATCTTCATAGGGCTGGTACGATATCCCTCTGCTGTGTCCTACGAGAACAGGTTGAGAGAGCTGGGGCTGTTCAGCCCGGAGAGGAGAAGGCTCCAGGAGGACCTGATAGCAGCCTTTCAGTATCTAAACAGTGGCTATAAGAAAGAAGGAGACAGACTTTTTAGCAGGGTCTCTGGTGACAGGACAAGGAGAAATGGTTTCAAACTAAAAGAGAGAAGATTTAAGCTGAACAGAAGGAGAATGATTTTATTATAAGGGTAGGAAACACTGGCAGAGGTTGCCAAGAGAGGTAGATGCTCCGTTCCTGAATATCTTTAATGCCAGGTTGGATGGAGCTCTGAGCAATTGGATCTACCTGTAGGTGACCCTGTTAATTGCAGGGAGTGGAACTAGATGAACTTTAAGGGTCCCTTCCAGCTCAAACAATCCCATGACTACCTCGTTGTTCTCTATATGTTCAATACTTTAAAATTACTTTGAATTGCTCTTTCTCACCTATAAACATCTCAGAGACAAAAACAACCCTCCACTCACTTTTTAAAAATGGAAGCTATTTTTTGTTTCATGGTATTTTTGTGTTAATATGCACAAATTGCTCCAAAATGTGTTGTACTCTTCCAGAAGTAACAACGTGTGCTCATTGTTGCTATTCCCCCTGCTTTTTCTTTTTTCTTTTTCCTCGTACAAAAGAAATAATCATGCTCTGGCATAGCAGGACTCTGAAGAAAAACTCGCTGCAAGCATATATCTGTTTTCTACCACAGCCATCGCCATTTTAGATCCCTGAGGTGTTGGAGTAGAAAGAAAAGCACAAGGAAACCCTTACACAAAACTTCCCACAGCACAGCAGCCCAGAATGGAGGGAGCAGAAGGTAGAGGGGAAGCCATGTAGGAAAACAATGTGATGAGCTCTTAATAGTTTTTGAGTCAAAGCCCAGTTTTCCCTGCTTTGGGTTGAGGCACAATGTGGCTGAGAAAAGATATTGCTGTTTTTTGTTTTTCTTTCTTTCCAAAGGCCAGGAAAAAATCCTGCCAGAGGTTCATGTTTTACATAAAGCTGCAGTTGAGACTTCACAAAGAAAATCTGTGCACTTTTTATTTCTGGTTCAGAGCATTTACATGCTCTTTCTAATGATCTGGGCCTTCAGCAGTGGGTAATGCTTCCCAGTCCCCAGCTTAGTGCTCATGCAAAATTGAAGCACTTTTGAGGCAGTTTGGAGCTTACAGATGAATCTCAATGTGCAGGCAAAAAAAAAGAAAGAAAAAAAAAAAAGAATAATGGTTGTTTAGCACTTCACTAGAAGTGAGGAAATTAAGGGGGAAAAAAATTCTATTGAACTTGAAACATCTGGGAAACCACCAGAGAGCATCTGAATTTTGAACAGTGTGTTTACATTCTCTTTGCATAGTGGAAGAGCTGGGAAAGGAAAGGAACAATAAATGGGCTTGTATGTGTATCTTAAAATAAATATATTTTTGACATTTTAAAGTAAAAATGTACATCAAGATGTTTTGTTATTGACTTACTGACATATTTATATAAAAAAAAACCACATACATTTATACATGCATGCATGTACCACACCCCTTCTGAATGGATTTGAGAAGCAAAGACGAGGTAAAGCTGCCCCATTTCTGTGTGCTTGATGCAGTGACATAGTTCAGTGGCTGGTGCAGCATTGTGGAACCAAGGACAGAAACAACATGACACAAAGGGTCACCTGGGAGCATTCTCAAGATGTTTTTCCCTTTTTTTATCCCACTTACATGGGAACAGAAGGTTGGGGAAGATGTGTCACAGTCACACTGTTTTCTGTCACTGTTCTGTGTGTTCAGCATCACGTTTCATGGCAAATTTAGGGGTATGCTGTATATTGTATCAAAAATAAGTTAAGCAGCCGCTTTCAGAGAAGCTCAATGCACTAAGTGAAGTGACTTTTGTCAGGCAAACCTGAAGGTCTGCCTGCTTCCACATCCCACTCATTGCAGTGGTATTGTTACACAAGCCTCTGGGAAGCCCAAAGCAGCAATCAACCAACTGCAATCCTCTCTAAAATCAAATCTAGGACCAAATAAAGGAAAAGGTCATAAAGGCCCAAAGATCAGTGTTCAGGAGGATAAGGAGATGCAGAAGAGACTGATGGAAGATGTATTTTCTGCTCTTGCAATCAAAATATGAAGAAGGATGAGAAGTTATGAGTTCTGAAAGGCACCCTATTAAAATATAATAATAAAGAGCAGTGAATGGCAGCTGTTCTGGTACCCAGCACATCATGTTGCTCACTATGAAGGAGGAGTGCACAGGAAGGATAAAATAAGTACAAGCTGTGAACCCATAAAGGCAGCACAAATTTAGATTCTGGATGGGGCAGAGCAGTGTGACATTTTCCACTCTGCCATGCCCCCTGAGAAACTATTTGGAGGCCCACCTGCTTAGTGAAAACAGGGCTATTTCTTGTTCTCAGTAAAGGAAAGGTAAGATATAATTTGAACCTTCTATTTCCCTGAATACTTTCAGGGATTTTCACAAAGAGACCTCAGACTGAGCCATTCTCTTATAAGAAACATACATCTACAGGATGCAAACATCCCTTCTCAGGCTGCTACTGTCTGCAGCCCTTCTGTTGGGCAGCACACAAGGTCCCTGCTCTACTCTTCTCCATTCCTGTATCCACAAAGCAACTGAAACTCACTTCCCATGGCAAACAAAGCCAAAACTCATTGGTCTTATAGGCTGCTGACCAGCTTCTCCACGGGGACCCCAGATCCCCTGCAAAGGGCTTTCAGTTCTAAAGGAGACAAGGGGCAAAAGTGGAAAACCAAAGAAGTGCTGGTCAAAGCTGTGGTGAGTGGACAAATGCCTAAATATGTCTTTTTGGATTCTAAGGGGATTAACAAGATTATGAGTCTGTAACAAAGGGCCTCATGAAGGAAAAAAATGAGAAGGGAGGAAATAAGGTGTAAGCTGGGAATATTCAGAAGGGTATCTTAGTGTGCCCCGGTGGTGCAGTGGTAGAAGTGCTGCGTTGCAACACCGGGGTCCGGGTGTTCGAATGCCCCTGTGGCACAAGTGGTAGAAGTGCCGCTCTGCAGCACAGAGGCTCGAATCCCGGGGGTTGGACTCGATGATCTCTAAGGTCCCTTCCAACCCGCATGAGACTATTACTATTACTATTACTCATAAAAACAGCTGTAGCACAAGAACAGGCAGGTGCCCAGGGCTATGAGCATTAAAAGAAGGTGTCTAGAGGCAAGAGCTAGAAGTTGCCTTCCACACGTATTTACGGGGATAAAAAACCTCTGAAGCACTGTATGATTAATGAAGAAATTAATTATATAGTAATATATATGCATTGTAAGTGTGTTATTTACCATAAATACAATAATCGGTAGAGTACAAATTCAAAATCCACAAGGTCTGTTGCAATCTTCTATACTAAAGAGAATAAATTATGGGTTCAGCTGATGGTTTTGCATTACCTATAAGCAGAAGAGCCAATGTATGGCCTAATGTACTTACTCCCTATGCAAAAATATAACTTCCCTTCCTTTGGTCAGTACTGACCTTATTGATGTCTCCGCTTCTTTCAATAGAAAAAAAGCAACAGTAACAACAAAACCAAAACAAAACAAAACCTCAAACTCAAAAGACATCATCATTTTGAAATTTTATCCCAGAAAATGGAGATTCTCTGGAGGAACATATATGTGTTGCTTCTGAAGTTTTTAAAAACTCTTTTTTTCAATTGAAATGTACTTATTACTCAAGATAAAAGAGGAAGCTGTCTTCTTGTAAAAATGCCTACAGTAGCTTTGCTGTGGGGTACTCCCTTGATCATGGGGACCATGGTGCCTGTAGTTGATTTGGGAGGTGCTGGCTGGGAAAGGAGAGAGGGTCACAGGGAGTGATGAGCAGAATGGAGGCCTGAGTGGCACCTGAAATTGCACCAAACAGAATATAAAATAATAAAATAGTGTGAGTATGCTCATATATTTCTAGATAAGTAAACAACCTGTACCTTTTCATAGAATCTTGGTCCCTTGGGAGCAGAGATTGCTGCTTTTTTTCTGGACCCGCTGCAGCCTTTCAGACCATACATATAGGCATATTTCACTTATAGCATCCTTGCAGAGAGCAGTTAGAATTACTATAGAAAATGTACTAGAGTATAAATTCCAGCCCATATCTCCAAACTGTTAATAGAAGTATTTGGTAAAGATACATGGACACATTTTTAAATTTCCTTGAAATGAGTTGGCTTGGGGGAGAGTACTGAAGGTATAGAGCTGAAAATTGGCAATAGGTTGCTAAGAAATAATTATTTTGAATCAGAGTGCTTGATGTTTGTAATGGATTTGATACAATGACAAACAGAAAATAAAATGGCTTATGACAACAGTGGAATGAAAACAATCCTTATTTATGGTATATGGTTATCCATACTAACATAATCCCATGGTATTCTGCCCCAGAGAGTAAAAATATTACAGGCACAGGCATAACTGCAGCATTTACTACCACTTGTCATTTCCTTACTGAAGTTGCTAAGGGAAACTGGTCATATTTTGAACACTTGAAAAATATTAAAGAGAATGAGGAGGCTTTAGTAGGTCATGAAGAGACAAACAGACATTAAGGAAGAAATACGTGCAGAAGGAAAAGAACAGGAGGTCACAGAAAACAAGGAAAACGGTACCCCTCTGTGCTCCTCTCCTACACTCATTCTTACATGGCACCTAAATTTCCTATCTGAACTCCTAAATTAAGTTTTCCACTGCTGATATTCAAAGAATTCCTGCATTCTAACAGTAGTAATAGCTTCTGTTGTTCATGAAAAATACCAGGACAAAAGCACACAACTGCTTAAAATGAGAGGGTGTAGGATGATCTTCTTATAATAAAAAGTCCCAGCTTCAACAAGGAATGTTAGCTGGAGGTCAAACAAGCTGTTGGGGCTTTTGTTTGCTAGGGCAATGCAGCCTCGAAACATCATGTCACAAACACCAAAAGAGCTTTCATGATATCTATACACACAGAGAAAAAGAAACTGAGTGCTGTGGAAGTGATATTTCTGTCTCTGTAAATGGTGCCAGAATGGCAGAGACACTGTGGAGGCTTCTCCACACTGTCTTGGCTGCAGCATCCTGCAAGAACTGCCTTAAAGGCAAAAGCGTAGACGTCAATCTTTGATCTCTCTGTTGAGGGAGAACTATTAAAGATTTAGCTAGCTGGATGCCTACTCCCTTGACATTCTGCCAAAGCCATTGCTTAAGGTAACAACCTCCTATTTGCCAGATCAATGCTGACCAGACGTCAAAAGCTCAGTCTCCTTTCATCAAATCTACAAGTCATCCAGAAATACATTATTAATGGAAAAAGGTAATGGTGGGAGGTAAGCGCAAGAATCACAGCAGCAGATACGTCAAGAGACTGAAATGCCGAAGTCTAAGACTTCTGTCTGAAAAGAGGAACATATTTACCCTGCTGAGTACAGTTTGAGAAGTTACCTTCAGCAGGCAGAAATCTTATTCTGATCTAGATTTTAACTTCATTGGTTTTGTTGATTTGAGGAGAAGTGATGAGTGGAAGGGACAGCTCAAGGGAAGTCCAGGGAGTTACCTTTATTCCTCACTGAGGGGTAAGTGGGACTAGGCTGCTCCTGGTAGATGTTAGGTCCTCTGAGATCCTGCTTCTGAAGGTTGGAGATGGGTAAAAGAATTGGTGATTTCACCTGGTCCTTAACAGAGCATCCTTCAGCATGTCTTTCCTCTGTGATGGCACAGATAGGATGTTCATTTTTTATTAGCTGAGCTCTCAGGACAGGTGCAGGAGTCTTTATTCCATCTTTCTGATAGTTGGGAGCACTCAGGAGGGAATCAGTAAACCCCCCGAGTCTTTCTCTCCCTGAGAAAAATAAGATGAAGGCCGGTAGAGTATTGACCAAATTTCTCTATATGTTTCATTAGCAATTTAAGCGTTCCAGACTCTTTGCTTAAAGCAAAGAGAAGAAGAAGTCACTGCCATTGCAGAGAATGAGAGAGGGTTTATAAACATATCATTTCACCATAATACTTATAGGGAAACTATTACAATGCATATCCAAATGGATAAGCGGTACTCCTGATTTCTCTCTGTTCTGATTTAGCAGCAATTAATTTCTCTGGACAAAAGAAAGTGGTGCAAGGTCCTGATATTCTGCATGTCTGCAACTTTTCTGCCACTACAGAATGTTTTTTTCTGCGTGGAAATATTTCTCCATAAAAAGGCAAGATAAAATCTTTTTCCATAGCCAATTTCAGAGGCACAATAAATTGGAAAATGTGCAAAAATTTCTCTAATAATTATTGATGCTATTAAGCTTCCCACTTTTTAACAGTGGGATCCTCTTGCCCCCAATAGCAGCAGCTCTGCAGGGTTCCTTTTACTTTCTTTGCTATTATCTTTTATGAAAGTCAGTCATAAAATCAAATGTGCTCCCTCAAAACAACTTCCATTTTTGCTTTTTAAAACCAGTGTTCTTATTTCTTTACATATATTTTTTTTTCCACATTAATGGGAAAATATTCCAGGAAAACATAGAAAAAAAGACCATGACTTGCCTTGTATTTCATGTACACAGGAAGTGAAAGTCAAAGATGTGCACTAAAGATTTTCAAAGCACCCATTTGACTTCTTTATGAAAATGCTTAACTTTTTCATAAAGAAGAAAAATTCCAGAGAGTCTGAAGTTTAAAGCAAAATTTAATGATTTTCTAAGTAAAGCTGTTGGCTTCTCAGGCTCAATCATCGGAATTTTTTGCCAGACTCTCTTCAGGCCAATTTGATTAAATAAAGTGGTACTAGAACACCCTGTTACTGTTACTGTTCTCATTCTCTCCAGCCAGAAGGCAACAACTCCCACAGAGTCCCTGCGCATGTTCCTCACTGCAAAGCTTTACCTACTGTTTAAAAATAGCACACAGCACAAAGTGCATAGGTATATAACTCTTACTTTGTACCTTTTCCATTATAGAGAAAAAGATATATGCACACGTGTATGTATATATGTACATATATATAAACAAGTGCAGGAGAAGTGTTTATTGTTCTTCTCTTAAAAATTAGCATTTTTAATATAGTCATTATTAGCGTCTAGCAGCTCTCTTCAATGAGATTATTACTGCACTCTCATTCCTCCTCTTGCACCACAATTATTGCTGTGCTGTTTTCTCTAGTTTTATTGGTGTCAGAAACAAATTTGCTTTATAGGAAGAGTTAATTATCTCTCGGTAGATTTAATTCCTTGTCACAGACTCAAAGTCCATGAGCATATAATCTTTCACAAATCAAAACATATTTCCCTCTTTTATGCATCATTTACAATTCCTAGATGAAGTACTGCTGGTGTTGTACCTGTACTGTAGACACCTCTCTTTCCCATAACTTCTGCTGTAGAAAAGAAAGCATACTTGACCTTTACTATTTTTCTGTCGTATATTTTATTGCCTGTTTATCTGGTTCCTTTGCTCTGCTTTACTACCTGAGGGCCAGAGAGGGAAAGTCTCATTCAAAAATGGCAGCTGAAGAGCATCTCAGCGTGGTGCACCTCTTCATATTTGTGCAGAACAGACCTTAGGAATGGTAAAATGCCACAGGAGAAGAATGTGCTGAGTTCTCAGTAGCTTGTCTTACAAGATTGAGCAGCAGAAACGCTTTATGAATGAGATCTCATTGAGCTCTGTGTTATTACAAGATGAGTAAACAAGGCATTTGCTGTTAGAGGTGCTCTAAGAAGACACACTGAATGTTATGAGCCTTTCTGCATGTGCAGACAGGGCAACAAACCCACTTCATGCATAGACAGTCACACAGCTCCTCTCAGCAGATGCACAGATACTAGGCACACCCTGGTCTGTGGACTTTTTCTCCAGCCTCCTTCTCCACAAGCTTGAAACCAGAAGCAGCACCTTCTGTGCAGCTCACATGCTATTGCTGTGCCCTGTGTCATAACTACTGTTCAAACTAGCAGTAAAATAAAAAGCAAAAGAGACCTAAGTAGCCTCAAAAGTCAAAGGGCTTTTGGGTGGCTGGTGCAAGCTGCCAAGCTGATCACCTCTTAAGTTTAGTGCCTTTTCTTTAGGCACCAATAATCCTCAAAGCCACAGTAGCCTACAACTTCATCTCCAAATCCTCCTACAGCAGTTATACATTCTCCTGAGTTTCCATTATTTTGAAGAGAAAAAAAAAAAGTTTCTCTTTTACCTACAAGTTTACTCCTACCTTAAACACACTGCTTATCCATTTATATCCAACACTCAGTTATGAGCTGTAGATTCTCAGTTTAAGCAGAGAAAGATGCACAAATGTTGCACCTGTCATACGCATTAACCAATCTTTTGGCATCAACCACATTGACTGACAAATGTAGGTTCTCTAAAGTAGTATCTCTAATTGGACATGCGTTTTGTTTACATGCAATCGCTGCTGTTTATCATTCAAAACATTTGTCCTGTAATATATTCAGATGCATCTCTTTTCAAGACTAGGCTTCTACATTCTCTGCTTCAAATCGTTTTGTAGCACCATGAAGTTTTTCTAGAATGAGATTTTGAAAAAAACAAAAGAAGTGTTGCAATGAATTTTTCACTTGCATTGAAAACTAATGCCCATACATCAGCATTACTCTCAGACTTGTAAGCTGTGCTGCAGAGCAAGGGTGCTAACAGGATGAGCCAGCTTTGTAACTTGCTCTTATTTTGGGCTCAAGCTCTTAAGTCAGTGTTTCCTAAATGTAAACTACCTCCCATAGTAAGGCTCACAGAATGCATTTATTGTTAGGCATTCTCAATAATTTGTTGTTCTGTCTTGTTATGTTTAAAGTTCTTAGCTTTAATATAATGCTTTTGTCTCCATCTTGCACTTTGTTGGGCATTATTACACCAATTTTACCCAACACACTAACACTAGATTATACATTAACGATGTGTGGACTTCTGGTATTTAAGTCAGGTTACTCAGTAAATATGCAGCATTTTTAGGTATTCCTTTTCTCAATACAGAGCAGTGCTTTACTCAGTAGTTCTGTTTTGTAACTGGATGGACAACTACTCGTTGTTTGTGTTGTCTTTTGAGGCACATGATTCACAACTGATTTTTACAGGCCTTACATTAGCTTTTCCATAATTAGGCTAGCTGTATTTTTTCACTGTTTAGGTGGAATGTTAATTCCCCATTTCAGATCAGAAAGAAGAAACCTGAAAACAATCATTTAGAAACTTATTTTTTCCTCCTCCAGATCAGCACAGAACTGCTGAGTTCAAAACAAATGTTGTCTTAGTTCTTCTAGGTTACTGAGAAAAAACAGACCCTTCATTTTCAAAGCTGCCTCTGACTGTACTGCGCAGAAGCTATAATGCACTGAATACTGATGTTGATAAAAGCTTAAAGAACTAACAGTGATAGCTGTTCTCTTGTTTGTCCTTCACAGCAGTGTACTACCATGGATGTGGGGGAAAAAAAAAAAAAAGAAATGAAAAAAAAGCTGATATATTAAGATATTTCTTTTTGAGTTTTTGTGCTGCATCCACCCTGCTGGAATAGCCTATTCTTACAATCAAATAAAGCGGCCCAAAGTTTAATATAGATTTTCTCCAGAGTCTTTCTTCCCTACACCCACCTTCTCTTTCTCAAGCTGAGAACACCACAGTACTGTTAAAAGCTTATGCTTTTGATCTTTGTACAAATAAATGAGCCGAAACAAATAAAAGCCAGTTCACAAGAGACTTCCAAGACATCTGGTAGAGTTATTTTTCTAAGTAATTAGACCAAGTGGTGGTGTAATTCCCAAATGAAAGTTACCTTCTTGCTTAGTATCCTGCTATTTCTCAGAGCCATCAAAAATGCTGTTTTGAGTTTTTGAAGTAAGTTTCCCTTCTCTCCTTGTGACTCCAACTCAACTGATTACCAGTCTTTCCAAACTGGAACAATCATATCTTTGATTTCCTCTAGATAATAGTTCGAGTTTTTAAGCTTTGCCTCCAGTCCCCATGAGTGCCATTGAATTTCTGATACTGACTGGGAAGGATGAGGCACTGGGCTTTGGGCTATTTTTTCTTTCTTTTCCTTTCTAACATACTGCAGTCCTCCATCATATGGGCTCCGTGTAGCAGGTGAAAAATGTAATGGAATAATAGCCAGGTGCGTTCTCTGGATCAATACCTTGCTCTAAACTGTACCCATGTGTACTTTCTCCTTCCTTCATAGAATCATGCTAAAAGACTAATACATTTCTCCTTTTCTTTTTTTCTTCTTTTTCCTTTTTTCCCCCAGATCTCCCTCCCCAGAAACCCTATTCTAGGAACAACTCATATGCTCTTCAGCACTTTGTGGAAACTTTGGTTCCTGGTCTGTACCTGAAATGCAGAACAACCACTCAGATTGTGTGACACTAGAGAAGTGAACAAAGGGGTAGATTTGGCTGAGGAAACAATTCTCTATTGCTTAAGCAAGGTCCTTACGGTTTTTGGTTCAGATGAGAGTAGAACCCTCTCCAAATCACATTTTGGATGCGGATGCAGACACAACCTCTGTGCTATGACAGCTAGTGCTCAGTATTGCCAGTTGCAGAAATCACAAATGTATCAGGAGAAAAGTGGCTGCCATATGAATAGCTGCTAGATTTCAAAGGTTGGCTTGATATGCAGCATTTTAATTCTCATGACATAATGGAAACTCACCAGAGGTTTCATCTACTCTCTCATCCACCACATGGTCCTTCTGATGAACCCATTCACTGTTGCACTTAAAATAGATCTGCGTGGCTGGGCTTGCTTTGCAGTACAGATTCACAGGCTTGTTTTTCACAATGTAAGCTTCTTCAGGTTCAATAAGGAAGTGGGGCAATGGCTCTGGAGGATCAGAAGGAAAAGTTTCTGGAAGTTCATGAAAAAAGTCATCATCTGCAAAAAAAGAAACAAGAAGAACAAATGAAACAACCAAAATTCAGCTGTCAAAGACTCACAAACACTTCCTAAGCATGCTTTTCAAATAAGAGATTATTTTAGGAGCATTCTTAGACAGAGGCTTAAATTCACTGCTGTTTGCAGACTAGAAGAAATTTTTCTTTACATCCTCAGCTCTCCATTCTCTATGTGATGTGACAGCGATGTGCACGTTCACATGACTGGGAACAGCCTTTTGTTATCATCCCCAGCAACACAAGCAATAAAACATTATGTTAGCGCTTGGGAGAGTTGACTGCAAAACCGTAAAATGAAATAATAGAAACTTTTGAAGGCTTCAAGGTCACACTTTACTATTGTGACTTATTGCTGTGTTTAATCAAGTGAATGCACAGAGCAAGTATAGGCTGAGGATGTTACAAACAGGAAATAACGCCTTTCATTTTAGATGAACAACTTTAAATTTACTTTAAGAGCAGAATTCTAAATGCGTGTCCAGCCTGTGCCTCTTTGTTCAGCATTCAGACTGTTGTTAAGACTGATAATGAGAGTATCAAGCTGTATTTAGCGTATTTGTCTTGCAGCACCATCATCTGCCCTGTTGCCACCAGGAGCTGCAATGCAGGGCATGGCAGCTGTGAGAGGATGAAACATTGGCTCAGTGCAACACCATGCTATAGATTTAAGGAACATGTGCACCTCCCTGGAGCTGCTGGTCATGAGTAAATTCAGTGCAAGAAGTCTGGTGAAGATGGAAAAGAGTCCAAACAAAAAGAAGGAATAACAACCCATGTACCTTCCTTCTTCTCTTGGTCCCCTCTTCTCAAACCTCTCTTTCAAGCCCTTTTGCCCCTTCCTGCTTAGTATTTATACACTAGAAAACACCAATTTAGTGGAGAAAGCATCACTTTGGTTGAGAACAACCCTTGTCCCACCCACCTGTTGCCAATGTGCACAAGAATTTGGGGAGGGCGGGGCCAGAGGAGGTCACCAAATGGTGACAAATCCATCAGCAATAAGCTAATGGTCCTGAGAGCTCTACTCAACCTCCTCCTTTCTGCTTCTGAAGCATTTATTGCTGTAAACAGTGACAGACGATGCTGATGAGCAATAAAACAGCAAAGAACATCAAACTAAAAGTCCTGCAGGAGGCTGGCTATCACCTCCCTTCAGGTCTTCTTGAAGATGAAATGTTAGGCAGCTCCTTACCATACCCAAGACATGCCTGAGACAGCTGTGCCCAGAATTACACGATCATGGAAGTCTCTCCTTCCAGCCATAGCCTTGCAGAATGATGAGAAAGAGCAGTGACAGAAGGAGGAAACGGGACTAAAAGGCAGCTGGCTGCCCAGGCACAGAGCTATGCAAGGTAGGCTGCATATCTTTGTTAGAGATGGGAGGATGGGAGGATCCTATGCAGTAAAAGACTTAGTGAGCCATTTTAACTGCTTATGAATATAGCATACATTCACCTTTTTCACATTAATTCATAATTGTCTACCTTTTTTTTCCCCTCTATTTTAATGAGCTTGTTTCATTGACACATCACTCCTTCAGAGATAAAACAATGGTGCTGTTCAACATACGAAGAAAGGACCACTAAATATAGCCTGGCATTTTCTAGCTAAGAGAACATCTGTGACATACAATAATAATTCAGTTTCTATTTCCAGTGCTGCAAATAGTTCCGTTTAATTTTTAACACTTTCCCTCCCTCCTCTTTCCCTTTCCATTCTGACCAGTCCAGACACCCTTTCTGCAGTCCTCTGTTCACTTCTCATTAGGTATTTCTCCCTTGCTCTGCTCTGCTCTCCAGTTCTTCCCGAAGGGAACGATGATATTCAGCAAGTGAGGCAACACAACACTTGGTTTCCTGACAAGGAAACGTGCCTGAACTGAAGCAAAAGGATTTCCAGCATTTCTCATCCTCTTCTGCCTATAACTCCCCACTTTCCCACTGCCTTCCTCCCTTGCACACATTGGTCCACAACCACATGCAGCACAGCAACATTAGAGATGAATCATTTCCCCTGAATTGCCACAGGATGTATCTTTTTCTTCTGGTCATTTAATTGCAAATCAGTGAGCAGACAGATGGAAACTAACAAAGCACACATATGTCTCATAATTAAACAAGTATTGCTTCACTAATTCCTGGTGACTGGAAGAATAAATGTATTTATTTTCACCACTAGATTTCATCACATTATCAAAAGCAATACTTCTGCTGCCTGACCAATTAACTGCATCTTAGCAAAGATGTAAACAGAAACTCTAAAAGAAGGGAGAAAGAGAGCTGCAGAAAATACAAAGGTGTGGGTTTGCCTGCTGCATTCAAATAGGTGGAAAAGCCTGTTCTGAGAAGCAAATAAACAGGACCCAACCCAAGTTTCATGCTGTTGTATTGCAGGTAAAGCACAGCCTGCTCATTTGGGGTGGGATTTGGAACCAAATTCAGATAAAAATTTTGCATTCTTTTTTTTCTTAAATGGAATTGTATATTGTTATGCTTTCATGGTGATGTTTACAGCAATGTGAATGCATATTTATAATAGTAGTATATTACATATACATTGTTCTGAAAGATCAAACACATTTACTTCTGAAAACAGCAATAGAGGATACTTGAAAATGCTCAGAAATTTTGCAGCTCTCTACAAAGCAAGATTTCAGCAAAACTTAAAGTCAGTTAATGAATCTGTGCTTTCATTAAGCCATATTTCCTATGATTTAATAAATACTTCCATCAAAATTTCTCCTGACCAGTTAAGCATGGGTCATTTCTCTGTTCAAAAGAGCTCCAGATTCTGACTTTGTTTGCTGAGGGATTACTGTGTTGCAAATATGTGGCCAAGTGTGTCTGTCTCTACAGCACAGGTGGATGTCAGCTGTCACAGTGTGCACCATCTCTACTCAAGGGGATAAATCTTGTCTGAGAATTTGATCTCAATCTTCGTGATGATTCTCTCTGGTCATTTAAAGTTTTCATCTCCCAGTTGCTCAATGAAGAATCGAGATTTATATTGCTCATATTGAACTGTGCTAAGGAGTTGGACAATTTTTCCTCTGTCTGGAGGAAACAAACAAACAAACATGACTGCCAACCATTCTGCTGTGGCCATAGCTTCTTCACAACCTTGATCAAATACGAACACAAGTCATGCACACTTTTCCCCTGTTATAACAAGTCTCTTTTTGTGCTCAGCAACTTTGAGCTGCAAGTTTACTTCTGCAATATGTCACATTCATCTTTATTTTCACATAATAAAGTGTACAGCCCATCTGTTGCTATTGACTGATTTATGTTAGCAAGACAAAAGACCTGATTAATGGTACCGCTAAGCTGATTTCACTTATGCAATTCATTCATATTAAGAAAGTAAATTTTAAAAAGTCCTTTTAATCTATAAATTTAATTTGGAATTTTTATTTTAGTTGCTGGCCTGAATACAGATTTGCTTTTCTATGTGCCTTCTGTAGTACCTGGTAATTTTATACATATTTTAAGTGCAAATCAAATGCAAAACCTATAAGAGTAGGTAAAGTGTCACTTATATCAACACTGAAGCTGGCACGGAATTACGCATGTAGAAATTTCAGTTTAATTTTAATTTAACTTTCTGTGAAGCTAAAACAAACCTTTTTCTAAGCAAGAGCCTTTTGATGTCAAGGTCTTTATTCTTTTCATACACTTGTTTGTAAAACTGTATGTATTATAGCACTTCAAGCATAACAAGTGGAAAAAGAAATTTTATAGTACACTTCCCTTTTTATGGACTAGTATCCCTCTTCTAATCTGTGGCAGGAAAATATTGTGTTTCGTACACCAATCTATTCATCTCTAGATCACTAGTTTTATTACTATATACTGAGATTTAATTCTCATCAGCCCAGTGTATAACTCACTATATTTCTGAACTGTGAGACTTATACTATTATTGCTTAGATCATAATAGATAGGACCATTATCTCCTTGTGTGAGACCTGCAGCAAATTCTTCTCAGATGGAATTCACTTCAGAATGAGTCAAGAGCAATTCAAAATGAATGGCTCTGAAGCTAATTCCGTTTGCATTTGGATGCCCATCACTCGGCAAGATTCCCTGTGCATTGCAAGGAAGGCAGCCGGAGCTAAGTGTATGGATGGGATTTCTGTTTGGTTTTTAATGTTATGATTAAAAGCTTTCTAGCACAATGAGTATTGTTTACTATGAGATTAACAGCAGGTGCTACCTTGGTAAGACAGATTTCTCAGGATGGAGGCAATGGCTTGTTTTACAGTGCATGCTTCCTGAAGACAGGAATGGACAAATCACTCAACTATAAGTCCTTTGGTGCCAGAATTTTCTTAATACCCAGGATGGGTATGCAATATCATTCTGCCACCAGATGGGAAGCATGGAAGCAAAAATCCTGCAAGCCATATAGCGTGCCTCCACCTTATATCCCCTTTATGTTGCCTGAGCTAGAAAATGCCACAAAAATTAGGCCAAATAGCATGAGAAGTGGGAGAAACAGGACTTCTTCAAAGACACAATGGGATGTTATGTGTAAACAAGAAGCAAGTTGATGGAGAGAATTACTGCCCTGTCAGAGGTCCCTCTTGCCCCTACCCCATCCCAGGAACCCACAGAAAAGAGAAAGCACATTTCCCTGCCTTACCCTATGAAGAAAGAGGGGAAGGTGGCTTTCTCAGCACTGTATCCTCTGTCAGTGCTGCAACCAGCTGATTGCAAGGATGGCACCTTATGAGACAATCACACCTTATTCTTCAGTGTCTCGTAGAAAAAAGATTTCACCAAATAGCCTGGGAAGATTGCAGTGTTACAGCAGCATCACATTTAGCCAGCCTGGAAGGCTCAGATCTGCTTGCTTGCAGTAGAATTCATTGCAGGCTTTCTGTATCTAAAAAGGAGGCTTTGGCTTTGTGGCAGCCCACAAATGAGATGCATGCTGAACCTTGTTGAACTCTAATGGGAACGTACTGAGGGGAATTTCAGACTCACATTTACTGGATGAGTTCAGTTCAGAAATGAAATAAATAAATACCAGAAGGATGAATGAACTTCTCCTGCACCCACAAGGGTTCAGTAAGACAATCCTAACAGACCTTGGCTGAATGGCACCTCCCCAGGAGAACAAACTCAGGCTCTGCATGGTATAGAATGAAAGCCATCAACACTGAGCAGCCATGTGTAGATCAGGAGGCTGCTGGGCAGAAACCTGCTCTCCAAACATACACACATGAAACAAAAGCCAAACACATCCTTTCTTTCCTTCTTTTACCCTTATCGAAGGAAGCAATTTCAATACGGGTCCTGGGAAGCAATGTGCAATCCATTGTCAGGCACAGGTGCCAACCTGGAGCCCTTTCTAAAGCCAGGGCACGGTCATCTGAGATATCTGAAATACTGCGTTTTTACATCAAATTGAGTCCAAGAAGGAGGTTTCTTCTGTTTGATGATAGGCCTCCTATGCCGAACATAAGGGTCCTTTTTCCTCCACCTTGTCCGTACCTTCTTTCCTCCTGCATTGGTGCTTAGCCTGGTAAAAATATACTGATGATAATATAGTCTCATCTGATTTGGGTCTGAGTAACAAAAAGGAGATTTAGATCAAAAGGGGGAAAACAATTTTATTTTTCACTTGGATGCACTAAAGGTTGGGCATTAGCTTTAAAAAGCAATGTGCAAGTTATGTATCATTGCCTGCCAAAGTGCATTTACCCCCAGTTCATTTAACTCATAATTATAATTAAATTTACTATTTTTCCTGAGGCCAATGGCAGTTTTATCATCACTCAGATCAGAAGCAATCCAAAGACACACTGTGTCCTCAAAATGATTCTTGAAACCTTCTGTAAGAGACAGAGCTCTTTGTAGATTGTGTTGCCAATCCAACAGACATGGGTACAGATACAGACGCGACATTTAAGAAGCTGTATACAGATCTTTACCACTGCCTTGAGACAAACTCCATCAGGCTACAAGCTGCTGCCTAAACACACAGCGGATGGCACAGGTATTTGTTAGCATTGGACCCAGTGCAAGAAAAAGCCAGAACAGAGTGCAATTTCACACAAAGCACTGAAACTACTTTCTGTAGAATAAGAAAAGCAACAAGCTGTTCTTTGTGTAATGGGTAATCTGCATATTATATTCATTATGAAGTTGTCTAACCATTTCGGTAGATAAATAAAGATGGAAGCTAATATCAAGTGAAGAGGCAAAGCCCTGTGTCTTCCATCCTTCCTTACAACACATCCATTAATTCTAGTAGAAACTTTGCTCTTGTGCTTCTAAAGAGCTTATGGATTGGGATGGTTTGGTTACATCACCAAGGCTATCAAATGTACAACTTGTGAAAATAAAATAGGGTTTGTAAACAACAAATGGCATCAGTGGAATTTCTTTGTAAATATTATCATGTGGAAGATTGCTCTCCTTTGTCCTGTTTCTCTCTTTCCATCTCTTTCAAGCTACTAAAAGATTCATGTTTTTTAAAAATTGAGCTGGTTGAGGACTGTTTCATAAACTTTATCTCCCTTTCTCTGTCAAGTAACAAAATCACAAAGAGTGACAATAAGTGTTAGTTCATTGAGTTCATATGCTGTATTCTTTAAGTGTGAGCTCTGGGCATTTATCCTACTTGCAAAACTGACAGGGTTTGTGTTGGACATGGTTGTTCTTGTAGAGCTCATGCAGTCGGGACTACATGCTCCATTTTTCTATTCTGTAGTATGAGTGTGATATACAAACAGTGAAGGAACAGGGTCAGATAATGTCTGCAAACTGAAAACGTTTTTCCTTTTGGATTCTACTTAGCAATGAGCTTGCATGATAGCATGAGATCCCTTCCCAACCACCTGCAAAGCAAAGTCTGATTTTAAACATTTCTGCCCCAGTTGAATTGCCATTAGCAGTCATAATGGTTGACACAAGGTCAAAAATTACTGAACCTCCAAGGAGCATCATTTCCTCTTCAGTGTTAGGCTTCACTTTTCTTTGACACGTTAGTCCTGAAGCAGCTCCAGGCTCTTGACCTCTCCTTTAACCCTGATAACTAATTAAAGATGGACAAGGCTTAAGCTAAAATACTTTTCGTTAAACCTATTCATTCTCAAGTCCCCTTCAGGCACTCTTTATCACACAGGACAGAGCCCGACATATTTACATGAAGATGAAAGTGGGTAGCCTCGTACAATAATACAAAAAAGCTCTTTTTACAAGACCTAACTTAACCTTTATGGTGGAAAGGTAGGATGCATTTTATAGCCCGTAAAATATATCCTCAATGCATAGAGGAAACAAGCTTCCTGGGCATAGGCCAAAGCATACAGTTCAAGAAAAATCTCAGGATAATTAACACTATGTATTTGTAGAATTAAAAGTTCAGACACAGGTTCCTCATCTGACTGCTGTGTCCACAGTCTGAGCACTGTGTCTTGAATACAACAAAAACCAAAGAAGATTCTCAGTGCTTTTTCATGTCCTGGGAATGACAACAGAGCTCAGACTGGAGAGTCATCAGCTGTAAGCACATGGGGCTAGTGGTAAATCATAGCATCAACACAACTTCGTTTAATATAAATCAACCTGTGTAAAACATTTTGTTTATGGCTAGGGCACATGAAATGAGTTCTGCACTGTCAGCTTGAGAGATGATCTATAACTGGATGTGGTACACTGCAAATGCTTTCTTAGCTTTTTATGCTGTTTCATATTAATAATTAAGCTTGCTTCTTGCATCAGTGTGCTAGGGTTAAAATGTCAGTCCTTTGGTTTTAGCAAGAATGGCTATTTATATCCTTACTTTTCCCATTATTAAAACTGCTGCAGAGCTCTGCTCCCAGATTTCTAATGCTTTCAGTGCTAGCATTTTTCTCAGCAAAGAGTGATGATTAACGCCTCATTATTAATAAAACTGCGGTCTAGTGGGATGTTATGGATTCTGATTGCATGAGATATCTGAAGTGCCCAGTTAATTAAATCAGTGGGATCACTCCATTCCAAGGAAATACAGGAAACTTGCCCATGCCTCAAATAACTGCTCAGTCAGCTGGCATTCTGGTTGAGGCACTGAGCTGAGACCAGGGAATGGATACTCTTGTGCAACAGTGGGGAAATCTGTCCTGGCAGGTTCAAGGTCCCATCTGCAGAATGGATGCATCAGCCTAACAGCTAGCACTGTAATGCATTACACCTTCACAACTGAGTGCACAATGCAGCACTCAAGTTCTTTCCTCAAAATGCCTCAATCAGCATCATTTACTAAACAGCCAGTAGCAGTTATACAAAGGACTACAAATGAACTTATGTTTACAGAACCACTAGGAAATACATCTCAGATATTTTGGAGCCAAGGATAGGTGCAACAGGTACCAGGTTTTTCTCTGCACCCTTGCAGTAACCTCTTGAATTCATGTTGGTTTCCTTCTGCACCCACAGTGCAGCTCAGACACAGGCCTTGGAGCAGAAGTTTGATCTCAGGTGCTCGAAGAGCTCTCTCCATGGGGTAGAGGAGTCCTGATGGGACCACTGTTCTGAGACTAACACTAATTCTCCTCATGAATATCTACTGATTCACTATTTTTTTCCTTGGATCTAAATGATATTATTATTGGCGTAGTTCTAGTTACCTAATTTCATCCGCAGCCAATTTCTCAAGAACCATAAATTATTTTGTAGGAGGCTGATTTATCCCAGCAGAAGTCTAAATTGAATTAGAAATCCATTAGCTAAATTCTGAGCAAGGGTTTCTAGGGAGAAAGAGAAGGGGAGGGGAGTAACTTGGGAATCTGAGTACAAGATGTGAAAAAATGAGGAAAAATGTCCTTAAAGACCTAGAAAAAGGGGAAAAATAATTAGACAAATATCATCTTTTCGAATTAAGCACATAGGTATTTAGGCAGACAGATGGAAGAATGCAGATTGTTGCTTAGGGTCAGACATATGACTTGGATATTAATTTATTTATTTTGACTAGCAATTGGCTTTGTAAATACATGGGACTTTGTAAGCAGATGAAAAGCAAAGGCCTGTCATGCTCACATTCATGCAAATAACAACAGATTGTGTGTACTATATATACTAGTAAAGCTAATAATAAGGTGTTCAACCAAATCTTAGTACAAAATAATCAACTGCATTCCTTCCCCAGAGAGAAAATGAAAGCAAGAGAGACTTATTACTTTTTGAACCCACAAGATGATTGAATCTGCTAGGGTCCTCTGTGCAGAGCCAGTTTATTTCAGGAGGCATAGACAAGGTCCCCCTCTGAGCACATTTATTAACAGGAAAGCAAATCCTTTCCTCTGCCCTACCACCAGCAGCTTCAGCATATGAAGGCAGGTGGAAGGAGAATGCAGCTAGTTCACTGACATTAACACCCTATCATTTTCTAAAGTTGGAAATGATGATGGATGGATCCCAGGGCCCATGGAAGGACACTGCAGCACAGAACCCCTCATTCTGCATTCACAGAGTTATTTCAGAAGTGAGTGAAAGGGATGAAATGGTTACAGAACGCAGATTTCCCCCTGCAGTGCCTAAATTCATTGACACTCTCTTCCTTTGTCTTGTTGATTTCTTAGTCTCAAATTCTCAAACAATTGAAAAAAAAAAAAACCATAAAAATTTGAATGGGAACATGAGACAGCAGGCCACTGGCTCTTTCTTTACCTCCACCTCAACCCTCGACCCAGGTGCCTGCAAATCATGAAGTGCTGTTTTGTCATCAGGAGTGTCCAAGATAGTTCAAACTGAAGTTGCTGACACCATCAATATGAAACACACAGCGTTAGTAGGATGCCCAGACAAGAGTCATAAGACTTTTTCTGGATAACAGTGTGTAAAACCTCAGTACCAGCAAAACATGTGGTCACCTCTCTTGTCCACCATCCCACCCTTTCCTTCCAAGTTTTTTCAGGTTCACTCCACAGCCACTAAAAGAAAGAATGCACAAGGGAAGGGAAAGAAATGAAAACTTCTCAACACTCAGTAATCAACACTACAACTGGTGATGGTAAATTAGAGAAACCCTCAGTAAATACTGAGAACAGATGCAACACCTATGTTTTGTGGAATGGCAGACAGCTCTGTTGTTCAGGGACTGGCATCCTAAGGTTAATTCCCGGATCTTGCTTGTCTTTCTCATCTGTAAACAGTTTCTTGTCTGCTACATTCATTTTTAATGTACAGTTCTTAGCCACAGAGATAGATATCTCTCCATATGCCAACAGAAAATGCCATTGATATTGGTGTGTCAGATCATGAAAAGACAATAAGAGTTGCTACCAAGATGTTTTTCATCTCAGTACTGTTAATTAGTTTGAAGTAAATTAGAAGTATTCCAAAACTGCAATTATAGGTGAGATACTCATGCTATTGCCTTTCCTTGACAGTACCCATAGCTGAAATCATACCTGAAGAAAGGGAGAGAAAAGGCTGCCTGAGGTATTTCTAACTTGACCAACTCTAGTAGCAGGGAATAAGAAATCCTAGATATGAAATGATATGATGTGATCTGATTGCTAGATAAGAAATACTGGGAGATATCTAGCTCTGTTTTGTGGATGACAATGGTGCTAACACACTTGATAGCTCTTGGGACCATGTCATTTAGCCAGAGTTAGAAGTGCATCATTAGTATAGGAACATATGGTAGTTTATACCTGCCATTGATATTTAAATAATAATAATAATAATAGTAATAATAATAATAATAATAAATATCAGTACTGCTCATTAATAGCTCAAATTATTCCAAGAAGTTGAATTTTTTTTTGCCCCCTCTTTCTAGTACAAAAATGTAAATCCTTGATGTCTGAACCCTCTGCACATGTAACTCTGCTGCCTGAGTCAGAGCTGTGGTCCTCACAAAAAGAGAAGGAATGTCTTTGGGTTTGATTTTTAAAATACAGACCTAGGTTCAAAAAGACAACACAGCAATGTCAATGAATGAATCCAAAACAAAAAGAAACACTGTCAAGGAATAATAGAAATGCAATTCATTTGCAGGCTTTTCTGGACATGTTTTGTATTACTATATGCCGTTTATTTGTCATTGCTTCTCAGCAGGTCGGATCCAAGCTGAGGAGCAATGAATCAGTGTTCTAATCTCCCTTCCCATCATCCCCAGCCTTTTCCAAGGAAGCTGATATTCAGCCTCAGCTGAATCTGTCAAGTTCTGATCATAAATGCCATCACTAGAAAAACACAGAGCTAAGCTAAGCATAAGACATAAATATAATAATCCTGCCTTCTCCTTCCTCATGTCTGATCTTCTTTACCACTTTTCTTGGTCTTCTATCATATCTTTTGTTCCCCATTTAATCCTTTCTTTCCTCAGTGCTCTTGACCTTTTTGGTGTTTTGTTGTTTTATTTTTGGTTTTTTTTTCCTCTCATCTTCTCCCCATCCTTTTTTTTTACTTCCCAATTTCAGCCAGCTTTACTAGTCATGAATCCCACTGTGTTCTCACAAATGCAAAAGACTCATAGCCAAGAATATAGATAATGACTATAGATAGGAGCTCTCACAAAAGCCAACATCTAACTTAAATTTTTCTATTTACTTTTATGATTTTCGGAATAACTAACTATAGATTTATTTTTTTTAATCCATATTCATACAAAATCTATCCACACACACAGTAGTAATTGTAATATTCAAATAAACTGGTAAGGCAAGAGCTAATCCTGTGTTATTCTTGAGTGTGACCAAATAGTACAGTTTAAAGCGGTTCTCCAGTTATAGAGCTTTTAATGGTTATTTGGCTTGAACATCACAAGCCAATTTTGACATTAGGTAATCTCGTTCAGAAGGTTTCTGGTTTGTGACCAGAAGAACACGGTATCAATGAATTAGACATCTGTAAACACTTAGTAAATAGTCACAATTTGTGTCTGTTCAAATGTTGGAACAGAAAGGATAGAAAACGCATAGCATCTATTATTGGACACAATATATGAAGATCTTACATTAAAAAAAACTCACTTGTACTTGTTCAGTCTTACCCTCTGAGCCACATTTCCTTTGAAGAGGCAAAATGACAGCATACAAGCGAATATCTACATTAAAACAGCAGCTGTGCACTTGGGTAGTAATTGTATGCAAGAAACCTCAGAAGCTCTCTGTTCATACTTAAAGCAAGGGGTGTATTTTGGTTAGATTCCCACTGTACATGGAGCTGATGCCAAAACACATTATAGCACAGCTGAAAACAGGTATTGTAAGAGCAAGACAGTCAGCATTTTACCTTGGGTGCCTGGGCTGTTGCTTCCTTTTAATGCACAAAACCTCTGTTAGCTGAGCTGCTTCATTCCCAAGGCCACCTCTGCTGTTTGGTAACACATAACAGTCTCACCCTACACTCTCAACAGAGGACTCTTTCCATCACTGTAAATTTAATCTGAATCCATACAAAAAGCCACAAACCACTATTACATTCATCTCTGTTGGTATGTTAAATTTACACTGCCCCACGTGATGACTGTCTTGTAGCTGCAGCTGAGTTTTAAGTGACTTCACAGAGTGGTTGAGGTTGGCAGGGACCTCTAGGTCCATTTGCTCCAACTCCAGTCCCTGCTCCTACCGGGTCACCCAAAGCAGGGTGTCTAATACCATGGTAGATTTAGACTAGATACTAAGAAGAATTTCTTTACCATGAAGGTGGTGAGACACTGGAACAGGTTGCCCAGTGGGGTTGTGAGAATGCCCCCTCCCTGGAAGCATTCAAGGCCAGGCAGGTATCCTTGCCTATAGCAGGGGGGTTGGAGCTAGAAGATCTTAAAAGTTCTTTCCAACCCAAACCAATCTGTGATTCTTTGATAAGTCTGGGCAGCTTTTGCCAATATCCAAGGGAATAACTCCACAGCCTCTCTGAACAACCTGTTCTGGCACCTGTAGACATGTTTCCCTCCAGGATCCACCTTGCCATGTTGGAAAATCTGCACTCTGGCCAGATGAGCAGAAATCCCAGTCTGAAAGGAGTTGGGGTTTGGTATTGCACCCACTGCCATGACAACCAATTACCAACCTGCTTGCCCACTATACTGCATACAGCAGCTTCCGCCAAGTCCTGTGGATCTCCCCTGTGGCACCCTGCAGATTATGTCATCTGCAGGCTTGTCAAGATGTCCTGCACCATCCCTGCTGCCTCTGCACTTCTCACAGCCACCGCTGCTGTTTGTCCTTGCAGATTGGGGTTTTGTATTTCCCTGGCCTGCTACTCCCAAGCGAAAATTGTCATTGCCCCAAGGATATGCTTAATGCATGTACAGATGATCCTGGATGCGAAGCAGAGGAGTAGCAGCAGGAGCAGAGAACAACTTGCTGTACATGACAGTTCATTTCTGGATAGCTAAGGAGATTAATGCCTTCACCTGCTGCTCATGCATTACTGTCCCCAGCCATACAGAGATGAAATGCTGTCATGTAAAGCAACTCGCTCTTCATTGCTCAAGTGGAGAGAGCTCATGCAGCAATCACTCTGCTGAACCCTGAGCCCTGGTGCACAGCGTTTAATTAAGGAAAGCATAAATATGAAGCACACTTTGTCTTTAAATAACACCCTGTAAATGCTATATCCCCAAACAACCCAATGAAAAGTGTAAGAACTGACAAAGCCATCAACTATCTTAGTATGGCTTGCAGCAGTCAGCTACAAAATGAGTCTTCTTTATCATTGTTAAATGACCAACATCAAAGATTATTGTCCAAATCTTTCTTCATATTTGTTTCACTTCCCTTGGCTGCTATTACTGCTCTTATCATTTGCCATTTCCAATATCTCCTTACAAATCTGAAAATAACTGTTCCCCAGACACCATTTTTGAAATTTGTGTAGCATAAATTAGATGCAGGGGAAAAAAAAAATGCTAGGTGCAAAATAGACACATCAAGCAGTTACTGCAAATGTACAGTACCCCTGTGCCAGAAAACCTGTCCATCTCCCCATCAGCAATGGTCTCTTATTCCTCACACATCTCAGAGACAAAGATGCTATTTTTCTATTCCTTTTTTTTTTTTTTTTTTTTTTTCTTTAATTAAGTCAGTAATTTACTGGTCATGCCTGAGCTTGTATTATTGGTTTTGCAGCTGCTTTCACTATTGTCAACTATTGCCCTCATCAAGAAAAGCATCGATCACATTATTTGGCACAATTTTCTCCAATTATCTACTACTCTCCTTATTGTTCAATCAGATGTATTATCCACTTTTTCTTGTTGTTGTTCCTCTGTTTCAGCTTCTTTATCTTATTTCTGCATGACTCAGTTTTCCAGTTCTTAAGTGTATTTGTCAGTCACAAACTCCATAAATGCCCATTTACACAACTGCTTATGTACACTAGCAGCTTACAGAGAGCGTACAGAAGGCAAAGCACCGTGACTCTGAAACAGTTATGGATTTTTATATGATGTGGGCTGGGAAAAAAAAAAAAATCCTTCCCATCCACTGTGAATGTTGGCATTTCTATGAAGAAAAACTACAGCATCTTCAGTTTCCTCTAGAGGGATAATGCATGTGGGACATCATGGAACCTTAGAAGACACGTGGGCAAAGGGATTTTATGCTCTCTGGGCCTCTTCATTTATCTTCTTCATTGCTTTTAAACTCCAAGAGCTGAGAGAGGGTAAATGACATGAAAGAGCTATCAGATAGGTAACAGTTCTTCAGCCAAATCCATCTGTCTGAACTTGACTATTGTGGAAAACACATCATTGTAATTATTCATTATACAGACATCCTTCCCATATTCAGTTTGCTAACTATGATTCCCCCCAGGAGGAGTGACCCGAATAAAGAAAAAAGAAGAGAGAAGGCATATGAAAGCTGGAAAATTAGCATGCAATAAGCTATTTTCTTTCCGTCAATTTTCTCATCTCCTTTTATTAACAGATTTGTTTTTGAAGCAATTATACACGTGCAATCCATTTGTGGCATCTCTTTGCTTGCCTCCTGACACAACCATTATTAGGACTGTCACAACCGATCAGCTGACAGCAAGGGAAAGGCAGATCTGTAGTGTCCTGGTGCTGCCAGTCAATACCAGTGGAATAGCAACACAGCCTGTGAGTTAACTATTGTTTTTCTTCCTAGTGGCTCTGTTGAGAGCCGCTTCTCTTCATTCAAAAGAGGTAGGGGAGATGGAAGATGGTCTTCATGTGATCCCCAGGTCGTGTACTGGCAGCAACTGCTGTGATTTCATACCCTTGCCTCTGAGAGCATGCCATGATTTGTGTTAAGCTCTCAGCAATCCCCATTATAACCAAGGCCAGGACCTGGTGCATCTCTGAAACGATTCAGGAAAATGCCAGTGAATGTATGGCACTGCTGATCCCATTGCTGAGGAGCAAGCAGAGTATGCCCCAAGGTTTGCTGAACTAAGCGCAGCCCAGCTGCCTGGATGGATTTCCCCCCTGTGGAGAGGGAAAATTGGCAAAGCTGTCCATTAATATGAAGAACTGGTGAGAGCAGGCCGGGAGTGCCAGCACTATTTTTCAATCATACATCATTACGGAATGGTTGATTATCGTTGCTGTAAAGCATACTGTGTGCTGACTAGATCAATTTGGCCAGGAAATGGGAAAGTGCGCTCCATTACAGCTCCCAGCAGCTGTGTCCCACATTGCAATGATATCTCAATTCTCAGTGCAAGGTTATGCCAGGTGGGAGCCAGAACCCCTCAGCTGCTGTGCCCTCTTATCTCAGTCAGCCCGTGTGAAGACAGCACTAAGTTAGGCACAGACAAGAAGATTTCCTTTCTTGCACAAGAAGTGAGTCCAGCCTCAGAACAACCCATCATCCTGAGGGGAAGGGAGCTGAGTTCCACAACAGATGAATGCACAGGGTTTACAAGGTCAATCCCAGCTCTGCCATGAACGACTTGAGCACCCACCGGTGGACCCATTCTGTCTGTATGATCACAGCTGTAATCTTTTGTTCTCTCTGCCTGTATTTTACCTCTTAATATTTTGAAGTCTTGCAGAGACAAAGACCTTTCACTAGATTCCCACTCTATCCAAACAGAGTGAGCTTAGCCTTGAAGCCAAAGCCTTGGCTATGTGCAAATGACAGCCTCCCAAAAATCACAGAATTTAGGCACAGATGCAACAAAATACTTATGCTTCTAGTATGAAGGCACTTGACCTTCTTCCGGTAATGAGCTTACGACTTTGATCAAAGAACCTTTTCTCTTTGAGACAATGCAAACAAACTGATTAATGTATGAGTTTATTTTAATGTGAGCCCTTCAAGAAATTTAGCCTGCGGGTGTCAGACCATCTCCTTCTCATTATGGAGTAAGATGGATGCATTACACTTCTGTTTGAGCTAAATGTGCATCTACATCACTGTTAGAATAGTATTTGCAGGCACTGCGCCACTGTAATCTCTGTGGGTAATAGAAGCAATGAATAAGAGACAGGTTTCTCTTCAGTATGTTATGTGGTGACCCCAGATATTTTGCTTCCATCACTAAACCTGAATCAAACCCTTGGTGCTGTTCCCTCACTTGTATTTGTACAAAGGGCACCTCAGAGGAAAACAGACTGAGGTATGTCTGGGTACTCCACAGCCTAAAATAGCTCGGGACTCACTGAAATAGCACACAGAAACTGGGTTTGGTGGTGGTGCTGATCCTTTTAGCATTTTACCAGTGATTCTCTCAACTCTGAGTATTACTTTTTCAAGCATGAGCATGTGATTGTACCATATAGAATATCATCTAGAATTGTCATCTCTCTGAATGGCCATAATTTCCTATTGCTTTGAAAGGGACAAAAGTTATAATTTAGCCACTGTTAGGTTGCTACTTTGAGAACACTTTTCTCCTGCTATTTTCAAGAGGACTGAGAATGCAGTTAATATTAAAAAAAAAAAAAAAAAAAAAAAAGGAAAAAAAAGGGGAAAAAAAAAAAGGCAACTTCACTTTTCCAGAAGTAATGAAGGAATTGGTCACATTGAAAGAGAGCACCATAGTATAGCCTGTCGATAGTCTTTTGATGTCAAGGGGTAGTGGTAGCAGTCTTGAGAAGGAGCAGACATTTGTAACTGTAGAGTAAAGGCAGAATGGCATTATGACAAGGGGAGTCAGTGCACATGTGAACCTGTGCATCCAAGCAAAGGAAGGCTAGCGGTATGAGAAATCAATCAAAACACATAGACACAGTGAAGAAAAACCTGTAACAACTGTCCTTTGATACCAGCTTAATCTAATCCTGAATCAGAAAGGCAAAATATCTTGCTCATAATAACAGGATTGTTAACTTGGGGTGGCAAGAGCTAAGCTCATCAGCATAGTGAGCACTTCCCTACCTTGACAAGCATGAATTTGTGAACTGAAGTCTAAATATCCTGCATTTGTAACCCTTGATAGGGGATAATTGTACTGTGTTTCAGCCTAAATTACAGACATCTATACTATGCCATGGCTCCACTTTTACATAGGCTTATGTTTTCCTATTAGAATTATTCCATGAAAAGTAACACACACGCACAAAAATATATTATTCAAAAATGTAGTTACACAGCATAAAACATCTTTTCTAACTTGCTCCAGTGTTCTCACACGGCTCAGCTCCTTTACCTCCAGCAGAAGTGGGCTTTTGTGCAGTCAGATGAATCCCTACACAGCTCTTGGCTACTGTAAGATGCTGCCTTGTACCTACTGAGGAGCTATTCCAGGGGCTCACAATAATACATCCTTCAGTCAGGCTAAGCAGCAAGAGAGATTCTCTGCCTGGTTATTCATAAAGTCACGGCTGACCAAGAGCAAAGCCTTATCTCACAAGCAGTGCATATCTCTGTGGTATACTCTTTGTATAACAGCAGAGGATGAGATTGAATATGTAATAAAGTTGCGCTTTCTGGAAAGGGAGCTGTGGAATGAATCACTTGTAAGAAAAATTTATCCTAACAACTTCCTTTGCTGGGGAAATCTGTAGTCTATCAAGAATAAAATCAAGACTTCAATAACCCATCCATGCTTTAAATATTTCCAACAAACGACAGTTCTGAAAGTAAATGGTATAATGCAAGTGCTAAGCTACTTTTCTCATCAAATATAAAAGTACATGAAAACATGGGACTTCAAAACTGCTAAAAAACAAGTGCTTGCTGTGCTATCATAAAATAACCTGAATTCTTCCCTGTGCCATTCTAAGAGTACTCCTGCATGTTAATTTATCTTACTGTGATTCTAAAAGTTAGATTTTCTCAAGATTTTAAGAGATAAAACACTAGTCTTTAAAAGAAACACATTAAACTGGTGTTATCTTCATTACATCTTTTTGATCAGTAGGTTACCAAAACTCCACTTATTGACATTCTCACTGTAACCATATTACTTGTGTGTTCAATTTAATCAAGCTTCCTTCAGCCTACCAAATGCCATATATCAATCATCAATAATCAATATGCACAGTACAAAATCCTACAGACTTAGATAACATCTGGAAGAGACTTGTTTTCAAAATCTTTCTATTCTGCCCTGTTTTTACTTGCTTCCCTTTCTGATATTTAGATGTGACGAAGCATTGGTTTAGAATCAGGATGAACAAAGGGCCCTTGGCACAATCACAGCTTAGCCACATTAAATATGCTCCTTCATTCCTCAGTCTGCCAATAGTTGGGTTTTTCACCTGTCCCACATCAATACTATGTTATAGATTGTACAATTTTTGGTATTGACTATGTGAGACATAATTTGCTCTGGAAAATACATAAGAGAGATAAGAGCTTTAGAAGGACTGTATTAAAAGTAAGGTGTTAAAAAGATGACAAACACCACACAACCAAGCCAATTAACATATTCTGAATAGCTTAATGAAATCTAATGAATTCCAAATTCCTACATCTCAGAGCCTACATCTGACATTGATTCCTTTGTGAAAAGCTATTCCAACACCAAGACTAAACAGGAGTAACCAAAGGCTGATGGTGTTCACTGGTTCTCAGGGCTGCTAGTTTTTACACCTATTTATGATACCATTCTATACATAATTCAACCTTTCTCTTCTCAGTAATTTGCTACCTATGCTTTGGTGAAGATAAGATGCTTTGGAGAAGATAGTTAACTATTTTCTGTCACCATCTCTTACCAACATCCCTGTCTGTACCTTTTCAGTCTTAAATACCAGTGATTCTAGTCAATGGAGAGACTCTCTGTCACCTGTGGGATTTTGAGCTGACATAAACAGTATAATATTCATTTCGTGTAGGAAGACAATTACAGTTAATATTTTAGGTTACATCATTTCAAAACTGTGCTGTCCTAAGACCAAGGCCCGACTTCCAGGAGATCCAGAAGACATGTCAGTCACCATCAGAAGAGTAAGATTTTTCAATGCCAGCTGAAGACCCTGTCCCTAGAGGAGTGGAAGGGAAAGTCATGTAACATTCCACCATATCTGAGGCAAGAAGCATCAAGTTTTTAGGGTGAGAACAGCATTCATGAATGAACCGTGACGGGAAATCATTTCAGTTTTTCTTCCACAGCAAAATGTCTGCTTAGTTTCATGTCTTAAGACATAAAATGCGTAATGTAAACACTGCAGTCGACATGCCTACCTTTGCACACAGAGACAAATATTTGTACATTTACTGCCAATATATTTAGACACTGGTTTTGATGATACATCATCTGTCAACAGAGATATAATTAAACTGTTTTCCATCTATCGAGTAGTCAGAATGCTACCTGCTATAGCTATTTCCTAAAGCCTGTAGCAGTGTAACCACATAATCATGTAAAAGTTTTGCCAATGATGCTTGTTGTATAATGCTAATTTTCTTTGTGCTTACTAAGAGAAATTGCTATTGACTGCTTTCATTAGGAAACTATTGACCCTTATCCACTGGAGCATCCTGGAGAAGAAATTCACTAAATGTGCCCATATTTCATTTTCTGAACATCAAGGTAGAAAAGTCATGCTGAAGGATATGGTTTATTTAGTCCAAAATTAAAATTTTATAGGCTACATTACCTAAAGTAAATTGCTTAATACATTCAGTGGAACAGCTGCTTTCTAAGTGTTCAGTTTACAAGTTTTCATGGCCTAAATTACACCAAACAATAGAATACTATTGCTAACACAGTAGACTTCCAGGAGATGAGATATGCTACACCTACGTTTAAGAGGCAGAATTTAGATTCATCAAAGCAGTAATTTTTAATGCACCCAATGCATGAGAGTATCATAGCTTTCCCAATTTAATCTTCCTTTAGTAATAGGTTTCTAAATATATATTTTACATCATCATGAACTATCTAGTACAGAGAAGTGCAACAGATTTGTTGTATTCATGTTTGCCGTTTACTCTCAATTATATCAAAACACAAAGAATACAGGTACAGTATGCCTTAAGGTTTTGGATCTTGGATCCAGAATCAGTCCAGTTATTCTCATAGAGTGTCCCATACAAATACATCTCTGCAACACAGAACAATTTTGGTAATTTCGCACTTGATCTTGTAATTCAGGACACATCTTGACTAATGCAGAGAAGCACTTTTGGAAATTGGGACCTAGCAACACTGCAATAAAAAGACGTTCTTACATCCCTGCCATCTATATCCTCTACAGCTCTGCAAATTCTTTCAAGCCAAGCTGAAGGATGCAACATCAAAATCAGTAATTAATCCGAATGGCACATGATATTTGTTAACACCTCACAAATGAAACTCAATCCAAGCCATGTAATAACTTCCAGAACCATGTAACAAATTTATTTGTTGTAAGTTTCATTTTTTTGCCTAGCTCCTACTGTCTGAACTGTTTCCTTGATCACAAGCAACAAGAGAAGCCAAGAACAATTACTCTGTGCTGGCCCACTTTCATCAGCTGTTCTGGGTTAATTTATTTCTCCTTTAAACAAATATATAAATGGAGAGCAGGAGAAGAACACCATGTGTTTAGTAGGAAGCTGTGCTGCAAGCTCCAAGAGGCATACAATAGTTCACCACACACTTGGCAAAAGTCTTTCCAGACTGTCTCCTATTAAATTCAATCTTTCAAGAGTTTTGATAATCAAAAATACACGTGGAATTCTTTATTAATTCATTTCCAATGGTGAAATTGTTTTGTCGAAGTCATGCCAACCTGTAAACCAAAGCATTCAATTAACACACTACACCGATATATGGATATCTATAGAAAATCATATACAGCCAAGCTACATCATTTTACATGCACCAGTTGTGACAGGGATTTTTATGTGAATGGCAGAGACACATGCTAGAAAACCAGCACAACTTTCTATAAGCTTGATTCTATACCTTGCTCTCAAGTTAATCACATTAAGATTGATTTTCACATTACAAACTTTTACATATGTGTCTGTGTGGCTCTATTATTTATATAATGATTGTTTATTAGCTTTATTATAGTAATGTTTGACTACTACAGTAAGAATGAAAACACACTGTGAAAACACCTATTAAATCTTTCTGTGCTGGCCCACATAGCGTCCCAAAAGACTAAGATGGGAGAAAGCCAGAAAAAAGCAGTGAAATAAGAAGATCCACTTTTCTACATTTCCTTCAGTGTAAAATCTCTAAAAAATTTCAGCACTACACTTTTTGCAATAAAATAAACCACTGGTTTTTACTACTGTATAATTATTTTTGACTCTTTCTTGTCAGTGCCATTACTTGAAGACACAAAGCCTTCTGGGATTATTAAAACAGGCATTAGCTATCTCTATACGCATCCAGCTCCATAATGACCTTTATTAATCATGTCTCTCTCCCCAGCACTCATTACACAAACACAATGAGCTCTGCCTCCTCCCTACTGATGTCAGCACAGGCACCCACTGCTACTGCCTTGCACCCACATCCAAATTTCCCTTACTATGGCACACTGCACCAGCACATTTGTCATATGACAAGTGATGCCTCCAGCATATTCTCCAGGGAACAGGTCTGCACCAGAGCATTTGTGCAGCTCTACAGGCATACTCAGTGCCTCTGCATAGCTTCAGCATTGCAGCAATATGAATAAGCAGTCTGGCTTACTAATTTTTCTCCCAAAATACAAAGGGATTGAAATACATGAAGTTCAAATTCCCAACCCACCAGGCAGCAGCCTAAAAAGTGCTGACCGTGCTGGGAGGGTTGGGGGCTGGACCTATTGTAGAGAAAGAAGAGCACCAAATATAGGGCACAGCCATTTATTAAGCTGCCTTCTTTCACCAGCAACCTTCCTTTGAATAATGGTCATAACATCATCACACCCACTAGGTTCACCTGACAGCATGCAGGGAGGTTTCATCTGTTAACATTTAGGTATTTCTCTGAGATCCTTCCATGGAAGCTGCCCTAGGAATCCCAAGTGTGGTGGTAATCAGAAGAATGATTACTATGGTGCTACTTCCAGTATTGATTTGTACAAAAATTTTATAGATTTCAATAGGCTACCCAGAAGCAGTCCAGCTGTTGCGTTGCTCCTGATCAGGGATTTATGAGCTCCTGGCAACAGGTTTAAAAAAATCTTTATGGTGTGCACCATTTTCTAAGATAAAACACAAAGGATTTATTTGAACAACTTTGAATATTTAAAGTAAAAGAAAAAAGAAAAAGAAAAAAGAAAAAGCCTTGCACTGTAGAGGGAGTAATCTGTATCTGCTGCATTCATACATTTCCAAGGCTTGTCAAAAAGTTACATTTGCTTACACCACACTTTAGGCATTCTTCTGCAATAAAAACCACCGTGGCTTTGGACATAACAACATTACAAGGGCAAACTAAATAAAACTGCAGCAGATGTTGTTTCTGTGCCCTCTGCAAGAAATTCTGCCAGCTTGCTTCTCCTCCTGAAAATGTGCAGAAGTTGGGGCTCTTATACTACCTGACAGAGACACCTCTGGGGCCTTTTGTGCTACCTGGTGGTATTAGCAGTGAAACCATACACATTACTCAATCTTCATCTAATGCTATTCACAGCATGTACCTTGTGTCTGTCTGCATTATGCCATTAGAGGTGGTAGAGGAAGAAAAGGGTAAGCCAGAGGAATAATAAATAGGGTTTGCTCGAAATAATATTTCTCAGCCTTGGACTGATAATGGGCACAGGCAAATATATTCTTGTCATCGCATGCACAAAAGGCTGTCTAACTTTGTAACATTTGTTTTACTAATTGAGCAATTAATTATTAACATAGATTATTTTCACAGTTGTAAACAGTACTTTGTATGGGCACCTGTTTGATCTGACAGAAAGTCTGCATCCAATTTATCATCACTCACTGATTCACCTCAGATTCACATCTTCCAGTGGGTGTAAGCCACAAAATGCAGAGAATCATCCAAAATACAAGAATTGCCCATCCCTCAAGCTCAGTGCTTCAGTATCACTATCTAAAAGCTGAGCCCATCACTACAGCCACCTGAAAGGGGGCTGTTTGCACCCTCTGCCCACTATCAGCCCTTTCTTTGTGAGACCAGGCAGCACACCAGCCTTCAGCTTTGCTTGCTCAGCCTTGGCTGAAGGTCAGCCTAAGGGAGTACCCAAGCCAATGTGCACAACCTCACATCAAAGCTGAGCCTGCAGGCTGTGTCTGTGCAAGCAGGCATCAGCCCACAGGGGTCATGATTTTCAAAGGAAGTGTTTCTCTGTTATCAGGACACTTTTTTTTTTTCCTGAAAGATGAGCCCCATTTTTTCAGTAATCTTACTGCAATTTTGGTTGACCTGCAAGCTGCACAGGGATGGTATGTAAATGCCTGAAACAACTGGTTCAAACAAATCTAATTCTGCTGTCCCTGCCCTGCTGCACTTCAGTGATGCACCCAAGCTGGAAGAAGCCTGAACTTTCCATATATGCAAGCTTAAAGGCAATCATTTCCATACACTCAAGGTTGTTTCAGTGGGATCACCAGGTGCAAAATGCTCATTCTAATATCCTTGTTAGTCCTACACCTCCCTGCTAAGTAAATAAAGAAATATACAAATGATAAAACCAAAAGCCTTGGCACTAGCCTCAAGTTGAAGACAAGAAACTTGATATTTCCCTCACCAAAATAAAATGACATTTAAAGAATCCTCCTCAAGCTCCTCTCTGCCTCTCATAGAAAACTCCTTGACAGTCGCTACACATACAGAGCCTTGTGGGAAGACCAAGATTTGACTGTTTTCCCCAGCTATGTGCACACACAGACGTGTTTGAAGATTCACTGAGTAAAAAATCTAGGAAATGAATCACGAAGATGGTTTCTAAGAAAAGAAAAAAATAAAAGAAAAAAATAAAAGAAAAAAAAGAAAAAAAAAGAAAAAAAGAAAATAATAATAATAATAATAATAATAATAATAATAATAATAATAATAATAATAATAATAATAATAAAGATTATTGATTTTATTCTGGTTTGTTTGAAAATCCAAGCTGAGGAAACCTGAGAGACATTCTTACACATGGAGTTGCTCTCCTCGAGGGCAAGCATCTCTGTCAGATCTTCTCCTAAAAGTGCCAAAGTCCATTGATATGAAAGACACGAGGTGTGAGATGAGCTTGATATGTTTGCAGACATTTGGCTGGGCAGCCTGCGCCACTCTTCTGCTATATAAGCCCTGTTTCTAAATGCCAAAGAAACAGCCCACCTCTAGTTCAGAAATAATTCTCAGATGAGCATGAGTGAATTGTAGGAAGACATGGAATATGCAGGAAAAACACTGGGGTAACGGCCACATACAGTAGCACAGCGCAATAAAGTGTAGTACATCAGTACCACGTAGCAGCATTTTGTCTAAGAGTTAGAGACTGAAAGTCACTAGTCTTTGCTCTCAGCATCTGGGCACTGGTGAGTTCCTAAAAGACCCATGCAGTCCCCAACATGGGTCTCCTCACCAGATCAACCCAAGTAACAGCTGGTTGTAAATGCAAACTTAGCAAAACCTGCAACAAGTCCCCAAGCTGTTCTGCCTCCTCTACAAATTCATACAGGACTTTCTTGCCTCAAAGTATCCCCCTCAGTTATTATTTTTTTCCTGGCACTGATATATACACTTCAGCAAAGAATGAGAAAAATCTAATGAGCTGCTTCATTAAAAGATTACTGCCAAAACAGGTAAGGCAGTGTACTGTAGAACAGTACATAGCTTTTTTGAAAGAGGGAAGAAGTTGCCTAGAGAACAATGGAAATGAATTTTAGCTGATTCTACAGCCAAAGCAGTAAAAGGCAATTACACGCTTTCTATTTCACTTTTCCCAGTCCAGCTTCTTTCAGAAGAATGCAAGTGTTCCCTGTGCTTAAGCAGCTATTGGTAACATGATTAGCAACATTCCTGATTTTTTTTTTTTCATTCAATATATGCTTTGGGCATGATTGAGTGTTCCAGAGTCTTAAATGATTAAGGAGACAAAAAGATAGACAGAGTGACAAGCAGGAAAAAAGATAAGAAATGGATTACTCTTTAAGAAACTGAAAACTCCTCTAGAGACCCTCAGCCTTCAAGTTCATTTAAACGTTAATGAACTTTACATTTCAAATCATATCTAGGAGTACACGTGATAGGATTACACAGCTAAATCTATAAACATTGATTTTGTCTCAGTCACAGATGCACACTGTGCAGTATTGGAAAATCTGTGAGGAAGATAAGGTTATGACATACAGCAAATAGCATGCAGCAGTGGTATAGATAAACCTTTCTATGTCTATAACACTGCCTCACTCCCCCAAGCACCCAACAAAAACTCTAGTGTCGCACTGTCTGAAAGATATAAATGCTTCTAGAAGCATGTACAGAGCCTTTCTGTCACTGGCATTTCATTTAGAGGTTGTTATACAGCCTGTGTGAATCGCTCTTGCCAGAATATACATTTTGATTGATTGTTTTTAGAAATCCCCGTGTAGCTTTACATTTTTAAAGCACCATATTTTTTTTGTACAAAACAAGATATTCACATTGTATATCTCAGGAAACTCTTGCTATGCTCCCAGTTCAAGCAATTGCATGAGTCAGTAGTGCATGATTTGTTTTTAAAACAGGATGTTCATATCATTCTGTGGAAGCCATGGTGTATGTTCTTAAATGATGGAGAAATTAGGTCACTCACAAGGTAGCTCAAGAGGTATTCTAACTCCATTTCTTCTTCTACCCCTAATCCCAAGCAGGAGCAAGGAGTAGTAAAGAAAGGACACAGACGACCTTGCGTCATTTCTGTTATCATAGGCTTCTCCAGCATAACCAAGAACTGCCATAGACAATGCAGGGAAGATGTCTCCTAAAGATTCAGGACTTCAAGTTAGTATCTCTTGCTGAAAACCTCCAGAGTTGGCTGTCAGCTGACCCTAGATTAAACAAATCCTCTTCTATTTGATCTACAAAGTCAAAGGCAGTGAGATGTAACTCTCACCACACGTGTTTGAAACTGCTGGCCCAAAAAATGCTGCACTTCACCTGTATTAGAAAGGTGTACAAAGTACGGATCTTGATGCAGTTGACTTCTTGCTTATTTTATTTTTTCTACTATTCAAGGAACATGTACTCTCATAAGGACATCTTTTTAACATAGACATAAATAAAATGTTCATACAGCACACAACCTATCACAAACCTCCAGAATGCTGCATAACTAGGACATACCCAGACTTACTGAGAAGAGTTTGATACAATTTAATCACTGAGCTTACTTTCCTAGAATCATAGAATCACAAAGTTGGAAAGGACCTACAAGATCATCTAGTCTAACTGTCTGATTAGCCTTACAAGCCTTACCTACAATATAGGTACAAAGCAAACTGAAGGAAATGAATTTGCTGTAGACAATAGGGGGTCACATCTCAAAATACCTGAGACAATATTCTGGTGCAAACCTGGAGATCTGTCCTTTCTGACTTCTGCTTCTGAGCACCTGTACATTCCTTGGCTTCCAACCCTGAGCAAAGTTCTACTTAGAGGATGAAGTCATGGAGTAGAGACCTTGACATATGATGCTTGGAGCAATTCAGGGTCCAAATCGAACATCTCCTGAGCAGGTGATGTTCTGCAGAGCAAACCCATGCTCTTCCCAACAAAGGCCTGTAGCACAACCCAAACACAACCTCCAGGTCTCACCCAAGGCCCACAGAACCAAACTTAGTAAAACAAATATAAATCTTCAAAAAGGGGCCATTTCTGCAAAGAAAGCAGGTGCACATGTTAACACATAGGCATATTTTAGGGAGCATGGGGGAAGATATGAAGTAGGACATTTCTTAGGACTGAGATTTTTTTGTTGTTGTTTTGCTTTTTTAACCTAAATGCAGAGGGAAGGATTATTTCCAGTGTCTTCACATACTTTGAACTGAAATTTTAAGTACTGAAATCAAAGTTCTTACCAGAGCTTCATCAGGTCTGATGGACAGATATTGCACGTGATGCGACCAGATATGATTGTTGGCAACCTTCATCTCAAACATTAAAACCTGAGCTCTAAGCAATACTGGACCAAGCATTGTGACAGAAAAGTGTTCAACATTTGAGATACATGGGTTGTTCATGGTTTAAATTTGAAAGATCATTAATAATTTATATTGAAATTTGGATGTCCTGGGAAACAGATATATATTTCCATGTAATCACAAACCCAATTGAAAATAGGCAGAAATTAAGATGGAATTTTAAGACACGCACAGACACTTTGCACCGAAGATGACCCACATTTGGACTAAGAACTAAAGTAAATGAACTTCACATTCTTGAACGTGGACACCTACCTAAAGTAAACAGTTCTGTCTGCAATAATACATGACATAGCTGAACAGTAGCACTATTAAAGCATAAGCTGTATAACAGAATCACAGAATTGTAGGGGTTGGAAGGGACCTCTAGAGATCATAGAGTCCAACCCCCCTGCCAAAGCAGGTTCCCTACACCACATCAAACAGGTAGGCGTCCAGGCGGGTCTTGAATATATCCAGAGAAGAGATAACAGCACCCACAAGAGAAGTCTGATGACCAAAGGAGGTATAATATTCACAAAATAAGTAGATCAGTGCATCCGAAAGGTGCAAGTCTCAGAAATATTAGTGAAACATAACTTTAGAATTAAGGATTTTTTAAGTATGCACACATACAGGTATAATTAGACAGATTCTCCTCTCAATTTATATGGGTAAAAATCCAAAAAAAGGCAATTAGTTTAAGTAGAAATACAGTAAGTTTATAACACTGCAAGTTATGATTTTTTAAACTGCAATTAATCTAAGAGTTGTGCAGGGGATGAAAAGCAGGACATGGCAATAAAGTAAGTACTTGTCTGCAGAACTTTAGGACTTAAAGAAAAAATGCAAATGTTTGCAAAGAAGTTGCAGGTGATCACTGGAGAGAAGAATTAATCTCTGACCACTGTAAGCTCCTAAACTGTAAGCTTCTAAACTAACACTTTTCTAACAAAATGTAATCTTTGCTTTTGAAGAAATGCTTTTAAAAAAAATAAAAAAAAATCTCAATCTGTTCTGCCACTAAATAAAACCCAGCAACATAGTATTGTAGCTGGAGTACATACATTTAATATATGGGGAAGAGGTCAAATAATTCAGGGAATTTTATTGCACAGAAACTGCATTTTCTCCCTTTTCAGATACTAAATGTTTGAATCCTTTGCTTGTAAGATTTTCCCAGTAGTTTTAGAGGATAAGTGCTTCTATAGAGATCATGCACTTCGTGAAAAAGAAATAGCTATATTGAGATTGGATAATCTCAATCCCAATCACTTGTAAAATCATAGTTCTACTTTGTGTTTTAAATCCCTCAGGAAGTTCAGATTAATGCTCCAGCAGTACATGCATAACAGTGTTGACTCTGTTTACAGGTCATTCTTTAAGCTACTCGAATATTCCAACATCTGGCCAAGCCAAGCACTGATTAACCAGGTCAGCCCATGTAGATACATTCTTTGTCTGATCGCTCTTTCTTTTATTAAACATTGGCAAAGACTCCCTTTTCATGGCTGCACAGGCTCTGCATAGCTTTCCCCAGATTTGCCACTCTTCCATCTCACTTTAATGAATGCAACAGGACATACACCAACAAAGATTTTTACCATTTTCCCTTTCTCTTCACCCATTTTTCTTTAATAAAAAGCCTACAACACATGAAGCACACACACAGTTTCCTTGCATAAATATGCCCAGTGAACATCTTCCAGGCAGCGGGTCTTGACAGAGACCCTTTTGTCCAGGGGATAAATAGCCACTCTGACATCTGATTGGAAAATGATTCTCCTGGTTAGCCACTGCCTCATCACAGCTTGGCTGAATGTAAAAGGGAATGAGCAGTGTGACGTGGGTGCTCCAAATGTGAAGGGCTTGCTGTCGCACAGTCTGTTGTCCCAATTACACCGCTACCCCGAATATCCCACAAAGGAACAATTTACTGCTGCCTTGTGCCATCAGTCTTCTCCCTGTATTACAGTTGTTTTGTAGGTATCCAGAGCTGATTAACTTACTAGGGATGTGTGAGTGTCTCCTTGAAGAGGCTGTCACATTTTCTACAATTCCTACTCACCGTTGTTGTCAGCAGGCTATGGTAATGAGAGATAAACACTGAGTGCAGTATGGGCAGGGGAACCACTCTGACAGCCTAGCATCAAAGTGGAGCTGCGGGCAGGTTAGCAACAGCAAGAAACCCAGATAAAGCCAACACCTCTGATGCTTTTTTTTTGTGACGGAGAGCACTGATCACTTGCTAGAGGAGTTTATCACAGGCAGTAATCACAGCAGGGCCATGCAGAGGATGAGGCGGGCCATGCACTGGCAAGGGACAAGATTTCCAGCTGCATACATTTACCCTGACCTTTTTTGATATCTACCTTTATCCCAGTGCTGAGCTCAATGCTAAATCTCTCAGGAAACTTCAGGATTTCTAAGATTGATGGTTGGCTGCTACCAAAAATGCACTAGAGCTGACAGTGACTACAAGACAAGTACTGCTTTAGCATTGTGTGGGTATGGACAATGTGAACACTCACTATTCAGCAGGAAAAAAACAGACTCAGCTCCAGGAAGAGTGAGTACTGTTGGTGGCCTGTTTTTAAATAAACATCCTACATCTTACTCATGATGCTGAAAGCATGCTCTGAAAAACAAGACATGCACTGCATAGCAGATTTAGGAGAGGGAAGTAATAAGATGGCAAAAGTCATCAGTATTGAGTCATTGTTTGTTTTGTGTAGTTATTTTTAATGTGCAACTGGGTTACATAATACTATTGTGGTATAACTTTGTAGCTATAAAGACCACTACTTGATTAAAAGCTCAATGCACTATTCATTAGAGTATTTTAGTGGATTAGTTATATAAATCCTAGTTTCAAACAGACTTCTGCTGTATAATACTCTGGCAATCTCAGTAAACCACAGGCTGTATCAATGCGGGCTAGACATGCTTCAACTGCTAGTTCTGTTTATCTCCAGCTGCTTTTGTATCCTTACAAAAATCAAGAGCCACCCAAGGAGGGGTCTGGCAAATGCTAGCTTCCTCTTTCGTCTTTCCCCATGAGCTCACACACCACTCCCCAGCCTAGGAGTGGTTCAGCGCCTTGCCCAAATCCATTGCTCCCTCTCCACCTGTCCCTTTGTGGGGCAGGTACACACAGTGGAACAGCCAAAAATGTCTGTCTGGAACAAAGCCCAAGAAAAAGCAGTAGAACACCATTGCAGAGACCTCCAAGATATACCTCTCACATCAAGATTAAGAGATGATAACAGGCACATGAGGAGCTTGCTGCTGGTGGTTATGTTGTAGAGCCTCTGATGACAAAGAAAGGTCTCCCTCTCTACTACTCGTCCACCAGGACCCTTCCACAAGCACTGAAAATTCATGATCAATTTTTTTCTCCTCCATGTATTAGCTCCCTTTAGTTATTAAATTACATCTTAAAATGTAACATATGGGAAGTGATCCACAGATGGAAGGGAGGGTGAGGAGGGCTCAGTCTTTTACTCCATCTATGCACTTACTGAAGATTGAAGGAAGGGTGACATTTCGCATCTGAGAAAGGAGGATGTGAGAACAACAGTACATTATAAACCTCCTTCTTCAAGATGCGTCAGAATTGATGAATTTCAAAATAACAGTAATAAAGAAATTTAATGCTGGGCATATTGCAAAATATATAAATTGAAATACAAGGTAGGTAAGCTGCTACCCCAGCAGAACTTGCTCCCCGTTCAGAATGGTACCTTTGTTTTCTCTTAATGGTCCGTCACCAACACCAGTCGCAGTTGTGTAAAGTCACCTTGAATATATTTTTACCTCGCAATTGGGATCAGCTTCTGAAAAGCCCAATTTGTAAATAAATTGCATTACTAAGTATATTCTATTTGCCTCATATCAAGCAGTCATTTGGAAATACAGGCCATTCAGATGGAGCCCAGAATGCATATCTGAGTTGATGACAAGAGCCAACAAGAGAAAGAACGCAAAATTTCACTGAAAAAAAAATGGGAAAGTGTGAGTTTGAACGCAGAGGAAATGGAATTGACATCTCTGACAAAAGTGCCACTCCTGTGCCACAATTTTGGTATGCTTTGCAGGGCAGATCATTTTAAACAAGAAGCAGAGCAGAAAAGTCCCATGCGGAGGAGCGTCATGAGACGCTCCACCAAAGCAAATCCTCTGAGAGATGCTGATAGCAGAAACTTTGTTAATAGCAGACTAAAGTCTCCCAGGTTTCTAAGAAGTTAACAAATAAACTGAAATTGAAGTTGCATGGCTGATATGGGAGGAAGGCCGCCATCTTTTCACTGAGTGTCAAAAACAAACTGCCAGCTAAGACTGCAGAGATTCAGGGCATGTGGGAGCAATAAACAGGTAGTATCTTGACACTGTCAGCCTGCATTGGGACAGGGGACTGTAAATATCACCAAGGCATGCTGGGCTATCTTCTATAATGCACAGCACTGCAGACCTTATCCTATTATTCACTTCCTTCACTTTTGCCATCTCTGGCTGCCCATGGGTGTTTATGGAAAGCCTTCTAAAGCCATCTCAGGTTCTCTGTTTTTTGTTACTCTAGCATGCCACTATTCAGCAGGCTCCAGCCACCTTTAAGCTGTACAGATGTGCTCAAGTGCCTAGCACACACAAAAAAAGAGGTTTCTTAGTTTCAGCTGTGTTGGCCTTCCCCCTTGAAGACTCTCTGCTCTGAAGACCTCCATATAAAAACCTTTGTCAACTTTCACTACTGTTGTTAATAAAAGCCAACAGCTAGCTGAGCTTTCTGCAACTTCAGCTTACTTGCTAGAGTTGCCAAGAGGTAAAAAGGGAAGTAATGTATTTGAAAGTCAGAAAAGTGTCTGACGAATGTACTAATAGCCTACATTTAACAAAATAAATACAAGCTGTTGTGACTATTACTAACCCAGGAAATTTAACTGTTTATATTACCACTTCCCGTACGGTGTTAGAACTGCAAAAATGAATGCAGCATCTATTTGCTATCAATGTAATGCTGAAAAACATGCAGAGGGGCATCAATCACCAAAATCTGCCAATATAGAAAGAACAAATTCAGCAAGCATGATGGTCTTGGGAAAACAGCAGTGGAACCTTTAAGAAAATGAACTGACAGTCCCAAATCCTGTTATCAGTATGGAAGCCTAATCACAATTGGAAGTATATCCTTCACAACCTTCTCTTTCTGCCTGTGCTTATCAGGGCTAGATAGCTAAAAACACTCCTGAAAGCAAAGGAAAGTCACTGCACTTACTCAATAACTAAACTCACAGTTGAGCCCCTCTTCTCAAGCATGACTTAATCTTTCCTGGCAGAACCATCTTTAGGGATATCCTTTCACACATGAGGTAGCAAAACATATCTCTAGCTCTATCCAGAGCCTATACATACTCCCCCAAACTCTTTCTTTTTTTTTTCCTCCATCATTTGTGCTTTATTTTTGCTAGCTTTCTTCATCTATGTGACACAATTTCTTATTCTTGTAAGGAAGTAACAGGTTAATATTTTGATTAATATGAAGGTAAAGATTTTGAATAAGATGATATGCTGAACTTAATAGTGAGAAACGCTGTCAGAAGGGAGAAACAGTTTGAAGATATTACTTATAGAAGTCATTTAGTTGATCAAGAGTAAGCACATGGAGTGTTTGTTGAGCAGCCTAGCTTTTATTCTCATTCTCTCATTTTCTTCTTGTGCTTTTCTTTTAGTCTTTTTCCTGTCTTAACTACTGTGGCTTGTGATGGTTGTCCTCACACACAGTCCCGGCTTGCACACTGGTATGGGACATATATTAGAGACTTGGACCATGAAAGTGATTATAAGGAGTTTATATTTATGGCATGGAAAGATGCTGACATTTTTAACTTTATTTTTAATCCTTTCTTTGCTACAGCAGAATGAAGATTTTTAAGTTCCACAGTTCATTTTGCTGAATTCAGTCTTTGCTTTTACCATAGTTCCCCTGGCCAGATCTCAAACGGATTCTCAGTGTTCCCATTGGAATAGCAGTACTACTCAGTTTTGAACTAAAAACAACAAAAAATAGGTTTGAAATCTTTCTTTGACAGATATTCTTGTTAATGTTTGGATGAAGAAGAGGCTGTAATTTTGCAATTATATTAAACATTTTTTCTTTTTCTTTTTTAAAATTCCCAAGTTGTTAAGCACAAACAGCTCCTACTCTCCAGAAAGCAATGTCTTTTCATTGTAACAATTAATGTATGCTGACAAAACGAAGAGATCCCTAAAGAATATACCATGTCTTTCTGCCTCCTCTATTTCTCATCTTTGGACACAGGAAATAAAGATGTAAAGAATAACACGATGTCTTTACAGAAGGATACAATAACCATTTTCATTCATCTCTCTTATTTGATGAGACAGAAGCACAGACAACAGTTTAAATAACCCCTTGTTTTATGCAGTAGCCATCATATACTTCAAATTACATGTATTGTACCACCAGGTGTTCAGACCTATTGCAATGCAATTGCTGCAAGGTTAGTATGTCAATAAAGGGCAACTATATATAAGAAATCAGAAGTAAAAAATGCAAAGTGGTCTGGAGCAGTTTTGCCACCCTAGAACTGGCAGTCTACTTTTTACTCCCCAAGTTTCACAGGAGCAGTGTTTCTGCTGGTCTGACATTGCCTTGTTTGAATGCTAAATGCTTTTTTAGGAAGAGATTTTACCCTGGAGGACAGGCTTGCCTTTGCTGCCAATTCAGTTCAAGTGATCTCTACAATAAATTTGAGCTGGTGATGTTTCCTTAAAGTACCAAGAAAAATTATTCAGATTAGAAGTCCACTCTGGAGAATCCCAGGAGCATCAGAAGGAGCAATGTTGCTCCCAATCACGTTAAGAGGTCAACTCTAAAATATTCTGCCCACAGGTCTGCATTGTATTCCTCACGCTACTATTTCCCACACTCTGCCAGTGAATTATGAATGGGTCTGTGATGCCAAAGAAAGTTTAAGGTCTTCAAGGAACAAATGTGGTAGAAAAACAGGCATCAATATTGTTTTAACTGGCACCTGACTTTACGGGAAATTTCATTTCAAAAAGCATATCTGTAAGTTATGAAGACATTTACCTGGGATCAATATCATGAATGCTATTTTTCTAAATAGCCATGAGGTAAAAAAGGCTCCATTTGTCCTCCTCATGGCCAACGTATGCAAAGTGAACTCCTACTACACTGAAATGTTACAGCAACTCTTTTTCAACTTTGAGGCATCCTGCAACTTGTTTACAAGAACAGCAAAAAGAAGAATAACTTAAAAACCCGAAGGTCAATGATTCAAGAAAACCTGTATTTAGAAATATTTTCCCCCCCACTGAAATTCAGAGGTCACATTCTTTGAGAAAGACTGGTGGGTGATCTCTGAGCTCCCCTGTGTATTTTTATTGGCTATTATTTAATCTGCAGCATTTGCTATCCTGCTACATTAGGACACTGAGTGGCAAGGAGGTGAAAAGCTTCTAGCTGGCACCTGCACCTTTGTAAATGCATTTCACATAAGTGTATTTTTCTGTATCGTGTTTATTTCAGCTTAAGGACTCAAAGTGAAGCTTCTCTGATGTTTTATTATGGACAGCTGTTCTGCAAATTACAAAGGATTTTATAGACTATAAGAAGTGATTCGCAGGCAATCTGTTTTCTTAAGATAACTTACTAAAGGACTTTCCTCTAGGCCTCAAGGCTTGCAGGAAGAATTTTGAATTTAAACAAGATTAAAGTTATGATAATAGTGTCCTATTATGAAATCTGTTCTTGGCAAGCTATACAGAGAAGGAGGAATAAAGCTGTACATATTTTTTTATGATAAAGCCTGCTTTTTTGTTTGTTGCTGTTTAATCACTTTCAACTCATGTATCTTTTACTTGGTGCAGCTGATTACAGTGATATAATAGAGTAAATAACACTGCTATGTACCTCCCTAGGAATATTTCTATTTCTGTGTTAGAGAAAGTTTACTGGCATTTGTCCAAATTTTCTTTTAATTCATTAATCAGTATTTTAATTGGTTATCAATGATAGTTGCCAAAGATGCATTCACTTAAAAATAATAATAATAAAATAAATCAAAGATCTTTTTATTTCACTTTCAGTTGTCTCGATCTTTAGAACTAACCTTTTTTTCACAATGTCTTCATTGCCTGAAACACAGAGTTTACTTTCATTAAGAAATTTGCAGCACCTGCTCCTTCAGAGCCAAAACAATGCTTCAGAAGTTATCAGCCCGGCCCAAAACAGTCACTAAGTCATCAGAAGCTCCCAAGGGAGAATAACAAATCTTATGAAGCTGAGCTCCCAGAAATGCAGGATGCTTGGTGTTGTGCTTATGGTGAAATCACTTTGGGAGAAGAATATATATGTGTTGTGATGGGAGAAGAGAAATATGCTGGGCTTTCACCAGGGTAGAGAACAAGAAGGATCAGTGGGTGATCTCATCCAGTACAAGTCCTTTGTGTTCGAACTGAACAGAGGACAAAAATAAAGAGCAATTTCACCCTGTAACATCTGTGCATCCCATTGCGCATATATCCTATGCCTACAGGCTCAAATGCCAGTGCTTCAGAACAGTTTCAAGTCAGAACAATACCCTCCTCAAGTCTACCTCCACATCACTACCAGGGAAAGATTGAAATCATTGATTATAACTATAAAAAAGGTAAGAGAGACCTTTTTTTAATCATTGATTACATCTTTACACTGGTTTTATCTCCAGAGCTGAGTGCAAGGCACATGGCAAGCTGCAGGCAGGCAGCTAGAAGTGACCACATGGCACTGGGAACCCTGAAGAAAGAGAATAGAAAAACCAAAAAATAACCTCACTTGCCTTCATTCTCAACACCTAAAACAACAGGCTGTGAAAATGGTTTCATTAAAAAATAACAAGCGCATGCTCACCAGGGGATATATCAGGGCAAACTGAATGAAAAATGCTTCAATCATTGCTGAAGTAGGTCAACCAGAGTTAATTCAAAGGGCAAACATTCAAACTGAGCCTGCTCCCCCCCAGCCCAGCTCTCAGCCACACGTCTCTCTGCCACCTTTTGACAAGGCTGAGCAGAGTCCTAGACTGACTTATTACTTTGTTTGGCAGGATACACTTGATGCAGTGGGGCTTCTGCTCTCTCCAGTGCAAACTAATGGGCCAGGGGTTTCCTCTGGATTAACAGTGGTACAGAACATGGCAACATCTGATAGGATTCTGAAGCATGGGTCCCCCTAGCTAAGTATCTAGTTCAGTGCTAGCCTGGAAGTGACAAGAAGTAAGTTCCAGGAGATGAGAGTTGAACAAAAATCCTATGCAGTACACAACCCTAAAACCCAGGCTGCTGAGCCAGCATCCTCACGCTGCTGGGCCATGCCCTGGTGTGGAGGTTCTATAGCCTCAGACTATCAGTAGGACCCAAACATTGTTGCCTTGAGCTGACCTTCAGTCAGCATGAAGTAGCTCTGATGTATTGTACAGTGTTAATTGACTTAATGGCTTTCAGCTATACTTTTTTTTTTTTTTTTCCTCAGAGCACAAGCTAGCAGAGCACTAGAGGTTCTTCGAAACTTATTTATCTTGTGGCAATGGATTTTATGAATCATTATTCGCTATTAAATCTCCTCTCTTCTCCCAGGTGAGCCATCATTTCATTTAGAGTAGGAGAGAATAATTCAGGTCATCACAAAAGCAAAGCTTTCTTTCCCCCCTATAGCTGAATGCAATAAAACACATTAACCTCCCCTTCCCCACCTCAGCTTTTTCAAACCTAACCTCACCGCCAAGCTTTGAAACGCAGACAGGAAAGGTTAACTCCTGAGGGGTGCAGTCTCTTAACTGCTTTATTCAGCATCCCGACTAATGAAACAGCTGTCAGCTTTCCCCATCTTCCCTCCCACTGCCCTAAAAAGTCAATTAACCCAGTCCCTAGAAAAGCACATCCTGATGATACAACAAAGACGACTTTTTCCTTTGCCACCAGAGATGGCACAGCCTGACCAGCAGTGAGAATAGAAATTGTATTCACATTTCCAGGCTGCGGAGGGCAACCAGAAAGCATTCACAGCCTCTTGAACAACAACCAGCCTCCAGGCTTTTCCCAAGCTCTACTTTTTCAGCACAGAAAAGAGCTACTGCTTTCCTGCACTTGCAAGTATTGGAGTTGATCCTTTCAGCTGGGAGGCAGGAGAAATACTGTGAAGCTCTGCTGCACTTGGTGCTTCCCCTGGAAAGCACTTAAAGGAGCTGGTATGCTTATAACAGCCATTTTGCTCACCTGAAAAAAAAAATAAATAAAAATGCAACCATTCTTTAAAAAGTTGGAATTTTTCTTCTTTCAGAGACCTGTCCTTGTACACACAGCTTAAATTACAAAAGCTGGATTCTGCTCAGCATCATTTTATATCACATCCCTAGCTGTGTGGGTGCTGTATAGAACCAGTGGACACCTGGCAGAATTCAGCTCTTGGGATAAACGGAGCCAGACTCTACAGATGTACTTGGGAAGCAGTGAGTGCCATTACAGTACATAAGAAACAGCTAAGGCTGGTCTGAAGGGAATAGAGAACATTCACATAAGAGTTTTTCTGCAAAGAAAGCAACGTGGATCACTTTTCTTTGTGCTACTACAAGAAGACCTATAAAAATGTTATCCTCTAAATACTCATTTATATTTAAGAGCAATTTTGCTATTAATTGTCTAAGCTCCTCTAAATCCTTAATTCAATGGATCCAAGGTCTGTTTCAGTTTCATAACACTGGCATCTTTATTACGCCCTTGGGCTATGATTTTTCCAATGAGAATTGTCTTAATGCAGTTTTTACTCTTCCTGTGTAAAATAATACCCTCAGTAACCTGCAAGCTTACTCCCATGGGGAATCCATACTATGAAGTACCAGCAAATTGAGACAAGGCATCCATGTCCACAAGCATCCTCTACAACAGGGGCTTTCGGGCAACCCACTGACCTGGAGGGCTTTCCCACCCCGCTCTCTACAACAGACTTGAAAAAAAGATTTTTTTTTCCATAGAACCATAGAATGATTGGAGGTCATCTAGCCCAAATCCCCTGCAGTCCATGGGCAACCAGTTCCCGTGCTTCACTACCCCTATCGTCAAAAGCCTTTTCCTTATAGCCAGTCTAAATCTTCCCTCTTTTAGTTTGAAACCATTTCCCTTTGTTAGTACAACTATCACAACAGACCCTGCTAAAGAGTCTCTCCCCTTCCTTCCTGTAGCTCCCCTTCAGATACTGAAAGGCACCTCAGAGCCTGCTATTCTCCAGACTAAACAGCCACAGCTCCCTCAGCCTGTCTTTGCAGGGTAGGTGTTCCATCTCTATGGTCATGTTAGTGATCCTCCTTTGGATGTGCTCCAGCAGGTCCCTGTTTCTCCTGTACTGAGGACTCCACACCTGGATGCAGTAGTCCAGAGTAGAGGGGTAGGATCACCTTCTTTGCCCTGCTGGCCACACTTCTTTTCATACAGCCCAGGATATAGTTGGCTTTTTGGGCTGTGATGGCACTGTAGCCTCTGTAGTGTCTCCTCACCACCAGACATCCCTTTTTATGTTCCTTTTATTTAGACCTACAGAGTCTTTCTTGGCACGCCAAAAGACTTCCTTGTACAGATGTGTATTTGGAGAGGAAACTGCACACCACAGCTGTTAATTTAAAACAAAAGAGTGGAACTATTACCCTTTTGTACTGTTTTCTCTTACCAATTATACATATCTGGAATACCTCACTGCGCAGTTTTAAAACACACATAAACAGAGCATCTGGACTTTGTCTTAATGAGATAAAGTCTGGTCTCTGCTTTCTCAGAGGAATTATCTACCCTGTGTAATTGGTAGCAATGGTTTCAGAGGCAAGCCCTTGTTCTGTCAGCAGCACTCTCAGAGAGGAAATGCAGGAGCTGGAGATGGCAGACTTTCTTGGGATGAAAAGTTGCCTTTTGTCTAATTAGGAAAAAAAGAATCACACTGGAAAAAAGTCCCATTATTCTGACCTTTCAAAGACTCCCAACACTGCTGAACAAAACACATTCTCTCATTAAACTCTAAACCACATGATATTTGCTTCCAGAGATGTGCTTTGTAATGTCAGACATGGAAGCTCTTGATCTTTCTCCTTTAGGATATCCCAATACAAAATTTTTGGCAAACACCACAAGCTAATATGTCATCCCCACTGCAGTGAGTTATCAATCCAACTTCTGAACAGGCAGAATGCCTATTCAACTGAATGCTGAGAATTTGGAAGAGATGCCTGTAAATCTTCTGTGATAGGTCTGGCCTTTTGATCCCTTGGAGAAAGCAACAGCTCAGATAGTGTTTAAGAAATGGTCTCTCGATGTTTGCTTTGCAAAGCTGGGCCTGAAAACATTAGCAGTGCAGACTTCTTGCTGGAAGTGAAAAGAGCATGAGTGGGACACTGTTTCTACCCTGAGAGAAGTAGATAAAGAAGACTTCCCCCCCAATCCCCATCATGCACTTTGACTTGAAAGGAGCAGTCAGCCGAGGTATATAGCAAGTGCCTGCTTCCTCCAAGCCATTAGTTACAGCTTGTGCATAGGAAGGGAGACAAATCAATTTCCTAGTGCTGCTTCCAGTTCTGATTACCAAATCTTTTTTTCTCACTCCTATCTACTATTCTTCCCTTTTGGGAAGCCTTCTCTTACTCTTCTTTGCTATCTTTTACTCTTTTTGTCACAATAAAATGAGTGAAAGTGAATCCCTTAACAAAAGTGAAAAATGTAGAACAGAAACCATTATCTCTTCCTAACAAAGCACAACATTTCAGCACCCTACTCATCCTTCTCTGCCACACAGGTATCTGTAACAGTCTACCTTCAGTGATGCATGCATTCATGTGGATGATTATGCTAGTTTGTGCTGGGCAAAGCAACTGCCAGATGCCCAAAGAACAAAGCTAACTGGTGTCTTGTACCTCAGCACCCAACAGCATGCACCACTCTCTCTCCTCCCTCCAGCCCTAGGGATTCATTTATCCAAAGACTCAGAGTACCACTGCTCTGCTGCAGAACGGACATAGTTTCACCTCCAACCTTTTATCTTCTCTAGGGCAGGCCAAGGCTAAACCAAATCTATCAAAAATTGCTTGTCAAGATGTTCTTTCCAGCAGACATTTCACTGTACCTGTCTATCTTGAGCTGTATTGCCCTAGTTTCTATCTTTCGTTGGGTTTTTCAACACACTGCATAGACCAAATTGTCTCCCATTGTGCCCAGCCATCTCATTCCCTCCCTACCCTACCCATAGGGCATTCAACAAAACCCATTCTGTCTCTTAATGTTCTGACCACACGTTGTTGAAACAGTAAACTAAGTAATCTAATTCCCTCCCTTAATCTCCAAACATACCTGACTTTATCTTCATCCTCTAGTTAACAAATTTCATTAAAACATTAAAAAGCAAGGCACTAAAAAATAAAATAAATATGTCCATGTTCGAAAAGATTGTTTCTGCATTTTTTTCTTCAGTTTTTCAGTTTTTTTGTTGTTTTTTTTTTGTTTTTTTGTTTGTTTTTTTTTTAAAATAGAGTCAGAAACAGCCAACAAAATGCAGTAGAATGCTAATTCAGTAAAACATCATAAATCTGTTTTCCTGCCATGGAGACTGAATTCACTGGAGACCACAGAAATCCTGCCACTATTCTTGTCATTCAGAAAGCCTTTTCAATTGTCAACTGTACTTCTTTAATAGATGAGGTTTTTTTCAGTGAGCAAAAATCTATCTGTATATATTTTTAGTAACTCTGGTACTGAGTATTTCAGAAGTCTCAGATGAATGCCATCTGGTCCCAGTGATTTATTGACATTTAATTTCCCAAGTTCTTCCTTCTTATATACGAATACACAAATACATATATAGAAGGAGAAAATCTGAGGAAACAACTGTCAAAGAGATGGCTCCTTTACTCTCTGGAATTCTCTCACTCTAAGTTTATTCACCGTTCTCAGTGGCAGAGACCAATAATAATAACAATCTTTAAAAAATCATGAAAAGCATCTGCAACATTCTAATCTCCTCTGATTACTCTCCAATATCTTGAATTGATAATTTCTGTGGCTTCTTGATCCTGATACACTTCAGCATTTCCCTTTGGCTATACAGACTTCCCCTATTCTCACTTCTGCTGTTGAGTGTCCATTTAATACTTATCTTCCAATAAATTTTATTTCCTACCATAAGAATTTAAGACAAGTTTCCAATTTTGACACTGCTTTCAAAAAGGAGATCAGCTTTTGTGATGGATAATATACCAAAGAAGCAATAAACTTAAAGCTTTTTCTGTATTTCCTCCATATGCATGAAAACATATAACAAAAATCTCAAAATTTTATTTTAGTCTCAAGTCTTTCTATATTCACTAGACCAAAAGAATGTCACTTTTCACTCAGTATGAATTACTTATGTATATTTTATTTTATAGTATAAATTAATCATACTGCCATTGCCATACAAAAGGCTTAAATCAATTGCCCAAACTTAGGTACATAATGCCATTTGAGATGCTCTCTCTTATAACTCATGCATCCACCAGATTGGCAAGAATTAATAACTTATAGGAAAACACTCAATTTTTGTTCTACGGTGTATTCTGAATGCCTCTTTTCAAGTAGCATGATTTGCTCTTTATGGGGATATGTTAGAAAGATATTAAGTGGTGTTTAACAGACCAAAGCAGAACATAAATATATTTTTTCTTTTACCCATGCCTATAATAAATAGACCTAGAAGAAACCCCCAGCCCCCCAAAGTAAAACAATGACAGACAACAACAATAAAAACCCCACAACAGAATTATGTCTCCATTAGATCTACACAACTCAACTTGAAAGGTGGGTATTATTATCCAAGTTCACTCTTCATCATAGATACTGTATTCAGCCAAACTAGCAAAATAAGGTGCATTACTTACTGTCACAATCAAGATCTCAACTCATAGATGGTGGATATACACCTATATGGCACAGATGTAAATACAGAATTATAAACTTTATTTTATTCTTTTCCCAAAAGCACTTTTGAGCTCAGTGCTGTCCCTCCTCTCCCTGTGAAGAGCTGCAGGCTTTCATGAGGCCTCTCCACAGCCTGGACTGCTCTGGGCTGAACTAATGCAGAGACTTCATACATTTTGCCCTCCAGACCCTTCCTCCATCTTTGTAGCCCTCCTTTGGACACTCTCTAATAGTATTATGTCCTTTTTGTACTGTGTTGCCAAAAATTGCACCAACAACATGCTCAACACACCTACAACATACTCAAGTTCATATCAGCACAGTGGTCATCTTCTCCCTATGCATTATCATCTGTGATCTATTTCTGCCTGTGTAGGAACTCGCTGACATCATACAGTCCTTGCAGCATGCATGGGCTCCCAGATCTTACTACAATAAAGTTTTGGGGGTGTGTTCTCAAATCTTGGAAGTGATTGGTGCTTTTAAAGCTTAGCTCTATCCAATTAAACCTGAAAACAAATCACATACTCTCATATTCTTCACACTGAATATAAGGTAAATTCTTTAAAAACAAAGCAAAAAACAACATAACAGTAACTTTAAATAACACACTTTCTCACCAAATTATCTTTCAAATCTCATCATCGATCACACAGCATTTATTTTTAGGCACACTAATGCAAAGGACTGTGCTGTGTTTAGAAAAAGAGGACAGGAGAGCAGAACAATGACAAAACCAGGGCTCTACACCCTTTCAGAAGCAGAAGAGCTTTGCAGACAACTAAAGAAGGCTGGAATTGTGGGAGTGTGAGCTACGAGTATGACCCTTGGCAGGAATGTTTTGGGAATACAGTGTCCTCACTGTTAATGAGGACAAGAATGGCAGCCTCAGCAGATGGCTGACCATTACAGCCCTACTGAGCACAGCAGTATCACACAGGTCAGGATAGTGTGTAAAGCAGTTGTGTTGGCTGGTTGTGAAGCCCATGTCAATGCACTCATCTCAGATCCCAGACGAGATAAACTATGTTACCCAATCACAGCAATTTTTCTGTCGTAAATGGAGGCTGATTATCTGCAGTTATTGTTACTGCAAAGTACTGAGATTCTCAACTAAGCACCTGCACTAAATAGGGCACTGTCTGCATCAAAGGTAGAAAGAACAGAAGGAACAAATCTTACCTTGCTAGATATTAACCATTTAACCACTTTAACTCATGTGCTTCCACCTAAACCCTATATAAATTCTAAAAGCAATGATGTGCATTACACTGGTGTGGTGAGATATGCACTTTATCTAGTGTAAGCAAAAAATGTTGCTAATAAATGTGATTAAAACATAAAAGTTCCTGGAGAATGAGACCATCAAACAAATTATCTGCCTCTCTGAGAGGGAGAGAGCACCTGTTTTCCAGCAGTAACGCTTATCAATAGGGCTGTGTCTAGAAGTTAAGGTGCTAAACTGAACTACTGAGCAAGTTAAGTCAGCCATTCTAACACAGCATAAGGGTATTCTCTCCCCAGCACAGTTTATATGAAGGTAGAAGGGAGTAACACATACATGTTTTCTATGGAGTGATTTCTGAGGAAAGAAAGCAAACAGAAAGGACTTTACAAGTGATAAAGTACCAGCTTCCTGCAGTCTTTTTAAAGCAATCAGGGAGAAGACCAGAGTCTGTTTCATATTTACCTCTCAAAGTACAGCCATTCACTCCCCAGGCAGCCTATTTAGGTAAAATGGAATACCGACATATTAGGAAATATAAAATGCATGACCCTTCCTGTCCATATGTCGGAAAGTGAATTAGAAACATCCATGTTTAAAAAACAACAAGAATGAATTTATAAGGCTTAATCAAGAGACTTGGATACAAACAGATAGTTGAGAACTGCAAACTGTTCTTCTTGGGGATTTTGCAGCTGAATGCTTGGGATCAGGATTGAACAGGGGAAGACTTTCACCTTGAGATAAGAATTTAAATCTTGATCTCCTGATACTTTCCTGTCCTCCTCACATCAGTGTGTCAAGGTGAGAACTATCATCTAAAGTCTCTCCATTTAATGCAAGGAGAAGCATCAAGGCTCCATTTGCTCCCAAGGCAACAAGATCTATCCAAGTTTTACTGCACAGACCTCAGCAGAACCATCACATCTTCTGCCCTGCCTAGTTATTTAGACATATTTTAGCAAGGCAGTGTGATTTCTAGGCACTGCTGATAATTACAGTCCATGGAAAATATCCCCTCCCAGGTTCAGTGCTGCAAAGCTGTGAGAAACAAGCCTAAGAGAGCCCCAGAAGAATTCCTGCTTACACTCTGAGCACCACAGAGCTCAGGAGCCCATGCTCAGGGTGAGCTGCTTCTCACCATTGTCTCCCAGATCCCCAGAGAATGCGGGAATAATGTGTGTTCCTTGAAGGGAGCATATAAACAGGAGGGTGAACAACTGTTTACATAGGTAGATAATAATAGGACAAGGGGGAATGATTTTAAACTGAGACGGGGGAGGTTTAGGTTAGATACTAGGAGGAAGTTTTCTCACACAGAGGGTGGTGATACATTGAAACAGGTTGCCCAAAAAGGTTGTGGATGCCCCATCCCTGGAGGCATTCAAGGCCAGGCTGGATGTGGCTCTCGGCAGTCTGGTCTGGCAGTTGCTGACCCTGCTCATAGCAGGGGGGTTGAAACTAGATAATCATTGTGGTCCTTTTCAACCCAGGCCATTCTATGATTCTATGAGTTGACAGGAAGGGGAAAAATGCAGCAATAATGGTGTCCAGCCCAGCTCAGTCAGTAGTGGTTTAATTGTGCCTGCAAGACACCCTGGGTAGACTTAAACTTGGGAAATCATAGTGGGAAAACGTTATTTGCTTGTCCTTTATTGAAAATTTCAAGAAAACCAAATGTTACAGACTCTGGGGACTTCAGTAGAGAAACTAAGTGACAGGGAAGATAAATGCTTCCCACTGCCAGTGACATATCCAGCACGGAAATAGAGAGATTATTTTCATAACTTTGCGCTTTAAATGCCTTTATTAGAGCAACAAGATTTATGCTTCTGGCTCTGAAGGAGGGCAAGAGAAACTTAAGCTGTATAAGTAGGTTGGTACATAAGAATGTGTAAACATGTGCATCGAATCAGGCACAAGAAAAGAATGAGAATTAAGTAATCTACCCCTGCGTAGGAAGGCCCTCCCTGCTGTTCTCAATTTTCTTGACTTTTGTTCTAATTCAAACCTCTAACAGAAAGCAAGGTACAGTTCAGTATTCTGTGATCAGCCTTATCCTCAAAGAGGAATTAGCCTACCTTCTTTTCTTACAGCTGTAAGAAAAACAAAGCAAGTAGAGAATAAAAATGTAAGTACAATTCTTCAAGTAGTTTTCTGTGTGTTGTAATTAAAAAAAAAACCCTAAAAGTCCTGGAGAACATATTTAAATAAATAATTAAAAAGAGGCATAACAAGCCTCTAATAGCAATTTTGGAGCAACACAATTACTTGAACTTCACAGTTACCCTTTGACCAATAAAAAGAAGAGAACGATAGCCAATAACGTCCATTCTGGTTATTAGCTGAGGCATAAATGTTAAATACGATCACTGCCAAGGAAATAACTTACAATAAGGAAAAGCAAAGCACAATACAATAAATAAATAAGTTCCCAAAAATGTGCAGGCCAAGCAAAGATACACGCATGAAGAGGAATATAGAAAATCCTTATATATATACCTTAAATCCACATTTTAAGGTATTTTCCTGAATCAGTAAAAAAAACAGTAAGTTTAGAGTTTGTTTTTCTGGGAACTTGCATATGATTCATGTCTGTGTTTAAACCCTTTGGGGTTTCAGTTATGTTTATACTGTTAAAGGTGTATTTTAAATCCCTGCAAGCACACAGGCAGAAATAGTTGGGTTTCTTTCCCCTCAACAGCTTGATAAATGAGCATTTATTAAGAGGGAAAAAAATAAAACACCAAAAAAACCAACACTGTAATATAGCACAGGCTCGCTGTCCTTTATTCTAATAGGCTTCCCACCCACGCTGTTACAAATACACACTTATGCAGTTGACACCAGGCCAGACTAGAGAAGATGTTGCTATCTTTAAAAGAAAACACACTGTTGTAGACTAGATGACTGCTGTGTGACCTGCTCACAGAAAGGGCAGGGAGCTACAGGGCTGCCTAGGAATGAGACTGGGTGATAAGTGATATTCTGCATTGGGCAGTCCCAGGCTCAGCAGGGAGAACATGTGCCTTCAGACCATCCTTCAGAATGGGTTATCCCTCCCTCAGAAGCTAGACTATGAGTATGGCAGACGTGCAGTTATAGTTTTGACCATCCTACATCTAGCCCTTTCCTCTGTCAGTCTATTTGCTTTCCCTAATAGGGCACGGAGCATTTACTCCCATCCTTCCTATCACATCCAAAGATCATTCTGCATCTACAAAGCAGGGAGGGAATCAGGTGGGAGAAACTGGGCAAGGTGAAGGGATCCTTTCTAGGTCCAGGGGAATTACTTTCTGTGTACCAAAGTGGATGCCTGAACTTTGGGCACTCACCCATTATTTTCAAGGAAACAGTACTGCAAAAGCAGTAAAAGATGTGATAAATCATTTCCAGCATCTAAATACAAAGGAGACACAGAATGCTGTAGTTGGAAGTTGAGACGCTTTCATCTCTTCTAAGGCATTTACTTTTTCCACTTCGGAATGCAAATTCAGACAGCTTACCAACCCTACTCAATGCCAAGTGGCCACAGGTATCCTCCAGGTTTCCCCAAAAGCCAGCTGAAATCAGCAGGCTCAATACAGTGAATATTCCAAGACAAATTCTCATGCTCTTACTTTGCAGGAGATCTGCAAGTTTTATACTCTGAGTATGAAGTCCCCTGCAAATCTGGCAGTAGTCTTTTTCTTGCATTGGTCTCTATATGGAAAAAGTACTGTTATGTACTTTGCTTAGATTTCTCTGTACTAGATACATGAAAGCATACACTAATACAGATTTATCCAGTCTGTAAGCAGCTAAATTCAACCCAAGATTGCTTGAAACTGCATCAAAACTTCCCCAGAACTTTGCAAACCAGAGGAAACCATTAATCAAACAAATCAGCTCCATTCTGAGCTGATAATGAAACCCTAAAATAAGGCAGTTGCATGTTTAATTATGAAATCAACCTACCCATCCATCTTCCCTCTCAGATATTACTGGAGAACAAATCACTAAGCATCCATTTTCTAACTTGTAAATTACACTCATTTGTGTTGCCATAAAAGAATTCCAGCAGATAGTGCCATTTTCTCTCCCTACCATTCTTGGTGCTCAGATATACTGAGCAGCCTGTAGTATTTGCTGTTAATCAGCAGTGAGGATCAAGACTGAAAATGCAAGGACTTGTCTAGTTCTAGCCTTGCAAAGAAAAAGTATCTATTCTATGTATGTAGGGACCTTCCCATCCCTGGATACCTTACGGAGAACTTGCCTAAAATTTCTGCCATTGTCTGATGCTCAACTTTCCAGTGCTTTCCCTTGAAGGCCTCACCCATATATTTTTTGCCAACACATAAAGCTGGAGAAACCCAAAGTGAATCTGACTGAATGACTCACATAAGTGAATTTGGATCCCCATAACTATAGACAAAATCAGGGCATCATAGGCTATTGTCAGTGTTCCCTCCATTACCCTGGTGGGAAATATAAGTCTACTGCAACCTCCTGTTAAAGTACTTCATCTCTTCAATATATTAAGTGTAAAGACATTATGCCTTTAAACGTAATTACATTCACACAGTATGTGTGCCTCTATTTATAAGTCAGTCTCTGTCTGATGTGAACACGCTTTTCTCTTTAGGGTTTCTTCCAGAATTTATCAGGTTGTTATTACTTACACTTTTTTTCCTGCTAAGATTTGGAACTGCTCATGGGCAGATCAATCCAAAGATAAAAAGAAAAAGAGATTAAATGTGATTTCTTTTTCTAAGGAGTGAAGTCTGTATGAATAATATAATGTACCTGAGACACTTTGGTGACCAAAAAAATTATACAGATTGTATGGTAGCGTGGAGATAAAATTAATTGGGTCCCTTTTCATGGTATCTGTTATGAAAGCAGCTAAAATAGTTTTGTGTATTTAAGATGAGTTGAGGAAATGTCACTTTCATTATTTTTCCCCCCTCTCTTTTCAATCAGTATCCTTTTATTTTCATTTTTTATACACCTGCTAAGTGTATCCTGCTGTATTCAGAGTTCAGCATGATGAGTTTCATATTTAGTGGAAAATGAACAATCCGCACCCTGAAGATTCCAATTATTCGGTTCCCTCAAAGACCATCCTTTGGAGTATCGATGCAGAGGATGGAAATTTAAGTCAAAAGAAAGTGAGAAAATATATATATATTTTTTTTCCCCAATAAAATATTGTTTCGGTATAAGGGGAGGCTAAAATCAGCAGCTTGAAAGCTGAAAAGAAACACAGTAAGAGCACAAAGTTATTCAAGGAGATCTGCAGTTTCACAGATCTGCATCATTATCAGGACAGTTTTATTGAAGTCCCAATTCCTCCAGTTATGCTTGAAAGGAAAAAAAAATAATAAAAAGGTTTTTATGCTTCTCCTTCAACTGCACTTCTCCATACTGCACAAATGACTAAGCTCTTTCCGAAAGAGTATTGGAAAATCTATGATGTCACTCTTTCTCATCCTCATGACCTTTTGGTGAATGTCATGCCTACCAGGGAATTTCTTTGAGCAATTGCACATGATTCTAAATAATTAGTAAATTTTTACATCATGAGTGCATTTGTTAAAGCATGGTCAAAAGCAACTCTGATGTGCCCAGATCCTATGAGTTTCTGGTTTCCTACTTGTAGATCTGAAGAATCTGAGGTCTTAACCAGAGTACAGCTCAAGGCTCCACATTCCCAGGCTCTCTGCCAGTTCCTTTCCAGAAGAGGAAATATAAGATGTTCAGGTTTACTGCATAAAGAGTTAAGGGCAGAGGTTATTCTAATTGGAAAGATGAGGCTAGGGATTTGATAAGAATATGAACCTCCCCAAGGTTCAGAGTGTTTACATCCCACTTCCCTCTTTCAAATATACTCTCCTGCATTCAGATGTCTTTAAATTCAGAACAGATTTGACTCCACCTGCAAGATCTGTTCAGCTTTTTCTATTCTAAATTTCACTTCACTGACATTATCAGCCAAGGAGACTGGCAGTCTCACGTTATGGCTATGGCAGAAGAGATGAGAGAATCCTCAGACTACAAATCACTTGATATGTGAAAAAAGATCATGTGGCATACAAAACAAAGAAAGGTTAGCACTAATATACTGCACAAGTCCCCCTCTTGACTTTTCCAAGCCTTGGATAAAATTTTCACTTTTATACATTACAGATCCAGTAACAAAATGGTCAGAAAAGCACAAGACAACCTATTTTCAAATATTTTCAGTGTCTTTGAGACTAAGAAATACTTGTATTAAGGAAATACAATTCTACAAAAAGTAGTCCTCAAAAGCAACATTCTCATTAGACCTTACAGCTTTAGATAATCAAATAAGTGTCTGGTGAGCTTTGGGACCTTGGTAGGGCTTTGCTGATACTGTAAATTACCTATAATTCCTCTACAAGAGCAACCACCATAGGGGTAAAATGAGGAACCACAGACAGGAAATACAGCCCTACTATACAAGTTCTCTTTTGGGTGTCCATCTAACTCGCTACAACACAGATATACAATCAGCTTTGGAAAAAAACCCTAACATCCATTATTTCCACACAGCTTCACAATGCAGACAGGAGCATTTTGCAATAGTGTTATTCACCAGTATGTATCTAGTGTCATTTCTATCATATTACTCAAGTAACACAGGAGCACTGACTGCTCACAAATGGCGATGATAAAGACTGCAACATCAACTTTTGTGTACAAAGAACTGTGATTACTTATTAAAGGCTTACCTGAATTACTTGCTTTGGTCATGTTTCAGTGTAATAACTTGGTGGCCAACCAGGAGGAAAAAATGTAATAGAAAAGAAATTGAAGACCAAACAGCCAAAGACCTGAAACGTTTCTTTGGACAGAAGGATGATGCATGGGAACAGAGTGTATTTATAGCCTACTGAGGCCTGTCTTTTACTGCAATAACAGGGACATCATTTACTAAACAAGCACCAGCTGCCTATACATCTCTGACACCTGACTATTTAACCAGTTCAAAAAGCTTCATCAAATGCAGTCATCTGTTAAAGAGAACAGGCAGAGCTCTCAGTGCTAAGAATCAGGGGAAAAAAATACAAAATTTTAAAAAATAATAAAAAATTACTTGTTTCTCTCAAAGATATGAGAAATCATTTTGGTGCAAACATTTCTTTTCTTCCTGTTCACACCACATCAATGTGCCAGAGCTGAGAACATAGGGAAGGGAATGCTTCTTTGCTTCTGTTACTTTACCTGGGAAACAATATCCAAAACAAGGAGGATTGTTTTCAAAATTCACACATGTGGATATACTTCTTTAGTTTCCTATTTAATAGTCCAGCTCCACTTTCCAGAAGCCTTCCTGCAAGTGCAAAGCCAAAGGAAAAACTGATAAGCATTTGAAAACAAACTTCTGCTTATTTGGTTTTCCTTTGTCAACTGCATGTCTGTATGTATTCATTTCAAGCACAAAGTGGATCACATAGCAGTCCCATAGCACAAACATAAGCAAGTAGTCACACAGAGTAGCTCAGGAGTCCACACTCCAGCAACCAGGAATGACAGCATTGCTGCATCTGAACAGTGTAGGCTGCTGGAAAGCTCCTAATAGCCAGATGGGCCATGCACAACTATCACCATTTGTCCTGAAGCGTCCCAAGCACCAGAAGCAAAACCTTCAATACTTCACTGTGAGATCGCCAAATACAGGAAGACAAAATTAAGAAGATAAAACTAGAAATTACCTCCTCTTCCTCCTGAGAGAAGAAGAGGCTTTCAAAACTATACTCTGCACAGCCCAGCTTTCTGCAAGCCCTCTGTTTTCTTTTCAGAACTGCCTTGATGGCAACATCCACTGAGAGAAGAGATGCAGGACCAGAGCCCTGTAACCCACTTCAAGTGTCCATTACAACAACAGGCTGAAGGTTGATTGCTGTTTAAAGAAACTTCAGAGAGTGGTTGGAGGAGCTGTTAACCACTCCGAATGGTTTGGAGGCACATCCAGCCAAGGTCTCTGCAGTCATTCATCACCCTGTAAATTTGCACCTGCTTTCCAGAACCACTATTTATTCAGAAAAGAGATTCTAAATCTTGTGTTCACAACTATTTAAGGTTCAACTGGAGAGCAAACTCAGAAGAGATCTTCACAGCTTACACAGAAACAGAAGGGCATTTGCCCACTGAATTATTCTTTTCTGCTTTACTAACTTTGGCTGTTTTCATTTGAGTATCTTTCTGCTTAACTCTGAATAAGGCCACTGACCTTTCTTTGCAATTATGTTGTGTTATGAAACTAGTGCACTGCCCTAAAAACAGCATTATTATTGAGGCTTACAGTTTTATAATCCTATCATCCATTCAAGACAAGGAGATTTAAATCTGGGCAGGATGGTAGAAACCAGTGTGAAACCTTGGAATTTCTTGTTTACAGCAGGACAGAAATAATTTGCTACTGTTATTATTTCAGTCAGCTCATCTTCATGAATTGGTGGATTACAACCAGGAAACAGTGTATGGAACTGAATATCGGCTTCAATGGACTGGAAATGATGGAGGCAAAGTTGGAATATCATAAAGTTTGTGTCAGGTTGGTCCCACAAATGCTCACACTGGAACCGAAAGAACACCATATGCAAGTTTGTCGAGACTTCGTGAACCAGTGTGAGGCTGAAGATGAATTCCCTGGATCACATCATTACTGATAATAAGATGTGGTACCACCAGTAAAAGCAAGAGTTAAAAAGGTAGTGCTTGAATTCCCTGCTGAAACAAAAAAACAAACAAACAAACAAAAAAACACAAACAAACAAACAAACAAAACATTCAAAATTTCCTGGAACCCCGACAAACTAGACTAATCTGAAGGCTTGGACCTCTCGAATCAGACCAGAGAAGAAGACAACTTTTCTCTTGCAACACAATAATGACAAACCTTATACCAGTTTGAAGGCTGTGAAGAACATTTCCAATCTTAGCTGGACTATCCTACCACACCCACTGTATAGTCCAGATTTGGCACCTTCTTCTATTCTGACTCTGTCTGGGCAGATGAAAGATGGACTGTGTGGGCAACATTTTCCTAGTAATGATGTCATATAGCAGCTGTGAAACAGTGGGGGTTATCTCCGTGGATGCAAACTTTTACAAATGAGGCACTCAGGCTTCATTGCTGGTGAAAAAGCAAACGTAGCTAATGGTGGTGACTATATTGAAAAATAGTTCTTTGTAGCTGAGAATTTGCTCTGTCAAATAGTGTTATTGTGATCTTTGTATCAGTTGTTTCAATGGAATTAAATGGGAGTCATTGCTTTCAGAGCAACCTATGTATTTAAGCATATGTTATCTAACCATCAAAATTGAGGAAATTAATGAAAGTGAATTCTGAAAATCTTCTAAATATAGGCTGTCCCTAATCAAGGAGCACCATACTTGTGAGCATAACATGATGCCCTACTGAAACAAAAATTATTGCCTAACATAAATGTGTGAGACCAAGACTGTATCACCAGCATTACAATATAATCTTTTTAGTTCAAACTCATAAAATAAAGAAACATGGAGGATACCTTAAGATTTGAGACTGGTCAAGAGTATGTGCCATAAGTTATATATTACCATAAGGTAAGCAGAAAAAAAAAACGAGATGATTTTTTGCGCTAGATAGCCCAGCACTAATGGAGACACAATTCATATTCTGAGAGAACAGCCATGTGAACTATCAAAGGGAGGAAAATAAAAATCCATGAACTATTGTTTGAAGGTGGTAGTGGAAATTACTTTGGGGGGGGTTATGCAGCATAGCTACGTAACCAGCAATACATTTCTTTTAGAAGCAACTATCAACGGAGATAGTAGCTCCTTTTAATATTACACTCTGAGCTTACACACAGCACCCCTGTCTCAGACCACATATTCTTCAAGAGAGATTATCTCTCCTGTGGGTTATTCCACACTACCAGCTGTAACTACAGGCATGATCTTCACTACAGTTATTGAAATATGCAAACAACTCCCGCAAAATTACTTTACTCGATAAACTGAACTCAATGCTTAACTTAAATGACAGATGGATATAACATTTTCCCTTCATGCTTTTCCCCCTTCCTTTGCCTTGACCATTTCACCAGGCTGCAGACTCAGTGAGCTGTGGATAAGAAAACCATGTGGCAGCAAGAGACCATGAGCCCCCAGAGCAGAAGCTCTGCCCCACAGGCTCCTTTTCAGCCTCTTTGCTCCTTGGCCCTCCTTTACCTCAGGACTGAATCAGGATGATCAAAGGAAGAGATCAGCCAAGACTTTAATACATTTTATATACTCTTAGACTGAAAGCTTGACATATCACTGTATCATGTGACTGAGCAGAATTATTTAATGTCATGTGTTTGAAGGTATAAACAATTTGCTTTCACTTGATTGTCTGTCTTATGTAAACATCTTATAAAAGTGGACTTTCTTCTACTTACTCCTCTTTCTGTTTGCAAGCCCCAGTAACAGTCAGATTCCTCCCTTTGTGTCTGGAAATCTTCCTTCACACAACTCAGTGCCAGCAGTGTGGTTGAATATGACAGTCATTTATCTGGTGTCATTTCATCCGGGACTGCCGTGTCTTCACCTGTCAAAACTAAGCCTCTTTACCACAGTCCCTTTAGAGTCTTCCTGATGTTGCTGAGCCTCTTTACAGTCACCTCATCCCTGGAGTGAGCTCAGCTCATGGATGGGTGGCTCACAGCCTCTCATTTTCACTGTTCCCCTTGGGTGCTGAGCAGTGCATTGGGGTAACAAGCATCCTCCCAGCCTGCTGCTGTCACCTGGCTGCCTTTTGTAATGTGCTTTTGCAATCAATTCACATATATGCACAAGAACATTCTTTTTATCCACCTTCAGCTGTTTCATCTTGTCCCCAGACCCACTGCCAGCTCTTTCTTTTTTAAATAAACTTCACATACTCCCCACTGCTCTCCTGTACCCCTGTCTCTGTCAGCCTTTCCATCTGGCACCTTTCTGTGTGCCCAGGCCCATCAAGAAGACCTCACTCATGCATATTTGCTGGGCAAAAGTCTGAGTGAGTAAATACACGATTTAAAGCAGTTTGGACATCAGAAATCTGCCAGTTGCCCCCCGATGTTCGCCAGGCATGTCTGATTTCTGCCTGGATAGTAAAAATGACCTGGAGTAAGAGCACCTTTAAGTTGAGAGAAGGGAGTGAAAGGCTGAGGCATACATTTAACAATGAGTCATGAAAAAAATAACTATTTCTACTTAACTGAGACTGATTTCTGAAACTAGGGCTTACTGGAGGATAGTGACGAGTGGAAAAGTGATGTGAATCTCATGCTAGAGGATTTGGCCAAAATGCTTTTCCACAGTTTATTCGGAAGTGTATAAAATCAGAAGGCTGTCCATTGGAGTTTAGTGAACAAGGCAAAAGTGAAGAGAAATAATCATGGCAGGAAAATGCTGACAAACAAAATGTCTGCTCTCCTTTAAGGACCCATTTTGAGGCATTTTAGATTGCTGTATAGCAGTGCAGGTGGATGAAGAGCACATAAGTTCAGAAATGAAGGAGAAACGAGGAAAAAAAAAAAATCAAGGGAAAACTTTAGCTTATTTTAAATGTTCCTGTTCAAAACCACTCCCGTGATCTCCTTCTAGAAAACAGGACAGACCTCTAGCTAGGGAGTTAATGTGATGGGAGGGTTGACAAGAATTGGAATACAGCCTAAGCAATTAGTAGACTGTCAGTAATTGGAATTAAGTAATCAACTTCAGCCACTATGAGAATGTACTGAGGGGAACACTCTTCCATTGGCAAGGAGATGAATGGGATAATTGTACAGCTTTTCCATCTCTAGCTGCCACAATTCAATGGTAGAATAATCCACGAGCAATTGAATGTTTGTAATTCAACAATGAAATACCAGGATCAATATTTAATTCACAATTCTCTTACCTTTTTTTTTCAAATCCACTTTAAGCTTATTAATGCTCTGAATACATTAAAAGGCTCTTACTCCTTCTGGGTGAGTGCACCTGAAGCAGTGTGCTGCCTAGGAGCTCTCAGGCTGTGGTACCTACTGACTCAGGCTTTCATCTTTGATGTGTATTGTGATCAGCATTCATTAAAAGCACAGTGAAGAAAAGAGCAAGGAAACACTTGAGTCCAGTGACTTGTCCTCAACTGCCTCACACATTAGTTTGGCTAAGACATTTAACAACAGTGTGGCTGCAGAGCAAACGATACAGTAGCATTTACTTACCTCACTACAGGGCTTAATGAATGCAAAAATTGCAGCTGCTACTTGCAGAGTGGCTGAGCAAGAGGGAAGGGGTTAGGATCCAGCTCCAGCTCTGTATTCCTGAGGATATCAAGGTTTTGGGCAGCATGCCCACAGCCAGCCTCAGCCCTGGGGGACTGCAGCAAATCAGGCACAGATGCGGTTAGTGTATGGGATGCTGGGGGACCAATGTGCTGTTTCTTCTCAAGGCAGGTGCAATGATTGCTGGTGCCCTTGGGGGAGCCTGAGGAAATCTGCATCTTCATCTGTGCCTGCAGACCTGCTCTTTGCTCAAACTACTCCTATTAGCCCCACAGTCTTGCAGCCCTGCTGGTATCACCTGCGCAGAGCTGGAAGTGCAGTGCAAAGGGCAATGTGCAAGCACACAGCAGGTTTATTCTGCTGGATGGCAGCTTGTCATGTTCACATCTCAGTCGTACAGGGACATCTGGCCTAGATACCTGCTGGGGAAGTACAGAGACAACAATTTCTTCTGTCATCATTACAGAGTTCCCTGTCCCATGTGGCTGCCTTGGGAAGGAAGTATGAGATGGTGATTCAGGATAGGGATGCATCTGCTCACAATGTGACACCCCGGCTTCTCCCCCAAAAACAGCCACCAGGAAAGGAAAATGAGCTCAAAACCTTTGCCAGTGAGAGGAGCCCTCTACACAGACACCAGCCCAGGGACAAGGAGTTTGTAATCAAAACACTCCTTGCGAAGAGCCACACATGAAATATTAATTTCCCAGGTTGCCTGCATTTGCATAGTAATAAAAAGTTCATCCTCTTGGCCTACTCTGGGCCCTGTTAATATTTCTAGCATTTTACCTGAGATCTAGAGAGGGAGGAAAGTCAATGGAAAATCCTTCCTTGGAAATAAGAACCCTAATGGAGCTTCTTTGTCACCAGTGATTCAAACAAAACCTGAGGCTGAGTGTTGCATCAACCTGTTAAGAAAACATTCTCTAAGACAGGATCACTTCTAGTTTCACTTAGACCTTATTTGTTTGTTGTTGTTGTTTTTTAACCCATTTTTCTTATTCTAGAACACTCCCTACCACCCCCAGTGCCAAAGGCCTTGGATGTGCCCTGAAGAAAGTCGCTTTGTAAACTGTGGATTTTGTGATGGAGATGTTACTGACCTTCTTAACTGATGTATAGCTTATGACAGTTCAATTAGTCCAGACGAAGACCTACGATAAAGGCCTAGTATCTGTCTCTCTGCAGGCTCCCAGGAGAGGATGCAATCTGGCTTCACATTGTGCATGTTAATGCAGCAAGTTCCTTAATTACTGTTTCAGCAAGGACTAGGGGCAGCTCTCTGAGTTTGCACTGTTTCCCCAGAGCTGCAGAAAGAACCATGACTATCAGGAGACAAACAGAAGTGCATGCATAGAGGTGTTTAGGAGACAAATCAAGCCCTGAGAAAGGACTGGACAGTCTGTATAAAACGCAGACCTTTAGGGTACTTCTGGTAAGAGAAGATCCCCTCTATGTGGAAGGCAGCACAGCTGTCTGCTCTCTGCATGTTTCCTAAAAGTACCTAGAGACTACAAAGAAATCCTGGATTTTATATGCAAAGTCAGCTGCTCTAAAGAATATGCTGCTGCTCATCATCCCAGCCATGGCAGGCTGCACATCCAGTACACTTGTATGGTGGGCCTCGTACACCTGGAATAATGTGATATTTCTGATAGCTGCCAGGCAAAAGTTATCTTCCTGCTTCAGTAACTTTTCTGGTTTAGATTTGTGTTGGTGCAGCTAAACAAACCCATAAAAACACACAGACAAATATAGAAGCATTATTGATTTCTTCGAGGGCAGGTTCATTTTGGGATAAGCTTGCAGAAAAAGAAAGAAGCTGCCTCAGCACATACCTTGAAGTATTTGGCAATGTGCACATTCTGTACTCAGCTGTGCTTACCAGATAAGGCATTTGCATACATCGCAGCCAGGTACTTGATACTACAAGAGGATTCATAATGGGGTTTCAGGGGATTATAAACAGTAATAACCTCATGAGTGAGAATTTCAGTGTAATCAGTATAAAACAAAAGCACCACATAATGTCAGAGGATGAACCATGCGTTTATTAAAAGATAGGGAGCGATGGAAGAAGCGTGGTTTGTGAACTTGAAGTTTCAGCTTTGCAAAATCTAGTTATGGCATTTGGGGAGAAAAATTGCTGCTACATTATCAAGAACAGAAACATCACACTTACTAGGCAAGAGGAGTGTCTCTGGAAATCAATGGGGCAGAGATATGGTAGCTGGATGGGACAGGGAAACATAAACTGCAAGATGCCTGCCCCCTCTCCCCCCCGAAGATGTCCTGAGTTTATGACACAGGGACATTCTTTGGAGAACACTGAACCTTCCCAGTCTGATCACTTGAAAGTGGAAAATGGAAAAGAAGAAATGAAAAGGAAATGAAACATTAAAAAATGACCCCTTTGAGGTCCCTTGAAGAGTTGGTGCGGTTCTGACACACTCTGGCTCAGGCTGACAGCAGTGTAAGTTGGAAATGTATCTGTCACAAATACCAGCTGCAGCTGGGTCCCTAAATACTGAAAACTCATGAAGCACCCCATGAAAGCTCTTTTTTACTCGACAAATCATATTCCCTTCCCAGGCACTGCCCTCCCATGCTGTGGCTACTGAAGAGCAAGCCAGGTAGCTGCAGCATGGAAAGCCTCTCCACTTACAAGATATTTCAGGAATAGGACACAAGAAGAGCCCACAGTGGCTATCAATCAAATATGCCCTATGTGTGCTAGTTTCTTCCAAGTTTTACCCAGCAAATGAAAATCAGGACCTTATTTCTATGTGATAAAGTAAAGCTTTAGAACGTTGCTCCTCTAGTTATCAGTGGGACATGGCAACCTGGCATCGTCCCACACTTCCATTAAGACACAGAACCAAGCAAAATAGGAAGATGTCACAAGAGGAGAGATGAGCCACAGACACACAGAATGAGGCATAAGAAAAAAAAGAAAAGATACTTTGACTGAGAGCTGGAAAGCCAGCACAGCAAAAACATTTAAAAGTTTCAGTACTTATAGCCCAATGGGATTACTGTTATATTTCTGAAAATATCCATCCTCCAAGAGGTGTGGAGGATGGAAGTAAGCATTAAAGAATGAAATAGAAAAGCTTTGCTTGTACTTTTGCCACTGAAAAAAGACTACTTCAGACCTGAGAGCACTGCCTGAGGTTAGTAGGCAGCTTGTGGGCTTTCAGTTAGCCGAGCTGCATTGCAGCAAAGGTCTGAACCTGAAACAAAGCCTTGCACCAGATGAAATGGGAAAAAAAGGGGTTTTGTAACACTGCATTTGGGCTCCTGGGGTTCTTACTGCCACAAAATTTGTTATTTGCATTTATTTGTTCATATTGAAAATTTGGGGCATTATTAAGCACAAAAGGACCTCATATTGCAACCTGTATGCCCATTCCAAAACCTCACTCCAGAAGAAATTTCCACAACCAGCCCAAAGGCTGACTCCCAAGCATTTACAAACTCAAAATCTGCATCCTCGCTGTAATTCCACCTAATTTTTTGCATCCACTTTACTCCCACCCCTTACAACTTCACATCCTTTAGTAAGAAACAAGCTCAGCAGATACAAGAACGCAGGAGGTTCTTTTTATCTTATTCAAGCACTTAACCCAGGGAAAATCATTACATTGCTCATTACCTTAATTCCCTTTTAGCAGAGATAACCCAGACTGAAAGCCACCCCTCAACAAACTGTGAAAAAAAAGAAACCAGAATTCAGCTTTTTGCTGACCAAGCGATTTTTGGTGCTAATGAAAATCAAAGCCTCCAACTTTGAAAGTAAAAAAAAAAAGAAAAGTAAGATTAAAGTTAATTACCCATCCCTCCTTCTTTCAGGCTCAGAGCATCATGTCGGTTGTGTTTGCTTGCTGGTAAGAACGGGAGTGGAGCTGTGTGCTCAGCTCTCCGAAGCATAATGAGAAGGAACCTCATTAAAATATAGGTGAGGCTCCTCCATAGGGTTCTCCTGCATGCTTTGTCCAACAGTAACTTAATCACAAATGCTCACTAGCATGTACAGGATGCTGGCACAGTAAAAGGATGTCTACAGGTGTGGATCAAGTGCAATCAAATGCTGAATGTAACTTGGTGACGAAGTCAGGCAAACTTCTCAATATCACAAACTGCTGACAACAGGTTACTTTGCTCTTTGAGAGACTCGGAACAGAGGAGTCGCAGTAAGGCTCATTTCTTTCCCCATTTCAGAAAATAAATGACAAGCAAAAATGCATATCTGTTGCTTTCTGAGTGCCCAGGAGGGCAGGGCTGGCCCTGCAACCCCACATGCTGATGCTTAGCTCCCCTTGAGCCTTTCTCTTCATTTTATTTGAGCATGGCAAGAGCCTGCTGGTTTCCAGCATGTGCTGTCAACTGCAAGAAGAGAATAAGTCTTTGCATTCCTGAATCCTAACCTACATTCACATCTCTTGAATTGTATTTTGTTACTTGACTCTCAGCATGTGGCTGGACTCTTAGACAGCTTCAAACAGCAAGGAGCAAGAGAGTGACTCACAGAGAATCCTACACATGCAAGTGATACAGAACATTTGCAGGTATTGATGCACACTTAAAACCTCACCAGCATGGAGCTGCTCCAACAGCTGCAAGGAAAGGAGAAAGGCAGCACCCATCCTATGAAGACTATCTGGCTTATTCCTGTTTGTATGCACCCCTTTGGGTGCCACACTGGGGATGCTCATCCCAGAAAGCTGAAGGGAAGGAGAAGGTACATGGAAATGCAAGTAAATGCAGTTATTCTCTGCTCCCTCTAAAACAAAAAAAAATAATTCAAGTGAAGACAGCTCAGAAATGGGAACGACCCTTGAGGTTAGCTCTGCAATCTGTATTTGCACTTCCTCTGTGCTATTCCCCCCCCCCCCCCCCCCCCACACACACACCCTTCTGATTATTTCTTGTTTTTAATTAGCTGTGGCACACCCAGCTTCTCAGAAATTCCTGACATAGCCTGGACTCTATCCAGTCGCTAGAGGAGCCTGCCTTCATCTGCCTGCTTTATCAATAGATTGGAGCATGGCTGTAACTGCAAATAGGTCAGTAACTCTACAGCTAGCTGGGAAGATAGAAAAACAAATCTCCCTTCTACAAACTGCTGCCTTATCCCAATGATATGAGCAGATTCTTTCTACTTAAGAATGCTGCATGTTCATGATCTTTTTTCCAATAAACATCAACCTCTCCTTATATTGTTCTATTCTGTAATGTTTGGTATTTTGCCCACACCAGAAATGAATGGGCCATCTGAAATTACAAAAGGAATCCTGTTTGACGGTCTCTTATCTCTGCTTTCTCTTCTGATTCCTTCTTCAAATTGCAGACCTTGCAGTGGTTGGTCAAAACAACATTTTCTCCACTGAAACATGACAAAATCCATTCTGAAATTGCAGAAGCCAATTAAACATTTCAGATGTAGAGATAAATAAGCCCTGGATCACGACTAGAGAAGATCAACAAAAAACAAGCAGAAAAGAAGAGAAAACATTTGCACAGAAAATATGTAGAGGTTGTAGGCAGACAAGTGCTGGGAACCCAGTACATTCATTGGCTGCTCTCAACTAAACCCTGCAACTGTGCTGCTTCTCTCAAGAAGCAATGTGTTCAAAAGACCAAACGGCCTCTGCATTTTTGCTTATAACAAATCCAATACTTGCAGAAGTGCTTTGTAAACTAAGTTATAAAACTAGCAGAGAGACTTAAACAGGCTGTTAAAACCATCTTCATTTGTATAACCTAATCTCACCTTCACTATGATACCTGAAGGAAAATGAAATTGATGAAATAGAATTTCTTAGACTAACTTATAATGTAAAAGCTTTAATGGGCTGCATGGAGAAGGGCCAACTGTGGATGCAGCACAAAATTCCTGCATTCCAGGCTCAGAGATGACCTATCTGTTAATCTCGGGGGGAGATGCAGCCCCACTGCAACTCCGAAGCATAAGAAAAAGTGGAGCTAAATTAAAAGGATGGAGCACATACTTGGCCTGGGTCAGCCCTTGCAGGCTGATGCCAATATTCAGAGAAAGAAAATCAGTGATTATTCATCAGCCAGGGGGCTTCTTGGGATCAGCGCCCCAGGGCTAGAGGAAGGCTGCTTGCAGGAGGAATCCAGTGCAGATCTCTCTCTCTCCAGAGAAATCTAGTAGAACGTAAAAGCAAGAAATGCACTAAAAGCATTCCAATTTTCTCTAAATTTGGCCTGATTATTCATTTTTATTTCCTAGCACAATAACTGCAGTTCTGCTTTGCTGTCCATTGTGCCTAGGCAAGCTTAGGCAATTTATTGCTTGCTTTAACTTGACAAATAAGCACTGATCCACTAGTAGAAGAGGCATTTAATAAATCTGCAGAAGAAATAAAATAATCCATGCTGGGAATGCAAACACAGCCAAACAAGATTTATGGTCACTTGTGCGAGCTTCCCTGCCCCACAGTGCCTGCCTCATTGGCTGTGTTTTTCACCCCACATTCACAGTGAATGTGCTTATCCCTATGCTGCATGCTCCACACTGCAGTGACAAAGTTGTCTGAAAGAGGAGATTTAGTTATTTCTTCTGCTATATCCCACACAAATGATTTCTGCAACATAAAAGCTTGGCAAAGGAACTGGGAAGTTTTGTAGGAGGAGGGTATAAAGCATATTGCATAGGGGAGCAAAACGTTCAATTATTAAAAGTGGAGCCTGCAGCTGGCGGCAGCTGCCACAATGCCAAGTGGCAACACTCCCCCATCACCCTCCTCGGCCACTGTGCAGGTCCCCACTGCAGGCAGCAGGGACTTCTATCCTCAAACAGAAAATGCCATTTAGCTGATGGCAGCACATGGGAGATACCGCTGGCACCTGGACCCAAGAGGTTCTGCTCCTCAAATTTATGCAAAGGTTTTGACAGGGCTGGGGGCTCTGCAACATTTTCTCCACAAAAGAACATTCCTGTCCTTCAGAACAGTCCCCACAAATAGAAAATAAAAACACAAAAAGCAGTTCCTAAATGCAATTGGAGAACAGCGTGTTGGTCATGCTGACATTTCTGGTGACACAGAGAGCATGTAGATTTGTAACCAAGGCTGAATAAAAAATGAATGCTTTTACATCTGAGGTTGAGGTTCAAAGTCATTCCTGGGGAAAAAAAATGGAGCATATTAGGGAGAAGGAGCATTTTTTGCTACTTGGAATTCACAGTTAAGAGGAACGGATTTACATGGATGGATGGATAGATGGATGGATGGGTGGACAGATAGGTATAGACAGACATGTATTATTTATTATCTTATTATGTTATAATATATACAACTACTTTTTAAACATGACTGTCATTGTTACAACCACAAGTTTGTTTAGATGGCTTTTATACACTAAACAAGCAACCTTTTTACAAACACATCTCACATCTCACATCTGAACAAAAAGTGACAGAGAAAACGTCTTTTCGGGCAAACTGAGCCTTCTTTGAAGTGTCTCTAACTCCAAATCCAAATCCACAGTCTTAATTGGTTATATGACTGACTTTTCCTTCTTCTAAGGATTACTAAAAAATTCACTACAAAGACATCAGATCTTCAATGCTGTCATTGTAAACTTCAGCTAGCGAGGCAATGGAATAAAGCATCCTGGCAGCTAACACAACTTGAGCTGAACACTGTGCGTTTCCTATTTATTTTTGTGATTCACATTAATAAATGTGACAGCTGTAGGTGTAAGATTTCTGAAAAGTACCTCCCTGATAACTGTAATAGCCTTATTGTATTTTATTAAGCAAATTGATTAAAACATACAATTCCCAGGGCTGAAATTTTATACATGAGCTTTTGTAGTGAAGCTCATCTTTGCAAGTGATTTAGCATTCCCGAAGATGAAAACATGCATTTTCGTAAAAACTGAATGTTTATTAAAGATTTATTGATCTGCACTCTCCATAAATATAGAGAAACCCTTTCAACCATCTTTAAGTGGCAGGTTAGTGAGTCTCCAGGCCAGGAACACACTTACTGACCATTTTCTCTGGGGTAGATGTGCAAGGAAGAAAAGAAGTTTAGCATCAGAGCTTAACCATGTGAGTCTTTACAAACCCAGGAGGCTGATCCTGTGAACATAGCTGATGCATGCAGTCACCTCAATTGCAGTTGGAAGAATAAGATGAAAAGAGATTATTCCCAAGGGCATGGGCTTTAAAGGAGAGGAGAGGAGAGGAGAGGAGAGGAGAGGAGAGGAGAGGAGAGGAGAGGAGAGGAGAGGAGAGGAGAGGAGAGGAGAGGAGAGGAGAGGAGAGGAGAGGAGAGGAGAGGAGAGGAGAGGAGAGGAGAGGAGAGGAGAGGAGAGGAGAGGAGAGGAGAGGAGAGGAGAGGAGAGGAGAGGAGAGGAGAGGAGAGGAGAGGAGAGGAGAGGAGAGGAGAGGAAATAAGAGAGGAGAGGAAATAAGAGAGGGAAGGGAGGGGAAGGGGGTGCAAAAAGAAATAAAGGGTAAGAAATGGGTCACTAAAGCACACAGGTGGAATACGGTGGGTGCTGCTTGCCTTCTCTCCACTGGCATGGGTCACTGCTTCAGGAAGCAGAGTGGAACAGGATGTTTGTGTGGTGTTCCCCTCTCCATTGGGCACATCCACCCCACACATCACATTTGTCCCACACAGGAAGGCAGAGGTCTGGGTGCTGCAGCAGGTCCCAGGCACCCTGAAGAAGGAGAGTCTTAGAGCAAGGCAGCTGGCCTGGGCTGGCAGGAGAGTGTTTTTGCATGCCAGCCATTTGGATGCGGGTGCTCAGCTGGAGACAGAGTGCCTGCTTTGGAGAACCCTTTGAACATTTTGCTCTTTTTGAACTTAAGACTGAATGTCAGTAATGATCAAATAAAAATAGCAGGAATTCATGTGCAGCTCACTAATTTATATCACCTTCTGGATACTCATCCAAGACCAATCCTTTAGAGTCTCACACCTCACCATGTTGGGAAAAAAAAGAAAAAGAAAGAAATCTTTCTTCTTTGGACATTTAGTGGCACAGCCACAAGCCACACTTTGCAGACTTAATGACTTCAGAAGGGTTGTGCAGCCTTACCTCGGGGCAATGTTTGGTCTTTAAGGTCCAAAATCTGCAAATACTGTACATACAGAACTTAATTTACAGAGCCTTGGTGAAATCTTACCTGGCCACAAAATGCTGAGATTTTATCTTCTGAAGGCTTTCTTTGATGTCAATGGACTATTCAGCTGGTACAGCTGAGAGTATTCCGGGTCAGCCCACAACATGGATTGCACCCTTTTCTGCCCACTGAAAGCTGGCAAAGAAATGTGAGTCCCTCCAAAGCAGGCACAGGAGGCTGCAATAAGAGCGACCTTGATGTTTACGCTTACAAAACATTACATGTCCTTATTATGGGGTAATGCTTTATAATTAAACTCTTACTGATGTTAAGGGACCTTGAATACTCTGGGTAGTAACGACCTCATTGTTTAGTGTCTGAAAGCACACTGCAAAAGAATTTATTTTCCCATTGCTGTCAGAAGTAACAACCTGAAAACAGGCACTTATATGTCCCCTAATTTTTTCTTTTTACTCCAAGCAGTGTGTCCACATACAAACATATGTACATATACATAGAATCATATAATCATAGAATCACCCAGGTTGGAAAAGACCTTGAAGATCATCAAGTCCAACCGCAGCCTAACCAGTACCCTAACTCTAACAACCCTCCACTAAATCATATCCCCGAGTACCACATCCAAACGGCTCTTAAACACAACCAGGGATGGCAATTCAACCACCTCCCTGGGGATCCTATTCCAGTAGGTATGCTATACACATAGGTATAGTAGCCAAAAGTAATGCTTCCTATTTATTTCCATGGAAACTACAACAGACACAAAGAGCACAACAAAAAACATTTAATAGAGCAAAATTTCAGCTTCAAAACACTATTTTTTTCAACATAGTCACCACCAGTAGCTATGCATTTTTGCCAGCAATGAGCATGCCTTACTTATAAAAATCTGCACCAGTAGAGGTGATCACTATTGCCATTGCTGAAACACACCATCCACCATCTCACTGTGCTCACATCCACTGTTTGGTCACCATAAACATTCAGCAAACATCAGTGAATGTCAATGGGTGCCATTTTTTCTGCATGGAGGTATTCCATCACATACCTTTGCTTCATATGCAATTCCATGACAGAAGCCATTCTGTCAAACTGCTCCCCTGCTGCCATCTGGTACACAGCAACAAGATGTAATGGTGGGAAGGTACAGTCTTTGCTGCCATACCACCAACATCCAGTTCTGATGGTGTGGGCCAGCAGAATAAAAGAAGAGGCATTACCTTCAGAGCAGCCCTTGTATGGGTATGTGTGTGTGTGTATATATATATGTATATACACATACATGTATGGACACAGACACCCTCCCCTCTAACTTTTGATCATGGATTTATATAATCACACAAAGACATCAAGGCTTTTCCACACTCGTTCTGCACAAAGAACCCTAAAATGAGATACTGCTTATAGGTGGTGTAATTGTTTTATTTATAGAAAATAGGTTCCTGGATTTCTTGTAAGGTTTCCAAGTCTTGCCATTTTGTAGTCACTTACAAGTGACAAAATATGAGGTCATTTTCTCTCTTTGTGTTGAACTACTCTAAAGCCCAGATCTGTTGGGATATAATATCCCAATTTGGCTGAATCTCCTACAATGCATTCATAGCTTTAACACCTTCCTGATGGTGGAAATTCAGACTATTAAAATGTGCAAATATATATAGTGAACCTTCAAACTGCCTGAACATGCCTGCAGTAGACCTGCTGAAATCCACAAGGGCAGTGAAATGTAGAGTTAATTCCTGCATTCCGCTCTATATCTATCCTGCTAGGACAATAGACCACCGTCCATACACTTTTCTCTCCTGAAGAATAAAATCCACCAGTAGCCATCACATTTAGCAGCATCAGCATGAATTCAGGGTGGGCAGAAGCTGTAAACGGATTTTACTTATACTTTAGATTTCATCCAGATCTTAATTTCAGAACATCCAGCACCATGCTGCACACCTCAGGAAAGCTCTGCTTTGGGACTGTATCTTGCCCATTTTTAATGTGAAATATTCTCAGAAGTTTCTGCAATTTCAGTTCAAAATGAACCTGTCTGAATGCAAACCTTCCAAAGGAATAGCATGCAGATGAGAGATGAAGAGCTTTTTCCCAGTATAAGAGCTAATGGGTCCAGTCATAAATCTTGTCTCATGGATTAAACCCAGAGGATCAAACACAGAGATTTATTACTTCATTTATTACTACATCCAAGTTAATCACTATCAGGAAATAGTTCATTCCATGCAACTAGAATTCTTTTTCATAATCAGGTCATGGTTTCCTCAGACATACTTGTTATTTTTTATGGCTATGGCTTATGATTTTTATAGTGCTGATTCAGTCTGCACGTACAGCAAACTTACCAATGGCCCATAAAGGATGTGGCTTTGGATTTGGAGCCTGCCTCTACTTTTCACAATTTCCTAGGCTGCGCTCCTTCCTGCCTCCAAGCCACCTCGTCCAGGTTCTACAAGTTTCTTTTGTCTGCCTCCACTAAAACCAGTGAGTTTCCTCTCTTCTCACCATCTCCAGCCTTTCCTAAAGGCAAACAGTGCTTAACAATCCTTGCAGGCCTGGGTAAGGCAGACCAAGCAATGTGAAAAATTGCATCTGGAGTCAGAGTCCTTCAACAGTTTAGGAATGTAATGTAATAAAAGGATTCTGAATCTTTTAGCAAGTAGCTGCTGCTGTCACTACCAATGGCTGAAAGCCAACCCCCTAAAATCTACATTGTGTTGTAGCTCCCAAACCCCACAGGGAAAAAGAAACAGATGTCAAGGTGCGCCTCCCTTTTGCAAAGCATAGACTGCATAATAGGAAAACTTCCTCCATAACAAAGGTGTAATTAGCTCTTCTGTCCCAGTTCATTTAGCAGTGGAGTTGAATAAGGTGGATATAATCACTGGAAAGCTGCTTAGACAAAGCTAATGCAACAAGAAAGATAAGATCTAATGTAGTGCCATAGGATGCTGAAAGGGAAGCAAACTGCACATCCAGGGGAACTCAGCTAAATTGTTTTCCGGGCTGAAAATAAATAAAAATAGAGTGGCATTTTCCTTATCAGGGACAAAAAAATTTATGTGATTAATTCAGCAATTTAGCTGTAGTTTATTTGTGTGTTAGAGATAACAGCGGGGCTGTGGGTAAAAGCCAGCTCACTCATGCTCCTGACTATTAATAATGCGTGCAGATCTTATTCACCTACTGAAAGCAAAACAAAATGAGCCAAAAGAAACCAACAAAGGAGTTCTGCTGTATGAAAAATGAGTTTAATGTGTTTGCCCCTTTCTTTCCACAGAACATTACTGCAACACTTTTGTTAGTACTGCAGGTAAATCAGATTTATCTTGCTAGTCAGTACCACTATCCCAGTGTTAGAGAGGGATATCTTGGACATGGAGAGCAATAGAAATGCAACACAGAAAATATGAGAGTCTAGTATGTACAGAATGCACAAGGTATTTATACAGATGTACACAGATTAGAAAGATCTAAAATAAACTGGATGGTGGCGCACTGCAAACATTCATTGGCTTGGAGAAAAAAAGATCCTAGAATGGTTCTTAATTTTTATTTTTATTTATTTATTTTTGAATATCTGAAAGCAAGAGAATGGACAAGAGCAAGCCTACGTCTGGGGCTTTGCTCTCCTGGACTTTCAGGCCTGAGGAGCATCTGTATGATTCTGATATACTTCTTACAAGCTGCAATTGTGCAATATCCATGCCTTCCCCCACCCTGTGCCTACCATAGCTTCTCATGGAAGATGACACTGGGCCATAATTTTCCAGGCAAAACTGCAAGTATTTATATTAATTACTATCAAATTTTCTATATTTATTACTAATTTATTTATATAAATCCTAATAAAACAAACTAGAGATACAAATTAAGAATAAAAAGAAGTATCTTTCACTGTTCTAATACCCCCATTCTACATTCATGCAACAAAACTGAGCTGAATGCTGGGTGTGGAAGAATGGCTCCCAGCTCCCGCCTCATTTCTCCTTAGCCTCTCTAATTTCAAGGCATGCTTGAATACTGGTTTTATCCCAGACAGTTACACATATAGGCCTAAGTATGGAGGTTTGTAATGCCTGATGGCATGGACCCACTTCTCACCCCATACATTCTGTGCCCATCAGCAGCCTGCCCCCCACAGTTGCTGGAGTTATGTCAGATGCACATCTGGAGGCCCACATGTGCACCAGCAGCACATCGGTGTGTTTGTTGGGCAGGGCACACTTGCTGCCATAAGAAGGATCCCTGACTGTGTACTCCTTGGCCAAAGACCATACCACAAGCATATTCCCAGGCATACGATGGAAGCAGCTACTCTGCTACTTCCCTCAGTTGATGAGCAGCAATTGCTAAGAGTCTGCCACATGCATCTGAGCGATATTTATGAGTTCATATGTGGACTGAGAACCTCAAGAGAATCGTGGCCATGAAATGTGGTCAAGAGTAGGAAGAAAATAGGAAAACAGTCAGCAGTGAAAAAAGGACATTAGATTACATCTGGGAAAATATCCAGGGGATTACATTTTCAGTATATGGAAAGCCCAGATATAAGACTTTCTACACATATCACAATATCAGTGAATAATATTTTTTTCACTCTTCTGTCACTTCTCTTATTTGTGAAGCGTTACTGCGTATTTACAAGTGCACATTTTCTCTCCCCTCCTTTCTGAAATAGCCTTTTGCAACAAGCACAGTGGGACAAAAAGTGGTCTCCAGGTGTGCACTATACTTGAAGAAAAATATCCTCTTCCACCTCATTTTATCACCTTATTTACACAACAATCTTGGCAAATACAGGTGAATAATATAGCCTCTAATGGTTAAATGGATGTGCAGAGGAGACAGTGCAATAAAGCCCTGCTACTGCCCCATGTGTTGAAGAGCTGCACTGCCTCTTCTGCTAGCAGAAGTGGAGGGCACAAATGAAATGCTCTGAGGATAGCATGCTCTTTAGGAAATATGAAAGCTTTGTTTTGTCTTGGCTCCAGGAGTGTTAAATCAAATCAAGCTTAACTAAGGCTCTCTCAATCCGCATAAAGCCCTTGGGGAACTCAGGAGCTCAGAACTGCAGCACGTCAGATGAAAACCACACACAAACTGCAAATTTACCATCCCAAGAACTTAGCTGGTGTTCAAGTGCCCTGCTAGGCAAAGCAATGGGACTGTGTTGACTGCAGGTGTAGCCTTTCACTACTCAAGAAATACTGCTTTGGTTTGGTTTTGCTCCCCACATTCCCTTCATAATACTGAGGGGATCAGCAATGGCTGATTATTTTTTGTAGTAACAGTCCATAAAAGAGGAATTCAATACATCACATGTAAAATGTGTGATAACAAATCAGAGTAAGTGACCAAGAATCAATGGCAGCAGTTTTGCTTAAGTATTAGGTATCTGGCAATCACTTAGAAAACAAATTGGCTACTCAAGAACTAATCCATTTCTGTAATGAGTAAGTACATTATTAAAGATCTCTAACCTGGAAAAAAAAGCAAGAGCAAAATACTAGGTTATCCTCTGAAAATATATATATCCAAAAAACTAAAAACCACCAACCTCAGACAGTCTATAGGATTCTACTGCTCCAGTGCCTGATTTTAATCTTCCCATACATCTATCCTCATTTTCTGTGTGCTCAGAGTAATTCAATACCATGGAGAAAAAATTTCATCAAAGGGAAAAGGAACTGTAAACTTGTGATATCCACAATAGAGCAACACTGAAGTCCTGGAAAAGGAATAAAGGATTCTCTGCTTACTTATGAAAAGCACTTCCAGGATTGGGAATATTGACAAGAAAGAAAAGTGAGGCAACAGAGGGAGGAATTAAGTCTTGCTTGCCATTCCCTATGCATGCAGCTGGCAGGGGCAGGCAGGCACACATGGCAGGCTTGCTCACTCCCAGGGCCTCCTTAGGAACTGGAAGCCATCTGAGAAGGGAAAGTGATGGCTGGAAAGTGACGCACTGTGTATGTCAGTCATGAAGATAAAGAGAAAAAAAAAAAAAAAACCTAACAAAACAGTAAAATATGGATTTTTGGCTTGCTTTGGTAGTGAAAAGAGCATGAAAAAAACATGACATTGAAGTGAAATTTTCACAAGTCTCATCCTCTTGACACTTCCTTCTCCTTTGCACTATGAAAAATATTTGAGGTAAAAACAATTTGCTAAATTATTTGTGCAGGAGTCCCATTTTCCTTTTCAGTATTGTTTGTTTTCCATTTTGTTCTTAATTTTAATTTGATCACAGTAAACCCATTGGGAACCAAACATAAGAAGTGGATTACTTTAAATTCTAATCACAGCAGAATATATTCATCCTAAATATTCTATATAAAAGCTCAGGTCATCTATTAAGTTAACCTGCACAGACACCCATTAATAAGGCATGCTCTTCATTAGAGACCTTGATCAACCCTGGAGATACACAATGCCCCATAGTAACTCTCTGGCATCCAACACTGTGGAGTAAGAATTCTTTTGCATGGAGGCTGCAGCTGTACAAAGTCACTATAAAACAAATACAGCTGACTGACGAAGGACCCCTTTGCTTATGTAGCCAGATCCTAAGTGGCCTAAAGCCATCAACTCAGTGCATGCACCAACTGCTCTGTGACCAGCTCCAGAAACAAAAAAAGGCGACAATGGAACAGAAGCTAAAGAAAGTCTCCCCACATGAAAAAGATCAACAGTGGCCACCATATTCTGCCAGACAGACAGCCAAATAGCTGTCTCAGAGCAGTCTCCATAGCCCAGCCTTGCAGGACCTAAACAGGAACCATTGCGTCACAGCTCAGGCAAGGGCTGGACCCCTTGCACAAACACAGATGAGATTTCATAGAATCACAGAATGGCCTGGGTTGGAAGGGACTTCAAGGATCAACTGCAGGCAGGGCTGCCAACCTCCTTATCTATTTTATATGTATGTCCAAAACTAAACAAAGCAAAAAAGAATTAAAAAACCTGACAGATTGGAAAGGGTTTACTAACTGCAGAGTTAAATATTGAAGTCTCTGAGTTCCTTAGCAATTTAGAAGGATTAATTTTGCCTTGTACATATTCTGGACTGTCCTAAGAACTGCCGATAGCAAGTGTTTTTGGTTAATCTTTCGATTAATCTCTCTTCAGCAGGGGGAATTGTTTTTGCCACTTGATTATCATACAGCAGACTAAATTCTGTTCTCATCATTTGATTTATAAATCTCCCTGTTATTTTTTTTTTTCTCTTTTTAGTTTTTTTTTGAAAACACGCTGTCAATAAATAATGGAGGAGGAAAGTAATTCAGCCCCAGATTCTTAATATAATAACCACGCAGATGACAGCATATAGGTCACCAGCTGTAGCGTAGCATAATACAAAATTTGCAGGAAATCTGTTAGAAAAACAATTTCAGCAATGAGGAATACATGATAGCATAAACAATTTTACACAATGATCAAGAAATGAACCTGCCCTTCCATTGCCCTCCTATTTTCCTACTGTTGTTTCAGATTTGCCTCTTTATTATAATAAAATGTTCCTTTATGTTTCATTAGGTGTCTGAGACAATGCATAACAGACAGCAGAGAGCAAAGATGTAAGTGTGACTCAGAGCACATAACAAGCCTTATCTTGCAAAATCCCATACAATGAGAACTGAGGATACAATGATCCTGTGTTGCTCACTGTATAAGAGGGAATTTTATTCCCTATTGCACTCACACTGAAGCCTTCCATCCAAATTCAAATGAATTTTCCAAAATGAAACACTTCTAAGTTAACACTAAAAGCATGAGAAAGAAGTAAGAATAATACATCATCCATGCAAGAAATGCTACATAGCATTAGGGACACAAGGGAAATTCGGAGCAATGACATCAGGACAAATCCCTCGATGGCACAAAGTTGCTTTGTAACAATTACATGTAGTCAACTTAACTTCCACTTTCAAGGTCAAACCTGGAAAATCTAGCCTGTGAATTGCATGAAACCTTCTGAGCCAGTATCAGCGGTGGGCAAAACTATCGTATAACCAACCAGAGAGTCAAATCAAGTGATCTGTCATGAAAATAAAGGTGTAAACCCAGATTGCCTAAACTAGAACTAATGGCCCTAGGGAAAGCAGACATTTCAAACCAGATGCTTAGATCATTAGGCCACCTGCTATACATGAGCTCAGAAGGCCAGCAGCTACAGTAGAATTCTTCACACTCTCTCATTTTCTTCCTAAATTAACAAGTCTCTTTACACAAAGTATTTATGCTGGGTATTTTACTTTTTCATTTCTGTCTCTACTTGGAAGCCCTAAGGATTTCTTCCCCCACTACTATGAAAAGAGAGGGAGTATTATTTGATAACCACCAGTCAATAATATCTGTTCCTTCAAATTATACTAAAAAACACAATATCTCTAAAAGAGTAATTTCTTTAATGTACATACAATTAATTTGTGCATAAAATCTTGCAAAAATTATTTCATATGAAAATGGATTTCAAATGTAACCCTGCTGGCTTTCTTTCTTTAAATGAAATTAGTGCATCTTGGTCTTGAATTTGGGTATATATATTATTTATACATTTTTGCCAAATGATTTAGAAGAATCAGTCACCTAAATCACATAGGATTACCTTTTCTTTGTCAATTCAGTGAGTGAAATGTTGCAACAACAATAATAAAAACTAAGAAATAACAGAGAGCAGGTAAGAATCCACACACCATCAATGTGTCATGAAATCTGGGTGCACTGAGAACACAGGAGGTCTCCAAGATCTTTCAAACTTAAAGAACTCACAGCATGCAGAAGTGCTACTGGTGTTATCAGTTCTTTTGTTTTACCATTCTCTCTCAAGAACATTATGCAATCAACTTCATGTCAAAGAAAGCAATTAGAAAAGAAAAAGGTAAAGGGATTTAAAATGGTTTTGTGCTCTAAATTACAAAGCTGTCCAGATCAGACTTTCTGCACTTTGTGCAGCTGTGCAAGATCTTTTCATTTGTTACTCTTAAAGCCACTGGATAAAATGAAAGGGGAAAAAAACACCCAAACCACCAGATACTGAAGCATGAATAGCTTCAAAAAAACAAAATATATATCAGAATATTTTTTTTCTATATTGGATAAGAAGTTGCTAGAAATAGAAGAAATGTTTGTTCCTCATTCTTAGGTTTTTATGTGTGTGAATTCAATTGTCTTAACAAGGTGATTGGCTGGTTCTTTATTTAAAACAGAACGAGCAAAAAGACAGAATACAAATAATATGGAAAGGTTGGACTTTTTATTTTATTTGCACCCATGTGGCATGTAGTGTTGTTCACTTCGATAATAACAAATTTTAATAAAAGTATCCTCAATGACAGTCAAGTAGGAACCACCAAAGAAAAGATGTTTACTATCCTGGCCATATTCCCTGCTCCTCAGATTGGTAATTCTCTCTCTCCCACCCCAGCTGCAACCAGCTACACATGACGTTGTTCCCTGCGTCTTTGTGCTTCAGTGATGAGAAAAGAAACAGAAGAGGAGTGCAGGTGGGTGTGCTCTTCTGTTCAGTGAAATTAGTCTGTCACACTATTAAAACAAGGGATTAGCTATAATTCCTTGACCTCCTTTATGCTGAAGTTCTTTGACGTCTTTATTTCACCAATTTGTAAAGTGATGAGTAATATCAACTTTTTCTTAGTATTCCAATTGCCATAATATCTGAGCAATCTCCAAATTAGTTATACTGCAACGACTGTACTGAGGAAATGTATTTACGTCTCATTAAAAAAAGAACTGAGTCATGGAGAAACCATGCGTATGGACTAACATTTGAAGTCTGCAAATCCAGAACAAGGGCCCAGGCTCCCTAAATCCAAGTCTGTTACACTGCACAACTCACAGCCTGTTACTGTAATCAAAACTACAAAATGGTGGTTTGCATTAATATTTCAACATTTCTGGTTGTGGGGAGGACATCAGAAACAGCACACAGCACAGAGTAAGGCAGCCCTTGATGCAAAGTTGAATAGAACTGTATTTAGCAATTGCTCCAAAACAAGCCAGGCATAGATAGAGGACAGGAATACTTTGCAGTGAAAGGATTAGGAATAGGAACATCTCATTCAAAAATGCAGAGCACATGAGAAAAGTCAGAAACATTTTTGTATGCATGGAAACACCCCTCAGCAGACTGCTCTTACTCTCTGTCTTGATATACACTTAGAAAAGGCGAAGCAGAGGAAAGGAATGCTCTGAAGCACTCAGGAAATCTCCAGGCCAATGGGAATTCAAGGCAGCACCCAGCTCTAAGTGTTTTAACTGACCTAACAACACAAGAAATTACTAAACATCAAGAGCCACTTTTATCTAATATTGCTTGTAATCATTACCAAAAAGAAAATGCAAAAAGTCTGGAGACAGTTTGGTGAAAGCCGGGAAGCTAATTTGCCATTTGCATCAGTCAGTTAGAAGAAGAAACAATTTTGTATCCATGACAAATTACATGTGAACAGGTGAAAAGTAACCTTGACTAATGGTTTGACATGTATGTAGAGAGGAATGGGAAGGAAACTGCCTTGCTAAAAAGAGAACCATTTGTGACATTAGAAGAGAGTGATGAAATCAGCCAGAGTACAGTCAATGAGATTTGAAGGAAAGCAATCTGAGGATGCTGCTTGAAGGCAGACATTTTGTTCCATCCCTAACTTGAAGGAAGAAAGGAAGTATTCTTGTACATTCATATTTCAAGTTTTCACTGCAACAGTGATACAAATGGCACCGTGTGACCATGCCATATAACTTCTCATTCTTCATACTATTTCATGCCATTGTCTTTGAAACTATCACTACTGAAGCACAGTATTTCCATTATGTGTAGGTGTAAAAGGAGAGCGGTTTTGCTCAATGGTTGGATTTGATGGGAGGGGAAAGAGGGAGAAAGAGACACACACACTTCGTTTTCCCTGAAGAGCAGTGTGAGATTTCCAATCCTCAGCTTTAACACATAAAATATTAAGAGCCAATTTTCAGCTGCACCTCTGTCACTTCCATTATCATTCTACACGTCCGGAGGTGATAATGGACTCAGTAAATTGCAGCCTCTTTCCATCCCAGACCATGAGGGTGTTCACCTAGGGACAACTCAGCACAAAGGATGGCTCAGATATATGCTAATAGCATCCAGCAGCCAGGAGCTAAGGAAGACACCAGGTTGTGTTCAGAAACAAAAAGACACTGTATAACAAAGGCAGGAGGAAAACACCCAGAAACAAAGCAAATTAGGAGGGGAAAAAAAAAAAAAAAAAAAAAAGAAAAAAAAGAAAAAAAAGAAAAAAAAAAGGGAAAGGAAAGGAAAGGAAAGGAAAGGAAAGGAAAGGAAAGGAAAGGAAAGGAAAGGAAAGGAAAGGAAAGGAAAGGAAAGGAAAGGAAAGGAAAGGAAAGGAAAGGAAAGGAAAGGAAAGGAAAGGAAAGGAAAGGAAAGGAAAGGAAAGGAAAGGAAAGGAAAGGAAAGGAAAGGAAAGGAAAGGAAAGGAAAGGAAAGGAAAGGAAAGGAAAGGAAAGGAAAGGAAAGGAAAGGAAAGGAAAGGAAAGGAAAGGAAAGGAAAGGAAAGGAAAGGAAAGGAAAGGAAAGGAGAAAAAAAAAAGAAAGGTGTGTTAGCTCACTTCTCAAAATGATGACTGTAGTGCTTTCCTGGCAGACTTCTGCTGAAAATATACTGGGCAACCAAACTTCTTCATTGAGTCACATCCAGTCTGAGCTACTTACTGCTCTATTTGAGCCATGCTGCTAAAAATTACTGAGAAAAATGGTATCTTAATTATTATGTGACAGCAAAATGGATCATAGTGCAGGCCCTGACAGAGTTGCCACTGGTACTCAGTGTGTCCGCTGAGCTCTGGGTGGATTCCGGAGCTAGTCAAACAAAAGCTTCACAGAGAGAAAACAGTCCCGCAGCCTCTTTCACAAGGTCCAAGCTCTGTTTGAGAGCCCAGGACTGCCAGAAGTCTTCTCTTGCTAGATCAGGGGGATGCTGTGGAGAAGCAGGCTTGGTGCAAGCCTTGGTGCAGGCTTGCTCATAGCCACATTGCACTTCTAAGTGACACACATTGATTCCACAGTCAATGGTCAGTGATTTTTTTGAACTATGAGAGTTTAAACCAACCTCCATGGATTGTAAGCCTATAAGACATCTCATTCTTTTCTCATGGATGCAAAAAATCCAAAACCCAAACCCAGCAGTGTAGATGGAAAACCTCCAATTGATATCAGTTAAATTGGGATCACACCCAACATACTGCAGGGCTTTCCTGTGTTAACAGCTTTAAAATTAAAAATAGATAAATAAATAAATAAATAAATAAATGGAGAGCCAGACAGTGAGGGACTGTATTGATCCTGGGAAACACTGTGTGCAGTAGCAACACTGCTTCAGCTGGGCAAACAACCTGGTGCACTCGGTTCCTGGGACATCATCCCTGCTGCTTAGGCCCATTTCATTTTCCTTAGCCAAAAAAGCAACATCTGCTAAAGCCCTCTCCTGCCATACTGCTGAGCAGCGTACTTTGCTCCAACATGCTGTACTTACAGTGCTTATCATTTAATTATAGGTTTTTCCATCTAAACACTCTTCACATATAACAGGAAAGTGAAACAACATAAACATGGTTAGGACCCAAAAATGCTTGAAACAACCTTTTTTAATGTTTTCCTCAAAGACACAAATAAGCTTTACAGATCAGACAGCCAACACAATGGAACAAAAACTGGACAGGTACATCCTGAGCGTTAAAGCAGTCACAGCTGATGTGGGCTTGAATTTCACAGCACCACAGCTAATTAATGGCACAGAAAGGATGTGCAGTTTATTAACAGCAGCAAAACATTATAATTTACCTGTTTCCCAGCAGTCCCACTCAATCATTTCATCCCATTATGGCACCATATATTGTATTGGCACTTAACAGTCTTGAAACATCTTTGTCCCTGTGAAGCTATGTATCAATTCTACCTGCAGTTACTGCATATGCTTACAGGTATATCATGCACAGGATGATATTATTTTAGAAAGTCAAATAGCAACACTTGATCCAAGTAGTAAGGTGGCTGCAATTAGCTTATGGAAGAATTAGAATTTTGAAAGTTCAGTAGGTTGGATTACTCCAGCTGCATTTCAACAAGTACTAATTTTGCATGTGCCAGTCTCCTCACAAAAATTTCATTTCTATGAATTTTTAATGATGCAAAGTAATTTTTTCAAGGTCACTGAGAGACCAAGCAGTTATTCAGACATTAAATTTGCTCACAGTTTCTTGGCAGCTTTGCAAGAAAGCTAGCAAGTATGGTGCGTGATGGCAGTAGGGGGAGGGAAGACTGTTGGGGTAAAAGAACAGGAAGAAAGCTAAAGTAAAATCAAACAAGATTCTTGACAGAGAACCAACTTTTAAAACAAATTTGTGATTTTTATTCATGTTTAGAGAGTAAAAAGGAGGGAAACTCATGCCTTGGGCATGTATACAGTCACTTAAATCTGCTTCTCAGTATTTTATCTCATTCAAATATGGGATGTGGGGATCGCTAAAGACATTGCATTTTATTTTGGCTTTTTTAAAATCCATTTATGTCAAAGCAGATTTTCCAGTAATCTAAATGTGGCAATATCGAAATGACTCCTGAACCTCATTAACTAGTTCTGTGAAAAAACTCATGTGACATTGATGGAAATTAACAATTCAAATGGCTTTGGGAGCCACACAATATTACACCTCCTAACATCACCAAAACCTTGCAGCTACAGTAACGTCATGCCTGACAGTCATGCACAGCACCACTGCCTTCTTCAGTGATCGCAATGCTCAGAGCAATGTTTTTTTTAATCATCAAATACCTCTTCCAAGGCTGCAAGCTATGATAGCTTATTACAGAAAACAATGGTCCTTCCTGCACCGTGAGTGTTCAGGACTTCGCTCCCTACCTTGATTCTATTTGGGGCACGTGCTAAGGCAGTGCACTCCACAAAATCCCATCACAGATTCATGTGCAAACATCACAGGTGAAGTACTGGGAAGTAGTACAGCACAATCTGAGGTCCCAGCTCTTCTCAAGAAGTTCATTTCTGTTTCCAAGCCCCTGCAAGGACTGACAGATAATATTTGCTGCTCTGTGTTCATTTTTGCTTGCAGGTTTAGTCGCTCTTTTGCATGACCAAAATGGATGATCATGAAAAATACAGATGTAATCTTGGCTGTATCAAATGCATCATCAACAATATCTGCCAGAATTAGATCTGGATTGTTGTTCTCCCATCCACCCTCTAAAGATCTTTGAGGGGCTGGATCTATTATTTTCAGATAACCTTCAGAAGAGCAGAATTGTTAGAATAAGCCTTTTGTGGGAAGATATTAATATAATAATGAGTTTGAACATTAATCTTAATGGTAAGACGAGCAAGCAAAGCACATTCCAGACCCCAAGTCCCCCAAAGCACCCTTCCTATTACTCCTCTGCCCTTCCCAGGGGCAGCTTTGCCCTGCCTGGAGAGCCTGTGTCACCCGCTAAATCTGAGCAGACAGACAGCTTGCATTATCAAAGAAGCACTGCGGCAATACCCGCATCCCCGTCACCCTGTCACTCCTCATCTGGACGTGCTGGGTGGACGAGGCTCCCTTCTCTTGGCAGTGCGGGGGGAGCAGGGGAGAGAAGCTGCTTGAAGGAAGGCGCCTGGAGGAATCGTTGGCCTGCACACACGTTTCCGATTCACCTGCATTTAATGCTGTTAATATTTTAGCAGCTGCAGTGCCAGGGTCAAACTGAAATTTTGTACTCTCTGTTTCACTCTGAAATGTCAGTCTCAGACCTTCTGCCGGATTGGTTTTTTTTAAGCATCAGTGAGTGAAGAATAAAAAGGAAAAGAGCAGGTAGCAAAAAGTTTACAAAAAGGTCAGAATATTCTTTTCTGCAAACCATAATTTAAATATTGCTCCACACAGGCCCTGACCTTGCCATCTGCCTAAAGCACACAGCAATTCCATTCAACTCAATGGGAGCTGCACAACCAACGTCTCTGTCAGGTTCTCTCTTCCCATGTCCCTATAGCCCAGAGGCTCACCCAGGCCCAGAGGCCCTGCAAAGGTCCTCATCCTTTCCACTAGTGCAGAGCTGGGTGCAGAGATACCCCACGCCTGTGAGCCAGAGGGGGGTCCTAAACACCACTCCTAGGCATAGGAAGAGCTAAAATCCAGAAGGGCTATGAAGAACAGTGGATAGGACATAGAAGAATGTGAACAATAAATGTGCATATTGAAAGGAGTGTAGAAACAGGAGGGGGTACGTCTGTTTACAAGGGTGAATAGTGATAGGACACAGGGGAACAGTTTAAAACCAGGGGAGGTTTAGATTAGGTATTAGGAGGAAATTTTTCACACAGAGGGTGGTGACACATTGGAACAGGTTGCCCAAGGAGGTTGTGGATGCCCCATCCCTGAAGGCATTCAAGGCTGGGCTGTATGTGGCTCTGGGCAGCCTGGTCTGGTGGCTGGCAACCCTGCACATGGCAGGGGGCTTGAAAATAGATTATCTATGGCCCTTTTCAACCCAGGCCATTCTATGATTCTGTGATTCTATGATATTGTATCCATTCACATTCATTCATAAACTTTTGAATACAAACTCTTAAATACAAGGAAACTGATGCTCAGAGAAGCTTTGCTTTCAGTTTCTTTGAAAGAAGACAGAAACCTCCAGATTTCCCTAGAGATTTCTCAGTCATTCAGTTGTGAGCCATTTCTGTCAGCATCTATTTTATGTCATCTGTCAATATTTAGCAAAATATCTTTCATTATCTATGAAAACTAAAAATAAAAACTTATTTTCTCTCAAAAGCAAAATGTTAAGAAAAAATAATCCAGAGTCCATAGGTGTGCTGTCTTGTTTCACACTTTGCTCCCAATAGCACAACCTCTTCTGATCACCAGGGACTGCAGGGTACTTCTGGAGGTATAAGTAAGCTAGCAAAACCAGTTTAAATAAGGCAATGCTTAATGAACATGGATATCCAAAGAAGACTTTGGATTTAAATATTAATTTTTCAGTTACATCTTCCTTTTGGAGTTGGCTCATCATCTGAATTCCTGTTTGAAGGGAAAACTGTTATATTTTAGCTTCTGATAACTCTTTCCATCTGCAAACCCTTTTTTATCCTGCTGACTTGCTCAGCACACTAGACTGGACTATGTCCCTTTCTCTCCTATATATGGGACCAAATTCACTCCCGCCTAGCCACCACTTGTAATTGGGCTTGCAAATTAATTTTTGTACATATTTACTGACCGGGTAAGTGTTTAAATACTCCCTGTCTCCCTGCTGTAGGTAAAGAAATTCTAGACAAAGGATTACCAAAACGAACCTCTGTTTTCTTGGAAGCCTGATGATTCATACTGGTAGGACAGCTATAAATTTAACAAGACTCCCAGAAGCATCCTTATTTTCCCTCTAGGACCAGGTATACCAGGAGTAGTATTAAAAATTAAAATATTAGCTGTTATTTTTAATGAGAGAAAATTAAATGAATAAATATTAATAATTATATTCCCCAAACAGTTCTGTGAGCTAAAGAGTTACAATTCTAAGTATTTCATGAAAAGAAGAAAGCACTAAAAAATTGTTGCTGTCTGTGAGAAGTTTGTTATTTATGGAAAACCGTGAATGGGACAGAGCTAAAGAGATGGCTGTCCATTGCACAACTTATGCTCTTTAGTAGGCAATTCAGATTCGTCTTCCCATTTTGAAAAGTGGGAAATAACCTTTTCTGCAGTGGAAACAAACAAACAAAAAAATAGTTCCTCTTAATTAGAAAGTCAGTCTGGACTAGTTCTACAGTGTTAACAAAACGTCAGTACAAGTCACTGATGAGATAAATCACAAGCACAGAGCGTTCCTGCCAGCCATACTGGGAAATGCCATGAGATGGCACAGCAGATACCATCAGAGGGACTTCAGCCACTAGAAAGCAAGCACCACCCAGTAAACCAACATCAAACCATATTCAGAATTGGGTAGCTTCTGCTTCTCTCTCTCCCTGTCTTGGTCTGCCAGGGATGTTCGAAGAGCTGCCTGCTGACAACTTCATTATTTTTATTTTCCCAATTGGTTCCCCACAATCTGGCTAGTGAATGTTATGATCCAGACTCTATAGGTGAAAAAAAACATTATGTGAAAGGAATACATTTTAACACATATAGTGTTAATTATTTTTTGGATTTGGAAGTTCACATAAATACAAGCATGTTAAGATTATCAACACCAGAGAAATTTTCTGACCACCTAGCATGTTTTTCAAGACATATATATATTTTTTTTTCTTCAGGCTTCATAGTTCTCTGCAATCATTTCCTATTCAGTTTTTCAAATGCTGAAGCAGAATTCCAATAATCATCAGCAATAACGCATGATCTGTCTAATATGAATAGAAAGGATAGATTTAATTCACATCCACTAAAAGTTAATCTCCCTTTAACAAGGGAACTGCAATGGTTTTGTACCTTATGGACACTTAGCTCTGAAGCAGTTATAGCCTGCCTGTAGAAAAACCTTTCCAAACTGTGATGTCCTGTACAACAAAAACAGGGCTTGATGTTTTTCCATGCTTTTAATACACCAATCCCACTCCTGCAAGTGGGTACATGAGAAAGACTCTCTGTCCTGCTTCTGCAGAGCTCTCCAGAGCTCCATGTGAGTGAAGGCTGAATCAGTTCCATGTGCTTTCAAGAGTGGTTTGCCAAAAAAGCACCTGGCTGGTAGGTATTGCCCATCTAAGGAGCTGTGAAAAATGAGCAAAATGCAAGACCTGAAAGTACAGCTGCACAGGGGCTAAAGGTAGCTGCCATCTATGTCCAGCTTACTTGGTACAAAATAAATGTTTCTCCACTGAGCAGATGGAGTCAAAAGGTAAAAGAGAAACAGATTTAAAGTGTCTTTGCCATGTCTGCTTTTGATACAGCCACACAGCTCTATGTCAAATCACGTCAGCCTCTTCTTTTGGAAACAGCCTACAAAGAGAGCCCAGTGTCTCAGCAGTGTCTGCAGGAAGGTGCTGCTCCATGCACAGCCTCTTTCTCCCCATTTGGCTTTTTAGGACCCACACAGCTTCACTGTCAGCATCTCCTTGCCATAAAGTCCATCTGTATAATGGGACCAAGGGAACACTGAGGATGCCTTCTTCCAAAACATAGGACCAATGAGAGGAGTTCCAGTTGGGATTAATTGTTTACTTTGGTTTTTCTTTCCTTTTTGTTTGTAATGCAGTTCTCATTAAAGCTGTTCAGCTACCAGCAAGGACAATGGGAAAAGAAAGAAGGAATCACTGTATGGCTTCCCTCAGCTCCTCAGAAATATGAGCAACCATTGTGGGGATGGCTGCCCCATCCTCACAGCCAGGCACACAGCCTCACATCAGCTTGTGCCGTCAAAAACCTTCCTGTGTGATGTAGGGTTGTTATTTTCTTGTTTTTCTACCCACAGCTCCAAGTTTGAAACAAAATACAAACAAATCCACTTGTTTTTCATAACTTCCACTTCATTAGATAAAATACTCTATTTTCAAACACATTCTAGTTTAAAAGCAAAATTCTAAGTTGTTTTGCTTGGTCCAAAAGCTCAGGCACAGCAGAAACATTAATTTTAACTTGGCTCTTTTTTTTTTCTTTTTTTTTTTTTTTTTTTTTTTTTAATTAAAATTGATTTCCTAAAGGATCATGTTTGCAAGAAGGTGTTGAGCAGTGAATATTACATGTAATCAGTGTGGTAATGAGCCTGTTTTGTTTTTTCATTACACTTCAATAGACATATTTCACATAGATATTGGTACAAGTTCCACTCAAAGAAACCAGCAACATATATTGATAAGCACTGAAAATAACTGCACTAAATGCCTCTTTCTACAGACAGCATCTAACTCTAAATGTAAGATGGAATTCAATGTTAGGAGTGAAACCCTGGCCCTGTTAGGGCTATCAGAAACTTGCCTTTAGGTGGTTATGCCCATGGCTAGGACTTTACTAGGAATGTGTGGGGTAGTGACAGCCTATCCTTTGGAATACAGCCCTACACAGGTACTACCCTTGGTGTCTGTAAGGTAGTGTTAGAAGATGGCAGCTGCCTTCATTTCAAGCAGTAACACTGTACACAACATCACAAGCACACATATCAATCAGTTTTCTGCATCACGAGGACTTTTTGGTGTTGCAGGGGTTAATAACTGCCCTCAGACTCCAAGGAAATGGACTTGAAAAGTTCCAGAGTTCAAGCGCAATGCCATAAGCAAGATGCTAAATAATAAAAAAGAAATCTTGTACAAGGCTCCCCAGCCACAGATGAGCCCACCAGTTCTCAGCCCAGTCTGACGGCGGAGACCATGACACCAGCAGCCTCGTTTCTTCAGGGTGTCAGAAAATGCATTGCTACTAAGTGGCATCACTCTGAATGAAATCTGCATGGGTCAACTGCAGGTTAAGCTAACAAAACAATAAAAAATTTAAATCTAACAAACGCAGAGCCCCCAGAGCACTCAAGAGAAAGCACAATGGGTGGTTTCTTGTGTGGACAAAGGAGTGAGTCCCCACATCCCAAGGGCTGGTCCTTCCAGATGTAAAGTTAAATGCATTTTTATTTTCCTAACAGTAGCTTGTCCTAAATGTTTTTCACCTGCTTACTATCTTGAAAACTGCTCTTGACCTTCCTTTTCATTAATGAAAAGGATCTCGGCTGATAATGTTTGAAACATGGCCTATGGGAGATGCAGAGATGTGCAATGTCTCTCTGTGATGACATCCCAGTGGAAGGACTTGTACTTTCTGTAGGAATACAGTATTTAGGAAACGTGTAGAAGATTTGGCACTATTTGTTGACAGTGACAAATATAGAGCCATACAACATGATTGTGACCAAGCTGTACTCTTTCAGGCAGCTTTCTGAAACACAAAATCTTATCAGCTTGAGAAAACACACTGGCTGAAAGAGGATGGTATGGACATCTCTCAGACACCCTAAAGAATGATTTAACTGCTGGAAGGAAGAACAGAGCAGGAAAGCATGGGGTGATGTGCATTGGAAGAAAGACACATTCTGCAAAGCAATGATTATTTGGGTTGAAGACATGCCTCAACTGGGGCAAGCAGAATTCTGAAATTCCAAGACCAAGCCTGGGACAGTGAAGGAGTGAACGCTGTAGATGAGTTCTTTTTCTGGATAAAGGTCTCACCCCTCTTGAAGATCTTTCCTTCCTTCCTTAATATTTCACTCAAACATGGTCACACTGTGTTCTGCACTAAATCACAGAATGAAAGCATTAGAGGCTCAGAGACATTCTGGTCTCAGATTCGGTAAGACAGCTTCTTCTACATCAACAGGACAATAAGGCAGTTAGGAAATACATTTTGTTCTATGGCAAGTTTCAAATCCCCAAATGCATTTTGTTTGACATGTTTACACATGCCACTGTATAGAGGCTCATTAGCAGTGAATTTCGGTTGAGTTTTGACTTTGAACCTTGTGCTTTCCCCCCAAACCTCAGAGGAATGCTATATATATATACATCCTGCTAATGCACTTTAGAAATAACTGTAGTGCTTTCAAGACTTCTGCTTATTTTTTTAACATTTACATTACTCATGGATAAATTGAAATAAAATTGTTGAGCTAAACCCATATATTCTAACAAACATGTTTCACTCGTATCTTGAAAATATGTTTTTAATTAAATAAAAACAAAATGGAAACATATTATTTCATGAGATATCTCTACTTCAAGAGCTACTGATTTTTTAAAATTATTATTATTAAATTCAAACAATGGCTTTATTTTAAAATGGTATTAAGTGAAATAAACATCAGAACAGAGGAATGGAAATCTGAGTAGAAGAGCTCTGTACAGGTCCACAGCAATGTTTTCTTAGTGAGGGAGAAGCAGGAATGGAAACCAGTCAGAAACAGAAAGGCCCTGAACTTGGTGAGATTTATATCAGTATTAACCATTAAAGTGGAAATAGGAGAACGTCTCTGCCTTAACCTCCTTAGAGCAAAATGCAGAAAACCACATGCATTAGTTGAAGTTTTTAACATTTTTCCAAACTGAGTAATGTAGACTATAATAAAGAAATGCACCTAAAATACGACCAAGTTTTGTCTTTTGTCTAAGAGATCCATGCAGATTTCTTAAATTGCATGATTATTTTCCTTTATCTTTCTGCACTGTCCATCCTTCTTCCACTGGGTGACACTGAGCAACTTGCTGCTTAATGAGGGGAATTCCACAGCATCCAAACAATGTTTTTCACTTAACACAAACACATGTGCACACACAGCTTTACAAAATCTCTCTGCTGCAAAATGCATCTCTAGGGCTGACACTAAGTAGCAATATTGTTCTTTATAAGTATAGGTAACTCCAAATTTTGCAGTCCCATGCATACCATACACTTGGACTGTTTTTAAACTTAAAAACATCTTAGCATCTATCTATTCATCCATTAATCCATGCAGCATCTATCCATGCCTATTAAAACAAAAACAAAAACAAAAACAAAAAACCTCTTCTCATAAACAGCTCTGCTAATTAACTCCCACACTGAAGCAAGTGTTCCATTAAAGAAGAAGGAGAGGGAGATTGAATTTATCTATATGTGATGAACAAATGCCCTGGAGAAGCACTTGTAATCTATCATGTCAATGTAGATGAACTCCTTGGGATTTCTTTTCTTTGTTTTACCATCCAATAACAGTAAAAATAATGCATACAAGAATCCCAGTACTCAGGCTACGCAGCTAATCAGCGCATGGAAAGACATTCAAGGTTGCTTTGCATTTACCCTTTTTTGAACAATGAAACATCGGGGTTACTGCTCCCAGTTTGAGGTCTAATTACTACAGCAATTAGGCTCATCAGTGCATTTATTATTGTTATTAGGAATGACAACAGAAAACCGATCCCCATCTGATTAAACAAAATAGAGCGCTAATTGAGAAGAATAGCAAGTCTATTATTTTCTGTCCCTGAAATGAAGTCAAACTTCCTAAATGGAGCCAGCCCTAAATCTGACAGCAAGGACAACTGGCAAGAATGGGGGGGTACATGGTATTGAAGAGCAAGGCACAGCATAGCCTGACCCAGGACATGCCAGCCCACCATCCTGCTTCATCCAACTCATTAAGATCATTACATCTCTTTGTTAAGGTTGCACCATTTTTTTCTCATGCTTACTGTGCAGTTCGATGTGCACTTTTGTTGCAGAAGAGGTGAGAGCAGAGCCTGCCCCGATGACATAGGAATTGAAATCTCCTTTCACAGGGTAATTGTGTTTCCAGTGCTGGGGTAGTCAATGGTCTGTCACACTCCTCTGCCTTTTGTGAAGTACGCTGCAAATGAGCTAAGGCTTTGTTTTCATTTGGTTTGGTTCTTTCTTGCTTTTTACATAGATAGATATTTAGATATTTCAAAATTATTTTTTAAAGAAAATGTAAAAATAAAAATAAAAACAAACTCCAACAGCTAATTATTTCAAGCCTCAAATTTTGATACAAAACAAACTGGGAAAGATGCAAACTAAAGTCTCCTCCTCTTCCCCTGCTCCTCCTGTTACACTTTCTACTGTTTCAGTGAGCTGAAAAACTCGAACAAAACAGCCTTGTGGGTTTGTATTGCCTTGCAAGCCCCAACAGGATGTAGCAAACCCCACTCTGAAAGGCTGTAAACTACAGCTTTTACTTGGCAAACCCCTCTTAATAACTATTTTCAAGGAAAATTGGTTTAAAAACATGTTAAGATCCAAAGAATTAAGCAGTCGGTTATTTCATCCCAAGCAAACTAACAGTGATGAATCTGCTTAAGGAAAGAAATTCAGACTTATTCTATTTCAGTGTAGGGGGATATAAGTTGCAGTACGTAAATAATCTACTTGCATGCAAACGGATATCCCTCCATGATCAATAAGGAAAAACATTGGCTCTGCATTACTCAGAGCCTCTTTTCTTTATGCAGTTTCAAAGCTATGCATATATAATGCAGCTGCCAAAATATCTGATGTGGTTTTAATGCTGAAGAGTAAAGCTTTTTGCAGAAATTAGAAAAAACTCTGGATTTCTAATAGTGTTGGACAGCTAACAAACAAACATTCCCACAAGCAACTTAAAGACTGTGTTTTACCACAGTGTTACACTCCTCTAAGGAGAAAAGCTACCAAGCATCTGGGTGATGCGCTTCCTGAGCTGCACGGTTCATTTTGTCTCGTGCAGCACCATTTCACAGGGCACCACATTAATCCAGAGCTCCGCCTGCTCTGAGCAGCATGATGTAAATATAAATTCACCTTTCAATCACTTCTGTGGGTTAATAACACTGAGTAATAGCGCATTAGCAAAGTGCCACTCCAGACACCAGTCAGGCATGCCAAACAGATAATCTGACAAAATGTTTCAGATTCATTTTCCATGAAGAGAAACACTGTTCGAGCTTATTAACTAGCAAATCTGCATACAGTGCAGTGCAGAGCACAGAGACTCCATTAAAAGTAGCAATCTATCTCATTAATGTAATATATAATGGTATTTGGCCTATTCCATTGTCATAAATTAAAAATATATATATGCTTGTTCTCTGTGATGTTGTAGTATATTTGCACTAATTGCTTCAAATTCTCAGTTTGGATTTTTGATGTAGAGGAATTTCCACATCAGTTTATGGTGAAATTATATTTTTTGTTTCTCTAACTTTCAACAGCACAAATAACTCCAGCAGCCTTTCCACCTCAAGTCCTACTCTTTATCTTCACTTTATTTTTCCTGTTTCCCTTGTAGAAGTGGGCTCCCCATATCTGATCTTCATGTCTTTTATTACAACTCTGCTTTTACAGATGTTGTTGCAGGATGTAATAAAGCAGAGCTACGGAGGCTGATTGCTTGCTTAGTCCAAAATCAATAGCAAATGAACAGGACCAGACTTCTTATCTCCAGCATAATTGATAACTAAATGGGAAACGGGGCAACTAAAAACGAATAATATTTCCCCCAAATGTTCATTCAAAGTCATAAATAAATTCACTTCATTGATTCTACAGCCTTTAAATGTTGGTCTTATGAGAATGCTAGAAAACAAGAATGTTGTTAAAACATTAAGGGCAAACTTCCCTGTGGGTTTGTCCAAACCCAATTCTAATGGCAAGTACATATACTGAAAATCTAATTAAAGTACTGTTCCTGTTCAGAAAGCAGAGACAATGATGCGTTATCTGTATGTCTGTTCAATTCATATTTTTTTTAACTACTGAGAGTTGGAAAACTCTCTGCAGACATTTCAGTTGTTGGATAATTCTTAGCCATCTTCATTAGTTTGTTAGCTTCAGTTCTTTGGATCTTAATCCAGTAGTGTTTTAATCTGATTTTTGCCACATAAAGGTTACATGTAACAGCCTTGGTTCTCTGTGGGTTATAAAACCCAATGCATTGGAACTATTAGCTGTCCTCAACCTTTTACTCTAGAACAACTGTTTTTTTTTATTTTGTCTGCACTGGGATGAGGCACGTTGGTTCTTTTTGTGTGAACATGCAGTATTTGTGCTATCTCATGTGCTCAGAAAGCACAATATTCTTCTTTGTACCTACACAGTTGAGTTGTTGTTCACTATGATGAATTTTTGTTTTGTTTTAAATTTAAGCATCTTAAAATGTCATTTCAAGCCACTTAATCACTTCCTTGCACTGCTCTCACTCCAAGATAAGGAATCCTGGTTAACAACCATTTATAAGAAAGCAGAAGTGGGAAATGAGTTTTCTACACCTCTTTTAGTGACCTTCTGGTTTTCTTAAGAGTTTTTGTCTGAAAACACCATTGCAGGTAGCAGCTCCAAGAGAGCATCAGTCTGCTTGACCACATTCCAATCTTCCCTAATGCTTAACCTAGAATTTAAGGACTCTCATTTGTCATTTTGGATCTTGTTTAATGTGCCACAGTGCTTCTTTTTAGGGTGTTGGAGTCTACAGGGATATATGCTCTTGCACTTGGCCTCAGATCAAGGTAGCCCAAGTCTACTTTTTCTAATCTCGCATTTCAAGTCCACTTCCCAGTGCTATGTAGATTTGTAAAGAGGTCATGCCATGCCAGTAAGACATTTCCAAGCTTTCTCCAGACTGCTTCAGGAAGGATTTCAGCTTTGCATCTCTGGCTACTCAAGTACTTTGCTTTATTGTTGGCTCTATTGAATGGCTCTCACGCTATTTCCTTTAGAAATGCCTCAAGTGCCTGTGTTGGTTACAGTTCTTAAATAACTGCTTTTCTAATGACACTGCAGGGTATTTAGCAACAGAATACCGCTGCAATTATAGGATGGCAAATAAACGTGTTATTGATTAACTCACAATTTGCTATCACAGTGATGTGCCAGGACACAGGAGGTTCAATTTCCAGCACATCTTTGAAGATGTTGAAAGGTTACAGGCAGGTCTGCTAATTTTTTTAGCCAATCCCTTCTGCAAAACAAAGCAAAAACACCTCCCTCTCCTGAGACTTGGTAGCTGCTCAGACAAAGCAAGCTCCTCTCTGCTGGTACATCCATACTGGGTGCAGGAAGCCAGTCAAGTAAATCATTGTCTTGTCCAAGTACCACATTCCCAACACCACTACAGAAGTCCGTTGATATGAAATATAACAGTGATAACTAAATAACAGAGATAATTAAGAAGTTAAGTTACAACCAATTGAGGATTTATTTCAACAGACAGTGGGTTCCATAAACCTATAGTCTGTAGCTCACAGTACACCACATATCTATATGCATTGCAAGCCTTGCTTTCCCTTGAAGTATACACATTGTTTTACATGCATTACAGACAACACAAACTCAGCAACAGAGAGTAATTAAGAAAGCAAACAAACTGTAGAAATGGACTATATATGGAAGAAAACAGCAAATGTCATCACCAGCCTTCACACATATGGCTCTCTAAGGCCCTCCTTGTGCTGCACAGCTTTCACTGCTCCATCAGGCCCAGATGCCTGCTTATTTTGGAGGAGAATTTGCTCAGAAAATGTCTCATGGCCAGCATGACTTCATACTTCACTAGTGTTGTCCTGATGCAAGTAATGGAAACAAAAATCTTGGAAGACTGCACTGTTGTACACATGCAGAAGCTGCTTGTTTTTCAGATACTAAAGGAAGGCAAGGAAAACTGAAATAGAATAATGGGTCAAGTGCTATAATAAAGGTAGCTTCTAAAATGAGGGAGATTAGAGAAGTCACCAGTGGTATTTTCAGCCTGGGGTATTGACTCCATCACTTGAGGATAAAGACAATAGCTCACCCTTTGCCTAGTTATGCTAATAATAAGCACCGAGGTTTTACTACGAAGCTACATGGTTAGAAAAAGATTTCCACTTTTATTCTAATAAGGTCAGCATAGCTTCTCTAGAGCAGTCTCGTGAGCATTGTTTCCTCTGAGCATCAGTTCCAGAAAAACAGAACTGTTCCTTATACTCTGTGTGCTATGCTTTCAATTCAGAGCTGTCTTTTTTCTACTCCCAGACCGCTGGCCTTGCTCAGCCTTTCTCTATTAAGTAATTCTTTAAAGCTCTTTTAATTGAGTTTTAATTTGAATTGTACCTGATGATCTTCACAGGTCCCCTCCAACTCAGGATATTCTATTATTCTAAATTTATCTTTAACTGCTTCTTTATTAAGTTAAACACCATCCCTAATAATTTAATGAATTTTAAAGAGTTCACTACTTACAACTTCTCCTTGAGAGTTTATGCATTATTTTATGTTTAACAAAACCAAGAATCCCTAAAATCCTTGAAATATTTTCAGAGAATTGAACAAGAACAAATATTTGCAGAGGAGGGAAAGAAGGGAAGGGATAGGTGAGTGTTGAAAGAAGTGGGGATGTTATAAAGAAAGAGATAAAGGTGGAAGGATTCTTCTGGGAAGGATGAGAGCTTGGGAGGCAATGCCACTTCTGCATTTTAACTAGGAATAGGACTAGAGGGAATGGCCTAAAATGGCATCAGGGGAGGTTTGGGTTGGAAATTAGGAAAAATTTCTTTTTTGTGATGAGGCATTGGAACAGGCTGCCCAGGGAGGTGATTTAGTCACCATCCCTGGAGGTGTTCAAGAAGCGTTTAGATATTGTACTAAAAGATATGGTTTAGCAGGAAAGTATTGGTGGTAGATGGACAAATGGATTAGATGATCTTGGAGGTCTTATCCAACCCTGGTGTTTCTATGATTCTTGATTCTAAGGCTTTCTTCTCAACTCAGATCATGCCAAAAGTGAGCAGTGGAGAGGTGTAGAGCACAGAGACACCCCCTAAGCCTCATTTGTTGCCAAGGAAAGGTACACTACTTAGGTCACACTACTTTGGTTATAAAGAAACACACAACAATCTCATTCAATTTGCCTTTTGTTAGAAGCTTACAGTCTTCCACCTTGGACATCTGCAGTCAAAGGAAATGTGCCTTTGACTGCAGATGTCCAAATGTAGCCTTCAGCAGAATGCTTTTATTTTCCTCATATGAAATGGAAACAAATTGGACATTTAAAAGTTAAGCAGAGCTTAAGTGACAAAAAAGCCAGCCCACTGCAAACACAGCATGCCCCAGAAGACAGCCAACTCCCTGGCCTTTCTCTGATGCAGCAGAACATCCACAAGCAAATAATGCTGTCTCAATCCAGCACCATAAGTCATCAGCCTTTCAGCCAGAGCATAACTCACCCCCGCCATTTCCCCTCTTGTTTGGCAGCTGACCTCCTGTGTAGGCGGCTGAAAGGGGCATTAATGGTTTTTGTCAGCCCACTTTATTTAGCAGCTATCAAAATTAAATCAATGCCTCCTCCGTTGTCTTCATTTTCTCCTCTCCAGTTTTTTTTCTGTACTTCACCTTATCATCACTGTGGGCTTTGGACTTTGATTTATAACCAGGTTCACCAGAGGCTGCTGCTTCATGGGAGCAATAAGCAAAACTGTAATTCCAACGTTTACTTTTCTGTATGTTGTTGCTGAAAGCAACAGCTGTTTCCACACTACTCTTAAACAGAACTCATGACATAACTTTGCCTTTCCCTAACTCTGCCCGCCTGCATTTCCGAGCTCCTATCACTGCTGGAACCCAGAGTCAGACAGAGGGACATGGCAAGCTGCTGTCATGTTAACAGCCAGGGAAAAAGCCTGGCCAGGAGGCTGCAGCAATAGGTATTAGTACATATGGGAGGTGGAGCAAAGTAGTAAAGGCACACTCACAGGAAGTGGTGGAGATGGTTGGTCCCTCCCTTGCACACTACAGCTGGAGCACCTCTGGTTTGGCATCCTGGCACTCCTTGACATATGTACATGCCTACTACACAGCAGCTTGTTCCCATGTTTCATCTCACTCTTGTTCTCCCTGCATCCACCTCACACACCTGTTTGACATGCAGCCAGCAACAGAGATTTATCAGCACGCATTTTCAGGATGATGCCTGCCTTTTTCTACTGCATGTTTGCAATACTCCTAGTGAAAATAAGACCTGGTCTTTAAATGTGGCCTCTAAGGACTACATTATTAGAAATAATAAATCACTATAAAACTGCTGTCACAGAGGAACTTGTTTTCTCTTCCTTTCCACCTCACAGCAGGGTGTGTGGGTGAGAGCAGAAGAGAGTGAGTAGAGCTCCTTGATTTAGGACCACGTGCAGCAGCAAAATTTAATGGGCTTTCAGGAGAGGATAGGGAATAGCAAACCAAGAGAAAGAGTAATCTTGCACAGTTCTACTACACATGCTACTACCTCTTACACTGGTCCCTTGGCTAACTCTATTATATAGGAATTAAACATAGGAAACAATTCTTTAGGGTGATGCAACTATGCACTGAGATGCTGCAGGAAGTCTGGGCCACTGAAACATTTTAAAGGCTTAAATGAATTCTAGGCTTCTTTTCTAAAGTTTAAGAAAGATCAGTAAAACTTTTTTGTTTGTTTTTTGTTGTGTGGGGTGTTTTTGGGGTTTTTTTTTGTTGTTTGTTTGTTTGTTTTTTGTTGTTTTTGTTTTGTTTTGTTTTGTTTTTTGGCAACCCAAATACTCTAAAGAAATCAGGAAAGAACACTGATCTGACTCTGCCTCCCCAGCACATACCATTCTGCATGGGCAAATTTCTGCATAGACAAACAACTGTGGAAGGAACATGTTAGTAAGGAAACAAAATCAATTCCCCCCTAAGCTGTTTCTCTGCACCAATGTAGTATTTCGAATGAACCCAACAATCTCATAACAGTTTGGAATATCTGACATTTCTAATCCTTCTTCCTTCCATCACAGGAGGCATTTCAACTACACAACATTTATATTCCATTTCCATCCAGCACTAACCTATTACTGAAGTGTCTCTGATGAAAGTTCTTACAGAAAGAAGCAAAAAAATTCATTAACTCACTGCTACTAGCCTGTATAAGGGGAACCATGTTTCTAACAGGAACAGAATTTTCCCAAGGGAGGTGAAATATGAGATTCCATTTCAAAACATATAAACATATTACATGCATACATATGAAGAAGGGAGAGTCAGGGGAACTATAATTTGGCTAGCAGTAATTTTCGTGAAGTTACCGACATGAAGACTTTCATCATGAAGTGCTTCACTGTTTAATACACAGTACCCATCTATTAAAGAGGCTCAGGGGGGCTGAACCAGACCAGACAGCCTCAAACATGAATATTAGTACATTTCTTAACATCATCAGTTGCTTAATGTTGCGTCCCCAGAACCATGTTTGTTTTGTATGTTATAGCTTTTCCACAGAGTTGCAGCACATTTTTGAGCACATAGAAGGGCATGAGAGCAAATGAGCCAAACAGAGCCTTGTGATATCTCTGGTACCTCAAGATCCAACACATCTTCTGCTTTCTGGTCACTGCTAGAAGGGAAGTAGGATCCTCATTAATGAGCAGCAATTAGCACAAGGTTATAAAAGACCTCCGAATGGGAAATTTTACCTTCTGCATGAAATCAAGCAAATGAAGCTGTGTCTCTCCACAAATGTCAATGAGTGTTTTCTCACTGAATTCTTGGGGGAACAGACTTGGTCGGTTAAATGTTTTTCTATTCACTCTGTGTACACACTACACAGAAAGAAACACAAATGATGTTTTGCCATGAGTCACTTGGGCTGAACAGCACAAGGTGTGTCAGGGACACAGTTGCCTTAAACACCATGTGGATTTTCTTAGTGAAATAAAAAATACATTGTGTTCACCCCTTCTACCATGGTCAAGCATCCAGAAACCAACTGACCAGTATTGCCAGCCCATCAACTGCAATGTCCAAATGCTCTACATAATCTGCAAGATGGGACATGCCATCATGATGTTCTGCTGTGATCTCAGGCAAATTAGTTAGGGAAAAAACCTTTCTTTGTCAATCATTCAATCCTTATCAAAAAATCAGACTCTGTTTTTCAGGGATCTAAAATTTTAATTGTGTTTAAATGTCTCAATTCTACAGTGTTTTGCTGAACAAACCACAACTTGTTTGAAGACTTAAATCACATGGAAGCTTAGATTATATATCAAAATGTATTCCCCATGCATTTATCTCAGTTCGGGTAATGAAACTAAGCTGTTTAGCTTCATTTCCTATGCAGTACCCTTAAGAAATTGTGCAGTATTACAGTGAGCAGTGTTAACTTTTATTTCAATATTCTATATCTGCTCTAACTCATACCTACTTTTCTATGCCTGCAATGATTTGTAGAGCTCTGCAGTGCATTGTCACTTTTCACTATCTCTGGATAGATCCTATAGTGCATTGGCTATTGTAGTATAAAGAATAAATGGTTATAATTTGCCAGTATTGAGTTTTATATTGCAGATTTTCCATTGAGGGTGTATAGGAGTGTTTTCCACCCTGCTGCTTTGTTAAAAGACAAAACTAAAAAAAAAAAAAAAAAAAAAAAACAACACAAAAAACTCTGCAAAAAAAAAGGGAAAACAAAAGACCAAACACATATATATATCTTGAAAACAAAACAAAAACATTAGGAGTGCATCTTTAGACTACATAAAATACAGTTTATTTCTGCAGCAACCTGGGATCACCAGTGAGCTGCAAGCAGCAACACAGCAGTAGTTCTGAGTCCACAGGCACAAAATCCTGACTTTCCTCCACCAAAGGCTTCATGGTTTTTATTTTACTTTTCTCTATGATCAGTCTTAAATAGACAGTGCCCAAGGATTGCAAGAGGAGCATTAAATTCTCCAGAAGAGATCCTAAAATGACCAGAGGTACTGTGAGCTTGCTAGCTTTTCTTTGCAGCTCAGCTCACATCAGTCACACGAAAGTGATTTAAAACAGATAAACTCCCATAAGGTATCGACTGATATTTTCTTTATCTGATTTATGTAACAGGTTTTACTCTTCTACTGATAAAGTGCAGTGGCCTTGCAGCTGCCTCAAAGCAGCCAAATGAAAAACTAGTGAGCAACTAGAGGACAGAAAAAAGCAAAAAAAAAAGGTGCAACTTAAATTCTTCATGTTATTTGATGCAGAAGGGACAAAACTGGATTTCTATAATCATAGAGAAGCTGAGGAAATGCAAGACTTGGGGTATGTTAAGAAGGAATGTGCCTTTTTTCTTTTTCTCTTGTCATTCACACAGTCTCCATCCTAAAATGAGCTCATTAGCTCCTAAACTCTACACTCTAGTCATTACTTTTGTTTAAGCGATATAGAATGAGTTATTTTATTGCACCATTTGTTCAGAAAAAAAAAAATAAAAAAATTAAGTGACATCCATTATTTATAAAGTAGTAAAAGCCAAAATGTGGGGGGGCAATTTTAGCTATTTAATATAGTAGCTTGTAGGATGGAACTCCCTTGTTATGTCTGTACTAGTTAAATGACTTGAGAAAACTTGCAATATTATTCACTAAGTAGGGACAGACAAAGTGTAAGGGCTTTCTACTGACCAGAAACCAAAGCCTAATTGTCTTGGCTTACCCTGGCAGGCAGCTGAGCACCACACAGCTGTTCATTCACTCCCCCAGGCTCACTGGGATGGGGAGAGAATTGGGAAAGAGGTAGAGCTCACAGGCTGTGATAATGACAGTTTAATAGGACAGGATACTGGAATATAGAGCATCCAGAGGGATATTCCATACCATATGGCATTTTTACCACATCATATGGTATGGGACATCTCTTTGACCAGCAGCGCTGATTCTGTTCCTACCCATTTCCTTGCACACCCTCAGACTCACACAGACACAGGGCAGTGTGAGAAGCTGAAACTTTCTTGATTCTGTGAAGTGCTGATGAACAACATCTAAAACATCCATGCATTATCAGGATTATTTTAATTCTAAATCTAAAACACAGCACCATATCAGCTACTAGGAAAAAAAAATAAATTAACTGAAGCCAAAATCAGGACACTAATTGCAAAACCCCTTACAATAAATCATGAACAAGATAAGACTTGTCTTTTTGTCCATAGATTGCATTGAAGATATAAGTAGTTATTGATGTTAAGTAGCAAGTAGAAAGCTGGACAACAAAAAGGTTCAGAGTTTAATAAAGTTTATAAAGTGATGAATAACTGGCAAGAAAGAAAACTTGGATTTATTTATTTTTTTATCTTTTCAATTTTATATCTTCATCTCATTTTGCCTACAAAAGGTCCTAACAGTTTAAAAAGTCACAAGATTCTCAAAAAACGTTGAAAGGTATATAATGGAAACTAACCTCAAACCATACATTTTTAAAAAGTGAATACACTATTACTCTTTCTTGCACTCACCACGAGGAAGCTGATGGCTGCTAATATGAATAAACATACTTTAAAATGTTATTAAGCTATTTTTTTCTGTAGCTATAACAAATAAAAACATCATGAGACATACAGTCTAATTTGGTCTTGAATTTATAGATGAATAGATTATAATAAAAATTCTACAGTAACAGAATAATAGCATACACAATTACCTCAACAAATAAATCATTAAAGAGGGTGATAACATTTACATAAAGGGGGCTGAATTTGGTGACCCCCTGAGATATAGACTTAACTTACAAAGTCTGGCTCAAAGTAACTGAGCTTCTTGGGGCATGTGAAACACATCCAGAGCTTTCATGAAGATATTTTATAATTACTTGCAGTTTACACATGACTTCAGAAATGTTGGCACACTTTATTGAGAACACAGTAAATTAATTATGATTTACTATAAAGTAGGTATGGCTCTATTTATCACTACCTGGCAATATCCTCTGCTCATACCTGAAGTGCCACACTTGATGTAGCTGGTTGCTAACAAAACTGTAATGACTAATAGATCATGAATGCCCACAGATTGATGATGGTGCACTGGGTGTAGGTTGAAGCCGTATGGGCTGTCACTCTCCAAATGCACAACTTGTCTGATCCAGTCCGTTGTATTGCAGTGTAATGGATTTGGGGAATCAGAGTGATATTTCGTAGTTCCTCTTATTCAAGTCAACTGAAAACATGTGTATTCTGTCATTAGGGAAATGAAAGCCTAAAGCACAAGCACTTCAACACCCAGCCTTGATGAGCAGCTTAGGAGCAGTTTTAATAACAGCTTAAGGCTGGAAGATCATGTAAAGAATGTCTACAAAGAAGTTCATGTGGTGCCCACATTTTTAGGGCGAGTACCTAACATACCACAATCTCTGCCTTAAGCACTGCTGCTGCTCTGAATCAGTTTGGGTCTCCTGAATTTGTAAAACTTTGCAAATATATACTGGAGTAACTTAACCCAGGGCTGCAACTTATGACAAATGTATGAGGAAGGTGTCTTGTCAAACAGTGACATAAAATCATGACAGGATGCGCCTTTGTCACACATCAACACAACATGACATGCATCTACAGATAGTGAGATGAAGTCATTCTGTGCAGTACAACAAATACAATTACCTCTAGTGAAAAACCGAAGGCAAAATCTGTAAGTTATGTCAGCTCGAGGAACAAAAATGCCTGTAGTATAAATCCCTTGGAATCTGGCCAAAACAAACAACAAACAGAGACAAGATCACACACTTCTAAGATGTAAGAGTGGCAAGCGGGTACTGCTTGCAGCACTTTTCAGAAGCACCCGCCCTTTGAATGCATTTCTGGTGTTAATTTTTTTGCCACTGATATAGTGCCAAGGCCAAATAACATAACTCTGAATATTACACACAGCATGTTTTAACTACTTGCTGCTCTGCTTTATAATTTCTTCTTGTAAAACCAAGTTAATGTATCTTTAACACAAATGCTGAACTTTTGCAAATAAGACAGTGGAGAATGGCAGCACATTGAAAACTCAGCCAGACATGCAACAAAACCAGCTATTTAAGTAGAAAACATTGAAAAGTTTGATAAATCATCTGATTCATGTAACCTGAGCCATACCGTGTGAGGGGTTTCCTATCCCCTGGCTTACTCTGACTGCCATGAAGGTGAGCAGAACAGGGAGCCTTAGAAATGTCAAGCTCTGTTTATCAAAAGACTTTGTAAAATTACTAAAATAACATTTCTGCTATGCTGGTTGCCCTTAGAAGCCCGTCAGATGCTTCTGATAAGTGAATAGGTAGCTCAGTAGTCCCAGTATGCTAGGAATTTCCTCCTGCGAGTAGTGGGAAATACAAGACAGTGCTCAGACACCGTGGCACCTAATGCTTCTCTGGCCATTTTAGAGAGCGCACTGCAGTGCCTCGCTCTGGCACATTCATCCTTGAGAAAATACGATGCATGTGCCCATTAGGATACAAAAGCCAAAGGTATTCTATAAGCAGTATAACTGACAAAGCCTGGTTTCCTTCGAATTCCAACCTTGCAGCCCCCCCACCTTCTTCCACTGGCACAGCCCTAGAAGCACAGAAGGCCGCCCAGCACCTGGCTGTCAAGTGCCTCTCCTGCCTTCCGCTATGCTACATGTTATCACAGAGCCCAGAGAAACATTTTCTGAGGCGCCCCTTCCACTTTCTGTTGAAATGGGCTATTTAAAGCAAGTAATAAGAAGTTTTGCTCTTGTTACCTCTCCAAAGTGTACCTATATCTCTTTGGGAATCCAACCTATTTTCAGTCTGTCCACTTTGAGGAGAAAGGAGGAATTGCAAAGACAGATGGCTCATGATAACATTTTGGTGAACATGTGCTTACAGATGGGTAAACGCTGGCTCCATTAGAGATAAAAATTCTGCTGAAGGTCACTGATGTTTTGTGAGTGACACATTTGGGATGACAAACATGTACTTTCCCTGTCTTTCTAATTTCATAATTTTAATTTATCGCTGTGCAGTAATGCACTGCTATAGTAAAGCAAACATACAGCTTGAGGAATCAGCCCTGCTGATTAGCATTAGGCTATTTAAAATACTCTCCCTGCACTGAGCAGTTAACATTTACTGGAGCTGACCTCCTCTGTGCCAGCCTCACAGCACTGAGAGCTTCTTATTGCTAATTAAAAGTGACAGTGCTCCCTTTGGTTAAAATTAACAGAGGTGAAACTTAACAGAAACTGCCTACTCGAGTAGCAGCACCACTCTCCATTATCAGACTTTAAATTATTAACTCTCCTTAGTTTTATCATGATTAATTATTAAAATTCAGCTGCTTGTCAACATATTCATCACAGAACCAATAGATTAGTGGTGTCTCATGCTATATTGGCTGTGCTCTAAACAGTGACCTTTAGGCAGTATTTCATGTCTCAAAAGGGTTCTTGTACTGGCACAATTTACTCAGGATAATGAAAGGAGAAGAAACAGTCAACGGCACATTGGAAATGTGAGGCCAGCCTCGACCCTCCCTTTTATCCCTAGCATCCCACTGAGTTACAAGGAAAACAAGAATCAGAGGCAGTTGGCATGCGATCTGCAGCAGAAGAAGGAAGTATTTCTGTTATATTTTTTAAGCCTACTTAGTCCTCTCCCTTTTAGACTAAAGATTTAGTTTTTCAGAAGCTACATGCTGCTGAGGAGGCTAGTTGAAAGTATTCATTTCAACAGGCGTACCAACAAAAAAAAAAAAAAAAGAAAAAAAAAGAAAAAAAAGACTTCGCTATTTGAGGAATTATTTCTTTTTCTTTTTCTTTTTTTTTAAACAGCAACAATTACAATTCTATGCAGTACCCTGAATATTTCACACTTACTGGAAAAGTCAGCTGAATACCACAGATTGAAATCAGCATCTTTCACAGATGCCAGTCTTTCTTCCCCCCCCCCCCCCTTTTTTTTTCTCCTTTGACTGTTCAGAGAGTTGCAAGTCATTAGTCCATTAGCACAAAGTTAAAGTACGCCAATCAATGTCATTTAAAGCTGTAGGTCATCTCGGGTTCTCATAAACATTCTTAAGGCTAATGACAGCTACGTAGCCTTCTGCTCTCATTTTCATTTCATCTTAAGCTTTCTTTGAAACTTTATAATTGGCATTTGGCATTTGCAAAGAAAAAAAAACCACAGGTGTCACTTTGTGATAAAATAGAAATTATATTCTCAAAATTCACTTGGAGACTTAAAAAAAGAAAAAAAGAGCAGGGCGTTGTGACCCAGGTTTATTCCTAAATGTTGTAATATCCCTGGTTTTATTGGGATGATGTGAAAGAAGCTGTGCCAGAAAGAATGGTAAATGTTGGCTTTAAACAGTTTTTACTCAAAGGCTAGAAAGTCTTGAACTTGAGTGATATGACTGGGTAACAGTAAATTCAGGTATGAACTCTGCTCAGACCCCCTTGCACAGCCTTAGGCATATCACTTCATCTCTCTAAATGTCTCCATTTTTTCCACTAACTGAAATGAAAACAGTCTGCCTGATATTTTTCTCCCCTTTCCCCTTCCCCCCCTGACCCCCCACAAATGACACACTGGGGTTTGGAACCATTATATTATGCCAGCAGGGAGTTAAATAGAACTCCATCCTCATCATTTTTATTCAGCCATCAAAACAATTCTTCAGTCCTTGTTTTACTCAAAGGTGAGGTGCTGATGTCTTGGGTCTACTGCTAGACCTTGTATAGGAACAAAGCACTCCACATCAACACATCAACACCAAGTTACCGTCTGCCCTTGCCCTAAATAAGAGCTCAGAGGCTTTTCACCAAACTGGCAAGATCAGTGGGAGACACGGAGAATCCCTTTGGCACAAGCTCTGGAGAAGCTCTCCCTCAAGCAGGATGCAAGGACAGAAGGTTCGCAATAAGGATTTTCCCTGGGGATTGCTGCAAAGAGTCATTGACATAGCTTAGCTTTGGCAATGAAAGGATTCTAAGGGAAGGGAGGGAATGTGGGTGCTAAAATGAAAGTCTGTATTTGGTTTCATTCTTTCTTAAGCTGGTGATTTTTAGACTGATTCTCTTCCCTTCCTACTGAAAGGACATTTACACGGTGTCCAGAAAGAAAATATAGATGAAATAAATTTATTTCTCTCTCTGAAGCTTCTGATAGTTTTTTCCTCAGATGAAAGATATAAGTTCTGATTTAGAAATAAACCCAGCAGCTAATAGCCAGGACACTCAGTGTGTATTTCTCAGTTGAAAGTGAAATTCAAGTCCTTAGTCTACATCAGAAAAGAAACTCAAACCTGTTATGCCTGAGCACTCAAGCCAGTGAGTACAGACAGCTCTTGAACAATTAGTTCTCCTGTGGACAGTTTTATAATCCTAATTACTTTCTTTGACACATATGTAGTTTTTAGCTCTACTAAAGTCTCCCATTACGTCTTAGCAATAGAAGAACATCACTGTAGGATTTTGTTTGTTTTCAGTGGCAGGAAAGTAGACTTTAAAAATAATTTTTCACAAATCAAAGGATTACAATCTTTTTAGAGCCCGAAATAATCTAATTTCCCTACGATTTGGTAAATCACCATTTGAATGCTCACTGCTTAGGAAAAAGAAGGGTATTAGTTCTGTCTGGACTGACGAAGAAGAACTACTATCAATTACGAAATCTACAATTTCTTTTATTAACCCTGTAACGTCTCTCCCTCTCTTTTAGTAAGCCTTTTAGGAGTGACAGTGAAGCCTTTCCATCAATACCTTCTAACTTTAGCAACTGGTGGCATGCAGGTGACATTTATAAATTAATAAGGTATTCAAGGCAAGTTGGGAGTTTTGCCATTATAAGCTTCCTGTTGTGAGGAGCATGTGAGAAGAGAAGGATGCAATTCATCAACTACATGCCTTAACTGGGGCAGGGGGGGAGATAAGCAATATATAACTCTTTAGAAGATTGAGAAGGTGTGGAGCCAAATGGAGAGAGTAGAGATGGAACTATACGGAACCAGGTACCCTTCAGGTGGATCTACAAGATTTTTTCCCATCACAGTTTCACTTTCAGATGCTCAGCCATGAATGGCCAAGGTTTATCTTCTCCAAGCTGCAAATTCTGGCCTGGATCTACTCTATGTCCTAGCAAATGGGAACTGCTTTAGGCTTTGGCACTTGCAATTTACCAGCAGAAACCCAGATTCCTAGATGGCTCAAACCTCTTCTCCAGCCTCCTATGCCACCCTGCACTCTGCAGAGAGCAATTCCCTGATAATCAGAATCATGCATTGACATTATGAACCTTGTCATTACAAGTGGTATATTGCTGATTTGTAAAATACATATTAAGCATGGGATCATGCTGTGCCCTACATCAGGACAGCGTTGTTATGTGTTTATTAAGAAGTGATATAAAAGGGAGACCAAGAAGTGAATTACCAGTCCTGCATACCCTACTGAAAAATAGGTGATGAAACATCATAATCATCATACATCAGCTTCCCATTACCTGATCTGGGGTAATTTGTATTCTCTGCTTCTGTGCAAACAGAATGTCACTTACTGCACCGTCAAACTTTATTTTAGGAGTTAAAGGGTGAGTTTATTATTCATAATGTTAACAATCAGGAGCAACTAAAATGTTCCATATGCCAAAAATCAAAACCTGTTACCATGGAATTGGTTACAGGAGATTTAAAGCAAATTAAAACCCTGACAACATTACTTTTAGATTCCTAAAGCATAAGAAAGAAAAATTGCACAAGGACTAATTCTATGTGTCTGCTCCTGCTGGCTGTTTTTGTATTTCAAATGCACACTGAAAGATAAAAAAGTTAATTATTTCTCCAGACTAGGACAGCACATGTGTGAGATGGCAAGCATGTCAGGTGGGAGGTGCAGGCCACTATGGGCACCAGAGAAAATTGGTCAGCCCTCGTTATGTCCTCCTTCCCCATCTTTGTCAGGACACAGACCAGCACCCCTAAACAACTGTCACCCTGGCCTCTGGTGGCTCTCCAGTTCCAATTCTTCAGTCAGGAAGTGTTTTAAAGGCCAGCCAACCACTCAGCCCTGGGCTTCTCTTCATAAATAATTCCTCTTTGCCACTGAGGAAGGCTAGCGCTGGCTTTCAGCTTCATTATGGTTACTTGAGAGCACTCTCAGTCCCTGCATGTTTGCAGGCAGCCTATTCCTCTGTGGGAAATCCTAGTGGGCTATGGGGAGCAGTGAAAAAGAGCCATCAACAGCAACTGCTCGCCTAGCTGGAAGCCACACTCCTGTGCACTTTTCATGCAATCAGTCACGAAGGAAAGGTCAATAGACAGCTTTCAAATAACCGATCCATTTAACTACTGACATTGATCTGGGCCAGAGAAGTGGAGCTGGTCGAGGAGGGAGGGAGGAGGGGTTCAGCAGTCAATCAGTGGAAATCTAAACCTCTTTTGGCCTAATGGGAAGACTAAACACAGTCTTAGGCTTTCTGCCTTAACTCTCACAGTGATTTGCCTAAGGCATTACAGGACCTTTACAACAAAGTCTTAAGTAAAGAACAGGAAAAAACTTTCCTGGATAAAATTAAATACCTAAAACAGATGAGATCCATTTTTCACTGCAAGTATGCAGCACCGTAGTTGAAAGCACAATGGGTGGGATAGAGGAAGAACAGACCCTGGTGTGATCTCAGTGCTGATAAAGCTTGAGCTGTTATGTTTCAACTAAAGATTGCAAGACTTTCTTCATCACATCCCAAACCCTTCTGGTGCAGTCCAAAGCATGCTTTCATCATCTACGGTGCACACTAACTAATTACCTTCTGATTAAAAGAATAATAGTAATAATAGTTATCAGCTTAGTGCTGTCCAGCTCCGACACTTCTTCTGAAGAGCCAATGTCTTGAGAGAAATTGCACAGGAAGAAAGGAGAATAATCTATCACAGACCATTCACTGCCAAGGCTCAGTTCCTGATGGATCCAGTCTCTAAACTCTTATTAGATTCTTAGAGTCACCAGGTGATATTCAGCATTAATGACGCAGAGCATAATGTTTGAGTGCATACCTAGGAAAAAAAAGAGCAGAAAGAGACTGAAAACAGGACTGCTGTGCTCATCTAAGGCCAGCATCCCAGGACTCCTAATCCTAGACCCCAGTCTGCACTCCTAAAACTGCTTCTGCAGCATGCACAGGGTACACAGGATACATGATTTTCAACAGAATCTGCCTGCTTTGCGTAAGAACGCACCAGGTTTATCTAAGTCAGAACTCCAGTGACTGAATTCAGTTTCTTTCCAGATCAAGCGCTTATTTTCTCATACTCCAAATCCTCACCATGAAAGTGGAAAGACTTATTACTTCCTTGTAGTAAGATAAATATCTGTATTATGGTATATTCAGTGAAAATGATAAAGAAGTATAAAAGCCTGACCAAGAGGTAACTGAAATCAATGGAAGGATTCCCACTGTATTAATTGAGTTCTGGCTGTAGTCTTCATTTAAAGGGAACAAGGCGTAAGGGGATTTCTCAGTCCCCGGGCTGAATGTATAGGATGATTCTCCAAATCCCACAGGAGCTATTTCTCAATCAAGTTTGGTAAGAAAAGGATCTCTGCATGAAATACTACCACAAAAAAAAAAAAAAAAAAAAAAAAAAAAGACATGAAATCCTGTTCATGTTTATGTATGTGTGTCAGGGGAAACAATGTTAAATTTAAGAGGAAAAAATAGAATTAGATATCAAAAACGGGATTAAACCATAAAAACCTATCCACTATGGAGAATCCAGTTTGTAAGATAATCTTTTCTATAAAAGGCAGAATATTATTGTAAATAGCTCAGAAAAGCCCAGGAGAATCTGAGATTTCAGTAACCAGCCAGATGGAGAACACAATGTAGGCAAGAACACTGCAGGCCACACTTCACATGTCTAAGAAAAAAGCTGTTTCTGGGGAACATTGTGGCTCTTCATGGTTTTCTCAATGATTTTTTTCTTTCTGCTTCCCATGTGCACAAACATAACTATTACTAAATTAAGCCATTAGCAATGAAAAGTCAGATTTTGATGCAGTACTAATCACAATTTTCCTGTTCTCTGACACTCAAAAGGCCCTGGATCTTTACTCCACTTCCCTGCCACACTGCAATCTGCAAACACGTTTACTGGATGAGATCAAGGAAGCCAAATGAAAGGCAAACAGCAGATTGAATAAGTTTCTCAGTCCTCATTTTGTCCAGACAAAGGGCTGTTACTCTGTCCTTTTCCAGTAGACTCTGTGTAGACAGGCTAGAAATACTGACAAGTTATTTATGGGAAAAGCCAGTGGCCACGGTTTGGTAACATGTAATGGCAAACCATGGTCCATCCCTGTCCTTGCATAACCCTTCCTTCCTCCTTGCAGCTGTCCCGCTACAAATTAGCCAGCCTTTCATCAGTGGAAATAACCCACATTTCAGTTATTTCAGAAACATATTTATTCTATTTTAATATTAAGACTGTAGCCTTTTATATCTCCAGCATGTTTGCTTCTAATGTTCCTGGTAAAACTCAACTAGCATCAGTGATTCAGGATTTTCTTCTACCTTGTGTTAATTATGTACACATGCAGAGTTATCACAAGCTGGTCATGAGTATCACAGCACAAGCACTCACAGAAATTCCCACTTGATCTATTACAAAATGAAGACAAGATTTGCTCAACTCTGGCAAGAGATTTTCACATCAGTTTTCATCAAAACAGTGATAATATCTGAAACATTATCCCATAGGAGTAGAATTCTGTTTTATCCTACAGTTTGAAGTTGCTTCTTTTTGACTGGTGGCACAGTAAAAGAAGACGGGTGAGGCATGAACAGGGAGACTAGCATAGGAAGAAAAAAGGAAATCAAAGCATAAACACATTCAGAACAAACAAATAACCACATAAGTATGTACATTACTGAAATATGCCTATATTTATCTTAAAACATAGTTCCAAAAATGTATGATTGTTCAAGGGTGAGAAACAGAAAAATAGCTTTTAGTGATCAATAGCTCTTCTGCTGGATAAATAACAATTTGCCCTTATTTTGATTACAGAGAGCTATTATGTGATTTTCCTAAAACTTTTATTTTGTTAGGAGCATGCTATAATTTACAAGTCCCTCCAAAACTGTCCCTTTAATGAAATGAAATGGAAACTAATGCTATCATGGAAAAAGCTATTAGTTAAGAGTTTCTAACACTTTCCTCTTCAAGATCCTGGAGAGAAACTTTCATTTACCAGCTATCTAAGGGTGAAAACAGTGCAGTTTAGCACCTTGATCCTCTTACCCAAAGGTATCAGGCATTTTGTGTTTTGGAGATGGCATGCAGCAGCAGCTGAGGTCTTCTGTTCAGCAGTATTGACAAGCTAGTATCCAATTACACTTAAGACAAATAGGCCTAAGATGCATTTGTTTTCCAAATATGATTAGGAGAAATTGAGTTTAAAAATCCCACCAGCTCTCATTCATCTGATGGAGATGTTAGATAAGATCACAGTGAGACCAAACAAGGCGTTTGTCATAGAACAATTGAAGGGTCCCCTCCATCCAGACCCAAGCCAGCAGGCACAGTGCACAGAAATAGCAACATCAGAAAAATAGCAACTTTACATCAGGCCAACACAATGCCACTGGAAAGACAGCAAGACTAACCTAAGGATGGAATCAAGGTCTGAGAAAAATTAGCCTCAACGAGCACTAAGAGCAATCTAGCATGTTCTGGCTTCACCCTGTTAACCCAAAAATGTAATAGCTCTCAGTTAATTGGAGGATTCAAGTAACCTCTTTGTACTCACACGGCTGCATGAAGATCATGAGCTAAAAAGTAGAATCTCAAGGCCTGCAGGCTGCAGGAAAGCATTGGTTTGTACCAGGATCCCCAAACTTCAGCTTGGATGGTAGCTGAAGAGAAGCAGCCATGGAGACTGTATTCTGCTCTTGAAGCAGAAGCTTACAAGGAACTGAGGGATATGACATTTTCTGCTACCCAATTAACAGTGCATGTTAAAGAGATGTACCATCACACCTGCTGCCTTTTCTTACCGTGGGAATGCAGGATACCGGCTGGTAAGCACACTTCAGTCCCATAACAACAGAGACCTTTCAGATGTGAAAACCACCAGAGAGACCAACTCCATCCTTTCCAGTCTTAGGAGTGGATGGTCAGCCCTGGCTGAGCTCACACCAATGCTAACAGGCAGCAGTGCTTCAGCATGACTGTTAACACTGGACCTGGTGTCTGCAAGATGGAGACTAGCAGCTACATCTCTCCTGCTAGGAAAAGTTAGGTTGGAAAGAGAACACAGTGTCCTGACTGTGCCTTTCTCCCATTAATTCTTCTCTCGGGAGCTCTGCTTTGAAGCAGGCTTGAATTACAAGCTTGACACTCACTTTGAAAATGCTCTCAAAGTGATGAATGTTCCCTTAACTGACTTTTTATTTTGAAATACGTTATTATACGGCCTTCCAGTGAGACAGAATTGACAGCGAGGTGAGTGACAACCCCTGGCAGACAACCAGTATCCCAAACCCCTCTTCTTACCACCGCTTGCACAAGCCTTAAAGCTGAAGCAACCAATTAATCAATGCTCCCAGTGCATTTAGTAGAAATTGGTTTCAGTGGATTTAGAAATAAACACGCTATTGATGACATTTCTTCTTGGGCAAGAGGCAATTTTTGGAAAAAATACAAGACAAATTCCAGCAGGGCTGAGCCCAGCTCACACTGAGGACTGTCTGTTCCCAGTATAAGGCTTGGTACAGCTTTTCAGGTATGTAATTTTCTATCAATCTGTTAAAAAAAAAAAAGATACAATCCTAAAAGAGAACATTTTCCTACACTATATTATCCAGCATGCTCTTTTAAATTATAATAATAAAGATCAGACAGTATAGATTTTTTGGACAATGAGACAGGAAATTTCAGGGAGCTGAAAGCCCCTGGACACAACGGTTATGCCATGTAAGATCAATGTTATGTGAAACATTTAAGCATTAACTAAGGAGAGCTCTGATGCAAAGCAGCAGGCAGTCTTTCCAGGCTGCACGTTTGCTAGGATACTGCTAGGATACCCACAAGCCAATGATCACACTTAGGGGATTGTTACACATAAAGGAAAAAGAGGCATGGGGGCAAAGACCAGACCCTTGGCCTTGGATCTCTGTGCTCTGAGTCATAATTAGGGGATCTCAGGTCACACTTCCTTTCTTTCTCACTATCACTTTGGACCAAAGGATGTGTCCTTCTTCTCTTCATTTCGGCAAACTTCACACAGGAGACCCCAGGGGGCATGGATGGCTTCTCACAGAACAGTCTTATCTCTGCGATCAGAACTGTCTGTCTGTGGGGATGGGGGGGTCGATGTTTCAGGGGGAAGCAGGGCTGGAAGCTGGACTCCCTGGAAGTGCTCGGATCATTAAAATTTCCACTTAAAGAAAACCCCACACTTTCCTCAAAACTCTAGGAGAAAAAAGCAAGCCTCCTGAACAGCTCTTGAAAAGTTAAAGCCCATTCCCAATTAACTCCCTTGCTCACAAGGATGCTTAATTTCTAGGTTGTGCAGGCTGCCCACCCCTCCTCTCGCAATCTCGCCAAGACCCAGGGAGCCAGTCTTCTGGGGGCAGGGCTGAGCCCTCTACATGCAGAGGACTGTGAAGCTGACATCTTCTTTATATTGTTTCTGTTTCTGCTGTGTATCCTGTAAATACAGAAGAATCACAGCATCAGTAGATACCTTTGTGGGTTTTGTTGTTGTTGTTGTTATTGTTGTTCCCTCCAGTAGGACATCCATTGACTTCAGAGGAAAGGGAAGACCTGCTCAAAAACCCACTAATTAGTATTAAATGCCAAGGTTCACTCAAAGCAGTGACACCAAAGCCCAGGAATGCCCTTGTGGATGTGAAATTAAACTTCTCAAAAAGGCAGCTGAGAGAAGAAAATTTAGTTTTCCATATCCATGTTCTTCTAGTTTAGAAAAGCAGCTAAAGAAATCACGAGCTCCCGTCCAGTTAAATACTCCTACCTAAAAATAAATTTATCCCTTATGTTATGGGGCACTAAAGAGAACACAAGAAAACACTATGCCCACATAATGAAATCTATTCACTATAAATGCATTTCACCCCTGCTAATTTGCATTTGTTTCTGTGTCTTCAGTATCCCCTACTTGTTCACAATAAATACATCAGCCTCTTTGTCTCTCTGCAACTCACATACTGGTTTTGATAGCTTTGCTCAACAACTTCTTCCATATGTTTACTTCCCTCTGAGTAGAACAGTTCTGCTTGACTACCCTTTTGCTCTTAATTTCCTAATAAGAGTGACTGCATAGCTTTTTCTCTTTAAAAACACATACACGCACAAACACACATAGGATGCCATGTGAATAGATCACTGGTGCTCTACTTAACCATTATCATTTTCAGCCTTTATTTTGCTAATGCTCTTGTTAGGTCATATTAAATAGTTCTCTCAGAGAAGAGATAAATGATTCCCTTATTTTGTTCTCATTAGAAAAACTGAAATGAAGAAAAGCAGAGACAAAAGGAGAATAGGTCCTCAGAGACAAGAAGAGAATATGTCCCCACAGAAAAACCCCCACCCATGCAAATCAGAACCGTTTACTATCCCTGAGGTCTAGTTTCCAGCCTTGAATAACATAATTTCTTTGGATTGCTATTCTTTCCTTTCACTGATGAATCCTGTAAAAAACTGTACGCCAGTCTAACATTTTTAAGGATGCTTTGCTGCCATGGCCATTACATTCTGGCTCATTCTATACGAGGACTTTAGATGTGGTCTAGTTTCTGTGGTTGAGTCTTTTTATTTTATCTGCCTTTTTCCATGATGACATTGCTTCTTATGTTAAGCTGCCAGTCCTTGAGGGTTGACTTCTTGTACTTGAAAGATGTGGTTATATTGGAACAATTCCATGAAAGATTTACCCTACAAGACCAAAATCCTATTGACTCCTACTGCTTATATTTGATTACTCTGGCACAAATGACAGCAGCAGTTAACCTCACTGTCCACATCATATATATCTGTCCACAAGAACCCCTCTTTAAACAAACTAGCCTTTCAGATTAACATCTTGTAAAGGAAGCCAGTGCTACATCTGAGCACAAGATCACAATCTCCCATCTTTGCCTCAACTAAAACCAAAGAAATCTAGAAGTTGTCCCATCCTTCTCTTCATTCTCTCCCCATTTCATGCCAAAACATAAGCATGGAATAACTCAGTATTTGCTGGATCAAAAAACTTGTATTTATGTATTTGAAAATTATTACAAACATGCATTAAAAAAAAAAAAAAAAAAAAAAAAAAAAAAAGTGAATAGAACATAACACTCTTTTTCTAAGTACTGCCCTTCAATAGCTTGGGCAAAAGGGACTTTCCTTTTATCATTCTTGTGGTCTTCCTTAGAGAAATGTCATTTTTCAGCTGTAATAGTCTTCACCAAATACTCCAAAGGAATTTCTCAACAATTCTCCCCTGGCTGATGCCCAGCAAGTCAAGCCAACAGTTGTTGTAATCTTCACCCTTCTCTTTTGAAGAAGAAGAAGGAAATTTCTGTGGTTCAGAATATTTCTCTGATCTTTAGAGGACTTTCTGCACTTATTTCCTATCAGACTGTTAGTAAAGTATATTATTCAGAAGAACGAGCTTATCAATCATCACTCCATTCCAGGTCTTTTCGTGTAGTAGCTATCAACATTAGCTATCAACACTGCCACAAAGCAGGATCCCTTCATGCTACGACTGGGTAAAGCAATCTCTTTGCCATTCCGTTTATATCTCCCTCTTTCTGAAATCTCAGCTATCTCTTTAGGTTTTGCAGAAAGAAAATATAACTAACTTCATGCTATTCTTCCAGCCTTCTCAAATGATTCCATTATCAGACATTCTAAATTAGCAAATAAATCCATTTTGCATGAAATTACAGTGACTAATAAGAATTCTTTTAATGATTTGGCTTTAGTTTAGCCTTGAAAACTTGGTATGAAGTAGTTAGTGGGGGAAGTTGTGTCACAACTGTTTTTTGCTCTTTTTCTCAACAGTACCCGGTTCCTTTCAGAAAACAGGCTCCCTGGCACAAAACAGTCTGCAATAGCGGCCTTTCACTTACTATAAAAACAGAAGGGAAAGAACGGTTGAACAAATCTGTTGTTACACTGCTTGTCATCCCTCTGCTTCTCCCGCTCTCAAGCCTGTGTAAAGCTGTTCCTGTACTTGTTTGGCTGTGAATATATCACTTTGAACATTTCTATTGTTCTTGGTTGAAATGCATCTTTGTGAAGCTCACTTTGTTAACAGCACTCCCAAAATGCCAGAACAAACATTAAGAACTGTCAGCCTTTCTGTCTTCTGAAAGATGCCTTTGTGCAGGGCATCGTTCAAAGCAATAAATTCTTAATATTTAAAGTCAATGGCAGTATAGGAAAAGATAAGCTGATCCATAGACAGTGATTATAGCATAGGAGCATTTTCAAGTACTTCAGAAATACTGAAGCATTTTAAAATAGCCTTCTGCTTATCCAGTGTAGAAAAACAGGGTGAATGCCAGGGCAGCACATCAGATGCACCCTGGCTGTAGTGCACAGCAAACATAGCGTGCTACTGAGCCTTGGTGGCTCCCTCATCTATGCCAGGCTGAACTCTCTTCCCGCAGCACCTCGGGAACCAGGTGCCAGCATTACAGTCAAAATTTTACCCAGCAGCATTAACAGCAATGCTAAGCTACAAGAGGAAGGCAGCCAGAGGCCATACTTCCTACTCGCCTGCTTTCTAGATTTTCAGCTCCCGAACAAGGCCAGTCTGTTCATTATCACAACTTGGCTCTGAATTATTCATTAACCCAAAATGACTTATCTACTAAGCTGTGCAAGCGAGCAGCCGAGGCCTGGAAGTGCCACAAGGCCTTGCACAGGTCAGGAAAGCCGGGCGAACAAGGGGCCAATTCAGCACCAGCCTACCCCACTTCCTTCCACAGCCAGGTCTTTACGAGCATGCAGCTCTGGAAGGGAGCCTAGAAAAATAAACGGTGGAAACATTTCAGCAACCAAATTGCGATGTAGCTAAAGCCTCTCAAAGGAGGCATTGTTCCAGCCTGCTCCCATTGAGGGCTACAACAAGAAGACAGGGGAGAGTGTGTCTCAGGGCTGGGCCAGGCACAGGGGATGTGGCACCTTCTTGCCTAATGATTTAGGGCAGTAAACAGGACATGCACAAGGACACTTGATGGTGAAACATCCTCTCTATGTGCTTCGGGCTGCTTGGCCACTTGACTCATTTTGTGTTTTTGGTGTGCACATAGGAAACCACTTGCTCATTCTGCACCATTGGCAGCAACGTAGTGCCACTGCCTTAAGAATAATTTGTTGTCATTAATAATAATACACTGATATAGAACTTTTCATCCCAAAGGATCAAAAAGCAATTTACAATCTCAAAGCAATTTACTGAGTGGAATAGTTTCTGCTTTAAGGCACACTCTGCAATGGTGTGTTTATGTGAGTGCGCAGACACAGGAGTGTTGCATACAGAGGTGCCTCTTGCCACTTCCAGCCCTCCTTGGTAGGGAGAATAAAGTGTGGAAATCATGCACTAAAGGCTTCAGGGGATGCAAAGAATACACAACTGAATTATACTGGAAGAAGCCATTAAGGATCACATTTCCCCTTCCTCTGAAAGGGAACAACTCTCCGTGCACGAATCTGTGCAAAAGAAAGTGGGAATAGGACAGCTGATGGAGGAAATTAGGGTAAATGCAGACCAGACTGAGAGCAAGGATTTCTGCCCTTGCTCAAAATGCAATGCTTGCTAGACATCGGTCACTTAAGCATCAGTATGACCTTTATGCTTTTGTAACTCTCATCCTGGGCAGCAACAGGAACTAGCTAGGGGTGGCAATTTCACACTACAACCATATCTTAAAATAAAATCTATGCAAAATTAATAAATAAATAAATAAATTGAAAATTATTAAGCCACCCAAATATTAGCAAGTTTGTAGAGTTAAAAAGTATTTCTTCTGTTTATAGCATTTCCCTTAGCACTTTCATGCATAAGATGGAGATATAAAAATGCAACTTATGCTTAATGAATACACAGAGGAAAGGGCAACGCATTTCTCCAGAGTGCTTGTAGCACACGGATGTTTTTACTGTAGGTCACTAACTCAAATCAAAGCTAGTTTACCGGTGACTCAGATGTATGTTCAACTCTGGTTGCTTGGTGGATTTCCAGTCAAGCTATTTTTCAGTCTCGGGTGAATCTTTACACATAACAGTCCTCTGCTTGCACATATCTTGTAAAATTGCTGGCTGCGGCAAAGCAGAATGGAAGGTTGGACCTCCATCTTCTTGGAACGATCCTCTCATAGCTCTTTTGAGCTCCCTTTATTTTTTATTTACTTTACCCTTTGCTTGAGCTCTCTACTCTTAGAATGAAAGTGCACTTTAAGACCTCTGACTTCAAAGGCAACAAAGCAGCCAGACAGTGCTGTTAAGACTTCCCTTCACCATTACCTACTGTACTCTCCATGTATCACCCCTACACTAGTTGAGACACAGCTCATACATGAGCTTGGAAATTAAAACAGCAGAAATGTGGTGAGAGGATGAGGTCAGGTAGAGAAACCCGTTGGTTCTCAATGCAGCAAGTTTTCATTCCTTTAACTGGTGCTAAAAATAGGTCTGCCTGCAAAGTATCATCAACTCCAATACTCCTATCACTGCTAACCCTGGGAATTAGCTTTTGAATGTTCGCTGTGCAGACAGCCTTAGAAACACACCTCTGTGATCTTCTTTGAAGGGAAAACAACAACAACAACAAAACAGGAGAAAAAAAAAGTATGAGAGCCTGTCAAATATTTATAGAGCCATGAATCTATTTACCTGGAGGCTAGGTAAGATAAACAAGTATGTCATATATCAGGTTGTAGCCTGGAATAGAAGAGTCGGTGGTTGTTTGCATGCTATCCAGCTGGCATCCATTAATTATTTTATAAGAATGCACTGAAATTTTCATTAAGCATTTGGGGATTTAAGGAATCATCTGTGTGTATTAAAATCAATATTTAACTTGTAGCGTTCACTGGCAACTCACTCTAATAGCATTACGCAAAATGTTTTCAACCATACTGAATGAGTGATGATGGCATAAACCTGTTTTGAGGAAACTTTGATTGCATTAAGTGCAGGGTTGTTATTTTATTCTTAAAGAGCCCTTACCAACATCAAAGGGATATAACTGAAATCTGCTAGCGATGACTTCGAACGTTGGTGGCTGCTGGCATATGATTTTATAAACATGCAGACAAAAATTAGGATAGCACAGGCTGTTACAGCTACAAATAAACTTTTAAGCAATTTAGAAATGCATTAAGGGAAAGCAAGAACCCTTGGAGCACCGAGCAGCTGACGCTGGAGGCTTCTGATGAACAGGCAATGATAGACACAGCAGAACAGGGAGAGCAAGCTGGCAGCCAGACGGAGCCGGTCTGGAAACAAACAGGGAAAGACAGCACCTCCCCACCCCAATCCCTGCAGACCAGCCATGTGGAAACAGAAGTCTGCCTGCACAGTGCAGCCACCAAACTTCCAGGAAAGCTTCCATGGGCTTCACCCAGAACCAGATTTCCAGGGGCTAGAGCTGTTTGTACTGCTTTACGGCATATGCTGCCAAGATGTGTATTACCTATAAAGTCAATGACAGGTTGTATCACTTTGGTTTTAAATCCAGTCTTCTCTGAGATAGGCCTCAGAGGAATAAATCAAACTCCCTCCTCAAATTCTTAACAAGTAATGCATATTGTGATTTTCAGATTGCTCTAAATTTCACAGTAACATTGATTTCAGTGGGGTTACACCACTGCAGGATCCAACTGAAATGAATATTCCAGGCAATTTAGTAATAATGTTACAGGCTGTTCACATTTGTTTATTTAATAACCACAGGTAACTGTAGATTTTCAAATAATAGAAGCTTTAATGATTATATATATATATATGCACATAATTCTATCAAAATTTCTAATAAGGCCTGAAGCTTGATAATAATCAGGCAACAATACTGAATATGCACAAGAAGTCATTTCCTCCCACTTGCCCATGAATGCAGGTGCTTTCATAGAAAACAGAACCAAGAGATGGGAACAAAGGGCCGATTTGAGGGAGCCATGTGACTATAGAACATTTGGGGAGCATCATGTTCACCCATAGTAGCAGTGCTCACATAGCTCAGGGGCAGCTGCAGTAGGGTCATGGGGGCTGGCATGGCAGCGACTGTGTTGGGTTCTGCACTATGCATAGGACAGGGTAAAAAAGACGTGTATTTACACAGCACAAATACAGTTTCAAAATGTTGTTCTATTATTAGCTGTACAGGAAGACTCCTTGTAGACCTATTATCTGTAAAAACAAAGCTCCGGACATCTCAGACCACGAATTCCCAGTTGTACTGATGGAGTAATTCTTGTAACCTTTTCAGTTATGGAAAAATATATCTCACTAGTGGAAAATTTAATTAGAGCACGTACTTATGCCTAAATGGGTAGCCAGAGAGGGCACTGCATTCATTCCTGCTTCCCATCCCCAAAAGAAGCGAGTGGCTCAGCAGCCATGGCCATGTTCCCCAGTGCCACTGGTCCCATCCATCTCTGCAGTTTTCAAACCATAAAAAAGGTGCTGGAGCTCAGCAGTTGCAGCAATCATTTCCACTATTACCACGCTCTCCAAGTTTGCAAAACCTCTGAATCACTGAACACAAGGGCCAGATAAAAACAGCTGCAACCCTCGCTTTTAATTTCCCTGCAAGTATTTTCACGGGAATTCGGCTGGAGCGCTGAAATGCTTTACACGCCTCAAACCCCCTCTCGGCATTAAAACCGAAGCAGCAAGCTATCAAGGCGAGCGGGAATTAGGTTCCGAGCAGGAATTCCTCCCCGGAACCCCGGGGGATCTGACGGCCAGGACCGCCAGGGGGCAGCGGCGCCGCGCCGGGACTCGGCTCCCAGCCCCGCGCTGCTCCAGCGTTCCCCTTCTATTTCTAATTCACTTACGGACGCGGCTCCCGTCGGGGCTATCTGTGTTTTCTGCAGCCCGCTCCACTTCCTAAGATGAAAATTCGGCTTGGCACTTCATCCTTAGAGTTAAGAGAGCTCTCTCCCCTTCCCTCTCTCTCTCTTTTTTTTTTTTTTTTCCTTTTTCATTTTGCACAACACTGAAGCAGCTTAATGTAGACAAGCTCAACAATGAATGACTAATAACCGCTTTCAGGGGGATATTAAAATTCCCGGGTATGTTAGCAGAATCAAGTTGGCATGCCCCAAACTTGATGTAATGTACTCTGAGACCAGCCTTAGCGTTTTCGTAACTCAATTTGCCCCTGCTCTGACAGAGATGTGTAGGATTGATATGCGGAGAAGAAAAGCGGTTGTGTTGGTGTCAGGGACAATTAAGGTCTGTGCTCCTGTGCCCATTAGCTGAGTGATGCGGGGCTGGTGGAAAGGTTCAGTTGTTCCTGCAGGGGATAGAGGACATGGATACTCTGTCTGGGGATATTGATTGAGGAGGACACAACAGGGAGCTGGATGCTTTTGCAGTGACACAGGAGTTAATGATTTAGCGGTTCATGCAAGAAAAGACGCCTTGCCACCTTTGGTAATTGTTTGCATTGCAGATAGTGCCTCAGGAACTGACCTTATCAAATTAGCAGAAGCTCAGAGCACTGTATGGCAGGTAGCTCACTGCGAAACTACAGAGATTACTGGCAAGTGAATCTCCCCCCACCCCCCGAGCCTTGCCAAGTACAATTTCTAGGAGCAGTTCTATACTCAGTCTTTCTTTGCTTGTCCCACCTCTGGATGCCACTTTCTGCCAAACTAAATTAAACCCCTGTTTCCTTGTTTTTCACAAGCCCAGAGTACCAGAGCGAAACCGAGAGAAGAAACCTCTCAGCAATCCTTGTCAAAACCACCATGAGAAGCCAGAGAAAGGAAAATGTGCCATGCTGCTGGGGAATGCAGCAAAGCCAACACAAATGTGAAACGAGCTCTCTGGAGGAGTAAGAAATGGGCTCAGCTGCAGGATTGCGAGCCTCGAGGGACTGCTAATGGGCTTCAGAGACTGTCACCTGCAGGCTACTGTTGGGCTCAAATTCTCCCCAGCTGAAAGTTCTCACCAGATGATGACTTGCCGGTGGTCTGCCAGAGACGGTGACTCTGTATCCACCTTAAAAATTACTGTCCTATTTCAAACTAACTTTGTCAATTTGTCTGGTTTATGCTTTGGTGTTAACTGTGTTGGGATTCATTTCTAATATTTCATGCTTTTCCAGTAAAGCTGAAAAACAGTGATGTGTGGAGGACATTTTCTGAAGCAGAAACATTTAACTTCCCTCAGTAAAGCTAATGGTCTGCATGTGCAAAAACACAGCTCTTGATGATGCTGCAAGAAAAACACTTTCATTCACCCCATTTAGAAACAGCTGCTTTTGCCTCTGGTCATGTAACATGGTACCTGTCACATGGTAAAACTGTGGAAGGCACAGCAGAGCAGCTTTATAAGAAGCATGGCTGAGCGTCTTCCCCTGCCTTCCCCTGGGGAAAAAAATAATATAATTGGATATTAACACATCCACAGGGAATTGTATCTTTTCCATTAAAGTGTTCAACATGAATGCTGTATTTCATAGTGCCTGTGTTTAGAACAGACCTTGGTGATGGAAATGCCCTGCTCTCATTGAAGCTAAATGAAAAATTCAGTGCTTAAATCAATTACATTCAGGAAGTTGTGAAATATATAAATTTTTCAGATCACATTGCTTCCAGCAACCACCATGTCTCTTTCTGAAATACAGTAATTTGTAGAAGATATTCGAGTAACGAGCTAAAGTAGGATTCAATCATAGTTCCTAGAACACTTCTAATTGTTTGCTTTTAACTCCCTGATGCAGCTCATTTTTTCCTAGCGTACCTGTGCGAAACTGAAGTACAATCTACAATAAATCAGGCCCCATGCTTTGGAAGTCCCATGATGGTTTCTTGTGGGATTAGTTAAGGAACCTCAGGAATCCTGGGTACCCCACCTTTTTCTTTAATTGGGATTTAAAAAACGTATAATCTTTTAGCTAAAAAGAATAACTTTGATGTAGGTTATTCATATTTCTCTCCCCCCTCTCCCCCCCCTCCCCGAAAACATACAGTGTTAAGCATGTAAATCACACTGAACATTACCAATCTAAAGGGAAGTGACAGATGACTGCTACTGCCATTAAATGTTTATTGCATCCCTGCCATGTAATGCAATTAGGTGGCAAGAAACATGTAATGTGTATTGCTCTGGTGGGAGAATGGAGAAATTATTGGATTTTCTCTCTTAATCTATTTATATCTTGCAGTGGGGGCATTAGGCAGATTAAGCTAGGGACAGTGCCATTCAGTATGCTAAGCAGTATTTGTCACGCATTGCAACGTGCAGAAGTAACAGCCCTGCCTGTTGCAGTGATACTGAATCAGAGGGAAAGTGCCTGTGAAAGTCTTCTGCAACCAGAGGACTAAAGCATATATTCTTAAGTGCTTCTCTCTCAGGAAAATGAAAATACCCCTAAAAATCACTAACTGGTTATTTACTTCTAGGGACTGGCACGACAAAGGTTCCAGACTGTGGGATTGGGCTGCTTTCAGCAAATATTGCTGTGTTCCTTCAGCAGTGCTTCCTTCACATGCACATAGCCCTTCAGTTCCTGCTGAGGTTGGGAAATCCAAAGCTTAACGAACTCAACTTCATTCATGGCTGGCACTGCTGGGCAGAGGGGTACTTATACAGCCATGGCTTTGGCCATATTGGAGCCCTGGAACCCCATCCCACTCTGTGGTGGGCCTGCTTACTGGCTCAGTATGGATTCATCAGCAGGTGGTTTTCCTAAAGTTAATGAATCCTTTGAACATCTGATCTCAAAACTGTCCTGGCTTTTTCACTGGTTCAGACCTTCTCAGGCAGATTTCTAGGATTTCCTGCCTCAAATGACAAGCTAAGTGGCCAGCTGTGGCTCCTTAATGCCACCTCACTTAATTGCTACCCTAATGTCCTCATGTTCACACATGTGTAATGGAGAGGCAGCCCTAGAAATCATCAGCCTTTGTTTGCGCAGTAGGCCTAACATAGCCAGGAGCAGTGCACAGCTTCTCTGAGACACCCTGCTGATGTACTTCAGCTCCACGCTGCAGCAGCATGGTAAAAAGCTTGCCTATCCCAGAGGGATGCTCCTCCTTCCTAGATGACAGCCTGTGTCTTCTGTAAACATGTACTGGAGGAAACAAAACTAAACCCAAAGCCATGGCTGCCAACGCAGATTTACAGCATGCTTAGTTTAATTCATCAGCTTGACTGTTTCAGACAGTTTTGTCTCTAGCCCTACCACTGCCTGGCCTCATCTCTCTGTCCCCTCTAGTCTCAGCCACAACTAGCACCTAGCAGTCCTCATTCATCCCAGAAAAGTGAGTATGGCTTTGATGATGAGGAACTTACAGCCCTGCTCACACTGAGTGCTCAAGCTGCTGCTTTTGCTGTTCCATGATACTTGGGGTGATGCCCTCAGCTGCTGTCATCTTCATCAGTACTAAAAGCCAAGCAAGGGAGAGAAGTCTATGCAAAGAAAGTCCATGTCACTCTGCTATTGTCAGACAGCCTGGCAGCTCTGCACTATTTTTCTCGTGACTGTCATATGTGGAATTTCAAGGGGATTAAAGACACACTGCTTCAGTAATAGATTTAGGCCTGCAGCTTGGAAAACAACAAGGAGAGTTGTGAACTCATTGCTTGGCACAGGGAATTTGAGAGCCATGACTAAACTGAGCTTCAGTGCAGAATTCTGATGCACAGGTTAACAAACTAACATAAAGAAAGGTCTTCAGGTTGCCTAGTACAACTCTCTCAGGGGTAGAAAGTCATCAGATGAGACTGCAAGGCTTCAGGCATACTGCTGCTTTCTGAGGGCTGTGTAGCAATTCAGTTTTTGTCTTTTCCTTCATTGGGTGAAATATATGAATTGCTCTGTCTGATGGTGGGATACATGTTCACAGTGAAAATCACAGTCCATACCACACTTTCACATGGAGCACAAGAATGCTAAGAGTCTGACTGAGACTTGCTCATTAAAGGGGGAAAAAAAATGCACATCCCTATCAAATCTCTAGATATAATGATGTAATATGATTGTCAATAAAAGTAAGATTAGTTTATGGTTCCAAAAAACAAATCAATTTTAGCAACTTCCACTGCTAGATATATTGATCTTACATCCTTTTGTATACAGTACTTAACTTAACTGAAAATGGACACTCCAAAGTTTTCATTCATACAGCTTGATTTTTCAAGAAATTAATTTTTACTAAAAATATATTAAAAAAAATAAAATTCTGTGTATTCTTGGACATTTGCAAGCTGAGCAAATGCAACCATTCTGGAAAAGGCTGTAGTTTAAATCAGTTGAACTGCAGTTCTCTATACCAGGGCAGAAGCTGTTTGTACAGAACAGGCTGATGTCCTCTTCCATGTACTTCCTAGGGCTATGAACAATGTGAAGGTAAGATACACACAAAGCATGTATTTGCTTGCATAAAAACAGAGGAAGCTCTTTCTACCTGCCTCTCAAATTTGGGAGATTAATAGTATTACAAAGGAGAAGCTTTGCTGTCATGTGTAAAATCTGGGTTGGCAAATCAGAGGGGAATAATAATTCATCCTTCTACAAAGGCAGAAGAACACCACTTTGTAAACTGGCAAGTCAATGCCTTGTGATAATTTTTGGCACTGCTGAGTATCTGCAAGACAGTCATGCTATCTGGTAATCTTTTTAGTATTTGATAATACGGTACTAAAGTCACAAGTGAACAAAAGGCAGCCAGGGAATTATTTGTGAATTATACAATATTGGCATTCAGTAATTAAGCCTTAGAATTAGTTGGGAGAGGAGAATATAACACTTCAAAATTGGTCTACCGAGTACAATATTTGTCTTCAATGTCAAACACATTTATTCAACTGAATCATGCAGATCCATTTCCAAGCTTTGAGACTGTTCCTGCTGAAGGGCTTGGAAATGCCTGACTTGTGCCGAGGGCTGGAGCATTTCCCAGCCACTTGCAGTTAAATCTCCAGTCCCATCCCTCCCCAGCTCCAGGCAGGGCTACCTCTGCCAGAGTTAAATCACTATTCAGGATGTCCAGGAATACCCTGGTTTATATAATTGCATCAATAAATACTGATTTCCCTGACTCCTTGTTTAGGAGGTATCTGTAGGTAAACATTCACCAAATACTCAACCTTGTTTCTGCTAAACTGGTATATAAAATTTCTGCTGACTTTATGTAGAGCTGTTAGTGAGCATTTATTATGGACTGATGAAATATTCTAATTTACATCCTATAAAGGAGACATCCATTACAGCAGGAATGTCCAACCTGTGGCCTGAAGGCCACATAAAATACAGCACAGCTTGCAATGTGGCCTGCCCTTTGTTCCATGCCAACATGGTGGCAGCTCTTCCCCACCAAGCAGCCTGGCCCAGCCCTGGGCACAAATCCATCAGTCAGCAAAAACCAAACATCAGTGTGCTGTTAGCACTGTTTCAACCACAACCAATGCAAGGGGAGGGCGCAGTGCAGTGCTAACTGAAGTGACGGTAAATAACTGTATACATTTTTATAGCCTGGCTAAACATGGTCCTATGGATAGAGAAAAATATGTATCCGTGCTTAATGTTTTATGTTTTTGTCACTCTTTCTTTAAAGTTTTATTAAAAATATTACCTAACGTAAGTTTTGTTACACATTAAGTATGCATTTTTTAAGGGTTCCTCAAAAAGTACTGTCTCCTATTTTATCGTGTTGGCCCATGATGTCAGAGGTGAACACTGGTGGTACAGCAGTAGAAGTTGAACCTTCCCACTACTGTTCCATTACATTTTGTTGCTGTGTGCCAGATGGCAGCAGAGGGGCAGTCTGACAGACTGGCACCTGACATGGAAGTGCCTATGAAGCAAAGGTGTGGTACTGAGTTCCAGTGCGTGGAAAAAAACCTCATCAGTGCTTGCTGAATATTTGTGGAGACCAAACTGTGGATGTGAGCAGTGATGCAGTGGATGGTGCATTTCAGCAGTGGTGACAGCGACCATGTTTCACCCCCACTGGTGCAGATTTTGAAGAGCATAGTGTGCAGGCTTTTGTTCACCACAGGCAAAAATGCACTTAAGTATAGTGACTAAGTTGAAAAATAGTGCTTCGTAGCTGAGAATTTGTTTTAGCATAAAGTTGCTGTGCTCATTGTATCGGTTGCAGTTTTCATGGAAGTAGATAGGAGGCATTACTTTTGGAGCAGCCTATGTATATGCAGCCCAAGACAGTTCCCCGGGAAAGCCAAAAGGTTTGACACTCATGCATTACAGTACAGATTTAGGGGAAAATAAATTATGAGCAACAAAGAGGAATTTTATCATTAAAACTGATGCACAAGACTATAAAACATCTGGAAGGTGTTAGTGACTGCATCAGCTGTAATCACAGAGCATGCTATCCACACTCCGAGAGCCAAGTCTCCTTGACTTAAAGGAGAAAGAAAAAGTCGAGAGAGATAGCAAACATGTTAACTCAGCATAATCTGGCACTACAGCAAGCACTGATAACATACCAGAGGGAGGCTCTGGCTCAGCTTGTTCTCCAGAGAGGAGACAGCCCTGCTCCTTTCAGCCATGTTATAGTGCCACCCCTGACAGTCCCTCAGGAAACACCACCTGCCTCACTCCCAATACATCAAGCTCTGCACAGCCTCCAAATGCTTATCAGCTCTGTGGATACTCGCTCTGAGCAGGGATGAGTAGTGCTCCTTCTGACTTGCCTTCTCTCACTCTCTCCCCTCCCTCCCCCATTTAAACATAAAAAAGGAGAAAGTTACCTGTGAGGCTTCACTTCTTTATGTGAAAATATACTGGTTTTTGGTTTTCCCTTCTTAGATTTTAAATCCCTGGGATTTTATTTATTTATTTATTTTCTTGAGCAATACCTGCAATTGTAAGAGATCTGTGTACATTCAGATAAAATACCTAATACGCTAGAAGCAGAACACGCTGGAAGAAATCATTACAACTGGAACTGGAGGGCATACTAATATCTTCTAGGTGCTTTTGTCTTTCCTCTCCTGTGATATTCTCCCATATCCTCAAGGGTACAAATTAAAGCAAGCTGAAAATCAGTATTTTCTAACCTGTTTGGAAAGGCAAACTATACTTTGTCATCAAAATATACATGTATTTTCTCTTCTGGAAATCAGACAGTGATTGTGAAAAAATTCTGTACAGGACTCATTCACTTGTAGCTTCCTCCTATATATAGGGTATACCTAAGTAAGCTTCTCCCCCAGTGATGCCCTCCCAGCCTCTTCTGAGGTTGCCATTGATCCCACTGGTCCTTCCTCACTTTATGCCTTCTTCATCCCTGCTGCATATATCATCCTCACTTCACAGAACTTCTCAACTTTAACTGTGCCAGGCTTCTCATATATATTTTTTTCCTTTTATCTCATTGCATTATATATATATATATATGCATTATGGGAAGCATAAGTCAAAGGTGAGAACAGTGTTGGACAGATTTGTGCTTCCTGAAATCCAGTAACTCAGACATGTGCTTTGAAATAACTACAATAATTCTGATTGGCTATGAATAGTAGCACCAAGAAGATAAAGTAATGACAAAAAATGAATGATCATGCTCTTCTTTGCAGGTTATATATTGTCTTCTTTCTTTCTTACGTTTATTTACAATCCAATCTGAATATCACTCAGCTATGTTTATTGTTTCCCGGTATTCACAGAGTTATTTCCACAGGAAATATTTATGCACATTTTACTCACAAACTCCTTGTGTTGACAATATACCATTTTAGCTGGCAAGGCATGCAAGATCCTAAGAGCCATTCTTGCTTCCCAGTACTAGAAAAGAGTAAATCATAAGTATACTGCTGACATATCTTGCATATGCAACACCATTTTAGTATAGATTTTCAGACAAATGATCAATTGCACTACAACTCAACAGAGGGTAAAGACACATGAGTTTTGAATGCTGCCTTAACCAAATGCTCCAAAACTGTGGTATGATCAAGAGTCACAGAAATTAAAACATACTGATAAATATGTTTGCTCCAGGAGATAAAAAGGATTACAACTAATGAGAGCATCAGTCTTATCAACAATATACAGAAAAACAAGAAAATATTTGTATAGCTGTTAGGACAGCTCTGAAAGTGGCCTGCAGAATTCAGCTGGAAACTTTAAAAAAATGGGCTAGGAAGGGAGATGTTTTTGTTCTCTTCACTTTCAAGACCACCACCAGTGGCAAACCTGCTGCCTTGTCAGGGCCATCCTTCAAAAAGATGTGCAGAAACAACAAAAAGTCAAGTCAGCAATGCAAAGCATGCAAATTAACTGAGGGTTTTAGAAACATGAAACAGATTCAAATTTAATTCCAGAATGGTTGGAAGGAGTGACAGAGCTAAGGCGGTAGGCAATGAAGCAGAACTTTTGAGAACTGTTTCACATAGTCATACGAGAAGAAACTGGAAGAAAAGGATGAGGCCATGCTACAGCCAGTCTAACATGCTCAAATTTATTCCTGCTTTCATTTGATTTTGTCATTTTTCTTTTACTTGGGGGAATTATATGTTATTTACATAAGAAGCAGAAAGCAATTTCTAACATAATGTCTTAAAGCACTTTGAAAAAATACTAGTTTTCAATTATATGCTTTCATTGGTCAAGTCCACATACAAAAGAGTCAACACTACCTGCGGCTCCATTTCTGTAGTCAGAGAGCAAACCAACAGCACTACTGTTTCTGATGGGAGACCCACAGTGGCAGTGCCAATGATCCCTTACATACTGACAAACACATATGAAGATTTCCTATAATGTTGTGAAATGTTGTGAACGAGTATGACTGGGAGATCAGGGCTTTGTGCACATCATATCTGATGGACAGCACACTGCTGCTTATGCAGTGGAACATACCTGTGAAACTTCAGTCCCACGGTTCTCCAAAATACATCCACCTTTTATTAACTCCGAGCAATGGCCATATGAATGGAGCTAATACGGGAGAACATAAACACACCACTTTTCCACAGAGATGTGGTTTTACAGTATTAGAAGGGCTAGGAAGGACCACACAGCTGTCACTTTGAAAGCTGTTGCTGTCCCAATAATTGGGCTTCAATACATTATTAATATGCAGTCAATTTACTAACCTAACACTTCAAGTATTCCACAGAAAGACAAAGACACGCAAAGCACAGTATTTGCATGGCACCGGAAGTGAGCAGTTGTATTACATATACAAATCCAGTTTCCAGTTTAAACATTTTGTCTATTACATATGAATTAGCTGAACAAAATTTGCTTGCAAAAATCAAGTATTTCACCATATATGAACTGACTGAAACAGACTGATTATGTGCTAGACAGATGGGTTTGCAAGAAAGCTCTTATGACAATACAAGTCTGTGTATTAACCCCAATATCAAAATAAGGTTTGGTGTAGTAAACTATATAATGAAAACCATTTAGAAAGCAGAACAAAATCTTAAGTCTTCTTTCTACACTGTGGCACTTGCTAATTTAATCTATATCTCTGCAAAGGACTCATACAAAATCTTATAAACACTGAATTTCTACTGGAATTATTTGAACACAATATAAGTGGTGCCTAAGTCTCACTTTACCCATTAAAAAAACCACAATATTTCACCAAAGAGACAAAAATTAAAAACTCCATGTGCCAAAAAGCCCAACTCCTCCTTTGAAAAAAATAAATCCTATTTCTCCAGCTCACCATTCCAGAAATGACAAGCACAGCTATCACTGCAGTGCAAACTACAAGCAGATAATTCACTTTAAGGTGTCATAGAGAACAAACTCTCCTTGGCTGAAGAGCAAAGTAAAAGTGAATATCACGCAGAGTACTGCATTTGCTTCAGACCAGGGATTTTTATTATGTGCAACCTTCTGTGGGAACTGCGGGCCTCAGCTGGCCTCCCACAGAAATGTCATGCAGTTTCTTATAGTAAAGGCATGAAGCTTTAGCTGCTACAGCAGTGACAGTCACCAGTATCTAGGGGCAGCTTTAGAATAGTTTGCTTATCAGGGTGTCCAGGAGGCTGTGAGTAGAATCATAGAACGGCTTGGGTTAGAAGGGACCTCAAGGATCACCCAGCTCCAAGTAACACAGGCCTGCAAAGTGCCACATAAGGGAAAAAGAGAGAAAGGGAGACAATGGAGCTTATGGTAGGAATACTCTGTGCACAGCTGGCTCATCTAGGATCTCAGTAGTGCTGCAGCCATGCTCTAACAGCACACAGCTGAAAGCAACATACCCAGCACTAACAGGATGGAGGAGAGCATTCAGGGGAATCTCCTGTGCTCATCAGTACATCCTACCAGTATGGGCACTACAAACACAGGGAAGTTCAGCAGTACTTTAAAGCTACTGTAACACAGTCTCATTTTGTAGCTGTAAGTATAGGCAACAGCAGATAAAATTGCCTTTGACCAGTATTCAGGACACCCAAGAAAAGTATCAGACACAGTCCCATAGCAAAGAAAAAAAAATAGCTTACTTCTTTTTGATGAGCAGAGCTTGCTGGAAACTCCCGAAGAAGGCAGTCTCCAAGTATGGACCCTTCTCCTTCAGCTGACAGCCCCTAAATGAGTTAGGGAGGGCTGGACCCTGGGTCCACCCCTTCCAGTCACACAGGTAAATTGCTCACGCCTGTGCTCTCAGGGCTGGCCACACCCCTTCACCAGGTGCTCAATCAGTGCTTCAAGTCATGACCTAACAGTTCACATACAGTAGCTAGTAAGGACTTGTATGATGCTTGAACTCTTGTTCTGTGCTTCCAAAAGGCAAGAGTTGTTTTGTCTACTTCAACCCTGGATTTCATCTCAGCTTCTGAACTTGCTGAGAATGTGGTTTGCTTCTTAATGCCATGGTTGGTATCAGTACTGATGTGACATGGTGATACTGCTGAACAGCAAATTACCATTTCTGAGATTCAAGGGAACACCCATTTGGATCCAAAGTTATATAATAAAGTATCAAAAAAAAAAAAAAAAAAAAAAATATGCCCAGATTCAACAGCAGATGGAAATCTCAGCCTAGAGAAGTCACCAGTTCCACCTTGTCCAGAGAAGCCTTCTGTATTGATGGAAAGATAAAAACTGGCAACATGTAAAATGGGTTATCTCCTACGTACTTCTGAAAAACAAGAAATTCCAAAACACAGGGAAGCATTTCTTAACATGAAGGTATGCACAAGCCTCCAGGAAGATCATAGAGGAGGTCAGAGGAAGGAGCTGGGCTGAGGCCTTTAGAAATTGCTTACGATTTCATCCATCACCATGGGAATGAAGCCTGGAAATACAATGCCTGCTGGAAATACCCAGTATTTTGCTAACCTATGTTAGCAAAGGCCTCACAAAAGCTTTTATTTCCCCCTGAGGGATACCATGCATGCTCAGCAGCTCAGCAGATTCACTGTCTACCTGCAGCAGGGCTCTGGACAGAGACAGCCAGGTCATCATGGCCCTCACTCCCACCTGGCAGCTGTGAACAGCTCCGTTTGCACTTGCTGTTGTCAGCTGGATCCTGCAGAATTCTTTTCAGACAGCTCAGCACCCTTCTGCCCCCAGACAAACCAGCTTAGTTCTTTGCTTGCTGCACAACTCTAAGGCACACTCCCAGGAACACATCTGTTTCTGGAGCCCATAACATGCCAGCAAATAATTAATTAATCCCAACCATCTTTCTTCATTTTTGTATCCAACCATTTGCCTTCTTGTCTCCAGTTCTCTCTCTCTTTTTTCAGTTTTATCTGTTACAAAACAGAATGTGTCTGTCTTCTTGGAAATGTACTGCCTGGAAGCCTACCTGGAGTTAGAACATACAGTTGTGCTTACTCCTTGTGTTCTTACTGATGTGGAGTGTCAAACACTTCTTGGCACCCTATAACCATAAATGCTAACTTGATCAATAAATATAAGAATTCAAGAGCTTAGCTGAAGTAGAAATTATATATTAACAGCCATCAGAGTGTCTTTATCTTTAGAATGCATAAAGTCACTATGGTATTGGCATCTCCAAACCACAGGGAAGTTTACCCAAAATGTTCAATTAAAAGGAAAATAACCAGATCCTCATTCTTTGTGTTATTTATACTTGAAAAGAAAGGTAACATGTTTGCCTCTCCCTCTTTGATGTGGCGATGCATTTAGATATATTGTTCAGGTAATCCTACAGTTTTCTTATGCCAGCTCAGAGGATTTCTCAAGGTGGCTTCAGTGGGTGCTCCCACCCAGGGTGATCCAAGCAATGGATTTTCTAGATACATCTTCTGCAGGAGAAAACAAATGGAGTCTGATGTACCACAGATCTCTGCCCTCCAGCACTAACATAATTTTATAAACACCAGAGCCAGCACGGCCATTACCCAGAATGAAAAAGAGTACTTGAATATGAATCATGACTCAAAAATGAAAAACAGAGAGCTGACCAGTGCCTATTCCATGAGCTGAGATAAGAAATAGGCTCTAGTTTCATGATAGCAGGAAGAACTTCCTTGTAAATGCTCTGGAAAAACTGCCTACTAGGTGGGAAGAGAAGGATTAGGAGACCTGACACCACATTTTGTCCACTCTGGCAGCTCGCTGAGGATGAGCAACAAGGATGAAATCAGGAAGCTGCAACAAGACTGTTCACAAACCAGCTCACCACGTAAAAAAACAGCATTGTCTTTCTACATTTTCCATGGCCTTTGGTTGGAAACAAGAAATGCCAGCCCTCTTCATACCACAAATTACTTCCATGCTTTCCATAAGCCCACCAGAGGGGAATTGCCGGGTCTGCTGAATCTCCAGTCCTGCCTCTCACTCTTCTGGTTTCCATCCCAAAATTGAGATAATTACATGTGTCTGTCTCTGATACATTTTTTCCTACTGCAAATAAAAATGCACAGTATTTATCTGAAGGCTTTCTGAGCTTCTGATGAGTGTGATCTGAGCACTCCCTATGCAAAGCAATCCTTACTCTGGGACTACTAGCTTTGCATGTCCCTGCCAAGATGGCTTTCATTTATTCATTCAAGTGGCATAAATACATATATATATATATATGCATAAGAAAACAGTGTGGAATACAATAATATACTGAAAACTCTTCCTAAATTTTATTATGAATAGTTTTTAAGTTCATGGATAATTTTTGATCCACTGTATCATGTTTAACGTTAAATCAAGCCAAATCCATAGATACACACAGCCCTTTAAATTTCTTCCTCTGTTAGCATAATATACTGGGTCAAGTGTGACTACTGTTTATTTTAACTTTGCAAAATTGATCCCAGCTTCATATTTTTGAGAAAGATTGGTCCATTTTGGTGCAGTTCCAGAATAAATCTTGCCTGTTCTTTTAAATTGAGACTAAGTTTTGACATACCACCATTGTGACTGTGGCAAGCATTTCTGGCACGCATAATGAATGATTGACTTCTCTGCTTGTTTTCATAGCAATAAATATGCGGTACCATTAGGCAGCAAAACAAAGTATTCCCCCAAAATCCCTGCTAAGCATATTTTGGAATTAATGGAGTAATATAGATCCATCGTGCTTTCTTTCTATGCTAAGAAGTATTTGGTTCCATGAAATTCATTCACTCACACATAATTTAAATAACCAAAAAGGAACACTGTATTTTCCTTTCTTCTGCATATGTAAAAAGAGCTGGCAATCTTACCAAGTATAGCATTGCAATCTAGTTTGGTTTCTAAAGATTTCATTAATGACTCATAAGAAAGACTCAATAAAACTTCTTGCACACCAATCCAAAAATAAAAAGAAAAAAAAAAAAAAAGCATTTACTTTTCAAAATACAAAAAAGAAATGTAATCAATAGACATCAGCAACACTTCTCTGATAAGAGCTCCTGTAACGGGAAGTTTAGATTAACAACTCTTTAAAGATGGTCCTGCTCTAAAATGCTTCCAAAGGGGCTGTTCCTCATCTTGTCAGAAAGTTTTGGTAGGATCTCTTGTTCTAGGCCATAGCCTTGCACAGCTGCACGCAGGGGGCTAGGACTGTTCCCATACTGATACACAGATGCCTGCAAAAGTGTCCTTGTATTTGAAATGTTAATAGGACTGGTCATGAGAGACATGATTTGTGCAGAACTCTGCCTTCACTCCCACTTGCACTTTACATTTTCATTTGACATTTTCCCATGAGTATGAAACCCCAAAGTGCTTAAATCAACTTTATCGGTTCTTTTTATGTAATGTTGTGCTCCAAATCCCTCACTGGAACACCTCGTGTTCTGATATTCTTTGTTGTTGTTTGGCTCTGCAGTTTTTTCTCTGGCATTCAGTGACAGTTATGATACTAAGGTGTGTTTTGTACAGGGCAAAAAAAATAACCAAAACAATTTGGAGAACTGCGCTTCTGAGTGTTGCCCACACCACGCACAGAGTCCTGAAATAGTTTCTGGATGAATAAGGAATTAACTCCCTTTGAAAAAATAAATAACTGACACAACATGAAGAGATTACTGGATGGCAATTTCATTTTCTGTCTTGCTTTTTAAAGTACTACTTTGTTATTTAACAGGCCTTGTAATTACAACAGTGTGGATGATAAAAGCGTACAGATAGTAAAACATTTATTTTAAGAACCCTTCAATTTACATGACTTTTCTTTTGGTTTTCACAGAGTGCTTTACCACTCACCCTAGCTCTTACTGACCTGCCTGCCAGCCTGGTCTGAGGCTACTGAGGCTTATCCCAAAGCAGCATGTGCCTCTCCAAACATCTCTCTGGCATTTCTTTATGGGCACCTGCTGCTGGTAATTATGGGCCTGTCTCCTAACCACTTCCTCTGGTTTATGTCAGGGCATTACTCAGCCCTCTTGATTGCAAACAAGCCCCAGTAACAGAGCACTACATGAGCCCTTGTGGTAATTAGGCAGGCCCAGTCAGCTCTGTGTGCCTGCACCAAAAGGAGTTGTTTCTTTATAATAATCTTCCTTTTGTTGCTTTTGGTAGCATAATGCAGCACACACTTTGGTAACCCTAACCAGACCGCCCGCATGTGTCTGCAATGGGCTTTAGAACCAGCTGCTAAAAGCACACTGCCCAGCTCCTCAGACCATATTTCTGTTTGGCTAGAAAAACAAAATTCTGCCTTTCTTCAGCGTTAAATCCCATAAGTAAGTTTGTTCCCATCCCAAATCCTCATGCAAGTAAAATAGAACGCATACATTGTACATCATCTTTATAAACATGTTTTGGAGGAAAGAGGATGCTTTAGCTTCTTTACGTGGTGCAGTATCTGTTTTGCCACTCAGGGAAATGAAAACAAATACTGTAATGTATTCAAACCTCTTAATTCTCCAGAGAAATGTATTTTTTCTACTGTTACTAATTAGTATTTGAAACCGCTAATCCTATTCAGGTTGTTTTTTGTTTGTTTTAATTTTCCATTGCCTACTTTGAGAAAAGCCAATGATGAAAATACACTTCTAGTGTTGTTTTAGTAAATACCCTCTAAGATGGTGAAAAGCAGCTGGCAAATGCAGCAGCTAGTCAGCCTTGGTGGCACTCAGCTCTACTGAGGAAAGTTCCCTTGCTGACCAGGATTGGAGAGATTTTCTCTGTTCTAGAGGCAATATGAAAACAGTCTTTTCAGTCTGAATATCAAGCTTTGCAAAACCTTTACACTGATGTGATGGGCGGCTTCAGTGTCTTCCCAAGAAAATTTCTGCAAGCTGTGCTCTTTTAAAAAACTAAAAGATTCCCAAACAACTAGCAGTCATAAAAAACATTTTAGCCAATAATTGCTGTTCTAGATGCCTATCTTTCTTTTCTTGATTCTTTCAAGTGGGATGAGATCTTGTAAAGATAGAAACGTTTTCTTCCCCATTTTAGTGCAGAGGCTCTTTGTTAGCAATGGGATTGATCTCTGATGTACTTTGCTGTCTCTACTCCTTTATTTCATTTACTTTAAAGGCATACTTAGAGACATGGAAATTTTTCCATCCCAGCAGATGGGACAGAAATCTCTCCCTGATGAACACAATCTTGCAGAAACTGGAGTTGTTCACAGCCTTCAGCTGGCACTGCAGTAAAGCATTTAGCAAAGGAACACATTTGCTGAAGATCTATCCATCCAAGAAAGGCAGCAAACCTGACCATAGTCACAAGGCTCAAAAACTACAGCCCAAGGGCTGAAACTTATGAAGAACAGATGAGGCTAAGTTGCATACACAGTTTACCTGTAAACCTCAACAAGAGATAAAACAAGATGCATTTATGTATATACCTACACCAACTGGTGTCTACATCCTTCCTAAACAAAATGCTGTTGTCTTTCCCAGCTCCAGGCCCGTGCTGCTTCAATCATGAGATTTTTGCACACACATATCAGACCAGGTGGCCCTCAAGTCATGAAAATATGGTACTGCAGAAATTCTTCTTGAGATTTTTTTGCTACTATAGGAAGACTTATGTTTCCAGCTAGATAATGGTGGCAGCTGAAAACTAAAGGTCACATCACCTGATATTAAGCAATCCCACATTTGATAAACAACCCAGCAAATAAGTCAGGAGAATAGAATTTTGAGCCTAGGGCTATTATCAGGTCAACTCTTTACCCTGCAGGTAAACACATCTTCTGAAAAAATATTTCATGGTCTGAAGACTTGCAATAGACTTACATGAGCCTTTTAGATGTGTTTGTGGGGGAAAAGTACAAATGTTTATGTAAGTTATTTCAGCTCAGAAATTCCTTGTGATTGAGAAATTACATATATATAAATTTATCAAAGGACAGCGGACGCAGCATGCACATACACATAACAAAGCACTTTAGTATTTTTCAAACACTGCAATATTCTCAAGCAGTAACTCAGGCTTCAGTGCAAGTTCTCATGCTACAGAAGACTGAGAAGTGACACTTCAGCTTCCAAAAACCAAAGCGCATTATTTAGGAGCAAACAATCACCAGCTGCACATCGTATGGTTACACATTTGCAAACCATAGCTATGCATTCATAGGTGCCTATATAAAGTCAATAGCAATGAACAATACTGATTGCAAGATGGCAACAGTTATGCCACATATACCAGTTATGCCACAGATCTTCACTGGCCTGCTATGAAAAAAGTTACTGAGCCACAGCCAGAATCCAGGTATTGAAAGAGAAAGAAAGAATTCTTTCAAAGAAAGTGATGGACAAAATATTAGTCAATTTATGTCACCTTCAGTGAGGGAATCCAACCACAGAACAAAAAATAAAATGAAAAATATTTTGGTTTACATTACTGTTTTTCAAAGCCTTTGTTTTGGGAAAAAGGACTTGCAGGATGATTATAAATCTTTTCATGGAATTTCAAGGCCCTCTTCTAAACTGAACACATTTACACACACAGTCCTAACTCAAAGATAATTTAGTAGCCTCATGCAACCCCAACTATTCTGTAGTAGACTATTGATCTCCTTTTCCTCTTTCTGTTTAAATGTGGACTCAAGGTCTTCCCTGAAAACCTCAATCTAGCATATAACACAGGATTACAAGACTCCCAGCACTCCGCTACAAACTTAGCTTGTGGTCACCTTAGGTTTTCACAGTCCTTAGGGGCCCTGAACTGTCTGCATAAAACTAGAAGTAGATAACGCATGTTGCTTAGTGTGCAACAGACAGACATCCAAATGAGTAAAAATAGTAAAACTCTCAAAAGACGAAGAGTATTGGCATTTCAATTCTCCTTCCAATGAAAAATATTCATGACTGTAATTATCCCTTGTCAACGTGAACAGCATCACTTTGTCAAGCTCCAGCCTAATTCCTTTACATAATTCTCCCAGCACATGAAAATGGATGTATTTACTTTTTTTCTTATAATCAAATGCAATAATGATTTTTTCAATAACAGAAGAAATGGTGCAAAAGATGAGGCAAAAAACATATGGAAACAGTCACTTTTGACCTATGTTTTATCCTTTAAACCCCAAAGTGGATTCAGTATTAAAATCAAAGTACTCTAAGTATATTGTGGAAATATTTACAGCTGTTATTACTGCCTGATTTATGTGTGCCAGAGACCAGATTATTCAGACTGGTTTCACAAGCAATATGTTAGTAAACAGGATTTTGCTTGGTAATTATATTAAACATGTCCATTGGAATTAATTACAGATGGTATTTTACTGTACTTGATAAAAGCACTAAGCAGCAAGAACTAATGATGGCAAAAAAAAAAAAAAAAAAAAAAAAAAAAAGAAGTCTCCTCTCATTTTCAGTAAAGCTTTCCATGTGAAAATCTGTCAACATGAAAAGTTACTGCTTGTAATTAAAGCCAGGCTTTAGCTCAGTAATATGTTTACATGTTATGTTCCAGAAGGGAAAAAATGCAATTGAATTACTCTTTTTAAAGCCTGCGGTTCACAAACACATGGTCTGCTCTGAACATGCTACTAATGTCGACTTCCTGGGAAGAAAAATAATAATAATTTAAAAAATAAAAAACAATATATATTTTAAAAAAATCAGCCAAACCTCACGCCACATTTGAGAGTACTGCACTATGTTTTTTACAAGTTTAAAGGAGACCTCCAGATGTGCTTGCAGGATTTTTGCTGGGGGTATGCCTACCAGATTAGGTATTTAAGCTTTGTTCTTGTCAGTACTCGTACAAGGTTTCGCTAATGGACTGATAACAGCAAAGAGGAGGTGGAGAAGTCTGAGAACAGCAGCAAGGAGCTAATTACCCCTCTGCTTTAGCTCTCAGATTAGCTTACTAAACATCCCTTAAATGGCCTCCACAATGGCTTTATAGCACAATATCTGTTTTCAAAGATGAATTCAAGACAACTTTTCAGAATTACACTGGGTTCAAATTGCCAAACTGGGTGCAAAGTGGTGCTGCAGGAGAGGATTCCAGTCTGCTGTTTGCTTTAGAAGATGAGTCCATTTCCACTCTTCTGACATTTGTCATGCTTCCTTTAATTTTAATAAACATGCACTATTTTCTCACCACCCCTCTGTATTCCTTTTTCCTATACATATACGGTATGGGTAGGATGCTATATGCTGTGGAAATAGTTAACTAGAATTTAGGGCCAAAGGCATACAAACACTGTATATTGACAAGTTTAAATGCTATCGCATTACATGATGAGACATACTCCCTAAACAGACAGCAAATAACCTTTTTTTCCCTCCATGGCAACCCAGTGGTCTAAATGACAAAGCATGTTACTAACTTCAGTAGAAAATGTTCCTGATCAAGGTCACAACATATTTCATGGTAAAGAATCAAACAGATAAGCAGCTCTGTGGTTATGCAGTGTTACAGAAGCCCGTACATTGAATTTGCTAATTTAGCTTTAATTCACAAACCTGACACTCATTTCTTCTCTTTTAACTATTTTTGTTTCCTGTTAATGTAGCCAGATGGGAACTTTAGTATGATTACAACTCTCCCTACTTTAATATGAACTCTTCATCTTATTACTATCAGATGACATTTGCTTTCCTTAATGTACATACTTTTAGAAAAATTACAGAAGTGCTATTGCTGCATTACATGAAAAATTCCATTGTACATTTAGCTGACATAGCATCAGCTGCTGTTTAAACTGGGCTTAGCTAATGGACTTTTAATGTCAGTGGGGTTATGTGCAGTTACTGGCTATTAGCAGGAACGGGTCCTTTCTATAAAAATCACTTTTCTTCAAGCATGTTGTTTGAACATTCCTTCCCCTGATTTAGTGACTGTCACCAAATACAAAACAAATGCAAGGACGCTGGAATCTACTGTTATCTTTAAAACCAACTTAACCTCAGCCCGGCCTCCACAAACAAAATACACATCTTGCATTGGTGCTGGCAGAAATAAAACTTTTAGGACAAAAGACCAAATTTTCCTTATGTTACTCTGGTATAAAATAAGCTCATCGGCAAAGTTTTAGCAGTTGCATACTGCACATCATGTCACTTAGTCGTGTAAAATCAGTTTTCTTTGTAAATAGTTCTTATAAATGCAAATTTAAGACTTTCTGCTGGAGATTGCCAAACGACAGACACATTTACATCACAAGTAAATAAACTAGTACTTTTCTTTTCAAGATTTGGTAGCTTTTATCCAATAAGCTGTGTTTAATACACAGAACTAATATGTAAAAGATTTAGCAAGAAAAACAGAAGTAAAAGAAGATGACTCATACAGAAATATTGTAGGACACTCAAAGTACAAGAGCTAGCAGAAATTGAAGAGTTTTGCCTTTGTTAAAAGGCACATGGCGCTACTCATTCTACTACCTAGCCCAGGGTAATCACCACTTTTATTACCAGCTGTTACATTTCTAACTCCAGCCTCAGAAGCCTGAGTATGCTTTTACAGTAGCAGAGGAGTTCAGTTAAAAACAACAGAACGCTGAGGCAGGTAATCACTAGGCATTCACGTGTAGCAGACGCTTATGTGGGCATCTGCCTACAGTTGGTGGCATTAGGCTGTCTGTTCCTACTGGAAATAACATGATAAAACCCAAGAAAAGAACAGTTGTCTGGAAAATCCTCACCAGTCAACTTTCAAGTAAGGCATGGCATTAATCTCTGTGCAGCAGGGCTGAATCACTGCATGTAAGGGGAATGGAAAGCCACAAAATTAGTCAAATTATTGAGCTTAAAAATAAATAAAAACATACCAAAATATTGCCATAAAAAAAAAAAAGGCTATATCAAGGTCTCTATTGATATACTTGATCAATATCAAGATTGATATACTCTACTATACTGACTTTTTTTTTCTTTTTTTTTTTTTATTTTAACACAGAACTATTACAGCTGCTATGTCTTGTCTTCGAAATTAATTGAGCTATATATTTTGTTGTCCACAGCCTGGACTTGAATAAGTCTATCCTTGATGTAAGTACAGGGGGAAAAAAAAACAACAAAAAATGGAAACAAAAGTAAAATGACACTTCTAAGTTCTGAACTTTTTAGCTATAAACTTCCTAGTTACTCAGTAATAACCAAGAAATTAGGAACTTCCTATTTGCTAGGGCACAGCTATTTTAAATGAGGAAGACAAGGAAAACCAGAGCTCATATTCTTGTCAGCAGAGATGTGCTGCAGAAGAAGAGCACTGTGTTTTATTTCAGCAAGTGACTGAAAAAGTTACCTTCACCTTCAGAAACTGGTGAGGAAGCAGAATGGAAGTCCCTAAGCTGTGTTAGCAACATCTGCATGAAAGGAATTTTTAATGGGGATGATGATTTGCCAAAAGGCAGTGCAGCTTTTGGGCCAAACAGCTTACAGCAAGGAATACTGGTAATTCCTGAGCCAATTCAGCAAGAACACTCCTGGTACCAGGGCGTATTCTTCACCATCTAATTATAGCCCCATCCCTTAACTGGACAGAACTCAGATTTTTTTCCATAACTAACTAAGATTTTCAGATCTACAGCAAACAAGAGAGAAAAGAAACTTAATGTCCTACTAGCTGAAAACACCAGTGAGCTTTGTCCTAAACTCAGAACAAAAGCTCGAGCCGCAGAGGTTACACTGTAGTCTCAGTGACTGCAGACCATCCAGAGTTTTAGACTAAGCACCTCGCTGCTACATACATGGCTCTGTTTGCTGCTGAAAGTTGTCGATGCTGTATGATTGAGAGGTGAAAGGAATCCATCTATGTCAATTCTGAGAGCAGCTGTCAGAAATGGGAGACGAATTAATGACAGAGGAAATTAATTCAGACTAAGACAGTGTGCATGGGCATACCTTGAATTATTCCCAGCAAACAGAAGTAGATCTGTTACAGTTTGTGTAGGTAAATCCAACACACAAGAACAGTATTAAGTGCACTTGCTATTCTGTCCCACTCCTCATTCCCCCCTTTTGGTATGACTGAACTGCAATTAACTTCATTCAGGGTGACTGCATCCTATTTTCCCTCAATATGCAAGCTTTTTGTATCAACACGTAGGTTGGAAGTGAAGAAAACAAGTGATACATCTATTCAATACATAAGTGCACCAAATACCATAGGAGAACAGCCGTTCCCATTCAATTATTATTCAACCAGTTTATGGTTATAACACAGCTCTCAAAAACCCTCTGAATGTCTAATAACCTTGTGGTGATCTCTTCTTGCAGCCTCACATGACATGTACTAAATTCAAGCAAAGGAAAAACAAGGATTTCAAACAGGTTTCCAAAACACACATAATGGAGTCAAACTCTTTTGACAGATCAGACGCGACTTACTGGTCTGTTTCCCCCTATCTAGGTGGTGAAATTCAAGATCTCTCAAATAATCACACCCAGTACTCAGGGGACCAAGGAAAATGCAGGCTTTCCTTTCTCTCAAAGGATACACTGTTAATCCACAGAGCTTAACGTTTCAACCTCTCACTCAATATGAGACTAAGAAATAAAGCTACTTTACTTCTTGAAAATAACTAAAAAGGAATTGGGAGGAACTGCCTAACAAGAAAATTCTCAGCTGTTGCCAGGCCAGTAAAACCTTTCCAAGCTCCTTAGCATTATTGTTGATAATGTTACCTCCAAGAGAGAATAAAAGATACTGATTTAATTGCCTAGGCAACCTGAGCTTTGGCAACTCATAAGGCAACAGGGTCCTTCAGTGTGTGAGTCACTTCATTCAGTTGAATATGATATTCCTGAATTGCAGATTAAAACAAAACAAATCCACCCAGAGCAGTGATCCTTATTCCATTTACAGCAGCACTGCTGTTACCCAGTGGATCTGCTATCACTCCTTGCAAATGTAGACTGTTTTTCACTGATCCAACCAAGTCCATTTTGAACATTTGCCAAGGTAAATTCAGAGCTTTCCAGAAGCATCCCTATTCTGAGCAAAAGCACGTGGTTTTGCCCTTCATCTTTTAGGCATTTTTCTGGGTGCCAGTATACATAAACAAACATCTGGGAAGACCCAGTAAATTCAGTTTTAGGAAAGCATCTGAGAGCCTTCAGCACAGCATTCCCACCATAATGTCCATCTTCAGGATTTTCAGATGAGGAGAAGGAAGCACCACCTCTAGCATTCACAAGCCTCTGGTTCTCATTCTGGTTCCCATACACATTTGTTCCACACTCTTCAGCAATTCACTTCACATCTCTCTACCAAGCAGCAATAAAACACAGCTCTCCTCCCAGTTCAGCAAGGTGAATTAAAAATCTCATTAGAGCAACATAACCAATGAGAAACTCATTATCTCCAGCAAAACCATCCTAAAGATTCAATCGTAGATGTTCCCCATGTGGGGTGCCACCAGTTGATGTGTGCACACAACTTCTTTGCTGTCTTCTCTTTATTGTTCCAATGCATACCTCATAACAAAGGAAAGTAAGAATCTGGAGAGGCACTGAGCACAGCACTATATATGGAAAGACCCTGCTTTTATGGGATTAGTGCACTAATGCAAGCTAAAGCAGAGGGGAGAGGTGCATTTGGGGACTGGCAAAAAAAAAAAAAAATTCACCTAGACCCAGCACTGTCTGTCCTTTCTGAGGCAGGCACGGTGGCCAAGCTGGGTTTCTCCACCTCAATCTACATCAGTCAAATCGGTGAGATAAAAGTGGAGCACAAGACCTAGGAAGTGCTGCAGATACATGCCTTAGCCTGTGTTGAATCAGGACTGTAAGTCAAGCTTAATAGCAAGGCTTTCCACAAGTCTGGTTGGGATACTTTTATAAATGTAAAGAAGAATGAAAGCTGTTATTGTCTGAAGACTCCATAATGTCTAACATTTTTATTTTCACTGAACATCCAGGAGGTTTTTAGAGAGTTTGGCCAGCAGGACAAATATTTGGTATGTTACTGACCTTTTCACTAAAAGAACTGAATCCTTTCTGGTTTTGATTAAGGTTTCTTGTTGGGGGGAGGTTTCTTGAAGGGTGTCAGCCACATCCCCTTCCCCCAAGAAAATCAACAAAAATTATTCTTCTGCCCCATTCCAATGGAGTTTTCTTCATTGATATATATATATATTTAAGCTAAACTGCTTTTGCCCAGAGCTTTTAGGTAATAATGTGCCAAACTATAAAGGGACTCCCCAAGTCCCTGTGTTTGGTGAATTATGAGGAAATCCCATGTTTCCTGCTGAACATGTGTGATTTGGGATGGAGTTAGGAAGGCAAACAGGAAGCTGCTCTGATGATGACTACCTAGGGGGGAATGCTGCACAAGACCATCTCCAAAGTTATGACAAGCTGAGAAAACATCTAGCAGCTCTTGCCCACTGCTCTGAATCACGGTGCCTGACCTGGGAATGCTGCTTGAAAAGCAACTGGAATACACTACAGTTTGTGGCTTCATTTACCTTTTTCCACTAGTATTTATGTCCATGGCTTATAGTCACTTCTGTGCCACATCCCTGCTTTAGAAAGATGAATCTATACAAAACAAACAAACACCAACCCACAAGCCATGCTCTGCAGAATGTTTAAGCACACCTACTGAAAAAAACAAAGACAATACTGAATAAATCCTCTCCCTGTCACCCTGTCAGAGTTTGGGGCTGGAATATTAGCAGAAGGCCCCATTATAATAAGCGTGAAGTAATAAAGTATGTACAAAATTAAGGAGAATTCTGCTGTTCCTATTTGCTCAATGCTGGCTGCTTCACAAACATTTCCATTTTGAACATAATTTCAAATGCCCACCTACAAGCGAAGCCAATTAAGTCTTCTTTTGGATACGGATGGCCTCCCAGAAGACTTACTGCCATTTCCTTCAGATCACCTCTTGGATATTGTTATGATGGAGAGCTCTAGGGGCACTGACTCCCAAGATCAGACTCTGCTGAGCACACACAATAAATCACCTAAAACACCAACATCTTTCAGACCTTGGAAGCGGTCAGAGCTGAACTGTGCCTCTGTACAGCATTATTCTGCATCTCTGCAGACGGAGGTCATAGTTAACTGAAAATCCACCTCTTGCCTCTTATTCCTCACACTGCATCCTTAACTTATGCCTTAAAGCTCACGCTGCTTTATATCTCTGAGTCAAATGTCAAAGCAGAACTAGCTGATGAAAATGACAGGCATTGTAATTACTGCTGTATTGGCACTGGTGCCAAGATTGCTGCCTGCTAAACTTGAATACCTCCACTGGGTGGCCAGCAACACGCACACTTCACAAACACACACACTGCTCTCCCAACCCAGAGGGAAGGACATGGGGATGGGAAAAGAGGATGCCTTTCTTTCCTATAGTGCCATATATACAGTTAAATGAAACACATTGCGTTGGCAGCGCACCCGTGATTAAACTAACCTTTATTTCAAGGATATGACGTGTTTTAGATGACAAACCAATTGACATTGAGTCAAATCATCTGTCTAAACTGCAGTAAACAGTCTGCTACTTTGAGCAACATACTTAGAAATTCCACATCGTTAGAGCAATTACAAATGTTTTTCTGATTATCTATGAGAGCAACATTTGTGTGCCTTTTTTCAGAACTCAGGAACCAGATTCCTGAGAAGTCCAACAATGTGAAGTCCTGGAAGGCACCACAAAGGAAGAAGCATGGCCGTAAGCTGTAGGATACTTACAAGACTTCCAGGTTGGTAATGTGAAATAAGTGTAGCTTCACTTTTCAAACTATCTCTACCCAGTGTTTAACAGGAAAGTGACCATGTACAGCACAGAAATATCCAGCTACTGTCCTACCAGCATGAGCACCTCTCATGTACAATGATAACTGATGCTGCACCATATCCCATTCAACTGGACAGACTGACTGTGCTCTCAGTCTTCTACTTGTACAAAAAAAAAAAAAAAAAAAAAAAAAAAAAAAAAAAAAGGATATTTATTTGAAAATGCCCGATAAATATAATCCACATGTTCTCCTCTCTCGCTTTGCAGACCAGCTATGGAACTGATTTGCCTGTCTTTGGAACACAGTTGTCAGATGTACTGTATTTGGAAAATTAAATTAGAAAAAAATCTTTTTAATATGGTTAATGCTCTTTCCTGTTTGTGACTTTGTCACACACAAAGCCAGTGGCAAAATGCAGTGAATAACCAGGGTTTTCAAAGGACTACAAAAACAAACAAGCAAACAAACAAAGTCACGTGCTGAATGATGCGTGTAAAATGACTGGGTGTAAACATGCTGCATGATCGGGAAAATGTTGAGAACCCACAAATGCATTCTTACTACACTGAATAATGGCAAGGACAGTAATGCTGAAAATCCATCAGAAGGGGGCTGTATTTGATGCATACAGCTCTGTGTTATTTTTTTTTTTTTCCTGGAACTGATGTGACTGGCTGGCTGGCTAAAGACTGGAAGGACAAAAGCACAGATTCTGACTCATTCATTCCCAGGGAGAAACTCCTTCCCCCACCGAGGGATCTCTGAACTTCATTTTAATGCTGCTGAAACTGCCCCTCAGCCATCCAAGGCCTCCCAGTGGGCCACCTTGCCTTGTGAAGACTCCACAGCACTAAAATGCTACTTGGGGCAAGCAAGGGCTGCAACATCTGGCCCAAACTTGTGAACATCTCTGAAATCTGCAGAAGTACAACACTTGAAAACAGATTAATGTTCCAAGTAGGTATATATCTGTTCGCAGTGAAAAACTCCCTGGCTTTACTGATGCAGATGCTATTACATTCACATGATCAAATACAAGTGGTCTACTGATACATCAAGAAAATTAAGTCTATTTCTCTCTTATTTTCCTACAAGATGCATTTAGTTTTTTAATCGGGAAGCACATCCCCAAAAGGTTCGTACATTCACATGTTGCATTTCACTTTTTCCGCACCAAGCATTTTCAAACTGCTGCTGTTGGTAATAAAGAGTATGCTGGGGTAAGACAAATATCTGCACATATGGCTCTTTTACAGTTTTCTTTTTAAATTATCACTTTAATTTAATTAGGTTTCACAGGTTAAGCATAAAAATGCACTTTCATTGTAAAGGAAGAAATGAGACAAAACCTCATTCACTTACAGCCCTTTTGACTTCAACTTTTCTGCCCATCTCTCCCACATCACTATCAGCACATGAAGCTGGCAGAACCATATTAACCACTGCAGGTAGAGTGCTCAACTCTCCTTTTGTCCCACCCATCTTTGGAAAAAAAATAATGGGGCTGTGGAGCAAAGTCCTTTTAACATCCAAAGAGAAGAGAAAGTAGGGAAGCACAATAGCTGAAGCACACACTGACGATGGACACAAGAAGGGAAAGTTGCTCTGACGGCAGATGGCACCAAGACGCTGAGCACAGCTAGGTCTGGAGGTGACTGTTCTTTTCTCTTGCATGCTGGAATGCTTGGATTCTCCTTCTAATGGGCCGTCTTATTTATTTATGTATATAGCAGTATAATGAATATAACAAACATTACATTCAAACAGATTTTGGCTTGATAATTTCCCTGGCTCTTTTCACTCCCCTTTAAAAATTACAGGCTCTCTCTAACAGTGGGGCCATTTCCTGTTCTCTCCTGATAACAACGGAAAAATACTTAAGACAGCTTCAGATAATAAGATAAGAAATGCTAATAAAAAAAAAAAAAAAGTGTATTTAGGTCTGCTGAATGGTTTACAGGAGGATTCTGGGATGCAGTGATATGAATCTCTCTGCAAGGGAGTGTGGGGGCCGATCCACCAAGCACTCAACTGATACATTTATTTTTCCAAGAGGCAACGGGAAGGGAAAGCATGAAAGCAGAAGCCCCACAATGCCCACGGCTTCCCTAGCCAGCTTCAAAAGATAAAGCTGGTTGGGGAATGGAGAAGCAAAGCAAAATAAGAAATAGCTCTAGCAGCAAGTACTGGGAGGAAAATAATAATAATAATTTTTAAAAATGCACTTCCTTCCATGCCTCTTAAAATTATAACTATGTGTTTGCTGGTTGAAGACAGACACCCCTTTAAGCTTTTTTGCTTTGGCTTTTGCTTTTCAAAGCATCACACAGGACAACTGAATTGTTTGCACAATTAAAACCATGTCAACTGGCTCCAGACCCACTGGAAATCAGAAAAGACCAAGGCTGATTTGGAGAGTGCCACGTTTTCCATTTCTGCTGCTTTCAAGGGACTGTGAATGAGAGCACCAGTGCAGGGTTTCCACCTGAGAAAAGGCTGATCAGCTGGGTGATGACTTTAGAGAATAAGGTTGCGTAAGAATCATTTTAATATTTGCCTATTTTTGGAAACATAGAAACAAAACAGCATTAAAACTTTGCCCGTGAGATATGGTAAGAAAACTTCCTGAAGAGGGCACAGTTAAACTGTTGATTCATTGCCTTACAGAAGCACTATGCACACATAAATGAAGTTCACCAAGGCAAACACCAATCAGAAAATCCCTCAGCTCTGGGAAGGATGCCAAAGCCAGGTCTGTACCCAAATTCTGCACCTACATCCAACAAACAGGAAACAAAAAAAAAGCAGCCATGGAAAAATGAGTCAAAACCAAACAACCATCTCCCTTAGTTTTCCACCCAGCTGTGGAAAGTGTGTGACATGGCAAATTATGGGAAACATTGCTAGAGACCTCTCCTGCCTTTCTTGGTCCCACATTCGTGCCCCCCACCCCTGTCCCTAAGCACGCACGCAGAACTCTTCCAAGCAACATTACATTATGAACACGTGGCAGCAAGTGCAGGATGCCCTGCAGCGGGCAGACATGGAGCAGCAGGTCCCCGTGTCCTGCCAGCAGGACAACAGACTCCTTGCTGCTCCAGGTCCTGCTGCCCGAGGGGATCTTCTCAATCCTCAGATCTGCACAGACTGACATGAAGCCACTGACATCTAGGTCTGTGCGCACATGGTGCTAAAAAAAAAGCCTTGAAAAGCAGAACATCAAGCCTCAGTCACATCCAACAGGAAAGCAACCGAGGAAAAAAATGATGCAGAAATGTGACATGATGCACAATAGGTTTTTTACTTGATTTTCCACAGACTCTTTTTTACGACCAGGTTTCTTATATCCCTGCGAGATAAATTCCTGGTACGCTGTGGAAATGTGACCGAGAACGGAGCAAGTACCAGCGGGGAAGAGATTAGCGAGGCTAACATACAGACACGATGCACACTGCATCCCGACACCCTGCCGGGGGCAACGGGAACAAGAGCGGGTGGCAGCGCTCCCCATGCCAAAGGCCGAAGAGCACTGGGTCGGGCTGTGAGGCCGCCTCAAGTGCCTCTCGACAGAGGTGATGAGGGGGAACCCACGTTCTTCCACTTGCATTACGCTGACATCTCTAAATCAAAGCTTTGCTGCACGTTGCTGTTTCTCGGTGGCAGGTATGAAACACGCGATCAGCTTCTGACAATTTCTTTCTCTCGCTACCAACGTAACAGGGAATTTGCAAGAGCTTTAACGAACCCGCACATCCCCGCTACGTGCTGTGCTGCCCACACGCAGCAGCAATCTCTCTCTCCCCAGTGCTGAGGAGCTCGTAGAAAAGTATTTCCCAGCAGAAGCCATCATTTCCACTTCAGCTCGAACTCCCGGGAAGAGAGGAGAAAAGCTCCGAGAAAGTTTTATCTGGCAGCAGAAGCAGCCTCCCGCTGTGCCTGCCTGCAATAGCCGGGCTGGGACGAACCGAACCGGGGCTCTTTGTAACTGATGCTCCGGGCACCGGGGAACGCATTGAGTCACTTTCACTTTGATAGGGGAATTTGCACACAAGCTCGGAGATAAACAGCCTTGCTGCAGCCCCCGACCCGGCGAAAATAGAACAGTAACATAAAATAAAGACACCACACACGCGGTAACTGCCTTCGGGTCTATCACGCTCCAAGCGAGAAGCAGCGCGTAGGAGAAGCGAGTCTCACCGAAGACGGCTGCCGAGGGGTTGGAGCGGCCGCAGCGGTTCCCACCTGCTGTGCCCGCGGGGCCCTCAGCCCCACTGGGCCCCATCCAGCCCAACGGCGGCTTCCCTTGCCCCGCTCCCGGCTCGGGACCTCGGGACGGGACGGGGCAGCCGTCCCGCTGGCCGCTCACTACCGACTCGCCCCGCCCGCCGCCCCCGCAGCCTCACCTTGCGCGGCGGAGCCGGGCCGACTGGCCCCCAGGACGGCCAGCGCGGGGAGCACCACGCTGTGCAGCAGGTATCCCATTCCCAGCCCGCAGCGGGCCGCCGTGCCCTCCAGCCCCTTCCCCATAGCCGGGCGGTAACGCGGAGCGGTGCCTCTCGAAGCCGCCTCAGCCGCCGGCGGCCCCGTCCCGGCGCGGAGCCCCGCAAGCGCTCAGGCTGCGCGGAGTGCGGCGGGGCGGGGGGCGGCGGGGCACGGGCGCGGCATTGCGGGGCACGAAGCGGAGCCCGGCGGAGCGATGTCTTCCCGAGAGGGTGGCTCGGCTCGGAGCGGCTCGGAACGGCGCGGCTGCCTCCAGCCCGCAGCCCGCGGGGCGGGGACGGGTGGGGGCCGGGCAGGGCCGGGCTGGGAGAGGGGCTGTGCCGCCCGCCTGCGCTCAAATGCGAGCCGGAGCCGAGGAGCTAACCCAGAGGGAAAGGGGGCGGGGGAGGCTGGGAACCACCCGCCGCAGCCCGGCCCCGCTCCCCCTGCAAGGATGCTGAAGCAACACACATACACGCTGCTGAACACAAACAGCCCTTCCCGATCCCACTGGGGAGGGGGCAGGGGCAGAGGCTGCCCCAAGAGGGGGTCGGAGAGCCCCCGTCCTTAGGGAACGGCTCTCCCTTTACCCTTGTTTGCCTCCTCTCCTAAAAGGCTGAGGTCACCCAAGGGTCCCAGCCGTTAGCCCAACACCCTCAGCACGCCTTCCCTTGCCCTCTGCCTTCAGTGCTTGTCCACCGATTCCCACACTCAGTGTCTACAGCTGAGGTTCATTGCTCTAGCAGGGCTTGCTTGGGTTTTACTGCCGGTTTTCATTTTAAGTTGCTTTTTCCCTTGCAGGGCCCAGTTGGGCTGCCTGTGGCAGTGTCCAGACACAGCTTCTCATGTGTCAGGCTGTGTCTATTCCAGGGGGCTATAGTCCCAGAGCATACTGCTGTCCTGGGCAGCGTCTCCTGCATCCTGGAAGCTCCCCAAGGAGAGCTGCCTATGAGATAAACAACGCTCTCTCATGCATCTTCCCAGACACGCTGCCTTCACCTTCTGCCCATCAGGAAGAAGTAGTAGCATGAGGCTGCCATGGCAATGCTGCAGAAGAGTTTCCTGGGGCCACAGGAGCTGCTTATCCCAAAGAGGTTCCATACCTCAGCTCTGTGACATTAATTCCCTTCCCACGTGGACCATTCCAATCTCTGGGTTTGGGGGGCTTTATTTTAGAAGGGAGAAATGCCCAGGAGGTGCCCCAAGAAGACTACACTTCAAGCCCAGCAGCTTCTGTGATCTAGTCCTGTCTGTTTCCAGCTCTATAGCATCGTTTAGGAAACAGTGAAGTTCCATCATCATCTTGGAGGCTGTGTAGGCAGTGGAAGGGGAACTCTAAACAAGAACCTAACTCCAGAACAAGTCTTCTCTTCTTGTTTTTGGTTTGGTTACTTGTGCCCTATATACATCCCAGAGCTCAGACTCCCCAGCCTTATGCAGTGGGAAGTGAACATTTCCCCATCTATGACATTTGTTTGCCAGTTTTGCTGCAACTCAGTAAAGTTGGGAGCTTCTGTCATTTGCTGGGTACTTACTGTTCCTCTTGTGCTAGATGAAACTTTGCAGAGGCAAGAAAACAGATCCCTGAAAGATGGAAGTTATATGCATTGAGGCACAAGCTGACGGGCACATCTAGTGCCACAAGAGACAAGGAGGAAGGTCTGGCTTCTCCATTAAATGGAGTTAATTTATTTTTGATGTTTTGGGTCTTCCCAGGAGTAATACCTGTAGTTCCAGGCTTAGTTTCTAGTTAGTACCTCAGTGACCTCATTAAATAGGTCTATCCCAATTTCAAGTCAATGTCCCTGCAGCCTTGTCTGGGGATCTCTAGTGGCTGCCAGGATGTCAGCCTCTGCCTTGGTATAGTGCATGGAGAGCAGAGCTGATCACAGTCAGGACACAAGTGACAGCATGGGGACAGCTAACTCCCAGCTGGGGGACAAAGCAAGTCTTTTCTGAATACCCATGGTGTGACAGACAAGGGAACCAGAGTACTGCAGCCTAAGGTGTGGAGGAATCTCTTTCCTGCTGGGAGTGGATATGCTTTGACCTGCAGAAGTCAGTTCAAACAACAGCACTTAAAAGCTAAACAGAGGCTCTCTGGAGAAAGTGTTCTCAAATTTTTCTGTGCTCCGTTATGCATAAGAGAGTGCATCCACTCTGGCCACACATGCTCAAATCATGGAGCATCCTCAGAGGTCCTCCACGTACTGACAAACACTATCTGCAACTGGGCATCCCAAGTGCCACCAGGTAGGACATGGTCCATCCTGGAGGCAGGCTGCCTCAAGGACTCTTTAGCTTTCTTCCTGTGAGCTGAACAGAGTTATTTGGCCTGCTTAATAAATCTCAGATTTAACACAGTTAAAGAACTGAGATAATTCAGGGATTTGGGATTAGAAAGTTCAAATTGCCTGGGTTTATTCCAACATGGATTTGTTTTTTCTTTCTGATGGAATGTGGCTGGAGAGGATACTTTCTTGAATGTTTGAAAAGTAGGTGACTTAAAAATATATCCCACCTTCAGTTTACCACTTAATTTTCTTTAAACACTTTTAATAACTACTCAGTATCCAACAGAAAATTATCTGAAGCAGATGTTAATCTCCAGTTTTAGACAGAGATGTGGGGTTTCAAACAGTTTGCTTTGAAAAGTGGATTTAGGTGGCTGACAGGTGCTATTTTAGCTGGTATATACAGCTAGATTCAAGAAACAGAAACTTCATATCCATAGCAAGTGACTGTGCAAACAAGGGTAATGTTTGTGTGTTTCTATGTAACTTGTGTGTGTGTGTTTGTTTGTTTGTTTCCCAAAAGAGCTTTCTACATGAGAGTAAGGTTCTGAATCAGTACTTGAAATTTTTCACCCCTGATGTCAGCTCAGGAATTTCTAACTCTTGAAAGGCAGTTTTTGAAAGAGCAGAGCTGGTACATTTGTCTCCAGTGGGTTTTTATTGCCCAAGCATCTGGAATTGCAAAAGAATCAAGTAGAAGGTAGGTTGGATTGGAAAAACCCTATCAGCTTTCATATTTAACATTGTGAATAGTAGTGTAAGTTATCAGATTTTCTCTAGATGTTTTCTTGAGATTCTCTCATAGCAGTGTATACAAAAATTAATTCTGATTACAATGTTCAATGGATTGGAACTTACATTTTCTGTTGTTACAGTGGCACAGCTCAGGTGAAGTGATACACTGCAGCAGGCACTGCGTAAAAGCAATGATTTTCTGATCCCCCTTACATAGAACTGGGAAATTTGGACCATGACTGGAGCAGAGGTAGTAAGGCATCCTGTGTTAGGTGGGAACAGTGCTGGTTTGAACAAGCAGGGAAATCTTGTCCATGGGTTGATGACTACAGATTCAGTAACCCATTCCTGCCCTGAGCATCATGTCCCTCAGCAGATACTGTCACTTTGGGGCAACTCACCTGAGGAAGCACTCACTTCACAAGTATTTCTAAGGGAGCGGTTCCACATCGGGTGTTCACATTTGATCCAGTACTCTCTGCTACTGAAACACACCTGAAGCAGCATGAAGTACTTGAGCAAAAGCTACATTTTGCAAGCTCCTCCCCTGGCTGTTAGCAGTGCTGGGCAGCATGTGGCATGCCTGTCACTGAAGGCATACCACATAGCTGCTTTTGGTTTTACCATTTCCTCAGGCTCTGCCATGCTGTTCTTATTTTATGACAGAGCCCAGCATATTGCAATCAAAAAAGCAGGTGGGATATGTACCCCTTACTTCACTGACATACATACCACAAGGCATCAAACAGTGCAGTTTTATCTCTGTAGGCAATTACTTCCTCTATGATTGCTTTATGTGATGCTGTGGGTCTGCAAATGAAACTCCCCACATTTCAAGAACAACACAACATCATTCCCAGTTGAAATTTCTGAGTTTTGTTCTTCATGCTGGGAATGACTGTTTGTGGTGGCAGCGTGATCCGAGGAAAGTTTCTTTCATAGCAAGCAAAATCTATGTAAAAAGCTGACTGTGTTTCCACTTCCAGGATCACAGATCACTGTGTAGTTTACTCTTTTAGGGAACCATATCTTCCAAATACCACCCAAGCTCACATGCTATACCAGTGTGCTAAATTTTCCTTCTGGGTGTTGTATTAGCAAGGCTATGGTCAAAGTACAACCCCACCCCCCTCTCCCCCCCCAAGTCCAGAGGAAAAGATTTAAACTGTGTTTCACCTCGTGATAACCAACCCTTCAGATCTGTGCTGAATCACTGGGAAGCAGCACGAGATCCTGTTCATGACACATATTTGGCTGCACATGCTCCCTCTTGCTTAATAAATGTATGGCAATTAATGTTGCCCTCACTGCTCTTTATAACAGCTGGGCTTCTCATGATGTCTGAAAAGGACAGTCTTGAACCAAAAGAGCATTTCAAATAGTTTTGCTAACATTCAGGTCAAGTTCCGTACCTGTGCTCCTGCTGGATACTGGATGCTCTGTGTTAATATTGAGCACTCTCCTGTAAATGCTGAGCTTGTAACTTGTGCAGTAGGATGCTGCTGGAGCTGCAGGCTCACATGCCTAGGGAATAAAGACAAAAGACCCAAAGTTGTGTAAGTGTCACTTTCAGTACTCAGGGATGTTATATCCTTGAAAGGCAGTTAGGCTTCGGTTCCTTGCCCATTACTGAAATCTGTGCCATTGAACTACAGCCAAATGATATATCAAAGAGCTTTATCTTTCATGCAAGTTATCTATGAACAGGTGACAGATCTCTTATTTATTTATTCCTATCCACAAATACTCTGTAGCACCTGAAACAAACAAGCAAAAATGTTTGATCCTTTTGGTCTCCGCACTGAATTGTCCGAAATCCCGCAACACAAACACTGAAAGCCCCGCTGCCGAGTTTTGGGCGGCGTAGTGTGGAGTCAGGAGATGGTCTCGGTCTCCTCTGTGGGTCCCTCCCGGCTCGGGCTGTTGCGTGGCCGTGACTGCACTCCCTCCTGTGCGTCCCTGGGCTCGGCGGGCTGCTGCCGGCAGAGGGCGGGCGCCGTCTCCTCCGGCCCCGGCGCATCTCACAGCGCTCCCACGGCTCGTTGCTTTTTGTCCTATGGCAAGGCTCTCTGAGTCCCTGCATAGTCCCACGACAGATTTCCCAAGGTTCAGATTCAAGCTTAGCGTAAAGGACGTGATAAATTCGAAAAATGTCTCCCTAACAGGACGGCTGAACACAGCAGTGTCAGACTTCCACACACACACATTTGTAACATGGATCTGTCTTCTTCTAGTCCAAAACCAGCATATTTCTCATTGTTAAAGGTTTTATTCGGTGTTAAATACATGTGCAGGCTTATGCACGAGCCGTTTGGTGAAAGCAGATCACATCAAGCAAGCTGCGGGACTCCGGGCACATGGCAGTGCTCCCAGCCTCCCCATTTACATCTGCTTTGTGAGAGAACAACTACAGCCAAAACACTACAGCCTCACTTCCCTTTCTTATTACTATTATTTATTTATATACATATATTTTTTTTCAATTTGAAAGTTGACAAACCGTTCTGCTGTACAGTGGGTTCATAATGCAGCTCTCCCTATGGCTGTGCTACTGCAGCTTCCTAGAAAGCATTTCCTCCCACTGATGAATAGCCAGATTATATAGATTTTTTTTACCTAACAGCAAGCAGCTTTCATAGGGTAACCCTCAGATTCCCCGGGCAGAGTTGTTTGATGGAAGCCGTAATGCTATGCCTGTAATGCTATGCCTGGCTGTGTGGTTTCAGTCTTTTTTTCTCCCGGCCTCTTGGTGGCAGGGCAATTAGAGCTCCAACTAACTGTACAGGCAAAAGATATCCCAGTACAGTAATCAAAGCAAACATTATATAGATTTTTATTGCTCCAACAAGAATGAAGTCTTTGTTAACTGAAGTGGCTTTATTGATTTGAAAGAGGAGATGTGTTTATTTTGTATTGTGAAGCGCTCCAAGCTGTGTGTGTGTTTAATGCTCATGAATTCTGAGATAAAGGAGCAAAAAAGTTCACTGTGAAAGTATAGAAGAGAGACTGCATAATTTCCAGAACATTTATTCTAACATTTTCATAATGGCGGTTATAATACTCGCAGTTATCATTATCATCTTATAACAGACCTTAATGTTTCACAAACTGCGAGATTTGTTTAAGTCCCTTAATTAACAACATTCTTGCCTGTTTAGCAGTAATTAGTTTGTTTTAGTAGAAATGGCCACTTTCCTCTCACCAAACAGAGGCTGATGGAACAAAAATGTTCATCCCCACAGCTGAAATGCTTATGAAATAAATAACCCATCACAACAACAGGTGACTGTGTTTTTAATATGACCTTTAACTCTTTAAAGTACATTATTCAGCACTAGGAAGTAACTTCTGTGGTTTGCATCACGACAGTGATTTAAACTGACAGCCTTAAGAGTTCTTTGTCTGAAGAAGTTTTTTTCAACTTTGGTGAGCTTCCTTCTGTGAAGGTTGCATAAACTTGAGCAAACTTGAGAAATAAAGTTATATACTTCTAAGTCCTAACCATGATCACGTGCACTTCTCATAAAAAAGAGGAAAAAAGGTTTAAGTTTTGTCCCAAGTAGATGCAGTTATTCTGGGTGTGCTTGTGTTTCAGATACACAGACATTTACAGAAACTGGTTCGGGCCCTTTAGGAATAAACCCTCTCCCCAAAAAGTGAAAAATGCTCTGCTCCATCACCCATAGGACTCTATAATAAACATAACAGTGAGAGCTCTGTTTTGACCAGAGAGCACTGCAGGTTATCTGAAGAGATCTAGTTTATTATTGCTTTAATACTAGGCTTACATTCTTATTCATTGTTTCTCTTTTGAGTAAGGTTTTGAAAGGTAATATCACATAAAGGAGTGCCTGGTTTTGGCTCCACACAATGCTTTCTGATATTACACCTTTCAGCTGATCTGCCTTTGAGGATGATTAAAGTATCTTGCACTGAGTTTCTTAGTTTATTTCATTCCATATGCATTCATAAATTAATAGATGGTAATCTATTAATAAAACTTAATATTCTACAGTACTCTTTGTAATGTGTTATAGGGTTTTTGGTTTTTTTTTTTTTTTTTAGTTTATTTTTTTTTTCCCCCTGACTTAGACCTACTCAGAGACTATTCAAAAGCCTGATGAGATTCCAATACTGGCTTGACAATAGCTGAGATTTTTCTTCCTCTCTGAATAACATGAACTCTAGGACTGACAGCGGTCTTTTACCTTCATAACTAAAACATCACCCATTACTCAGTCTCTAGTCTATTAAAAACAGCTCTGAAATGTAAAACAAGAACTTAACACAGAAAACAACAACAACAACAACAACAAAAACAGGATATGGTGAATTCCAGTCCTTTGGTCCAATGAAGCAGTATAAGTGATTGTATTGTTGGCAAGAAAGAGTGATTACTTACACCCCTAAGAACTCCTTCTCTACACTACAGAGGGTGAAGCCCTCTACCTCTACCAACTGTGTCAGACCATAATAGATGTGCCTGGGGACTCATTGATTTCTCTGGAATTTAGTTGTTCCAAGTATCAACAAAGCCAGCTCACTTAATGATCCTTTTGAAAAACAAACTGCAATCATTAGGTGACTGAGATAGAAGGCATTCCATTGTAGGATGGAAGAGGATAGGCTGGGGAAGAGGAAGGAGATAGACCCTTACTGAGAAGTCTCAAAATTCACAGGTTATGGTGGGAAGTTTGTTAATGGCTGGAGACCTCTGATGCTGCCTACTTGCTCTATATGCTCTCAAAAATCTCCTGGAAGAGGAAGGCATAAATTGAAACTGTGCAGGGCTGGCATTTTGTAGGCAGGTGGCTGACTTCCTATCCTCTGATTTTTTAATTGATAAGGATGTTTCAGTTACTTTTGAAGAAAAAAAAGAAGAACTGATAGCAGTTTACAAGGATGACCATGTGAGAGGACTGCAGGGGATGGAACTGGAAATGTAACTGTACACTGCATGTATAAACAGCACAATCCTCTTAAAAGAAACAGATTAGCAATACAATCTTAGCAAGGATAAGGTTCACCATTACAAATTGAGAAAATGTTTCATGATACATCTTCCTCCACATACTAATAAAATTTTAAGAGTTGCTAAAACCACTCAAGGCGCACAGAACAAGTTATCAATTTTTTCCCTTCCTCCTCCTTGCCCCCTTCTTTTTCTTTCCACAGAAACAATTAATTTTCCACTTTAAATTTATTCCATGCATGCTACCTTTCCTTCTCTGCAAAGGCAATCACTTTGTTAGTGATATACCTCACGCAGCAGCCCTGCTCTGCCTTATCCTCCCTAAAGAAAGGCCCTCCAATGAAGGTAGCAGCTAGAGTCTCTGTGGTGTCAGTCAGAGAATCCACAAAGCTTTTCCTTAGATCTCTCTAAGGGGTGTTCAGAGGTGCCTTAACAGTGCAGCCTTTGGCTTACTTGCCTCTGCAGTTACCTACTCATATTCCTTTCTGCAGTAGTGCCAGGAGAGCTGTGTTTTGCACAGAAGCGTGTGCTGTGAGTTGAGCTGTCTTTGAGTATTGCAGTGAAAGTTAGCTCTGTGACTTTATCCATCCATCCAAATCTTTGTGCTGGGTGGAGCTCCACAAAGAGAGTACAGAGAGTGCAAAGGAGCCTCTGTGCAGTCTTACTCCATCCTGACACAGTCCCAGACCCTTCGTTGCCCTTATAAGGACATTCTTCTGCCCTAGGAATACCATATATCCTTCATGTTTACTAAAGACTTAAGATCTCCACTGATAATAGTCTTAGGATGAAGAGGCAAGTCTACATTCAATGCATGTTTATTCTCCTTGCTGTTTCCCAGAATCACTACACGTATCAACAATTTCATCATACATAAGTAAGATCTGTTTATTCCTTGCCATGGCTCCAGCATTAATCATTGTTCTTCTCCAAACCACCGGTAAAACTTGATTCCATGGAAAAGTTGTGAACAGCTTGCAGTGCCTTGAAGCAGGACCTGGTTCAGACCTCATCCAGACTTAAAACAGTTCTGCACATGGACATCTCATTGTAGTACCCCAAAATAAAGGAGTTTTTCAGTTTTCCATTCACCTGATTACAGAAAGTATTGGTGGACATGTTTAGACACATATACTGCTCTGGAACAGCAGCTTTGGAGAAAAGATTTTTAGAAACATCTACATGCAACCATGTAATTACACTTGAGAATGTCAGATCATTTATGTGGTTCTCTTTATCCACATTATAGAAACAAATATTACTTGGTCTCATGTTTCACACTGCTGTACAGGAGCTGCAATGCCAAAGCTAACAAGGTTTGCTTGGGCACCAGATTGGTGTCATCCTTATTCTCTGCTGATGAGTGGAATAATTAAGAAACATGTGCCAGTCTATGGATTTATGATAGCAGAAAAGGGATATTTTTAGATCACTGCATCTAGTTGATTCACTTGAGAGCACTGATGAATAGACACAGCTGTTGGTGAGATAAAAGCTGAGCTGCCCTGCATTTTCTATTATTCCTATACTGTCTCCTAGCAAGTGTCAATAGAAAGTGAAGGTGATTGGTATTGAAAGGCATAAACTGAAAGTAACTGGAAGAGAAAATAACAGAAGAAGACACCTAATAATTGTCCAGAGTCACCTAAATCCATGAAAACATGAAGCGAATCTTCCCTGTTGTCTATTACTGTTTTCTAGAGAACTTCAGTAGGTATTTCCTAGCAAACTTACGCTACCAAAGATTAGGTGTGCATTAGCAGATTGGCCATGCAATTGCTTTGCCATTGCTGCAAATCACTGTGGGTGTGTGCACTGCGCCTTAAGTTGGGGCCACAATACTTGCTATAGTTTTCACCTTTCACTGTAATAGTTTTCATCTGGACCACCTAAACTGCTTGTGGGTTTTAATTCAGCTTGTCTGTAAATAGAGATGCTATTCTTCCAACGTACAATATTTATGACCTTCCACATTTAAACCCCAACAGAATTTGTGCCAAAGGTGAACATTAAACCAAAGAACGATTCCTTTTATTACGTCCGCTCCTGACACAAATATTCTTTATAACTGAAATCTGCTGCTCTTATGAACTACTGTGTACCTCTGGTGGGAAAGTGAGCATTCACAGGCTTAGGAAAGTCCCTATGCATGTTATTGATGGCAATGCTGTAAGCTTTGTGCTCTGAGGCTGCTTCTGGAATGAGTACAGTTTTGGCTGATGGGTTTGTACACAGACCATACATTCAAGAGGAATTCACAAGGGAACTGAAAAATGAAGCACTGCCTTTTATAGACATTGGGAGATAAAACCCCACAATTTAATACAATAATATTTATCAAATGCAAGTCTGCCTGGATGTTGGGGTTTCTATGAATCCTGCTTAAACATTTGAAACCCAGTCCAACAATAAGAAAGTTTAGTTAAAACGTCTAAAGCATATGCAGATGGCTTACAATCTTTACCCTGACATTTCTGAAGATCTGAGCTCCACGTGTCTGACCTTTTATTGTCTGTTCCCATGACAGATACAGTCTCAACATAACCTCAGATTTTTTAGAAAGGTGGAGTGGGAACCAGCTGTCATTCTTGGTTACCTGTGGAGACATTCACTCTCTTGTCCCAGAGAATGTGACTGCCCCTTGGAAGGCAGGCAGCTCCTTGGCTAATATAAGTAGCCACAGTCAGTAACCAAAACCACTTCTTGCTCTCCCAGGATGAAGGAAATGAGTTGCCTACCCAATACCACTTTTTCCTAACTCTTCACAACTCCTAACCTTTACAGAAATTTCTTTGGGACTTGCAATAGACTTAGAAGAACAAGGTCTATGATGATGCGCATTCAAACCCTCTACAAAATCCTGTTCAAATAGATGGCAAAGGAAAGCCTCTGATTCTGCAAATCCCAGCACACATTTTCTGCAAAGAGAATTAACAATGGCAAGAATTTGGAAACTTGAGGATGAACATTTGTCATTTGAAACCATACAATTTTGTGTTTCAGGACTCTTCAGACCAAACTTGTTCTGGGTACATCTTATCTAGATACTGAGACTCATTTGTAGTTTAGAAACCACAGGGAAAGGTTGGAGGTTGATCTCATTGCCAGAAGGAAGGATAAATTAGCCTGTCTCCAGCATGCCCTCAGGAGTGACAATTATAATCAAATTCTAATCAGCAATGCTGGATGCTACTCTAAACAAAAAACAATGCACATATTCTTTTTGGTGCAGATTCTTAGCTACAGAAGGAGGTGATTAGGAGACACCGTGCAAGTTAATCACGTCCGCATCAGCAGATGGACTGATTTGTATATACACAACACACATGCTTGATAATTCTTTTGTAAGATAAATTGTTGTGAGAGCAGATATTAATGCTCTTAAACTTTAGTTAGACAAAAGTTAGACTTTATTTAGTGTCTGGTTTTGTCTCTGGTTAAGTAGGAATGAGATGCTGGAAAATCTGCAGCATAGTTGTGTATTCTTTACTTATCCTGAGAAAGAAAAACTGCAGGCTTTCAGGTGGTTGTTATTTTTAATCTCTTGTAATCATTTAATTAAAATTACAGAGAGGCAGAAAATATCTTCAAATGCAGGGCTGTCAGCTCAAGCTTGTTACCAGGCCAGTTCTGCTGGCTGTTGGATCTAGAGAGCCAAAAGATGCCAGGGTCCAGGAATACATCCTTAAGGTAAATTGTCTTGCATTTAATTGTTATTATTGAAAATTTCAGGAGATATGCAAGACATTTTCCAATTAAGACAGATACAGGGTTCTGCATTTGCTATTCTCTATTTACAACCACGGTCACACTTTCATTAATTTTAGTAACACTAGCTCCTGGTCCTGCATATATCCCATCACGCAGTGACTTCATAGATGTGACTAGTGCTATTATTATTCATGTGTGTACATCCTGCAATGTGCCTAGGGCCAAGATCCTCAAAGTTCAACATCTAAATATCTTCTAAGATTATGGCCTACATTAAACATAATTGATTTTTAGATGTGTTTTTGCATAATATTTCCAGAAAGTACACTAATAACTGTAATATTCCCTTACCTTACTCTTTTAAGGAAGGGAACGGTGGTAGAATTACAAGAAACAGAAACACATGGAAATATTTAGAGATTGTCACCCAACATTATCTACTGCACATTTTAATTGCATGAGAGCAGGAACTGCAGTGTGAAACAGTAACACTTGTGAATTTGGCGTGCCATTACTGTCACATTTTGTAGAGTGTTCCATTTATACACATTTTAATGGTACTCAAAATAGAATGCCAAACCTGCTCTGCTTTCCTTGCTCTATAAAAAGAATCCCTAGTCAAAGCCTAGAAATAAAAGTGGGAAAAAGTAAAGGAAAAATAAACAAAGAAAAAATGGAAGAAGAAGAAAAGAAATTTAAGCAATACTTTTCCCAGAAGTAACTCCATTGAAATAGTAACAATAAATCTATTTTAGACACTAAGAAACATAATCCACTGCTCCGTAATGAAAGTAGATCTTTTTATTACTACATAATGTGTGAGGTGGTACCTACCATTAATTAAACATAAAGTAAAGCTTTTCTATTCACTTTCAAATTTCATTTTATTTTTTTTTAAGTTTGACTGCAAAACAGAACTGAACACAGACCCAGTTCATTACGTTAATCTCATTTCTTAAATAAAACTCTTTTGAAAATGCCTTGAATATTATTCTTGGTCCATACCATGTAACTATGCACTTTCACATACATATGTATTTTATGACTTTTTGAAAACAGCTTAATGAATTATGAAGGAAAGAAGAAAAGGAGTCTGTCACGACCCAAAGGTCTTTGGATGCCTTCTTATTTGTTCTTTCAAACAACTTTTGGAAAGAAGCTCTGCTGAGAAAGACCTTGGAATCCTGGTAGACATCAAGTTGAGCATGGGTCAGCAATGCACACTTGTTACTAAGAAGGCTGATGGTATTCTTGGTTGTATTAGGCAAAGGGCTATGAAGATGACTGGGGTCTGTATGCAACTGTGAAGGGTCTGTAGCAACTCTCCTGTGAAGAGAGGCTGAGAGAGCTGCGACTGCTCAGCTGGAGAAGAGGGAGGCTCAGGGGGATTACATCTATATGCATAAATACGTGAAGGAAGGCTGAAAAGAGGATGGAGCCAGACTTTTCAGTGGTACCCGGTGCCAGGACAAGAAGCACTGGACACAACTGGAACACAGGAGGTTCTGTCTGAACACCAGGCAGCACGTCTGAACTACGTGGGTGATTGTGCACTGGCACAAATTTCTCAGAGGCTGTGGAGTCTCCTCCTTGGGGATGTGCAAGAGCCACCTGGGTGTGGTCCTGGACACCCTGCTCTGGGTTGTCCTTCTGCAGCAGGGGCTGGAGCAGAAAGACCCAGAAGTCCCTGCCAACCTCAGCTATTCTGTGGTCCTGTGATTCCATGGAATAAGGGACAAAATTGTCCTCTATTTTAGCATATGTCAAACTGCAAAACCCATATTAATATTAATAGCCTTTTCCTCTATCCCACCTTGAGCAGCTTCAACTACAACTGCAAGTCTGATTCTAGCAATTTATTTGAGACCTTTATCTTTGCATTTACTTAAGTTCTACTTCCCCAAAGCATTATAAGTAAATTTGCACATACTGAATTTAAACATTGTTATATATATATATATATATATATATATATATATATATATATATGCTTTCAATTCCAAAACACAATAATCCCTATTTCTGTGTTAATTAAAACTTAATCCAACCAAACCATAACCAGACCAAAGCTGCAGAATAAATTCTGCATACAGTAAAGTGATGGATGCTAAGTTGCAGACACAGTAGTATTTAAGTTGCCTTTCTACTTGTGTCAATGTCAGCTTTTTAATCATTCTTGGAAGTGCAGCTTTCAAACATGTGACATCTAGAAATGTTATAACACTATTGGGTAATTCATATTAATTCAAACTATCCTGTCATTGCTACACCCCTGTAAATCAGGCAGAAATCAGGCAGAGAAAGCCTACCAATTTAATCAGAGTGCAGGCAGCAGGATATTTGGGAAGCATGTGGTGATGCTACATTCTTTCCCAGACCTTATCAAAGTACATAGGTATAAGACACTGAATACATTTCAGGATCACTTGTCCATGCCTAAAACAGAAACATATTGCCAGCAATAATGGTCTGAGCTCTTGTTCCATAACTGAATTTGAAGGCAGTGACATGCACAGAATTAAATCTTAAATTAAACAGTTCAAAGTAAAATACTTGATCTCTCCTACAGCTAGTGAGAGATTTCTGTTACAGAAGAGGGTCATGCAAACACCTAACTGAAAAAAACAAAGCAAGACAGAGAGCACCTCAAAACATCTGAGCATCCTCTGAAGAGCAGTGACTGTGTAAGAATTCAGAGATGTTACTGTTCTTTTGTTAACCTAGAGGGAGTTTAATACCTCTTGAAATTCAATGACACATGAACTGAACTTAGATTTCTTTAAGTAAAACCGATGCTGCCATCAGTACTAATGCACAGTCTTGGTATGCTGCCTTGCATCTCAGTCCTGTTATGGCCAGCACAAATACTGGTTGCAGAGGTTGCTGCAGTCATGCTGCTTATGATGACAGAGTGGGTTTGTAAGTACATATGCATATGTGAGAATTTGCATTTAGGCCCTATATCTAATGCAGAGCAACATTAAGATTAGTAGAGATGAACTTAAGTTCCAGGGCTTCATGGGCTAGATCCTAGAATGCAAAGACCTGAGGAAAAGCTTCCGTAACAACTGTTAAAACAACCTCTAGAGCTTTCCTCCTTTTCCCATGGCATGGACATAACAGTGCCCCAAATGATCTAGAAATGTTTGTTATAATGACTGACATACTCTATCGGGAAATAGACTGAATTTGCCTGGAGGAAAGAGGCAGGACTAAAATCAATTCCAATACAATTATTTTTATGGGATGCAACAAGTCACGTATGCAGAACCAGTACTCAGCATCTTTTTATTTCACAACACCAAAGCAGTGTGAGAACTGAAACAAGAGCTACATGAGGTAAATAAAAATACAACTGAGTTCTGAAATACTTAGAGTTTCTAACCAAATTTACTCTGCCTGCAGCTGAGCATCCCGCTGCCAGATCTGAATATGTCTCTTGCACTGAAATTGATCATCCCCTTGCTTTGGTTGCAAGAGTTTCCAGCAGGAAGTGCTTCCTATTGAGGCTGCAGCAACAAGCTGCCTGCTAATCTTGCTTCCTCGGAGGGCCTGCAGCTGGCTTGTTCAGCACTTAGAGCAAGTTAGACAAGTACTTATATATCACAGTGACAGGCACTATAAATATCCTGCTTTTTCTTTGAGCTTATGAATCTGTATTAAGCCTAGTGCAACATACATGTGTGTCTGGAAGCAAAATGTTCCGTGTGGTTTATCTTGTTAGAAGAAACACTCATTATATGTACTTGTAGCTGCCTTCTCAACTCTCCAGCTGAATGGTTTGATGCCCACAGATACAGAGCTGACTCTGTTCTGCCAGTACTTTGAATATACCTCTGTCCTTCACCAGAGATATACTGAAGTTGTGGCCAAGTGCCACATCCCCAAAAAGGACCTCAAGTTGGTGGCCTTGGGGAAAGTACAGCATTTCCTCTCTGCTTCTGTTTCCAATGATTTTGCTGGGAATTCAGGACACTTCGAGTCTTGCAGCCCTGTGGCTAGTCCAGCTGTGAGTAAGAGCCTCGCAATGCTCAACAACTTGGAAGCAACCTCCGTATTTCACTTTTGATATGACCTGAAGTTAGTTGTAGGTGAAAGAAGTTCCAGCTGAGTAATTGTGCTATCTGCATCACTATGATTAACGGAGCAATACATTCTGAGCTTTGCACATGAAATAAATTAGAGCACTTTGTTCAATGGCACTGAATGCGTTTGAGTTAAAAGGGGTGCGTAGAGTGTCCCTTCAATAACCCTGCTTTGTCATCATGATACACCACCCTGTATGCCTAAGCTCAGGAAGATTAAGAGAAGCATTTACATCTTGCATTAATGAAGCTACAGATTATGGGGTTGTGCACTCTGTTATTGCTCGTTTCCTTATTTTTATTTATTTATTTTACAACCTAAGTGAATCAAAGTTACAATGGGATGATCTCAGCCAATGTCTGGAAGTAATTTTATAATAGCCCGATAAGTCAGAAATGACAAAAATTACTCTTTTCCCATGGCACTGAGACCACCAGTTGCTGTATTTCCTGCCATGTTCTATGCTATTTGTAGTCCAGTGTTCTTCAAAAGAGGAAACCCATATACATCCCTGATCTAATATATGTTGAGTGGCAAAGTACACTTGGTTAGAGAAGAAAGACAGGGAAAGAGGGAAAGAAAACAAAAACAATGAAGTGGTGACTTTAGCTTTCAAACATTCTCCCATTTTGTTAACAGTGCTTTGGGCTTTTTCAGAAATGATTTTTAGCAGAAGTCCATCTTCCTCTTTTTACTATTACAGTTGACAGTTACTGGAACAAAGAACATCTCAAAATTAACAGCCACTGATCTCCTTTCAGAGCTATTAAAGAATCTCTCTACCTTGCCTCATGCATGCCGTCTGATGTCCTCTGTTTTTATGGCAGCGTCTGCAGCCATTGCTCTTATTTGGATGGTCACCATCAACCAGAACCCAGAGTACTAAGTGAGGCTTTTACTTACAAATATGTACAGTACAGTGAAAAGCTGCTGTGCAAACCAAGAGGAAGCAGAATGCAATGAACCAATAAATCTCAATAAATTTAATAGGAAAGTCAGATTTTTGTTATGTCCTTGGTATTTTTACAAGGGCATTATGCACCCTGGGGTTGGCCAGTTGGGATTATTCCTTTTTGACTGCCAGACTCCAAATACTGTCTCATCTGATTAATTCCTTTTGTAGTTTATCTGCAGGTGTCGGTGAATGGAGTGGGGCTGCCTGTAAGCAGTTCTTCACTGTGACAAACTTAGAGAGACCAAGTAGCTTTCCAATTTTATTTTTTTTTTTTTTCAGGGTTCCTGCTCTGTACAATCTGTCTTTTTGGCATTTACAAGCATTATGATCTGCATGCCTACTCATCGTCTGCTCTTCGGCTGTTGTCTAACTTAGAAAAGGTTTTTTTTGAACTTAAATGTCAACAGGTGTGGCAAAGTACACAAAAGAATTCAGTAGAGAAGCAAAGCTAATTATAATTTTTCACTTAACTTTTGTTTCCAGTTAAAATTAAGAATAACGTGTGTATACAAAACTCCATGAGTTTTTTAAGAAGTTTTCTGATTAATACATTTTGTAATTAAAGAAGTCAGTTGTAAGTCACCTCAACAAATATGAATCTTGTTTGCTTTCCTCCTGCAAGTTTGGGATCAAACTGACGTGCCAGGCTTTTCGAATATGGCACTTCCATAGTACAGGCAGAGGACTGACCACTATCTAACCCACATAAGCATCATTGTAACAGATGGGATTGGAGAGCTGGCAGCCAAATTACTCGTTCTGTTCATCAGCTGTGGGCACAAAGTACTGGCTGTCCAGCCAGATTTTGCATCTTTCATGAGCATGCTCATGGCAAAGGTGTTGTAATATGAGTTCTACAAATATTTCAGAGCTCTCAGTCCTAAGTACCACTGGTATGGAAATGTCACATGGGAGAGACTATTTATCAACCAGATGAGTGCTCTGCAGCATGCATTTTACAGAGCAGCACTCATTGAGAGAAACAATCTTTGGTTCATGGATTATTTTCAGGTGAAAAGCTGGCAGGGGATCTGGGAGGTGTAGCTTATTGCACTTGTGTCATCAGGAACTATGGACAAAGGATATACCGATATACTCTCTTCCTTGTTTCTCCAGAGATACAAAAGTAAAAAGAAAACACATAGGTCATTCTTCAACATGTACAGTTACTTAGACTGAGGAAAAGAAAACCATACAGCCCCCTGCCCAACCTCTCCAAACAAACTGAGGCACTAAGAAGTGCTTTGCCCTTAACCTAAAGGGCATGATCTGGAATATTTACCTTGGATTTTGAAGCACTCGCTTAAGCTCAGTTTTAAACATGTACACTTCTCACAGCCCTGTGTAGCTCTTTCACAAGCCAAAGAAAGGAAACACATATCTAAGGGCAAAAGATAGAGTAGAAGCAGAGCAAGGCATCTCCAATACTTTTTGTGATTATTCACAGGAGATAGGTAAGTTCTTGGCACCCACATTAACACTAGCTACCCAAAAACCTATTTGGTAGACTTAGAGGACAGAGAAGACTGTCATAATTGTATGTGTTTGTGTAAGCAAAGGTAAGGTAAAAAAGAACAAAATGTTAGGGATGCCAGAGCTGTAACCACCTGATCAGTGCTGCTTCACACTGAGATTTCTCCATGTTCCAGGTACCGTCCATTCATCTGTGACAGTGTCCTTGCTGCTCCTATTCCTCTTAGCCCAAACAGTGCAGTAAGGGTACGTGGAAGCCGGTCAAGGAGTCTTTTTGTGTTCTGCCAAGGGATTTATTAAAACATATCTGAGTTAAAAGTTCATGATGAATTCACAAAGTCTCCTGTAAATGCCTAAGGAGTTTGCACCCTATAAATATTTAAAACAAATATATCCCAATAAATAAACACTCTCATTTCCTGCTGATAAACCCAGACATATCAGCAGGGGTAAATGGAAGGCAGTTATCTGTGCTCAGATGCTGTTTAGCATATCCTTATATGCAATGAAACTTCTTGTGCTAATTCTTCCTTTTCACTTATCCTTTTTATCATCATATAGAGTTTCAAAAATGCAGGAGATGTAATCCAGCTGCTAATCTTAGCTAATGCGAGCTGTGTCTAATTAAAATCTCATCAGTGCAAAAATGTTTTTTCACAGCAAAAGTAAAGAAAAAAAATTAAAACACCATCCAGCAATTTTTCTACTTTTATTTCTTGTGCAATTAGAAAGTACTTTACCTCAATTAAACATCAGGCACTTGGAAAAAAAAATAGCCTTGTTTACAGTAAACTGTTTGGGAAAAGTAAAGCTGACCATAGCATAAATTTCTGACCATAGAAGTAAAAGAAGAAAAGCTGTTTTCTAATGCAGAAGTCAACTCATCCAAATAAAAGTGTCCATGAAAGTAACTACTCACGGGCAACAAAATAGTTCTTGACAGCTCTGTATGGTACTTCACAGCAGTGGAGAATGACTGATAACATGATATAAATTCTACCTGTAAAGGAAATTCTACACAGATAGTGAATTTTCTTATAATGAGGAGAGTGGCACTATTTTCTATTTAGTGGGACAGTGTATCTGGATTCTTTTGGGTCTCCAAATATCTAGGCCTCATTTTTGTGTCTGAGCTATGCATTACTGGCTTGATTTTGCTGCCAAACAGCCTCCATTTGGACTCATGTAATGGAAGTGCTTAGCAAGTGCTGCTGTTGTTTCTGTGGCTCTTGGGCCCTTCCAAATCCTTTGCTTGGTAGCTGAACTCTGATTCTGCCCTTCTGACCCTGAGCCATCTCTGCGTGGCTGCAAGGATGGCAGGTATGCTAAATTTGCTCCAGCATCTTGAAGGTTGGCACTATCCCAGAGCTCCAGGAGATGCTTTGCTGCCCTTTCTTGAGATTTATCAGGTGGTGGATGAAGCCCCAGAAAGCGTGCAAACTGCTGTCTTTGTAATTTTATAACTTACATCCTCTGTGAAGCTCAGGCAGTATGTTGTTTACACATTAGTATTTGTTTGCATTGCTACATTTTTACCATTCCTATTTAAAGAACTGTTTTCCTTCCCTCCTCCCTTCTACAACAATGCCTTGCAGGGAAACACTTAAGAATGCACTCAGGAGAGCTCCTGCTGCCTACGCATGGGAAAGAGCACAGATTGCATGCAGAGATAGCCAGGTTATATTTTCCCCTTTCTAAATTCAAGTAAACTTCTTTAATTTATTTGGTAATGTGGAATTAACTTTACATTTACAATAGGGCCCTTCCCTATGAACCCAGCAGAGCAGGAAAACACTTCTTAAGTTTTAAAGGCTTTAACTCTTGGAGGTCTGGAGAAACTTCCTCTTTTCCATTTTCCTGTTCTTGAGTTCCTGCAGCTACCAAGAATAACACAATAATTGGAGGCGGGCCAGACAAGCTGAGCAATTATAAGCATAAGTCATATATGCATAGGTCTGTACACCTATTTTATATCTCACAGGTGTGAGGAGGTTTACATTTTTCATTTCTGTCCCTTGCCTTGCACTTTATGTTTTTCCTCAGCAATGTCTTCCTGTTCAAGCAACCCTACAGATTCCCTTATTTTGATGCCATACTTCTATCCAACTGTGGCTGACAGCATGTAAGAATTGCCCAGAATACCACAAGCAAATATGCCATTGAGTGGCTTTGGAAGAATTTCATGGACAGCTGTATTTCTTCTCTTTTAAATACTCCTTTTTACTGTGAACTAACTAAATTAAATAATCTGAGCCTTGTTATGGTTTTGGAGGACACAGAGCCACTACTCCATAGGACTAACTCAGTTTTTCAAGTAGCCAAATGGAAAAGAAAATAAGATTGCTTTTATCAAAGTTACTTTTATCAAATATCTGAAGTTAGGCCTGTAACCTACACCTGTACAACATCTACCACTACCAGGGCTTGTGTTTGATTTCTTGATGCGTCATCATGGTAGATGGTCAGGCAGATTAATTTATTTTAATCACCAAAAGAGCATAGCATGCTTATTCTGCACTGCTCTATGACTTTGGCTCAGCAAGATCCAAAAAGCACATAGCTGTTCAGCCTGTGTTCACTTCTTCCAGTGATGTTCAAAGCTATTCAACGTAAATAAAGTCCAGGTCATGTAGTGAAGCCAGAGAACCTTTGAGAGAGACACAGAACTTGTCCAACCAAGAGCACTGACAAATCTCAAATGTGGCATTACATCCTACCCAATGAGCACAGGCCAAAAGAGGGAAAATTAGCTTGCCTGTATAATTAATTGGTGAAGAAAATAAAACTTCATTTGAGTTCTTGAGGCAATGGTTTTGCTGATAAGCAACTCCACAAGAAAGAAGCATCACCCCGAGGGACACCATTTCTGTCATCAAAGCTACAACACTGCTTTGAGTCTCTCCCGTCCCTCATTTGTCCCAGAAACATTCTGAACACTGGAGAAGAACACTGCTAATTCTAGTAGCAGAAGGTCCATTTGCTGCATGGATAGCTGTGTTTTTAGTTAGTGGAGGATGGGCTTTAGTAGCAACAGTCTAGACTGTCTCAACAAAAGTCCTGAAACCATAATAATTACCATTTTTCATCCCACTTGAGACTAAATATTTACTCTCTATTTATTTCTCCAAACAAACTGAGTTCTATGATTAAAGAGTTAAAGAATCAAGGAAGGTTGTGTGAAAGCCTTAATGGTCTACACTTCAAGAACTTCAGTGTTTGTCTTCATTTCTCTGAATCTCTAATGAAAGCTGAAAGATTTTCGAAGGTGCTTTTTGCCACGGGACTCAGCTGGAGCCTCTGTGCTCAAAACCCTGAACCTTGTGTACAGCAACAAAGTCGTGCTAGTGCCTTTGACTCTTTGTGCCAATCTATTCCATTCAAATTAACACAACATCACCGAGTCCTTGGCCTCTCTGCTAAGGTGGTCAGCAAGGCTGACCAGTTGGGATGATGGCATTTGCATGACGAAACCTTACTGGAGTGCTGGGATGAAAGAAGGCTGTCAGATATTTATATCAAATGTTAAGCAGAAGTGTGATGATGTTTTGGGAGTAAACTTGCAGTAAGCTTCCAATTTTTCTTAGTTGCTGTGATAAAACAATTCTTTGTTGCCTTACCTTGTTATATTTCACAGAGTACGCAGCAGTGCATTTCCTTCTATACTCTGTGTGTTCTGAAGTCTTAATTAAAAAATATGTATAAATCACAGGAAATATAGATAGATTTTGCTGGTATATAATTTATATATTATATATATAAAGATATATATAAAGATATGCTGCTTCCCTTTTCCAAGATCAGTGCTGTGTACAAGCTGTCTACATTTTTGTTCAAAGTTAGCAATTCATTACAGAAGGTCTACCTTCACTTTGATCTCTGTGTAGCCATTTATACCCACATTAAACTACTACAGAACAGCACCTCAAAGAGGCAGAACTCTGCACCTACTCACTGGAAATGTCACTAAAGCACATACTGAAAATGAGATTCAGCTCTACTCTGCTGTACTGTACACAAAGCAGTGTGTGACCCTTCAAAGCGAAGATGGGAGGCGTATTGACAGTGCAAGGAGTTGAGAAAGCTGGACAGAAATATAACTGAAGCGTCTGGTGGTTATAAAGAAGTACTTTAAAGTTCTGGTTTTTGTTTGTTTGTTTTTTTGCTTTTTTTTTTTTTAACAGCAGATTTGAAGCACAGTGGGTTTAGAGGGATAAGGATGTGCAGTACTTAGTGCTGAAAGCAGCAGCGGGACAAGATGGAAGCTTTTTTTATGTAGACAACAAATCAGCACATTGAAATGTTTGTTTTTTTTTTCCTACTCTAGAAAGAGAGCTTTTACACCTACTCTTCAACTAACAGGGCAACCTTCATTTGTAATATCAACAGGAAATACAAAGCCTAAAAACATTTCATTTCCTTCATAGAAGGCTTTATCACTGAGAAATCAGTAGCTACATGTACTGTGAGAAAAGTTATGCTAAATACCAAATTTTCACAAGGGAGCTTTTGACTCTGCTTCTTTGCTGACAAGATTTTTCTATGCAAGAAGCACGAGAATTATCAGAAGAGACTTAGTTTTGAAGACAATATTGAGGTAGTTGTTCTGTGGGTGTTACTTCTGCCTTTCTCTTTGGGAAGATCTTGCCAAAGGATACACAAAGTGGGAAATTCTGGCCCTGTGAAACACAGCAGGAGCTTTGAAATAGGCATTGGCAGAGCCAAGATCCACTCTGATCCCATAGGATTTGCCTTACTGTATTACCTGAAGCTGCACTGATGGAAAGTGTGTGTGTGATCATCTGGATCACAGAATCAACCCACTAAGCAGAACTGAGAGGCCCTCTGCATTAGCAATCAGGTTGTCTTTGGAACTGCAAAAGCTATTAGCAATATCTTTCTGGATTTCACTAAGGACTTTGATTCCATCCTTCTGAACAAATTGTCCAACAGCAGGATGAACAGGTACACACTATGGTGGATGATGAACTGGCCCACTGATAGAATTTGAAGAGCTGTAGTGAATGTAGTGACATCTGACTAGTGGACATCCATGAGCGGTGTACCCCAGGTATCAGTTCTGAAGCCAGTTCTGTTCAGCATTTTATCAGTACTGGAGAGAAGTTCAACCGTAGCAAATTTGCTGATGATACTAAACTGGAAAGTGTTGCTAGTTGTCTGGAGGGATGAGAAGCCTTGTAGAGGGACCTGGATACATTGGAACACTGGATGATCAGCAACATCATGAAGTTCAACAGAAGAAAGTGCTGGGACCTGTGCCTGGGGTGGAAAAATACTGGTCACAGGCACAGAAGGGAGATGGGTGGCTGGAGAGCAGCTCAACAGAAAGGGACATGGGGTGTAGGTGACCGCAAGCTCAGTGTGAGCCAGAAGCAAGTAGTGGCAGACAAAAGGGCAAACTACATTTTGGATTGCATTAAATACATCATGGCCATCTGGTTAAAAGAGGTGATTCTCCCGGTATATTTGGCATGGGTATATACTCACTTTGAATATTGTGTGTAGTTCTGGGCTCCATAATATAAAAAAGTTGCTAAGGTCCTTGAGAGCAACCAGATGAGAGCAACACATCAGGTAAAAGGGCTGGAGGGCATATACTGAGAGATGGAGGACACCCTTCTGGAGAAGAGGGGGCCTCTATAGCTCCATGAGGAGAGGAGGAACAATGGGAAGTGCCTGTGTCCATTCCTGGATACCAGTAACAGGCCATTAGGGAATGGGTCAAAGATGTACCAAGAGAGAGTCAGACTGGTGTCACGGGTTGCTTAGATTTACCTATGCCCATGACAGGGGAAGCCACCCTGTAGGGCCCCCCGGGGCCCGGAAAGGAGGGGGAAAATGGGAATGGGATAAAAACAGTGGCAATCTAAGGAGGAGAAACTTATTTTACTAAATATGATATTGAAATACAAGATAACACAATATAATATAATTGAGGCTAACAAATTGAATGAAACAGAGAGAGAGAGTTCCCGAAAACCGAGAGGCCTACTGTGAACTCTAGGCGACACGGCTGGAACGCTTCCCACTCTCCGAAGTCTCTCTCTCGAGAGAAGAAGAAGAACACTCCAGCCTGGGAACAAGATTATATAGCGTCCTGGTCCCGTGACTTATCACTACCCATGTTGTTCTCTGGGATATGTAGTCTTCTTCTGTGGACTGCACATTCAATAGAAGTATCCATGCTTTACATTATGTTATTATGCGGAATACTGATAGCAAAATTACAAAATTACAAAACCATGACACTGGACATAAGGAAAATCTTATTTACTGTCTGGGAGGTCATGTATTGGAACATGCTTCCTAGAAAGATTTTTGATTTCACTTGCCCATCAGTGTTCAAGAGGCATTTGTACAATGCATACAGTAGCATGCTGTAACGTTTGGTTAGCCCTGAAGCAGTCAGACAGTTGGACTAGGTTACAGGTCCCTTCCAAATGAATCATTCTATATTTAAGAAATTGTGGAGAAAGAGATGGGAGGGAAATTACCATGACTTAGATCCTTCCTGATTACTGATAGAATAGGATGAAAAAGATCATTTTGATTAGAATTATGCTAAGATAAAAAAGAAAACATATTTCCCTTGTATTCTCTCTTTTTCTTTGTTTGACTTCAGAATAGAATTAATTACTACTTTGTTCTTTATCTGGCAAGTTGGAAGCTTCCGATCTAAGACAGCACTGCAAGCAAAGCATGGAAGCAGAAGTAGGCACTAGTCTTCAGGACTTGGACAGAAAGATCAGCAACTTTTGGATCAGAGATGCTGGCAAATCACTGAGTCAATCTGTTGAGGAAAAGAACAAAAGGACTGAATACTGGATATCAGAACTATGTACTGCCTGTGCCACATGTCACTTACTTTCCAAGGTTATGAAACTACTACTCACAAAGTAAGCAGCATCTTTTCCATCTTGTGTATTTCTGGACACATGTGACCTCTCAATCTCACACCTGCATAGCAGGGCTTTGCTATTTTATACTTACTTTCTTCATAGGAAAAATATTACTTTTTTTTTTTTTTTTTTTTTTTTTTTCCAGGTCAAAAGCAACCAATTATGTTTTTAACTTTCTCTTCCACACTTTTATCCTACTGCAGAACATAAGGACCCACTTTTAATGGGTCTAGAAGAAACATCTTCTATCACACAACTAACTAGCTTAAAACTACTCCAGAAGATCTATGAGATTCACAGAGAAAGCATCCTTAAAAATCAAGACTTAGAGTAAGAACTCTGGTGTCATGTAACTAATCACAGTTCCTACATTTGAAGAATTTAAGGTCTAGAAAAGACAGATCTCTGATTATTTTCTACAGGTAGTACTCAGGAAGCATGCTGGAGAAGCTTCAGTCCTGCTGCAAAAATCCCCATATGCAGATTGGACACTACTGCACAACCAGGTAAAGACTCTACACAATTATCCCCTCTACCTTGTAGCAAAAGCTAGTGTGTTTGTTTACCTACTTCCACATTAAATTCACAACAGGCGCCAAAACACCCATAAGGTACAATTACTGAACTTACCTTGAGGCTCTGTTGTCTACTGTATGAGTTAGTTTGGTCCTTCTAGGGGTCTAGGGACCTGCTGTAAACAGAGTTCTCTAGAAATCAGCAGCAGATATCAGGGAGAAAAGACCTTTGGATGAAGAATTTCTGGGCTGATAGAAGATGATAGGCAGAGAGAGGACCTAGAAGTGAGAATCCAGTACTTCCTCTCAGCTTCTAACAGTGCTCTTATTAGTGCAGTCCAAAATACAAGTTCAAAGCGCTTACAGCCCTGTGGGCTGCACCTCCCTTTCTTTTGCCTCCAGCAGTACAGGTAGCTAAGGCTGAAAGGGTAGGGGTTCTCTATAGACAAGGAGAAGTGAGTGTTCTATGACACTGCAACAAGGGTTTGCAAAGTCATACATCTAACTGCAACATGCAAGGGTGTTTCTTACAGCATTGTTTGGGAGTCTGCTTCAGAGGGTCCAACCTTTCAGCCTGTGCTCTTCTGCAAAATCCTGGAATAACTGGCCACTGAGAAAACTCCCAGCTACCAGGAAACATGTCTTGCAGCAGAGGTAGTGAGTCAACTTATTTCCACTTTATTATATTGTAATGGGAGTGATTATGATTTGGGCAGATCACTCACTGATAACAAATACCGTCAAAGCAGCCTCTTGTTCTTCAGTGATCCAGAAGGCAACGTTTCCAAAACCAGAGACATTGGTTAGATGCATGAGTACACATGAGAGTGTGTGAAATTGTTGGAATGATGTGATAAACCCAAGATTTTATGTAACTGGAACTGATGCAGTTCTGAAGTACTATCTTGTGACTGACAGAAAAAGGAATTCATGGAGGTGCTCTGAACATCTCTGACTGGAAGACTGAGATACAGAAAACTAAGTGAACATGTACAGGGCTATGTATGCTTATGTTGTGAAAGGCAAAAATGCTTTTACCAAGGACTGAATGCAGCAAAATCTGTTGAACTGTCTCACTTCACCTTTTTTTTTTTTTTTTTTTTGTATTTTTCTTCCTAGAAGAGTTGGCAGGTATTTCAAATATGGTGAAATAAACACCTGGTAAAATCCAATAGTCTCGTTTTGTGAAGAATAGTGAATACTATTCTTTTTTTTTTTTTTTTTTTTTTTTTTTTTTTCCATGGTAGGATCACTTTTGTGCTCCGTGTGCTAGCTCTATGTACAAAGTTTTAGTCCTCTTTAGGCCAGGAGAAAATAAAACTCCATGAACTGAAGAGTGGACCCAATAGTCAGGAGAAGTCTTGAGTCTATGCTAGACTATAGATATCACACCTTTTTTCAAGGTAGTTCATAAATTAATAAAATAGTAACAGTATGTGAAATATTATATATGGCATATAAAATGATAATGACAAAAACACACAAATCTTTCTCATAAAATCCCTTGAAATTGATTGCAAATATTTCAGTATGTTAATAGAAATTCAGACCTGCAGATGAAAAATATCCTGGGAAAAAGAAATAATTTAATTATGCCTTTCTCTTTATAAAAATAAAAAAACAAATCATGTGTTTCATGTGGGTTTAGGTGGGACGTTTGCCAGATTGGGGGGTAATTTTTGCCAGCTGCACTGGTTACTATAGGATATCCACTCACCCTTGTCACAAACACTACAAGTGGGGAAAAAAAAACAGGTGGCTCATACAATGTATATCAATCCTGCCTTGACAGAGTGACTACCGTTCCCTAAACTGACGCCGGTACTTTCAGGCAGATGGATTGTTTTCAGTCAAGGTGATGGTGTTCATTCTGCAACACCTCCTTGACCTGCAGGGTATTTTGCTTCTTTGCAATGCACTGCAATGACTGCATGGATAATACTTGTCCTTCTGGATTGTCATTTATCTGACAAGCTTAGGTATTCATGAGAATGTCGACACCTCTTTGGATATTAGCAGAAGTATAAATGTTAGCTTATGCTAATAAGTAATACAATGAAAAACAAAGAAAAGGTCAGAAATTGTAGTTTTATACTGTGTGATTTCCCAAGACAAAATAAATCCAATTCACAGCATATGATTACAGTTTTCCAAGAGGTATATTTATAGCTGTGAATATGTACTTTGGTTAACCCTATTGTAAGCACCAATAAGGGAAAGGGGTTTTTTTTGTTGTTGTTGTTTTCTTTTGTTTTCTTTTTTTCTTTTGTTTTCTTTTTTTTTTTTTTTTTTTTTTTGAGTTTTAAAGAAAACGCAAGAGGTTAATTGGTTTTGCTAGCTGAAGGGCTGTGCACCAGGAAGTGGGAACATGCACTGAATGGAAGAGCTACAGAGACAAATGAGCCAGCCTATATGATGAAAACATCCGCCTAACACCCAAGGATAAAGAAGAAACAGAAGAACAAAGCCACCAATAAAATAAAATGCATGCAAGAAATCCATGAGTATGCCAGGCATACTAATATTAGCCAGAATCTCATGCAAATAGTGATACCCTTCACTTAGAAAGGTAAAGACATATTGTTTCCTTTCTGTAATTGCTGAAAGAGGTACTCATATTTTGACTGAGATGCTGCTCAGCTGTCATAATCGAATTTACCCTTTCTGGCCCATAGACTCTATATCCCAAACTAGATAAAATAATTTTATTTTTAAAGTTTTGTGTCACGATCACAAAGATCAAATCTCACATATTTTTTCCATTTAAAGTAGGGACTAATGGTTTGTGTTAGCTAAAGAGCAGTGTAGTAAAAGAAAGCAAGAACAGACCTCACAGGCCTTGAAGGAAAATCACTAAAGAAAGGGACAGAGGTTCCACAGAAATCTTTTAGAGACACATGAACATCTACACAAACTCACCACAAAACATATACAGAAGGGGAGTTCTTGGTAAGGAAATATTCTCTACATATTTTTCTGATTTATCTGACTTTTTCCTGCTTAGTCACAAGGATCCATAGGCAAAGACCGCACTTCTATATAGAAAAATTATCTTGAATTGTCTTCTTTGTTCTATTTCTGTCTAGCTTTCTGTCTCTCTACTCTTTCTTTCTTGATTTGTTAGAAACTTCAATCCTCCTTCAACAGTTACCTGCTTTAGAGAACCTCTCAACCTATTTACCCATAACTTCTTTATTTAAGGTCACACATCATATCCTATGCTGCCTGCAAATTGGGCTTCATTCCATCTCAAGCCACACAGAAGCCAACAGTGCATCTGCAGCAGTCCCTCCTTAGGAAGACTATAATAGGCGATTTAATGTACTGACAAAACTTCTGTTACACTACTACCTTAATTTCTATTCACAGCTCTACAAAAGTTCAGGGATCTGACATTATCTCTGTTGTGCAGACGTAAATTTACACAAACCTATGGAAGGAATGACTTCAGCCCATGCCTATACGTAACAGCAATTTCCTCCAGACCTGGATGGAGCCAGGGTTCCCAGAACTTTGAAAGTGTTTGATTCCATAGGAAATAAGCACCTGAATGGCTTCCAGTTCTGGGACAGGAATATTAAGAGACGGGTGTCTGCAAGATATTTTTGTCTGATTCTACACAGCCATAAGTACCTCAGGGTTTTAAGTTCCACTTGCAGACATGACCTTACATTTAACAGTTTAGGATCACACCTTACCTGTGATTTTCATAGAAATGTCTGCTTGGATGAATAGGAGTTTTCAGCATGGATTAGACATAATCTTTTCCTTTTTTCCCATGTTTTATTTTATTGGATGTTACAACTTCTCAGTTCAGTATTCTTACCAGTAATTAGGACAGTATAACATTCTGCTCTATTTGGTATGCAACAGTTTCAAAATTGATATTACTAATGCTGATATGTGATTTGGAAATCCTGCTGTGTCAATTCCATAGTGCTCTGAAGTGCTGAAGGTCAGACTCATCTCTGTAAGTGGCTCCTTTCAAATGGACTTGAGGAAATAAGGATGTACCTTCTTTGGTAGATCAGCAGTAAAATTTTGCTTAGTAACTAAAATAAAGTTAAAAAATTATTTCTTCAGGGATTTGAGCAAAAGTATAACTTTGAGTGAAATATAGAGGAGTAGACTAGCAAATCTTCAAGGTCAAAATTTCCAATTAGAGTCTATTTTATTTCATTTTTTAATAATAAATCTCCAAACCACAATGCACTGGAAAAAAGAATGCAGCCAGCAGGTCGAGGGAAGTGAGCCTCCCCATCTACTCTGCCCTGGTGAGGCCACATTTTGAACACTGTGTCCGGATCTGGGCTCCCCAGTTCAAAACAGACAGGGACCTCCTAGAAGTCCAGCAGAGGGCCACAGAGTTGATAAAGGTCCTGGAGCATCTCCCAGATGAGGAAAGTCTGACTAATCTGGGTCTAATCATCCTGCAGAAAAGAAGACTGATGGGGGGGATCTGAGTAATGTTAATAAATATCTAAAGGGAGGTGGGAGGCAAATGGGTGAGGCCAGGCTCTTCTTGGTGGTGCATAGCAATAGTATGAGTAGTGATGACCTAAAACTTGAAAATAGGAAGTTCCATACTAACATGTGGATTAATTTTACAGTAATAGTGATGGAGCACTGGAGCAGGTTGTTCAGAGAGGTTGTGGAGTCTCCTATTCAGATATTCAAGACCCTCGTGGATGCCTACCTGAGCAACCTATCGTAAGGTACCTGCTTTGGTTGGGGTGTTTAACTTGATGATTTCTTAGGGTTCATTCCAACCCTGCAATTTTCTGATTTTGTGAAATTTCTAGAGTGAAATTTCTGTTACTTCCAGCAGGCTATGCATGAATACTTTTACATGTACTTGGCACATATAAAACAATGTATATATATTTAATCTGGTTCATACATTAAAAGACACATTAGAATTGCTTACTTGATTAATCTCAGTACAGTGCTATATGGATACATAGACTTTGTAAGAATAACTCATATAAAATATTTTGCATTAATATAAAAATATTTATCCACACTACTTTCATAATATTTGTTGTTTGAAAAAAAAATATTAATCTGAAAAAAAAATTATCTTAACAGTGAAATGATTTTGTTACCAGCGTAGCATATCATCTTCGTTGTGCTTGGAGGAATAGCTGTTGTACAAAATTCCATTACTCTATCAAGTAATGATGAATAACATAGCTTCCAAGTTTTCTGTTTTTTCCCTCTCTCCTAATAATAATCATTCTTCTGTGTTCACAATTACGTTAACATAAACATTTATGTTTCTCACTTATTACAAAGGATATATTTATTTTTTAATAACTCATTATTAAAAGGAGTAGATGGACTGTGAACAAATTCATCAGATGTAATCTCCCTTTAAGGTCAGAATCTGAGCTTACTCTTGTATCAAAAGGCTAACTTTCATTTGCTTTACCATGAGCTAACAGAACTGCTTCCTAGGAACAGAGATCCAGACACCCTGTTTTCCAAATAGCCCCTGTTTAGCAGTGAATATTTGAAGTCCTGACTTGTTGGTGAAATGAACTACAGAACAAACAATATTCTCTGTTTCATTAACTTTCAAGTCTATTTGAACAGGCAGAATCAAGCCTGAGAATGAAATGATTGTGATTTGTTTCCATTGTTGGGAGACACAAGTTTTGTCCCAGTAGCAGTGGCAGCATCAGGAATAGGGTGAATCAGAGGACTGATATGTCAGGGTCACAAGGTGCTGTCTGTGACCAAGGAAAGCTGATTAAAAGTCAGCACGGTTATCACAACTCCATGCAGCCAAAGACATACCCAGTCTCTTGATTTTACAGCTCAGGTATTTGAGCAGTAGAGAATTCAGGAGGAACACCAGCTGCAGCTGAATAGAGAAGCCATAAGTGAGATGAGTGACATGGAGTGAACCAAGAGTGTCTGATACATGCCTTCTGCTTCTCTTAGAAGTTAGAAACATTCTTACGCAAGGTCACTGCTAATCCACAGGCACCTGGCTTCGGGGGAGAATTCTATCTAGATAATAAAATCATTTAGATATATCTTTGGTGATTTCTTCCTGCTGCAAATAAGCGGTGTCTCGTGATACAAAGGCTGCCCTGACCCCAGAAAATGCATCTTGCAGGCATACTATCTTGCAGACATACCATACCACCTTGGTCTTGGAGGAGAATATCTGTCTTAGATTCTATGTGACTCTGTCAGGCAGCCTCCTTGATCTGCGCAGTGTCTCCAAGTTTATGTTTCTCTCCATTCATGTCCAATGGCTGGATGTTCCCTGTATTTATTCCTACCTAAACCAATACAACTAGAATGATGAGAATGATTTCTGACTTAGTTTAGTTTAGCTCCAAAACACGCATTTTTCAATGCTCATAAGTGACGTTCAAGGTGAGATTTATTTCTGCTTGTTTTTCTTTTCACGAACTGAAACTGGGTGTTGCTGATATAAGATCTTTTCTAAGGGCAACAAGAAGCATGCAGGATCAAAAGCAACAGATCGACACAGATAAATGAAGATGCTGTGCTAACACCATTTTAATTTCACTACGTTAAAAAATTCTAAAATAAGTAGAATTTCAAATTGAAATGCTTTTTGAACGAAGAATAAAATCATTTTGTTTTTTTAAAAGGGTGTTAAAAAAATAACAAGTAAAAAAAATTACATTTTTATTTTGTCTTTGTTCTTTTAACTGAACAGTTCTGTAACTTTAGTATAACTCCTCCTTCATCCAGTTTCATTTTTCTCCAAAACAAGTGCTTCAGCTGAAAATTGGCAAAACTCTGCGCAAAAGAAATATGAGAAACAGTATTTTGTCCTTTCTAAGATTTACTTGGTTTCCTGGAAAGGGATGCCCTCCCAAGCCATATCATTGATAGTCAGGTGAATTTAGAATTGTTATAATTGAAAATAATGGAATATAAGGGAATAAATATAAAAAGGAAAAATAAGAAAAACAGCAACAAAACAAACCAGAAAACAACTGTTTAATCATTTGAGACTCCTGTTGTATGCATGGTTGAAAAGGTATGTATTTTTATTAGCTTAACTAGTGAGATGACCAAAAAAGTAACTTCTCATTCACTTTTATGGGAACATTAAAGTCAACGATAAAACTTCATAGAAACCTACTCTCACTGATGTCTCTATTTTTAAACCAATTGAAATGTAGCCCATAAAACTTCATTGCCTACATTCTTTTTTTCAAAAACCACTTTACATTTTATTTTTATTTATATGAATTATATAAGCAACAAAAGAGGAAATTTAAAAAAGAAAAGAAAGAAAAAAAAGACGAGTCTTTATATTTAAATTTTTTCATTATGATGGTGTTTGAAAACTCCCCTGAAATCTTCTATTACTATAAATAATGCAATCATTTGAGAGGATGATTTTTTATTTTTTATTTTTAATTTTTTTCAGTTCTTCCTTTTAATCAGTTTTTTTTAAACCTTTATTTTACTGCTAGGATATATTTATTGCCATTTTAATTTAAAATTATGTGAATTACTTGAACTTTTAAAAGCTCTGCTTAATAAAAACTTTTAACTAAATCTTATTTAGTACATATATAATTAAAATGAACTGTAACGCTGTTAACAAGAATGATAGACTGACACCAGATTTATAAGTTTCTCAGAACAGAAATGAAACTATTTGTTTGTGTTCACATATGCTCATGCATATTCCTTAGAAAAGAGATTTAGTTTTTCTTGTATTGTTGGATGAATTCACCTTGCAGCGTATAAATCCTTAAATGCTTCATGTCACTGGGGAAATGAGCAGTACCTATATTCAGAAATATCTGCTAGAATGATCAGATTTTGCATTTTTTCCTATTTCAGGACAAGACATAGAATAAACGGCACCATCCTCTATGCTAAAATTGAGCTAATCAAAGACATCAATCAACATCATTCCAGGGAAGAAACATTGTGAAAAAATATTATAGTACACTGAGTTCTTGGTTCATTTTAGTATTCAACCATGCACCACTGGCACCAGGGACTAGAATATCATACAGTATATGCTAAAGGATGTTCCACTCCAAGCAACATTTTCAAATGGTGAGCGCATTAAAATGGAAGTGAGAGCTCTGCTTAGGACAGGTTGAACTGTATCATTGCTTTCCAGTGAATTCCCACAACTTGCACCATGCAGAAGAAGTGAGGCAGACTGACAGAAGGCAAGGAAATTGGTTCCGATATGTTTTTGCTTCCACATCAGAAAATATTGAAATAAGCAGTCAAGATAAATAGTTACCTTTTTCAAAGCTGCCCAGCCTTATTCCTTCTTTGCCAACTCTATCAATCTGAGTATGGGAGTGAGACATCATTTTGCAAGCAGAGGTCATACTGGAAAGAACGATGCCATGCATGACTAATAAAGTCCTTTGATTCATGAGGAAATTTTGATTTAAATTTCAAATCAATAGTCATCTCTACCAAAAACAAGTTTTGAGCAATGAAGAAGGAGAACTCTGCATTTCCATGGAGATAGTTTGTGAAGCATAACGTATGATGGGTCTAATCTTCTTTCATATGTCATTTCTTACCATCAAAGTACATTTTACTCCTTGCTAAAAGAGCACAGTGATTACATGAAAATGGTATATAGTTTCCTGTTGGTTATATTTTGCCCTATGTAGTTGTAAATAAGTTCCTTATTATCCAGTTATTAATATTACTTCATACAGTTCTCTGGTTTATAAGTAACTGAGACAGATTGTAGTTCTAAAACCAGAATTGTTTCCATAATAGTTTAAAAGGAGAGAAAAGTGAGGCCACGTTACCACTCATAAAACTTTCTCATTAACATTATATTACTTAAAATATCTCTCTCATTATCTATGGGAGGTTTGACTTCTGTTTCCTGAGTAAGTTATAAAGCCTGCAGTCTTGGTTACATTTAGTGGAAAAAAATCTTTTTTTTTTTTTTTTTTTTTTTTTTTTGCTTTCTTTTGTGCTCACAGTCTTTGCAAAAAACAGCTTCTTATTGTTCAACACAACTGAAAGGGTTGGGCTATCGCAAAGAGACAACTATAAATGTTTATACCAAAACAGATGCAAACTTGTGTGGTCATTGCCTCTTCTGTTTACAGGAACGAGAACATACAGAATAAGCAGCACCAAAGCTTCGAGGGTTAAAAACATTTTATCTGCTCAGGCAATAAAAGAAGCAGAAAAAGAAATCCCTCATTAAAGCCAACGTCCAAATTCCCAGTGGAGCAGCAGATACACAAGGTGTGTGTTCCCATCAGATGTTGAGAATGGAAATATTTGGAGACAAGCTGATGGCAATTAGCAACAATAACGTGTCTTAACTGCTATCTTATTTTGTTAGTCATGCAGATCTGGCACAGGAAGTGCCTGAGCTGGATTATGCTCTCATTTGTGACAAACCTGTTAACCCAGGTGCAGCTGCCAGTCCAGATGTGCCTCTGTGACACCTGTGCATATCCACTGTCTATATCTCTCTGAGGTATACAGCAAAAATAAAAATGTAATGGGAATTGAGGCACCTAATGGCAATAAAGTTGCAGAAATGTAAATGAGGTAAGATTTTGCTCTACTAGAATTTTTGTTGCATATAAAATTGTCTGTGCCAGACCGAGTAAAGATGGGTTTTCAGGTACTAGCACTGGCAGTAGCTTGAGAGCACTGGCCAATAGAAAGCTTACAGAGCACTTTATCTCTGGAAACTCTGTGAGCAGATGCTCCAAACTCTCACAGTGTTGCTTCCACAGGCATAAGTTTCAAATCATTATTGCGATTATAAACTGCAAGCATGCACACAGCTGATTGCACGTGAAATGCCTTCTGCTGCCCGTCCCTGTGGCAGAACTGTTCATTTAACTGCTGGGGTCACTCTCCAGGTATGAATATTATATTAAATGATGGTAAAGGATTATACAGAAGACAGAAAGTGCTGAGTTACTGAAGAATATGTTATGCCTTGAGGAAAAGTGTGAAGAAAAATGATACCAAAAATATCACATAGAAATTCTCACTTATACAACAAGAACTACCTTAAGCTCTCTTGTTGTCCTTTCTGAAGACTAAAAGGTGCTCTGACCTTGTCTTCAAAGGTAAGCCCCAGAATATCTCATGGTAAACTATAACTCTTCCTTCTCTCCTTAACTTTATGCCTGGTTAAAAGCCAGTTAAGGACAAAACAACAAACATGAAAGTTGCCACTCACCTGGCTTAGCACCTCACTGCAATATAACATGGGTGCAGAATCAAAAAAGTATTAAGTTGAATTCTATCACATAGCTACAGAGTGAAAGAGACGAAGGAGAGGAGATGTGTTTAAAAAAAAAAAAACAACAAATGGAGAAGGTAAAGCAAGAGCCAAGCCACCGTTTTTTGGCAGCAGCTCCGCACATTTTCTTTCCTGAAGGAACAGGAAAAAAGAAATTATTATTTATTTTTTTTTTCCATTTGAAACTGAAAGGTAACCTAATTATATGAGTGGATTTTAGTTCTGACAGCAAGGTTAATGATCCAGAACTTGGAAGTACACCAGGACACATTAGTGACCATAAGCAGTCATAAACTTGGCTTCACATTTAAGTGAAAGAAACCTTGCAGTACAGCATCGCGTCATCCTGGTGAAACACTGCCTATGTGCTGAGCTGGGAAAAATAAAACCTTTGCATTCATTAACATTCTTTCCTGTGATAGCTAAGTAATATTTAGAGATCAATCATTTCAAAGCCAATCCCAACCTGAGCACCAACACTGTATTTTTATTACCATTTTATTTTTGGTTTTGTTCTTAACACCATGGAATATGGCAGTCATGATGAAGGACCCTGCTTCAAGGCCTCAAGGAGTGTTAACTCAAAAATATTTAAACTTATAGGTTCGGAGAGGTGAAGGTGAGTTTCTGCTTTTAAAATGAGCACTGTAGCATTAGATGAAACTTGTGGAATGGGAAAAAGTCACTGATATTTCTTTTATTTTGAAAGAATTAAAGTCAACCATTCAGAAAGAAGTAAGTGACAGCAGAGGAAGTGTGTGCTGCCATCTCAGCCCTAGGTGATACAGCTACCAACAAATAAAGTGCAGATAGCTGAAAAATGCCAAAGGAAAAAGAGGTAGGTCTAAAGCAAGGAGATAATAAACAGTAAGCTGACAGAGCAGAAACTTCCAAGGGAAATAAATTGGTCAAACACGGGAATTAAAACTGCAAAATTCAAAAGAATGCAGTTAAACACAGCTTTCAAAGAGTCTAGCTTGACAGAACCTGAGGAGAAAAAGATTATTTCAATGAGAAGTGCTGATGACCTCTGATGTTACTTGAGGGGTACCAGAAGGAGCCTTGGCAGGTGGAAGTTGGGAGTTCTGAACATGTCCCACAATGACAAGAAAAGGGGTGGGTGAGACAAAAGACTAGTGTAACACTCATTGAAAATGCGAACCCAGATCACCATGGTTCAGATAAAGAGAGAGATTAGAAGCTCAAGATAAACAGGAAGTGATTTCATTAAATAAGCTTTCTGTCTGTAAGTAGGATATTGCTCGGGCAAACAGTGCACAGTCAATTTTTTTCCAGGAACAAATATATTCAATATTTATCTCTGTTTATATTCACAGTATATATACTTTTTAAATATATGTCATAATAATAGCTCCTAACTGTTCTTTCTCACTGGATTTAAACTTTTGTAAGTGCACAGGCTTCTACAGTGGATCTCTCAATTTTCAGTGGGGTATGTGGGAGCATCTTGTACCAGCAGACTGAAGATGCTACTGCAGGCAGCTCAAGAATCATAGAATCATAGAATGGCTTGAGTTGGAAGGGACCTCAAGGATCATCAAGCACCAGCCCCTCTGCCTGTAGCAGAAAACAACATTTTCTGAGCAATAGGAAACACAGCCATCAGGCATCCCCAACAGAAACCCTGAATGCTCCACTCTGGCTCCCTGCAAAGCTTTTAATTGAATTGAAGCCAGAACATTTGCTTTCCAGGTTATTGGTCCAACTCCCATTGATGCAGGCTTGTGGTAGCCACGGGCTCTGTCTTTCTTATTGTCTCTTCTTTATCTCATTAGCTGTTTGTTTCTTGAGTTTTCATTTCAAACTCCCACATGAGTACCACTGCAGACAGCTCTGTTGCAACCACAGGGCGGGAGCACCAGGAAGTGCTCCAGCTGCCCTATGGGTGCAAGCTGTGTGGCTCTGGGAAGGGGCAGTTTAGATACTGCTTGCTCTCCTCAGCTGCTCCAGCTGCCCTGAGCTCCATTTCCCTGTTCTCTGTTCTCTGCGTAGTGGCTAAGCACTATGATTGCCTGTCAATATCAAAGCATGAAGTTAGAGGTTGTATTTGCAGCAGGAGTATTTTTCCCAGTTCATGTCAAAATCAATGTGTCCTGACGAGCCAGTCATGTACTCTGTGCCTCAAAACCTCCTTGACTTCAGTGGGAAATTTGCTTGAATAAGGCTCTCTATATAAACTTCAAGGCAGTGAAGTTGCAGAAAATTGTCTGATTTATTTTGGCGACATCCCCAGATGGTAAAATTATAATTATTTCTGTGATTATATCAGGTATATTTTTACAGCTTACAAGCTGGATAAGTTGGATGGGCAAAAACCTGTGATGTTTTCTGTATTTCTCTCAATACATCTTGTCCTACTACAATAATAGTTGCCCTTCTCTGCCTTTGAAATAAACTGAATATTTAAATGAAAGAATTTTAGCCTTGTTTCAACTGAGCTCCAGTTAATTCATCTTCTTCCATTCCGTATCTGTCCTTGGAAATGAGAAAACCCATACACAACACTATCTGCTCTCACAGACATGGGAAGCTATGGAAGAACAGGACTAAGAAGGGAGAGTTACAAAAAAGATATTTCACTGCTTCCGAAATGAGGATCATGTGTTCACATTCAAAGACAAGGAAATCAAGCGGATATCTGGCAACACAATGTAGAAAATACTCAAGCTGTATTAAATAAAGTACCAGGAGATAATAAAACATTTCTGTGAGTACAATGCATTCATGCTTGATTTCAAATTCAGTGTCCTTTTAAGGAGAAGGAAGTAAGTTGAACTCATGCTCTGGGCATAAGGAACTTGAGTAACCCCTTAGTACCTTTGGTCTTCAATCTGCACCAGTGTGACCAGTGAATGATGTGCATTAACCTGGGAGCTACAGACTTCTGCTTTGTTTTGGTAGCTGTATTGTCCAGGAAGCCAGATTGTGATGTGATGCTGCTTTTGATTTAGCATTTCTGCTGTTTTTGAGCTGTTACTGCCATATCTTTGTGGAAGTTACTGCCAATTGAGACAGTGGCCTGCCAGCTGTCAGCCACAGCTCTCTTGAAGAGAACTGGTGTCATGGCCAACAGCAAGTTGAACATGAGACAGCAGTTTGCCCAAGCAGTCAGGAAGGCCAACAGTATCCTGGGTCACATCAAGCACAACACTACTAGTTGGCTGGGGAAAGTGGCAGGATCCAGGGGAATGTCATAGAGCTGCAACAGGAGAGGTTCAGTTTGGACGTCAGGAGAAGGTTCCTCGCCAAGAGTGTGGTCAGGTACTGAAACCATCTTGTCAAGGCAATGGTCATGGCACCAAGCTGCTGGAGTTCAGGAAGCATCTGAAGAATGCTCTCAGTCATGTATTCTGATTTTTGGGTGGTCCTGTGTAGACACCACCTAAGACTTGATGATCCTTATGGGTCCCTTTCAATTTGGGTTATTCTGTGATTCTAGGTAGGTATTTAGACCAGGAAGAGTGGCATGTTGATGTAACCTTGACATACCCTTAGGGTAACCAGCACCCACAGTGTCTATGACCATTCACAGCAAGTACAGGCATTTCTACAGGTGACAGCCACTCTAGTTTTGCTGCATTTATTGTGCTAAGATAGCTATACCACTCTGGGAGTGAACTGGACAGCCCAGAGACAAGCTGGATACTCAACAGCACACGGTTGTGCCATAGAAGAAGCTCAGCTTACTGAAAGTGGTTGCTGGTGCAGTGTGAGTATGATCCAGAGCCTTTCCTCTTGTCTGCAGATCTCAGCAGCAGCAGGTAATGACAAATGCCTGCTCTTCTCCCTAGGGAGGATCTAGCCAAGAAGGCTAAAAGATGTGGTGAAGCAAACTGCAGATACAAGGCTCCTTTCCTGCCACCAGGGCAAGCTGAAGGTGAAAGGTCCTGAGTTTTGTTGTAAAATGTATCTGAAACTTTGCCAAGTCATCATGGACACTGTTGCTAATATTCTTAATTAGAATACCCACTGAACTCTTAAGGCATTTGTTTCAGATGCACCTATCTGAAAGAGAGCTGGCCCAAAGAGGAAATGTGGTCTTTTTTTCCTATCTAAGTTGCTGACATTTTTCACTATATTTATTTATTTATTTACTTATTCATTCATTTATTTATTTATTTATTTATTTATTTATTTTAAGCATACAGTGATGTATAAAGTCTTTTTCTCACCAGGTAAAATCTGACTTCTCTTCTAATTTTTTCTCAGAACAATTATTACAAACCACAATAGTGACCAGAACTACATAAAAGACTTTTTTCTTTCTTTTTTTCTTTTAGTGTTGAGGATAGGATATGAGAGAATGTATTATCTAACTGATACCGTAAAAAACAAACTGTGGGATAATTTGCAGAAACTTACCTTTTGCAGGAACCTGTGTTATATTCATCAAATAAAACTTTGTATGGCTTCTTTTATATAAAAGTTATTATGCACTTAACATAGGAATAAATCTTTAACAGTAACACAGAGAAGCTTGGGTAGATTTTAGTTAAATAAGTCACTGCACGTGGCATTCTAAAAATGAAAAATCCATTGTTGATGTTGTCTTTCAGAAGATTCTTTAATTTGGTGGGGAGGGAAACTGACTGTGAATCTGTGAATAGAAGTGAACTGGGGATCTCAGTTTGCAGGAGAACTAGCACATCTGGTTTGCTGGATGGAGCTGTCAATCATAAAGCATAAAGGTGAAAACTGGAAGCGACATTTTAGAACAAGCTTCTGGTGACTGGTGGTATTTCATTTGTAGACATTTAGTACACAAAAGAAACAATGCACTTTATTTTTTTTCTTAGTGCGGGCTGAAAACTCTGGAAAGCTGAGACTTCTAAGTGAGGGTTCAGCCTTCAAGCACCATCACCCATATAAGTCTCAGGCTGAGCATGCAGAAACAGAACCCTCCTAAACCCTTACACAATCCTGGAAATGCTGACTTTCAAATGTTTAACCCTCCACTAATTTTATGCTTCTATTTTGCATTTCCCAACTCACTGTACCTGCAGGATCAACACCCTGCTAGATAGCTTCAGCATCTCTAGAGGAACAATTTTTTCTCTGTACAGAAACAAATGCTGACAGGCTGGCAGACTGAACAGGAGAGTTTTCTTCATGTCCAGAGCCACCTGCCTTGGGCTCCACATCCCTGATATTTAGTCTTCACTGCCTGTGGCTTTGCCTTCCCAGGCTGTTATTAGCAGGTGCCCTGCATTATCACATTCTGTTTATCTGCCAATGGATGCAGCAAAATTAAACCACATCTGCTTGATAATGTCTTAAGTTTCCTGCTCTGTTTAGGTCCCTCTGGCCTCTAGCCTCTACGGGCAGATTTAAGCTGCTAGTTTGCCAGCGGCTTCAATCAGAGCTGCTTGCGGAGCTGTGTGCGTGTGTGAGCCTTCCTCTGAAGTCATTCTCTTGCTCTCTGTTTACAACAACAAGCCACTTCAGCACAAACTCTTTTTGACAAGGGAATAACATGAGTACTGTGAGAGAATACTTAGCACGAAAGATGTTCACTTTGCTAGAATTTACTTAGGAAAACTCTGCCCAGAGCCCTGGCTGGGGAGTCTAGTCTGATCTGCGCTAAGCGCAAATGGACAAATCATTTTCATTCCCCAAGATACAATGCAGCATTTGCACAAGTTCAAAGCCAGTTGGGAGGAGGAGTTTTGCATAGCCTTGGGGCACGGTACTCAGAGGTGTTCTGAAATGCCAAAAGGATGTCTCAGTGGGCAAAACAAAGGTTATGTTTTGATACAGGAGGAAGAGCTCAGATAATCACTGGAGATCTTAAGATTTTCTCCTGCTGCTCTGTGCTTGATGCTAGAAAAACATATGTTTAGTTAGCTCTCAGGAGATATGAATTAATGCTATGTTTGGCTGGGAATGGTTTTTTATTGGTCTTATGTTCAGCAATAACTGTCCTAGAGATGTCTCAATTCTTGCACAGGGAAGAATGTTTTTACTGATAAAATTCCCCTTGGAATAACACCAAGCAGCGTCCAATTCAGCTGAAAATATGCAGGCATATTACCAAATTATTAGCTGCTTGGAAAAAAAAAGAATCTACACATAATCATGATTTTTAATTTTTTTTTTGTTTTCCTTTTTTGGACTTAAGAAGCAAATCCCTTTCCCCTTTAGGCTTCTCTGTAGGGCATAAGAAGATCCCTTCTCTGTCTCTATCCTGCAGTATAGTCATTCCTTTGTGGAAGCCATCAGTCATCTGGTCATTGGAGACAACAGCCACGTAACCAGCCTTGCTGTGCTGTGAACAGCAAGTGTTTTCTGTTTGCATTGCTAGTGCTAAGTAAATGTTGGGATTTTTCTGATAAGAGCATTTCCTTGTAATGAAAGAAGCCATGTGGTAGGCATGAACCTTGGTGCGCCCTTAATCCATTAAATGGACAAACTGAAGAGACAGTTTAGAATTCAGTGCCTTGCTCTGCCAGAGCAGATATCTGCAAAATTTGAAAGATGTGATATTTATTCCAAAAGATAATACAATTGCTTGGTTGGTTTTCCTTTTCTTTTTTTTTTTTCTTTTTTTTTTTTTCTTTTTTTTCTTTTTTTTTTCCTCTCTTTGTGCCCTAACTTGGAATTCAGAAAGCAAAGATTCCCTGAAGTTATTAACAGTAAATCATTCTGAGAAAGCTGGAAATCAAATATAATAGTTATTTGCTGGTACTGAGATGTTCCTATGGATGTGGAAAAGAATGACAATCTCTTTTGCCCTCTGCCAGATAATCTCCTACAATTACATGGAATAATAATAACTAAAATAAAAAATACAGTTAATAAAAATACAGATAATAAATAAGTAATAAAATATGAATACTGACTGTAGGCCCTGTTACTTCAACCCCCTCTCCAATTATGCAATAATTTCAAAGGAATTCATAACGTTTTTTTGGACCTGGTGTAATTAAGACAAGAAATCTCCCCTTTCTGCAGTGCTAAGTAAATTGTTATCAAATGGCATCTGTGTGATGTTGTGAGTGGAAAGAGGCAGTGGTCCCAGCTCACCTTGCATTTGGCACTTACAGCAGATTATTACTTTCCTGTCACTACTCCGACTGCCTCTCAATACCGTGACACTTTTTTTCAAGTGTTTAATTCTCACTTAAGTTAAAAAGTTATCATAATTATACAATAATAATAATAATAATAAAAATTAGAAAACGATTTGAACATCTTTAGCAAATGCTTTGATACCCAGGCTTCTTTCCATTTTTCTGTATCAACTGTGGCACCTCTGCTTCAGACACAATGGTAGAATGCATTGTCCCCTGCTTTTATCTCAGGCTGTGCCTGCGCTACCTTGAACATTTTTAGTAACAGATTTATTTACTGATGCTCTTTCCAGCAGGACTTTGCAAAGATCTACAAACATTTTCAGGGAAAATATAATTATACAAAATCTTCCCATATTTCCTTAGAAGTTACAAAATGTGAATTTGAATCTTACAAACCTGATTTTTTATTTTTATTTTTTTTCTGATCTCTTTTATCTTTCTCTAATCCCATTTTGTTGTTAGAAGGGAAAATGAATTTCAGAACAAAGAAAAAATTTAACATTAAGTAATGGAAACAATATTAATAACTGTTCTGAAGACTTCTTAGATCTGCTCCTAGAAAGTTTTTTGAGCACTGTTAAGCAAAATAGGATTTTGTCTATTCCTTTAAAAAAAGAAATAAAAGGCTTTATTTATAGGCTCTTCTCAACAGGGGTGTCTTGCATTTATTGCATGCTCCATGTCTACTACTGATCCTGCTTTCTCTTCTAACTTCCAAGGCAAAGTTGTCTTCCTGAAGAATAGTAGCTGGTTTGTAGGTCACCTGCTTTGTTTCCCTTTTGACTTCTTTGTATAGCTCCTCTCACTTTTTTCCATGCTTCCTCCCCCTCCTGCCCTCTTTCCATCCTCAGTTTCTAGAGGGCATTTTGATATTGTTCCTGCTTGCTTTTCAGCTATTGACTGAAATTTATTTTTAGCAAATGTGGTTCTTCTCATCTGTTTGTAGGAAAGTGGTCATGATTGTGGGAGTGCATCACAGACAGTGGATTATCTTTGCCCTTTCTGATAGCAGTCTAACTTTTACACTATTAGTCTTGGGATGAATGGCAGAAGGTGATTTTCCTCTGACACATTTCCAGGGAGGACTCAGAGAAACCTCCTTGCCAATAGCAGAATCGGGTTTAAATCAAACCATCTAATATGTTTAACTTAAAAACTCTGATTTAAAAACACATCTGTAGTTAATTTTTATTTTTTACTTTTCAGAGGCTTATCAGATGTTCAGATAGCAGATTCAATTCTTTTTTATTCCTGCAGTTATGAGGTATAGAAAATCTTTTGCTTCTGTTTCATGTTTTAAAAAGTGGTTTCTGCTCTTATGAGATTATGTGACCTGAAGTAATAAGTGAAATGCCGAAAAAGAGGAAAAAAATGGAAGAGTGGTTATTGTTAACTATTAACCTGACTGAAATATAGAGATGTGGAGTTGTAAACTGGTGGTTTTGCTCTACACAGATAAAATTAGAATAGGCTGATTACAAAAAGAATTAAAAAGGTAAGAAGAAAGAAAAAGCAGCTGTACCATTTCATGTGATTGTAATGTCAGTGTTAGAACTAGCAGTTTAATACTTGTGGTGCATTTACCAGGAAAAAAAAAATAAAAATCGTCATTTTATTCAAGTAAGGATATGACCATCATTCCGTAGGTGAGGCTGAGTGGCTTTTACACAGCACCTGGCTCATATTTCAGCTACTCAAGATGTAAGATTACATTGATGTACAGGTAAAAGGAACATAATCATAGTGCAGATTCATTTGTTGTGTAAAACTGTGACTTTGAAATATGGAAGAAAAATAGAGAGGACATGTAGAAGATAACATTCAAATTAAGTGGAAATAACTGGAAATGAATCAGGCTGTCAAAACCAAAGCTTAATAGTGAGCACTGTTTTTAAACCTGAGCATTAGTATAATGCCATATTTTACATAGTATATACATATATATACATATTCAAATATCCTTATATGTAAAATGGACTAACATAGCTCCAACAGAAAACATGATTTAACATTATTTAGTGTCAAGACTCTAACAAAGTGATGGGCAAGCTAGAACAACTTAAGTCAAAAATAAAAAAAGGCAGAACAGTGTGATTTATAGAGAACAAAACTTCATCCTTGATTCTGCTCCTAGTTCTATTAGCATGAATCAAAACAAGAAGACTGGAAGAGCAGACATTTGATGTTTGAACTGTGTAAGTCATGAAAAGGGAACTTTGGTGCTCTTGTTATTTTCCATTTTCTTTTAAATGTCATCCTCCAGACTTTCATGTTTAGTGTTTCATACAGTTCTTTACTAGGCTGTCAGAAAAAACGGTTATTTATACAGGCTCTACAATTTGTATTATTTAATTCAATGACCATCTGTTGGATAAACACTTAATTAATCCCCTTTGTTATTTATAGATTGTATGGCTATATGTTTCAATAAAGAGCCTTCTGGATAAATACTGAATATGTCTGAAATATTTTTTAAGTGTATTTTTAAAGACAAACTAAATGAAACTCTTCTATGGTGCAGCAGAGATTGAAATGGCTTCTTTATTATTTTATTTTTTATTTTTTACTGAATTCTACAGAAATTAAGGAAAAGAAATGTATGTCATTTCTTGCTGTCTTAAGTTTGTAATACAGAACTCAGACCTACAACAGCCTGTGACAGTGCTGTGGAAAGTACTGGATGTTCAAATATTGGATGTTCATATTCAGGAATACACAGCTGATTCTTCTAACATCCTCATGGTGAACAGGCTTTGGATAAGAAGGGAAAATCCAAAGGAGGAGAAGAAAGACTGAGAAAGACTTATTGCTCTCTATAACTTCCTGAAGGGAGGTTGTAGTGAGCTGGGGGTTGGCTTCTTCTCTCATGTAATCAATGATAGAACAAGAGGGAATGGTTTTAAGCTGCACCAGGGGAGATTCAGGCTGAACATTAGGAAGTATTACTTCTTGGAAAGGGTAGTCAGACATTGGAATGCACTGCCCAGGGAGGTGGTAGAGTCACCGACCATGGGAGTGTTCAAGAAACATTTGGATGTTGTGTTGATGAATATGATTTAACTGGGAAGTATCAGTAAAGGTTGGACTAGATGATCTTCTAGGTCTTTTCCAACCTTGATAATTCTGCGATTCTGTGATTCTGTGAGAGGGAATAACATAATTACCACTGCCATACTTATCCGTGGATGCCCCCCAGCAAACCATTTCACATGCCATGAACAGGGTCCCAATCTGATTTTGCCAAGTGAAGGTTCATGGAAAGGGGCAAAAATGAAGACTGACAATGACTGGAGATTCTTGGCTGTGCAGAAGAGATAGATGAGTTTGGCATCTTTCCTACTTGACTCACTGCTTTCACTGCCTGCAACAGACAAACCACATTTGAAATCCACATTGCCTAGCCATACTGTCGAGTTGGTTGCTATGGATTTAGGGGCTAAAGCACATCTCCTCACCTATGGCAGCCTAATTTGCATATGTCCTTGCACAAGCTATTCAGCAGATACACTTCTAGAACGTTGCTCTTGTGTATAGAACTATCGGAGCACACCGAGAGGAGAGACACAAAAATGATCCAAGGGGTGGAACACCTCTCCTATGAGGACAGACTGAGAGAGATGAGGCAGTTGTTCAGCCTGGAGAAGAGAAGGCTGTGAGGTGACCTGACAGTGGCCTTTCAGTATCTAAAAGGGAGTTACAGGAAAGAAGGGGACAGACTTTTTAGCAGGGTCTATTGTATTGTAACAAGGGGAAATGGTTTCAAGCTTAAAGAGGTTAGATTTAGGCTAGATATAAGGAAAATATCTTTTACAATTACGGTGGTGAGGTACTGGAACAGGTTGCCCAGAGATGTGGTTGATGTCTTGTCCCTGGGGATTTTGAAGGCAAGGCTGGATCAGGCTCTGGGCAGCTTGATCTAGCTGTGGATGTCCCCATTCATTGCAGGAGAGTTGGACTAGATGGCCTTTAAAGGTCCCTTCCATCTCTAAGGATTCTATGATTCTATCATTCTATGATTCTAGAACTGAAGAGTACCTTTAGTTGAAGCATAAGGAAAAGTAACTTGAATGCATAGAGATTATTGGAGTGGGCAGACAACTAATATTTTGATGAAATTAATAACATTTAAGATCTTGCAGTTCAAATAGCCAGAATACATCTTCCACAAACACCAAAAATGTATAAATGTGAAGATGTTCCCTAACTACTAAACAGGTATAAATTTGATCATCTATATCTTCACCTGGATGCAGGATCAATTTGTACATTATGTTTTATACAATACTTGCACAGATCTGCAGATAGTCAACTGTTTCAGCAAATGAATCTAGAGCAGAATGTCAATATATCCCTTTGACTTAATGCTGCTTTCCTGCTCTCTTGGTCTCAGCATATCTTGCACATGACTGACAAGTATATCAGCAAAATAACAAAATGTGAGAAGAAAATTGTGTTCTCGTTACTGTTTCTGCTGATGTATTAATTCATTTCACATCCTATGTGGTATCACCATTATGCCTAAGGAGATTTTATGAGAAAGCTTACTGAAGTGAAAATCAAGCCAATGAATCGTTTAATATGAACTAATGAAAACCAGATATAAAAGGCTTTCACAACTGGTTTGGTGCTTTAATTGTCAAGCTGATGTAAATTCAGAGCAGTACTAAGTAAAGCAAAGGGACTGCAATGCAGTAAATGGAATCACTTTGAGATAATTGGTTTTAATTAAATAGCCATCAAAGCAGCTTTGTCCTGCAAGATACTAAGTGAAATAAGAGTTTGCAAGGTAAAAGTTAGAATTGATAAAGAATGTAAAAGTGATGAGTGCATTATCATTTGCATCTTCTGACTTGTACTTCAGCTATAACTGCTGTATTCTGTTATGACTTAAATACTCAGTTTTGTCATAGTGGCATTTATTTTTGATTGATCAACAGGTGTTTCTTAACAGCACAAACTGAAATCCAAACAAACTGATTATGACAGTCTCTACCATTGCTAACTGCAGTATTGCTTGTAGTGCCAAGCCACAAGCATGGTGTCCTCTGCCTCTGGGTGTTCATCCCTTGGTTGTACCGGATTGTACTTGTGTCTTGTGAGGGTGAAATATGCACATAGACTAATAGTATGATTTCTGCGAGACATTGTGCATTTGCATATTGATAAGCACTTAACAAAAAAATTAAAACACTAAAAAAAATGTACAGACACGCAAGATTTGAAGTATTTTGCATTTTCAGAGAGATGGAGAGATTTTTGTAAAGTGTATTTTCCATCATTTCTTGTTAAACACCCACAAACTGAGCAAGTCATGAATGCAAGAGGATGTTTCTTATGTCTGGAAATAGGTTTAATTCTTCTGGACTATGTAATACTTCCACCCAAATTGGTGGTGTCACAATTGCATGTATGCTTATGTATAAATGAGTGCATTCGACTCAACAATCTTGAAAAACAGTAGCGATAGTACTTTTTGTGGATTTAATTCTCAATTTTTATTTTTTTTTTTCTCCATTGCTGTTATATGCCTTCAGTGGGTATTAAATGTGCAGATTTATGATTATTTCCCACCCACTTCACTCTTGTTTTGAACTGCTGGAAATAGTCAACTTGTGGATGCTGTAGCAGAGGTTCAAACCTTATATTCCTAAATCCCCATGCCAAATGACATCTTTTTTTTTCGAATCATTGAAATTTCGTATGGTTCATATGAATTGAGATAGAACAATTCAGTGTTATGAAACCATAGTTGTGCAGAAAGTACAACAAGTTATCTCTTCAGACTGAAGAGATTATCACAGCTTCATAGCCTGGAATTCAGTTTTTTTTATTGTTATCTTTTAAATATTCCCAAGCTACTTTAAGCCAAAGGAGAAAAACTAAATGAGCCAGGTAGGCTATGGAAAGCCCAAGGGATTGTATTGGTGCTAGTACCACAGTACGGGTAGAGCTTGAGGTCACACGATTGATACCACAAAAAAGGAAGAGTTCAATGTCACACCATATCACTGGTTGGAAGATTTCTACACCTTTTGCTTTCCAGGTCTCATCCCCATGGCGAGAGAAGGGTCATCAAATGATGCAGGAGGTAAATGAGTCCATGTTTCATTTCTGCAACATATGCAGGGAACTTGAGATGATCTGTGCCAGTGTCTTGCTATTTAGTCGTGCAGCTTAAAAGGACACATATGTTCCTACATTGTCCTTTGGTGTAATTTTCTATTGCTCTCAGTTTGACAGAAGGGTGAACTACAGTTCTCTGGAAGTGTTTTGTGGCATGTTGAATTTCATCTTTCTTGTTGAAATAAATGGTTTAAAATGAGTGAAGAATAATGTTTGATAGGTTCTGCTTAGCATGCATGTTCATCCATCTCAAGGGCACATGGAATAGAAAGGTCTTTGATGAAGGTAACAATCCATAAAAATCAAATGTAACAGTGTGCCTAATACTTAGTGGCAGAATCAATATTTGAAGGACTTTCTGTTTTGATGCCTTTGAGTGATGCCACAGAAACCTTACTGCTGCAGGGCTGATGAATGGAGTTGGCAGAGCTGATCTGACAAACACTGGAGAAAATGAACTCAGGATCTGGCCTCCCTGAACAAGACTGACTTTAATCGCTTCATTCACGAAGATAAAATAACTTCAGGGAACATGATTTTATCCGTGCCATTTTTATATCAATTTATATGTTTTGTCACATATTGGAAATGTGTTTTAGCCCACAAAAATCAACATTTTCTTTGGAAAGTTTTGACTTAGGTGGTCGACTTTGTCTGCAGATACAATAAACATATCACACTTTATATTCACTACTGAAGTGGCAAAGCATTCTGCAGAACACAGAGCTTTCTATTCTTCAAAGCTTCATTCTTACTTTCCTCTGCTGAGAAGGAAAAAAAAATAACAAAACTAAATCCAGCACATATTTATTTATTTATTTTTTCAAGGTAAAGGTATTTTTGCTCTTTCCACATCTATGTTCATTATGCTGGACATAATCATCAGGCCATCCAAATCAAACTCTTCATCTAATACATTTAGGAGTACAAGTACATAAGCTCTGTCTCATTATTTCTCCATTCTCACTAGAATTATTGAAAAAAAGACCTAGCTGAGGCACACAGTTGAGCAACTAAAGTACTCAGTCTTTGGAATTCATTTACCCATATGTCTCTCTAATTATACACAATTTTTTGAAGTATTCAGCACATCCTCTTCAGCATGACTAGCCCTCTTTTGTCTACCCATTAGTGGAGGCACCATTATATGTGGCATTTGCTCTCAGATTAGCACAGTCGGTCTCCTCGGTATGGCAGAGCACCCAGAGAGATCAATCAAGCAATGGCATTTGTGGGCAGTGGCATTTCTGCTTTCTATTCCTGGGGGCTCTTTCCTCAGCTCGGCTTGGACAACCTTCCTTGGGGAGCACTTGCTGTGAGAGCATCGCTTTTCTCTGCAGCACTTTTCCCCACCAGATGGCAATGCGACAGCAAGAGGCCTTGCATCCAGTAGGAGGGAAGGAAACATTGCTTTCCTACATGCAAGTCGTTTCCATGTGGAAACTCACCTTGTTGCAAGTCATTTCCAAATCATTTCCATTGCACAGATGACAGATAAACCTGGAAAAGTATAATTGCTTAATTCGTTCCCCCCAGCGCTTTCCCTCTCTCTTTTTTTTTTTTATTCAGTCTTTTTCCTTTCTTTTTTTTTTTTTTTTCTTTTATTTTTCCCCCCTACATTATCTCCTCCTTACAGCTAGAATGTTCATTTATCTTTCCTGTAGTAAAGCAGGCTTTTATTCTCTACTTTGCATTGTAATCATCCAAGGTAAAGTATTTTAAAGATACTTAGCATGCACACAAGGCATAACATTTTCAAAGCGCTGTAAACAATAAGCCCGTCTCTGTGAGTTAGGTAAGCATCAGCAGCTTTGTTTTACAGAGTGAAGCCATCAGGTAAGTAATACAGTTAAGGAGAGCCCAGATGAATAGCAACCATGACTAAGAAGATATTTTAAGTCCTGAGCATCGACCATTAGCACAACTCCACTGCTGCCTTTACAACTGAACTGTTTTTCCTTGTTCTTTTTTTCAAATGCCCAGACCTGTGTTGTGTTTGTTTTGGAAGGACAGTTCTTAACTTATTTCCCCTCAGAGTGTAGTAAGATAGATTTATCATCTCTAATTGTATTTCAAAGCAGAACTCTGTTACTGATTGGCTAAAGCAAAGATCTTCTTACTGGTACCCCCCCTTTTTTTGTAGTTCAAAGTAGAATTTTTTTATTTCTTTAGTTCAAAGCAGTGGTCTTTCTCTTGTAGTCAACAACCAGGGGTCTTTTTATGCTCGACCCTAGATAATTTGTTCATCTCACTGAATTAGATATGCTATAAGTAAGTATTCTGAACATTATCTTTTTCTTTCAACACAAAGATATTTCATCAAAGTCAGTTTCTAAATCTTATTGCTTCCCATCACCTCCACTGGCTGGCGATTTCTCTCATGACCCCTACTGTTTTCCATTTCTCATCTAATAGTGATGATAACTTCAATGCAGTCATAGACACAAATGGCACTTAAGACACATTTTGAAATGGTGCTTGACAATCAGATAAATGTATTTTTGCTTTCTGGGGGGAAATGCTTCTTTTGAGACTCTGACAAGTCTAGAAATTCTTCTCATGTAATAGTACTATTACCTATATTGCTGGAAATATTTTTTCTGACTTGTTTTCTCCTGTCTGAAGCTCAAAGGAGTTACTTTTCTGTATTTCTCTTCCTCTGTCCTGGTTCTCAAGAACTGTAGGCTGATGGCCAAAACTAATGACCAGCTGTACAAGCAAAGTAGTTGATTCAAATACATGGAAGGTACTGGCTAACATATCATTATACTTTGAAAAACAGAATTTTCCCTCTTATTGTTTCATAGTGCCAGCCCTTTTCTGCACATAATATAAAAGCTAAAAATAAATCTTCGAATCCAGAAAATTTGTCTCACTAGGTATTCTGGGACAACCTAAAATTGCCAAATACAATTTGGAGATACAATCTTGCTCCACCAAATAGCTTAGACTCTAAATACCCTCCCTTTCAAAATGCCTCTTCGCACATTACTAGGAAATATCTGTACTGATATACTAGTATTCTCTATCAGTATACTGCTGTTGTGAAAAGAAGACAGAAAAGTAATAGTGAAACATCTTTAAACCTAGACAGATCTTAGGAGAGAGATATGAAAAAAGTCTGTATAATAGGGACTATGGAAGAGCCTCTCAGCTGTGGGCTGCCTCTGTGTGATTACCACACCTACCAAATGCACCTTGTAACGAAGAGAAGGTAGATCTGTACAGCAGAAATAACATAAACCCTAGAAATCAGCAGTGTTTTAAACTTTACCACAGAACATTTGTGAGAGTCATTGCTTTTCTATCTACAAAATGGGTTTGATAATCTCTATTTCATTGAGAAATTTTAGAATCTTCTTATTTCAATGTGATTTGGCTCCATCTACAATGAATGTATATGTTATTCTAATAGAGAACGTGTAACAAATATATTCTGGGCAGCAATTTGAGTAAAGCAGAAAGTAGTATCATTTTAGGCATAGAAGGATGAAAAGTAGAAATCCTCCAACAGATTTACAGTTTCAACAGTTGAAAATTTTTCCTAGCTCACTGTGTGTGCTGCTGTCTGAAAGACAAGTGCCCATCCAGCCTTAGATGTCACCAGGCCATTAAAAACAAGAGGCTCTGGAATTCCCCATTGTGTGACTGGAGCTTTAGCTTGTTATATAATTGTCTGTTTAATGTCTATTTGTGTGCTGAAAATTTGGTCACAGAAAAGTAAGTATTTTTACACCTGGTACTCCCTCTGCTCCCTTCTGAAGAAGAAAAAAAGATTTCCTGTGAAATGGCTAGGAGCTCTGTTAGCTTTCCTCTCTCTCCAGAGGAACTCAGTTTAGTCATGGGAGCATAGCTGATAATGGCTATAGAAATAACACTTCAGCTCAAAGTTTCTTTAAGCACTACTTCGTCTGTCTCCTTAGTATTCCCAGGAGTAAAAACTGTTATTCTACCTGCACTGAAAAGCGTGTTTTTGAAACCATTTCTCTCTCACCTACAAATATGCGCATACAATACCTATGTCTTTTGAGCCAAAACACGCTTATCTATAAACTCTTATTTAAGCCCTCCCCACATGTTTCTCCTATTCCTTCTAACTTTATTAGCAACAGATTTGTTATTTTTCAGACAAAATATCCCAGTTTTTGATATGTGGGAATACAGAGTTCATTTTCTCAGTCTTACCTTACAAAAAGGGGGACAAAACTGCTCTACCTGGCAGCCTCAGTAACTCAGTAATACTACCTACCAACTTCTGTATCTACAAGTAGTGGAAATATAAGAAACGATGTTAAATCATTTTGCACATAATTCTCTTTGAACCAGGATACCATTAACCTCTGCAGAGGGTAACTATGGGCATATCAATTATCCACAAGAAACCATCGGAGCACACCTGAGTGTGCATGCTTCCCTGACAGCTTATAGAGGCTTCCATGTTCTTTACTCCTTTTGTAAAGTATCAGAGATATGGATAAATCTAAGATCAGCACTAAGGAATCTAATTATTCCTGTGCATGTTATATCATATGAGAAGTCTACATGAATACAGACAGCTTTCTTTCACATACATTCAGCCAGCTACCTGGAATATTGATTTTTCCTTATGTAGCTACATCTAGCAGCAAAGTAAAATAAATATAACATTAGAAGTGGAGCCTAGATCTATTAAGCTCATGCGGAGTCTGTCTGGTAGCTGCTGAGGGAGTTGAAATAGCCCACTGACATGTACAGTTTGGTACTGTGAAGAACACACCTTTGCTATAAGATGCTAAGTGCCTCCATAACAACAGTGTCCAGCCCTCCCAAACCAGAAAAGAACTGTGGTTTTGCTTTCTGACAGCTCCCTGAAAGGTGACCTGAGCTACGCTGTGAACCACAGCATTTACAGAGATATCTCCTGGTCACTGTGGATGACTTTTCCAGTAACAGGATGGCAGCTTCATGGAGGGTGGGAAATTGTGGAAGCTGCTTGAGAACTACCACTGCATGGTTCCCGGATGCAGTTGGATGGACGCTCTCTTTACACTATGCCAGGAAAGAGTACCTCTATTCTTGGTCAGTCAGCTCTCAAAGCAGTGCATGCAAAACTAGGTCTGAATGACTCATTTGCTCGAAGTAATTTATCAAATTGATTTAGTTCCATTTCCTGTTTGTAGGACTATCTGCATGCAAGTCACGATTTCCTCAAATGTATTCATTATCCAAAGCTAATTTTGTTTAAGGATGTGGACAGAATACGAACTGTTCTCTATATTTGATCTCTTTTGTTCCAACAAGATTGGCAAATAATTGTAAGAGATCAAATCTATCATGTGTCTTCACTTCTGTTTCTTGAATGAGTGAAAGCAATATTGGACATGAAAGCTGAAAAAAAAGAAAAAAAGAGATTTTGGTAGATGCCTTGCACATAGTTCTAAAATGAGAAGACTAGACCAGCTCAGATTCTAACAAAATGAGGAAATGACTATTGGCCAATGTGAACTGCAAACAATAGCATCGCTGGGAGAAACTGCTGTACTGGTTTTGCTTCATTGCCAGGTGCCTCCAAACAGACCTTTTATCTGCACAGATTGAGACTGAGCCACTGTAGAACTGGTCCCCAGTAGACAGTCTGACTTACTCACATCTTTGCTGACAGCCTGTAAATTATTTTTCCTCACAGCCAACTATGGCACATCACTCCTAAATGCCATCATAGATACACTTTCTTTTTTTGTGACTGACTCATCTCTGTTTTATAGCAGTTATATTAGTAAATGCACTTAAGTTTCTGATTGAAACAAACAAGCAAGAAGGCAATCAGACCTTACATACTCAAGCAAACAACCTAGAAACTGAATTATAGATAGTCCTAAAGTAAAATGTATGAATGCGTTCAAACTGATTTGTTGACTCAATTCCATAAACACCTTTTGGATTTTGATCTACACTGTTCCATTTTCTGTTTTTATGCAACATACTTTTTTTTTTTTTTTTCCCCAATCCATATTTTATATTAGATTTCTCTGTGTATTTTGTCATACAGAAGCTTGTGAGTGCAGAACATTTCAAAATGCTCATGTGATATGTACCTGGTTTTCTAAGGAAAAACTTAAACAAATAATCCAAATAGAAAAAAATCATAAAGAGTGAGAAGTATGCAAAACCCACTAACAGCAGCATTTTCAGCAAGACTTGCTATTCCTATCTTTCTGAACTAACCTCATATTCCCTGTTGTATTCTACCAAGGCTTCTCATTTTATCTACGTACTGTCCATCCCCCTTGGACTCCTGCACCCTGCTGGGTATACATCAGTACATGGGGTTGGTGTGCTGAGATTTCTAACCTCTTCCATTGTAACTACGACAAAGCCTGACCTATCAATTAGAGTCTGCCCATGGATTTAAGTGTTATTGCTTCCTTTTCCTTACAGTCTACCTCACTTTAACAAGATTTAAAACAACAACAACACACACAACAACAAACAAACAAACAAAAACAACCCAGAGCTGGAGTTTTAGTTTTAAAGGAGATAATAGGATTCACAAGCTTTTTAAGACTGGGAGGAGTAGTTTCTGAAACAATGCCACACGGTGCCCCCTACCCCCAACCCCCTTCCCCCTCAGTAGACATCTGAAATAAATGACTTTGATAATATGTGAACTAATTCTTCTGGTTCCTGAATCTTTCCTTGAAACAAGGGAACACAGAGCCTCTGTGGCTCATACTCAAACTGTTCTCTTCTTAATTTTTTTTCAGTGTCTCTAGTATCTAGCACTCACCTCACCTGTGTGAAGATTAGATGAGACTAGGCTGTGGTTAGTTTCTAAATATTTCAGTGTGTCTGAACTCTTTCAATTAAGTAAGGAATTTGGCTGCTAACATTGCATCACTCCCATTTCAAGACAAGTGCATTACAGTCATTGCAGGATTCATTTTAGACTAACATGACCTCAAGGTCCTTCCTCTTGCCAAGGCCAGGCTGCTTCCTGCAGTTTTCTTCTGCTGTTTTGCAGGGCTTTTAGCACATTTCAAGGGAAACAATTCCCTCTCTTGTAAGAAGTGTTACTCAGTTCAAATACTTAATGGATTTAAATTCTTTTCCATCTAGTGTCACACTAACAAATCTGCCTACTCTCTCTTCTCTTCTGTATTCAGGAAGGAAAACTATTTAAAGAACACATCCCTCACTGAGCTAGGAAATGCCAAATCCTCATTTGATTGTATAATCTTAGTTGCCCCTTTCCCAGCATATCATGAGAAAAGGGATGACACAGAAAAGACATGTAAATATCATTCATATTTTTTTCTTGTTCTTCTGTCTGTGTGCAGTAATCTCAAAGTCTTTGAAGCTGATATGCTTTGCAGTGGCACTGAGGATAAACTGAAGTACCCTTACTGAAGCCAGTGGCCTTATCAGGCCTATTTAAAACCTGGAAGAGAAATCAGGAACAGAGGGAAAACATAAGGTACAAATGAAGTCAGAATTTGGATGAAGATCTATTAACTTTTCTGTTCTGGTTTGAATTTAATTTTATAATTTCCAGCTTGCAGTTACATTCTCTGCTCCTCTTATTTCCCTCTCCAGTGGTGTTTGAAGTTCCTCTCAAACCAAGGTCTTTTCAGCCTGTTTTCAATCCTTTTGACTTCACTCACACTCAGACTAATTTGAATTACTGTTATTTTTTTTTTCTTTACAAGAAAGGTTATGAACGACCAGCTTGGAGTTTATATTACAAAAGTCAGAGCAGTTGCCCACAGACTTCTTATATTGTTTGTTTGTATTTGAAATATCACAGAAAGGGAAAATTATTTTCTGCTCAACACATTGGGGGAGCAATTGATAGAGTTTATCAGAATAGCAGAAACTGGAGAGGTTTTTAAGCAGGTTTTGGAACATTGTAACAAAGGCCTGACCCCAGGCTGGCTAAATTAAACTGAAGAAAATTCCTACTGATATCTGTGGTCTCTTTGGATCAGCCCCTCTGTTGCTTAAGCCAGAGGACACAGTAAGGCACTTCAGTAATTAGCAATGCCTGACTTCTTAGCTGGTGACACAACCTCTGGGGGCAGCACAAATACACTCTGTTTTCTGACTTACTCAACCTTAGGGCAGGAGCATGGAAAACTCATTTGATATAAGCACCTTAAAGTGATTTTAGAGCTCTACTGCAGTACTGCTGGCCTTTTGGCATTAGAAGTTACATACTGACCTAATGTGATCAAGGATGCAAGATGAGCACGGACTGCTATTTCTCCTGTGCATATAAGATTTCTATACTAATGGCTTGTATCAATAAGGAGGCTGCAATAAGTAGCAAGGGCTAAAATAATGTTCTCTCAAAGACAGTAAGTGAAGTGCTGAATTTATACACCAAGTTTATTTCACAGAAGCTCTCATTTCTCTTGTTTCTTTCATAACATGGCTTTTTCTGCAATGGCAATTTCCTGGCACTGGACCAGCTTGTTGCACAAAATAGGGCACACATACATGACACAGGTGACCAGCTCCCAGCCCCTTAGAGATCACCTAGGATTGTTGTCAAGTCTTCTCATAGAACAGCCCCTTTCACTGACTCAAGTGTGTAATTTTGTGGACAATTGTGGAGTTCTTTTCCTGCTGATGTGAATAAGAAGTTTGTTTTTACCATAGATTTCCAAGTACTTAAGCAACAAAAATGACCAGTTAAATAATGAATACAAAGAGAAAACTAAAAGCTATAAACAAATGCTAAAAGTATGCTTTAAGGTGAGATCTGAAAGGAGGTGGAGAGTTCATGAATCAGTTTTAAGTTTCAGGAACTGTAGTAACAGTGTAAGGAACCACAATTGGTTAGCTGGCTAGAGGGCTGAATGAAAATTCAGCTGTGTGTATGAAAAGTCAGGAAACTGATAGAGAAATAAAAAACATTCAATAAAATATGCTGTGGCAGGTTTGTTTGTGCTCAAGAAATAAGGAAGCCAATTGAGAAATGAATATAGGGAACTCACAAGAGAGGCAGTGCTATATTTTTTGGGAAGGTTGATAAAGCCCTAGAAACCTGCTGCTTGGCAATACTGCAGAGAACAGCACTGAGCTAGCCAAGGTAGATAAATACCAGTAATGCAGCAAAGGGATCCAGCAGGTGTAAGAGCAAGTGAATGCAGGTTTGGGCAGTGCTAGGTGATTGCCATGCCAGTAGGGTGCATGCTGTTTTCCCCAGGAAGAGATTGCTTTGGAGCATCTATTTCTTTATAGATATCTTTGTAGTATCACTCCATTATCACAGTACCCCACAATTTTAAAGACCATTATTTACCACTAGAGATTATCATTTCAAAGACATAGATCTAGGAATGGATGCACAGAATCAGGTAGTTGCATTGCATGTGTTCAGTTAAAGAACAACAAAGCAGCTGAAGAATGCTTGCATACTGATTAAAAATGCTTTTTCTTTTCAGATCCATCATACAAGGAGGTGAGATGTCTCTCAGCCCACAGTGCAGCAATGGACCAAAACATCCAATAAAAACAGTAAACATACATCTTTTTTCTTGGTTCAGCATTATTCCCAGGCCTGACCATGAGGGATTGAGAATCATAGAGATATCGCTGGGGTTTTCCCATCAGTGCTATGTGTGCTTAAGGGATTGACAGCACTTCTTTTCTTTAAACAGGCAAGAAACCATGATGTTTCATTTGGAATTATCCCAGACTGTTCCTTTTTAATTAAAGCTGGTCATAGTTGACCTAATTAAAGCTGGACATAGTTGACCTATTTGTTATTACATGCTAATCTTTAGCTGCTTCTGAGAGACCAGTGAATTCAAGGCCTGCATCTGAATCCCAGCCAGCCTTACACTTAGGCACTGATGTAGGAAAAAGTGCTGTTTTCCCCCTGTGCTATGCTTTGTTCTGTAATTATCCCCATGTAATGTGAAGATTCACAATTAAAAGAGACTGGAGTTCAAGAAAGAGATAGTTACTGTTTCTAGTCACTGTTCATAGCAATAAAATTCAGTGCAAATTGTAGTCAGTGACTACACAGAGTCACAGAGTTTCTCATAGCTCAGCATTTATGTTGTTTGTTCTTCATTTGACATAATCGCAATAATATGAAATCTCCCAGGGATATTATACTTGACAAAACTCACACTTTTCTACTCAATTTTGCCATAAATTTTTCCAAAATATATCCATTATTTCAGCTTGGCAGACTCTAAGGAATTAAATATCACATCAGTGATATAGCCTGATATTTTGCAATGAAGTATTCTCAGACCCCATTCTGTCTTCTTTATGCCTTTGTATTTACAGGGGGGCTTCTGGTCCACATAAGTTGTCAGTGAGGCTGTACACATTGTCTTCCTTACACGCACAAGTCCAAAGTAATTTTTAATACAACTATTTCTTATCAAAGTAAGCAACATCATTTGTTTACGCCTAATAATCTACACTGAAGTAGCACAGACCAAAATGTTAATCTTCTTTTTAGACTCTTAAACAATGAGTTCCTTCACTTTGTGCTTCTAGAGCCCTGTATAACAAGTGCTTTCCTTACATATTTCTGAGCTGTTTTATTCTTTTTTTTCTCAACACTGTCCAAGAGCAATCAGCCTCCTGAAGAGAACTCACTTTCTTGTACCATCTGCTATTTGCCATACCCAATTCCCTATTTCTCTGCTATATTTTTCCCCACACTTCTGCTATTTTCTCATGATGTTTTCATGAGGAAACATTTTTTTGACAACTTTAAAGTTTTTTTTATGTCAAGGATCATCAGAGTTCCCAGGTATCACTCCTACTAAAAATAGGGACAAATTGATGATGTGAAAAAATTGTTATTTTTTGTAGCCAGTGTGAATCCATCTGAGAAGGATACTTCAGCTTTGGTGTTCCAGAGTGACTCATGCAGTGAGTGCAGAAAAGCTGATTCCTCTGTAGATCTTTTCAGATTCTCTACTGTAACCTATCTGATTTGTCTAAAGACTCTCTGAGGCCATGTAAACGACAAGATATAATATATAATATGAATTGTTGCTGGAGGACATAACCATGCCTTAGCTAGCTGTAGACTTAGTTAGAAAATAACACAATCTGACTGTAGACTCATCCTGTATGATATGTATTAATTGAGAAAGTTTGCAGTATATGACAGTCATATTCTGCAACTCTTCCTTCCTGAAAAAAATGGGACTCTTAGATAGGCCTTCTTAGCAGTGTTTTGGTGTGCATTAAACTAATGGGTACCTGGAGCAGAGCCATCAAAGATAAGTATCAGTGCAGAGACTCATGATTTCCTCTCATACTTTATGTCTTTCTTGGTTTAACTGTATCATAAGAATATCTTAAAATTCTGTGAGATGTTAAAGTTTTGCTTTCTCATGTGTTGTTGCCAGAATTTATTTTCGCTCTTACAGCCTAATCACAAATCTCAAAGATTTGATATTAGTGATCAAGGAGGACAAAAGTTTTCTTAAAGCAAAGATGTAATTTCACATTTATAGCTGGCAGTGTGAACATGACTGATGAGGCCAGCTCTGGATATACTTCCCTCTGCTTGTTTAAGCCCCTTCCTCTCAGTCTTTAATATGATCTAGTAAGTAGCAACTCTGCCCATAGAAGAGGGATTGGAACTGCATGATCTTTAAGGTTTTTTCCAGCCTAAACCATTCTATGATTCTATGACAATCCTTATTTCATGCTTCTGTTGGATTTGAAAGGTTATTTGATTCTAGGTCAATTAAATTTAATAAAGAATAAGGATGAAGATCTTGTCTTCATTTTGTCTTGCTAAATGCATACTCCATGTGGTTTAATTTTCTAGTATACCTACTTTTGTTCAGGATATTAAAATACCTCCATGCAGTCTCTGTGTTTATTAGAGTTTTCAAAGTCTTGGATACAGAGTAATTTCAAACTTATATAAAAATTGTATACAGAACAACAAATGTAAGTATATGACTCTTCTCTTATTTGCTCATTACTAAGTAGAAAACACTGATGTTCAGTCACAGTATGGACCCACTCAGTTTAGCTTACTTTGGCCAAGGCACTGAGATTAGACAAGCCCCCCACATAAGGGGGTTCTCTACCTGATGTAGATATTGGTCACTTGATGATCTGTTAGCCATTTAGCAGGAAGGTAACTTGTATTACTGTAGCACAAACAATTTTCTGTTCCTGTTCTCCTCCTCTCAAAATGTAAAAATTATAAAGCTATCCCAATAAGCTTACTTGAATAAGTAGCTATAAAAAGTAAATTGAACATCAGTTTCAAATAAAATCTGTCTCAGTTCACCCAAAATATTTTGTAAATTTTGTAAAATGTGTGGAGAACAAAATTGTCTTGTTATTCTTGCCATTATTATCTTACACATTTTTCCTAGTTCCACAAATGTTTGTATAAGAGTTTTTGTTATTTTTAAAACTACACAACACTATTCACCATTATGGTATTATTAGACATAAAAGTAGAACTCTACAAGATGCACCACAGCTCATCAATAGTACAGAAAGTGGAGAATATCAGTCAGAACTTTTTACTACCAGGAGAATATACTTCTTCTACTGTACTAGCAACACATACCTTTACTACAAAGCGTTTGTCTGTTCTGTGATTTCAATCATGATAAAACTTTCATTTAATTAATGTAGTTAATAACCTCATATACAAATATAATGCACTTATTTTGCCTGTTTCTTGCAGGTATATTCAAAATCCACTGGCTATTTACTGTGTTCAGATGTGATTTTTAAACCAGATTTTTATAATAGTTTTCTTCTGTTGGTCTGGACAACCTGGAAGACTGGAAGAACTAATACGTGCTCACAGAATGAATAAACATTAGGATAACTACTATTTTTACTCTGTTCTTGTTCAGTGTGATGTAAAAATATAACCTAAATATATAAATCATTATTATTATCATGAGAGACCATCATATCTCTTTATCAACTACAAGATTAATATTTTGTTCTCAGTTCAGTCGTAACAACGTCATTCTGTTTTGCTTTGTGGTCCTATTGCCTATCAGGGATGCTCATGATACAAATGAAATAATCCCATGGCACTACTAAAGGTAAATGTTTACTACAGCTCTGATAAGTTACTCTGATGATAAGTTTTTCACTCTGATCTTTACAATCACAATTACAATCTTGTTCTTTTTGTTTCTTCATACAGTCCTTTTCCACTAAAAATGCTTTACAGTGCTAATGTTCCTCCACTTGTAATGTCTTAGATCCAAACAACTCCCAGTGCATATTACCAACTGGCATTATTGCACAAATAATCTACTCTTTTCTGGAGTACAGTCATATCTGAAGTAAACTACATCTGCTAATAAGCTTTGCAAAACTATCTTAAGCAAACTTTCATGACTAGATGATAACACTAGGCAGAGCTCTGACCAAGAGTGTAAACATCCCAGAAACAGCCCCTGTAAGCAATGAATTTATCAGTATGTTTTCATGTCATGTTTTCTGGAAAAAAAGTATTCTAGTAGCAGCATCTTCTGAGGGAATATTCACTCTCCTTTAAGTATCCTGTTCTATGTCTTGGTAGCAATCAAAACTCCCAGAAGATGTAGAATATGGCTGCACAGCTTCTGCACAATACAAAATTTTGATTCCTTTGAGGTTATCATGTAAAGACAGGTCTGGTCCTTGGAAGAAAGTAAGGATACCCTTACAAACATCACCTCAAAATAAAGTCTGTAAAAGCTATTTAAGCAAGATAGGAGTGATGTATGTGACAGGCACTCATCTCAAGTTAATTCACTTAGCATCCAGTGAATTATCATGGAATCACAGAATCACAAGGCTAGAAAGGACCTACAAGATCATCTAGTCCAACCATCCCCCCATAACTGTAGCTACAGCAAACCACTAAACAGTATCTTGTAGCTCCTCATCCAGACACCTCTTGAAATCTGCCAGGGACGATGACTCCACCACCTCCCTGGGCAGCCATTCCAGTGCCTGACCACTCTCTGAGAGAAAAAGTTATGGTCCTGTTATGGTTCTTCCAATTCACAGCATAAGTGAACCAGGTCTAGAGAATATGATCCTCTAATTTTCATTCTTCTCCACTGAAATAATAAAAAAAAAGAATGGGGGATGCAGATTCAGAAGAAAGAATTGCAGTCTGTGTCTCTAAGGATCACAGATTAGATTTGCCCTGGAAGAAAGATTAGATTAGGCCTCTGTTTTAGAAAAATATTGTAAAGTAAGGTTTATTTAATGCATGATTTCTTCTTCAATGAGAAGTGAATCACTGCATATTACTTCTAAGGAGACTGTCTTCAAAATCAGATAGTTCATGGTATACCGAGACTGGAATTCACATTTGCATTTCCTGTTCTTCTGGAAAAGTTTATTTTTGCAGTAAATAGGAACTGGTTAAGGAAGACTAGTTCTGTACAGATATGTGACCTTATACGATCAGCAAGATAGCTGATTTATTTCCATAAAAGTAAGGGAACTGCTATGACAATACATCCAGATTTTACTGACATGATCCACAGAGACCCACAGCAAAATTTCCATTCAAAATTCTCAAAACACTACTTCAGCAAAACTGTTCTGTTTGTAAAAAATACAAACACAGCCATCCAAGGAGGAATCACTGGTCATGCTTCTGTACCATAGAATAAATTATAGCTTCTGCTTGAATGTGACTAGAGGATCAGGAAATGTCTTCCCAGCTAATTTATGAAGTAGAAAACTCAGTGTCCTATGAAGATCATCATTCTAACGGCAAAAAGCAAACAGCAGTCTGACCTGACATGCACTGGTGAACAACTTTGAGAGTGGAACGTGTTACACATAATTAAATATAGGTTTTTACCAATCAGCGGTGAGTGTATAATTATGTTTCTCAAGGTTAGTTATGTAGAGTGTTGTGAGGAGACAAAATAGAGTCAAGAAGACAAACAAAGGGGTATTCTGCAGCACTGAGGAGGCTCTTAGCACTCCTAGTTGTCAGGCTCACACTGAAATTTTTGCCATTAGTCTCATTAAATTGCCACCAAGCAGGTCAAAAAAAGCCCCCAAGATGAGGCAAACCCAGTTAAGCAATGCTGCAAAACCACTTCAACTATGCTGTCTGTGTCTGTCTTGTTAACGGAAAGCTTTTTCAGGGATATCTGCATTTTTATATTTTGAACAGTAGTAAAAAGAACCAGATCAGATTTCTTTAGGCAGCGAACACTGAGATCTTAAAACAGTTCTGTTAATCTATCTCTTTAAAAAGACAAAAGTATATTTAACATGAAGTACTAACATGTTAATTTATTTGATGAAAGATTTTGATGCAAGCCTATACTTTTTTTAATAAATGACTAAGCAATATGATAAAATGTCGAGTAGATGTATATGTGTTAGTCTGCCCATTAAACAGAAATGCTGGGGAACTGAATATTTATGTCAACTTTACAGTTAAACATCAACACCTGGAATACAATCCTCTCTCAAATTACATCTGCTTAAAAAGATTAAAAAATAAAAATAAAAAAATACAGCTCTGAAACTTTTGATTTCCTCAACTTTTGCCTAGTTATTTGGATAATAATGTATCAGGATAACTGTTTTGTTTCAGTAGCATCTTCATGTTATCATTATAGCTTTATTAGAATTTGCCCATCATAATTTGTTCCAACCAGTACTGTTCATGAATTCTCATAAGTCAGGATAGGGAATAACTGACCTATAAGCAGAAAAAATACTGGAACAAACATGCCAATAAATGCATAACATTTACTAAGGCACAGACTCTGCAATAAATAGTAATCTTTTCCACAGACTCTGCATTAAACTGTAATGTTTTCCATTACATGCATATTTTTCATCCATGGGATATGGCTTTACTGGGTGAGGCAGAAAGCATGTCAACACCTCACCTCAGCCCAAGAGGGCTGGTGCTGAGTAGATGTCAGCTAGCAGCTGCTTACATATACAAGAAGTAAATGGAAGTAGAGAGAGCTGTGAGCTTCCCACTGAAAATAACTTCTCTGCCCATAATCTTCTGAGAAGTTGTTTGGGTACAATATTCCAAGAGGTGTGCTTCTGAGGTCAAGAGAGAACCCTCATAAATATGTAGAGGACATCTTCTTTATTTAATTTCCCTTAGAAAACAGATTTGGAGTTTGATTCAGAAGCAATTAATAAAACTATCTAAATTAGATTCTGTCACTCTTAATTTAAGCATATGTAAAAGAGTCTAAATTGATATAAATTTAATGTCACTGAGATGAAAATTATTTCAGTTTAAAGAGACTGGCATAATCCTGGTCTAGCTCTATGTGCCTGTGTCACAACTGGGCTTATGGCCATTTTTACTCTTTAGTGGAGGGAGAGAGCAGCACTCCTCCACAACCATGATGAGCAGGAGCTATTGGATTTCACTCATTACTTTACTGAGAAATTTCAGTGCATGCAATTTATTATTTCATTTGTCAATCAGAAATAGGACTGCTCACTGTCTATTTTTTTTTTAAAAATTATTATTGTTTCTTTTCTATACATCTGCTCTCCTTCACTGACCAGCCAAGACCAGAACTAATTTGTTTCCATGAGATTTAATCCCATTAAGAACAATCAAGACAAACCATTTGCTTGCAGTTCTTACTTTTTCTTGCAGGTATTTGTTGCTGTCACTAATTCTTGCAGGAGAAACACATCAAATTCTGGACACTGGCACAAGAAGAGAGGGCAAAAAATATTCGTACACATTTTGTCATTAAAAGCACTTGAAAGTTTGAGATGCTGCCACACAGAGTATTCTCTTACTGAGCTGAACCTTAAAAAACCTTTTACTTATTTTTTCAGAGTTTCAAATTAGACAACCAAGTGTGTTGCAATTGCTTCTGAGCTGGATTTGAGTGCATAGTAATAGCAAGGCCAGTCCTCCAGTACTTGGCTGATGAAAGTGAGCATCACTCTCATTTGCCCTCATTCAAGAAAAGTCTTAATGGGAAGCAGAGCTCAAAAGCAATTGGCACTTTGAGAAAAAAGGCTATGTGGAGAAGAGCACTTTTGTTAATAATAATTGGAGGACATACTGCAACATCTTTTCCAATTGTCTGAAAGTCTGCGGACAATCTCGAGCCCCATTTACCCCCATTTACTACCAGAGTAATTCTAATGACTGTATTGTCATGATCCCTACTTTACACTGGTGTTAGCAAGGACAGGACTACATTCAGTGTATGCTGAATTCCTAGTAAAGGTGCAAATGTCAAAAATTTAGAGAGAGCAGATGTTTAATTCAAGGTCCACTTTATACCTAGAGTTCAAGGCTCTGACAATGAGAACAAAAACAAAAAGACAAAAGAAATGTTATTTTGACTCAATGTCTCACTGTAAAACACTAGAAACATAATGACATAATGTTAACTTCAGCAAAAGATAGAGAAGGTGACAAGGTTATTTCTTTTTATCTGTTAAGACACTTTCTGCAACAAAACTGTTCTCTGGTGCAGACTACTTCATCCTCATACAACTGCAGAAGAAAGAAGGTGAAAAAAGACCTTTCCTTTCCCACTTTCTTCCTTCTTCTTACATATATATATATATGTATATTTTTAGTATTACTCAGAGGTAGATTTCATCCAAGCTAAGACATACACAGTCTTTCAGGACACATTTTACTCGGTAATTTCATAAATATGTTATTAGACAGAATTATCTGCAAGTACAAAGTGGAACAGTAAAATGTCTCAGTTCCTGCTACGTAGCAGCCCTCAGCCAGGGAAAGGTACAGCTTTACGTAGCTACTCTAGTGACAGAAATGTATTCCAAAATCTCTGGCATTTCAGAAATACTTCTGTCTGTGCTGGCTGCTCACAGTAATACTGAAGTTCTTATGTATACTGAGTTGTGAGGTAATGAATACAAACTTGGAAGAAGCACAGAACCATAGAAACTTAGAATTGTTTAGGCTGAAAAGGACCTGTAAGATCATGAAGTGCAATTTAAGAACCACAACAAAGAACCATAGATCAGCTTAGCTTGGATGGGACCTTAAAGATCATATAGTTCTAATGCTCTTGCCTTGGGCAGGTTTGCCAACTACTAGATCGGTATCCCCTCCAACCTGGCCTTGAATGCCTCCAGAGACAGCACATCAAACTACCTGTGCAACCTGCTCCTGAGCCTTATCACCCTCTGAGTAAAAAACTTCTTCCTGACATCTAACCTAAATCATCCCTCTTTTAATTTAAAGCCATTTCCTGTTGTCCTGTCACTATCAGAATGTGTAGAAAGTTCTTTTCCCTCCTGCTCGTGAGCTCCCTTCAAGTATTAGAGGGCCACAATGAAGTAAACAGCAGTTATTTCAAAGCAGTCTTCAACTGGGGTGCAGAGATAACTTTTTCTGGATGAGGCATGAGCTGTAACATTAGAGGAATGAATCCTTAAGTATCTGTAGTTTGTTCCTCCTTATAATGGAGTTCAGGTGAGGAGCATTAGTACCATGTCCGAAGAGAAACAATGAAGCTGGTGAAGGGTCTGGAGTGCAAGTCTTATGAGAAGTGGATGAGAGTACAGGGCTCAGTCTGGACAAGAGAAGGCTCAAATAAAACATTACTACTCTTTATAACAACCTGAAAAGAGGTTGTAGTGAGGAGGGAGTTGGCCTCTTCTCCCAGGTAACTAGCAATAGGACAGGAGGTGATGGCCTAAAGTGGTGCCAGGGGAGGTTCAAGTTGGATATTAGGAAACAGTTCTTCTCAGAATGAGTGATAATGCATTGTAACTGGCAGTGGAGTCACCTAGGGACATGGTTTACTGGGCATGGTAATGATGGGTTGGCACTTGAACCAGATCTTAGTAGTCTTTTCCATTAACATTAATTATCCTATGTTTCTATGATTTTATGATTCTATTTTGCCACAGAATACACTTGCACTATTCTTATGACTAGCAGATGTATTTTAGATACACATTATAGTACATTTATCAATAAATTAAGAATATGAGTTCACACAGAGCCTGTTTCCACCATGAGGCTTTTAATAATAATATTTAATATTTGGAGATGCTTTCCTTACATAATATTTATGGAAAGTAGTGTAAAATAGAACAATAATGAAGTGTTAATTTAAATTCTTCAAACTGTCTCAGTAGGTGTGGCTTCCTTTGTTTATATATTTAACTACTGACTTTATAAATTTCCTCAGTAATGACAGCAAAGCTCGCAAGTCCTTTGTTTTTTGATCTCTGTTCTTATACTGGGTCACTTTCCTGTGAAGCTGATAAGCTTCAGGATTTGCTCTTGTTCCTGTCCAAATTTAAATCCAATACAGAATTAAAAATGCAAAGAAAATATTTATCTCCTGTTTAAAGGCTTGATATTAATTTCATTTATTTGGTTAGATATCTTTTCCATAATTACTCCGTGAATAATAGTAAGTCAAATATATTTGATCGACTCAAATAATGTGCAGTGCTTTATATTCAGAAATATTAATTATATCACTGAAAGACCCAACTGTCTGTAGGAGAAAATCATAGAATCACCAAGGTTGGAAAAGATCTCCAAGATCATCCAGCCCAATCATCCACCTACCATTAATATTTCCTGACTAAATCATACTCTTTAGTACAACATCTAGATGTTTCTTGAACATATCCAGGGACAGTGAATCCATCACCTCCCTGGGCAGCCTATTCCAATGCTTAACTATTCTTTTAGAGATTTTTTAAAATTTCATTTATTATTTATTTATTTATTTATTTATTTTTCCCCTAGCATCCAACCTGAATCTGCCCTGATGTAACTTGAGGGCATTCCCTTTATTCCTGTCACTACTTATGTGGGTGAAGAGGCTGAACCCCATTTTACTACTCACCACAAACTCCTTTCAGGTAGTTATAGAAAGTGATAAGTTCTCCCCTGAGTCTCCTCTTCTCCACAGGAAATAATCTCAGTTCTTTCATCTGCTCCTCATAAGACTTTTGTTCCAGACCCCTCATCATCATCATTGCCCTTCTGAACAGACTTCAGTGCCTTTATTATAGTGAGTGGCCCAAAAATGAACACAGAACTCAAGGTGTGGCCTCACCAGTCCTAAATACACAGGGATGATCTCTTCCCTGCTCCTGTGGGTAACACTATTTCTGGTATATTCCTTTGGCTTTCTTGGCCGCCTGGGCACACTTCTGGCTCATGTTCAGCCAAGCATTGACCAACACTCTCAGGTTCATTTCTTCCACACAGTCTTCCAACAACTCTGCTCAGGCATGTGGTGTTGACTATGGATGCTGTGGCTAAAGTGCAGGACTTGGCACTTGGTCCTGCTGAAATTCATCCCATTGGCATCAGCCCAGTGATCCAGCCTATCAAGATCCCTCTGTAGATCCTTCCTTCATCTGGGCAGTTTGACACTTCTTGCCAACTTGGTGTTATCTGCAAACTTACTGAGTATGTACTCAATCTCCTTGTCCAGGTCATCAATAAAAATATTGAACAGGAAAGTCCTCAGTACAGACCCCTGGGGAACACCACTTGTGACTTGTCTCCAGCTGGATTAAACTCCATTAACCATCACAATGCTATACCTCTCAAAAAATATTGGAAATAATAAAATTCAAGATAAATTCATAATGTTATTAGGAAACAAGCCAAAACCTATGACATGGGGAAGATGGGAAATACACTTTATCTGTCTTTTTTTGTCTATGTGTCCTCTTCATTCATAATGTCCTATGTGTTTCATATGGTAAGTATGCAATACACTTATGCTTGATAAAATGTGATTAGACAAGAGAATCTATCTATTTTGTATAGGGCCTGCAGGGAATATTCTATTTGGAAAATATGTAGTCCTTTTTACTTCTTTTTTATGTTTCAAGAATTTCAGAGTTGGCTCATGACTCACATTTTTAAAATGGGTGGAGGATAACTACAGAATATTTTAACAGTAAATTCTGATCCTTGGAAATGTAAAAGTGACATCAACAACAAAAGTCCATAAACAAAATATATGCAGCCAAATATAATCAATACATCACATACAACAAATTTCTTGCAAGTTATTAGTTTCCAGTACCTCCTATTTATATCATTAGCATTTCATTAAATGTACTTGAAGGGAAATTCCAATTAAGTAATGACTGGTAATGCCCTTAGGCTCTTAAAGATTAAATGATAACATAATTGGATTGAATATTTGACCTTATGCCAATTAACACTGGATAATAAACAACTGAAATAATGTTGTATCTGTGGTGGTGGAGAAATTACAGATTTCATTAAAATTTCTAAGGATTCATATATGTCTGGCCATTTTTAGCTGAGAGGTGCTCAATAAAGTGGTGACATCAGCAGTACAACAAACACTTATTAAAAAAATATTCATAATAGCTGCAAAATTACTATGTGGATGCAAGCAGGTCTATAAGCTACTGGTGGCCTTAATCATACTGTTTTGCATTGGTTTTGTGCTGTGGGTTTTTTGTTTGTTTGTTCGTTTGGTTGGTTGGTTGGTTTTTTTTTGCCCCTTGATCATTGTGTGAGTTTTAAAAGTAATGGGTAGAATTTCTTAGAGACTGTGAATCACTGTTCTCTCTCTCTTTTTTTTTTTTTCCCACTTTTTTTCTTTTTTCCCCTGCTTATTTTCTGTTATTTCATAATGATGAGCTCATAGATTTTCATGTGCATAATATGATAGCCTTGCCAGTCTCCCTTCCGATTCCTAGAGCTGGTCATATAAACCCTCCTTCACAGCTTTTTCTTCTTGCCATTGCATCACTGCTTTGGTTAATACAGACCTTAAAAAGCATCCAATTCGCATTTGCCTCTAAAATTCTTCTGTGCAACTCAAACTAATGTACTGGAAGCCTTACTGCTTGTGCAAATCTTAGTCTTGAGTGTCTCCAAACTTATATCCATTACATGTGTGCCCTTGTGCTCTCCTTTTAGTGAGGCACAGCAGTATTTTCATAGTATTCTGATACCTGCCAGTGTTAAGATAACAGACAACTCAAAGAACAGAAGGAATAAATCTGAACAGACAGGACAAGATGTACGGGTAAGAGATCAAATTCTGCCAATTTGTTGCACACTGATATTCTTTGTAGTAAATGAGCTGATCTATGTGTGTGTGCGCATATGTATTTTTCTTTAAGCCCAAGTTACAGTCATGCTGTGTGTGGTTTCTCAAAAACTGAAGAGTGAATAACGACCTATGGTTTCGTCCTAAAATATCAAAGCTTTCTATACAGTAACCACAGAAATGATCCACTTCCATTATATCAGGAATAAAGGTCAGAGCAATTTTCACCATTTTCCCTTTCTCTCAAACTCTGAAATCAAAATCACCATGACAGCTTTCTACGGCACTGAGCTTAAACCTTAAGTACGATTATTTAAAATATGTTTTACTGTTTTTCTTCTGCAGAAAAAAATAAAGAATTTGCAGCTATTACCTAAGGAATATCTCTTTGGAGGGACATTTATAACACACTTACAGGGAGCGACCATACCTTTTGGAGGTGAAATGCAAAACATCAATCACTTATTTTTCAGCAGAAAAGGCTGTTATTTTGACAAACTGTACTTCTCTGTCTGAAAGTAAATAGGCAGTGACCAGTGTAGGGGAAAAGTTCTGGTGAATGTCTGCAGTGTTAATAGACTTACTGAAAGTTCGGCTCCTGTTCAGCCCAGTGGCTCATCTTTGCCAATCAGATGCCTTTTGTCTCCCCCTACTGTTAAGCTGATGGCTCTTTGTTACTTCTTGGTGGCCGACCCACAGAAATTTAGGCAATCAGTTCTCCATTTAGTGGGGCCATTTCTCCCGTTTTGAGAAGCAAGTGGAAACAAGGTGAACAGCAACTTTGAATGTTTGTTTGAAAGGATGGCAAATCCTGCTGACCTTTCTATTGAAAGAAAAATCTGATGCATCAAATTTGGGAGGACCATTTTGAAAGCTCTGTCTTTTATGAGAAAGTGTTATACCTCAAGGCTGTGGTAAGGGCATATAAAAAACCAGGTGAAAATGTTCGGCACCAGTGGTATCTTCAGCAGGAGGTACAATAGATAATTTTAACTGTGGAAATTCAACAGGAGTAATTGGGTCAGATCATACCATTGCCTTTTCCCATCCTGCTCCATAACTTTAGCAAAATTGAAGCACTTTCTCAAGGACTGTTTTGAAGAACTTGATGAAAATCCTGCAAGCCTCAGACTAGCAATATAATTTTTTTTTTCTTTTTTCTGATAAAACATGTTATTCTTTTCAAGAAAACACGAATTTCTTTCATGAATATGCATGCGATTGTGCCTCTGTCTAGGCACAATCTTCCCTTCTTACAGAATTATATAACTCTGACAGGGTGGGAACAGGAATATATAAGTGATACTGTGAAACAAATTGGTTAAAGAAAGGAGAACATGTTCCTTCTTGGACAATTTGTGATGTACTTCTTGGGAAGAAATTAGCATTGGCAAAGTTGGAGGGCATCAAAAGGAGAGGGAGAAGGTGGCAGAACACAAAACTGCAAGATCAATCTCTGTCTAATATTCTCTCATTTTCGGGATAAAATTCCCAGTACTTTGAAGTCCCTTCAGGATTTCAAGTAGTTTTCTAGAAGCTGTTATGCAGCACCTAAGAGAACCTACAGGGGAACTGCATGAATTACAACAATAATTAAAATAATTAAGAACAAACAAACAAACAACAACACACACACACATACAAAAACCAAAACACAGTTTGTGCAGTTATTTTGTTGCTGTAGTTCTGGATCAATATAAATAAGTATACCTCGGCATTTAATAATTCCATAATAAATATAAATACTGTAACATAATAAGGAAATAATACATGACTCATAAATGACAACTAACAACAAACATATAAAATTGCATTTAGTGGAAATCAAACTATATTGTTAGCTGTTATGGTGTTCTAAGTTACACACAACTTCTTTTTCCAGAGATTTACCTGCTCCACTGTAGAAATAACACACCAAGTACTGAAAATATGCTTACTGAAAACGTGCAGTGTATTATTCACGTTTTACCATTTGCTGAATTTGTTCTCTCCCTCTCAATGGCCTTTCTTCCATGCTCTACCTAATAAGCATATTCTCACTCATCACATTTTCTGCCACTGACTTTCTCCACATCCTCTCCATCTTGTCACTCCTTCCTTCTTCTGTTTCTTCCCCCCTCCCAAAATTCAGCATACTCATTTTCCTTCTTCCATTCACTAGCTGTCATAGACAGATTCTCTTTTGTGCCAGGGGAATGTGCTGCTTCCATTAGCCCAACATCTATGTTTGATGAAAATCCTGGATATTTTGGTGTCCATTTTAAGGGGAAAGGACAATCCTGTGGTTAAGGCATTGAGTTACTGTGGTAGCATTCACATTGTATTTCCTGGCTTCCTGCCCAGTTAATGTAATATGGTTTTAGTGTAATTGAGAATAAGAAATGCCACACATATAGAACTTTCAGCAAATCACTTGAACAAAATGCTTGGATGTCTGAAAGCTTTCACCAAGGTATTCACCACTCTGCAATTCCAGTGGGAGCTGAGGGCATACAACACTGTGTAGGACACGTTCATCATGTTGAAGGATTGAGCTTAGTTCACCACCTGCAAAATGGGGCTAATTCTTACTCAGCTCACACAAGGCTTATGATGATGAAAACAATCTATTAATGTTCATTATGTGTTCAGTGGCTATAGTAGTGAGTGCCAAGAAATAATTCTCTCAGTAAGATGAATGCCAGCTAAAATAATTCTGCTCTAATAGATTAAATTCAATGCGATGTCACCAATAACCTTCCTACAGCATCCTTTATTTTTCATATGCTCCTAACATAGTTCATCGTTGGAGGAAAAGTTTAACATGAATGTATTGCCCATTAGGAATGTCTATCAAAGACTTATTTTAAGCAGAGATGTATGCTACAGCACACACAGCTACAGACACGCAGTATGCTGTTTCTTATGTCTTTTGGCTGTCAGCTTTCATATTACAAGTATGTATACAAGGCAGTAACAAGGCAGCTTAGGTTGATGTCATGTTGGGTTCATGACTGTAGATTCAAATTCACTCTTGGAAAACTACCTCTTGATATAAGTACATTACTTTTATTACTAATACACTAATACACCCTCTCCTAACACCACAGTTGCAGCCTTTGGATTTTTTTTTTCCTTTTTTCTTATTTTTTGACTCTCCTCTTTATTTCCTATTTCTTTTCCTGTATTGGGCACCCAGTAATTATTCTACATAATAAACATTTCATATTTTACATCTATATCCACTAATGTCTTTAACTGGTAGCTTAGCTAATACTACCTTACAGTCTTCATTGTAATTTTTTCATGATTTCTGCCAGAACTCACTGTGTTTTGTAATTTCCTTACATGAACACAGAAGATAACTTCCACTTTATCAGTTTTTCTGCTTCTTGTTAGAGCACTGGATTTATGTAAACATAAATGAAGCTCCATTTTGAATGCAAGAAATTGAATTTGGCACAGTTCTGATTTTCTGTATGTACTCAAATATCTTATAGAAATAACTAGCAGTTTTTGCAAAAGTAAGGTGCATCTCTCAAGTGAAGACAGAAAGGCAGATCTGTAGTATTTTCTTAAGAAAAGTGGTGACATGAAATATATTGAAACTATACAATACTGTTCTTATCCTCTCAGAATAGCCATCAGGATGTGTTGGGTTGTATAAATCCCTTGGCTGCAGAGTAAATACAGCCTACTCATTGTAACAGAGGCATCTGCAGGCATCTCCCATTTGGTGCAGTTGATTACCTCACATGCATGGCCTTGCCTTTACTCAAAAATGCAGAAGGGCTTTCTCACCTGAATATCTTTTCTGTGTGACAGTAAAAGTGATGAATCTGGCCATTTTTACTTTTGTTTTGTTTTTTAATAAAGAAATGCTATAATACCTTGAATGACCATTTTCCACAGGCAGGGTTTTCCTGGTATGCTGGTATGATCAGATGATGCTATGTCACTCAAGGATATAAAATTACCCACACTATTCTCTTGCAGTGCTAGCTCTAATAACTAACATTTTATATGATAGCTTACAGAATCTGTGAGTTTTTCCACCTGGGATCATAATGCACCAGCACCTCGTGGTTCTAAGCAGCTTTCTTCTGTCCTGTACTCAAAAGAAGGTGAAGCAAAATGGAAGCAACTTTCATACAAAAAAACGAACATAAAAACCTGGGTCAAATTACTCTGGATGTTTCACTGTTGAGTTAAATTGGATTATTTGGAGAGAAGGTTGGAGGGTGGACTTTGTATCTCAGAGTTCAGGTTCTTCCTTCCCCAGATAATGACCATGGCGGATCTTCTTATCAGCAAAACAGTATCTCCACCTAGATCCAGCACAGTACCAAGCAGTGCCATGAGTTTTAACTAGCATTATATTTAATGGGAACGGAATGTTAGCAGCATGCTGCCCTTTCATACACAGGCTTGGATGTATTACAGCACAACTGGTAGCAACACATTGGTGACCCAGACTTTGAGAGGCTGTGGATTTATCAAGTACTACTTTTGTGCAGCTACATCTCCTGATAGGCTTTGAACAGTCAAAGTTTGTACAGTAATTGGTGTCCTTGGCTGTGTGCACAAAGGCCCGATACTTTGGCTCTTTTATGATCTTGGCAGAATACCCAACCCTCAGGAATCTTATTTTTTATTTAATCAGATTATCTTTGCAATTTCATCCCTTTCTATCCTAATTCTTTCTTTTTCAGTGAAGCCAATACACAAATATCAAGCTGGTAGAATGTGTTCTGTAGCTGTCAATCAGCAGGCACAAAAAAATACAAAATGTAAATAGTTATATCAGTAGACTTGCTTGCTGGAGTTATCTGCATGGCAGAGATGTCAAAGTATTGTTTCCAGGCCTGATTTCTACATGCAGGGAGTAGCAGAGCATGTCCTGGCCTCTTTTATCTTCCTCAGGAGAGCAGCCAAGTGGCATAATCAATTCTTCCAGGCTTTTGTCTTTCACCTGATGTTTACTTTGTTCACTGTCTGAGGCTTTATTGTTCTTCTACCCCCTAAAATGCATTTACTTTCTGATGTTTTGAAAAGTAAATGTAAGTTTTGCATGGTGATATATATATATATATATTACTGTATTATATCAACATATAAGCAGGAGGTTTCTCCTTTTCATCATTTACTGAAAAAGAAAGCTTCAGCTAGCCATTGAGAAATAGTCAGGCACACAGTGCTAAAAAGTAAAAGAATAAGAAATAGTCTTCCTTGTACAAGTTAATAAGAGAATTTTAGTCATGCAGACAGTTTTGATAAGCTCATTTTATGGATCCGTGGCATATATTACTGTGCCTAACAGGTCAAACATTAGAGCTGCAACTCTTCCTGTATCTCCTGGTATTAAAAAAAAAAAAAAAAAAAAGTATTTAGGACTGAGAAATCTGTAAAGCATTTAAATAAATTCAAGTTGACTTAGCTAGCATGTCTACACACATAAAACAAAATTAAAGTCAGAAAGAAGGTCGAGTTAGGTTTTACTCTAGTCTGTTTTTCTCACTGATTTAAACTCATAGGGCCAAGACACCATAGGAGGATGATAGTGACAGTTATGGTAAATAACCACTTCCTTTCATTCACATTACTTTTCTTTCAAAGGCAATGTCATGAATTTGGGTTCATAGATATACAACACTCCTTTAAGAGTAATACTTTTGTAAAGTGTATACTTATTACAGTCATTCAGGATATAACAAGTATTTCTAGTGAAATAAGAGGTGGAGATTGTAATGGACCAGTGATTAACCAAGCAGTCAGGTGTGGAAAATAAAATATCAAGTTTCAGACCATTATTATTTAATTCCACCTACTGCCATGGATCAAATTTTTTGTGTGTGCTGTGTTTGGTATTTACAGTTTACTGCAAATGATGCTTCAAATATGGGATGGAATCAGGGTCAGGTCCGGAATTCAAATTGAAATACCTGTGTGCTACGCACACCTACAAAGATGTCCGTTTACTGACCAGAAATAAATAACACTATCTAAGATTATTTTTATGATATGACTGTTACAGTGCTTTGTAGGGTCATGATTTTTCATTGCATTCCCTATTTTTTGATTTTAGCTGCTTTGGATTAAAATGTTTGGTTTAATTTATATACGTATCCTCAGGTAAAAGTGCAGCCTGCCCTAGATAAGAATACTTTTCCAATACTTCCATTGTAGGAGAGAGGAAATGTTTATTTGGCCTCAGAGATTACTTGAACAAAATTAAAGTTTGTTTTCAGAGGTTATTTTTGATAGACTTATTTCAAATGGGGGAATAAGAAGAGTTTAACAGTTAATGATGGAGGGAGAATATTGTAAGAAATAAATGGAAGAGCTGGAATTACATAAACAGTGTGGTGGATTCCCTACAGTTATGCTCACTTTAGAAACCTTCATTCTTGATCTTGTCTAAATGAATTTTTTCTTCTGTATGCATGTTAACAGATTTTTGCAACACACTCTGTAAATTTAGATTTTTCTATTTTTCCATTTACTAAAATACAAACGGTATATAATAGTGTATTAATAGTAATAATATATGAAATATCAGTCCAAGAAGTAATCATTCTTGGAGTTTAAAAACAGATGTCTACTTTTAAAAACAATAAACTCTTCAATATTTCATGTCTAGAAATAGAAACAACCATATATATGAATTCAACCTGAAAGTATGAATAAAAATCACCAGTTCCACTCTAACTTCTGAAATATAACTAGAGAAGTTCAAGTAATATATTTCCAGAACTTCTAGGATATAACTGTCTGTTCTAAGGAAAGAGCAAACAAAATCACTCAACAGAAATTCAGAGTGAGAAAGGAACCCTACTAATGCCTCCAGGTTTGCATGAATGTCAACCAGCAATGAGCAGCTGAATGAATGCTTATGTCAGGAGCTCATGCATTTGTGCAGCCCTTGTTTTTCTTGAAATGCAACCTCTTTAAATCCCTCTTAATCAAGGAGTTTTATCTTCAAAACACTCCACAGAAAGACTTCTAGTAGTCTTCACTATTAAAAGAATTGCCCTGCAAGAGTGTTAACTGTCCTTTCCTTGAAGCCATTTAGTTACTTTTTATGTTCTGGTCAATCCAAGTGATTGAGACTGCTTAGAGACCTCAGCTGACAAGCACTGAAAGGTCCTAGCTGTTATTAAGAAAGGATATTTTCAAGAATCCTAGACCTAACGTGTACAGATCCTTTCCTACGAACTGTTAATGCAGTAGCTTACTGAACAGATTTCTGTAATTTTCTTGTGCACTGAGCAAAGGTATCATGAAGTATATTAGTAAGTATTTTAACATCAACTCAGTACTGGTAAAAGTATTTATTACAGTACATGAAAAGAGTATTTCTTTTTTAGAATGGCTCTTTAGGATGCAACTTGTCACGGTTTGAACGAAAAGTTCACCTGCGCCCGTGACAGGGGCCGTGGGCCCCGGAGGGGCCCTAGGCCGAAAGGAAAAAAAAAGTTAATTAGGAAAAGAAAACAGCGGCAACGATCTAAGGAGGCACACTTATTTACTAAATACTATATCGAAATACTGGATAACACAATATAATACAATATAATTGAAAATTGAAAATTGAGCTAACGAATCAAGCAAAATAGGAGAGAGAATGAGTCCCGTAACCGAGAGGCCTACTGTAAATCTAGGCGAGACGGCTGAAGGCTCCCACACACTCCCCTGAACGCCAGAACTCGAAAAAACGTCAGTCTGTTCTGCGACAGAGTTAATATAGAGTCCAGGTCCCGTGACCTATCGTGTTGTTCCCTGGGAGATGTAGTCTTCTTCTGTAAGTTGCAGATTCAGTAAAATTATTCATGCTTAATATGATGTTATGATGTGGAATACTGATAGCAAAAATTACAAAATTATTAAACCATGACATTCCACCCCTTATTCTACATCATTACATTATGTTTATACATACATACACACTCATATGTATAATTGTGAATAATCAGCAACCTTATTTTTCTCAACAATTTATATTTATTCCATACAAATCCCTAAGTTGAGAACAAAACTCTATAACCTAACCTACTATTTATTAATTTTGAGAAAATGGCAAAACTGCCAGAAAAAGGAAAACATGTCAGCGGTAGAGGGGAAAGGCAGTGCTAGTAGGGCGTCCCCCACATCAAGGTGCACTCATCCTTTCCCAGCCACCACAGCAGATTTCCTTTTGACTTATACTTCTTTCCATGTGTGCTCTACACATGCATGGCCAGTGCAGGATATAGAGTCCAGATGCAAAACTTGCTTACAGAATGCCTAATTAAGGTATATAGAGAAAAAGTGTTTCCTTAACATTAATCCACTCTATCTTAAGTCCTATACCTAATTGAACTATTCTGTACCTAATTGAAATATTTTCTGAGACTCTACCTATATATCTACAGGAAAATCATTGGCTGCACTCCCCCAACATCAAATTCCCTTGTGGTACACATTGAACATTCCCATTTTTGTCCATCACCCACCATGTGCACCCAGGTCCCTGGGCAAAGACAGTACCCCGGAGAGGTTTGCCCTTTCCAGACGCTGGAAGGACCCAAACTGTTTTTCCCAACACACTCTTTATGTGTACTACAGGAACCTTATCTCCCTCCACGGTACGTAGGGAGCTGGATTGGTTAGGACCATTACGATTACTAGATCCTCGAGTGTTGACCAACCAGGTGGCTTCTGCTAAATGGTTCTCCCAATTTTTATACGTTCCGCCACCCATTGCTTTCAACATAGTTTTCAACAACCCATTGAATCGTTCAATCTTACCAGAAGCTGGTGCATGATAGGGAATATGGTAAATCCATTCAATGCCATGATTTTTGGCCCAAGTGGTTACAAGGGAATTTTTAAAATGGGTCCCATTATCAGATTCAATTCTTTCCGGAGTGCCATGCCGCCACAGGATTTGCTTTTCCAACCCTAATATGGTGTTTCGGGCGGTAGCATGGGGTACTGCGTATGTTTCAAGCCACCCAGTGGTTGCTTCCACCATGGTGAGTACATAACGCTTACCATTGCGAGATCGTGGCAAGGTGATATAATCAACCTGCCATGCCTCTCCATATTTATACTTTTGCCATCGCCCTTCCCCCCAAATAGGTTTCATCCTCTTGGCTTGTTTAATTATGGCGCATGTTTCACAATCATGAATAACTTGAGCAATAGCGTCCATAGTTAAGTCCACCCCTCGGTCTCTGGCCCACTTATATGTTGCATCCCTTCCTTGATGACCTGAAGTCTCATGGGCCCACCGAGCTAGGAATAATTCACCCTTGTTCTGCCAGTCCAAGTCTATTTGAGCCACCTCAATTTTGGCAGCTCGATCAACCTGATGGTTATTTTTATGTTCTTCAGTAGCCTTACTTTTAGGTACATGAGCATCTACATGGCGCACCTTCACAACAATGTTCCTTATTCGGGCAGCAATGTCTTTCCACAGTTCAGCAGCCCAAACAGGTTTACCCTTTCGTTGCCAATTATCATCCTCCCACTGTTGCAACCACCCCCATAAGGCATTTGCCACCATCCATGAATCAGTATAAAGATGAAGCATTGGCCACCTCTCCCGTTCAGCCACATCTAAAGCCAGCTGAACAGCCTTTACCTCTGCGAATTGACTTGATTCTCCTTTACCTTCGGTGGCCTCTGCAACTTGTCGTGTGGGGCTCCATACAGCAGCTTTCCATCTGCGATGCTTCCCTACAATACGACATGATCCGTCTGTGAATAGGGCAAATTTCTTTTCGTTTTCTGGTAGCTCATTGTATGGTGGTGCCTCTTTAGCACGTGATACCTCTTCTGTAGGTGGTGTTTCAATTTTTTTACTCTCAGGCCAGTCCATGATCACTTCTAGAATTCCAGGACGGCTGAGTTTTCCCATTCGAGCTCGTTGAGTAATTAATGAAATCCACTTACTCCAAGTGGCATCAGTAGCATGATGGGTGGAGGGAACCTGTCCTTTAAACATCCAGTTTATTACTGGCAAGCGAGGTGCTAGAAGAAGCTGAACCTCTGTCCCAACTACTTCAGAAGCAGCCCGAACCCCCTCATACACAGCTAAGATCTCCTTCTCAGTCGGAGTGTAGCGCTCCTCAGACCCTTTATATGCTCGACTCCAAAATCCTAGGGGTCGGCCTCGGGTCTCTCCTGAGGCTCTTTGCCACAAACTCCAGGTGGGACCTTTCTCTCCAGCAGCAGTGTAGAGGATGTTCTTCACATCCTGTCCCGTCCGTACTGGCCCCAAGGCCACGGCACGGGCTATTTCTTGTTTTATCTGCTCAAAAGCCTGCTGCTGCTCAGGACCCCATGAGAAATTATTCTTCTTCCGTGTTACCTGATAGAGAGGGCTCACAATGTGGCTGTAGTTTGGGACATGCATTCTCCAAAAGCCCACTACTCCCAGAAAAGATTGGGTCTCTGTTTTATTTGTGGGCGGAGACATAGCAGTGATTTTGTCAATCACATCTGCTGGGATGTGACGACGTCCATCTTGCCATTTTATGCCTAAGAACTGGATTTCCTGGGCAGGCCCCTTCACCTTGCTGCGCTTAATGGCAAAACCAGCTTTCAAAAGAATTTGGATTATCTGTTTCCCTTTCTTGGAAACCTCTGCTGCTGTTTGGCCCCACACTACAATGTCATCAATATACTGCAAGTGTTCAGGAGCATTACCCTGTTCCAAAACAGCTTGGATTAATCCATGGCAAATTGTTGGGCTGTGCTTCCACCCCTGGGGTAAACGGTTCCAGGTATACTGAATACCTCTCCAGGTAAAAGCAAACTGTGGCCTACATTTTGCAGCCAATGGGATGGAAAAGAAGGCATTAGCAATATCAATGGTGGCATACCACCTAGCTTCTTTTGACTCCAATTCATACTGGAGTTCTAGCATGTCTGGTACAGCAGCACTTAATGGAGGTGTGACTTCATTCAGGCCACGGTAATCTACCGTCAGCCTCCATTCCCCACTGGTTTTACGCACTGGCCATATGGGGCTGTTAAAAGGCGAGTGAGTTTTGCTAATCACTCCCTGATTCTCTAATTGTCGAATTAGCTTGTGAATGGGGAGCAATGAGTCCCTATTGGTGCGGTACTGCCGTCTGTGAACCACTCTAGTGGCAATTGGTACCTCTTGGTCTTTTACCTGGAGCAACCCCACAGCAGAAGGATCATCTGACAGACCAGGTAAAACTGACAGCTGCTTAACACCGTTTGTGTTTACAGCAGCTATTCCAAAGGCCCATCGATACCCCTTGGGATCCTTGAAATATCCCATCCTAAGGTAATCGATTCCCAATATACATGGAGCCTCTGGACCAGTCACAATAGGGTGTCTCTGCCAGTTTTTACCAGTGAGGCTTATTTCGGCCTCCAACATAGTCAATTCTTGGGAACCCCCAGTCACTCCATGGATATATATTGGTTGTGTCCCTTGGTGACTTGAGGGCATTAGGGTGCATTGTGCACCAGTGTCCACCAAGGCTTTATATTTCTGTGGTCGAGATGTGCCAGGCCACTTAATCCACACAGTCCAGTATACTCTATTGTCCCTTTCCCCCCCCTGGCTGGGGGCAGGGCCCCTCTATTGTTTACCTCGGCGGCTTGCAGCAACTGGAACTTTCCCCCGTTTGGAAGAGTTCACCTTGGTGGTTGCTTTGGATTGTAATTCTTTCACTCGTGCCTGAAGTGCAGAAGTGGATGAGTTATACCACTTCTTTATATCCTCCCCATGATTACTCAAGAAATACAACAAAGCAAAACGTATGGTCTTATCATTGTCGTTTGCTTGAATACGAGGTGTCTTATCGTTGTCATTTGCTTGAATACGAGGACGTCTCTTTTTTATGGTTGAGATTTTCGATGATACAGGTCGAGAGGAACTCATGTATGTTTAGCTCTCTCAATAGGCGATCGTGGAAATCCTGGTTTCCATCATCTGGTACCACCGTGGATTCATCTACATCAGGCACATTAGCCAATTTGTCAATAATATCACTTTGTGTTTCCTCCACTTTGTCTAACCTTTCCACTATTTTTTTTCCCATTTGGACAATGGCTGAAGTATAAAGCTTAACTTCTGTAGCGCTTATAAATAATTCAAGCTCCTGAAGTCTGCTAATTAGCTCATTTACAAGGGGCTTTCTTTCCCCTTTGCCATATACCAATGCAAGTGCACTGGCATGCTTTTCTGGAGCTGCCTTTGTAAAGTCACGCCACATTTGTCGTGGAACGTGGACTGCTTCAGGATCATGTAATTGGTTTGGATTGTTACGATTGAACTGGGGGCTGTAGAGCATTTCCACCAGAGCCCTTTCTCTCAAAAATTGGATACCTTTCTCCATATCAGTCCATTTCTTTTTCTCAGGCTCCAAGTCCCGTTTAAAGGGGAATCTATCTCTTACCGCTATCAACATCCGCTTCCAGAGGGTGTAGGACCGATTTTGGCATGTGCCTATACCTCTGTCCACACGTGAGTCCCTGGAAATGCTACCCAGTTGGCGAGCTTCACTGCCATCGAGCCACGCACTGTTGGCACCATTGTCCCAGCAGCGAAGTAACCAAGTGACCATATTTTCTTTTGGCTGACGTGTGAAATCCTTTCTCAGATCTCGAATTTCACTCAGTTTAAAAGATCGATCAATAATGGTCGTAATACTTTGCTCACCTTTTGCTCTATCAGGAGTCCCAGGTGTTAATGTTGGCAGCTGTGTTGATGAGGCTGCCCCATCTATAAGTTTGGACTCGAGAAATTCTCGTAAAGAAAATTTAGCTTTTGGCTCCTCGTCTGACTCTGACCCTGACTCTGACGCTTGTGTTATTTCCTCCAGGCGACCTTCCTCCTTCTTCCTCTCTCCTAACTTTCTCTCTCCTAACTTTCTCTGCTCCTCTGACTTCTTCTCCTCCTCTAACATCTTCTTATACTGCTCTAACAACCTCTGCTCCGCCGACTTCCTCTGGTCTTCTGACTCCTCCTGCTCTCCTGAGTCCCCCTGACCTCCTGAGTCCCCCTGCTCTCCTGAGTCCCCCTGCTCTCCTGAGTCCTGCTCTCCTAACTCCCTCCGCTCTTCTAACTCCTTCTGCATTTTCTCTATCTGAGTTGAAACTCGTTTTGTTTTTCGCCCTCTTACAGGGGCAACCAACATTGTATCTGGTGCCCCCGGTGGTTGGTTAAGTTGGAGTACATACGGTTCAGACTTGAGGGTGTCGCATTCTGCCCTGAGGACGTTATAACTAGACTGGAGGGCGTCGTGCTCAGACTGGAGAGCGTTGTGCTTACACAGGAGGGCGTTGCGCTCTGCCCGGAGATTGTCGTACCTGGACTGGAGGTCTTTGTGTTCAGACTGGAGAGCATCGTAGTCAGACAGGAGCTCGTCGTACAAAGACCGGAGGGTGCTGCGATTGGCTTTGAGGGCGTTGTAGTCGGTCATGAGGTCAGTGTACAACGAGTCAATAGAGTCATGTTTGAACTGGAGATCGACGCACTCAGATTGGAGGGCATCGTGTTTGGACTGGAGAGTGTCATACTCGGACCGGAGGGCGCTGTGCTCGGACTGGAGAGTGTCGTGCTCGGACCGGAGGGCATCGCGCTCAGTCTGGAGAGTGTCATGCTCGGACCGGAGGGCGCTGTGCTCGGACTGGAGAGTGTCGTGCTCGGACCGGAGGGCATCGCGCTCAGTCTGGAGAGTGTCATGCTCGGACCGGAGGGCATCGCGCTCAGTCTGGAGAGTGTCATGCTCGGACCGGAGGGCGCCGTGCTCGGACTGGAGAGCGTCGTGCTCGGACCGGAGGGCATCGCGCTCAGTCTGGAGAGTGTCATGCTCGGACCGGAGGGCGCTGTACTCGGACTGGAGAGTGTCGTGCTCGGACCGGAGGGCGCCGTGCTCGGACTGGAGAGCGTCGAGCTCGGACCGGAGGGCATCGCGCTCAGTCTGGAGAGTGTCATGCTCGGACCGGAGGGCGCTGTACTCGGACTGGAGAGTGTCGTGCTCGGACCGGAGGGCGCCGTGCTCGGACTGGAGAGCGTCGTGCTCGGACCGGAGGGCGCTGTGCTCAGACTGGAGAGTGTTGAGTTGGGATTGCAGGGAGCTTTTCTCATCCCAAAGTTTTTCTGCGTCAGCTCTAAGACTCTCTTTCTCGTACCAGATTGAGTCTCGTTGGTACAGGAGATCTTTTCTCTCAGCTTCAAAAGCTTTTTCTCTCTCTACCTTCTCATCCCAAAGTTTTGCTGCGTCAGCTCTAAGACTCTCTTTCTCGTACCAGATTGAGTCTCGTTGGTACAGGAGATCTTTTCTCTCAGCTTCAAAAGCTTTTTCTCTCTCTACCTTCTCAGTCCAAAGTTTTTCTGCCTCAGCTCTAAGACTCTCCTTCTCGGCCCTGAGACTCTCTCTCTCAGCTTCAAAAACTTCCCTCTCAGGAATGGTATTGACTAAGGCCCAATAAGCATTAGCTAGGCCCAAAATCATTTGTGCCTCCTGAGATCTGCCTGAGCCACAACATTCCTGCCTCAAATATGCAATCAAACTCTCAGGATTCTTCAAGTGTTCAGGAGTGAAGCTCCATAACACTGAAGATGTCTGTCCTTTGAGAATCTCTTCAAAGCCTCTCCACACTCCCTGCCACTCAGTATTCTCTGGTTCTAGGGAAGACTTCCTCCGGATGTTATAAATCCAGATACTGAGTGAGATTATTACAATAATCAACAGTAAGATCAGAGAGATTAAGAGTGTGGCCCACTGATCATTCAAAAACTGCATAAAGGATTCATAGAAAGAAAGAGGAGCACGCTTAAAAATCACCATTTCTGTATAATTAGTTGCATTAGTTGCTCCCTCTGGAGCTGTATACAGATACGAAGTGAGCATTGCTAACCATGCTTTCAATCCATTATACAATTGTATAGCTCCATAAGAAAAAGTGGCTAGCTTAAACATGGCCCAATATGTTCGGAGCGTCTCAAAAAAGGAACCAATGGCACACAGTCCCTGGTAAAACAAATTTAGTAGAGAAAACATCTTTTTTCCTCCAATAGAGAGAAAAAAGTAAAAGAAAACAAAGCTCAGCAGTGTTTATAAAATATACTGGAGTATTGGCAGTCCGCCTGGACTTTCAAGGTCAAGCTCGCAGGTGCAGAATCGCAAACACGAGATAGCTCCTTAACAGGGAAAAAAACTCGTAGCTCTGTTAAAAGCTAAAAGAGCAACAGAAGAAAACACAGAAAAACAGCAACTCAATTTGCCCGCATTCTCCACCAAAATCTGTCACGGTTTGAACGAAAAGTTCACCTGCGCCCGTGACAGGGGCCGTGGGCCCCGGAGGGGCCCTAGGCCGAAAGGAAAAAAAAAGTTAATTAGGAAAAGAAAACAGCGGCAACGATCTAAGGAGGCACACTTATTTACTAAATACTATATCGAAATACTGGATAACACAATATAATACAATATAATTGAAAATTGAAAATTGAGCTAACGAATCAAGCAAAATAGGAGAGAGAATGAGTCCCGTAACCGAGAGGCCTACTGTAAATCTAGGCGAGACGGCTGAAGGCTCCCACACACTCCCCTGAACGCCAGAACTCGAAAAAACGTCAGTCTGTTCTGCGACAGAGTTAATATAGAGTCCAGGTCCCGTGACCTATCGTGTTGTTCCCTGGGAGATGTAGTCTTCTTCTGTAAGTTGCAGATTCAGTAAAATTATTCATGCTTAATATGATGTTATGATGTGGAATACTGATAGCAAAAATTACAAAATTATTAAACCATGACACAACTATAGCACAGTACCAAAAGTATTTTTAAATCCATAAAAATAAAAAGAACATGAAAGAGAATATCTTGTGTCTATACTACAGCAAAAGCAAGGACTGTTGTTCATGAAAGGATTTCCACTCCACACTAAGGAGCCAGTCATGGTTGGTCTGAATTATGACAGCAGTTGTTTCAAAATTTGCAGGTGGGACTGGTTCTTACATTGTTCTCAGAACACGTGCTACTTTAACCCCCATAACTCAACACAACTGTATTGAAACAGAGGACCCGGCCTGCAGTTTCCCTTTGAATAACAAAAATAAGACTAACAATGAGAATTGAAGCACAAAAAAGAAATCCTGATGAAAGGAAGGAGCTTGCTCTGCTTTCTTCTGCTCTAGATTTAAAAGAAAAATAATATTACTGCCTCATCAACAGAGATGAGGGAGACGTTATGTTTAAAAGTGCAATATGTGGGAAATGAGTTATAGTATTTCAGGGAAACCTTGTGGATTCAAATCCTCTTTTTAATTATAGGACACAATAACTTTTTCTGATGAGAAGATATTCCAAACTTAAAATTGAGACAGTCTCATTGTTAACTTGCATGTTTTACCACCAAGCTTAAACCCAACACAAGTATAAGCTAGTCATAAAGCATGTCAAACTTTATATTACATTTCCTGCCTTTTATCCACTTGTCATAACCTTAAGGGCATCCGAAATACCATTTTAATTAACAAGATTGTCCTTGGTCTTCTTCTGATAACATTGTATTACAATGAAATATTAATAGGAACAAGCCTAAAATAACTATTACAGAAGACAGCGGTTATACTGTCCCAGTTTTAAGGACTGAGCCCAGATGCTTGTGTAATGACACCAGAAGCCATGATGACAAAATTAAGAATTTACCAAAATCAAAGGGAAGTGAAAAAAACAGAATGTCGTTTGGGGTGACAATTTTCAGCATAAGCCTTAAGACACACATTTATATGAAAATAAAACTGAAAAAGGATACACCGAAGTCACCCTTCAGAAAAAGACAGGAGTGTTTTGGTGGAGAAAATTAGCCCAGTATTATTTATATGTATTTCCTTTTCTGGTGGTACTTCTCAGAATCAGTCACCCTCAGTTCATCCTGGGAGCACCCTAGAGAAAAGTGCTCATCTAAATTGCCCAGGATAAGAGTAGTGAAAGACCAAGGAAGTGTGTCCATCCAAAGGAAGACAACTCCCTTGTTCCCTAGAAACCAGGGTGTTTCTGCTAGAAATATGAAATGTTTTCACTTAAGAATCAGAGAAATATTTTAAAGTGTATCCCAAGCACTTTAGGTGTATTCTTCATCTAAGACCAGGATGAGAGTTGTTTACACATTTACAAATTTTGTTTGGGAAGAACAATCACAAAGGCTTGATGGGACGATTTACTGTTAATGGTAAATAAATTTGAAGTGCAAATGGTTCAACAAAGATATTTTTCTACTCCATGCTGTCTATTAATAACTCATTTCCTAACTGCTCCTAATTTAGGGGAAATGGGTAGCTGCTAACCCAAATTATGCTATGAATTTGGCTTTCAGATCAACCTAGATTATATTAAAGAGGATGCTAAAGCTTATTTAGATACTCATTAAAGATAACTGCTGGAATTTTTTGTATTATTCTAATAAAATATTCCCTAGACTCAGGCAATTGCCTTAGTTCTTGTGATTTAAGCTGTTCTGATCACTACTACACGTAGGCACCTCTTGCTTCCTGAAGCTTTTATATACCTCCTTTATAAAGTGGATAAAAATGTGGAAAATCAATACAAAGATGATTTCAATGATTTTCTTGCAGTTGTTCCAAGATTTATGCTTGCTGTGATCTGGGACAGTCTGACAAATTAAAAAGAAATCAAACAATCTGTAAATAAAGTAACTCTGGGCAGAAGGCATAACTGTTGGGAAAATGTGTTTTATAGGTGTTACCAGAAGAATAGCAACAACATATTGGAAATCCTCTTTTTAAAACTCACCTTTGTATATGTGATATAGACTTCTTTATGTAGCCTTTTGTAAAATAGTTTAATCTTAAATCCATCTTTGAAACAAAATGAGGCTTTAATAGGTTGCTAGAAGTGAAGACGTGCTTATTCCTTCATTGTGCAATAACAGAAAAAGGTCTACAGGTTTTGTGGTTCCTACAATAAAATACATACACAATGCATGTGAACACAATGAAACTTCATTTACAATCAAGTCTGAGAGAATTTTAGTTCTGTTTACTGAGGATGCCAACAATTTAGGCATACATATATATATTTAAAATAATCTGTTAGTGTGATGAAAGAAAAATAAATCCAAATCTCACTCCTTACATTTGACATCTTTTTAACAGTTTAGCTTCCTGAAATACACATCTACACTATCTGCACTTTCTTTTAAAATTTCCACAGATATTTTTAAGGAATTGTGAAACTAAAGTGCTTAAACTCAGACCCCCTTCCTCCTCCCCGAATTTATTTTTTAAGTTTAAAAATGTCCCCCACTAATCCTGTCAAACCAGAATGTAAGAAAACATGAACTTGGGAGTGTTGATATTTATAATGAAAAATCTCTTGATAGTTGCAATGAAGTATTCTGAATAAATTTTCAAAATTATTTGGAGAACTTATGTGAAGAGTAGTTCTGAAAAGTTACACAATACAATCACTACATGATTATGAAAAGCAACAAACCTTGCCTCCCTTCAAACCTTAAAATGACTAATAAAATAAGCTATTTTTTTCAAATTATTTACTAAATTTCAGGATGAAAGTTTTATGCTTAGGTACACGTCTAGAAAAGCTTGAAATATTTATATTAGCATATGACAAGTGTCACAGTCCAGGAGAGAACTTAGTGAATTGTTTTTAAATATATATATATATATTTTTTTTTTCCCAAGCATTTCCTTAAAGCAAACCATATTCTTAAGCAGTGTGCTGAAGAGTATGAATGTGTAGAATACTGTAGCAACCACTAGAGACGTCAGAATTCAACTTAAGAGAAGTTATCTCAATTACCTATGTAAATCCAAAGTAGTGAAAAAGTGTCACAGAATTTTTTATACACTGTTATTCATGTGAATTTTCATCAGGTATAACTTTAGAATCATTTATGGTGGAAAAGACCTCAGAGATCATAAAGACCTTAAGTTTTAGATGAGTAAACTTATCTTGGTGTAAGTTAAAATTCCCAGGAAATCTTTGAGGAGTTCATTTTTCATATTTGTACTGCATAATTATCTTTTCTCTCTTAAATGATTTGTGCTCACAGAATTATTTTTTGAGCATCAGTGAGCTTATTTATAAACAGCTCTTGGCACAGGGCAGGAGTATGGAAGAGCAGAGATAAACCTAGCTATTACTATATTATACATTAATTAGCTTAACAACTTCATCAGCCTAACCATTGTCATCCAAGCTACAAAGCTCCAGGGTGAAAACTCAGAACAACAGAATATCATATTAAAGTATATATATTAGGTGTAGTGGAGATATTTATATTTATTTTTCTGGTGATATAAAGTGTTTGTGAAAAGCTCATGAATACAAAATAATAACTGTATTTTATTCACACAGAGTATTAATAATCTTTATTTTAGAAAACAAAGCATAAATATATTTTGTGGGAGGCACCCTGGGAGTGTATTACCTGTGTAAATTAGCAACCTGCTCATAAATTAATTTAGCTGGGAAATGAAATAATACATAAGAATAAGCTTATAAATATCTTTCATTATTGCACAGAATCAAAAGTTGCACAGTTGAAAATACACAGTTAATGAAGATACACAAATGTTATCTTTTTCCACTTTGGCACTGTATTCCTCAATTTAATTATTCTTGACATTCATGAAAAGATAACTAAATACGATAGCTCATTTAAAATGTCAGATTCTGAATTTCATGGGAAGAAGAAGGTAGACTAGTTTACTGAATAGATGACAGGGAAGGCCTGAGCATTGGATACAGTATGTGATAACTTGTTCTTTCCTTCTTTCTAGATTGTATGCCACATGTTCACCAAGAGTTCACATAACACGCTGCAAAAAATTTGAAAGGGAGTGGAAATAACTTGCCCTTCTGCAACAAATTAGAGAAGAGGAAGGCTCAAAAATGATTAAGAAATATTTCCATGCATGCTTACAAATCACCAGATAACAGTCATTTTTTCTTATGAATTTTAATTAAGTTAAGGGAAATTAACGGGCACTCATACCTTCATTACTTATTTATGTCCCCTAAATATACTTATGTCATTCTAAACTTGAGTAGATCCCTTGTGATGGGCTGAAGTGTAATCCTGGCAAGTCTGATGGACTTGCCTTATGGAAAAAGTGTATCACATCCCTGAGTGCTAGGGGAAGGCACACTTAAACAGCTGCTACTGAGGCAACAAAGCTAAGCTACTGAATTCAAGACGACAGTTAGACCAATGCTTTTTCTTTGATGATGAACAATTTAGAGTGGCAATCCACTCATACTGCAATGAGAGTACATGATGCTGCAATTTTATATTTTGCATGGGATCATTTAAATTACTAATGCATTACAGGTATAGTATAAAATTGGAAATACATCTTCATCATCTTATCTATGCTCATTACCAGTAATGAATAGTTGTTATGAAATAACATTAAAGCAATGTATTTAGCTAAATGAGACCAATGCATATGCTGTCTGGATCCCAAGGGCTGCATGCACCTTTGCCTTGAAATCCATCCTTACATTACTCTACTCTTAAAGACTTAAACAACTCTACTATTGGGTAAAAATGATGAAGGACATTTTTCAATACCCTTCTAGAAATGTAGTGACTCAAAATGGCAATTCATCATCAAGAGCCTGCTACTTTATGTGCTAAGAGCCTTTCTCAGCCTCCTTTAGGCCATCTGCTTGTTTCAGCTAGCTCTTTATACCATCAGCCTCTCCCATTCTCTGACTCAAGCATTTCCTGGTAAAATTCTCATCAGTACTCAGACTGATAAGTACTCACACACAGACAGTTTTGTTTTACTTTCTAGAAATAGTTATCTTGCTTTTTCCCACAAACATTTTTGTTAGAAGATCTAGAAGTATCAGAAGACACTGCAAAAGCAGAGCAGACTTGCATTAATTCATTTGTGAATTGGGAAGCACCACTGAAAAGTTTTCTCTATTAAAATAAAGTATCGAAAAACTAAGGGAGAAAATCTGTGACAGGCAGGAATATATGACAAGTACTCAAGAATGAAAATAATATAGTGAAAGTAGGAAGCAAAGTACATGTATGAATGTTTTTCTTACTTTTATGAAGTCTTTCATTTTGCTATTTTGAAATGTAGACTTAACAGGAAAATATTTTGCTGCTGCTCTTGTAATATTTTGCAAATGCTTAGCTAGCTGGGTGAAAAGGCATTGTACATGTAAATGCATACTCAAATATTCACACTGATATACAAGATCTTATTCCAGATGTAGAGAATATAACTGTTACACCAATAAACTACAGTGTTGTGAAGCATGAGGTTGAAGGCTAAGCACCTGTAGACTTTTCAGAAATGGAAGCACTCATCATGGTCCATTGCTGTGAAAACGTGTCTCATTAACGTAATCATAGGGAAAAAACATAAAAACTTTCGAGTCAGGGTACAATGATTACAGATCTCATGGTGATGAGGAAGATGGGGGTGGGAGATATGCAGAACTGGACACAGCACCATACTTAAGTAAGTGTGCTTGTTTGCAGAAAGAGCCATTGTGCATCTGGCAGACAGGCAGCAGAGCTCTGGACCATTTCCAGAAGCTGCTACAAAGTATCCAGAGACAGAGGTGGGCATCCATTGCTCCCTGCGCAGAGCAACCAGGCTGTGCATTGCTCCTGCTCATTTTGCCTTAAAGGACTAACAAAAACCAGTGAGCTTCCTTGTTCATTTTTAAGGAAGAATGCTTTCACAGAGGTAAGCTGATCTTAAGATGTTAATGAAAAGACGGGTGGAAGAGAAAGGAGAGGTAAATAGGTGACACTTCCTTTCCAAGATTTATAATTTGCTGATAAATACCGCTGTGCTGGAATATTCTTAACCATAGAGAAGCTTGATACTGTGAGGTCTTTTTTTTTCTCTCTAATGATCAGCTAAGTAGATATGGGAAGGCCAACTTCAAATACCTTGGAGAGTTGAGTTGGCAGAGAAGTTTTTATGAAAAATGGATTTTCATTACAGTTATCCCATATTTATTGTAGTGTTCCTAACACTTTGTATCCAGATATTGCACAAAGCAGAATCCAAAAGACACTGTGCTGATCTAGCTCTAGCTTACAAGCCCCCAAACCAAAAACTAAATATCAGGACATTTATTCTTCATATCTTAAAATCTTTAAAACGTGTTAAGCTGAAGTCACAGTCATTTTCACAGTATTGTAGAAAAGGTTTGTTCCAAATATGCTGGCAATGAAAATCTGAAGTTTTTAAAACCCTGTTTTCAGCTACTTTATTAAACCTGGTCAAATAATATGTGACGAGATAGATTCACATTTTTCTTCAGAATAAAGTTTAGAGTTCACTCTAGTCATATACGTATGGGATCATGCTGTTATTTGTATACAGTAATATTTAGGAGTTCATTCATTTTTGTACAAGAAACTGTACACTATTTCATATATTTATATATTTTTGATAGTTTTTATAGATTAGTTCAAATAGATTTTGATATCATCATGTATCTATTTTTACACTGATTTCAGTGGACTTCATTCTTCAAGCAACAGAACAAACTTATTCACGTACTGAACAAGTCAGCAAAACATAAGTTTACAAACAGCCATAAGGCCAGAACCTGTGAGTATATATATATAATACACTTATGCACAGATAGCAGGATCAGTTTCAGAATTATTCTCTTTGAGAAAATGTTAGGCAGCTTTGCTCAGGTAGTATATTCACAACAAATATTGCAATTATATCTCCTTTTACCTCTGTTCTACATAAGCCATATTCAAACTTTTGAGCACTCTGTGAAATAGCAAGAGTATCCTTTTCAATACTTCAACTGGTTTTCATATGTGATGCCTGGCACTCTGCTTAGCCATGGCAGTAATACATGTTGTGTTTAAAAAGCAACTGTAGGAACTACTTCAAATTACATCCATCAACTATAAATTAAAGATTATATCACTGTGACAGGAAAAGCAATTTCAATAATCACTATCTTCTATTACATTTTAAAAAATAATTAAAGCTAAAATCTATCACTGGCCTTATAAAAGTGATCATCTGGTTGTGTTGGTTTTTGTTTTTTAATTCTGCATAAATTAAAAATGACTTGTTAATTAAAATTTTTGTTTATACTTTCACTTTATTGCAAACAGATTTGTGAATGTGTATATGAATGACCTTTCAGCTCTGGTATAGAATAGACATTTTATTAAACAATGACAAGCAATAAGGCCTGTTTTTCTGGGGAAGGGAAGGATGCCCTGTTGGCTGTCATGCTCTTGAGAAGCACAAGGGATTGCACTGTACTCAAATGGTATAGAAGGTAAAACTGCAAAAGAACAACGAATTAATTAGAGCAATCATTTTTGAAGAGCAGTTCCAAAACCCATTTTAATTAGCAAATAAAGCAGAGTACTTGGTGCTTAAGAACTATTTTTGCTTTCTGATTTACTGGGTGATGGCAGTTGCACCATGGTTCGTAACAAATCACAAAATCTAGTGCCTCATTTTGCATGTAAAACACATTAAAATACCTTCTTCCCCATTCTATAGGGGCCTTTAAGATGTATTACAGTGGTGAAGTTTGTACAACCCAGCACAATTATTTTCTAATTAGCATCTTTTAATGTTGCACTGTGGCCTGAATCAGTTCTAGCATTGTCAAAGAGTGCTAGAAACAGCCCTATCTATATAACCCAGGCCACATGTGACAAAACTAAATTGGCACACTTCACTGTACAGCTCTTGTCCTCCTGGCAGCAATAGCCAGCTCAGTACCTCAGAGAGCAGGCTCAGCTGTCACTCACTGACCCATTAACGCCCTAGCTGCATCCTGCAGTGTCATATTCCTCATTCGCACAAAGACTGTGCTCCCTGGAGATGCCAAATACCTGCAGGAATGAGAGGACAGCAGTGACAGCAGCACTATCAAACAGGGCAGCAAACAACATTGCACAAGAGTGCCTTGTGCCAGGGTCCAAAACAGAGACTTGCAACACACCATGTTGCCCCGGCAAGCCAGGTATAAATGGGCTATCATTTCTAACAAACTGTTGCTTCAACATCATGCACACATATGTGTGTAAGAGGCCACTGCTGAGCAACTTTGGTTTACTGCAGGACCCATCCAAGGTGGTGTGCTTAAATAAAGCAAACACCTGCTGATGTTTCTGAAACGTAGGGGGGAACCACTGTGAGAATTATAAGGAAAATTTTGTATCAAAAATACTGCCTCTTTTCTGTACCCAGAGACCTGTCACTGACTGTACACAAAATCATTTAAGTAGACTGTAAAACACTGTCTGTCATAAAAAGAATATTGCTGCAGGTTTCTATGGAGTTTATACATCATTGGAAACAAAGCCACAGGTCCAGTTCGGTGCAAGAGTACCAATGCCACTCTTCCTAAAGGGCTCAGCCACCACCCCTCAGGGCTTTAACGCAGTGTAAGTATGTGACTTAAGCCATGCTCTAAGCATTGGGAAGTTAAATTGCACCTTCCCTATAGAAGGGTGTAGATTTGTGTACACACATTTATGTACATTCAAATATGAGAATAAGACAAAGTGTGTGCACACATGCAGAAAAATGAGAAAAAAAGACAGATAAATCAGTCTGAACCTTAATGGAAAAGATAAATTCAGGCAAAATCACAGCCGTGAGGTGAAAAGGAAAGTTGCAATTCTGTTGATTATGTGTAGGATGATCCACTAACAAGATTCTATTCCTAAAGATTCACACCTCTCTCTTGCTCTCCTCTCCTCACAGACATTCATGCCACACCCAAAACAAAAAGGCACAGAAAAAATGGCAAGGAGTTTATAGAAAAATGAAAATGAAATAATAATTGTTCACAAGAAATAATTCAATATTGCTATTGTTGTAGGGAACTCTTGCTCCATGCATTGCAGACCCCGTTTTCCAGCCTCTAGGCCACATTCAAAGACTGACATAAAATACTGATAGAATCCTCCCCCTAGGTTTGGTGAACAGCAACAAAAGCAAAAAGCCAAAGAAATAAACAAAGGGTGGATGCTTGACTTCTTATTTTTCCCACACAGAACTGAAAGATTGATTAAGTGATTCTGCTGCTTAAGATCTAGCATGAAATTATTTTTGGTTGACAAGCTGACACATGATATCCAGAAAAGAAAAAAAAACTGTCCTTATTGTGTGGTTCATCTAAGAGTCTTCAGAGAACTTTGTCTTCTGATTTTTCAGTACCTAGCTTGGCCCACCACTTAAATCAGGATCTATTCCTTATTCCCAGTCCTAGCTAACACTTTGGGCACATGCTCCAGTGAAGTACATGTTTCTCCTCGCTGAGTCAAAATAAACGCTTATTTTAATAGACTGTATAGCATGCCCAAGTGGGGGTGGGGGGTGGGAGGGTGGGCATGGGAGGGGGGCAATATCTCCCAGATCATTCTTGTTTGAAAACATGACCTGGATGAAGTGGGCATTGTGGGGCTGGATGTTTATTTCTCAATAATATTAAGCCTAATTCACTGTCTAAAGAGCAGCTACTCTGGCATAGTGACACAGGGGAGCAATGACTCATGTTAAGTGAGATTATTTCTGGTGCACATTCCCCAACATTTGCTTTGTTGGACAGGCCAAATTATCAACACCACTAGCTTTAATTATATCATCAGAAACATCTGGCTTGTCATATAGTATTCTCAATGAGATTGCACAGAGTTAGCTGAGCTTTAGACAGTTTGAGATTATAGATGCTTTGTTATGTATACAATTATAAAATTTCATAATAATGAGTCTGGAATTGAAATTATATAGGCTTATAATGTACCATTATGTATTAAGTTCTCATTTCAGACAGAAATTAATTGGAATAAAATGTAGCACATTTTTTCTTACATCACTGCCTCTGTGGGGCTGCTGATACCACTAACAGGAAGGATCCTGTTCAGGCACGGGAGCCAACCAATGGGATTCTGCCTGCTGAAATGAAGTAGAATGGTTGAGTATAACAGTGCCACACTGTACATTCTCACTTTTCTTTGAAAGTTGAAAAGGAGATTTATTCATTTCCACACAGTACTACTTTTCTAAAGGTTATTAGTAATTTAAGCACATGAGGATTGACTATTTCAAGATTTTCTGTGACAAATTTCCCTGTGATGTAGTTCCACTATAGCCAGTGGAAGTATGGGAAGGAAGAATTTGGCTTCACATGCATTAAAACTAAATGTTGCTGTCAAGATTTCAATGAGGATAAATACTTGCAGAGTTAAGTTTCCAGGTTCAGGCTGCTTTGCCAGCTTAATGCAAGACTCTAGTCACATACCCTATTGTGCATGGGTGAACGTTATCAGAAAGAAGATTCCCTCTCTTTATAGAGGTTTAAAGTGATTCCCCTGTCCTTCACCCTCACTTTGATGTGGCAAGCTGCCCTCACACACTGCTCTTCCCCATACTGTATTCACTACCAACAGACAGTTTGAAGAACACTAAAGCTCTCAAAAGAAACTTTTTGTCTCTAGGGGAAATGCAGCAGCTCAACTGCAGTAATCTACCTTGGTTTTGAAGTATACCCAGGCTGTGCTATATCTTCACATCTTCATGCTGGCAGCTGCTGCCTGTGGTGCTGTGTAGAGGAATCACAGGAGACTACAGTTCTCCACCCCCACAAGAAGCAGAAAGCAGCTACCAAAGGTTGTAATGTCCTACAACACATCCAGGTGAGAAACATACAGTCCTAGCACCCTCCCTCCCACCACATGCACAGCTGGAGAACGTGCACTGAATGGGCTCACATCTAGCAGGAAAACTCCATGTTTGTGATTACATCAGCACTTTCAGTCAGCAGCAATGAAGTGTGCTGAAAAACAAGAGTGCTATGATTGACAGTAAGAACAGAAACCCACAGCTTAAGGTTGGGCTTGATTCATAGAGGTAATGGGAAGGGGGCTTACTCTTACTATAATAGAAAACAAAGCAGGTTTATTTAAGGGAGAAAAACTCAGAAGAATGATACAAGAAAACCTGTTGACATTCAAGTCAGTGATTACAGAAGCATGGAACACCAAGTACTCATGTTATGCCCATTTCCTATACTTTTTAAATTACTTTTTGGTAGTCAATATATATACACACAATAAATATCAGTGCAAAAAATAACTTATGCCAAGAAAGGCAGTGTGCTCAGACATACCGTGTTTTTGAAGTACTTTATGTTTAATCACATTGTACATTATTAATATTTTATCCAAGCATTCTCTTTGATTCTTATATATATGCATGTATATGTATATACATACATATTCATATCCACACTATCCAAATATTCATGTATATAAATACATACAACCAAATGCAAGAGTGTGAAAGTGGAAATAAATAAGACAGAGTACAATAAAGCTGTCACACTGCTACTTTCATGACAGATAAAGAAGTGCACAGAACGAATAATCAATAAAGTAAGTAGGATGAACTGAGTCCCACAACCCTCTGGACAATGAGAACGGGATCCATTATATCCAGACAGGCCCTATTTAGTTCAGTTTCTTGGGCTGTTGAATCCTTCTTGTTCCTTCCACTCAGGAATTACTAATGTATTGCCTTAGCAATTTACATTCCTCTATTATAGTTTAGGTTACCTTCCTTTTTGACAAATGCTACATGAAATATTACTTCACAAGAAGAGGGAGCAATTATTTTAATAATGTTGTAGGAAAGTAGAAACTATTAGATTTCACTTGAATACTTTTAGTTGCACATTAGTGAAATGATACTGTTGCTTTAGGAAGTCTATTATTTCTTTCCATTAGAGACTTGTAGACTGCCAGTTCCAGCAAAGCCCTGAAAAACCTCCACCGAAGCTGTAATATTAGTAGTGGTAGCAAAAGAACAGCATCTCATTTGATGACTGGAATTCTCCTTTTCTGGAATACTCCAACATTTGGGGTATATGTGATGGACAGTTCTGATCCTTCGTGTGCAATATTGTATGATGTGCATTTCTGAGGTTCTTATCGGTATATCTGATAATATTTTGCAATATTCGTATGAGTGATGGTATTTATCACAGTACTTTATTTCTAATGAAATGCTACTTAGACTATCATTTTTGGAAAGAAACCAGAGGAAATACCACAGATCATTAAAATGTCTGGAATAAGTCTCTTTAGAGAGAGAGTCTATGATGCGCTGTTCTATGTGCAGCTAGGTTTATTTATGTGGATCTTTATCTGCCTCAAATAGACCTAGACTGCTTCAGTTTTCACCTATAAGAAAAGTGCCACCCCTCAAAGAGATAAAGCAGGGCATCCAATCACAGCAAACGTGGAGAGCTCTTGGTAAGCAGACAGGTATGGAAAGACTGAAGGCCTTCCAGACAGCTTCTAGCTATATAAATTTCACCTGTAAAGTTAAGTAGAAATGATGTTGCTAAAACAGTGCTTACTCTGATTTAACATATCCACAAAAGAGCATCTGGGAATTAAAAAATATTCACACTCCAAAGCACAAGCGCAATTAGCCATGCATGAATAGAGAACCCAGAGCAGCACTGAACAGAAATCTTCTGAAATGCTGACGTATTTCACCAACATAGTTTTCATCTTAATTTCAGTATTAGCACATGCAGTGGTCTTCTGAAGGACCTACAAGCATAAAAATAGTGTGACAGATGCTTTCAAAGGAAATCTTACCAATATTTTCAGTCATATTTTGCTGCATCTGTATATTTGCATGCATATGTGAACTTGTGTAACTTTTTCCCAAACAGCTCCTAAATTCTAAGCCTTTCTAGTTTCACTCATCCTCTCCTAATATGCATATTTTTGTGTAAGAAATGTGATCTTTCCACCTTTCCTTCTATAAAGTATAGCAAAGATATACTTACTGTACACTATCATTTTGTACAATTTTTCTCTAGTGTATGTGTATATTAGTAGTCTGCTAATTTATGGTGGAAAGGAACACTTCCCAGCTACATCCTATGATTAATAGGTAACTAAAGGAATGATTCTTTTTCAAGTGTCCATTTAGGGCCTGGAGCATCTTTTCCCTATGAATAGAGACTTAGGGAACTGGGTCTGTTTAGCCTTGAGAAAAGAAGTCTGAGAGGGGACTTGATCCAGGTTTATAAATACCTGAGGTGTGGGAGCCATAGTGGCGAGGCTGGTCAATAGTGCACAGGGACAGGACTAGGGGTAATGGGATGAAAGTACAGCATAGGAAGTTCCACACGAATGTGTGGAAGAACTTCTTTACAGTGAGGGTGACGGAGCACTGGAACAGGCTGCCCAGGGAGGTGGTGGAGTCTCCTTCTCTGGAGGCATTCAAGACCTGCCTGGACGCCTACCTCTGTGACATGGTGTAGGGAGCCTGCTTTGGCAGGGGGGTTGGACTCGATGATCTCTAGAGGTCCCTTCCAACGCCTACAATTCTGTGATTCTGTGGTATCTTCTGTGCATGTTCCAGTCTTCAGCACACAGGCACTTGACTTTCTAAGTAATGGCAAGCAACAATAGTATCTACTAAAAGAGCATTTGTTGTATTCATGTTTCCCATCTTGAAGCAAAACAAAGATTTGAAACAAACGTTATATAGCATGATATATAGCGTATTATTTATAACATGAAAGAAGAGCGATAGAGGAGAGAGCTGAAGACTTACAGGACCCTGAAGATGTTCTCCAAAGTGAAGATCATTTGATGTTTACAAAAAACTGCCTTTAAAAAAAAAATAAATCTGCTTATAGAAAACAATTCACTGTTCAGAGGAATAATTCATGTCTGACGTGATTTAGAAGCATCCAAAAAAAAAAAAAAAAAAAAAAAAAATGTAAGGGTAAAATTATTACAAGTTTCAACCTAATCTGAGCAAAGTTCATTCAGTCTGTTAATATGATAGGACTGACTTCTGTTGCTGCTGTGTAGTGCACAGATAAAATCCCATGACCAAATGAAGTCTATGAACTACACAAATCTCCACTAGTTCTTAAAATAGAGAGTGTAAGCAAACCCTAAATATCATATGGTGTTTAATCTCATTCAGAGAGGGAAAAAAAACCCCACAAAACCGCAGGATGAATTGCACTGCTTAAAAGCTCCCTCTGTAAACTCTCATTTCCAGGCATAAACTGCAACATATAATTTCTATTTATTATGCTGACTCAGGCATTGTTCTAGGAAATTTAATTTAACTACTGGGTAACTCCCAGTTGTTAGTAGAGGAAGCTTAATGTCATGTTTGTTTAAAAATGAAGAATAAAGAGATGCACATTCTCTATGACAAAAAGTTTGTTGCAAAATTATGTTACAGTAATAGAAGCAATACATTATTGCTATTCTTTGTGAAAAATATCATTCGTCTAAATTAAAAAAAAAAAAAAGAGGTTTTCCATGAAATAAGGGAAAAGACATGCATAAGAAAAGCAACTATGAATTCTAGTTCTTTGTGATTTTTTCATTCTCTTTTTAAATAAGATTATCAGAGAAAAATCAAGAGTAGAAGTGAATTACATTTCTCCAGTTAGACCATTTGTTAATATAGCTCTGGAATGACAACAATCCTGGCCAAAAGCACTATTACTGGATTCTATATCATTCTGGTGGTCCTTCTGAAATCAGTACAGTATGAATTGTACTTTTCCTAGTCAGCAGCATATAAATGTTATTTATATTCTGTAATATTTTAATGTTCATATGTGTTGCTATTTACATTCTTTACAGTTTCTCAAACGTCTTGATTGCTAATACAATCAATCATTTTATCTACTCTAGATGTTCATTATATGACTTAGTGGTCAATGTCTGTAAATGTCTACAAAACAAGGATTTTAACTCAGTTTATGTTTGATCACAGCAACAATCTTTTTTCTTCTCAGTCGGTACAAAAATAATTATGATGACCTGTTACTCAACTACATATAGCATCTCGATACACATTCACACTGGTGTTGAAGCAATACCAGTAGTGTTGCCATTATTACTACAAAAGAGTGTAATATAAAGAAGGTGGTTACCAAAATAACTTTATGAATGACAACTTATTAAACAGAATTATAGAGAAATATGAACAAAGAACCTGGATGCTTTCTGAAATTACTTTCTCATTGTGATTATATTAACTTACCACAATCCTAAAAATATGATTTTATTCATATTCTATCAGTTAACAGGTGGCTATGTTATGTCAGGGAAGGAGAACAGCAGAGAGAACACTCCATTTATTAGCATTATTCATAGACTTCCTATTGTAAACTGCATTACACTTCTTACTGTTCAGCATCAGGGAATGAAAAGTGCACTCAAGCTTCAAAAACTCAATGACAAGTTGCCCTCTACCCAGAGCTTTTCTCTGGCAAATATTGAAAAAAACACTGCTAGAACTCAGCATGTCATTTTTTAATTCAGTTATGTTTCCACTTGAAGAGGCAAACCAAAACAAAATTTTGCTTCCTCAGAAGCATCATGGGAATAAGATCCCTCCCAGCTTCAATAATTATTAGGAAAAAAAAAAAAAAAAAAATACAAAAAAAAAAAATCAATTTCTTGACTCCGTCTTACACTAAAATTACAGCCTGCTCATTAAGACAAGCTTGTATTCTGCTTCTCTGTTCATATAAGTCACAGATGTGAAACTGCAGGTCCACTGAGACCAGCAGAGTCCACAGCTGCAGTGGTCCTCCCCTACCACAGAGAGATGGGGGAGTGTGTGGAGTCACAATCATGCCAGTAGCAGTACAATTCTTCTCAGCTGAACTTTGACTATCCCTCTGACAGTTTATTTACAATTTAGGTCTCCAGGCTCAGGTGAGTTCTATCATATAAGTATAGAGTAATTGCAATTAACAACAGAGGAAATGCAAATGGCTTTTGTCAAGTCCTTTACAGCTTTAACATTTGATTCCTCATTAAAGAGGAGGAGGAAAAAAAAAAAAAAAAAAAGAGGATATTTACACCTTTAGTTACAATTAGTACTATCTAGATTTGTATAGAAAGCAAACTTACTAACTGGCAGAGTAAGATAGCTAGTCAAATTCTTTCAGAATTATACTGTAGTTTCCATCTTTTGACTAGACAATCTGTGGCCATATTTGCAAAGGAAGCAATGATAGAATTGTTAGTGATAGCAAAATACATTGTGCAGAGTAGTCTTTCATTTTGGAAGTTAACATATTTGACAGAAGGAGAAATGAGAGAATTGGACAGTTCAAATTACACACTGTAATGAGCCTATGCAAAACTTCACTGTGCCAGAGAAATGAGATGAAAAAGAGAAGTTTCTTAGATTCAGCTACAACAACTATATGCCAAGTGGTTTTAGATACCCACAGTGATGTTTATGGCCTAACCATACAGCCTAAAAGAGACTCCAAGATAAAACTGATATCCAGAAATAAGCTACTTGCTCTTCAAGATGAAAATAATCAGTTTTTCAAGTGAACATTTTTTTTGCAGAGCCTTGCTATGCACTGATCACATCTTCATGCCTAACGAAGCATCTTACAAGGAGTTAACCCTGTTAGTGGCTGATGAATCTCTCATGTGTGAAAAGAATTTTTCTTTTACAGGTGATGGTACATAATTTATTTCATTCTCAATTCTACGAAATTGGTTATCTGAATAATAAAAACTTTTCATAAACTAAGGTTCATTTTATATGAGTGTGTCAAAACTGTCAACAACAGCATACTGCTTACACACAACAGTTAAAACTTAAGTGTCAGCAGAGTAAATAGTAGTCACAGCACAGGCATTCCAAGATAGTCTTAATAAATTTCTACCCCAAGCAATTGATACAGAGCTTATGAATATATTGCTGTTTTCCATAGAATACAAAATTGTTAGAAATAACTTACATGAAATGTAGTTACCCAGAGTTTATATTTAGATTTGACTACAGAAAGTATTTTAAGAGAACAAGAACAGTTCTGCAACACTTTTCCATCTCGATTCAAACTTGTATTTGACTGTTTTTCTTCCATTTCTGTGTAGAATTCCAAGACACATCAGTTTTTTGATTGATTTTCCTACCTTTCTGAGCATTCTCCTTTTTATTTTTCTTTGTAACTGACTGAACACTAATGTTTGAATAGATATTCATTCATTAGCTTCATCTACATGATACTGCTGTATTTTCCTATGGTTCTGTGAAGGAACAGGCCAACAGAAATAAACATTTTTTCCAGGTTAGTTTTGGAGTAGTTGAAGGCAAGGACCTACTTTTAAGGAATACATCATGGTTATGATCCTAGACACTATAAGGAGAAAAAGCCCACAAAGAATTAAACTGTTTTAAACAGCTGCTAGTTAACATTAAATACTGAGAAGGTGGCTTGTATCTAGGACTTCTCTGCCTTTATCTCCACTGTGTCTACACAGAGCACTAAATGCCCTTTAGTTATTCACTAGCACTAAATGTCACTTCAAGAAAAATACAGAACCTCTGGAAGTGAATGATTTCTTGTCCTACCTACAGATATTATTATAGTGGCTCTTCAAACTTAGTCGTTCCACATACTTTGGATCCATAAGAGCTGATACCTAGTCAGTAAAAATTCCACCAGTCCAGATTTCACTATTTACCTCCTCAAAGCCTTATGTTAAAATAATATATTAAATTTGGGAAAAATATTTTTTTTTGTACAAAAACAAAAGTGTAATCTAAAATTGCAGCATCTAAGTTCTCTTACTGTGCAGCTTTAATCAATAAGATAATTTGGTGATTTTACAATTCTACCACGCATCTTTTCATACTGAGACTACAATTTGGTCAAAACATTCAAGATGATACTTCACAGGTAAACTTAACTCCAAGTTTTCTAGCTTTCTAGTGCTTTCATTTTGAATCTATGATAATTAGACTGCAAAAATCAATAGCGAATAACAGTATTAAATTCCATTCAAGAATAATTTAATTAATCTAAAATCCTGTTAGCCAAATCATTGTGTCTCTTCTTTAATCAGCAACATTATGTTATGCTTATGCTATTGTAAGGATAGGTGGCAGTTCTACAGTTTAGCCAGTTTCAGATCACCAAAGAAATGTAGTGGTCAGAATTTGGCAATAAAGAATAAATAGCTTACCCCTTTCCAGGGATAAGGACCTGCTGAAAACTCCCAAAAGGGGCAATATACTAGAAGAGATTCTTCACTTTAGGCTGTCAGCCCTTAAATGAGGTTAGGGAGGGCTGGACCCCTCATCTTCCAATTGCACAGGTAAATTGCTTGCACCTACTCTCATGATGTCCCTTACCAGGTGCTCAATGACTGGTTCAGACTGCTACCTAAAAGTTTCTATACAGACATGAGTTAAGACAATAAAAAAAATTATTAAAAACTTCCTTAGGAATCTTAGAAATCCCAAGGGTTTCATAAGATTACAAAAATATTGTCATGAAGCCTACATGAAGTAACTAAGTATGACTCTTAATTTTGTGGAAGAAGAAATGAAGATACGGGGAAACTAAGTGGCTTGTCCAAGGGTGCACAATGCATCAGAGTAACAGACAAAACAAGAAATCCTTGTCTCGTGGTAGCTAATGAGAACAAAATCAGAATTGCTCTGATGCTTTCAAATGTTCTACATTTGCTGAGATGAAGTCTTAAACTGCATTATACCTATGCCTTTCAAAAACTTCTGAAGCTTTTGAATATAAAAGATCATAAAATTACATACAAAGTTACTTTTAAATGTCTGTTTCAAGCATAACCTGAACATATTCTCCCATTGTTCTGAATCTGACATGAAGAGTCTTTTCTGCACTTAAAGTGCACTCCAGGCAGAACAGCACAGTCAGAATATATACACTTTTATTAAGTGAAGCAGTTTTCATAATATGTCAGTGTTTTAGCCAGAAAGTGATGTTTTGAAAAAGCTGCCCCACTTAATATATGTAAGTAACTAGATCACAATGCTCTTTCTACAGTACATTGTAACATAAGAAATACGTATACTGGCAGCAGAGCAATGTCAAGAAACTACAGTAATCTCTAGAAAAATCCTCCACATTTTGCAATTTATGTAGTGAATTATTTTGATGTAGTGCTGGTTATTGCATTCTGAGCTTCTATCTTTTATTTATATTGATTGTGTGACATGTACAAGATCATTAACGACCTCAGAGAATGTAACATCAAAATAGCCATGTCACTAGAAAGCAATGGGACTACACTTCTTAGAACTGCAGACTTTGAAGCCAGATTAAGTGTTTAACAGAACAAGACAGGAGGGAGGATGTTACTTGCTGTATAATCATTTTGTGGCAGGTGTACTCCATGGTGTATCCTGCAGCCTTTGTCTTTTAATCATCTGCACAGAAGGATCTCCTAAAGTGTGCATGGGGCTCTCTATAGGAGAGCAAGGCACATGGCAATGCTGCACTGACAACCTGATTATGATGTGAATGGACACAAACAAACTGTTCACCATACTGTTTCACAGAGCAAACACAGATGTAGCCAAGCAGTTTGTTCAACAGTTGGGTTCTGTTAGTTCATATCTTCCTACATTCCTTCTAGAAGTAGTGCTTTAAGTCTGCATTTAAAACCTCTGAATTTCATAGCAATAAAAGGACAATACCAGCTTTTCTTGTCATTTTAATGTTCTACATTGTAAGTTCTCATGTTAAGAATTGTAGCTATGAGCAATGCCTTGCATAACATGGTTTCAGTCTCAGTGGAGATTTTGATGAAAAAAAAATGCTAACTAGCATATCTTGAGTCACTATATTATATGTTCCAGTGATATGTCTATTTAATCCATGAAACATAACCTGAAATCCTATTTGGAAGTAATTTCTATTTTAATAATGTCAAATATATGAGTACCTTGTACACTGAAATGTTAATCTTATAAGATAAATTTTGTCACAGTTAGGAAGTACCAGAGGGATAACTGAATACATGTTTTGTACTGGACTATGTTCTTCAGTAATTTGTTTTTACATTATTTACATTTACCTGTGTATTTTTCACAGAATTCTGACATTATTTACGTAGAAATTTTTTAGGTAGAATATTTGTTCAACTGACTAACAATTTTTTCTTTATCAGGCAACATGTACTTTATACAGCAGACCCATTTTAATCTCTACAGAATACAGAATAAGCATCCTCACAGTCCTCACAATCTATGACACTATAGTTAAATTATCCGAATCCTCATCTTTGCTTACTGTAATAGCTCTATGAAGTAAATGTGTAATAGCAATTCCATTTTAGGACAGCAAGAGTCCAAGGTATGAACTGTAGTTAAAAATTCCTACCTGTTTTGAATGTTTTCTCTTCTTTTCTTTTGCCTAGCTTCCACCAGGGAAGGCAAGACAAAGTACATGACCACGCAGAAGGGCTACCACTAACATCAAATTTAAATCTCATAGTATTTATATCTTATTCTCTACTTACACACAGAACATTACGCATTTGAGAAACACTGCATCACACATAATAATAGATAATTTTAATAAATGCCTCTAATGATCATGATAAATCATAAATTATTTTATGTTTTAATTTCCTTGGGTAAATATATAGAAGCATAACATCTCATTTTCATTGCTGACCTGGGGTGAGAGCACAGCAGCGTGACATTTACAACAGATACTTCAACTGTAATTACCAAACAGTCAATATATCAATTTAATTAAAATCCTATAGTGATGAACTGCAGAAAGTATCAAAAGAAGTTAACTCAGGCAAAAACAAACAAGGGATCAAGACAATCAGTTGAAGCAAAATTAATTAGAGTATTTGCCTCACCAATTCAGAGGGCTATTTGAACCTCTGCTACAAGAGATCTTGCTGCAGCAGTCTTTCAGAATGATTTCTAGCCAAACTGATACTGCACACAGGACTATGTGAAATGTCAAAATGCAGAAAGAAAAAAACATCCAAGTTGAATTTCATATAAAGTTTGGTGAAAGAAAAGTAACCTCAGTTCCTGAGGCTTATCTCCTGATAAAATGAAAAATAAAATCAAGCTAAGCCTAAGAGAAATTCCTTTTATTTATGTATTTATTAATTTATTTTTTGGTAGAGTTTCTAACATTCAACCTCCTATAATTTCTGAACCAATAAACTTTGGATTGGTCCATCTTACAAATTATCAAACTCGTTCCGTATGAGGTACTTCTCACTAACCAGATCAAGGATGACCAAAGTCAATTAACATACATCAATTTTTTTTCTCCTTCCTGCTATTTTAAGAGTAATACAGTCTTCTTCAGATTTTCCTCAGGTAAAATCTAACTATTTCTTCAGTATCGTCTTATATAACACTGCAGGTGTTATAAATACACTAGAGGGGAGCTGTATTTAGGCATGCAGTCTGAGGCTTGAAGTGGAGAGAAAAGCATGAGAAGCAACAGTAAATTGTTTGAGTGGTTTTCCATAAAATCAAGAATTCAGCTCTTAATTCACTGAACTCTGACAAATAGAGCTCCTTCTTCAAACAGTAGTATCTGCGTGGGTTAGGTTATGTGTCATACTGAGAGTAATTTTGGCATGTGAAATATCAATGAGATTTAGTAAATGAAGATTCTTTTACTCTTCCTCCTTTCCCTCTTGAAATTTGCTAAAACTTCTTATCACATGATTGGTGATTGACTATTTATCTCTCCTAACATTAAGATGGTTCATTTTACTGGCTCTGTCAGATCAAGAAATCACTCTCCAAGATGCTTTCAACAATAGCTCTAAAAAATGTACATGCAGTAAACCACATTTTTAATGAAACCAACATGAAAACTTCAAGTGAAATCCAGGAATAGGTTTGGTGCCAAGAAGAACACCAGGAGCTTTCAGAACAGGATCCAGCATAACTGGCATGCTAAGTACAGGGTCAGATGCATCCTACACCATCTCTGTGAGGACAAGCAACAGGAAATGCTGCTTGGGAGTAATGTGCTGCTGTGAACAGCATCCTCTTTGTTTCCAGTGTAGGGAAGTGATTGTGTCTGCTCAGACAGACAGGGCTCCAAAGCTGAGAGTGGTTTTCTGGGAAGAGGGGGTACCACAGTTTTCTAAAACATCGTGCATGTCAGGCTTCTCAAATTTGTTATTAGAGTTGATTCAAACCAGCAAGTTTTACTTGCACAAAGACTGCTTTAACCACAACACTATTTTACTTGGAAGACCCTGGAAAACAAAACATTGCCAATAGTCTTTTGGCTGAGATCTGGATTTCACTTTTCCAGGCAAGTGTTCTATGGATTCATCTTCAAGTTTACTCTTTCCTCCTGACCTAAGAAAGACTACTGTCCTGCAACAGAACTTCAACGAGAACAATGTATGTGCTCGTTCAATTTACCTATTGGCAGGTGAATAAATATCTTCACCTTGGGGAAAGAAAAGAAGTATTGCACAGGAAATATTGCAGCAGAAATGGACTTTATTTGCATCTGTTACTTTTCTAAGATAAATTCCCAAGCACATGGTAATCAAATAAATAGGGTTCTCAACAACAGCAACACAAGTCATAATTGGATTTTGGGGGGGATCTGCTGCTGTTAGTATGCAACAAATATTTTGAGAATACTTCCTGGTTTGAGCTTCTCGGGGAGTTTGGAAAGGAACAGTAAATCTGGAAATTTCATGACTGTGATTTTGAACCCTGGAACTTAAACTTCACTTACATTCTACTCCAAGCAATTTATGTTTGGATTTAACACGTTTTATTTCTAAAATATCCGGTACTAGTTATAAGAGCCATGACGTATTCATTCTCTGGAATGTGGAGTTTTCTGTTTACTATATTTTACTTTCTGTGAAAATCATTCAATTTCAGCATATTTTACTCAATTTTTTCAATAAAACTGCAGGCTTTTTCATGGAAAACTACTTACGTAGTATTCAAATTCTACTATGTAAAACAATCCAACTGCTATTATTGCTTTTCATAGCCATTTGCAAAAATTTGGTGATTCTTAAGGGAGGACCCCATGAAACTATTCCTTACTGATATAGGATCCCAGTCAGTGCATATTTATTCTTTCACTGTTCTTAATTTCCTTCCCTCTGGACACCCCACTGAGTGGCATCATTTGTTCATCTAAGCTGTACTTGTCACAAGAATCAGAGAGTGAAAGAAAAAGCAGTTCAAAAACACTGCTTGCTGAAAATAACATGGGCCTAGTCTGCAGATGCTGCTTGGATTTATTTTGGTTTCAGCGGTCTCTAAGGATCTGTTGCTTCTCAGTAGAAGTGAGCTGAAGCTATGTCCTAATGCCCCTTTCTCTCCAGTCACCTTGGGATATGGTAGTGGGCCAAGCAGAGAAGTGTGCACTATGACAAGAATATTTGTGAGGGTGTTGATAAGGCAGGAAGAGCAGAAGCCAGCAGAGAGACCCTAGACTTAATTCTCTGTGAATAATAGTCAGCAAGAACAAGTAACAGAAGAGCCAGGGTAGTCAACCTGGAGATAAAAGAGTCCTGGTTTACATTCTTCTGCTATCATTCCATCCCTTGCCTATTTCTCTACTAATTTTACTGTAGTGCTTATCAAAGCTACATTATAGGGGAATAGCCATTCTACCTTCTTTTCCTTTGTGAATCCACATAAAGATACTTTTAGCAAATCCTGTAGGTGAAAAGGATAACGAGCCATGCTTGGGGCTCACCCTGCCTCCTGGATGAGACAACAGAACAGACAACAGAACAGCTACAGATTGGCAAAGCACAATACTGTTTCTATGTCCCTGCTAAGCCAGCAGTCTTACCTATCTGTGATGGCTACAGTATGGTGCAGTTTTTGGGGGGCTGTAACAGGCCGCTTTTATTCCCCTGCATACAACTAGTACTTCCTTTTGCAAAGTTCCCATTGTCCCACTGTAGTGATGTAATGCTGGACTATTTGTTTAATTAAGGTTTCTTAATTTAATCTTCTAAATTCTTATTCATTATGAAAATCATAGAATCATAGAATCCTTAGAGTTGGAAGGGACCTCTGGAAGCCATCTAGTCCACCTCACCTGCAATTAACAGGGATATCACAGCTAGATAAGGTTGCCCATGGCTTGGTCCAACCTCAACTTGAAAGTCTCCAGGGACAGAACATCAGCCATAATACTAGGAAACCCGTTCCAGTGCCTCACCACCCTCACTGTAAAATAGTTTTTCCTTATTTGTAACCTATATCTACCCTCCCTGAGACTGAAGTCATTTCTCCTTGTTCTATCCCCACAAACCCTTCTAAAGAGTCTGTCCCCTTCTTTCCTGTAGCTCCCCTTTAGATACTGACAGGCTGCTATCAGGTCACCTCACAGCCTTCTCTTCTCCAGGCTGATCAACCCCATCTCTCTCAGCCTCTTCTCACAGAAGAGATGTTCAATTTCATGGATCATTTTTTTGTATTTGGAGAGAAGGATGTTGTGGAGTATCATGTCAAAGACCTTACTGAAGTCCAGACAGATGAAATCAGTGGCTCTTCCCTTGTCCATTGATGCAGTGACACCATCATAGAAGGCCACTGGGTTGGTCAAGCAGTATTTGCCCTTGTTGAATGACCAATTGACCTCATTGCAGCCTTTCAATACCTGAAGGGAACTTACTCCCAGGAGGGGTGTAAACTCTTCAAAAGGGCTGACAATAGCAGGACTAGGGGAAATGGTTTTAAGTTAAAAGAGGGAAGATTTAGGTTGGATGTTAGGGGGAAGTTCTTCACTAGGAGAGTGGTTAGGCCCTGGAACAGTCTGCCCAGGGATGTTGTGGATGCCCCGTCCTTGGAGGTGTTAAAGACCAGGTTGGACAGGGCCCTGGACAACCTGATCTAGTAAAGGTGTATGTTTGGTGGCCCTGCTAGGCAGGGGGGTTGGAACTACATGATCCTTGAGGTCTCTTCCAACCCGGGTCATTCTGTGATTCTGTGATTCTGTGATTCTGTGATCTATATACCAACATTTTCAAGAAAAAAAGGTCTGTACCTGAATGCCATCTTAATGCATAATAAGACGGCTAATATTGTTATGATATCCTTCCCCTCCTCCCCCATCCCCACCCCAAACACACACAATTCAGCTAATACTTTTTCTGTAGCTTGTTCAGTTTATAAATATATATTCTAGTTCTCAAAGCTTAACTCCTTTTCCTGCTTTAAATCCTTTTCCACATTCTAACTGCACACATTAATAATTTTTCAAGGCATTGCTATTCCTATTATTGTATCAAATTTTTCTTTCCATTCCTTACACTTGCATGTCAAACCTAAGTCCTAACAGATATCTCTCTTCCCACCATTGACCATGCTACTGAGGATATGATAAATGAGTCAGTTATATCAAACAAAAATATTTTAAACAACTTCCAAGAATTCAACATAGAAACCTTTAAAATAAATAGAAAAAGAGAATACGAATTATTATGAATAAAAAATGGAATTAAATCATGTCATATGTTAAAGGAATGGGGTCAAATTTTCACAGTTTTTCAAAGCTATTAAGCACATGTTTTTCCCACTTAAATGGGACTTGTGTGCCCCGGTGGCACAAGTGGTAGGAATGCCACGTTGCAACACCAGAGGCCCTGGGTTCGAATCCCCCCTGTGGTGCAAGTGGTAGAAGTGCCGCTCTGCTACACAGAGGCTCGAATCCCGGGGGGTTGGACTCGATGATCTCTAAGGTCCCTTCCAACCCGCATGAGACTATGATACTATGATACTATGAAATGTAAAATCCTTAAACTTGTAACTCCAGATCCACATTTACAAGTTCCAGTTACATGGACTTATGTTTAAGCAGGGTGCTTCAGCTCTGAGTTAGAATATCCTGGGTCATTGTTTAAGGTACTTTGCATTAAGCTTGTATGGACTAAGATAGCAGATAAAACTGAAAGATTATTCTATATTTTTTTCCAAGACAATCATTTATTTTCAAGGTGAAAGACTGTAAATGTGTGCATAAATTAAAATAGCAGTTCCTTTCTTAAGAGCTTGCTTTTAGCAAGCAGTGTAGCCTGGTTAGTGCTATTCCCAGGATGGAAAATGGCACTGGGGAGGAGGCAAGTTGTGCTGCTTGCAAATATTTGCAAATTCACTCCCTATGAGAAACTGTGGTTATTCATGTTATCAACATTCAGAAGAATAAAGCATGTTTAGTTAGTTTTTATGTCCAGATGGAATTATATAGATCCTGAACTTGAATTGTGGCCCAGTATCTAGAAGGAGAAAGGAGGTGCCAAAGATGAGACACTGCACTCTAGAATTAAGTGAACAGAAGACATTTAGATATTGATGTGAAGTGGCATATGGTACAGTTCTGATCCAAGAAAATACAACCACAAACACTCAGCACATAAGAAGGAGAGCTTCTGTCCTTTCCAGTCAAATGTGAAAACTCAAGGAGAGACATTTCCATAATTTTTAAATGATTTTATTGGTATTAGCCGAAATGGAGAATATTGGAAATTCCAACAACAACAAAAATAAAATGAGATGAACAATAAATAAATGAAAATGTCTAGAACTTAGTCTTTTACATGAACTACAATGCCAGTGTGTGATTCTTTCAAATTGCATTTACACCTTATCTCTGGGGAAACAACTACAACAATCACAAAAACACAGTCAATAAAACACCAATCAGTATTTATAAAGAAGCCTTGTTTCTGTTTTGTTCTTAACACTGGCATGCAGAACTGTAACTTGAAAGATAGCACAGCTGAGTTGCTAGTCTCTGGTAAAATAATAACCACCATAAACTCTGGTAGGTGTATCATATGCATTAATTATCAGTATGGCTAATTATTATTGGTAGTGACCAATCTTTGCTTTTCTAATTACTGCTGATGGATGAACATGATCTGTTTTATTAAAAATTATTTCATAATATAGAGGAAATCCATAACATAGTTACACAGTCTCTGAAAAATGGCTTAAAAAAAAAAAGAAAAAAAAAAAAAAGATGTGATAGAGAGGCCCTTTGGTACAACGAACAGATTCTACAGGGCAGTTTTTGTGTTTTATGTAGTAGGTGTGACAAAACATCCACAGGGTATTCAAGCTCATCAATTTACAAAAGCTAGCTTTCCAGTTGCATCCATTATAGTTTTACTGCCAAAAAGAAAAAACTAATGGCCATACATATTTTGGTGCCAAAACCTAATGAGCAATAATCTCAGAAAGATCTATTCTGTAATTCTGGCTGTTTCTGAAGAATGAATGCAACAAAGAAGAGACACAATTATTACTAGTAATCCTATCATAAATGGCAGAGAAGTAATTCACTAAATCAGTGTCTGTGCTTTATTGTCTTATGAAATCTTAAGGGAACTTCAGGAAGGTTTTGTTTGTTTGCTCTTTAAAAAATGCTGTTTTACCCATGCTCATTATAGGTCAAATTCCTATACCTTGTCATAGCCTTCTGGGTATATTCTTCCATATTAAACTGTGTATAGTTGAAAATTTTAAATATCAGGAATCTATTGAGAAATCTTTACATGTTGTAAAGATAGGCATTTGCTTTGACATTATTAGATGAAAAAATGCCTTTAGTCATGGGCATCCTTTAAATGCAAAACAGTTATTATTAACACCTGTTATTTAATTATAAGTTAAGATTAGTTTTTGAGATGTGACATTTAAATTACACACAGTAATAACTAGCAGATAAATTCTTGGGAGGAAAAAAAAAAAAAAAGACTAAACAGTACTGTTTTGAGCAGAAAATGTTGTTCAAGATTCCAAAATTAGAACAAATGATTTATTCTCTTAAATAAATCCAATGGGAGTACATTCACTTATATATAGCAGGGTGGTTTACAATGGATAACAGTTTAGGTAGTCTTCAGAAGTATCAGACAATGAACAGAAAAGTTCTGAGTTTTTTTTTTTGGTTTTTTTTTTTTTTTTTGTTGGTGCTTTTTTTTTCTTTTAACTTTGTGACAGAAGATAAACTGATGCCCTTGAAGATGAAGATGTGACTATGTCAAGTGCCATAGACTAGTAACTTTTATGCGAATTCCCCTCAGTATTTCTCTGCCCTTTCAGACAAATCATTCAGACATTTTTACTCCCTGGGCCACTTAATACTTTGACTTCTTGGCTAATATAAAGAGCTCAGTAGCAAGTATATGCCAAACATGTATGTTGTCTCTGTGAAACTTATTGCGAGAGTCTGTAACTTAAACCAAATCTTATGATTCAAGTCTATATAATTTTCTCTATAACTGTAATCAAGTAGTTTGTGTGGAAATTAACTACATTTTTAGTAAATCAATCTACATACTTATGATTGTTATACTTTCTGTACATTAATATTAAACATTAAGAACTTAATTCTTACTCATGACTTTTCAATTAAATTCTACAACCTGTTCTGAAAACAATACTGTATAACTGTCCATCAGCTCATATAAGGTCACTACCTTGTATCAGACAGGATATCAGTCTGGCATCAGCCAGGAATAACATTTTATTTACTTATCTGAGCTAGATTTTGTGCAAGTAACCTGAAGGTAAAAGATATGGACATTTCTTGGCAACTCTCTAGAGACATCCAGTTCTTCAAATTCTTCTAAACATAGAGTCATAACATGTGGCTCTGGGCAGCCTGGTCTAGTGGCTGGTGACCCTGCACATAGCAAGGGGGTTGAAACTGGATGATAATTGTGGTTCTTTTGAACCCAGGCCATTCTACTATTCTATGATTCTATGATAACATAGCAGGTGTTCAGATATAGCTGTTTATTAGCATCTCACCCACCACTTGAAATTCTGGGACCTTACACCACCCTTCTTTCCAGAAAGTCTTGGAGAAGAAAGAAAATGAAAAGTTTCATTGTAATTTCAGTTCATGTAGGTTTCTATGACAAAAAACAGTCACCAGTATTAAGACATAGAAACTCATTATGCATGAGAATTCAATATTTTTAAATCTGTAAATTTATGTAATACTACAGCATATATTTTTAGTGATAAAACAGAGATTTCAACAATGAACTTTAAAAAGCAAAAGCTACATCGTTTTCACTGATCATTCCTTATATGCTGTGAGAACACCACCACAATTCTTACAGAATTCATGAAGATAAAATTATTAATTAACGCTATGTCTAGTATAAAATTGCAACTGTACTTCTGCCTTGGGATAGATCAAGTGGCTTTTAAAGCTCTTCAATATCTTTGCTTTTTTCAAGCTGTGATTGTTATTAATTAAATCTTGTTTAACCAAATGGCTTAGCAACATGGGTTGCATAATGGACAAGATATAATCCATTTCATGCCCTTTCCAGACAGATTTAGATTTGCTAACAACTTGTCCAACTTCTATATAAATCTCCACAAACTGAAATCCTAGGTCTTTCAGTAAAATGTACATGGTCCAGCTCTGCTTGAGGCAGTGCTGCTCAGATGCATTTAATTCCATAATTCACACAATAAAAAATGTATATTCATTGGTGCCCCTCTCCACTTACATACCCCTTAGTAATGCAAATGATTCAGGAAGTAGTGCAAAGCGATGGCAATAATTTTGATACCTGTGATACAGAAATAGAGTATGCATCTGAGTACTGAAATGAGTGCACAATATGGGCACAGATCAAGCAAAATCAGAGAAAAAAGCATGGGAGCAATTGGATTCCATCCAAACTGTCTGAAATGCTAACCAGGACCAAAAAGTAAAACGTAATGTTTTTTGTTGCTGTTGTTATTGTTGTTTTGGTTTGGTTTGGTTTGTTTTTTCCCCAAGACATTAGGCTGCTTCCAAACAACCACTGAATAATTGATTGTGCCTCAACTGTGGGTATTCTGTGTAGCCTCCTGGCTTGCAAAAACACTTCATGCACTGAAAAACATCTGTCTTAAATTCCCCTGCCTTCCCAAAGAAAGGGGAAATAGGTATTCCTATGGCCAAATTATTAGTATTAAACTTTACAATAATGATTCATAGGTAAACATTGATAGAGGTTCAGTATTTTTAAATTCTTACCTTAATAAAGAAATTACATTAGGTCTTTCATATGATATGACTGATTGATTAGGATACAAGGAAAAGGAAATCTGGTGATGATATATATGAAAAAAGCATCACTGTTCTTGTGGTGAGGGGTTTGAAAATGAATACATGAGTTTTGAAATGTGGTCTCTACAGTACTGAGAACAGATGGACAATCACTTGGACCTGCTGGCTCTGCTATTTCTAACACAGAACAGGATGCCATTGGCTTTCTTGGTCACCTGGGCAATAGTGAAGGCACCTTGGCCTCAGCTTGGTACCTCATACAGATGATATTTTCCCTTTTCAATGACAAAATAAAAAAAGAAAAAACTTTTTCAGTGGACATCTCTCTTTTCTCTAGATATATTTTTATTTCAGACAGGTTATGTATTTGGAAGAACAAGTAGGATGATGTGTAGCTACTGCTACTTTACAATTGTTTTTTAAAAAGAATCATTCAGTTTATTTACAGAACTAGCTGCCTAATGACTGATTTTATGTCCATGAGATAGCTCTCATTGACTTGTGACATCTACCAGAAAGGAGAAAACTGTTCACTCACCAGTGTCTTGGTACTGAATTCAGACAATACATTGCTCAGAACTTAGCAAATTGTTTCTAAACCCTGAGCCTAAAGTCAATAAAAGCTTTATAGGCTTTTTGACTTTCTGCACAGGAGAAAAATAACTGTGAGTTTGTTGTTTGGAAAGGCATTGATTAGCATATTGTTGGAATAGAGTGTTGACCTAACGATCACAGGCTCAGCATGAACAAGCTTTCTAAATAGAAGTATCTAGCAGAACAAGTATTCATTTCTCTATCAAGTCAACCTTTATTATTAACCATTTCCTTAACTTGGGAGTTCTACATTCCAGTTCTTATATTACACATACAACCAAATAAAAGCAAAAATAAGTAAAATCAAATTAATAACTTATTAGTAGAACAATTATTTCAATTTTTTTGTTCAAAGTCTCTTAGAAATGAAGGCATATTTTCATCTAACCTGTATTTTTCAAGATATTTACTTAAGTAAAACTGAAAATGATCATGAAATGGCTCAAACATGTGAGGACAGTCCTAGAGCATCAAGAAAGTTTCCATACGCACTGCTATCCAATTCAAGATAGTTGGCCATAGTTGACATGGGACTGCTGTATTTAAAATATTACCACTGACCAAGTTGTGATTCAGAATTCAAAATGATCATTATGAGCTTTTTTGACATTTAAAAAGGCCTTGCTTCTCTTGATCCTAACAAAACAAAACAAAATGAAAGGAAGAAATTCATGCTGCATGAAAATTTATATTGGCCTGTCCTGGGAGACATTTCATTGCAATTTGGCATTGTAGTGAAACAAAGTGGGGTTTTTTTTGGCTCTGAAGAGGATGGAACCTACAGACTTTTCATGTAGAATTAAGGTTGTACAAGATGCAAGAGCACTGCACAGCCCTCTTTTTGCCTGCCTGGTCTTGGTTGTCTTTCACAGAGAGTTAGTCCAGTGCAAGTCCCAGTTCCAAATTCAAATTCATGAGGCATCCACACTTCCTCAGGGAAGATCTAGATTTAAAGTAATACTGTTTATGTTCTATTTGAGTGTATGCTGCATGTTTGATGTTGGTAGTGAAGTTATACTGAGAATATGAAGAATGGGAACTTTTAGCAAAAAAAAAAAAAAAAGCCAACAAAAAAACAGTGAAGATTTTAACATATGTTTCTGTGTCACTGACTGAAGACAGGCTACATTCCTTGCTCAGAACTAAGATAAATTGGCACCTGCAAAAGTTTGTGATTGTGTGCTTTAGAGGGTTCAAATGAACAACAAAATGTTGGATAAAAAGACTCTATATATGCCTTATTATGTATTTACTTCTGTGGATGACTGTAAATTGGTCTCATATATACTAGCACTGTTACAACATGCCACTATGCAAATTCATTCACCAATACAAACCAGAAAGGATTTTGGCATATACTATACCTTTTGGTGTATATACCCCCTTTCTAAAACAATATAAGACTGTGTACAGTGTGATTCTTCCAAGGCCTGAGTTTGTTTATAAAGCCATTGTTAATTAGCATGCTTTTTCAACCTTATGTCAGAATGCTAAATGCCTCATTATCTGATTATGTCTACACTATAATTATGTATCGTTCTCACTTTTATACAGAGGGCACTGAGGCAAAGCATGAACTGACTGTTAGAAGGGCAAATTAGAGCCGGGACTGAACGCTAGCCCAAACCTCCATGTAGCTTAAGATGCTTCTGTCGTTTGGCTCTGAGGCTTACTCCCCAAAGAAGGAGAGAGGAAATTTTCCAGCAGTAGAGATTTTCATAAGGCAATCCACTTCCGTAAGATCACATACTGCCTTCACAGTTTGGTATTTATAAACTGAAAGAAGACTGGCAGATGAGATGAAAGACAGAACTCTAACTGAGAAAGTGTGCATTTTAAGGTGGTGTAAAGGGGAAATACTACAAAAGGGAGAATTAAAGCAGTAGCACAAGTCAGTGCAGTTACACTGGTATATAACTGGCACAAATGAGATGAAAAAGCACTGGAGTAATTTCATCTTGCTTTCAGTTTATGCCTATCATGTTTATGTTCAAAAGTTCATACTTTAGTTCAAAAGCACATACCTTAGTATAAAGGTAAAAAGCACTTCTAAAAATGTATTTGTCTGTTTAATATTTGTGTCTTGAAATGAAAGAAATTGCATTCCATTGGTTCCTTTTTACTCTATTCATCATGGGGAAGGAGAACATTTCCTCAGACGTAGAAGTATATTACACCGTTGCATCCCCAGCCATTTCTCTGCAGTAATGGGCATATGCTAAGTGTGAGTAAGCATCTAAATAAATCCTGGAATATTTTCAAAATGGCAAATGAATGAATCCAGGAGCCTAATTTGTTCCTATTCTCTAAGCTACTTTAGGCTCATTTATGCAGCATTTTTCTTTTCGGTTTTTTATTCACTTTTACCCTCCTCTCAGTGACTCTAATATCCTTGAATTTGTATATCAACTTCTGTGAAACTTTATCAAAGCCTTACTCAGATTGCAGTCAATCAGATCTAAAGTATCCCCAGTCTCTAATTTCTTTGTCCCACTCGCCACTTGATTAATTCTTTCACATACTTCTGACAAGATCTGCTTCTAAAAACCCATGGCTCTTGGCTATTCCTTAACAGACTTTTATCTAACAAGCTAATAAGTTCATCCTTTATAAATACTGCTATAAATCTTTCTCAACACAACAGTTGTGTCTGTTGTCTGCTTCACAGCTTTAGTTATTGGCAATGTACAAAATGTCAAAATGATACAATTTTGGCAGTGTCTGATCAAGTGAAGGTGTCCTCCATTTGAGCTGTGTCTCCATGGTGTTGAGTTTATAAGACAAGATTTAAGACATGCTCTTATCCCAAACTGCTGTGGCATCACTGCAAAGTGTAGCAGAGGGAAGAGAGGAGGGAACAACTAAATAGATTTCAGAGGCTGTTAGTTGAGAAATGATTTAGGGTTTTGGAGAGGGTTTTCTCAGAATTGGAGAAGAAAACAGTCCAGAACATTAAAATATGAAGTAATTCACCTGCTTGTCCAAGTCATGTTATACTTTATTGTTTCAGACAAGTAGTTGTCCATCCTCTTCTTCGAGACATAAACTAAAAGATTACCATAGCTTACAATCTCTTCCAGAGCTTCATTTTCTCTTTACTAACAGAAGATTTCCTATAGGACTCTTTGCTGAAGGATGCAGTATATTAAAATATAAGTACTATTAATATTACCCCCCAGAAAATAATAAACCCACCTTCAACATCTAAACAAAAACAGCAACTAAAAAAATATGATGGTCACACAGCTTTGAATTCAGGAATTCCCTAAACTCCAATTTACTACAAGTTCAGAAATACAATGAGAAGCATTTTGTTCTAAACCTAGTTTTCACCCACTTTTCTAAACAATCACTGCTCATTAGTATCAGGGATACTTAATGAGATGGACTGGTTGATGCAGTATAGCTATTTTCATGTTTTTGCAACCTCATTGCAACCTCGTTGCAAAACAACTGGACTCTCTACAATGAGTCTGCATGGGTAGCGTGACCATCAATTCCTAGTCCCTTTAATTTACACTGTCAAAAAACTCCATGTCAGAGTCAAGCTCCTATGATGTTGCACTGCAGAGGCTGCACTGTTACCTCTGTCACACATTTCTACTTGTTGCTCATATGCCTTCAAGACCTCATATTAGAAACAATGGACTGAGAAATGGTCCTTTAAACAGAAATCCTCTAGCTGCAAAAATATTTCACAGTCCATAGAGTTTCTTAGGATGGTAAGTAGTATCTGCAGTTAGCCCACTTTTATCATTACACTTTGAGTCCTACCAGTCATTGCTATCTATTATTTTTATTAATATTATTCCTGTCCGTTCTGCTATAAGGACTCCAGTAAAACAAGTTCAGCTCTCTTATAAATGCTCTCATTTCACCTAGGACATCTTTACTGTTTTTCAGGGACTCAGTTTTTCCCCCTTTCTTCTTTTATCACCAAGGCTACAAGCCTTGGCAACAGGGAAAATGGAACATCTATTTATAGAAGCAATGAGTGAGGAGTGCAGAGACCTAGAGATGGACCAATTAGTAACTACTCTGTCTCGTTAGCATTCCATTTAGGATAGAATAAAAAAAGGCAAATCTGAGGATCATCTGCATGAGATGCTGGAAACAATGAGTCCAATCTGATACTGCCTCAGGGAAATACATAATTACAAAACAGTATGGGTCCCAAAATGGGATCCTGTAGAACCTCAGCATTAATGAATGTTGCATTAAAGATAAAGAGGCTTAACTGCAACAAGCTGGTTCCCTTGAAAGAAATATGATTCATGCCATGCCAGATAATCCAGAAGAGATACCTAATCTTTGCTGCAGAAACTGATGTTATTGATACAAAAAGCTGCAAACAAATCCTAAAATAGGAGATTAATGTGTCCTTCTTCAGTAAATATGTGGAGAGAGCTCAGCTGGATGCTTCTATTAAGCATTTGGGGTGAATGGCAATTTCAGAATGACAAAAATTACTCGCATATGTTGTTGAGTAGGGGATATTCTGTCACCTGAACTACAGCCACATCTTGAATGAGTGGATGTTAAAATAGGGGATACAAAAACAGTGGACTAATTACCCCACAGGAAAGGTTAATCAACCTAGGACTATAAAGAAACATGTAGAATTAAATAATGTTAAGTAAGCATAATTCTGAAACAAGCTGATAACCTGCAAGACACAAAATTAGTACAATGCTGATTACAAATAACTTCAGATTAAACATACCATCTTCTTTCTGTATCACTGAGAAATATGTCAGCTCAAACAGACCTAGGCCTACTTTTTCCACAAGACTTTATTCAAACAATTTCAGTCTTTATTATTTGGGAAACATTTATTTTGAAAACTGTGTGATGATTAGGAGGTGAGGATGATGGAGCACTGGAACAGGCTGCTCAGGGGGGTTGTGCAGTCTCCTTCTCTGGACTCCTACCTGTACGACCTGGTGTAGGGAACCTGCTTTGGCAGGGGGATTGGACTCGATGATTTCTGGAGGTCCCTTCCAACTCCTACAATTCTGTGATTCTGTGATTCGTGCTGACCAGGGAACTACAATTAGAAGTTCTATTGTTTAAAATTTTCTTCATGAAAAACCAGTAAATATGGAGTGGCAAATTAACACAACGCCTAATGGTTTCGTTCTTCCTCACACTTGGAGCACAGGCATACAAACAAAGAATTTGAATTTTGTGGGTACCCTTGAAAGGATAAACATTACGTGAGATTTAAAACTGTGTAGTATTCTGGAGGATGTTTACTTTACATTTTGAATGAAAACTGTGGTCACTTGGAAAAACTTGTTACGGTGCCAAGTACTTCCTGTTTATGAAAGCTATGCATATTATCTAGGTCATGAAAACAGACACTGAGCACTGAGAACAAATCAGATGGGAAATGAGGCCTTAGCAAAACATGGAGAGTAACAACACAAAACACAAAATATAGTTAAAAGATTGGACAAAAGTATATATTACTAAAACTGTTAAGAAATCTATGGTATACATTTTCTTCAAGCAAAACACGACAGATAGGATTGAGCAAATAAGTAAAAAAAACCAACATATAAATCTCTAAAGAAAAGATATTCCTTTTCAAATAAAGTAAGAAAGACAGAGCTTAGTATTGATGTTTTTCAGCTGAATAGATGGAAATTCTCCTGCAATTTTCCCTGTAAAACTGTTAAGATTCAACTACCCTCTCATATCTTCACAAATCAGACAAATATGAACACTGCTTATTACAGGCCTCCAATCAGACTCAGAGGCTCTGGAACATGTCCACAGAAGGGCAACAAAACTGGTGAGGGGTCTGGAGGGGTCTTATACAGAATCTTTACATCTAACATTTTCACGCTCATTGTTTATTTTGTAGTCCCCAAAGCAGGGACACTGTGTGAAGGATTTACTGTTGCCACCACATACAGTGGTGGCACAGAATGTTTCTAAAGTAAAGAAAGCATTAACAAAGCTCACCAGCAGAGTCATGCAATGGTGTTAGTTAACTCATACCTCTGTATTTTCCTTCAGTAACTTGGCTAATAAAGGAATGTCAGAATGGAAGGATTCAAATCAGGGATATTAAAAATTGGTATTGTAACTTAAAACACTGTTTCTATTTTATCTTTTGGAAGACTCATGGTATTATACTATCAGTGGAGAAGAAAGTCACAAAGGTATACACAGATAAAAATCTGAAAATGTGTGCATATAAATACATAAATATTCAAGTTATAAGAAGATAGGTAAAGATGAGGAAAGTGAATATTGTTGTGTTCCACACCATGAAATTATTATCAGTCAGGACCAAGCATTGTGGTTTCTAGGCAGAACCCATTTTTCCAAAACTAGCTGCTCAAACTCCAAAGCCTCCTGCTGAGAACATCCTTCTTCCATTTAGTCTCTGCTGACAGAGAGAAGCTGGCAATCACAATCAATGGATCTCACCTGCTATAACTGGCACCGTTGTCCCATCTCTGTTTCCTCACACAACTTCACTATAAGCCTGACCCCAGCTGCTCTGGCTGTGTTGCAGCTGTTCTGCACATGGCTTCAGCAGCCCTTAGCACGATTCTTTGCCAGTGTCTTCCATGAGCAACTTCTTTGCTGCATTTGACCAGCATGAAGAAAGCAATACATGCATGAATTTGCACAAGGGTGGTAAGAGTCAGGAAGGAGCGCATCTTGTGACAAGCAAAGCTGTGGTTTGACTGCACCCAAACAAGATGGGCTGCTGCCTCCAAGAACTTCTGCATTTAATATAAATATTGACAGATAGCTGAAGGCTGTTGCATCATATTTCATTAGGCTTATCAAAAGGAAAATGTCATAAATGTGAAAACAAAGCTGAAGAATAGCAGCCAAACATCAATAATATTATTTTTTATCTAATTGATAATCAATGAGACTTTCCCAATCCTGGTGCTCTAGCTTTTATTTTTTGGGGGTATTTTTGTGTTCCCTGGAATCCGTAGATAACGAAGAATTCATTTCTGTACAGCCTGAGCTCTTTTTATCTAGCCTTCAGGTAATGCACCATCCTTGTTCCAGTGTAGACTCTGTTCCTAGACAGTACCAGCATGTTTTTAGAGAACATTATGTAATGTTACCTTGTCTTTAGGACATTAGAAACACTAGAATATGCGATAATGATATATCCTCAGTGTCTGGTCAGTCATTTCTATGACTAATGCTTCAAAAATACTGGCAATACTCTGAAATAAGTGATGATCTGAGAACTTACTGAGTCTCTAGGTAACATTCATACCAGCCATTGATACACTGGCAAGCAGAAGGTACTCAATACATTGTGTGCTTATACAATTGCTAAGAAAAAACAATTCCAAGTGACACAGTAGGTTCTAGGCTTATTGTTAAGAACTTTGTCACACAGAAAAAAAGGCAAAATCACAAATTTGCCATTTTCCTTGATTTTTATTCCTTTAACTGTCCATCACAGCTACACTAGTTATATAGCAAATACAAAAAGCTGAACTTCACTCTTCATTGACTGCTTAACATCAGAGAAAATCACTGTGGGCTAACATGTAGGCATGAAGCTTTGCAAAAGAAACAAAATGCTTCACTTCAATTCTGATCATTTTACTTTGTCATGTCAGAAAGCCACTGCTGACTATTTATTAGTGAAGGAATGTGTGCATCTTCCTTGGTGCACAACTAATGAAACTGATTGCTAATCAGATATATTTTCAAGCAACCACTTTTAAAAACTAGCATGTCTGAAGGACGAGAAGAGATAAGAAAGAAAGAAAGAAAGAAAGAAAGAAAGAAAGAAAGAAAGAAAGAAAGAAAGAAAGAAAGAAAGAAAGAAAGAAAGAAAGAAAGAAAGAAAGGAAAGAGAGAAAGGAAAGTAAGTAAGAAAGAAAGTTTTAGAAATTGCTGTTCTAGAAGCAGTCTAAAAGGTGAAGAAATTATTTTTTCTCCTTTGTGACACTGACTTCTCTTATCAGTCTTTATGAAAAAATTCAGGTCAGTTTATGTCATATGGAGTTCAGTGAACAAATAATCACCACTGTTAGGGCAACATAAAAAATGAAAAGGAAAAATAAACAGAAACAAAACACCACTTTGTTTATTATCAGTTTTAAATTGCAGACAAAGGAGAGAGAGAAAGAAAATCACTAATCTCTCAACTCTCGGAAAGGATGATTAATAGTCTACAATATTTACCAGCCATTTCTTTGGCAGCACAATGCAACTGCATTTCCCTAAAATATGGGAATTTCATAGTGACACACAGAGGATTTAGCCAAGTAACTTGTGGCCACTCTGTGATGAGTTCATCACAAGTGACAGAAGTGAATAAGAGCTTCTGGCTGGAGAATCAGCCCTCAGTGGCTAACACAGTGGAAACTGTAATAGGTCCTCAGTTCCCAGCAGCCCTGGGAATTGGATAATAGAAGACATATAGGAAGACGAGTCTAGATATACAGATTACACATAGATCCTTTGAGCTTTTCCTTCTTTTGTGTCATATGGAGGAAGCCACAGACTGTTTTTCACTCTTCTGACAGTGTTTTTAGTAGTGTGATCATGATTTCCTAAATAAAGAAATAAATCCAAAATAGCCATGATTTCATTGAATTGTTTTTACCAATGACTTTCCCATGTGCATTTCTAGAAAATGTGGTCAAACACAAAGCTTGGTAGTTCTGCTTCCTTTTCAGCCAAATACAACTACAACCTTAATGCCTGGTTGCAAACTGACAAATAAAATTTTCATGTAAAATAATCCCACGGTGTATGATATGTTACCTTCACTTTCATAATTTTAAATTAGGAGCATGGAGAAACATATAGAACCTGTGAATCAAAATTCATTTCTACCAGCAAAATTCATTTGCTATCATATACAATTTAAGATTAGGTAAGTGCTCTCTCCTCAGAAAAGTAAAATATCCATTGCTATCTTTTTTTTTTTTTTTTTTTTTTCTCCTTTAATCAGCAGACAATGTCATTTCAAGGACCCTGAAGCTTCTGCGGCTATGTAACAGGTGAGGAGATACACACAGAGCGTGTTCAGTAGTGAATTCTTGATAGCGCATGGTGCAAGGTCATGGTTGTTCTTTATTTGTTTGGCAAACTAATTATAATTCTTTAGAGCCTCTCAAGCAACACAAAGAAGACAGAAGAATTATGAGCCAGTTTAATGCACTTTACCTTGATAGAAAAAGCCTGTAGCTCAGAGCAGCAGTTAAGAAACTACATACAAACATAATCTTCATTTTAGGCTTTGACAGGAAGCTGCATAGCTAAATTAGACGTTTAGTAGTACCTTGTCAATGACTTTGCTTTGAAAATGAACTAGAGTACTGATGCAAGAAGACTGTTAGCTACTGTAATGCGTAACTGAAATTTTTTCCAATCACTACTATTGGTTTCTGTACATTAATCAAAGGGCAAACTTTAAAAATTTTGGTTGATGAGCAACTGTCCTAACCATGATTGAATTCACTACTGCTAAGTTTGTCAATACATTTTACATGCACCATAAGACCTATTACCAAGTTAAGATTTCAGTCAGAAACTAAATTTCACACAATATCTAAGGTCAGAGCTAGCCATTCCAATTTCTCCACATGCCAGCTGAACTGCTGTCACCCATTCTCTAACACACTGCAGTAATTTTGCACCCTGGAACATGGTGTAAGATAGACGTGACAGTCACTGTAGATTTGTCTATAGATACAAAATAGGTATGTCCCAAATATATCAGAGGATCATCAAAAGTCATGACCCAAAGCCATTCGTAGAAAAACGTGTGTTTCAATTTGTTAAATGCCTCCTGCATTGTCACAACCTCCATTTCTCAGAGCAGGTTCCCCATCATATACCCTCTCTGCTTTTTCAATGTAGAGACCAATCTACATGATTAAATCCAACAAAGACATCAGAGCTGCAAGGTTTAGAGAGGTAAGGACACAAGCTACACTTCTTCCCAAATCACTGCATCAGATCTTCGCGTTCTCTCAGGACTAAGACAAAACAGGAAGAGGATTGGTAAGAAATCTATCAGCTTGAATTACTATTATTATTATTTAAGTCAGTTCAGGAGTTTTCAAGCATCAGTTCAAACATATATACAATCTACAGCGTCTTGTCCTGGAAAGCCAGTGAAAAAGTTCTTGTTTACAGTTTCTGATAAATCCCAGAGACTGATCATATTCCTCCTTTCTCTCCCCCTAAAAACCACTATATAAGTAGAGCTTCAAAAAGTTGTCTTCAGTCAAAAATAACATACACTTTTCAAGCACTAATAAATGACCCTTACCATTAGAGCATTTGTATCTTCTTTGGAGATGTTTCTTGCTCAAAATATAAAAGTTCAATAATCTGAGGAAGTATTTATGTCTGTTTTGAAAACTTGACAACTAGTCTGAAGATGTCACAGCAGACTGCAATTACTAACTAATAACAGAATGTAAGTGGTAGCATTTGCAAATAGCTGAATATTTAGGTTGCTCAAGTCTAAACAAGACTGAGAACATCAAAAGGAAAGAAAGAACACACTGACTCTTCTCATTCTATGACAAAAGCATTATGTATACTGAATGGATAATTAGTGGTTATAAACCTCCTGTAATTGAGGAAAGAATGAATTCATTTGGAACATGACTAAAAACACATACTTCATTTTCAGTAGCACCAAATTCAAGGTAAACACAGACTGGGACAGAAAATAACTTATAATGTGTTATTACATCAATGATATGCTATCATCAACAGTATTTTGTGTGTCCCTTTATAGAGGAGAAAGAAGTCACGCAAGAAATTCAAACACTGGTAAAATAAATTTATATAAGAATGGACAGTTTCTAAGAGAAGATACATATTTAGAACACAAATAATTGGTTAAAGGAACAGAGTAAAAAGTAACAAAATTATAGGGGTAGACAAACAATGGATAAAACAGCTAATAAAAATTATGATACACCTACTTATCCTTGCCCATGCTACAGTTAAAATATCCACCTGAGTGCAGCATAGATGTTTAAAAGTTCATCAGCACGACTCAAATACCTCATATGAAAGTAATCTTCAAGATTAATTACAGTGTTCAGATTCTAGAGATAGTAATGACCCTTTGCAAAAGGAAAATAAAGAGTATAATTGCTTTGTTTCTAGCATAATTTAAATTTATTTATTTATGGCAGATATAGCCTTCTTCTACATGCTGATTATTCTCAGTCTCTCTCACTGCGATATTTTTATTTTTTTAATTTACCTAGGCTATCTGTTAGTTTGATCTAATACTGTACTTCCACCATGCTAAAGAAAGTCACCTGAATTATCAGCTCAATGAAAATCCTTAATTTCTTTTTCCCCTGTGACAGTACTGCCTTTTTACTTGATCATTTTCAAGCATGTGCTCTGGCAAATATTTGTGCTAGTCTGTGAAAATTGTCATCTTTAGACACTGCAGGATTACAGAATTTTTATTATCTCCTAAATGCAGGTACCACACTCATTGCAAAATTCTGATGGAAAAAAATATATATTATCTTGTACAGGAAACTTCATTTCAAGTTCCTTCTAAGGGTCCATTTTCCATTCTTCCTCATGCAAGCAAAAGAAAGTTGAACCCTGTTTGATGTAGATCATGCCAGTTGGAAAAGGCTGGCTTAAAGAACAAAAGGACATAGGAGCATGTTTTCTGTAGCAGATAAATACAAAATGTTCTGCACTACCAGAACCTCTCAGTTCTCTTGTACTCTGGTGAAACAGATTTTAGTTGGCTTTCACTGCTCTGACGCCCACTTTGGTTGAGTTGCATCAAATCCAGATATAGTCATCTTGTCATCCTTAACACTATCTCTGAGTGTAGAGTATTTGTGTTATTTTTTTCTGTATTTAAAATAATTTGGATTCTAAAACATTGTGGAAAAACTATAGGGTGAACTTGACTCCAGACATCACAAATATCAATTCACCTTTGGAAAAGTCTCAAACTGAACAGGCACTGCATAACACCTTTTCTTAGAAGAGGCTAATGCTGAAAGGAACAAAAGTTAAGGAGCCCTGAGGCACTGTGTGAGAACTACTGCTATGTTAAGACCTTAGAACAGGTTGGACATTATTTAGATGGCGCAAGTACTATAAAGAGCTGCAGAGAACTGGTAGCATTAATTACACATGAATGTCTTTAAGATATTAATGTCAGAAAGCTCACCAAAATTCTCACAGTTATCACAAGATTTTTCCAATACTTAAATGGACTAAAGTAATTCTTCTATCTTGTATAATTGTCCAATAGCTGACAATTATGGCAAAAGAGTAATACAAATACTGTAAGTAATTTCTGAAGGCACGGAATTCTGTTAACTTCCTTTTCCCCAGTTAGTACTTTGTTTTCAGAAGGGAAGATGAAAGGTCCATTATGAATGCACATATACATACTTAATATCCACATCCAATTTTTTTATCACCTGCTTAGTAATTTGTCTGCAATATTATAGTTAAATGAAATTTATGTGTTATTTTGTAATTTTGTTATTCTACTGTGCAAAACTTGTTAGCATGTAAAGCAGAAATGTTTTCACAGAGGTTTCACCGCAGACCAGGCTACACCCACTAATGGCTTTTTGCTATAATTTTAATTCAAAACATTTTTATGAGGGAGTCTAATCACAGCAACATCAATTTTTTCCTTTATGTATCTTTGTAAATAATCAGTAGACTACAAGTCTGACAAGTTGATAACTTTTTGAGGATTTTTTGGATTTTGTATGTAAAAAATACATGAATTAAAATGAGCCTCCTTCAGATTTTTCTTTGATAATGTTACATTGGCTAGTGTTATGGAAAAAAACATGCTACACAAATAATATCATTTTAATCTAAGCAATTAAGGGCTTTGAAGGATTAGAAAAGCATTGTATCTTCTTGCCTCAACAACAGGGATAACATACTATTGAACTTCAAGGTGTGATCAAAAGAAACACATGATAATGCAGTTACTAATAGTTGCAATCATTTCAATTTGACTAGGAAAAGGAATTTAATGGGGGAAAAATAGGGAAAGTTTTATGCAAAATTGATATAATATACAAAAAAGAAGTCCCCTGAGATACAGTGTTTGAAATTTGCTATAATTGACTGGATAGGAAATCAAAACAAAGGCCTGGTTTTATTAACATTTCAGTGTAAACTTTTAGTGTCACTGAACACAGTTTGTTTCTAGAAGAGTGCAAGGGGACCTTCTGGTAATTTTCCTATAGATGAGACAAGTCAGTGGAAGGTTAAACCATTAAAGACATTTATTAGATCTTTTATCATAAGATGATTATTTCCTGCCATAAAAATTAAAAAAATAGTAATAAAATAATAAATTCTATCATATCAGTACAAATAGTTGAGTGGAACGATCAGAGACTCTGAATGACAGATACCAAGTTTTTCTACCACTAATTGAGTTTCACAAAATGCCATTCATTGTCTTGATAAAATGATTTCTATAGAAATATGTTCCATGCACTCTAACACAACATGTAGAGAGCAAATCAGATTTAATCGAAGTAATACTATTTTTGAATTATTTATCGACATACTCTTTTTGGTGCTCTCTGAGGTCAGCTATGTCACTATAAGCACAAATGCTTCTGATCAACGTCTCAGTAAATTCCATGGTTGTTCTAATAACAATTTACATATAAAAATAGTTAACAAATTGTTTTTAATCCAGGTCATTTAAACTTTTTCATATTAGATAATACTGCAGTGTCTAGCACTGTGGACAGTCCCTTTGAAGAGAAGATGTTGCAATACTCCTTAATTATGTTGCAGAATAAATAATAAGGCTCTGCTCCAAACAGGGCTGTTAACAGGGTTTCTCTTGATGTACTCATAAGCAGGATAAACAGCGGTCTGGAGACTTAAGGCATTGGACAGTGACATCAACTGCCTATCAAATCCCAGGTGAACAGCAGAATTCCAAAAAACTCATTATGGGAAAGTTTTTCATGTTATGCAAGACATTTCAAAATAAGAGCAAATCAATCTTGATTACTTGATTATCAAAAATAAATAATGATAAGCAGAGAGCTTTCTATTCGTAAACACTTGTCACAAATCAGGCATATTCAACTGTAGGTGAGTGGGGTTTTTTTGTTTTTTTAAGGTGAGTTATGAGCTGATATAAATAAAAAGAATAATAATAAAAAAAACATTTGTGAAAAACTGTTGGGACTTCAAGATTTATCAAAATTGGAAACAACCAGTAAACTAAGAGCCAGCCATGCTGGTATTAAAGAATGACTAAACAGTCATTCTTTATAGCTCAATACTTTTTTCTCTGGGTGCGTGAAAATAATTCATCTATATACAAAACACAAGAGATGCTGAGTATCAGCTTTTTGGCAATGTAGGCAAAGGCCTACAGAGTAACACATGCAGAGACCCATACTTCCAAATTTATTCTAATAACATTCCCATTTTTGTGAAACAAAAGCTCCACAACACTAATAACTAACTTTAGTTAAGGCAGTAAGTTTGAGAGAAAACAATGAAAAATGCAGGTCAAGTTAAAGCACTACTTTGTATATGACATTTTCAGTATGAATTCTATTACTGCCATACCTACCCAGCACTTTTAAGCTACTTTCATGTTGGCATTGACATTTTTTCACTACACAACACTGCTATCTGTTCACAAAGCCTCAACTGCCTATGGCCATTCTACCCTAGTAATGCCAGATCTTGTCTAATCTCATGAAGCCAGGCAGGATTAGGCCTGGTTAGTACTTGGATAGGAGGCTGCCTGGGAATACAGGGTGCTGTAGGCTAAGATTTTTTTTATTTTTTTTTTGTGGTAGCAATGGTAATGTGAGGTCGGTTGGACTAGATGACTAGAGGACTTCCAGCCTTGTGGTTCTATGATTATTTCCTGGCACCTGGTAGGAGATAAGCACTGCAAAAGCCATTCAGTGAGGACTTGTTTATAGAATGATGAATATTATTGCAGAAGTGAGTGTGACCACCATTTGCCAACTGTCTTGATAAAACATGAAGCAGACATGCAACGAGGATTCAACTTTTGATCACTGCTTTAGCCTTTCCAAAGTAATGTTGCACATCATTATACACATCACAAAGGCACAGACAATTATGCAAGATACTTCACAGAATTCATTTTTTCCTTGGGAAATGTACACATGTGAGACAGCAGCAGGGACAGAAGTGACAATCCCACTGCAGAGAGAGGACAACAGCAAGTTGTACTCATTTAAATGCTTAAGAGTCCTTGCAGAAATCAAGCAAACAAAAAACAACAAAGCAACAGCTATGGGAAAGATGAAAGTTAGAACAGACTGTGCTGATGCTAATGAGGAAAGACCATCAATGCAAATTCTCTGTTGGCCACATCAGTAGGACAGTGAAGCTCAATTTGCTGAATGTTCCAAAAATAAAATGACGAATTAAGCATAATCATTATATTTTTAAGTGTGCAACAACAGCTTCTCTGTTTCCTACTGAGAATCATATATTACTGTGGAACACATATAAATGCATACTGTCACAGGGCCATTTTTGCCCCATAAAAATGCACTTATCTAAAATCTTGAAGGCATAAGCGAAACAGTTAAAACATACTAGCAAAAGTAACAGCAAAATATAATACATTGTCGACGCTGATTCTGCTGAGTAGCCTCTCAGTCTACTTGATGAACCATAAATTATTAATATCTGCAATGACAAATGACAACAATCTGGGGAGAGGTAAATGAGAAGTAATTCACTTTTGCTATCAATGAGATACTAAACAAAATAAAGTCATATGTTGTATTTGTACCAATATCAAGATCAGAGAAAACAATTTAGGTCCCACTTATTGAGAGGAAGTATGATGCCTTGAAACTGAGAGTGCTTCTGAGATATTTATAAGAGACCAACTGAGTGCATATATTAACTGAAGCTGTCCCTAAAATTTTACAAGGATTTAATTTTCCCACAAACTAGAATACCGGCATTAAGGACTGTTCTGCTTATTGTAGAATTACCAAGGTTGGAAAAGACCTCTAAGATCCTCCAGTCCAACAATCCATCATTAGTATTTCCCACTAAACCATATTTCTCAGTACCACACCAAAACTCGAACTCCTCAAAGGACGGTGAATCTACAACCTACCTGGGCAGCCTAATCCAGCACTACTCACTACTATGAATCACAGTGCAATGTGTTTTGTTTTGTTTTCTTTTCTTTTCTTGGGAGAGACATAACTAATCATGTCAGTAACTATATTTTGTTATTGTTTTCTTGTTCAGCTGCCGCAGTGAACTCTCAACAGGGCAAATGCCATACTTAAAACAGGAATAATACTGAATAAAAATGTTATGTACAGACCTTGGCAAAGGCTTTGTTACTTAGTCTCCAAAACAGGTCAGTAATTTGTCATATCAGCCCTTCTACGGAACATCAACCTCTTTACTGTGGTTCACTGCACATACTGCCCTTGGGAGTCCACCACTAATAGTGTGCAGACAGTGCTAAGGCACACAATTCAAAATACCTTATTATAGATCTACTTTGAAGAAATACATATTAGAGTGAAACAAGCATTACATGTAGAAAAACAAAAATCTATACCCAGAATCCAAATACCAAATGGGTGTTTTTGAGTAATATCATCAACATTATCTTAAGAAGCAGCCCAGGAAACCATACGTGTGACAGGTAACACTGAATCAGCTGATTGCAAGGCTGTATAAGTGGATGTCATTACACAATCACTATTAGCGGTACAGGCTCTGTGTGAAAGAACCGCACATTTGCATGGGAACATTATTTAAAATTAAATGTATGGCAGGCCTCCAATTTTACGTCTTTATATTGTCTGCAGTATACTCCAGATGTAAATGACAGCAGTGCCTGAGTTCTCAAGCTTTTTAGGTTGGTAAGTGCTCTGGGGAATTTCTACTACTTTTACTGAATTTGTGGGCAACTAAGGATACCTAATGCCTTGTTAGGATCCTTGGTACAATTTTTACTCTATAAAGCTTCGAAAATGTGTGGCACAGTAAAGATAAAATGAATTAGAATAAGTAGACAGTATTCTCCTTAAGGATGAACTAATAAAGCCATAGAAATAATAACATAAAATCAACTTGTTGGCAATTACAAAAATATCCATTCTGTTCAATATGTCTGTATGGGAACTGTTATGTCACAGCCTGAAGTGATGAATGAGAACCGGGTGAAGGGGGTGGATGGACCAGGAAACACAGATGCACACAATTTACCAGAATTCCAATTGACAGAAAGGGGTTGACCTAGGTTTCTGTTCCTCCCTGTGCTCATTTATGAGCTAGGTTCTGAAAAGAGAATCTCTTCTATATGAAACTCAGTTCTTGAGAAGAGTCATTTTGTACTTAGAAACTCTACCACCACACATCCACACACATATATACATATACACATATACGCACACATTATATATATATACATATATACATATACACATATACACACACACATATTTATATGTACCTTTTCCTATATGTGTTTATTGAGATTCCTAATAATACTTTTTCTGGTATTGCAAGGAATTTAGTAGAAGAATATGTACTGCTTCTTCCAAAAGCTGATGATATCTTAGGTAAATTACCTCCAGATCCCTAGCATTTTACTGATTGGAAACCTGTTTCAAATTGATAAATCGGTTTGCTTTTCTGCTCCTTAAATCTTGGCTCTATTTGTAACTCTATTGTAGTCTATAGGGGAAAAAAAAAATAAAATAAAAATGTAATGTTCAAAATGCCTGTTCAGGCACTTTAAACTTTTAATAGAGTACAAATTCTGGCTGAATTCTTACATCTCCAACTTATCACTAAGTATGGAAACATTTTACCCAGGGCTAAAAAACAGAAAACACATTGTTGCCACTGTGGAGACATTTTGCTTTGACAGCATTCTGAGATCAGATATGCTGCTATTACTTGTTTTCTTCAGAAAAAAAAAAAAAAAAAAAGTTTAGCAAAATCAGGTATACAACCAAAAAGTCAGAGGAGGCTAAAAAAAAATTACTCCGTTTCAAATAGACTTCAGTAACTACAAGGGAAGACTTACCAAAGCATTCTTATACAATTCTGAAAATTTAGTGAGTCTGAAGTTTAGTTTACATGAAAACCCTGCAGCCTGGATAGAATGGAAGGAAATGGCAAACAGTGAAAAGAACTGGTATCCTGTTTTATGTTTTTACTCCCAAAATATAATTGTCCTTTATAGTGAGGTTAAGGGAAAAAACCAAACAGACAAAAAAAAAAAACAAACAACTGTAGGGTCAGGTGAGACTCAGAGCTAGCATAGAGTGCAAAAGACCACAAGTGCTGAAGAAGCAGTACAGGCATCCATGTTAGTCCAGATAATCACTAGTCTGGACTACATAAGGAAACCTCTTTTCAGAATGTCACTGTAAAATAAACAAAAACTTGGCAGTGTACCCTTCAGCAGCATTTACAGATGATATTGCCTCCTCTAAAATGCCTTGGTGTTATTCAGCATGTTATATGAGCAGATCCGATGCTTCCTTCTACAGTTACAAACGTTTTCTTATTTCCCTGAATCTTTGTTTTTCCACCTCTATGCCTCATGTTTTAGAATGCCTGAGTCTAAAATGGGGTGTCAAAAGCAAAACTTCTTGGATCAGCACCATGATCGTCAGTGAATAGTGCAAAGAACATTCAGTACTACTGAAAATCAGATCCCCTAAACATAGATAGTTTTACCTACTTTTCTGTGTTTTGCTTGTGTCTCTTTTCTTGCACAAAGGAGCTGGCAGGCAGCACTTCCACTTCCTTCCACAGATCCTGGGCAGATATGTCATTCATTTCTCTTCAGCTGTTCCAAAATGATGGAAAAAAGTCTCTAGCATCAGTTTACTGATATTTCTCCTTCATGCTGAAGAAGACTGTGACTGTATTTCGGAGAGCATAACAAACTGAAGGGACTGAAATGCACTGAACTGATTCAAGAATTGTCCATGTGACAGTTCACGTAAAATAGACGTGACTTTAGATTCACCCTCAGTTAATGTCTCCAACAGTTGAAGTCTTGCATTAACATCTGAAATTGCTTCTGTGTGCTATTTCAGTTTGTTGTGCAAAATACATGGTACAGGCTATGACGATCTTTCAGATAGGATTGCATTGAGAGGTTTTGTCGAATGTAGGTATAATTCTTGAGTATCATAAAGCTTACTCTATTCTTTCTGCAATCCTTGCCAGCACTCAAAGCCCAGGTAGTCATTTTGAAGTTTTATCTTGAGAGCATAACAGTCACAGAAAAAATAGCCTTGAAACTAATTGAAGGAGATTGAGTCTCTTTGAAGGACCTTCCCACTGCTTGAAGAACCAAAGAGACAAAAAGCAGAGTAACACCTGAGTGGTTTGCAGTACCTCCAAGGAACTGTGAAGAATGAAGTGCCACCAGTTGCACTGGAGGGCACAGAACTATACTGTCCACTCACCAAGAGCTTCATGTACTCAGAACCCTGCTCCTGCTGAGCTGTGCCCAGGGTAACACACTCCCTCTCCATTATGGGTGTTCAGGGGCTGCCAGTGTGCTCCAGGCTCCAGGCTGACTGGCCCTGAGGTGGAGAGATGACGCGGCCTCTGTACCCTTGGTTTGCTGAGCTCTGTGGAGCCGCCATGCAAAGCGGGAAGTCAGTGCCTCCCGCCCGACACGTGAGGCCACCTGAGGATTGCACCTATGGCAGCATTGCCATGACAATAGGCCCTCAACATAGCCTCCCCAAGACCTTGTCTGCTCCATGCACAAAAATCTGTGAAAAGCAAGCAGTGCTACCCCTGGGTGGTCTCAAGGAAGGAGATTTAATGGACAATCTCGGGCTGAATGAGGCCTGTGTGGTTTGCTGACTGAATACAAGCTGATTTGCTCCAGGAGAGACTGCTGGTGTGCTGGCTGAATGCCCTCTGTGAGCAGTAATGGGAGGAGCAGAGAGAAAAAAATCTTCACCCATCTCCTTGCTGTTTGTAATCAAGGCAAGCAACATAAAGAAAGAAAAGAGAGAGAGGTAGAGAACGAAAGGCCAAACCGGAATGCTTTCAAATTTGTGATGGAGCAGAGAAGTGTAAGGTCTTTGTGAGAAGTGGGAGGGGGCCCATGGCATGGCTGTGCTGCAAAGCATGCAGACCTGAGGCTTCTTCTGCACAACGTGCTTGCCCTCTGATTCTGCCATGCCTGTACTTGATGATAGAAGCTGATTAGATTTGAAGCTAAGATTATGTAGTGACACTTCCTGCATTTCTGGAATGTCAGGTAATTAGATTATAGTTCATTGCACTGTATCAATTCTAAATCATGTTTCAATATATTCACCACATGTATTAATCTACTATGTCATTTAACTCTATTGAGCAGAAGTTTCACATTCTTGTACAACTCTCAAGTACCTAGGGTAAAAATAAACATCATTTTGTTCTAATATGAAACAAGAATTTCCCAGCAAGTGACATCAAAGGTTCATCATGGTAATTGTTGTGAAGGATAAGACTAAGTAAAGGTACTTCTACTTCATATACTTTGAGCCACACTGACATTTTGCGTTGAGGGGACATGCTAGGTTGGTAGTAGCTTTATTTATTTAGTAATGATCTGAACTTCCTGTTTCTCTTCCTTGAATTAACATAGTATCTAATAAGCTTCAACTTCTGTCAGTGAATTTCAAAGATCTATTTTTGAGACAATCTATATAAGATTTTAAAAATTTGTGAAACTCACTAATAGAAGTTGTAAGTTTGTTGAACGCAGCATCTATTGTAAACGTAAGCAGACTTGTAATTTTAATTCAGTCTGCTGACAAACCTTAAAGCAAGATCTCTCTTCTCTTTCTATATATAATACCTGATTAAGCTGAAATGAAGACATGACATGTCTCGTGGCAGATGTGCACCTTCCACCGTGGTCACATACATGCAGGGCAGCCAGATGGTCTTGCCTGTTGTGGATGGACACACCACCCCTTCTGTAATGGCTGCAGATTAGCCAAACTTACTTAATTTCTCCCAAAGCTAAAATAGAAGCAAAATAGCTTGTACTGATCTCTAGTAGTAGAATGAGACCTCAAATGAACTAGTGAATTCTATCTAGAGACAGTTATGCTTCTAGTGCAGACAAAGTGCACAGCCACATCAATTAGCAAATTTTCATACATAGCTCTTAACTAAATTTTACTCAGGTAGAAGAGCTTTGCAGTGAAGAGGTGACACTGTGCAACCACAAACTTTTTTTTTTTTTTTCCTTCTTTTTTCTTTTTTCTGGTTGATTTTCCTTGTTCCTATTTATTTATTTACTTATTTTGAGAACCTTCTCAGTCCTCAGTTGTTTCTGTTGTGGTATGCAGGAGTTGGAATAAAGCTGAAAGTATGTTTGTTACTTTTCTTTCATTTCTCAGGTCGTGATTTCTTAGTAGACTGCAACGTAAGCTTGATCATAAATTTTTTATTAGATCAAGCAGTTAGTATAATAAAAATAAGCAAACACCAGAGCATTAGTTTCCAAAACATTTATTGTCCTCACTATCTTAGATTACTTCATAGGCACCTATAGCTCTTCTTATCCCACTGCTATGTAGAATACCCTGCTACTTTGTATCTCCAGTTTGAGCACCTTGCAGCTGTAGCATTGTAGCAAACAAACCTTTCAAGAAGCAGTTTTCTTCACCTGCCTGTACAATAAATACTAAAAATGTACACTTTTTTTTTTTTTTTTTTTTTTTTTTTGGTCTATATACCAATAAATTCACTTGAGTGATGATTATTCCAGTCCAAACACCATAGTTCAGACATAGTTTTTATAGAAATACAAAAGAGAGAGCAAGTCGGTAGCTACAAAATGGATACTAAACACCTGATTCAAGCACTGCAGTAGAAAAGGGTACCACTTCCTTGGGACAGAATGCCAGCTGTGAAGGAAATTTTGGTTGAGTTGTTGAGTAGATTATGTCAGTAAATCAACATGTGCTGAATTGTGTTCATTTTAGGTATGGATCCTAATCTCATGTGACTGCATAAATCAACAGAGGTGTTATGGATGACTGTAGACTCACACTGGAATAATGGTGAGTAAGTGAAAGAAGAGCTACCTCTGCTGACAGTCAGAGATTCCAAGGAGAATCCCTAACTGTACAAATATTTTTATTGACTGTGGTATGTAGGAAGGACTGAAATGAATACATGTCAGTTGAAAAGAGGGCAGAAGGGGGCTATGCCTGAGGGTACAGAAGCATGGTATAATAAATAGTATATTCATAGTATTTGTAGTCTATTACAGGTGAGATTTCAATAGTTAATTTGATCAAGTAATTCTTATGAACTTCCTCTCTAATGTATGGAATCTTAATGTATTTTATATCTTATTTTACTAATATCTGGACTGCAAACATATTGCAAGTATGTTCCAATACTCCTGTGAATAGTACTTCAATAAGACAGCAAGGGAAAACAAATGTTTAAAAATGATAAGATTCCTGGTCTGCGTCTTCCACTACTCTCCTATGCCCAGTTTTGGAAGAAACTGATGGGAAACTTGTTTGATAACCATTTATGTGTGTGGCTGTAACTCACACCAAATGCACACTGAAGCTTTCTCAGAGTGCTTCCATCATCCTGGAACTTGAAATTTAAATTAAGATAAACGATAATGTCTTTAAAGTCATTCATTATTTGATAAAGGTTAAGGAAATAAAAATCCTTCTTTGTTTCTTCTGCTAAAAGAAATAAAGAGAAAAAATTATAAATGTAAGGAATATTCTTAGTAGTTCCATATTGGATTCCTCTTTCAGATGAATTAATGAAGTTTATGGTGGGAAGGTATGGAATGCATGGTTTTTGAAAATCCAGCAACTTTAGGACCACAACAATAATTACCAAATTTATTTGTTATAAGCCATGGCCATATTTTTCTCTTCTGCTGTTTTTTCTTCTCTTTAATTGTGCAAAGAACTAATAGATGGGATGTGGAAATTGGCCACTTTATTTATTTAATATAGTACAGAAAATTATATAGGGGGAAACCTTGGTTCTTTACTCAGAGTAAGTATCCAGTAATTTACTCTGTTTCAATTTTTATTGGCATCAGTGGGATTGATCTGCAGAATGTTTTAAGCACAATGGACATGGAGAAGTTCCAGTTCCTGAGATCATTCTTTTGCTCAGTTTCTCTCATGTCTTCCCCCTCCCTGATCTAATCTTCTGATGCACTGATTTGTTTAGATTTATATGGAAATATTTTTGTTTCATTTTGTTTAGATGGAAATATTGAAACAAGTGAAAATTGTTGTCATTCTTGTCTTCTACTATGAAGAAAGAGCTCCATGCAAATTCTACTACTGGAGCCACTGCTTAAATTTGAGTTATGTTTATGAATTCCACAAAGAGAATATTACATTACAGTTTCAATCTCTAGTTTCCAAGTACAGATATGGATATTACCAGAGTTAGCTCAAAGCTATCAATCATTAGAAAGCTTATTGAGTGTTCAAAATAGTTCTATCAATATCTCATTTGCTGTCTGATCTAATGCATAGGCTCTAATGCCAATGCAATGACTCCATCTTTCAAATGGTTAAACATGATTTCTTACAAGCATTTGTGAGAGGCTTATATTTTTATGTTTGGCCCATTGAGTTAGATGGATGTGTTTGTCCTACTTTGCTGCTCAGCTGATAGCTGTAAAGAAAAAATTGCTCTTACAACATGTATTTCAAGACCATGTAAGAGGAATATCAAAAGAAATACTTCCATTAAATATTCCTCAAAGTTAGGCTTTATGTTGTCTATGTTAAATGGCATTGTATTTATTAGGTAGAATCAAAAAGCTGATATAGTTGGGTGATACATAATAAAGATAACATGAGGCAGTGTTTATAAAACACAGCTTCAGATCTTGCTCAAGCTTTATTAACCTCATTTTTACCTGGAGACTTATCATAGTATAATGATGTATGGGAACCATGACATGGGTGTAGGCAGCTTTGCCCTTTCAGGAGCACTGGAAAGTTTTTGCAGTCACCCAGGGTCACATTATGTTTTGGATATCACATGTGCGCAAATCCAAATCCTTCTCAGTCCTATTCAGAAGGCTTCCTGGATTGGTTATTCAGGAGTCAATGAAAGTAGCCATATGATGATTATCTGGACCAAAGGAAATAGAAGATTAACTTCAATATATTTATATTCTTTGCAATTCAGTGGCTAGCACAGCTGAGTGAATGTTTAGGAGCAGGAGGGTTAATGATTTGCTGCTGGTATAGGTCAACAGCTAATTACTTTTACTCTACAACAACAGGGAGGCAGGATGGAATTGCCTCTGACTAATTTGCAGTCACTCTTGTGGAATGCTCAGTGCAGAAGCATGCTGTTCTAGACTGCATCATGATGACACTGTCTAGCCCTTAGTAAAATATGCAAACACTAAGCACTGGTAGTGTCTTAAGGGTATGAGAAGGTTGTGCTTCTCTAGGAAGTATATGCTAGAAGTAAAATTTTCCATACAATTTGGCATCTGAAAAAGTGTAATGACACTGGAGTCACAAGAAAGCAGATTTTCACAGAAGCATACAAGCCTTCAATATTGTGTTCTGGATACACCCAAAGTCAAAGTTTGTGTGCATTTGCATAAACTTGTAACCTAGTTAACTCCTCTAAGCTGCAAGTTTGAAGTTATGAAATTGAAAGCAGATTTGTTGTGAGATGGTATTTCAAACTTTTGATTAGGCTCTATGAGCAGATAAGTTGTGAGTAGTCTCAGCCAAAGCTGGGACCCAAGATGAGCAGTCATGCAATGAAGTGATTTTAAGATGACTTGATGAGATGCACTTTAAAAATGACTAAATAGAGGTGTTCTGGAAAGCCTGTATTTTATCTCTCTATCCAAAGAGCAGATCAGTGCACCCCTGGAAAAACAAACAAAAATACCATGAACTTTACTACTTGGAATTGGGATTAAATTACTTAATTCTTTAAACCAAAAACTGCCTTTCAGAAATCCAATCTCAGTTTTATAATTTTTTAATATTCCCCTTATCTTTTTATTTTTATTTTATTTTATTATTCACCTTTTAGAACAAAATATGTAAAACCTTAGAATTTTAAGTAACATTTAGGATGGAATGTTAAAAAAGTTTAAAGATAATGATACATCTTCAAAAATATTTTTAAGAAAAAACACATTTGAACATACTTGTTTTGGATCACCTTCGTGTTCACTAGAATGTAAGAAAGTAAAACCAGCTAAGTTTGGAAGTGATGGGTTGTGTGTGTGTAACGTCCTGTGTTTCTAAAACTAAAATGTGCTGTCTTTTCATTAGCAGAGTATTCAGTATTTCAAATGAATAAGCATCTGTTGCTACAGCATTTGAAGAGAAAAAAGAAAAAAATCAGTTTGAATTTTCTGTGTTGTAATAGCCTTACTTGCAACTTGGAATACTATGGCTTTGTGCTGCTACTGAGACTTGGGGATTATATAAGCTCTTTCAGATCTGCAATATGTTGTATTTCAGGTGCTGTCAATAGAACTGATATTGTAGATCTGAGGGTTAAATAACTAAAGTGAATGCAGAAGAATCCATATGCAATCAGGGCATGGAAATCTGTGCTTTTGATCAGAAGCCTACAAGAATGTTGAACAGCAAATGAATATTATAAAAACCACAGAGCTGTAAGTGTGGAAAGTCCTCAAGAGAGCAAGGTACACAGACCTGAAAAGCTAATGTATGTCTCGTGTTTCTTCCTAGAGAGAATGGCTATGACCAGCCCCTTACAGTAACATCTGCAGCAGAGATACAGAATTTAGAAGTAGTTATTAATAAATAGGAGCTCATGAAATGATAAAAAAAAGGTTATGTTATTACCGTACCTTATGTTATTATGTCATTAAATGTTATTACATATTTACACAAAATTAGGAGCATGCAAGGCTTTTTCTCACTTTCCTCTGCCTAACAGCACAGAGTAGAAGTAGCTCTATTAAGCAACTGTTTATTGTGGATAAACAAGAGTAAAAGACAAGGTTTTTACATATATATGTGTGTGTACAAGTTCTGGTTAGCAGATGCGCACCAGAGTGCTGCCATGGTTAGGCTGTTTCCTAGAATCCGCTGCCAAACCCCTGATGTGTTCTGATTTGGTTTTATTGAAAGCTCATAGCAAGTCTGCTTTGTCCAAAAGCCTTAGTTTAGAAGAACAGGGAAATTATGGAAGTAAAATAGCAAATAAAAATGACATTTCTAGAAGAATTTTTCTTGACTAGTTAATGGGCTTAAAACATTCATAGATGCATAGAATTCATAGGACCATACAACTCAAAACATTGTGTTTGTAAAACTTTTCATGTTTTATTTTGGCTATTTTATGCAGAAAAATAATATGGAGTTGATCACAGCTCTTGGATGCATTCAGTGTAACACTGTAAAATATATTTAGCTGGGGCATGATTTCCACGTGCGATAGAAAATGTGACACTGATATTAAGAACACAAAACAGGGTACTGAGAGGACACAAAATGTTGCACTTAAGACTTTTAGTATGTAAATATTGGAGAATGGCAACCAAACCTTTCATATGCAAATACTTGCCATTCCAAGCAGTATAACACTTACTTACAAGTGTGTACATGCATTTCTGTTCATGGATGTAGTTTAGTTGTGTGAAAGAATCTCTGAATAAAGCATGATAAGCTAGTCAAAACATTGTGATGCATCAGTTATGCATGGTCTGCAATGTCATGGTAGGACCCTACAGTTAGTTGTGTTAAGATGTCTGGACTGTGAATTCTTACAAAGGTTTGTATCCTTTTTAAGGTGAGGCATGTTGACTGGAGGAAATGTTAGGGTGTAATATGACATTTTCTTTGTAATCTGTTTCCATATTTAATCAAGGAAGAGAATGTGAACATTGTTTGGAATAGTACCATATAAAATTTATTTTAGAGTCAGTAGAGCACAGTAAATTTTATGGGTAGTATATATCTGGAACTAAGATTGTGTGTTCTCCTGAGAATGTTTTTAGTTATAACATTGTGAATATAAACATGTTATCACTCTTATGATAGAATCATAATGTTGATATGTTGTCAATATGTTATAACATAGATAATAATCTATGTTATCTTACTCTTATGGATTAGATTTTCTCACTCATCTACTCTTATGGATTAGATTTTCTTTGTAATACAGTAAGGTAGATGAATAAAGGAGACCATACCACACTTTTTTTTTTTTTTTTTTTTTTTTGTATGGTGGATGATAGTATATATAGGTCATTTCCCTTTTGTTCTTCTGCATGAAAAAAATGCAGATACAGTCCAAAGTACTCACTCGGTTGTGCTAATCTGAATGTAGGGTGATGAGAACTGGACTAATAAAACTATAGAACCCATCAGGCAGTTCTAAACTGGAAGATGTCTCTTTAAGGTAGGAAAAACAAGCACATTATGAGTGCCAAATGGCTCTGCTTGATTTCATTGCACCTGGTTGATTATATAAGCTACCACTGCCTTTGAGCTAAGAAATGCAAATACTCTATTTCTGTGAGTATTATCAATGTGTAACTATACACCTTGTCTGAGAAACTGTTAGCATTATAGGAGTGATGCTGGTACTCTCTACACAAAAACATGTCAAAATAAAGACAATTAATACCTAACTTGGTGAAGAGAGTCAAAGCATAATATTCAGAAAGTGCTTATTTTTATAGGACTCAGATTACAAAGTCAGCTTCTATAAGCTCTGTATACTTTTCATGCCTGCTTGAAGTTAAGGGATTCTGAAAGCATGAAGTACCCATAATCACTTGATAGTCTGTCCGGCTGATCCAAGAAGATACAGGAGGTGTGAAGGAATAGTGGACTGAAGTATGTTCTTCAAACACGCTTTCTGTTGTTAAATGCTGCAGAACTGTTCAGTGACCCTAAAATCTAAGTACTGAAATGTAATGGCCTAGTGGGAGATTTATCATTGCTATGAATAGAAGTCCCATGAACCTGTTATACCTTTCTTGTTCTTGTGTGTGATTTTTATACTTCTGTGTATGATGGTTTTTACCATACATGAATACAGTTTCTTTTTATCTAGTATTCTTAAGTGTTAGGATCTTAGGGTTTGTAATAGAGGTTTGATTGTTCCACAGAATAGTAAGAACATTGAGAAAGGATTTGGTGTAATGCAGCAGTATGCAGGTGAAGCACCTCCACCTATACTAAATTATCAGTGAATAAATGGAAGAAGAAGGAGGTTAAGAGTAGTGTCCTTTACAGTTCTGTGGTGTTCTGGAAAGGTTTAACCCTAACAGATGAAGTGAAGATGATAAATCATGCTGTCAGTTTTGACCAATCGAGCAATGAAATGGCAATAACAGGAAAGTGTTGCCTAGCTTGATCCTTTTCCTTTCTTTTTTTTAATTTGCAAAAAAAAAAATTTGCCAGCAACTGCTACTTTCTGTAAGAGACTGACAGTTATTCTCTTTTGAAATGTTTTACATCCTGTAAACATTGTAATTATTATTCTGTAAGGGGTAAGGAATATTTTCTCTGAATTATCAGCTGCAATAGGAAGGGACATTAGTTTAGCTTGAGTGAGAATTGGTATGGTGTTTTGTCTAAACTGTTCATCTACACTTTTGCTTTTTTTTTTTGTTTGGACTTATTTTATATCCATATGTGGGTCTGCTCTAGGAAATCAATTACTGTAGAATCCCTTGTAGTTTTATTTACCAGTAAGTGACTTGTCCACAAAAACAAACAAACAAACAAAACCCACATAAATTTAAGGAGGCATTTGCTTTTTTTTTTTTTTTTTTTTTTTTTTTTTTTAACAAGTGGTCATGTATCATCTCTCAGTTGGGAGTGGCAGTTGAAAGGATAATCTTTTTTCTTTGTAACCATCTGACAATAATTTCTTCCATGGCAGTCTGTGGAAAGACTTTGACTGACTTTAAGAGATGGACTTAAGCTGCTAATGAAAATTTCATCCTGACATACGCAGCATAACAAAGTATGCTTTTTGAGACTCAAAGATCTCTATCTGAACAGAATCAGTTTTCTGATGGAGCTGTAAACCACTTGTGGATGACTGTTCAGAGTAATGGGTGCCTGACAGAAGACTGCAGTTCTTCTGACTTCTTTACTTGATTCCTAAAGAGAACTCTATCTTCTTGTCCAGGTCCTTTTCAATGAAGAAATGATGTGGTTCACTGTGTAGGCAAAAAGAATTGAAATATTCTTGTCATGAAGCAGTACTACACCAGCAATTTCTGAGCTCCAGTATGGTGGGAATTTCAAAGTGAGTAACTGGAAGTTTCTGGTCTCTATACTGTGGTGGAGATTAATTACCTGTGCAGTACAAAATATAGGTGCTGTAAAACTGTTTTCTTATAACTCTACAGTGTAGTGGGAAGGCTGTATCCTTAGGGGAGCTACAAGTATACACATGGTTTCTGGAACTGCAGGAGCTTTCATTTGTCTCTGAATGATTTATTCATAGAGGCATTAATTTGAAAGATGAAAAAGATTTCAGAATTCTAACAATGCATAAACAGAATATTTTACAGTATTTCTAGTTAATATCTAATGAGACAACACATCTTTCCTGGGATTCCTGCTTCTAACTCCAATTATTGTTAATGAGAATTTTATGCCCCCTGCATTAAAAAGAGTATGTTAGGGATACTTGCTCAAGCAACAACCTGTGGCTATATATTCATATTTAATACCTCAAAGGGATATTAAGATAGTGTGTGTTCCTGTATGTCTGTAATTAATATTGTCATCAATTCTAAATATGGAAGCTTGCTGTAAATTTTGAATCTAGATTCAGGTAGGGACTCTGACCATCCAGCATCCCAGGCTTTTTGAGCTGTAGTGGTTAGTAGATAATCTCTCTAGGATGTATGCTACATTTTTTATTACAGATTTTAGCTATAGCAGCAGCTACATTATTTCAGAGAAATAAAAAAGACATCTGCTACAAAAGCCCATCAGTGTAGCCCATCTGACTGTATTGAGTACTGTATATGCTACGTATATTTTACAACCTCAGGTTAATGGAACCACCTAACTGCTGATATAGGAAAATTACTTTTATGCTCACAGTGAAATATAGACAAATCCATAGGAAGTTACTGAAAGTCACATGTGGTTACTCAAGTTTGACCAAACAAAAAATTATTCTTGTCTAATCAAATGTTAATCTAATGGGATTAGAGATGATGTGAGAAAACGTAGATTCTTTAATTAAGGTAAAACAATAATTTATTTATTTAAAACCACTACCTTCCTTTGAGCTGATGGTCTGCACCAATTGGTTTCATTGAATTGGCACCTGTTATTAGGGAACTTTCACCTAACTATGCACAGACTTATTTAGTATGAGCAGTCTCTAGGGATGACTTTGAGCTATAAGTGAAGATGTTTCCTTTGCAGTTATACTGCTATTTTCTTCAGGGAAAAAGAAAACAATCAAACAACAAAGAACAACTAATAACAGAAACAATAAACAAAACCCGCCTGATGCTTGAGTGTAGTGTAAGTGAAATTCAGACAACATGGTCATGTACGCAATCTGCCATTAAAGTTTTTTATATCATTTACTGATATCTATAGTCAAGTAGTTCTCTTTATACACTTAAAAGATGCAAGTCATTTTCAGCACAGTTATTTACATTAATTTACAATGTAATCTACAAAAATACAGTATTTCATATTTTGTATGCATGCCAGATTCCTTTAAAAGAAACAGTTACTTTTCTCCCTCTAATTCAAATTAGAAATCTTTGACTTATGGTGAAAAAATGAACACATATTCTTAGAGAATCCAGTTGGGTATTCTGTGTATTTATATTCAAATTCAGTGATGTTTAAGCTTTGACTTTTCTATAAAAGTAGCAGACAAAAGATGTTGTCTTTTAGTAGTGGTATGGCATGACCTCTGGAAGTGCAGTTCCCACTTTGCTATTTATTGCTAAGTATCTGTCTATTTATATCTAGAAAATATAATTGGGAATTAGTCAAGCAAGTTGGAAAATGTGCTTCTCAATCCTTTACCTAGCCCATTAAGTACACTGGTTCTTGTTAAACTCTCTGAGCATCTGGAATTTCTTTTTGTTTGTCTTGGACTTGGTAAATATTTTCAGCTCTGAGCAACTTAGTAGTGTCTCATCTGTGCTGAAAGATTCCATCTCTATGGTTAAATCCTTCTACTGTTGGTGTTTTCTGAGGAGTCTAGTCTCACGGGTGTGCTGCAGAAAAGACATGTGTAGCTGAATGATGTTATCTGTGCTATAAAAAAGTGTTGCCAGAAAGAGGCAGGTAGGGATAACGGCTTTTACTAGGCACAGATAATCTTAGCAGCATTTGCCTTGATTGTGAGGAAATCCGGTTCTACTTGCAGTAGGGTTTTGAAACACATGTATCTCATGAAAGAATGCTCATCATTGGTTCTCTGAGCTAGAATAATGCCACCATAATGCCTAGTTCTGGAGCACTTCTCCTATTGGGAAAGATTATTTCTAATGCCTACCAGAGAGAAGTTGACTTATTCACTGAAGAATCAGGGTTGAAATCTCTTGTTTGTTTGTTTGTTTGTTTATTTGTTTTAATCTCATCTAATGCAGCCATAGATATCCTCATTATGCATATAAATGTCTAAATCCTTTTTGAACCTTGCTAAACTTTTGTTCTTAATATATCTCAAGGAAAACTGCCACAGGTTAATTACGTACTGTGTAGAAATATTTATCTCCTTCGATAATTGCTTGTGTTCAACATCAGTGGTTTGGTTTTGTGCTATAAATTGTGTTAAATAGTAATATCTAATTTGTGTTCAGTTTTTAAATTATTTTGTATGTCTTTGTGTTGGGCTTATATGTCTTTTATTTCTCCATCACAAAGTACAAGACTTTTGAAGCTCTTCTATATTCTAAATCTTTCCATTTCCATTCAATCTTTCCAGTTGCAGATGTCTTTCCTTAATACTTCAGCAGTGAACTGGACTGAGGATAAGCTGTAACTCACCAATCATTCTGTTTTCTTCCAGTAATGAAGTTAACTGCTGAAATTCAATTATGTGCTTCACTGGCATTCAAAATAGAGACAGATATGCAGTTCTATCCGAACACCTCCCATTACAATGGTCTGACCGCTTCTGATTTATTCTTTTTTTTTCCATTGTGCACCATTCTGAACCTGTTTTATTTGAATATACTAGAAAGGCATTTCCTGTTTTTCTATTGTGGAATTATTTTAGTTTTCCATTGCTTGCTGTTGTTTTCTTTCCCTCTGGTTAGCGTTATTGTTAAATCCTGTTGTGCTTGTTTCAGCATCAAGTCCTTTTACTTCAATCTTGATGAGAAGACATGTTTTTCAATGCATGTTTTGTTATCTTTTCATGGGTATTAGTAGTACTTACTATCACAGAATGCTTAAGCGCTCTGTAGAAATCAGCAGATTTTAACAGCAAATAGCACGTTGCTGAACAAGATTAATGAAGTACTGAAAACAAACAAAAGGATGGAAAGAGAATCTTACTTAGGACTACAGGTTAGCTAAAACAGCTCAGTTTGAGGATTAAATTCAAGAGGATACCTAATTTGCTACTCATTTCTTTAGAAGACTGAGTCCTTCAATTATGGTGAGCATGTGGAATCATCACATACTAATCCCTGATGTTTTTGAGGACAAAAGCAGAGATGAAGCACTTCCCCAATAAGCCTGTCCATATGGTTACACTGACCTACTGAGAACATGCTGTGCATTCTCTAGCATCTGAGACCTCCAAGATACTATTATTAGAATCTCTGTTTTCAGTACTCCTTTATTAGCAATATTGTTTGTGAAATAATTTGGGCTGATGATGATTCTGACTGAGGGAGTAAGAAAGTGGTGATGCTGCTAACTTGAACACTGCTTGAGAAGATGCCAACTTCCACTCTGTATACAGTCAGAGAAGTTGTCACTGTTCCCAGAGGCAGAGGCTCATTCTATATAGTCAGCAATCTTTTTGTGTGCATCTGTACAGTCTGAATTGAATTTGTGACTTGGAGGATTGCCTTATGATGTTTCTGTAATTAATTGTTTCAAGTACGGTTGGAACTTTATGTGGAAAAGGATACAAACAGCAAGAGGCAAATTTAATCTCCTTAGTTGACTGTGGCTATGAATTTATGATTGCCTTTGTAAATAACTGGTGGCTGGAAAATGTTCCTAAGTTTATCCCCTCTCTCTATAGAGGTTGCCATTCCTCTAGTCTGCCTATGAAGAATTCACAGTTTTTCTTAACCTACTTCAGACTGGGCCATCTGGCCTGAAATAGATAAGGAGCTATCACTTGAGTCTTTTTGTCAGGAGAACTGTAAGGACAAAGCTCTCCAGCTGGTGTGTGGATAAGTTGAGAATATCCATTGTCTGTCCCAAGTTCTAGTTGTCTGAGCAAGAAATGGTCTTGTACAGATTTTCAAACCCTCTTTCTTAGCTTCCAGTTGTTTCAGACAGTAGCGGAGCTTAAAGTTGCTCTTGCCTATATTACTTAACTTGATTCAAACATAGAAAAGATCATTCATATTAGACTCCCCTCACTTTTTATTCCACTGCATGTGTTAAACAATACCTGTAGGCACTGTGTGAGTGCACCAGGCACTGCTCACTACTGCCTCAAAACAGATCAGAATTTTCAGCAGTGTATTTGTGTGTGTCATTCCTCACTTCATGCTTGGTCCTTGCTTGAATAAACTGCACTTACAAATCACTATAAATTGGGTGATTTGTATTGCAATGAACAGGAAGCTGAGCAGTGGTTTTAAATAACACTTGACAAGCTCTGTTAAGATTTCTTCTCTGGAAAAATCTTGCTTGTTTTTGGAACTGAGGTTATTAAGCTTCATGACCAAAATTTAATTATTGTATTTATATTGTTTATTAAGCATATTATGATCCTTTAGGTCCCTCATGTTAGGGATTATTCCAAGAGTTACTTTCGATGGAGGATTTTCTTGCTCTTTGGTGTGGAATCTGCTGGAATAATTAAAGATCATGTCCTAGATTTCAAGGTCAGTGCATAAGTAACAATGCACAACATTGTCAAGTAAGCAAGGCCGCTCAGTTAGTGAAATTTTAAAATTTTGCTCTAAGCTCTTCCTGAATATACTATGAAAATTGGGCAAGTCCAATCTAAAATGATCCTGATATCATTAGACCAGATGAGATTATTTTCATTATAGATAATCCCATTTGCTGACCAGTGCTAGAATTACAGATAACTACATGCAAAATGAGGACTGCTTGTGGTTTGATAATTATATCTATCTTTTATAGCAATATCACATGCATTCTTTACCTTCTCTGTGCTGCGTTTTGCATCATTTCTTGCAAGGTTGTTGTTTGTCCAGTAGTCTAGATCACTGCTTCATTCAATTTGTTTTGTTTTGTCTTTTTCTTTTTCTCTTAAATTTCCCCGTACTTGTAGTTTAATTAGAAACAACTCTGTGTTAACAGATAAAGAAAAATACAAAGACGAAGCATTGTAGAAGATTGGCTGTTTTGTTTGCATTATTTTACAAGATTTCTAAGCAATTGATGACACATCAGCCATCAATCGAACTCCATAGCCAGAGAGACACTTAAAAATGTTAGTGCTTAACAGTGCTCGAAATACCCACCTGTCCTGCATTCTACCCTGCAATTGCAGGTTGAATGAAAGGTAGATTTATGTAATTATTTGCATTTCAAACACTATCTGCCAGTAATCATTGTTGATATTTGCTGCTGTTTTGCTCTTGGTATTCTCAGCAATTTAACAGAACAAAATTCAGCATGCAGAGCAAAATATAAGAATTAAAATCTGTCCTTGGGGTGCAAAAATATATAAGAAAAATAAATGTAAAATTAGGAAATAGATAACACCTATATTCCTTAAAGGTGCATAATATTTCTGTAGTTCAGAACATTAACACTTGCTGTTTTCAGGCATGGGACTTTTCTATTTTTGGACTCTCACCATAATATCAGTGGTGGTAATGGATGAAGCACAACTCTTTTTTTTTTTTTTTTTTTTTGGTGTTGCTGTCCAGTACTCCAGTGACTGAAGATATAAATAAGACCTATATAGAATAGAAAGTTAAATGATAGTCTAGATCAACTCATGACTAACTTTAGTTTATGAATAGAGAATATTTGGCTTTCTATCTCTGTACCATTTAGATTAGATTCAGTAATAACTACATTCAGCAATGTTAAGTAAATCTGTATTTCTTTTATCTTCAAAGCATGTAAACAGTTTCAGGTAATACATTCCTGGTGGTGTAGCTGAAAATTTTTCCTTAATGTACACAGAAGTGAGGCTTCTGTAAATAGGAAGGCTAAAACCACAAAGTTGGGAGACATCAGATGCAAACTAAGAACCATGAAAATCTAGCCCTGGAGATTTGTACTTAATACTAGTTCAAGGTTCCAAGCTCATGAATTCACTAGAATGTGTTTAAGTGAATGCTGAGATTCTTTATCTTTTGCACCATTCATGGTGTTGAGTTTAAAATTATGCTTCTGTTCAAGAGTTTATATATATATATATATATGGAAACCTTTTCTGAGGAAGATATAGTCTTTTTGGGGAAACAATTTATAATTTTCTTATTGGGAATATTCAAAAGCTCAAACTGTGGGTACTTTATAAGCAAATTTGAGAGGTAACTTTGCCTTGAGTATAGCGATACTTAGTTTCTAGCCAGAGCAATCATCATGCTGCTCTTTCAAGAGATGCCTTCAAGCTGAAACTATCCACACAGCAGAACCCTCCTCCTTCATAACATACCATGTTAGCACTTGCATTTTCTAGTCTCTGCTGTTCTTTTCTCCCTTTCTCACAATACGACCTCTGTTTAAGTGCAAACACGTTCTTGGTGCAAAACTCTATCTGCAATTGTTTGTCAATGAAATTTTCCCTTAACTGTATTTATGTGACATCAGTTTAGGTAATTTAGATTTCTCACTTAAAAATGTGTATTAAAGTATAAATGCTGATAAAAAGTTGCCATTCAGCTATGGGATTAAAAAATAATAGTGCTATTGGAGGCAGGTTGTTAAATTATCTTGAGAATAAATTAATGACATTTCCTAAAAATTCTGGCTTAGGTTACTGGTATTCTGAGAAAATATTTTTTCCATTTTTTTTTTTTTTTTTTTTTGCACATTGGAGAATAGCCAATATCTTACTTAACGTACTGACTTACCACATGTGCCAATCAAATATTCAAGCTCTCAAGGTTGCTTGGTGTTTTAAAGGGAAGACATTTTTAGTTTTTGCCTTTGAGAGAGCAGGTCAAGCGCTCTATCCAGCATTAATGATTTTCTCAGTTCATCAGCTGATTGACTCAGTAACTTGACTATTATTAACCCAGGTCATTAAATGCTTTTAACCCTTTTCCACAGAGTGAAGGTAGCTCTCAAGTATGAACAACTTCAATGAACGTATTAATTTCATGCAATTGCCATTTGCCCAGCCACATGGGATTGCTTCAGTGATGCTTTTTATAAAGACTTTTTTGTTCATTTTACTGTACTGGAGATTTTTACAAAGAGATGAAGCACTATGTGTTGAGGTGTCAATAAAGACTACATCAGGAGAAGCTAGTATCTTCTACATAAGTGTAAAAGGCACATACATGTAAAGCAGATGATAAAACATCAAGAGGGGGGAGAAGTGGTATAATAAAGAAAAAATCAAAGGTCAGCAAAGAAAACTTTACTCATGGTAAATTCAGTTACTATAGAAATACGACATACCCTCTGCTGAAACAGAGCGGTGGTTTTTTGTTGTTGTTTGTTTTTTGGTAAATAATATTGATGTTTAGCTGAATCTTCTTGCTATGACTGAAAGTGGGTGCTATGTCATTAAATTAACACAAATAAGATCTTAACTACCCCTTCTCCGTCCTCATTAAGGTTAGAGATAACACACTAGTGCATTAAAGTCTGTAAAGGGATTAACTAACAGTAGAAAAGATTCTTCTTGTCTCCCTGGAAGTTGATGATATTGTAGAGGTATGTGGAGTTCTTCAGCCTTGAAGTTGACCTATACGAGACTTATTCCCCAAACAGCAGATACATTACCTACATTTAAAATCATTACTTGGTTTTAGGATAAAGCTAGTAATCTTGTTTGATTGGAGAAGACAGAGCAGTCTTCTGTGCTGCATTGTTAACCAATCAACCAGACTGATCTGATGTGAAATCTATCATACTCCTTTCAAGACAGTGGATCTTTGCTTAACTATATACAAGACAGGTAATTACCTACCACCTATCACAAAACACTCAGTTATATTCCTTCTTGCCAGACCTATATCCCATAATTTCTCTCAAATTCCCTTAGGTGCTTGCCATAATAGCTCACAGTTTGGGTATCCTTGAAGAGTTTTAGCAGGTAGCAACTTCTCCTGCTTTTCTGTGGGATGGGAACTGGACAGTGAAGTAGCAGAATTCTTTTTTCCTGTTTCTTTTCAATCAGACTGATCATATGCTGTACAATGGTCTGACTGCAAATCTTGATTAAATCATGTTCTTTGTAGTAAAAACAATGTAACTAACTGCTTGCGACCAACAAATGAGTGAAGAGACACATTATGGATAATTAGTTTCTTTATACAACTCAGTAATAGCTTAGAAAGATTTTATAGTGGCACGGGACTTTTACCATTCAAAAGGCAATCGCTGCTGTCAGAAATACAAATGCCATTAACAATCTAGGAATCCCTGTGAAATGCAATGTCTGCCTGTCAGTTAATGTCTTTCTAGCTTTTGTTTTATTTAGTCCTCCTTCCATGAAGGTACTTGATGCTTTCAAGAGCTTTTCATTAGTCTTTTAGAGACGTCTTTTGCTTGTATGAGGTCATCTCCAAAATTAATGACTCCTATTTTAATATATTCACCCATAAAACAAAAGGTCAATAAAATGTTGAATGTGAAAAAAAAGTTGCATTCTCTTAAAAAATATCTTGAATATTCTGGCTAAAGATTTAAAATAAATGAAACAAAAATTCAGTACAGATTTTTATGTGAAATATTGTAGTTTAATTTGGCAATGCTCTGAGCAGTTGGAACTGAGAAATGGGGCAACTTTTAGATCAGGGAAAATGGTCAATTTTTTTTGCAATATATACATTTGAAAATTTAAAAGCTATCAGCATCTTTAAAGTTATTCTCTTAACTGTGCTCTAAAACAAAAAATGTTTGTGTGGCTCTGAATTGCTTAGCAACTGAGCTAAGTATTAATTTCAGCATATTTGTATGTTTCTATTAGGGAACTATTTATGTACCAGGCATTTTTAGACTGGTAAAATTATAAAAAATGATCAAGTTTTAGGTTAGTTCTTTAAAACAGTACAACAGTGAAATATTAACTCTTCTATAGTGAGAGATAATATTTTGCCTTTCTGTAATCTTTTTACTCAGAGATCATAAAGCATTTTGCAAATATTATATAAGCTTCAACCATTACCCCTGTATGGAAAGACTTCTATATTGAATCCTATAATTTGGTTTACAGGAGCTGAAAATAAAGTAGTTCCCATGAGCTTTGTGTAATGATTTGAATTCTTTGTATATTGAGCTGTAGCAGTAAATGTTCCAAGTGAATCCATCTCTGCTCATTAACTTATAGCTTCTTTCCTCATTTTCAAAAATATTGTGCCCTAGTTGTCCAGACAAAGTGTGAGAGGAGGCATGTTTTGATAGGGGACTGCTTGCAGACTGGAAGAATAAGGAAGGTGTGTAAATTCAGCAGCATTTCAGCTACACAGAGACAAGAATTTTTCATTCGTAGGCAAGATCTAGTGTCATCTGATCATTATCCCCACGTATAGATAGGTACCTATAATATTCAGTAGATTTCACTCTCTGTAGTCTTGTAGAGAATTATTAACATTTAATCAAGTTTTACTTCAAATCCAGTGTGCTGCTAGCATTCTGAATTCATACTCAGAGAGGCAAGATACCTTTTTAACTCACTAATACTAAACTAAATTTTGTATTTCTAAACTTGTAATTAATAAGCCTTAATTGACATCATTACTGCCTCACTCTGAGTGAATATGTTGCATTCTGTTTTCTTCTGTCAAGTTCACGGAAGACAGGACAGTCACCCAAAATCAACTGGAAAATTTAAAATTCTCCTTATTTGAATGTTTACTGTGGTTTATGAAAAGCTTGGAATCTAATAATGAAATGCGCTAACATTACTGTAATGATATAAAAGATCTGAATTTGAGACAGGTGTATTGTTATTTGCTGAATACAATTGTCTATTACCTCTTTGTTCCCTAGATTATCATTAAGGATTGCATTTTTATTTTAACATTCCTGTTTCTCCCTCCTGTAAGGCAGTAAATGCAGTTTTTTCCGCCTTTATCACTGTAAGGATCATAATTAAGCAGCTACGGAACAAAAAAAGAAAAAAAAAAGAAAAAAAAAAAGAAAAAAAAAAAAAAAAGGAAAAGGTTTTAAATCCCCAGAGGGAGATTATTTGCTTGATCATAAAAAATAATAGTTTCATTTTACCTACCTTGCAGACTGGACCTAATTGCAGTAGATGCAGAGTAAGCCCTTTAGAAGCAAAATATACCTTAGTTAAAATGGAATTGTTTGTATTATAATTCATTTAAACAAAGCGTCATTTGATGATAAAATTGTTGTCTAAACCGATAATTGATGTCTTAGTTGCAAGGAAGCTTACATTATTTAAATGTTGGAAAACTTTTTATAAACCCCTTCAGTCTTGGTACAGACACATGATAATTTTTGTGTATTATTTTATTTTATTTTATTTTTTTAGAACTTGTGACCTCATTCTTGCAGTTTTTCTCTCTTCCCCTTATCACAACTCCATCAAAAATGTGAATACAAAACTGGTAGTTATTCTTCCACAGGTAACAGAATCTGCTAAGCTGTTACAGGAATGAAAGAGGCCTTAGAGTTTGGTAGCATTTAAATAGAGTTCCTTTTAGGTACTGGACTTTACAAAGCTTGGTAAAAGTGGGAAATTATGTACTAGGTGTAATGTAACTTGCTGCGTGTTGTTTGTACAGGGTCTGAAAACTGATTATAACTTTTTCAGAACTATCTCACCAACCTTCCTTGTCTAGGGGTGGTTTGTAATTCTACATGAATAATCAAGATTTACTATACTTGGTGAAAATGGAAGATTATGTCAAAGTTGTTTCACACTGAGTTAAAAAAAATTATTTTTGTACATTTTGTGAAATAAAATTTTATTCAGATAAAAATTCAATTTTAGCGGCTTTTTTTTTTTTTTTTAACATGTATATATGTATCTCTAATTACCTTAATGTTCTTGTCTTCTTGACCCTCTTGGCTACAAAATGCTTAATTTTGATGAATTAGTGTACATTGAACCAGGAGAATCCTATCCTCAGGCTTCCTTGAGTCCAGTGGTTTGTGCACAGGTGTGAAATGTTGGTTTAAATTGTTGCCGTGGATTGGAGTTCTGAATAAAGGTCACCAGTACCCTACTTATCTCTGAGGTTTCCAGATGGTTGTAAATTATTACATATGTTTAGTTTTGACTGTTAAGCCAATATATTTTGACACTGCCAAAATGAACAGTTTAGGTATGATTTCATATAGAAAATATCCATTCAAAACGATCAGTTGAATTTGATCTGAATTTATGTCATTCTGTGTTGATGAAGGCTAGTTTGTCTAGCAAATAAATTGTTTCCTCTTCCTTTCCTCCTACTCTATTAGATAGTTTGGCTCTTGTAATTTGGCTCATCAGCCATCACAGCATGAGTCTCTTCTGTGTATGAATAGCTCTGTCCATCTGCAAGTGGCTCATAGTTATTTTCATTCTAATAAAAAATGATCCCTATCAAGAGGTAGTATTGGCTGGCAGTATAAATACTGCTGGTTGTTATATGACTCTTACACAGGAGTCTGAGCAGAGGCAGAAATCCCACCTAATTCTCTTGCATTACAGATCAGAAACAACTGCACCAGGGGCTGGCACTTTCACAGCTGTTGTAACTTGCATCAAGCACTGTCCTGGTGTAATGCCAGACTCATCTGATGGTTTGTTTAAAGTCCCTTTGCATACTGTCTCCTCTTTTGTCAGATACAGTCTGTGCTACTGAGCTCTGATTGAGGTCTTGGGTCTATGAATATATAATATTTTATTTGCAGATGCTTTGACTAAAAAAAAAAAAAAAGATGACAAGGAAGGAGGAAATATATGCTAATAATATTTTGTTTCTGCTAGATTAGTAGCAGCTTGCTAAAGTGGCCTGCCATCAAACAGTATTTATAGTGATGTATAAAGCATATTAGTGACATCCCTTTTAAATTCAAAAGCTTTAGCTAATATTACTGTCTGCATTCAAAGCAGATCTCAGTGCCTAAGAGCCGGTCAATAAACATTTTAGTACTGCTCTATTCCAGTGATCTGAATTCAATAACATTACCTTTCCAGAAGCTGCAAAATGGAAAGTGAAAGAATGATTTATGAAGCTTAGCTATGCATGGCCAGATAAGAAAGCTTTAACTGATGCTTGCAGGATTCTCTTTAATGAAGTACAAGTTGCCAAGATAAGTTTAGGTAAATGAAGCCTCTGTCACAATATGTTATAGCAAAAGAAATGACAGACACAGCAGAGCAGATGGAACTTATTATTGAACAGTAGTGTCAAGAAATGTAGTCTAGGTAACTGCACAAAGAGCAGATGTATTAGGTTTGTTATTAACAATTTTGTGATACCAACAAATATTTATAGAATCTTTTTAAATTAACTCTAGCAAGCTTCTTTTCTAAACTGTCATCTAGCCTTCTTTCAGACTGTATTTCCAAGCCTTCACTTTCTTTTAAATAGAGTACTCCTCTGTCTTTTAAACCTTCCACTGCTGATGTTGTCATTAGCCTCAAAGCACTCAAGTTTTTATCTTCAAGATGTTGTTTTGTTGTTTTCATTTTTGTTTTTCTGTAATACCTCCTCATTTTTTTTTTAATGATTTTAAGAAACACTGATTCAAATGAATTGAAGTCCTGTTGTCCTTTTGTTGTTACTATTATTTTTAACATCCCAATTTGCATGTATCAATCTATTGTGAAAGAAATGAGGTAGGTGATTTTAAGCAAGACCCTTAGGGCACTGGACCCAGAATCAGCACATGAGAAACTTATCTTGAATTACACTCTTTTCAGGTAAGAACTGTACTAAGTAAATCAATAATCTGCATTTGCACTGTGTTTTTTCCACTACCTTTTAACGCCAAGGAGATGAATGTTTTTGATGGGAGATGAATCACTAGGAAGCTAATTATAATATGACACTGAAGTTCCTCAAAGAATGTTCTGTTTCTAATATTCTTAAAAGTTAGAGCCTTTAAAAAAAAAAAAAAAATTAAATTAAAAAAAAAAAAAAAAAAAAAAGAATTCCAAATAGTAAGGCTCTCATGTTTTTAATGCTGGAAAATGCAGATAAGCTTTTTTACATCCTGTTAAATAAACCTTATTGTCTTCCAAAGTGTGATCCTTTAGGCCTGTAAGATGACAGCCTCTGTGTTGGACAGGCTGCCAGACAAGTACGTTAAGTTGCTCTACAGATGTGCATAGGATCAGATCTCATGTGGCTGTCACACCATTCATCTATTTTGCCAGGGGTTTGGGTTCTTGTGCGTGCACTGGATATTGGTCTAGTACTGAAGGCATGTACTACCCTCATTCACTGATGGAAGGTTAATTTCAGAGAATATTTTAATGCCAGGTCTTTTCAAAGGAGACAAAAGCTAAAGAAGGTGTTAAATAATCTAACCTTTTGCAGTTTGAAATATATCCAGAACTGATATTAAGCTGGTCAGTGAAGACTTTCTCAGTGGGACAATAAGGTATAGAAGCACTTATTATGCTCTTTGTAAGTCATTCTCTCTCCCCACTTACAAACTAATGACTTTTTTTTTTTCTTTTTCCTATGATCATCCCTGTTCTAAACCATATATATATATATATATATATTTGAACTTGTGTAACAATTGTCCAGAATTTTTCTTCCATTAGTTTGAGAGGGAGGAGTAAAGGAAAAGGAATAATAGAAAAGCTAGATGTGGGGGAATAAAAGTAGGAAGAAACAAGGGAATTTCAGACATAATATTTTCTTCTTGAATGGCAAAATAACAAAGGATCTGCACTTGCTTTACTTAATTTAGACATGTGCTTTTAACGTTGCAGGGTTCATTGTGAAATAGCACTCACATTGAGGAAGCACCCTACCCTACTGAGAAGTCCAAACCTGATGATATAGTATTGTTGATATTGTTGTGTTGTATTATATTCATATTACCAGATCTGTGATTTTGTATTTCCATACTGTCTTCAGTTCTAGCCTGAAAATTTATAGATGATATTGTTGTCTAATGAAATGTGAACTTGTTCAAAAAGACACATTTAATTTAGATTTATTTTCTGCTTTATTTGTTCAGATCTGAATGTAACAAGCTCTGTTAATTAAAATTATTTACTGTGATTTTTTTTTTTTTTTTTCTCTCCCTCATTCTAAACAAATATGATCCAGCCTACCAAGAACTAAGACATCCCTGTCTTGGTTTTGCTGATTTGTTATGCTTTTTGTAACAATTTAGTCTTTATGTGAACAGAGACAGATCCACTCAGATGCCACAGTTGGTTCAGTGTTTCTTGTGGTGTTTTAATAATAGTTTCAACAGCAGTGTCTTTTTATCACCACAAGTCTACTTTCCTACTGCTGTGTTTATAAAAAACAACAGCAACAACAACAACAACAAAAAAAAAAGCTTTAAAAAGAAAGTGAGTGAGAAAGCAGAATAGAGGAAGAAAGTAAGAGAGCAGTAATTCAGTGAGGCTTAGAATTAAATTCTTGTATTTTCCACATGCATTGTTTGTCTTTATGGCTGTTACAAATAGGAGACAGATAAAGCCTGGGATTTATTTTTTGTGTTCACAAAATCTGAATGCTATCTGGGTTCTGTAAATCCTGACAGACTCTAAAAGAAGAAGGGAAATTAGTCTCTGCATTGTTTGGCCTACACAGTGGAGTATTTAGAAATAGAACTGTCTTTTAATAACTCAGACCAGAAATGTGCACTTTCCAAGCAAACTGAGAACTATTACCAAAATTCAGTGAGTGATTCTAGGTTTCTTTTGAGGCTTAAGAGAGAGAAGTTAGGTAAGCTGTACAATCCAGTGTTCCTTTCATCTCCCAATATACTTTATGAGACATTCAGAAATCATCACAGTTAAATAGATAGTGAACATCTGAGCGAAGAGGAAGATGCTGTTTGGCTGTCAGTTTCCAGTGTTCACTTGGTTGAAATTTGAGCTGGCTTGTAGAAGGATCAAGAAGTGTTTAGGTATCTAAGATTCCATAGATACAAAACATGTAATTGTTTTCCAGCTGTGAAATATTACCAAAATAAGTCTTTCCTAAGAGCCACCTTAGTTTTTGGAGGATGAAGTAACATAATTTGCCTCTGAGAGTCCAACATGGCAATACATCTTGGAGAAATAAGTTAATATGACATGGACAGTGATTCCAAGGATTTTCTTGCTTTGTGTTGTCAATGTCTTTCTGTGTAAACAAAATGTTGTACTTTATTTCTCTTTTCTTTTCTTGCTTCCATCTTGCTCCTACCCATTCATTCATCCATCCAGTGGCAATTTTGGCATCAATATCCTATTACTCAGCAAAAATAAAGGCTTCCATGTAGCTCAGACCTTGTATAGAGAGCTACTTGTTCTGTAACTTATCTTAAAAAGTGATTTTTGCCACTGTATAATACAGCTTCGCAAATGCACCTTAGAAATACCAGCATTGTTCAGTTCTGACTCAGAGTTTTGACCTTGGAAATTAAGAGATGAATCACATAATTTTTCATGTGGTTTACTGTCAGTGGTTCATGCAAGATGCTCAACTCAATTAAACTGAAAATTAAATCATAATTAGTTCCAAAATATAGGAAATCATTTCATATTTTATGGGCACCTAAAAGTCTCAAAGTGAGCATAATTTCTTTTCAGCTTCAAGGGTGTTCATCATCTATCAGTTTAGGGGAAGCACATTTGCTTGGGAAATTATAATTAAAAGTATTAATAAACCAAATACCAAAATATTAATAAACGAATATGACCAATAATGAAAAAAACTGTGGAAGAAAGCAACAAATTTATTCTGTATCATAGTGATGACATAAAAGAGTTATCTGAAGACTTTCTGCTTGCCAAAGTGATATAGGTCTGTCGCACTGCTATAAAAGGGCGCACAAGAATTAATCTCATTCTACTTGAATCATCTGTCACTACCTCTCTCCCTAGTCTATTTATAAAGATCCATTGAAATCTGCACAGGTGATGCTCTTCAACTGTTTTATTTATTTATTCATTTATTTATTTAAAATAAATTCAACTACCTGGAGAATACCATGCAATTATTTTCATTAGGGTAATAGTTCTTTTGTTTCTTTCACTTTTGTTTGATTAAACTCATAGACTGAGTTTCTGTGTTCTCAGAATTTAATACATTTTTGTGGAGTCATATTTTGTAAAATGTTCTTTGTTTTGCATCTGCTAATGTGAGCCTGTATTTTGGTATACCTGTGCTATAAAACTAATGCTTCTAAGTGGGATTCAGGCACAATTTGGGCAGAAAGAAATGCTTCTGTTCTGCATTTGTGATTTTAGCACTCATGTCAGAATTTGATACACCCCAGAAATCTATATTGCAACCCAAGTTAAAATTTGACTTTGGTAGAACTGATCAGCTACATTCCTGATTCTGCATCATATCTTTGATAGATTGTCTTCTTTTGTAAGCTGACATAAATATAACTAATTCTATGTAAAATGGTATTTTTACATTCTTTGCTATGTATATAATTGCAGTTAATATTCTTCTCCAAGGGTGTTTCTGCTCAATACTTTTGTACAGTCACTTGAAATAAGCAGCGAGTTACCTAACCTGTACAGAAAACAGTTGCTCTGCAAGGTCTTGTAATTTCTATATACATATATTCAGTGCAGCACAGTTCTAACTGGACTGAAGTGGTATTTCTCTTGAGCCTACTTCAAAATTTCTACAGGGAAATGGAGAAAATTTGTGATACATTTTTCATTAAGACTTCTATTTTAATGGCAATATCAAGCTTGGGACTAGAAGACACTGATTTACCTCATCTCAGGGTATGGTAAGGGATTCTTGTCTACTGTTTTTAGTTCACTGTGAGGTGGTAAAACTTGTCTTGATATTGCAAGTCCAATATTATTAATTTCAATTTTTTAAAATATCATTTTACTATCCTAAGGTAGTTAGAATACATTATTCCAAGAACTTTGGTTGCTAGGAACATGAATAGGAAAAAAAAACAAAACAAAAAACCAAGTACTTATCACTGTTATCTTCCTACATCTATTTCCCACACTTTTAAACATCCAGTTTACATGTCTATTTTTCATACTAATATTTGACATTGTAATTCATTTTTCTTAGCACATTCTTTGTATGATAATAAAGTTCTATATTATTCAGCTTTTCAAACAGATTTCTGTTGTGCTTCTACCTGTTAGTATTTTATTTAACCATCTGGTATTTTTCAGTTGTCTGCCCTCAGAATCTTATTTTTAACCTTGATCTAAGTTTAAGCAATGCTGGAATTGCAAATTCATTCATATTTCTAATGTTTGCTAAGGTCTAGGTCCCTAGGGCTATGAAATTTTGTTAAATGTCAGAGCTACACTTTATGTTTTATTGTATTTAATTAGAATTCCAACAACCATATTTTATTGAGGTATTTAAGTCTGACTGATAAAAAGGGAAGAAAACAAACAAACAAACAAAAAACTCTGGGAATTTTAAGCTCCAGAATGTCAGTCTTGCATTATTTCAACTATATTATATAGCATACATTTTGAATGTCTTTAGTAATGAGCATTAGTTAGATACTAGCTGACTCATAACATTACTGTCAACTTAATATATATCTTAATAGATGCATTTTGAAAACTGTTGCATGTATCAAACTATTTTTTATTTTTTTTCCCCAGTGACTAGACAGATATGCATTTTTACATTTATAGACTGAAAAACAGTCTGGGCATTTGGCATTCCCAAAGAAAAAGAGCAAACAAACAAACAAATAAACAAAGCAAACAAACAAGCAAACAAAAAACAAGAGTGAGAGAGGGAAAAAAAGAGGGGAAAAAAAAGAAAAAAAACCATAAAATTTCAGTCTTCAGTGGTCTTTATACAAGAGAGACTACTGTTCAGATTTTAAGTGAAGAATTATTAAACAAAGCCCCTGAAGAAACAGTTTTTACAGTTACTAAAGAGCTATTTTCCATGTAACTTAAAATTCTATTATTTTCAGTACAGCTTTCTGGTCATTTATATCAGATCCATTCAATTACTGAAGCTAGTTGTTTTATACAAGCCATTTCTTTGGGACCTTTGTGAATCCTATTTATGTTTTATAGTAATTTTTGATTCTATAGAAATGGAGTTATGTTGGCAATGTAAGGAGAGTTTGGTCAATGGGGAGCAGAAGGTGTGAAGAGCTGAATGATTCCTCTACCTGTAGGAAGCATTCCTCTGAACAGAAGTTTCTTCGGTAGTTTCTCAGTTGTAGGAAGTTTGTTCTGACATTTTATTGGCTTCAGTTTGACTTTATAAACATTGTAAACCAGTGCATTGTACAGCTCTGCCAGTTATTAGTTGTCAGAAGAAAAAGATCACAGTGTATGTATATAAACCACTGGTGTTAATCAACCTCTGAATCAAACAGAATAAGGGGGTGTAACATTCAAAATCTCTGGTACAAGATTACTTTTCATTTAAACTTCTAACTGTAGTATCTAAGTTCTTACCTAAACATCTGATTTCTGTAGGATATGAGAATGCAGTGCTTTTCTTGTGAAATTGATTGTTGTAATCTAAAATATGCTGCTGCTACAGTGCTCCAATGTCAAAATTTCAGCCATAAGAATGTATCTTGCCTTTCTTTTCAGGATGAAATTGAATTAAGAGCACCTTTGAAATTATCTTTCATTGCTGTGGTGAGTTGTTACAGTAGATCACCAAAAGTGCTACATATTGTTTCCGCCTTCAGATTTTTTAACCACATAGTTTATTAAAACTCAGCAATCAAGTTTTGTTTTAGGCTATCTTAAGGCCAAAAGATATGTATGTATGTTTAATAGGAAAAAGCAAATGACAAATTTAAAATTCAGTATTTGATTGTGAGCCATGTCAGAATCTTTCTTGAGAGTTTTTTTCAAATTGTTTATTGGCATACATTTTTCCCACAAGATGGACCACTAGATAACAAATATCAGAATTTAATAGGAGAAAAAAAGGTGGAAAAGAGAATTTATAGTAATAATGTAATTCTGTTTTTCTGTTGTTGTGAATATTTACAACTTCACACTTCTCTGCCACTTAGCTTAAAGCCAGCAAGTAAAGGGTAAGCACATGGTGAAAAGATTTGTGTTTACTTTCAGATGACCTAAATTCAATAGGATTCATACAATTATTCTCTCTCATAAAGGCATTCTAAGGGTAGAACATAAGACATTCAGGTGCTGGAGTACGAGGTTGCCATGAAAGTATCTTTTGTAGCCTCTGTTTTTTAAAAACTTTACTATCTTTACTGCTTAATGCCTCGAGGAACACTGCTGTTGAACTTCATAATAGGATATTTGATCTCCTCCCTTACATTCTAAAGGAAATACTTATTGGTCATCTGATTCATCAGGCATTGAAATAGAGCAGCTGAGAACTCAGACATATCCTGAAAAGGTCTCTGCAGATTTCTACTTATGTATTCCTGCATTAAGTTAGTCATGATTTTAAAGGATATTGTTTGTTTTGTTACAACAAATGGAATTAGAAGCTTACCTTTTATTTAGGGTAGTTAAATATGAGATGGAAAAATGTGTGTATCTGTTTGTATTACAGCTATTTTCATGCCTTTTATTCAGAAGGTGTTGAAAAGCTATTTTGGTAAGCTCTGCCTTTATCATTTGAAAGCACATTCCTTGCCACCAAACATTCTAAAGGTCAATCTGTCTCCACATTAATAATTCCACATTTTGTGATACTCTTTTGCTGTTACTGATTTTTCATGACTTCTAATGTAACCTCCTGGGATTTTTTTTTTATTTTTTTTTTTTTTTTTGTCATGGAATCAAGGGAAGAAAAAGCCATCTATGACTGATATTTATTGTAGATTATTCTTATTATCACACAGATATTTTATTTTTATTTTTATTTTTTTAATTATTAGGTTAGGAACTTTTGAAACTTCTCAGTTCAGGCAAGTAGACTGTATGGTCTCTAGTGCCTTGATTTATCAGACTAGAAGCCATATCTGTGGTACATTTTAGGTATGATATCTCCCAAAAACTTACAGTGTGACAAAAAATTATATTATTCATACAGATATAATGATCTCTACTGAAAAGATAATGTTGTTTGGTGGTGGATAAAGTCTGACACAGTTAAGTCAGTATACTTAATATACCACAAAATAGTATGCTTTTTATTTTGGGGAACACAATGAGAGTTTTGAAACTTACCTTTCCAGATGAATGTGTGTAGGTTGACGTACTGAGCTACTGTATGAAAATGCATCTAGTTGCAATGAAAATATCAGCAGCAGTTAATACTGGACACACAAATGTAAGAATTTTTAAATATGTGCTAAGAATTCACAGACAAATATTCAGGACACTTAAATCTCATTTATTAATGTTAAAGTGATTTAATATATACAAAGTTGACTTAAGAGACCAAACGATATTTAGCAATGTTTACTATGTGGATGAAAGTAGAGATTATTGATTCTGAATTGTATACTATATTTTTTCTCATTGAAGAATCCCAAAAGGATTTGTAAAATATTCTTATAAATGCACATTTCAATAGCAGTCTTCTTCTTCAGATTAATGTCAGTTCCAGTTGACTGAGATGGCTGCTTAGCCATCCAGTGATGGCTAAACAAATGATAATGCTAGAAAAATTGTTGGCCTTTTATATTAATGTTGACTTTTATTAATGTTTAAAGTAGCCTCTGATTGTTGATTCCATTGGCAATCTGTATTTCTCAATGACATATTCAAAAATAGCTGTTTTTATGTTTCTAAGATTAATGGACATTCTGGTGGTTCTGATGAAAAATTACAAATGCCTATGAAATAAGTCAGCTATGCCTGGTTGCTTATATAGAAATAATCTTCCTACCAGTCATAGGCAGTTCATCAGGCATGAAAATGTGATAAAGGGTAAGGAAAAAAGAATTATTGTGACATTTGTCAGTAATGTGTCTGATCTTGAGAGGCTGTGCAGATGGATATGCAGATGCAGGGTGACATAAGATTATCTTTCCATCATTTGGAGTAATCTCCAGAGTAGCTAGTAATTTCTGACAGGGGTTAGAATTTGCCCCAAGCCTATTCCTTGTATGCTGGCAATGACAGCAGAATAAAGTGACTAGTCATTTCACTGGTGTGCAGCATAGGCAATGAGATGTATTAGTCTCCATTCTGACCTAGAAATGATGAGTAAATGGAATGTGTTTCTCAAATATTTCAGGATATTTCAATGTGTGATATCCTGTTCACACAGAAAGTGAATCATTCAGTTAATGATTTCTTCTGCAACTCTAATTAACTAATTTTATTATTTATTTATTTATTATTATTATTAGTAGTAGTAGTAATTATTTTATTATTATTATTTTACAAAGGCAAAATGGTCAACTATTTGCCACAGTGTTTTCTTTAGGGATCTTTTATAAATCAGTAACACCACAAAACAGATTGATCTCATGCAAACTGTATACAGTACATGCTTACGAAGCATCAGAAAAGTAATATTGCTCTCTTGATATGCATTGCAGGGAAAAAAACAAAAGACAATTCTTACTTCAGCAATCAAATGAATGTTAAGCTCTTAGTTACCATTTCAGTGAGATTGCAGAAAGCAGTGATTCACATTACTGTTGCTCTAGGCTTTTCATCCATCCATTTCCACAAATTGTTTATTGAAGTTAATCAGCAGTCAAAGGGAGAATTATCTTACAATAACTAACTTTGTGCTTTCATCTCTATGGAACAGTGATTTGGAATCAAGAAACTTTTCAGGGGTGAAGTGTGTGAGAAAGAGCAAATAAGTTTTCACTCTGATTCACTCCCATTCTTTACATTTCTTGATAAGACTGTAAATTCCTCAGTACAGGCACTGTCTACTATCATGTACACATTATTTAATATCAAGTATGATGTTGATGTGACCTCTAATGAGGCATTTTATCACTGAGACAAATTAAATTATGCTATTTCTTGATCAGCACTTGAAATTAGTGGCTAATATGATGATGTTTCTCAGTGTTTTCCTTTTGAGCTTTTTATACCCTCTTTGTCAATAGTGATTTTTCTTTCTTTTTTTTTTTTTTTACTTTTTTTTTTTTTTTTTTTTTTTTAAAGATAGGCAAGTTTCAGCATAATAATCTTTTTGTAATTTTCTATTGCCAAGAAGAAGGCCAAGTAATTTTTTAATAGCAGTGAATTTAAATATGAATCTGACAGGGTTTTTTTTTTTTTTTTAGGCAGATAGTACCATTTAATTACATTTAAAATTGTCAAAGGCTGATTAATTACACTTAAAATGCTTCTACATGTGATCATATTTTGATTTGTCAGTTGATGTATGTCTGTTAATAGAGTTATCCTCCTCTGTGTAAAATTAAGCACATGTGGAAGTTTGAGCAGACCATATCACGTGAAATGATCACTTTCCCATGAGCATCTCTGGATCTCCGATTGTCAGCTTCAGGTGCATTAGCTCTGCAAACAATTCAGATATTAATGGACCTAATTAAAACTAAGATTACATTGTTATAAGAATGTACAAAATTAAAGACACTTTGGGCTTTCCTGAACGAAGAAAGATAAAAGATGAATTTCTGTTAGAAGCAAAATATCACATATATGATTGCTAGGCTGTTACCACAATTAATAATTGTTTCTAGGATGACATTTCACAGTCTTAACAGGATGGAGCCTCAGCAAGAACAGATCTTTATATAATGATGAATCAAATTTTGATAATAGCTCTGAACAACAAAGATCTGTGATTTTTGGTTTGTCCAGTCCATTTGTGTTCCAGTAGCATGTAGGCATTCTGCACTGGAATTGTATCTTTGGTAAGGTTAAACCTGTTTATTAGGGGTTGCACAGCTGCACTGAAGACTTTGACTATGGTTTTGACCAAGGAACATGAATCTGAAGACCATTTTCAAAATACCTCTTCTAGGAAAGTCACATTTTGTGATTAAGAAAGTTGAGTCCAATTAAATGCAAATACTATTAAGAACTAAGTGTTGTGAGAAACATGCTCAAGATAAAAAAATTCTAATTAGGCAAAGATCTCTGTGAAGAGCAGTTTATTCATTATTGCAGTAATGGGCACACACCCTCTACTGACAAAGAGGAAACTGTTCACCTAATCAGTGAAATCCATTCCATTATATACCCTGAGTACAACGCAGGTAATGCCTCTCCTTGCACTCATTAGATGAGTATCTCAAGCTCATCCCGATGCTGTTGTTACATTACATTTCCATACAGTATCTGTTACCGACCCATAGTTTTTGGGTATGTTCTGGAATTTTTATGGTGACAGGAGGACAATATTTTCAAAAGTTAGCTTACTCATACTGTTCTGTACCAGACTCTCCCATACCCTACATAATTACCTTACCTGGTGCCTGTGCCAATTCTACCCAGTTCGGAACGCCTCAGTCTCAACTTTACTCTGTTCAGCAGCTGTCTTTGTGAAAAACAACTTATCCTGAGCTGCATACAGAAATAATGGAAGTTTCTACTGCAAAAACACAACCTACCTCTCACAGTGTGAAAATAATAAAAATGTTCCATAGTGTAAAATATTTTGAAATCTAGAATAGAATTATCCAAAGTTAAATCATGGCTGGTAAGTGAAAAATTGGAATTTGTGAATTTCTAAAATGACATGACGTCACAAGCTTTAAACTTGTATTGTTCTTTTGATGCCTAACATTTTCCTTCTTTTGATATAGAATGCTTTAAATAAATCCTGCCCCAAACATTGCCTTGAGTATCTGGTTGTATTTAAATTATTATCAGGATAAGCATGAAACATCACTACTCATTTTAAGATATATTTACCCTGGGTTATAGTTATTTTTTGAAAAAAAAAAAAAAGAAAAAAAAAAGAAAAAAGAAAAATTGTTAGATATTATGTCTTATATGAGGTTTTGTTCTGTCGGGAAAGAATTACTGCTTGCCATGGCTTCTTTTACCGACACTTTTGTACAGCTATCTAATTTTCACAAGGTTGAGGAAAATGGAGAGTAGTAGTTATGTTACTACAGAATCACAAAATGGTTGATATTGGAGAATGTCTGGAGGACATTTGGCCCAACTTCACCAATCAAGCAGTCATCTGGAACTGACTTACAAGGACCATGTCGAGTTTGTGAAGATGTTCAAAGTGGGAGATTCCACAGATTCTCAGTCAGCTTGGTCCAGTGCTTAGTCACCCACCCAGTAAAAAACCTAATCTTCTTTGCTGTAAGGACATACTGTTGGCATATGTTCAACTCAGTGTCCAACAGAACCCCCAGATTCTTTTCTCCAAAACTGCTTTCTAGCATCTACTTGTCCAAGTGGTTGATCCACCTCAGTGGCAGGACTTTGCACTTCTCCTTGCTGAACTTCATGAGGTTCCTGTCAGTACCTTTCCTCAGGATGCTGGATGGCAGCATTGACCCTCTGATGTATCAGCCATTCCTTCCCATTTTTCATGATGGGGAAACTTGCAGAGAATGCACTGTGCCCCATTATCTAGATCATTAAAGAAAATTTTAAACATAACTGGACCCAGTATTGATCTCTGTGGTACAGAGACGCTAGTTGCTGACCTCCAACTATAACTTGTACCACTGTTCACCACCCTCTGGGCTCAGCTGTTCAGCTAACTGTTTGCTCATCCAGCCCATATTTCAACACCTTATCTGGGAGTATCTTATGGGGAACAGTACTGAAAGCTTTCTTGAAGTAAAGAACAATACCCATTGTTTTCCTGTCACCTTCCAAAGCAAACATTTCATCATAGAATGTTGTCATATTGCTTAATTATGATTTCCCCTTGGAAATTCAATCTGACTTCCCCTGATGAACTTCTCCTTCATGTTCCTGGCAATGGTTTCCATAATGGAAACCATTGGTTCCATCAACTTCCCAGGGATCAAGCTGAATTTGTCCAGCTGGTACTTCCCTGGGTCTTTCTTGCTCTTTGAGAAGATAGTGACATTTGTTTTCCTCGAGTCCTCATGCAACTCTCCCAGTCACCAGGATCCTTCAAATATTATTGAGAGTGACCTTGCAATGACATCAGGTGGCTTCTTTATATTCAGAAAGCTTTTTCAGCATGGAATTTACTACTAAATTACTTTAAACTCCCATAATAGAAATGTCCAGAAAATGAACTGCACATAAAAATTCCTTGGTGTTCTGAATCTGTGTGGGTGTATTTCTTAAAAGTTTATGTTTTTAGCAGAGAATGAAAAGGATATGATGATTTTTCAGTTTGTACCATTTATACAAAATAAAAAGGTATGTGCATTATATATACATATACACAAATAACACACGCTTCATGGATTCATAGCTTCCCTGTTATTGACAAATTTTGACTACACTATTATCAACTGAGGCTACCTTTCAGCCAGACTGTGATCTCTTTTTCAAAATTCTGAATGCATGCCTTCAAAACAAAGAGTTTTTATATACAGATAGCTGGCAATGTCCAGGTACTGCATAACCTAGAGCCCAAGTCAAGATACTGCTGTTTATTTAGTTCACTTTTTAGTACTCTATATATAGGCTCCAGCTCTCAAGATGTATTTTTGTGTCTAAATAGAAAGTCTCTGCCCTGTGACTTAGAAGAAAAGAGACACTCTACAAGTGAAAGAAGCCTTATGATTTTTTTTATTTTTATTTTTATTTTTTGCTTTGTCTTTGTATATAGCAGCAATTAAATCCAATTAGGATAATTCTTCAACAAATTGACCTATTTGAGGGCACTTTCTTTCCATTCTCTTATCAGGAATAGTTACAAAAGATGTTCAGCGTGTGAAAAAATGAGCCCACAGAAACTACCTACAGCTAAGAAACTCCAGAGATGCTAAGACATTATATTTTCTAGACAGTGACGCAGATATAAAGAAACAAACTGCTGCTGTTCTTGTATTGGGTGAGCTGTACATGAGTCTAGCTACAGCTCTGAAGTACAACACTCTCAAAGTCGGAGCAGTTCATGGCAAGTCCAGTTCCATGACTATGGTCATCTACTATATATTTCTTTTTCCACTCAGTTTCCTTTTTTTCACCCTACCTTCATGATACGTTCTCTCTGCTCAACACTCTCTTCCTGTCTTCTGTTTTAATCTTTACTCTTTACAGACTACCCGGTGCTGAGGATTTATCCACTGCTACTCTTATAAAGATTCCTGTTCAGAGTGCTTTGGGACAGATGTTAAATGATGACAAAGTACTAAGAGAACTTGTGTTTTTTTGAGCTGTATAAAGTACAATGAAGGTCGTTTGAAACATTCACTTCTTGCCTTAACCCAGCAAGCACATGTTCACTGTCTGTGAGTGCCAGGACAGATAGCAAGGTGTACAGTATTATATGGTATTAATTTCTTCTCAACTCTACAGCATCCCCTGAACCTTGTATCCCTTTAAAGGGAGAGACAAAAGGAGAAATATGCCAAACATTTACAGTTTTAGAAATTTCCATTTTTAGAAAAGTACTAGAAAAAAGTATATCTTTTTTCCAGCTTTTTTTTTTTTTCATCTGATGGGTAAGGGAGGGTGGTATCATTTGGGCATTATTAGTCATTATGCTAGTCTGCAAGGAAAAGAAATGCTACATTAATATGCTCAAATTATTTTGATGTTAAGCCATATGTCAGATCATTAGACATGATTCTATATGTTAGTGAAATTACCTTTCCACTGATAAATGGCACAACCTTCAACTTTTAATGGTTTTAGGAAGCTCATGTCCAGCTTGTCATTTTTTTTATGTAAGAGAATAGGAAGAAAGTGCCCTGTTTTTATCTATTTTGTCTATCACATGCACTAGTTAGGGAACAAAGAATTAATTTTAAAAGTAAATTTGTAAGTCACATTTGGGTATTGTGCTTATTGTTATATATCCCCTACTCATTGGGGAAGATACTTTCAATAGTGATAACACAAAACAGAACATTTTTGTACATTATTTTTGGAGAACTCATTTCTCATAGAAGCAAAAATGTTAAAATCTCTACCTAGAATATGAACTTTTCAGATCAGCAAAAATCAGCAAGATCTACCATGGCAGATACGATCTTTGGACCAAACCTAAAAGTAATTGATGCTTATGTTTTAATTACTCCTAATTTTCTTCACTATTAATCACTTCTCCCACTGAGATTATTTGGGGAGTACACATACAGGTCATACTTATTTATTTTCACTTGCCCTATTTCTAACATTTCTCTTAGTAACAAGAAATTACTGATATTTAAACTCCATAATAACAAATCATGAACATTATTTATTTTTCATTTTAGTGAAATAAGCAGTTCAACGAATGTTCCATATATGATAATAAGGATAGGGTGGTGGGTTTATAAAAGAAATTCCTAATGAGAAATAAAGAAGAACGTAAAGTAGTTTGGCTGATGTGCTCTATATATTAAACTGCACCCTGTGCCCAACCCTGCTCTCTTGCCTGTTAAAGATAATGTTTTTCCAACTTCCAGTGATGAAGAGAGGTCTGCAGCATACAGACTTCATAAGCAGGGAGCATTTTGGCATAGTTATTAACACACTTTGTTTTGCAGATAATGAGAACATTGCAAGCTGTTTGGATCTTTTGTCTAAAAATTCCCACCAGAAGCTCTTGTAAGTCACCATGTCTTTCAGTGACTGATTCCTGGGGAGCCTAAGTCTGGTTTAGCTATTGTTGTCAGCTGTTTCTTGTGCTTGTTGGTGCCTGTTTTGCTATCAGTGGGCACCTTGACAAAGTTCTGAGAAATCCACTGGCTTTAAGAGTCCCTCCCCTCACTCCCTTCTTTGTGACTGCAATTTTGATCATTCCTCATTGAAGAGAGCTGTCATTTTTGAGCTCATCATACGATGACATAGATTATTTTGCATTGCCCCATCCTGACTAGAAGTGAAATGGAACTAATGACTGGCATATGGAAGCAGAAGGCACAAATGCAGAGAATGAATTTAATCGGACCTTGCTGTCTTTTGAAATTTTCAACAAGCCAATAATCAGCAGTAATTAAGATTTTAAATGAATGTTCCAGAGTATTGCAATAGCAATTTCATTCTCCATAGTTATTAGCTGTATCATACTTTCCTTCAAGTCTCTCAGTTTCGGAACACAAGGTTTTTTGTTTGTTTGTTTGTTTTTGTGTGGGTTTATTTTTGTTTGTTTGTTTTTTGTTTTTTACCCCTAAAAGCCAATGCATAACCAGAGGCAAGAGAGATTATGTTTGTAGATCAAACAATCACAGTGAATACCTTTTTAGATAAAGGAGTGAAAAATTTCTTAGTCTGATTTAACAGAAAAAATAGAAAAGGTACAGTCTTAGTAGAAGACCTGTTCTTTGCCTTAATCTAATTCAGTTTAAAGCATAGAGTCTTGTAGGGCCACAAGGAAAAAAAACTGCTGGTGCATGTGGAAGGGAAATAGGAGACTTCTCCATACACACTCCATGCCACACAATATAGATAGCAATGTTTTAAATGTCAGAGTGTCTTCAACATGGAGGATCATGGAAGGGCTGCAGCCCGTTAATGAGGAAATCTCTAATTTTGAAGTGAAAACTGCCCTAAATTTTGTATAAATATGACAAACCACCTTCCTCACAAATGATAGCTGGAAACACCATAAGATGTCTATAAATTTGTTAGATTTGCTTATAGAATCCTCACTGTGGATACTGAGGAGTCTCTTTGTTACCAGCCATAACACCTGTACCACTTCTGTGTGGCACTCAGGCTTACATGCTTTTGCAGTCTGCCTCGCTTGAAGACTCTCAGCAGAAACAGATCTTCAGTCTTTACTAGGCTGCAAGAAATGTAATTTGATGAAATACAGAAACAGATCTACATGACAACCTGGTTCCCATCTGAGAGTTCTGAACAGAGGACTTCACAATACTGCCCAGTTTCCATGTCAATTTTGTATGCAAATATAATATCCAAAGTAAAATGTAAGGAAGACCTTACAGTATAAAAAGCTTCTGCTGAGTATTTTTCATAAAACAAACCTAATTATTGGTTCCTAGTGCTACTTCATATTTTTTTAAAAATTGTTATTCTCCAGACCTATTAGGCTAATAAAAGATACTTTGTCTCTCTCCAAATCTTCCCTTCCTTGCTTTAACAAAAGAACAGTTTACATCTGAGGCTGAAAAAAACCTTCAAATGCATGCTATACTTTCTTATGCTTGTTGCATAATTAATATTGCATATTTATGATATTTCTTTTAATATACAGTGGATTAACACTCAATTAATAATATTACTGAGCTCAAAACCTTTCAAAAGATGATCATCTTCCTGTAAGACTCCGAAAGAAATTTGATATTTAAAAAATGGTCTTCAACAAAGGTCAATCAAAGATAATGAGCTGTTGGATTAGATTTCATGTACAGATTGCCGTTGTCTTTTATACTGTTGAAATTATATCTGGAAGATCACTCAACAGCCCTAAAAGCCAGGCTTTTAAAGAGTAAAGTAGGTAACAAGATCTCTCATCTTCTTTTTTTCTTTCTTTTTTTTGGTTTTATTTTTTGTTTTATTTTCTTAAAGATACTTCGTAATTTTTGCCAGCCATAGAATAGTAGAGAGAAGAAAATTGCATGTGCACGAGAACTGGTTCATCACACCGGTCTTGCAGAGAGTTCATAGTTATCAGCTTAATTTTTTGGGGTCTTTTAAGAATTATTAAAAATATATTTCCTATTAAGATACCATTGTAGAATTTGTGTTACTAATATATATATGTGTATATTAAAAATAGAGATATATTCTTATTTATCCTGACCAGTTTCACTTTAGAAGGCTGACAGTCAATAAGGATCGGGTGCAATTCATTCCTTTATGTTCCCCTTAAAAGTGCAGTAAAGAAGTATGTCTGCTTATTGCAAAGACAGCAAATCCATTTCAGTCAATATCCTTCTTGCTTAAAAAATAATTTTCACACATAATCATAGCCTAATAAATTTCAGTGTTTACAGTCAAACTGTAATGTACAAGAAAATGCAGTATATGTTGTATTGTGAAGAGAAAAACAGGAGAATGTGAGGAGCAGAAGCATCAATATCACACCACGTGGACTTCAGTAAGGCCTTTCTCTCCAAATCAGAAAGATGTGGATTTAATGGATGGACTGCTCAACAGACGAAGAACTAGCTGCAGGACTGAATCCACCAAGTGGTGTTCAATGGCTCCATGTCTGGAACGAGTTCAGTGACAAATGGCGTCTCCCAGAGGTCAGTGCTGGGACTGATACTCTTTAATATCTTCATCAACAACAGCGACTGTCGGGTCAGGTGCACCCTCAGCAAGAGTGACACCAAGCTGTGGAGTGAGACTGACACACCAGAGGGGTGTTATGCCATTCAAAAAGGCCTAGACGGTGACCTAGACATTACTTAATGCAGATAAGACTAATAGGAAAAGAAAAAAATAGACAGAAAAACAGCTATAGATCTTCAATGTCAGTTTTCATAAGGTCTTTTAGATACACTCCTGAATTTACATTAAGTAATTATATTACTGATGCTAAATAGGCTGTTTACATCTCAAAATGTTTTCTGATAATTTTACATGGTTTATAGAGTCAGATCATTTCTATATTTAAATACTCACTGTATGTAATTAGCTACAACCTACTGTGAAGGTGTGAATTTTCCAAATTTGACATATTCAATCCTCTCAATATACCTGGGTGTTTAATCAGACTTTTCCTCCAATGTGCCTAATTCTCAAACCTGGTAGTTAGAAGGTGTTCTGCAGTAAATTCATGCAGTTTGTAATGAGTGACATTTTGTATAAACCCAGATGAATTACTAAGAAGAGGAAGAGAGAAGAGAGGGAAATAAAGGTTCTAGTGTACAAATTATGAGCCCAGTTATTTGCTCTGCATACTGGGCCCAAGCTGTTCAGAGACTCTGCATCCTTTTCGCCTAAATCATTTTCCAGCTCTAGCAGCTCATTTATTAAACAACAGTCTCTTTTTCACCAAACCATTATCTTCTATACTCTTAGAACATTCTGGCTACAAGACAATTAAGGTCATATAACGATTCATCCAGTCAGCAAAATAATATGTGGCTTTCCTGAGATACAGTTGAGGTTGACAATGAGAACATCTGGAAGTTCATTTATTTTGCCTGTCATAAGTATTTGTCAGGTGCAAACTTTCTTAATGAGGTGTAGTTGAAAAAGAAGACATTGTTTTCCTCAGTTTCTTATGTTAGCGTCTGTTTCTTTTTCCTCTTATGTCCATTAATGCTTTACAATCCATTCCATGACAGCAGTAACGAATACACTTCAGCCAACTCTTAGAATGTGTTGTTTCTGACCTCTTTCACGTAATCTCAGCCTTTAAGTTCAACTGAAAACCCCTAGGAAACACTTTCAGTTTTCCTATTTTCATGTCTTGATCCCTAAGGATGCTGTTGATTAGGGAGTTGTTCTCAGCTTGTGACTGTAGGAAACTGTCATAGCAAGTCAGAAAACTATCATCTGTTTTTGTATTCTTTTCATGTCTTTGGCTTCAACACCAATCAGATTTGAACATCTTACTAAAATGAAATTTCATTAGTGTTCTCAAACTCAGATATTTACATAACTTTCTGGCAAAAAAGAAAATACTATAGAACTCCAAAATATGCTTCCAATATGAGCAGTTTTCTTATTCCAACTTAATTGAGTGGTGTCAGAAAAAATCACAGATGTACCGATGTGTACTTTTTAAAGATGTTTCCTGTTGTTTTTTTTTTTTTATTATTTTTTAGCAGATGTGAGATCTGTAATATCTGTAGATTTCAAATTATTAGAGAAAAAGCATGAAGTTCACTTTGTACACAGTGTGTAGGTAACTGGCTCAAGGGTGGGATGACAAGTCTTAATAGGTACCCTTTCAGAGACTGACCAAATATTTTCTGGCTTCCTGTTAATAATTTTTGAATAAATTCACAGCATGTTAGAAGCAAAATTAGAATTAAGAAACAAAATCTTCAGAGAGATATAAAGTTTTCTGGAATGGTATCTGGTTATTTTTATTTGTGAGAACATTCATGAGTGCATCAACGCAAGAAAAGTCAAAGGCAATTGGGCAAACAGAGCAAGTCAGTGATTTGCGATGTGTTCCCTCTGGTTTCCATATAAACAAGCTTTTCTGGGTTGGCAACAGGTTTTCATTTTGTTTTCTTTTTTTTATAGCATGAGGCTTATCTGGTCTCCATCCCCCTCTGTGAAGAGCAGACAAAATCTCCCCAAGCTCTGACTTACCAGCGGGTCTCCCCAGGCTGTAGTGAGGCCTGCACAGAGCTAGATAAGAGAGGAGTATACTTCAAACAGCTCAGCATTAATCAGCCAGCATGGCTTCAAGCTCAGTGTTAGAGCAAAGGAATGCAGTTCAGAGGCTCACTTACGTTAAATGAAATTAAACGAGACAGACTCACTTAATTCTTGCTTCTAAAAAGCTCTTGAAATGCTGTTTTAAGCTAGTTACTTTGTGATGCCACCGAGTAAGTCAGTTAATCGGGCTCATCGGAGGGGGAAAGCAACAGACCCCATGGGATACTTTTGGAGAATTGTTGGGCTGGCCTTTGAAAGAATTTCCTTATATCTTATTAATACCTTTTCAGCATAACATATCATATCTATTATTTCTAACTAGAGTACTCAGCTGCGCATTTCATATCACTTGCAGGGCAACCACTGTAAAGAATGTAGATGATGGCTTAATTTTTGTATGTTGCAATGAAGGGTCTTTTACTTTGCACTGAAGAACTACATTTCTTCGTGTGATTCAAGAGAAGTCTTAGCTTATGACTTTCAGGGCAGCAAAGGAGCTGACACTGAAACTTTAGTTTGTACACATGCTCTGATTGTGTGGGGGAAGAACATTAGATAATTTAAGGAAATCAGCGAAGAACTGAGCAAAAAATCAATATTTTATTTATTCTTCTCATTTTGTATGTTTCTAAAATAAGAAGAAAACCATTACACTGTGTAATACATTACCAGAAAACCAAATAGATGTTAAACAACAAGTAGTATAAATTCTTAGCAGGACCTGTCTAAGAAAATGCTGCAGTTATAGAAACTATACCAAAACAGTTCAGTATTAAGGTTCTCTTTCCTAATTAAGTGATTAGCCAATCAAAGCTATCAGTTTATGCTAATGAGAAGGCTAATAGTGTATTCCTGGTTTGGTTTTCAGAAGCATCTGTTCTAATAATTAATTTGCTCTCTGTATATCTGGTACTAGATACTTAACTGAAGATCTTTCTTCTCAGGTAGAAAGTTAAGCGTATATTAAATATCCTGTGCTGAAAATTTTTTAATAAGTATCTTTTTTTTTTTCTTTTTTTTTTTTTTTTTTTCCCCCCATTGTGCTCTTTGAACTATGCTGCAGACTGAAGCAGTAAAAACAGCTCTGTGCCACTTGGAATTTGTGTCCTTTGCTCACATATAAAGAAAGGTCACCTGCCAAAATTATGGAAGATTCATATGAAGCATTGGAGCTGTTCTGGAGCTCATGGGCATACTTGCCACTGATGTATGTATTTGCATTTATTAAACAATAGCCTTAAATACAAATAGTCAGGGGATTTGTGGAGGCAGAAGAAAAGTCAATACTATGCCAGTGTTGTATATGAATGAGAAGAAAGAGGGCTTCCAACAGCAACTGACATTAGATTTTCACTGTTTCCATCTTATCAAAGAGATGTTTTAAAAACAAAGACAAATGAAATAACTCTCTGAAATGAAAACAACACTTCTTAACTATTCAGAGTCCAAATTCAGATCTTTTGTTCCCATCCATTTCTTCTAACTTCTGTATGTAATACTCTTTCTAAAGTAAAGCTGTGTATAATAGAAATATATAGGAGGTTACATATAATAGAATTATGTTTACTGTCTGTCTGGGAGATACATGCAATTTGATTCAACTGTGTTTACTGGCATTTGTTTTAGGGAGTGGAACTGGCTTGTTCTGTATATTAAAGCATGCAGTTAATTTTCAGTGTAGATTCTTCCTTTTCTGGAGAGTGTTAGGTAGCTGTCTCATGCTATTTCAGTATTTTGAAGACTGAGATGCTAAATAATGCTTTTAACTCCATACTTTGTTGCCAGAAGAAAAATAGGTTTTAGAAGAATATGTAAGCAGGAAGTAATGTATTCTCAAAACATGATTTAATTTATAATACTACCCTGCACTTTTTGAGTAACAAACTATTATAAGAGGCAAATAGAGCATTAAAAAAAAAAAACAACAAAAAAAACCAAAAACAAATAACAAACAAACAACAAAAAAAAATACCCTAAAAATGAAATATCATTACTTCTGAAAGATGACAATATTATACTTTCCAAGAATGTCCTCCTCTGATGTCACCTACAGGAGTGGAGAGAGTAGTTATTTTATTATCAGCATATTATATTTGGTTTGGCTGTATAGCACTGAAAGATTCCTGAGAAATAGAACTGTGTATGTCAGTGAGACTGCTTGTAAGATATCTTCTGTGCTTTATCCAGAATGGCCCATTATCATCTGATTCCCCAGCTAAGCAATGTTGTTTTTTTATAAATTATATTTATTTAAAAGATGAAATAACAAGGAAATAAAGATTATCAGAAGGGGATTAGAGCTAGAACTGAAGGAAAACCACAAAGAAGACAGGAATTGCAATGAAAGAAAGGAGAAGGTGAAGGGAACTGACAGGAGGAGGAGAGGAAGCAGATAACAAAGTTTGTGAGACAGGGAAAGTTTTGTTCCTTTCACCCCTCACTCCTTCCCTCCCCCCCCCCCCCCCCTTTTTTTTTTTTTTTTTTTTAATATAAAAGTTATCCTGGTCATTGGTCATTTTTCCTTGTCCAGTGTGACAGACTGAAAAGTAGAGACCAAGGACAATTTAATGTTAGACCTATGCAGCATTCCATCAAGCAGAGCAAAGGAAATTTGGTCAAGACATAGAATGATAGAATCAGAAGTTTGGAAGGGTCCTACAAGATCATCTAGTCCAATCTTCAAGACAATATGTTTTTGAGGAGAAAAAGACATAGCAGTGCTTAGTACTCTGAACAAGGGCAGAACATTTCCTAATCACAGAATCACAGAATAACCTGGGCTACTCTCAAGAACTGTTTCTTCTAGTCTATATATATGCCTGGGATTTCTCTGGCCCAAGAATGAAACCTTGCACTTGCTCTGTTGAACCTCATTATGTTCACTCGGGCCGACCTTTCAAGTCTGTTGAGGTCCTTCTGAATGTCATCCCTTCCTTCCACTCAGCATGGTGTCATCAGCAACCTTGCTGAGGGTGCACTAAATTCCATCACTGATGTCACTGAGAAAGATGATGATAAAGAGCACCGGTCCCAAGACAGTCCCCTGAGGGACACTGCTCGTTATGTCCTCCACCTGGAAATAGAACCATTAATCAACACCCTCTGTCTGTGGCCTTTCAACTAATTCCTTATCCATCAAGTGGTCCACCCATCAAATCTACATCTCTCAATCTGGAAATAAGGATGTGGTGGGGGTCCAGCTCAAAGGCCTTGCTCAAATCGAGGTAAATTGCCTTTTTCCACCAATGCTGTCACTCCATTATAGAAGCCCACCAGATTGGTTAGGCGTGACCTTCCCCTGGTGAAGCCTGCTGGCTCACTTCTCATGTTATCAAGAATGTCGTCAAGGAGGATTTATTCCATGATCTTCCCAGGTACAGAGATGAGACTCACCAGCCTGTGGTTCCCCGGGACAAACTTTCTTAGAAATGGGAGTGGCACAACCCTTCCTCCAGTCAGCTGGAACCTGACCTGACAGCCATGACCTTTCAAATATGATGGAGAGTGGCTCAGCAGCCACCTCTTTTCTATTCTCAAAGCTGCAAGCTTGAGTTTGTCCCAGTAACCAATCTCCCAGTTGTCACACAGCCTGTTGTCACTATATGCTAACTTGATGGAAAGGTATCTTCAAAGAAAATGTGATTGTCCACTCTACCACTTTGTGAGTGTGTGGATACACAAGTGAAGCCATGCTGGTAGCATTTATGGGTAAGCAGGAAAGCAGAGTGGGTATGAAATTATTCAAGTGTCAAAAAACAGGGAATTTGCTCTTCACATATTCTGTGTGGCAGCATTTAACTTTTTCCATTTACATTTACTGAGGTTCACAAACCCTTGGAAAAAATAAATAAATAAATAAATAAATATATATATTTAAAAAAAAAAAAAAAGGTAGAGTATTTGTTGTTGGGTTTTGGTTTTATTTTATTTTATTTTATTTTATTTTATTTTATTTTATTTTATTTTATTGGAATCAGTCCAGTAATTTAATTCACAAAGTTCATTTAAGTGGAAGCACTGATTTATGCATATTTAGTGATTCTCATTTTCAGCAACTGGGATGAGCTACATCTGGAGGCAGAAACATGATAAAGAGTCCCCAGATACTAGTAGTCTTTGAGAGCAAAAACTGTTTTAGAGCATTTAAATGACAATTTTTTTTCAAAGATGTTTGCTACTAAATCAGCTTATTAGGCATGCTTCAAAATTCCTCTGGGAATCATGCATCTTTCTTCTGTTTTTTTTTTTAAGACACAAAGACACAAATCTTTCTTTTAAGAAATATGTTAACACAAGTGAGTAGTAACATATTCCAGCAGTTATATTTTGCATTTCCCTTGTGTTGCACTGAAAACACTTAATTCAGTGGCACTACTCACATCAGTGAAGTGAGGACAATAATAGAAGAAAAAGTATAAAAAACACAATTTGGATTTCTGTTTGGAAACTGAAAGGCAAAACTCCCAAGGCTCTATGTGGAAATAGGAAAATTTGCCAGGTTTAGTTTTTTGTTGGTTTCAGAATCACTCATTATAAAATCTTTTCTTTTTTTTTTTCCTTTTTTCTCTTTTCCTCAAGAAGACAAGGCCAGTAACAAGCATACTTTCTCTACAACTTGAGAACTACAACAAGGATATAAAATACTGTCTCCTTTCACTTTGTGTAAGGTGAACAGGTCAACACAGATAGCTAATTTTGTGTCTTGGTAGAGAAAGCCTTTCTGCTTTGTGAATAGCTTTTCTGAATGATTTCCCCAAATGGGTGCATCTTCTTTTTGCCCTTAGATTGTACCAGGAAAATGCCGTATCTCTGTGATAAAACAGCACAATTCCTATCTGTTTTATTTCCTTTTGAGTAACGTAATCTATATTTTGGGAACAATTCTCTACATTTAAGAGTTTTAACAATAATATGTGAGAAAACAGAAAGATCAAGCTGTTTTCTGGTAGACTGGACAAACTGTGTCTAGAAACAGTCTAGTAGTTGGCCCAAATGGGATTTTAAGTAATGGATTTAACCAAAACACCATCTCTTATTGGGATTTTAATCAGTGCCCATTACTGAGGAGAGGGAGAAAGGTAAGCTCTACATCTTAATGAATTCTTGCCTCAGTCTTTTCTGATAACTGCTTGCTACACAACCCTCAAATGTTTGGTTTAATAGGAGGGTACTGGGGAAGCAACATCCCTCCCACTATAAGCAAAGATTAGGCTCATGACCACCTGAGGAATCTGAACATCCACAGGTCTGTGGGTCCTGATGAGATGCATCCCAGAGTCCTCAAGAAATTAGGTGATGCAATAGCTAAGTCACTCAAAGATTTCTGAAAAGTTATTGCAATCAGATGAAGTCCCTGGTGGCTGGAAAAAAAGGCAATATCACACCCATTTTTAAGAAGAGTTAAAAAGGATTAGCCTGGAAACTACCTATCTATCAGTCTCACCCCTGTGCCAGAAAAGATCATGGAGCAGATCCTCCTGGAAGCTCTGCAGGGCACTTGGAAGTCAGGGAGGTTGATCTGGGAGAGCCAGCGTAGCTTCATGAAGGGAAAATTCTGTTTGACAAACTTAGTGGCCTTTTATGATGTTGCCAATACATCAATGAACAAGTGAAGATCCATTGATTTAATCTATCTAGACTTTAGTAAGACCACTGGCACATTACATCACAACACCCCTCTCTCCTGAGTCCTCTGTACAGGAGTGACATTTACCTGTTGGAATTTATCCGGATAAGGGCCACAAAAACGACCCAAGGGGTGGAACACCTCTTCTATGAGGACAGGCTGAAAGAGATGGGGCTGTACAGCCTAGAGAAAGGAAGGCTCCAAGGTGTCCTGATAGCAATCTTTCAGGATCTAAAAAGAAGCAACAGGAAAGAAGGGGACAGACTCTTTTGTAGGGTCTGTTGCTATAGAGCAAGGGGAAATGGCTTCAAGCTTTAAGAGGGTAGATTTATTAAGGATATAAGGAAAATGTCTTACAGCGAGGGTGGTAATACACAGGATCAAGTTGCCCAGAGATGTGTTTGATACCCTGTCCTTTGGAGACTTTCAGGATGAAGCTGGATCAGGTGCTGGGCAAACTTATCTAGCTGTGAATGTCTCTGTTCATTGCAGGAGAGCTGGATTAGATGACCTGTAAAGTAAGCAGCATATTTTTATTTCTTTCAGTAACACAGCTAAAAATTGTGTGGACAGCTTCCATTTTTTTTTTTTTACATTAACTTTTTTTCTCCAAGTACTGAAAATAAAGAAGATGTTCATTACAAATTAAATTTTTGTAGTTTCAGCTTAATGACTGCTGAAATAAGGACCAGAAAAACTCTGAAGATTGGAAGAATCTGAAACATTTTGAAATGCTCAGCTTCCAGTGCAACTTTTAACTGTGTTACTGAAATAAATAAAAATTTGTTGCTTATAGAATGTCTAAACAATATATGGATTTTTCTAAACAATACTTTAAAACTTGTTAGAGTGCATTTTTACACTAATTACATAGTTGTCAGAATATCATTGAAAATAAATTTGCCCTTATTTGTTACATAGTCTTCCCTAACATAATTGGTTTATATGTACACAGATTTCAGAGCTATGCAATTCTGGGTAGTCACTGAAGCCAGAATACTTAGTTTCAATAAATTTGAATGGATGTATGGACTAGAATGCACAAGTACCAATTGCATGTGTTTAATAAGATATGAATTCCATATTTACCCAAAAATCAGTAATTACAACAAAGAAATGAGATAACAGGTGAGAGGTATGTGTGCCTGCAGCTGACATGATTATGCCAGCCCCTAAACTATGATCCTTGTAAGAAGCAATTGTCTGAAATCTGCCAGAAATATTAATGCTGATTTTTTAGGTAGAAGGGGTTCAAATGGCATGGTGAAGACTCATGAGATGTGGGGAATCCTACTTTGAAACACCTATAAAGGTGAGATAAGAATAAAGCTAGGAAAGGAGTAAATGTGAAGTGAAAGGAGCAAATGTGAGCAAAGGCTCAGTGATTCCTTCTTCCTGATATCTTCTTGAGAGGAAAGAAATCAGTGAAAAAAGACACAGCTCTGAGGGGAAAGGCAGAGGCAAGGAGGCAAGCACAAAGATGGCCTGGACATAAGAAAAGATTGCTGTGCTCAGAGTTCAGTATGTGTTTGAAAATTTTTGTCTTCTTTCTAGCAGTGAAATGGAAAATGATCCTTCATGTAACATCAGGGACACATGTACATACAAGGTTGTAAAAATGCATAGAAATCTGTACAGTTGACAGAAATTTTGAAATAAAATTTGCAGTGAAAGCAGTCATTTAATTGAACAGAGATTGAGAAGGTAGGAGCTTTTCATTCAGCACGGGTTTCCTTTCTAAACCTCTACTTTGAAAAGGCATATAGCTGTTGCCTGTCAGCTAAATTGCACTGCTGTTTTGAAGCCACACATTTTTATGCACCGGTGGAGCAGAAATGAAAGCTGTCAATAATAGACTTTGCCATACAGGTGTACGCCCTCTTACATTCTAATCTTTAGAAAAGCCTATTCCAGACTTCACTGCTGAGAGGTAAAACTAGTGACAGGAAATGCATGAGCCTTCCACAGCCTGTGTGCTACAAGATCACAATTTCTCTTATCAGGCAAAAAGTTCTATTTTGCTTTATACTCTAAGGATGGGAAGAAAAGAAGTCCAAGCTCTAAACACATTCTGTGTTGCTGTCAGTGCCAGACTCCGGCACTGGATGACTTCCATGTTACATGAAATCAAATGCTACTCTTCTCCGGCAAATCAATCTGTCACTAAGTTTACTCCAATGAAAGATAATGTAAAAGTGTAATGTAATGTAAAAGATAATGTAAAAGTGGCAATTTCAGCAACTACGTAAATTAAGTATCACATTACTAGTAGGCTTCTGGCTGGGATTTAACACAGGCACAATGTCTGGGGCCAGCCAAAAAGCATGTTTCTTTAGATATGTTATATAGACTGGAAATGTATGGTCTTTATTGCTTTTGAAAGGAACTTGCCTGAACTCTTCCTGAACTAAATTAAAGTATATGAAAAGTAGCACAGATGAACTAGAGTCTGATTCACAGAGATGCTCCACAGAGTATGTGAAATACACTGTCCCTACATAAATCAGTATGATTTCAATTTGACAAACTATCCTCTTAAAGAAATGTATATTTGTGACTGTAATTACTGTGATTTGTACTTATTATTGTATTATTCTTTGCATGAAGCAGGTTGAAGTAGATAATGCATCTCATTTTAATGTATTTAATGCTGGCATGTGTGGCCCTTTGAGGACTAGTGAAGTGCTTCAGTTTTGGGAAGTTGAGAGCACAGTTTCAAACCCTAAAATGACTGTAGATGCCAGAGTTCAAAATGATAAATATGATCATAAAATAAATACAAAGAGAGGATTATATTCTTTATTTGGTATGTGTGAGAGTTATGATCACTGATAAAATTTCACAGATTCTAATGTATTTTTTCAAATATGTAGGAATAGAATATAGTAGAAGAATTCCTTGAGAGTAGCCCTGCTGAGAAGGACTTAGGGATTCTGACTGATAAAAAACTTAACATGAGACAACAGTGTGCGCTTGCAGCCCTGGAGGCCATTGGAATCGTGGCTTCAGTCAGAAGGGGGGTGGCCAACAGGGCAAGGGAGGTGACTGTCCCCCTCTGTCCTGCCCTCAGGAGGCCCCACCTGGAGTAGTGTCCAAGTCTGGGGTCCCCAACACAGGAAAGATGTGAAGTTTTTGGAGAGGGTCCAGAGGGGGGCCACAAAGATGATCCAAGGTCTGGAGCACATCTCCTGTGAAGGAACTGGTCTTGTTCAGATGGAAAAGAGTGGGCTGCAGGGAGACCTCATTATGGCCTTCCAGTATTTAAAGGGAGTTTATAAAATATGAGGGGAATCAACTTTTTACAAGGGTAGATAGTGACAAGGGGGAATGGTTTTAAACTAAAGGACAGGAGTTTTAGACTAGATGTTAGGGAGGAGGCTTCCACTGAGTGGTGAGGTGCTGGAAGAGGCTTCCCAGAGCAGTTGTGTATGTCCCATCCCTGGAGTTGTTCAAGATCAGGTTGGATGAGGCCCTGAGCAATCTGATCTAGTACTTCATCTAGTATTTGGCATTTTGGGGTAGTTATTTTAGGTTGTTTTTACATCCTGCATTGCCTCTATCCTAGGGCTCATTTGGAGAGGGAAAGAGATACTGTGTGTGTGTATACATGCATGTACAACTGTACAGATGCTCATAGGCATAATTGCACGTATGCACAGTGTTAGCTGGCCTGTCATAAATATGTCCTATTACTACACTATACATCTGCAATTTGAAATTTAAATTATGAAATACCTTATTGTCTGAGGTCTTTTGATTAGGTCTTTGATATTTAAATGTTTCTACTTTTATTAATATGACTCTTAACAACTTAGGCAAATTATCCTGTTAAATTACATGGCATTCTATCTGGAAACCAGTTTTATCATGTACAAGTGACTCTTAGAACAGCAGATTCTCACATTTGTTCACCATGAAGCTTGTTCTAGTTAAGATCCCATTAGATGTATTATTTTGCAGCAAATTGTAAACACCACTATGATTACAGGGATCAAGCATCTCAATATTAATTTCTGCAAAGCAGTAGCTTTAAGCATTGATGCTGCCATTCCAATTAAATTAAAATTGGATTGCTGTGCTGTGCTTACAAGGAGCTATACGAGTAGCAAAGACACGAATACCTGCTCTTGATGGGGAGAAAGGAAACAGCAGAAGGGGATTCTCACCAGTTCACATGTAGGCACGAAGGAACTGATTATTAAAGTAGTTTCCAGAGTAAATAAAATCAGACAGTAGGGTGGATCTAACAGAAATTTCGGAATGCTTCTCTCTTGTAATTTTCTGCATGTATGGAAACACCTGCTTAAAAGCCCCCACTTCTTTGAGGGGCATACTGTGCCCTATGGAAGCAGACATGCACATAGATCTGGAAATGATGGCAGCTGTGAGAGCAGCATTCAGGGGTTCAGTTTGGTCTTAACTGTAAACCCTGCCATAACCACAACTGGGATAAAAGTGTAAGGAGTCTTCCTTTCTCTGCTTCCCTACTATTGGGGTACCTGGAAATACCTTGGTACTCAGGAGAGAAATAATGTTGTTCTCATAAATAAGTTATTTAGAGCGCTTTATGAAGATTTGTTGTTGTTGTTGTCTAGCTTTCACAATACTTTATGCATTGTAAATTATTGCAGTGACTTTCAGCTAGTATGTGTACAGCAGTTATAATCTCAGCTTGACTGGTCCTTGGAGTAAAATCTGAAGAAAACACAGAGGTTATTGTGTTATCCAAGTTGGATTGCATGACCAAGAGTATTAGCATCTCTTATTGTCCAGAGGAGCAGCAGTCCATACCAGGCCATTTTTACTGGCTTTTTTCTTTTTCCCCCCAGATATTATCTGGTTTCTATGAACAGACTTGGAAAATCTTTTGTTAGAAATAGCATTTCTGCTAATGTTCAGACTTTTCAGCCTCTCTAAACAACTCTAACTTCTTGTGTGGGGTAGTCTGGAACACAGGGAGTTCCATACAAACACAGGGAACAACTATATACTGTGAGAGTGGTAGAGCACTGGAGCTGCTGCAGAAAGAGGCTGTGTAGCCTCCTTCATTCAAGACCCACACGAGCTCCTACATGTATGGCCTACTGCAAAGAATCTGCTTTAGCAGGCATGTTGAACTTGCTGTCTAGAGTTCTCTTTGATACTTTGACTGTATTTGTGACCCATTCCTGGCTCACTTCCCTCTATGTTTCTTGATTCACTGTATTCTCCAATGATAAATATTGCTATTCTCCAGAACTGTGGAACTGCTTATTGCAACTTTAAAATTAGGGAACTCTGTGCTGGCAGAGAAAGTGTTGAAAGGAAAAATATGGAAGGGATATTTCTTAATTTTGTTGGTCTACATTACTACATATTCATTTTTTAATTAAATTGTGATTTGGAAAACTTCGTTTTTCAATTTTTTCCTAGAAGTTGGGAAGTATGAAAATTTTCACAGAGGCAGCTGAAGTGAATCAGATTGTAACAAAATTTGGTTATAATAGCTGTTATCTGCTGATTTTAATCATCAGAAGAACGTCAAAAAGGTTAGAAAATCTTCAAGCCCCACTACAAGAAAGCAAGATATTTGGCAAATAAGCAGAATAAGTTTCTGTTCTGTGTTAGATCAGTCAGAGCAGAAAACAGGTATTTTATCTCATGTTTGTATTTTTGCTGATAAGTGAATACCTTAGATCAAGCATTTTGCATGTGGCATACGCCTTCAAGGACAAACACAAAGGCTTCTAGTAGGACTCAGTATGCTCAGTAATGCTGCAAAAACATCAGGAAATTGTGAAGAAATAAATAACTTGAGCCCCATCATTATGATAGTTAATAGCTTTAGGGATGGCACTAAAGCAGACAATATGGTCAGAATGAAGTCTCCATCTGTGTCTGTACTGTCAAGGGAAACAGTTTTACATCATTTCTTATCTCACTTTTGGTCCCTGTGACAAGTGGCCCATGCGGTGTTCAGATCCTGCACTGAGCTGACTAATGAAAGATGATAGACCGGGAATTGATAAGTGAATTTAACTTTACTGTAAGCCCAACAATGCAACTACTCTTCTTACCCTTTTTGTAATCATTCTTCTAGTACGATGCCCCTGAAAACCTTCCCGCATAACTAAAATTTATTTTTCACAATGATTCAGAAGCAAGCAAAAAGGCAAGCAAATTGATGCAGAGAGCAGGGTTAAATTAATGGGCTGTCAAAAAAGTGTTTTCACTTGGAAGGATTTCAGGCTCCTCAGATCTGATTCTAAATCAGAAAAAAATCTTGACAAAACAGAACTCTATTAATTTTTCCATATAAAAACAGGAGTATGTTTATCAAAAGCTTTGCAGTAGATTTTTAATTCAGAACCAAAGCATTAATGTATATTATCCATCCCAGAGACAGGCAAACCTGAATACACTTCTTCTGATCCCTGGGCCCAAAGGTCAAGAAGATTACTCATGTGAGTGAAGTCATACGCATACTTAAATGTGAACACAGTGGGAGCCAGAGTTTAATGATCTGTTATATTCTGAGTAAGAATTTTGCAGACTACTTTGAAATGCTCCAAGCTGTCTGCAAAGAAAACCACAGAAAAAGCAAACCAAAAAAATACCTCCTTTGACAAACATACCCTGTCCCCTTCCCTAAACCTAAACAAGGATGTGTTACAAGTTGCTGGTATATCTTGGAAAAAAAATCATCACATAAAGTGTTTCAGAGGTAACTTGTTCTAACTATTTTAAGTCTAGCTGCAAAACAGAAAAGAAAAATCTCACCAAAGAAGACAAGTCAACTTTTTAAGTTGATTGCTTTTCCAAAAAATACTGAAGAAAATCATGAAGTTCTCTTATTTATATAATGTTGATGTGGAGGAAGTAAACTGAGAAGAGGATGAGGAGATTTGTACACCTGAACTCAAACTGGATCAATTATCATTTGCTGAGAACCAGAACATACAGGCTAAGAAAATAGTGGTTACTTATTTAAGTGAATAACGAGGTCTAGATCTTTTTGATTCTTTCTTTCTTTTTTTTTTTTTTTTTTTTTTTTTTTTTAACTTTTTAGTGGTGAAAGTGAAAATTAAGGGGAAAAGAAGGAAAACTTGTTCTGAAATTTTTTTACAGCAAAAAATGAAAGAAAAAAGGGGATGGGTCTTGGTTGAAATCAGGCTGACACCTTTTAAAATCACTTTTATTAAAAATAAAACAAACAAACAAACAAAAAAACCCACCAAAAAACTGAGTTGAATAGTTATGGATAATTGTTTTGCAAATGTTCAATATTTTGAGATATTCCAATAGAATACTTCAGATCAATATCTTTTTCCCTGTTTTGGGAATGAGTTGGAATGGGAACTGGCTGTGTGCGCATCCATTCTGAATTTCATGACTAGGTCTTGTAAGAAGTATTAGAGTTCTGTAAATAAAAATTCAGCTCTCCAGTTTTCAGCCAGTTTAATTTACCACTAGCAGGACCCTAAAACTGCTAACTTCTGCAAGAAAAAAACACAAGCACATACTAAACTCACACATTTGACCTGCTGAAACAAACAGCTTCATGCCTGCTTTTATTTCTTTTTCTGTCTCCATACTTTGTAATTCTATACTCATTTTTAGTAGAAGCTATGGGAAGTTAAGTTTCTTAAGTTTAATTTTGACTTTGATCTACTCCTCGGAGCTGGGTGATTATGCTCTACGAAGGTGCAGTATGACATTTTTTAAGAATAGGAAATGAAATCCATACGTGTCTTCTAAGTTGCAGCTACCACTTACCCTTACTCTTCTTATACAGCATACTGAGACTGCTGGAGTAGGATGTATAAGTCATCCTTGGTCTTGTCAAAACGTTCCTTCTCCAAGACTCTGGGCATGGGCTCAGTAGAGAGCACATCTCTGCAGTCATGCCAGGTACACTGCCCACTTTCAGTACTAGTAGAGGAAGGACATGCCTCTGAAGCCAACACATGTTGAAGTACAGTGTGTAGGGTTTAAAAACTACTTCTTGTTGTAGTGCAAAAAATTCAGTCTATACTCCAGTGACCTGGCTCTCTTGATTATGAATATATTTGTTCAGTGTTTTCTTTCCTCTTGAAGCCTTTGGACAGTTCTTGTTTTGTTTTCTGATTCTTTCACTCCCCCCCTTCCTTCCTCCCCCCCACACACAATATCCCTGCTGTCTAAACTTTACTTTGGGAAGTTAAACATTGTGCCATGTCTCAATCACGCACTTCATTCCCTTTCTCCATCTTTTTATGAGGATTGCTCCAAAAGTAATGACTTCTGTTTTATCATGTTGGCCTATGACATCAGAGACATATGAGCCCAAACCTTCCTGCCAATATCCTGTTATATTTTATTGCCGTGCAAGAGATGACCACAGGGGGACAAACTGATAGTGTGATGTATGGCATGAAAATGTGTATGAAGAAAAGGTGTGTCACTGGGTTCCTCCATGTGGAAAATATGGCACCCATAGACAATCATTGGTGTTTGCACAGTAGCAAAAACAGTGGGTCAGATCTGATGGCACAGTTATTTACAAACATGGCATGGAAGTTCTTATTAATTGTTGGCAAAAATGCATAGTGTGCAAAGTCATGAAAAACACTGAACATCATGTTGAAAAACAGTATCTTGTAGCTGAGAATTTGCTCTATCAGTGGTGTTATTGTGCTCTGTATCTCTGGTAGTTTCCATGAAAATAAATTGGAGGCATTATTTTCAAAGCAACCTGCATGACATTTGTTGATGAACTACTATAACATTTGGGGAACTATTTTTCTAAGGTGTTTCTGAAGGTAGGACCATTAACTCTTATAGAACCAGTAGGTTTTAAGTATTAGATGTAGGATCATATTTCAATCTATGAACAAGCTACCTTGCTTCAACAATGAGGAATTTCCATTAAACTGCCATTCTGGACATTTAAAGTATACAAAGACAGATAATGGCTAGTAAACTAAATGTGAGATGTGATCATTGGGTAAACATGGGTTATACACATTTTCTAATTACTATATGTTGCTGTTACATTTTCACATAGTGATGATGGAAACATTAACACAGAATACTAACTTAAGATTGAAAGCCCCAGTGGGCAAAATCAAAACAAATCAAAACAAATAAAAAACCAAAGCAGTATGAATTAAAGGGGAGGCAACTGATTTTTCATAAGATTTGCTTGTGATGAAAAAAAAAGTAAATAAATTATTTTAAGAATGCCAGAAAAAGAGAAGAGATTGGAATACATTTCATGGATTACTTCTTCTCTGAAAAGAACAACAAAAAAAACAGAATAGGTCTGTCGTAACTTTGTTAAAATAAATACAGATATATCATTTTAGTTTCTGCTGCTTAATATTACTCTCACACTTTCTTAAAAAAGCAAGATCTATTTCTGCATATGTAAACAGAAACACATTTGCCCCATATTTGTCTTTTGCTAGAAAAATAAATATACTTGCTGAGATGAGTTTCTACACCATTTTTGGTATCTGTGAAAGGTTAAAATATCCTCTTTAATTTATTACGCCTCTCAGTACTAAGATGTTGCATAAATTTTAACCCCTTGATTCAGTGCAGAAGTAAAACAGCTTAAAGAGAATGATTAGCAGATCTTAAGCTTACAGACTGCATCAGTTTATACCCAGTACATCTTCTGATTGAACTTTGTTTTTTTTTAGTGATGTACTTACATTTGATATAGTTTCCAACAAGCATCTACTGTTTAACTATTAAACATACAAAAAAATGCCCTAATGAAAAATCCCTCGCATATACCTTGAATTCCTGATTGCAGTAATATATTAATTTGGAAAGCCAACTTCTCTCAAGGGCATAGATTTAAAAACGAACCAAAATATAAATGAAAAAGAAAAAAACAAAAAACAACAAACAAACAAAAACAAAAACAAAAACACCACAATATTAATTACAGGAAAGCAACCAGCAAAAAGAAAAACAAGAAAAACAAGCTAACAAACAAAAAAGGAGTAGCAGGCACCAAACAATAGCTGGCTCAGGTTTGTTTTAATTGGGTTGCACTGTAAGTCACGTGTGGGTTTTATTTATTTTAAGTTTTGTGCCTGACAAATTTTCTTAGCCAAACAACCTTGACAGTGTCCCTTTAACTTATTCATAGCAACATCACAATGAATTTATTTGCATCCCTAAGTATTTCAGGGACCTACAGCTTCCTCACAAAATCTTCTATGCCAAACTTCAGAGTAAGCATCACTCTCCATTTCAGTTGATTGATTGATGGGACTGTGAGCCTAGTTACTCTTCTGACAAGCTACATTTGCAGGAACTCTCAGTCTGGATAAATAAACAGGTCAGTGAAGTAGGAAATATGCAGCTTCACAGTGCAAGTAGACTACTGCTTCACCACGTGATTACGTAGAGTATATCAGATGTCCAGACATCAGAACTGGACATTACTTAACCTTGAGCTCTCTGGAATAGGGAGAACAGATTTTGACTTCTATGAAGCTTGGTGCCAATCTTGTACTCATAATGACTCTTTCCATCTTTAGGTCCTCTATGAGAGGTCTGGAATCTGACTAGGTTGATCTCTGAGTTCCTTTCAGGCAGTGTCATACAAATGTAAAAGTCATGCTGTGTTTAATTAAAAAAAGAAGCTTTGGTATCTCTTATGTATGACTAATGGCATTTTCTTTTAAAATGGGAAAAAAATACAGCAAGGCTGGACCAGATCCTCAGCTGATAATTTACATTTATTAAGGCCCTAGCATAGGGAGACTGCCTATGGAATTATGATTGCATTTATTTTTTGTAGTTAATGCGCACAGTTTGACTTAGGTACTTCAATCACTGCACTGTTTCGGTAATGAATATCATCATTGATAACTACAAATTACGGCTCCAAGTAAAAGAGAGACACTTTCATATCCTTCTTCAGGCTTTATTAAACTTTTCTGACATTTAGAAAATGTGGTTTGCTTTCCTACTATTATGCATTAGTGATTTAGGAGAAGTCAAATGGGATATATTTGCACTGTGCATAATCATGGTTCAGGGAGCAATATATTCAATGAATCCATTTAGAGGTAAGTAATTCTTCTGAATGATATCTTTCAAATAAGTGTCCCTGAACTGTGGATGTCAACAATCCAGCTTTGCTCTTCTCTATGTCATTGTTGCTTTTCTTCTTTCCTGTAGCATACACTAAACTGTATTTTCATTGTCATTTGACTTCGCTGCTCAGAGCTCTTTCCATGTCAGTGGGATATCCCCACAGCATTGTGAAACAGCTAAGGAGATAAGATGATGCAAATACATAAGCAAATAGAGATTTATCTAAGCACTTGTCCCACTACCTGAGCTATGCAGATAAATCATAATTCTGGCTAATGCAAGGAACTGACAACTCTTGCAAAATGGAATATGCAGTTTAAAGTTGATTACCATCGATAAAGAGGAATCACTGAAGTTAAAACTTATTTTGCTGAACTTTTGCAATTGCTTGTTGCTAAAGTGCTACTAATTCTAGATTGTGTCCAACGTCTCACTTCATCATAAGGTCAATTTCTGCAAATTAAGTTATCCTTGCACCTCATTCTGACACTCACAAGTAATCTTTTCTTTTTTTTTTTTTTTTTTTTTCTTTTTCCTTTGCACTGCTCCTTCACAGGCTTCCTCCCAGACATATCTGGACTAAACACCAGTACACTGAGCTCTTCCTTGCCGGCTCACATTCTCCAGTTCTTTGCATTCTTTGTTTACTTTTATCTAGACCTTTAGTTCACATACATATCTCTTGTACTCATTTGAAGACAAGGCGTGGTGTTTAAATGTAGTCTTTGCTAGTTCTATTTGCTACTTTACATCATTTGAAGATTCTTGCAACTGTTTACATTCATGCAGCCAGGTATGGTGCTTGTCTCATGACATAGCCTGCCATTGCTCTTCAGCTTGTGTGTCACTATACTCCTGCTTCACTGCCTGTCCCCGTCAGATGAGAATTTCTGCCCAGTGATATCTTTAAGTGATCCTGGTTGAACTAAAGTCTTTGTTTTCAACATTAATTTCTCTAGTTTGCCAGCAATGCAACTCCTGTTTTCCAGCATATATGTAGTTGCCTAATGTGGTGCTACATACAAGCTCAGTATTCCACCATTGTGTTACTTAGAAAGAAGATGAGAAAAAAATCTTTGAATTTGGCAGCAAAAGGTTGAACAGGTGAGGCTGACTGCTGAACACCAGTGGTAGCTGAGCCTGCCAGTCTGTTTAAACAACTGAGTAAATCAGCTGCTGCTGAGCTTGGGGAGAAAGGAAGCAGCCAAGTGTATAAGCCCAGTCTGCTGTTACAACTTCAGTCTGGTGATACAGACAACAAAATGTAAAAAAGAAGGCAAGAAGATATTTATGGCTTTTTTGTTAAAATCAAACTGTTTACCAATTTAAACTTACTAGAATTATAATACTGATAATAAATAATATTTTGCACTCATTTGGACAAGGAATTAATCAGCCCCCCTGATGGAAGAGGTTTAGTAGAGAGATGCTGAACTGTAAGGGTATACCATAAATCACAGCTGAAGTGAATTCTACATACTGAAAAAAATAAAAAAAATTAAAAAAATGTTTGGGATACTTAGTTTTCAATGCAGTGGACATAGTTATAAATGCAGTTGATGATTAATTAAAATACCTTTGAGAAAAAAATACCTTATCACTGTTTAAAATGTTTGTTATTTTCTAATTTCTCTCACATTTCTTTGTATTTGCATGAGGGAAAATATCTGATGATGTTTCCTCTATTCAGTGTAGGGACAGTAATTATTTTGACTTGTGAAAGAACAACATCTATTATGGAAGAACTGGTTGCTATGTTAAAAACCAACAAACATTATTAACAGCTATTTATAAATAAAAAATTGTTTTCAAAAGCTGCTCCTACTCATTAGAACTAAAGGAATTTTTGTTTGTCTAATGAAGAATACACAAGGATTAATGAGGAGTTTTGTCATATAACCTCAATGAGGAGCATAACTTCATTGCTCTGTCCAAACAAATCCATTTTCTTTCTACTCTTTTCCAGCCCTGCTTTTCCTTCCTGTAGGAAGAGGGCAGGAACTCCATGGCAGCATTGGCTGCACAATGTTGCCACACCCATGAGGCCTAGTAATTTGTTTCTACACAGGAACAGCTGCACTGGTACAAGCCAATGGCCAGTTAATCCCAATAAACAGTCTCTAATAGCAGCTATGAACAATTGCCAGGGAAAAAGTAAGAGCGGGGCAGTTTTATGGATTTATGCTATATACCCTCCACATATTTGCCTCATCTGCTTGGCAGCTTTACAGGTCTGCTCTCCTTACGTTCTTCCACACTTCCCATATAACCTATTTTTGGATGGGAGGTTTGTTTGACATCTTCCAGTTATCATACACCAAAAAATTCCACTTCATGCGTTCTCAAGTGGAGGTTTGTTCATGATGTACTAAAATAAGGGTAGATGTTTCATTGAGCAGTCATTGAGCTCCAAAATGTTTATCTCTGCTCAGTTTCCCCTACAGTGTATGTATGTGTTGCATTTGCCATGAATGCATAGGGAATAATGAAGTAACCACATTTTATTTTTAGCATTTTATTTTAAATGCATTTTATTTTTTGCTTTCTGACATTTGTACAGGCATGTGATTACCTCTGCATTGATTCTTTGCCTGGTTCTTAAGTGTCACTGTTTTTCACTTCCTGTTTATCACCAATTTCTGACCATCTTAGTTCAGGGATAAACAATTTTGCATCATCTTCCTTAGAAGTGCCATCTCAAATCATATGCCCCTCCTCATTACTTACTTAAACTAGCAGCCTTCCTTGCTTCAAGTGAAATGGATTCCCTTTCTTAATTTTAGTCTTTTCTTCCCTGCTTTTGTCACCAGTGCACAGATAGCTGATACAAGGTGAAAAGAAGCCATATTACTGTTGAAACCAACTCATGGAAATAATCAGAAGTGCAGTGTTAATTGCTCAATTTATTCAAGTAAAGCATAATGAATGTGAAAAATATACAGGAAAAAAGGCAGTATAATCAGTGTTTCAATTTTTGCTAACTCAGCAATTTTGTCTCTATCAGCTAAGAGGCCTAAAAATTAAAAAAAAATTATAACCAGCAAATCACAAAGCTTCTGCTTGTGAAATTGTAGATATGTCAGCATGGCTTAAGGTATATACAATTTAATTGAACAAGATTCTTAAGCTTATGCTTAATTGAGAAGTAGTAGCTGATTTCAACTGTATTCTCCTATGCATTTAAAGTTAAATGCATAATTGAGCTCCTGAAACTAGTTATTGAGAGCAATGAAATTGAAAAAAATATTAGATAATACCATTAGGAATCATAATCTACCTCAAAATCATTGAAACAATAGATACTTGTTTAAGTTCTGTGGGGGTACTGGTATATGTTCTAATTGACTGAACCAAAAACATGAAGGGAATTTATACAGTAGGTAAGAAAAAAGGCTGGTGAATTATATGACAGTACACATATGTAAACTGCTAATTAGTTTACATAGTAACTAATTCCACATAGAGAAAAAATAGGTATGCAGAAGGAATTTACAAGGATTTTAAAACAATGGGGTGGTAAACAACTCACACATAGAATTAAAAATATATATTGACCAATTATTTCAGCTTTACAGCCTGTGTGCAATATATATTATCAAATGCTTAATACTTTTTTAATTTCCTACTGGGTGCACACAAATTTTATACTATATGACACTTTTTTTCTCACTGATTTTTGTTCAGTGTTTATCCTAGCTTCTTTATTATTACAGATTTTTCTCTGAATTCCAGCAGATATATTGCCCTTGTTTTGCCTATTGTCTCATATGTTCTACCACAAAATTTATGTACTAATGGCTTTGCTCAAACAAATCCAGTGAAATCAATGGGAATTTTGCCTGCATCAGGATTAAGAGCTGCCTCAAGCAATCATCATAAATTGTGACTTAAAATTATGCGAATGCAGAATTAAAAAAAATAAAATAAAAAATCAAGTTCTTCATTTATGTGTGATTTTCACATGAGAGAAAATTCACATTTAGTGAGTACTCATTTTGTGTATTTAATAAGCTCTTTAAACCCGTTAATCTCCTTAAATCATGTTTTTTTTCTTTTCACACATGAGAATACATTCTAGTAAAACTGCTGGAAAAACACACACTAAGCTAACCTGAGCTTCACGCATGTCACATAAATGTTTGTTTTTGAAAAGAAAAAAAGCCTGTTGCAATTCTAAGAAAGCCTTAGAAGGCAAGATTTAGAAGGCAAGAAAATTGCTGGAGCTTGGCCCTTAATACATTCTTGTCACTTCACATTCCCCTTCAGAAAGGCTTTCTGAGAGACACCCTTATAAAATATAAAAAGTTGTCTGAACTGTTTCTTTTCCTCTACTACATGTCTTTGAAGACTACAATTTTGTCTTCAGAGATAAGTCATAAGTTCCCACAAAGGGCTGGCTCTCTCTCAAGAGTAAATACTCAGATAAAAATTAAACACTGCCCTTCAATACAGGGTGGTTTTCTGCTGGTGATTACAATCAGCAAATAAATTCTCTGCCATCTTTGTCAGTTGAGAAACACTGGAGTACCTTGTATGGTTTGTTTCTGTGATTGTTTTTGTTCACACATAATTACCAATCTGCTGATGCTCTTTGAAGTGAACTCTCCATCCCCTCAATAATAAGGTCAGTACGTGAGGGAACCAGTTTAAAAAATGAACAAACAAACAACAGCAATAAAGAAACAACCCTGCTGAAACTTCTTTGCTTCACCCATGCAACTACACATATTTTAAAAAATTTGTTGGTAGTTATATTAATAAGCAAAGTAAGCTCCTGATCCTCACTGGGACCATGCTGGAAAACAGACCACCTTGGAATGTTTCTGAAAGTGGTGATTTTGCATCAATCTTTTTACATGACTGTCATAATATAGTTTAAAGCTTCAGGTAACATCCTTTCAATAAACTACGTATCTGGGTTTGGATTTTGTTTTAATTTTTTTATTCACTAGCTCTGTCTATAAATTCTTATAAACAGTTTTTACAGTGCTCTGGGTAGATATCATCTCTATTTGTAATGTGTTTTTCTTATGATCTAATGGGCAAGAAGGAGGATTTTAAACTGTGGATTAACATTTTTAGTAGATGGTAATGCCTTAGGAATTTGGTGTATATGTTTAGATATCTCTGGAACCAGGCTTTACTGGAGAGTCTGCTCCTTCACTTTTTCACTGTGATGTTACCATTGAACGTGAGACTGTCAAAAACAAAAAACAAAACAAAAAAAAAAACAAAAAAAAACAAAAAACAAAACAAAACAACAACAACAACAAAAAACAACCACCATAAAAATTGTTATTGCAGTTAACTACTAATACATTCCCTTCTACACCAATTGACTTCAACACTTTTCTACTAGTGTGCTATTGGTAGATATAAAAGATATAAATTTGTACATTTACCTAAATAAACACAAAACAAATGAATGAAAATAGTGAGAGTTTTTGAGTGACATCCGGAAGATGAGTGTGAGAAATGTAACAGAAACTGACGATAGCTGGCTGATGTGTCTGTGTCTCTCTCACAGTAAAGTAATTTAAAGCCATGCACATGAAACCTAAGCATGAGTGAGTGGTGGGAGACTTCTGTTGTAAGTTTGGACACAGTAATTCATCTAAGACTGTCAGAAGGGCACTGTGACTGCTTTGGTGCATCTATCTCAGTACCAGAGAGCTGGAGATGGCTGCAGGGGGAACGTGCAGAAGACAGATATTGCAGACGTGTTTCAAACTTCAGAGCACCAGAGTGCTGGGCTGACATTCATTAGTGATACACTTTGTGCTAATGGTTTGCTCTGACTCGTTATCAATCACTATCACTACATATTCAAACAGATGGTCCTTAACGATCATATCTCACATTAGCTGTGGCGTAGAGCTGCACTGAGTGGGTGCAGTGTCATTAGTGCTGGAGGCAGTGGTCCTCACAGTTCTCAGCTGCTGGGGCTGTGGAGTGAGGCTCCAGTCCTCTCAGATGACAGAAGCAGAAGCTGACGTGGCTGACCTTGTTTTTCACTGTTATCACTTGATGATTTTTGGAATTCCGTGCTCCTCACTCTCTCCTCAAATGACAAGAGAAGCAAGTTGTGTTATGTCTCCTCCACAAATCTTTTCTGCTTGTTCTATATCTTAGTCTTACTTTGCAGACTTCACTGCTTCCGCATTTTACCATACACTTTTTTAACTTATACTACATTTCTCTTTAGCCCGTTGCAGTTGTATATTATGTACATACTTTTACAGGTCTATATATCAAAGCATAGCTGTGGTACAAAAACTTAGCTGTAGTATGAGGCTTAGCTGTTGCAAAAAAATGTTAGTGCATTGTCTCTGGTTTTTCTATTTGTATGTTACAGTGTTCCAAAGTGTTTATTCAGTACTGCTCCTTGTGCTATTTTGGTGTCCTTCATGTATTGTTTCAAAGCAAGAAAACATTAATTTTGTCTTTCTGTACTTCTATTAATGAGTAGATCAAGATTCTGCTTAAGTTACAAGAGAATCTGCAGTTTAATGTAATATCCCTAAATAATAAAGACACTGAAACAATACAGCATACTCCCCATCCTTTTCATATAAATCTATCTTGTGTATCTTTTCAGATCAGAGCAGAATATTTTACACTGAACAAGAATGATCATATGAAGACCATGTTACTGCCCATATTAATAAGTTAAATGAAAACTTTTTTTCCAAAATACGAGTTAACTAAAATCAACATTGGCTGACAGTTTTATTTCTGAAGTTCTGATAATGGGAAACAACCGGTAACTCTGAATTATGGATCTGTAATCTCACTACAGGGTCAGGGGACAAAAACTATCACAGTGTTTTATATGCCAACAGAACCCTGGTAAGGTGGAATTATAGGTTCATAACTCAAGAGTTTTCTTGATTTTTATCTGATGTTATATAAGATCTAATGGGCAGCACAGCCTCCAGCTCCTTCACTGCTCAATCAGGAGCTTCATTTCATCTCCCTTTGCATCTGTTCCTTGCATTCTCCATGTCTGCACTTGCACTTATGTATTTAACAACTATTTCTTTTCTTGATACCAGGAGTTTTATACACACACACACACAGATATACACATAGATTTATCAATGTTAAGCACACTTGGACAGCCATGTAATACAGTAGTTTCCACTCAAGTAACAGATTGGAAAAATATCTTTGGAATTAGTAGCAGATATATCTGTTTCAATTCTAGCAAACCGTACACAGACATAAATGGAAAGAGATGGTTGAGATAAATCTTTTCAATATAAAGGAGAAGGAAAAACATGAAAATAAGAATATGGCAAAAAAATGCTGTGTCAGTGAGAAAAGAACTGAAAGAATAAAAAAGAAAACCCACCTGATAGTTGTGAGATGGAAGAGGAAAGGCTTCCAAATAGATAAATAGTGTATTACTGAATCTGGCTAAGAGTGCTGTGTTTTCTTGAAAGAGCTGAAAGTATGTGAAAATTCTAGGACATGTGGTAGACAGGCTGAAAACTAAATGAAAGCTATTCTGGCTCTTCATAATCTCGTCAGTTAACACAAGTTCAGGCGGACACGAACTGGCTGCTCACTGGGTTTAGGGGAGGAGGAGAGCAGTGATTTTCTGTCAACTGTCCAACAGAAGATAGATGCAAAAGCAGAATTAAAATGGCACTGAAAAAGTATTGTTACGGTGCTAATATCTTACTTGTTTCCCCAGCAGCTGCTGGGAATGGGACTTAATGATGCAAAAGATACTTCACAGCGATTATTTACTATGTTCTCTTGTAAAGCTTTAAAAAACCTTATGAGAGAATGTACTTATTGTCAAAGAGTACTGAGTAAGCTTTCATACCATTCAGTTAGCTATCTTAAAAGAATAACTGTCTGTGTTTGAATATGGAGCAGAGAGCATTTTGTCTCGTTGCTATGTAATGCTGCCTTTGTGGATACAGGAAAGGTTATGATGTTTCTCAGGAAACCTCAACATTTTCATTGTTTTTAGAAAACAGTGGAATATATCTGCATAAGTGAATTCCTACTCAGGTTCTTAGGACATTTTCAGAGATAAGGTTGGAAGTGTAACATAATTGTGTCCTTTTTGTTTTTTAAGAAACCCTTTTTGAAATTAAAGAGAAGGGGAAATAAAATTTGTATAGATTGAGGAGAATGCAACTTTGTGGAAATAAAGAGTAACCTGGTATTCCAGGATGAAAAACAGCCTTTGAAATATTGCTCATGAAGCCAGGTGATTTATACTCTCAATAGAAATGCAGTAAGAAAATCAAGCTGATAGGTAGTTAACACCAAAGTATCCATGAAAAAAATGTTTTTCCTGTCCTACTGATTAACTATTAAAAAAAGTAAAATCAATATAAGATGTTATTTATATATATAAAAAAAGATGCTTTTATTCTTACAGCCTGATACCAAGTCTGTGAAATATGTTCCTAAGATTCCACTGACTTAAATCTGGCTTTTACCCAAACATAAGTCAGATGTACCCCCCTAAGTATCATTAGAGCTATGCCAGTTCCAAATGAATGATAAGAAGAACCTTATTTATGATGAAAGCTAATCTTGGCCTAATCTGCTTCAATTTCTTCAGCTCCCCTATTTCCACTAAAAGTTAAGCCTCAGTAGTTAGTGGGCTAATCCTGGCATGGGAAAATAAGTCCATAGTTACTTAGTTGATCTTTTGAAAACCCATCCTAGATTCCTAGAGGCTTTGAAGAAAATATTTATGGTTGTATGAGTATTGAAGCTGCAAGACTCTTTGCCCCCACATAGCTGCAGTTAAGAGATGAGAATTATCTTCCTAAAGTTTAGGTATAACTTCCAAAGAACTTCTGCATTTTCGGGTCTGTAACTGTTGATTTGGTCTCTCTTTCATTGTTGAATGTAGTGCTGATAGCAATGAAATGTGGGTATTTTATTCTTGGCATGTACTTGTACATGTACAATCTATTGTATTCTGTTAGATATAATAATAATATATAATATATATATTATATAGATATAACTAATAAAAAGAGAATATTTACTAATAGATAAGAGGAACATGGAACAAAACACTGTGAGGAAGACTGGTGCTTTATAAAAGATTCTTTTCAGATCCTACTATTATATGCTTTTTTACTTCCTGAAGGAATTCTTACTCCTTTCTATAAAATGGCTGCAGATTCAGAAAGATTTAAATAATCTTAAATTACCCATTATGTGTCCTGTAATTATCTGGGGTCTAGTTCGACAATGCAGAGCCTTTTGACAGTATGTCTGCCCTGCTGCATCCCTTTTCTACCACATGGATCTCACATTCTCCTTGCTCAGTGTTTGCACAGTACAAAATGGAGTTCTAGTCCAGAACCGAGATTGCTTGGACAAGTAATAATTTCCTCTGCCACAGTATAAATCAAACTGGTTAATGAATAACACCTTTTTTTTTTTTTTTTTTTTTTTTTTTTTTTTTTTTTTTTTTTTTTTTTTTAAAGAGTATTAAAAAATAAACTCCACCAATAATTATAGACAGAGAAAAGGAGGTGAGAATTCTCTTTTCTTTATTTTTCTACTAAAGGTAAAGCTGTCATTTAAAAAAATAATCCCTAAATTTGTATTATTATGAAACTGTATCTGAAAAAGTTATTTGAAAATGATTACTCGAGTGGATGGCTAGTAAGTTGCAACAGTTATCCCTGTGCAGCATTAAATTTTTTCATGGAAAAAAATTAATTTATTAATTCTTTGGGAATGACCTGGGAGTTTGTGAAGATGAATTAATTACTGTACATAGTGGGCTTCTCTCTTGTATAGACTAGATTGTTTCTAGGAAAAAGTTAGTTTGGGTCAATGTAATGTTCTAAACTCTTCTGATGGCATCAGAACAGAGATAAAGTGCAGCTTACCATAGTGCTCCACATTAAGATTCTGCATTGAACTGTGGTTTCTTCCTGCTGAGGAAGTGATATAAAGAAAATCTAAATCTAGCATAAGGACAAACACTGAGGAGAATCTTCCCGCCAGGAAACTAAGCCAAAACTTTCTTTGCTATTCCTCCTATTCCATCTTCATATATTGGACAGAAAATTATGTACAGTCAATGGAGATTTCACCTTAATCAACACTAATTCCTGAACTTTATCTGAAACTTAGTGAATCTTCCCCACAAATCTAAGGATTGGATGAGGACTGGATAAGGATTAGATAATGGTACATATAGGTTGTCTTGTGTGTGACTGATTACAGAGGAATAATGGTACAGGTAGTTCAGGTAACACACAGCTGCAGTGTTCTGGACCAATCCGGTGCAATAAGTTTCCGTACTCTGAATTTCTGCTGATGGTTCTTCTACTGAGACTTACGCTCATTTGGATTAAGGAATTGGTTTTTCATGGTTGAAAAACAAAATGTCATAAAGAAGCTGGTGTGAGATTCCTTATCTCTTTATTCCTTTCCTTTAAATGAATAATTGTTTACATTTTGGAAGCAGATAGCTTTTGAAGAATAAAAAGGCAAAGGGGCATTTTTAAAACACTGAAGGTAAATGAGCTGCCTGTTAGTATAGTTTGACTGCCCTGTGCTGTTAACCATGCTTTTTGAAAACAGAATGGGAAAAAAAGTCAACATTGTTTAAAACAGCTTCTGACAGAACAGCTCTAACATAGTCAGCAGCATGTTTGTTAAGAAGAAATTACATTCAGATTGAACAGACTGAGCATCTTTATCTGATGTAAGGAGATGGAAGAAAGATGATGAAAAAATCTTCTGTGGAAAATGGCTTCTTGATCTCTGAAAACAACAAGCTTCTTGTGAAGTGCAGTCAAGGCTTACAAACACATTGCTGTGGTACACTGAGTTCAAAATCCCAGCTGACATTTCAAATGGTATTTAGACTTATGACAAATCTGATTTATTTGGGTCTCTCTCCAAAGCTGCCATAAAAGAAGTGCTGATTTGGTGACTTATTAGTCACAGCACCTTCAGACAGCTTCTTTTTCTAGTTGCAGAAATTACTAGAAGATCTATATATTCTTTTCATCGTAATAGATATTTGCTTTTTGTAAAGATGCTGTTCATTTGGCTGGACTCTGCAGTGTCTGGTGAAGTATTTAAAGCTGTATGTCTCTTTAGAAAAAATATCCTGTCAAAAAACAATTCTGGTAATTGAAGATAATGCCTTGCAAAACGCTGAATTGAGTAATGCAGAAGGAACTTACTTCAGTTCTGAAATGAAAAACTGGCCCCTGTGGTTTTATAATTCAAGTAAAATGGAACCGAGATGTATCATTAAGTACTATTGCCCAAATAACACTTATAAAATTTCTTTTGAGAAATAAAATGAAATAACTAATTACAAAAAAACATCCTCTCTATAACAGGCTGTCCTTAACAAACAGTTGAGTGTAAGACAGTACTTTCATATAAACACTGAATCCAATTGCAGTCTTAAATTCTAACCCAAAGTTTGTGTCACTAAGTATGTCTGAGTAAAGACATCAATAAATATACTTATTTATGGATGTGTCCATTGATTTCAGTTAAATAAAGCTCACTTTTATTTTCCTGTTTCACTATATGGTGTCCCACTATCTATTTCAATTGTGAGCCATCTACTATTCTCTAGACTGTTTATTGCAAAAAACACAGTAAAGCTATATTAATGTTGGGAAATCCGGAGTACTGATTAAAATATAATTCTTCCTCAGTGTGAAGGGAAATAAATGACTTTCTGTATTTTAAATTCAAACTTATTTTGCATAGTTTTCAAACTTTTACTTGTGGGTAGAATATATATATTGATAAATATATATATTTTAATTAATAGCACTATTTTCACAGCAGTTAAGTTGGAATGTCTTAATTTTTCAAGCAGACAACTGTAGTTAATGGTTGTAATCCTAAATGTTCTCAATAACTTTAAAGGCCACGATACTGAACTAGGTTCCTGTATCGTAATGTTCCCACTGTTTTATGAAGTTCTGAGAATATCTAATTTTTTGTTCCAGTACTAGATTTAAGTATCTATTTTTGCATCTTTTATGTGTTTATACATAATAGGTCTGTACATTCTCCATTGTAGATTTACAAAAAACTCCATTTCGTGTCACGTTTTCTCTTCTGTTTGTTCACTGAAGTAGTCTTGCACAACACTGGCCATCCAGGCTGCGCACAGCATGAAGCTTTGGGAGTTCTTTCTACAGAGTGCCTTACTACTGACAGATGACATTCTTTTCCTTTCTCACTTGGCTTGTGACTGCCTACACAGCCATAATTCTCTCATACCATATGCTTCCCTGTAGTGAAATCTGAAGTTACAATAGAAGATTCTTGTCACTTAATGTTATTTCATTATTTGATTTAGTAAGATTATGCAACTTCTATCTGATATTCTACCTTACACTTAGGATACCATTTAGATTTTTTTGTTCCCTTTCCACTTGTCATCAAGGCATTCAGTTACCATTGTCTTTTTTCTTAGAACACTAATGAAGCAGTAAATAAAATCAGATATAAGGGTGGTCTTTGAAAGACTCAACTCTGCTACCTGTTTTTTTACCAGCACTGCACATTGTCACAGCCCTTTATTTTTGCCCCTTATTGGAAATTCCCCTTAACATTAGAAGGAAGAAAAAACGTATTAGTTTCTGTTTCTCAGGATCCCAGGGGACAGTTGTCTGTGGCACAAAACGATCAGACATTTATTCCTGAAATGAAGTAACAAATTTAGTTGGTTCATATTTATCATTGCCATTTGACTCCATAGTAGAAGTAATGGTTAAAAAAAAAGTTGTTGTCTGGATATGCTGTGAGTGTAATACTGCTAGTGAAGCCAAGATTTCTTCATTCTCCTCTGATGTTACGGACATTGTCTTTGTAACACATTGTGTGTATCAGCTCACTGCTGCACATGAAGTAGAATTCTGAAAACAGCAGACTGCCAACTGTTTAACAGAAGGGAATCAGAGATAGTTTGGTTGGTTGGTTGATTGGTCAGTCTATCTAACCATACTAATCTATTCTGATCCCCTTCATCCCTGCTGAGACAAGAAAGCAAAGGCTAATGTAGATAAACAGGAACTTCTGTTTTTTTGAAAGATTTCCAGGCTTGTGTCTTCTAATGGATGTGCTTAGAATACTCCTGCTATATTTTCCAAATGTTGCTAGCACAGTTCTATTCTGTCAAAAATTACAAATAAAAAAATCTCTATGGATTTTCAAATGAGAGAAATAAATTTTAAAAAAAAACATTAAAATCCAGAGACAGACTCCTTTTGCCGTTATAGATGTTAATTCTATCAATAATTCTGCATGTTGGGTCAATGAATACATTATTATATTGTGTCTTAAAATTGTAGTCAACAGAGATTAGTGATTGCTGCAAATTGATATGTTTAGCATGTCCTTCACAGTGCTTGACCTGACCTAGGTCTGATCCTCATTTATATGGCATAACAAAAGTCTACTTAACAGATGCTCAGAGGATGCATTTTCATAGATTCTGAATCTCTCTGGTGTTAATTTGCTTACATTGCTGAAAACAGAGGGGAATAGTCTGAAATGAACCATGTGCAACCAAAAAGAAAAAAAAAAACGAAACAGAATGAAAGAATGTGCTTGTTTTGAATTAATGAATCAATGAACTGGTAGGCCTATTAATTGTAATACTCGAAGGACAGTCGCCACTGCTGCACTCACTGAGCAGCACACCAGTAGGGCATATCAGGATTTCAGATTGCTGGCTAATTTGAAAAGTCAAAGAAGTAAAGGAGGGTAATACAAGTCTTGGTTGTTGTTATTTCAGCTGACATGAAAAGTGTACATCTCCCTTGTCAACAAGGCCTGTGAGCTTCAAGCATTATGTTAGGTAAGGGAAATGAAGACATTAAATCTTAGAATAATATCCATTCTATTGTGCAGCACAAAAGGCCTAGAGTCATTACACAGCACCTCTATTATGAACTAACAGAGCTTTTAGAGTCAGTCGTTGATATCAGCAACACTAAAACTAAAACAGATGTAACTGACTCATCGTTTTTCAGTTTTGCAGCAGCCTCACTTGTAGAACATAGCATGGAAAGCCCTACCTCAGAAGATCCTTTCAGACTTTCTTCAGCACGGTTGCAGTCTCCCATGGATTTTGGTGCTGCAGATTTGGCTGTGAGCACTCTGGTTCTTGCTACAGCATTTCAAAGATGGAATAGCTACAGCAAGCCCAGATCTTTACTTGATGTAAATTGATATTTCTTCACTGAAGTACACAGAGCTAAGCCACATTGCATCAGCTGGAGATCAGCTCCATAAAATGTCTTGGGAGTTGCTTTTTTGCTGATCTATAAATTACCAGAACACTACTGTAGGAGGAAAAGTATCTAGTAAAATGGTACAGTATTTTGCTTTTGCTGAAGTGTTAAGAAAACAGAAATAAAACTCAACACCAACACACACGTGGTGTGATATAGCAGGCGACGGATTCTAAAGACAAAGTTTTTTTTTTTGGAAAAAGATTCAGTGTGGGGGTAGACAAACTAGGATGAAAAAGAAAAAAAGCATGATTGATATAAAGAACAGCAGATGGACAGCATGTACTGTCTGGGACTCCAACAGCTATCAAATGAAATCAATTTAACTTTTGTTAGGTTCTGAGCTGTTTGTCACTAAATAAAATGGAGATGCACAGATTATGACCGCCATATGTCTTAATCCAGGCCAGAGACATTTCTGGGTGCCCAGGTCCCTGGGCCAGCTGACTCATGAGTTCCCCAATTTGGTAGCTGCTTTCTCCAGACCGCAGCATGTGGGAAGGCCAACAGGCAGCTGTTGTACAAGCTTGAAAATCTCATTTTTGTGGGTCTGTATATTGTAGCTGCCTTTCAGATTCTGACATCAGACATGGACTAAGATTTCCAAACTTTTGGATTTTTCAGTAGGATACTGGGAGATCTGAGAATCAAGTCACATATATATCTCTTTTAAAACCTATCACTACCTTAGTAAGACAGGTAATTTAATTCATTGTCAACCATTTGAATTTTTTATTCAGTGTCCACCCTTCTAATGAAAAAATGAAGGAACCTCCTTAGAGGTGCTGTATTTAAGGATTCTGTTAGTAGCTGTAGAAATTAAGGAGGCACATGGGTGTCCTTTCCCCACATATTTCTGTCCTTCCTCATCCAGCAGTGACAAAGGAGCTCAACTGAAGAACTTGGCAGTCTCCCCCTAGTAAGACTTACTTATAAGTATTACAGAAAATATATGGATTGTGACTTTGCATCATGTGTCTCACTAAGGAATGATCCTAGTTTGTAAGATATGAAGAAAAGCATTGGAGATGGGGAGGAATGTGAAGGTTTTCTAAAGTAGAAAGTTGTTTCTTCAGCACACGTCAAGTATATTGTGATTTCTATTCAATTAGCTTTACCTTAAACACATCCGAAAGTAGTTTCTTTTAATTTTACATCAAAGTATGCAGTCATTCAATTGCTCATATGCATATGCATGCCCGCTCAGTGTCAAGAACGTAATTTGATCATTTGTATCTATGTTGAGCAAGTATATCTTGATGTAAATTTTTTAACCTGTTTTGTGGTAGTTTCATCTTTTTTTTACTCCATTAAGTATTCACTAATACTACAATGGCTGCTCCAAAAGTAATGCCTCCTATTTTATTATGTTGGACAGCATTGTCAGAGGCAGATGTTGGTAGTCAAAATGGTGTTTGACATGGAAGTGCATATGAGGCAAAGGTGTGTTACTGAATTCCTCCATGAAGAAAATATGGCACCCATTGACATTTACTGACACTTTCTGAAAGCTTATGGAGACCAAACAGTGGATGTGAGCAGTGCGTCAACTCCACCAGCACAGAATGTTGCAGCTCTTGTTAATTGCTGGCAGAAGTGCATACCTAATGGTGGTCACTGTGTTGAAAAATGGTGTTTTGTAGTTGAGAATTTCCTCTATCTATTTGCTGGTTATTGTTCTCTTTCTATCTGTAGTTTCCATGGAAATAAATGGGAGGTTTTATTTTTGGGATGACCTGGTCACTGTCACATATTGACCTAGTCTCTGTCATATATTGTTCTTTCATTCAATTTACTAGCTCCTGTGATGGACAACAGGATCTGTCTTTTGCTTACAGTTTCTAAACAGTGTCCTTCCAGCATGGCTTTCACAATGAGTTAGTGCACTGCCAAATCCTCCGCAGCAAAAGGTGGTGTGTATGGATAATTTTTCCCATTTGTCCTTTTACTGAATGTTTGTGTGTCCTGATCTCTGTGAAGACCCTGAAGTACCTCTATTAGAGTGCTGTAACATGATTGTGGTTTTCTTTCCACCCACTTACAAGACTGAGAAATAACTTCAGCTGAAGTCAACAAACCTGTTGCTGATTTATGTTACTGTAAAGAACAAGTTCTTTTATTTGACAACTGCAGCACTGGAAAGAAGCTATAGAATCACCATGAAGGGAACCAAAACAGTAGATTAAAAAAAAAATTCTTTCCTGTCTGATTGATAGTGTAGGAGTAGTGGTCTGTATGAAGGCTGACTAAACAGAAGGGAGGATTTAAGGAGATTCTGCCATATGTGAAATGCTTGAATCATAACATCAGGGGGGAAAAATATTCTTGAAATGTTGATTTAGCAACAGACAAGACACTTGGCTCTACTGCTAGTCATTCAACTACTCTTCATAATCCTGAAACTGTTGTCTGAAGGGTTTATATTATATTGAGATCATAACTTTGGCACTCTTGAAACAAACTGAAAAGAAATAATAGCAGAGGAAATTGTCCAAGGAAATTGGCTCTCATAGAACAAGAAGAATTCGTTACTCAGAGGCTTCAGATCCTGTTAATCCATCCAACTGTTTTTACCTGCTCTAGTGACACCAGGCAAGTAGAAAACTGGCACAAATGGTCAGATTAAAAAAATCCCTGGAAACACATCTGCCTCAATGTTGTCTTCCAAATACAAAGGGTAGGCTGGTGGCAAAACTTTTTCTTTGCCTTCTTTAGAAAAACTGTGCCTAAGTCAGAGGCTGTTAGTAACTCAATCCTGCATACCCAAACTGAAATGCAAGTTCTATGCATGCCTAAATGAGGTTTAATGGACTAGAGATGAGTTCTGACAGGTAGCTTACTTACTACTTTCTTACTTAGTTACTTACAATGACTTACTGCTGATAGTCTCTGATAAATGTATCCTCAAACACTGAATATCGCAAAATAAGCTCCGGCTTCCTATATCCTGACCAAATGTTGCCACTTTGTGTAGTAACAATCAAAATGAATTAATTAGATCCAGATTAAATTTCATATATATTTAGGAAGGATGTAATAATTATTGTAACTCAGTTAATTAGTGAAATAAGTAATCTGACATGCCCTTATCAGACACTAAGGAATTTATATGTCTAGGGCTATTTTAAAACAAGAACAGAATTACAAACTGTGTATTTTATCTTTGCCATGTGACAGTTTTTAACATGCGACACACCATCCTGAAGCCAATTTTTTCTCCCACTTTCATTCAGGGCAAGCTGTTAAAGTGATGGCACTGACTCTAAAATGACTGCCTGGCAAAAACTTACTTGGAATCCTAGTCAAATGGACTCTTGGGAACAGCTGTGCCATTAAACATGCTGGGAACATCCAGCTGTATCAGTAAACATGCTGGAAACATCAACCACAGATTGCATCCTATTCCCACTCCAACATTAGAAATTGCAAAACAGCAAAATAACAAAAAAGATACATGATTTATTTCACCATATAAAGAATTTCTGAAATACATACAAAGAGCATGTGTTTTGTTTGACAGAATTCCCTGGAACACTCTCTAAGCCTTCAAGCTACTGCTACGTCATTCCAATTTCTCATGCATTTTCATCTTTTTAGGTCTACATAATACAAAGCAGTAAAGTCTAATCTTCTACCACTCATTACAATAGGTAGTCCAGGATTTACAATAACTCTCATAAATGTCAACCATAATGAAAAGTAAGAGAAGCACACAGGAAAAAGTTCTTCCTGTTCATTCTGGTCATAGAAACAATGTGCTTCATTCTTTTAGAAGTTGTGCTGCAGCGAAAAGGTTCTCATTCTGTTTTCTCTGGTGTTCCTGTAGCAACAGAGACACACTGTCTTAAGATGACACCATTTGCAGAAAGACAGACTTGCTATTTCCTCAAAACTAGAAAAATGCAGATTCCTACATTTTAAAGATTTCACTTGCAGATTTCATCATTTTTGGAGCAAAACCAGGTGCCTAAAACCTGAAATGTCCAATTTGTGTTTCCAACAACTAAGCAGCATTTATTTATTTATTTATTTATTTATTCATAGGCCATGTTCTCAAGATGATAGCTTTCCTTGTGGATTACATTAGAAGTATTAGTAGTATATTATAGCAATGTATGCTTATTCTTCTAATTATATTGGACAATATAACTTCTGTCCCTGGAAATAGTAGTAGTAGTAGTAGTAGTAGTAGTAGTAGTAGTAATAATAATAATAATAATTATTATTATTATTATAATTATAATAATGCCATTGACATTTACATTCTGATTTCTTCTTTATGAAAGAAATATGATCTCAACTAACTTCCTAGAATTAAATGTATATTTAAGTTTAAATACCTTTGAGATTCAAAATAATTATTTGTTTCTTCATCAGTTCTAAGGTTGAAAAAGTAGAGATGAAAGCAGTATTTTCTTTGGAAGACTTTCCCTTAATTAAATGTAAATCAGGCTCCTATTAACTCTTACAGTCTTCTGATGTAATCCCAAGGATCTATGGATACAAGTTTCAATAAAAGTGTTTTGTGTGTTACACACTAGTCATCTCAAAAGTAGTACATAATTCCTCATACACTTGTGTAATCTATATATAGAATTTTACAAATCTGTACAGATGTTTAGTGATCATTACAAAGTTTTACCTAGGCTACTCTTCCTTACCTATTTCTAAGATACATTTTTCATATTATGTCAAGTCCAGTTTTCAAGACAGCAACATGATGCAGAAGATACAGAAAACATAGGATTTAAAAATATGTTATTACATATATATGAAATATATGAGTGAAAAAAAAACTAACTAATGATTTTTCAGCTTGTGCTTCAGGTATAGAAGCATGTTCTGTGTGTCATGAGAACCGATGTTATCTCATCACATGCCCTTCCTTTCTTGCCAGACTGTTCTTTGAAAGAATGAAATTCAAACCTGTCAGTGCTCCGGTCATAATCATTGCCCATCTTTGGTCAAAGGCCAGTGTAATTTTATAGGAAAAGTCCTCAATTATGAAGATGACAGGAAACATTTTGGCAATTTTTATTTTTTAAAACTGTAGTTACTGGCAGCACTCTTGAGTCTGGAATATGATGGGTATTATGAGAAATCTAAGTATTGATGGATTGCTGATCAGCATGAAAGTGAGACAGTTGAAGCTCTGTGGTAACTGCAGTGCACTGAACAAAACACTGTGCGTGTGTTTTGGACAGTACATTAATGATAACTCGCTTGGAAAGAATTTAACTGTATCCTTCTGAACACAGGAACATCATTACCTGAAGGACTTCTGTGCATACACATATATACTTTTCAGCCACTTGAACTGTAAGAAAATAAAAAATAAAAATTCTGTATACTGCCTGTTGTTTTTCTGTTTGTTTGTTTGTTTTTGTTTTTGGTTTTTTTTTCCGCTTACAGAGCTTTAGAATAGCACAGTGTTTTGCTGCCTGGCCTCTACGAAGGCTTGGGTTGTAAAGTCAGATATAGTCTATGGAGGTTAGAAGGTCCTTTTTCTGTGTGCTGCTTGTAAATTGGAAATAAACCATATGATAGGATAGGAAGGCATTTTTGAAGCATGTTATTACTTATTTCCTCTTCTTTGTACCGCTTATTAGAAGAAAATAAAAATAACACACAAATGTCCATAATGCAGTCTGGAAATGTGGTGCAACAAAGTAAGTACTGTGAGATTTTATTCAGTGTTGTAACCTTGTAATATGTATATGGCATATACCAAAGATCTTTGGCATATATACCAAAGATCATTATGTTGTCCGCTGCACAAATTGCACAGCTAAGGAGTATGGAAGAAAAAGCATTTGTGTCACTGGGAATTTATAATCTGATAATGGTTTATACAGCATTACCATAGTTCTTCCCTGAGGACCCAATGACCTTATTGCCTAGCTTTACAAGACCAAGTTATTCTAGAAACAAAATACTGCTGGTTGTGGTACAAAGTTTCCAAAGAGAAGAAGGTCTAACCTACAAATAAAATAAAAGGTAGATTTTGCTTTTGCAACTGAAGGGGAAATTTTGGGAATGCAATTACTTTCACAGAATCACAGAATCGTAGGGGGTGGAAGGGACCTCTAGAGATCACAGAGTCCAACCCCCTTGCCAAAGCAGGTTCCCTACACCATGTCACACAGGTAGGTGTCCAGGTGGGTCTTGAATATCTCCAGAGAAGGAGACTCCACCACCTCCCTGGGCAGCCTGTTCCAGTGAAATACTTTAATCAAATGGATGAGACATTTGAAACAAACAAACAATCAAAAAGAATGCACTTTCAATATTAGAGGTTTTTGTTTTAACTTGAAGCAGGAAAATGGGAGATAAATAGGGTAGAAGGTCCAGTCTTTGTAAAGAAGCACTGAGTATTACTGTACAACATGCCATGCTTAATGTTCAAAATACAGCTGTTTTTAAATGTAATTATTTTGTAAAAGGTGGGGTACAAAAACAATATGAACACATGCATATGGTATATTTACTCAGTGAGTATCAGATAAAACTGTTCAAATAGTACGAAGTAAAGGTTTATTTGGTGTTCTCTTTCCTTTTGAAACCTGGGAAACAAAAGTATCATAAACATCATGTAGAATATTATGGGACTTGCAGACAGTATTAAGTCCCATTGTTGCTTACTGTTTATTGAAGTGAGACTCTCCCACACCCTATTTTTGTGTTGTTATGAAAATTAAATGAATTACAATGTACAGAAGGGATAATGAAGCCTATTTGTCTTAAAAAGACTAACAGCATTTAGCTAGGTAGTGTGGATGTTTAAAAGTGGAGAACAGGTTGGCTTGTGGTGTTGTAAAAGGAACAGTAACAGAGATTGCTGATGGGAGAAAGGAGCTTACCTCAGCCCAAAGCAATAGAATTAGCAACTGTAGTGGAAGGTGCAGTAAATAACCTATAGCATTTGAAAGTACAAAACAGAGTCAGTCACTCTACAGGAGAATGCAAAGCTAGTTGAAAGGAGTCAAGACCAGGAAATCTGCTTTTGTAGAGGAACTTACTTTGTGTGCAACTTTAAACTTGTTCATTATTATACATGCACTTACCTGAAAAATCAAGAGTAGTTATCAAATTTCACTTGAACCCATAAAAGGAGTTTCGGAAACACCAAAAGAAAAAAGAAAAAAAAAGAAAAAAAAGTCAGCTATTTGAGTGCATAGGTAGGTAGATAGATAGATAGATAGATAGATAGATAGATAGATAGATAGATAGATAGGTAGATAGATAGATTGATTCTGAACAAATGACTGTATTCTAGGCCTGCCTGTCTCTTGAACTGGCCATTCCCTAGCACCAGCTACAAACCCACTTAGTCCTCCTAGATCACAGGCAGCTTCAGCTGACTTCTGTGAGCTGAGGAGCAAGGGTAGTTGACCAAGCTTTATGTAAAGTGCCAGGACCTCTTCTTGCCCATATGCTTTTGGCTGCTCTTTTTCTTGTCCTCACTGGGAAGTAGGAGGCACACTTAAGCTAATCACAGGGTTTGCATGAGTTTTCCAATGATCCTGGACACTGTGCCCAGAAGATCCCAAAGCCAAACTACTTAGCAGAGTGTTTTCTCTGTTGGCTGCCTCTGTTATGTTTTATGCTTTTTACATTCTTCATAATTGTTTACCATGTGAAAGTTTCTAGACAGAAATGGAAAAACCTGTTGAAAGTTGTCTTTCAACACTGTGGTAATGAAAATTGACAATGTTCCCTGAAGAAGTGAATGCACTATTGAACATCTGTCTGTATCAGTAAAGGTGTTTCTAAGCTTTCTGAGAGACAGTGGGTCTTAAAATTCCTGTTTATGAAACCACCAGTCTGGACATCCAGACACAGAAGGAGGTGAGGATGGTCAAGCAGGACCTGCCTTTCATAAAGCCATGCTGGCTGAGCCAGATCCCCCTGTTGTCCGACACATGCTATATGATCTCACTCAAGATGATCTTTTCCATAAACTTTATAAACTCATTAAAATCTCCAGTGCTACAAACTGTGAGTTCTTGAAAGATACAGACAAAAAAAAAAAAATCTATGAAAAATGCTAGGAAATACCTGGTTCCTAGCTGGGATTAGTACTAGCAATACTATAGGCCATTTTAAACAGGCAAATGCAGGACTGTGTTTTCATTAACAAAAGGCACTGTCCAGTTCGACCTTCACCTTCTCAGTCAGAGGAAATGTTCAGAGAAAGAAACAGTGTATATTTTACTAAATCATTACTCCTTATAATCTAGACTAACTGTTACTATAAAACCATACAGAGCATACTACAAAGTTTACAATAAGCCATAAAAAATACCAAAAATCTGCAATACTAGTATAAATATTAACCTGTAATAATAACAAAATACTATTGGCTTTTTTTTTTTGAATTACGACATCTGATTGTGCTGGCAACATTGCTGGAATTGAGGGGTAGTTACTTGCTTCCTTTTCACTACTTTTAATATTCTAAATAACTAATATGAGCAACAAGATCTCTGCATGTCCTTATGCTTCATTACCTTGTTATTTGTAAATAGGAAATTAGTCCCCTTTTACTTTCCTTTCTATGCGAATTTCTAACCAAATACAGAAATCAAAATTCCAAATTGAAAACTTAAATGCAAATGTGTAGAGATTGTATGTTCTTTTCTCTCTCTGTTGTGCCCCCTAGGCTTTTCAGTCATGTTGAAGTTTAGTTACCCTTCCAAAAGGAAGTAGCAGGTTTGTTCACAAAATGCTTAATTTGAACACCAGAGCCGGCATTAGTAGTGCGATTATTATCCAAATGTTGTGCTAGAGCTCATTGACGTATCATGCATATGCTTTTTTAAGTACATTGTGTCGGAAAGAAATGTTGATACACCCTCAATAGCTATCTGTTTAGAAATTAGTGTGGTGACCCACAAAGGCTGGGCTTCAATTCTGTCCCCAGTCTCCAGCTTCACTTCCAAAAAGAGATTTGAAACTCTTACAGTTATAGACCCCCATGACACCGAGGACCATGACCTACAAGAAGAAACCATACCATTAGCCTCCAGTGGATATCATAAAAAAAAACCACCGCACACTTATAGTGAGCAACTCTCTGTTAAAAGGCACCAAAGCTCCTCGCTTCCAGCCCAACAGAGTCTCAAGAGATTTACTGCCTCCCAGGAGTCAAGATCTGGGACATTGCCAAGTGAGTGCTGTGTTTGTCAAGAGCTTGGGCTACTATCCACTGTGGCTCTTTCATGTGAACATGAATGACAATGGAAGCTGGAACATGGACAGAGTGGAGAGCTTACAGGTGAGAATTAAGGGACAAAGCTAATATGGATGATCCCAGCCTTTATGATTCTGTGATTCTGTGAAGAGGAATATGCAGATACTTTGCTGGATGATGAAACAGCAAGATGAAAATCTGAAAATGGTTGCAGAAAGAATACATTAATAATAATAAAAATAATAATATTTTCCTTTTCTCTCTAAACTATTAATACCAAAAGTAATATCAGGATAATGCACCTTCAGAAAACTATGCATTTCAGGCACTAGTAATGAACATTTCTTTATTTAATGCTAAACTTCAAAATTAATTCTCAGAATTTTTTTCTCCAAAATAACTATTATACACAAAAGGGTTTATTATTCTTTTATGTTGATGCTGATTCCCAGAAAATAAAACTCATTTGTGTTAATGCCAGTGTACAAATACTGTGCTTTTAATGGTGGGTTAATAGAGGGTAGCAACAGAAATTTTGCGTAACATTAATAAACTGGGCAGCTCATTCTAGAGAGATCTGATAGTTTGTTGAGAATGTATGTTTCTCAGATCTCCTGTGTGCATCACCATCTGTTTCTAAAGAGTAATATACCTGTCTAGCCTCAAGCTATTTTGCCTGGGACTCAGGCAATTGGATGAAGCATCCAACAGATTGATAAAGATAGCTCTGCTGTCTTCTTTAAACAGAGGAGCAATTTAAGCTTTCAAATCACAGGAAAGCATGAATTTCTGCATGGTAGCCATATAGTTATACCACAGTGTTTTGCTAGGTTGTGACATATGAGGCTTGAAAATGAGAACAGTTTCTGGGTTGTAAATTCACTGGTCACTGTTCTGGCAATAACATTAGACACAGCCAAAAATATTTGACTTGAGGCTTTATTTTCTTTTTTTCATTTAAAGATTTATTAAATTCTTCTATCCTAAGTAGTAGCCAAAAATGCAATTAAAAAAAAAAAAAAATAGAAAAAAGGAAACAAAAAAAAAAAACCAAAAAAACACCACCACCAACAAATCAAGAACAAAACAAAAACAAAAAAGAGTAAAAAACAAAACAAACAAATAAACAGAGAAATACTGTATTTTCTATGAATCTGTTAAAAAAGATAAACCTGAGAAAAACCTTACCCTGGCATAGTGTTCAAAGTTAATCTCCTTGCCTTAAGACGTGGTCAGGAAAGACAGATCTTAAACCCTATGAGGTCTAAGGTTTTGTGGGCAGGTTTTTGCATTAGCAGGATTCCATTCATGGAGATAAGTGCATCTGAATCCACAGACACATCACTAAATTTGATCAAGCATTCGAAATGCAATGACAGAACAGGACTTGTCCTTGTTTAACTGACAATATAACCAGTGGTCTCTTTAAGTTCTCTTTGCCAAGCTGCATGTGAGATAACAAAGAGAAAACATTATGTAGTGGCTAATGTGCTGATCTGAATGCCAAGAGGTGCATGTTAATTCTGTCAGGGGGGATTGGTGCATCCATGAGTGAATGAATATTAAATACAAAAATGATTCTCTGATGTACGTGCTCAGAGAACCAGAGATCTAAGATGTGGTGCACAAGCACTTCTTATCTGGTTTATACTTTTTTGAGATATATCCAGTTCCAGTGGAAATGTACTTCAGTGCAGCCCCTTCTCTGAAGCATTTCTCTACCTTTTATTAGCATGCATAACACGTCAGCTGAGATGCTATGTATACTATGAATGCCTTATAACCCCACCTCACACATCTATGAAGATGTCTTCAGCAACACCCACAGAAGTGGATGTTTCTCCCAAGGGTGCAGTGATCTGGTATACTTGGGCTAGAGTTTTCAGGACATCCACCTAACATCTCAAAATTTTGAAAAGTCTCTGTATGTGAATACTTGGACTTTTAGCTATGTCTTTCCCATTAGACATCACTGAAAGTTATTCCATGTCTATGCCTCAGTAGCCCATCTATAAAAGGGATAGTCAAGAACATTTTCATTAAATAGAACTATTACGCTTATTTCTTCTACTCCTACCATGGTTGCTGCTACTGATAATACTGCTATCATTATTTATGATAGTATTCACTGAACCAAAACTTTTTGCATCAGAATCCATAGGAGTACTGACCTCAATAACGACTGTGGAAATAGCAATGGACAACAGCTAAATATAAAGACGGAGTTTGTGTTGAGGGAGATGCAAAATAATATAGATGCAGCATCAGATCTCCTTGCTTGCAGTCAGTTTAAATGGGCGTTATGAAAGCACATAGTCAGGAGGATAAATTTAAAGGCAGGCAGACAATGCAGTGCTTTTGCATATGCTTATAAGGAGCTTGCTCCATGCATAAATGGAGGCATAAAAGCCAAATGTGGCATAAAGCATCATTTGCTGGCATAATAGGTGCACCCTATCTCCAGTTATTTTCATGTGCAAGAAACTGAGATATTTTTGAAGTAATGTCCACAAGAATACTTAGAGGGGAAACACACACACATACACACACACAAAAAAAACAACAAAAAAACCCACAAAAAAACCAAAACAAACAAACACAAAAAAAAGGCTTTTATTCCTCAAACAAGATGTGAATTATTTTGAACTGCATTATTGAAAGGAGTAGGTTCAGTCAGATACTCTTTGTAAATTAAAGAGTCGTGATTTAAAGTGCATGGTGGAAAACACATTTTTTGCTTCATTTTCCTTCAGAAGCAATTATCAATCTTGAGCAGCCAAGACATCAAAACTGTATTTATAGACCTCTGTTTTGACTAGTGATTGGCAAGCTTTATAATGATATTTGATAACAGTGCTAATATTTATCTTTTTCTGTACTGATTGAATTTTATTTCTTCTTTATATTCAGATATTGAATTTCTTTTCTAATGTAGTCTCATAATGAAGTAGTGAAAATAAAATAAATAGCCCCTGTCTCAAAGAAGTGTAGTTCTTCTCCCTTTTCCTCTGCTCTGCAGACTGAAGTATCAAAAAATTATGCTATGAGATTGACATAAATACTTGCCCCTTGTGCAGCCATTGAATAACTTGGTGCTGAGAATAACCATTTAAATTTCAATCTGCCTGCCTTCACCAATCTCTCTCAAGGGAGCATTGAAGACTACTGGGTATTTTATCATCCACAAGCATGAGGTGTTTCATACTGGTGGAATAGGAATAATATGTTATGGTAAGCCACTATTAGGGTCTCATCATCTGCAGCGTTTCACAGCTCAAGGGAAGAAATATGATGCCTGAGGTGGAGGTGAACTCTCCCTTTGCCAGAGCAAGTGCTGCTCCCTAGGACCTTTCAGAAGGTCCAGCAGAGCACAAGCATGGACAGAGGCTGTGAGGGCCAAACTTCATAGATGCTCACCAGCTCCTCCAACAGCACCTTCTATATGCAGTGGGAGAATAATGTACATACTCTAATTTACCTACCAAGAGGACCTTATGCCTCCTTTAATTCCATGCTGGTCAGGTTGTGAGAATGAGATCTCAATATTTAGATCTTGGTGTCTTCCATATAAAACAGCAAAAGGTTTAAAATTGGCTTCATTTTGAAGAAGTCCTGAACTATGAGGGCCTAGCTGTATTTCATGGCATGCAATTAAGAATTTGTTAATGAAATCAACCTGAAATAAATAAATAAATAAATAAAAATCTGCACAGATTTTCAGTAGAATTTGAATCTCAGCTAAAATTTAATGAGTCAGAAACTGAATATAAAAATAAAGACAGAATTAAAAACCCCTAGTGAACTGATACTCTATTGTTATTGTTGTTTTAAAAAACATCATAATAAATACAAGACAAGGTGAAAATTCATTTTAAGGGCTTTTTAGATATCTTGATACTAATACTACACCTCTTAGCAGAGGACAATAGGAAAATTCAAACTTCATGAAGTCAGTCTTCTGGAGCTCTGCAAAAGCTCACCCCTTTGATTTACAGTTTATGATATACACAGCTTAAGTAAGTTTCTTGGAAACATTTCCCATTGAGAATAAGCTATTTTATAAATCTATATGTTGTACAAGTAAACTGTAATTCAAATCAAAACAGTATTGACTTAAAGTACATTGATTGTCCCTGAGCCACTACCAGTTTTAATAATAAAATTGCTGCAGATGCATGTTTGAAATGGCTTTGTTTAAAATCCCTGTTTTATTTAAGGTGCAGATGAAAACTGTTCTGCAGTAATAAGATTTCCCTTCTCAACAGTGTGTGTGCACTTGTTTATGTCAGTTACCCCCAGGTATCTGATTTTGAAAGCGACTTTGGCTTGATTCATTGAGCAATTTATGCACCATTTGCATGCAGTTCCCCAAGTGTTATTTGAAGTAATTGAGTATATATTTTTATGATCTATAAAACAGTCCTTCAAATTTGTACACATGAGAAAACCCTTTATGATGAACCTAACAATAACCATCCAAGTATGAGTAGCATCAAAAACAGGGGCAAAATTTTCCCACAGCACTAGTAGTGCTTACAAATTCATAGTAATTCTTTCTTTTTTTTTGCAATTACTTACCATGCATATGATACTTCTCACGTGTAACATTCTAAGAGTATTGTCAACAAAAGTGGCTATGTTTTTCCTTTCCCAGACATCCTTCTTAGCATATGGAGGAACCAGAAGTTGAGGAAGATTAAGCAATTTTCTGAAGCGAGGTAGAATTTATACCATGGAAATGGGAACAAAATCATAAGAGCATGATGCTGATCACATCTCTCCAGGGCCCAAGTCCCTAGCCAAAATCTTACACCTTGGGGTAAATGCTATGGTCTCACTGGGAACGGGTCTGCTAACAGTAAAAAAGAAGCAATCTCAATGGCTGCATGTATTCCCTGAAAGGGAAAATGTAACCAGGAAGCTCTGACCATATTTGAGATCTGCCTATGACAAGGAAACAAAAGAATTCTCTTAAATAAATAAAAAAATAAATAAAAATTCAAAGCCATACTCTTGTGAGATATTATCAGTACAAATGTACAGTTCTAGAGGTTGCTAATTGCTTCTGTTAGGTACTTGAGTGTTTTTCTTCATCTTCACTTTCTGTGTTTGACTATTCTGAAGAATTTCTGCCTCTTTGTAACAATTCCAGGTTTTTTTTGTGAATTGTATAGATAATACGTCTCTGTTCTACATCTGTATTTTCTATTTCTTGCTTTACAAAAAAATTTTTTCAAATATTTATCATTCTACTTGTTTTATTAAGAAAATGTATGCTTTGGAAGGCAATTAATCATGAATTTTCCCCTTTTTGCTGGTAAAATTTCACGCAAATGGAGTTATATAGATACATAAATATGTATATAGATATATGAGTAAGAATATATATATGGAAGGGAAGGCAGAGTGTCCCATTATTGATTCTTTTCTTTCTTCGAATCTTTTTTCCTCAGAAATATGGCTACATGATGTTATGATAAAAAGGGAACTTTTCTAAATATTACTCTTTTTTTTTTTTTTTTTTCCCCTCAGAATGTCACTTTGGTTACCTGGCAATGTTTTCTCAAATCTGATCACTTGTACTTGTCAAAAAAGCCTTGTCCCTCCAACTCTGTCTATTAACCTTTTCATTTATAAATAAACCAAAGAAGCTAATCTTGAATAGGTAGTCAAGAGCAGTTGTAGGACCTCCTGATTTTCTTACAAATGAATGGAAATTATACAGCTTTATAAAGAAGAAATCCACGTGCTTATAGAAAGATCTTTGTCTCTAAGAAACCCTACTGAGAAAGAAGAAATTGTAGAAATAAATCCACAGCAGGTTTCTACACTTCCTGCTATCCATCAATCTAATTTCTATGCCAAATATTTATGACATTACAAAAAAGGATATCAAATTCCAACCAAGTAAAGAGCTGTTAGAGACTAGGAACAACATACAGAAGCTGAGAAGAGTTCTGTGTTGTTTAATAGTCTTGTCTCCTTCAGGTGATCAGACATGGGTTCTGCAAGATCAGGAAGCTTTAGACACCGCTGATTTCTTATAAAATGTTTGCAGGAAAAATTCTAATAAATCTTTGATTTTCAGTAATCACTTATGCATTTTTAATTTTAATGGTAAAGTTTTAACACGATTTAAAAAATAAGTCTTGGATGGTGTATAAAGCAGAAGAAAAATACCTTTCATTGAGATCTGTAAATTTGAACCCTAGTTTAAATACAATGTTAAATGAAAGCACAATAGCTAAACTGAATTTCAGTGCCAGATTAGCGCTGTATGGCAAGGTTGTTAATAAACTGCAAATTTGAGAATGACTCAGGACCACATCAATTACTTAAATGCATCATGAAAGGGATAATGTTTTAGAATCATGGGTGACAGTTATCTCCCTTACTTTAATTAGGCAAGACACATTTTCTTGCTTAGTAGATGTGTTTTCAAATTGCACAGCTAACGTGAAATATCAGCATGCATGTCTGTGTACATACCTCTCCCATCTGAGCAAAGTAGCAGTGTTAAAAGGAACAGTATTTATCCATCACATAGCATGGCCTGTATATCTGTCCATTACTAAATGCAGTGCTTGCCATGTAGTTTTACAAATAGATAAATACCAAGAAAAATTCCCTAAATAAGAAATATAACAACTAAGCATTTAAGATAAAACAGAATCTTTTTATTCATTTTTTTATCTAGTATTTCAACATGCAGATCTTCAGTTAGGATAGATTAGGAATATCTCAGATGTTCTTAAATCCACAGAGTTGATAAACAGCATGATGAAATATCAGAAATCTCAAAGATAACTGTATTTCAAATTCTGGAGAGTGAGATAATGGAAAACTAGAATAGAACAGATACAGGAAAAAAAAGAAAAAGTCTTTATTCGCCTAAAATTTATAGAGAAGATTAACACCCAACATGTTTCTCGAATGTAAGAGGGAGAAGATTAATACCAAATATGCTTTTTGCAGTGACAGAAAATACCATAGTCCATAGTCATTCACTTTTCACTACGGGAAATGACAGACCTTGTGGGTAAGGAAAAACAGAAGTTCCAAATTCATTGCAATTTTAACCTCTTGTAATATTACTATAAGCAGTTTGATAATCCTAACCTGCATTAATTTGCTATCAAATTATGTATAAAACTGCTTGGAAAGCCATTCCAGATAGCAACTATCAAACCTGTGCCATGAAATTGTGCGGAGCTCTGTGGTGATCTCTTCAAATTCCAGCATTATTCAGTGTTTTTATTAATAACATGACTGATGAAATGAAGTATGCTTCTCCTCAGTGTAGATGGCAAAATTCTAGAAAATCTTTCACAATGTTCTTATTTCCAAAATTATCTTCATAATTTGGAGATGTGATCTAAAAGTAGGCTATTTCAGTAGGTCGATTAGATTACATTTAAGTAGATATAAGAAGCTGCACAAGAATGAAAGGAAAAATATACACAGATTTTGCAGTAATGCTCTCATGGCCAGAGGTTAAATATATGCCATGGGTATCAACCTGCTATAAATATGATAAACAACATGCAATGGTATGCATAAAATTGTATGAGCTACAAAACTTGTGAATTAGTAAATCTAATTGGATCTTGTATGAGAAGTGCATTTGTCTTTTAAGCATGTAAATTTACATTCGCTTAGTTTAGGTCTGTGTTTGCATGATGAGCTAAGAATAGATGAGCTTGTCATTTTATACATTTCAGTATGTTGAAGCTGTTAAAACCTTCTCTCACAGACAGACACATAACTAGATACTTTTTTCTTATTTGCAGTGTTATCATAGCATGAAATTGCTTTATTTATCGAACTGCCTCGTACTTACTTCAGTTTCAGAAGTATAATAAACAAGCTTGCTAATCAATAACAGTAGCTAGTTCAGACAAGGGTGAACCTGAAGAATTATTTTAAGAGCCTGATATAAATTTATTGAGAACGGATGGATTTTAAATCTCATTCTTTCAGAGCTAAAATAACCAGAAATAGTAGTATTCAAGTAATGCAGTTTTTAATTAATGGACAAGACTTGTAAACTCAATTTCTTGTTAAAAAGTACCAATGTGTTCAAACTGAAGATTTCCCTTAAATTATGCAATGTTTGGCATATGTGTTGTCTCGCATAAGAACAGCATGGATTGCAGTGTGGAGTCCATTGGAGGACTGCAAAGATGATGTAGAGCCTGGAACATCTCCCTTATGAGGAAAGGCTGAGAGGCTGGAATCTATTATGCCAGGAGAAGACTTGAAGGGACCTTATCAATGTTTATAAATATCTAATATATGGGAGTCAAGTGGATGAGGCCAGGATCTTTTCAATGGTACCCAGTGACAGAACAAAGGATAAGGGACTCAAATTGGAACACAGGAAGTTCCATACATACATGAAGAAAAACATGTGAGGGTGACAGAGCACTGGAATGAGCTGCCCAGGGGGGCTGTGGAATTTCCTTCTCTGGAGAAATTCAAGATCATTTGGACACTTTTCTGTGTAACCTACAGTATGGAACCTGCTTTAGCAGATGAATTTGACTAGCTGATCTCCAGAGGTCCCTTCCAACTCCTATGATTCTGTGATTCTCTGATTTTACCCTTTCTCTTTTTTACCAATTAGTTAAATTTCATCTGTCCACTTTTATTTTGGCTTTGGAAGTTAGGATTGGTTTGAAGCTGGAAAATTTTCTTACTGCATGCACCACATTCCTTAGTATAGCTGTTTTGGTCACGCTTCTTTTGATGTGGCCCAGGATGTGGTTGGCTTTCTGGGCTGCATGTTACTCAGCACCACCTAGGCCTTAATTTGCTCTTCAACGTCTAAATGGATGGGAAACCACAGTTTATGTCACTCAAGAAAACAAAAAGAGAGAGAGAGCTCTATTATAAAAAATATTCTAGTTTAAATGTCAATACATCTGCCTCAAAATGGAAATTTCAGTGCTGAATTAGTTGTACTAGAATAACACAGCAGATGTCTTCTCACAACAGTGTTCTTGGTACATGCGATTTTAAAATGAGAAAAGAAAAATTTTTCTTCTGGAAAGCTCACTGAATCCAGAAACTATTGTCATCTATCTTCTTCTGCAGGAAATGCTGCAGACTCATTGAGGTTGCATGTGAGCGCTGGTGTGAGTGGCACAGAAATCAGATAAACAGTGACATGCCTGCTATGACTGCTATCAGAGATGAATCAGCAGCAGAAGACACAAATTGATCATGACAACAGTTCTCAGCTTGCTACTCTTGCATGCTTGAGAAACAATGCAGCTACTGTAAATCCTCAACAAACTTCATTTTGTGAAGTCATAGAGAGGACTCTTTGCTAAACAAGGAACTGAGATGTACACAGAACTTAGGAATAGAGCGACATTTCTGAGATCCCTCATTCAAATCACACCGTCTGCTATCTATATGATCCTTGAAACTTCTAGCATCAAGCACATAAATGTACATAAACCTCAGATATGGGAGTACAAGTCTTTTGTCATAGCAGAAATAATTCTACTGACCTGAAGCTGAACTTCTTATCTGTGATAGTTTAAGACAGTATCTGTGCTTAAAGGCAACACCATGTGAAAATACCATGGATACTGTAAAGCCAGACAGCAATAACTTTCTTTACCAAATAAGTCACCTTCCCTTTTGGGCTGAATGGAGGGCTGACAGCTTGGGCTGTAGTCTCTTCACAAGTGTGGCAGGAGTTTCACAGGATGGCTGTGGCTCTGCAGGTTAAGCGTACAGAGGTGAGACAGGTACTGAAGAAAAAAACACTTGCTTGAAACCAGGTAAATATAGAAAGAAAATTCATTGTGAATTTAAATTATCCTGTTTAGGTTTCTGGAAACAATGACTCATAAAGATATGAGAGACAAAAGGAAAGAAAATTAAATTTAATGTACTTGGCAATCAAATCTTCCTGTCTACTTCTAATAATAAACTCTTCACTAGTTTTCTGCATTCAGTGAGGGGAACTGGCCCCCCAGTTTGAAGCGCGGAACTGAGAGGTGACAATATGCAGCCACAAGAAATGTGATCATCTCTTTCAGCACCACTGAATTCTTAAATTGGCTCAGCCTGACTTCTATATTTGCACCTAGTGCCCTCTGTTCTCATCATTTTCAGAGCGGCAATACCCCTTTGATATACCAGATGTGGCTTTTGTTGTGCTTGACCACACTGCTAGCAGGTCAAGAACCCATCTGAGAGGCAAAATGCCTTTTTTTTTCATAGGTAGGGCAATATATCTGTATTCAGGTGAAGTTTTCCATCCACTGGAGCTAATAATTCCCACAAACATTTAAGTCAGCAGCTGTTTGTGTAAACAAATATTAATGAGGACAATATATGTGGCTTATTTCTGGCTTATGTGTGAGATAATAGTGCTGCCTTTATCTCTGTTTAAGCCCCATGAAAGTTGGGCTGCTGATTTTCTGACCATAAGACAATGTTTACTGTAGATTGTTCTGCCATCAAGGGCTTAGTGACTCCTGAAAGATACTCCTTTGCATTCAGAGAGTCATGAAAACAACTTATTTCCTGGTCTCCTCTGGATGAGGGTCTCCAATCCCCATAAGTCAGTGTAAACTTGTACATGAAATAATCATGGCAGTGCTAAAGGATGCATGTTGAATTTCCAGGCCTTTAGAAAAAAAGTAAATCATTTTATCTGACTACGTGTGAGCTCCAGATGGACAGACCGAAAGTATTTCAATTACAACACCATTGAAAGTCAAGCACTGACAGTGAACAGCAAAACTGTAGGCTTTCCACAGCATAGATTCATTTATTATTTATATAATTAATTAGAAGTAGTCAGGATTTAAATGTAAGTATCTTCCTCATGTTATCTCAAGAAAAACATTGCTTGATAGGATGCTTGTTTACTGCAGCTGCCTTGGCCTTGATTAAAAAATTGATGTCTGAACCAAGAATAGAACATATATTGTGCTATATGCCACATGCAAAAATAATTTTCAAATTGTGCTATTTCCTCATAGTTAAACTGATCTAACTTTTCTTGGCTCCTGGTTGTATGAAATAGTTTTATCCTTAAGAGGGAATCTGCATAAAGCTTTTAAAAGTCTTAATAGCTATAATAATTTTAATCTACTATGAAGTGTTTACAATATATAGTAACTTGAGACATTTGTATAAAAGGTAATACTATGCTGAATCTTATAATCATAATTAAAACATCAAGCATAATAGGTTTTATTATTTTTTCCTACTTGATTCTGGACATTAAATTTTATTATTTTTTTCCAAGGGCTGAACAACCATGACAAATGAAATCATGTCTCCACACTCAGTGACACAAGTTCTTTGCAGATATTTTATTCAGTGTGTCATTACTGAGAGTGCAGCATTTGCTTATACTTGAGACTTCATCCTGCCACTATTCAAATCAATATGCAGCTGGGTTCAGGACTTCTATTGTCATTGGTAGGTTTTATTTGTTTACTGTTTACTAGAATATGACAGTAAAAAATATAAGTCATCATCTTCAGTTACTACTTATTCAATGATCATTCTCATCAAGAGGTCCAGAAGATCTGACATAAAGAACCTGTAGCTGTCCCAGAACAAAACGAGCATTTTGTATAATAGCATCCTCATACAGCTTTCCTCCCTGAAGTGTCCAAACAAGATACCACAGCATACAATCAATGCAAATCACTTAACAAAATGTGATATAGAAATTTTTAGTAATTTGATGCAATTCATCTTTTTGAATAGGCAAGATATTTTATAATGATGATTTAAATCGGGAAAGTCTTTGCTAATTATAGAATTTTACAATTACTACGTCAATGTCTTTGGAAATTCCTTGAGGTTTTTACAAGGTTATGTAAAACCTTTTAGCTATATAATGAACTCTATAAGATGATGTAGAACAATAAGAAGCTTGTTTGTCACACAAGTGGTGGCATGTTTCTGCTGAGTAAGTACCAGGAAAATTCTACTGGAATTGATTTAACTAATACAAGTTGAAAATGAGAATATCCATTTTATCATGAATTCTAACATGTACAAAACAGATTTCTGATTAGAATGTAAAAATGATATTTAGCATTTCCCATTAAAAAGAGAACCAACAGATTTTTATTTTTATTTTTATTTTTTTTAAACATAGTCCAAATCTTAAGTTCTTTTTCCTTAATAATTTCAGCATATAATGATAGTCTTGTCCTTTATCACTGGAGGCAAAGAAGGAAATTTTTTAGGTGCAATGATGATGCATTTTATAGCATTTTTATTGGTAAGTATCTAAAGGGCTGAACTAAATTAGGAGAGTCATTCTGTACTTGCAATTTATGAGCTGGTCCAGTACCAGCACAAATACTGTAAGATAAGTAAACCTCTGTTAGATCTTTGGCTGCAGAACTAAAAATACATATCCAGGCATAATATATTTCCTATTTGCTCCGTAAACTTGAGATTTGTACTGTTTATGAATATCAGGGCAGAATCACTTTCTGAATTTCTTCCTTTTCTCACTTGCCTCTCTCACTATGCATTTTCAGAAAGTAAAGTTCATTGATGGCTGAATATGCTGCAAGATTTCTGTTAACAAATTTTATTTGTTTTAACATTCCATTATTTCGTGTGTTTGGGAAAAAAATAATCTGTTTTACATATTTAATATCATATTGCAGTTAAACACTTTTTTTGTTGTAGTAGTAGTAGTAGTAGCAGTATCTCTTCTATAGTGACTTAAATCCTTTCTCTAGTGATGTGAAAAGGTTGTTTCTCCATGTCTTCACAGTTTATACAGCCTTGCATATGCTTTGCAATGGAGGTGATAAAAGTGAGCACATTTAATGATCATCATTCTCTCCATATAGCATTCAATTCCCTGCTTGTGTGTAGCCTCCTCTTTGTAGAGAGCTTGCTAATCTTTTCATCATTCCATTATCTACTGTTGTCATGTAGCAAAGAAAATTGATTTTGGTACATGATGAGGGCTAGGGTTAAAGTAAGGAATTCTGAAGTTAAACTGAGCTGGCTTGTGTGGATGATAGCATCTCCTTTTGTAAAAGATCTGTGAAACCGGGTTTTATAGTCTGGCTCCTCAGAATTATTTACTGAGATTACAATGGAAATACAGAGGCATCTCTGATGATTTTCTGCTTTCACTAACTTTCTACTATTTGAGTCTACTTAATTTATTTATTTACAAGACTACTTTTCCTGCATTTCCATCAGTTTGGTCTTCAAAATACTTTCATGAAGCATCTATGCTCTTTACATAGCCAGCCCACAAAAAGCTGCTGTTTCCTGTTTATTTTCCAACTGATAAGGAGCTAGTTTGTCTCCTTTTCTTTTCTCTTCTTTTCTTTTCTTTTCTTTTCTTTTCTTTTCTTTTCTTTTCTTTTCTTTTCTTTTCTTTTCTTTTCTTTTCTTTTCTTTTCTTTTCTTTTCTTTTCTTTTCTTTTCTTTTCTTTTCTTTTCTTTTCTTTTCTTTCCTTTCCTTTCCTTTCCTTTCCTTTCCTTTCCTTTCCTTTCCTTTCCTTTCCTTTCCTTTCCTTTCCTTTCCTTTCCTTTCCTTTCCTTTCCTTTCCTTTCCTTTCCTTTCCTTTCCTTTCCTTTCCTTTCCTTTCCTTTCCTTTCCTTTCCTTTCCTTTCCTTTCCTTTCCTTTCCTTTCCTTTCCCTTCCTTTCCTTTCCCCCTTTCCTGAAGGATTTGAAAACTGCATGCTGCAAATCCTCCATTTCTGGCTTTTAACTGAAAGCAACCAGTGTGCTAGTGCATGGTACTCCCGATACATGCAAATATATGTGCACCTGTCTGCAGTGGAACTCTTCACATTGATAGAAATGTTGCTGTTTACTTCAGTGATTGCACATTGAAATAATGATAGTACATTTATATTTAGATAGTGGCATATATTTCAGATGATCTTGAAGAACATTATTATTGTAAGATTTTCTGTCAGTCATGAGGAAACTCTAGTGATTTCAGTTCATCGTGCTGCTCACATTTCATCACAGAATTGGGGATATGGAGATTTGGGAACTTGGGGAATCATATTTTGAGCCATTTTGCAGGCGTCATCATCATATGTGTTAAAATCTGCCACTTTTTGAGTTACATTTTCAGTAGGAAATAGCTTGTAATCAAGTTGGTGAGATACAAGCATAATAAGTGCATGATCAGATGGATGGAAAAGAGGTCAGACTACTGGGCTGAAAGGGCAGCAATCACTAGTGCAAAGACTAGATGGTTATCAATGCCTTTCCTCAGGAATTGGTAGTGGAGCCAATATTGGGTCACACCTTTATTAACACCATAGATAATGGGATGGAGTATCCAAAATTTTTTTAGATGATACCAGATTCTAGGAAGAGGTCAGTAGACAGAGAAGGAGGGATACTATACAGAAAAATCTAAATGATGAATAAGTGGGCTGTCTGGAACCTCTTGGATTACAACAGGGGCAAGTGCAAAGTCCTACATCTGGGATGAACAGCCCCATGGAGATAAGGTAAGTTTCCAGCAGAAAACATGGAGATCCTTGCAGACAGCAAGCTAAAGGGGAGTCCTCAGTATGAACTTGCAAAATACCTAAACTTTTGGTTGCACAGACTGATAATTTTTAAAGTCTTACTTGCAGATATGAGTGAGAAATATAAAAGCATATCAACAGTTGAGAAATGTAAAAAAAAAAAAAAAAAAAAAAAAAAAAAGATGTCTTAGCTGTTCCATTGCCTCTTTTCTTTTTTCTTTTAGTGAACAGCAGCTTACCATTAGCTCCACAGGAAAAAAATGATATACATATATATATATATCTGTGGTACTCTGTAACATTAAATAATACTCTAAGTTATGTGTCTGGAAGATTATTACACTTTCCAAGATGCAAGGGTTTATACTAGAACTGTAAGACTTGGAATTACCTCATGAAGAAAAAATTGCACCCACTGACATACACCAATGCTTTCTGAACATGTGTGGAGACTGAAGCATGGGTGTCAGCTTAGTGAGGCAATGAGTGGTGCATTTCAGTAGTAGTAACTGCAATATGAAAGACAAGTGATATTCCAGATGGCCATGCACATTTTTACAGGCATTGCATGCAGGCTCTTGTTCATCACTAGAAAAAATGCCTAGCTATTGGTGGTGTCTATGTTAAAAAAGCTTTCTGCTTTATCAGCTAGTGTTATTGTGCTCTGCAGCTGTTTATTTCCTGTTCCATGGAAATAAATAGGAGGCATTACCTTTGGAGCAACCTATGTATTTATCATCTGTCTTTACTATGTTTAGCAAACAGAGTTTTAAATTGTTTCTTTGTTATTTTTTGGGTTTTTTTTTTGTTTTGTTTTTTTTCTTCAGTAATTTAAATTTAATTAAGTATTTTGTTTATCTTAGTAAAAAGCAAATCTTCATCAACCTACTTCAGGATTTTCTTCAAAGCAAGCTGCCTCCTGGAATAGACTACAATCTTCTGATGTGTTTGGGCTTGGAAGTAAATACTGAGCTGGTACTTCGAAGGTAATTTCCTACAGCTTTCATTCCACAGAAAAATTAAGCATTTTTCTTCTACTATATTTAGCTGGGAAGGAAGAAATATTAAACTAACCACTGAGGGATCAGACTGACTTTACAGGAGTATAATACTATTGTAGCCATGAAAACCTACAGCTGATTTGCAGTGTTGGACTACAATGCACCAATTTAAGCAATAAATGAACTCCTGAGATCCTATCATCTATAAAGATGGGATTTTACCAGTACCCTGTGGGTTGTAAATCTTTGAGAAGAACCTGTATACCCAGAAAGGGTTTAAGTTACAGCTTATACATAAATATGCAGTACTAAATCTGTGCTTTCATGTGTATTAAGAAAGAACTGCACTGCTCATTTTGTACAAATAGCTTTCTTCACTAATGGTTAGTGAAACCATCCCATGCATTTTTTGTCTTTCTAAACAGACTTCTTCAGGTATTTTGTCACATCTGAAATGAATACTTTGTCATTCAGAAATTCGCTCCCAGAAGTTTATGATATGATCCAGATATGACCCATATATCTAGGGATTATGTGATGTGAGTGGTAAATAAATAAGGCTAATAATAGTGTTTACAATCCATAATATAGACATACCATATATGACCATCATTAAGGATGCATGTCTAGTCAAGTCAGAGATGTTAAAGTGAACTTGTAAAAAAGTTCCTCTACCAAAGTGAGACAGACAACAGTGCTGTTAGATGTGTGAGCAACACCTGTATTAAACTGGGATCTAAATTGCTGCATTTTCCTTGCATTATATTGTCACATTTTATCAGGTACCATGAATTCTCATAGAAAAAAACTGAAGGGTCATTTATATTGCACAGGATATCAAGAGTACTGGGAGATAACTTTGGGAAAGCTAAGCCTGAGAAGAAGCATAACACAAAAGCCAGATGACCTCTTGTGGAAATGACTCAGCATTCAAAGTCTTTCCATTTTCTTCCAATGTATTGTCCAGTCATCATTTACTTTGTTGTCAGAGGAATCCCCTTGTAGACTTCTTCATTTTGTCAATAGATAAAGACTATCTTAGGTTGCTTAGAAATTTTATTTATTTTTAAATTTATTTGAATGTGCAAATATGAGTGCTTAATTGAATAAATTTGGTATGCCAGTTCTATGGTGCCTATTCATTAGTGTTTTCCTGCTGTTCCACATTTTATTAATGAAGGAACCCACCACCCCCCTACTAGCAAACACTTAATTCCCTCTCAGAAACTTTCTGTTTTCTATTGCCCTTTGAAACTAGCTTTTTTAATGGAATCTACTATAACAGAGCTGTATTTCCTTGGGACAATTAAATACCAAATATTGTTATTTCACAGCTACAGCTCCTTTTAAAATTTCTCTGTGTTGTGGTCGATTCTAAGGTGATTTCTAAGGAGAGGATTGGATGACAAAGATCCTATTTTAAAATAAATTTATTTTTTACTGCAGATCATGATCACAAAGATGGAAAATGAACTATAGTGTGGAAAACTGAGAGCATGATTCCGCAGCTCTCTTTTGCTCAGGCCTCACTTTTTACAGTCAATAACTGTTAGCTCTTTGTGGAGTACATGATATTCTGAAAATAGGTGTTTATTTTCTTGATGCATGCTTCAAAAGTGATCAGAGAATGCAGAGCACATCTATGATCTGTTTCAAATTTAATAAAGAATGGTTAAGCACTTATTCTAGATACAATGAAGTATTTTCAATAATATTTTGAGAATATCCGTAATCTTTCAAGTACAGAAATAAAGTGTGGTCAGGACATCTTGTACTGGATCATACAATAAGTAAGTTACAACATATGTATTAAATATTCTCCTTATAGATATGTTGGAAGTAAATTTTTAACAAGTTTTAAAATTATTTTACATATCTTCAAAGTACTCTTTTACATGTAGTGGGTGTTCACTAAAGAACAGATGGCAGGAAGTTTAACAGAATGGATGTTGTGGGACCTAAGAAACAGTTGATTTTGTTTTTAATTTGTGCTGAATGTCCAACTTGATCTACCAGTTCAACATCCTCTGTGGAAGCTGGCCGGGTGTATGAAAAGACTCTCAGTTCACCTCTAAATTTATTATGTTAGTTATTAATTTAACCATTGACATTCAGTATATCCTTCTTACATTTTGACTTTCTGGGATTTTTTTGAGTTATGACAACTTGATTCATGATGTTTTAGATGGTGGGTAATAGATTGTGAACTGTATCTAAATCAAAATTAGGTGACCCGTAACTAAAGAGGAAAAAATTACTATACTCAGTAACCTTTGCATATGTGTGACTAATGCTTTGATGGAGACTTTTTCATTGTCCTGTAAAATATGAGAGGTATGACATTTGAAACACTTACTCAGTACTTTTGTAACCCACAATTCTGAACAAAAGGTAAAGACATCTGAATGATAGAGCAGTGTGCAATCATGTTTTGTAACAATGACAATAGATTATGTAGAATTATCTTCTCCGAACTAGTTCATATTCTTGTCTCTAGACAGGGCAGTACTGGTAGGTGTTGATAGAAATTGCTTGGACTGTTTTTTTGGGTTTTTTTCCCTCTATGATCACTCCTGTTGGGTTCTTTCCAATTTACCATGACTGTAAGGCAGTCACATCAGTTTGGAAATCCTGAGCCTGAAAAATCAAACATTATTTTTCTTCTAGAGATATGTCAGGTAATGTGAATGCTTATGAAATAGATAAAAGGGAAAAATGTTACTTGCATATGTTTTTATTGGAATAGATTGTACTTCTGAAAATTTCATGCATTAAATTTGTTCCATACATGCATGTTCACATATGTACATAAGTGTTTTATACAGGAATAGGAGACAAAGCACTCTGTATTTTGTAGTATTTTCTAGCTTCTCTGCTCATAAAGGTTTTACTGTTGATTTCAGCCTTTCAGTGTAATTGTACGAATATGCCTTTAGGTCCCTTTATTCTACCATTTAGCTATTCTGAGTATAAGGATACAAATGTATTAGAGGGCATCCAAAGGAGACGTGAAGATTGTGAATGGTCTGGAGGATGAAATGTATGAGGAGTAGCTGAGGTTTCTTGGCTTGTTCAGCCAAGCAGATTGAGGGGAACCTTGTGGTGGCCTACAGCTCCTCACAAGGGACTGGAGAATCAGCATGAGCTCTACTTTGTGGTGACAGTGACAGGACCTGAAGGAACACAATAGGGCTGCGACAGGGGAGAATTGGGCTGGTGATTAGGCAAAGCTTCATCACTAGAAAGCTGTGGTCATGGAACAGGCTCCCCAGGGCAGTGGTCATGGCTGAGGTGCTTGATTTCAATGAGCATTTGAACAATGTTCTCGGACAGAATTTATATTTGGGGTCTTGTGCTGATGATTCTTTTGAGTCCAACTTAGGGTGTTCTGTGTCTTTATAATTCCATGTTTCTTTGATTCTATGGTTCTGTGATCCTTTTTGTTAGCATGTTTAAAACCAAGTAAAAATCTTGCTAGCTTGTTAGAAAGAAGGATATCTTCATTTCATGTCAAGATGTATAAACAACTTAGGAAAGTCATCATATACAGTTCTGGTTTAGGCTATTTTTATGTTTATGTAAGCCACTAAGTTAGAAACTACTTGAGACCAGAGTATGGATCCATGAGCTGTGATACAAATATTTGCTTCTGTTGTTACACTCAATGAGCATGGCTTTTTGTTAGTAGCACCAAAGTGCTGCTTCTGTATACACTACTTTAGGAAAACCTGCAGCTTTGGTGGAGAACATTCAGCTGCCAGACAAAATCCAGAGTCTTGACCTTCAATATGTAACCATCATCTCCAGATACTTTGGAGGGTTTGTAAGTACAGGGAAAAAAATAAGTACTTCTCCATAAACATTTGCAAGCAAATGATGACTATACTTAGGAAAATTATGAAACGACACTCTTAAACAAAGATAAAATTTCAAAACAGAGACATGTTTTGGCATGTGGTCAAGATATTGTGTCTGGAATGTTTACATTGTACTATAAACATTACACTGTTCTTTAAGATTTCATTTTCCCATGGGATTTCAAGATGTAACAAAGCAGTACACAGGAGCAGTGTCATAAAATGAGATTTGGGCATATCTAGTAACCAAAGACAATATAAGCTAGAACTCTAAATATTTTTTCTCTAATTATTTTCTCCTCAATGCCTTTCTAAGAGCATGCTACTTTTAAAAAACTTCCTGGTCCAACACAGTAAAACTTCAGTGCCCATGTGCTCCCTGTGTCCACACTTACTTTCATGGAATAAGTAAGTTTACTGATAAGCTGTTAACAGATTAAAAAGTATATTAAAAAGTTTAGTGTCTGGTGATTCATTCTGCATTCATTTAAACATTTTACCTTGTATGAAAATGTCCAGGTTTTCAACAATAATCTATGTCTTTTTAATGTCACATTTTTCAACCTTATTAGAATAATACTTATTTTCAGTAGTAGGAGACAGTGTACTGGAATATAAAACAGTAAACATCACATTATGATCAACACCTGAAGGTGAACCTTGAAATATACGTAATATAAATGACAATCTAAAAATGATGTATTTACTGTATAGGAGGGCACTATGTGGTAGTACAAAACTAAAACAAGAAAAACAAATTTATGTTACAGTTCTCTCAGTGAGGTCATCATATTTCTTTAAACAATCTTTATGCTAGCATGCTACATTTTTTTACCACTTGTATTTATTTGTTTTACTAGTGGAATACATAAACATTTCAACATCAAAATACTGATTCATCATCCAAATGGGAATAGAATTAATCTGAAAATGTGAAAGTGAAGTAACTGAATACTGTAGCTTTAATGTTAGTCTTTGGCTTGAGCTACTGCACTGTCTTTTGAGATAAAGCAATTTTTCCCTAGTTTCCCTTTTTACTTCTGAGATGATAAGATTCTCCTGTGGTACTGCAGGAATGAATGTAATATTTATTCTATGGGTATTTTACAGATCAGACTGATAGTAAGTTGTGTGATGTGGGTGGCAGCTGGATAGACTGTTTATTTCTGTTTACATTGTACACATATAAAAATAGTATTTTAAAAAGTCAGCAGTTTTTTTCGGGTGTTTTTTTTTTTTTTTCCCCCAATGAAATAATGGTGTTTTCTTTGTAACAAACTGTAATGTCAAATGTGAACATGACTCCCAATGCCCCCTGCCAAGTACACAAACAAGACACCTAATCGTCAACCTGCAATTGCATTTTATCCAAAGTGACCCAAACACTTACCTTTAGAAATGCTTCATTAATGAAGATAACAGAAGAACTCCTGGCATAATGAAAAATGCAGTGATTTAGAAATATTTTATATTTCATTTCAACCTTCTGTTTTTAGGGAGACATTTACTTTGGTCATTCAACTGGTCTGTTGTGGTTTTTTGTTTGTTTGTTTGGTTGGTTGGTTTGTTTATTTGTTTTCTTTTATTTCTTTGCATTTCTGAATTGATTTCTAAAGATTTTTCTTATAATCTCTGTGTAGAACCTGAATTTAAACATTTCAAAATGAATCTTCTAGCTTGTTTGTTGTTGCCTCAACTTGTTGTTTCATATAGTTGTTACCTACAACTACATGAAATCTAAATCAGCGTACAATCATATAATGCAGCAAGAATGTTATTTTCTTGTTGTTTTTGCTCTCGTTTCTTCCTAAAGAAGAAGACAAACCAGACTGTACTGTTTTGCCTTCCTGGGAATGATTGTTCCATTGCATGCTTGATAATCAGCGCTCTGTACTCAGGACTATGAACCAAGATAATGAATTCAATAGTGCAAAAACTTTGGTCACAGCATCAATTTTATCATACCCCACATCCCATAATTTGTTCGTGTCATCAAAAGCACACCATTTTAAAAAAGAAAAAGTAATCCAGTGTCTCCTCTCCATCCAAATCCCCAGGGCAGTTGCAGCTCAGAAAAATTAATAGAGGGGAAATCCTTGGTAACTAGTTTTTGCATAATATTCTGCAGTGACCTAAAAAAGACAACATGGTAGATAACGAAACCAATGTGGAATTATGCATACATGTGTCATGACAGTGCTAAAAAAAAAATAATTCACCAGATCTAGACATAACAGTATTGCGTGTGTTGTACCACTGTCATTTGAAACCACAAACATCTGTAGTTTGTAATACAACTTCCACTGAAAACAGTAAAATATTTGTATGTTAGGAAGTTACCAACAGCTCTGCCACTCATATTGTTCCCTCATGTCAGAATTCCTGGCACAGAAACAAAGCCACAATGTTTGTTTCAGTTCCTGCATAGTTTCTTCTAAGTAAGGAAGACTTTTGTGGAGCACTTAAAAAAGAGATACCATGTTTTCTTCCTTAAACTGGTAAGGAAGACATCAGTAAGAGGTAAATTAAGTGACATTTTCTTACTGTCCTTGTCCTAAAACATGTTCAGTTCTTAATTTATTTGGAAATTTTTAAAAATAATGATAATAAATTGTATTACATTTTAGAGAAAGCTAGTTAGAGGTTCCAAATAGTCTGTTGAAAAAACGGTTGTTCTACTGGTAGTGTTACTGACAATGCAATGCTTGAAGAAATAGCATTGCTTACAGTTCCTTGTTCTAAGAGTGTTAATTGCTGCTTCTGTGTAAAATGTGCTTTATCTGAAAAGGTATCAGGTTTGCAATGACAAAATTTCTAACTTGTCATTGTTGTCTTCATGTTGCTTCTGTTAACAGTGAATGCAAAGTGTATGAAAATCATTCTTCTGTGCTTGCCAGCCAAAGGAAGAAGAACAGATACAGATATGTAAAAAAAAGCCCCTAGCTGAAACAATCTCCTAATTGAAAATATTCCTTCACATTCCCTATAAAATACAGGTTAAAGAAGCCACAACATTCCTTTGTGAGCCTTAGTTTGAATTTTTTGTCACAGAAAAGGCATGCTTTCTTCCTCTGAAATAGCTTTTCGGTAACAAATGTCTCAGTGGGAGTACAGAAAAAGTAGTTTAAACATTTTTTTTATTGCTTTTTGTTGAGAAGTAGAGTTCTGGAATTATGCTAAACTCTGCACAGAAAGGTCATCAGGCTGACACTTTCCGTTGAACTGTCCCATCAGGATGAAAGGTAGTAATGGCTGGTTAGTCAGTATGTCGTGGTGCAGAGCTTCTCACTGCCTCTGCAACGTGAACAGTTCATACTTTTCTCAGAGGTATTTGCTTTCCTGAAGGAGAGGAGAACAAAGGTATGAAGAATGCAAAACTGCATAGGTAACAAGGTAGCAAATACATATGAAGAGAAATAAATGGAAGCTGTGTTTTCAGTGGCTGAAGAAAAGTGAGAATGTTTTTCTTTTAACTGAGAAAGAATCTAGAGAAATATGTGTTTAAGACTGAAACTATAAGTCTTATGCTAACTGTGATGCCACAGTGTCCTGGTTTCATCTGGGACAGAGTTGATTTTTTCTTCATACAGTCTGGTATGACACAATGTTTTGACTTTAGGTAAAAAGCCATGTTGAATGGCTTTACAGCAAACATGATGGTGTATTACAGCAATGTTTTAGTTGTGGCTGAACAGTGATGTACAGAGAGAAAAATATTTCAGTTCTTCAGATTCTTGCACTGCTCTGCCAGTGAGGGAGGCTGAGGAGGTCCAAGGAGTTGGGGGAGACAGAATCAAGGCAGCTGGCCTACCCTGGCCAAATGGGTCTTCTATACCATATGACATCATGGGGAAAAAAGAAAAAAAGAGAAATTGGGGTGGAGAGTTGGCCAGGGGGTAGCCTCTGCTCAGTGACTGGCAGAGCCTCACCTCAGGATACTTATTTATTTCTTCAGTGCTGAGTTAGACAATGCAGATAAAAGATTTTTGGAAAAAAGAAAGATAGTTACTCAAACTATCTCTATCTATCTTCTATAGCAGCTCATACTCTTCATTCTGAAAGCAGCCTTACTGCTAGCAAAAATAAAAAATAAAAAGAAATGATGCATCAATGAAGTTTCACATGCCCTTTCTCCACCATGCCTCCCCCAAGAGTATAATGCAATGTGCTATACTTGTGTTAAGCAAGTATATGACAGGAGAAGCCAGCACCTTGTACAAAATACATGAACAAAATTAGGTGGAAGACAAAACAGAAACCAGTGGCAGTGCAGAGTCTTTTATGCAGCTCAAGAAGTAAACAGCATCCTTCACAGTATCACAGTCTTGTGCGGGTTGGAAGGGATCTTATAGATCATCAATTCCAACCCCCGGGATTCGAGCCTCCTGTGTAGCAGAGTGGCACTTCTACCACTTGCGCCACAGGGGATTCGAACCCAAGGGCTCCGGTGTTGCAAAGTGGCATCCTTAACCACTGCGCCACCGGAGGCACACATTTTATTCTCTTGAGTAAAATCTGTTTCAGCATCAGAAATTTGGTTGCATTCACATACATAGCTTGCTCATGGAGATTTTACCAATAAAAATAAAAATAAAAATCAGCATATCTTTTAATAATCATCTGGAAATTATGTGGGGCTATATAATAATAGAAATAAATTAGTACAGCCTTATAATGACTACAAAAAAAAAAATTAAAAAAAATCCCACTATTCTTTCTGTAGACAGTTGTATCCTCCCAATTATTTTTAACTTATACTTTCATCACATATAAATGTAATGTACATAAAAATGTAAAAACGTACATTTAAGAAGTTTTAAGAAGCATTATATAAGTATTAATTTGTCCCCTGAATGTGTTAAATTCATTCCTTGTTAGAGGGAATTATTATGCACAGTCGTTCATTATTTCTGAGAGAGGACATATTTTAACTTCAGATGTGTAATTTCACTATATGAAGCCACTTATTAGTACCAGTGGAGCCTTGCAAGTTTTATGTACTGCAATACATAAAATACATTATATATAATGTATACACACACACACACACACACACATATATATATATTTTCATATATATATATATATACATAAGCTGCTTTCCAGGCTTATAATAGTGTTTACTGTTACATAGTGTAGTTTGTAATGCTCTGGAAAATAGTACACACCAATTTCACAGGGAGAACACAGATGTAACAGCCCAAAACACTGATTCATTACCTCCCTAATCTATAAGCAGTTTGCACTGTGTAAGAATCATTAAACATGAGCTTTACTGATCATCATAGTTTAAATGTATGAAGAGAATTCCCAGCTTCCTGAAATAGCCTTGATCCTAGTGAACTGAAAAAAATAAATAAATAAATAAATAAATAAAAAATCATAAATCTCAGTTTCTCTGTGTGCTTACCTACACTCCCCCACACATTTCCAAGAGAAAGTCTGTTCAAGAGAATAGAGTTTTCCCAGTGTGAATGAAGGGAAGGCTTTGACCTATGCATTTAATCAGAGGAGCACTGGCTATCTGATTCACCTAAGGCTAATACATGTTACTTTTCTGGCTGTTGTGATATTGCACATATTTTTGCATGCCAAATTGCATCAGGCTGCTGCTGAGAGCAAACAAGTGAAGATGACAAGTCCCCTCAGAATGATGCAATATAAAATCTGTAACTCAGATTCTCCTAGCTCTGCACATAGCATGGATCAGAAAGAGAGGGGTGAAAAGATTTCCTCATACTGCTGGAATCTGGGCTGCTCAAGCCAAGTTCTCGGGGAAAATACCAAGGAAACTTCTAGACAAACCTTCTGGCAAGCCTCTTTCCCAAACTTAAGCCTGTGGGAAACAGTACTACAGCTTGTCCATAATGAGAATACCCCTGAGTTAGACTATGGGAGACATTCACTATAGGATACTTAGTACATGGTGGGAAAAAGGGCATGAGACTTTGCTATTCTCCAGTGGATTACAAAGATGAAAGGAATTGTAACAAGTGAGCTACAGTCTTCCCAAAAAGCCAAAAGTCCCATTTAAGTTTTTGCAAGAAGGATATTTTTTCATTTAATTCCTCATCAAGTAGTCTCTAAAATTCTTCCAAAGTAAAACCTAAGGGCAGACAAATACTCTTGATGTTCTCAGAAGAAATGCTGTACCTGTGCATTATGCCCTCAGTAATATACTTTTAGTAATCCCTGAGGTGGTCAAGCAGTTCATCTTGATGATCTTTGTAGGTTCCTTCCTGTCTCCTCACTCCTCTTCCATATTCTCCCCACTCCTTCTCTTTTTCAGGTAAACAAAAACTCCTGAGAGATCAGAGTAGGCTCTAGAATGTCCTTGGCAAGAAGGATTGATGTCCTAGGTGTTGTGAGCATTTGAATACTTTCATCATTATTAATTTCCTGGTTTAGAAAGGTAGGGAAGCCTTTTTTTAACTTTCAGCCCATGAGCTTGCCTAACTTTCAATAAATGTCCTAAACTAAAATGTTTCTCTGAAGGACTGGAAAGCATCTGCTACTTCTTTGTATGCTCAGATAGGGTAATCTAAAGTGGATAATAAGATATATAAGTGCAGTTTCTGCTTAAAATGCCTGTCAATCCAGCAAAATCACCTATGCTTTAAATTTCAGATGCAGTTTATGTTACTCCTTGCATTAAACTAATATATATAACTTATTCCCCTATAATTCTGTGATTCTGTGATTCATCAGCTTTGTTACAGGTTTTGGTGATAAAAGCTTTACTACCTAGATAGTCAAGTTGCTATTATCACAGAAAAAAGATTGAAATGACAGCATGATGCTACTGAAAGACTGAGTTATAGTTAGACCTTCTGAATTGCGGTGTCGGACAGTGAACACTAAGATTCTACTTATAATATACTCTATTTGCCTGAGCTTACTAACAGTTTAGTATACTGGTGATTTCAGTTTACAATATAAGGGAAATAAAAGCTGTATCTTACAGGTCTGTCTATACCTCTACACACTGAAATTAAGAACAAAAGACAGCCTCTAAAATGAAACATTCTGAATTGTCCTTGAAAATTGTCAAAGACTTATTATTCTGTTGAGATTGTGTGACTTACTCAAAGGCTATTTTTACCATGAAATTTTCCTCACAAAGCAGATGCTTCATTCTGTTACTGTAGTTAGTGATATGTCCTTGAAACATTCGTACTATGTTTTGAAATTATCAAGGACTTTCTAAAATGCTGACCAGTTTACTTTGTAACTGAACCGGTTTCTCTTTCTTCATCTCATTGCATTTAAGATATGCAAGTTATCATAAGCAAAGAACTTGTTCTGCAATGCAGATAGTTATCATAGTGCCTGGATTAGAAGCTGTATGTGATTATAAATACACGTACTTTTGTAAAGTAGTAGATAATAGTATTGAGTGAATTTGTAAATATCTACATATTCTGCAAAATATCAGAATGCAAATGCTGATTAGTAGATCCAAATATAACCATATTATAGAATGTTGTCCTTCTCTTATACATAGTGCAAGTGAAGTGTAAGTTAAGAAAAGTAGTATCATGATGTCTCAGTGTCAGTGAATGCTCCTTGAATGGTGAAAATGGGCATAACTATGCTGACTTCATAAGAAACATTTGTTCTAATCAGCTAAAAGAGGCTTCTAATTCACTTTGCTAATGTGGACAGTCTGTAAGTTACGGAGATCCTTCTGGGTGAAACTGTGTATTAAACCCCTCAAATTTTGTTTAGGGTTACTTCCTTTATGTGGGAGAAATGGAAGAGTTCAAGGCTTACCTTTATCCAGTAAGTTTTCAAGAAAGATCTCCAGTAGCATATATCTGTTGATTGAAAATTCAGAGTCAAGGTATTTCATTAAGATGGCATTTGCAGGCAGCATATTTCTACAGGTCTGATGATTTATGCCCCTATTCAATTATGAAAAAAAAGTTTATAAGATGTTTAAATCTGAAGGATAAAAGGAGTATCCACTGAAAAAGTTGTCTTTCTTATTGGCATTAACAATGATCTACTTGTAGTAAGAAATAGAGGGTCCCTTGAATAAGTGTTTGTCAAGTCCCTCTAGAAACTATACAGTAAATGAATCTCCCTGGAAAACCTTGAGATGTTGTAAGGATGGACTCTGCACACAAACAGTTGGGGGACATTTGCTAACCTCTGCTATCCAGTAATCAATCACTTCAGTTAGGTTGAAATGACACTGTCTGGAGATCATTTTGTTAATAAATGTCATCAAGCCTTCCCAGCATTAAGCTATATATTCCACTCATTAGCTCTCACATCAGATTCTGAGCATCAGTTCTTATCTTTAGGGCACTCTCCCCTATGAGACTTATACAGGAAACAGCGTGAAAGTAGGAATTATAAATGAATAACTTGAAAGGCCATGATGAAGAGGAACAATGAATTACTATCAGTCAGCACACTTGGTCATACTTGAACAAACAGTTGGAAGGGGATAGCAGGTATCAGGTGTAAAGGGTAATCCTTTTCATATTAGACCTGTTTCAGAAGGATGAGGGTTGTTTTTTGTAGGAGGCCATGCATGAAAAAGAGCAATTGAGGGAGGGTTTGCAATATAAGTATTGGCATATGAAACAGTAGATTTATGGTCCTTGAGATAAGATGAGCAATATTAAACACATCAAATTTTGCAGTTCAGAAAAATTGAAAAATTTTTGTGTCATCTATTTCAGATAAGCAGGTCTCTGAGCAATGTGTTCTCGTGATCTTCTGTACTTGACGTATTAGAGCTACTGCTATCCATTTAGCACTGAGCATATTATGTAGCCTGTGGATCTAGATGACATGTAAAACCAAGTCAGAGTGGAAAACTATTCCCACTTTGTTTCAGCTTGAGTCGGCATTTCATTTAGATCTGCAGGCTGAACAAAACGTTTCTCTTCTACATAGGTAGCGTCACTGTTGTGGTGAATATCTTTTTTTTTTTTTTTTTTAAGTACTTTTTCTGAGGTTGCTGAACTTTATGGTTACTTTATGGTTTCTTGCTTATTTATAAATATATATATTAATATATATTATATAATATATATATTATATTATTTATAAATATATAAATATATATTATTATAAATATTATTATTTTTATATATTCTGTAAGCCACAGTCTGTTCCCCATCTTCTCAAAAAAGAGTACATTTTATTCTCCACACTCTCATATATCTGCAAAAAGTGGAAAAACTGTGTTTCAAATAATTGCTTCTCAAGACTGATTTCCATCTTAAGCAGCCTTAGAAAGACAAGCCTGTTATATAAGTAAACACCAGTACTCAAGATCAAAGGTTTAGCGATTTACTGTACTTTTCTTTACAATATTAGAAAGACAAACATCTAGTTAAACCATCTCTAGTAAAAGCAAAAAGGAGCCTTACAGAAATAGCCCTGGTGTTAGCAACATGCTTTCACCCAATAAGAATTCTTTAACACGTAGAGTAGAAGCATAGAATCATAGAATTGCTCAGGTTGGAAAAGATCTTAAAGATCATCAAGTTCAATCATAACCTAACCAAACTACCCTAACAACCCACCACTAAATCATATCCTTGAGCACCACAGCCAAATGGGTTTTAAACACATTCAGGAATGGTAAATCAACCACCTCCCTGGGGAGCCTATTCCAATGCTTAACCACCCTTTCTGTAAAGTTTTTCCTGATATCCAGCCTAAACTTACCCTGGCACAACTTGAGGCCATTTCCCATTGACCTGTCACAAGTGAGAAAGACGATCACTGCTTTCACTGTAAGCACCTTTCAAATTCTGGAAGAGAGCAATAAGCCTCCTTTTCCCCAGACTAAATAGCCCCAGCTTCCTCAGGAGAGCCTCCTAGGGTTGATTTTCCAAGTATTTCACAAGCCTTGTTGCCCTTCTCTGGAACTGCTCCAGTACCTCAGTGTCTTTCTGTACTGAGGTGCCCAAAACTGAACACAGTACTTGAGGTGAGGCCTCACCAATGGGGCAGGATGACTTCCCTAGCCCTGCTCACCACATCATTCCTGATGCAAGCCAGGATGCCATTGGTGTTCTAGGCCACCTGAGCACACTGCTGGCTTATATTATGCAGACTGTTCATCAGTACATCAAAGTCCCTTTCCATCAGGCAGCTTTCTAGCCACTCCTCCCTAAGCCTGTTGCGTTGCCTGGGCTTGTGAAAAACAAGTGAAAAGACTGTCCTTCACTTCATTATGAATCTTAAAAAATAGCCATTACTTATGTATTTATTACATAATAAAACATAATGGAAGGTGTTAAAATATCCTTTAAGGGAAGATGTCAAAAATATCCTTTATGTTGATATTGGTAAAGATTGCTTCTATTTATTTGCTTGTTAATTTATGTTGTTTATTAATTATGTTTATCAATTATGGCCTTTAGCATAATAAAGGTTGAGTCAAAGGTCATCAAAACAAATTTTGGTTTGCAGTTTTGTTCATACTGACTAACTTCAAGTTTAATTGTACATTATTCAAAATGCAAACTTGGGGTCAGAGTGGAAATCATTATAAATTCCTGCCTTGTATAACGCATATTTCACCAGCTTCCCTTCCAATGGATGAGAACTCAGTCAAGATACTTAGCATATAGATAGTCATCAATATCAATAAAATGTTGCTGGCAATGGAAGGGATTGGCATTTCTAAGGGGTAATCAAGTTTGACTTTCTTTAATCCACACAGTAGCAAAGAAGAGAGTTCTCTTTCACTCAAGTAGCAGGGAAAGCTGTAGGCTGTGAGTAGGATCAATCAAACAGATAACGCCTATTCTGAAACCTGTTTTTTATTTACTGTAATGAAGGTGAATGTGAAGAAGCCACATGGAGAGTGCTGAGCATGCTGATGAAAAATGAGCAACTGACTGGGAAGATAAACAGTATTTGTGTTTGCAGCAGAGATGTGCATTTCAATTGAGGACTGAACTTCATAGTATTCATCTGGAGATTAATGTATCAAAAAAGATATTTCTGTAAAGTTCTCTAGGTTCAACTCTCCAACATCATATTGTCACCATACTTCCATTTCCTGAAATTCAGAATAGAAAGTAACTGAGACAAAAAGTTGAAAAGCATCTAAAAGGAGTAGAAATTGCTGTTAAGTCTACTGTCTTCATAGAAGAAGTCAGTGTATTTTATCTCTTCAGTTATGTGTTTCCATTCATAATCAGACCCATTTCTATGAAGAAAAAGATTATTTTATCTTGTTTTTTGTTCAGGCAAACAAAATAATTAAAGAAGCACAAACATCTTTTTTATAAAAAAAGGAGAATGATGTTTTATGTTTTAGTTGGCTATTTTGAAAACGAGGCATTTTTTATGAATTTTAGTTGCAGAAGCAAGAGTAAATGACACTGCAGTGATATGCAGAAGGCCACTTTAGTCTTAATAAACTGTTTCTGTACCTTACATAGAAGGAATACAGTTTGATATCTGAATATAATTTAGTATTTTTAGATATGTAGTAAAATAACGTCTCTCCTGGAATAATGGTGATGTTCTCCCTGCTTGTAAGAGCTTCAAAACAGATTTCAGCACAGGTGATGCTCACACAAACTTTCTTGTTCTAGATTTGCTATGCACCCAGTCTACCATTTTATCTTCAGTTGTGGTTGGTTCATGCATAATCAACTTAGAAATGCTAATCAGAATACAAATATATATCACAAGACCCTCTACCAGAATAATCAACACGCACACAAAAAAGTAATAGTTGAAGTAGGAATCTACAGAAAATAATTGGCTTATGTTTTAAATAAAAAAACTAAACCTGACCTTGCCTGACCTGGCTTCTTTCTGAAGTTGTGCAATTGCTTCAGCAGAAGTATGGTTAAGACTATGTGTAAACAACATGCTTTAAGATTCTGTAATTTTGCAGTATTGATTACTAGTAATCTTCCTTCTTCCTTTCATCTCCCTTCTTCCCTTCCTCCCTTCCTCCTTTCTTCCTTCCCTTCCTCCCCCCTTCACTCCCTTTCTTTATTCTTTATTTTCTTCTCTCTTTCTTTCTTTCCTTCCCTCCTTCTCTCATTCTTTCTTTTTCTCTTTCTTTCTTTCATTCTTTTATTTTTCTTCCAGTTTTCTTTCAATATTCTGATTATTTACATTTCTAGTTTCAGTTTTTGCTTGATATTTTACCAAGCATCAGATTTCAGTTGATTATGACAGTGTATATTTTGTTTCATTTCTAATGGGTTCTGGTATTTTTCCAGTTCACAGAAGCAATATGATATTTCTTTATGGCTCAAGGTCATAGACATACAATACCAAGACAGACATGCAGGACTTCACATTAAAAATCTGAATTAAATACATATACATGAAATAGCCAGGAAAAGGAAGATCATATTTCTCAGCTGTGTAACTGCCTGCTCCCCCCTGCCTTTGTTCTGTTTTGACTGCTCTGTATATTGTTTAATGCAGAGGTGGCTGAAAAAATGGAGAAGTAATTTCATAGTCACAAGTTACCACAACTTTCAAACTCTCATATCCTGTGAATGTAAAAAGGGTTTGGCTCATTTTCTTTAACATATCAGGTCATGTTTTTGTTCACTGAAATTAGTAAGAGGAAAGCAGTGAAAAGTGAACTTCCAAAAGGAATTGAATCATACCATTATACACTCCACTCTTAAAATGGCATATATGTGATTCATTGCTAGAATAATCATGAAAATTATTATGCCTCCTGCCAGATGCACCAGTAAGAAAAAAACAACCTATTTTTCTAGTGTATAATTTTAAATTCTCCAAATTATGTTTACAGAATCAATTCACAACCTTACAGGTTGTGATTTTGGATATACTTGATATAGTCAGAAAGTGCTGCTCTTTAAAGGCAGGGTTCTTGTACTCAGTGGGAGGATATGATATATATATACATAGCATACTATGTCTTAGATGATAGAAATATCTCAAAACATTAAATAAAATAAATTATAGATAAGATGAAATATTCCAACTTTATCACTGGAAACTCAGGCTACACTCAGTGACATTCTGTTTATATCTGCACGTTTCTTACGAACAGATCAAGGTCTTGTGAGGAGAAAAATATTTTGAATGCTAAATTATCATAACCAGAAATACGTATTTATGCCTCTGATATTTGCAAACATCAGAGATTTCTTTTTTAGCAGCATACTGTAGTGATGGCAGAATCCTAAAAGAAGACCATGACATTAGCAAGACTAGTTTAATGGAATTTTCATTGCTAAAATACCTATCTTATAAAGCAAATAATTGTACACTAATGCCTCAGGTGCTTGCTCATGTGAGCATCACTACAAAAAAATCTGAACTATTACAAGTTGTTTATCAATAGTCTGTGTCACAAGATAAGAGACTAACCTATTAATTATTGTAATTCATTGACTGCAGGCAAGAATTATGACAGGTTTTTACACTTTAAAATAATTTTAGTAAATCGTAATAAATTATGCTCTTAAAATGGAAAAAAAAAATTAAAAAGTAAAAAAATTACCCTAGATATTTTTTTTTCACTTTGATGGAAAATGAACTACAAATTATGAACCTTAGAAATACTTCCTTTTCCGACAAATCTAAGCTTTTTATTAAAAATAAAATAAAGTAAAAATAAAAAAAAAAAATTAAAAAATTGCCCCAGAATTGAAGAAAGCTGATAAACAAAGATCAGTCTTAGGTATAATTTTGATGATACTCATGATGACCTTTACTGAGATTCACAGAGGCAGGAATTGCCTTTAAAAATAATGAGGGAAGGAAAATTAACAGGTGACAAGTGGAAGGTTTGATTTGAGGCAAATCTATAGGGAAAGTTTAATTTGGGGTGAGGGAAAAGGCTTGTTCAGTTTTCTTCTGAAGTTACCATTGTTTTTCTCACTTGCTGTCAGCTGGAAATACTGAAGGGGCAGCTCTTTCACTGGGAGGCTCTTGAAGCAAGTGGCAGCAGCAGTTGAGAAAGCTTCAGCTCTTTTGGTTTGTTGTTTCCCAGAACTTCCTGTGAAAGCATTCTTTTCTTTCTCCCTTCTGCTTTGTTCACTTTTGCAACTGTATATACACAGTCTTCTTCCTTTCTTTCAAACCTGTCTGCACCTCATAATAATAAGGCTCAGTGGACAGCAATTTAGAAATCATGGATTTGAAATGAATGATCCCTCTTTTGCAGTTATCATCTCAAAAGTAGTTCTGTGCACAAGAAAGAACTCCTTGCAGAGTGATCAATCAGAGGTGCCTTGTGTTGTCAAAAGCTGCATCTGTACTGTTCAGTGGAGCACAGGCCAAGAGCAATCTAAAGCATGGGATGGTGTATAATCTACACACTGCACATCCACATACTTTACCCAAGTGCCTGATAAGCCTGACAGTCTATCTACAACAGAGCACACAGCTGTGCACAGGTCCAGGACCTTCTGGGAGAGAATCCTAATCTCACATGCTGAACGTTTGCCACAGTATTTTATTATTACTATTATTATTACTTTATGCTATGATGAAGAATTTAGAGCATACTGTGAACTTAGTCTTAAGTTAGAATGATGTAGGAAATATAGTGGTCACCTCTGCTGTTACAGTATGGATACTGCCCTTCAGCCTTTCTCAGAGCTGTAAGAGCAATGTCAGCTTTGGTTTTGTTCCTGCTGGGGAAGAATTGGTGATAGCAGTCCATTTTAAAAAGGCTATTCTTCACAGCATTATTTGAGATCCACTATTTTCATATATATATATATTTATCAACGGTATGCATGCAGAAATGAAATGCATCCTCAGCAGTTTTGCTGTTGATACCAAACTGGGAGGTGCTGCTGAGGGGTGAGAAGGTGTGCAGATGGATATATTGGTGCACTGGACAATTAGGAACATCATGAAGTTAAAAAAAGTTTTTGGGTCTGCATTGGGGTGGAGTAATGTCAGACACGGTAACAGGTGGCTGGAGAACAGCTCAGCAGAAAGGAATTTGGGGTGCAGATGAAAAGCTCAGTGTCAGCCAGCAGTGTGCACTTGTAGCCAGGAGAGCAAAGTGTGTTTTGAGGTGTATTAAACAAAAATTATTTTGTAATATTTAGTATTGGCATGAACTCAACTTGTGCAGTTCTGGTACCCACAACATAAGAAAGATGTTAAGGTCTTTGAAAGCTTTGGGAGGGGAGCAACAAAGCTGTTAAAGGGCTCAGGGGTACATCCCATGAGGAGAGGCAGAGAACACATGGGTTTTCCAGCCTTGAGGAGTCTGAGAGGAGAACTCACTGCTCTCTGCACCTTCCTGAGAGGGAAAGCAGAGGGATGTGCTGGGATGTCCTCCTGGGAACAGAGGACAGGACATGTGGAGATAGGTAAAAGATGTGTCAAGGGGTGTTCAGACTGGAATTAGGAAAAAAATATCTATCAAGAGGGTGGTCAAGTACTGGAACAGTCTTCCTATTGAGGTGGTTCATGCCCTCAGTAATGTGCTGTAACTTTTGGTTAGGTGAGGGGATCGAGCATCAGGACTTGATGATCTTTGAAGGTCTCTTTCAATTGAACTATTCTGGTCTGTTCTATTCCATTTCACACTATGCTGTGCTATTAACTTGCGCTACAGAGTGCCAGGCTGTCAAGGGTTACCTAGATTTACCTATGCCCATGACAGGGGAAGCCACCCCGTAGAAACTCCCCCCACCCTCCCCGAGGGCCCGGAAAGGAGGGGGAAAAGGGAAATGGGATAAAAACAGCGACAATCTAAGGAGGAAAAATATCACATTTACTAAATATGATATTAGAATACAAGATAACACAATATAATATAATTGAGGCTAATAAATCAAACGAAACAGAGAGAGAGAGAGTCCCCAAAAACCGAGAGGCCTACTGTGAACTCTAGGCGACATGGCTGGAATGCTTCCCACTCTCTGAGTAGTCCGAGAGAGAGCACTCCAGCCTGGGAACAAGATTATATAGCGTCCTGGTCCAATGACTTATCACTGACAGTGTTGTTCTCTGGGATATGTAGTCTTCTTCTGTGGACTGCACATTCAATAAAAGTATCCATGCTTTACATGATGTTATGATGTGGAATACTGATAGCAAAATTACAAAATTACAAAACCATGACACAGGGATAAAAGAACTTCTTGATACAATGAATAGAAAAAAATAGTGAATGTAAAAATGATCTCAGCTCTGAGAAATCACAATACATAACATAGCAATATGTAACAGAAGCAATACATAACATTTACATAACATTTTGATATATTAACTATGTCAGAAACCTGTGCTGTGTTATTTTATTGGCATCTGCATATGGCTCTTAAATAAATAAGTTTTAATTGATTCTGTTTTCTAGTAGAATTAAAAGATTTCTGATTCATTCTGTACACATTCATAATGAGTCACTGCGGTAAATTTGGGAAAGATACATTGCAACTGCAGTCTCTTTTCATACATACTGAAAGACTGAATCCCTCTTAGTTGCAGGGCTAAAACCAACTAGTTATACAGCTATCCACAACATTCCTGTACTCTGTGTGTTTATTTGTAGAGAGAATATACATGCATAAAAAGAAGATATGTTTGTTTGTTACTGTTGTTATTTGCAGATACATGATTTACAAAAACACAACTGCGTATTTTCTGGAATTGCCAGATGCTTGTACTTAACTTCACAAGATTTGTATTTCCTTGTCACTTCCTTGTAAACTCACACGTATTGGGATAAAAAAATGTTTTCTATCATAGAATCAAAGAATCATAGAATCATTTGATGGCCTGGGTTGAAAAGGACCACAGCGATCATCTAGTTTCAACCCCCATGCTTTGTGCAGAGTCACCAACCATCAGATGAGACTGCCCAAAGCCACATCCAGCCTGGCCTTGAATGCCTCCAGGGATGGAGCATCTCCAACCTCCTTGGGCAACCTGTGACAGTGCATCACCACGCTCTGTGTGAAAAACTTCCTCCTCATACGTAACCTAAACCTCCCCTGTCTTAGTTTAAATCCATTCCCCCTTGTCCTATATGCATTGTCCATATGGCTAAAAAGCTTTTAAATGTCTGGAAGACTATCCAAGGCTGCAGAGCAGTTAGACTTTATGTTCAGTGAAGTGTCATTACCTTTTTGGTATACTAAAAATCAAAGAATATTAAATGGAAACAGATAAAAAGGAGTCATTACAACAGCTCCTTAATTAGCCAGTTTGATTTTCATTTTGATCTTTTCAATTATCCAATAAACAGTCTTTAAAGTTATGGTATTGGGCAAGTGCATGGTGGAAAATGAGTGATTTGAAAAGATTTTAACAAACACTCAGCCATTTCTGTAACTGAAAATGTAGTGTAACTCTTAGCCAACTGGCTGAATAGCCATCTGCTCTATAGATGATCACTCTGATTATGTGCAAAGACAGCAGGTCTCTACTGCAAGACTTTATTTTATTTATAAGGCTATATACAGCGGCTTCCATTCTAATTAGATTTTGCAGAGTTATAGTGATGTAGGAGTCACTTTAATAAGTGCTCAACAATATGTATGTCTCTGCCAAGATGGCTTAATAGAATGCACTGTCCATTAAAGAAATGTTCCAAAGGGGATTGGGAAGAGGTTGTTTACTTTTTGGTCTTATAAGGAGTTAACCAGAACTCCACAGTGGCAGAAGTTTGTAGATTAAAATTACATGCTGAATTTCTACTCATTGCACTATAAAACTCACACAAAACTATTAAACTGTAGAGATAGATGGCTTTACATATTAATCATCCTTGGCAGAACTTCTTTTCTCAGATAACACTACTTCAGATTAATCGCTAGTACAGGAAATGTTTATGACCCTAAAAAATTATTTTTGAGTGTGGAACCAATAGCTGCACAATTGTTTAGACTCTATTACTGCTCTGAAAGTACACAGTCCTACCCTCAAGAAATTACCACTGCAAGAGATCCTTGCCAGGGCTGCCGTTTTGATGACTGTATAGCGAAATGATAATGTCTGTTCTGTGTCACAGCCAATAAGCCTCAACTACATGTTTCTATTTAGCTGGCCTTCATGGTAGAAATCCTGGTTCTTAATGAGGACAATTTATCCATTAACGGGAGTAATTACACAGTTTCAAGACTCTCTATAGAGAAGCTTAGTTATTAAAGAAACAATGTCAAATGGCTGAGGACCATGACAGTTTTGTTAGACAGACATTTTTCCAGGATGCTTGTTATTCCACTGGAAACCACATATATCATTTTTCTAAATGTCACAGAAAATTTCAGTGAGATCAGCATTGTGTGTTTGAATGTGAGCAAAAAAATGTAGCTCAGCATAAAAGCATGTAGCTGATCAAATAGAGTGAAGAACTGAAATCAAATGGTGCTTGAGTTATGATATTTTATATACTATTTGTTTTAGTAAGTAAAGGTGAAATTTGCTATAGAGAGTGCCACTTCCACAGTGAGCCTCGTTTATGAGCTCACCATAAAAACTCTATTTGTAATGAGAAAATCATTCACATAATTAAAGGCAATATTTTCTCTAAGTCCAGTAACAAACAGAAAAATGAGGTCAAATGAAGATTTACACAGACATAGCAATAGAATGTAGATAATAAACATGACAATCAAATCTCTGATATGAATAAAACAATTTAAGTTGAACATGTGTAGGTATTGGGTAATATCCTTAATTTGCATTAAAATAGTTTTAAAACAGCATTACAGAACTGCTACATGATAATTTCATGTAAATTGTCAAGCAGGGAATGAAAAGGTTTAGAAGGTTTAGTACTTATTAGGAAACAGCTAAATGGCAGCATCCTCAGCTTGCCAAGAGGGAAGCAACACCGCAAACATGTGATACAGTATGATAGAGGGTAATCACAGCTGAGACCAAATGTAAGCCTCTTAAAGTAACAAACACCTGATTGGCTTAGAATTGCTGCCAAAAATGAAGGCAGCAGGGGCTTCTGGGTAATCTGGATTTGCAAGCATCAGGAAAAGGAATGAGTGTAGCGATTCAGCTGTTCAAAGAGGTATTGGCATATTAAATCTTGAAAGCCATTATATTCATTCAAATAATTTTTCCTTGCAGTTTTCATTGTCTGTCCTTTCAGAGCAATTGTTTTGTGGTAATCATCCTAATCTAATTACTCCATTGTATAATTTTGCCTTTTCCACTGTCAGACTGTGACAGTTTCTCTTCTGGATAATAAATCATGTGGAAGAAAAGTGAAAAAGCAGAGCACACTGATTTGTTCCATGCAGCAGCAGATTCAACATGGAATAATGGCAGTGTGTACTCTGTAGTCTGTGGCTTTAAGAACACACAACTTGTTCAAACACAATCACTTTATTTTATAGCTCTATTAGTTTAATAGGCACCTTGAGTCTGAGGAAAGAAAGAGCAAGGGAAAAAAAAAAAAGAAGTCCTTTATACTCAAGCAGATTTTCAGGAGAGAAGTATCTCCCTAGAGATATTTTTCTTTATATTGTTTAGTTTAATTGTTTCTGTAAGACACCAAGAGTTGTAATTTACAGAGAACATCTCTGTCTTCTCTTGTTTTTTTCTCCCCACATTTGTGTTTTCACACTAACTCAGATGCCTATTCAGCTGTCCTATAAATACATACATAAATGCATTAAAATGAGGCTCTCCGGGAAAAGGCAAAAAATTAATAGGTTAAATGGGTGAGTATACTTCAAAGAACAAAAGGGAAAATGTAATGATGAGCATTTTACAAACCCCTGAAGCTCAGTGTAATTGCTTATATTATTGTTGCTGAATAAGAGGGCTTTTTAATTGCATCAATTCTATTAAGTGTTTATTATTCATATTTTCTATTTGGTATTTTATCTCTAAAGCTAGCATCATCATCTCTACCTCTGACATGAAACTCATAGATTCAAATGTGAGTAGCACAGTCTCATCTTTCAGAGAGATTAAATATTACAATAAACAGATTTCTTATGTGAATCTTTAGGCTGACACTGTAAAATCAGAGACTTTGTGTGAACATTAGAAATCCCCTTGAGCTTTTCATAAGGTGAAAGAAGCACAGTGCTGCAGGCCTGATTTTCAGAAGTGTTCAAAGCAGAATTATATCTGAAGTAGGTGGGAGTTGTATGTGTTCAGTCCTTCTGAAACAGACCCTGAAGTTTTATTCTTGGGAATTCACAGAGGAAAACAGAAGGAAAATAAAGTTCCTATTACAATAGAGAGATAGCACTTTTTCACAATAAAGCACGTGAACTGTCTATGATTACAACGATACTTTGGTACAGTCAAAGGCAATAAAGCACATGAATGAAACATTCCATGTTCTTTGATTTCCTAGGAAAGAGTTTCTGCAAGTAACAGTAGATTTTAAATGTTCAAATGGCACCTTGTGTCTCTACATGCCAAGGTGTCATTACTTCTGTTCTCAGTTTTCCCAGTAGTTAATAATCATAATACTGATTACACATTACTGTACACATATGGGATTTGCATGCGTGCAAATATGCTCAGTTTATAAAATCTGTTCTCATTACCACTCTTTACAGGGAGGTTGACAATACACAAATAGGGAGATGGCTGAAAAACACAGCAGTATATTACCCTTATTGTCAAGACATCCTTTGAAAATGATTGTTTTAAATGCAAAGAAAGGAATCAAGAACCTATGAGGGATGACAGAAAAATTACTCACTAAAATCATTTGATAAATATCTGAAATGATGCCAGTTCTGAACATGTGGAAAGCTGTGGAGCAAGTCTCTAACAAAGTACCTTAAAATGGCAACACCAGTGATTTTTCTTATCTTTTTAAGAAACTCAGTGCTAGATTTTTGTCCAAGGCTTATAGGTATGTACTATGAAATATTGAAGATTCGTCAGGCTAGAGCATTAGTAAAACATAATGGCAAAATATATTTTCACATACAATGGATTGCAAGATATTTATTCAAAACAACTACTGTATGCTTGAAGTTTTCAAGTATCAAGATCACTGAATATTTCCCGTTAAGATAAAATGTCTCCTGAGTTTTATGAGGTAAGTGGTCATCTCAGAGCAGACTTCATGATTTCAGATGCTGAAAGAAGTTGTTTTGTAAAATCACACTGAACAAAGAAATCAGAAAATGATCAATCTAACAGAACTGCACAAATGTGTAAGCTGACTGGTATTTTTTCGTCTCCGCATTTTTTGATTCTGAGCGCTTATACAGAGGAACAGAAAGACTATACCAGTCTGCTTTTGGAGTGCCCCAAAGAGAACATGAACATAACTGGGAAAGTTTTAGCTAAGTAGAAATTCATGATATATGGCAAAGTCCATGTCTGGGAAATAGGTTTCTATTCCTTTTCATAATTTCAAAGCCATTTTGGAGATCACTTCTTTTACTTGATTTATGGCTTGTTCCTTATCATTATAGTTTTGTATACCATAAAATCCCTCACATTGCAAGAAAATCAATATGAATTCCAAACATAAATTCATTTTACTCTTCTCTTGTTAACCAATACAGCAATGACTGATGGCAGATTTTTTCATAAGAGAAGCTGAAATTCATTTAGAATCTAAACATTGTTTCTTTGTTTCTGAGGGTTTTCAGCTAGCAAATGCTTTTTTTGTTGTTGTTGTTCTGGTTTTGGTTTTTTTTTTGGTTTTTTGTTTGTTTGTTTTTTGAGTGAGTCAGTTCTTGATGTATGTACCATCCTTGGCAAACATCCTGGATAGATTCTGGGAGGATGGGATTTCACTTCACAAAGTCAAATACGTATATGAGGAGCAGTGCTAACCAAACATATGGGAGCATTCCAAAATAGATATTGGTTTAAGGTTACTTTCGGTTCTCAGATGATTCTAAAAACAACACTTTGAGGCCATGAATTAGTTATATGAAAAAGAAAAGCCATGCCATGACAGTAGAAAATGCGATAGTCCTCAGATATTAATTTTCATGAGTCAGTATGGGGAAGGTGCAGAATTACAGAGACTTATCCAAAAGAAAATGAATTCCTTTACACGTTTATCTGAAAAATGGCAAAGGTGCTGTATCTAACTAAACTATGTTCTGTGCATTTAACTGATATATTTGCACATTTAAATAACAAGCTTTTGTGCTTTGGCTCCCTGAGACTGGTCTTTAGTTTGGCAATACGTATATTTGAAGTGAAACATTTCAGTTAAAATGATGACATCATGGCTTATGCTAATTTGACCTGGAGTATCATCTACCATAAGACTTCATAGGTAATTATCCCTAGGCATGCTGATCACAGTTACTGTTCAGTAGTAAGACATGCTTCTTCTGATTATGTAGAAAGTGAATGTGAAAACAGTGTCATAAAAATAGTCTGTGAATGAATCTCTCAGCTCTGTATTTTCTCTTGAGTTTCATGTCCTCTTTTTTCCTTTCACGAATCATTTTGCTTGCCAAACACATCAACCATTAGCATCTTACTTCAGCTTGATAATGGAATGGATGTTCCACTTTCTGTAAAGATGGATTTAGTTAAAAGGAGACTTAAATTTGCAGGAATGATAAGCTTGACCCTCACCTTGGTCTCACACAGATCATTAACATAGAGTTTGATTTAGTAGCATCAATATTCTCTCTACTGTCCTTCCAGTGTGGAGGGAATTACTTTCCCAAATCAGCAGTTTCTTTTGGACAGCAAGCTTTTCTCATCTATGTAACATTTTATATCATCTCTTAAAGACCATATATTAATGGAAAGCAGCTACCACTGTGATGCATCAGATACATTAAGACTAATAACTGTTACTCTTCATCTTCTCTTTTTTTTCTTTTTTCTTTTTTTGAAATTATTCATACAGTTTGGCATAGCAGTCAGGTGACATCCAAGTTAAGATGTGACTGATCAGCAGAAGTCCTTGACATAGCAGATATAACCTATACTTTTCTCCAATAAAGTAGGTAAACAACTGAGACTTTAAAAAAATATATTTAAAAGCTGAGATTTTTCATTTTTCTTTTTATATAACTGTTTCGTTTTGAATAATGCATAGCCTTGCATTACTGCTGTTAAACAAATAACTGATAAGTCACACGGGATAAGCTTCAATTATTTAAGCTCTAATAATACCAGTGTACTTCCAAATGACTCATATTGCATGTAATTCCTTCAGTAGATACTCATCCATTACTGATAAAGGAGACACAAAATAAATCATGCAATAAGTAAGTAGATATGGGTAGAATTTTCTGATGCACTTAAATGGCAGAGGGTCTGATTTTTAAGGGCGTTGAGCTATAAAAATATGTGGTTTGGCATTTTCCAGTACACAAATACAGATTCAAATGGACTTAGAAGCATTTGAAAAATCTGTGATCATTACTTGTATTGTAGAATTCAAAGTGTAAAGAGACTTAAAGATATGAGGAAGTACTGAAGACAGTTTAATTCAAGAGGAACTGAGGGGCAGAAATCAAGAAGGGTGGTGATTAAAACATTTCAGACAAAAATTTAGCCACAAAAATTTAAGTCCAGACTTTCTTCAGATTCTTAAAATTCTATTTTCCTTGTGATGAGAAAATCTTAGCCTTACACTGAGCAGCTGAGATTGGGTATATCCTAAAAAAGAAACAATCGACAATAACAGCAAACAACTTAAATGTATGAATCATATTTCCTCTGGGCTTTAATTCTGGCTTTATTTCCTTTGACTTCCTACAGTATCATTTCCTAGTACAGCTTTCACAGCACCTGATTAGAAGTGTATGTTTTGTTTATTTATAAGGTTTTGGAACCTGCTTGTCATTATTTTTCTCAGGATAGTGAATGATGCTTTAATAAATTTTATTGAGGGAGAAAAAAAAACATTTTACATTTCAGAAAAAGCAAAGAGGCATCAAGAGGTTAAAGGATTTGTTCCAGTCACTGAAGCACCACATCACCGCTATTGTGAATTAGAAGTTTACATGGCCCTCAGAAGTGCAGGAACTGAGCACTAAACCATCTTCAGTCCCTTTGCCCATCATAAACTCTTGTGAGATAAGAAACTACTTTAATTTTCAATATATTAATGAAGAACTGAGTTATAAGAGAACTGAGGATACAATAATAAAGGTACTTAGACATTTTGTCTTGAACAATGGGAACAGGAGATTAGATGTAAGTATCCCAAATTTAGAGCTAAAGATCAAAATCATGACAAATCTTCTTCCCTCTGCTAGTGGAACTTCTGCTGCTCTATATCATACATTAGCTGGGTCGTATCCAGACCAAGGGTGTTTCTTTTCTCTGTTGGCTGATTACACAGATAATTGAGCACAGACTGTTAGTTAAAGAAGAATCCCTGCTTCTAGGAAGCAGGATTTCTTCAGAGCCCAGCTTTTCAGTGGCACCCAGGAGAGCAAAAGCACCTGTTCTTTTGGCAGAAAGGATGTATGAAAAGGATGAGCAGAAAGAAAACACTGTTTTTAACAAAGTTTCCCCTTGTGTTCTTGTTTCCAGATGAGTCAAATTAGCAGTAAAGACTCTCAAATAACTGAGTCACTTGTGAGTGTTTTTGCATATTTTTTAATGTATATTCCTGGAGAGAGGAGCAATATTCTCTGTTAAATCTTTGCAACACAACTTTTTGTCCTTATTTTTGTGTTGTGAATATTTTATATTACAAGGGGGAAAAAAAAAGTGCAGAATTGAATTTCTTACTAATCAGACTTCAGAATTTTTTTTGAGCTTGTTTTCCCAACTAGGAATCAAACAAAAACTTAAGAACTGGGACTAATTGTTCTGTAATGGTAATGTAATATTATCAGTGTGTTCCTAAAATGTCAGCATGAGGAGATATTATTTTCTCATTATTGTAGTTCTTCTCTGAATACTGTATAAAACATCAAATGCACATATTAGAAACAGAGAAGGACAGAGTAATTGAGATCACACTGAGCTCTTTGTTGCTCTGGCTAGATTGTTTTTGATGTCCAAACTAGCTCAGATACTGGCTTTATCTCTCTGTTATAGCAGTGCAGCCTGCAGCATCAACATCCCTGCCCAGACAGCCAAACACCATGACTGAAATTCTGACCTTTTTTTGTATTTTCTAACAACTAATAAGCAGTTAGATGGGAGGTGTTTTTTTTTTTCCCCTTCTAGAAGAAACTTCTAATATAATCTAAAATATCATATAAAAGTTTTATACTTACGCAATATTCTACTGAAGTTTAATTTTTTTTATTTTTTTTATTTTTATTTTTTTAATTTTGAAGAAGTCCTGTTATGGAGAGGACCTAAGTGTATGAAGCAGGACACTTTTGTTCAGCTTCTTTTCCTGAACCGCAGGCTCAGTTGCCTCCCATCATTGTAATATAAGGTATCCTTTTTGGCGAGGAAGTGGAAATTATGGCTCCTTTCTGATGTTCAAATTACTTTCTCTTCAGCACTGTACAGTCTGGGGTTTTCACTTTAGAGTTACAGTTGAAACAGGAAAAAAATGCTCTTTTTCTCTAGGTCTGTGTTTGACAATCAATACAGTGTCTTACTGTAATGTAAATCTGCAGAAAACACATTGAAGCAAAGGTTGTCTGCCAGTCTTATAAAACTGAGTTCATGAGTTCAACTTCCATTACAAATTCAGGTTTTCTGCATGTTTCTTCCTTCTTTTTTGATCAGGAAGACCTATGGCAGTTTTCAATCACGATCGCTTTTCTTCTTTCCTGAAAACTTTAAGTAACAGGAACAAAGGAAAAGAAATTTCAAGGGAAAAAAAAGGAGGAAAAGGCATATTGCTATGTTATATTTGACAAATGCTTTTCCTTCTAATAGTGACTGAAGATATTGTGAACTTACAGAAGTATCAATTTAAAGTTTTCATATAGAATATCTTTCTTATTTTCTCTCTCTCACACATTTACAGATCCTGTCTTTTAATTTGAGAACCAAGGCGATTTATGATTATCTTCTCACAGTGCTGGTGATTTGACATGATCTTTCTGATATCCAGCAGCTATGGCTGCATGTCAAATCTGTGGCTTACTCCTCTGGGTGAAAATCATGGTGCCCAATGAGAAATAATAGATGAGAAGAGAATCTAAAAACCTTCTCTTTTGCCATATCTGTGTAGATTGCCTCAGAGATATTTGCCTGTACTTAGAGGGTTAGAGTATACAATAAATTGAGTAGTGGTTGAGCTTAATTCCTAAATTCACCATGTATGAACACTTTGCATTTGGCTTCATTGTACAACTGAATTTTGACAAAAAATTTGGTTTTTCACATGTAGTACAAGACCAGCTGCATTTGCATACACAGCACTCGTCACAAATACTGCAGTGCATCTTTGCACAAAATATGTAAGTTTGCAAGGTAAGGAATATGTCTGGTAAAAATGGCCTGCCTATTCTAAGTTCATGGTTCAAGGCAAATGACTACATGTCAAAGGCAAGATTTTGTCACAGGGCCAGGGATGACATATTCTGGATACAAAATAGATCATTATTACACATATATACTCTATGATGACTACACAGCATATTTTAATTTTACAGAGAGGGAATACATGGGGATAGAAGTACTAACACTGCTGAGAGCTTGTTCCCTTGGTGCCATGCAGCTGCTTTGCTGTAGGATTTGGTTGTGTGACAATAGAGAAGCTTTTGAATTAGTTAATGTTGTAAGCAAATCATTCTATAGACAGAGTAAATGCAATGTATCATTATGATTACCAAATAAATAAATAAATAAATAAAAATGATTTTGTTACTTTCACCAGAGGACTTTTTTTCTTGCCAGGACAATACCAAAGTGATCTGAGTACTTCAAATAATGTTTCCAAACAAACAGGTTGTCATTTTCTATAACTGGTTTCATAGTTATCCCAGAATTATTAAGATATTGTCTCCCCATTCATGCCCCATCTTTTGATCAGGCTATTTCTTCAGAATAAAGGATGTTCTCTCTGACTGTTGAAACAGGTGCAATGAGGCACCTCTATATTCTGTATGCTGGGAATTCAGCTTTGCTGTGTGCTTAATTCAAACATTTTATATCCAGATTCAAACCTAGCTTTAGGCACCAAGGACATCCATAACCATGTTATACAGTATTCCCACTTGTTTTGTAAGAGGGTATTATTAATGTTATTGTCTTGAGCAAATGATACTGCAGACACATGTGGAAGAGTTTTCAGGTTATAGACGTACTTGTAAAGTTGGATGGAATTCTGTGATTTTGTGTGTCATTAAGTCCATCAAAGCATATTATTTAATATCTATCATTTAATATCCCTTTCCCTTTATTTCTCTGAGAGATTATGTGATAAAAGTTTTAGTTGCTCTTTATGGTTTACAATGCAGACAAGGAGACAACTTTTTCCTTCCCTCTCCTCCTACAAGTCCTCTCACTCCTCTGATCTGTTACTGCAGTGCAAAATGCCATTCATTTTAGCCTTGTGCAATAAGATGCTTTCGATAACTGTGCTAAAGGCACAAGAAATGTTTTCCTTGGAAGTATAATTTTCTTTTTGAACAAGAATTATCATTACACAGGAGTCATGTTTTCTGGCTGGCTGGCAGCAATTAAATGGAAACTCCTGAGTACTAATTCATTGGAATCAGTCTGGAGTGTGTTATCTGATTTATTTTTAATTGAGTGATCAGACTTAATTCCTCACCACAGATAAAGTTACTTATGTTTCACATTAATTTGCTTTGGTTTGAAGAGAAGCATCTTTAGTGTTGTGTTTTGTTGTTGTTTTCTTCTCACTAATTGTACCAGTGAAGTTCAGGCAGTGCTGGTGCCAGGGGGAAAAAAAACCTCTTTTCCTGTTTTCAGCATCCCAGGCCAGACTCTGACTAATTCTATTCCATTGCCAATTGCTGCTAATATAAACTAGAATAATCACTTTCTGCCTCTTTGGGCTCTGTCTTTATCAGCACTGATGCTTTGAGGTCAGTAATAGAGAAGCATTATTTTAATGATATCAGGAATGACATTACTAAATGGAACATTGTTAGGAATAACTTAGTGTTTGTGATCTGTGTTGGAGTAATGGTGGGAATCTCATGCACACAGCAGAAAAAAAGGCAGGGAGCTAGTGGTGCCTAGGTGAGAGAGCACGAGGAGGGGAGAGTGAAAAGATACAGTAGAGCAGTAGGGAGATTTCCTGAATGAAATGTTGAAATGAGTTTTCTTGAAACTTGAGTTCTTTTGCAGTGGCTACAGGTACAGTCTTGAGAATGAAGACAAAGATCATGAGGGACCTGATGGATTCCACCAGAGCCAATTGATTCTACTACTACCATTTTATTTTTTTATCATTGAGAAAAGAGATTCCTATTTTCTTTCACCTGATAATTGCTTTGCTTGCGTTTTCAATTTCCTTTATGACATCTTTTACGCAGTATACATATAGGAATTATTAGTTTTTCTGACTAGATCTCATCTAACTATATAGATACTGTGCTGATAGCTGAATTCCTTAGGTTATATGAAAATGCTGGAATTATATTTTGTCTAGCATGAATTCCAGTCCTCTCTGAATTGATATGTCTGGGCTGTCATCACTCCAATTATCTCCTAGCTTACAAACAGGCATAAGCCTAATTATTTTTCATCTGGCATGTGATTATTAAAACTCCTGACTTGATTTAAAAAAAAAAAAAAAAAAGTAATGTTTAAGTCGTTTACTTTTTACTTTTCTTTCCTATGAACCACTTTAAATATACTGTGCTGTCAGAAAGAAAAAATAGATCAAGGGGAGGAGAACAGTGTTTCAGAATCTGTAGGTTTTGTTTTTTAAAAAAAATAAATACAGTGGAATTGTGTTCTTCAGTATATAGTGGGGTGGCTGAAGTCAGGTATAATGTGACAGAAATTGAAGATATACTTTGGGATGGCTTGTATGTAACAAATTAGTGCTGTCAGCTTTGTTCTTACTGTTGTCTTTGAAAAGCTACCACTCCAGAGAAGAGTGTAACGGCCAACCTGGCTTCAAAAAAGGGAAGTCACCTTGGAGGCCTTACAACAGAGCAATGTCTGGTGGAGAAGAGAAATGGATGTCATCTACCTTACTTTTGTAAAGCTTTTGATACATATTCACACAACATCCTTGTCTCTAAATTGGAGAGAGACATGGAATTGATGGATGAACTGTTAAGTTTATAGGGAACTGGCTGGATGGCCACATTCAAACAGTAAATGTCTTAAGTTCCAGGTGAAGACCTGTGATAAAGGATATCACTCAGTGGTCTGTACTGGGATTCTGGATTGTTTAATATCTTCATTACTGACATATATAGTGAAATTGAGTGAACCGTCAACAAGTTTGCAGATGACATCAAGCTGAGGGATGCAAATGACACTTCAGAAGGAAAGAATGCCCTCTTTGAGAGGTATCCCCTGCAAACCTCAGGAAGTCCAACACAGCCAGGTGAGAGGTCCTGCACCTGGATCAGAGCAATCCAATCACAAAAACAGGCTGTGTGGAAAATGGGTTGAGAACAGACCGGACAAAAATAACTTGGGGATAAAAAAAATTGTGGATGAAAAGGTGAACATGGCACAGCCTCAGACTGTTTCTTTACACTATCACTCCTCACCTGAGAAAAGAAATTAACATCCATCTTACTGCAACCTTCTTTCAAGTAGATGTTGGGGGCAATGAGGTCTCTCCTCAGCATCCTCCGGGCAAAATAATGTCAACTGGCTAAGCTGCTCTTCACAGCACTTACCTTCTAGTCCTTTTACCAGCTTCACTATTCTTCTCTGAATACATTCCAGCAACTCAATATCCTTCTCGTAGTGAGAGGCCCCAAACTGAACACATTTGAGTTGTGGTCTCAGTGCTGCATACAAGCGGACAATCAATTCTTTTGTCCTGTAGGCCAAACTATTTCTGATGCTGGCCAGGATGCTATCACATAGTGTCATGTCTTTTCAGTCTATCACAGAAATGTAGAGTCTTGCTTATTTTAATATACATAATATTTTAACATGTATTCTATATCTGTGTTTCTTTGCATGTTGACTTTGAATGCAGCCAATTGTCTTGTCCAAAATCTAGAGCAGAGACTAGATACCAAATTAATCCTCAACTAATGCATGACAGTTATTATATCATCTTGCATGCTCATGTTACAGCCAGCCTAGCTGCATGGCACTGAGAATCCAAACACTTAGGCAACATATGAGCATTCGGTGTTACAGTACTGTGACCTAGCCTAACCAGTTCTGAGACAAAAACTGCTCTAATCTAAATCTAATCTTGTCTATCCCACTCTAAAAGAGTAGATTGCATAGGATTTCAGTAATTTACTTGCCTCTGCATTTGTCCTTCTATCAAAGCTGTGTTTTAAGAAGTAAGAAGCATGGCATCGGTGATGCACATAGGCTTAGAACACACTCCAAACATCTGAAAACAAGACTGTACTTCCTAAGTATAGAATGTAAGTCTACAATAAGCTCAACAGTAGAAAAAAATTGATCTGAAGATCTACGCTTTTTATTATTTTTTTACTGTATCATCTCCTTATTGCACTGTTTTGAAGCTGACTTTTGTTTCAAATGGAATCTGGTTCAAACAGAAATAAAATCATTATTATCAGTAGCATTATATTTATTATCTATATGTGTACATCTGTAGTTTATGTTTGATGTCGAATAATTCACAGCTCAGAATTAGAAACCTCAACTGGTTGTGAGTTTTTTTTGTTTGTTTGTTTGTTTTCCTACAACCTTATATTATTTCCCTGTAAGCAGCAAAAGTAGTTATAAGAAACAAGAAATATATTTTGTACATTGTACATTTTATTTGGTGAAATTCAGATCACAGGAAATTTTTTCTAGGATTTTCAGTGGGGCCAAAGCTTTTTATTCTTAATGAAATGCAAATTATTTTTGCTCTAAGGCAGAGTATTGAAGGCAAAAAATCATACAGAAAAGAAACCAAATGTTGGTCAGATTATTCAGTTCCTTCTTTGTTTTGGCAGAGACTTATCATACTGTAATACTTCCCTAGAGACAAAAACCTTGTTTTACCAGCCTGAGGTATAGTACCACATACACAGCAAGAGTGAATACCAGGTCTTATTCAGGATTACTCTGCCAAATAAAAGAGGAAGTTACTTTAAGGAAACTGGAACTGCTGGAGTCAGGTTTTACTTTGTGCACATGATACATAAGTAAGTAGATTTGGTGTACTAAGTAACTTGGGCACATACCAAGTTCTTCTCTTGCACTGGAATCCTTAACAGCTGGTGAGCCTGAGGCCATCTGGTCATCCTTCCCCTGCCAGGGCAGTGATAGTTCTCCCCACAACTGCCTATCATATTTAAATTTGTGCAACTTCATTTCTCATTGACACCTTCCACATTCTGTCCAGCTGAGCTGAAATTAGTCTGTGAGTTCAAAACATACATAAATGTAGAAAGGCACACATATGCAGAAAAGATGAAGGTGTTTACATAAGCCCTCTGAGGCTGGAAACCAGGGTTACAAAAAAGGACAATATAAGCAGAGAAAATAGTATAGAGAGATTTTCCTTATTTTATACTATTTGGAAGGAGAAAGACAAATAGGTTATCAGTTTGGCTCAACTGTATTTTACCATGCTTTTATGCACAGCACTCTGTGTCTGTCCTGAGCAGAACACAACACTTAACATAAAGCCACACTCTGTTTTGTAGTGTGATTATACCTCACTTGACAAAGGCTTATGTGGGTTTTCTTTTTCAATTGAAATTTCTCTCTGAAGAGCTTGTTACCAAGTTTGTGTACAGGTACCTGGATTTCCTCTTCAAAGGCCTCATATTAATGATATTATTGTTACTGTAATTTTTTAATTTTTATTTCTAAAAATGCCACACAAGAATATCTCAGGAACTAACTTGAAAATTAATCAGAATAATACTTCTCTTGGGGAATGTTAAAGAGGAGAACACTCACTCTGTTCAGTGTGGTTTAACTTCTAAGACCTGGAATATCATCAAAAGTCTTTTTAACTCTCTTTAACACTAGGGATGCTTCCTGAGATGTTTGTGAGCTTTGGAAGAGGAAGTTGTTAGTATTGCCCTAAATGGTCTTACTCATACTTGCCAAATTATTCAGTTTATTAATATAGTGCCACCAGTGGTTACATGTTCAATTTCTTGCTATCATCTTACAGCTAAAGTTACAGAAGGCAAGAAATACAGCACTGCCTAAACACAGGAACTCATGCTGTTTTCAGTGTTGTTGTCCCTGAATGTTATGAATTTGTGTATATATATATATTTTGCTTTAGTTATGATTAGCTCACGAAAAGAAATCAAACAGTTGAAACTTGATTCACAGAACCTATAATTCTATAATCTCTTGATATCCAATTTAAGATAACATTCTGCTGTAGGTACAAGAAGGGGCTTCAGGGGTCAGATGTGATAGCAGCTGCGACTGAAGCCAGTAAAAAAAGGGATGAAGGCTTTATTCACTGATAAGTCACTTTCCTTCAAAATAAAATTATCCAAATCCTTTATCTGTGGAGCAGGGAATGGATTTCATAGATGAGAGATTAATAAATGCTGTGTTATGCTACAAACAGTTTTATGTCTCAGTATTTTTACTTCAAGTTTATCCAGAACTGCTTGTAGATCACTTCTCAGAATTTTGCAATTCGATTATGATGTCCACGTTGTAGGATGCAATAAATAAACAGATGTGATATTGTAATTTACCACTTGTCCTGTGATTTCCATCTGTTTTTAACCATTTTGTAACACTTTACTAAAACTCAATCCATTTTACTGCATCCATTCCAGTGAAAGAGTGAGTGAAGCTCTAAATTTTGCCCAGATTTCTCCCCATGTTGATAATGAGCAGATGAACACACAGGCCTTGACAGAAACTTGCAGCTGATTTCAAAGCATTTTCATTTATTATCTGTTTGGGTTTTTTTCTTTGTTGCACATATTGAAGTCTTTCATGATGGACTGGAATTTGTGTAGTCACTGCACTAGATATGCCTCTGGAAACCCACACTGCAGAAGAGGTAATAGTGAGCTGTGCTGTTGCATCTGAGGAGAAAAAGCATGAAGAAGTAGGCAGCATTTTGGGTACTAGGAGTTGATTTCAAATTGCTAATCAATGACCACTTTATGTTACTGTTAGGATAATTTTAACTATTCCTTTAAAGATATTTTTTGCTTCATGAAGCAGAATATTCCCCTTTATAGAACTTTTCTTTCTCTGTAACTTGTTAATACCATGTGAAAAGTATTTTTACTGAGAAGCTGACATTGTCTGACTTTTTTCCATTGCTAGATTTCATATGCTGCATATATGCTACCTATAGTAGTGCATTCACCTGTTTTTGTTCTTATGTGAGAAACACACTGCCATCCTCTTTTATTCAACACACTGTTGATAGCATTTATCCAGGGACTGTTCCAGGCCCTCTCACGTAATTTCAATACTGATCAGAGATAAGAAACAACATCTGTGTATGATCAAGCAATATTACAGCCTAGTTGAGCTCCCATTCAATTATCAGCTGAACAAAAATTATCTGAGGTATAGAAAACTCAGTGAAAGGTGTTTTAAGTTATTCTAATTGAAAAAGAAAAAAAGAAAGTCTTGCACTGGGAAATCTTCAACACACAAGAAAAAGGAGGTGAAGGGAAGCAAGGAGAAAGAACACATGTCTGCTTAACTGATAAGTGATAAAATCGAGTGATTACAGTGACATGACCTATAACTCTTTAATGATGAAGACATCCAGGCTTGGATTCATGCCAGGCTGAGCTGAAGTCAAACATTGCCTTAGAATGCTTTCAGTGTCCTGGCCCTTTCACAGAATAGAGAGGCTGAGCAATTAGGTTTTTCAGCTGGCTTGATTTTAGGTAAGAAGCACCAGATGATAAAACACAATCTTACCAAGGAGAAGTACTGACTATTTTCTTTGGAAATTCTCACTTGATTTGATTTGCTCATGCTTGGTCTAGAAGAAATGTGCATCCAGTGCCCTGCAGAAGAAGAAAGTCTTATTGCTGAAAAAGATTTTACAGGCTAATTTTCACATTTAATGATTTTGCTTACTTGTCTGTATGAAAAGTTTGCAGTGCCTCATGATGTTTTACAAAATAACCCCCTGGGCTACATGTTGGTGGAAATATAACAGTCTTGAGAATGTTCCCAGGCACAGAAGCTAGCCAAGGGGAATTTGCTCCGATCTTCTAGGCTGCCTTAGCCTCCAATACAGAGTGGCTTTGTGCAAATCTCTTCCTGTGATGGGGCCCAGGACTGGTCTAAGAGCAGTTATGACTTAAAAGTCTAAGGTCCTACTTGGAGCAGGCTAACTTTCTGTTGGGAGCATTGTAACAAGTTTGCCATCAGTGACTGTGACATTCCACTGAAGCCTGAGAGCATGTTGATGGGAAGCTGGAATAAATCAGAAATAGCAGACTGTCTTCTTCTAGGTTTGTTGCATTTGGTGTTGTCTATGAGGTGCCTACATCTACCTGACTCTGAGAGTTGTATATGAACCTGAGCAGGTAAATCTGATTCTCAAATTAGGAATGTTCTGCTAATATAGCAGCAAATTTTCAGAGAACAGTGCAGCTACAGATCTTTCCACCTCTTAGATTTAATATTGAAAAAAAAAAAATAATAAATTGTTCTGTTGCATAGTACTGTTGTTCATCTTACTAATTGCCTGCTTTTATTATTGATGTTGTTGTATTTATCCACTGATGCAGTCTGAATCCAGGTTTTGGGAGAATCAAATTACTTGAGTCTTGATGGCCACAAATGTACACTGCTAGCTCATGGTCAACCTGTTGTCCACCAGGACCTAGGTTGATTGATTTTCCCAGTGGGTCAGCCTCTAACCTGTACTGTTTGTTGCATGTGCTTATTTCTCCCCAGCTGATGGACTCTATACTTGCCGTTGCTGAACCTCATCAAGTTTCTTTCCACCCAACTTTACTTTTGGGTTTCTCTAGGTCATGTTTAATGGCAGTTCAGCCTTCTGATCTTTAAATTAGTATTTTCTAAAGCACCGTTCTCTGAGTGTTAATTTGGGTATGTACAATTCCTTACTTAGCAACTTTTTGAAAAATTATTAAAGACACCTAGCCACAAAAGCAAGAATGAAAGGATGGAGATAGGAAAATGTGTGATTTCATCATAGTTTTAAAAATGAAACTCTTCTGTTTACCTTGGATCTTTCATAAAAACTAAGGACCAATATCAGTGCCTATGATGATGATTATTCTACTATTGGCCTATATCTTTAGCATGTCATTTTAAGAACACTCTTACAAATACATTTCATAGACATACACATCAAGAGCAAAATCCTGCAAAATCTCAAGATCTCAAATTGAGAATGATATAAAGAGCCAAGAAAGGCTAAAGATTCCTAGGTTCAGGCTTGGATTCACCTGCACTGATCTTGGCTATCTGTTGCTGAAAGCCAGCAAGTTGTGCAGGTATGATTTTCTGTGCTGCCTGGTGAAATTTTTCTCTTGGACCTCTTTGCTTTCCTTTATGGCATACAGAGAAACACAGCAACACTGGGAGCTCCTCAGAGCTGAAACTGAATTTGTGGCAAGATTCTATCACTTACTAACTCTATTTAGACCTGAACTATTGATACAACAGCCTACCTTGTAGACTTCTGAAATCCCATTTTTGATGAAATAAATCAGGATGTATGATAACAAATAAAATAGTAATAAGAAAGAAGTCAACAACACAGTTTCATAAAAGGATAGTAAGAGTTCTCTGTAATATGGAAAACAAGAAAAAATAATGCAAGTTTAGCTTGTATTTCTGAGCAGAAATTTGAAACAAATGTAGGTTATGTAGACCATAGATATCTACAAATGTAATATGTAGACCAAAGGGGCAAGTGGAGTAAATCATCTTAGGCCCTATGTTTTCAGTTGAGCTGTAGCAATGTGATGCTATATTTTGATCCTACTTACTCTAACAGCTCTGTTACACATACTAGCAATCCAGATATATTGCTGTAGAATACATTTAAACAACTACACTTTGGATTTCTTAATGATTTACATCTTTTTTTTTACATCTTTTTTGTATGTGTAGAAAGACTGAAAGGCAGATTATTATTAGTCTATATCATATGGGGGGTTCTGCTGCTGTGAGACTAGACTGAAGGAAATCCTGCTAGTTTTCTCCAACTGATGCTTGTCTAAGGTTAACGAACCTTGTCTGTGAAGCGTCTCGATGAAAGCAGACTTCTAATTCACTGCAGAGAAAAATCAACTAAGCCTTATGTATTTTTCAGAGGGCTTGCTAGATGCTGTGTTTTTAGGAACTTTTTTACAAGGGGAATTCAAGTTCTACATTTTATATATCTTAGATACTAATTAAATATTACTGTTGCTTGATAAGCTCCAAATTTCTGTACCATGAGAATTCTTTTCATTATGTGTCAAAATATAATCCATTAATCTTTCCAGTGCAAACGTATTTATTAGTAGAAATAAATAAATAAATCATAGGAAATCTGAGAAATACCGACTCTTTCCTCTTAAACTAAGTAGGTGTTGTCTAAAAATTTAAAAAATACTTCAATTGACTTGTCACTGTCACTGCTGCATTTTGACAGAGGATATTGACTATTGTTATTGAAGCGGAAATAGGTGAACAAGGGTGCCATGCTTCTGCTTTCCTTCCTGTCAATCATTTCATAGTAAATAGAAGGATCAAATGAGAGATCATTTGATGACAACTAACTGAGCAACAAGCAATAAAACCTTGAGAAAGTCATAAGAAAGAACTCTGTATTTCTTAATAGTTTCTTCAGCATCAAGGGTGAATAAATGTTAATACAAATCCTGGCACTTATCAGAGGGTAGCACAACATTTTTTACAGTTAGGTTCTCTAACAAAAACTCATCAATTTATGGCAATACTCCTATGATTAATATTCAGATAATTCAGTATATCTGTACCAGCTAACCTTTTCAAACAGTTCAGGTCCCACTGGGAGGAGAAATGAAATAAAACGTTTCCTGACCTGTAGTCTCTGCTATCATGAAAGGAAAAACCTGCTTTGCCATTTCTAATACTTACTGTTTCAGGTTTTCTGAATCAGGTTTTACTTTCAGTAACCTAACAACTCACATACACAGATAATTTGCTAGGTAACTCTGCAGACTTGGAAAAACATCTGTATAACTCCTTTTAATTATTTTATTTTTTAGCAAGTTATTCGTAGCAACTTTGGCATACTTCTGCCAGGAACTTTGAACATTAAAAACATGCCATGTTTTGGAGAATGTTGTTAATATTCACTGATATAATTTGACATATCAAAGGGTACTGTAAAGTTTGCTTCATGTCAAGAGCGTATTTTCTTTTAGCAAAGTGCTTCTGAAATGATGCACTAGATATGCACACCGGAGAGTTTTCTAACAGAAAATAAAACAAAAAAATCCTAGAAAAGATTTGACCTAAAAAAGAAACACCTGCCCTGCTGAGATCTGTCTTACCCATAGCAAGGGGTGCAGGGCACTTTGGAAGAACTGGAGTTTTTGTCCTTCTTGGCTTTCAGGTGTGCAGTGGAGAACAATACTTCTTGAAGCAGTCAGACCTGCAGCCTATCTGCAGGGAAAGCAAGGAGAGTGCAAGATGCAGGGCTTCAGCTCTGCCCCCCTACATCCCTTGGTATAGCATGCAGCAATCTGCTTGGCTGTGCAGGTGAATGGGAATGGAGAAGATTAATGTGTCCTGACAAAGGAACAATGTTTTAGCAGTGTGCAGCCTGCAGGCTCCCAGGTGCTCAGAAACCACTTCCTGTACCCAGATGAAGGTCTCTGCTTGTCCTTACTTGTATCTGCAGAAGGCCACCTCAAACTGTAGACATGCTCACTCCCAAATAGACACACATGTTATATAGCCTGGCAATAAAACTTTTTCAAAATGAGGATGTAGGTAAGATATGCAGTAGTCCATTTTTTTTATTTTTTTTTATTTTTTTTCCCTTTTATTTTTTCCCCCTTGTTTTCCTCCCCTTAGTACAGCTAGTACTGTTACAAACTGCTTCACATTTAGTTGTAAAAGGCAGCAGCCTAACAACATTTTGCTAATGAAATATCACTGGCCAGTGAACAGGGAATTTTTAGCATACACTGGATATGAGCTGCTGTGAAAAACAGAGTTTCCATGCCATCTCATCTGAATGGACATAGGACTAGGAGTTAAATTTTTATCTCATCTCTCTGGTGGAGAATGCAGTGGCTCCAGTGAATGCCACACAGGTACAACAATGGCCAGAGTGGGTTTATTTAAAAATTTCTATCAATATTAACAGAAAATGTATACTTTATTCATTCAGCCCTAGCTATTATCCAGTTCTGCAGAGAGGGCAGAGCCTTAAAAGTAGGTTTTTACAGGTTTGTAAATCCTCTTAGTCTTTTTGCATTTTATCTCTTTTTATTGCTTGCTTGAGGACCCAAAATAATGCTGTTTCTGTATTGATTTGCCGGGGAGGCTCAGCCCACCCCAGGCAGAGCTATCTTGCTCTAAAAATCAGGAAAGGACTTAGACAGAGGAAGCCAGGTCTGCATTATCTGTATCTGGAGCATGATCTGAAATAGCAGATACTACAGTTAGGTATTACTCTTATGCAGGCAGAGGAGGTATACAAGCACCTCTTTTTATGTCTGATATCCACCCTGTGTACCATTCCTTCCTGTGACCATAATGAATTATACATCATATAACAACCTTTTTTGTTTGTTTGTTTTGTTTTGTATTTTTTGTTTGATTTTAAAACAAATATTAATACTGTACTGAATGAGAGCAATAGATTCTCCATATCTCCACTTCAGGTGGGCAAAGCTAGTGAGAGGCTTGACCACCATGCAAGGAAATACTTATCAGCCTTGCACTCTACAGAGGGTGGCTACACGTAAGGCAATTGGATTGCATGTCCTACACTACATTTGGCTACTCTGATTCTTCACAGGTTTGGCAACAATGTGCCTGATTCTGAACGATTACATTCTATGAGATACTGGCTACTGATTTCTGTTCCAGAATGCTCTGTAAAGTAATGCCTCTTTAGATACATGGAGTCTTCAATAAATCTTAAGTGTTTAGCTCCTTTTTTTTTTTTTTCCCCCCCCTGTAACTCACTATGGGCTATCAACACAGAAAGTAGTTAAGCATCTCACAGTTTTTTGTAAGCTGAAAACAAGCACGTTTCATTTAGCCCACTGCAAAGATTTTAATTTTAATCTCAGACTTTTCCCTTCATATTTTTAAGCTTAAGAAAAATTTTGCTTACAGAACACTGAGAAAAATATTCAACTAATAATTAGTTTTCCATTATTTTTATATTGAAAATACAAAGCCATGATGGTTTACCACTTTAAAACTCTGTCTCCAGACCGAGAGAGTTATGCTTCAAGAAACATTAAATGCATTGAGATCAGCAAATTTCCCAGTTCTTATAAACTGACAAAACTTTCAATGGCTCTTAACAAAGTCTTGTACTGTTCCTGGCATTTACAGAGTTCTGCTGGTATGACTTCTGAGTTGTTGTCATTAAAACAAGATTCCTGTTTCAGTGAAAGCATGGTATGAGGACCACTGCTGCTTCACAGGTCCTTTACATACTGTGACCCTTTTCAAATTCATACTGTAGTATTTTAGGGAGTCTAAAGGCCGATTTTTACTTTGGCAATACATACTCATTGGAGCAGAGCAGCAATACAAATAAGCTTGTGAAAGAGCTACAGGTTAGCAGCTAGAATCAGTAATAAAATATAAAGCATTGTGTTATACTGTATGCTTTTCTGTACCTAAATGATATTGACTGTTGTTCTTATTGAAGAGGTAATAAGTATGTGCTTGGAGCTACTCAGACAACGATTCATCATTTTCTCATGTGACAGAAAAAATTCCTGTGCTAGAATACAAAATCCAGTGGCAGCTACAGTAGCAGAAAATCAGAAGTCTGTATTAGAAAACTCACAGGCTAATCACAGCCCGATTTCCAGGCATCACACACTTCTTCGGAAGCATTGCTTTAGGAAATAATTCAGTTCGCGGAGCACCACAGTCTGCAACTTAATTCAAGCATTTCATAGAAAATGAGGGTTTGAAAAATATGCATTTTGTTCTTTATTTCTTTCTAGTGAAGCTTCAGTGTGTTACTGTATTGAATAATGGCAACATTTGTTCTTAAAATCTGATGCTGGTTCAGTCATAATATCAAAATAAAATGAGAAACCATGCTGTGAAAGGTGATGAGACACCATTAATAAACATCATTTTTATAATGTAATGGTGAATTTTGTTGCTTGGTAAACCCACTATTAATATCTGTGAAGGTAAACGATTATTGCTTTGCTACTTTAATGTATGGAAATTTTAGTTGGTTCATAACCACTTACTTAAATTCTATTGCTAGTGTAAAACAATAGATTTAAAACTATGTCATAGCATTTACTGCCCTAATTGGAGTTAATTGGCAACATTTTAAGCAATAAAGGAAATAGGTACAGACTGGTAGCTTCAATCTCAAGGTGTCTAGAAATGAAAAGTTTACCCAGTAGACTCAGAAAATCACAAATGACTCTTTGGGTACAAAGCATGCTATCCTAGTTTCTTTCAGTACTCAGATTTATATCCTGTTGGCAGCTTATGAAATATGCTAACACTTAGTGTAGCAGTGTCTACACTTACCCCCAAATAATAACAAATATGGCAATGGAGAAATAAACACAGCTTTTGGACATGTGCTTTCTACCTTGACTAGGAAATGTAGTAACTCAGGTATGAGCCAAACCTTATGAAATGGTAAGACCTAGATAAAAGATTCTAACATCTGGCACCATTGTTATGAAGTGCACTTTCTGTTATAGTGTCTAAGCCTCCAGTTAATTTTTCATAGCCTTCCATTATATGAATCTTCAAATTAGAAATGCTGTTTCTAAAAGATTGTGCCCAAATTAAAACAATAAAGGGAACACTGAACTATTTCATTTCTAACTGAACTTTACAACTCTGTAAGACACTTATAATTGCATATTTTCATATATTATTAAAAGCTCTTGCAATGAATATAGGAAATGTAATCTGATCTGAATTCAATAAAACCTAGAAAAACAAATGCTTTATCAAGAAAAATGAAAGTATTGCTTGGAAACGAAGCTAATTTAAAAAAATAAAAATAAAAATCTTAAAAATGCCCAAGAGAGAGACAAATGTATGGATAGTAGTCACTGTCTGTTTAATGTTGGCAAGTGTGTCTAATATGAAAGCACATCCTAACCAACCTTTGCCTGTACAATTCAGAATCTGGCATATCTATAATTATTAGGCTTCATAACATTTATTAGAAATGCCTACTGAACAACAAAGAGAAACATGGCATTCTGAAGTACTGCTATTATTTCTATTTATCAATAGCTCACAAATTCTTAGTTTATTTGGAGTGTTTCATGTTTATGGGTGAGAACATTTAAGTGATACAGCATTAATGTACTTTACTGCTGTAAAGAAACACAGGAAATTTCTTGTTCCTCCTTGCAAAAATGGTAATAACTGGGAGAGTATCAATGATTAACATTGATAAATTTAATAGGAATTTTTTTTAGTCAAATTTTAGAATTTTTCTAATAATTTATGTGTTCAAATTTTTTATATCCAGTGGTCAAAGAATGGCATCTTGCTCCATTATTTCCTAGCAAATATACACATTCACTCTATGGAACTATGTGAAATGTATTAGCAGAGTATCTTCTGACTTATTATAATCACAACTTTATATCCAAATGTGGAACAACTGAATTATTACATTTTGCCATCTCTAACCTCAGTCATTGGGTGGCTAGATGTAATATAACTACTTGTTTTGTGTCTCTAACAAAATGCATTTTCCTCTGCCAAAAGACCACCCACAAGTTTTCTCCAACTACCATTGCAAAGAATTGAAGCTGTACAGATTTTCTCATTCTGCAGAAAAATAACTCTTAATTATGAGATGAGTTATTATTGTGGGTCTGCCTTGCAATAGTATGAGTCTGAAAGCGATGCTTCCTATTTTGTTATGTTGGCACATGATGACTGAGGCAGATGGTGGTATGGCAGTAGAGGTTGAATCTTCCCACCACTGTTCTATCACATTTTTGTTGCTGTGTGACAGATGGCAGCAGAGGGGCAGTCTGACAATATGATGTTCAACATGGAAGTTGATATTAAGCAAAGGTGTGTCATTTGTATGGTAACTGCTGTGTCATGGCCTGAACCACTGTCACCTAGACAAAAGACTGGACCAGCCCATGGAGCACAGGTGAGAGCAATTCATCTGTGTGACCAGAAGGGGTGGAGCCTGGCTGCACCTCTCTTAGATCTCATCTCAGGGCTGACTACCACTGGTGAAGATTCTCTAGTTGGAGATCTCTCTTTTGTGAAGTTTTCCTTGTGAGCCTGGATCTTGGGAGATGGGTGAGTGCTTTTCATTTCTAACACCTTTCAATTCATGCTAGTCCCTTTGTTATTGCTCCTCCTGTGTGGCCATTCTACTGCATTGGTCTTTCTCATTGTTGTAGTCATTGAATTTCTCCATGTAGGAAAAAATGGCACCCCTGTGTATTCACTGACACTTGAATGTTTTTGGAGATTGAACAGTGAATGTGAGTGCACTAATGTGGAGTTTGGTGCATTTCAGCAGTGGCGACAACAACACTAGTCATTTTGGGCAACCTGGCCTAGTGATTGGTGGTCATGTCCATGTTGAGAGCTTGAAACTAGATTATCTTTGAGAACCTTTTCAACGTAGGCCATTCTATGATCCATTATTGTCAATGTATCTGAGTGCAACAGACAGGACATTGTTCATTGGTGGCAATAATACATAGGTAATTATGGTGATTGTGTTGTAAAATAGTGTTTTGTAGCTGAGAATTTGCTCTGTCAAGTAATATTATTGTGCTTTTTGTATCTATTCTGGTTTCCATGGAAATAAATAGGAGGCGTTATATTCAGAGCAATCTACAAATATCGTACATAATATTCAATCATGCTTCATGTAAAAGTAAAATGCCAAATTCAGTTTTTTCTACCCTGTGACACTATCAGGTCACCAAGTGCCTTAATCAGCTTTAATGACCCTGATGAGTCTCACCTGTGTCCCCACACCCAGGCTACCTGGGCTCTACCAATAGCCTGGGGCTACTCCTAGCTTGACATAATTAATACTGATTTCTTCCTGCCTCAAGCCAGGTGTCACTTGTGGCTTGACTCCCTGACTTGTCTTGATTCCTCTGTTACGATCTGGATGCCTGTTTGGACCTGACCACCATCTCTAGTGTTGTATTGATTGCCTTGCTTGGGTACTGTGGGATGTCCTCTGAAGTCATCTTCCTGAACATTTGTGGGAGTATCCTCTGCCCCAGACTGTTCACTCGTCAGGTAGTAGGCTTGCTTTAGTGGCTTATGCCACATTTATATTCCCTAAGAGGGAAGGTGAGACTAGGAGTGGGTTCAAATGTTCCATCAGGAATGCTCAAGAGGTAACTTTTTTTTTTTTCCTGCTTTCTTAAAAAAGAAATCCTTTGATAATTAAGCTGGTAGCTTAATTATCTGTTAAGCGGGGGTGGTATGTTATTTCCTTGTTTGCCTTGAAAGTGCATAGTAAATGTAGGTTTCAATATGTATGTTTGAATATTAGAAGACAATTTGCTCCTCATTTTATATCTGACTGTAAACTCAGACTTCAGCTGTTTGTTTGTGGGAGAATGTGGCATTCCCACAGAGCCTGCCCATATTTCTAAGGTTGAGTGGATGGATAGGTATGTATGTATTCATATGTCTTTGTATTCTTCACACGTAACAGAATTTGTTCTTAAAATCTCCCTGGAAAGTCAATATATTTTTTAATCACTTAAAATTATTTTATGTTAGTGACCTTCTGCAGTAATTGCATATTATAGTTACATTTATTTTTTAATATTGACACCAGCAGGCATGTATGTAAATATATTTATTTTTAATAACTGTTAAGCATACCTCTTATTAGTATTTTCTGCAACACTGACAGTATTCTTAAGATTTGTATGAGCTGGAAGCACTGCATTAATGTAGTCTGGTTGGTGATGAGAGTTAAAAACAAATGTAGAAGTTATTTCAGATCTGTATAACTTCATTGCCCTCATAGCTGTGATAGTCTGTTACACACTCGCAGTGATAAGCAAAAGATTTATCTGTCCAGACCATCAAAGTCTCCTGGAAAGGCAATAAAGCTTTATCCTTTAATTTTTTTGAGTTTTCTTTTTTGTTGATATGGTTAAATACAGTACACCAAAATGAAATGTTTTGACTTCAGAGGTTAATATACTGCTGAAAGAAAAGAGATAGAAAAAAAGTTACAGTTGCTGGGGAGAGTTCAATTGTTGTCAGATTCTGAAGTCTCACCTATAGAACAGAAGCTGGAAAAGGAACAATCTTATACCTTTCAAGTTAAGACCTTGATTTCAAATCCTATATTTAATCTGTAGTTCATGTATTTGAGGAAGTACTTCAGCTATGAATATACTGCTGTAGGATAACAGCACTATCTACCTTGTGTACACATGCATATTGTTAAGCAGTGTTAAGCATGAACATTGACACCAATAATTGTGTCGGGGTTCCTGCTGTCAGCCACTTTGTTATTTCTGCAGTGTGCAAGCATGAGTGCTATTACTGTTACCAGGTTGCAGGGATCAGTGAAGATCTAAGCAATGAGGTGGGTTTTGTTTTTGTTTGTTTTTTTGTTTTTGTTTTTTGTAAAGGTAAACTTACCCATCTGTGTAAGCATTTTTTGGAAACAAATCCTCTGTATTTTTCTCATTTTTATGAAATTCACTCACAGATATCACCCTCTTGGGTTTTTGAGTTAAATTTGCATTTGAATGTTAAATTTAGAAGCTTGGTATCCTCACTGCCAGCAGCTGAAGCCAGGTGCTGGTCCCAAACTTAGTTTTCTTCTTTGTAGTACTCTTATTGAAGGGGGGAAGGTGATTAAGCTACAAGATCTCAAAGCAGATTGCAGTGACTGGTGCACTTTATTCTCTAGCAACATGGTAACTTGCACATCAGAAAAATAAGGGAATGTTTTTGAAATTTCAATAATTTTATTTCAAGTTTTTTTATGCACCAACGTATACTTCTACTATCTACCTTGTGTATGCATGTACATATTGTTAGGCAGTGTTAAGCATGAACATTGACACCAATAATTGTGTCGGGGTTCCTGCTGTCAGCCACTTTATTATCTCTGCAGCGAACGGGCATGAGTATATACTTCTACTGGAGAACGTAACTGTAGTTATGAGGCAAGGTAGTTTGGTGCCTAAAATCTGCACAATAAAATCAGAACAGTTCAGAACCAAATAGTCAAATCTGTGGTTAACTTCATGCACATCTGAATAAATGGCTCCACTCACTTTTTTTTTTTCTTTAAACTTTTTCTTTTGTTTACAATACCCTACTTTGCTGTAAGTCTGGATGACTGCTGGACTTTGACAATTGCTTTGTAGCATGAATCCTAATGTGATTCTTACTGTACTTTGAAGCTGCAACTAGTTCTGGAACCAAAAATGTTTTTTCCACAGGTATAATTATTTTCATGAATATCCAGAACTAAACAACAACAACAAAAGCCAAGCAGTCTACAGTAGAAGTTATCTTCTTTCCATCCCTATTTCCCAGTTCTCTTTACAGTGACTTACAGTCTTTAAAGTGTCGGTGTCCTTCTACAGTTAACATATTGTAGCAGCATTTATAAAACAACAGAAAATGCATGTTGAGAGTGATGGATAAACTTAAGTGGATCTTATCAGTGGCTAAAATAACCTACTTGGGCAAGCTATCCTTCTCATTTATATTCTCTGAATCTGGTTCTTGTAAAATCAAAGAGCAACAAACCAGTTCTCTTGGTTTCAACTAGGACAGAGTTGATTTTTCCTTCACAGTGTCTGTTTTGGCTATGAGAGTAAAACAGTATTGATAACATAGTGATGTTTTGATCATTGCAGAGCAGTCCTTTATAGGGTTGAAGAAATTTCAGTATTTTACCTTCTCATACTACTCTGCCAGTGAGGGGGGATCAGGGAGGCATGAGGAGCTGGCAGGGGACCGAACCAGGATAGTTAACCTAAACTGGACAAAGGGATATTCTGTCTTGTTATGATAACACTTGAATAAAAACTTGGTAAATGATGGCAAGCTGGCCAGAGGGCAACCGCTGCTCAGAGACCAGATGGGCGTTGGTCTATGAGTGGTGAGGGATTGTGTTCTTCATCACTTGTTTTATGCATATACATATATTTTATATATATATATATATATATATATATATATATATATATATATATATATATATATATATAAAATAATTGTTATTACAATTATTTTATCTTCCTTTCCTGTCCTTGTAAATAGTTTTTATCTCAACTCATAAGTTCTACTCCCTGCTCTGGCATGGGGAGGGACAAGGTAGTAGGGAATGAGCAAATAACTGTGTGGTATTTAGCTACCTGGTGAGTTAAACCACAATACCATTTCATGTAAAGCCAGCCCTACAGAGTTTAATCTGTCGTAAATCATGAATGATTACAGGAACATAAAAAGTAAGCATCAGTAATGAGAAGTATGTTTTTCTTTTACTTGTTTGTTTGCTTATGTGTCACCCACGTGACTGCTTCTAACCCAAACACATTTTGCTAACCTTAAATATTTTAGTCCCAAATCTGAGACAGCAGGTATTTAAAGGGCATACTGGGACTTCCTGTATCAGAGCTGGCTTACAACTGTTATTACCAATCTAATGATCCCAGAAAAGTTTGATCTTATTTTTAACAACTGAAGTGCCCTGTATTGTCTGCCATGGACCACTTGATAGGAAACCTTTATTATTATTATTATTTTATTTTTATTTTATTATTATTGATAGAGTTTTGTTTGGTTAATTTCTTGTCAGGAAACAAAGGCAGTATTTTTTAGTATTTTCTATTTGTAATCTAGGAATGCCTCAGGAAGGTAAGCTTGATGTGGATGACATGGATGCTGTTTTGAAAGGGAGGTAAGTACTTATGACTTTTTTAAAGGATGTGAAATATATCTTGTGCGTATTTACTGGATCATGTTCTGGAAGCTGAGTATGATTTACTGTGCCATATAGCTGGGTATTTTTTAGCCTACTTTTAAGCATAACAACAATCCTGTTTATATAGTAAAGGGATTTGCATTGTCAATTGTATTTGCACCTAAATATCTTGATGAATTGGGGCTTTTGCCTTGTCACTGAACTTCGCCATTTTTGTTAATCTTTTTAAGGTTAAAATATTAAGGATTAAACATTATTAATGAAGTACTATTTTTCAACATTTTTGAAGAGTAACCCATGATATTTTCAGAATATTTCTGTGTATCTAGCTGTTTGGTAGCATGTTCACAGATGATATTTATAAAGCAAGCTACGTATTTGTAGAAGGAAATAAAAAAACAAAAATCCTTTATCAGAGATGCTTTTGTAGATATGTTACAGGAAAATATGGGAGTGGCAAGATTAATTTCACATATTGAAATTATAGCTCTCTATTTTCTGCTTGGAGTTATAAGCTGTAATGGAACCAAGGCACTGACTAGTACATTTTTCCATGTCATTTATTGCATTAACTCTTAGTGAATCAGGGAGCCAGATACTCGACAGCACAACTGAAATTTCACAGTAAGAATGTTTGTGAAATATGTGTATGTGAAATAATTTAGTCATCAAATAGTGCTATTAAATTTAGGATGCCTTTAAAGCACTGTTTCTATTGTTGTTTTCACATTCTATTTTGCTGGCAATAAATCATTTTGAAGCAATTCATTTCTTACATGGTGAGAGATAGACAGCAGATCCTGAACTCAGCAGGTGACACATTAAATTCAGAGATGTGTCAGTCACATTTAAAGCATATGGCTAACTCCTACAGCAGATCACTCCAGCTGGGGGGAAAGGGGGGGGAATCAGTTTCTGTGCAGCTTTCTATCCATGTCGAGCTGAAACAGAATTTTAATTTTCTTACCTTGACAGTGAACTCCTTATGAATATTTGAATATTCCATGCTTTGTCACTAAGTACTAATAAAACTGACATCCATGTTTAAACTCTGATATTCATATTATGAAAGGCCAGTCTAGAATTCTGGATTAAGGCCACTTTGGTTATACAATATTTGTACTCCCAACCTGAAGATATCATGTAAACAAAAAACAAGAATTCCATTTCTTATTGGTGTAGTAAGTGAAGTTGTACTTCCAACTTCCCTGTTGTTGGTGTTAACCTTTGAGGATCAACTGGGATTTAAGGAAGAGATTTTTGTAAAGGCTTCAGTCTGACAAAATGCAAAGAGACTTGAACTAGTCTGGATCTCTACTCTGCTGCAGGTTGTAGCACTTGCTGCTTAATGGGACTGGAACCTCCAGCACTAGTCCTCAGACCCTGTCCTCTGTTTGTCTGTAGAAGCTTGGATAAATCATTCATAAATAAGACCTGGAGAATCTATTTAATGAAGTATGAAATTTAATCAGTGGCAAAGTTTCACTTCAAACACAAATATTATTTTGTCAGTTTTTTCAATAACAAAAATTAGTTGTCTTTGTTTTCTTACACTTAAGTAACTATTCTTGCATGTCAGTGTGCAAGCTTGACTTATTTAAACTGTTAGGTATCTTTCTTTTGAGAAGCTGAAGTTAGGCTGTGGCTTACAGTTGCTCTGGATGTTATATTTGAACTGTCTAAAACAGTTAATGTTAAGGGATTGTTTTGCACCTTGGTCTTCAAGGAATGGTGTGTAATGTCTGTAGCAATTGTGTGTTACCACTGTTGTCTCTGTTACTTAACACTAAACTTTAGACTACACAGAACTGCATAACTGCAGATTTTCTCTTCATCCTTTACATCTATCATTTCAGCTAATCCTTTTAAAGGGAAACTATATGGTGCCAAATTTTACAGGCTTTCATGAGTACTGAGTGGGGATTAAAAATTCTGTTAAGAGGGAGTGTGTTCTGATGATCGCTTGTCATTTGCTGTGTATCGAAGCTGTTCAGATTTAATAGACATCTTGTGTATCTCTTATTACCATTTGTATTATTATAAAAATGTAATTTTTCTTTTTCTAGCACAGACTTTCTCCTATGGAATTAGCATTGAATATATATTTTTTTCCTTTGGTGCTAATCACTATATCTATATATCAAGTCAAAATGGATGCAAATATGACAGATGCAGTTTTTAACTGATATTTATGGTGGAAGCTCTGGGTGCACTTTCATACTAGAACACCATCAGTATTCCCCTTAAGTAATGTGTTGACTCTTTTCAAATGCTTATTTGGAAGGTCAGTTGTGTAGGTGATAGCTCTCATTCTTCCCTGTTGCTACTACTTTCTGTTTCATCACTAGCTGACATTAGAGAGAAAGCAAGTATAGCAGCCAGGAGACCTCTATGGCAGCAACAAAAGACAGCCCAATGACACCGAGGATGGTGCTTCCTGTATTTGTGGTAAGGCATTACTCTAAAGGAGAGCAGCATGGCAGTCTTATGACTTTGCTGTTGGTCAGGTAGACTTTCTAGCATATGACACAATCTCCAGGCTGCTTTCCTGTATGTAGGTGAATCTGCAATTAATTTTCTTCTCAATGTGATGTCACTTCTCCTTACAGTCCCTTCAGTGTGCAGTATGTGCTCTTTAGCCAAGTGTCAAGGTTTGTTGTGTGCTCATACTGTGTTTCCTGGGGGTATGTTTCAATATGTCGTGTTGAAGCACGCTTGATGCTAAGTACAAATCAGAAAGTCTCATCTGGAGTAAATCTATGCATTTGATTTTTTTCACATTTGAAAAACAAATGTTATGTACTCCAAATTTCTACATGAATTTCTGTGTTCCGTATCTGTGTCCATTTTTCTATTCCTTTCTGAAGTAAAACTGTTTGGGATCTGGCAATTAGGAATATCAATTAGAAAATGGAATTATGAGATATACAGGTGGTTTTCACCTTTAATGCTGTGCTTACAAACAAGTTCAGTGTAGTACTTCTTTGTTTGCAGATGTCATGTCTTGCTTAGGTTCAAAATATTCAGTAGCTGTTTGCATTTCGATCAGGAAGATCCCCAACTGACTGCTGGTTGTCCATGAGTGCATAAAATGGCATCTTATCTTTTCTCTTGTAATTATTATTGTGAACTTCTATGAGGACAAGAAATAAGTTTACTTTTTTAGAAGAGGCTCTCAAAGAACTGAGTCTGTTCTCTTTAAACTTTTATTATTACTGGCTACTACTGGAAATCTTTACTCTCATATCTCTAAACAGTGAGAGTGAAAGATGTGAGTCCTTACCATTATGATTGCTTCTCTGGGGTTTTCTGGCTGCATGAAGCTGCATGCATGTGTTCTCTGTTAATTTCTTGCATATTGTTTACATCTGTATGCACCTTCCAACTTCAGTTATTCTAGAATAATCTGTGACTGTTATCAGGGCAGTAGGAATGGTACGTCGGCCATAACCTAGAAGCTTATGGTATGTAGCTACTTCAGGAATATGCTCAACATGGTATGGGGGGAATAAAAACCAAACCAACAGTATGAAGCTAAGCACAGACTGACCACTCTCAGTGTAAACATATACTTTAGAGTAGCCAGTTCTAGAATGCTGAAATAAAGTTGGAAACAAATTAACGGAGGGATTTTAGGGATTTGATCAAAAGAAACATTGAATAATAAGGGCAAATTTAAGATTACTTCTAGTATGTAAAGTCTAAGAGGTTTAACAAAAAAAATTAATGGTGCTTCGTGTATACTGTTTCTGGGAATGTTCAGTGCAGTTCTTTGAGATCTAGCTCATCAGAATTTTGTGCAGTTGAATACAATTTATTTTTATTATTTTCTTTTACTGAGCTATGGAGTTTTACTTTCAGTTATGTAAAAATTATTTTTCACAACTCTAAATGTGTAATTTTTAATAATAGTTTTATTAAAATATTCATAGAAGTTAATGTCTTCATGAGCCCAGCGTATTTTATCTGTTTATCTTGATAATATGTATCAACTGTTTTTTCCCATTTCACTTAATCTTGAGTTTAGGCTGTCTCTTTTCCTCTGGGAGTGTCAAGGACTGCATTGGATCAAAGATATGCTTATGAAATACAGACTAAGAGAGAAAGATCTACCTGTCTTAACTTGAGATTTAACTGCTTACTGTTACTCTGCTGTATTTGGTGACTTTGCTCTCTAGATCAATAAGATACTGCAACTATTGTTGTTAATACGTACTTCTCTTAAGATACTTCCTGGAAGCTTATATGCAATTTTCAATTATTTCCATACCTTTGGATCAGTAAGTATTTCTGAAAAGACCTGTACACTTGGAAACGCAGTGGCTTTTGTCATCTTTGGTAGCATCTAGGGTGGAGAATATATATATATTTATATATATATATATTTCCCCTCATATCTGGAGAAAATAGTACTGAAGGAAGTCCTGCTTGTGCTTGTGTAGCTCTCTTACATCAACACAGCTTTTGAATGAAAGAGGTCTACAATTTGCACTGATTGGGAAAGATGTTTGAGTTTGTTCCGATAAGTCTTTTTTACTAAGTTTGACAGCTTAGCTGATTCTTTACATAGTATAAGGAAAGAAAGCAATCTCCTTTGCATAAGCTTGCTGGGAAACGTTTAATTCTATGTTCCAACATTTATTGAGGTTTCTGAGTTATATTCAGAAGTATGAAAAATTGATATTGGGAAGTATGATGATTATTTTTTTCCAGGTAGAACTGTTTTCAGTAGGGTTTCCCTAATCTGGACAGATTTTGCTATGCAAAAATGCATTTTAGCAGATTACATCAGAAGGACACCTTGTTTAGGCTTCCATAACCTTTTAACACACGATAATCTGAATTTATTCCTATGATATCATGATTCTACTAGACTATAAAAGCCTGTCATTATCTCTGTACACATTCAGAATGGTAACTTAGTCTTGTAATGATTTATCATTTACTTCCCTCCACATTACACTTGCTAATTCACTAAGTCTCATTTTGTGCAGTAGAACAGTATTATTAAAAAATCTAATTTATAGGTAGGTAAACTGGGTCACACAGAGTTTGAGGGCTTTGCCAGCTGGCTGACAGCAAGTCAGCTTTAATGAGGAGTAGGCTCAGACTGCCTTGATATTCAGTATGCTTTTATATGTTATCCTATCAGTTGAATATAGTTCACTTGAATTTGAAATCATGTTACTAAAACAGAGCTTTCCTGTGTGGGCAGGCTGGTGGGTGAGTGTGTTAGTGTGTGTGGGGGGGGTGGAGGTGGGGGAAATCACATCAACTGGAAATTAAAGTTTTTTTTCATGCAAGTTAGAGTTTGGCTATGCAAGATACTCCACTGAGATGGTTCACGTCAATTTGAGAGCTCTATTCGGTTTGACTGTGAGGCTGTAATCTGTATTATGGAGTAACTCATTCTACAGTACTCTCCAGTCTTGATGGTAGCAATTTTCCCTTTTTTTTTTTTTTTTTTTTTTTGTTTGTTTTTTTACTAAGCTAAGTATGGCAAATTATCTTTCACTAATCTTACTGATGCTCTATTTAGACCATTGCTGCTCTACTGGTAATGTTGTTCTTGGTTTTTAAATGTCTCCCTGTCATCTGCACACTACACAACTTTCTAGGGCACTATATTATCATGAAATTTTCTTGTGGGTGAAAAATAAATCACTCAAAACTTTTATATGCAAATTATTTGAGAACACACTGATGCTTATGATCTTACCCGAAGTATTCATAACAGCTGCCCAGTGATGACCTAGTTAGGGTTCTGACATGAACACTTACTGATAATACTGTAGACCCTATGCAGATTCCTTAACATTTCCTTCCAATTCCTTTTTCTTTTTTCTTTTTCCATAAGGCTCAAAACTGACAGCAGTAAAACAATTTAAAAGTTTTGTTGTTTGAACTGTGCTATTAGGTACACCTGGAGAGCTGAGTGCTGGTGAAGTAGCTCTGTTGAGCTCAAGATCTAAAGTGAAGCCGGACAGGCCCATTAAGTATTATTACAAGTGGTGGGGACCTTATTAAGTTTGTGATATGAAATATCTTAAAGACCATATTTCATCCTCACTTACCATGTTCCCTGCCACCTTGCCAATGTCGGTTATTTAATGTGAGAATAATGGGTGGGAATGGAAACAGTAGGAGGGTACAGAAATTGTTTCCCATACAGCTTTGTTGCATCTGATTAGTAAATATTAGCAAATATTAATTAAATTCCTTCTTTGCTTTGCTACAAAGAAGGGAGATATTTTGGCTTTAATGTTTTTTTTCTGAATAAGCAAATGACATTGTTTGACCACAAGTTTATTGATTCAACTATCAGTTGAGTTTACACAAGGATAATTATTTGTAAATTGAATGATTGCTTTAGTAGTGTTGTAAAATGTGCATTGAAACATCTGGTGCAATTTTTTTATTCTTGAATAAAAGCACATATGAAATTCCAGCAAATTTTAGCAAAAACCTTCCAAGAATCATGATACTTTCTAGCATGGGAAATAAATACATTGCATTATTCTTTGAGAATCTGAATAAGGAATAACATTTCTTAGCCACTGAATACAAACTTTTCTGAACTGATTAAAAGGAGATATTTACTCTGTAGTATAAAAGTGATTAGTATACCTGAGTATGTATTCTTGGATTATGCATACTTTGAAATAGTACACAAAGAAAACTTGGACAGTGTCGGGTGATTGCTATACATGCATCTTTGTAGACAAAGGAAGTCGTTTATTCATTCTAACAGTCTTAATAATAATAACAAGCTGCATTATTGTGACTACCCTAATACCTGTGGTTTGTAATAAAATTAAAGTTCCGAAGTTGAAAGGGACCCATAAAAACCAGCAGGTCCTACTCCTGTCTCTACACAGGACCACCCCCTAAGAATACCATATGACTGAGAGCATTGTCCAGTTGCTTGTTGAACTCTGGCAAACTCAGGGCCATGATCAGTACCTTGGGGAGACATTTCCAGCGCTCAGCCACCATCTGGTGAAGAACCTTTTTCTATATCCATCCTAACCCTCCCCTAGTGCTGCTTCATGTTGCTACGTTGAGTCTCCTTACACTCACTTGAGAGAGGAGAGCAGCACTACCTCTATGGTTGCCTTGTGAGGATCTATAGTCCATTATGAGATTTCTCCTCAGTCTTCTTTTCTGTGATGAACAAAGCAACTAACTTCAGCCACTCTTCATATGTCTTCTGTAGACCCTTCACTGTGCTTTTGTTGTTTATTTGTCTGTGTGGTCCCAGGATGCTTCTTATAGCACCTATTAGTTGATAAAAATATATTTATACCAGCCCTTTTCCTGCATATTGGACACCTGTCCCCTAAACTCAATACTTGTAAAAGGCATTATACATGGCATTTTACTCTTGTCTTTTAAAAAATATTGGCTTCACTGCTTACTTTTTTATTTTATTATTTTTTTTTGCCAGGATAATTATGCTCACTCTGTTAGTCATAGCCTTCCTTTTTAATTTAATGAACAAATCATTATTTGTGAATTAACTTGTAGTCAGATCAGAGCTGTACATCATTTTTGTGTTGTAGTAAACAGTAGTCAGTGAAGATTTTGACATGGTACTTTTGAAGAAGCCACATCACTGAGGTTGTATGGGCTCTGGCCAGTAAGTCATAGAAGTCAACCTTGTGGAAAAGTATATGAGTCACATCACATGGTAATGGTTGCCTGACATCAGCTTGAACATGCTGTTTTTCACAGAATTAATTACACCTCTATTTTTATATATGTATACCATAGAATTTAATTCCTGTAAAACTTTTTCAATTTATATCTTGGTTACCTGTGCCTTAATTAATCATTGTGCTGCAGGCATGTTAAGCAAAGTGACACGATGGCCCACTAAGATTCATCCTAAATTCAGAGAGGTAAGATCCTTCTTTTATTGTATTAGTAGTTCATATGTGTGTTTACTACCAGAGCACAGAGAAAGCATGTTCATAAGCCTTCTCTCTGAACACACATTCTTTGCATTTTTGGTGACATAGGAGAAAAAGCACAGCCATAACACCATTCCTGATATTGTTTTGAAGTCTGGAGGAAATTTAATTTTCTTCCATGTTGCTAAACTAGTAGATGGCAATAATTAAGGAAAGTTCTAATTGGTATTTCAACTACCATCCATTGAGGTAGACAATATACATTATTTTCCTACTGCTGACACATAAAAGCCATTTATGAGAACACTGACTCAAGAAGAAGTGTCATCATTAATAGAAAGAACAGAGGCTGATATGTGGGCATTACTCTTTCACAAACTATGTGGGCAGCTGTTGTTTCATTATTTTCAACTTATGAATCTCAAGTAGTATTTATAGAGGCAGATAAGGGTTTTCAAATACAAAACTTGAAGAGTAGACATTTATTTATGAAGGCAAATGCTGATTTCTCAAAGTACCATTTGAATTTTTCAGTCTAGTTTCAGGAATCTGTAGTAACAAGGCCTCTGTAAAGAACAAAACAGTGCTTAATGAGTTCTGTTTCATTTTTATGTCTTCATATAGCACCCCATGGCTCTAAATATTTGATATATTATTAAACATATAGAACTGACAAGTAGTATTCAAGCTCAGTAATTATAAGGCATCTACTTATCTCTATATAGCTCTGAGGCTGTAGCAGGAAAAACACTTAAGAGAATGTTTCATCTTCAGCAGAGCAGACAATTTAATTTCAGTCTTGTATGATGTGTATTCCTGCCCATGGAGTACCAAAATGCTTTACAAAACAATCACATGAATAGCAAAATGAATATATGGACAAACTTAGCAATTTGTATCATGCTCAGCAAAGCTAAATGGATGCTTCACTCCCAAAAGTGGATGAAATTCTGCTTGTTTAGTGCTCCAGTGAAAATAAAAATCTCATAGATTTCACTTTTGTTCAGTTCACTTTGAGCTATTTGTTCTTATTAAAACCCAGATTGGTTTGAGTTTTTCACACAGAATTTGAAACTTAAACATATGTGGAATAGAAATGTGAAAAATGGCATTTTCATACTTGGATCTACTCCGATATGACACTGGAATTGTTCACAGGGACTATGAAGCTAACAATTTACAGTAGGTGATCTTTGAAATAAATAGTTAAAAAATAAATAAATAAATTCCAAATTCACAAGTGGAATTAAAGAAATATATCTATCAGTCATTGCCCAATAATTTACTTTCATGTCTTTCTTCAGAGATGTGGATTTATCTACTTAAGTTTCAATACATTTAAAGTGTGATTTGATATTAACCATCCTTGTAATCAGATGCAAAGAGACAAAGGGAAGTGTGGTACCTGAGGTCATACAAGGAGGAGTGTTATGACCTAGAAATGAGTAGGTCCTTGGTCCTCAGGCTTAGAAGAGAGACTAGTAGTTATGAAACACACTGGAAGGGAGGTAAGACCTGTGTCAAACATTTGCACATTGAAGGAGGTACTGTAAGTTGAAGAGAGAAACTCATGAAATTTGCTAGACATGAGTGGAGATCCTGAAGACCCAGCTGTTATCTTTGTGCTTACGATTATACTAGACTTGCTTCTAGCAGATGGCTCTTTTGGCAATGACGAGAAATGCAGACTTGCAAGTGCATCTCTGCAAGTTGGTCACAGGCAGCTTAGTGCTCCATTGAGGGTAAGCAGCATGGTGAAGCCTGGGGACTGGGCTTTTGCTGGCACAAGGATGCTGCTACAAGACTTTATTCAAAACCAAGGCTTACAAATGAGCCAGCGTTGAAGTCTTTGACTGGAGGGAAAAAATAAATAAATAAATCTCCATTTGCATGTGCCATTCCCAGGGAAAAATATACAGAACAACCAAACTTAAAACACTGAACAGAAATATTTTTTTACCAGTAGTTTTTTTCAGTGCTCTTTGGTCTGAAGGGACTTGCATCAGTTGAGAGTCTAGTTCTGAGTAATATTCAGGAGGATCCCAAAATGCATAGCTCAATTGTTACTGAAGTAATCAACTGTTAAAGCTGATTAAATGGATTTTGCCATACCTTGGTTGCTTGGATACCTAAACCAAAATTGCGTTCATGTTATTTTTCTTTTATAGAACCTGAACAAGTTTCATCTGGTCATGTTATGAAACCTTAAAGTAACTTCTCCATTGGTCAAACAATGCACAGCACACCATAGCAATTAAAAAAAAGTAAAGAGGGTAGTGGGTGTCATGGGGTTATCCCTGAATGTAAGTCTGTGACAGGGGGACACAGGTCCTGGGAAAAGAAAAAGGAGAGACAAAGGAGTGAAGGAGGAAAAAAAAAAAGGGAAGGGGTTTGCAGTGACTTGGCCACATGCTCTGGGAGAGGGGGAAGAGCAGAGAGTGAGCAGATAGTTTTAACAAAGAGAAAACACAACGGCAACAATCTGAAGAGGAATGGGAATTTACTAAACTTAACCAAATCTAACAAGACAAGAGAGAGAAGAGTACACGAAGTACTAGTCAAACCTCGACAGGGTGAGGGCAGCATGTGCTTTTCTCTATGGCAAGCTGAGACGGCCAGAGGCAGAGAGTGGCTGGGGTCTGGTCTGGAGTCCCATCCTGCTTTCTCCTCGTACCAAGTCATCCAGGGATGCTGCCCCTGCCCTCAGGGAACCAAAAATGTCCAAAATGTCCAAAAACTATCCACTACTGTTCAGTGCTATACATGTGTTTGTAACAACTTCCTCTCCTGTGGAAATGTTTCTCTCCTGTACAGATTTTATAAGCTGTGCCAGCCTGAACTGCGTATTTTATAGTATAAAATACTATTTATAGTAAAATAAATACTATTTATAGTTTCTGAAAATGCCTACAACGGCCTAACAACTATGTAACAACTATGGTTACAACACTTGTTTCTATTTCATGCTACATCATATGCAAACTGCTTAAAGCAAAATGAGAAATCCATTTTACTAACTAAACCTGCACTATTTCTTTGGTTACTTTGCTATCGGTATTGATAGTTTCGTAACAAGTTGTCAGTGTCCACTCACTGAGTTTCCCTAATACGCACCAACTAGACAGTATTACCTAGTCTTTGAAACAAACCAGCCATTTCAAGTTGTACGAATAAAATAAAATATAAAGTAAAATACAGTCATGACAGTGATATGCTGAATGATAGTGCTGATGTGATGTGCCACTTCTGAATGACTACTGGGGAGAAAAAAGCTTTTTTTTTTCTCTTTTTAAAGTACCTACTATTTTCATGATAACACGGACTGCTCTGCAGGGCATATAGCTATAACACCATTTTCACTACATTAATTTTTAAAATGTTTATTGTTCATTTTTGAAATGTAAAATTTAGACATCTCAGCCTTACTCTATGGGCATCCTGATCATGGCATGTAGCTGCTATCAAATTACTGTACTTGTATATATCAATCAAGAATATATTTTGAACACACTTAACTCAGTAACCCTTTACTTTTTGTCATATACTTCTTCAGTAGTCTAGAGTGAAAACTGTATAAGCACCTGAGCGACAACAGTAACACTAAACAGTAATTAATACTGACTAACAGGTCAGATTAGCCAGAATTATTCCTTCTTGTTTATAAATTTTCTAAATATTTTATGAGTTTCAGTTTAATCTGCCTCATATTCTGTACTGTTTGATGTGTAACTGTGCTTTTAAAGCAAGATAATTGTTAAATTTTAAGTAGGTAGGTATTACATATTTTTTTTATCCCTTAAATTCAGGCATAGAGAAAATTTTGTGCAGTCTTTTGAAAATCTTGAAAATAAGGTGAATCAGCTTTTAAAAATATTTAAAATGCAAATTCCTGAATTATTGAAAGCAAGGGCTACTCAGTATTTGTGACCCTTCCTGGCACTGCTCGATTTATAAATGTAGCAAACTTGCCCTTGGCATTTGTGGAGCCTTATAATAAATGTGGCTTCTAAAGACAGCAAATACAGAAGACAGAAAAAGGGAGTTTTCTTTAATAAAAGAAACAGACCTGGTGATCTCTATGAGCAGATAAAATCTGTGAAAATGCAAGCCCTTGCCTTCAGTAATTAATTGGTAGGTATAGTTTGAAAACAGCTTCACAAAAACAGGATCCCTACAGTTTCTTCTTGCTCTTACTTGAGTTTTCCTTAGGAATCTTCTTTCCAGTACTATATAGAAATGGCTTTTCTTTGGTGCAAAGAATGCTGTAATTTTAAGTGAAACAGTCACTAAAAGATAGAAGACATACATATTTAAAGCTTCTAGTCAATAAAATGGGAAACACATGTCAATAAGAATTGAATATGGATCCTAACTATAGCAAATACAGCAACAACAACAACAAAAGCAACAAAACCAGGCCACTGATTTGATATGATGTATTCCTTTATTGTGTATGCTTCTGTACTTAATCACTGCCATTTATAATTCAATATTCAGGACTTAAAAATCAAATTGCAGTTCTTATTTCTTGTAAGACTCCTTATACAGGAGAGGGTTGGTGTCAGCTTGATACTTCAGTATTACCCACAGCTCTTTCATGCAGCTGAAAAGTACCATACTGAAGAACTTGCACTGAGCAAAATACCTTTTTAATTTTTATTACAGATAGTAGGAAAAAAGGTGAGGAAAATGAAACAAGTTAAGAACAAACTTCCTAGCAGTTATCACCTCCTTTTCATAATTCTTATTTCCATTCCCATTATCTTAATGAAGAAAAAAAATGAAGCTTGCTGATTTAAAATCAACACTGATAGTTGTTGGATTGAAACGACTGTTTTGCAGTGGACTGTATGTTTTTAATCATAAGTCAAAAAGCCCCCCAGCTAAAATTATGCCTGTGGTTGGCAACTGTGCAGTCTGATGGAAGTTGTATATTAGAATTTGCAAATTACTTTGTACCTAGGAGAAAAGTTGTTCTCTTTTGATTATTCTACCTCATTAAAAAAACACTGTCTATTATGTAGAGACCAGAAGACCGTTTCTATATGCTGGCTCATTATTCCTCTATCTATAAATTACTTGACATCATATTAATATGATTTTGAGATTAAGCCAAGTTAGAGCAGAGTGCCGTGTAAGAATCTTTTTAGTCTATGTCCTGTGTAGTCAGATAGAAAATATTCATTTGTTTTCTGAAATGCAAGACTGTGCACAGACTGTGAGAATCTCAAATTAGTCATTCTTAATTCATTACACCCCCGTGAATTTTTGTGTGTAAATCACGTGACATACCAGTGCATATGTTTCATTGAGTATGATACTTCTTATTTAGTTTTTAATCACCTTTCCTTAACTTTTCTCATAGTTAGATTTTATAAGGAATCAAGGTAATGTTTTAATATCCCAATTATGGTGTTTAAAATTCACTTTTATTTCCAAAAGATGTATTCTGGTGCAGTTTATTCCCTATAACATTCCCTAGTAATTTCTTTAACTTGTAGAGTAACTCGTATCAAGTTTTTAGAAGAGCGGCTGAAGATATTTGATCTTCAGCTAGTGCATGATGATGTACCTTTGATGACTTCAGGGAATGGTATTTATTTACAGTAACTACAGAGGTGTGCCACCAGCATACAAAATACTTTGCATGAAACTGTCTCTTTCAAGGCATAGGAAATAGTAGAACCACAAGAAAAAAATTATATTTCTTGCAGCTCTGGGAAGGATATTAGGTGAACTCTCCAATAGTATTTGTGCACACTGCCTTACAGGGAATTAAGTTAAGACATCAAAATATTCAGACAAATATTGACAACTGGCTGTGTAAACTTAGTGTTCCCTCTGTGCACTGTAAGTTCCAACGTATCATTTCTCTACACAAATTTCTGTTTCACCCCATACACATGATGCCACCTGAACTGCTTAATGTTTTTTCCTGCCTGGCTGGAAGGAATAGAGGGGGATGGAAGTTCTTAACTTGATTTTTTATTTTTCTCTCAGATGTGCATTAAGATGTGTGTAACAGATATTCACCTATAAGTGCATACCAAATACACAGCAGATTGAAATACTGTTTGTAACTGTTAGGGTTCTACGCTGCTTGCAGAAAGTAAACCATAAATCAATGAGTTTTGTCTTTTTGGATAGTACTATTTGCTCCTGTATATTTTTATCTTAGCGATCTACAGAGGTATTTGAGAGAGAAGGCTTCTTTTCTCCCTGGCATTTTTGTCAGTAAGAATGCAGTTCTGAATGAATTGTTTGTTCATGGTTGTGAATGAGATGCTGGAAGACAAAGGGAATGTGAAAGGCAGAAGATGAAATAAAAGATCAGGCATAGCAGAAGCCTTGGCTCTGTTATCTGCAGTCTGCAAACAGTCTTGTTGAACGTCATTATCTTATTGAATTTTCAGTATAGTTAATAGGTCACAAGATAGTTACTGAGCAGTTAGTCAAAAAATAAAAATATAAGGTAAATTATTATTTTATTTTTTTTACACATTTCTATTTGTGGATTTTGCCCATGCTAACAGGTGCTTCACAGTTATAAAAGCTGAAAGGTCATTGTGTTAAAATGCCACCTACTGCAGGTGCCAGAGCAACACAGCAATGGCAAAATGTTAGTGGACAGAACATCTGGGACAATGCCTCCTGTCCTTGTCTGGCAGGACTGAATACTGAACTTTCTTCTTTAACCTCTCCTGTTTGCACTTTCCTGTAAGATGGACCTCAGAATGGAGCAAGACTGTATAGTCTTTTTGACAGAGTCGCTCTGAGAGTGAAACAATTCCTTTTCATCTGTTGTCCACCCCTGGGCACCTAACATAACTTTTTTTCAGTGTTTCTCAAACCTTTTCACTGGAGCATTTTTCAGAAAAATATGTAGTACTTCTCCATCCCAAGCCGAAAGATATTTGGAGAGTTGTTAAAATCATTACCTGCCCTAGGATTAAGCAATTCAAATACATAGTTAGGCCATTATTTCCCTCTGTATTTAGCTCTGGTGAGGCTGCATCTCAAGAATTGTGTTCAGTTTTTGGCTCCTCACTACAAGAAAGACAGCGAAGCCCTGGAACATGTCCAGAGAAGGGCAATGAAACTTGTGAGGGGTCTGGAGCACAAGCCTTCTGTAGGTATGGTAAAGTGAGGACAGTTGGACTAGATGATCTTGTAGGTCCTTTCCAACCTTGTGATTCTACTGTTCTATGATTCTATGATTAAAGTTCTGCAGAGTTAATGAGACACTCTTCCATTACTCCTTTTTCCTGACATCCAAGGTCAATTCACTCAGGGGACTCTCAACTGTACATTCATGATCCCTGGTTTTGCATTACTCTATATTCTCTACTGTAGACCTCTAGTTAGTAGCATCTATTAGCATTTTGATGAGACCCTACAGGCTCCCTGCTGTTATTTCCATGTAGCTCTCTCCAGACATTGTGATACACCATGCCACCACACACCCTACAGCTGTACAGCCTTCTGTACACTGGCTTAGCCCGTACTCACATCTCCAGTATCTCACAGTGACCTTCATTTTGTGTGGCTTTCATTTTGTGGCACCTAGACCCATTACTTGATCTTTAATTCAATTCTAACATGCATCGCTCCAGGAGCCAGACCCAGCTGCTGGTAAGTGGTAGCTGGGCTGAAGATGTGCCAGGCTGGGAGTACCCACTTTAGTAAGGGTCTCTCCTTACACCACTTACGGCAGCTCTGGATAGTTGAGCAAGTTCCTGCACAACTTTTCTTCCAAAGAAGGCTTAAACCTTCTGGTTGGTGCTGAGTAGCCCAAGAGCTACTCAGAGTCATCCTGAATTTTCTTTAATGTAGGTAAGAACAGATGGCTAGCAGAACACAAATGAAGTGTGGTAGGTCTCTACTGGGTGGCCTATCTCAGGCAGGGGTTCAATTGACCCTGTCTGTTCAGGGCAGAGGCAGGCTGGCCTCATCCATCACAGGAACAGCATATGAGAAGCTACTCAGCTGGTACCAAGTCTGTGGGGCTTCTGACTTTTGTTATTCTCCTGATGGGTGACTCTGACAAAATCTATTAAGCTGCGTATACCATGCTTTCCCTCTCAGTGAAACCTATGTAATGCTCTCAGATTGCTTGGAAAGCCTGCTGAGATCTAGCCAAAATAGACAATGTAAGAGTTAAGTCTTACTATTTCATTATTAATTTGCTTCACTATCATCATTATATATCTAACTTTGGGACTTGCTTTCTTCTCTGTTGTTTTGAAGTTTGCTATGTTACTGTTTTTAATATGTGTAGCTGTAATTATGGATATCAGTGCATATGCAATGAATGAGTGTAAGTACATGCTTACTGACCTTGCTTTCAATAAACTTCAAGTATTTGTTGTCTTACTATAGACTTCTTATAAACTGTTTAGTTATTGAAGTTGCTAATTTTTACTGTGAAATACAGAAGTGGAAAGCAGATATATTTATATCCTCAAGTGACTGCTTAATTTTAAAATGAGCCTGCATATTGTTTTCTCTTGACTCAGTCCTGGAAAGTGGTGAACAGTTTTGTCTTGATAAATTCAAATGAACTGTTCACCTATTTAACTGTTAATGAGATAAAGATGGGCTTTGTTGGATTGGATTCTGCTTGACAAAGACCATTAAATTTTAGATATTTGCTATGCTGAGAAGAAATTAATTTCATACTGAAGATAACAGCCTAAAACACTGGGGGCAATGTTTCTTAAGCTCTTGCAAAATGATAAATTTAACTTGAAGCTACCCAGCCTTTTGTAATATAAATGATATCATCCCAAGGATGCTGATTTTATTTATTTATTATTTATTATTATTATTTTTCTAAATGACTGTCACTTTCTGTAGTTGCCAACTAATAAACCTAGGAACTTATAAGGAATCTAGATGCCCACATTATATGCCTAATTTTAGCCTTTAAACTCGTTTTAATATCCCTTGGAAAAATAGAGGTCTGCAGCACAGCTGCTGACACATCCTTAACTATAGCATTGCTACTGGGCGCTGCTCTAGTACAGTACATATTTCTTTGTGAAAGAACTGAAAGCTGCAATAATACAGCTTAACTTTATGGTATCGAAATTCTCAGTGTTTGTACCTCCAGGGAGAAAAACAATTAGAGAAAGACAATCTACCTAAATAGGCTGGGAAACTGAATTGCACTGTCTATGCTTCATTACCTTCCCTCTTTCTCATCTCACACTTTCCACAAATAGCATGATTATGTTTACCTGACATCTTCATGCTTCCCTGCTGAGCAAGCTGAGGAAGCCTGGCAGCTGAGATCAGCTGTGCTTCCTATGAAGAACAACTTATATTTAAATGGTCCAATTCTTGAACCATTTCAGTGAGAATCTTCAGAACACCCCTGATGTTTCCCTAAGAAGAAAAATCTCTGTAATGGCAGTAGGCATTCTTTTTGTTTGTTTGTTTTTTGTTTTTTTTTGTTTTGTTTTTTTAAATGAAATGATAGTAACTAGTATTAACTTGTCTGAAAATGCATTGATAGTAGTTTACTTGCTGGATAGAAAGGCATGGCCAGAAATGCTAAATGTTGATGCAGTGAGTGCCATGACTGGTAGGAAGCTTAACAAATTTTTCTGGAAGGTGACTCTTATCAGAAGTTGTTCAAGAGTGTTTCTTTTCAGAAGCTATTTTACCCTGCAACAGTAGTCCCTTCAGGTTGTACTCAAAATATCTTTTACTGATATAAGCCTAACTATAAAGAAAAAAGATCTGGAAGAAGGTCTGAAATGAAATGAAAGCTACCAAAATTTTTTTCAGTGACTACTTTGGAGAGCTGAATCATAAATCCAGACCAACAAAAAGACTTGAGAAATACACAGGCTACCCTTATAAGTAGCAGGTACTTTTTTTTTAGACTTCTCAGGTAATAGAGAACAACTCAGCGCTTTCTTGTTCTTTCTTGTTCTGATTTGCTAAATTATAATGCTGATAACCAAAGTACAGATAATTTGGCACAATTCTTCAAATTTGAAACCAATATAGCATGCAAGAATTAATGACATTTCATTATGCTTACTGCCTAATTAATAAACTATGTCTGTATGAGTCTTAGCAACAGCATACGGGACCTGGAGATCTGATCTGCATATCTTATATTACACTAATCTATGCTCAAAGTCTTCAATCACTAATTCAAGTAAAAGATTTTATATTAAAGTATGTTATTGCATTAACATTTAAAACATCTGTAAAGGTATGTAATTTCTGCAAGCACTGTTTCATGCATTTTTGTAAACTATAGAAAGCGATATAAGTGACCAGACCTGCTCTGATTTATATGCTTGTGGCTTCTTATTTGTAGTGCTTATTTAAAAAATAATAGCCAGTTAAGTTTTCTAGAGGTTTTAGAACCAGTAGGTTTTAACTGGAACTTAGTGACTCTTAGGCTTAAGTTCTATCTCCTGTCTCCACATTTCCTCTTCTAGTGCCAAGATAATATTGATAACAGCCAACACCATCTTTCATAGTTTACCTTAGATTTTGGAAACAAGCCATTTATACAATCTTGTTAGCCTTTCCTCTATTTTATTTCTCTTGAACATCAGCACATTTCTATCATAGAATCTGGCAACATTAATTTTATCAAAACTCATTATGTCCCAATGACATTGTTTCGAAATGCCCTCAAATCAAATATGGGCCACTGAGATCTTTCCCATAAATAGATTTAAGTTCTAAGTAAGACTGAACAAATGGAGATCTTTTAGCAATATGAGGAAGTCACCAGCTGAGTGACCTAAAAGTGTGTGTGAGAGAGAGAGAGAGCTGAACTCAGAGGTAGGACCTAGCTCTGAAACAGCTTCCAGAACAGGCAGCCAAATGGCTGCTGTGGTGGAGTGCCTTGCTCACCCAATTAGTTCTGGCAGAAGGTGTCACTGATGCAACTTTGTTGCTTTTAGAAACCAACTTGGCATTTCTATGAAATGCTGTGTCACATAGCTGTGCATCAGGTCATTGAGAACTAGCCATAAGGCTTCTATGTTTCAGGGCATTTCATAGCATTAGGTTTAATCAGAGACCTTTCTGTTGGTGTCTGCTGTGTGCTAAACTACAGATTGGTTAGTTGCACAGAAAATATCTGTTTTCTGTTGCTATTAAAAAGAAATGAGAAGGGGGGGGGAAGAAGAAGAAGAAGAAAGAAAGAAAAGAAGAGAAAAAAGGGAAGAACAATTTTCTAGGCCCATTTTTTGAGAATTAGAAATAAACAAGTCCATTATTAATAACCCAATAAAAATCTCTTCTGCAGCGACTATATTGGGTCAACTTTGTGCTTTGTGATGAGTGTCAGTCTGCCTGCTTGCACTGATTAAAATAAAACTACAGTGATTTACACCTGTGTTGACTCAGCACACTTGCCCTTGTAAGTAGCCTGTGATAAAATAGATTAATAAATAAAATAAAAGCACAAACCCTGTACTATATAGATATTGTTTAAATAATTCATTATGGCCATGGGGATAGAAGTAAATACAAAGAAAAATGCTTGCCTTTTGAAGTACTAGGAAGAGCAAAGTCTTTTTTCAGATTGGAGTAGCTCATATTTTCTTGCTATGTACTCTTCGAGAACTTATAAAAGTGCACAACTTTTTAGGGTCTCTCTTATTTATGTGGCAAAGCTGACATAGTTCCATAGATCGAAGTACTGTTCACAACTCCAACCACTGAAACAAACGTGACCATGTAACATATAAACTTGCAGTTCATTTGTTAAGTTGGATAACAGCCCTGCTAACATACTTTATGTCTTCTCACTATAAAACTCAGAAGCAAATTACTCCAAAATTCCACACTAAGCAAGACAACTTATTGGTTCCAGCACACCTGGGGAAAAAAAAAAAAAAAAAAAAAAAAAAAGAAAAAAAGCAGTAAAGTAACTTTTAGTGATTGGATGCTCCAGTTATTTTTTGAGCTACTTATAAGTCTTTGCTGAAGTTTATAGGTCTTACTAACGTCTTATCAATTCTTCCAGTTCTATGCAAGTCAAACATATTCACTCTACCAAAGGCATTAGAAATATTCTCAAGGTAGGATTTTAACAAGTAACTTCAGAGCCATATGTAGCTCCACACCCAGCAGATGACTCAGAACACTGTTGTTCAGGCTTTTTTCTGCCATGTCTTATGGGAAGCAGTTCTGATGCTATAAGTATTAACAGATGAGATGCATCCTGCCTTGCCCCTTCAAAGAGTTATAGAAATGATGAAATAAAAAATTCCTTCTTATGTTCAGTAATTTGGAGTGAAGGTAACATGTGTCAGTGGAATCAACCTATGCCACAAATGAAGTTCAGGGCAAGAAGTTGGTATTGCTTCCTATTTGTGACTAGAAGTATCAAAAAAGATTTAGTCAGTTCTGACTTCTTTCTGATGGAGATGGATTAGTATATCTAATCATCTGCACAGTCTGTATTGTGTCTTTTCTGAATGAAACAGTTAAATTATGCAAATTAAGCCAGGTAGGGGTACCTGAACAGCAGGTTTGTCTGCACTCTGCCTAGTCTCCAAGATGAGCAAAATATATGCAGCCAGGGTGGTGGGGTGGGCTAACTAGGATGCTGAGCTGAATTTGCAGCTTGTTAACATCATCATTTAGTTTTTGACCTTGATCTGAATTGTCATGACTGATTTTAGAGTTGCTTTCACTTTCATACAGCACTGTGTGCTGTACCTTATATGTTATTAAAGCCTGATGCTATGCTATCCTTCTCCAATTTCTTCATCAGATAGGTTACAATGACAGAATACTGGGACACAGTTTCCTATGAGAGAATGGCGTAAATATGACAATCTTTAAACTCTGAAATTTTTTAGCTACTGAATGCCAAATCTGATAAGAAAGTATTCCAAGCACCTTCTTTTTGTCTCCCTCAATTTCTTTCTTTACTTTTGTGAAGGCAATATACTTAAATAATGGATGTTAAAACCCAGCTGAGTTTAAATCAAAGGTAAAGAATTCCACTGACTTGACTTTGGCTGGGATTTACCTCAGGGTATTTATTAACTTATTCTGCATTCACATTTGTAAGATCTGCTTAAAAAGAATATCACAGTATTGCCCAAAAAGGTCACAGTATCTGTAAGATGTATAATTTTACAGCACCAAATACATGTTACCTGTAAATAATTACAGAATATTGGCTTCTTGATCTGTAAGTTTCTCTTCTTCCTCCAGCAGTATCACTGCCACAGTCTTAATTTTTTGTGTCTTTAATTTTTGTGTCTTGGTCTCTATCATGATTGCCTTAGAGTAGCAGGGAAAGAGCATTTAGCTGGCCCAGTAGCCAATGGAGGAATTAAGATTTGGCTCTAGGAGACTTAATCTTGTAAACATGGTTCCATTCTAAAATAGTGTAACATCCACAACACTGAAGAGATTTTCTTTGTACCTGGCAGCATTGATATTTTGATAGGTATAATATTCAGCAGGAATTTCCCATCTGCTAGTGAAGGGAATCAAATACAGGACAACAAATATGAACAGATGGCTCAAGATTAAATGCTGTAAGAAAAGTCTAGGGATGTTTGACCATTGGGAAACATTTGTGGAAAAATTCCTCTGGAATGATGAACTCCTCTGGAGTTGTTGGAATCAGCTTTTCTGCTTAAATATTCTGAGATGACTACACCAATGGAAGTGATCAGTGTCACTGTTGCCTCTGCTGTTTGGTCTTCACAAACATTCAGTGTCAGTGAATGCAGATGGGTATAATTTTTTCCAGAGGTATTCAATGACACACCTTTGTTTCAAATGCACTTTCATGTTAGATGCCACTTTTTCAGACTGCCCCTCTGCTGTCATCAGTCACATGGCTACAAAATGTAATAGAATATTGATGGGGAGGTTCAGTCTCTACTGCCATACCAACATCTGCCTCTGATGTTGTGAGCCAACCTAATAACATAAGAGGTATTACTTTTGGAGCTGCCCTTGCATTATAGACATGCAAGAATGTGGAAGAAACGGAACTGCAAGTGGAAGAAGGGTAACCGAACATCAGAATATAATCACAGAATTATGGAATTGTAGGGGTTGGAAGGGATTTCTAGTGATCATCTAGTCCAGCGCCCTGAAAAGCAGGATCCCTAGACCAGATTGTGCAGATAGGTGTCCAGGTAGGTCTTGATAATCTCCAGAGAAGGAGACTCCACAGCCACTCTTGGCAGCCTGTTTCAGTGCTCTGTCACCCTTACTGTGAAGATCTTATGCACATTTGTGCAGAACTTCTTTTGCTTTAGTTTGTGGCTATTTCCCCTTGTCCTAATGCCACACACCACTGAAAAGAGCCTGGCCTCATCCCGTAGCCCCTCCAACACCTTAGATATTTATGGACATTGATCAGATGCCCTCAGTCTTCTTTTCTCAAGGCTGAACAGGCCCAGATCACTCAGCTTTTCCTTGTAAGAGAAGTGCTCCAAGTCCTTTATCATCTTTGTGGCCCTCCACTAGACTCTTTCCTGGAGATTCCCGAATTTTTTGTTCTGGGGAGCCCAGAACTGGACACAATATCCCAGGTGAGACCTCACCAGGGCAGAGTAGAGGGGGAGGATCACTTCCCTCAACCTGCTGGCCACCCCCTTTTTAATGCACCCCAGGACAGCATTGGCCTTCTTGGCCACCAGGGCACACTGCTGGCTCCTGGCCAACATGTTGTTCACAAAGATCCCCAGGTCCCTCATGGCAGAGCTTCTCTCCAGCAGGTCATCCCTCAACCTGTACTTGTGAATGTGGTTATTCCTCCCTAGGTGCAAGACTCTACACTTGCACTTTCTTAATAGAAAGATTGGCTCTTCAAACAGGTAAAGAGGAATATATATATATATATATATATAATATTTAAGGAAATACAAAAAAGAAGACTGTGTTGTATGCTAACATGGAAGTAGATTGTTAGCAGTACCACCCATCTGGAACTAAATCTCTTGCAGCGGGAGGAAGATAAAGGCATTAATTAGAAAGCAAAAATTATTGAGAAATAAATGAAGTATGCGTAAAGGCAAGTCAAATGAACTTAGTGTTACTTAGGGGAAGGTTGATATTTCCTGGAGTCTTGAAAATATACTGTAAAAACAAACAAAAACACACACACACACACAAAAACCAACTCTCTAGTCTTCATGACAACCTTTAGAATGTGTCACAAGATTAGAAAACTCACAAAAGATCATACAAATGAAAAGGAAAGCTGCAGCTTTTTGACTGTACAGATACAATGAGACCTGTCATATGTCTAACTTATAGAGCGAATTAAAATAGGGACTGGGAAGCATCTGTATGAAAAAGAATGGATAATGATAATGACTAGAGGCCAAAGTTTATTATGGTTCCAAAACGAAGCGAACTAGTTGCCTAGCATTTCTTGTATGATTAATGAGTGTTGTAAGACATGAATGCAGTATGGATTTGGAAATGCATGCTTCCAAGTTTAAACTAACAGTACAAGACCTAACACTGTCCAGTTTGTTAGATATCTATGTAATGTTCACTCTAAGACTGGAAGAGAAGGAACTCATAAAATTAAAAAGACCATCCCCCTTCTTCCCAGTCTTCCTCTTTGGATGTGGTTCTATACAATACTGTGCCACCAGGACTTTTGCTGGTGTTTTATTTCGCTAACAGATCTCTTTTCATTTAATTGGAAAGGAGCAAAGCCTGCAGGTTATGTAAAATACCTTTCTTTTTTGGCACTTTTTGGATTGCACCTCACGGGAATCTGTCTGAAAAATTACTGAATCTTACCTTGAAAGCACATCTGATTTCAAATCATGATCTAAAAATACAGTTTGTATAATTTAGCAGAAAGTTTATAAACACAATGCCTGTTTCAATATAATTTTACCCTTAGAGATATCGTTTAAACCTAGACTCAAATTTCCACAGCTTTTATCTATCACCTCTTACTGTCAGCAATATCCTGATCAATAGAAACAAGCCCAACTTATGTAAATCTAATTCCTTTCTGTGAGTTCTGCACAACTCTTGGATGACTGCAGCAAAGCCAATAGAAAACGAAACAAAACAAAACATTTCCTTACCAGAAGTATCCCCGTTCTTACCAAAAGCATTCCCTTTCTCAGAGTTAGCAAAGCCACCCTCAGGCAAGTGGTGTGGCAGAGGTACTGTTTTACAGGACTCATTCATTCGGACTCTGTTATAAAAGGTGACTAAGCCTCCAGGCTTATGCAGGGTATGTGCAGTGTGTTAGCTTTGGACCAACCCTCTACCCCGGGGGGAGATCTGGTGCTGTAGGAATATTGTCCTTTCTCTCTCTTTCAAACAGTTAGTGTATATATTACTGGTCATGTGCTGCACATTGTACATATATTTCCTTGGGCTGGTTACTGGTATCTAAATGAAAATTATAGTAATTATGTCATAGCTCTTCATGCATAGTAGCCGTATCAGTTGTAGAAGTGTATTTGATATTTCAGAAAAAAAAGAACAAGAAAAAAAACAACCTCTGAAACTTTAAACTGAAGGGTCTACAAAATGGAGGTATGGACTTTGCTAATGCTGATAACATAGTGGCATAGATAATTTTATTCTCATGGTAATCCTTATATGTTCCTAGATTTATATAGATTTATATAAATATAAACATTTATGGTATGTCAGATTCTTCATGTTCACCTTCATTCTTGCAAACTTGCATCAAAATCCTCTTATTTTGCAGTTGAAGAATTTAAAGTGACATAAGGTTTTAGAAGGTATTGTGTCATTTCTGCAACATAAAAGTTCATTATTGGCTTAAGTCAGGAGGTAATTGTACATGTGGTACTTGTGGAAAAATAGCCTGGTATGTTTGGCTGACACCACAAAACCTTTCTCAGATTATGTGTGTTAGGGGTATATGCATATGCCTGTGTATGCGAAAGACAGAGGTAGTACCTTTGCATATGACTGTAAATTCATTCTTATCATCAAATAATGTACACCAGAAGAAATTTAGTCAGAGTATTCCTCCTCAGGTGAAAGCCAAAATGAGAAATGTTATTTTTTGTCTTCCAGTGTGAAAACAACTCTTATTCTGGACTATACAAATTGTGCACTTTCCACATGTTCGTCCCCATCTCTTGCTGATCTGTTTGAGAATTGTTTTATGGAAATGATGTGGAAGTGTCTGAGACATAGACTAGGTCAGAAACTGCCTCCCTCAACAGCTATTGAGGGAGGGAATAGAGCAGGCAAATTTATGACAGTTTGACATTTCAGATAATAGAGGTCAGTCCTTCAAGTTGCAGTCCCCCTGAGATGGGTGGATTTCTGCAGGTGAATATAGAAAGAGCTGGTACCATTAAATTGTCTCTTTTCTGCAAGTGAAGCATATGATGATAGGCTGGAAGAAAAGAATTTATTTAATTATTGTGACCCAAATTCTAGTTCCTTTCTGATCCCATTCATTTCTGTGCTACAGGGGAAGAATGGGATTTGAATTTCTAGAATAAATTCTCATATTGTGAATGAACTGGAATGATGTGTACTACTACATCTCATTAGAAAAGATTTCCCTTTTCTGTACTCTTGTATTAAGATTTTATAATTGTTCACTGACAATACTATTTATGACATCAGAGACTGAATTAATATTGATTTTTGAGGACTTTTTGAAATGAAAACGCTTATTCTTTAGGAGTATGAACTAACCCCATCCCCTGTTGCATCTTTCCACCTCACACTTTTTAGCAGTTACACAGGCTAGGGCTTTTATTATTTGTGTAGCTATTTTCATTTATTATTATGAGAATCTTATAATTACATACTTTTCTAATAATATCAGATTTAATAAAATTTATTGGCTTTCTTTTTCAGAAATGGAAAAATCCCCTCAAATAAAGAAAACCAATGACACTCCTAAAATTAGAAATATGACTTTATTTGTTTGATTTGTGTTATTGAAAGTAGATTTTTATTATTTTTTAATTTCAATTTATTCTGAAATATCAATTTTTAAACTAGCAGGAGAAGAAATAAAGAATTAAAAATCAATATAAAAAGTGGAAAAATTACACTCATTTTAGCTTCTTGATGTTTAGACAGAAATTGTTTTGCAGACACTTAAGAAATTAAAATAAAGCATATTAGCAATTTTTGTTATTTACATTAATCTAAACTGTAGAATCAGCTGTAACAGGATTTCCTGGAAAAGCACGAACTGTGTGACTCAGTCCTTGAATGTCTATAGATGTTTACATGATTCACTGGTGAGGAAAGAAGGACCTTCATTTCTCCCCTTACTAATTTTGGACAAAGTGAGCATCCCAGCTTTGACTCCTCATGCAGTAAGTACCTTTGTCATCTGGCCCTCGCAGTTGAGCAGATCTGTGTAGAATGTAGATCCTGGAATCAAGGAATCCCATGAAAGATACCCCTGTCTGTTATCTTACCAGATTGGCATTGCCTTCTTGGCAAGTTAAAATTTGCAGTTCTTGACATTTGCTATCAAACTAAGAGTGGAAGGTGTGAAGCTAGAAATTAGAAAAACTGGAGTTCTTGTCTTTCTTAAAGACCTTCCAATGTCACATTACTGTGTTAATGATTATGCAAGCCAGGAATTTCCTATGGGGCTGACTTCAGCAAAATTATAAACTCTTCAAAACCAGAAAGGGTTTGAAAAATAAATGTTAAGAAATCAGAATAAGAAGCAACAAAGATTAGAAGAACATAACATCATGTTTCTTGTGGGGAACTGTGTGATCAGAAATCAAAGCTGCAAAAAAACATTTAGAATAGCTGCTGTATACGAGTTAGTGTTGTCAGTCTGCCTATGTCTAACATTCATTGTCTTTTGCCTGTTTCAGAATGTTGTTGAGGTTTCTTCTTTCTGCATTCCCACAGCAAATATTTATTGAAGGCGTGCTTTACTGTATTATTCCTGTAACTGCAACAGGTATTTTTAACCAGGCATGGTCAGAATCACAGTGCTGAACACAGCTTCCTTTGCAGGCCTGAGAATTTTTGTTCAGGTTGCTAGACTCTGCGAGATCTTCCCCGGAGTTGATATCCCCACTTGTAAAAAGTTTATTAGCAGAATACCTGCACATACCAAACTCACATTTTCATGTTGATACAGATACCCTTTCACTTTTTATTTTTATTTTATTTTTAATGATGCATAAAATAAGAAATTAGTGTGCTTACTCTAGGAAAACTTCTGGGGTTTCTTTTTTGTTTGTTTTCGTTTTTCTCTCATCAGCAGTGGAAGGAGAGAAAGAAATGTTATTAAAATTTTCTCTACTATGATCTGTTGCTGTAGAACAACAAACAACCAAAAAAAAGGTGAAAGAATAAGTGTAACTTTATTTGAGAATCTTGTTAAATCTCACAGTAATGTTGATATATCAAATGTGCATTTGTACTAAAAGGAATTGAATTTGTTCAACATAAATTGCTTTTGAACAAAGAATCCAATATTCCTCAGGTTGAAAGTTCACAATTTAGGCCTGATCCACAGCTCAGATGAGTTTTCCTATTGGCCACAGTAAATGTCACATCAGGTTCAATCAGGCATATTTATTGTAATTGATTTCTGTCTTTTTCAGAAAAAAAAAAAAAAAAAAAATAGGAAAAATAAACAACCAAAAAAATCTTTCTCCTTTGGTAAATAAATATTATGTTATTGATTCCTGGAGTCTGTAAACTGCGACAAAAGCAAATTGATATCTTGAAGTTTGTATGACTAAACTGGAGGACTGGAGGTGAGCACTATTCACTCCACTGTTCAGAACACCTAAGCTCTGGTGCAATGCTATGCAGTGTCAAACACTGGTGATTAATATCTGTTCTGTGCTAATTCTGGTTACACCAGCACATTACTTTATTGTTTAATAATGTCTCAGTTAGGAAAACAGTCTGAATTCTCACTCAGTCATAAAAACTTTGGGCATGTTATTGTCAATTTTCATCCAGGAAATGGCACATCTCCCTATCATCCTACCTCTCTTTAATCATATTGCCCTTGCTTATGTTTGCAATATAATAATTAATTGTAATACATATAGGCTTCATCTAAGTTGGCAAACTTGAGCCCATATGAACAGATTGTATCGCAAAAAAGGGTGCAACTGAGAACCTCAAACCATGGTGCAAGTATTTCAAGTGGTGTACTTCTCACCAGTTCTTGTCCAAGTCCCATAACTTCCCAGTAATGAAAAATGAAGCCTCAGAGCACTTCTTTTGGTTTAGTTTTATTTGAAAAATGAATTACCTTTTTTTCTGAGACCACCCTGTGAAATGAATGTAAGTGGGGACAGTTGGAAGAGGTTCTTCATGTTTGTTTGCTGAATGCTGAACAGGAGCATATGAGATATGCCTCTAGATGACTGGAATAGAAAGAAGTTGCCTCTTAACAGAGATTTTGTCCATTCTTCACATAGTATATTATAAATTTGTGGAAAAGTTCTTTTGGGCCTGTTTCTTTTGGGGTTTAGTAGACAGTTAGTGCTTTCAGGAATCCCAGACAGGAGAGCATTTGGCCACCATTTCTTAATGCAATAAAAGGTTAAGTTCATTGGGATGAGGTGCAATGTATAGCTCTATTCTGTAGATCAGCAAATGCAAAGATGTCACAGTGCCATTTCCTTAGTCTATCTGATTTTCTATAGGAGAGAATTTAAGTCTGTTATAAATTAGCAATGACCTTTTGTTTCAAGTAAGCAGATTGATTTACAGTAGCTGAAAATCTGACTGATAGTTTCAATGTTTTCTGCTGTGTGTAGCACGGTATCTATTCTAGGAGCATGTATGGTTTCCTGCTGAGAAAAACATCATAAAAAGACCACCTCTTATCCAGTATGTGTTGTGATAGGAATTGCACAGGTTTAGTGTTACTGCTAACTTCACCAAAATAGCAGTTCATAAAACTGACTGGAAACAACAGGTTTCACAGCGATTTGAAGGTGCAGGGGATGACATGTTGTATCTTAGATGCTTTAATCTGAATTTAGTGCATACAAGAAATGTTGATATTCTTGTGTGAAAGTTCAGAGAAAGATCTTCCTGCAGTGAAATTTGGATATTAGACTATGCAAAAAGATACAATAAAGGCAAAAATATAACAGCAGGTGCTTAATTTAGCCTTCTGAAATCCTGTGAATAACCCATTTCCTATCCTCTGGTCAGGCTACTAAATGAGGCATGCTCAGTAATTACTGTATTATCCCATTCAGCAGGGGGACAGAAACATCAGTGCTAGGCTTTTGTTATTTTACATTCACCCCCATTAGTGCTACTTGCTGCACCTAATAGGCTGATAAATGGGGTATTGCCACTGTCAGTGACTAAATGGCACTTAATATTCCATTTTGAAGTTCAAGAAATCAGAAGTAGGAGGAGAGGCTTTTGATGGCCATTTGTTCAGTGACACAGACTTGTAATCGAGTAAATTGATGTTGAAGTTTCTGTTACTCAGATCTCACCACAAAATGGAGCTGTAAAACTGCCATGGATGTCATGGACTTAGTGTAAATTTTGACCTTACTAAGTTTACATCTAAAAATAAATAATTAAAAATCAGGTGTAGAATCTAATTTCTTATTCCTGTTCTTCATTATAGACCATGAAAAGAAGAATTTTTAGTGAAGAATGGTGGGTTTGTTTTATTACAGAAAACAGAAGGTCACTGCAGATAGTTGAAGTGACGGTTCCTGCTTTGTGGTGCTTAAGGGCCACCTTCGATCGCTGATCATGTCTCAGTTGAAGAAAGGAGGAGGATTAAATTGTGAAAAATGCACACCAGTGTCTTCAGCAGGCATGCTCAGGGTGGGCTAACATTCAGTTGTCAAAGCCAATATATATTTAATAAATCCTTTGCAACTTAGTGATTGTTATCCTTAGGCATCCTTTCTCTTTGTAGCAGTCTAGATAAAACAAAGGAACACATTAACCCATGTGTACTGTTTACAGTTGATTTGTACATTTTTATTTATTTATTTATTTTCTGCCAGCAGCGACAGTGAAATAGCATGAGTCTGGTCAAAGTGATTCAGACAGAAGAGAAAACTACTCTAAAGTGAGAAGATTCAGATCCAGGCAGCAAGACTTTGCACAGCTTGATCTGGATTCAAGCGTGGATTTAAATATTCTCATTATTCAGAATTGTTTGTGAATTTAAATATTCTCTTTATTCAGAGAGCTGATCCTAATCATTTTGATTCCCTAGCACAGAAATACATTGTCCAGTGCTTTGACTCATGAGGAGAAGGTGATATAGCCAACAGTTTGGCTGTAGTCAGAAAGTGACCAGTGTAGCACACGTGCTGATATTTTAAAGTCATAGAAAAGCAGTTTGGCCTCTGTCACTGAAGCCCTGCTCTTGGGCTTTGAACTTTTTTCTGACCCAAATGTTATAATAGGTGGATTCAGTCTTCCTGCCCTGCCTTCTGCTGAGACTTTCCCCTGGTCTGCACTTCACCAGGTCTTTGAGGTCCGCCTTCTCTGCAGCCCCTACCATCTGGAATAGCTTCACTGTGGCTCTCTGCCTCATTGACTCTCTTCTTAATTTCAATTCTCAGTTGACCATTTATCTTTTCTACCTTGCCAATTTCTTTTAATTTCCCTGTCCATCTGCTTGGTCTATTTAACTCTGTGATAGCTTTCAGATTGTGTATTTTTTAGTGGCTGTATGTGAAAGTGGTACTGAATCATATACATGAACAACTACCCCAGTTTGGACAAGCATGTTGTTAGCATCAGCTGAAAAAAACTATGTCTCCCTGATGTGCTTAGTGTTACACTTCACAAAGCTAGAGGGGGATGCTGAGATTTGCATTGACAGCCAAAGGAATATACTTACTCTCCTAGAGCTGCAGCAAGCAGAACAGATGGTATTTTCCTCCATTGCCCATCACTCTCTGTCCTTCCCTTCCTCATGCCCGATTGTTCATTTTTCATACCTCACTGTCACTTTGGGTTGGATTCAACACCTGCTGAATTCAGTGGAGAATCTCCCACTGACTTTATTTGGCTCTGAATCTTGCTTTTTGTGATCTCTCCTCCCTCTGGCTATGCCTAAACCCAGATCCCTTCTCTGACCTCTCAATGATTTGGATGATGTCTGTGCATTACTATCTTTCTACTTCCTATATTTTTTCAATAGCTTCAGCAGAGCAGTGATGGGGAAAGATGTATGGAATAGATACTTCTTCATTCAGTAGGTAGAAAGAAAACCAGTGATTATTAGTAAGTAGAAAGAAAACCAGAACATATCAAAATGAAAATAAAAGCCACTATTTTGAAAATGTCATTTTGAAACATGCTGCTTTTCCACAAATTCCCCTCCCCTCTTTCGTTATCTATAATGATCAACCCCCAAATGTATTTCTTTTTCCTGGAGTATCAGTTAGTCAGTTATTTCCCCATTATGCTCTATCTTTTCATGGATTTTGTCTGCATTCCAATGCACTGGCTGCCCCCTTCCTTGTAGAGATCCTTTCCAATCACCTATTTCTTCTGTAGGCCTGGAAATGGAAGACAGAACAACAACAAAAAAAAGAATATTAAAAATAATAATAATAATAATAATGTGTGTATGTATGTGGAGTGTCCAGGTTTCTCTGGGTTTACTAACCAATTCTGTTTTATCTTCTTAGGCTTTGTGGTGATTTCCTTGCTTTTTCAATCTAGTACAAAACTGAAGTAATTGTTACTTTGTTTTCCAAGTAGTACTACTTGCAGCACATGCATGCTCAAGAATGATGCCTTGTGCCATACTATAAGATGCCTCTCTTCAGTAACAGAATTGACAAAGTTTTATAGTTTTCTGTTTCAACATGGAATTCCAAGGCCTTATTATTTCTTGGAATGTTTGATTTGTAAGGACAAAATCATCACTCCAGTGAAGTCAAATGAAAATCTCTGTTGCCTTCATGTAGTCAGAATGCCTTCTTGCAAAACTAACAGTTTCTATGTTAGTTTATACTTGGGTCAATCCAGAACCAAACATTCTTCTTACACTTAGACTGTGGTTATCATAAGCTGTAATTCAAATAGTAATTTTCTGCTGTTCTAAAGACCTGGGCATTTTAATTGAAGTCCCTAGGAGTTTTGACATTTCTCAGCAACTTGCAGGATTTAACCCTAATAGTATTTACAGTAATTAAATACACAAATTAAATAACAAAAGAACTAATGACAACTTGATTCAATCCCAAATAAAGGACTCAAATAAATGCTTAATTAAGGATGCTAATAAAATCCCCCTCAGTCCTTTACAGCCCAGTCCCTAGGGCTAAAGATGACTTTCTACCTCAGAAATCTTTATAGCCCTTTACAAGCCCTGTCTCCTGGGTTACTGCCTTCTTCAACCTCTGGATTAAATGCTTGTTAGCTAAGCGCAGTATAAACTCATTTAAAAAGCCATCTGAATAATTAAGTTGGATTCAGAATGCTCTGTGTTCTACAGATACGACATGCCATGACATTCCCATCTGTGTGCAGGTTCCTATTCAGAAAGGCTATGTCTAAATTTGAGTACCTGGGCAGCCAGATATATGTCTGACTATCAGACCTATTTTAGCCTATGGTAGAAATAATGTACTTAAATTTAGGCTAAGTACCTTGATGAGCTGGAGCCAAAGTTAGAAAAAGTACAGCCATAATGCTGTCCAAGTTAAGTAGAGCAAGACAGCTGTTTTCTAATTCACTATTGATTCTAGTAAGCTTTCTTATTTATCACCTAAATAGAACCTAGCAGTAAAATATATATGTTGTAAAATTAGTGTGTTGGAGAATGGAGCTGCTATAAATATTGTTATTATGCAGCACTCAAAACTGAGAGTTCCTTACGTTAATATTCAATCTTTCATCTGCCAAGAACCTCTCTTTCACCCTGGCAGATAGCCTCATTAGATATTTCTCTCCTTATCTGTACATATAGCATTTTATATTTTGTGTCATTAATGATAAAGCAAGTGCTCATAAATGTACAAAAAATGAAGAGTAATTTCCCAGTCTTTCGTAGATAGCTAATAGAAGGAGATTCAGGCAGGTGAACTGCTGTGATCACCAGATGCACACCACGTGACACCTGGTAGGCCTTTCTGTTTTACTCTGTAGTACTATTTCATGATGGAATTGTTGTCTTTAGAGTTGTCAGCAGATAGCTGAATTCAAGGTTTTCCTTTCTCCCTCTGATATGTGATACCATTTCATGTCATCTCTTCTAACAAGCCAGTGTGATTTCAGATAACAATGTATATGGATTCTGTTCCTATTTCATGAAGTTCATTACTTTCATTTGTGTTCAGCTTGGACATCTATTATCAGCTTAAGTATTTTCCAGATTCCAACACACTAGATTTGAGGCACATGGAAGTAAGTGGGGTGTCACTGAGAAGGAAACAGTTCCTTATTCCTTACAATTTGTATAATCCTCTCCTTTATCTGTGCTATCTGCTTGAAACAAACAAACCACACTGTGAGGCCTTTGAGGAAATGATTGCACTGGTCTGAATGATGTAATTTGAATTGTGTTGGAAATTGTTACAACATCTAACTTATGTGTTATGTTTTTGTGGAGATGATGGCGACTGGAAATGGGAGAAAAGTTTGTTCACTTGAAGGTACCACTGGCAGCATGCCCAATTGGATATCTGAGTACTTACAAATATTTCGAATTACTTGCACTTATTCCAAGTGAAAACCAAGAGAAATGTATTGTTTATCTGGCAACCTAAAAAGTATGCAAACCAATGGATATGAAATAAGCTTAAGAAAAGAAAAATATCAAAAATAAAACACAAAAGACTGAAGGGTGAAAAGAATAGAATTAGAATTAACAGCCTTAATAGAAACATGGTTGCTCTAATCACTGATCATTCTAAACTGCATCTCTCTGAATCCTTCGATTATGTGTGCATGCTGCTTTCTATCAATAAAGAAAAAAATCCAGTTCTCCAGGCAACTGTATTTCAAATGGTTCATTGCATCATGAAAAGATGTGTCAGATCAGTGTTATGCGAAGTCACGTTCTGACTCATCAGAGATTGGTTTATTTCCTTTTTCCTGTTGGTTCCTGGACTTTGAAATATCTGCTGTAACTTCATTTATATTTTCAGTACTTTCAATTAGTTCTTACATAGAGTTATGCTAGCATTGGTGTGTTTGTTTCCCATTTTTTATACTTTGGTATATATTACATAGTTTGGCTGAGTTTTGGTAGTCATTGTAATGAATTTATTTCTCAGATCAAAGGGCTCAAAATTTTTTTCCAGTGGTTTTTATTTATTTATTTAAAAAAAACTAGCAACTAGTTAAAGAACATATACTGCTTATGCCCGCTTATTGTTAATGTCCTTAGGCCACCATGATTACATCAGTATAGCTTTAATGCATTTTAAAATCCTGCTACTAATGTAAAAACTACTTCAATATGTTGTGAAAGACTGAGAGCAAAAGTAGAGTTCTGGGTCATGGCTTCTGTCTTTTAGAAAAAAATACTTAACACAATTTTCCTGTAAGTTTGTAAAGCAAAATAACAACAGGAGAAGTAATATGTGAAGACCATTACAGTGCCAAAAACAAAGGGATTCTTCTCAAGTGCTGCATCACTATCTGTAGGAACTTTGTCCTTGGTTGGCTGAGATCTAATTCTGCAAAGTGAAATGGGAAGTTCAAAACAAATTAAGGCAGAGATAAAGCTGACTGAAACAGAACATCTGCAAGACCTCATTAAAGGACTTCCTAATATTTATCTGTCTCTCTCTCTCTCTCTGTCCTTTCTTATTGATGAAAACAGTGATGTCTGTTGAGGTAAATCCATACAAGCAGCTTCACTTCCCTGAAGTGAGTGGGTGTTCTGTTCTTTACATAGCCTTGGGAGAAGCTGAAATATGATTCAAAATCCTAAATCTTTGAGTTATTATTTGAATTCTTCTCAATATCATTCAGAATTTCCATGGCTAACTTTAAAAACTCTTCTATTATCACCATTGGAAGGGAAATGCTACTTTGAAATAAATAAGAGAGGGTCTGGTATGGCTGTTCTAAGATGAAGAAGGAAAGAAATATCACCATACAGTTTAATAATATTTAAAAGAAGCAAAATGATTCCAATCTGAGCAAAATAGTATGGGTCTTTGTTGTTGTTGGTGGTGGTTTTTTGTTTGGTTGGTTTTTGTTTGCTTGTTTGTTTGTTTTTTCCAGACATGTCACAGCATGGGAATATAGGAGTACAAGATAACACTGAAAATGGTCATGTCTCTTGATGGCTTAAGTCAACTATGGCAGGAAAAGAGGTTTTTCTAGCTATCCTGCAGAAGTGTATACTGGGCAGTAATAAAGGAATAAAATTAGGAAGTCATACTGATACAATAAGGCAATGAAAATTTCCATTGCTTTAGTAAAAGCAGAAATAATCTCCCTATATTACAGTAATTTCAGTTATGCATTTAACGGCATTAATTCAAGATTTTTCCACTGAAGAGTGAGTTGCAATAGTGTGAAAGGCAGAAACTGCATCATCACCACTTAAGAATATGAAGAAAATGAAGTTCAACTTTGCCAAAAAAAGAAACAAGTGTATCCTCAGTTTCAAAAACTTCTTGATTTCATTTAATGGCAGATAGTAATTAAACATTTTAGTGGAAAAAGAGAAATAAGAGATCAGTAAGGATATTTTCTTCAAAAGCAGTTGGCAAGCCATTATTTTCAGAACAGTAGAAATTATGAGTCCCCAGATTCAGAACATACTGGACATCTCACAGGTTTCCTGTTTAGTAGAGCAATTACTTGTAAGATTTGGAAACATTTACCTAGAGATACAGATAGTGCTAGTCACATAAATTGAATGCATCATCAAATGAAGAGCTTAAAATGGTAAGATGTTGTGCTGAAATCAGCCAGTGGAAGCTTGTCAAGAGACCTTGACAAGCCAGTCTGGTTCTTCATGGAACTGTTTTGATTTAGTTTAGTATGTTGGTTAGGAATAATCCTAGACTCTTTGAAAGGTAAGGTGGTAGCGTTAGAAAGTTTGCTAGTGGCACAAAAAGCGTTGGTGTATATTGGCATTTTTCAGGAAGAACTGAGTGTCCTTTCTGGTTGAAATATAATCATGAAAGTGTAGGGTTCAATATTCAGCAATGTATAATCAGAATTTCTCTTATATCTTGGGAGCTCATTAGTTATAAATGATTGAGGATTGGAATGATCTGCATCTACTAGTCATTCATGCAGTGATGAGGAGCTGCTCCTGTAGTGTTGGCACTAAGGAGGTAAATCCAATGCTAAAGTGATTTTGACAAGCTGTTTCCATTAGAGTTAGTAATGCCAGCAGAATTCTCAGTTGTTCATTTGGAATTCTCTGTGTGTCATTCCAGACACATGTAGAAAAAGAAGAATTTAGGCTTAAATAGACATAAAGAAAGAGACTAGAGTAATGAAGAGTAAGAAACTCAATGTAGTGATCTAAAGAAATAAACAGTAATTTAAAGACACAGCACTCTTAGTTTGTGAAAGGAGATGGAAGTGGCTGCAGCATCTGGATGGAGACTGAGAGCACATCTATTGTAGTATTTTAGTTTGAATAAGGACCACACCTTTAATGCAAGCATTGCCATAGGTGTTCATTGTTTCACATTGGAACAGTCTCACAGTGCACAGTTTCTTTTCAGATGGTGCTTGCGGATGTGGTCCAGGAGCATGCCTGGTGCTGCATCCGCCAACAGATTCTCAGCTGACAGGGCCAAGCTATAGCTAATAGAAAGTAAAGCCAGAGACATACATTTCCTGCAGACATCAGGCTGTTAGCACAACTGTTACACTGCTTGTGTTTGATACTATTCCTGTTACCAGACTGAAAAGGAAAAATGCTGGATCTGTGATTCGGTTAATTATGTTTCTATCTCATAGCTAAGAAGGCTAATTTGAAATCCATCTTAATGCTGGAATAAGGCATTTTATATTTGTTTGAATAAAGCCAGTGACTTACTGGAAAAGCAAGAGGACAGAAGCTTTTAATGCTACCTAGAAAAAAAAATCTTTATGTATATACATGAGGACTGCTCCAAAAGCAGTGCCTCTTTTATTATATTGACCCATGACATCAGTGGTGAATATTGGTGGTATGGCAGTAGAGGTTGAACCTTCCCGACAAAATTCCATTACATTTGGTTGCCATGCATCAGATGGCAGTAGAGGGGTAGTCTGACAAGGTGGCATCTGACATGGAAGTGCAGATGAAGCAAAGGTGTGTCACTGAATTGCGTCTCCAGCTGCTGAACAAGCTTGCATTCTGCTGATATTTTGGGCTGTCTGGCTCTCCAAAACAGATCAGCAGGTGATTTTTCACTGTTGAACCAACAGCGCCTAGCAAACCAAGACCTCACTGGATAATGAAGCTGAATTGCACCTGGTGGCCCCAAGAGCTCCTGATGAGGTTCTATCCAATACAGGTGAAAAAGTAAATGGAAGCATTTGGACAGCTAAATAATTTATCCCAGGAAATGCCTACAACTTTATCTAAGTTCCTCATGTTTCTGTCAACAATTGATTTAAATCATTATTTCTGTCTTGAAGAGAAATGATCACATTTTACATTCTGCTCAGGTCAGTAACACAGGCAGACACTGAGTTTTAATAAAAGTTTGTTGGTTCATTCCAGTACTGTTCAGATTCCATAAAGACAAAAATTATTCCATTCTTTTTGTACTCTCAGGAAAGTTTTTAGGGGTGAGAGAGCATTTTGTTGAAGAGGGATTCTGTTGTGCAGGAGCACTTTTAGATAAGATAACCTGATAACTACACACGAAAGGGCACAGCCTGACTTCTACCTACAACTTCATTTTTTACATTTCAGAGTTAGAACTTCACAAGAATAGTGGGAAAAGGGATATATGAGTAATTCTGAATCTCCAAAATGCATTCTAGCAAGTCACCAACTTTAATTCATGCATCTTCTGTGATTCACAGGATTGGAAATTCAAATATTTAACATACACTTCTAGTATTTAAAGAATTTTGTCAAACTATTATTCTTCAATCCTACATTACATTTTGATGCTGTAATAAGAGCATTCCAAAGGCTAATAAGTGCTTTGAAATGTTGGTTTAATGAAAAGATGAGAACTATGAGTTTATTCCTTTGATTTTGTAATGCAGTAAACACTCTCTAAAACAAAATTAGAAAATATTCCCTCTGAGCTAGAAGAGTCTCATGAATGCCAGCAGCCAGCCCACACTCACCACTCACCTAACTCTTTTGTCATGAGAGAAAAACAGCACTAAGAAAAGTTAGTCTTAGTCATAGCATGACATATGTGTACTGCCCAGGTTCCTTGTGATGATTGTCACCTTTGGAGTGTGATGCTCACCTCACCTATGTTCATTAGGTTCTATTATCTATATGGATGCAGAGAAAAGCTTAAGATAATGTATACACATTTTTTGCATCCTGAATTTAGGGATGGTAGCCTTCATTACATACCTTGTGACTGAACAAAACAAAGTAGGCATCAGACACAAACCAAATAGGTAGAGGAATGTCACCTCTCTTAATCTTTCAGTGGTCAGGACAATCTTCATATTGCCGTGTTAGTTCTAGAACAGTTGGGGCCAGTCAACTACCTCTAAAGGAAGTCTTCACAGACTTTAGGAGATATACATTACTTTATTTTTCTTTGTTTGACTTAGTTAAATCAATTTAAATGTGCTAATAACTTTAGGTAATCTAAAATTGCTTGTTGCTAAAAAAAAAACCACAAAAACAAAAGCAAAACAATCCTGTACATACCATGTTGTCTTGCCTGTACAAACAGTTTTGAAGAACAATTAAAACCAAACACAAGTGCTTCCCAAGAGCATTTGGTATCTCTTATGATTCACTGAAATAATAAGAAAAAAATCTTTTCATATCTGTATTTCTAACACACTCTTTAAAAGTCTCCATAGAATATAGAATGAACGTATGTCAATACAGTGTCAGTGGGAGACAGGCTAGAATTATTAAATGCTCTTTATTCCTTGATAATCCTCCCCCAAGACCAGGCCCATGCAAGAGAGCATCCCTAATACAGTAAGCTTCAAATGTGAGTGGTGATGGGGCATTTCAGGCTTGTGCTTACAGTGGCCTTGTTATGAAGAGGCATATAAACCTCAGTGGGTGTATGTGGAAAGCAGCTGTCCCTCAATGGAAGGAGAAATTCAACAGAGAAGGAATCTGATACAAAGAGGAGAGCGTTTTTATTTATGTATGTATGCATCTATTTATTTCCTTGTTTTCTGGGATACGTGTAAAAAGGCACAGAGCTGTAAGGAGGTAAATCTGGATCTGAGGCATTGCTGAGGTAACAGATATAAACAAGATTTCACACTGTAAATGTTTCTGGCTTTGTTAATGAAAGAGAAATTCTGTAGAGGGTATGGAGCCTGCGAGTTTTCTACTTTTGGTTTAATGTGGAGGAAAGATGACCTCAAAAACATGCCTGAGAATAATGTTGCTGGTACTCAGGCAAAAGTAAATTTGAGGTATGCTGCCATGAGACTGACAAGAGGACATTTTTATATCTTAAAATGTTATGTGTAACGTGGTACAGTCAGAGTGAAACCAGATCACAATTTCTCATAACAGAAATCACAAGCTCTCATAACATTAATATATAAACATAGTTAAAACAAAGGCATATTTAAAAAATGTCTTCATCTGATCAGGGACTCTACACATCCCTACATAAGTGCAAATAAATTTGTAGACTTTGTCACAAAGGTGAGATGGACTCTTTAACTTAAAAGAGTCCAATAGTTGCAGCATGGAACTTTTGTCAGCTGATCAATGGTGCAACTGATTTTGTCAAAAATATTTTTGTTTATCTCTGGCAAGGTTCTCTACTTAATAATGGGCTTGCTGGTTTACTGCTTTATATTCTTTCATCCATTATATGAACAAGTAGTCAAAGACAAAGCAAACTATGACATTCTTTCTTACAAAGGTAAAAAAAAAAAAAAAAAAAAAAAAAGATCAATCTTTACTGACTTTCTGCCTAATAATAAAGTAAACAAAACATGTTTTTAAAAGAGAGAATAAGTCATAGGAAGCAAGTGTCTGAAAGATAGATGTCCCTCTTGAAAAAAATAAAAATTAATATCTGAAACTGACAGTTCTACATTTGGGACATATTGAAAATACATTTTTTTGTGTGTGTGAATTTCAGTATATGTTGTCTTAATTTTCTCACCTATATGTTTAGTTCTCTGCTTCTGAAACCAAATCTCTCAGTACCAGCACTGTGTGAATTAAATCAGATAAATTCGCATCTACATTTTTTTTAAAGTAAAAACAAACTGTGAAACAAACAAACAAAAACCACACACACACACACAAACAAGCATTTCTTTCTGAAATCATTTAAAATTAGATTTTTATGTTCTAAGGTGGTACATGTCTTTATGATTTCATATTGAAATAGAATTAAAAATCTTGTGGATATTAACTGATGAGTTACATCCCATTCTGAAAGATTTCTAAAATCTGAGGAAAATGGATGTAGAACTGCCATAACATACTTTAGTGAATGACCAAAAAGAACTGATTTCATTGATCATTTGACCTAAAATATTTAATTCATTCTGTGTATATAATTTTCTTTATTCACCATCTTTCTCTATTAGTATTTGTACTTTCTTTTTGTTGTAAATTGCTCTTTCTCACCATATTCTTGGGCCATGTCTCAGTGATTGATTCATTTTTAAGAAACAACCAGTACTGTCATACTTTTGAAGGAATCACATAATATTTTTAATTACTAAAGTTACCACCTTGCATAGCATGAGTTCTGCAAACAAATCCCCCATGTGCCAAAGAATTGTGTTTTTTTGGTCTTGTAAGTAAATATATGTACAAACTTAAGGATCTGCAAAGCCTAGCACTGTCTTGGATCATATCTTGCATTGTATTTCTACAGATCTTTGATGAGTGTGAGCATAGGAATCTATATGCAGGTTCAATAACTATTCTTTTTACTGCATAATCAAAGCACTGATAATTTGCTTGAGCCTGAGAGAAACCTAGTGATATTGTTCCCATAACAAAGATAAAATGAAAATAATTTCTGTCATATCTGGTTGCCAAAGTTCCCATTGGGTTGATTATTTTAATAATGACGAAATTTCATTCTATAATGGGATTTCTACAGCAGTGATTATGCTTTTAAAAAATGCTTTAGATTTTAATAAATAAAATTGAAATGGATGAATTCTGTGAAACTATTCACATCTTTTTTCTGTCAGCCATTGTTATATACAGATAATGCTTTTCATGTTTTGAAAGATCTTCCAGTACTGTAAAATTCCACACTGGAATGATATTTTTGCCAATTTCTGGCTTTAATGTGTGTGGGAGGGGGAGCTGAGGGGGGAGGGAAGTCTAGTTTGATAGGTCAGTGAAAAATTAAAACCTTATCGTGTTATAAATTATACTGGCTTGATGTCTTGTGGAATGTTTTCCTAATTCTCAAAATGAGGAAGGTGGCCACTGAATTTAAGGTTTAAATTAAAATACTAATTTAAATTAATACAATTTACTGTAGATAAATGTGCCAACTACTTCAAAACAGAATTTAAAGAATATTTACCTTGACTCCTAGGTAGAGTTATGAAACAAATAGATTTTCCAGTTATATTTTATATTTCAATATTAGAAATAACAAGTTTATATTTTAGCAATATTTTTCAGTAGAGCAATAATAATATTGGATTATAGGATCCAATCCTATTGAATAAGGATTGTGTCATGGAATGTGATGAAAATAATTAAGCTAATAAAATCAGAATATTTTAAAAATCACTCTCCAAAATCCTGTATTAGGCAATTCAGATATATATTGTGCCTTGAAACTATAACGTAGCCCTTTAGTAATACAGTAGGATTTTGCAGATGTGAATTCTAAATTCCTGTAGTACTTAAACAAATAAATAGCTAACTATGCATATGTGAATAATACCATTGAATATATTAATACATATTCATGGATATATAGAAGACAGCTGCAAATCATTGCCTTCTGTTTGAACCATAAATAAGACAAAACCTAATCACATAGGTTTCATATTTGGCTCAACATTACATTCCTTTGTGCCTCAGCTTCCAGAAATTGAAAGGAAACTCATTCTTATGTTTTCTCATTCCCTAAGCCCAAATGTTGTAGAAAACTTAGTGTGACATGTGGTGATAGAGACCTCTTTTCTATTGTTGGCCTTCACATACTTCTTGTTTTAGGAACGCTAATGAGTTAAGAGAAAAAAATGTGTTGTTAATTTGCTTTATAAGAAATTCAACCAAATACTGGATGAAAAACATGTAGCAAGCAAAGACATCAAGAAGAAAGAGGACTGATCTACATAGACTGTAAACATAGTCCATGCTTAAAGCTGTCACTACTGAAGTAACTGTTTAAAAAAGGGAATTTCAAATGTACAAAGATGTCTGATATGTTAGCTTTCAATAGGAACTGGATTAATAATTCCCCTTTCTGACTTTGAAAAATTCTCAGTGCAATTGCAAAACACTGTAGAACATCTTTCAAATATGTTTTTGTGATGCCTGTCTTTTGCTGTATTAATTTTTATTGATATCTGCATAGTAGTTTTAAGATACTGTAAAATATTTTGAAAATATCTAGTCAGTAGGAAATTATGTATACAACTAGAACAAGCTCCTAAATTAAAAACCTTCCAAACACCATGATTTCTTTTAAACAAATCAATAATAGTGTTTACTGTATAAAGTCTTTACAGTCTCTGCTCTGGCACTGCTTTTAGCCACGTTAAGTTAAAATTATTTAAAAGACTCTGGTTTTGCTAACATATTTGTAAATTTACAACTGAGCTAATTATAGATTAGAGTAGTGCAGCTATTTTCAGAATGTGCTCTCCCCAAGGTATTTTTGGTGTGTAGTGAAAGTCGATGACTTACCCTCCTTAAGAAAAAAGGCATTTATATTTCTAACGTTTTTCTAGTCAAGGAAGGTTGAGATTTTTCTGGTTAGTTATTAAAGGTGTGATCTTAAATTAAAAAAAAAAAAAAAGGAAAAAAAGGCTGTGCAATGACTAAGTAAACTTGTGGTGAAGTTCACACAAACTCATTTACAGTTTCCCCCAGAAAGCCATCTGAAGATCTTTCAAGCTTGAAGCTACCTTTTCTCTCTTCAGGAACTGCATTTAGAAATTATGTAGAAAAGACTCTTCACTAATTAGGCTCTAACTGAATTTTCTTTTTCCTGAGTTGCGAGATCCAAGAATCAAACTGAAGTTTATTCATGCGAGGTGCACAGGAGATAAGGACAGAACAGAAGTCCTGTTGTACAAATACTAATCATAATTTCATGTCTGTCATAATTTCAAGTCCCCTGAAAGCTGAGATAGGAGACAATTCACCTATCCCATATTGTTACCCAAATTATTCTGGTTATATCTAGTTTCTGTTGAGAGCTTTAATTGATCTGAAGGCATCATTCCCCCTTACATTGTGTATATTTGTAGATAGTATGTTTTTTAAGTTGAAAATTGCATGATAATATTTCCATCAGTTAGTTAGCTACCCATTTAGCTCATAGTGAGCATAATAATGATTACCTATATATGGTTGTATGAGTAGATTCAACCAAATTCAGAATTAATTTTTTCCCTGTGACTAAGCAGGAAGTAGTTTTTGCTAGCCTAATTCAAGGAATGTCTAGTCTCCTTCTGTGAAAAATTGCAATGAAAACTGAAAGAAAAGCAAATGTGTTAGGGGAAATGTTACAACTTGGCAGAGAGCAGGGTCTTATCTAAAGACTGAATCCGGTCTACAACATTTGGTAACTTTTTATTTAGAAGAAACAGAAAAATCACAAGTTTGTATTTATTTATCTGTAGGTGTCATTTTTCTTTTCACCTCTATACACTTTTTTTCTTCAATATAGCAGTTGTATTCTTTCTTTTTTTGAAGTGAGTAAAGTAATTATATTTGCAAAAAATATTTGCCTGGTGTCTAGTCCATCCTACGCATGCCCTCTTTGAATCACTGATAGAAATATTTTGATCTGTCATAGCTTCCCTTACCCATACACAGACTGAAGACAGTTTTTGGTACTAAAGCCACTGATGTAGTTTGAAGGTAATAATTTTGAGTTAGGAGTGTCGCTTTCCAAGAGCTGGTGTTATTTATAATATCCGTGTTATGCAGCTAACCCTCAAGGAAAATACCACATCATAGAGCAATCTCCCATGAGTTAGCAAAAGTAACCTTTTAAAATCAATAAGAAGTGTACTTCTGAAGATACTCCCAACATAGCTGCTGCTTTTTCAACTTATTTCCTTAAGTACATTAGAAATGAAATCTACTGGATGAAATCCTGGTTCTGGTACCAGTATTTATGTTCTCAATAATAAAATATCTAAGATCTATAAGCCTGAAGCTGTAAATTACTCTTAAATAACACTGTGTGATGAAGAAAGCAAAATACGAAAGAAATAGCACTTAGGAATGGAGATGAGCTTTAATGTTATTTGGGGACACCATCTAAAATTCTGTTCTTGCTATGTTTTTCACTAACTGCTTGGCACAAAACTTGTAGCATAAAATATTGTTATGAATAGCTTTACTACTCTTGTATCTCTGAAGCATTTTAGCTATTGGAGGACTGTGTTTTTCTACCTGTTAAAAGTAGAATGACAAATTCTTTTTTACTTTAAAAAATTACCTCCAGCAGTTCATAAAAAATACTTAAGCTTGTGAAATCCAACATGCTATGTTATCTACCTCACTTCCCTCCTTTAATAAAAGACGCTTAAATTGCTATTTGCAGTTAGATGCTGTGTGCATTCTTTTGCATTAAGTAAGCATATATCCATATAATTCAAAAAAGACAATTAATAATTTGCTCAGATCAGAATAAAACAGGCAATAGAAGAAAATGAAACTTCCCAGTTTGTGTTTCCATTATTCATTTGGCTGTTTGTGTTAATAATACATTGCAGTATAAAACAAGGTAATGCAACTCATAGGATACCTTATTATTAAGTATCCTCAAGGCAATTCACAGTAACATCAAAAAGGAAACCCAAAGATAATAGTTCATCTATAAGATAGGCTTAAAGCTTTTCTTTAAAATGTGATGAGGTGGGATCTCACTGACTTTAAAACAATTTTGTCTAGGGCCATATCTGTCCCTTTCAGTTGTTGTTTGTGTTTGTATTGTTTAGTGTACAGGAGGAAGAGTATTAGAAATAATATTAGTAATAGATGGAATAGACTATGCATTATTTTAGGGAGTTACCATTTCCAGCTGTTGTCTGATAGAGACGAGGATACTGCAGGTCAGCATGCCAGATCCAGACACTAGTGAAGCTCAGTACTTTGCATGGGCTGATGCTTCCCTGGGGTGGGTCCGGGAGAAGCCTAGGCAGGATGGAATTCATTTTCTCCACTTATTATTTCCTTTGTGCGTCTGTAGATGAACTATTTTTTCACAAAGTCTAACATACAGAACCTCATATTTTTGAGATTTATCATACTTGGAGCTTCAATGGAATACAAGTAAGGGGACATGGGAGCAGGACCAAGGTGCCACCCTGTTTCATGCATCTGTATTAGCTATACACAAAACCATAGTCAAAACTAATCTGCATGTTAGTGCTCCAGGATTAATGATGAGTGAGAGTAAATTTGCACTGTACCTGCTATCATCACTGCAGCTCAGATAAAATGTATGCAAGCCCCGTTCAGATTAGCTGCAATCTTGAAAAAGCATTGTGTGATGATGGATACATTCAGAAGTAGTTAACCAAGACTGCTAGCAACCTTTAGTGATGATGCAACATAGTAAGGCTGCTGAAATTATCTTTGAAGATCATACTATTGTTTGACATCTCCATTGAATCAACTGACAACTTCACCAGCAGATAGATCCATTTAGCAACAAGTGACATGAAGCTATACATAGGTTACAAAAAGCTTAGACTTTGTTTTCCGTTACTCATTTAAGCTAGCATAGGGGCTTTGGCCCACTAATGTCACAGAAAGGATGCAGCACTGAAGTATTTCTAAGCATGACTTCATGGTGCACACAGCATGAATAAAATTTCAACAGGCTTAGGTACAAATTGCCAGTGTAATAAAATCTTTACAGTTAGCCAAAGCACAATGACATTATAAGACATATTTTACAAGGCACAGCCATATTTAGTCAAAATATTGTTTACATGGGTATTGTGATGATTGAATGAATGAGATCATATGCATAACCATTTTCTATTTAATTAATAGCCACAAGAAGATAAAAGATTTTACAGCCCATATATCAATCTTAATTACTCAATTTTATCTAGAATATTAAGCGAGACACTGCAGTAAGCTGTCTAATATAAATTTAATGACAAATGTGGAGGCTGACATAACTGTATAGTATGGGCAGAGGTAAAATGCCCAGATTGCACTTTATGCTCTTTCTAACCAGTATTTCAAATGTCAGTGAGATCAAGTGAGGGCAGACAGCATAAGTGAATGTGAAATGTACCAACAAATTAGTTGAGATGTAAAGACCAAAGTACATTTTGACAGTTAAATCCAAGGAGCTGAAGTCATATTAGGAATTTCCTCCCAGATTTAGATGATTCACAGCTTCTCTGTTCTTCAGCCCACCCACCCAATAAATGGAAATATTTCTACCCTCTAGTATGTTCCAGAGATCTAAAGTCAAAAGGATTTTCTGTTTGCAAAGTTCTCTGAGATTTCAACGTGAAAGATGAAAAGCACAGAAGGATAAGCTTTTATCCTACATAAAATTGAGTACTACAGTCTGCTTGGCTATATTGTACTGTATTAGTGTATTAGTCCCAATTTTGCTATTACTTGGCAAAATTTAGCAATCATTTAGCAAACTTATTGGAGAATACAAAAATACTAAGTTTTCAGATATTTAAATTCAGTTTAAATAACTATGTTTATAAAGACTGTGGGATTGAAAATGGCAACATTTTCCATTAGGGTGCAATTTGTTCCAGAGACAGTGATCGCTAAGAGTTGTATTCCTATAGAAGGATTCCCCTGTAGAGAAGTTATCTTTTTAAAAATCAGCTATAAAATGGTACAGAGTAATTTTGTGTTTATCTACCCTTTTACTGGTGTGATCTCATCACATGGATTTTATGACAATTTCAAAAAATAGCAAAAAGAAGATGGAGCCCTTTGAGAAATCTGTTAGAAACACCAACACATTTACTGAATAACTGATTAGATGTAAGTAATACAAACCTTCCTGTAAAACTTGTGATGTTGTTCTTTATTAAGACATACCACTGGCCTTGAGTAGCTGGATTCCAGAGTTTTCTTTAGCTTTCTATATTCAGATAGACCCCCCAGTAAATTAATTGGTTGAGCTGAATTAGTTAAAAATGCTGTAGTGATTCCATGTGCAGTTTTTGAAAATATTACTTGGGAAATATCTTCACATCCATCAAGGTGAATCAAAGTCCTTTGATAAGGTAATGGTATGATTCAGCTATCATGGAAAGGTAGAGATTGAATCCTTTTTATGAGGCATATTGCAGGACAAATATTTTCTTCACATTATTCAGGCCTTAAGACATTCTCAGAGACATTCTTGAAAATAAGAGGAAAAAACTCATCTCTGAGCATTGCAGGTAATATTTCCAAACACTAATTAGATCTTTGTTCTTCCCATCAACCCTTTTCATAATATCCAACTAAATGAGTTTCTTTGTAATTATCTTTTATTTTCTGACTTTTCTTGCTAATTAAAGAATTTGCCAGTGAGGTCTGCTTTTATTTTGGGCAAGCTGAATGGTAGGTTTGCTGGAGCCTGCAGGGTAGAAGATGGATAAGTAAGAAGCAGATATCTGGCCATTATCATTATCTGATTTAGGCAAAAATAATAATCTCAAAAGAGCAGTTACACTCCAGTGCAAGATAAATAAATAAATACACTGGAAAGAACCAATTTGAGAATAAATGCAGTCAATTGAACTTGATGATTTTAGATAAATTTCAGGTGAATTTATTATTTTTATTACTTAAAATTTTCTTGTCTCCTGTAAATTTGAATAGCTGGTAGAAGGTGCATAATGAAGCTCAGTTCCTGGAGAATTAAATCTATGGGCTATTTTAGAAAACCTTTGCAATTGTAGAATCATAGAATCAACAAATAATTTAGGTTAGAAGGAACCTTAAAGAAAATGTCTTCACCATTGGCAAACTCTGTTTGACCAACCGAGAAGCCTTTTATGATGGTGTTACTGCATTAGTGGACAAAAGAAGAGCCTCTGGTGTCATCCATCTGGACTTCAGTAAGGTCTTTGACACAGTACCCCACACAGCATCCTTCTCTCCAAATTGGAAAGATATGGATTTGTTAAGTAGACTGTTAGATGGATGAAGAACATGCTTGTGGGATCGAGCCCAGAGAGTGTTCAGTGTCTGCATGGAGATCAGTGACAAGTGGTGTCCCGTAGAGGTCAGTGCTGGGGACAGTACTATTTAATATCTTCATTAATGATAATAAGTGGGATTGAGTGTACCCTATGCAAGTTTGCTGATGACACCAAGCTGTGGGGTGCGGTCAACATACCACAAGGACAGGATGCCATCCAGAAGAACCTAGATAGGCTTGAGCAATCCGCCCAGGTAAATCTCATGAAGTTCAACAGACCCAAATACAAGATCTTGCACTGGGTCAAGGCAACCCTCACTACCAGTACCAGCTGGGGGATGAAAAGGATTGATAGCAACCCTGGTGTAAAACCTAGGTGTATGGGTGGATGGCAAGCTGGACATCATCCAGCAGTGTGCCCTTGCAGCCCAAAAAGCCAACTGTATTCTCAGCTGCATCAAAAGAAGTGTAGCAAACAGATTGAGGGAGGTGATCCTGCCCCTCTACTCTGTGCTGATGAGGCCTCACCTGGAGTGTTGCATCCAGATGTGGATTCCTCAGTACAGGAGGGACATGGACCTGTTAGAGCACATCCAGGGAAGGGCCACAGAAATGGTCCACAGAAAGGAACACCTCTCCTTTGAGGACACACTGAGAGAGCTGGGACTACTCATCCTGGAGAAGAGAAGGCTGCAAGGTGACCTGATAGTGGCCTTACAGTATCTAAAAAGTAGCTACAGGAAAGAAGGGGACAGACTCTAGCAGAGTCTGTGGTGACAGAACAAGGGGAAATGGCTTCAAGCTCAAAGAGGGTAGATTAATATGGATATTAGGAAAAAAATCTTTTACAGTCAATGTGGTGAGGCACCGGAACAGAATGCCTAGTGATGTTGTTAATAATCCAGCCCTAGAAACTAGATCAAGCACTGGGTAACCTGATCTAGTTGTGCACATCCCTGTTCATTCTAGAGAAGTTGGACTGCATGACTTTTAAAGGTCACTTCCAAGTCTAAGGATTCTATGATCTAGTTCCAATCCCACCACCAGGAGTAGAGTTGCCACCCACTAGATCTGGTTGCCCAGTGCTACACCACTCCATCCAAGCTGGCCTTGAACATCCCCATGAATGGGGCATTCACAGCTTCTCTGGGCAGCCTGTTCCAGTGCCTCACCTCACTCCGAGTAGAGAGTTTCTTTGTAACATCTAATCTAAATCTTCCCTTTTAAGTTTAAAGCCATTCCTCCTTTTCCTAACAGTATCTGTCCGTGTAAAAAGTTGTTCCCCTTTCTACTTGTAAGCTCCATTCATGTACTAAAAAGGTGCAGTGAGCCTTCACTTCTCCGAGCTAAAGAAGCCCAATTCCCTCAGTCTTACTTCATAGGAGAGTTACCTGTTCAAACATGTATACGTCTTTCTCTTAGTTCATAGTTCTCTAGGGACCTCATAAGGGACTTCACTCAGCTGGCTTGAGGCTTGCCCAGGTCAGGCTTCTGTTTATTAGATCTCAGATTTTCAGACTTTCTCAGTGTAATCAGTCCCCTGTGGGGCAAGAAACTTTCTGTGCCAGCTTCTTTCATGAGCTTAGTCCCCACCTTCTCCTGATTCACACACCTCTTTCTGCTATGTTAAGGTGGGGTTCTCCTTTGAAATGTTTACTTGTGCACTGCATTTAAGTAAGCTCCTGTTATTCTTTCTGACCTTTAGGTTCACAGATTGGTTCAGTCAGAAATGAAAACTTTCTATTATGGCTTCACTGTAGGTGTGTTTTATATCCTGCTATGCCACAAGTAAAAATTAAATAATCTTGCTTAACTTTAACTTCACGATGTTATAGAGACATTATAGAAATGTGAAATTACTCAAATCCCTGAAGCGTGCTGTGAACTAAATTAGTGATTTGAAGTTCACCCATTTAATGTTAAGTATCTTTCAAATTTTGAAGGTACCAGCTGAATGCACTCAGTGATGGCTTTTTTGAATCTTATTCTTAATTTCTGCATGTTAAGAAGTTTTCACCACATTTTTATAAATTTTTCCTTTTCTTTAGATCAGCAATATAATGAAGTAATTGAAATACTTCACTCGTATGTAACCACTTAACATTAAAAGATACCGATGATAACGCTTCTGACTTATTAAGGAACCTTTTCTTCCCTTTCATAATCACACAGCTGTACATATTATCTTTAGAGCCTGTTCCAAATGTGCAGTTATTTCACACTGAATTCTTAAGTTGCAGGACATAATATGAACACATTTACATGTAATTTCTCAATATAACTCAATTGAAATCATTGTCTAATTCAGTGTGACTACATAAAAATGACAATACAGCTGTTTCTCAATTATAGAATAGTTAAAGGGCAGTCAGTGTTTCAGTGTAAAATGTAATTGATTCTTAATTATTCTATCTTGTAAGAAAGACCACTGCTTGTAATTTGATTAAGGTGATAAGAAATGACTCTGGAAAAGATAAGAATCGGCCACAGGTATACGTGCTTACTTTATGTTTGCTTTAAGTACCATTTTTTGATCGCACCTGTACTTCCAGATGGGATTTGTAACATAGTAACATACTGTGTTCAGAAGTTGCAGTAGTATCAGTAGTAGAAAGGGATATTCAGTGTTGATGTATTTTATTTTTATTTTTTAATTATGCTTGATACACATTTCTTTACTGTCCTAGAAGCAACTAAAAAATAAAGCCATGATGTTAGGAAAGTTGTTTCAAGTGAAACAATATACAGTTAAAAATAATAATAGTACTAATAGATTTTCTAATTGGAGTTCAACAACTTGTAGCCCCTTCAACCTTCAATTAATCTGATATTTATTTATTTATTTATTTTATGGTCCCTAAATCTCTTTCTTTTCTCCAGCTCCCATAGGGTCTCTGAAGCAAAGTACCCAAAAGTATATCTGCAGTTGTGGTGTCAAGGCATCTTAGCCATCATCTGTGTCTCCATACAAGCAAAGTCAGCCACAGTGCAGCTAGCCTGGCTAATACTGTAGAGGGGTAGTTTTGCCATGATCTTCAGCACCACCTTCAGGGTATTTTAGTTCATCAGCATGGCGTAAATGGGAGCCTGTTACCCAGTGAGTACAGTTATGCTCCACAGTGGAAGCGGGTACAGAGCTGCAATGTTTTATGCAGCTCATAATAGCATAAGAAATACTTTCTCCATTACTGGTCTACCTATATAGTGAAAATATTGACATGCTGCACACCTTTTGATGTCCAATAGCAGCATTTATCAAAAGGATTATTCAGCTATGTATGCTGCTCAGGTTATAGCAGTCTTATTCAAAAAGACTTTCATTTTGCATGTACAGACAGGTTTCTTTCTTTCTTTTACTTCCACATCAGAAAATAAATCTAAAGGCTACCAGCACAAGGATAACAAAAGAGACTTATCAGGTGATACACTCTTTCATGGAAATGAAATACCTTTAAACAATAAGTGAACATCCTCAAGGAGATGTGGCCTTCATGGATGGTTGCCTAGTGATGAGCTCATCTGATGCAAGGCTGACTGACTGGCAGCTCATGTCTAGAAGGCTGTAAAAAGTCAAGGTTTTTTTACAGTCTGGGATTCCCAGCTACACAGGGAACACTTTCATTAACTCAAATTGAGATAAACCTTTTTAGGGGTATTGCAGCCCTTCTCAGTTCTAAGTGAAGATAATCTGACAGGGACTCGTTGAAGCTGGGCAAGATGATAGTGTGGGAGTCAGTATGCCTAGAACATCTTTTCCCCACTGTTTTTTTTCCAGAAGTTTCTTTTCCATGAGTTTAGAGATTTACTGCTGTAGCACAAATGCTAAGTCACGGCTTGAAACAATGATTGAGCACCTGGAAGGAAGGCAGGGCCAACCCAGAGGGTTCTCAGGTGCATGCAATGAACCTGAGGAAGGGGTGGAGCCAGGATCTACCCCTTCCCAGACCTCATTTAAGGGTTGGCAGTAGGAATAGTAAAGGCTGTTTTTCTGGAGATCCCTGTGTATCTGTGGCCTTCTGAAGGTAAGTAGCTTTTTTTCCTTTGTTTCTGTGCCTGTGATTATTGTATTTGAGTAAGGCTTTGCTTGCTGCAGACTTGGACCATGGTACCCTACTATCGTTGCTGTGCTTTCCGTGGCATCACAGTGTTACAATTGTAAAAATTTGTTTTAGTCTATGGTTTAACTTCCTTTGTAACTTAATATAAATTGTGCTGCTGGTTAAAACATGCAGTTTGTGATTGTCTCTCCCAACAGAAGCACATATACATGAGAAAGAGAGGGGGATTGTGTAGAAGGCGGAGGTCTGAGGTGTTTTTTTACTGAGGTGGCAAAAAGCTGGCTTTGGAGTTGTAGGGCTTATGGTAGACTGATAGGACTGTGTAACTAAGTCCTATTGTGATAGCACAAATAAAGTGATTGTAGAAAGGTGAACTGCAAATCCACAAATATCCAGGTTAGTTGGATTCAAACAGTGATGTGTTTTGGAGGGAAGGGTAGTTTGATTGTGGTCCTAGTTCATAAGCTCACCTGAAAAGTTTGCACTGAGATTGACCCTGGTAGTCAGCACTCAAGGGTGTGGGCTGAGCTCTGCTTAACTCCTGGTTATTCAAATGCTTTCATTTGAAGGGTAGAAAGAAGCCACTGAGCTCTTTGATAACTTACTAAGAATTGCAACCAATTCTCTTTAACCAGACGTTGATGTATTATTTTTACAAAAGCCAAGGTCAAATATCTCTTTTGTTTTCATTTCCCTCTTAATATTTTAATAAAAAGTTTTGTTACATAGATACATTAACAAGGGTTGTTCCAAAAATAATACCTCCTATTTTATTTTGTCAGTGACATATGTGGTAGTATGACCATTGAAGTTGAATCTTCCCATCAGTATTCCATCACATTTTATTGCCATGCAACAGATGGTAGCAGAGAGGCAGTCCTACAATGTGGTGTCTGACATGGAAGTGCATATGAGGCAAAGCTGTGTCATTGAATTTCTCCATGCCAAAGAAAAAATTTGCAGCCATTGATAGATTCTTGCTGAATATTTCTGGAGACCAAGCAGTGGGTGATAGCACAGTGATTAAATGGGTTGTGAGTTTCAGCAATGTTGACAGTGACAGTGGATCACCTCTGTTGGTTTAGAGTTCTTCTCCATCACTGGTGAAAATGAGTAGCTAATGGTGGTGACTGTGTTGAAAAAGTTGAGGATTTGGTTGACTTAATAGTGTTATTGTGCCCTTTGTATTGGCTGTTGTTTCCATGGAAATGATCAGTTGGTCTTACTTTCAGAGCAGCTTTGTAGATATGGCCCTAGACAATTCCTCTTCTCAGTGTTGTCTAGGAAAGATCAAAGGCTTGAGATCTGTGAGTTAGGCACTCAACTACTCACCTCACATTTAGTGTGATGAATGTGCCAAGAAGCATGGCCAGCTAGCAGTGCTCAAAAGAGCAATAGGTGCCTATAACTGAGGGCATCTCATGAGAGGGAATCTCCACAGTTACAGTGCTGTAGTCAGTTTCATTTATTATCAATGTTAAATAACAAATTTAGGAAAAAAAGTCATGGCAATGCTCATCTAAAAAGTGTTGTGATTTTGAGTGCTAGTATATTTCCATATTTCCAAGCTGTTATCTAGAGAATAGAACAGAAAGAACTTCTTGTAGCTTCAGATTTTTTTCTGTAATTTGTTCTTGACAGTGTGAGTAAGTCAGGTGATGAACAGCCATTTGCTGAGCTAGGCCTGTGGCCACATACCGTTTGATGTGACTGAGTGACAGCAGATATTGTACGAGTCAGAAAATGGGTTTAGTGCAGATCAGCAGTGGGAGACAAGGGCTGATCTCCCTGGGGACACTGTGGTGGTAAGAACTAAAAGTAATCTCAAAATACGTTATTTTGTGCCCCTTCTCCTCAGGCTGTCACAGGCATCAGAAGATGGCCAGAATGAGGGTAGGGAGGGAGAGTGGATGCAAGAAGGGAGCTGCATCACTGGGATGTTGTTGGCTGTCAAACACACTCTGGTGCTGCAAGTGCCCACTGTGTGCAGCTCAGCCTGTCTAGATGCACTTGGGAATGAATGAAATTCATTTTAATGGTTGACAGTGACTCAGTGCTGAGCAGCAGTTCAGCATCCTGCACTGATCATTGCCTCACACTGGATATGTGGTGGATAGGTATCAGAAGCATCATTTCCACAATTAGAACTAATTGTGACAGTTTGTGTAGGCAAAAGCAGCAGGGGATCGGGAGCCACAGGAGGTCTCATGCCTGAGCTGCTGATGTAACCTTCAGAGCTGTGATGGCACTGTGAGGGGAGGTGAGGAGGGGGACCAGCTCTTGTTCTGTCACTTCAGCATGTGAGTGCTTATCCAACAGACTAAAAGCATGAATGCTCCTTCATTCAAGAAAACTTGAAAAAGTAGAATATCATACACATTTTTCTAATGCATATTCAAAAGCTATTCTTTTACTTGCATGTATTTATTTATTTTTTTAATAGGAGCCCAGGTCATTTTAAGTAATTTTGTCCTTTGTTTCTTTTTTTTTTTTTGAGTTTAGCAGCTTATCAAAATATTTTCTTATTCAGATAAAAAGCACTACACCTGAAATGAAGTAAGAAGCTGGTGACTGTGTTTTCTGGTTTAAGCATTTATGAATCATACATAATTTAAATGGACATGATCAATTCAGAACAGATATCTGTTGCAACCTTTGATATTCTGAGATTTTTTTAACTGTCTTTTGCTTGTTGTGTGTTACTTCTACCCATATAATATGATATCAAATGAGCAAATAACCAAGAAAATGAATAGTTTTGGCCATTCAAATGCAGAAAATGTAAAGCACTCATGAATTTAAAAAAACAAAAAACTGCTCAAGTTCCTCATATTTATGGACTTTGTGCAATTTAAAGCAGTAAATCGTTTCTCTTGCTTGATTGCTGCAGTGGAACTCCAGTTCCCATTCTCTGGCAGCTAAAAGCTATCCGTAAAGCCCTTGCTATGGTGTACACACAGCACTGCCCACATGTTCAGTGATGCATAAGGTACTGGGTGCATCCATTGGCTGCTTTGTGAAGTGGGACTGAAAAGATTTTGTGATCTCAGTGGAGGTCAGAGGTGGCTTCCGTAGAGAAAGGCAGCAGGGAAAGGGTGCAGAGTGGAGGGAGCATCTACGGGAGTCTGAATATGTCCTCTGAACTTGTCTGAAGTGTAGCTTGAATTTGGAGCACTGCTGTTAAGAGCAGCATCATACTAAATACACAAGACAAGCATCGAGCATTGGAAGTGGTTATAACTTTTTAGTGTTAGTAGTTCCTTGAGTCATGTGATTTAGTATTATGATTCAAATTCAACAAAGGCAGTTGAGGAGGAAATCTTTGGTTCATGTGCTGCTGTTTGCTCTGTTGTTGTGGGTGCTATTTCCCCCCTCTCTCCCATCTTTTACATATATTTTAGCAGGAGTAATCCCAGCCTGGCAACAAGCCTGCAAGAGTGAGGGAAATAGCAGGAGTTGTACCATTTCTGACTGTATTTCTGTAAGCCTAAGTCATCAGCAGCATACTGTACTTATTATAGATAAACAAGGATTTCAGTTCATGATCACAAGCTGCCAATTCAACCTGTCAAGTCATTCATAATTTTTATTTGCTTCATCTCAATTAAGATCCATCTTTAGAACATGCTGCTGTGTATTACTGATCTACTAATGAAGCAGTAGCTATACAGTGTATGTAGATACAGAGTAAATGCAATTCAAACATTCATTTAACTGGTGTATGGGCCAGGCTTGCATGTCTAGTCAAAATAATCAGTTCGGCTGAAATGGGGAGTGTCTAGGTTATTGTAAATCTCAGCACTGAAGCTGTTGGTTCTGGTTTGTTTGCTAGTGGAATTATTCCAAATACAGAAGGACTCTAGGAACAATTATAGCAAGCTGGATGCTCTGGGACCAGGAGGTACAGGGATGATGCCTGGCCATACAGCTTGTCACAGCCCCATGGGAGCATCAGTGAGAGGCTTCCCACAGGGTAGCATAGCCTGCATCCATCCTCCTGTTTTGAAGGCAGGAGGCAGGGGAGGAGAGCTGATAGCAGCACACTGGCATTGGACGTAAGCTGAGCTCCGAATTAGCTCAAAGAAAGACACAGACATTAGAAGGAAAGTTTCCAGTAAGATTCTTACATGTGCTGTTCTCAGCTGCCAGCTACTTACCTAAGTCAGTACAGTTCTCCTTCACTCCCATCTATTCCAACTGTGCCAAATGCTGATGAGCTAATACTTGGCTCAACAACGAGTGTTTTCCTGGTAATTAATTTGTTTTCTATACACCTGACTTGAATTTTTTTCAGATAATTTGCAGGTTGGATAAGCCCTCAGAATCAAATAATTTTAGGGGGTACCCAAGAGTACAATCAGTAATGGTTATTTTGACTCTGGCTTCACTTAGTCTCTTTTTTTCTCTCTCATGGTGTTCGGGTTTCTTTGCTATTATAGCACTTTGCATATAATTACCAACAGCTTTAGGTTATAATTATATTGTCATTTAGTACGTTTGTAAAGGAGAAAGAATGAACAAAGCAGTGAATTAAACATGTGAAGACTGTTGCTGTTATGTGCCTTTTGCTCTCCTAGCACCTTCATTAATATATTGTAATGTTTTTGAGGAGCTACCTAGGAAAACAGCTGCTGTGTACATGTAAACTCACAACCTGAGAAGCTAAAAGAAAAAATAAACAAGATGAGCAAATCACTCTTCAGCATTTAGGAGATTTTAATATGGACTTTAAAAATTGCTGCAATCATTTGCGTATTTAATTTCAACAACAGCAATGAGCTAATGTTGCAGTAAGTGCTAATCCATCTATTGACCTCAGAAGGAGACTGAAGTCAGTACCAGTTACTCATGATAATGCCACAGAATGCTGACCGTTTGCATAACAATCTGGGAGTTAAACCATGAGGACTGTCTTTTGTTCTCGAGATCAAACAGCTACGGAGGCTAGATTTGTTTCCTTTCCTGGTAACCAACACAAAATATGGTTGAAAAGACTACGTTTTGCCACCACGTGTGTGGGATGTTTAATGTTTGTCTCTGGGAAATCCGTAATTACCCCAGTTTACAAACCATACAAATCAAAGTACCGTGTAAACTTCTGAATGTTGTTTAATTAATATGTAAGTGTACAGATATGTCTACTCACTTGCATGCATATGTGCATATAGTTTCAGAATGAAGAGGTTAAACTGTGTAGCACAGCAATGGCAAAGAAAGCACTGCGTTCCATTTGCCTAGCTCAGCAGATGAACATAAGCTTTAAAGTGTTTTGCATCCTTTTTCTTCCTCTGATAGACTGTGGTGCATCTTTGCAGCTGATGATGGTTGCAGAACAGATCACAGTGATGGGTTACCACAGCATGCACCTATTCAGCAGCAGGTTGAGCTGTAACATACTGTAGCACTAGTACCTGTATGTGTAGTTCTGCTGCTTCTCTTGAGAATCTGGTGCTCCCCCAGAAACGTGTGACTGCAGATTTCGTACAGTTCAAAGGCCAGATTTTGGGTGATATGAGTGAGTAATTTTAGAACTAAAGTCACAATGGCTAGTTTTCAAATTCCATATATTCTTCTATAAGATAACTATATCAACAGCACACTTGCTGGGTGCTGGATCATTGCTAGAAATGATGGTCAAGTTTTTCACATTCCTATGAACTCTAGGAGAATAGACATGAAAGAAACAATGGCCTGGAATATTTTAACAATTTCATGTTGCTGTGTGGTTGAAGAAAGCTATCAAATTTTTTTCTTTGGGACTCCACAAGTTTAAAGCATAATAGATTTGTGTAGTTAAATAATGCTCCTGTAATAGGCTTATCTAGGTCTACTGTCTGCTAAGGAGTAAGATATTACTGAATGTACGAAATAACATTGAAAAACATGAAATGTGTAAGTTCCATTAAGAGAATCTGCTATAAACTCTCAATAATAAGTCTATGTAGAAGATACTTCTCCTGAGTACATTCATTGAGCTTGCAGTTATCATTAAAGATTAGTGATATTTAATAAAATAACTGGTGCTTGTAACATATTTCAAGTCAATGTGGGGAGTTTAGAATTTGTTGGTGTAAATGGAGATATTTTGGAAGATCTTTCTAGTAATTTTTCTCTGGATTAGATAGGCATCTCTGTGTAGTGCAAGTATGCATTTTACAAGATAAGTGTGAACAATAATTTTTAAATAAAAGCCTCTTAACAAAGATCATTTTGGTTTAGAAGCAACTTCAAAGATAAATGAATTAGCTAAAAAATTACTTACAACCTGTATTGCTAATTACGTACTATTTCTTCATATTCCAATAAATACCTCCCAGTGTATTAAATACAACAAATCTAGTGCAGAAGAAGTTGTGTAGGTAACAAAAATCAAACATGAATGGAACTCGAATTAATGTTTCTAAAATACAAAATTTTAGTGAGATTTCTCTCAAAATATTTACATGAAGAACATTGAAAGAAAAATAAAAAAGCATATTCACTGGTAATACCAGAATGCAAGTGCTGGGCCTTAACATTGGTAGGCTTCTCAAAGGTGAAATTACTTTATGAATATTTTCTGTGAAACCAGACCTGGGAGAGTTTTCTGAGTTAATCAAATACCCTGAGTAATCAATCTATTATTTTGGAAGACTAAGAGAAGAGAGATGACCTCCAATTCAAAGTTTTCTATCTCTATCTGAATTTGAAAGCTGACTCTAAGTGTGAATCTGCATATGAAATAAGCACCCCAATTTGTTTCTCCCAGCAGCCAAATTACAAGATTGTTCTTGGTCTTTTTCTCTATATGGCTCTATTAATATTTAGTATTTTAAAGTGATCAAAGTTATTGTGAGTTTCAAGATCACTGTTATTGATTAGCTAATCAAAACTTTTCTGGACTACTTGATGACTTGCTCTTATAGAAACTGAAGCATACATTTATAACAAGAAAATCTGTCCTACTTAGAAATAATTTCTATCAAATTGCATTTAATCATATATAAATTTCTCAAAAAAAACCCCAAAACACCCAAAAATATACAGTGAGTTCTATGTGAGTCTTCATTCCTTCAAATACTCAAATATGCTATTTTACATAGGTGGAATGTTTGCTGGGTTGGGGTTTGTTTCAATTCGGTGATAAACAATAACATTTTGAATATTAAATTCATGAAAATAAGGTAGCAAAATAATTCATTTATGACTATTTCATACCAGCTTTTATCTTTCAAATTTTATCCTGTATGGTCTCTTTGTAAACAAGCTTTCAGTAAAACCATGATAAATAAAGTACATTTGATAGATAAATTAATGTCATGAAAGCTAATGCTCTGCTTAATGGATGTACAACTTTGCCATCATCCATTAATTTGTATATGAATGAGCTGTAAGTGTAGGTGATCTTTGAGTAAATTATACTTCAGTTAACCATGATATAAAAAGTGCACAATCAAATGGCCTCCTTGATGTTGTGGTAAAGGCAAAAAACAGGACAGGTAATCCTGAAGGATTATTTTACTGCCTCATAAATCCAGATGTATGCTGACAAGACTCAGCTCTGGGAATGACAAACCTTTTCTCTTGTGATGTTTACTTGATGACGCCAGGATAATGATCTTATTCCATTAAACTTTTTTTCCATTATCATCAGGTGAGTCTGTCTGTTTTGAGTTTTTATATTCATCTTTAACCTACTAGGATGAATTTTCCAGCCTTGGTACATCTGACAAGAGTCATTCCACAAGTTCTCTTTTCTCTGAGAAATCTGAATCCAAATATGTGCTGTTTAAACCTGTGATTCTATTGTTTCTAACAGATTGCATTAGTGAGCACATTCCAGAAGAGTGCTTAATATATTTGTTAATGCTTCTAACTGTCCACCATTTTTGGACAGGAGGGATTCAAAATGAAGATATTGAAAGGAGTCTTTCATGTGCTTTCCTTTGCTATACTATTAATAGAATTTTGGTAATGAATCAGATCATTGTTAAGGGGTTCAGAGAGTTTTATCAGTCTTTGTGTGTAAATCACTGGAGGTTTGGGATTTAGTATCCTTCCCTTAGGCATGCATATTAAATTGCTTTAAAGAGGTTATGTTACTGAGCATGATATTGAAAGTGGAGGAACAATGCCTTGTCTACTGTTACTAGGGTACTTACATTCATATCTCATTAATGTGGCTGGATTGACTGCATTCGTTTGAGTATTATTTGACTCTTCATTTCCTCATCCCCATGTGCTGCCCCACTTTCCTACCCTTAATGGAAGCTTCAGTGGTTCACTTTTGACAAATTTGTTTTGTCTAGACAAGGAATTACTGTATTATCAACAAAACCTGCAACTTCTTTTTTCACTTATTTCTACATATGAAGAAAACCTGCACAGATTTAGATAGCTAAATTAATGTAGTTTTATTACATTGATACTATATATATATATATATATATGTAATAACTGCTACTTTTGTTTGGATTTTCTGGCCATTCTATTGAAGCTTTATACATCAGGTCTTCAGCATGAATATACTGTTACTTCATTTCCATCATTTTTATCAATAGCAAAACTTTCCTACCTCTGTTTCGCTATTTCAGTTGTATTTCCAGAGAAATGTATTTGAATTTGTGTAGAAGTTTACAATCTGCATTATTAGTTGTAATAACAGATTGGTTAACAGAACTTACCCAGAAGCTGGTTAGGTGCTGATATTCTCCTTAGTGTGTCCATTGTATTTGTAACTATTATTTTCATACCTATATAAGGACTGATCAATATAGTACATATATAGTGCATATAACATATGCTAATCTGCTAATCAATATATTAATGAAAGATACGACTTGTGTAGCCCCTTTTTTTCTAAACTAGATTGATTATTTTGTTTTGCTCTGTAAATATGTAGATACTGTCTATGCCAGTTTATATTGTTTAAAAGGTTAAGTGCATGGTAACATGTTGTGCTTTCTGTTTTTTCATGTCTGTTTGAACATCAACATGATGCATATTCTATTACTATTCACTTTAAGTTGGTGGGTAATTGTCACTGGTCCAATAGGTAAAAGCTTTGCTGATATAAGTGAATATGTAAGCTCCTACTTTCTAGAAGCAGATCAATATGGCATTAGGATCCTATCTTTTTCTTTCCTCTCAGCTTTATCTCTCTTGATGTACTTACCTTGCCTGCTGCTGTTATCTCAGTGTTGAGATCTTAGTACTGAAACTGAATTATAGAAGAACCCTTGCATCTTGTGTTTACAGAATCATTAAATTACAGCTTGATGTGCAATTCTGGTTTAAAAATAAATAACACTGAATGATCTTATTGGGTTCTGTTTATCTTGCTGTTATTTCTGTATGCGCTTCTAGAAGATAATACTGGAAAGCATTCACAGAAAAGGAACATTTCCCTATTGTTGTTATGAATCCTACTGTGACAGGCCCTGAATTTCTTACTTTTCAAATATTAATTAGATAAACAATGGTTTCTTCAGTGTGTGTTGTATAAACTGCGTGGTGAATTGTTAAAACACAGGAAATTGGCCTTCTGTAAAAACACTGATAGCAAGGTGATACAGGGTAGAGAAGCACATGAGCAATGATATCAGTAGAACTTTGTTTTATACTCTTCAAAAATTCTTATTTCACTAATGCTATTTTAATTTTGCCTTTGTATGAACTTAAGTTTCTTAAAAGAGGAGCAGGCTATAAATGACCCTACCCTATTTGTGAAAAATCAGATTTTTAGGCAGGATTTCTACGTGAAATGAGACTACAGTAGGAAATGCCTTTTCTGTGATCTTGACAAATGGACAGTTAAAACAGGGTACTTATTCTGCCTTTTCATTGCTTTCTTTTGCCTACAGAAATTTGAAATGAGATAATGAAGAGTCCAGAAAGGTGAATAGCTCAGTGTTATAGCACAATCCCTTTTCTTCTGTATTTGCATGCAAATTGATCTAGAAATTCATCAGCTGACTCTGTTAATGAGGTCAAGAAAAACATGCAGAGTTAATCAAACCCAGCTATAGCTTTTATTGGTTAACCGTCTCCAGGGATGAAAACTCGGGAACAAAATTTTTCTTCTATGCATGCAGAAACACCTTGCCAAAACAGTGGTATCAGAATTTAATTTCATTTAAGAGCTGCCTCTTTTCCCTTTTGCACAAAAGTTACCCATCCATGTCATTCTTGTTATTTTAATTGAACTTGTAGACATGACTGGCATGTAGTGGAATTTACTCTGCCTGTATAACAATAATAAATTATTGCAGAAGGTTTGATAAAGAAACCTGGGACTTTATGGAGAAGAATAGTAAGGAACTGGGGTAGGGAGGAAGTAGTTTCATGAAATACAGTCAGCCTCTCTGTTTTATGCATTTAATCTTGTCATTTTGCTGCCTGTTGTTCCTTAATTATTCCAGACACTATGCCCATCATATTCTGAATTATAACTATAATCAAATGGTTCAATCTTTTCCAGTCTGCCTTTCAGACAGGATAACGTTGCTAGTTATTTTTACAGCTCCTCTGTTTTTTTCACCATTTACTCGTGCTCTGAAATGCAATGTAGAAATAAGATTTATCTGCTCGAACCCTTGAAGGATATTAGGGAGGAAATTAATTTTAGCTTTGAGTCTGATTATCCCTGAAAGATTAATTGACATTGCTAGTTGTGACCATGTGCCTGAATAAAAGCTATCATAGAGAATGCCTGGATTCATAAGTATTCTAAATAAAGTTCTGGTGGAGTACATGTATTCGTGAGAAGTATAGTCACAGTGGCCTACTAAGTTTAAGATGCAACTGGGGAAAAACTGGACACTCGTCTAAGCGCATGTGTAACTGAAAATAGTAGAGAATTTGTGAGATATGTGATTTTAATTATGCAGTGGGAGGCCATGCAAAGTCTGTGGCTGAAGAGTCAGAAGCAACAAAAAAGAGGTAATTTTTCTGCTATCTTGCATAGGTTTTAGATTTCAAGTAATGAGGACCCTGTTTTGTTCTCTGATTGTGAAATGAGGCTGTTAGTCATTTTTTGTGTTTATGCTTCTTTTGAAAATATTAAAAAAATATATAGAAAACTGTCTGACATGCAATTCAGATTTCTGAACCCAAGATAAAAGGTATGTGGATGTTGTTCTGCTACATAGCAGCTGTCATAACCTTTAGATATGTTTGTAAAGGATTCTGCACATACTTGGAACCGTATCCAGCATTCAGATATCCCTTTTCTGTGTGCCATGTGTGGTGAAACAGTGACCAAAGTAACCTGGCTTTATCTGATAAATGCACAGGTAGCAGATCTGTTCCACAGCAACAGTCCCTGTGTAAATTCCAGCATTCCCATTAATTGCATTAATGGTCAAAAGATGAAATGATGATAGTGAATTCTGCCTGAATAGTTTATGTCCCTTTAGACAAAAAGACACAAAATACTATTAGTTTCAGCAGGGATCAGATGAACAGATTATCCCATATCAAAGTACAAAGGAGAATGTCATAACTGCTTATATACTGAGCAGTACTTCTTCAATAGTCACAAATGTTGTCAAGATTAAGGGTGTTATTTTGAGATTTTGAAACGAGTAATTTAGGTTCAGGTGGTGCCTCAAATTCTAGAGATGCTACTGAGTATGTGCAAGGTTGCTGCTTGAATAAATAGGCCAGAGTAATTAGCCCGAGTTCTCAGCAAGTAGAGTCAAATATGGTAAGATCTTGGAAATTAGTGGATTATAAATAATGGGAGGCAACAGGATAATTTATGTTAAGGTAACACTCAGTGTGGGCCTTTATCAGAAAGAACTGCATTACTGAAGCTGAAGAATGCAACACTGAAGTAGACAAGATGCAAAAATTGAAGTTCCTAGGAAATAACTTTATTTTTATGATTGTGTAAAAAGACAAAATCTTAGCAGTATTGTTCAGAAGGAATGGGCAAACTTTGGATGTACAGATTTAGGGAAAGCTTCAAAGCAAAAAAAGTCCGGACAAGCGTGACTCTAACACACTTGTGTTTACTCCGGTGGAGGGCTTAAAGGAAAATACTGAATCAGCATAGTATTTCTGTTTTATCTATGCTGAGCCTAGGCTAACATATACAACACCTCAAGACTTTTTAGCAAGACAGACTGTGAGTTTAGTTGAGTTACAGAGAGAGAAAAGTCTGGGATAGGAAAATGGATCCATGCATTGTCAGAACAGTTAAATTAGGCTGAAGGGCTAGTTAACGGGTGTAGGGCCGTAACTTTCACTGAGTATAGTTTGGAAAAGGTGTATTTTAAACTTGAAGTAACTATCCAAATATTATTTAGCTTGCTATAATGATTTGGAAGGAAAGTATGGAAGGCTTTGTTTTGCTGCCACTGACTTGTAAAGGAAAACGTAGTTTTTGTATCCATGATGTTACCTTGTTTTTATTTCTGTAAGTAAAAGAATGCTCAATTTCTCAAAATCCTAATAGATATATATATAGTTGGGTTATACATGAACAAAATTTATTTTGTATTTCATAATTAGAACAAAAGCCTTTGATAATGTGATAAGTGGTCCAAATGGGGTTTGCTGTAATAATGTCTAACTAATTGCCTATTGTATAATAAAAAAAAACACAAGAGGAACAGACACCTGCATAATGCAAGCCTTTGGAACAGATGTGCCCCTATTAATAGACATGAATTGCCTATTAAAACTCTGTGGTGACATAGAACGTTTCCGCTTTTTGAAGGATACCCTCCCTAACCTTCACTTTTCATGTAATTATAAGCAAGAAGATCATAGAAATGGTGTGACTTTCCTCTTTTGTTCATTATGTGAAGAAGCGTGTATCCTTAGCCCTCCAAGGTTTTAAAGATGGAATTCTGTTTCTCCTGTCTTTTGTTGTTTGTTTTTTTTTATGGAATATTTATTGTCTGAAGACGTGACAATGAAATATCATTCAATGGAAGTATTTTGTCAGTAAAGAAATTCGGTGTTCAAAGTCTATTACAAACATCCTCTACTGAATATTATGGACATAACAAGCTACGTAGTGTGGGAGAGTTTTCTTATAGATATCAAAATAATAGTCACAGAACTGTATCACAATTAATAGCAAGCTACTTGAAAATACACTTCAGGGGACAGGTAACTCATGCATTTATTAATTAGGGTATTATTTTACATATTAGTAGCCATTTCCTGACTCCAGCATGTTTCACTAGAGAGAGGTGGCAAAGTTTCATTCTGTGAAATGAAAGGTCCCATAAATTGTATTGGTATTACTCATATCTTTAAAATTAGGTTTATACATTTGATAAATAGAGATCTAAAAATATTACAGATGTATCTTGCTCCCTGATAGACACTGCTAATATTAACCAGGTCTAAAAATTAGTATTTTCCACAGAAAAATATTTTTAAAATCTCAAATTAAAAAAAACAATTCGGGCGGGAGAATGAGCAAAATGGAAGAAATTAAACACAAGAATCTGATGTGTTCAGCAGTTTGGTGGCTTTTTTTTTTTTTTTTTTTGGTGCACATGAACAACATAACCAAAATGTTATTTAAAAAAAAAAAAAAAAGCCCAGATAATTCTGCTTTTATATATATATTTTTTTCACTTATTCTAGTGGTGAAATTGGAATGAGGAAATACTCTGGGCACCATATATTTCTTTATTTAAGGTACTTAAACACTAATGTAGAAATGGAGCTACCTAAAATTCAAGTCTTTTCTGTTCAGAACCATGCATGTGGGACACTTACAGCATGTGTAGTGCTGGGATATTTACATTCATGGTAATTTTTGGGAGGGGGATTAAACTCTACTGGATGGATTAACTGAATGAAGATAAAGAGTTTTAATCTTCTTTTTTTACAATCTATTTTGGAGTGTCGATGGATTTCTGCAAACCACTTTGTTCAGTCTCCCCTGCACTGCAAAGACGGGTGAAGAGTTGGGGCAGTACACAGTAGTGGACCTGATAGTCTGCTATACCTTCTAATTCCCATTCCACACAGCATGGTTAGAGCAGATGGACTGGAGGCCTGAAGATGGGCCCCAAGATATCTGTCCAGGCAATATTAATCATCTTCCTTCAGGTGTAAATATTTCATCTTTCTAGGTAGAATAAAAAACACTGAACTTGAACTAGCACTGAGATAATCTGCCTGCATTTACAGAGAGATGAAAGAAAAAGCTATACCAAATGTGAGTTTTCCTCTAGCCCTAAAATGAAGCTTAGGGTAGTATCTACACCTGCGTTACCACTGTCCAGGTTTCTCTGCTTCTGGTTTTGTTTATAAGTACAGGAAAGCAAGGCTGGCTGGTACTGAAAAAGTAAATTCCAGTTAGAGAAACGTGTAGATCATCGTTCATGACAGACAGTGATGGCTTGAGTGAAAAAGGGTTGTACTGACCCAAGAATATGTATCTAATCTTCTGCTGTTAAAAGCTGCATGAAGCTTCTAATTTTCAGTTACACAATCTAGTTTCAGGTGTTGTTTTTTTTTTTTTTTTGTTGTTGTTTTTTCCAATGCAATTTTACTTTTTCCTTTCCAAAATTCAAGATAAACTGAATTCATTCGGCTACAAAACAACAATTAAATTAGAATACATAAATAGAAAATATTGACAACAGATTATTCCACTTGGGGTAACAGGAGCCTTCCTTTCAGAACAATGTGTTGTGCATTTCTGAAACATATTTAACAGCATCAGAGCACTACAGTAAAGTCAAAAGACAGCTGAGGTTTAGATATTTTCCATGTCTAAAATATCTTTATTGTGACAAGTAGTGATTACATTAAAAGGTCAAACATTGTTGTATCATGCGCTGTAGTAAATGTAGAGATGTTAAAATCTATTCAGTGAGAGAGAGCATGTGTGTATTCATTCAGTGAGAACAAATATATTCAAATATATACAGGAAATCTACTTCATCCATCTAAATTGTTCTGAATTAAAGTACTCACCATTAAGAAGTCAGCAGTTGTTAATGTTTATCAGACAGTAGGAATAAGAATACCTCAACTTTTCTTTCCGTTTCAGATAAAAAATATTCTACAATGATTGTAAAAAATAAATAGAGACGTACATGGAGTTCTGAAGCAGGTCTCACAACTTACTGTGGATACGTGCACTTCAAGATTTAAAAAATTGGTAGTGCCTGCATGAAGATAATGTGATAACTGCTGCTTCTCTGCCTGAAGGTCCTGCTAAGGATGTTATACAGAATAGATTTCCTCATTCTCACAGCAGCTTTGAGGTTGACCTACTTATGTACCAGCTTTTAGGGCTCAATCCTCTGTTACATCCGGTGTCAGATGCTTTTTGATATTCCTCTATGCATCCATAACATATGTATGGAGCTGATAGAGACATAACTTGGATCTACAAGAGACCCCTGTTTTTCAAAGTTGCAGCCAAAATCCAGACTTGCAGTGCTCTAAGTATTACCATGTCAAAGAGACAACATATACATGTGGGAGACTAAACTCAGCCTGTTGTGATTTTTTTCCTGTGTAGTGAGATGACGTTAAGACTTCATCTGCTTTCTATCTCTGCTTAGCATCTGCACTTATTGTCAGAAGTAGCCTGCTTATGCTCAAGTAAACATAATCCATACCACAACAGGAGTTGTAAATTAATAAATTTGTGTGTAGTCTGCTCATGGCAAACTCTAGCTCAGGTAATTTAGGAGTATGCATTTATGTATTTACTTTTCTGTGGCTTATTCACTCTGTTCATTGCTATTGCTCTCAGGGACACACTCGCTCTCAAGGATTTGTCATCTGTCATCCAGAATTCATTGTAATTTTGTTGAGTATTAGATTTGGCGTAACTGTGATGAATACCCAGGTTGCTGCTTACCCATTCTGTGAGTGCTGCTTAAATTTGTACAGTCTTTATTATCCTGGTGATGCATATCATTTTTATACCACTTTCGTAATCTGGAAGGTTGAATATGTCCTGTCTTTGGTTTCTGGCCAACTGTAGTGAGCTTTGCTTTCTTGAATCACAAATGATCCTCAACAGAAAGCTAATGCAAGCAGCTGACAACTCAGCAGATCAGAGCGGCTTTATCCTTTCACATAGAGGTTTGGATCAGGCTATTTTTATATTAGAGGACAATATGAACAAGGGCTGCACTGAGAGTAATGATGCCTACTATTTTATTTTATTGACTGCCAGTGTCAGAGGTGGATGTTGGTAGTAGAGACTGAACCTTTCCACCAAGTTCTCATTATATTTTGTTGCCATGAAACAGATGATGGTAGAGGGACAGTCTGGCAAAATGTTGTCTGACACGGAAGTGTGTTTGAAGCAAAGGTGTGTCACTGAATTCCCTGAATACAGAAAAAACTTGGCACCCATTGACATTCATCAGTGCTTGCTGAATGTATATAGAAACCAGTGTGTGGATGTGGGCACGGTGAGGTGATGGTTCATGTGTTTCAGCAGTAGCAATGTGAGATACAAGCTACGTTTCAGACAACGATGCACAGCAGTAACACCATGAAATGATGACCATCTCAATCAGTGAATCTTTGGATTGCGACCATGGATCTGTCTGTGGAGCTGAATATCAGCTTCAGTGCATTGGAAATGATGGTGACAGTGTTGGAATATCACAAAGTCTGTGCTAGATTATACACTCACACAGGAAGAGGAAGCACACCATACACAAGTTTGTCAGGAGCTATTGAACAAATGTGAGTTTGATGGTGATAATTTCCTGGATTATATCATTATCAGTGGTAAGATGTGATGTCACCACCACAAGCAAAAGTAAAAATTGCAGTTCATTAAGTGGTGATGTGTAAATTCTCCATAGAAGAAAAAACTCAAGATACAACCCTCAGTGGATAAAGTGATGTGCATTTTCTTTTGGGATAGGAAATGGATGATCTTTCTGGATTTCCTTGAAACTGGGCAAAACATCAACTCTGCCTGCTATGTTGCAGTGCTTATTAAAATGAATACTGGAACTTCCAGAGTTACGCAAGAAAAGCCACACTTAAAAAAGTGTCTTAAGTCTCTTAAAAAAGTCCCTTAAGTCTCACTTAAAACATGATAACACCAGGTGTCATATCTGTTTGAAGACCATGGAGCTCATTGCTTGTCTGTCCTACCACACTCACTGTGTTGTCCAGTTTTGTTGCCTTCTAAATTCCATCTGTTTGGACGGATGAAAGGAATGCATGGACAATGTTTCCTAGTAACAATGCTGTCACAGGAAGTGTGAAAAAGTTGGCCACCTCTACTAGTTCTGATTTTTACAAATGCAGTACGTAGACACTTGTTCATCACTGGTGACAATGGATAGTTAATGGTGGTGACTCTGAAAAATAGTATTTTATAGCTAAGGATTTGCTCTATTAAGTAGCATTAATAGTATTATTGTGCTCTTTGTTATAGTTTCTACAGAAATAAGGAGGAGGTATTACTTTTGGAACAACTCATATAATACATTCATGTTAAATCATTATCATTCTAGAAGAATTTCTTTGGTCCAAATCATTTCAGCTGTATTTTTGTTAAGCTGATATGCCAGGGAGATAGGACCTTCTTTCCCAAATTTGCTTCTGTCTCAGAAGGAATAACTTAAGAAAGTTCATTCACTTTACCAGGTTACTGTTTCCTTGTCTGTTAATGAGAGTCTCCCCTGTAATGCATAAGAAGACTTAAAGACAGAAAGAGAGCCTTTCTGTAAGATAGATACATTACTGTGATGAAATTTGATGTGCATTAAATATAGCTACAGAAACAAAAAGTTCTGCATGCAGCAGAGTCTAGTATTTGTTTTCACAGCATGGAAATATGAATTTATTTATATCTGAATTTATTTCCTACAAGTCAGTATTCTTTCTGAATTAGAGATGCTATGCTCCTAGGTACAAGTTCTCATCAGATACAGACTGTATCTTCAGCTACCCATGCCACGTGCAGAATAGGACCATAGGATCTTTCTGATGCAAATTGGAGAATGATCCCATGTGTTCAATGCTTCCTGAATGTAAAGAAATATATGTTTATTTGTTTATTTTTAATACATACAATTAAAGAAATATTATATTGTTTTAGCGTGCTTTTATAATTGAGTGCATTATGAAGTTGATCCTTTTCTGCCTGTAGTGATTTGTAGTATCTAGACCCCAAAATGTGGGGTTAATCATCGCCTTAGTTGATTATACTGAGCACATTGATCAAAACAAAGGTGACAGAATGAAAGGGCATCATTTGGCTTAAGGGCACCATTGTTTCAACTGACTGCATAGCTCTTGAGGTGTTCCTAATGGTTTACTCTTTGGGGTCAAAGCAATTAAGGTAGTTCTCCATAGAACCAATGCATTTGTGCTCTGTTTTCAGTATAAAGTGTTAAAAGCTCCAGTGTCATCATCTGCATACTTACAGGTATCTTTTTTTTTTTTTTCCTGAAGGTTTAGAAGTAATGTATTGTTTGCATTTTTATGATATCATTAGTGTTAATATTCTGACGTAGTTTTGGGCTGGGAAAGTCATCATAAGGTATATCTGGTGGCTGCTTATCTTTAAAGAAGGAAAGAACAGAACATTCTAGCCTGCTGCTAAATTCTGCTTTTGAGAGCAACAGTATACTGATTATAATGGTAATATGCCATTACAACCAAATGGGAGGATAATGTCTACTGACATGTTATCATAATGAATTAATGTGAACTCTCCTTAATTAGATATCTATATCTAGATAATATCTCCAAATGAAAGTCATCCTATGTATTGCATGGCTCGAGTTCTGTAACTGATCACTGTATAAATCAGCTTCTCTTGTATAACAAATGTGATTAAAGATCACTGAAAAGGGAATTTTTCACATAATAAGCCTGATCCTGTACCCCCATCTCAAGTAAAATTACAGCTGTCTTGATGGGCAGTTGGTTTGCATACATTTTTAATAATTTATTTTTATCAGTGTTTGAAAGAGGATAGTTGGCATTTCACTTACAGAAGAAAATTGCAGAGTGAAATGATGGATGTTTCACCAGAATCTGTAAATCTGATAAAACTGTAAGATATGTGGTTTTCTTCTTCCATATTCTGTCTCCATTAAAACACTCCAAGAGTGTAATAGAGGCAATAAAAATTAGAGCTTTTTAAATCAAAGTTAGAACCATTGAGCTCATTGTGAGCTATAGGTGTAATGGAAATTGTGCCTCAGTGTTTTAAGGTGAGTCTTGATTTCCCTCTTCAGTGACAGAATAATGGATACTAATCTATTATTTATTTATTTATTTTTATGAGGTCATTCTTCCAATGAATTAAGCATAGCAGAGATACAATCTGACATGTGAGAAAGTGAGGCCTGGCATGTGAAAGAGTAATCAACAGAATAGTCTCACCTAAGGGTCCAGTTTGTGAACTCACCAACTAACCATCCTGCGCCCTGAAGCGACAATAGGAGAAATAAGGATGACTTCTTTCCAATACAGCACAGTGCTGGCAGGTGAGGCTGTGACCTCTGCTACAGCCTGAGGGTAGCAGTAGCTCCTGTTGCTTATGAGATCTCTGTTCAGAGGCAGAAATGGCTGCTGCTTTAGCCATAGGGTAACAGTAAGTCCTGTGGCACTTGAGACTCCAAATCCCATGCAGAGAGAATGCCTGGTGTAGCTGCAGGCATGAAGTCAGAAAATGTGTCCTTCCACCTTTTTAGTTTAAATCCTGTCCTTATTCTGTGTAGAGGTGTTGTCAGGTCTTCAGTGCCTCATTCTGTACTTGTGTATGTATGTGTGTGTCCAGGGATGCATAGCATGCAAGAATTCATCTAAAAGGAGTGTGAATAAAAACAATTTAATGCTAACTGCTAGTGTTACTAGCTATGATTTGAAGTATACTATTAACTGCTTGGAAAGCAGAGTGGTAAGGCTGCACACCACTACAGTAATTCAACAGCTAGTCACTTTGTTAAATATTACAAGGCAGAAGAGGATCCAGCCCCACTTTCGTTGTGTAGCTGGCAGGACAGAAAGCAGCACTCTTCTTTTATTCTTAGCCTTGAATAACATGGCCTCAGGAAGCTATGAAGTTGAATTGTATCAGTTTAATTGATAAAGGGCTTTTTTAGACAATATAATACGTTATCTAAAAATATATAACTGTAAGACACATTCATTTTAATATAGGACTTCTGGTGCAGAAGCATCCTTATTAGATGCGTTGTAACACTGGAGCTGGATTCTAAGGCCACAGAGGAAGTCACTGTGTTGTTCAACTTCAACTGAGAAGACTATTAAAAAAAAAAAAAAAAAAAAAAAAAAAAAAAAAAAGCTATGTATTCTGACTACCAAAATGCTTAAGAAGGCAGATAATGCTGTTACTGCTTCTAAGCAAGAATCCCATAACAGCCGAAGCTGATCAAATTGTTGTGATCTGTATTTCTTCATAATGGCAAGAGTCAATCTCCTATAGAAATATGTCAATTCAGTCAGTCTATTCAGCAAGCTTAAGTCTCTATTCTCTTTCATACAGTGCTGCATGTTTTTGAATCTTTTTTGTTAGGTAAATATGTCTGGGTTCATTGTGTGGACATTGGGTTGTGGGATATCACATGCATTGCCTTCATCCATGAAAAACCTTTTTGAACTAATGAGAGGCAAGTCAAGCTTCTACCTGAATACTTGAATATCTGTGACAGTCTCACCTACGAACTCACTTTTAAATAAAAGATTGTCAGCAAAATTAGCAGCACTGTGGTTTGCTCTGTTTTTCAAAATTTCAGGCTCTCAAAACTAAGATCACTTTTGTTCTGCCTAGGGCAACATAATCAGTAGCTTGCTTCCTCAGCATAAATGTTCCCCTTCCCTGATCACAAAGTTGTGACATTTAATTCATGCTGTTTGAATGCCTGTACTTAGCTGGTGTAATCAGCACCAACACTCTGCTTTCAGTGAAGCAGTACTAGCTAATATCTGACATTAGACTTTGATGAAAGAATGCAAGCTCTTCAGGGAAGCATCACGCCCTTCATGCACGCTGACATGAAGAGTTGTGGAGAAGATTTGTTGCTCTTCACTTCTGCATTTAATTTTAAAAGAATAAATAGAAGGGCTAATTGAAGTGCTTGCTTGTCTGCATTTGCACCAAGTTATAGCGGTTGTTAAGAAGTTTAATGTCTTTTTTTTTTTTTTAAAGATTTACTCCAACTTAAAATATATATTCATACTCCTACAGCTTGAATATAAGTTCTAGCAGGGAGCTTGTAATGCAATTTCCCATGCCAAAACCATTAATAACATTTTAGTATTCATTGACAAAAGCTAGATAAAATGTCGATACTTTTACTCTTTATTCTCTTCCAGTTTTATTTCCTATTTCTCATCATCCATCCCCCACGTCCTTTCCCGTCATCCAAGGAATAATTACATGTATGTTTTTGTTATCCACTACTCAGTTTATGCATATAGCTATAAATTTAAAGTGCTTGAGTCACCTACTTCAGCAAGCCAAGTATGCACCGCATTGTTTTATTGCTGAGTATTTTAGTCAGATAACAGGATCCAATTAGATTTTCCTTCATCTTTATTTTTCTTTTGGAACATCTTTAGAGCTGACTGGAGAAGGGAAGAGGATAAATGGCATAGAACTGGCCCACATCAGAGGACGTCCTACATCAAGTTACTTTCCAAGGTGATTTGTGCCTAAAAAGAGTACAAATCTCATTAAAAGAGAAAAAGAGCAAGGGAAATTTCTTTTGACATTATCTTTCTACACATGGTGAACTATGTTATTTCTAAGGTTGTCAAAATACTTGGCTTTGTGTCACATCACGCTTCAGTGAGTGTGTAATGAATCTTGCATTGTTACCACTGCACGTAACTTCCAATGTAGTTTCTACTTTATTTAGTGGATTTTGAATACCAACTAAATCATACACTCATAAATAGGTTCATAAGGCAAGCAGATTGTATTTAGGTTAAACAATGGATATCCTGGTATTTCACATTTGTCCCGTACCAAGCACACTTTGTAATGAACTATAACTTTGCACTGCAACTGGTGCTAGCAGTTCTATAGAAACAGTATAACTTCACAACAAATTTTCTATACTCATGTTTATATTTTGATGTGACATCTTCTTTTGCAATTCATCACCTTTGTAGCAAAAAAAGAAAATTATGTATGTATGAATTCCATGAAATATGAACTTAGTAATGTGAGATATGAGCTTTAAGATGCTGCTAGACTGAAGATATCTTGCCTCCAAAATATGACATTATTGAATTGTTTTTAAATCTGGCAACATTCCACATATAGCTTGAAATATCTAGATTTATATTCCCAGTGTTTCTGAATTCCTTACCAGCTACAGTTCTAGTGAGAATATTCTGAAATTTATCTGTAAGTCTCCTCTGACTTATGCAAACACACAAGATCTTTGAGAGTATTGCTTCTTTTAAAATACAAAAAGACATACTTTGTCAATGGAAAACCCCATGTGAAAAATACAAGATAAATAGAGAAAATATGCACCAAATTAAGTGAAATAACCTTGTCTATGATCAGTGTAAAAAACACAGTGTAAGCATAAATAAGATACCGGAGTTAGTGATCAGTTGATTCCACTGAAATCAAAGACATGGTTAGGTAGATCCAGATAAATCCTCACTTGTGGTGAAAATTAGTAAAATCTGGACAGTGATGAGTAAGCGCTCTTCACTGAGCACTTTGTGTCAAATTGCAAATAAGGATTTTGAATGGTAAACGTTAGCAGAAGGGAAGACGATTCCTATCCGCCAGCTGATATCTTGGTCCTCTGAAGGGCAGTTACTTTCCTATTTTCTACTACTACTTTCCTATTTTCTACTACTCTTGTATACTATCAGCTTTCAGTTTTGATAATATAAATACTATTATGCATTAAGTGTAGTAAAGAGTATTTTCACATGTAGCTGATAGGATGTCTTTATGAAACAGAATTGGAATTTGATTTTTGAGCCACGCATTTATAAAGCAAAAATGCTATCTAATATTTCTGTGTAAAACCTTATGTTCTTTGTATTGACATGTGGTGAGTCAGATTTCTGGGTTCAGGTAGTCTGCTCTGTTGAGTAGGCTTGAGTGGGTGGAAAATGCTCCAGCAAAACAAGCTGTAATGAGAAAAAATGACCCTGTGTATTTGCTTGTTTTCAGGTGCTTTTTATTGCTCTCCCGTTTGGGTCTTGCACTAGGCCAGGCCAACCATGCCATCCCACTCCTCCTGGGGCCTCATAGGCTGGGAAACCTAATTTCATTGATGACACTCCTTTCTGTTTGGTTAATTACCCCACAGAATACTATGCCAGGTGGAGCTGTCTCCATGGCTGTGCAGGAACTGAGGCAGCTGACCTCATACTGATCAGTGATGACTTCTGCCATCCCAAGGAAAGGGCTTGCTGCCTTACTTGCACCATGTGCATGGAGTTGATGGCTTTGGGAGTCATTGCACAACTCAGTTATTCCTTTGCATCAAGTACTGTTGACTAATACCATGGTGGTAGCCAAGACTTTGGAGAAATTCATGGGTAGGATTTACATATTGCAATCATGTTGGTTTATTTTGTGCTTATCTAAAATAGGTTTTCAGATCTTTGTAGTCATGGTTTAAAGAAGGCTTATCTGAACTGTTCAAGCAAACAGATCTCACTACTGCAAAAGAAACCCGGGGATTTTCTGTACAGGGCCATGCTATTTGAAAAAGAGCCCACCAGCCATTCCTGCTGATTTGACAAGAAAGGAAAAGAAACGTGGCTCCTGCTGAGCAGTACTGTGCTGTCCATGCCCTCAGATGTCTGAGAAAGCTGCAGGTGTGGATGTGAGGCAGTGGCATTGCCCAGCTGATCTCAGTGGGATTGGGCAGATCTGTGCAGCCGTGCTTGTGAGACCCATTTGCTCGCTGCTGAGAGCACATTTCGAGAGATCATAAATAATAGCTACATGGCTGTTTACAAACTTCTGCTTATTTTCTTCACCATCCATCCAAACTACTTAACCTTGACATGTGAAGCTAATGGGGAGTATACCTTGCTACTCCTTTCCTTTAAAGAATCCCCTCTGATAGCTAATTGAGGCTGATTTATACATATCTTAACTATTATAATAAATTATAACAGTTACAGTTCATAAAACAAAACACAACAGAAACCTGCAAAAATAAGAAGGTCAGTATTTTAAAATCATCAGACTGTGGATATTTTCTCAAAGTGACCTAAAGAGGAACCTAACCTTTTATAAGGACTAAGACCTATAAGAGTTATCCTTTTTAACATAAGAACATACTTTGACATCTGATTTATAATCCTGGTTCACATTTCCAGCCACTTGCACTATGTTAAACTGTTAAAATAGCTTTTAAAAGCTGTCTACTGTAGGATTTGAATGTACCTTGTAATGGTCAGAAGATCAAAAGATTTCTACAGGAGTAAAATAGTAGAACAGTTGTGAGAGGGAGGAAGAATAGTTAAAAATGTTTGTGGCTTTGTCTAGAAGTGAAGTAATAGAGTACTTGTGCGTCTATGTGTATTCATCCCATTAATGAGGTGTAAAAACTGATACTTGAGGGGGGAAGACAGGAAGTTTAGAACCAAGATTTCTCCTATAAATCACATGGAGAAGGCTTTTTTGTTTTGTTTTGTTTGCCTTGTAAAATTCAAAGGATTGTGGGTATACTGTAAGCACACAGAAAAACAGAAGGAATTGGAACCAGGATGATAATAAGGTTTGATCGTGGAGTAAAAAAAAAAGAAAAAGAAGAGAGAAGGAGAGAGGAGAAATATAATAAAGTCTTGGATTTGAATAACATGTTAGCTAACAGCAATGGAAAGAAACATCAATTCAGAGGGGAGGAAAGTGGCCAAAATTACATTACTGAATATGAATCATAGAATAGCTGGAGAGCAAGCTATGTAAGGAAGTAGAAATGACAACAAAAGACTACACATTTTACAAGGATTCTGCCATAGAATAGCTTATCTATTTCTACAGTTTTTCTTCCAATGTAATATAATTCAGTTCTTTCAGAAAAAAATAAATATCTGGCTAGAAATTATGACATTCTAAAACAATTGTTTAATATGACTTTGGTTTTACCATCAGCCTTAGCTACACTGATGCACACATACATATACTCACTTGACTTTCCTAGATCATCTATCATTTCAACAAAAGGTTTAAGGTTCATATGGGATACAGGACTGCCTTTTGTAAATATATATTCTGTTTACACCTTTTTGACTTTTCCAACAGAGTAATTCTATAGCTTTGCAAAATTTTTTAGATTTGCACAACATGCCAAAAAAACTAAGGTGAGATGTTTGTCTTTTTATTCATGTTTAATTTCTCTCCTATTTCTCATTAAATAAGATTTCACTTTTCCATCCAAACTTTTATCATGCTTATGGAGGCCATTTTGGTGCTGCTTTTAATCTGCTTGATTGCTCTAGCTTAGCTTGCCTTACCATAACTCTCAATAAGATGTTCAGCATTTTTTCCCTGAGACACAGCTTGTTTTTGTCAATTTTTTTTTCCATTCTCATCTGTAGATTCTCTGCTGACTCCCAGTGTCTTACTTGATGCGATTATTCATCCAGTTATATTTGCTAGAGACGAATTTTCCTTCTCTAAGCATCAGGTTCTAGCCTGTTTCATACCTTTCACACTGTTTGTTTTCATGGTAAAATCACAAATTAGTTCTCCTGAAACAACAGCCATGGAAGAATTATACTTTAATATTATCAAGTTGTTTCTTTTTTTTCCAGTCCCTTGGCAAAAGGAATTGAAAGTTCTTGTTGCAACTTTCAAAATGTAAATTATGCTGAAGTCAATAAATACAAGTACTTAATTGCTATTTAATTTCACGGAATAATTTAGTCTCAGACTTTTTATTTACAATGTTCTTAACTTGGATTCCAGTTATTTGTCATATAATCAACTGATAAACATCCACTACAAATGACTTGTAAAGACCATCTACTGGTGGCTGTAAGAGAGACTGAGGCAAGCTCCTCCAAAAGGACCCATGTTAAGCCAGGTGATTATTATAGGTTATATCTATATTGCTGAAGGTATCTTTACTGATAGATATCACTGAGCCCAGGGGAGCAGTTCAGAGCTATCCAACCAGCACTGCATATCCATAACAGTGAAATAAATGGGGATAGGTACCCTTCTCACATACTGGAACTAGATTATGGTGACTGTTACACTGACAGAGGTGACCCAGCCTGAGCTTGTGCTGTCCTCGATGTGCAGTTTGCATGATGGTATACTGTAATGCCAGCTGTATGATAATAATATAGTAAGTTATATAATAATAATATTAGTAACATAAAAATAGTTGTTCACAATGAGCATCTGTCTCAGATCTCCCCCAGATTTCTTGCAAAATTAAGACAGATGTGTAAATAAGTTTAAAAATTTGGGATATCTAAAATTATGCAAGTCTTTTGCTGTGTACCACCCACTGCTGTGGGTCTAGAGTTGAACCTGCGTGTGCCTCAAGGACAGCTAATCAGCTCATTTCAATACAGGACTGGGAAAAACACTAATACAGATGTAGCATAGCTAGTTAGGGGACTGAGGAGCAAACTGGGGAACTAAATTGTCTGAGGAGCCACATGCATGAAGGTTTCAGGTCTAGTGCCCAGCCTCTTGTCTGTACAAAACTGTTAAACCTTGCTACCTAAATACCTTATTTAACAGGAAAGAAAACCTGTTTTAGAACAGGAGATTTTAGTTGGCCAGAAACTAAAGTAAGCATCTTTTCCATTTGTGCTTTCCCTTTGGTTGCTTAGGAAGTTCCAAAATGTTAAGCCAGCTAAGTTGGGCTTGCAGCAGGAGCAGGCCAGGGCTAAGGGATGCAGTGCCACCCAGGCAGGGCACCTGGCTGCTCTCTTGCATCCTGTGCTTCTTGGGAGAGGTGCTTACCAGCTTATGTGAAGCTCATCTGCTCTGTAGCTTTCTGGGCTAAAAGCTCTGAGACTGCAGCAGCATGACTAATGTCTGCAGTCCGGGTACATGCAGAAGTGTCTAGCTCTAGGTGCGTGAACAGTCTTGTTGTCTCCTGCATTTGGAATAAGGCATTTGCTTGTGCCTGTGGCTGAAGGGTGCCAGAAGCCTGCTTCTGCAGTCACACCATGTTACATCTGTCTTTGATGCCTACTGTTATTTTCAGAGGAAGAGTTTGCAAACATTGGGCAAGATTCAAATATGTTTATTCATGCTAGGTATCACTGCCTTGCTCTGTCAGCATTTCCTTTCACTTGCACAGAGCTCTTTGCAAAGCAGCTCTGCTTGATGTGAGTACCAACATCAGAAGCTGGTGGCAATGCCTGTGAGACCATGCAAATCTCTGTCTGAGCCACTGAGCTCTGGCAGTGCTAAACCAGACTTAAAATCAAGCTTCCTGCCACTAAGTGTAATGAATAATAACATTCACAGTACAAGATGCACAGTATTACTTTCCAGCTTCACGCCATTACTGGTAATTAAAGGATAATGGTAATCATTTGCCAGTTTATGGGACAATAATCTTGTTCCCAAAGGGAAAAAGCACAAGACCAAGGGAAGCAAATAATTGGGAAGAAAAATAGGGAGGATATTGTTCTTAGTGCTATAAGAAGAAATAGTCAACCCAGATGTTTTTGTACCTTCAGTTTTAAAGTAACAAACTACCTATTAGGAAGAAAAATGTCCATCCTTCTGTTGATTTGCTTTTATCCTTTCGTGCTTTCAGGTCAGAATTAATAAATTGTTTACCTGGGAAGTTTACATTCTTCTTTATTAAGGATAATACTTTAGAAAAAGTCTAGTTGTCTCTGTGTATAAAGTGGTCATTCAGACTCTAAAACTGGAGCTACTGGAACAAAGTGAACAATGAAACTACTTTTCTTTGTGCTGATGTAGGCATGGTTTTTACAACCCACAGACATTTTCCTTACTTTTCAAATTGCTTGTAGTTACTTTGTTGTAGATAATAACATCATTTGGAAAGTAATGGTTTTGAAGTATTTAAGATGGAATATACTGGAGTGCTTTGATGCTGTTACCTCTCACAACTAAGTGCTGTCTATCCAGAAGAGGCACAAAAACTCAGAGACAAGTGGCAATCCAAAGCTAGCATTATTTAACGAAGAAATTAAGAGGAAAGGGAAAGAGTTCCTAAACAGAAACTGAGCAAAATAAATATCTTGCCAAAGACATTCTCAGTGAAACGAAATTTAAGATAATATATAGTAATGGAAATCAGACCCATTCAGTGAAAAAGACCTAGGAACATCTTCCATTCCAGATGGGAAACTCAAAGTGAAAACGAAGTTCACGAACTGAACTATGCATGCTAATTAGATCAGTTTCAGCAGCTATAGTATTCTTGCTCCATACTTGTAGGAAAACCAATAATCTTAATCCTGACCACTGAAGGCATACATGAAGAAAAAGAAAAAATGAAAAGCAAAAAAAAAAAGCCTACAACAAAATCCACTAAGAGCTCTTTGGCCTAAAAAGGCATAGTGAGCTATTAAAAAGTAATCCCTGCTTGTACAGTGAAATGAGTTTGCCTGGGGTCCTGCTCCACATTTTCCTCTGTGTGCTTAACAGATTGAAGCATTACTTTCTCTCATATTTGCATGTGCAAATACTCTCTTGGGTCTACAGGTTTACACCTGTTTGGATCTTTATCTGTTACCCCTAAGAAATAAGTTGTAAGAAACGGAAAATCCCTCAGATCATGTGCAAGGAGGAGTTCAGAATTTGTGAAATTAATTTTTGGATGAAGAACAATATTTGGAGAAGTCATATATGAAACTGGGCAGAGTGCAAATGCAAGGAGAAGTTCTTGTGGGCAAGAAATGAAGAAAACAGATTGGCTCTGTATCCCATGTCTGCCCCAAGCTGTCGCCCCCTGAAATACCTTATAGTCAGAATGAAAAAACAATTGGGATGAAGGAAAGATGAGATAAAACAAGCAGGGCTTCTTCCCTTCCAGCATATCCAAACTGAAAGTTGTTTAAGTGCTTAGTAGTGAACTAAGAGAAATATCTGAAGTGAAAAAGTCTTTGTTCGCATGGCCAGAATTACAAGGAGAAGGCCTGTATAAAAACATAGATTGAGCTACCAAGTCCTATCCTTGCAACAAATCACTAGATTTTGAACCTTTATTTTTTATTATCCAACGTTGTTCATAAACATATTAACCTTACAAAAAAAGAAAAGAAAAAAAGAAAAAAAAAAAAGAAAATCTGCATACAGAATGACTGGGGAATCCTTTTGGTGTCATCTGTGAGATGAAACAACTCAGGCATCCTCAGCAGCATCATCCCAGCAGCTGCAGAGGCCAGTGCAAAATTTAGGCTAAGCAAATAACTACTCAATTACTCCATCCTGTTTCTCAAATGTTCCCTGTCTTTTTATGTCACTTTAATCCACCTATAAAATCCCAGTAGTATACAGGGTACGGGGTTGGACCTCAAATATGCAGCTGTGGGCACATTTTCTGTCAAAAAATGTGCTGGGAGCGAGGATTTGATTCCTTTTACACTCACTGCAATTGTAAGGTCTAACTATTCTGCCCTCTTATTGTTCTTTTCTAGTCATTGTCTTCTGAATACTTGTGACATCAGGAGAGACAGACGCAGAAAATGCAGCTTCATGTAATCTATCCCCCCATTCAATTCATGCTATAGTAAATATTCAGGCAGAGTCAATTATAGAAGTAGAAGGGAAAGAATTAAAACCTAATGAAAGTTAATCAAAGAGAAGAACTTCCTTCAGGCTCCCCATGCATGTCTGTAGTTTGTCTGTCATTTATAATGCTGCAGCCTCTGGTTCATAGTCAAGCTGTAATTCTGCCAGTTAATGTATCCAATTAACCCCACTAATGAGCTAATCAACAGTGTAAAATCTGTGTAAAATCACTGAGGGTGTATGATGAATGGGAAATGCACTGAACTCTCCTGATATAAAAAGTGCTTTATTGCACTTGTTAAAGTGGCACTGTCTTCTCCCTCTCTAAAGGGTAATTTATCACTAGGGTCTGTAACAGTGCCATACCCTGATAAGGGAGAGGTGGCAATAAAGCCATCATAAAATGATTACTCAGGAATGCAGACCAATTAAAGTGTCTCTGCATATCAGGCTCATAGACTAGAAAGAAAAAGTAGCAATTTTTGGTGTAGGATGTTGATAAAGGACAAGCCATTGCTGCAAGGTGATACACAGCTTGAGAAGCAAATACCTTTCTAATATAAATATTTCAGTTTAGAGGTAAATAATCTGCTGAACCATTGCTGGTAGTGACATGAAAACTCTTTACAACTTGATGCTGTCCTTTTTCAATATGAGAAATATTTTCTGGATCTATAATCTTACAAATTTGAGTGAGATGGTTTGAATAGAACTGTAATCCTTACCCCAAATAAGTATAGCAAAAGCTGTCAGAGACAAAAGAATCATATGGAGCTACATTTTCTTTCCTGCAGCGTTTTTTTGAGATCTTTACAGTTTTTCTTTTAACATCTCTCTTTATTGAGGGACAGATTACAGGAAAGTAGCACAGGTGACAAAAGAAAGGAAGAAAAGTAAACTGAAAAGCTGACATGACGAAAAGTTGATAAGTAACGGATAATAAATATTGAATAAGCACTCTTAACTTTTGGAAAACAAAACAAACTTTACTGAGTATAGTGATGAGGCGAACTGTCACAGGAGTTTGGGAAATTATTTACATGGAAACATGTAAGTTGGAGCCAGCTATCAAAAACTTTCATAGATAATGAAATTTGTGCTTATCTTCTGCAAGGAATATATTTCATGGATGACTTAAGATCCAAACTGTTCAACAAATTTAAACTGTTAAATTTCCCATGTAACCAGAAAAAAGAGGGTCTTTTCCTCTCCCCTCCCCCCCCCCCCCCCCCCCCCTCCACTGAACAGGAAACTGCAGAAAGATTGTGTACCAAAGTAATGTATGTACAGTCAGGTAAATCCTGCCTGGATTTATGTCTAGTGGTAAATAAACCACTTCCCTGCAAAGTTGCCTCAGACATCAGACAAACATAAACTTAAAAATATTCTCTTAAAGTTCCCTTTTGCCTAGAGTTACAGTGAGAACTGTATTTGTATGCTTGACGATAGGAAATGTCATATTGATAGATGAGTTGTAAGTCTCCCTCTTCCTGTATTGGAGACCCAATTCTGCTTTCCCCTCAACTTTACTGAATTGAAGGGCATTCAGTTGACATAAATGAGAGCAGAAAGGCAGCTTGGGAGTGCCTTTCATGATCAATAAAATAATTTCATACAAAGCTGAATTTTCCAAATGGGTCAAAATCAATTAAGGTGGAATGTTCTACTTCTGGAAGTAAGTTTGCAAACCCCTATGCAGAGTCTATATTCATTTTCCTTTCTCGGAAGTTTGACTTTTTACCAGAACATTTATATGAATTGCATTCTACTGAGTAGAAATAGAACTCTTATTCATATTTTATGAAGTAGCCATTTAAGAGGTATTTTGTGTTTTTGTACAAGTTTTGAGTATATTTTCCACTATATATTTAACTCCTTTTTATCCATAAATCTTACTTAGATAATACTTTCCTTTGAATATTGCAAGTAATGGAGCAGCAAAATTGCTGCAGGGTCACCTGTTGATATTGAAGCTTATCCATATTTCAGGCTCAGCAGTGCACAGATCTACGCTGATTAGTATAAACGTTACCAACTATAATTTTCCTATCTCCCTGCATCTACCTATTTCATATCTGAACTCTTTGTGCAGTGCACTTGAAGCTTTAAATAGGAATGCTGGCAGTATCTCAGATCCACCTAGTATCCCTGTCTTATAGGGGAAGATAACTACACACTAGGTCCAGTGCAGACCAGCAGTACTCAGGGATCCAAGTTTAGTATCCATATTAGAAAAGGAAGATCTGCCATTCCAGCATTCCTAAATTTCAAGGATCGTACCTGGATTGAACCTATTTATTTTTAACATGTGGATTTTTTTGAATCAAGCATTTGAAATTAGTCTGGTATAAGTTATTGACAGGAAAGATATTGTGAAATTCTTCTTACTTTTGGGTTGTTTCTGCGTTCCATTAGAGAGTTATCCCAAAACTGACCAAGCTTCATTGGCATTTGACTTGAAACAAAAAATTGGCAGCTATTTCCTTCTTTGATACTATTTAAAATTTTGAGGTAGCATAATTTGGGGACATGCTTTTTCAAAATGATTAGTAAAGCCTCTCACCAGGAACTATATCAAAGTACAAACAAGAAAAAGGTAGAGTTGTATCCATCTTTCTGCTTCTTTAGCCATTTCCGTAGGTGTAGCTCAAAACATAAAGATGCCTGAGGTTCTTTTATGACCTAGCCCATTAAAGAACCGTGGGTCAGACTCTACATTATGTTCCCAGTATTCCTACACGGTTCAAGTTCAAGCTTACTCCATGACTTTGGCTTCCACGATAAGGAGCTAATTAGAGTATATTTTTATTCTGTAAACAGGTCAGCATGTAGTTGAAGGAAATTTCATTTTCTTTCCCTTTAACTCGTTATAAGCTGATGCACAGACCAGACAAACTTGTAGAACTTGTAGAGAAGGTGAGCAGTGTGAAATTATATGTGAGTTATTAGTAATTCCTAATAGGAAGAAAAGATCTGACAAAAATGGTAAATTAAATGACTGTTTATTCTTGGGATTTATTTCAGCACATTTGTGATATTCCATAATGGGAGTGTCAACTTTTAACTCAGCACGAAAGCTTGTTCTTCCTCATTAATAATATTTCCTCTTGACTTTAAATTCCTTTGCTTCATATTCATATGGCGATGTCAGAATGACACTGGTAGCACAGCTTTTTATTATAAAAACGCTTGTCTGAATCCATCCATTGAACTACAGTTCCCAAAGCATAAAACAGATTGTTTATGTCTATTCTCAGACCTTTATCTATTCATCTTTTTTTTACTGAATTTCAAGAAGGCATAATGGCAAATTTCAAATCCCATTGTAATAGCATAGGGGTATCTGAAGAAAAACAAAAGAAAAGAATAACATGCTGCACTATGCACAAAAAGCGTGGAAAACAATTTGGAGATCTAATTACACTAGTCTTATCTGCCTGCTGGAAGTTTTAATTCTCCTTTGATCTAATTGTCTTTTTTACAGCTGATTTTCAGATTATAGTATCTTTTTCCATGTGCGTATATTTTCAGCACACTGCTGCCTAACTGTTGTTTGACAAAGCAAGATCATGTAGATAAGATTGACAACAGATTTGAATATTTTAAAGAAAATGGTTTTATTATATACAACAACTTTTCTCAGAATCCCACACAGATTTCTAAAAGGACTGGGCAGGTGAATGTGTGTGTGTGATGCACAAATACTCCAAACCTGAGTGTAAAGGATAGCCTTTTCTCTAAGAAGGAGGATACATAAATACCAAAACAGAGACTAGATAAGGACCATTAGTATAACTGGGGAGTTAAGACCTGAGAGGAAACTGGAATGAATAGCTATAGAAGTTTTAATAAGGGTAGTGACTAGAAACATTTGAATGAGTATGAACATGTGTATGATTATTACAAGCTCTGTGCTAGGACCTACGTGAAAAAGGAAGTGTGCAAAGTACTTGTGTTGTTGATATAATCAAATTTCATCATAAGGAAGCTTTGGGCACAAAAGAATGAGCAACCTAACTGTAGAGAAGCTGTTCCAAGGCATGTGGCTCTAGGCAGTCCTGGTTGTGTAGGGGGTTGGACCAAGTGACTGCCAAAGGACTCTGCCAACCTGTCATAGGTATCATAGGTATTCATTCTCTATCATCTTCTATGATCATATTCAATAGAAGGCATTTGTCAATAGAAGGCATTTATTTTGTAGCAATCCTCATATATATATACATACATACATATATATATATATATACACACTTCGAAATACTATTAATGGTCTGTGTGCATGTGTATATATTTCTTATAAGATTTCAACTATGAGCTTAGAGTGTTTTTAAAACATTGTTTTCTCAGAACATACACCAGAACTATAATGGTAGTATTGACATAATTCATAAACAGAATAGTTGATTACCTGTTGTGGAACTAAGCCTATATATAGGAACTATAATGAATATTCATAGTTCCCTTGGTATGGAGCTGACATATTTCAGCTAATTAACTCTTTTGCTTAGGTGAAGCATATGCACACTTTTTATATGATACCAAGGTAGATTTAATTGAGATTTGACAGATAATACCACAGACAGTTTGCAAACAAACAACGTAGACTCTGCTGTCATTTCCATAAATGAATGTGTGACTCAATAGAAACCTGTACAAAAATTATCATCCCATTTCAGAGGGGCCTAAAATTCACACTTTCATATGACTTGTTTCAGTTAGAGAAAGACCTCTTTTGAGGTAGCATTACTTATTTCAAAAAAAGAGGCAAGTTTCTACTCCTCAGAGTGTTTCTAAATTTTGTTGATATTGACATTGTCCTCTTCACTGAATATATTTGAGAATAATGTTCAGCCTTTGAATTAAAGTTTTAAGATATCATTTGCCTTTGCAAATCCTGGATGCAAGCCAAGGTAAACAAAAGATCTGAAATTGAGCGGCTTTCTCAAGTAGTTACTTTTTTTAGCTTACTGTTATCTATTGCTGGGAGCACACATTGTGATTGGCAAAGATTAGAGCCTGACGTATTATCCTGGTCCCAATGCTATTGACATTAAAGACTTGGATACCTAACAGCACATGCTGAGATCAGTTTTGGGGTATACACCATTCATGTGTCCTTTCAAGAGCTTTGCCACATTGCCTCAGTACCACGATGCTATGATCCATGCCTGGATTTTAGTTCACTGCAAAGTCTGGACACTACTGAGGTGTCTACTGAGGATACCATCATGAACTTTTGTGGTCTGAATCTAGAGGTACTCTAATATTCAGTCAGAAGAAATCGATACAGGTGATGTGCTACTCTATTTCCATGGAGCTCTTTCCTACTGTCTCTTCTCTGCCAGAAAATAAAATGTATTTAATTCCTCTGGCAGCTGAAGGATCAAAATTTCAGTTCAGTGCCACAGTGTTCTCACATCAGTGGGGCACATCAATCCATTCACTACTGTTGATTTATTGTTTTATGCCTATCAAAACATTATCGTGCTCATTTCTAACCTTAAATTACATGTCCCTCTTTCTTCTGTTCTTTGTTTCACCCCATAAACTCATCCAGCAAAACGGCATCTTCCCATGCATCTCCTTGATGTCCGCATATGTGTGAAGAATTACGTGAGACCACCATCTGCAATAGCACCTTTAGTTCTAACTGACTCCTGACTCTTATTGAATCCTATCCATTTCTCTGACCCATGATGCTAACACTTTCTGTAATAATGGTATCTAATTCTGGAGCGTGGGTGATTTTAGAGTTGGTTATAAACAGTTTCCTCAGTGTTAGACACTGTGTTCCAAGTATGTGGTTCTCTTAATTCAAGTAAACGTGTCTACCTAATTCAATCTTGAGCACTTTTCTGAAACCTGCCTAGATGTATCACCTAAGGAATTTGTGATTTTACTTATAACTCAAATGATGAAGTTCTGAGTCTTATTAAATTATATTTCTGATCTCAGCCATTAAAATTTTGCTTAGTTTGATGAAAATCAATTCTGTTGTTAATGTTCTGAAATTGCATTATTTCTGTGCATACCTTCTAATCTGCTCTGAAACACTTCTATGTCTACAAAGCTCTAAAATAATATCACCTGTTATAGTCCTGAACAGTGTAGGAGTTTTTATGTTCTTGACTATAATTTATCAAAGAAAGAATATTAGGTGAAACTTGAACTCTTAAAAAAATTAGGTTAAAATAAAAAAATAGAACTATGCATTCATTATATTTTTCATGAAAGTAACAGCAGGCTTGCTCATGTTCTGCTTCAGTAATTTCTCATGAAGAAAATACATTTAAAAACTGATGAGTATTTTTCCTCTTCATTCTTGTTGGTTATTTTTCTGTCTTTGAAGATTAAAAAAACCCCAACTAATGAATTTTTTTCTGTAAAGCAAAGAAGTTGAAGCTAATTATATCTTACCTACATGACGATTTTACCATAATCATGGCTATTATGTTATAACTGCCAATCAGATCACTTAATATAGAAATCTTGTTTAATAATGACCTTCAGTGGATTTTGCAATAGCAGTATATCAAACGTATTTGGAAATTTTTATTTTTTTTTTTAATGTTCTAGCTATATCAGACTTCTGTTGTCAACACGCTTCAGGGATCAAAAGTAATTTAGTATTTAAGAGGATGCAGTTCAGAATTTTTCAAGAAATTAAGTTTAGCATGGGATTTAGCATAAAGTGTTTCCTTGCCTTCTGGTAGCAATAGGTGACAGCGGCACCAGGGAGAATCTTCTGATGGGTTTTTAACATTTATTAACATTTTTCCCCTTTAGCTAGTAAAGACAAAGAGCTACAATTTATTATTTTTTGTTTTCTAAATAAGGACTATAGCTCTAGTTTTATGCTGCATGCATACCAGCAACGGCATCCCAGCTCAGGGGAGATTACAAGAAGATACATCTGTAGATGTGTAAATCCTACTTAAATAAAGTGCTCCATGAGCAAAGTGAATACACATTTTACTTCTGACCTTTGACCCTCATGAAATAGGTTTTATTCTTTTATAATGCCTTCTCTTTAATTATTGTACGCACCAAAATTATCAGGTAGCAGTACCATAATGACTTTAAGCATTTTTAACACTGCAATTTAAAAAGAAATAATGAATTTGAATGTGGCACGACAATATTCCAATAAGAATTTTTATGATGTTTCTGTATTGCTAAAACTACATATTTACAGTAATGAAAATGTTCGACAGGTAACACTGTATCTCTCCCACTCCTTACAATTATTTGGGCTAGCATTAGCTTTTAGCAATATGATTCTCAAGCACAGACTTTTATACAGACCAGGGCACAATCCAGTTTTGTCTAGTTTAATCTGTCTCACAGGAGACCCTCCTGACCTGCTTGCCCACAAAACTGAGAAAATAGAAACTCACTTGATAGTCTTGTGACCCAGAGTCAGAAATCAAATTGCAGTATCACTCAGTAGTGCTAACATTCACTTTCAAGAAGCCACGTATTTTAGAGGCTCTGTCCTAAGTCTCTTTTAGAAGTTGAGACCAGAGACTAGTAACTCATAAATAAAACAAATATTACTTGTTACTTGTATGCTGCCATTCCAAATTAATGAAGATGCCTAATGGTGTTGCTTCAGTTTTAGTTTTCCCTTATGTGGTCAGGTAGTAACTTTGCAGAAGTCATTGGAATTACAGGAGAAGGAAATAGGCACACATAGGAAGAGAATTATACAGTGTGTTTGCTGAGTGCTGTGTTTTCTATGTGCACTGTAAACAAACAGTGAATGCAGTGACTACTGTCAGGTTGCTTGCAATGTTCTCATTTGGTTTTCACCTCTTCTGTATAATGAGAGTGAAGTATGAATTTTTTAGCTTGCTAATAAAATATTCCTTTTATGGTAATTAAGATACATTGAAAGATACTGCCATATTTTCAGTGTGTCCACTCATCATGTCAGCTATGTACCTGAAGCCTCATCTGCTCAGAAAAGAAAAGCTACAAATATTTTCCCTTACTCCCTGTGGGAGCACTAATGCCAGTTAGTAGATCTCTTCCAAATAAAGTGCAGTGTTTTGTTTTGTTTTTTTTTCTTGCAGAATTTAAATGTCAGATCCCCATCCTCCTGATTTTATGGAGGCAAACACATTCCACAGTAGGAATTATCAAAAGTATTTACAAAGTAAAAGAATAACGTGTATAAGGGTGTCAGATTCTAGCCATTTAGCACTAAATACTTGAAAGTGAGATCAACATTAAATTCTCTTTTGCCTTCAGTTAACTATTTTTCTATAACCTTGAAAGTTGTTACATACTAGAAATAAAAAAAGTAAATAAAACAGGAAAAGTCATTAAGTTGCATTATAATTACTTTTAACATTAATAGCATTCCCTGGATCTGAAACCACCACTGTTATTTAAGGCTTGATCTCTTTCATCTGGCAATAACTTAGCCCCTTAAGCTAGGAGGTAGCATGGTCAATTATACTTCAGCACTGCTTTCACAGGAGCCTCGGCCTTCCTAATACAGAAGTTGATGATGTTTACCTTAGTTTACTTTTGCATTAGTGAGCCAAGTGACTGTATATATACTGTTGAAATCAAAGATGAGAAAAGAATGCATTTCCTGATCCACTAAATAAGCTAGGGCATTCTTCTTGACACTCTTTACTTATTTGAGTGCCATTTGCATGCCAGCTTTCTTTTCTAATCATTACTGTTTTAGCGTTTTGTGATATTTCATCTGGAAGTGCTGAAGACCTTTTTCTTGCATGTTCTAGACAACAACATTCAATATTTGGATGTATGTATGTTTAATGTCCAGTTTTATATTAATTGAGGATTGAAAAATTGCACAGTGTGACATAAATCTGAAATATTTTCCATGGGGTAGATGTTAATGAAAAAGTTTATCAAGAAGATGAGCTCAGACCTCATGAGAAGATCCATCTCTTGTGTTTACTACTAAATGCTAGGATACTCATTTCAATGTATGGATGGATGTGAACAAGACTAACATACTAGGAATAGTTAAAGCTAATCATCAAGTACTAGATCTGGGTGATGAATTTGAAATGAGCAAGTTAATGGAATGTTGTTTTTATCATAGAAATGCACATATATTTCATGATGGGAAGACTGTACTGTTTGTGCTAAAAATAATTAAAATATTACTTCTTCTTTATTATAACTATTAGCTTGATCTCAACATTAAAAGTGAAGGCACAACTAATATCTGTCATATCTCCCTGCATCAAGTTCACTGCTCTACTCACGAAGTACAGTGTGATGTGAAAACCATTTCTGGACACTGTGCCCTCAAAATGTTAGCTTTCTCTTCATGCTTAATTTCCCCAAGCTCTGCAGGTGAAGTTTAAGCCTTTGTGTATGCTGACAGATTCCCTAAACTGAACATCAGTTTTAAAACTTCAGTAAAAGTGCCCAAAAGTTGAAATTATCATTACTGGTCACTTGAGATTCACAGGTTAGCTTCTGAGTGTGGTGAGCTATAGGAAAAGATCACTGGTTTCTCAGCCATATGGAAAATTGATAACAGCTGTTTTTTTATGAAAAAGGCTTCAGTGAATTTAGGCAAGCATGATATATATGAGTATTCACTTATCAACAATGTATTTCAGTTCTTCCCTGGGTACAAAACCCACATTAACAAACAACTATACAGTGAATTTGGATACTAACTAAACCAGTCCTGTGTGCATGTTTTGAATGTGGGAGAGCAGTACATTTCTGTTGGATTAAGTACAGTTAAGTCCTTGTGACAAGTCCTACAATATGTGTTATAGAAGGAGCTGGCAGAAACCTTTCCTTGCAGACCAGTATGATTATTTGTAGTGTGACAAGAAGACTTTCAATAACTTTCAACCATGTTTCCCTCTTATCTGGAACTTTTCTTTTTGTTCCCCACAGAATCTAATGTGGACCATTATTACTCAAAGTTACTGTCTATGAAATAACCCAGAAATCTTCTTTTCCCTGCTGTTCTGCAGCACAGGCTCAGGAGAGCTTCTTGCTCAAGGCTGTGGGAGCTACAAGGTAGCTGTTTATCTGTTTCTTTTTTTGTTAAAAAACGGTCAAATTAGACCTCTAAGCACCTTCTTTCTCCATACCCTATTAAAAGCTTGCACCTCTTGATGTAAAGTGTAAGAAGGTTATTGTCCAGACACAGGGTAGCAATAGGCCATACCTGGTTTGCATATACCTTCTTTTATATAAAAGCTTAAGAGCAGATAACAGTCCCTGAAACTACACACAGTAGCTAGGTAACCTTAGCAACCTCACTCTTATGAGGTATGATCATATAGTTGCTAAGGCCTTGCTGAGCAGTAGTTGCTTGTAGACTTGGTTATGCAGATGGAGATAGGAACACTTATTCTTCCAGTCACCTGTGGGATGGATCCCACAAAGTGGGAAGGAAATGTCCTGTCCTTCTGATAATCTTTAATGAGGCAAGATGTGTGTAGGAAGCATCCAGGGCTCAACTGAGACAGCAAAGGTAATTTTCCATTGGTAGCAGAAGAGAGAATTTTCATGAGAAAAGGAAACTGTGGGAGGCATCTAAGTAGGAATACAGAAGCGTTTTCTTTTTGCAAATTCATGTTTTAGTTTGTAGAAGGCTTCAAACAGTGACTAAACAGAAGGCAAGATCCAACAGAAGTAGGAGGATGCTTTCAGAAGGCTTCTTTAGAAAGCTGAAGCAACTGGCAGCCTTCAAGTATAGTCACTTTCTGCTTCTGAGGGAGGTAGTTTTCAGAGCTATTAAACTCAACCATATCCCAGGACATCAAAAATAAACACCAGGCTTCAAAACTTTCATAAGATTATTTTTTTATGTAAGGAATCTTGTCTTCTACTCCTGAAGAGGGTAGAAGGGTTCCCAGGAAATTTTGTCACCAGCCAAGCTTTAAAAAAAATCTAGTCTCCCTCCGAGTTGAACTGCTCTTCCACATCTGTCTTTAGAGTGATTTCAACCATGATGAAGATTTCCAATTATATTATAGCAGGAAGGATAAAGAACATCAGTAAAAGCAGAACCAAACTGCAAAGCAACCTGAGGGCAATAAAGAAACCACTCCACAGGGAATGAGGAAGATATTTGTTATTAAAATATAAGCTGTTATGAACTGACTTTCAGTTCTGCTTCTCAGAGAAAAATGTACATTCCTCTCCTCCTTTTAATCAGGAAGGAACTGAGACACTAATCATTGAAATGACTTAGGGAGAGGACAAATGCAGTGAAACGAATCAAAGACTTAGAGCATAAAGAGGCAACATTTGCCATGGAGAACTTTCAGAAGCATGTTGGAAGGCAAGACTCAGTGGTGAAGATAGAGGATATTTCTAATTTGCTTTAATTTTCTGGCTGCAACAAAATCGATAATTTCAATATTACTCTAGGAAGTTCAGTTCTGGAGGGAAAAATAGAAATTCTGGGTTATGCAAAATATTTTGTTTTCACTTTGATTTTGTAGTACAGGAATGGAATTTCAGAAATGTTTGATGGGAAAGTAATGAAATTCTTTATTAAAAAAACCAAAAAACAAAAAACTTCTGGATGACACTTTGACATTAAAATTCCCCCCTTTTTTTTCTCTCTCTGAAATAATGGTCAGCAAAATCATTGGTTCAACAAAGTATAGTTAGTTTTGTCAGAACCATATTTTCTGACAGAAAATGGTTCACTTAAATTTTTTTCTGACCAGCTCAATTTCAAAGCCATATATCTAGACTACCCTTCTGTTAATGCAGAATTGTCCCCTGCAGTATATTTTACCAGTGCTTTGTCCAGTCTTGCTATAAATGTCTCAGACAATGAGACTCCCACTGAAAGATTACTCCATAGCCTAATAGATCTGTCAGAAAGATTTTCCTGAAACACAGACTATATTTTCCTTGTCTTAATTTGGGATGTCGCGGAGCAGCTCATGAAATGCAAGTGTAGTAAATCACTTGAACCAGATGGTATTCATCAGGGGGTTCCGAGAGAAATAAAGTGCGAAACAGGGAAGATACTGGTAATAAATCATTAAAAATAGCAGCTGTTCCCTTTAAAAAGGAAAATCCAGCCTGATGCCTATGCTTAGGTATAAAAGTTATTTTACTTTTTTAACTGAATAACAGAGCAAGTTGAAGAATTGTAGCCTGATGGGCTTAATCTCGGCTTTGAGGAAATCTACTAACAATCTGAGTATAATCCAGGTATTAAATGATTATGATTTTAGAGCAAACTGTGGTATCTCCCACAGGGATAAATAATGGCTCTCTAATCTGAGAAAAATCTTTGGAAGAAAAACGTCCTTGGTTGTGTAGGAAGTTCCTGTCCAGATAAACTTGCATCTGAACAGCTTTAGCTTTCCTCAGTTTCTAAAAGGTTTAGAAAAGGTGAATGAGTCTCCAGAAGAGAGGGGCTTACCTAGGGGGAATTTGATATTGTGAAATTGTGTACTGTGAATGAAGGCTCCTAATGCTAGCAGAAGCTAACTTATGGGGAGGGAGTACGGAAGATGTTCATCATAGCAGGTATCCTACCCTAGTTTAGTGGCTTGTGGTAGTAGTGGTTATGGAAGGACAGTTGGACTAGATGACCTTGTAGGTCCTTTCCAACCTTGTGATTCTATGATTCCATTGTTCTGTATGCCTTGGTATTTGTCTGTTATTATAAATTTTAAAATTTTCTTTAAAATGTGGTGCATTTACATTACAATAGGCAAGGTGAAGGAAATGCACCTTTCAAATGGAGTGAAAACAAGCCAAGATTTTTTATCTGGTCTGGTGGCAGTCCTGTATTCTCTGTGGGCTCCAAAAGAATCCTTTATCTCAACCAGCAACTGTGTAAAATTCGATGCATTCTGCTCAGCTTTGGATAAATTTTCTATCAGCAAAATTTAAATAACAAACAAACCTCTCCCTGAGAAGTCTGTGTAAATTATCTCTTACGAAGCGGAAAACATAGCACAAGAAGGGCATATTTATGTTTTCTTAAGTAGGAGGTAATTATATTACAAAGCAGGAGCAGGAAAAATTGGTATTTCCTTATAGCGATGAATAATTACATTTATTGTTATTCAGATCTTATCTCCAGTTGTTAGAAATTTAGCAGGTATTCCTGGGGCCTGAGCCACCTGTTGAGTAAACCTCACTGATCAGTGTTGCAAGAACAAGGTACAGGAAAAAAATTGCAAGCAGAGAGAATGAAAAAATGTCACAAAAGGAGGAGCACACACTGCAAAAAGCTTCTGGGAGATATTTAAAAAAGCAAAAAGTACTAATTGCTTTAAAGTAATTATTTGTCTGGCTCCTTTGGGAAAGGAAAGATAAATATTTCTTTTCCACTATGTAACCATGTTGCCTTTGTGGCCCTTTTTGATTACCTCCCTTTAGGTCTTGTTCTTGTTATGTCCCTCCACCCTGTCCTTGCTAGGCCCATGTCAGGAGGACCAGGCAACAGAGTTATCTTCAAAACCTCACTCCTAACATCAGTTTTGTCTCTTGTTGGCATTCCCCACAAAGCCCTGGCTCATACTGCTTACATTTGAGTCCAAACTCTTACAGACAGTACAGTGGAGTCACTGTGAGGGAGGACCAGCTCTTTTTCCTACAGATTACTCACAGAGATATATCCAAAGGCCTAGATTATTCCTACTGAAGTCTTTGGGGAAGAAGGGAGTCTTACAAGATACTAAATACACCCAAAGCTTTCCTCAAAAAGTCCTGAAAGGGTGCCCTTAGAGCCAGCACTGGCACTGTTCCTACAACAGGAATTTGGACTGTGGTTATTTTGACTTCAAAGCTGTCAGCAGAAGGAGTGGATAACTCTACTTGATCAAATATTGCTACTAATATCTTTTTTTTTTTTTTTTTTAAGTCTTAACTAGACTTAACTAGAAATGTATCTAGGAGCTCTTCTCATTATAACGTCTGAAATCTATAGTGTTTTGTTTTTTTTTTTTACTGTACGAAATGCTCATTGAAAATCAGTCTCTTTCAGCTTCCCTCTGGCTGAAGAGAACCCTATTTCACAAATAGGTTGGCGTAGCACTGCTGTATTTTACACCTGTCTGTACTTCACAGAGTATGACAGCTACTGAGTCTCAGGCAGACATATAGGTGAGACTCTGCCCCTTTATCACACTGGTTTAGGATTCCTCCATAAAGCAACAGTCCTAGGCAGCCAGCTGAGACACTCTTCTCTGGTCCAGCTGACACACAAATGCAAATCTCTTTAAGTAAAAAATCCAATTTCTGGGCTACTGTCCACACAAATCTGAGTGTGTTCTGCCTGGATTTAATAGTATTAGCATGGAAATTCATGTGCAAGGGAACAAAACACAGTAAAGAAGAGAGGGTGTTATCTTCCATTTCTGCAGTTTCTTTAAGAAAATAGAAAAAACAGTCACTTGACAAATTTAAAAATTCATGTGCCTTACCTGAAGCAGGTGTGCTCTGCAGGGTCTTCATGCAGCCGTAATATCTTGGTTGCCCTGTGTGAGATACACACAGCAGTGCTCCTTATGCATCTCACCGTCTGGTTTTACTTCAGACTACAATAGAATAGTTGCAGCCCCTACAAGGTCAGGAGGAAACCAAGGTTTGTGCCTATTTTCAGAACTGCAAAGTGCACCCCAGAACATGCCTGCTTACAAAGACACAACTATTTCGATCAGGTTTAATCCTTACTCTTCTCATATTGTCCTTTCATTTTTATAATATATGACCTTCAGCAGAATTTATTTAATATACGGTGGGCTCCCAGACATGTCTCTAAGTCAAAATTATCTTTTCTAATTTCAAGTTACATTTGGAATACTATGAAATCACCCCAAAACCTTGAAAGCAGCTTAGAAATTACAATTTCTTAAAAGATTATTATTATTATTATTTGCTTTTATTTTCATGCCTCTCTCTTTGTGGTCTGCATGTTTATGGAGTTGTTCCTTTGCTGTGAGCTCTTTTGCACTGCTATTGGAACCCTGGCTTTTAAGAAGACTTGGGGATGGTCAAAGATTGTTATAGAATAGTTTTTGTTTCTGCTAATGTTTCTTTTCTTTTGGATTAATTATGCTCTGCTTCCCAGAGATGCTATTCAAAATTTCTATAAATAGCTGGCAGTCATTTTTTTAGAGCATAGTTCTTCCTGGCAACTAGATATGTGATAGTCTGTTGAACACTGCATATGGTCATGATGTCAATTTTAATTTTGGAGTAAATTGTTCATGTTGGGTTGTGTCACTGCCTTAATAGTTAGCATAATTTTATTGTGCTCCTTTGCTGATATGCTGCCACCCTCATGCAAAGCCTTCTTGGCTTTGTTAAGCGTCTCTTTGAAGATTGCTCCCAGAGGTGTGCCATCATTTCTATCCAGGGAAGGAAATACTGTCTTACCATCATTAACTTGGAGAACTGTGGTAATGAGGTCCCACTGTGGTGTGGCTTGCCCCCACTTAGCTCAATGTAGAGCAGGATCTCAGCCCTGAAATTCTTCAGACTTTAACTTATAATATGCAAATATGGCAAAGACGTCACAATTCTCAAAAACACCTAAGAAATCTTTGGTTAAGGAAAGAAAGATAAAGACTTCCAATATAGGGATTATATCATGTGAAAGGAAAACACTACGCTTTTTCTCCCCTTTTTGTAGATAAAACATTAGTGGATAAAATAGGGGATCATATTCCTCTTTTGAAAAACTTCCTACTTAGTAATTTGAAGAAAAATCAATGTGACATTTGAATACACTTTGAAGTTCTTTCACAGCTTGAAACTTCACAACTTTTTGTCTCTCCCTTTCTTTATCAACCGTATTCATTACATTTCCATATAAAGCAGCCTACTTGTTAAATACCGTATCCCTTTCTCTTGTTCCTTTCCTCTTGCTCTCTCACTTTTTTCCATTTTCTCCCTCCTGTCCCTTTGCTCTCCACAAAGATTGAACACTTTCTCTCAAAGGTAGCAACGCACCATTCAATTAAAGCTGCAGCCTTTGTAAGGACAGATAATAACTTTGATCGCTGTATTTGTATAATTAAGGGACAGGCCTGTGGTTTAAAGGGGATCCTTATTTGCCTTTGAAACCGCAAGAGCGTGATGAGTTTTCTTCGGTACCGGCGCGGTAGGAAAGTCCTGCTCTCCTTTGGTGTCACATCTATCTGCGTCCCCCAGCCTGCTCGTCCCCTGTCCCAGGGACAATGAGGAGGCGGCCCCCCCGCTGGCTGCAGATGGAGTGAAGCAGAGCGATAAGGAGAGCTGCCTTTCTCCCCTGCCTCAGATCAGCGGACGGAGAGCTCTTCTTCACAGGCAGCCCGAGTGTAAGCCGTTTAAACAAGCGTGCAGGAAATATTGGGGTAATTACCAAGCACAGGGAGGGGGTCTCCGGCTATCAGCAGCATTGAGAATGGATTCTGAAATTCGCTCAGCAGATTAATTGATCCTTTTTCCGCAGCCCGTCTTTTGAAATAATTCACACAGCAGCTCCTAGCTGAAAGTTGGGAGACAAAAATGTGTGGAGGAGAGGCATTCACACTAGCAGCCATGCACATTTGCCAGCATCCATATCTGACTTTTCTGCTTTGCCAAAGCATTAAGAATTTCAGTGGTAATTCATGCTTGGTAAATTTGTTTTCTGTAATTAGATCAAGCCCACAAAAAGACAATAAAAAGCAGCACTGCTCATGCTTCTTTATTGGCAGTGATGCTGGCTAAGTGCTCTGATCACAGGAAGCTGCTACCGGGCTCCTGCTCCTGCTATTTAATTCAGTTTACTTAGAAGTGAGTTTGCTCCAGTTCTCATTCTCAGTCCTGCACCACCAGGGTAGGTGGGCAGCTTGGTGGAGCAGTGATGGCCAGTGGGCCTCCACAGGGTGTGGGCTGGTTGCTTGTTGCTGGCAGCCTTCTCAGTTGGAACAGCAGCCAAGTGCCAGGCCTGCTGCCTTTCCTCCCCTCTGCACCATGCTCCCTTTTCCCAGCTGGCAAAGGAGGAGAGGGAGCAGCAAAGCCCTCAGTGCTTTGCCAGCTCTTGCACCTGCCCGATGCAGGCCAGCTGGCAGAGGGAAATGGCTCTTGGTGCATTTGCAACAGTACTTCTGCATCCACCTTCTTCAGGTGCATTTGGGAACCAGCATGTAGATTGTGCTTGAAGCAATGAAGTGGAGGAGAGGAAAGGCGGCGTGCAAGTGCTGTACTGTTTCCTTTTCCTGGCTGACTGATTTTATTCACTCATTTAGGGAAAATAAAATGGCATTCTGTGATTTAGATGCTGTCCTGCAGAGAGGATTTCAAAACCCTTTATTAGCAGTGTCCTAGTGACTTGAGATAAAGCAGTGTCCTGATTTAATTTTGAATACCTTTGTTTGCACAGAATGCTCTGATAGCTTGGCAGTATCTGTCACGGCACCTATCAATTCACATTGCATTTAGTCAGCACTCAAAGTAAATTGCTCTCCTGCTAAAAAGCAGTGAACAGAGCAATTAAAATCTATTTCTATTATGGTTGTCAGCCTCTTCAAGCAATGGAGGAAATACACTTTAGAACAACTCTTGCAGCCAAAAGCTGAAAGTCACTATTCATTTTCCCTGTCTCCATTTTTTCCTGTCTTCTCCCATATTAGTTGTACATCTGTGTCATATCCCTCACTCCCAAAACACCGAGGGCCAGATTTCTGCAATTAAATGGCAAATATTTGCATGAAGGAAATTATATGCTGATGTTAGGTGGGTTCCAGAAAACCAAAGATGCACATAATTCACAGCCAGGCAGATGACTCTTCTGTCACCTCTCTTTTGTACCTGTCTGTACCTCTCTTTTGCAGGCACATATATGGATATATGCATGGAAAGTCTGTGAGTGTTTGCATACTCATGATAAAACCATAAGGCTCTGACTTGTACAAAATCCTCTAAGTTTTTCATCTCTTGCTGGAAAAAGTTTTTAATATTTTGATACTTTGCTTGCAATGTAAGCAAACTGATTTAAGAAATATTCAGAGATTATTTCTACTACAAGCTTGTACATCTTCATCTTTCTGTTCTGTAGAACAGTGAGAAACATCTGGCTGATTTCACAGGGGCTCTTGTAGATATCTTCATTTGTTTAGACCCATAGCTCTTATATTCCTTCAGTCTCAAATGGAGCACAGAGGAGGAGGAATTCCAAATTTCAATTGGTTCTACTGAATTTCACTTGCCTTTGCTCTCCAGTGCAGTACAGAAGGGTCCAGTTTATCTCTGTCCATCGTGTGCCCCAGTGGCACAAGTGGTAGGAATGCCGCGTTGCAACACCGGAGGCCCTGGGTTCCAATCCCCCCTGTGGCGCAAGTGGTAGAAGCGCCGCTCTGCTACACAGAGGCTCGAATCCCGGGTTGTTGGACTCGATGATCTCTAAGGTCCCTTCCAACCCGCACGAGACTATGAGCTCCCTCATTTCTTAGGGACTGCCATGTCTACAAAGCTAGAGATAACAAGATATCTTCTTTTCTACCTGCCTTTGGCCATAATTTGGTGGCTGATGAGCAGCAATAGCAGATATCAACTCATACAGGGGGCTGAGGACCTCTCAAACACTGAAGCTTACTCAGAAGGTAAGGGCAGAGAACATGACTCCCTGTGGCAGCCACAGACTGAAGAGTACTGAGAAAGGCCCTTAAATAAAGCAGCCACTAGCCTGGTTGCATATTATTTTAAATCCACTTGTCTGTAACTGTGAAAATGACTGCTTGCAGGGACACATATCCTTAGCAAAAAGGGGGCTGCGTTATTATTGAACTGAGGGCTTTGGGTACACCTTAGTACTGACTTTAGGTACTGACTCCATGTTGCTCTCATGGAAACTTTTTGTTTTGAAAAGAGCACAGCGTAGCTGAAGCTTGAACTTTGTCATAACTTAAATGAAAACAATATCCTACTGTAAATGTGTGTAGGATAAAGGAAACCTTACAGCACCCACTCTTGAAATTTATCTGTAATTTCTGAAATTTACCCATTCAGAAGAGAAGAAAGAAGGTTTGAAAGCACTCCAAAGAACCATGTTGACACCACAGCTGCTGTTTTTAATACCCCACTGTGCAGGGTAGCATCCTGAAAGAGACTAAAAGCCTCTGTCCATCTACTCATGCCAGATCCAAAGCAGGTGGCTGTTAGAGCTGTCTTTTTCCTATTGCCAGGCTTTCTTTTGGGATCCATCATGGAGCCAAGGGCTATCTCCAGTGGGACTTTCCCCAATTGCTTGCTCTATTTATATTTAGCTAATTAAGTGATAATCCTAAAGTATCAGGGAACATGTGAAATAACAATTATTACTCACACGGTACTGAGCAAATGATTGGTTTATTTGTTTGTGCAGAATGGCAATGGACTTTCCATAGGCTGAAAAAATGCCAATCAAAAGTTGCTTAGTCCATCCTGGGAGACAGTTCTGCTGGCAAAACCACTTACATACAGAAGGAGTTTTACCTGTAGGTGAAAACTGTGCTGAAATTTCAAGGGGTTCATATATGACAAAAATCTGTGGGTCAGCCTCGTGCCAGTAACTTTTATGTTCCCTATCTAAGCAAGTGTTGGAAAGGCCATATATATATATATATATATTTCTGATAATGAAAGATATTCAGAGATGAGTGGGACAACACTGACATCTCAGCCACTTTGGAGATGTGAGTCTTTCTGTGCCTCTTGATGGACTTACCTCAAACCTGTTGTATGATCAGGGAGAACTGAGTCAATCTAATGTGCATGAATTTGTCTTGCTATGATAGTGTCTGCATGGAGAATGTGGTTTGTGTTGCTCAGGTCTTTTATGCTGTTTGGCCTGGATAAGTAATACTATTTATTAGTACTTCCTGAGAGAGCAGAGAAAGTGTAAAATGTTCCAGAGAGCTGGAATAGCTAATATTCTTTGACTTTTTACTATAAACAACAGTGCTCTAAAGCTGCTGGGTTTAAATTTTTAGGAACCATTTGTTCATCTATAACGTCACATTCATTCCCAGGATTAAATAAAGAGTAGTACATGACTCCCATGTGGGTACTAGTGAAATCACCAGCTCAGTGTGGTGCAAAAGGCTCTTTAGCTAGAAAGGCAGTATAGTGCAATCACTTGGCATGTAGATAACCTATCATCTGTATATTTTTTATTCTGTGCTGTCCTCACTCAGAACAAGGATGACTGAGGAGAGATATCTCACGAGGTCTATTAAATCATGATCGGCAAATAAAGGATAAACAAGGACAAGATGTTCACTGAGTCTTCCAATACAAGAATTACAGGGCACTAAACTGAGTGGTCAGATGGCAGATTCGAAACAAAATTCCGCATAGGACCAAAGGACAACTGCACAAGCTCATTGGAGAGAGATTTGTCAAGGGTGATTAAATAAAATGGCTCTGCACCACAGAGTGTAACCTATAATAATAATATAACTACAAGCTTCTTTGTTCTTAAACTGTTCCCCAGGCACTTAGTGTTGGCCACTATATAAAATAGGATCCTGCACTAGATAAACTTTTTGTCTGACCCAACACAGTAGTTTATGTGCTAAGTTTTTTTTGTTTTATCCCTTTATCATGTTTTCTTTTAAAGTGCTCCCAACTGGAGTTGTCAGGTTATTTTGGACATGCAGGAGTGTACTTGCAGGAAAAATAGCTCCTGTAGCAATGTGGTGGGCTTTGGGTTTTAATTATGAATTATTGTAATTCCTTTGATTCATTTTTTAATATAAATATATCAATATTTTAATTAACACAGAGATGAGAATACTTTTTTTGTTTCAACGTGTGATGGATTTAAATTGGACATCTAGCTTTTAAAAAAGCAGAGATAAGGACATAGAGCCATTTAATTATATTGTTTTCCCTACTTCTTTTCCCATTTATTTCTAAATAATTTATCAGTTGAAGTTACTCAGTGTGAAAGCTAAAGGCAACTTTTCTCAAGCCAATGAGGACAACCATCTGTTATTGTAATTGCTTTAGATAAACTGACATAAAAATATCTAATCCTATATGCATGGCAGCTATTTTAGATCTAAGAGCCATCTTAGGAGAAAGAAGAAAACATGAAAACATGAAAAAATGTCATGAAAATTGAATGAGGGAGCTGAGCATGACCAAGTCTCAATCGTTTACATGGGATATTTAGCTCGTTGAAAGGTCAGCAGGGCACCAAGTATATCTTGTAACTGTTTTTGCAGGATGGGCTCCTTAGCTAACAAGCAGTGCAAGAGCTTAGGTGTGAAAAAATAAATCAGGCTTCCTTTTGACATAATAAGGTTAAAGAAAAATACAAAAATGTGTTTTTATGTCATCAAAGGTTTTAAAATAAAAAGAAAGAAGAAGAAAAAGATGAGGGAAGCGTGTAGCCACAGATAAAAAGCAGAAGAAATCAATTTTGCAATCAGAAATAAAACAAAAACAACAACAAAAAAAAACAACAATAGCAACAACAACAGAAATAGCAATTTAGCAAGGAGATGTTTTTCCATTTCAAGTTTGATTTTAAAAAGTGATGCATATCTTTCAAATCTGTAGTGAATTATTATTATTATTTTTGTTTGTTTTCCATTATTGTAGCCTGTGCCTCTCGAATCATACAGCACAAACCAGTTACATGAAATTCAGTAGCTTGTTTAAAAGGGTACTCTCAGCTTTTTATACTTTTTTGTTTTGACTCATACAAAAAAGATGAGGTTTTTGACAGATCCCTAGAACAGCAGGCCTGCCCCTTTGTGTAATGACTAGTCCTTTTGTCCTCATTTGTATTTGAAAGCTGTGGTCCAACCTGCTCCTTTCTGCTCTCACCTCTGCTTCTGCAGTGTTTGAGGCACGGACTCAGATGTGAACGATCCAAATCATTTATTACAAGTTCTCACATCCCTTATATACCTTCACAAGTTTTTGTTTTCTAGCTTTTCCATCCAACTTACAACTTTCCCGACCACCTTTACATGTCAACAGAGCATTCTACAAAACACTTTTCAACTGTCCATGCAGGCGCATATCTAATCAGAGCTGTGAGTCCCTTCTTCTCCTTCTAGAGGTGTCCTTGGTTCTCATGCTGTTTATCTTGCTCCACAGCTTCTGCTCTGAACAGCTTTTCTTGTATTCCCACACTTCTTGGGTCATCTCCAGTTTCAGTTTCAAGTCTCCATGGCAGATGTTTCAGGTAAGCACTGCCATACTGCGTACTGATGGCTTTCTGCAGAAAAAGAAAATAAATAAAAAGGTCAAAATTGTTCAGAAGGTATTTCCCTGTTATTTATTATTGTAGTTACCTTAAGAATGATTTGTAACAGAACATTTTTAAGAGAAGTCATGGCATCAGCAGTGTCTTTAAATTACTTCATTAGGTCACAGTATTTGATGTGGAAGCTGCATTCTTCATGCTTGCAAACTGCACACCATATTGACTCAAAACTGAGGGATACAGACAGGGCTGGCATTGCTTAAAACTCCAGCAGAGTTTTTAGGAAGCCCAAAAGTCTTTGCTGGGTACCATCTTACTTCCAGAGAAGTCCCGCTGATTTTTTGTAGGCAAAAATGGACAGTAGTTAGACAGCAGTTGGCTGCTCCCACAAGACAAATAAGGTTCTCCCAACCAAGAGGTGCATTGTTAGGCTTGAGTCTTTCCACCTCTTGTTCATTATCTTACCTGCCTTCTGGTTTTCTAGTTCATCTCATCCCTGCCTTTCCTGTAAGCTGTCCCTTGAAGTGAAGAATGTGATGGGGTGGACCTGCAGTCCCAGAGGCTCTGCTATGTATTTGGACATATACATACCATGACAGCTCCTTTGCATCAAATAATAGGGGAATCAAGCTTGGAAGTTTTGCTCTTATGGCCTTCAAAACTTTTCAAGTGAGTACTGGAGGTCTCCTTATGTGAAAATAACTAAAAGATTATTAAACAGACTGAAAAATAAATCCCTTTCCTTCTATCAGCACCATCAAGAACTTAACTCAGTTGGAATCCTGATGTGTTGATAACAAGGTTAGTTTGGCCAGTTTATATTTTTTATTCACATCTTGCATTTTTACATAAAGTTGATAATTTCCTAATAAATAGTGAATTACTCCACATTGTACTTGTCAGAAAGTTGCACTTACCTAGAGATGATACTACATGAAAATAGTGGTGTATTCTCTGTTTTGAGAAGAAAACAGTGTGTGCCAGATTAATGAATTATGAACAGAATGAACTAGTAAAATGTAATTAAGCCATTTAGCACTCCATAAAAACAGGAACACATAAAAAAGTAATGCAAACCACAGGGTGCAGTTAACCCACTGTGTCAGTAAGACTTAAAGGGGCGTTGTAGAACCATTTCAGCCTCTTTCTCTCCCCTCTCCCCCCCTCCCCCCCCCCCTCACCTTCAAGGCAAAAGAATTATGGACAAATGTTCAAATCACTTTGAGCTTTAGAATGTCTGCTACCACCATTTTTCTCCAGCTTCATGTCTTCAGTGACAGGAGGATGTTTTTGAAGAAGGCACTGTTTCTTCCGTTCTTTTTCATCTGAAGAAACTCTCCTCCATCTTTAGCAGCTGTTAGTTACTGTGTTCTCTAGTAGCTAGTATATGTAAACTCACCAGGAAGCAAATGCAGCAACCAAAATTGCTAGTCTGTATCATACTTTGCCATTTTGTATCTGAGCTTCAGATTCAGGGATGCCTGGACAGATGAGCCTTAGAAATGCACAGTATTGCATCTATGGATATCTCTAAGATGCACAGTATTGCATCTATGGATAGCAAGAGGGAGTTAATATGTGCTCATTTTAGGATTTAAACAGACTCTCAGTGATAACCCACAGCAGCTGCAGTTCAGTAAAGATATTTTCATTGCAGAGAATAGATATTTCCATAGTTGTTGTCTACCAAGGGTTGTAAAACTGGATTTTCATTATGCATAAAGCCATTTCAAATGCCACTATGTACGAGGTAAAGGATCACAGGAAGAGAGCTTAACATGCTGGCAATATATCTTAGATTCCCTCTAGTAGATGATCTTCCAGAATTTAATAAATTACTATTTCCAGTAGATAATTTAAATATAGTCCTTCATTTAGCTCAAGTGGAAGCTGTTAAAGCCATGTAGGTAATACCAACAGGGGAATCATGATAAGGGTTGGGATGGAAAGAGACAGAGGGGGAAATGTTGTACGTTAACAGAGTGCTGCATCCAGAAAGAGGACTTCTGAGAGAGGCATAGGATGCAATCTGCCAGCAGTGGCTTGATGTGACAGATTAATGGCTCCCATCCTAGAGAAGGCTTGATGCAGAGATGGTCTGAGGGCTTCCATGCATCATGATAACAGTCAGTCAGAGAACAGCAGTGAACTTCAGTAAACCCAAAAAATTGGTTGGCAAATTCTCCTAGGGAGTATTTCAAACACAAAGTGGAAAGCTGAAAGTTTCTAAGGGAGAAAACACAAAAAGCCAGTCAAATAATTCTATTTCTGAAGAAAGAAGTTTTTGTAAAAGACACCAGGATCTTTTGAGTGAGAATAAAATCAAGGAGAAACTGTAAGTAGAAACAGGGTGCTGTGTGCTGCTTATAAAAACACACTGAAATGCTTGGACAAGACCAGAAAGAGAGAGAAGAACATTTCATTACAAAAAGAGATGGATGTAAGGGGCAACATCAACATTGCTAAAAATATTGCTCTGTTATAGCAGATAGAGAAAAGTACAACCCTCTAGCTGAATGGAGACAGGAGCAGAAGCATTCAGCTTTAGTTTGTTTCATTTTGCAATGATAATGTGGTTACTTCTCTAATACAGCTAACAACAGTTAATGAGAGGACAAGAACTCCGACCAAATAGTCCAAGATCATGTCAAATAATTCTTAAATGCTTTTAGGGCTCTCCAATCATTAGATTTTCTGGAATATACCCTTCAAGTGTATAGGGACTAAAATGAGCTATTGCTACATAGTGATTGAAAAGATAGGTGAATTTGAGAAGTCTGCGCAAGGACAGATATGTTGCGTACCTTTAAAAAGAAGGGAATGAGAAACAGAAAATCATAGAATGGCTTAGATTGGAGGGGACTGGATATTCTAGTTCCAGTTCCCCTGTTATGGTCAGGGTTTGCAGCCACTAGATCAGGCTTCCAAGGGCCCCATCAAACCTGGCCTTGGGTGCCTCCAGAGATGGGTCATCCACAACCTCTCTGGGCAGCCTATTCCAGTGCTTCAGCACCCTCTGAGTAAAAAATTTCTTCCTTGCATCTAACCTAAATTTCCCTTCTTTTGAAGTCATTTCCCCATGTCCTGTCACCATGTAAAAATCAGTCCACCTCCTGCTTGTAAGTTCCCTTAAAGTACTGGACGGCCACAATGTGGTCTCACCAGAGTCTTCTCCAAGCTAAACAAGCCCAACTCCCTCATCCTTTCTTCATAGAAGAGTTACTCCAATCCTATGAACATATTTGTGGCCCTCCCGTGGACATGGGAGCTCCAACAGCTCTGCATCCTTCCTTTACTGGGGGCTTAGATGTTTGTGTGTGAGAAGAAAACTGGAGACAAACAGACTGAATTTCTGTACCCTAACAGAATACAAAGGTCTTTCAGTGCTGAGAGGATGCAGTGGCACATGACCAGCATGTATTTATAAAGAACAAAGCATAATGAAACTATATATTAGCAACAGTGTTGCACCTCTGGCTCACACTGCAATGAGGCAATAGATGCTATCTACTTCCATTGCAGAGAGGCTTTTGGTCCATTCCCACATCGTTGTTGGAAGCAGTCTAAGCAGCTACAGTACAGATAAAATTACACTGTGAGGTTCAAAAAGCAAAGCACTATATTTAGCAAGGAGACTGGCGACCAACAGGCTACTCAGCCACATGGCAGTAATATGACCTAGAGCTGGTATCTTATGTTCTGGGAATTACACACCCAGTTTAAGTTCCCAGTGCAAAAATGTTAGCTTGTGCATGCAGTTTTTAAAGTCTTACCTCTCTGTGATCTTTCCAGAGTGAATTCGCATGTAAGTTAGCTAAAGGATCTCTTTTAAAGTAATTTTCAAGCCTGTTGTTAACATTCGCAAATTTGAGAGTCCAGCACATCTTGCTTTAGAAAACTCTTCCAGTATTAGTAGTATTAGTAGTTTTCCTTTCCTCTCTAAGCATTTCTGAATTTTACTTCTGGTCCTGAATATTGTTACATTAATTTGTTATGAGAGTATTTTTTTTCATATTAATGTGATACTATTATCAAGTTAGCCCTTCACCTCTTTGGAGAACTAGCTACATGGCAGTCCCTGAGTTTAAAGGCTTGTATTCCAACCATGTAATGATTCTCACTGATTTTCTCTGAACCTTTCCCAGTACGTAAACATCCCTGATGAATCATGGACACCATATTTCAGCATAAACATCAAAATATAATTATGCTAGTGCCAAATCCAGGCTTAATATAATTCCCTTTTGCTTGCTTGCAGACTGCCTACAGAAATTTGGCAGTTTATTCTTCTGGGGACTGTACTGTGTCTTTTGGATGCAGCATCACACTAGGCATTTGTGGACCATTGATTATCCAGTATGATTCCTAAGTGCTTTTTAGAGTCCCTGAAGTAAACTACTACTATATGTTTGGCTTAAACATCATATTTCTGGATGCATTTCTTTACATTTAGCTGTGTTGTATCTCTTAGTGTTTGCTCATTTGTCTAACCTAGCCTATGAGTTTTTCTGTCTTACCTATTTTATTCTGATTTCACTTATTCTTATTCACTTATTCTTAGGTATCACTTCTAGAAAAGATTATCTTCCCTGGTCTTCTGGATAATTGATTAAACTGCTAAAATCATGCAAACTAAAACAGGTTCACAGAGATGCTTTGAAAAAAGCCCAGTCTATTAGTGATTATTCTCTCATTTGAATACTTATAAAATTCCTCTATGTTTTTGATCAAAATCATGTCATCCATTTCTTGCCAGGCTTGAACATTGCATATAATGCCAGTCATTACTTGTGTACTTCAAACACCTTTATTAAGTAGCATCAGAACCTGTGGATTCTTTCCCACAGTTTCAAAACTAAATAGAAATGAGCAAAGTAGTCCAGAAAATTCCTAACCAATTCCTTTCTCAGACTGAAGGTTGTACATTATCCCCACTGATTTAAAATGTCCAACTTCAATAGCACCTTTATAAGTCTTGAGTTGCTCTTGGAAATCCTGATGTGATAAACTTTTTGTAATTTTGCAGCCTCAGGTGACTTTTCCCAAACACAGAACAGATGCCTAAATGAATGCTTCTTGCTGATGGCTAGTCTCCCACACACAGTTCATCTTCATTATGCATTATTTATTCCTCTTTTCATTGTTATGTACCAACTGCAGGTAGCATGCAGATTGAAGTGAATTTTATTGATGCTATGTCCATCAAGGTTTATTTCGGTTGAGTTACCTAGGACATCCCATTCCCATGGTGATTAATATATCTCAGTGCAGCATGTACCTTGACTGCATGCTGGATTTTGTCTGTGTCTCACTGACAGTATAGAGGGCAGTCTTCAGTTTACACAGATTTAACTGAATGGAAGACTGATATTAAGAAATTTGCAGCACAAAATAAAATTTGTAGTGTAGTTGAGAATTACTGCATGTTGAAAAAGGATTCATAACTACATTTTAATAATGCAGTGCAGAGGTAGCAATTAATATCTGACTAGTTTCAGTGAAGATCAGTGTGAGATTTCAGTGAATTAGTGCAGGTAGCTGTTTGCAACTCACTTCCTATAAAATGATGGTAAATTCCTTAGTATTACTCTATAGGCTTTCTAGAATATCTGCAGATATTTATTGTTGTTGCTGTTTTAACTTATTATTTATGCGACCAATTTACTTACACTGGCTGCCCATTTTTGGGTCAGGATGTAAATATTTCTTGCAATACCTTTGGTGCCTTTTTGTCCAGCAGAACTTCAGGCATTATCATGAAGTAGAAAAGGCACTTAAAAATAGTCATCAAAATCCCTCTAACACTTACACATTTTTCAGAAGTAACATTATCTTGTTTTCTATGGTATCTTTTTGAAACTTGCAAATTCAAACATTTAATTGTGGTGGATTACTCTACACATCCTATTTTTATGATACCTTAAAAATATGACAGTACACACAATTGTCACTGATCTAAATGAACTCTGAAAAGACTTACTTATATATAATTGCTTATATTTTGCAGGCTAACTATTTTTCACTGGGGTTTGAGGAGTTAAAAGACATTAAATTCACAAAAACAATGTTACTTAGATTGCCTAAAAGTGGACAATTATATTTTTTTTCTTCGTTAAGGTTTAAGTTTTGAAAAAGTGATGAACACTTTCAGTTTCTTTTCAGTGCCTGTAAGGGCTTGCAGATACCCGCTGTCATCTTAAGGCACTGATAAGGACAATAAGCAGAGCATTGGGAGCAAACTTCCATTTTTCTTCTATTGTTTATAAAGTGTATTTCACACAAAATGAAGCATGGGAGCAACCCCACATGACTATATGTCTAAAGCTGTTCCTAGGCCTGGTGCCAGCAGCTCTCCAAGCTCTGCTTGTGTTGTGCTGTGAGAAGCCAAGCCGGGGGTCCCAAACCAGCACTCAAATCCACACACAATGTCTGCAGATAATTCCTGGACAGCTTTTGCATTGTGACATGTCTCCAGTGAGCCGTGGCTCCTTGAGGCTGCAGGCAGGCTGAGGGCCTTCGTCAGTTGCCAGAGGAGCAGGGAGATGGTGATTCAGTGCCCACACCATGCGGCATTTCATGTGTTTCTCTGGCCTGGCACAGCCACGGAACAACGGGGCACATGTTCCGCATGGAGGGAGAACATGCTGAGAAAAATAATTGAAAATGAAGCCACATTTAAAAGTAATCAAGTGACTCCTTGAGATTAAGTTCTGAGAGAGAGATTTTAGCTTCGTGCTATGACAGTGCCTTGCCAGGATCACGTAGCCTGGCCCAGTTCCATGCCTGGGGAGAGTTTACTACTTTTCTGAGAAAACAGAACACAGGAAGCCAGACTATCCTCACTGTCATTATTGCACACGTTTTCAACGGAGTCCTCCATGATGGCCTAGTTACTTCCTCAGGGATGCTGATCCTGCGCTGTTGGCTGCAAAGAGTACAGCAACCATTAGCACTGAGAGACTGACCCCAACATAGCACCTGAGAAGTGTAAAATTCCTCTGTTTAAGGACTCCACCCTTAACAGAATTGAGGGGTTTACACTAAAGTGCTCGTCTCATTGCCTCTTGCCATCTTGCCTGTGAGAGTAGTTTCTGAAATATACAGGGGAAGCAAAATGATGATGTTCATGAGGCTATGGTTTGTCCCTGATCTTCCAATCCACTTCTACTTGCAGGAGTCTAGTCATGGAAATGGATGTTGGTGGTATGGCAGTAGAGACTGAACTTCCCACAAATATTCTATTATATTTTGTTGCTGTGCGGCAGATGGCAGCAGAGGGGTAGTCTGACAAAATGGTGCCTGACATGGAAGTACACAAAGCAAAAATGTGTCACTGAATTCCTCCATGCAGAAAAAATGGTACCCATTAAAATTTGTTGATACTTGCTAAATGTTTATGCTAATGTTTACAAACCATGGCTGTGAGCACAGTGAGACAGTGGGTAGTACATTTCAGCAGTGACAGTGACACTGGGTCACCTCAGCTGGTGCAGATTTTTATGAGTGCAGCATGCAAACTCTTGTTTGTCGCTGGTAAAAATGCAAAGTAAATGATGGTGACTGTTGAGAAGTACTGTTTTATAGCTAAAAATTTGCTCTATCAATGAAATAGCATTATTGTGCTCTTCTTATCTGTTGCAGTTTCCATATAAATAAATAGAAGGCATTACTTTTGGAGCAACATATGTGTTTAAGAAAAACATACATTAACATTTTGAATTTAGCAAGGAGATAGAAAACTCTTGAGGATGGTGGCAAGATTGTTTGTAATTAAACTTGACAAATGCACCAGCCTAGATTTTGTTGCACTGAGGTTTTGCATTGTAACACATGTATCTGTCTCTCCAGTTTCTTAGAACGAACCCATCAGCATGTTATTTGAAGACTTTTGTGTCATATATCCTACACTGTGCTCTGACAGTATCTAGGCAGTACAGAGTGAGTTAAGAATGGACTGACACTTCCAAGACAGTCCCTTGCTGTTAGTTTAGCACTGTTTCATGTGAAAAATATCTTCAGAATGGCTGTTTCTCTTTCAGATAACAGACCTGTCTTCCCTTACTGCTGACAGCTCCATCCCTTCCACTTCAGAAAACAGAGGGCATCATTAAAATGTTGACATTCACCAAACATTTGTTAAATTTATCATAGTATTTCCTGTTCTCTGTATAGAGAATACCAAGAAAAGAAAAGAAAACAATGAGGGTAAATACCAAGGTCTGGTAAATGTCAAGATTTTAATGGAATCCATGTTGTTGAAGAATTCAAAACCAACCACTTGCTTAAGAGAAATATTATCACTTCTTTACTGTTCTGGTTCCTGAAAATTGGTAGGCAGGTTTTACTGAAATTAGGTCTGTAGTGCCCCAAGGTGAGAGTCGCCACATCTGTGGTCTCATTAGAAGACTTCACTTCCTCCATGAACACATCTATCAAAAGCGATAGGCAGGAATTCAAGTAATGAATCCAGATGTACTGTCTCCTTTGGGATCTTGAGTCAGTGTTCACTGAAATCAATGAAATATTTCTATCAGGTCCCTCTGATCGCTTTTGGTATTCCAACATGGATTTGTAAGTTTCATTTTGTTTCTAAGATTAAAAAAAAATAATAAAAAAGAAAAAAAAAAGAAAAGCAAAAAAAAAAAAAAAAAGTAATAATAATAAGTTACTTTCAGATTGCACTAAATCTGCTAGTGTGTTGATGACTAAATGTAAGGATTAGAGGAGTATCAGTTGCCAAATCAGATTGGACACAATGAACATGTTGGCTCTGAAACTAGCCACATGTATGACAAGTCTTTATGGGAAGCCATGTAGTAGTGGGATGCGACTGTAGAGGAATTTTCTTCCTGTCCTGTTAGATAGAAAGAGCTCTTTGATTTATGTATGCTTGTTTATTTCCTCTCGGGTTTTATTCTTCTAGCGTAACTCTGAAAGGTCTTATTGTCTACAATTGAATAAAGTACCTTCTGCTCAATTCTGGACTTTTACCAAAAAACAGATACAAAGCAGATACAGGGATCAGCCTCTCTCATTAATTTGATGGCAAATTTCCCATCTTTTGTCCTACCATTGGAAGATATTTCTCTGTTGGAACTAAATTTGCCAAAAAATGTCACAGAATCAACCTGAAGGATTTGTAGAGTTTTGGCTTAATTTCTAAGATTGTGTTAGGCAAAAATTAGGAAAAACTGTAAAAGCATGGAAAATTTTAGAAAAACAAACATAGTTTTAGCTTTCTTTATAAAAATTGATTTACTACATATTCATCAGCTTATGTTTTGCACTGATAAAAATGATCAAAAAATGACCAGATATCATCCACTGTATATATTCTGTCTTTTACTGTGAAGAACTGGGATTAGGACTGCAGAATCCAAAATGCAAAATATGTTTTTGGTTTCTGACCTCTAATTAAGTACCCTCTTATCAAAGGACATCTATTCACAAAGGAGAGGAAATCCCATCATTTAAAGGGGTAGTAGTCATGAAATATAAATGAGAAAATAACAGTAAGGCTATGTTCTCTTATCATGCATCATATCCCACAGTGATTTTTTTACTTATAAAACATTAAACTGATTGCCTACTGTTTTGGTCTGTATCACTCTCAATAACTGCACTTGGGTAATGAATTGTAATTAAGAGGAATCTTATGTATCTCTTCATTCAAAGCCAGTGATTTCCCGTTAGGTATCCTCTAGAAATATGGCACTTTGTAGAGATAATCTTGACCATTACTTTAATTGATCCAGCTGTCTATATATGTTAGCACTGGTTACCAACAGTTAGACGTTTCTGCTTAACTCATAGGTTAAACTAACATAAACATATAACACTCCTTACCAGTCATCAGGACAGTTTACTAGAACTGATGCTAAGCATCCATTTCTTACTTTGAATAGTATGAAGTATGCCCTTTTTATTTTTTTAGAAGTTTCTTTGCATTTGCATTTGACAACTGGATGCAAATTGGGTAATCTTTGCATTTATTATTTTTTTTTCTTTCTTAGGTTCAATTGCTGTGTCTTAGAAGCTAATCAAATACTAGTGGAACTTGACCATATCAAATACCTAACTTCTGGTTTTCTGAGCACTGAAAATCCGCATACCAGTTTATGATTGTCATGGTTTTGTAATTTTTGCTATTGGTATTCCATATCATAACATCGTGTGGAGCATAGAGAAGAACTACACATCCCAGAGGACCTCATGGTCAGAGAAGAAAATATGTCATGGAAGTGACGCTCTCTCTCTCTCTCACTGCCTGGAAGCTGGTTTGGGTGTGCTTCCAAGACGCACACCTTCAGTTTCAAAGTAGGCTTCTCACTCTTCCGAAAACTCTTTCTCTCTCTTGTATTTTACTTGATTTATTAGATTCAATTTCAATTAGGTTGTATTATATTGTGTTATCTTGCATTCCAATATCATAGTTTGTAAAATAAGCTTTCCTCCTTAGATTGTTGCCACTGCTCTGTTTGTTTTCTTAAGCACAGCTCCCATCTCCCTACTTTTTCCTTCCCATTTTTGGGGTCAGGGGGCCCCCCTATCACAAACATAGACTGATCTAGGTAACTCTGTGAGAGCAAGGGCATAGAAACAGAGGGAAGATTAGTACACCCTCAGAGGTGCAGCAGCTTACACAGATGTGTTATTCCTTACTTACAGCTGACAGCTGACATCTCAATAGGGGTAATAATAACCTCCTTGACACCTGTCTGAAAAGTCACAGTAAAGACCTGTTCAGGAAGTTCTGCAGCCTGGTAATGATCTGCAGGGGAAATTCAATATAGACATGGTAAAATGCAGGATAACAAAAAAATTAAAAAATAAATGAGCAAACAACTGAGTTTATGAAATTGAACACACTGATTTCCAGTTAGATTTAACAGTCTTTTATCCTAGTCTTCTACTAAGGAAATTATCTTTAGATTGAAGGAATTTGTCTACTCTACAAAACTAATAAGGGCAAATTAAGCAACAAACTGCTGCTAAAATAGCTCAATTTCTGGGCAGCATCAGCCCACTCCCTTTCAATTTCTGTATGAACATTTGATTGCAATGCATTTCACTAGCAATCCTGATACCTGCATACAAGTAAGCATGAAAGAGATCACCATGACTAAGTTGACTGATCTGAAGAACAAGGTGCCCTGATTTACAAATAGGTGAAACTGAAAAGAGATTGTTTGTTATACAAACTATATATTAGACTACAGCTGGCTCTTCACAATAAGATATAAAAGAAAGCCATCTACTTTTCTGTATGAATACAATAGAGCCTTGGGGTGATTCATTCTTCACTCCTTCTGGAAAAAAAGACTATTCTGAAATCACCATATCTTTGCTCCATCTCTGTTCCAGTATACAAGGCAACACCAGTTTAGAGATTAGGACGGAACAAACTGAAGGTGTAACAATCCCAGCAGATCTCTTTTCATGGGAGCTCTTCACTTTGCAGTATACTGTGCCTTCTATAAAACTACCTTTGTTCTCTGGAAGCAAGCTCTCATTCAGTCCTCTGGCAAAAAGGAACTGAGAGGGACCTCATAAAATATGCAGTCTAAAATCTTGCCCTAAAATGTTGTCCTTCCTGCCCAAACTGGCAGACTTTTGCTAGTGGAAGTGAAAACCTAAATAATTTTGAAAGAAAAAAACCCACATTGTTTTTAATTGTTATGTTCTTTCAGCCTCAGTTAAATCAGCCTATTAACTATGTCTTTCAGCTGCCTAGGACACAGAATCACTGTAAACCCCACTTTGGGCCAAGAGCTTTCTTCCAGTCAGCACTGACACTATTGAGTTAATGGTCATGAAATGTCAAGATTCACTTTCACCTTGAAGAAAGCTTAGAACAAGAGAATAATAGCTAAAAAAAGTGGAAGGTTAGAGGCATTATCATTTTATTTTATTTTATTTTATTATTTTATTTTATTTTATTTTATTTTATTTTATTTTATTTTATTTTATTTTATTATTTTTTAATATTGTACAACAGAAGGGAGGTTATCCGTACAGAATTTTTTCAGGATGGGTGCATCAAGAAGAGAATCTCTTATCTTTAAGTTACTGTATACATTTGTATATGTTAAAGATATATAAAGGAACAGACATGTAAAAAGTGTTTCAATTAAACATTACGTAATAGATTCTGAAAAGTCATGTGGTATTTTGAATAAGCACCAAGGAAAGAGATTACTTTTATTACTGTATTTTAGAGCTCACAAGAGATTGCAGACAGTTTGTTATTCATTTCAACCTAATTTGAGCATTAACAAGCTTACCGAATAAGGCTTCTGCTATCTGAAATGTCTTGAATCTCTAATGCTCCTTATTAATTGTTCTAATATATGTGACTTGATGCAACTTGTCATATATGTCTAGACATTCTTTAGGAAATTAGGAAATAGGGTTTCTGGCCATTAAAAATGCCCTGGAAAAAATGAATTTTGTCACTTCTCAGTTATCTATGGCTTGAATACATAAATTCAAAGAGAAAAAGCTTTTGGAACAGAGGGATCGTTGGGAGGTTAAAAAAGTTGAATAGTGGCCAAACAATAGCATTTTTGTATTAGCTGCTACTAATCTCATAACTGTTAGAAATGGTTATTAACATGTTAGCATTTTATTTGTTAACCATGGTTCTTTCTTGTGTCCATGAGCTCTCTTTTTGGCTTTTAGTTGAATAGGTCTCAGTGCTGCACAGCTGTAGTTCAGAGGTAAAAAAGAATAAATGCAGATGTGTTCACAACTCCCAAAATATTGATGCATCCTTATTTTGGAAGCTGCTATAAAACCAATGCATTGTATTTCAATAAGACATCTATTTTGTAGAATTTAGGAAGATGTAGGACCCACTGTCAACCTTTGTCCTTCTGTATGCTGCTGAATTTAGTAAGCCTAATCTTGAGGCATCCGGCTGGCTTAAACCACTCCTATTTTATTCTTCAGATGGCACTGATTTACACAATGGTTTGCTTTAGACAGGGCAGCTAGGCTTTGATATCTGATTCCCATGAGATCATTGATTAATAAGGGCTGAGAAAAAAGTTGTAAGCGCAGAAGATGGGAGTAAATGAGAGTCCTTTGTAAATGAGAGTCATGGGATCTGCAATGATTTCAAATTATAGTTCTCTATGCATCGGAGTGTGTGCACATGCACACTCAGTCCTTTGGCATTCCAACCGCTCTTAGTACGCTTTACAAAACACTAATAATCTTTGGAGCTAAGCTATAGAAATGGCACAATCAGAGAGTTACAACTGGAAAAACAAACAAAAGAAGAAAAAAAAAAAACACTACAGGAAAAAAAAATACTGTAAAAGCATCAAGCTAAGGAAAACAAACTTGCCATATATTTTAGCTGAGAACTATGCAATTTCTTCCTGAAGGTATAAGAACAGACATATTGCTATAAAAAGAAAGTTCCAAATTTGAGGCATGAAGGGCCATGAAAGTAAGCTGTCTGCTTGACACCAGGCCAGACACCTGACCTTATTGCTTTGGGCTGTACCTGAGCAAGCAGGAGCTTCTGGCTACACAAAGCATCTGACACTTTTTCATATGACCACATATGACCTTTCTTAATGTGGAAAAGGCTGTGAATTTAGCAACTTCCACCAAAACCTAGTAGTGAGTTGTATTACATGGAGGTAACAAAAACTGCACTGCAAATGTACTGAAAAATGTTCACAACATGCACAATCAAAATGAAGAAAATATCTTTGGAAACTCCAGTCACAGTGATCTCAGATTTTGCTGATGACCTTCACTGAGAATACTGTTTAAAGCATAGAGGACACATTTTGTAACCAGCCAAATGTTAAATATTGGCTATGATTTTCAAGATACACGATTAACTTAATATTTTCATTTTATTTTACCTCAGATTAGTTGTACAAGGAATATTAATGCTGGTATTTTGCAGTCAGTACATCTAGGGGTATTTAAATCAGAACATAGATCTTTCTTCTAAATATGGATGAGAAGGACAGGCACTTAACAGTTTTGAAATATATGGTTAATAGGCATATGCTTTAAATTTATAGTTTCATGATTATATTTTATTTTTCAGTTTGTAGATACTGGGAAATAATCTTTGGATGCTTAATTACTTTGCATTCAGCTAAAGTGAAATATTTCTACAGTCCAAATTCTAAGTTTACAAAGAGGGAAACATACGTATTATTGTTTTCTTGCTGAATGCTATTAAAAATATTATAATTCCAACCGGTAAACAGTTTTATTTTAAATTTATTGGTCTACATTTTAGAAATTTAATCACTGTGTGCTGTCCTTCATACTGGGTTATTAAAAAATTCAGTACAAATAGCTGGGTGAGGCCATGTTTGGACCAAACACTCATCCTTGTTTACGTGATGGGAGTAGCCCCTTTTCCATGACATTAGGAGGTGAGTTTGGCCTCATGCTGGTGGCCACAGGACAAAGGTGCCCACACACTCAATAGTGCTACCTACTCCACAGCTTCTTAGTGGCTTGGCAGAAGCTCAAAGGAAGGTACACCATATCCCTACATCCAGTATATCCATGCCACTATTCTACCTGGAGACAAGGACATGGGACTATTCAAGGCAATTAGTTAGGAGGACAGGGGCGGGCAATGACTTTAGCAGGGTTTTTCTCCTGCTTCCACTTTCTTGGAATAACTTTCCTTTACCAGATTGTTTAATGAAGTTGGGATCTCACAGATTATGATTTCTGCTTGTGTCCAACAAGTTCTGCATTCTCTCACTGACTCAAGGCATCCATTGCAATGAACATTCTATGTATGCCTACAGCAAAATGCTGTCATTCAGAGATTAAAATAGGCATTTGTTTACATACAGTAATACTTTTTCCAGTGTATATCTGAAAAGGTACAAGGAAAGCATGTTATTTGGGTAGCTTTGCAGATAACTCCATTTTACTATGGCAGATTTGCCTGTGCTTTGATGGCTAGTTGGATTCCTTGGTAATTTTCTTTTCCTGTGCAGGGTTAAAGAAAGGTGATTCTTTGTGCTGAGGCCAAGGCATAGAAATGGTTACATTCTTCCAAAGCAGGACTTCAGTGTTTTGGTAACTGCTTAATTTCCTGTAGCATCCAAATTTTAAGGGAATCATTGCGTTCTCTTTAGTTTGAGTGTGATGGCAGGAAATATAAGTAATTCCTGATCCTGAATCAATTCATGTATTTTGGATTAAGCTGTGTTCCCATTTCAACTCAATAATAGAAAAGAAGGATAATGCATTGTTATGTATAAATCATCTGATAAAGATATGTTTTGACCTTGATTAACTCTGCGCTACTAATAATATAGGAATGGAGAGCATGGGGGTTGACATGATTGCCAGCAAGGTATTTATAGAACTATTTGAACAGACTTTACATTAATTAAAACAGAGTATAGGTTATGTTTAAATAAACGAAATCAGTTTAGTTCATGATCATTTTTTCAGTGTTTCAAATTAACATAACAATGACAACTATAGTTGTCACTGACTTGAGCAGCAGCAGTTAATCATTGTAATTAATCACTATTAATACATAATTCATAATGATTGATCATGCTTAAATCTAGGATCATAGTGGACTTATACAAAATACTTAAATAAAAAATAGCTGTCCAAAATCTAGGAAAATTAGCCCCTAGTTTTCCATTTTTAGGTACTATTACAGGTTATCACTGCCACACGTCTGAATTTGTTAGGACTTGTTTAGTTTGAATTAACCTTGGCAGCTGAGAAACGAGATTGCAGCACACACAGACAAATTAAATAAATGCCCCATGTTTGTCTGAGATAACCGTGTACATGTCAGAGTTCCAGTAAGTCTGTCAGACAAATCTGGAAAACAGAGACCGGGGAGTTTTTCTCCTCTATTCAAATAATGCATGCTTAAACCATTAGTAAACTACAGAGTACTATAAAGTACAGCCCATTTTCACTGAATGTCAGAAAGACAAAATCTTTCCTTACCTGGTGGGAATGCATATATAGCACACGAAAGATTTCACAGCAAGTGATGAGGTTATGTATTTTTTATGTCACCTGACTCTTTTTGACATTTTTCTCTCTTTCTTAAACTGGTGCTTTCACCGAGCAATCCTCATCTACTCTTCTCCACATGGCATGAACACTAGGAAAATCAACATTTGGCTTTCAAGAACCACTCTGAGGTCCTCCTTGTTCCACGTTCTCAAAGTTTCTTCAGTAAAGGTATATTCTGAGGTGGACATTGAGCTGTGGTTTATAACTAATTTGCAATAGCAGTTGTCAAAATTACTCTGAAAAAATAATTTTGTGGGCTGCATCTATGGCTTTACAGGTCACAGGTGTTCTCCCTGTATTTTAGAAGCCCATGTTGCTGACCTTGTTTGGTTTTGTATCAAAATTTCCCCCTTTATGTGCTTGGCTACTTCTATGGCAAGTAGAAAAGCAATGACATAAATTATGTGTATTCTTATACTGCATCACACCACTACTATTCAAGTTAAACCTACCTAGACATTTTTATGAGTGTTCTTTGCACTGAAAAGTAGCCATGTTTCAGACAGATAATGCACCCAAAATCAAATTATTATTATTTTTTAAATGGAAGGCTGTCTTAAAAGTGTTTGTTGTTATTGTTGTTGTTTTTGTTTTTACTATGACTGAAAAGCAAAAGCATATTTAAATTAATTTAAAATATTTTGGTTTACTCTATAGAAAACAAAAACCCAATGTGCATATCCATAATGAACTGCAGTAAGACTTCATTCAAAATCAAAACTGTTTCTCTGAGTACTGTTGAGATACAAATGAGATGATTGATAGAATTAAGGTCTGACTGACATGATTTCTGGGCAGAGGGTAAGAACCCACTGGAAAAACTGCATAGTTACCTGGTACAGCAAAGGGTGTTTAAAAGCAAGTGCTTTTTTCTTAACCAAACTAAATATTTCAAAAGCAGCAAACCCTTTATGTAAATTCTTCCATGAAATGAAAGCCCCTTCAAGGGTTGTTTGGTAGAATTAAACTATTAATTCATCGGATTTCAGCAGCGTCTGATCTCTGAATAGCATGCACACCATTTTGTGCCTGAAGGACAGACAGAACCATGTGACTCCTGAAAGTGGGTAGGCATTCTCAAAGCAAGCTTAGAGCAGCAGATAAAGTCTACTTCAAAACAGGCCAGGGAACAGGAAGCCATCACTAAGTAGTGAATTCCAAATCAGTCTTCCTACTACAGATGTAATTTCAATCTTGTTTTCTACCCAGAAAAGTTCTCCTTTTTTCCTGTGTTTTCTTTTTTTTTTTCTTTCCCATTTTGCCAGTAGTTTCGCCCCAAGTTTAAGGATCCTTCATGAAACTATTATTTTTGTCATGCTGCAGTACCTCTCCTCTGGGAAATCTCACTGTGCCAAGGACATGAATTTACTTTTCACCTTCAAGCTGGTACTTGTTCACGTGTCTCTCCTGTTGTCCAAAAAACACCTTCACCTTTTATAACCAGCATGCCAAAAAGGGATACTAATAGAGTAAATTATTTCTCAATGTACAGCTGATTGCAACCATGTACAAGCCCTGGAACAGGAGGCCACCAGTACCATGACAAAGCTGGGGACAGGGTTCTGATATGCACCTTGTTTCCGAACCCTGTCAGTGGAGAACTGCTATTTGACTAGAATAGGACTATTCTGCCTTTCTGCCCCAGAACATTCTCACTGTTTAACTGTGATAACCTGATTCATTACCTAAGTTGAATTAATAATGGATTCCACCTTTGTCCTTCTATTTTCTCCAGTCACAAAGGGACCCCGAGAGAGAGGAACAGAAAAAACAGGCAGAGTTGCTGGGGAGGGAATGAAGAAAAGCCTCTTCAGTGGTAGAGGTAGGCCTTTACCCAAGATCGCTATGAGACATCTTTTTGTCTAGCTGGGATCCACAGTCTGAGAAAAATCAATAAAATTCTTTTTTTTTTCCTTTTGGTAATGAGAAACTGAGCAGGACTCACTGCTCTGATTGAGGAGAGTGGCAGCACCAGGTGTACACTTGTGTAAGCCTCAGAGCTTAGGGGATTCAAGGTTAGGGAGGGCATAGACACCTTCAAGTTGAAGTGGTAGCTGGTGTCTGCTTTTGAGAGGCAAGTGCTCTCTGTAACTCCTGCTTTTATTGCTAAATCATGTATTCTGTCCTGTTATTTGTCATTCATTTCTTACAGATATGAGAAGTTCTTCCTAGGCATATTTTTTCTCTCTTATTTATGTCAGTCACAATTCTGTTGATGAACTATTACTGTTCAGATACAACATGCTTAGCAGAGCAAAGGATTCATCAAGATTGAATTGAAATGTATGTATATTTTGTAAATTGAAATGTATGTATATTTTTACCTTTTCTAAAGTGATTGGAAATACAGTTGCTTTCTGAAATGCAGCAGCATTCATTTTTCAGGATGCTACTGTGAATAAGGGTTAAGTTAAGTGGAGCTTGAAAAAGTCAACCACATTATTTTCTCCTAGAGAATTTATCTTTATGTGAGGTCCTGAATACAATAATTTATCAATTGATTTCCCTTCTGTTGTATGTTTCATTGCAGTGCTTTGAGTCTTGTAAGTAAAAAACTATGATTATTATTTTTTGTGTGTGTATGTGTGTGTCAGATTGCAAATAAATAGTTTTGTTTTGTTTTAATGTAAACTTAATAAAACACTATAACACATGGCAAGTGGGTGTCAAAAATATAAAGAAAATAATTTTGAATGTTTTTTCTCTAGAATGTCAAGGCTTTCTTTAGGAGTATAGAGATTAATGTGTATATGAATGAGTGACACTGTCACATTGATGTATTGTTGTGTATGTGAGGAATGTGTTAAAATATACTCTTATATTCCTTAAGGTGAGTGCACAGGAAGTCTTGAGAATTTCAGTGATGCTAAGGTTACTTTGTATATTAGTTGCACAAGAAGCTGTAGGCATTTATATAGGTGGATTTACCTACAGCAGAATATTTTTTATCTTTTTTTAGTCTTCTTTAATGTTTGGGTAAAAATCTTATTTGTTCATAATGGAGAGCACTCTTGATGATCAGAGTTAGAAATTAGAACAGAAAATATGTACTGCATATGTTTCCTTTGCGTCCTCCTGCAGAGTTTCACAAATCAGAGTGTTTCCCTGATGGCAGCTTGCTGTGGGTTTATTAATGCCTTGAACTGCAAGACATCCACTGTAGATATGTGTTTCATGGACATTACATGGAGATTTAGTTGTCTGAAAATGTAGTACAAGGTCTTGACTTCAAAAATACAGGTACTTTTTACAAAGGCCACTTTCAGCTACTCCTCAGTTGGTGTAGGTAATTTTGTACTTTGTGAAGTTTAGGTGCCTGGAGGGAAAGCAGTATTACACACACACTATCTCTTTTCTAGAGGCTGCTCTCCCTTCTCTCACTCACAACTGTAGTTCTGCTACAAGCCTAATGACTTCTACTCTCACACATTTTGTGTTTGTGTGTTTTCTGAGGGAGAGATGACGGTTGCTGGTGACCTTCCTCTTGATCCTCTTTGTCATCTTAATCGCATCTCCAGACACTGAGAGGGAATAAACTGCAGTGTCTATTCAGAAGTGCAACCCAGCTGAATTTATATATATATATTTTTTTTTGTTACTATTTGTGGTGTTGAATCTCTGCTCTGGTGTTGCATGCTGAGAAGCAGCTACAGAGGTACGCTTAAATTTAATGCTTAAATCTTCACATTACTGTCATAATAATTTGGGGAAAGCATAGGTAACGTTTTTTGTTATTAAACAAGGTTTACGAGTAGAGGCTTTCTTTGCTGTTGTGTCCTAAGAGGAACCAGCTACATGCAATAGTGTGAGCTTGTGTCTACAGCATCCTTAGGAGGAGTGCCACTGCTTTGGGGTCTGGTGAGGCCAGGGCATCCTCAGTATAGCTTGGTGAGGGCCCTCAGCAAAAGGCCCCGGAGTTTTCTGGGAGCTTTCCTGCTTGTTCCTGTAGTGGTGCTTGTTTGATGCTTGGAGAATGCTAATATTTCAGTTTCAGAAGCATGAGTGCACTCATTCATTCACTCCCAGTTCCAACAGAGGGGTCAGCATCACAGTGCCTGGAGCTATTTCCATGTCCAAGCCCATTTTAAATTGCCATTTTGTTAGAATATTTGAAGAGAAAGACACTATCTCAGTTCAGAACCTTCCAAGTAATTATACTTTGACACAGAGGTTGGAGAGAACCTTGATTATCAGCTGCCTGGGTTGATGAGGGCTAGTGATGAATGATGATTTCTTAATAGTCCTTTATTTCAGGGAGGCTGCATGATTTGCATTTGTAGATGAATAGCAGTGGTGAAGGGTTTTGACTTCTGCCATTGCAATGGCATATTTTTCCAAGAAGATCTCGCTATACCTGTTGTGAATACAATTTGTTACAGCAAAATCTATTTCCATCATTTAAATATGATTTGAAGGTACTTTTCAATTATGTTCAATTCTTCTTGTTGTAAAAAGTCAAACAACAGCACACAATTTACCTTCTGAATCACATTCTGCATTATTTCCCATATGGGCTACCTGTTTATGAGTCATTGTTTTTTTTCTACTTAACTCCTCTAATGTAATAATTGAACAAAAACAGAACAATAACCAGAACACTTCATTTCTTGTTACAGCTAGGAACAAGTTTAAGAACTAGATTAGGTTCAAATAGAATCCATGAGTCATGAGTTGTTAATGCAATCAAATTTTAAGCTAAATGTCAGTGGCCTGAAGTTGGGTCATTTATATATATAAAGATTTCTGCATACTAATAGTCATATTTTGTTACAGAATATATCATTCTTAATTTTTTATTTTTAGCCTGATATCTTTTAGCACTGTGTGTTACTCTGTATAAATCAACTACTGTCATGTAGACCTTACCAAACACCTTTTCTCTCTGGCTTTCATGCTACTTGGAGAATAGTACTAGATGATTTGGTTAATAAAGTTTTTTATAGATAAAATCATTTTATGCAGCTTCTGCTCAAGAAGGCTAATTTTAGAGAATTTCAGAGCTGACAAAATGTGCTATGATGACGGAACTTGAAATTTCAGTCATTATACAGTTGTACCTCTGCCACCTCCAAAAAACCTGCAACAAGGTCATTACTAGACCCACTGCCAAACATGCTGAATTTCAAAACCTACATATATGTGTGTTATCCTACCTCCATTATTTTACTTAGGATGACCTAAAGATACTCCCACTGATCATGAGCCCCTCTTACTTGTCTAAGCTCTCCAGTGATAGTTAGATCAGTGAAACAAATCACAGGGAAAATGATGCCACAAGCTTTCTTGTCCTAAACATATACATCACTTTATTTTCTCATATGTATTAAATCAAACATAGAATCATAGAGTCACTCAGGTTGGAAAGTCCTTAGAGATCAAGTCCAATCATGACCTAACCATACTACCCCAAACAACCAACCCTCTGCTAAATCATATCCCTGAGCATCACATCCAAACAGTTTTTAAACACATCCAGGGATGGTGACTCAACCACCTTCCTGGGGAGCCTTTTTCAGTGCTTAACTACTCTTTTTGTAAAGTGTTTCCTAACATCCAACCTAAACTTATCTTGGTGCAACTTTAGGCCATTTCCCCTTGTCCTGTCACCTGTCACCAGTGAGGAGAGACCAACCCCACTTTTGCTTACCTTTCAGATATTATTCATGTCTTCCAGAGTAACTGTGCTCAAACAAAATAAATGTATGCAAATATTTTTCATCTGACAGTAAGTTCAGAAATTAGAAATTTTTGCTATTCATATCATCATTCCAAACTTCCTTTCTTCTTCTATCCCGTTGTTTATGTTGCTGTGCCAGAGAAAGCATTTAAGTAAATTCAGATCGTATAAAACCTAACATGGGTGAAACAGTATTTTCAAATGCTTGCTTGAATTTCATTGGTGTTTTTCACAAATCACATTATAAAAAAGGTTAACAAAGAAGCATATGTATCAACAGAGAGAAGAATAAAATAGATAAAATAGATTAAAAGCACATTTTCCTTCTCAGATGCTTTACTTACATCTTCCTTGGCACAATGTGTAAATCACAGCTCAGTCCTTTTTTCACATCTTCCTGGAGTCCAATTACATACATTGTGTCATAGCCAAACTTGAATGTTAATCAAAATTAATATGAAGAGAAAGCCTTAATTTTAGACCCAAAAGAACATCATTTCACTTTAAGTACAATCATCAGATCTCCCGTCTCAGAGATACTAAATAACAACTCAATAAATAGTACCATATTAGGTACTTAATCATTATGAAAATTAACCCCTTAATTTTTAAAAATTATTATTATTATTATTATTTATTTCTAAATTTTCATCCTGAAGTTATATGAATGTTATTTTTGCATTTCATGGTTTAGAATTTCTCATGGATTATGTTTACAGAAATGTTGATACAGCAGAATAAATAAATAAATAAATAAAATGCTACAGTTTCACTGAGATTTGTACCCTGTATATGTTAAATGATTATGTAGGTGAACTCTATGAGTTATTTATCATCCTGAAAGAAACAGAAATGACTTTGTCACAAGCTGCAGAATATATGCGGGACTTCACAATGCTCAGCCCCTACTGCATTCTGAACAGTGATATATTTTGGCATCTAATATTTATATTCATTTCAACTTGTATTCTCATTTTTCATCTGCCGTGCCCTTGATGATGATAAAAATTAATTTTATTATGGCTTCCTTTAAAGGACATCCAGGTTTGGAGAAAAAACTAGGAGGGGAGAAGTCATCCAGAGGCATGGGCTCCAAATTGGTATGTCAGGGAAAGATATCCATGAATTTCCTGTTGACATATAGTGATCCACAATCCTCTCTCGTATTATACACTTATAAATTACCTTCTTTTATGGTGTGTCGTTTAACTATAAGGGTCTTTGTATCAAAACTAGTGTTTCAAGCCCAGGCTGAAGCTGTCAGTGCTGTGGAGGTCACCCTGAAAAATAAAATGGATAGTAGTTTTGATGAGCAAAGACCTCCTTTGCATCAGACCCAGGTGGGGATGTGACTGCTGCAAGACCGTGGCAAGTCCTCGTGGTAGCATTTGTTCCTGTTATGTGGGATGGGTTGACACTGCTATCTGTCACTCACCATGTTGCACAGCTTTTGTGTTTATGTTGCACCTCGCTTTTTTTCTGAGATGGCCTCCCTCCAGGCTGCTGTAGTTTAAATCTTAGCAGTCAGGTGCTATTTTTCCTATGTCTCGCCTGTCAGCCTGGATCTTTGTCAAGCCTCCAGCGGGCCCTTTTCTCCTCCTCACTTCCAGAAGGGAGGCATTTAAGTAAGCCAAGTTTCAATTTCTGACAGGAAACAGATAAAATAATAAAGCATCCTTCCACACCACATGAAATTGTGGTAAAAGTATAGCGAAGGAAGGAGTAATTACAGAGAAAAAAGTGTTCTGCATTGCCTAATCTTCAACATCCAACTTGCTTAAAAAATCATGAAAATTGTACTGTAGCTGCAGAATTTTTGTTAGACTGGCCCTAATTATCTGACGTTTATTTGGTCAAATTGACAAAATATATTAGATATATATGAAAACATTTTGCAATATACCAATAATAACCTTGCCCTTTAGACCCGTGGTTGCAGAGATAATGACTTGGAGCTTGCTAAACATTTCACTTGTGTTTCAAACTTCTGCAAGCTATTTTTCTTTCAAGAAGGAGCTCACAAGACACAGTAGTGTTGCTGCAGCTCATTATGGGGAAGGAAAACAGGCAGACAGGCACAACATGTATAATCTGAAGCTGTTAAAATAGAGCGTGAATGGAGACTGAGCTGGTGACCGGTGGAAATTCCAGGACTTGCAGATAAACTGACAGAAATGTAGCTTTGCACTCTGGAGACAAATGTGTTACTTAGAATTTTCAGGAGTTCAGAACTCAAACCAGGCATCGCTACCTGCTGTTGTTCTTGAATGACTTGCCTAATTTCCTGTGCCCCCAGCAGGGGCAGATTGGGAAAACGGTTCCCAGGGGCAGAGTCCTGTATGAAGGCTGGCAGCACACAGTGCAGGTCTCAAATGTGATCCCTAAATAACTAATAGAATCCATATATTGAGCCTACCAGTTGATCACAAAGCATTTTCCAAAATTGTACTCCCAAAAGGAGGGGGCGCTAGATGAAGAAGGTAGATATCTGAAACCTTCACACCTGATTTCTTGTCTCTTTTTCATAGAATCATAGAATCACCAAGGTTGGAAAAGACCTAAAAGATCATCCAGTCCAGCCATTCACCTATTACCAATAGCTCCCACTAAACCATGTCCGTCAACACAATATCCAGTCGTTCCTTGAACAACACCACAGTCAGTGACTCCACCACCTCCCTGGGCAGTCCATTCCAGTGCCTGACCACCCTTTCTGAGAAGTAATATTTCCTAATGTCCAGCCTGAATCTCCTCTGGCGCAGCTTGAAACCATTCCCTCTGGTCCTATCACTAATGACACGAGAGAAGAGGCCAACCCCCAGCTCACTACAACCTCCCTTCAGGAAGTTATAGAGAGCAATAAGGTCTCCCTTGAGCCTCCTCTTCTCCAGGCTGAACATTCCCAGCTCCCTCAGATGCTTCTCATACAGCCTGTGCTCCAGACCCCTCACCAGTTTTGTTGCCCTCCTCTGAACATGTTCCAGGGCCTCAATGTCTTTCTTGCAGTGAGGGGCCCAAAACTGGACACAGTACTCAAGATGTGGCCTCACCAGTGTTGAGTGCAGGGAGACAATCACCTGCAAGCCAGGATGCCCTTGGCCTTCTTGGCCACTTGGGCACACTGTTGGCTCGTGTTCAGCCGAGCATCAATTAATACCCCCAGGTCAATTTCCTCTACGCAGTCTTCCAGCCACTCCGCCCCAAGCCTGTAGCGTCATCCGTGGTTGTTGTAGTGCAGGATGTGGCATTTGGTCTTGTTGAACTTCATCCCATTGGCTTTGGCCCAGCTCTCCAGACTGTCCAGATCCCTCTGTAGGGCCTCGCTACCCCCAGGCAGATCCACACTCCCAGCCAATTTAGTGTCTTGATGCCCTCATCTGGGTCATCAATAAAGATATTGAAGAGGACAGGTCCCAGCACCGACCCCTGGGAAACACCACTCATGACCTCCCTCAAGGGTTTTTGTAACTCAACTGATTTCAATCCTTGCCCCAAAAAGCTACATCAGGCCAGAGAGGAGAATGCACTCTAGGTATGATATAGATGCAGGAACAAACTGCAAAGGTGATAAAACCAAGAATATTTTAAACCAGCTTTGCTTTTTTTGTAAAGGGTACTTTACACTGGAAGCTTTGGACTAATTCTCCAGAGCCTTTGTCCAATCTATTTTCTCTCATTTTTCCTCTGCTATGCTATAATCTAAAGGTCACTTTGGCTACAAAGATTATCAGTGTGTGTAACAACTGCTTTATTTGGGAAGAGTGGCATGAAATTCTCCCATTTTGATATATTAAAAGTTAGTAATTTGCTTATTCCAGCACTGATTAGTATGGAGGTCCACAGATGAGCTTGTCCAGTCTCCTGAACTATGCACTTCATCACTGGCTCCTTCAGCTTGGCCTATGCTTTCCAAATTAAGAGATTCGGGAAGAACTGATGCAGTTCCTGCCAGCTAGTTTTCTTACAAACTGACCATTAGCAAAAACAGCACAACAGAAATTGAAGTAGAAAAATGCTATGAGTAGCAATTCCCAGGGAGCGGACATGGAGTAGCCCTGGAGTAGAACCCATGCAGCCAAATGTTTGATTCAGTGTTTGAATATTTAGGCTAGAATTGACAGTATTTTCTCTATTGCAGAAACGAGTTCAGACTTAGGCTGTCTGGCTGCCCAGTAGATGCTCTGTAAGGTCAGCTGAGTTCTTTGTGGGAGTAGAACAGTGCTGGGGTGCTGGGGTTATTGAGGTACAGAGGAAAATTAGGAATGACACTGGGAGGCCAGTGAGAGCCTCAGGCAGCTACTTTCAATACAAGCAAGTCATGTTTGATTGCAGGCTGATTTTTCCAGCTTCCCATCACACTGTGAAATACTTCTTTGTGCACATGTCAGCTATCAATGGTGCTGAAAGACCTGGAGAGAAAGAAGGACTGCAATGATGTGACTGCAGTAGCATCCTCTGTTGCTTCCAAGCTGCTTCAAGGAGGTGCAAATGCCCTGCAGCACTGTCCTGCCTTGCAGGTAGGAGGTCCTGAGAATGGCTGAGTTCAGCCAGGTGCCAGTGTTGGTAAAGTCCTGTATGCATCAGACTCTCCTGCATTGCACATGGCTCAGCTGGAGGGAGATCCTCAGATGTCTTCTACAAAGGCATGCCAGAATGTAGAGTGTGGGTCAGGTTTGAAAATAAAATAAAAAATAGTGCAATGTTTTCAGTAATGGCCCTCATGAAAATGAGGTATTAAAGAGATGTGAAGAACCTACCATCTTGTTAGTGGCTGTTGTAAGACAGTGTAGTGCATCTCTGATGGAAGAGCACTGCAGGTTGTGTGACATACTGGATTATGTTTGCCTTTGCGTCATTTATGACATTCTTAATTTTCTTCAGATACTCCTCAGATTGTATTTTATTTTTGAGTAACATGGCCAACTAATTATGTTCTCTAAATTCAGCCAAACAATTTCTTCTTACCCAGTACTGAATCATGAACCTGGAGGAGTATAACTTATAGTTATGCATGTCTTTAGGGTCTGTATTCTGAAATAAGTAATCAGAAATGAAAAACTTGTGTAGGAAGGACTCTAATGTGGACTCAGCAATCAATTCTGGAGTAACATACTATGTTTGCTTTTCCTGATATGGAAATCTTTTCCTAATATGCCATCCATTTTTGTGGTTCCCTTCTGTTTGATAAAGCTGGGAGTTTCAGCTCTAAAGCTCTGGAACTGGAAGCTTCCTTTCTTCTGCATGATGAAAATAATTAATCATTGACAGATATTTCTTTTATGACACTTTCTTAGGTGCTGGCATATTTTCCAAATGAAGCTAGCTTTCCACATAACATTCATGGCATTTGTCTGGAAGGTTAAGCTCTGACAAAATTCTGAAACTTTCACATTGAACTTCTGATCTGCTCAGCAAATAAATTTGCATTGATTTACTGTTAAACCTCAGTCTGCCTTCTCTGCAATGGTTGCAAGCTTGTGCTGGCTAATCTGTGAAGCAGTTCTTGCAATGCCAAATGAAGAATAACCTCCTAAACTTGTAGAAATCATATTTCAGTATTACAGATTTCAACTTGTATTCTATTATAACATCAATACAAATTATTCTACTTTGTAGGAAGGTCTAAGATTGGTAATAATAGTAATAATAATAAATGATTTTTAATATCATAAAATCATATAATGTCCCAAGTACCTATGTAATGAGTTAGCAAACTTTAATGATCAGATGTTGAGCAAATCAATAAAGAAAGGCCGGTGGGGCAAAGAGAAAAACAAGGACAAAGAAGACTCAAAAAAAGATATAAAGAAAAACAAGATATAAAGAAAGTGCTTGAAAGTGGAAAGCATCATACAGCTGTAGAGAGGCACTGAACAAGGTAGGAACCCAAAAACAGAGAGGTGTAAAAAATAAGGAACAAAACAAGTAATGCTTTCATGACAATGGAAAGAATTCTAACATGAACTAAAAGATAGCAGGAAGCTAGTTATCAAGTTGTATCAAAGTGGTAACAAAGAACCATGAGGGAAATGAAATATTGAGAGCTGCAGGAAGTATGAGAATGAAGCAAATGCAGAAATAAAAGAGGATTTGAAGGATTTTTATGTCTTCCTCTTTATTAAGCCTCATCCTTGACAGGAATGGTGTTTTATGTTATTTATTGTATCAATATGCAGCAGCTACAAGATCTTATCTGATACTATATCATCAACCGTAACTACAGATAAATTTTAAAGCTTTGGCAGATTAGCATATGGTAAAGCCATAGTCAGGCATTGTTTTCGCACATTTTAAATTATGTCAGTGGCTTGGACAATAGCAATTAAGTGCTCCTCCACTGAGAGCCTTCTGAATATTTACAGCATGTTGTATGGGAAATCGGTAATCACATCCTGAACCTTTGATTAATCAGCTGAGGCAGGTGTCGGTCAGCTGTAGGAGCACAGGTGAGAGTAATTTAGCTGTGCTCCTGGAAGGGGTGGAGCTTGACTCTAGACCTCATTTAAGGGCTGACCTCCATGTCTTGGAGATTGCTCCTTGGTGGAGATTGCCTCAGTGGTTCCCAGCAGACTGAAGACTTCTGTACGGGTGAGTTTTCCTGTAAATAACCTTTTGGATATTTACTACCATCTTTTCTTTATTGTCACTGTACACACGTGCATAGGTGACAACCAAAGAGCTGATAAGAAAGCTATTACAGCAATGGCAAATCAGGAGGAGAAGAGTAAAGTAGACAACTAGGGAAACTTCATCTGTTGTTCACTGCTGAAAATAATAAGATGCACACTATAAATTAAAAAATAATAATGCAGGGGAGCTATAACTAATACAAGAAAGAGAAAAGTTTGGAATGGGGAAAAAACAGTATGAATAATAGGAAAAAGGTGTGAATATAGAAAATAAATAACCTATCTAAATGAATCTTTTGAAATGGGAACTGGGAATAAGATAAATACAATCATGCACTGATGTCTGTTTTGACAGTAATAGTGATTAGTGTGAGTTGATAATTGACAACAAGGAGTGACAGAGCAGAAACTGTCTTCACCGAAGTCCTGTGACACTGTTACTTAATTAGTTCAAATTGCAGACATGGAGCTGAATAAGCAATATTATGAACTGTGACTCACATATGCATTTCACTCTAGGAAAGTAATTCAGAATCTGCTAAGTAGAAGCTAATAGCCAGTAGGAGAACATGCACAATTTATGACTTTCATTTAAAAGGGACTGCTTAACCCAGATAACAGTTTTAAAACAGTAGGTCTGTTTTAACACCTTTCTGGTTACTAAAGAGAAAAATCTACATTGAAGTAAAATCATCTTTCTAAGCTATGAACACTAGTAATTTTGACAAAAATAGTAGCAGCATCATTGACATTGATACTTCCTTATGTCAGAACAATATTACTTGCTTTACTTCAGATATCAACACAGCTGTAGATCAAGAGGTGCTATCAGAAGCCTAGGCAATATTTTTGAGACTGTGTGCACATGTGGTTTCATTTAACTACTCGCATTGACTATTAGGTTCATCTTTCCTCCTACATTGATTAAAGAGAGGTTTGTTCTGACTTGCACAGCTGCTCCTAGAGCAGTCAGGTCAATTGAGTGTAGCAATGAACACATTCATATGTCAGCAAAAGCTTTCTCTGAAAGCAGTTTTGGAACCTTACTCCACAAGCAAAAAGATTAGACCCCCTACCCACTAACAAGCTCAGCTCTTACAACTGCCACATGTTATATTCACAAGCAATATCAAATAACCATCACCTTTCTTAAACAACATGACTTCTTCCTCCCATATAATCAATCATGTAGATCCAATCTGAAGATGTCATTGCTTCTACAAATACCAAGAAACACACACCTTTCTCATTTTTTACTTAAAACTCTTACCTCTGCATTGGCAAGATTTGGGGAATCATGGAGGGAGGGAGATGGAGCTTGATGGGTTGTGCAGTTTTTTTGTATTGAGTACTTTTCAACTTAATTCCTTGATTTCTTGTTTTCCTTGATTGCTTCCCAAGCTTTCTCTCACAGTGCCATTCTAGCATGCAGTCTGTAAGAAGATAATTTAGGATTTAATAATGTAATAGTCAGCCTTGAGCATACAGGAACAGATCTGTAAGGCAATACACAGTGCTGATATAGAATCAGTTTGTCCTTAGAGTGTTAGCCAGGCATGGCATGTCCCAGAGTACATGATCACATTGGTCAGACTGAGTTCACGGTGCAGCCTGCTGTATGTTGGCAAGTCCAAGCAGATGGCATTAGAGCATGTAATGATTACTGTAGCTCAATTATTTATTCTCCTAGCTATTATAGCTGATATATTATCTTACTATGAAGTACTTAGTTTGCTCTGAGAGTAATGCCTCTTATTTATTTCCATGGAAACTACAACAGATTAAAAAAAACATTCTTGATGAAGCAAATTCTCAGCTAAAAAAACTCACTATTTTTCAACATAGTCACCACTATTAGCCTATTCACACAGATGATCTCATCGAGATGCTCTTCATTTTGTGGTATGACAGCGGTTATACCACCAACATCTGTCTCTGATGTCATGAGTCAATATAACAAAATAGCAAGTATTACTTCCAGAGCAGCCTTTATTCATGCTCAGAAAGTGTTCTCAGTGTAGACTCTCTGCCATGTTGTTAGTTCAGAGACCTGAACCAAGAATCTGAGGACAAAGGGTGGGAAGAGATCTGGGATGTGAGCTGCTGCAGTCCATTATTCTAGTGCCTCCAACAACTCAAAAAAAGCTCCAAAAGCTCATGCATTTTTCAGTTTTGATGACCCTTGTTCAGCATGTGATGAATTACAGATCCTTTTGCATCTATGACAGTTTCTGAAATTGAGTTTCTTCAAATTAGCTCAAAGCTCTGAGAAACTATGCCATGCAGTGAGGCAGCCCAGTGGAAGAGCTGGATTTTCCTGCCCCTTTAATATTGCATAGATAAAGGCTCCTTTCTACCAAGCTTATGAACAGACAGCCAGATCCTTACCTAAAGCCAATTGATGTAGATGCACCTCAGTGCAACTGTGCTTTTCTACATTAGCTGAGGATCTGGCCTGAAGGATTATTAAATTTTGTATTTCATTTTTCTAAGCAACCATGTCTTGCTGAGATGATGTGCCTGATTCATGGGGCCTATTTTGCTACTGAGAGCAGCTGATGGGCAAGCTAAGTAGTAGTCCAGTCATCAAAAGACAATTAGGCAGAAGGAAGCCAGAAATTCTCCATCTCTATTCTGTGCTTCACCACCCGCTGGTACTTCCTGCAGGCAGCCGCATGTGTGAGGACAAGCCTTCCCCACAGCCTCACTTTCCTTCACCAATACAAGCAGCTGGCAAAAAGCAGATTGCTGCCCTAAAGTGGAGAAACCAAGCTGAACAAAAGGTGCTAGGAAAATGGTGTGGTTGTAATCCAGCACATCAATTCAGAGCAGTTTTTCATTTGTTTGTTACATAACTAGTCCAAATAAAAAGCAAGTCACGAGTGAACTAGCAGGATGTATGTAGACGTTCATGAATTCCTGTTAATTTCCAAAAAGCAAGGCTATCATGTCCTTCCTTTCTCTCTCCTTGCAACAAGTACAATCTGGCCTATTTAGGTACATATTTATTCATTATTCCACTGGTGTTTCTTAGGTTCTGAGTGAAGGGATCAAAACTAAGGCTTCTGGGATAAAATGTGCTTGTTATCATTTCAAATGTAGGTGTCCCTAGTTTTTGGTGTATATTAACTTTAGAAGGGCTTTGAGGTGCTGCAGTTAAAGATCCTTCTTATAGATCTGTGGCCTGACTCTGCCTGTCATGTTTGTGTCTGTGCTTCTTCTCTAAGCATGTTTGTGCTCAATGTTGTATTGGGGACAGCATTAAAAATAAAAACAGCGTCTGCTATGTCTTATTTAGCACTGGCAGAACAGGAAGCGTGCTGCAGGTTGCCTTGGGATTTGTAGGAGTTACCTGCATGGGTGAGGAGCAGCCAACATCAGCAGTTTAGGCCAGGACAAACCACAGCAGGTCAGAACCCAGGAGCCTTCCCAGTCCTTCTTGTCCTTCTCTTCCAGCAAGTCATTCCTGTCAGCCTGAAGACCTGACACTTGTTTCCCTCCCTAAATTTGCTTTGATTTGGCTTTTTTTCCAGTTGTTATTTTTCTGGAATATCCCAACATAGGCTTAGTGCCAAGCATGCTGCTGTTGAAAAGGAGAAGCTGTTCTGCAGTTGTTCTCACCATCAGGAAAAGCAGGTAAGAGCCTTTCAGAAATGCTGTCATGCAGTGGTATGGACAGTAGCTAGTAGCAGCAGGAGAGGGAAGAGCAGGAAAGAGGGTAAGCACGTAGAATGGTAAAATGTACAAATACTGATGGATTCTTTGCATTTTGTATTTTTTTGTTATATCCCCCTGTGGACTTTCATTTTTTGTTATTAGTTTTTACAGTGATGTGCATTTTACCTTTTTGCTCTTACAACATCCCATGGAAATGCTTGCTGTTGCCCAGTTATGTAGGCACAAACCAGCCTCTGCTGCTTTCTGCTTACTCACTAACTTCATTCTGGTGCCACCAGTTGTTATCTTAAATTCATTCATGAATCTATGATCCATGTATTTATACCTTGTGATTCTCAGAATTTTTACAGCTTTACCATGAGCTTCACAGTTGACTTTTTTTTTCTAGGAAGAGGGGCTGTATTAATTTCTGATATGGCATCCTTATTGCTCTTCTGAGTTGGTTTGTTTCTACTGTATGTTTTAGAGGAAAGTCTGCAAAGGCAGCAAAGCAGTCAAGATTTGAGCTTGTATAGGAGCATACAATATTCCCTGTTTTGTTCTGCTTTCTGCCATAACAGTTCACAAACTCCTCCCCATCTGGTACTTCCTAGAACTGTTTAATGACAAGATCTCTTTCCTAGGCAGTTAACTGTCAGGCCTATTTTTGTGTGTATGGAGTTAAAATTGTTTTTTTGGGGGGGTTTGTTTTTTTTAATCTTGTATGCTACTATACCTTTATCTACATTCAATTTTGCCAGCCCTTTCATCTGCCAGTAAGTGCCAGAGGTCTTTCTACAACTTTACACAGCTGCTTTCATTTTTCTGACATTGGGCAAGCGTGTATCGTTAGCTGGCTTTGTCACCTCAGTACTCATGCTGTTTTCCAAATGGCTTATGAGCTATCCAGTATAACTGATTTTTCTTTGGTAGAGTTATGCTAAAAGAGAATCAGATGCACTGGGTGAAACCCTTCTGCTCTACTGTCAATAGAGTTTTGTTAATGAGAACTTAAATGAGAATGAGGGTTGAACACAGAAAGCTTAGTTTCTTTTTCAGGGCTCCCTTCATTTTTTAAAAAAGCAGAAATGAATGCAAACTTCAATTCTATTTATTTCCTTTTTTTTTTCTTTATTTCTTTTTTTTCGTTTTTTTTTTCCCCTCATGACTGATGTATTAAACAAGTATCAATTACATTTAACAAAATGCACACTTAAGTTGGGCTCCCATTGAGGCTGATTTACCAATTAGAGTTTCCTTATTCTGAGCCCTGGTTAGATGCTATCTTACTGGCCGGTGATCCAGCTCCTGACCCAGGGTGTCCATTACCATCATCAGCCTCAAAGTGGGATGGTTTGAGTCAACTCTAGTTTAAAGCCCTCCTTCTTCCATCCTGGTAGATGTTGGCTAGCTATTAAGAAGAAATTTGTTACTGGGGGGGTGGTGAGACTCTGGAATAAGTTACCCAGTGAGATTGTGAATGCCCCCTTCCTGGAAGCATTCAAAGCATGGCTGGTTGAGGCTTTCAGCAATCTGGTATAGAGAGAGGTGTCCCTGCATATAGCAAGGGGATTGAAACTAGATGATGATAAAGGTCCTTTCCAGCCCAAACCACTGCATGATTGTGAATAGTTGGCCAAATAGCATCATTTTCTTGTCTTCAAGATATCTGAGGTGCCATTTGTTGCAGCTGGGTGGTGGCAAATACTGGTAAATGTAATGGAGAATTATTTTGCAGAAATAAGTAATTTTAGCTGTGTGAATTAAACATGGCCCCTTCAAGGTTTGAAAATTCCTCGAAATCTCTCTTTGGAATGATAATACTTAGTGCTTATACATCATCTTACATTTTTAAAGCACAGTGCCAACACTTACAAATTAATCTTGACACCCCATAGGCAACCTGGAGTTACAGTCCTTATTTTAGATGTGAGACACTAATTTAGAACTCTGTCTCTGATCAGCTTGGGGCTCTTTACAGTTCTCAGAGTTAAAAGATAAGGACACTGACCCTTTTTTATCTTTTTCTCACTCTTCCAGTTTTTAAAATTGTTGAGGTAACTCTGTGCTGACAGGCTGGTCATTTCCTGTTTCATCCTTTTTTTTTCCCCTGGTAAAAGTTTCACTTTCCTTAATCTAAATTTGTTGCACTTTCTCACTTCATCATGAGCTGTAAATAAAGACTTCACATTTGGTCATTTTCTGTTTAGTTTCTTTCAGTTTCCTTGACAAGATAGAAAGTGTGAAATTATATATGTAATTCAAGGAAGCTGTAGTTGCTTCAGCTTTATGATATGTAGCCTTCCATGAAAATGTTACTTTCAAAAATATTCATGATGTGCATAATGTTGAATTTTGAAATACAGCTGCATGTAACTGATCACTTGATCCTTCCCTTATGTTTTTTTTATGCCATGAACCATAATTCTCCAAGTCCGTCTTTCCTCTGCAATAACTTTCATTCAAACAAGTAACAAAGCTTTACAAGAGAGTTTCCCAATTCTGGTAATGCTTAGTTTAATATTAAACTTTTTTTTTGTATTACCTTATTTCTCTAATATGATTTAAAGTGGTCAGAGTCTACAAGTAGCTCTTCAGTATGCTTGAAGCCCTCTTAAGTTGAATACATTTTAAAACTATGATTCTAATGCTCCTTCAGATGTATCTAGATTCATGCTTTCTGGAGATAAAATGACATGTCTTAGTGTGATGTAGAGGAAGACAAAGTTGGAATAATTAATAATTATTGCAGATGGACTCTGAATCTGTAGATAAGGATGTCAAGAAAAAAAAGATTTAGCGGGGAAAGTCATTTGTAATGTGATCTATTTCTTTTCCAAATGGAAGAAGACCAGTGTCTTAAGTGGCATACCATATATCATTCACAGGTGAATAAGATTATTTTGCTAGGAGCAATAAACATATAATACATGCTACCTGACTCACAAGATGTATGTGTAGGCTGAGATTTCCAGTGATTTCTCAATCAAAGAGTGCTGTCAGGGTGCATGACCTTAATAATCATGCTCTGTTAGTAGACCAGTGATGCAGGATGCTTTCATTATCATGCACAGCTTCAGACACCTGACGTGTGAAGGACATAGGCAGGTGTCCAAACAGCTCACTACCCCATCCTTCCTGCTGTTCAGCATCCCTGCTCAAGAACTCACCTCTCATTTCTCCATAAAAATAAAATATTTACTTATCAGAAGTGCCATTTCTGTTATGCTATTTCCTTGTTATCATGTGTTAGGCTTTGACACTTGGTTTCACCTATACCTGTGTTCTGAGTTTCCTTTTTTCTATTTAGTTTCTCTGATATTATACCAAGATGATTACAGAAAGCTGTATATTTCTTGTTGTGTTGCTACTGATAGTAGAGATAGAATACAATATGTTGTTCTCTGCCCTTGCTCAAGCTGAAGGCTGGCAAGTTTGTCTCCCATTCAGTGGTGTGAGCATTTGTATTGCTGTCTCTGAATGAGCCAGCATGCTGCTCTCCAGTGCTGAGCTGCTTCTGATAGAACAAGCATATCTGTGATGGTTGGCAATGGCAGATAAAATCACACTCTTCCTTCTGTGAATGTTTCACAGACCCAATCATTTGTCTTTTATATGCACTTCTGTGTTGTGGCTATTGTGGGATGCAGAAACTGTCAGGAGCAATTTGAGGCAGGAATGACACAGACGTCTTAAAAACAGTTTACCAATACAAGGCTGGGCTATAATTTGAGGCTTGCTAAAACATTTGCACTAAGAAGATCAACAAGGTGTAAATGAAGTGATACTCAGATTTGTAAATGAGGTGGAGGCAATTTGTAAATGAAAATTTCAGTATCATTGGGAGTCATGGGCTGAACACCAGGTGATGGTCTTTGGTACCTCAACATCTTCCTTCAAAGAAACAGTCCTTGTGCTCTTAAATAATATATTGTGATAATTTCCTTAATATATAAGTATGTCAGTTGGCCTAGATCCCTACAGAGCATAGAGCAAGAACTGTGTTTTTGGAAAGGGAAAATACTGCAATAGGAAATGGAAGACGGTAACATTACTAAGCCAGAGGGTTGCTGAGATCTAAGATTCTTCCTGAGAAGTTTTTTAGAAATCACGAGCTACAGAAAATGAGCTACTTTTAGGTCTCTCCCTGAAGTTTCTTGAAAGACAAGTAGTTCTTTCTATGGCATAGTTGTTCTGTCTTTAGGGCTGTATGACCCTCCTGCCTACTTTTCCTGGCACATGTATGAAGTGCCAAGATAGAAGGCACAATTTGTTCAAATCTCACTGTCCTTCAGCTTTAACATGCCTTAACCGTATTCTTGGCTGAATGTGTGTGTGTGTTTGCTTTTTCTACTTTGTTTCTCAGAGATACACAACAAGAAAAAAAAAGGGGGCAGGAGGGAGTGACAGGAGGGGGGGGGGATTTAATGGAGGGGGAGTCATGGGTCTCTGTTTAAAAAAAGATCAGTGAATGTAGTCCAGACATTTTAATGTCTAATGAGAAGTCGTCTGTGATTTCACTTAAGTAGAACTTTAATGGTGGTATGATTGATAAAGCAGTATCTAAACTAAAAGGGGAAAAAAAACCAAGGTACTTGTATTATTTGAATCAGAAAACTATTTCAGCTGATGAGGAAGTTACTTTTATCCAGAATTTCTGCACAATTTTTGAAAATCAGATACTTGCATAAAATGGGTAAGTATCTTAAAAGTCTGGTTACATACTTAGGAATTTTGGATGAGTTCAGAAGAATAACTTTGTCTTTTAATACCTTTTATTTTTGTTGAAGCACAATATAGAGGTTTTTAATGTTCTCAGGACGGTTGTTAGAGCAAGAGAGTACCAATTCTTATTCCTAGTCTTTTGAAATCTATTTCATATCTTCTGCAAGACAGGGGCATATTAGTCAGAGCGGGAGTTTAAAATCTTCAACTTACAGCTTAAACCTGCAGCCTAGCAGCTCTTTTTTTCTGCGGTACTAAGGTATTGGATTCCCTTCCACTAACCATAAGAGTTGAAAGCTTTGTCCTGTTCCTTTGTATGACTGCAGTCCATGTCAGATTTCAAATCAAACTTCACAGGTGGTACAGCTAGAGGAGGCTTTTCATCACAAGACCGAATAAAAAAATAGTGTCCCAGTAAGATCAAAACTTTAAAAGCCTCCCAGTGTGGTCTGGACTGAGTAGCCAAAAAATCCCAATGAGATCTCTGGCATTACAGACCATTATAGGCTGCAAATGTTTGCCTGCTGACAAGACACTCCTTTGCTTCTCTGTGTTGTAAATGATAGTTAATACAGAGATTAATTACCTCTTCTTTATTCTCAAGCACCAGTGGGAATGAAATGTCTTCTCGCAGAAGATATTTGTTTTTTGTTAGTGTTACCTTAGTCTTACTGATCATTTTGCCTTCAGTCTTCTGTAATCTTTGATCCCACCTGTCTGGGTGGATAAAGCTGAATTGAAAGCCCCAGCACATGGTTTTATTTTTCCAGATAAGCGTCTGATAGAGTTGAGAGTGAACAGTTCTTCATTTTCCCTAGCCTTCTGCAAGGCTGGGTCCCCAAAGGCTTGCTTGATGTTCAGGAACACAGTGTATTCACTTATTCAAACATAATCTGAGCATCACTAAAGACAGCTAAGTACTATAAATCATTACAAATCTCTAATTCAATAGTGACATCCATTTTCATGGAAGCTCTTAGATGGATATGAGTACAGACTGACTGGCTGATAGTGGCAGTGCTCTTTTACTGTAATAAGACTTGCTCTTGGCACTTGCACATTATGTGAGTATTTACTTATATAGAATTATTTTATCAGAACTGTAATTTGGCTTGCTGAAAAGTATAGCAGGTTTGGGTGGCTGTAGACTCGTATTATTTCCAAGCTTAACTGTAATATGGGGACTTAGAAATGTATTTGGGTGAAGGCATGAGGAAGAAACAAACCAGGAAGAATAACATGTGCTAATTAAAAAGGCAAGAATTAAATTGCTTTTATTAGAGGGAGCTTGAAAGGAAAGGATCTTTGCCAGCTTTTTGGCTGCTGTGTGGTTGTGCAGTCTCCATGCAGGTGGTAGTGTCACCAGTGGCCATACTTCTGCCTTCTCTGGCTTTCCAATGAGTAGTACAGCTTGTGGTGTGGCTGGGACTGTAGCAGCAGCTGGGAGAAGGGAGCCTCTATTAATGCATTTTCTGATGCAGAAATACTTTGTTACTATTTTGTTTTAAAAATGTGAAAGTAGAAGGGTGTTTTCCAGCAGTGGTTTGTGTGTTATATTTCTTACACAGATTAGGCAACTTCAGAGATCTGTTTCAACAGTACTCTGCACATTACAGGCAACACATGCACCAGAGGCCACATCCTGGTTTCAGATGGGACAGGGTAGATATTTGTTCATAGTGTCTGGGATGATGCTAATGTTTTGGTTTTGGGAGAAAAGCTATGTTGATTATCACACTCATTTAGTGGTTGCTGAATAGTGCTGTGCATACATGCCAAGGACATTCCATTCTCTCAGCTTCTTACACTGCCCTGCCAGTGAGAGGGGCTGGGGGTTACAAGGAGTTGGGAAAGGACAGAACCAGGAGAGCCGTTCTAAACTGGCCTAAGGGGTATACCATCTCTTATGAATAATGAGTAAAAAATTTGATTAACTGTGGGGAGCTGGCTGCTTGGAGACCCTCTGGGCATCAGTCAGTGGGCACTGAGCAATTATATATATATATTTATTTATATATGTGTGTGTATGTATATTTATATATATATTTATATATCTGTGTGTATGTATATTTATATATATGTTTTAATCTATATATCTCCTTACTTACTATTATTCTCTTTTTCCTTTTCTGTCTTAGTTTTTATATCTCAACACATTATCCCTTCTTCACTGATTATTTTTTTTCTGGTTGTCTCTTCTGTTCCACTGGAAGTGAGTTGGTAAGAAAACAACAATGTGGAATGCTAGAAGGAAGGGATGCCATCCAGAAGGACCTGGAAGGGTTTGAGAGGTAGGCCCATACTAACTTCATGAAGTTCAGCAAGGCCAAGTAGCCTTTGAGTACCTAATGCTGAGGAGAGACTTTTTTATAAAGGCATGTGTAGTGACAAGGAAACTCTCCAAGGCCTGATTTAAATGCAAATTTTCTTCTAAAATTTGGGACAGAATCTCTGAAATTTATATAAATATGCTGTAGTCACATCAGTAATAGGTACCTAATAGTTTTTGTAAGATGTAATTAATGTATTGTTTATAATTCATAACATATTTTATGATCTTGTAAATATTTCTCAAAGTCAAAAAATGCAATTTTACCCTGGTTTCTTTGACATGCTGGATATCCCCACCCTATTTTTTTTTTTTTTTTAATCTACTTCTCTGACAACTCAGTGAGGTGACCCTGCCTCCTTGGAAGCAGATTCACAGCTACACACTCCACAGCTGACACTGGAAACTCCCCAACAGATCTCATCCCCTGAGCTTAGTTGTTGAGAAATCACCATGCCCCAGGTAGCTATGCAAGCATACAGATGGGTTTTAGTTATTGAACTGATTAACAATTATATATGTGTGTGAATTTCCATTTTATAACCAAAGCCATTTGGTTGATTGCCTGTTTGTATATTGTATCTTTGCAATAAGGAAGAAAAAAAAAGGGGTAGAGAACATGGGAAGGGAGTGGAGAACATGGGACTCAAGGGTCCTGTCTATCAAATGCTGCACCAATTGCTTGTCATGTAATATCACTAGCTGGTGGGTTCTCTAGCTCTTCTGATTTTGCCATCTGTAACTTCATAAGTAATTGATGTCTTCTATTTTTTAAAATTTAAAAGTTTGTATTGGTGACTTTGAATTTAAAGTACACATAGAGTGAGAATGCTGGGTGTTGTGCTTTTATTTAATCCATTCCACTTCATGGACTTTATCTACTCAAAGCGTGTTTTCATATTTTTTCAGCTGCAGAATCAATGAAGGTATGGCAGAGCAGGCTGTATGCCTTTGTCTAATGCATAATAGAGCTGGCTGGAAGGCAGCCGTCCCTTTTCACAATAGCCCTTATGATTTTTAAACTTGTTTTCTTATTTCACAAACTAAAATTGCTTTCAAAGTTTTGTGGAAAGGAAAATGAATTGCTTTAAAGGTCAGTTTGTATGTTTTCCTAATAGTTATAGAAGTTATAGGAGGAAAAAGGAAAATAAGTCAGCCCAGGATTGATTTACTTTACAGTACTTTACTAGTGGTAAGCAACTCTCTTCAGATCACAGACTGCAGTTTATAAAATGTATTTTATGCCTCAAAGGTCTGGAAGGACCCAACAGGATTTAATCCACAAACCTGCTCTATGACATGCTATTTGATTTCCTCCAATGATTTTCAACTTGCTTCTCACAAAGTAATCAAAAAAAACTTAGTGTTTTCAGTGTTGATACATGATAAATGGTCAGACTGTGTGCTTCTTTCAAAAAAAGCTTTTTTTTTTTTTTTTAATACCAAAAATAGAAGACACAATTGGGAACCATAATGAACTAACATTTGGGTAAGAAGATATTTTAACCATTTCATTTCAACTTTTATTTTCCTATGATTTATTCTTCTGTAAATGGACATATTCCAATATATGGCAGATTGTCCTCCTGAAGACAGAAGGGTTTGGGGTTTTTAAATGTTTGCTTACAGACCTTCTAGAAACCTTTCGGTCAGGGAGAAAAAGATGGCTGCATCCTATCACCTCAGCCATTCATCCATTGGAAACAGAATTGTTGGTAAAAGCTTGTAGAGCAGGTTAACTGGCCTTCTTTCCCACTTCTGTTGTTGTCTTAGCCTTCATGCTAAGACATGTCACAGCACCAGGAACAGAAGCTTACTGTGCCATGTGTGGGCAACCCTTTAGCAATTACTGTTGCTGACGCACAATGTGTGTGCTCCAAGTGCACAAATAAAGTCTGTGGCTCTGGCACAGTCCTGGATTCAGGGCATCAATTCATCTTTTCAAAAGAGTCCCAAATTTGTACAGCATATTGATGTGCTTTTAATTCTATTTTGTGTGAATTTGCAAGCCCAGTAACGCCACTGTTTCCTCTCATACTTTGCAAAGGAAGAAAATAAAAGAATGGCTGGCTCCTGGGAACAGAGGTCTAATCACTTGGAAACTTGGAAATTGTCATCAGCAATTGCTGGTGAACTTTTTTGGTATCATGATTAAATTCTGAACTCAGTGCAATCCCAAGACCTTCTTGGTGCAAAACCATGGAAATCATTCCCTTGACTCAGTACAGGTGATGCATTTGAAGTAGCTGCATAGTGTCAGTAATGCTGCTTGTGTCTGAACAAAAGAAAAGTCCCCACTGAGCTACTACTAGTCCTCGCACCTCCATAAAGCAGAGACATTTGCAGGAGCAAATCCATCAGTTTATATTGTCTAGAGGAGAAAAGGATCCAGGCTTTGTATGTTTAATATTTTTTAAAAAAAATAAATAAATAAAAAATGGGCTTCTCTCTTGCTTTTCCCTTACTGCTGCTGCAGACTGTATCTGAGAACATTCAAATGCTGTACACTCCTTAGTCTTCATGAGTCTGGTGGTGCTGGATATTGAAAGGAAATTTGGATTTTGTTTTACAAATTATGTTCTTAATGCTGTGTAGGAAAAGTGTAAATAGAAACATGACTAAATGTCCAGCTATAGGATTTGCTTTTCTCAGAGATAAAGCACAGGCAATGGAGTGTCTTCTCAGGAATTTTAAGGTCTTTTATTAAAAAAAAACAAAACAAAAACCCCAAACACTTTGTGGGGGATATATGTATGTAATTATATAGGTATTGATTCTAGATAAAGATCAAGGTATAATGATTCACAGTTTTATAGCCCACCATAAGCAGAAGTAGTGGTTGAAGCAGTTTATATTGCTGAGGATATATAGTCTGGTTGTAGTCCAACTAAGCGATGATCAAGGAATGAATAACTGAAACCATGTTATTATTCATCAGATAGGAGTCCTTTGCCAACCAGAGATAGAAATCATAATTCACAGAGGTTGCTGTGTGAGAATTTAACTTCAGGAAACTAAACATTCCCAAACTGAATGAATAAATGTCCGATATTTACTGTGGATGAAGAGACACCTTGAATACAAATTCATAGAAATATTTTCTTATGCTCAACAATAAAAGCTGTCCCTTACTTGGGGTTAGTTTTATCAACTATCCATTGTCCATCTTTAAGCTCAGCTGTTATGATTATGTAGTTAAAGCTTTGTGGTGGAAAATAACAGAAACTTAAGATATATTGTAAAAGCTAAGATTATAGCAGTCAAATGAAAAAATAAATGTAAACTTTAGAAAGTGTTGTATGGCCTGTCTTTAGACATTCAATCAGTGCCCTTTAGGTGTTTTTGGCCCCTGAACCCTTTGCAGCTGGGAGAAAGAAATAAGGATGTTTCTTCCATAAAGTCATTGAGAAGTCTGATAAGGCAAATTGCCAGCTCATATGCCCCAGTAAAGGGTCGATGCTTTGGTTAATGGTGTGACCAAGTCTTGTAGGCTACCCAAAACTAAGGAAGCAATTTACTGCCACAATACTATTCCTTAACAAAATGACATGTTCTATTTCCAGATTTAATAGATCCTTTCATGTTTTCTTTTAGAATGTGATATGGGGACTTAGGATGAGAATAAGAACATGCTAATATTTGCAGGGATATTGTATGCCAGGTTTAAAAATGTATTTACAGAAGCTTCTGCAATGAAAGAGCCAAGGGTTGAGGGAAAGGAGGTGCTCATCACTCAAATTATGTGGAAAAAGGAAATAGCATATTTTAGGATTTGTCTGTTCTAAGAAATTTATTTGTTTGTGTACACTAAACAAGGTTAGACTGGAGAGATCGTTAGGTTTGGTGCTGTACAGGAACTCATCAGGATAAGGCTATACACAGACCAGGAATGAGTTTAGCTCATTCTCTGTTTTTAATTTGGTTGCTTGAATGCCAATAAGAAAAAACAGGCACTGTAAGCATGTTGAATCTGCATCTCTGTAATTGTATGTCTCTACAGCAGTCTAGTGTAGTTACTGAAGCAGATTTCTACTTCTGAGCATCTGCTTGGCTGCCTGTCTTGTGCTGGGGAGTGCATGAATAGCTAGAAGCCTGTGTGCTTTCCTCCTCTTGGGCTATTGTACTGGTTCCTGCACCTGTTTAGCCAGCAACTTCTGCAGCTTCTGGTTCTCCACTGCATCTCACACAGTCACTTAAGCCAATGCAGTAACTGTGCATATTTTTCTTCTTTCTTATTGTAAGCGTATAAGAGGCTCTAAATAAGCAACTTCATAGTTGTCATCATTTCTTTTCCTCTTTCCCCAGGCATAATGCTTACCTATTCTGCACTTCACTTTCTGTTGTCCAAAAGCAAGAAGAACCACAGTGCTGGGAAATCTTAGGTTAAACCTTCCTTCATTTCTGCTGTTGTTTCTGCAAGCCTACATTTCTCTTTTTCTCTCACTGTGTCAAACACTCTTAGCAGGGACAATTTGTTCATTGCATCTATGCTTTTCATGCCTTTACAGAATCCAAAGTGTAAGTGGTGTTGAAAATCAGCTGCTGTGTTTTAGACTGAAGGATTTTTCTGTTGATCTGAATGAACTTACCAAAGACAGATGAGTGCAATCCTCTTTGTCTTATGTGCATCTATGGGGCTAAAAGCTTTGAAGTAAGCTGTGAGTATCGCTGTGAGTTCCCCATCTCAAAGAAACGTTTCTACCATAAGGGAGAAATTCAGCGAATACGCCTGTGAGAGATTATATATTTCTGTATTTATGCTTACATTTTAAAGAAAAACACCTATTTAAATAAGAGTAAAGGGAAGGAGAGCCATGAAGTGTTAAGCTGCAGACCGTGGCCAGACAAAGCGGCAGTGCAGAAAGCCCTGCTGAGCCAGTGCCTGCGGAGCGTGTGCTGCCAGGCAGTGCTGGCTGTGGCTGCTGACTGTGGACAACTGATCCATTGGATGAACAGGGCTTGAATCAAAGAAGAGACAGTCTATGTCCTTCCCCTCTCCTCCCTTTGCTAGCTGCCACCATTTCCTCTATTGTACTTACAGACAGGCAGATGGGTAAACACATATGTTCATTTGCCTGTCTTACTGTGATTCATTTCCAGTGAGAGAGAGGAGGGGAAAAAAATCCTACAAGGTGTTAAATCATAATATGTCAGATATTCATACAGAAACAACACAACAATACCAAGAACAAACAAACCTTATTTATTTTAGAATGAATTCTTTTGATAACAGGTAAGTGGTCTTTCATGTACTGAAACACAGTAGCAAAGAGATATGCAGGAACTTCTTCAGCTGCAATGCTAACTGTAATTAACTTTCAGTGTAAGAGCATTTTGGAGCTTGAATAGGTAATTGCTGATTCAGACACAGGCAACTCTGAGGATTTATGCAATAACATGGCTTTGCAACACTTGTTCTGAGCACAAGTCTAAGTAAGGCACATAAATTGATCTATGTTTGCTTGATTATAAATAAAATAGACTACTTATACTTAAGTCACTTTTCAGACATTCATCTGAAAGTGTTTATAAAGAAAACCATTGTTTAAATATCCTAATAGCATCTCAGTTTAGTTTTTTTTTTTTGAGCTTTGTGACACTGCTGTGTATGGGGTATTTAATTAGCATTGTGGACAGAGTGCAACATGTAGTTTCCATGCAGTGCTATTTTTTTAACAAAGTTTCAGTGCCATTTGAACCTGGAAGCATCTTTCTTTAATCCCTTTAAATTGTTATTAGTTGTGTTTTTGTTTTTTTTCTCATCAGTCTTAACCAGAGTATGACTAAACACACAGCAATGAGGTTGAGTAACAACTTTTTTTTTTTTTAAATGTCATGTTAATCAGAGTGTACCACAGTGCTATTTATTAGTGTTTTAAAAGTAAACAGTACAATGCATTTCTTTTAAAATGTATTCATGATATAAACAAAGTGTATCTGATGGCAGGCTGAGATTGCACTGTCTGTTTACATTGTAATCCTGTGAAGAAGAACAATGACAATTAAGAAAAGCAAGCAGTTAAATGACGTTTAAATATTATCAGAATTTTCTATACTGTTTCAATTGTTTCAGTTCAGTCTTGGTTTTCCTGTGACGTGAGACCAGTGAAGTGTATTTTGGGTGCTGAATCATAGGCAAATAAACCTGCAGTATTCCTTATCAGGAGAAAAGCAAGTCCTATATAACACATGGCTCTGTAAGAGACAATAACAATTCAGATTTCCAAACTGATAAACAAGATATTTGAAAAGTGAACTCACAATGCTGAGATAAATAATAAGTCATGGGAGACTTCTTAATTTTGATAAACATTTACAGTTATAAGAAAACTTTAATTAGTGGCATCTTGATAGAAGTATATAGCTTAAGAGAATTGTTGTATCTTAAGAGAATTGTTTCAGTTGTAGTTTGATAATTAATTACACTGCTTATCTTCCCAAACATTTAACAGTAATACAGTTATAAAATGCAAGGTGTCACATGGAGCAGCCGATTGCTTGGTAAGTCCCAGCCCAGCACAGTCCACTCCTAATTAGCTGGCATGACCCTGTAAGCATGACCAATGGTCTGTCTGTTCACATCCCCTGCATCACTAAGAACACAGAGGTAATTGTTCATTTATGCGCCAGGTATTTGCAGCCACTTCTAGCAGCATAACATAAATAAAAAGACTTAATCACTTTTAATGAGTTCCACTGTGTGTGGAAAATATGAAGGAAAAAAAATAAATAAGTAAATAGAAGAAACAACAAAAGTTCTCTAGCTATGAGAGCAGGGATGGATTGATTTTTTTCTCACCAGCAGCCTTTTGGCCTATTCTTTTCGCTTTCTCAGTGACACTTCTTGCCTGGGGCAGGTCTGATGGAGAGTACAGTGCAAGAGTGGCAGGCAGAGGGTACCTCCTTCTCTCTAGGGTTCAGGCCCAGGAATCTTACTTAAGCAACATCAGCCAAACTATAGTCTCAGGGTTTATCCCTGCCTAAAAGAAGCAATAATGCTTTCTGTACTGACTGGGAGACAACAGATCTCTATGTCTTTAGTGAGGAGTTCTTGAGGGCTTGCTTTATATCATAAAAGAAAAGCATCTGCATACAGAGGAGTGTAATCTTCCTTCATCATCCTTCCGTGGCTTCTTCTGTGTAGAAGAAAGCACACACAAAATGTTTGTATGAAATAGAGACCAAGCCTAATATATCTATAGAGAAGTATTAGAAGAAAGAATAGTGTCCCCTTTTCCTCCCAGCACTGTGCAGGTTATGCAACAAGCTCCCAGGCCAGCATTACAACAATCAAAATCTAAAGGTATTGTAGTAAGTCTACATATGCCTTGCTGTATGTTGCTTCTGATTGTTACAATGCAAAGTTTGGCTTTATAAAGCTTAAAAGTGCTTGGAAAAGCGGAGAAGGAGATAAAAAAGTAAATACTGTGTGTGACTGGTAAAAAGATATACTTGGAGCTCTCTTGGCAGCTGCTGGAAGTTGGGAGAATGTTCAAAGCCTGAAGGCTTTGAGAAACATGGAAATCCTTGGATATGTAGAATCATCACTTTTATTCCACGGCTCATCTACCAGTTCCTTATCATTTTTCATGTCTTTCAATCAACATTAAGTTTTTCTAATTTTTCTAGTATCTCTGTGCAGTATAAATACTCAGATTTCTGCAACTCAGATTTTAAAACAGTGGGAGCATTTCCTCTGAGCTTCAAGAAGTAAGTGCAGCTGTGTTTAAAAAAGGGAGGGAAGATTTTTGTTCATTTGTTTTAAATGCCTTCATATACTTGCTACCTGCCTCAGTCATTATTTTTGGTTTGGTTTGGTCCTTGGTTTGTTAGGTGGTTGTTTATTTTTTACCTTTTTACCAGCTTTTGTTTTTGCCCAGTCTTACAACCAAACTACCAGACTTTAATAGCTGATGTTAGCAATTCACTGTTCTTGTATTAGGTTATAGTTTTATTAGATCCCATTCCTGTACTGTTTTCCTAGTTTCTGTATTGTGTTTTGAATGCTGGTATAATTAGTGCAGTAGCAGTCAAATGTGAGAAGGTGAAACAGCCACTCATTCAAGCCAAAAAGAAAGCCTGTCTTGAACAATGCAGGGTGTGCAGGCTGGGTTCTTGTGGTGGTGGTGATTTCATTTATTTATTTATTTTTTCGGCCTTTTTAACAGGTGTTTTTTTGTTTGTTTGTTTGTTTTTGTTTTTTTCCAGTGTACCCTGAGAATAGTATTCTGTTTTTTAGTGTTAGTTTCTGAGCTCTCTCATGTAGCTGGAGAGCTGGGAAGTCTTGCAAGGGTCTGTAGAACAAACTATGTTTATTCTAATTTATTGTGTACATCCAGATCTTCCTATTTATCTGTTGGTTTATGGCTCTACTTCTGTAGGCCCACTTTGAGAAAATCATGAGCACTGTCCCAAAGATGGCTCATTTCATGATTAGAATTAATATTCCTCTTTATTAAGTAAGTCTTTTACAGGTATTTGTTTTTTCTCTAACCTCACTTGCATCTGAAAGGAAGTTTTCTGGAAGTCATTCAAATTGTTCTGTGAGAAAACAAACAAATAAATGAGCACACAGCAAGCAATCTGCTGCAATTAATATGAGAGCTGTCAGGAGGGTATATCTTAATAAGATCAACTGATGATGCTGTTCCAGGGCTGAACTTAAGATTTCAGCTCCACAGAGGAAAATGACATTTATGCTGATTATCAATTCCATTTCAATGACAACCTTCATTTAGGAAAGATGAGTTTATTTATTTCGTAGATAGATGAGAAATAAAACCTTTTTTTTTTCCTCAAAGGAGCTAGCTCAAGACTTTTAAATTATGGTGGCTGAAATATTAGGGAAAAATAGCTTACAACAAACACCGACCAGCTGCTTCTGCTGTATATTTAATATGTACAGCTCTATTAGATTGGTTTATTAATATATCTGCAGGTATCTTGCAACAGGGGCCAGATGCCTCAGGAAATGGAAAATGGCATAAAAGAGTTGCAAATAACTATTGCAGATCAGACATAGCCAAATTATGTCGCCTTCTGAGGTCTATACAGTAACCAATTTAAATTAATCTGGAGAGTGGGTCTCACTCCAGTAACCAATCTTGTAACATCAGATCTCCATGAGAATTTCTTTCATATGACCAGAAGAAAGAAAATGTGTAGAGCTGCTGCCAGGTAATGAGTTCTCTGAGAATCTCTGTAGGTATGAGTGGATAGGAGTCTACGACCTGGGCTCTGAAACAGAATGTGTCCATCCCAAACCTCAAGAGGCATACTCAACACCTGCCAGAGAACCACAGGCTAAACTGATATGTATACCCAGTAATAAAGTACGCTGCATATTGAAATTTACATGACTGACTCTATGGTTTTGAATTGTAAACCTAGGCAACAAATATTAGGAAAAAGTACAAGTCTTTGGGCCTGCTTGTAGTTTTATTTTCTAAAAGATTAGTAGCTTGTTGTTTTAAATTTATGAATGTCATGGTTTTGTAATTTTGTAATTTTGCTATCAGTATTCCACATCATAACATCATGTCAAGTATGGATACTTCTGTTGAATGTGCAGTCCACAGAAGAAGACTACATATCCCAGAGAACAACAGGAGTAACAATAAGTCACGGGACCAGGACTCTATATAATCTCGTTCCCAGGCTGGAGTGCCCTCCTTCTTCTCTCGAACCTCTCGGAGAGTGGGAAGCGTTCCAGCCGTGTCGCCTAGAGTTCACAGTAGGCCTCTCGGTTTTCGGAGACTCTCTCTCTCTGTTTCGTTCGATTTTGTTAGCCTTAATTATATTATATTGTGTTATCTTGTATTTCGATATCATATTTAGTAAAATAAGTTTTTCCTCCTTAGATTGTCGCTGTTTTATCCCACTCCCCTTTTCCCCCTCCTTTCCGGGCCCCGGGGGGGGGGGCGTGGGGTGGCTTCCCCTGTCACGGGCATAGGTAAATCTAAGTAACCCGTGACAGATTTTTTGGTGGAGAATGCGGGCATAGAGCTTTTTAGCTTTTAGAACAACTCTCTCTTTGCTCTTAAAGAGCTTCGTTACGGGAGTGTTCGGAGTGTTATCTTTCCGTAGCTGCTCACGGAGAACGTGACCTTGAAATACCAGACAAATTGTCAACATTAAGGGCTGCTGCACATTCTCAGCATTGCTATCTAACTTTTGTGTAGAAAACAAAGGGATTTCTTTCTCCCTTAGAGCAAAGCTAGCTAGCTCTGACTTTTACAGAGCCTGCCAGCTATGAATCCACTCTTCATCCCAGTTGCTCTGTTTAAGGGATTGAAAGCAATTATGATCTTCTTAAAGTATTGGTCAACTATTAACACCATAATTTGGTGTTGTGGAATTGTGCAGATATATAGCCTAATAAGGTGGATACTGATGGAGACACCTGCCTGGTACTTTTACGAGATGTGGTATGGTCAGAATTTTGGCATCTACACCTCAGATGCAATTGTGAATCTTACTAACACTTGCATCCCAGATGGAACAGGCAATTTTACAAATACTTGCATCCCAGATGGAACAGGCAATTTTACAAACACCACCATGTTTAATTCATTGTACAGGCTAAAAAAACCCTTTTTATTTAGGTTGTACTCTCAGATTTCCACACACTTTTCAATAACTGAGATAGGGTTCATACTTGCATTCATGTTATCACTATCAATGCATGCATATATGTTCCTATGCATTCGTTCTATGCGGAAGTCTCCTCCAGAACCAGAGAATGATGACTGGCAGGGAATATGGAAAGGTTTAGGAAAAGTCTTAGAAGCATGGGGACCCGCAGTGTCATGGGATTTCACTCTTGAACACCTAAGGGACCCTAAGAAATTAAGTGAGTATTTGGGTCAGAGATCTAAGGAGGTAAACCTTATGTGGGGTTTGGCTTATGCATACCGTGCTTTGTATCATACTATTCTGGAGAGAGAGAGTTTCCGATCTGAGATTCAAGCCCAAGTTAATTCTGATCAGTCACAGGAGGCATCAGTAGCAATATCAGTTGCCCCTGTGGAAGGCAAGAAATGGAAACGGGTGTCCACGCGTCTAGAACGAAAAGAAGGAGAAGCACAGGGGGGGGCAGCAGAAGACCCAGGTGCCGGGCATGGAGCAGTACCGAAAAAAGCAAAGGCAAAAACCAAGAGGCATGAAGAAGAGACTGATGATGAGGAGGAAATCACCTATTGTCGACCTCTGAAGCTGACTGAAATCCAAGGCTCAAGAAAGGAGTTTACACGGCGTCAAGATGAAGGTATCCTTGCTTGGTTGCTTCGCTGCTGGGACAACGGGGCCAACAGCTTGTCTCTAGATGGTAATGAAGCTCGCCAACTAGGAAGCATTGCCCAAGATGCAGGTATCGACAGAGGGATTAGCAGATGTTCGGATGGAGCTGCTACTCTCTGGTTGCGGCTGTTAGAAGCCGTGAGAGAAAGGTACCCCTATAAGGATGCTTTGAAGCCTAAATTTGATAGTTGGAATACGGTCCAAAAAGGTATTCAGCGCCTGAGGGAATTGGCCATGGCGAAAATGTTGTACAGCCCTGATCCAAGCGAACTTGACCCTGAGAGAGTGAGGGCCGATCCTGACATGTGGCAGAAAATCACAAGTACAGCACCAGAGAGAATTGCACAGTCATTGGTATCAGGATCTAAAGGATTCGTGGACAGATGGCCCCGAGTTGTTGAGCTGATTATAATGCTTCAAACCATCGATCAGCAGCTCCCCCAACTGCATGCCGCAGTTTCTGCCATCTCACGGCTAGAAAACCGAGTAGATGAAATGTGCAAGAAATTGTTTCCATCAACTAATTGTAATGATCCCGTAATAGTATCAGAAACAACTGATGAAGGTCAATCCTCGTACGGGCCACCAGGTCTAATGAAGGATCTGATCAAACTAGTCCAGTCCTACTCCCCACCTGCATCATCAAAAGTCTCAGCTGTTAAACGCACACGCTTCCCAGCTCGAGCAAAGAACAACAGTACGATTGCACCGCGTGTTTCCATGTGGCGCTACCTACGTGACCGTGGAGAAGACATGAGGAAGTGGCATGATCAGCCCACGTCTGCACTACGAGCACGGGTGAAAGAACTACTAGACATACCAACCACCAGTGGAGTTGCGCCAGTCATCACAGGTAACCAATAGAGGGGCCCTGCCCTCAGTCAGGGGAGGGAAAGGGATAATAGAGTTTATTGGACTGTGTGGATTCGATGGCCTGGCACATCAGAACCACAGGAATATAAGGCGCTGGTGGATACCGGTGCACAGTGCACCCTAATGCCCTCCAGTCATGAAGGGACAGAATCAATCCATATTTCTGGAGTGACTGGGGGCTCTCAAGAATTGACTGTGCTGGAGGCTGAAATAAGCCTCACTGGCAAAGACTGGCAAAAACATCCTATTGTGACTGGCCCAGGGGCTCCATGTATACTGGGTATTGATTACCTCAGAAGGGGGCATTTCAAGGATCCTAAGGGGTATCGATGGGCCTTTGGGATAGCTGCTGTAGACATGGACAACATTAAGCAGCTGTCTGTTTTGCCTGGCCTGTCAGAGGACCCGTCTGTTGTGGGGCTGCTACGAGTAAAAGAGCAGCAGGTACCGATTGCTACAAAGACAGTGCACAGACGGCAGTATCGCACCAACAGGGATTCCTTGCTCCCCATTCATGATTTGATTCGCCAGTTGGAGAATCAGGGAGTGATCAGTAAAACTCACTCACCTTTTAACAGCCCCATATGGCCAGTGCGTAAAGCCAGTGGAGAATGGAGGCTGACAGTAGACTACCGTGGCCTGAATGAGGTCACACCCCCATTGAGCGCTGCTGTGCCGGACATGTTGGAACTCCAGTACGAGCTGGAGTCAAAAGCAGCCAAATGGTATGCCACCATTGACATTGCCAATGCCTTCTTTTCTATTCCTTTGGCCGCAGAATGCAAGCCACAGTTTGCCTTCACCTGGAGGGGCATTCAGTATACTTGGAACCGTTTGCCCCAGGGGTGGAAACACAGCCCAACCATTTGCCATGGGTTGGTTCAAACTGTACTGGAACAGGGTGGTGCTCCTGAACACCTGCAGTACATTGATGACATTGTTGTGTGGGGTGATACAGCAGAAGAAGTTTTCACAAAAGGAGAGCAGATAATCCGGATTCTTTTACAAGCTGGCTTTGCTATTAAGCGAAGCAAAGTAAAAGGACCTGCCCAGGAAATTCAGTTCTTAGGTATAAAGTGGCAGGATGGACGTCGTCACATCCCAGCAGATGTGATCGACAAAATCACTGCCATGTCTCCACCAACTAGCAAGAAAGAGACACAATCTTTCCTGGGTGCAGTGGGCTTTTGGAGGATGCACATTCCAAACTACAGCCTCATTGTAAGCCCCCTTTATCAGGTAACGCGGAAGAAGAATGATTTTGCATGGGGCCCTGAGCAGCAGCAGGCTTTTGAACAGATTAAACAAGAGATAGCCCGTGCTGTAGCCCTGGGGCCAGTACGGACTGGACAGGATGTAAAGAACATCCTCTATACTGCTGCTGGAGAGAAAGGCCCCACTTGGAGTTTGTGGCAAAGAGCCTCAGGAGAGACCCGAGGCCGACCCCTGGGATTCTGGAGTCGATCATATAAGGGGTCTGAAGAGTGCTACACTCCAACTGAGAAGGAGATCTTAGCCGCGTATGAGGGGGTTCGGGCTGCTTCCGAAGTAGTCGGGACTGAAACACAGCTCCTTTTGGCACCTCGACTGCCAGTGCTGAACTGGATGTTCAAAGGACAGGTTCCCTCCACCCATCATGCTACCGATGTCACCTGGAGCAAGTGGATTACGCTGATTACACAGCGAGCACGAATGGGAAACCTCAATCGTCCAGGAATCCTAGAGGTAATCATGGACTGGCCTGAAGATAAAAAGTTTGGAACATCACCAGCAGAAGAAGTATCACGTGCTAAAGAGGCCCCACCATACAACGAATTACCAGAAAATGAAAAGAAATATGCCCTATTCACTGACGGATCATGTCGCATTGTAGGGAAGCATCGCAAATGGAAAGCTGCTGTGTGGAGCCCCACACGACAGGTTGCAGAGGCCACTGAAGGTAAGGGAGAATCAAGTCAGTTTGCAGAGGTAAAAGCTGTCCAGCTGGCCTTAGATGTTGCTGAACGGGAGAGGTGGCCAATGCTGTATCTTTATACTGACTCATGGATGGTGGCAAATGCCTTATGGGGGTGGTTACAGCGGTGGGAACAAAATAACTGGCAACGGAGGGGAAAATCTGTTTGGGCCGCTGAACTATGGAAGGACATTGCTTCCCGAACAAAGAATATGGTTGTAAAGGTGCGTCATGTGGATGCACATGTGCCCAAAAGTCGGGCTACTGAAGAACAACAAAACAACCATCAGGTAGATAAAGCTGCCAAAATTGAGGTGGCTCAAATTGACTTGGACTGGCAGAATAAGGGTGAATTATTTCTAGCTCGATGGGCTCATGAGACCTCAGGCCATCAAGGAAGAGACGCAACATATAAGTGGGCCAGAGACCGAGGGGTGGACTTAACCATGGACGCTATTGCGCAGATTATTCATGATTGTGAAACATGTGCCATAATTAAACAAGCCAGAAGGATGAAACCTCTCTGGGAGGAAGGGCGATGGCAAAAGTATAAATATGGGGAGGCGTGGCAGGTTGATTATATCACCTTGCCACGATCTCGCAGTGGTAAGTGTTATGTACTCACTATGGTAGAGGCAACCACTGGGTGGCTTGAAACATACGCAGTACCCCATGCAACTGCTCGAAACACCATATTAGGTCTTGAGAAACAAGTCTTGTGGCGACATGGCACCCCAGAAAGAATTGAATCTGATAATGGGACACATTTCAAAAATTCTCTTATAAATACTTGGGCCAAAGATCATGGCATTGAGTGGATTTATCATATTCCCTACCATGCACCAGCTTCTGGTAAAATTGAACGATATAATGGGTTGTTGAAAACTATGTTGAAAGCAATGGGTGGTGGAACATTTAAGCACTGGGAGAAGAATCTGGCAGAAGCCACTTGGTTGGTCAATACCAGAGGATCTGTCAATCGTGATGGTCCTAGTCAATCTAGCCCCCTACACACTGTAGAAGGAGATAAGGTCCCTGTTATACATGTAAAGAACATGTTGGGAAAAGCTGTTTGGGTCCTTCCAGCTTCTGGAAAGGGCAAACCTATCCGTGGAACTGTCTTTGCCCAGGGACCTGGGTGCACTTGGTGGGTAATGCAGAAGGATGGGGATGTTCAATGTGTGCCACAAGGGAATTTGATGCTGGGGGAGTGCAGTCAATAATTTTATGTATCTATATATATATATATATATATGTTTGCATGTGTAGTGTATTTTAGTTATTATAGTTGTACATTTAGTTATGTTACATGCAATTCTACTATTTAGCTATCACAATTTTACATACGTGTATATATATGTATATATATGTATATATTAACCATGATGTAATAATGTAGAATAAGGGGTGGAATGTCATGGTTTTGTAATTTTGTAATTTTGCTATCAGTATTCCACATCATAACATCATGTCAAGTATGGATACTTCTGTTGAATGTGCAGTCCACAGAAGAAGACTACATATCCCAGAGAACAACAGGAGTAACAATAAGTCACGGGACCAGGACTCTATATAATCTCGTTCCCAGGCTGGAGTGCCCTCCTTCTTCTCTCGAACCTCTCGGAGAGTGGGAAGCGTTCCAGCCGTGTCGCCTAGAGTTCACAGTAGGCCTCTCGGTTTTCGGAGACTCTCTCTCTCTGTTTCGTTCGATTTTGTTAGCCTTAATTATATTATATTGTGTTATCTTGTATTTCGATATCATATTTAGTAAAATAAGTTTTTCCTCCTTAGATTGTCGCTGTTTTATCCCACTCCCCTTTTCCCCCTCCTTTCCGGGCCCCGGGGGGGGGGGCGTGGGGTGGCTTCCCCTGTCACGGGCATAGGTAAATCTAAGTAACCCGTGACAATGAACTATAAAAATTGACATTATTAGGTGACAGCAGACAAAAGTGAGAGTTGTGGTGCTGCAGTCCTAATAAAGCTGGTATAAAATAAGTTATGCAGATGCAATACAAACCTGATCCTATTTTCTCTGACGGCACCATAAAGAATTGGTGTAGGATTTATTCTATGGTCAAACATGGAAAAAACTTGTTTTAATGGTCGGAGTATGCTGTAGATATATTCATCTAGAAACCTTACCTGTGCATTGCTATTACCTCGTCATTAAGGTAAGATGGTCGTAATATGCCTTATGGTCATAATATGCCTTATGAAAGATGCCTTGCATAACACCTGGTTTCAAGCATCAAAAATAAAATTAATGAGCTTGGAAAAGCTGCTGAGTCCATGAATGTACCTATGATACCAAAACACCAATTTCCCTGATCAACATTTACATGGGCAGATAGTAATGGTACAAGGGGTAATGGTTTTAAAATAGAAAAAGGGAGAATCAAATTAGATGTTAGAATGAAGTTCTTCATTCATACGGTGGTTAGGCACTGGAACAGCCTGCCCAGAGAAGTTCCTTCCCTGGAGGGGCCAGGCTGGATGGGGCCCTGGGCAGCCTGATCTCATGGGCGGTGTCTGTGCCCACAGGAGGGAGGTTGGAATTAGATGATCTTTAAGGTCATGGAACCAAAGAATTGTAGGGGTTTTAAGTGATCTCTTGAAATCGAGTCCATCCCCCCTTCCAACCCAAACCATCCTATGATTCTGTGATCTCTGTATCTCTTGTAACATTCTGAGTTTATTTGTACCTTGCAGCTCTGTTTTTAATAATTCTCTCTGATAGCCATTTAGAACAACTGATAGCCATTTAGTTGCCTGTTACTGAATCTTAAATCTGAATAATTTCCCAGGCCCTCTTCTCAGGGCATCTGTTGAAATTCAAGCCCCTTATCCTTGAATGCTAATGGATACGGATGTCAAAATAACCATGGAGTCTCTTTCCACTAATTACTGCTTTGGGATTTATCCACATGCTGGTGTGGTTTTTTTTTGGTTTTTTTTTTTTTGTTTGTTTGTTTGTTTTTCTTTTAATTATAGTTTGTTTGCTTAGTTATTCCTCATGCATTGTTGCTGCTACCCCTGTAGATGACACTGAAGCTAGAAAATCCTGAGATATCAAACTGGAGCAGGGAAAAGGCTGGATGCTGAGTAAATACAAAACCAAAAGGAAGAAAATGAACTTCCTCTGCTACAAAATTGTAGTTATTGTTGAGAATAAATCTGTAAAAGAACGTCAGCTTTGCACCGTGAAAATACTGACATCATCCTCCATTACAGTTAGCAAAATCCTGGAGACCGTATTAGAAAATGAGAAAACAGCATCAAGAAATATTCTTAATAAGGGCTAGTACAAGAATAATTCATTAGTTCATTTACTCTTTCACATCAGGGGTCTTTCACACAAAAATAAAAGAAATCCAAAAGAACACTTCCAACTAGCTAACTGTGAAACTAAGTAGATGAAAGCCAAAAGTCAGCTGATATTTGCTTGCCAAGTAAATGATGTTAAACAAAGAAACAAAGGCTAGGTCCTTAACTGGTTCAAACAGATTTACCTCCATATCTTCCTTGAACCTATAACACTTTACATTTGCCAAGACTTTGATTCAGTATAATGAGTACAAATATCAATAAAAATAAATCAGGTAGAAACTGTAAATAATTAAGGCACTTCTTATGTAATGCTCTTAAAATCTCATTTATTTCATGGAATTATTATAAAATAATTATTTGACACGAAAGTACAACTTTATTAGTATAGTTTAAAAGTTTAGTTATTAGAGTTATTGCTAACAGGACTAGACAGTGAGAACTGTTCAGTGAAACCCAAACTAAATGGGAGGTAAAAGCAGTTATTTCAAGTGCAAGATTATACCCTCTTGTAAAAATTTAGATAGAAGAATCAGATTTACAGTATTTAATCTAAATTCAACAAAAAATATTTCTAGTATGCAATGACTTCCAACTTGGTCTGCACAGGGAAATAATAACATCTCTAAAAATAAATAACTATTGCATATATTTACCATGTTTTCTAGCTGTCAGAAGTGTTTGAGTTACATATGAAGTAACATCTACCATAGAAAAAGTTAAAAAGAATATAGTGATAAGGTCCTTTGCTAAAATTGAGCATGTTTGCTTATAATGCGCTCAAGGTGAGGTTTAAATCAAATGCTCAGGGAATAGCATATTCAACTTCATAAATTAATCATAAGTTCATTTTGTAATTGCTGCAGCTGTCCTTCATTCATGCTAGGTATCCTACCTACAGAGAGTTCTGCAGCTGTCTGTGTAATGTCCTCCAGCTGGGGGTAGGCAGTCTTTTTTTTTTTTTTTTTTTTTTTTTTTTCCTCTCATCTGTTACCAACTTTGATCATTTACTTCAGTTTCCCTTAACTATCTTTAAGGAAAGTTGGTGATGTCCTTTAACTCTCCACCCCTCCCTTCTCTCTTGGTATCAGTTATCACACATCTCTTTTAATCTGTCCCCAAAATCACTCCTGCTTTTTTCAATACATCTCTTCAGTATTCACACATGGCAATACTTCATTCTCTCCCTCATGAGTTACTCAGTCACTTCTAACGCATGGGAGTTAAAAAAGGCTTTTCACACTGCCTGCTGTTACGTGAATTTAAGGGACTGTATCCATGGCAGAGAATAAAAACTATGTTTGGGGGCAATTAAATTTACTAGTGAAGCAGAGAGTTGTCCAGACTGCAGGGCCACATGGCCATAATCCTTCCCAGAGCTGAGAAAATCTCATCATTCGCTGGAGCCACGGGGAGCTGAGAGGCTCTGAACACTTTGCAAGAGCATACCGTGAAATCTATGGAGAAGCCAAAGAATATATAAATATTACATATAAATATTCTTTGGCTGACTTCACGTAACATTCCTCTTGTCTTCTAGGGCCCTACAGATTTTACGATGCTGCCTTTTTCAGTGCAGCACCAGTGACAGTGCATGGAGAGCTTTGGCAAAGCATGAGTTAAAAGAGAAAAATGAGAAAAGCAAGGCCTAGCTTTAACTATTTCCTCTGGTGCCCCCACACCTAGCTTTGCCACTGGTTACATCAATAGCACTGCCCTGTTCTTCAGTCATGGACAGTTAAGCCAAACAATGGCAGTATAAGTGCTATAAATACTGATAAACATGCTAATAATCCTACCCATTTTTTGGTAAATAGTCTTAAGTAAAGCCATGCTCAGGTGATTAGTCATCATGCAAATAAGTGATATCACATCTCAAAGAAGTGCCATATCATTTTGTAGTCTGAATTTGCTAATAAGCTAATCGCTGTGCATAATAAAAAGGATTCTTAATGTATTTAGACATGCACGATACATGACTTTCAATCTTTCATCAACTTGGATGCAATAAAGAAAATCAATTAAATGAAATGAAATGCCCTGTTCAGTACTATGGATTAGTTGTAGCTTGAAGAGATTTCATTAAAATAAAAATCTAAGAAGTAAATCCTAAACTGATAGACTTCAGGGATTTTATTATTTTTATTTTATTTTATTTTTGTCTTAACTAATAGGCTTATATATTTTCAAATGTTTCAGTTAATTTAAATGTTCCACTTGTGTGTTCCTCTTCCTGCCTATCACTATCTTCACCAAATAAGAAATTCATGGGCTAACACAGAACAAAACTGTAATCCCTTAAGTTGCATTGAATTCTTGAAAACTTAGAAAAGCAAGAGAAATTTTGATAATAAGCAACGTGATTCTAGTGCAGTAGAATTTGTTCAAAAGTAGTTCCTGCCAAATTGCTGCTCCAAACCACTTTCCCACTAAAATTTTCCTTTACCTCCCTTCTAAAGTTACGTAAGTTATTACATCCAAATGAAATGAAGCTGAAACATATCTGCATTGAAATTCATTCTACGTTTTTTATCACCTCCCTCAATATACACTGGTGACAAACAATGGACAAATAGTATCTCTGCATCCAAGATATTAAATCCTAGAATCACAGAATCACTTGGGTTGGAAGGGACCCCAAGGAACATCAAGTTCTAGTCCCTCTGCCACAGTCAGGGCCACACACCTGCAGATCTGGTACTAGATCAGGTTGCCAAAGGCCCATCCAACCTGGTCTTGAATACCCCCAGGAATGGAAAATCCACAGCCTCTCTGGACAGCTTGCCCAGTACCTCATCAGTCTGTCTATAAAGAACTTCCCCATGACATCCAATCTAAACCTTCCCTACCTGAGCTTAAAACAATTCTGCCTTGGCCTGTCACTGTTTACCTTTGAAAAACTTGACTCCTTCATATAATCCCTTTTTAAATAGTGGAAGGTTGCAATTAGGTCTCCTCTCAGCCTTAAATCTCATTATATACTCAATAATAGTAATAATAATAGTTTTGATTTTTCCCTTTTGAGGAGGAAGGAACTGGAGGAGCCAAAGGCACAGAAAAACAGTATCTTAGTGTCATTTCTCTACAGCTACTCCTTCAGTCATCCACACATTAAAAGAAAGATATTGCACACTGATATCCCTCACACGAGCAGGAAAATTCACACCTAGCATGCATGAATGCAGAATTCAGAGCTATCTTCTACAGGGCAAATCAAGGTGATCCTGAAAAGACAGTCATTGCAATAGACTGGAAGAATAAATATGTTGCTAGTTTACACAACTGCTACAGAAATCCTGCTAAATATGAAGGCAGCTGATTCTTGAAAAGAAAGACTTGGTATCTAAATTTGCTATTAAATGTCCCCAGACAGCCTTACATACTGATTTAATTCTCTAGTTGATTCCCATTGAAATAGGCAGAAGTATATCTGTTGCAAAAATGTGTGGGCATGAACCTGCCCATCCGTACTCAGACAATGTCCACTAATGTCTTTTATCTGTAACATAACAGTGCAGGAGCATGAAAGACCATGCATGTGCAACTTCATGCTGGAATAGCCTACTGATATTTTCCTCTCAGTAAATTTGGCTCAACAGTTTCAAGAGTGTATTATGCTGCTCTGTTCATTTAGCATGCAAAATCTTGTCTGTGTTACGATATTCACCAAGGCAGGCTAACAGCAATATTAAACTCCTGAAAGAGTTAGTATTCCTTGGGGGCATAAAAGCCAATTTCCACTCAAGGCAATAGGAGCTTTACTAGCAATTTCTCTGGGTTTGGCATTAAAATTCACATATACACTGTGATTTATTTACACTGGATCAAACATCATAGTCATCCAAAGAGTTGCATCTAAGATCTGATGCCATGCCTGATAGATTCTTATTCACTACAGTTTATGTATGTAATATTGAGAACAGAATTATATTAGAGAAAAAAAAATAGTGAAAAATCACATTATCTCGTTGAGGTTGAACAATTATAATACTACTAACTACACTGTTTAAATATTCATTTTTATGAAAGACATTCATTATGTTCTTCATCTGGTAAGTTACTCTCACTTACGCCTCATTCCAGTGTTCAGTCTCTGATAGAACATTGGAAAAAATCATAAAAAATTTAAATATTCTCATTATGTTTTGGACAGCTTGTATTGACAGCATATCCCACGCTTCATTTACAACAAAGCTTACACTTTTTGCCACTTAGAGATGGCCACAGCTCTTCTGAGGCTGAAAGTATTTGCTACTAGGAGGTTAAAATGAGCATTGCTGGCAATACATAGATTTAAAACTAAAAGACCCTTGACTTCAGTGTAGGTTATCACTTTTAAGGCTTGTGCTGAACCATTGTTTTAACTAATAGTGTAGATAACAATGTTTAGACACACTGCATGGTGTTCAGTATTGCATACAACACCATCCAGCATAACACCTGCATGACAGTGACAATGAAATAGGACCTTTGTACATTATGTTTTTTCTAATCTCTTTGCTTGTATCTTGTTCTGTCTCGCACTCTGCAGTTTCCACCAATTACTGTACAAACCAAACAGGTACATCAGTAATTTCACACACACAGTAAGACACCTATTCTTGAAAGTGTTACGGCTTCTTTGAACTGCAACTCTGGCATTATTTTTGTTATGTACCTGTGTTAGGCATCTGCCTCCCTAGTGAAAAAAAAAAAAAAAAAGAAAAAAAAAAAAAGCCTCCTTGCAGAAGGGAGGCTGTCAGGCTGTAATATCTGGATCATCTCTGTACTGAAATCCTTTCTGTAAGAACAGCACATTATTTGAAACCAAACTAAAAAAAATGTATGTATGCTACCAGACAGAAGCTAGACACAGTAGCTCTGGGGTTTTCCTTTGGGCAAGCTCTTCTCATCTGAACTCTTGTCTGAATATTTTGAGGAAGGCTAAGATTTTCCAGGCCATATCTTCTTCCAAATTATTTCTAAAATCTACCAGGAATATTCTGCATGCAGAGGAGAGCAGTGAGCAATTACCAGCCACCATCTCTACCTAGTGAAGGCTTTAGTCCTGGCAGATTTCCCCCAGTGCAAACTTAAGCTGCCACTGTTTTTGACATGACACTAGGAGCTGCAGTGAGCAGGGAGGGGGCTGCAGCTCAGCCACATCGTGCTGCAGTGCCCAGGGTTGCCAGCAGTGCCAGCTCCCCTCAAGCTGTGGGCTTCAGAATAGCAGTGGACTCCCTTCTCCCAGCATCCCATATGAAGACTCAGCTTTCACAGCCTCTCCAGTTCTCAATGCTCCTACAGTTGTTACTGAAATCTCATCTTCCAGATGTGTCCTCAGGCCCTGTCTAGCATTTTAAAGCACAGATAGGGAGTTTCAGCACTATTATGTGTATATTTATAATGAACGGAAAAATTATAAATGAGTGTATTATGCATAATAAATAACTCCAGTCTTCTCCTCTCTCTTTCTGGATGTCACTCACCCTGTGTTCTTTACAGTGGAACACTGTATTTTTATGTGTTTAGATAATGGTATTCACAACAATGACTAATTTTTTATTTGAAACTAAGGTAGAGCTTTTACTTATAGAAAAATAATAATGTAAGTTCCGAGAAAGTGTTTGCCCCTTGCTAAGCTGAAAGAAAGAAGTGATGGTCATATCTACTTTAGTTACATGAGCTGTTGTGCCCAGGGCCAGATAAACAGAAATGGAATTGCTGCTCAACTTTTGGTGGCCATGGGGGATTTTTTAGCTCTGTTGATCACAGCCTTCTATTCAGAATTTCTCAGCAATGTTTTATGAACCATTTTAACAGATAAAAACTTAAAATTTTCTTTGTCACTGATGGAATGAGATCAGGCCAAAGAATCTTAGCTTGTAATGATATTCTGAATAGATGGTTGTAGAATATCAAATGCAAGATAGATGCTTCTTGGTCTTTGAAATAAAAAAGACAATACATATAACTTACTTTATGAAAGCCTTAGATTCAGCATGCTGAATTTATCCAGGAGTTGATACTGAGAATTTCCCAGTAAAACATGTTGCAGATACATACCCTGCTTTAAAAAGTAATGCCTCCTATTTATTTCCATGGAAAACGCAACAGACACAGAAAGCACAGTAACATTATTTGACAGAGTAAATTCTCAGCTACAAAACACTAATTTTTAATATTTCATCACCATTAACTATAGATTTTTGCCAGCTATGAACAAGAGTCTGCATGCACTCATAAAAATCTACACAAACGGAGGTGACCAACTGTCACTCCTGCTGAAATGCACCACTCACTGCCTCACTCCATTCACATCCACTGTTTGCTCTCCATAAACATTCGGCAAGCATCAATGAATGTCTATGGGTGCCATTTTTTTCTATATGGAGCAATTCATTGACACATTTTTGCTTCAAATACACCTCCATGTCAGACATCATGTTGTCAGGCTGCCCCTCTGCTGCCATTTGTCACACAGCAACAAAATGTTAGGGAATACTGATGGAAAGGTTCAGCCTCTACTGCTATACTACTAACATCCTGGCATCATAGGCCAACATAATAAAATAGGAGACATTATTTTTGGAGCAGCCTTTGTAGCATCACAACATGGAAGCTAACTAGGTTAAAATATTTTGGGTCCCTCCTGCCTAAAGTACCTACTGCTGCTGTGAGGGAACAGAGTAGAACCAGGAATTGGGGAGATGCCTTCATTTTGGGATTGTGCTATCCTGTAATACATACTAGGCTTTTCTGGAAGGGAGGAAGCATCAGCATAGTGATAGAGGAGCAATTGTTCATTGAATATTTGCAATGGAGTTTGAGGAATAAATGAACTCATTAATCTGTTCTGAAACAGAGAGTTAGCTTTCCTTTTTCTTTCACAGATATATTGGAAAGTGTTTTTACTAGCTACACTTAAGATTTTTTTTCCTCTGTTACTTTTTTTTTTTTTATATACACATAAAAGGGAGAGTACTGATTGCTAAGAATACCTTGAAACTATCCAGGGAACTTCAGAACTCTAGATGAGTGCATGTGGTATCATTTTAATAGGGAATCTTAGTTGCCAACAATTGCATCTGACAGACTGTTTATAAATAATAATGCATTCCCTGCTTGATGCTTTTGCAACACTGACTTATTTAGTAGCAGTAAGGAAGGATTCTTCAAAGCACAGACCACTGGACAAGATGAAGAACACTGCCTTCACAAATGCAGGGGAATCAATGATTTCTATTTTCTGAGCAAGAATAGTTTCAATTGTACTGTAGTCAGAATTCCCTCTGGTTGAATTAGTTGCTGAAGTGGAAAATTTTATTTAGCAGCATTTGGTACAAGTTTAGCAAATCTCCACTGAGCCATTAGGAGTGGTAGAGAAAGTCTTTTTTAGCTGAGAGTTACATTTTGGCACCTAACTGGGTGAATATTGTTGTGAGATGCTGTAGTTGCCTGGCATGCGATCTCATAGCCATTTCATCCCATCCACACAAAGCAACTTGCTTAGGACATGGTTTAGGACTCTTGTTTTACCCAGGCTTCTAAACTTGCCCATCTATACATCCAGACTAAACAATTAAGGCATTTTAATATAACAGTTTATTCTGTTACATTACTGTTCACCAGAAACCTATAGGCTTACTCCATTTATTATCAGCAAGATAGAGGACCAGGTTAGCCAGAGATGCAGAAAGACCTAGTGTCAGTTTTACCTATGCTTCATCTATTTTCTAGTTATTTGTATATGTATAGAAGAATGCACATAAATATCAAGAGTGAGACACTGCCGGAGAATGCCAACTCATCAACATGCCTCAAATTTGACCTTAGCCACCACAAATAGGTGCACTGGGAAAATGATTTTCAAGTTCTCTTACTACTTCACAGATATTAAGCTTTCTAGGTCTACCTTTTGTGAGAATACTCTTCAGAGAGGGGGGCAGATCTCTCCTTCTGGGGATGTTCTGCCACGTATAAAGTAACTGGTACTTATCTGCCTTGGTGCAGACTTGTGATAATCCAAATCACTGGCCCATTCTGAAGTTACTAGGAAGTGTCTCTTCTCTATTTCTTTTTTTCACTCATGTCCTAGGTGGGGAAAAAAAAAAAAAAAAAAAAAAAAAAGGGAGAAACTGATTTTTCTCTGAAATTTTGTATATAGAAGATACAGAAGATGGGAAAAATATAGATTCAAGCGTAGATTGGAAGACTATCTCTGAGAAAGTCACAAGTTCCTGATAAATCATATTTCCATTACAAATTTCATTTGGTTATTTCAGAGTTGTGTGGGTGAAGGAATATTTATATTTCATAGCCAGATCCAAAATCTATGAATAACCTATTTTTAATAATTGTTTACAATTTCTATAGGTACGCTCATTGGAAATGCAAGTAAAATATGTCTTAGATCTTCATCCCCTTAATTATGATGGCTCCATTCTGGGTTCAGCTGGAATCTGGCATAGAACGAGGGAGAGCAGCGAGACTGCCCTTTCTTCTCTTTCCTCAATGTCATGTTCTGTATTGCTGACGAGGATACCTCAGGAAGAACCTGACTGAATGACTGTGATCCAAGCTGGAAAGGCCACCCATCATTTCTACTGCAGTAGATTAGCACCACTGGCCTCATCTAGAGCATAGCCACCAGAAAAGAAAAAAAAAAAAAAAAAAAAAAAAAAGAAAAGAAAAATAACCATTTTAGCCTATTTTTTGGAGGTATCTGAATGTTGTAACTGAAGCTGAACAAGCAAGGGCAATTCAAAGCGTTATTAGCTGCTTGTCTGCATGAGGGATACATCTGGACAGCATACTGTCATCATGTGAAGGGATACCCAAGCTAGCTCTCACTGAGCTAGTTCAAGTACTGCAAGTAATATAACCAGACTAGCATGGCACACTGCCCAGACTAATTTATCTGTCTTTTCAAAGGCAGGAAGTCTGACAGGTCTGCTTTATTCAGTGCCTCAGTTGTCACTAATGAGTGCTATGTAACTAGAGCCTGAACAGCACAATAATCAATTTAAAACAGCTCTTGCAAGAGCTCCTTGAAGTTACGTTCTCAGCTCTGTTAATGATACAAGATGTGAATCCATCTATGTAGACTGGTTGTCTAGAGTTAGCTTACACAAAAACTATAAAAGCACAACACAAGGTAGAAATCTCTGTGGCTAAAAACATACTCCAGAGCTTCAGAGTCCACCCAACAAGGACTAGGGCCTGTGCTCCACTTGTGCTTCAAAAACCCCTACGCTCTGCAATGACCATGTTTCAGCTATGAGTGTGTTTTAAATCCTTCAGCGTGCTGTTAAGTCAGGCCATCAGTGAGAGGGCAGCAGAGATGTTAAGCCTCACTGTTTGGCCATAGCTTTGACATTTGTATCACAGAATCACAGAATGACTCGGGTTGGAAGGGACCTCAAGGATCATGTAGTTCCAACCCCCCTGCCTAGCAGGGCCACCAAACATACACCTTTACTAGATCAGGTTGCCCAGGGCCCCGTCCAACCTGGTCTTGAACACCTCCAAGGACAGGGAATCCACAACCTCCCTGGGCAGCCTGTTCCAGGGCCTAACCACTCTCCTAGTGAAGAACTTCCCCTAACATCCAACCTAAATCTTCCCTCTTTTAACTTAAAACCATTTCCCCATGTCCTGCTATTGTCAGCCCTTTCGAAGAGTTTACTCCCCTCCTGAGAGTAAGTTCCCTTCAGGTATTGAAAGGCTGCAACGAGGTCACCCCACAACCTTCTCTTCTCTAGGCTGAACAAACCCAACTCCCTCAGCCTGAATTTTTCCCTCAGCCTCAGTTTTATACTTCTTTCATCTGTTTAACCTATCATTTCCAAAGTCATCAGCTGTCTTCTAACATTATTTGCTTTACAGGCATTATCACTTTTTAAAATTTTGAAATGCTATTGACAGGTATGATGCAGTCAAACTGATATAATGCAATGATAAATTAGATACAGCTGAATTCCAATATCCCGATATAATCATATTAGGAGAAAGTATTCTGTTATACACATGAGATCCTAATGAAGTCAACACAGCTGCTCATGTGTAAAAACAGTAGAATATGATCCACTGAGTTCAGTTGGATCTGGCAGCCTTCCAGATTTTCTGAATTGTGCTATTCTTGTTTCAGACATCACAATCACCAGTAGGAGCCGGTAGCATTCAACATCAGAGCAGCAAGTTCCAGAGATAGTCCTCTCTAGAACTGATTAAAATAGCATTATGATCTTGCCATTATTAAAGCTAAACTGACTGTGGAAAACCAGGTAATAGGAGGAAGTTCTTTATTCCAAGGTATGCACCGAGCCTGACCTATATAATAATTACAACACCTGAATAAAATGGGAAAATGTACTGCTAGTTCTGCTGTTTGCTGAAATACATATGGGTCCAGTACTTCCAGAAGTGTAGTTGATCCCCTCCACCTCTGAGAGGCACACCAGTAGATAACTGCTTTTGGAACTAACACTGTAGCCTTAGAGAAGAACATATTAAAACATACTTTATTTTATCTCAGAAACCTTTTTATGCCAATATGTAAATAAGATGCTAATCAAGAGGTGTGCAAGGAAAACATATTCTGACACATTGGCATATAGCATTTTCAAGCAATACACAGCACATTTATCATTATGTTAATGTGAGACCCAGTGGCAGCATTGCCTTAAAGGCATACTTGAGCATGCCAAAGTTTTCTCTTTCGTAGGAGGCAAAGTGGAATATAGATTTGTCATTCATGAAAATGCAAAGATTGAGTTATGCAGAGCAGCCAGAAATCCTAAAATAACTTTTAGCAGTGATATTTTTTCATTTTTGAATCATGAGCAATTATCTACATTTTTTTTCCCAACTTCTAGAGTTTATATTACTCAGGCACATGGTTTAAAGCAGCATTTTAAAAATAATGGTAGGGAGATTTTGATGCAGTTTGGTTACAAAAGGCATTAAACACCACTGGTTTCCTTTTCCTTTCAGAAGTTATACATAAAGAGACAGCGTATGGATTCACAAGGTAAATAAATGAGCAAACAGCAGCCCAAGAGCACCAGATCAGAGAGAACTCCTAAAACATGCTCAAGTCATTTGCTCAAGGTCAAATCACAAGTCAGTGCAAGAGCTGGGGGAAAAGAAAAAGAAAAAAAAAAAAAAAGACTCATTATTCTCAACTTGTTCCAACTCAAAAGTCATATAATACCCCAAAGTTTTTAAGAAGTTCCAAATGTCAGATAAACCTTCTCTGAAAAAAAGATTTTAATCTCAAGGATATGGCTTATGGTAAAGTTCAGGAAATAGTTTATTCCTGTGAGCTTTAACTAGTGAGACTTAGCTATAGGCCTGCACAAGGAAATGTCCTCAAACTTTCAGATTTTCAAGTTTAATTTGAAAATACAATTGACAATGACATGTCTGCATCTCCTTACTTTTCTCCTCCTACTTTGTTCCAAAAAGTAAGGGGCAGAAATTGCCACAAAAACACATACAGTCTAACGTAAAGGAAACCCCTCCAATACTTTTCTTGTCAACTTGCTCAGTCACTGAATCCAGGCCATACTACAGCAAGTAAGAGCACATAATGTTCATAAATGCATCAACAATCATTTAATATTCCATTAGACAACTTTGCTTTCTTTTATCTTCATTAGAAGGCTGCTCTAGAAAATTAGTCCCCAAGTGCCAGACATTTGCAAACTAAGACCTATTCTCAAAACAGTCATTAAAAAGGTAAACTCAGACAAAGAGCAAGCACTTCCTTCACAGACACAGAGAAATTGCTCATGAAAGAGTCAGAGGACGCACTAGGCAGAAGTGTGGGATAGATTTCTATTTTAACCAAAGCACCACATACATCTTCAGTATGATAATACAGTTTGCTGTGGATTACAGCTCTACTTTCTATTATGCTGCTTAGCTAAAATGGCTCTAAAGTATCAGAAAAAAAATTGGGAATGTCATGAATGATTATCAAATTCAGAGTCAGTAAAAATAAAAAAGAATAAGAGCAGCCATATCCATGTGGCAGTTCATATCTTCAGTAAAAATGCAACACAAAGGTTTAAGGTACACTTAATTTTGGATCATTTAAATGCACAGGGTGCAAGCAGGCAACATTTCATAATTATCTTTTCTCCTTTCTTAATTTCATCTTAATCTATTTGACTTTGTTTTAATATTATCAATTTGTACATTAAGGTAGACTGTGGTGGTTTAGGCTTACAAACTTAACCACAGTCAAGCATACAAACACAGTCAGCCTGTGAAAAATACAGCATTCACTGAGACCATGGCCTGAGTTTCCATTGCAAGGAGACTTCAGTAAAATGGGATGTATTTTTGAAACAGAGGGCAAAACTAATAGAGCAATTGGCATCACCTATTAAAGCCAAACAGTAAAGGGCATTCTGTTTCAGGAGGTTTATGAGGAAAGGTATAAGCACTGAGCAGTGGGAGACCTCAAACGAGTGCAAATAACTTGGCCAAGGAAGACAGCAATATCTATTAAAGGAAACCACAAGTTAGCAAGATAATTGAAAGCAGAAAATAAATGAATTGTTGTATGGCTAGAAAGCTCACTAACAAAACAACATAGCAACAGATAATGACTTTCATTAGTTGTGCTCTTTACTAAAATGAGGTGATTTTATGTCAGCTTTGCTGCCCCAGAGCTAGTTTTGAGCCTTTTCTTGCCATTGGCATTAACAGACACAAGCTGAAAAATCCAAACCTGTGTTTTAAGTGCTTGGTAGCCTGTGCATTCAGTTCATTTACCTTCGTGACTATCAAGTAAAGCATGCAATTATTTTCCCATTATCCATAATCCTCCTATTTACAGGCTTTCAAGCTAGCAAATCTTTATAAAATTAATGAAATAGTCAAGGCAGAAATAAAATATAATGACTTGAAGAAAATTTGTTGGGATGTCAAATCACAATGAAGAGTCCTCCTAATCAGTTCTTTTCTTAGAAGACTTGCAGCAGTCATTTTTCAGGATTGGATGGGGCTCAGTTCAGCATGTTGCTAAACAGAGTTGGCTAAACATTGCTACTGCCTCATACTGCACTCAAGTTGCAACTGCAACAGAAAAGCCTCTCCTTATTGTTCCCAGTCCACACCACCACATTCAAACTGAACTGAGCCAAATTTGAGCAGAGTGAATACTGTTCTTCACAAAGATTTAGTCACAGATCTCTTGAATGTGCATACCTGCTTATACAGCAAGCCAGGACACCATTTAAATGGGCAGGGTGGACACAGAGCTGAACTACTTACCCTAAAGACCATGCTGTAGGTTAGCATCAGAGCCAAGATCCTGAGGCCAGAGCAGTATGATGTTTGAAATCAGCTAGTCCTTAGTGGAAACAGCTGAAGGGTTAGCATTAACATCTCTGTATCACCCATTGCAAGGCTATGTCCCAGTGCTCTGGGGTTAATTGCTGGTTATATCAGATGAAAAAGGTTGACAGTGGGCTCAAAGAAATTCTAATAGTTCACCAGCAATATCTGAGCACTTGGGAAACACAGTGAGATACTCTAAAGCAATCAGTATTGGTTTTTATTTCCACAGGTTTAATTGTTTTTTTATAGAATCATAAAATCACAAGGTTGGAAAGGACCTACAAGATCATCTAGTCCAACCATCCTTCCATTACCATACCTACAGCAAACAACTAAACCATATCTTGTGCCTCTTGAACACTGCCAGGGGCAGCGACTCCACCACCTCCCTGGGCATGCCATTCCAGAGCCTGACCACTCTCTGAGAGGAAAAAGTTCTTTCTTATATCTAGTCTAAACCTCTTCTGGTATTATATGTGCTAACATATATGCATACACACATAGGTCACTCTGAAAGTAATACCGCCTATTTATTTCCATGGAAACTACAACAGAGAACAACACTATTTAATAGAACAAATCCTCAGTTACAAATCACTATTTGTCAACACAGTTACCACCATTAGTTATGCTTTTTTTGCCAGCTATAAACAAGAGTTTGCATGCCTCACTCATTAAAATCTGCATGACCATATGGATCATGGCTTTTCTTGCACGTCACTGTCATCTGTGCTGAATCATGCTACCCACTGCCTCGCTCTGTTCACATCTACTGTTTGCTCTCCATAAATATTCAGCAAGCATCAGTGAATATCAATAGGTGCCATTTTTTCCCACACAGAGGAATTTAATGACACACCTTTGCTTGCTATGCACTTCCATGTCGAATGCCGCTTTGTGAGGCTGCCCCTCTGATGCCATTTGTCACACAGCAACAAAATATAAGGGAATATTAGTGGGAAGGTTCAACCGCTACTGCCATACCACCAACGTCTGTCTCTGACATCATAGGTCAACATAATAAAATATGAGGCATCACTTTCAGAGCAGCCAGTGTATATACATATTTGTATAATTACATGTACAAACAGATACACAAACAATTTTTCTTATTCTATCAAGGCTGGAACACAAATTAAGAAGCTTAGTGCTTCTTGTGAGCGCTGTCCTGACAAGATGCCAAATCAGCAGCTCTAATTGAAGTGCGCTTTGCCTCTCCTAGTGTCACTATTATACTCATTTCCCTCTGTGTGGTGACAGTAATGAAAAGATAGTGGTGGTAAATATCCAAAAGGCTGTTTACAGGAAAAACTCACCCAATGGAAGCCTTCAGTCTGCTGGAAATTACTGAGGTAACCTCCACCAAAGAGCAATCTCCAAGAGATACTGCCTTAGTGGTGGTCAGCCCTTAAAAGAGGTCTAGAGGAGGTGGAGTCAAGCTCCACCCCTTCTGGGAGCACAGCTAAATTACTCTCACCTGTACTCCCACAGCTGACCTGACACTTGCCTCAGTTGATTAATCAAAGGTTCAGGCTGTGATTATCAATTTCCCATGGGTGTCTTTAATAGTTACTATCCCAAAACTTTATAGTTCAAGTAGTGCAGCTATCAGCATGAGCCAGCATTTCTCCTGCATGCTACCAGAACCTGGAGTGGTTGTTTCCATTTACAAGATTTAAGATGCAAGGTCCGTGATGGTGTCCTGAGGCATTTGTTTAAATCCAGCTACTTTTTAATAAGTAGAAGTTCAACAGAGGGTTTAGCAGTTTGACCTAAGCAGTTCAGCACTTGAATCTCATCATTTTACTGCTGATCAGACAGGAAAAGAGGGAACAAGTGGCAAAACTGTGGGAAGATGAGAAAAATACCCACTGTGCAGACATGATGATACAGCTCCCCAGTGGATAATGAAGGTATAGGTGAAGGTCGACATATGACAGAACAGGAGGTCCTTAACTGTGTTCCCCGGAGGTCAGTAGTGGGTCTGGTCATGTTCAGTGTCTTCATCTGCGACCTGGATGGAAGGATAGAATGCACCCTCAGCAGTTTTGCTGATGATAATGAAGCTGGGAGGGGTGGCTGACACACCACAAGGCTGTGCTGTAATTCAGCAAGATCTGGACAGGCTGCAAAGTTCAGTGGGGAGGAACCTGATGAGGTTCAGCAGGGCCAAATACAGAATCCTATACTTATGGAGGGATAACAGCTTGCATCAGTGGGGGCTGACCTGATAGAAGGGAGCTCTGCAAAGAAGGACCTAGTTAGCCTGGTGGACAACAGGTTAGCCATGTGCCAGCAGTGTGTTCTTTTGGGCAAGAAAACCAATGCTATCCTGGGATGCATTATAAGGAGTGTGACCAGCAGCAGAGATAGAGGTAGGTTATCCTCGTCCTCTACTCTGAAGCCACATCTGTAGTACTGTATTCAGTACTGGATGCCCCAGTTCATGAAAGACAAGGTTCTCCTGGAAGGAGTCCAGCAGAAGGTCACTTAGTGAGCGGCCTGGAGCATCTCCCTTATGAGGAAATGAGAGAGGTAGTAGATTTTCCTCTAGAGATATTCAAACCCCAGCTGAACACTTTCCTTTGTAACGTAATGTAGGGAACCTGCTTTAGCAGGGGGGTTGGACTAGATGATCAGCAGGGGTCCCTTCCAACCCCCCCGGTCCCCCTCCAACCCCCCCCCCCCCCCATGATTCTGTGAAGGGCAGAGATATTAAAAATGAAAGGCCCGAGTGAAGCTGCTCTGCTGCTCTGAGTACTCATACACTCTTTGAAATATTTTAGTTCATTCAAAATCTGACCTTAATTAGTAGCAATAATAAAACTGTGGTATTTCTTCATGACTTTAAATTATTCTCTCTACCCAAGAATGCTAAGTATTGCAAAGAATGCTGCAAGGGTGGGTAAAAAGCCATCTACACCTCCCAGTCTGTATGTATGATGATCTGATGTTGTATTAGTATTTAATTTTCTTGTGCTAATCATGCACCCAGCGTGCTTTCTTCATCTGTGAAAACGTATGATTTCTGTATTAATCTTGAAGCCCCCACACACACACACTATCCCTTCTTACAAACACCACGCCAACACAGAACACATATTCTTGCCTCTGAAATCAGAGTATATAATTGTGTACAAAACCACATATTTGATGACTAGAATAATCTAACAGAAAACTTTGCGAACAAAAAGTTACTATGGTGTGCTGTTAATGATCTTTCTTTTGCTTTGACAGCATCTATTAACATAGAAGTGTTCTTACTTTAGCTCTAACTCAGCTTGTTAATTAGAGGATTTTCCCCCTTTCCTTGAAGTATTCACCTCTTCCTTTGTAGTGGCTGGAAACTATTTGTTCAATTTCCGTGTAAGAAATGACACTGATCAAAAGCTGTTTTCTTAAATATATAATATCATTTTTGACACCACCGTTTTAAGAAAAAAGTAGTATTTGCAATTCTTTCAGATACATATTTGCTCAGCTAATTTTGGTGATGGATTTTGAAAAGATTAGAACCCTTATCAGTAACTGAAAGGTTATGGCAGAGGAAAAATTGGCTAGAAATTTTCCCACTTTCAGAAAATGTAGTGTGATGGTGTTACCTTATTTCAGTAGTTCTTGCCCCTATGTGGAAATAATAAATTTGTGTGCTTTCTTTGTTTTTAGGAAATGTGGTTTATTTATTTCTCATAATAGAGCTGGAAGAGTTTGAGCAATGAAAAGATTTAATTCCTGTCTTGTATTCAGGAGAATTTCCTGCAGCATGTGTGCTGCCTCTTAGGCATCTCCCATAGCATATCCATGCCTTCAAGCCACTGAAGGCTTGGCTGGAATCTGGTTTTTGCTACAAAATCCCCATTGTGTACTATGACTTTTAAGTCTTTGAGCCTGTGCCTGCAAAACAGCTGGGCAGTCTTAGAGAGATTTAAGGGCTTTAGGTTTAATACTGGACAATGTGCCCCAGCGAGCTAGGGAATAAGAAATACCAAGCCCAAGGAGTCCCATGGAACCTTTTGCTGGCACTTGCTCTGAGGCCCCAATTCCATACTTTCTCTTATCTTCCACCCTACGGCTAGGAAAGCATTTGAGAAAGGGAATTCTTGCCATTGGAAATAATAACTTGGAAATATCATTTTAACTCCTCTGACATCTTCAGAAAAAAAGTGAAAGTCTTTCCTAAATTTGACACAAAGCCAAAGCCTTTGCCTCCTTGATGCTGTCAGTGGGTGTGGAGGCAGGAAAAAAGCTTGTATTGATTGCAGAAGGTTAACCGCAAAGGGGCTGTGAAAATATATTTTTTCACACAGCTTTAAAAAAAAGATGTGGGCTTCAGACATGCTAAAATGTTGTTTTGAAGTTGTAAGCTGTGTCTAATGGCTTTAGTAATACTGCTGTGTAAAGTTGGAACTCCAGAAGTTATCCAATGCAAATGCAACAGAGGAGCATAAGAAAATATATTCTTTATGTATGAAGTGTGTTGTCATCTGTTTTTATAACAATCTGCTTTTATCAGTTGATTAGATCCAGTAATCCAAAAATCCTCTTACAAAAATGTGGACAGTCTACCTCTGGAAACAATGTGATTTGATATATTTCATTCACACACACTTTTTATCTATGATACAGTCGAAGCATAATTTTCATAACTCAAAGTGCACACACACAGATTTTTATCTAATAGGGTCTATTTTAAAAGTAACACAGGTTTCTTTAGTCCTGTTCAATGTTTCCCAGTATCACCTGTAAAAATGTTCTTATCTGATACTGGAAGTGATCTCTATCAGTTCTACTTCATAAAACTTCTAGAGCTTTCATTTTCATGCACTTTCACATTCTTCATGACCAGTGGTATTGATATGCCATATAACAGCCTATCTCTAGGATGACTGCAGTAAATAAGCAGTATGAAAAATATCTCAGATTGATCTGGTTTTTCCTGCCCAGTTATCTATGTTCAAATTATTAGGTAGTTCCCATGGGCATAAACATGGCCAAGAAAGATGCCTTTGAGAAGCAGTGCAGAACATTCTGGATGAACATTGACACTGAGGGAGAGTTGGGTAAGCCCAATTTTTAATAGACATACAAGTACTCTCTCTTGTGAAAGGAGTGTGAGACTAGGAGGATCGCCTGCGGTCATCTAACCCTGTGAACCAGATTACACAGGGTTGCCCTGGCTAGTTTGTGGAGGTCTCAGCTTGATTATTGCTACCTGAGTGCATTCTGATGCAGACCCTGCTGGTACCATCATGATCACATTTGCAAGCTTATATTTCAGTATAACACAACTCCGCTGTGCTCCACATGAGCTGGTCTAATCTGTACCAACAGATCAATATGGCTGTGTGCTGTAGCCTTGATGTGGTGGTTTATGTGAGCTGCTTACCTGTGTGTACCAGGGTTCTCTGAGCAGCTCCAAGGCCCACTTCTCACATGCAAATAACTCCCAAAATATCCAGGACATTTTAAATGGCTAGTTGCGAGCTGCACTGCCTGGTAAGCTATGAAGAACAGCTTCTGCAGCATTGAATACAAACATGTCTCTCACAACAGCTTTACTCATTCACATGCACCAACAGCAGATACCACTCTCTAAAGAAGCAAATTGATCACACTGAGCACTTGACTTCTACAACCTAAGAAAAATTGTTTTTTCTGTTTATCCAAATGCCCCCCACCACACTGCTAGCAAAGGAAACAGATGTGCTATCATGTACTTCTTCAAGACAAGAATCTTCCATCAAAAAAAAACAGAGACAGACAAACACTGAGTCTAGAGAATTGAGGTACAGGCATGGGATAGAGAGGCGAGCAGTTTCCCAGGGAGTAGCAAAGAGCTCTGAAAATTAGAGAATGGAACAGCAGTGTTTTATGAAATGTGGAACAAAGAATTCATGGGTTTAGGGCAAACCAACAGAAGCAAAAACTGAAGGTGGATCTTTGGTTAGAATATTGGCAGCATATCCCTTTGGCTTATGCTCCTTCTATTAAGTACCGGCTTTCAGGAAGGAAATTAAGCAGTTTGGTAACTTTGGTTTGGTAGTATATCATATAGCACCAATAAAACTGTAATGGGGGAGGAACACCCATTCCTAAAACAAAAGCATTCCCAGCTAATGAAAACTGTGACAGAATCATTACCACCACAGGGGTTCTGATTATATCTGTTGATACAAGATTGATTTTTCTTGGCCAACAATCAGCTGCCATCTCAGAAAACAGCTCGCAGCCCTATAGCCCACAGGGGGTTATTTTAGAGCCACTGACCTAGGCGATACCATTTGGTTTACTGTTTTCTTGTGAATACTCCCAGACTTTTTGGTGCCTGATTAAGTATAGGACTAGCCAACAACAGCCAATGCAGGTCATAAAACACAGTAATAGAGGATTTCCATTTCAGCTGTGACTCTGTCCTGAATTCAGGACAACTGCCTATGAAGCAGTAGAGTTAAGAGTGTTTATGATTCAGGAAAAATTTTGAGCCCATACAGTAGTTGCAGCTTTTATCTCTTCATCTTTGATCTTCTGTATATTCTACGTTACATCATTTTCTCCCTTCTCACTTTCTCTCTGAAACAAAAGATTTATGCACAAATTAGGAACTTTAAACAAATATAGTTTGTTTGTAGGGTAATAAAATAAATTTGGGACATTTCAGCTCCATCATTTCTCAGCAAACACAGTGAATTCCATCCTGGCTAACTCCTTAGACCAAACTTTTTATTTCACTTTTCTTAGCACAGTGTGTTCTTCTGCACTTTCTCTTAATGTCTGGCACTGCTAGACTGGAACTGTGAGTGTGAATGCTAATATCCCCTTTGTCTTAACACAGCACTAAATGAATTTGACAATGCTGTCTTCCAGCCAACGCAGAAGTCAAACTGCACAAACTTCATCTTGTGGTTTGACCCATTGGTTAAACTCAACAAAAAATCTGAAAGGAAATCCCAGATTCATTAAAGCTCTCAACAAAATTGTGCGTTATTCTGAGGTTTAAACATAGTTGAGGAAAGTAAGGATGAACTTATTCCTTTTAACTACTCCACCCAAGCTCAGTATCTGAGGAGATGCTAAGTGAGCATCCTTCTGACTTGTGCTTTCCATTTTTTTACCACGTATGGAGTTCTGCACAAAGAAGTAAAAGCAAAACTGCTTTTCAAAGCTGTATTGCACTGTCTTTAAAACCTAAATTCAGACTCTAGAACTGTTGTTCCTTACAGATTCATAGTAAGATCTTTCCTAGTATCAATTCTCCTTACAGATACATAGAAAGATCTTTCCTAGTATCTTTAATTGCAACTTCCCATTACATTTCAAAACTTTATCATCAAAATACTTCCTGTCACCCCATAGCAGCAAAAGTATTATCATCTTACAGATAAAGAGCCAAGGCATAAAATGATTACATCTCACCCACTGCTACAGCAGAATTTTGAAACACAGCCAACTTTCCTCCCACACCAAAGGACAGCATTTACACAGATGCTAGGAACCTATATAATAAAAACTTAAAACAGCATGTTAGGAAAGACATCTGGTATGATTGGTTCAGCCACATGTAATGGATTGCATGAAAGACTTATGAATTACATAAAAGACCAATGAATTACATGAAAGAATGATGAAATCATAGAGCGTACTGTGCTGAGTTCCATTAAAAGTGTATCTGCTTCATAGTAACTGATGGCTCAGAAAGGCAGAAGCTTGACAGCTTGTTGTTTAAACAGCAGTAGATAAATCACAACTTGGGATACTCACAGAATCAAAGCATGGTTCAAGTTGGAAGGGGACATACTTTAACTTGGCAGACTGTTGAGGGATTTTTGGAACAAAAGGGATATGATTTCCATCAGCTGAGCAACCCAAGCTACCTGACTGAGGACTATAAAGAACCTCCATAACTGTGTCATTGGACTGACCTTCAGTGACTGATTAGAGGAACTACGTCGATGCTGCAAACAAAAATATTCACACCTCCAGGATGCAGTTTGCAGAACTTCTGACCGCATGGAGGTGGGCTCAGGATTGTTATTCTAGAAGCTTTCCACCAATGAGTGGACCAATAGTCTATTTGCTATAAAAGTACGGCTTTTCAGGCAATTAAGGAAGCATGATTTAATCATATTGGTGTGTGTCATGACTTCGGCCGTCTGATCCAATGACAGCCAACCACATGAGGAGTTTCTGCTGTGTTTCTCCAAAATCTATGCCCTATTCAGATAGCCAAGCTACTAGCCCTGCCCAAGTTACCTGAGCCAGGTGAGGGTAGCAAGGATGTGCCAGACCTGACATGCCTGGGCACTTCTAGCATGGTTATATCAGTTCTGGTGCTGCCCAGGCCCACTGGGGTAATTACACTGGGGTAATTTCTTGTAGTGAGGAGCCCAAAACTGAGATGTGGCCTCATCAGAGCTGAGTACAGGGGCATGATTACCTCTCTGCACCTGCTGGCCACACTATTTCTTATACAGGCCAGGATGCCACTGGCCTTCTTGGCCACCTGGGCACACTCTCAGCTCATGTTCAGCCCAGCATCGACCAACACCCCCAGGTCCCTTTCCTCGTCACAGTCATAATGCAGATATTAGAGATGATTTGGCCTGTTGTTGTGGAATAGGTTAAATTAGATACCTGTTATGGTTCTTCCTCAACATGAAATACATAAATGTTTGTACTTGACAGATATATATGAATGTCCAGTTGCATGTCCCTCTCACAGTGCATCCTGGAGATACACTGTCAGCCTCATGCTGACATATCCCACAGTGTGTGGCTTTCAGCCACAGACCTTTGATACTGCTATTTAATAAAATATGTAAAAAAGAAAATATTAAGACAAAACACAGAAAATTAAACAAATCAACTTTCCTAAGCATGTGTGACTCCTCTGAGTCACTGTTTTACAAATAAATAAGGGCTTATGAAGGAGCATAGCAGTAGTCTTAATGTCAGCACATAATCTTTTGAGGAGAAAAAAAAGACACACAATTCAGTCCTGTTAGCATATGTTGTATAAGGTTGTTTTTCAGTCATGTCAGGCATTATCTGATGTAACAAGTTCTGTCAGCAGCGTGATGTGGCAGCACAACATGGTATGACAGAACCTCAAAGAAGGTGATTGTTTCAGGTCTGTTTTGTTTAGAAACACTATTTTTTCATTGGTTCCTTACTTTGAAATAGTGCCAGGCTGGTGCAGACTCACATTGCTGGAAGACACAGATATTTTTGCCATGCTGTCAAGAAGTTCCTTCTAGACAGATGCTGTAAAGTTTGCAGGATTGTCACACGTGTCTCATTAAATGAACTGACATGCTGAGGTTGCAACATAGGTTACTATTTATAGAGCCTTACTGCTTCAGGTATATATATCAGATGGTGCCGAATTCTATGCAGTTATCCATACATTTCAGAGCTGTAAATTTGGGCTTGGAATATAGTAATTTTGTAGAAAGATTTGAAAGGGTGAAATACAGTGAATGGAGAAAAAAGGAGCTGTACTGTTTGTGACTACCATCTTAATGCTCTGTTTTGCATACAGCTGCCCATTCATTTTGATACTGAATTCTCTTATTTATCCCATCTAAACTAAAGTCTTGCCTGATGTCACTGTATTGTATTTGGTCCACTGCTGACATCTCACTCCATGCCAGCAAAAGTGATCAAGTATTTACCAAGCACCATGCTTATGTCCTCATTCTCACAGTAAAGCCTTCAGGGCAAGCTGCAGGAGTAGAGGATAAGGTTAAAATAATACAAGGAAGTATTAAGTATTAACTTTGATTCATTTGGATAAAAAAGAATGCCAATTCTTTAGTTGTCCAAATAGGCCACCTTATTTCTAAGTAGAGTACAAAACAAAGGAGATATCACATGAGACATAAGTGGGAGAATATGACTGCCCACTTGCCATGATGCTTCTCTAGAAAGGTATATTATCATTTATCAGGACAGGAAAAATTAAACTCACTGAGACTCCTTCAATCAAATAAAAACTAAATGTAGCATTTTTTCCATCAGTATATCAATATGACTTAGAAGAGGCCCTCTGCAGTGATTGAGAGATGATCTAGATCTTCACATTTTAAGAAATACCAATTCAATTTCACAAAATAAATCTAATTACCTAGAAGTGATTAACTGCTGCCTTCACACTAGTAGGTTAAGAAGTTCTAGACTGAATTATATATATAAAATACCTTCAAAATATTGCAGGCAATTGAGAATACAGTACAAAAAAAGTCAGAATAAAAGAGAGAGATGTTATAGCTGAAATAAATGAAAGAAAACATATCATAGGTAAACACAATATACATCTAATAGGCATGGTAATTAAGATCTACATCCATAACATTACTCAGTTCCAGTACAGACTTGAAAAATGCACAGGAAAGAAAAACAAAATAAGGAAGAAGTTTAAAAAAAAAAAAAAAAAAAAAAAAAGAGGAAAAGCCCTACAATTAGGAAAATTATAGCAGCCAAATTTTATCTGAAAACTTCTCCCATCTCCCTCCACCACATTCAAAGCTGGCTGAAGAACTATGGATATTTCTATAATTGGCCAAAAAATGTTAGGAGTATATGTTAGGAGTATTCAGTATTTCAGTATTCTTAATTTCACATCTCTTGGAGTAGCTTTTGTAAGACTTCTTATGAATCAGTGCAGTTTAGATAACAGTTGATATGCTATACTGAAACATAAAAATAAAACAGCACAAAAATTCATGTGACAAAAATATATAGGCAACTTGCTGAGATTTGTACAAAACAAAATAGATGAGAGAGGTCATGTTATGCTCTGCTTCATGTCAGTTCTTCCATCTTTACATGAAAAACATTACCTGTCTCTTTAATATATTGAGATGTGGTTTATTCCATGTCTTTATTTCTAAATATAGAAATAACTAAATTAAGTGAATCTTTTGTTTCCTGTTGCCCTTTGAAGTCCTCAGCACTCATTGGAGCCAAGGAAGCCTTTCAAAAGCTGCTCTATGTACAGTAACAGTTATTAATCTAAATTGCATTGATAGTTCAGAGGAAGACCAAAGGGGAATTAGAACCTTTGCCTTCTTTATGCAGCCAGCACTGCACCAAATACAGTATAAAAGAGCCATACCAGATCCTTACTTACATCTGGTTGCTTTTTCTCAAAGACTTTGAGAAACAATCATTTGCCTTATTTTTCAACATAGATATGATTGTTAGAAAGTCTTATCTATAATTTTTTTTTATGAGCTTGACATGTTGTTCCCCTTATAGTAGGTCACAATGATGCTGTAAAAGGTGATATTACAAATTTACAGTTTTTAGAGGAAAAAGGAAAAAAAGGAAAAAGGGGAAGGGAAAAAAGAGAGAGGGGGAAAAAAAAAAAAGAAGAAGAAGAAAAAGGAAAGGACAAAAAGGAGGGGGGAAAAAAAAAAAAGGAAAAAGCAAGTGAGTGCAGCGTACAGTGGGAATTGACTATCTCTTCCTTTGGGATTCTGTCACTGCAGCTCCAGGGGACAAATGATCATTCCTCAAAGATGACTGTTATCATGATCTGCAGGGTCATACAGGGTCTTTGCATCAGGGAGGGTTTACCCCTACTGAATTTAGCACTGGAACTGAAAAAGGGCTTGGTACTCATCCCACTGTACAGGAGCCAGATAGAGCATCTCAACAGCAGGCTGGTTGCCAGATGCCTCTTCATCACATCCAGAAAAGATTATTTAAATGCATTAGCCATAACATAACAAGATGGAGAACCTCTTGAAACCACTCCCATTACACATTGCACCACATCTACAGATGAGGCTCAGCAATCTCCTGCAGTATCTCTTACATTATATTCATCTGATATCAGTACAGTGCCTCCACTTTCACAAGATGTTATGGCAGGAATTGCTCTTACCATCCAAGACAGACCCTCAATGCTCTAGAAACTATTGGTCTTAATTACATGATATGATGATCAAATATGTTTTCTTTTTTAATCACAGTTTGGATGATTTATTTTATATACATTTAATCTAGTGGGCAAGTATTTTCAAAAGTAAATAAATTAACTAATTCTTGAAAAACCTACACAACACAATTCCACAATCTGCTTACAGTGCATTAATCAGCTTGCAGTGTATGCAACTATTGATATGCAATTTAATCTTGTAAACTGTCCACAACTAGACATTCATCTTCGGGGATTCCATATTGGGCCCTCAGTCTAAGTATAAAATCCACTGCTTTGTGAAGCAGGGAAAAATTAGTTCAAGACTGTCCTTCTTAGTCACCTGAACTACAAACTTGAAAAAATATATCAATAATAGCTGCAGTTAAAGGTAGAATCACTGAGGTGGGAGCAGTGCTTCAGAGCAGATAAAAACAAGAGGGAAAAAGCAGATGCTAACATCAAACATAGACCAATGCACTGGCTTTTTTCACCCAGGCTGAACACATTTCCAGACAGTCTGGTAATGTTTGCAGTGGTCTTAAGGGAAGGACTGCTAATGGAAGAACGTTCATCATAACCATACAAACCGAACTGAAACAACAGTGATGTTAGCAAAGTTAACAACAGTAAGTAACTACAAAGAATGTGCTGTAGGCAAAAAAGCATCAACCACTACTATGGTAGGAATAAAACACTTTAAAATATCCCACTCCTGCCAGAAGGGAGGCAGTGCTTTAATAATACATCTGGCCCATCCAGTGAGCTGGTGGCACTCCAGGAAATTGTATTTAAGAAAGAGCAAAACACCAGACAAACAGAGAAAGAGTAAGAAAAAAGCAATGTGGGAAACAATTCTCAAGTCAGAGGAGGGAAAAACAGGTGCTTAAGGTGGAGTCTCCTGCAAAAGTGCAGCCCTTGGAGGACCCACACATGAACAGGGGGTAGAAGAGGGAAGTGGTGGCAGAAAGGAGCTGCTATGGACTGCCCACAGGTTCCATTCCTCTGCACTGCCCAAGTAGGGGAGAGGTAGAGGAGTCTGGAGAGAAGTCAAGCCTCGGGAAAAAAAATGGGGAAGGTATTGTCCTGTTTTGATACCTGTTTCGCACTGTCCATGTCCATTTTAATTGGCAATAAATTAATCTTCCCTAATACATTTTTTTCTGCCAATGATGGCAATGGATAAGGCTTTCCTTGTCTATATCTGGACCCATCAGGTTTTTTTATCCCACCCTCTCACTCTGTCCTACTGAGGAGGGGGAGTGACAGAACAGTTAGGTGAGCATCTGGCTGCTGGCCAAGGTTAATCTACCACAACCTGTATTGAAGTCATTGTATCCAAGAAGAATAAGGATTCAGTTAGAGCCCAGAAATCCAGCTGATGCTACTAGCACCTGCAAAGGCATGAGTCTTACTAATTTTCTGAGTAAATTGTAAGTTACACAGCTGGAAAAATAGTTCTGTCTAAGTTTTGAGGTAAAGAGATTACAGCCAAACCAGCTCAACCAGCTCATTTCCCTCCGCTCACATCCCAAGAATTATTACTTGAAATTGAGTTGAAACATCTTATTTCTGAAAAGAAAACAGTGATCTATGAAGAGTCCTGATTTTTGCTTTGGTCAGAGATGCCTCGTGAATTGTAACACGCAGAACAGACATGCTCTTCTCTTGTCTTGTCAGGGCTTTCATTTGATATTCACACAGGTGAACCACTTATATGCGTGACTTGATTTGTTACCTTGTTGAAGGTTTAAAAACAAGTTACAGCCCTTTAAACAGCTGCTTTACCTGAGTCCCAATCAATAAGCAGCAAACAGTGTCTTGTAATGTTTGCTTTAAAAATTTTTACTTAAATACCTGTTACCCTATTGTGAAGGTGAAGAAAAAGGTGCATAAATCTTCTAGGGACAGAGAATACAAGAGACAAAGTGCAAAATGTGAAGACAGACAGGAACTAGAGGAAATAAATTCGCAATGTAATAATGAGACACTATACAGTTGAGACCAGCACAAATGATGAGATTTATCAGAGAAAAATTGCAAAAGCTCACCACTTTATTTTAGAAAAGGACTATGGGTATCAAAACCTCAGAATTTATTATCATGATGAACATCATACAGAAGGCACTTCACATGTCTTTTCATGTAGGGAGGATAGTCTTCATATCAGGGCAATGTGCATTTCAAACACAATATTCATTAATTTATCTTCATTAGAATAAAGTCAAATGTACACAAATGTAAAATATCAGAAAAGCAGTACTGGACATGAGTTCATACTAAACATACTCTCCTTTTTCATATTCTATATCCAGGTGGAGCTAAAAGATCTTTACTCAATCCAACTTTTCATATTTCTGTATTTTGAGGTCCCAAGTACAGGAATGATTTTTCAGAGTCCTTATTTTTTGCAGAAATCATCACATAGAGTTGACTTGCTAGGTAATCTTTTCCTGCCAATGTGTCTATCAGGCCATAACAGGAACTGACCCTGGTCCATGCTAGCAGGATGGTTTTCTCTACCAGACTCATCTGCAAATTAAAATCTTCCTGTATCTTACTTCAGAACTGCATTCCCTTGTTGCTGGCACATACTCTGTCCTACGGTGCTGCTGACCAGCTTTCGCAATTGTGTACAAGAGCAAGGCCAGAGAGTCACTTTCTGCAGACCAAAATAATAATAATAATAATATATTTCAGGAACTGTAAGTTCCTGGGTATAGGGAAGTGGAGCAAGAGGGCAAAGCTGTCTGCACAGTCCATGGAATAAATGAGAGGAGCCTCAGGGCTCCTAGAGGCAGTTCTAGCAGAAGGAGCTACCCACACTCTGCCCCCTTGCACCAATGCCCCATAGAAGTCACAGCTCAAGACACCTACCTCTCTGGAAGGAAAAGCCTTGCAACAACCACAACATGAGATGCACGTTTCAAAATTGATCTCTGGTTGCACTGTGTGCCTGGCTTCTGAGTGCCTTACACTCTGCAGACAAACAGTATTGTACTTTGTGAAAGTATGCAAAATGCATGCCTCATTAGACGCTCAATTCTGCAGCGTGCTCAGGGCCCCTTTGCCTCAGATCAGGTGCTCAGCCACTCGCAGAACTACCCTTGGTGATGCTCTGTGCTAGCTAAAGACATCAGCATCATTACACTCTGTACAAAGTGCACTTGTCATAATGAAGGAAGAACCAAAGTTCTGTGCTGCAAATTGGCAGTTTTCTGACCTGCAAACTGTAAGCCATGGATGAAGGCTTTCTGAAGTTTGTAGGAAAAAGAAGCCTCGTTCCAAAAATAAGACAACATGCAAAGCAACACTGACAGAAACAAGGACAGTGAAAATGAGAAATCAGGTTCCTAAGGATCTCAAAGCAGCTTCCCCAGCAGCTCCGCATCTGTGTTTTTCACAGTTCAAGTTTACTGTGAACAGCTGAATTTCCTGATTCTCCTTCATAATTTATGTCTAACAAGGCATTCATGTAAGGATTTCTGATCATCAGTTTACCCTTTAATAAGATATGATTTTTGGGACCTGTACCTACCCAATTGTGCTTTGCCAGGCTGAGATACTTTGCACAGCATTATTACCTGCTGACAGGGATCACCATGCAGTGACAGAGCAAACGGCAAGGCAGCAGAAATCAAGAAAGGACTGAAAGCAGATAGATCTGAAGGGTGAAAGGTTGCATCTGGTCTTCAGTACTTCCAGATTGTTGTTTCAAAATGCATGTAGCTTGTTTGTAATTGGAAGCGTGAGGTGTTTTGAGTCTGGCTTGTTTTAATGATTGTCAGCTATACTGAGTATATTTTTAAAGCAGAAAGCAAAACACAGTGATCATTAGTGCCTCACTTACTGGCACTGGAGGCCATTAAATAATTAGCATTTTCCAGTCTGCAGAGCTGCAGTACTGGCATTTCTGTTAGTCTAGGTACAGTAAGAGAAGCTCAATAACATAATAAAATGTAATGAGTTTGTAGCAGAGTCTTTTCCAGATCTGCACTACTGGTAACCTTAGATGGTATGGCTGTATCACTAATAGATGGCAAGATGGCTGCTTTGCAAAAGAGCAGCAGTTCTTTATTTAGAAGTGACTCCCAAACACAGGAGTTCACTCGTGAGGATTTTTGTGAGTTGCTCTACTTCTTTGTAACAGTACAGACATAAGCTAGAATGAAATAAAAACTGAGCCAAATTTACTCCAGATCTGAATTTCGATTTTTAATATATCTTCATGATTTCTCCAGTTTTACTTTCTTGATACCACTTTTCATTCTTTGATCTTTATATTATTTAAGGTTGAAGTATTCACATTTTAGACCCATTTTCTCTTCATATTTCAATTTAAAGTGAGTCTAAGACCACTTCTAATTAACTGTGCTATTTTTTCCACCATAGCAAGAAACAAAGCTGAAATTTCCAAAAGAAACAGATGCTACTTGCTTCCCAGGTGCTAGCTGGAATGCAGTGTACATTGGTTACTATTTTTTGTTGCAGTATCTAAGGCTTAACAGCGAGGTTGTTATCTGCCTATAATTAGCACAACGACTTTACATTTCGCTACATTTTCTTCACAGATTTGTTCCACAACTAATTCAATGGAAAGTAATTTGAAAGCGACAGAAAGTAAGGTGCTGTTTTCCAGTTGCATCTGACTATAGTTTTGTTGTTTTTTTTTTAAAGAAGGAAACGTTATTTGTCTGTCCGCACATCTCTTATCCAACCCAATTGGAAGGACCAGCACTGCCGCTGCCTTTACAGCTACTAGCATTGGAGGTGACACATCCTGCTCCACAGCTCCCAGGTCATCTCCCTATGCAGTAGGAAGGGAACAGAACTCTGCCTGTCCTGTATAGGGACACTCACAGCTGCACTCGTAGGCTGCATCAGCCTGGCAAACAAGCATTAATTACTGTGTCCATTTGTATGCTAAATCTAACTGCATTCTGTCTGAGGAGAAAATTGCATAAGAAATCAATAAGCTGAAGGAAAATGGCTATAAAAATACAGTTCTTTAAGTGGAAGGAAAGTAAATTGCCCATGTTGCTCAGGTAGTTTTGGATTTGTTGCCTGTTTCCATATGAGAGATTTCCTTCCCAATAACTTAAGACTCAGAAATTATTGTTAGTCAGTGTAAGCCTAAAAGTCTGATGCATTAATCTTTATACACATTCCCTTCTATTGCCTCTTGCTTTATTTATGGAAATCATTTTGCTAGAGTAATACCATAAGCTATACAACTTGTTTTCATGAGGAACTGAAGTTTTGAAAAATAGCTCAAAATAAAAATAGACATGAAATATAATTTGGAAGGCATCGCATAACAATTACAAATATTTATTACCCATAGTAAATATTGCCCTGGTTTCTATGTAGGTGAAGCTTTTTAATACTGCAACAAGCCACTATTTATATCTCTTCTCTGTCATTTAAGAGTTGAAAAGCTCTCAAGTGCCTCTTCCTCTCTTAGAGAATTCACAAGCCACCCATATCTTTTAACACGTCACCCATATAAGTAACATTTCTGAAAATGAGCTCTGACTACAAGTAAAAGCTTTGCCCACAGCATAGATAGCAGCATTACTTCTTATAAAATTTAACTAAATATCATTCAAATAGTAACAAAATATAATGTGAAAGGTTATTATTTATGCATTTCTTTAGTGATTCTCTAACTCCTTTAATTTGTTAAAACTCGTAGCATACTCTAAGTTCATGTACCATAGAGGCAGGCATGTCTGGAAGAAAACCACTGAAGGAACAAGTAATGTAAACATCATAGGGCTTACAGTGCCCATTCCATGAACTAAATACAGCAGATTATGAAACATGATAAAGTAAGCTTAGCTTGTCTTGTACCTGTATGTTTGTAGCTGGGTGTGTAAATGGCATCTTCATGTACTAGTGCTGCACTTGCAGGTATAATCAGAGGCAACTGTGTCAGGTATACAATACCTTTGCCTTTACTTGAATGTGGCATTTTATGAAAAACTGACTAAAACCTGATGCTGACATACATACTTGGGGGAAAGAGAAGGAGTAAAGATATTATGAGTTCCAAACAGAACCCTCCATCTAAACTTTCCCCGCTGTCATCCTTCGAAGCATCTCCAAGTTTACTGTTCTTCAAGAGAATATTTTGATCTATTAGATTTGAACATGCTGCTTGGCTAAGGCGCACAGACACCACCCTCAGAAATCTTTTACGTGTAGTCAAGACCTTGTATAGATCTCTGAAAGATCTGTAGTATAAATGATACTCCCTGATCCCTCACTACTGCCTACCCACCAAATAAATAAAGCACTTAAGTTATCACAAAAGTAACTCAAATTTGATCCATGGCCAGCACTTAGGGAAAGGTTTAGAAATAGCTTACTTCATATTTTTCATTAGCAATTCAAGCTTAGCAGTGATTGATCAGAAAGCAGTATTCTAAACATTTCAGCATAAGATATCAGCATCGACATCCAAAGTAACTTGCTTACAATACTTTGGGTAAACAGCTTTGAAAACTCTCTGCAAATTGTTTGCTAATTTTAGTATCAATAAATTAATAAGGCTTTTTATTCTTCATTGGCCTTGCAAAATATTATACAGTAGCTTGTTTCTTCTTCGCTTAGCATTTATTATCCTGTGTGTTACATAAACCTACAGGCCCCAGTGTATGCCATTAAAGGTTGGTGGTAAATACCAGGTAGGTCCCCCAGAGAAGACATGGAAGGTCATCTTAGGCAGGATTTTAAAAACAATTAGATGAAGATCAGTTAGGAGTGACTAACATGGTGATTCTGCAGGAGCTGAACTTAGTATCACTCTGCTGTTAACCCACAAACCACTAAAGACCTGGGAACATTAGAAGCTGCTTATAAAATATTGAGTTTTTACACAAGCAGATAGTGGTAGAAGAAGAGGGAATGGTTTTAAACTACAAGAGAAGAGATTTAGATTACACAGTAAAAGAAAATTCTTTATTCAGAGGGTGGCAAGGCAGTGGAGGAGGCTGCCCAGAGAAGCTCTGGATGCCCCATTACTGCAGGTGTTCAAGGCCAGGTTGGACAGTGCTGGGCAGTCTGAACTGGTGGATGGCAGCTCTGTCTATGGCAGGAATATTGGAACTGGATGGACTTTAGGACTCTTTCCAGCACAGATCGTTCTCTAATTCTATGATAAAATAATTAGGAAAATAAAAAGATAGCATCATCTAAATAAACAATTTCTACTTACATGAGCAACAAATACTTAAAATGGATGTAAACACGTGTAGGGATATACACTCAAATTTCAGTTAGCCTTTCAAATCAAGCCTATAGTTTTCCAGATAAAAGTGCTGCAAGTTTGAGGTTAAACTAGGAGTTACTGTACTCCCATATGAGAACACTGAGCAAGAATCACACCATTTCTGCTGGTACAAAGAGACAGACAGTTTTCAAATGCCGCTGTTGGAAAATACTACAGAGTTGTAGGGGTAGGAGTCTGAATTTTAGTACTAAGTATTTTCCACAGCATGTCTGTCCCTTGCCAGTCATCTGAAAAAAAGTTAGTGGAGTAACCACCTGGGCTGATCACATTTTCTGAGGTGAAGCATTTTAGTGTACATCTCCCAACAAGAAATGTAATCCTGCAGCTGGAGTAATCATTGCCTGTGCTGTGCTTATTGTCTACTCTTTTTCCTCCAAATCTAGCACTCCCCTTTTCTGTGCCCAGCATCCAGCAGATCCTGCCTATCACCTCAGTGACCAAGGAGATAAACCAGTTTGTTTTTTCCAGGCACTGTGCACTGGCCCAGGGATACAATATGCAACAGCTTGTAAACTATCCAACAGACATTTAGGGTATGCAGTTCTTCACACAACTCTGAACAGTCCATTCTGAATGACCACAATCCTATAAAAATAAAAACAACACTGAAGGTGGTCAAGTGGTTGCAGTGCCATGAATTGCAATGAAATGTAATGCTCCCTATTTCAGACCTGTGTTCCTTCTGATACTCCTACTGACTTCTCCAAAATAATTTGATGTTTAAAATTATTTTATAGATATTCTTTACCTTTGATCATTTTCCAGCATTGCCTGATATCAGATTTGAAACAGTTTGGGGTTTGTTTGTACAGCTTCTTGCACACCAGGGTTCTGTTGCATGATGAGGATCAATTCCTACAAGCTACAGTCACATAAATAGTAATTAATGGCTGGAACAGTTTGTACTCATCTAAGCAGTGCATTTGGGCTATACAAACATTTTTACAAATGCATGGCAGCTGGCAAAATACTGGTAAATAATGAATAATACAACTTAGTTAATAACAGAAAACCAAACACATTGGTTTTATTACAAATCAGCTGTTGGTACTTGCAGAAAGCAGTATCTTTCCCCATACTGCTAATTACTTCAAAACATCAAAGGCTTTGGAGCACTCTAAATTTCATAGCTTAATTACTCAAATGGAGAGATTTGCATTTCAGGTAGACAGACCCATTGGAATTAGAGTGCTGTTATCATTTTATTTTTGACACCTAATTACAAATAAGTACTCTAGGTCACATGACTAGTTGCCTCTAATATCTGCTGACATGACACAAGTGCAGTAAAATAAGGGCAAACTCAGCTTAAAGTCATTTATGAGAACTCTCATGTTTTGGCAGAATTTAGGGTTCTGAATATATCTGCAATCATCTTCTGGAAGCAAATATTGTAAGCAAAGATTCTGGCATTTCAACAGCATCTAAACTACTCCATCTTCTCAACGTGCACTTTTACACTCTCTTGTCCCAGTGCCAGTCAAAGTGCACTGTGTTGTACACATGGTTCACGTATGACCACACAGTGCTCTGCTTGATAAGGAAACAAATATTGTACAGGAGCTGTGATTTGGGACACTTTGATTAGTAAATGACTGTACTAGTATGAGCTGGATTAAACCACCTCTCACAGTTGATACTTTTCTATTGTTAATGGGAACAGTTGGCATAATCTCCTAAAAATAAATAAATAAATAAATAAATAAATAAATAAATAAATAGTTGTATAGGCAAACTCCAGTCAAATTGCATTTAAAAACTAGCCCTTCCATTGCATTTAGAGGAACTGCCATTTAGGGATTAGCTACAATTTCATTTGCATGCTGCAAATTGGCAGCCAGCATCCACAGCATGCAAAGTTGATTCATCTTCCTCTGCAATAACGAGTCAGTGGTTAAGCAATGCAAGTTAATTCGAAAGCAACATCTGTTTGCACTTCAAACTTCCAATCATTCAGTTGTGTTTGCTTTTTAACAACAATTTAGCTGTGAAGAGCAGGGGCATTTTGTATAATACTTAAGAATTTGCTTATGTAAAATTCAGAAGAATGACTTGTAAGATTTTGAAGAAAATCTCGGATCAAACCATTGCTTTTACGTTCTCATCTGTATATAAAGGGTATCCATCTAATACAGTTCCACTCCTTGTCTCTTTCTGCGCTTTTGTTAGTCAGACAACATGTGCTGCTTTGCACATGAAAAGCGTGTTTCTGCAGAACTAGTCGTCTTTAGTTCTTCGGGTCTGTACTGATCCGTGGTATAATGGCTTCATTGACTTCTGCGACGAGGCACTACAGCACCGACCAAATTATCTATTTCATGTGATAATTAGATGCTAAAGAGTGCTCGCTGACTAAAAGACAACTTTCGAGAGCTTCACTGGATAACATGATTGCAAGTCCCTATGGTCAAAACAGCATAGATGGATATATTTGCAGGGAGTTTAAAAGAGCTGTGAAAATTTTATCAGCTGTGTGTCTGGATAGCAGCTTCTCATTTTCACAGGCAATACAGAGATTAGAGCAGGAGAGATGCCCGAAGTACAGCAGAGGTGAAGGTGGTTCAGAGGAAATTTATAACTGTAACCTGCAGGGGTGATCTGCGTGAGCCACCACGCACCTTTGCTCATGTTCTTTGAAGTCCTTCTAAAGGGAAATGCTGAAGTAAGGAAGGACAAAACTATAAAGAAGAAAATAAATTTTGAACGCTAACTATTTTTAAAAGTTCTTCAGGCTTCAACCAAGACAACCAGTGGTGACCAATGAATTTATGTTTCTCATTGGCAACATAGCAAAAGGCCCCGATCTTCAGAAAAGTGCTGAACCACCCAGAATATTAATGCGCTAATCTGCTCTCTTGGAAGGCGAGTCAACTCTGCATAAATGTGAAAAAGTTTTAAATGTGTATTTTATTTGAGTTATACACTGTTCTTTTTTATTATAATTTTGTCACAGACAATGTCACAAACACTATTTCTACCAGAAAAGAAAAGAAAAGAAAAAGGAAAAAGGAAGTGTATTCTGCCCTGTAGACCTATGTTTTGAGGGTTCTGTGGACTGCAGAGAATCTCCACCCTGTGACTGTTACACAGATGGGAGGTTTGTGTATTGGATTTTTGTTGGCTTTGTCTTTCTGAGATCACATCATCAAAATGTGGCTAATGAGAAATCACACTGTAGAAAAACTCTCAATCCAGGGAAAATTATGTACGTTTAAAGACAATTATTAATTATGTTATGACTTTAGAACAAGAACCAGTTAGATAAACTCTTGTGTCTCCTTTTCCTCTTCCTAAATGAATAAATACATAAATCAAACTTGTAGTTCACACACACTTCAATTAAAATAAAAAAATAAAAATAGAAAATACAGCTATTTGTACTGTTGAATGATGATGCGTCAGAGAAGCAAACTGACCCTGAGAGGAGTCCATGAGCATGAAACAATTTTTCAAATAAAAGGCCTTTTAATGTCCTTCTCCTTTGACTGTCCCAGAATGCCTTCCCAGAGGAGGAGCTCATCACAGAAACCAGTGCTTAATTAGGCTTCATTTCTGCCTTGTTCTTGCAGTTCACCTTTATAAGCTGAGAGCCACTGCTTTTTGTCAGGTATGCCAGAGGGTGCTGGAAAGCATGTGCTGCATACTCTGTTGCAGATCCTTCCTCAGAGTCAGCAATTGTGCAGCCCTCTCTCCACTCTCACACCCCCCAGGGGTCTTGTAAGGATAGGTAGTCTATTTTTATCTTTTCAGTGCCTATGTCTACCCTAATTAGTTTGAACCAGGCTATATTGATTAGTTTAGATCCCTTTGGTAAGAGGCTTTAGGGCAAGGGTGACCTCCCACCTTCCCAAGTCATATGTGTGTGGGCTCAGAGGCAGTTCTGAGGAATGGTATACATGCTAGACCTGCATTCAAAAATGGCACAGGAAACTAGTGCATTTTTTTTCCTTTTAATCTCTAGAAACCAGACGCTGATTTCTTCCCTTTCACAATGTTTATGCCAGTATAAAAGCCACCAACTTTGCCAGCATAATTCTAATAGCCATAGGCCTGCCTGGAGAAAATGTGTTCCTGAATGCTTCCTCTATGGACTTCAAGATTTTTATGTGCTGTTTGCAGTACTCATAGTATCTCACCTTCTCATTTTCATATCTAGGTTATCATATCTGACACTGTGCTACTAATCATCTAAGCACTATTGACATTTTTCCTGTTGTAATCAATGATTTTAGCCTATCTGCTGGAAAATTTGACTGCTTTTTAAGAGGGACATGCTGCTGTGGCAGAAAACAGATTTGTTGTAATAGGATACCAAAATATGAATGCAAATGAATGGGAAGCTCCAGGGTGGAGAAGATTTTCACTGAAAAAGCTCTGGGAGCCCTGATAAAGTTGCACATGAGGTAATGTTGGTGGAAGCTGATAAGTACAGAGAATGAAGACAAAAAAGAACAAAGTGGGATTGCCAAACAGAAAGTAGATGAAGTTCACAAAAATAAATAAATAAAAAACAAACAAACAAAACAACAATAACAACAACAACAAAAAAAAAAACCTTTTGAGAAGATAACAGTATTGCAGCCCTGAAGTGGGTTCAGACTCTTGTATTTATACTAAACCCTAAGATCAATGGATTTTCAATTTGACTTTTAAAAGTTTATTGTAGCAGAAACATTGAACACTGAGTTCTTACTCCGCAGCTGATCTGACTTTTTTGGCTGTCCTGTGGAGTATATCTCCTGGTACAGATTCTGCTTCCCATTACGAGTCAGGATAATTCCAGGCTCCAGCAAAGTGACCATTTTCAAGAAGCATTCTTCTGTTTTTAAGAATTCTTATTCTGAGCTGCCAGTTTTACTAATTATCTGAAAAATAAAAGTTCTTTTTCCTGCCCTTTATTGTATTTGAAACTTACACTCCCACCACTGTCACCATTGTTAAACAAGTGCTTATGCTTTTTTGTAAATACATTTATTTCACAGGGATATGCTTCCTACCCACTGTTCATTAAATAAGGCTGAATCAAGCCTACTGAAGTGAGAAAAGCTCTCTGACAGAGTATAAAAATTTTATTACTACAAAATACTACACATACACACACACTACAAGTCAGCAGTGTTTCCAAGTGCTCTTCTTTTACCTCACTAAAATGAACTGTGACCACGTATGTCTGTTGTACAAGACACAACTGCACTTGAGTTTATCTGCATTTTAGCTGCCCTCTTCTGAATCTCACTTAATCTGTTAATTTCAGTTTCGTCATGAGAAGGCCCAAACTACATACAGTTCTAACTGTATTCTTACTGAGGCTGCATAAGAACTGTTACTCAGAAAGAAGAAAAAGTGATTTATTTCAGTCATTCATTCTTATCCCTAACAGACCAGGCTAAGCTTCACTGGGGACAGTCACTTGTGTAGGCGGCTTAGCCAAACGTGGAAACTCATATACCATATTACATCCATATCCTAGATATTACTCCCTAATACACTAAGGATGGTAGTTACAGAAATGTAATTTCTTCAATAAGACAACTCATTCTTTTTCCTATTTATCATCGTGTTGCTTTTGCAAAGTAACTGGAGGGTTTTTTTAACCCTTTCACATAATATACACAATTTCCCATTAAATACACTGTACTGCCATCACCCATTAATATTTCTTCTAATCCAACAGTGTTGATGCAGCGATCGATGCAGAGGTCTACACTGTTGAATACTCATTCTCTTTAAACACTCTAAATTAGGCAGGCACCAATGTCTACTTAAAACAGATTACATCTATGTGATGCTTACTTCAGTCTTACCACCTTTCTCCTGGTTGCTGCCTCACCAAGTGTGCCAGCCCTAAAGGAATAAAGCTGTATTAGTACTATCATACAGAGTAAGTACTGGAAAAATTAGAAGACAGTGCTCAACAACTGCCTCATTAAGAACGACTGACCAGGATTCACAGGATAAACTACATTCAGAGCTTGTCATGAGTGAAGGGACAAACCACTCTGAAGCAAATGGTGATATCATCATGACCATAACGTTACGCTGTCAATAAATCCTTGACAAGGCTTTAGAGAATAGCTGATACAGTCCATGTTCATCAAAATGGGATGAATGAGAAGAAAAGTAATCAAGAGAAATTTGACCAGAATTTAAGTGAGAACAGGCTTCATTATGAAGAACTGGAAACTAGTATTTCCTAGATGTTGCCATTTTACAATACCAGACAAGATCTTCAAGTGCTAAATCCATGATAGCAGGCTATATAGTATTAATGGGATATGACATATAAAAGTTGAATGAAATCTGGATCACCTTTTTGTCTTCAGAAATACTATCCATTATGAAAGAAACCAGAGAAATTCTCTGTAAGAGCAAAGGTAACAGATTGTCCTAGCAATTACATCTGTAGAAAACTCAGAATTAAAAGCAAACAAGCTGTCATCACAGCACTCGTCTTGAGTCAGAATCTCAATAAAATTTGTCTTACAGTGCCATTGGGTTTGTTTCAATACTGTTAAGTTAGTGGGGATGTCAACAGAATTTTATTTGAATAGGTACATGGGTGCATATGCATACAAGTGTACCTACCTGCCCATAAAAGACTAAAAAGGGGCTTAGAAGAGACAAAAATATTCGCTTGACAACACTTGTAAGTCCTTGCTTTCAGCTTTTTGGACTCAACCCAAACTGAAACTGCCCACTGCCTGTCTCTGTGAGCCTGGGGACAAAGAGCAAAACCTCCCACTGAAGGCCCTAGCACAAGTACCTGACAACATGGGAGCTCTGTAGTATCTTTGAATGCTGATTATATGTCCTAGCTGCTTTTACACGTTGTAAAGTAGGTATTGTGACAAGTTTGCAGGAGGTTTGCAGTTACCTCTGTCATAGTATGATGACACTGTATAACAACTGTATGATGACACTGTATAACAGAGGAAGTCTGAAGGAGAGTTTATAAAAATCTGGAGAAACTGGAGTGTGCAATCCCCATAGTACTTGACACACTGAAGTTAATAACTCTGGATTTCACCTTAGCTAAAATACTTGCACAACCTTATTTTTTATCCCCATTGCTTTATTTTAGATTTGATTTCATTTTAAAAATGTAAGCCTATAATTCATAGTCTAAGCATAAAGTACCATATTGCATATATTCTTATTTATACTGCAATGTAATAAAAAGCTGTTGTCTGGCATAGCTGATTGAAATGAAACACACCATAAGTTTAAAGCGTTTGTATCTACTGTGACAGCTAAGGTGCTTGCATTATGCTGAAGAAGTTGTAGAAGTCATAAAAAGCACTTTTTAAGCCTCTATACTTTTAAAAATGAAAATTATCTGATGCATAAAGCAATAAAATTCCACTATTTAAATATAAATTTCTAAGTGTGCTTGTTTTCAAAAATCTACCATTGATTTCACTGTAGTCAAATGGCTACTGGCCTTAATGACTTTTACTAGAAGTTTCCTGGAGCAGTTCAAAAGCAAAAAAATATATAAACCCAGTCACTTGACAGGTCAAGTCTTTCCATTCTGCAGTTTATCATACCCACATCATTTTTGTCCCATTTATTACAAAAAGTTTTCACATGTGCATTCAACAACTACTTATGATGCATATATATTATGCAATGCAAACTATACACCTTCTCATCACAGACTTAACACCAGGGTGAGGTGGAGGGACAGGATAACAAGGCAAAACAGTCGTGGTATTCAGTGCAGTGTTTTAAATGGAAAGATTTCTTGAGAAGATGTCCTATGTGGATGATTTCCTTACCTTCAACATGAATGTAACCCTAAAAATAACATTCCTTTGCAGACAAGCACACTCTCTTAGCCACATGAAACCCAGCAAATACACATTCCTGAAGATCACGAGACATTCAAACTAACCTCAACCCTCTAGATATCTAGGCAACCATACCAAAATATGAGAAAATGCATTCACTTCATCTGATCCCAGGCTTTGCTTCAAATTCAAATGTCTACACAACACAGTACAACTTCATGCTCTTGGTCTCATTGATTTCTTGCATACAAGGTTACCCTAACCCTGATACTGAAGACCAAGGTAAAGTCCCCTAAGTTTAACTTCTAGGATACTTCTGTTATCAGTGCTAATCATAACTATTACCTTTAACTCTGACCTGAAATTGAGAATTGGGTCCTTAAGAGGATCATGTGGGATATACTATTTCTTCCTGTTCAATGAAAATAATCAAACTTAGAACATACTGTGTATTTCCCCTTATGAAAGCCTCTTATTCACCCCTAAAATTCCATAGTTACCAAGAGAATACTCCTTACATTGAGACTTGCATCCCAGTAAAAGCCCTCTTTCTGTCTATTTTCCAGAAGTCAAACCTTCTTAAAATTACTGGCTTATTCATTATGATAATTAAGCAAGACCAGAATTCTAACCGTGGTTAGTGCTTGATGCAGGTTTATAAGAAATAGTGAAAAGTTAAGCCATAGGATGAAGTTTCTCATCCTTAACTCAGTAAAAACTAAACATGTACAACAACTTGATGCACTTCCAGGCCTTTGGGGGTTTGACTAGAAGGCTACCCACTCTAAAGATTTCCTGTTGTAATTGCATAAAAAGGAATTTCCTCCTTATTCATTTCCATCTTTCTTGTTCTGCCTCTTATTTTTTTTTTTTTCCAGTGAGATGATTTAGCACTAGTGTCCACTGAACAAAAAAAAAATCCTGATTAATGTGCAGCAGCTGACATTATAGCATATACATTCATGCAAGTGATGGAAGAGCCTCACATAATTGGATAAGAAATTGAATAAAATAATGAAAAATTTAACACAGCCTTTGTCTTTATACCTTACATTGGGATGGTTGGGAGGTCAGGGAGTGGGAAACATCTAGAGGTATTTTATATTCTTTTCTGGTAAAAATTTGTTTAACATAGGTCCATGATTAAAAAGAATGTGGTATCCTACTGCGACATGGAGGTACAAGAGAGGGAATAATAAATTGGTGGCATTGACAAGGTGTCATTTATTATCTGCTTTAACACGTCGGGTCATGTCATTGCAGTGAAATATTTTCTCTCTTGATGTATGTCTTACAAAGCAAGTTCAATGTTTGGCACTTTTCGATTTCAATAAAAGAAAACAGCTTTTAATCTGGAAAGCACAGTAACCAACAGGAAAATAAGGTCAACTCAATGCTCCTATTTGAACAATTTTTCACAGGTCTCTCAAAAAAGCCTATTTTAAGTGGTTTAGTTCATCACAGAGCCTTGTTCGTTCATCCTCACACAGCTCTGGCTGACACTCTGCCCTTTTCTTTTCTCTCTCTTTTTTCCCTTTAATTTAAATTATGTGAATTTCTGTGAATTCAGCAGCAAAAGTTCAAAAATAAGGAACTGTTGTTTTCTAAAGAAGTGTTGTGATAAATAAACTATAAGGAGAACATTTTCAACATGACATTAATTATAACCTAGAAATACATTCAGAGAATTCAAATAAGTTATGAAATCATATCAGTGATGCATCGATGATAAGGCCAATTAAATAAAGCAGACATGTTTGCATTAGTAGTGAATACAGATAAGGGACATACGTATTGCAAACGTCTTTTTTTCCCCACAGATCTACCAGAAACAGAATTTCAACTAAGTCACAAATATAGTACATAGGATACATGTACAAGAAGTAAAATAAATACTAAAAATGGTATTCACAAGCTAGGGAAGAAAAATGAAGCTTGCTTTGTAGGACACTCACAAATACACTTCCTAATATAGGTGAGTGTTAGTTACTTCTTGAACTTACCCTGCCAGGAGTGTCTACCTACTACCAATGTTTCCCCACTAAACTTGGAATGCCTTGGAATAATGTTCTAACACTTCTCAACTGCCTCCCTGTTCTCAACCTGTTCCATCTCAGAATCAGTAATTTTTGGACAGTTTCTCTTTGTCACAACTCATGCAGATTTATCCCAGGAATTCCAGGATGAAAACTGTGCTAGGAAGAGGAATCTATTTATTTATTTTTAAAAAATGAACAGCATGAAATTACATATTAAATGGAGTTCCATATCTGATGTACATTAAAATAAATCAGTTTGGTCTAGCTCCCTGGGAAATTACCACTTTCAGTGTTAGTGGCTATTTTGTATAACATAATACTGTAAAGTTTCATTTATGACCAACTGACAGAACAAACAGCAAGTTCTCCTATATTTTTTTCAGATTTCTGTTGTCCAGCTAGAATTGTTTTACATTACCTTGAGGTGAATGTCTTGAAGACACTAGAAAAAGCAAGGACCTTGTGTTATGTCGCAATACTTCACTTCAGCTATTACGGTGCGATTGTTTAGATGAGCAGAATAATAAATGGCCCAATTGTTAGCAAGGGAAGAGGGACTGCCATGCAGGGGGATTATTGCTATTGTCTGTTTCTTAGTAGCTAGCTGTTTGATTCAATGCCCAACACAGATGCATAATTAAAATTTAATTTGTGAGGGCAAGAGAGAAAGACACAGAAAATGTGCATCCTACAGACGATGGGAAGAGGCAGACTTATCTCAGGCTTACGGACCAGTTCCAATGAGGGATTTAGGAAGTTTCTAGTAAGGCATGGATGAGAAGCTCAAGACTAAAAAGCTCAAAACTAGGACTATGAATATATTATAGTTCATGAAATCTCATTAAAAATGTGTGCTAGAGCAGGCAACGACATATAATTAGCTCCTAGGAAATACTAACCATTCAGGTATTCATGAAACATCACCTCTCCAGAGGTCAGCTGCCTGCCTCAAGGATGTCAGAGAAATACTTCTTTCCTTACAGTAAAAGCCATTTCTTAAAATATTAACACTCACCCTTTGAACAAACCTGCTCTTCTTATTCCTGGGAGATAAGTTATAAAAATTACAATTAGAAAAGCATAAATTACATGTCCTTTTGTTTTGAAGATTAAGATTTTTGTCATTTTACTGATGGGATGGTAATACTAAGTTTTCCCAGAGGATATATTTCAACAGTCATATTTCACATACTGAAATAAGTGCAAGTTTTATCATGTACAGTGTTAGCAAGATCTTACCACTCCTAAATAGAATGCACTAGGCAGAGTCTTTTACATTATGTAAAACAGTAGTATAGCTTATTTTATATTTCAGTCTGGGAATATGTTGCATTTTTGCTGAAGGAGTGGATATTACAGGAAGGCGGGTGACCTGTCATGTTCTGGCAGCAGAAAATAAGCATCCAGTGCCTGCTGCCTATGAGGAAGCTGTGTGGGTAGGAGCCAGTACCATAGGTGTACATGTTCCATAGCTTTCAAAACACACTGAGTATGACGACTAAGAGCTCCTTTGGCATTAGGAACAGTAAGATATTGCTTCTCCACCGCTGTACATCATCTGTTGCATGCTCATAAACTCTTTATGTAATGGAATTTCACTTATAAATTAGAGATCATTCAGACTTCCCTGCAATATTTTCTGTCAGACAAATCATAAAAACTAAAACAATTGCTATTTACTGATGTGTAGTTATAGCACTGGAGAGTATTACTATCTCTTAGATTTATTAAGAGACAAATAGCAGGAATGCCAGGCCACAAGCTGCGTTGTGCAAACATCAGAGTACACATATCTTTCCCCATTCCTGACCAGACTGTGCCCTAAGACACACAGACAGGAATTCTGTAAGTTCCCAGAAAGATATGGCTGATATCATAAAGTGCTATACTCACCTTTTTTACCTACTGATTTCAGCTGAATAGCCTCTATTTTTCTCCATCTCAAACTAATAGCATTTATATGTTAAGTTTAATACATTTTCAAGCTTTTTTATACAAATTCATATTGATTTAAAATAACTGTATCACAATAAACATCTATTTAAGGTGTTATGTCTCTAGCATCACAGAATCACCAAGGTTGGAAGAGACCTAAAAGATCATCCAGTCCAACTGTCCACCAATCACCAAAAGTTCTCACTAAACCATGTCCCTAAACACAATGCCCAAACATTTGTTGAACGCCTCCAGAGACAGTGACTCCATCACCTCCCTGGACAGCCCATTCCAGTGCCTGACCACTCTTACAGAGAAGTAGTGTTTCCTAATGTCCAGCCTGAACTTCCCCTGGCACATCTTGAAGCCATTCCCTCTAGTCCCATCACCAGTTACATAAGAGCAGAGGCTGACCCTCAGCTCGCTACAACCTCCCTTCAGGTAATTGCAGAGAGCTATAAGGTCTCCCCTGAGCCTCCTCTTCTCCAGACTGAATAATCAAAGCTCCCTCAGCCACTCCTCATTAAGCTTGTGCTCCAGACCCCTCACCAACTTTGTTGCTCTTCCCTGAACATGTTCCAGGGTCTCAATGTCTTTCTTGCAGTGAGGGGCCCAAAACTGAACACGGTACTTGAGGTGCAGCCTTGCCAAAGCTGTGTAAGAGGGACAATCACTGCCCTGTTCCTGCTGGCAACACTGTTTCTGATGCAATCCAGGATGCCATTGGCCTTCTTGGCCACGCTGCTGGCTCAGTGTTCAATGCTCAGTGTTCAGCCAAGCATCAATCAACCCCCCTATGTCAATTTCTTCAACAGTTTCTTCTGGCCACTCTGCCTCAAGCCCGTAGCGCTGCCTGGGGGTTGTTGTGGCCAAAGTGCAGGACCCAGCATTTGGTCTTGTTGAACCTCATCCCATTGGATTCAGCTCAGCTCTCCAGCCTGTCCAGATCCTTCTGTAGGCACTCACTACCCCCAGGCAGATCTACACTCCCAGCCAATTTGGTGTCATCTGCAAACTTACTGAGGGTGCACTCAATGCCCTCATTCAGGTCATCAATAAAAATATTGAACAGGTCCCAGCACCAACCCCTGGGGAACACCACTCCTGACCTGTCTCCTACTGGATTTATCTCCATTCACCACTGCTCTCTGGGCCCAGCCCTCCAGCCAGCTCCTTACCCAGCCAAGGGTGTACCTGTCCAAGCCATGGGCTACCAGCTCCTGCAGGAGAATACTGCAGGAGACACTATCAAAGGCTTTGCAGAAGTCTAGGTAGACCACATCAACAGCCTTTCCCTTGTCCACCAGACAGGTCACCAGATCATAGAAGGAGATCAGGTTGGTCAAGCAGGACCTGCCCCTGCATGAACCCATCTGGCTGGGTGTAATCCCCTGGTTGTCCTGCACTTGCCGCATGAACTCCCTCAAGATAGTCTATTCCATAACCTTCCCAGGCACCAAGGTCAGGGTAACAGGCCTGTACCCTAAGTCCTCCTTACAATCCTTCTTGTAGATGGGAATCATGCTGGCAAGTCTCCAGTCTTCTGGGACCTTACCAGTCAACAAGGAATGCTGATAGATAACTGAAAGCAGCTTGGCTGTCACTTTCACCAGTTCCCTCAGCACTCTCGGGTGAATCTTATCCAGCCCCGTGGATTTGTGGCAGTCCAGTTGGAGCAATAGGTGTCTGTTTCCTCTTGAATCGTCAAGGGTTTTGTCTGCTCCCCAGCCAAGACTACCAGGTCAGAGAGTGGAGTACCCTAAGGATAACTGGTCCAATCTTTAAGACAGATGTAAAAAAGGCATTCAGAACCTCTGCCTTTTCCTTATCCTCAGTGGACAGATTCCTCATCCAGTAAAGAGTGGTGACTCTCCTCTTATTCTTGATGTATTTGTAAAAGAGTTTCTTGTTCCTACTTGACAGTTTTAGATGTAAAGTATACAAACAGTACATCAGTTGCACTGACAATGATAAAATGTGCTCTCATTTTGTTGGGCTACCTCTTGATAAAACAAGTTTTTAGTCCAGAGCATTCTCACTCCACACAGTAGAAATCTTTTTATTCCTTTCTGCTTCCTAAGCTGAGGCAGATAATCATTTTGCAGTATGATCCTATTGCATCAATTGCAAACAGAAAATCTGGACCTGCGAGCTGCCTTCTCTCCTCTTCTTTCCTTCCCTACAGTTATCTTTTGCTGTCCTTATTTCAAGTCACCAATAATCACACATACTTGGTTTTTTTCTTCTCTATAGTTGAAAATTTGAGTTTGTCAAGACCAGAAGCAGCAGTAGTTTCATTTTTCAGACCAGAAGCTTATTTTTGTGCTACTTCAGTGTGCTCCAAGAATGGCATTCACTCCTGTGAGGCATTGTAAGGCAAAATAATCATTTAGAAATCATTTAGAAAATCACACATTAAAATAAATATTCATGAATCATAGTGTTGAATCAAGTTTGGTTCCAATGACAGTGCTGGAAATCCAGAACTACTCTATTAATTTTAGTGAAGCTATTACAGATTAGCACCCGAGACTGCCTTCTTAAAAAATGTCTCACAAGTCAATGATTAAGTCTCAAAAACACTTCTTTTACTCCAGAATAATTCCACTGGGTCACATTCAAAAATCTTACTACGCATCAGCCTTTATGGAAGTCTGACGGCAGCAAGTAAATCACAGCGGGAGGACTGTAATTTAAAGGCAAATGCAGAGGATTGCTAGCAGAAGTAGTTGCACTTCAGTGAATCTCCAAGTGGCTATTGCTGCTGTATTAATAGCGCAAAGACAACAGAACATGTGCTGGTGAGTGACAAGTACACTGAAGACTCAAAAAATGTCAAAACAAAATGGTAGCAGACTATTTTTTGCTATGCATCCAGTGGGACAACCCTGGCAGCTGGCCTGCTGAGAAGTCATCCAAATGAGAAGGCAGATACACTCCCACAGATCCCTTAACCCACAGTCTCGACAAGTGCTACTCTGCTGGAAAAAGCAACAAAAATCCATCTGATGCTCACTGCATCTAGGCTTGGTAACAGACATAAGCAGCTATTAAGGAAGGTTGATGAGATGGAAACCTGTGCATCTAGAACTGGGGCATGTCACAAAAAGTCAATAAAAGAACTGAAGCAGTGCACAGCAATCCAAGGAAGTATGGCACAGGGGATGAAAGCCATTCTGGGTAGCATGAAACTCCCAGAGAATTATACCCAAGGGGGATAAACATTAATGAATCTTTATATGTGGATAGGTCCAATTGAAAGCTAACTGAATGCAAGCTCCCTGCTGACAGCAATATCCTACATACCCCACCACCACCATCAAAACTACTAGTGTGACAACTAAAGACATTTCTTCTCAAAGCAGTAAAATCTTAAGTAAAACTGTTCAGGTCCCTAAATTCACAAAGAGGTCTCACTTTAATGAAAAATACTGACAGAAAACACTGGGACATCCCACACCTAGTGATACTGAACTGGTGGCTACCATGCAGGTCCACTATTTGCCTGGTTCTGGATCTCCTTATTTCTTGCATTTTAATGGAAAACAAAAGCATTAAATTCTGCAAAATCAGACTTTACCATTTTACATCAAAGCTTATGGACACCTTGGGACAATTTGTATTTTTGGTGAGCAAGAGAAAAGCATAGTGTATTGCAGAGGTCAACAACTGCTTCCAACATCATTCAAGAACATGTGAGCAGTCAAGACCTCAGACAGTTCAGATCCAAGATGAAGGACAAACAGACACTGCTGTGTCCTTTTGCTCTAACCCTTATTCTAGTCTGATGTATTCAGGTCCAGTTCAAGCTGAATGCAGGTACTTGCAGTTCACCCACATGGACACAATACAGTTGTGTTACCTATATATTTACAGCATGAGAAAATGACCATTTACATAGACAGTCATCTAGAATTTGATTTAGCACATACAAAATATGGCAGACAGCACATAAACATATTTCCCAAGGAAGATGCTGTGGGAAAATAAAAAATAAAATTAAATTTAAAATGTAAAATAAAAAATAATAATAATAATAAATGAAAGAAAGAAAATAAAGAAAATGCCATTTCAAATTTAGCACCCAGTTTTCTCAAATGATTGGCTTGGGTTGTTTTTCTTTTTTGTTGTAAGAAACACTTATTAAATTCAAATCAAATGGTAAAAGAACTGCCTACTTACTCAAGAGAGAATCCGGCTGCTACGTGAGTAGCATTCCAACCATTCCCAACTAGGCAAGCTATCTTGAAAACCTTCAGTTTTCAGTTTATAAACCAGGTCAGAGCTATCTGGGATTAGATATAAAAGTGTAACAGGAAGAGTATCTCTGTTAATGGTCTCCACCAGGGGAAACTGCCATTTAAGAAAGTACTTATAGGAGATATCAGTCCTGTATTCTCAGTTTGCTGCACCAAAGTATCGCTGCCTCCAAAGGCTGAGAATGCAAGGCAAAGTATATAGCAACAGAGGTATGGGAAATACTTGTTGTAGGTGGTTGTCAGTAAACAAGCATATAATCATATTTCATGTTCTGATAGCTTTACAAAATGTTTCTTATGGACTACATGAAATACTACTTTAGAGTAGTTTGGAGAACAATAAGTGTTTTGCTGTTAGTTCTTTATTAGTTAGTTCTTTAACACCTTATGAGTGACTTTTTTTTTTTTTCTTAAACATCCTATAAAGAAATGAAAATTAAATCTCTAAAACACTGAGAAACAGAAAGACATTTCAGTCTTCCTTTTCTTCTATTGGAAGTCAAAAACTACTGGCTTCTCTTTCCCAAGGTTGACACATACATAAGTGGACAAAGTCTGACATGGAGAAAGTATATTGAGAAGGAACAGTTCTCCATATATTACTGAAAAAGTGATATGCATCACTTCATCATGTATCAGTGGGAATGTCACCTGAGCAGAGAGGAGAAAGAATAGGTTTCTTAATTCGGAAGTGACGCTCATTCTTTCTCACTGCCTGCCGGTGGGTGTGGGCATGCTTCCAAGCCACGGTGTCTTCAGGCTCAAAGTTGGCTTCTTGGTTTTTGGAAACCTCTCTGTCTCATTTTACTTGATTTATTAGCCTCAATTTTAATTAGATAATATTATATTATCTTGCATTCCAATATCAGATTGTTGCCACTGCTCTGTTTGTTTCCTTGTGTTCAGCTCCTACCTCTCTACCCCTTCCCCATTCCCATTTTTGGGGTCAGGGGGTCCACAGGCCTACTGCCCCCCTATCATGGACATAGATTGATTTAGGTAAGTCAGTGACAAAGTAGACATTTACAGATGGGGGGGTTGAATGAAGGACACTGCATCTTTCCAGAGGCACCCGTGCTCTGAACACAGAGATAAGCCAACATCACTTGGCAGCAATACTGACTTCTGCACTGATCCCTTGGCACTTCCTGTCACCCTGTGTGTTGTCAATCAGGAAAAGAAATATAACATTTTCACTGAAAGTTTTGGTTTCTTATTTTTCATTCCTTCACAGTGAATGAGGAGCTTCTGATGTAAAGCACAAAACCTCATATAGCACATTTGCTGCAGCTCTGTGGAAAGCGTTAGCTAATTCTAATGGTTAGAATTTCAGTTTGTCCAGCAGACCCTTTTAAAGTTTTTTCATGAAATCTAGAAAAATTAGGGAAAGAAAAACTTTCTGCTTTTGAGCAGAGAACCAAAACTAAAACTGGAAGTTTGTCATCAAAATCTTGACCTCATTGCCATCTGAGACAAAATAAAAGATACAAAATTAGACTTATCTTCCTTAGATTAAACTCTGAACAGACTACCATGCAAATCTCACCCTCTTTTCCCTTTGGTATAAGCCTGTTATAGCTAAACTGAATCATCCAACAAACTGCAGTGCTGCCCAGCAGCAGGCTATTCTTACATAACTTTTTCAATTTGGCACATAACGATTAGAGCAGACAGTATAGAGTCTGTGCATTAATAATGCAACAAAATCTTGCAATGGCTGGACCATCTTTTTTTCCCCCTCTTCATTGTTTTTAAGCATCTCAAATTGTCCTGCTCATTTCAGAAGCCTTAGTACTTAAACGTGGCCTTTGTTTAAGGCTTTTTTGTAGTATAGTCAAATCATACCTCCAACATGGCTGAAAATATGTAGTTTTATTATTATTATTTTAATGCTTCTGACTTCTTTCTCTCCAGAGAAGGTTAACTTCTGCAATTCATTAGATTGGTAATGGAGGTCCAACTCTTACCTTTCCTTCACAGAGTCACGTTACAAGCACTGTGACTGGCACCATCAGAGAACATCTAAGACATTCTCATCTGCAAAATCCCCCAGCACTGCTAGAGGGGGCTGCAGGGGAAAAGCAGTTCTCTCCTTCCTCCCTCTCCTGGATTTGAGCATTACCTAAAAAGCAGTATGTGGGAGATCAATGCAGGCTGTGTCTTGTTCCCAAAAACTGTTTTTGCCCTTTGGAAGTTGTTAAAGTCGGACTTTCTCAGGGGTGGGGGGGTGGGGAAGGCTGCAACAGCAATGGAAAAACAGTAGTATTTTCTCTCTCTACTAATAGGAGCAGAAATATTCTGCCACAAATACTACTATCACTTCCTCAGGCTATGTCATATCTTTTAAAGCTGCTTGGAAAGTCATCACAATAAAGTTGCACTTCAAACCAGTTACTCTGTTCAAGCTCCCAGCGAGTAGAGGTGACGCAAACAGGGAATATTTCTGTAAGGAGAACAAAGATAGGAATCTCTGTTCAAGATGCTGATGCCTATTAGGATATAAACTGGGAGCAGTATCAAAGTACATGAGGCTTCTTTTGTCCACACTCACACGACAAAGCAACTCTTGATATATTTACATAAACGCACAAGCTCCGCAGCAGAGTTCCAAAAAAAATAAGCAGAAAGTCAGTTCTCCAGATACAATAAAAGAATCAAACTCCATCTCAGCTGGAAGAAGATTACTGAAAAAGAGAATCTTCTTAAAGCAGTTGCAAGCCTAAGCAGGGTATATCTGCTAATATGAATGTATCAGCACTTATTGAGAAAACTGAAGGTAAGTACTGACTACAAAGAATATGATCACCTCCACAATATGCCAACATTTTTCACTAACCACACACCAACAGTTTCTTTCCTCTTTTATTCTCAGGACCCATAATAAATAAATAAATAAATAAATGTAAACTCAAGTGCAATGCTGTGATGCTATAATGAGATGGAAAGTACAGTTACAATAGTAGTGTAGCACAAGCCCAAATGCAGCAGCCGCACAAATGGTGGAAGAAAAACTGCTTACCTTTGGAAGGCTTCAGGTAGACAGGGATGTCCAATAAGATACCTTTCCCTGCACTGCCAACCCTTAAATGAGGTCTGGGAAGGGGTGGATCTTGGCTCCACCTCTTCTGGTTACTCAGGTGCATTGCATGCACCTGAGCTCCACTGGGTTGGCCCTGCCTTCCCACTAGGTGCCCAATCACTGGTTTAGCTGTGACCTCCCATTTCCACTACACCAAGTTAGCAACCATTTTTTCATGCAAATATTAGTATACTGCTTGCTAATATCTCCACACCAAGTTCTATAATAAGAACATGCTTCTAGGGGAGAGAATTTCTGAATATTATTTATTCATTATCTACAACAGATGCTGATATTCTGTATACTTTCAAGTAAAAATATGAACCTCTATCAAGATTTCTAGATATAAATCAAGCAATAATATTTTCGATTAATTCCACCATTCCTTTTAGTAAAAGCTCATTTATCTAAAAAGATATCTCAGCTGACCACAAAAGCTCTTTTTTTCTTCAGTCTTTCATTAGTCACTTTTATCACAAAACAGAACTCACTGACAGACCAGAGATCATCTATAACAGAGTTATGTCATTAGGACTGTAGGAATCACTCACAGCAGACTGCCAAAAGGCAGTAAGTCACCCAGTGATCAAGAACCGTTGTATAATGTACAAGCAGAATGCTCACTGTTTCAAGCTCTCCTCTCCCCAAATACAATTTCAGCTCCCAGCTAGATGCTTGCTTTTCTACCTTAGTTAGATTTTCTATTAGACAAGTCAATTGAACTGAGTCACCTTCTGTCATTTCAAGGCATAATCCTGACAGCCCCCTTCTGTTTCAGCACTGAGACCTATAGAAACCATTTTCACTGTGTACATTTCCCTGACTGAGAACACACGAAGTAAGTACAAAATAACGTTACTCTGTGGGCCAGGTCATAATTGCTTGAAGTGAAATTTGTGACACATCCTTCTACTTCATATTTACTATTACTTCTATTACTTTTTTTTTTTTTTTTTTCAGTCAAAATGATTTAAATTCTACTCTGCAATGGTTAAAAGATTCCTTACAGACATTCCCCAGATGCAAATAATTACATGTGGGCTTGGAGGAAAGGAGGAAAGGAGCATGAACATACTACTGTCCATTTTTCTCTTGGTGCTCATTATTTGGTGTTGTTTCTGATACTTTGTATGGGATCGAAATTAGACAACTCTATTTATCGACCACTTGACTACCTAAAAGAGGCCAGGATTGATCAGCAAACTGTAATGCTCATTGTCCTGCATCCATGGATTAATCAGCTCTGGAATACCCAAATTACTTTGCCTATTACGCTTGCTTATAGAATTTATCTATTGGAAATATTGTTTTCCTCCATTACATACTTCATTCATTGTAGATCAAGAGAATGCTTTTGTGTTATATGCAGAAGTTAATTCAATTTACACCAGTAAAACAACAGCAGAACTGCACAGGTTTACAACTGCATCTGAACGGTACTGCAGGCTTCATGGCAATGACAATGATTTGAGTTATATTTTGTACAGTGTAAAGGAAGGATATTTCATGGGCAGGTGCCGATGCTTCCACAGGATTGCTTCTGACATAAATTCAATTTGCTCTTCAATGCTGTTGGATAGCCACAGTTTATCATCAGTGCTCATTTACTATGGCACAAGCTTATTCACCATAATAGTGGATACCTTGAAAGGGCTTTAAATATGATCTGTATGATAATTTTATTAGCTTTATGCATAAATCCTCAGAAATTTAATTACCAGTCTGGAAAAATATAAATACAAATTATAGAACTCAAGAGGTTTATAAATCCAAGCAGATAGAATACGCTTCCAGTTTCACTTAAGGATATATTAACATAGCTTATTTTGTAGAAAATATAGTTTTCTAATTTCCCAGAATTTCAGTTATTTCTTTAACTGAGATGTCAGCTGTCTACTGCTGTCTACTCTTTAAGACTGAACAGCTCATATTATAAGTGCTCAACAGAAACAAGCTGAGATAAGACCTCTAGGCTGTTGAAACCTTGTAAGGCCTACAGAATATTGAGATGCACATCACAAAACTGTACAGTAAGTCAAATTTCAAGTAAATAAATGGAAATAAAATTTTAGTAGTCATAGAAGAAGCAGTAGTAAAAAAAGAGAAAGTAGATGGCTCTTAAAAAGACTGCTATTTTTCAACCTGCATAAAATCTTATGTAACATTTTCAGAGCTTCTTCAGAATGTCTTAAGAGATCACCAGCTCAATAATAAAAGCACACACATACATATAGGTATTTCATATATAGGTTTAGAATGTTGTTTGAGTCATATTACAAAATTGATTTGGATTGCTTATACACTGTGAAGTCAAAATTTGCAGTTGAATAACAATAAAAATTAAGCTGAGAAAACACGGTATTTCATGCTCCTCTCCACCAAGCTGAAGGTAGGAGATAATTCTTTACACTCAGATGTTTTCTATCAAATATACATACTCAATTTAAGGGAAAGCAAGTATCATAAGCACAACTGAAAATGTACAACTTCCAGTTTTATGCATGATTCATCTTGGTATACATTACAAAGAAGCACTGGCACAGTTTTAGCCAACCCATCAATTTTGTAGGACACTTGCCACCTACCACCTGTAATTTATATAATAGAGCAGGTAATTTGAGATGTGCACTTGCTCCTCCCCACATTCATTTTCAGTATCACCCAGTCCACCTACTAAGTAATAGCCATTCATCACCCTTTGACAAATAGCACAATAAAACTGCTCACTTTGTCTTAAGATGGGAGCCAAATCAAACCAAAAGAACAAATCTTACACTTGCACTATGGAATAGACACAGGTCCATGTAATGCCATTAAAAATTCAATTACATTGCACTGTGATTATTAATGACAGAACAATGTAATGAGTCTGGGTGAAGATAAAACTCCTCTGGTTAAGTGAGTCCTTGATGCTGAATTTTCTTTACCAAATTAAAGCTCTCTCTTTTTTTTTTTTTTTCTTTTTTCTTTTTTTTTTTTTTCCCCCAGGCATCTGGAAGTCTCATTAAAAGTCCATTGAAGCCAATGAGAATTTCCCCATTGATAGGCATATGTTTGAATTAAGTCCTTGCTGCATTAAAATTGAAATGTTGAGGGGTCAGAGTTCTTTCAAAGATTCTTAGCTCTCATAGGCATGTACTAAAAAACATGCCATATTTGCTTCTCTTTCCAATTACTAAGAATCACAGGAATTTTGCACTTAAATTCCCCACACATAATTACATAACTTTATCTTCAAAGAGCCTATAGCTACCTTAAGGAGAAGGTTGCCTAAATTCAACCCAATTTGCACTGTGTTCCCCTAATTCCAATCTGTCTTCTCAAATTCCCCTGTTAGTGATCATCTTAGCCTGTACAATCCCTGGACACCTTCATTTTTGACATTAAAACTCTCCATTTGCCAGAGAAATTGTTGTCTGTCCAAAGCACATTTCTCAAGGGGCTGGGTGTGATGCACTCACTCTTCTTCCTAAAACTGATAAACTCTTTATTAAATGCATGTCATATATATGCAAATAAAATCAAATTTTAAGAAAGTGAGAGCAAGGCTGGGTAGGACTGTATAGCCTGAATTAAACCTATACTGATCTGGAGACTCCAAGATGGGAATAATGTTGTCCTGTTCTTTTCACTCCTTTTCACTGGAGCCTTTTCACTCCAAATCTCAGTGGCTAAAGATTTCTCCAGTAGGTTGTGGACTTTGTTCTTTTTTAGCCTAATAAACCTTGAATTACCTTGAACACAAGGGAGCTGCTTCAAACCAACAGAATAGGTTATTGTCATTCCTACCCCATCTCAATACCTTACTGGAAATTATTGTAATTAAAAGCTACTGGCTTTTAATAAGAATAGATAATAATAAGGTCAACCACTTAAACAAATTTCCAGAGGAAATGTTTTTAAAATGACAAATTCAGATAAAAATCTGATAACTTGCTGAAAGACAATCTTTAACAAGCACAACAACAAAAAAACCCCAATGCATTTTAGAGGTAGTTATGGTGGCTTAAAAAAAAATTAACTAGCTATCTGGAATGGAGCTAACTCCATTATATATAATTCACATTTGCACTAAAACTCATAGCCCTTGGAAGAGCTTCACTCACTGTCCTAAGCATTTGGATCAGACTTGGAATCGCTGAAAGAAGAAGTGCCAGTGTTTTGCACTCATTTCGCTGCTGCAAATAAAAATTTGAGAGAAAAAAAGTATATTTTTAAAATTCTTTCTTTCTCAAAGCGTTACCTAACATCACAGTACAATGTACATGTTATCAGAATTATCATAGATAACTGAAACTTGAAAAATGATGCCAAATTCTACTCCGAGTATGCATAAATCTTTAGCAAATTTAGAAAGAAATTAATAGAAGTAACCAGCTCATTCCTTTTGTTCATCACTTTCAGAAAGCATTGAAGATTAAACTTTAAAAATTTTGATAAACATAAAAATTTCTTAAACAACTGGTTGAAATCTTGTGCAAACCAGGAAATACAGGAATAATCATTTTCATTCTGCAAGTATAAGATGGGTTGAGCTATTTCCCTGCCTCAAGTATGTCAGTGTATGTCTATAAGCAAGTGCACAACCTTCTGGTTTGAGTTAGGACTACAGAAATGCTGTGATATAAGAATTTTCTAAATCTAAATGCTACAGTTTTAAGCACGGCTTTGAAAGTCAATGCTGTATTATTTTACCACAGGAGTGATACCTCACTGGCTTTCTTTATCTGATCAAAATCAGAAAAGCTGTGGATGTATAAAAGCCTTTCAGCCTGTTCTAGGAAGATTTCTAACCCAATTTTGTATATCTAATATATTAGAATATTCTACTCAAATCTGCATGGATGGCAAGAGGCAATCTGTAGTCCATTTAAGACTCTAAATGATTGGGGATGGTAAGGAATGTCTTGGTAATATTATAAGATGTATTTTCTGGTTTCCAGAACTATTTGAAAGGCATGTTTGCTGATCAAGTAAAGTTTCCCTAAATCTAGTCTAATGTTAGATAGTCTTCCAAACACTTAAATGCTTATCTGAAAATCAAACTGGGATAATAGCCATTACTAGCTATTATGTTTCTTTCTGTGAAAGATTTTGATAGCATCAGACACTACTGCAGTATGATTTTAATTGTGAGCTTTCAAACAAGCCAGTGCATACAAAGCACATACCCAGTGAACAGAAAGTGTTTGAAATAGTTGCTACCCACATCTATAATATGCATCAATAACAAATAAATTTAACAGATGTAAGAAAAAAAATACAGTGCTAGAACCTCAGTACTACCAAAACCAGCTCAGAGACATCAAAGATAATGGCAGTTCCCATCCCTGCTGCATTTTGTCTATGTTCCTACCTGAAGGATGGTCTGTCCTTTAGGATTGCAAATGTTGTGATACTTTTCTCAGCCCAGAGCTTCCTGGCTCAGTGTTACCCTCCTCCACTAGTCTTTGGACAGCTGTAAAGAGTGTGACAGAACACCCTAAAAACTTCTCTCATTCATTGCTTCAGTCTCTTGGGACTCTCAGCAATTATGAATCCCCATTTTCCAAATGCCTACAGAAGCAAGACATTCATCCCACCCTTTACTATAACCAGGGAAGTTAAATAGAAACAAGGGACTTACCGTGTTGCAGAGAGAGTCTGGAAATCTTTCAATAATACCTTATGGTCCTTTTACGTACATAATCATCATTATGTATTTAATTATGATTCTTTTACTTTCATTTTTTTCTTATTTCTTTAAGGATTTAATTGAAAAAATAGCACAGATTATGATAGGCTACCTAGAAGCAAGAATTTGTTGATTTTCTTAGCAGGTATATCCTGCCTTACCATATCATCATGTTAATACAATTTGCAGAATTTAGTAAGAGTTAATGAAAACAATAATTGTTTGAGAGTGAATTTTGCTTTGGGCCTTATTATTCCTTTCTTATAATTTTGAGCTTCTTTGTTTTAAATTCTGCCAAATGTTAAACTCACTACATTGCCAAGTAATTGAATTTCTCTTATTACATACAAACACCACAAAGTGCATGCTCTCCAAGACAGAACTTATATAATGTTCTTCTCCTCACTGGATCATTCAAACTCTTTCTGTGGAGATGACTCAAATCCTGATTACATTAATGAAACTCGGTATAAGGTCCACAGATTTTAGGGGGGGGGGGGGGGACCCTGCAATCAAGATAATTTGCAGACTGAAGACTGAATTAATTAGTAAAAATAATCACATTAAGGCTTGAACTTAATAATAATAAACTGGAAAGGCATTAACATTTTGGTCATTAAACCTGTTTAATTAAATTTAATAGAGCTCTCATATTATTACAGTTACAATACACAAAATAAACACATTGTCTTCCCCTCTTCCCCTGTCCCTCCTAGCAGAAAAAGAGGGGAAAAAATAAAAAAAAGGGAAGAAAAAGGAATTCCAGATTTAGTCAAAGAAAACAAATTTTTCAAAAGAGTCTCATACCAAAGCCAAGCTTCATGACATCAGAGAATAAGATCCTTACTAGTCAAATACAGGAAATACATAAAATACATTAGGTCTCTTTGATTATTTCTCAAATCTTTTTCCAGTACTAAATAATAACTTATATACTTACATTTTTTGGGTTTTTTTTTCCTTTTTTTCCTAGGAAACAGTGAAGCAACTAATGCTTAAATACTTATCAAAGTGTACAAACCATGACTCTGTCCCCTTTTTTATTTAAAATTTCCTTCGTATGTATTTGAATTGTACTTCATTTTAATTTTTAAAGGCTTTAGAGAGCACTAAGTTAGAAATTTCATTCTCTGTCAGAAACACTATTTTTATCATGCAAGAGTTAGGACTCTTAATAGCAGCCTTTCCACTGAATTAAGCAGAGAAGAAAATACCCTGCATATTAGTAGCTCCAGCTCCACCCTGAAAGAAAACCTGGGTTGCATTTCCTTTCTGGGTCAATTTTTCACACAGAATTATCATTTACTAAATGCTAACTGATCCTTCCCCCCACTCCAACTAGCAGCTTAGCAGCAATGTTGTGAGCGCCATGGCACACAGTGCTTTTTCACAAAATAAAACTATTTCACCGTGAACTGTCAGTTCAATTAAATTTGTGACTACTTTACAAATTTTTCCATCAAAACTATACCTGGTAAATATCTATTTTGATTCAGATACATAATTGGAGCATTTTACTGCAGTTAGAAATAAATAACTACCATACTTTAATTCTTTGATGGGTGCTAGATGTTTAAACAAGACAGTGATGTCATCTGGACCATATAAATTGGCTGGGAATGCATTAACAGTATAGGTGGACAAATGAGCCACTAGTGTAATACTTCTCTGAGATACGATGACAGCAATCCCAGATACAAATATTAAAAATTTATAGCAAAAAAATAGAGTTTGGTTCTTTGCCAGAAATTCAGAGTTTTCCAAGGAGATAAAAAGTCATTTTTCAAACAGTTCAAATAATCACAATTTGCCATTTTTAGAATAGATACTGGCAGGTTGTTGTGCAACAAGCTCCACTAGACATTTCATCTTTCCCAAATACTTAAAGCATCCAGAGATGTCTTCTGAAGGCTTTGTATTAAGGTGTTCATTCAAACCTCACAGATATTTTATCATGGTTGATTTGAAGCTCATCAATATAATAAAAATCACCTTCTCTACAACCAACTTTACTGAATCGTTTGCAGTCTTCGTCAAGAAGATTTAGTGCATAGTTTCTCCAAGAGTTAATTCTGTATATGAAAAATAAAGATACCCCCAATCCTATCAGATCTTTCTCACTTTTTTTCTGATCATTTCAGATCTCATAATGAGACCCTAAAAACTGAAGGATATTTAGCAATTAAGTCAGATTTTGAAAGAGAGAAAGAGAAAAAAATTGGGGAGAAAAGTTTCACAGCTTGAATCTCCTATTTCAACCAGAACAAGGTAGCAAAATATTTTATTGTCAGTCAAGTACCATTGCTAATAATGTCAGAGATGTGGAGATGTGTGGGTTCAAAGGCTGATTCACACTACTTAAAAGAGAAAGACAGACTATATAATTTTTGCAATCAGTAAATCAAATTTATACAGAGAAAGTGACAAAAGCTTACTTGCAGACAAACAACACTTGAAAATCCCATAACCAGTAATAGTGAAAAAAACTAACTTGGACAGTTCAGCTACCCATAGAAAACCACAAATTTTCCAAAGTTTATTTCATGGAAACCACAGGTCAACACAAAGAAATCTAGAATTTATACACATACATTGGATAGATAGATGTGAGGCACAAGATATAATGAAGTTCAATAACTCCTCTAAAGTCAGTAGTAAAAAATAGGTGAAAAGTCCTGGTTTCAGACTACAAAACATCCTGTGCTATTGCCAAAGCAGCTTAAAGTCTCTCTGTCTGAAAGCTGCCCTTATGTTAGATACATATAATACTGATTCCTCTCTATTCTACCTCTTTTAAGGATCCCAGCAGGACTAAGATGGGAAGAAATGACAGAGAATCTCAGAAGTGCTACTTGAAATCAATTTATGCAGTGAACCCTAATGTCACCCTTATCAATATTTATAAAAAGATTTCACATTATATGGCCAGCATTGAATGGTGCATGTTATTCTTATTAATGTTTCATAAACATTTCTACAAAAAACAATATGCTTTACTTTGCTACTGAGTATTAAGTAGAATTATGGCAGCATCTGCTTCCAACAGTTGAGTGCACAAGCTATTCATGCCCTGTCGTAAATTCCATGATGCATTAAGATGCCATTAAAAGTACCTTCTGTGGCTGTCTCCTCATTTACATACCTTGTAAATCATCAGGTAAAAATCAAGCAAACTGGGGAGTTACTTCCTGCTTTCTTTCCTTCTGTCATGGAATCCAGTGCCATCCCCATCTTCCTCCATCAGGAGTATCACCTATCAAAAAATGAAGTTAATGATGTCAATGATGAAAAACTTAATTGGCAAATGCAATTCAACTTGTTTGTTGTTTGCTTTTTAACAAATCTTCTTTTCTTAAAGAAAGAAAATTTGAGAGTCAGCGCATGCTAGAATACATGAGTCATTTCTTTCAGGATTCTCGTTTATGAGACTTACATCTCTTGAATGATAAAATAATTAGATAAATAAAACAACTAGAGGAATGAAATGCAATTCAAATTGAAGCCTCTGTATGGCATTTTTTCCCTGTTTCATTACCATTCTTTCCAGTATAGACTTTCCTACTGCTCTGTTCCTGAGAAAATGAAATATGAATAATCTAAGATTTTACATAACTAGAGCTTATCTGCAGGAATGTCAGTTTCTTCTTGATTTCAATATAGTTCCCTCTATGTTTCATTTCTTCTAACTACCAGATTAGGTGCTTCAGTGCAACTGTTTAAGGAAACAGATGGAAAATATTTCCTTTCATGGAAGTGTCTAGGCAGTTCCATGCATTGGCTGGCAGGACAGTTTGGGGAGCATTGCAGCTGTCACTCTGATGCCTGCAGACTGTAGTTCTCAGCACTCTGGTGACTCAGCCTATAATGGCCAGGAGTCTGGAAATGGGAACCTGCACCTGGGTATCACAGTTGACAAAAGCAACGTGCTGCTGACCAAATATCTGATTTGTTTAACCATTTCCCCTCCTACATTCAAACCAATTAGGTGCAGTAAATTAGCCAGATCAGCTTTCTCTGAACTAAACAGTTATTTCCATATACTTTCATTACTTCCACAAGCTTTGCTTTTTTTGTGAAGTCAGAGAAAAATGCATAACCTATGGAAACTTTGTCCTGTATCTCTATTGTGTTGTAGCATAGTTGGAAGGGAACAAGCCTGCTGAACTACAAAACTGCCAGGGGTATCTCATTTATTTCATCTGGAATGTGTCAGCTACCAAAGGAAAAATATTTTTTAAACTTAAGAAAATGAAATAACCCTTACTCTTTGTTTCAGATTTTCACCTGACATACATGACTTCCTGGCTGTGCGAAAGCAGCTAATGGGAATTCTTAGTATTCTTTCTACTAGCTTCTAAAAATGATCAGATCACAGGTTTTTCCTCAGAAGGAGAAGAAAAGAAGTGAGAAGGAAAGCTAATAAATTACATGAAGTTTCTTACATTTAGTGACAAGCATGAAAAAATCTCACAGCCTCTTTTAAGTGATGCTTTCTCCTCACTTGCAATCTATGTTTATACTGTACATGTTTTGCAAACCCAAGTCCTTGAATTGCTGTGGATAGAAATAACAAGTGTCTAACGTGCTTTATTGCTGAACAGTGAGGCTTTTTCTTTAGCTTTTCAGTAAATAAAGGGAAGAGGACTGGAGACCTCATAAAGATGAGAGGAAAAGATGCTGAATTGGGGGTGATAGGTCTGCTACGAATTATGGGTACAGAAAAGCATGACATGCAGACATCTTTGTAAACTGAGCCCACTCAAATCACAGGGCTTCTGGACAAGAGCCTCCTTCAAGCTGGTTCTTCAAACAGGAAGAGAGGATGCCAGGTGTTACAGGCACCCTTAAGAGCTCAGCCAGAGAATGGAAAACACACTTTCAGAAATTATTATAATTAGCCACCTCTATTAGTTAAAATATTTACCTGAAAGACTTATGAAAGCTTTATCAGCATTATGGTAGAAGATGCAAGTAAGGGCAGCAGGCTGGGTACAAGGACAGTTGTGGCAATAGCCACTGCTGTTCCCACTGAGCTGCCGTATGCTTCTGGGTGGATAAGCCACATGAAGAAGCTTGTTCTCTCCTGCTTTATTCCTACAGGTTGTGCTGTGCTGCTGACTGTCTCCATGGGGACACCACCTATATCAGCTATTTGTCTGCATCTAGTCTACTGCTAACCTTTATCTCCCATTTAGTTATCTTGAGGCAGAGGCTGCCTTTGTGCTGTGTTCTCATTTTGGAAAAGCTGTTACTGTTTATAAATACTTAAACCCCTATCACATCTTATTATTCAGTTTCTACCAATCTCTCTAAGTAGTTCTAAGGTCAGCCAGCACTGCCACAGCTTACAATATTACTTCTTCATTGATTCCTGATGCTGCATCTTTTTATTTTCTCATTTAGGGAATTAGTGATACTGTTTGCTAAAGATCTTGCTTTTTTACACTGCTCTAGAACCAGTGTTTGCATTGGGAGAAACTCTTAGTGGTGCTGAATTAAAGCAGAGCACTGAGGGAACTGAAAAATTAGAGTGTACATTTCCTCTTTAAAGACAGTGTGCTCACTTCACCCTCTCTTCTCATTACAGCACCTCCATGTATTCCATATTACGGTTTCTTGTTAGAGTCTCACAGCTCAGAAAGTTTAAAAATAGATTTTTACCCTAATCCAAATACAGAGTGCTAATCTATCTCCTGTGAGACAGTCTTCAGTTTATCTGTCCTACAAAACAACACTTCTAAAGCTCTAAGAACCTTTAAATACTCATACAGAAGTAGATCATTATTAATCTCAGTATTAATGAAACCAGGTCCTTTAGTTCTTACTGCCAAAGGCAGACCTGCAATTCTTTACACCTGTGCAAAGTTCATTCCAACTAAGTCAAAGACTACAGGGATGCAGCAATCTGCCCACGTGGCTTTATTTCTGGTGATACCAGAGCCTACCAAGCCATATTTCTGACTCACGTAAAACCATCATTGCTTAAAAATAAATAAGTTAACAAAAAGCTGTTTGAGAAAAGTGCTTGAATCATCTTTTAATTTTCTACCTAATTTCACCTAGTATGGTCCAACTGTGATGCAGGACCTGTGCTCCTGTTTGCTGCCACAGGATAAACAAGTTATCTTTAACAGTTAGAAAATGCAATTGAATCCAGAAGCACAGCCTGCTGCTTCTACAATCTAGTACATTTTATTACCACATATGCAAGTATATGTATCCATATATGAACACACAACTTGAAATTCCTGGCTTCAGATATTCTTTCACATTACTGACTATATTATTAATTATATAATTGTTCCTTATTTATCTTCTTCCTAAAAAAAACATCACCACTTTTTTTCTTTTATTCCTTATCAGTTTGATATTCAAATAGGAGAGAAAAAAAAAAAAAAAAAGAAAAAAAAAAAAGAAACAACCACAAGCAATGGAGGTTTTGTGTACTTGTAAATTTCTATTCCAGAGGGAAATTAATTTTTTTTATGAACATTTCCACCTCTTCAAATGGAAAAATATTTTGTCAGGGAAAAAATGCAGACAAATGTTATGAAAGGTACTTTAAGCATGTCTCAGACATATTTATGACTCTGAAATATACGATATCTCACTACTCCCTACTCTGTTACATAACTCAGCTGCCAACTATACTGAATTTCATTATAAGCATTTAACACAAAGCACACTTCACCCCAACTCTGAATTTTACTTTTTACTTTTTACCTTCAGATTGCCATATCATCTCTATTCCTTTTATATTCATCTAGGTGTTTGACTAAAGTTACTACAATTTTTAGGAATGGAGCTCTATATATCTGCTTTATATCGTCCTTCATTGCTGCTCACCAAGGTTTTGCTACATATTTTACACAGAATGTCCCTCCTAGATGTTAGGTACAATCATTAGGTATTCCAATTAACACATTGGCTGCTTAACTTTTTTATTATTATCTAATTTTATTCTCTTTCTTTTTCCTCTGTTGTTTTCAGACCACCTCTTACCATTTCCGTCTCTATCAATCACGGCACTCACAGTTCTCATACCAACACACTAGTTTTGCAGGGCCAACATGCACACCCTAAGAGGTGTCATACACTTCTGTAGGTAGCCTAAGCCAGGCTGTACGCATTCAAGAAAGCTATACTGATCAATCTCAAAATCCTAGAATCACTTACTGCTCTTCTCCATCCTCTCTTACCATATCCTTCAAATCAGAAAGAAACCTTGTTACAGAATATTCAGAAATACTGTCACTTAAACTGAAAAAGAGCAGTGTCCTCTCTTACCATATCCTTCAAATCAGAAAGAAACCTTGTTACAGAATATTCAGAAATACTGTCACTTAAACTGAAAAAGAGCAGTGTGTAGCAATATAGACAAATACTGTTTTCTGTACCAGACTTTATTTATAGCATAAACACAGTGTCAAATCTGTAATTTTTATGGGAAAGCCATTTTGCATAGCACACAGACACACAGAAACTTACAGTATGAAGTAAGTGGTGTAGCCATGTGCAGCTTTATTCTTGAGGCAGAAAAATCTCCCAAAAGACTATATTTTTAAGAAGCGGTGACCTGAAATTATATATATATAAAAATATATGTATATAATATATACAATATAATATATATATAATATATACAATATATATATATTGTCCTTTTTTCCCCTCTCTTTTTCTGTTTTTAATCTTCAATCTACCTTTTCATTTCATAAGAAAACAGAAAGAGTCCCTGGATAAGAAACTGAAGTCTTTGTAACCTAGGGCTTAGGATAAGTTTGTTTCACTTTCATAGGTTCAGAGTTTTCCCAGTTCAGTGCTGGCTTTAATCATAACAACCTCACTTTGAAGACATTAATAAATTATCAAGTTATTTAAATAGATTATTTATTCTGCAAGCTATCACAGGTATCTACATATTCTGAGGATGCGACTTGAAGTTATATTATATGTGTATTAAAATCAGTAATAACCGCATCCTGGAATAAGAGGTGGTATTATTTCTCCTAGAGAAGGAGGTGGCTCTAGGGAGCCCTTATTGCAGCTTTTCAATATTTAAAAGGACCTAAATTAAGATGGAGAGAGACTTTTTAGAAGGGCATGTAGTGATAGGACAAGGGGCTTTAAACTACAATAAAGTAGATTTAAATTAAACACTAGGAAGTGATTCTTGGCTTCAGTGGTTGTGAGATACTGAAATAAGCTGCCCAGAGAAGTTGTGGATGAAGGTGTTCAGGGCCAGGCTGGACAGGGCTTTGGACATCTGGTCTAGTGGGAGGTGTTCCTGCCCATGATAGAAGGGTTGGAACTAGATGGACTTCAAGGTCCCTTCCAACTCAGACCATTCTAAGCAGCAAATTTTCCACCTAAATAAGAATCTAAGCTGCACATTTGCTTTATTTCCTGACCCCAAATTATTCCATTTCAACTTGAAAAAACTAAAAAGAATATAAAAATACCTTCCAACTATGTGTTAGAGATGTAGTGAAATTAAGTATTACCCCCACACTTGCTGAAAGCCTGGCAAGCAACATCATGGTTTAGGAGAAATAATGGCGAAATAAGACAGTCAAAATAAGAATTTGTGAATTACATAGGCTATCCCCACCTCCATCAAAGCAGTAGTTTTTACTAAACTACACATGCAAAAAGAACAACTAGAAGTGTAATGGTACATCCCCAAGAAAACAAGATGTAGCACATTTTTACAGCTTCTTACAATCTAGAATCCTGAGTGCCAGTTTATTTCCATTCTGACTGAAGTCTGTAACAGCTCTGAAGATGGATTTTGTTAACATGATCCTTATTGCTTCTCTTCTTTCTAGGTCCTCCCCACTCATTAGCTCCAAAGAGAGCAAGTTCAGATTAATGGCAGAACAGTCATATAATAGATCAATAACCTAATTAAGGTTATTAAAAAAAGCCACAAAACTTTAAGTCAAGGAGGTGAAGGGAAGGAAAAAGAAAAAACAAACAAACAAACAAACAAACACATCACCATTCTGTTCTTTATACCAGAATGGCAATTTACATCCCTTGCTTCCCTGCTAACAGATATGAATCAAAGTCTGCTAGAATGAACTGAAAATATTAGACCAGGTCCTAAAGCCTACCCAAAAATCCACTTGGATTACACAGTTATTTCAGTTCCATACCCTGATGTTCCTTTTAACCCTACTTGGCATCTGGTAGCAGTCCTGGTATTTTCTATATTTGGATAAATTCAAGTTCCAGCAAAAATCTGTTTCAAAGCTCTGGTCAGTCATAAAGGATCACACAGTACAAGTACACCCTACATTACTAAAGACTATTTTCACAAAGAAGCAACTCTGATAAATCCTGCTTTTCTTTCTTTTTTTTTTTTTTTTTTGTTTCTTATTGCTCCTCAGTTCAGTGGGAATTAGATGTCCCAGATGATCTTACAGAGCCTGCATCGTGATGCCTGCTAAGCTGTGTGGTAATACTATCCCTATGAATATAATGGTTTATAATAGCAAACATCAGCATATTTTTCTGATCTGATAGGCACATAGCAAGTAACTATCACTCAGAAAAATCCTCAAATATCTGTTAGATCAAGAAACTCTATTCTTCCAACAATGAAGAAAGCTTCTAGTGAATGCAATCAGACTCATTAAATAAACGAGGCAGTTAGCAGTAATTTTCAACTCACTGAGTCAGGAGATATATGTGTGATTTGGGCACATTTGTTACATTTGTCATCCCTTACAGCCAAAAAATCAGAACCTGTATCAGAAGAAAGCCCATGAGTTTTTAAGTAAATGATAGGAATTGTACTGCAGCAGCCAGCCGTAATGAGGTATCATAACACCAACCAATGAATTTAAAATGCAAAAAAATACTAATGGTTTTCTCAAAAACAACACATCCTCACAGTGCCAGTCTAACATGCATCAATTGGCTTTTATCTTTCTGTGGAAGGATACAGATTGACCTAAGACACTGGAGGTAAATGATTATGTGATTTAACAGTTACTAACATTTGCTAAAAGCTTTGCCTGAGCAGTCAATTTTACACCCACAGCAAACACTTCCTGCATTCTCCTAAATACTAATCTTTCCAGGTACCTCATACATTCTCATGTTGTTTTTGACCTTTCTGTAAGCAAGATCCAATTTCAAAAAAAATAAATACAGAATAAAATAATTAGAGTTAAGTCATCCTGCTAGTGCAGGATTCTTCCCTATTGCACAGTTCATTTCAGCTCAAACAAGTCCCTTACCTAGGCTGGGGAAATATCATTGATTCCTGTTCAGAGGGATTGTTCCAGGAAAGAGAACTTTCTGTCATAACGCACAGTAATTATATGCTCTTCAGATTCTTTCTCTTAACTTCATTATATTCAGTACTTTATTCACCTTCTTGGCTTGGTGGCAGCGAAACGTATGCAAATGATAAACATGTATTTTAATATCCACATAATTTTACACTTTAAATTTATTACATATTTATGAACCCAAGTATATAAAACAAACAAAACATTTCATAAAACAAAATAAAATCAGACAAGGAAGTGATAATATTAGCCAATATGAAATAATTCAAATCCTACTAATTCTACAAATTATTGTATTTTAAAAATGAATTACTGTGAGACCTTTTCTACCCAACATGATTCTGTTCAGTGAAATTACATGCACAGAACAGAGTAATACTGCAGTGAACGGACAGCTCTGTGTTTTGGGAGAAATAAAACAGACTTTTTGCTTTGTTTTGAGAGACTTCAGGAATCTACCATTTAAAATTCATATCCTTTGCAATTCTCAGTGAAAGCAGCTAATCTCCCATATCGGGTTCAGGCATTTAATAAATAAATAAATAAATAAATAAAATCCATCTCAGAAGCATTTAACTTAAACTTGCTTTGCTTTTCTCTTCTCAGTGTACATCAGCACAGAGCAGTTGCACACCATGTATATAGGACTGTTTCAAAATAAAGTCACACTTTCTTTTGGACTGACAGTGCTCCAAGACTCCTTCTACACATAACTCTGCCTGTCTCCAAAACAGATATGCCAAGGTATAAAAGAAATTTTGAAACCTAAGATGAGTAAATACCTGTAAGCTGGCAAATAGAATTGTCTTGCAAAGCAGAGAAGGCCATTTATTTCCTTCCTGCCACAACTGACCTATCCATAGATGAGGACACCAACAGCACTGCAGAGGTTTCCACTTATAAGCTTTCTCAAGGCTCCTAAATATACTTGTGGAAAACATCACTACTATGCCTTACTAAAGGTCAATCTCGGAACATACAAAGCAATAGCAGAAAGGTTGTGACTACCACTTTGTTTCTTAATAAAGAAAGAAAGTATTCTTCTGAATGCAACTGGTTATAATTTATCACTAAGCATCAGAAACTGCTTGTGTGTTCCACAACTGCATTTATAAAGCAATACTTTAAAAGCTAGCTGTGGGAAAGGCAGGTGGCTTTAAATTGACAAAATATTTATTCTCATGGAAGTCACTGAAATCAACACTTATCTTCCTATCATGTGTCTGCTTGACAGTTCCTTTTGTTGCTTTTCCAAAGCTTTGCCCAGCTACCATTTTTCTTAAAAAATATTAAACTATAGGGGCAGGTATGGAATTGCAGAATAGGTGTCTCTGGTGTCATGGGAAAGAAAGTGATGCAGGCTGTTGTACAGGGCCCTGCTTGGAGGAAAGAGGAGATGAAGTAGGAGGGGTGGGATCAGCTTATTCAGGACTGTTCCTTCAGTGCACTACTCTCAGCAAAGTAAGAAATTTGAAAAGCTGAAGAATATCCAGAAATTCATTTTTGTCCAGAAATGTAATGCATGTTAAAGTTCAGGGGCTCCTAATGCTTGCTTTTCGTCACCCTTTGACCTTTAAATCTGACCCTTGTCTCAAGTGACATGCATGTAAATTTGCCCCACTCCTAATGACTCACTCATAAGTATTTTTAAGAACTCTCAGCAAAGTCTTGGAAGACACAAACTTCAGGAGAGAATCTGCAGTTTGCCAGTGAACTACAGCCTCACACTTCTCTAAGCACTGCAAAACAGAAGTAGTGAGGGGTGAGGAATAAAGAGGCAGAATTAAATTAGCACTATCTTTACCCACCTTGCTGTCATCAAATAAAAATTGCAAGAATGAGACTCTATCCAGATCAACTATAAAAATACCTTACATCTACCACAGGCGAATATTTCCATCTCTATATAAATAAAGCATTTAGGTTCACTATAAAAATATATAGATTCTCAGTATAAAAATTAAAAAGAAAACATCTCCACTAAATATACATCATTTGTTTAATCACGGAGACAGAGGTGATGATTGAAGGAGAAAAAAGAGGAGGAAGGAAAATATGAGACAACACTCAGAAGCCAAACTGATTAAAATCCTGAACAAAACATCGTGTTTAGAATGTGCTATTTTTGCCCTTACTTGGGGGCAGCTGAGTTATGCCCGCACTCCATGAAGTCTCAGAAGATCATTTTGTTTAATAAGCTCAAAGATCTGAGAGAAACAATTGGTGGGAAAAATACCATAGGAGCTTGGCTTTCAAAGTGATTCAAAAACATCTTCTTACTACAAAGTGTCTTTTCAATTAGGATGCTAGGAATCAGAGGAGGCTAAGAAGTAAGGTAATGAGGGCAGGCATGACATGGAGCCTCAGGGCTCCATGGGATTTTCCTTCAGCATTTGATTCAGCCCCTTGGAGGAACTTAAGGTGAATGTAATAACTAACACCTAATTCTCTTCCTCATTTCTCTGCTTCGAGGTTTCCTGTACAGTCATATTCACATCTATTATGCACATGCAATGACAATTATAGAGCTTTTGTTCTCAGGAATTCACCAGTTTATTCTTTAAGAAATAACTGTAATAAGAGGAGACTAGACTTGTTACTTGCCACTGAGAGATTAAAAGGAGGGAGGGATCATCTGAAAGTCTCTGTGTGCTGGAAACATCAAGTAATGACCTTTATTACTAATGACCTAGGCCCTTCAGCAATGAACCTAGACAGCACTGATTAGGAGAGAAGCCTGCTGCTTTTTACAGGCATATAAAATAAAAGAAGTCTTTGTGTTAATGGAGAGGGGTATGACACTGTAGGATATGTAAAAATGAATGAGCTGTGTACAAAGAAGGAATTTTTCCTCCTCTGTGGAAGACAATGAAAAATTAATCCATCAATATAAAAACCTGAATCATAGTTTCACACAGAGCTGCAGATCTGTACAAGATAACATTAACCAAACCTTACACTGCAGATTTGCAAAACAATTTTAGCCTGGAAGTTCTGCTTAAATCACCTAAAATTAACAGTAAGTAAAGTCTAAGGTCTATACAAGCATTCTTGTATTAAGGAAGCATCAAAAGGAAGCTAAGTATAGATAGGCAGGATATATATTTTAAACAGAGCTTATTACTTTTGCTGCCTCAAATATGAGCAGTAGCAGAAAAAAAGAAACCAAGATGGGTAGATGAACAAATGCAGACCTTAGTTAAAAAGGCCACAAATTTCTTTTTACTTCCAGCATTAGTCCTGTGTTTGTATAATTATCTTTCTCCTGACCTTTTAATCTGGATCACACCATAATTCCAATGCTGCTTCACACCTGGAAATTGAGTAGGTTACCTCTCTCCTTGTGATACGTACTGGGGCACTCAGGACAAGGCACAACTGCCAGCAAATGTCAAAGTAGTACAACAACCAAGACACCCATCTGTTGGCACACAAGTGTGGTTGCATGCAGATTTTATCCTTCCTCAGCACCCACAAGCTCATCAGATGTCAGTTGCATCATTGTGTAATATTGCCCAGCCACTTTCTCTTCAGATCACATCTTGGCCTGCTGTATTTCTCCAGCTGACCAAGTGCAGTTTGAAAGCAGGTGACTCGTCTTCCTAAGGAAAGCAAACCCAAATAGCTAAAGCTCCTTTTTCTCCAATCCTTTTTATGGTTTTCTCATTCTCAGTATTGGTTTGCCAGATGACCCCAGGGCAATGCATCAAAATTTCACAGATTCCTGTAGCTTCATCTAAAATGCCAGCAGAACTCACAGATCAGCCTTCCTGAAGGTCCATAACTTTGTTTCAACAAGATTGAGCACTCTGTCAGGATTTTGCACACCTGTAAGTCGTTCTCCAAGACATTTTTGCATGGCATTAAGATGAGCAGCATTAACCTCCATGAATTTCATACTACTTTTTTCAGAGTTAGTTCTGAACTTGCGGTTCTGAGCTGTGATTTCTATCACCCACTGAGATTTTGGTCCTCAAGAATAGCAGCTTTCATACATGATTAATGAACAATCCTATACAGAACACAGCACAGCAAGAAATTTATTTTCAAGATCCACACAGACTACAACTATCTTTATGTTCTCTGAATTATCCCAACAATTTTTGGAATTATTTTTTTTATTATTATTATTTTTCCCCCCAAGATTTCTCAAGAAATAATCAGCATTTGTGGAAATATGCTGGCTTAATCTTCATGTTTGTCTAAATGACTGATGGTCCCTTTAAAAATTAATTTCCACTATATGTATACCACTGAGATCTGAGAATTATGGTCCGCGTTTTCACCATTCCTCCTTAACTCTTTCTTAAAACATTAAACAACTATTTTCCTCCTTCTAGTTCCTGGCTCTACAGTGACTCAGAGATCTGTCATGAATGAGTTTTTTCACTATAGAAATGCTATTCATGAAAACTAAATGAGTTCATGAGAATGGGTTGACTTACATAATATTCTTGTCTTAAAAGGTTTCTTTCTATTAAATCTGTTTACAGCAAATTATAACAAATTTTTATTTGCCTACTTAAGCCATCTACAGGTTATAAATGGTTGATAACTTCAAAAAAATTTCACTTCAATTTCAAAATAATTTTTTTAGATGTGTCTGTGTAGAATATTTTATGGACTCTGCTAATTCGAAAAGTTCAGTGCTTCCTAGCTTTCCTATCTGTTATGCCACAGCCTACAGAACAACATGTAGAGCAGCCAAGTGCCAGCCTGCATGCAGAGCTCTGATAAAAGAGGCCAGAAAATCTTCAGCAGCTCCCGGAGACTGTGGGAGAAATCACCAAAGGGACAAAGGGAGGAATGAAAACAAGCACAAAGTGCCTGCAAGTTTAAATTCTCCAGAGAGAGGACAAAGTGGTAAGGGTACAGCAAGCTGTCTACTGAATTACTGAGAACTGAGCTCTACTTCTCACTAGCATACCACTGCTCTGAACAAGCACCACAGAGGTTAGAAAATATTATCATTGCCCAGCTCTCATTATCAGACAGAACCTGGCTGTGTCTCTCCATGTTCTAAATAGGACTGTCTCCATTGAACACAGCCATGTTACTTGGCAGCTGAGTAATATATTTGCCTTCTTGCAGAAATAGAAGTTGGTTTACAAAACAGAACTTTGCAAGATTTCTCTCTATTAGAGTATCAGCCTAGACTGTCATGCTGATACATGTAGCCAGCTCAGTTTAACCAGCCCATCATGCAGAAACATCTGCTGAACTCAGCAGTCACCTGAGCATAGGCTGCCTGGTCCAAACAAGAAGGTAGAATAGAGCTTGCAGCCAAGTTCATCCAGCTGATTACCTGCTCAGTTCTGTTATTCACAGTGGAGACAGGCCTCCATTGCTTCTAAATATCCAGGGCTGATAGTTTGGAAAAACACACAGCTTCTTGCAAAACAAGGGCTAAGGTGCACTGAAGTAACTGCATCAATGGCAGAAACACAAGCAGAGATAATCCAGAGTAGCTGCATGGCTTAGAACAGTTCTGAATTTTGTGCTCTGACTGCTTTGCTTTTCACCTGGGATAACTTTAACAAGCTGAAGAATAACTTTTAGGGATAAAAATAGATCATTTATATACTTACATGCAAATTCCTTAGAAAATAATTATTCGAATGGATGGCCTATTGAAGTCAATGGTATTTGCTGATAATCACAAGTACCCATTGTTGTAAAAGTCTAATTACATGGTTATTCTAAATAATTGTTTTTCAAATGATTAAGTCAGACTGATGATCATGAGCCACAAATTTGACTTTAAAAGCATTTATTCTAAAACATAGCATCCAAGGCTGGATTAAGGAGTATAAATTTGTGGAAAAATAAAATGCTATAGCTCAGTTTAAATAATACTTCTCCTCAGCTTTTATTCATGACTGCAAAATGCTGAGGTGGGACACATTTTTTTCTTTATTTTGCAGCCGCAAATTCAGTGAACACCCAAGTGGTGCTAACATATCTCTTTCCAAAAGTGAGAAACATTTCTACACTTTGTATACATCAAGAAATTTGACCTATTTACAACTGTGAACACAGATGCATTTCTACCTGAGAAATGCAGAAAATGTGAATGTGAAATAGAAGCCAAGAAATAAAGAGATCAAGCTGATAATATATATATATATTATATTATATATTATATTATTATTATTATATATAATAATATAATATATATAATATATATTATAATATAATATATATAATATATATTATAATTATAATTATATATATATATATATAAATAAAACAATTATAAAATGTCTAAACTGTTTCACCACAGTAAGTAACGCTTGGGGACTTCACATTAATACAGGTTTTAACATTAATACAGTAGCTTCATTATGGTGCACCAGCTTGGTAGTACTAATAGCACATCTGAAAACATATCTTGCTAAATAGTAATAATAACACTAATAAAAAGCAAGGTGTATGATTCACTCTCCTCACAGCATTTGTGCTGGCTAATAACTATGTCTCATTCAACTATATTCATTGAATATTTAACTCATTCAATATATTCTGCTAATAAAAATATCAGTTCCCCATTTTGACTAGTAAATAAAAGAAAAAAAGAGCTGTTGGAAGATTGATACCAACTAGAAATTATTTCTGCTAATTTATCCTAATGAATCATATTCCTAAAACTCAGAAGGACCTTACTGATCATTTTGGGATGAACCATAGGATGCTTTTCCCAAAGTTCCAGATTTACTGTGAACCTCATCGTCAGGTCTGTGGGCTATTTAACTGAAGTCCCTATCAGATATTTTACATCTGAAGAGAAGTCCTGGAGAACCAGACACCATGGAGTCAAGTTTTTTTCCCCAGATTTTTCTTATGCTTATTTTTGCAATGTTATTTTTGAGTATATATCATAGAAACACAGAATGGTTTGGGTTGGAAGGGAATGTATGGTTCACATAGTCCCAACCCCCTTGCTATGGTCAGAATTTCCACCCACTAGACCTCAGCCCAAAACCCCTTTCAGAACTCCCAGGGATAGGGTAGCCATAGCTTCTCTAGAAGTTGTTCCCATTAAGCATTTGAAATTTGCTCTTTGGCAAATCATATGATTTGAGGTGACTATCATATTTTCTTCTGTATGCATAAGCAAAGCAGTGTAAGACTATTTCTGACTAACCATCTAATTTGAAAACAGCAATTAAGTTTATTTTTTAAAGCATTTTACTTTATAGTTGTTATAATTCAATAATGACAAGTAACACTCAAGTTATAAGTTACAGGTAAAATGTTACGATTACACCATACCTGCAGTTTCTGCAAGCTATTCTGCAGATGCACAGAAAACACGGTGCTTGTCCCAGGCAAGCAGTTTACAATGCAAGAACATGAGCAGAGCCCATGCAAGTTATAACAGAGATGTCACAGAGCAAGAGAAAACATCTCATAGGAACAGACACAGGCCACAGTATGGCAGCTACCTGACTTCAGTTTAACTAAAATGCAATTTTTATTCACTGGATAAAGCTCTTCAAATGCTACTGCTAATAAAAATCTTTCCTAGGTACATCTTTTATAGGCTATTTGTTACTTTCAGCATTACAGTATCCAAGCAGGCTGTTTTGTTTCTTGCAAATTACGTAGCAATTTTGCAAAACAGATAGCAGCTGCAAGTATATCAGTATGTAAGTACATTGTAAGAAAAAAATGATCCTTTTATAATTCAAAAAGCTATTTTCTCTTTGTTGTCTTTGTTGCATTTCATAATCATCAACAAAACCTAAAATTAGCAGCATGCAGCTGGCGTAGCTGCCTGCAGGATAATTTTCTCAAAGGATGGAGGATTCATGTTTTCCTGTTTCTGAAAAGACAAAGTTTGCTTTTACTGGATGGGTGAAAAGGGGCCTGATGTTTTTGGCAATGGTTTGATATGAAATCAACATTTCATTCCTCTATAGATAATCTGAGTTATCCCTTACCAACACCTATCATTTTTTCCTGCCTATCATCTTTTTCAGTGCTGACAGTTTGGAACATACATTAAAGACAACCCTGATAATGCTGACTATTTCACTCTTCACTTCCACACAGAACTCTTTTCCCAAAGGTCTGAATCTACTGTCAGCCTCACAGTCAGGTCTGTGAGCTGTTTAGCTGAAGCCCACACAGTCAAGAACTATTATCACAGGTTAAAAATCCTAGCTGTAATTCTGATTAACAGTGATGAAGCCTAATCATGCTTAGCTCTTGAGGTACAAACACACTGTTCGGTAGACAGAGGCTTTACTGCCAGATGAGATGACTGGCTTTACCTCAGCAATGTTGCATTACTCAGCTGGCTAAAATATTCTGATGCAGATCAGGAAATGCCACACACAGAGATCAAAGCCTTCAGCATGGACAAACTGAGCTTCTGCAGTCATCCCAAAGCTGGGCATCTTCTTGCACAGCACCCTCTTGTTCACACTGTCACATTTCTGCTGGGGCCACCCTTACCTCTCAAGGTCACGTTCTATCTTTTCCAACCCTGCCTTTCATCCAGCCACCAGTATGGATTTGGGAAGGGAGGGTGATTTTTCTACAGGTAGAAAAACATGATAGCCGTCATGATATAGTGATGATAAACATAAAGGAGGCAAATTTTCTGCCCATGCTGGAATAGCTGGAACGAGTCGCTGACAGGCTGAAGAGATCAGTAGCAGAGAGGAAAAATATTTCTGTCCTGTAATACTGAGAAAAGAGCATTTTGTTTCAGGAATATCTTCTGCATTGAAAAATTTCCTTCTCTGTCCTACCACAATATATCCACTGGTGGGCATCCTTCAAATCCCAATAATCAAATCTGATGATTTTCCCTTGAGTGTAGATTAGCAAGACCCTGCTCTTCCATATTATTCATTTATTTGGGAGATGTAACAGTGCCAAGGAAACAAGAACTACTGTAATATAATTATTTTTCCATAGACTGTTTTTTGTGCTTTATACAATACTGTATAAATTCTCCACAGAAATAACTAAAATAACAAATTGATTTTCTTTCTCAATGAAACCAGATTAACCAAGAAGAATATACAGGAAGAGTCAAGGATGAAGTCCTGTAAAAATTACAGTGGGCAGCTAAGAGCTTATGCATCTTACAGACCAAACAATGCAGAGTTCAGACTCACTGAAATTTAAATGAACGCTCCACTCCTTTTTTGAAAAGGTCTTCAAGGTTGCAATAATTTATACTTAAAATCATGGTTTTACATATCATTGCAGATCACTCTGGAACAAGTTCCTTAATCAATCAGTAGAAACTGAAATCACCTTCAGAAATTCAGAAGAAATACTTTGTGTTATACTCCTCATTACCAGCAAGGTTATACATGGCCCTACAGCCTCTCTTACAGAAAAGCCTGATTTTCATGACAAGTCAGTAAGACCAGTTGGAAGCCTAGTACTGTTTACTTGATAGAGCCCTTCCAATTATTTGAGTTCTCATACTCTCCTCCTCTTGTATCCCCACCAGCAGCCTCACCAGACATTATTTTCCTGCAGTCAAATGACTGTTCCTTAGATCTGCAAAACTGGGTGGGAATTGTAAGGAAGAGAAGCATATATTATTGTATTACTACCATCTCTTAATCAAATCCCAGCAGAAACCACAGGCATAGCATCAACTATAAAAACTCTGAGTCAAAGTTTTCAGCAGAGATTCAAGGAGGAGGCTGTCCTTAGGGGTTCTGCTTTCTTTCAACTGTTTCACACATCCTCATCCAAATTTATTTGAACCACTTGATAATTTTCTTCTGAAACACATCTCTCTTCATGAAAGTGATAAATCATATGTTCTCAGTAAATGTCTGCTTTGCTTTTAAATTTTGCATACTAGAAAAATGAAAAGTAACTTTCAACTTTTTAGACTTTTTAAACAGAAAGTATTTGGCTGTTACCAAAAATGCAAATAGAACTGGGATTTCTCTTTTCTGATGAAATGCTAACTTTACCATTTAACATATCAAAAGAAAAGCTTGCTTGTTTTAAGTATCACAAAACAAACAAACAAAAACCCCACTATTTTCCAATACTTTTTTTTTTTTTTTTTTTTTTTCCAGATGGGAGTGAACAACCTTGAATAACTGATAGAAATAATGCAACTGCATATTTTTATTAGTACAGAATTATAAAATTACCTTAAAGGTATCATGATTTTAAGGTAAAATAGACTAAATGCAACTATATTTTCACGATATTTTTGGTTTTTGATGTTCCATTTTTGACTCTGTTATACACAGATCTGCTACCACAACTACTTCCATATATACTTTGTGATATGAAAAAGAAAACAATAACATTCATGTTTGTTTCAGCTAATGAACAACCCAAAATGGACCTCATCACTCCTTCTTGTCTCTACCGAGCTGAAACAGAAGATGTTGAAAAGTAAGAAGAAATGGGAGAATATTTTATCTATTTTTTTGTTCTGGGTTTAATAGCAAATATATCATACTGTAGTCCACTGATAAAAATGCTACAAGTTCTAGATACAGACTTTTCAGTTTCCAAGTCACAGATACTATACTCATGTCATTTTCACCTCCAAGTCTTAAATGTGAGTTTGTGAAGACAAAATAAGACAGTATCAATCCTGCATTTAAGACCTGGTCAAAACTATGTAATGAACCCAAAACCAAACAGAATAAGCACATCTCAGAAGAAAGAAAGGCTGAACAGTGGAAATAAATAAATAAATAGATAAATAAATAAATAAATAAATAAAAAGGCAGACACAAAGAAGCTGAGCATCTTCCTTATTAAGAGTTAGATAAAATTACAGGTATGAATCCCACTACAAACTTAACTCTTGAAAAAAAACCACAAAAATGTACTATGACCCATCCAGAATATACATATGGTTACAGTCTTAGTACTACGTATTAACTAGAGTACAAAATAAAGCTATCATGTAGCATGAACTGTAATTGATTTTGAAAGTACAAAAAGACTTTTCACAAGTTGTCCTCAGCTATTTCGAATAAGGATGCTAACTAATCTCCACTTTTCTTTGTATTTTTCCCACTTCATTGTAGAATTAGTATCTGAATGCTCTTATCCTTTAACAGACTTTGTTCAGTGACATTGAGACAGAGGAACAGACTGAACATTTCTAGCTCATCCTTCTGTACTACTGTCTATTGGTTAGTGGGATGCTGACATAAAAAGTGACCTGCCCTTCTGGACAGTTTTTCAGTATATAGTCAAAGCCAGAAAATTACAGCAAGGTCAAATTAACTTAAATAGACAGAAAGTTGCAATTGAATCTTGCACACCATATCCGAAAACAAAATTGCAAATAAATAATTGGATGCAGAAAACTATGATCTACATCTTTCACATATTATAAGCAGTACTTCACGTACATAACAGAACTTTTGCCTGTCAGCACTAAAATGCAAGACTTGATCCTCTACATAAAAGACTAAGATACATAGCTCAATAACCAAAGGTATACCTTTATTATATAATATTAATATATATAATATTATAATAATAGTATAATAGTATTCCATACTATTGTTTTAATGAAACTGTAGACATAAAGCAGCATTGCTTCTCTAGGCTCCCCACTGAGGTGGTTAAATCGCCATCCCTGGATGTATTTAAGAGCCATTTGGATGTGGTGCTCAGGGATATAGTATGCCCCGGTGGTGCAAGTGGTAGGAATGCCGCGTTGCAACACCGGAGGCCCTGGGTTTGAATCCCCCCTGTGGCGCAAGTGGTAGCAGTGTCGCACTGCTACACAGGAGTCTTGATTCCCAGGGGGTTGGACTCAATGATCTCTAAGGTCCCTTCCAACCCGCATGAGACTATGATACTATGATGACAATATGATTTAGCAGAGGGTTGTTAGAGTACTATGGTTTAGGTTACAGTTGGACTTGATGATCTTCAAGGTCTTTTCCAACCTGGGTAATTCTATGATTCTATGATTCTTTAGGAGCCTTTAAGTCATTAGTAATAAATACATGATACATTATTTAAATGCAGAAATACTGGCAATATGCAGGGGGAAAAAAAGTCTTTTTAAAAAGGCTGCTTACTAACTCTTCTCCTAAACAATTAGACAGTTGAGAAAGAAAGTCATTGACCAAAAGAATTTTTTATATCAGATATTCAGCTAATATGAATTTGGAGCTAAGACAAATTCCTTTCCTATAGTAAAACTTGCTAGCACATATTTGTAGAACTTCCAAGATGTTAAAAAGACTTTGAAGAAATGCATGTGATTAATTCTTATTCATTTTTATTTTGGGTAACAGACACAAAGCAGCTCAGAAAAATGAATTTCTTTCACACAAAACATTTCACAACTTGGAAGAAATAATCTTCCTCAGTCAAAAGAAAAATTTGTTAATACATAATTTTTTATTTTGTTTTGGTTTTGTGGGGTTTTTTTGTTGTTGTTGTTGTTGGTTTTTTGTTTGTTTTTTTGTTTGTTTGTGGGGTTTTTTTGGTTTTTTTTTTTGTTGTTGTTGTTGTTGTTTTTTTGCAAGGGATATTTCCTGGCTTGTTCTTAAGCAAGCACTCTCCTCCTCATCCCTTCCCTAGGGTTTGCCTTTCAAGGTTTCCTGACTCCACGGCTGGCCAACTCTGGGAGCAAGCAAGACAGCTTGTGTTGACAGAAACAGGGACAGCTGGGCAGACTAGCCTGAAAAGACATTTAAGTAGTCCAATAGTCTGTGTTAGGTGGCTGAGGTTCAATACAAATACCCAGTAGCAGACTCCAGAACTCCAGGTGCTGGAGGTGGCCATGACACACTTTTTCTTTACGCTGATCCAGAGAAGGCTTGTGCAAAGTGTTAGCTTTGTTGATTTCACTGTACTAGTCACAGCATGGGAAATTAAAGAGTCATAAGCATATTTCACTGCTATTGTTAGGACTAGAGAGTTAATAATAATCATCTCACGGTACTGCATTAAACACATACCAGAAATATAAAATGCGAACAAAGAAATTTGCTTGTACTATGACAGATCAGTTATTCTGTTACTAGTCCCACCTTTCTGCCTTACTGAGATGGTTGCTTTCAAAGCATTACAGAAAGAGAAAATTCACTATGTTGCTAAAAGGATTCAAAATCCAGGCAGACTTGAATCAAAAATGTTACAGTATTTCATGTAATTTTCTCATTAAAAACAAACAAAAAACAACAAAACAAACAAACAAACAAAAACAAACAAAAAAACCTCTGTAAGAAACTACTTATTTTCATCATTTCCTTAAATGCTATCCAAATTTGATCTTGGCTACACTGTGCTGGTGGCAAATAATGAACTCTCAAAATCCACATCCTTTAGAAATACAGCTCCAATTGCTTAACAACTGACACATGAAAATCCACAGATGTTCCTTTAAGGCTGTCATAGCTTGTAACACTTTACCTGAGGCTGCTAAAGTTTATCGTGATTGTTCAATAAGAGCAGGGACATTTGAGAAATGTCTTTCTCTGCAGATTTTAATAACAGAAGGCATATACGAAGTACAGCGAAGACACCTCGGACACAAAATGTGCAAGAATCCTCAAAATTAAATAGCACTCCTCTGACTTTGTTTTGCAAATAAAGCAGGAAAGCAGAGAGCTATATATTTCCCACTTTCCCGTTCTCCTCTTTCTTCCTCTCCCCAGGGCATCAGAACTGTTTCACTGAGTAATCACAACTCATTCATTGTAGTTATAAGCATGGAATCAAATTCAGAACCTCGGGCTAACACTTATGATTTTACTATTGCCTATCATTATTATTAATATTTTTAACAAGACAGGTGAGATCATTACAACACCTCTCCCAAAAGTATAGATTAAGAAAGTGTTGAACAGATAATCAAAGAAAGAAAAATAAAGCACGCAGCAGGTTAATTCATTTCCAGCCTCTCTGCTGCTGAAATTGATTCTTGTCATTCCAAGGTTCGTTACATTGAGCACCAGAATATAAATTGTGCACAGGGAGGACTGAATCAGTTTTAAAGAAAAATGTTTTCCCTGTGAGTACATCTTAGCAGTGGCACAAGATGCCCAGGCAGGGTAGTGTCTGTCCTCACAGGTTTTAAAACCCAATAGGATCAAGCTCTGAGCAACCTGGCCTGACCCTACAGCCTACCCTGCTTTGAAGTTGGACCAGAAACCTCCAAAGGTCCCACCTAATCTAAGAGACCTTTTGATCCTTGTGGTCAGAGGACACTCAAAGAAATCTGCTGAGGGAAGACTAAAATCAAAGAAGCTTTTAGTCAGTGGCTTTACATTTTGTAACGCTGGACATAGCTGTTGTGATGCTTTCCAAATATATTTTTTGCTACTGTTTGCTACTAGAGATGGATTTGTGTAGGTTTACATGTGAATTACTATTAGTTCATGAGCTAGCAGTCCTAAGCACTCATATTTAAGAAACTGTTACTGCTTGAGCACCTCTCCTCAGAGCACTTGCAAAAATAAAACATGAAAAAAAAAAGATAATAATAATAATTTAAAAAAAAAATCATACAAAAACTAGAAAACAGTTCTTCAACGTGGCTAGGATGATTAGTGTGCTGCACAGAATAAAAGAAAAGGAAAAAAGGAGTAGTATATTATCTCCTTAAAAATGTGGAATGAGACTATTACTTTTTCTGCCTCTTAATATATTCCACTGTCACATTTTGTAACTACTTTTAAATAGCATTCTGTATGAAATAACAGACAATGAAAAGGTATTTTCAAATAATAGATGTTTCTTTTTTGTGGTTATTCTGAGAAAACCAACGACAACGATATGTCGTTAAAGGAAAAATACCAAAGAAGAGAGTACAGGAGTTGCAATTAAATTCACTCTCTACCAAAACCCAGAGAATATAAAAAGAAGATTTTTGATATTTACTTTTCCTTTTGAAAATCAGATAATCTAGTCACTTCAAATACACCCCCTTCAAACTCCAGTACAAGAACTGCAATCAGAACCACTACTTCCATTTCTAGGTTGTCAATATTTTTAGAGATGAAGGGAAACAACATCTCAGTTTCTTCTGGCTTGCCAGGCCCAAAGCCCTCAATGAGGGGATTCACTTCAGCTTCCATCCACCTTTCTATCAAGAGTATGCCTATAAAAGCAGGGTACCAACTGAAACCACCATTACTTGAGAAATAATTTATTCTTGTTTTTGATTCATTTTCACTCACCATATGTCTTGCCTCTTAAACTAAGCAGCTTAGATTAGGAATTTTCCTGTATTATGTGGTAATGTACTGCAGAGCACAGCAGGATTCCACTAATATTTGGGACAAATATCTGCCAGAGATAGACAAATACATACACATACACACTCACACAAAAACCAAGACTATCAGAGCTATAGAAAAAAATATAGACAGATTAAAAGGAAACTTGTTTGTGATACAATTGTTTTTACTATGCTAAGCATAGCAATTTCTATCACATTATAAGCCATTTATGCCTTGATTTCTTAGACAGCATAAATAAATCTTGACCTGGAGGCTGCATGATAAACAGAAGTCTTCCTGCAATTTACCATTTTTAGACACATTGCTGAGGACTTTAAAGGTGATATTTATTCCCTAGATGTGCAGAAAAGTCAGTGTTCAAACAGTACTTAGGGTCTACCATACACTGGGGTGCATCAGGCTGGGCAGGAAGGATTGTCCCACCCTGCTCTTCACTGTACTCCCTCACCTCAAGCACTTTGTGCACTTTTGGGCATTGCATAAAAAAGAGCATTCCAAGAAGTGTTATGAGGATGGTAAAGGGTCTAGAAGGCAAGATGTGCAAGAACTAACTGAGGCCCTTTGGCCTTCAGTGAAGGCTGAAAGGAGGTTTTATGGCTGCAGGCAGCCCATGGAAATGACATGGAATTGTGTCGGGGGAGGGCCAAGTGTGGGTTAGGGAAAGGTTCTGAACCAAAGGTGTGTGGGCACATAACAGGCTGCCCAGCACAGTGGGTGCAGCCCCAAGCTGCCAGAGTTCAAGAAGCACTTGGACAACGATCCCAGACACAGAGTTCGAATTTTGTGTGGTCCTTTGTGGAGGCAGGAGCTGAACTTGAAGAACCTTGTGGATCCTTTCCAATTTGGAATATTCTATGGTTCTACTTCTAAATATTTTACTGCAAATGAACCATGTAATATTTTTTGGGAAAAAAAAAAAAAACAAAACAAAACACTGTGGTGTCTTATATTAAGTTGTTCTGTAAATATACAGGAAATAAGTAATTATAGGCATTTGGTGTGGCCCTATTGAATGGTAACCGTCTGGGCTCAGATTTTTGCAGTCAGCCCACCTTGCTGGACAGAAGAGAATGCTTCCTGTTTTGGAGATCTTTACTGTGTTTCCAAAGATCATGAACTTATTCACAAATTGGATGTGTCCTGCAAAGGATCAGCAAAATGATCCAGAGGTTAGAGTACCTACCTTACAAAGAAAGGCTAAGTAATGCAGAATTGTCCAGACTAAAGAAAAGAAGGCTTTGGTGGGATATAACAGCAGCTTTCTTATACCTGAATTGTGCAATGACAGGTTTTGCTAATCTCTTTTCCAAGTCCATCCAGTTAAGACCCATTTCTCTCCTAATTTCCAGAAGCAGTAAATCACAAAGGAATAAGGAGATACCAATTCACATAGGAAGAAAGCAGCTACATAAGCCTCCTCAACTGCTTAATAAGAAAAGACATTGCATCTTAACATCTGATGAGGGGGAGGGAGGTGCTTGCCTTGATCAATTTCTTCACAACGTCAAAGAGAAGTGGAAACATAATAACTAAACAAGGTCTCTCACCAAACTTCAGTCTCACACCTAACACCAAGCACCAGACAAGACTGTCTTTTTAAGGATGGGGAAGGGAGCTTCTTGTCATGTGCCTGCTTGTATCATACAGACATCAAAAGAAACTCATTCTTATGATTTGCTACAGAAAATTTACTTCACAGACTCCTGGCAAACATCTCTACAGTTGGAAAAAAATAGAATTCTTTCTTCAAGTTATCAGCTTTCACACATCTTATTATAGCAGCCTCCCTGCTGAAATTCATGCATGCTGATGACAATGCTGGTACACACACATGTCATCTGAGCTGTTTATAGCCACCCTTTTATTTAATGCATCTCATCTGCCAGGTTTTTTGCAGGTTTTGTCTGCTTTATCATGTTATCGTTTAAGTCTTTATCTATAAATCAAACTGATATATAAACCACTTTGTCATCTTTTGTTTTACAACAGATGTACAGTAAGCAGACTGCTTCTGAATATGAAAAAATGGGAATGAAAACACTGGCTGAAGTATGTGTAGAATTTCTCTTTTTTTAAAAAAAAGGATTTTGTTACTAATAACCAATGACACAGAAAAATGGATGTTTTTGCACAGAATATAAGAGGAGGAAAAAAAAGTAAGATGATGATACTCTTCATATACAAATTTGATTTCTTTCTCTCTGTAATCAGGCCAAGGAAAGCAAGCTGAGGGATAACCATATGGAAAAACTAAGGCTGAGTTACTTGCAGGAGGTTGAAACACCAAATTCAGCTGCACAAAAAAAAAAAAAAAAAAAAAAAAAAACGAACTTGACATTTCCACAACTACGCTATACGCTAGTGAGTTTTCACTGACGAACTCTGATCGTTGCCAGCACACACTGACTTCTCCAAAATCCTCTCATGATGATTCCTGTGATATTATCATTGCCGAGAGGACCATAGGTTGTATGACTACTGTAATGTAATCAGTGGAAAAAATTATACTACTTACAACTGTCCAGATCAAAATGCTTCAGAGAATCTGAGTTAGCATTGTTAGAAAGATTTCTTTGCAATGTACAAGATTTCATTTAAGGCACACTGTTCACTCTATTAATAGCATTGTTGTCACTTTTCTGGATATTTCTTTCACTCTAGAGAGTCAAACTGATCCAAAACACAAAACTCTGATTTCCTCCAGAACAAGCAGAAATTTAGGTTCACTGTTATAGGTGAAAACCTATTGTCCAATCTGTTTGACTTTGGCACTGATACAAATCAAAGTAAAAAATCTCAGTAGATGGCTTAGGTGAACAAACATATGCCATACATCCTTATCACTACAACAGCTTAAACATTGAACATGATATTTAACCACATATCAAACACTTCTTTTAGCCTGGAGTATAGTTCTCATTGTTCTAATTATCCACATTAATCTCTTACCTCCTGAACTTCCTAATCTCTTGGTTACAAGCACTTTTGTTTATGATACAACAAAAAAACATATTGAAAAGAAACTCTCATGAGATGCCAATTATTTAAGATTTTGGCAAGTATGAAAAAATATGCAAAAAAGATACAAAGAGTTTACACTTTAGCCAACTAGATTTAAAATTTGATCAAGACTGACAAAGTTAATAATCACTTTTTAGATGTATTTATTTTTCTGGTTCCATTTTAGAAATGTTCCCAAATGACTTCAGATTTCTAAGACTGACTGTAGACACTTTTTATTCCATAATGCCCAAACTCAGCTGTAGCAGTCTTCTTCTACCTAAGCAGTTACTTTCACATAAAAGTAGATTTTTTGAACTCACAAGATGAAATTGCTTTATATGTAAAATTAAATCCTTATATCACAAATATCAGTTAAAGATCAATAAAAGACTGAATATTTTGAGAAAAATGAAAACAGAGATATATAAAGAAAAATCAAATTGTATTGTAGCAATTCTCTCTAAGCAACAGTATTCAAGTCTTTAAAAATAAATGCAAAATATTGGAAATTTCTAGAAGATCCTAAAAAAAGCATCAGCATGGCAGATTTGAGCTACATTTAAGACATCAAGTATAATCAAATTTTCAACATTCATAATTTTATTAATACCACAACTGTTTGAAAACTTTTACAAAATTCTATTATAAAAATTCATCTTAAAAAACCATGATGGTGACCATAAATTTCATCAGGCCTTAGGACTCCAACCTCTAATAAATTCTGTGTCTGAAAATCACCAAACCTGATGTTACCAAAATTTGCTTTTCTCATCTTGGATAAATTTATACTGAAGCCATAAGATTACTAGAAGATTGCCTAATTTCTCACTATCTCCATACTGCTTGTATCCGCTGCAACATTTTAAGACATAATAAGTTATATACTTAACTCCTCCTCTGATAATTTTTACTCCTCAATACAGGGAAGGATTTACTTGCAGAGCTGCACAGAAAATGAAACACCTCAAAATTTTCCTCAAAGCAAAGCAAACAGAAGTAGAAGCATTTCTTTTAGGTACTTTTGCTCTTCCTTAATTCATGTTAAAATTATTAGTGTATAACAGAAAATTATGTATTTAAGATTCTTTACATTAATATTTGTGAAGTTTTGTAGCACATAGTGGAATTATTCATTTCTGTCACTTAATATGATGTACCTGAAGAAAAAGATACTCAAGTGCTGTGTATTAATTGGCTTTTGTTTGGTTGGTTTTATTATTATTACTATTTACAGCAGCACACAACATCAGCACCACAGGGGGCAGAAGCAAATTTGACACAGCGTAACTAGGAATGAAGGTCTACTTTTGAAATACACAATGCAAATGTTTTTCATCCCCAGCAATAGATCAAAAAAGAAACAAACACACACACACACACACACACACACACAAAAACACAAACAAACAAAAAACCCCATTATTTTAAATCTATTTCTCTGAAAAAAAGTATTACTCATACGAAAGAATTCCCAGCATTGTACAAATTCTGTAGTCCAGCTGGTGGTATGGTATTTAACAAAACAAGAAGCCCATGACTGTAGCCTTTTGGTTAGACCAATTTCTGAATAGCTATCAGCAGGCTTGGGGACTTGTATATATTGGTCATGATACAATAGTTCTAACACCATTTTTCTCATGTTAATCGAGCCCTGAAGTAATATTTCCAGACAGTACATACATGATTCAGATTTAGAATAAAAGCCTCTATCTCTTAGAGTCCAATTCAATAGACTATCATGCCCCTAATTTTGTCCTGAGTACTAATTTGTGTTCTCCTGAGTAATTTAAAAATAAAACACTTGCTTTTTAAAATGGAGGTCAAGTTGAATATTCAGTGCTTGGGTCACATTTCAGGACTTACTGTAGAACTAGTCGTAAGCAGGCACAGATGGGAGAAATAGGCAGCACAGCAGGAAATCAGGACTCCAGTGCCTGCAGCTATTTGAGCCTAGTATACAGCAGTCATCACTGCTATACTAACTACCAGCATGGATCTAAATGAAAAAATATGGTCACTCAGGAAAGAGGGAGGAAAGGAGAGATAGAGCAACTAGCCTGGTAATTTCTTGATTAAAGAAAGGAAAAACATCACTTAAGAAACAAGATGTCTTCACTGAGCTGAGAAACAGATACCAACCAGTCTCCATAGGATTCAATTAAAAGGCTTTAGATTTTGCTTTCAGACACAGTGCGATGTCTGCTGGTAACAGGCTCTGGATGGACTTTGCTACATCTGGAAGTTCTACATTCAAGCCATGCAAGTCTTGATACATTTTTTGAGGAGAATGTTTTATTTTATCATCTTAAATCTCCAGAGCACAAGTCAATTAAGACAGAAAAGCACTCTACTCAGACTGAGAGTTCACACTGCAGGGCAACTTACTCCACTGTAGAACAGATAATGGTCTTAAGCACTTTGCAAAGCCCCAACACACACATCTCTGGCTACTAGAAGATCAAAACTAATCATCCCACCATTCAGAAAAGTGTGATTCGCTGGAATATGCTTTTACTGTTTGAAAATGAAAGGAAAACTATTTATTTTCTCTTGGCTGGAGGGCTTCATTTAAGAATGTGGATTTCACAGAGGTGTGAACAATGTACAGAAATAGTACTGTGTATACGTCTCCTTGATAGTATTTAACCTCTTTTGAAACTGTATCCGTTGATGTTTTTAATAAAAGGTTTGCAAAGGAACTGAGGTTTCTGTTTTTTTCCCCAAGGTCTGACTTACTTTTATAGGCGTGACAGCCAATTTTGCTCTTGATTGCTTATACATAACTCTCACCAAAACCAATCAACAGATTTTTGCATTAATATATGTGGCCAAAGGCAAGAGGGACAGCATTAATGCTGGATTTTCAAAACTATGCAGAACAAACTCTTTTTCTTCCATGAAAGCCAAAAGGGATTTTACCATTGTCTTCTGATAAAGACCATAGATTAATCAGTTGGGAACGCTTAGAAAAGCCTCACTCCAATTTGCACATACTACTGCTTGTGTAATCTCAGTATCACAGTGTTCAAAGAAGTCACAGGCCTGTAGTCCACACAGTATGCAGCTTTTGCATAAAGCTACAGTATCAGTAAAGAAAGCCAGCAAATGAAAGCAAGTGTTTGACATGCAAGGTAAACCTGAGTTCACACAAATTTTGCAGCACATTTTGGCTGACAATCCATCTTTTAGAGGAATATTAACTTGCACCATATTTCTCAGTATCCAGCCTTTTCCCTAAAAGAGGGGTTCTGTACCTCTGACCTTCCCAAGAGTCATATATATAAGTTTAAGGACATAACTGCTGTGCCATTTTAAACCCTAAAATAATCACACCAGGCAATGACCTAGTATCACACTTCATCTTCTGCAGTTCTTAGTATTTCCTGGAGTAAATGCTGTGCAACCTTTTAAATCAGAAAGGCACATAGTCATTAAGAGCCACAATTTCTGGAGCTGAACAATTCTAATATTACAGCTAAAATGTTATCTTCAAACACAACCTTTATTTCCAAAGCAACTTGCATCCTGAAATCATTCAAAAAATTTTTTCTTTCATTTCTCTTAGGAAAAATAAATAAATAAATAAATAAATAAATAAATAAAGGAAAAAAAAGAAAAAAAGAACATATTCTCCATTAGCTCATAATTCATTATGTTAGCAAAATAAGCTAGCTTTGTAGCTAGACTGTAATTTACCCAGCGCCCTTTAGCTGATGAAAATTGTCTAGGCTGAAATTATTGTTTACTACAAGTGTTAATGCTTCATTTTCTGCTCTGCTTATAGTTTGCTTCATTATAATGAAAACAGGCCCAGTCTGGACACCAATTCTGCAGTTGTTCATTCATCACTTCTTGTTAACCAGTGAATAGCAGCCTGCTGCTCATTGCAGTCCAAGCTCCCAAGCCCTTTTGTATCCAGTGAATAATTCCACTATCAGATCCAGACTGACTAATGAAATGTACTTGCCTTTTGGGTGGTTCTGTGTCACAAAGCCTTTCTGAAGTCATAATACATTACATCTTTTTCTTTACCCTTGTCAAGTCTCATTGACCATCTCTCCTCAGAGACGTTAATTGGATATGTGAAACATGGCCTCCCTTTCATTAAGCCACACCATCTTTCTGACCAGTCTGTATCTGCCCAGTTTTCCCCCAACTTTATTTTAATCAGCAGCTCAAATCTTTCCAAAGTCAAAGGTTACATGTGCACATATGCATTTTCTCCTCATTTATCCTTTAATCCTCCACTAGCTTATAAGTATTACAACCCAATGAATTCCCAGATCTAAAGACTAAAGGAACCTCCCTTTTCCTGCACCTATACACAGACAAGTACACTCCCCAAAGAAAACAAGAAAATAAATGAATCATTATTTCTTTAAGCTCTGATATCAGGGCTCACCAGTAGAATTATAGAAATCTACTTTGTTTTGAATTAGCAGATAATCTATCAGCTTTTCTCAGTGGGTCATTGTTATGATTTCTAAGTTAGCAGTTAAATTACCTGTCTGAGTAATCTCAGTCAAGTAAGGAAGGTTTTCGAGAGGTCAAATTCTATAGTAAATCTGCCTGTAAACTTGAGATAATCAAACATTTCAGGATTAAAAAGAAACCTAGGAGAATCAAGTATATATATTTTAATTAAAACACACTCAACAAATGTCCATTATTACATCAAGTTAAAGTGCTTCATAAAATCAAGATAATGTCAAAATGATATGGGAAAAACAGAATGGAACAGGAAGAAAAAAAGTAAATATGCAATCACAAAGACTGTAAAAATTTAGTGCTGGAATGACTTATTAGGCACCTAATTGAAAGCTTCAGCTTTCTATGTGCAGTTTCATTGAAGTTTGAGGTATTTTCTGTTCTATATGATCGGTAGTGAAACATAATTCTAGGATTTTGTGGCTGATGGAGAAACAGAGTGAGTTCTGGCAGTTTTGAATCAAATCTCTCTTTATTCCCAGTGCCAGTATCCCACAGAATCAGTACTCCTCCAGCACAGCCCCAAACTTATTCTTAAAAATTCTTAGCTATACAAAATAAAAGTAATTCTTAACTTCATCATTAAAATCCATACTATAGTACCTCCACCCTGCTCCCCACCATCACATCATATGTGGGAGTTTTAGATCCTTCTAATGTAAAGAATTTCTCAAAACATGAGTTTTGTTCTTGATTATTTCTATGTAGAAGCAAGAGAAAATCAAAATCCTTCATTAAATTTTACAGCTTCCCATCTTTCCGTAGCTTGCTGGCACATGAAAGTTTAAAGCTGTGTGGAAGAAGTTATCTTGCCAACCACCCAGCAAGCCACTTAAAATTATGTTCTTGATTCATTTTCCCTCTCCTCCAATCCTCCCTGCCAATCTGCCTAGTGAAGATAGATTTAAAGAAGTCATTCTGTTTCAGAGAAAAATCTACATCTTCTGTCATAAGTTTCCTTTCAGTATTCCCCCACAGGGCCTGCAGTCTTTCTCATCAACCCCTTACTCCTTACGCTTTACATTTGTATAACCATATATTATTCATATTCACGTCCCATGTAATTTTCCTTTCATTTTCAATCTCAGATTTCTTGATCATTTCTGTTTTCCTTTTTTCTTTTGCCTTCTATATCCTCTCTTTCAGAACTAACATTTCTGACTTATCCTAAGGGATTTCTTGGAAATGAGATGTTAGCCCTCAGTGGGATTTTCTTGGCAAAATATTTAAAAATAAATAAATTAGAGACATCTTGGCTGCATTTTTCCTGGCCTTGACTTCCTCCTATATTTCCCTGGTCATCCATATTGATCATTTCTGCCACTTCTTGAATATTTATTTCTTGACTAGATACATACTGTATTTTCTGAGCTCATGGTAAATTCCCTTTGGTAGTTTGCACTCATTTCACTGCGAAGTGTATTTTGCTCAGAGGTATGCACAACTACATTACTACAGAGATTTATAGCACAGTACTGGACTACAGAGGCAGAATGACTACAGTTATCACACAGCAGTTGAAAGTTTTCAGTTTTGTGCAGGGAATGTTATATTGCCTATTACAAGAAATTCTCCTACTATTTCACAAAACATCAAAGTAAATGAAATCTACATTATTCAGGTCAACATGAAGTGGATTATTTCTGATTCCTTGACGTGAAACTATATCAGAAGATCAACTCTCCATTATTTAATCTATTGTAATGTCTGTTGCAGTAGAAAATGTTCTCATCTAAACCATAATTTCCACTAACCCGATGTTAGCCATTCACTCCCACATACAATAAACTGAATCAGTAACACTGCACAAGAGCTGAGTTCATCAGTGTTAGCTCACTGCACACCTCAGCAGGAGGTGTCTTGGCTCACCAAGTGTTCATATCTCTCATGCACACACGTGTTATCCTCCAATGCACTTTTTTGCAGAGTAACCAATTTCAGACTGCTCTTTGGGCTGTTGCACTTATTCCTACAACTGTGCCCATTCGTGCAACAGTGCTGGGTGTCTGTCACATGCTGTAACCAGTGGCACGGAAAATACCATCTGTGGACCCATTGCAGCCCTCCTATCTCACCATACTCCTACACCCTGGCCAGCTGCCGGCCCAGTCACAGCTGCCCCTTGCTGCAATGCCATACGCCAGCCTGGCACAAAGATGGGAACAGGGCGCTGAGCCACCCGGGATGGACAGCATGTTGTGGCCGGGTGGCTGTCAGCCCCTGAGGCAGCTCTCTAGAGATGTGATCAGACGGGCCCCCCAAGCACCTCGTCTGCATCCTGCTAATTGAATGTGGCACCCACGAGGGACCTGCGCTCACATTACTGTATCTGATCCGAGTGAAACAATTGCTTCAAAGTAATTGCTCTGGCAGACAGCTCATGGCAGGAACGCTGCAGTCTGTTGTGCTAAGCCCTCACACCCACTGCAGCTCTTTCTCCAGCTCCACCAGCAGGGAACACCGCTGTGCTACTCTGTATTGCTTTTCTTATTGAATCAAATGATTCTTAGAATGCTTTTTGTAGAATTTTACATTTCTTAAACAGTTTTTTGAAACAAAGCCCAAGAGATATGCAAATATTTAAATTAAGTGAAGTGCAGAAACCCAGGGCCATGTGCTCAGCATTTATCCACAGTACCCCCCCACCACATACACACATATACAAATCCCACAAACAAACCTGAACCTATAGGAATAGCACCAACTTGTCCATCTTCTCCTGACTTCTACTGGAGTTAGTGTCCCATTTGTTTTTTTCCCATGTATCTTTGAGATCAGAGCTCCCCATCAACTCTACATCTCTGCCACTGCAAAAGAACAGTCAGCAGCATCAGGGCTCAAGAAATTACTCCTGCCTACAAACCATGCAGGTAAAACTTCCAGCAACATTGGCTGATAGGACAGTACCAAGAGAGCACATCAGAAACTTCAGAGATTAGAAGCTGGCACAGAAAAACTGTTGTAAGGACAACACATCTCTTTTAGAACTTTAAAATATATACACATATACTTAGAATATACTAACACAGAGAGATTTGCAGTGTGAGATATGAGTCCTCTGCAGGAAGCTTTCATGGAGACAGAGAAGATGACTCCATGCAGCTGGGAGCTTGTTGAGAAAGATGATCTCACAGAAAAGGGCCAATTTTACCAGAGTACAAGGGAGGGGCTCCCATACCTTGGTGGTACCAGAGTCTGAATCTATGCCTTGAATTTGTTTCCACATGTCTGACACTGTTTTTTCTATTGCTTCAAAAGACAGATGCTGACCTTGTGAAAGGCAGATTCTCAAGCCCTGAATCCTGTTCTCAGAGGTACTTCTGATATTGCTTTAAAAAGTTATTGTGTTAAACAGTGCAGAAGTGTATCTGAAGACTTTTTTTTTTTAATGCAAGTTTCCATCAATAATTTAAGTTTTATTATTATTGCTGTTGTTTCATGTTCTTTGTTCCAACTATTCCTCATTGCAATATGTTTTTAGAGCCTCGAGTTATATTTTCTAAATGTCAAGTTTCAAAAAAAAAAAAAAACAAAAACAAAAAACCAAAACAACAAAAAAAACACCAAAACAAAAAAACACACACAAAACATATTGGAAGCTTTATATTAGTCTATATTACAGATTATAACAAACAGGACCCAAGGAAATGGCCACAAGTTGTATCAGATGAGGTTTAGACTGGACATAAGAGGGAACTTTTTCGTTCTGAGAGTGGTCAGGCACTGGAAAAGCTGCCCAGGGAGGTGGTGGAGTTGCCATCCCTGGCAATGCTCAAGAAGCATTGGGCACTAGGAGATATGGTTTAGGGGTTTTCTGTAGGTATGGTTAAGGTAGATGATCTTGTAGGTCCTTTCTAACCTTGTAATTCTATGATTCTATAACCCACATCCTGTGGTTCCAGAAAAATTATTTTAAAAATTATTTTAGTTCATCAAGCTCTCAGTACAGTAATGTACACATTCACTTTCCTAGCTCAAAATAAAACCAGGTATGCTCCTCAGAACTGACAAATATCACTCTGGTTGACTGATCAAGTAAAGCACCTTTTTAAGTTTTATCTACCACCATCTTTGTCCAAGCTAATAAACAGCCTTTAAACCAGCAGGTATACAGAAGACAGAAGAGAAGAGAATCTTTCTGGATTCAGGCTTGACATGAGGAGAGCATGGACTGGACTCTGGGTCTCATTTTGTGAGAAGGCTTCACAGCTCCAAGACAAAGGCAGCAGGAAGTGACTGGTGGGTGCTACGTGGGAATAACAACAAGAGCTGCATCTTTGAAAAAATTTCACTGAGCTTTCCTACAAGATAAGAGCAGGCTCTCATCCAGTCCTTGAGGTGTGTGACTCAGACACAGGGGTTCTGCCTTTGGGTCTGAACAAGGAATAGAGGAAGATAGGTGCACATGCTTATCCATCAGTTTCTTTATCCACAAGGAAATACCATCAGAGCTCTAAAGGAGTGCTAATTTGCTTTCTTGTTTAAGACCGTGTCTTTCACACAGAATCTGTAATTCATACTTTTGCACAGTTGCCTACTACACTGGGTGTTTAACAGTAGACTCCTCAAGGAGAAATCCTACAACAATCCCCTTCTATCCCCTCTCCAATAGCAGTAGCACTTCACTTTTTCCTCAACCCTAACCTTAACCATTTCTCATCTAAGCACCCTGGAGTGATCGCAGAAGATAATGCAGTATTGCACTCTAAAATAAATAAATATAAAACAGTTTTTAATGTCTTTAAAATACCTGTCAGCTAGTATAGGAAAATAGGAAGAAATATTGCCATTACCTTGTCTTCCTTTTATATAGGTTTTCCCCTAGTTTCTTGACTGTTTTTTTTTTTGTTTTTTCCATTGGCATCTGGTTAGCCCTCATGACACAGCCCTATTAAAATTATATATTATCACAGGTACCATTTCTCTAGTGCTGCTGTTCCCACTGGACAGGAGATTTTTCTGATAACACTTTGATGCCCACTATTCAGTGCTTTAATTTCCTGACAAATTCATCATGTGTAATCTATCACTGGGAGTTTTCAACCTCACAGTAATAAAAGCACAGGGCTTGAGGCTTTGTGTAGCATTTGATATATAGATTTTTTTCAGGAATTGCGGATTCCTCTAACAAGCGAATGTCAGGGAAGGAGCACATCTTTGTATTTGTTCATGTTCAGAAATTGTTATGGTACTGTTTAATTGCACAAACCTATGAAAATTTAATTAAATTTAAATTATTGTTTCAGTGCCAAAAAAATCTGATGTGTCTAGTTCCCTGTGTGCTACAACTACACACTAAAAGAAAACACTCACCTTAAACCCAAAGGAGATACACAAGTGTCAAAGCGGTAACATTTTCGCCATCAAAGTATAGCTCAGTACTTTTACCACAAAGCTTAATTGTCCTTTCATGAGCATCAGATAGTGTTAGAAAAAACAGGTGACTTTCAAGGTACTTTTATTTCCTTCTGACAATCATCTACTACCAAAATACTGAATTCAGTCCCAGGGAACATCTTAGACAATTTGAAGAATTTCCGTTCTTTAGAATTTCTTCAGAACCATTACCTGAGGATCAAAATGTTGTGTTTTTTTATTCTGGAGTTCTAACAGCCAGCAGCATTACTGCTTCTCTTTATCTGAGAAGGATCCTTAACATGCAGGATAATGCACATTTTGAAACTAGACAGGGCATAAGACAATAACAAATGAGAAAGAATCAGTGTGCTGCCAGGACAGTGATTCACAAAGGAAGAAGATGAAAGCTGGCAACTACTGTTCTGTGCATTGTTCTTCTCCCAGCATGTTTAAGTTTAAATTAAAGGCTCTTAAGCAAGAATTTTCTGAACTTGCAAAAGCTATCTACACTCCAAGAGGATCTTTTCTTACAGCTTCTGAGCCACTAGTCTCACCTGAAGTATAAAGGCAGTATATATGAGATCAGTTCCAAAGAAAACCTAAAGATGATTTTTGCTTGTCTACACAGAAATACATAGACACGCACACACATGCCTGTTTGCACTTTCATATTAAAACAAGAGCCATCTATATAATGAGTATTTTATTACTCTATAAATTTAATCTAAAGATATCAGATCTTGATATTTATGCATTCAATTCAGCACCACAGATTACACCATCTGATTTCTGGAATACACTTGTTCCACAGCACTCCCTCTTCTACTGTTCAAAAAGTGATTTTAAACTTCAGTGCCCATAACTATGTGCAACAAACATACTTGTTACACATAGAACCAAACCTTTAGCATTCTTCAGTTCCTAGGAAATGAATATAAATGTTGAATGCATCTGGCTGTACTTTGTCATTTGACTAGTTCAAGCGTTACCCACTTTTAGAAGACAAAGACATGCACAAGATGTGTGCAACCCCAAGGGAATGCCTACAAGCATTTGCATTCCTTCAGCTGATGCAAGTTCTTTGTTTACACTGGATGACTAAACATAGAACTGAATCTATCACCTTGCTGCACATCAGGTATCAAACATCACCTGCTTTCAGTTGCCATCAAGTTTTGCTGAAAACAGAGAGTGAGGATTATATAGACCCTTAACTAAACTTCTCAGGTAGCCTTCATCTCTACCATGATCTCACCTACAGACCTTGGAAAGACTTTGCAAAGCCCTCAGAACCATGTTTTATCACTCTTTCAGAAAGAATTTTGCAATCAAGGTGAAAAACAATTTCAAGTAGCATTTCTACTGATTTTCCATTATAATTTTATGATGTTTATAAATCTATAATTCCACAGACAAAATTATTAACGTTGAAGGCCTGCAGCAGTTTCTTTTTATGAGCAACCTTTTTTTCTCTTCAACCCTGACTGAAATGATTATGAAGGATCCCAAGACATTTAATTCCTACATGGTAGCAGCTGAGGCTGTAAACAAAGTTTGTTTTTGGAACTCATTCTAATGATAAAATTCATACTTCTGAGGGCACCCATTCCTGGCTGCTGACAAATAAATCCCATTGATGAATCCATCAATTTTCTCCTCAGCAATGTGAGTCTGATCCTTCTCTGCCGTCCGTACATCCATTGTGCACATTATTTACACCACAGTTCAAAAGTTCAGAGTTAGGCTGTCCACAAACAATGTTTACTACTCTTTAATGCTAATATATCCTGGACATAAGATACCCTAATTGCTGTCTAATCAGTTCAATAACACAACTTCAGTCCCTCTATGTGCCTGTACCTGCAAATATCCTTCCAATAACAGTGGGTGCAAGCAAGAGAAAAATAGTCAAATCTTCCTCCTCTGGCTCAGAAATGTTTTTTCAGTTCACTGCATTCACTTCTTACCCGTGCAACTGCTCAAAGTTTGAAACCCACTTTCCCACACACCTGTTATTCTGTCAGTCACAGGATGAGCACCTTACTTCCAGATCTCTAAAACTCACAAGGCTTGCCCTCACCAATAAGAAACAAACCAAAAAACTGGGCAAGGACCAGTGGGTCACTGAAGCCAGAGCTGCCACATAATGCTAGTTCTTTAAAGCAGCCAAGGTGCTGCCAAGGTGCAGGTATTCATCAGCCACTTGTGTTTCATTTCCTCACAGCAGACATCAAAAGCCAAAAAGGCACCTGATGAAACATTAAGGAGCATCAGGGTAGGAGAAGAGGGAGGGGTTAACAAAGGAACTAAGTGTATAAAACATAAACAACAGAAGTTAATAACCACCACAGAAGGCTCTGTTACACTGAGAAATTAGTCAATTTCTCAAATTCCAGATCTCCCAGAAGATGCTTGAGATACAAGTCAGAGAGCTGACAGATGTAATATGAGTTGGGAAGTGATTTCAAGAAAGAAAACCCTAGCAACCAAGAGACCTGTGAGACCTGTGGCAGAACATGCAGTGAGGATGGAAGATGATGAAAGTTGAAAAAGCAGCATAATCTTCTAATACCAAATAAACAAATTTGAAAAACTAATGGGAATTACTATTTTGCCTTCCCATTATTAACTCTTTCCAAAGCTCCTGCAGGTAGATACTTTGATCTTTTCAAGTACTTACGCTTAGAAAATCTTCTATTGCAGTTTGCTCCTTTGAGCCAGCTGAGGTGAAATGAGAGCTGAAAAACAACATGCCTTGCTTAAATAGTTGTCTTCATTCCTTTTACATACTAGCATTCCCCTCTCTCCAATATTGTCTTATATATTAGGAATTATAATTAAATCAGCAGCTCCAAGAGATCAGGCACACTGATGTCAGATGGGATTCAGCTGACCAGGAAGGACAAGAATATACTAGGCAGCAAGCTGTCTGGGTTGGTCACCAGAGTTCTAAACTAAATTTGATAGAAGAGGGAGATGTACTTCTCAGTGACAGAGAAGAGTCAAGTAACACTGTCACTTTAGTAAGCAGCAGGGGAAACCTCAGATTTGTCCCAGAGGAATCTGGGAGGGCTACCCCAAGAATGTAACATGTCTGATTGCCCAGCTGGAGTGCCTCTACACCAATGCATGCAGCACTGGAAATAAGCATGAGAAGAAAGATATTGTGATGAAACTAGAAAATTATTACCTGTTAACCCAGAAATATGGTGGGATGAATCACAAAAATTGAATGCTATGATTGAGGATTACATGCTTTTTAGAAGGAATAGGCAGGGCAGGATGGGCCGGGTGTTGCCTTCTGTGTTGAGAAGTGGATAGATTGTGTAGAGTTGCCTCTAAGAAACAGTCATTACCAGGTTGAGAGCTTATGGGTTAAATTTAGGGACCAGACCATTTAAGGACATCCAGTGGTCAGGGTCTACTACAGGCTGTAAAATCAAGGGGAGCCTATTGACAAAGCCTTCTTGCTTCAGCTACAAGAAGTGTTGTGCTTACAAACTCATCCAGATGGGGATTTCAACCACTTGAATGTCTTCTGAAAAAGCAACACAGTGGGCTGCAAACAATCCAGGAAACTCCTGGAATTTGTTGAGGATAACTTCCTGGTCCAGGCATAGGACATACAAACCAGAGGTGAAGCTTTATTGGACCTGGTGTTCACCAATAGAGATCATTGGAAGAGATCATTAAAAAGGTTAAGATTGGAGGCAGTTTGAGCTGTAGAGTCCATGCCCTGACCAAGTTTGTGATCTCAAAGAATGCAGGCCTGGTAAAGTGCCTAAACTTTAGGGGAGCAAGCTTCAGGCTGCATAAGGAACTGTTGTATAGGATCCTCTGGGAATCCTTAGGGACAAAGGAATCGAACATTACTGGCAGCTCTTTAAGGACACCTTTCTGACAGTACAAGAGTTCTCCATCCCCCAGCATAAGAAATGAAGCAGAGGAGGAAAGAAACTGGTATGGCTAAGCAAAGAACATGCTGGTCAAACTGATGGAAAAGAACGAAATATACAGGCAGTGGAAGCAGGAATGAACACCTGGGAAGAATACAGGTATGCCATCCAGTGTAGAAACTGGATAAGGAAAACCAAGGTGCAGACAGTGCAAAACTCATTGAGAGATCTGAAAAATAATGAGAAGAGGTTCTATAGGTGCCTTGGTAGAGAGAAGGTAAGGAGAGTGTTACAGTTGATACCATGGTAGGAAGGGATACCATCCAGGGGGACCTAAAAAGCCTTGAAAAGTGGGTGCACGTGAACCTAATGAAATTCAACAAGGTCAAGTGCAAGGTGTTACACTTGGGCCAATGTTACATCCTGCCTGATAATTTTTAGTCACTCTTTCTTTCTCTTTCCTTAAAGTCTACAATACAAACACACAGAACCTTTGTTGCCTATGTGTTACTGTCCCTGTACCACCACAGCCACCATCTCCATTTCCACTATTTCATCCCCAGCCATTTCTATTGTGAATTCAGACCTACTGTTCTTGAACAGCTTTGTTCACAGAGGGAGTTACCCTCTGATCTGGACTCCTGACCTGAGCATCACCCACCTGCTTTACATGGCACAAACAGTACACACTGAAAGGAATGAGTAACTAGGCACTCCTCAGCCTCCTGCTGGTTGCTTAATCATGGCTCCTGCCCAATCACATACAGGACAAATGGGCTCAGTAATAGTGGTACATCCATCAATAGTGACCAAGATTTTTAATTTATTTTCAGAAAGCAAGAGTTGTTGTATATATGATTTTAGCTCACTAGGAAATAACAATTATTTGATTTTACTGACATGTAGAGAGAGAAGAAAAACAAATAAATAAACAAAAACCAAACCAAACGAAAACAAAAAACAACCAAAACTAATTCATATTTAGAGGTTCAGGAACAGAATGTCTTCCTATGCTGCAAGATGAGCCAGTAAAGAAAAGACCAGTGCGGATGAACAGAGAACTTTTTCTGAGACTCAAAGAGAAAAAGGTAATCTACCCCTGTGGTAGAAGAGACAGGCAACTTGGGGAGCATACAAAGAAACTCTAAGGATATGCAAGAAGAAAACTAGAAAAGCAAAAACCAAGCATGAACTCAACCTGACCATTATAGTTAAGGAAAACAATTTTTTTTTACAAATATACTAACAGTAAGAGGAGGTCTAAGAAGAATCTCCATCCTTTACTGGATGTGGAGGGGAACAAAACACTGAGAATAAGGAAAAGGCTGAGGTTCTCAATGCCTCCTTCACACCTGTCTTTAAAAGTCAGACCAGTTATCTTCAAGGTACCATACCCCTTGACTTGAAAATCTTGGATGGGATTCAGGTAGAAACATTTGGAGACCAACTATTCCACCTAGACTGTCACAATTCCAGGGGGCTTCACTTGAGAATGCTGAGAGAGCTGGTAGAGGTGATAGCCAAGCCACTTTTTGCCATTTATGAGCATTCCTGGTAAACTAAAAGGCCCTAGAGAACTGGAGGCTTGTCAGTGTGACTCTTATCTACAAGAAGTGTTATAAAGAAGGCCTGTCAGCCTGATCTCAGTATCAGAAAAAGTTATGGAGTAGGTCATGTCCAATGAGATCTCACTGCATATGCAGGACTGCCAGGGAATCAAGCCTAGCAAGCATGGATTCACAAAAGGCAGGTCCTGCTTCTCCAGGCTGATCTCCCCTTCTATGACCAAATGACCCACCTGGTGGATGAGGGAAAGGCTGTTGATGGAGTCCACCCAGACTTTAACAAAGTCTTTGATGTTGCCTCCCACAGTACCTCCTGGAGAAGTCAGCAGCCCACTGCCTGGATGTATGTGCTCTTTGATGCATAAAGAACTCTCTTGCAGGCAGGTTCTGAAGTGTAATAATAAATGGAGTTTAATCCAGCTGGAGACTGGTCACAAGTGGTGTTCCCCAGGGGTCAGTATTGGAGCCTATCCTCTTTAAAATCTGTACTGATGATCTGGATGAGGGGATTGAATGTATCCTCTAAGTTTGCAGATGACACCAAGTTGTCAGGAAGTGTCAGTCTGCATGGGGGTAGGAAGATCCTGCAGAGGGATCTGGACAGTCTGGAAAGCTGGGCTGAGGCCAGCAGGATGAAGTTCAACAAGACCAGCTACACATGAGCAAACACTGTCCTCAAGAAGCCAAGAAGGCTGATAGCATCCTGGCTTGTATCAGAAATATTATTGCCAGAAGAAGCGTGGAGGTGATCATCCCCCTGTACTCAGCTCTGGTACTCAAGTCTTGTGTTCAGTTTTGGGTGTCTCACTGTAAGAAAGACACTGAGGCCCTGAAGCACTTTCAGAGACAGTAAGAAAGCTGATGGAGGTTCTAGAGCACAAACCTTATTAGGAGCGGTTGAAGGAACTGGGATTGTTTAGTCTAAAGAAGAGGGTACTTAAGGGAGAGCTTGTAACCCTCTACAAGTACATGAGTGGCGATTGTGGTGAGATGGTAGTTGTCCCCTTCTGCTGTGTAACCAGCAATAGGACTAGAGGGAATGGTTTCAGATTGCATCTGGGGACATTCATGTTGGATACTAAAAAAAATTTCTTCTCTGTAAGAGTGGTCAGGTGCTGGAACGGGCTACTCAGAGAGGGAGTTGAGTCCCTTAGCCTGGAAGTGTCCAAGAAACACTTAGATGTTGTACAGTGGGACATGGCTTAGGGAAGGAAAGAGTGGTGGTAGGTGGATGGTTGGACTGGATAATCTGGACATCTTTTTCAACACTGGTGATCCTATGATTCTACAATTCTCAGAATCACAGAACCTCCAAAGTTGGAAAAGACCTGCAAGAACAGCCCAATTATCCACCATCATTATACATCATTATGAATTCAAATGAATACCACTGCATTCAATGAAGCTGCTCCAGTAAGTGTCCAAAGTATCTCATTAATTGTACATTGTAAGGATTGCATTATACATTATCTGCAATGAAGAAAATTCCACATGCTTTGACACATAAAGGTTTGAGCATGCAAGACATCAACAACTGAAAAAATTAACATTCAGTAGTTGACTTGTGAAAAATGGAAACAAAAAGAAGGAAAAAAGAAAAAACACAAAGCTCACGACAACTTCCTGACAGGCTTCTGCATAGTCAGTTATGTACAGAAAAAAAAAAGTAATATCAGCATTTTGCTTTTTTCAGCATTATCAGAAATTTTATATACCCCACTATCTACATAATAGTTAGAAACATTACATGTAATTTTCTAGAGGATCACAAAAGTAATTTATTGATGCCTATTGTGAAAAATTATATATATATAAAAATATATATGTGGCTGTGACAGCTGGTTGCTTTCCCACCTTCTCCATCTACACACACGGTATAAGATCAATTTTCCTTCCTCTTGTAGCTTGGTATTGCAAGTAATTCAGATGGCGTCCACATCAGTCATGTAAGAAAAATTGGTGTAATAAGGTTAGTTAGCTAGACCTCCTGTGAGATTTCCCCAGTGCTGCACCTAGTTCCTCCAAACCTGATGGCCTCCCTCACTCCCTTCACAGTATGGTGGAGCTGGCAAGCTCAGCGTAGAGCCAGGAATGAGACCTGGCACCAGTGCCTAAATTCCTGCTGGGAATTACAGACACAGCAAAGACTGACTTTAAATGAATCTGACTTGAACAGACTCTTCTCCTCCTCCCCAATAATGCTTTAGTCTCTCCAAATGTCTGACTGTTAAATGTCACCTTACTATAATTTCCTCTTTTGCAAACTTGGAAGTCAAAACAGATAGCAGCATAGAAAAGAAATACGAGGCCATAGCCACACTGTCCTTGTTCTACTACACACTAATATTTTCTTCTGTCCAGGTCCTCCTTAAAACTGCTTGCATTAGGCAAAATCCACTTGAAGGAGTGGGAGAGAAAACGTCCTTCTGAATTCAAAAAGTATTTACTAAATTCCAACCAGTGCCAGAAAAAATAGGAGGGAATTAAAATAAATAAATAAATAAATAAAAATATGAGTAATTATTTTTAGAGAGAATTTAGATATTTCTTTTTATATCAAGAATACTGTTTTTTCCTCTTTTATTATTTATAATATATTTGTTGTGTTTAATTAAATGCCACATTATATTGAATTGCTGATATTCAAACTCATTTCACAAGGCCATGCTACTTGTTAGATCATCTGTGAACACACTATATTAATCACATCACCTAATGCCACAGACTATGCATAAGCAGTGAGATTCCAAAACAAATATGATGGATTTGGGCACATATTTTCACTGGCAGTGAGCAAACAGCATATGTCTGCATCTCCTGCAATGCTCCAAAAATCTCTGCAAACCGTTCTAAAGCCCAGCTAGAAACTCTAAATATAGGTTGCTAGATAGATGGGAAATGAATCAAATCTGATTAGAAATAATAAGCAAAGACAAAGTAATGGAGCAGAGTGGCTTATAGCTCCACCAGGATCTGCCCAGGAACAAGAAGCGTAGTACTGGAGTGAGGCAGAGACAAAATAAAACTCTTCTATTTAGCACCAGTACCCTTCACCTGGATGAGAAGGCAAAAAACTGCAAATAAGAAAAGACATCAGAATAACAAATAACTGCAGACAGTCACTTCGGACCTATTCTGAAACAACAGAATACACTTTAAAAAGCAGTAAAACCAATAAAAATCCAGTCATCTTGAAAAAGGAGAGTCTTAGCTGCAATAAAGGCAGTCAATAAAGAAGCTCTCTCATTTAAACATCAAATGCACATTGTTTTGCAACACCTGTTATTCAGCCATAATAGCTTTCTTAACCTGTCAAAGTGTTTAAGCTGAGGAAAAGAAATGGGCCTCCAGCTGTGCGCTTCGGTGGAGAAAGCCTGCGCGAAACGATATTAGTTTAATGAAATGTGTACAGATTGTAATTGTGGTAATAAGAGGGCAATTCCCTCAGGGGCAGTAGAAAGACGGTGAGCGCAGCCAAGCAGAAAACAGAAGCCACAGTCTGAAGAAAGACTGATACCCTGCATGCAGCCCCTCACTCCCCAGCCCATTGCATAGCCCTAGCTGGCCTTCTCCCCAGCAGGGCCAGGACAGACCCTCCTTGGCAGCCATCCCTAGAGAAGAGGCCCAAGAGTCTGGTTCAAAACAGGGCAGCCTGACAGGATCTGCAGCACTGATTCATAGACATGCACTGAGATGGAAAAGTAGAAAAACTGTGTTCTGGGGAAAAAAAAAAAAAAAAAAAAGACAGACCATTGGTAGGGGGTAGGAAAAAGCAATCTTGAGCCACTTACAAACCTTTACCTCTTGTTTCTTAAAAGAATGAACACTAGTTTCATCTTGCTTGACCACACAAACACAGCGTACCCAGTCACGCCAGGCAGATTCCTGCAGAAAACCTACCAACATGTGTCACACTGCAGCAAATACTGTTTACAAGAGCTTCTGATCTCATAAAATCTTTGTCAGCTGAGCCTGCTGCAATAGTTTGACAGCACAGTTCAATAAATCCATCCTTATGGCAGTTCAGTCAGCTTAGTGGGTGTCACAGAGATCCATCAGCTCCCAGGAGTATTTTCTTAAGTCAACCTGACTGCAGGCTGTGAATAGCTCAGCAGCCAGCAAGGCAATGCTGAAACAAAACGAAGATTTCTCTTCATAGATGTACAGCTATTCATACAATCATAGACTGCCTTGGGTTGGAAGATATCTTAAAGAATCCCTAAGAAGAGGCACCTGTGAGACCAGGGCAGAGCTGGAGCAAGACTGAAAACAGGCTAGCTATCATGCCCATGGACTTCTCCTGTTCACACCATGGGTTCATAAATGCATGAGTACATAAGTAGAAAAATGAAAAAGATAATGCTTTAGAGTACTCTAGAGTAGCTTTCATGCTAGAGGACAGTATCAGGTAACCTTCAGAGGGCCCTTCCAAATTCCTTAGTTTATATTCTATACTAGGCAGTTATATATATATATATATGCTTTAATATATATATATATATAATATATATATATATATATTCAGGTATATATATTCAGAGTCAGAGACAGAAAAAGGCAGCAATGAAATCAAGGAAGACTGAAATGGTCGAAATAAAGGAAAAATTAATAAGACTGTAAAATGAAAGTATGGGAAAAGGGGGGAAAAAAGTTACAATAAGTCAGACTGAGAAATAAAAGCACAAGAATCATGGTGTGGCCTCATTGCAGCCTTGTAGTATTTGAAGGCAGCATATAAACTGGAGCAGGAATGATTGTTTATGAGGGTGGATAGTGATAGAACAAGGGGGAATGGTTTTAAACTGAGACGGGGAGGTTTAGGCTAGGAATAGGCTTTTCACACAGAGGGTGGTAATACACTGGAACAGGTTGTCCAAGGAGGTTGTGGATGCCTCATTCCTGGAAGCATTCAAGGTCAAGCTGGATGTGGCTCCAGGCAGCCTGGTCTGATGGTTAGTGACCCTGCATATAGCAGGGGGGTTGAAACTATATGATCACTGTGGTACTCTTTGCAACCCAGGCCATTCTATGATTCTATGTTCCAGAAAAGCATCAAAATAAATGAAGAGGCAGAAAATCAGAAGTATTTTATCTTATGAACAAAAACAGAAGAAGCTGAAAGAAGGGCACGTTAATACAAAATAGATGTCAGTCTAAGTTAAATCCTGTATTTGGAGCTGAAGGAAACTTTTCAGTCAGGGTCACGATTCAGAAATAGAAAAATATGGCAATTCATCCAAGACTGTTACCAGCAGTAATACATACCATGTTGTTTCATTTCCAGTTGTCTTATTTACTACTGAAATACTAGAAAAAACAATCCATGGCTGTATTAGACAGTTTGGAGAATAATGTTTTTTGTTTATTTTTTTTCCAGTGTGAGTAATTCACCTATGAACTTTGTGCCACTGTCAATCAGAAAAGAAACTGAAAAAATGTCATCTGGAACCAAGCAGCCACTCACCTGAAAAGGGTTGCATGGAGGTATTCAAAGCATTAAATGGCAAGCTGGGTAGCAGAACAGTGAAACTTATCCTGCTTAACTGCTCAGAACACTACTGGTATCTCTTTATAGAAAACGCATCTGCAACATACAGGAGAGAAATGCCTATGTCTCTTGCAGGATAGCGTAAAGAGATATTGCAGGCAGGGCTGGAATCTCAGCTATTTATTTTGGGTACTACTAGAAGGTTAACAAAGGCTATCAGTCTTTTAAACCTTCATGTTCCAGCTCTGCACAAGCCTATTTCTGCTCATTTTAAACAGGAGCAAGCTGGAGCTGCCTGTTGCCATTTAGAGATGTCAGCAAGCTGCAGACCTGTACTTCAGCTCTCTGGTAGAACTTAAGGGAATATCACAATGCTTTGAACTCATTTCCCTAATTGTAAGGAATAGCTTGCAACACAATGTCTGTAATTAGGTAGAAAAGTGTTGAGAGCACAGTGATAACACTCATCAGACTCAGAGTAATTCCATTTCCCTGTGGGTAAATCTGTGCCATTGATACAGACATCCCTGAGCTCTTCCCTGCATACCTTTAAAACTACCTCAGCTGCAGCAGCTCTTGACCCAGGATAACTTGGGTGATACAGCTAGCAAAACTTTTGATGCAAAAGGGACTGAGGAGCAGGGGAGGAATGAAAGGCAGCCCTCCGCTTCTCCATACTATGTATCTTTTAACGAAGGTCAAGAGAATTGCTCAGACTTCTCCAGCTGAGGCCTTGGTTGTAATGTGATGCCATCACCTCTCATCAGTCACATCTCCTTCTGAGCAGGGATGTCGCAGAGAACAATGTGACTGATGCAACCTGACACACCATGTCACCATGCCAGACCCGCCAGCTGGGAAACTGAGAGGGGGAAAAAAAAAAAAAAAACAAAAAAAAAACGAGGAAAGAAAAAGAAAAATGAAAAAGGCTTCAGAAAAAAAAGCAACTGATTAAGAACACATGTTCAGTGGGTTTTTTTTGTTTTTAGAAAAGGCTGTGTTGCCTGCAGAAGTAAAAAAGGAAAATATGGCTCAGAAAAAGAAAATTGATCAGGGACAAATCAGTAAGCCAATAGGTTCAATGGAGGCTTAAGCAAACCTTTCAGTGCAGAGAAAGATACAAAGCAAGTCATAGATTCTATTTCAATCCTTCTGAAACACTACGCCAAGAAACTGAGACTCTCCACAGAGGGTAGATTTGAATCCCTGTGGACTGGGCTAATCATATTCATACCCTTCTTACTGCATCATGTGTTCTGATTTCCTCTGATGAGAAAGCACAGAGATATTTGTTTGAAAAAAAAATAGTATCATTTTAACCGAAGACAAGTGGTAATGATGAAATAGGTATACACTTATATACTTCTGCAATAGGTATATTAATATCTGCTTGAGGAGTACAGAGACATTTGAGATTCAGGACTCCCACAGTTGGAGACAACCTGTTGCTTCTTCACTGAAAGCTGCTGAAGCAACTACTCAAGGCCAGAGAATTTTCCTTGTAAGAAGTCTCCTCCACCTGTCTGACCATCTGACAAGAAGTCTTCTGAGTCACGGAAGACTCAGATAACAGCATCTCAGTAAAAGACACTTCTGACACAAAGGTACAATTTGCCTCAGTGAGAAATGGATATATCTGAGATGCTATGTGAACAAATTTAGCAAAGCAAGGGATCAATTTGAGTACTTTGAGTTAACATCATCAAGGCAATTTAGAACAAATTAACACTTTTATTTTCTTATTTGTTTTTCATCAAACTCCAAGCCTTTCTTTCAAAGAGTGACCACAGAAGTACCTGAACACTTGCATACTAACAATTGCAGCATTGCATAGCCACAGAGGTGGAAAAATAAAAAACAAAAACTTTGCAGTATTCCTACTTATCTCCCTTCCAACATTAGCTAAGCTATATTTTACATATTGACCTAAATTCCACTAAATCCAATTCCTGTTTTTGAACAAGCATCTCTGTGACAGAAAATGCTGTCACTGGGATGCCAAAGTAATTGCCTGCAGAGACAATGTGGAACTTCTTTTGTTATTTCCTTAGCTAAATGCTAAATTGAATATGGAGAAAACAGTTCGGGTGCCATTTCATAGTCTAGAAGTCCCTGTCCTATCAATTATTAGCCTTAAGAATGAGAGTACACAATTTTCTAATGCTTGAATTTTGAGAATTAATTACCAATATTCCTTATAAATAAATAAATAAGTAAAAAAGAAGCAAGTTAAACATTAACATCAGAAAAATTCTCTTCCCTTTTCCTCCCTAAAAAGTTTTGAAATGTGCTGTCAACTTGAACTGTTCTCACTGACAGGCTCCAAACTAGTAGGCAGGTACTGCCATCTAGTTCTCCTCCCTTATCAATTGTCTTTGGGCACTTTCACTGCTAATGCCAATCACTGAATGAGAAGTTTATGGTGACATCTGCTTGACAGTGAGTCTGTGTTCACCTTCCAGGGCAATTTTTCTTCTCTTTAAATGTCAGTTTGTTTAACCTTATCCCAGTCACAGCTGCCAACAGTGTGCTGTGGTATCATTTCCAGTAGAAACAAGAAAACTATTGAACACAAAAATATTTAGTTCAGGATTACCCTCAGGCTGTCCACTCCTCAGGAAATAATCTAAGTTGACCACTTGTTGCTGATATCAACAAATTCTTTTTACTGCCTTGTTGATTTTTCCCTTTAATTGATTTTGTTGTTAGAGTCACTCCACCTGTAAGTTGTGGATGATCCAGAGCTAGCAAGGGTGGGCCACTGAGCCCACCATTTCAGTGACAGCACAGCTCCCTTCCCTTCACTAACAGGCTTGTGTACAAAAGACATTTGGTAAGCCACTTTCAGAGATGGATCTTAACAGCACCTGGAAATTAGCCAGCTCTATTCTAGCACTTCCCATTAAATTAAATTTAAAAAAACCTGTTGTTGACATATTAATGAAGTACTTAAAAGTTTAACTACCTTCACAGCATTGCTGATTTCAATATTATCAGCAATGTACTCTAAATCAAATCCACACATTTATTTTGCTTATTTATTGCTTTTTGTATTTGTGGAGGGACTGAAAATTTAGCTCCAAGAAGTACTATATATTAATAAAACTACTGGAAGGAAAGAAAAGGCAGGAAAAAGAATGAAAAGGACAGAGTTGAAATGGGACAGTATCTTTCAGGCCACATAAAGGAATCACAATCCTGGAATCACAACCACTAGCAGAGGCATGAAGAGCTGAGGTATGAGCCTTCTTTGTAGTGGAGAGAAGAGCCTCCCACATGGTTCCCGTGACAGTGTCTTGTGCTGAGACATGGAGTAACATCTAATTTCATACACCATCACATCCCAGCTCATACACAGGTGATAGTGGTCATATGGGCCACAGATTTCAGCCAGAAACTGAAAGACAGGAAGTATTAAGCAGGAATTTCAGATCAATACAAGTGGCAAGTTTGTACAGTCAATTTCAGAGTTATGTAGTAGCTTTTTTGTATTTTCTTTTACAAATAAATTAACAAACCAATTACCATAACTCAATCATTAACCAGTCTTTTAAAATATTCCAAAACTCATATTCACAAGCTAATGGTTACTAATAATTTATTTCTATTTGAAGGCTAAATATATATTAACTTCCATATCTTTACAGAATTGAATGAATTGAAAATATTGAATGCTCACAATGACCTGTTCATAGTAGAGTCAAGGAAATAAAAAAGTAGAGATGAAAAGAAAAACATTGGTTGTGTATACAATGTCTATATATCGCTACTTCCTTCAGTCCCTGGTAGGATGCATGAGGCATACCATAAAGGATGATGATTATAGACAGTTTGCTTTAAAGAAAATGTAATTCAGACCAGGTTCCAGTGACCACATATCAGGTCCATCAACACTGTCATCTTACTCCTTTATCTTTGCCACCACCTTTGAAGGAGACTGAAGCCAGCAGCCTGGATATGAAATCCTGCCTCATCACAGCATCCAGATTTGTGTTTCAGAGTCATTTTTTCTTCTTTCTTTACTGTTCATGCCTCTCTTATTTTTTAATTTCCTCCTTTACAAAAACTCACACTTATCTCTAGCTTCTAGAGAGTCAGATAATTTTCTGTGTTTCGGGGTATTTACTACAGGAATAAAATTAAAATATATAATTCATTCAAAAGACATGGATGTACCTGTCCATACTACTTAAAGGCAGATTCTATTGACAGCGTGGCCTAGCAGGGTTAGGCAATTATTAAACTATGTTCCTTATGCAGCATTATTTTTATTAGCCCAATTCAAAGACCTGCACTGTTCAAACTCCAATCCAGAACCACAGCTGAGAGCAAAATAATAAGTGAGGACATTGGAAGAGTGCTTTCTGCCACCATACCTCCCTTTCTACCTTCCTCCTAATTAATCCCCCTCTCTTCTTTCATTTCTGTCACTTCCCAGATTTTCTTCACTTTTTTCCTTCTGGAACTTTGGTAAGTCTTCCTTCCCTTGTGCTCCATTCCTTTATTCTCTCATATACCAACAAATACTCCATAGCAGACAGATTCATTCATCTCTAGCACCTTATCTGGTGAAGCATATGTTTCTTTTCTTTGAGGTCAGATTAACTATTCCTTATAAATGGTACAAAGGAGAAATATGCGTTGGCAGCAAGTTCTGCTACTCTTAGCCATCATTTCTGTCCAGTGCATTAAGCCAATTTAACATGCTTAAACACGCCTTTTGTCAACAGCAACAAAAGCAAAAAGCAGCTGAACTCTAGTTAATAAATCATTTTCTGGAGGTAGAAAAATAAGATGCCAAGCAGTTAATACTATTTGCAATTCTTAAACAGAAAAAAAATGAGAAGTTTTTGATAGTAAAACATATTTCACATATATATTTCTGTATATATTCATGCTGCAATGGTTAAAAAAAAAATCTCTCTGGGTTCCAGTATGCCTCTCCAAATGTGGAATCACCCATCTGTAGTTCGTCTTGTTTCCTAAATACTGAACGAATCCAGTGGTATTTTAATTTGATGCAAGTCTACATCATAATACCAACTCCATCAACTTTTATGCATGTGTGCATATATTAAAAATATAAAAAATTTGAAATATAAAACCATGGATCACATGAAAGAGCCATAACATTTTCCATCCATTTGTATCTTCCCCTGCCCGGGGATAAGATCCAAAAATCATAATAACAATGAAGTAGCTAAAAAGAGGTCAAGATGCTTTAAAAGCTCATATTTTAAAACCATAAAAATCATTATTTAAATGTCTGACATACATCAAGTTTAAGTATAAATCAAGTGAAAACAATAAAAGCTGATTAAACATCATCATGAGCTGTCATTAATCCATGCTTGTTATCCAAAAAAAGATAAGGAAGGATAGACAGCATATATGCAAAGAAGAATGTGCTTTTCATCATCTTTTCGAGTGACCTTATCCTTCTTCCAGATGGTCAATATAAGCAACAACATACAGAAGGTAAATTTCATACCAGATCTACCATATGAATACTACAAGACTGCATTAGTACCTGCGCAAGCCTGGTCAAACAGGAATTACAACTTTCTGTGAGCTTTGACCAGAAATAGAACCTTAAAAACAATAAACAAGATTTAAAAAAATAATAAAGAAAAAACAGTAGAACTTGTAAAATGTTGTCTTATTTTCAGTTGGGATGGAATTGTTTTCTTCAGTGTTTCTGGTATGATGCTATGTTTTGGTTCTAGAAAAAAAAACAAAAACCAACAGTTGATAACCCTAACTTTTATACTTGCTGTTAAGCTGGGTTGTACAGAGCCAAGGCCATTCTCAGTGAAGGGCCCAAAATATGATATATTTATCATAATTATGATAATAAGTATTGTTTTCCATTTCTCTATCTTAGTAGATAGTTTTATTTATAAGGTTTATTCTGTCTTACTTCCCCCTCCCCCTCACACACCTCACAGAACCTGAATATTCTCCTTATACAGCCATGAAGTTTAGGCTTAGTTTTCTACACTACCCCAGAGCTAAGCTGAAGGACAAACAGATATTTCAGCTGGCACAGCCTCCTGTGGGCAAGGAAGGAGGATACACATTTCACTCTTCTCACCTCCAAACACTGTCTTCCCTGCCTACAGTTACTAGAGACACGGGCACTAATCAGCAGGCTTCCTGCCTCAAATTAAGGTAATTATTGAGATGATAGCCTTTTGGTCTTTTACACTATCTTTCCATAGAAGAGATGAGTTTAGACAGAAAACAGCACATTTATGGGCACATTTATTGGAGAAAGTTCTCTCATTGGCACAGAGACTCATGCAGCACATTCTCTGGTTTCCCCAGACCTCTGTAGATGAACACAAAGGTGAAGCTGTCCAAAGCCTTTACACCTGCCAATCACAGCAGTTCTACTACAGACAGAAGCTGACAAACCTTCAAAAAAGATCACAGAGATGACAGAAGGGGAAGGCACTGGACATAGTCATGACAGTCTGACTGCACATGGGAATGCAATCAAGAAAGAGTTGTACATTTTATCTGAGGACACTCGTGGCACATAATTCAGGCCCAATGCCACACACACTAACAGTAGGAAAGAAGGAGGAGGGCATGCTGAACACACCCACTCTCCACACTGTCTTTCCAGATAGCAAGGGCATAGGTCAGAGTAAAATGGATTATCTTCCCTGTAAACCACAGCCAAGTGTATCAATGCTGCGTCACAACCCCTGTGATTCAGAGACCCTCAACAGAGCTCTGAAAGGCAGGCACAGAAAACTAATGTTTCCTGTGGTGACTAATGGACATAGTTACTGGTCTCTTCTGCTTAGGCAGATTTGGGAACTTTAGAGTGTACCTGAGCAGCACATCACTGACCCACAAGCAGAAGCAGAGCAGACAAACAAAGCTAACACCCAGACACCAACTCCAAACAGAGGTTTGCCAGAAACACTCTCAGAGTTTGTATATGATAATTTCTGCTGAAAATAAATGGATTTTTCAGACTATGTCATTCTGTAAACATCATCAACAATTGCAAGTAAAAGAGGCAGTGGGGATTTTAGCGTCTCTTATTCATCCACACTCCATGGAATAATTCTTTGTTAAAAACTTAATCTCTCTCTTTCAAAGCATCATGTGTTGTCCCTCATCTTACTCAGCTAATGTATGCACATTTGTAGAGAATGTCAAGTTCCTTTGATAGCACAGATAAGAGAACACTTCATTCTAAAGAGTGAGCCCTTATCATAACAATAGTGATATTCCAGTCATACTGTATTTTTCACTCAAATCAGAAAAGCCTTGGAACAGTCATCAGGAGATTCACCAACTTTTTATCTATATCTAACTAAACAATTTACTCAAAATAAAAAAGAACATTTGTTTCTTTCAGGTCTATCTAGCCATCATTTAAAACCTCAAAGAAAATGCCTAAAATCCAAATGCTGTGGAATAATGGACAGTAGATGTAGAAACATCTTAGTTTTTGACATCAAGCCAAACAGGCTTTCCTTGTTCACTGTGCCTCTGTACCATAGCTAGCATATATCTTGACTATGAAGAAAGACTCTTAATCATTGGAACTGTTTACTTTTATGTGTTTGATATTTAAAATAAATAAATAAATTAATTAATTAAATAAAATAAATTGTGTTTATATCCATTCAAAGTGACATACAGATTCTTAAACAATTATTTTAGCATTCAATAAGAAATAGAGCTGGATCATTTTTGTTTGGCTGGTATTTTTGTTTTGTTTTTTTTTAATGACCAGAAGCTATATTTGCACATAAACTAGTAACAATCATGCAGTTACTGTATTTGCACTTAGTTATCAAAATATGGCAAAATGAATACAACAGATCTTAATAGAATGTTGAGGTTTTTTCTTCTTGTGTAAGGTGATCTGTGATTATGATTATTCTTGCCACTCTTACTGCTCAACAATGACACAGCTGGATGCTAAACAATACTGAAATCGATGTACCTTCATTGCCAGATTTACTAAACAGAAAATACAAAATGCAGTGGCAGGCCTGAAACTGAAGTTCAAAACATGTACCTTCCCCCCCACACACACACCCTCTGAATGCTGCTGTTACAGTGATTCTTAAGAGAGAGAGAGTAAGGCTTCATACATCAGGGCCTGTGATTAGACTGATTGTGAATTGCCCATTTATCTCAAATTGTAGTTTTTTCCCCTCTTTTCACATCAACTCCAGCACTACTTCCATTACTAGATCTGCAAAGTCATCCTGACTAATCACTCTAATGTATTTCAAAGCCTACTCCCTACTTTCTGCACCAGTAGAAAAAGCACAGGTCCACAACCTCATCTACTTCAGTATTTCATGATTAAAAAAAAAAAAAAGAAAAGAAAAGAAAAAAGAAAACCACCAATATAAAACACTTTTCTTCCTCATCCCCATGAGAATGAGAGACTAAATCACAGCGTTCAAACAGCCAAACAGCTTTGGAGCCATAAGCAACATTCCCTCGACTTGTGTGTGCTCCTGATCTTTATCAGAGATTATAACATAATTTTTTTTAGCTGATCCAAAACTCCCATCTCTAACCAATGAAAGCCAGTTGGTAAAGACTATTGGTAAAGTCTGTTGACAGTCTCAGGATTACTGGCAAATGAGAACGTTATTGAGAATTTAATAAAATTGTCTATTTTTGAATGAGGGGAAAAAACAACACTAAAATCTCTTGACTGAAAGACAAGCTTTGGACGCAAGAAACTATTTTGAAGTAATAGGTCCTTAAATACAGTAGTTCTCAAGAAATTCCACATAAGTTTTGCTCAAAGATCTGGGCAAACAGGACCTGATCTGCAACTGAGATAGTGAAAGCTTTCTGCCTTAGAGGAAAGTGTTGCCAGTTCCCTGCAATGACCAGAGAAATCATTCCACTTCTGAGCACTAAAATGCAGAATGCAGGACTGCAAAGTATCACCATATCTATGCTTTGACACAAACTGTCAAGGTATCTTGAAGATATGGGAATTTAAACAAAATAATGTTGCCTTTGACTAATAAAATCCTTACTGTGCTTCTAATTGAACTCTACCCTGTCACTTCTCCTTTTCCCAGTAATGATTTTTTAAAACCTTGTGTTACTTTGGTTCGGACTCTATTGCTTTTTGTTTAAAGAAATAAAAAAATAAAAAATAAAAAATGGAACCCTATGCTACTGCAAGACATCAGGGAAAATAAATAAATAAATATATATATAAATATATCAGTAAATAAAAAAATTAACTCAGGAAAAAAATGCAAATCCTAAGAGTTTCAGCAAGGTCTGAGTTGCTGTTTGAACTTCAAAATAACTGGGAAGCGTCTTGGACTACAGTAACAAAAGGAAAAAAAGAAATATGATTGCTACCACAGACTACATAGAATCCATTGTAGCTCTACACAACAAGAAACATTTAACATATAACTTCTTACATAGAGTCCTGCACAGAATTTTTCTCCAGTGCAGGTATTGTATGTGCATGCCGTAGAACCACAGAACCATAAGAGCTGGAAGGGACCCTTGTAGACCATCTAGTTTAACTGTCCTGCCAAAGCAGAGTCCCTTACAGGGAAAAACATGAGGAAGCATATAAGCAGGTTTTGAATATGTCTCCACAGTCAGATGAGGCAACTTGTTCCAGCATTCTGTAAACCTTTAAGATTTTCCTCACATTCATATGGAACTTCATGTGTTCTGGTTTGTGCCCATTGCCACTTCTCCTGTCTCTGAGAATCATTGAGAAGAGCCTGGTTCCATCCACTTGACTCCCACCTGTTAGATATTTATAACACTTATAAGATTCCCTATCAAGCCAAGGAAAATAAAAATCAGCATTTAAGAACTTCTTTGTGAGAGATGCATTTTTAAAACCAATATATAAACAAATGCATAATCTACTTCTACACGATAGAGAGAATTCCTAGATAAAAAAAAAAGCTAGTGTAGACTTAACAGTAATATATTTGCAGTGAAAGCATGCACAGTATTTCAAGGCCTACATCAAATAGTTTTCCTTTTGCACATTCAACCATCTTCAAAATATTAGCAGGGGAAAAGTGACTAGAGAAGGTATAGAGAGGGCATTTTTAAAAGGGAGGGGCGCGGAGGGATGAGGGGGGGGGAAGACTTGAATAAATATGAGGAAAAGAACCACACTTGTTTTACTCTCTCACGTTAACACCTGCAAGTCTAGCACAGTTCACCTTAAGTAATTTATTTTATCACTGCAATGTACATATGATCTCAAGTGGAATCAGAAGGTATTCTGTTTTTTTGTTTGTTTGTTTTTAAGAGATGAACTTGGTACACAGCTTTTAAAAAATCATTTTGCTTAGCAGGCTTTACTTTGTGCTTCTCATGTCTATAACTGCTTCCATTTACATTTTTACTGCATTTCAGTTCAATTCAATTTAAACTCTAAGCAAGGTCTTCCATATGGAGAAAAATCCAGACCTGATTCTGAGGGCAGCATACAATGCCATAAATGGCACAAACTTTTTTTCATATCTCTCTACCTTATATTCAAACAAATGGTCTCATGCACAACAGACTCCTTCATGTGGAATGATGGTAAAATATGCTTTTCACATCAGAAAACAGATTTGTGCATTCCAAACATGTTCCATAGGAATTATTTGTGTACAAGTAGAGACAGCTGACTGAAAAACCACAAGGCCACAGCAAACACTGCCAGGTTCTATGAAAATTAGCCAACATATGAAAGGACAATGACTGTGATATTTATGCACGGAATACTCTCCAGCCTCCCAAGGGCCAGCTGATGTCACATCTACCCAATGGTGCCAGTAATCACATTGCCTATTCAATAAAATGTAGTTGTGTCACAACAGACCCAGAAGATCATTCTCATACTGCAATTATTAGTTTTTAATCTGCTACGTCCAGTGGTTGTTTTTCCACACAGGAATTTTTCTGCATGAGTAGGAGAGCATCTTTCTGAAATAAAAGGAAGAGGGAATCTGACATAATCTGTGTTGGCAGTAGAAAGATGCTTGGAGGTACAGAGAACCCCTTGACTTCATAGTCTTATTGGTGACATGCAAAGTTCTCTCCTAAAAAATACACTTTTAAAAGCAGGGCAAGTCATTCTTCCACTGTGTTAGACAACAAGTCCTCAGTAACTGGGAAATAAGGGAAGGAGGCAAGACGGAAATGCTCTGCTGATCTTCACAGAGCAAACTGATGCTGGCCCCCCAATCACAGTCCTGAGAGGGCAGCTCAGAGCTCCTGAAATTTTTACCCAGGGACTGAGAAGCTGAGACAGCCAGTCTGACACAATCACTAATTACAAGCCACCAGTGAGAGACCATTGTAGGAGCAACTACATCTCAGAGCTCTACCCCAGGTAGTATTTAGGGTCTGGACTCTCAAAAAGGGCCTACAACAGCACAGAATTATGTCTTCCTCATAGTCCCATTCAACTGCATTCTAAATGCTCCATCCACAATACAGTCTCTACTCATCATACAAATCATGAGCTGATACTCACAAATCTCATTATTTTCCCCCAAATTATACATCTCCCTCATGAGAAAAGATCGGAAATGAGGCTCTACAGATAAATGGTGTTTAGCTCTGAAGGGAAATCTTCTGATGCGGCTGTTCAAGGGTTTCAGCTAATTACACTGATTAACCAGATTGATAAAAATTCAGAGCACACTTATACATTCACTGAGGTGTATGTGTATCAATGCAAAAAAACAAGAGAGCTGTTAAAGTCTCTGGACAGATATATTCCTTGATCACTTTTCTTAACCCTGATAACCTAGTCTTGTGTTAGGATCTCTCTACCAGTTCAAAAGATGTTAATTCATAGTTTTCTGAAGCCAGAAGTTCCTACTTACACAGGTGGAACATCATGAGATGATTTTCCCCACTGTGGCAACAAAATCATAAGGATTAACGACAGACATATTGAAAAATCAATTTTAAGATAAGCAATCTAATTACCTAATTTTAATGTTAGCATTTGCATTGCATTTGGGCCTTCTCTTTAAATGTTTTTCCACTGTTAGAGGAGCAAATTTGCAATCATGTTGAACTAAAACATGTGTGATGGCATTTAAGCACCTAAACACCTGAACAGCAGAGTTTCATAGCCAGAAACATAACAGTAGCACTTACATCCTCAAAAATCCCTGACGTGTTTACTGAAAATCAGCACTATATATAGCTATGATCTTGTAAATGAAGTTCACCTAATTAGCAAGTAAAAAGCCATTAAGGAAAGGAAGGTTTTCGTGAGATAGCACCACTCAAAGCAACTTCAATCTGAAAGGATGTGCAAGAACACAGCACATTCACAGTGTATGGCCTGAACCACTAGTTGAGCTCTGGGAGCACAGGTGAAGGCAACTCTCCGGTGTAACCAGAAGGGATGGAGCCTGGCTTCACCTCTCTTGGACCTCATTTAAGGGCTGACTGCCAACAAGGAAGGATCTCTTGTTGGAGTTCCCTGCTCTGTGGAGTTTCTTCTGTGAGCCTAGATCCTCAGAGACAGGTGGGTATTTCTCTTCTTTCTTTTGTAACATCTTCCCATTGTGCTGGTCCCTCTACCATTACACATAGGTTTCTTGAAAATCCTACATAAGTTTAAAACATTGCAAGTATGAGTAGCTGCAGGATTCATATGCAGAGGGTCCTGCACTACACATCCCAGACACAAAAAGAAAACTGCTCAGCTGTGGTACTCAACAAGTCAGCCTCACCTAGAGTGAAGCTCAAGTGACCTCAGTTCCTTCATCTTTCAAGCTAGGCTTAGAAAAATAACTGCTCAGGTGATGCAGATCACCGTCCCTCCAGACTAGGCTAGCAATACCGCCCTGCCTGCTGTTACAGGCTTGTCTCTACAACTCCAAGTTGTAAATATTCATTTGTAAACCTAGATATCAGTATAAGATTGCAAAATTTCACCTGTTTCTGATACAAACCAATAAGCCAAAGGAATGCTCTTTTACAACATCCTCCTGAGCCATTCATACCCAGAAATTTTCAAGATTCTTCCACAGACTTGTGTAAACACTTTTTCCTGAAACTTGATAATCCCAACAGGCTTATAATATTAATGAGAGGCTGTTAATGTTTAATTTTCTTGTAAGGCACAGGCGAACAGGTGCACTTTAAAGCATAACATGAAATATTTGAGACAAAGTATTTCTTATTATCAAAAGGTTTACCAGATTTAAAAGGTTTAAAAGATTTTAGTTCCACATTAGTGGGTATTTTGTTCCTCTCTAGAGAGCTGGTAACATTTAGCCAGGCTCTAGGAGTAACCTTTAAGATGTTGCTTACAAAGGCACCACAAGGGATATTTCAAGATACACAGGCTGGGAACTTTTCTTTGCGATAAGGGAGGAATGACAGAGGGATGAATAAGAATGTCCAAAAAGTACTCATTTGTGGTGTATTATATGCAAAAGGCTAGTTAATCTAAACCAAGACATACCGTAGATAAACATTTCAATTATGTCTCTTAGCTATTCCTCTCCAGGTTCTCAAAGCTAATATAAGAAAGAGACAGAAGCACTTATTTAGAAACAGAAATAATCATTAACTGAAGCTAGATAGACAAGCCTATTCAGATGAAGTTTTTCCCAAAGATTTTTCAGGCACACAGTGCTGGAGATTATACAGAACACTCTATCAGTAAATCATAGAATCATTAAGGTTGGAAAAGACCTTTAAGATCATCAGATACAACCATCAACCATTCATCACCACGTCCACTAAACCATGACCCAAACTGCTACATCTACCCATTTCTTTAACACCTCCAGGGAAAGTTACACCACTTTTTCCCTGGGCAGCCTGTTCCAATGCTTGACTACTCTTTTGGATATTTTTTCCTCACATCCAACCTGAACCTCCCCTAATGCAATTGAAGACCATTACCACTCATCCTGTCTCTAGCCACCTAACAGAAGAGGCCAATCCTTATCATCCCACAATCTTCTTATTCGGGTAGCTGAAAAAAAAAAATGCAGTAAGATTTTCCTGGAGTCTCCTACTCTCCAGATTAAACAATGCCAGTAACCTCAGCCAATCCCCATGATACCTGTGCTCTGGATATGCTCTAGGGCCTCAGTGTCTTACAGTGAGGAGGCCAAAACTGAATGCGGTACTCAGGGTGTAGCCTAAGCAGTGCCAAGGAACAACCACCTCCATAGTCCTGCTTACTACACAGTTTCTGAAATAAACCAAAATGCCAATATCCTTTTGGCCACTTTAGCCAATCTAGTGTCCATAAGGAGAAAAGGTTCATCTTTCATATTGGGTACAAATGTATTCATTACAGCTTTAAGGGGTTCAATTGCTTTTTGCAGTTCCAACCATTTGCCTGACCTCACATGAAACAAAATCTTCCCTGTGAATGTAGCACTGGAGGCTAATTTTCACATGGAAAGTTGATAGAACAAGGAGGAATCATTTTAAGTTAGAAAGGGGGAGATTTAAATTAGATGTTAAGAGGATATTCTTTACTCAGTGGGTGACAAGGCACAGGAATAAGTTTTCCAAAGAGTCTGTGAATGCCCCTGGAGGTGATCAAGGCCAGGTAGGCTGGGTGGGGTCATGAGCACAGACTGATCTAGAGGGTAGAAACTGCCCATGACAAGGAGGTTGGAGCTAGATGATCTTTAAGGTTGTTTATCACCTCAGACATTCTACAAGTCTATGTATGACAGAAAGGCTTTACTTTCCCAAGTGAAATTAGCCAATGAGGAGTTGTGTATTAAATAAAAGACATTAACATACCCTTAGGGCTTGTGGAAGACTTGACCTTTTGATGTCAAGGTTTACATGGACAGCATACCTTACTTTTGAGTAGGTTATTTAAAAGGAAATTAAGTCTAAGTCCAACTCCCACGAGAAAAAATAAAAATAAAAAAAAGAATCACAGCTACTTGCGTATCAGTGTTTGAAAATTGATAGGCACCTTATTGATTTGGAGGTTCCAATAACAAGGCCATATCAAGGAAAACTCCAAAATTAAATGTTAATATTCTGGAATCCCTGTTTATAAATAAATAAATAAACAAATAAATAAAAATAGGAGAATTTTTAAGATATACCCATGCAGCAAGCCTCTGAATAACATGATCACAAGGACAATATATATGAAACATGAGTTGCAAATGATGCTGAACTCTACTGTATGTCAAGTCTTTTTAAAAAGTCCATCAAAATATAGAGATCCTAGGATAATCAACCTTTATTAATGTACAAATAAACAAAAATAGACAGACTCTGTCTATTCTAAGCCACATACCAGTTATATTTACTGCCAATGTCTTCAGAGTTTTCTTGCAGGTAAATCTGTTCTGTAAGATGCCATGAAAGTTTTGAAGACAACAGTGGAAGGTGGAGTCAGTTACCCAAACTAGTCCACAAGCTTCAAAATGATATAGACTTTTTATAGTTCATAAATCACACCAGAGTTCAGCTATATGAGAGTACAGCAGAAAGCACTTGGACAAATTGAACGCATTGGGAACGATGCACAGCCAGCATCATTCAGTTCATCGTTCAGATCATCCAGTGATCACTACTAGAACTGCTACAACAGTGTGATCTATTTTGCTGCTTTGGTATAACTTATGAAAACTCCTAAGCCTATCTGAGCATTCATCAGGTTTTGGAAACAAGCATCCTTCATAGTTAACATAAAAACAATGACATAACATAAAAGCACTCCCAAAATATCCCAGTCTCAGCCTTTTCATAAGTAGGGTAACACACTAGAGATCCACTTCAGAACAACACTCTTCTCTCATACTCCATTTCCCTCCACGTTGCTCAGAAAGAATCATTGCTTGCTTCAGACTTCAAGACAAAAGACACCATGCTCAGCACATTCATTCCTGCCTTTTGGTGGTCATTCTGCACAGGACAACAATTGCCTTTTCATTAACTCCCAGTAAAACAACATAGCAAATGTTAGCTTAAAAAAAAAAAACAAAAAACAAACAAAAAAAAAACCCTTCTTTAAAAATCTTTACAAATGGATTTAGATTAGATCAAACGTATAATAGGAAGAACTTAGAGAATACATCAGTTTCCTGACATGCATTTGTTTGTATGCCACTGTCATTAAACACCATACTGCAGTATTTTACTTACAAATTGTTTTTTGTCACTGTCTTTTTAAAGAATTTGTGGTACTGTTATTTCACATAGGTTCTCCTGACTGGAGTTATCAACATCATTTTATAAAGCTCTCAAAGGTTTACTACTGAACAAAGCATTCAGGGCTCCAATGTTGTTCTTTCCAAGTTATAGCCACATCTTATAAAATCATTGCTCTTAGAAGACATTCATCAAGCGGGTACTCAAGGAAAAAAGAAGTCCGGTGATACATTACTTACAGAAGCGTTAGCTCCTACTTGGAACTGTGGAAAACATTTTACAGGTACTCTTTTCTTTGGCACAAGGAAGCATCAGGGCAGGTCACTTTGAGCTTTCCTACTCTTTATCAATTGGTGGTAATTGTCCAAGAAGGCAAGATAAAAAGCAGAAGAGAACAAATGGAATTACTGCTACAAATACAGGCAGGAATCCAGGCACAAGCTATGGCTGAAGTACTTACTGCACAGTTCAGGCACTGTTCAATACAACAATCTAATTTTTAAGGCAAAGGCTGAGAAAATATCCCAGATAATTAAAATACACAGAACAGAGTAGAATGTGAAGAAGAACAAGGTGGCTATGTATAATTCATGGAAGACTGAACTTTGAAAACAAATAAGGGTAGATAATAGATAATAGTCTCTTGTGGGTTGGAAGGGACCTTAGAGATCATCGAGTCCAACCCCCGGGATTCGAGCCTCTGTGTAGCAGAGCGGCACTTCTACCACTTGCACCACAGGGGGGATTTGAACCCAGGTCCCGGTGTTGCAAGGCAGCATTCATACCACTGCACCACCGGGGTAGTGATTATACCCTTTCATAGCATCAGTATCTGAAAATCTCACTAGCAGCCAGACTACAAAAATCAGTTTGAAGCACTCAGGATGTTTATGTGCAGCTTGATAGTTTTGTTTTGTCTTTTCTTCTGTAAAGCATGCATACACAATGATTTGACTCATATGACCCAGAGCAATTGTCTTGCCTATGTTAGATACCAGCCAGTATGGGAAGAGAGCTGACACAAACACAGTCTGTGTTTTGCTACACAAGAATTCCAATTGCCAGACTTTCTCAAGTGATCTAGGCACAACATACAGTATATTTGTATTCTGACAGATTGCTCCACCACATAAAGCATTGAGAAGTCTAAACCTACACACCAGAGTGGGGGTTTCATGTTATACCATTGGCTAATCATGCCTGCTCCTCTCTGTAAAATGAGCATTCTTAGGCTATCTTCCTATAAAGTGTATAATTTTTATCCACTCAAATACAAGATCATTCTTAGTTCCTCTTGGTTAGGATGCCCACAACCAGAGTCTGTGAATTCCTGTGTTTTCTTTTGGCCTATTTCCTGCTAACATCTTTTCTCTCTCTATGATCAACACACTGTCTCTGCCTTGGACCTTCTCAATCAGATTCACTGAGAAGGCCCAGAAAGGACAAACAAACTTCAGATGGATTACACTGTGGAAGGTACACATAACTTCCCCTTAGCTATCAACATATTTCCAAAAACATGCAGAGCTGACTCAAGATCACGACTGGAGTCTGAGCACTATTCAGCTTCCTCCCACAGCTCCTGTGAAGTGGCTTCAAGCAGTAGCAATTACTTTGTGTACCCCTTGTATACTGATCTGTCAAGGCTTTGCCTTACAGTCATGCATGGATTGCTCTGCATTAATATTATCAGCTTGCAAGACGTAGCAACAACAATAAGTAAAAAAGAAGGCAGTCCTGTGCTTTCAGAATCCACAGGGGATTGGGCTTGTCTGAGTGCAGAAAAGAAAGTTGTCGACATCATTTAGGAACTTAAGAGCTCTGAATATGTTCCTCAGACTGCTCAGACTGTCTTTAATATCCAAGAAAGTCAATGCAGGCTGGCCAAACAGGGGAAAAAAAAAACAAGCAAGCAAAACCCTGGAGAGCATAATAGAAAAGACTTAGATTTTTTTAATATATTTTATTTTTTAATAAAAGAAAACAAAAGATCACACACAAAGGACAGCATTCAAAGAGAAGAAAGGGAAAGTCTATAGCAACAGGACTCAGAGAAGGATAAGAAAAGGAGCAAAGCATTTTACTTATGAGAGCTGCAATGAAAGTAATGCCTCCTATTTTATTATTACTCTCATCCACAATGTCAGAGGTGGGTACTTGTGATATGGTAGTAGAGGCTGAATCTTCCCACCAATATTCCCTTGCATTTTGTTGCCAAGTGACAAATAGCAGCAAAAGGGCAGTCTGACAAAATGGTACCTGACATGAAAGTATATATGAAGCAAAGAGGTGTCATTGAATTCCTCCATGTGTAAAAAAAACATCAATGCTTGCTAAATGTTTCTGAAGAGTAAAGAATGGACGTGAGCACACTGAGACCGTGGGTTGTGTGTTTCATCAGTGACAACCGTGAGTCATCTCTCTGGTGAAAATTCTTACGAGAGCTATACGCAGGCTCCTGTCCATTGCTGAAAAAATGCATAGCTAATGGTGCTGAATGTTTTGAAAGAGTGTCTTGTGCTGAAAATCTGCTTTTCCAGAGTTTTATTGTGTTCTTTATATCCACTGTATTTTCCATGGATATAAACAGGAGGCATGACTTATGGAACAACCTACATAGAATGCTACATGAAGAGGGAACTTACAGTGACCAGGGAACCAACCAAAAGGCCACGCATCAATACAGCAGAGCTAAAGCTTTGTTTGTTATGAACACTGCCTGGCACACAGTATATGATATACAGGACACACATCTATCCGGTTAGGTTGATCACACTTATTCTGAACTGAGAAGCGCAACATTGTCATAGATGTGCTCCAAAAAGAAACACAAAGCAAATGATAGTAATATGTGTATTATTATAAGAAACACAGTGCTGATTAACTCATTAATGTGCAGCAATACACAGAAATAGGTATACTTTTGCCTTAATGCAGGCAACAATCACATGCTGTTCTATTCCATTAGGTACTGCGCACCATCAGTATGAGATCTTGTACACAAGACAGTGTTGTGGAGTGCACACTTCAAACTGAAAATACCAAGTTCTACATTCCAAACTGCTTTATCTAATGCACTAACAACACAATTTATCTACTTGTTATTCCTTGTTAAATGTTTTCTAGAATGAAATATCACAATGAAGTTGGATATTCTAGGTCAGACCCTTCAGCTTCAGTGAAACCTGCAACTTTTTAATATGATTTCCTCCCACTTTTGGAAGGACACAGATGAATTATAGTTTGCATGTTTAACTATTCCTGGTCAACTGGGCCTAGTGATATTCTTCCTTTTTCTCTTAGCATGCTAAATATCCTGATTTATAGACAGTTAACTACTTTGTCTATAACTGGCTCTGAGACTGATCAGCCTCATACATTAAAATCATTTTTATAACTCCCCACACACATCAAGTAATGACAATGATGCAAAATTGTGGCTGCTTTGAAGGTGACAAGGCAAACAGGGCAGACTCATTCATCCACTGATGAACTGGCTGTTCAAGCTAAGATTCTTTATCATTTTTCAAAGGTTTGCAGTGACAAGAATTATCACTACAGAGTCTCTCCAAAAATGATTTGATATTACTGCTCCCTAAACTCAAATCAACTCTTCCACATCTCCATCCCATGCACATATGCACATCTGCCTGCATCCTTTCTGGATGCAAGCTACAGCACATCCTCACATTACAACTATCAGTTTATGACATATTTTTTTCTAGGCAAGAGCAGCACACAAAGGTATAATTTCTTTAATGTATCAACAAAATAATAGCAGAAAAAAAAGAGACATAAAATATTTTCCTGCTAATATCAGACAGAAAATTCTGTGAGACCAATGAAATCTTTGTTTCTTTTCCATCAGTTATACTGTCTTTAACTTTTTTTCCTTTTTTTCTCACCACAGTGGCTTGTAGCCACTCACAGAAACAAAAATTAGGCCACAATCATGGGATACATTATTCTTTTTGCAGAAAGCTTCTGAGTTGGTTTGTATTTGCATTGCAAATACCGATGGCCCTAAAGAAAATGCAGGGGAAAAAATAGTTTCACCATGAGCAACAGCTATTCATTAGCAAGCAATTAGCTTAGTAATAAGTTCCCATTCCTCAGTTTGGGATATTTCAACAAATACTAGTAAAATTATTATGATAAAAGTTGAAGACATAATATTCAACTACTAACAGCCCACAAACCATTTGTCTTCTCATGACAGACATGAGAGGTTCTAATTACACTGAACATTTCAAGGAAAGATTGAATGTTTGCCAGACAACTTTCCATTGATTGCCTTTAAAGCATAGTGCTGGACTGCTGAAGGGAAAACACAGATTCTTGGCTCCAGGTAATTAACTTTCATGTTGTTTTTTTCTTAAGCCCTAATGAAGCCCCCTTGAAGCCTTCATTACCAAAGGGCATTTGTTAATAAAAATAAAAAAAAAAAACAAAAAAACAACAACAACAAAAAACAGCCAGCAGCCCTCTTTCCCTCCCCCTCTTTTCTATAAAATTCCCTCCACTATACATTTCTCAGGACTCAGTAATGTCTTTGAAGTGAATAATAATGCTTTGAAAAGTGCAAAGCGTGAGGGATTCTTAGTAAGACAGGACAAAACAGGAATGAGGGAATAGCTGGGACAGAAGAGATACCCAGACAGAGAGAGAGTGCTTGACAAAGATATAAGCAGAAGGGAAGGCAGAACTATATCATGATAGTGTTATTTCACAAACTAATGTAGTTAAACTGATGGGGAAAAAAAGTCTTTAGAAGTGCAGTAATTTGGCATCCAAATCTCAGGGAGATATAACATTTCTTAGAGACAGTAAATAAACTGTCTAGATTTCATAAGGTAAGAAATAAGATTTCCAATTGACACCAGCAGCAGAGTTTCCAGGATGCATCTGCTCAGATATTTAACGTGTTTAGTGTATTTGGCAGGGATTGCCACAATGAAGACTCCAATACAACAGCAGCAAATCCTCTTGTTTCAGCTACAAATATGTACTGTTGAAACAGCTGAGATATAACTGCCACCTAAGGGAATGTGATCTCTTCTGCTGGCCCCACAGATGACAGTGGACTGCAGCGAAGCAACTGCAATTTTTGAACATATCCCAATGCTTGACCACTTTTTTAATCAATGTTTCTGTGAAGTCATGTAATTCTGATCTCTTAATTCATGAGACAAACATACAAATATTTGCCCTAAAAATTTCTACAGTATTACTTTTGCAGATTGTTGGTCTGCACCTGGGTACAGAAGGAGGGTCAAGATAGGAGGTCCGTTTCTTCCGTCAAATCTAGTGAGCCAAATCCCAGCCTGGAACCACTTCCATAATGGAACAAAATTTGTTACGATTTTGTTTTCATCTATTTTGTATATTACTACATCTTTTCAAGATATTAATCCAATCCTTTCTGTATCCAAAACCTACACAAGAAATAGGAGCTAATAGCTATCTTTCCTTCTTGCTTTGGCAAGAGATTTTGGCATACAAAGAGCTTCACTACCATTTGCTAGAAAGCCTGCACCCATGTGGAAGAAATTCTTAGAGTTTCCAAGTTTCACAGTGTTTCTGCTGACTTTGTTAGCCCATGACCCCATCACACTGAAGGAACAACAGTCACACTGTAACCTGAACAGTAAAACTTAGGTAGCAGATCCTGGCAATTTATGAAAGGACTCAGAATACTCTCGATAATCCTAATGTTGAAGTGATGTTTTTTGCAACACCATTAATCCAAAGAGATGTGAATTCTTTTGAGTTCATGAACAAAATTTGCATTTTCCAAATCAGTTAGTTTTTCTGCCAAAAGCTTTTGTTGTTTTGTTTAGTTTATTTAAGATTTTTGTTTGGGTTGGCTTTGATTGAATTTAGGGGGCATGTTTTTTTCTTTGGCAGAGGGACAGGCAGGGGAGAGCAGGAGGGAGGTAGGGAAAATTGTAGTTTTGTTGCTCCAAACATTATTCCTACTTGAGCAATTTACTTAGCTTTTGGGAGAGCATCTGAATGATACATACTGAGCATCGTAGATTTCCTGAGGTACCCTGTTCTATTAAGGCATACGAAAGAACACAATTACTGATTTTCTATGTAAAGGTTATGCCAATGATTTCTCTAGCTTACTGTGCTTTTCTGAAACTAGAGTTTACTTTTCTTATTTCAGGATATTTTTCAGCCCAGGCTGAACTTTCTATAATAAGTAGCTAGAAGAGGTATGTGCTTACAGTAAATATTTATTGGGAGCAGGACAGAGACTAATATAATCTCTTTCTTTTAAAAAATATCTACTGGAAATACAGACATACTATTGTACTAAAGAGATCAGAAAGAGTAGAAGCTAAGACTGCCTGAAATGTGATAATAGTAGCATGCAAAAATCCAAACAATTAGAGGCGGCATCTACATCCAAACCACTTCCAAAAGAGTATTAAAACCGGCACAGAACTCAGATTTTTCAGTTCAGGACTATTTGTAGCCACTGATACAAATTATGAATTTTCACTGAACTAGTCTTTGTATCCAAAGCCCATTATTGCTTTTTATCACTTCATTTGGCAGAGGAAATTGAGTTCCCTTCAGAACTGCCTAACCACCAGTGATAAGCCAAAGTATCCATTCCAGATCTTTGACATTACAGATAGTAGAAGCAGTTTATCTGATTACAGAGGAGAAAAACCTGACCCACAGTGCAAAATGTTGTAGCATTTTGTAAATTCCTGTTAAGCTGGATTGGAAACAACCACTGATTAAGGAACAAACAAATCATTTCAAATCACTCTGAAACTACATTGTTTGAAGTTTTCATTTTGAATAAGATGCCATACATTTTACTTTTACATGGATGCTTCAACCAAGACAGATATATTATACACCTGTCACCAACTCCAAGATGAAACTTCAGCTTTCATAGTAATGCTAAAGATTAAGGAGGCAAAAGGAAGCAAAATATATGATTGCTTATGTCACATGGCAACATAACTGTTTGTATGTTTGTTTTCTTCCTCACTAATCTATTAGAACAAAGACACAAGACAGTGCTACTGGCAGCTAATGAAAAATTGTCTCTAGTAGCAGAGAGGCTTGCAGTGTAACGGAAGCCATTGCACTCAGAGTCCTAAGTCTTAATATCCCTATTTGCATTGTGGTCTAGATGCAGACTGTGATGGCCTCAAGGGATTCAGGTGTGAAAATAAACTAGCTTTGCATGTATTCTAGTGGGGCATATCAGAAAGCTGATACAAATTGATGGGAGATGCATTACCCTCATAATTGCACTTCCCAGTGAGTGCATCTATGCCGCAACTCATTGTGGCAGGGACAGTGACAAGCAAATATTCAGTCCTGAGAGTAGAATAGAAAATGCTTTCATCAGTTTATTCGGAGATGGTTTGTGTTTCTTCTCAGGAAATGTACTTTCATGGGCAATCCATATTTTAGGCCCCAGGATAATCAGAATGGAAAACACCAGTCAATTGCTATTTCATTCTTCTTCTATTCAGGTTCTTATATTCACACTCATCACTGCAATACTTGAGTGCTTTCCAGCAGTGCATGAAGTGATATGACTAACATCTGTCACGTGCTGGTGTCCTCACCCCTCCCCAGGGGCAAAATCATGTGCAGTGGAGTGTTTTGTTTTATTAGACAGACTGCTATATATTTTGTTAGGAAAGACAAGGTCAAATATATGCACTTTTCACCTAGAACAGAAGGTGCCTTGGTTTGCATTGGTCCCAGCTCCCGTGGGAGTTCAATCCACAAACATAATCCAAGCTCAAGAAAGCTTTATCACTACGTAGCTTTTCGTCTTGCTGATGGCCACAGTAGTCACCTACAGGTCTATCGTAGAATTTTTACCTCTCTTACAGTAAATAGACATAGGAACTCTAAAGTTATTTTATCTTAGGAAATTGTGGGGGGAAACTGACAGAAGGGAAGAACTGGGATGAGAATCACGATCCCCTACTACATGCTACATCATTTGTTTAAACTCACCAAGAAAAAGCATACAAAAAAACATAATGAATTTGGTCACCTTAGTGGTTCCCTCACATGCATGGTTACCATAAATGACCTTGCACCCAAAACAAATTCGGCCTGGAGAGCATAACAGAAAAGAAGTTGTCAAAATGCAACCAGCAGGGAAGGCAGTTTCCAACTTTCTCCAAAAATAAAATAAAATAAAAGATCAGTCTAGGCACTTCCACAGGGCTATTCAAACCAGAGGCCAAGTGAATTAAGACCAGTACATTTTCATGTTCTGTTTACCCCTGCTTTTTTTTTATTATTATTATTATTATTATTTGCTGATGCAACCACTCACAAACCATGCCATTTACTGCCATTTCATTTCCTAACAGAAACACTGATCTGTAACTTTGCTTGCTAAAAAAAGCAAACAAACATCTTTTTTTACTTTATTTTTAAAGTAAGTTGTTGTGGGATTTGATTCTAACTCACTTCATTACAAAACAAGGACAAAATCTCAACCTTTTCCTAAGGGTTTATTATCAACAAAAAATCCAGTGAGATTTAAAAACAAAGGCAAGTGAAGCTGACCCATTTTTAGATGTTAAAATAAAGCACCAGCACCCTCTATCAGAATATTTCAAGAACTGGCAAGAGAACTGTGGTTTATCTTGAGCAGAAAATATGCCTTTAGTAGATATTTAATATGTACCGCAATTCTTGTAAGTCTACTTTAATTAAAGTACTATTTCTGTTTTAAATTTGACATGGACCACTAGCATCCAGAGCTCTGCTTTACACAGATATTCTTGAGAGCTGTAGAGCAAATTGTTATGCAGTATCACTCAGATAAAGGCCTGCAATAAGAGAAGTGATAATGAAGACAGCAGCTGTTACTAAATTAGAAAAACAAGACAGATTTGTTGGCAAACATTAACAATCTGGGAAACTTTTTTGCAAGTTCAACACTTCTTCAAAGAGTCCTTATTTCAGTTCCTTCAATGGAGTGAGATGGCACCAGTGAAATTGCTTCACAGCAGACTTATGGCCTTCCTAAGACAGGTTGCTACTGCTCAGGCTGATACCCTTCATAGAGAAGTAATGTTACTCCTGACAGTCCATGCAATGCCTTTCTTACCATAAGGTTTGACTTCAGGGAAGCATTCCAGAAGGAAAACCTAAATGTCCAGCATCTTCCCCTTCCTAAATAATAGGTGCCACATAGTCAGCAGCAGAACATATTTCTACTATGTTCCTAACCAAAATCCTTAACTGCTATAGCAACAAACCTCCTTCAGTACCAAGTTGCACAGTTTTTCCAATAACATTTATTTCTAAACCTTACAAAAAATGTTAGAATGGCAGAAAACAGTCAGTAGATACTCATTACACGTTTCAGAAGTCACATTTTATGCGGTGCATGCATTTTATTCTTCACAGTTACCTTGAATAATCAGGATCTTAGCCCTTTCTCATTAAGGGAACTCAAAACTTCCATAGTGCCTTAAACAATACCACCAAAATTAAGGCTCCAAACAAAGCAGCATTTTTCTTGCAGATTCCCTAGGCTCTGTGCTTATTTGCCAGAGTAACTCAAGTCTTCTAATATCAGTGTGTACAGTGAGCCTTAAAAGGGAAGGAAATTAATAGTGCTGTAGTAATGGTACTACTTTCAGAGGGTCAAAAATCTATCTGGGAACAAAATGATTTTCTGTAAGACTGAATAGACTTTCAGCATAAAACCACGGCAAGTGAAGAAAAAGAATAAATTAAATCCAAATTGCAGCAATCACTGGTGAAAATCTACACACCTTTTCTCTGAGATTTCAAATAGTAAGGATATTAAACATTTTAAAAAAACCATATTGCATGCTGCAATATACTGCATAGTTAAGGTCATCAACATAAAAATATATATACACACACCAAAAAAAGTTGTTGGGTTTGTATTTTATCTTCTATATTAAATGGTATTTCCTGTATAAAACGAGTTGTTTTAGGAAAAAAAAAAACAACTTCGGAAAGAACAGTTTCATAACAAAGATATGGGAATAGATAAGAATGAATAATACTATCTGCCTCAGATCAAAGGCTAGACATAAGACATACACTTAATTTTCTTCTGTGTTAACCCTCCTTAGCAGTTCCTTCCTACCCAAAACAAACACATGCCAGTCAAAACCAATATTGCACACTGTGCAAGGTTTTCCATATCTCTTTTCATCATTACAAAGCCAACAGTGTTTAATTGCATTCTAGATCAGAATAGCTCCAAAACCAGAATTGTTTTCTACTGTCTGTCTAACACAGAATTCACGAAATTCTCCAACCGTGTAATTTCCTGATGGACTCCTTCTAATCTTCCGGGCATTTAAAAAGTTCACAATCACAAAAGACCACTTTCTGCCTTCACTTACATTCCTTATCCTAATGAAGCTGAAACCCGTGTAGCATCAGTCATTCTATCAGCAGAAGGACACCAGAATCTTACCCTCTGAACACAAACAAAATGCATAGATCAGATTAAGTAAATGCATATTCTGCTAAATGACTTACCCAAACAAAGTATAGCATACAAAGCAGTTGAGCATATGAGCAACAGTCTGAAGAGTAAAGATCAAGAACTCTGGTCCCAATTCTGCTACAGACACTGTTCTGATAACTGATATGTTTTCAGATATGCAGCAACTCCATTACTTCAACTGTAAGAGAAAAGTAGATAAACTCAGTACTTGCTTCACAGGGCAGCTGAACACATTTTCATAGCAGGATCTCAAAAACTGTAATTGGATCTGACTCTTGTGATTGTGTAACACTGAACTGACTTTAGCAGGACATTTGACAAGAATGTTGTAGCATAACTTCTATGGCTATAGCGAATACACAAAATTAGTGAATGCTGGCCAGACATTTCTAGTATGAAAAGCACTATATAAATACAGACAGTTACTGTTGCAGCATATCCATCCTAAGAGAAAAGAATGACATTTCTGGAGCTGTTCTGGGAGCTGAGGTGAATAACAAACATTTCATAATTTACCATAAGATACTCCTTTATCTTTGAAGAACAGCAACAAGAGAACGAAATGCTATTCCAAATAACACATGCATGACAAAAATATTAAAAAATGCATGACAAAAATATTAAAAAATAACATGAGAAAATTGTTACAAACCAGAACAGCTCCAATAGACTCATCTAGAAATTCAGTAACTAAAGATGGCAACTGATCAACAGCATTTGATGAAATTACCATCACTGATAATGTGGTAGTATGCAGGTTGTAGCATTTAAAATCTTATTGAAGTTTATCCCATCACATCATCCAGGTAGGTACAAGCAGTATCTGATACTCTAGCAGGAACCACTAGCTCTCACTCAGTTCCTCAAGATAATTCAAAATGTTTTGGCACAGGAGCAGTTAGTAGTAAGCTCAGCAAAACACCAACAGGAAGATGATAGACAGTGACTTGCCACCTAGGAGGGTATGATCTCCCTCAGAAATGGGATAGTCCAGAATGCACAAAAGCAAGAGCTTGTTTTTCATGAGTCACTGGCTACTCCTTCCTTTCAGCTTCCATTTCAGACCTGACAAAAACATTTCAGCACCTAGGGCACCTGCTCTGAGAAGCATCTTTTTTCTGGCTATTGATAAACAAAGATCTGTCCTCTCAAATCTCTTTTGTCCCTGTCACAAACAATGAACCTGTCTCTGCAGCAGAGTCACCCCCTGGGCTTCTGATCTACTGAGTCACATACCAGAGGTATGCAGAAATAAGTTTGCCTCAGGGTGGATCTCAAAACCCTCCTCCTTCTTTGAAAGTTCTTGGACTGAGTGCTCTGGTCACCACAGAAGTCTCCCAGCCATCTGTGAAGTCTGTATTTCAGACATTTCTAGCAGGCACATAGTAAACACAGGTGAGGCCCTTCACGCTGCAATCTGGGCATCACCCTCTCATTGTCCCATCCAGGATAAGGCCACCAAAGTACCTCTGCAATGCAGGGAGCCCAGGTCTCATGACCCCACAAGGCTAGGGGCAAGCTCCTTGCTCTTTTACCATCCCCACCACACCTCCTTCCCAGAGACCACAGATCTTCTCAATTGCCCTTCCATACAACCCAGAGTAGGAAACCCTGAGCAAACCACAAATAACAGCCACACTCACCTCAACTACAGTGCAACAAAGGGAGCCCACAGCACTCAGACTGAAAAAGTTACCTCCCAGGGAGGAGCATATCCTGAAAGTAGCCCAAAATCCACCTTAATCTGCTAGACTTGAGGGGACTGCTCCTATCCCTGTTGAGCCCCCCCACTGCAAAACCCCTATTAGAAAGACTCTCACCAGCCTCAGGTCCAAATCCTGTATGAGCTTATATCACCATTAATTTATCACCTCTATGGACTATGCCCAGCTTCACACTCCAGGTGTTTCATCAGGGACCATCAGCACCACCTAGCAAGGCCCAGCTGCCAGGTGCTGCAGGCAACTACGTCCCAATCCCCTCCCCCAGCCTTACTCCAATGGCCACTGCTGATGTGCAAAAAAATATACAAACGGCAGCTATCATCCAACTTGTAAAAAGGTCTTGGTCCCAAGCTTTCCAACTACTGTATCAGTTCCTCCTATGTCAAAGACTTCATTTTGCTCTGTGACATTTCAAGACTGTGACTATTCTCAGCTATCATGCAGCCTGGTGGCAATGGAGCAGAGAGCCAGTTTCTGCCAGCTGCAGGGACTCCACAGACACAGCACTAGAAGAGTCTTGTTGCATGTCAAAGGTCTTTAGAAAAGCCCTGCAAAGCCTTCTTCTGTCATGCTTCCCAGAATAACAAGGATTACATTCAACTCACTAGGATCCCACTGGTATTAACAGCAGCAAACACAGAAGTAAATTAATGCCCAGAAAAACATATCTCAGTAAGTACTGCTCAAGAAACCATACTCTGCTGTAGCCCCAGACTAGGGATTTAACCTTTAGAAACTCCAAATGAACCACAAAGTTCAGTTGGTATTTTATAGATGATACTAGATTCCTTATAGAAGTTACTCACCCCATGTAATAAGAAGTTTTGTGGCTGATGAAAATTACACAGTGCTCTAAATGTTATAGACCGAAAGAGTAAGTAGCTTCACTACCAATTAATAGATAAGTGTAAGTTATGCCTACTCTATGAAAAGCATAAAACCAGTGCCTATTTTCCTCTCATCTAGGACCTACCACACTGTCAGTGTAGTAGGACTAAACTCCAGTGCTTTTCACTGAATATTTATTCTGTAAGCATGCCTGACAGTCATAGGTAGATTCTGGCTCCTCAAGTTATTAACATAACTCAATGATTGGATTCTTTCATTAGGAGAGGAGATGGAGTGTAGTGGGAAAAAAATGGCATTCCTCTCTAAGCTTCTTTTAAGGCGTGGTTTTCCATCTGGGATCATTTTCATCAACATGTTTTCTCTCTCCATTTTCCCATTAGAAAAAGCTGGGAATGAAGAAGAAATTTGTTTAATCATCTTCTATGAGATCAGCTGAATTCTAATGCTGTTTGATTACAGCTAGTCACAAAAAAAAAAAAAAAAAAAAAAAAAAAAGTCAAATGCATTTCCATTTAGAGTGCTTGCTTAAACATCCGTGCAAATGGGGACCACCCAAAAATCAGCATACATCGTGACTGATTTGAGTTTCCTTATGGTGTATACTTGTTTCAATCCACTTTCTTGCTCTTTAAAATAATGCATTTTCACAGTACATCATTTCCATAAATGAGCATGATACATCACTGCTGCAGACTGACTCATGAGGCCCATTAATAAAGGCCAAGGTTCCCCAGTAGCTTTTCTCACTGGGAAGGTGTTATCTTACCACCTAAATTTATAATGAAAACAATGCTCTTAGCCCATGCCCACTCCACTGTTCCAGTTACCCCTGCTTATTTGCTTGGAGGCTTTCAGTGATCAGGCAATAGCATCAAGGTAGAGAATAAATAATATATTACTCCTTTTCCTAAGTAAGTAGCTATTCATTTCAAATGCAGCAAAAATTATTGAAGTGAAATGGTTATCTTTCTCATATGAGATTCACTGCATGTGAAATATCTCTGCTCTGAGCTTCAGACCTATTATATATTTCTTATTACTACAATACTTCATGATGCATTATCACTATTAGACGAGACATTAATATTCAGACAGATCCCAATTTTATGCTTGTAGTTTTCACACATTTGTTTGCTTTCCAAGATTAGTAGGGCTGATAAGGAAATTGGACTGGAGATCAAGATAAAATATCCAATTAAAAAAAAACCAAAAACTGAAATATCTGTTGGATGATGATATGGCTGTAAAACTGGTTTGGGGTAAATATCTCCAGTTTCGTCAGTTAAAAAAAATTAATAATAATAAATCTGATAAAAATAATTGAAAGGTTTATTTAAAAATCTGGTGAATTATATGTTTTTTACAGAGGCAAAGCACTTTCTGATAACCTGGAAAAGTAATATACTAGATATTAATTATCTGATCAGAACTGGGAATTTCAGAAGTCCCCATATGGATCAAAAAATCTTATGGAAATTCATGGAAAATGGGTCACCTGGTTTCCTGATTATTTAAATTGGATTTTTAAATGTCATTTTAATTGATCTGGCAAGTATTTCAGCTCCTGTAACGGGAGTTTTACAGAGGGCAAAAAATTATTGCTTTCATGATATCTCCTTTAAATATTAGTTTTTGTGTTCTTCTTTCAGTTTGGGTCTCAGTATTAATGAAAATGATATGAGAAATTATCCATACTTTGAAAGCCTTGAAAAGCTTTTTACACAAAGCTTCACTAAAATTCTGTAACTGCACAACACTCTGCACTGCACTGTCAGCAAGCTGAAAACTTTCATAGGAATGGTATTTCTCATGACGGTACTTCCACTTCCTCTTCTGGTCAAAATTAAGAAGTGCACCAATATTTCCCAGTCATTTCAAAGTTAACTCAGTACTTCTGAATCCTCAGACTTTTCAACAGGCTCAAGATGGGGATATTCACCACAGGCCCTGCACAACTGTTGTAAACTGACGGTGGCTAGCACACAGACTATATAAACTATTCGATCTTCACAGCATACCTCTTCTTGTACATTATAGTAACTCTCAAAGGAGCTCACAATTCTGGAAAACTGGACAGGAACTTAGAAATATCACATCTATTTTAATTTAATTCATTATAAACATCTGTATCTCAAGCCTAAACCAAGCTGACTTCAGCTTCCTTTCAAACCTGATGCATTTTCAGCAGTTCTAGATTATTTACGTGCATTTATTGTATTTATTACAAAGAGCAAGTGTTACATAAAGGAAAATGCAAAAAGAACAGAGACCAAAAGAGCACTTACAAGTGTGCAACAGTGCAACAGGAACATTAACAAAGCAAGATCTCTTTTGTGCTTTAAGCCCACAAAATCAATTGAAGAATTCAGAATAAGTTTGGCCAGCTGCAGTGGGAAGGGAATTTAAAAAAAAGAAAAACACCACCCAAGGTTTACCTAGTAATTGGACACTCTTCTTTAGGTCTAGATAAGAGTCCTCAGCCTCATTTTTATTTTATTTACAGACTTCCCTGAAGTCTGCTAAAGTTTCAGATTTAGTCTTGTCTGAAAGAGTTCAAATTAAAAGCAGTACCTTGAAAACACAAGAGATTTGACCAACTTTGCTAAAGGCCAGCCTAATAAATGGAAGGTGCACTGGGTCTGTCAGACCTGCAATCCATGTTACTGTGCACACCTGCAGGCTATGTTGGACCCAGGAGAAGACTAACCAGATAATTAGATAGACTGACATTTTACTGCAGGTTGAAGTAATTAGGGATCAGGCAAAATAACTGAATATGCAACTTTCTAAAGCTTAAACTGTTGCATACATTACCTGGAGTTTATGAAGAAGAAGAAAACCTGATGCTGTGATATAAGCAAGGTTACTAGTGAAGGACAAGACTAAACTGTAATGTTTTAATTCAGATCTGAAATTCTTGAAATTTTTAAGTGCTAGGTTTGGTGTCCTGATCTCAATATGTATCTAAAAGAGTGGCAAATAAAGGTTTGCAAAAAGAAAAAAAGATTTTAATGCATCTTCACATATTGACTGCACAGTAAGGAATAATAGAATGGCTTGGATTGGAAGGGGCCATAAAGATCTAGTTCTAACACCTGATGATACATAGAGTCACCCAGCATATCACCTGGACAGTAGAAAAGAGCAAACCTGGAAACAGCATTTATCTGATGTTGGCTTAGCATATCGTTCTATGCACTTTGCTAATATGTCAAAATCACAATCTGACATTTATCATTATGCCTCCTAGCCCTCTTCCATAAGGTTTTATAGTTGTGCCTCAGCTACAAGTGGTGAGCAGACTTCCCTTTTGTTGGGGCTAAATATGCTGTGATAAGTACTAGCAAGGAGAGACAGAGACACTGAGATACTATCCAACTAGATTAAAATCTGGAATGTTGTGTTATCCAAGAGATGTATTGATTCTGAAGGTATCAGCTACATTTTATGCTGCAAAGCCACAGGCATGTGCTGAACCATGGAACACTGGCACCAAACCTGAATCTTGTCTCTTTAACTGTAATTGAAATTCCAGCAGTAAAAAAGAAAATGCAACAAAATAGAGAAAAGTGGACTATATAAAAGATGATTAATTGTTTTCTAAGTACTGCAGCTGCAATATAAATGCTGTGTACTAAACAGAATTCCACTTAACCTCCTCATAAAACACTCTTCATGGAATTGGGATAAAATACAATTGCCCAAAAATACAGCATATTGTTGTAAAGCTTCTCTCTTCATTCAGTAGGCTGAATGTAGAAAACATGTGCTCTCCTGGTAAAATTCATGCTTTCTTTCTTTCTTTTCTTCACTTTCTCTTACTTCACTTCTCTTTCTTTTTTACTTTACCTTCTTTACTTCACTCTCTTACTTCACTTGTACTGTCTGCATATTCTGCAATAATGGGAGGAATACCTTTGTAGCATTATGCATTAAGTAAAACATACATATCTGTGATAGCAAAATTTCACAGTTCCTGATATCCTACACTTAAAATATAGTAATTGCAATGAATTACAACAGCACTTTACTTTTTCTAAAAGTACATTTTAAAGTGGCCTTACATAAGAGATTACTCATGAGTCTAGTCAATGCTATGCCTTAAAATGCGGTGCCCTAAAATGAGTTAGATCTGATGCAGAAAAGCAAAGTAGCTTTCTTCTTTTCCTTCAGCTGAATGACCATAATTTGCATTAAGGGTTAAAAGTTCATTAAGTTCTTGCAGGATAATAAGAGCTACTATACAAATAGTAAGAAAGAAATGGAAGGAGCACTGCACAAATTTTGTGTCTTTCTGTTACCATTAGTACAGGATGTGAATGATGCTGTATTACGTTTTTGGTTGCTCTAATCTGTCTAGACCATATAAAAACATTTCTGTAAAAATTGACACTGCATAGGGCATGCTTTTTATGTTACATGCCATTCTGAACTGCATCTTACTGTACACTTATCCTGCACAACATAGTAAATTGGCCTCAGTACAGTGAGGGAATATTTATGAGCATCTCCTTGACAGCAATATCCATGGAAGAGCTTTCTACAGTCATTTACAACCTTAGAAGCAAATTCAGAAAAAAATCCCTACAACACCATTAGGATGCTATTTGAGCTATTTGTGCATTTGTACTGCAATGTTGTCTGTCTTTGCTCTGTGCATTCTTACTTCCTAAATGACTTTGTAAGCAAGTGGCAGCACAGGCTGGAGCCTGGCGGTTGTCCCACAAACAAGAATGCAGTACACAGCTCCTGAAACAGAAATCTTGTCTCTTATTGTTTACAGAACAGTGGGATATGCTTCCAAAAAGCAGTGAAGGAGCAGCTTTGTGCAGCTGGTGTTATTGCCAGTTATCCTCTCCAATAAATAAAAAAGATGTCAAGGTTTGGGCTCATCCTTAATTTGACTGTGATTCCTGTGACAACAGTGATGACCGGTGGTAGGGAAAAATGCCAGGAGAGGACAAATTTCAAGGTTGAAATGGCAATGGTCATATATATATAAGCTTAACAAGGAAAATGATGAATATATGTGTGTGAGTGCATCTGGGTACGATGAAAGATTGGCTTGTTCATTTAAAAGTTGGAAACTTCCATATTCCAGACATCTTCTCTTGGTCTTTAGAGCAGAAGCCACCCCAGCACCAATGTGCAGGAAATAAATGAGTAGAAAGGCATGGAAGATATTAAAGTTTGCTTTGACAGTTTCACAGGGTAACAGACAGCTGCTGCTGCAGTTCTGAACTGTACTCATACATCTCTTCACTAGATTCCTCAGGGCTTACCAGCCTTAGTTATTCTCTGAGCAGCTCTCAGACAGCAAGTTTTGGTCAGATAAGGAAAAAAACAGTCTTCTTTTAGGCCTGATGCCGATCACCTCTTCCCTAGCAGTATATTGGTGAGTTCTGTGTATCTTGCCCAGTGTTTGAGAAAACAAGGCAAAGACTCAAAGTAGGAGGCCACAGCTGAGCAGCAACCCCCAGAGCCTGCAGCAGAAGTTTTGCAAGTGACTCTATTGTGAAGAATCTCTGCTAGATGTCTAAAGAACTACTGTGATACTATGTGTTTGTTCAGCTGAAGCCTTTACCATACACATGTTTCAGCAGTACTTTCCTCAGGTTGCTCATATGACTTGACAGCTCATTCTCCCCTCTCTTGGCAGAACAATCCTTTCATTAATTTTTTTATACAGAGGCAAGTTGTTTTTTTAAGCATAATTTATCTGTATAGATTAGATAGATAACAAGTCTGTGCTAATGTGCAAAATAACAAAGAAGACAGATACAAACCAAGACTGAATGACTGATGATTGATGAAGGCTGCACAACATACTGAGCTCCCTAAGAAAATGAGACATAACATAAAATAGATAGTGGAAATAAAACTTGTGCCATCTGAGGAGATAGAAGATACTGCTGACCTTTTCTGATCACTTGAACTCTTTTTCTCAGGAATGATCTTCTGCCAACACCCCCTCACAAAGAGAAAACAGGAATTCAACGTCAGCAGTGCAGCTGACAATATCCAGGTAGCTTCTAGCACAATATTCTGGGTTAATTTTCTGGGCTGCAAGGGCCCATTGCTGGCTTATGTTCAGCTTGCCATCCACCAGTCCTCCAACACTGACCCCTGAAGGATGCCACTCATCATTGATCTCCATCCAGACATTGGGCTATTGACCACTCTGGGTTCCATCCTGCCTCCAGTTCTTTGTCCATATCCCTGCCCACTCATCAAATCCATACCTTTCCAGTTTGGAGAGAAGGATGTGCGTGTTACTGTGTCAAAGGCATTACTGAAGTCCAGATAGATAACATCACTGGTGCAGTGACACCATCATAGAAGGCTACTAGTTTGGTCAAACAGGACTTGCCCTTGGCCATGCTGATTCTCCCATATCACTTCCCTATCTTCCAATTGCTTTTACATAGCTCCCCTGGACTGTCTTGAACACTGCATATACTAGTAAATAAAGAATATCGCATATTCAGAAATACCCATGTATTCTCCTGCTTTCATGTTGTCACACATGACAAAAGACAGCCAAATAAAAACTATTCAAAAATCTGAGGGTTGCATAGGGATTCAAAATTTCTGTTCCCTGAAGTCTCAAGCGGTCTGCCAGCAGTCTTCCTCTCTCACTTGTTGTAAAGACCACTGCTGATTGCATGGATGTTTGGATGTTGCTCTGCCTGCTTGATGCTGTCTCTCAGCACAAATAAGATTTTCTATTAGTTTGCTATAAATTCTTACTATACACTTCCAGGGCTGTCAATACACGATTCTGAGTTGTGGATCAAGATCCACTATCAGAGCTGTGCAAATTTAGGTTGAGCAAAACCATCACATTCCCTCCATATATTGTACAAGTCAAATATATGTAGCAAAAGACAAAAACAAACAAACAAAAAAACCATATATTTTTAGGTTCTTTTTGAAAGTTGTAAATAATAGTATGAATCTATCCTTTTACGAGACCTAGGTGTATGTATGAACTAACATAAAATTGGCAGACAAAAATATAGAGAAAAAAAAAAAGAAAAAAAATAAGTCTGGCTGTGAGTTCTTTTAGTTTTCAAATAGCTGATCAGTGACATTCTGTTTTAGAGCATTCTGTGAATTTCACAAATTATTATTGCATCATATTTTATCAAATTCATATGTTAAGATTACTATGAGCTCAAGCAAATATAAATATAGTTTGACCTTTTATTTCCAAGACACCAATGACAGTGATTCAATTTTGTCATTTTCTGCCTGTAAGTCACAGATAATTATATACTATACTTGTGAAGAAACTAGTCCATAAATCTTTAAATATAGCACTTTAACCAAGTTTCAAGGAATGAACAGCTGGATAGAATTGTAATGATATATAATGTGGGAGCATAAAAATTGAAGACTTTCACTTACCTAGTAAATTTTCTTGATTTTATACTTATGTTCTCTTCTCTAATTATTACAATACATATAATTTTACTTTCTTTGATACTGAGTTTCTTCTTCATAATTACATATATATACAGATGACATCAACATCTATGAGTAAATCTAGATGGGTCTTAGTTGATTTATTGACAAAAAGACATACAGTGAGCTCTTAAGCACTTAACACTTTTAACTGTAAATTGGTATGGTAAATAATGTTCCCAGTTTACTGATCCAGACTATGAAAGGAAATATCCTACTACTATCTGTGATTATGTTAGTGTGTATCAGAAACAATAGTCATATTTTCTGCTTATATCTTGATGGCATTTTTCAGGGTAAGAAGAGTGGAAAGAGTAACATTTACACAGCATTTACAACTATACAACTGGCTATGGAAAGACCCTCCATGCTGAAAATCTAGTATCTAGGGATAAGAGAGTAAGTATAGAACACAACATCAAAAAAACAGTGCAAATCTTCACCTGAAATACTGCGTATCTGTTAAAGGTTTTAGTTGAAAACAATAGTTAAAAAATAAATAAAAAATTTTAAAAAGCTCTCTAAAATATAAATGAAATGCAGATTTCATTATTTGTGAGAATTCCACATAAAAACTCACTATCCTGTATGGGAAAGAATCTGCTGATTAAAGCAAACTTTGGATTAATTACTATAATTAGAAAGACTAGACCATTTCAATCCAGTTATGGAAAGGAACTGCCAAAATAATATCAGAGAAAATATGATGGAACCAAGAGATTGGGGTTAATTAGGCAAAGTTTATGAAATCTGCTTAGATTCATAACTGAAACCAGTAACTTCCAATCCTTACTAAGGTAATCAATTGGAACCCATAAAAATTTCTGTTGAAGAGATTACATATTATAATGTTTTCATCATTCTCCAAAAAGATCTCAAACCACTCCTACAACATACACACACACACACGCACGCACATCCTGATTTAGACATCATCAGCTGATGCTTCTCTGTACACTGAATGGAGCCATTTCATAGACTGGTATGACAGGCCTCTTCAAATCACTTCAGACCTGCATCCAACAGTTTCTTTTTTAGCACATGGCAAAGCAAGCATATTTCATGGCAGCTTATAAACATGAGAACTTTTAAGCTCAAATCTGATTTTGAAAAACTCACTAGGGTAGCAGTAGTTAACTAAGAAATACACATTACCTTAATATCTAAAGTCTCTCTAGAAGTTAATTTTGGAAAGGAAAATATTTCTGAGAGTGATTGGAGATGTAAATTTTGCTTCTCTTTTAAGCCAAAAAAATATTCCTGCGTACAAACTTATTCTTTTTCCCAAGTAATAGAAGTAATCCTGCAGGTCTACAGAAATTTTGAGATATTTTTCAGAAATAAATAAAAGTAAACTATTCTCAGATAGCTGTTTAGATCCGGGCTATCTACACATACCTGCAACTAATCTTGAAAAATTACAATTCCGTACAATGAAATTGCTGCTCCTTCTTAATCAGACAGCTTTATCTGTTACATCTGTGTTCTCATCCATCGATTTATTTAGTGTCTTCCCAGCTGGGGAAAGGTTTTAAATAACATATTCCTTAATTCAGTGAGCCCTCTTTTAGAAGTTCATTTGCAAGTAAGACTCTTTGTTAAATGATAACATTTTAACTGAGAAAAAGGTCAACTCATAATCTTTAATTCTTTGCAGCTGAGTTTGCTCTTTTCACATCATGGAATGAAAGAGAAAAAAAAAAAAAAAAAAAAAAAAAAAAAGGTTGAGGTCACACGTGATATCAGGAAAAATAAAAAAAAATGTGGCCTGCAAATTTTCATCCAAAGAGAAGTGTTCCTTCATACTTGTCAGAATAATTACTAAGCTCTTCAAACCAAGAGTCCTGCTTGATGACTGATCAGCTGTAGATCTTCATGCTGTTAGTCTCCCAGGCCAGCTGGGAATCTTTTTTCAGTCCCCAAGAAGATTTAGCTGAAGATTCTTCGACTGTTTAAAATCAATCAATCAATCAAAAGTAATAAAAGAAGTAAGTTTGTGTAACTGTAAATTATTTTTTTAAAACTTCTCTTCCCAGCTTCACCATTCAGCTCTTCCTTCCAGCTTATCTTAAATTCACTTCAGGTCAGCAAGCCTTATTCTCTGAATTTAAAGTGCTGTGGCATTTAGATCAGAGACTCTTGCTGTAATAAAATGTATAGATCTTGGTTTTATGATTATTATTTTAGTTTTCAACTAATTTTAGCGAGTGTATATGTATTTTAACGAGTGAAGGAAAAAGAAACAAGAAAGGAAATAAAACGAAGATGGAAGAGCACCCACCAGAATGACATCAGTACAGACTAGTAACAGATAATTTAGTAAAGATACACTTACATGGTTTGGTAAGCTGAGCAGAACAAACAGTCTGGTAAGTTGGCTAGAGCATATTCACAGGCTTTCATTGAAACAAAATGAAAAAGCCAATTCCACAGAGTGTGCTGCACATTGACCTCAAGACAGGGAACAAACAGAAAGTATTTATTATAGCATCTTTTATTACAGAGGACAGTATATTAAGGAGCAGCAGTGGAAAAAAATGGTTTTTGATCATGATGTTGTTCATCCTGTTCTCTTGACCATTACTGAAAAAGAAATAAAACAGTGTCATTGACCTACAGGTTCCAAATTTCCAATAGCACATCATAAGCTGTAAAGTATGCTTTATTCTGCTGATACTGTTTGCATGTGCAGTCAAGTTGATCAGAGCATGTTTTACACATTCAGTACTCAGAACCAGATTTTTAAAAAAAGAGAAAAAAGAAAAGCAGTGACTGGCAAGTAATTAGCTTAAGTTGATCTTATGCATTTTTACTGGAAATGCTGGATGACCTCTTTAAAAATGAGATGATAGCCAAGAAAGATGAATTATGCATGAACAGAATTCTGTGACATCTCTTTCTCGGAACCTAAATATGCAATTTGCTTTAACTGTTGTATGTGTATATGAGTGCAAAATGACTTCCAAGTATAAACTATGCCCTTTTGGAATATACCTGACAGATATCAATCCCTTCTGGAATTCACTTGGTAAATGTACGTGTTATATTCAGCGTATCAGAGGAGTAGTATTAACCACAAGGTAACAAGTATCTCTCCATTTCTGCCTTTCCAAGTGTACTTAAAAATATAATTTCATCTTCATCTTTTGGACAATATTCTTTCTCCAGTCAGCAAATTTTTGTGCAACTGAGTCAATATCACTTTTTATTCTTAAAGAAACACAGAACATGAGTAATCTCTAAAGTTTGAATAACCTCCTATGAATTTTCATTTTATCTTCTGGCATTAGAATTATGAAGAATTATTATTTATTAGAAAATACTTGGGAATTCAAGTGAACAGAACTATTTCTAGCTAAAATCTTCCCTTGGAAAAACGCAAGTCTGACCATCTATTCTTAAAGATTAGAACTTAGATTTATGTTTATATTTTCCATCTACAATGAAAATGCAACCAATAATTGTTATATATGTTCCAGAGACTAATATTAAACTCAGGAGATAATAGTCTGGATGAATAGTCCCAAAAATTACAAATAGCAGACAAAGGCTTAAATTCACTGTCTCCTGACCTTAACTTTTCCTTCACCCTGCATATCATGATATGAAAGTACTGGCTTATCCATCCCTGTCCTGCATCCTCTTTTCACACCTTCACTCAACTGTTATCACTGCATGCGAATAAAAAACGTTTATAGAAGTGACTAGAGGTCTTCTCAGAAGGTTGCTCACACATAGTTTTTATCACAGACAGAATCAAACATGATTTGCACAAGTATGCACACATACAGAAAGTCTGGTTAGCAATTCACAGTAATTGCTGAAGACAGGAAATATACATAGAACTGAGTAGGTGTAATTCTATCAGAGTATGCAGATGATTGCTCAAAAGGGTTTTCAAGAAATACACCAAGCTAGGACAGATGCAGCTCTATTCAGTCTTCAAAATCACAGAACATTTTTCTTTTTCTACAAAACTAAGCATGTGTGAGTGAGTGCATGCATATCACCATCGTCTTGGCCCTATCTTTGTTACCAGAATGCTGACAAACTCTAATGATAAACTTATCTTCTTTTTCATCCTATCAGACCATAACACCATGAGCTAGCTGTTTCTCAGCTGCTTCTTGTCCAGTTTACCAATTTGATGTCCCCTCAATTCCCTCTCAAACATTTTGCAATTCATCTGTCAGTTCTCATCCCATTTCCCAATGGCAAGTGAATGTATACCAGTATTGACATATCAGTCACTTTTTTTTCTGTCATTTACAACTTACTAAATATTTGAAGGGACACATAATGTCAGAAGTACTCATTTGTTACTGTCATCTAATGAAAGACAGTATAGAATCAAAATTATAAGCAGGAATAATGGTGAGAACACATTGAAATACAACTGCTATTCTGAGCATGTCCTTCAGCACCACTGATTTCTTTGTGTGTAAAGAAGACACATTTTTCAATGAAGAAAGCTTTCTTCCATATTTTTATAGTTTTACTTAGCACCTATGGGCATCTTTAGAAACTCCAGCATCTCTGGCTGCCACTAAATCTGTTGCAACATTTAACAGTGATCTCTCATTTGTTCAAGTATTTCTTGCACCACCATGTTTTTATTTTGCCTCCCAGAGGAGCAGTCTATCTTTCTTTCCTCTGTAATTTTAATGCAGATAGTGGCCTATTTTGGACAACCCTCTTATTGTCGCTCAGAGCAGATACAGGAATACTATCTTTTTCTATTCTATTTTGTAACAACCATTGCTGCCTAGGCTGGTATACAACGATACCAGCATATGTTTCCAGCTAGGTGACTAGTGCTTTCAGTTCATTGATATGCAAGTCAAATCAATGTGCAAGCAACTGTACAGCTACTGCTATCTAAGCCAGCTTGATTATTTCTGCTAGGTGTGAAACACTATTTATTTTTACAAGGGTGGATTGATCTGAATAGCTAGTGCAAGAGGGAAAACTTTCTACAGATGTGCATGGCAATTAGTGGCATTTCTGTCACATCTAGTGTACTCAGAAAACAGCATCAGTGTAGTTATGATTATTAAGACCTCACACAAAGCTCTGATACATTGTCTTCTCAGATTCTTATTTGGTGTGACATAGATGACTACTGCTTGATTATATATGTAAATAAAGTAGTGGCCATCACCTTCCTTTGATGATGTTGCTCTAAGTTAATGATGAATTGGGACACGGGGATGTGCAGGACATGTCAGTGTTAATGAAGATTTATTTAGTAGCGACATTTGATCAGATCTACTTGATGAAGTCTTAGGTTTCATTAGTTAAAGACATAAAGCAGTCTGTCTGATTAAAGGGAGAAAAAGCAGTGGGGAACTTATATAAATTACTACAGCTCAATTAGGTGCAGACAGTTTAGTGAGTGTTTATTACCAGTAGAAAGGAAGATTTTCCAATTAGATTAAAAGGTGTTGAAAACAACTCTTATAGCGCACAGTGATTTAGACTCATAGCTGGAATAATACATTGTGAGAAGCTGCATTGATTAAAAGTAAGCTGGTAAGTTATCTGCATTGCTTCATTGTTTATCAATGGAGTCCCTGCTGGCTAGGTACAATTTACATCACAAGATCAATGTCTAGACTCAGCTAATTTTCTGCTTGGTCTGAAGATTTATATGGGTGTAAAGGGCAACTGTATCATGGCTGGAAATACCAACAAGATTTATTGGGGATAATCATCAAGGAAGTGAAGATGTATCAATCACCAGAAGTGTACCCTTGCCATGCAAGGCCCTTTACACTGGCATTCCTGCTGCAAAGCTGGATTTGAAGAGAAGACAGTTTAATCAGAAAAGAATTCAATTCCAATGAGGTTCCACAGGCTCATTGTGAAAACTGAAAAGGGATTAAAACAAAAGTGGAAATATGCAAAGTGCTCTGGCAGTGGTCAGCCAGTATTTTTGACAAGTGATTGAAGGTACTTGGTGTACAGTACAAGCTCATGATTCATGAAGCCCAACGTCCTACAGAACAGAATGTGACTTCCAGCAGTGCTGAGCTAGCTGGAGTCTAGGCCTGCTTTGCCAAAGGATTTTTGGATACAGACTGGGAAAGGTAGGGGGTCATTGTGCCTGGCTCTGAATGACTGATTGTTTCCCATGCAGAGTGGCATGGGGAAGGAGATGGGGAAGAGAAGGAAAGGAAAGGAAAATGAATGATATTTAAACTCCTTATACTCCTACTGTGCCCTTCAGATCACACAGAGGCCTGCAGCTGCTTCTAATCCCTGTCTCCCAGAATTGTTCATTGTCAAGACTGGAAGTAGTGAGAGTAACAAACAATGAAATAAATAAAATAATTCAAATTTTAAATATTTAATATAATAACAACACACTCAGATCCGCAGTGCAGCCATTCTTATACTTTGTATCTAAACAGGACTCAAAATATTCCAAATGCTACAATAGTGAACAGTTCGAATTTCCTTTTTTTTCTCTGCAACACTTGCACATGCAGCATTTCTCCTCTGTTAAAACAGATCCCCAAAGTCGAAGTTTAAATCAGTGTCAGTGGGGATGCTGACAAAGTCGTGATCAACTGCAGTGAAAGAATTTCGCCCCTCCTCTCAGCATTAATAATCAGTACTTCAGGGTTCAGAAAAGCACGTGCACATAAGGATGTTGTTGCGAGCAAAAGAGATACAGCATAGTGGCTTCCACAGAGTAATAAAAACTGGGTATGCAGGGGTGGTTTTCCTAATTTTCACTAACTATGGCAGTGCTCTCGTAAATGATACACATTCTCCAAATACACAGAAAAACACGTTCTTTTTCAAAAGTCTTACTCACATTTACAAATAAAATGGACAGCACTTTCTGTGTAAATATTTTGATGTGTATAAAAGCATTTTTTAAAAGAGAGTGTAACCAGAGATTGCCTGTTGGTTGCTTTTTAAGATATAGTTCATTAAAACTACAACAGTGCAGTTAGTCATTCATCTGAATAATCCCATTGTCTTTAATGCATGTGCTCACTGCATGCTGCCAAATTCCACATTTAAACCCCAAATGTATTGGTTCCCACCTCATAATGAACAGAGTTCACATAGTCTGTACTTCAGTTTGAAGTGCTTTGTCTGGTACATTTGAGCTACAAAATTTTCCCTATGGCATCTTCTCTACATTTCATGTGATGTCCCTTCCCTAACCATAACAACACTTCACTGAAGCAACCAGCAACTACTTTTCAACAAAATAAGCCACATTCAAACCCTTCCAGGCACCCTGGATAGTACCTTTTTACTATTTTGTACAACTGCTCATGAATAAAACAGTGATATTCTTTATAATGTAAACATCAGGTTTGTTAACAAAACTGAGCTTTGGGTTTGCTTTCTTTATAATTAGAAGAGCTTGTCATTTAAGGAAACAATTAACATTAGTTATGAGCAACTGACTGTAAATGACTGCTACTATTACACTAAATACATTTAATTATGATTTATTGGAGCATAGCAACCTTTTGTAACTTGTAAGCCAATATCCATTTTTGCTTAATTAAATTCATTATAACAACACTTTTCTACTTAAAGGGGGAAAAAATCCATAATTAACCATTAAAACTAAAGGCCATTAGGTAACTATGCAGCAGATTTCCTAGTATTTAAACTACTACTGTTACTAATTGCACGCTTGGAGAGAAGAAAAAAAAAAAAAAAAAAAAAAGTCATAGATACAAGAGATTTGTGCACTAGTCCCTGGACTTCACAGAGAGAATTGCTTAGGCTACCATGGAGCTCTGGAAACATCTAAAATGTAAGCCTCTGAAATTCAAGCAGCATCTCTTTCTTGTATATTTATATCTTTAGTGCATCAGGCAAAGGATGCTCTCTGGTTGTAAAAACACTTGTGCTCAAATTGTGTGCTCTGGTTATTATAAACATATTTTTAATTAAGAAATTATCAGGGTTTCTCAACAGAATTTCAGCCAATCAGCCTTCCAAAGGCTTCTGATATATCCTGCTAAGTTCTAGATATTTAGAGTATCACAAACTACCTCTAAGTATCTCAGAGTATCATAAACCATCATTTTTTGTTATATTAGAGACAATGAAGATGTTCCTAAGCTGAAAAGCCTTCATCTCAGCTTTATATGCACTGGGATTCAAGCAACAGAATTAAAGCAGTCTTGAACATGCTGTAAGTCACATCCTGGGACAATGATATCAACACCCTGTACTGCTCGGGTCATTTATTGACTTTTCAGTTGTAGAATTTCCTGCATTGTCTTGACTTTTCTCCACCCCATAACAACAACCAAAAAAAAACCAAAACAAAACAAAAAACAGTATTTATCTGAAGAAAACATCCCTTCTTCTATTAGGCATTAAATATATAGCATCTGTAGAGACTACCTTTGCCCCCATAACTGGTGATATAGTATTTCACTAGAATTTTTAAAAATTTAGCAGCAAAGAAGGTTAAAAATAGGAGTGAAGGATTTGAATTATTAATTCCCAGTAAACCTAGATTCTTCCAAATGATATCTAAGGCATTTCAAATGTTGAAATACATGCTCAGATCCTCTTCTTTCTAACAGGATTTACTCATGCAACTCCTGGGTGGAGATTAAAAATCCACCCCCCCACACACAATCCCCTTTCTTTCTACTGTTAATCATGAGGTCAGAGCTAAACTGCAGCCTGTCAGTATTTTTAATGAATATGTTTTACACATTGTAGTTGGCTGCTTCCACAGCAACAGCCTGTGCTATCTGGAGGCCAAAGATAAGTGCTCGGGGATTACCTTTAAAACAATCCTCCAGCTCTTTTTTCACTAACAGTGGGAAGTCAGAACAAAAACTGAGCTGTAATCCTGGCTTCTGTAGACTGGCCAAGTTTTAACAACTGAAGGTTCAGAAAAAGCCCTTGAAAATCTTTGAGCATCAAAGCTCAACACAAGTGCCATGGCTGTTAAAAGGTTAGGATGTCTAGTGCAGCCATTTGCTCCTTTTCTCTTTCCCCCAACTCCCTGCTTCCCCGGTCCACTCTAAATATCACCTTAAATCAAGAACTACATACTCAGTTCTGTCAAAGGGGAATGACATTATTGAAGACCGTGGACTGTGATTTTTAGGGATAGTTTGGCTGCCTCCACCACACACGTATGAAAACATCTCAAGACCATTCTTTTATTATCACCACATACATACCACTAATTCTGACACTCTCTATCACTTTAGCTGTAAGACAAATGTGAAATCAAGTGGACAGCTGCATATACAAATAATGGCATTTTAAACCTGTTACTTTGGAGTGTGGCTCCTGTACTCTTCCATTTCAAACTTTCAGATGAAGTCACCGCGACAAAAGGATGCTGCTGACAAGGAACGTACCAACAGTTTGTTTTGAGTATTTCTCATCTGCGTGCTTTTCTGGAAATTAAAAAGAAGAATAGCTGATATATTTAAGTTCTGCAGTTAGTTAATATTTGCAATTGATGGTTCATTTTTCTAATATTTTATATAGTTATACCAGCTGTTACTGAAATAAATGCAGCGATCATACCTGTCCCTTAAGTCTTAGCTCAGTTTTTAGGATGAAAGAACTTTCTCTTCCATTATCACAGTACTAGGTCCTATCATTAATACCAATGGGAGCTGCTCTCCTAAGAAACTTCCATATTCTTTCTTTTTTTGTTTCTGGATCCTGTTTTATTCAGCTCAGGTATACTCAGCACTTCAAAAGCAACAGGTTCCAGATAAGTGGAGCAGGACAAACATAAAATGAGTTATTCTAAACCAATATCTAATTGGAATATTTTTCACCCTACAGATAACCAATAGACTACAATGGCTGTGCTGTGCTTGGTATGGTTTATCTCACAAACAGAGCACTTATCTTTATAATTTATTTATTTATATATCTTTTTCCTGTTAGGAACAAAATTTTATCAATGCACCATTTTCAAAAATGTTTCAAAACATTTTTTGAACTTGACAGAGCTGTGTCCCATTCTTGAATGTCCTGGTTAAAGGTAAGGAGTTCATAAATCATTTTGTACTTTGAATTTTGCAGAGTAATGATTGCTGAGAATGGCTTTGCGGTTGGAGGAGCTCTCACAGCTAAGTGCTGATCTGACTTAGTTGTGAAAGAAAGAAGTTATCAATGACTACAATGAATTCAAGACACTACTTCAGAGCACTGCAATGATATATTGCAGAATGGTTTTTAGTTGGGAGTTAGCTTTCAGAGTTTTGCTATGACCAGCAGTTTACCTCTATTAAGCACCCACATAAAATCAGTTTTACATCTGCACTCAACATCATTAGTCAGAATTAACAAAGGTATTTTCCATCTTCAAAGTGTCTTATTTATTAAAAGCTTCTTATTTTTCTTTGTTCTATCCTACTGATCAAAATCCACTCAAAGGCAGTTAGCTATCATTTCTGTATTACATTTAAGCAATCACTATCTATCTTGTGGGTGTGTCCCATACCAGAAGACTGCTTTTTACAAGCTAGGTGGTTACACTTTTTATCTCTTGCATTCAGTTTTTACCTTAATGCCTTCACCACCTTTCAGGAGTGATACCAATGTCAATAAAGATGGTAGAAAACATATTAATCCCCATTATCTAGGTCATACTCTTAGTATATTCTGTGAAAAATATTCTCAAATACTTTTTCCCAGTTACAATCTATTTAAAAGAAAAATATGAAAGAGGATGTGATTTATCGGGTAGTGGTTTTAGTTTAAGCATTTAATGTGTTTACTTCTAATTTCTTATATTCTGTGAGGAAAAAAAACAAAACAAAACAGATATTAGAATTTTCTGTACAAGATATTCAAAGAAAATCCTTCATATGGCATCTAGGACATTTTTAATGCCAAAAAGCAAAATGAGAAAGGATGGCTTGAGTCAGACCCAATTATACTTTAAAGATATTATGTTGTGAAAAACTTCAGAGTTAGAGTTATTTGTCATTTACATTTGAAATTCTGAGAATTTTCATATTTCAATGCTACTATTTTGAAAAAAAAAAAAAAAAATAGAATAGGGGAAATACTAATACTTCTGCTGTAAGAATTAGAGGAGTGCTGCATCCAGTAGGAAGAACAGACATTCGATAAAAATGAAGTTTAAAGCAAAGACAAACTCCTGTAAGAACAGTTTTTCCTTTATCAGAAGGCTATAAGAATAGGTATTCTGAGCAGCTGGAGGAGATCACAGTGAAAGGAATTTCTCCTTTGGAAGCCGATTTCAGCTTGTTTCTGTCAGCTCTACACTAATGCTGGATTAAACCCTGTCTGAAACAGAAAAATATGATTTACTAAATGTTACTTTTCTTAACCCAAATTAAAAAAGAGTTTTCAAATCCACTCTAGCTTGTTAAAAAGAACTCTTTTTCTGGGTCAAATTACATCCAAGTGATTAATCTATCTTACTGTGAGTAATTAGTGAACCATACCAAGATCTATGTATATTAGTCTTGACTGTAAATCTTTCCTTGCAAGTACTAGACAGCCAAAAACAGCAGAATGTATTTGTTAGCCCACAAGGCAATGAAGTTAATTTGAGTTATATGTTCTGTAGTGAACAGTTCTCAGAACTACTATGGCCAAAGGAACTGTACAATGATTATTCAGTAAAGAGATTTAAAACAAACTCTTTAATATAATTTTAATCACTTTGGATTTATTCACAAAATACCTTAATATTCAGAAAGTTAAAGTCATATTCACCTTCTATTCACACTTAATGTATAGCCTTTAACAAACTCCAGGTGCTCACTTTCTAAGTATTTCTTCAGTATGCGATTGGAATTACTTACTTTGGATGCCAGGAAAATTAGATACCTGAATTTGAAAATCAGCTGACAGGGAAGTGATGTCAACTGCAGCTTATAGCCACTGAGACTTGCGTTAGTTGCACAATTACCAAATTGTTTCAGCACTTATATATTACAGCACCAAGAGTTCATAGTCCTGTGTTTTAGAAAGAAGAAATGGCCTTTGAAGAAGCCTGCCATCCATACTTCATATGTATGGAACATTTTGGTCCTCCTGACATACTTCCACAAAAATAAAATATAATAAAACACAAAAACACAGGTGAAAAATTGTGAGTGCATAACTGGTTTCTCTACCATACAAAATACAGGCACTCACTACCAAGTCAAATAAACAAAATATTTTAGAGAGCATGCTAGAAAGTAGATAATCTATTTTTAGAACTTTTAAGACATTAGCAATGTAGTAAAATTTATCATCATACATTTCCTAAGTAAGCACAGAGATTCATGACAAACCATCTCATTTTTGTAAAAGTATTCTTTATCTAAGTGGTATAAAAACCAATTTTCTATACTATAAATCAATATTGTATGTTCTATGGAACAGTGTTATATAATATTATATAAACCAATATTATATATTCTCTTGAGGATGGTGTTCTTAAACAGTGCGCTTTGCTTAGCTATGGATACATAAGCGTAAAAATACCATGCTATTAATAGAGCAGCTGAACCAGAAGTTGGCATAAACAATACAATAATTAACTGGCATAAACAAAACAAAAATTTGCAATAATCTCTAATTTTATAGTGCCTTGGGAAATTGTGAGGCAGAAAGGAAAACTTATATCCATCGTATTTGTAAGCATTTCTGATGCTTCTTTTATGGAAAAACACTAAAAACCTCTCACCGTAAGTAATATTACTTACACTAGACTTTGCTAGATTTTAAATCATCAATTGAATTGCAGAGGCTCAGTATATCAGAAATCAGATAACAAATATTAAATATCTAAAAGCCTGTTCAGGGTCTTGTCTTAGGAACTGTTTTTGTTAAACCTGAATCCTTGAGGTGATCCTTTGGGCATGAGTTAAAGGATACATAAGCTACAATGTATAATAATAAAAATATATGCAATTTTTTAAAAGGAAAAAATAAGGAAAGAAAAAGGAAAAAAAAATTGAAGAAAAATAAAAGACAGAAAGAAGTGTCATTTTGGAAGGGAGCACTTTAAGATTAATGTGCATTTTTTATTCCTATGTTGCTCAATTTTTTAATTTGTTGAATTTACTTATTGCCATGATCAACCAAATGATTTTAAAAAAATAAGGTTGTTAGTTTCCATGCAGCCTAAAGTAAGCATACTTTTTAGGTTCAGAATATAAAGTTAAAATGTTCTAGAAAATGCCAATATATCAAACTGACAACTAAGCCGTTTGCCTAGCAGTCATTGAGTGAACAGTGATTCCTTGAATGAAATCATAATGAACAAACACGTTACTGTGCCTTCTAGGTAGGTGATGTTCTGATACCAACTTTCTGCATGAGAATGAAAAGCAAAATATAGTATAGCAGTAACATTCTAAACAGGATAACAGCATGGCCCAGGAGCCACACGCAGAGTACTAAAACATTCTATGCAGGGCTTTTATTTGCTTTAAAATCAAAGTGCCTCTTCTATGAAAAAGAAACAATGAATCTTTAGAGCATGCTAGGAACAAACTCTCGTCCCTGTGACAAATGGGTGCTTGGCACCATTACAAGGGTTATCAATCAGGAAAGGTGTCAGTTATGGAGTTTCCTGTGATATGAACACCTTTCTAATAGTAACTTGACTAAGAAGGCAACTCATTTTACATAGGCCACTGGTCAACCATTGGAGAGTAATGAATTTTAGTCACTAGCAACCTGAGACAGATATGAACCAGTGACCTGCAGGTGAGAAAAAGAGAATTACATTACCAGTGCTCCGATCTACCCTGTCTTCTTGGTCATCCAGCTCCAATTTTACTTTTCACTGAGGATCAACCACAAAACCAAATAGCATTCAATGGTTAAACACCATGTTTTTATATCAGCTTCTGTTACTTAACTCCCATCACTGATTTTATTAAAGGAAATTATTATCTGAAGAAATTAAGCCCAGTGGCATATTAATGCATTAAAAGAATTTATTTGCTGTTATATAAAATTATTTTGCTGGCTAAATGTTTGTGATAAAAAATAATCTATAATATTGAAAAGAGTTTACATTAAATAAAAAGTGAAAAATGAAACGAAGAAATTTATTTCTTCACTCTCAAGTGGCTGCCTTTAATCATACTTCCTTTTCTACAGCAAATCACAACAGAAAACAAGGCTGTTCTCCCTATTACTAACAGCAAAATAGTATAATACAGCTGATAGAATTGACAACTGCCCTTTTCTCCTTTTCTATAGCCCCAGTACTGGCTATTTCAGTGAGATGCTGATGATCCACCAACATACTTTTGCACACACAATGACAGTACCTTTAACAAAAGAATGTGTGGAGATTCCAACAATAGTATTAAAAAGAAGGTGGGACAGAGGCAAAGCCAGGAAAAAAGACTATATTGCAGAGAGTACATTCACTAAATGAGCAAACTTTTAATGCAAATCTGTAATGTATGGCAGCATACAAGATTACTTACTGCATATTTGTATTTTTCAATGCACATAAATAAGTATAGATGTCATTTAAACAACAATGGTCACCTGAAGAGAAATATTTTGATTGCATATATTGTATTTTTTTGTTTGATTTTGCTAATTTGCAAGTTTTATCTGTGTGAAGAAGTTAACAATGTTTGTATTATACCCTTACTTCATTACTCACATGCTGCTACATTGCTGGAAGCTATGAGACTTTTGTAGAGTATTGGAATATGCTTCTCAGTTATCTCTTTCTGAAACAACATATAGTCAAATGTGTCTAGAAGATAGGAAGGATCAGAGGAATAATCATAAAAAGTCAGGGTATGAAGAGCCAGCAGGATTTTGCAAAAACAACAGTTTTGAAAAATAAGAGCCAGAAAATAACCTTCTTCTCTCCGTCAAGCTATAAGATTAGCAGATGCTCTTGAGAAGACTAGCAAGCAGCTTCAGGCTTCAGAAGGAGGAACTGAAAAGAGTTAATTAAAATAAAATAGATATTAAGTTTTCCTAAATGAGAATCTGGATTTAATGCTGAGAAGGCTATGTGTTCTGAGAGAGTAGAAAATCAAATTAATTCACAAACCTTCCAAATGCCAAAGGAAGGTACAGCAGAAAACAGCTCCCCGTACTCATTCACATCTTGACTTTCTTCCTGTAAAAACAAGAGAATGAACTGCTCTTAAGCACACCTGCTTCTCAACCCATTTCTCACACAGTAAGTAAGAAACATGTCTTAAAATTAATGATAATTCTTAGCATTATCCTCTGGGAGATGAACACAGACACCAGCTGTTCTTCTCTTCAAATATGTTGGAAGCATGTGAGCTCACACCTGCAATTTTCCTAGGGAGCACATCCTACAAAACATGGCACAAGCAGAGGCATTTCCCAATCCAGACTAATTCCAAGAGGAAAACAGCTACCAGTCTGAAAATCCAGCACCCCAGAGAAACAGTTAGAAGAGCAAAACAACTTCTATGGAAAAAGTTAGATTATTCTTGTGCGTATATAGATGGCTGCAGGTTGGAACAGCATCAATATCTGCTAGTAGTAGTATTCCTAGAGAAAAACTCATTCATAAATCAACACAGCTCTGAAATACCTTTTCAGCAGACACATTACAGTTTTGAAAAACGAATTCCTAATTTCTAACTAGGAAGTCAGACAGAAATATACATGTTTATAAAATTTGTATAAGCAGACTCTGACTGCTCTCTTCAGAACAAAAAACACCACCAGAGCTATCTCCCAAAAGGATGAGCCATACAGTTTCACAGATCAAACCTTGCAAGAAGACATGCAATTGCAGGTATCAGCTGGGCACCCTAGTGGGGATACTGGATTTTTCACTGCTAGTAAGTTTTCACAAAAGCTTTCAGGGATAGCATTTCATTTCACATCTATTTAGCTAAAAGTCAACCTACAAGTAGCAGTGCAGCCTGTCTCCATCAAACAGAACTTTGAAACTTTGGTAAAATGATAAGTCTACAGACAAGTACTATAAATCTTTATGGCCCTTCAAGTACAACAGTTTGTAATAAATGTTTGTTGTTGTTTTATTTTAATTCAGCACAGCCAAAGCCTAAGTTCTGCATATCAGAAAAACCACCCAAAAGTACAGAGGCAAAACACAGTTTGTAAAGCTCAGAATGACATTTTCATCAAGGCAGAAGTTCTCTGGGAAGGAAAAAATAAAATAAAATAAAATAAAATAAAATAAAATAAAATAAAATAAAATAAAATAAAATAAAATAAAATAAAATAAAATAAAATAAAATAAAATAAAATAAAACTGTGAAGGAAAAAAAAAAGCTATGGAAAGAAAAAACAACTATGAAAAATACATGCAGGACTGAAGAAACCTCATAAAGCTTACAGTTTTCTGATTTAAGAGTTGTTTGGTTCTTCTTGTTGAAGTTGTCTTCTCTAATAGACATATGCAGAACAAAAATTTAAAACAATATCTCTATGAGTATTTAGTTCTCTAGAGGAGCAATGAGTGGTACATATAGTATTAGACATAATTTAATGCCCTTCAAGACGTACTGCGGTGCAAGTGCAATAGCGGACATTTCTGAAATTGTTTTGTCTGGCAATTAGCTCTGCCACATTTTCACAAAAATATACTGATAGCCTTTTATTCCTTATTTCCCCCCTCTAGAATGAGCTTAATAATAGCCAGGCTGCATATCTGTAAAACAGACGAATAAGTAATTGCCATTTTAAAAATCTGGATTACTAAACAATCTTGTCATAATTGTGTACTGTGAGCAGTTTCAGATGGTATCATCGTATAAAGAATCGCAGGACCCTCTGTAGCAAGCATCATGAAAGAATTACACTGCAGGAAGGAAGACCTTTTTGTTTCATTGACGGGAGAAAAATTAGTCTTGCTTCATTTAAAAATTCACTTTTTAAAAATAGGAAGGGAGACAAGGACATCTTCTAAACTACATGACGAAAGTAGGAGCCTCACTAGAGTTCACTGCAGATGTCCTTTTGATTGCACATAATCTTCCTGATAACTCAGTATTTCCCACTCTGCATCTTATTGGTGATGGTAGGAACATTCTTGATCTAGGCAGTGATTTAGTTTCCCTTTAAACTTAAAATTAGCATCAGAGTGGAAATACTCTTTCCACATCCAACTGTACCTTCAAAATAAGAAGGCAAGGAAGGTAAGATTAAATTTTTGCACCCAGCTAATTGTCCAGTCGAATATACTCATTTCATAAGAAGACTGAATTCTTTCATGAAGTTGGAAATGCATTTTGAGTAACAAGGAAGCTGAGAAGAGCCTGAGGCCTTTGCTATTATTACAGGAGGAAGGTAATCTCCTTTCACCTATAACAACCCCGATACAGAAGGGTCTCAGGAACTGCTTGAAGGAAAATAAGGAGGAAGACTGGCAACATAATTCCTGAACCAGTACAAGTAATCAATGAAAGAACAGTGACCTACACTGCATGATTCATTCCCCAGCAGTATTTCCAGATACGTTAATAAGGTTCTGGTGCAGTTAAATCATACTGTCTGCATCTTACCTTTATTCCTTCATAAACAAGGAAACTAACAATTATTAAATAGGTGAAACAATTAAAATAAAAAGGTTTTAGAATGATGTGGCTATCTTATAGGAAATGTTCACTACATATAAGGAAAACATTTTGAAAATTATTAACAAGTGAAAAATTATCAAGTGAAAACAAGTTGAGGTAACTACCTACCCCATGAATCTCCCTGAAGAACAAAATGTAGTTGTAGAAAATGTTCCAGTTTGAAAAAGCAAAGAAAAAAATTATCCTTAGAAATCTTGGAGAAATTTTTTTCTGCTTGTATTTAATATCAAAATAACATTCATGAAAAACTAGACTTCAGTACATCTCAGACTCTCAAAATGGACATAAAACATAAAATATTTTAGTATAAGCAGGCTGTAAAGAGTATAAATGATTTGCTTTTGTGGGACAGAACTTCCTTGCTGAATAATCTGCAAACCATTTTCATGCAGTAACTGCTGACCGTAGCTGATTATTAACGCTACAGTAGACAGCCAGGAAGTGAATCCTTACTAACATTTTGTTACAAGCTCATAAAAATTTAAAATTTATTTTGCTCTCTAGGACAACAAGCAGTGTTAGGAATTCATTTCTTTTCTGATATTATCTTTAGGGAACTTGTACTGTTTATCCAACTGATGCCAAGACATTAGACATCAGTGCTTTGACACATAATGAAATTAAAGTAACAGCAAAAGCAAACAAAAGAAATCGCTTTCTCATCAAAGATTACACTCAAATTTTTGTCACGGAGTAACTTGGTAATAAACAAATGCACCTATATTTTACATATTATATTCAAAATAAAGCAAAATAAAATGAATTTTTTTCTACCCACAATAAAGCTCAAAGCACTTTGCTGCAAACTGAAACATCTCTTAAATCCGTGTTTAAATCCAGCTTACTCTAATGAATGCAAACACCTTTATTGCATGCAAAAAAAACTGCAACAACTTCTCAAAGTTACAGTATTGAAAGATGTTTATTCACTCAGGGCTAAATTACATTGATGGACATCTTCCTATAGTACTGTAAAAGATTCCAAGAAATCTCTGCTCTGAGCATTAATATATGGTTAATGTTGATATACCATTAGTACATGAGCCATGCACAAACCTCTTAGTTCAGATCAGCATCCCTATTCATGGATAAATCAATCCAGGCACAACTTTATCTCCCAGGACAGAGTGTGAGCTTAAGCAAGTTACTGCTACTACCAAGCAAGCAAACTCTTATTGTCAGTCATGCACACAAGTATGTTCATAAATAAATTACTCGAAAACAATAATTTTAATTTATATGTAAGCTGGATCAAGGCCTAATTCATGCAAAACAAAGGAGGAAAATATGCTTTCAGATCAGCCTCTCCTGCAGCATTTTTAATAAAAGTTATTTTCAGGGAAGAGCAGCTGATGTCTGCACAACTCTGTAGCTCACAACATTGAAACAGTCCTGGTAAAAACAGAGTATTTGACTCTTGTACACAAATGGTTCTGCGTATGCTTGCACTGTGTTTCAAGGCTAAGTGAATTATTATTAAAGAAAAATAATATGAGATAATAAATCTTGAATAGGCAGAACAAATAGATTCAGAGTACATAGAATAATACAACCAACGAGCATTATCATGTCTTCCTTTTACAATTTTTTAATGAACAGAAAGTACATGAGGCACAGAGTATGACAGCAAATTTAAGGGCAAGTAATCTGAAGAAATATGGAACTCTAACTTGCCAAGATGTGCTTTAAATAGAATAACAACTTTCCTCTTTCAATCATTAGTACAGTAATTTTCTGTTTGTATTTCAGTTTTACAGCTTTTAAACAACAGTAAAACGAGTCAGGTAACATCTACTTTTTGATGTCAAGTGTTGCAAATTCCAATGTTGCATGCTTAAATCAGTATGGGCTAAGAAGACCAGTAGAAAAGCAATTAACATTTTAACAATTATTTCTTTGTGTATATAGAAGAATTAAGTTTAGCAGCTGAACAAAATGCCTATTGAAACTACAGGCAGCAGAAACAAAGCTGCTTCTTGGAAGGAATTTATTAAACTTATCTCCCTCTAGACCCACGCTGAACTCAGAACAGCAGAGCAGGTATCTCATCTCCAAAAGATCATGGTATGTTTTTCAGTCAGATGCTTCCTGCTGCTGGTGAAACTTAAACTTCATTCCCTGAAGAGGTTTAATTCATGAATTATTACACTGCCATGGTTACGAGGTAAAAATATTGCAGGCTTAGGGGTCCACCAAAGGGAACTGGTGGTCTGAGAAGAAAGATTACCTATTTGGTATTCTATATATATATATATGTATATAGTCTATATATATACATATGTATATATATAAATATAAGTAAATATAAATAGATACCCTTAGTACTTCTGCATGTTACATATCTGTAAAGTTCAATTGATTATCTAAACATCAGAACAGTGACCCAGTTCACCTACAGTGCACTGATTGTGGTGCAACATTTTGTAGCTAATTATTCATAGCTAATTATTGTTATCTGTCAAAGGAAATATAAGAATAGTTGTCAGATATCAATTCTTTAGGAAAGCAAAACTCTCTTTTTCAAAAAGGAAATTTTGTGTTTTTCTCGAGACACACTACATATATTTAAATGCTTGATGGAAAAAATACACTAAATATAATTCCTACTACTGTGTGCTGTTACACAGTGATGTGTAACACTATCATCAGTGCCTCCAAAGTAATATAAAAGTTTACAGCTATAAAACCTAGAGCTGTAAATCAATCCTCCACTTCAGTTTTCTTTAAATATAGAAGTACAATAGAAAATGGATAACAAGATGCCCTTTCTAATCAGGTAGCTGAAAGAACCAGTTTCTGGGGGGGGGGTTCTGAAAGCTCTCTTCTTCTGTACTGTATGATAATGTTGTATGTGACAGGATCTGGCCCACTTTCCTCAGCAACTGTGCATCATGACTACGTAAGCAGGGATAACTAGAGTGCAGAGTTACAAGGGCTGCACTGAAAGATATGCCTCTTATTTTATTATCTTGGACCATGACATCAGAGGAGGATGATGGTGGTATGGTAACAGGCTGAACTTTCCCAACAATATCCCATTACATTTTGTTGTTGTGCAAGAGATGACAGTCTGACAAAATGTAATCTGACACAGAATTCTGAATGAAGCAAAGATGTGCAATTGAATTTCTCCACTTGGAAAAAAAAATTCACCCATTCACTTACCAGTGCTTGGAGAACAGAGAGTGGCTGTGAGCACAGCGAGGCTGTGGGTGGTAGTTCCAGCAGTGGAACAGTGGGTCACATCTGCTGATGCACATTTTAGAAGCGTAGCATGTAGACTCTTGTTCATCACTGAAAAAATCTGTTTTAAATATCTCACATAGAAATTAACACAATTTTTTGTGGATCATATCAAGTAAAAATGTCTTTTGCTTGTCATACAGAAACATCTAGGCATTTTTTCTTGTGCATGTATCCATATCATCATAGAGAACACAGACAGCCCTAGGTACATGAGGCTTATTCTTGTCTGTATCTCAAATTCCTTGCACTATTTCCCCAACTGGTTAAGCACTTCAGTCATATACTGTCTTTTCTCAAGCATCTTCCTGCTTGACTGCAGAATTTCTTACCTTTCAAAAATTCAGCAAGCAGCTACATAGCAAACATAATTTTAAAAATATAGATTGGCATGTCACCACTCTAGATGTTTAAAAAATTCTTATAAATGTCAAAGAATTTTCAGGTGGCGAGTTAAAACATCTTAACACATAACAGTTAAGCTGTTCATTTTACATTCTCTAAAAACTATACCTTAAGGTTGCCGAAACTCTTTAAAGCACTTGCTTGTGTTGCATTACAACATTTATGACAGCATAGTATTTTTGTGATATTGTACTACTGCTCTAAGTGACATATTGTACATCAAGATGGCATTTTGGCAAATGGAAGAATTTGCATGTTATGTGTCGTGTAGCTGGTGCCTCACCTGCCTTTCTGAAAAAGGAACATTGAAGCAGTGAGCTACAATTCATTTTATTCATTATAGGAAAGGCATAGAAGAAATCATTATGTCCCAACTGATTAGAAAATCCTATTTAATGAAATGCATATTTTCGAAGACTCAGAGGTGCTGTAATGTTTGCACTATTATTTAAGAGCCATTAAGTATGATTGAGACAGTAGCTCTATTAAAAATTTTATAGCCTTCTCAGTGTACGTTTATTTTCTACATCAACTCTTGCTCTTTTATAATACTGTCATAATAATTCAGCATCTATGCAATGCCACACTTCAACAGATTGAAGTTAGGAGCACATTTTCCTCAGGAAATTAAAAAAAGAAAAAGAAAGAGAAAAAAAAAAAAGAGAGAATAAGTTTCTGGCAAAAAGCCTACCTCATCTACATGAATTATAAACTGTTTAAAATAATTTGCTGTCTCTAGGTCTCTCTAACCTTGCATGGAAACCTTCAAGTGGCTTAGAAGCAAATTTGCATAAATGCAATAAAAGTTTCAAATCTTAGATTTGCACTTCCCAAAGTACTTTTCTGCCATTAACTTTCAGTTTTAATAGCAATAAGCACTGAATCTTTCGTTCTAGCTATTTGAATCAACAGCATCTTGTTAAGAGTTCTATGGATAAAAACGCTCATTAGCTAATTGAAGTCACAACATAAAGTTGACTTAAAAGCAACAGAAAGCAGTAGTGTGCTTGACTAGCCTGTAGGAAGTACCTCCCCAATAGAACCCAGTCAGGATGGCTGATGACTCATAATTTAGATCTTATTATACTGTGAGGACAACACACAGCTTCTCATAGATGAGGACCACCGATACAAGTGCACTTTTCACCCAGGGAAAACATACAGCTGTCAGAGATACAGATCTACTTTACGGCATAGAAATATGTTGGGATAAATTTTAGATAAATTAACTGATTTGAGGAATTCTCTAAATTATATCACATTTCCAAGTCTGCAAGCTGATGGTGAAGTTTAGGGCTAGGTTCTTGAATTTTGATGTTTTTCTCAAATCTATTCTATTGAAATGCTCTTCTCTTACCATTCATGATTGATCAGTTAGACCAGTGAATTAAAATATTTTCTGTTGGAAACCTAAACTGTTTTAGACTATACTACCTTGTGACATTAGCCAGCAAGAAAAACAACAAACAAATGAAAGAAAATCCTAGGTATATACCCAGTTCTGGTATCAGGAGTTATTGGACAAAATACTTTTCTCACTGCGAAGGAATGCATTTTTGTACATACCTAAATGTATTCATTCAACCTATCTGCCTGCTATGACAGTATATATTATCAATCATATCTAGAACAAGAGGAAAAATGAGATTACTTTTGATGAAAAAGGAATTATGTCAAAAGATCTAAATGGCTAAATAAATAAACATTGATTTAAGGCAGTTCAAAGCAGCAGTAAGAGTAATTAGCATCTCTGGGACAGCTACTACACAACACTTACATTGGCAAAGACTGTTTCTAGATGGAAAAACGTTGTTGATTTGCGTTATGTGGTAAATTTCTGAAGATAATTATGGTATCCATGCCATAAGAAAACCCATATTAATGGCAAGACAATAATTAATGTTCCAAACATAACAAAAACAAAAAAAGAGACATTTCTGTTAAGATACTTTGCATTATTTAATAATCCTCCCAAGAGAGCACTCCAGACACTTCATCCTTGCAAATCCATAAGATTATTTAAGATTATTTTCTGTCGTTTTAAAACATGTCTATGCCACCATGCTGCTCTAGCATGACACTCAGTACTTAATTGAATCCTATGAAATGACATCCCTCTGTGTGAGAAAGTGTTATGGCATGAAAAAATAATTAAGAATATAGGTGAAGGTTAGCAGAAAAGTGAATGCTAGATTATTAAATATTTTCCTATGATGTGCAGAAGAGAAACATGCAAACTCATTAAATTTACTGTTTTTTTTGTCGGCAATGTACAATTTGAACTAAAAGCAGGCTGGATTCAAAATTGCAATTAGTCACTTGTATGAGAAGCACAACATACAGCACTATTATACTGTGTATTTAATTGAAACATCCAAAGTCTTCAGGTGAATGTTATGCAAAGGAGAGGCCCAGTTTGGGAATTATAAATAGTTCTGGTTTGCTGTTCAGTTGTTACTCTGAAAAGTAATATGACACCAATTGGCTACACATGGCATAGATGACTATTAGTAAAGATGAAGTGCCAGGTTTTTTAAAGCAACATTTTTTCTTTACATTCCCAACAAAGAAGCAGTCAAAAATGAGGGGACACCAAGTTCCTACACAGAACATATGCTTTTAAAGAGAAAGAAAAATAGATAAACTTTTAGATAAATGATCTTCCTGAAAAGTTTCCCTTTTTCTTCCAACAACACTAATCAGTCTAACAAAAAGTGCCTATAAATCTTGTTCTGCAGATGCCCTCAGGCAACCAAAACTACTATAAAAATACCTAAAGTGGAAAGAAAGGAAAACTAAGGCCAAAGATTTTCTTTTCTAGCTTTCAACAACTCATTTTTCCTTTTATTTACATTGACTAAAACCAATTACTTTTCACCTGGCAATTCTTTCTTAACCATAATAATAAAAAGAACTTCCTGACTTGATTTCCCCACTCTAACAGGAGGTGAAGAACATAATTAAAGTCATGAGAGATGCCTGCTAAGAATGTCTCCCCGGGCCTTCCCTATCTACCAGTCCAAACTGCAAATTTTCTTAAATGGGAAGTCTCTTTGGATAATTCCAGGTTAATGGTATTGTTTGCTGCTCTGACAATGTTGAAAGGAAAGAACCTTTGACCACTCTTCAATTTCTTATTATGAATATTAGAAAACTCTTTTCTAATTCTCTTATGCCTTCTTGTCCCCTCAGATTTCCTTTGCCTAATCTTATTTTTGTTCTTTTTTATTACTTTGCCTCTATTTCCATCTAAACTAACCTGCTTTCTCATCACCTGCTCTATTCTGCACTAGTTTATTTTTCATTTCTAGCAGTTCACCTTCCTTCCTCCCTTCCAGCCCTCACTTCTGTGAGGTGACGAGGTAAGTGTGAATATATAAAGTGAAATGCTGGTTTAATTAAAGTTAATAACACATCTCTCACTGACACCTACACAGCCAGGATTCTAGTCTGCACTGAAATTCAATATGAAACATTCAGTTTTCCTGCTTGTTTGTCATTAATGCACAAGGATTTTGATAAATGTAAGATAAGGAAAGTTTACCTGCATGTGGTGTTCAGGAAGGCAAAAATGGTCTCCTTTATACATGTTTAGATATAGGAACCACAAAAGCCATATCTGAATGTATCATCTTTTACAAATAATGTATCTCAGTCTACTGACAGCTGTAAGTTCTTATGTCCTTCTCTGTTTGGGACCGTCTCTTCTACTTGTTCATCTTCCCCAGTGTCCATTCACCAATAACAAACTACACTGAATGGCTTGGTTTTATTCAGAATGGAAAAGGAAGAAGCTTATTATTAGCTACAGTACATACATTTCTACCTTTGCTGTGAAGTTGCCATTTAACCTCCAGCAAAGGCAGTGGATTGTTTTCTGGCTAAGACAAACATTCACAGACCACAATCAAATCAGCTGCTTAGCTTTTTACCATGAAGGTGAGCTGCTGCTATTAAAGTAAATGTAACTTAGTCCCATTTTATTTGTATTACGTTTTTCAGAAATATTAATATAGATAACTCATAAACTTAACAAGTGAATATAAAATACAATTTAACTACATTAAATATACCTCTATTTACAGTTTCCTTTGTAAGATCTGAAGACTTAAACAGTGGATACTTACAGTTTGCTATGGAAGAAGTCAGTATTTGAGAAAGATATTTCAGATGTGTGGTGGTGTTACCAGGTAAACTGCTTTACGATGCCTCTGATACTTGGATTTTATATATAAATTTACATTTTTATATATAATTTTGTATATCCAGGGTCATGTTAATAAGTGTAATATGGTTATGTTGAAAATTTCACTACCAAGTACTTTCTGTCAACATGTATGTCCACAGTAGACCATGTCTTCTGTCTGTTTTGACAACATGGGTCGTTTAATCTTAATGTCTGCTATGTAGACGGAGAAAATAATGACTGGTACCAGTCTGGTCAAACTAATTAGAATACTTCTGCCTTCAGAATCTTCTGTTTTAATTGATGGTAAAAGTCCAAGTTCTTAAAAAAGAAAATACAAGATAAAAGGGAATCATGTAAATGTCAACAATTTTTAGAATGGCAAATGCAGGTTTGACCAGATTTTTCAAGAGCTCCATGTATCTGGATGACTTACAGGGAGTAATCCATCTGTCTGAACATAAGATACTTCACTCCTGTGGTGTAGAAGAAGATTTTCATTCAGTAATTTGTATGTCTTATGCTATTTATGCTAATTAAAATGACAAACATTGTCCTGTGCAATTACTGTTTATCTTTACCCATGCAAATCACACTTCCCAGAAAGTTAGCTCAATCAAACATACAGTAGGTAGGATGAAAAAAATTTATGCCCAGGCAACAGAAGAGTCCCTGGGAATGATATGAACCTCAGTGAACATGCACCTGTGGTATGGTTTCCAGGCAGCTGAAGAGGGTGTTATGGAGAAAGATGATAAAATTGTTTAACCTTTATCTGAATCAAAGTCCTCAGTCTATCAGCCTCTCAACCCCAGGTAATTATTTTGTTATTTTTTCACTATTTTAATATTAATTCTCACTTATTTATCATTCTAGTCACTAAAAGCCTTTGGTTAGAAGTACTTTATATAAATATAATTCACATTAGAGTCCAATCATACTCATTAAAATTTAAATCATGATGATTTAAATCAAGACTCATCTATGGAGATACTGTGGATTCCTGCTAGAGAATCAAAATCATACTTAAGAACTGAATTCTTTTCATTTTTCTGCCATCCTGTTACCTTTCTTTTGGCACTAATACCATAGCAAGGATAACATGAAGCATTCTGCCTTCCCAGGCTGTTGCCATATTCAAACAGCTGTTACTCGTGCCCTAAAATAGGGTGACAGAAAAAGACTTTGGGAAGACATATTTGAGGGCAAAAGTTTTATAGCTTTAGTATTACTTGCAAATCAATTCCTCTGAGCTGGGGTACCATTAGTAGCTTTTAAGATTGCCTAGAGCTGTGTCATTCTCTTCTGTTTTGACACATTAATGCATTAATGGTATATGCAGGCTGACATAACTTCTCTGAAGTACTATTACAGTAATTACTAGGAGTCTTCAAAATGACATGCAAAGTTAAGAAAGGTGGCAAGAGTGTGTAGATACTCAGACACTCTCAAAACAGTAATTCAACACTGACAATGCATAATTAAGAAACTACAAAACACAGGCAGAAATTCTCATGTATACTGTCAGAGAAAACAAGCAGTGAATGAGAAAGAAATTATGTGAAAGTGATGGCTGATACCATCAAACATATCTGCTTTAGTAAGCAGTGGTTAAGAGAATCAAGGCAACAAGTACTAGGTTTGCTCAGTTCAGTTATTTTATACTGAAAAAATCATTACAATATCAACAGAGTACAGTAATGAGGATACAGATTAGGAAGGAGCAGATGGTAGTAAGGAATCCTGAGTCTGCATTTAGAAACTTTGAAACTCAGAACAAAAAGAATTTATGGATTTCATAAATTATCACTTATATCTCCTAAAGTAAATTATCAAGAGCACAGAATGTTATCTGGAATACATATCTTTTCCATCACAAATTATTGTACATTTTTTTCTTTCCCAGTAGTGTTTCTTTTTTCTAAGTACTATGCTGAATTACAAATTCAGTATGTTGAACATTACTTTATCTTCTCATCACCCCTTCCTCTGTACATGTGGTTTAATGAACTGGTTCAACAGAGCAAGCACCTTGACCTCAAAACCCCTAGCTGAACTTCCTTTAGTTGCAACTAGGATCCATCAGTATCCTGACATCTCATTGCCTTGTGGTCTGTTGACTGAAGTGCTCTGTAGAATTAACTCTTTGAATGAGATCTTTGTGTTGTTTGGCAATTGTTGGGGTTACTGTGAGCTAACAAGTATGGAGTAGTACCAACCCAAAATTGAATCCAGATATCTCTGGGATTCCAACTTCTTTAAAACCATAAAACATCATATATAAGATGATGAAATCACAATTCTTGAAAATAATATGGTTTCAGAAGAATACTATAGATTGCTCATTCTTGGTATATTTGAAAAGAAATAACAAACATGATATTAATTAAAATAATTTTAAACACTATTTTCTACATTTGAATCTACTCTAGGGGACTGATTTTAATGCTTGCATATAACTAACAAGAGAAGTCTTAAACTCTTCATAAAATTTATGTTCTTGAAACACCTCCTGAACATTTCCTTCCCCATCTAGAGTCCAGCTGTAAGAGTCTACTACTTCTTTTCCACAAATGCAGGACCAAGTCTTTCTTAAACTCATATTTGATACTTGCAGTATCATCCTTTTCAGTAGGTAATTAGTTAATTCTTTTAGGAAAAGATATATTTTAAATTGTTATGTATAAAGGTAAGTTGGTGTTTTACAAGAAAAAGAGCTGAGTAAGGACTCACTGATCAAGACTTGGCTGTCCATTATTTACAGCCATAAACTATTTCTATATTTAGCCAAACATATTTAAAATTGCTGCAGTTTATTTTGTAATCTGAAATGATCATTAAGAATATGGGTGATATTTTACCGGATTCATAAATATTTAAATTCTGCTGACTTTCAATCATGTATTTGTGCAATCTGTTTTTCATAAATACTGAATTTAGTGACAGGTTATTTCCAATATAGCAGCACAATTATCATTCTTCTAGAAGAACAGCTAAAATAGTACTGAAAATGTTTAAGAGTATGAAGTGACTTCTAATGATTTATTATATAAAAGGTACTAATGTATTTCAGAAGTATGGTAGAGTTGTATTTCTATTGTCCCTATTAAGAAATTCTGGCTTCCAACTTCTCAGCTTGAAAGATGTTTCTTCAAATGCCTCATGATATTCATTGTTTTTAGAAGGACAAAGCAAATTTGATAGCAATATTCTCATCTATTCCGCCATGGCCAGAATATTTGAATGATGATTAGGGAGGAAAGCAACTAAAAACATATAGCTTAAATAAACAGTATGCTGTTAAAAAAATATTAGATGACATTTAAAAAATAAATAAAATGAAACAAAATAATATTTTCCCTTCTCCCTTTATGACATTCAGAAATGTAAGGTTTAAATATAAATTAACTCTGTAAATAAATAATAAACTGTTTGGAACTATCAATGTATATCCAATGAAGTATATCCAATGATATACTTCAGCTGTGTTATGACGAAAAACTCATACATACATATAAATGAATAGATAAGGAAATACATGTATAAATATGACGTATCTTTAGACATCCTCTTCTCCCACCCAAACAGACTGGTTTCTAATTCAAATAATGGTATTTGAATTAGAAGATAACACCTGGTATTTCTCTACAAATTAAATGGTTTCTAGCTATACCCAATACATTCAATTCTTTGGTAGCTTGGAAACCAACAAGAATATAAAACACTTCAGCAAAACAATATTGACTATTCTTCCTTACTGTATGCTGTGCTCAGCACTCACTTTTGTGTAATGACCAACCTGTAATCCCATGACAAGTCCATTAAAAAAATACATCTTTCTAGAAAGAACTAATATTTGAATGTCATAAGCACATTCCACTTTGGGGACTACCATTTGCCAGAACTAAACTAGCAAAGTTCTCTTTCCAACTTTATAAAAATTAGTTTTACATTCCAAAAAACCTTTTCTGACGACATCCTGTTGTGATGAGACACTTATACAAGACTTTGAAGTAATACATAATAATATGTAATAAGTAGTATGTCAGTAGCAACATCTTAAGTATGTGCTCCTGAAAATGTCAGATTTCATCTAGGAAGGAAATGTGTTTTCAGGACAAATAAAATGCAGTTAAACAAAACAAGAATATGCTGGATACTCAAAATTAATTCTCTTTCTTAAAAGACATGAACGAAGAAGACTTTAAAGTTACCTATTATATCAAGCTGACTAAAACCACAGTAGTTTTATTTTAGATGTAGAATCAAAGATATAAAATGAAGGTTATTTATAGTTCAGGTGACACCAGAGGATTAACTATTTTCTTAACAAGGATGCTTTATTAGGACGGTTTATGTTAAAAGCAAATCTAATTGCTAAGAAACAGTGAAGTCATGAGGTGTCATGGTAATGTGCATCATTTAAGCTAGGGAAGTAGAGAAGCAAAAAAACTATTGGATGTACCTAGGTTGTGTCAAAGTTCAGTCAAATTATCCTTATTCTGAAAAGCCAAAATGGAGGAAAAGCCTTTCAATTCTATGGCGCTGAAATCCCTTAAAGTGAAAAGAAACATTGTTCAACAAGAAACACACAAACTTTTAATGCTCGATTAGAAGCACAGAAAGCAATTCCAGCATGCCAGATAAGAATAATCAAGTATAGAAACAGAGATCAAAGATTTACATTTTCACATAACATCGTAGATTATGATCAAAAGGAGCAATATTAAGAAAGAGATGACCCCAGTTACTTTGCCACTGTGGAGAGCTCTTTGAAATGTGTTTAAAAGTAACAAACAACACTGCTTAGAAACAGATGGTATTACAGTCAACTTTAAGTAAATAGTGTAAAAAGAAGTGTTTATAGATAAATTGTTCCGCTTGAATGAAAAAGGGAGATCTAATTTGACATATTTAAGGATTCTGCTGCACTGCTTCAGAGCTAATAAAATTACCTCTGTTTAAATATCTCTTTCAGCAGTAGCAATTTCTTTTTAACATAACTTTAAAGGCTATATCATAAACCACTCTTTTCTATAGCAGATCATAAATTTTCACAGCAGCCAGGATGTGGGTCAAGCTCTAGACTTTTCAATCCATGAAGGCTGTGACATATGAACTGCACACTGATAAACATGTTCTTTAATTTTCAGATTATATATTCTGACATCACAGAACATAAACCTTTGACATAAAAATCTATCCATCAGGAGGTAATCTAAAACTGGAGCCAAAGCAATAGAAAGAATATTTATATATTGGCTTGGGATCTAGAGCCACTAGTAAAAGAATCCCCAGAAGAAAAAGGAGGAATAAATTGGTACAATACAAAGATTCTTTGTGTACAGAAAATTTCAGTGATACATGGTCTCTCTGGAAAGCTTCTTTGCTGAAGTAAGGTGCTCATATAACTACTAAAGCACTGCATTACTGTTTCATATAGATTTCAAAAGTGTGTAACAAAACAAACAGAATGACTGAAGCAATAGCCTGGGGAAAAGCATTAAATAGAGCTCGTTTCATTTGCAAAAACAATCACAAAAAAAGATCAGTTACTGTCATGCTAATAACAAACAAGAAATAGTTCACCGCAGAATTTTAAATTACACTGCGTTTCAGGTGAGATACTGATTCATGGAAGATACTGGAAACTTCCTCCCATTTCCTAAGATTTTCATTTTGTTCTGGAAGTACATAGTTTGGTTCAAGAGCATCCCTGTCTTCCTTGACATTTTCTCAGGACATGACTGCAGTGATATGTAGTGACTGTAAGAGCTCCCAAGACTCCCCTTTCTCAGATGATACAAATCAGAAAACTGCGACCTTGGCAACAAAAACAAGTTCTTAGCACCTGCTGCCAATGAGAACAACTATCAAAAGGTCTGTGACAGCAGGTGCGGTTTGTGCTGAATATAGACTAACAATATTGCTAAAATAGTAATAACAATGGTGCATCAATAGTGTATCTTTCTACCTTTTTTCTGGACCTTACAGATATGTTCACTGTCTGTTATGAGAAAAATGCCTTTAACTAATAGAAACTAAGAAACTCAAGGTCATATTATTTTTAGTCTTTTTTTAAAAATCTTTTTTAAATATTTTCATTAATACATTTTTTCAATATTGGACATGACAATTAGAGCACTTTAATACTTAATGAACCAGTGTAGGATTGTAATGAGTAGAACTCACATGTGATTACACACAGACTCTTACAACAGAGCTTAACTGAGCTTTAAGTGCTCTGAAACACTTCAGTTAGTTCCTTTCATAAGAGTAGATTTTAACCATTCTGAATTCTCAAGTAAAAGTGCTTTCTAAAAATTTCACATTTAAAAACTTTATTTCCAATAGGAAATGTTCACAATTTTGTATGAAAGACAGGTAATCATAACTGTTTTCATTACATGGTATTCCATGAGAACTCTATATTTGCAAGGGTTGTTTTTTCTGTCAGAACACTAATTATAAATGCAAAACCAAAGTTATAATTTCGTGTTCTGAATATATGCAAAGTAAAAATGATATATACCAACTTCAGTTTGCTGCTGTACCTACTAGAAAAAAAAATCTTATATGTTCATGAAAGTCTGAATTTTGACCTTTTAAGCAAAAGATACTTTTTTTGGAGAAACTGGCTTAAGGTAAAAATATGAAGGTCTGAATTTATTATATACACTTGGATAAAAATATCTTTAGTATAATCGAATTTTGACTGCATAAACTCTGAAGGATGTGGTTCTTCATGATTAAAGATCAAGACATAACTAATTAGATTCCTAAATGTGAAATAAAGAAATTCTAGGTGTGAGAAAATATTTTTGGACATAAAAAAAGCAATTTCCTGTTACTTAGATGGTGTGAAAACTTCCTAAATTAATTTTGCAGTATTGTTCGTTAAATATATTCACAGTGGGGAAAAAAAAAAAAGAAAGAAAAAAAAAGAAAAAAAAAATTATGAAGAAAATTCAGCATACATAGAAAAATATTTTAATTGCAGTTTTAGGCTACAAAGACATTTGTTAGGAAAATACTCCTGTAGAACTACATGACATATTAATTAAATAGCATATGTAAATATTTTCATTTCCTCCTCTAAAAATATTCCAGTATATTTTCCCCAGAAGACTCAAGCAGAGCTCAGAATTATTAGTCTGGTACCTGTTCAACAAGTACAATAAGACATCTTTATTTTGTAGACCAGCATGTAAAGGGTGTAGTCTGCAGATGTCATAGAATTTACCTGTTTTTGGTAATGCCAACCTAATTGCAGAAGACCCTATAAAATAGGTAATAGTACGAAATAGAAACTCTGCTCTCTACTAGAACTAGTTAAAAAGTTTACTGAAAATCATTATTAACAATTCCAAAAATAAAATTTCATAGAAATATTTATGACATTATAAATCTCCGTGAAAACCAGTACCTGCTTAGGGAAATAAATAAATTAATCTATGGGAATTTTAGTAACTTCACCAAAATTCACAAAATCCTATGGAATGGATATTACAGAATCTGAGTCATCTCTCTCATCTTCATGAGTACATCACAAAATCCATATATTACATATATGGATTTTTTATAAATACAAAACAATGTAAAAAAACATATCTGTGCTGTCCTCTTGTTAATTATTTTAATAAGCTGGCTATCATTACAGTCATGTTGTGTAACAACACCTACACAAACCTCAAGCAAGCTGAACTATAAGAACGTTCTGCTGAGTGAAATCACAACAAATGTATTGTGTTGTTTTTTCTTTTTCGGTATTTAAAATATTAGATAAATGAATTAGAAACATTTTTATGTTAATAAACCCCCCAAAAATAAGAACTAGTAACAAGATGTTGTGTTTCTACAGGTAACTATGCTTTCAGAATAATGTCCTGTTAAACAATATCACAGATTTCAAACTTAATTTTAATATGGCCAAACTTCAGTCTGAAAATCCTCAACAGATGCCAAACACAGAATGTGAAGATCTATTAGATTAATCACATTTTCCAGGAACAATGAGTGAATATAGTAAACTGGTTTTAAAAACAAAAAATAAATGAAAAGAGAGAATTAAGCTTAATAGATTGTGACAAATGCATAGGTATTTTTCAAATAATTAGAAACTGAGTCTAAAAACCAGAACATGGAAAGGAAAATGGAGAATATAATTGCCATAATACAGCACATCAGTGGTCTATCTAGTCCATCATTCTGCCTCCAGAAACCTGCATAAAAGAAGCTTAATGAAGCAAACGGAATATGCATAAATCATCAGCTGCATTCAGCAAATGGTCCAGTAACTCACAGCTCACTTTATATCAATAGTACTTTAAAAGGGCATATGCAGAACTATCCCAAACAAAACAATAACAACAACAACAAAGAGCTTGTAATTGTGCAATTGTCTTTTGTACAAATTTAATCCTGTGTCAAAATCACATTGTGGGTAGAACTACATTCTCTACCGGTATTCAATTTCAATCTGCTAACAGGTTTTAATATATTTTGTAAGCCTATTTTTTAATATCTGTTTTAACTTAATTTAGAAGCATAATGAATTACAGGCTGTGCTGTTATTTCACATGAATTGCTTGTTCATGAATACCGCGATTACTTTCTGCTTGTTCATGAATATTTTTAATATTTTTAATATCTATGCAGTAATCAAACTATTCCTCTCTTTCTTTTCTTTTTCTTTCTTTTTTTTTTTTTCTTTAAATCCCTTATGGATATATTCATATTTACTTTACAAAATAAAGAGAGAATAATTTATAGACTAATATAAAGCTAAAGAATCACAATATACATCTTGAAGAAAATGACTAAATATGAATATTGTGAGAAACAGACAAGATACAATATAAGTACTGAATTCCAGAGACAGAAAACAGAGAAAGTGGTAACTGCAGAATTATCACTATAGAAAGTGAACTTAAACAAAAATCAAAGTAACAGAAAGTTAACAAAATATTTTACCTGTGACACTGAAGCCAGTCTATTAGGCCAACGGGACAGACAGCAAACATAACAGTACAGTTCATCAGAAGCTTATTTCAATATGGTGACATCCAAGTAATCCCTGCAAATGATCACGTGATAAGGACACATACCTTGTTCTTCCTAACCTTCAGATTCTGTGAGCCTGGCCCTGAAAGCTGCTCTACACCCTTCACAGTTCCCAGCTTGAGCTGATGTGCATTAACAGACTCACCTCTGATGTGTGGATGCTCTTCACAGACTTGGTTGTCTAAAAATTTCTTTTTTTTTTTTTTTCTTGTTGTATGCTCTTACTTATAGTCTATAAATACTGTTTTCAGTTCTCCTTCAACTCTTCTAAAACACAAAATGCGCAAGATGGTTGCTATACTTATGCTAATACTGTAACTGACTAATGATAGCCTTCTGTGAGCATCCGGGAAAGCCATGTGAGCTGATGCTTGCATGAGTTAAAAAATTTCCCTTGATGCATAAATAAGCAAAACCTGTCTTGTAGGGAATGGTGCAGTTACTTGGTTTGGCGCCACTAATACAAAGAATTAACCAAATAATAGCTGGTTAAACTTGATCTGTTACAGATATTCTTACAGTTCTTGCACGAGTACTCCCATGCCACATATAATTTTTTGAGACACCTTGGATGTCAAAATGCCATTGTTACTATATCTCAGCTATAGATAAAGGTTCTTCTGTCTTAGAGATTCACAGAACACTCAAGGAAGTGTGGTACATAAAAGACAAAAGGCAAAATTGCCAAAATTCTATTTGTTGAGTGAAGAGAAAGTGAACTTTTGCTCTTTTTCCCTAAAACAATAAGACTTTAGAGAAAAAAAGTTATTAAATCACACTACAACAAAGATAACTGGCAACAAAGATAACAAAAAATAGTGCAGACTTCACCGTTTTTGTGGTTATAAAGACTAACATTAACCGTTCCTGTTTTCTTCATTTTCATAAGATCTGTATCCCATAAAAGTGTTAAGCATCTCTGTGGATTTGGAGAACTTTGTAGATACTTTTTGGAGGGAAAAAAATAAAATTCCAAAAGTACGCAACTATTACACATGCATCACTGATTTTATGACAAGCATTCTAATAGTCATGGAAAATAGAAGCATCAAAGTCTTATAAGACTATATGTGCATTGGAAACTACTGCCTCCTGGTAACTCTACCATAAGTATAGTCTTTGTAGATATATAGGACAGAAAAGAGAAAAAGAACAAATGATAAAACTTTATACCACCGCAAGAATTACTAATATCAGTTGCAATCTATGAGACATTTTCCATAAAATCTTCACTGTACAACAAAACAAATCAAAGTACTTCACTATTTCTCCCTACCTTAAACTCGTAAGTACTGAATGTGAAAATATGAAGTAGCAATCAGACAAGGTTTTATCCTAGAGATCCAATACAACTGTTCCTAAATTAAACTTCTAAAGTTTATTGCATAAAAAAAAAAAAAAAATTAAAGGATAAAATAAATCATATTTTTTAATATTCTGTTTTATACATGAATGCTAGAACAGATTTTATAAAGGCAGCCCATTCAATAAATAGCAAGCAAAGTGAATCTGCAAAACAGGGAATAATTGCAAGTTAAAAGCTACTGTTTCATTCATGTGTGTGTTTCCTTTTTCCTGAGAGGTTTTACTATTAACGTATAATATTATAATATATAATAATAGTGTTTGATTTAAATAATTACAACAATGCAGATCTTAAAACATCACATGAATCTTCTTGTTCAAATGGCCAACAAAACTTTATTGTGTACTTTTATCCATTTTTATTAATATATCCTATACTTACTTCATCGTAACTCTTGAAGTTCTTCAGGGAATTTCCTCCATCCAGAAGAATGCCATACCAGAGATTAGCATTTCCAAATGACTTGTCTGATGCTCAATACTTTTCATGATAACTGAATAGTTGCTACCCATGTCTACACAACTTAGTTTTTTAGAACCATTATTTCAAGAATCAAATAAACTCAAAATAATCTCTCAAAATCAAATTAATGGAGAATTTTCACAGCTTAGAACAGTAACTGCTTTGTGTTTGGGTTTTTTTATTGGAATACATGCAGGCACTCATGTTTCAGGAAAAAAGAATGTATCCTACAGAAAAGGAATACATCTTTTATCAAGGTGTTACAAAACAAGAAATGAAAAAGTACGTTCTGGTTCAGCACAGTTTAGTGTTAACTCAGCTTACCTGGTTCCTTTTTTGTTTTTTTTTTTGTTCTGTTTACTTTGAATCCAATTGCATTTAACCCAAGTTAAATACTTTCATTTCCATTATATAGGTGGAAAACATTTATCTATTTTCCAGATGTGCAGTATTTTATCAAAATCTCTGAATATTTCACTACCCTTTTCAACAAACACTTAACAGTGAAATGAAATGTTATTATAGGATATTATGACTTCATTTCTTTTACAGAACATAAATACAATAACTTTTATGTACTGAAAAGACATTGTGATAAATTCAAAGCACATAAATGTATATTGGGTACATAAATCAAATGTTATATAATTTATATAAAACCACTTTAATTAAACTTGTCAAATGCATGACTAAAACATATTTTGTAATTAAGCCTAGAGCATTTTCAAGAATTTAGCTTCTTTAATTATCTGAAGCCAGGCACAGCAAAGTGCTCTGAGGTAAAAATGGGGCCTAGCAGTTAAACTGCTACTGATTTCCTCAAAACTACTCACATGCTTAAAGTTAAGCTTGTGCATAACTGTCACAGCCCAGTTGCCCAACTATGCTATGACTAATCATGTTTTGAAAGCAACTTCTACATGTTTACCTTCCTTAGCTTAGAATCTGGAAGGGGAAAAAAAAAGAAAAAAAGAATGTATAGGAGACAGCATCTCAAAGCCATTATACACTTCATATTTTTTTTTCTATTTGTCCATATTCACATAACCTAGCAAGAAACACAGTTTCTTCTGGATTTGTAATACTTACCAATACTTACCAGATGGGTCCAACGTGGAGTAGCATTACATCACCTCAGTGGTTACCTCTTTTATTGATAACATTGGAAAGAGACCAATGGTAAAAGGTTATATACTTCTGAATCATCCACTGACTGGTTTTATCTCCAGTATAATAAGAACATCAAAATTTGTGAAGACTATTCCTGAGCCATAAGAAATCATAGTCTGAGCATATAAAATCATAACTTGTGTATAAGACAAATGACAAGAAAATATCCAAATACCTTGTTGAAAATATCCAAATACCTTGTTGTGAGTTAGATGATCTCAAAATTGATTTTACTTTCCAAAAAAAATTTAGATAGCTTATATTTCTAAAGGAGACATTTTCAGATTTTGAAATGACACTGAGTGAGTCTCTTAAATTTTAACTTTCTTCTAAAAATACTCTAATAGTGAGTATTTTATAAAGAGAGAAAGAGAGAAAGAGAGAGAGAGAGAAAGAGAGAGAGAGAGAAAGAGAGAGAGAGAGAAAGAGAGAGAGAGAGAAAGAGAGAGAGAGAGAGAGAGAGAGAGAGAGAGAGAGAGAGAGAGAGAGAGAGAGAGAGAGAGAGAGAGAGAGAGAGAGAGAAGAGGAAGGAAGGAAGGAAGGAAGGAAGGAAGGAAGGAAGGAAGGAAGGAAGGAAGGAAGGAAGGAAGGAAGGAAGGAAGGAAGGAAGGAAGGAAGGAAGGAAGGAAGGAAGGAAGGAAGGAAGGAAGGAAGGAAGGAAGGAAGGAAGGAAGGAAGGAAGGAAGGAAGGAAGGAAGGAAGGAAGGAAGGAAGGAAGGAAGGAAGGAAGGAAGGAAGGAAGGAAGGAAGGAAGGAAGGAAGGAAGGAAGGAAGGAAGGAAGGAAGGAAGGAAGGAAGGAAGGAAGGAAGGAAGGAAGGAAGGAAGGAAGGAAGGAAGGAAGGAAGGAAGGAAGGAAGGAAGGAAGGAAGGAAGGAAGGAAGGAAGGAAGGAAGGAAGGAAGGAAGGAAGGAAGGAAGGAAGGAAGGAAGGAAGGAAGGAAGGAAGGAAGGAAGGAAGGAAGGAAGGAAGGAAGGAAGGAAGGAAGGAAGGAAGGAAGGAAGGAAGGAAGGAAGGAAGGAAGGAAGGAAGGAAGGAAGGAAGGAAGGAAGGAAGGAAGGAAGGAAGGAAGGAAGGAAGGAAGGAAGGAAGGAAGGAAGGAAGGAAGGAAGGAAGGAAGGAAGGAAGGAAGGAAGGAAGGAAGGAAGGAAGGAAGGAAGGAAGGAAGGAAGGAAGGAAGGAAGGAAGGAAGGAAGGAAGGAAGGAAGGAAGGAAGGAAGGAAGGAAGGAAGGAAGGAAGGAAGGAAGGAAGGAAGGAAGGAAGGAAGGAAGGAAGGAAGGAAGGAAGGAAGGAAGGAAGGAAGGAAGGAAGGAAGGAAGGAAGGAAGGAAGGAAGGAAGGAAGGAAGGAAGGAAGGAAGGAAGGAAGGAAGGAAGGAAGAAAAACACTGAGAAAAAGCAATTCCACTTTTCCTCAGCTGTGCAGAGGGCTCAAACAGATCAGGAAAGCTCTTCACCCAGTGGCGTTACTACAGAATTTCATGTTTGTTTATACATATGTTTCATTCACTTAATTCATAACTTCTGTCTTTGATCCCCGTAACTGAAAGTATGATTTCCTGTTATAGAGAGAAAAGACCTTATTATTCAATCACTATACTGTCTTCCTAATTGAATAACCACCTCTATTTTTTACTTCATATATATTCAGCAGCTGCAAATTACAACAATTTTTCAGCATTGGCAGTGAGACATTTGAACATAATCAATAACAGCAATGGCCTCTCAAGCAACATCAAAAAGATGTGAACTTGCCTGATGTTAATGCTCCTATCACATTCAATTAACACTAAGTGCTACCACATTTAGGGGCTTCAGTCAAGAATAAGGTTCAGAATGAAGTACACAAACCAAACTTGACAACTGTACTGTCAATGCAATGAATAAGGAAAGGTGAATGTTTAAAAATGTAATTCATCTTCACCAGCCCAGGACTTTGGCAAAATAGGAGGCATTAAATTAGCTGATAGGAAAGTAAAGGCCACAAGTTAAGTATACAAACGAGGCCACTAAGACTTGACACTCTTTCCTGCATTTGTTTGCCTCAGTCATGCCCTTACAGTAAAAAGGCTACGGCAAAGAGGCAGGAAGTCATAAACGTGGATTTTTGTCCCTGTCTCAGAAACATTCAATTTACTGGGAAATAGAAGTAATAAAAATTTTGAAGCAGGAACTGGAAACAGGATGTTTTGTTCCGCTGAACTATACTATGGTACATTGTCCTGCTGCCTTATTTTATCTATATCCCATTAGTCTAGCAGTCCTGTAGGTATAGCTCCTTACTTTGAGTGAATCTTACTTTTCCTTATTGCCTCCCTTGGCCTCTAGGAAGCAGGCACTTTATCTCAGGTGAGTGGTCTCTCAAAGCATTATTTTATCACAGAAAAGATGACCTACATTCTCCCTGCACCTAGCCTAGCAAGACTTTGTGCAGTCCTCTGGATGGTTCACTTAGGTAGAAACTAATAGAAGATACAGAATAGGCTACCTTCAGGTATCTAAAAAGAGGGATTTTCTTAATCGTTTAAAAAGCCAACAGCAATCTTTCGTTGGTCACATTTGTGAAATCAACATAGGAAAACTTAGCAAATTTAAGTGACAGAAATTTAAATATGCCTTTCTAGGCTATTCTTCTAGCAAGCAATAATGGGCTAAATTGTTGCTATTTCTAATACTGTTGTATGGAGCTGGCAAGGAAAACCAGTCTCATAAAACACAAGCCACAGCTGTTTCCCACAAGTAATAGGAATGTTGCAATTTGATAGCCCAGGAGACACTAGACACACCAAGGGGCACAGAAAGAAGATAGCTTCAAATCACAGAATCACATAATTGCCAGGTTTAGATGGGACCTCAAGAGAACATCGAGTCCAACAAAACTGCTAAAGCAGGTTCCCTGCAATAGGTCACAGAGATAGTCATCCGGACAGGTCTCGAATATTTCTGTAGAAGGAAACTACACAGCCTCTCTGAGCAACCTATTTCTCATGCTCCATCCCCCTTACTGCAAAGCTCTTCTGTGTGTTTGTGCAGAACTTCCTATGTTCAAGGTTTAGGCCATTGCTCCTTGCCCATAACTACACACTACTGTACGTATAAATCAGCTACCCTCTCAGCACATGCATGCTCAATCAGCCCCAAAGTTCAGTCCATTTTTCCTAAAGATCACCGTTTCTTTCCTGCCAATGTTACCACTCCCTAATGTGATAACTGTGAGGTTTTCCAGCAGCGTTGTTATACGACTTGCTGTGTCTGAGACTGGTAAGGAATCCATCGTCTCAAATTAACAAGAGATAATCAAAATAATTTGTGGACTGTTTTACATTCAGAAGCATCCCTTTGGAGATTTTTGCTTTCAGATGGGAATCAAAATTAATTCAATTTTCATTCAAATTAATTTTGAATTAATCAAAATCAAATTAATCATTATTAGCAAGTCAGAAAATTTTACCTTCACGTAGAGTATTAGCTATTGTTAGGCAAACTCTCGATGAGTTGATTTGTATTATCACTGAATCTTGGATAACTCTATCATGATAGTGACCCCTGTTGACTAGGGAAGGCATGACGCAGGAGCTAGAAAAGGTTGACCATGGTTGAAACCCATTGAGTGAGACAAGACATTTGCCCAAAGTGAACCTGAAATTACCTAAGCTAAAACTAGATAAAAATAAAAAAGATTCAATTTCAACACCCAAAATAGACTGCTTAATTAATAAAAAGGTATATGGACTCAGCCTCTCTCTGTGCAAACGTACTTGTTTCAAACTGAATCAGGGAAAGATTCTGATCTCACTCTTCCCTATCATTCTTCCTTAAAGAAATAATAGTTATATTATCTGACCAGCTAATGTCCTCTGTATTTGATTGCCCTATAAATAATGTCTTTATGAACCAAGCTTTCCCCTTGCTTGCTAACACTTCAATTTTTGTTTATCCATTCACTTCCACTTTCTATGAAATTATGCTCGCATACATCAATGAACTAACTTTGTATAAATATCTGCAAGGATTTTCTATTACTGTCTCACTGTGACAAAGTAATATCACAACTATAGATTACCGTCTCTTAAGGTCAGACACAAGAACATCAATCACTTTGGATGGCCATGATTCTGGGTGGACTGACGTGTAAAGTATATCTTCAAGGGATACTTTAGAAATACCATAATACCAAACAAGGAGGGAGCTCAAATATTCAGTTTACTTTGCTTTCACAGTGCAATATGATTCATCTTCTTCTCCAGATAAAATGATGTGTAAAGTAGCGTAACAGTATGCTTTTAATACAAACACTAGCAAAAACTCCTTATCTGTGACACAATACCATAGCAAAAGCCCAACTCTACAATGTAAATAAGAACGCATGGGAAATTTTGGTGGAGATTTACACTCTGCAATACTATAAGTTCATTCCGCAGGAAAGAAAAAAACACTACTAAAATCAAATGTCACAGTGGCACATGCAATCAAACTCACCCAAATCTACACTAAAAATTAAAATTAAAAATTAAATTCTACAATACAAATTTTAAAAAGAATAAAAAGGAAATAAACATTCTTGAAATTTTGACCTTGAGCAGAGGAATTAGTATGAAGTAAAATAACTATTGGCGCTTCATTTCAGAAATGTTATGTTTCCTATTAGTACCAAACAGATCAGCCTATACAGTATTCAAAGTCTAGACTGATTATGCTCAAAAGGAGTAAACAATTTGTACTTTGAACAAAAAGTAAATCTGATTTTTTCTGAGTAATTAGATATCAGTATTTTTGAGGAATGGAAGTCCTTATTTGAGTTCCTTGACTAAATTCCAGCATTCATTTATGACAGTACTGTCATCTACTGCTTGGGCATTCTGTAATGACTAAGATAGTCAGTCCTACTACTGAGTGAGTAATGTCTATGTCTCATTTCCTGCAAATCTTCATTTACTGAAAATTTATACTTTAATTTAGATAAACATAAGATTTATATTCATAGTCAGTTATACCAAAGTAAACCTAGAAATGTTCAGCATTGTAGATATATTTGTATCAACCTAAAATCCAATCCACTGGTTTTGTATTCAATGTATTAAATAGTCTATCTTGCACCTCTGAAAAACCACAGAGCCACATACTGGTTGAGGTTGGAAGGTACCTCTGGAGGTAGAATTTTGCTAATTCTTAGGTGGTGAACATGAGCTGTGTTCAGATATTCCTGTCTTAACTACAGCTGGCAAGAGCCCCAAAGCCACAAAAGTAATATAAAATGTTTTTTATATACTAAAATAAAGACTTGTCATTTAAGAAAATTTTAAAACATGGGTTTCAGTATACGTAAAATATTTTCACATAGATTGTACAGCAGCAGTATTTTGTAATAAATAGGCCTCTGTGAAATGAAACAACCTGAAGATCCTATTTCATTTGATTTATTAATCGCTTGCAGTTACCATTAATGCCAAAATAAAATAATTTGGGTTATTACTACTGTATGTCAATCTGCAGCAACTTTATAGCTGAAGCAATGTGAGCCGTTGTTGTGTAAGTTCCATTATGTTAGAAATATATTAGCTGGAGATGACAGAAGAAAAAAAACCCACAGTTTTCATCAAATATATATATATATAAATTATTTTAAAATACATTGAAAAACTGACAACACCTTGCAGACTAGTGTTATCTTCCCTCATCTGTCACTGTTAATAATAGGGAATAAACTGCAGCCAAGCTGCTACTGGTTTTATTTATGCGTACACTTACGGTGCTGCTACATATTTGAACATTTTCTCATCAGAAGATGGATTTGCAGACTCTAGGAAAGGCAGAAACTATAATCTCCTCACTTTTGGCTTGCGTATCACATTCCTCTTTTCTCACCTTTCCAGTTCAGCAGGAAAACTGTGTCTTTTTAAAATGATTTTAATTTCCAGGTTCCCAAGTAGCAACACCTGTTAATGATCTCTGAAAACATCATTTCTTACATTTTAGGGGGAAAAAAAAAGTTAAACTTGCCCCAATTCTAGTCATTAATATTTTTAGCCCTTTATATAAAAGGCTGAGAAGCACTTAACCTACTAGTTATGTTTTCCATCGCAAGCTACCAAAACATAGCAGCACACCAGAAGGTAAACAGGTAAAAGGACATGAACCAGCTACCAGACAATATCAAGATTCTTTATCCCTTTTTTTTTTTTAAACCACTACTAGTTGTATATCTGAGCACACAGTAGATTCTCTGCCTCCTCTTCCCTCATAATCACAAAATCAGTGTCTCCAGTCTGTAATCTCCCACATTCTTCCCAGTACCCCTCCGACCCTCTTGAAATGGAACATGACAAAATCGTGTGTACTGTCAAGATTATTAATGTCTTGTACCAAACTTATTAATACTGCATACACGGAAAAGATCAAATGCCTGTGCTTTCATATGTAATAAGGTTTTAATTTAAAATAAAATAGCCTTTTTAACCATAAAATTAGCCTTTTTAACCATAATATTTCTGTAAAGTTCAAAATTAAGGAGAATTAATTCGTAAGTTAATTTCGATGAGCGGTGGATGATACGCTGTATAGTGATGGGTTGTTTGTGGGCTATTTTTCCCTAGTGAACTCTGTTTTCCAGGACATAACATCCTTTACTTTCAATTTTTGTTCCTGGGTGCTTGAATTAGCTTTGCTGATACACATATTGAACCTTATCAAATGCAAACCCATTCCTGAATTGTTAAACTGATAAATATCTTTAACCTTTCTATGGAAAATACTGAAACAGAAAGAAATAAAGTGGAAACATAAATAATATTCACTGCAAAGTAATGATAAATACTTTCAAATAAAAACAGATCAATCCAGATGACATTTGTCAATTTTGTTAACGTGCAGTTTTGCAAGGTTCCCATCCTCAGGGGAGTAAATTAAGGGTTCCATTTTATTAGCAACATGGGGAGAGTGATTATAACCAGAAATACTTTTCATTACAAGAAATTTCAGAAAGGAAATCAACCCTATATCAAAAGCATAAATAAATAAATTAGTTTTGAAAAGGGGAAATGGACTTGCCCAAAATAGAGAGGGACCTCCAACAGAAGTATGCCCAGGGATACTCAAATGACCAGTTATCCAGAGGATACAAAATGTTGCTCTGTACCCAAATCATAAAAAACTGTATTAAAGACCCAGTTTATTCAGAATAAGAATAAAGCACTGAAATGCTATGTGACTTCAACTGCTGCTGCTTATAAGTCAAGAGTACTTCCCAAGTGTTTCATGCCATTCAAAATGAAAGGTGATACCAAGGCCTATTAAATTTAATCTAATCACCCACCTCTGAAAATACGCCAAGTTTCGGGGGATTTTCAGTTTGCTTTCATGCACTTATTGCCTGCAAAGTCAAAAAAAAAAAAAAAAAAGTCACTTGTAACATTTAATGAAAAAAATCCCTAAATTTTTGAGTATGAAGTATTCAGATTTTAGTCAGAAATGTATGAATTTGTGAAACTCACTCCAGCAAAAATATTTGTCATATAGTAACCACTGATTAGAAATCATACTTCTTTTGGGGATAAAATTAGTTGCTCACTACCACATGCTGGCCTTTTTAGCTTACATCAATAATTAAACAAGTGTAATAGAAAGGTTATAAAATTAAAAATACATATCATCATTTTTCACAAAATCCCTGGCACTGTACCATTCCTATAATTTTGGATTTCTGAGGTGAGACTCATTTTCAACAGTGCATTAATTATTTTATGGAACTAAATTAGCCTAGAATTTCTCAACTGTAATTCCATATAAGAGACAATATATTAAAAACTTAATGTTGAATTACTGTAAATTCTTTTAACGGGTCCATAAGAAGAGAACAAAGGCTAAAAATGTCACCTATATTAGGAAGGATGTTGTTGCATAGATGTACAAGGTTGGGTGAGCTGTCAGAACAAGATAAATGGAGCTCACTTGTACCATTAACCTGTGACATTTTTGACAGTGGAAAGCTATGCACTGTGAGAAAAGCAGAATATGTATCTTTTTTTTACTCTTTTCTTCTCAGTAGTAGAATTAAGAAAAAAGATACAACTGTCCAGTATAAGAAAATAATGACAAAAGCCTTTTTTCTCTGCTCCTTTAAAATATAGGAACTCGAATAGAGTTGGGCTTTAAGACTGCTCCACATACATAGAATCATAGTCCACTATAAAATATAAAAATGGAAATCAAAGTAAATATAATTCATTGTATTAAAAGTAAGACCACTGTAATAGGATTGCATACATCTTGACATTTTAAGTCTAACAAATCATAGCCTCCATTCTGACAATTTGATTTATATTTCTGTCAGGCCAAGTAACCAGAAAGAGAAAAAGTAATTGTTATAAAATGGTAATCATTACACAATTTTAGGTTTCCATTTTAACATTCTAACATGTTCCTATTTTACAAGTTAATACATACTAAAAATCAGGGGGATTTTCTGTAAAGTTATTTTAGGTTGGTGGTGATTAGAAGCTTTTTTCAGTGTTGTAGTAAATTCAAAGTGTTACTTGATAGTAGTGTTTTTCCAATGAAAGAGAACTGAACAATTAAGAGAACACTGAGATATGTAGTTGAGTGAATTTTCTTCTTTTTTTTTTTTTAAATTTCTGAATACATCTGCATTATGTCATTGTCTAGTCTGGAGAAGATAAGATCTTAGATCTTATTTTTGTGCAGTATTACAGGGGATAAAGTGGTAAAGACTACAGCGTAGGTAGGATTACAAATGTTTACTGTTTTCTTTGAGTTTGTCTCATATACTTAAAAAGATCTATTGTACACAATAAGCACCACTACTGCTGTCATCAGTAGTAGGTCCTGAATCTAATTGTATTAGAATGAGCACGTCAATTTTTTTTTAACTTCTTGTTAATATTTTTGTCAGCTTCTCCATCTTTAATGCATGATGGCATAATCAATCAAGGAATTAGTGACGTCTCCCATAACATCTCTTAGAATTCTATCCTCAGAGTTGTTGAGTATCTTCTGTGTTAGCATAAAATGAATGCAGTTGGGAATTTACAATATCAGTTTATTCTCACTTTGAATTCCATACAAAATAAGATTAACAATTCTTAAAGGAACCAAAAGCATAATACATTCAGTAACACTGCATTTTATTCTCTTGAACTCCTTGATATTCTAGGCCCATGGAATATTATACTTACTGCTAACAACGATATATATATGTATGTATAAAAGTGGAACCATAAATAATATCTTGTGAAAGAGGAATTTAAGAATTCAATAGCTCATTTTCAATGATTTGAGGAACTATGATGTAAGGTAGTAAGCCAAGTCACCACAGTTCAGTGAACAGAGAAATCAGTCACTCTGAAGATTGAAAATGTTTGGTAGAGTAGCAAGAGTGACATTTTACTGTGATAGAGTGTAGCTAAACTCATTATCTCAACTCCTAAGACAGAAAAACTTGTGCTCTCTTGCTCCTCCTGAACAGATCAATTTTCTGGCAGTCAGGAGGACTACAATGTCCATGGAGGAATGGAGAGTCAAAAACCACTGTGTACCCAGCACAACTTGTTAAGACCAACATTTTTTCATTTGGAGTGTAGTTATCCCAGCAAGACTATATTTTCACCAGCAAACTGGCTGCCAACACTTTGGTGAAGACCACATCAGCTTACCCAGCTGGAGCACAAATCAAGAACTCCAGACATCTCCAGAAAGATTCATAGAATGGAGACCTGACTGAATCATAGAAATCATGGAATCACCACGGTTAGAAAAGGTCTCTAAGATCATCTGGTCCAACATTTCCCACTGAGGACAATGACTCCACCAGACCCATGGGCAGCCTCTTCCATTGCCTGACCACTCTTCTCAGAGAAGTACTATTTCCTGACATCTGAGCTGAATCTCCTCTGACTCAACTTCAGGCCACTTCCTCTACTACTATTGCTAGTAGTGAGAGAAGAGGCCGACCCTCACCTCACCACAACTTCTCTTCAGGTAGTTCTAGAGAGTGGTAAGGTAATTCCTGAGCCTCCTCTTCTCCACACTAAACAATCCCAGTTCCTTCAGCCATTCCTCATAAGAACTGTTGTCCAGACACCTCACCAGTTTTACTTCCCTTCTCTGGACATGCTTCAGGGCCATGATGTCTTTCTTCTAGTGAACACAGTACCTGAGGTGCAGCCATACCAGGGCTGAGTATAGAAAGATTACTTCCCTGCTCCTGCTAGCAACAAGGAGCAGGGATTATGATACAAGACAGGATGCCATTGGCCTTCTTGGCCACCTGGGCACAGTGCTGGCTCATGTTCAGCCAAGCGTCAACCAATACCCCTAGATCTGTTTCCTACATAGTCTTCTATCCATTCTGCTTCAGCCTGTAGTTTTGAAAGGAGACTGAAAGAGAGAGTCTTGTGTCAGTGATGGTCAGTGATGTCAGTCCTTACATACACTACCATCAGCATGCAAGGGCATCTCAGGGATCAGCTCCTGTGCTCTACCTTTTCCAAGAAGGACTGTTAGCTGTGCTTGGAGTACAGTTAGTGCCCTGAAAAATCAACCTCTTGTGCTTCTACACTTTGAAGTTTTGAAAATTACTCAAATAATAATGGGACTTTTGATGTCAACCTTACATCTATAGACACATCCTAGAGATAAACCTGAAACCGTGCTTCATCTTGGAGATGGGGATATGGCAAACTGAGGAATATGGAATTTCTCCAGACAGTATGAGCTCTTGATCATGATGCTTCAGTTGCAAGAGATAAGCACTTGCACAGGTACCTGTAAGCCATGAGGCAGTTTTGCACGTGATTTCATCATGGCAACACTATCTAGTGACAACATACTAAAACTCCAAAGAAACATGTGTCCTAGATTCAGACACTAAGAAACTACAATTTGAGGCAAAAGCTAAGCATTTTGCCCTAAGAATATTAATAACATCTAAGCACATGTTCACTAGATAGATATTCTGAGTTCAGGTTGACAGCTGCACATGCACACCAACAGAGGAATGTGCATGTAAGCAGTCACTTGAATGAAAAATACATTTCACTGATGGATGACAAAAACATGAATGCATGACAATAAATTTACTTAGGACAGAACCTAATTCTAGCATGCAATCAAGACATTCACAGCAAAACTGCTTTCCCTAAGAGTATGAGTTAGCGACTATATTTTGTGTCTTAGAAATACAACTGTGTGAAAGCATAAAGTGCTCAAAGTGCTTTATAAAAATCGTTAATTCAACCTTGCACCTTCAAAACTGACTTAGCTCTTGTGGAATAAATCTTTAGGCTGTCTGGCACTGAAATGCATGTAATCAGACTTCTTTCATTTAAATTCAGTACTATATTACACAGTCTTTAAACTGAAACACCACACACACCAAGAATATATAAAAGAACTACCTTATAAACCCTTGAAAATTAGAATCTATTTTACACACAGAAAGAGTTGAAATATTTTTTCAATTTTTTTTCTGCAATCAAAAGAACATCCTTCTAAACACATATCTGAGATTACTATGTGAGTTGGTGACTGATGTTTTATAGCTCATGTGGGTCTCACTAACTGTCCTTAATGGTCCACCTGACCTAGCTACACGATGAACTGAAGGATCTTATCTAGAAAATATAGTTCCATAAAAATTTGCCCAAAATGGAATGGGAAAATATATTGGAATATCAAACTTTTTTAAAAACAAAGAATTAAAAATAGTATTTAAATTTGAATTAATCCAAGCAGACATTATATGACACAGGTAAGAAAGCTTCCTTCTGCAACATACAATATGGTTGACTTTTTCAAAAACTACTAATGGACAGAAATAAGAGATTATTATTATTATTATTATTATTATTATTATTATTATTACTATTATTATTTTATGAGAAATTCAGCAGGTAGTACATTTTTTCTAGCCTCACTGTCTCTTTTCAGGCAGTATGTATATGTAGTATGCTTGTTACGTAGAATATAATGTGTTTGGGGTTTTTTTGTTTTTTGTTTTTTTTTTGCTTTTGTCTTCATTAAAATGGGACATTTTTAAGGAATCTCCTTGGATTGACAGACCACAAACAAAGCTAATACATTTCTGAACTGCACAAAAGCCACAAACTCTCTGAAACAAGACCCACATTAGCCTTTTTACTTCGAAAACTTAATTTAGAGCAGTGCTATTCCACTATACAAATATTATTAAAGGCTGGCAAGGACTTCAAGGGCAGTCATTTGAAGAATCATTGCGTTTATCAGAAACAAATCAAATGAAAATGACAGGGTACACTTATGACTTAAAGTGATGTACACATCAGATGAAAAAACAAACATGCCAACATAAATAAAAAATCCTGTTAGCACCAGAAGCTTGAGAACTGGAAAAGAAATTTCTTGGGTCAAGCTGTGATTTTAAATTTGTTTTATCATCAGATCAGTGGTTTTCTTATAGAAAAGAGACTGCACAAATTGGAAAAGTAATTTTGGAATGTAAGTGTGGAAGAGGAAAAATGTAACAGCAACAACTTAGGAGTCTGTTTGTTCTTATATCTCCATCAAATTATTTCAACACATTTTCTTTGGATGTTATAAATTATTGATATAGAAATTGTGATTATATCATAGAGCCAGAGCTCTTCAGATACAAGCAAAACAACTTAAGCTGCAAAACAAAAGTTTTCATGCAAAAACACTTTGTAATAAAATTGAAGGAGTTAAAGAAAAACACGGACTAAGTTGAGGACACCAACATAGACTTAAAAAAGGGAGTTACTACATCTCATGGACTTTCTGAAAAGGTCATATTACAATGAGCTGGCAATAGGGCTATATGTAGACACCATGCAATTAAAGTATTTAACAAGACAACCATTTCCTAACAACTTCTGTAGACATCCACGTTCTATCTGTATCTTAGCATTTAATATTTACCCACACGAACTAAATATAGAGGGAAATCTCCATTGCTTAGTTTTCCTCCTTAAAGAAGGCATGATTTTTATCCAACATATGCCTTACGTCTCCCTTCTAAAGAAAGACTTTAAGTCATTTTTTGTTATTTTCCACTCCATTATTCCTTTGACTACGTGACCTTTTATATTTTAGGATGAAACTGATGGTGAAAAAAGGTAGCAGAGTAATACTGCAAATAAATGAAAGTCAGCTTCCAAAACATTACATAGCCTTCAAAGAGGTATCATAAAACAAAACAAAAAAGCAGAAGATATTTTCCTGAATGCTTTGTACATAATGCTTTGTTGTGTCAAAGAGGTAAAAATCTATGAAGTCTTTCAATCTGCCAATCAATTGCTGTTTTTCTTCAACGTTTTCTTGTATACTTTAATAAGGGTGGAAAAAATGTTTGCTAGGAATCAAGTCTCAAATACTGAATACCGCTCCCCTTTATCTTTTTATTTCATGGTTCACTTTCCTCAAAGTGTGGAAGTTGACATGGTACTAAAAAGTTATAGAGTCTTCTTTAAAAGGGTCTTAGAAATTCTTTAAAATTAAGTTTAACAGATGATACAGATATCTCTCCTTCACTCACTGGTTTTTCTCTGATTTTGGGCAAGTATAGCCAATGAAACATACCCACTTCTTCCATCATTAAAAATTAAAAATGATGAATGGTGAAAGGCTTAATCTTCCAGTACAAAATAGCATAGACTCACACTGAAAGGAAACACCTACTTTTAAGGTACATTTGATTATTTACAAGAATATAATAATTTTTGCAATATATTTTGAGAAAAAATATATTTCCAATTTATGAAGTTATTATACATTGTAGAATTCTCAATTCTTTTCAAGCCACAATTTTGGGAAAAGAAGGAAAATACAAATAGGTGAGGATCTGCATGTGTGCAAAAATTTTGTGTTTGCTTTATTATATTATAAAGTATCCTAGGTACTAAGGGAAAATTATAATACATTGTCCCAAGTGGCTTTTACAGTGATTTTATTCAGTTATTAATAGATGATTCCATATGTAACAGAATATGTACATATGTAACATATGTAACAGAAGTGACAATTGTAAACAATTGTAAACAGGAAACAAAGTTAATAAATAAGAATTCTCACACACACAAAAGAAAAAAAAAAAGTCTGTGTAATATTTGAATTGTAACTATCAATCAAGAAGCTCTTATCCTAGTTAATAAAGATAACATGAATTTTCAAGTAAAAACAGATGGTGGAAATGAGAGTACATCTTCCTATAAGCATAACCTCGGCTAACATCAAATTTCAATTTTGCAGACCTTTGTCACATCTTTACATATTACAGTTGATAAAGATACTCTAAATTAAAGCCTGGAGCCCATTCTCACAAAAACATGACTGAGAAGTGTGCTTCACTTGAGCAGTCTTAGAAATGACCATTCCAAGGCCATATACTGGCCTGAAGTACAATCTACTTGCTTATTTAAAATATAGATATATCTTTTTAGACCAGCTGTCTTCTCCAAAGTTAGATATAATCAGACCCCATCCTGCTGAAGCTGAATCCTATGAATCAGATTTAGATAAATATGGAGCTGATTCATCAGCTTCATAATATTGTTCCAGGACAAATCAACTATATTAAAACTTACTGAGTTATCAATCCACTATCTAAATCATAGACTCAGTATCAGGAAGGGTGTGTGTTGAAAGGGACCTTAAACGAAGATCAGGACTGATTTTCTTCAGACAGAATGCTTCCTGCTAATGAGAAGGCAAACACACCCAGAGTGGATGCTTATAAAATTAAAATTTAGGTATCTGAGTAGCATGGTCTGTTTAAACCTTTTCTTCCCTTTAGGGAAACCAAAAGGCCTGACTTAATCAGGAAAGTTCAAAAGTAATATCAGAAGGCTAATGACTAAAGTCCAAGAACAAATAATGAAGTATAGTTGATGAACTTTTCCTCCTTAAAAGCTCATCTGAGAATTGGCGATTTATTCACATTCATAAAAACTCTTCTGCAAGACAGGTATTCACTGTGGAGTTCTACTTCTCCATACTTTGAAGCTAAGACTTTCTGGAATCAGTCAAGGTCTGAGATACAAGTGAATGATGACTACTCTAGACCATTATGTTCAAAATCATTTTTACTTGGAGAGAAAAAAATATGCCTTATATATAAAGACTAGATCTTATCATTACTATAATATTTTAATATGCGTACAGTACACAAATTTTAAGAGTCTAATCTAACAATTATTATTAGTCCAGACACCATTATTATTAGGAAAAAAAAGAAATACTTATGTGCAAAATGATAATTACAGTAACATCAATAACAACACTATGGTTTTAAATTACTACACTTGGAATTCTTGACTCCTTTTCCTGACATCATGCACACCCTTCCTATAGGTCCAAAGACTAGTGGTATGATTCTGATGTTGGTGATTAGAATGCTATGGGTATTTAGCATTTGTTGACGGCTTCTTCTTCTGTCTAGAACCTAACTGGAATTTATATGCTTGTTCCAATGATTTCACACCCAGTGATCCTCATCACTGGGCTACAGCTCTATATCACATCTGAATTTACACGATGGCTTTTACATATGTGAGATATTGTTCTCTTTGCTACCCCCAAAATAACTTTTATCCAAGTCCAGGTCTGTATGTCTGCAATTAACCATGTGTGACTCAGAGCTGCAAGTGTCCTGCACAGAGCCTATGCCCCACTTCTTATTACTCTACACCTGCACTCCTCTACAGCATGTTTTGCAGTCCACTACAGTGCACCCCTCCCCTTGCCTATGCTGTCTACCAGACCTGAATTTCTCAACAGTATCTCACCACATTAAATAATAAATTCATCCATGGGGCAACGAACTCATCTATAGGGCAACCAAAGACATCTATGGGGCAACCAACCCATCTATGAGGCAAAGAAATGCATCTATGGGGCACTGTATTTCAATTCATTCTACATGTAACTACTCATAAGAAACTATTGTTGCTGAATTAAGATTTTTGAAAGTAAGAACTCATTAAAGAGTAGCTACGTTTGCCTAGGCTGAAATGACATTGAAGTAATTGCTGCATAATGGTAAGTATAATCTCATATAATTAAAAAATAATTTTATCATAAATGAAGGGCTTGATTGATTTAGGTTATTTTCCTTTACATGTACTGTACTGTACAGTGTACTGTGAGGTTTAAGACAATTCAGATATTCCAGAAAATGGTGATGAATGGATACTGAAAAGTAAGTATGAGATAAACACCTTTCCAGGCTGTACATTTGTTTTATGATGAACTGAATAAAACATAAATGATAGCCTACATTAAGAAAATAAAAAAGTCCAGCAGTGATAAAGGCAGATTAATACCTGATTAACAATTTCATTACATTCTAAAACACAGTTTCTCCAGAATTGTTTAAAATTCCAGCTCAAAAGAACTGGAGAACATGATACTGAGTGGCCTCATTTACAGAGAAAACTAAAAAGAAATCACATAATCATGGAATTGCTCACGTTGGAAAAGACCTTAAAGATCATCAAAAGTCCAACCACAACCTAAAAATACTACCCTAATTCTAACAACTGTGGGGGGTTGATACTGGATGATCATTTTTGTCCCTTTCAACCCAGGCTATTCTATAATGCTCTGCTAAATCACGTCCCTCAGAACCACATCCAAACAGTTTTTAAACACATCCAGAGATGGTGATTCAACCACCTTTCTGGGGAGCCTATTCCAGTGCTTAACAACCCTTTCTGTAAATAATTTTTTCCTGATATCCAACCTAAACCTCCCCTAGAGCAATTTGAAGCCAGTTCTCTCATCCTGTCACCCATCACCAGTGAGAAGAGACCGACCCCACACTCACTATAAGCACCTTTCAGGTATTAGAAGAGAGCACTAAGGTCTCCCCACAGCCTCCTTTTCATCAGACTAAGACCCAGTTCTTTCAGTCAAATCACATTTGATCATATCCGAGAGTACATATTGGTACTTAAATCTTTCACTAAATATTTATTTAAATTTTAGGAGGTTACTTTCCTTGCTTTTGCAGTTTATGCATCATCTATTTAAAGGTCGTAATAAAATTTGCATATAGTACTGAAGCCAAACTAAGCAACGAATCTTTTATTGGAGTTTCTGTTCAGATTTTAACAGTTAGTATCATCTAAATTTCTTCACATATGGAAAATCCTGTGGCAGGTGAATATTTTCATTTATATTACATTAAAAAATGAAGCATCAAACATAGATGTCACTGCAAATAGCACTGACATTTATAAGGACTAACCTTCTCAATCCTATGAATTACCTATCATGAAATTAAATATGTTCTGAGATTAATTCTATATTGTATTATATATATCTGTACAATAGGATGCAATGGCACGTGGTACTATGGGTGCATGATGAATGCTTTTCAATTGGTAATGGCTTTATAATGATTTATATTCTTTTAAAAGGTGGAATAATATTGAAGGTTAAAGGAAAAGAAGGTTGGGGGGGGAAATGGCTCAGAATATGAGACAATAAAGTGGTTAAATCATTATTTAAATGCCATAGCACGTAGAACAAAACAGCTATAGTCTGATTGCCATTAAGGCAAAATAAATAAATAAATAAATAGGTAGATAGATAGATACATAATGGAACCTTTTCAGGTTAATTATTTCAAATTCTACTGCAGTGAGTGAGGAAGAAATAAATGTTTCAAACAGAAACTTCTAGCATGTATTTCATTGTTTCACTGGACAACAATGTTCACAAAGATGACAGAGCAGAAATCTGCAGCTATTGCAGTACTTTGTGCTTAAATACAAAGACAACATCAAATTATATTTCCACTGTGAAAAGAGCTAGATAAGCCTTGTACCTTTCTGTTAGGTCACTAGATGTGCTCTGTTTCTTTATTAAAGTTTATATCTGCTTTCTCTATTGACAAAACTAAGCCACTCTCTCTTTTAGTGCCAGACCTGCATATCATTATAACCAAGAGTGAGGAAATTGCACTTCAATCATTTTGTGCACAAAACTTTTACTGTTACCAGGATCAAAATACCTACAAGCCTTAATCTGTAGATTTTTAGAAAAGTTATACAAACCTTACCTCAAGTTCTGAGCTGATTCTGCTAGCTTCACTGAAATCAGTTAGGTAAGCATGACATTTATTATGGTGGAAACATTTTCTCACAGAAACATGCCCTTAGGTCCAAATATTTTCCACAGCGAGAAAGAAACTGACTACATACTAGTGAAGAAGTTTAATATCATGTGGGAAAATCGTCATTTTCTCCATGAGAATATCTAGATCTCATGTTGCCTTCAGAGTTATTCAACAAGGATACTATTTGTGCATAGTCTTTTTTCCATTTCTTAGCATGCCAAATCTCAGCCTGAGCATTTTGAGGTTCAAATCATACTTCTTCAGCTCAATAGCTTCTAGCATAGATGGATGGTATGCTGAATGAAATGTTAGTCCCAGTTTTATGTGCAAGTTTTGGTGCCCTATCCATTTAGGTTATACAGTATATTTTTGACAAATGTGTTGTAACTGAACTGCTATCCCACATCTCAGCTTCCACATTAGGTCTGCACAGAGTGAAGGAAAAGAGTCTGAAGCTAGATACTGCGAAGTAAAGAATCTCAGTAACATTTTCCTAATATAAGGAGCCTTAAAACAGCTCTGTGCCTTTCCCCACTTTCTGTCTGAAGGCATTCTGCAGTCTTACCTTATAATATAAAAACATCCTAAATTTTAAAGTAGTGACAGGAGTAATGTTTTAAAAAATATTATAATAGATACCATATTGGTAAATTCACTTTCCTTCTCATCTACAAACTCCAAAGGAAAAAATAATATAATCCACATTTAGGAAAACAAATTATATTTAAAACATGTAAATTATAGGATTTTTAAATTTCTCAAATTCCAAACAGACCTGAGAAATGTGTGTTTTTTTCACACATAGAAATATTCAGCAGTTTAAGTAGCCACATTCTCTTAAATTGTAAGTTCTTTTGCTTCTACACACAAGCCTTAGTTTAAAACTATTTTTGCTATGACTAGAGGATGGCAACATGATAGCAGTATTTTTTCCTTCAGTTAAAAAGTTTTAATGGGTAACATTTCAAGAAGCTGTCAAGAGGCACCACTTAAACACAAGACTTTTGAGCCATTTATGTTATTGCATCTTTCAAAAGCATGTGAAAAATAAATCTCACTTAATGCAGTAAGCACATGTGGAAAAATATTTACTGAATTCCTCTGTGTAACTGTCTTTTTCATTGACTGACTAACCTTGGTAATGCATCAGCAAACACCATCTTGAAAAGTAGCTGAGAGTGTTGTTTTCTTCTAATGACCAATATTGATTTCATTTCTAATCTATCATTCTGCAGAAGCTCATTGTTCATGAACATTCTCTTTCTAGCCTGGAAAGTACATAGAGGGTCATTTCCACATGGTGATAATGCCATATGATTACTGCTGTTTGAAATATCAGACTCAGTTTTGGCTATAGTAAACAGGAATTCTTCTAGTGATATGAATAAAATTATTATGTATTTCTGCTTAGTTAAACACAATAAAGGCAACCCTGAATCCCCTGAGTACGCACCTGGATGAAAAGATATCTCTAATTTCAAGACAGCTGCATCTGGTATGTTTGTGGCATAAACGTAAAAACACATTTTAAAATTATCACATTAATTGTCTCTATCAACATCATCATCAATAGCCATCATCAACAAGCAGAAACTAATATCAAGGATCTGCTGGTCAAACTGAGAGACATGCAACCCAGGAAGAATACAGGAATACCATCCAGACATGCAGAAATGGGATCAAGAAAGACAAGGATCAGATCGAACTGAACTTGATGAGAGATCTGAAGAATAACAAGGGGTTCTACAGTGTCATGATTTTATGACTTTTTGGTTTTGGTACTCTACATCATAACATCATGAAGTGAACTTGGAGTTTAAGTGTTAATGCTCCAGGTCAGTGGATCATTGATAGTTCCAAGTACCTGGATCTCAGGAAGGACTACTTACTACATACCACAGAGGACTTTGCATTGTTCTGTTTCTGTTTTTCATTCAGAGGGAGACATAAAATTGCTCACAGACAACGAGACCTCTCTTTTGCCTTTCTGCACATCCTGGATAGACATCTCTCCTTCATTATTAGAGTAAGGTCTACCTTTTCCCTTTTTCCCTTTCACAGCCCATATATGTCACATCCCTGAATCTCTCAGCAGGGGCTGGAGAGTGGAATCCCCTCCACTGTATGAGAAGTGCAAGTCCAAGACTGCTCATGAGGCTGAATGTGAACAAGTCCAATGATATGCATCCCAGAGTCCTGAAGAACCAGCTGATTTAATTGCTAAGTCACTCTCCATCGTATTTAAAATGTCACAGCTGTTAAATGAAGCACCTGGAGGCTGGAAAAAGGGAATCATCACTTGATCTTCAATAAAGTAAGAAAGGAAGATCTAGGGAACTACAGGCTGGTGACCCTCATGCCCTTGCTTGAGAAGATCATGGAGCAGATCTTCTTGGAAAGTAAGTTAAGGCATATGTGAGAAAAGGAGTTAAACCGAGATCACCAACACAGATATACTACATATATATATACACAGATACTATATCTAGGCCTTGGGCCTCCAAAACAAGAAAGATGTGGAGCTATGGAAGCAAATCCAGAGGAACACCAAAAAGATGACTGTAGGGCTGAAGTACATTTCCTGTAAAGATAGACTGAGAGATCTAGGCCTATTTAGCTTGAAGAGGAGAAGGCTCTGGGGAAAAAATTATTGCAGCCTTCCAGTGTCTGAAAGGAGCTTATAAACAGAAGACTGGCTTTTTACATGATCTGATGGTGACAAGACAAGGGAGACTGGTTTAAAGTAGAAAGAGGGGAAATTTAGATTGGATTAATTTAGAGTTAGGTGGAAACTCTTTACTCATGGGGCAGTGATGCATCACCTAGACTACCCAGAAACAGATGTTGTGTATCCTCCAATCCTGGAGACATTCAAGACCAGGTTGAATGGAGTCCTGACCTAGTGGGTGGCAAGTGTGCACACAGCAGGAGTTGGAACTAGATGATCTTTAAGGTCCCTTCCAGCCTAAGCCACCCTGTGATTCTACAATAAATACATTTGATCTTAGCCCAATCTAACTAGATTTTGACATAAGTCTTAAAACTTCAGGCATTAAAAAATATTAAATTCTTATAAACAATAATCGTACTTTTAACAAAATTCCTTATATTAATTAGCTGTTAGGTGGAAAAAAAGTATTAAAATATCTGTATAATTAATAAGCTTATAATATTCACTCAAGGTTATATGCACTTGTTCACAAAGCAAGTTAAACATAATCAAAAAATGTTACCATGTGAAATGTATGATTTTACTTGCTTGCTTTTGTAGGTTTTTTTTTTGTAAAAACTATAATTTTTTATGAAGTCCCTGGGTTCTGTTTACATATGGATAGACCTTCTATTTGAGTGTACTTTTTTTTTTTTTTTTTTACTTTATCCTTCTATTAAATTTAAATCCAAATTTTCACTGAACCATTCAAATGTTTTGGATTTGTCTATCATTTAAGCTAAGCTTACTTGCATACCCAAACATAAATAAGTACATATTAAAGTAAACAATCATATACATTTACCTTGAGTACTCAGAAAACTGTGTCAATTTAAATTGATTTTAATAATAAAAGTTATCTGAATAATATTTCCAAATTTTTGAGAAGCATAACTGTAATGATATATGTGATATTAAACATGTCAAAATAAAGTGCCTGCTTATTTCTCAGTGAGTACAATGTTGAAAAAAATTGTCAAAACATTTGAGATAATGTTTGATCAGTGAGAACAAAGCAGACAGTTATGATCCTAACTATAGTGTTGCCATTACTTATGAATGATCATGAAAAATAAAAAGTGATATCTGCTAAACTCACGCTCAAGTACTTTTGAAGTGGGAAAGTAGGCAAAGGTCAGATAATTGTGCCCTGTGGTGCATTTTTGCTATTCTTAATGAGCAATACACTACGACATTCAGATTCAACAAATAGTCACACAGAGTTCCAGTTTTCAGACAGTGATATCACATACAGATTCACACGTATACCTGAGTAGAATTATTGGTAGCTATCATGCTTTCATTTTCCTCATTTGTGTAATACAGACTAAATATCTTACTTTACTTAAATTTAAACAGGAAAATAAAAAGTCTGTATGAAATTTTCTGTGCTGTTCTCAAGTTCAAAGTAAATTTTCCAGCTGAGTTATAAAGTCCAGAAATGAATTTCTAATGAAAATGCCGACAGGCCTTTAGCTACAGCAGTGCTAGCAGCTGCTGCTAAAACAAATAGAAATCCCTGTCAGCGCCAGAAAAGCAACCCATCATTAGAGGCACTTTTCTAGAAGCTTTTTATTTTATCTGGGTGATGATAATCTTCCCACCAGTGTGCATGCTGGGTTTTGGCACATATCAAGCTTGTCAGAATCATTTTACACATTCCAAACAGCAGGGAGAATAGACAATAACAAAACAGAAAAGAAACTTTCTCAACATGCTGCAGATCTTTTTTCTCAGGAGTCGCTATTGCCTTTTCAGCTAGGAATCAAAGCAACCATTTAACCAATCTACTACGCATATTAAAACTATTGCCTTATATTACAGCAGGTATACCAAAGTTTCTGGTCTAGCCCCAGCCCTGCAAGTAATTGGTAATTATGAAGACTGTAGAAGCAACAGTTGGAAACAGTTTTAAACAGCTTTTCTTTCTGACTACATGTGCACCATGATCTTGGTGCCTTCTTATATCCCCAGAAAGCTATCAGGGAAGATGAATTTCTCTCAAAATATTAAGATATATCAGCCGATATTCCCCACGGACCTTAATACATTGAATCTTACAGATGAAAACATCAAAGGACAGTTATTGTGAAACATACACATAAAATTTTCCTTTTAAGCAAAAATCTGCAGTCACCATGTGGGTTGTTCTCAGTGTCAAAATCAGAACTGCTTCATTTTTCCCAGAGCAGCCCAAGCCTCAATTTTTAAAACATTTTGGCAACATATCAAAGCCTAAAGAAACAAGAGAATAACACAAGGCAATCACGGGAACTGTGACCTAATCCTGCAAACCTTTAGAAAGAATTAAAGTAAAATGTATGAGCTTGCATATAGGTATTGGAAGGATTGGATCATACTGGAAACAAAGTTAGTAATTACACTGGACCTTGCTGGCCATATTTACCACCAGTTACTGCACGCACTGTGCCATGTCAGCTCACCTTCTGGGTGACGCTAAGAACAAAACATTGGACTGTGCATAACAATAAGTGACACTGGTGTGCTTCACATGTAGTACAGGAGAAGATTAAGCAGACATGAAATCTGGCATGCAGTACTTCCATTGATGACAGTAGGGATGGAAAGGGGACTATTTCTCTCACACACTGGAGATAGTTTGAAGAGATAGCAAAGGAAAAAAGAACCAGCCTCTTTTTATAAAAACTGTGATATAGTCACTCAGAAAATCATTGAGGAACAATGATATGGGCCATACAGTGCTGCTATCAATCACTTTTCAGAATGAAAACAAAGCAGAAAATTAACACAGAGTTCAAAAAGCACATACGTATTTCCAGGAAAGGAGAATCTTGAACATGGAATTGATGCTGAGCACTTTGTTTTGCAGAGCAATACTCTACTGATTACCTCGTACTAAAACGTACGGTACACAGAAATGGCTACCTAATGAGAAAGATACTAAATGAAAATATAAATCTGATAAGCTATAGAATTACATATACAAATGAAACATGTAAATATATTCACTGTGTTTTCTGAACTAATGTCTCCTGAGGTAAGGAGAGTGATTCAGTAACAGTATTTAACTAAGAGTGCAAAATTTGTGTCAAGATGGTATTTTCTCCTTAGGAAATTTTCTCCCACAGCGAAGTCAAGAATGTATCAGCAGAATGTGGCATTACATTACAGTTCTGATATTGATCTTTATTCACATTTCTTCCCATATTTGTCAATAACAGCTTTATGCAGACACTGAATCTTTTAAATGAAAGGACACTGTCATGTCTTCAGAAAGCAGCACATAGACAAAAACAATCTTAAGTCTACCATGATTCTTTCTGAATAATCACCATCAGAAGTAAACTCAAACATTAGCTAGCATTATCTGCTTCAACAGGTAAGTAAAAACAAAAGCTGTAAAGCGATAAGTTAAAGACTGAGATCTAGATGATACTCCCTTCTTGCAATGATGAAAACCATTCTGTATATACCAACATCCTTTTGCCTATACCTTTCTTCCAGGATTCCTGTACACATCTCTTAAACAATAGAATAATATATGTATATATAATATATATCTTTATATAATATATATCTTTACAACATCCTCTGAAACCTTTCCAAAGCTATGCACATGCATCACACTATATATATAAAGACTTAGCCTGGAGGAAGTTTTTACAGCTAATTTATAAATCCTTGAAATAAGGGTTTTAGAACAGAATGCTAATATAACTATAGCTATAGCAATGCTTGCAGGCACTGCTATAATGAAAGAAATAATTACATCAATAAAATTATACTAGTTTGACATTAACAGTTTGCCCAAACAAACAATTCTGAATGACTAACAAGCACTAAAAATATGACAGATGTCATAAATCAATACTATCCATGACCAGAGTTCATGCAGCATTCTGGAACATTATAAAAACAAAGCATCATTAACAATATTAGGAATTTCATTAAGCGCGCAATTATGAACTTTTTCTTCCTCTGAAAATTTCATCAGCTATCATGCTTGGGAATACAGACTATGTAACAGACTTAATGTAACAACTGTTTGACTGAAATTTCTTATTTCTGAGCATAGGAAATGATCACAGCATTTTTAGATTTGTGGTAAACGTTAAAATAAAAATTATTTCATCCTGTATCTTGTAATGAATGTTGCTCAGTTTTGTGATAGTAGTCTTCTACTTCTTAAAGATATATTTTTTCCATATTCTTTGACGCATAGAAAAAAAAAATAAAAACCTTAAGTAATTTTAGCATGTGAACCTTTTCACAGAATCATAAAAGTGGATTAGAAAGACAAGACTTCTGCAAACAGTCATGTAAAAAGTAGCTTTCTATTTTGTAGTAGGATTTTTGTTTAGTTATGTAGGATACATTATAAGCAAGTAATATTAAAGCTAAATACACACTATCTACATTTACCTTTAGACAAAATGAGTTTTTCATAATCCGTACATTCAGTTATGGGTTACTCTGAAATCTAGTACACTTAATTTGGTTAATGCATAGTGATGACCAATAAAAATGTGTAGCATTGTCTCAGGCAAAGCTAGTGAAATATTCTTTTTCTTTATTTTTGATAGTGCATCCAGATGGAAACATTTAAGAAAAAAGTGTTAGAGTGCAAATTACGTCCCAAATTATACTGACAATTCTCCTTACTTTGATAAATAACTTCCTGGCCCTTGTTATTTCTCTATAAGAAACCACTGCCAAGCATAACTACTGATATAGCTACCAAACCTAAATATCTTGTGTTTTGTTACAAGTATACATGGTTTTCTGCAACTTTAAAGATAGCTTGGCTTAACTAGAAAGGCTGGTGTATTAACACGGTAGATGACCATGTAATATTGAAAAGCTGAAAGGACAGCTTCAGAAAGAAAAATCTCAAAACAGGTCTCATGTCAGGTAATTAATTACAGCATTCTCATATAAATGACTATGGAAAAGCAGAGGAGCAGTGACAATAGGTGCACTCTTCTTATTACTGCTCTCGAAAAGGTGCATCTCCTGCTGTCCCTGACAAGTGTATCCCCTGACAGAGAATCTGATAGTGGGAACGTTACCTATCTGTCATCCTTTCTTCCTGAAAGGCACCTTTACTACAGCTAATGACTAAATGAGAGCAAGCAACTACCTCTTCCCTCCAGCTACCTAAAGTTTCTTTGTCATTATGCAATGAAGTATTGAGTACTAAGGTCAGAACTGCTCGAGTTTCAGGATTTTTACACCTGATTGTTATCAGACACTGTAAATAAATTTTCAGGATTACGCCTGGTCTCACTCAGCTCATATCTAAAATGTAGGGAAATCATAAAATCTTTCTGTTCTACTGTAGGCTCAAAATCTATAAAACACTCTAAAGCAAAACGGCAATCAGATCAGCTGTGGGCTGGTGACATTTTAGAGATGAAAGATCTGGGTCTAAGTAATTATATGTTCTGTTAAGAAAGAATGCATCACACATTTGTTTTCAAAGAAGTGCATCATTATAATTTCATACTGCCTTTTTATTGATTATAGTAATGTGAATTACAGGAAAGGAATTGTTAAGTTTTGGGAAATTTAATCCACCATTCTTTGTGTGCTTTTTTTTTTTTTTTTTTTTAAAGTAATAAATTTGTTGTGTTGTTGCAAACTCCTAAAAAGTTACGGACAAGTTACTTATTTCAGAGAAGTTTTCCTTTAGTATTTCTATGTAAATAAGACATGGAAGATGAGAGAAGAGATAATATGCAGTTTCACAATAGTGTTTTTTTCTCCATAATGATAACAATAATTTGCACCTTATGCCTAAATCTAATTTAACAGCATTCATGAGTGGCTGAAGACAAATTTTGATTAAGTCTTGTAGTCGCGCTGGTATGTATTTTAATCCCTGCAGGGATCATTTGAAATTTCAGATCTCAATATAGGGCATGGAAGTATAACATCATGTAAGAACTGACCTAGACTTGAAGTAGTTAATGTTCCCCCACATTGTACACTTTGCAACCAATTAAAGCAAACAGTTTTGGAAGGCCAGGGATTCGCTGCTTACCCCATTCATAACCTAGAATCTGTCAGGAATCAAATATCCAAGGTAAAATGTGAAGTAGCATGTTTTTATGATGTTTCCATTTTAACAAGGAAATTATTTCAATAGAGCCCTATAATGTAAAAATAAAATATATTTTTAAGCAGATCCTTTTTTTTTTTTAATCTAATGAAGTTCTTTACCTAAAACCTAATGTCATAATATCTCATTGTTCTTGCAAAATTCAGCTCTAATATAGGATGTATCCTAACAAGGATTTAACTGCTTGAAAGTTAAGCACTTACCTAAAAATATAAAAAAATAAAGAAAAATAAAGATGTTTAGATTTTGAAAGAGAATACTGATTTTTAGTCTGTCAAAGCCAGTGTTTTGATGCAGAGCACATACATACTGGGGGCACCCTCAAAAATGTAATGATGTTTCTACCATCCACATGCTCATTCAAGCTTACGTTGAATCTCAATCTTTGCACTTTCATCAAAGTCAGCAGTTTAAAAACTGCTGACTCTGTTGATTACCTCTTACCTGTTTAAGCATATAGCTACTATTTATACAACTGTCACATTTTTAAAAGGATGGTGATTACAGATGCAAAGAATTCAGGTTTAGGCTTCAAATTTGTTCTCAGGGAAAATTCTACTGAAATTATCTTAGCATTGTTCACAGCAAAATTTCATACAGGCAGCCCCCACATCCCAGCAAAACCCACACACTTCATACAAGACCAAATAAATTCACTGTTTAGACATGCATTTTTATCAGATTTCACTTTGCAGATAACAAATACACCTGTGCTACCGCAATGCGTATCCCATTCCAACTAAAATAAAAATACTTCTGGAATAGATTGGTCCCTTAGGCACCTCTAAAACTCTGCTGACTTTACAAAAGCTCATAAAATCACATCAGATTCAATCAGGTAGCAAAACTTAAGTTTAAGATGTAAGTTTGACTGTCTTCAGAAACCAAGGAGGGCATACAGATTCTTACAGAATGAAGTCTAAGTTTTGCTAAAGCAGTGCCTTAAAAGAATGAGCATCCAGGATCTTTGTTAATTTCTATCATAAGATGCAACATAAGTAACCAAATCCAGCAAGCCCCAGAATTTTCTCCAGTACAGATTTCCTTATACCCACAACCTTGGGAACTGTAGCAGCTGCTGAGACTCTGGTTGCTGACTCTGACATTACACTTCCATTAATAGAAGAGTCATCCTGTCAGGGAAGCAGTAATACATTACTCTCTTGGAAATCAATAGGAACTTCAATATTGACCTAGGAAGAGTCAGATGCCTCCTTTCCACTGCTACAGATATTCCCTAAGAACATTTTGTATGTCTGATAACCTGTATAAGTTTTCATACTCTCAGATCATAAGGACCACAAAAGTTGGCATTATCAACTCAGTTTTAATGAACACTTAAGGATAGCTTTAGTGGTAGCTAAATTCTTTCAAGATTTCTTCATTTGTTTATTTTGTTGCCCTCTCTTTAATATATAGGAAATAATGTAACAGAACAAATATTTAATGAGTGCACAAGTACAAAAACGATTCAAAAATTAAAAGCCTTTGCTCTTAATCTCTAGTTCTACTGGAGAAAGAAATTGTCTTTTTAATTTTATTCTTCCTAGCCTTAAGGCAATAGCAGTAGCCTGAAAATTAAATTGTAAAATTCTACTTCAGCATTTGGTATATTGGTTCAGAAGTGCTAAAACAAATAAAAATTTCACAAAAAACCACATGAGTTCTGTAATCACACAGTTCATTGTTTTGCAATAGATTTTTAAGTAATTACGCATGGGTAGGAATAGTATTATTGTGGACTGAAGACTGGATAAAACCCATAAACACTTCTCAAAATGTTTGAAATAGTTAACATATATTAATAACATTTAGGACCATCAAAATTTCATACAGGGATTTTTCTGAGTGCTTACATTTAGTACAGTGAGACACATTGTAAGACAATGCAGAATATCCAGTGGTTCACTGTAGTAGCCTTAATAATACACACTACAGGAAAACGTAGGACTTCAGTAATTACTGAATAGTATTATTGTATCTGGTAATTATTTAAGTAGCACACGTTTCCATTTAGAATGTAGAACTACATATGAACAAAGATTTAAGAGATTTAAGAGAAACAAAGGTTTAAGAGAAAAACTAAATGTTCAGTACCTGATTATAAAGGCAGTATATTTACTACCATCCCACCAAAAACAAGTTGCTAATTTTCTGAATGAACATTTCAAATTTTGATTAGTATGTTGTATAAATACTAGCCACTAAACAATATTTTTCCTTTTCACAGATTCACAGAATCACAGAACTGTAGGGGTTGGAAGGGACCTCTAGAGATCATCGAGTCCAACCCCCCTGCCAAAGCAGGCTCCCTACACCATGTCACACAGGTAGGCGTCCAGGCGGGTCTTAAATATCTCCAGAGAAGGAGACTCCACCACCTCCCTGGGCAGCCTGTTCCAGTGCTCAAGTGCTTTTTTAGCTAAAGAATGAGAATTGCTGCTAAGGTAGGTTTATCTTCTCTATTGTTATCTTCTGAGTTAGAAATCAAGTGAATTTGGTATCAAGGTTTCTTTATGACATTACCAATAGTATCTGTACTGCATCCCATTCCAATTGATTGAAACACTTTAAATTTGAAAGCAGTCTTCCCACTTCTTTGCAACAGCTAGTCTGTAAATGTCCTACTATGTTAGTCCTAGCCCCAAAAATAATGTTCAGCTCTTTGATGCTTGGACAAAAACCGGTTAGTACTGCAGAGACAGATGTCCACAAAACATCCCAAGCACATCTTTCAAAGTGCAATAAGGTATGGCGTAGAAGATTAAATTTAATTTATGAGCACAATCTATAGCAGAACAAACTTTTATCTATTTTACTTCTGAATTACTAAGGTATAGAACTACAAGAGTTTCATAAATGCAGCAAGGGTAACTGAAGACACACAACAATGATAGCTAAGTATGCTAGGACTCTTCTATATAAAGAAAAAAATATTATAAGATATAGTGAACAGAGGTCTATAAGATCATGAGAGACATGCAGGGAATAGGTAGGGAGCAGAAAGATTTCCTTTTTCTAATAAAGGAATTTTTCTAATGAAGGACCCTAAGAAGAATCATAGAATCACAAGGTTGGAAAGGACCTACAAGATCATCTATTCCGTCCGTCCTCCCATAAATATTGCTACCACAAGCTACTAAACCATATCTCATATCTCCTCACCCAGACGCCTCTTGAACACTGCCAGGGATGGCAACTCAACCACCGTGCTGTGTGATCTCACCCAAGATGATTTGCTCCATAACTTTCAGTGGTACTGAGGTCAGGCTGACAGGTCTGTAGTTCCCCGTATCTTCCTAATGGCCCTTCTTGCAGATGGGAGTTACATCGGCAAGCCTCCAATCCTTAAGGAGCGAATCCCAAGGGACCCATGCTACAAGTGTACTGTACAGGTCAAAGTCTGCCATCTGGTAGTTCAGGATAGCAGTTTTGCTAGTCACCCTTCTGACATCTCCAAGAACAGCAGTTCTACCATTTCACAGTCACTCTGCCTAAGACAGTCCCCAGCCTTCACATCACCCACCAGTCCTTCACTGTTAGTGAAGAGCAGATCTAGCAGGGCACCACCCCTGGAAGGCTCTTGTACCAGCTGCGTAAGGAAGCTATCTTCCATATACTCTAGAAACATCTTGGATTACTTCCTCTGCACTGTATTGTGTTTCCAACATATATCAGGGAAGTCAAAGTCTCCCAAGAGAAAAATCAGGCTTGCAACAGCATGCATTAATGTTGCAGTCATAGTTTCAGATACACTTCTTGTACTGTTAGTCTAAAAAGAGTGTCTGTGGAGCAAGAGTTTCATCCTGTTATCCTAAATAAATTTCATGTTTATGTGTCAGCAATATATTTCCTTAAAATGATCCTTGCAGTTAGAGTGGACAAAAAACATAAATTACCTATTATTCTAACCACTGCCTAACATAAAGGCAAATAGATTCATTCTATCCAGAACAAACAACAGCACTTCAGTGCTGGATGAAGTGATGTAAAGAAAATCTTGCTCTTCTTGGAGTTTATTTAAAGTGTTAAAATCTTCAGCATGAATGAGCAAGTTCTTATTTGAGATCTTTTTTTTATATACTATCTGAAAGTCCATTATAATATGCCAGAAAGAAAAGGTTCTTTCCTATCAAAAAATAATGTGAATGCTATTCTTTTGTTCATATCCCCACTGCCTTATTCATCCTGCAATACAAAAGTGAAAACACAAAGGCTCACACAAGTAAGAGGAGAAAATACATAAATAACTAGTTACCAAGGAAACAAAAGACAACATATTAAAAGTCTCTAAGTACTCTTATTAAATAAAAGTCTTTTTTCAAAAAGCACTAGAGCACTTAAAGTACTGTTCAAGCACAAATAATTTCACAAATCAAATATACTGTTACATCTATCAACTAATACTGAAGTGACACTTGAGAGACTTGCAGTTTTAAAACACTGGAGTGTTCTCCAAGCTTACAGTTCCAATGCTATCAGGCCACTTCCAATCAGATTCTGTGTTATAAATCCACAGTCAGGTCTCTCACATCTTATGTATGTAAACATTCTCATCTTTTCTCTCTTGACTAGTATGCCCCAATTTTTTTCACTATCAACTGTCCCCAGACCATTCTTTCCTTCTTCCCAGGTTACTTCCATTTCTGACACAAAATCAGAGGTACAGAAAGAGAAAGCTGAGTTCACCCCCTGTTTCTACATCTGAGTCAATGATATCTGTGTGCTTTCTTAATTTCAGATGAAGGATACTCAGCAGCATAGGCCACTGATCTGAGCCAGCATGGTCATTTTCATGTTCCCTGGTGGCTGAAATATTATCTACGTTTTATTCACACAACCTACTTGCTTCAACCTAACCCATATTTAAATAATCACTTAAAAGGGAAGATGTAGAAATCCTTCCATAATGAAAGTTTTCAGTCTCTAGCCTTCTTTGCTCTTTGGGTAGTTTTATTATTATTTTATTGTCGCTTTTAATTTTTAATTTTGCACTTTCACAGCAATCATAAAGATTTGCTTTCCTCTTTCTGCATTGCATGGCATTCTACTGATCCCTACTTTTCTTTATCACCACCTTTTTGCTATGTGAGCTGATTAGTTTAAATGTGTTTAATCAAAACCCTGGGCCTATAACAACCTATACGTCTGTATTTCCAGCTTTTGCCCTTTTGCAGGCCCCAATGTCAGATGGTTTCTTGTAAAAATATTATGTGTGACAGGTAAGTCAGTCTCATCTCAAACCCCAGGAAGGTGATGGAAAAACTTATTCTGGATTCAAGTAACTGATAGAAAAAAGGGTATCAGGAATACACAATCTGGATTGAACAAAAGGAAATCATTCTTGACCAAGCATCTTCTATGATGCCTTGATCAGCTGGATAGATGAGGGAAGAGAAGTGGATGTTGTGTATATTGACTTCAGCAAGGCTTTTGACACAGTCAGCCACAGCATCCTCAAAGACAAGATTACTAAGTGTGGCATAGATAAGTGGACAGTGAGGATGGTTGAGAAATGGCTGACTAGCAAAGCTCAGAGAGTTGTGATCAACAGTGCAGAATCTAGTTGAAGACCTGCAGCTAGCAGAGTTCCCAGCAGGGTGACATGCACTGGAAGAAGCTACCCAGTGAGGTTGTGGAGTGTCCTTCTCTGGAGATATTAAAAAACCACGTGGATACTTTTCATCATAATCTACTCAAGGGAACTTGTTTTAGCAGGGGGGTTGGCCTAGATGATCTCCAGAGTTTCCTTGCTACCCCTACAATTCCATGATTCTGTGTAGTAGCATTAATCTTCTCCAAGGTAAATAACAATAACCACCACCAGCAGTAGCTTCCAAATATTTGGTTCATCAGATAGTTATAACTGTTAAATCTGCACTCTTCCTAGAGACTTAATTACTTTAAAACAAACAAACAAAAACATAATTTCCTTCAAATTACATAAAAAATACATTTTCTCATTCCCAATTATTGAAAGCATTTTCAATATATCAGTACATGCTTCTTTTTCCCTGATTTTCTATTGCTTGATTGTTTGTTTTCCCTATTAATTCTCTAGTTGTCCTAGAATTTCAATGAGCCGAAGTTAATTCTAAGCAAAATAACATCTACACTTGCACTTTTTCTCAATACATGTCAATAAGGAAAAAGAAGTCCTCATCCATCATTTCAGTTTATCCATACCTCAAAATTTTACTGGAAATTACTTACATTTAATCAAATTTCATGCACAAAATACTATTGCTCTCCAGAAGTGCTTTTATGAGCTGGTACCAGTGGTTATCCCAATGGAAATAAGGAGAATAATTAATATCAGGTTTGGTCAGCAAATTCAATTGCATTCTTTACAGTCATTATGTAAAATAGTAAAGGATGGAGAACATGCAATACAATTTTACTTCACTGTTTGGGTTTTTTGCATTTGCTATGCTTAACTAATGCCTAAATACAGCTTCAGAAAATTAAACATGAGCACTTAAGAAAATACAGTTTTTTTCAGAAGTGCTACATAAGCAGTAAGGAAACTGTATTAATAGTTGCATTTCTTAGAACATAATAAAAGTCTTGTTCACGTTATCAAATCAAACAGAACTACTATGGAGCTTCAATTAAAGCGTAACATGAAAGAACATCCCCCTACCCTGCAGAAGTCTTTGAAAAATTACTTAATGCTATTCTTCTCCTACAGTGGGGAAATCTCACATTGATTTCTTTCACTAAAATAAAAGGAAGGCAGTCTTTGTTCTCAAAATACAAACAGATGCAGAGTGATTGCACTGCTATTGCTGGTTAGCTCTGTAAATGTTATGAATGTCTCAATAAAAGTTTAAGAGTCCTCTGATTTGCACAAAGAATATTAATGTTGCGTGAAGCAAATAATTAAGCTACGTGCATGCTTCACTCAGGTCAACAGAAATGCATCCAAAATTTACAGTGAGTAACTGAACAGCTTCCCCTCTCACCTTTTTCTCTTTTCCTTTATTTACGATATGAATATTTTATTTGCTTAATTTGTCACACAGTACCCTCTACTTGTAAAAAAAGTCACAGTTAATGTTGCAGATAAGTCTGTAAAAAATAAGTTTTTTGCATGGTGCATAACACATTTTTCTGCCTCCAATCATTTACAAGTAAAATCTGAAAACGACAAAGGAAAAGAACAGAAATTATTAATCAAAATTACACAGGAATTCAAATTCTGTGTCATTTGTGGTGTTCTTTTATATTTTAATCATGAGCCATATGATATCCATGATATTCAAAACTAATGAAAGACACAGATATAGACTGAACTCTATATACATATGACAGGCTCCATTTGATTTCTTCAGACACAAAACTCAGAAGTGCCTTGTCTGAGATTCTCTCTTTAATGCTTTTTCTCCTAGCAGTGTTATCTCAAAGAATTAAGACCAATGAATCTTTTATGGTATGTTAAACACTACCAGAGTTTTGATTATAAGGTTCTGTACAGCTAAAACTAAGTAATGACTATAGTTTGACAACAATACAAACAATTTTGTACTGCTATTATATTGTAGGGATACTTAATTCTGCTTTACAATTACTACAGTTATTGCTGTTTTAAATGGCTGTACTATCTGTAACAAATAACGGACAAAGAATACATGTTGACTACTTTGCTTTACAGCACTACACACCATTACATTTCCTTCAGGACAGTGATTCTAACCAATCAATGCAAAGTAATCAATCAGATCTTGATGAACTCCCACAGACTTGTAATTGAGATGAATGTACTAAGGCTAATTACTGGCTAGTATAAATAGAAGAAACAAACTATTTCATTTGAATTGCCATGAGTAGTTCTGAAGGCTACTTTTAACAAAGCATAAAAATATTTACAAATTAGGATAAAACTGTATTTAAAGAATCTGCATGTATTCACATTTTTGATATGACATGGAAAAGAGAACTTAGAAAAAAAAGGATCAGAACAAATGTGCACCTATGCCCAGAAAAGTTTAGAACATAAATAAGGCATTAGGTATACAGTTAGCATACAAGATAGCTGCACTGAAGTCAACAATAATTCACTATTAATTTGAGTGCAAAAGTTTCTCGTTGAATTCACTGTTTACATCAAGTAATCATTAAGTAAAAGTATTTTTCTCTTTACAGAAAGCCTCTGAAACAGGTTTTGCAGAAAGCCTCTGAAAATGAATATTGTGAATTAGAAAGGTCCTGGGACACACAAGAAAAACTTGTTCTGCCAGGAATCCAGTAAGAAGAAAGACATGGAACAGATAACCCCATTCAACACTGAAAGTCATTCAGCCTCCTGTTCTTTCCTTAGAAGTTTATTTAAAGCACCAGGTAAGTGAATGATATTTTCTTATCTTTTAGTAATGTATGTAAAACACCCTGTGCATATAGGAAAGAAGAGTACAAAGGCAAGCTTGGCTTTCAAGTTCAAGTGTGCTGGGTAACACATACAAAAATAGACATTGTCACTGAGAGCAAAGTATGCCTACTGAAGTACCAAATCTTCTGCTGGTTAAATCTATGAGCAAAGGAGGCATTATGCCTTAATTATAAGGACTAATTCAGCAAGGTTGACATGTAACTCACTGGCTCTTTCTCTTACAAGGATAAATAAACTGTGCAGATATTTTCTGCATTATGTTTACACTTAGATATACTAAACTACCATAAATATTTAATTTTCGTATTCAGTATTTGGGTGATGAGTGTGCTAGGCTAATCTTCACCTAATGGATTTATACACTGAAGTTTAACTCTTTCCTCACAGGTTTCTCTTATTTTTTCTCCCTCTTAATTGGCTTTTTGCGAATATATACACATTGTACAACCTGAGAGCACCTTTGTTTGTACATTTCTTTTGAGCATCAGTGAAGTTTCTCAGGTCTTGCAAGGTGACTATAATCTTGGAAGGTAAACAAAGTTTTTTAAAATAGTCTAGCATTTTACCAAGGCTGTACTAACTAACAGCAGTGTTCCTAGTTAATGCAAGTAGGAGTTAATAAAATAAAATGTTATGAATGCCATCTATCTTCTTGCGTACTAGTACACTGTAAGCAATTTATTTTTTGGGGGGGGGGTATAAAAAATCATTCCCACAGATGTAAATTATGATTGTAGAAGGTTTTAAATATAATAAGTAAGTATTGCCATTATATTTGAAAAGGAAACAGAAATATGACTCCAAGAAGTTTGATGCTACATTTTATAATAGTAATCATGATACTGAGTTTCATGTACCGTGCTGCTTTCCATGACATACAATATAAATTACTTTTGTATTACCTGCAGTTTTGTACTCAAACATACTTTTGTGAACAAAGGATGAGAAACTTAGACGACTTAGGATTAAGGTAGGATTTCAACTCAACTGAAATGAGTTCATCCCAAAATTTCTGTAGCTTGTACTATCTCATGTGAAAAGACAATATTAATCAACAGAAGGGCAAGACCACCTCTCATTGATGTGTTGTTATGTTTATAAATATCTTAATAAAATTTCCCAAAGCAAGCTTCCTCCTTTACTCTCAAATGAACTGTGAACTGTATATCAACTTGCTATGTTTTCATAATGTAGGCCTAATTTTCACATGTGAAAGTATGTTATACTTCATCAACCAGCAATGCTAGAGTGAAGCATATTTCTATTTTTTCCTCAGAATGAACACTCATTGATTCTGAGGACACGTGTTTATAAATACATTGTACATAGAAATAATGTTTACAATACAAGTAAAATTATTTTATACGACAGTATTGCATGCACTCATGCAGCTTAACACACTGGATTGCATATATCATTCAACAACTCCCTTCAGCAAAATCAGCTGACAAAAGTTGTCTAATAATGGCTGTATTGACTAACCTGCTACGTTCCATGGCCAGGAGTGGTCTCTCTTGATTCCTTAAAATGCTCTACTTCAGAATCGTATGCAGAAATGAGGAAACCTGTGATGAAGCTTGACATTTAAAAAGTATTTGCAATAGTATCAAAAGCAGATCATGTATTTCAATCTTCTCTAAGAGGCTACTGAGAAGTAGTACAGACATAACTGACATAGTGGTTTAGCTTTGTGAAATGAAAAGTCAGTCTAGTCTCCATTCTACAGGGACTTCAGAATTTCTAGCAACAAGTTATCTACCATAAAAGGGACAAATTTGATAATATTAAAACAGAAAGAACCAGGTTATATATAGACAGAACAGCAGGTAAAATAAGTTGAAGAATACACTGGGCTGTTATAACACCACCTCATCATTCCTATATCAGGGAAGTCTTTAAAACTTATTTAGGAAAATTTGCACCATCTTACCCCCAGTTAAACTTCTCCTTGCTTGACCAAACTGGTTTATTAGCTGATACCTTATTAAGCATGTTAAAATTAACAAATGACAATTAGCACTGTGTTCCTGTGTTCCTACAAGAACTTAGTAAAGCACTGTTGCTGACCATTTCCTTACTTAGTTTTTGTGTTTTTGTTGCTATGTTTTCCAAAAAGTTTTGAATACCTTAGAAAATGTACCAATGATTACAATATCATTAGGGGAAATGGATGACCCTGCACATAAGATCCAATTACCACTTCAAATACTATGTTGCTTAGCACAAACAGCAAATATTTTAGACTACATTTCCCAGTGAATACTTCTGTCTTTACTGTGGAATGGGTGGATTTCCTTACAGTGATACAGTCAGTAAAAGAACAGGAGCTTTGCAATTGATTTAATTTTAACCACAAAACTAGGAGATTGCTACATTTACGAACACTAGATGGAAAGTCATTCTTTTCTAATTTCCACTTCACAGTATCAATCTGGACTTTCCCTATGGATATATTTTCCCTTTTACTCTCTGATCTTTACCCAGGCCCAGATATTTCATGTTTCTGTTTTCAATGAACTTTTCTTTGTATATTTTTACAGCAACTGACACAAGAGAGCATTATCAGGCCTCTCTGGCACTGCTGTGATTTAAAAAAAAAAAAGAAAATAAGCAAGTATTTTTCCTAGACAACAGCCCAGAAATGACTGCATGCAGGGCTCAATCAAACAATGAGGTCTATTGGAACAAGATTAGAATCTCATTTCTCTGGGAGCTGTGTCTAGATCAAGGTTAGCCTGAATGGAAAGATAAATACACTGCATCTGGTGATCAAGATCTACCTTATATCAAAGAACTTGAGTACACAGTTCTAGTGAATTACTGCAAAAAATAACTCAGTTTTATTTTGATACCTAACAGGTTTTCTGCTCTTAGCATTTCTCATGAGTTTGTTAAAAATCCTTTCTCAATGCAATATACAATTTTCAATAGTACAGAAAATTATAATGAATTACTTTTTGGATGTAACTTATTTTAAATATGTGTATTACATATATTTATATATTTTAAATCATTCCCCCTGTATTAGATGATAAAAAAGACTATTTGATAAGCTACTTGATGTTATCTCTCTCTCTCTTCTACATTATAACTGCTTTAAAATATTAAGCATTAAAACGTCTCTGTACAGATTTTATCTAAGAATATATTCTCTTATACTTGCTGCCATGCACATGATACAGGTCAAAGATCTGCATAGCCTTTCAAGCATAACTTCCACATTGAATTATGTAGAATTTGTTCCATTTATTTACTAAAATGCCACACTTTAATCACAGGTCAATGAAGAATAAAAACTTCTCATTGGAAATCAAATACCTTGGAAAAGGCATGTCTGCATCCTGATTGACATATAATGGGAAAATCAGAAGCAGGTGATTCTTATAATTTTATATTTTCCAGTTGTATGGTAATGCACTCGGTATGAAATGTCACCCAATGCTACAGGGCATAAACAGCAGAGAACGTAAGGAATGGGTAATTTAAAATGAAATCTGTGCTTTTGGCTTCTCAGTCTGAGAGTTAGAAGAGTTCTGGAGAACTGCTCTTACAAATAAAAGATTTTCAATCTTAACTAGATCAGGAGATTTATCTTTGCAATAAGGAAGGAATTTGCCAACCACATACTACTTGCTTGTTCTACTACTTCATTGTTAACAATTTGTATAATATTTTATAAAAGCTACGAGATGCTAAGCTTCTGATGTATTCTGATCTTCCTTCCCCTAAACTCTGATACAACAATAAGAAGTGGGAAAAGTTCTGTATAATGGAAATAATCATTCTACCAGGGAAACATGAGGCTTACTTTTACTTCTAATAATTCTGTCAGAGAAGTATTGGATAAAAACAGAATAATACTAAATAATCTGTATTTTAATAAAAGATGAAAAAGTGCACATAAGAATATATTGCATGAGAACTTATAAAGAAGTGACCATATCAGACATCACTGGATTGATGTGATCTGATCTTTGTTTATAAGAAAATTGCATTAATTTTTCAGGAGCTATTATTTATTATTATTATTTATAATTATATTTCAAGTGTTTGTCTTTGGTTTCAAAAAGGACTAATACCTAAATTTTCTGACTGAATAACTTTATACTTATGCCACTTCCACTGCTTTGAATATCATATTCGTTTATCAGATACAGAGGAGTGTAAACACCTACTTATGTGATTCTTAAAACTGTATTCTTTACAATTGCTTACAGCTGTAGCAGTTCAGAACTACATGATCAAAAACTGCAAGTAAAAAATGTAATAGGACAAGTAAATAGGAAAGAAAGTAATCTTTCTAGTAATAAAACCTTTCCTGGCTATTTTATGACTTATTCTAAAAGCTTAAATTAAACAAGAGTTACCTCCAAGGTCAGATAGATTTTAGCTTTCATGAGTTGCTTTACAGTGGGAAAAAGACACGTGTTATAGAAAATCACATGACATATATATATGAAGAAAAATATTAGTTTAATTCCTTATGTTTACTTAATTTACTATTTTTCGGTTCAGTTATGTACAAACTTAAAATACATGGACTCCTGTGAATGTTCCAAATACACAGAGTCCAGCCACCAGGCATTTAAAGACAAGGCATTTTCTGGGATTTAAAGTAAAGAGAACAAGAAAAGAGAATCATAGTATTAACAGAGATGAAATAATTTCTTTTCCTATATTTGTCCACGGTAATGTAATATTTACTGATGTCAAATAGTTTGACAAGCCCTTCTAGAGTGACATACCCAACCCTCTAACCAGACATGAAATTGCAATTAAAAAATTATATAAAATTATGTAATTTTCTTTAGATAAATGGCAGTGAGCTTTTGTGGGTGGACTGACAAATCAACACATCTTTTCTAGTTCTTTACTAGGATAGATATGTCAGAATGAATTTCATTTCTGATAACTGCAGCATATCATAACTTTGGTTCTTCATTCATATTTTAATACTTTGGTGGTTTATAATGAAAATTTATTTTTTAAAACTGAGTGCAACTACAATTTCAGCTTCTACTTTAATCACCTTTCAAGAATTTCTGTTCAGTTCAAAGGTATCTGCCACTTTCTGAGAACTGACAGCATGATGGACATTTTCTAGTTATAGCATGATTATCATATAAAAAAGATTCCACACACTGTTTTAAATTCTCAGTTACACCAGCACAATTCACTCTATTGAAATCACATAGGAATACATCCTCCTTCTTCCTGGGAAAATGTGTCATATATCAGTAGTGATAGTAGGAACAAAATATTTTTTAAAAGTGTTTCATAACTAGTAGCCTTATATATAGTTCAGTGTGCACACTGAGCAAAATCAGTTAGAACACCACTTTAAAAAGTCATCATACAGGGGAGAAAGGAGCACATAATATAAATTCCAGATGATTAGATTTATTCCAGCATTTCAAGACAATAATAATAACTGATGTTTACACAAAAGACTTTGTTCAGAAAACAAAGTGAGGGCATCAAAAGTTAACTCTTTGTGGTAAGTAATGTATACAATAAACATTTGATATCTATTGTGTTTGCATATCCAGCAGCAAAAAACAAATGCCCCTATAGTCCAACATTTTAATGACTACTTTGTAGAATGCATCAGATACAAGTTCTAAAAAGCTTGACACTTCCTAGTCAATACGTGCTAAAGCCCATGCAGCAACAAAGACATGGCTAAAAGGAAGAGCAAGTACAGGTTGCATGCTTTTGAAGATGCAACATTTTCAGTAAGTGTCTCACAGCACATGAAGTTCATGACTTCCTTAAAAGATGAAAGAATTGTTCATCTTACCCTGAGTGACCTCTGCTGGTAAAAATAACATACAGACACATACACGTTAAAACAGCTAGAAGCACATTTGCCATAATGTCACAATGCATATATGTACGCTTACAGAAGAACAGTCTCATTCATCTTTCTTTATATCAGCTTGATTACATGGATATATCTACATGTTTAGATAGTGTTCAAGCAACAGTAAATTTTGTTCTGAGACACCAAATCTAACTTTGTCCCTGAGTCTTTTAAATGACTATGCTAGGTAGTGACATAAGAACTATAAACTTGGAGATTACGACTAAATGGTAATTGCATGAGGAAAATATTCATAAATTTCTCAAACAGAAATGTCAAGAAAGCAGACCAAAATATTAATCAAGAAAAGATTCGCAAAGAGGTACCATTTTCAGCATCTTTCTATAAATGCTTCTGAAATAACATAAGAACCATCCTTGTAAAATCAAGAGATTTCTTATGTTTCTGATATTATAAACAACGTCTAAACTCTGAAGTATTCACAAAAGTGTCGCAGTTGATGCACTCTAAAGAGTTTCGACAAAGAAAATTATTACAATTCATGACTGCTGATCACTGCAATATTCTGTATTATTTAACAATGTCCATGGAAAAAAGAAACATATTAGGGCTCTGCTTCAGCAAATACTGAAATCTATTTATATGCAAATAAGATATCTGTTATTAGAATGAGAAGAAACATCAGCATAGAGGAAGAAATAAATTATCACTAGAAACCCTAAATGAAATCTATTTCAAAACATAACATTTTACAAGAGCCCTCACTCATGTAATATTTGTTCAAGCCTAGAAGGGAACTAGTGAGTTCTGTGCTTAGATTAGAAATGATACTACATTATTTCCCATGACAATTTGTAATATAAAATGCATTTATCCTTCCTTAGGAAAATCTTGATAATTGTAAATATACTTTTACCCTATAAAGAACTGCATTCTAATGTTACAAGAAAATTACATGCTAACTTTCCTATTGTCGATTTTAAATTATTAACATTTGTTGTTAGTTATGAACATAAAAATGTGAAAAAAAATCTTGAGAATGTACATTTGTATTCTAAAAATACAATATTCAATTCTTCAAATAATAAAACCTCAGAGAAAATTTGTTTTCATGACTGAAAATTCAAAACTAGATCCTGCATCTGATTTTGTTTAAAAAACAAATACTACCACTTATGCCTTATAAGATGTCAATAGCTTAAAATCGGTTTCATTCAAAAAAGAATGTTAGATAACTCAGTTGAACTATATAATAAATTACTCAAAGGAAAGCAAAAATACATTTTAATGTCAAAAACCTACATTCAGTGCTTCAAATGGGCTAGCTCAGGTGTCATAATTCTAACTGCTGGTTCTTCTTAGTTCTCCAAGAACATGACTACTTTTGTTCCCAGTTCTTCTCACATAAACTATACTGAAACACAACATGCAAATAGTTTTGACACTATGCTACGATACCTTCAGAAAGGTAAATTAAAGTATTTATTTTATTCCAGATTTCCAGACAACCACCTGGAAACGTATTCTCTGAATACATCATTTAAAAAAATAATGATAATAATAAATACCACCCTTTTCCTGTAGGAAATAAATAAATAAATAAATAAAATTTAAAAAACCAAAAAACTCCAACTTTCTATTTGAGCCCCAGTTCAAAGACAAAAATACCCCAGTATGCTGTAGCCAATATAGAAGCTTCCTGAAGCAGCAACATACAAGCCATTTCTAGTACAGCCAAGCTTACATATATGAACTTGTATTCGCACACAGTCAAAAGGAGACCCAAGGCAAAAGCAGGGAATAGGAAAAAATGCAAGCAACAAAATCTTCAAAAATAGAAGGGTGAAAAATAGGAAGGAAATATTTGTGAAGAGGTCAGAACAGTTCTAATTCCAAAAAAACAAGCTGCACTGCCAGGAGCAGATTAACTCCTCTCTCTTTTCTTTTGAGAATGAGATAAGGAGCATGAAACAGCAAGGATGAGCATTAAAAATCAGAAAGGGTCACACTTTGCCTTCAGTTTTCCTAACTAAAGAGGGCTGAACCTAGCCCTGCAGCAAATGAGACCTGCGAGGACCAGAACCTCCAACACTAATGACTTGACACCCATTCCATGCAGTTCTACGCCACAGCAAATGTGGGATATGATCATTAAGGACCATCTGTTTGAATAGTTAGTGATAGTGATTGATAATGAGTCAGAGCAAACCATTAGCAAAAAGTGTGTTGCTAATGAACATCAGGCCAGCAAAGTGGTGCTCTGAAGTATGAAACTGGCTTAGATTGTCTGTCTACTACACATTTCCACTTCAGCAAGCTTTAATTCCCTAGTTTATATATGGACCTGATGATCTTCAAGGTCTTTTCCAACCTGGGTAATTCTATGATTCAATATACACATCCACACAACATTGCACTCACCTATGAAAAATGATACCTACCAAACGAGTCTGAAATTACTGGCCACACAGTCACTAAAATATTTGAATGTCAATATAATTTCTGTGAAACTACAAAAAAGTCTTTTTAATATAAGCAACACATCAAGAAAATCTTCATTTATCAATATCATCACGTTATTTAAGTATATATTTCTCCCTTTATTTTAATCCTTAACCTCTTAAGTAAAACTAAATTTCCAATAAATATATTACACAGGCACTGAGCTGCTACTCAATCTTGCTGACTTAGCAGTTCCAGGTATAATCTCACCCTGAGTTACAGATTAGCTCTAGAAAAGAACGGTACCTACTTTAGATTAAGGAGGACATTAAGAGATGTGGTTTCACTGTCAAGTCCTATGATTTATAGATTCATAGGAACATCTCAAAAATTGGGCTTTTGCCAATACTGCTGTCAGATGAATTTTCAACTGTCCTTACCTCTGCTTCCAGTATGTGTAATATCAGAAGAAGAAGAAAATTTTAATGGGTCTAATAAATCAAAATCACATCAGTAAAAAGCAATTACAGCACATTTAACTTCATCCCACTCAAGTCAATCTTTAAAATTGTGTGTTAATTTCCTTGCAAGTGATTTCGAAAAAAATCAACCCTAAAGGCTTCACCCAGTGCACCTTTTTTTCCTGACCTTTTCATTGATAAAATTATCCCATATTCCCTCAAAACCTTTTGACTACAGTGACACCATTAGAAAGGCCATAGCTATTTAACTTGCTGCTGTTGAAGTCTGCCAACAGCCACATCCTTAACAATACTAAAAGGACATATTTTCCAAAGACCAGGTTCTTTTTATGCCTGGAGACGATGTTAAACATCGCAGTTACTTGGAACATACAAGCAGCTAAATACCAAGTACTTTGTCAACACTAAGATTGATGCATAAGACCAAAATAAATAAATTAATTAATAATAGAGCACATATTAAAATACTAGGTGACACAGAAACACTTGTTTTACTAATGCAAATCCCGTCAAAAATTTAAACTAAAAACACATTTAAGCTCTGTTTCCTGGATAAGACAAAAAACTCTCAAACTTGACATGCAGAAAATCCTATAACCCACATAAGTTTATAAAGTAGGCATGTTTATTACAGTGCTGGGTACAAGGGGGATATCTCATTTTAACTCATACACCGAAACACCTGTTGGTTGCTTATTTATCTTGCAAAATCATAATTATACATAGGAACACACAAAAGGTGGGCTGGGCCTGCTTAAACAGTTCCAAGAACTCATCATAATATTCCAATTAGTTTGGGAAATCATTAAAATACATCCCACTTCTGCAGTCATGCATGCTGCTCTCTGGTGGTCTTATATGCAGGAGTCTTCTCCAAGCCTTCCTCAAGAAGGCTTCCTAGGGTAGTTTTCACCTTAACAAATCACTACCTACAGACCCAGTTCTAACCAGCTAGGTTCCTGGTTTTTGCTTCAAAATGTCTGTGTACCTGGGCTCCTTCCATTGTCAAGTGGGTCTGTCTTGCAAGACAGGAATGTGTGTCCTAGCAACATTACTGTACAAAAATTACATTTCAAAGTAAACACACATGATGAATTTATACCAACATATTTATGCATGGCTCTATTTTTATTAGAATTTTTATGAAGGTAAACTAATATACAAGTGTTATACACTATAAGTATGCTTTCTTTTCTGAAAGAGTATGTGAAACATAGATTCACCCTGGATTTAATAAATCTACTATAACCAAATCTAGGCCTACTTCAACTAAAGCAGATTGGAAATTGATTCTGATGTCACATTATTTAATTAGCATATGAATAACTATCAATCAGATTAAAACTAATAGTGTCTCTGTGTTGGAAAACAATTGTTTTAAATACACAGGAGTATGTAAAAATCAGTTAATACTCTGGACCAAATCACTTGAATCTTCAAAAACAAGAAGAATCAGGAAAGAAAATCTGTGTTGGTTTTAGTTACGCAGTGTGGAGACAAATATTGTATCTGTGCTACACTAACTTGTAACATTTTCCTTATTATTTCTAAGTTTACAATTTTGTCTAACACACAACATTAACCAAAAAAAAAAAAAAAAAAAAAAATCCTTGCTTAAAACCACTCTGCAACTACAGGGCCAGTAAAACATGGAATATACTAAAATTTTTCATTTGAGATCTGAACATAAAGTATCAAGTAAAATGAAGCCGCAAAACCTTTACTCTGGATTCATTAGCTTCCTAGAGCAGTTATCTGTAGCCCTCTGCCAACTTAACCTAACTGCAAACAATTTGTGAATTCTGGAGACAAGAGAAGTAGGAGAAAATGGGAAAACAAACAGAACCAGCAATTATATTAATTTGGCTGATTCTGGAGAAAGAAGCTGAGAGAAGAAATCCATACAAGTAACAAATTCACAGCTAGCAATTGCAACATTGTAGAAGTGCTACAACTTAACCAACATCGGAATTACTCAATATCAGCCATTCACCAACAAAAAAAAATATAGTAATGACAATTACTATCTCAACAGCAACATGACCACGAGTAGTGTCACTAGGACATTTTTAGTACAAACCATTAAACAATTATGATCTATACTGGCAGGAAGAAATCATATTGGAACAATGCCTTAAACTTCAAATATTCCCAAGCTTAACTAATTGCATAATTAGATGCAAATTATCCAAAGTCTTGGAAAAACCAAATGAATCTGACTGTGATTGAGTGGAAGACAAAATGTATTTGTAAAAGGCCACGATACACACTTCTGAAAATAGAATATCCAAGCTCTTGGATTTCCTGAATCATAGTACACTTTATTTAGTGATAAACCAGAACTAAACAAAAACATTCTGCGTACCAGAATGAAGTAACTCAAGTAATGAATAAGATGTTAAAGCATCCAGTAACACAAAGGAGTATGTAGGTTTCTTTATCATAGTAATCCTGAGTAAGCTGATGACTCAAACTCTCATACTCGGATTTCCACAAATTTGAGCCTAGGCAGGAAGCACTATCTACAAACATAAGAATGCTTTTCTTCCCAGTTTGCTTCTACTTGCTTGTTTCTGACAAGGTCATTTTACTTGCAAGTACTAAATAATTATCTTAGTAAAAAAAGAAATAAAAATACATTCTTACCTTAGGGCAAAATATTTGATCACACTTTTATGATTTTAATGGAATTGCTATCTGAAAACCGAAGAAAACAAACAAAAAAAAAAACTATGAGAAAAAACTCGGCCTTTTTATGAGGACATAAAAAGAAAGACTTCATTTTTGTTCTTGGGTGCAAAATTGACCCTGCTTGGATCTCAACTATCTAATAAAAAACACAATCATAGAATCACCAAGGCTGGAAAAGACTCCCAAGTGAAAAAAAGGAAATGAACAAACTTAAACACTATGATTTTATTAAACTGTTCCAAAATACTAGCAATCTTCATTAAACTAAAAGCCTGGGAAGAAAAACAACATGCCCTGAAATGTAAAAATACATTACCTGTGTATAATCCATACTTCAGGAAACCTACGTGCCTTTGAAAATTAAAAAACGTTCTTGAATGTGTTTATTCAAATTATGCACAGTATTAGATTGTCAGTCCAAAAGTGAAGAAGAAGAATGAAGGATTTCAGCATAACATGGAAATTAGTGCTACTGAATTTGTTATTCTTAAACTATAGAATTATAGAATTATTTACATGAATAAAGTTTTAGATCATCACTAGTAACTACGTCATGCACAGCACTCATGCAATGCATGCACTGGTAGTAAGTGCCGGGTTATTTCTATCACATGCCTTTTAGATGCATTTGAGGACTGAGGTGCTTCTCAATCTCTGTTCTGCAGAAGCTTGACTTTAACATGCATGACACTCCAGTAAAATTACTTAGTTTGTGGATAAACAGCTCAAACACTGGTGGAGGATTCCACTATTCTGTGGAGACTGTATTTCTGGATGTGGTCAAGAACAGGTCAAATTGAGCCCTGATCTAGTACCAAAAGTGGACATTGGTGGCCCTGCCTGTGGCAGGAGGGTAGAAACTTCATGATCCTGGGGTTCCCTCCAACTCAAGCCATTCTATCATTCTAGCATTTCAGAAAAAAAATGTTATTTCAGATTACACAGTCACTCAGGCCAAATGTTATTCTTACACTGTTGTTATTATATTTTTCTCAAATTGCAGTCATCCTGTCAGATCTCTTTGAGTAATGACTCTCCATTCCAGTTAAACAACTATACCTGTTTAATAACATCTTGAGTATCAGCATACATAGTGCTGTAATATGATATAAAACACAGCAGTGATAGCATAGTAGCAAAGTCCTAGGCTGCAGTAAGTAAGGATATGCGAAACAGAGAAAGGAAGGAATCTACATACTTTTGCAAGGACTCTGGTACACAAGTATATCCAGCAAGAGACCTTTACCTCTACTGCCAACACTTAAATGAAGTCTGGAAAGGGGTAGACCCTGGATCCACCCTTTCTGATCAACCAGGCATATTGCATGCACCTGAGCTCCCCTGGGCTGGCACTGCCTTCCCACCAGGTGCTTAATGACTGGTTCAGGCTGTAAGTTAGCATTTCTACTACAGCATGTATAGACCCAGTCACTCAGGTTCATGAAAAGTAACCTTAAAAACATCCTTCTTGAAACTCATGCTAACACTTTTTGATCTGGATATCATTCCATAAGATCTAGACAGACTGGAGAGCTGGGCAAGGGGCAGCTCAATGAGGTTTAACAACAGCAAATGTAGGGTCCAGAACCTGAGAAGGAATAACCATATGCATCAGTACAGGTTAAAGGATAACCTGCTAGAGAAGAGACCCACAAAAAAGGATCTGGGTATTCAGATGGACAATATATTGGCCATGAGCCAGCAGTGTGCCCATATGGCCAAGAAGACCAGCGCTATCCTGGGGTGCATTAAAAAGAGCATGGCCAGCAGGTCGGGAGAAGTGATCCTCCTGCTTTACCCTGGTAAGGCCACATTTATAATACTGTACCCAGTTCTGGGTGCTCTAGTACAAAAAAAAATGGAAAGGATATCCTAGAAGAAGTGCCACAAAGATGATAAAGAACCTGGGACTTCTCTTGTATGTGGAAAGGCTGAAGAAATGAGATCTATTTAGCCTGGAAAAAGAAAACTGAGGAGGGATCTGATTAATGTTTATAAATATCTGAAGGGAGGTAGGAGGCAAATGGATGAGGCCAGGCTGCTCTTGGCGGTGGCAAGGAGTGAACAGTGGTTTAAACTTGAACACAAGATGATCCACACAAACATCTGAACAACCTGTTTACAGTAAGAGTGATGGAGCACTGGAACAAGTTGCCCAAAGGGGTTGTGGAGTCTCCTTCCGTGGAGAAATCCAAGACCCATCTGGAAGTCTACCTGTGTTTATGAAAAGTACTTGCTTTAGCAGGGGGCTGGAGTTAATGATCCCTTGAGGTCCCTTCCAATCTCTGCAGTTCTGTGATTAAGCATCACTAAGAACCTTTTTCAAGTTTTCTTCACTTCATGAAATTAAAATTTCTCAGATTTCTTCAAATGCCACAAAGTTCTCTCTGATCTTAAGTATTGCAATGTAAACATTTTTCTCCTTCATTCAGTAATTCTCATCTCTTCCGTGTAGTACAGAAACACACGTTGGCAACTCTTGTATTTCTTTTTACTGTATTTAATATCTTCAATGTTATTTCTGCTGAAAGAAAATAAAAATCAATAACATGTCCTTTGTTCTTTGCTTTGATCTCACATTCAAATTCCTTCCAGAAATAGTGTCATATTGCTGTGTTTGGGCTGCAAACAGTGTTGAGCCTTGCTCTAGCTGTCATTTCATTACAGGAAGAAAGTACATACATCATCATAGTATCATAGTGTCATAGTATCATAGTCTCATGCGGGTTGGAAGGGACCTTAGAGATCATCAAGTCCAACCCCCGGGATTTGAGCCTCCTGTGTAGCAGAGCGGCACACTTCTACCACATGCGCACAGGAACTTATTCCTAAGGAAAGATAATTGCTTCTCACATGTGACATAAAAAGGCTTCTAAATTCTCCTTCTACCACTTCTACCTAACCTCTTCCATAGGTTTTGTAAGCATTAAAACCAGAAAATATTTTTAGGAGAGTTCAAAGCAACTAGGAAAACTAGAAGATATAAACAAAATTGTCTTCCTGTCCACAGTTATTTAAATGCAAAATTTTGCTTTTATGACCTGGGTTTTTTGTGTAAGGTATTTATTTCAATATATGAAGTTTAGTTCCATTGAGAGTTTTAAAAAAATTCTGCCTTTGCGTTCTTCAGTGCAAGTTCATAGGAGAATTATTATTTAAAATATATCATAATAGCAGACAGTTCTATGTACACTTTTCCTGATCTACCCTTGAAAATAAATCTTCCCACATAGAATCTTTGCTGGAACATCTCCCCTCTGATATATCAGCTACTAATTTGCAAAGCAATTGACAATCAATATGCAAAATATGCTCAACATTTCATACTATAGCCTTCAAAGTCTACTACACATAAACACAGTTATAAAGAAAAAAAATAAATAATTCCTTATCAAGTACTCATATTCCAAAATAAAACAAATTCCTAATTTCTTTTTAAACATTTACTCATTAAACAATGTTCTTCAAGACAAATATTCAGAAAGGTAGACAAATCCACTCAAAGTCAATGTCCCAGAAAATGATCATGTAAACTTCTTCCACCAAATAATCATTGGATGATCTACAGAGAAATATTTCACATTTCTCTTTGAGATAATTGGGAATGAGCATCTTCTGAAGGAAATCGGCAACTCCACTAAATGAACATTTCAGTTTACATATCTTACCAAAATTCACACAGAATACATATAATAACTGAAGCGCATATGTTACACTTAACTAGTGTTTTTTTTTACTTACTAGTAAGTAAACTTACTTACTTTACTAGTACAGCACAAATTGTGCATCGTCTTGCATATACATTGAAGAAAAAAATCTTCTTTCCACTTGATTAGGCAAATTTATTAAGAAAAATCAGTAAAAACATGCTTCAGAAGATGTATGCCAACAACTTAATTCTGCTGGGATATTTCATAACTGCCCTATTGAAAGCCATTCACTTATGTAAATTTCTTTCAAAATTAAATACAAAATTATTTTTCTTAGATGATCTAAGCTTTATTTTTCATCTTCAAACTTCTGGAAAAAAAAAAAAAGAAAAAATCTTGAATTACTTAATTGATGGCATATCTGTCATCAGTCTTGTTAGAGAAAAAGAACAGAAATCTTTTCTGGGTAGGAAACTGTATTCTTTTTTCTGCTATTTCATATAATCAGCTATGATTACTTCACCAAAGAAGCAACAATAATCTTTTTGATGAATAGGTTTTTTTTTTTATTATTTCTTATTACTGCAGGTAGCATTGCTAACCCACAAAAAGGAAAATACATCAAAAGTCTTCTATGCATAATATTTGTAAAGTCAGAATATTATTTCCTAATTCATATTGCCTCTTGTTCCCCTCACAAAAAAGTTTCTTCAAAATATGCTTTTTTAAACCTACAGACATGCTTTTCAAGAGCTCAGAGGCTGTTCTCAGCTTCGTGATGCTAGATGAAAAGATATTTTTCAGAAGAGGAAATGGAGGAGCATTAGAAAGTTAGAGTAGTACATTATGAATGTTTAACTAACGAAAAAAATAAGAAACAAAAATATTAATAAAAAAATAATCTTCTAGTAAAAAAAAAAAATATGTAGTGTTTTTTAAATTAGAATGCAAAGATATAGTAAGGATATCTAATATTTTATTAATTTGGTCAATTACTAAATAAAAACCCCGATGTCCTACTGTGAAGCGGAATGCTTTTTGATTTCTTAACCAAATTCATTCATAATAAATAAGAGGTAAAAATATAAAATGTGGGGGCATGGCAGTGGTTGATACAGACAACTTTGTATATAGACAAGAGTAAAAGAAGTGTCATGAACTCATCATGTACTTTAAGGTATCTCCTATTTTACATCAGCAGGTATTTAGCATTCCTTGGTTACTCATGTGAAATAAAAGATGACAAGAAGTAACTGCAGAACATGTTAATTAACAATCATTCAGGTCTTGACTGTTAAAATGATAAAATGTGTTTAAAACCTCTGGAGAAATTACAACACAAATGTGTTGTGAACGTGGCTGAATGTGGAAGGAGACCAAGAAAACATTCCATAGTGTGAAAAGAAATCATTAACACAGGGCTGCAAAGGCAAGGGAATTTGAAGCAACAACCTGACCTCTACCTGATGTTGCTGGCTTGCTTCCAGTAACTGTTGCTCTCCTCTAGTCAAACTAGCCTAAAATGCATAGGCCCGAGCCACAGTCACACATTTTCTCTGTAAGATTTTGTACAGACTACTATACATGATAAACTATATTTACCCCAGAAAAATGAACAGAACACTTGAAGGATGGAATTGGTTCACTTGTGTGTTATGGTAGAGACTGGAATGGGAAACAATTAATTCAAAAACTTGCTTATACAGAATAAATATAAGTCAATTCTGAAACTGCAATGGATTTTCATAATATCCAATATATGACAAGAGATACATGCAAAACAAATAGACTATGAGTGAGACAAAAACTGTAGCCTTCACAGAGCACCTATTTGGAAATAACTGCTTGGCAAATACTACATCCTCGCAGATTTTTAATTCTGAATTCCAATATAGTTACAAAGAAAGAGGAAGTACAAAAGGAAGGACAAAGGATAAACACTAAACTGGTACCAACACACTTTCTAATAAGTGGCCAAAGTTGCTAAAAATTTTTTTAAAAGGGGGTAAAAAAAAAAGTAAAGAAAGGTTTGGGGCGGGGGGGAAAGGGGTGCGGAAGTATACTCAGTGAGCTGTGAGTTCCCAGATACACTCAAAGAGAGTTAAATGATGACATCAATTTTCTATAATGTAATCTTCAGAACGAAGCAAAATCCCACAGTCAAGGACAGACATCAAAATGTAAATGACATATCAGATAATAAGTTTTAATATTATGTTTTTCCAGGAATAACATCCATAATAATTTCCAATAAGCACTAAAACAATAAATCTTGGAGAAGAAAGATTTAAAAAGCCAACATTGTATTAATAATATCATCTTTATACGTAATGCCTTCCATATTAAAGTATGAGTATGTCAGGGGCTGGTCTGAGTCAGAGCTTACTTCTGCCAGGATGTCAAATTTTGTGTTTCAGAAACATCTTTCTTTAATCTTTCACCATTATACAACTACTTCAATTAAAATTTTCTTCACAATAAAATTAAATTATACATAAATAATTATACATATATATGTACATATATGTACATATACTACATAAGTAGATTCTCTGATTTATTTATTTAACAAAAGTACATTATTAAATGTACTCACAGCACCATATTATTTAGGAGTATGACAATTCCTTCTTAAACTACTTTTTCCTAAATCATGCAGAGATTAAAAGAAAAATAAGAAAAAAGTCCACATTGAAAGAAAAGAGGAAATTTGCCATAATCTTAAAATCTGTGCCAGAGCTAAGAACTGTGACCAAATAGCTGACGAATGCATCCAAAATATATGTATCCAGAATACATAAAAGTAAGCACTGGAGAATACAATCAAATTACAGTCTGATAATGATCTTAGAAAAGTACAGCAGATAATAAAAACTACATGGATATAACTGGTATGCTTGCCCAGCACCATACAGAACATCTGAGGGTTTCTTATGTGCTGCTCCTCTCTACCATGGTTATACTTAATTATTCTGTTCCTGGGAGAAGGATGCAGCTTCCAGCAATCATTGTGCTGAGGAGAGGCATCTGCCCCTTCTGGGATGCCTACAGCACTGACATGTTTGACCCTCCTGATGCCCAACAGGTAAACAAAAAAGGAAATGGGATTATTGCTTGTTTACAAACTGCTTGGAAAAAAAAAAAAACAAAAAACAAAAAAACAAAAAACCACCCACAGGAAAAATAAAACAATCCCATCAAGATCTATTTGTCTTTTTGTACACAATAATGTTTACTGAGCTTCATATAGTCTTTGTGAAAGCATTTATTTCTTCTAGAGAATCAAGGTATTTTTGAAAACAAAGATTAAAGCTCTTAAGAGTGAATTTTAGTACCTTATAAAATACTTTTCAGAACTGTGCTTCCAGATAAGAAAGATGGATTCAGAAATGACTGCCATTCAATCTGAAATTCCTTGTATTCTATAGAGGAACAGATGGCTTCAAAATGCTGGAAAAAAAATTCTGCTGACCTGTGCCTTCAATTAACAACTTACTATAATATTGGCATTCTAAGATGTACAGAGATGCAAGCTAACTCCCAGGTCAAAACACTAAACTGGATTTAAATTTAAAATATACTATTAATCCCTGAAAGCTATGTATTTTATAAGGAAAGAAGCTCACCAGATAAGTATGACTACGTGGCCTACAACTACAGACTAAATGTGTCAGTTTGGCCAACTCTGGGAACAAAGCAGCAGACATTTTCACCTTCCCAAAGTTCTCCATTTTCCTGTGAAAGGCTTAGAAAATTGTCACCTTCAAGTCTGCTACTTCAGAAGGGAGTAAAACTAATGCACTGGAAAAGATTTATGGAGAGAAAGCACTATACATTCATAGCACTTTAAATACAGCTATTGCTCTAACTTCACAGACCTTCTGCCAGAGTTCTAAATAATCACAGTGGTACAACATTTACTCCTACTAGCAAAGAGCAAAGCACAGCACCTCTGTATGATTTTGATATTTCCTTTCTGACATAGGTTCACTTCAATTTGTATTCAATGAAATCCTGCCACAGAAGTATAAGGACTGTTATGAAAAGAAGCAATGAGGTGGAAAACTGTCTTCTGAACTTTTTCTTACACTGTTAAAAAAAAAGTCATGGTGTATTTCAAACAAATAGGAACCGTTACAATCTCTGAAAGCATGTACCCTGGAATGAATTTAATTTAATCCTTACAAAACAACTTGAGTGGAAAACACAGTTCAGAAGATGATACCGTACAATGAATTTCATTTACAAAGAAATAAAATTATGTACCATTCCACTATAATCTTTCCTTGTTCTCTTCTTTGATAGTATGAGTTTATAGTACCATTTTTTCACATTGTAGTGAATACAATTTTAGAGTTGTCAGAAATGATTTAGATTGTCTTATGATTTAACCCTTGACAAATAGTTTATATGCTATTAAATATGTCCAAGATTTCAGTTTTTCTGACTTCTTTGGTGGGGGCAATGTTCATCTGAGTGTGAAGCAAACAAAAAGAGATTCCAGACTGAAAGACAAAAACAACTAATACAGGCTTCTTAAATCATGTTCCAGGCCACAAAATATCAACAGTTGCCTGCACCCAGGAGTTTATTTCCCTAGAGGCTTAGTTCAGATTAATGATTATCTCCAAATTTATTACTATACTGTAAAGTAACTCAAAAAATTGACAAAATCCTGGCCTCTAGGTGTAAAGCATTGTGATGATTTTGTGGCTTGTTATTGATATTCCACAACATGACACCATGCAGTGTACTGGGAGGTACAGAGTTAATGACACAGGTCTGTGAATTGTCAGTATTTCTGACCAGGAGGCTGTGCTACCATTCTATAAGATTTTGACAGACTGGAGAGTAGGGTGGGGGGAGCTCGGTGAAGTTTAACAGCAATTGTAGGATCCAGAACCTGAGGAGGAATAACCACGTGTCAGTACAGGTTAAAGGATGACCTGCTGGAGAAGAGACCCACAGAAAAGGATCTGGGTATTCAGATGGACAATATATTTGGCCATGAGCCAACAGTGCGCCCATATGGCCAAGAAGAACAGTGCTATCCTGGGGTACATTAGAAACAACACGGCCAGTTCTGGGTGCTCTAGTACAGAAAAAGAAAGGGACGTCCTAGAAAAAGAACAGCAGAGTGCCACAAACATGATAAGGAGCCTGGAGCTTCTCCTTTATGAGGAAAGGCTGAAGCAATTTGATCTATTTAGCCTGGGAAAAGATGACAGAGTTCCAAAACACCATTCTGTACATGTATCAGTGTAAATGGATTTCAGCATAGGAGTACAGGAAAACCCATATAATAACTGTCTGGAAACCACTTAATACCAGAAGTCTGGTGATATATGAAATATTGGTATGGAGGGTTTCTTTAATGCACTACAGATATCCCCAAAGACACATCATATAATTAGAAATAACAGACATTGTTGTATTATAGAAATGCATCTACCACAGACAGATATGAATTATTATTTAACATCAATTCAATCATATTTTACATGTAAAACTTCTTAGAAGTATATGTAAACAATTAAAACAACAAAACAACTAAACAACTTCTTATGTAATTGAAGGCAGTATGACATTAAACTTAATTGTATGTGGAATTAACTGATGACCAAAAACAGGGGCTCAAAAACAGAATTATGGGAAAACAAACAAACAAACAGATTATGTAGGGCGACAAGATTCCAGTTTTAATCATAATTTGGAACACTTTTCACCATAAATAGCTCCAGTTGGGCCACTTATTGAAGTGACTATAGAAGATACTATTTTCTTATGATGCTTATAACAAAGCATGTCCAAATGTAATTTACAACACTCCTGTCACCTAAACTTTTCCACTTGAAAGGCACTCAGACATTAATAGTTTTTTCCCATAGTCTAAAATGAGAAAGAATTGAATTAAGACTACCGATGCTTAGATTTTCACATGAAATTAAGAACAGACTACTAGGACACTCATAAACATGGAAGTATCCTTGAATAAATGGAAAAATAAACTTTGCAGACACTGATGAACCATATGGAGATAGTGAGTTCAAGCACTGAGAAAGTGAAAGCTGAAAACAAGGTTTCTAAAAGATCATACAGATTTTGCGTAAAGTTATCTTTTGTTGTTTTGTTATACAGAGAAATATTTTGATATACTACAGAGTTAAAGAAAAAGGTGCAAAGCTTCTAAAGGGGCATTAACTGGCAGAACACTACTGATTCTGACATAAAAATAAATGAAAACTATAATTCAGTCTAGAAGTAACTAGACAGAATCACAATTCTGCCTAGAAAATAACATCCTCTCTATCAGTAACAATCTGCAGTGATGTCAAATAATATTTTCACATGAGTATGGGAAAAGATACCTTAATCACATGCACAGATACCAGCACAAAAACAGGATAGCATGAAAATAAAAGGATCACGCTAATTTGTAGAAAACATGGGGTAGCCTATAAAAAGTAAAGGTGCAATCGGTCTGGTATGTTAAAGTAATACTAGAGAGGATAGAAAACAGAGTCTGTAAATAAAAAGCAGGACCTGGAGGTGATTATTGGCTTCTTGAAAATGTCTTAGTGCAGTATTGAGACACGTTTTGGGAAATCACAATCATCCACTTCACTGCTTTTCAAGCAACATTAAGCCAGGATTACAAAATGGAAGAAAGTAGAAGTACTCCCTAGACAGTTTTCCAAGCTGAATAATCAATACCCACACACTTGCTGCTAGAATAAATGTATAGTAAGATTTATCTCACTTTGATATATCAAACAGTACATTGAATAGAGAAAAAAAATTTATAAACAATTGATCAGTTAAATTAATGAGTGCTAGAATGAACTATCAAGAGCACATTTTGAGAGAGCTCTCTTATTTTAATAATGCTATAAAAAAACAGATTTTATTTTTCTCCACAACTCCTTCAAACAGTTGGAAATCCTTGGGAAAAGGCCTCCAAGAATGAGTTCATAGCTAGTTTTCTTCCTATAAGCTATCCAACCATAGCACTGATGACTTAAAGCAATCTATATTTATCTCCATCTCACAACATAGAATTAACGTTTGGGAATTCTCCTAAAAAATAAAGACCTTCTAAAAGAGGATCTACATCATAACACAGAAAATAACCTCTAGTTCATAACTGGAGTGGCTGCACTGGTATCAGGTCTTTTGAAATGACTACACATCTAACACAATAAATACAGCAAATTGCCTAAAGTATTTTCACCAAGGTCATTGAGGATCACACATATAAGAGAGGTTTTTATGCGTTAATTCTTTAGTTAATAATGCTGTGAACATGTATGCCCATAAGTGTACAAATAAATGCTCTAAAGTGAAAGAAAGTAGGTGTCCAACTAGTGAAGCTGGCACATATACTTTACTTAATTAAACAAGTTTCTCTCATTGTTAGAGACTCCATATAACTAAGTAATGTAAAAGTGTGAAAACAACCAAAAACACATTTCTGTCTGAGAGCCTACCCACAAGGAAAGAAAACAGAAAGAAAACACAGACACAGTTTACAGCCTGAGCACTCACTTCAGAGATCTCTATAACCTGTAAGACGTGTCTGGTTTATTCACAAGATATCACATGCTGACAACTAGAAACTTGGATCAAACTTTCAGGGCCACTTGAGAACTATGGAAACTTTTGCTCACTTAGGTATCAAAAGTAACAGAAGCAGTCAACCCTTTACATGTGGTTCCCTGAGAACTAAATGTTACAAGATGTATGCATTTTTATTTTTGCTGAGATTTTGTATATGACTCCTGGGGATTTTTCTACAACTGAGAATGTATAACGCTAAATTACACAAGCTTGCTCCTTTCAGATTGTAAAATTCACACCAGCTCTTCAGGGATCTTACTTTTTATGCCTACTTTCTCCTCACATTTTAGGAAAGTGCTGCAGTGAGGAATTTCATTTTGTAATTATCTACTCTGATGCTATTTCAGTTGATTACAAACTTAATTTTGCATAAAGGTATGTCAAAATATTTCTGGCATCTTTTATTCTGATGCAATATAAGATAAAAAAAAAAAAAAGGAGTCACTATAAATAGAATATTCAGAGTATATGTTGCCCTTATTTGTGTATAGTATACATACTGCTGAATACATTCCATTTAGAAGCCTGTTATCCTATTGACTGACTATGAGTTTGAGAATCATTCCGTTCAATAATTACGAAATCATGAAAAACTATTACTCATACTTTCACTTTCCAGAGCAGATTATTTATAATGAAAGACATGAGAGTATCATTTTAAGAGATAGCATCCAAGTGCATTTGAATTAAAGACCAACTCTGCTGATTAACATCACTGCTGATGTTGCACAGAGCAAAATATTCATCATAAGCAGCTTCTTACTGTAGCAGAGTATCTTGCAATTGTAAGGTTACTAAACAAATAAAGCTTTCTGAAATTGTTTTCAACTCATCAGAATAGAAGATCCCCACCAGTGCCTGTTATATCTGCAATAGCTAACTACCCAACACAAAATAGCAGGAAGTTGGATTCACTCTTGCTGCATGTTTAAAATTTGTTTTAAAATATATAATTTTAACCAAAAATATATACAAGTTAAACCAATTCATTTTTAACATGATGTTTCTAATACAGATCCTAATGTTTTGGAAATTATATTGAAAAAGCAGTGCTGAGGTGGAAGCATGAGAGAACATTTCACAATAATTCTCTAAAATTGCAGGCAAGATTTCTGCGTTTTTGGATGCAAATATGACCCATCTAGCTTAACTGAAAACACCATAACTACACTGATTGGCAAGTGGTTAATAATACAAGCAATTTATATTTCCCCTTTGGTGAAGAAAAAATAAAATAAAGAGTTGAAATAGAGAAAAAGAATTATAAGTAAGCATAAGCATATGTTTGTTGCTAGTATGAGAAGCTGCATTTCAATATTTCACAATCACCTTGCAATATGTTGAAGAAAAACCAATTTTTTAAGCCACTGGAGCTGGATAATGTCTTTTAATGGCTGTTTTGCCCCATTACTTTTAATTTGAGTAAAAAAATAAAATAAAAATTGCAGTCTTTTGTTAGAATTGTATTACAAATAAAATACAGTGCAATTAAAGAGCTAACACTCAGCGTACAAACTAATACTCATAAAACATAGGAAGAAAATTATACGGTGCCTCTGCTACATATTAGGAAACTTCATCCTGGAACAGGCCCTATTGATCTCAGCAGAACTGTGCACAGGTGTGACTTTTTAAAACTGCAATGCCCTTAATAGATAATGATGCATTCAAGGCACCTGAAAAATTTCAAAACGTGGGGAAAACAAACAAACAAACAACAAAAATAAGCCAAATATAACACCATTTGTCCTTGTATTATTCAACATGTTTCCAGAAAAAAATACATTGCATCAGAATCAACCTAAAGCAAGTTTTATGAATGAGAAAATGCCAGCTCCACTTGCATTCTAACCATAATCATAGCATATAGTTTAATAATAAACAGAGCTATTATTAGATGGGTAACACAAACCAGATAGCACAAAACCTTCTTAGTGAGAATAAATCTTTCACTGGAAGAAACTGTGGTTTTGTCATTGTGTTCAGTGATGTCCATACGTCAGTACAGGCCAAGTGAGGATTGCTCAGACTGGAGAGTTGTCAGCAGCTGAAAAATACAAGAGCTTGTTCTGAACTGACTACTTTTTTATCCATTGCAGAAGAAACATGAGAGTGCATTTGGAGAAGAAAAGCATTGAAAGAAAATATCCTTGAGGTCAAGAAGAACAGAAAAAAATGAATTTCAGTGTTTCAGCAGAGAGGTGGGTCCATGCAAACATCACAAAGTGCAGTAACAACCAGGGCAAGATGCTTCACCTGAACTGTGTCAATCCTGAACACAAATGGAGTTTGAGTGACAAGTGGATTATGATCAGCTGTACAGAAGATCTGAGTGTCAGTAGATGAAAAACCGAATGTGAGACCCCATCTGTAGTGTTGCATTCAGCATAAGAATGACATGGATGTGCTGGAGAAAGCCCAGAGGACCAAATGGATGATCAAAGGTCTGGAGCACCTCTCCTAAGAAGACAGGTAGAGAGTTGGGACTCCAGGAAGACCTCATTGAGGCCTTCCAGTACCTAAATAGGACTGCAAGAAAGCTAGAGAGAGACTTTTTATTAGAGCATAGAGTGATAAGACAAGGGGTAGTGGCTTTAAATTGGAAGAGGATAGATTTCAACACATACAATTAAGAAAATATTTTCTATGAGGGTGGTGGGGCACTGGTTAAGGCTGCCCAGAGAAACTGTGTATTCCTGACCCTTGGAAGTGTTCACAAATTAGTTGGCTTGGACAACCTGATCTAGTGGGAGGTGTTCCTGCCCATGGCAGGGGGTTGAAGCTAGATAGCCTTATGATCCTTCCAACCCAAAACATTCTGAGATTCTATTCCACAATATCAAACATTCAGATTTGGCACTAAATCACCAGCAAAAGTGTGTCAATTTGTGTTTCTAATTTGTATCAAGAACATCTTCTCTATGCCTTCCTATAGTATTTCTCTGGGAATAGAATTAGAACAATTTTTAATGTTTTACTAAGGTCAGGATAAGCCACAGAAACCTTGTCCATTCTCTTATTTTAAAAATAAAATTAAAATACAAAGGAATACATCAGAATATTTATATCTTTGATCTATAAAGAATTAAAATTGCCACTACGTTCCTGCTTCTGAATATAAGGACTATAAACACTGCAACAACCCTCATTAATTGCAGATAAATGTCAGTTTTTTTAATGTCAAGCACAGCAAATTAGAACAATTTCCTCTTGTTTAATTCCCATTTTTAATACATTAGTGTACTTTTTTATGTTCATAAAAATTACTCCCCTGTTACTTTAGCAAGTAGTTGAGAAAGTATTTAAATTCTATTTACTAATGAATAAGTCTCTCAATATTCCCCTTGGGAAAGCAACAATTAGACGTTAATGCTATACTGGTACTCTGACCTATCCTTTCCTTTATCTGCCTTTTAAAGGCTTCTTCAATAGTTTGTTTGTTTCTTTTTTAGTCATACTGTTAATCACTTTAAGTTGATCAAATCAAATTAGATCGACTCCCACAGCCATGGCTATTAATAACTATTATGTGGCCTCAGTTCTGTGAAAGGAAGGATCTTCATTTCCTTTCCTGGACTTCTTAATTTTCACCTTTCCTGCTCCTTTTAATTTAAAAAGTAAATTGTTTCCACTGACATGTTCAAGGATATATTAAAAAAAAAAATTACCCCTTTATTGTAGCACAGAATCTTTCCAGATGGAATCTAATTTTTAAGCTTTCAAATGACTTTTAACACATTTAATAATAACTGTTATGATTATTATAATCTAAAAGATAGACTAGTCCATAATACCTCACAAATACATTTCATTTCAGAACCAAAGAAATCTACCTTGTAGACAAATATATCTTTTTCCATTTCCTTTCATATTAATATTTGCACAAAAACTATTTTTAAAGGAAATACAGAGGTACAAAATCAGGTAGAAAAATTTACAGGCGTGTATCTCACTTTATTATCTGAATACAAAAATTCTTCCTTGTTTAGGTCCCTATTGTTGGCTACATTTCAGGTTTACCTTTTCAAAAGTTATGACTTTATAAATAGAACTATCTTTGCATTTCAAACAGAGATGATTCTTGCAAATCCTATAATTGCTAACAAAACTCTGATGACAGCATGGTTAATAATTCCCATCACTTAGAGTTTTTTCATAAAGCACGACTCAGAGTTATTTTTAGTCATACTCAACTTCAAATACCTTTCCTTTGGACATCAACAACTGAAACATTTTATTCAAGAGGATTAGTCATATCCATTCCATTACAGAACAAAATTCTGAAAACTTAAAATCAACCTGTAATGTTAGCTAGGCATATATACTTAATGTCATGAGTTATGTTTAATTGGAGGGAAATAATTTGCAAAGGATACATTCAGCAATCACTACAAACAGTAACAGAGTTCCTTACTGCGTTGGCAGGAGTCAAAGTAGCAACTGAACATACCAGCACTTGCCACAGTACAAGGTGTATTTTCTTATTCCTTGAATTTCTTACCATAGATTCTTGATTCTTCATCCTATGCTTCCTGAAACTGGAAGTCAGCTAATTGCAGTCTGTCATCCTTCAGAGGTAACTGCCCTTGAAAAAAAGTTTTAGCTTAGCTTTGTAAAGCACAGTTTACAAGTAAACCAGATATATTTTCCTCTTACTTCACTGTGCATATCATTTCTTGCCAACATTTAAAGTAAGAAAAATTCTAAGCTACTAAGAGAATTTTGCTATAAACTTAAATTTATTATAATATTGCTAATGCAATTTCTTTAGAATTACATTTGGAAAATTGAATGATGTAATAATTTATAGATATCATTGTTTCTTATAAAAAAAGAAAAACTGCTTCAAAAGAAAAAAAAAATGCTACAAGCACCGTCTGAAGCTTTTCTCTTTACCAACTTCTCATTTAAATTAAACCAATTGTTTATATTTAGGTTGCTTTATGTTACCTCAGACATTAAAAAAAATACAATTCGACCACAAAAAAATTCAAAAAATGTTCATATTATTTCAGTAGAGATTTTTCATCATGCTTTTTTTTAAAATACACTATTCAAGTTGAGAAACGTGTAAACCAACTGGAGTTGTATACTACATTGTATAGTTTCTTTGGTGGGGTCAAGGAGTTTTGTTTGTCTTTCTGATTAGTATTTTGTAGACCTTATTAAATTCATATGACAAAATAATCAGCCATTCTTTGTTTTACAACTCACACTTTACACACTATTTTTAAACTCATCTGTCAAGACAAACTTTGCTTCCTTCACTTAGTAACACCTGTCTGTCAAAAACTGCATCAAATAAAAATACTTACATTTGAATGGATATGATCAAAATACATTTATAGACTCAGTATAACTGCAGGCGTCAAATAGCTGTACCAGTAGACCACCTTTAAGTTTATAGAGTTAGGTCATTTTTAATTTACATGTAGCTGATTCTGCTTTCTGTGCTCTATTGTACTCACTCTGGGACTCTGTTTACTTAAAACACTGATTCTGGATTTCTGAAGTTTGCAATGAGCATTACACGTTTCTCAAATTTACTTCAAGATTGCCTGAAATTTCCTCTTTAAATGTATCTTTGAGATATTATTTCTTTAATATTATTGATTCAAGCACAAAAACAAAATACTCTATAGCACTTACATTCTTTTACATGACTTGCACATGCATACAAATACACAAGACCTTTCTCATTACTGTCTTTATTACATTCTTTTCCTGCACAAATACACTTAGTTCTCTTCCACCTCATCACACTGTCGTACAACACCACTCCCTTTGCAGTTTCTTCCCTTTCTTATATAAGCATATTCAGTTTGCCAAGTAGTATTTAAAGTAATGTGAGTTATTAGTGAAACATTCATCTTCATATGAAAATTAAATTATTGGTTTAAATGGTTTTTTAAAAATGCACTGATTTATTGAATTGATTCTTTCTCTACAAAGAAAAGGAAAAAAAAGGTAAAAAAAGAGGAACAGCATAAAACTGAGAAAAGATAAAGGCTTCATGCACTCTTAAACAGGCAAATATCTTACGGGTAGAATGCGCCACCTGCTTACAGTCTTAAAGTGAATGGAACTTATCATAGAGATCCCGTAAGGAACAGTCACACAGTGGGTTGTGCTGTGTAACGAATGCAAATCTCACCCAATAGACCTAAGTGCAATCCAACCCAGAAATAGCAGAGCTGACTAGAGGTTACTTGCTCACTGGTGGGAGAAAGGCAGGGGGAGCAGTAGCAACAACAAAAGTTTTTAGAACTAGACACAAAATAACTATGCTGAGTTAGTAGAAGAAGCAGCCCTCTTGATACATTGCCCTTTTTCATATCTTCATCTTTCAATTAATGTCAGATAAGACATTTTCCTGTTTTCCCAAGAGTAGCTGTGGCATTTGTCATTCAGAGATGGTAAAACTTCAGACTAGCCTAAGAGAAGAATAATAAGCCATTGCTATTGACCATGCCATCAATCAAATATATGTAAAAAGAACTCAAATATAAACAAAGGAAGGTATGGGGGAATAAATCATAATAGCAACACTGAAGAACCAATGAGTGACATATGTCAGGGGGACTACATAAAGCAGTATGCTGGTGTGTTGAAAATGTATCAACTATCTTCTGCCATTAAAAAGAATTCTTTTTTTAATCACTCATCACACTTTTAAATAAAACTGGAAGATCTCACACTAGAATTAAAATCTGACTTGTCATCTATGTTATTTCTGCAGAACACGTGGAAAATGCTATGGATTTAGAGATGCTCATAATGCATGCTGATAACCTACATAACATTGCACAGTACATTCTGGAAATCAATTTTTAATACCTAAAATCCACCACATATAATTTCCCCAAGTCATTTCTATGCCAATGCTTCTAAAACTAAGAAGCAGAAAAACAGGGAAATGTGCATAAAGTAAAAAGAAGGTGCAGAGAATATAGATCATTTATGAGATACAAGCTTCAGGTGGAGTTAGCTGCCTACATCTGGCTATTTGTTTATTTAAAATGCATATCTGATATATAGTATCCAAAAAGTCACTGTAATTTATGGTCATTCTGACATCATATATGATTTTATCTTTATTGTTTTCACAAATACAGTTTAATGTCATATTTTCATATTCTCCTATAATTTATTTCAAAATGATAATAATAGTCATCCTAACAGACACTGATGTCTGAAAGTATGTCAAAGCTCATTAAAAATATATTACTTCTTTGTAATAATTACCCTAGTGATTCCATTACACTCATTTGAACAAAGTCACCATTAGTTTTAGCTACGTTTCACCATAGATTTTCTCACCGTTCCCACAAAGCTTTGTGCCTTTCTTAACTCCTCTCTGTCTAACTGAAGTCCACATCATCTTATTTCCTAAACACTTCTTCTCTCTTCTTCACAGTGACATCTTTTTAGGTAGCTCTTTGAGCACCTGCATGATTCGTGCCGTATGTTATGACTCAATAAATTACACGTTGTTACCCTAGCAGTGGATTTTGCAAGGTGGTCAGAAATTTGAGGGCTTTTGTTTTGTTTTTTATCTGCAGTGGTCATATACCAACGAAGATAAACTGTATATGATGAAAAATAACATTTTCAGAACCTGACAAGACCCTGTGCAACACAGTCTGTTTTAGGTCAGGGGTAAGAATAGTTCCCTTTCAACCTAAATATTTCTATGGTATAATAATTTTCAAAATAATAAAAAATTTAGGGATTATACTTTCTACAGTCTTTTGAGGAGGATCTGTACTCCTTTTTACATGTGTTCTTCCATGCCTTGGAATGACCCTAAAACTCTTTGAAATTCTACGACAAAAATGAAGATGGCAGCTGAGTGGAGCGCTGTGGGTGAAGCTCTGTTCCATTAAATTCCTGCCAACACCAAAGGTCAGGTCAACAGCAATACTCTCCCAGTTTCACACAGAAGAAACTGCCAGCCACACCTTTTGTTCTTAGAGCTGATAACCATTGAAATCAGATGAAATAGAATCCAGAATCTGGCCAGAAGTATTTTCTAAAAGTCAAGTAAATAATCCATGCTCTGGAAAATTCAGATGATTTCTGCAGTATCATAGAGGCAAGACACAACATTTTTACAGTCTGTAATGTTCATACCAAGTAAAAAACATTGCCTTTCCATTTCCACAACATCAAAAAATTCAAGATTCTTAAGCAGATTGTTCTCACTGTAGCTATCTCAGTTCAAAGAGCTAAGTGAATACTGAGTTATCTTCATAAATATTAGACTACATACTCCAGTAATAATCCCATCATGAATCTGCAGCATTATTTGTCCTGTTGGATTAGTTCAGTCTGTAATAGGTCGCTGGCACATTGCTCTAGCAGTCAGTGACTCTTAGAACTCCTGATTACACAATTACACTCAAAAGCCTCATTATTTCAAAAAGTTTTATCATCAACTTATCATTTTTATGTCACTTTGAAGACAATTCCACAAGCCTGTTCTTACAGGATTAGCATCACGGTCCATAAATATACTTTGTTTAACTCTAAAGGCTATTAAAATCTCACAATTTGAAAAAAAAAAATGTAAACAAAATCTTCCACATCCAAAAGAAATGGGCAAATGGGTTTGGTAGAGCATCTTTCAAAACATCAAAATTTTGTCCTTCTTAGTTAACTGAGGTTTAAACAAACAAAGTACAAACAAAGCACGCTATAGCTTTATCATCACATGCTGTGATCTATTTAGATTTTATCAAGTAAACAGGAAAATTTAAAGTCAATTTTTGAGTGAAGAATTTCCAATGAATAAGAGCATTTTCAGTGACAGTACTCACAGTTTTATACACATTTGCCTCCTGAACCACTGTCAATAATCAACCTAGAATTAATGGTATACAAATAGCTATTAATAATCACATATGAGTCATATCATCATAGCCATTAGATAGAAGAAGTAGACACATTAAGGGCCGTATTTAAAGGCTCTTCTTCCTTCACTGCATTTAACTGTGGTAGAGGAGTTGCATATACAGATACTATCCATTAAAAGAAAATAGTGGTTGCCTCTCACCATAAAGTGCACTGTAAATGTAAATCTTCCTTCAGTTTGTATTTCTCTCTTTCTCATCCCTATCTCCTCACAGCCTAAGGAGCAAAATGATGTAATGACATAGGCCTACAACATTCTACAGCCCCATTCCTCTTTGTGTAACTTGACCACTAACAATATCATTTCCTAGAGTGAATACTTAGGCTGCCTTTGACCCACCTACAGTTCACCTTGGTTCCAGCAAACCAGCCACCAGCATCTTCTCTACATAGATGTAGCTTTGTGTAGAGAAGCTGAACACAGGGAGGTCAGTGCCTCCTAGAGTATCTTTGACTGAAGAAGGTTCCAAATATATTTAGTCAGGTTGAGTTAACATATGGCTTTTATGCAGCATATTTAATGGACTGTCAGTAGGAAGCAATCAAGTAGAATCCTAGTTCTAACTTAAAAGCCATTTTTGTTAAAAGAAACATAACATGGAACCTGTCCTCCTTATATTTTCTTTACTTGCTAGAAATATATATATATATATTCCTTTTATATTTTATATATATATATATATATTCCATATATAATTAATATATATATTTATTCCTTTTAGAACTCCCCAAAAAAAGAAAAAAAAAAACACTAAGAAAAAGGCAGGTCCATCTAGATACAGAAACATTTCAAAGACATTTCTAGCTTGAAAATAAATTGTTAAAATACTGTATTTCCATTGTAATTTAGCCTTAAAATTATGTCAATAAATTGCATAGAACATTTGCAAGCAAAGAAATACATAAAAGCTGTTCTCAGGTTTTGGTTTTTAATAGCCTATTTCACAAAGCAATGGCCACACAGTACTTGAGATATTTCAAAAAGTCTCCCAAGAAGAGTAAAGAAATGTTAAGATTTTCATTCTGAAAGCAGTTTGCTGATGATGCACCAAGGAAGGAAGTCAGATAGAGACCAATCAGATAGAAATAATGCTGGAGATTACAGAGCAGACTCAGTGAGGAACAATAAGTTTGAGTTCTTTGAGTTCCCTTGGATGCCCTAGTTTTATGATGACCTTCAAAAGCTGAACACAAACATGACTTCAAGATGCATAAGCCATTCCCAGTTTTATACATTCAACCCAGAAATATAACCATGTAGTTTTTATCACCTAAACAATGCTTTGAATTGCCTTTAGGATTTAGCTAAGAATCACAACAGTTCCAAGCAAAGCAGTGTTTGTGTTTTTCAGGACTGCATTAATTGAGGAAACTCTTTCAAGAAAAACTCTTATTCAATGCTTGTACATCTACTAAATGGCAAAAATAGTAATTAGCTTGATATAAAGTTGGAGAATATATTTGAAGGCAACCAAAATCCTTTTCTGTTTTTTATTAGCAGAACAATGAAGAAAATTAAATAACACAATAAAAGAAAGTCTAGATACACACAATAAATGAAAGTCTAGATGAGTTTCATCAAAAGCAACATTAAAAAAAATTAGAAAAAGCAAAGAAGCAAAATGAAGAAAGCCAGGGATTTTATCACTGAGGAGTAGTCTTAAAAAGTAAATTATACTTTCAAAGCTCAGATCCTAACTTCAAATGATTTCCATTTGGCAATCAGCTACCAGCAGCCATGTCAGCAGCAGCAGGCAGTGCAACACAAAATAAAATTCACATAGCAGAATAGACTATCCTTAGAAGTCAGCATCCACACTACACCCACCAGAGATACTACTTTTCAACTGTCCAGTAGATAGGTTGTGCTGAAGAACATTTGCATTTCCTTTTCAAAAATCATGCGCTCAGGAACTTGGAAAATATACTGGACAGTTTTTGTGAAGAAGTTCAACTCGAAACATTATGGTTTTGAAGTACTCTGAACAACAGTGTAACATCAAGCATTCAGGATGTCCAATAGACAGAATGCTATAGAAAACAAAAGCAGATCATTACCATATATCGAATGGAGATGCTGGAAATATTTAAGTACATCAATTTAGTATTTAATATTTATGACTTCCTGTTCTTCTAGAAGAGGCTCATAACATGGGATCCATTTTCATTAAAGGATTAGAGGTAACTATGTAAAAATTTTAAAAAATACATTTTGAAAGTAAACATAATTCTTATGTGTATACTCCTTATTTGAGAAAGATTTGGTACTATCATTTTCCTCCTCTTCAGTTTTCCCCTTCATTTCTCATAATTTAAATTCTTCAGTTTCATATTTTAGATTCCGTGAACAAAATATTTCAATACATTACACAGGCATATTTTTCCATAAGCAACAGAACTAATGACACTTGGTTTCCAACAGCTTCATGTTACATGGTTGAATTATTTTATGTCTAATAAGTGAATTCTCTAATTGAAGCTATTCTTCTAGCTAGGGATTCATATTGTGCTTTGATGAGTCTTTTCACTAAGCAATAGGCTCTCATTGCTCCTTAGAGGGACTAGGAAACTCTCTCGTCTATGCAGATACCTTCGTGATCACAGTAGAAATTTATTTTGAGACTATCACTTTTTCTTGTATTTAAGTTGGTGTGTTTCAAACAGAGGAAGCAAAGGAAGAGGACTGTGCACTGGCACAGAATAAACACAAACCTAGCCAAAGGCTTTACAAAATGTTAAATAAAAAATACCAACAAGTTTTGCACTATTTCTAGCTGTTTTAGAGTTAAGTATAAAGTATGATGTAAAAGTTTTTCTGTCAACAGACTGATTTCTTGACAAAAATGTCACAGTCTGAATGTTAAGTTAATCTGTCCTTTCCAACTTTTTTTTGTATAGTTGATTATCCCTTAGTAACTTTTGCACTTATAACAGAATCATAGAATGATGTAATTGTAAGGGCTGGAAGGGACCTCATAGAGTCCAGCCTCCCTGCAAAGCAGACTACCAACAGCAGGCTGCACAGGTAGGTGTCCAGGTGGGTCTTGAATATCTCCAGAGAAGGAGACTCCACAACCAACCTGCTCAAGATGTTTCAGTGCTCTGCCACCCTCACCGTGAAGTTCTTTCACATATTGGTGAGGAACTTCCTACCCTTCTGTTTATGACCATTTCCCTTTGTACTTTTCCCACAGGCCATTGAAAAGAGATTTGCCATGCCTACTTAATTCCCACACTTAAGACGCTTACAAACAGTACACAGATCCTGTCCAAGCCTTCTGAAGGCTGAACAGACCCCGTTTGCTGGGGCTGGACTCTCTCCAGGAGATCCTTGTCTTTCTTCTACTGAGGAGCCCAGAGCTGGATACAGTCCTCTAGGTGAGGCCTGACCAGGGCAGAGTAGAGGGGGAGGATCACTTCCCTTGACCTGCTGGCCACAGCATTTCATAGAGCAAAATAATTTCTAAACATTTCAATACTGCTTACATTTTCATAGGTTTCTCTCTACTCATGTAAATTCTACAAAAATAAAAAGGTCTAACAACAAACATAAGTGGGTTTAAAGTTATGAGGAATCTAATAGCCATATACAAAATTGTCCTAAGGAGAAAAACATTATTATAAACAAGAACTCTTTAGTCCATGGAGAGCTAATAAGATGAAAGATCAAGATCTTTACAGATTGCATTGGGGTATGAAGAATATATCAAATTTGCAGAGAAATTTTAATTTATTTTTATAGTAGTATTATATTTAATTCTTTGAATACACTGTGTTAATCTTGATTTGAATAAGGAAAGTAGTTTCAAACGTGTTTTAAATGCACCGAGTCAAACTGAACAGATTAATGTTTTTCTTTTCAGAAGAGTAAATATAGAATATCAGAAACAGGAAAACTGATGTGATATAAAATAAGACTGTAATTCAGTACAAGATTTCCCTAAGATCAATTAGCAAAATTCCTGATATAAACTTCAGGATGCATACAACGGGATAGTCAAAGAACTGTAATGTTTTAAAACTCTGCAGTGTTTCTGAGTACACACCATTACACTCCAACAAGCAAGGAGGAGAAATAATTAGTTTTCACACAACACTGACTTTAATATCAAAGGTACTGCTTGTAGTCATTGAAAAAAGTAGGCAGAAATACTTTCATGTAATATGTTCAGTTAATTTTTCAGTTCCATTCGTTATTTAAAGTAATTTATCTTAGGACTGTGACTAGAAACAAAATTACATTTTCATTAAGATTCAATATTTTTCTTGATGAGACAGAGAGATTTTGGTGTACTGCAGTACTTGATTTTCTGTCTGTTCCTTGGTCCCACCCTATTTCTGCTTTATGCTGAAAAAACAGGTGTTGAATGGAAAATAAAATGATAAGAAATCCAGTCTAACATGTACCTATGATGATTGCTAATGTAGTGATTTTCAGCAAAATTAAAAAAAAAAAATAGAAGACAACTTAATTATCAATTGATAACCAGTAAACATATATAGACAAGTTCTATTATTGTTTACTGCAGAGCAATCTGTTGCTATCTTCACTGAATGTTTATACTATAATTTTTTTCATTTTTCATTTTTAAATGAAATTCCCTTGTAAAATGATTTGCAGATTTCAGCTGAGTTAAACAACTCAAACTGCCTACAGTAAGTGAAGACTCACTGTTACTAGACACTTTTCAGAATTAAATCTACCAAGTGCATACTCATATTTTCTATTCAATTACTGGAAGAAAAAGAAAATATTCCAAAGAAAACATAGACAAATGTAAAATGCCTAAGCTCAGCCTACTTAGTATCAATAAACTGACAGTAGAGGATCTGTTACTAAAGAAAATATTTCTTTAAAACCTCTCTTAAAAAAATATCTCTTTAAAATGAGGAAAAGGACCAGAAGTATTCCCTAGCCAATTTACACTATGGTGTTCAACTTGCAACTTTTTTCTGTTAGCTAAAACAGCATGATGGCTTGAAGTTTGTTAAATTGCCAAAAATTACATTAAGATTTGAATTTTTGAATTAATGTTTTTCTCCACTGTTTATTTATACAATCTTTCCTTTTTGGATGAACAATGAGAGAAAAAAAAAATCACACTGAAGAAAGACTATGACAGTACGGATAGACATATTAAAATAGAGGAACCAAGACTGGATGTTGTGAAGAACCAAGTATTTCACTTAACTACACAGCCAGCTAGCTAACAAACATTTAGAATCTTCAGAAAATGATCTGGGAGAAGTACATTAAAAGTATAGTATACAACTGTCATTGTATCATTGTCATTGTAAGGAATAAAACCTTATTATATAAGTTGTAGAAACAAAATTATTTAGATTGGATAAAAGCCATAGGTCATCGGGTCCAACCATCATCCAACGAAACCCAACCCTAAACTATACTCCTAAGAGCCTAAACATATTAAATATCTGCAGGGATGACCACCACCCTGGGCAGTCTATTTCAATGCTCAGCCACTCTTCTCATGCAGAAAATCTTCCAGAAAACTAAACTAAGCCTTTTCTGGCGAAACATGAGGTCATTCCTTTGTGTCCTATCACAGAGGTAGGAGGACTGACGCTCTCCTACCTACAACCTCCTTTCAGGGAGTTGTAGAGAGTTATGGGTTCTGCTCTCAGATTCCTTTTTTCAAAACTGAACCAAAGATCCCACATCTCTTCTTCATAAAACATCTGACTTCAGTTTTCTTTAAAAAAAGATCTGTGAAATTCAAATATTATTATGAACATTAAAACATTAAAAAGATGGCATGTCCATAACAGTAAATTAATCAGTATTTTTACATTCAAGAAGTACTTCCACCTGTTTAAATTTCTGGCATATAGAGCTTCATATGGGAAGGTCTTCTGAGCTTTAGAAGAGCTGATTTTTCTCTCATCAAGCAAGTACAATGTTCTGCGCCAGAAGTAAGCTCCAACATTGTGAGCTAAAAGAATATAAGTAAATGTATCTTCTTGATACTCTGTTGATTTCGCTACTGAACCAGAGTGATCATAAGTAGAAACTTTCACTCATACTTTCTAATCCACACAGAGAAGCTTCAGTGTTTATCTCAGTCTACATAGCAACACATGAATGCTCATTAAGCCTGCAGTTAAAGCACCAGCATCAGAAACAGGGACGCACAGGTTATGAACCTCCCTTCAGCGCTGCTTCAATAAATAGGCTTGTCCACATTTCAATAAAATAATAATAATTACTTGTGAAAAGAATTATCTTAAAGTTTTTGAAATGGCATACTGATTATAACATCAAGCTCAACATAAAATAATATAAACACTATAAAAAATAGGCCGCAAATGAAAATATATGAAATCTTACCTCGTAGAAAGTAATAGATTTGTTTCATTGTAGCAGAACTGGGAGTGAGAGTACATAAACTAAGACAATTTTAATGCATTTTATAGGAAAGCTTTATGAGTACACTCACAATTACTATATCTGGCCAGACAGCTCTGCAAAATGAAGAGCTGACTGCTTTGTACATCAAGTCTTAAAACTTCTTCCCTTAGAGAGCACAGTGTTCTTAGTCTGACATTTTTGCAACTTTCCACGTCCTTAGATAAAGGCTATATACTAACACAGTGCTTTCCATTTGGCAATGGTTTGGTGGGCAAGATGACAATAACAATTTCAGACATCAGAGAGGGAACATTCCCCACTGAGTACTCTATGTATCCCACACAGATGATATGAAAAGCTTCTGAATGACTACGGCCCAAATAAAAGATGAAGTTATCTGTAGCCTCTGCATCCTGCCTTTCTGCACACTGTTTTGAACCATATGCAAACATGTTACACACTAAAACAAAAAAATTATCTGAGCCATCATAAGCCATTCTATTTTTCTTACATTTCCTCATTTATCTCATATCCATACAAGTTTCTACATATCACATCAACTCTATTTATCTGAATACCAATTGCATCATATTTTCACTGTTTGTAGAATGAAAAAAAATGACTTTCTGATCATTGAGCTCTTGGTGAGTGATGGTTCCTAGCAACCTAGTGTATTTCCACTGGCTGACACAATACATTGACTGGAATTTTCATGATACGCATCACTTATTAAGGAGCAGAAATTCTTTAGTGGAAGGTTCTTTAAAAGTATAATCATATTCATTTGTAGTTTTCATATCAATTTCAAATATATAAATGCATAAGTACTGTAACTCAATTTGATTCAGAATATAATGCAATTTTACTAATTTCTATACTAGACATAAAAAGATTGGGTCCCTTATAACGGACTATATGGCTCATTAATATTACTAGGGAACTGTCATACAAAAAAGTTACTTCTGACTTTTCCCATGTATTTTGCAGGATTAAGCTAAATTGTCTTTTGCATTATTTATTGCATAATTTTTAAATGTCTTTGTCACAGTCATTGTGAATCTACAGCTTAACATCAAAAGAAAATAGGAGAAAAATCAAGCTATACAATTCAGGACAGACAAGTAATAAGTACAGATATTGTCAATTCCATCAACCATTCAAATTCCATCAAACAATGGCCAGTTGTTTTCAAAATCTGCAGATGTAATCTTTCAATATTTCAAAGCTGCAGGAAAATGTTACAACCCAGTAGCTCAATTCCTATCTAAGTTACAAAACCATAACATAAGTTAATAGAACTGTGAATGCAACATATACAGATTGAAGTATTTGTACACATGGGTAGGCAGATGATATATGCACATTTTAAAAAATGTGAAAGCTTATGGTACTATTTGGATTTTTAAATTTAGTAAATAACATGTTAGTCGTTCAAAGAAAAGTCTTGACATAAGCCATATACCATCAAAATATACATCTGCCTTAGCTCTTCATAGAAGTAATCTGTTTACTGTTCTCAAATGTTGGACCATTCAGAAGAATACACATCTTACCATTTATGCACTCTATTATGTTGTGATGCTATAATATTCCTAAGAGGAAAAGAAAGTTTTCTTAAGACTGATACAGTGCTGTTTTGCACTTGCTCATTATTCAAGGCCATTACATACATATTTTGCATCTTTGTTTTCAACTACCATACAGCTTTTGTAAACAGACATATTTAATTAAAAAAAGATTAAAAATTATTCCAATGCTCTTCAAAGAATTTCCTTTTTTGCTGTGCAAAACACAACTATGACCAATAGATGTTAAAAAAAAAAAAAATTCAACAGAAAGTTACTTTAGGCTGTTTTCTGCCAGTCATAATATGTACTTTTGCAAAAGCTAAAGTTAAAACTCTGAAAGAACAGTCTTTCTTACACAAGTAGATAACTAAAGCAATTCTTTAATGTATTTTTCAGCTCAGGATGCACTTTTACTTAAATGATAACATTTACTTGAAAAACAAACATCTCTGATTCAAATATGTATTTTTATATGTAGACTATTTCATGGGGGGGGTGGGAGGAGGAGTTTTAGCATAATGTTTTTCTTTTTTTCAGTTAATTAAGTGCAAATATTTTTTTCCTTCATTATATTTTCTTGTGCCTATAATATCTACTGTTTAATGTAAAGATATTTCCTACAAACCATTCCCCAGTCTGATTTCACTCTTATTGTCTCTGGTAAGAAAAGAGCCTTTATATTGATATAAAATACCAGGATTGCCTTTCTAAAATAGTTACAAGTAGGTTCATTTTACATGCCAAAGTATGCACTCCTATTGTCATATGGAGACTCTTCTTCTGTGGGACTGTATGAAAGAGTAAGAAAGTACAGATGCAATAATATCCCAATAAAGATTCTAGATTTACAAGGATTTATTTTTCTATTTGCAGCCCAAATTCAATATCAAATATAATGCATTCTACAAACAAAAAAGTGGTAGGCAAGAAATTCATTCCTCCCTTAAAGAAAGTAGCTATTTCATGAAAATTATCTCCACTCACCAGCAACACTTCAGTTAAAGTAGCTGATACTGAATGCAACAAGAGAATTAAGAAAATCTCTGTGCAGATTTATCTGCTGGTTAAGCCTGAGGTATACAATTTTATTATTTTAAACTTTCCATTTGCTAGAGAACATGTGTCTAGTTCACAATATATCACGTATATAGCATATATTTAGATACATAGTCTAAATGTAGATTCACAGTCTAAATACATAGTTTGCACTGTAAACAATGCATTCTATTTTCATGGAAACTACAACAGATAAAAGAGCACAAAAATACTAGTTGACAGGAAATTCTCAGCTACATAACACTATATCCCAGTACAGTCACCACCATTAGCTATACATTTTTGCCAATGATGATCAAGATCCTGCATGCCGCACTAAGAAAAATGAGATGACGTGCTGCCAATGTCACCACTGCTGAAACATACCACCACCACTACAGTGTGCTCACATCCACTCTTTGGTCACCATAAATATTCATTAAGCATTGATTAATGTCAGTGGGGACCATTTTTTCTGCATGAAGGAATTCAATGGCATACCTTCACTCACTTCACAAGAGCGTCTGTGTCAGTCACCATGTTGTCAGATTATTTCTCTGCTTACCGCAACAAAATGTAATAGAATAGCATCTATCATATAGCACCAACATCCACTTCCAACATCATGGGTCAAGGCAAAAAAAATAGAAGCACTACTTTCAGAGCAGCTCTCATAATTAACTAACCTGTCCATTTGACTATAGATAACCTGTAGTTACAGTGGCTACTCCTATACTTGAAAAAAATAACACTCTACAAACACTGCATAATAAATCCAAGAAGAGTTAATATTTCTTCCGCTGGCCCAACAGAATACTGACACTTCACAAGAGTATCTCCTAAAAATGTAGTCATTCTTCTTTGAGCTTTATTATGCCTGAAATAGTGAGTTGCAAAAATAATGAAATCTTTCTACCCAGCAGCTGAATCCTGTGCTGAACTTCTTTCAAACTGCACAGTTCATAAGCACTGTTATAAATACATATTTTCCTTATTGATTCTAAATACAAAAAACAAACACAATAGGAGAAGTACTTTTTAAGTTATTTGTATAAGGGTAAAAAATGTTTTCTAGGATTAAAATATTGCTGTCTTATTAATATCTGTACAAGGCAATGGAAAAATGCACTGATGCAAGCATCCGCAGTTCTTTTGCTCATCAACTAGATTTTCAGAAGGGTCCATTCAGATTAATAAATTTTCACACTAGGCTGCAAATCAAATCATTACTGCCTGCTCAGAATGCCTCAAAGTAGCTCCACACTGACAACTATAATGAATAGAGAATAAAGCCTCAAAATTGCTATTTAGCAATTCTTAGTTCCTAGACATAGTAACAACGAACAGGACAACAGGGGCACCCTTCAGAGGAGGAGGAATTGTGTGCAATTGTGCCTCAGATGAGGAATGTAGAATCATTAATACTAGTTTATTATATGCTATTTTAATCTCTCACACCATGAAACACAAGAAGATGGAAGAAGAATCCAATAGTAACTGCCACAACACCATGCTGATTTTCATTAAATTTGTTGAAAGGGGACTCAGCATGAAATTATTAAACTGCTTTCAAAGGCAAATGACTAAAATGGTTCATCTATTTATAGCCATTGTTCTCAATCTTTTTTTATAGTGACACCTGCTAGTACCTTCTACAGTTAAGATTCTGTCAGCCTTTCCTCAATAACTCACTTTTTCCAGTCATCTTTACTGACAAATTGAATTAATTTTAAAATTAGAAGATATTAAGAAATGGTTTTAAGAAAAGGAAGAAATCACCTACCCATCATCTGACTGTTTTTCAAGTTCTAAAACTACCATCAGTCCTAACTGGTTTCAAACTGATTTTTGCACTTTCATGACCCAGGTACAAACTGTCTTTAAACAGCAAATTTGTAGAACAGCAGCTTTATTAAATGAGATATATCGTTCATATAGCTATCTCACATTATAAAATAAAATAAGACTTATATGGACAGCAATACAGGAGAATTTTATGCTTAGAAAAATGCCTATAAAGAGAAAATAAGCTTTTATTTTTCAGTGAACTTAACATTACCCTAATATTAGGCTGCCATAGTACCTCTGAAGAAGGTTTTGAAAATACACGATATTTAAGAATGATCTAAAAGTTGGTAACTAGCTTTCTATAGCTACTGAGAAAATTGTATTCTGTTACACTTTCCAACCACATCATTCAAGGCATTCTTGGTGTACCATAAAATAATGGTAAATAAGCTCCAATGAAAATAAACCAGACAAGTCATCATCATTTTCTTCCATTATTTTTCACCATCCACACATTGAAAGCATGTCCCTATTACATTAAAAAAGTCCCTATCCATGATGTATTAAGCCTGGATCCTTGCTTATCCAGACAAATTGACTTACCAGCTCTCCCAGCTGATCAATCTGAAGAATCAGAGATTTTTTCTTGAAAAGCTAGCAGAGGATGGTAGTGTCTTGTAAAAAGAAAGGTGTGAATCATGTGTAGTATTTGAAAGCATCCAAAGATTGATATTACTTTCAAACAAACCACTTCTGCAGTTTAATCATTATACATATTAAAAAGAAAAATATAATTTTAAAAAACTGTCTTACTGAGCTACTTGAAATTTCACTTCTCACTATCATTAGTCAAAGGACAAAAACCTAACCTCTCTTGGACTCCTTCCTTTGCAAAATTCTTATGCTTAAACAGCAACACTTTTAACTGCACAACTCACTGCTGTTTGTTTGCTGTCTGTACCAGATCACTACAATCTGTCTGGGTATATTGCAATTATCATCAAATATTTTCTTAAATAAATCACTTCCTCGGTGAATCACAGAACTGATTATTCCTTTGGTATAAAACATACAGTTATTAATGTTTTTAACTTTCTACTTATTACACAAAATACCAATATCTGGTCTATTTAAAAACTAAACATGGGAAGACATTATTAACAGAATGATTTTTTTTTTTTTATTTGTAACTAGTATCCAAATGCTTTTTCTTGTAACTCTCTGAAGCAATTTTCATTACATTCAATTCTAGCATATTTCTGGATGGAACATGAAAGTGGTCCTTCTTCATGATATGAACACTATGTAGATTTGTTATCTAGATTTCAGTAGGATTGTATACATCATTATTATATATGTTTAAATAGTACTAAATTATATACAGATGATAGATTACATAGGTCCTATTTTAACTTGATAAACAATTGGAGATTTGGGGCAATCTCCTTTCTATTTACTATGTTTTCTCAGTTTTCTAATTTATACTAATAAAATGTACAAATCATTTATAGTACCAGAGTGAGTGCTGGTTTAGAGATGCACATGACTGTCTGTCTGAGATCTTTAAATGTAAGGTTATGCAGGTAGGGACTACTACTGCAAATAATGCTAGTACATCAAAGCAAGTATTCTGAATTTGCAGAACCCGTTATTTTCATTTAGTTAATGCTTTCTAAGGATAAACATAAACCAAAGCACAATAAAACACAGGTTATTTAAATTACCTGATTTTCCTGTAGCTTACAGTTCAATACGTTATCATGCAAATTGAAAAATACCTCCCTGGTTAGCTTTAAAAGCCCAATAATGAGTCTGTGTCAAAGGAAACCCTGACAGAATTGTAAGATGACTACCTGAGAAGTAATACAAATTCTTATTGCCACATACAGAGTTCAAGCCTTTTTCCCCATTAGAAGTATCTTTAACATTTTATGAATCAGAGCTATCATGAGCTTTGCATTTAAATGTGTGTAAATGGCAATTAATAGCAGGCAACTGCTGAGTTTAAATTGATTACTGTGTCTCATTTTGTGATAGCCTTAAATTTATCTGTGAGCATAAGTTCTGTAAAAAATGAATTGACTTTCTAAACAGCAAGATGTGAGGAACTTAAGCAGCTGGATGCTGGAGTCACATGCTAAATTCCCAGTAAATCACATTTTGATTTTTTCATAGAGACTGACATATGTTTAAAAGCAGGAATAGATTATAATTTTTCACTCCCTTTTCATGCACTGGTGTTCAGATAAAAAGATCCTTTAAAGATACAGAAACCAAAGGTACAGAAACAAAAAAATCACACCTAAGCATGGATGTTTTCTAGAGGAAGTTGTCCCTACCCATGGCACTGGGTTGGAAGTAGATGATCTTTAAGATCTAGTACAACACAAATCACTCTGTAATTCTCTGAAGCATTTTGAAAAACACTACAGGGGAGGGGAGAGGAAAAACATAAACTCAATTATCAATTTTGTCATCCCATTCTACTTAAAAATACAAGTTCTCAGGTTTATACAGCTGCCTGTTTTAGAGTCACATGGATGTTTCTTCTCACTCTATTAATTTCATTAGCGACAATATTAGGAAAATACAGCTAAAATCTCCAGTAAAATAAATAAAATACCTTTTATTGATGCTTTTATTTGTTTCTCTCCCAAATGAAGCACACTATGATTAATTTGTCAGAAACAGCCTGCAACAAGAAACAAACAAACAGACAAACAAAAAATTTGAAAAAGAGAAATACTAAATGAATAGTATGTCCTCAGTTTACTTTTTTTTTTTAATGAGTAATAAGTATCTGTAAATATAAATATCTGTAAAATACTCTGGCGACATTTTATTTTCAAATACAGTTCAATCTGCATTTTAAATTATCTCTCACTGTCCGTCTCATTATCTGTCTCCTCAGACTAATAACTTGGAATATTCAAATATTTAAATTTTAAAAATGTATAGTCAAAACTTATATAAATAACAAATGTTATAATGCCCAAGAACTGCAAGATGCAGTAACAAAATAAAGTACTAAAAGAATGAAACATAGCTTTCAATGGTTAATCAGTAAATACAGAAATGGAGAAATGGGGAGGGGGAGAAATAAAAGCAGACTTCCTTTCATCAATGGTCTAGAATCATGAAAACTGAAAAAAAAGAACTTGTAGTCAGAAAATATGTTCCCCTGCTATCTCACTTTTCACAACAATGAAGACTTAAAATTGCTATTGGGGAAATATATATATATATATATATATATATATACACTATATATATATATACAATATATATACACACACTATACACTGTATATACTAACTATATATATATAGTATATATAGTTTACTATAGTTTAATATATATATATTATAGTTTACAAACTATATATATATATATAGTTAGTTAGTTAGTTAGAACAGGTAGAAGTTGCAACTGACCAAAATAAGCATTAATAATTATCAGCCTCTTTCACATAATTTTCAGTAAAAACTAAAATCTGCAAAGGTAGGTATGTGGCACTCATCTGAGAAACTACTACATACAATTATTACATTACATTAAAGGAATGATTGCCTTTTTCCCTTTACCAGTGGCAACCAACAGTAATAGATGAGTTGACTAGACTATCTTAAAACAACTGTTTATATACTGCTCTTTTGTGGTGCAGCTTCTGGTGATGAAATAAACATAACTGACCTCTACCAATAATTTTTTAAGTTTAAAAGCCTTAGAGTTATCTATTTCTTCATGATACGTAGTTCTAAAAAGATGTTCATTAACAGCACTCTATTTTTATTGGGAAATCCATCCAGATTTTTATACCTACAGGATTGATCAGCCAGTAGAAGCCACTATGGTACTCAGGAATTTGCTATCAAGCAAATAAGAAGGCATGAAACTTCTGACTTCAGTGTAGTTACTATCAACTGATTTCTTTCAATTAATCTACATGATAGAGAACATTTATGTTACTAAGCTTAGCCTTTGAATAGCAGATATGTACAAGAAATAAAACTGGCATTTGCAGCTGGCCATTCATGCAGCAGGTAAACTTTTTGTTGTCTGGACTGCACAGACAGCAAAGACCTTCAGGGACACTGTTGATGGAAAGAACCCATTACAATGAAGTACACTTGTTACTAAGAGAATACAGGAGCTGAATAAATCATATTTAAATAACATTTTCATCCTTGTGTGTATAAAAATCCAACTCAGGATCTGAAAAAAAATAAAATAAAATAATGCAACTCAGAAGTTTGTAAATCAGAATTCATATTAAATGCAAATTATAAATTAAAAAGGAATTACATCATTAATTAAAATTTTATAAAGATAACAGATTCTGAGTTGGGCTGGTTTTTAACACTCAGTGCATATTATTACATTTTTTAATATGACCATCTATATAGAAGCTATTAAAGAATAAGAAATAAGACAAATACACAAGACAGAAGGTTTCTTTTTAACATAAAACTAAAATATGTAGAACGCATACTGTTTATAGCATTGACTAAGAAAGTGTATCCCTTCTGCATTAAATGCCAGGTGTCTCTGAAAACATTCATGCTTCCTTATAACAGAGTTAGCATATACTCTTTTCCCAAAAGCAAACAGAGCAAAGATTTTCTCAAAAAAATAAGTTTTGAAAGAAGAAATAACTATCTATGACCATTGTAGTTCTGGGAAAAAAAAAATAAAAATAAAAAAAATTCTTATTCACAGCAATATAATTTACTGCAAAATGACAAAATAAATGTAAAGCATTTAGAGGCTCACAGATCTCCATTGCCATATGGTATCACAGCATTAGATGAGCATAAAATAATAGCTACCTATTGTAAAGTTAATGGAGTAATTTATCTCTTAAAATGCATTTTTAAATCCCACATGAAATCATGCAAAAATTTTCTAGGAGCTAAATACCTTAGTAAGCAGAGAGCCTCAGTTGCAGTTGGCTTTACTGCTGTTCTAATGCTCATACAACATGTATTTTCAGAATACTGTAGTGTCAAGAAATAACCAGTGTCATAAATGCCAGACAATGGAAATTTTTATTATCTCTACCTAACAAAATTTTATGTCTCAAGCAGACAATTTAAATGGTATTGTAATGGGACTGCTTTGTTTGTAGTAAGCAGGAATATAAGCACAATATGAAACAACTGAGATAGAGGCAATGGAGAAGTTAAACTGTACAATCCTGCAACTGCAAACATACAGGTAACCAGGGACACTCCCCAGAGTTCAACACGTTCAGTAGCTGGGTGGAGAACTTGCCCTCCTTAGTGGAAACTGACATAAGAATATGGAGGCATGGTGGAAGATTAGCTTACAAATAAATTTCAACTTGGAGGGCCTTTTTATATCTTTTTTTCTAGTAAATAAATATATTTTTCTCCCACAGAATCACAGGGATGGAAAACTGAAGGAGGTATGTGGTAGGACCAGCCTATCTTCCACTTATGAAAAACACCCCAAATTCCTCTCCATCTTTAATCTAGTTACTACCGAACAATTGGTATTCCAGTCAGATATCTCTAGAATCCCTTCATATGCAATCTTCAGATGAAATCAAGGGACTGACTTTTCTTAAGCAGGCTCTTCTCTAAGTTTTCTTAATATTTCTTAAGACAAAAAAACACGTCTGGATCAGGGAGAAGCACTCTTCTTCCTCATATTTTCAGAAAAAAAGCCTAACAGAAGCTTACTCTATAAGTACAGTATGACACCTCAACTATGTATCTCATACACAATTTACTTTGTGCTACCACCATTCGTTCCAGCAAGGAATAAATTAGCTGCCTGTGAATCCTTTTTCCTTAGCCCCTCTATCTATTTTCATCTTGACAACCACCTCTCAAACATCAGTTCTTACTATTAAATTGGCTGGAGCTACACAGTAAATGTCACCTAACTCTCATTTAGAAGGCATGCATACAGTAAATAAAAGAAAATTATAAATAGAATATGTAAATAATTAACAAACAGTTATTTCTATTTGGAAATACATGCATCATTATTGCTGTTTCTCAAACCCGTATTCTTCAATGCATTATTCTCATTTTCTAATTAATTACAATGAAGTGTTTCCTTATTAATTTAAGAAAATAATAATAATATTGTGTAAATACAGGAAACAGTAGAAGCATTAAGTAAATTACTAAGATAACTCTTAACCAGAAACAAAATATGCAAAATCTGACACTGCCCATTGTAAGAATTGTTGGGTGCTTCTTTTTGTATTTCAGAGTTTGAAGCGGCTGTTTTGAAAAATGAAAATATCCATAACCTAATTTGAAGGCAAAGTCGTGCAAAAGACAGTAGCTGTAACCACTACATAGTAAATTTACAGTCTGTAAGTCAAAATTTTTGGCCATAACCCACTTGTTGCCTACTATATTTAATATGGCTCCAAAGTGGTTCTATTAACAATGCAGTGTGCAGAGTAAGCAATAATTCTGCCAATACACTAAAAATGATTTAGAGTAAAAATTGAAGCCACTTAGCCTCTTACACAAGATATGCTTGCAGAGTGAACAGAGCTAGAAGCAATCCAGTTACTAAATCACTCAAAATCTCAAAAATATAGATTTTCTATAATCCTTGTTCTTAATATTTTTAACTTTTCAAATATATTCACATGCAGAAAATTCAATGAAGTTCAATTTTTACAGAAGAGTTATTTTTAACCAAAATTACCTTCCTGAGATGTTACTAAAGAGAAAAAAAAAAAAAGCTAACACTAGAATTCTATTTACTCTTCCACACATAGAATGATTAAAATCTTCCCACGTGGGAACTGAAAAACTTGTTTGAGAAACATTACTCAGAATTATATTTTGCCATTAGAAACAAAGCTGAACTTCCAAATGAAAAAAATTCAGCAAACTTTTACATTCTATTCACATTCTCCATCACTGCTAACACCATTCTTACACTTTCCTTCCTTCAGATTTAAATATGATCTAAACATTATTAATAAGTCACATAACTTGTGCAAGTTGTTTTTCACTGATCGCTCTCAAATTCATTCCTGAGCATCTTTTTGTTTGTTTCTAATTTCATTTAATCTCTGTCACACTATCACTGATTTGTCCCCTCTGTTCTCCTAAGACTGGGTAATTTATTCAGCTTCTCTACATATCAAGAACATTTCTTGCACCAGAGACACTCCTCTCTTTCTCCTTAAAAAAACACTTAGCTCTATATCAACGTGTTCACAATGTTTCTGATATCTTCTGAAGCTCTTAGCTTTTATTTATCTTCTTCCCAAGAGAAAGTTAACATGCTGTGCAACAGACTTAACCACTCTAAAATCTGAATTCATCAAATTATATTCTGCATTTTCACAAATTTTAACTTTCTAGTACTTCGGAGTACATCCTCTAGGACACTCCTGTTCCAACTGCTGCTTAATCTAAATGAGACCACTAGCTCCATAAAGTGATATCTAGAATGCTACTTCCCCACTACATTTTAAATGTGTTGACGGTATTTTCAAATATTGATTAAGGGGTTGTTTTTTTTGTTTGTTTTTTTTTATGTAGCACACTGTCATAACTGAAATGGCAGTTTTTCTAACTAAAAGTTGTAAGATAAAATCAAACAAAAATATTATAAAAATGGTGATTGGTCTTAGCATGCTAAACAATTCTCCATATAGGATGCTCAGAAAGAGAATACAAATCTTCAAGAAATTCATGAGCAGCTGGGATCCCTATTTTAATTATCTAACTTCTTAGCTGGCTCTCCCTATAAAGTTCTTACCATTATAATATTTTATTATATATGTTTGACAGCAAACAGTGTTACCATACCCCTCACAGTTATCTACCTCAGATGTTTATTTCAGAATTTCCTGAAGGGAGACTTCCAGCAGAGAGAAATGCAACACTTGATTACATGAAGATCAAGCTTTCAGTGTTGATGGAAATGTAAAATCAACAAAACAAGAACATCACACATAAGATTAAGCTTAAAGTAAAAATACAAAATTTTTTGTGTTTGAATTATAGGGCCTTCTAAAAATAAAGAGATAAGAAAACAGTTTTAAACAAGGAACAACACCTCATAACATTTCAACATTTACTATCTTTTAACATTTATCTTAAATATCTACAGCATTTATGGAAAGTCATTACTGAATACTGTTATTATACTTTTTTTCTCTAAATTTTAAAACAGCAAGAAAAGTAAGGGAGGGGAGGGCTTTGTAGTTTTTTTTCTTTTTCCTTTTCTGTTTTACAGAAAAGTAATCATGGAGGATATTGTTAAAGATAAACAAGGGCCTATTCCTTAACACCCCCCAAAAAATTAGTATCTCCCAAAGTATAAAGTATATATAAAATACAAAATCTTTAAATCTTCAGATTACTAATATATCTTCATATGTAGAGTGGAACAACATTTTAATAACATGCAAGTCCACTTCGCTGAAACAAAAATAACTTTATGGATTAAAACATTCCAACATATTCCAAAAATAATTCAGTTTATTATCCTAGATGCTTTTTGTTTAATCCAAGTAATTTTAATTAATCAATCTCAGTACATTTCAGGGGCTTAAAAATTGAAAGATTAAGTAAAGGCCAGAATCAGCAAGGAGTCTCTTCTCCAATAGTTATATATTGGTACACTGGTGGCCATACAAGACTATACATAATTAAGTCCTCTTAAGGACTGTCAGTAGCTTAATGGTAGCCAGCCAGTTTACATGATTAAAGATTAACAGTGGATTAAACCTGACAACTTTCGCTTATTTTATAGTCCAGAAACTTTCTTCTTATCCATGGTAGATTACAATAACTGGCTTATTTTTTAGTTCATTGAGAGCATTGCAAAGAACACTGTCATTTGTAAGCTGCGCCAAAATAGGCACAGAGATAAAAGTATGCATGTTTTAAATAGACATACGCATGATGCATTAAGCATTTGCAAACCTATACTCTTTCTGTACATCTGTACATGTTATACTAGTTATAAGATAGGCTATCATTAAATTGACCTGTATACTAGTGAATGCAACTATGCTCACAACATATCAAGGGAAGATGAAATTCAGTTCCAGAAAACATAATTCATAAAAAATTTCCAATTGATGAAACTGAGAAGTAAAGCACTGTCAAAGAAAACAAACAGATTCTGAAGGTTGTTATGCTCCTCAGTGTGCTGTACTTTATGAGTAATCCTATTCTATAGCCTATGAACCCAAAGGGCTTCACATTCTATGCAAAATATATAGCCATAAAATTGATATGAAGAGTTTGTTATTTTCTAAAGAACTTCATTTAAACTGCAGAAGTTAGTTCATTTTCAGAATCAAAAGCCCTTCTTAATGTGACCTGTTAGAGTAGACATCATCTGAGGAAGGATTCAAGTTCCCAAAAAGTTTTGTTCTATTTTTCATCTCACATTCAGTGTGATATATATGTGTGCTATATCCCTTAGCCTAAAAAAATAATTTTCTCTTTCCATCAAATATTGTTTCATGTGCAGTCTTCCTCGTGTCACATACAAAAGGTGTCAGCAGAAATAAGGCTAAATATTAAATTTTCATCATATACGAAAGTACACAAATCACCTCACTTTTTACTGTTTTCAATATTAAAATGAATATAATTTCTACATCAGTTTTGAATTGAATTAATTTTAAAATTTTTATTAATTTCTTTTTATCCATTTGCACTAACAACAGGGCAGAACAACATCCTGAAATACTATTGCACGCTCTTTCAATGTCCATTCCTTTACAAGATAACATAATAAAGATTAATTTATCAGTGAAGAGTACTGAAATGTATATTTTAAATAGCTGTTACTATACTGGCTTATTATTTACAGATGTATTTTTTAAAGGTGATTACGTTCAAAAAAATTATTTACTGCAATACTGAAATTATTTATATACATCTGATACTCTATATGACGGTAATAATACCAACACTTACCCACTGCTTTCAAACAGATGTTTAACTTTAAACTATTGAAAACAAAGCAAAAAGATAAATATCAGTTGTCTGTTGTTGAAGGTTTGGGATGCAAAAAAAATGCTGAAATTTGTCACCCCTAGAACATTCAATTAATATTGAAATATTAAGAAAAAACGTGATCCATTATTTCTAAAGAAATAAAATATTTTTGAAAAAAAAATTGTTTAATAAGTAACATACAAAATCAGTCAAAAAGAAAGTCACCCTTTCAGCTGGTTAACTGTCAAACAGATACAATAGCTAGGAGGGAACAAAAAACTGAATGTTTATTGTTTATTCAGAATATATATTTTTTTTAAAATGCCAAGTTATTGTTCATAGATCAAAAATGATTTTAACTGTTACAATCAAAAATCAGAAATCAGGAATCTACTTCATTGCTGGAAATTTCTTCCATAAATACAATGTTTTTGTGTTAAATTCGTTATAGTTATTTACATATTTTAAGAAAAAGAACTAACAATATTTAAGAAAAATTAGCAATTGTTCTGTAGCTGACCACACTTGATATCTGAGGCATGTAACCTGAACTATCATTGTCAACTACATATTCTAATACTGCTATTTATTAGAACACAGAGACAAATAACCCAGCAATAACCATCAAGAATAGAAGTTGATTCAGACAGCTGGTAGAGGTTTTCCATTTTTCCTAGACGCCCTATACTGCCCTACTATTTTGGCTTCCTATTCGTTCCTATTTCTATTCTACTCATAAAAGCTTGCCTAAAAACTTGAGTTTTTCCCATGACTTGTTCACAATGCATCCAAGCCTGCAATGTCATTTCTTTCAGATGTGTCAATGGCTTCTTACGATTTCTCACAAATGAGAATATGCCAACAAGAGCCCTTCCACAATTTTTATACAACTTCTTCCTCAGAAACTTTCACATTTAGCAATTTCTGGTGAAATAAATAGTCAAATGTCTTTCAAAGTATTACATCAATTAACATGGTCCCAGAAATTTCCTAACATATGTTTTTTCTTTAAATCAACTCTATAAAGTAGTGTGAAATGTTTTACAGTTCAGTAACTGCACCAATTCTATCACTCAATCAGAATAAAATAATTTATGAGTGTAATTATGATACCCCGAAATACTTACTTTCAGAGATTTTATTAGACAGAAGACTGTTTCATGTGACCTATTTCTAGAGCAAGGCAATGATACAATTACTGATCTACTAAAATATGATTTATTGGTTTTCTAGGCAGCTCAGTTACACAGATACACTAACTTCCTCATTTTTGTATAATGTTTGGATTTGATGGTCTTGTTATCAGGACTAAATGGCTGCAATGTAATGGATGAAGTGGAGTAGTACTCCCCTATTTGAATAAAAATCTTTATTTTTTAAAAAGTAATGATATTAGAGAGACCATTACATACAAAAATTGTTGTAAAAACTTCATTCATAGAATACACAGAAGTGTCTGGTACAGACATGAAAGTCTTGTTCCATGTGCTGTACTTCAATTAATCAAAGATTTGTAACATGCATCTGAAATCTAACTAAACCAAATAAAAAACACTTTTACCACTAACTATAAAGAGGTCTAGACCACTAACATATTTACATGCCTATGGCTACAGGTTAGTTATCTTTGCCCCAGTGCCATTTTAATGGAAATGCTGAAAACAAAAAAGCTAGTAGTTGTCTGTTAGAAGCTGCAGCAAGTTTCCTTAATCTCTTTGACACTAAACAAGAATGTTTTCAGTATTTCTCTATATCCTAGTTCTTTAGTGGACTGACATTTTAAAGTTAGAAATACGAAAACTTGATTAGAAATATCTAATGGGAGAAGAGGCCAAGCCCCACCTAGCCATAAAATCCCTTTTATATATAATATATATATAGTTTTAGATAGCTGTAAGGTCAAGAAGCTGAAGAAAGCATAGAACTCCCAAATTTCATTTTAGCACTTTAGCTTCACACTTAAAACTATGTAATGTTAAACAAAACATATTTTTAAAAGTTCTTTGAATTTTTGTGTAAAAATATGGAATGCATTTATTGTACTTTATACTTTCAGAGCAATCCTCATAAATAGAAATCAATAACAAGAACTCTGAAAAAATTTGGCATATAATTATCAAATTTTTCATCAGCCACATAAATATTTCCTTTCAGTGGATGACAGCTAATACAGAATGAGGTCATCATATGATCTTGAACTTTAAGATACATTAAGCAAGTGAAATATATATATTAAGGACTATATACTACATCTGGAAGTAGAGATACAGACACTGTAACAAAAATAAAAAAATAACCTATACAATAAAAATATACATAGGAAAGCAGAAGAGCTTTCAGAAGAGTTTGTGATTCCAAAAATTTGTGGTAAAAGATTTGATTCACCACCATTCTGTTTCTACTTCTCTGGTATTTATATAACTTTCCCAAATCATAATTTGCTCTTTCAGTTTTAAAAGCAGAGAAAGAAACTAAATTTAATGCCATAGTGATTCAACCGTTGCCTGCTTTATATGACAAAAAAAGAAAAAAAGGACCTTATTAGTTTTAGATTTTGTTTTTAGATTTTTAAGATTACAGAGATATTTTGCCCTTTTATTCACATAACACTACTGAACTGGTGTGAAAACCAAACTAGCCAGCAGAGTCAAAATATAGTTCACTACTCATGCACTGACCTTAGTATAATCTTACAAAGATAACATCTTTGGTTTTTTATGTTGTGTGCCCCGGTGGCGCAGTGGTTAAAGACGCCGCCTTGCAACACTGGGGCCCGGAGTTCGAATCTCCCCTGTGGCGCAAGTGGTAGAAGTGCCGCTCTGCTACACAGAGGCTCGAATCCCGGAGGCTGGACTCGATGATCTCTAAGGTCCCTTCCGACCCGCACGAAACTATGAAACTAAACTATGAAACTATAAAGGTTGTATTTTGGAGAAAGAGATTTATTTAATACTAGCCCTAAATAATAATAAAAGAAGAACTCCATCAACTGCAGATGCTATTTATATTGTTTCTTCATTAGGTAGGAATCCTGCAAGTGAAGAAAGTCAAATACACTATTATAAGTTATTTTGCATAGACAAATATGTGTTCAGATTTCCTTGGAATCCAAAATAATGTTGAGCTGGGAATCATATCTACACCCTTTGACCAAAGTTCAATATGTACATTTTCTCTAATTCTTATTTTCCTTTCAAATTAATTTCATATTTACTGTATTTTCAATTACAAGGTTAATTACTAGTGTCCTAGAATTCCAGTCTTAACAATATTATGTTATGTGCCCTGAATGCCAGTATCTGGATTAATTGTCAGCATCTTGTTCTTTCTAGCCTGTAGTCATGAGCAAATCAAAAAGCAGTTTAACCAAATGGGATCTTTTTCATGCTTAATGTTTTGCTCAAGGACTTGAGAGCTACGAGCGGTGTTCATTATATGTGCCAGGAGTTGGTACAGTTGATTTCACAGGTAGAAAATTCTAATGAAACAGAAGGAAAAAAAAATACACCAATGAAAATGTAAACAAGTGTTTATATCAGTATGGTACTCCTTTCTGTATGAATGTAACTTCAAAGCCATGACAGCTACCAAGTTGAATCTTCAACTGTGTATTAACTGCAAGCATTAACACCACTTGTTTGTGCAGAATACTTTGTATGCCAAAAAACACAAATCTACATTTAATACGCAAAAATTTTCTTCAGTCAACCTGTGTATTTTGTGGTATATTCACTGGTATATCTTCAAAGCTATATATATATGTACTAGAAATGCTATATATTTGATTTGCAATCTATAGGAATGCAGTTTCTATACATAATGGACATTTTATGCAATACCACAGAAATCAAGACATTTTTATACCTATATACTTACATACCACAAGTTAACTAGCAGACACCTTAGCACCTGATATAAATCCTCAGCATGGTGCACAATCCCTGGCCGACTGAAATTATTACACTTAGCTACATCTAAGCTACATAGCTTAGCTTCATCTAAGCTTCATAGAAGTCCCACAAAAAGCTGTAGTTTTTCCTAAGCCACATGACTTTCAAAATCTTATTCAAAACTCAACAAGTAATATTCCTCCAAGTAACCACTTTCTAATCAACAATGCAAACAAGTAAAACAATTTAGACACGCACACTTGGGTTTAGACTTCTATTTTATTCACAGAATCACAGAATTATCAAGGACGGAAAAGACCTAGAAGATCATCCAGTCCATCCATCACCAATACTTCCCAGGTAAATCATATCCCTCAACACAACATCCAAAAGTTTCTTGAACACCCCCATGGTCAGAAACTCCACCACCTCCCTGGGCAGTGCATTCCAATGCCTGACCACCCTTTCCGAGAAGTAATATTTCCTAATGTCCAGCTTGAATCTCCCCTGGCACAGCTTGAAGCCATTCCCTCTAGTTCTATCACTGATTACACAAGAGAAGAGGCCAACCCCCAGCTCACTACAACCTTTCATGAATCTATTTTGCTTTGGAGAAGACAAGGTCAAATTTAGGGGTTAACACAGCAATCCTACAGAAGAGCACTGCTTTGTTTTTTGTTGCTGTTAGAATATAAATGTAACAAAATAATCTAATAATAAATCTTTATGCTTGAATGCAAAACAAAAAGTTTACTAGCCATCGCCATTCTATCCCTGTAATAACAAATAATATTTCATATTATTTTATATATTTGATATATATATATTTATATATATATATTATATATATAATTTCTCAATAAATTAGGTAATTTATTGAGAACTTTAGCAAAGCAGGTTGAATAATTCAACCTAAAATTATTCCACAATTAACAACTAGCATCTGCCTTTCTGTCTCACATGATGAAAAGTTATTGGCACATGCAAAGCTGGGTGCTGGTGTTGTCATCACTATTTGAGTCTACATAACTGAGAGCATAATCACATTTTAAGTGTACAATAAATCACATATAAGTAAAATGAAAATAAAATGTTACTCGTATAAAACATAAAGTATGGATCTATTGTCAATACAGTATTTGCATAAACTACTGAGGTTTAATAGCAAGAAAACTCTTAGTACTCTAATACTTTTGTTAAACTGTAACTAATGACTGATTTGTAGTGCTTTCTTTCCACCTTACAAAACTAAAAAGAGTATACATCTGCAAAACTTCTTTATGCTACTGCAATGTAAATTGACTTTAACCTGCTCTGACATGTATTCTGTCTTTAAATAAATAAATGACAAACATTTGTCCTAGCTAAAGAGAATAGAGAATCGACTAATCAACTCTTCATCTGCAAAAGTAAAATGAAAAACAGTGCTTCAAAATGACATACCTTATATAATTAATTAAAAAATCTAAATCAGAAGTATCTGATAAATACTGTACAAACTGTAAACGCACACCAGCATTATTTTATATAGTAAAAAACAATATTTAATCAAACAACTATGGACAGAGCTGTTTTTTTCTTTAGCTTGACACTCTTGCACCAGTTCTGAATTTGAATAGCAGGAAAAGTGTTTGAGATGTACATACGCCTTTCTGCCAACTTTGCTCAATTTCCAGTAACATCTGTTTAAAAAAATGTCAGAAGTTACAAATGGCATTCAGAGCAATATGCAGCAACTCAGAAGAAAATATATTTTGAAGAACTCTGAATAATATCTTATCTGGGAGCCCTTCATTTATAATCATAATGCACTTGTTACTTAAAATACATAACATAGGTGGGAGCAGAAATATTTTAATTTTCTAAGTTAGACAGTATCAGATTGATAATGCATATTAAGATTTTCCCACTCCTTCTACAAACCTTATTGACCCATTATGTTCCTAACTAGGCATGAGAAGTATTCCAGAAATTGTAACATTTATTGTAAAAATCACTTTATTTCCATTTGATTCAAAGGAAAATCAATTACTACTATTTTTACTGAATATTAATAAACAACATTGATTCTCTCTGACAATATGCCTCGTGCAGTATTCTCCCTCACACTGAAACCATGGCAATGAAGAAAAACAATATCTTAATTACCAACTAAAAATACCCATGAAATGGTGTCCAGTTTTTAAGATAATAAGATTAACATAGAAGATTCTAGGAAAAAAAAAGACATTTATTGCCTAGTAAACATTTTTAATCTTTTTAGAATTTCTAATGGTTACAAATTTTAATGACAGTAAAATCTGAATGTGTAAAACACACTGATATATTACTCATAGTGTTATCTCAGCAATCTTGAGGAAAAAAAATATTTCTATCATCTATTTTTCTTAAGGTATATCCAAGTTCTGTAAGACAACAGAATCTGAAAAATCTTGCAGATATTATGCTTCAGTATATGATTAATGCAACATAACAAATGAATTAGAAGATACCAGTGATGTTATGTTGCATGTTATCTTTTAGGAACATGTATTTTTCTTAAGAATTTGTTTTGATTTATAAGATCTGATTACATTACAAGATTTCCTTGAAGTATAAAAAAGTGTTTTATGCAGATTATTCACTCCAGTAGGCAAGAATTAATTTTGGTCTGAGCAACTCTGAGATAAAAAGATTTGCATACTGTTCATGTTTCACAGATTTTAATCATTCTAATATTTTCCACCCTTCCATTAAACTGATTTTGCAATGTAATCTGTCTTACTGAGCCATTCATGATGAAGCAGAATACAATGATTATGTATTAGTTTCAGAATTTTCTAGTCTAAAAAGTGGTAGGAATGTGTATAAAAAAAATGAGAACTAATTAACTACATAAGAATCTTTACTGTCAGTATGTATTTAATGCAAGAAAATGTTTCTAATCTGTAAGAAATGCAAAACATGAAAGAAATGCAAAATTTTTTATGACATTGAGAAAGGACCCACAGGTATCATGAAGTTCAACTCCCAGCTCTACACAGGATCACACAAAAATCAAACCCTATGTCTGAGACTGTTGTCCAAACCCTTCCAAAACTCCTGTGGTGTGGGGCTATGACTACAGCTATAGGGAGACTCCTCCATGCCTAAACCCCTCTGATAAAGGACCTCTTTCTAGTCCCCAACTTGCCCCTACTCTAAAGGAGTTTCTCTGCTACTGATATCTTATTTTGTTCTCTTCTCTAAGATTTTCTGACCTTTTTAAACATTTTCACAAATACTTCATCAAGCTAGTGTTGAACTATATCCTGCAGTAGATCCATCAAGGAGTTGGACAGAACTATTTCTGTCAGGCTCAGGATAGCACCTGGACTGCTCCTACAAAAGCCACAACTGCTACAAAAACATTTTTCCACATTCTTCATACAAGTAGCAATTAATGGAAATACTAAGACACAAGAAAATAATCCTCAAGAATTTACCTACTGGGTAAAAACCAACTGACTCAATCTAAACAGAAGCATGTATTTAGAACATAATGAATAAAGATAGGTAAATACAGGTGATAATTTACGTTTTCACAGTCATATTTTCTCATAATCCATACTAACTTCAGTAGTAATAATCAGACACTTATTCTGGGGGGGGAAAGAAGTCTTTATCAACAACACATAAATATTTGTTTACCTAAAGAATGTTTAAAACCCACTGTAGTACCCTCAATGTTGTCTGACAGCAGAAACTACTTTTACCATTTGAAACCTGTGTCTCAACTCCAGCTGCATCTGGTAATTTTACTTATTCCTTAAGAAAAAAAAAAAGTACACAGTTACAGCATGGTTGCATTAATGCTACCTTGAAAAACTGTAATCAGAAAATTAGGTTACCTTGCTTTCAAGCATATCAGTCATATTATGTGCATTCTATTTTGCTTAGACTTTATGCTTTTACTTTAGTATCCTATAGCTTGATAAAGCTCTTAATAGTTAAATGTTTACAGTTTAGTATTTACCTTACTAAATACTCTACACAACATACAAAGTCTGGCTAGTTAACATTAAGGAAAAAGAAATGCGTTCTTTATTAAGTGTTACTTATTTGTACTCCTTTCTGATAAACTCTCTGACAGTCAAGAGATGCTCATAAATCCCCAGCAAGAGCTATCTGTAGTCTTCATGCCCACAATGTTCTGTAAGACAGCCATTAATTGTAAAAGTGTGCACTGTTCTCCTCCCCTTCCTCCTTCCTTTTCTTTATATTTTAGGAATACAACTTACAGAAGACAGCAGTGATGCAGTGCTCAGTATAAAAAATAATTACTTCAATTAAGATTTCTATGCTGGCCACATAATTCAGAAATTTACTGATAGAAGAACTTGCTCCTGACTACCTATACTGGACTTCACAATGCTTTAAAAGCCAACTCCAGGGCCAAGAAGAATGCAAACAGATGCCTAAGATGTGAATATCTGCCAATGAGGAACAGTTAAATGTGCAGCACACCCACTCATAAACTAAAGAGGCTCCAGAGTTCCCCAAAGGAAAAATTAAAACTCAGAATTATGTCTGATTTTTTACTACCTATAAACACAAACTGCTCATTTTACAATATAGACATGGGATAATAATCAGTAATATTTAGAATAATATTAGAGTACAGTAAGTCAAACAATTAGTAAAGTCTGTCCAAACAAAGCTTTGAATAGCTAATATTCATCTATTTTTGAAGTTATCAATGTGTCAAAAATATCATTTCTTTCAAACAGTAAACTTTTTAAAAATAAAAGCTAGAAGAAAGATATTGGGGACACAGTTAAGTAACGTAATAGTTCTGGATCTGATAAACAAAATTTTCAAGATAATGATTTTTTTCATTATAAAAGTCAAGAAGTCTTCACAAATTTACAATAAAATTATATTGTTTAAAGGACCTTATTCCTAAAAATTTGACTTATGATAAATAAGGAAAAACATTTTTCTAAAACGGCAAAAAAGGAAAATGATGAAGGTAAATATGGAATGAAAATAACTGAAGTAGAAGCACATACAAAGATATGAGAATTTCTCAGCCGCCATTGACATTAATACATTTTTCTTAATTTTAAGGTATGGAATTTACTGTGGCAATTAAAACAACATATATTGCATCTTCTGGACTGACAAGATATCATAGATTCTAAAAACCTCTCAAGATATATTGGACATTATAAATATCACAGTATTTTGTGAAAATTACTTTTCCCTACAGTATAAACATTTCCTTCCATGAAAATTATGTTCCATGCTATGGAGACATTCACTTAACTGTGGTGTTGTTTATTTGCTTGCATGTCTCTACCATTTTGTTGTCCTTTAAGGCATGCTTTCTCCAAAGGGATTGTTTCCATAATGCATTACACTGACAGAACAAAAAATTAAACTTCTGCATGTTTCTACTCTAATAACTGCCAAATAACAGTTTTGGTATTAATAACTCTTACAATACTTCCAGCCATTTGTATTTTCTACACTATGAAATTTAAAGCAGCTCAACACAGTGTTAATGTCATGAATTGCTGAACTGTTACTAAGAAGTTCATACAAGCAAATACAGACAAAAGCAAACCACACTAAGCTTATTTCAAAAATTCTCTTTGAGCTTTGCTGACTGCAAAAGTATTTTTAAACCTTTAATTGTTGTCAAATCAGTTGCACTTAAGTATTAGCAAATATGCAAAATTAAAATCTTATTCCCAACCCCTCCAAAAAAAAAAACATACAATGTGAACTACTATTTACATACACTTTGCCTATTTGCACTAGCTAAATTAAGATTCACTGTGCAAAAGATTAAGTTAAACTGCACAGTTCTAAGTATTTTCCCCTACACTGATGGAGCAAACCTAAAGTTTGTATTCTGAAGAAGCCAAGGTTCAAAATACCTTCAAACACACAATCACTTACTAGCAGCCTTTCAAGATGCTAAGTAAGGGAACATTTCCCACTGATCAAATAAGAATTGCATTAAGTATTCAGACGTGCATGAAGACCAAGTTCCAAATGTTCTTAAGCCACCACATCAAAACAATTTTTCAGGACCTTAAAAAGTGTATGATAAATTTTAAACGTAATCCCTTGATATGAAGGAAATTTCTCATGCTTCTACAATGTTAACGCAAGTATAGCCAGTGCTGCACTACAAAAATTTGACTTCAATAGCAGTAAGAGTGACAGTAGGAACCATGTCATATAAGTCCAACTGAACACACCCCGTGACCACCAGATGTGGTTTAACTAGCTCTGTTTAGATGGGGAGAAACTAAGCTGCACTAAGTGCAATGCAGAATTGTCTAAAGCAGATTAATACTGATTTAATATCTCCCATATTCTGAAACAACACAAGATCTGCCTGTGATCTTCAGAGACTCACTCTAGAAGCTGGTGGGTACAAATCCAAAAATCTTAAAGAAGAATTGAACAAAAACTCTTCCTCCAAAACCAGACCAAAGGTTTAGTAGACAAAAATATCCTGCATTAGTGTTACATGTCAGATTTTTCTTGGATTCCGATATTCCAGACCAGGAGGTACTTTGATCCAAATTATGGCATAGCTGTAGATATCCTACGCTTATTAGGATTTAGCCATATTAAATGATTGGCAAAGCAGCATTAATTTTTCAGTAAAATTATACTTTTACTGATATTAATTATATTTTACTAACAATTTTACTTACAGTGACATATTGCAAATGTAACAAAATGTGTTGGTAAATATATTAATTCTTGCTTTCTCGGTCTAAAAGGGGATTTATGAAACTTCATGTCATAGGAGATCATTCAGAAGCTTGTTCAAGGAAAAAAAAAAAAAATCAAGGAAAAAAAAAAAAAATCTTAGTCTAATACACCACTGAAAGAAATCACAGTTTTAATCAAGAAAATATTGTAAGTCACAACACGAATTCCACTTGACACACTTAGAACACAGTACAAAAAATTGGTAATTCTGAGGACAGGGCCTGAACAGTTTGAGAAGTTGTCCAACCTAGACCAGTTGGACCAATCGCTGGTAGGAAATGTGATCTAGTCTACCAAATGTGCACTATGACACAAACCTAATGTATAAAGAAGGTAAACTGAAACAGACTGTCCTTGTCTGAATTGAGATCACATTTCTGTGAGTACAATATTTAAGCTGAAAAATAGTTTTACACAGATGTAGGAGAATTTTCAGGAAGATAAATTATTTTCCTCATTTACAGAAAAAGAAGTCTGAGTAAGAGATTAAAGCATAAAATATTTCTTGAATCAATGAAATACACACCCCCCCAAAAAATAATTAAAAAAAAGCAGCAACCAGAGAATATTTATTCACAAAAAAAAAAAAAAAAAAGGAAAATAAGCATGCATTGAAAAACAGCATAAACAAGTACTCTGAAGAATACTTGAAGGAGATACTGATAAACGGCAGATCAAACATAAATGTTACAGTGCTTATAGCTGAGCATACAAGTGCCGTTATAACATGTTAAGAAAAGCTCTGAAAGAGTTTATCTCATCAGGTTAAACAGCAGCAAACAGCATTCAAATGACGTATCTTACATATCTTTCCCAGAATGTTTTAGCAGCAATACTTGTATAATTTGACAAGTACTAACATACAAGGTAACTAAAATTCATTATACAACCCACATTCAAATAAAAATCTGTCTTTGTTTCAGCTGGGATGAACTGTTTTCTTCAGAGTGTCTGGTATGATGCCACGCTTTGGCTCTTGGAGAAAAACAATGCTGATAGCACAGCAATGTTTATATTTGCTGCTAAGCCGAGTTGTACAGAGCCAACGCCATTCTCAGTAAAGGGCCCACGTAGCTGGGAGGAAGCAGGATTAGGACATCTGACTTAAACTGGCCAAAGGGATAGTCCATCCCATATGACATCATGCAGAAGGAGTCTTAAAGGCTGTGAGAGTTCACCTCTCTCTCTTCCTCTGTTCAGAGGCTAGTTGGGCAACACTCAGGGTGTGCTGAACAATTCCTTGTGCATCGCTTAAATATATATTTTTTTCATAGTTTTTATCATATTCCTTTCCTTTATATTAGTAAATAGTTCTACCTCAACTCATGAGCTTTACTGAGTTTTTTTTTTACTCTTTCCCACAGCCCACTACAAAGGAGGAGTGAAAGAAGAACTTTGTGGTGCTGTGTGACCAGGCAGGTTAAACCACAACACTGTCATAGGAAAATGACCAGCATCTACTATATAAGAGGTAATAAGAAGTTAATTAATGAATAGTTCTTAGTTTTAGTAACTACGTACATTACAGTTTCACTTTTAAAATCCATGTACTTCAGATTCCCTCAGGGGTCATTACAAAGCACTTATTTTACCTACAAATTTCCATGTATAATTTGCAAATAATCACTGAGCATAAGAGCAAAATGTAGCCTTACAAAAAAAACAAAAAAAAAAAAACACTGATTCCTGTTGCTAATTCTCAAGTGCACAAAAAATGTTTCAGGTATCAATGATAACAGAAATATATCAATCTGACTTTTGAAGTCACTGTTAGCTGTTGCCAAATACAAATATCTTAAAAGAATATGCAGTTTGGCTTTTTTCTTTAACAAAGAAAAGTAACTGCATTTGAATACACCATTATGAAGCTCCTAATAATACTAATTGTTCTATCATTTTAAATATGAATTATCATACACCATTTTCAAGTGCTAAATTTAAAAGTATTTGTTTTGTCAAAGCATTAGGAAAACATATCACTACAGAGTCGATGATTCTAACTAACATAGAGATTATCCACCTTCACACATTCACATCAGAATGAAAGTGATTCAGGTAATTTTCATCTACATCAGGAAAGCCGAGTGTTAAAAAAAAAAAAAAAAAGATGAAATCATTTCTGAATGAGGGAATCAAAGATGAGAGAGACAGAAAGGATGTGTGAAAGAATGAAAAGAGTGTAAGGCAAAATGAATAGAGGATGGTATCAGTGAAAACGAACATGACGGGGTTTCAAATAAATATAGTACATTATCTGCTTGTATAGAGGCAAAAAAAAACTTACAAGCAGCAGAATAATGCTAGGCAATAAATCACCTTCACATAGGAGGGAAGAATGAGTGAATGCTATGTGGTGTATACCATTAAGGCAAGATCCTGAAGAAAACAGTGTCTTCATACAGTTAAGGACTGTATAATACAAAACCACAAACCTATTTTAGAGTTACCTGGGCAATCTTAAATCAAAGATCATTCTGTAAATAACATGATTATATGCAAATATCCTTGATAGGTACAAAACGTGATCAGTACTGTTGGGTAACCTGAGATCATAAATATACATAGAACATGTTAAAGACAGTAAATTATTTCTCAAAAACAGAAAAGATGAGTAAATGTTAGTGTTTCCATAGGCTATGGCAATAAATCCCACCCACCATTTTTCATGCTCAACAAAATATAGACCTATAAAAACAGAACGAAAAAATAAAAATAAAAAATACAGCAACAGCAGTGAGAAACTGCACTTCTCAGGAGACAAACTATTGAAGTTCCCTTTTTGTGTCAACCAGAATTAACTGTAATAAGCTATCCATACTGCAGGTACATATTCCATTGCTGTCCAATTCATCTGTTGTGCATACAACTTGAAAGTTAGTTCTAGCATGCGTTAAGTGTATTACTTCTGACAACTTCACTAACAATGTTCTTCACCAATATCTAAAAACTATTCTTATAATAAAAACTGTTCTAGAATTTACCACCAAAAATGGCACAATTATTTATCTTTTAAACATAAATTGCACAGACTGTTCTTCTGACATGAAATATAACCTTTCCAGCAGATAAGGTCACATCTTCCTAATGAGAACAGTTTCTGTTTGTTACTTAGATAGGCACAAACAAAGAGTGATGTGAACTACAAAAACACATTTGCTTTTAAATTCTACTTCAAAAGTCATATCACTTAAAATGTGTATCTATACATAATATTCACAGAAGGTAACTAAAAGAAATAATTTAACCACAAATTAGCAAAGAAAAGCTGGATAAAATCAGAACCTGAGAATCAATATACTTAAGTTTCAATTATGGCAAAGAACTTTCCAGTAGGCAAAAGCTTAATTATTTGGAAAGGAAAAGAAAAAAAAAAATCCATTCATAATAATGATGCTTAAATAAAGTCAATTCTTTGTCCAGTGAAGAAAATACCATCCAAAAACACTGTTCCTAAAATTAACACAGATTTTATTTTTTTAGAAGCCACTCAAAGATCTATTTTATGGTCAGCCTTTCTGGAGATTCAACAATTTAATTTGTATGATACATTCAAAGATATATATTCTAAGTATCTTTATAAGGAAAAGATTTACAGACCAGCATACAGCAAGAAAAATCAGTAAAGAACAACACCTAGACAGTGGTAAATATTCATCCCATTTATAGTATAAAAGTTACTGTTGATGTCACAATCTCTGTCACAAAAAAAAGTAGGATGGTAGGGAAAGGGGGAATAAGAGCTTGGGGATTTACCAAGGAATTTACTAACACCTTGGAGGGGGAAGAGGATTATTTCTTCACTGGTAAATTTATTCATTTTTGCATTTCAGAAAATGTACCGGGGGGAAAAAAAATCTAGTGCCATCATCAGGCTTTCTAATTGAAATTAGTTTGCCTCACATTTGTGAGAGCTTTGTATTAATATCAGACAGACAGTAAACTTTTTTTTTTTTTTTTGCAAAAACTCCAAAGTGGAATAACAATTATAACACTGCTAACATTGGAAAAACATGTATAACTATTTCAAAGCTTTGAACAAAAGCAATCTTTGGTGAATAATTCATTCAGAATGTTTTATCAAAGATGTTTTCAACCATTTCGTGGCTCTGGGCAGCCTGGTCTACTGGATGGTGACCCTGCCCATGGAAACTAGATGATCTTTGAGGTCCTTTTCAACCTAGGCCATTCTATGATTCTGTGATTTAACTCCTGCTGTTTAAACAGCAGTGATGATGGCAGTAAGGAAACAAAGCTTTTACTTCTCCAAGCAACACAATTATGCCTTCTGCCTTGAGTTCTTTAAAAAATAAAAATAAAAAATAAAAAGTTTCATTTCATTTCTACAGAATGTAGCCCGGTTGTAATTAAAAAAAAGATGAAGTTTGCACCTAGAATTTGGATTAAAAATACGATTGACACTTAGCATTACTATAAGATATACTCTAATCTTTTTTCTAATGATAGTAAACAACTCAAGTCTGTTTAAAACACTTTCACATTCTTAGAGCTGGTAACAAAAATAAATACTAAAATAAAACCACTAAACATAAACTATTATTTTTCTTTGGACAACCTGAAATAGCCCAAAAAACCATGAAACAGAGACTTTACAAGAAATAACTAACTAGTTTATACCAGTCAGAGGAAAGAGCCTGATACTATCAGACTTCTTATAAATATTTTGGTCAATTTCTACAAGTAACTATGTATCAATGTCCTGTACAGAATGATGACTTTGCCCGTCCTCCAGGTATGCCCAGAGGGCAATGTAGGCTATAATGACCCATCTGTTCACTACTGGCAACTAGAAAACTACTAATGAAGACAGATGTGGGTCACCCTGTACAAGAAGGCTGCAGGGTGTTAATGAATCCACCTAATGGTCACTACCTGCCACTGCTGACTGATTGATGAGCAAAAGGGTTAAGCTTCAAAAGCAAAGATAAGTATTTCAGGTAATCATTAGTCTTGTTAGTGTATCTGTCACACTCCATAATATATACATACATACAAACTTTAATATTGTCTTTTCCTGTTTCAAAACAAAACACAAAAAAGCTTCTATTATTTTTCTTCAGACAGCCTGAAATATCCTGAAAACCATGAAAAACCTTATGAGAAATTCATACCTTTACCACCCAAAGAAATAAAGAATCCAGTATTCAAGGTAATTTTTAAACAAGATACCTGATACTAATTAGAAAGGAAAAAAAAAAAAATCTTGAAGGAAATAATTACCAATTGCAAAGTTCTGTAGGTATTCACACATCATAAAAGATATCATCTGATAGCTGCATAAGAAGAAACATTTACAGAGAGCTTCATTTACACAGGCTACAACGTAAGGGATTTTGTAATGATCACCACATGAGATAGTTATGACTCAACCAATTTAGACAACTTCAAGTGAAGGTGATGGCATCATAAAAAAACAGCTACTTAAGAACATATCACTGATGCAGATACAACCATTAATCAATTCTAGTGAGCTAATATCAAAAGTATTGCAATGGAAAAATCTAGAGAGGAAATTCATGATATAAAAAAAAAAAAAAAGAAAATATACCTTATAGTGAGAAGTGTTATGACTTCGAGTTACTGTGAGGTGAAACCTGCAGAGAATGTTACCACATGCACTTTGTTAATAACCAGCTGCAATAAAGCAAACTCACAACACTACCTAGAAGCATACAGGAATAATAAAATGTTAAGAAGTAAAAAGTAAAGTTAGTAAAACAAAGAAGTAATTTCTATTTAATAACTCCTGAAGATAAGTGGATCTTTTACTCTTAGACTCTATTCATTTACTTTCTGGATACCACAAAGAAAACCGATCAATTTAATTTCTGATGCAACTCTACTAAGAAACCCAGAATAAACTTAATCACTGCAAATCACTCTCTGGGAAATATTATCACAGAATCGTAGGGGTTGGAAGGGACCTCTAGAGATCATCGAGTCCAACCCCCCTGCCAAAGCTGGCTCCCTACACCATGTCACACAGGTAGGCGTCCAGGCTGGTCTTAAATATCTCCAGAGAAGGAGATTCCACCACCTCCGTGGGCAGCCTGTTCAAATCTCAGTACCAGACTCTGGGAAATACCACTAATGACCGGTTGCCAGCTGGATTTAACTTCATTCACCACCACTCTCTAGGCCCAGCCCTCCAGCCAGCTTCTTACCCAGCAAAGAGTGTACCTGTCCAAGCCATGGGCTGCCAGCCTCCCCAGAAGAATATTATGGTGAACAGCATCAAAGGCTTTGCAGAAGACTGGGTAGACAGCATCAGCAGCCTTTCCCTCATCCACCAGGCAGGTCACTCGATCATAGAAGGAGATCAGGTGTGTCAAGCAGGATCTACCCTTTGTGAAACCCTGCTGGCAAAACCTAATCCTCTGGTTGTCCCACACACAGCTAGTGATCTGCTATAATTACATGACATACAAGTGTGGTGGGGGAGGAGAAAATGCCCTTTGAAAATCTTTCAATTTTCTTATATTCTGCCCTTAAGACACATAGAAAAAGCAGTCGCACATTTTGTTTTTCAAAGACATCCATCTTCAGAGTCAGACAAGCAAAGCAGACCATTATCTTCTACAACAGTTAGTAAAATAATATTGAAAACTGTAAAATAATAATTAAAAAACTGTATATTCAGAAGCTAATTATCAGCAACTAATTTTGAGAAAACAAATCAGGTGGCAAAGGCTGCACCCAGAACACAGCAGCAGTAGTGCTATGAAGTACTAGCAGCAAGTGAATGTATTTTTACTCTCAGTATGTCCTGAAATTCATAGGAATGTATATGCTGCCAGTTCAAACCATATGTATGATTAAAGACGATAATGAAATGGGAATTGATCTGACTACTTCACATCTTCAATCATTTCCTATTAAGACACTGGGCCTTACTAAATACAAAGTCAGAATCTGCTGATGTGCTTTGCTAACATGTTCACAAAAAAAACAAGTTTACTAAAAAATAAAAGGATCTACAAACATATTCCAGATACCCAAGGCCAAAAAAAAAAAAAACAAAAAAAAAAAAACTAGTCACATTATGGAAGGAAAGCAGAAGTTTCCTTCTGTTGCTAGGAATCAAATTCACAAACGTTTGATAGCAACCCTCCATAAGGCAGCACGTTCGCACAGATCTGTGTCAGGCCAAAATTTTTCTTCCCCCTCCCCCAGCTACATTGTAAAAGGATCTAGAAATCACAATCTCTCATTAATCTCATTGTTTTCCTCTAAACTACCTCTGATTTCTCTGCATAATGTCAATTTGAATGCATTAAATGTGACACAGCACTTCATATGAAGTACTGCTCTATGTACCACAGCTGGTAAGTACTAGTTCACACACCTTCCAGGATGTATTTCCATGTACACATCCTAATATAGCATCTGACTTTATCTTTTTTAATCAATATTGCATAATTTTTTACTCAAATTCAGCATAGAACTGCTGGTCTTTTGCATTTTTCATGGTATCCATACTAAGACCACCTCTATATAATATGAGGATTATTAATAAGAAATTGAAAGTATTTCTCCAAGCTTTGATCATTTTTGTTGATGCTATATGAGAAGTACTACCAAATGAAATTCAAGTTTCCTGTTCTTTGTCCAAAATGATTAAAGATGTTATTTTGTACTTGTTCAGTGGGAATTATTACAACATGAATTCAAAAGTTTAATTTCCTTGCATAAAGCATCTTAATGATATTAATATAACTGAAGAAACATTTTTATGAACTTTTCACCACAGAATGGGAATATAGTAAATTTTAAGTATCATCCAGATCAATGCCTTGTATTTTTCGATTAAGTCTACTGTTCTTTTCTGAAGTTACAGTGTGTCACTTATGTCCTCTATTCCAGTTTAATCACAGCCCTAGATCTCTTTTAATGAATTCCTTATTAATTCAAGATGATGGTATTTTATTTTTAAGTACATATATAACATTTCCAAAAAATATATAAATAACCATTTCATGATCATCAAAGTATTTACATATTGATGCAAGTTCCTACAATAATATTTTTCAATAAAAATGTACATATCTTCTTTATTGTATAAAGATTTCTTTGTTATTGTATAAAGATTTCTTTGCATTACAGGAAAGTAATCAATTACACCTCATAAAAAGCCCAAATTACTTACCTACTGCACATTTATTTACATTCTACTTACATATCAATACTTATTTTGCCCAGTTCCATAAAGAAATCAATATTTATTTTGCCCAGCAGCACACAAATCTGATGGCATAGCCAGCATTTGTGCCTTTCAGTGCCACACATTTACAATCACAATATTCTCCAGCAACCACCTTGCCCTCTACTTGGGCCATTACCTCTGTGTGAAAGGGCTCCACGGAACAAGACTACCACCAGTATAATACTGAAAGCAGAATAACACAGATGATGCATTCAAAAGTTTCTGTAGCAAGCTACTTACAAACTCTAGCCTAGTATTTTAGAACAGCACATCTGAGAAGCTTCTAATTCAGCTATATCTTCACCAGGACAACACCTTTTCAGTCAGGTTCAAATCTTGGTTTTGAAACATAAGAGATGTTTCTAAAGATACATTATTTAATAACAGCAGACTGTCTGTATCTTACTTTATTCCTCTTCAGAAATACATTAACCTATTTTTAGTGAAGATTAAAAAAAAAGCCAAAAAAAAAAGATATATTTGTAACTATTTCACCTTATATGAATTTGAGCTGTTAACTCAGGATGTACAACTGCATTTAAACTCAGTAAACTACCAGAATTTAAAAAAAATAATCAGAAGTATAGCAGATAAATATTTACTCACTTGATCTTAAGTGCAAAATATGTAACAGTCATAACCTAGGTGTTTGTAGGATTATGTTAACCATATAATATGTTAAAGGTATAGTTACATTCTATTTACTTCTTTCAAAAAAAAAACTACTTTTTTATATAGGGGATGTAAAATTTGATGTCTGTTCTTTCAAAATATAACATGATTTTCTCTTCAGGATATGACTGAACAAATAAAACCATAAACTGAACTGAGTGTTGACTCTGCTAAGATTTCTATGCTTTGCTTGTTTTTATCAACTTCAAATACAAGCACATCTTCTGTGAATTTTCAGAAAGGTTTTCTTTCTTGATGTACTTTTTACTCCGCAGGACTTCTACTTTACTTTGCATTTTCTTTGGCTAAAAGATCCAGTTCCTTGCAAAAACTGGTTATTTTTTTCCTCAAAAAGCTTGGGTAAAGGAGAAGTTCACGATGACAAGGTTACCATACCAGCTTACAGTAACTTAATAGTAATCGTCTTCTAAAACCAGGACCAGTACTGCAAACCTCCTCACTAAATCCATTTTGTTTCTTACACTTGAGACCATTTTATTTTATTTTGTAAGTTGTAGAAACTTGTTTAAGTGTTGACAACGAAAAAAAAATCCAGACTTTGTACAAAAAACAAACATTCTAACCCCCAGAAATTCACATCACAACTTGAAAGAAATTCAATCCCAAAAGAGTTACAGTGATAAATACACAGTCACAGCTGAATATTTTAATGCTTTTGATTCTAAATTAGAATGAACTGGTGATTAAAATTGCAGCCTAGTCTTTCAGAGAGAGAATGAACATGATAATGCTTGTCAATTCATCTTTCTACAATAATCTATAACCTATTAGTCAACTGTAACCAAAATTGACTGAGAGGATGCAGACCCATTGACACAAAATTCTTACCAGCTCTGTGAAAAATATTAATTTGGAAAGATACTCCTTTAATTTACAGGCTGCATTTTGAACTTAATTCTTGTCAGAAATCTGTGAATCCACAAGAAAATGTCATGAATCCCTTTGCAATGGAAAAATCATAAATTCACATCCAATCTCTCCTGAACAGAAAAAAATCCAGTCACAAAGCACAGGGTTAAGTCTGGTTGTAAGAGCAAAGTTTCCAGTTTCTGCATTCAATCCCTGAGCACAGAGCTGCGTTTGGTTGACTGTTCACATTACTACTTTTCACCCTTCACATACCCCTTAACTGTAGTATCCTTGATCAAAATCAAAAGACTTCCTTTTTTTTTACCTGAATAGTTTTTATTTCAGGACTTTGAAGTATGGAGGTTTTTTTTAGGGTAATTACAACACACTTTTCATCAACTTAAATTACTGGAGATGGATTCTCAGCCCTAATGCTCAATTAACTTTTCTTTGCTAATTTTATCATAAATTTCTATTCATTAAAACTTAACTAAGACCAAAAGAGATCATTTTCCTCAGATATTTAATTTGAAAATAGGAAAGAATGTTCATTCCAAGTTTTATTGAACCAGATAGGTGAAGAAAAAATAACAAGCAAATAACAAATATTCTGTCTCTATGTAAATATTTAAAAGTTATTTTCTTTTCTAACCCTTTCTGCCTGAAAAAAAAAAAAAAAACAAACCTGTTTTTCCCTTCTTCCTGAATTTGTCTAGTTTTCTACATCGCTTCTTCCTAAGTAATGCATAGCACTAAGTCCTCTCAACACTTTGATATACCCTCCTGCATTATTTCTTCTCCCTCTTACATCAAGGACAGATTTACACACCCAGAAAAGACCAAAGGGGTTAATTAGAAGAGAAGGAAAGAAGAATAAAAAAGCCAGTAAGGGATAATTCCACATTAAGACCCTTTAATACAGCACATCTGATCATGTGCCAAGAGTACAGTCACATCCCACTAATGCAGGTCCACCCATTCACATAATTGCTGGGTCTTAAGTCATCGACATGAGATAACTTATTAGTTTCCTCATTTAATATCATCTGAGAGAATATTTCCAGATGCGAAACTAACAGCAAACCTTTGCAATACACTCACATTATATCAAGAGCCATCCTCAGAAAGCATTCCCACCTTTCTGCTACCCTAACACAAGTAGTTTCAAGAGCTCTTTATGGTCACAGAACTGTCTTAATTATAACAGTCTTGAGTTAAAATGTTTTGTGCTAAATAATTTTTTTTTCTTTTCCACTTTGCATTTACATACATATTTTCAAATTTCAGAAGTCCCACAGCTAAAGCATGCTTCTTTGAACTTAACAAAACTTATCACCTTGAGAAACTGATCTATTTGCCTCTTTCTGTCAAGAACTTAGATATTTCTGTCCCTTATCATAGAATCATTTCTTGTTTAATGAACATGGAAGTTACCTCCAGTGCACACAACTTTGAAAACTTGACATTCTTCCATCACTTAACACCCCAAACTGACATTATCTATCCCCTTTAATTAACATTGCTTTACAGCAACAGTGAAGGAAAATGGAAAAAATTTAAATGTATTCTTACAAGAGAATGCACACTACTCACACCACAAAAACATTTTGTAGGACACATGAGAATTCAGTCAAAAAAGAAAATACATTTATGAAAAGAAAAATTGCTTAAGAAACAGTCTTTAGATTAAAGGAAAATATGGAGAAAATTGCTTTAAATTGTATAACTTAAGCCCTCTCTCTGCATACTACCAGCTGCAATATTCAGCAGTGAAATAGAAAACAGCTAAAGTGTTCAAATTATTCAGTTAGAAACATTTTCAAACTGAAAAGCACAGGTAATTTGCTCTAAATACACTTTTACATACTCCTACTGGATCTTAATGAATTCTGAAAGAAGCTGTGACTATGAATCATTCCATTTTAACTTTGACATATGATTTCAAGTGCGTAGAAATACTCAGCTCTACAATCTCTACAAACAACCATAAGTTCATGCTCTTAAATTATTCTAGGGATTTTCCTGTAAAACAGAAAAGCAAAATAATGAAAAACTGTGAGCTTTTAAAAGTGTTGAGGGGGGGGGAAGTTATTTGTCCTACTTATTTAATTTTCAATATAATTTGAGTACTTTTACAAACTGCGGAGTAAATCTTTATACCTTAAATACAGCTACAGATTAGTTTTAAATAGTAGGAAAAAGCCAAAGTGGCATTACCTTCTTTTCTTCTTGTAATTCGTTTTTACTACACAATACCATGGTGTGAGGATGTCATTTTTTGTGCCTTTTTGATGCTGACATTTTTATATTGTATCACAGTTCCCATTTAGAAAGTTAAAAGAAAGACTTATGATTCTTCATTTTTGAATGATTATCTAAATATGTTCGATGAAAGGCTATTTTCCTGTTGTGAACAGCATCTGTCTGCAATAACATATGCATAATAATGAAAGCCTAGATTACTTACTAGTGGGAGGAGTCCAACAATACAATAAAATTCTTCTGTGAATCCAAAGAAGCAATACAAATCATGTTTCAATAACAGCAAAGTCATGTAGTTGCTATCACAGGATAACTCAAAGAATTACTCAGTGGAGAAAAAAGAAAAAAAGCACATAGAAAATATGACATACCATTTTTTTTTTAGATATGTTACTGTACCACTAGTAAAAGTTAAGTGAATTATGAGGGTCTGACTCTAGATACCAAATTTAATGAAATCAAACAGAATAGATTTCTTTGGATAACAGCAACTCCCTAAAGTGATGTTTTATGATTTAGTTCTAGGAAGAAGACTTAAAGGAAGTCACTTAAACAATTTTTATGACCCCTTCAATACCATTCTGATTAGTCTGGAAGGGATTTCAACCATGACAGATCCTTGGACAACAAATTAAGACCTAACAACCCACAAATAAGACATTCTCAATTTTGAAAAACTTCTCTCTTCAACTTCAAATGCATTTAGATAATTTAGATAAAACTGAAGCTCTAATCTGATGAATATTGATCTTTATTTGAAAATTCCACAGATCTAGGCCTCTGGTATGCATACCAGTGATGTCATTTAAAGATTCTGAAGCCTCATCTTTCCAGAACTATTTGCATTAACATCTTATTTCGCTGAATGTTTCAGAATGGGATGCATAATCTGAAATCTAAAGTATTTTTGTTTTTAAAAGAAATTTGTGACATATTTATACTCAAATACAAGAAATAATGGTCATACACACACTTTCTAGTATCTTAATGATCATTTGTATAGTAGTAGTAGTATAGCAGTTCAGAGTACAGTATCCTAAAGAACACTTCTACAGGATGTCTGAATATGTGAAAGGAATGACTCTGTGAAGTATACGAGCCCAGGAACAGGAAAGAATCCTAACTGCTGTAGGTAGCTCTGAAAGTAATGCCTCAACTTACCTCCATGGGAACAACGACAAAGAGCACAATAACACTAACTGATAGAACAATGCGCTCAGTAAGTGTTGATGAATGTTAATGGTTGCCATTTTTTACAGGAATTCAGGGAGGAACTCAACTCCACACCTTCACTTCATGTGCAATTCCAGGTCAGACACAATTTTATCAAATTGCTCCTCTCCTGCCATCTATCACAGAGCAACAAAATGTAACAGAATAGTTGTGGGAATGTTCCATAGAACCAACATCTACCTCTGACATTGTGAGACAAGGTCATAACATAGGAAACATACTTTCAGAACAACACTTGCATATATAAATGAAAACACATATGTATGTTAGCATAATTCAGTTAAATCAGAATGATGCAAGAAACTAGTGAGCAAACTTAACAATTTTGGAATGAACAGCTAAATAAAATATCCTGGCATATTATGTACAGAGTCACACCATATTTCTGAGATCCTGGACCATCATGAAATTTAAACTCAGTGTTTTCTCATTAATTTTCTAAAATGCATTCCTTTTTATGTCATGACAGATTAAACAATAGCCTAATGTAAAGGAAAGGAAAAAACAGCAGCTGGAGAGTATCTTATTTCCTGGCTATAATTATTCTTTTTCAATAGAGCAAAAATGTTATATAACAGACAAAAATGAAGTATATATTACTTATAAAGTTTCACTACAGAATGTATGCATTTCTCTTGCTAGATATACCATAATTCTACTACAAACCACACAGTAGTTTTATTTTGTTACCCTGCAAAGCCCCCCAGGCAGGTTTTCACCTCATTTCATCGTTTGTGTGATCTCCACACCACTCCATTTCACTGTTCTCTAGAGAAAGCAATTCTTCAACTATCAATTTCCTATTACCATCAATTTGTTACACTTAAGATATTGTGATGGGTAATGTTGAAACTACAGAGAACAGCTTCAGTTAACTACTAACAAAGTTTTGATGACTTACACCTCTGCTTCAGTCTTGTGATTCCAGAGAAGGGATTATGCTGTAGAAACTGCTTTAAATGCTCTTTCTCTTATTTAAGTTAGATTTGTTATTTTAGTTCTGAAGCTGTTTCTTAACTCATACATAACACATCAAGCCAAACACAGGCCTCTCTCCAAAAGATGCAGTGATAACTGCCTTAAGAAAGTACTGATTAAAAATATAACTTCAAACTATATGGACTAATAATATTGAATAGAGTGCATAAATATGGCAAATATTAAAAAAAAATACTAGGTTATCATAGTAATGTGGACTGTAACTTCTTGGTGTGGACTAAGACCCTGCTCAGCAGAGCACTTATCTGTTCAATTAAACTTTCTTTACACATTTATATGTGCATCATATTTGGAAACTTTTCTTCCTTGAAAGAGCGATTAACTGCTAGAATATGCTGCTCAGGAAGGTAGTTGAGTCACTGTCCCTGGAGGTGTTCAAGAAGTGTTTTAGATATCATATCTTCAAGGGACATGGAAATATTGGTGGTAGGTAGATGGTTAGACTAAATGATCTTGGAGGTCTTTTCCAGCCTTGGTGATTTTATGATTGTATTTTCATGCCATCAAATGCACTTCAAATTATATTCTATTCCAGACTTTATAGAAGTTAAATCACACTTGACACTTCTTTTTCATGTAACATAATTTAAAATTCATGGTTTAAGTACATTTAAGTGTCATTTTGGTCTACAACCTACTTATACCATATCTTTTTCTAGTTGTTTGCTTGCTTATTGTTCAGAAACAAATTTGGGGTCTAAGCTGCTGTATTACAATGTTAGTACATTTATGTACTAATTACAAGTAGAGACTGCTGATAAAGAATTAACTGAGATATGCATGTTTCCCCACAGAAGCTACTCTTACCTGATTGGTACAAGGAAAGAAATATCCATAAAAAATACCTCAGAATTTGTGTAGCATTCTACTTCTTGACCAGAAATATATTATTTCACTTGCACAAGATTATTTTCCCATTTGAATTATTATTTAAAAAAGCAAAAACATGCTAAATAAACCCCACTGATAAAAAGAAACGGTGTAGTCTGTAGATTGAATGCATCTTTAGGAATCAGAAAGCAAAAGCTTCAGATACAGTAGATATCTCAAATCTCATTCACCAGTTCTAAACCCAACCAACATAATTCACTGAAGTATTACATGATTTCTAATGAATTTATTTTATGCTCAACATGTCATTAGCATTATATTCTCAGAATATGATATGAATGGATGACCAGCTGGTCATCCCTTCAGCTTCTTTAGGGAGCACCATATATACAGCATTTTGAGATGCTTTGACATCATTAACATAACGCAATTCCAAAATAGCCTTGCATATTTTTTAAATTAATTCAATAATTTTAGCATTGAAGTCTGTCCCGTCTAAGAAAAACTCACATTTCTCATTCATTTTGCACATGTAACGTCAGAATCCTCAATAGTAAAAGTTAGTGCATTTTTTCTTTAGAAATGTATATCATCTATAGCCATTGTACACATTGTCATGATGAAAATTGTCATGCTTACAGATTCATATATTAACATGTTAGCCATTAAAGTTAAGGAAAAATCAAAACCTCTTATTCCTCCATCATCTAAAGTACTTTAATATTATCATTCTTAGAAAAAGAGCATGAAGCTGCTAAATTTTCAGGGTAAAAGGGTAATAGCACCATCAAGTGTCTTCTGTAAGGCATTATTTACTACTGCTTTAGTGCATGATAGGGCAAACATTATCATTCAGCTATGCACAGAATGGAGTTCTTGAAGTTATTGTAAATAGTAACAGATTAGATCCTATTGGAATCTGATCTATCTTGAAGTCTACAATAAGAATAAGCATACTGAATTTTAAACTGCTAAATCTGCAGAATTATTTGGATTTTATTACCATACTGATGAAGCAATACTGTGACATTTTTAGTGGAATAGAACCTTTTCAGGGCAGAAAATGTGTTTTATGTTCAAATAATACAGTAAAGAGTCTCTGTGAGTTGGATGGTCCAGGTGTCCAGCCTACTTTCTATGATCTGTGGAGACTGAACTCCAAACTGAATCCCATCTAGAGGGATGACAGCTGTATTATAAAAATAAATAATTAGTTTGTGAGTCTCAAGAAATGAGGCTGAATTATTAATAGCAAACTGTAAGATATGCTCTCCTCTTTTACACTGTTTCCAATAGATTTGTTCTACACTCAATATTTCATTATTCTCAGAATCACAGGAATAAGACTGGTGATACCTTCAGCTTATGTTTAATACCAATTAGCATCTTCCCTAGATTTTATTCCTTCTTTACAAGCAAGTATCTCCTCTACGCAGTGCACATGTTGCGATAAGAGGACTTATTCTCCCGCTAAAGAGAATAAACAGTGCGGACTGTCATTTTACCATTAGATGATGTACATTCTTGCTTCTCTTTGGACAACACTTAACAAGCAAATGAACTTGTAACAGAGCAAAATTAGTACATACACTCACACAAATGTATATTAAACATACTATACTTCCTATGCCTCATGAAATCATAAGTTGTTCAGTATTCCAGTAACAAACTAATAGTATGCTATTAGAAATGCTTCAAGCTTCACAAATCCAAATTTAAAACAAAGAAATCCAAAAAATGTCAAGTCTTATCTTTTATTTTACGTAGATAATGCATTTTTGGAGATGTACCCTACTTACAGAGCAGTAAGCCTTACGTGACTGAAAAACATTTCAGCTTTTCATGAGCAACTTAAAATTCACAGCTGATTACACTGAAGAGTAAAGATTTTCTGATAAAAAGCTGAAAGGCTGAACAAAATGTTAGATGTGGTCTCTACATTTAAAATACATCTCATATACCCTAAGCCCTTGCTAAAGCAAATGAACATGTATTTCAAAATAAAATTAATACAAAAGAAAACCTTACTACAGAACATCACTTTCCTATTATACAATTGGCATTTCCAGCCATAAATTAACATCTACAAAAAAGTATTCAGTACAACTTTACTGTAAACCAGAAACTCAATTTTAAAATACTTTTTTTTTCTTGAATAAAGATGTGAAAATATTTATATACCTAAATTTCTGCATGTTATTAAACCAAAATCTGTGTTTGCTAATCACTGTGGCCAATGCCTATGAGTCACTGTCAGTGTTGGGTCTTTTCTACCATTATTCAACACTTCAGTAACCAAGTAGTTTTTCTAAACATATAAAGGTGGTTCTTTATTCTTGAGTCATGTTCAATATAAAACACAAGTGTGCGGAAACAAGGACTAATGGCAGTTTCCAGTAGATAAAGTATATGAATTCACAGTGTGATTATGTATGTATCTGACTTAAAGACATGCAGTATTGGCTTTCAAAAGGAAAAATATGATAAAAGCAAACAGAAGAACAGAAAAATTTTGAGTAACATTCCTGTAGTCACTTGTTCTAAATATTATCTTGTTTGCCTTAATGCTTTTAATGCAAAGGTGCCTTGCATTATTACTAAATTGTGACTATGAGGTTATAAATACTTTTGAGCTGTCTAATTATGATTTTATTATTTATCTTTGTCTTAAAGTACCAAGAAGCATTCATGACAAATCAACATCTTACTCTTTTCAGTTATACTTGCACAATTTTTAATACATGTAGTAAGTTAAATTCAACAATAATTGAGTATAACTTGAGATACTGACATTATCTAAATATTTATAAATATTTGTAAAAGTGACTTAGGCCAACAGAAATGAGATGGTAATAAATTGGACTAGTAACAATTAAAGATGACACAGAGATTGCTCTTTTTCAAACTCAAAAGACAATAAAAGTGCTGCCATATTTTTAAAATCTGCAGTAAAATTAATATAAATTGATTGTTACTTAACTTACTAACCTGTACATTATCCAGGTAAAGTATCTTATCTGTAATGGAACCAAAAAGCTTTTTAAAAACACTGACAAAGACTGAAGAATAAATTGATGCACTCTTAATAACTCTAAATCACCTAATGCTTTATGCCAAGAAGTGTTGACAATACCAACTTCAAGGTCACTGTCAACTTGGTAAGTCATTAGCAAATAAAATATGGCTTAATTGGAGCAAACTCAGCAAGGAGCTGCATTATTTTAAGTGAACACTGCAATATAACTTGAAGAAGAATTAGTAATCGCCACTCTCGTTGACAATGAAATGGATGAAGAAGGTGCTTTGTAACTTTTTTTCTATGACTTTCCCGTAATTAAATATGGAAATAGATTCCATGAAGAATTAAAAGTCCCTGAGTGCATTAATTCAGGCACTAATGGACTGCCTTCCAGTGTTACAGAACACAGGTAGTTCCCAGCATGTTACCAGCATTAGCTAATAGATCAGTGTCAGACACCAGCAGTACTCTTAGTTTGAATATCCTAGCTGTAAAGCAGGTTCAGGCTGATTACACATGCTGTTTTAAAAAGACATGCTTTTCATATTCTGAAATACTCACTCAAATATCACATGCTTTGATGAAAAACCTTGAGTTGGATCTGAGATCCATTTGCTCAAAGATGTATTCTATGCCAACAGCATCTACGTAGCCACCTCACTAATTCATAGCATAATAACAATTTTTAATGTCTTGTTCTTAAAGATCCTTCAAAAAATGACCTCATTTGAATATTCTTCCTCTTTCCTGAAAAAAAAAAAAAAAAACAAACCTGTAACAGTTATACTGTTTAGAGGTTATATCATTTAAACAAAGGGAGATCCTCTCAGCACACATTCTCTTCTCTCTTCATATTCTCTGTTTAGACACTTTTCTCCCTTTATGCTACTGCCCCCAGCTCTCCCTTCATACCATGCTTGACAAGAAAGAAGGCCTAAATCTACAGAGTTCCTTAGGTCCCAGCCTGAAATAGCAGCCCTTACACATTTCTAAAGCAACTGCCAATATATCAGAACATATAAATTGAACAGATGTTTTCTAAACTAACTCAGTGATATTTAGAGTATATTTTAAAATAGCAAAAAAAAAAACAAAACTGCATTATAAAATGAGATATATTTTTATTGAAGATCTTGCAGATCTGTACACGTATCAAAGGGTCTACCTCAGTACCATAATGCAAGCCCATTGCTCTTCCTTGGCACTACATATTGGCCCCAATAAAGTACTTCTGCATGCATTTCAGTTTAAAAATTTTATTATCTTTTTTTGACAGTGAAAGCATGCTTTGGGAATTGAAGTTATCCAAAATACGTACCCACAGTAAAAAATAAGCAGCAACTTGAGGGACCTCAGACAAGCTTATCAGGGTTGGAAAGGCCACGGAAGGAGCTCTGGCCCAAAACCAGTGACTGCTTAAAATACTCAATTCAAACAATAACCAACATCTCTACAAAAAAAGATGATGCTGTAAGATCTCTGGAAGGTGCTAGAATATCACTTAAAATAGTGCATTATCCTCTTAATAATTTAATTATTGTGTTTGCATTCTATTTTGCTCCACTTTCTGCTATTATACTCTACCTGTGAAATTACCTACTCATTAAATTATTAAAGATTATGTACTGTACTTTAAGCAATTTTATATTAAACGAGCAAATTATGTTTTGCTAATAAGGACAGACTACCTGAAAATAATAAATTATTAATAAACAGGCAGAAAACAGAATTGCTTGCACTTTAGTACAAAGTTCATTCTCTCTGAGGATCACAGTGCCTTAGCTTTAAAATATTGGCGTGCATCCCTCATGCACTTGAGGGCTGTTATTGCTTATATACTCACACACAAAGTATTAATAGGTTGATGCTGTAATAAGTGTTAAGGAATGTGTAACTGCAGTAGGTTTTCTCCACTGAAATTGAATCTTTCAAACAAGTTGTAATGTTATAATATGATGGAAAGCACAATAATAATAGCACAATAATAATATAAATAAATATATAGCACAATAATAATAATTAATAAATAAATAAAGCACAATAATAATAGTAATAATAATAATAAAGTCCCAGGTTGCAGCAAGTGAGAATAAGTTCAAATGCAGCAGCCCTGGACAGAGAAACAGGAAAAAAAAAAGGGGGGCGGGGGGGGGGTTGTGGAAATCTGCTTATCCTTGGAATGCCTCAGGTAGGCATGGATCTCCAGCAAGATATCCATTCCTCCACTGTTAACCGTTAAATAAGGTCTGAGAAGAGGAGGGTCCTGGCTCCATCCATTCTGGTCGCTCAGATGCACTGCAGGCAACTGAGCTCCCTGGTTTGGCCCTGCCTTCCCACCAGGTGCTCAATCATTTCTGCTATACATCTTTAGGACAAATGAAGAATTGTCCCATTTTTAGAGATGTAAGAGTACAACAACATTTGGATATGATTATATCTGAAATATATAATCAGAAACATATCAAGAAAGATAACATTTTATTAAAGCAACTGACACAAGAGGAAAAGTTCAACTTGTAAGTAATGCTTTGGAGGCTGCTTTCTCATATGTTTTTAACTAACCACTACAAAAATGTGATCTCAAGCTGGGACCAAAGTTTCAGCATCTAAAACCTAACTAAAATAGGGCAATGAAATCTGAAAAACTTTAAAAATAAAAAAGGGAATTTTAAAAATATATAGAGATATTTACATATATATCCACACATGTACACAAACACACACAGTGCTCTTCTTACACATTATACTAGTGCAATGACATTCACAAAAATATGATTCTGAACAAAAATACTGAATATTGGATTTAGGGGAGATACAGATTGGATATGAGAAAAAGTTATTTTATAATAAGGATGTTGAGACACTGGCACAGGTTGCCCAGAGAGGTGGTGAATGCTCCATCCCAGGAGCAAGGGATATTCAAGGCCAGGCTGGACAGTCACTGAGCAACCTGATCTAGCTGTAGGCGTTCCTGTTCATTGTAGGAGAGCTCGACTAGATGAACTTTAATGGTTCCTTTCAACTCAAACAATTCTATGACTCTATGAATTGCTTGCACTAGAAATAGCTCTGAACTGGATCAACTAAATGACTCGGCTGCCCCCTAATGCATTTCTTGGAAAAAAATTACAAGGAAAAATAGTAAAAGAGAAATGATTAATTATTCTCTTTTGTTTAGGCTAATTATGAACGATAATTCATTCTTTGTAATTAGAATTGCTTGAGCATCCTCTTTTTGTCATGAATGCTATATACAGGTGAAGTCATCGCTTCAGAATCATCTATAATAAACAACAATGAACATTAGCTATATTAGCCTTTCAAATGAAAAATACCTTTAATTTGCAATATTTTTTCTTTAGGAGATGCAACAGAAACATTAAAGAACATGCTATTTATTACAAAAAAGGTTTTAAAAATATATCTCACTGCAGAATATGGGCTATAACCCACAATTACAGAATTTGAATCCACCATGCCTCAGAATCATTTTAAAGTACAACTGCTAATCTTTAAGTCACCCCATAATTAAACCAAAATTCTGCTTTACAATATTGATTTGATACCAGATTTATGACCTTTCAGCTCTAAAAGCGATCCAATTCTTTGATAACTTTAAAAATGCAATTACTTGAACAAAGCAGGAAGTTGAGCCAGCACTAAAATTGCGGACAATTCAAAGACTTTACAGTAACAATGATGTGACAGGTTTTGCCACAGACTGATCTAGCGTCTATCAACTACACTGTTAGCAGGAGGCATTCCATTAAACCCCAGGTATCTTTTGAAAAAGAAACAACAACACAGGTTACAAGAATTATCATTCTTTTCTGGAATGGTAAGCAGTGGTTCAGGCAAACTGTATCCCTGTTCAGTTTTCAGTGCTGAGAGACACATTTAATTATATTTGTTAAGAGAAGAGACAAAAATTCTCTCTGTGAGGCCTAGAAATATTCAGGAAAGCATTAGCAAGATCAGACTTCTGTATTGCATACAGAACAGAACTGCAGCTGAAGCATTTTGCAGTGCGAGCATGAAGGAATGGGGAGAACTTTAAGTGCATCTTTTCACAGACATCAAAAAACACATTATCAGTTCTATTATTTTTTTTTTCCACCTGATGGTGCTTTGTACTCCTTCGCAAGAAAACCAGCAGTTTGCATGGCAGCAGATTAACAACGCATCCTCTAGCTCCAAGATCTCACACACCTGCAACTGGCAGGTTCCACAGCAGGAGAGGACAGAAGCATGCGGTACCCACAGAGCCATTCTCCCCTACACACAATAGGTGTACAGGAATGCATACAAACACTTGCCCTCTGTCAGCCACATTTTGTTCCCATCACATAAAAGCTAAGAATGGCAATACCAGATCAAACCAAAAGTCCACCTTGCCATGTACTGTCATCTCCCTTGCTCCCATCATGCTGCTGATTGCTACAGAAGAGAGTAAGCATGCAGCATTATTTCTCTTGATGCTGACTGCTATATTCAATCATTCTCCAGCCACAAGAATTCTTACTGAAACATATTTCACAGCTTTTCAGAATTTCTGCTTCCACCAGCTATTTAATCACTGAACACATGACTATGTACCCTTTTGTTATGAACGTTCCATTGCATATCTCAGTTTTTGCAATAGGAAGGGGGGAAAAAAAGCAAATAATCAGTCATTTTATCACTTCTTTACAGTGAAACTCAATACTGCATATGCTTCTATCATCTTGGTCATAACTTTTCCAGGGTGAAGATCCTTAATCTTTTTAATGACTCCTCAAGAAAATATCTCTTCAAATCTTTGATCATCCTTATAGCCCTTCCCTGGATGTATTTTAGTTTTATAGCACACTTTCAGAAGTTGAATAACCAAAACTTCAGGTAGCTATCAAGCTGCAGGCAAACTGTGTCATTTATGTAATGGCACAATAAGGTTTTACGGTTTGGTCGCTATTTCTTTCCTAATAATTCCTAATAATCCAGTTGTTGTTTTTTTCCCCTCTACAACTGGTATTGTGCTTAGGGCAGTTATTTGCTTAGAATGAAATGCTGTAGTTTAAAGATCTCTTATGCCATAATACATGATTGACTGTCTTTGGTTTTAATGCAGGAAATTAATATTGTTTTTCTCAAGTGCCTTTATCTACTCTGAATCTCATCTGTCATTTTATCACTCCTTGACGCAGTATAATGAAATCTTTCTACAGCTATAACAATATTTCATTTTTACTACCCTGAATAAATTAGTAAAACGAGTAAACTTTCAGCACCTTGTACAAACCACTTTTCTGGATCACTGTCATGGATGGCACAGCTCCTAGAAAAATTCTTCTGAGATTCCTTTATAAAGGAAAGCCACTTATTTTTCATCTTGTTTTCTGTTTGTTGACCATTATGAAACCTTAATACATGGAAGTTCAATGTTTCTAAAAAACTTATTGCTTAGTGACACTGCACAATGTCTTCCTGTAAACTCCTGTAAAACACGTCAAGCCAATAAAAATATTGCTTGTTTACTACCTCTTGTAGACAACCTTTGCAAGTAGCACAATCTTTCCCATTATATCATTCTCATACATACACCTTCAAGTCTATCCTTCATTACAAATTACTACTGAATTCATTCTGAAGCCAGATTTATTTACCTCTAGACTTCCCAGTGTTTCTGTTAAACTTCTTTAAAAGAGGGAGTCACACTTGCCATCAGCTGTTCTTTCAGAAATTGTAAGCAATAGTTTGAATGTCATAGTGAGTGATTTCAGTCAAGAGCTTGATTAAAACTCCTTGGTGAACATCATCTTGCTCAGGATGACATCCTCATCTTCTCAATTTCTCCCAGCAATTCAATTTGAAATAAGAACCTTCAAAACACATCCAAAAGACATTGTATTGAGGGAACCTTCAGGACTTCCTCATGTCCCTCTTCAATCAGCAAGAACAAAAGTCAGCTTTTAGCATCTCCTTCATGTCTGTTTGCCTTGCATAATCATTTCACAGCTGCAAAAGAATGAGCTGTTTGCCTTGTAAATTCTCTGGCAGACTTCATACTTGTGATGTATTTGTACACAGATCCTTAGTAGTTTTTAATTATTTGTAAACTCTTTATAATAATTTTGACCTGGTCTAATTATGTTTTTATATTACATTTGATAGTGTGCTTCATATTAGTCCCAGTAAATTACCTAAGTTCTTTGATTTTTCTTTCAGTTTGCTTTAAATGTGCACTGCTTTAATTATTCTAGAACACAGTCTTTGTGACACTTGACAACCTTTCACTCTTTCACCTAAGTATGTCTCCTAATGTTATATATAGCTTCACTTTTTGAAATTAAACACAGTGACTATTAACTTCTTGTTCTCTCTGTGCTAAATTTAAGTACTTCATGAACACTCTTAGAATAGCTACAATCTGAAATACACTGCTCTGAAGTCAAAATTAGCTCTCCTTTTCTGCAGTTCATTAATCTGATATCTATTGTATCTGAAGAGTGTTGTGTTGCTCTTTCACACATGTTGGTTTTGCCCTGAATATTAGCTTAAACAACAGGGTCAATGTACAGTCAAGTTATACATTGTCAGAATTCAAGCACACCACAGCCAAAGGGCTTGCCAGTCTCTTTTTCTCTATACAAGGAGCAGGGAGCAACACATAAACCCAGATGCCTAAAGACTTCAGACTTAATTCTAGTTCAGAAAACACAAAAATAACCTCATTCTGTCTGTTGGTTAAGTAAGTGTCAAATAAAATGTATTTTTCTCTATTTTCTGCATTATAGAATCTTAGAATCACTGTGGTTGAGAAAGACACCATTTCAAACATTAACAGTCTTTTTACTATTACTGTGAATTTACCAGTGTTCTAGCTCCTGAATTCTGGATACTGGACAGCACTTTATTTTCATAGAATGGCTTAGGTTGGAAGGGACCTTTATGATCATCTAGTTCCAATCACCCTGCTAGAGGCAGGGTCACCTCCCAGTAGACCAAGATGCTCACAGCAACACCCAGCCTGGCCTTGAGTGCTTCAAGGGAGGGGGCATTCACAACCTCACCGGGTAAATATTGGAACTTCTTAAACCGGTTTAAAGCAGAATTTCTTTCACCTAACCATAAATACAAGTATTCTGGATTTCCATGTTTCTTATCCAGTAAACTGTATTTTAATCCTATTGAATTGCCTTCACACTGGCACATTGGTTTTAGGATGTTACATTGCCCGGGACCTTATTACAAGGGAAATGAAAAATACAAACAACTGAAATAAGGCATGAAAGCCTCACAGCACACAAGCAGCTGCTGGCAGCACGCAGCTAAATTGCAGCTGGCCATACTGAAGCTTCTGAAGTAAACTTTAAAGAAAAGCTGCCGTTATCTTGCAGCTCCAAGCTGGCACACCTACCTGACCCAGCACAGTCCTGTTTTGGAGCTTTGCGTTTGTTTTAGGGAGGGTTTTGTCGGGAGGGGTGGTTTTGTGGTAGGCTGGGTTGGGTTTTGAGGGGAAGAAGGAGGTGGTTTGTTTCCGAGGGTTTGGGATGGTGGGACACGCCTTTATACATTTTAAGCGGAGCACGGCGACCTCTAAACGAATATAAATACCAGAAACAGCGCTGCTGACGGATGGAGCAGAAAAGACGTAAAAAAACGCACGCAACAAAAAGAAGCAATACTACAGAGGCAGCTGCAGGTGGCGAACTTACCCCGTTTTCTCGGGCTGCATCACGCAGCTCTGCCCCTTACAGCGGTGAGAACGTGATGCAGCAGAAAGCTTCCCCTTCCCACAAAGAGAAAGCATTTACAGATGGTATCTTCAGGCCCGAGATTAAACATACCTGTACAGTACTACGTGCTTATATGAAAAAGTCATGCTTCTCAGCATGCATTCTGCAATTAGATGCAAGAAGAATCATTTAAAAGCTGCTGCACGTAAAAGTCAGAAATGAAACTATTATAACATAAATGATATTCTTTCAGAGCACAAGAAAAAGCATTCATCATTCTTAATTCAGGTTAGATCTGTGGAATATTACTAGAGCTATCTATCAAGATCTATTAAGGCAAAAGCCTTAAATTTGCATGTCAAGAATCACCTGAACAGGGGCCTCTGACAGATGTCCCAGAAGGCTGGGGCAATAAGTCCACTCAATAGACAGATCTCTGCTCCTCCAGTCGTTTCTGGAGCAGATGCCATAAGACAAGGCCTGTGCAATGTTGCTCCTCACTATTTTGTTAGTATCCCTGTTTGAATTGCCTGTGGTCATAGATTCCTGTCTGATAGTGGAAAGGAGCTGCTGTAGTACAAAACCTTGTAAGGAGAAGAAAAGTTTAAAAAATGAATGTTTTACATCTCCAAAGAAAATTCAGAAGATTCACTCAAGCATCCCCATAAAAACATGGATATGACATGAAATCTACAGATAAAGTCTCCAAATATATTACAATAAGGACAAAATATGTATTTTCAGGTGGTTCACATCAGAAGTCTCATGTTTAAAATGCAGGAGGGAGATAGAGATTAGACATGATTATAAGCTTCCTAGTCAGGAGTGCTTCATTAAATTTCTGTGAACAAAAGAATCATATAAATAGATATTATCAAATAAATAACTGAATATTCAAAATACAAAACAGATGTAATTAATAGAAAAGGATGTGGCCAAACCAGCACAAGAAGGCACTTTGTTAAAACTGTCCTCCTGTCTCTGCCTGCTGGCACATAGGAAGCACACTTTGGCTTGGTGTGCTCAGTGAATTACAATATAGCAACGTTGTGTGCTTTCTAGAGACAACGTAGCAGTGAAAAGACTGTATTTTAAAAGCCAGGGAATGGGAGAAGGGCACGGAATATAAACTCATTACAAAAGAAACAAAGAACTGGGAAGCCAAGAGGATAAATTACAAATATTTTTAAGTTATTCAGATGAAACAGACATGATTGCTAATCCTAGGCCAGATGTCTTTCTGTTGGGAATATTCCCAAGAGATGATTCTCCTTACATAGCATTTCCTTCTACATCCTGCTGTAAACTTTGCATCTGTTTCATTTTTCAAGCCTGTCATGTGAAAATATCTTACCATAAGTTTCCACCATTGTTCTTTCTGCAGCTGAAAACTCCCTCTGCTTACATCATCATCTTCCACTCTGCAGAGAAATTTGTTGATTTATTTCCTTCTCCTGTTTCCAAAGAGCTACACAGGCAGGCAGTTGAGGTACTGAAATCATCACTACCACTTCAGTTACTGCATGCAACACATACACAGTGTTTGGAGAAAACCAGAAATGGTCCTGACCAAGGACATTTCTGATAAAAAGCAACATAGATGTTCTTCCAATTGTTTTCCCTATCTCCAATACTACTCTCTTAATAGTTCATGCATATTTCATACTTATTTCTATTTATATCTATTTCAGTAGGATCTAATAATCCAAATCCAATTTTAAATCCTCAGTGCAGTAAGAACAGCATGTGCACACAAATATAAAGTCCTCTGTAGATAGAGGAAATGCCTAAATTAGTGTGTTTTTTTTTTTCCCCCAGTTAAAAAGAAGTTGCATGGAAATTTGCTCCCAGACTTGCACTTCACACTACCACAGAATGTTAGAAACAATTGCACAACATGCAGAGCACATTCCCAGCTCAAAAAAGTTAACGTGCTGCATCACTTAGTGCAGTATGTTTGATTTCTAAACAGGAGAGAAGAGCTAAAGAAGTGATTTTTCCCCCCTCCCCTTTAAAGAGGTTCTTATAAATAGAAGTACTACTTATTGTATCATACAGACATCAGTGATTCAAGAGGAGTTCCAAACTTGCACACTATGCAACATAAACACATTGTGTGTTACAATTCTTCTCTCCAAAGGGGTGATAAATGCTTTAGAACTCTAAAGTTCTCTTTACAATTGCTTAGAGTTTTCAGTTAACAAGAATAATGCCTTCAACTCTCCACATTTTCTATCATTCCAAATGTCTCTTGACAGAAGCCAGTTAAAATGAAGAATAACTTATACCTGCTACAGTACATTTTGTGATGGCCTTGGTTCTTTGGAAGCTACTTCCACTAGCTATTGTAGAAGGCACAACAGTGAACCCTATGGGCCATGGATATGTTTTTCATAATTTGTGCTTTCATTTATACCCTCTGTGTTCAACCACACATACTAAAAAAGACTGAAGAGCTTCTTTCTATTCTCTCATCTCATCATCACTAGAAAATAACAATCTGAGATTCCCATATAATGCATAGAATCTCCCATGGAAAGTACTATATCTGGAGTTATATTTAGTAGAAAAAAAGTACATATTTAATTGCATCCAAGACACCAGCAAGCAGATGCTGCTCAGAATAAAACTAAGCAGCATAACATATGTAGCTAGCTGAATTTAGTATGTTCTATCAGCTGTTTTCAACAGGGTCTGGATAAGTAAAAACATACCACTCATACAAACATGGCACCAGAGTAATCTCATCCACAACAACTCTACTTTCTAATAAACCAGTGATATTTTTTCCAGTTGGAAACTGAGAAACTTCAAGTTAAATTCCATAGTCCTACAAATCAGATGAAATGAGTTTGAAAGTCTTTATCAAAAAAAAAAAAAACAAAAAACAAAAAAATAAAAAAACCACTTCACATAGTATATTGGATTTTTTTATCATTATTATATAGTTTTATTTTCTTTTGCAATTACTATTTTGACAATCACAACTTCTACTGAGTTCCTTTAGGCACGAGGAGGTTAAATAAGGCTCACTGAACTATATCACAAAGGCTACACAAACATAGTAATATTTTCAGGGGTGAGAAGGATCACTCTTGTCTCATTTATAATACAATTAGGTGAAAAGAAGCATGATGAAATCGAAGTGTAATTCCAAATTAATTGCTACGAATGAGGCCAAGACCTGGCATAAGCAGTTACAAAGGACTGGTAACAGGATGCAGAGTCGTTCATGACTCGGATGCAGTCCAGGATCCTGTAGGAATGGGTACCCTTTGACATCTGTTCAGCAGCTTATGGGAACTGAGAAAGCAGTGTTCTTACCCAGTTGCTAGCAAGCAGCTGTCTGGGTTGCAAAAAAGCAGTATCACAAAATGACAGTGACACAGATCAGCAGTTTTACTCATTTTCTCCACTGGCCAAAGTCATGCAGCTGCAGTTAGAGTATCACAGGAACCCTGAACTCAAAAACCTCTTTCAAATGTATGTATGCTAGCCTCAGCTGGCAGCAGTAGTGGTACAGACTCATGACTTCTGCTGGATTCAAAGGCAGGTTGGGCTTATCCACATCTGCCTGTAACCCAAACATAACTATAATAATAAATATGACTGTTTTCTGTATTGGTGCATGGGCCAGTCTTGCCCCTCAAAGCCCTTCACTACTTTTCATCAAGAAATCAGTGAAAAATATACAGCCTTATGTTTATTAACCCTACTGCTAATTAAACATTATCACAGTCCTAGATAACTAAATACTGAAGTTATCAAGCTCAGGCATTGTTAGATCCAGCAAAATGTGCTTTTTCCTAGTAAGTTAAGTCTGACAGCAAGAGGAATATAAAACAAGGAAAGTCTTCCAACTCTTCAGTGTTCTGGGCATGCAGCTGTATTGCTTCAGTGTCACTCAAACTCCCACCCACATTCAGAAGCAAGCTGAACTGCTAAGATTGAGCCTGGATGTCAACTGAGCTTTTGTAGCTTTCACCAGCTACAGGTTTACAAGCCTGCAGCTTTCAGTCAACCTCTTTTCTACTCTTGCTTTATGTTATCGTGGACACCACCCCCAATAGATTACTATCGGAGCAAAACTGTTGTTTGACATGCATACTGCCAAGGTGAAAAGGATAAAGATGCAGGAAAACTAACATCTATGCAATCAACTGGATTTTGTCTCAGAGCTGAAGAATGTTAATTTTGATCCTGCTTGCCAAGCCAGAGTTTTCTTGCAAAATTCTGTGAAAATGCAGAGGGGAACAAGATTTCCTCCTATTCAAGTAAGAAGAAAGTATCCTACCACCCATCTATTTCAACTGTTTTGACTCTAGAATATTCTCTGGCACAAGAGATTTGTCATCTTCCTTAACTGCTTGTCCAGTGACAGGTCAGACTGGGAGCACAGTGTCCCATAATAGTACTGTGTAAAAACAGCTGAGCTGGAGCAATGTGTGCATTTTCTTCGGTATGTATTACTTGAATGCACAGTACCACTGACATTTGCACTTTGCTGGGTGTACATCCCAGACAATTAGTGGGAGATCTGTTCTCATCCTTGCGTTTATTATTCTATTACTCCATTTTAGGAACTGAACAACTTATCCCTCCTTTGCCTGATCAGTGGCTTTCCACAGCCTGTGGATAGTTTCTATGGTTACTGTAAGGACAGCCTCATAGGGCTGCACTGCCAGCAGCTGGCAGCAAAGGGTCAAGGTGAGAAACACCACGGATATACATTTTACAGAGCTCTTAGAGATTAGGTAAGTACTTCAGAGGTCAAGGAAAAAGAGAGGGCTAGCAGCTAAATATAGAGTGATTAAAACAAGGAAAAGGAGGCAGAAATTCAAAAACCCAGAAGACAAAACTGCAAAATTAATTTCAATAGTGAGGTGAAATGTGAACTATCTCTCTGTGAATAATATTTGCCTTAGCAAAAAAAAGTAGTATTTGCTCTTTGCTCTACAAAGTCAAGTACATATTGAAATAAGAAAAGACTGACTCAAATGATTAGCTTTCTGTTAGATTCTTGCCCTCTGCTTTGTGCTAAACAAGTTTCTGTTTAAAACCAGCATTTGTTATTAAACACAGGGGCTTTCACTAAAATCCCACTGCTAATATCCTTCAGGATATTTGATAGCATGCCAGCTGTACTGTGAGCTCAGAGGCAAGCAATGCAGGCATTTTAAACACCAGGCTATATAGGCTCCAGAGTGGCATTCTCTGAAAACATACAAAAAAAAAAAAAAGGCAAAATGCACTTTAAGAGGCTCTTTCTGCTGTGAGCAAGTCAGGTCCTCTTCCCACCTTGTTTGCAAACGCAGAGCTTTGCATTCTCATTTAAGAATGTATGACATCATTTAGTAATTGAGTAGAGGCAAGAGTTATATTAAGAAGCTATTCTATAGTTTTGTTTTGTTGGGTTTTTTTTTAGCAAAAATTAACAGGAAAAAAATGGCAAGCCAGCATGCCAACAGTGTGCCTGTTCACTGTGAACCTGGACATGGTAAAATCTTTCACTATATTCCAACTCAGAGCCATATCAGTACCTAAAGTTAAAATGATCTCTATTAGTTAGTAGAAAAGCAGAAATACCACTCAATTAATCCAGTAGAAAGGCAAAATGAAGAATACATTGTTCCTCAGAGCACCTAAGTGTTGCCCTGCCTACTCCCATCTGTTTTCCTACCTTGGAAAACAAAATTTAAAGCCTACTTTTGTTTTTCAGCATAGCTCAGTTCTTTCCCTTCCAAAGCACACTTCAACAGAAATAAAATTGTAATACACAGTGGGTCTAACATAATGCTTGCCAAATATCATGCTTTACTATTTCTCTAATGCAAGTTATACACACACTCAAATAATAACAAGTAAATAAATAATAAATTATACACACATATAGCTATTTAAGTATGTTGTATCCTTCTGTCCATCTTTAGAAACATTGTGAATTCTTCAGGGAATGGATTATGATACATTTGTGCAGTACGTAGCACTAGGAGACCTTGATTTCAGCTGAAGGCTATACATGCTGCTAAAATATCCGCTTTACAAACAGAGATAAAGATATGTGTGTAGGTTACTGATGTGAAGGGAAAGGAGTTTTCCCTTTTTTCCTCAAACACTGATACATAAACAGTTAAAAAGTAAATTCTGAGGAATGACAGATTATTCCTATCAGCATTTCCCAGAAACAGAGATGGTTCCCCAAATGCTAAACAATATTGCACATTTTTGTTACACCTGGAAAATGCATTACATAAATGTTACGTCTGACTCAAAAACATACTTTTACATATATTTTCTTAATTATTGGGGCTTTATACAAAATATATATTCTGCTGACTGGCTGATCTAAAAGCTTTTCAGGATTTTTCTTATTTTAATTGTAATCTTAAGTCCTACATACAGTTATAGGATCATTTCCATGTACTTATCTTCCTATAAAATGTATGTATCCTACAGACATCTTCACTAATGTATGTAAATTAGCTCTCTTCATTATGTAGAGAAAAACAAAAAGAAGGAAAGTAATGTTTTTCAAATACACATTCATGTTTATGACTTCCTGTTTGCTTTCTGATTTCTGGTTGCCTTCTGTGCCTAACATACCATATAAAGGCTTGTCTGCCACTAGCCTGTCCCTACATCCAATTCTTGATGAACTGAGTTCCTCTGTCTCCCATACATGCATTCATGACGCAGGACCCCGGGCAAAGACTTCTGAGTTTTCACACTGACTTGTTTAATAAAGGAATGTGACTGCCTCTTCCCTTTAGCTTTTAGGAAGGATGACTACCCACATACTATCTTGAACAAAGTCCATTATTGCTTCCTCATGTATGTTCCTGCATACTGAAGTTTCCTCCTCTGCCTAGCAGTTCTAGTCTATAGCTCCCAAATCACTGAAGTACACACTGCTCCAATTCATCTGAACTTTCTCAAAGACTCTATAAACTAATAAGCTACTGTGTATAGTTAGAATAATACAAGAATAGTACTGTACAGTTGGAATAATACAAAAATAATTGTAAATAAGTAGACAGAGAACATCTATGGGAAAAACTCACCAACTCTGAGGCCTTCAGTCAAGATGGAAAATGTTGAGGCATAGAACCACCAGAACTCCACAAAGGAGCAACCTCCAGAAAGAGATGCTGCCTTAGTGCTGGTCAGCCCTTAAATGAAATCTAGGAGAGGTGGAGTCAAGCTCCACCCCTTTCCAGGAGCACAGCTGAATTACCTTCACCTGTGCTCCCACAGCTGACCCAACACTTGCCACCAATGGTTTAATTAGAGGTGCAGGCTGTGATTAATAGTTTCCCATACAGCCACCTGACATGTATCCTTTGGCTTGTATAAAATATTTCTGCTAATGGTCATACACAGAGCTTGCACAGACAGTTGCAGCTGCTGCATGATTTTGAATGTGCAAAGGCCATTTCAGCTTTGACCTTATACAGAGAGAATCAAAGAGTCCTCAAACTTACAGCGACTTCCAGCTTCCTCCCTCACATGGCTCCTTCCTTCTCCAAATCACCAGAATGGATCTGGGCTTTCCAGAATCTTCTCAAACAATTTAACATCATGGTCACATCTCAGAAGTGAAAGCAGTCTTTGTCCTGCTCCAAGACAGAAACTGAACTCTGAAGGAAAAGATTTTCTGGGTTAGCATGTATTCAGTTGAGTAACAATGGAGTGAGAGCTCTTAAGCTGGCTAAATAGCCCAAGCTAATTTCTTGTCATCTGCCAAAGCAGCATGCTCCTCAGGGCTACATGTTGTATAAAAGACTTCAGACATCAGATGCAGTGCAAATGTATGCAAAGAGCAGGAACCCAGCACTGCAATCAGGTTAGGCTCTTGCTAAAGTTTGATTAATAGGAAAATCTGTTATTCATATACCTCAGTTGTGCAGTAAGAGATAATGGGAGACCTGACAAGGTTTCAAGCTGCAGTTCATTGCCAAACTTTGCCAACTCTGCTACATCCTTAGATCTCTATATTGCTACCCTCAATACCTGGATTAGCCAAATGTTTTCTTCGCTGCTCTCAGAAATGGACTACAGGCTGCACATAGAGTACATCCTGGCATGCTAACAACCATCGAGCGTACCATCGAAATAAATAGTGGTTAGCTGATTCTCATTTTTTTAATTTCCTCTGTTGGCTTAAGGAAAGTGCTAGAATGGCTAATTTTTAACTGTTTGTAATTAAATGTTTGCTATTCAGAACCCCAGGTGCAATAAAGAATTTAGTCAAGAGTACCTTAGATGATCCAGGAATCAGCTGGATTCCTGTCAGCTAAATTTCCAACTATTTTATAAGTTAGATTACCAATCCATGTATTAAATAATACCAAGAACCAGTTTCTCTGAAGCAATACTCTTGCATCAGTATTCACACAGGTGAAGCAGTCTCCTTTAGTATTCTTACACAGCAGTCCATTTGTATTCTGCTGGGGCTTTTCATCTTTAGCCCTAGATTCCAATAAACAAGAAATTGGCACACTACCAATCTACTCTAGAATGCCTCAAGGGCATTTGCCTATGTAAGGAACAAATATCATCTCACACCTTCAACAGTTCAGATTATATTTATATTTTCCTCTCTCTTTCAAGTGTTCAAATGTCTCCTGACCAGCTGAGATGGATGGCAAGTTCTAAGGTGCATATTACAGATTCATTTAATGTTTAGATTATGAGATTTCTTGTGGGTAAATTCTGCAGCACCCTCAGAGGTGAGTCACTTAAGCTGTCTATTGAAATCCCACTTTTTGTCCATTACAGCAAATAATCATCACCAAGTTTCCTCAAAGATAATATAATTTAAACTGAGACAATCCAATTTCTCGCCTCTGCCTTCTGCAGATTATGAATAGAGTGTAAAATAGGAGTAGGATGGAAAAATATACTCTTAGGTAAGCCCTCTGGATGTTCCAAAAACTTACACAGAAATCAAGCTCCTTTCTTTTCTTTCTTTGTAAGCTGATTATTTAGTTCCTTTACTTCTTAAAGCATCTTATCTCAGCATTTTCAGTGTCAGCCAGTAGCTTCCATGCCTGCTTTATTTCCTGGAAAAACTTTCTGAGTCATGACAGCCAGGTCGCTGAGCACCTCATCAATCTGTCGTGCTCTTACACACCAAGAGCTGTGTCATTTGGCTTCTACATTTTCTCAGATACTTTTAACTGCATGGCCAACAGAGGTTTTATCTCACTTGACAATTCATCACCCACTCCCTTCTGGGAGACATATAATACCATTTTAATTCATCTTACAAAATCTATAGTTCTTTCATTTCTTGGACTTTTAACCTCTTTTGGTCACCTTTAACTGCCTTTACCACCTCTGAAACAGTTCTGTTTGGGCACACTGGAAGCATCGCCTTAAAAAGTTCCCTTTTCAGTTCAACTCCAGCACAAGTGTGCCAACATTAAGCATACATCCACAAGAAAGTGATAAGAAGTTCTGTGATGTCATCCTTCTCCTTCACAAAAACATAAATGAATACCTGTTTTCTGAACATCAAAGATGCAGAAAACTGGTTTCCTTCAGCTTTCACACCAAAACTGTAGATCTCTATTTCCTCACAATACCGGAGTAACAGGTATTTGCCTGATTTTCTCATTGCTGGCCACGTCAGCCAGCAGAGAGCTTCTGAAGCATCAGTTTCCCAGCTTACAGCATGAGAGGAGCCAAAAGGCACATTCATTTAGTTAAACACAATTCTTATTTAGGCTGTCCACAAAGGATGAACGGCTTGAATTGCATTTTTATTGCTTCATCTATAGCTCTTAAAGTAAAACGTGGTTAGCAAAGTCCTCTATAATTTAAGTGTTAAATGCCTGTCTTCTGTCAGTCATTAATATAGCACCAAAGAAGCAGAATGTGGAAGGCCTCAGCAGGTCAAGACAATGGCCCAAAATTACATCCACACTTTTATTTTTTTAATTGCCATTACCTTTTCTTCTATCAGAATGGGAGCAGGGGAGTAAGTAAGTAAGTAAGTAAGTAAATAAATAAATAAATAAATAGATTCTGAATTGCCAATGCATCTGAGTTAGGAATGAAAACTGCACTACTCCAAGGAGAAATTCTTGTCCAGATGAGTCTGAATCAGTGCTAAAAGTATTACATTGGAAGGGAGAAAATGAAATCTACCTGTCTGTGACCCTTGCTACAGTCTTAGTACAAACTCCAAAATGTTCAACAACTGAGGATTTCATCCTTCTGATAGCAATAATTACCTGCTTCTAGAATTGGCATGAACCACAGTTCCAAATTAATGTTTGCTAATAGGCAACTATACCCAAGAAATCAAGTCCAATACAATTTAGACATAGTCTAACTAGCAAATCAAGCTTTAAACTGGCTTAAAGTTTAGGTACTGATTGGGATGTGAGGAAAGAAATAAATCTTCACCACTGTAACTCAGTGGAAGGTTGTTCCAGAATCTTATTTTTCTTTTAATTAAATAGCTGCTGCTGCTGCTTCTGTTCTGCCTAAATTAATGAATAGATGATGCTCCTTACATGCCCTTACATGACCCCTATTTTAATTCTGTTGTGAATTTGCTATAATATATTGTGCCAGGGAAATACCCCATTCAAGTGCCCTTAATTAAAATGAATACTAGTATAAAAGTTAGTAAAACTGAACTGTATTTACTGCTGACACAAATGAACTGTTGTACAGCTCCTCAACCTGCAACCAATGGTCATTCTAAGATAAATGCTCAGTTTCAGCAATTATCTTCCAAGTATTCTGGAAACTGTCTTCAAAATCATCAGAACCAGAGTGTCTGGCAGCTTTTAGATCATTTCTGTTCTCAGTTCTAGTTATACTATTCAAAGCATTTCCTCAGAACCAAGAGCTGCAATTACATTCTGCCTGTGCCTAAAAACCCAGACCCACTCCATTTACGCTCTCTGACAGTCTCCCATGAGGCATAATTCTATTTCGCTCACTGAGCTCATTAACATCTATTCCCGCTCCAGTAGGTAGGCAGACCTCAGACTTACAGGGTCTTTCACTTAAAAGCCTATTACAATGGCAATTGTACACAGAGAAAAGCATTTTTATGAATTAAAGATTAAAGAAAGTCAGTATGATATCCAAGTCAGTGGATATCAGGTTTTAAGTAAAAGTAACAACAGCCATGCAAACAAAATCTTGTATTGTAGACCTGACACAAATGACCACTTGAATCAAAAATCCAGAAAGAACAGTAGGTTTGCATGCTAATTGCTTATACTAAGATGCTACTGATAAAATTAAACATGCCTTTTACAGACATGCTGATATCTGCAGATAGGCAATTCCTTCTAGTAGTTATATGCAGTTGAAATGTATCTTTCTTATTAAATTCCACACTAGGACTTTTATCGTAATGTCATTATTATATTTTTAAAATGATACCTTTATTTACTGGAGAAGATAACTATCAAAGGCACCACACTATGTTAGGGAACTTTTCTGTGAAGGTGTAGGTAATATATAACTTAACTGCAGCTCCAGAATAACCCTTTTTTTCCTCTGCTAGAAAGTGCATTATTTTAAATCCAAGACTTGATCACACTGTTAAAGCTTTTGTGCTTGTGTCCAAAAAGCTTATTCTACCATGAGATACCTTTATACTTCAATATATTCCCTTGTTAACACTTAAGCTCTTCATGAGCTTTCTTAAATGAGATAAAATTCCATGTACGTCTCAGCAGTACGACATCCCTTGCATTTTGAAGTGTTTGTTAGGTGGTGTCATATATGCAACTCTGTCTCTGAACTGTAAAGCTTAAAAAATAAATAAATATAATTAAAGTATTTTTTTAAAATCTCTCAGAGGAAGGGAAAATGTGGATGCTGATTATGGGAATGTTACCAATCTGTATAGGAGGAGAAATGACTCATCTTTTATAACAGTTATCTGAATGCAGTTAGCCAATGCCAGCATCATAACTGTCAGGCTTAGAGTATTTCTGGGAATCTAAAGAGCCTGACATTCCTGTCAGCTCCAACAATGTGTACCCTTAATTAAGATATGCATACACGCATTTATGAAACATCGTTCCTGTCAAGTGATCCAAGGGCTCATACACAGAGGAAATCTATTCTGGAACATGCCAGGGTGAGAATGCAACCTGTCCATGTGGGGAGCTTGCACAGAGCTGGTATTGTGATAGCTTTTTTATCCCAATTCCCATTTAATCAAGGATGAAAAAAGAAATCAGCGCTTTGCTGGCCTCTGTGAACTTGCAGTCATACTACATGTCTCATTAATGTCTGACTCTCAATTTTATTAATGATAATTTATGTTGTACATGAGGAGATAAGACAGCACTTACATAAAGCAAAGACAAAATTATTGTATGTTCTGATTTTAATTATACACTTGATAGATCTCCAGCACTAAACAGAAAAAGTGAGAACACTTAAACAGATACACTCGACTGCTAAAAAAAACAACAACAACATAAAGAAAAACAGTTACATGTGATATTAACTGAAAAAGACACCTGTATAAGTATGGAAATCTGCAAACCAGTTTTGGAAATCAAGGAAAGGAAAGTTTTAGTAGGAATTGCATGCAAAAATTTTGCTGAATATGTAAGAGAGGTCTCGAGCTGTAAATGTTTGAATGGAGGTCATCCTTGAGACTGCCTGCAGACATGCCTCCTAGACAGCTTCTGCAATCACTTACTTTTAATATTCCAGGGAATAAACATGGGATTTTTCTTTTGTAAATTACGTATTTCTGGAACGATTTCTTATTTGCTAAGCTCAGAGAAATGAAACAAGAAAGATAATGATTTGGTAACCAGAACCTATAGGTCTGGACTTTCCTTCTCAGAAGGAAATCAAATAGATACAATGTGTACATCTTTTCCAGTCTGGATACTTCCACCCACGGTGAATGGTCACTCCATAATGAAAGCAGACAGCATAGAATGCCTGGAATGCAGTCTGTCTGGTCTTTAGTGTGTGTGTGTGTGTGTGTGTGTGATTATTATCTATTACTGTCTGTGATGTGATTTAAATGACGGTCTCAGTTTCAATCTGGAATTTCACAGTGGAACGCCCCAGCTTGTCAAGTTAATTCTATTATACAGAATGTCTGCTCAAGAGTTTGCAGAACTATGCTAACCACCCTAAAATAATATCTTTGATGTGTGCCTTAGCATGGAAAATATCAACAGCCACTCTTTGCAGGGAATTACATTCCCAAGGCCACAAACAGCAGTAAGATTGACCATACACACACAATAAAAACCACTCTGATGAGTTACAGATGGCAAAATTGAGAATGATTAATGCTGGCCGTCCCTGCCATCCTAATAGGCTAACTCTACACTAGAGCAAAAGCAGTACGCAGTGAACACATACAACGTTTCTAACGATCCCTGCAATTAAGACTAATTTGTTTTCCTCAGCCTTGCTCGGGACAATTTTTTCCCTATAACCAACATACTTTACAGAACTTTAAAACTGTGTGGTAAAAAGTGCTAGCTTCATCTTTCTAAGCTTCTTACTAAGCAGCTTACCATAGCTACCATGAAGCTACCATAGTTCAACAACTGAACTACAGACTAGAAAGTAAGATTAATTATGTTTTTCAGTTAAAAAAAAAAAACACACTGAAGTTCAAAAGCATAGCAATCACATAACAAGGCAGTGGTTGTTCCATAATGCATGTATCCACATGCCTCATTACAAGGGCCTTGTCACTTAGGAATTACAAATATCAGTCTTCAAATAATGAGTTTAAAACATTGCTCATTATAGACCTTGAGGGTGTGGCAACTGTGAGCAGAGGAAAATGTTACGGGGAGACTGTGAGGTGAGACAGGACAAAAAATGATGGCTGGAAACGGAGGTGATGACAGACTTGATGAGCTGAAGTTTAATTTTTAAATGTATTGGGCATTTTATACTGAAATTATAATATCTACACTATTGGTTCCCTCTTCTAACATTCAAAAAATAATCACTATGCAGTTGTAAAGTATCATAAATGCCAACATGGTGTTTGAGGTTTTTTTGGCTTTTGTGGGTGTATTTTTTTCCCCTGAAGACCAACTACACAGCTTTAATGAACCTCAGGATGCATTTTCAAATCCAGCTGCAGTATAGGATTAAAATTTTTATTTTGTTCTTATTCAAATTCTTCCCCATAAAAGCATACCTTCTGTGCAAATGAGAGTTAATCTCACCAAGTTTATAATACAAAACACCATGAAAGCAAACAAAGAGTGGATCAACTCTGTTCTGAGGCACAACATACCTATTGGAATTACCTCCTTTGCTTTAACTGGAATTGTATCATTTTGCTGACATTACAAGAATGAAGAGCATGGCTAATTATCTTCTGGGTTTTTGGGACATTACTATAAAAAATACAGTAAAATCAAAATTCAGTATCTGTAAACCTGGAAGAGATTAGAACTGTTCATTCTCCTTCCACACAAAGTAATTCTGAGTCAGTAGAAATGCATGGAAAGTTACTGTGGGTTACAAAGACTCGATGAAGGGGTTACTTGAGCTCATTTTCAATATAGAAAAAGACCATTTTTCACATCACTAGCCAATTAAGTGAGTTCAATCAAAGCTCTCATATCCTGGGGCAATGCAAATTCACACAGAATAAAAAATAGCATTCACTCTTGGAAATCCAAAGTAAGAGATCAAAGGCAAACACATAACAATACCACAATGCAAATGAGTTTTTGCCTGGGAAATAAAAAGCTTTGCAAAAAATGTCCACAACAGCAGAATTCCTAGAGCTCCAAGTTTTGTATACGTAATTAGCAGGGCTTGACTCATCATCATTTTGATAGCAGAAGCCCAGACCCTAGAAAGATATCTGTGCTATTGGAAAGGCAATACTATCTCCCCAAATTTTGAAGGTTATACATTACGTTTTACATATACATTTTGTGTATGTATGTGTTTATTCAATTCCTGTTAAATGTTACACTGGAAATGTAGAAATGTTTGTTTGTTCACTTTGAAATGATTATACCCTCTCCACCCTGAATATCACAACATTTCCATTAAATTAAGGAACTTCAGGTACAGGAGAATTTTTCAGTCTGAGAATAAGTAACTTAACGCCAACATCTCTAAGGAAAAACAGTGTAATTTCACCTTATTTTAGACCCTCTTTCTTACAAGTATATATATATGCTATATATATATATACACATACAAGTATATATACAAGTATATACATATGACCTGTCTTAATAATGCTTCTAAGTTAGTAAAGAAAAATAGGATGAGAAACTGGATCAAGTACTGTACTGAAACTCATGAGGTATAAACTGCAGTTGCTGAAGACTCCAGTTATTTCTGTTTCACAGAATCACAGAATGGCTTGGGTTGGAAGGGATCTCAGTGATCATTAAGTTTCAATCCCCCTACCACAGGCAGGGCTGCCAGCCTCTAGATCAAGTACTAGATCAGACTGCCCAGGGCCCCATCCAACCTTGTCTTGATCACCTGCAGGTATGGGGCATCCACAACCTCTCTGGGCAGTCTGTTCCAGCACCTCACCACACTCTTGGTAAAGAACTTCCCCCTAACATCAAATCTACATTTCCCCTCCTTTAGTTTAAAACCATTACCCTTTGTCCTGTCACTACCTATGTAGAAAGTTGATTTTCCTCATGTTTAAAAAGTCTTGTTAAATACTGGAAAGCCACAATGACGTCTCCACACAGCTTTCTCTTTTCCAAGCTGAAGTTGCTTCAGCCTGTTTCTTCCCACCTGTAAAGTTACCCAGGACCTTAAATTTTCAAGGTTTAAAATCTGTCAGAGTAATATGCTGTCAAGCACTGATCATTAACTTTCTCCTTCTGAACAGCCCACTCACTAGCCAGCACTTGCTCTCACTTCCAGATATTTTATGTAGATTATCCTTTTGTAATGCTGAATTTTGATAGCATCAGATCCCACAGGCATCTGTGCATAAGCCCATACGGCGTGAATGAGGCTCAGCTTAGACTTTGGTGTGCATTGATGTTGTCAGAAGGCACAGCTGCTGTGATTAAGGCACTTCTCTCTGTTGTGCATATATTCCAGTGGGACAAGCAGAGGTTGCCTGCGGTTAGATAGGCACAAAAGAAGAGGTTTCCCTGCAAAATACATAGCCCTACAGAATCACTCCAGAGAAGGTGAACCAAGAAAAACACAGCACACAGGGAACAGTACAGGAAAAAAAAAGAAAAAAAGAAAAAAAAAAAAAAGAAAGAAAAAAGAAATAAAAGAAATTGTCTCTGCATAATGATGTAGGCATAGCTCTCTAATGGTGTCGATTTTATGCAAGCCTTTTGCATTGGAGGAGTTGCCAGATTTTTCAGTCCTACATTTCTGCACAATTTGCAGGTTTAAGGCATACGGACTCACACATATCTCTTAATACTTTAAGAGATTTATACTTCCAAGTTTGCTATTTTCATAAAATTAGCATGAGTACACAGGTGTACCCATAGGCCCAGCTCCAGCTAATCCCCAAACTATTCTTGGCACACCACCAAGCTGCAGCAACTATAGTGAATAGCAAGAGCAAAGCAAAGATAGCCTTATCTCTCTGGCAAGAACTCTAAGAGCTCCACGAGAAACTCATTATCACTAATGCAAACCCAATAAGGGAGGGAAATGTGCATTCGCTAAGCAGCACTCTCATTGGGACATCCATTCAGAATAACATCCACAGGAGCTTAGAAAACTCAGTAAAGATCCTTGCAGTGCAAAGCAAACAGGAAAGAAAATGGCTATTTTAAACCATCCTGGTTCATGATTTTTTCAGTTATTTTTTTCTCCTGCTAATTTCCCCTTAGGGTTTGTCTGTTCGTTTATTAATTTGGTTTGTGAAGATAAAACCTATGTGGGGACTGCTGAAAATGCCAGAGAACTTTCTCAACCAATTTTAAATTACACTTGCAGATTTAAAACTTGGGAAATTTCTGGCTTCATTCACAAAGAAAAAAGATGAAGTTCTGCCTAAACTCAAAAAACCAACCAAACAAACATACAGCATCAAAATTCAGCAGTACAAAGGACACTCTTTACAATCCTCTTATTAAACATCTTCATGATTTTTGCCATCAGCAAACACAATATGTGCAGCTGTGGCAGACCTTGCAGTGCGGAGGCCAGGACTTCTAAGCTGAGAGTTACAAAGGCCTCAGCTCAAGGTGAGCTGAAGACAGTCAGTTTTGTTTCACTTTCCAAGGTCTGTGTAACTAAGAATACTAAGAATGACATGGGTATCTAAAGGGATGTCTCTGAATGCAGGCAAATACTGAACAAGAGACATTTCTGTGCCCTGTGTCGATGGACTAGATTGTCTCCTACAGACTGCCAGTTCTATGCAGCTGCAGCCCTCTTTGCCATGCCAAAAACTATTCAGATTTCACTAAGTCAGAACTGCAACCCCCGACTCCTGCCTTCCTGACTTTCCCTCGAGGGAAATCACTTCATAGAATGACTTCCACTTCCTGAAGATCAGGTTATACCATAATTTCCATCATCGCAATTACCAGCCCATTTGCAGTACTGTGGAGGAGGTTTTCAGACATGGCATATACTTGCAAGGACTTACAGTTAATCATGGCACATAACATACTATTTTAACAGCGGTATGAGGACAAAGTATGCTAACACACATACGCAGCATTAAAATATGGCAAGTTCTAGTCAGTCTGTACTATCCTCACAGACATATCAAGTTATTTTCTTAGTGATCCCAGACTAAGCAACTCCCCTTCTCTTCCATGATCACCACAAATTCTGATGCCTTGTGTAGTTCTGCCCACTGTATTGAAATTGTAGTCTTTCTAAAAGAAGACTTGTGGAAGAAAGGTAAGTCTGACCCACTTCACAACTTTTGATCTATCCTCCTACAGTAGGAAGATTAATGTCCCTTCTGTTGGAAACAGAAATGTTGTTTAGGAAGCAGAAACCCACATAAACACTTTGAGACATCTGTCCTTCTATGAATGCAAATTACAAGAAATCTTATGGATCAAACACCTCGATTTAGGTTAGCAAATATGCATGTGCATGTACACACAGATACACACAGACTTTGCAGCTACACATCTGCCATTAATCACCTTCACAGCGTAAGCTGCTTTTCCACTCTGACCTCCTGAGTGTTATGGTAGAAAGAAATACAAGGGAAAGAAATTGCAAGAGAGATCAGATCACAACTCAATATCAATCTGAAAATTCAGTTTTCTTCTCAGGTATTTCAGACCTGCCCAACTGCATGCTTTTGGCTGCCAAAATCACAGCTGTTGTTGCAGTCTAAGGTTCTTGCAGTATATCAAACACAGTATGAGTTTTGAGGACTTGCATGGGAAAAGTGACAGATCAAAAGAAGGCTTCCTATCACTGAGACATACTTGCAGCTGCCTGGTTGCAATATAGGCACTACTTCTGACAGCCAAGACAATGGAATGAAGCTAACAACTGCTGCTGTGAAATGCAGCCAGAGAAATGCAGGTTGCAAGAGCTTAAGGAGATAACCATCAATATATATATATTTTATATGTATATGTGCACATACACAGACACTCATTTATAGGTACACAGTTGCAGCAAAATGGTGCATTCAGCAGGAATTAGAGAACTGCAATATATTTGGGGAAATGCCAAATTCTGTAATCATGAAAATTAAATTCAAAGGATTTTGTCCTTGATAATCATGGTTATTGATTGCAAATACAGAAAGGCAACTCTTTTTTCAGTTCATTCTTGATTTGTAAATCTGTTATATTACAGAAATATATATGCATATAGACATACATGTTTAAATACATTTAATATGTATATGTCTCTCTATATATGCAGTCACAACTAAGTAAAGATATAGATTTGCTTTAATTTAGTGAAACTTCCATTTCTGAAATTCGGTGAAACCTATAGCCAGTTTTACAATTAAGGAATTGAAAAACTCACAGGGTTATGCATGTCTACACATGAATAAATTTCTGCTACCTTTGGATATAACCTGAGTTCCTTTACTGAGGAATGAAAATTAAATAAATCACAGAACACGTTTCACCTACTTGAAAAGTTTGATTGGCTTTAAAGGGACACATTCCAGGCAGCTTCCTTCTCCAGCTTAATGTCAGACCAGCACATTCAGGGCAATAACGTGGCAAGACACAGTTTTGGAACTGGATGTTCCTCTAATTACTTTCTGTATTATCCAGATTCATCTGGCTAATGCATTACTTAGGTGTTAACTTCAGTCAGAATGAGTTCAGCTACCTGAGTATGGCAAAATCATCTCTCAGTAGCAATGAAGTAAATGGAGTCAAAACAGACTGAGTTTAAAAGTACGCATAAATCCATTGGGTTGCAATATTAGGAGAATAGTGAAAGATTGGGGGTGGGGAGGAAGAAAAAATAATCAGGAAAAGGAAAAGGGCTGTTCTGTATGCATCCCAAATATACTGTTTGATTTCTGAGAGCTTACTAATACTGAAGCATAGCAGTATTGAATCTGGCAATGTGAAAAGAAAAAAACAAAACAGAACAAAACAGTGAGCTACAGGAAAGTCGGTCTTTTTTTCTTTTATATATATATAATGTATAATATATATATATATATATTGTGATTTTATTTTACTTAAACACATGCAATAAGCAACAGATCAATTCTTACCTATCCATTGATTAAATGCTGTCCTCATGCAAAGACAATCACAAATCACAGCACAAAGTATGAAAGGTAGGACTTAGAGCAGATATTTTTAGTTAGAATCCCCTAAAAAGTCCTTTTACTTATACTGTAGTCTCTTGTTCTGTGCATCTTTCTAACAACTCAGCACTGGCTTTACTGAGTTCCTTCATTCCCAACAAATATTGCTTAGGTGGGATTCAAAGGACCTCTGCTTATGCAGACAGAATCTGTTGTTACAAATTAGAAATTGCTTATGCGGCCTAGTTTTATTTGCAACAAAGTAGAGAGATAAAAGCGCAGAAGCAAATAGAAAATACTTGTCCCACTAAAACAGTAATGCTATTTACAAAGTAACAAATTATAACATGTAACTATTGAATGCTTCATAGTAGTCAAATAGAAAACACTGTAACAAATTCTGCCACGGATCTGCACCCTTCATTGGGCTAGGTTAGGAAATGTTACGAGTAACAAAAGACAAACTGAAGATTAATTAACTAATTAACAACTAAAAACAAATAGCAGTGCTATTGCTTTGTGCACTTAACTCTGGCCTTTATCCTAGAACACAAATGTATGTTGGTACTTATTCAGGGATAGGTATATCAATCTAAAAAATGTTTTGTTTGTTTGTTTGTTTTGGGGTATTTTTTCCCCAGTTCATTTCATATTCCTATGACCTGACCAGGAAAATAACTAAAATCAGCTGATGATAGTCACGAGGAATATGCTTACAGAAGAGATAGAGATCTCCATGGACAAAACCTGTTCGTATTTTAGCCTCTCATTTTATGGCATTTAAGTTGTCTGAAGAGAGTGGAGCACCTGCCTCCCTACTTGAAGGGATATAAGGATCACAGGATCACACACAGATCACAGAATTGAAGGCATTGGAAGGAATCTCTTGACCAAAGCTAGTTCATCCTTTTCTTCTTTCTTCCACCAGCCCTCTCAGGATAACGTCAGAAGGAGTGACAGGGTCATCAGTGTAACACAGGCTGCTATTCTTAACCTAGATGCTTCATGGATCAGCCTGACTTTACTCTCCTGACTGCTAAAGAGATTTGGTCAAATACAGCTGCATTCCATCACTGAGGAATGGAAACCACCACCAAGTTGCCATACTACCACACCAACAGGCAGCTAAATACCACGTGGCTCAGCCACTCCCCCAGCTCAGAACAGGGGGAGAAAATATGATGAAGAAAGCAGATGGTTTGAGATAGAGACAGGGACACTGCTCACCGATTACCACCACAGGTAAGACAGACTCAGATTAGGAGAGATTAATGTAATCTATTATCTGTTGCTAACAGACTTGGATAGTGAGTACTAAAAGTAAACTAAAACCTCCTTCCCCCCATCCTCTTCTTCTTCATCTTACTGAGACACTCAGAGGAATGAGGAATGGAGGACAGCCTGCTCCACTATGGGCCTCTCCTGGGCTGTAGGGAAACTGCTCACAGAGGCCATCCCCGGAGCCCTCTGCTACCTAAACCTCATCATGTAAACCCATTGCACATACCCAAGACAGCTACATGGCTGGACATTGGTTAGGTGTGATTTACAGAGAGAATCCAGCTAGTGAAGTGAAAGACGAATATATCCAAGGCCCCTACCAACCTATTCTGGGAGTAAGGACTTTCCCAAGCCCAGATTCTGTGACTAGGTCAACTGATTTGATTTTAGACTTAAAAATTTTCTTGGAATAAGTTTATCATTTAGTTGCTTTCCTATCTCCTGGCTGCAGAAAAGCCACAAAAGAGAAAAATTAAAACAGCAAGCTAACAAAATAATTCAAGTGGCAAGCTATGTTTGATGGGAAGGAGGAAAACACTCCTTGTGTAGGAAACCTCCTGCAGCTCTGTAAAGTAAAACTATCTTACTGCTACTTTCTTCATGTGTTATAAATATACCAACTATCAGTGAGCCTTATTACTTTCCCCAGCAATTGGAAAGAAAGAGGGAGGCATTATTCATTCAGAAAGACACAGATTTTCAGGCCAGAAAGGGTTTCTGCAATATTTGAGCTAGGCCAGCAGTGTATGCACTCTCTCATACAACACATGCAGTATTTTCCTTCAGCTGAAGTAAAGCTTTACTTTTTGAATAATTGCTGTGTGTGAAAACGAACAAACAGATAAACGTGATGTTCTCAGCTTTCACTTTTCCAGGTCATTCTGATTTAAATTGCACTTACAGCTATGAAACCGTACCTTATGTCAAGGTTGGTGTTTTCTAATTTCAGCTTCCAGCACTTGCCAGTAAGACTTTATCATAAATACTTACAGACCGGATATGGGAACATGAAAGAGTTATCACAGGACAAGGTCACATATTAGCTTCTGTATTAACAACTGTTCTTACCCCATGGAAAATATGAGACAACTTGCTCTCAGGGACAGCAAATAGCTAGCAAGTATTGAGTCACCCTTGTGAACACTCTTTCCCTGACCATACTTTGTCATCATCTCCCTATTCACATATTACAGGAAGATCTCAAGAAATGGCTTGTCCCGATTTCCAAGAGTGAGTTCACAGACAGTACTGCGATATCTCCACCTCTATTTCTACAAGAACTTAAATTTCTCACAGTGCCAGGACTCAGTGTTGCTTGTACCCCTTGTAGGAAGCAAGGGGTAAAGCACTGCCCACACTCCTCTCTTTGTCCTCCTTTTCCCATGGAACAATTCATGATAGCCTATTCCTGTCAGATGATCCAAATTCTACTCAGTTATGGAAATATCAACCATATCATATTTCCCCATGTATTTGAGCATCCCATCATCTTCTTGTCAATCATGCAGGTTTCTAACATTAGTACAGAGGCAATTAGAAAATATTCCTTACATGCACCTTTGCTCCAAATTAAATTAGATAATGCGTGTGAGAAGGTTTTCAAGGAGATGCTCTGTCAGGGGTGAGGAGATGTGCTGAGAATGTGAATCTGATGCAAGATGTGAAACCGAGAATTCATGAAGTAGTAAGCACTGGAAAGTCACTTTGACCCAATTTTCTTGCAGAACATCAGTTATAGTCAGTACTTGGGAGCACAGAGACAACACTAGTTAACTGCTTTGTAATTTCTGCAGTCTACATCACAATTTTCACAGCTGTGTTACAACTGCAGAAATAAGCAGCGATCTCATCAGCTGAAATCTACAGAATGTGCTTGTGTAGCTTTCTTCCTCATTTCTTCTGCAAATGTCACATTGCTTCTGGTTCCCAGCTTTTCCTCAAAAACTTGTTTTTTTAATTATTTTTTTTCCTGGATGAATACATCAAGGATATCACCATTTCATTGTTTTTAATGAGATATTCTCACAGGCATCAGTGCATTGTACTACACAGCTGCTTATTAAAAAAAATACACTGCACTGATTTAGCATATTGTCATTTACAGCTATAGTACCTAAAAAGCCTGATGGCATAAAGGTTTCCTGTGTACACTCTTGGAGATGGAAATTTCTCTCCTAAAGTCTCCTCACCCTATTGCAATGTACTGCATATAACCATACATACAGGTCATACAAAAAGAAAGGCTGTTTTGTCTTGGGTTTTACTTACTTATTTTTCACAACAGTACCATTGTTCTGTTGTAAACTTGTATCTAACTGAGAACCCAAAAAGAAAAAAAAAAAAGAAAAAATCAAGTCCTCAACTCCTTCAGAGCTTTCTTTCTCTCCTACAATTAATATTCAGTCCAAGCAGTCAAAAGGTCTCTCAAGTTTTGGGCAGTTCTTTTGGATCTACTAAAACCAGCAATAATCAAAATTCCATGGTACCAGGTCTCTTACTGGCAGTTTCCCAAATGCAGAACCCTTTGGAAGTCACTGTTACAAAAATCCTCTCTCAGAGTAGGTAACACTGTTGCCTTTCCAGGCCTTGCAAAGGTTTCCTGAAACCCACACATTTTGGAGAATGCTCTGTTCTACTCCAGGTACCCAAATGAGTGATAAGATGGAATAGCATGTGGGAAAATATCCTCCATGATCCCCTAGAGATGGACCAGTGACAACAGAATATCTCTGCCTTTTTCCCCAGAAAAGAGAAGGATACATTTGTGGGACAGTTATAAAACCAAAGGAACAGGATTTGCCAACAGAAGGAAATAAGGAGGCAAATATGTAAGAGACAAAGTTCAGGTTTGATTTTAAAATAGTTGAAGGCAGAATAAAGCAGCAACTTCTCACCACTTAGATTCATCCAAAAACGGCAGTATTTTATTAGGGATTGAATTAGGCAAACTCTGCAGGCAAAGCACAAACGTGTTGTTTTGAATGAATTTTCTGCAGTCTCAATGCAATGAAGCCTTTCAGTTGTATAACCATAGTAAAAACACAGTCATTTTCAACATCAGCTGACCATAAGCTACATATCTTCAGGATCAAGTTCTACAGCAAGGGACAGTGGCTAACACCACAGAAGTCAACTGCAAAATCCTGCTGATGTCAGAATGAAAGACGTGGTGAATCGCACGGCTACAGCAGTATAAATGGACAAACCTCAGAGCATCCCTCTTGTGCTGCACAGAAGGGACAGCAAATGATTCTTTGCTTGTCATGCCCCACTGCCCCTTATGCAGAACAGCTCCCGAGCCCTTTTCCAGCGAGGACCCCCCGGAAGCTGCCGACTGCCACTCGTGCAAACCGAGGCTGACTCAGCTGCAGCTCCTTTTATCCCCTCGCTCATCCTTGCTGTGTCCGCTGCCCATGTCTATGGAGCAACAAGACTCTATGACTCTTTCGTCCTACTCTGCCTAACCGCACCGTGGCATTTACTCGAGTTAAACTGTGAATAAGGAAAGATTTGAAGAAAGCGAAGACGCTCAGGGCGTTAACGCATTGTTAACACAAAGGCTCCCAATGAAAGCTAAGACTGTAAAAGTAAGCGTTCCCGATTGCTTGCTGCGTTACAAAGAGTGAACATCCCAGGGCACAGAGGAAGGGGGAATGCAGAGATTCATTTTCTTGTTAAAAATGTCCTCCGCACACAACTACCGGGGCAGAAGCCTTTCGCTTTCGGCCGCACGGTTTCCAGCATCGCTACAACAAAACGTACGGCTTAAGGCAACCGCTCTTTGCCCGGCAGCTCCCTCCCTTCTTCCGCCGATCTGTGCTCACAGGGTCCATCTCACACCGCTCGCCCCCTGACTCAGCCCTCCCTTCGGACAAAGGGCCGCCAGACAGAGCCCGAGGAGCTCGCCGACAGCCCCCCATCCTCCAAGCCACCACCCCTAAGCCCCGCTAACAAAGGCGGCGCGGGACCGCCGCAACCCCCGCCGGCACCGCCCTCGGTTCCCTCCTTCTCCGCCCCTCCCGCGGCCGGGCCGGTCCCGCACCGCCTCCTCCGTGCCCGCCCGCCCCTCCCCGGCGGCGGCAGCGGCACGGCAGGGTGCCGCCGGGCGGGCGGGGTGTCTCCCAGGCGGCCTTGCCCGGATGTGCTACCCTGACTCATAGCCGCGCCGCACGCAGCCACCGCGCCGCTGCCGCGCTCTCCCCGCTCCGTTCCGCGCACGGCTCTCCCGAGCCTCCCCGAGAGGCGGCGGCTCCGGGAGGAGGGGAAGGAGGAGGAGGCCGCGGCGCCACCATGGGTGAGTCCCCGCTGCGCAGCCCTCGCTGCCGCCCCTCTGCCCCCAGAGGCCGCCGCCCGAGCTCGGTGCAACTTCCCCGCCGGCTGCGGGGCTCGGAACGCGCGGCCCCCGCGGCGCAAAGTTTGCGCTGCGCCCCGATCCGCGCAGGCCGGGCCGCCCCGATCCGCACGCGGAGGGCGAGGGGAGAGGGCGGCTCGGGGCACGGAGTTACGTAAGGCGGCCCCGGGACCTCGCCGACCGCTGCTGGCGTGACGGAGGCCGTCGGGGTAGCGCGCTGGGAAGGTTGCGCCGCGGTCCTTGTCCGCTGTTGGAGAAAGACGTGAGGATCTTCGTGTTGCTCCGGCTGTGAGGCAGAGCGTTACTTGTGCCTCTGAATGCAGCCATGTTACTTCTGCCTTTTTGTGTTTGTAGGTTGGTTTTTTTCCCCCCCCGTTTCTTAATGTTGTAAATTAAGTAGTTTCGCACCGATCGCCACTTGGATGGAGCTTCCAGCGAACCCCGCGTGAACCCAGGGAGCGCAGCGTTCCATTGCCTTTACAGAGCGCTCGTTGGGTTTCTCCTCGCTTCCCCTCCCCTCCTCCTCTTTACACAGTACGGCGCCCAGCAGCCACCGTCAGTTTCCCCGCACAGCTGGCTGCAGTGTGGACGCTGAGGCAGGGATGGCCCTGCCGGTCCGCGTTTCACTGCGCTCTGGGTCGTGGATGCCCGGGGCTAGGAGCCGTGTGTGCTTTGCAGGCAGGGCAGGGTGCTGGCTGTGCCTGACTTTGGCTCAGGGCTTTGACATCAGCACTTCCTGCAGCCTCAGGTGCTGCACTGTTTAGTTTCTTTTTGCAGATCACGCACATCTTTCCCTTTCAACTAGAAGTTTCCATGGGAAGAAGCGCTTGCAGTGCCTCAGTTTTCGTGGCCATGGAATGGGATAGATACTTGTTTGCTTCCTTTAAAGAGATGGAGAACTTCTGGAGAACCTTGGCAGATGGAAGCTGCTGTGGTCAGGTGTGAAGGAGAGCTGTCAGGCTTGCTCAGAATAAGGAACAACTCTAACAGTGTAGCAAAGGCCTCTTTTTTTTTGCATCGAGACACAAGGATTTAGTAAGAATATATTTCCTGTCTCTGTTCACAAATTCTGGCTGCTAATCTGAGTGTTCTGGTCAGAATACAGATGTGACCAACTATTTTGGCTCCCAAAAAACCTTCACAGAGTTCGCTAAAACCTCCTCAGAAAAGCTGATACAGAATCAGTGCAGTGCTCTGTTTCAGATGAGACTACATCTCAGCTGCAGACAAGTTTGAAAACAGCTTGAGGATCTGCTCCAGCCTGCTCTATAAGTAAGAGTCGTTCAAATGTTCTCAGGGAGACTGAATTTTTCTCTAGAATCTGTCATCGCCTGCCCATAACTGACCAGAGGTTGCTTGTGAAAATACAGGGGAAACCTTTGTTTCCCCACTCCTGTGCATTCTGGAACCTGACTCCTTTGCTTTTAAGAATCCAAGCAAACTACAGCCTCTGCAGCAGCTCTTGTTGCTCCAAAGACTGAAATCAGTTTCACCTTGGCTAGCAGCTAACTGTGCCTTCTGCTGCTGAAGATCTATGTTCAAGCTCATACAATCAATGCAATAACTTCCCCCATTCTGCTTATAGCATTCTTTTGGGTACTGCGTCGCATTACAGCTGCAAATCCCTAGAATTAAAGTCAGGATGAATATTTGCAGTATTTAATTTGTTCTTCCTATGGCTTGCACTACATCCCATAAATCATGGTCAACAAACAGGCGTTTGTAGCAAGAATGCAGTAATGCCTTGCAGTTAAATGTATGCTTTATTCTGTGTTCGAAAAGGCAGGCTTAGTATTAGCTGATCTGTATACTGGTGATATAAAATGGAAAACCAAGTAAGTATATTTTAATTCCAGTCATAAGATTTCTGCCACTAAAAATATTTGTGTATATATAGATCTGCATTATCTTTGCTGTGTAGAAATCTCTCTGTTGCCACTTCAGCCCCAAGTGTGTATTCCTCTCGTGGCAGTCATTTCCTCCTAGAGGACTGTGGCTTCCTCTCATTAATATCAGTTCTTCCCAAAATTGTCACTTTTTTTGCTTGTGCTTATGTAGTTTTTGAAGTCACATACATGGAATGGTGCAGTTTCAACACCATTCATCTCTTGGCTTTGTGAAACAAGCTGCTGAAGTGCTCCTGGTAGCAAAATACTGAGTACTTGAGGCTTACGTGTGCTGTGCTTCTATTCTTACAAGAACAATTATAGGTTTTTACTTTTCAGTTGCTGACTGTGCCTCAGTTTCCTGCTGAACAGCCCCTTTCTCTGGTCAGTTTTCATCTTTTAACCTCCAAAACCACAACCAGCATGTTCTGTCATGAACTTCTTGTGGCCAGGCAGGTTTTACTGTTTTCAGGCAGTAGTCATTCTACAAATGAGAATCCATACGATATATCAGTATTATGCATTGACCACTCAACACTTATGCACTGGCCCAAAAGGTGTAGAAACATCATTCGTGAGAGCTTATATACCGAACAGAAATACAGATTACACACAAAATTATTTTTATGGTATGTATCAGTTGCAGGCTGAAATATAGATGTTATGATCAGTAGAAGTGTTTCCAAGCACCAGTTGTGTTAGCAAGAAATGGAAGGGGGCCTCTGTTCTAATGAAGTTTAACATGTACCTGTGTGCTTAACTGGGCAATGAAAGCAACCTGCCAGTTTCACAAGGAGGTCAGGGAACTTCTTGCAATACCTAACACTAATATCATAGTGACGAGATGCAGGAGATACACAGGCTATAATGTAAATGGCTGTTGTGCATTTAGTTACAGCTGTCAGAACAAAGGCTTATGTTGCCCCTCTCCTCCCAGGGCACTGTATTTTCTCTCCTAGTTTCCACACAGAAGTACCACAATTGTCAAGCTTTGTGGCCAGCCTGGTGGCTGTGAGCTCCAGATCAGAATGTCAGAAGCCACTACCTGTGTTCATGATATTAGCTCCCTCAGTAAAGGTGTCAGAAGGGAGTGAATGTTCAGGCGTGGCTGTGTGCAGTACCACTTTTGGGTAGATGGGAATAAGCCTGTGTGGTTTTTGTGAGTAATCAATAGCCTTACATAGGAGAGGAATGAAAAAGTCCTCCTTGAAAAGAATTCTGCTAGTTTTCTTTCAAGAGATGCAAGTCAACTTCATAGATCACTTGTAAAAGTGATACAGTTATTGCACAAAAAGATAATTTTTAATTACTCTAAAGGTTTTGCAAGAACAGTGGGACTTTGTATAACACTAGCATATTAGTTCTACCCAGCAGCAATTTAAGCCAGTGTGAGATGTATTAGTGTTTTCCAAAGACAAAACTGCATTTGGCAAAAACCTTGTCTTGAAAACACGAAGGCAGAAGAAACTGATTTTAGGCTATAGCTCTGTTTCTTCCTCAAACAATGTTCCTTATATTGTGCCTCTGGGGCAGCCAGAGAGGTTAGCTTAGTTCTGACTGCTCTATCTTAACAAATACTTTTCCTATTTTCAGGCCATTGTTGGTGGTCTTTTGTTATTACATAAGATGAAAACCAATCAATTTTGTCTCCTGCTTTAGGTTAAAGGCTTCATTCAAAAATATGTTTCCTAAGAACAGAATATGCCGTGGTAGCTTCAGAAATCTGTAAGGAACATTTGGCTGTGTAGTCAAAATAAAAGTGGGAAGAGAAAGGGCAAAGGAACAGATGAAACCTGAAGGAAACAAAGCATTGATAATGAGAAAGCTACCAAGACAAGAATAAAAAAAAAAAAAAAAAAGAACAAAAATCCCTTAAAGGAAATGTGTGGAGGGAGAGAAATACTAGAAGCAAAGGAAAGACATGGTAAGGAATGAGTGAATGGAACAACAGAGAACAGAAATGGCAGAAGGAAATTAGGAGCTCTATTCCTGATACACTCCCAACTCCCAGTCTGAGAAAATAGCCAGGGTATGATAGATGTAGATAAAATCAGAGCATTTTTACCCTCTTTCTTTGTAATTCATTCTGGCTGCAGCTGACAATCATTGAGAAGCTTCATTATAATTCTCAGCCTTCCTCAAGTGAAGCTGATCTATTTCTGGAAGTTCTGAGAACTTAATTATTTATGAATATGTAAAAGATAAATAAATATGTGATTAACATAAACTAACATTTGTTCAGTAAAGGACAGAATAATGTCACCATTTGACACGAGAGAAAGCTCTGATATTCCATCTGTGGCATCTGACCAGGAGGTTGAGTATGATCCTTAACTCTGTTGCAGGACGCGGGTTGTGTGTTAGGGACATTAATTGGTGACCTAATTACTTACATAAGAGAAAACCCACTTTCTCCTGCTGACAAGTCCACCCAGGTCTGTGTGTTAAAGAGAAATATTCCAGCTGTCTTTATGCTGTCAGACACATTATGTTTAAGACAGTACCTCACTTCCAGATTAAAATTGATTAGTAACTACATATAAGCTTCTGAAAATTAAAATCATGTGTGCCTTCTCCAGCTACTGGTGAAATTTTTTAATGACTGTTTGAATGTTAATTAGGCAAGGAACTTTTCCTACGAAGGGATTTTGTCCTTGCAGTGAAGCTGCTACATATAATCTCACAGGGCCTCTTCTTGTTAAATATGGTCTAGAAGCTTGTTTCTGTTTACAAATTTTAATGATAGCAACCAGATGGAATTGGTTTTGGTAGAGTAAGATGGTTGTAAAAAACAAAAACACAGCAACACAGACTTCTTGATCATTGAAGTTGAAGTATTCCAAAAAATAGCTGATACGTTTTTGAATTTTCATGTGCTCTAGATATGCCTAACTGGATTTGTAAAGTCTCTGAAACAAATGGCTTTGGTTCAAGGAGCTTCAAAGCTGTGCACACAGCCTGGCGACATTTGTTCAGTCTGAGAGTCACAGTTCCGCTTTAGGGAGCTTTGAAGTTGTGTAGGAACTCTGGTGATCTCAGCCCTTCTCTTAAGCTGTAGTTCAAGAAGATTACGGGCTCAGCAGACAGCCAGTAGAATTTGGCAAATCTATAAACCAGATAACTGCCATTCACTTACCTTCAGGTGGAGGACGGGGTTTAGCAAAGGATTCTCTGAGACCTGCAAATAAATACACAGTGCACATTTGCTTAAGTACAGTCTCAGAAATGTCCCTGACTTGAAGCACTTTCAGATATTTCTTAGGAGAATTTGGAAAGATGTATCAGGAAATAAACATCTGTGTGTATGTGTCTGTTGAAGCTGGAATTCAAAACGTGTAAATAGAGGAAAAAGTAGATGTCTATATGAAGTTGTGTTAAAATTTGCATAAAATTTGAATAAAATGAGAGCATTTCAAACTTTCCACCTCTGGGTTAGACAAACCTATTATAAAGATTACATTTACACATTCAAAAATAAGGAGAAAAACACACTCTTTTGTGAAGGAAATATTTTACTTGATCCCTGTTAATACTTAGTCCTATTTTCCTCATATTTCAAATCCCTTGACAAGCTTACTGCTTCCTAATTATGTAATATTGGAACATCTGAGGCATAGGTTGGTTCTGAGCTTTTGTTAAAACACCAAATCATTCCTTGTGTGAGTGATAGCTCTGTGAGATTCATTACAGTTAATCACAGTTGCATACATTCATCAGTTGGTTTTGGCCTCTAATACTTGCCAGTCTGACAGTCACAATCATTCTGTAGAAATTTGCCAATTTTGTTTGTTAATTTTTGCATTAATTTTTCTTGTTTACGTTTCTTGTCAATTGATTTGGATTTGGCAAGCCATGTCAGTCTCTGATTAAATGCAGTTAAGCAGGTGTTTAAGCTCACATGGTGAATAAGCAGCCTATCTTTCAGCCTTATCACTTTGGCTTTCGCAAATATACTTGGGAGTAAGACTGGACAGAAACAAACACATGAGAGGGAGAGATGGAGACTGAATGAGAAGGCCCAGGCTCATGGAAGAGATCAGCTAACGACAGGATGTACAGCATGATGAGGATTGAACAGAACTTTGGAGAAATGTGTTGCGTCTGTCAATAGCTGTGAGGAACAACAGGCCGTTTTTGATACTTGAGGAGACTGTGCCCAGTGTCAGCTTCTTCATTTTTACAGCTCTTCTGGTACATTAATATGGGAGCATCAGGACACAGAACTGCAGTTAAAACCTTTCCTCATTGAATTCTTTACCTTTCAGTGAATGCCTTTCTCTCTGCAATATCCCAGTCCAAAAATATCCCCACATGTAACAGCATTAATCCTTCCCTCATCATATCTTAAATTAAGGAGAGGAGCTGCAGTTCAAAGAAAACTCTCTCATAAACAGCACATTACAAACTCAAATTTGCCTTTAACTATATCCAGAGTAGGAACTAAAACTGCTTTGTATCATATGGATTAACACTGTGACAGTGTTTTGTAGCTGGAAGCTTAAAATTTTTCTAGCTTGAGCATAAATATAACCAGACATGAAAAAGGAGCACCTGCAAGGCCTGTGGTCTCCAGGTTCAGTGGAGCATTTGGCTGAGGTGAGCACGGTGTTGAGTGCAGCCTGCTGTCTGGCAGCCAGGAACTGCTCTTGAGAGCACATTTAGAAACATTTCCTGTCTTTGGTGTTGTACCAGTCTCATGACATGACAATCCAGTGACTTTAGCAGAATTGTTTCAGCATTTCTAGTTTTAGAAGCAACCTTACAAGTACATGTCACTTCTTCAGGGCTAGTAGCTGTCCTGTTCCCTTTCCTGAGTTCATGCCTGTTTCCCTTCGCTGTTGAGAAACCCAAGATGATCTCAATTTGCAGTGCCCAGTGCCCTGCAGGCAAAACTGAGTTGAGCACTGCCAAATAGCTCCTTGTGCTGCATGAAAGCTCTGGAACGATTTCCTTAAATCAAAACGCTGTTTTATCTTGACAGCAGGAACAAAGCATGCAAAGAGAAAAGGGCTTTAAAACCAAAGCAGGAGTGTACAAATCTTTCTTATCCAAATCTTGCCTGTCCACAGAATGTTTAACTTACACCTGCTGGGCCTCAGGAGGAACTGACTGAAGTCAGTCTTCTGAGCCTAGTCTACGTAGAAATAGCATCTTCGAAGTTATGACCTCTTCCCCAGGTATACCCCTTTCTGAGTATTTTAAGTGGAAATGCAGGAAATGAACATGACCATCAGGAGGAGCGACACAACAGTGAGTGGTTTTGGGGACATTTTATGCTTGCCCCTGCCTCCTTCTAAAGTAACAAGTAGCCATAGTACTTCCTCCTTTTACTCACATCTCTTCTATATTTATGCACTGAACCAATTTTAGGGTCAGGCTGTAGTTCTACGAGAGAGGGAAAAAAAAAAAGAAGAAGAAGAAGAAGAAAAAGGCTAACTACAACAGAAAACTGGCCCATGAAGACATTCGTTGTAAAAACATCTGCTATGATTAAATGAATTTAGAAATACATTTAATAGGCTTTATATACAAATATATTTGATCTCACACTGCAAAACTTGTTGAGGCTTTGTTCCTGGATCTCCATAGAGGGGGATACAGATGTGCTGGCTCTTGCTACATTAAATTTGGAGGAAAGCAGAGAAAAGATGGAGATTGAGTGCAAGATATGCAACATACCCATAAAGAATGGCTGACAGGAGCCAAGGAAATTCAGTTGTTCTTTGTCAGTGGTGGTGGTGTTGTTGTTTTAAACCCTTACGATACAAATTCCAATCACCTGTTTACAGCAGGATGGTACTTCAGTTAAATCAGATATACTAATTATTAAGTTTACGCGCAGTAGTGCCCAAACAACTGTGTACTTTCCAGGCAAAAAACACACATTTCTCGATCTGATGCTTATAGTGTCCTTATTTTCTTCAAGTCTTTTTTTTTTTTTTTTTTAACCAAAGAATCATTTCTGACTCTTCCCACTCTCTTCCACAGCCATTCTATTCCTTCAGTCCTTTGCAAAACCCCTTATTTCATTGCCCAGTTTTCTGTAACATCTTCCTCCTCTGCCTCCTCCAGTTGTCTGTTCTTTTCTGTCTTTCCTCCCATCTCCCACTCTCTCCTCTTCTGGTTCTGTCCTTATTAATTATCTGATAGCTTCTTCCTTCATAGCCCTTCCACTATCTTTGTTAGAGAAAGAATTGAATAACTGGTGTTCTGCTTTCTGATTTTCAAAAGCAGAAGGGTTTTGGATTTTATTTTCTTCTTAGTTAAATATCAGCTAGTTAGAACCAGTTTAGATTCAGTTTTTAGTTTTGCCTACTGTACAATAAGCAGGACTGCATGAAAGAATGTATCTTGTAGGAAAGAAACAGCACAGAATTGGGTCCTACTCATGTAAATGCTATTTATACAGAATTCTTGTACCCACACAAAGCCCACACTGAGTACCACTGAAGTCACCGGGATCCTGCTTTTCTGACTCAGCTATAATGGGCCTCAAACTATACGGTTTTGGTACAACTGTGCAAAATGGCATGTATTGTCCCATAGAAATACATTTAGAAATATTGGCTTTCCAACTTATGCAGTTAGGAGGATGGAAATGCCAGACATTGGGCTAATTTTGAGAAGCACTGTTCAAATGTCTTTTAATGGTAACTACAGTACAATGCTGGTCTGTAGCATGTGAAGAGATGAAGAAAAAGCCATATTCTGTGCTGAAAAGGGTGATACATTGAACTCTTTTTTCCTTAATTGTACAGCTTATAGTAATTTGTTATTTCAAAGAAGAAACCAATTTAACATGAAGATAACATTAGAACATCATCCTGTAAAAGGGATAGTAAGCACGATGTCATAAGCTAATAATATACATAAAGTTCTATCTTGTAGCAGCATAGGAAAAAAAGAAAAAAAAATGTTTCAGAAATGCATTTTGTAGCCATTAGATAGTGTCTTTTAGTATTTTCTGATATTCACAAAAAATGTTAGGAATCCCTCTCTCTCTTAAGACTTACACGCATTATGCTTCTAATGCCACATTAAAATGTGGATACTTACTGCTCCACGGGCAAGAATGCTGTAGGAGGAACAAAAAACAATTCACTGTACTTCCTTAGAATGCCATCATCATCCCAGAAATGATCTGAAGTGCTTGTTTATCTCTATGAAGGCTATAACTTCTCCTTTTACAAAGAGAGTGAAGGCATCACAGTTTCTGTTTCTGGCTGTTAAGAATAAGGTAGAATTTAAGATTTCTTGTACAGTCTCTGAAAGAGTTCTCCCGTGAACACAAAATTTGAGTTCTGTGCATTTATCCAGTTCAAAACAGATGGCTGGGGGAAAAATGCCCTAGATAATATAGCACTTCATGTTAGCGAGGGAGGCCTGTTTTGTTCTTTTTGTTGTTTATTAGGTTGTTTTCCTGATACTAGATAGCCCATATGATAAAAAGCAACAGATGTGAGCTGCTGGATTGCTTTTAGCATACTCAGATTCTGAACAGTTCACTGCACTCAGGCATCACAACAAACAAGGTGTCAGTTAGAAGCCAGCACACTTCAGCAACTTTTAAACTGCTTGCTTTTCTAAAATCAGAAATGGTCATCAACAAAACAGATCTTTGGCTGTACACAGAGAACTTTTTCTGAAAGCTGATTAATAGGCGCATTTTGCAAAATGACTTAAGATTTGGCAAGTTGTTTGAACAGTGGCCTTTTCTTTTGGACCCTTTTTATGTCTTAAAAATAAGTAGATGAGACTATTAATATGTCTTTTTCCCATTACTGGAAATGTATTTCTTACAATCAGAAATATGCTGAGGAGCCTGTGTGCAGATTAAGTTTGGACTACATTTGGGGTTGCAGAGATTTAACTTTCAGATCAAAGATTAGATATCAAAATTGAAAATCTGGGAAATCTTGCAAGCTCCCTCCTGATGTTTCCCTATTATTTCTCTCCAGGTTCCTGTTCTTCTTGCAAAAGCAGCCACTGTGTCAAAAATAGGCCCCTTCTGATTTTGGTCAACAGTTTGGAATGAAAATACAGCGGCATTTTTTGTTTAATCACTTAGTGGTTGGATTCACGGAAAGCATTCAGAATAGGTGGTTATTGTATTCATATTACAGCACCAGGGTTCTGTACTTCTTACGCTTTGATCACAAAGTATGTGTTGAACTTCAGTGTTTGTTTCTAGTACCTTAAGGATGCAAGTCCGGGTTTAGAAGGCAAATTCTACCTGTTTACATGAGCTTAGTATTATTCCACTTTGTACCTGTGGAACTAATTTGTCTCCAAAGTCATATCATTTCAATCTTTTCATTAGAGATGTTTCTGCTGCTTCATCTAATACAACCTAAGGGTAACCTAAAGCCATCAGACAACAAAGTCTGGTTGCTCTGATGTGATAGGTCTGCATGCTCAATGCAGAACTGATAAAATTGCATTAAATTAATGAAAATAAAGCTTTTTTCTTTTCTGTACTGAGACATGACATCTTTAAAGTTAATACAGCAAACTATCAAATAACATTTTTAAGTGCATGTTGTAGATTTATATGGCATTGTGTTGTAGAACTTTAACTGACCTGGTTGCAGAGCATTTAGAAAAGGTAATCCATTCAGCTTTGCAGCTGAAGCCTCTGTGTAGTCAGATTATGGCCTCAGTTCCCATTGCCCTGTATTATGCATAAAGTGACTGCAAATTTGATTTAAATGGTAACTGGGCCTAAATTGTAGCTTTTATATCCTGTCTGAGCATAAAGAACTGTAGGATAATGGGCAATAAAGTGATGGGTAATAAAATGATGTCCATAGTGCCTTTGTATTTGAGGTACCTTGAAGAAGTCTTGTTTTTAGATTCTTGTCTTGGTTTAGTAGAATAAATGGTTAAATATCTGCATAGAGTTTTGGGGGCTGCAGTGACTCACAACTGTGGAAGTGAAAAAAAGCTGCAGATGTTCAGTTTGCTGAAGAATTTGTGGCACCAGGGAATTAGGAATCACGTTCTCAAAAGGCTGTAGTCACTCCAGTGCATCATGGGATCAGACACAGGTCTGAAGAAATCTGACTTTACGTGCATTAGAGAGAAAAAAGATGTGGTTTACACACTGTATTTTTTCCAGTGGTAGGACCTAACCTCCATGATATTTTATAGTCGTACTGTGAGTTTCCTCATATGTAGGAACCCAGGCAGCACAAAAAATATGTATACTGTTGAGTAAATACAAGACAAGAAACTCATAATAATACTTAACAATGTGTTATTAAGAGAAAGGAAATAATTTTATACATACATATGAATCCTCTCTTATCCATGACTGAGCCCAACACTGTAGAACAAAAGGTGGCTTGTCTGCTTAAAAAGAAAAGATCTGTTACCTAAGAGTTAGACAGCAGGAATAGACAGATCAAGATTTTTCCAGTCTGTGCTCTGCTAATTTATAGCAAGATGAAGCAGTTAACGGTTCTGTCACACAGCAATACAGACTTACCTATAATAAGGATGTCCTACTTGGGTGCTCTGTTAGGAAGCCTGTAGTAGAAACAGTGAAGGTGTTTGAGCTGAAATTTGAACAGATTCACAGACTTGTAGAAGGAAAACAGAACTGTCATTTGGAAGGATTTTGAATAAGGGCTGTAAGGATTTAGAAGAAGGCCGGTATGGGTCAACTATGATTTTATGTGGCTACAACTTGAAGCCTACTTAGTCTTTGTGACTTCACTTTAGGTATCTGCAGAGACACCATTCAGTCCCTTTTCATCCTCCTCTTTGGCAGAGGGAGGAAGACCATCTCCCCCAGCCTCACCTTGCACATCACGTGCTCTGGGGACAGGCTCATCTTTGGAGCCCTGTCCTATACTTCCTTCAGTTTCTCAGTATCATTCTCAATCTTGGACATCCAGAGCCAGCTGACAAATTTTGGGATGTGCAAGTTCTTACAGGCATCAAGCAGAGCCTTGATTTGCTGGCCACACTCCTAATGTAGCCATAATGCTGTTTGATTTATTTGCATTGAGAACACGCTGATGGCTTATGTTTTAATTGGCCTCCACTGTGTCCCCCTGGGTGTTTTCAGCAGGGCTGCTTATCAGCCAGTCAGCAACCAGCCTGTCCCAGTGCGTGGGATTGTTCTGTCTTACGTGCAGATCCTAGTCCTTACATTTGCTGAAGGAGACTTCTGGTCATCCAATCCCCAGGTGTCTGAAGGTGCCTCTGGATTGCTATCGGCTGTGTCAGCTGATCCCCCAATTTAGCATTGTCTGCAAAAGATTAACAATGTCCAAATGCATGTCTACCTTCATGTTGTATTGTTTTCAAACAGCAACAACAACAACAAAAAACCTCCACACTTAAAATCTGCGATTTGTCCAGCCCAAATACAGCTGTGTAGACTCACATTCAGTTTTTTTATACTATAAAGTGAGGCAATGATAAACACTTCTTATTTGTGAGTCTAGGATATCAGAAAAATGATTACATAGTTGAAAAAATGTTTGGGAGTATTTGTTAGACTAGCATCTGCAGTTGCAAGTGCACATGAATTATTGGTAATCACTTAATTCAGCTGAGTAGAGAATGACAAACCTTGATTTGTAGACACCCAACTGACTTAAAAGTCTGCAGAATAACACTAATGATGAAATATGGATTCTCAGTGTAGCCTAAATGGGATGTCAGCTTTTTCTTTGCTGCTTTACTTACTTAACTGGTGAGAAGTGCAGAGAGAATGACTTGCAGTAGCAATTCCTGGCAAATCACTGGGTTCAGATCTCCAGTCATCCTACTGAGAGCCTTATTGAGCATGCCACAGCTGCTGTCTTGCCTACATGCCCACTTTTCTTTCCAGCTAAGCAGGGGAGAGCACATAACTTGAGTTTCCTTCACATGGAATATGATGAGTCAGAACATGCACATTGAAGCTCTCCTGACTCTTCCAGTTTAGTCATAGCACAAGTCCTGGCCCATACTTGATTTAACTGTAGAGGTAAAAGCCCCTACCTAACTTAGGTTAATTTACCCAACACATTTTGCCTTTTTTTAACCTGTAGTTTTGCTTTGTGTTAATCTTAGATAAAGATAATATATACATATATATATATATATATATATATAAAATCAAGCTGGAACAAAAGGTTTTTTCAAGATAGATGAGTCTACACTAGCAGTGTTATCTGTTAGCATCTACCACTATTTTTATTCCTCTACAGCACAGTGTAGACCTGAATAGGATGATCATGGTTTTTGCTCAGCTAGATGAGAGAATAATTCATTTTGACAGTGGCATTTAATACTTCTTTAGTGGGGCATAGACTGCACTATTTCAAGGTATTATCACAGTGCATTCTACACACAGGGAAGACATGCTTCACCAGAAAAGGGTGGCAGTGCACAGAGCATGCTTTTCTTGGGATAGTGTAGATTCTTCAGTGCTGGTAGAGCTTATTAATTCTCTCTTTCTGAGTTTTCATGTAAGCTTTTCCTTGCAGCATTCAAACTAAGATTACAGATGGGAAGTGCTGACAAAGAACAGGGGAGTGTTCAATCTGAGAATGCCAACCACCTAGATGAGACACAGAAGGAGCTATGCATGCCATGTTATCTGCTATACATATAGGAGATTTAAAATTACCAGCAGCCATCAAACTACTACTCTTTGTGCCTAACTGCCTATTCAAGTGGGAATGGAGAAGGGAGAAAAAAAATTCTCTTGATCCTGTAGCTGAAACATGAACAATTTTCCTGATAAGTATTGCTTTAATGATCAGTTGCTGGCTGTATTAATTAATATTGCCACAATAACTTTCTACGTGAGGCTTTTGTATGCTAGTAAATATAATATATTTATAACATATAGGTTTTTTGTATTATAAGCAGCTTCTGGAAGTAAATGAAGTATGGCTAGTGACAAAGCATCACTGATTTATGGCTGCTGATACAGAAGCATTCTGGTCTCTTCCTCTCATTTCATTAAGACCTCATCACGTCAGTTGGTAGTTAAAATGATAGCGGCTTTTGGCACATGCACAGATCTACACATTCACTCCATGAACTGTGTCTGTAAGCTTTCTCATATTATTTGACCACTTCTGAAATATTACTTTCCCCACTTTTCCTTTCTTCTGCTTTCAAGAGACTGGTTGTAATTGAAACAAACAAACAAATAAATAAATAAAACACAGTTGGAAAACTTAATAGGAAAGATTATTCCCTCAGCTGTCATCTCTTTGCACTGTTCCAGCAGTGGCTAGCATATGTGGGAGTTTTATATGCTGACCAAGTGGAATTCCCTCCACACAAACACTGTAAACACAGGCTATAGAGAAGACTGTGCAGATCATTGATGTTGCTGCAAGATGCCTCCAGGAGGACGGGCTAGGGCATACTGTTGGTGCTGTTCAGACAATCATCTGTTGCAAAGCTTACTATGTGTCTCTTGACTGTCGGGCAGTGTGTATGTAACTCCTCAGTGCACAGTGCACATAACAGTGAGTTATGCTGTGCACTTGTGATATGCAGGACCTGATCAGAAATTCACCTCTGCCTCTCAGTCTTTCTGGGTTTTGACTTCTGTTCTCTGATTCTTTGCCTTCTGAACTAGGACTGTATCTCAGCCCTAATAGTAAAAAGATTGGCCGTCCATCAGTAGCTCAGTCCTTTAAGTGTCTGTTTTGAGTCATTTACTGACACTGTAGAGAGTCTAATAGCACAGCTGCATTTAACAGGAACACAATGCTCTGAAAGCATTCTTTGAAAGCAGCACAAAATAACATGGATGCTGGAAAATATGGCAATAGACATCTTCATGTAGACTTGTGGTTAGGGATGAACTGCATTACATATATTCTCTGGATTTTAGATGCTAGGTCCCAGTGTAGCATTCAGAAATTCAGGGTAGGTGTTTTGGCTCTCTAAACAGTGCCTGCAGAGTTCAGAGTGGGATCAACTACCAAGCTCAGCAGGAAGACACTCATAATTAAAACGCATGCAACTTTCTATTCAGCATAATTTCCACCTCAGGCCAAGGGCATGGAGTTATTTGAAAGATGGGTGCCTACATCTTTTCAATGAAAGCCTGGGGGGGTGAGGTGGGGGGAATAGCATTTGCAGCTGTGTGGCACAGGCACAGACTGCCCAGAAAAGTGGTGGATGCTCCACCTCTGGAGGCACCCAAGGCCAGATTGGATGGGATCCTGGGCAGTATAATGTGCAGCTGGGGGATTGGAACCAGGTGATCTTTGAGGTCCCTTACAACCCAGGCCATTCTATGATATTATGTATCCAGTTGCCAAAGAACTTTGCATCAATTTGTAAAACATATACCAAGGACCTGTTTGTGGCTTCTTTATTTCCTTTAAGCTTTGCCCTTCCTTCCTGAGGCCTGCAGATCACACAGAGAGCCTGCTTCCTCCAGCTGCTGTCAGTGGCTCCTTACTTAGTCTAAGGGATGGTTATTACGCAGTGAAACACAGCACTACTCCACTTCTCTGCAGTACACTCAGATCCTGCTTGCGGGGGCAACAAATTACTTGCAATTTAAGATAAGAAGTGGCATTTTGCAGAAGTCTTTTGTCTTTTAAAGATATATTTCTTTGGGGGAAAGAAAAAATCTTGGTTTCCATTTTTATTTTTTTATTTTTTTTAAATTGAGTTCTTACAGATGAGTCTTATGAGCATTTCACTTATTTTTGGGACATTGGCTGAACACAGCTGAATACAGGTTGCAGAACGGAGAGTTAATAACTTAATTAAGAGACATGAGATTTAAGACTTATGAAGTAACCTTTTCTTTCAGATATTTGTTTTTCCTGATTTGTACTGTCAGACTGTCTTGCTCCAAAACCATATTTTCCGTGAATACATATTGCATTTTCTTATTCAGTTAAATGTTCATTGAAATGGTTTGAAATAATCCTTGAGGCTTATAACATTTGGATGATGATTTACCCAGCTGTGCGTACGTGCCTTAATGTGCAGCCTCAGAACATCAGTATCATGTTTACTGCTCTGTCACTGTTGTATAATTTTTACTAAAGAAAGCTCTTAAATGCTGTGCAAAGGTTAACGATCACTTATAACTGCAGTAATTATGCAGAATACTAGTGGGTTTTGTGGAAATATTTCTTTTAAATCTGCTGTATTAAGCATTTTGCTCACCATTTTAATTTTGCCATGTGATTCATCTCCAGGTTTGTGTCAGCCTTACGTGAAAACTCGGTTGAATCCTTTACCTCTAGAGAATATCTGAGCTGTTCCTATCACTGCAGTGCTTTATTGATGCTGTATATCCTATGCATGAAATACAGAGTGAGAAAAAAGAGAACAAATGACTGCATTAATAGATAAATATTTATAGCTAGTGGGATTAACCACAGATGCCTATTAATCTTGGTTACACCAGGTTTAAGGCGATACATGATACCTTTAAAAATAAACTCCAGAGTACACTTTGGCCCCAAAAGCTTCTCTATGAGTGATATCGAACTCTGAACATGGAAAAGCCAGTTGTAAATGACTCAGGGCCCCAGTCTTCAGTTTACAGTATGGGGGCACCACAGTCTGCCTGCAAGTACATATTGTTTATTTGGGGCTGTCTTAGCCGGTAATTTGTGCTAAACCACTAAATTGCATCACACCACTAATGGCATCAGACCATCTCACCAGCCAATAACCAGCACTTTCAATTCACTTGTTTTCCTTTGTATTCTTCATTAAGTTTAGAAAATATTAGGATCCTTTTTCTCCAAAGCATGAGGAAACTATCACATTTTATCAGCCCTTCTGTGGTTAAAAGAAATTTTTGAATTATAAATTTTAACCATTGAGTTCTTAAGAGGAAATGCTATTCTTATGTCCATTCTTTTCTTGAGCCAAAAGTGTTTTACCAAGAGTAACTTAATAGGAAAATACAGACAAGCACTTAACACCATACAGATATTGAACTGTAAGACGTTTGTAAATAGAGGTTTTTAGAGTCACCTGTTAAATTTGCAACCCATGTCTTTCTAACACACTGTCAAAGAACAATAGCACAAGTAGATCAGTTTTTAGAAAAACTTACAGGAACTTACAGGAGCGTAGCTGTACACTGTAATGCCTTATTATCTCCTATTTTAGAAGCAGTTTAATCTCATTTCTGACATTATCTATTTGTTTATGCTTTATTTTACTGGTAAAATATATGTATTACATATCTACATAAAATGTGAAAGAACAGAATACAGAGTGTCCTTTATAACTTCACCAGGCTAAATATTTACTCTTCCTGTTGAGGTTTTGCTAAAGCACTTTGTGTGAACCCTCAGCCTTTCAGTTTCCAGTTCCTGGTTCTGTGTCGGGCATCAGAGGTTTCTCATGCAGCTAATATGCAAAGGGAACAGCACAGACATCATGATAGCAAGTGCAAAGGAGAAGCTCAGATCAATAGCTGGATGAAGGAGAAAGGCTTTGCTGGAATCCTCTAATCAATCTTGAATTTTAACACCTCTAGCTTGAAAATCAAGCACACAGAACAACTTTTTAGCTTGGAAAATGATTGGGAAATACAAATCTATGTATTTTAAGAGTTTTTAAAGGACTTACTGTTTAGAAAAATGTTCAGGATCCAGACTTCCTTCTAGGATGGCAAGCATCTATCTGCAGGCTAGTACCCTCTGTAGCCGGTAATCACGTGCAAAAGTACTATAGCAAAACAAAGAAAAGGTATTAATAGATTAAAATTTAAGATCTCTGACAATGAGTACCAAAGCAGATTACTTTAATTGTTAATTTTCAACAACAACCTTAGCTTAAGATGTGAAGATATCTCTAAAAGCATAGCGCTGAGTAATTATAGAACATGTAGAAAGATCATTATGCCCTGCCATTCAGTATTTAATAGCTTTTCCTTAAAGCCTCAGAGCACATCCTAGATTAGTCACTGTTTTACCATTTCTTGGGCTGTTTTATTTTCTGTAGCAGAATGTTCTTTGGGTCCTAATCATATATCTGATGACTGTGAAGAAGATTAGAGTGGGTAGATTGTATGGGAGATCACAGTGTGAACCACTGATTAATCAGCTGAGGCAAGTGTGGGGTCAGCTGTGGGAGCACAGGTGAAAGTTATGTAGCTGTGCTCCCTGGAGGGGTGGAGTTCAACTCCACCTCCTCTGAGACCTCATTTAAGGGCTGACCCTCACTGAGGCAGCATCTCTTGGAGATCGCTTGCCAGGGAGGATTGCCTCAGCTCTGGTGAGTTCCCTTTTCCTTATACCTTCTGTATTTCCACTATTTTCCTTGTAATTGCCATTCTTGTCAGTACCAGTATAGTTACTGCCAATACAGTAGATCTAGTTAAGTCCACAGCTAGAGGCTGAAAAGAATGTCAAAACTGAAGATCTATTCCAAATCCTTTCCAAAACTGTTTTGTTTTCAATTGGCCACAAATTAATTAAAACAACAGTAGAAGTATTCTACACTTTTACAAGTCCTGTTCCCTTTTGTATTTCATTTATATTAGAACCTCCAACTGTTTATACGTGCGTGGAAGACAATTTACAAGAACACTCCAGTAAGAATGATAAAGTTGCTAACATCTAAGTAAGTAGTGGCAGAATCAGGCCTTCCTGGATCCTTATCCTACAGAGATTTAATACATAAATTAATCCAACTGATTTAAAGAGTTTGTGCTTGATTAAGTTAAGAGGTGTTGAGGGATAGGGATGAGTGTTACTAAATCACTGCTTATAACTAAAATAGTTTTGTTTTTTTTTCTCACTCTGTATTTCTGAAATCCCAGACCAGTGATCTTCTAGCTAAGAGTCTAGAGGAGCACTGAATATTGCTTTACTTGTCTTATGACTGTATATTGCATAGTGAATGGCCTAGATTACATCTCCCAGTCTTGTGATTTTTCAATCCTATTCAACCACTCACTGGAACAGGTTGCTCAAGGAGGTTGTAGATGCCCCATCCCTGGATGTATTCAAGGCCAGGCTGGATGTGCCTCTGGGCAACCTGCTCTAGTGGTTGGTGACTCTGCCCATGGCAAGAGAATTGAAACTAGATGATCTTTGAGGTTCTTTTCAACCCAGGCCATTCTATGATTCAACTATTGCTGATTATTTTACTAGCTGCTTTGTGTTGAAATCTGTGTACCAGGCCAGGTAGCGCAGTTTTGTGTGTGGATGGTGTATATAACCTTATCAGTTGGACTCAGAGCATCACTTGAAAAAGCAGATCATTAGGAGTGTGGGGAAGTCAGTCAGGGCTAATTCTGAAGCTAGATTACGTGGCTGAAAATTTCCATTTATTTACTTCTTTTTTTTTTCTTTTTTTTTTTTTTATCAAGCCTTTTTTTGTTTTTCCAACATAGATTCGAATATAGATTACAAAGCAGAATTTATTTTTCACTATTAAATGAACGTATTTTATCACAGTGATTAAGGAATAAATCGATAACCTATTTTGGCAATAAAAGATACACATTTAGTGCATACTGAGTGCAGTACTCATCCATTGCTGAAATCTCTCTCACTTCAGAGTGAGATTTGTTTCCCCCATGAAGGTATCTGTCACAGGACATTTGTTTAACTTGCTGCTTACTGTGACATTTTTACTACATACTCCCATTCTGTTGGTATCGAGCAGGCTGAGCAGTCTTATTATGTTCACATTTAGAACAGCCACACACCAGGTCTTCACTTTCACTTTTGTTTTGCCTAAAAAGGAAATTGGAGCAGCAGCAGACTGAACAATCCTAAATGTTAGAAAAAAAATACATAAACCCAAGCAACAACCCAAAGCAAATACTCAGCAGTTTACTTTCGAGGGTAGTTTCAAGCTTACATTCAAGTAAACTTGTTAGAACCTAACCATCTGTAGTATGTTATTAGGTGTGTATCTGACAAAAAAAAAAAAAAGAAAAAGAGGGGATAAATAAAAAAGCTGTCAAGTGACTCTTGAACATTCAAATGGCTCAAAGGCCCTTTGTGTGGTAATGCTGGCACAGCTCCTAAGTGACCAGATGGAATTTTGTTAACACTCAACAGGTCAAGGGCTGAGATTTTGTTTTTAGCTTACTATATTTGAAAAGCTCACAGAAAATGTGTCAGGAAGCTTAATATTTTTTCCTAGTATGCAAAATTACACACATACCTTCCCTTAATGCTACCACGTTGGCAGCTTCAGAGGTTGTCACTTCTGTGAGGTGGGTAAGAATAAAGTTGTGAGAGGCATTTGTTGTTTCTGAAACTGATGGCAGTTAAAAGAAAGAAAATGGATACATATTCCTGTTATAGATTAGTCAACTTTAAGGTTGTTTTATTTACACAGTTACTGATTTTGTTAGAAACAATTTAGAAATAGACTTTGTAATAAACAGGCAAAGCCTGTATTTTTGTAAGAGATAACAAAAATATCTTACATACTCAGAAAGCTTGGTTTCTGATATCACTTACCACTAGCAGTAGTGATGTCATATTTCCATTGAAAGACAGTGGTAAAGATATAAAATTGCATTATTTCTGTGAATCCCCTTCTTCTGATACCACCACGGCTTTACTGCCATAAGGAATATCTGAAAGCTGAAAATTGGCATTGTCTTCAAGAAAGCTCTCAGAATGGCTTTCAAACCAAACAGAAAAAGAAACAAACAAACAAAAAAACCCAAATCTCTGGCACACTGTGGATGCACCGTTTGCCTTTTAAGTGCCTCATTTCCATATTGAAGGCTTTCAGGAAGCCCACGATAGGGAGAAACATGCTGTGTTACAGATTAGTATTTCATAACAGCTGACTTCTTAGAGTATCTGAGGCTTCAAGAAGAACACTAATGCAACACTGAAGCAGAGTTAGCAATATTAGTTTTGAGCCCAGGTATCATATTCAGGCAAAATTCTCGCTGCAAATGGAGTAAGATGAGCCTGGGGCCTTTGCATACAGTCTGTTCCTGTATTTGTTCAATAACTCAAACTGATAGCATAAATGTAATTATGACAGACACTGTCATAATATACTGATTGTATAATTTATATGTACTTACTTGCATAGCGTAGGCCAATGATCAGATCTTGAGCTTGTTGAAGTTAATAAGAGTTTTTCTTGGCTTCTTCAGTACTGGAACATTGTATCCTCAGGCTTGTACTGTCCAATTTCCATTTATTTATTTAATGCCCAGGTTCTGTTTATAAAATAAATGTAGGAGAAGATGATAGGCCCAGTATTTGTAAAAGGGAACAAATAATTCATTAAACAACTAATGGTAGATTAACTTTGTTATATAGATGAGAAATGAATACTTATGATCGAAGTCCTGCATTAAAGCCTCATGTGAATATCCACTCAGCTAACTTCCAGTGTTATCTGTGCATTTTGCTGTTTAACAATCCCTAGCGTGTACAGAACTTGGAAAAGGTACAGAAAATTGGGAGCCGCATTAGATTATACAAACAAAAAAAATCAGTGTTTGTTTTAATGCATCAGGGAAATAATTTGAAGGAAAAATGAAAAACATTTTCCAGAAAGTTTTCCTCTTGCTCATGTGGTGTCTTGATTAATTAACATTTGCCACTTGTACTCAATTAACTTGAGTCAACATTAGGATCAAAGCTTTCAGAGTAGGCGCAATCAGAGGAGGTTATAATCGTACCGTAATCTGTGGAGATAAACCACTTAAATATTCTCTTTAAGAAAGCTTTTTAAAATGGAGAAAGGTAAGATCTTCTATCCAGTAAGGTGACTCTGAAGAAACGAACTGTGGGATGAATGACTTTATGAAGTGAATATATTTATGAGGAGTCACGTGAACATGTGGAAATTAAGATGGAGGAAAACTGCATTTTTTTTTCTATAATTTTGACTAATCTTGACACAGCACACCACTTGGGATAAAGAGGCACCTTACCTGCCTTATTACCAATTTGTAACCCTGAAGGGATTCAGTTTTGCTTGTAGATGATGGTGTGCATTTCTGTCTGCTAAGATATTAAAAAGCTTTTGTTTAACAAAGGTCCTAATTAGTATTTTACCTTCATGCCCTTCTTGTCTCCTGGGTTTTGGTTGTGTGGAAGATCAAGAACCTTGAATAATAAATGATATGAAAAGAAAATGTGCAGTTATTGGTCAAATATATGTATTTTGTGTATTACTCGTTTCGTTCTATTCCTACTAAAAGAGTACCAGAATGGATCTTTTCATAAACTTACAACCGTATGTCTTCATTAATAAAAATAAGTATTTTTTCTAACATTAGCTGAGACTGAAATGAAATTTTAGTACCAATTCTCTGTATTGAACAATATACTTCTGTTTTATGTGTGAAAAGATCTGTTTCATCTTCTTCTAGGAAATGTTTTAAACAGAACTTTTAAGGACTTTTGTGTTTTCAAACACCATACACTATGGTGTACATAGTACTACAAGTATGGTGTACATATGCTACAATAGAGTTTCTTTAGGTCTTCAATGTTTCATCATAAAGTATAAAGATATCTAAATCTGCATCGCGTTTTCTTTGAGAGGGGACAAAAGTCTTCCAGTATTCTTTAAAGTCTTCTGAAGTGTCGGCTGTGTTATCTTGTCTTTGCAAGTCAGGACTTAAGTAAGAAGGAAAGGATCATTGGCATGCAGAAACCAAATTACAGCAGCTACAGATCAATGTAAATATGTTTGTAATAATATTGTATTAATCAAAAGGTTTGACCCTTTTGGTTCTACTTACATGCAAAGGTGTATGTTTCTTGCATCTTATGGGGCATGTTACTGAGGGAGTTCAGAGGTTGTTTGTTTGTTTAAAAAAAATGCAGCCTTTTTTGCATAGAATTGCTGCAAAATTCTGACATGGCAAGAGATTGCAAGTGAACAGGTACTGGCTGGTGCTGTTTTGTTTGGGTTTCTATCCTGGTTTTAAATACAAACTAAGTAGCTATTAGCTTATATAAACTGACCTGATTATTACCAAAAATAATTAGGTAGCTTGCTGCACAGGTGGCAGTGAGCTATACTGTATCAGTACTTGCAGGTAATAAAAATGAAGCTCTATGAGAGACTGAGGTGTCAGAAGAACAGATGATGAAGGAAACAGATAAATGAAAGAGTAGCAAGTTTTTCAGACCAGATGGCATATATCTAAGATTCAGAAATTGTTTAAGAATGAAGCATCTGAACTGTTGTCAAAAATAGGCAATCTCATTAAAATTAGCTACTATGCTAGAAAAGTAGAGCAAGTGTACCTAAGTTAAAAGCAGGTTGCAGCACTAGCCCTGCAAGTAATGATTGATCAGTATTACCTTAGTACTAGTCCAATTGGTTGGACAGAGAGGAACTTCAGCCCATCTCTGAACATGGTAGAACACAGACAAACAAGCAGGATTTCTGTCTTATATTTAACAACAATAAACTACTACTGGATTAGGAAGTCCGGATTCATGGATTTAAGTACTAATCTGGCTTAGGGCTGGGGTCTGCCTCAGGATCTGTTCAGCACCAAAAATGCAGCTGATAACACAGGATTTACCTTTCTCATTGTGGTTAAAGTCATTCCCAGGTTGTTAGGTGGAAACAGATGGACAGCAAAATCCAAGCACAGCTGGGGAGATTTGTTTGAATATCTTTTCTTGGTGAACTGAGGCATGATGTGACGGTGCAAATGCCATACAGCTTCCCTATAATCCAGTGCATCATACATGAACTGAGGCACCTATTTGTCCGGTTTCTGACTGAACGTGTAGTAGTGTATCTCAGGAAAATCATTGTGCAGGTTGGAGATGGGATGGGCTAAGTGGCATGCTTCCAGTTTCTAGTAATCTGCAGACTGGGAACTTTGTAATCCAGAATTTCTATGCATATTTCAGTCATGCATGGATTTTAGTTTCTTCACGAAAAAATTCCTCATTGAATAAACTAAATGAATCTGTTTACAGTTCCAGCCTCATAACAGTTCCACACTTTAGTTACAAGTAGTGTGAAAATATACTTTCTCCTTTTAGCTTCTTGCTTAATAATTTCATTTTTGTATTCTAGTAGTTGTGTTAGGAGCAATAGTAAATAGCAGCTTTCTTTTCATCAAGTTAGCTCTGCTCATGGTTCCATATACCTCAATCATTTTCACTCAGTCATCTTTTTTACATGAAGAGCTCTTGCTGACTTAATTTTTTGAGGCACTCCTTACTTTTGCTCAGCCATTCCTGTGCCTTTTTTACTGCCTCCGGTTATTACTGACCCTGCGTGCCTGGAGACACCTGCAGATGTATCTTGCATGCCTGCCACAGCACCCCTGTCTATTTGTCTGCTCTCTGAAATGTGCATCTCTGTGCCCTGAGCACCTTCTCTGACACTGCGGACTGAACAATGTCTGCAGAGCAGTCTGCAGTTCTTGATCATCCTGGTACAGCACAACAGGAATTCAGAATGAATAGGATAACTTGCAACCATAATGCATCAGTACCTGAAATCACAACAGTATACTGAGTGTCAATCAAAAGATACAGGAAATATTAATGATACATGTATTATTTTTTTTAAATATCAATATACTGGAAAAAGGTCACAAGATGGAGAAAAATGAACTGCTCAGACTGCTGCTATCAATCTAAATACCTTTCTGAAACACGAATTAATTACTTAATTTTTAATCTTAGTCTGAAAAGGTATCTTTTTGGTGTACTTTTACTTTCTCTGTGGTTTGGATGAAGATGGTTTGGACTCAAAGCAAAATTAGCAAGTTAGTTCTTGGACACAGAAACTGTGTCACCAAACACACCTTGTAAAACTATCTGTAGCTTATCCAGAATTCCTGAAGCCCTGACCCAAAACAAGGGTGATGAACTACCAGTTTTCTTATGAGATAAAGAAACAGTACTTCTGCATGAAAGAAATTAGTAAGTGAAAATAGGAGTGAGTCATAATAAAGCTCTCATAAATAAGGGTACAGTGAAATGAAATGGAATATTAAAGCATTAATTTATGTGAATCAGTTTCTATTCTGTAAAAATGCCTGTGCAAGATTGCAGTAATAGTGCCACATACCCAAAAGCAGCAGCAGTTAGTAAAGGATTGAATCCACTCCATTTTACTGAGTGTTTGTGTAATTACCAAGGGAAATCAAAATGCAATAGGAGGTGGAATGGACAGTTGGGTTTGACAGCTTGCCAGATTCCTCTTTCCAACTTATCTGTTTGTATCTTTAGGATATATGGTATTAAATTCTGTGGGGCTTAGGGCTTTCCATGGGAGAGAACTAATGATTCTGACAGCAATCTTGTAAGCCAGGTGTAAGTACAAGTGACTCCTTGTGCTTGGGATCATCAACACAATAGTTGATACTGCTGTTAAACTTCTGACTTGATTCTTCACAAATTTACAGCGTGATAACAGATTGCTGAGCAACTATACCATATGAATCACAGCTAGCCTTGTTTTTACCTTGATCGTCTTGGCCTTGTCCTCTTAAATCTCCCCAACCTAATAGTCTTTCACGTAACTCTACATATTGACAGAATCTACTTATTCACATTTCTCTGATACTTAGCTGAAAAAAAAAAGCCTTATATTGGCTTTGTCCTGTGGATTTTTTATCTCTGAGAACCTGATCAGTCTCTGCAATAACAAGCCTGCTGGAAACAGCTTCTGCAGAGTGAGAGAAAGAGATGGAAAAGTAAGCAAGAGATGATCACAAGGAAACAACGGGGTTTTTGTATGTGAAAAGAAAGCATCTGTGGCTTCCTCCCTAAATGACAGGTTCAGTGCAACTGTGAAACTGCAGAAATCAGGAAGCCTTGTGTAATTATATGGTAGGAACCCACTGGAGTACTGCTGCCTTTTCACTCTGAATATCCCTGTCAGTGTCATTTCAACTGTAAGGTTTGTTCTTTTCAGGGCAATAAAAGGAGAAGGGAGGAAAAAGAAGAAACCCTCTGAATCTGTTTAAGATCTATTTGCATATGTCCAATACTTCACAACGTCAAAGAAAAATGAGTCTTTTGAGGTGTAAACCTTGCTTAGGAGGGAGAAGGCCCTGGCTATGACAAGAAGAGACAAAGTGAGCAAATAACATGTTTCCTGAAGGACACTTCTTCCCCCTGTCCTTGTGGCCTTCTGATGTTGTGGCCAGGCCAGAGGTCTGGTGTTCCTGCAGTATTGCTACTTGTGTTTTCTTTTCTTTTTTTTTTTGCACAGGATAAGAGCTATGTCTAAAGACGCAAGAGGTTTAGAATTGTAGGTTTGTTAGAAGTTCAAGAAGTATCATTATTTGTTTTAAAAACACAGTTTTAGCGTATGGTTTCTAATTTAATTTCCCTGTGTTGTATTTTAAAAGTACTTAGAAAATCTAATCTCATCTAGCGAATGGCAATTTGGTTTATATTGCAATAGGGTTTCATAAAATGTTTTAAAAGTAATATGGCATACCGTTGCCGTAAGCACTGACTGATATTTGAAAGTTAGATGTGCGCATATGTCAGTGAGATATACGCGTGCTTAGTATCATGACAAATTGAGTCATTGGTCCTAGGGATTGAAATATTTAGTCAATCACATTTGAAAATTACAGCCTGCTGCATACCACGTGTAAGGGTAGACTATTTAAATAGTGGACATTCCCCAGAAAAAGGAAGCAGAAAGTGGGAGTGTAGGAAAACAAATGGGGGAGACATTCTCAATGCCTATTGTAGGTTCTGATGTGGCAGTGCGTGTTGAGCTGTTGATGGAGTGCCATTAAATAAACATGCAGCATTCAAGGTTGCTGGGCAGTACCATAAGCCAATACTGGGAAAAGTTTTCTCTCTTGCTGGCTCGTTCAAGGAGAGTGAGGACAGGTGGTAGGGAGCAGAACTATGTGTGGCTTCCCCAGAGTCTTTACAGAGTCGAATTTAGGAGGAAGAGAGTTCCTGTCCATAAGGTAGCTAAGAAAATGCACATTAGTGATTAAACAATTGAACATCCTAATAAACAATTTCATACCTAAACACTGGGAACTTCAAAAATGAAGCATCATACTTTTATCTCTATGGTCTGCAAAAATGGAAGTGGGATGAAAGCCCCAGCTCTGGCTGAGAAGCAGAGTGGCTCTAGGAGGAGCACAGTTCCTCTCCCTCCATGGTATACCTGATTCTGCAGCGGGCTGCCAGTGCTTCACAGGCAAATAATGGCAGCATCAGGGAAGCTGCGGCTTTGCCTCCTTTCCTTGGCACCATCCTATATGTGGGCAAGTGAGGAGCAAGGAAAGTGCAACTGCTGCCAGCTCTCTCAGAAGGGGCTTTCTGCATTGATGTGAGTCTCTGAAGCAGCACTGGCTGCCTTTCAGGCCCAGAGGATGTGTGGCAAAGAGGGTGTACCTGCGGTTCTGTAGGGCTGGTGTGAAGGCTTTCTGATTAGTCACTGGGGAATGGTAGGCGGCTAGACACTATTTAACATTATTTGTTTGGAGTAACAATTCCTGCCTCCTGAGAGAGTTGGCATGGAAACTGCTTCAGCACTTGTGTTTTAAAGGGTAGCCCATTCAGCACAGGGTTAGTCATCTGCGTGAAAAGCCAGAGACTGGGCCTGCAGCTGCCAGCACTGCTGCTTCACTCCCAAATACAGAGAATACTCAAAATGGCAGCTGCAATACTGCCCTAACTTTTGTGAGAATAAATGGGTGGCTGTTGAGAGTTACATTACATGGTTTGAGTTGATTTGTGGCTGCCCTTTTTTCCTGTAGAAGGAGGGGTTATTTAATTATCTGAAATTTACAAAAGAAGTTTCTTATTTCTAGAAGATGCATTATATTTTTATGGATGGATTAAATTTGAAGAGTTAGCACAGTTCATATAAACAATGCTTACAACAAAGTGGTGAAAAATGGCATAATCCTTAAAAGGCTGTAAGCTCAGCACTGGGGGGTTGTGAATGTGTAGCCAAGATGGAAATTTTTTCCATACAGAAGGATACAAGCAGAGATACTGCTGCTGGTTCTCTGAACCAACTTGGCTGAGAGAATATTGATGGCTAAATTGCTGCTCAGCAGCATTTCATAAAGTGCCTGCTGGCGTCCTGCTCTCAGATGCAGGAGGATAAATGCATGCGTAAATTTGAAAGGTTTAATTTCATGCGTACCCTTTGACTCCAGGCTTTTTATATCCTCAGAATACAGAACATTAATTCCTTCTTCACTGGTACAGAATTTTGTTTACTTTGCAGTTACTGTTTACGTTCATTGCTGTTACCAAAAGTCTAAGGACACTGATTTCTTTTTTCTTTGTGTTTACCAAGCAGATAATCTAAGTGATGCCCTGAAAAAGCTGAAGATAACAGCCACTGACAGCACAGCAGATAGCTTGGAGGGATGCTTGGATTGTCTACTTCAAGCTCTGGCACAAAACAGTAAGTTCTATGGACCTTTCAACTTTTAATCATACCATGGTATCAGTGAATAAAAAGAGAGGTAATAAATTGTAGCTAAAACCTCATGCAAGCAGTGGGCTGATAGATCAGTTGTTCAGGGTTACACCTATCTGTGACATTCAGATGCCAGTGAAGACAGTGATAAGAAAATCTTGCTACTTGAAACCATTGTGGTTCAGTCCTTTTTCAAGTATTATGAAGTAGCACAAAAAATTTCCCAAGTGAGGATATGACAAGGATGAACAAATGGGCCCAACAGCACAAGGAGAGGGGATATGGGATCTACTTGCTAATAAACCATTGTGTCCTACTGGCAGTTGGCAACTTCTCCTCATACTTGTTATTAACATTTACTATTGCCAGTTGTTTCAAGTAGCAGAAATGGGCTGGATATTTAAATGATAGATAAATAATAAATTAAGAATGAAATAAAATGATGGTTTTGTTGTGTGGTTTGGTTGGATTTATTTATTTATTTATTTATTTGCTTTGGTTAGTTTTTATCCCCCCAAAAGCTGCGAAATGTGTGTCCATACTCCAGGCACTACTGATAAGCCTTGTTTTTTCTGCATTATGTTATTCTACAAATCACAGTCTTTTGGCTTTCTTGTTGTAAAATCCTTCATGAGGTTTTTCACGGTAGAACATAAGTCCCATTCGTATCACATCAAAGATGTCATGTGGATAATAACAGTCTTTGTATTTAATAGTAGTGCTTTTTTCATTTTAATTATTTTGCAGGGAGATGTCAGCCAGAGATCAAACCATTTTTTTGAAAATAAGGAATCACTTTTGTTATGGTTTAGTTATTAGGCATATCCAATACTTTAATCTAATTTCCCATTGGTTTTGGTATTTCCAATACTCCCATGTCAAATATTTTTATTAAGGAATTTGTTATTCCTAATAAAAAAGAAATGGTATGATAAAATGATGATGCGTTTAGCATAAATAACAGAGATTATCATTTTGCCAATGGAAGTTGCATAGTTTTACAACAGCACAAGTTTAGAGAAAATTATTTTCCATCTGCTAATGTGCAGCAAACATACCAGTGCTTCCTTGCAGCCAGATGACTGTTCTGTCATGGTCCAGGGCTTTGCTCTTTCCTTCCAAAATCTTTTCTCTTCTGGTCTTGTGGCTGCTAAATCAGATAAACAGATTAGGATTTTGACCCATTTCTTTGGGGTAGTTTTACAGCATACAGCTATAATCCTTCTGGAGTTTAAACCAATCCAATAGATTTGTTCAAGGACTATTTATATTATGCAACTGTTCTTCTAAACATTGTAGTTACTATTGGGCCAACAATATATTGTGAAAATCCATCTTCTTTCATCAAGCAGCCAATGAATGTCCTTTCTTATAGTTCTCACCCATCCACTTCCTAACATGGATTCATTTATTTGGCACACTATATATCATATATATACAGATTGCATATATGGTAATATCATAAAGATATGACACAAGCTGTACCTCTGTGTCTGTGTATCAGTGCATCTCTATGTACCCATATATCTCACACAAAGAAGATTTAGGGCTAAACGATCACAAATGTTTTAACATTAACAAAATTTACAAATGTGGATATTAAGAATAACAATTAAAGCTATGACAAAGCAAGACAATATTACAGAATGGCTTAGGAGATGACATCCATCCTCTTCAGAGAAAACAGTTTAAACAGACTAAAGTCAAATAACCAGCTTCTAATTTTAACATTAAGTGGTTTTCTCTTTTTTATTCTTGAAGCAAAGTTTTTGATGCTTTAAATCAATTTTATTTTTTAAAGAACTTGATTTGCCTGAAATGAGCTGAAACAGAAGAACAAGTGAACTACGGTGCAAAAACTTAATAAAACTTAATAACACCGTTATTAAGTTTCTTCCAGACAAGTCAAATTTCGATATCTTGAGAATAAGCTATTAAAACAGAATTTACAGGACTAATAAATCTGATACTCTGAACTTTCCTGGCTGTATATACACACATACATCTATATTTGCATATATCTACATATTATGGTAACTGAAGTTTGTGAGGACTTCTTTAAAGACTTCATACTGTACAGACTGTGCCCAGAGTGCATGGCATAATGTCATAATGATTGATTCCTCTGAGGGCAGAATTAAATAATATCTAGGAAAATAACAGGGAATGTGTTTTATATGGGGAAGTTCCATTACTTATGTTTTCATATAACATTAAAATAAAAATGTTTCCATCAGGAAGCATTCAAAGAAAGGTAGAAGGTGAGTAGTAATAATGAGAAGTCAGATTGTCTATACTAAATTATATATATATATAATATATATATAATTATTATATATATATATATTGATTGTAATAACTGGAAAATTAATAGTAAGGTTTCACAAATAATGATTCTACTTTTCTTTAGGATATCCCCATGTATGATTATATTAATTAAACTTACATTCTGATTATAGTTCAGTAAATCATCATATTAGAGAAAAAACTGGAAAATAAACAATGCAAGAAATAAAGTGTATTTAAAGGAATTTTCTTAGGACTGTTTTCATTGAGAGTTCACCATGGTATCTAAAGTCATATTATTTAAGTTCAAATCATTCAGACTTCAGAACATAAATTATTTTATGTAAAAAAACATAGTGTATTATTATTACAGTAATGGAACCCATTCCCATCTACCAACAGCCAAAAATCCAGTGTAATTGTGATTTTAACAAAGGAAATAAAAATGTTTTGTTCCCACAAGTTCAACACACCCCTACAGCATGTACATGAGAATGTTCCTCAGACTATTTCACTGCCTTGAGTTGCAGCATAGTCTCCTGGCTGCTGCAGGAACATAAGGAACTTTCATTTGTCTCTAGCAGTACGTAACAGTTTTGGTTCTATTTTCTTTGCTTGCAATCTTTTAACTTTTTATTGTTAAACGGTTACAAATCACTTTCTTCCAATCCCATTTTATGTACTATATAGGAAGAGGTGGCAAAGCTGTGATGAATGTTGTAGCTTTTAATTTCTTTTTATGTAGCCTTCCATTTTTCCTTTCGTTTTTTGTTGTTTTTTTTTTTTTCCTTTCCTAACTCTTTTGCCAACCCATCTTTTGATAACAGCAGACAGGCTGTAGTGCCATGGAACGTGACAGCCCTTTTCTCTATCCTTATGAGCTATTCTGCAGTTTGTCACACCAAACAAACTAAGTCATATGCGTACACATGTACAACAGAACACAAGGGTGAGTCAAATAGTGCTTTGTGATAGCTGCCGATAAGCAATTTGCAGGTCAAACTGAAATGTTTTTAGCTACTGTTTTGTCTAGGGAGATGGCTGTATAGCCCTTCACATCTGACACCTGGGTCTAAAAATCCGGCACAGACGGTTTCTTCAGGAGACACTGTTTGGAGAGATGCTTATTCCTGTTTATGCTGACATTTATTTCTTCAGTGCTTCTGGCTGAGGCCAGTCATATTTAAACTAGCTAGAGCCACTAGACAAAACTAAGGGCTATAGGCTGTAAGAAAGAACAATGGTAGAGGAGTAAGAGCTAAGTGCACACTGCTAATGCATTACAATAATAAAAACACACCTTATTTTGTGGACTTCTTCCATCATTCCCAGTGAAGACAACTGGCATAGACAGGGACTTTGCAACCATTCTGCCCACCAGATTTCTGAAAGGAAAACACAATTGCTTGATCTCTCTCCATCCACCAGTGTTCATCATCTCTAAACAAATAAACTTTCTGTGCTTCAGATCTCTAGGAGCAGGCTGTGGTGCGTGGTCAACAAGCAGTTAGCAGCAGAGAAACAGCCAGTCATCATGCACTGAATAAAACACTGCCTTCTATCAAATTAGAAGGTGAAATTCACTTACCACATCTTGTCTTTTAAAAACTATATATTAAACAAATGACTCCACTGTCTGCTCTGTACATTTTAGATTTATGGGCATGGTTTGGTGTGTTATTGTCAAGAAAGAATTTTGCTGACCCAGAAGCAGGCAGTTTACCATAGTATGAAGTGCAGAATTATCATAGTGATGGGAAAAGACAATGAAAAAAGAGAAATTACTTCATCAGTGAATTTGCTTTTGAGGTTCTGTACCTTTTGTTCAACTCAGCTTTAAAAAAGCATTAGCTGTGCATTGAAAATGTGATTTCATTTTGTGCTTAGTATGATAGAATTCCTTCTGTTATAGGTTGAGACCTCTACAAACAGGGATTGTTCCCCCCCCCACCCACAAAATAGCTTAGAGTAATGAAAAGCTTATGTTGAAGCTGCTTTTTGATGTCTGTAAAGAAAAAAAGAATTAAAGTCTGCAGAAAAAAAAAATAATAATAACAGGAGGAAATCAAGGGATAAAGAACTCTGGTATGTGATTCTGAATGCATTTTTCTTAGAGAAAGGTGGTCATGTCATAGACTCATAGAATCATTACAGTCAGAAAGAGCACTGAGATCCTCTAGTTCAACCACCAACCATCACCAGCATCACGCTAAGCCATATCCCTAAGTGCCACACCTTCACATTACTTAACTCCTCCAGTAATGGTGACTGCACCACCTCCCTGGACAGCCCATTCCAGTGCCTCACCTTATCTCCCTGTGCTCACAGTGGAATGAGGAGCAAGTTCCTCCCCTGGGATGTCAGTCTGCCCACTGGCCCCACTCAAACAAGATGTACTTGTCTGCAGCCCAGGGCTGTCTGCCTGCACATCTTGGATGTATTGAGCAAAGCTGTATATTTAGTGTGATATTTTTTGCTAAATTTTCATTATATTAGCAGCTTTGGAATCAAAGGGTACTTTGTGTTTTTGTTCTAATTACAATTACAGATTGATGTTCTTCCCCTACATACAAATGGAAGTGAAAGTATTGCTGATGATGCAAGGGAGGTCTGTTTACTTTCCTGTCCAGCTGAAATTGTCAGTGCAACTACTGTAGAAAAATGGCAGTATTAAATACTGTCTCTAGTGGCATCATTAGGCTTGTATTATTGAATGTTATTACTTTTTGAATAACAAATTGTACCTGATTATTACATGTTCAAATTATTTTCTATTTGGGAACCAAAGGCCTATGTTACAAAAAAGGAAACAATTATTTGGTTTCAGAAGTTTTGTTTATAAGGCACAATTTTATGTATTGCATTATTATAATAACTCAAAGGAGTAACTTCAACTTAAATTGTTTTATGCAGGAAAAAATCTGTGAGACAATGGATATAATTTCATCCATTTATGATCTTCTTGGCTCAGATACTTTCAAATCAAAGACAGCCTAAGTTGACAGAAAAATATGATCTCTGAACATGTGCATAGGAATCTGGGGGTGTTGTATAAAAATGGAGGGAATGAGAAGATTAAAGCATTTTTGCACTGGATGAAGGTATTTTGAAAGGTTACAAACTAATAATCTTATATAATTCCCACTTCTTGTGAGAAGTAGAAAATGCTTTATTTTTTATTTCACATCTTTTTCAAAAGATGACCATATACTATTGGATTTAGGAAACAGTAGGTTAATTGTAAAGAAAATACAAGAGGAAGCAATATCCATCACTGCATATCACTATGTAGTGATTTGTACTCCACTAAGCACTATCTCATAAATACTGCATCTATTAAAAAAAATTACAGCTAACCTGAGATCCTCAAATAGAGGTCCACAAAAAAAAGGACTGCATAAGAAAAAGAAAACAAGAGATATTGGTTCTCTTTTAAACCACAGACCTTCTGGGACAATTACTGCAGTAATAACAAAATAATAAAGAAAATGTTCTTGCTAGTCCAGACATGCTGTGATTCAGAGACAAGAGGTTACAGCAGACATACATAACCCAGATTTGAGAGATGAGAAATCTGAAAATCTGCTGAGAACGTTATTTTTGGCTCTCATACACTCAGTGTAAGAGGCTGAAAATGCCCACTAATCTCAGCCTTCAACACCCAGCTCCAAAAAGTGTCTGGCATGTGACTGAAGCAGAAAGGCAAGCACACACATTTCCAAATATTTTTTACACTTAGTTTTTTGGAGGCTAAGCCTATGAGTTCACACATTGCTATGTAAAAATGCTAAAGCAGAATTACACCAATAGAGATGTGCTTAAATGAGAAGGGAAGGGCCTCATTTTTGGAAGAAGTTTAGAAATTTGGGAAAGAACTTAGTGTGCAATGAGAAAGGTTTGAAGTAGCACACTTTCCCTTGTAGATATGATTGGCTAAGATATGCAGTTTTCTATTTGTTGAACTATGCTAATGCCTGATAAATCAAGAAGCTATCATATTACTCATGAAAATTTTAATTTCAACATTTATTTTGCGGCTTCTTTGGCATGTCATTTCCTTTCCCATAATAAATATAATTACTTTGTACTATTTTTTTCCCCCCAAGAATATACCTTGGCTACATACTGCCCTGTATTGATTTAGATATATTCTCTCTGTTGCATCAGTAGGAAAATATATTATAAACTTCCCAAGGAACTGCTAGTAGATCTCTTCCATCACTTCCTGCTGTTTCGGCTTTCTGTTGTTGAGATCATGAGCTCAGCCCTCCTACCTAAACCTTCTGTTCAGGTTTTCTCATGCAAGTCACCAGTAGGTTTTCTAAAACCCCATGGTTCCTATTTGATGGCATCACAGAGGAGGATGTGGTAGCATCTGCTGAAAAAAAAATGTTGGATTTTAGCAGAGATTGCTGATTTCTCACATTCCTTCCTTAGAGATGAGACTTGCTATCCTATGTCCCAAATCTCCAGTAGGCATTTGCTTCCAAAGGCATCTACTTTTCCATTTTTTATGTCTTGGTGGATTTCCAGTTCTCGCAACCATATGCTAACACAGAGGTTATATCTGAGTTGGAAATTCTTTATTATGTTCTGTTCTTTATTATCGACTTTCATATGTTATTTAGTACTTACACTCTTCCTATAACTGACATTACTTTTTCTGATCTTCACTGGCCATAGAAGACAGAACAATTCCTGTACTTGAGCAGCAAAATCACAGAGAATTCAGAGATAATTTTTTGTTATTGCTAAATTCATTCTTCACACAGTCAGACAAGCATCTACATACTGAACTTGTAGCACATCAGAGTGCCACATGGCTTCAGAAAATGCTGTGCCTGTTTAGTATTTAAGAAGGGGTCAATTCACATTTTGTTTCTATGAAAGTAAAAGGTTGGCTACTCTCCCACACCAAACACAGAAGAGAAGAATTTGTAGAATGTTCTATCCTAACAGAGTTATTCTAAGAAATAAAAATTATATATGAATTTCATTCATTCCCATTTTGGAAGCATTTTATGCTAACTCATTTCCCTTTCTGAAGTATGGAGAACCTCAGCATTTCACAGTTTGCTCAAGCAAACTTGGCCACAAACAACACTAAACCAACCTTCTCCAGTATTGCAATCAAATTTGAGCAGAGTAAGATTAAGACACGTCACCTCACATGGATTGTTATTCAGTAACAAAGTGAACCTCTGCTCCGCATTAGAGCCGAAAATAAAACAATAACTGCCTGTAGGTGCTAATTTGACACTCACATGTAGGATTAACTTTTGGATACTGTTATTTCACGTAAGAGCACTCACAGATTTAATGCTCATTACTAACAAATAAGCTGCAAGAACACAAGCCAGCAGGCAACAGTGGCAGGAGAACACAAAATGAGTGAGCAAACAATGATACCAGTTAACTGTGGGCTTATTAGCAAGTAGCTGAATCAAGGCCAACATTAAATGTGTCTGCCCTGTAGCACTGAGCTACCTGTAGCACCTTGAACAGCACATTTCCTGAGCCTATTGGAGACATGAAGTGATATCTGTTTGTCAGCTGCTAAGTCTTGACCCAGCTTCTTTGGATTCAGTGATGCAGACATAATTAATTGAATCTGTCTTCTCAATCCAAGAGAGGGAGGGGAAGTAGGAACAGAAAAAATATGAGACTAAGTAGAGGAGTAACGAGGAATAAAAGCTGTGCCTATTTTTAAAGGAAGGAAAGAAATGAAAGAAGGGCAGGAGATATGTAAAATTAGCATTTTGAAAGAAAACCATCAAATTAAATGCAGATACCTGAGTGGTGACGGATGCTGAATCTTCATAATTCCCACTGCCTTTTGCAGCAGCTGCTCATGCTCAGAATTTCTACTGACTTTGCTCAGTAGCTGCTGCATGAATGTTCAGAACAGAGTAAAATTAGTACAAGAAATAGAAAAAATGATCATGATTCTGCCAGCATTTGCCAATACCCTTGTCTTTGAGGACAAATTCTTATATACTGTTAGTCCCATTGAATCTAAGTTATACTTGTATGAAGTTATATGCATAAGTTGCTCCGAAAGTAATGCCTCCTATTTATTTATTTATTTATTTGTTTATTTTTACCATAATCACCACTGTTAGCCAATTCGTGAAGATGAGCTGATCAAGACCTTCTTCATTTCATGGTATGACAGTTGTGCTTCACTGTCCAGAACATAGCTTGTCTTTCATGGCACTCACTGTTGTTGAAACACATCACCCACTGCCTCACTGTGCTCACACCCACTCTCTGGGCTCCACAAGCATTCAGCAAGCATCAGTGAATGTCAGTGGGTGCCATTTTTTCCAAATGGAGGAATTCAGTGACACACCTTTGGCTTATATGCACTCCCATGTCAGATGCCATTGTGTCAGAGTGCCCCTCTGCTGCCATCTGTCATACGGCATCAGAATGTAATGGGATTGGTTGGGAAGGTTCAGCCTCTGCTGCCATACTACCAACATCTGCCTCTGCCATGAGACAACATAATAACATAGGAAGCATTACTTTCAGAGCAGCCCTTGTAGATGACAGAGCACTTGAAACATTTGGATAAAAAGCAAGTGCAGCTTCTTTTTCAATTATTTTGTTTTGCATCATCATCAGTATCAATTATTATACGACAGCAAGTGCCAATAAAAGTATTCTTTCTTCAAAGGTATATTTCTAGTTTATTTCTCAGTACACTGTCTTTGCTGAGCATCATGTAAACCTGGTCCTCATTATGGGAAATATAATGCAATAAAAAGTAAGGCAAAAAGCATAACATGAGCATTCAGCATTTATGGGTACATAGATGACAAATCTATGTGGCTGTGGATTACAGAGGAAGAAATTTGACAGTGTGAGTTTTGATGAGAAAATGAAAATGGTAAATAAAACTCTGTGGAAGGTTTTATATTCTGCTAGAGAAGGCTTGGAGATGATGAAGACTGTCTTAGAACAGATGCAGTTTCTACTGGCTAAAACATTCCTTTGCTACATTACCTTACATTGCATTACTCAGAAAGTAATATTACCCAGCAAAAACACCTTGTTTATTTTTCTAGCTTTTGGCAGAATAGCTGCATCAACAGTAGGAATTTGTTAGTAGGGAAACTGTCAAACTGACATGACCACATCTTAGACTTGCATACTCAGACAAGCTGGAGTTTCTAATCTGCCTTGGATGCAGATGATCTCTTGTAGCAGAGCCAGAGGTTCAAATCTAATTGGGTCAGCTCAGCAAGTTAAGCTCATTGAAGTCCATTAAGTTTACCTGATAAGACGTATAGGCAAATGCTTTTCTGAAAACTGGGGATCCCAATGGATATTTTGTGAGAGTTTTGTCTCAAATATTATGTTGTAAATTGTTCCTTCTTTTTGCTACAGATGCTTGTTGTATCTTAGCTCATGAAACTGTGTTTATCCATGGCACTGTATAACACTTAAGGCAGAAATGTTTCATCACAAATGTTGTACATTATATATTATTACAGTATACATATTCAATTTTGACATATTAAATCAAAGCAACTGTTTTTTATTGGGCTGTCTCCCAGTAAACTGGCTTAGCTTAATGATGCTGAATGGTAATCACTGCTGCTTAGTGGGGTTATATTTCACATAAATAATAAGTGATGTGTACTGTTAGTGCCAAATAGTTAAATGATGTTTATCCCAGTGTTAAATTCCAAGGGCTATTCATTGAATATACAATGCACCAAATAAAGAATAAGTATTAAATATTTTTTCTTCTCAGAAGGCTTCAGTGAACAGTTTTGGGTAATAGAATATAAAAATTTCTTTTTAGATTAGATTTTTGAAGTGCAATGCAGAAGCAATAGAAAAGGTCTGTTTATTTAAAAAATAAATAAAGAAAAGGCATTTAGAGAGCCTGTAATACACCATTTTAGGTCTGAAATTTCATTCTTAGCTTTGGCTCAGTCCCTTATGACTTACAAATATGATTTCTTCTTAGATTAAGCTTTTCCTTAAGCTGCTTTGGCAACAAAACTTTTTTGTAACATCAGTGGCTAAGAAAAAAAAAAACCTTTCTGTGTAGGCAAGTGCCCAGTAAGCACTGGGGAGAATTTTTCTTAAGGCATTTGATCTCATTTGAGAACACTCCTAAGAGATTGCTTTAAAGGAATATGAAACATTTCCTGCATATAAAACAGACAGCTTTCAAATCTGATTTCATTTTTGAACTAAACTAAATGTGGAAAAAGGATTTGTACACTATGGGCCTCATATTTTTGTTATACAGACTGAAAAACTAAAGCATGAGGGTACTTAAGGTTTTACCCAAGGTCCTGTAATAAATATAAGTAGTAAAGAAAGCAGATTAAAATGTCCACACAGGCTGAGTACAAAACACAGAATCACTCATGGATGGCATTTGTATTAAGATGCCAGAAAATGAAGAAGGTAACTAAGGCACTAATTATCAAACTATTTAAGCAACTGACCTAGTAAAGTGGTTACTTCCTTCAGAAAGGTGGATGGGGAGAATTAAGAGCTCAAATAAATCCACCAAATCACATGTCTGGGTGCTAAACTAGATCCAGTTCAGGATAAGAGAATCCTAGCTGCTTAATTTTAATATTCTGTCTTGTGCTGTGAAGCACCCATGGAAGTCTTAATGTGCTTGTTTCTTCATGGAAGGCGAAGCTGGCGTGTGTGTTTATTAACTTACTTCATTGGTACCTGCAACAGGCTGCTCAAGGCGTGGATCTCATCTTGCAATTCACTTTCATTCTTTGGATACTGCTCTTGGAGAATTTAATCAGCAGGAATCATGCAGCTAGCTGGTTGGTGAATCTGTCTCTCCATCTGTCCTTCCTTCCTTGTTAGAGCTGAGATTTTAATTACCAACATCTGTGCACTATCTCCGTCTCTCTTCATTAAAAATAAGAGCTGAAGTTCTCCTATTGCCACTGCTGTAGACAGAACAGAGCAAACACCATGATAAAAGTGTTCACACAGCTGAGGGAGAATCCTCCCTTCCTCATAGGGGCCTAATTTGAAGGATGTGTGAGCAAGCAGATTATATTTATGAGGAGGAGCTGCCAACAGAAGATGTATTTATGCATTTTATTACATGTATTCTTTTTTCTGTAAAAAAATTATTGAATTGGAATGGTCTTTTTGGCTCCTTTCTCTGTGACGTATACTTTGTTGCAGAAGGTCATATCATTTGTTTTCCAGAGGTTCTTCACAGTCTACTTTTTGTGCTCATTTAGTTAGACCAAGATCTCTATTTTGTGGTATGGAAAAAAACAGCAGGAGGGCTACAGAGAGACAGGAAGGCAGTATACCATGTGAGCATCAATACCTGCTCTTGGTCACATGAAGCTTTTTTCTTTCTACTGTGATGGATAGAGAATGTACCAGTTAGAAATACATCCCTTGCTCCCTCTGTTCTGCCTTGTGAGAGAGCCGATGAAAGCTTCCTTTCCCATTACGTATGTGGCTCATCATTATCTATTCATATGTTCATCCTCCTCTTTCTGATGGGAGCACACATGGGAGGGACTTTATAAAGCCACGGTAATTTTCTACAGTGGTTTCTGGAGGTTTACAAAATCTCTTCAGCCAGAAATACATGCATTTTTCAAGAGTACACTGCAAACAGGGTTGGCTTAATAAAAAGGACACTGATGGAGCTGCTCATTTACAGTTCTTTTCTCATGTAAAGCTCCACAACACAAGAATTGATGCTGTGATAGACTTCACTAATACTGGGTTATTTTATACTTTTTTCTGCTGGGAGGGAAAATTGTATGCACCAAAAAAAAAAAAAAAAAAAAAAAAAAAGTAGTAGTACAGCTTAAACTCATCATTCAAAGCAACTATACACCAATATTTTTCTGCTGCTAGTGAGTATGAAGTAGCAGTATTTGTGACAGATAAGCCTTTCCCTTCCTGCTCCCTGCCTTTTCTTTCACTTGTAGATGAAGAAAATGATGCAGAGATGAGAAAAGAGTGAGACAGAGAGGAGTCAAAATTTAACAGGAAATAGAGCCGAGAGGAGAGAGCATACAATCTAATTGGATTTTTTTCCTGTAATGATTTCTGCTACTTAATTAAGCACTCTGATAGCCCCGGTGCTCAGCTTTCCAGCTCTGATCTATGGCATTAAAGAATTTCCTGCTCACACCCTTTATTATTCTGACTTCAGGCACTGCAAAAACCATGAAAAGCAAAGATATTGACATTTTAATCACACTGTTATGACATTAATAAGATTTTGGCACTGTGTGATCTAACATATTCTTCATCTTGAAATCCAATGATAGAAAGAGACATCCAAAGCTGCAGGTTTGACCTTAGGGGTTTTTCCCCCAATTATGCTGCCATCGCACAGCGCTATACTTTATTGTGTGCAAAAAGACTATTTCTAAAGTAGCATTATCATAGCCCTACAGTTCCTTTCCTTCAAGATAAGAGCAGTAGTTACTCTGTGGGTGGGTTGTGAGTGCAGGCTTTAAAGGAAAGCAGATGGAATCTGTATGTGTATTTATAGCAGAAGGATTTTTTGAGGTGCAGCACCCTAATATCAGGCAGCCTAGGTCATCAGGTTTCCTTAGCACAGAAATTGAACAAATTTGCCAAGAAGTGTAGTTCTGCTGAAGGAGTTAGAATGGCAGCTTGTTAATACATCATTAACGTTGGCTATAACTCCCTTTTTCACTATTACAGAAAGCATAAAAGGAGATTACATGATGAAGGTTTTGTCTAGATCTCACTTGCTCCTGTAGAAAAGTTTGATTTTACGTGTCTCTACAGCTGACAATACATTGAAACAACTCAAAAGATAACACCTGAAATAAGATTCCAAAATATTACAGCCTCAAATGATTTACTAGGAAGCCAAGAATGAAACTAGCATGCAGCAGATATGCATCTTTTGCAGATATTACCTCTTTCTTGCATTCACAAGAAACAGGAAAGCAGGCCTTCTCTAGCCCATGAAGAGAATAAAGGGAAGAATTCGGGGATTCCTGTGCTAAGGCCATTTCCAATTCTTGCCAAGCCCCCATCTTAAAACCTCCAATTTGTTATTTTCTTCTACAGACACATATTTGAACAGTACCTGAAATGCAAATGTGCAGTAGGCTCCTCAGTCAAGTGAAACGATTGCTGAAGATCATTTGGATGTCCTAGTTTCCACAGGGCATGTTGTCATTAAGTCCTCCTTCTTTAAGAAAAATACAAAAATTATTGAGCAAAAAAAGCTAAATATAACAAAGCAGTGTAAAGTTTATATAAAAGGCAGCTTGTTCCAATTAAAATACCCTTCCTTCTGCAAGTATTTCTAAAGCCCTCCAAAAACAGGCAGAGTTTCTATACTTAAACGGTCTTTAATAAGAAATAAATTACTATATTTCAGCAGTTTGTAACTAGTAAAATTTTGGTGCTCAGCCAGAACCAGTGGGATGCTGGATCTGCTACACACACCTGGCCTGGAGAAACACTTTGTTTTATTTTCCCATTTCTTGCAGGAAATATTTTGTTCCAGTTGTGTCATTTATATTTTGCACAGTAATAAGTCCATCAAACTACAGTTCATAAAATAATACTGTATGTCTGAGCAGCATGGTAGAGAAAAATGCATTAATGTCTCCTGCCCACTAACTGTGGTTAAATTCACATGCGCTCACAGATAACTACATTTCTGTCCTTTCAATTTTGAACTCAAGGGAGAATCATCTCTTGTTTGGTAGACTGTCTGGAACAGTCTGTAATCTTGACACAATTTCTCTGAATACAAACTTTCGCTTCATTCTTACATATCCATGGGAGAACATACCTAACAATGTGTACATGAATGTCAAAGCCTGAAAAAGCTTCCATATTAGTCAGAAGTTCTTTTACAGTGGGTCATCTGAGACGAGTTCTCAATGCATGTTTAAAAATCACTGTTAATTAGATTGCAAACAGATCAGTGATAACTAGTATATTATGCATATGTTGAAATTACTCAGTCTTTGCTTTATACTGAATCTGTTGGTAATCAGAGGTCATTACCATATCATAGCTGGGTGGTCCTAGCCAGAGATCATAGCCCAAGAGAATACAATAAATACAGAACTCAGGCAGAATTGCAAGCCAGACTTGAATTCTCCCTCTCTAATCCATATTCCATTATTTAGACATCTCTGGCTCCTGGCCAGTGAAGCACATATGTACTGTATGCAAGCCACTGAGCCAACGAGAGTGATCTTTGCCAGGGTGAGCCCAAGCAGCTCTCCTGCACTCAAAGCATGGGTTGTCTTGGAGGACAAAAGGCAATGGCAGTGCAGAGAACAGAAACAGGAGGGCAGAGGAGGGCAGAGGAGATGGTGAGCCCAATGATGTGCTGTTAACTATTTGCAGGTGAAGCACAGCTAAGAAATGATTGCAAATTGCTACTCTAGGTGACCCCCTGGTCTTCTATGCTGCATTCTGAAGTGGTTGCTGCCATCTAGTAATTTATCACACTAACATCCAACTCAAAACCGCAAACTATTTGAAAGCATTTGCAAGATAGGTTTTAGTATCCAGTACCTGATTTTTAACCACAGTGAATCAATGTTCATTTACAGTTTGTACTGAGCTGCAGGCTAGCAATGCTATGTGGGGCCTTTGCTATGGAGCACCTGAACAATTACTTCTGTAGAACAGGCAGAAAGAGGAAACTATTTGTTCTGAAATCCACAATCTGAGTGTTACTTTTCCATTTCCCTTGTATTGGGACTGTGTTGGAGCTACCATAGCCTAGCAAAGTAATGCAGAAGATGTACATACTGAATATAAGTGAGGTCTAGACTGGGATCTGCTTAGCTGTCCTTCTTCTCCAGTTTCTGATTCCTGTGCTGCATTACACTGAGCCATCATTCTTTGAATGTTTTCCATAATTATACATTTCAGAGCACCATTCCTTCATTTTTACACAATACTTCAGGCTGCCGCATATCATATCACTCCATGGTCTTTAATCTTTCTCCCTCTCTCTCCAGTCATGGCTCAGTGCATGCACGAGTGTGTTTGTACATTTACTTATAAGCAGTCATGTTATAAAGATTAATTGATTCTGAATGGCAAAGTATAAAGTTCTATTAGCCCATCATACAAAGCAAATGTGATCGTTGAAGTATGTCTGCTTCTTGTGTACAAGAAAACAATAACTTTGAGAATTGCATTTGAGGAGATTTACAGTCTTTTTCTTCCTTTTCCTCCTCCAAGCAAGCTGATGCTCAAGTCATTATTGTCTGATTTGTTTTTCAGATATGGAGACAAGTGAAAAAATCCAGAAAAGTGGAGTTCTTCAGGTGTTCGCAAGTCTGTTGATGCCACAGTCTTCCTGCACAGCAAAAGTAGCTAACATCATAGCAGAAGTAGCCAGAAATGGTGAGGTTTTCTACAAGAACTTTTCTGCTGGAACATCTTCAGTTTTTCACCTCACTTGTCAGTATGTTTTACTTCATTTATGTTTTCATTTGGTAGATTAGACATCTTTCATCTCTCTCCTTCTCACTTTTTGTTTTTGTTGTGTCAAATTTTGTTTCTCAGTACAATCAAAACAGCATTTGGCTGCTGGAATATTTTTAGTCCTTACTTTCATGCTGCTTAGTTTTTAAGATAATCAGCAGTATATATTATTGGACAGAAATAGCACATCATTTACGAAATGTACAAAGAAGAAAAGATGTGCATAATTTGTGCATAATACTGTTACACGTAGCGCGCAGTTACAGCAGTAGTGTATACATATAAATGACCACCTACAGTCATTTGGCTTTTGGGTGTGAGCTCACCAAAGGCTCAGATGCATTTGCTACCTGGAGTTTCTCCCCCCAGCTTTTAAATCCTTTTTCTGAGGTCTTCTTTGCCAGGCTTAGAAATAAGAAAACCATCTTCACAGTCTGTAATAGCACAAAACAATTAAATCCCTCTTTTAAAGACTTGTCCTCCATTGGTTTATGTTACTCTATCCTTCAGTGATTCTGTTCCTAACTCTTTAAGTGATTCTTCAGCGTTTCCTTCATAAGATTTCCTTCATTTTCCCTCCAGGTTAGGGGAAACCTAAATGACTGCTCTTGGTTACATTCTTTTTCATAAATTACTTCTGTGCAAATATATTTGCAGTTTTACTACTGCTGTGAGACAGCAACAGAGGCACCACTTCTTTTACTTCATATCTTTACATGACCTTGATAAATATAAGCTTCCTCAGCATATTGCCTATGTATTTTTTTTCTGAATGCGAGGCTGAAAGCTTCTGTTCACTCCAAATCGAGGGAATGCAGAGAAAGGGTTTCTTACCCCTTCACACTGCTCAAGCAGGACCCTAAGCAGCAGCACAGACTGAGACCTCTAGATCTTCTAAAGGTAGAACAAGTTGCTATTTCTTCTCACAGTTAAAAAATTATATGATTGATGACATAGAGACTATGATAAAGTAGTGAGTATAAAAGAAAACGATGCAGGGAGAAGCTGAGGGATGGAGAAGAGCCTTCATTGGCAATTAAGAGAGGAAGAAGTCAAGGAGACAGAGAAGACAGAGGGGAGAAAGTAATAAGTTAAGTAAATAAACATTGAGATAGATAAGAAAGTGAGTGATAGGAAATAAATAGATGAAAAGTTACAAGGACATCGAATCTGGTAATGATAAGTGATACTATCAACATTTAGGCCATCTCATTTATCACCGTGCAGTATCTGTCTACAGTTTTTCAAAGTTCCGTGTTTTAGGGGAGAGGGTCAATTTGGCTGACTACCATCTTCTGTTAGACCTGCGCAAATATAAAGATGTTTCTTCACCTGCTTGGTGATATACCCACGTGTATCAGCACAGGATTTGTTGTCTCCATGACAATTACTTATTTAGCTAAAACAATACTACACTATTAGCTACAAAAGGTACAAATTCCTGTAGTTAAGAAACATCAAAGTATGCTTTAATAGGTACAACAAAGAAAATATCTAAAATGTTCTGTACATTTATGAATTCTTTGAGGTTTGGGCTTTTGGGATTCTGTTGATCCAAAGTCAGAACAGCTTTCTTATCTCTTTGTGTAAGGATTGTACATCCTACTTCATTCATTATATATGACTAAGCAACACAAAAGTAAACTGGTTGTGAAAGAACCAAGATTGTCCAGGATCAAGAAGAGGTAATTTGCAATTCACAACAAATCAAAAATGTATTGATCTTTTGCCTACTACAGTGCTACATCTCTCCTGGCGCCTCAAAGTAAACTACTCAGTTTGCACCAGTGTCTGAGTGGCTGCCTCTGAAAACTTCCCCTGTAAAAAGAACAGCACAGTGCCTGCCTAACTATAGATCTTCTTGGAGACCACTATCCAGATTATTTCAGCATAACTGTTTACCTGTGACTTGCACAGATTGAAGAAAATTCTTTGGTTCCCTGCCACTGAGGAACATGACAGGAAAGGACAGAAATACAAGAAGCTACCCAGTAACGGGTCCTTTACTTTTCTTCCCAAGAAGGAAGGTTCACATAAACCCCTCTTGTATTTCTTATTCCTTACCTTCAAAATAAAGAGCCTTTTACTTAGCTTTATTTAATTGCATTTTTTTCTAAGCTTTGTGGGAGTTCTATGGGCATAAAAGGTAAAAAATGCTGCTTCTATTGGATAGTTTGAGTCATCTCTTATGTCAATCAGTAGTTTAATTTCTGTTTAGTTTGAGTGGAATAAAAGGATGTGGATTCATTGTTCTTTTCAGCATTTCTAAAAACAACACTCAGACTAAGCTCTGGTAAATTAGTTTCCATGGTAGTCAATTAAATATTCTCAATTCCTTCTAAATTAACAAATAATGGAAACAACATATGCCCAAATCCTGATGTTCTTTAGAAACTTGCATGCAAACTTTCATTTGCATGCTTGTACTCTTACAAAAGGCCCCATTGCAATGCCAGGGTAATTAGAATGGAAGGAACTGAAAACAGCAGGCTTTCTTTAACAGCTATTTCATTATTTGCAGAATTTATGCGGAACCCGTGTGTGGATGCTGGGTTGATCCCTCCTTTGGTGCAGATGTTAAACTGCAAAGATCAGGAAGTATTGCTGCAAACAGGACGTGCCCTGGGCAATATATGCTACGATAGCCGTAAGTGTTGAAATACGCTGAATTTTGTAGATGGTGTTGGTAGAGGGAGGGAAACGTTGAGGGAATTTAATGTTGTCTACTGGCATTCAATTTCCACCTTTCTAGATTTTTATTTACTATACAACTATTCTGATTTTACAGGATAATTGTACATCGTGCTTGCACTATGCCTTTGTGACACTAAGAATCAAAAAACTGCTATGATATCATGATACAACTGGATATAAGATCAGAAAAGATTTATGGGCTTCAGGGCTTTATTTGTTTTAAACATAAGGAACTAGCTTTCCAGTGAGCAGGTGCTATGTATGCAATGATCTGAGTGGCTAATTATTCTCAAAGTCTCACAGGGGAAACGTCAGATTGAGAAGGGAATATTCATATCTTGCCAGTCTCAGGGCTTTGCAGAGCCACACTTGTGGCTGAAAGGGAAGCTTCAACTATGCTTCTGATCTTAAGTGGCCAATCAATTGCACCTAGATTACATGTGGTTAATTTCCATAGTCAGGACTTGGGGATTGGTGACGGCTTTTAGGTATTTTTGTGGTCAAAATACATTTTGAATTACCACACATTAGCAAATTGTGTGGACGCATGATTTGAAAAACAAACCAGCGGTTGCCGTGTTTTGAAAATGCAATCTCTGTATTCCCATGAAGTAATTAGAAGCCTACAGATGTCTGCAGATGGGAAGTGAAATGGAATTGCATAAGCTCTTTAATATCTTTGGATTTAGTGCTTTCTTTCAAATTGCAAGAAGTTTTCTTTGCGGTATATTTTGCATTAGCTAAAGGTTTTTGCTGCTCTGAATTACTGTCTGTTTCAAAACCGGACTTATCAGTAGCATCTTTCTTACGATTTTTTTCAAGCTACTTTGGAAATTTGCACTTTATCTTGTTTGAAATTACTTTGTCTTTGATCTCAGAGAAGCTCATTAGATTTTCCATGCTGGCGTTTTCATTTACAGGCAGCTACTGCTTCAGGATGATAATACTTAATTCTTTCATTTAGGATTTTATCTAAGGTGACCAATCAACTGAACACCTGCTGCCCTATGGAAACTTCAAGAAGAAACTGTTGAGCTTTCTATAACATTTCATTTACTAAGTTTTATTTCAGGGTCATATGTGATATAAAGGTCAGTCCTAGGTTGCAATGGTTTATTTCACATTAGTAAAACCCACGTAACTACTCATGTCATTCTTGCTCAGCCCGCATTTTTACATGAAATCTAAAGAGCAAATATGAAAATGGTTTTCAAGTATCAGATAATGTGGACTGCTTCTTGCTTTTACTTACACAGCACAGAAAAGCTGTACTATATGCCTTGTGTTGCTCTTCTGTGGAGACAAAACCTACAGTATACAGTGATGCGTTCTGTATGCTGTGTATTGCTGCAGTCCTGTAGGACAGTCACAGCCCTCCCTGTGCATTTAAATAAGAATTATGAACAAGCAGTAAGAAAATACCACAAAAATCCAACTAGCATCTCCAGTTTAAGTGGAAGAGGCTATTCACAGAACTCATCACATCCACCCTATCCTGCTTTGTTTTGGTTGTTATCCTAATGTGTAATAAATCTATAGTTAATTTATCCTAGAATCTTATTAAATGCAAGTATTTTAAATATGCTTATTACCATAAAATTTGGTATATTCTCATCTATGACTTATTTATTTTTATATAAATTACTTTTTCCTATCAAAGATACTTAATATATAACAAACAACAGATGTGGAGGACAGTATTTCTAATCATAGGCATTACATATAGATGGCCTTTTCCTTTTCAGCTGAGACAAAAGTAGCTGTTACTTTTCTGATAACTAGAACTGTCATAGAAACCTGAAATACCTCAGGAACTGTATTTTACCATACACGTGACTGTTTCTTCACTTTCAGAGCACATACAGTTATAGCATGCAATAATGGAAAACGTTCTAAAGGTCCTAAATCAGTGTTAGGCTAAAAGTCTGAAATCAAACCCATATTGAATAGCTCATAGCAACATTTCTATTTATTGGAAGCCTCAGATATCCTCTATTTTATCTCAGCAATCACATAGCACCTTGTTTAGTGACAAAAGGGGCTAATAAAGTTTTGGAGGGAAATCTGTACAATGCAGGATGAAAGCCCCAGCAGAGTAACCATGCAGAGAAGGACAATCCCCTAGTAATTTTCTCCTGATAAAATGAACACGACACTGTTTCTCAGATTTCCTGCATGAAGGCCAGGCCATTTCCACATCAGTTCAGGAATGGTTACTCCTGAAACACTGCTGCCATGGGAGAGGTATTCATTGCTAAATCCAAATGCTCAGTTTTAATACCCTTTCACAAAGAAACAGGGGAATTATACACCTGCTGACCAGAGACCATACCAAAAGATTTCCTTACTGAAAACATGAAATAGAAGCTGTTATTTAGAGATGGATTCGCTTCTCCATTATGTTTGGGGTAATGTACATAGTGTTATCACCTGGGTGATCCTCAGTTTTAGGCCCCTAAAATAAAGCTGAATAAACTCCTTGAGAAGGGAAGAAAAAAAAGAAAAAAACAAAACACAGAATTAAATGCATTTCATAAACAATTAAAGAGAAAAAAATAGGTCAAATTTATCCCAAGCAGCCATGAGAGCATCCTTTTTAAAGCATTTATGTTGTGAAGAGATCTGTTTTATGTGAGTCACTAAGCATCAGCAATACGGGCAAATATAACTGCAAAGTAGAGTAGAAGAATGTTTTGTTAGTTCTGATGAGGCTTCCAGTCTCCCAGCCTTCCTCTGATAAGCACAGATGAAAGAAACAATTGAGGTAGCCAAAAAGACTTTAACTCAGGAGTGATCACACTATGCAAACTGTTCCATGCTGTCCTACAGTTTAAGAACAGATAAATTACCGCATGTTCCTGTACAGCCTGTAACTGTTCTAAATGCTTTATCTAGTTACGCCACATACACCTCATTCCCCAAATCTTGGTCAGAGCAGAAAGTGCAAAGCAGAGAAGTAGAGGTGTGATCTCTTCATTCTCCCACCTGTTTTCTCTCCCACTACATCTACAGCCCATAACAAATACAGTCACTAGAACTTCTGTATGCCCAGACAATGGATTCAGTAACCTCACTCGGGAACATAATTTTATCTGAATTTTATTACTAGCTGGAGAAATCCTAGCCCACTTATGCCTTTTAACCACAAGTTACTTTTTGCTTATAAGACAATGCCTAAGAATTTAGCTTTGCTAGTCAGAACATAAGACCTGTCTTTGTAGTTGTGAAATTTAAAATGCCAACTTGTTCTGTAAGGGCTTTCTGCCAGATGCTCTTCTACCTTTTCTGCAGGCTAAGCACTGGATCCTTTTCTTATTTCCCAAGTCATACATTTCCATCAACCTTGTCATACTGTATTGATGGCAAGACCCCTGCTGTATTTCACCCATATGGCCCCTCACATACACCCAAATCTGTCTTGATCCCGCCCTTAACATTAGACCATGAACACTGTGCCAGTTCTTAAGTTAAAAAGAACTTGGGTACTGTATATTCTTTATACTCGGCCACCCATCCTAGAAGTATGTACAGACCTCTTGCAGAAGGAAGAGGAAGGCTTTTTACAACAAATACGAAACTACTCAACTGCACAGTTTCATACATCTTTCAGGAGACAAGATTCATTCTAGGATCTAAAGCTAAAAACCAGACACTTAAAAATTAAACATACTAGAAACACATCAAGTTTGTTCTCCTTCAGAAAATGGCATAGCCTTTCTTAGTACCATATGGGGAAACAGCAGAATCCTAAAATGCAACTGGTATTGATAATAGCACACTAATGGCTAATTATTTTTATGAAAGTCACCCTGATTCATGCAGTGAGGCAGCATCTTACCACAGTCTTTCACTTTCCTTTGTACCAGATCCTAACAAATGCAAATACCACCTACTAATTATGCAGTATCATGAAATTGAGACCAGAGGTTGTAACTCATTGCTTGAAAACTGATTGTTTACAGAGATGTCAAATTCCAATTTTCATATAGTGCAGCAATACTGTGTTATCTCTAGACTTGTCCCCTCTAAGCTATGTCTGAATCTTAGAAAAATATGCTGTATTTTTTTAAGCTAGGAGTCCCTTAGAATGCAGTATTTTTTCTAAGCCTCATCAGAACAAGCATTGCATCAGCTAGAAACCAAGTATACCATATGCACGCCAACAGATACTTTCACAGTAATATTTAGTACTTACCAGCAATTAGTCACGAATGTTCTTAGGAAGCTATTAAACAATATAAATTTAATTTATGGCTGTCTAAAATGGAATCAGAATAAATCTTCCTAGAGCACTGAAAAGAGCCCTTCGAAGGGTGACAAAAACATGAGTTCTCCTTCTAGGGCTATTACTCTTTTCAAACTTATATTCTACATATTGACCCTACTGAAACAAGTGACTGAATTCTTAAGACTTAAGCCAAAACTTAAAAGCAGCCCATGTAAACAAAGTGAATTAATAATTGCAACTTCTTCATGCCTTTAAAATGAATATATGAGAATGATTTTCTTACCTTTTAAAGAATTCAGGTATGAAGAGTCCTGTATATTTTCTGCAATGCTGGTTTTTTTTTTTCCTCTTCCTTATTTTTTCCAGGAAGATTATTTGAACACATGGATCTGTCAGTACAGGAACCAAGACTATAAAAGTAACTGAGAAACAAAGCAGACTTTTTCCAGTTCTTTACTTTTCCCCCTCCTGCATTTCATTCACAGACTTTAAAGTTTAGTGTTTCACTCGCATTCTGACATTCCCCTTAATCCTGAGGCTGCTGCTCATTTCATTAGTTGTCCAGCCAGCAGAATAGCCTGAGGAGTAGGTGCATGTGAGTAGGATATCTAGAGCTGTACCCACTTCCTTGCAAAGGAGTTACTTACCTGAGATGGTGTCTGGTTCATTTATCAATGACATCCTAGCACCTGGTCTCCTGAGTGTGGGCTGTTCTATGGTCACCATGTGTTCCTCGTTGCCCTCAGGTGAAATCAGCAAGCTGCCTTCTTCTAAGGAGGTGAAAGATTTCCTAAAACAAAACACTTTGCTGATCTTTCCCAAGCTGAATACCTTGAAATTGAAGCATCTCCTACAGTCACCAGGCCGAATACTGCTCCTGGGAGTTGCTTTAGAAGTCCAGAACTTCTTGCTTCCTACAGCTGCAACTGTGGGGCAAGGACAGCACTAGCCCCAAACCTAAGACTCTCCACAGCTTTTCCCAGGGCCACTTGTTTCCTCACTGCTCTGAGAAAGTTTTATTCTTCCCAGGGCCTAGTAAGATTTACAAATGTGCTTTGTGATGTTTTGTTGGTTGATCAGTTTTGCTTTTTGCCTCTTGGCTTTATTTCAAATTCCTGTGGGTCACACTCTTTGAATTTGCCTCTCTGACTGCTTTGCTGGAGGATCACAGATCCTTTCAGCTGTCAGCACTGCTCCTGCACAACGCCAAGCTCAGCTTCATGCTGAGCTCCTTTCAGCAGCATCCGGCAGAATGTCTCTGCTTGGCACTTGGTTTTGGTCTGCTCAGATCCTTGCTCTTGGCCAGATGAAGCTGAGAGATTTAAATCTAAGTTAATTGATGTGTGCAGGTTTATTCTGTTAATAGCATGAGATGCTATAAATACCCACCTACCAGTGTAGAAAACCTGTTTGATGAGTTATTGTATAATTGGATTCCATTATTTATTTTATACTATATGAAGTAAAAAGCATAGGCTGGATTTAGTTCTGACTTATGCTCTCGTCAACCTAGAGTAATTTGTTTGGCTGTAGTGCAATTACTCTGGAGCTGTGTGGAGTTAGAAAATCAGCAGATGAATCTGCTGTGAGCATCACACATGGAAAGGAAGGCAAAGGGAAGTGCTGCACTGAGCCAGGAGGGCCTTTGCCTGTCTTCGGCTGAGCTACTGTCGCTTTTTCATACTGCTTGTTTTCCTTGCTTTTTAGCAGAATTCACGAGTGGAAATCATTACACTCTAGAACAAAAGTCTCCTTGTTCTTTTGTCAGAAATTAGAAACAGGTGATTTTTCTTCTATCTGACAGATGAGGAATCAGAAAAAAACAAGATAGCTTTTTGGAAATCAATTGAGAATTTCAATGTGGCTTGCCTCTGGCTACTGCCTCAGCATAACATGAGGGACACTGTGATACTGTCACATTTGCCTGTTCCTTCAAATGTTTAGCAAAACTCCCGAGGGTAATTAAGGATAGAAGAAGAGACTGCATTCATTCTTAGAGATGATTGTGTTGGACCAAAGGACACTGGAGAAATAGTGACTTTTTTCTATAATAAATCACACAGAATGGCCCAGGTTGGAAGGGACCTCAAGGATCATGAAGCTCCAACCCCCCCACCACAGGCAGGGCCACCAACCTCCACATCTAATACTAGAGCAGGCTATCCAGGGCCTGGATCCAAACTGGCCTTGAACACCTCCAGGGATGGGGCATCCACAACCTCTCTGAGCAGCCTGTTCCAGCACCTCACCACTCTCATAGTAAAGAACTTCCCCCTGATATCCTGATATCCAACCAAAATCTTCCATCCTTCAACTTAAAACCCCTTGTCTTGCTGTTTTTTCACTACACATTTCATTGTAGGAAGAAAACCATCCCTCTGCTCTCTTGGGTTGTTGTCATTTTGGCATCTTTAAACAGTATTGTGTTTACTTAAAAAAAAAAAAAAGTAATAACGCAACATCATTGCACTTTGTGAGCTCTCCTGAAACATTTTAAAGCAGAAATGTGAATGCTCATTAAAGTGTTCAAACGCTGGTCTCATAGGAACATAGCAAATGTTTATTTAAAAAGGTCACAGGAATAAACTTGAACACAGCTTCTGGGAGGCTGAAAGCATTCTGAGAGTGGGAGTTCATAGAGCTGCTGAACTGCAAGGTAATAGCTGGACTGAGAACAAGACACAGCAGCATGCCGTGGTCTTGTTTTGACTGTAAATGATTTGGAGTTCGGTGAGTATTCTTGTGTGGAAAATCTGTTTCTTAGCAACAGAGCAGGAAGAAGAGAGGCCATAATAAGCACATGGAGTACTCTGAGTCAGAAATACGCTTTTTGCTCTGGGATGCAACCGAGTGTCATAGCCTGAGCTTGGAGTGAGTAGTCAGGACCTTCTGAGTTTTCCTCCTACACATGCTACAGGACTCTGTGGCCCTCCACTAATGAGCTGAGTTAATCCTCTGGGGCATATGGAGGCAACACCAGGAGTTTGTAATTACAGCACCAAGCCAGGTCTGCTCTTCACCAAGCTGCCTTGGGCAGAAAAGCAGCAATACAGGGTGAGCCTAGCATGGGAAAGAGGTACAGCAATGAAAGAGATATAGAAACAAACTCAATTAAGGCACCTCTTCTACTTCAGTCTACCATTTTATGTGGTCATGTCAAAGTTGGTACTTAGATCCAGACACCTACCTGGGAGGGATCCTGCAGTCTGTCTTACCTTACATTTGGAGTATGCTATATATATCTAATTTCTCAGAATGAGATTTGTTGCTAAATCTTTCCACCTTAGTTTTGCTGTTGATACAGTAAGAGCTAATTATCTATCTACATAATAAAAACATGGTGAGGATAAAAATACGTATCATACATTGAAGTGAGAGACTACCATGTACTAAAAGTTATAGATATAGCTGGTTTTGATATATAGCTTCTCTGACAAAATGGAACAAGAAGGATATTCAGATCTTCCTTTGTTCTAAGTTATTATCACACAGTAATTTTCAATGGAGTTGTGTCAAATTCTGTCCAGGTAAGGAACTTGGCTTATAACTGTTTTTTATGGGTTTATGGTCTTTTTCTTTTTTTCTTTATTCTTCCTTCCAGACTCACTAGACTATACCTTTGCCAAAGTATTTTATATGCAGTTCCATACTAAGACATGTAACTAGTTTGACAACTGATTTTTATCACAAACTTAATTTTATCATCGTTTTAGCTGGATGGTTTCAATTGTATTATAGTAACTTGAACACCACAGTCAGTCTATTTGATGAGGAATTAGTGATTCAGTTCTGTTTTGCACACCTATTATGACTCACAAAAAAGGTGAGTCAAATACAAAATCACGTATTAAATCTGCAATCAAAAACGCTGTACGTAAAGTAAGCTGGAATATTCAGAGTTTCTTTTTTTTCCTCTGCTGATGTGATAAATATAAGCACATAATTTGAATAACTACACTGCCATACTATATTATGATATGGAACTGTATTTCATTTCAGCATTGTACCCATGTCTGTCATTGCATCAAGGATGTGAGAGTTTTACTGCTTTTGTATTTCTCCTTTTTTTTCCACACTCCATCCTTGACACAGACCTTATATTGAATTTGTTTGACTGTAAACAGATTCCAGTTTTTGATTTATCAAAATGAAATATACATACCTGGAGCGAATCACAGTTCCCTAACGTCATGATCAGGTCAGGCATGGAAACTGTCATGGCAATGACTTTTTTCCCCTGCTACATGTCCAATTTCATGGATACTCTGCAAAACACTTATTATGTGATAAGTGATAATAAACTTAACAGCTGCGATCCACCAAGAATTTCCCTTCCCCCTCCAACTCCACTCAGTACATTATCCGAAGTCCCTATGCACATATATAAAAATGTTTTTATTTATAAAGGATATATTTATAATATTATAATATAAATATATTAATATTTATAAAGGAGTGTGTATATATATATATATATATATATATAATATGGTTATAACTATAGAAGAGTTTATATATATAGCTGTATGTATATATATGCTATACCAGATACTTTATATTAGAGAGTATTTAAATATTTAAAACTATAGTTACAACCCTTTATTTAAATATATATAGATTTTATATATATAAAATGAAAACACTATACCTCATATACCTCTTACATTCTAATGAATATTCCCTTGTAAATGCTTTTGACAAGAACTGAAAGATTTAGACAGTTTTTGAAGAGCTCTGGTCCAATTTTTAGTGGATGATCACATTATAAATGGGGATGTCCTTGGTATTTGTGCTGCACATGTTGCAGAATTGGGAAAACTTAATAGCTAAACCTCCAAGCATCTCCATTACAGGGAGAGAAGAGTGATGTTGAGGGTGCAGAATAGCAAAAGAAAGATGAGATTCTGCAGTTGAACCATTAAGAAATGGAGGGCTGAGGGGTAGTAAGTTCTCATCCAGATTTTCCAGTTGATTCTGATTGTAACTCACTTGGAAATCTCTGCTTTTAGAAGCCATGCAATTAAGGTTATTGACTATTGTTTATTGCCTGCTGAGAAAGGAAGCAGTATACTTGATTACTGTAATAAAGGACAATTTTTCTTTTATTCATACACTGATACATCAAATTGGATTTGTTGTACAGTGAGTTCCATACAAAGATTATGGTGTGTTATTTATGAGACTTCAGAACTCTGTAGCATATTGCAGATGAGAATGAGTTTTCTTTCAGCCATACAAAAACAATCTGATAGTGGTATTAAATTCCAGGTACGGAAGTCTGAAGGACACGCTGTGTGCCAGTGAGTTTGTCACTGGGAGCTGGTACCTCTGGTCTGCTTTTCCATTTGTTTCCCCATATCCCCTTGCGCAGGGGAGCACATTGTTCTTTATTTCAATTTCTAAATCTGCATAAGAGGAGGAGTAATTTAGCTTGTCCACAAAGCCTGCAGGATACATGTACTTTATTTTGCAAATGTTCAGAACTTTCCTCTGGCAAAATCCAATGCATCACTGGAACATTATTTTTCAGCTTCAGGGCCTCTGCTTCAAACTAAACATCTGTACAAAGGTATTAGTTCCAAGCGGTTAATCCATTTTGTTGTAGGTGTTCTCACTTTCCCAGCTCTGCTGCACTAAAAGCTGGCCTTCAAGAGTCTTAATAGAGGAATTTGACAGCACTGAAGAAATGACTTCACGGTTTTAAAAGTTGGCTTTGTATGATTACTGCGATGTTTGGGGCTCTGGGGTGGGTTTTGGTTTCATTTATTTTTAATGTAACTCTTTGTTTTACAGATGAGGGCAGGAACGCAGTTGACCATGCAGGTGGTGCACATATTGTAGTAGACCTTATAAGGTCGCTGTGCAGTAAAACAGATCCAGCCAGTGAGAAGCTCTTGACTGTCTTTTGTGGCATGCTGATGAACTATAGCAATGAGAATGGTAAACAACACAAAAAACTTGCTTTATGTCTACCAGGAGAACAACCCCATCCAAAACCAAAAAAGATAAACCTTAAAGCCAACTGTAGGTTTGTGCTGTGGAAACTAACGCTAAATTATTTTAAAAGATAACTACCCTCAGTTTATATATACAATTTTCTGTTTCATTACAATTATATTACAAGAAATACTTGATATCTTCCTGAGGCAGTCCCTAAAAATATAAAGTTTTAAAATCATCACCTGAAATTTACTTTTATCTAAAAGCCATACATATAGATGCATCGTACACCTGGGGAAGAAACAGATTTGCAGAAGTAAACTAGGCTACACTGCATCCTCTTTTTCATTTAGTATCAAATGGCACAATAATACTGTTTTTTCCCAGGCACACAGTATTGTTTGGTTGATAACCTGGGTTAAATATACAGGTTTTTCTTAACCTTTTTTCTCCTTGAGAAATGTACACAATGTTACCTATGTTACACATGGGGAATAATTATGTGTACGTCCAGCACTAGTCTGGTTCTTTATCACACTAAGAAGTGTTTAGGGGCTGGGACAACAAAACAAGAGAGCAGCTGAAGTAAGAACCCCTAGACCACTGAGGCACAGAAAGCGGTGTTCAACATTAGCCATACAAATGTCCTGATATTTTAGTACCTAGTTTGCTTCTGCATGCAAGTGTGGTAATATGCCAAGGTAAATTTTGCAGCATTCACACACTTCCACCTTTTTCTAAATGGTAATTTTTAAGAAAATGGGGAGAAATGAGGAAAGCTAAATAGAGGCTGTTCTCCTGACTTGTAATGGCACAGACTGCAAACGTAGATAGCTAATCACACTGTTTCTTCAGTCACGCTCATCTCCTGATTTGTAGTGCTTTATCTGAGGAATAAAATAGATTTTTTATTAGCTATCCCCTATTTCTTTACCATTGTAACTTACCACTTCCTGTGACTCACTTCCCAAATCTGTGTCCCCAACTCTTTTTCTGGAAGGTCCTTAGGCTTAATTTTTTTGACCTTTATTGTATGAATTTTTAATCTACTTCTCTTCTGGTATAGTTTTTCCTCACACATTTTCTGCACCATCTCTCCAGATCTCTCAGTTCTTAGTGTTACTTCTCTACCTCCAAACACCATCATTCTATGTGTCTCATGTCTTTCTCTTGTTCTTGCATTGTTTTTTTATCCTCTTTTCCTAGTAGTATCCAGGAATACTTGTTTATAGTACTTCCACCTTATTCAGCAAATAACTGTCTAGCCCCTTTATTTCATACAGTCTTCAGGAACTGTTTCACTTGATGTCTGTGTGTCAGATGTTTCTAAATGTTATAGTGTTGACTCCATTATTTTCTTTATTTGTTTAAATGTGTAGAGCAAATAGATTTTCTTACCTATAAGCTTACATGATCCTCGGCATTAAGGCTAACAAGCTTCCAGTATATTTGTTAGTTCAAGGCAGACCAGTTCCAAAGTGCAGTGCAGAGATACTGCATCGTTTTTGCTTCAGAGACCCAAGTTCTTAGCAAGTCTTCCATAGGTAAACAACTTAGGAGATAAATCTCCGAAACAATAGTTTGACTGTTTTAAACATGGAGTAAATGACTCATCCCATCTAGCAAGCTGGCTTATTCTGATAGCATCTATAAAGCAGTTGTATAGTTCAATGACAACTAGGAGGATTCACTAACTGTTCTCTGCTCTGATAAAAGATATCCTTCATTTCACAACAACTAACAAGCTGATGCAACATTCAGAGGAGCTACTGAAGCAGGGTCAGAAATATGAAATACTCCCAGCTCCTGGATCTGGGTGCAGATCTCCACCCTGTGCTAACACCACATCAAGGAGGAATGCTGGAGGCTTACCAACTCTCACCTTCACCCCACATACCTGTTGGTCTCTGTAAGGGCATTCCATAGGAATCTATTGCTATGTCATGTAAGACTCAAGTCCTGTAGCTTCACTGTAGTCAGCAAATCTGCCCCATAACTGTGGCGACCACTACAATGAAGTCTGAGTGATCTGCCAAGGAATAAAAAATAAAATTATAGGATACAATTGTAAGAAGAAAATCAGTGACTGTACCTGCAGCACGTGTATGGAGAGACAGGTGGTTGGCCTGCTTTCCAGATTTGTTTTAGGAGCCACAAGGACAGCTGCACAACTGTTGCAAACTGCTCTAAAAATACTACCTGCCAACCATATTAAATTTTCAAGTTAATAGTCTATGTCAAATATGAGCCCAAGAAAACCACTTACTTCTGTGTATTGCAGCATCAGTTGGATGACATGCTGAGTAAATGCAGTTCTTCACTAACCTGTTAAAGGTGAAAACTCAGGTTGCCCTGACTGGGAATTGTACTCACGGATTAGTCAGTGCTGTTTTCAGGATTTACTTGCAAAAGCTTGATCCTGTGTCACTTACAAAGAAGACAAACACTGCGCTAGTTTTACTGAGGAATGAGAAGTATAGGATTGCATCCTGGAGCCTTAGATTGCTTTACCCATAGACCCATAGTTATGGAAACAAATTGGACAAATATATATAGGAAGCATGAGAAGAAAAGTGTTTCAGTCTTTGAAACAGCACTTTCTGGTTTTACTGTTTCTGCAATCTTTCCCTGCTTAGCATGCTATGCTACCAAGTTACAGGTGGGGACTTTGAAGATTTCCTTACCTCCTCTAATGACTCACGCTCTCTGAAGTTGCACTAGCTATCCAGATAAGGATGATTACAGTGCATTTGGTTTAGTTGCATGTAATTATCCGTGAACACCCTTAATATTTTCTAATCTTTAGCAATTTGTGAGCAAAGAGCACATAAATTGTTGATGTGATTCTAAACATCTCACTGTTCGCAGTATACTAATTGCCTTCTTTTTACAATACTGACTGCTTAATTTTTAATAGCAATTAACTACCTTGTTTTTTTGACATTAAAGATTTATTATTAAGTGCTTTGCATTTTTTAATTAGCATAGGGCATTTACTACACATGAATTTTACAAAAATGGCAACTAAAAAGCAGCTATGAGTAATACTTTATTTTCCTAAACAGAGCAAATTAATCTAGCATTCTTATATCTTGTGCTGGTTCTGCAGTTGTCGCTTCATTCATAATGCTGTTGGCTAAGCTTTAAAACTCACATTCCCTTTATAAGGTCCTTGTGCCATCTGCTTGTGTTCTGAACTCTCTAAGTCCTTTCCTTTGTTTCCTTAGTAGCTTACCATTTCATTAGGTGCTACATTATTAACAAAACGAACTTGGCTTTGGCATCTCTTGCACTTCTTTAAAGCATAATTTAAATTAAATAAATTTAAAAAAAAAAAAAAAAAAGAAGAAGAAGAAAGTGATGATTGTTAATTGCAATGCTAGAAAACAGGGATGTTTTTTTAAGGGATATGTCCCTTCGTCTTCAGTATAGATTATCTCAGCCTTCTCTGCTATAGTTGTATTTTACAACCTGAATTCAGTCACATGCAAATATCAAATTTCTCATCCCTGCTTTCCATTATTATTTCTCAAAAGACAGAGTTGCAGGCATGGCTTAGAATGGGACAAAGTGTGCCACACGTTTGTGAATGGTTTTGCTCATGCTGTAATTCTGTTAAGAAGTAGGTCTTGCAAAAGCCTCTAACAGTTCTTTCTTTGTCAAGCCCTGCAACAGCTGTTTTGGCACCTTTGTGAGTACAGCATAGCGCTGTGCTTCTCCCATTCTGAAGACGTACCATTACATGTAGTCTCTGTAGAGCTATGGATCTACATAAGAGCAAAGCAGGCTTGGATAAAGAGTGAAAAACCAGTAACTAATAGTCATATGCAAACAGCAACGTAAAAGAGTTAGTGACAAATGGTTATTCTGCAGATATCATAATCCGGTAGGCTAAGACTATTTACAAAGTAATGGGATTAGCTTGTAAAGTAGCTAATTGTCTCACGAGATTTACAGAACAAACCATGAAAGTATTTTTAAAGAAACATAGAAATGATTGAAGAATTAGGTCAATTGGATTCTTAGGCAGTCAAATTATAGATCAGAAATCAACTGGATACAGCATGCATGTGTGAAATGACAGAGAAAAAACAATTCTGCTTATAGACTTTATCATTTCATATTAAAATTCAGTCAAGGTTGTCTGTTTTGTTCAGTGCCTTTTTAAGATGTAAAGCGATGATGTTAAGTCATACAACTGCCAACCTTTTCCTATTATCACAAAACTCTCAGTGACTGGAATGAAGGCTGGGGACTGTCTTGCATTGTTTACCATCTGCAGAATCTATGTCAATGCACAAGGAACGAAAGGGAGATTTATTGTTCCACGATCATGGTCTAATAGCAATATTTCAGCAATGCTTCCTTCTAAGACTTATCTTTGCTAATTTTCATGCTTGCCATGGTTTTTGTTTCATTTCATCACTGCTAAAAATGTATAGTGTGCTTTCAAGACCTAAATATACTTTAAATACAAAGAAACCTAAGGCACGTAAAAGCAGATTAATAGTTTTTGTTGTTGTTGTTTGTTTTTTAAGATAGTGATATAATTTACAATATAATTACTTAAATAAATGCGCTGATAGGAAGCAGGTTTTTGTAGGTTATTAACTTATTCCACTATTTGTAGAAAACATATTTTCCTTTAGTGATATAATCACTGTTAGTAATGAAACACAATGACTGGATTTTTTCTGAATATTTTGTCCAACGTCAAGCAGTAGCCTAAATCAGCACTTTGAATTCAAATGCCCCCAGTAAAGTTCTCAATTTGGGATATTCTCCTCAGATCTTACTCTTTGGAGTTTCCTTGTGTGTCACCGAAGGACATGGAGCCATTGAAATTCAAGTTTTAGGTAGGTAACTATTTGTGCTGGCGCATGTATTGATTGCCTTTTATCTACCTGTATATGCATCTGTGCAGCATCACTATCAGTGCTTTTCAGCCCCGAGAGAACACAGGCATTTTTCCAGTGCAATATTTGATAGCAGTATAATGAGAGAGTTCCTTTTCTGGCTTTAAGTCAAATTCTGAAGAGGAGGCATTCAGGTTTTCATGCTTCCTGTTCAGCATGCATCCAATTCTGCTTAGGAAGCTGATAGAAATGCTGTTTCATCCTGAGACGTGATGTTGCCTGGCCTTGAGCTTTAGTTCAGCCCTACATCAGAGAGCTGCTTGTAGCACAGATGCATGTTTCCCCTGAGGTTGCCTCCTGCTCTAATAGGGCCCTAGCACTTCATAAGAAGGGTTGAGGTAACGCAGTTATTCCAGGTTTTGCCTCCCATGCGGCTCTGTGACTCATGAGGTTGTCCTGTCTTTGTGAGGAAAAAGTATTTCCTTCTGCTTATTGTGGCAAGACATCGATATTCTGCCCAGATTTTACCTTACTGGCAATTCCTGTTCACGCTTTCCTACACTGTAGGCTATTCCTACACTCAGGTGCTATCCTTCCACACCAGGGAAAAAAGCTGCCATGGAGTCTGACACAATATGTGACTTTCGGCGTAGTACAATTATTCCTTCATGGTATATTTTCTTTTTCCTTTTTTCATCTTTAGAAATTCTGGAGTCCCTTAAACAAATGCGCTCCATGCTCTCTTAAACAATATATCCTTCCATTTGGCTCTTAAGATTCCTTTTTCCTTTCATGGACAGATATGATTTCCTCTTCCCTATTTTTTTACTCTTTAGACTTTTTGTACAGATTATGTTGGGGTTTTATTTAATTAAAAAATAACAGAAAAAGAGCGCTACTCAAAATACAGAGTTTACGTTTCCGATGTCAGAACACTTTGCCAAATGAAGCCCATAGAGATTACTCAAAGAGACTGAAGCATAGTCTAGTAATGAAGCAACTTCTTTTCACATAATTTTCTATGGCATTTGTGGTTTGCGTCTTTGTTCTGCTCTCCATTACTACCATTTTTCCTTCACAATTTTTAAGCGTCTGCAAGGGATAATCAGAAATCAAGGAGAAAAACAGATTATTTACCAGTAACTTGAGTTCTCCTACACAAACAATTTCTCCACAGAACCAATCCAGTTCCCCCTCTTAGTTTTTTTTTTTATTCAGAGTTAGATTTTTATGGTCAGTTTGGAATGAAATAGGAGGTGTTGTAGTGTCTCACGCATCTGCTGGAGGTAAAATGGCATTCAATGCATGCGCTAGTGCAATCTGTACTTACCTGAAATTTGACAACTTCAACAGCTCTTTGATGTCTCAGATGGTGTTCTCATAAATTTCTCTAAAGACCACGAACCTATGGAAGAGGTAACAACCCCCCCAGAGGAAAAAAAAAAAAAAAAAGAAAAAAAAGAAAGAAAAGAAAGAGAAGAGGGAAATTCAGTTACTGGTTGATTTTATTAAAGACATCAAGCCACAAGAATTCCTGTTCATCCCCAATAACCTGTAATAACTGCGACATTAACTTATTTAATACATCAAATTGATTGTTAATCAAAAGTGTTTCATACCAAATACAAATGAACTAAACATTCCAGAATCTTTTCATCATTTTTATTAATGAAAATTTCAAAACACAAATCTGGAAAATAAAGGGATTTTCTGAGCACACGAGATGATACAAAGTCTGCTAGAAATCAGCTATAAGATGTTTTTATCTTCCTATAAAAATCTGAAGTTTCTGTGGCTGATTCCACAGAAATAAAATCTCCAACTGATTTCAGCTGCTCAGGGAAAAAAAAAAAAAAAAAAAAAAGAGAACTCCCCTGTAGGGCTTGATCCAAAGCTAAATGAAGAAACAGAATTCTGCTGGATTTACTAGGCTTTGGATCATTGTCTTTTGAGTCTATAACGTTTAATAGAGATGAAGTGCTTAGAAATAAAGGAAAAACGATACTTAGGAAAACTACTAAATATCTGGTGTGTTCATGTCTGCTTCATTCTATTCAACTGTGAAACAATGTTTTTCTTCTTTGCTGTGTTATAGGTAACGTTCAAGATAAAATATGGTTATAAATAATCTTTTAAAACAATCATGTTTCTGCCTAACCATCAAAGCATCTTTCTATTTGCAGACATCTAGGAGCAATAACTTTCTTACTTGTAAATACTATAAACTTTCATCCTATGCAAGAAATTATCAGAATGGCTTCTAAGGACTTTTCTTAAACCTTCCATTTTTTGTCTTTATTAAACTTTCTTTTTTCTCAAGCTCCTCATAATCTACATTGTGGCTTCCTATGTTTATAAAACTTCTCATGTTTATTTCAGTGCCAGTTTATATTCATTCTACTTTTAATTTTCCAGTTTTTATCTTTAAGGGAAAACAGTTTATACAACCATGCTCTCAGACAAATAAGTTTTTCACTGACGTAGTTTGTTTTATTTAACTCAGCTAGTCTCAGTCAGCTAAGAATGAAACCCAACTATATTAGGAGCCACAACATTACCAGTACCTTACCACCAGAGCAGGAGGGAACAATTACGGGAATATATCCCATCGCCAGGGGAAAGGGGAAGTCTGAGTCCATACCCCATGTCTGGACCAAATCCTAGTGTAGAATAGTAGAGGAGACAGCCATTTTAATACTGCTTAGCCTAGAAGTTGCTTTGCGTGAGAAAAAATGCTGTTCTGATGTTAAATAACAGTGCTGCAAACACAAATACTAACTCTTTGTTATGCTTTCTTTTTACATAGATACCCTGCAATCACAACTTATCAATATGGGTGTTATTCCTACATTAGTGAAATTGTTGGGTATTCATTGCCAAAATGCAGCTCTGACAGAGATGTGCCTTGTTGCTTTTGGCAATTTAGCAGAACTTGGTAAGTCCGCAATATTCATCTCAAACTTAGATCCAGTTTTCTTAAAGTTCACGCTTACAATTCACAGAAGTCTTGCCTCAATGCATTCATAGTGGTACATTCAAAATTTAAAGCAACCAATTTCTGCTTCTTACCTCTGAAATCCATAGTTGTCTCTTTTTCCTTCAGTAAATCTGATTTATTTGGGTACTTAGTATCTTTTCTGTTTTATGCTAACGCTAAATCATCTAAACAGTATTTCCTGAGCACCGCTATTCATAGTGAATTATTTGTTAATAATATAAATTACGTATCCTGGTGCAGCCCCACAAAGTTCTCTCAGGATTAAATTTGCTCATGGAATTCACTGAGTGAAATGAGAAGGCACAGTTCATAAGCCTATTTGTACAACCTTCTTTTAGACGCTGAATTTCAATATGTGCTAGACTACATACTTGCATGTACACGCCATGATAGAGGTTGTGTTTTATAACACGTTTGTATACAGCTTCATTTAATCTGAAGTACGTGATGATGCTTTGATCCAATAGGTTTGGATTAGGATTCAGCAAAGTGTAAATCAACAGGTTGCTAGTTTTACATTGGTGCTGAACTTTTACAAACCTATTTGGTCAAATTTTAGTCCTATTTATTCAATTTTCTATTTACTCTGAAGTGTAACAATATAGCAGCTGGGATTATCATCCTGCATTTCTAAGGACATCCTGTGGTTCAGAACATGAAAAAGATATCTGTGAGTTAGAATTATCTGAAGGCCTGGAATTATTCAAACTGTCCTTCATTCATAGTTTTCAAGGTTAGAGAGAATATTATGTACCCATCTAGTCTGGTCATACACATAATGCCTTTGTTCATAGAAGGCAAGTTTGCAGAATAAAACAGGAAGATTCATCATTACCACTAAAGAAATGAATACATCAGAGATCTTCAAGACAGGTGCTAACATTTTCTGTCCGTACAGTAAAAAACTGTAATACGAGCTTTGCTGGAAATTCTACTGCTACTAAAACACAACTGAAAACATAAAGATATTAAATATGATGCTGAGAACTACATCTTCTTTCCCTCTTTGGGAACAGCCAGCACTGGCCAGCTGGGCAATGAACATGGGAAAAAAGCTTAAAGCAGCTGCTTCCTTTCCCGTTCCTGCACAGTGAAAAGCTGCTTGTTCTTTAAGATTGACACAAAATTAATTTAGCTTTTAATACTTTAATCTCCCTTAAGCAATAACTCAGCCAATCACTGCATCTGTAATGTTTTATTTTTGCCATGTAACTTCAGGGAATTTTATTGTCAGGTTGTCATCTTTCATCACGTAATAGAGACAACTGCATTCTACAGATCCCAGGAGAAGCGTTATATGAAACTGTGTCAAAGTAGGGCAAAAATAAACAACAAAAAACAATTGAGAGAGTGGTGGTGCTTTTCAAATACCAGAAAGGTCAAAAATCCACTTATAATACACAATGCAGTCATACATATTGAGAAAAAGCAGCAGTGGGATGTGCATAAAAGGGGCTAGGTCTGTACTTCATGCTTTTTCCCAGTCCTTGACCAGTTCTACATTAAAATAATCTCTAACCATCCCCTAGAGCGTTAGCAAAGGTGCTGGAAGATTTAATTACAGATGGCCCTCAGGAGGTGGCAACTGGAGAACACAGAACACCAGTCCCACCATCTGCATCCCCTGTAAAACTGCCAGTTAGGAGGAATCAGATACAGGCAATAGAATCAGATGCTTCTGTTGGCACCACAGCACATAAAAAACCACAGTCCAATGGGTAACCCTCCTTGTGGCCACCTTGGCCAGCTGTAAAGCTGCGTTATGATATCTGTGCAGTATGAAACAGCCTTGCAACAGCCAGGCACAGATTTTAAAGGAAATGTCACCATCACAAGACCACGTAAACACTAAAGCTTTCTCCAAGGGAAAATACAGTATATGATCTGTTAGTCTTCCTCTTTAGCTGAGGATAATAAAATACCATCTTTATTTTTGTCATGTTACTGTTTCTATAGCTACCTTTACATTCTCTTGGGCAGAAACAGCCTCAACAGCCTCAATCATGTACACAGGTCTTTTTGAACAGCCTTATTCATAATTGAAGGCAGTACATTTGCTCTAAAGCATTAGACTATTTCATTCCATTTTGTGACAAACATGATTCTATTGTTCTTGCCTGTGAAGTGCACTATTAGTCATCTCACTGAGTAAATCTGGTAAAAAAGAGAGAGAAAAAGTCATCCTAGCTTTTGATTTGGTTTGTTTACTTGATACGGAAGTTTTGCTTTGCAGAGTCAAGCAAAGAGCAGTTTGCCTACACAAACATTGCTGAAGAGCTTGTGAAACTGTTCAAGAAGCAAGTAGAGCATGATAAAAAAGAGATGATCTTTGAAGTTTTGGCTCCCCTCGCAGAAAATGGTGAGCGTTTGATTATTTACTTTTTTTTTTTTTTTTTTACCCTACGGTATTTTTTATATAAAATAATATAATAAAGGAATGGATATGTTTGTCTCTTTCGGGGACTAACAGCAGAGCAATTGGCTGCCTTGTTTGGCAGTCCCCAGGGGTGTATGATGACAGTTTCAGATGAAGCGAATGTTTTAACTGTCTGAATACATGACAGGAGCCTACAAATTGCTGATGCTGATTCCACCTCTGATTCATTCTGTATGCTATATTTTATTTCCTCCTACCTGCAGTGGGAATATCAAAAGCAGATTTTCTTTCTTTCCTACAGAATAGTTTTTGACATTTATCTACAGAGCACTGTGAATATCAGAGATGCCCATCAGAGCTGTTGTAGGACTGTTACTCTCACTTCAGCATTGTATTCTTATCCTATGAGCACGATCTATTTGCTTTACAAGTTGTGTTTTAAAATCAGTATAGTTTACTATTGATTGTTACTTCTCTGTAGTAGCCAGCAAGTCTCTTTTTGAAATACAGAGAACTCCATTTTCTCCTGAAAGCTCACAAGAGGCTGGCACAGTTCTATAGGCCCTGAGGAGCAAGAGAATACACGCAACCATTGGCTGAAGTGTTCATAGTCTATTGCAGCACCAATAAATCAGTCACTACATCACTTACTGGGACCTCAGAACCCTCTCCCAACAGTTTAATTTCCTATGGAAATATTTTTGCAAGGAACACGTTAATTGCAGAGCTAGGAGGACATTCTCTTCTTACTTTTCATTCGGAAATCATTTACTTTGAGTTTGGTGTAATATATTAGCACCAGCCTCAGGAGACTGAAGTTTCTAGTCTAGCCTGAGCAGTGAATGAGTGATGGGTGAGGACCACCCCTCCAGCATGTTCCTCTGGAAAGACTCACAGCAGTTTGTATAACCTTCTATCTGCCCTTAAGGGAAACCAAAATATCAATTAACAGCTCAGGGTGTGAAAGATAGAACAGTATTTGATGGCTCTATACTTTGTTTTCATCACCTCAGCATTAAAACTTGCTGAAATTGAATGCATTCTTAGAAGATAATTGTAGACTCAGAAGATTCAAGTTTCATCCTATTCTTCCCAGTATAAATCAAGACACATTTTGTCTTCAATTTAGAGTTATGATAATGTCTATTTTTGGCAGTTCCTTTGTCTTTCATTGCAAGTTATATGTGAAACAGGATTTCTCTTTTCAGTTCTGAAAACATGCATTTTGCCAAAATATATTCATTTATTATATAATTACTAGAAGCTGCTCTAAGAAGTTCAGCCCTTCAAGACTGACACAGAATTAGCCTAACATTCTGTGACTTTGACATATTTCATTTCAAATGCTTAATTTTTGTCTGCTTTACAGTCACAGTAAACTTTCATAGGTTTACTGCTGCTGAACATAACTCAGCTGCTTGCACTATGTGGCAGTCAACGGAACTCTTCCACTGTGAGGCCAAGGCATACCTAAATGAGCATGAGTCCACTGTGCTAGTGCTGCTAGGTGCTTTTGATTATAGATCATTGGCCATCAGCCATGAGGCAAAACCATCTAGATGAGCTACTGGAATAGATTATTTGCATTCCTAAGAGAGTCCATGAGAAGGTCAGCTGCTCTGGGAGAAACAATTTCGCTCAGGCACAAAAGCTGAGCAACAGCAGTAAATGGATAAGAGGTGCCTGATCCTTCAACAGAGAAGTTGGGACATTTTTTCTCACCCAACTCTATTTTAACTTGAGCTAAGCTCCTTACACCACCTCATGCAGAAAACATCCAAACAAATGGCTGTTACTTACATTTCTGCAGACCTTTGAGACTGTGCTCTCCAAAATCAGGATGCAAAACTAATAGAATCACTTTCACGTAACAAAAAGAGGTGACACAGCATCAGGTGATTTGCCATTCCAACGTAACAGGAAGGGAATTTGTGTGTGTAAAGAAGGAGATATCCAGCTCTAAATTCACAGGGGAAAAAAAATAAATAATAATGCATTAAATATTGTGTTCTAGAGACAGAAAAATTATTGCTTCCAAATCCTATATTGCTACCTAAACAACCCATTCATCACCTTCTCCATTGAGCCTCATTTCTAATAAGCAAGGAATGAGCTCGCCTCAGCAGTTTCCAACTTTTCTTTGATCACAATAAATTTGTCTCCCAACCCAGCCTGCTGGATTTGGCCTTTCTTTACTCCTGAAGCCCTTGGAACAAGTGACAGAAATCTTGGCTCAACTGAAAGAAATGGGTCATTACTTGCTCTGAAATTTCATTTTTAATAAAATCTGTATTTTATACTTGCAGTGGCTCTTCTGTACACAAAACAGAAGATGCACCCTTAGGTTTGTTCTGCAACTCAGTCCAAATTCTTTGGAGAGCCCAAGCACAGCAAGGCCCTTATGAGCTCATGCTGTGCGAGGACTGAAATGCCAGATAATTTCTGCAAAGTAATTTGCTCATTTTTCAGAATAGCAGCAACACGCTGCTTCACAGTGCATAGATGTGGTCTAAGGGTGGTCCAGAGCTGAGGGTGCACACCTGCTACATGACTTTTGATGGAAGTTGACCTTAAGAATGCACAGTTATTTTGGTTACACAAGTTGTCAGTGAAACACTTGACATTGCTAGTCTTTGGCTGTCCTGCATGGAGGTTCAATGGATGTATTTTAAATTATAATGCTGGCTCCTACTCTCCATGCTGTTTCACAGATGTCATTAAACTGCAGCTGGTTGAAGCAGGATTGGTGGAGTGCTTACTTGAGGTTGTCCAGAAGACTGTTGACAGTGACAAAGAGGATGATGTTGCGGAGCTTAAAACAGCTTCTGATCTTATGGTTTTGTTACTGCTTGGAGGTAAGTGCAGTGTGTCACTTCTGCAAAGCAAGAGCAGACACCTGTGTGCCATTTGGATGCTGAATGTTACTACTTATTAAACAATTTTCAAATAACCTAAAGGATCTGGCATTTAACATTTAGTAGGTTAGGTTAGATTTCATCTCTCACCGAATGCAGGACCAAACTGATTGCAGTAAATGTGGTAGAACTTGACAAACATAAAGAATTTTCCCTAAAATTTCTTTGGCTTGCTGACTATCTGCTTTTTATCCCAGATGAATCCATGCAGAAGTTATTTGAAGGAGGAAGAGGCAGTGTGTTCCAAAGAGTACTTTCATGGATTCCTTCCAACAGCCATCAGCTACAACTTGCAGGAGCACTGGCTATTGCAAATTTTGCCAGAAACGGTAAGAATACTCCACAGTATCCTATCTGTGCTTAACTGTGCCTTTCTATCATGCTACGTCTGTACAGGTACAAAGAAAAGGTGTACACTCTGGTAAAGCCGGTAGTAAACTCTATAGCAACATCAGTAGTTTCATGTTTCACTGGCCTGAAAAGTATGATGTCTATTTACAAAATAATAATAATAGTAAAATGTTTCACATTTGTAATAGATGTATAGGGAATTTCTGCCTTCTGCAGTTCTTCCTCTGTCACTGTTCTAGGTTTGTCATGAGCACCACAAATCCCATTGACCCACTGATGGTCAAATGCTCCAACAATAAAATCTAGAAAGGAGCAGGGAACTGACACTTCTGTTCTTAAAAAGCACTCATAAAAATCTTTCATTCACAAGTGACTCGTCTCATTTTGCGCAGATGGAAACTGCATCCATATGGTGGATAATGGCATAGTTCAAAAGCTGATGGATCTGCTAGACAGACATGTGGAGGATGGAAATGTAACTGTGCAACACGCAGCTCTGAGCGCGCTCAGAAACCTGGCTATTCCTGGTAAGCCCCCCTTTGTACTGCTACCTACCCAAGAGGAAATTCTGCTGTCTTGCTTTTATAGCTTTTGCACAGCGATAGCAACCAGCAGTTTTAAATACATCACAGATCTATCAGCCATCCTTTGACACTTTGAATCCACAGTCTCATTCCCCACCAAGGAAAGGGCAGGAAGCCAAGGCCTCAGAAGTGCAGAGCACTGCTTTTTTGTTTGTTTTTGTTTCATTTGGGTTCTCTTTCACAGCCCAAGGTCCCCACCAGACAACAGTGAGGAATATATTGAAACACTGCATCCCCCTGTAACTTCCTAAAGCTTTGACTATTCAGAAGGTAGAGCTGGAGGTGAGCTGTTAGAATAGCCGACCTGTTCTGATTAGTTACTGTTTGGAGGCAATGAACTGAATGCTAATTCTGTCATTTTTAATAACTTCATTTGTGATTTTTGATTATGCAAACATAAAAGGCAGAGCATGAGCGGATAAAACCCAAACAAAACCTTAATACTGATGTATGCTTTCTAATACAAAGCCACAAAAAGTCTTTCATCCATTTAACCTTATTTTACTATTTTCAGTTTTGACAAACAGTAACTTTCTAAAAATGATTGTGCATACATATTAAACCCATGCAGCTTTTGTGCTACACCATTTGCTTACCTTGCTTAGGTAATTCTGTTAACTTGCATCAGTTGGAAAGCTTCCCTGTAGCCTGTGCTCAGGAATGTCAGCCAGAGACCTACACACGACTTAATGAATGTCATTACAGAAAAATGAGTAAGTGGCCCCAGTGAAGAACGGCTCGTTAAACGCTACTCTGAATATGAAATAAAACATTTTTTTCTAACCATGATATTGGATCAAGTTTGCAGCTCACATAGATTTCAGAGAGCTCCATGGAAGCAGAGAACTTAGACTAGTGAAAGGGATGAAGGAGAGCTTGGGAGGCCACAGTGTTGTTTGTATCGAATATTACAAGTGGGAAGAGGTCATGCTGCTAATTGGATGCTTTAGTTCCTTTCCCTATATGAAAGAGAAATGTGTTATTGGGAATCAGAGAAGTTTCTCCATGTTTTGGGGTGTAGGTAAGTACTGGCCTGGGCTTCTGCTTGGTTCATTTTGTGGAGGACTCCTTTCCTAAGCTGTGGTGGGGAAGTGTGGTCTCCACGTTCTCGGGTGAACACTGGAAGTTACGAGTGCATGCTGGGATAAGGCACTTCATTTCACACGTGTGTCTCAGCAACCACAACATTTTCGTACAACACAGCATTGTCAGCACACACTCATGTTCCTGAAGTCTGTGTTCACAAGCTATTTTTCAAACTGTCTGAAAAACTGCACCAAGACTGTCTTGGAAATAAACGACATCTTCCAAAAATGTTCTCGAGATAATTCCTGTTCTTTATTCATGCAGTTGTAAATAAGGCTAAGATGCTATCAGCTGGTGTTGCAGAAGCAGTATTGAAATTTCTCAGATCGGAGATGCCCCCTGTTCAGTTCAAGCTGCTGGGAACATTACGAATGTTAATAGATGCACAAGGTAAAAATAAACTGTTCGCTATGTTAAGTGATTTGCTGTGGTTCAGTCTGTGATATACTGCTAAAACTCTTACACGAGAGAAGCAGAGGGTTTTTGTTTGTTTTATCTTTTCAGTTTTAATCCTCAGGTTTTTGAATAAATGTATCTACAAAGGGAGAGAAAAATGTGGGTTGATGGTTTTTTCCCCCCCCCCGAACTCCCAAACTGACTAGTGGGGACCCTCAGAATAGGTGTCAAATGCTTATTTACTTTCATATTTCAGACCACTCCTACACTGTCACAATGTGAGAATGCACTGAGGTGTGGGAGTTGTAAAGCTACAACTCCAGTTTTGCTGTTCACTTGCTGCATTCTCTAGCTGTACCAAGCTCCTTGAAACATACTAATGCACTCGCTACATGATAAGTTGCAGGTTCAAAAACAGCAAACACCTTTTGGTTCTGCAGCTTATTCTGTACCTGGAACGTGTATTTTTGAAATTAACACCTGTTATTAATGAAATAAATTACCAAATTGTTTTCAACCTTGTGCAGCAGATTTCTGGGGGAAAAAAAGAAAATGAAAAGCAACTTCAGAACGTGGTAGTTTACCACAGCTATTAGCTATGCTATTTCTATGAAATAGAAATTCATTGAGGAAATTTATGCAACCTATCAGCTACAATATTTTACTGACTGTGGTGGTCCTTGAAATTTTTTATCTAGTTCAACTGGGAATGTGGCACTACCTGTATTTTCTCTGATGTTAATCACTGCACAAATTTCAAACTGGGCTGAGTTTAACTGAGTTTTACTTGGGAACTGGGTATGAGTGTTTCTAATATTTGTCTCCGTTTTGACTGGCTTTAATTGCTTCCATGCAACCTTCATTTTTCATGCAGTACAAGCTGGTGAATGTCTAAACTCCTTCTAGTAAGTAACTTTCAGCTTATTTTTCTAGCACTTGCTTAAAAAATGACAACTTCTCTGTTGTGTTGTTGGCTCCGGCAATATGTAGCAGAAGCAGCTGAGCAACTGGGAAAAAATGCAAAACTGGTGGAACGATTGGTGGAGTGGTGTGAAGCCAAGGATCATGCAGGTGTGATGGGAGAATCAAACAGACTACTTTCTGCACTTATACGACACAGCAAATCTAAAGTAAGTTAGTGGTGAAAAAGCTCAGCTTGTAAGGACAAAGAGTTACCTTTGTACTTCATGGTTACTGGTATTTAAGTACTGTTGAGAGCTGGGTTGGTTGATTTCCTGTTTCACATCCTCTCAGCTGCCAGGACCTGCCAGTCCAAGTGAAGCATCAGGTTTAAACACTCTCTGGATCTACATAGGTAAAAAAAAAAAAATACAGAAGAAGGTCAAGGAACACTGTTAGAGTGAATACAGCTAAGTCTTAGATTGTTAGAATTTGATCTGTATTCAGCAGAAGCTCAGCTTGCCATATTTTCTACTTAACAGTAAGAAGTGTGATGGCGGGAACTCTGACCAACAGTGACTTCTTCATTTGTCCATGGTTTTCGCAAAGTGAAAAACACAATGCAATACTATGCAAACACTATGCAATATCTCTACAAAAACAAATCAATAGGAATATGGAGACCTACACCTTTACTGATTTCTAGATTACCGTCCCCTTCTAATGCTCGTTCTCCATTTTATGTCCAGTTTTTGATTTTCAGTTCAATTTATGCCCAGTTTTCCCACTCCAAATTCCATACCTACCCTCACACCACTTACAAGGTGCTGTGTATAGATGGTGTCAAAAGCCACAGATGCAAATTATTAATACTCTACAATATAACAGAATCTAATCCTAAAAGCAGAGACACAGTTAATGGCTTGAAATTGGTATTAAGACTGCACTTAACAGAATTATCGCAGTTGAATTTCTTTGTGGTTTGGGTACTTACAGGAGAAACGTCTTTGGTAGAAGAAAACAGCTGAGAAGGTTGTTGGGTTTTTTTAAAGCATTTACTGCCCTCTAGGTTTGGATTGTAGACATAACTGGTTCCTTAGTGCACATTAGATTTTAAATCATTTTTTATTTATTGGTACTTGGGCTAACATTGAGAAAGGCGGGAGTGGTTTAGGAACTTCTGATTCACAAGTACACACTCCCTTTGTTATGTTGCACGAGTACCCAAACCTGATTTATCTGACTTATCACCTCTTACCTGCTTGGCACTGCCATTTCAGAGGCTATGTTCAACTACAGTCGTTTAACTTTTGATGTCAAGACAGATAGCCAAAATTCCCCAAGTCAAACAGAAAGTAGCAGCTCCCAGAGTACTCCAAGTCTCAAGGTCACTTTGGATTTCCACCAGAAAAATCACAAGTGAGAAAAACTATCCATGAGAGTAGGAAAAAATATAGAACCACTTACATACTTCAGACATGATGTGATTTAAAAACTCTTATTTTTTCTGAATGACAAATTCTTCTGTCATTATGCTGTGACTTGTGCGACAAGCATCTTCAGTGTGACTGTCTACAAGTATTTCAGTTTTCAAGGTTGTGATTGTATCGTGTCTTTTTCCTTACGCAAAGAATATCACCGCACAGTCTGTGCAAGCAATGGAACATAAATTATTCTAAACACACGTATCAGTTAATGAGCCGGGTTTGTGGTTGGAATTGGAAAGAGGCATGTGCTTTAAATGGAAATTCAACAGGCTTATAAATTTAAATTGGATTCTGATTTCAAGAAACAACTACTGCTTCAAATCTTTGCAGATTTGAACAAATAAAAAATAAATGTCAAAGGCAAACCACATTTCCATGGACAGCTGCCCCTTGGCCTGCACAGTTACCTGACCTCCAGGCAAACAATTTCCAAATACGTTTTGTGCACATAACGATGAAAATTTGCTTTAGGTGCAGACTATCTTTCTCACGATGGCATACAGGTAATCAAAATGCATGCACCCAAGATTTTTATTCATCCTTCATTACATGTGTAACGCACATCACATTTTGAACTTGGAAAGAGAATCTGCTTATATATGTTTAAACTACTTTAAGTCACTTAACCCAGCCAGCATTTTTATTTCCTAGATCTTAGTCAATGGTCCATTTTAATTGCTGGCTTTAGAACAAAAACCGACTTATCAGTATCTCAGAATTGTCCTTTCCTAACCTGCCTCATATTCATTTATTTTTTATTCATTTTCCTGCCTACTTCTGAAAACCTTTTTATTCTAGTATACAATTTCTATTAAGTAGTGGATATAATATTTGTGATCTCATCTCTCTGAACATCTGGAAGAAACTGAAAATCCATGGAGAGATGAAGCACAGGGAGGGGTGCCAACATTATTAAACTGTATTCTTGTATTTCCTTATCTCAATTACACAGTTTTTTGGGGTGGGTTTGATAAACTGCTTTCAACAAGACAACATAAAGGGAAAAATTAATAACATAAATTAATAATCTTTGAACACCAGCTAAGTTCAAACACAGCACAGGTTAGGCAACTGAAATTATAGATGGTAAAGTGGAAAAGAGCAATACGTGTCTTAAAAGTGCTTAACTGGCTTGGTTTAATAAGTTCTAGATAATAATTGCAAAGTTAGTGGCAGATTATTTGTAGGCTCAACCGCACATACATTTTCATGCAATGTGATTAAATGTGCATATAGCCAGTGAGTATCCACATTAACTTTGTTTAAATGCAATATTTAATGTTTAAAATGTTTAAACTTCAGTTTTATGTAATGCAGATTTTTGTGCCATTTCTTTTAGGACGTAATTAGGACGATTGTACAGAGTGGTGGCATCAAGCATTTAGTAACCATGGCAACCAGTGAACATGTAATAATGCAAAACGAAGCTCTCGTTGCACTGGCACTAATAGCAGCTTTAGAGTTAGGTGAGTATCCCAGCAGTTAACACTACCTGTGTTCTTTTCAGCCCGCGCTCAAAAGAAATCCTATAGGCAGAGCGCTGTGAGTTTATTTTGCAATGTAGAACAGGCTGCTGCTTTCACCTCCCTTTTTGTAGCACGGAAATAGATGGCAATTCATGCAAAGAAATAGGCAAACAATAAGTTTATGCCGAAAGTTGATATTTGCTGGTATCTACTTCTCTATTCTGATAGGTGATCACAGAATACAGAACAACCTCCAGGAGATTTCAGATAAAACCCAACAGTTAATAAAATTGTAATTTGGAGTACAGACTGTGACTGAGGCCTGTGTACACTGAAACAGTCAGTCCCCTCTTGAGAGGACTTATCTGAAAAAAGCTTTCACTTACCTAATCAGCAGGAGCTACAGAATACATACAGAGGTGGATGAGGCCCCAAAATATGTCTAGAGTTGCCATATGAAGACAGAGATGATTACATGCTTCAGCTTCATAGAATGGCTTAGGTTGGAAGGTAACAAAAATAACCAGTTCCACTTCCTCCCACCATGGTCAGGGCTGCCTCTCACTAGATCAGACTGCCCAAGATCCCATCCAACTTTGCCTTGAACATCTCCAGGGATGTGGAATCCATAACTTCTCTGGGCAGCCTGTTCCAGTGCCTCACTGCCCTCTGAGTAAAGAGTTACCTCCTAACAAGTAACTTAAATCTCCTCTAAGTGGGGGCTTAATTTGTACTGTTTGTTTGCTTATTAATTAGTATAATGAACTAAACAAGTACCACATACTTTTGTTTTTGATCTCATCTCTTGTCATTGTGTACCCGCAGAATGCTGCATTCAACTTCCAAATCACTGCCAATTATTTCTTTTTTACTGAAAGGAAATGATATTTATGTGAATTTTCTGACCCTTCAGACATCTAAAGGTTTCAAGCCTGAATTCAGTATATTTTCTAGAAAACTTCAGGGGGAAAAAAAATCATACTCTGATCTTGCAAAGCCTTTCACAGTGTTAACAATAGACCTCGAGTTTTCCTACTGTGGAGTCAAGATTTCCCCTGTCAATATTAAATTCAGGCAAATTTTCTAAAAGGAAATTCAGGCAAAGTCTTCTATGCTTAAATGTTGCAAGTGCTAGCCTAAGTAGGTAGAAAGCCAGGCACATTTTCCATCAGCTCACTGTACATTTAAGATTAGATTTTATCACTGAACATAGTGATTGTCTTCTCAAGCAGTTTGGCTATTTTGCACTTTTATAGCGAGAGCTGTGATTCCTATCACCAAACCATCCAACCTGTTCTACTGCAGCACCAGTTTCATTACCAGTTAGAGATCCATGTTTCCATAAAAGGCTGAAACACAAAAGTATCCAATGAAGCACCAATTCCAGTTTCACAAGTTTTCACTTGTATTTCAGTCACTGCTGAAAAGGATCTTGAAAATGCTCAGCTTGTTCAGATTCTACACAGACTGCTATCAGATGACAGGAGTGCTCCAGAAATAAAATATAACTCCATGGTGCTGGTCTGTGCCCTTATAGGATCTGGTGAGTACTTGAGAGGGACTGCTTTCCCAAAACAATTATATAATTAATCTTTCTGTAGATTAAACGTAGGGCACGTGCAAATGTGCAAATACACTGAGACCAGTTCTCCGTTTACTATGAGTGTTCGCAGAATGGCTCAGTTTACTGTGACACTTTATAGGGTCTAGAAAAAGAGGCTGTTCATTCTGTTTTGGATATTAACTACAGAAATCAGATTCTGGCTTCTGCAGGAAGCTCCTGGAAATTTAACAGGAAAAAAAAATGAAAGACATTTTAAACTGTACAGTATTGGGCTCTCTGTGCAAGCACATGGATAACAAGTTAATTTTCGCCTTTAGCTGTAAGTTCCCTGTAACTGATGTATGACGGCTGGTTTGCTGTTTTTCAACTTACACAAGTAAAATTAAGTGGAAGAGAAGTTTGCAAGGTACCTCTTGACTTTAAATTCCTCCAAGAATTGCAGGAAGTTTAAAAAGATAAGAAATACTTGCAGAGACACATACAAATGAGAACTTAGTACAACATGTTGATGTAGTCCTGCCCTAGGAGGGATCCTCACTCTCCTTGCTAGGAAGGGTTCTTCCCTTGGCAGCCCAAGCATGCTCCAGGCACAACTGACTTTGTGGTGATAAACAGGAGGTGTTCCAACATGTGCCTCTGCTGGAAGTGCTGATGCAGGGAACGGAGCACATTTGATCTTCAGTTAAGGATTCAAGAAGTGGCTACATTTCTTTCACTCACTGTGATGTTCTTATGCGCACTTACAACAAAAACTGTCACCCTCAGAAGTTTTGCCTGACCCTTGCATTTTCATTTCTCCAAGTCACGTCACCTGCAAGATTGACTGACAGTGTTATTTAAAGTCAAACAACTGTCTCGCTATTCCACCAGAATAAGGGTGCAGTCTTCCCTTGTTTTTTCAGGGTTATCCAAGTGGCAGAGATTGTTCTGCCACCACACTGTAAACTTTGCCTAGACATGAGGCATCTTGGCATTCTCCCAGGGAGCAGACAGCACATTATTGCAATGCACAGCTGTGAAGAAGTCAGAGCTGCTCCAATGTTCAGCCCTGCTTCCTCATGAATAGACCCGTGTAAAAATAGCCAGTATATAAGAGCAACAACTGAGCAACTCTGGTATTAAGTTTTGTTTACGCAGCAAGTCACAGCAAGCTCCTCAAAGGCAGTTCAGTAACACTGCTTATGCTTGATGATATCTTAGAAAGGGGAATGGAAAGTGCCTGCACAGCCTAAGCACCCAACAGCTTCACTGACACTGCTCAGTATATACTGGTTCCCAGGTGCACAGCAGCATGAGAGCTCCCAACACACAAAGACAGGGATAACTACAAGAAAAAAAGAAAACCCAGTGAAAACGTGTGAACAAGAAAGTAAGAAGAGAAAGAAATGCCCAAGAGTGTTGTAAGGAAAAGCCGTAAATACGCATAGCATATATAGCATAGCTAATCTGAAACAGCTGGTTGGAATTCCTCCTGGGAAGCTCAGGGATTAAGCCCCCAGCAGCACCTGGGAAGCAAAAAATACATGTAGGTGTTTGTTGCTGAGTGAGTTCACTAGAATGGACTAAACAGGACATGAAACAAAACCAGCTGCTTTGGCTCTTAACTGTGGGAAGTCTAGAGCATAGGGCTTTGAATAAGCTCCCTTCCTTTCCTTTCTGACATCAAGTAGAATGCTATCCAGGATAGGAACCATGAAATGGCCTCAAAGTTTCAAGTCAAACATAAATGCTGTATATATACACATAACATTACCTGGTGTGCTGTACTTGTGACAAGTACAGAGCTGAACTGTAAAATGGCCACCTACCAGTGATGAGGTGGTGACATATCCTCTTCACGCTCTCACAACCAGCCAGAGCTGATTTGATACAGACGAGCTATGCAGTGAACCCTTCAGGCGAACTTGCTCACTCCATCAAAATAGTTTAAGGAATCAAACAAAAACATTCAATTAAAAAAATTCTTAAGCATCTTTTTTGGAAGGCATTCCAGGTAGATTTTTGTAACTGTTATGCATAGTTTGCTATGCAGAAACTTCATCCTTCATCTCTACCTGAAATATGGGGGTCTGTGCAAGCTCAAAGCCTCAGAGATTTCCTCTATTCTTAAAAGCAATTCAAAACAGTAAATAAAAAGATTACATTTGTGGGCTTATACAAATACAATGGGCACGGGGTAGTGCTGACACTTTCCTAAGTGCTTCACACCATGCTTTGCTGTTCTCTTGCACATCTCATACAAAGAACTGTTTCTCCTACCATTTCTTTTCCAGAATCTCTCCAAAAGGAAGTGCAGAACATGGCGTTCCTAGAAGTCGTATCAAAACTCCGCAGCCATGAGAACAAAACTGTTGCCCAGCAGGCCTCGCTAACAGAGCAGAGACTTGCTGTAGAAAGCTGAGGAAGGTCTTGTTTTCATTGCATCCATCACAGATTCCACCTTCATCCTTTGTCCTGCTGTCGCTCCTGCTATGTTTTCCACTGTATCACTTGTGCATGCGTGTAATGTCCCCACACAAATTGATGAACTGCTGTAGGTACCCATCCAAAAAGGTTTCTAAAAATTCATAGGTGGTGTTAACATGAACCTGTCTCCGCCCGTAACTGTTCTACTTGTATTCTTGTTGCTTGGGCCACATAGTGGAATGTGCATGTTGTAGTCCTATGATGATGTAAAAGTGGTACTACACAATGACTCTTTCCTCACACCCCCCTAACTGCATAACAATGTACTACTAAATTAGGGACAGTACAAGATGCAGCAAGTCCAGGCTAGTGCACTGACTGTAGGATTAAGAAGTAAATCTAGCTCCATTTTTGGTGCTCTGAGGAGGCAGGTTTGAATGCAATGTACTGCTGCTCATTCACTGGTCTTGCCTGTTAATGTCAAACTCGTGGTACCTAGAGGTAAACAAATAAAAATTTCAGTGCTTTCACTTATCCTGTGGTTTGTCCTTTTTCATACTCACTCACACAAGCTGTGACCGTACCAACATGTACTGCTGAAGAGCCCTTCTTGTTCCTGGCTCTGTCCCCAACACAACCGCTGACTGCCTTTCAGCTGCAAGAATACAAAGGAAACAATTCCAGCCTCTTTCACTGTATATGCTCATCCAGAGGCACTGTGGTTGTTTAACAATTGTGGGTTTCAATGGCAGTACACAACACAACCCTTATTCCATAAAGCCATGTAGCCACAGGTGCTGTTGGGCTTGGTTGGGTTGGGTGGGTTTTTGTTACTATGTTTTGGGTTATTTTTAGATGGATTTTAAAAAGCGTATCTTGCAGCAGCTTATCAAGATGGGTTGGATCTCTGGAGGTCCTTTCCAACCCCCACGATTCTGTGAAGAGAACCCCACCAAGTAAGAAACACATGCATTTCTCCTCAACTAAGTAAAGGAGAATTCAGCGCTCTCAGTTCTATCTTCAGTCTCTGGCTCCTTGCTTATCAACACAAGTCAAACCTAGAGCCTAAGCACACACGTGACTCCACACCATGTGGTTGCAAAACACAGCTTTTGACCATCTCAAATTCACTGCTAGGCTCTGTGAAATCATTGGGCATCCCACACTGTGATGGAAGATGCCACTCATGCCAGAAAATGAGTTGTGCACAGAGGCTGCGTATGAAAAGAGAATGGACACATATTTCAGTTTGTTTCAGATTTGAGACTGTACCAAAACCCAACAGATGCTATAGGAGTACTCACACAAAAGATCAAATTTCACATCTATTTAATCCAGTACCAGAAAGTAACTGGCAACTATCAGTAAAATGCAAAGAAAAAGCCTCAAGTACCAACTGTACAAGAGCCTCTTATTAAAACAAACAAACAAACAAATTCAAAATACATGTTAGTATAGCTAGCAATAAAGCCACCTCCAGAACATATTGCTGTGGACACAGATTACAGCCCTATAACACGAGGCTGTGAATAATGCAGAACTTCTACACTGGTAAATGCAGCCCGCATGTTTACAATCACACTTAATAGCAGGCTTATATGAGCCCAAGTTTTCAGGCATGGAAAGAATTTCCATTAATTCCAATAGATTCCAAAATACATTAGATCATTTATCAATGACTTACCCAGTTCTAGATTCTTTATTCCTTTATACACTGGCATAAACCACAACTGCTCACATAAGCAGGGCATAAAAAAGGAGTGACAATTCCCATTCACCTTCTTGTCTATCTGGACTTCAAGTTAAATATCAGACATTTCCTATTACTGAATTTTTATTAGAGATACTACCGGCACAGCAAGCATAAAGGCCAACAGTGATACCCTTTAATTTTCAGATGGTTTCCCAGGACAGAATACCAAGTGACTTACACTTCTAGATAAAGACCATGCTAAGCCTGCACAAGTGTGAAGATGGTTTTGTGTTATGGCAGAAGACAACTGAAGAAACTATCTGTCCACAAAAATGCTGCATTGATCTGAGGCAGCCAGCAGGACATTTCTATGTAGTTGGCAAATCATATATTCTCTCAATCTCTCTTCATTAGAGAAACAAGACCTAAGAACAGTCAAAAACACAGCACAAAATAAGGCCAGGTTTATGATGTACTTTGGTGTTCACATCTCTTAGCCCACAACAGGACTAGAAAGGAGCACGTGCACTGGGGCAGCACATAACCTGTCATAGCCAGAAGCTGTCACAAGACAAATGATCGTAATCATTTGGCCCAATTCATACCAGCTCTCTGATTCAACCAGATCAATGAAAGATGACAAACAGCTCACCAGCCCCTAGAAGTTCAGAAACTGTACTTCTTGGTGAAACTTGTGAGAAATGCCTCTCACAGAGCCCCATCTGCCAGAACAGACCTACACATTTGCACCCAGTGCAAAATCTTGATCAAGCCAGGTGCTGCCAGTACTACTAAAGATGGAGGCAAGATTTTCCACTGCGGAAATAGCGGTGGTAAGTACTTTAGGGGAATTGAATCAGGGCACTGACTTCCCAGGAACATTTGGTTTTGTCAGTCTGTTTTCCAAAGTGCCTCAAACCAACTATACTTATTACTTATCACAAAACAATGCAGGTTGATGAAACACTGTATTTTAGAGATAGTGAACTGGATTCGCTTTCCTTACGGCTTTTGAAATACTAAGTTCTTTCCCCTTATTTGTAAACAAGTCCAATCATTACACATGGTTACCTGTTACCTGCACAATTCAATAAGCCAGCCCTCACTACTTTTGTTTGGAGATATTACACTTAGAAAACTTAAATTTCCACTTCCCTTGACAAACATCTAATGCATGACAAAACGCTATACCCCTTCATTCTGCTCCCTGCAGAGATCTCAACACTTCATGGTCACTAAAATGACTGTGGTGGGAGCTCCAACAGCTGTACTGACCAGCAGCCACAGCAGCACGAAGAACACCAGTGACCTGTCAGAAATAAACAGAGCACATTTGTTAGCTACACTTCAGTAACAGCTGATGCTAGATGCGAGTTTTCTTCTTTTGAGGATGTGTGTTGAGGTATTAGATTATTACTTATTTAATAGCAGCCATGGGCAGCACACAACATGTCTCGTGACTATCTCAGAATGTAAATTCTATGTGCATGTGAGACCCTGGGATTTATTTTCCCTGCCAGTTTGGGGGAGAGAAGAGGGTGCCATTTCCTCAGAGGAGTTTTGCCTGAAATTTGTATCTTCAACATTAAGTGCTACACCAAGAGTACACATTCACAACACCATATTTCACGCAATTTTATTTATAAAATTGTAATTATCTAACAAATTGCATATAAAATGATTTACTTCAAGTAAATACAGAGTACTGCACAACTATTAAAACTATCGTGTTGTCCATCGTAAGTGTATTAAAACATACCTAAAAAAAAAATGCATCTATTAAAAAACAAAAACCCAAGAACACAAGTAGCATGACCAAGACCACTTTCAATAGCTTAAAATGAATTACCAGGAAGTTGTATTAACTTCCTAAGTATACTCCAGTTACATCCATTGAGATCAGCATGTGATACAATACCACAGTCTACTGCTAAAGATGACAAGTAATACATATGCACCTGATCTATGCTTTTCTCCTAGACCAAAGATAACCAGTCTGAAATCAGATAACTAAAGTTCAAGTCAAACTCTACTGGGCATGCAGTTCTGTTATACCAATACTTTCAATCAGTAAATGTAGTTGGCTTTTACAATCAATTTTACATCTGATTAAAAAAAAAAAAAAAAAAAAGGAACACAAGAATACATTCGTATAAAAAGGAATGATACATAAAGGGTAAATATCAACACCTTTCCTTGTGCCATTGGATGATCCAAGCACAGAGATCCAGTTGGAACTAATCTAGAAAACACTTCTCAGAGATGGACCTGAGCCACAAAACCCAAATCCCATCCTCACCAGAAATCAAGGCAGCAATAGGTCCATCTCTACTGAGTACACAGGATGAACATGAACATACATACAGATGGAGCTTCTCGTCAACAACTTTGTATTGCTGAAACACAATAGACAGCTAGTAACGTGGCATGGCACACACTCCTGCATGATACACGCTAGCAGTGACAATGTTGCTGAATGTTAGGGGAAGAAGATTTTTCTTAAAGTGGCAAATTTTGGTAGGTAGCAGATCAAACAAGGTAGATTCCTTTGTTTGCATTATACAGTTTTGCTAACAAATACAGACACTCTCAAAAGCTTCAGAGAGAAAACAAAAATAGGAGAGAGCAACTGGAACCTTTACTAGCTCTTGACGCCTGTTGAGATTTAACCCCCACCCCACCCCCCCAGTCATTTGCAGAACTATCGCTACAGTGCACCCAAATGGCACATGTACAGCAGGAAAGGAAATGGAATTAAGAATACACATGAGAGTTTCTCTTGTAACCAGCAGTGTTCATCAGAATCAATTTTGCCAAGGGCATCTCTAATGAAGTAAAAATGCAAATTAACATTCAGGACCACAGCAATTCAAATAGCACCATGCTTAGTCCTGCCGCAAGTGATGTTTGCCTCCCAAAACTGGTAGGGGGCCCTGACTCTGATACTCCAGTTTACAGTCTAATTCTATTCTCCTAATGCCAAGTAGCAAAGGAAAAATGAAAGGGAAGTCCTGATATTAACAGAGCTTTCCCCTCTGAGTACCTGCTGCAAGTGAGCCCGCAGACAGTAGGTGGCAGGCGACTAAAGAGCTTCTGCCTCACCGACAAGGCGAGGTACAGCACAAATGGCCATTTGCTGCGCTCAGGTTCGGTCAGTGAAGTTGCACGGTGGATTATCTTGTTTGTCAGTATAAACACTTCAAGGGTGAAAAGCAATCATGTGCAAGAATCATTTAATCTGCATGCTGCTATTTACATTTCAAACACTATTTACACAGCAGAACCACAATCAGCATCCCTCTCGAAGGGAGAGAAGGCTTGTAGGACAGAGAGCACTTGAGCAACATCTCCACTGCTTCAAACTCAAAGGGATACAATCAAAATTATGGATTTTGAAACAAAGATATCTACTGTCTACAGAAACAAACACATAGACAAACCAAACACTTGTTCATTAGGTATTAAAAGAACATACACATAAGAAAAGGCTTGTGAATATGGAGAGAATTTAGAAAGCAGAGGAGCAAGAATTGTGGTGCCCTTTGCTAGGGTTCAGTGGAGAATCCAAAAATGGCTTTAAAATCAGGGCCATCACCAAAGCAACCTCTAAGCAGAAACACTCCCATCACATAGGAAGCTCACAGCAAACAGCTGTCTCATGCTCCATGAAGAGCCACAAGCATCACAACAAAGTTTTAAGCAACCACTGCAAATTAAGGAAAGTTACACCAACCTCTGAACTCACCCACTAGCACATCAGACAAGCTAGAGATTGCCAAAAACTCGTACTGCCTTATCTTATATCTTATTGCTTTGGAAAATGAGCCTATGTTGTTGTGCTCTAGTTGTGCTCACATGAAGTTTTTGTAAGGTTTTCTAGAAAAAAGCTTGATTGATTTTGGTAGGCTCTGACCATAATGGATTGACCTCCAATGCTTCCCACAAGCTTTCCAAATTGGATACCTAAGCTGCCAGTTGCTGGGGCATTTCTAGGACATCTAATCCAATCTGTAGACAGAAATGTGGGATTTAAATGTGGGATACAAGTAGGTAATCCTGAACATTCAGTGTTCATCCATCAAATAACTGCAAAAACCAGAAAAGTTATAGGGAGCTATGGGGGGAGGGAATTAACATCTGCAGCAAAAAATACAAGGCCTAGAAAAATATAGTGGTTTTTTAATAAGAATGGTCACTCCGGGACTCACAAGATATGTTGCACATTTGTGAGTACTTGTGCAAATACTGATAAAAAGACTTGCTCACCTCAGATCATTTACCTTCCTATCAGCCTGACACTGCCAGCACACATCCAGCAGACTGGAGCTCAGAGAACAGCACAATGAGACAGAAGGCCAATACAGTACAACCGCAGAAATTCAAGTAGAGGAATGGAAGTTGTCTTCAGAAGCCCATAGCAGCAACAGCAGTATTTAAGATCAGTGGCAATAAGGAATGTTTCTGTAATACAGACTTTTTCTCTTTTTTTCTCAAAGCAAAGTGCTGGGTCACAACCAAAGCTCTTGAGTGAAGGAGTTATTTCCTGAACCAGACTTGCCTGACTTCTCCCCACACCATTTCATCAGTGCAGCATCATAGGTGCTGATGATCTGTCTGTCTTGCTGCTATCAGGCAAAATGGTGTGTCTCTTTGTGGGAAACCAACACTGGTAACTCCTCAAAATGAGGAGTGACTAAGAAAAACATAACACTGCGGTGAGGTGGAACCAACTTTATTAAGGACAGTGAACTATAATCACTTGCAAAGGCTTAAAAAAAAAAAAAAAAAAAAAAAAAAAAAGAAGAAGAAAAAGAAAAAAAAACAAAAAAACACCTCTGAGTCATGGCTGGCCTTTAACAGCAGATACCGAAGGATATGGAGGCTGCCTGATTCAGAGACAGTCATTGGGAGTTAACCAGAAGAGAATGAGGTAATACTGACAGACAGAAGGACCACAGGACTTTCTGTAGCATCTGTGGATCACCAGTGTGCCCAATACCAGTTTTTGGATGGGGGAAAAACACAGTTGACTAAAGCACAGAAAGGCAAAATATGCAAGGGTACATGTAATCTTGTGTTTAAGATTCATGGGACCAGAAAAGACCTTAATAGGCCACCAGAGCAGCCTCCTGTCCATCCCCCACAGGGACACTTAAGAAACAATGCATCTACTCCTTGTACTCCTCAAAGAGGTGCTACACACCTTTTTATCACTGTTTTACCAAAGCAGGAGCAAAGAGCTCATAGCTTTCAGGGCTTATTCTACAGACATTGAAAAAGGTAATAAAAGAAGCATAATTTGTACAAAGTGCAATGAAACTATCCAAGTCTGGGTCAGGTTTGTAAATTCACTATTAGTTTTGAAGAACAACAAATCAAACTTTAAGGTGGAAGGAGTCTGATCTGATTCTTCTTCCACTATTTGAGTTTGATTCCAAATTTTGCTCCTTTGTCCATTTCAAGAGTATGTGTCTTGGCTGATCCTAATGCACATTTCTATTTTAGAACTTTTATTCCATTGCTTCAAGATTTTTTGTTCTTGTTGTTGCATTTTATCTTCAGAGCAAGGATTTGTCCACTGGAAGTAAGCATTTACTCCGGTAAAAGCTGTTCTCTCCAAAGGAATGGAATATGATCTTCCCATAATCACATGCATTTACCAATAAACAAGTTTGGATTAGACTGTATTAAAACATATGCACAGATTTAAAGCACTGGAGCGTCACAGATTCTTACTCCACAGCTCATGCAAGTGAAAAGAATTGAAGAAAAAAAAAAGAAAATCAAAAGAGAAACACTAAAGACCAAGAAATTATCTTAAAAGAAGTTTTGTACAAGTATATCAAAGCATAATATTAGTGAGATCCCTAATATTAGTATATTAGGTTACACTAAATTCCAGAGAAACAAAAGATTTAGCCATATCAGATACATATGCTTTGATTTTTTTTTTAAGTTAATATATAAATCATTTTTTCGAATAATAATATTCACTTGGACCCAATATCCACACTGCTTTCATACATTTATACAGTTATATCTCATTCTTGCCTAAGGTACGGCAGCAACTAAAGGCTCCACAACCCTTGTCTGACAAATATAAAACTCCTTTCCATTCACACAAGGGCGGAGAAAGGAAGAAAGATGTTGATAAAACTAGGCAGTTCTCCCTGCGAGCTTGCTGATTCCAACTTGAAAGTACTACAGGGAGATGGCTGGAACCTTGTGTAAAAGGAACAAAAAACAAAAACAAACAAAAAACCAACCACACCAAAAAAGTAACTTTCCCTTGTTTTAAAAACAGTTTCATTTACTGTACAATAGATGCATAGAAAGTTGTTTCCTGCTTGATGAGTTTAGGCTGTAGCTATGTTTATCTGTGAAAATAAAGACAGTTCCTTTACAGAGTGGTGAGGTGAGTGACCATCTCAGGAATACTTGGCAGCTACTAAGAGCTCATGACATGAAGAATAAACAGTATATCCACAGATTATAATGATGCAACTCTGTCCCACTGAAAACACCAATTTTTAAAAAGTGTCCACTTGTTACTCAGGATCAAGAATACAGTAGAGATTCACGGCTCAACAGCTTTCAAACTGGTGGTTTAAAGCAAAAAGAACAAAAAAAGAATCGTCAGTGAGCAGCAGATTTTAAAGAGCCCACTCTTCTCATCCCTACCCCAAAGAAATACGAGTTCACTGCAATATCAGGAACTTAAACTTGAGACAGTGTGGGAGAGAAGGCTTCCCTGTCACCCATGTCCATACAGCTTGGTGTCGGAGAGACACACTGGAGGTTTCAGAGGGTTTCGGTTGTCCAGTGTCTTGTTGTAGTTACTTCAGCAGTTTTACCAGCTGGCTCTGACAGCCTCAATGTCACTAACCAAATTCTGGGCTAAGCAAATCCCAAATATCTGTAAGAGACAACAGTTTATTCATTTGGAGCATTGGACAACTCTTTCCACACAGGCAAACCCCTTCAGTTATACAAAACTTTGATAGGAAAACAAGCAACAGAAATTTAGACATTAACACTAAGTGTTGGCAGAAGAAAGTATTGAAAAACTCCTGTAACCCTCATCTTTTTATAGCATCGCTGGGTTCCAGGAAATTGAATTGTTCTGTATTTCCTTCACAAAAACAACTGTAAAGGTATTCCATGGCTCATTTAAACATCACAAACTGTAGATCTGTACGGGCTAAAAAATCTCTCTCCAATCTTTAGCTAATACAGTGTTGATTTTGACCTGTGAACAGCTGAAAAGGAAAATCTTTACTGACAAAAATTAAGTGCCTCTTAACACACACAAAAAAAGCCTCAAGCATTTAGCACACCTCACTAAAATCTACACAGCTTATATCTCTAGCTGAAACTCATACTGTATTTCCAGTTCTCATATTCAGCCCCCACCCAGCACCTACATGTTTTATTTCTCTGCTGTTCTTCTATGCGACCCATTACAAGGAACATGGCACTTACCTGCAGTAATGCTATCCCAATGAATATACCAGCAACTATGGTAAGATTGTCCTGCAACCATTTCTCAAATTGAGGGACACAGCCTTTAGTGTAGATAACAATCTGCTGATCAACTTCCTGTCAGGAAAAAAGGAAGAAGAGAGGTAGTTACATTCAATTATTCTACCAGTAAAATAAACTGTTCTTGCCAGAGGGATTCAGATTCTTAGAACACATTAGAAGAAGAGGGGAAAAAAAAAATGCTTACTGGTTTTTGCCTTGCATCATAGCCACACTGAGTATTAATAACATCTTCCTAGGAAAGAGAGACAAACAGGAAATAAATGAGTGAAAAATTTCTCCAAAGCAACCTGTCCCACTTCACCAGAGCTGGTTCTGTATGTAATAATACAACCACCTCAGTGCTGGTCTTCACACTACTTTTTAAAAGATCCTTCTTCTCTCTTTCATTCAGTGCTGTTAATTATTAGCAACAAACAAAAACAAGGTGAAAAATACTTTCAGCACAGTGGGAAAACCAGCCCTCCACCTGAGTAAACCCCACATTCCATATGTAAGCATCAGGAAATCAAAGCAAAGGGATTAGGATGCACCTGCTTAAAGCAAAAGAACTTTCCACTCAGTCATGAAGAGGTAAGGAGCAGTTCTGTTTGCAGAAACTGCAAGTTCTTGCAGGATGTCTGTAGAAATATATATAGTACCTAGTTCCTTTCCAAAACAATAGAGGAAAAAGGAGAAATGGGTAATGTTTACTAGTGCCCATTCTTTCTTAAGGGATCTTGATACCAATGGGGTACTACTGCCTCTGCTTCAGCACTCTTCAAGCACCTCCAGCAGGCTAAGACAGACTTTTCCTACTGAACAGGTGCTACACAGTGGAAGCTGAGGCTGACTGTACTCTGTATACATAGATATTTCACGGCAAAAAAAAAAAAAAAAAGCAACTAATTTGCTGCAACAACAGCAAAATATTAAGTTACTAGTTCATATCATAATGGTGAGCAGAAGAAGTTGCACAAGGAAATCAGAAAAATCAGCCAGTATTAGCTAGGTGTACTGAACATCACAATTTAAACAAATTGTGGGAAGTTAGAAACACAGTCAGCAGAGGTAGATTTTAAATAACAGCCATACAAAGAAATCTCCTGTTAGCACTTAAGCTCCCCTAAGCATTTTTCAACTTCTCAGGAAGTACATCAACAGGTACCAATCCTGCCAGTTGCCCAAGCTGAATTCCCTCCATGCACCCTTAGAATCTGAGTAATTTTTATTCTTTAATGAGATGAATTCTCCTGTTCTAGGACCTAGAATATCAGAGAGCCCTGCACTTCAGGGCTTCACAAGCAGATAAGATTCCAAGAGTTCCAAAGAGGGTTTTTAAGCTTTTTTTTTTTTTTTTAAACTTGCTTTATTACCAATATCTTCTGTCTTTAAGCTCAGGATCTGATAACTGAAAGAAAGTGTGAAGAATGAAATGAAAATATGCCATCTTTTCTAGGCCTTGCCTGTAGAAAAACGTACAACATTTCAACTTGTTAAACTATGAAGTGAACTAGAGGAGTCTAAATTTGTCTCAAAGGAGACTTGCTTTGGCTTAGCTTAGACTTACCATTTCCTGATTTAAGCTAAACTAAATGCTACACCAAAAGCAAGTCCTGTTCAAGAAAGCATGCACATAACTTTCTGCATCAGTTGAACACTGAACTTTTAATTCTAAAAGACACAAATTTGCTTTCCTATGGAATAAATCTGCGTATATCATTGCATACAATAAAACTGTCGCAGCTTGGTTACATTTATATTCATTACATGCATTAGGCAATCTTTATTTTAAAGGCAGTTACGTGTACTGCTTCTCTACAATGAATAAGAATGAGGCTTATCTTAAAATTTCTGGTTACCTCATCACACTCTAAGAAAATGAATAACTATATACACAGACAGGAAACCTTAGCATAGATTATATATTTATAGGATTACATGGTAGCACTGTCACTGGTATGGTTTTATAACAACTATATTTTTATAACTGGGTTGTGATGAGCTCTGTGTGTGGGTGAGCAGACTGGTGAACATTAGGGGGAAATCCTAAGCTTAAGAGGACGCAAGGAAATGGCTGCAAGTTGTAGCAGAGGAGGTTTAGATTAGACATAAGGAAAAACTTTTTCTCTCAGAGAGTGGTCAGGCACTGTAATGGCTGCCCAGGGAGGTGGTAGAGTTACCAACCCTGGCAGAGTTCAAGAGGCATCTGGAAGAGCTACAAGATATGGTTTAGTGACTTGTGGTAGCAATGGTAATAGGAGGACAGTTGGTCTAGATGATCTTGTAGGTCTTTTCCAACCTTGCGATTCTATGATTCTAACATGCTTTCCATTTTGTTATAATACTTTGTTAAGGCGTATGAATATTCCTTGTGAATATTTAAACAAGTTTGAAGATGCATTTAACTCCAGAGGAACCAGAAGGCAGCAAGCGCAAATGGAAGGCTAAGGAGAATAAAAACTGAAGTGATTAGATGCCAGAGGAGTAGCTGCTTTGCATTAGCAAGGCAGGAAGCACCTGAGCTGCCTGCTGGCAACTCACCTGATTTTAGTTAGTGCTATGGACTCAGATACTCAAGGAACTAGAAGTCCTTCCAGGTGGAGAAAAACCACCAGACACCTCCAACTCCCCTACTAAAACAGGTAACCTAAAATGGGTCACACAGGCAAGTGTCCAGACAGGTCTCAAATATCTCCACTGAAAAAGACTCCATGACCTCTCTGGACAACCTGTTCCAGTGCTCCATCACTCATTCCATAAAGATATTCTGCCACATGCTAGTATGGAACTTCCAGTGTTCATGTTTTAGGCTATTACTCCTTGCCCTGTAACTACACACCACCAAGAAGAGCCTGACCTCACCCATTAGCCTCCCACCTCTCTTCAGATGTTTATAAACATTAATCAGATCCCACACTCAGTCTTCTTTCCCCCAGGCTAAACAGATCCAGGTTATTCAGCCTTTCCTCACACAGGAAATGCTCCAGACTCTTAATCATCTTTGCAGCCCTTTGCTGGACTCCTGCTAGGAGGTCCCTGTCTTTTTTGAACTGGGGAGCCCAGAACTGATCATAATATTCTAAATGTGGCCTCACCAAAACAGAGTAGAAAAGATCACCTTCCTTGACCTGCTGGCCATGCTCTTTTTAATACACCACAAGATAGCACTGGCCTTCTTGGTCACATGTGAATGCCATCTCTACCCAGCCAGTGATTACATCATAGAAGGCTACCCCTTGGTGAATTCACATTGACTACTTCTGATAACCATCTTCTTTCCAATTTCTTGGAAATGGCACCCAGAACAAGTTGTTCCATCACGTTTCCATGAACAGAGGTGAGGATGACTGGTCTTCAGTTTCCTGAATCCTCCTTCTTTGCCCTTTTTGAAAACTGGAGTGACACTGGCTATACTGCAGTCTTCAGGCACCTCTTACGTTCACCAAGATCTTTCCAAGATGACTGAAAGAAGTTCAGTAGTAACCTTTGCCAGCTCCCTCAGTACACATGGATGCATCCCCTCAGGGTCCACGTACTTGCGTGAGTTGATTTTGTCTATACGCTCTCTGACCAGCTCCTTCTAGACCAACAGAATGTCTTCCTTTCCCCAGACTCTCTCTCTCTCTCTCTTACCTCCCCTACTTCTACATCATCACATCACATCAATGACCTTACAGTTGTTCTTTAAGGCAGCAAATGAAGTATCACGATAACCAAAAGCTCACATCCTTCAGCTCATTACGGACTTCTGCTTTTTATACTTGCTAAAATTAACACATACATTCAGCCAACCTTGTGCATCTCTCATTCTAATGAAAAGCAGCAAACATGAAAAGCATACAGTGAAGACTTAAGTTAGTTCAGGATTTTTGCTGGTAGAAGAGAAATTAGTAGTTACACTGTGCTTCAAGTTTACAAAACAAACAAATAAACAAAAAAGATGGTAGAAAAGTTAAGATCACGCATGACTTCCAGACAAATCTCATACAACCATTTAAAATTGAAAAGCAGACCCCTTCTACTCTCTTGACTGTGACTTACGGCAGGGTCTTTAGTGCAGCAAGAGAATGGCACACCACAGCGCTCTCGACTTGCATTGGAATCTGTGCAATTGAAGTAAATATTAAGGTTCCAGTCATCAGCTCCAAAAGCCCCACAGCACTGCCACTAGAACACAGAAAGGAGAGCCTTTTGACTTTCAGTATCAACAAATCTCAGCATTAAAACATGTATAATTGCTGCCAGTTTCCTTCTATCTTTCCATAAAGAATCCAAGTTTCCCTCATTTAAGTGGAGAAAAAATTAATTTAACTGATATGCTAAAACCAGAGTTGTACAGTCCTAGAAGCTCAGGCCCCAGGGACAGTATAGTGAAGTGTGATATTCTCCCCAGTCTAATGTGCCATGAGTTCTTAACAGACCTGATTGGCACCAAGTGCTGCACTAGTATAGCTACACCGTTGGCCAGTTTGAAGGAATCTTGGCTAGGCTATATACTAGTCAGCATGGATTCAGCATTTACTGCACATCACAGACTGCACGAGTAACCCTTAGCTGAAGGAAAGCAGAATCCTTTAAAAAGTAGACTCCAACTGTTACACTCAGTCTCTGGTTAAAAAAAAAAAAAAGCTGAATCTGCAAAAAACATACTAGATTTCAATGGAGCCCTGATGGTTTATAGCGCTTGAGAATACAGCTCAAGGAACCCATCTATGTCAATTAAAAACATACTAATAATAAATAAATAAATCCAACTAAGCACATTTGAAAGTGTTGGGAATGACAATTCTCTCCCTCTGGATGTAAACACAGTTCCATCTGCATTACCAAAAATACGCTGTCTTCAAGTCTCATCTCTCCTAGCTGAAAAAGCAAGACGCTCTCCAGACTCGTATTGCCCTAACTGTCAAGAGTGCTAATCCAGTTATCTAGTGCCAGTCTACTGCAAAACTGGATTATAGCTTTTTGGTTTTGTACATATGTCCCACTGCTTTCAGATCTCTGGCCTTCTTCAAACTAGAAAAGATTCAAATGGAGCACAAGGATTCACATTCTGTTAGTCACTCACTTGTCCCCCCCAAGGTATATAGAAGCAAACCAAACACTGAACAACTTTATTTGCAGAATATATAAAAATAAAGAGACGTAACGATTTCAACCAACATTTAACAATGCAGCTACACAGGGCCAAATTCAATGTGAAGTTCGTAAACCACAGACTAGAAGAAAGTACTGGAGCAAGAATGTACCAGCAAAACGGCTTGTGTGTGAAATCCAGTGCTCAAATCCTTCACATACTGGCAAATCTGAACCTATACAAGCATGTGCATCTGGCTTCACTCTTCCTTCCCCTTCAGGTGCTGCTGGAGTGTCTTTTAAAGATTTCTTCTGAGGACCTTTGGAATTGTCCATTTCATTAGGCTAGGCTAAATACATTAAGGCTTCTTGAGATAGAACACTGCAGTCTCAACAAGCCCCCACATCTGTCACTCAGCAGAGTAGTGTAACACCTCTAATGTTGCTAAAATATCACTAACATTCAATTCATAACTGAATAAGTTTCCATCAAACTTAGAAAACTGTGGGGGTTTTATGGTGTTTTGTTTTGGTTTTTTTGTTTTTTAAACAGAGTGATAAGTTCCTACAAGAAAATATTTTGAAAACAATCCCCCCTAAAGTATCTTTATAGACATATACAAATATGCTCCAACAATCTGAACACAAAAGTCTTACTGTAACTAGTCAATTTGACATACTTATCTTTAAAAGCCTTCATGAATAAATCATCCCAACTCTCCACTGTAATTGCTTTGCTAAATAATACAACAAGAAATAAGACACTATTCACAGGTACTGTGTGTTTGCAGAAGTTCTGTAAATATGACAAGAATTACATTCTAGAATATTTTTGTTAGTCCTTGAAGAAACCAAACAGAAAGTAACAAACAGAGAAGGTACTTCATTAAAGCAAGCATTAAAAAAATAAACATAGTCCTACTCACATATTCCTGCGTAAAGTCTATGAGGTTTTGCAAATCAATGTCATCTCGGTATGCTCTGATGTTGTTGTTTATAAAGAAATACAGCTGGTCCTTGATCCAGTCTTTGAAAACAAATGCTAGAACCCCAGCAGTGAGTTCCAAGAAGAAAATAATTCCAAGAAACACAGAAAACTATGAAGAAAAAGGAAAACACTAAGATTATTTTATCATCCAAAAATTTATTTTTCAAGGCTCACAATTATATCTGATGGTAAAGCCGTGTCTCTTTCAGAACAAACAACATATTCATGTGTCATAGTTTTGTAACTAAATTAAAAATACATCTTTTTTTCCCAATAGATCTGTAGTACAATTCTCTTAATTTTATTCTAGCAAATAATAAAAATGCCAATGAACACAAGCATTGGCATCTAGAGCAGGACATTTCACTGGAATTTCCAAAGAAGCCCAATATTGTTTACTCTAAATTTCAACAGAGATGGCCACCTGCCAGGCTCTTTGAAAACTCATATAAAATTCCTGTGTAGGCACTCCCATTTTCAAAGGCACTGAACAACAAATAGAACAAATTAAATGCTGTTTAAGTGACCTTCTCTTTAGAGATCTTCATTGGTAAAACTTTGCCTAAGTGGGTAAAGCAAAAATTGCTAACAACAGAAATTAATTAATGACTGAGTCAGAGAGGAACGTCTATGGAATGACTCATATCCACATTAAAACCAAATGAGGCTGTGATGATTAATGCAAATGCAATGGATGCCAAAGGCATTAGTAACGATCTGCCACTTTTTTTTAAGCATCTCTACTGAGTCTCTACGGTGTTTTAAAACATGCAGAGGTCCTCATATACTGGAATCCCATCCCTTTTGCAACTGTGCCTTTAAGTCTCATTTTAATATGCTCTCTGTGTTTGCTCAGATGCATTTTTAATTCCTCCGTCAGCTGCTGTATAGGAAGCTATTTCTGGTACAACAGATGGGTACGCTTCAGAGAAGATGAGACAAAGAAAGAAGAGAAAAAAACCACTAAAATTTACAATAGCTTTTCTTTTCTTATTTATTTATTTATTTGTTTGTTTAATAAAAGTAAGAAGAGAGCAAACTAGAGCTATCTCAAGCTGCTTCATAAACGGCTCAGTAATCATCAACCTCCTCCTGCAATACAGTGCATCAAGTGGGAGCCAAATATGCGACCTGAAGGCTTATTTTTCACTGGAAACCTTTTTGAGTATATACTATCAGTTCACAGTTATGCAGACAAACACTATCCTCGCTAAACTCAACTATGGAAGGTGTGACAGAAGAGGAAATTATCTTCATTTTATTCTGAATCTTAAGTTTACATATGGCAATGAGGTCTTTTCACATTAGCTATACAGTACAGAGCCAAGTCTTATCAGCAAGCAATGCCTTCCTAGCAGTCCTATCTCTTCTGTACCATGAGGGAAACTTGGTCAGCTAAAATCACATGGTTCACATTCAGTGATTTATTATACATTTCTCGTAATTCACAGGCAGCTGGTTATTGACTCTAAGTTCAATTCAGGCTCTTAGTGACAGGAAGGCAAAATGTTAGGCTATACCCGCATGAAAAGCAGTAGTTCCATGTTATGATTCTTACCATCAACAGCTCTAAACATTAAAAAAAAACAAAGCAGGAACAGTAAACAGCAAAGATTAAGATCTATAAAGCTAATCAAAAGAGATTCAGAGAACAGTACTCTCACATCAGTAACACCTTCTGCTCCCCAAAAGGCCTTTTAATATCTTTACATGGTTAAGCAGGAATACCAAACATGACTTTCACCATGCAACCACTGAATGTCACAGATGTTACTTACAAATTTGAGAAGAAGGGTATTTTCTCTCAAAGCTCCAATGCATCCTGCAAATCCCAAAATGAACATAACTCCTCCCACCACTAGGAAGAGCCAGACTGGATCAAAACCACCCAGGTCAGTGATGGAAGAGATGTTGGACAGCACACCCTGGGAAAGAAAAAACACCGAGAGATAAAACATGTGGTCAAACTTTCTGTTGTAAACATTCAGCCTGCATTTTTCTTTTTAAAAAGGTAGAGATTTAAAGCAAACAAATGCTCTTGAGTACAACAAGAAAACAAAATCTTCGCATTAAACAGAGAGACAAAAGAGGTGATTATGTTCAGTATTTCTGAATCAATGCAAGGGAAGAACAAAAAAACCACTCTTCTAGAGTTCTCTGCAAAAAGTCAGATTTAGACATTTGAATAAAATTTATGTCCATTTTATTACCCATGGGGAGATGGGCTTTGGGTATCATATATGTTGTTCATATAAGCACAAACTTACAAATGTTATAATAGAAAAAGTGGTCAGTAGCAAGAAAAAACTCTTAAATTTAGCCTCAGTATTTTCATGAGCTGACAGAAATTAGAACTGGGCTTCTCAGTAAATTGTAGTGCTTGGCAACAAATTTTATGTTATATTTTGACAATTTAGATATCACGCTGATTAAAACTTCAGTCACATACATGCCAAAACCTCACTATGTAAGGAAAATATGGCTACTGTCTAATTGGTTAACAAAATGAAACACTGAAATAGCTGTTAAGTTTCTTAGTAGGACAGAAGGCCATCTAAAGATGTGCCTGAGGAGATGGTATGCACTAACTTAGGTTACATTTATCACATGGTAAACTACACATGCTGTATTTTAGATACAACAGTCAGCACAGCCCACTTACAATGCCAGCAGTCCCTTAGGTACAGAGCTTGGGTTGTCATGTCAGGAGTCCTGAGAACCTGTTTTATTGATCTGAACACATTTTAGCCAGTTTGGCTTATGTTGAAAACATGGGCCATACCAAGGAGCAAATACAAAGTCTTCCTTATTCCAGTGAGTTTGCAGAAAAACAGTTACAATCTCACAAAGCCTTCTGGCAGCAAAAAAGCTGAAGCATCACTGTTCCTCCCTTTAGCTCCCTTGTGTCACAGGCCAACACAAAACACACTGCTGCAGTGGACGTTTCTTCATGTGTTCCTCCAAAGAAGCCTGAACGCAGACTGTGTTTTGGACTACTGCTTTCCCTACTAACTCCTGAGTCGGCTATGGCTTGAAAAGCAACAATACATATCTTCTCTACTGCTTCTCACCTGCAGATTTCTTCTCAAATTTTTCATCATTTTACTTGTTCCTGTTCACATCTACTTTGCTTCTTTTGCTCCCAGAACAGCAATAGTTTTAAGCAATGTTATCATAGCATCATGTCCAAACCTTGTTAGTAACACTGTTAACAGATAACTCTTCGTAATTGTAGCATTGGATCCTTGATTTTGTTTTTGAATACTTACTTTGAACCACCCATAACACACAGTCACACACCCGGTACCTCTCATACAGCACATCAGTCTGCAATCACTTCCATAATTTCCCAAAACAAAACTGACACTGAGTAAATTGGAAATGAAGACAGTCCATAACACTTTTTATTTCTGAATGACAGACTGGATAAAACAGGTGACTGAATTTCTGCAGAGCACACAGCAAGGAGCCTTGGAAGAAGCCAGAATACTATAAGAAAAAAAAAATCCCCCAAAAAACCCCACAACCTAATTCTAACTTACAAACAATAAACAAGAACACGAGTTAACAATCTCAGACTAGATTTTCCTCCTGCTAGAGAATGCAATACCCCCTGACAGAGGGATGAAAAAAATACATTCACTGCTTTCCTCCTACAGTACATACAGTACTAGACACTGTCATTCATTACAAAGGCAAGAACAAATGTGATGTGTAATATAACACAATGCTGCTCAGACCCAGTATTGCTGTCAAAGCAGACCAGTTAGTATGCCCCTTTTCCTAAGTAACCAGTGATGAGATGGTACAAGTCAGACTGACTTGAACACTTAACAGAAGTTAATACTTAAATCAATCTGTACATAATTTTTCCACCACTGTTTCTTGATTACATGAGCTGTTAAAAAAAAAAAAAAAGATACAACTTTCTGGCTAAAAGTAACAAACAATAAGCAGCAAAATCTAACACACAAACCTCTGAAAAAGGCATTGTTTGCGATGTACACAAGTCAGGAAACACAAGTTCTACCCAAGGAAAAGATCTGTTGTAATGACTTCCAACCAAGTTTGGAAGTCCTTTTCTACATTTTCCTCCATTGCAAATTGAGAATAAGTTCTGCCTTAAGCAAAAGCTACCCCTAATTGCTTTTAACCTTCAGGTTCTGATTGCTCAGTTCAGCTGTGATATGATGTTTACTGAAGTAAAACAATACAGGCTTTATCTACCATTGTTTGCTACCCTTAGAGAGCACCTTTATGTGCATCTTTTGCTAGTCCACATATGGCAATCATAAACTGAGCCTGGATAGACTCCAAGTAATACAGCACAAAGCACACTGTGTAATTCTGATTTGTGTTGTGTGCTGTCTGCACATGAATCTGAAGTTATTAGTATTCTGGAGATACCTCAGGATATGCAGTTTTCAGAGTGGCTTTGGCAATAAAACAATTGCTAGCAAGAGGAATGACAAACAGACAATGCTGCGTGCTTACATCTAGACTTCCACAGAGGTAGCGCTCTGGGATAAGTACACAGGTCTCACAGTTGCCAATTCTGTTTTCATCCCATCTTCAGCCAAAAGCAGAAGGAAACATGTACAGAGGTGACTGAGCAGAGGAAGAGGAATCTCATGAGATAACACTGCTTGCTCCAGTGACACTCTAAATTCTCAGGGCTACCAGTCATGCACGGAATATATGGCGATTGTTCGCCAGCTCATCCTTTCCAAGGATGAAAAGCCTAAACACAGCACCTGTAAATCTTTTAAAGTTGGGCTCTCTACAAACAAAAAGGATTTTTTCTCAGCAGCACTACTGTAGAAGTCCAATCTCCACCACAAAACACATAAATATTCTGGCATCTAGCAGGAAGAAAAGCATTTTTATAAAAAAAAAACAAAAAAAAACCAAAAAACCTATACTCACACATCAAAAGTACAGTAATTTCTGGGCTACACACACAGCACTTCTTTGTTAGTTTAGATATAAACCTAATCTTTACTTGGCCGTAAGCACACTGTGCAGAGCCACACATGCTAATACTTTTCTTGTACCAGTGGCACAAATCCAGGGCTCTACTGTAGTCCCACAAGGAGACCAGCAGGACGTGCTCTCTGGATGAGCTCCAGCTCATCTGCTTGCTCTGTTCCTCCACCCTCAACTGCCTGATGTACATTTGAATGTTGAGGTTCTTAGTCTTTTTATCCCCTGTGAGTCACTATTTGTTAGCAGTTATAAAGGAGCAAAATCATCATCCATAAATGAAGTACAATCAATAATGGTGAAGTAATGAAAAAGTTGCTTTTATTTGTGAAGCATATCTGATTTTGGTCAGTGGGACAGAATGACACAGGCTTACAACTGGAAAGACTGACATCATACTCACAACCCACCCCACACTTGGGAGAAAAGTCAAATGAAACAGCAGGACCTGCTCCTTTCTCCAACGAAGGAGTGGTGGAGAGGCACTGGCAGTGCATTCTGCCCCGGTAAAAATACCAGTTCACCAAGCCCATCAGAAGCTCCTGATGCCCTTTCTCTTGTACAAGAAGGTGACTCCTTCTTGTACAAGAGAAGACCAAACCATTTTAAGAGAGAGGCCTGAGTCTAGTGACCAGTCCTCTGTTGACCCGTTGCTTTTTTCACATGGCCATAGCTGTGCACCCTACAAGCTGGATCTCATGCACAGCTCAAGGCAAAGCAAAAATACCAATCTTGAAGACAGTTATTTGATAAGATCTCTCCCGGTATTACAGCTGCAGTTGCTTGCTTTTATCTCATCAAAAAAGATGAAGAACGCAACACTTGGTTCCACAAGGATTACGGTCGCACTCTCGTTGCTTTCTCCATCCTATTACAGAGATTACTAGGACCACCTATACCACTTTCCAAAGCCAGATCTCTAACTCCAGCTCCAACCTTTGATATTTGATGCATATTTATATTAGCATTTCAGTTCATTTAAAGGGACTCCCCATAAGCTATGCTTTACTTCATATTAACAAACTTAGACCATACAAACTAGATTACCGACAAATGAAGACATTCCTCTGTAACATACAACTTGTGCTCCAGACACTAGGAGGCATTCAGTCCATGCAATCACTCTAGAATAAGCCTGAAGAAAACAGTAGCACACTCAGCAGTCCCCATTATAAAAAATACCCCAGTGAGCCATAAAAAGAAGAAATCAACGCAAGTAGGATGGGAGAACTCAAGAAGAAATGCACAAAAGTATTTCAGATGCAAAAAAACCACTAAATTTATCTGCTGCAGAAACACAGAAAAACAAACAGGGTGAAGAAGAAAGCAAGCAGTCAGAAAAAAGGTTCAGCAATACAAGACCTTCAGAAATATTTCTTCCCTGCAGCCTAAGTATTACCTTTCTACAAGCCTGTCTGCAGGACTTAGAAATCACATGGGAGTGATTTAAGAATGTATTATTTTTCTAATTGCCATGAAAAAGTAAAGTTTAAAACTTGAGATCCAGACCAAGAGCGCCTATTCACCAACAGCACTGTGCAGGCACATATATGTACCATATTGGTATTCCAAACTCTGTAAGTTGGCTTCTGAGCTGACTTACGAGAAAACCTTTGAAGCTAAATTTAGTCGTGAAATCAGCCTCTTCCACTTATCCCACTTCATTTCAGTCAACCTTGTAATGAACTAAGGCTAATCAATAAATTTTGCATAGATCTAAACATTTTTTTTCCCATTTCCATTTTAGAATCTCTGCTTTTACAGCCTCCTTCTTAAGGCAGATTCCAAAACCTCAGTACTTTCCCTCTAAAAGTTCCCACTCTACAGTCCCCAAAAGCCTCAGAGGACATAAAAGCAATTCATCACACATTCTCACTGTATTTGCATGTAAATCTCCTGCAGGTAGTAAGAGAACCACAAAGTTTGTTTTCCTAAGTACCTACTGGCATCATACCATGAACACTGTCAATGAGCCTTAAGACCACATTATTTAATATTCACAACCAAGGAGGGAAGTAGACATTTTGTACAGGATTAATTTGCTTGTAAAAGACAACAGAAAAAAATTGCTTGAAGTGGTTTAAAAAGTTAGTGAAATATAATGACCGCATATTTTTTTCCCTGCTGCTGAGCAAACACAGTGTAAGTTGCTTGGACTTGGTACAGCCTCTTTATATGCTAACAAGCTGGGGGGAGGACGAAGGAGGGGGTGTCAGCTGCTCAGTGGATGAAGTTTTTTTTCTTGAATGATACCAGACCAAGTCTAGTGTGCCCGAAAACACTGAGAGATTGTGAGCTATACAGCACATCTATGGTATAGACAGCTTTATTCATGCCTCAAGTTTATTGCCCCCACCTCCAGTTCTCTTTCTGAGCCCACGATTCAGAATGCTAATTGCCTAGTTTTTGTTCAGGCCTGGCTGGCTGGCTGTCAAGCCAATTCTACTGCCTGTTTGACAAATGAGCTCTTTTGCCTCCCTGCAAAGGAAGGTCATGAGACTGTATGTGTGTTTTTTTCTTTACTTTTTTTTTTTTCTTTATTTTAAAGTCTAAAGAGAATTCAAACCAATCTAGGAAAAAAAAAAAAAAAACAGCCACTAAATCAACTAATCCATCACAGTCTCACCTAGCAGCAAAAAGACTTCCTGTAAAATGTGGATTACTTCATTACATCCTGCATTTTTAACGTGGCCTTGTACACTATTTTGCTGTGACACAGCAGAACTACATACAAGTCAAAAACCAGGACACAGAACTGTGGACGGGTGGTTGAAAGAGAACGGACACATCAAGGACTTCAAGGACGTGGTGATATTATAAATGAACAAACTAGCAACTTAAATGAACAAACTAACAACTTTGAGAAAGTTCCCATGAGAAAGAAGAACTCAGCACTCATGATAGTAGGCGCAAGCAAAGTGCGCATTGTCATGGCGATAGGTGACGCAAACAACCGTTTGGCCAACTGTAGATTGACACGTATTGCCTGTCATGTATATTATCAATGAGCTGTCGTAGTAAACTTTGAATCTTGCTGCTAACTTGTATTGAGTCGTCTCTTGATTCCAAGCCTCACTCCCTCACAGAACAGAGCCAGATGTAAAACCAAATTATTAAATATAGAAATAAATCTAAATCCTCCCCACTACTACATCAACTCACAGTACAGAACTCCGTCTGAAGACCTAATCTGGCAAAAACTTGATAAATTTATGCTTACGTATTACACAATAGTACTGCTAAGTACAATAATGTCAAAGATTTAGTTCATTGGGACAGCAGCAGTCTTCACAGTATAACAGAATGTTCAAACCAAAAAAGGGTTAAAGAGGTTTTGAGATCCTGGTATAGAGCACCACTGACAAGAGCCTGGCTCCATCCTCTTTGCACCCTCCCAGCAACACCTGTTGGGAGACAGATTTCACCCCCACCTGAGCCTTCTCAAGTCTGAATAGGCCCGGCTCACTCAACCTTCCCTTTTAGGAAAGGTTCCTTATCGTCATGACCCTTTGCTGGACTCCTACCACTATGTTCACATCTCTCCCCTACTGAGGGGCCCAGAACTGAACCCAACACTCAAGGTGAGGCTTCACCAGTGCTGAGCAAAGGATCCCCTCTCTCGACCTGCTGGCAACCCTTTGCCCAATGCAGTCCAGAACACCATTAGCTAGAGCTGCCTTTGCAGCAGTGGCATGCAGCTGGCTTCTGGTCAACCTGCAGTATACAAGTCCTATTCTGCAGAGCTGCTTCCCTGTCTTACAGTGTAACATTACAACAGACCATGATGACAAAGAGATACTCACATCAGCCTTACACAAGAAGCAGACTAGCTAGAGAAGTGTTTTTAAATCAAGTTACAGATCTTCCAAGTGTTTGGCTTCAACTGCTTGTCTGTCACCTACAGCTCCCAAGCTGCAGCAAGAACAATTCCCTAGCGGATATAGCTGATCCACCCCTCCAGTTGCATGGGCACTACGATTACCTGGCACTTCATCCTGACTGCAGTTTCTGGCCATTTCCTGTCCCTAGGAAATGCTTAAAATGACGTGATAATAGATACACAGACCCTGAGTAAAAACATGAACCTTGGTTCCTAATTATTTGCTATCATGAATCAAAAGCATTCTTCCTTGGAGGTGGGGGTGGTTTCACATATAGACAAGATCAAAAACCAAACCATCTTTTTGTTAGAACAACCTCTGGCTGCAGGGGAAGTATTTCAGACTTCATAAACTAGACTATAGCTCTTTTTCCCTTTACCTGCTCATTTATTCTAAACAGGAATAATTTGTATTATCACAGAAATGATACAAAAAAATGTTAAGAACTTTTCTGGTAAGCTACTCTGAAATATATTTCTTCTCTGTTGCTTAGATGCAGGCATCATAAGCTCTGAGTATGCTCAGATAATTCAGTTAAACACATCTGTACATCTCTGCTGAATGACAGCACCACTTCCCAAACCTATTCAAGCTTTCCAACATGAGCATCATATGGCAGGTAAACATATGTGTATAACACAATCAAATACAAACTTCTGTGTACAAACATGTATGTGGTGTGAGATAGTTAACACTCTACTACTAGCACTGAGAGTTCATTTGCACAGAGCAATTAGAATTCAAGTCAATAACTCACTTCCAAATCAGGAGAATTTGTCCTGAATCTAAGAAGCAAAACTCCAATGTTTCCAGTGTGGTGGGTTGTTTTGTTTTTTTTTCTACTGCAAGTGCCAGTTATTATGCCTGAAGTAAATATTAGTTTGAAGCTAGCTTAGTGTTTTCCATCAAAAAAGAAAAACATCAGTTAATGATATATCATAGCACCACTGTTATCAACCAGGATTGGATTTAGTTTGTTGTTGGTGCGCTGTTCTTTTTACTTCATTTTTTAAACAAATAAAGAAACTTTGGCATTAATTGTAGCAGTTGTATTTTGGTAACCCAATACATACTGACTTGTTTTGTACGTTATGCTTTGATACTTTATCTTCTTCCTTACTTCCGCAGTGAGCAAACTAAAAATCAGGCTTGGATTCACAACCAATTCTTTCTCTCCACCTTTCCATTCCATTTTTCCCATTTTCCAGTTCAATTTACAGTCTCAAAACAGAAAGATTTCCAGCACACAATGTTATATTCAGCATAAGAAAATAAATAAATAAATAAAAATTATTTTCTTTGCCTCAGGCTTCATTTGGTTTTCATTAAGAGAAGCAGCAACAAATACGCTACGTGCAGGCAACAAAGCCAAGAAGGCTCACTTTCAGGAAGTTCTCTTCTGAGACATGTAGGCTACCTCTCATTCCTAGGGACACGTGCAACAGAGACACATTGCCAGCACCGCCTTCAGTAGAGCATTCTATTATCTGTGCTGCTGTTTGAGCGTGCGTGGATTTAAATGGTTATTTTATGTGCAAGTGTCAGCCATGATTTCTTGCCAAAGCATTCTTGGGAAAAATGCCTCGGATCTTCCCCTAGGTGAGCCCAGCCAAGGTTGTGTTTTATTTTTTTGACAGAGAAGCTTGATTTTGTTTCAGGAGAAACTGTGTGGACACTAAATGTGCAGCATACTGCTGTTCCAATATTTCATCAGAAAGAAAAAATGTTTGTTTGATGCTATATTCAACTTACCTTTTCATTCCATGCCCACAATCCAATCCCAAGAAATGCTATGCCAAGGAACTAAAGGGAAAAAGAAAGGAAGAGAAATATTAGAATAGGAACTATAAATGTAGAGATTAATTTATTTTTAAACATACATATTATCTCATCCTCTCTGTTGGATAATCAGTTTTATCAGGACTTTGGGGGCTGGCAGCTTCCTAAGAGTTTTAAAATATGAATATAGTTGTGCTTTCTTTGTTTTACAACTCAACCATTAGAACTGGAGGACTTTACATGTTGCACAGTGATATTCCATGTAACAACAGTAGACACAACACCACTTTCTCAGCATCTTGCAAATAAGGCTTCTCGAACTCAACAGATTACCCCCAAACCAAACTTCACAGTCAAGTAACAGATTATTTTCCCATTGCATTATCCACCATATGCAAGAACAACTGTCACCAGACCTCTTACAGATGACACACATTATGAAAAAAAGGATTAAAAGAAGGCCCGCACCACACTTTTACTATCAGTTTAAGCAGTGTTACCCACAAACACAGGAAACTTAAATGACATGAAAAAAAATGTCCTTTCTCCACCAAGGAGACTTAAAAATGAATGTCTTCCCAAATTACCATTTTCACACAGAGGGTGGTGACACACTGGAACAGGTTGCCCAGGGAGGTTGTGGATGCCCCATCCCTGGATGCATTCAATGCCAGGCTGGATGTGACTCTGGGCTGCCTGGTCCGGTGGTTGGTAGCCCTGCATATGGCAGAGGGCAGGGGGTTAAAACTAGATGACCATTATGGTCCTTTTCAACCCAGGCCATTCTATGATTCTGTGGTTCTATAACGGGAAACCATTATGGTCCTTTTCAACCCAGGCCATTCTATGATTCTGTGGTCCTATAACGGAAAAGGGCATAGCCTTTAGGGTTTTGTCATGTCCTTGTGTTCTCCATTCCACCAAATAATTCAAGTGCATAATTCCCCTCTCAATACTACTGGATTTCCATACAAAAACCATATTAAGAATCTCTGAAACAAGCAGAAATGACAGACTCCATCTCCTGACACCACCACTGTATACTTAGCATGTTACAGTACCAGCAATCATACAGAATGCTTAAAACAAATGTATTCTGGGTGTCTGAGCACATCTCTATAAACATTCACCTGTCCAACTTTAATCCTTGGTTTTTAAAACTAATGTACTGGCTAACAACAAAATTATCTACACTCTAATTTCAGGACATGTAACAAAATACTGCTCCAACATCAAACTCTTATTTTCTTGTGGTTTCTGCACAGTGAGGTGCACAGACTTACTTTGGCACATAGCACATTTTTTCTTAATATCCACGTAAACAGTCAAGTATCCCAATGATTTTTTTCTTTTGCAAAACAGGACAGAAGTGTTTTGCTTTGTTCAGAATTGGAAGGAAGCACAAGTATCGACTTCTTTCCCATAAGTGATTTCAACAACTTCAAAGCAAGACTCCCGCTTACTTATATACACTTAGGTAGCAATTTTAGCTTCCATACAACCAAGAATTTCTATAAAGCTTAATTCAAAAGGCAATATGCTCACTGCAACACCCTGAAGTTCCTAAATACCCCTCACATCTGTGAGATACTCTGCAAATGTACACTGCATGCTGAACAAAGAAGGTACATACAAGACACTCAGCTCACCCAGAAGCACATCTATGCTACTCTCCTTTTTGACTTGAAGAGCTGCGCCTGCAAATTTGAAGAGTACTATAAGCCAGCATTCCTCAGAGGAAACTGTCACATTTTGGCTATATTAAACACATGATAAATGGAAAACTCTCTTGAATGAAAAAAACAGAACTGCTGGTCAAGAAAGCCTGCTATTTCAGCAGCCTTAATTGTCTATAACATACAAGAGATGGATTTGAAAATACAGCCTTCTGTGACAATCCATATGAGCAAGAAAAGGTAATCTTACATATACCAAGAATGCTTTATGGTTGGACAGTTTGCCAGAAGTAGGTAATCCTTCTGACTGTACTGATTATTTGAAACTTGGTGAGATAAAACTGTACAAGTTTCCAAATCCCTTTCAGGCTAACGCAGCTATTTTGCAGTAATATATTCCTTTCTTAGACAGCCAAAACCACCAAGGACTAAGGAATAGGAATAGGAGGGAAGAAGAAAAACCGGATTTGGAAATTGTGAATTTTTATTTCTAGAGATACAAAACACTGTTTTGCGTGTAGCTGAAAATACTTCTGAACACAGCAAGCAAGGAAAACTAGAAAGAATTTGGTCAGCGCCTACATATGTAACTTAATAGCCATACACATCAGCTGCAAGTCTGGCTCAGATCCACTAGCTGTATTAAATGTAATCCAGTCAAGTGTCCTTATCATTCACCAGATGTTGAAGCTTACAAGGATAAGGTATTACTTCATGAGTAGCAAATGGTAACTTGTAGCCTACATGGATCTCCAGCCAGACTGATCTCATCACTCAACTGTAAAGTGAGATGAGAATGCACTATGCTAAGCTGGAGCACCTAAAAAATACCGATACCGTCAAGCTCCTGGCAGGCCTGTTAACAAAAAGCAGGAAACATTCTCTTGAGAATTCTTAGAGAAGACTCAAAGAAATACATGCTGCTCTGTCCTCTTCATACTACAAAATGGAAATCTATGTCCAGTTGCTTTTTGAACAGCTGATGAAAAAGGAACAACAGACAATAACCATTAGAGAAGAAAATGTTCTGGATGGAATCATGAATTCTGTCACAGGATGCTGTAGAAACTGAACACATCATGGTATTCAGAAGCAAAATTAGATAAATTCATTTAGAATCCACAGCTATCAAAGACTGACTTTGGCACAGCTGCTGGCTCAGGAAGTTTTTAAACCACTGCTTACCGGGAGAATATAAGAAGGAAAAGATCTCTGTGTAGATGCTTGATTGCTTGAACACCTCATTCCTTAGGAAAACACTTAACTTGCATTAGTTGAGTCAAAATAGAGAGCAAGGAAAGCAGCTGGCCTAACTCTCCACACTTGCTCCCCAGAAATGCCTACCCTCATACAGACAGCCTGCTGGGAAGATGAAGCTCAGAGGAATGCTCTCAGTAATCCCCACTGAGAGAAGAGAGATGTTTGCTAGGAGACTTATACCTCCTTCCGAGGACTAACTTGAGATTTCCTTGACAATTATGAAAGAAACTTTTCAGCAGCTTTTAAGAAGAGCTTAGCAAAAATCCCTCTGTATTTTTGCTATTAGAAGCAGAGGTAAAGCAAGATGCATGCTCTGCTTATCTTGCAATTCTTCTGCAGGTGTCTCCACAAGGGTCTCATTCTGTTTGTAACCAAAAAGAAAATCTCTTCACCCCAAGCTCATGGGAAAAGAACGGCATAATATGCATTTTCTCAATTATGACTGGAAAATTTTATTTACACCCATTAAATTATTCCAGTGAGTAATCAAGAGGTTGAAGTTTGCCTCATTATTACAGGAAAGACAGCTTTAATTCTCCCCAAATATCTAGTAAGACCATTTAGCCTGACTGTAAATGTTCACCGGATCTAGGACAAAGCTTGTAAAATCTTGATTGTTTTTTTTCAAACAATAGTTTGCAAGAGAACATTAAAACATTTCTCTGGAGTATCACATCATTACAAAAGACTTGCATAATAGCATTTTTTTGAGCCATAGGTTTTGCCTCCATAAGCACCAAATAAATGCATTCCAATTTCTCTTTTCTAAAGCACATAGCAATATTTGTACTGCTGTTCTGCTCATAAAGTTTATGTGCAGTTTGCAGAAGTGGATTGATCAATAAGTGTTTCAAGCTGCATATATCTTATTTCTAGTCTTGGCTGCATGGAAGCAAATGATTTTTTGTTGCTAGGGATACAGCATTATACGGAACACTATTTCATTTGAAGGATGCTGGGGTAAATACTAATGTAAACGTGAGATACAACTTCAGAGAGAAATGAGCTCAAGAAGAGTTATCAGACATTTCTTCATATACCATATTTTTATTTCAGCTGACATTCTTGGTGATTTGGCAGCAGCTTTCAATCAAAAGCATAACAACTGCAGACCAAGCAGCAAAAGGATGGTTAATGTGCCATAAGCCAGTGTATGTCCACGTGTGAATGCATTATTAAACAGTTGGGAGAGAAGGAACTAGAGCACAGCTGCCTTTTTACCTTCATCACACTATACAAACACACTAGCAAAAAGCATGTCAAACCTGAGAAAGCTCAGAGACAGAACTTCCTAACAATTGCGTTATTAAGCTACATACTTAAGGGAGCATGTAAATTTCTCATCTGTCCTCTGTGTGCTTCAGAGCTTTGTGTAGTGTTAGCAAGAAGACTCAAGATTCCTACAACTGGTTCCATTTCTTCCTTGGCAATATCCTGCACAAAGCAATATTTCCTCCTGTGTGATTCTAGACAGTACAATGAGTGACAGCAAGGTAGTTTACTGATAAATGCAGCAAGTGATCAGGACGCTATGAAGAGTTATATTTCACATCCCAAAACACAATCAGGAAAATACAGCACTTCTGAGCTTCGCACATATATAAAAGCAGCACTGGCAAGTTCCTAACCAAGCCCAAAATCCCAGACGAATAATTTTTCCCTAAGCACTTCCCCCGCAGCAGCCTGTGCTAACATGCACTCACAGAAATTTCAAAGTCAGAACACTCATTGCTTTCTTTAAATATTTTAGATGAAATCAACCTCTTCAATTTTTAACCGAGGGCAAAAAGGAGCTTAATTACCCCGTCAGAGCACAAAATATTAGAGCTACTTAGCTATAGTAATCCTGACAGAGAAAGGGCAGAATTTAAAATAAAGATTCATGCAGTTTATCTCTGCTCTTTATGCTGCTGATGCTTTAAGTACGTCAATTTGTATTCTTTCAAACAACCGAAACAAGACACACTCTCAACTCTTTTCTCAGCCTCACGGCTTTCACCAGGACCAGTATTACACAGGAGGAAGATAGCAGAAGTGTGCTTTGTTCCTGTTTCCCTATGTTCTGGTTCCAGTGTTCTTTCCATTCTGAAACCAACCAGTACAGCACTTCACTGTCAGGTGGCTGAGGACACGTCGCAGTCACAAGAAAGGCAAGTGGCTCAAAATAAACTTTTAAATGAATGTGTACATGACAGGGCTTATTAGAAAAAAAAAAACATCCTCCTACAGCCCACCCCTTGCTCACCCTGAGACTATTTGACGTACTACAGTTAATGAACAAAGTTGCTATAAAGGTGACCAATTGCCATTTTGGTTCATAGCGACATTCAGATATAGACTGAATATAGGCTAAAAGATATGCAATTTATATCAGTTTTATGTGTAGCTCTTAGAAAAATATTAAATTGCATTTCACAGATAACTGTCCATGTAATACCTGTTATAAATCACACATACGAGGAAGAAGAAAAAAAAAAAATCCCAGTTTTAACACTCTTTTTGTTCAGCTGTATTAGAGAAACAATTGATTCTATAGAATCATCCAAAGTAGAAAACCAGATCAGAGAACAATGAGAAAAGCCATCTGCTTTATCCTGCAGGACTCTTAGCGTGAGGAGTTTTCTAATTCTTTTCTAATGCATTTTCTAATGAAGAATTAAGCTTGTGCAAACATCCATTTTGAGTGCAAGGTACTGTGGCTGTTAGTGTATCTCTAATTTGCAACCACTATAGGGTTTTCTGGTTCATTCATTTTAAAAGTAAGCCAGTTGTACCTCTCCTTTTGCCCCAACTGCACAGCCATTTACCATTAGTTTTGTTATTGCCTTCTCCTGTTCTTTAATTGCAAAAGCAAGACATCTGCTTTCTGTTACAGTTGCTCTATGTATTTATTTTATTGCTTTCTGGTGGTGCAATCGTAAGTACTGCCAATCAGCTTGCAGGAAGAGTCCCTAAAGACTGAAGTTCCTCTCCCCTTGTCCACAGAAACTGATATACTGGAAAACATAAAAAGGAGGATGAATTAGACCCAATTTCTCCTGCTCCAACTCTTGAATAACAATTCCCCTCAAGCCTAGATAAAATAAATTTAACTCTTTGCAAGCTCACAGTGAGCCTCTCCAAGTACAGTTACTAAGTGGGAAGACAGAAGTTCTGCTACATACACCTCTCTGTGGGCCTCTTCCTTAGCCTCCCTTCTGAGCTACACTAAGTGTTCAGTCTGCCTCTGCTTTTTCTCTCCAGCCTTGTTCTCTCATCCATACCACCTCCACCTCTGGCTCAGGCCCCTGCCCTGCAGCTTCTCTGCATCTCTGCCTGAAGTCACTTTCTATTTACAAAAACACCCCAAAATTCTGGAAGTGGTGCTGCAGCAGAATTTGAACACAGTACAGGATTAAAACATAACCACCAGGAGCTGAAAGCGCCTGGAAGCTTAAAATAAGAGAACTGAATATTGTATCTCTATTCTCTCTGCACTATTGAACTGCCCAAGAGAGTTAACTTGAAATGTAACTTTTCACCCTGGTCTGCAAATAAGAGAAAATGCCAAGGTAAAGCAAAGCATGTTCCCCTTTCATGCTAGGCTGAAGTTAAGCGTCTTGGAACAGTGCTATGAATGGGTTACTGCCCAGGGCTTACGGCTTCCTACCTCTGAGGTCAGTGAGACCTCCTCTGGCTCCATTCTTCTTGCTACACTCACCCTGTTTGCTTACTTCCACCTGAGTGAAGGGCTATTTAGGTGTGGCCCCACCACAACTGTTCATACTTTTTTTTTTCTAGAGCTATTTTTCCATTAAAAGAAGGAAAAAACAACTACAAAACGAAGCATACATGAAACTCTCTTTGTTAAACTAATGTAATTCAGGCATTTAGTACAACAAACAGAAAAGACCTGAGCTAGCTTTTTCCTTGGTAACAAATTGATTTAAGTTGCAAAGCCAGGGAACACAAACAGGTACATTTGTCAACACAGCAGGAGGCTTCCAACGCTCAGCAGTTTCCCCAGGGACAGCAACCAAAGCTCCCAACTGCACAGACTGCTCTCACAGCAGGAATCCCCTGCTCCGCTGTCCCAACAGCTGCGTTCTCACATCCCAAGCCACTTCCAGGAACTGCATTTAAATCCATTTACTAACGGGAAGCCCACATGTGCAGAATGTGAGGGAAGCATGAAAAGCCTGGGCAGTTCTGGATAGACAGGGACACCAAGTGAACAACACCAGCTTTACAGGTAAGCTTGGGATGAACAGTTTAACCTGGCACTTGGTGTACTGTGAGGAGGAACCAGACAGAAAGTGGATCACATGCTGAGTGAACAGTGAATGCACAGCCAGCCTGCAAACACATCAACCTTTTTCTAGCAAAGCCTGCAGTAGCTTTACTGCCCCTTACCCTCACCAAATACTTCCCTCTAGCTATTTTTCAGGAGTCCCCACTCACAAAGATATTCAAAGCCATTTACATAGCAACAGATACCACAGTACCCTCTTCCAGGAGCAAAGAAGGGGATGTAAAGGGACTGCGGTAAGCTTATCGAGTTATTTCACAGCACAGCAACTGCTCACTTGCCAGTGTTGCAGCCAGGTGCGTAGAGATGGACACTACTTCTGACAACACAAACAAAAGCATGATCTCAAACGTAGCTCCAGCTGTCACCATGCACACTTGTATATCCCTCTTCTTCAGAGATGTGAGGAAAAGAAATAAAGCCAACACACTAATCAGACAGCTATCAAAGGTATTTCTGATAATCATATACAATTACCATCAGCCAGCCAGTGACATGAGGTTCTGTCAAGTTATTTATTGTTTTGTGTCTCGTAGCCCTTGCAATAGAAGTACATGGTTGGTGGTGTTAGCCACCATCAAACACTCCACACTTCCCATGTAGCACACTGTAGGTGAGCAGAACTGAAATAGTAAGCCTGACTCTGTGGATCTCTCAGTACGTCTCATGGGCTGTGGTCAGTCTGTGGACCAGAGCTCTGATAAGTCCTGTTCCAAACAAGAAGGTAATTTAACCCATCATTTTTTCTTGGACTGCATTGCTTTTTACTAAATGTAGAGCTACTGGATGCACCCTTGATGCACACTACACAAGGTTATCCACTAAATTAATTCTATTTTTTACTTGATATCAAAATTAAACAATGCTTTACTAGATACTTCTGTACAGAAAGATAGCTTACTAATTTCCAGTGAAAGTAGAATTTACAGAAGTAGCCATCAATTTGTCATTTCATCAATAATATTACTTGGCTGGGAGCAGAGCAAACAAAACTGTGATTTCAATTTCTTCTCAAATAAAAGGAAAGTGGAACAAACGGGAGGCAGCAAATGGTCACAACACTACTGAGCTGAAGGTTTTATTCCTAAGCAAAAGTTCCACAGCTTGGCAGCAAACTAAAGCAGCTATAAGCCAGCTGCTTGCCTATATGAAACAGGGCAATAATCCTTTGTCTAGTGCGCAGACAGCATCAAACAGTACCCCTGTTATTTGTCATTCACAACAGAGGAACTGGGGGCTTGACTAAACACATAAAGAAAATGCTCATCACTACCCTAAAGGTGTCCCTTCAAAGAGCTGTTGCTCCATGCGATACAGCAGTCTAAGGAAGATTTGCTCCTAGTTCTTGTGCTGGACTTGTTTTGGAGATTATCTAATGCTACCCACTGCAACTTAATTTGAGGGCCTTAAATGTCCTTTAAGAATAAATTCATTGAGAAAACAGATCTACGTTATAAGATTTCTAGCTCACTATGCTAGAGCCTATTCTTCTCATACAATTTCAGCTCAACCAACAGCATGAGCATTATTTTGTAGGTCATATAAAAGGCTTGTATATATTAAGTACAAATTTTAGCCCTCATTTTATTGTCACTTTGAACTACGCTGTTTCCATAGACTCTAATTCCTGATGATTGCATTAACTTTGCTTAATGTAAAATATTCTGGCTATTAACTAATTCGTCCTGCTGACACCTATCAGGAAAAGAAAGCACTACAAAGTCTGTTTAAGGGAAGTGGAAATACAGCTGTAGTACATACAGACGGCTTGCTAAGAGAAAAGCTATTAAAATATATATATATCCTTCTGCAGAGCTGTGCTACTGCAGTCAGTCAGTCTTTGCCTATCTCACTTCCAAGACCAGGAAGGAATGCTGGAATCACTAAGATACGCCAGTCTGCATGTGCACACCAGACAGCCTCATTTTCACCCTTGCCTGTAAAAGCAAAGTTGCTGCTCATACAATCCCAGCCTTACCTTTATATTCATCACTGAAGATGGCAATATCACAAAAACACTGTTTTAAAAAGCTTTGGAAACAGTGGAATGATCCTAAAAATGAAGTCTTCATTTATTTATTTTTTAATTTAGTGCTAGAGTACAATGCCTCCTTACATAGCAAATATAATTTTCTTGCTATTTTCTTACCTCCTACTCTGCCCCAGAAAGATTTGCAGGCATGCAGGCATTAAGTATACAAATGCATAGAGAGAGAGAGAGAGATAGAGAGATTATATATATATATATATATATATATATATATATATATATATGGTAACTGTCCATGCCTAATTGAACATTCTTACAGAAGAGAAGAAAAAGCATTCAGTCTTTAGTATTTGGGTGCCACAGTAGGTCTGTTTCCCATGGAATATTTGTCCCACACAGAATCTCAAGCGGGACCTTAGCAATCCACAGACTCCCAACACAAGCCTTCCAAGCAAAAGCCACTATATTGGGTTCAAAGATAGCATGACTATGGAGAACTCTGCCTTTAAGAGTCCCAAGGGAATTCACTGACCTTGGGCATTTTTCACAATAGCAATGCATTGGGGTACAAACTGAATAAAACAGCAGACCTCTTGTCAGACTGAGGGACTCTGAAGGCCTCCTGACCACCTCAAGCACAGGCTTCTCATCCCCAGTGTTCAAGTCAAAGCTATAAGGAGATGAAACAACACGTGCAATAAACCTGTGATTGAAGCAGATACGGCAAAAATAATCATGCATTTTTCTCAACATTGCTGAAAAGACACCATCTTCTTATGAAGTAACTCCATACTGCAAATAACAGCTTATGCCAATGGTACATTTATATAGAAAAGGTGATGCATCTCAGCTGTTAAGACAAATAATTCCAGCTAAAAACACCAATGTAAAGGAAGTATCCTGGCAGAGTTGGCATAAAAGCTTGAGCACGGATGTAAAGGAGAATATGTGCAGCATAAATCTACTAAAGCAAAGTTCAACACCTCCCTGCCTGCAGAGCAATATGAATGCAAGTTAGCAGAGAAAATAAATATTTTGCAGCACAATAGTACTGACTTAATGCTACATAGAAAAGACAGCTTAGTCATTTAAAAACACGACCAAAGTTTTTCCTTATCTGGAAAAACATAACTCCAGTCTTACCCTAAGACGATGATTTCAGTTTCACTCGAAGCCCTGCTTTGTTTAAGAACAAGCACATTTGGAAGTCACTTCCAAACACTGAAAAAATAAACGCAAACAACAAAAAAATGAAACTGCAAGGAAAAGCAGCAGCAAACTTCCTGTTTCCCAATAATTTCATCTATTGATCTCTTTACAAAAGAGCTGAATTTGTATCCTGACAAATGCAGCCAAGAACATGCAGTACAGTCCGCTTGCTTTCTCTTCCATTTCAGAATACTTCAAAGCAGGAAGCTTCCATCTTCTTCCATGTCCTAGTTGAGACACTAAATACATAAGAAGCCTTTTAGAGTGTAAATTATTTGCCTTTTCTATTATTATTATATTATTAAATATTTCTTCACTTGAACTGAAGCATCTGGAGATAGGAAAAGACCTTCAAGTCTGGTCCCACCCTGAAGCACAAACATAGCAGTTCATCTGTGTAAGGCTAAAGGGAGAAAGCCCGAGAGAAAAGGTTTACCCAGTTGGTAGCAACCTGTCACCAGGCTGCAGAACCATCAGCAAGAATCCATCACCAATACTTCACGTCCTTCTCCTTCCACAGTGAAGAAAGGTGACCCCAAACAAACTGTGGAGGGCTGAACATACGGGAGGTGCAGATGGAGTGAAATTTAACAATCCAAACACAGTATCATATATTTTAGGGATATAAAAATATCTGCTATAAGCTGAAAACTTACACCCTGGAAGGATGACAGAAAACCGCCTTTAAATTACATGCATCCGTCTGCAAGCTAGTAAGGTGATGGGGTGTGAAAAAAGGCAAAATAAGACATTATGAAATTTTAAAAAAGATATCCTCAATATATATATATGATTGCTTTCTGCAAGTTTCCCTCAATTCCCCTAACTCTACAAAGGTTTAAAACAGTCAGCACCACTAAAAGTGTCCAGGATGGCCTCAGTCCCCTACATGACTACAAGCTGTTCTTTCAAATGCCACATCAGCATTGTACAGCAGGACCCAGCCAATGCCAAGTTAGTGCATGCATTACAGCTCCTGCATGAGACCCTGCTGTGCCTCATCAGTACTCAGTAATGAAACATGGCTCTCAAGGTTTTTGGACATGTGCCCATAACACTTAGGATGTAGCCGGATCTACTCACATAAAACTTCAGGTTCATTTACTATAATTTAACCTAAGCAATGCTACATAGACAAGGCATCCCACTGGGCATACACTTAAATGCAAACACAAAACTGCATACAGAACACTCCTACCTCTCTAAAGTGCCAGGGTTTTGTTTATTTTAAAATTAACCATCATGTTTTCAACAGCCCCCCCTGTGACTGTCACACTTAGGTCTCCCTTATTTCTCTAACCCCAGCATTCTTATGTTAGCATTCTTCTCTGTATAGCATTTGACTTTGCATTCAGGTTACAACCAGTCTGAATCTGACCCTTCCAATACTGGTAGCTCACCCAGTTTTGCTTCATCACACAAACAGCATGTGGAGGGTTTTCTAGGACCGGGCCCATAATTGCATAATGGGTCCTGACACAAAGGCACTTTTCTGGATGCTCTTTAAATCAAGCCTCTATTCACTCATCTGCTGTCAGCCCTTTCCCAAATGTGCTTCCAGCTTCAAGTAAGTTTCCTCTGTGTATGCCATATCTCCACAAAAATTTCAGGTTAATTCCAAGATACATGGTACTGATCCCTGTTCACACAGCATCATGAAAGGAGCCCGGTGTAATGTAACCTCACCCCTGGCACTGATGTGCACTTCTGGCTGCACTCGTGTGACCTCCGCTTGATTTCAGTCACAGTCAAACAGCCAAGGAACAAGAAACTGCAGGGTGGCACATCAGATCCTTTACCATGATGCACCAAATCAAGCTATTACACACTTCAGCAGTCACCCTCAAGGCATTAGAAAGGGAGAGACTGGGGAGCGGTGCATGTGAGGACAGAGATACCGCTAATAGCTTTTAGCCTTGCCTTCGGACAATACAGTAATTAGCACTATCACCTCTTGCCTCAGTCAGAACAGAAGGAAAAGCTGAAGATCTGTGTAAGTGATATGCCCCAAATTAAGGAAAGGAGTTATTTCACTATCCCATCCCCCGGGTCACACTAAAGGAACTCATAAGGCCCATTTTGTTAAGCAAGCCCCTGCTCTCCCCCACCACCACCATGTATGTGCACAAACAAAAAGCTTACGATCAGGCGTGAGGCCATGTGGAGGCTGGAGCTGTGCAAGAAGCAGCAGAAGGAGAAGGCCCACACTCTACAGTGCTTCCAGCGACTAAAAGAGATTGGGTTTGGCAGCTGGCTAAGCCAAGTGTCTGTTCCCATGAGACACTGCGTCTATCAGCAATCTAGAGGTACACAATAACACTGAAGAGGTTTGGAAAATAAATAAATTATAGGAAAAAAAGGAGAAAAATTTCAAATCTATTTCTCTGGGTAAAGCACGTACAGTGATAAGGATATACAAACATATTAAACCCTGGCATAATTTTGCAGGTTTTCCCTCTTGACTGTAATGGCAGCTGAGAGCTACTAGAAGCTTCTGGAAATCCTCCCCATCATTACTGCTAATGTCTGCTGTACCCAGCTTAAAAGAACCAGTTTATTAACACAAACACAGCTAAACCAAGAAGTGGTAAACCAGTGAGCTTCTCATTATTCAGAGGCCATCCAGAAAGCTAAAAATAGTACCGCTACATTTGAAGCCACCTGCTGCATCTCCTCTTTAAAAATGTTTTCTTCTGAAAGCCAAATTTTCATCAGAATATTTACCAGCATTCCCAGATCACCTACTCTGTCACCTTAAAGCACAAGCGATCAGTTTTGCAGCTTAAAGGGTTTAACATCCCAGAATAGCTTCCTGCATTTTTGCATTATTCCATAGACTGTATCAGCTTAATTTACGTTAAGTGTTCACCTCCTTGGAAAAGTAAGGCATCTTACAGATCACATTTTTCCAGGAAGAAAGAAAACATCATTTGCAAGGATCGTCATTTTCACCAGTTTTAAGATTACCCCAGTTTCCCAGTAAATGTGAAATAATTTGGTTTGAGTCATAAGAACGCACTTCCATAAGCTTATTAAATACGCTGATTTCTCTCTCAGTATTTCACTGATCAATTTAATGTACACTTCAACAGAGACTCTGGTGCTCTTTCTACTTCTGCCATATGAATCAGCAGAAAAAAAATCAAGCAGAGGAAAAACCCAAGACCCCGTGCTCCCAGATAACTTGCTGTACACTAAGAAAATGTATTTTTAAAGCTCTGCAAGTTTTCCACAAGTCAGGACTGAGAATGCAGGAAGTTTGTACCAAAATAGTGTGACAGCTACACTGTGGGTCAATCTCACCTGACAGAAGCAATGCAATTAAGAGCTCAGATTAAGCTTGGGGATATACTTTCTACTTAATTCACTCTTCTGAATCCTGTCACCAAGGACTTGCTGAGAATCCAGCCATTCCCCTATTGCAGTTACACAGGAAATACAATAATACAGATGACAGAACAGTCACATATGGATATATACGTATATACTCACACCACACACACACTGAAAACTTCATAAAGTAGTTCTCCTATGCAGCCTTGTAAGTGAATGCACAATATCAGCAAACTCAAAAACCAGAAAAAGCTTTGGCATACTTTTGATGTAATAAGATTTTTTATATTGGTCAGAATATTTCTGCGGCTCTAAAGAAAAAACATAACTGGGAATTATTATAAAAAATCCCATACTTCAGACTTCCATTTTTTGCTTCCTTCCTCTTTCCCCTTTCTTTTCTTTAAAGTGAGTCTGATTCTTTTCTAATATTTATACTGCAGTTAAACTCAAATCAGTCTGTTTTCCAATGCTCAGTGAACTTGAAAATTGCCCATCTGAAGAAGTCCCATTGGAATTACAGTAAACAACTACTATTCTTAGCACAGCCTCACTGCATACAGCATGATAAGCTGCATGATAAGCATTGAGGTAAATTCTCACCAGCAAGATGCATCATTTCATAATGTAATGTAATATACCACCCTGTAATTTTAATGCAAATGATGAATATTTGTCATAAAAAATGAAAATCTCTGATCTTAAAAGCTGAAGAGATGGTCTGCGGTCAATGAGAGACGAGACATGTACAAGAGCCTTGGCCATATTCCTCAGGAAATAACATGCTTCCCTTTTCTCACACCTGTGGTAGGACTACCAACACACATGCACCCATGCTGCTGCTCCAGAGCAACCTGAGCTGCTTCAAGTTCTCCAAGACAGCTGCCAGTCCCACGGCAATAGCCTGAACACCCCTCCTTCTCTGAGGCGGTGGTATTTTAGTACTTTGCCATAGCAGTCAATGCCTTCCAGGTTTCATAAACAGTGCAGTCCTCCTTATAAATTATAAATATATATTTTTTAAATTGTCTTAGTTATGCCATTATTTCTGCTTGCCATTTTTTTACTTTAAATTTGCAGATTAGAAATTGCAAGCTGTCATGTTATCGTGACAGTCCCTCATCCATCCTTCTAACATCATTATAAAAGGGCATTGAGGAAACACTTCTATATAAATTGTCACTATTCACATCATAGAAAGACAGCTATTTTTAATGTCTTTAAATTAATAAGATCACTGCTATATATCTTGCACAGGAACAATTTCTTATGGAAGTAAAATTCTTTCACACCAAGAACCAACAGTAACAAATAAAGAAGTACCAAAAATGTTTATACACAAGCAACCTCATAACCTCCATCAGTTCCCCATTTGCACAGCAGTAATGTTTTGCCAACATAATGTGAACCAACTCAAAGTCATCAGCATTTTACTCAGGACAAATTATCCCTGGTCCACCTCTCAGAGAACACTCTTTGAACAAGCTGTGTCAGTAGAAATGAGCGTATTTGTGCTCCATGACATTGCCTAGCAATTGCTCAGTTCCATTCCGCAAGAGAAAAGCTGTAACCTGGGCGAAAAGGGTTCAAGAAATATCTAATTAATTACTAATGGAAATCTTTCAACTTTAAATTTCTGCTGAGCAAATAAAGTATATCTTTATATCAAATTATAAAAAAAAAAAAGCAAACATGTCAGTAAATTGTATAACGTGGGGTATTTTTAATCCCACAGAATGTCTACAAAGAGGGATTAAGAGCAAGAGCTTGGACCATTATGGCAAATATGTGTGTGTGTGTGTGTGTGTGTGTGTGTGTACATATATATCTGCAATCTGATCTTTTACTATATTTTAGAGATCAGAAAAAAATCCTCAAAGGTGTAGTATTTTTTTCCTAAAAGTTATTAGAAGTAACATCTCACACTTATTAAACATTTTGCTATATATCACTGCTATACTCCATTGCTGAAACCATTAACATTGCTGAAAACATTAACCATTAACAAGACATCTTATAACAGTTCCAGCTATGGTTCTGGTAAAATCAACATGAAAGAAAAGACAAGGAGTGCTATTTCTAATTGATTTAAGCTTGGTTGAATGAAAAACAGAACTAAAAATAAGTCTGTTTCATATTCCCATGTTCCATTTAGCATTTAGAATGCTTTACACAATATTCCAAAGTCTTATTTAATGGTATTAATTTGTAACCCTTTTCATTATTAAAATTTTATCCGTCTACTAAATCCAGTTAACTGGGGATTAGGCCAAGAAATTGTAAACATATTTCCTTTCAAAATAAGAGCAGCGCAGGCAATGCTTTAGACAACATGATAGAAAAGGAACCTCTACCAAGGATTAATTTGTTTCTCTGTAAATCCTAGAGCTCAGAATTTAACACAAACGAGCACCGTCAGCCCCATTGGTTTTATTTTCTTGATGCGGTGAGTTACAGACATCAAGGACCAACAGTTGGAGAGTTAACTGCTCCCAAACATTTGGCTTAATTTTCCCTGTAAGAGACACAGAGGGTGGCAGCTGCATAAGGACAAGATGCTGCTGGTGAAATTGCAGGAGAGCTGTGGTAACCGATCGCTGGTCATTGCACCTGTACAAAGGGCGCACCCTTCAGCTGTGGGCTGTATATTCCAACCGACTTCCATCCTGCTTTTCTCCAACTATGATGCTCTCATCCTTTCAGTTAAGAGATGGTGGATGAACAAAAAGCATTTTGTTTTGATTTACAGACAAGGACTTTTGTTTTTTAGTCTAAGTCCACCCATACTACCAAGTGTAAACTACTCGGTTTTGCACAAGCAAAGATGCATGCAGTTAAAAATGCAACCTCCGTTCAGATCCTACACTGTACCCACAATAAGCAAGAGAGTTCACTACCATTAAACTAACAAATGCTTAAAAACGACTCCCATACTGTTTAAATCCTTACTATGTCAAAAGAACTTAAAATAACTCTGGAAGATGAAATCACCAAAAAGAGGATTACAACATATGGAAACAGTTGCATGCTTAGCAAAGTTAAATATTGGCAGCAGTGCAATTCTACGGTTGCAGATAAAAAGCTTTGGGACTCAACTACAAGGCACTGTTTTCTTCACCTTTCACTGACCTTAAAATAAAAACAACTGCAAAAATGTATACAAGCCTTTTTCTTTTTTAGCAGTAGTAACCTGAATCAAGAACTTTTATTAGTATTCTCTAAGGTCATGAACCTTTATTGACACACCAGACTGTTTGCCACGCAGTGTCAATAATCTGCTGATTAAAGGTCTCTACTAAGTCCCACAGACACGATAGACCATGACAGCTTAATGATCCGCTTATTGTAACCTGGTGCAAGATCCTTCTATAAATTAACATTTTCTCATTCCAAATTACGCTTCAAATTTATGAAGTTCAGAAACAAGACCGAAAGACCTGAAGCCGTACATTATGTGAGTAACTGAGAGAACAGAGATGACAGCATCACCCCAGTGAAGCCACGGAGCAGCATGACCTTCAGTGCTTGTGTTGCAAGTTGAATATCAAGAGTGCCTGGGAAGTGGCAGCCCGCAGTGACAGCTGGTGGAGCGGCAGCGAGACAGCAGCTCCAGTGCCTGAGCCCTCTCCATGGTTTTGCCAATGACCTGCAGCAAGACCCCACACAGGTCACGTCCTCACCACGGCTCACTTTTTCTTACCATCTTTTGTCAGCTAAATAGCCTGAGCCCTTTGCAACAAGGCCAGTCTCAAAGCCTCTGGTCGAGCACAATGCCATCTCCATTGTATAGGCAAAAAAGTAGTTTCTCAGGCTCAGCAAGGGCAAAGTGTTAATGAAACACTGGTTTCTTATTGTTCGCTACAGCAAGACTGGATTGGGGGCTTTACAACAGATTATTGCTGGTTCACTTCCACTACCACTTTTATTACAGAGAAAGAAAACAGCACACGAAAAAGCATGGGTTCATTATAGCTGCACTGTTAACACTCATTTGGTTTTAGTCTTATAATATTACAGTGGGGGGAAAAGAAAAAAAAAATGTTTGATAGATTTTAAGATGTCAAAAAGACATTACTGAAGGAAGAAGGAGGGAGATAAATGTGCTGCTACAGCGAGGTACTGTTGTCATGTGGTGAAAAGATTTAGGACAAACCGAAAGACAAAGATGCAGGGGCCCATCTTTTCCAGTGGCCTGCCTTAAATGCCACCAGAAAATAGACCTAGCAGCAGCCTTATCAACTGCTCACACCTGACAAACTTTCAACACATCAGGACATTAAAGACTGTTTTGATATCTTTTAGTCACAGCTGACAGCTATGCTTTAGAAGATGTAATTACCTTGTCTGATAAAGCCAGACGTGTCTTTTTCTTAATAAAAGTCTGAAACTCAAAGGACAGAGAAAAGAAAAAGAAAGCAAAGGGAAGAACATAAAAAGCAGGAGAGAGGGGGTTCACGTGACTCACACCCTCTGGTTCATTTTCTGCTTGCCTGTCCTAATTAAAGTGCATTTGAGATCAGCACAACAAAAATCAGTAACGCCACAGCAGATCGCAAGGAAAAGACAATGATAAGCCTAGTGGACACAGGCTGCATGCACCTGCCCTTGCCCAAGTAACACAAAGTGCTGACTGGACTGAGAATTGACCCTTGTAGTATCAGAAGTGAAAATCAGGGAGCTCTGGGGTGTTAGGAGCTGAGAGCACAGACAGGACCCCAAGCAAGCCAGTGAAAATAAGCTAGCAACAGCATGGAAACAAAAGAAAATATACCCCCAAAATGTGCAGACCTTCTAATTTTTCTCTAAGGCAATACAAGTTATTTATTTTTTCACTTCCAGATTTCTCCATCTGGTTTGCATGTCCACCCAGTTCTCGGAAAAGGAGAAACTTCATTATCAAATGGGGCTTGGCACCAAAGCCGTTCTGGGACAGCAATTTTCTTCCACTTCATTTTCACTGTAGATTGCATTCACTGCATTAGATTATTTAAAACTAAACAAAAAACACCAGCACCGCGCACAGAAACTTGTTTTGACACGCCTTTAGGCAGCAACTGGCTCTAATCTGCTTCTCCAGACACTAAAAAGCATTCACTGGCCACATGGCACCCTATGAATCAGCTATTCAGTGACACAGTGCTCTGTTCAATACTTTCTGACATTGTTAGCAAAGAAGATTGCAGGACCCAACTACCCAGAGTTTTCCATATCAACTATCAACTTGAAGAAGCTGCTGTCTTTCAGTCATTTTAGCTGAGCATTTGCTGCACAGTCCCAGTAGTTCAAGAGTGTAGAGGACGTTTTCAGTTTTGAATGTTCTTGATGTAAGTTTCTGATTTCTTTACATTGATGGCTGAGTTTTTTTAATAGGTTTGGGTAGTTACAGACCTTCAAGGCATCCTTGAAAAGTCAGTAGTTTAAAAAAGAAAGGGATTTTAAACAGCTCCTGGTTTTCAGTTTATGGAATATATAGAAGTCCAAACCTAGGCTCCTGATGACCAGTTCTATCATGTTTGCCCTGCACAAAGACAAGCTTCTGCCAAGTCTTGCCCCACTTGAAAAAGCAACAGCACAGCTATTTATTCAAATGTTTATCAAATTTCCAAAATCAATAATGGCTCTGAAGCAAAACAAATAATGAGTAATAGCCTCGTTTCCTTCCTTCTGAGAAGGGCAAACATAACAAGAAAAATAAAGAAAGAAATAAAAGATCTGACAGTTGTCTTTGTGTTCTTTACAAAATGAAGACTGACAGGTTTGTTAGGAAGACTACTCTCCACTTCATGCATCAGGGCTGAAGTTCCATTGTGCACATCAGGTGTACTTACAAGATACAGCATTTTGATCAGGTTTCCCTGAGGACACACACACTGCAGCTGTGCAAAGCACTGTTGAAACTATTTGGAATAATGTCAACACACTAAACAAAAAGAACTATTCTTATAGCAGTATCCACCCACTGGTTCTCTTGTGCCTGTTCTGGGCCCCATTATCTCCAGCAAGACTAGTCTTGAGCATTTTGTAGGAATTTGAATTAACACCCCCTTATAACCAACTTTGTGGAAGATCGTTTTTACTGAATCCACTAGGACAGCAAGGACAAGGAAGAAAAAAGCTAAGCTGTGGAGTAATTCACCACCCTTCACTGACAAAACAGAAGGCTGTGACAGGCAAGTTTCCAGAGAGACCTGTTGTATGTCCAGTACTATTCAACATTTTTGTTAACAGTCAGGATGAAGGAAAAAGGAGCGCTTATCAAGTTTTTTTATGGCACTTACAGTTTGACTTCAAGTTTCTTTTAACAGAGTACAGAAATCTTGACAGAACTGAATAATCCATTCAGAGCAGACAGCTTACATGGAGTTACTTTCTAGCAGAAGACAAGTGCAGCACTGAGGACATCTGGACACATGGCAGTTCCTCAGAAAAGCACCCAACACAGGATTACACAAATAGTTGACATCTGTTACGACATTCACTGAAGGTAAATTCTGCCCAGATTTCAAAGCCCCATATTCATATGTAGCATTCCCACCTTTCTCAGGAGAAGCCCGCACTTCACTTTCTTGCTCTAGGAGAGCAGCAGCAAAGCACTTCTGCAATTTCAGGCACAGTAACAGTATGTTTCTCTGGCAAATCCAGCATCATAAAAGCTTTTTTGATCTAGCATCATCAAACTTTTTGTTGCTGCTGCTGTTAATCTTTGTTTAAACACCTGTGGTAAACTGTAAGCTGAATGAGTCAACAATAAGAGGCTCATACTGGAACCACACTTCTCACAAGAGCTTATAAATGAAGTTAGCCTACAAAACATAAAGTAATCCCTATACTATATTTAGTCCACATAAGGCTTAGCCAGGTGTTACACCTGGTTTTAGGTACTTGTGCAAAAACATGGATCACTTGGAGCATCTAAGAAAGCAAAGAAATGACTGTTGGCCTAAAAAGAAGGCAGAGACAACTTAGGATCTTTATTTAAAAACACAAAGGAGAGAGAACTGCAGAAACTGCAGAAAGAGGGAATAACCTGTGGTCTGCATTGATGACCCAAATTGCACTAGGCTGAAACTTAATCAAGGAGGTTTTAGATGAGACATCAGTGAAAGCTTTCTAACAGAAGGACAATAAAACATCTCATCTTCGATGAGCCCCTGCCTGTTGCTCTCTGAAGTGTTCTCCCCAGCCTGCATCAATACGGCCATTGGCCTGGGAGACTAAGCTACCTCCCTATTCAACAACAGGGATGTGTTTCTAGGAACTTCCTTTTGATTCTGGTATACTTGAAGAGACCCCTCCTGCCAACCATTTTGTCCTTAACCAGCTTACATTTCAGCTACACTTTGGCTTTCCCTGGTAGCATCCTAGTGCTCAAAGGAGGCTTTTACACACTTTGTCTTGCCAGTCCTCAACTGCTTCCTCTCTCATTTGAGCTTGCCAAATCTCCTTGCTTAACTAAACATCCCTACCTTGAAATGCTTTATACCCCTGTACAGTGGGATGATTTGTTCCTGACCTCTCAATAAGCCTTCTAAAAAGACTACAGTCTGCCCATAAAGATGTTATTAACTATATCAGCAAAAGAACAAAAGATACAGCATCAAATCTTTGCTGTATTTTTCTGAGATCCGAGCTACAGCAAGGGTTAAAAATTCTGCAAAGGCAAATACACACAAAAAAATCTTGTACATAAGTTATAACTGAAGTTACTATAGATCAACTTACAAGCCGTCACTGTAATTATGTTGCCATCTCTCACCCCATCTCCTACGCCTTCAATGAATAGACATTCTTTGCTTTTGAGCTGAAAGCTCTTGTGGCAGGAACAAGTTGAATGAATTGAAAGGTTGTTTTTGACTCAAAACAGTGCAAACTGAAGAAACCAGTGTGAGACCTCCAATTTAGCAGCCTACACTGAGGATAATACTTTACACATCAACACTTTCAGTATTATTCTTTAAAGGTGGGATTGCTTTTCCTTGATATAAAAGACTTAATACGTTTTTACCACTCTGCAAATGATCACTTTGAGAAACTTGATGATCCTACTTTTGCCTCCAGGTTGAAAAGGGAGCTGGTTCATCCGTCCCCTCTCAGCCTTCTTTTCTCAAGGCTAAACAGACCCAGTTCCCTAAGTCTCTCTTCATAGGGGAGATGCTCCAGGCCCTACACCATCTTAGTGGCCCTCCGCTGGACTCTTTCCAAGAGATCCCTGTCTTTTTTGTACTGGGGAGCCCAGAACTGGACACAATATTCCAGATGAGGCCTCACCAGGGCAGAGTAGAGGGGGAGGATGACCCTCTACAGTCACATCTATAACAGAACATTCAGGACTTTTCTCTCTTTTGAATGAAAAAGACAATTTTCAAGGAGAAAGAAAAAAAAGAAAAAGAACTATTCTAAACACTGGTCTAAAGAAAGAAACAATTCAGGCTTTAAAAAAAAAAAAAAAAAAAAAAAAAAAAGCCAAGAATAAGAAGCACCACAGAATTTCTGCTTTAGCAATTCATACATACAGAATCAAAAATGCATGTATTTCTGAAAAGTGTGAATAATAATAACACTTGTCCAGCCAGGACTGAAAGATAGAGAATCTTCTAAGAGAAGTAAAGTGTCATCTTCCAGACTAGTCCAGAAAAGACGATAAAGTGAAAACTGATATAAGTTTATCTGACATTCTTAATGCAAGAAATGCGTCTCCATCCACTGATCAATGTCAGTGGGGCTTTTCCTACCTGGGAAGACAAAGACTGGTGTTCTACTTCTCCAGATCATGAACATTCAATTCTTTCCAACTAAGAAGGAATAGCAGTTGAAGCCCTTACAGCCTTTTCTCAGATCTCAGGACTAAAGAACAACAGTCTTCAAAATACAGAGCACCACTGATTCATGAGGTTGTTTGACAGACCTCATGATAATTATGTTTTTACCAGTAGCTACTAGTAACATGCCATTCATTATTCAAGGTTCTCAGTTATGCTTGGATCATTAGTTTTCAAAAGTACAGAAAATATTTAAAATTAGTAGTCCAAAGTCTTCTCAATATTAGGTTAAATTGTGTCTGTCAAAAATCAAGGGAGAATAAGACAAGAAAACTCCACAGAACACAGTTTTAATCTTTCAGTATGTATATTAACACTCAATATGAGTCGCTCCGTTTTCAGTAGATGCAAATTAAAACAAATGAGACAACAGATTGCACTGAGCACTGAAGTCATGGGGTTGATGTACAAAGAAGCTGAGGCCCACAATGCGATAAACTGTTACTACATGACCAGGAGCACTATGCCAGTCAGCAAGCATTTTGAGAGCTTCATAGATAATCCACTGGCCAGCTCCACAGAAAGCAGTTGTGTAGTCTTAGATAGCTAAGCAAAGGCAATACCCTACCACTACCTTATGAGTTGCTGACAATGCTGATTCAGAATGATTCTACAATTGACAATCAGGTTCTACGCTGTCAGAGAAAGACCTAGAAATGAGCGAAAAAATTCAAATGGTTAATATAAAAGAACATTTTCAAGTCTTGAAGCAAAAACATCCTTGAGCTAGAAAATAAGATATTTTCATACCCTGCCAGAGTCCAAAAGCTTAACAAAAGGTTTCTGTTCCAGAGTAAGAAATCAACAAGTTTCTTCAATGAATAACCATGAAAGTTATCACCACAGAGTAATCAAGAGCACAGTTGCTTGGAAACTTGCTCAGTATGCAAGAGATTCTATTCTGTTGAATTCCTCAATTTGTTTGAGCCAAAAGCTGAATCTGATCTGAACCTCTTCTACAGACAGAGCAAGGAAACAAACCAAATTACCGGCCAACCAAAAGAATTTCACATTGAAACGACAAGGAATTTAGTAGAATTCTTTCCCTTAAAGAAAATAAATTATAAAAGTAGGTACATTTTGGAAGTAATCTTAACAAAGTGATTTTTTAAAAAAATAGTAAAATAATTGATCTTAGAAAGGGAAGTATTCCTTTATTATTATCAAAATGGTTCCATTCAGTAAGTTACAAAGGGTAGGATCCTTGCCTGGAGAGATACAGCTCTGGCAAGCAGAAGCCTTTGATGAGCTTCCAGCTAACCGCTCAAGAGGCTTCTTTAGGGCTCCCACTGTTGTAAAACAGCATGAGAGAAAGTTACTCTGTCCACAAGGTCTCATGACAGACTCTCAAGACAATCTTGTTTTCAGAGAGTAATGATCTGGCTATCACAAGCTCCTAGTATTTTTTCAGCCCTGAGCTGCTTTTGCTATGTTGAACTTCATGTAACTCTCGTAAGTAAAATTGTCAAGGGCCTGACTGACTCATCTAACCACTGAGGATAAAATGCGGTATCCCAAAGGAACACAGTGTTAGTACTTCTCCAGCTGAGAAACTGTAGTGGCATTTGCTCAAGTACTTCTGCTGCTGTATTTCCTATAATTACTTCTTCAAGCCCTAATCTGTTTTCATTGGTATAGGTCCATGGCTAGCAAGGAAGCTATCAATGCTTCCTTTGGGGAAAGCCGGAATACAGCTTCACACAAAGAGGCTTTTAAATAAATAGCGCACTTTGCAGACCAATTGGCACATACTCAATATATGCTTCTATTTTGGTAAGTGTCACTGAAAAGATGTTAGCAGAATTCTGCTCCTTTCCTCTGGAACATCTCCTTAGACTGAGTCAGGCCACTTAAAGTGACCTGCATTACAATTTCTGCCCCAAATATTACCCTAGCTAGATAAGTAGACATCAGCACAAACGTAATTCTTTCTGCTGCTTCCCTCAGAGATCATACCAGTCAAGGCCCGATCGAAGGCTTGTGTCTAGCTAGCCAATTGCTCTTCAGGCACATAAAACAGATGGGTTATGAGCTGCTGGATACTGAAAGAATTAGAGAGAAAAGAATGGATATTTTAATGTAAATACACCCCTGAAAATCCCCAGCAAAAGGCAATTGTTCTTACTGGCAGGCATTTCATCTTGATACTGGATCACAGCCACTGCTGGTTCAAAGGCCGCTACACTGATAACTCAGAATTGGTTGTCCAGTTCATTCCCTATCCTAAAAACTCTTCCAGATATCTGAAATTTCCCAGTCCATTCAAAAGTCATGTAAGAGGCAGCCAAGATGGCAGCTGAACAAATTAGGCTAAAAGTCTGCATGGAAGCCAGCAGTTCCCAGAATACAGATCTTCCTTCTGTATTTCATTCTTCCAAAGCAGACCAGAGGACCACAATTTCTTATGGAAACATTAATCACTTCAAACAATCAGAATCCTTGAAGATAAATAACCCTAAGTAAGTAGGGGAGAAGTGACGTTTTCAGGTTTATTTCAGTTGATTGAGCAAGCATACATCAGCTGTGTCTTTTGTGGAGCACAAGGGAAGACCTGAACAAGATCATGTACAGTAGAAACATTACTCAAAATGTTTTTTCTTTGCATGATTTCATGTAGAGTTAGTAGGGCAAGTGAAAAAATAAGCCAAATTAAAGAACACATTTAGCCAAGAGTTTATGTGAGGCCAAACTAGATCTCTACCCGATCTGTGAAACAGAAGAAAACTTAAATGACTGGCTACTTATGAGTAATTATCACAACTATTATAAAAAGATTGTTAAGAGAATTTTGGCTGTTATATAATTATCCTGTGGGTCACCATCTGTCTTTAAGTCTTCATAAAACTAAACATATGTTGTTTTTACCAACTGCTGTAGTAGATTCACATTCTCATCCTGCTTACGTGCTGCAACATGAAAAGTCTATTCATATCACTGGGAATGTATTGGAGCCAAATATCAAACTGTGCTGTGCAAGCAGGTTGTTTTGAAAGCCAGGACACTTCGTTGAGTGTTCAACTCAAAACTCTGTGCCTAGCACAGAGACCTTTCACTAACTCAGCACTTGTTTTACGCATTGCTTTGCTGCAGCTTTCCTTTAGCAAAAGAGATACAATCAGAAGTACTGAGGAATACTTGCATTATTCTTAGCTTCCCGCACCTTCCAAATTCTGGAAAAACAGCTCTGAGTTTTAACTGATCAAAGAGTTCCTACCTATAAGCTCCTGAGTCAGGGTTCCTACTTCATCCCTTTAGGCAAGGTGGTAATTGTGAAAACACCCAACGCTGCTCAAATGTGTGCACTCCTTTTCCTCCCAATAAATACCACATACATGCTCCAGAGGGTTTCAAAGTGATTAAAGGAGAAGGAACATGCAGCACATCACTTCATCTGCATCCTACCCAGCAGATCAACAAAAGTTTGAAGATGACTGTTCAAGTGGTGGTACTTGAATTACCACAAAAAAGCCACCGCTTTTCTTCCCAAAAGCACGGCTTTGGGAGAGTAGCTAGAATTTACCATAGTCACTAGGCCAGCTACAACATGATTAAATGCAGTAGGGCATCCCCCTTGCCAAATGCTCACTAAAGTAGTAAGAATCTCAGAACCTGCACTTATTTTCATTTTTATAAAAAATTTGCCAGATGACCACTTTTTCAAGTAATGTCTAGCAATTAAATATGATGACTAGATAGAAGTAAAATTACTTTAATTAAAAATCTAATAAACTTTTGGTTGAGCACGATACTTGAATTATTAACAGATGTTAGAGACTGATGACAAATCCCTCAAATATCAGTCACATATAGAAAATTATCTACATTCCTTTGAACAAAGAGGTGCCATACAATGCACCGGATTATATAAATGAGTAGAAAAAAACAGTTACTTGATTCCAGCACTATACCCTTCAGGGAAGAATTCTTTTTAAATGTATACAGAGCCACACATAGTAACAAATACTGCTGCAAATTATCTTCATGAGCCATCAGCTTCAGGTCTGAGGAATACACTCACAGGGCTTAGTTTGTGTAGCCACATACATGATTAATGAGTGTTTTTAAAAGCAACATTCCATTCAGCTGAGAAGGAAAGACGCCCTGTGTGCAGGAACAGCACCCAGCATGCTTTTGTTCTGCAGGAACAAAAGCAAGTTATGAGTATACAACCCAAGGACAGAATAGGAGCTAAGCCTGCACTGGGTGGGCAAGCAAGGCTCTCAGGCTACTTGGAATGGTTTCCATCTAACACTAACTCAAAATGCTACAGTTTCTGTGTCTACCATCAGGTGGCACAAGACCGTCCAGTGCTCAGCACAACTTGCAGGTTACAGTTCACCAAGTCTTAATGTGAAAAACACAGAGCTGGGTTGCAATGGGAGTTTACTGAGTGGCTACAAACCTTCAAGCTGTGGAGATGCATTCCTTTAAGGCACTGAGTCACCTGGTCCCAAGAGACCCCTTACTCATGACACTGAGCAGCATGGAAGAACCCAACCGATCCATATGCTATTAGGGTATCTACCCCATTAAGAGATGCTTCTGCCAAATCTCTATTAATTCCTTCTCTCTTCCTGAACCCAAGTCAGATTGTAATTTCTTTTGCAATTCACTACTCCAGGAGTAAAGAGGAGTACAGGATAAGTGGAAGAATTTCTTTGAATCGTTCTGGGCACCGACATCTCCTTGTCAGGATTCTTCAAAATCTAAAGGTAAAATAATCTAGTAAAGTTTCATTAGCCAGACTACTGATACACTAAATGCTTACAGCTCTATCAACAGTGTTGTGGCTGGGAGTAGGAGATGGGTGAAGTAATAACTGTATATCCAATGCATCCAATGTGCTTCAGCATTACATCTTAACTCACAAAGCAGAAATTTAATATACTTTCAGCTCTGTAATCTAAAGAGCTAAGAGAACTCCACTTGTGAGGGAGCTGCCCAAAGTAAAGACACAAACCCAAAACCCTACAGACAAGATTATCTGCAAGACGACATACTATTTTTCAAACACCTTTGCTATTAACGCTAACTTTTCCTGCATTCATTCCTTTCTAAGAGATCTGATGTAACTTCCCCTTTTGCTCTCAACTGAAATAAAACTGATAGCAGAAGACAGCATTCAGAGCAACACTCATCTCTACCTAAGGTTTAATGAGTAACGTGAAACCATTTAGAAAGTTTCTCAATCAATGAGCAATCAGCACTGGCAACTGGATAAATTTAGGTTTCTCAGATCATATTCCACATAGGCTTCATTCTCAGGTACAATTACACTGACATACTATGAAGCAAAGCCTCTGGAACAGAAACTGTTTTGTGAGGAGGGGAACTGAAAAAAACCCTGTTCCACTACCTGCAATTTCCCTTCAACTCTGTAGCTGATACAAAAAAACATCAGCCTGCAACCTATAATTCATTCTTGAGTTCACCTTTATCTTATACCTTGCATTAGATTTCTCAGTTTCAAATGCAGTAATTTCTGCACCACTTAGCTGTTTTCCTCCTACAAAATGACTTTCTTCTCAAAGTATATCCTTATAGATCATGTACATTGCATAAATACCTATTACAGTGCAATAAGGACCATAAAACCAATAGCACATCTCCCTTACACAGCGAACAAAGCAAGGAGTTAGACTACAACTACAAAATCACTCTTCATATCACCATACTGCAAGTACTACAGAAAGCCAGCAAAAAGCAAAATGAGGTATTTCACAAGTACATTGACACTATCAGGCAACTTTCCTCCAGGAAATTATTTGATGAAGTTATCCAACATAACTAAAATTACTGAATTTATCATTTTAGAAATGCTTGTCTATCCAGTGTTTGGCACCCAGCTGTATGGTTTTCAAGCAAAAACATTTGTGCATCTGTTACACACTTTAAAAAGCTGTCTTCAGTGCTGAAACACGCACTCCAGTTTGATCAATAAGAACTGAAGTACAGCAACATTTCCAATGCTTGACTAAAATCATCTCCAGTAAATGAATGCCGGAAAACATTACTTCAGAAACAAATCTATTGTTAGAAATGGTTATTTCTTTGTCACTGGTTACTCTCGAAGTATTTTGATCGATGCTTCTTTGTTGTTCTTCAAATCCCTACAGGTTACTCAAAGAGGGTAGAAAACAATTTATTTGAAACAGAACCTGAATTTCAGCTTTTGCGAAGGATTTAAAAGCATTCACCCAAATTCACTATTATGCTGTCATGTGAAGCAGGCTTCAGTAATCTCCTATGAAGCAACTCCTAGCAGACTCAGAAGCACAGCCTCTGGGAGTAAGTGGGACTCACTCCACTTGATTAAAGAAACCTATGCACTACAAAAGCAAGAATAGCAGCCTTCTCACACACAGGTAGCTCTGCTGCTTGTGTCAGAATAATGAAGTTTCACTACATCACTTCCCAGCTGTGGTGCTTCTTGAGTTCTGCCATGAGCAGCTAAGAGTGGTTTGCAAGGGTGACAGAAGAGTTTTGGAGGTAAAAGAAAAGTACACGTAATGAGATTTGGGTGAACTCAGAACTGGAGATCGTGGATGAACTCAAACCTGGAGATTGTGGATGAACTAGCAAGAAAACCTTTGCAACAAGAAATAAAATGTCATCTGCTTCTTGAAGAACACAGGGTTGTGTGCCATGGAACATCCTTACAGAATAAGTACATTGTTAAGGACAGGGTGGGAACACAAGATGCAAAGCTGATCAAGGAAGCACTGAAAAGGAGCAACGCATAAATCAGCACAAATAACATCCTCTGCTTGAAGTACAGGCCGAAGAAAAAGGTTATATACCATCATCAACAGGCTTGTGTGTCCCCATCCTGCTCAAAGAGCTAATAAAAGTGAGTTGTGTACCAGGTATACAGAATCTCTCTTGGCAACATTCATGAATTTATTTCCCATGCTACAAACTTCACTGGAACAAGGAACAAGGTGAAAACACTGATGCTGCTTATGAGCCGGCATTAACATTGTAAGTCACCACATTGCTACACTTATCTGTCAAGAACTGTTCCTGTTGAATATTGCATGGCTGCACCTACTTCTCCAAGCCCATCTCCTGTTTGCTTCTCTCAAGGTATGTGATTTCACATCTTCTGTGAGAATGCAGGATAGTTATTCTCTACTGCTATATCAATTTTTTTTCTATTAAAAAACTATAATTCATCATGAATACATGTATCATAATGCCATCTACACTCCAGTAAATTCAAAACACTGCTTCCCAGTAACGATCAAATGATAATGGTAAAAATGCAGGTCAAGGTTAAAAATGCAGGTCACATCCAGCAAAGCTCAAAGCAGGCTGCAAAACAATGCTGAAGTGCAGAGATTTTCATGGTATGTAGACCTGCTGATCTACTAAGATGAAGCAGACAACAAAATGAAAGCTCAGTGTATAATTACACTAATACATAGCAATTTACTTGAGAGGAAGAAGGATTAAGTAGTCCTGCAACTTGTATTAAATGGAGGGGAAAAACAATTGAGGATGAACAAGGAAGTACAGTTTAGATAGATGAAAAGTAAATGAAGCAAAGTAGATTTAATACTCACATTAAAAACCACTGTCTTCAATAGACTTGTCAAATATCCATCAATTATCACATCTGCATGCAAAATAAGCTCTCTGAAGTTTTTAACATTGCACCATTGCATTTAGCTTGCAAGCAGAAAACCCTGACAACAATACAGAGCAGTGCCACTACATTTCTTCATGATTGATCTTGATTCTCTTCATATTACACCCAGCTGAAACTCACTGCAATTTTTCTAGAAGAGGCTTCTCGAGACAGCCTAAGAATTACTATAAGGGGCAGGATTTTCTGTCTTACTCTTCGAGGAGTTACAGACTAATTCAGGGATCTCCAGGAAGCACTACAAGACAGTATTACTGCATGAAGATAAGCAACTAAAGAGCTGTAATAACCAAGTACTTCAAAACAAAGCACCAGGCATCATTCACACCTCATTGCTTTCTTGCATATCTCTTCTACAGAGACTAGAATGCACTTGACAATGATCCAGATGCACATGCAGCACTAAGTACAGCTAAAGTTTTGATGAACATACCACAGTCATCAACAGTGAGGAAAACAGAGTCAGCACACTTGGGAGGAGTCCTTCTTTTCTGCTTCTCATACCACCACAATGTCTGTCCCAAGGGGAACACCAGTAAGGAAGGTAATCTCTAGCATGCACTGACACATCCAGTTCACTCATTCTATTCAAGCCCACTAACACCACAGCTGCTGCGAGAATATATTCCCATATCATTGGTGGCCATTCACTTCAACAGCAGCCACTGCTTGACATTCTGCTCACCAACAGTTTCAATCCTTCTGTGCACCTGAATTCAAACAGTCTAGAGAAAAGCTAATATAGCAGTGAAGCTTTAGCAGATTTGAGAAACTCCCTCTACAGCATCCTCTCCCACATTTCCAAGTGTACAGCTCACTTCTCCACAGTCTCTAGGCATACAGGCCATGAAACACAGCTCACAGAAACAGCCCGCAGAAGTTAATTTTGCTTTTGCTTATAAAGCTGCAGTGAGTAACAAAGGGAATGGGAGGCAAACAGAAAACATGCTGTGATAAAACCACCAGGGTGGAATGACATTTAGACTGGATCTAGGCTTTACATGTAGATCTGTTCCATTCTACCCAGAGACACAGCACAGATCTTCTAAGTGGAACCTCTTTAAAACCTCTTTAAAAAAAAAAAAAAAAAAAAAAAAGTATTTGAATAGTTTCCTACACTCACATTATTGAATTCATGATGAAAGCATACTGAAACCAGATTCAGTTGCAACTTTCATGTAAGTGTGAAGTATCCTAATGCTGCATCAGAGCTGCTCTGAGTTTTACACAGCACTGTGGAACAGCTAACATGAAGAACATACAAAGCAACAACTCCTCTGCAAGTTTCACTTCCATTAGAAGAACTGATTCAAATAACAATAACCAGATGCTCTGGTTATGTAATGAACTCTTAAGACCTTTCCATGTATATTTTCTACCACAGACCCCATCTGAAGTACCACACTTGGTTGCTCTGCAGAAGAGGCTCTGTATTCATGTACACAATCAAACACCACTTCACACAAGCACCTCAAATAGACTGAACTACAGAATTTTCATACTTGCATAAAAGTGCTCTGAGAGCAGCAGTGGATGTGCACTGTATGCACTGTTAATAAAAGAAAACCCACACCACATAAATGAAATCAATAAATAAGGTACTGAAGATCCAACAGATGGAAATTTTTGATAGATTGAGGTTACAATCGTTCTCAGCCTTCCTCCCAATTGCTTTGGGAAGTGGCAAGAAAAGACAATGCAAGCACTGACTTTGGTCATGAGAAGGCAGTAAGCATTTTGAAAGAAATCAGCTTGCAACAATGTTAACGAATGTACCTTCTGAACAGAGCCTTATTGTACATGTGGAATGCTGCAGTTTGCCACGGTCACTGTTCAAAGGCTTTAGTTTACCTTGGAATAGCAAGGAAGATCCTCCCTGCCACATGCTTGATTGGCCTCATGATTTAGTCAGTGCACCCACGGGTAGCCAAAGCATTGAGTTCTTGCCAATACCCTCCTACAGTCATTGGGAAACAGCAAGCTCATCAGCAACTTCTCATGACTGGTTTGGTCGTTCACATGCTGATTATTTACAACACAAAGGGACAGTTCGACTACAACTTACTGGCTTAGGTCACACAATCTAGATATTTTACTATTTAAAGAGATTTGATGCACAGACCTATTTTTCTCCCTCTCTTTAAAGGATTGAAAAACTATTTTGGATGTTACAATTGCATGAAAATTAGGGGCTTATGTTCTGTGTTGAAACTTGAAGTTGTTTACCAACTATTAAGTCTAGCTAGGAAAGTCTTGCTGGGTGTGCACATCAGCCAATAACATCAACAGTCCCACATGTACCCAGGACTCACAGGAGTTCAAGATCACATCAAGCACAGCTGCTTTTACAAGAATCTTAATCATTCCTTTACAGAGATTCTAAAAACAACTGTGTCTTCAAATTTGGTTTCAGTTTGAGCATGTTCATTAGTAACCAATGAAGAGTGCAGTGGCATGAAACATGTCTTTCAATATAGTGTCCCAGTAATGTCTCTATACAGAAAAAGTCTGCACATGAAGAGACTTGTAATACATTTGTTGCTAGTATTCAGCCATACCTCCAGTTCTCTCACTGGACGCAGTCTCAATACTCACCCTGGTTATTTCAGAACTTTACTATTTTAAAGTCTTCCATTAGATTTTTTGAAGACTCATATGCGCCTTCAGTGCAGTTTATTATCAAAAGGTACTGAGACATTTGAAAGATATAACCCCTGGGGGAAGGCAAAAAGCGTACAATATATCCATATTACTGGCAAATACAGTTAAAGAATTAGCTCAGCTGAATTACAAATCCAGAAACAACAACAATAACACAAGCTTCATTCCCTACCACATCTCCTTATTTTGCTCACCTTTCTAGAAGGCTCATGATCATATGTAGCCTAACCTAACCTCTTAGCAACCTAAGATCTGTGCTACACAGATTTATCTCCTCACTGAACCATTCTCTTCTCAAGGCACTGAGGACTGAGAGAAAAGGAAAAAGATCAGGATAGCTATTAAAGCCAGAAACAATAGCAAGAAATAAATGAAATATCAAAGCATTAAGGTGCAAACAACCCATCCACAGCAAGCCAGAGCAACCAAAGAGACACTGCCTGCAGCACACAGTTCAGGTCACTGTGAGGGATGTCATTGAGAGATTGTCTTCACATGCTACACACTCAACTTCTTCAAGCAGTTCAGAACAAACAGATGAAGTTACAAATTACAAAAGGTACAGCTTTATGCAACATTCCCCATGGATCAGAGGTCCCTCCATGAGAGCTTTTGAAGCTACGATGTGAAAAGAAACTGCACTGTACTTTCAAAACCAAGAACTCACCTCCTCTGTCACACACTACCAAAAGCTCACAGATACAAAGCAAATTGGAGGAGAAAGGGATGGGTCTTCTCCAATTCAGCTTCACTCCTCCCACTCATTCTCTTTAGTTGATCATTCAGTTCACCCAGGATTACCTACTCCAGATCACTCCCTCATTCATCCCTCAGTCACCACTACTAAAGAAACCATCAGTTTATTTTAGTATGCCCAGAACAGGAACAGATGCACTAGTTTCACTAGAGAAGCTACTACAGCACAGAAACTTAGATACCACTACCAAAGAAAATATAAATACATCAGGGTGTTGCACAGCCAAGTGAAAATAACACACCCTTGTGCCATTCTGGTCAGTAAAGATGTTGAAAACTCCAGTTCTTTCCTCTTTAAAGCCTTTCACTAACAGAAGAACAATGCTTTCAGACAGGCAACAGTCTCCATTCTCCATACAATAACTGTTCTCTACTATATCAAGGCATTTGTTTCCTAGGAAACATGAGGAAAAAAAAGTATCTAGCATGTTAAATATGCAGATAAATTAGGTCACATCAGCCACATTTCACTCAATGGAGCAAAGATTTCACAACTCATATTTTGGAGCACAGCATTAGTTTGCCAGTAACTACTCAAAACTAACCAAGCTTTATTCTTCATTGAGACCTCTGAAATATGCTGCTTTTAACAACTAACAAGGAAGAGCTTCAGTGAGAAAGTACGTGCTGCTTAAAATGCCAAGAAAAGATAGATTCTTAATGCAAGTGTATTTGTACCAGACAGATACCTGCAAAGCCTTCCAAATTCTGAGCAAAGCAAGTCACATGAAACCAACACCTGTTATTCCAGTCCAAAAGTTAACTAAATGCTAGGCAAGTTTTCATCATGATTATCTATAGCCTGTAAGAGAACTAGCCAGAGTAACTGTCTTCTTAACACACAAACCAGGCCAAGCCTCCCATAGGAGGATGGTGAGGAAACAGAACAGAGCAAATGGCACTTTTGAATAATTCCTCTCAGTGTCCTGCAGCAGTTGTTTGCCAGGTTTTCTTTAAAAAGAGAAAGGGTCCAGCGAAGGGTGAACAGATCAGACTCAGAATAGACACAAGTGTTTTTTCTCTTTTTCTTAAGAAGCCCTCAAATTCCCACTTGCTTCAAGAGAATTCTTATTTTGGAGAAGAAAACCAAGGTGGCAAACCACAAGATAATATTTTTAATAATTTACCTTTTATTATTACACTTTAATGACATTACAAGCGTATGCCAGGTGAAAAGGGAAAGCATCTTTATCTGTTATTTACAGCACCTGCAGTAGTACCCACAGGCAACATAGGCAAGTACCACTAACCCAAACCAAGCATAACAAAAATCAAAAACTTGTAGTCAAGCCTGCATGACAGCATGGCAATCTTCTAGCACAATATTAAATGAACAAAGCATCCTGTGTTGCAGAAGGACCATGCCAGCAAGCCTAAAAACTGTCAGCTGGATCATACCAGTATCATTTTCCAGAATAATGAATTCTGTACTACAGCTACGCGCTCCCTTTCTGACTCTGAGCTACTGCTAAAGAGTCTCTTCAGCTCATATTAGACAGTGAGCTGTAACAGAAGTGCACTGGTCACAGCTGAGAGCAGAATGAATATTGCCTGGTAAAAAAAGCTATTTATATTGCTCCTACAGCCTTCACAAAGCTTGTGCATCAGCAGGCCTGTACAGTCTACCAAGTACTTCAGGTACCGCTCCTCATTTTCGAGCCTGCAAAAGAGACGTAGCTTGAACATCAAAGGCAGGTGCCCTCATGACCTCTCAACATCTGTTTTGTTAGCCACAGTATTAAGTAGGAAAAGGATGCAGACACATTGCTCAGTCCTCTTCCTCACCTTTAACAGATAACACAAACAAAGCTATGTCAAAAGTTCAGGGAAATGTTATTTATTTAATCAGCTGAGGAAGGACAGGAAGGAGCTTTATATAAAAGCCAATCTTCTGAACCCAAAAGAAAGTCCAGTGGAACTGGTGCACATTCAAAGATGATACAATCCCAGAACCAAAGAAAGAAGTTAGCAGCATCAGCTGGCAGAAATGGTACAGTTCCTACAACTAAATTGATGACTCCTCAGCAATCTCTCTGGATGTCTTACCACACCTTATACGTTTTCTACCACAATACTGATTTGGGCTGATCATCATTAAGCAGAAATCCTTATGCCTTAGTATCACCATAGTCAGAAAGCCAGTGCACACAGTATTTCTCATTCTCTCCATGGTGAAAATATGCATGTATGACTAAATGAGACTGCACATGTATTCATTCAAGAGAATTATCTGAATTACTGGCATTTGTTCATTGCTTCCAGATTTGAGAAAATGAACACAAAGAAACCTCAGTAAAAGCTTTATCCTAAACCATTTCAATCTATTTAGCGAATCACCCAAACTGAGCAAGAGTAATCAGCTCCTCCCCGTCTAACCCTGAAACAGTATAGTTCTACTCTGAGCAGTGGTTACCAAATATTAATTGAAATCACTGTAAGAAGTGGAAAATGCCGTAAAATTCATTTGTTAACAGTCAAAGACTCAAGAAGATACTGTGAAAGAACTCCCCCTGCACACTCTCCTTTAAAATTAATTAACTGCACTGTTCACCCAGGGGAATCTGGGTTAAAAAGAAGAAAAGCAGCAATTTTCCTCTGGTCTCAGAAGACCGTTCACCTCAGTGCCAAGCTTTAAAAAGAGGACTTTCTGAGACTCTGTGTCTGCCACCACACATGAAAATGGAATAAAGAAATGTGAACGTTGACCCTGCTTCTTTTGCATACACCTGAGTATTGCATGTAGCTGCAACAGGCATCAGTGAAGATGTTCCAGATGTCTAATATGTGAGTGGGGGAAATGGAAACTGAGCCCAAGAAGCAGTACCACATTAGCAGGCAGTCTGGCGAGGCCCCTGTTTCATTAAGCAGAAAGGAAGCAGTTAAAGCACTAAGCAGTTGACTCCAGAGGTATTTTGTTCAAAGACATTAAAATAAATCTGATTATGAAGGTAGTAATGGCATTTTGTTCTCGTTAAGTCAAACTGGTAGATATAATAGCAATTCCATGGTTGGTCCCATGATTATTTCCAAATATTACTGTATGCTTATACAACTTCCACAACTACTGTGATTTCATTAAAGAAAAACTTTAAAATGGGAACAATTGTCAAAGAGCCCTCACGTCACTCAGCAATCTGTGATTAGCGTGCAACACAGACTTCAGTGTGCTGTATAATCAATGAGAGATTCCTATCTACTTCAGTCTATGACTGTTTTTGATGATTGTGGCATTTTCTGCTACTTTTGAAGGTTTCACCTAATTCTTTTTCATCTGAACTAAGCCTTGCAAATTAGGACTCTTCTTCCACAGTACACAAAGGCTGTGCCAGTGGTTTCTAGGTTTTCTAAGTGTTTAAAGTCCACCCTTGTCCAGTTCAACCCTAAATAAGTCTCTACAGTAAATAAAATTGATAGCCATGCTTAGCTTCATTGAAGAAAAAGGTCTGAGAAAATGTTGTCAAGTTATTGCCTCACTGCATCACCTACAATGAAGTACCCTAACATACAAGTATACTGAGCCAAAGAACATCTACTATGCCTGAGACATACAGGATAAAAACATACATAAAAAGAGACCCACTCACTGCCAAAAACCCAAATACATGGCTTGGTCAGGACGCCCACATAAGCAACCTTGTGGCATTCCACCCTCTCATCACGTTTTCCCCTGTGCCCTGTAGGAATAATACAGCCCCATCAGAGAAAAGACTCCACTCACTGCTGAGCCTTCAGTCACAGGCACACAATGGCAATATAATGGTTCTTCTGTTTCTAAAACTCTACATGACCTCATGGGAAGAAGGGGAAATAAACTGGGCCTGTATCTGCAGCATACATAGAAAGAACAAAAATAGGATTTGAGCTTCTGATGAAACCCACGTTGGTAATTCTTTTCTCTACAAGCTGCTTGGACACTCGAGTACATAAACCATTTGGAGTGGATTGCCACATCTATTCAGCCCAGCATTATGACAGTGACTGATATAAATGCAGAGGAAATCCCTAAGAGAAAAAAAAAAGGAAAGCCAAGTGAAGATGATGTAGAAGGTCTGATTTGCCATTGCGGTGTCAGCCAAGAGTGGCCACAGGAGACCTTTGTATTTTAATTTATGCTCTCTCAGTCAGGCTGAGGAGCAGCAGCTGCTGCAGCGAGCAGCAGAGAACGTGTGGCTGTCAGCAGAGCAGACAGGAGGGCAGTCCTTATGCCCACTGCCCTGTGGAGAGAAGAAAGATAGCGGGAAAAGATTTCCCCAGCAGGGACCCCTCACTACAAAAACAGATTTCAACTGGCAAGAGCAAAAGCTCTTCAGCATTCCTCGGAAGCAGGAAAATAGAACAAGGAAGGAAAGAAAGAAAGAGAGAGAGAAATGTAACATCTTAGAATATACTGCTTACACTGGATGTTATCAATAGGAGCCATGTATTCCAGCAACTACACCTCTGGAATTATTTCTAATCTCAGTCATTAAATCCAGCTTGCAAAGGTCAGCTTGTTTCTCATTCCATAGAATCTATCACACTGCAGAGCAGGGTATGATGCAAAACTGTTACACATTGAGCTGCAAAGGTGGAGAGGAAATCAGAAAGAAAAAAGAAATTCCCACACTCAAAAAAAAATTAAAAACAAAAACCAACCACCAAACCCTGCCAGCTAAACTAAATAACATGATAAGCTTTAAAGTGTTTTGTTCTATTGTCCAAGTTTTCATTGAAGTACTTCTAAAATAGATCCCATGCAGCAAATAAAAAAAGACGTCAGCTTGAACAGCTTCTGGACTGTTTACTCAGGTCTATACTTCTAAGCAAAGGTTTCCTACAGGAACAGGAATTTAGATTAAAATGTTTTTTACCTGGAAACCCAGTTCCTGTTGGGATCAGACCACAGACCCGGGAACAAGAACTTCCAAAGGCATTCAGAAGCACTCTTTTCTCAGTGAAAGTCTCAACACTCCAAGCTTGGTTATTTTCTCCAAGGCCAGTAAACTAGCTTAAATCTGAAATGCAGCTTCCACCTCTGCTCACTTTAAAGGATCTATTTTTTTTTCTTCCTAAAAGCATACACCATCAGGTAATCCAGTCCTTGCCTCCTCTTTGTTCAGCCAGATAGAAGTAATTCATCTATGCCATTTCTGCTCTTCCTCCCCTCCCACAAATACTGTGCAAGCAAACATGAAAAGTGTAACTTACTTACATCAGATGTCAGATGCTGTGGTATAATGGAAGATGACTTCTACAAAAAATGTCTTGATTAAAGAATACACTTGTGCTACAATACAATTTTGTGGGCTGTGGAATGTCATACCTATACAACACCAATGAGTTTGCTGTCCTTTCTGACCGCCAACTTACCTAATGCAACACATCAGTATCACATCCTGCACAACACCAACCTCTGCTTCAAAGAAAACCTAGGCAGCATTCCCCATAATACACAAGTTTGCTTACAGACCTCCTCAGGGCCCAGAGAAGGCACAAGCTTTCCACTTTGCCCAGAATCCCTGTACCACTATCAGGCAGCAAAGATCAGGACATCCTGTATGCTAAATATTGACAACTGTCACAACAACAGAGAAGAAAGACAAGCTTTGTGCATAAACAGAGCTGTGTTCCTTCCACCCAAGAAGATCTATTTAAACAAAAATAGCTTCTATCTAAAGCTTCTGCTTCAGAAAGGTAGACTGAAATCAGACCATAATGGATTATCACATGCAGGTTTAAACGAGACATTAAGAACAGCCAAGTTTGAAACAGTGCAGTATAAAGGACATTTGTACTACCTAAATAAGACTGCAACACAGATGCTTACAAATCTGTGAATCAGCCAAAGTGCTTAACTAAACTGACTGCCAACTACGTATTAGTTTTCCTTCCAAAGCACTGGATAGATGATATGGCTGAGCTTTCAGATACTAATAATAAAGACTTCAAAATAATTATGAAAGAAGTGAATAATCTGGTGCCCGCCTAAGAGTATCCTTCAGATTCATTTGTCAGTCACAAAGTTCTCATCTTTCACCATACAATTTTATTATTAAGTTAGTACCCACCAAAACCAGTGACAGAATAAAGTAATTGTGGTGGTGTAGGCTTGAGTGTTTCTTCCCTCTGGCAGGCAAGGCAACAGGTGGATGAAAAAAGACAGAAGTGTTGGTAACTACAAATCTACATTAAAAACTACCAACAGAAAAACTATTTATTACCAAGGCATAAGAGCAGGTACTACATATATTGCTGTTAAATATATCCTGGGCTGAAAATGGTTAATTCATAACAACTGGAGGAGCTGTGTAAAGATCCAACTAGGTCACCATCTGCGGACTTTGAACAGCAGCAAGCTTTTTCAGCTGTGACATCCAGCTGCAGTTTCCTTGGACTGGCATACTTACTTGGCTTTATACGCCTCCAACATTCATAATTCAACCATCTGAACTACTGAAAAGGAAAGCATCCAAAATTTTTTTCTCAGTGGTATTGTATGGAAAAGTCAGGGCTGAGAGAAAAGGTGTTTCAAGTCACATTTTTCAGATGCAAGACTTTCACTGCAGTTTCAAAAAGGGTAGGTTGATACATTCATCAAAGTTAATAGACTATAATCCTCAGAATGCTCTATTGCATGCTTGTTGGTACTCCAACTCTCCCTAAAGTAACCCAAGTGCAACAGAGAAAGAATCACAGAATCACCAAGGTTGGAAATTACCTAAAAGATCATCCAGTCCAACCGTTCACCTGTTACTAATAGCTCCCACTAAACCATGTCCCTCAAGAGTACAACTAATGCCCCAAAGAGTACAACTAAAAACTGGATGTCAAATATTTCATAAACTTAGAGATTTAAAGGGGCAACTAGAAAAAAATTCACAAATTAAAATCAACCTAGCAACTCCAAATACAAATAGTCATCAAAGTTCAAGATTTTTCCTCTTCTTGAAGGCAAAACATTGATCAGTAATTATAGCTATACCTGAATTTAAATGAATGTGTCACTACTTTATATATTCTTAGTAAAGTAGCATAATTTTGACAATGTCAAAGCCATCTTAAATAAGCACACAAACTGACACCCAATACTCACTTTGAAACTTCAGCTGTTACTTCTTTTGCTCCTGGTTTCTTTACCAACAATAATAAACTGTTCTGAATAGTTCACAAACAACACTTTCACAACCCCACCCTGCTCTCGCTCTGAACACTGAGAATTCATTTTGAAATCTCATAACAGTTTACAGAGACCAACCGTGAAGTCTGAACAGCTGGCATGATCTCAGGCTAAGCCAGAAAGAAGAATCTGTATTTAGAGACTTGCACATTCACCCCAGAGCACAAGAAACAAAAGAGTGGAACTTCATCAGTCTCCAGTGAAGCACACTGCAAATACCATTCCAGGCACATTCACAGTGTGTTATACCAGACATCCTTAACTGTATCGATAATTTTGTTTCCAGATCAATATCTTCTTGTAGAAACTGCCGCCCTTCAGATTTCAACATACCTTTCACCACTGAGGCTTTCCTAACTCAGTCTGAGATTGGTCTAAGGTATTACTGATACGTTCAGATTTAGAGTTAAAGATCTTGAGAACAACAGAGGCAGACAACACACCCACAGACTTAAAAGCTAATTAAGGAGAGATATTTTCAAGGGAAAACACATTGTTTATAAGGGAGTGTGGTGATAAGACAAGGACTGGTACTTTTAAAGTAAAAGAGGGTAGATTTAGATTAGACATGAGGAAGAAATTCTTCCCTTCATGAGCGGTGAGACAGAGAAGCTGTGGATAACCCATGTCTGAAGGCATTCAAGGCCAGGCTGGTGGGGCTTTGGGAAGCCTGATGTAGTGGGTAACAACCCTGCCCATGACAGGGGGTTTGGAACCACATGATTTTTAAGGACTTTCCCGACACAAACTGTTCTGCAGTTCTATGATGGTTCATTGCTTTTTTAGATGTGGGTCTGTCCATAGAAATTACCAATTATGTCAAATATTCAATGCAGGGTCAATGTTGGACACAAACGGTACTCACACAAAGCCACAAAGCTTTTATGCAAGGCAGTTAAACCAGTTGGTGGATTCAGCAGCAAAATGGCTCAGCAACTCCCAGAGGTCCCATTCCTCACTCTGATGGGTGCGTTTTCTCCCATCTCACCCTTCACTAGCCCCCCAGCTGCTTTATGAAGCTGCATTGTACACTGAATACAAACTGCTTGTTTTTGCTGGCAGATACACTGTCCTAGCTGCCCTTTTTTGACTAAAATGTAAGACCTCCAAATTGCCTTTGCATTGGACAGAGCTTCGAATGAAAAATATTCCTAAAGTTGTCTTTTCGTTACATCTTTCTTATCATTCAGAACACAGTCCATAAATATTTGAATACCTAGATATATAGATACATACCTCTTTAATTTGTCAACACACAAAATTAACAGAATCAAGACCATAAAACTGATCTTCGCAGAAACAGTTTATCAATTCCTTACTATTAAAACTAGTCTTCAGCTTGTTTTATTGAGTTGATGGTGCACTGAGATAATGCTTCTTTGCGCTCTAGAGAGAAAAGCGGGATTCTTTCCCTTAGGAAGCTCCCTTGCACCGAACTTAATGAAAAGGCAAAGCTCAGCACCTCTCCAAAACCTTGAACCAATTTTTGGATCTGCAGGTTAATGGTACGTTTGAAGATGCCTGACAGCAACTGATTAAGGATTCAGTGCAGCAGTTCAAATAATTTCTTGATCTCTCTTGGTGGTATTACCAGTTTATTAAAAGGAGGGAGCGTTAATCTTGCCTCTGTTCTGTGTTTTGTTTTATATATATGTATATATACACACTATCAATAAGAGTCTGATTTATACTTCTTTAAATCTTTCCTTAAAGGCAAAAAGAAAGGCTGGTTTTCCTGTTCTGTTGTTGCTTTGCGTTTGGGTTTTTGATTTGTTTTGTTTGTTTTTAGTAGTATTGCAACTATTGCAACTATTCCCCGACCATGGGAGTGTTCAAGAAATGTTTGGATGTTGTGTTGAGGGATATGATTTAACTGGGAAGTATTGGTGATGGTTGGACTGGACGATCTTCTAGGTCTTTTCCAACCTTGGTAATTCTGTAATTCTGTGATTCTATTGCTATTAGTAAACACTATTACTATCTACACATACTGTGTTACCATAAACTACAGGTCAATCCAGTAGTAGAAGTCAAATGCAGTATTCATCAGGTTCTGCTTTTAGACAGACTGTTTTTTCATTTTCTCTATCAATCACATAAATATAACCAAAGCTGCTCTGAGAAGTTCAGCTTCCATTTGACTATAAACTGGTTTTCAGTTTAGATTTATATACATAGCGACTTTTATGCTTTGTTTACAAGAATTCTTTTATTTGCCACATTAGCTTACTCAGACACCATTAGCAGCAATGGAACATATTTCATGCAGAATCCATTATCTTTAGCCTAAGATGTTGTTAAAGTTCAGAAGCCATTAATAAAACGTGGTGATTTCTTACACGGCTAATGGTAGACCACATAAGTAGTGGTACTTAACAGATGGGCATTAGTAGCTCCATTGGACAAGGATTTACCATGAAGCTGCTGCTATTACAAACATGTCTGGCAAAAGCCCGATTCAGTGGTCAATACTGTGCTGGAAATCACTGAAAAAAACAACAGTCACGGCCAACTTGCAGTCCAGAGCAGTGGGAAGGAATATAGCCTGCAGAAAACAGTGTTAAGCAATAGCTCAGAGTGTGTAAAGCTATTTCATGCAAACACATAACCTATCCAGCACTACAGGTATTAGGTTCACATGTAGCTCTTGTTATCAAGCAGAAGTTATCATTTAAAGGATCAGGATGGTCAGACAGATACTTACTCCAAGACATAAACCAGCAGAAGTGCCTGTCAGTCTCCCCTGTTCATGACCAAGTTTTTTGGTTAAACTAGCTTATTACCTATTTAGGTAATATATTTATTCCTATATATAGGAATAAGATCTTCACTATTTAGGCAGAGTAAAGTAAGGGCTTCAGCTCTTTCCAAAGTTTTTTTCCATGTTTTCTTTAGAGGACCTCTTGCAGTTTTCCTTCCACCTCCTTCTTTAATATTTCCTCTTTCAATCGACTGCTTGAAAACCAAAGGTCTAATTATGCAGCTGCCACCAAGCGATTCCTATTGAAGTCCACAGGAACTGCTCTTATGCAAAGGACAAGGCCCCAAGTATTTACAGTGCTGAAAGCCTTTGTGTTCTACGCCCTAAGTGGATGAAAGCAAGCTACGCAGGAGGCTCATTCAAAATTAATACTACATCAGGAAGTGGATGAGGGAAAGGGAAGGCACTTAGTAATTGATCCACTGTTTGTTTGCTGTGAATTCTGCTGTATCTTTGTGTACATATTTATTTTGGTTTGTCTTTCTGTATTTGGTTGTTTTGTTTTGTTTCAAGATAGAGAATTTTTAAACTAGGATAAAGTCCTATTAGCAAAACCGAGTGAAATAATGAGAGAGAGCTCCCTAAGTGGCACTATGATACCAGTAAATGCAGAAAAACATCTGCCCTGAAGGCAGCATGGAGGTGGAATAATAGGTTTCATTCAGGCAGAATTTGACTACCTTACAACTTCTAAAAGATTACATTCTCAAAGTTAAATACCTCCTGCGTTATCATTATGACATGGAGAGCTCTGCACTTCTGTTCATCCTGTGAAATGTTACAAGTCTCTTTTCTCCCCACCACTCATACAGAAGTCCAATTCCACCCCACAGTGGAGACAAAGTCCAGCCTCTCAGCCTATAAACACCTTAGAACTCCCTAACCTGGGAGTCTAAATGTACTCACACCAAAATCTGACACCACAACTGCAACATTGCTCTACCACACTCTATAAATGTAGTCTGTAGGCGTTTTAAGAACAGGGCACGCTGGCAGATTGGTACAAGGTGGCCTTTTAGAGAAAATGAAAATCTGACCCTTCTACACTAAGATCTAAATAAATAGCAGATCTCACTGAAGCTGACAGCTCTATGTAGGTACAAAAAAGTATCTACACCAATTCTCAAAGCACTTTGGACTTACTTAGGATGCATCTAAGGGGTGTATGAGCAGCAAACAGCCTTTTTGAATTTCTGTCCTTTACTGAACAAGCAATGTCACTGTGACTCTGAGCTTCAGAGCCTTTCCATGTGCCCCATCCATTCCATGTCACCTGATTCTACCTGGCTCACACCTACAGCAATTATTCATGAAGCTAAAATGTGAAATTATTTACATCAGAGACAGAGCAGTGGATACTGCTTTGATATTCATCAGGCTTGTGGATTGACACATCAACCAAGGAAACATTACCCACGAGGCACTATCTGGGAGGTCTTGCACCAACACTGAGGCTTCCTGTTTCAGAAAGAGATGCTCAGGTATCACATGGAAATGTGAAAAGGCAATGATTTATTATAACATAAAACAATCTGTTTGCCAAGTAAGAAAGACTGTCTTATAAAAGGATACCAAAAAAGCTAGCACTATTTGTTAACTACCGGACACTTTCCTGCTGACTTCTGGATGGATCAAGTAAGAGTCAGCAAGCAGCACCTATACAAAGGCCTCTCAGAGCACTGTGTTGATCATATAGGAGCTCCTGTGGGCTAAACAAGAGCATGAAACCCAGCTGACATTTGGGTTCCAGGAGAAAGAAGAACAGGTGCAGACAGAAAGGGGAATGCAACAGTGAGAAGAGGTATACAATATAACATGTATAATATGTTATAATGTAACATTTCCTGCTCTTCGGAGGGCAAATCATTTGCCACCCCTTCCAGGACACTGCTTTAACGTAGTACCTTATTACAGAGTGGCAGTGTTTGGAAGAGCATTTACAGGAAGGAAAAGAACTCAGAGAAGTATGTGATGAAGTTGTACACTTGCATTTAAGTTCACACTGAGTTCACATTACAGGCAGGAAAACAAAACACTGCAGAAGACATGCAATTCAGTGGGAGGAAATTACAGAGAACCTGCTCTCAGAAAGATAAATGCACTCGTTATGCATACGTGCACAAAGCAAAGGCATCCAACAGGGAGAACCTGTGCTGCGGGCTCTGGGAGACCTACTAGGAGTGCCACCTCTCACAGTACTGCTGGATCTTTGCTTAGGACACCAAAGCTTGGTTGAGAGAATCTGCCCTCTTGGAATAGATAGAGTCCTGATGCAAAAGAACATTCTGCATCACAGAAGATTTTTGCCTAAACCAAACTAAATTAAGCTGGACTCTCATTAAGGATAAGCCACTAATGCCAGGAAACACCCAGTAGGCTGAATTACTGCAAGCAGCCCCGCAATTTCATTTATACCACATTCATTACCCTGTAACAACAGCACAAGCATATGATAGTAGATAAACAAAAGGTTTTAACTCCTTAACATTATAGTCAGCAAAACAGAAGCCTCTACAAACCCAAAATATGTCATATATCTGAAGGAATCTAGTTCCCCTTTACTCCTTTCTTAGAAAACAATACACAATGCACTAGACACTTCTAGGCGCAGTTTTTCTTGCCTCTTAAGGAGGAAAAAAATCATATTAGGGAGAAGCTGCTACAGCCCTTTGATTTTTGTGCAAGCAGTAGCGCTGTTGAGAAAACCAGACAGTAACAGGTACAGAATAGGCAGTTTTCTTAACATGTATTTGCCTTGCTGCAAAAAGAAGACTAAAAGTCCTCTATCACCGCACATCAGGAACTTCGCTTGAAAAGATTTTCAATATTATTTGATGTAATGGAGCCTTCACTAGGGACTTTCAAGGCTGGGAAGAGGCATATTGATTTTTCCCTAGTTCTGTGGGAAATTGACAGTTCATTCATAAGATCCTCTGTGTGTGCTGAAATGCTTATTCTAAATGCTGTCCAGAGGAAAGCAACTGGAAAGCTGAAACATTAGCTGAAGGTGGAGATTGATGTGTATTAAGATAAATACTGCTACTGCCATTTGCCTCATTTGTTTTCTACAGCTGAAGGAGTGGGATCTGACTGTTCTGAGCGTCTCCACAAGTCAGGCCATCTGGAGGTTATATGAGATCACACTGAGTCAGAGTTTGATACCAAATCAAGCTCCTCTGACTGCAAACCCCAGCGTGTCAGCAACATCTTTAAATGTGAGCATAAAGGGGGAGGTGAATGGCTGTAGATCTCTGTTACAGAAGCAGACGCACATGGGGCACTGAGACAACAGTGACAGTCGCCCCAGACCACTCTTCTGCTTGTGCACAGTCCCGTTGAAATCAATGGAAATCCACAAGGAGCCAACAGGGAACAATTTTTTGTCAGGAGCAGCAGCAGACTCACAAGAAATGGGACATTTTCCAAACTCATACAATAGTACAATGGAAAATAAATTAGGCCTCAAAACAGTAAAGAAAAACCTATGTTTTCCTGGATCTCACACTGTAAAAGTACACTAGGATGCAATTCAATACAGCAGGAAAAACAAAACAAAATAAAATCCCACACAACTTCTACATTTTAATATGAAAAACAAACAAACAAAACAACAACAGAAAGCAGTGTGACAGTACAAAGCCGCTGCAAAATCCTAATCATGTAGTCATGTATTTAAACCAATTTCCTTTACTGGAATGCACCTCTATGGTTAATGGTGACAGTCGCTTCTGGGTCACTACTAACATAGCTGGGTTAACTCCTGAGTTGCTCAGCTCTTCGCTCCTGCCTACATCAATAAAACAATTAGAGCCCTGCTGACAGGCTGCTAGCCACGTATTTGAGAAATCTGCTGCATATTTTGGGCAACACAAAGTATAAGGCTGAACTTACCTGGTAGCATTACACTTTAAGACTGAAATTCCCTGCCTGATGGAATTATATCACGTTGCTTTGGGTCAAAAAGATTCTTCCACCCCTTACTCTAACTGGAAGCAAAACAATATTCTAAATGCAGATCCTCACTGATTTCTGCCCTTGGTCCATAGGAGAAGAAACTGCTGAGGTACCTACCTATGGTGAGCATTTAATGATGCTCTGAATTCCTAGACTGCAGTGACCCTGGTGTCAAAAACATTCTTTGATGCTCTATCTACAACAAGTCTGTTTGTAGCAAAGGAACTTCAAGGAAAGTATCCTGGAAGTATTTCACTAATTGTAAATTAGGTGTCTTAGCCCCTACCAATTACTACCTACTGCATCTTATGAAGTTTAAGAAGCAAATAATAAATCAAATTTAGCTAAAAAGTACACAAGTACTTCAGGATTATTGTCACCTAAGGAATTAAATGCAAGAGTGTTTAAAAACAGAGTACATACAGGCACACATTCCCTGTGTGCCTTTGTATCATGTGGAGTAGTTGAGTATGCACATACATGATAAATACATTATTGAAGAGCCTATCACAAAGAGGTTTTCTTAGTGAATTACAGTGGTATGTTTACTTTCACTGAATCATAGAATCACCGAGGTTGGAAAAGACCTCCAAGATCATCCAGTCCAACCATCCACCTATCACCAACATTTCCTACTACACCATGTCCCTTAGTATCACATATAGCTGTTTCTCGAACATCTCCAGGGACAGTGACTCCACCAACTCCCTGAGCAGCCCATTCCAGCACCTGAACACTCTTTCAGAAAAGATTTTCTTCCTAATTTCCAATGTGAACTTCCCCTGGAGCCACTTGAGGCCATTCCCTGTGGTCCTATGGCTAGTCACATGGGAGAAGAGGCCAACCATCACCTCACCACAGCTTCCTTTCAGGTAGCTGTAAGGAGTGAGAAGGTCTCACTTGAGAACCCATCTCTACAGCAGAATGATGTAAGCTGCATTTATTAGTTCCAATACTGTTAAGTATGTTGAAATCTAACACAGTAAGTTACACAATTAACCACAATCAGTGCTTTTTCCCTAGTTCTTAGTCTTGTGTCCTTAGGCTTATTCAGCCTTCTGCAAACCCCAAACATAAAAGAGCTTCAAACAATAACATATTTACAAACAACTAGTTTGGGCAACACAAATACTGAGGAAGGAGACAGCTTCATCCATGTTCCTCGTGTCACCCGTTCCAATAACCAATGATATAGCCTGCTACAAAGTTACTATGGAAGGCAGAGGCCACATACTTCTGTATGCATTTAAAGGACTGTGGCTGTGCCTGTTCTAAGACACACTGAGGAATTCTGAGCTCCCAGATTCACAACAATGCATCTATTTTATCAATACGTACAACGTACATGACTACCCTTCAATGTTACAAAACAGTTATACATTTTCACCAGACAAGAACCGGTCTGTTTCTGGCAGGACCATTTATGGAATAAATGCTCTCCAAGTTATTGGTGATATTAAGTGTTAAAATAACAAAAATAATTGTAATTTTGTTATAAAAAAGGAGGGACGGGGGGGAGAGGAGTAAGGGAGAAGTGATCAGAATGTCATTCACTTCCACTGAAAGAGCATCTCCTCTATGCAAATATCTAAAGATCAAGTGTTACAGAATGCATTTGAAGGCCGGATGGAACAAGCCTTATGTAGATTACATTTTTTCCAAAACCAACATGGCAAGGCAAAAGTACATAACAAAACCTTCCTTCGTAGATGTCTGAAAAGTCACTGGCATGAGAAAATGATCTTCTGCCCCTTTGAAAACAAACTCCCAATGACGTTCAGAATTCAATAAACAGTCTATTTCTTGTCCCTCAAAGGTCAGCACACTTTTCCAACACTTTTCCCACAACACGCTTACATAACTTCATTCAGTTTTCTTTCTGCTGTCTGCTGGTAATTCAGAAGACTATTTAGACCCTCATACAGTTATCCTTAAAACCAACACGTCAAGCAAAGTGAAATACAAATCATGACTTGCAATATTCTGATGTATCATAATGGCAGCATATCACATGACTTAAAGTGAATCACCAGATAAAGTGAAGGTTGCAGTCTAAGGAGACAATGTTTTCTATACATTGTCCCTATTAATTTAGGGTCAGCGACTCCCAGCTGACATGGAAATTCCAATTTAAATGAAAGTGTATATTCATCGATCCCACCAAGCACAGTAAAGCACAGAAAGGAATTTAAAGAACCTCTTGGAACTGAAAGTCGGTTTAAAACTGTCTTGCAGAAGTAGAAAGGTAAGAAGGGGAAATGGTTCTTGCCTTTCCAGAAGTGAGGCGACCTACTTTTATTTTTTGCATTACACCTTTAGCATCATTCTACATGGAAGACTACATGGGGTGAGGGGAAATATGTAGGGAAAGAATGCAAGTAAACAATAAAATTGCTTTCTTTTAACTTGCACTATGCATTCAGGTCTTATCTAGCCCAGAACACATTACAATTCAATTGATAAAGACATAAAGGCTCACAGAAAAGCACTGACTATTCTACCAGCCTAGAAAAGCAGCAAACATCATGTGGTGCTTTCACATAGACATTATGCTGGGCAAGTTAAAGCACAGGAGTGTGCCCTAATGAACAGTCAGCAGAATGGCAGCTGAGCAGCAGAAGAGAAAGCAAAACACATTCTACTTTTTCATCATGGTATATTTGTGCCTATTTGGTCTCGGTTCCTCAATATTACATTGGCAGATGCCAAGCAGGCACTTCCACAGATCACTGCAACCTCAAAGCACTCCCAACAAGCACTGCCGGTATATTTACCTGCTTCCTAGCAGTGGGTGCCAAAAAGAAGAAATGAAAGTGGCAAGTATACCTAGAACATGAGTTAGCACAGTCTTGGAGGATATAGTTCTCTTCTAAAACATGATGAGATGCAGAGACAAGGGCACGTTGCCTGGGGTGGAGCACGACCATCTCCATAAGAGCATCGTGTCACCTTTCCTTTAGTCACAACCACAGACAGCACTAGAGTGCAACTTTCCACACTAATTATTCCAACAGATCAGCTGTGGCTTCTCTTTATCTTTTTAAAGGAAAGAAATAACATACTAGAACAAAATAAAAACAACAGATAAAAAGATCTGATATTTATTTTGCCTGTATCGTACAGCATATAAGGCCCTTAATTTCTGTATTTTTGTAATACCTTCCCTTTAAGTAGTGTATGCAATTATTCCCCACAAGATTTCAGCAGATCTACACCATTTCTTTATTCGAGGCACTGATAATTTTCTTGTCAAGCCCATTACTCTCCCAACTCAGTTCTCTTTATTTTTAGACCATTGTTTTATGACACATAATAGAGGGTATTTTTTCCATTTGTTTTCATTAAAATTTTGAAAGGTTCTGTTAAAATCAGCACATAAGAAAGCTTCTGAAGTTTTAACAAAGGTGTTCCACATATCTAAATGTCTACAAGACCCCAGGAGAGCAGCACTGGGATGATACAATGACCGCATTATCATTTCAATCTATTTATAAGGACTACATTAGTGGCAAAGTTTGACTCTCACTTTCTGTGAACATCCAACCAAGCCCACTATTTTTCTTCACAGCTTTTCTGGCCCAATTTCATGATATTAAACAATTTGCTATTAAGTCCATAAAAACTTTAAAATATACCCTGCAAGAGTCACTGTCTCACTTCCCACCACGATAACAAATGGAGGCTTCCTCATGAAAAGATAACAGAAGAAATGACTGAAGTCATATAAAGTGCTTTTTGAGGGTGGATCTCATGATATTTAGCCAAGGACACCAGACTACTTGCATTTTGCAAAACAGGTAACCTGTAAGCAAGCAAACAGCACAGCAGGTGATACACTCAGCTCATCAGATTACCACTCTGGCAGTACAAAGCCAGGTGGCTCAACAAGAACTCATTTAACCCATTCCACTATGCCATGCAAAAGCTGCATGTGCCAGCCTCAATAGAACAGGAATAAGAAAACAAACAGCCACTAAGTATCAAGAAGATATCGCTTCCGTATTTCCACCACCTGCAAATGAGCCTTCAGAGAATGAAGAGAACAAAGTTATAGGGTATCTATGTCCATATGTGCCTGGAGGAGCAAGATAACACATATGCGTGTTTCACCATAATCTTCCTTCTTTGGTACAAGGACACGTCACACAAGAGTTCCTCACGCTGCCCTGCTCCCTACTGAAAAACATATGTGTGCTCAGCAGTGTGTGCCCATGGGGATCAAAATGAAAAGACAGGTGAGGGAAGAGAGCCACAGCAAACACAACCATTAAACCTGAGCAGACCATAAAAACACAGCAGCTACCATAGGGTCAGGATACTCATCTGCAACAACTCATCACCACAGGTCTCCTTCATGGGCAAAGCAAACTTTGACATAAAGGTATGCAACTTCATTCTAGCAACATACCTCCTTGATTAAGGAAAGATCATTCATTGTAAAAGTATCACTGATTAAAAATCCTGTCCCTCCAAATCATCCACTCCAGGCATCTTTACCTCCCAAGCACACAGACATGAGGTAAACTACAAGTTCTAATTAGCCAGATAAACACTGAGGTGACAGTTGCAAGCTCATAATTGGCGAGGCTTCTCTCCTTCATTCTTCATCACTTACATTCATTAAAAAAATGGTGGGGTTTTGTTTGTTTTTTTAATTGACCCAAACCACCTTTATAGTCCAAAGAAGCCAATATACCAAGTATGTACCCAACATGCTTTCAGGTTCCCTTAGAAAGGCATTCACCCTGCTGGACTTCAGGCCCATTTGCTACTGCTAAACAGAATGCCTCACAAAAAGAGAGCATTGAACACCTAAGAGCCCTCACCCAACTTTCATGTTCTACACAGCACTAAGAACACACCGTCCATATATACACGAGATCAATCGTTCACACCTTCACCCTGCGGTTCCAAAATCTGGAATTCACACCCAAAATAAACTACTTCTCCTTCAAACCCAACACACCGAGAAGATGCTAGAAACGCCAACTTATGCACGTTACATCCCTCCATAGGGCTCTGCCTGCTCCATGCCCGGTGCTGGAACGGGGCAGCACGGCCTGTGGTGTGCGGTGCCCACCGGGAACGGGTGGCTGAGCCGCTGCCTCCCCCCGGTACCGCTCCGTGCTGATGGCAGAGCAGAATAACGCCGCTCCACGCACAGCTCGGCATTGTGTAACCATTCCCGCAACGGCACCGCTCGCAGAACTTGAGCTTTGATTTCTTACATTGTGTGTATATACATTTTAGCACAAATATCCACACGAACGGAAGGATCCATCCCTTCCCCAGGCCTGCGTGCCTGGCTGCTCCCCCACCACAAAGCAGTTGGGGGCTGGGGGGAGGAAGAGAAATAAAAGGGGGGGGGTTAAGCAAAAACCCGTCGGCACCTACAACAAAAGCCGTTCGCAGGGCCGAGCAACGGCACGACCCACGGACACGCCGTTAGCTGTAAGGGGCTCTTAGGGCCTCACCCCCCCCCCCCCCCCCCCCGGCCACATTGCCCCTTAGCCCGGTCACATTGCCCCTTAGCCCGGCCGCCTGGCGTCCAACTGTCACGCTCGATCCTTGCTCCGGAGCCCCACACGCCGCTGTGCGAGGCCGGGGGTCGTCGCCTACTCACCCAGAAGATGACATTGAAGCCGAAGATGAAATATTTGATGCAACAACTGACTTCAGGCCCCTTATAGTGCTTCCCGGACATCCTCTGCGTTCATCAAGACACTTTGCTCGCGGCCAGGATGAAAAAACCCCAGAGGTGACAGGATGAAAAAAAAAAAAAAGAAAAAAAAATAGAAAAAAAAGAAAAACATAAAACGGGCAGCGGGGAAGTGGGGGGTGGAAGGACTGAGGGAGGGGGCGGCGCGACGGGCAGAGCTCAGCGCGCCGCGGGGAGATGCGGCACAAGCGGCTCGGCAGCGGCTCGGCTCCGGCTCGCCGGGCGCCGGGGATGGCCGGCCAGCAGCTCCCGCATGGAGGAGGCCCCGGCTGCTCGCAGCGGGTTGAAGGGACCGGCGGAAGGTGCCCAGGCGGAGGAGCGGGGCTCACAAGCGCCCGCTTGCACAACGCTCCATCCCCCGCCCCCACAGCGGCAGGGCCGCCGCTTGAGCCCCGCCCCGCCGTGCTTGGGGAGCAGGGGCGGGACCAGGCGTGCGGTCGTGGGATGATTGACAGGGGGAAATGAATGCAAAAATAAATAAAATCATAACATGAATGTAACCGTATATGCTGTTAGTGGTGTTAACACTGTGCCTTTTGCAAGACCATCCACTGGAAGAAGGCAGAAAAGTGATCAGTAATACATAGATTCTGTAGCAATGAAAGCATGTTTCCATCTACATGGTGGCCCTGCCAGGCAGGGGGGTTGGAACTACAGGATCCTTGAGGTCCCTTCCAACCCGGGTCAATCTGTGATTCTGTGATTCTGTGATACAGCGCAGTAATGGTAACAGGGTATTATTACTAAAGCGCTGTTTTTACAAGTCATCTCAAGTATTGGTGACAACCTGTACAAACACTGATGATATTACTGTCACAACACCCTACTAACACCACATGTTGGCACCCTTTAGCATTGTAATGCTTCACAGGCTACAGGAAAATATTGCAGAATAATGTTTATTACGCTATATTCAATAAGAGTCTTTGATAGCTTGCCTACCAATCCATTCCTATCAACAGCTTCAAAAACCCTCAACCTTTCTCACTGTGTTACATGGCTTCATTTGCATTCTCAATTGAGAATAGTATCGCCATTGCCAGGTCATTCCAAACTCAAAAGCTTTTCATGTTTTCCCACCATTTGATCAGATTAAGAAGAATTAGGGCTTGTAGCATTAATGGTTAAACTGCACACATGAAGAGGGTATTGAACACAGAGCCCTGGTCTTTTTAATTCACTCTGTGTGTAGTGTTCCCGTGCAGCCTCAGAAATGAGCAAAGGCAGCGGAACAGCTTTGATACAGGTAATTGATCTTTCAGAGTGCCAGCTGGAACAGAGTCCACTGCACCTGCAACAGCCTCTCTGCTTTATAAATGCATTTTATATCTGGTCCTAAACAAACAGGTATTAAAAAAAACAACACAATTCTTTGGCTTTGAGTCATCGCTTGTGGATCCTTTTTTTACATGCTTTGGTGACCCATGTCTGGAAACTGAGCATGATTGACTGTGGCAATGCTTTAAATTCGTTGTTAGTTACTAGACAACACCAAGTTCTAGTGTGATGTTTTGGTACAAAAGCCTGAGGCAATACTCAGCAGAAGCGAGCAGATAATATTACCTTTCCTTGCAATATGGTGAGACAGTTATTCAAATTCTCTTGCTTTATAATTCATCTGCCTAGTTACAGGAGAACTAAAGGAGAGTATTTCAGTGACAAATTAATGTTTCTAGAAGCCCAGTGCTTCACAACACTGTTAAATGTTTTGATTTATTTCTGACATGGGAGAAAAGGTCCCATCTGAATGATTAAATACAGTTCCCCTGTCCCTAAGATTTAGATATCGACAGACTTCTGACCAAAGGCTGACCAAGACTGGTGCTGGTAAGTGCAAGAAGTTTGACATAATAATAACTGTAGACTTTGAAATTCTTACCTGAAGTAAAGAGCTCTCATCCCAGTTCCTCAGCTTGGTCATTTATTAAATCCAGCACTTCTGTTTCCACATCTGCCCCTGCTTGTTGATCTCTGAATTTTCAGACATTTTCCAGGGTAGAAGAAATTTAAGTCTGAGTGAGCTGAGATGAGGTATGGCTAAGTAGTCTATTGAAGATGGAAGTTCCATGAGTTATCACATTACTAATGTCACCTCTTGCCACATTTAGGGAGATAAAGAGTTGTGGTCTAAGAAAAGTTTGATGTCTGTATCCCTAAGTCTAGTTATTTCCTGGACACCTCATTTTAGTTGAAATTTATACAGCAGCAATATTTCTTCTGCAAAGAAGCCATAGTGCTTTCTGGAATGCAACAAGATTTATGGAGTTAGAGGTATTACCGACATCAAAATATTTTTCAATCTGTTTATCATCCCAGCTTGTGATACCATTTCTATTCATTTAGTACTCTTGCAAACATAAGAATACTTTGTTTTCTGCTTAGCACATGTCCAACTTCTAAAGAGGGAAGAGTTTTTAGGCTTAAAAGTTCTGAGAAAAGGATGTCACAGGACCAGACTCAGGTGCTGAAACAAGCTGTGTTGGCTTCAGTGAATGTCTGTGTCTTATCCCAGTTGTGAACACAGCTTCAGTTTTCTATAAGAATAAAACAAATCTTTTCAGTTCTTTCATGAGTACAAGCATTAAGTAATTGTTATTAAGGGTAGCACTAGTTAATGGCTTTCTGGAGTGAATTGAGCTGCTTTTTCAGTCTGAAACTTAGCCTCCGTGTACTGAATAATAACATCCTCTTGCAGGATTGACCCAATATTGTTATAATTTGGTAACAAAAGCATTGTTGTTAGGCTGAGTCACAAAGCACTGAGCATCAATATGTCTATAGAGTGAGAGGCCAGAAGCTGAAATTAGGGCATATCAAATAATAACCCGTAGCCAAACACATCACACCCAGTGTTACTTTCTGAAGACAATACGTATCTAAGCCTTAATGTTCTTTTTCCAAAGGCTCTACTTCTAGTGTAAAGGTCTATTATTTCTTTTGTTCCTACAGTACAAATAATCATATAAAGGAACTGCAGATTCTACTTGCTGCAGTTCCCTCTGATATTTTATAGGTTTTGGAAGAAAGATGATGAGAGCTACTAACTAGAATGAAAATTACTTGAAGGAAACTCCAGCAATGGTCACAAGATCCACCCAATTGAGCTCTACTGCGTGCAGTCTGCAAGGGGACTTGCTCAAGATAAGCCCAGACAAGTCTTGCAGCAGTCTAAACAGAAAGACAAGATACAGACTCAGAAGTCCCTTTGGAGCAACCATCTGCAAAATGAAATGTGAAGACCATTCCTACCAGAAACGCTACTATCAAACAGCAGGGAAGAATAACGCACCCTGCTTTTTCTTTCTTGCAAGTAAAAGGAGTAGATGATATGGAGGGTTTATCTTGTCGTGGGTGTTTTACCAGTAACCTCAAGCTGACGCCTCTGCTGCTTTCGAGAGGAAGAGGTGGAGTGCTTCCACCCTGACGCCGTGCAGGTAGAAGCTAAGGAGTAAACAGGGTTGCAGTTGTACAGTCTCATTGCTTGGGGCAAATGCTCAGAAGCGCAACTCTACCTCTCTAGTGCAGTGCCTCAGCAAGCCCTACCTCTGGAGATTCTTACTGCATGCTTTCTTACACTTCCCCTGGCCAGTCTGCAGAACACTGAAGCAGGAAAGGTCTGATGTGCCTGGTCTGTGTCTCAGCCATTCTTCAGCAAATAACACAGGACACCCTCTCTTCACAGCTCAGGTTTAACATACAGTGTTTACTCTGTAACAGCACTCAGGACAATGAGGATTTCCTTTGAGTGTGCTTTTAATGGTGGTAAGGTTTTCTGTAAATCCATTTTTAGTAATCTTTGAATGCATTTCCCTACAAGGGTTTCCTTTACACAAGCCCTAAACCAAATGAGCTTCCCCCATTCCTCTTTCTGTGCAGATATTTTTCTTATCAGGGATCCTGAATGAGGGCTGTCCAGATGAGCAGCCCTTCAGGAATCAGCCTTGCATCTCTTTCCAGGCAGGTCTGTAAATCTGTCAGAAGGTCAGGAGGTGGGAGCAGAAGGTTAGATGAGAGAGCAAATGTGATTGCTGAAGCCCGTAAATGCAAGTTGCAGTCAGAGTGGTGGGAGGGAGAGGAGGTTAACAGACCAATTCATCTTGGAAGTTATCTTCTTAAAAAGGCTTTCGGTTTTGAGTTCACAAAGAATGGAGCTAAAACATGTTGAAGTAGGTGTTTTGCCGATCCAGTTGGGAATCCAGCACACAGCCCTCAGAACAGACAAAGCCTTAAATCACCTTGCTGAGAACAGTGGGAAAAGCCATAAATACAAAAAGGTCTTATTTTAAATCAAGGCAACAATTTTTCCTTGTTTTCTGATTCAGATAGCTGTAGAGATGCTGTATTGTGAAAGGGCTCTGTATCATTTATATCCAAGGCCTTCATAGCAGAACTCAGACCCAAAACCCTAAAGGAACAAAGTGCTTGAGTGAGCCAGTCTCTAGCAAGAGCACATTTGGTCATCTCAGCTACAGCAATAGTAGTGCAAAAGGTCCTTCACCTTTGCTGTGACACTGGTGACTCCTGCCTTTCAGGCTGTATGACAGAGCATATGTAGGGCCTCTAATCATGTATTAGGATGCTTCTGGAGTTCTGTGAGTGAGCTGATAATCCTAAAGGAAGGTGACTGATACATTTTTAACATGATTCCCCTCATAATTTTCTGACCAGTTCTTCTTACGCATCACTATTCACATCTGACAACAGTTACCACATAGACGGATCAAAGATACCGCTGTTTCCTGTACCTTGAATATTAATGCTCTTGATTTCTCAGATACAACACAAAGACACCACAGCACACTTTTCATACCACAAATGACTTAAGAACAAGATAAATAATACACGTTTTCCTAAACATTTCCAGGCCTAATATAGCAGCACTATAGTCTTTACAAGACCATGCTGTGTTGTTGAGGACTTTTCTTTTCCACAGTGTTGTGGGAAGAATGGACCATGCCCCTGGTAATGCTACATCTTTGGCAGATAATGCTGTGTTCTCAGTGGTAGCACACTGTGATGGGATAGAGCAGCAAAAGATAGGGCTCAGGCTATCCACATGATTCCAAAATTACTTGAGAACAGCAGTATTTTGAGAGTCTGGGTGGCCAGTAAGCCAGATTTTGTTCCTGGAACATTTTCAAAGTTACCACTTCATAATAAGTGATCTGCACTCATTACCCTTTGGACACTTTTAGAGTGAAGATGCTCCAGGAAAATATGTAGTTTATCTGTTTGAAAATCTAATAAATGGAAATTTCCAGGCATTTTTTTATTGTCTCATTACATTTACAAGATCAGAAACATTCAGCTGCATAAGGGGAAAAAAAAAAAAAAAGGAGCCATCAATATTCTTGTCAGGTTTCAATTGCTTTTGAAAGGTCTTATTTTTCATAGTCATGTAGTGTGCCGTATGCTTCTCTGTGTTAATCTCTGAGTTGGCATGGGTGGAGTTCATTTTAATTTCCTGCTTCTCTTCACAGCAGTAATTATACCATCAGCTATTTTGCTGTTATAGTGTTTTAGGGAAATTGAACTGCAAGTGACTGAGACCTGAATCAGTATTTGGAAGAAGAGAAGAAATCCTACCGCAGATGTACTTCTGGATCCATCTCTACCTTACGTTTTCATGTACCGCAGTTCTTCCAGTCCATTTTCCTCAGCCTCTCATAACTGTTAAGGAGCCCCAACATTTCCAAGTCTGATCTATCAGTCCCTTAGAGTAGAGGAAGAGACTCTATCTGTCCCTGCTTCTGCAAGTGGTCAACACACAATGTAATAGCAAAACAACTGAAGGAATCTTAGTTTTCAAATGTATCTCTCTGTTGTTTTTAACTCAAGGATGCAAATATCTATGAGACCCAGTAAACTAAAAAGAATGGATCAGAAAATGCAAAGAAGAGACTGATAAGGGAAGAAGTAAAAAAAAAAGCAGTAACATCTTCAAGAAACAAATTGTCAGTGATTTTGGGTTGGGTCAGCCCAGTTCTGTAACCGGTGGGGCAGAGGGACTCACCAACCTATGCCTCAGGAAAGGAAAAAAAAGGGAAAAGGTAGGGAGATGGGCCTAAAAACAAAACGTGGCAACAAGTTAAGGGAGAAAACTAATTTACCAAATATGATAGTGGCACACAAGATAACACAGTGTGATAATATAATTGGAATAGAAGCTAGTAATTTCAATAAAATGAGAGAGAGTGTGCAAAATTAAAGGCCTTTCTCTGATGTTGAAGGCGAGATGGCTAGGGAGCACACAACCACAGAGACAAGCAGTAAAGGAAGGGGCCATCTCATTACTCATGAGCAGTTTTATCTTTCCCTCTAAATGGAAAACAGAAAAGGAACAGCGACAATCTTCTGGGAGATGTAAATCATCTTCTCTTCTGAGACCAGGTACCTGGAAATATCAACAATCCACAGACCTGGAGCATTAAATAACATTAACTCCCAAGTGCACTACATGATGTTATGATGTAGAATACCAGTAACAGAAATCATAAAGCCATGACACAGATGCATACTTTACCTTTTTGTCTTATATGCCTTTCATGGTAGCTCTGCTTGCCCTGAGCATTGTATCAGTCTGCAGTCATCAGGGAAGTTGATGTTTTTCCACCCAGAAGCATTAACTTCTTAGAAACTGACTGTAAGTAAAATAATTTTTATTTGGGCAAGGAAAGCTATTTTTGGACAGCAATATCCCTCCTGAGCAAAATCAGAGTGACCATAAGTCACATCTCTCAGAGCTTTGCAAATGGTGCCTCATCAAACTCAGACTAAGATATATGGCTATGTCATGACTTCTCAGGAGTTTGTCATGCTCTATCCCAGTCTGAAAGATCAACTTCAGAATGTGTCACGCCCATACGTACACCTGTGAAATAAAAGACTCGGTGAAATTTGTGTTTTATGTCTACTGGAACACAAAAAGAACAGCAGTAGGGAGCTTTATCTTCTTTGGTCTTGCCCTGTATAATGTTCATTGCTTTCTTAGAAATTAACAAAGCTCTCAGTACGTTTGAAAAGTTTGAACTATTCATCTTAAAGGTAAATTTGCTAAAAACATACGCTGTTAGAAATGTTAAGTTAGAAAGGGAGCAGCAAGAGAGTTTACAAAAAGTCCATTGTTCTGCTTTAAGCATTGTCAGCATAAGAAAACAGAGCAGGACAAAGAGAAGGTCCAGCCATCTAGTGGTAAGTGGCACAGCTGTGCAACATGTTACAGCCTTCCACAGGCATGCTCATAGACGAATACTCTGCAGAATGAGAAAAGGATGTTTTGCCTAACTGTTCCCAAGTTTTCATAGCTAAAGGACTCTGCTGTAGTAAGGTGCCTAGGGAGTAAGTAGATCAGAGCTAACAGTTAAATTCATAGAATGGCTTGGGTTGGAAAGGATTGTAAAGATCATAAAGCTCCAACTCCCTTGCTGCATGCAAGGCCACCAACTTCTATTTCTAATACTAGACCAGGCTGCCCAGGACCCCATCCAACCTGGCCTTGCACACCTCCAGGGTTGGGGCATCCACAGCCTCTCTGGGCAGCCTGTTCCAGCACCTCACCACTCTCTTGGTAAAGAACTTCACCCTGATATCCAACCTAAATCTTCCCTTCCCTCAACTTAAAACCATTTCCCCTTGTCCTGCTATTATCTATCCTTTCAAAGAGTTGACTCCCCTCCTTTCTGTAGACTGGGAAGCTGCATTGAGGTCACCCCAGCCTTCTCCAGGCTGAAGAAGTCCAGCTCCCCCAACCTGTCTTCATAGGGGATGTGCTCCAGCCCTCTATTCATCTTTGTGGCCCTCCTTTGGACCCTCTCCAATAGCTTACTGTCTTTCATCCAGAACTGGATGCAGTACTACAGATGGGACTTCAGGAGGACAGAGTAGAGAGGAACAATCACTTCCCTGTCCCTGATGTCCACCCCTCTTCTGTTGGAGCCCAGGACACCATCTGGTTTCTGAGCTGCAAGAGCACACTGCTGGCTCATGGTGTTTTTCATCCACCAGGAGTTAGGAAAAGGGTTGTCAGCAATAACCACATCGAACACAATGTCAGCTCTTGCTCGACCGAAGCAAGGAAGACCTTAGTAGTCCACAGTCAGTGTTGTCTTTTTCACTGCTATAGCTACTAGATATCTGAAGGACATCCACACTATAGAGGTACCTGTTTACAGCAGAATGATACAATGCTCACAGGTCCTGCTTCACACACGAAAAAGAGTTGTGAGCCAATTGGTTGTCATGAAACAAGGAAGCAATTGAACAGCTACACAGGGAAAGCCATGTGCTCAGTTCAAACTAGAATAAAAGTTATCTACCAAATTTTGTTGAGCGTGAACTCTTTCATATTTTCAACAGAGTTACAAACTCATAGAAAAAGCCTGGCAAGGTCTGAAGACACATCAGAGCAGAGCACATGAAATACTCCAATGGAAGAGTTGCCAGAGCTCTCATTTCAGGAGTGATCTGTGCTTAAAAGCCCTCATCCGCTTGAAACCAGTCAGCTGAAAGTTCTGCAGGGCCTGATATGAAACACACTTAAGCACAGAGAATGGACCTCCATTGGGATAACCTATGCATCCTGAACATTAAAATGCCATTTCTTTCAGTGTCTATTGGACTACAGTAAAAGCAAAGCCAGATATCTGATTGCCAAATTATAGGTGCAAGCACTTTTACTTTCCCGATATTTGTGATGAGTTCTGCTTCTCCACAATTTCAGGGCTGTCTGTAGCCATAGATGGTAGAAGAAGGAGGAGAAACACCATGTTTTCTACCTTTCTTACCCTCTAGGAAATGAAGGAAATGGGTAGGTTTTAATGGACTTTCTTTGTGTTCAAATAAGGGCAACAAAGCTAATGAAGAACCTGGAGCACAAGTTCTATGAGGAGCAGCTGAAGGAGCTGGGATTATTTAGTCTGGAGAAGAGGAGGCTCAGGTGAGACCTTATTCTCTACAACTAGCTGAAAGATTGTAGCAAGGTGAGGATCAGCCTCTTCTCCCAGGTAACTGGTGACAGAATGAGAGTTAATGGCCTCAGGTTGAACCAGGGGAGGTCTAGGTTGAAGATTAGGAAAAGTTTGCTCTCAGAAAGAGTGTAATGCACTGGAACAGGCTGGCCGGGGAAGTAATGGAATCACCATCCCTAGAGGTGTTTGAGCTGATGTGGCACTCTGGGACATGGCTTAGTGGGCATAATGGTGATGGGGTGATCATTGTACTAGATAGCCTCAAAGGTCTTTTCCAACCTTAATGATTCTATGATTCCAGCAAATCAGCAGCCAGGCCTGAAGCCAAGCCCAGAGGCCAGCAGCTGCTGCCTGTTCATGGCTTCAGCAGTCAGTGACAGGCTAGAGCTTAACACTAAGCATGAGCATCTTGCTTCAAAACCTCCCAGTTTGCTTACTCAGGCAAATAATGGCTTTTTTCTTTTTTTTTTTTTTTAATTAAAGTAGTATCCAAATCTGCATTCCTCTGTTGTGTATTTTGGATATTCAGTGAATATGGGGCTGTCTGTGCTCAGAGCTCTACTGCTGTCATACTTTATACTGCTTTGTAGGATGCCAGCTACGCTCTGAAAACACACTTCTCTCCTGTGGTTATTTTTGAAGCAGCTTCTCAAAACAGATGTCCCCATGTGCATCTCTTCCCCTTTACATAAATAACAGTTTGCCTCATGCTCCTGTCATCCTTTTGAACTAGAAAAAAATAGAAAAAATAAAATCTTAAAAGAAGGAGAATCATCCCTTCCCACTGGTGAAAGACTTTTTATTCTTGGTCTTCCTCCCTTCCCTTCCCAGGTTTCTTCCCTCTCTAGCCCCTTTCCAGTTCTTCTGCTGACTTCTAGAAGCATTTATTAGCACCAGAATTCTCACAGAAACTTCCTCCTGACTAACATTACCAAGGAAAGACCCACACATTACAGCTACAGTTTGTCTTTCTGGTATCATCCTCCTGCAGCCAGTGTTACCACTGCATGTCACCTGTGCATGTCCATTTTGGACATCCTCTTCTCTCAGAAGGAATCCTTCTTACTCAATTTACCCTTCACTTCTCTTGGTGATATGAGCGTAAGTATATTCCAAAAGTCAATTCAACGTGTGCAAAACAGGCTAGGTTGAAATACACGGATGCTGACACAGTCCTGCAAACCCCATGGAACCAAACCAGTAATACCAACTAAAACCATCTGATCCTAATGCTGGGAATAACTGAACCCATCTGCTGTGCTTTGGCTTGTCATTAACAAAGTCAGGCAGGCCACTGGCAGCTCTCAGAGGATGGGCTCTTCTCTGTCACAAAGCAACAGGCCCCAGCTTGGACTTCTGGCCTCTAAAGAAACTGAAGAGAGCTGCCTTGTCTCTGAGCTTATATAACTTTTAACAAACTATTTTTAGGCATTGAATCTAGGTGAATCACCCAATCAGTCAATGCAACTACGTGAAAACATGCTCTAATTCAAAGAAAAATAAATGCATAGAATAAAATATCCTTTAGAACATTCAGCCTTGTACAGAGACAATAATGAAAAGATGGTAGTAAATATACAAAAGGTTATTTACAGGAAAAACTCACCCATATGGAAGCCTTCAGTCTGCTGGGAAACACTGAGGCAACCCCACACCAAGGAGCAATCTTCAAGAGATGCTGCCTTAGTGGTGGTCAGCCCTTAAATGAGGTCTAGAGGAGGTGGAGTCAAGCTCCACCCCTTCTGGGAGCACAGCTAAATTACTCTCACCTGTGCTCCCACAGCTGACCCAACACTTGCCTCAGCTGATTAATCAGAAGTTCAGGCTGTGATTACCAATTTCCCATAAAGGCCTAAATTATGTTATGTGTTATTGTTGATGCACTCAGGGACTGATTCTGCTGGCCTTGCTCACAGAGCATCCAGGAAGCACCCCTGTGGGCCTGAAGAGGACTGATCAATAAGGTACATTTTAGGAGTGCAGGAAGTAAGCACAAAGCAGCAGAAGCAGTGTCAGAGTAATTTGTAAAAGACAGTTTGATCATGCGAAAAATCTCAGTTCTGAGCATATCAATAGGAGGTTTTGGGGGTATTTTTGGCTGCGGATGGAGAAATTTTACCATGCAGCTTACTGAGCAGTGCTTCCAAAGTACAAACCAAAACCCATTTGCAGAACCATTGGGCCAGAACAGAAGAATGTTTTCCTTTGTAGCCAAGGCCCAACACATCACCCATCATAGCACTGGAACCTCACACAAGAATATAGTCTATGACAGTCCTGGCAGTAAAAAAGCAATCCAGAATGGTTAGTGCTGGGATGCCAAGCAAGGTTTCGACAGCTGATCATGCCACTGGGTTATGTTCGCTTCTTGGCAAAGGTAACTCGGGTGATGGGAGCACACACAGACTGCCCAGCTTCACACCTCCTCTGATGTCTCTGACAGCCATGTCCTAAATCTGCAGGAGCCTTGTTGCTGGCGGCACAGTGATTATAAGCAGACCATAACATATGTAAGACCATGATATATATAAAAGAGGATTTAAATCAGACTAATAAGGATTGGACTTTCTCTGCTTGTATCTTTTTTTAAACACAGTTTCTCTTAACAGCTGTGCTCCCCCTAATGCTAGAAAAGGAAAATAGCCTTCTCTTATATGTCGTCTCAAAGGAGATTCAAAAGATTCATACATAGACAACATTTCCACACCCCATGGTGGTCCTTAACCTTATACTACACCTCCCAGGATGACTTGGCCAACAGAAGAAACGGAATCTTGCCCTCTAAGCACAGCCCTATGCTACTCTGTGAACGCAACTGCTGGTTTAGCACAGAGAATGGGTCTCAGCTGTGACTTCAGCAGGAAATCATTGGGCCAGCCAGCAGTAATGGGAAAGGGAAAACTTTAACTGCTGCTCTGATGAAGGAAAAGTTATTAAGGATGCAAAGGAAAGGAAGACAGCAGAGACCTCTTCCTTACCCATTACACTGGGTGGGGTCTTAAAATCCCCTATCCATTTCAGTCGCAAGTCAAAATGAGCAACTCTGCTGTTAACACAGTAGAGGGAAGGAGAGAATTGATGGGACAGTTGCTGAGGAGCAGGTAGAGGATGATGGGTGGTAGCACAGGACACACTGTTGCTGGCCTCCTCCCCATCTCAATCAGGATGGTATCTCTCTCCATTCCCATACAGCCCAGCCTTCATCTATTCCATTCTGGCAGCTGGGAAGCTGGGCCAGAAAAACTCATTCTGAGTGGACAAGACACTATGCCTTTGGAAACAGAGACAGCTTGCTGCAGGGCATTTCTCCAGAGCCACCTGCTCTGGGCACCTTCTGAGCTCTGCTGCCACCAGCTGAGAGAAAACAAACATTCTTAAGCTGTTTTGGTTAATTTTAAACCAGTGAAAGCTGATTATTTCTTCGCATGCTTAATCTGTAGCTGCTGTGTAAATTGTCTGTATTTTCCTTTATATAACAGAGAAAAGAAGTAAACTGGAAGAAAATAGAAGAAAAAGAAAATCACAAATCAGAAGAACTGATGAATGCCATCCAGTGTTATCCTTTTTCTTCCAACTACTACTGTAGCCAGGAGCTTAAATGCAAGTGCACTAAAGCTCTTAGCAAAGTGTTGTCAGCTGTGTGCTATCAACACTCCCCTCCTGCAGCCAACCCAATTGCACACTGAAAAAAAAATATCCCTGAATGTCCAACGCAGTACATTTCAAAAGCAGGATCAGCAGCCAATAGAAAACCATGGAAACTCTGATACTTGTGACATCAGAGAACAAAGGTTTAGCAATATATGTCACGCTGACTGCATCAAGCCATTTGTAAGAGATGTACTTTGACCCCAAATCCCATTTCTTCAGATTTGGGTATATTAACTGAGTCAGAGCTCTCTCCCACATACCTAAATTCTATCCCCATTAGTACGTGGCATTCTGCCACACTGGGAACTAAATACGTTCACCCTCTTCATCAGGTCACACAACAGCCCCAGCAGTTCTTGGAGCTGAGCAGTTCTCTGCTGCCGCAGCCACTCAAATCTCACATAGGCTCAAAGTCACATCAAACAGAACAGATCCATTCCTCCTGCGAAAATTACACTGGAAAATACAAAATCAGGCAAGAATGGTCTGCAGGTCTCCTAAGACAATTTGATGCGAGGAGCAAAGCTTGACTGAAGTGAGAGCAACATGAGGAGGCTGCCCACATCCTTTCAGGCAGGGAACTTAAGGATGCAGCCTTATCTGCATTTGTTGGTCCTTAGACAGCAAGACCAGAGATAAAAGAGTAATTCCTGCACTCTGATTCCCCTTCTCCTTCTGCAGATGGCAATCCCTCAGATTTTCAGGCCGTTTTGATATTCTTCCATGCTACATCATGGCAGAACAGGACCTACAGCAATTCTCTGCTTGACCTGTGCTGTGCTCTTTCCTCCTTAGGCTCAGATCCTCCATTCAGCCTCTTCTTTTTTTCTGGTCTTTGCCTATTTGAACAAGGCTGAATGGCACTCCTGAATCCTTTTAAATCTGATCTACAGTAAAATGTTTAACTAGCACAAGTACTAGCAAAATGGCTCCAGCACAGCCTCATAGATCTATATAACCTCTAAGTGAAAAAGCCTATGCTGATCCTGGGAGGCTTAAAATCAGTTGCTGAAACAGATTGAATAGAGTTAATGGGACAAGGAGCTCCGTGTCTCCGTCTGCTCTCCGTCCTGGTGTTTTGAGGCATGTGAATGCCTGTTCTAGAGCACACAAGAACTCTTAGAGGAACTGTTTGATAAGCATCACCTAGATGGATCTGGAACAAGCTTGATAGCATTGAGTTTGTGGCACAGAGACAAGGAGCGTCCTTGCAGGCTTGCAAGACAAAGCAGTGTTTCTGATGAGAATGAGATGATGAGCACGTGTGAACATCTGAAGCTTCATGTCATGGAGTGACAAGAGAAGGAATCTACTGCAAATAGACACCATCATCAGCAAGGGGTTCTTCTAAAGGTTCATAAGCTTCAAAGTGGTTTCCTTTAAGCAGTATTTCTTTAATCCAGAGCAGCATGGGGCTGCCCCAGGAGCCACACTCCCCCCTGCAGATATCCACACCTTCTCATCCTCAGTACAGCTGCCTTGTTATCAGCAGGGCCCACAGAACTGCCTGCAGAGCAGGCTGGTCACATTATCTGTCTGCCTTAAGCTGTCTATCTCTGATGTATAGCATGTATCCTGCCCTAGGAAGGGGCTAACCCTTACTTGAAACAGTAAAGTATGTTTAGTAGTTATGCCAGAGTCTGACCCAATGAGTGCACCTAAAGGGAAACCTGGCAGTGTCAGGCAGCCAGGTGAATCTGAAACCTGTATTCCATAAGGTAATTCTGCCTGACAGAAGCTGCAGATCAGGTCCATTACCCACTGCATGTTCATAGGCTGTCCAGAGTCACAAGCACAGTGTGAGCCTCTGGTAGTAAGAAAGAGGGGTAGCCTGAGTTACCCCACATACAGTGAGGTAACTGGTTCAGGGAAGGTGGGGGCAACACAGCTGTAGTTCTAGCAAGAACTGACAGGATGAAGCAACTGACTGATACCGGGAAGTGTTCAGTTCTGTATAACTCACATTAAAGCACAAACTGTTCTGTACTGGATAGAATATGAGCCATCGCATGCAATAACACATCTCTTCTCTCAGCCAAGTGTGTACCCACAGAGTCAGAGGACAGGAAACACATCCTTCTCCTGTTATGGAAACCCATCCAAAGATCTGGAAGATACATTGCTGTGTTATTTTTTCCATAAGGCCACATCCTGTGGCAGATACGTACTTGCAGAGGGCCATCCTGGGATGGATAGCATAGGTTATTGTTTAGGGAAATACGCATTGTAATTTCATGTCCCGCTGGCCTCACATGGGCATGTTTTAACCTGACTGGTGGCAAGAAGACAATTACAAGCTCACCCACACACGTTACACCTGCATTTTAGTAGTGGAGTATGTGTCTTCCCAGAGTCCCTTCAATTCAGCCCCACCTGCTGTACCAGGAAGGACAGAACCCAATGGGGCCCTTCCCTCACAGCTTCACAGCAGGCCCTGTATGTACAGAGCTGGTGTGGCCTTACCTCCCTCGTGGGTGCACACTTATTGTCTTCTATCCTGAAAGATTTGTATCTCCTTACTCTGAGAGTGTAACAAAATTATACTTAAAAGCTATTACGCTGAAGGCCTAATATTCTATGGTCCTATATTCTATGGTTTCCCCTACTGGTAAAACTCAGGCTTCAACTGAATTTGTCTGGGAAGGAGTTAAGTTTTATTTCAGTAGGCAGTATGATAATTCTAAGCCTGATAAGACATTTATTTGGCAGAGAAAAATCTTCTAATAATCCCACCTGGGAAAGTTGCGGATTGGGGCCAGGCTTTTCCTCCTGTGAGGACACTGTCTCGGTCAAACATGGAAACCTGAAATTCACACTAACTAACAGAAGAACTATCTAAGAGGAAGCAGATGAGAGGTTTTGTACGTATCAGTATTTATCATTAGCAGCAGTTCCTTCCTTTCTGGATGTCCACCATTAATTAATTCATGCTGGAACAATCAAAACAATCAAACAAAAGTAAACAAAAATGCCTTCCTCTTAAGCGGATCCATCCTTCACTCTTTTGAAGCCATTTTTTAGCCTTACTGTGGAAGAGAAAGATGAGCTTAGGCCGTGAGCTTTCCTTCTCTCCATGCCTCTTATTTGACAGCAGAGCCAAGCCAGTGAGCCCTGATGTTCCCTGGCAAAATGCCTGTTGTGATGAAATAAGACTGGCTTTGTTTATGGCTGTTTCATTCATTAGGTCACGAGGTTCCCAAAGTAATCAAGGACCCCGGGGGGTGGGGGGTGTTTGAAAATAACTAACACAGCGGGCAGAAGCACAGAAGGCATGGCTCCTTTGCAAATATGCAGTGCATTTCATTTGCCATTTGGATTTATTTTTAATTGAAAGAGGACTTACAGAGGCAGAAAAGTGAAGACAGTAACTACAGACAGCTCTGCACAGAGAAATCCAGACTTCATGTTCAACCCTTTATTATGGGTCAAAAAGCAAGGCTTGTATTTGAAACAAATGCAGTCCTCTTCACGAGCTGACGTGGATACAGGATGGGGCAACTGGGGATGTTTTGCTGAAGTGCTGCTGCTGACCAGAAAAATGGCTCCTACTAATCCAAAATCAGGTTTTCTGCTTCTGTCATTCCATTCTATTTAAGGTACATTCTATTAAATTACATTACTTTTACTTCTATATCATAACATGTGATCTGTATGGTCTTAGGTGGAGGAAATGAAGTTAACCAGGTTTTCAGTACTCTGCAATTGAACAACTCAGATGAAGAGGTGATTCACGTTGAGCTGTAAACAGAACCAGCAGAGGGCATAGTTAAGTGTTTATATGTATTTATCTGCCTTTTGTAAAGTGGCACATCTACTACCAAAGCAAATTGGAAGGGAGGCTCAACCTGGGGCAGACACATTTGTTTGTAGAAAGATGCCGTGGAGGATGTGTAAATGTCATCAGGGGCATCACAATACAGGAAATTCAGCTGCCATAAGGACATCTGAGACCAATACTATTACACTGTTCAGAAAGGGACTGGCCAACATGGTGGAGGTAGATCAACCATCAGCTATTACATAGAATGGCCCAGATACAAGGTGGCCTTTACTGTCAGAAGCTGAAAAAGATCTGTAGTGCGATCTTTCATTTCTTAAGCTGTTTTTGTTCATCTTTCTTCACACACTGTTGGAAGCAGGAAACTGGTTAAGTCCTAGTTATAAGCAAGCTAGGCCAGTGTTATAATCCAGTCAGCAGATAGCAGGATATTTCAGTTCTCAGCCTTTTAAAATAAGCATGGTCAAGAACACAAGTTAGGCAAATGGCAGCGCTCTCAGCTGAGCCAGGAAAGTAATTTTCTGCATGAAATGCTCAAGGTAATAAAGCATCACTTTTGTAGATTTACTTACAATAGTGAAAAACTTTTAAAAGTCTCTAAAGGGTAAACAGGCCCTGATTTCACCTCCTGGAGAAGACTAAATCTTACCATCTTCAGTGACGTCCCAGTCTATGGAAACATTAATTTAACAGAAGAAAATTGCTTGTCAGCTTCAGCCTCAAGTAAATATAATTCATTCTTTCCTTTTCTACCACAACTGATAGATAATAATTAAAAATGTGAACAAAAACATCATAGCTTTGTCCTCCTGAATGGAACGGAGAGCAACAGCTACCTCAAATGGAAGACTGAACACTGCACTGACATAGACGCTGTCTGAACCCACCGTGACTGAGGAGTTACCTTTCTAACCATGATGGATGTAAGGAGCTGCTGTACCTGTGGCAGTGCCAATGTCTTGGACTGCAGCAAGGCACAGGAACATTCTCTGCAAGTTATTTTCCTTTTTGCACATCTCATGCCAATAGATAAGGAGGAACAAGCCATCAATAGTGCTTGGTGTAAAAGGCACCTCATGCCGCCATCTGAATTCTATTGATTTTTCCAAACATTTCTCAAGTCCCTCTTTCTCGGGCAGATCTAAGCACAGGGCATGTTCTGTGTGACCCTGCAGATGAACACGATGCCAAGTGGTGGGAAAACGCAAGTTGCTGTTGACCTGTAGCTCGCTTCACCTGAGCTTATCAGCAGGGCTGCTATGGGGATGTGCTGCTTGTTGTCGTAGTGCAGAGCAGCTACCTGCATTTGTGCACTTACCGCCCCAAACTTTCTGTGTTAATACTTCCTTACTGCTGGAGGGCAGATAATAGCTGGTGACCAGCAGCTGGAAAATGTGCTCCTGTAGGTATTTGAATTAACATCCAAGCACATGAGCCAGGAAATAGATGGGAGCAGGCCCAGCTGCTCAGCCTTCCCAGAGCAAATGTGAGTTGATAGGTGCACCTGGACAAGCTCTCACAGCTCTCAGTATGTGGTCTGCAGCTGCAGGGAAATGTGGCCATGCTCCCTCAGCTCTGCTCTTTGTGCAGGAGAGGGAGGGCACACAAAACCCAGAGAGACTGCATCCCAGCTGGGATGGAGCAGGGGTAACCTGTGCCATTGGCAAACCATCTCTCAGAGGGAGCACTTCATCCTGCTTGAGCTTCCTCATTTCTGGCTCTTGCCTTCACCCAGAGAAATTCTTAATGTGTACCACCATATCCCCATCCTTTCTCTGGGCCTCTGCAATAAGATCTAGATTCCCCTGGGCTGCCCTCACAGTGCTCCATGACAGAGCACAAACAATAAAGCTTTGCTGAAAGGGAAAGAGAGAAACGGAGTTTTTTTTAAGCCGTCACTGTTTTCTGCATGGGTGAAAAAGGAGCTAAGAACAGAGTAAAAGATCTTGAAGTCACAGGGCAGGAGTTACTGGAAAACAGCTCAGCTATCAGTGCTTGCTGGTGTTTGCCAACAAACAAATAAATCAAGAGGCCCTACAGGTGATAAAACAAAATGCTCAGTAGCTGCAGTTGCATTTTCTACTCCAACACTGCACACTGACACAGACTGAACAGCCTTAGACCAGGCAGACCTCAAGGGAACTCATGCTTTTCTCTGTCTTTCCTACTACTTTCATGTCATCCAAGAACCATTTACCAACACCTTAGGAGTACCTTGGCCTCATGACAGAGTCAAGGTCTGTCCAGAGACCAGAGGCCTTTCCTCCTGTGGCTGATGATTGGTGTTTCCACAGGGACCTCACTGCACAGTACTGCACGCTCATTTCCCCTCATATAGGCTTTCTTCACAGCCAATGGTCTCAGGCTTGAGGGAGAGCTCAAGTCTATAACCTGGAAAATCTGAACTGCCCCATTTGATGAAACACTTGGGCTGCTTCAGTGAGGGAGAAGCACGGGGTGAATCAGAGCAAACCGAAACATCACATAAAAATAAGGAATGATAAAGCTGTTGTGTGCTCAGCAGTCACCTCGTAGAGCAGCTGCCCTAACAACTGGATTTGATGCCAGCTGATGAGTTGTAAAACCTGTTCCACCTTTATCATGTCTGATTCAGGCTCAGCATCTGCCCAAGGGAATGCTGTGGCTCAGCTGCCTTTCGTTTGTCTCTGTGACCATCGTTGACACTGGTTTCCTTGTGGCAATTAATGATCAGATGACGCTTGCTCGCCAAGTCCTCTGGCACAAAATCTGCAGTATGAGTCACCCGCACCCTCATGCCATTACGAGGTATGGAACAGCTCACACAGGCGATGCCTCTGAGTTGGTTTGGAATTTCATAGCCAGCAAAGGACTGTTTATTGCAGGCAGCCCAGCAGCTGCCTTCTAGCCCAGCACATCACCTGGGAAAGCTTGGCGCTCTGGCTGACATACAGGAACACTGCACAGAGCTCCCCTCATGCTGCTCATACTGCACATCAATCAGCTCCTCCGGACAAAACCTACAGATTCTAATAGGCTTTGGTTTATCTCTCAGATCCAGCAGGAGCTGTTCCACTGCCCCAGCAGCTCAGGCACAGCTGAGTCATAGTTTCATTACCCTTTGGCATGCTCATATGAGCTTCTGTTTCTTCTTTTAGCTGGACTCTCTTCCCTAGATTTTCCTGAGCACGGTTGACAGATTGTTACAACCACATGCATTCTCCACATTGCTGCAGCTCAGCTTTGGAAAACCCCTTCAGTATACACACTGGGCCCCATGCAATTTGTTTTCCCTGCCTTTCCCATCAAGTATACAAACCACCAGCCCAAGTTGAACTGCACCCAACCTGCATGCAGGTGCGTTCACCAGGTTTTAATGCTCCACTGCTGCCAATACAACCAGCTGGGGACTGTTATAAAACAACACCAGGCTTCAGCTGAAACTCACCTACATTACAGTGAAGGCACATAGACTTCAGGAAAGCCAAGTCTGTTGTGTAATCGTATAGAAATAATAAAAATAGAGTAGGACTAAGTTGCCTCAGATTCATGCTACTAGAGATGATCCTAAATCGTGTGTTTCAGTGTGTGTGAAATGGGGTTGTGTTCTGTTCAGAATTAATCACCTTCTGGCAGCAGACCTGGTATTTCACATGAATGCTTGTCCTGGATTGTATCACAACATCAAAAAACCCCCGCAGGTGACAGGTTTAGTGCAATAACAGCAGGTGGATCAGACCCAAGAGCACATTCTTGCGCTATAATGAGCCCAGTTAGAGGACATGACCTTAGAGGGCAGAGCTGAAAACCTCACCTCAATCCCGCAGCTTACTGCAGCTAACAGACAGCACACGTGGCAAAAGCAAAAGTCCAGCTCCACAGTCCACAAAGAGGTGAAAGAACCATCTGCTCTTCAATGTATTGTGTCTAAATGCTGAAAAATTCACATCCCTGTTACTGGCGTTTGCAGCTTTTGACTGGTATTCACCTCTACTTCAAACTCCAATGCATTAGTAATTCCTAGCGTACAGATTTCTCACCTCTCACCAGTTCCTTGCAGCAGAGCTGATGTTGGAATAACACTGCTTCCCAATATTCATCTCAACAACTCTCATGGCCTGAGAAAACCTTGGTTCTGGCCTTATCCTTCACTCCTCCTCACTGTCCCCACTTTGTGTGCACAGGGACATGACATTCACATTCCTGAACATCCCATTCAGAGTCAAGAAGCCGAGACATTCAGTTCCTCAGAAGCTTTATTTTCATTCAAGCTACAGAAATAAAGTACCACCTTTAAATTGGTCATCGAACTTTCTGCATATTTATATGGCTCAGGGTGAAATGCACTAAGATAACTACCCTGTACATAAGGAAACAAAAGGCTCCAACAAAACATAGCTCTAATTCCAAGAATGCCAAACCTTAGATCTAAGGTTGGCTTAAACTCTTTGATAATGTAACATTAATAGACAAAACATAAGGAAAAAGAGATAGAGCTGAACTATCTAACATAAGCAGAACCCAAGATTAATTACAGAAAGTCATCCAAAGAAAACTTTTAGAAATAACGGTATTCTACTCTGAAAAATAGAAAAAATAGATGAGTCATTTTTGCTTTTATATGATATATTCACACACATACTTTCAAGTATCATTTCCATTATTATCATACACAGCTAAAAAACAAGTGAACCCCATAAGCAGACCATGCCAATGAAGTCACAGTCTTCATCTGGGGGGGAAGGTTAAGCAACAGCTGGAATTCCATGTTGTAGCATTGTAGTGACCAAAAAAGCAGTGACTGGACTTCGTAGTTTTTACCTTTAGTTTTAAACACTTCAGAAAGAGAAGAAATGGGAGCAGTACAGGCAGTCATCAACCCTACCTAGTTGTGGTTAAGCTTGTCACAGGCTCAGTACTAGCAGGGGGGTAAGAAAACTGGGTTTAACACAACCGATACCAACAGACTGACTCCAGACAGGTTGTTTTTACATTTAAGGCATCCCACAAAGTGCTGGGAAACAAAAAATTGCCACGTGCAGTCACAATTCACATTTAACTCTCCGGACATCGGAATCTGCTTTATTTCTAAACAGGGAGGCTTAAGGGGCATCCCATGGCCTTTTGGCAAGATGCAGAAATGACCATAAAAAGGGATACAATGGAAAGGAATTTAAGTGCTTATTAAAGGCTTTGCTGCAGAGCTGGATGCCTGCAAACAAGTTCTGGCAGAATACAAAACTTTCACAGCTGAAGGGTATCGATACCATTCAAGAAGTTACACCATAGAGATCAAAAACACAAAGTCTTCAAACTTCAGCAGGTTTTGGAGCTTTGAAATGGTACTGGGGAGGTTCAGCAGGTGCACGGAGTAGCTAAGGCTGGCTGGTTCCACAGCCTGCACTCCTGCTCACCTTGCTGGGGTGGACTCTTGAAACAAAACGGTCAGGTATAAACTACTGTGACGTCGCTTTCAGATAACTGGTAGCTGAGAGATGGGGATGTGGAGAGAGTAGAGCTGTAGTAGAACATCAGCAATCTAAGCAAAGTAAACTCTTGCCACACAGCCTCAGTTCCCAAAAATGAAGATGTCTTGCTGAGTATGAGAAAGAACGCATTCTCCATAAGAACTCTGTGAGACCTAATTAAAACCTACGCACTGAAAATCACAGAAACCATTGACTGTTCTTAAGAGATTAATGGATTCAATATGGAAAACATCTAAAACTAAGGACCAGACAGCCTGAAGGCTCTATGAGTATCACCAAAAGGCTCAACCACATTGTTCAGTTCTCCCCAATTCGGGATGTCCTTTAAAGATCTAGTTTTAAAACCATCAGGTCCAGACTGAGATGTAAAGCTTCTTGGAAACAAGGGAGGTTGCACGTACTGAAGATGATCCATATCACTTTACTAGTTTCACACCTAATGTTTTTGCTTTTATTAAAGGTCCCATCGAGTGTTTTTCTCAGCCTTTCTGTCAGACAAGGTATCATTTTGTTAGGTAGAAGTTTGAAGCTCAGCTTAAGCTTTGCTAAAAATAAATGAAAATACTATTCCAAATTCTCACAACTCAATCAACTCAGTAAAAAAAAATGAGTTATCCTGAGCTACAGACAGCCTGAAACCAGACAGTGAAACGCACGAGAAGGGATCATGAAAAACACTGCCTATTCCAAGACTTACAGGAGACTCAGAAGCTGTTGATTCATATGTACTTCTCATCTTTAATCCCTTCTTCCCATCCTGTATCTTTGAACACAGTCATCTATTTATTTTTTGTTTCCTTGCTTTGCTGGTTTTACACCATATAAAAACACTTCCAAAATTGACACTTTAGACATTTATTGTCCAGTCTTCTCAGGCTCACTGAAACACATTTAGGTAAATGGTTAGCTGCTGTCAGAGTTTAATGACATTAAATACTTTGTACCAAACTAGTTATTTAGACCAATTTAAGCGCCTACTGCCTCTTGTTCTATAAGGCAGTGGCCATTTTATTAATACACAGAATGGACAGCTCTCAGGTTTCTCCCGTAGTATCCTGTAAGAATACAGACTACACCATCATAACAACATTATGCAGCACAAAACAGTTGGCAAGTTTGAGAGCATGAGGTTCATGGTCGCTCTTTACTTTCTGGCAAGAAATCACAGGCATAGGTTAGATATTTGATGAAGTAAATATGTAATTTAATTTCCACTCAAGCCTCCTAGAAACACAGCAATTGATGTTTCAGCAATCAAAAGCTTCAAGTCAACCGACTGCAAATGTTCAAGCTATGGTGCGAGTCAGATGGCTTCTTAAGTAGGCTCAGAAATTTGAGACCACACTGGAAATACCATCAGTCACCTTCCTAGGTGAGCAAACGCAGCTACCCTGAACAATATTCAGTTCAGTCTTGTAGTGAAATTAAACAAAACCAACACTATATCCTTCTCACAGGAGCATTCAATTTAAACTTGAAGCTCTCCACAGATGGACTGTGCTACCTACAGTTTTGAATTATGCTCACTTTATTGAGCCTAGATCCAGTGCTCCCAAATTACATGTACCTAAACACTCTAATTTTGCCACTCAAGAGACTGATTCACCTTAACCTCTCCATGCATGCAAATCTTACTTATTTAGGATAAATACGAGCTTATTAAGAAGTGTCAAAGCTATTATAAACTTTACTCATCTTGGGGATTACAATACAGAACAGAAATGGTTTAAAGAAACTTAATTTGAGCTTACTTTAATTGAAAAGATGACTACTGAAGTAGTAAGCCTGAAAACAGGTAGAGATGACTATATTCTATGAATGGCCCTATGAAACAAACTCATCCTGCTCTACAATCCTGCTGAATCAGGGCAGGCAGACAGTTACACCAGAATCTACAGAAACCAGCACACAAACAGCCTAACGGTGCTCCCCACCTTCAGTGCCCATCCTGGTTAATGACCAATACTGAAGGCATAGTATCATTAGATGCCATGGGATAGTTACCTGCTATGTAAGTGTTTCTTTCTAGATAGAAATTCAGAAGCTAACGTAATGCCTTTTTGTTATTATCTAATGCACTACTTTCTCATAAACTGTGCTAGGAAGTGTTCAAGTCTACCTACGCATGTAGAAATACTGAACCAGGGGCAGACCAAAAAGCCTAATTCAACTAAAGCTTCATCACCAGTGAGTGACTAGACTTGCTTTAAGGAATTTCATTAAAGACCAACAAACCAACACACACCTGCCTTTAAGTTTAAAGAGCTATATAGTCCTGTTAAGATCCTAAAGGACTAAAAATTAAGAACACCACAACACTGATTTGCTGTATGCTCTACTTTTGTACAGGAAAGTAAGTTCTAGTATTGTACTCAAAATGAGAACTGAACTCAGTGGCCTTCTCCAAAATTTCCCCCTAATCCTGCACGTCATACTAACTTGCAGCTCCCAAAGGAACTTTCAGACCAGTTTTGTTTCAAAATAAGACATGCAAAACAGACTGTCTAGTTCCTCATACATTTGTTTTGTCACCATTTCCTAGTGCTCTTTTGTTTCACACAGCAATTATATACTCATAATAGAACCATTCACTTCAGTGCTTCTACTGCAACTGCCACCTGAAACAAGACGGGCTCTTAAGTACCTTCGAATTTCTTGGTATGCACCAAAGCCAAAAGAGAAAGGGTGCAAACCAGCATCAGGCAGACCAACCACTAAGAGAAAACAGTAGCCACATCAATATAACTTCACTTTCTTTTAGGGTGCTGTCTAATGGATTTAGTAAACGTTTCAATAAACCACAGCTCCAGACTCATCTTTCTTGGAAGACACTACAAGAGAAGCCACAGCAGAGACTGCCTTGTCACAAGAAGTACAAATACTTGCTGTGCAGATGGAGAAATAAGAGGACAAATCTAGTTGTCTAAAAGACAATTCACTGTACACATTTTATTTACAGTTTTGTACACTGTCTTAATATGAATGGGACCGCTTTTCTACTTGAGCCATTTTAACCAAAGCAAAATAAACCTAAGTAATACAAAGTGTTAAAATACAGCATAAGATACAAAAACAGACATACTATTTCTAGTAAGGAATGTAAATTATGGTGTTACATTAAAAAAAAAAAAAAATCCACAATTCTGATTAGGAAATCACACAAACAGATCACCGAATTGGACTGAAATGCATCAATTTGTATCAAAGCTTCGATGTTACAAAAAAACAAAAAATTACCAAAGAATGCACAAAATTAATGTTTATTCCACCTTTGTCATATTCCCAGATTCTTCACCAATGTTACATGAGCAAAAAAACTGAAATCAATATATCACTAATGTTATCAAATAGGGAAAACAAATAAATTAATCTAGCAGCCATCAGCATAGGTTACAGCAAAGGTGATGCTGTATAAAAAAATTGCTAGAAAACTGTATGCACCATACTCTTTTCCAAACCAGCAAAATGTTACTGCATACAATGCAAATGTAAAACAGAGTAATTTCCTGCAGGTACAGAAATGCAACTTTTCTGAATACTGTGGATCAACAAATGTTTTTTTGTAATAGTAATGTTTCTACCAAGCTATTACAGAGTGGGCCAGGAAAACATTTATGACTTGGGGTTTGGGGGGGGGTGGGGGGGTTGTACTAAAATTCTGATCGGTAATGGTTACTTCAGCCAAAATAGAAAAAAAAATGAACACAGAAGTACAAGACAAAGGCGAATTAGACTTCTCACAAATCTTAGCAACATTTAGATGGAAATCAAATTTAAATGTAGTCCACTCTGCTTTTGAAGAGGCTTTGGTTCAGCTCCCAAATCTCGATTGCTTGACGCAGTCTCCTATGAAAGAATACTCAGAAGGTGTCTTCTTAAACAACAAACCTATTTTTAGTGGTGGAGCCGCTCTTAGTAGCTGTGTCTGCATGGGACTGATAACCAATCACTATCTTTGGAGGAAGTCCTAATCTTTCCTTGTATACTCTCCTGGAGAAGAGAAACAGAAGAATAACTTAAACAATGCTCTTCCAAACGATCTTTAATGGAGGCATCTTAGCTGCTAACAACATATTAAACTGCACTCAACCTTACATCAAACCTAGCAGATATTTTCCATCAGCAGATGTGTACCACAGTTGGTTGTTTGTTGTTAGTCATCTTTCAGGTCTCAACAAGATCATACTGTAATTAGACACTGTAAGTATGACCTCACCAGATTCAGAAGTCCAAGTGAAGCACATGCTAAGAGCTATCCTGAAAGTCACTATGCCTGACAGTTGAATTTTGGCTTAAGACTGATTTGCTGAACTGGAAACAACCTGTGTAAAGTACTGTAAATATTCAAGAGGCCTTCAGTGACTGAATGAAACATTAGGTAACTTTGAAACATTATTATCACAGCAAAAAGAATCCACAGGTTTTAGCAATACGTGTTAAATAGCAGACTAAATGTATTCTCCTTAACAAAGATAGCCATTGTCTTTTACCAAAACAAAGACCAGGACACACCATTTTATGTGTCAGATCCATGAAATCCAGAATTTGGTTTGTGTGTAAATAGACAAAATGAAAACCAGCTCTAATCAAATACAAGAACATGCTGGTGAGCTTCATCTCCCATTCCTAAGCATCCTTTTCCCCAAGACCAAGCTTACCAATGCTCTCTATTGTCAGTAACCAGCCAGCCTTACAAACTGGCATGCTGCAACAGAATTTACACCACTTACAGAAACTACTTACAATACCTCATTATGAAACTAAAAGCTCCTGCCAAGATCTGTGTTGAACTCTTGATTATTTCTATGCTATAGCAAATAGAGTACAGATCAATGAATTTGCTGATGCAAGCCCTCAAAAACTAAACAGTAAAGCAAACAACTTCATTGTGAGTAACTTGAACTTGGGATACAGCTCTGCTCAGGTTACATTTGCCAAAAGCTCAGTTTTTAAATTAAGTAGCTTTAAATGCATTGTTACACTTCACATTTGTTTGAGAAACAAATCACATTACTTACCCTATATGCGTAACAGCATCCCTGTTTTCACATTCAGTTGTCCATATTGCTATTTTATCACCTTTAGTTCTAACATTAACAACAGCACCACATACATCATCGCTGTAGTCATCAAATGACTCCCCAATAAGGCACAGCAGCTACAAAATAAACATTAAAAATTAAAGTAGCAGCTCCAAGGCAGAATCCTGCTCCACAGAACACTAAGTGCATGAAGAACTTTGAGGAATGTTATGTCTCATAGCCACTAGCCATACAGCAACAGTATTCTGTTGTGTCTTATCAAAGTTCCAAATGTTACAAGTGATCCTAAGCTTAGTTGGCAGTAGCATCTTCCTCAAGTTTCTCTTCTGCTTTGACAGATGATCACTTATGTCTCCCTCTCAGTCCTCAATCCAAATAGGTGCAACAATTAAAGGAACTCATTAGTCTTTATGAAGTACATAGACAAATGGAAAACTTTAGTCTACATTCATAAACTGGAAAGAACCTGGGGAAAAACTATTTGAGCAATGCATCATCTGTCTAAGATCTGACTTCGATTCTGAAATGCATCAGTTCAAATAATACAGGATTGCCTTGCCAGATTTCTAACGGCAAAGTTTGGAAGTGGCAAAAATGATAATGTGATGTGAAGTTTCTAAGGAGTTATGTCACTATCTGAAAGTGATGCTTCAAGTCTTCAACTTTCAACTTGCGCAACACAAATTTAAATATTCAAAACTGATAAGTTCTTGTAGTTATTGTTCTCCACACTGAAGTACTCCTCTCTAAATGGTCATTTCTTTGACTTCACTAGCACATTACATTTTAAACATACTGGTCATTATCATTAACAAAATCAGAGTTTTCATAGAATCATAAACTACATGGACTACGCATTTCCAATCCACATGAAATGGCTATCAGGAGTCAGAAGGACATTCACATATGTTTAAATTGAATGGTCAAATGTGCACATCAAGAGTTTCGTCTACTCACGTAAAACCATATTTTGCCCACTATTATAATGTCTAATCTTCCTTTCCTCAAATCACAGTTACAGTGACCAGTATCAACTTAAATGCTTTTGTATTTTGGACACCCTAACCTTGATTCCAAAGGTCACTCTTCTCTTTTATGAGGAATAATTTCTTCTCAAAAAAGCAAAGAAAAGCTACTTCGATTAGTTTAGTTTTGAAGAAATTGCTTTGCATTATATTGCATATAATAGCTGTCCCTAAAAAACACAGATTGTATCTTTTAGAATACTTAATTGGTTCCTAGGCAGTACAATATGTATTTTTTCTACAATATATCTACTGCAACCCACAGTATCTCTAAAAGTACACTTAATGTTTAGGTAACAGCAATGGGAAAAAAGCATTTTTCATGGTATACAAGAAGATTTTGCTATTCCTTCCTCACTCCTACATTAGGACAAGCATAGAAAGAAGAAAAGACAATTCTGAAACTTGCTTCAGCAAGATCAAAACCTCGCAACTATTCACCTGTAAGAGAATTTGTGAACAAATAATTACCTGTAAGCAGTTAAAATAAACTTAGAGACCAAGTATTACTCTGATAGTTGTGCAAATATGCTGAGAACATTCTCTGGGAAAAGGTATATAAATAACAAACAGAGATCAGGAAAATTCTCTAAGAACATAATAGCACGCAACTACATCAACCACCATTTTGAAAGATCGTGTTTCAAATGCAGCCTGTCAATAAATTGTAGGAATAATATGTCGGCATGAAACTGTAAGTCCAAACTGGCACACAGGAATAACAGAGCAGTTAAAATGCTAAATGCAAGTTTCTTCAGCTGCAACTTTTAAGGCCACATTACTTACTGTCTCTAGCCAGAAGCGATCAAGGTCACTTCGTCTCTGCTGTTTGGTTAGTGTAATTAGCCATCGGCCTCCTCGCTTGTTTTTTTCATCTTCCCACATAGGTTCAATCCCATCCTGGAAAGAACAGTCAGAAGTTAAATCAGACTTCACTTATACTTTTCCTTGGGTATAACCAAAGGACCAACAATAACTGAAACAGCACCAATAAGTATAGTTTGAGATACATACTTGTCTAGTATGAAAATACTAGAAAGTATTTTCTTTCTAGTAATACCTCTGGACCAACAGTAAAGTTCCACAACTGCTTAAAAACCACACCTTTCCTAGTGTTTTTTTTAAGCTGTCGTTTCCACGAAAGATTGTCAGCCCAAGCTGAAGCTTTAGCTACACAGTAGAGCATGAAATATATTGCAAAGTCAATCATCCACCTTGCCCTCTCTGAAACCCGATAAAATTAGCAGCCGCATTCTGGAGTCTTTATTTTAAGTCTTGGACTCAGCACAACGTTGGCCAAGTGCTCCACTTATGCGTGAAGATTACTTCACTAAAAACACTCTGGCAGTCTCTCTTTGACTTCCTGCACACATGGGGTGAAAATAAGAGGGTTCTAATCACTAGGGCCAGAAAAAAGGAAATAAAAGAGAATCAGCAGACCATTTAGAAATAAGTCACAGCCTTATTCATGCATTACCAGTGGCCCTGTACCACATTAAACAACTCTGGATGCGTTGAACCTGCAAACAAGTCAGCAGCCACTCCCATATCTACCAGCTACGCTGAACTTCAGGAAAGAAGGTCAGTCATTAAAAAAAGCAGGTAATTGTCTGGTCAGAGAAATTCAGACAAGAAATAGCTACAAAGAGAGCCACATTATAGAATTTCAACTGCAATCTAATTAAATGCTCAACCTACAGGATGGAGCAGAGCCAGTTCACTTTCTCAAATTTAACACCCTCACTGGCAGCTGCAGAGCTCAAACTGCTTCATCACCTTTAAGGGGAACTCTTATGAGGTCACAATTGAAGGACAACAGTAAGAGGTCACTCAAGTCTGCAACAGCTGACAATTCTATACCTGTTCCATATAGATGGAAACTGAAGTTTCTGTTGATAACATGCAAACTCTGAATAGATGCACAGAGACAAATTTAGGATTCAGACAAGAACACAAGCATGACCTGTATTTTTCCTAAGATTTGAAGGGATCCGTTTCTTAACATTTACCAGTAAAGTTTCTCACAACATAAATATTGTTACCTTCTCAAAATCAAGCATAACTACCTCTTCACTGCCCAAAGCTGCTGGGATTTATAATTTGCGTACAGCCTACTGAGGGGTCCCTGCCAGGGTCTGTTTCATAAGCAAAGGAGAAGCCAGGCATCAGTACTTACAGGATTATTTACGTATCTGAATCCAGAAAGGAAGCTGTATGTTAGAAGCACTTCATAGAGGTTAGGGATTAATTTAGAGCTCCAAATCAGATGTCCACTCCAGACAAAAGGCAGGATTTCATGTATAATTTCTCCTTGGCATTTTCTGTTAACTAACTTGAATGCTCAATAACTTGTCAGCCTTGTGTACAATTTTCTATTTCATGCCTATAGAATATGGCACTTAACTTATGGTGTCATAAAAATTAATTACAGGAGCGCTGTGCAGCTGGCTAGTAGCGTTCATTCTGAATGCTGACAAACATCACAGTTCTGCATAGAACTCAGCTATGGCTAATTTCATGTGACAGTGACAACTGGAAAAATCTCTTTCATAAAACTAAGACTTAATGATTCGTACAAACACCTAAAAGCTAGAATGAAGACAAACATAACTACAGATCAAAGCGTGATGGATTTAAAATGCTCAAGGAATTACTTGCATTTTCAGTATCAGTAACTGTGATTTTCAGAGTGCACTTTTGGGACTTCCTAAAAATTAAGACTTTTAGGACATCTCCAGCTGTGCTCCTACATGTCTGAAATGAAATGTTTGGACACAGTCTTGCTTAGTCGGGAAACCATCGATCAACATCCACAATGGAAGAAAAATTGTTAGCAAGCATACCTTAAACAGCGAGTAGTCACAACCAGGCATTAAATTACTAGAGAGCTGGATATGGTTGTATAAACTATTGGAGGGAAAAACAGCAGGATTAAAAACTAAACATTATTTTAAGGTACAAAATGCTAAAAGAATTTAGGACATGTCTGAATAAAATACAAAATTTAAACAGCATTAAAGTAATTCAGAAGCAACCCTGTTACCTAGGTTTTTTCCCCCAGCAGTACAAAAGCATTAGCTTTAATGAGTTCTAGCTCAAAGAAGCAGAATGGAAGCTGGTTTCATCAACACTTGCTGGGCTCCTATACCACAGTATTTCCCAGAAATACCTTTCCTTCTTCTAAACTTAGTTCTAACAAGTTAAAAATAATAAACATAACTTACTGAACTTTCATGCAAAAAAGGAAGTTTTGTGCATGTGTACTCGTCCTCTATATATGCATAACAATTTAATAGAATAACAATTTAAACACCTATGGTTATTCTCTCTGCAGAGAGATTTTTAAAAGTATTCAATTAGATTTTATTCACTTCTGTACTCTGTAGTTGAAGACTGTAAGCCCGATAATTCAAACTGAAATAAGAACTCATATGGCAAGAACAGATGACTGGAAGAACAATACAAAATACAGCCAGAATTAAATTCACGACTATGCAATTGAGAGCTAAGAAGTTGAGGCAGTTCATACAGCCTCCTAGCAAGAAGGCAGGTGCTTTTCTTTCCTGCACTGCTAAGGTGACACTTCAGAAGATGGTCTGCATCAAACACTAAACTGTAGTTCAAGACTAACTAACACTTAGGCATGGTCCAGTACTAAAAAGAAAACTAACTACTTCAACTTATTTTATAGCTTGACTGGAGACATCTGAACACTTTTCCACTACAGCCTTGATTACACAGCTCAAAAACTTACCCATCACTAAGTACACTGATAAGCTTCAAACAACTTATCACATATCCCACCAGGGGGATGCAAAAACTGTTTTCAAGAACTGAGTCCTGCTCCCCTTCCTCCAATGACTGTACTGACAAACATCAGCTTAAAATCTTCAACACGTTTCCTCTCTGATGGTGCTACTTTCACTGATGTGCATTAAAAATATGAAGAACTTCTCCAATTACACATAATTCAAATGTTATATTATTCTGGGTTACATTCTTGCAAACTCTGAAGAATCAAGATCTGGCCATTAATTTTATAGGTATTTCCAAAGAGTTGTGGCTAATGAAAAACTTTACACCTTCTGATTTCAGCATAAATTTAGCTATCACATATCAGCATTGTGCAGACCAAGGCATGTTTACTTACGCCCAAAAATCTTCAACAGTATCAAACTTTGAGATCAGACGGAGATTTGCTTGCCAAGTTTTGCTCTTGTCATTTTTAAAAAACCAGAGCGCCCATCTAAAGGAGAACAGAGTACAGAATAATAGCATCTAGAATTAAAGCACGTTACAAATAAAATTCAGTACTGATTATATACCAAGTAATCGCAAACCTCAAGAGGTTATTAGCACGGAAAGCAGTTTTCATTAGCTGGCAATGTGAAAAATTCATTTCTAAAATCTAGCTCTACAGCATGTATCCTAGAGTTACAACAGTCATGGGAGACTTGATTATCATATCAAGTAATTACATCATATCAAGTTATATTATCATTGAGGTAATTATTTCTAATGTGTTTGGGTCATTTCTAAGACTAAATCTCTAAGCCTCAGATGATTCCCCTTTTTGCCACTGGTAAACTGCAAAGTCCTCCCACCAGTAACAATCATGGTTTGAAGCAGTGCCAACTATCCCAATCTGGAACTCAGCTGCCTATTCCATAATTTCTCTGTAAAAGTCAAAAGCTAATTCTAGTGTATGCATATAGATGAATGTCTCCCTAGCATTCACCCACCGGGAGAACAAATTTCAATAGAAGTCACTTGAATTCATTTTTTATAAAACTACCAGCTTAAGCTTCACTTCGGGTTTTTAGATTCACACAAGTGAATACTTAAATTTTCCACCCTATTTTCTTCAACGTCTCAACTGAGTACAAGTTTCAACACCTACTATTAGAAAAAAAGAAATCATCTTTACACTCAAAGACATTCCTTAGGAATCAGAAGAATATTGTCTAAAATGCTGGAAGGAGATACCTGAGAGGTGTTTAACAGAAGAGGCCTACTTCTCATGTTGATCACTTCAGGAGCATTGAGCTGACTCGAGTTACCACTAGAGTAGATTTATCTTGCCACAGTACTCCTGAAAACACCTGGTGTCCATTTGCTGAGACTTACTGACTATTTCAAACCTTGCTTTAGAAGTTAACTATTTTCTAGAAAAAGTCCCACACCACTTATGGGAAAGTGTCAGCAAAGTAATTACAGGAAAACGGACAGAAGACAGCAGAGAGTGGAGGGAAAAGATGAAACATGACATATAGTTCTCATTCGCTCAGAACAGAAAAGAGTAAGAAGCCTGACACACAGTAATATTCTATTTAGGGCAGCACTTAACAGCAACTCCACAACAACTCCTTAGCTGAGGAGATGAGCACCCAGCTGCTCTATTTGAAGTACATGTATGTGCTGCAGTCTCTTTGCGCATTTAAACAAATTCAACCTGTAAGCAGCTTAAAACTTCTGTAGAAAGTCGGTCCAAGTGCTAGTTTATCAAGAAATTTTATACTTGTGAAGTCCTCGCTGTCTCTGCAGCAAAGTCAGAAAGCAATAGTAGCTTACTAATTTAAGTAGTACCTATTTCTGCACGCTAAACATAGAATTTAATTAGGAGGGCTTGGATTTTTCAATGCTTCTTCTTTATTTCCAACTGCGACTCCGTATTTTTCTCGATAAAAATGAAAATTCAGGTGCCCTACAGCTTTTACTCTTAATGAGACATTAATACAAGCATACGCATTAGCTCTTTACAGTGCTTCTTCTGCTGTGCTTCCTACAGGTGATGACATTATTACTGTAGACACCAGCCATTCCGGATATTTCAAGCCTAATAAGCAGTTTGGCAAAATAAGGCAGCTTCACTACTTTCAGTTCCATTATCATGGCTTCCATACTACTCACCTGTTTTGTAGTGGATGCTTAATATACTGTTCAGGGTTGGCAACCTCCTGAGTAGGCGCTGGCTCGGTTTTCTCCTCTTCTGAAGGTTGAGGGTTGGGAGTGGTTTCCTGTTTGAAGAAAGGATTTATTAATAAGTTCCTTTTCAATTTTCATTGTTGCACTTTAGCTCTTCCAAGTAACTTTAAGACCGCAGAAACTTAGAATTCCTCTAACTCAAATTGGATTGGGAGGGTGGGGTGTCAAATCACATCACAGAAGCACAATTTGTATCCCTTTATCTTTCACCACCTGAACAGGCCCTATAATACCAGTTGCAGGGGCTCCCATTGAGCTGTTCATCAACTTGTTGCCTCTGTCATTTGTCCCCAGCTCTGTTTCCTGGACAAGTTTGTCTTCAACTAAGATGCTGCTGAGTTATTTTGGAAAAAAACAATATTGTACATTATCTAGAATAGGCACCTCTAAATTAATTCCCAGAACAGTAATAGCTTCACAACGAAAACATGATGATTTTTGGATAAAACGAAGTGTCACTGTAAACAAAGTCCATGCTTATTTAGAAAAATGTGCTATTACAAGTCTGATATAGATCCAGAACTTATCAATATAAAATCACTACTGTAGGCAGGGAACAAACTAAAATGGTAAGCAGGTATCTTTATTTGCAACATTACTACTAACAATGTTTCAGGCACCAAGCAACATAATTTAAACAGTTATTAGTTCTCAAACATCAAACTGATATTTAATTTCACACGATTTATCACAGGTTTGCCCAATTCTATGTTCCACCCCCCTCCCCCCCCCCCAAATCTCTACAGAGTGTTATAGATATCAAAAGTTTCAACACAAAAGAGAAAGAACATTCCCTTTGCACATAACATCCCCCCCACCACCACCAAGCTTGTCATTTGAGAAACCACTGTGTCGGGTTTGCAATTCTAATGGCATACCTTCAAAGCTAGAATACAAAGCTTTATTGTGAGGCCAAATGCTCTCTCCAGTTACCACCATCTCTCCCTAACCTGCAATTGATGCTAGAATATTGCAATAAGACAAGAAATGAACAATAGAGTTCATTTCCTCCAGTTATCCCAGAAAAAGCACTTTAAGAATATAAACAAATATGAATTACAGCAGACCCAAAGACCTTAGTCATTCCTAAATGTAGCAAAGCAAAAGCAGTACTTAAATAGAGCTTAACTTTTGTGGTCTTAAAAGAATAAAGTAACATAGGAGTGGATTAGGTAAATCAGTGGATTAAGTCTGTCATCTAATGGAGGGAGCAATTTCCAAGTTACTCAGTTCGTCATGACCAGAGCTGCTGAAAAGTGGAATGGATTTGAAGTGATAACAAGCAGCACTTAACCTTCACCGGACCAGCTGACAAACTCTTCTGGCAACATCTAGAGACCGGGCTTAACACAGACTTTCATTATCAATACATCTAGTGCTACTGCTTAAGAACAGCAGCATAGTTAACTTCAGACAAACTACACCTTCATGCCTGGGGAAAACGATGCTTATTTTAACAGTCTACCCAGCAAAGACATTAGTTCAAAAGCTAAACATAATTTATACCACGTTTAAGAAGGCTTTCATATGTTCCCATGCTCAGAGTGAGATAAGAAGGCCTCATGGGGCAGCGACAATTAGGGTACTGCTTTGATTTACACGTTACAAGGGGTAGGTAGTACAATCTCCCACCTGTTTTAAGGGAATAAATGCTTTCTAAAGAGTCCCTTACGAGGGCCATCACTACTTAACACTGCCTTCTGCGGGCTTGTCAATCTGTTCTATTTCTTCCAGTGAAATACTCTAACAAACAGAAGAGTCCTTCAAGAATTAAGTAGAGGACCAGTGAGAGTTTCAAATCCTTTCTAGAGCAAGATTTACAGTCTTAGACACATCTATTTTTAAATTGATGGGATGGGATTAGATCCTTACCCTTCCCTTTAATCACACACAGGAGTCACAGAGAAGAAATTAAGATGGTCAGTGCACAAAGGCGACCAAATACACCAAAGCAGTATTTCAGCAGCTCCCTTGAGTTACAGCTTGCAGTATAATACATGAAATCAAGGCGTACACAGAACACCCTGTCAAACACTTAATTTGAAGGGTATAAAAAATAATAATAAAAATCAGTATTTGGGAAGTAAACTAAGTGCAAGGGTTCATGCTAATACTTGCTTTCATTCACGTTATTCTACAGTTGTAAATCAATTCTAAATAGTAGATATCAAACGCTAAAGACTTTAACATCCAACAGCGTCTTGTCAAACTTCACATTTGCTCAGCAAAGAGCTTTCAACCAACAAAGAGCTGATTCTGGCATCTCTCAGCTCACTCTTCCAGAAACACAATGATCCCAATTGGAAGGATTAACACAAAACCAAGCACATGCAGGACTACCATATAAATGCAATTTCTCATTTCTAATGGAAGACAACATCAGAAAGGCCTAAGACAGCACCTGCAGACAATGCAAAAACACAATGAGCCTCATTGTACCAACCCTGTACACCAAAGGTCACCCTTGACAGGGTAACCACATGAAAGTCCATTTTGGAACAAATGGAGACATCTGACTCCGCAGAAGTGTTTTTAAGTCACCATAATAATAACTCTCTTAAGATGTTTTGAAAGCTGCATAACTTTAATGAAGCTCAGACTACCCAACCTTTCAAGCTCTTGCCCAAAGCAGCACATGACAACTCACTTCTAAGACTTGGCCATGGTCTCAGCTCAGGACCACACAGTTCTCCTTGAGAACGAGCCCAGCCTGAGGAGGATTTCATCAAGGACAGGTACAGCTGCACACACCACAGTAAACTTGGAAGCAGGTGTAAAGTTGGAAGCAAAGTCTTCTATCACAAAGCTTTTCTACTTAATCTAAAGCAGAAGCTTAAAGCAGCTCATGTGCGCTACCTTTCATTTCCCAGCGTTATCCATCAAAATAAAAAGACTTTCATTTTCAGTTAGTTAACCATACCGGCTCCCTTTTCTTTTCATCTCATTTATCTCACCATTCTACCCAAACAGAAGTGTTTGCATAGCAAACTATTTCCCATTAATCAAACACAAAGCATGCCAGCAAAGTAACCGCCAGAATCCCTTTCTTGTGCCCAACCTCTTCCCAGCTACTGAAATCCTACAACAAACCACAAGCATGCACCCAACACTGCCTTTACATGATTCTATAAATACAGCGTGAATTAAAGTTATGTTTTGTGTGTTTTACCAGTTCACACTTCGAAGTCTTGCAATTGCTGCACTATTAACTTAAAGCCAGATCGTCTCCGCCCACAGTTTCTGGGCTTCTAGACTTATATTCATTTACAGTATTTTACTATTGCTCATAACTAATGCCTTCTTTAACCTAAAATTGACATTGCGTCTACTATTAAACCATCACTGAGTTTGCTGCTTTTAAAACAGATGTAATAAAAGAGGGTAGCATTACCAGCCAGACTGGAAAGCTTCAAATGGCCAATCCTACTCCCCAAACACAATACAGCACATAATTAGGAGTGACATTTGCTACCCACATGCTTCTTGCTGTAGGAATCAGCTTGCAGGAGTTTACGAAATATTCACCTACTCAGCATTTAGTGACTGTGCCTATCTGCACGTTACCTGGATTCTGACACTTGCAGACTTAATTGGTGTTATTCATTCCGTCTCCACAGCACATAACGACAAGTGTATGAAAGGAAGGTGTGCATGTCACTGGGACAGGAAATGGGTGCTTCTCACTGCAAGAACTGCATAGTCAGGTTATTTAAAAGAAGCAACCCGCTTGACTAGGTTCCACCCAGTGTTCGCAGATACCGCCCCGACCACATCCATAATTTAATGATCTACAAAAGTTGTTTAGGAAGTGCAGTTAAAAGAATGACATGTATGTTCCAGAAGGATGCAACCTCACACCCGTGTGCATTCCTGATGAAACTTCAGAGAATTCAGCTTGCAGAAGAAGCTTGTGCAGTTTCTTTGAATTAAACCAAACTAAGACACATCTGAGGGGTTCCACCCCCTCGCTTCGGGTGTCCAAGAGAAGAAAAATGCGTGGTCCAATTTGCAGATGTCTATGGCAAAAGTACGTCGCTTATCTCCTGGTGCTTCTTGTAGATACCTGTACTGCACCACAGTTAGGACAGCTATTCACAAAGTACCAAAATCAAGAGTTACTTATCTCAAATACTCTAAGAATTTAAGCCCACCCACAAGAAAATCCCATGTGTTGACAGAAAACAAAACTAACATGGCATTCTACAGATCAGCAGGACTGATACCCGACTCAGAGGAATGACTACACAGAGGTAAAAATCACATGGAGCATACATGTTACTGACTGGAATAAAGGTACCAGCAGCACCCCACTGCAAATCCAGCAACGTAAAATGGCTTTTCAGACACCTGAACAAAAAACGTTCTAGGCATATCATAACTAAGGCCTAACAGGGAACAACTACCCTGACAGTGTATAACTGTATAACAGCACAGATTTCTAGAAGGCATTCACCATTAGAAAACAAATATGGCTCGTGATTTTAAGTGAGTGATACCCAAACAAATCAGGAGAGAAATGCAACATGAGTACAGGAGGATATGAACAAGAGACTGAGTAAGCAATGCCACATCTCACAACAGCCCATGCTCTGCTGCTGCCTGTGCTACTGGAACATGAAACCTATAGGTGGGAAAAGATGACTAACAACCCTCAGTGCTAAACCCTGAGATACACACACAAAAAAAAACCCTCCCCCAGAATTGATGAGAACAGCTTCAATAACCCAAGGAAAAAAAAGTTATGCATAACATCTCTCATTTCCATAACCAACCACTCTACACAACAGACAAAAAAGTACCCCAATTACTCTAAATATATAGAGCCGTTCTTGCAACTAAGGCTGGAATTGCACATTATCAACTGAAAGCTAAGACACTCAGTTTTCAGAAATGAATTTCAAAATGTAATAGTGTAAGGATGCTTGGGAGGTCACTCCTCAACCACAGAAACCAAATTGATAAGCCCAATTAAAGCAGATAACATACACAAGCAAACAGAACAAACAGCACTAGATGCAAGAAAAATGGAGGGCTGATTAAAAGATGATGCGCTTGAACAACTGTTCCACACATTTAGAAAAAGCTTCAATAGTTAAAATGTTACAGCCTCACATCCATTACATAATAATCAAGGACAAGTGCCATTCTCAGGCAGTTAACAAAACATTAAATAGCACATAAATCTATAGACAACACTTTTAATACCTCCACAATATGAACGATTTAGAGAAATACTACATTTTAGGATTTAAGGAATTTCCCTTTCATGCTTTGCACTGTCTTCTAGCACCGCTCATTTGATTCCCTGCCCTGTCCATTCAAAGCTCACACTGATCCTTACAGAGCTACCAAAGGGTCACACTTCATCTTCAACACTTCCTATGTATCCCTAGACCCGCAGGTTGAATCAACAGAAGCAGCATAACACAGTCTCATACTACTTTTAATGCATTAGCCCGAAATAAGTTTGAAATTCTGTATGCACTGTGAAATGTATCTGTTCTTAAACTGCTTTCAGAAAGATGTTTATCTCAGTTACAAGATGTCCAACGCATTCCTTCTCTTAAACTAATACAGGAGGCTTTGTATTACCAGAAATGTAATCTACAGTGAGGAAGTCAACTTGTGCTAGGAGCTCTCAATTATTTAACAGCACACAAGATACATTTATGTTTACTGTACAATACGTGAGCACTTTACAGATTTCAACCAGAGCTGGACAAGGCTATAGCTGAAATACCTAGTAATAGGAGTAAATCTAAAGCTGAACCTGGCCTGCACTGAATGTACACACTAGCTCTCTGTCATTGATACCTCTCAGCACACCTTGTATTTGAGGAGCTATTTTGAACTTCCAAGAACATCAAGACCCTATATCACTGTTTATATCCCTTCAGGAGTAATATCATTTCATTCAAAGAAAGATCAGCTCAGTTTTGAGTCTGATTTATTGACTATTCTGCCCAAACAACTGTTTCTCAGGCTGTATGACTTGAGTTTACTCTTGAAATGTGAAGTTAGATTAAGAACTACATTTGATCAAGTGCAAAAGTAGCTGTCACAAAACAAACCAAAGATCATAACATTTGTTTCCAATCCGAGCAATAAGGGACCAACTGCTCCTACACAAATTACTTCCACACAACTTATCCCACTCACATGTTTGTTCCTCCATGGTTACATTTTAAAGTCACCTTTGGTAAACTACTGTTTACTAAAGCATTACTATTTGTTTTGTTGTTGGCTTTGTGGACTTTTGCACAGTGTCATCTGATCACATCTAAGGTAAAATTTAAAGCAGTGGAAGTATAAGCCACAGTACAACAGACTTACACATATATAATCCTGCTTTCCTTACCAGTTTCCATTGGAGACTCCGCAGTATCTCCACCTCAAGTCTCAATACTCCTATACAGTTCCAAAAAGTTTTTTCAGCCTCTTAACATGATATAAAACATTTCTAGAACTTATATGTTACTGAGAATGCGCGTCACCAATTTTTAGCAAGACCCTGCTAAACCTCAGACAAGATTTTGAAGGTCTACAGGAAAAGAGGCTCCCTATGATCACAAGGTAATCAAATCCCTAACATCCCCATAGAATTAATTTGTTCTGTGGAATATTATGCAGTATTTATGCAACACCAAGCATCTAAGATCTCTGTTACTATGTGGGCTTGACTCAATGCTTAGGTAGAAGTGTGAGACACCTGGAAGAATAATAAACAAAAGTTTAACTATTTAAAGACATTTAAAATTAAGCAAGCATAGCTGATGTTTCCTGAAGGAAAGCATACTTCATTGCAAGTAGACCCTTTGGTGGCAATGCTGCTTGAACAGTCCTAAGTGTTGGTACATCCTCCGCCCTCAATGGGTCAGCACAACTGCTTATCATTACACAACAAGCTGGATCTGGGGAACCAATCTCTTTGGGAAATGGCGTGACAAAAGCCATTGTTTCTATCTGGCTCGGTAAGGACCCAGATCAAGTTCAGTATGCGATCACACACTTGTGCAATGGAGAGCAATTCAGAGATGGTCATGCTTTTGCCAGTATCACAGCTAAGGAAGTTACAAAGCTGTGCTCTTTGCGTAGCTCCCATTCCAGAGGCCATCAATATGACACACTGTTTATCCCAACACCTGACAAGCTCAGCAACCATTCCAAAGCAGTGAGCTGACACAAAGCTCTCACCTTTGGAAACACGTCTATGGGACACCAAACCCAGTGCTCAATACTGCGGCTGGTGACCGTGGGCAGAGTACTGCAGCTCACTGTCCTAACAACTGCTGCCCTGCCTTCCCAGAACTGCCAGGAAATGTACAGATAGTGACCAGCACCATTGCTTCTTGTAAATAGAGGCAGTTATTTCATTCGTAAAAGAAAATTGGGAGAGCCAACATCCTTCATAAAAGGGTACAGGACCATCTTCCTTACACAGAATCACAGAACGACCCGGGTTGGAAGGGACCTCAAGGATCATGTAGTTCCAACCCCCTGCCTGGCAGGGCCACCAAACATACACATTTACTAGATCAGGTTGCCCAGGGCCCCATTCAACCTGGTCTTGAACACCTCCAAGGACGGGGCATCCACAACCTCCCTGGGCAGCCTGTTCCAGGGCCTCACCACTCTCCTAGTGAACCTAAATCTTCTCTCTTTTATATTAAAACCATTTCCCCTAGTCCTGCTATTCCTTACAAAGTATAATTCATCTTTATTCAAAAACAGCGAAGTGGTTGTTGGATTTAAACACCAAGTGCTACAAAGGAGGCACCGGCTGCTCAGTGTCGGTAAGCCGCGGCCACAAAGAGCCCTTCCTTCCCTTCCTTCAGCCTCTCCTCGTCGCCCTACAGCCAGGCGGTCACCCGGGGCCTACGGGGCGCATGGGAGCAGAGCAGCGGCAGGGCTGGGCCGGCTCCGGCTGCTCCAGTTCGTCGGAGAAACGCAGGCAAGAACGGCGCCTGTGAGAGCGCGGTACCACGAGCACACGTAGGGGAAAAAAAATGCCGTTTTTAGTTGTGAACAAGTCCCCAGCAAAGCTTCCATCCGAGTTTAGTGCGGGCTGCGGGGCGGGAAGGCGCCGTCCCGGGAAGGACGGACGTGCCGCCCGCTCCGCCCTGCGCCGCTCTCACCCGTTAGCGCCGCCGTTAGCGGCGGGCCGCGCCGGCCCGGCAACATGGCCACCCCCGCGCGCCACACGCGGCGCCGCCGGCCGCCTCCTCGTCCTCGTCCTGTTCCCAATCCGGCCGCTGCCGCCGCTCACCTCCCGTTGGCCCCCGCCCGCCCCGGGCCCGGCACAAAGGCCAACGCCGCGCCCTCCCCTCCCCCCGGCGCCGTGCGTGCGTGCGTGCGCTCCGCGCCGGCCCCGCCGCCCTGCCCGCCCCGACCCGGCACCGCGAGGCACGGCCCGCAACGCCGGGGAACGGCGGAGAGAACAGCGGAGTGCGGCGGGAGGGAAGGAGCGGGCGGAGGGGAGAGAGCGAGCGGCGTGCGGCCAGCGGGAAGCGGGCACTCACCGGTTCCACGGTCGCCATCTTAGCTCGGTGTGGCCGCAGCAGCCGCGGGAGGGGAAGGGGCGGGGGAGGGAGAAGGGAAAAAAGGAAAGGGAAAAAAAACGGCCGCCAACACGGTTGGCCGCGAGGCGGTCACGTGGGCACCGCGGCCGTTTGGGAAGGGGAGGGGCGGGCGCTGCCGGGAGCTGTAGTGCAACGCGCGGGGCACGACGGGACGCAGCGGGAACGCGGGGTGGACGGCAGGGGACATCTGGTGGAATAGTGCGGGAACGGGGCGGGGTGAGGACGGGAGATCGGAACAAGGGGCTCTAACGGGATACAGGGGCGGTATTGCTTGTTATAGGCCTGCAAAGGGAGAAGCGCTCTCCACCCAGAGAATCAGGCAGGTTGGAGCTTAATGTGGTGCTGAATGTTTAGAGGTGGTGAGTAAATAAACGTGAGGCCCCTGGGTTTGTTCAGCCCGGAGGGGAAGCACGAGGGGAGGACTCAAGGCTGCATACAGCTGCCACGGGTCTGCGCTCTGTGGCAATGACGGGAGCTGGGAACAGCGCGGAGCTGGGTCAGCGGAGGGACGGCTGAGGGTGAGGGACTGGGTCTGACCAGAGACCTTTCCTTGGTCTGGAAGTGTCTGAAACTAGAGGCAGGCTTACATTAAACATCTGGATGCCCATGGCATCCCCTCAGCCTGGAGGAGGCTCAGGGGAGACCTTATAGCTCTCTATAACTTCCTGAAGGGAGGTTGTAGTGAGCTGGGGGTTGGCCTCTTCTCTCGTGTAATCAGTGATAGAACTAGAGGGAATGGTTTTAAGCTGCGCCAGGGGAGATTCAGGCTGGACATTAGGAAGTATTACTTCTCAGAAAGGGTGGTCAGGCATTGGAATGCACTGCCCAGGGAGGTGGTGGAGTCACCGGCCATGGGAGTGTTCAAGAAATGTATTGATATTGTGTTGATGAATATGATTTAGCTGGGAAGTATTGGTAATGGTTGGACTAGATGATCTTCTAGGTCTTTTCCAACCTCGATAATTCTGTGATTCTGTTATTCATAACAACTCTGGAGTTGGTTTACTGGCAAGCTATGCTTCTAGGAGACCAGTCATGTTTTATCCTATTTTGCTCAGATGGTGATATCTTTAAAGGCAGAATCCCAAGAGGTGGGGTCCTCTTAAAGAGAGAAGATGAAGGTGAAAGGGCTGTCATTTAAAAAACAAAAGGCTTTACTACTTGATGTTTTGCTCCAGTGCTTTAGCTGACTTTGTCCTGCTGCGAGTTAGAAGCGTACATCTAACCACAATACGGGGGTTACAGCAGCTGTATTTTCCCACCCCTCACCCCTTGATTAAATAAATTACAAGTCCTGAGAAATTTATCCCAGCCAAGATGAAAGAAAACTACTGCTTTGCTGTGTGCAAATAGCAGGGTGCGGGGAATCGAGCACAAAATGAGACCTGCCACTGCTCAGATTGTTAATGGTTTCACGGGAGATGATAAGAAGTGAAGGCTGCAGCACCCCTCTTTCACCAGAATGGGCCAGAAATTAAGTGGGGCTATTTTGAGAAATAATATCCTCCCGCAGTAGAGCGGAGCCCAGATTTTCAACTGCTATTCGTGATCATAAAATGCCGCCTGCTCAGATGAACAATAAAAACCCAGCAGTACGAGAGGGATAATAGTATGTTTGAGCCTTATGTTGGTTCCTTGGAATAAGGCCGTAGGAGTGCAGAGAGAGCCTTCCTAGAGAGGCATTTCATTTTCCTTCTGAAATGCTCCCTTCACAGAGCCCGGTGTAGGCTCTGCACACACCCATTCTGCTTTACCTGCTATTTGTTAGCAAGCAGGGGATTTTCTGGCTTCCAGCGTAGGTTCATTCATGCACATTCACGTAGCATCCCTTTTGTCAGGGAGACTTAGGAGGACTGCTGTTTGCAATCACAGTGATTAGAATGCTTTCCAGCCCCCTAGAAATCTACCTTTTAAAGCTCTTCCCCTTGAAATCACTTTGCAGAGCCAGGCCAATATTGCTCATAAAAGAAAGGAAGTACGATGTTACAGTCTTGAGGGAAGGGTAAGCCAGGAAGGTGACAGAGGGACTGAGCTGCACCGCACTCAGCACAGAGTCTTAAGAGAACCAGATATTTCAGGAACGTGTTGGGAAGAGGTGAGACAAGCAGCTGTTTAGCTGTTAAGCAATGTGAAATTGGAAATAAATCTTCCAGATACCTCAGCTAGGCTTGTATTCCCTTATCTTCTGCAAGCAGATAAATGCAACTAGGCCACACAAGTCACTCCTTACAACATGCAGGTTGACTCTTCTAGGAATTCAGTAGATAGGAGAGAATTCCCTCTACAAAAATCATGTTGTCTCTGCAAAGTAATTAATATTTATCCAGCTGTCTATTGGTTCTGGAGATTGAGCAGAATTCCTGGCCCAGCCTGTCAGGCTCCCTGTCTTCCCAGCAGCCCTTTTTACAACTTGGCATCAAGTCTGCAATCCTGCAGACACTGCTGGTAACTTCCATCTGTTCCTAATTGTTTCTTACTGCTCACGCTATCAGTTTTAGCAGTTTCCACTGGATATCTACTGGTGAATCTCCCACAAGGGTTTCCCCTTTCCTTCACTGTGAAAATTGACTCAGATAGTTTGTGCAGTTCTCTGGTTATCAGTGATACTACCGGGCTGGAAGGTGTCCCATTCCTAAGGTTTGAAGAAAGATTTATTAGTAGCTTTGATTCCTTTTTGAAGGAGCCAATCTGTTTCCTTACACTTTATCAGCAGGAATCTACACTTCTTCCTACTACTTTTTCCCTTGAAGTATTTTTACATCTTTTCTAAAGATGTCTTCTTGTTTCTAGTACCCTTCCTTAGCCTGCTGTTGAAGAATCAACCCTACAAAGAGAGGCTAAGGAAGATGGGGCTGTTTAGTCTGGGGAAAAGGAGGCTGAGGGGAGACCTTATTGCTCTCTTCCAGTACCTGAAAGGTTCTCACAGTAAGAGTGGGGCAGGTCTCTTCTCACTGGTGACAAGTGACAGGATGAGGGGAAATGGCCTCAAGTTGCACCAGGGCAATTTTAGGTTGGATATTAGGAAGAACTTCTTTACAGAAAGGGTAGTTAGGTACTGGAATAGGCTCCCCAGGGAGTTGGTTGAATCGCCATCCCTGGTTGTGAGCTGTTTGGATGTGGTGCTCAGGGATATGATTTAGCAGAGGGTTGTTAGAGTTAGGGATCTGGTTAGGCTGTGGTTGGACTTGATGATCTTCAATGTCTTTTCCAACCTGGGTAATTCTATGATTCTCAAACCTTCCTTAATAGTCCAAACACGTACTAAGCTTTTTTCTTAAGTGCATTTTAAAATAGCTTCCTTAATTCTCGTTAATTCTCACTGTAGCTGCACTTTTTAGTTACTTTTTAACAAACTGTGCCATTCTCATATAATACAAAAATGTAATACGCCTAATACAACACATATAGATCCTCTTTTCAAACCTCAGGATAAATTTTGTGGCGTATTTTTTTGCTGGTGGTGATCCTGTAATGATGTGGCATCAAAGTAAGGTAAGGTCACTGCCACAGAATGGCTCCAAATATGAGATTTCAAGCCAGATCCTCATTGCTACGCAAGAAGTCAAAACTGTCTATCTGCACATGGGCTTTCTAACTCACTGTTGCATGAAAGAGACAGTGAAAATGTCTAAAAAGTCGTTCTCTTTGTATTGTCTAGACATAACATTGTACCATCTTTGTACAAGCAATGAAGTCTCCTGTTCCTGTAGTACCTTTTGTCCTTGCTGAACAACTTGATCTTCCTTAGCATTTTGTTATTAGTAAAACTGATCCAATATCTGGTCAGAACATGTCAGCAATTATTTGTGCTCTTCCACAGTCTGTCTCTTGGAGCTGGATGTAGGTCTCTGCACATACTGTTTGATTTCTAATAATAAATTTGTTAATTGGATTGATTGAAAGAGCTGCTTTTCCAAAACCAAACTGTTTTCAAGGGGAGAAGAACTTCCTGTTGCTCCATCAAAGATAATTCCCTGCCTCTCTAAGTCCTATGGGGGCAGTGATGTAGTTACAGATACTTCTCTGCTGGCACAGCATACCAGGAAGAGCTCACGGTATTCAGGCAACTAACTTAGCTTTAGGACTTCAGGATTTTCTTAATAGGACTCAAGATGGGTGACATATATGTGAAAGTTTTAATAAGAAGTATATATCTCTGACAAAACCAACCATAACACAATCCCAAAGAGAGGCCAAGCTGGAAGGGTGGTCTATGGTATTCTGTTTTATTGCTTTTCTTTAGTACTGGGAGATGCAGTAAAGCTGCCTTACGCTATATTTGTTTGTAGATCACTGAAGTGTCATTGGTTATCACCAAAACATCTAGGAATAGTAAGTTTCTGCTGTATTCTCTCTGCCATTCAATTTACATAAGTGTTATGATTTTGTATTTAATAAGGACAAGGTTTAATGAAGTAATGTGTTATCTGCCACCTGGCGACTCTAAATAAAAACACAGCAAAACCATATTGAAGTTCTTAACCTTTTATAGTACCATTATAAAAAATAAATGCTGAAAAAGACTCACAAGAAAATAACTCGGATGTGTCTTCTCAGTGACAACACAGAAGTCAAGTAAGAAAAGAATTCTCTATTTTCAGTAGAAAGTTAAATCATGCTCAGGGGTCAGAAGAGCACAGTCTCTAACCTGTACACTCAGAAGATATGCCAATACATTCAGGAGCATTATTTCTTTGCCCTGTGACACGCTCTTTGATTTTATCTATTTTATAATATTTGGTTTCTAGTAATTGTTTACAGACTGTTTAATGTGAATACAGTAATTAATGAGCCTCTCTATTTATTTGCCTAATGTGCTGCCAGATGGATCCGATATTCCATTTTACTTGTTTGGCAACCACGCACATGCTTTGACTGCCTCTGTTTTAATCCTGCCTTTGAGCCTCTTAACATAGATAATCCATCCAGAATCCTCTTCCTCACTGATCATTTTCTCTTCCGCTTCTTTTGTGTTTAACTTTGCATTTTCATTCTTAATGAACCAAGCGTATAGAACTATGTTTCATAGCTTTAAATGTCATTTTAGTGAAAAGAAGCATGAATGCATGCTAATAATCAAACAATACTGAATGCCATGTAGTAATTGGCTGCATTCTCATTTTCCTATGCAATGCAGCGGTAATTGTATAAAGTCCCTGACAAGACAGGTATGTTTCCCAATGGTTTTTAATAAGACAGACAAATATAGTACAACCTACCTTACTTCCAGTCAAAGAGGAATGCAATGTTATTTGTTACATGTTTTTCTTTGATTTCTTTAGTTAGAGGCCCAAAGCCTACAAAGATGACATCAGAAGTTATCCAGCAACTTATAACAGCGATGAGAGGATTATGAGTTACAGTAACAGTAACATCTTTCCTTTAAATCATTGACATATGTAAGCAAGGTCCTTGCACGTGGTGTGGCTACCTTGTGTAGTGACATCATCTTCAAACTAAAAGAAAAATCAAGATAGAAGTCAGAGGCATTACGTATACATCCACAAAGCCATACCTCTGGGTGTTACAGTGGGGAAAGTTAAATGTTAAATGCTTCTTCAGTAATCCTCGCACACTTCAGAGCTCTGTCAATTTTCAGTAGCTGTTCGGAACGTCTGTTTCATCCTGCAAAGTACAGCACCAAAGTCAGAGGCACGCAAGTATGAGGTCTAATTGAGCTGCACACCCGGATCTCAGGTTTGAAAGGAAATGTAGCAGATCACTCACATCACTGATCTCATAATCTTCGTTTGATTTTGCAACCTAGAAATAGAGAGAATTTTTAACTTTGGTGAAATACAAGTCAGTATAACATTCCCACTGAATTAATTGGACCATCATGGCTTTTCATATATTCCTATAATTTAAAAAATGAAAGCTTTTATTGTCTCAAAAAACATCCACAGATTCTTGCAAATATCATACGTGGTGGACTTCCTTGTAACTTGTTGGTTAAATGAGAATGTTTTCAATGAAATATCACTTTGTTTAAAAAGATGTAGCTTGTTGTCCTCTGTTCTCGTCCCATTAGGAACAAACATTTTCATATGCATATACTGAAAAATGCTAAGATTACAGGATACCAGAAGAACGTTCTTGAATCAGGAGAACCATTTCTAAATCGCAGCAGAAATTTTGATCCACTGTAGCAATATTTCAAGAGTTAGCACTACTTAATTAAAACAAAACTGAAGGACATGCAGAATCTTCCACCTCTGCTATGAGAAGGCACTCTTAGATCTGACTTCAAAATAACCTGCTCCATTCTGAATTGCAGCCATAATAGGCTTTTCAGTAATCAGGCTTGCAGTACCACTAGTGAGGAACAAGACTAAGTCAGGGGCTTACAATATATTGTAGCCTTTTTTGGCCTTTAGGCCTCCGGAATTAGGCAGACTTTGAAATCATGCATCATTTTTCTTTAAAGAGGAAAGGTGGACAGACATTTCTTTAACATAAATCTGTTGATACACAAGGAATGATTATAATTTTTAAATTGTATGCATTTATTTAAATCTATCTAGGCTAAGACTATTTGCTTTGACCAGGGGTTTATCTTTCTCTCTGGATACTGTTTCCTACAAAGTCTATTTTTCACTTGTGTTTAAGATCATGCTACACAAGTGTTTTTTTGTGTGGTGATTATCATGTTTGTTTTCCTAAGCACTTGTGATGGCTTTGCTATTTTGCATTCTTACACGCACATACAGATGCGCGCAACCAATGTAACTGTTGCACTTGTTACAGGAATCCCAGTAAATTCCTGTACCATCTGGCCAAGCCATCGTTGGTATTTGCATGTGGGCTAGTGCTCGGGTGCTATTTTTTCAGCTATCACTCAGCAAAATCATTTAAGTGGGTCTTCAATGAGCCTGAACAGAAGACAGCTACCATACCCAAGAGCTTCAGTTGCAAAGTGCAATTATCCAATCTCCTCTACTGCAACATATAGAAGCAAAGCGAGCTAAAGCACTCCCTTAATTAAGCAATGTCAAATTCAATGGCCATTTTCTTCCTAAGTAGCAGCTGTCTCAGTTGCCAGCTGTGCTTGCTTTTTTGTGTCCACTACCTGACCCATGAGACATCACTGACCTCTCCTGCCCTTGTCTGCTACCCTCACTCACTCAATCCCTTCTGGAGGAGCTCTGTGGATGGCAGGAATGCAGCACTGTCATAAACTGAGGATCATGAGAAGTCTGTAAAGTTTCTGACTCATATTCCCCTCTTGTGTGTGTTTGTCTGTGACACAGGGGGACAACAGCTAGAAAGAGACAAGAAAAGCCTGGCAGAGAAAAAAAGAGCACTACTCAAGTAAAGTCACAGCAAAGATCAATGAACTTCCCTGCTGAGAAAGAGCGTACCAACACATAATGGGAATTGGCAGCAGATGTTCCTCCAAGAGGCACCGATCAGTTCACTTATCAAATAAGAGAAGTCAAAGTCAAATAGGGAAAACAAAAGCATTGAAATACCAACTAATTTTTGTATGGGGATAATAACATAGGGCTGTTTAAAAGGTAAATGACATCACAATGAAAAAATCTTGGGTCAAATCTTTCAGAGTTTGCTGCTCCAGGTTGATGTGCAAATACAGAGTCCTTTCCAAACACAAAAGAGGACAAATAAGCAACTTCATCAGTTCCTCAACTGGGGAGTTTACTGCTTTTCTAGTTACATGCATTTAAAAACCACTTTGTTAATGCACACATCATTGGCTCCTCAAAGTAAGCAGTCAAACAGAACGCTTTTATTTGGCACTTCAGAAAAGCAGTAAATAAGCAAAATTAAGGATCAGAAGGAGCCTTATCTACTTGTTACAAAAGATCTCTTGTTCCCCCCAGCTTACAACTGTCAGCTGCTACAAAATTAGCCCAAACCTACAGCAACATTGTACCATCAAGATTACTGACAATTCATGCCCAGGTTACACTCAGCCATGAAATTAAATGCGATTTAAATACTCAAAAAATTTCGTAAAGTATCCAAAATTAATCAAGATGATTAAACTGAGATCTCATCAAGAAGCAGATGACATCCAGTGAGCAGAGTATACTGGATTACAACAACCACTTGTTGCACTCCAGGTTTTTTATACCACACCGGTGGCACACAGTACTTGTAAACCTTGTATAACCAGTTAAGTGATGCCTACAGCTCCTTAGGGTTCTTCACATTGCACAAAGTGGCAGCTAAGGTGTACAAAGAAACAAAGAAGGCGATGAGAAAAGCAGCAGCCTCCTGTGACAGTGGTACTGACTGCACACTGCTTTTCTAATGTTAGTTACTGCCTTATTGAATGTGACAGCTTTTCCTTCCAAATGAGCTGCAAATAGGATTATTGTAAGCTACAAAGTCCTACCAACAATTATCAAGTGCCGTAATTCTTTGTGTAAGAAGGCATGACCTAAGAATCAAATTTATAATACAGCTGCATTGATTAAAACCACACAAGTAGTGCAGTTAGAAACATGCATTTACTCCAGCACTAGTTTCAAATCTGATGAGACAAAACACCCAGTGCAGCGTACACCTCCGGGTCCCTCATCCTAAACGCTCCTTACAGGTCGCTCCATCAGCAGCCGCAGGGCTGCAGCCGTCAGGTGAACAGCCGAGAGCGCGGCTCCACACTCACCCCGCCACCAACGTGCCAGGCCGCTCCGCAGAACGACGCTGGTCCCACACGATCGCCGCTCGAGGCAAAGCCCCCATGCACAGCTCTCTCCCAGTTGTCTCAGAGCTCGTTTCAGGAGCCCCCGGGCAGCCCCGCTACCGCCCCGTCTCTAACCGCCGCCCGCCGCCGCCGTTACCTTCCTCCCCTCGCAGGTCCCGCCGCCGGCAGCCGCCGCTCTGAGTTTGCGCGGCGGTCGATAGCGAAGGGCAGGGCAGCGGCTCGGCACAGCCCGGCCCAGCCGGCGGCTCCTCCCCCGCCGCTCGCCGCGCCGCGCCTGTGGCAGCCCGGCAGCATGGCGGCCGTGGAGACCCGCGTCTGCGAGACGGCGGGCTGCAGCAGCGAGGCCAAGCTGCAGTGCCCCACCTGTCTCAAGCTGGGTATCCAGGGCTCCTACTTCTGCTCTCAGGTGAGGCCTCGGCGGCGTCGCTCTAACCTCCTCGCCCCGCTTCCTCCCCGCTTCCCGCTCGCCCTGCCGGCTCCGAGGGGCGCCCGCCCGGTGTCCGCTGCGGGTCGGCCCTCCCTCACAGCCCCGGGGAGCGGCGAGGTGCCGGGCCGGGCCGGAGGCGGCAGGTGCCGGCCGGAGCTCCTCGCCGGGCCCGCGGCCGCTCGGCGTGCGGGAGCGCCCTCGGCTCCGGGCGCGGCGTGGGGGCTCGGGGAGCGCTGCCCCGCGCCGGAGAACGCGTTGCCTGCAGCCAGGAGGAAACGTGGAGGCGGGGGGGGACGCTGTGGTGAGATTTCCAGCCGACGAATGAGGCCGACGCGCGATGCCGGCTGCGGGCTGCTCCCCGCCTCGCGTGCCTCACGCCGGCCTGGGCTCGGCTCCCGGCGGGCGCGGATCTGCCGCTCGGCCCCGCGGGAAGTTCCCCGCCCGGAGGAGGCGGGGACGCCTCGGCTCGACGTGCCGCGGGGTCCGGGGCGCGGGGAAGGGCTCCGGAGGGGCTGTGCGGTTCCCTGTGAGCGGTGCCCCCTGCCCGAGCACGGGCTGAGCGAGCACAATGAGCCGAGTTCGGCACCTTCCGGCGTGTGTGCCTCTGGGGCTGCATCAGCTCCGGGTCCGGAGTTGGGGAGGCTTTACCGAACACAGAGGACTTGTTGCTCTGCAGGCGGTGCTTTTTAACTAGAGAAGAGCTTTGGGGAGAACGATTTGGTGCTCTACTTGTTTTCCTGTAAGTGTCTGTGGATATTTTACTTCCAGGATACACAGTAAAGAGGTTCAGGTTGGGCCAGTTCCCATGCAGCCACACGTTCTGTGGGCCTCGTCTTTTCTCACATCTCACCGCAGTCCTAGTGTGCTGAGGTCCGTCTGTTAAACAGAAAGGACTGCCTGATGACTGTGTGGTGGGTTGGTTTGTTGGCCCTGTTTTTAGAAATGTGTGGTAAAACACGTAGCTGAAGACTTTGAGCTTTTTGTATGTGCCATTCCTGTTAGCGTCCAGCGAGGAAATATGATTCATCGGCCAATGGTGGAGTTGGTGCAAGAAAGTCATTGGCAGTCTGTTGATAAACTTCATAAAAGCTTTTAACCACCTCAGCTAGGCTAATATAAAAGCTTTTAACCACCTCAGCATACTAATTGAGCAGCATAGTTACTTCTGAGTCGGGATATTAGCTGATAGTTATCATTTGCATAGGGCTCGAGGAGAACTCCCCATTTGAATGTAACATGCTCACTGTACTGTGCTGCTTCCCCAGAGCCTCTGGGCTATATGCTGGGAGTCAGTGCTGTTACATGGACTGCAACCCAGGGTTGTTGTGGTGATTCTGTGCGTTTAACTCCAGCGTGGTTCTTGAAGGTGGCCTGTAGGGTTTGCTCTGTATTGTAGTACCTGTTTTGACATGTCTGATGCTCATCACAAATGCACGTTCAGCAAGTGTGAGTATTAGCTGATGTTGGCAATACCATTTTTTAACAGATCAAGCAGGCTCATGAGCAAAGTAATATCTCTGCTCCCCTCTGTCCCATCCCCAACTCCGTTAAGTTTAAATAGGTTGCAGAGATTCTTGTCCATATGTTAGATTTAATTACTTTGAATAATCTGCTAGCACCGTAGGGCAAAATTACCAGAAATATTTATTGGCTTATTAAAATAGGCTTGTAAAACTGCCTTGCCTAGGAGATAAAATACTGGACTGTTAGTTCTGAGTGTCCGTGTGTTGTTTCTCGTTATTTCTTGGTCAGTCAAGTAGGTAAACATAGTTGTTTCCCACATGAAAGGTGCTTTGAAAGTCTGGAGTGAGTGAAGCATGTCATAGAAAAGACAAGGGAGTTAACAGCGGGCTGCTTTTGAGATATGCAAATAGACTGGGAGACCTCGTGTTCGGCCTGCAGGGAGGAGCATCAATCCCCCTGTGTCCTCTGTGTTGTCTGATGTGTGCCTTGGTGGAGATGGAGGCTCACGAGCATCCTGTGAGCACCGAGTGCTGTTAAGAAGGTAGCGTATGTGCTGATGACAACCTGGCTGCCCGTTTTTGTGGGCACTGAGAGGCTTATTGTCACTGCTCAGAGGGATCCTCAAAACCAGGATGTTTGCTCTGAGCTCCCCGCAAGTTTCAGCCAATAGTGCTGGAGTGGTCAGCAGCTGTGGAACTTGTTCTAAGATTTCTCCTGAGTAGTTTCCTTTCCACTGTGGCATTACATGCAGAAATAACTTCTTAATAAGCTAGCAAGTGAAAGTAGGGTGTTATTCCACCTTAGAGCATAGCTTGCTTTGTAGCTGTCTGTTACCTAAAGGCATAGTCTGTTCCCTCCCTCTGAAGCTGCAGGTTTCAACCCCTTCCATTGAGCTGGACCCAGTCCTTTGATGAGCTGCTTCTGGGGTTTTTAGGACTTTCTTTTAATGGAGGAACAGCATTTGCATCGAGTTTGCTGCTAATTGAGCTTCCTGAAGCTTTGCTAGATCAGAAAGCATGAGTGTTTCAGGAGCATTCTGCCTCAGAGCAGACTTGTGCCCAGTCTGGCCCAGCTGTGAAGTTTCTCTGTTCTTACTGAACGCACGCAGTGGTAATCGCACATGTGTAGCCTCTTGCTCTGGGCAAAGTGCAGGACCTGGAGTGGCAAGCAGCCTGGTGTCTGTACAGGCACATGTGCTAGGTTAATCAATCTCCTTGAAGTCCTTGGAGGTGTTACAGGCCAGGTTGGACGGGGCCCTGGGCAACCTGATCTAGTAAATGTGTATGTTTGGTGGCCCTGCTAGGCAGGGGGCTGGAACTACATGATCCTTGAGGTCCCTTCCAACCCGGGTCATTCTGTGTGTGATTCTGTGAAGTGTGCAGTAGCTTGCTCGTACTGACAAAGCCCCAGTAAAAGCTGAAATCACATTTGGAGGAGTGCATTTTCTCTGGTGCTGAGATTAAGCGATAAAAAACTGAACTGCTCTAAAAAGTAACAGATATGAAATAATGTGTTTGGGTTATAAATTGTGATGTGTGCTTTGTTAAGACGAACACAGGTAGCATAGGGCTGAGAATCTCAGTGTGGTAAGTCACCCCAGGACTTACTAAACATCATTTTTTCATCACTGCACATACATAATTGAAGTGAACTTTTCAGGTAAGCCATATTAAGACAGTGATTTCCCCAGTGAATTTATGGGTTGTATTTCTCCTTCCTTTGATAAAGGGCATTATTCTAGTGCCTGTTCCCCTTCTGCATCAAAAAAAAAGGACATCTCAACAACGTGCCATGAAAGTGCTTACTCTGAAGTAATTCGACATCCTCAAAAATGCCTTTCAGACAACACAGTTTCATCTGTGGATCTATGCAGCTCATAAGCTGGATACACAGCTGAAGGGGTGTGCTGGTGGTGGGTTGTGAGTGGAAAGAGGCTGAGGCAGCTGGGCACCGGCCTCACCTGGGGTTTGAGGCAGTGTGTACGTGGCTTGGAAATAAACCAGTTGAACCCTGGCAGTATATTCTTTTCTTTCAGTCCGACGTGTAATGAGAGGGCATGTTCTGCTGAGGGATTCTGTCGGCTGTTAACCTTTGGTGTCTCCTTTAGCCTAGTCAGTCAAGCCCTGTTGCTGCTAGCTGTCTTTCACTGCCTTGCTTTCTCTTTTGTAGATACTTGCTTCGGTGTACTGTGGATTTATCAGCATAGATTCAGTTACTCTGTGTTCCCAAAGTGGAAATAACAGACATCCAGTGTTGCATCTCTACTGTGCTGTTTCTCTTATTAGGATAAATCTGTGATTTTAAAATCTGTCTTTATAGATATGTGTCACTTCTGCGTGAATTATATGTCTCGTGCCTATTCAGTTGGTGTTTAAATGCACAACTTGTATTTTTACATGCCTTTTAAAGCTGCTGAATGATGGGCAGAAGTAGTAACTGCTCTCGTGATTTTCATTTACCACTTTTATATGACCCTTCTAATTATAAATTGGTCTCATACTGATAGTTCTGCATTGCTTTGCTAAGCTCTTCCTTTCTCGTGCTATATGAGTGTCTCAGACTAGACAGAGCTGAGATGTTCTGTGCTGTGGACTGTGCACTGGTGTGGGGTCATTTCCCTGCCAAATTTGGAGGGATCTATTTCTAGGCACATCACGGAAGCTTTCTCTTATTATCAATTCAGGGGCCTGCACTGCCTATTTATTTCTCTCTGATATTTGAAGGCCACAGGATGGCTTTTCTGAACTGTGTGCTGTGCAGCTTCATTCTCACAGGGTGGATGCCTGCTGATGGGCTCCTTCCATTTGGAGTGGGTTTTAAAATGTCACCGAGGAAGAGGCGCTCCTGTCTTTTTGGTGACTGTGGACTGATGATGCACCTTCTTTCTGGGAGGTACATTTTCCCTGATACTTACACCTAATTTGCTCCCATATCTGGGCCCTGGATGGCGTTGGGTACTCAAGGTCACGGTGATTTATTAAAAACTGGGATCTTGAAGAGAGCAGTGCTATCCCCCCAAACCCGTCCCCAGCACCGCACACCTTGCTGTTTCCTTTCACCTTCAATGTATTGGTTGTGGGGAACAGGGACCAGAAAAACTATTTTTTGTCCTCTCTCATGTCAGCCCATAAGACACGAGTGCTGTATTTTATTCTTGGTGTGCTGTTCTTTGCTGTGCCTAAAATAGGCTGCAGCCTGCTGCTTGGATCCAGCTGCAACAGCTACGTGGTTTTCTTTTGATATAAGTGACACGCTGCGGATAACTTTCTTCTATGTCCTTTGACAGATTGCCTAGGTGAGGAAGTTGGCATTTTTAATTGCTTATAAATCTCCGTGCCTGTGGTAAGTGCCTGGTTATTGTTGAGACGCAAATGCAAAGTATGCATAACTTTCTGAAAGCAAAACTTTGGGCTGCCAGGCAGGCTTCTGAGCTGGTGCTCAGTGTGCTGAGGAGCTGGTCCACGTTAGAAACACAGAATCCTTAGAGTTGGAAGGAACCATTGAAGGTCATCTAGTCCAACTTCCCTGCAATGAGCAGGGACAGCTAGAGCTAGATCAGGTTGAGTTTGATATGGTAAAAGACAACTGTTAACTGTTTTATTCTAACATCAAATGTATTAACAGGTTGTGTTCCCCAAGTCCTTTATATTTATGGATAAAATGTAAGGTTAGGCTGTGTTGTATTAGATACACATTGCTGGTAACATAATATTTTCTGAAGCTAAATGCCGTCCTTTTTGTTAGTTTAGTTTTGTTTGCCTACCTTTAAGGTGGTTTGGTTGAACTCCAGTTCTCGTTAATAAAATATCACGTGATCTCAGGTTAAGCCTGCAGCAATCTTACACTCCAAAGGACACTTTAAAAATCTATTTTAAAAAATCGCTGAGAATATTTTTAAATACAGCTACTTCTTGGCACTGTTTCCTAGACGTTTGCCTGACTATTACATCTCAGGGCATAATTACATGCAGAGCGCCAGCCAGTCTGTCCCCACAGTCTCCATTCCAGCTGTCTCCCTTTTTGCTGTACAACGTGTATTTTTTGGATATTCAGCTCCATGGTTCTAAACGATGAGCGCTGTGGATGGAGAGGGGTGCTTCTGTGGAAGCCAGATGTGAGCTGGAGCTCCTGCCAGCTGCTCGCACCAGCCTTTGGGCAGTGTCTGCATACCTGCCAATGCATGCAGCGTTTAGAGCCAGGTTGCATGGAGCAGCTGTACCCGAAGGGGAAGGGAAGCCCGCAGGGAGTGCTCTTCAGCTGAGCTGCTGTCTTACACTCATTCAGAAAAGCATGCAAATAAGTGTGTCTTGAATCCTGCAGTGCCTACACAGCTTCCTGTACTTGAGTGATTTATTTAAAGCTAGTTTGGGTATGTCTGTGCTCTACAGAGGCTTGCAGTGTAAATATAGCCTAGTCTTGGTTCATTGACCCTTTTTTCTCTTCTGGCAGTTGGCATTAGTTGTGCTTTGCTACCTCTTAATCCCACTGTATTGACAGTGAGCCACTTTCCTTCTATCACTGTAAAAATGTTAAAACAGGAGAAAAACTCTTGCTGAGTCGATCAGTTGTTTTAAAGGTGTTTATTCTTATTGTTCTTCCAATGGCTGATTTAGACTTGAAATGAAACAAACATATTTGCTAGTGAACTCTGTATGCGTACAGAACTGCGCTTTAATGTGAAACCGATTCTGCCAAGCTGCACGGGTCTGCATATATTTTAACCAGCAGATGCAGGGCTAAGTCCTTCAGGTGGAAGTAATTTAGAGAAATAACTTGGCTTCCATCAGCTGTTCCAAGAGGAATCTTTCCAGCTTGTGATGGTGGTTGTATCTTTAGTTACCTTTTGGTAAATGTACAGGTCCTGGTAAAAACTGTATTGAACTTGTCTGTACGCACAGAATCAGCAGGGTTGGTTTCAGGAGAGGAGGTTCAGCAGAGAAGGCTTATCAAAAAGCAGGATTTTCTCCAGGAAGTTGTCTGCAAAGTGTCCCAGATGGAGAGAAAGAGTGGCTTTCTTCCATGGCTTGGCAGGAAGTCTGCTGTACAGAAGGTGAGGGTGTCTGAAGCGTCAGACTGCTGTACAGAAGGTGGGGGTGTCTGAAGCGTTCAGTGGTTTGCTGGTAGAGCCACAGCAATGATTCTCCAACCTTTGAGGTAACATCTGCTGGATTTGATCTGAAATTGCCAAAGCAGAGCTATGCAGATATGCCCAACGTAGTGTTTGTGCAGTCAGTTGTTGGATGCAAGTGGTTTCTTTGTATCCCATAAGTCCAGTGCTTACGGGATGCGTGTGACTGAGCCTACACAAACTGGATGGGTTGGTGATGGATGCACAGTGTGCCCTCCGAGTGCCTTCCAGAAGTGTCGGACCAGCACAGAGGTATTCATTGATGATATGCTGCACGTGGAATAGCCTGTGCTTGCACAAATGTTTTGGGCTTGCTGTTTGTACTTGTTGCTGTTGATTGATGTGCGTGTAGGGCATGTGTCTGGGACGCTTGGCTGTACAACAGCAGTTGACTGAGCTGCTTTTCTTTTGGAAATAGAGGACAAGTGAAATCTGGGAAACATGTTGGAGAGAGCTAAGACACGTGGCAGCCTTACGCTGGATCCTCTTATGTTGCTTACAGCTGCAGGAAATAAAAAGCCAACATAGAGGCTGTCAGGTTATGATGCTGGCAGCAGCGTGGTGCTCGCATGGTGTTTGCTGGTTATGAGCCAGCAAGAAGAAAAGGCATCGGAGAAGGGAATGGGATTTGAGAGTACTTCTCAGAATTCTGTGGGGAAAGAACAGTTTGATTACATCCAGTAATTACCACAGCAGCCAGGTGTGTTCGTTCCTCAGTACTCCTTTATCTCCCAAGAAGTGGCTTCTAGGTTTGCAGACCTGGCTCCTCGTAGTTACTGCTGTAAGTTGTGTAATCCTCCTTCCTCTGGCACATCAGGTCTCTGTTCTGAAGTGTAAGGAGGTAAAAGCATATTGGTCATCATAGTGTTCTTGAAATAGGGCTTTTAGCCTTTTTCTGTGAATGTGTGTGTGTCTTAAAATAGATGTCAGTTAAAACCTACTCTTTTTCCCTCTGCTTTCCAGCAGAAAACAGATAATAACGTGGTACAAAGGTCTTAGTGTGCAGCAGGTTATACAAGCATGACAATAAAACCTACTGCTGCTTGTTCAACAAGATGTTCTCCCTTTCATCTACAGTGGTGCTTTCAAAGCGACCTGTTATCTGGTACACTGTGTGGTACTGTGGCGTGCTGAGTGCCCATCTGGAGATAGGGGAGACTTAAGTGTGGTGCAAAACAAGACAACAAGGAATTGGCTGTGGTAATGAAGGCAGCTGGGTCTCTGAGCACAGGTGCAGTTGTGCACCACGTTAGGGTGGGCTTTTGGATACAACTTGATAACCACTGTTTGAATGGAAAACGGGAGGAAGATGGTGCTGCAGGAGCAGATGGTTATGATGGTGCAGTAACAGCTTTAAACCAGGGGCAGAATCTCACCCACAAGGCTTAACTTGCAGCTCTGCTGTCTTGCACTGGTTCAGGGTTGTGTATGTTAGGCTGAATCTGTTGTTGGCTCCAGACAGTAGTTTTATGATGATGATTCAGCATTAGTCTTTCCTTATAAAGAAAAGCTGTTTGCTTCATGCTTTTTTCCTCAGAAGTTTAGCAGTTATTGTAAATAATTGGAATTAGCCGTTTTCTACCAGTTGGTTTCATAGCTATATTTAGTCAAAACAAGTAATTTTTTAATTAGCACCATAAAGGATCGCCTCTAAATGCTTTCTCCAGCAGCATTTTTACTTCCACCTCTCCTTTTTTTCCATGCCTTTCCCTCACCTTAATCTTTCTGTATCTTTTCCAGCAGCCAGGCATTTCCTCTGCTCCTTTGCTGATTCATTGCTAGTCGCATGAAGTGCTCTCTTTGTGCTTGGGAGGAAGACAAAAATTATAAGCTCCTTCACACACACTCTTTCTTTGCTTTCCATCTCAATTTCATCTATTGTTATGACTTACGTTTCCTATTTACGTTCAGTAGCACAGTCTTTTTCCCCACATTAATCTCTTTAATTTGTTTCCTCGTGATTATGCTGGTTGACCTCTGTTGCTTCCTTATGCTGGGGAAGGAGGCTGAAGGGCTGCAGTTAGCAGGAGCCAGGAGGGTCACCCTGCCTGCTGCATTATCCCAGCATATAAGTATGGAGATGGACCAGTTGAACTCTTACCTCTGCAGTTCCTGGAGCAGTGCAGTATTTCAGTGAGCCTAGAGCAAGCATGGTGTTGAATTATTCTTTAAAATGACGAGGGGATGATGTTTAGTGTTAGGATTAGATCAGTGTGCTTCATTTTGATGTTTGGCTATTCTTTGCAACTATTCTTACTCATAAGCAGTTGAAGGTTGTATTTTCTAGCACTAAGGCTGTCAGTTAGAGTAGCATTTACTACAAGTTGCTACACGGGTTAATACGATCCATCTTTTGGTATTCTAAAGCACCGTTGCTTCTCAGTTTTTGAGGGAATGGCACATCTGTCCAGGATGAAGCTACTTAAAAGTGTAATTTTTGTTTTCTTTGCAATTCTAGGAATGCTTTAAGGGAAGCTGGGCTACTCACAAGTTATTACACAAGAAAGCAAGTAAGTTTTTTACCCATATTAAAATTCTTTTATGAATGTGCATATGGAAATCCTTTTGGTGCGTTTGCTCCCCCTTCCCCCCGGTAGTGCATCATTGTTTTGTTTAATATAGTTTAAAAATAAAGTGTGGGAGATGGGGAGTGTATTGGTGATGAAGTCATATAGTGCAGTTTGCTTTGTGTCATTCCACATGTAAGCGTGCAGCTACACCTGGGGTACCATACTCAGTTTTGGGCTTCCCGGTGCATGAAAGACTTGGCTACACTGGTGAGAGTCCAGCAAATTGCCACAAGGGTGATGAAGAAACTGAAGCCTCTTACTTATGAGAGGCTGACAGAGCTGGGGCTGTTCAGCATAGAGAAGGCTCAGATCCCTTCAACGTGTATGAATACCCTAGAGAAAGAGCACAAATAGGACAGAGTCATGCTCTTTCCAGTGGTGCCCAGTGCTGGGACAGGAGGCTGTGGTCACAAACCAGAGCACAAGGGATTCCATGTAAACACCAGGCAGCACTTCTGTGCTTTGCAGGTGATGGAGCATTGACAAAAATGTCATTGTGCATTGATGCACCTATTGAAAGGAGGATATATTATAGGTAGGATTTTGCCCAGCTTAGCTGAAGGTAATAGAGATATATGTATGTCTTAGTTACAGCTTGTAGATCTGGTATGGAAGTACTGATAGACTTGTAGATTCTTCCTTATCTGAGGAACTAAGATAATTTATAAGTTTACAACCAGCCCATAAAAAGAGAAAGCAGACCTCAGTTCTGCACCTGCCTTCCTCAGCTCAAAGGGAGCCTAACTTAAAAGGGAGTTGGAATTATAGAATGGTATGTTGGAAAGCCAAATCCTCACATCACTTACCTCCCTCTTTCCTAAAAGCTCCAGAAATTCTTCTTTTTATTTTTTTTTTCCCCATGATAAGTTATAATAGTTGAAAATAGCACATAGACAGTTATGAATGTTATCTCTCTCCTCACTGTGGAGTTCTCATAGTTCACACATGTACTCTGTGTCTTTTTCATACCTGTAGGAACAGAAAATTGCTTTCATGGTCAATGTAATTAATATAGTGATGGTAATCCTCTGGTGTGTTCCACTGAAGCTGTTTAACTGACAGTAACTTCTTAATCATACCACTAAATCCATGATCTTTCTGGCTTCTTGGGTAACTGTTGAGCCCAGTATGAGTGGGCTTGGTTCTGGTAGCCCTCAAATCCTTGATGTTAGAAACTGCTGAATCATCTCAAATGAATCTTTTGTTTTTTTAAGTTATTATTTCTCAGTGGTTCATCTAAATTAATGTTACGTGGGCAGATGGTTCAGATGTCAACCACGGGGACTGAGAAACTCGTGTTAGGGTGTGCTGTGGTAGAACTCTTGCCATTTCTTCATTCTTGTGAGATATGAAAAGGGGAAACAAACTTAACTTACCAGGTTATGAGTTAACGACGAGTGCTGCCAGATCTGTGTGCTTCTGGGTTGCCCTTAGGACCCCAGGGCCCTTATTCATAGTAGAAATGATTTTGCCTCTGGAATTTATTATTTATTTATTTTGTCTTTTCAGAAGATGAAAAAGCTAAACGTGAGGTATCCTCTTGGACCCTGGAAGGTGACATCAACACAAATCCCTGGTCTGGTTATCGATATACTGGCAAACTCAGGCCACATTATCCTCTGGTAAGTAATAAGTGCCACTGTACTCCAAAACTAGTGGAAAAAGTACATGTTATGTTCTGTAGCTACTAATGGACCTGAATTCCTGTCCTTATTGCCTTCCACATTTTAGCTGGAGGAGGAAAGCTTCTTTTAGAATCCTAATTTTATAGCAAAGATGTACGTGACTGTGCCATTATTGTGCCATTTATTTTGATTTAACTTGATCTCTTGGTATATTTAAAAGGAAGGAAAAGCCTATGAGGGAGCATGCATCAGAAATAGATTTCAGTTTATAATTTTTCTCTGTGTATTCTGAGATTTATTCTGCAAAAAGCTGCTGCTAATTAAGAGTTAAGATGGCATTTTCTAGCTGTTTACTGCTCTTATCATTAATGGAGCAGTCTGCTTCAAAAAAAAGTCAGGACGAATTTAGAATTCAAATAAGTACCTTGATATAATTGTATGTAAATGGTTTGAAATAAATTAGTGAATATGCTGGTGAACTGCTCTGCTGAAGGAACAAAGAATATAGTAATAGAATGTTATGTTTTCCTGCAGTAATGTAGGATAACTGAAGTCAGTAACATCTCCAGCTGTGAAAAGTAGGCTGAGAAAACAACCTCAGCATAGCTGTGTTTTTAAACTGGTAGGAGTTTGTATGTGGAATAAGCCAAAACTTACAGAATTAATGACATTTTATTTACATGTGTCTTTTCTAATTGTCTCATACTAGAAATTCTTCCTCTGTGGCATCCTCTCCATAGTATCTGTTACAGAGAACAGATTAACAGTGCCTCAGCATGTGCGTGTTAGTGTCATTGGAGAAAGGATTTTTTTTGGATATGTCACTAGTTTTAATTTACTAGTAATTTACTAGTGTTACTGCTGAGCATTTGCTTTTTTGTCTCCTGACTCCTGTAGGTCTGTTACGTATGAAACAAAAGTCCTGATAAATAGGATGGTGATCAAAAATGACAGTCTTACTAATATACACTAACAATCAGAGAGCGGAAGGATGTGCCTGGAATGAGTGCATTTGTAGTATGGGAAGTACCTGAATAAACACTACATTACAAAGCCAATTTTATTTATATGATGCTTTGATGGTTTATTTGAAGGCTGGTTTTGCAAAGCTATGAAGCTGGCTATTAGAGGCTGTGTAACAGAAAAGCAATTCAGAGTAACAGAAGATTCTTTGAGAAGTGGATGTTTTGGGCTGTTCACAAGTTCTGCTTTTCTTTTTTTGTATAGAATTAGCCATGTTTCAGCGTATGTGATTTCTCCTTTTGTGACTGTTAGATGTATTCTTGCAATCTAACCACCTTTCTCTATGATTTATATAGACACCAACAAGACCTGTGCCAAGTTACATTCAGAGACCAGATTATGCTGATCATCCACTAGGTAACCTGGAACAATTCAGTTATGGAATACTGTATTTGCTTTTTCTTTACTTTGACTGAGGAAACGTTTAGAGCATGAAGGGTGGGCTGGAAATGGGAGTCTTTTCTTTTTCGTTTGTTTTTTGTGTGTTATTTTAACTTCTTCCACCCCTTCCTCCCCCCCTCCCCCCCACGCACTTAATTTTCCCATATAAAACAATAAAACTAAAAGTAGCTACAAGGTTGTATTTTGTTTTGTTGTGCTTTTCAAGTCCAAAGTTTGTAATGAGTTATGTTTCAGAGGTTTTAAGGGAAGAAAAGGCAAAAACATGCAAATTCTGTTCCTCTCGTTAACTTCATAACAAGTTGCAAATGTAGCAAAAGTTGCCTGACACAGATGAACTTTGGTAAGCCTTTCTCAGTGACATGTTGGAAATGAGTTGAAACACCAACAAGAACTACTCCAGTAAGCAACACCTGTAAGAAAACTATTAAATGACTTCCAGCTGTCTTTAGATGCAGAAAGGATAGATGCAAAATTACTTGCTTACTTTGCACTTTTCTCTTTGCCTTTGGTCTTCTTTGTTTCCCAGAAAGCTGCTTAGAAGTCTGTTGGATTTATTTCTATATTTTCAACAAATCTTTAATTATTCTTTACAGAATATAAATATTTAAACAGCACAAAATGCTGTTTTTTGGAGGGCATTCATCTAATAAAACCAAGCTTGTGTAGAATCTGATAGGAAAAACTGAGATGTATTTATTGGTTGGTTATTGCAGTAGCTTAACTAGAGATAGTTGCAAGTTTATATAATCCTTTGATGGCTATTTTAGATTATTATTTATTTATTTCCAAAGTAACTTAAAAAAACTTTTGTATGAATAAAATACTTCCCTTAAAATTATGATCTTTGTTGTATTTTGAGAATATTTTTGACTGGCTGGACAAGTTGTATGCGGGAGGTGAATGGGTTTTCTGAACACATTTGAGTGTTACAATGTTGAGGAAGGCTTTTGAGTTCAAATTAATCAGGCTAATGGTAGTAATGCTACAACTGGTGTCTTTGTTACTTTAGCCTGTGGTGAGAAAGTATGTATTTTTATTGCTATTGGTAAGCTAATTAAGTTCCTTGGTTGGTCATGTGTAGCAGTCATTCCTCCTTATGTTTTCTGTTTGTTTACCTCCTCTCTTTTTTTTTTTATTCATCATTTCCCCCAGGAATGTCTGAATCAGAGCAGGCTTTAAAAGGAACCTCGCAAATAAAAATACTCTCACCTGAGGATATAGAAGGGATGCGAGTAGTGTGTAGGGTAAGGAGGTCTTGATTTTTATTACAAAATGCTTTTATTCTTTAAGATCATACAGTAAAATAACCAGTTAGTGACAACATGCTTGAGAATACAGATTTCAAACTATGTTTGAGCTCTGAAAAATAGTTTGAGAAATCTTGTGTTTTCTTTCTCTCTTCACGGCTCCAACTTGGAGTGAATTATTTTGTAAACAGAAGGGTGACTTTTATCCATTTTCTGGCTTTGTCATTACTTGTGAGAAATACTTTGTGGCTGAAATATTGCTGTTAAGAACATATTTTATGGCACAAATGAGCTCAGTGTAATTTTTCTCTTCCAGTTAGTGTGAAGTTAAAACTAAAAAGCAAAACCAAAACGGTACCCCATAACTAAGAGTTTATTAAAAGGAGCTGTTCACAGAATCATTTGAGTACGATGGGATCTGTTCAGTTGTAATCAGTAAATTGTGTATAAAATCAAACTTTGAAATATACGTAGGTGGTCTCGTTTATGTTTGTGGTATTTGAGGAAACTGTTATCCAGTGCTTTCTAAACATTGGCCCTGGGCAGCCTGCTCTCAGTGGCCCTTCTCATACAGAGAGGCTGGACCAGATGACCTCCAGAGGTCCCTTCCCACTTCAGTAGTTCTGTTAAATCTGAATTGGGTTATTTTCAAGTGGAGTATTTGCAATTCCATTTAAAATGTCTTCAAAATATTCTCCAACATCACTGAGGTGATTTAGTAATATAAGCTGCAGAAATCTGGAAGATTTTATGGAGTCTGAGTCTGCCCTGCTTTCTTATCAGTCTTAGTGTAGCTGTCTGTAGAAAATGGGTTGGTAACTTTCCAAGGATCTGATCTCATTTTTAAGTCAGTGTTTTTACTGTTTCCTCATTTGCAGCTTGCTAGAGAAGTACTGGATGTTGCTGCCATGATGGTGAAAGCAGGCGTAACTACTGAAGAAATTGATCATGCTGTCCATTTAGTAAGGTTATTTTATTGTTTTTCTGGTGTTTTCAATTGCTTTCTTCACCATTTTGGAATTAATGTTTTGGAGTTTTCATTGTTGTTGCATGAATTCTTCCTTTATTTTGAACTATTTCCCACTTTGAAGTTAGTAAGTAGTGCAGATGTTAGAAGTGTGTTATATTGCACAATGGTAGACTCAAAATAAGCCCCAGATTAGGAAATCCTGTGGCTCTAAATCAGTGTCTTAGATGTTTCCAGATTCAGACTCCCTCTGAGTTTCTTCACCTGCTTTCTCTGTTAACATAACACAATTTTATTTCTTTTAAATCCTTTGAGCTCCACAAATTCCACTATATAAAGAGCATCATATGATGATATGTATTTAGGCCATGCACTTTTGTGCTCAGCATTGTTAAGACGTACAGAGGAGAAAGTTGATTTATGACTGGGAGTTAGAACTGGGGAACCTGAGATAGAATTGAAAAGAAGCAGCTTAGGGTTTTAAAGATGGGGAGTAAAAAAAGTGGTGCAAAATGTTATTTGGTTCAGTGGCTTTTTTGAAACTGTGAAAAATCTTAGACCTGGTACTTAAAAAAGAGACATTGAAAATGTCTGTTTTTTCACTGGATTAAATATTTCCATGCTTCATTCTGCACCTGAAAGTTTCGGCATTTGAAGCTGAACATAAAAAAAAAAAAAAAAAAAAAAAAAAAAAGAATAGAAGCAAAATGAAGGCAGCTTTGCTGTCTCCCTGTTTAAAAAAATAGAAAGCATAGCAGAATATCACAGTGCTACAAAAATACTTGTAGAATCTTATTTTTAGGAGTCGCAGCATTTCAGAATATTCCTACTGGAAGGCAGTTGTGTTTGTGATTTTATTTTCTACAAGATGTGCTAATGCAGAGTGTATTTTCTCAATTAGGCTTGTATTGCAAGGAATTGCTATCCTTCTCCTCTGAATTATTATAATTTCCCTAAGTCGTGTTGCACATCAGTGAATGAAGTGATCTGTCATGGAATTCCTGACAGGAGGCCATTACAGGAGGGAGATATCGTTAATGGTAAGGGCTATGAGAATTAACTTCCACATTTCTAATCCTCAACACTTTTACTTTCTATCCAGTTAAACCATTCAGTAAAGTGAAGTTTATCTAGCAGCCAGAATGACTGGAATAGCTTCTTAATGGAAGCTTTTGTTCTCATTTACTGGTTAACATCTCTGCACATTTAAATTAATGACACTAGAACAATTTCAAAAGCACTTTAAGAGCTTTATAATTCTTCTACATTGCTCTGTAGAGCCTGAGTATTCCTGATACTGAATGTTTAAATTATTGTGTTCAGAAGAAAAAAGCTTTAAGCCATCTGGTGTATTTTTTGTTGGTTTTTTTTTTTTTTTTTCTTAGGAATAATACTGGAAGGTTCTTATGTATTTAATGTTCATGAGAAACTTTATTCTTTTGTCTGGGAGTGATACGTTTTGGCATTTCAATTTTTGCAAAAATTACTCATTTTAAACTTGTATAGAAATAGCTGAAGTTAAAATATGACTTGGAACGTGTTTACATACCTACTTTAATTCCATTTTGTTCTCTTAGTGCTGGGGTTGATTCCCAGGAAATATATTAACCAGGTAAATCACCCTGGAGTAATGAGATTCTCTTCTGCCTTTTTGTATTTACATAGAAAACCAATCATAAACTACTCAAGGCTGTGTTGCATAGATGTTGGGTTTTTTGACGTTTTTGTCTTAAATTGTTGACCAATGAAACACTACCTTATTGATTTAATTCTGTAACAGCAGTGGGATAAATGTGAGAATTTATTCTGATTTAATTCTATAATAGCAATGGGATAAGTGCAAGAATTTGTTCTGCTGGAACAGTTTATGTCAGGAATTCTTCTGAAGTGTTCTTGTATCTTACAATTACAATACCATATCGTATGTCGTTTTGTCCTTTTGATAATCAAGAGACAGTGAGAGAAATGCAGAGCTAGCATTATTATGTGCCTGGTGTTCTTTGCAGTGGATATTACTGTCTATCGTAATGGCTACCATGGAGATCTGAACGAGACATTTTACGTTGGAGAAGTTGATGAGGGTGCAAAGAGGCTTGTCCAAACGACGTATGAGTGCCTAATGCAAGCCATTGATGCAGGTAAATCCTCATTCTACAGCCTGAAGTGTTACAGTTTTGGCTTTACCTGGGAATGACTTTTGTTGCAGAACACAAAAGTGTTAGTGTGCATCTGTAGCAGATGACATCTGCTATATATGTAGTACATTGGTTATTTTTAAAGATATGTTTCTCTATTTGGTGGTTGCAACATTCTATTTTGTATGTGGCTTTACAAGTAAAATGTAAGTGATGCTGAGGTGATCCACATATGATGATATTTTCATAGAGACAACATTATTGGACAATTATATGAATAAAACATCCTTAATTTGAATTGGTTAGAGTGTGTGAAGAGCCAAGTTTGTTTTGGAAGACCAGCAAGGCTATCTTCTCTAATTTACATGGTGTAAATGCAAAACATTGTTTGAAGACTTAACACGTCTTGTTGCCCCCCAGACTGAACTGTTTAGTGTTACACTCACTTATACAGTTGGTGAATTAAGTGATCATAGTGGAGGAAGGAAGTTGCTTACTAGAACAGGTGTGCATGTGAAACATGAATGTTACAGAGGTGATGTTAGCCTGAATGGCGTTAGGTGATGGGTTTCAGTGAAAGAAAGCTCTATAAATTTGTATCTTTTACATTTTGCAGTAAAACCTGGCGTTCGGTATAGAGAACTAGGAAACATTATTCAGAAACATGCTCAAGCAAATGGATTCTCAGTTGTTCGGAGCTACTGTGGGCACGGAATCCATAAACTCTTCCATACAGCCCCTAATGTGCCACATTATGCCAGTGAGTATTCCTTTTGCACTGTGCTACAGACAGGGCGTGCTTTGGGATGAATTGCACCCGATATAGTTCTTGCTCATATTTCAATAAAGCAGCATGTTGTCTAGCAGTCATCACATTAGCATTTGTATACTTGTGAAATAATTTGTTTTTTGAACTTGGGATCATAACGTGTTTCATGAAACTAAGTAAGGTGGATGTGTCATATACTCATTCTACGCAATGACTGGGTAAGTTGTCAACTTTTTTGTATCATTTTCCAATGAATCCCTCAGATCAGTCCTTATCTGGTGTGAGTGGGTAAGCGTTTTCAGTCACAAGATCAAAGTGAAAACTTTATGCCAATTCCTGATGTATATAAAAGCAGAGTGGTTCTGTTGCTTTTGTTTGTTTGGAAGGGATCTACCCTTCCTACCTCCCTGGTGTTCTCAGCTTTAGTTTTTGGAAATGGCCATGTCCCTATGACTTTGGCAGCAGGACTAAGGGGCAGCATCTGCAGAGGCAATAGAGAGAAGCTTAAGGATGAACTAAGGACAGGAAAAATATCACAAAGCAGTGATAAACAATCCAAATGCACTTCAGCTGCATAGCTCTCCTGATAGGACCTTCATTTCAAGGTAAAACAGAGCAAAGGAAAAGGGCTGAAGCCTTTCTTCAAAGTGCACTCCTACTCGTATACTGTGCATCACTTTATGAACATCCATGTAAAGACTTATGGCTTATCTAATGTCAGAAAGTTCCAGTGTTAGAAGTTCTCTGCTTATTTTTTCTTTAATGTTACCTAAAAAAATACTTGATTATCATCCTGACTGCTTTGTCTTCTTTAGTATTCCAGAAGAATGAAGGGGACAGTGTCTGTCAGGAATGGAGTCATAGGATTACTGGACTGTTAGCTTATTTCACAGTTTATTGGAGGTTCAGGGGAACTGAATTAAGAAGTCATCAAGCCTTATTCAAGCATCTTCAAGGCATATTTTTACTAGATTTTTTTTTAATTGTTTACTTTCATCATAAAAGTTTGCAGGTCTTTTTTTGATAGGAGTTAAGTCAACAATTAATTCTGAACTCCTTGAGTCAATATTGCAGTGCTGGGTAAGGGAAATTTTAATGTGAGGTTAAAAATGAATGGACGAATGAATGAGTCATCTCTCAAAGGGCTTTTCTGACTTTCTCATATTCTTACTATCTTCTTCTAGGACAAAGATTCATCTGTTACCTAAGGTGTGATCAGTTTTCTAAGTCAAATGTTTATTTTATTGCAGAAAATAAGGCGGTTGGAGTCATGAAGCCAGGTCATGTATTTACAATTGAACCAATGATCTGTGAAGGTGAGCAGTTTGGCAAGAGCCAGAAATCACTTAATTAAACTGATTCTCCATAATGCCTGTATGGAGTACAATGGTTTACTCCATGTTTATTATTAAGAAGTGATGAAATAGGAAGCCGGTCCTATTCTGTACAGTTGATAGATTTCTTTCAGTTCTTTTGGGAGAACTGATATCTGGTATTTAAATGATGAATTTTTGTCTGGTTTTACATTTGTAGGTGGTTGGCAAGATGAAACGTGGCCTGATGGTTGGACTGCGGTAACAAGAGATGGAAAGCGATCTGCTCAGTTTGAACACACTCTCCTGGTTACTGACACAGGCTGTGAGATCCTCACCCGGCGTCTGGATAGTATTCGTCCCCATTTCATGTCCCAGTGATAGTCTAGACTGAGCAGGTGGATCTGAACGACATTTATTTGTCTCTGTACTATGCATTTTTTTAAGAGTACAGAATAGAGAGGAGTTCCATCATTTGCTTTGTTCTTGCTGATTGTAGATAAGAGAGGAATTCATTGAAGAACCTGACACAGTGTCTGGTAAAGCAGAGAAGAATTTAAAAGGATTTTCTGCTTTCCTCCTACCTACAACACTCGTGCTATATTTTTCTTTCTTCTTCCATTATCTCTATTGCACCTTTCTTCCAATTAGACCCGCGGATGCTTCTGTTGCTGCCGTATTAGCTAGAAATGTGTGGGTAACCTTTCCCACCTGGACTTGTTATTCTGGGATCCAGTTTTCTTTTCACTTCAGTGTGCCCTGTTTCTCTTGGTGTGTGAGTGGCACCTGAGATTTTATGCGTTTCTAGTTCCAAAGACCCGTTCCTGCTTCTGCAGATACTGTTTTAATGGGCTGGGCCTCATTTGTCATTTTTCTCATCAGTTGAGAAACAGTTGAAGGGAGAAGGATGTGCATGTTGCCAAGAATAGATGACCCCTTACCTTTAATTCTGTTCCCATCTTCCTGCTGGTGATCTCTGTGGTAATTGTGACTGTAGAGATTTCTAGAATGGGCTTCCTACAGGGAAAACTGCTAAATTCTGTCTTAACTGCAGCTCTCTGTAACAAGCCGCCTCTCTGTGGAGCAGTGTTTGCAGGCAGTCTCCTGCTCCAAAAGCTTGGTGAAAATAACACATCAGATGTGGCTAGAGAAAAGAAGAAAAACAAGAACCAAGAAGATCCCACGATTCATAGGATCCCTACGTGGGTCAGCTGTGGGACATTTGTTACAGGTACATCCACAGTAGCTGTGGGGGACTGGATTTGCAAGACTTACAGTGAGATGAGCATATATCTCATATATCTCAAAACTCTGAGTATGAGAAGACGAAACATTGATGCTGTATTTTTTTTTGTTAGTTCTGAAACAGCTGTTTCTCCCTCATCAAACAGTTGTCTGAGTTTCATGGTTTTGTAAAGTCTTAGAGGGACATAGGAAAACTCATCTTTTCCCTCAGGCTCTGTAGAATGGGCAATCTTAATTTTAGTACATACACACAATTTTTTCTTGTCTATCTGTGGATCACGATCAGCTGGTAACTGTCACCTTAAGGAGTCTATATGAAACCTCTGTCTTCTCTGTACCCTCTCTTTTCCCCTGCTCGCTTCCTTTCCATTATCTTTGGTGTCTTTGCTGAGGGAATTTATTTTTTCTTTCCTGAAATGTAACAAATTTTTTTTCGGACCCCACTGTAAGTCCTACACCACTGTAATGCAAGAAACAGTCAAACCAATGCAGACATTAAATCATACAGTTGTGGGCATAAAAGACACCTTTTACAAGGTATCTAGTGAATTTATTGTCACATTAGATCCAAGCATGAGGTACTGCAGAATTTAGATGGGAAAACATGTTAGTACTTCACGAACTGGACTGACATGGATATTACCAAATATCAAATTCACCAGAAAACATCTTCTCTGCCCTGAGTGCCTCAGACTTGCATTGCTGTAAGAGTATCATTGCAATGTTTTCATTACCTTTATTATTAATTATGCAGTAAAGTGACCTGAAATGATGCATAGAGTATGTGTGTGTGCGTGTGTATGCGTGTGTATAGATTTTAACGAAAAGGACTGTAGTACTCTGAGTGGAATTACCTGTGTTGAATGAAACGTAACATATTGAAGGACTGTCCTGGAGGTTTGCCCACCATCTCACTCATGTGAATGGTTCCAGTGGTCTTGCCTTTAGTGTGTGTGCGTGTGTGAGTGTGATGGGGGGGCCTCATTTTTGTTCTACAAAATAAAAACTGCAGCTGCTTTTAACAGAAATCACATTTTTTTTTTGTGATTCAAAACTAGATACAGCATTCTCAAGGTTCCTCCAGGTTTGCTTGCAACAGTGCAAGTCTACCAGTGGATGCATGCAGCCAATTAAAAAGTCACACTTAAACCTGTGCATGTGTAATGTGGGTACCTCTTTGTTGCACAAATACAACCAAATTTAGCACTGCAAGTTTACACCACAGGTAATCTACGATGCTATGCATTTCTGTCTATACATTGAAATGGCAGGAAGAAAGCTGTTTCTACTGAGTTCATACTGTTGCAGTATTTTTAAACATGTGATAAGTTGGGACAGCATCTACACCTGTTCTTTGACCACGAGACAGATACACATCAGCCTGGAGAACAGAATTATTTAATAAAAGTGTTGTGAAAGATCTTTTTCATCTATCTAGCTGTAGCTTTGCTTCAATGTAATGCATTAGGCTTGTGCTTACTAGATTGGGGAAATTATGCGTTTTTCATTCTTACATTGATATCCACTACAAAATACAACAACAAAAAACCTTGCACCAGTTTTGTAATCATAGGGTTTTTTTCCCTTGACAGTTATAGTTCAGTACAGTGCCTCAGTCACCAAGAAGGGGTGTGAGAAAGAGAACTTGTGTGAATAAGCCCCTCTCACATGTGGAACTTCAAAGACAATGCCTTTACATAACAGCTGTAGTCAAGCTGTATCTGCTCTGTTTGTGGGGGGGGTTTTTTTGTTTTTTTTTTTTTGTTGTTGTTGTTTGTTTGTTTTTTGGTAGTACTGGTTACAAATGTTTCTTCAGTTGCCAGTAAGTTTAAGGAAATAGCAGAATTTTCTCTGCTACAGAAGTCTTGGAGGTGACCCCATTAGGGCAAGTCAAAGTAGTTTTATGCTATCAATCACCTTTACAAAAATCCTGCCTTCTGCCACTGTAATTAGCCAGGTTGGAATTAAGGCAGAATATAGATTTGACTTCCCAAGGAAACATGAGTAACAGACATTTTTTAGATCATTCATCCAGCCAGTCTGCTTTCCTAGCTGGCTGCAAAGTAGAGCTGGGTAGTAGGTCCTTCATAGTCCCTGAGCAGCCTCAGAAGCTTGCCAGCTCTACAGTAATTACTCCTCTCTGTGCAGCTGCAGCACACTGACACTGCTTTTCAACCCTGCTATGTTTAGTAAACCATCAGGTGGAATGAATCCCCCATCATTTGCTAATGAGTTTGAAAAATGCTCATCCATATACTGTAAAACCACCTAAGGAAAACAGTAAGATATAGCTACCAATGTCTTAATGATCAACAAGTTCAACACCACTGTTTAGAAATATGCTTTTATTAAGTAAATTGAGTTAGGCACGATTACATTTGAGGAACAGGTACAGAAGTCCCAAAACCAGTGTTTGTTCTTTATGTAACACTACCCTGTGGTTACTGGTTATATTACTTTTTCCCCAGAAGAACAGGTCATTTAATATGTAGAATGCTCACCCTCAAATCTTCCTAAGTCCTGGTGAGTTTTCAGCTGCAGGTTCCTACTCCTTGTCAGAAATTGCATTATAAAAGGACAGTTACCACACGGCTGGCCAACTGGAAGCTTCGTGTCTGGCTCTAAAGCTTTAGAACCGTTCGAATGCTTAAAATGGAAAAGAACAAATATTAAAGAGTTACAAATACATCACTTTTCAAGTATGCCAAGACATACCCTCATTTAACTTCTACTTTTTTTAAGAATGAAATGATATCTCTAACAATTACTAAAAAACCTGCCTAAAAAAGGTGTTGATAACACTCATTATCCTTGATCTTTAGTCTGTTTCCAAAGAAGACACACTCAGCAGGAAAGCTTTTCAAGTGATGTGCATCAGTTTTCATAACTAGCCAAAATATCTATGAGGAAAACTAATGTTTACAGGCATTCCCTCTTTTTGCAATTTGGAGTATTTTAAGTAACTTACACTGCTATTTTTTCCCCCCCACCATCTGCAGTCAACTGCAGAACTTTGCAGTGTGAACAGTCCAAATTGCTGTTTATCTTAATAAAGGAAGAAGCTATCTTAAGTAATTGTCTGAAAATAACTCAATAGTAGATTTCAGCATAATGAGACTCATGGTTTAATGAACTGTACACATGTATTTGGTAAAAAATGTCCTTTGATTTCTGTGTGTTTTTCTACAAAGGAATGTTTTAGCGGTAGTTTTAGAAATACAAAGCTAAGAATAGCTCATCCCCTTTACCTGTGCATTTCCCTTATATGTTGCTTGCTTTTTACTCTGCCTCTGATTTGGCATGCATTTAGAAGCTCAGATAAAGCATACCTGTCTCAGAATGAACGTGCACAGTATATGCCAGCCCCTATCCTGACCCTGTCCCCTAATGAAACATATACACCTTTCAGTGTTAGGAACATTACCTCTTTCCTTGATGCATCAGATCAAAAGCCTCATTGATTTTATCAAAAGGCAGGGTGTGAGTCACAAACTCATCTACTTTGATCTTTTTGGACATGTAGTCAGTCACCAGCTTTGGTACATTGTCTACGCTCTTCCAGCCTGAAAGACAGCAAGCACACATTTGTTTTTGTCCTTTCCACCCACCTCAGAACAAAGAGGAAGGAAAACGTAACAATCTTTATGTGGGTGTTTATCTGATTCATCTGAAAAGAAATAGAGATTGGTGCTGTCTGTCCCTCCTGCTTTAGTCAGGTCGTGAATTAAGAACGAAAGGAGAGCACAAACCTTTCATTAGTATTTCAAAACTCAACAGCCCTCACCTAGAAAATCACGTGGTAGGCATCTCCGTCAGCCCCTCAATAGACCTTTATAACCCAACTAAGTTTTGTATTACTTGGAAAAAGAGCTCCATAAAGAAATCCATCAAGCGTGGGTACTTCACTAACTTCAGCAATTACTGAATCCCCAGATCACTGCTAACTAAAATTCTGAATGGGTTTATGGTTTGACAGAAGAAAAGGTCTATCAAGAAGTTGCTGCTTATTATAAAAGAGCTTTAAAATAAAAATATTCCCACTTTAGCCCCACAATCTACTTACTGACTGAGCGACACAAACACATTTAGGTGAACTCCCACCTCCACAAAGGTCATTTTACTACATCCCAAACCTCCAGCTGATAAGAAAGCAATTACGCTATATATCATCCCCTTAGAACTTTATGGTTGTATGGCTGTATTTTCCCTTTGTGATACGTAATACGTCATACCAATGTGTATGCAGCCTGTTAGCAGGAGCATCAGATAAAGTATTCTCACACCTTGTAAATTAATTTTATACCCAAAGCAAAAGAGTTACCTCCAAACGCAGTCCCTTTCCATGTCCGTCCGGTTACTAGCTGGAACGGCCGCGTTGAGATCTCCTGACCAGCAGCAGCGACTCCAACTATCACACTGACTCCCCAGCCTTTGTGGCAGGCTTCTAAGGCAGCCCTCTACGCACATAGACAGGACAAAACACAGCGTGTACAGATAACGTTTACACTGCCTATACTGGCACAGGTTTCAGTACCTCACCCTCAGCCACGTTAATATTTAAGGAACAGTAAATACACTGAAAGTTACATTAAGTCTCCCATTTGTTCAGACCCCTTATTCTAATGATTCACTTTGCTCTTTTTATTTCCTGTCTGGCTTCCAGAGAAGTCATTGTGAACTCCTACAGGGAGCTGGGATAAACTAAGCAGAGACCACACAGACCATGAAGCTGACAGCTTAGCAATGTTGTCGTCACACCTGAAAACCAAGCCTTACACTCACTGTTTCTAAAGGTTAAATTCACTATCTGGGGGAGAAAGGAGATACTTGAGTATGCAGTCCTTGAGATTTTACTATTTGTAGTACAGTATATTTCATATTGTATTTGTTAATTAAAATGATTTCAAACATTTGCATAGTATAAGAAAACTATTTTAACCTAAGAAGTTGCATTTTCACTATTGGGGTTGGATATAAATTGACCTTTTTAGTCATAGTAGTTACCAATACTATTTAAAAATAAACTAATTATTACCATGGCATGTTTTCAATAACAAGAAAGCAGCTCATTTTCCTGTTCAGCTGAACAACTAAGTGGCACCTAGCTAACCACCCCCAAGTGCTGCATTTATGCCAACACTCACCATGACTCCAACGTTACCAACACACTCAAACGAGTAGTCTACACCACCATCAGTCATCTCAATCAGCACCTCCTGTACGGGCTTCTCAAAGTCTTGAGGGCTAATGCACTCAGTAGCTCCAAACTCCTTGGCTCTGGCAAAGGTATTCTTGTTTATGTCAATGCCAATGATCCGGGATGCTCCTGATGCTTTACAGCCCATAATTGCAGCCAGCCCAACTCCTCCTAAACCAAAGACCGCACATGTGGAGCCAGGTTCCACCTAGGGGAAAAATAGAGAGCTGTGAGCAACAGAGAAAATTCGTCCTTCCATGAGTGGGAAATACTGATTTAAAGATCTATTATGAAGAAAAAGTGTGGGATAAATTCAAAAGCAACCATAGCCTTTACCTTAGCAGTGTTAACAGCAGCCCCATAGCCTGTAGAGACACCACAACCCAGCAGGCACACTTTATCGAGAGGTGCTGCAGGATCTATCTTAGCTACTGAGATATCGGCCACCACCGTGTACTCTGAGAAGGTGCTAGTCCCCATGAAGTGGTAAATCTGCTTTCCTTTGCAGGTGAATCTGCTGGTACCATCAGGCATGAGTCCTTTCCCTTGAGTAACTCTTAAGGCAAAGACAGGAAAGTAGAGTCAGAGTATTTGGCAGTAATCAATCTCACCAGGAAGTATCCTTTAAGTCTACTATAGGTAGAGACTCAAAGCCTATAGGTAGTCTAGTTATAGTTACATAATTGCACCATAGATTTTTGAAACATTGCAATAAACCGTAAGTTGACAGAAATCAACTATCAAACAATATTAATGATACGTCTGTCCCAATGACAGGGAGTCCTTCCCTTCCTTTGATTTACTACCTCCACTGCTTACCAGACCCAGCTGGAGATCCAGCAGGGAAGCAGGTGTTCAGGAAAAACAGCTTTCTCTGTAATTCTGTACCACTCAAAGCCTCCGATGTTTGCACCAAGAACTAAATTCCCTAAAGCATTTCCTTCAAGTACAGATTAAATATGGAATCAAGGCAATTATGTTTTCAGAGCTGTGAAAAGAAGCTAACAGCTCACACCTTCACAAACACGAAAACAGAAAGATTTAGTCAAGAAATACTATGGAAGAACATGAAGTAATTTATAACTGACCCCCTAAAGCACATACTTTCCACATCAGAAAATGATTCACCAAGAGTTTTACTTCTCAAAGAATCTGTCAATTACTTTTGAAAACTAGAACAGGCATATATTCAACAGACTGTGTGTCAAGGCAGAAAGCATACAGACCTTATCTTTTGGCACAGATTAGTTTTAGGATTCTTGCAGAACTTGCACTCGCCACACTGGGGGATGTACAGAGGGATCACGGTATCCCCTAGAGAAGAAAAGAATCTGGCTATTATGGAGTCAACCAAGGCTTTAAAAGAAACACAGCTTGTTTAAAACTTCTGTGTTAGAGACTGCTTAGAGCACAGAGTAACACTGCTTATGGAGTGCTGGCTAGAACACTTTCTCACACCTGAACAGAAAGCTAATCAGAAGTTGATCATTCCAGAACAAACGGGAACATGACTGTAAAACAAAACAACCTCAAGCTAATAGAAATACAATAAGACATTTTTAGGCTCTTTAATTAAAACAGCAGGTGATAACTATCATTTCTTCTCATTATGTTGATCCAACTTCAAGTAAGAAATCTGGAGTCTTCCAATCCTTAAGCCACGAGCACATAGAATAAATAGCATTATCCCTCAGTGTCCCTCACAGACAAAAGAAATGCATGTAGACATACTCCCTAAAACGAAACAATAATTCCTGCAATATACTGTGTGAGTAGCCAGATTTGAGAGTTGATCTTGTAGTAAAGCACCACTTGTAAGGAAATCATAAAAGACTGAAGATGCAAGGTATTTTCTTACCGGGCTTTACTTTTGTTACTCCTTCCCCAACACTTTCTACAATTCCAGCTCCTTCGTGACCCAAAATCACAGGGAAACGTCCCTCGGGATCTGCACCGCTCAGAGTATAGGCATCAGTGTGACAGAGAGCAGTGGCAACGACCTGTAAAGAAATATACAAAGCTCAGGCATCTTGAAAAATAGTAACACAGGTTTAAATATTTCCCTTTGGTTAGTAATGCAGAAACAATGCCAATAGAAGCTTTCTGATTCAAGCAATGTTTGTGGCACAACATGCTTACTGCTACTGCTGGTAAGGCAGCTGTATATCATACTGTGAAAAAGGGAAATTTATGATGGTACATCATCTCCATCAAATACATCCTGATGTTAAAACAGGCAAAATATGTCCATCTGGTTTACTCAAGGTAGGAATTAGTGCAAGTCTTCCTAATGCAAGCCGGGGTCCCAGATTTGACATTACTGATGCCCAAGTCTAGTTATGATTATTAGACCAGACTCAGATCATCTAAACCCCATAATTTTCTTCTTTGTAAAGCCAGCTGAGTTAAGAATGAACTAACACTGTTCATTCAACATTTCTTCTGCTGGTAAACAAACAGCTTTAATACTCAACGTCCCGAAATACAACACATACTGTTACCAACTTAATTACCTTGATGCGAACTTCATGAGCTTTTGGCGGAGCGACCTCCACCTCCTCAATAGAGAGAGGTTTACCTGTCTCCCAGGCAACAGCAGCCTTGCACTTAATAACCTAAAAGGCAACAAAATGAAAAGAGGACAGAACATTGATTGTTTCATTACAGCGTAATTCTTGTTCAGCCAAGCAAAGAAGCGAGAGAAAACCAAGTAGCTTTTGGGAAGAATGCCAGGTCTGAAATATGCGATTTCAGCACAAAGACTTATTTAAATGCCCTACATTTCACAAAGTTAATGAGTGAACCGAGATGTGGAATTTGAATGTTAGTCTCTTACTCAACCAAAGTATAATAAGGGTAGGAGAAAACAGGCAGCAGGTCATATAGTCCATATTTTGCCTTCTGGCAGATCCACCTTTCTAACAATGCAACGTACAGTAATTTCCTGCAGGATACGTGGGAGAGAGTTACAGAATCAAGCTCAAGGCCTTATCTACAAGGACACAACCTGACAAGGAACTCCAGCTCTGACTTGTTTCCCTTAATTCACTTGATTCATCAACTATATTCAACAAAATAACGGGCACTTGATGAGTTTTTCTGCATCACTTTTTGCCCTACGCTGCCAGGTACCTGTAACAGCACAGCTACAGGCACTGCGGCTCACAGCGTGCACAACTGACTGCTGCCAACCCAAAGGGGCTGAAGTACAGCATTACAAAACGGCACACGGACATCGCCATTGAACACATGGGATACACCCCCATTGGATACAGTTGCCTCTTGCTCCGCTTTTTACACCCTGGGTACACATTACAAAAGCATGTCGTGATCACATCCGAGTTGCTGACTCCTAACAGCTGAACGTGCCAGATTTCAGTCTGAATTCGACAAAGCAAGAGCAAAAGGCATCGGTACCCTGCACAGCACTGCCCCATTGCATAGAGAAACCCCCTGCGCTGACCTGAAGCGGCTCTTGCTGTGTGCAGGCCCGAAATAGGCGTCCCTAAAGTTATAGCCCGCAGCCCGCACCGCCTCCAGGAAGAACATTCTTAGAGGTAAAAAAGGGGGGAAAAAAGCAAGAAAGACCGCTACACTGATAGCAAAAAGCTTGAGACCCGCACGACACCTCACCCCGCTGGCCATGGCGCTCCACTGTCGTTCACAGTCGGAGAGGAAAGGCAGCTCCGCCCCCTTCGCTCGCGGTAAGCATGCGCGGTGAGGGGGCGGTGTTGGAGGAGGGGGCGGGGGTCGGATGGAGTTTGGGGTTTTACAACTTCTGTTCTGAGTCCCCCAGTACAGGAAAGATGTGGAGCTCTTGGGGTGGGTCCAGAGGAGGGCTACTAAGATGACTGGAGAGCTGGAGCACCTCTACTATGAGGAAAGGTTGAGGGAACTGGGCTTGTTTCTCTCGGTGAAGGCTCTCATTGTGGCTTTGGTTGCTCTAGTGCATCAGTCTTGTGGGACTTAGCTCTCAAAACTGGCCTTCTGATTTAAGCTCTCCTACATCCCTATAAAGCACTGAGAAGTAGTTGTGTAGAATTCAAGGAAATTGTAAACCCTTGTTGCTCTTCAAATCAGCAGTTTGTTTTGCAAGATACATCCATAGACGATTGGAAAATAGGAATCAAACTTGAAAGGTCTGATCTTCCATGTGTTGATTCCAGTGTTTAGATAAAAATGAGGGAAGGGTTGTGATGGCAGTGCCTTGCTTGCTCTTGATAGCACCTTCTAATACATACTAATTGTCCTGCAGACAAATGTGGACCTGTTCAGGAATCCGAATCTTCCTGCTCTGTCGGCAAAGTCCATCAAAAGAGCACAGAGAACATGGTAAGGACCCACCAGGTGGTGCTGCGAGAGCAGCAGAGCCCGGCACACCCGGCAGGGCTTCACATGGTTTTCACAGGAGTTCCCTGACTTAAAGCAGAGTTATTTTGTTGCAGTCGAATTTTGTCTCGTCAAAGTGTTACAGCTCAAAGTAAGTGTTGATTTACTAGAATGACCTGCTCATGGAGGCAGCCCTGTTCTTCGGGCAAGATTTTGCTTTCTAGCTACACTCCTGTATGCATATATAGCTGTCATGTGGTGATGAGAAACTTATGTTCTATCTTATACAGCATGCTTTAAATTAAATGGCTGGCACAATAAGCTTTTTAAGTTCCCCCTTGAACCTGTCCTTGCACTGGAGAGAAAGTCAGTAACCCTGACTGAACAGCAGAATCGTACCTTGAATAAAAGTTGATGTGATTGTGCACTAAACTGTGTGTTGCATCAGTTATAACATACACGTACTGAATGAGCATTTCTCTGAGCAATGGGTGACTTTTCAAATTTAAATTGGGATTTGAGGATGTGAAAGAAAAGGCACAGCCGGTACTCAAATGTGTCAGCAGTGTGGTATAACTTGGCATGCAGCATAGTCTTTCATTAGGGGCAGCAGTTATGCGAACACTTGTGAGATGCTGAATGGAACTGCACCTATTTGTTTCCAGCTGATTTCTGAAGTGATAATACGGAAATGTTATCAGCTCTGAGGACTAAACTAACATTTTGATGTGCATAGGGTAGTGAGGCAGTGGAACACGTTGTGTGCTGAGGTGGTGGGTGCCCCATCCCTGGAGACGTTCAGGGTCAGGCTGAATGGGGCTCGGACCAACTTGAATTAGCTGAACTAACTGCAGAAATGTTCTTGTTCGTTGCAGGGGTGTTATACTAGGTGACCTTTAGGGGTCTCTTCCCACTCAAAGAAGTCAACAATTCTAATACACGCTAAATATCTGGACTCTGATGGTGTTAGGAATGGGTGTTTTCACAAGGCAGAACATAATTATTTGCTATGGAAAAGAGATCTTGCGTGTCTTAAATTTGTTTTCCTCATTCATTTCAGAATAAGAAAATTGAGCAGTATTTTGTTGTTTGCGTAGATACTGAGCCATAAACATGCCACCTCTGCTTAAAAATGTGTAAGAGTATGTGAAGTCATCTTTGACTGCTTTGATCTTACTGGTGTTGAAATTTTCTTCTCCAGATACAGGCACAGTTATATAAATATTAGCATGGAAATATAATTGCTATGGGTAGAAATAGGTACAAATATGATATAATGGAGGGATGCACATAACTTAAAGCAAAACCTAAAACTTTCACACTGGCAAAAATATAAAAAATAAAATTAAATTAAAAATCAACCAAACATGAGGTTGCCTCATGTTAAGACTACAAAGGGAAATTACCTTTGATTGATGGCCTTAGGTAATGCTGGAAATTGAAGAGTCTATTATTATAGCCCAGGGATAATAAGTCTTTGGAGCCATAAAAAATGGCTATCAGATTGAGCACCTCTCTAAGGAGGTTAAACATTGACAATATGATACACCTTCAAACAATAATGAAATAGATAATCACTGGGGCATTTAAGTACAAACTGTGTCTCAGGAATGATCTAGAGAACTGATGCTTCATTAGGAAAAAGAGCTAAGCTATACTGTATCCTAACAATCATTCAAGATCTGTTTTCAAGTTAAGTACTTTAATAGTCTTGTTTTCGTGGAGTTTTTTCTATCTTTTACTCTTATGCACAGTGGACAGAAGTTTTAGGTTTTTGTTTGTTTGTTTGTTTGTTTAATTGTGTGGTTTATTCCTTGGTTCTGCACTTACCATTGATATATTTGTAAAAGGATTTCTTATTCTTTTTTACTGTAGAAGCCAATCTAAATTCGAGTCAGGCTTTTGCCTTCCTAACTTCCTCCGTGCATACCTTAGCAACTTGTAATCTCCCCAAGTAGCCAGTCCCTTCTTCCAAAGGACATAGACTCTCTTTTTCCTCTGGAGTCTCAAAAATAGATCCCAGTTCACCCACACCAGTTTTCTTCCCTTACAGCTCACTTTACAGCATTCAGGGACAGCCTGATCCTGTGCCTTTAAGGAGTCTTCATCAGTGACATAGAATGCACCCTCAGCCGGCTTATTAATGATATGAAGCTGAGAGGAGAGGCTGCTATACCAGAAGGCTATGCTGTCATTCACAGACACCTGGACAGGCTGGAGAATTGAGCAGAGAGGAATATGATGAGGTTCAGCAAGGGAAAATGTATACAGTCCTATGTGAGGAGAAGTATAGCTGCATGCGTCAGTAGAGATTGGGGACTGCCAGGCTAGAAATGAGTGTAATGCGTGAAACATGTGGTGATCCTGAGAGAGGAAGGACTGGCAACAGTGTGGGTGCTCTGTCCCTTGGTCTGAGTCACAGCATGCAGCCAGCTGAATACTGGCCGAGGTGGACGTGCACATGCAAAAGTGTATGAGGTGTTTGGTGTGAAAGTGTGCAAAGAATGTGCAGCTCAGAAACATCAGCACCTATTGTTTCACAGCACTCTGCAGGAAGAGTTTGTAAGACAGCCTTTATTTATAGAACTGTTTTCTCTGGAGAGGATGGGCGCAGGAGCGCTGGCAGAGCAGCACAGCTGACAGGATCCTTGTGCTTCTGTCTGTACACTCCATGAAAGGCAGTGGGGGAGGGAAGGGCCCACACAGGGGGGCATCTGCTGGACTGTGTGCTGCATTCATGCTGCCCTGATCGCGTCCTTCAGAAGAGCAGCACAGTGCGGATGCTGGAGAGGGAAAATTGGAAGGCAGGAGCTACAAGTGGTGCTACTGGCTGAGTTGACATGATGACAGAGATGCACCTTCAAGGCTGCTGTGCATCACTCATTCTAGTCAGAATCAGGATCTCACCTTTTGCCTGCACGGAGCAATTCAAATCCCTCGTTGATTTGAGCAAACGGCAGCGTGTGTGTGATCAGCAAGTCGGAGTTAAATTTCTTCTCCAAGTAGCTGGCAACTAATTTGGGGACGGAGTCTCTCATTTTCCATCCTGGAAATGGGAGAAATTGCATCCAGTGAATAGCTGGAAAAATGATGTTTTGGTAAAGGATATCTGGTGGAGTTGTTTGGTGCCTGGTTGTTGCAAACGGGTCAGGAAGTTGCTAAATATCTGCAGATTCATGGTTAGGTTGCACACTTAATGTAAGGTGAAAATGTAGTGTTTTCACTTGTACCTTTGAAATCATTGTCCTCTCAAGAGACTTTCTGAGACTCTGGTGCTGGGTACATTGTTGAACTTCAGTAACTGCAGTCTCAAGGGGTGGGTTAATGTACGCCCTGGGGGGTATTAATTCCAGCGACATTTGGGAATTCCCAAGAAAGTTCAAGACTGAAATGGCTAAAATGGCTTTCCCAGCTTCCTACCTCCAATCAGAGAACCTTTACAGGTGCGCCCACTGAGTAGAAGGAAAGGATCAATGGGAGCTGTTGAACCAGCAGGGGTTGCTCCAATCAACACACAGACGCCAGTGTTCATATTGCAAGAGGCCAGGGCAGCAATCTGGTGGGACAGGCAAGCACAGCAGATGAATTGATCATAAATGCTTCAGTTTCTTGCAGGTTTGGTGACTCCCTGGTACCTAATAACAGAGGCTGTTTTCTACACCAGCCTTGGTAAGCTCTGTACTTATTTTGACCCTCCTGGATCATTTCTCCCCAAGCAGAATGGCCTGAAGTGCAGTCAGCACACAAGATACCATGTGTTGTGATGGAATTAGTTTGATGTGATTCTGGGAAGGAGGATGTGCTAAAATGTCACGTACCACGGTGTCTGTGGTCCCAACAACCTCAAAGGAGTAGTCCACACCATGACCGGTCATCTCAGTGAGCACCTGCTGGATGGGCTTCTTGAAGTCTTTAGGGTTGATGCACTCGGTGGCTCCCATCTCTTTGGCCCTGGCAAACTTGTCCTTGTTGATATCGATGGCAATGATGCGCGACGCTCCAGCTGCCTTGCAGCCCATGACAACGGAAAGGCCAACTCCTCCAAGGCCAAAGACTGCACAGGTGGAGCCGGGTTTTACCTGCATGACATGGGGCTGGGTTGGTTTCCTGTGTGAGGAGGAAGTTTCTGTTGCTTTTTTAGGATGTAAAAGTGGATGTGGGGTGCTTAATTTCAGCACGTCTGAATACCAACCTTAGCGGTGTTGATGGCAGCCCCGTATCCTGTGGGAAAACCACAGGCAAGCACACAGACTTTGTCCAGAGGTGCAGCAGCATCTATCTTGGCCAGGGTGCACTCAGGCACAACAGTGTATTCTGCAAAGGTGCTGTTCCAAAAGAAGTAGTGGATCTGTTTCCCTTTGCAAGTGAACCTGCTGGTCTTGTCAGGTAGCAGGTTTTGTGGTTCAGTGAGGCTGTTGGAAGCACATGCATGTGTTGTTCATTACATACTGTGTGTATCAGAACTGATGACAACTGAGACTATTTGGGCAAAGGGTTGGTGAAAACAAACTCACTGTGATTTCAGGCAGTAGTTGGAGTCGGGATTCTTGCAGAAGATGCATTCTCCACACTGAGGGATTCCAAAGAGTATGACTTTATCTCCTGGAACAAAGCAGATTCAGTGTTAAGTACCTCTAACTCAGCATCCTGTTGGCGTACCTCAGATGAGCTTTCTGATGACAGCACCCTGCTGTGAACTCTCTGCTTTCCCTGTCCACAGAACCTGTTCAGAGCCTGCCTCAAGCACTTTGTGGTGTTGATGAGGAAAGTGTGTGTGACAGTGCAGCACAACTGGTGTGCAGCCAGAGGGAAATTCTGATCTCTGTGCAGCCTTACAGACTTTGAGAGCTGAGTCCTGGTTGCATGCGCTGGTTACCTGGTTTCACAGAGGTCACTCCTTCTCCAATGCTCTCCACTATCCCAGCTCCTTCGTGGCCTGGGATGACTGGAAATTCTACATCTGGGAAGGTACCTCCTAGAACATGTTCGTCTGTGTGACAGATCCCCGAGGCCACGATCTGTTGGAGTGGAGAGACTGGATGAGCTGATGAAACAACAGGCTTTCAAAAGACCAAGCTGGTGCAGCATGTTCTGTGAGTGCCACCCGAGTTGGTGCCACCGCCTTGTGCTGGTGTCTCTGTGCTCAAGCCCAGCACAGGTCCTCAGCTCATGCTGAATGCTTTGTATGGCTTTCCTCTGTGCATTGCTGCAGGGCTATGGAGGTTTTTTTGCTGGCAAGTCTCTGGCTTTTAACGGGTATAACTTAGCTGTGTGCAAAGTGCTTCACTTTGCAGTTGTTATTTGATATTTGAGTGGGGACTGTTCTTTTCTGTTTACCTGAATATCATTGGTGCCAAAAGCTGGGGAGAGTCTGTGGCACGTAGGGCATTGAATGGCTACTGGGAAGTTACAGCGGTCCACCCTCTCAGAGCATTGCTGCACATATCTGTGTGCTTCTGTCTACCAGCTCGCATATTCATAGAATCATAGAATTACCCAAGTTGGAAAAGTCCTCGAAGATCATCATCTCCAATGGCAGCCTAGCGATAGTACCCTAACTCTAACTCCATTCAAAAAATATTTGCATTTAATCCAAATATTAATCTTTTTCCTAATTAATAAATAAATAAGTGCAGCTCTCATTAGCACTGTGCAATCTGCAGTGATGGTCAGTAGACAGCATGGATTGCACCACTCACTGGGTTCTGTAGGTTGGATGTTGCTGTATTTTATCACAGTGCTCATAGTGTATCATAGCTGTCATACATGGGAGCCTGGTAAGAAGGGGACTGCGCTGACATATTTATTGTCAATGGTAAGTGTTTCTCAGGTGGCAAAACTGCACAGTTTCATTCCTATAGTTCTTTCTGGTTATTTTTTTCCATCCTTTTGTTTATGTCTTGCTCAAGCACCTCTTCCCTGATGCTCTTTTGAAAGAAAGATGTGGAAAATAGTATGGATAGGGAGTAGCATGATCTGGGCTGAGCTGCATGGTAAGATGAACCAGAAGCCAAGCACAAACCCTGGTGAGCAGGAAGATCCTTTTCTGCGGCATCTAAATATAATGTGCAGTGCAGAATGCAAGGAACATGTGACCGCACAATGCCAGGCAAACAGTATGTACACAAGAACAGCAATTTCCATGGGAGAGGGAAATAAAAAAGTAAAACATGCTTTTACCTTGACACGCACTTCACGTGCCTTTGGAGGTGCAACCTCTATCTCCTCAACAGAGAGTGATTTGCCCGCTGCCCAGGCAACTGCAGCTCTGCATCGGATAACCTGGAAGAATGGAAGCGGTGAGGCTGTGTGAGAAGATGCACCTCTGAGAAGGAGTAACTGATTAAAAAGAAGTAAACTGATGGTCTGTCAAACTCTGTCAATAGCTCAGCTCCAAGGAAGTACTAAACGCTAACTCTGCCCTGGCCTGTGCCCTTCCAAAGATCAGTTCAGCACCCTGTTCTTTTAATGGGATCCTGCCGTCTCCCTCTTGCAAGCCGTTCCCTAGCGGAGAAGGGGACCAAGGCACTTTGTAGAGAGTGTTTTTTACAGCTAGTTAGCTGAGAAAGGTCATAAACACGGTGCAGTTAATCAAGCAGCCGTACCACCTGCAAGGACAGCGAGAACATCAGGATGCCCTGGGATGGTGAGAAACTAGCCATGGTTCTGGGAACTCAGGAAGGGTGTAGCTCTCAGTATGATAACAATAAGCTGCTAAGATACTCTGGGATGGTATGTAATTTGGAACGAATGATGAGCTCCGCTTTTGCAATATGTATGAGCTAATTATCCGTATTATAAATGTACACTCAGACAAGGAATAAATGAGATTAGCTGATCATATGTCAATGACAGGTGTGGTCGTTTTTCTCCCGCCGTTCTACAACAGCACTTCTGGAAGGATACTGAGTGTCACAGCGCAATCCTGGAGAAGGAGTGTGGAGCAGAGAAGCTGCTGGCATCCAGGCAGCATTCATAGCAGAAGAGCTACTCAGTTTCCAGTGGGAGAAAGCTGTGAGAGAAGCCCTCCCCTTCCCGTGCTGGGTAAGCTACTGCCTCACGCAGATACTGATGTTCTGCAGCTATATGGGAGCAGAGGCTTGTGTAACTCAGAGAGGTTTGAGTGAGAGAGGGAAGTCGGAGAAAGGATGGTCTGCAGCCCAGGTGTGCTGGCTGAGCCATTCCCAGGGTATCTCAGTGCGTGGGGGGAAGGAAAGAAGGCAGCAAGGTACCCTTACTTTTCCAGAAGTGGCCATGTGGTCTGAGAGGAGCTGTGTCCAGCAGTGGCAGAGGATGGAGGCTTGGTGCCGTCTGTCCGTCCGGACGCGTGTCTTGCGGGGAAGCCCCGAGTGCAGCTGTGCACCGCTGGCTGCAGGTGTAGGCAAGGCAGGGGCATGCTGGGAGTCCTGGAGGAGGGCCAGAGGAAGCTCAGAAGAGAGTGGGAGAGGTGGTTCTCCTGGATACGGGGCTGGGCGCTGAGAGTTTAGTGAGGGGGGAGGAGGTGGGTAGCAGCAGCGAGGTACCAATGGTTGGCAGCTGTGCTGTGTGAGGAATTAGCAGAAGTCCTCCAGGAAGGCTTTTGTTGTGGCTCTGCCTTTTGGAGAGGCCCCGTGCCCTCTGAAAGGCACATCAGAGCTCAGAGAGTTTTCTCTGCAGTTGCTGGTGGAAGTGCTAGAGGGAGGAGACTCCCATCACCAGTCGATCTTCCTTAGGCACCACTTGTTGTCAAGCGGGGAACTTTGTCCTGGCAGCAATTTGCCCCCAGTATTTGTGAAATGGTTAATATTTAATGTATTTAAGAAAGAAAAAAGAAAAAAAAAAAAAAGAGTTCAGACTGATATGGTGAGGTCAGCTTCCTCCTTGCTATTGGCAAAGAAGCCCAAAACCCAACTTGCAAGTCATGTGAGCACTCTCAGGCTTCTCCAGTGCAGAAAGGCATTGCTAATGTGCCTTTCAACTGGCTGAGCTGTCCCCTGGGGCTCAGTGGCCCTGTTTTGTGACTGTGGTTTCAGCCCTGTGGAAGTACAGCCGGGCAGCCTGTTCTTCATCCCTGCTGGTTCAACCCAACATCTGTGCGGTGAAGATCAAGTTCTGCCATGCTGCTGTCAGGAGCCTGAGCGCTTGGTGTTCTCAAACCTTTGGGCTCTTAGGACGGTGAAAGTGGATTTTGCATGATTTTGAACAGGTCATATCTGAAGAAGTTTTTTGTACTTTTTTCCCTATATTTTTTTACTTGCTTCATTTTGTTTTTATGATCCTCCACCCTGAAGACTACTGTTATAATCTGTAAAGTTCCTGCAGTAGGAAGTGCCTAAGAAGCACCATGTATCTGGCACGTGTTGGACAATTTCTCTCTCTGGCCCTTCTATCCCCACTAGCTTGGTTTTATCAAACCTTTTTTGAGTTCTCTTGAGCTCACGATTTAGCTGCGTCATGGCTGTTAGAGAAAAGTGGCTTTGTTTCCACGGAAAATATTTTCTTAGGTGCCAATGAGAGCTGAGACAATATTCCACTCTTGTTTCTACTGAATCCACATTATTGTAGACGGGATCAGTTACTGCAGATGGGATCTGATGTTGAAATGAATGTTGGGTATGACAGGCTGTGTCAGCAAGTGACATGGAGTGAATGAAACACGTGGTGATCCTGAGAGAGGAAGGACTGGCAGCAGTGTGGGCTCTCTGTCCCTTGGTCTGAGTCACAGCATTCAGCCAGATGAGATACTGGCCTAGGTGGACGTGCACGTGCAAAAGTGTGTGAGGTGTTTGGTGTGAAAGTGTGCAAAGAATGTGCAGCTCAGAAACATCAGCACCTATTGTTTCACAGCACTCTGCAGGAAGAGTTTGTAAGACAGCCTTTATTTATAGAACTGTTTCCTCAGGAGAGGATGGGCGCAGGAGCGCTGTCAGAAGCAGCACAGCTGACAGGATCCTTGTGCTTCTGTCTGTACACTCCATGAAAGGCAACGGGGGAGGGAAGGGCCCACACAGGGGGCATCTGCTGGACTGTGTGCTGCATTCGTGCTGCCCTGATCGCGTCCTTCAGAAGAGCAGCACAGTGCGGATGCTGGAGAGGGAAAAATGGAAGGCAGGAGTTACAAGTGGTGCTACTGGCTGAGTTGACGTGATGACAGAGATGCACCTTCAAGGCTGCTGTGCATCACTCGTTCTAGTCAGAATCAGGATCTCACCTTTTGCCTGCACGGAGCAATTCAAATCCCTCGTTGATTTGAGCAAACGGCAGCGTGTGTGTGATCAGCAAATCGGAGTTAAATTTCTTCTTCAAGTAGCTGGCAACTAATTTGGGGATGGAATCTCTCGTTTTCCAGCCTGGAAATGGGAGAAATTGCATGCAGTGAATAGCTGGAAAAATGATGTTTCGGTAAAGAGACCCTGGTGGAGTTGGTTGGTGCCTGAGTGTTTAAAGTGGGTCAGCAAGCTGATAAAATATCTGCAGATTTATTATTGTTACATGCTGTCTTACATGTACCTTCAAACACAGAATGTTCTATGATTCCATTCTTCTGTGTGGAATACTATTCATGATGTGGAATTTCACTGTTCTTTTTCACTTGTGGCTTTAACATCTGCAGCCTCCAAAGAAGTCTTTCTGGGTTGCTGCCAACCTTGAAATCCTCATAATATTTAAGAGGCAAGTGGATAACAGCTACTAGGTGGAGTTCGTTTTGGGATGGAACTGAGTGCATTGCTGAACCATATAATTGCATTATCAATGAAAGCATTATGTGTGTGTCCTGGAGTGTATTTATTCCAGTGACATCTGGGAGTTCCCATGAAGGGAGAAAATTAAAATGACCAAAACTGCTTTCCCAGCTTCCTACCTCCAAGCAGAGAACCTTTGCAAGTGCGCCCACTGAGTAGAAGGAAAGGATCAATGGGAGCTGTTGAACCAGCAGGGGTTACTCCAACCAACACACAGACGCCAGTGTTCATATTGCAAGAGGCCAGGGCAGCAATCTGGTGGGACAGGCAAGCACAGCAGATGAATTGATCATAAATGCATTAGTTTCTTGCAGGTTTGGTGACTCCCTGGTACCTAATAACAGAGGCTGTTTTCTACACCAGCCTTGGTAAGCTCTGTACTTATTTTGACCCTCCTGGATCATTTCTCCCCAAGCAGAATGGCCTGAAGCGCAGTCAGCACACAAGATATCATGTGTTGTGATGGAATTAGTCTGATGTGATTCTGAGAAGGAGGATGTGCTAAAATGTCACGTACCAGGGTATCTGCGGTCCCAACAACCTCAAAGGAGTAGTCCACACCATGACCGGTCATCTCAGTGAGCACCTGCTGGATGGGCTTCTTGAAGTCTTTAGGGTTGATGCACTCGGTGGCTCCCATCTCTTTGGCCTTGGCAAACTTGTCCTTGTTGATATCGATGGCAATGATGCGCGACGCTCCAGCTGCCTTGCAGCCCATGACAACGGAAAGGCCAACTCCTCCAAGGCCAAAGACTGCACAGGTGGAGCCGGGTTTTACCTGCATGACATGGGGCTGGGTTGGTTTCCTGTGTGAGGAGGAAGTTTCTGTTGCTTTTTTAGGATGTAAAAGTGGATGTGGGGTGCTTAATTTCAGCACGTCTGAATACCAACCTTAGCGGTGTTGATGGCAGCCCCGTATCCTGTGGGAAAACCACAGGCAAGCACACAGACTTTGTCCAGAGGTGCAGCAGCATCTATCTTGGCCAGGGTGAACTCAGGCACAACAGTGTATTCTGCAAAGGTGCTGTTCCAGAGGTAGTGGTGGATCTGTTTCCCTTTGCAAGTGAACCTGCTGGTCTTGTCAGGTAGCAGGTTTTGTGGTTCAGTGAGGCTGTTGGAAGCACATGCATGTGTTGTTCATTAAATGCTGTGTGCATATCAGAACTGATGGCAAGTGAGTCTATTTGGGCAAAGGGTTGGTGAAAACAAACTCACTGTGATTTCAGGCAGTAGTTGGAGTCGGGATTCTTGCAGAAGATACATTCTCCACACTGAGGAAGTGGAGCAAGGATGACTTTGTCTCCTGGAACAAAGCAGATCCAGCGTTAGATGCCTCTAACTCAGCATCCTGTTGGCGTACCTCAGAGTTTTCTGGTGACAGCACCCTGCTGTGAACTCTCTGCTTTCCCTGTCCACAGAACCTGTTCAGAACCTGCCTCAAGCACTTTGTGGTATTGATGAGGAAAGTTTGTGTGATAGTGCAGCACAACTGGTGTGCAGCCAGAGGGAAATTCTGATCTCTGTGCAGCCTTACAGACTTTGAGAGCTGAGTCCTGGTTGCATGCGCTGGTTACCTGGTTTCACAGAGATCACTCCTTCTCCAATGCTCTCCACTATCCCAGCTCCTTCATGGCCTAGGATGACTGGAAATTCTACACCCGCAAAGGTACCTCCTAGAACATGTTCGTCTGTGTGACAGATCCCCGAGGCCACGATCTGTTGAAGTGGAGAGACTGGATGAGCTGATGAAACAACAGGCTTTCAAAAGACCAAGCTGGTGCAGCATTTTTTGCGGGTGCCACCGAAGTTGGTGCTACCGCCTCATGCTGGTGTCTCTGTGCTCAAGCCAGACACAAGTCCTCAGCTCATGCTGAATGCTTTGTATGGCTTTCCTCTGTGCATTGCTGCAGGGCTATGGAGGTTTTTTGCTGGCATGTCTCTGGCTTTTGTGAATGGGTATTCCCAAGTGACTGTCAGACACGTTGTGTTGTAATTTTGAGGAGTGCAAAGTGCTACACCATGCAGTTGTTATTTGATATTTGAGTGGAGACTGTTCTTTTCTGTTTACCTGAATATCATTGGTGCCAAAAGCTGGGGAGAGGTCTGTGGCACGTAGGGCACTGAATGGTTACTGGTAACTTACAGCGGTCCACCCTCTCAGAGCATTGCTGTACATATCTGTGTGCTTCTATCCACAAGCTGGCACATCCAAAAAATTGTTTGCAATTAATCCAAATATTAATCTTTTTCCTAATAAATAAATAAGTGCAGCTCTCGTTAGTGCTGTGCTATCTGCGGTGAGGATCAAGGGACAGCATGGGTTGCACCACTCACTGGATTTTGTAGTGTGGAAGTTGCTGTATTTTATCCCAGTGCTCATAGTGTAACATAGCTGTCATACATGGGAGCCTGGTAAGAATGGGACTTTGCTGACATGTTTATTGTCAGTGGTAATTGGTTCTCAGGTGGCAAAACTGCACAGTTTCATTCCTATAGTTCTTTCTGGTTATTTCTCTGCATCTTTTTGTTTATGTCAATCTCCAGCAACTCTTCCCGGATGCTCTTTTGAAACAAAAGGTGTGGGAAGTGGGAAATCGTATGGAAAGGGAGCAGCAAGATCTGGGCTGAGCTGCATGGTAAGATGAACCAGAAGCCAAGCACAAACGATGATCAGGAAGATTCTTTACTGCAGTATCTACATATAATGTGCAGTGCAGAATGCAAGGAACATGTGACCGCACCATGCCAGGCAAACAGTAAATCCACAAGAACAGCAATTTTCATGGGAGAGGGAAATAAAGAATTAAAACATGCTTTTACCTTGACACGCACTTCATGTGCCTTTGGAGGTGCAACCTCTATCTCCTCAACAGAGAGTGATTTGCCCGCTGCCCAGGCAACTGCAGCTCTGCATCGGATAACCTGGAAGAATGGAAGCGGTGAGGCTGTGTGAGAAGATGCACCTCTGAGAAGGAGTAACTGATTAAAAAGAAGTAAACTGATGGTCTGTCAATCTCTGTCAATAGCTCAGCTCCAAGGAAGTACTAAACGCTAACTCTGCCCTGGCCTGTGCCCTTCCAAAGATCAGTTCAGCACCCTGTTCTTTTAATGGGATCCTGTGGTCTCCCTCTTGCAAGCTGTTCCCTAGGGGAGGAGAGGACCTAGGCACTTCTGGAAGGATACTGAGTGTCACAGCGCAATCCTGGAGAAGGAGTGTGGAGCAGAGAAGCTGCTGGCATCCGGGCAGCATTCATAGCAGAAGAGCTACTCAGTTTCCAGTGGGAGAAAGCTGTGAGAAGCCCCCCCTTCCCGTTCTGGGTAAGCTACTGCCTCACGCAGATACTGATGTTCTGCAGTTATATGGGAGCAGAGGCTTGTGTAACTCAGAGAGGTTTGAGTTAGAGAGGGAAGTCAGAGAAAGGATGGTCTGCAGCCCAGGTGTGCTGGCTGAGCTATTCCCAGGGTATCTCAGTGCGTGGGGGGAAGGAAAGAAGGCAGCAAGGTACCCTTACTTTTCCAGAAGTGGCCATGTGGTCTGAGAGGAGCTGTGTCCAGCAGTGGCAGAGGATGGAGGCTTGGTGCCGTCTGTCCGTCCGGACGCGTGTCTTGCGGGGAAACCCTGAATGCAGCTGTGCACCGCTGGCTGCAGGTGTAGGCAAGGCAGGGGCATGCTGGGAGTCCTGGAGGAGGGCCAGAGGAAGCTCAGAAGAGAGTGGGAGAGGTGGTTCTCCTGGATACGGGGCTGGGCGCTGAGAGTTTAGTGAGAGGGGAGGAGGTGGGTAGCAGCAGTGAGGTACCGATGGTTGGCAGCTGTGCTGTGTGAAGAATTAGCAGAAGTCCTCCAGGAAGGCTTTTGTTGTGGCTCTGCTTTTTGGAGAGGCCCCGTGGCCTCTGAAAGGCACATCAGAGCTCAGAGAGAGTTTTCTCTGCAGTTGCTGGTGGAAGAGCTAGAGGGAGGAGACTCCCATCACAAGTCGTGCTTCCTTAGATATCAGTTGTTATCAAGTGGAGACCTTTGTTCTGGCAGCGGTTTGCCCCCAGTATTTGTGAAATGGTTAATATTTAATGTATTTAAGAAAAGAAAAAAAAAAAAAAAGAAAGAAAAAACAAGAGTTCAAACTGATATGTATGAGGTCAGCTTCCTCCTTGCTATTGGCAAAGAAGCCCAAAACCCAACCTGCAAGTCATGTGAGCACTCTCAGGCTTCTCCAGTGCAGAAAGGCATTGCTAATGTGCCTTTCAACTGGCTGAGCTGTCCCCTGGGGCTCTGTAACCCTGTTTTGTGACTGTGGTTTCAGCCCTGTGGAAGTACAGCCGGGCAGCCTGTTCTCCAGCCCTGCTGGTTCAACCCAACATCAGTGCGGTGAAGATCAAGTTCTGCCATGCTGCTGTCAGGAGGCTGAGCGCTTGGTGTTCTCAAACCTTTGGGCTCTTAGGACAGCGAAAGTGGATTTTGCATGATTTTGAACTGGTCATATCTGAAGAAGTTTTTTGTACTTTTTTCCCTATATTTTTTTACTTGCTTTTTTTGTTTTTATGATCCTCCACCCTGAAGACTACTGTTATAATCTGTAAAATTCCTGCAATAGAAGTGCCTCAGAAGCACCATGTATCTGGCACGTGTTGGACAATTTCTCTCTCTGGCCCTTCTATCCACACTAGTAAGGATTTATTAAACCTTTTTTGAGTCCTCTTGAGCTCATGATTTAGCTGCGTCATGGCTGTTAGAGAAAAGTGGTTTTGTTTCCACGGAAAATATTTTCTTAGGTGCCACTGAGAGCTGAGACAATATTCCACTCTTGTTTCTACTGAATCCACATTATTGTAGATGGGACCAGTCACTGCAGATGGGATCTGATGTTGAAATGAAAGTTGGGTATGATGAGATGTGTCAGCAAGTGACATGGAGTGAATGAAACACACGGTGATCCTGAGAGAGGAAAGACTGGCAGTGGTGCAGATGCTCTGTCCCTTGGTCTGAGTCACAGCATTCAGCCAGCTGAGATACTGGCCGAGGTGGATGTGTATGTGCAAAAGTGTGTGAGGTGTTTGGTGTGAAAGTGTGCAAAGAATGTGCAGCTCAGAAACATCAGCACCTATTGTTTCACAGCACTCTGCAGGAAGAGTTTGTAAGACAGCCTTTATTTATAGAACTGTTTTCTCAGGAGAGGATGGGCGCAGGAGCGCTGGCAGCAGCAGCACAGCTGACAGGATCCTTGTGCTTCTGTCTGTACACTCCATGAAAGGCAATGGGGGAGGGAAGGGCCCACACAGGGGGGCATCTGCTGGACTGTGTGCTGCATTCGTGCTGCCCTGATCGCATCCTTCAAAAGAGCAGCACAGTGCGGATGCTAGAGAGGGAAAAATGGAAGGCAGGAGTTACAAGTGGTGCTACTGGCTGAGTTGACGTGATGACAGAGATGCACCTTCAAGGCTGCTGTGCATCACTCGTGCTAGTCAGAATCAGGATCTCACCTTTTGCCTGCACGGAGCAATTCAAATCCCTCGTTGATTTGAGCAAACGGCAGCGTGTGTGTGATCAGCAAGTCGGAGTTAAATTTCTTCTCCAAGTAGCTGGCAACTAATTTGGGGACGGAGTCTCTCATTTTCCATCCTGGAAATGGGAGAAATTGCATGCAGTGAATAACTGGAAAAATGATGCTTTGGTAAAGAGACCCTGGTGGAGTTTGTTGGTGCCTGAGTGTTTAAAGTGGGTCAGCAAGCTGATAAAATATCTGCAGATTTATTATTGTTACATGCTGTCTTACATGTACCTTCAAACACAGAATGTTCTATGATTCTATTATTCTGTGTGGAATATTTTTCATGATGTGGAATTTCACTGTTCTTTTTCGCTTGTGGCTTTAACATCTGCAGCCTCCAAAGAAGTCTTTCTGGGTTGCTGCCAACCTTGAAATCCTCATAATATTTAAGAGGCAAGTGGATAACAGCTACTAGGTGGAGTTTGTTTTGGGATGGAACTGAGTGCATTGCTGAACCATGTAATTGCACTATCAATGAAAGCATTATGTGTGTGTCCTGGTGCGTATTTATTCCAGTGAAAACTGGGAGTTCCCATGAAGGGAGAAAATTAAAATGACTAAAACTGCTTTCCCGGCTTCCTACCTCCAAGCAGAGTGCCTTTAAAGGTGCGCCCACTGAGTAGAAGGAAAGGATCAATGGGAGCTGTTGAACCAGCAGGTGGTTCCCCAATCAACACACAGACGCCAGTGTTCATATTGCAAGAGGCCAGGGCAGCAATCTGGTGGGACAGGCAAGCACAGCAGATGAATTGATCATAAATGCTTCAGTTTCCTGCAGGTTTGGTGACTCCCTGGTACCTAATAACAGAGGCTGTTTTCTACACCAGCCTTGGTAAGCTCTGTACTTATTTTGACCCTCCTGGATCATTTCTCCCCAAGCAGAATAGCCTGAAGCGCAGTCAGCACACAAGATACCATGTGCTGTGATGGAATTAGTCTGATGTGATTCTGAGAAGGAGGATGTGCTAAAATGTCACGTACCAGGGTGTCTGTGGTCCCAACAACCTCAAAGGAGTAGTCCACACCATGACCGGTCATCTCAGTGAGCACCTGCTGGATGGGCTTCTTGAAGTCTTTAGGGTTGATGCACTCGGTGGCTCCCATCTCTTTGGCCTTGGCAAACTTGTCCTTGTTGATATCGATGGCAATGATGCGGGATGCTCCAGCTGCCTTGCAGCCCATGACAACAGGAAGGCCAACTCCTCCAAGGCCAAAGACTGCACAGGTGGAGCCGGGTTTTACCTGCATGACATGGGGCTGGGTTGGTCTCCTGTGTGAGGAGGAAGTTTCTGTTGCGTTTTTGAGGATGTGAAAGTGGATGTGGGGTGCTTAATTTCAGCACATCTGAATACCAACCTTGGCGGTGTTGATGGCAGCCCCGTATCCTGTGGGAAAACCACAGGCAAGCACACAGACTTTGTCCAGAGGTGCAGCAGCATCTACCTTGGCCAGGGTGCACTCAGGCACAACAGTGTATTCTGCAAAGGTGCTGTTCCAGAGGAAGTGGTGGATCTGTTTCCCTTTGCAAGTGAACCTGCTGGTCTTGTCAGTTAGCAGATTTTGTGGTTCAGTGAAGCTGTTGGAAGCACATGCATGTGTTGTTCATTACATACTGTGTGCATATCAGAACTGATGAGAGCTGAGTGTGTCTGGGCAAAGAGTTGGTGAAAACAGACTCACTGTGTTTTCAGGCAGTAGTTGGAGTTGGGATTCTTGCAGAAGATGCATTCTCCACACTGAGGAAGTGGAGCAAGGATGACTTTATCTCCTGGAATAAAGCAGATTCAGTGTTAAGTGCCTCTAAGTCAGCATCCTGTTGGTGTGCCTCAGATGAGTTTTCTGATCACAGCACCCTGCTGTGAACTCTCTGCTTTCCCTGTCCACAGAACCTGTTCAGAGCCTGCCTCAAGCACTTTGTGGTATTGATGAGGAAAGTGTGTGTGATAGTGCAGCACAACTGGTGTGCAGCCAGAGGGAAATTCTGATCTCTGTGCAGCCTTACAGACTTTGAGAGCTGAGTCCTGGTTGCATGCGCTGGTTACCTGGTTTCACAGAGGTCACTCCTTCTCCAGTGCTCTCCACTATCCCAGCTCCTTCGTGGCCGGGGATGACTGGAAATTCTAGAACAGGAAATGTACCATCAAGAACGTGGTCATCTGTGCGACAGATCCCTGTTGCCACGATCTGTTAGAGGTGAAAGTGCAGAGAACATTTGGAATAATGTTGATTGGCTATGAGACCCTCACAGCCTTTACTGTAGGAACTTTGAAATGCCACATAAATGCACTTTTGTGGTTTTTTCTCTACCTGGATGCATATAGATCTGTGGGCCCCAATGTTATTTGCCCCAGGGTTATCAATTATCTGGCTGATTTCATCGTGGGTCCACTCTTAATTATTTTCCCATATTTGGAAAGACTGGAAATGTTCCTTTCTAATAGAAGGTGGTAAACATCTCAGTTGTCATGAAGAACGAGAAAGGCAATCCTGGTAATTACAGGTCTGTCAGTCTCACTTCTTTGCCTGGCATAATTGTGGTGTGATTATTCTGAGAGATATTGTAAAACACTTGAAATGCTATTGGTCATATCCAATATGGGTTCATATGGAGAATATCCTGTGTGATGAATTAATCTCCTTTTATGACATGGCTAACCCCCCCAGCCCACCCTCCCTCCCAGCTGACCAAGAGAAGCCTTCTTAGCTTTCAGCAAATCTTTCATTGCTCTTTCTTACTTTATTCTTCTGGACCAAATATCCAACATGCAGCTAGACTGAAACATAGTTCAGTGGATGAACATCTGGCTGATGGGCTGGGATCAGATGGTTATACTAAATGTGGTCCTAACTGCCTGGCGATGAGTTACTCCTTCCTCATGAGGGGAGCAAAGCAGCAGGTGCTGAGCTCTGCATGATGGTGGCAGGCTCCAATGAAATGCAGTGGAGCTGCACCAGGAGAGGTAAGACTGTGTGTCAGGAAAAGGTTCTTCACCAGAAGTTAGTCACACATGGAACAGTCACTCCAGGGTGGTGGTCACAGCGTAAAGCTGCTGGTGTTCAAGAAGCATTTAGACTGGGTTCTCAGATATAGGACTTGAATTTGGTGTGGACCTATGTGAAGACAGGAGTTGGATTCAATGATTCTATTGTGAGTCTCTTCTAGCTTTGGATACTCTGTGGTTATTTGATTCTAGAAACAGCTTGACCACTGTGGATCCCCATGACTGATCCAGGAAATTGGGAAGGAGACAAATATTCCTGCACACTAAACTAGGGAAAGACTGAGCTTCAGAGCACCCAGATTCCCAATGCCAACATTCAAGAAAAACTACCGAAAAAAATATCCCACAGCAGAAGGGGGAACAAAATGAAAGTGAGAAAGAAAACAAACAACAAAACAACAACAAAAATAAGAAACAACATGCTTTTACCTTGACACGCACTTCATGTGCCTTTGGAGGTGCAACCTCTATCTCCTCAACAGAGAGTGATTTGCCCGCTGCCCAGGCAACTGCAGCTCTGCATCGGATAACCTGGGAGAATGGAAGCGGTGAGGCTGTGTGAGAAGATGCACCTCTGAGAAAGAGGAACTGATTAAAAAGAAGTAAACTGATGGTCTGTCAAACTCTGTCAATAGCTCAGCTCCAAGGAAGTACTAAACGCTAACTCTGCCCTGGCCTGTGCCCTTCCAATGACCAGTTCAGCATCCTGTTCTTTTAATGGGATCCTGCCGTCTCCCTTTTGCAAGCTGATCCCCAGAGGAGGAGAGGACCGAGGCACTTCTGGAAGGATACTGAGTGTCACAGCGCAATCCTGGAGAAGGAGTGTGGAGCAGAGAAGCTGCTGGCATCCAGGCAGCATTCATAGCAAAAGAGCTACTCAGTTTCCAGTGGGAGAAAGCTGTGAGAAGCCCCCCCCTTCCCATGCTGGGTAAGCTACTGCCTCACGCAGATACTGATGTTCTGCAGCTATATGGGAGCAGAGGCTTGTGTAACTCAGAGAGGTTTGAGTGAGAGAGGGAAGTCAGAGAAAGGATGGTCTGCAGCCCAGGTGTGCTGGCTGAGCCATTCCCAGGGTATCTCAGTGCGTGGGGGGAAGGAAAGAAGGCAGCAAGGTACCCTTACTTTTCCAGAAGTGGCCATGTGGTCTGAGAGGAGCTGTGTCCAGCAGTGGCAGAGGATGGAGGCTTGGTGCCGTCTGTCCGTCCGGACCCGTGTCTTGCGGGGAAGCCCTGAGTGCAGCTGTGCACCGCTGGCTGCAGGTGTAGGCAAGGCAGGGGCATGCTGGGAGTCCTGGAGGAGGGCCAGAGGAAGCTCAGAAGAGAGTGGGAGAGGTGGATCTCCTGGATACGGGGCTGGGCGCTGAGAGTTTAGTGAGGGGGGAGGAGGTGGGTAGCAGCAGTGAGGTACCGATGGTTGGCTTCCTTAGACACCACTTGATGCCAGGGGAAACCTTTGGCCTGGCTGCAGTTTGACCTCAGTATTTGTGAAAGGATTAATAATTACAAATCGTAAAAGATAACTGTAAAACATGATACAGTGAAGTCAGCAGTGGGAGATTGTGCTTGCCATTGGAAAAGAGGCCCAAAGCCCAACTTGCAAGTCATGTGGGCACTCTCAAGCTTCCCCAGACCAGGGAGGCATTGCTAATGTGCCTTTTAACTGGCTGAGCTGTCCCCTGGGGCTCTGTGGCCCTGTTGTGTGACTGTGGTTTCAGCCCTGTGGAAGTACAGCTGGGCAGCCTGTTCTCCAGCCCTGCTGGTTCAACCCAACATCTGTGCGGTGAAGATCAAGTTCTGCCATGCTGCTGTCAGGTGTTCTCAAACCTGTGGGCTCTTAGGACAGCTAAAATGGATTCTGCATGCTCTTGAACAGGACAGATTTGAAGAAGTTTTTTGTACTTTTTTCCCTATCTTTGTTTTGTTTGTTTCGATTTGTTTTTTTTGACCCTTCACCCTGAAGACTGCTGTTATATTCCATAAAATACATGCAATAGAAGTACCTCAGAGGGACCATGTATCTGGCACATGTTGGACAATTTCTCTCTCTGGCCCTTCTATCCCCACTAGCTTGGTTTTATCAAACATTTTTGAGTTCTCTTGAGATCATGATTTAGCTGCGTCATGGCTGTTAGAGAAAAGTGGCTTTGCTTCCACAGAAAACGTTTTTAAGGTGCCACCGAGAGCTGAGACAATATTCCACTCTTGTTTCTACTGAATCCACATTATTGTAGACGGGATCAGTTACTGCAGACAGCATCAGATGTTGAAATGAATGTTGGGTATGACAGACTGTGTCAGCAAGTGACATGGAGTGAATGAAACACGTGGTGATCCTGAGAGAGGAAAGACTGGCAGCAGTGTGGGCTCTCTGTCCCTTGGTCTGAGTCACAGCATTCAGCCAGATGAGATGGTGGCCGAGGTGGATGTGTATGTGCAAAAGTGTGTGAGGTGTTTGGTGTGAAAGTGTGCAAAGAATGTGCAGCTCAGAAACATCAGCACCTATTGTTTCACAGCACTCTGCAGGAAGAGTTTGTAAGACAGCCTTTATTTATAGAACTGTTTTCTCAGGAGAGGATGGGCGCAGGAGCGCTGTCAGAAGCAGCACAGCTGACAGGATCCTTGTGCTTCTGTCTGTACACTCCATGAAAGGCAATGGGGGAGGGAAGGGCCCACACAGGGGGGCATCTGCTGGACTGTGTGCTGCATTCATACTGCCCTGATCGCGTCCTTCAGAAGAGCAGCACAGTGCGGATGCTGGAGAGGGAAAAATGGAAGGCAGGAGTTACAAGTGGTGCTACTGGCTGAGTTGACATGATGACAGAGATGCACCTTCAAGTCTGCTGTGCATCATTCGTGCTAGTCAGAATCAGGATCTCACCTTTTGCCTGCACGGAGCAATTCGAATCCCTCGTTGATTTGAGCAAACGGCAGCGTGTGTGTGATCAGCAAGTCGGAGTTAAATTTCTTCTCCAAGTAGTTGGCAACTAATTTGGGGACGGAGTCTCTCATTTTCCATCCTGGAAATGGGAGAAATTGCATGCAGTGAATAACTGGAAAAATGATGTTTCGGTAAAGAGACCCTGGTGGAGTTGGTTGAGTGTTTAAAGTGGGTCAGCAAGCTGATAAAATATCTGCAGATTTATTATTGTTACATGCTGTCTTACATGTACCTTCAAACACAGAATGTTCTATGATTCCATTCTTCTGTGTGGAATACTATTCATGATGTGGAATTTCACTGTTCTTTTTCGCTTGTGGCTTTAACATCTGCAGCCTCCAAAGAAGTCTTTCTGGTTTGCTGCCAACCTTGAAATCCTCATAATATTTAAGAGGCAAGTGGATAACAGCTACTAGGTAGAGTTCGTTTTGGGATGGAACTGAGTGCATTGCTGAACCATATAATTGCATTATCAATGAAAGCATTATGTGTGTGTCCTGGAGTGTATTTATTCCAGTGACATTTGGGAGTTCCCATGAAGGGAGAAAATTAAAATGACTAAAATTGCTTTCCCGGCTTCCTACCTCCAATCAGAGAACCTTTACAAGTGCGCCCACTGAGTAGAAGGAAAGGATCAATGGGAGCTGTTGAACCAGCAGGGGTTACTCCAACCAACACACAGACGCCAGTGTTCATATTGCAAGAGGCCAGGGCAGCAATCTGGTGGGACAGGCAAGCACAGCAGATGAATTGATCATAAATGCATTAGTTCCTTGCAGGTTTGGTGACTCCCTGGTACCTAATAACAGAGGCTGTTTTCTACACCAGCCTTGGTAAGCTCTGTACTTATTTTGACCCTCCTGGATCATTTCTCCCCAAGCAGAATGGCCTGAAGTGCAGTCAGCACGCAAGATACCATGTGCTGTGATGGAATTAGTCTGATGTGATTCTGGGAAGGAGGATGTGCTAAAATGTCACGTACCAGGGTATCTGCGGTCCCAACAACCTCAAAGGAGTAGTCCACACCATGACCGGTCATCTCGGTGAGCACCTGCTGGATGGGCTTCTTGAAGTCTTTAGGGTTGATGCACTCGGTGGCTCCCATCTCTTTGGCCTTGGCAAACTTGTCCTTGTTGATATCGATGGCAATGATGCGCGACGCTCCAGCTGCCTTGCAGCCCATGACAACGGAAAGGCCAACTCCTCCAAGGCCAAAGACTGCACAGGTGGAGCCGGGTTTTACCTGCATGACATGGGGCTGGGTTGGTCTCCTGTGTGAGGAGGAAGTTTCTGTTGCTTTTTTGAGGATGTGAAAGTGGATGTGGGGTGCTTAATTTCAGCACGTCTGAATACCAACCTTGGCGGTGTTGATGGCAGCCCCGTATCCTGTGGGAAAACCACAGGCAAGCACACAGACTTTGTCCAGAGGTGCAGCAGCATCTATCTTGGCCAGGGTGAACTCAGGCACAACAGTGTATTCTGCAAAGGAGCTGTTCCAGAGGTAGTGGTGGATCTGTTTCCCTTTGCAAGTGAACCTGCTGGTCTTGTCAGGTAGCAGGTTTTGTGGTTCAGTGAAGCTGTTGGAAGCACGTGCATGTGTTGTTCATTACATACTGTGTGTATCAGAACTGATGACAACTGAGCGTGTTTGGGTAAAGGGTGGGGAAAGAAAACTCACTGTGATTTCAGGCAGTAGTTGGAGTCGGGATTCTTGCAGAAGATGCATTCTCCACACTGAGGAATTCCAAAGAGGATGACTTTATCTCCTGGAATAAAGCAGATTCAGTGTTAAGTGCCTCTAAGTCAGCATCCTGTTGGCGTACCTCAGATGAGCTTTCTGATGACAGCAACCTGCTGTGAACTCACTGCTTTCCCTGTCCACAGAACCTGTTCAGAGCCTGCCTCAAGCACTTTGTGGTATTGGTGAGGAAAGTGTGTGTGACAGTGCAGCACAACTGGTGTGCAGCCAGAGGGAAATTCTGATCTCTGTGCAGCCTTACAGACTTTGAGAGCTGAGTCCTGGTTGCATGTGCTGGTTACCTGGTTTCACAGAGGTCACTCCTTCTCCAGTGCTCTCCACTATCCCAGCTCCTTCGTGGCCTGGGATGACTGGAAATTCTACATCTGGGAAGATACCTCCTAGAGCATGTTCGTCTGTGTGACAGATCCCTGAGGCCACGATCTGTTGGAGTGGAAAGACTGGATGAGCTGATGAAACAACAGGCTTTCAAAAGACCAAGCTGGTGCAGCATTTTTTGTGGGTGCCACCCGAGTTGGTGCTACGGCCTTGTGCTGGTGTCTCCGTGCTCAAGCCCAGCACAGGCCCTCAGCTCATGCTGAATGCTTTGTATGGCTTTCCTCTGTGCATTGCTGCAGGGCTATGGAGGTTTTTTTGCTGGCATGTCTCTGGCTTTTGTGAATGGGTATTCCCAAGTGACTGTCAGACACGTTGTGTTGTAATTTTGAGGAGTGCAAAGTGCTATGCCATGCAGTTGTTATTTGATATTTGAGTGGAGACTGTTCTTTTCTGTTTACCTGAATATCATTGGTGCCAAAAGCTGGGGAGAGGTCTGTGGCACGTAGGGCACTGAATGGTTACTGATAACTTACAGCGGTCCACCCTCTCAGAGCATTGCTGTACATATCTGTGTGCTTCTGTCTACAAGCTGGCACATCCAAAAAATTGTTTGCAATTAATTCAAATATTAATCTTTTTCCTAATAAATAAATAAGTGCAGCTCTCGTTAGTGCTGTGATATCCGCGGTGATGATCAAGGGACAGCATGGGTTGCACCACTCACTGGATTTTGTAGTGTGGAAGTTGCTGTATTTTATCCCAGTGCTCATAGTGTAACATAGCTGTCATACATGGGAGCCTGGTAAGAATGGGACTTTGCTGACATGTTTATTGTCAATGGTAATTGGTTCTCAGGTGGCAAAACTGCACAGTTTCATTCCTATAGTTCTTTCTGGTTATTTCTCTGCATCTTTTTGTTTGTGTCAATCTCCAGCAACTCTTCCCGGATGCTCTTTTGAAACAAAAGGTGTGGGAAGTGGGAAATCGTATGGAAAGGGAGCAGCAAGATCTGGGCTGAGCTGCATGGTAAGATGAACCAGAAGCCAAGCACAAACCCTGATGATCAGTAACATCCTTTACTGCAGTATCTACATATAATGTGCAGTGCAGAATGCAAGGAAGAGGTGACCACACAATGCCAGGCAAACAGTATATCCACAAGAACAGCAATTTCCATGGGAGAGGGAAATAAAGAATTAAAACATGCTTTTACCTTGACACGCACTTCACGTGCCTTTGGAGGTGCAACCTCTATCTCCTCAACAGAGAGTGATTTGCCCGCTGCCCAGGCAACTGCAGCTCTGCATCGGATAACCTGGAAGAATGGAAGCGGTGAGGCTGTGTGAGAAGATGCACCTCTGAGAAAGAGGAACTGATTAAAAAGAAGTAAACTGATGGTTTGTTGACCTCTGTCAATAGCTCAGCTCCAAGGAAGTACTAAACGCTAACTCTGCCCTGGCCTGTGCCCTTCCAATGACCAGTTCAGCATCCTGTTCTTCTAATGAGATCCTGTGGTCTCCCTCTTGCAAGCTGTTCCCTAGGGGAGGAGAGGACCTAGGCACTTCTGGAAGGATACTGAGTGTCACAGCGCAATCCTGGAGAAGGAGTGTGGAGCAGAGAAGCTGCTGGCATCCGGGCAGCATTCATAGCAAAAGAGCTACTCAGTTTCCAGTGGGAGAAAGCTGTGAGAAGCCCCCCCTTCCCGTGCTGGGTAAGCTACTGCCTCACGCAGATACTGATGTTTTGCAGCTATATGGGAGCAGAGGCTTGTGTAACTCAGAGAGGTTTGAGTGAGAGAGGGAAGTCAGAGAAAGGATGGTCTGCAGCCCAGGTGTGCTGGCTGAGCCATTCCCAGGGTATCTCAGTGCGTGGGGGGAAGGAAAGAAGGCAGCAAGGTACCCTTACTTTTCCAGAAGTGGCCATGTGGTCTGAGAGGAGCTGTGTCCAGCAGTGGCAGAGGATGGAGGCTTGGTGCCGTCTGTCCGTCCGGACCCGTGTCTTGCGGGGAAGCCCTGAGTGCAGCTGTGCACCGCTGGCTGCAGGTGTAGGCAAGGCAGGGGCATGCTGGGAGTCCTGGAGGAGGGCCAGAGGAAGCTCAGAAGAGAGTGGGAGAGGTGGATCTCCTGGATACGGGGCTGGGCGCTGAGAGTTTAGTGAGGGGGGAGGAGGTGGGTAGCAGCAGCGAGGTACTGATGGTTGGCTTCCTTAGACACCACTTGTTGCCGGGGTTTGTGTGGCCTGGCTGCAGTTTGCCCCCACTATTTGTGAAAGGATTAATAATTACAAATCGTAAAAGATAACTGTAAAACATGATACAGTGAAGTCAGCAGTGGGAGCTTGTGCTTGCCATTGGAAAAGAGGCCCAAAACCCAACTTGCAAGTCATGTGGGCACTCTCAATCTTCCCCAGCACAGGGAGGCATTGCTAATGTGCCTTTCAACTGGCTGAGCTGTCCCCTGGGGTTCAGTGGCCCTGTTGTGTGGCTGTGGAAGTACAGCTGGGCAGGCTGTTCTCCAGCCCTGCTGGTTCAACCCAACATCTGTGTGGTGAAGATCAAGTTCTACTGTGCTGCTGTCAGGAGCCTGAGCACTTGGTGTTCTCAAACCTTTGGGCTCTTAGGACAGCTAAAATGGATTTTGCATGCTTTTGATCATGACTGAATTGAATAATTTTGTTGTACTTTATTCCCTTGCTAGGTATTACTGAATGGAAGGAGGAAGGAATTGGGCATGGCTGAACAAGGAACTGCTACTCAGGTTGAAGGAAAAAATGGAAATGTATAAGCAGTGGAAGCAGACTTGTTTGCCTGTAAAGAATGCACAGATTCCCTTTGAATGTGCAGAGATGGGATCAGGAATTCTACGATTCATCATGTCTGACCAACCTGGTGGCCTTCTATGATTGAGTGATGGCAGTGGTTGACAAAGGAAAGGCAATTGATGTAATTTACCTGGACTTCTTCAAGGCCTTTGATATGGCACCATACCACATCCTCATTTCTAAACTGGAGAGATACAGATTTGGAGGCTGGACTATTTGGTGAAAAAAGAATTGGTTGGATGGTCACAGTCAGAGGGTTGTGGTCAACAGCTCCATGTCCAGATGGAGGCTGTGATTGGTGCGCTTCATCATCAGTGACCTAGACTGTAAAATCAAGTGCATCCTCAGCAAACTGGCTGATGAGATTGAGTGGTGCAGTTGTTACAACAGAAAGAAGAGACATCATCCAGAGGGACCTGGACAGACTTGAGAAGAGGGCCCATGAGAACCTAATGAAGTTAATTGCAACAAGTGCAAGGTGTTGAAGTGGGGTCAGGGTAATCCCAGATATGTGTACAGACTGGGAGAAGAGCCCATTGAGAGTGGCCCTGTGGAGAAGGATATGAAGGTCCTGGTGGATGAAAAGCCAGACATAAGACAGTAGTGTGCACTTGCAGCCCAGAAGGACAACAGTACCATGGCCTGCATCAAAAGAGGTGTGGCTGGCAGGGCAATGGAGGTGATTGTCTCCCTCTACTCAGCCCTTGTGAGGTCCCATCTGGAGTACTGTGTCTGGGTCAGGGGTCCCCACTAAAGGAGGGATGCAGAGCTGCTGGATCTCATATAAAGAAAGGGAGAGGGAGCTAGGCTTGTTTAGCTTGGAGAAGAGAAGGCTCTGAAGAAACCTCACTGCAGTTTTCTAGTAGATGAAGGGTTCTTATAAGCAGTGGGGAGACTAAATTTTTACACAATCTGACAGTGATAGGACAAAGGGAAAATAGCTTGAAATTAAAAGATGGGTGATTTAAGATGGATTTTAGATGTAAGTTCCTTATTTAGAGGCACTGGAACAGGCTGCCCAGAGAAGCTGTGGATATGCCATTACTGAAGGTGTTCCGGGCCAGGGTGGATGGGGTCCTGGTCTGGTGGGTGGCAACCTTGAGCACAGCAGGGGTTTGGAGCTTGATGATGTTTAAGGTCTTCTACAACCCAAGCATGATCTCTAGCTTCCGCAGTACAGAATGGCAGTGCTAATGGGCCTGACAGCTGGTCAAGCTGTCTCCTGAGGCACTGCGGCCCTGTGCTGTGACAGTGGCTTTTGCTTTGTGAAATACAGCTGGGCAGCCCATTCCACAGCCCTACCAGTTCAGCCAAACAACGGTGTACATTGGTGGCCAATTAATTACTTTCTATTCCCACTAGCTAGGTTTAATCAAACTGTTTTTTTCCTTCTGTTGAGCTCATGATTAAGATTCACCTCAGCTGATAGAGAAAAGCTTTGCCTCCACAGAAAATGTTTTTTAGAAGCCACTGAGAACTGAGACAATATTCCACTCTTGTTTCTACTGAGTTATTACAGATGGGGATCAATTAAGTAGAACTGAAGCCCTTCCCCTCTCTTTTGAGCAAACATGTCAGTGATCCCGTTCATGCTGTGGTTCTCACACATTATCTGCCCTGCTGTTTCAGCCCAATATCTGTGTGGCGGTGATCAAGTTCTGCCATGCTGCTGTTGGGTGTCTAAGCCCTTGGCATTTCCCAACCTGTGGGCACTTAGGACAGCAGAAATGGACACTGAATGTGCTTTAGACTGCTTTTATGGTCTACAAAACTCCTTGGACCTGACTGTGCAGCTAATGCTACAGAAAGAAATCCTTGATGTTTGGATTTTAATTGCTGTGCAAGCTGAGTTTATTAGGAACGTAAATGTTTGAGCAGCTCCTTCTGATAGGTCTAATCTCTCAGTAAACCTGTCTTCAAATCATTAACCCTGCGGGGCTGCTCAAGAACTCGTTCTGCTGACACTCACGTGTAAGTCGTTGTTTTCTTTGTCCCCTTATTTCAGTCTCCTTTACCCAGCTATTGAGCAAGCCCTGTAAGTCTGCCCTTGTGTACTTAGAACTACTGGAAATGCCTATAATCTCTTTAAAAAGATAAGTCGATATTGACCATGTTTTACAAGATCTCTGTCCACAGATCCTGTCCCCGCTTTGAGGTTGCTGAAAGCAGCTGGATTCTGTATTTGTTTTTGGCAGCCACTGGGATGCACTGGAATGGTGCAGAGGTGCCCTAGGGGAGGTTCAGGCACTATAGTAGCTAATTTTTTCTCTTTACTGTTTGGTCAGATATAGAAACAGGTTTTGTAGTGAGGTGGTTGAACAGAAATTGCTTCTGTTCCTGTTTCCAGATTACAAATACAGAAAAAGCCATAAGATTCTTAGTTTTATCTTTTGCAGACTGTCAACTGTCACTTGTTTCTTCCCAATTGCTCAGTATTCACAGTCAAAGGTCAGAAACCAAGCCAAACCTTTCATAACACCTGTTCCAGCAGCACAGATTGTAATATCATTACTGGATATTAAGAGAAATAGGCATAGAAAGCAGTAATAAAGAACAAAAGATGGGATGAAAGATTATTATTTCCATTCTAAGTGCTTTGCTTGAAGTCTTGATGCTGAGTTTGATCCTTTTAAGTGAAGGCAGTGGTGACGCTTTCAGAAATGCCTGATTTGTATCAGTTGTACTGGAGCAGAATGAAGTTTGCACTGCTGCTAAGCCATCGAGAAAATTATAATACAAGGACGGTGCGAATACTGCAATATAAAATGACAAATTAGTGACTATAAAAAGGGCCCTGTGCCAACATCAGCAAAACTATCACTGACACCCAGAGTAGCCCACCCCTCCCCAGCCCCAGCTGTACTAAAATGATGAAGAAGATACTGTGTGGGTTCCTTAGGTACATCCCTCCCATTCCCAATGGCTCTAAAGGTAGCTTCTGGATGGTGAAGTTTATTGTGGGCTGGTACATCCCCTAGGAGGAAATGGGCCTATTCTCACTGTGAGCTCTGATTCAGTCCTGTTGATTTCATTGTCTTGACTGGTACGTGCTCACATTCTGCTGCTATTCAGGTGCATTGCTGAGCAAAATCCAGCAAGCTAAATACACTCAGTATCAAAGGAGGAAAAAGAAGGGATAACAGGGTAGTGAGACCATCAGCACTGGAATGGAAAGCATTTTCTTTCCCTTAGAAGGCGTTCAAAGCAAGCTGTCAGCATAGAGACACCTGCCACAACAAATCTAAAAAAACTACCACCATGTTATGAGCATTCCCGTTCACTTTTTGAGGCTATTTGTTTTTCTTTTTGCGGGGCCTGGAAATTTTATTTTCCTCAGGTAGGTCTTGGCTCTCACCTGCAGGAGTGTAGCAGGCCTATCGAATGTACAGGGACAGTGTACACTGAGCAGGAGCAGTCAGGAAAGGTGGTAATTCACTTTCTTGCAGGGCTTTAAAGGCTAGTCCCAACTTTCCAATGACTTTGGCTATATAATCATAGGAGCATTGTAGTGTATTTCTTGCATACTCTATATGATATACTGTGAATGCTGAGGTATTTCATCCCGTAACCACTGAAATGTTTCATTTCATAAATGACTGGGTGAATTACTCTGTCTTCAGGCTGTCAGTACTTTAGCAAAGTGATGGTATCCCCATCCTTCCCCTGTTCATTACACTAAAAACTGAAATCAGTGCAAATAACAATTACAACAGATATAAGGACAGAAAAAAAGAAGAAAAAAGAAATGGAGTGAAGAGCTGAATAGTTGCAACCTACGAACAAATCTCTGGAAAGAACTAAAGTACCCAATACATTTCAAAATCTAAAACTTTGCTACCCTTTGTTACTACAGCAGCCGCTCATGGACACAGAGTCAGTCATGCTCTGTCTCACTGTTCAGTTCTTAAAGTTGTTTATAAACAACTTTTACAATTAAGCAGAGTTTACCTCTTCCCTGTCCTTAGCAGATCAAATCCCTCATTGATTTTAGTGAAAGGAAGGGTGTGGGTTATTAAAGGATCCAAAACAAACTTCTTCTTCATGTAATCAGCAACCAGTTTGGGCACTGCATCTTTACTCTTCCAGCCTGAAAGAAAACCACAGACAATGGATAATGAACCATTAAATGCTAGTCAAAATAGATAAAACTTACAGGGGCTTAAATTCTTAGATAAACTTTCTACAGCAGAATAGCATGATGAAACACTGCAGTATAACTTTACCTTTTTAAAATAGCGTGCCGAGAGAAAGTGCTGTACTAAGTGCATTTAGTTTACAGTGGAGTGGAGTCTGTATGACAAATCAAGCAAGTACTGTATTGGTACAAGTCTAAGTTTCTGACATTTGAATCTTAAAAGAATCAAAAGCCCCTCCCTTCCTCCCCAGTACGGTTTCATCCTGTTTATTGGTGCTTCATTCCCTAAATCACACGCCTAAATTCATTTTATCTACTCCTCCTTCTGCACACACCAGTTTCCCATCCTTCAGGCCTCCTCTCCTCTCTGCCTTTTTTTGTTTGTTTTTCCTTCACTCTCCTGTTTGCTTTTTCTTTTTTCTTTATTGTTGACATTTTTGTGCCTCTCCTTCCCCTCTCCCTCTCTCTTTTTCTCTCTCCTCCACTCTTCAGTAACCATACATTCATAAATTCTCTTTGTGCTACTTTGTTAGTAAATTAGTAATCAATAGTAGCAGTCCAGCTATCAATAATCTACTCCCTTTGATTCAAGTTAACAGACAAGTTTCACAAACTGACCAAATCACTTTTCCAAGTCCTCACCTCCAAAGACAGACCCTTTCCAGGTGCGGCCACTGAAGATAAGCATGGGATCAAAACTAATCTTTTGTGCTGCAGGGGGCACTCCCACAATCACGCTGACTCCGTAGTTGTAGTGGCAAGAGGCCAAGGCTTCAGTCTGCATTTAAAACACAGAGGGACACGACAGTGTCATGCAAGTCTTGCCTTTGGGGCACAAAAGTTTGATTCCTTCTCTTGGGGATCAACTTGCATTTCCAAATCAATCATTTTCTGCAGCTAACACCATTGTATCTGCTCGTATGTTTTAGTTTGTTCTATTTTCTAATTTTGTCTTATTAATGATAAGACACTGTTGGATAAGCAATAGTGAGTGTAGTGACTTATGTGAAATCAAGTCACCCTGCATCTATTCCTTTTCTACTAGAATTTCTAGGTAATACATTTAAGTTCCTCTTCCTAAGTTTTAGGGTATGCTTCTGTCCCTGCACCTCAGTGGCTGATAGCTGAGCTTCACAGGTTTCAAGTTAACTTAACACTTTGCCAGTGGTTCTCAGCTCCTCACTATTGGTGCTCAGTGGGCTAGAGAAGAGACAGCTAATGACTTAATGCTTCTTTTGATCACATCTTTTGTTTGCATACCATGGTTTCAATACGGCCGATGACCTCAAAGGAGTAGTCCACACCCTTGCCAGTCATTTCAGTCAGCACTTCATGAATGGGCTTCTTGAAGTCTTTAGGGTTAACGCACTCAGTGGCTCCCAGTTCCTTGGCCTTGGCAAACTTGTCCTTGTTGATATCGATGGCAATGATGCGGGACGCTCCAGCTGCCTTGCAGCCCATGACAACGGAAAGGCCAACTCCTCCAAGGCCAAAGACAGCACAGGTGGAGCCAGGTTCTACCTACATTAACATGGCATCCTATTACAGTCCATGTAAAGTACGTTGCATTTTCTTACTATGTTTTTACCTAATCTACTTGTAACTTAGAGATCACCTGTTGAGAAGAAACTTGCTTACACATGTAAACTACTGCAGTAGCCAGCTACACTGCTATTATCCTACATGTTGCTAAGATAAATTATCCCTAGAATACATTTCAAATACTAGATTTTCATTACAGTATTCAGCTTCAAGTTTATAGACAGATCATTTTTATGCTGCTCAGTGGCATTAAGATCCGTAGTATCACTCCACTGGAAATTGTGACAGCTGTAAAAAGTCTCATTCATGTACTGCTACAGATTCTTTGAATTTACTTTGTAAAGTCTCAGAATATAGGAAGCCTAAAGCTACTGTAAAATATATTGGCTGCCATAACATTTTGGGGGGAGTGATAAAGCTAGAGGTCTGAAAGAAAACTTAGCAGATTGCAATAAGGTTTTTTATTGTTTTTTTTTTTTTTTTTTCCTATTAAAGACTTCTAAATACCTTAGAGGAACTAAGGAAGGCAAAGAACTGATATTTCTTTCCACCCTGAACACAGCATAAAGAGCACACACCTGCTGGCTGCCATGCCGGCACCCTGCTCACAGGCCACACAATGCTGAACAGAGCAGAAACACCTATGGTGCTTACCTTGGCAGTCTGCAGAACAGCCCCATAACCGGTTGAGAATCCACAGCCAATCAGACAAACTTTTTCCAGAGGAGCAGCGGAATCTATTTTGGCTGCAGCAGTTTCGTGCACTACCGTGTATTCAGTGAACGTACTTGTACCAATGAAGTGATGAATTGCTTTCCCTTTACAGGTAAACCTAGTGGTACCATCAGCCATTAATCCAGTAGGTGAAGAAGAAAGACTGTTTGAAAGATAACCAGACATAATGGCAAATGAGATCTGTCATACGTGGTCAGTTTTGAAACAAGGGCTACAAGTAACCTAGGAAACTCACTCATTTTTAATGCACAAATTGCCCTTGGTGCTTAAGCAAGATCTGCACTCCCCACACTGTGGAACAAAGAGTGGAATAACTGCATCTCCTAGAAGGAAAACAGTAATGATTAAACAAACAGGTACACAAGAAGCATTCAGGTAAAAAACATAAAACAAGTACTTTAATTCCTAAAAAAGTGAGGTAGGAGTGCAGTGCTGGACTTATTTCCTTCCACTGCCTCTCTCTGACATAGCAGACATCATTAATGCATGTCTGATAACTTCACAGCAATGAAGTACAGTAAGTCCCTGAACTGACAACCTCTGCTGTGGATCTATTTGTAATTCGGCAGTTCTAAAATGTGGCCAATACTCCACGTGTTCAAGGCCAGTTTCTGATTTCCACTAAAAAGTGGAAATTGACCTTCAGAGCACTACATGAGCAACATGCAGGCATAGTAATCATTCTGCTAAAACGACTTTGCAGGTCTTGGTGTTTTGTTTTGGGTTTTTTTTTCTCCTCAGAACTCAGAGGCAGGTGGGGGTGGTGTGTGGATACATGAGCCCATGCTGCTGTTCCGGCTCACCTGGAAGCACACAGTATCTGGCGTTACACAACAGAACGATGCATCAAGTTCTGGAACCAAAACTTATTAGAAAAAGCAGCTAGGGCTGTAATTGAAATTTAAAATATGTATTTTTGTTAAAACAGAGATCTCTAGTACAACTTATTATATATACTGACCTACTCTGGACAGACTTCATACTTGTGACCAGTGAAAACAAAGACACTTGAAGTACAGAGGTGTTAAAAGTGAATTACATAGGTAGCCCTCTGCAATACAAGTGTTCACACGCAATAAGCTTCAACTAAAACAGGAGTCTGCAAACTGAGCATAGATTTTGTGTTCAGTGCTGTTTCATACCTGGCTTTAACAAAGTTACTTTCTCCCCAACACTTTCTACGACACCAGCTGCCTCATGCCCAAGGATTACTGGAAAAGGCATCGCCAGTGCACCAGTCACCACATGGTCATCAGAGCGACAGATCCCCGTGGCTACAATCTGATTTAGAAGAAAGGTGGAAATGTTTCAGTATTTCACTACATCATGCCATATACATAAGTTATATCATACATTCAGAGCATTCCCTTGTTTCTCTCCAAAATTACATATGCACACAATAAAACTAAGGGGAAAAACTTACTTTACTTGCTCAATTTAATTGCTCAACTCCTGATTTAATTTAATTGCTCAACTCCTGATCTTCACTGTTTGCATGTCTCTAATTTACAAAGCAAGACTCCTCTGTGAATGCTTGCTGTGCATCCCTGTATTGGGAGTCCTGCTGAGTGCTGGGCAGAACAATGCAATTTTCTAGCACGTATCCAAAGCAAGGCAGAAAGAAGTTCAAAACAAACAAGAAAACCTGACTGAAAAAAAGACACATGATTAGATGTAGGGCTTAAGCAGGAGCTCACTGAGCAGTAACCATTTATCTACTGAATATTTTCCAAGACCACATCCTATGAAGCTACAGAGATAACTGTCTAAGCAACATTAAATGCAACTCATAACACTTCTTTTTAAAACTTTTTATATACCTTAATGCGAACTTCATGTGCTTTTGGTGGGGCAACTTCTACTTCCTCAAGAGAAAATGGTTTATTCGCTTCCCAAAGTACCGCTGCCTTGCATTTAATAACCTGCAAGAAGAGCAAAGAAAATGGGAGAGGCTGTTGTCACCACACTAAGACAGATTCTTAACATCTGTACAGGCAGAATTCCTGCTCGTATCTGGGGGAGAGGGAAAGCTAGGAAAAAAATAAATAAAAGAACCAACACCAAAGACAGTGTCCATAAGTCAGGGGTTTGTTTTGTAACCAGGATCATGTCCAACTTTGTTCGTGTCTCTGTCCCTGTTATTTGCTCCTGTTCCTTTGCGGTGTAGTCTTCTCATCACAGAACTTCACACAGCTACAGATCATGGAATAAGATTTTTCCACATCTCCTTTAAGGGGAGCAGTCACTCCATTAAGTAAGATGTATTAACTGCAAGTGCTCGGGTGCTGTTATCTTAAGAGCAAAACAGAAGGGAGTTGAGTCTATGACACCAGAAGTTCAGCATGTGCCCAAGTATCTTTTGTGACTCAGGACCCTGCCATGCAGTGTGACACTGCTGTGTTGTACACTTCTGGGAAAGAACAATAAGAAGCTTTGGTATTTTGCAGTGTAAAATACTGCACTTTTGGTAGCCAGTAAAGTGGGAAAGAGCAAGAGCTTTGAAAAAGAGACCTGAGAGGTCTGCACTAAATCTAATGCTTCCAGTAAAAAAACCAACAAATTACAAGTGAAACAAGATTGCATTTTACAGGGTGACATTTTCAAGAAAACCTCCCTGAAAAGAGAAAAAGAACTTTATTGCCCATTGCTCACTAATGATTTCACAATTTGCAAACACAAAGCATGTGCAATGTTTGTAAGGGCAAAGATAGCCAATAGCTGCAGATTGCTAAAAGCAAATGAATCTCTCATACAACTAGATGTTGCTTAACTAGGCTGTGTTCTAGGGGTGACTCTCCATGAGCTTTTGTCAGCTGTAACAGGATCCCCCAGATGAGCCAACAGCACACTTGAGCTATTATGACAAGCACTAACCGGAGTCACAGCATATTTTTTTCTACTCATGTTTTCTACCAGCTTTACAAGTTGTGGCAGCAGAGGAAAAGCAAGCTGTAGAAACACACCCTTTTACAGAGGAGGAAGATCGTGCTGCATGGTCACACAAACTGCAAGGTAACTTGCATACTGCCTCAGAGAGAAATACACTGAAAACTAAGTGTGGTAGCTCCACCACAACACCTTATTGTGCTCAGGCAAAGGCTGAACAGAGAACTGAACTGGGTGAATTTACCACTGTTTGATGCTCGTAACATATGCACAGTTACACCCTAAAACTTAACACAATGTTTTCTAAAGAAGACAAAGTGTTAATAAACTTACATGAAATGGAAAAAAAGCTAGAAATAGTTGGAACCAGCCTGAGATCTCAGAGGGGAAAGTGGTGCAGCTGATAAATACATTAATTTGTCTGAATACTTACTACATTATATTTTATATTAACATAGTCAATCGGAGCTTGAAATTAACATTATTCTTACTCTAGTGTTATTCTGTTGTCTCACTATTTCAATAAATAAATAGAAATTATTGCCTTGAAGAGCCTAGCAGCCATTTCCTAGGAGAGTACAGTGATCTGCAAGGAAAGGCATCTCTATCGCACCAGCTTTCTCCTAAACTGTCATTCATACTACCCCGTTGGTATTTATGGTGCCCCTGCAAAGAAACTGTGTTTAAAATGCATCACTCAGCTGCAGCAAAGGAACTTTTCCTGTAAAAAATCCCGCTTACTTTTCCCGCTGTGCTCATGTTGACCGGCTCGTCTGTTTTGTTGCTCCCACGGGTTTCTTGTGCTGAGTCAAGCTGCTGATATCACAGTCCTGCCCAATGCCCGAGAAGCTGGTCTTACAAAATGCCTCTGCAAGCACGTAGCTCTAACATTTAGCCAAGCTGCTGAGCTTGGAGTCCCACCCCTTACACATCTAAAGTGCCAGCAAGAAAATGAGCCACCCATCTGCTGAAATCTTTACAGTTTTTCCAGGCCCTTTGTCTTGTTCATCCCACCCTTCTCACAGCCCATCGAGGCTGGTCTCAGTGTCATGGGAAGAAGGTACAAGCCCTGGCTGGAAGCTCTCCCCTCTTCCTCTCTGGGAGGCTGCCTTCCAAACCTACTGCTCTCAGGGGCACTGTGGGAGCAAGGAGAAGGGGCAAGTGGCTCCTGAACTAAAAACAGAGGGTTAAGGGAGCACAAAGCCTTTGCTGAATTATATTGATAACACTCTTAAGAGCTCAGCTGGTGTATCAAAACACATTTGCAAGCTGCTCAAGAAACATGTGCTGTCAATCTGTGGCTCTGTCTGCTCTTCTGATACCTTAAGTTTTACGATCTGGCTACTTATTGATCTGTTGGAATGGCTTTCAGTGATCAGTGACCAAAGACTACGTGCTTAGTCATGCTGACTGGAAAACAAAAGAAGAGAGAGGACACGTGTTTCTTAACACATGCAACAGCCTGCTGATTTTGCAAGTGATTGCCCGACCTGTTGGATCCAACAATACCAGCAAACCCAGGCCCCGTCACTCCTCACACACCCACACACTCACCTTCTCTGGGTACCAGTGCCCTGGTGTGAGGGGTTGTGTTGCCCACAGGTTGTGAGCAGAGATCACAAGTGAAGGTGCAGGTGTGGTGGGGTATCTTTTGCAGACTCAGTGGACCAGATTAAGTTCCAGACTTCTGTAACCTCAGGTAAACCTTCAGAGACAGCAGGATGTTCCAGCAGCCTCAGAGATGAACCTCCAGCCTACTAGGGATGCAAGTGTAGTCCAGGCTAGAGGAGCAGACATCATGAGTCCCTGCTAAAGTATTTAAAAGATTCATGACTTAAGGTTTCCTATGGAAAGAGGCTAACAAGAGTCCGGAAATGGTGACCTGACTCATCCCTGGGCACAGCAGGCATCAGGGAATTGATCCATACAGTCTATTCTCTTCTGAAACTAATCTCTTCCTACCTCCAGGTCCCTTACAGTATGATACATATGGTCATAATTCATCTCGACCGATTTGAAAATACATTAGTACAGGCAACACAGAAACTTCACCTGCCCTCAGTAAAGATCATAGGCAGCCTAATAGCATAAATATGTTGAATTATGATAATTCTACTGATCAGTTATTACTGCCCTTAGTACAGCAGATACTACATGATATGCTGAGATACTTTGTGAACTGTATGATCTTCATGGCACATCGAAGGCAGAGGACTCACAGATAAGCCCTCCATTGGTGAAGCTCACAGATAGACACTAACTGGGCCATTATATCTACAGAAGTAACAACTGCTTTCTCCTGTGTCTGCTTGCAGTAATACACTGACCACAACTTACTACCATAACATCAAGATTACGCAGCTAATCCTCATGACTGAATTTTCTGTTGCCATACCAAATGGGCCAGTTTAGCCTGTGCCCTCTCATTAAGCTGCTTGAATGTGGGCTTGTAACCACCTTGATCTGAGTCCCTCTCCCCACCAGTCAGCCAGAGACCTCATGCTGCAACTTTGACACATTGGCTGGAAAAGACCATGCATACAGACGGGCAACCTGAATAAACTAGAAGGACTCATTTCTCACCCAGCAAGAGGAGCATCTGCTCTCTGAGTCGCTACACATCCCACACAACCATACATCTCTGAGTGCAGTGACGGATAAAAAGCTCAAAGTAAGTGGCTGAGAAACCCTAGGAAAATGTGATACCACTCACCTTAGGTGCTGCCTTGTTCTGTCACGTTTAGAATTTGTGAGGTGTGGTGCTATTAAAAGATTGGTAGCATAACACAGAATGTCAACACAAAAATCAATTGTACAAAGAAGCTTCCAAGTTCTCCCCCCCACTCCCCCAGGGCCTTCAAGGTAGAGTATGTTCCATGTGCTCTGTGTGGAAATACACCCAATACACCGTGGTATTCATTCCTGTATCACGTGCAGATTTCTTTCACAATGCCTAAGGAGGCAAGAACTGGAGACCTGTACTTCCTAGAGAAAACTCAAAAGAAAGAATCACAGAATGGCCCAGGTGGGAAGGGACCTCAAGGATCATGAAGCTCCAACCCCCCCACCACAGGCAGGGCCACCAACCTCCACAAGTAATATTAGCTGCCCACAGCCCCATCCAACCTGGCCTTGAACACCTCCAGGGACGCAGCATCCACAACCTCTCTGAGCAGCCTATTCCAGCACTTCACCACTCTAATAGTAAAGAACTTAAGGAACAGACTGGACTAGAAAGTCTTAGACAGTTATATATAACCTTTCTTCCCTTCTTCCAAAGTTCCCATCTATTTTTCCTTTTCAGTTTATCCACTGATCCCTTTGTTTCCTTTCCTTTCCCTTACAACTTTCCTCAGCTTTACTTTTTGGCACATTGACTCCTTGGAAAAGTTTTTCAGGGAACGGAAGCCACAAACTACTTCCCTTTGCAAGACTGAATGCTTCTGTTCTGTAGGTGTAGGTGGAAATGGTCTTTAAGAAGAAGATGGTAAGAAATAGGAACACACATAAAGCCACTGAAGCATGGGCTGACATGCACAAGTATGCTGCAGAAACTGCTTTATTTGTGTTGTTCTGTCAGATTGCTCAAGATGCTGGGAGCAGGGCATAGGCTCAAAGCCTTGGCATGTGGAGAAGCTGCAGTGCCTCTTGTTTTTGGCTTGCTTTCACAGGCTCTCAGGTTCAGTGTTCCATGATTTGATACTCAACACAAAACATGCAGCTGGGCCCTAGCCCCTGTGCTGTCCCCTGTCCCTGTAGTGTGGGACACGCAGTCTTACTCTTGGCTAATGAGAGACAAATAGGAGGCCGCGTTGCTTCCACGGTAGCGTGTGCAGCTCAGATGTGTCACAAAGAACAGGAGGGATTCCATGGTCTCCAACCCTCACCACTCCTGTGGGCTGCTCAGCACAAGCCAGACTGCGGCCTCCTCAGCTGGAAACCCCTACCCAAGGAAGGTTGCTGCCTACTGAGGGAAGTTAACCTGGTGTTGGTTGGGAGGGAACTGCCAACCTGGCATGGTGGTGAGGAGGCCCTTTGCAGCGCTGCTTCTCAGGTAGTTTGATCTTCCTGCGCATTACAACACTGCAACTTCTTCTATGCTTCCCAAGAAGAGTTGAGAACTGGATGTAAAACAATCAACAGGTGAAGTTACATTGTCTCTCACAAGCCTGTTAAAGGAGTCAGATATAAGACCGCTCTAAATAACTACTGTACACACCTTCCCAAAGGAAGTATGTATTTTGGACATAACGAGGATAACCCACATTTTGGCTATGATTTTATCTGCAGTATGATAACAACAGTGCTAGCTAGTAGCATTGTTAATGGTACCACTACACTTCATTTTACTAATTTAAATATTAACACAGCGTTGTGACAAAGAAACACCCCTAAATTCCCCAAAACATGTTGTACCAGCAATACTTTACTTTATGTAAGTATACTTTATATATTTTTATATATTACTTTATATAATATCACTTTATGTAACACTTTGAGGTTTTTAAACAATTAGTGAGGCTTTAAACTTTACTTAGACACAGTTCATCCTTTATATGTAGCCAACATACAAACATAAGTAGTGTATGCAGAAAGACTCAGGAAGAGAAAGTATCTTCCACTCCTATAACTTGATTTATAGGCTATTTTAGTAAGCATTTAATCTTAAGTTTATGGCCATGTAATAGTAAATAACACATAATGGGAAATAATATAAAAGGGCTTTGGAAAAGCCAGTCTGCCAATTTATTTATCTTTAAATCAGAATTATCAATGCTTACTAAGAAAACAAATGCAATCCGATGTAATACAAACCAGCTGCTCACATTACTCCAATGAGTCCACCGATCCACTGCAACCAATACCGTAAGTTCTGTATATTTTACTTTTTGTCAGGAGATGCAGGAATTGTTCATTTGCATCCCATCTACAGAAAGATGTACCCAAAAAAAAAGAAAAAAAATAAAAAGAGTATTTCTATGTTGTCCCACTGTATTTACAAAAACCCAATTCTTATCAACTTCTCTGCTGCTCTATTTTGGTATTTATGTTGAGTGTAGATGAAAGCTAGGCTAGACTGCAGTGCCAGTATAGACATAAAAGTTTAATGGCACAGAGGCATTATTTTTGCAGCCTTTAAAGCAGCCTTTGGATAGACAGGTGCCTGACGGTGAACAATCCTAGTACAATGATCAACAATTATTTAACATAGAAATTAGACCAAATGGAAGGCACGTTCTTTACTGAAATCACAGCAAAACGGCTGCTCTGAAAGTCAGTACCTAACATTTGTAGGGAGCAGATCAGGCAAGCTTTAGCTAACCAGTGTTCCCAGGTTACCAGTGCTGCATGTTGCTTATGATTCATATCCTTGAAAACAAGACAATTTCCTTTCTTGCTGGAGAAAATCAGAAGTCAATTTTCTTTCCTCTTTCTGTGTTGGCCAGTTAAATATTACTAAATGCGGTGCTACAAACAAAAAATAAAGTTCAATTTGCTCTACAATTCAGAGACAAAAGGCTTTGGAAAAGTACATAAATCATTACATTCTATTGCAGGGAATTCAACTGGAACTTTGAACTCTCTATGACAATCCATTATGTCATATTTTTTCCACAGTCTATCATTTCTGCATGCTAAAACTGAAGTTTTTCATTTAAACACTTTTACAATAATAAAGAATAACACAAGCCCATCAAATACTTACCCATCATTATAGAAGATGGCGTTAACTGGCAACTGCTTCAAACCAAAAGTTCTGCTCTGAAATTGGCGTTCATGTTTTATTTAGGAGAAGGCAATAAACACTGACTTCTCACTTCATTCCATAAAACTTTAGAACAAGCCAGCAGAGCTCCAGTAAAAGAAAATGTGGTAGTGAGGTAAAAATTGACTTTAATCAATCGATTTATGAGTAGTTATGTGCCAAAATGATTAAATTAATGAGTGCACTCTAAGTGGTATCAAAGAGCGTGAGCAGCACCAAGTACATTTGTTATGGCTGCCATGAAATCAGGCTATCTGGCAGACTGATTGGGGTTTTTGATCAGAAATAGTTTGTGCAAGTCAGTGGTCTGCAGGAAACACCAGGGAACCTGCAGTGTACTGGTATTGCTGCATGTGATCAGAACGGCAACTAAATGGTACTGCAAACCATACATAACTGAGTAGGTAGGCTTTTAATCGCTCACACCTTCCTGTCTTCTGCATCGTTGTTCTCAGCTTTTGTGTGCAAGTCTCATTATCTCCTCATGCAGCCCACGTGCCCCAGGTGTGTACAGAAAAGAAAAAGATTTGCCATGAGATGCAAAAAAATCCCTGTGAAATGCCAGTTTCCCACCACCGCCATTTGCCCTGGACTGTAATGGTCACAAGGGACAAACACTGACCTCTCCTTGGCTGACTGTCAGGGCACACAATGACCTTCACACAAGAGCTCCAGCTCTGGGAGTTACACTTTTTGTTTTCATATGGAGCAACCTCACTTCTCATGGCCTTCTGCACACATTGTGAAATCCCTCCCTTCACTCAGTCATTTTTTTTCTAAGTCAGACACAGTTATGGAGTAAAACCGGAACCATGTAAGGAGTTGCTTGAAAAGATGTCCTCATCCTTTTCCAATCCTCTTTTCTCCATACCGTCATATTCCTTAAAATATGAACAGCAACCACACACTGCTTCCTTACCCTAACAGATAACTGATGGATGCTTATTCTGCTCCCAGCCTGTGTGGCTGAGCAGCCCTTAAAGGTTAATTTTCCATTTTTTATTAACTTGATTCTGAATCATCACAAGGTGCCTTAAATACAGCACCATTCTTATGATGTTCTTAAGATGTTCCAGTAGTAGATATTCTAACCAAGGAGGCAGGAGCAAAGAGCACTGAACACTGGTCATTTGTACTACATGGAAGGTAAGAATAATAAAGGTAACGGTAAAAACAGCCATCAGTCCATTAGTCAACTTCTAAACCCAAAATCTAGACGCAGACACCAAGCATTTAGAGAAATACAACTTTCTCTCTGCATACACCACCTTCAGAAATCAAGGCCTCTGCATTTCCTTTGCTGTTATTACTTGTCCCTTCATTTCCCAAGCCAGAAAGCAACCTACTCCTGCTTCAATATACTTTGTTACTACAAAGAGGGGTCTCAGTAGACGTGGCAATGGGCAGCTGAGCTCCCAGGCAGAAACAGCAAGGCAACAGAAGCAGCTTCAAAGAGTCCACAGGCAGTACTAGTTGTCAGAGATAACTACTTAGGCATAGAGCAGTAGGCAGCTCATTTCCACCCTCCTGTGCTTACAGATTCTCCAAAATGCTCATGGATGAGATAAAATAACAGTGAAATGTTTAAAAGAAAAACAGTAATTGAAGACTCCTCTACTTTTCTATGTCAATTCCTGTTCTTCACTTCCAGCACTTGACCTCATTTGGAGAGCGTAAGAGCCAACCTGCTCTACAGGAAGACACTCTGCAAGAGAATAAGAAAGCTTACACAATGAATACCTACAAGCACTATTCTCACTCCAGTGGCACACGGGTAACATACTGCTTTAGGAACACCCCCCACCCTCGGATGCTTTGCCACATACCAGGTAAGAGCTGTTCAGAGATCACGTAACAACCTCAGGAGACAACCCTAGCAAGCACAGAGAAATGTGAGCATTTCTGATCCAAAAAAGCACCCAATTCCCCCATTTCATGTACCTAAAATAAGAATCACAGCTCAGTAAGAAATGCCACTTTTGGAACTGATTAGTCACAGCCAAAATATTAAGAGCCCTTGGGGGCAATATGGGTAAGCAGCATCCCTACCATGACAGCAGTGTCACCTGCATGATAGCATAGCATACATTACATAGAGAGCAGTGAAGGACAGCTTACTCAGAGATTGAAAACATTCTCCTAAAATCCTCTGCACAACACTCTGTGTTGCTCCCAACCTTAAAATGTGCCCCGAACGCTCTCCTCTCTGCACACACAGTTATTGCCCCCTCTTCATTCCACTGCTGTCTTTACCTGTTCTCAGTGATGAATAATCTCAGGCTGATGGTGTTAAAGTTAGGAGCACCACATTCTTTACACTCTAACACTAAAACTATTTCCACAAGACACCTGCCTGGGGTTTCATTTAAGCTAGAGCAATTTCTTTCCTTCTGTGCTCACAAGTGTACCTCAAAAGCCAAAGGCTGCACACTTACAGAGACATGTTCTCACTTGTTTTTGTTTAAATCTGATTCACTCTCACCTACATCGTTCTGATACTTTTCCAGGAACAACATATTGTGCAACACGGTACTTCGTGCTAATCTCGTACTCTAAAAATGCTGTGCTATTTTACTGCATGCCAGATGTAGCTGATTACTGTTCCTGCTCCTGAAAGGAACACAGTCAAAAATCAGCACATCGTGAACATCAGCAAAATAAACAGCACTTCTAGGGATGGGCTTCTGTTTCTGAAGTTGAGCTTGAGTGTTTTGTACAAAGACAGCTTTTTGTCACGGGCTGAAAGAAAACTGTTGATGCACGGCCATGTTTACGTTGCAGAAGATATGTAAGGGTCATAAAGGAGACACGAAAATCTCTACTGAGCTCCTTAAGAACTATAAGTAAATATTGTTAGAGGGTTCATATCAGTAGTTGACGAGTTTGTAATAAAACTTCTGCAATCAGGTACAAAGGGTGATGTAGACCAAACTGCTTCTGAAAAGGCTGAATTTCTTTCAATTCAGAATGAATGCCTTTGAAGGAAAAAAAACCCCAAGACTTCCTTGATACTGAGCACACAGCTTAAAATGCACAACGTTTTGTGCTCCTCTGTGTGCAGATAGATAATCCACATAAACTCAGGCTCTAAAATATATTAAGTATACAAAATATTTTAAAAGGTAAATATATGTATAAAATACATAAAAATACTGTACATACTTCTATCTCTTTCTGCAACCTGACTTATATTGCTTAGCCAGATTAACCCTAATTTGGTGGCTTTCAATCTCAGCAGAATAACATTAAGCTGTAATTTTTTTCTGCTTCAGATTGGTCTTATGTCAGGTACCTACAAGAATCGAGGTTCCGAAACACACTTATCAACTGCTTCTATTTCATGCCAAGTTCAGTCTGACTAATGATAAAAATAAAGGTTGGTTTAAAACTCCAGCTAAGAAAGGAGTTTTCTAGCTCTTCATTAACTGCTGCTACTCCCACTGAAGACAACAAGCTTCTTAAGTTAGACACGACAGTTATACTTATTTCCTGATTATCATTGCTTCTCTCTATCTGACTGCTCTCCAAGATTTTATTTGGATCATTGTATCTGTTAGGCAAAGCTTGATCACGCCGTCCTCTGGAGCAGAATGCTTATGGCTCTCTGCCACCTGTTGAAATATGCCACGCTTACTCACTGTTTAAACACCTTTTGTTTGCTGTGCTATCAAACTCACTTCTTTGGTTAAATAGTCAGGGAAATTGATTAAAAGTCTGCGGGTCAACTGTTTAGAGCCTCTAAACAGTTACTGTAGTAAAGACTGTAGCCACCTCTTTTGCTTGTATTGTTTTGGTGGTCTTTTTTTTTGCACAGGGTTAGACAACAGTCCAATCTGTTCTGTAAGAGACAGCTGTTTTGAGGAACTCTTATACGCTGACAGAACAGCCATCTGCAAGCAAAAAGCTGACAGAGAGTGTGTGCTAAATGGAAACGCCAGAGGCAACTCACCTGCCAACAACTGCCTTCCAAGGCCTGAGGCTTTCATACAAAGAGGGCCTGGCTCTTCACAGTGCGCAGCACGTGAGTAGGGGCACCAAATGCTGCATTACACAGCAGCAACGGAACCCAAAGTGTTAAAGGTGGAAGCAGGTCTCAGCACTGTGTTAGCACAGGTCAGGCCCAGGTAAACAGAACCTAGGGCGATCCATTAAAAAGGCAAGTGTTCCTACCTTTCCCATCTTAACAAATCTCTTCCTGCTGACTACACAGGCATCTCTATAGGTTTTAAACATTCTACGCTTACTAGATATCTAACAACTTCACTATTATCAGCAATTATTGCATCTGTGAGCAACATTCTGCAATAGCAGTTACATAATACCACAAGCACACACCTCTGACATGGTTTCCAGGACTTTCTTCAGCTTTGTTAGGAAGCCCAACAAACAACTACATTGATGTACTATGTGATATAGTAAAAGCAAACAAAAAAGGAAGGAAATACAGACTTCTACAATATGACTAGTGCATTTTTGTAATTAAAAGGGACCCCTCAGATGCAACCTAAGGCGGATCTTATGTTCATTATTTCCAACCTGAGAAAACACTCTGCCTGTTGATTTCCAGAGCACGGAGAAGGACTTGCAGATGTTCCAGAAAGGACTCAAAATAGCCCTAATTTACCTGAAAAGGTGAGTGGAAAAAAACCAAACCAACAAACCACCATAGTTCTTAATTTCAGCACTCTCCTACTCACTTCTGAATACTGCAAAACCAAACTCATCTCTGGCTGCTAAGGAAGAAAGACACCCAAAAAGAGGGATATGGGGAGAACCTGTAAGGGATATAGTATCAGACAGAGTTGTGACTTAATCATCACCCTCTTATCAGTTTCAGCTCTGTAATATCACTGTGCTTTGCTAGCAAGAAAAATGGTCAAATCCAATGAATACAGGAATTAAAACTCACTTTGTCTCAAAGTGCTGGAGAAAAGACCCCATTATTCTACAAACAAGATAAATCCTGCCCTTTTAACACAAAGACTCTTCACATTTCAGCTGCCAATGGTTTTACTTCTGCTCATACCGTTTTGTAGAAGTAACATCTGACTTTGCAGCTGTGTTCATAAACGCCATTAAAAGGTTCTCCTTGCAATAGCTCTTTAGTCTCAAGCTGCACCTTAACTAATTACTCACCTTTATAGGTGACTGTCCAATAGCCAATTGATTGCCAAGTTCTCATTCTATTACAAGGGTAGGAAAAAAAGAACACAAATGCTGCTGTGCTGGTACTGAACAACAGAGGGCATTACTCAGATGCTAAAAATAAGAACTGTGTTCTAACTTTCCTATTTTCATTTTTTTCTGCCTAAATGCTGCTCTTTGATTCCCTACATGGGCATAGTAAAGAGCCTCTCTTACTTCCCTGCATGCATTCAGAACACAGTTCTTCAATTTGTTTACTGTTTTGGCTGCAAAATAACTTCCCAATGGCCAGATACTGCCATATGGTGGCACACACAGAAGACTGCTGTTGCTAATAACCGTGAGGTGCATTTTGCTTTTTCTCTGCCTTCCCCTGTGCTCTTAGAAACAAAACCTCTAATCGTTAACCCATACATTTCCTATTTCTGGCCATATTCGGCCAAATAACAGTTTTACATGTATTTATTGCTGAACATCCTTTCTGGGGATCACTGTAAGACATATTTCACATTGCCTTTAATTGCTACTTCAACGGAGCCAAGGCATTTCCTTACAGATTGTTTTCTACTTTGGAAAAGCTTTTGAAAAAACGACCCCAAACCTCTGCACAACCTGCATCTACCCAGGGAGTCCTCCAGAGTCTCTCCCAGCCTTCCTCTGCACGCCCCACCTCCAGTCACGGCCCTCAAGTCCAGCAGGATGCAGATTTTGACCTAAGCTTCCTGCATGGGGAAATAAAGGTAAGATGTGACTGCTGCAGTACATGGCTTCCAATGATGCAATACATTTTGCTTTCTCGAGGATAGCATGAGACATTATTTGACAGACTTATTTTTCCCAGTGTGGATTCTACTGACTTAATTTTGTCCTTGGCTTTTGCTCTGCAAGACAGTTTGTGTAGCTGTAGAATCTCTGCATGCTCACGTTACTAGAGCTGAACTAACACGCACAGCAGAACTATGCTGCCAATCAGCTTCTCCTTCTTCATGGTAACTATCTTGTACATCTCCCAGGTGCTTGAAAAACTGAAGCATGTTCTCCAGACAGATTCGCTTACAGAGATCCAGGAATGGCTCTCAAAGGCAAGTCTAAAAGGTAACAAGCGCATGCATTCATTTTTGAAAGGAACAGTCTCTCACATACTTGTATAGACCCCAGCAATTCTGACAGGCCTGAACTGTGTGGGATTGCTGAGTTGGAAGGACTCACTGACGTGTGTCCAGATGTGGCTATTCTGAACAGAGATCAGTCACTCAGGTCTCAGAAGACTGAAGGTTTTCCTCAGGGTTGGAAAACCTCACACTCTCAGTAGCACTCTGGGCTGCTGCAGGAAGGCAGAAAACAAATGTTACCCTCATGTCCTTAAGTCCCTCAAAAATCCCAAGTAAGGGAACTCTCAAATTCACCTCTGAACATCCAAATCAGCAAGCAATAACATAAATAGCATCCTGGCACATGGCATCTTAACAGTTATCATTTCCAGTACTTACCGTGTTTTTTCTCCATTGTTTTCCAATTGCAGAGAAAGTCTTAGTGTCCAGACTGATACACTTTGAACTGACTGACAGAGACGGGCTGAATAACCAGCCACATGCAGTGCAGGAAGGCGCAGGAGAGAACACGAATACCCAGAATTCGCTAAAGCCTCGGCCTCCTTCTCAGGGAGGTCCAGAAGGAGATACAAACAGCAGGTAAAATGTGTGGCGAGGCTGCTAGGGTGAGGGATAAGCTAAACCGCACTAGAAGTTTTGTTTTCTTTGCCTCTAGATTTTGAGGCAAATGCAATTTTGTGACTGAAGTGTATCATGCAGATCTTGAACCAGAAACACTCCTAACTATAAAAGAGCTCACACGCTCTGATAAAAACGCAGTCACTACAGCAACAGGACAGAGCTTTCAGAGCACTTGAAAGCACTTAGAAAAAACAAGGCAAGTCTCCTGTATATTGCTGAGACACTTAGACTGTTTGACTTTTGCCCTTTTTCATTCAGGCCTTCAACTACCGGATCAGCAGCAAGTCAAAACACCAAACCCGGTAAGTACTGGACATTATAAATGTTAAGATGCCATGTGCCAGGATGCTACAGAACAGGGACTGTGAATATTCAGCAGCCTCAGCTCTTATCATTGCAGCAGGGCCCAAATTCAGTGACAGTATTTTTCGGCTACCAAAGCCCCCTTCTGAACCCTCCAACCAGCCAAGGGAAACAAACATTACTGGAACTCCAACAGACTCCACCACTGCCTCTTTGTATCCCTTCTGAAACACTAAGAGACAACCAAAGTCAGCCCCTGAATGCCTAATCATTTTAACAAAGCCACGCACAGCAGCTTCAATGCATTTACTGCTGTTACTAAACTTATTGAAGGAGTAGGGAAACATGGTCTTTTGTAAGTACAAGGACAGAAGAAAAAACCTTTGAAGCATCAATATCTCCTTCAAAGTGCTGTTGGAGATGCAGAAGGGGCATCCTTTCTCAAGTGTCTACCAAAATCCTAAGCCTAACCTTGTAACACACAGCTTTCTTTTTCCACATCTTTTCCAGAAATGGATAAAGACCATCTTTTGTCCTCAAGAATGAGAAACAGAGGTTCAGCACATGCAGACACACCGTCTGCAGAGAAGAGCCATGGGCGGCAATGGAAACAAAGAGACGTGCCCTCGCATGCTGCCCTGCAGCAAGGCAAACAACAGACAGCCCCCCTCCAAGGGAGGCCCAAGACTTCATAGCCATCAATGCAGTTACAAGTCATTTTCACATACAGAAATGCACCCTCTTAGCACTTGCAGATAAAAAAATTAGGAAAAAAAAATGTCAAGAAATCTGTTCAGATTCCCTTTTAACATTATTTTCTGCTCCTTACATTTGGCTCTCAAATCATACTGCATAGGTACATGTGATATAAGCTAAATAGAAAAAAGATAAAGTCTCTGGGTTCCCAAAAGGTGGCTGGAATGACTGCAGGTGTCTACCTGACAGCAAACCACGGTGTACTTCCATATCTCCACATTAGCAGAGAAGCATCACAGATTTTAGCATCTGCAGCACATGGGGCAAACCAAATGTTAAAGCTACCATGCAAACCTCAAGCCACTGAAAAGTCGGACAACAGTGAGAAAAATACCTGGCCCTTTCTTAGGTCGTGTGAACGGTGAAAGCGGAAGAATTGGATTTCATCTGCTCCGAACACACCTCTGTCAGTTCATTCTCACAAAACCAAAGCATGCTGATAAATAAGCTACAGTTCCATTGATTTTCTAAATAAAATATTCAGTGAAAATAAGCTCTTTCAAAACAACTGCTTGTTTGTGGGGAGAGACATTCTCCTAGCACAGTGCTATGGAAAAAGGAGCTTAGCTCTGTGCAGAGCTCAGCTTACTCTTCTAACAGCCCCTGTCATCATGTCCAACCATTTCTACCATAACAGATGCTGCCTCCTCCATTCCTGTTTCTCTCTGCAGGACAGGAGCGTGCTGTGATCTGGGTGACAGTCCCAACTCTGTGAGCAGCCAGTGAAAAACCTCTTGCACAGAGCAGTTGCTGCTCAGGTGCATTTGTCAACTCGTACCGCAGATGCAGAAACTCATTTGTACAAAATGATTTAAATGGGTATCAGTTTCTGGGATATGTTCGGCATATGTCGTTTCCCTACAGCTGTCCAACAGTATTAACCTGTAGGGCATGGCAAATGGGAGCACAGCTTCAAATGGGAGGAGTTGGCAAGCATTATATTGTACAAGACAAACCTCCTTTCCTTCTACCGCGCTTTGAAATTTCCCTTGTGTCTAAGGTAATAACACTACAAAAGAGCTGTGAACCAAATAGAAGCAAAACTGAACAGCAGGGCTGAGTGACCATACACTGAGTGAACAGTAACAATATCTGTGTGTGTACTTTTGGGCCACATTCACACTGCCTTAATTCTACATAAATCTCTGCCCTAAGTGTTTCTTATCAGCTGTCTCTCAGCATCATGCTGCGTTAATTGAGCCTGAAAAGCTTAATTAAGTCTCAGAGAACTTGGAGACTCATTACTGAACAGAACCAGAATGAAAGCAACAACTTCAGTACAGCTTTTCAAAAGCACAGTTATGTTTCCTCCATGAAGCTGGCAGGCTACTGAGCAAACACGTTAGAGCCATTAAGTGAGATGGTTTGCAAGGTTAGTTTCAATCAACTGCATCTTCAAAGTGATTTCCCTTCAAAACCATGAGCTACTGCTTTTGCTAGATGTCTGAAAACAAATGGTTTGGGTTGGAAGGGACCTTTAAGATTACCCAGTTCCAGCCCAGAATTGAATGCAGTACTCCAGGTGAGGTCTCACAAGAGCAGAATAGAGGGGCAGAATCACCTCTCTCAACCTACTGGTCATGTTTCTATTGATGCAACCCAAGATACGGTTGGCCGTCTGGACTGCGAGCACAAAGGGCAAACAAATTCAAACATGAATCGTAAGACAAGAATAAAAGTCATTTATGTTTAGAGGATAAGGAATGGCAAAAATCACACCAGATCAACAGGCTACAGCCTAATACAGGTGTTAACAAGTCATGCTGTGCACCTGTCCTGACTCCTTCCCTGCTATATTGGCAACATAGATTCTCTAGTTAGAAGAGCTGAAACAGATTCTTACAAACACGAAGGCACAGCAAGGATGGAGATCCTTGTAAGACTATTCTGGTGAGGCAGCTGCATTTCTTTGTCCTGCAATAAAATTAGATGCCTCATCTTCAGAACTATCATTTGCTCTTACCACCAACAGCTGGGAGTCTGCAGCCTTTTGGAACCATCCTCTGTTACTGAGAAGAATCAGACAGTACACTAATTTAAACAGTCATGCATCAATGTCAAACATTTCTAAATGCTTCACAAACTGCTCGGGTTGCAAACCAATCTTTCCTGCAAGGATTTATTCCTATTCCTTTGCAGAGGTTACACTGCCACTGCGGATTGAGCCCACCCAATAAATCACTGCAGCGACCAGTTAAAACAGAAAACAGTTAAACACTTCACTGAAGTAACAAAATATGGGCAAATTTGCAGAGTTTTCAGGGAAAAAACCCCCACAAAAAAGCCCTCAGTATTCTAATACATTTGAGTATTGGCACTATATAACTTGTTCACTGAGCAAACAACTGATGGCACTCATCATTCACTACCTTCAGCTCAGATCTCATACTTGTCTCTTACCAGGGATTTACTTGGACCTGGGACGGCAGCAGCCATCTCTCATTTTTAACAGCTGGAATCACTGCTGCTGTGTAGGCAGCTTTCTCTAAGTGATATGCCCAGCCTTAGGGTTACAGGTCTCCACGCTTTTGCACTGCAATCAGTGTTGATAATTCTGTCCTAGCTCTGGAACAAAATCCTGTGCAGTTAATGACGTCACATAGTACAAGCCCTTCCTGCCCCATCTACAGCAGTTAACACAACCTGAGGACAGCATCTTGTAGAGACAGTGCGCAACAAGATGCACAGACATCAGCATAGTATGACCAACGAGGTTAGTGTGATCAGAGAAAAGGTCAGCAACAGCAACAGAAATTACTGGCAAAGGCACTAACAAGGACATGAAGACCAAAGTGATTTAGACAAGCAATGTGGCTGAACACCCAACGATTGGTCATAACATCACTACTGTGATATTATGGAGCAACACTTGGAGTTTTACAAAAGCAGCATACCTAATTTGAAGTTAAATGTGTCATTAAACAGGAAGTGGGAGTGAACTGACACTTCCAGACAGCACCTCCTTGTTTTGTAAGGCCGTATAAATCCTACCAACTTCAGAACTTGCTGGCAATCACTGCCCAGGTCTCTCATAAATTCAGCTTCCCCCTGCTCTGTGTCGGTCACAATTTGGTTACATGTCTCCTCAGTACCACAGGCAACTACTGTCAGCTGCATTAAGTGGGATACTGGACCTCTAAGTTGCAGGTACTTACTCACTCCCAATCTGCTGGAATCACTTACATGTAGGCATCACTCAAATCCTGCCATCATTCATACATCCTGTAGATTAAAGCAAGTACAGGAACACGGTCTGCATTTATCCGCAGATAGGAAAGCTTCGGATTTGCAACAGCTTGATTTTAGAATATGCACATTTTGCTGATTTCACTGCTGCAATGCAAGACAGGCTGCATTTTGGGCTGCATACAATTCCTTCATGAAACAAAAATGTTTTGCCATCAGAATAATTTCATAAAATGCCACTACAAATCAGAGTGGCTCAGCTGACAAAGGCAGCTCAGTTGCTTGTGACTGTCTGTTGAGATGCTCAGGAAAATCTGTTCACTTCTGTTCTTAAGTGTTCACAAACACCTTGCAACAGGCACCAGTGGTACAGGTTTTGAGGTTACAAGATTGTTTGTAATTCATAGATTAGAACTGCAACAGAGATAAATGCACAGATTAAAACAATGATTAAGTATTTCAGGTAATATACCCAAGCAATTATTACAAAAATGAAACAAAAAAACCACACCATAAATAACATAGTTTCCTTGGTAAACAAAATAAATTCTGCATTTACTATTAATTTATTTTTTAAAGCTATTAATATAGAAGTTTCAGGATAAAAACTGCATTTGGTTTTACCCTTTCTGTCCAAGAATAACCGTGACCCAACTACAAAGCTACCAAGCATTGAGACAATTGAAGTATCACAAGGGAAGCAGATGATCTTCAGAGCTTAACTGCTTCATGTCCCAGTGTTACCCCATCTTCTTATTCCTCAGGCTAGCTGCTGTCTGAGTCGTTGTCTTCACCTTCTTTCTCAAACAGAGCATTTTGGGATGAATCATTGGCTTCTCCCAATGGAACTGCCCCTTTCCTCTGCGGCAAGACACTGAAAAAGGCCTCCTTCCAGTCTCTCTTCTCCAGGTATGCAAGGATGATTTCAAACACTGCAAAGTCAAGAAAGACTATCAGCTCTTTTATAAGAAAGAAACTGAAGCGCTGATAGGAACACAGCTCCAAATCTATTTTTACAGATATTTACATGCATTTGGGTAAAGCTGAGGAAGTGAAGGAAAAAGCAGAAGTGGCAATTCTGATACTGCTGCAGTTCAAAGCCAAGCACTTTCAGTCTCTGATTGAAGTCTCTAAAGATTCTCAGTTACCACAGTGACACTTCCCTGTAGTTGCTCCACTTTGAATTGACCCCTCTCAGGGACATAGGAACATCCCCCCAGTCCTTCAGGTCTCACAAGTGCCTTCTACACCGACACTTACACTTCCCATGTTAGGAAGGAATACTCCTGTGGATGCGCTTTAACAACAATGTTGCTTCCCTCCTAAATTATAACACACAAGCAGCCCCAAAAAGTCTTCCTAGAACATATTATAACCTCATAATCTTTATCTTCCATTTCTACCTGATGAAATCTGAGCTTAAAGCAAAAACTCTCATTATTCCCCCTTTCAGCACTCCTTAATAATACAAACTTATTGCTGTTGCTATTATACTAACCATACTGTTACCCAGTTCCTCTCTGTTTCACCTCCCAAAACTTTCCCTAATTGACAATAGCCCTAAAGTGTGTCATATGCAAACGTAATCACCAAATTCTTATTTAGAAAAATCCCAGGTTGTCCCCCCAAAAAACTCTTAACATCCATAGATTGTAGCTCTGGAGCAGCAGGTAAGGCAGTAGAGGTCCTATGGCTTGGAAGTAAACCAGACATGGCTGACAAGCTTGGGGTGCAGGGGTGGTTTCTCAAGCTTGAGGCTACAGGAATAGTGCTAACAACACTTGAGAATGCAGACTTCAAAGAATGCACCCAGTGCAAATGTTCTTGATGCCAGGTGACACCATATGAGATAGGATCAGAGGAGCTATGGGGGAGGAGCTGCACAGATCTGATGCTGAGAGTCAAGTTACAGAAAAGCATCGCATTTACTAGAGGTTTCCTAGATCCAGGTTTCCCAGACAGCCTGCCAGGATGCCCAGATTACAGGACACTGTGACACTGACATAGATGGCCGTTTTACTGAGCAGGTTTTTTACCTTGGAAGTACTGCGAAAGTCTGACCTATCAAAGGACTACATTAAGAACACTCTTCATTACTCCAGAAAGCATCTGCAGCAAAAATGATTGCTCAAGAAACAAGAGGAATACAAGGAACAGCCTTGCTTTGGAAATTCCTTGATCTGCACAGTAAAATTGGAACTGATGGAAAGAGAGAGGCTTCAAGAGGGTGACAGAGGCTTCCATAATATGCTGCAATAGCAACAGAAGCATTTAGCAAGGATGGGAAAAGGCAATGGGAACAGTTAGTAGACATCAGTGCAGAGTGGAATGGAACAAGATGGTACTGTAACATACACTAAAGTGTATTAGCTTTGGGATCCAAACCTGAACAGGTATATGTGTTCCTCATGCCATTATAACATGGCAGTGCAGGCTCTGAAACACTGATGGAACTATACAGAGACACAACCCCAACAAAGGGTACAAATAAGCAAATAAATGAAAAGCAGCACATGGTCTCTGCTGTTAACAACGCTAGCGATTTCTCACCACCAGAGGGCCCCAATTCAATTTAAGTGCGTCAAAGACTGACAAGGAAGTTAATAAAAGAATTTCTTCTCCTGTGAGATTTTTCAAATTCACCACTACTAATAGCAGTTCCATAGGGACCAAGCAGGTCCCAGTCTCGTCCCAGTCTCATCTATCCCCTACTCTGGTCTTCTAGCTTCAATCCCTGCACCAAGAGCAGGCACCTAGATGTCAAATTAAGCAAAACAAAAATAGTGAGCTATTACAGTACCAACAAGACGTGTTCTAAGGAAAACACAAAAAAAATCTCAGTGCAAATAAGCTTCTCTCGTGCACGAAATTTATACGAGGCTTGAGAGAGAGCTTGATTCTGTTCATCTTCTTCGTATCATCTCCCTTGAAAACTGTCTTTTTAAGCTTAGCTCGTGTTATTAGGGTTACAATATGGACCAGGGCTACAATTAAACCATAAGGTCCCTCCACTTTTGGCAGTGCTGGAGTTATTCTTGCCTAAAATCCATAAGCCAAATACTGCCATAGCAGAACCTTTACCTCACAAATGGTCTGTGTGTTACGTGTTTTTCAGCTACAACCTGAAAATATTCTAGAAGGGTATGCGAATGCAATCCCACACAGTATGACATCTCAGCAACTAAACTGCAGTAAAACCAGGTGCCTAGAAGTCTAGCACAAGAAACGTGCACAATATCATAAAGCAAATAAATGAATGTGCGAATGTAAGCCATCTTTCCCCCCCCCCCCCCAAAAAATAGCCTTCAAAAATGCTGACACTAGAGGTCAGTATAAGACTACTGTAGAAAAATTCTCCAATAAAACTCCAGCTAGCAGAGCTTCTAATAAGTAGCACTAAGAGCTGCTACTGCCCATATAAAGGATGTGTGAAGATGAAGTTTTAGAAGCCACTTGCTTTATATTTAAATAATCTTAATTATCATTCAAATCCACATCTCAATCACTTCCCTTTCATGAAATTAAAGTCATGAAATTAAAGCCATCATGCAAGGTGTTGATAATATAACCAACTTGATGCAAGGCAAGACAAATAAACTAAATGAACACAAAGTGAGGCAAAATGAAAACTTGCATCCCATGTTAAAAGAAATCCCCACACTGGTCTGTGTGGCCCCTATTTTCCATGTATTTTGTTTAATGACACTGAAAAATAATAACAGAACAGGAAGACTAAGAGGTGTCAAGGCTTTGTTAAAGAGTAATTGTACACTTCAACCAAAACCAGGAAGCTAAGTAAAAATGCAGTTATGAGAGCACAACAGATGGAGCACTGCTTCATCAGACGAGGTCACCATACATGTACCTAAGCAGTTACAACTGAACAAAGCTGCCAGAAGAGGTGAAAAAAGCATCACATATGCTTAAGCTCCAATGGAATAAATAAAGTATGTGGAATGGTTTTCAGCATTTTACTCACTTGTCCACTAAGTCTAGAAATAAGGCTGGGGAGGAAGCAATGCCAAAATTAATCATGGAACAAGTTAAGTTTTCACTACAGCGCACATTCTGAGGTTTCATATTCTTAACACTGCAGGTGTATCCTGTAATAGCACAATCATTCTGTATTTTACAACTCACCATGGTTGACTGCTAACACTTTGCGACTGTTCATCTTCACGAAGTTTCCCAGAGGGAGCTGTGCGTGACCAATTCCTTGCTCTACAGCTTTTTTGTAAGTGATTCCCTGGAGGAAAGGCATAAAAACAACCAGACTGAGAACCACAATTCCATATCAGCACATACAGATAAGATTACAATCAGCATCTTCTGTCCAGAGTTTTGCCAGTACTGCCTCACTATCACTGTAGAATATATATAAAAACAGAAACCCACCCAGGTAAGATGGTACCTGCTTCAAGGATTACCTCTAGAAAACACACCACCTCAAACACATGTCACTCTATGATGTATAGTCAAGAGGATGGCAAACAAGATTTGGTCACACAGCTCCAGAACACGCCGGGCACAGCCTGTTTCAAAGGCAAGCCTGAGCTTATGCACAAAGTCACTCAGTTTAAAGTAACTGTTTTTTTTTTTGTTGTTGTTGTTGCTTTGGTTTTTTGAGGAAGAAATACAGGGGGGAAGAAAAGCAAATTTAGTACCTGAGAAACAAAGAAACAAAAAGCTTTGGAAAGTCAGTAACCATTTATAGCATAATGACCATAAGGGATTTGCTTTAGCTTCCTCCTAGCCTTTAACTGTGGACTAACTGCTTTAGTATCACTTGGGATGCTAAAAAAAATAGCAATGAATCTTAAGCCTCACCATGTCACCAGAAATGACATCGGGGTTTCTTTGAAGAAAAGCAGTAACAGTGCATTAATTTCCCAGCTGCGCTCTCCATGACTTCCCAGGTTCACACAGCACGGTCCCATGCGCAGCTATGGAACCAGATCTCTGAGGCATTTGCATTACTTCACTAAATTCTCTGGACAAGCAAACTCATTAAAAGAGGACATTAAAGATTCAAGCGCTGCTCTTCATCTATTTTTGGGCACGTGCACATACAAGCACACACACAAGTGCATGAACAGAAACCAAACCCTTCTGTCTGAAAATATGGCCCTCAGTAAGCTGAGCAGTGTTATTAATTCCGTTCCTATATTTAAAATGAAAAGAATAAATCCTAAAAAGTCTCAGCATGTCTGCACTCTGGCACACAAGTCACTGATACCACCACCAGTTTTGTTTTCTCATTTCTCCAACAAGTTTTTAATGAAATTGTTTTGAAGAAGTTTTCTTAATATTTATTTTTGTTAGCTTGTCTGTGTGTGTTATTGATGTAAAACAAGATGTGAATACAAGAACTGTAAAGAAGCATACCCACAGTTTACCTTGTGGTGATTATGATCCACCAGCCCTCCAATCACATACGCCTTCCTCTCGTCAAGCTCACTGAGAACATCTGGGGAATCTGAGGTGAGGTACACGAGGTCTTCTTTCTTTATTAGCTCACTATAGTGCTCTGTTCTAATTTGGATATCCTAAAAAAAAGGAGTTTAAAAAGCTACATTTAACTGATGAGTTGCTGGGAAATCTTTACAGACCCAAGACTGAACAAGAGTCGCTTTATGCCCCTCATTCATGTTTCAGTGCATCCCATAGTACAGATTGCATTCTGCATGAATAACCCACAGACCCACCATAGCTCCCTAAAGCACCAGCCTGTAAAACAGTCACTGAGAAGCTTTCTGAAATCACAGAAGAACTCTGCAAAACCTTAAGTTCTTGTGATTCCCTTCAAGCTTTACTTTACATCCCATAGGGATCCCAGTCATTTTCAAGACCACCTTTCCAAAAGAGCAAAACCAGATGCAAATGCTAACTAAATACCAACTAAATTCTTTGGAGTTGATATGAGACGTTTATTCTGTGCCTTTGGAGACTGATGATCACACAAAATTTGCTCCAAGTGGAACCATTCTTCAATCACACAAAGTGTTCCTATTTGCTGGAATGCTTGTTTAACAGGGAGACACAAGGAAAACCAAGACGAGGCTGACACTACATCAAGCCATTTCTCTAAAGAACACTTCAGTGTTGAGAGGTGGTATAACGGAGAAGTGAACAGAGGAATCACTTCATTATTTCAAAGCAGTGCACTTGCCAATAAGAAATTAAAAATAAAAAATAGAAAAGAGCCCTGCCATACAGATGACTGTCAGGGCTGCCTGAATCAAGCAGTCTATCAGAGAACAGAATCTGTTCAAGAAGAAGAAATGAAGACTGTGTGTGGAGTGTTTATAGCTAAAATAAAATCTAGATTCATCGAGACAAGCACTCCTGGACTTACTTAAGGTATGTTATTTTAGAGCACAAAGAGCCTCACTTTAATATAATATTGCTCTGAAGTCACAGAAAAAATAACCATAGACAAAGCACTGGTCCTTCACAATACATAACCCAGCTAACAGTTGTAAGGAAGATTTCTTTTTCCCTTCTTATAGAAACAGTTGAATATTCACCTTCCAGTTGACCCATCCTTTATCATTTTCATTCATGTTGCTCTTCAGCTGTCCTCCATGGCTGGTCAAGTAAAACTTTGAAAAGAACAAACAAAAGGTACACTGTACTAAATCGTTAACGTGTCAATTTGTTTTCCCACTGTACAGTTTTTTTCTTCTCCTAAGTATTAGCTAAAACACTCACTTACTATCTAGCTAAAAGTGGTAGTGGTACTAAGACCACGCTCATGCAGTTAGGAACATAAAGAAACACACACAGTCCCTTTTTTCCACCTGTATGTGCCATAGACAAAACTGACTATCAGCGCTGCTTTAGTGGCACACCAGTATCCAGCACTGCACCAACAGGCACATACCCTTCTATGTGTGTATTTCTATAACTTTTGGGTTGAAAATTCATCAGCTAAAATAGATGTAACTTTCTTATTAAAAAATACAAAGCTTACATTTTGTGCCCACTTGTGTTACAACTGCCTTTCTCACACTTTGTACATGGCAATACAGTCAGTACTCTGTTTCAACATACCTGCACAGGATGGAATGCTTTGCGATTTTCTGCGTAACATCTCTGAATTTGCTTGTGAAGCTTCTTAACATCCTGTATACAACACAATTTGTTTTACATAGTCCTTCAGACAGACCACCACAAAATGCTTTACCATGAGCCAGAAGCTAAAGAGAGAAAAAGGAGGCTTTTAACTGGCAAAAATGACTGCTGACATAGAGCGGACATCAGACCCTGAGAGAAGGAGCAGCCTTTGAGAAGGGATTCTGCTGACATGGAAAAATATATCTACAAAAGTGTATTTAAACACCTCTATGCATGCTCTCGATTCACATAGTTCAAGGAAACAAACAAAACAAAATCACCGAGATTTAAGTACACATTTAAACATTCAAAACTAATCTTAGGAATCACTGAGATTTGCCGCACTACAACAACGCTCAGTCAGTGCTACACATGCCCCACATTACAGTCAAAGAGCAGACAGATGGGCTTTGCAAAAGCTCTAATTCACACAGTCTTGCAGGACAGTGAAGTCAGAGCAATAGAAAGGCTCAGGGTAAAAGCAAGGCAAGACGTCTGCCTTAGACACTGTAGGCTGCACTCATAAAGAAGGCTGCAAAGTAATGCTTGTTCCTTGTAGGAGTAAAGCTGTTCTGATCTCGAAATGGCAGATCAAGTGTCTTAACCAGAGCCATCCTGTCCCAATCACCTCTCGTGTACCTAAGAGAAAAAGCTCAGTACCCTCATAATGCTAAGAGATCTAATTTCCATGGATCCTCTCTAAGGATGTGGAAGCCTCACATCAATTTCAAAGGAAAAAGTAATTGGATGTGGCATTTACCACCTTTCCAGCAAAATCATTTTGAAGCAGAATTGCATACAGCTTCATAGAGAACACGCTGCACAAACTGTCTCTATATTCCTGTGCTTTGGAATCAAACCAGCTCACCACATCTCCATGAATGTGATCGGAATCTTCAGCAAACATACATCAAGGTACATTCCAAACCCTGAGAATATCTGCAACTGACGTGAGCAGTTCTGCAAGTCATCACAACCTGAGAAATGCTGACTATCCGCTACTGTCTGTTCTGATATTGTATCAACGCTGCGACCCGAGAATCTTCCAACACTTGCATTTGATGGGCAAATCTGATTTACCTTCAGAACCATCAAGTCATCGAAGCTGCAGTCCACAATGAGGCGCAGTGTACTGGGAACAGCTTCCCTTCGCAGACGCTTCCTGTCATTCCCTTCAATACTGGTGTCTGATTTTGACTGACGCTCTAATTTCCTCTTCTGGCGTTTTTCTTTCCGTTTCTGCCTACACAAATAGATAAATCTATGAAAAATGATGCCAAAGCTGCTGAAGTGCACATTATGCACATAAATGCACAGTTGTATGATGAAGGTGGATGGCCCACAACAGTGGTAGTTTAATTCCTCTCTGTTGCTCACATCTGTGCTAACAGAACCATGAAACCAATACCCCAACTCTGCTTGTGATGTTCTGGATATAGAAAGACAAATAGATGTGATGATTCCTCCCTCCCGACAAGACAGTAACATGCAGTTTTGAAGCCCTCCTCCTGTCTGCTTCAAGCTGAGGCACACTTCTAGCATGGAGAAATGCAAACCTTTACAGCTTCTTCATACTTAGATGGAGCAGACTATGAGTACTGCTTTAAACTCTGCTTTACTAGAGCTATCTAGGCACAGATTCTGCTGACACATTATGACTACAACAAATTAGCACACACTAATAAAGCCATTTTGAGAGCCATACCTACGGAGATCCTTCTGCTCTTCCCACTGTTTCTGCTTCAGTAGCTTCTTCCGCTGCCTTTTGGACATGGGCTCCATGCATTCTATGTTGTCTGTGCCCTCCTTCCTTTCTACCTGCCTGTCACACGACTTCACCTTTCCTTCCACCTCAGGTGCATCGGGGGGCATGGTGCTTCCTGTCGGTGCTCCCGATGACATTAGCTTCTGGCTGCCTTACTGACCTGTATCTCATACACTCGATAAACACCTCATGAAAACCCACTTTTCATCTCACCCGCTCCCCTCAGCACAGCCGGTTCATGATACCCCCCGTACGGTCCCCCCAGGCCCGCTCACCACCATCCGCCCGACAGGCCGCACTCGCTCGGCCTCCAACCCCCAGCAGGCAGCGGACGCCCGCTACGTAGTTCCGCCGGTCACCGCCCGCCTCTTCCGGGCTGCATGCGATCCGCCCCGGCTCCTTCCCCCGTTCCCTTTAAAGCCGGACCCCCGGAGCTGTGCTGCCCTCCTTCCAGCTCCACATCTAACAGCCCCCACCAGCCGGCTCTTGTCAGCCTGGTGCCGACACGCCGGGACAGCGTCCCTTCCCCTCCTGATCGCTTTGTGAACACGCTGCCCTGGTATAGGAGCTAATAGTGGAGCATGGGGTTATGAGAGAAAACACAGTCTGGGCAGCCTAATTCCATATGCTGATGGCTGTTGGCCTGTGGCTAATGGGGTGCCTGCATCAAACAGGAGAGTGGTGCTGCCATCAGCTCTTCTCCTCCGTCCGCATTGCTGTGTGTGTGTCTCGGGTTTCGCTGCTTCCAGATATACACACTGCTCCAGTCCCGGTGCTGGTTTCGGATTTGTTGCAGCTAAATTAAAGTCACAGCACTGTATGGGGTCACTACTGTAAGACGCTGACCTTTAGCTGGTGTTCATGCTGGGTATTCGCTGTAATATTTGATTTCATTTGTGATTATTTCCCACATTACTTTATAAATAACCAGATTTGCGTTCGCTTCTCCTTGCGTCTATTTAAAAGCCTGGTTATGTTAATATTAGTATCTAGGTTTATACACCAGGTCTGGCTGTGCGTCTCCCTCCCTGCAGAAAGCAGGATGTATTGGGAGCAATGCTCACCCCAGCACTATCTGGAGGGCAAAGATGGGCTCCAGGTGCTTTGGTGCACACGGTTTGAGGAAAGAACCATGAGTGTCACATCAGCGTTTGTGAAAGGAAGACAAAAATGTTTCATCAGCCCCAGAAATATGTGAGGAAATCTCATTAGTTTTATAAGGTCGTATAAAGATATGAGCTTTATTGTTTGGACTCTGGATAATGCGCAGCAACAGTAATACACTTTGACCCTAATACATATGCCAGCATGGCGTGAGGTGTCCATTAAAGGGCTGATCCCACAACCTCTGCCTTTAGTGGACTTTGGTGGGTGCAAGACCTATTAAGTGGGTGTCACTTGATGTTAAGGAAGTCACAGCTGATTTAGCCTTGGCATAACTGAGAAGAGGCTCAGGCCTCCCCTTTCCCAGGTATCCGAAGACTACACCAAGTGTGCTTTGAATGCGCGTATGTTGTTTTTTAGATATAAATATACATGCACATGGAAGTGCACAACACTGTTTCTCTGCATATACGCGATGGTTAGATACTTAGTTCTGTAACGGGCATACAATTGGCTGGTGTACAAACGACTACACCAATTGAAATGATGAGGGGATCTGGCCTCTGATATTCTGGTCCTAAGAGAGGCCTTTCTTCCTTTAGCTTCATTTTAGGGAAAACATACATTTCCCATGTCCCGTAAGTGTAAGAGGAGGAAGAAGTTTCTTGTTTACCAAATACAGCAGAAAGATCAGCTGGAATGCAAAAATGCACACACACACACACAGGTTACCTAACTCTTACATGCAGTAGAACAGCGTGCAGAAAATATAAGTGTAGAGCTTAGGGCGGCACACAAGGAAACAGCAGTATGAAAGTGTATGTCCTCCTGATGACATTTCCTCCTGCAGACTGGGAGAAGGACTTGGCTTAGGGAGTCAGGGATATACTCAGACAGGGAAAATCTGTCTCTTGGAGCATCCATAGAGACTGGAAGTGACTCCTGGTGACCCCATCTGGCCCGTGTTTGCTCTGGGCACTGTTTAGATACCTTCCCTGGTGTATACATGAGGCTGTGCCTCCAGTCCCTTCAGCCTGAGAAGCAGAGTACCTAATAAACCAGGGAGTAGCAGGAACAAGGCTTGCTTTTATGAATCCCTCCCTTCCTCTTTCCCTCTACACATACACACACACACAGACTGCAGAGAACTTCCAGGGGGCTTCCACTAGGTATGGAGATATGAAGGAGGGAACAAGTTGTGGCTCTGCTGCTTCTCACCATTGCATGACATTTGCAGCCACTGTACCCGGCTTCTCTGTCAGCACAAGGCAATGAAGGAGGCATTTGTGCTATCCAAGGCTGTTCTCACCTAACAGTCCTTCACTCATACAGAAGACCTGATTACAGAAATGGTATTGCTAGTAGTTAAATACAGCCTGAGGCAGCACTGCTCTAGTTGGGATATTTGTAGCTAGCAGCCAGCCAAAAGTCCCAAGGCTGTAATGTAATGACAATGCAAGTAGCACTCCAGCCTATAGTGGAGAAGTCATTTTGTGGCAGGGAGCTATTTACAGGACCTAGCTTGCCGGAGAAGAAAATAATCTCTTGCTATAATAACCTCTGAAATATGGAAAGAGAGCACGATAATGGCTGGTGGGTATCTATCCCTCTTATACATATTTTATCCCTACTTGAACACGCAGGAGTAGATCCCTCCCAATGCGGAAAGAAGCGGACTTCATTGGCTGGGGGAGAGAGAGTGTCCTGGTGCAGATTTTGGTGTGCAAGGTGTTCTGAGGGACGCGTGGGGTTGAAACGCTGCCACGCAGTTATCCAAGGGACAAGGGTTTCCTTAATGAGCCCTCCAGCAGCAGGGCTGACTGTGGGATGGGCTGGGGTTTGCTCTCAGAGGAAATGGGGAAACGTGTGCATTAGTCAGGTGAGAGCTTATTGAGAGATAAACCCAACAAGAGGAAAGGGGAAAATATGGGTGAAAAAAGAAGGGCCTGGTTGCCCTGTTCAGGATGAGTGGCTGGCTTGTTTCAGCTTTTCAGTTTCTAATCTGCTGCTGTGATGAAGTAATAAAGGGACTGCTAAAAGAGAGTTTCTTTTATACAATACAAAAGCCAAGGAACTGATATCACACATCAGTCTCCTTAGCAGAGCATCATTTCTTTTTTTTTTTTTTTTTCATGGCAGTGATAAATCCCTTGTACTTCTGCTCCCAGACCCTTACAAAGCATCTGCTCCTGGGATTGCTCATAGAGTTGATACATGAAGTTGGAGAACAGTAGTAAGAATTCAGCCCCTGGCAGCAGCACACCTTTGTTAAAGCAGAGGAGGAGGGGAGGGAGCTCCAGGTTCTACCAGGCCTGGAGGCCACCTCCACTGCTCAGCAATGTGGCTGCATGGGCATTCAAAAATGAAAGCTGAGGTAATCAATAAAACAGGTAAAAACCCCTGGTTACCCCAGTTCTTAATAATTAACTGGAAGTCCTTCCATGAACTTAGTACCTGAGTGTGGAATTTGGAATCTGACCTTTACTACATCTAGATAAACACAGTGGCTGGCGCGGCAGGTCCCTCTGCAAGCGCTGCTCCATTGTCAGCAGTTCGCTCCGTGGAGGCTCTCTTCCTACTTGGAGGCTTTTGCACTTCATGCTGCAGTCAGGAGCTCGGGGCAGTCCAGCATGATTGTTCTTACCGTGCTGTTCCTTTGCATCATTTCCACGTATTCAGCCTCCGTTAAAGGTAGGTCAGCCAAGGTGTAACTGTCTTTCTACAGATGCATGAACATCTTTACTCAGCTGTACTTGAGTACTGCCAAACACCTTTGTTAATTACAAAGGTGCTGGTAGCATTCATGTTAACACAAGGGAGGGAAGAGGTGATGTCTTCAGGTGCTCACAGGCACTGGTGCAAACCAGGAAACTGCGGATCTTGACCTTGCTTAGTCAAGACGTGCTGTGGGGCACCAGCTGGAGGGGGACTGTTAAGTTAGACATACAGAAGTGCTCCAGTGGACCAGAGCCAGGAACTGCTCTGAGCTGTCCAGGTTTCATTTCTAAGCAGTTGACTCAGCTACCACTGAAGTCAGTAGCAAACATCCCGTTAATTTAGTTGGGAGCTTGGTCTGCAATAAGTCACGGAAACCTGGGTGTCTGCACAGGCCCATGGAGCAGGCCTTTACTCAGGTGTCCTGCATAAAGGTCAAGGGCATGAAATCTGGAGACTGCCTGCTCCAGCAGCACCAGTGTACTGAAGGAGGAAAATGGCCTTTTGGTGGTGGCCCTTTGTGGACAATTTGACATTAGTCTTACAGGAGCAGCAATCTTACAGCATTAGCCTGTACATTGGTCTGTTCTTTCAATTGAATGCGAATGTCCTTCACAGGGAGAGGAGAGAAGGAGGGGAGCACTCAGCTGCAAGTTAAACTGTTAAAAAGGTGGGAGAAGTACTCCTATCAGGCACCATGTCTGGGAAAGCATAGAGCAGCAACCTTCCTGCCTGCCTCCAGACCCTTTTATGACAGGAATTATAAAACAAAGAAGTTTGCAGGTGGTTCCTCTTGCAGTAGAAAACTCACATTAAACTGTCAAGTGACAGTAATGGCCTGGTACTGATGTGCCACACTTCTGGTGCTTGCTCTTCCCAGCTTCTTGTAACATCAACTAATCAGAACTTACCGATGTGAAGTTCTGTTTATCACCTTACATCCCCTGTGCAGTGAGCAAGCATTTGCTCACTAGTTTGTCCTCCAATCAGCCCTGCAAGGTCTCATCTATCTCTTGTGCAGAGCTGAATGACTGGCCTGAAGGCCACTTAGTGCCTCTGTGACAGAGCTCAGATTAGGATAGAATGTTTTTGCCTTTTCGTGCATCAACCTTTTAGAAACGCTAAAGCTAGATCAGCACACATGAAACTTTCCTACTGCAGTTCCAGTTTTCAAATAAACGGATGGCGTTTGCTTTTTGAAGCTATCCAATATCAGAAACAGTGGCAAATATAATTTATGAAGGTAGAGCCAGCTAGTAGTTAGAGACACACATGCTGTGCATGCCATATGTATTAATAAACGGCACAGGACTTGACAGCTGTCTCTACTCATGCAGTGTAACCTTCTGTATTATACAGTATCATGATTTAATTATAGAATTGGCATGTTACCCTTACTGACAGACACTTAACATTACCAGTCAAACTATGTGTTATGCACTCCACCTTGAAAGCATGCACTTCTGACCCCAAGACAGCCTTTATGTCCGCTCCTCCTCCCTCCTCCAGCAGTGAGATGTTTGCCATCAGCCCAAATGCAAATGGCTGTAAGGGCTGCAAGGATCACAGACCTCCACTGAATAGAAAGGGAAGAAGCCTCTGAAGGCAGTATGGATGATTAGTCTTTTAAGATTTACATCAGAAAGCTGTAGCAATATTTCTTCTTAAATAGTACCAGTGATTTTCTCATGAAAGATAGCATGTGTGTTTAGTATTGCTATTTTAAATGCCAGTTCCAGGCAGTGACAGTGCGTTTCTGTCCCTTGGGCACAATTTTACTCCTTGCCTCTTCAAATGACCACTCTATCCAGCTGTCTCTTCTGGCATCCACATTTCCACCAGGATAACTGCTGACTCCTCATGGTTGCCTTCAATACTGCCTCATCTCTGCTTCTTCTCTTGCCATGATCCGCCACTGGCTCATGCTTTGCCATCAGTGAAGCTGGTCTTGCAACTGAATGCGCTTTCAGCCCAGGGGCCCTGAGCACTGTCTGCATATGGAATGGTGAAAGCTTTCAGAACCTGGTATTGTTCTACCTCCAAGAAACACTTTACAGTTATTCATTTTTTCTGTGACACTTGCAAGAAACTGCCCTCCTGTGTCCTTTGCTCAGCTCTTTCCTTCAGGAGGGAGCAGCCTATTACAGACAGGGACAAGAAACTGCTGAAAGAGAGGAAGAAAGAAGAACTGTGTCAATAAGAAAAAAAATAATCAGTGGGTTTAACTGTGGGAGAAGGAAAAGGATATGTGAAAGTTACCTTTAATTGAAAAATGAGAGGGAGAAAAGCACAAACACCCACTATAACTAATTAGACTTATGTCTCTCAGCACCCGGATCAATTTTCCTGGACATGCTTTTCCCCCACCTTTTATGCTTAGATAAGGCTGTGTCATCCTCTGCCTTTAGAAAGCACCTAGCGGGTTGCACTTGTCAACCTCAGTCAATACTAAATCACCAGTGTTGCCATTTCTGCTGCCTGTGAAGGATATTTCAATGCAGGAAGCAGCCTGCTCAGAGCTGCTGCAAGGAAGCAGGGTTGTTCCTGAAAGGTTGCCATCCCCTGCACATACCCTGAGTACCCTCTGCTCCCAAAGGCGATGTGGTTTCAGAGGTGATAGGAGTAAGGGCAGAGGGTGAAGGGAGGAGGCTAGGAGATGGCACAGCGTCCTGAAGGAAGGTTTGTACTCCTCTTTTTCTATTTAAAGCAGACTGCCCAAAAATGCAACAGAGATTCATGCCAACCTTAATGCTTTAGCCTCCCTACAAAATCAGTAGCCTTAGCTTTGAGGTCCCACACACATACGGGCTGTTTCCCTTGGGATTACCAAAATAACAGTGCCACATCTCTGGCTGGCGTAAATCCTCAGCCAGTTTGGGTCTGTGTGTCTTTGTCAATTTATGCAGCTCACAAATCAGACTCAGAGGGGTTGCTCTTTTCCTCACTGGCAGGTTCTTCAAAGCTAACCTTGACATACTGCTATGATGTCAGTGGGAATGGGGCAAAAAAGAGAGCAAAACCATAGGAAAAATGCTTTTTGGACTCTGAGAACTGCAGAATGTGTCCATCCAGCCATGATGGACCCGCACTGCCTACCTGCCAGGGACTTAAATTCTGACAGTGGAATAAGAAAATACTTTGGTTTTCCTTTTTACTGACACAGTGATTTGAAACTTATTTAGCAGAGTCAGATAAAACACTGAGGACCATGACACAAATCAAGATAGCCTGCTAATTCTCTGCAAGGGACTTTGAACACATTGATTATGTTACAGCATGCTTTAAGATTTGGGTTTTTTTTCTTTGTTTTCTTTTCCTGTACTTATCATAAGACAGAGATGCAGCTCCCTGAGGACGACACTTGGCTTTTCTTTGATTAATTGTGTTGTAAAGCTTTTGTTTCTGCTTTATACCTACTGAACACCATAAAGAAAGCCCTGCTGGTTTCAGCGATGCAGCACTCGGGTACAAGAGGCTAGTTCTGCGACATTTACAGATAGCACCTAAGGTCACTGTATGTGTGTTTACTTTGTGGATGTAACAGCACTTTGTGTACAGCCAGTTCCTCCTCCATTCCCTTCCCTCTACAAACTGAGTTCATCAGTTTGTCTTGTGTGGAAGAGACCTTTGTAGCCATCCACAGCAGAGGGGGAAGCCCCTGAAAGCAGTGAAAAGGAATATCCCGTGTACCCTATTTAGCACAGTTTTTGAAATTGATTTTCCTCAGCCACATTCTTGGGACACAGTCTTAATGCCTGTGCCTGGAGGCTAATGTTGTAGTGCTACACGTTCCTCACAGATCTGTGCATGAGAGAAAATAAGATAAGAAGGGATGTAGACACGGGGCACTTTAAGTAATTTTACAGAAGAAAAGAAAAATAAGACATTCGTATGCTGCAGACTTTATTTACACTAACAGCTCTGAAACTGAATCCTTGGGAAACAGCTTCTCCAGTTTGTTGCTAATCCAGGCATACAGTAGATATACAACTTGCATTTATGCTGGGTTTTGACTTTTTATATCCCTTAAAATACATCAATAAGCAGCAGAATCACAGCTACAGGCATAATAAATTATTTTAAAGAAAAAAGGTCTTAATTAATGTATCTAAATACTATATTTTCTCCATGTCTTCACTACACTTACACCATCCCTGGGCAAACCTGTCAACTGAAAGATTCCCATTAAATGTGCTAGAGGTGCAGAGAACAATTTCTATCGGCTCCAACAAGTGATTTCAGTACATTTCAAATTGTAAGCACACAAATTGCACGAGTAATTAAGACATTTTGATTTACAAATAATTTTGCATTCATTTCTTATGATAACACAGCCAAAGCGAAGAGCCTGATTCTCTTTTACTTCTGTAAGTATGGAGCTAAACCAAAGGATTTTGTGGATGTTCTTATCTTGTATACATAAAACTAGTGTCAATTTAAGAAAATACAACTGTTCTGTTGGCATGATCTCTGTTAACAAGGGGATCAAGATCCCCTGTAATCTTTTGTGGACAATTATGTTTTAATTTTTTCTAAGGGTGTTTATTAGAGGGAATTCAGATGTCATGATGTATTAGTCATTTCTAACATGATTTTGTTTTCCTTTTCAAACAGGGCACACTACTGGGCCAAGCTTAAGTAATGATAGATTATATAAATTTGCTTACACTGCTGAAGTCTATGTTGATCGGGCTAAAGCATCCCTGCAGAAAAGTGCAGGCTACCGGTTTTCTGCTGGTGTGGATGTCAACCTCTTATGGAGAAATCCTGAAAATGATGATGACCAGTTGATCAAAGTTATGGTAATTAGTGCCATTATGTAACTTAGAACATGCCTAACCTTTCCTGCCTTTATCATCTAATTGTTAATCTAACCTTGAGGAACTTGTTTTCAGAAGGTGAGCTAAATATTTGATTCTACCATGTTGTCATCAACTAAAAGCAGCTTCTCCATTTAGCTGCTTCTTGTAGAGTAAGACTTCACAAGAATATATGTAGCTTCCTTAGCCAGAGCTTCAGAATGTCTCCTGTGTTTTGAAATTGCTTCAGAAAGTTTCTTTAACCTCAAACAACTTCTGTACAAGCTCCTATGTGAGGGGCAATATGCTGAAATCTTCAGATCTAGCTAAAAATCATTATGTTTGCTAAGTATAGACTGCTTTTGCTGTTTAGGTTTGAAGTGATTTGGTTTACTCAGCCTATCCTAGGCCAATACTAGTGTGTTCTCTACATTAATTTTCTCTGTTTTTACTTTGCTAGTTAAGAGATGTCCGAGTAGAAAATGTGAATGAACGTCCATCTGATAAAAGCATCTTCAAAGGAAAGAGCACAGAGACAATCATCGGGAAGGAATATCTGCAAGCTCTACAGAGGCCCATGGTGCTTGAGTTAGGCCGTGGAAAAGTAAGACCTTGTCTTTCAAAGTTCATATGCAATCACTCTGGGCACCTGGGGCAAATCTTTTGTTATAGACATGCAGAATGTAATGACTCACTATCCTTTCAGTGATCTTGACATGTTACCGTGTCCTATCTTTCTGTACAAAATAGAGTAATTTAAAACATACTATAATTCACCTGCACAAGGGGCCCTTAAAGCCTTGTGCACTCTGAGCACTGTATGTAAGTAAATGGCATCTTGGTCACATATTTATGGGTACATACACAGATATATGCACAGTCATTGTGCAGGTTTTTCATTATTGACTTCATCGAGGCCAGGATTTTATCCAAGTCATGAAGATGAAAATGGTAATACAGTATGTAATGGGGGAGGTAGTACCAAGTCTATGAGGAGTGGTGTTAATTTCTTTAAACCCTAATCAGGTATCTTTGCCTGACTGCTTTACCCACCTCTCTGGCTTGCTTACTGACTTCATTGTCATCTGCAATTTCAGTGTTCCCAAATCAGTGAGTCTGATTCTGAAAACAATCCCTCATATTGTCTCTCTGCTGGGAAACCCACTCCAAAAATCAAAAGGAAAAGAGTGTGTGCAAGTGCACTTCAGCTGGTGCCTGAGCTTTACAGCCTGCCCTGGAAGAGCACTGAGACAATATCTCCCTGTAGGAATGCCCATGTTCAATTGCAGTTCTCAGCATTCCAGTCTTGTTCAGAAGGAGAATCATGCATCTCCACATTTTTTTCCTGTGGAACCATTCCTTGTTTCCTTGCACTCGAGGCAGAGAGAATCAAGGTTTGAGCAACAGCCCTTGACAGCTCCCTATGCTCCTCCACCCTCCCGTTGCTGGCGGCCAGGAGCATTAAGCCAACAGTCCTGCTCTCCCCTCAGCAGCCTGAGTCAGTGGGACATTGGTAGAGGGGCAGTGAGAAAGCAGGAAGGATGAAGGTTGATGCTCCCTTTTTGCTTCTGTGGAGCACAGTGAGGGCTGTGACACTCTATCCTGACAGGATCTTTACCTCTTGCTGTAAATAGGCACTGAGTACATACTCTGGCCACCAGCTCAGCCTACTGCATTGCAGCTGCTATCAAGTCTACTCAGTAACTTTCAGACTCAGCCTTGTCATCAGTTTTACACAACAGAAAAAGAAACAGGATAGCACTGGCTCCCAACCGTACACATCCCTGACGGAGAGCTGAGGTGTCCAAAGAACACAGTTACAATACATCTGCTCTCAGAGCATCGCAAATACATGGGTAGAAGCAGTTCATTTGCTAAGACTAAGATATGACATTAAAAACCTGGGATTTTTCTCAATAACAGGGACACTCCTTTTATGATTTTTCTGTGCTGTGATACTTTCATTCCTGGCACAGTGATTTCACTTTCCAGGGTTGCCCTGAGATAACATGCTGACTTGACTTACAGTCCCTGAAAAAGTGCACTTTTAAAGCACCTTGAATGCAAAGTGGAGGTGCAAAGTCTCTCCTTGCCAAAGGGGAGGCTCAAGCACAACAGTTGATCCCTGAAGTTCAAAGGTTGTGATGTGTTTGACACGTCATTTAAGTGATTCTGTGATTTATCTATGATTCATTGTTTTTCTGAGCCTGTGATTAAAGTGCAGCAGATAGTATGTGCGAGTGAGAAGGAATTATCTGAGCTCAATGTAGAAAAAAATGAGTAACTTTTAAAACTGTGTAACATTTTCTACCTTAATTCCAGTTTCTCACCTAAATGGCCGGAAAGATGCTCACAACACTGAACCCGTATTTAGGTACAGCTGAACCCTTAAAAAAATCTTTGTACTTTTATCATGAGGTTCTGTAACCTCTGCTTAACTAAGAACCAGAGGTCCAAATTCAGCTTCCCAATTGGAAGAAGTGAAGATGTTGCTTTTTTAAATGGAAAGGATTAGAACTTTTTATTTCTCATTTAACTGCATTTGTTACATACTTGTTTTTTATTCCTACAGGTCCAGAACTTCTACTCATATGAAAATGAACCTGGTTTTACTCAAAATCTGAAGAGAGGTCTGGCCAGCCTTTTCCAGCTACAGATGCACTCTGGTAGTGTTCGTGAGGTATGGTGCTATATCTGGCAAGATAATCATCAGGGAAACAGACAGAGCCCACTCTGATCTAGAAGGCAGCGCTGAAGCTCCAGCTGGATTCAGAAGGAATGAAGTGCGGTAGAAACCAGCCCTCTGACTGTATTTGAGGTTGGAGATGAGAAGACAATCTGGTGACACAAGCCAAGTCACTGCAAGCAGCTTAAAGAATTGGTTAAATCCTTTTGATTTCAAGTATTTTTATCAATTTAGCAGAATGCGGACAGAAACCAACTTAAACAGTCAATTGATTTCTAAGCTCAGTTCAATAGATAAGTTGATTTAAAATTGAACCAAGTATCCACACAAAGTTTATCTCTTTTTTTTCCCCCCCAAGGTGGACATATCTGGGAAATGCAATGTTACCTACCAGGTGCAGCAAGATCAAGTGACTAAAATAAAAGCTCTGGACTCCTGTGAAATAGAGAAAACGGGATTTACCAGCCACAACCAGGTATAGTTTCTTTACTAAGACAAAATCCATTCTGCCTAATTTAAATACATCCTTATTAGCTGTTACCCATATTTTCAAAGGGCCTTTCTTGGCATTACAGAAAACAAATTCTATGTGTTTGTTTGGGGTACTCCTAGGACAAGTTTCATATGTAATACCCACATGGAGAAAGGGAATTGTTTCTCATGCTTAAACCACCTCAGCTGGTACTGAGTCTAGCAAATGTGTTCACATGATTTTTGGACAAACAGTGATTATTGTAACCTCTTTCACAGCTGCTACCTCACAGCATTCAGCTTACACAATAAATGCTGGCCAAAATGCTGGCTCCTGAATGGACTCTGGCTGTGCATGCATGAGAGTAATCCCAGGTGTAATGTAGATGTGCTGTCCAGGCACCTGAAGTCCTGCTACAGCCTCAATGATCCCTCCTTACTAGTGGCTGCCTTTCTGAAGTGGTTACTGCTGAGTACAGGCTGAACACATGCTGAGGACATTGGGATTCTCTGTGTTAGAACCTAACCCTCCCCAGCTCAGATAAATCTAAATATAGCAAATACTCTGATTATAAACTAGCTTAACACAGTGACAGAATTCCTGATTTTCACACTTGCCAAGAAGACTTCAAATGGTTTACAAATGCATCAAGCAAAGCTACAAGTTTTGCTCCCTATATGTGAATATGGCAATCTCATTGATAACTGATTTTCCTGGAAAAACTTCTGATCTTTTTTGTAGTATATTTTCATCTAAAGGTTACCAGGTATTTCCCCAGCTACTGCCTGTTTCACAGCTTCCTACCCTCCACCTTTTTTATTTCTCATATTGAATCTGAAACACATGGTAACAAAATGAGTGGCTTCTTGTGGTAGAGGGAATTTGTGAAAACCTGGGAGTTCCTTATTTGCAGTATTAGCTTGAGATGCCATCAACCCACATGCACTTAGTTCATCTTACTATATTTCATCGTGTACTTTGCTGTGATTTGGAACTGTGAGATCTTCTCCTAGTCTGCTGTTTATTTATCAGCCTTCCTTCTGGTTTATTTTTTAATTACTTTCAGATTTTAGATGTCAGCACAAAAGCCACATCTGCCACAATTTATGTGCTGGAAGACAGTTTCATTAAATCCATCAAGGCAGAAGAGAATTATGTTTTCCTTCTGAATTCCCGACGAAAAACAAGTGCCAAAATAGTTTCAAAGTAAGTTGGGAAATTTGACTGTCATTGATGGTTACAGGATTTGTGGTTCAAGTCAGATTACATATGTTTGTCTCACAGCTTTAAGATCTAATGCTCTGAACTCTCTGGGTAGAATTTAGCTCTCTTTTGTATTCTTATGGCACCTAGCCCAACTTTGATTAAAGGCTCTCCCATTCTGCAGGTAGGAAATAATGGCACCCATAATAAATGAATTGAAGCAGCTGAAACTGGCCAAAATATTTTTAAAAACACATTACTTCTGTGTGAGTTCTGTTTCTGAGTCCTCTCATTGCTAAGAAATACTTTAGGTGGATATTCATTTCTATTATGTGAAAGTTCATAAGGTCAGGAAAAAAGTCTGAATAGAAAGGAAGCAGTAGTGAAAGCTAGATCTGCGTCTGACCCTGGATTCTAAAACACTGAAAGTTTGGAGCTACTCATATCAGAGGAATTGTTCAAGCACCTCCTTAGTATTATGCTATTAAAAACAAATACACAAAGAAGAAAAAAAATCAAAATCCCACTTTTCAGATCTTGTTGCAAAAAAATATATGAAACGTTTCATTATCGTGCATGGCTTTCCAGACACTATAGATCCATGCTTCAGAAAGTTTGTTGGTCACACATTTTATGGCACGTACCTTTAGCAAGAATCCTACCAGTATTAGATATTTCTGTTACCTTAAAAAAGCCAGAGACTACCCACAATTTGATCATTTTAAAGTGAATCTGAAAACTCTGTGTCCTGTATTGTTGGTCTGTGAAGACTTGTGTTTGTTCATTTCTTCTACGTAAGATTTCTGCATTTCTTCAAAATGTTTAAGTTCTAATGGTGTTTTCAATGTATGGATACACAGGCAGAGACTGGAACTGCAATCGGTAGAATCTGGCCCTGGGCTGATTGCTGGGAAGCAGGCTGCTGGTGTTATCAAGGCTTTGGACTCCAGTTACATTTCCCTGCCTCTAGTAGCAGAGACAGTCAAATCCGAATGCAAGAAGTGTCCTTCAGTAAGTAAATACAAGACTTGTTGGATGTCAAGGGAAATAGAAGTTTCTGTCCAAGTAGTCCACTGGAAGAGGTACCCAGGGCAGGAAGCTCTGTAGTGATGCAATGGTGCTCCACCACGGTACTTTAATAGCTACCTCTAAAAATAGCCTTTTTGATGTCTTTAAAGGTTAAGTGAAGTGTTTCTCACACTACTAGGAAATGCAACATTCTTCTATTTCATTTCATCTTTGCCAGACCTGAGTTGGCAGAAACTTATTTCCACTGGTTAATGGGGTGGGAAATGACTACAAAGATGGGTGAATGGTGTTTATAGATAACTCTCTGCTCCTAGAAATTGAAGGCAGCCAGCCATTCCTTAGGCAGGCAATATACTTGCCTATTTTAACTGCTTGACCCTGAAAGAAGTCTTTTATTTAAAAGACTTTATAGGTGCTTTATATATTTTATATATATATATATTGGGGCTGTAGTGTTCTTAGCCAGCTCAATACTCTTCTCATCTCTATCACCATGGAAAAAAACAAAACAAAACAAAAAAGCAACCAAACTAAACTCCCAATTTTTTCATACCTAAACATTTAAATCTACTAAAAGCTTTGTACTTCAAGAACCTACTTTTAATGCATCATCTTCTGTTTTGATAAAATACATAAATTATGAACCATAAACACTAACAGAAATTGCTACAGTGATTGTTAGCAAATGGTTCTGATGCTATTATCATTGTGGAATGAGTTTAGAAGTGAATGGGAGTACTGAATTAAAGACTGTCAATTTTTGATATGCAAGATAAGGCTTCTGTCCAGCACATAAAATGTTGATCCTTGATTCCTTGTGAGAACAAAATCCTTACTATATTGGAACTAGCTATTTGGGACTAAAATTGTACTGCAATAGTTTATCTTGTCTAAAGCTTGTAGAGCTGCAGAGAAGATTAAAAAATAGATTGGTGAAAATGAAATAGTAAGTGATGCTGCATGCGTGCTGAAGCAGTTCTGAGTAGGGAACACCATGGGGTCTTAAACAGAACAGGGACAGGTGCTCTTCCCCAGATTCTGCCCGTCAGGGTTTGTGCTGTCCAATTTGTCACTTGGAACCCTGTTTGTCATAATGATTATAGAGATAATTTCCAGACCAAGATAATAAACAGAGGGTATAATTCCAGAGCACTGCCTGAGGACTGAGCTATAAACCTAATGGCACGATGAGAATGAAGTCTTGCTTTCTCACTGTATTTTACAGTAACTGCTATGAAAAGATGGGGTCTATAAACAGAACGCTGTATCCAAAGCAGCAACATAACATTTGGTACTTATATATCATAGTATACATTAATGCCATGTTGACATGACATGTCCTGCAGATTTATGTTTTCTTTACCATTTTCAAATCATAAAGAGCCTTGTCTCTAGTTATATGAATTTAGTAAATTAACCATTCCTATCCATATTGCACAGGTGGCAGTTCTAACTTCTGTGAGATTAATACCAACATCTCCATTTAAGTTTAGACCTAGATTTAAATTTAGACATCATCATAAAGCACGCTCTCTTCAGAAGAGTTCATGGCTCCTAAAAATTTCTTTATGCTCGAGGTTCCTACAAGAAACAGGTGCTTGCCCCCTCTGCAATGGAGATTATTTTTGTTCTGTTTTGTGTTGACAACCTTTGAAAAGTTTGGCTTGGGGCTGTGTGTGCTTAGACCCACAGGATAAGCCATGCAGTAGTTGATGTGAGAAGCTGCTTCTCACTGCTCAAGTAATTAATGTAGGGAAGCAACATTTGCATTTGGAGTGTTCCCTTGTCTACTTGACATTGTTTTTAGTAGAAGGAAGAAGATTTGCTGGCAATGTGTGATGAAGGTCTAAATACCAACCCAGTTGTTCATTATGTTCATCTCCATGCCATGCCCATGGAGTAAAGACACATCCCGATTGCTTACAGTCAGCTCCAGACATATTTCACAACACACTGCCAGAGGGAGCACATCCTGCAGAAGGCAAGCTGATGAGTTTAGTTGCAGCACTGCAGGGATGCTGCTAGCAACCCACGTAGCTGTGTTGTACCATATGGTCTCAATGGTTGCACTCAACTAACCTGAGGGACCTTTGCATAGGCTGGTAAGACACTGACAGTCAAAATCAAGTCTTTCTCAATTTATGGCATCTCTACTTGGCCTGAATTTTCCCAGCATGCCCAGAACTGCTGTGATTTGATCACAGAGAATCCAATTCCTGTCTGAGCTTTGGTAGATGTATGCACATGGTGTGTGCATCTGAGCCTAAATCTCTGGCTTATTCAATCCAAACATCTTGGTGTTCACAACAGAAAAATTAAGCTCCTTGTTAAATTCAGCTGTGAATGTTGTTTTTTAAAGTCATGGTCACTTCAGCAAAAGGCAGCTGCTCCTTGTAGCAGTTGACTGGTTAGAGAATCCCGAAAAGAAGAAGACTTGGCCTTCTGTCTCATGTTCCTGAGCTATGGGCTAAGCCAACCCAGAGCAGTCAAAAGAACTGAGCTCTGCACAGAAAAAGAATAAGATTAATGAAGTTAGAGAAATTTTGCTGGGTTATGGTGCAGCTTCAAAAGAGAGAATAGAAAGTGCCCCATATGTTTATCCCATTTCAGTTTATAATAGCCACACTGACCTTGGTGCTAAGCACTAATCACCAGTTGAGGTTAACAGATCCATCTGTGCCTCAGAACATGATCTCCTCCCAGCTGGTTATTAATCTCCAGGAAATATCTTATGTCTCAATCACTGTTGCCTAATTATTGTTTGTTACAGTTGATGGCAGTTGCACTCTGTACTGCTGAATGATACTTCTGTTTGATGGCGGGTTCAAATGTTATTGCCTAACACAAAACCCATGAAGAGGGGAAGTATTTTAGAAAAGGTCACATGGGGCACTCAGGAAAACTGCAGTAAACACTCCTACAGAGAACAGCTGAGTTTTCACCAAGGAACGTTCTTGATAATTTGAGATAATGGAGGTACAGGCAAGTGAGAGAGAAAAGGTCAGAGTACCTGCACCAGTTTCTTATGGGAGCGCAGCTGGAAGGACAGATTCAGGTGCTTTGGCACCATGTTGGCTCATTCGGGTCAGAAACATAACTGGTGACAGCAAACAAGGAGAAGGATAAGGTACTCAACACCTTTTTTTTTTTGCCTTAGTCTTCTCTGATAACTGCTCATCACACAGCCCTTGAAAGACTGGTTTGGAAGGAGAGGACTGGAGAAGCAATGTCCCTCCTGCTGTGAGCAAAGATCAGGTTTGCTCACCAAGCCACTCTTAATGATATTTGAAAAGTCATGGCAGTCAGGTGAAGTCCCTGGACTGGAAAAAAGGCAACATCAAATCTACTTTTAAGAAGGGTAAAAGATGATTCTGGGAACTACTGACCTGTTAATGTCACATTTTGCCAGTGAAGATCATGGAACAGATCCTCCTGGAAGCTGTGCTAAGGCACATGGAAGGCAGGGAGGTGATATGGAAGAACCAGCATGGCTCCACCAAGAGCAAATCATGCTTGACTAACTTAGTGACCTTCTATGATGATGTCACTGCATCAATGGACAAGGGAAGAGCCACTGATGTCATCTATCTGGACTTCAGTAAGGCCTTTCATGTGGTACCTCAGAATATCCTTCTCTCCAAATCTGAAAGATATGAATTTGATGGGTGGACTGTTTGATGGACAAAGAACTGCCTGCAGGATCGATTACAGAGTGGTGGAAAATGTCTCAATGTCTGGATGAAGATCATTGACTCCAGGGGTCAGTGCCAGGACTTCATAAATGACAACAGCAGTGGGGTTAAGTGCACTCTCAGCAAGTTTGCAGGTAACACCAAGCTGTGTGGTGTGGTTGAGACACTCAAGACACAGGATGCCATCCAGAGGTATCTAGACAGGACTGAGCAGTGGGCCCAGGAGAACCTCATGAGGTTCAACAAATCCAAGTGCAAGGTGTGCACTTGGGCCAAGGCAACACCCACTATCAATACAAGCTGGGGGATGAGAGGATTGAGCACAACCCTGACAAAAGGAACTTGAGGGTATTGATGGATGGCAAGCTGGACATGAGCCAGCAGTGTGCCCTCACTGTTCAGAAAGTCAACTATATCCTGGGCTCCATCTTAAGAAGCCTGGCCAGCAGGTTGAGGGGGGTGATCCTGCCCCTATACTCTGTGCTGGCGAGGCCTCACCTGAAGTACTGCATCCATATGTAGAGTCCTTAGCACAGGAGAGACATGGACCTGTTGGAACACATCCACATTCACAGCCACAGAAATGAGCCAAGGGACAAAACACTTTTCCTACAAGAACAGCTGGAGCTGTTCATCGTGCAGAAGAGAAGGCTTCAGGATGACCTGATAGTGACCTTTTAGTACCTATAATGGAGCTCCAAGATGGAAGGGGACAGACTCTTTAGTATGGTCTGTGGTGACAAAACAAGAGGAAACAGTTTCAAAATAAAAGAGGGGATATTTGGGTTGGATATAAGGGAAAAGTCTTTTACAGTGAGGATGGTGAGGCAGTGGAACAGATTGCCCAGAAACATGGTAGAAGCCCAGCCCTTGGAGACAGTGAAGGCCAGACTGGATCAGATTCTGAGCAACCTGTCTGAGCAGTGAATGTCTCTGTTCTCTGCAGGAGAGTTGGACTACTTGTCTTATACAGATCCCTTCCAGCTCTATGGATCCTATGATTCTATGTAGCATGAGGAAAAAATATAGCAACAAGATATGATAAAGCAGATACTTATTCTAATATTTTCTTTCCTACCATTTTGTACACTTACCACAAATCCTTTCATAACTTATGCAGCTTTATGAATAAGAAATTGAAATTCCTTATAGGATGTTTACTCCTGTTCCACACAAATCATTTCAGGAATTACCTTGTTGTAACAAAATATGATTAACTTATAAAATGGGGATTGTCCATCTCCTACTTCAGAAAAAAATTGACTTAAAAGAAAATGGTAACAAAAGACAAACATCATACAGATCAGAAAGCACAGTACATTTACAAAGGAAAAATAGTCAGCTTATTGCAGTGACAGTCTAAATAATCATGTTTTGTTCCAAACCTGATTGTACTGGGAGATTTGACAAAATATGAATTATTTTGCAGCTTTCTGAACACTGGAAAAGCATCAAAGAACACATGCATCCTGAAAAGCTTTCCAAAGCTGAAGCAGCAAGAAGCTTTTTATCCTTCATTCAGAACATCAGAAAAGCTACAAAAGAGGAGATACTTCAGATTATTAAAACGGAAAATAAAGAACTCCTGTAAGTCATCGGGAATAAGCTTTCAAAGTGTTTGTTACTTAAACCTGCAGAAGAGCAAGTTGCATACAAACAAGTTCAGTTCTACCGGTAATGTCTTAACATTACAAAAACAGTATTCAGTACTATCTACAGGAAAATAGAAGGGTTTTTTTATTTGTTTGCTTGTTTAAAGTTTGTGTTTATTTTTGTAATAAAATACATATGCAGCACATTATTTGGCCACTAAGAATATAACTACGATGCAGAGCAAACATGCTTTGTAGCTTAGCTTTCAGTTTCTCATCCCTGTTGCTAGTTCTGGAACACTCTAATTTGTTCTCGACTTTAAATTGGTTTCTTTCACAAGCAAATATACCAGAGAAGGGGGGTGGTTCATACCTGGATATTGTCCTTAGATTGGAGTTTATGTGTGACCAACATGTGCATCTAAACTTGGGAGCTGAAAATCATTTCTGAGTACCACTGCACATTCAGCATCTTTCAAGCAAATTATAGCAGTTGACAACAGAAATAATAACCCAGTGAGTAACTCAGGAAGCACAGAAGGTAGCATAGAAGCCTTTTCTTCTCAAGTTGCCAGTTGTTTCAGTTGAAATAAAACACTTTTATTTTTCTTCCAGTTTATAACCTTATCCTGTATTTGCATAAATTCAAATATTTTTATCCATGGATACGAGTACTTCCTAGAGTCTATCTGCTATTTTGATGTGGAAGCATTCAGGGACATAATTTTTGCCACAAAGTATAACAAATTCTGTCTCTTACCTGGAATGAACAGATCTGTCATCACATTAACTTCTTTCCGCATGCAGCAAAGTCCTTCAGTAATTTCTAGCTCATTACAATGGTATGTTAATTTCCATATCTTTGTAGTCCACAGATAGTGGATGCCATAACCTCTGCTCAGACGCCAGCATCACTGGAAGCCATACTGGAGTTTCTTGATTTTAAGGATGCAAGCACTTCTGTCCTGCAGGAGCGATTCCTATATGCCTGTGGATTTGCTTCTCACCCCAGTGAAATGCTCCTGAGAACTTTGACTGTAAGTGAAATGTCCAAACAAATGCAGTGAAGTTACTACTTTTGAGCCTCATCCCTGTCAAAGGGGGAAGGGAAGGAAAAAGGTCTGCTTCCAGTTTTCCTTTTATTACCCCTTCCAGGGTTTCCTCAAAGTGTACCAGAAACAGATATCCTGGAACATATATGATCTGTAAAATCCAGATAGAAAGTCTGTTTAGTTCGTAAAATGTTACCAACATCTACTACTTGGAAAATAAACATTATTCTGAGTGTTAGCAGAACAATTAGAAATGAAAAGCCTTATCAAAGTCCTGCCACTGTTTGGTATTCCTTTTCTAAAAATCAAAGCAAAAGAAGGCTTCAAAGTGAATTCTGCTATTTGAGACACTAAATGCACCTGAATGGAAAAAGGGCACTCGGTTATTATATGTAATGACAGCTCTGCTTAGTTTGAGTTGAGGATGTTAGTGATCACTGCCTCTGTATTGCACTAATGCCCACAGTCAGCCCACTACATGACTGTCATGTGGCTCGTGATATTCTGACAGCGGGACTAACAGTGTTTCTTTTGCCTAACAGTCAAAGTTCAAGGGTGATATTGCAAATGAAGAAATCAGAGAAACTCTTGTCATTGTCATGGGAGAACTCATCCGAAAGCTGTGTGACAGAGACGGCTGCAAGCTTCCGGTAAATATTTGCTGTTCGCTGTTGGCTGAATTCTGGTCTGCAGCACACGTGAACAAACCCTGCTGATGTTACTGGGAGAGCTTGAGGGAGACGGGCAGCATGTTCCTCCCTGTTTTAAAATAAGCCCATAAATTCACGTGTTTAGTAAACAGCGTAATTTATTTTAACCATCTGTTTTGCCAGCTTTTTACTTTAATATCTCCCAATTCCTGTGGATTACTCCCAATTTTCCCTTGCTTAACAAAACTTTTACTCTCTGCCTAATCTGTCAGCCCTGCTGCTCCTGTTTCTTAGGGAGAAGGAGGTGGAGTTATGGCTACCACTTAAACATGCTATTTATTTTCTTTAGGCTGTTGTAGAAGCCAAGAAGTTGATTCTAGGTAGGTTGGAAAAGCCTAGGAAAGATGACAACGTGAGGATGTACCTGCTGGCACTGAAGAATGCGCTCCTTCCAGAAGCGATTCCACTGCTTCTGAAGTATGCAGAGTCAGAAGAGGGGCACACCAGCAATGCTGCTGTTACCGCCCTACAGAGATATGATCCTTCATTTCTCACCAGCGAGGTAAGGAAATACACTGCCCAAGAAAAGAAGTGCAAGAGACTGTATTAATGAAAGTGTAACTAAACAGAATACGTTTGTCAGACTCACTTTCAAAGATAATCCCATACATTTTTATTCATTGGGAAGTTATTACATGTGCTTCATTTCTAGCCAGAAAACTCCATGCATTTTTGCTTGCCAAATCCCAGATTGCGGTCTACCAGTGCTACTTAGCCTTTTGATCCAGAGTCAGATGCAACCATTAAAGGTGGGAAGAAATCCGCAAATTGGAGCTTCCTTTGCAAGGGAGCTGCCTTCTCTGTGACATGCAGGAGACATTAGAGACGAACAGGAACATGTGTAATCCCTGTTCTTATGCTTTCATATTACCCAGGAGAATAGATGATGTATGAAAAGAGTGAAATAGCTGTGGCCCACAATGGTAAGAGACACGATTCAAAATAGCAGAAGTCCTGCCTGTGCTGTGCTACCCTGCAACCCATTTCAAATCTGCTGGAATTGTCAGGGTGCTGCCCTGGCATTGCACATAGTAGAGGCCAATTTGTCACTCGGTTACATGGCTTTCCATGTAACAAAGATGACTCAAAATCTTGTCAGGGATGTAAACCCACCACAAGTGCAAACAAGAAAGTGAACGCTGCAGGACTTTTTTTTAATGTTAATATATCTTTCCTTAACACTCAAATAAGTCTTTCTCTGGATCTGATTACTGACATAGTATTTTGATCTTAGTACTCCCATTTATTTACAGCCCTGCTGTCATAATCCATGTGGAAGACTGTATTTGAATCGCACTGAGAGAGAGCATAGCAGATATCCACTTCTCCATTTGGTCACTGAGCTGTGAACATGTCTCATGCATTCCAAAAGGACTATGAAGAATGGAGAGCTGAAAATATATCCTAGTATATTAGCCTTAGCTATGGACAAAGCTTGAGATGATATTCTAAATGAGATTCTAAGCTTTACTTTGCCCAGTCATCTAGCACTGTCTGAACAATCTGTTTCCTCCCCAGGTGAAGAAAACAATGAACAGGATATACCACCAGAATCGTAAAGTCCATGAAAAAACAGTACGAACCACTGCAGCTGCTATCATCTTGAACAGTAACCCATCCTACATGGAAGTGAAAAACATCCTGCTCTCCATAGGTGAACTGCCTCTGGAAATGAACAAGTACATGCTCTCCATAATCCAAGATATACTTCAGCTTGAAAAGCCTTCAAGGTACATTAAATTCTGTTTAAATGAACACACTGATTTCTTACACCTTTGTGGACACATGAAAAAACACAGGTTCTTATTAGTTACTCCTGTAAAATTTAAAGGCAGTATAAGAGAATGCTTGACCTTTGTGCCACTTTTAGAATGGATATTTCAGAATAAACTTGTGCATTTCAGTGACATTCATTTAACAGCTAGTTCCATTTTCAGAGGTACAAATTGGAATTAGGCCTCTAACTTGCATAGCTGTAGGAAATTTCTCCTGTTGATTGTAATTCTGTCCAACGTAATTCTGGTGGGACTCTTGCTTTTAGATCTTCAAGAACTGATGAATAAGAAAAAATTTAAACATCACAGTAGTAGGAGGAAAATAATCAAAATATTTCTTCTGCTCAACAATATTAATTTTCAAGAAAGACCTTCATTTGCTTGTCTTTCTATCTATGGCCGCAGGGTAGCTCCAGTGTGAGAAGAAGCTCTGGGTTAGGAGAGACTTAGAGGCATGTTTAGTTTTCTTTCATGGGAAAACTAGAGGGTGAATTTCCCAGTAGGAAAGATGCGTTCTCAGATTCGATGTTTGTAAAGAAGAGTAGCATGTTAGTTATTGTATCGTTTTTGGGTCTATGTTTTTATTTGTTTGTCTGTTTGTTTCAAAATCCAACAGCAAAATAGTTCGGAAAGTTCTGAAGGACATGCGTTCTCATAACTATGAGCGCTTCTCCAAACCAGGATCTTCCTCTGCTTACTCTGGCTACATTACACGTATGTAACAAGGAAACTGCCTTGTAACCCTGCTTTTATTCCCAAACATCTGATTAATCCACTAGTTTAGTCACAGGTAGCTTCTTTCTTTTTTAATTAAGGTGGTCCTGATATATCATCCACGTACAGCCTGGACATCCTCTATTCGGGCTCTGGCATTTTAAGGAGAAGCAACTTGAACATCCGTGTTTTTGACAGAAATGCTCAACTTCATGCTGGCCAGGTAACAGCCACACTGTACTTAAAAAATAAGCCCACATATGGGCTTCTTCCTAGAACTTCTAAATTAATTCAGTTAATGCTTAGGACTATAATGTTTGCTGCAGTGGCCAGATAACAGTCCACTACAGTGAAAAAAAATTGCACCATATAATAATGCATGTATGCCTTAAACCTGAAGACAGGTGTCCCATCCTATATGATATATCCATGTACCATCTCTGGTTAAATCTATATTGTTTATCTGATATACTTAGTAAAAGCACAGAGAGTTTGTAAAAGTCCTGTGTTGTGGGTAAAACATAAAATAGAAATAGAATGATTAGCTCAAACTCCTTTGAATCAATGAGAAATCTCCATTTTGGCATTTAATGAATGTTGGCAAGTGTCTTCAGTATTATATTCCTCCTAAACTTCTACAGAACAAAAACTGCACCAAAAATCTTTGTGTCTATGGAACGTGTATGCAAAATGGTCACTTGTAAAGGAAAATTGATGAAAAGAAAAGTAAGCTTGCACTTGTGGGCAAAGTCAGATGATGATTTTATTTTCCATTTCTCTAGTTGCTCCACTTTGTTCCCTTAAGTCATAACCTCATAATTTTTAATCTACAACTAATTAGAGTTAGGCTTTTAGACATTAAAAAAAGTGTGTATGGTTGTTAGGCAGTGTTTTCATTGATTCTGAACCACTGTTACTTCTTAGGTGGTGATTGAAGCTCAAGGTCTAGAGTCCATAATAGCTGCAACTCCTGATGAAGGCGAGGAGAACCTGGACTCCTTTGCTGGCATGTCAGCTATTTTGTTTGATGTCCAACTCAGGCCAGTTACGTTTTTCCAAGGATATGGTGATTTAATGTCTAAAATGCTCTCAGCAACTGGAGATCCCATTAGCGTCGTGAAAGGACTTATCCTCCTGACAGACTACTCACAGGTACTAATAGCATGTTTTGCTTCTTTTTCTGTCTCTTAAACAGAAGTGCTCTGCCTTGCACACAGAGCATCTTATTTTCCCTTTCTAGTGTTGATAAATCTCATCAATACTATGTAGGCTGCTCTTGTTTGGAAGCAGTAGAAAAATTATAAATATGAAAGAGGAGAATGAAACAACATGAAAAGCTATCTAGTACAATAGTGAGAACAGATATCATTCTGGAAAACACAGTAATGCTGACTAAAACCAAATCCAACTGAGAAAATGATAGAGCAGAAAACTCATATTACTATAAGCTGTTGTCTCCTCTCCAACAGTTTCTTGTTTTTCTAAGTTTTACTCTTCAAAAATTGTCCAAACATCTTATATGCAATGAGGCAATAACTGTCAGGTCATGAATTAATGAGTCACTGGTAGTCAAGTTTTCCCAGCTAACTCACCTTCAAAGAACATTGCTACGAGGTACAAATTTCATATGCTTACAGCCAGGCTAAAACAAGAACGAAAATGGGAATTACACAGTTTTTGTATAATTGTCACCCCAAATGATCTGTTCTTTTTATGCTTAAATATAGACTCGTATACAGATATAACAAACTACATCTAATATTATTGGTGGACTAAGTGTCTAGACATGTTAAAGTGCAGTGCCAGAATTTGGTTTGATATTTCTGCTCATTCCAAACAAGTGTCACCTTAGAGCTTGCAGATTTAACTGTAACACTGGGCTCAAGAAACCTCTCAAGCTTTACTCCATGAACTGGAATACTCAAAGAACTGCTTGACTTTGGGGCTGTTAATGGCAATGTAATATATATGCCAAAGTGCAGAGAGATGACCTTGTTACCTGACAGATGGCTGTTGGTTCCCCTTTAATTCTTGGCAAAAGAAAATGCCAAAAGCAGATTAAAAGAAAATCCACTCCAATCAAAGTGACACATAACCATGCCCTGCTCAGAACAGCTTTCCTCATCCTGAACCCAGCTCAGCCTCTTTACAAGGATATCATAAGTCTAGAGAGCTTCCCAGGTAATGAAGAAATTGTCAAACTAAGGCTCATTCCAATAGCAACCTCACACACAGATTATGGGGCAAATCTTTACCATGGCCTGTTTAACAAACAGACTGCAGAAATGAGAAAGATGATCATACGAGCATGGTGTTTACAGAACTAAATATTTCCATCTGCTGTGCGTGCATCAAGCTCCATACATACCCTGGCAGAATCAGTTGGCTGAACACCCCGAGAGCTCTGCCAGCCAGCAGATTCTCCACTCCTCATCTTTAGAGAACCTCATAAAAGTCTGGAGCACATCATTGCTGGGACTGCATGCCATTTTTAGCAATATCAGAGTGTATCATTTTCAGTCGGCCACTGACTCTCTGGGAGTCTGGGCAGCACTGTGATTAGACAGAATCCCACCCTGCTTTCTCCCTTCAGTTGTCACTAGCAAGGTTGCTGCCTAGGTCTCTGAGGATTCAAACTGTGGACACAACCAAAGGCGAGCATTTACAACCAGAAAGGCACTTGTTCTTTCCTCTAGCCCCACAAAGGCAAAAAAAATGTTTAAAAAACCACTGAACACAGCTTTGGGCTGAGTGACTCTTTAAACATAAAGTGATTTTCTAAGTATGGTTTAACAATGACATTCCAGAACAGCATCAGTGTCAACTGTGTTTGAACTGTTACAAATAGCCCTGTTAAGCTTTCTTAGAGATGCTCCTACCTGGAAAATCCTTTAATCATGACTACAACTGAATCAGAAAACACTGCTAGACTGGAACTGTATATGACCTAATACTGAAACTGAGGAAAAGCAATGCAAGAGAGCCACAGTAAAGCTAGCTTCTTGATGGTTGAGTACTGCCTCCACTTACCCTGGCCACGCTTGACCAGAATACAAGCTGTTTTACAAACTCATGCTGTGTGCAACCAAGACAAATGTGAATTTGTCTTCTGTCAGAGATGAAAAGTAGGCATGTGAAAAAGTGTTTGCTCTGTGATACCACAACTCAGCATGCCACAGCTGGCCACAGTGTTGATTTCAGCACAGGCCAAAAAACATACATGAGACAGGGACAGTGCAGTTGAAACCAAGCAGTAAAAGGATGGCTTGGAAGCCAAGACTTGAGCTTAAAAACAGAGACACTGAATTGTCTGAAAATAATGTATGTAATACTCTGTCATGATTACAACAGTGCAGCATGATTTTTGAGAAAAGTTATTTTTAAATACTGGAAAAGTGCTGTCCCCCTGTTGATGTTTGGGTGGATAATTTTGCAAAGACCAAAACTGATTTATACTTACAGTGCTTTGAAATCTATTACGTAAGTTCCTCCTTAACTTTACAGCTACAGTAATCCCAGTAATTAATCCTCTCATGGAGAGGTGATTTCCAAGATTTTACACTCCTGCCCACTGTCTGTAACGTCTTTTCTCGTGTAACTCAAGGCAGTGTTTTACAGCCATTGCTGGCTCTCACAGTGCGGTCTGACAGCTAAGAATAGCAGTCCAAAAGCTATCATGGCCTCTGTAAAATAAACAACTCTCATAAAATTGTTTTTGAGCCTCCAAAGTCACCTGCATTAAGTTTAGCAGTGCTAATATTTCTCCTAGGCAACACACTTGCCAAAGGCACAGAGAAATTAAATACTTTATTAATAGGTCAGAGAAACCATTCAAAAGCCAGACCCCAGTGGAAGGTAGCCAGGTCCCAGAGAAGTGCCTTTTCCAGCAGTCTCTATGCAGTTGTGCTATCAGTGTAAAATATAAAGAAACTTTTTTACTGAAACAAAGTATATCAGCTTTTTAAATGGCAACTAACTACCAATTCCAGTATTTAAGGTGACATTTTCCACTGTAAATGACACACAATGCTTAAAATAGGAAGGGACAGGAAAATACTGCTCCTGAGAAGGCTAGGTCCCTGTGATTTACACCTCCCATCAGCATGGCCTGGATTTGCACACGAGGCAAAGGACAGTGCTGACCTCTAAATAAGGAAATAGATGAGCTAGTAAAACATAAGAGCAGAGCTCCCTAGATTCGCTGCCAGTTTCAGTGACAAATTTGACTTAGCTCTAGCTGAAGGTCTGCAGAATTTAAGGCCTTTAAAGACTCAAGTTGTGCAGCATTGCAAGCTAGTTGTACTCTCATATTCTTAGGTGAAGTTTGACAATGCATTTAAAGTATCTGCTCCTCTGGCTGTGTGTGTCCCTGTCAGAATGTATTCTGTTACCTGCCTCATTCATTATCAAGTATTGACCAATACAGTTCTTATTAAAAGCCAAGTAAAATAAAGTGGTGTTTATAGCCACATCTAAACAGACCAACAAGGATTTTTTAATTAACTTAGAAAGTATTTTTCACTACTTCCAATCAGTAGAAGAACAGCCTTTGGTTTTGGAAGGACAAAACTCCCAAGCCATGGTTTTTACCTATGTGAAAGTAAGAAAAGAGAGCCCACAATGACCGTGCTCACTGGAGGCATGCTGGATTTGTAAGCAACAACCAGCCCATTACATTCTTGTGTACAATCTCAAGCCCAATTCAGCAGCAAGTGACTACTAAGTTGGCTCTAACAAAGAGATTGATTGTTTACCCTAAAAAGAGGTGACAACCACCTCAGCTCTAAGTTCTTGGTTACAGAAGGAAAACTTCAGTATTGAATAAGGCCCCACCGGCTGCTACTCCCTGCTACAGGGGTTTGGAAGACTATATCTACCTGCTACTTTCTTGAGCCTTGGGAAAAGCCTTAGCTAGAACTACTGGGCTACTGAGTAGATAGGAGGAGAGAGACTTTTAAGGAGCCTGAACACCAAAAAGAGGGAGAAAATTAAGTATTCACACACCTGCAAATGCGTGCAGGTGATGGGAATACTACAGACACGTAAACCCTGGGATGAAAAGACAATCAGCTGGCAGAGGGGAAGCAGTATCCTTGTATGTTCCTCCTCTTCGATATCTTTATTGATGACCTAGATGAGGGCATCGAGTGCACCCTTAGTAAGTTCACAGATGGCACCAAATTGGCTGGGAGTGTGGATCTGCCTGGGGGTAGCAAGGCCCTACAGAGGGATCTGGACAGGCCGGAGAGCTGGGCTGAAGGCAGTGGGATGAGGTTAAACAAGATCAAATGCCGGGTCCTGCACTTTGGCAACAACAACCCCGGGTGACGCTACAGGCTGGGGACGGACTGGTTGGAAGACTGCATAGAGGAAATGGACCAAGGGGTATGGATCAATGGCTGAACATGAGCCAACAGTGTGCTCAGGTGGCCAAGAAGGCCAAGGGCATCCTGGCTTGCATCAGAAACAGAGTTGCCAGCAGGAGCAGAGAGGTGATTGTCCCCCTGTACTCAGTACTGGTGAGGCCGCACCTCAAATATTGTGTCCAGTTTTGGGCCCCTCACAGCAAGAAAGACTTTGAGGCCCTGGAACATGTTCAAAGGAGGGCAACAAAGTTGGTGAGGGGTCTGGAGCACAGGCCTTATGAGGAGAGGCTGGAGGAGCTGGGAATGTTCAGCCTGGAGAAGAGAAGGCTCAGGGGAGACCTTATTGCTCTCTATAACTTCCTGAAGGGAGGTTGTAGCGAGCTGGGGGTTGGCCTCTTCTCTCGTGTCATTAGTGATAGGACCAGAGGGAATGTTTTTAAGCTACAGCAGGGGAGATCCAGGCTGGACATTAGAAGGTATTACTTCTCAGAAAGGGTGGTCAGGCATTGGAATGGACTGCCCAGGGAGGTGGTGGAGTCACCGGCCCTGGGGGTGTTCAAGAGGTGAGCTGGTTTCCCAGCAGTCTGCTGGCAGTAGTACAAAAGGCAGGATGGAAACCATTAATATCTGCAGCCACTAACAGGGATATATTCCTGTGCTTCCTCACACCTCCAGGAGTTCCAGCTGCAATCTGGGCCGAGGGCAAGTGCAGACTTCCAAGGGGGCCTGGCCATTGACATCTCAGGAGGGATGGAGTTCAGCCTGTGGTACAGGGAGTCCAAAACCAACGTCAAGAACAGGTGAGATACCCCCCAGCGGATGCTGCAGTTCTATAAAGTTCATGCTTCTCAGCTCCCGTAGTTCCAATGAGAAAAATGTGAATATAAAAGACCTTTCAGATGAGCTGAAATTAAATAACAGTTATGTGCATGGAGAATATTGGTAGTTCTCTTTTCTCCTTCACTTGGGAAATGCCAGTTTCTACCAGTCTCTTCTGAATTTATATACATTTATCTGAAGCAGGCTCCTCTGAGGGAAAATATAGTGTAGAGATGTCAGGAGTGTTTGCAATTTATCTCCTTACTGATGTGTTTTGAATTAATTGCAATGCCTGAATTTATTTGCAGGATAGCCATGTTTGTAGCTGGTAATGCTGAGGTGGATTCCTTCTTTCTAAAAACTGGTGTGGATACCACTTTGGAAATCGAAACAGCATTAGACTTTATCTCTACGGTGCAGTTTTCACAGTACCCGTTCTTAGTGTGTATGCAGATGGACAGAGTTGGCTCTCCTTTCAGGTAAGAACTAACAGATACAATTAATGAGGCATCCTTCCAACCAGCTGCTCAATCTGGAATTTTTGGTGTTCTCAGCCATGGGAGATACACAACTGAGGGCAAATTCCAGCCTAACATAAGCAGGTGCAATGCAAACTCTCATGCACATCAACTTGTTAACCTGTTCTTCCCAATCCTCACCTCTGAGGTTCAGAAAGACTTGGAGAAGATCACTGATCTTGCTCTGCATTTGCACTTTTTCTACTTTGGTTTAACAAATCAACTAATTGATGTGAAGGACATTGGTCTCTAGTGTACAATCAGTTCTGATGGTGACCAGAAAGGCTGCTGACAGTAGTTGTCTTTTCCATTATTGAGAGTAAGCGTATAGCTGTAAACCAGATGAACTTGAAAGGTCTCGCTATGATCTGCTATTTATTAGCATCAGTAAAGGTACCTCATGTGTTGAGATCTCATAACTGTTATGTGCTGTATTATTTTGTTACGGCATCAATTTTCCTGAGATCCAAACAACTGGACAATAAGGTGAAAGATGCCTTCTGGTAGCCAAAAAGTACTAGCTGCACTGCCATGTGAGAAGTCTCGTTTACTACTTCTTCTTAATCCCTATTTGCTAAGACCTAGAGGCAATAACATTTACAGAGCCTGTGCTGGATGTCCATGCAGTGTTTTCTGATCCAAAAGGTGGTAAGCCTGAGAGGAATTAAAGAACTCGAGGATGTCCAGGAAATCCTAAGAGTCTGTTAAGTATGTCTTAGTCTACAGATGCTAAAACATCTTTGGATTATACCCATACATTGTGGTGGTGTAACTTTGTACATAAAGTATTTTTGTCTAGTCTCACCTACAGGGCACAGTTTTGCATATATCTGCTAATGCCAGACCACCACATTATATCTTCACAGGCATTCTGTGACCAAGTATGAGAGCCTACCCTCTGGCAGACGGTACACTGCAAGGAGAGGGAAAGCAGAGATGTTGGAAGGCTGTGAATACCCTCTCCATCAAGAAAACTCCAATATGTGCAGGAAGGTTTTCACCACTGAATCTGATTCCGCAGGCAGCTGGTTTTGAAATGGGCACCTTGAGCTTTTGGTGTCCTGAGTCCATGGCTCACTCAGTGACTTAGGCTGGTATGTACCGTACTAACTTGGAGCTTGATCTTGCACTACTGCAGGTAATGGGAAATTTGCCATTGATTTCAACAGGCCAGGATCAGGCTCCCAGTGTGTGCACAGTGTTTACATAATAACCTATATTTAAGACTTTTGTAAAAAAAAAAAAAAAAAAGAAAGAAAGAAAAGAAAAGAAAAGAAAAGCAGGGCTAATAAAGACTAATCTGGTAGTTCTTTATTTGTGCTTTTTGTGCCAAAAGCACAAATCCAGCAGAAGTCCATGTTTCTGACATGTAGTAAGAAAAATTATGATGTATAAATGACTGATTATTTATGAATGTAGTTGAAAGCATTTGGGTGTTTTAGACCTATGACCAATCCTCACTGATACTCAAATGCAGTTAACATCCAGATGGAACCATGAATTCCTGGTTACTCAATACTGCCTGCTTACAAAAAAACGGGTTTTATTTTACATGATTTTAAATGGATTTTTCCCCTTTTCCCCCCTTTTTTTAAGCAGTCAGAATGTGCTTGGTATCATTATTTATCTTTTTTTTTTTTTTTTTTTTTTTTTTAATTAACTGCTATAGTTAAGTGCAATTGATTAAAAATGTTTGGTAACATTTCCAAAAGTACTCACAGTTGCCTTAATTCTGTTCCAATTGAAATCAATGGTATAATTTCTGTAGTTATCACCAGGAGCAGAGTTAAGCTGACACCAGCTGCTCTCCGAGGTTGCCTTCTGAAAATGCACATTGTTGTATGTAATCAAGCCAGGTGTAGCTCAGAGAACAAGCACCCACTGAGGCAACTCTAAACTATGTGAATGAAAAGGTCCTGGAAGAAATCCATTTTGAATGCATAGTGTACCAAAGCCTGGGCAGAGACAGAATACTTCTTATTCTATGTAAGTTAGTTAGGTTTGTATTTGAATGTAAAGAAGTTGTCACTACTCATACAAGTTACCCAAATAAAATGACTTATACTCGGACCTTTTTGTTTGTTCCAGCAGTGGCTTCACAAAAACTGTGGGGAAAAAAATATATATGTTTTACATTTGTAACAGAGTTGCAGATTAAGAAAGAATATCCCAGTATCCATCTGACGCAATTTTTGCAGGACAAAGTGTGTGAGTGCTCATGACAAAAAATAAAGCAAAAAGCCTGAAAACAAAAAGCCCGTAGGCTGCCATGGCAAAAAATGTACTACAAGAATATGAAAGAAAATCCCAAGCATTTTCATGCTGTAAAAGACCAAGAGCACCCAACCTGCAGAAATCAAACTATAAGTGAGCTGAGTCGCTTGTTGTCTTTCCTGACCGTGCTGACACAGCTCTAGTCAAAGCATAAATAAAGCAGGCAAAAATACAGTATATATATTAAGAAATTGCTTTGCTTTCATTCACGGTTTTATCTGTTACCTTCTGGGTTGGGATACACTCTCGTTGGGAAGAAGTGGTGTTGACGGGTGCAGTTGGAACTATTTCATTCCCCGCCACACAGGACACAACAACACAGTCAAAAAGATATGGTGGCAGGTCCAGAGGGTGGTGCAGACCCCAAGCAAAATGAACCACACACTGGAGGTGCCTGTTCGACTGTGCCCACAGGAGAGGTGTGACCTACCAGCTCCTCCCATGTCAACATTTACTAAAGTATTTTCTGATCATGAAAGTCAATCCAGCCACGGCCAAGTATTTGGCCAACGACATCAAGTTTGCCTTTCTCTCAAATAATTATGCACAGGTCTGCTTAACATAAATACATTAAATCTCCTGGACATACTGATCTGTGCATCTTATTTTTTCTATCTATTCATCAAACCTCAGAACAGCTTCTTGAAAAGCTTCTTGAAAAACTGCAGGCTCATCTGCATTACTGAAAATAGCTCTTAGGACAACGAGCCTGAAAAGGTAATTTGGGGTCTTTCACAGCTTTAACTGCATCCCTTGAAACTAAATTACATGGAGCCCGTTCTACTCTTTCAGAAGTGATAAACATCCTCGTGGCTACTCCTGGATACGGCAGCAATACATTTGTGTCTGAAGTTATCTGACCCTAACAGCTGGACATAATGGGGATGCCAGAAGGGTCTTAGTCCAACAGCTGGGTAATGGAAGGCAATGGTTTACTTACGTGGGCTCCATAGCTACAGAAACAACAAAACTGACGGTCCTCTAAAATAAGGTGAAATTAATACATTGCTTAATCCTGCATTTGAAGAGAAAACACACTTAGGGTTATAACCACAGCAAACACCATGGATGCTTATCAAACCATGGAGAGTAGATAACATACGTTTCAACAAACTACCATATGTACTTTTAAATAATTGGCAGTGATAGCAACCGAAGATCATTTTATGCTGAAATATCTAGAAGCGCTAATGCTGAATCCTCACCAATCAAAAGCAACTGACAGAAATAAACAATAATAATTCACGAATTGGAGTATTAGTTCCAAAAATAACTCATCTGCAAAAGAGACTGTGAAACTTTTCCCTGGAACTTTGAAAGACTAATCATTTTTAGAGAGTGGACACCAGTGCCTAGGTGTAAACCTCCAAAACACACCACTTGTTTTATCCTGGATTGCTTGTTTAAACTTAACATCAGGAAACTGCTTCTACTCCTGCGTGATTCCCATTCCTTCTGACAACAAATACTGTGTTTCTACCTTCTGGTCTAATCTCTCCTACCGGTGATGTTTTGAAGACCATTTGGGAACTCAAAGATATCCCCCACCAACCCCTTGTAAATACCAGAAATATTTCACCTGATTTGCAGGATTAATTGGAAGTATCTGGATTCGCATACTATAAGATGCATTGCTGGTTGATGAAGACCAGCCACAAGACTGGGCTCTTTGGGGACAAGTGAGAGTTCATTTCCCTATATATCCCTATAGGGATATATCCCATATATCCCTATTTCTGACCTGTTTTGTAGAGGTTTTAGCTTAAAAGACTCACCTACTATCCAAAACTGGCAGTGATGGGAAGAGTACCTCACAAAGTTGCATGGCAATCAGGTTACTCTTCTTAGCGCAAAGTAAAAGAGCTGGACCCAAATTTTCCTGTTGACAACCCCAGTTCCCTTTGCAGTTTCATGCTCTCCTCATTTGAAGGTGATTGACACCTCTTCTCTCCGTTCTTCTCCCTCACTTCACTTGATCTTCTGGTCACCCCTTGGCAGCCCAAGATCACCCAGACTGCTCCTGCTGAGACAAGGCCGCATGGCCCTGCTTTCCCTAATCCATTTCCTCTTTATCCCAGATCTTCCTGTCTTGAAGTGATATGGCAGATTCGTAAAAGATACCTGACTTTATAACTTGTAAATGATGAGGTGACAGTCTGCATTCCATTATCTATCTCAGACATGTGGTTAAAAAGATCATAAAGATATAAATACACAACAAAATGCATATATTAAAATATAGCATAAGGGATTACATAATTTGCCTCTTACATACTGAAGATTTAAGACACTGTGACAGCTCACGGACATTAAGCACGGGGTTTTTAACTTGCTCTGCAATGAAATCTTTTCTTCTCTACTGTTCTGCCAAACAGTGCCCCTGTTAGTCATTCTGCAGGACAGCAAAGGGACTCTGAAAAAATAAGACCAAGTAGGCTCATCTGAAGGGTATCTTTTACTGAAAAATACATTTTATTTGTCATAACATTCAAACAAAACAAAACAAACCAGCCCACCCATAATACAAATGCTTACTCATTCAGCTACAACCTTCGGTATCCGGCAGTTCCAACCAGTCTGTTCTCAAGTGATACCGACATCTCGAGGTGTCCCTGATGTGTGCAGTCCCGGAGACACTTGGCACCCGAACATCCCAGGCTCATGGCACTCAGCAGCAGGATTGCTCCAGGCTTCAGCTGCGTGCTCCCACAGCATCGTTTACGTTGGAAGCAGCTCAGAGTCCATTTTTCTCTAGTTACAGCTTTATTTTTCCACGTTATCCACACAATGCTTTCATGGCATTTTCCTATTTGCCGTATAACCCACTGCTCTTCCATCAGACATACCACCCACATTCTATTAGCAATCACTGCCCTTACTTCACACATGCACTTTTAAATACCTTTACACTGAGAACCCATCCCCATAAAAAGGGGAAAACGTAAGAAGAAAAATGAAAAAAAAAAGGAAAAAAAAAAGAGGGACAAGAAAAAAAAAAAACACAGAGAAAGGTGGAAAAAAACCAAGTATTTTTAAAGCACTGTATGTGTTCTTGGGTAGCTACAAGTCAATGGTAATTTATCAGAATTAGGAATGACACTTTGGCCATCAACACTAAATAGCAGAGGCATCTTTGAATGCAGACAGGAGAAAAAAAAAACAACAAACCACACACGCAACCCATAAATACATTTTAAATCATTCACCAGGGATTTCACTTTACCCAAGCGAAACCAACTCTGCTGTGAAGGACCAGAGCCACATTCACGCATCACTCCAGTCCCACTGAACCTAAAACTCATGGCTGCAACAGGCCTTGAACCTTGCCACAGGGATGAGAGGGAACCAAAGTGGTGGGCAGGCCTTCCCCTATTGAATTTCAGCTGCAATATGCTGCGACTGCACCGTGAAACGTCTAATACAAGCAGCTCACAGGCCCCGACACCAAGGGCTTGCCTCTCACCCAAGGTACATAGCTATGCATCACTCCATCAGCAGGAGAAACTCACCCCTGGCTATCCTGGAGGAGCACCACATCCCCAAATTTCTTTCCACCTGTCTTTTCTAGCAATATCTGCTGTGTGCCAGGCTTAAGCCCAGGCTGGATGCACACAGTGTGGAGAACCAGGGGTCTGGCCCTGCAAGTTGCTGGACACTCCCAGCCCAGCTCAGCAAAGCATCACGCTGTCAGGCCAAAAACCATCACGGCCCCGGGAAGATCTCACAAATCTCCATGGGGATCCAGAGCCAGGGTGTAGGAGGGCTTTGCTGGGCTGGGTTGGGCAGCTCAGCTCCCTGCAAAACCCACCCCTCCATGCAAGCATGGGCACCTTTTGGTAACAGACAAAATGTAGCAAACACTGTATGACATTAGAAGTGATACATTCTACTGAAGAAATCTCCCCTGAGAAAATGAAGTAGCTGTCGGTATCACCTCATGTCATCACCTCCATCTCTACAGGCAATTAAAATAATTTAAAAAAAAAAATAGAAGTACAAAATTTTCCTCCAACAACTACATTTTGAGATCCCGGGCACTTGTTTCCTAGGCATTTTTTCCCTTCAAGTGCACCAAGTAAAACTGTAAACCCTGAGTTTGTGTGTGCAAACCTCTACCTTGTAAACTGCAACATGAAACTTCGCTCTGAGCACCGATATAAGAAAAGGTAGCACGCCAGTATTTTTAAACATGAATGCTAATACTGTAGTGTACACACCATACATGTCTTTGTCCCAGTGGACAACTTACTCTGGTACCTGCACTGTCCTGCAATCCAAAGCACTGTCTTAACACTGATGGTCTACTGGTAACATGCACCAAATTACTGAGTAAAGGGAAAGGGGAAGAAGCATTCATTTTCCAGAAGAGGCATTTAGCCAGAATCGCAGCAAAAGTTAAGGCTTGTAACTGCAAAGCAAATGACTGAAATGCAGGAACTTAAGATTACATGCTACGAGTTCAAGTCGGGCCCTTTAAGCTCTTAAAAAGGGTCAAAATATATAATTTTTAATTAGATTTCCATAACAGTGAGATAAATGAGAAGACCCATGTTACATCAGTCACTATATGTGTCCATGCAGCGCATCTCATCCTGAGGGCAATGCCAAACAAAATCTCACACCCATAAGGACAGCTCTGGCCGATTTTTCTGTGTTTTGCAGGTTACTCGTAGAAATGACAATTTGGGGGGAAAAAATAAGTGTAAAAAAATACTTTGCCAGGTAAAATAAATCAGCACAGCCAAAGACTTGGTTTGCATGTAGAAAGATCATAAAAATAGCTAAATTCTGCATTAGAAAATAGAGATCATATATGATTAATAGAAAGCCCAGTAAATGCTTAAAATTACAAACTGCTTGGCTGAACATTCACTTTATAATAACAAGAGCATTAAAGTTGACAGCATCTATCTCCTGCACATAAGAACACAGCAGCTGTGCTATTCAATTTGCACCATGTTTCACACAGTGCTGGCACCTGGCTGCCTACCCACCACATCTTTTCTGTTCTAACAGTGATGGGAAGAAATTATTCACTCAGTTTAAAATGCTCATAATTCTCTTTCACAGAGAAAAAGTAGTTGTTGAGCAACACCAAACACACACTCACAAGTCAAAGCATTTTGAGTGACTATGGAGTGTTTAAAAGACAACTGTTTTCTTAGCAAATAAAGAGAGCGTGGATGTGGCCCTCAGGTGAACCCAACAGACACTGTCAAATGACTGTGTGTGAATGGAACTGGAACAAAGAAGTTTCTCTCAGGGGAATCACTAGGGGTATCAGCAATGTGGCAGCTGGAAACAGAAGATACTGCAGCCTTAAAGCAAAAGAAATGCTGTCAAAATAAATGCCACCTTTAGAACTGAGATCTACAAATATTGCATCCATCTTCTTTCCAGTATTTCAACACTGCTAATTAAGGCAACTTGTGATGTTCGATACAGTACAAAGAAGCAAACAAAAAATGAAAGCAATCAAACATATCTTCTGGTATTTACACAATCTCTTTTGAACCACGCCAAAAAATAAACACTAGAAATGACCAGAACACTACAGTTCTCTCTGTTTGCAATTCAAAGTGCATAACTATAGAGTACAAAATAGAGATCTGATCTTACATTGGCACCAAAACTTATGGGGATGATTGTAACGTACAGCAGTGGCAGAGAGCTGAGGGTCTCATTTCTTTTTCAAGAGCCATGTGGCTACACTGATGAATCTCAAGGCACTGCAGGCACCTGGAGAAAACTGTGCTTTGATCCAAACCCAAACACAGCTCCATCTGCACACTCCGTATTACAAACAGCTGCAGCAGCAGCACCACTTTCAGCCACGTACAAAGTCTGCAGACCAGCTTCCATACAAAAACACCTGTGCAGAAAATAAAGCAGTGATTTGCTGTCGTCGAGGAAACAAGAAACTGACACACTTGTTTTGTATGAAGCAAAAACATCTGAAAACGGTAGAAGCAGTTTTTAGGATGAGCCTTCGGAGTTACCAGGCGTGTTTCAGGTAAAGCAGAGTGATCCTTCTTCCTCAGCCCTGTAAGCAATTAAAAAACCCATTAATAAGAATTAGATTCTTAGAGAACTGCCACAAATACGCAAGCAATAGTTTCTACTCCAGGAAAGCACGCAGCGTGTCCTTCGCTGCTATAGTATTCTTCCTATAAATCCCCCAAACTACTGCCAAGGATGAAGCAGCAGCATCCCAAGATTTTAAACAAAGTGTTCATGGCCAGGTTGTGTGGGGCTCTGGGCAGCCTGATCAGGTGGGATTGGAACAGGGTGGGCTTTAAGGTCCCTTCAAACCCAAACCATTCTGTGATTCTGTGAATCTACAGTCAAGTATAGTTGTATTTTCAGCAGAACCAATCCCAGTGTGTGGGGTGTGAAGCACGCACTGCCTTAACTCCCTTCCGGGGAGCCCTGTGCAGGTACACCAGAAGAGTACAAAGCCTGTTAACAACCAGGGACTTCCAAGCAAAGGCTTGTGTTGGCCGGGAATATCTAACTGCTCAGTGCTCAGTCTGGGATAGCCAGACAACTCTTCTGATTTTAGCAGCACCAGTAACTATACACAGCTGGGAAGTGTAGGTGCCAGAGTTACTTACAGGCCTTGAAAGTCAGGTACAGTACCCAGCACAATGCACGTAAGTGAAAGAACCCATAACCACGTGTGCAAGCATTTGCAAAGTTAAAGCCTAAAAGCTGGCACAGGAAAGCACCCCGAAGCGCTGCTGGTGGTGTGAAGCTGAGGGCTATGTAACATCTCTGAGGCAACTTTGGGCTAAAAGATGAGTTTGGAAACAGGATCTGTTTTGACAGCCATATGAAAGAAAAAGGGCAGCAGGAAAATCCAGCTAAGAACTGAGCTGACAAAAGGGGACAGAGGCCAAGCCAGGTGAGATATGGTTTATGAAAAAGAAAATAAAGGAGAGATGTCCTTTATGGGAAGATATTGAGGAGTGGAGACAAAGTACAGCTCGAGCTTCAATTCAGAAGGAAAGAAAGGGGACGCAGCCAGCTCAGCGTGTCATCCCTGCCTGCCAAAGCCAGGTCTAAGCAATGGAATCTGGCTGCTTCTCAAAGCCACAATCTGACAAATGGCCTGACCTGATATGAGAGCAATCAGACCGACAGCTCCTATTTGGATCTGTGTGAAACACATAACTGCCACTTCTGCTTTTGCATCACAGTTTCTTGTTAGGGGAAAACCTACCCCAAGCAAAGCCACAGATGTGACAGAAAGATGAAGGCAAACGGATAAGAAAGGAAACTCTGAGAATCACAGAATCATAGAACATCCTGAGTAGGAAGGGACCCACAAGGTTCATCGAGCCTAACCCCAGCCTCAACATAAACCTCCCAAAAGCCAGATGCTGCATCTGAATGTCATCCAGGTGCTTTTTGAGCTCCGGCAGATAATGAAAGTGAGAAAGAAGCAGGTGGGAACAGCGAAGTTATGAGAACAAATAGAACTGCTGAGTTTATAAGAGGATCCAACACGACAACGGGGGAGAAGTAAGGCAGAACCCAACACATGCCCGATGCCTGGATATACCCTCCGACCCAAATGGAAGAGGTGAACCCCGTTCTCAGGTTGTCACCATGTGCGCTAACGGGCGGCACAACCCCGCCCCAGCCGCCGCCGCTCGCCACTCACCGGCGCTCAGCGGTGCTCCACCACCAGCCGCATGGTCGTGCCGTCGAAGGAGGGCGGTGCTACGAGCCGCGGGCCGCCGCCGGGCGCCGCGATGCTGACGAGCGGTTTGGCCTCGGCGGTCCCGTGCCGCGCCGCCGGCCCCTGCCCCCCGGGCACGTAGTACGGGGCCTCGGGCTCCGCCGGGCTGCCAGGATCGGCCGCTCCGCTGCCCTCGCTGCCCGGGTGGGAGAGCGGGCGCTGTAGGGCGCCGGCGGGCAGCACGGCGGCGGGCAGCAGCCCGGGATACAGCATGTAGGCGGCCCCGAAGGCGCCGGCGTTGAGGGCGAGGGGGGACAGGGGCAGCGGCAGCGGGGCGACGGCGGGCGGCGGCACCGGCACCTCCACGTACTGCCCGCTCTCGGGGTCGAAAAGGCGGCGCTTGACGGGCTGCTGCGGCGGCGCGTCCAGCAGGTAGTACTGCCCGCTGCTCACGTCCAGCAGCACCCGCCGCTGCGGCAGCGGCTCGGCCACGGACGGCGAGAAGCAGAACAACGGAGCCGGCGGGGCGGCGGCGAAGGGCGGCAGCGCCGGCGGGAAGAGAGCGGTCGCGGCGTCGGGGGACTGCGGGGCGGCGGAGGCGTCTGCGGCGGACGGCAGCCCGGGGCCGCCCGCGGGAGGGGCGGCGCCGAAGGACACCGGGGCGGGGCGGCCGCCGCCCGCCGCCGCCGCCGGGGCGGGTCCGGGTCTCGCGGCGGCGAGAGGCAGGGCCAGGTAGCCTTCGCAGTCCGTGCCGCGCTCCGGCTCCGCCCGTCCCTCGCCGCCGGGAGCCGGGAGCCGCGGGGCTCGCGGAGCCAACGCCGCCGTCGCCGCCGCCGAGGGACCCCGCACGCCGCCGTCCGCCGGGGGCTTGGCGGGCGGCGCGGCGGAGCCCCGGAGCGTGAGGAGGGCGCGGGGCGGCGCGGGGCCGCGCTGGCGCTGCCGGGCGAGGCTCTCGAAGGCGGCCGCCTTGGCGGACACCTTGTCGGCTGCGGCGGCGGGGTTGGCGGCGCGGCGCGGCAGGCGCTCTCCTCCCGTCGGGCCGGGGCCCTTGTTCGACGGCTCCTCGGCCTTGGGCGACGGCTCGGCGGCGAGGGGCGGGCGGGGCCCGGCGTCGCGTTCCTGGCTGGCGATGAGGGACAGGACGTGACTGCCGGTGATGGGCAGCGGGTCGCTCTTGCGCTTCCACTCGCGCTTGCTGAAGCTGTACAGCTCCTCCATGCTGCGCACCGCCGCCGTCAGCTTCTCCAGCGCGTTCTGCACCGGCGCCGCTTTGCCTTCCTCCCGCGGGTCCTCCTCCGCGCCGCGGCCCTTCTCGGCGGGCGCCGGGGCCGCCTGGTGCCTCCAGGGCGCGGCCGACTTGGCGACGATCTTAAGCACGGAGGGCTGCCGCGGGTCGCTCTTGTTGGGCGCGATGGTGGCCACGGGCAGGCGGCCCGAGGTGCGATGTACCAGCACGGTGCCCTCCGGCGGACAGCCGAGCGCCCGGCCCCCCGCTGCCGCCGCTTTGCCTCCCGCTTCGGCCCAGCCAGGTTGCCGATGCTCGGCGCCGCCCTGCTCGGAGCCCACGCTGCCCCTGTCGCTGCCGGCATCCGCCGAATCGCCGCCGTGGGAGCCTTTGATGAGCTTACGCACGTCCCGCACCTGATGCAGGGGAGCCTGCGCCTTGCCCTTGCCCTCCCGCACGTCGCGCACCAGGAACTGCGGCACCCTGTCGGAGCCGTCGGGCCGCGGTGCCCTGAGGCCGGTGTCGGGCGGTCGGGCGGCCAGCTGCGGCGTCAGCAGCTGCGCGATGCTGAACGGCGGCTCTGCGGGCGGCCCCAGGCTGATCTTGATCTCGGGGAGCCGGGGCTTGGCGGCGGGCGGCGAGGCGGGACGCTGCCCGGCGGGCTCCTTCTCCTTGTTGGCGTGCTGGATGCCGGGCACGAACAGGCGCGACATCTTGGTGGCTTTGCCGGCGGCCGGCTCGCCCGGCTCGGGCCGCGGGGACGGCTTCGCCTTGCCGCCGGGCGCCCGCTCCTCCTTGCTCTCCGCTTCCCGCTCCTTCCACGACCTGAAGGCGCTGTGCTGGCTGCGCAGGAAGGTGGCCCTGGCCGCCTCCGAGCCGCTCCGCCGGGCATCGGCCCCCTCCTCCACCGCGGTTCTCTCCTGGCTCCCTTCGCGCGGCGTCGCCGCTTTGGGGGCCGGCGACCGCCCGCCGCCGCGCTCCCCCGGCTCCTCCGGAGGCGGCGCGCCGTGCTCCGAGCCTCCCTCCGACAGCCGCGAGCTCTGCCGCTGCACGCCGCCCTCCCGCGGCCGCCCGCCGCCTCCGCTCCCGGTGCCGGGCTCCGGGTCTCGGCCGGCGGGCGGCGCGGCGCCGGGCCCCGCCGAGGACGTGTCGGTGAGCTCGCCCCGCTCCATCTTGAACTCGTGCTCCAGCTGCATCTTCTTGGAGATGACGTTCTTCAGGAGGCTGGAAGCGAACTTGGACTTCTTGCTGGCCTCCTCCTCGCCGGCTCGGGCGGCCCGGCCGGGCTCCCGCACGCCGAGCGTCCCCCGGGGCGGCGGCGGCGCCTCGACGTGCGCGATCTCCCCGTCCAGCTTGCTGACCACGAACTGCAGCGCCCTGCTGGGCGCCTTGCCGGAGCGCACGCACAGCTGCCCGCCGCCCGCGGCGCCGCGCGGCCCCAGAGCGCCGCACTTGAGGTCCAGGTAGGTGGACCAGCGGTTGACGCCCAGCGCATGGTCGGACAGGGAGGCGGAGGAGGCGCGGGAGCCGAGGCTGAGCGTGTCGAAGTAGGGGTACGCCAGGCTGCGGAAGGCGCGGGCCGTCAGGTTGCGCACCTCCTTGTCGGCGTCGTCCAGTTCGCTGACGGCGCTGGAGGCGCCGCTGGAGCAGCCGCCCGCCTCCCTGGCCCCGCAGCGCGTCTGCAGGCGCGCGGGGACGGCGATGAACTTCTTGGCGTGCTGGCGGCCGGCGTCCTGCCCCGAGGCCGCCGCGCGCTCCGGGGCGGCGGCGACGCGGAGGCTCATGTCGCCTTCATGCTCGGCGCCGTAGGTCGCGTGGCGCTCTTCCCGCGCGGCGCTACACTCCTTTATAGCCCGCGAGGCCGCTTTGATTGATAGGAGGACGTGTCCCGCGGGGCTCGCTCCCGTGCCGCTGCCCGAGCTGCCGCCCGCCGCCTCGCTGCCGCTGCCCGCGCTGTCCGCCCGCGCCGTGCGCTCGCTGGGCGTCGTGCTGAGGTAGCAGCTGTTGTCCTCCTCCGTCGGCGTGTCGCCGGGGGTCTCGTCGCTGCCGAAGGAGGCGTAGTCCACGAAGGAGTAGATCACGTTGTCGTCCTCGAAGTCCCAGCGGGCGGCCAGCCCCGCGTCGAAGTCCATATCGTGGTCCACCTCGCTCAGCTGGATCTCCTGCGTGCTGATGTAGTGCGCGCTCCCGAGGGCTCTCCGGGGGGGCTCGCCCGCCCCGCGCCCCTCGCCGGCCTCCTCGTCGCTCTCGCAGCCCAACGAGGAGGAGGAGGTTTGGCCCCCGGCCGCGGTCGCTTCCTCCGCCCCGCCGCCGCCCGTGGCGCTGCCCGCCGAGGGGCACGAGGAGGAGGACGGAGACCCCGGCCCCGAGCCGCATCCCGGGGCGGCCACTTCGGGGCGATGCCCTGCCGGGGCCGGGCCCTCCGTGGCCACCGCCGCCCCGCCGTCCGCGGCCCCGCTTTCCGCTCCGGCCGAGCCGCACACCTCCGCATACGCCGCCGCCGTCTCCTCTTCCTCCTTCCCGGGGCCCCGTCCCTCGGGACCGGCGGGCTGCGGGCCGGCAGCGTCCATGCTGGGGCTGGCGGGCGCGTCAGTGGCCCGAAGGGGCGGGCGGGCCGCCCATCCGGCCCCCTCCCCTCGGTGGGGCGGGCGGAGGGGCCGGGCCCGGCTCCCCCCGGGCGGCGGCGGGGGCTTTGGGGGGGCTCCGGGCCGGGCGTGGGGCGCGGCTGGGAGAGCCCCCGCCTATAGATAGAGCCGGCGTCACGCGTGCCGCGGGACAAATGGCTGTTTGAAACGCCTGGCACCGGCAGCGGCGGTGCTGTCGGGTGCCGGAGAGCCCCGCGAGTCACGGCCGGCACCGAAGGGCGTTTCGTGGGCATTTCTGAGCCCGACCCGAGCGATTCGCCGAGCGGTCGCCGCAGAGGCACGGCTCCCCTTCCCAAAATCGCCGTGGACGGGAATGGCGAGCTGTCAGACCGCTAGGAGACAAGGGAGGGCCGGCGAGCAACGCCTAGGAGCGGTCCTGTGGTATAGGATGTAGCTAACAGCCGAGATTCATTCGGAGCCATAGAAACCCCTGCACGCTCGGCTGACACTACATTTCATCTGGGGCAGGGCTGTCAGAGTCCCCCACACAACACCACCGGTCGTGCTCCTGCACTTGCCCGGGTGCTTCGTGCACCGAGGGTGATGCGGTGGAGAGGTGAGGCCCAGCCCTCTCCCCAGAATTTCCACACCAAAGCACGGGTTTCCTGGTGCTCCTAGCCCTGCCCTTGGGATGTTCTGCTGGCATTCACGTCCTGATGCTTGCAGCATCCCCATAGATCAGTTCTTCAGTTTTGAAACCTGCGCAATTCCATTTTAAAGCTGTAACCATTATTCACAGACCGCGGCTGAGATCCCCACCAAAATGAGCATTTCCAAGGTCTGGTTTCCAGCTGTGGCAAGACATGTTTTTTCTGTTTTCCTGTGGTAATATCTTGAATTGGGTTCACTCAATTGCATAAAAACAGCAGTGGCTAAGACCATAGCAGAGCACTCACACATGTATGCTTACAACATACAGGAACATGTGCATGTGTTGGGCATTTGCACCAGCACCTTCCCCTGGCATCAAGGTGTGCCAGGCTAAACACAGCCACCCCAACCCCAATTCCCCTTGAAAAAAGCAAACATCCAGCCTAAGTGTCCTCCATGTATTGAAAGAGGGATTTCCTCTTCTTTTTTTTCTTTCTTTTTTTTTTTTTTCTTTTACTTTTACTTTTTTCTTTCTTTGTGGTTCAGAAATTTCTGCCCTGACATGGTTCCAGCCCACAGAGCTACTTTGCTGTGTGCCTGGCCCAGAGCAAGGTGCAAAATTCCCTGAGAGGTCAGCCTGAATTCCTCCTTCCCAGCCTGTCCCCTGAGCTACCTTTGTGTCGCCTTCTGCTGAGCCCATTTCAGAGGTGCCTCCAAATCCCTGGGCATACCATGCAGTGTGTATAGCACATAAGTTGGTCCTTACCCAGATTTCTTCTCCTTGTCCTGCTTCAGGGAATCAGGCTCAGCTTGTGATCGTTCAAAGTGATTTTTCTTCCCTAATGGATCAAGAAGTAAAGTTTAGTGTGTGTGAGTGGCTGAGCGGTCAATGTGTGCCATGGTGCCAGGGCACACAGACACTGATAACTCACAGCTCAGACTCAGGAAAGGCAACAATGCCATTCACTGACTCAAGAATCCAAAAACAAGCAGCTCTTGTTTATTTTCAACAGTGGCCAAGATGTGGAAAATGTTGAAAAAGACCATTTGTCCTGATCTGATGTGTTCCATAGTTTGTTTAGCTGTCAGGTTATTGGCACAAACAAAGAAAGTATCCTTTGAAAAACCAAACCACAGAGTTTAGAAGAGTCAGCACAGGCTGAATTTCTTTCCTGTGTCTGAGGATCAAAGTTCATTAGCAGCACCTTTGGAAAGATGTGGATTTCTTTCTTAAAAACTGTCTGCATCTATTGCTATTGGCAGACAAAGCCTACAGCAAGTGATGTGGGAGACCTGTTTGCCGCCTGTCCAATGGGAAAGCTGCATCTCCATCCTGTATTCTCACAAATAGCGATTTCTCACTCAAATCTGGCAAAGCATCTCATATTAATCTCCAATTAATAATCTAATGAATTTTACTTAATAATGTTGGAAATAGGTAATAAATACATCACCTTTATAATACTTTATATGGTGCTCTTTTGTTTTCACCTTTATCTCTGACTCATTAAGGTGCCAATGTCTGTGATTTCCAAATTGAAAACAGTTGTGAACCTGTCCTGACAGTCAAATAAAGTCTGCGTATCAAATGCCTACCATTAAAACAGTCTGCAGCTTTAAGTTCTTTGTTACAAAGCTAACACATGCTGTTCAGCCACAGTAAAGCTGATGGAAACATTCCAGACTGAGTTTGCACACCTTACAACCCATCACTCAGGGAAGCAGAGTGGGGATTGAGAAGGGATTTCAGAAGAGGGACCAGAGCAGAATAAAGAGGTTCTGGGTGAGGGGAGGGAGACTGCAGCAGCGCTGAGGTGTGGGAGGCACAGGGGTATTGCAGCCTGAGCTGGGACCAGGGCAGCAGCGTGCATGAGGGGTGGTGGAGTAAGCAGAGGGGAACAGCTTAGAAGAGCAACCCCTGGAGATGAGAGGAGCAAATAGTAATTGGTTCATTAATAAGTTCATAAAATCAGGTCACCATTGAAAGAAAGAGTTTTACTTGCACAGAGAAAAAGAAGTTGTTCCAGTAGTGAAGATGGCCCGCAGAAGAGGTTAAATGTCTTGCATGGAAAGAAATGATGGATTTTGCAGAAAATAAGGAAATTACAGAAGGGTCCCATTGCCTGCCGTGTGCACAGCAAAAGCCTTCAATTTGCTGTAGGTTTGGAGAGAGGTGAAGAACTATACAAGCACAGGAGGAAGCTTTCGTTCTGGCAGACCAATCTCATTTGAATAGTAACCTGAATACTGCTGGATTTGGTTTCCCTCTTGGTGATTTATCTTTTTTTCTGTAGCATTGTGTGCTGTCAAAACGAGCCCTATGGTAGGCATCGCCTTTCTTCTCTTTAGAAGTGAAACAAGTTGTTCTGGCTGGAGTTTAGATATGTCTGAAAGAGAAAAAAATCAAAAATAGCATCCTGATCTGCTCTCAGAAATAGTGACTGGAGGGGGGGAGTGAGGGCCACTGTAAGAAGGAGCAGCACTTGTGGTTTAGCAATAGCAGCAAAGCCCGGCGCACGTTATAAATCTCTGAGTGCAACCAGATACAAGAAAAGAAAATACAATCCCCACAAATGCACTTTGGTATGGAAACTGGGGGGAAAAAAACCTGAGTTTTGGAGCTTTCACTAAAACAGTGCCTCTTTGAGTTTAGCAAAGGCCTGGCTGATACAGCACCGAGCCCTAAGTGAAAATCAGCATGTGAGGGGCCAGCCTCTTCTCTTACACACTGTCGATACAAGCCAAGTGGTCTTTTCCATCCTGAGTCTGTCGGAGAGATTCAGGGGCTCTTCTGAAGCCTCAACCTGCACATTTGAACCACGTGTGGGTTCCCAGCTGGCAACCCCCTGAGTTTTGGTGCAAACCAGACCCTCTGCTGGGGCTGGAAATCCCAGGGCTGGGTGGGTTTCAAGCCCCTAAGCCTGCAGGGCTGAAGGTCCCATGAGCAGGAGGCTGCATTTCCTTCCAGGATGAGAAAGGATTGTGTCTGGTGCTCTGTAATGTGCTCCTGTGTAACTGAGCCCTGCAAGAGTCGGGGGCTGAAGCACTTGTTAGACAACTAACACTCCTTCAAAAAAAGCCCCTGGCTATAGTCGGCTCCCCCTGGATACCTTACAAGGTCTGCAGAAGATGCATATATTTTTAAAACAGATCCACCCTTCTCTTCCAGCCCCTAAAATCTCATGCCAAACCAAACAAGCACAAAAGTAATCCCAGAACGAGCTTGGATTTCTTAGATATTTTGCAGCCGTGCTGCGAATACAGGCTAAATATGAGTTTGTGTATTTATATGGGGTGTCCGCTACCCAGATGAACTAAATTAAATCCGTGCTGAATTTTGCATACAGAATGTTAAACTGTGTCTGCAGTGTCATGGATGCAGGAGAATGTTCTGGTGGCTGTTGCACCTGGACAGCAATAGCACACACAAACTGCAGGAAGGAATCGAGTATTTATAAACAGCTGATTGCCCTCATGAACATCCCAACAGGCAGCCGTCCAGCCCGCACTGACAAATGTCTGCTGCAGAGGCTTCACAGCTTCCCCCGCCATCTCCTCTGGAGCTCGGCTGCCCCTGCCCCCAGCACTCAGAGCTGTGCTATAAACCTATCCTTTCTGCTATGGGTGGAAGGAGGAGATGATTTCCACTCTCCCTGCTTCAGCCTCTTGTGCATTTGAAGGTGATCAGTGTATCTTCCCAACTTTTCTTTAGGCCCAACAGCTCCAATTCACTGATATTTTATCCATAGGACATACCTACTAGATCTCCCTCCTTTCATTGCTCTTAGGACTTTCTTCTGGACTTTCTTTGTGGCACAATGTGTTGGCTGCAGTGTGCAAGGCAGAAACTCACCCATGCTGAGAAGTAGGGAGGGCTGTCTTTGTGACCTGCTCACGCATGCCTGAGTATCACCTGCACCATCAGCTCATGCCCTGCTGTAAGCATGCTTTCCCATCATTATCTGAACTTTAAATGATAATTTGGAACAAATGTGAATATTCTGCCCCTCTAAGTTCCCTATTAATAAAAACGATGCAGTATTTGCAACTACTCTTCACACATAAGCCAATTAGTCATTTCTCACCTTGCAACTTCATTGATACACTGCTCCCCTGCTTGCTGCAAGGGCATAATGCTGTACCAAAGCCTAATGCCACTTCAGTACTCTCCGCAACACCCTCTTGCCCTATTTTGAAAAGAAATCATACAGACCCCTCAAGGGCCCACAAATTACACATTTATGCCAGTTTTTTGACAGGACCTGAAGTCACACTGGCTAACCCAAGCTTTTCTACTCCTTCTCCCAGGTCTGCTGAGGTCTCTCTCCCAAAGGATCCCACCCACTATCCGGCTCTGCCGGTTCAGTTTGCCCATCGCGAACCTCTTGAGATGAACTTTCAGCAGTGACCCTATTCTTTGTACAGTATTATCGGGTAACTCGAGACCAGCAGATGTATCTGATTATTGGAGCTGAGGGAGCGATTGCCACAAAACCTGAAACCGTGACCTTTCCTTGAGCGTTATCAGCCAAGCTGGGGGTTGCAACAGAGCTGATTTATGACCATTCATTACAATTACATGAAAATGATTATTTATAGAGGTAGACTTGGGCTAAGAGGTTCAGGATCAAAACCAGTCTCCTTCCTAGATCTGGAGGTGGTAAACCAAGGATTCTGTCTGAACTTGACACTACCCTTACTTTAGGATGAGAAATATAAGCATCCAGGCTACATTAGATAATTGAATAATATCAGCCCTTTATGCAATCAACTACCTCCCAGAGGACAACAACATCTTTCCATACAGCAGCTGTTACAGCCAAATGTGTACCTAAGCCAAACATTGAGGATCTTGTATCCTCAGACTGCAGCACGAAATTGCCATGCTATGGAGAACGGCCAGCACTGGACTGGGCTTAATCTGCTCACAGGGTTCAACCAGCATGTTCGGAGGGGCAGGCGAAAAGCAATCCGTGTTGATCGTGCCCACCTCCTGCCAGGGGGCCTATGTTTGGACATGGAACCATGGGCCGTGCAGCAGGCAGCCTGGGGGTGTTTCTGCCTGGGCTTACAGTAAAAGCCAGCTCAAGTGCCTGCCACCACATGGTGATGAAAAGGAGGATCAAACAGCTCCCAGAGCAAAACCTCTTCCAGGCTGGAGTTTCTATATATAGGAGAGTTCAATAAACACCATTACGAACTGTGTGCAATCTCCTGTCCAGAATTAAGGTCACACGCATACCTACATCTCTGTAGGTCTGTGCTTCTCTACCAGCTCGCTTTGCTTACAGATTGAACAATTATATATAAGACACTGGCTGCATAATTAGTAGTTACAAGTCACAGTGGCTGCTGACTCCTACCCCACCTCAGGCAGCAGCCTGCGGAGGAAAGTAAGAATGAGATTCTTAAACCCAGGTGTAAAATCCATTGTAAAGGTCAGGCTTATAAGGAGATGATCCCAAAATGCTAATGACATGACAGTTTTATGAGGCTGGAAAATGATAGCTTGGCTGAAGCTGAGTAATATTAGAACAAGGGATTTATTTAAATTGGACTAGTTTTTTGTTTTTTAATTATTATTTTGAATTTTGCCTTTGGTCCTGCCAAATTTTAGTGAGTTAAGAGATCCTTACTTACTAAGTATTTCTCCATGCTGTTGAACAACTGAGGTGAAAAAGGTTATTTAGGTAGGTATGGCATAATGCTGTGATCTTACACTCAAGGACTTTTACGAGTTTTTTGCAACACATATAATTGAAAAATTATATCATTTTAATGCCTATGCTTTGCAAAATGTATGTAATATACAACATAGGCTCCTAACAGCTAGTCTCAGAAATATGAAGGGCTGATCTAAAAGTAATACCTCCTTATTTTATTATGTTGGCCTGTGACATCAGAGGCAGATGCTGGTGGTATGGCAAAAGAGGCTGAGCCTTCCCATTAACATCCCATTACATTTTATTGCTGTGTGACAGATGGCAGGAGAGGGGCAATCTGACAAAATGGTGTCTGACCTGGATGCACATCTGAAGCAAAGGTGTGTCACTGAATTCCTCCATGCAGGAGAAACTGCATATGTTGACATTCATCAGTGCTTGCTCAACCTTTATGGACACCAAAGAGTGGATGTGAGCACAGTGAGGCGGTGAGTGGTGTGTTTCAGCAATTTGGCAACAGCAACATGAAGGACAAGCCACACTGAGGATGGCCATGCACAGCTGTCACAGCATGAAATGAAGAGTGCTTCAATCAGCTCATCCACGTGAATCAGCTAGTGCTGGTGACTATGATGAAAAACAGTACTTTGTAGCTGAAAATGTGCTCCATCAGACAGTGCTATTGTGCTCTTTGTTTCTGTGGATATAAGTAGGAGGCATTATTTTTGGAGTGACCTATGTAGAAATGGTAGAGCTGTTACACAAACTTTAACACAATTTGTCTTAGAGAAACTGCATTTCTTTACTATGGCACAGGAGAAAATCTGACCAGAAGAGTTTATAATCTAGTGTATGCTTTTAACATTAACACAACTGTAGCCTGCACCACCTTAGCAGGGCACACTAAGGATAAGCACTTGTATGTCTAACCAGAGCCTAAGTGCTTTTCCACCTGCAAGGTAGAGAGCTCTCTCTCACCTGAACACTGTTTCCTCCAGAAGCCATATTAACACGAGGTCTGAGTTGGTTTTTTGTTTTTCTTTTTAGATGTTTGTTTGTTTCTTTGCTTTGCTTTGCCCTAACTCTTGTGTAATGAGTGAATCAGTCTCAGAAGGCTGTGAGCCCCAGGACACATCCTTCATCAGTCTGGAAGTTCTTCTCATGCTGAAAAATAATGCAGTTTTCTTTAAACTGCAATTTCAAGCTTCAGCCTCAAAGTGTGTCAGATCTATTATTGCTCTGCCTATAGCTATGCTAGATTTTTGCTTGTATACTTCTGTCTTTCCCACAGTTCCTTTAATCAACAGTGGTTTAGGAAAATCAGGAACAGATGAAAATCCTCTTCCTTTCTCTTCTATCCAGTCTGAAATTCTTTATGTCTACTCTTTTCCTCTGTCGCAGCATGAGGATAATGCAAGTGATGTCTCAGCACTCGGAGGGCTCCCAGCAGGCAAAGCCTGATGCTGCGAGGTGTCAAGCACTCCCTGGGAAGCGATGAGCTCTTTGAAATCCCTGTGATCCAGGTCACTGGGCCAGACAGAGCCGGCCACATCTCTGCCCGTGCCACCCTGGGAATCCTCCCTTCTGCAGCATGAGCCAGCCACGTCTTCCTCAGTTCATACACAGCTCTATGTGCCCAGAGTGAGTTTGGGGCAGATGCTGGCTGCTCTGATGACTTCTGTGAAAAAATGCTGACATGTTCATCCATGAAAGCCAAAAATACCCCATGGGGGCCATGCTCTTCTGGCACCATGGTGGTCAAGGACTCTGGTGGGGATGCAGGCAGAGGTGGCACTCTTCAACAAGGATGGGTGTGCCCTCACCTCTAATCTTGTATTTTGGTGCAGGCAGGAGTTCCTAAGTAAGTCATAACTGCTGATGCAAGTGGTATTCATGCCACAACAAGATGGAGAATCATTCCTGGAGGTGTTCAAGGTCAGGCCCTGATCTAGTGAGTGACAAGCCTGCCCAGGGCAGTGGAGTTAGAACTGGATGGTCCTTAAGATCCTTTTCCAACCCAGCCATTTCCAGCAGAGGAAAGGAAATTTAGTTAGGGCTGAAGACACAGAGATGTTACTGGCAGGATGAGAGAGATCAAGGTAGGGAAGCCTGGAACAGTTGAGTTCTTACTTCAGACAAGTCACCCTGGTGCATGCAGCTTCTTCAGGTGACCATAGAATAAACCAGCTCACTTCCCATTTCCAAGGAAAAGCAGCAAAGCAACATTTCCAGAGAGACTGAGACTTCCTAGGGTCTCACAGAGATATGTGAGGTACTGAAAGCAGTAACTGGGTTTCAGTGTTAAGTATGGGTTACTCCATTTGAAACAGGATCAGGTGTCTCACCAAGTCCACATTGCTAAAGAGAAAGCAAATGAAAACCATTCCATGTTTTAGGCAGTTCTGGTGAATGAAAATGAAAATGTTTGAATTGGTTGGTACTGGAAAAAGAACAGTCATATATGAGCTCAGAAACTGACACACCGGACAATGCCACAGTGGTACGTTTAGCTTGAATGAAATCTTGAGCTCTGACTCAAATGCATGCAAGTACTGCATGTTCATCGCCATGCAGGAAAAGGAGCGGTCCATGCAGATCTTATTCCAGTATAGCAGAGGTCTAAGTCTGCTGACTTTTCTTTGCAGTGAGTCATACAATGTCAATATAAAGCAAGTGTAAAACACCGAGTTATCAGTTTCTATCACTGGCCAATAAAAGGAAGCATGCATCGATCATTTTAGACAAACCGCTACTTCCAGTTGAAGTCTCTGTACATCCTTCAGGGATACACTGAGCTGGGCAGGCATTTCAGTATGGAGGTCAAAACCAGGCAGTGCCTGATTAGAAAGCTGTATTAGTATGTATCCCATCTGTGCTGCACAGTTGCTCTTAGTGGTCAGAGAGAGGAAAAGGCGGGTGCTGGGACAGGATGGCAACCTGAGAGAAGCTGTGCAGTAACAGGGAGTCCAGCCCATAGCACAACACAGTGCTGAGTCAAAAGATCAATGTCAACCTACAGTGTACATTGCTAGGTTCTTATTCACATGATTTCACCCATCCCTGAACCAGGACTGATATTATTAGTAGAGTATGTTTAGGGGAAACAAATGGTTTATTAGATTCTGAGCCAGAGATCAATGTTATCCCTCTTTACCTAGAAGAGATGGTCATCCAAGGTTACAGGGGAAGAAGCTGCAAGATCAGCATGCAAAAACTGTGGCGGCAGCTGCCTTAGTCTGTTAGGCAGGCTTTTCTACTCTCGAGCAGATGGCTTTGAAGTTGGCACAAAAGCCAAGCGGACGAGACACGGATACACGTACAAAGCTCTCTCGCCCCCACGTGCATCGATACCCTCTGAAGACAAGTCACTGCACTTTCACAGAGAGGCCTCAGTGTGAGGGTATGTGGGAAGGTCACTACATTCCTCTGTTGAACAAGTGAGTTTTGCTCCCAAAATTTGGGCAACTCAAAATTCAATACTGTCATGGTGAGCTGCAGCAAGAGAGATGAAGGCACAATGGTCTGGAAGCAACCATGTCTGTTTGTTTTCAGATGAATTTAAATACAAGAAGTAGTGAAGAAGTGCTTAGTAAGAACACATTAAAAATGAACTCGGGATATTTTTAAGAGCATCCCGAAAAGGAAAATAATGAAAATTGAAGAAATAGCTTTTCCTCTTGTGCTATATGATTTAGGTTCAATACTGCTGTTTTGTGTTAGAAGAAAAAACAGCACAAGAGCAATAGGAAACATCAGCAGAACTATTCATATTCCTGATAGTGCCTCCTAAAGTTTCTGCAGTTCTAAAGCCTCGCTGCTCTTCCTGTGCAAAGTGCCGCCCTGGAGATAAACATTAGAGAATATGGTTGTTATTTCCTGACCGATCATCTGTCTCACCACAATATAGATTATCTGATCTGCCTCAATACTGGGTGTTCTGGCAATACTTAATGGCTGTGTTGGCCGATCAGCAATGCGGAACAGAATACTTTAAAATTGAATAGAAAATAACATTTAAACTATATGTATATATATTTCCCCTATAAAACAGAGAGAGAAGGTTAGCCTGATCTTTGTTTTATCAAACTAAAGAAATAAGACTAGATCTCCTGCTCTTATCTGGGTGCTACACCTTGACCAGGTGAGCCAGACGCCAGAACAAGGCAAAACTGCTTTGGCAAGAGAAGTAGTTGACCAGCGTGAAAACACAACCAAATGCTCATTACTTTGTATTGATCAAGCAGCATTTTAACAGCTCTCCTCAGCTTAATTTTAAGTGCAGGAGATACCATAATAGTAATCTTTGTCATTCCTTGTCAGCTGGACAGGATTGAAATATATTTCAGTAAAATATTGGAAGGTGAGAGAGACATCTGAAAACTGTTGTCTTAAGGACCTGGTATCTTCTACAGGCAATTTATTTTATGTCATGTTAGTGCTAACATGAGCATTAAGCAGAGGATGTGATAGCTGCACTGTTTATGATGGCAATGCACACAGGTGAGTGAACATTTGCAGAACAGCCCTTGCGCTTCACTGGTTACTTGCAAAAATGTCTAGGAGAGAGGTCAGAGCATTGCACAAAGCAAGAGAAGTAATTCATAGTAAGACTTCAGACAAAGTACATGTAAAACGTACAAGGCGAGTTTCAGTGGGAGTTTGACTGCAAAATACTCCCAAAGGAAGTTTCATGTAAGTCAGAATAAAAGTATAATGGTCAGTTTTATCTTTGAAGATGGCTGTACCTTACCTAGCCCTTTTCAGTGCCCGCTGCTGCTAAAGAAACTTCTCTCATTTCCTGGCTCTGCTGTATGAGCACCAAGCTGCTTCACAGTGCTCTAATCCATGCGGTGGATATACACAGTGTGTTCATACAAAACCACAAGCGCAGCCAGCAATCATCTGGAGGGTCAAGGATTTTTTGTAGCAACTGGGAACAAAGAGTGAAAATGAACATTGTGCTCCCTGCTAATGAAGGACAAAGAGCTCAAGCTAATGATGTGACAGAGCCATCAGGAAGGATGTCAAAAACTGAGTAATAAAATCTGGGAAGTGTGAAGCTCATGTGACCTTTTCAGATGAAAAGTGAGCTCTCTCTACAGAGAGCTTTCTTGGAGCTGTCAGATGGAGGAAGTACCCAGAACAATACCTTCTCACCTCTCACTTCAGCATTTGGAGTGGAATGGAGGCTGTGCTTTCACTAATCATCAGTTACATCCAAGAAAGGGCACTAGTAGCCACCAGTGAGAATACTCTGACCTTTGTTGGATGTTCACACAACTGTGAGCTAGAAGCAGCCAACCTACCAGCATCCTGATAGAAATTCACTGTAAATCAGATATCACAGAACGGATGAAGTTGGAAGGGATGACAGCCCAGAACAAGACACCTGATCTCAGAATTTCAAAGTTTAAATTGAAATACCCAATCAATCAGGAGCAGACATTAAGAAGAGCTGTACTGCCAGAATGAACTACAACCCCACATCCAGGCTGCTCTGAGGTTAGTGAGGCATTTTGCAAAACAACACATGCAATTTTCTTTTTCCCCACATGTACCACAGCTTACTAACATAGATGGCAGGACAGCAAACTCACAAAATACCTCTGCATATCAGATGAACAATTGGTAAGTTAGCAGATTCCCCAAATCACACATCTTTGCCATATAGAGAACAGGTGCTCTGTGACAGTCACTGCCCATGCAACAGGCCAGCATTTGCAGCAACCTTGCAGATTCCCTTGCTAAGTGGCAACATGGGAGATGTGCTGAAAGGCACCTACAAAGTAGGTTGACACCTAGGGAGCTGAGGAGACATCTGTTGTGACCATATTTTAGCAGCACTGATCTGGGTCAGGAAGAGCAGGTTCAAAGCCCTTGGGGGTTGAAGTCAGTCACACTGAAATGCTGCACAGAGGAGGGTTGGGGCAGCAGATGTCTGATCAGTGTCTGGATGGGTCACATTCACCCGGGACAGGAGATATTTGGGAATTTCAAGGAGAGTAGAACCTGTGCCAACCGTGCTTCACTGCTGTAGGTGGCAGAGGGGAACAGAGAGAAGCTGCAGCTGTCCCGTGTCAGGATGGGAGCCTGATTTGAGAGGCTCTGGTGCTGGGCTTGTGAGCAACAGCGTAAGTGGAGATAGGCAAGGACACTCAGAACATCTCCACACCATGCAAGGCAGTGAGGGCTGTGGCACCCCAGGGTTGTACAGATCCAGCACTCACTGCACAGCAGCAGAGCATGACAAGAGGGCTGTACCTGCTGTAACATCCATCCCAATGGGCAGCATCCTCCAGCTCAGGGCTTCCACAGCATGGCTGTATCACTCCTCAATCCAGAGTCACATCACATTGGAACTGGTTTTCTCCTCCCTTTCCTAAGGAACTCACAGTACCAACGTATTTCTTAATATGCCTGGTGCTGTTCAGCAAACCAGCCTAGCTAACTGCTGCTATGATAACATTTAGTGCTCTGAAGCACTGTTCATTTCCAAGGGCATTTAGAAATGCCATATTTCTGCAGCTCTGAGGTGGAAGCATTTATAATTACATTTCTAGCTCTGTTGTAAATAATTTTGGAAGAGAATGGAATCCAGGCACTAAGAGTTGAAGACAAGATTATGGCTGCAAAACTGCTGGTATTTTGAGTAATCACATAAGATATACAGGCTCTTTGCTAATAAAAGAAGATGGTCCAATTATTGTTGTGTTTTTGATGAGAAAAGCGTGTATGCCTTTATACAGAAATGGTCTTTCATTGCTCTTTAAGACCATGGATGGGACCACACCTCACTCATTCCCTTCACGGACCACAGGGTGGCAAAGACTGCACGGTGCTTCACTTCTGTGCAGTGAAATGGGGACCTGAAGCACCAGGTGTTGGCATGTAGATGGGCAGAGGCGGGTACCTACTGCTCTGAGGTCAGCAGTGCTCACTTGATGAGCAAGTAGTGCTTGCTTCCTGCAGGAAGAATGGCAGGTGTGGAAGAAAACAAGTGTACTGCTGGTGCAGCAGATGGGCTTCCAGGTGGAGTCCATACAAGGCCAGGCTTTTGCTTGTGCCAGGCCTCCGGTGCCTGACATGGACTGGTGTCCTCACAGGACCTGCTGAGAATTCACACTACAAATAAACTCTGTGAGGCAGCAGGTGCTGCGCAATCAGAGCCCTCAGGGTGATTGTTTTCTCCCAAACAGAGTAATTTGAAAGGTATTAGTGCCATCTTGCCAAAAACACAAGTCATGCCATGGTTATTTTTGGATATCCAGATGTCCCTTGGGGAAGAAGTCACACTGGTTATGCTACATGTCATTCAGAGCTACCTGAGTTTAGACATCACCTTTCCCATGCAGCTCTTCAGCAGAAGAACATGGCTCATGCAGCAGCCCTGCCCCTAGAGCTCCACCACAGAAATAAGGGTTAAGACCATGGCTCTGTTGTTCCTGGATCCTTCTTGTCTGATTCTTTGGGCTTCCTGGGGCATGCTTTATGCTGATAGACTGCTTTTTAAAATTAATTTATTGAGAACATTTCTGCTGTAGGGGGAATAGTAATGGGCTGAAGGCAAGAGAATTCTTTTCACTGTTTTGAGAAGAAGATCTGGAAATCCAACACAAACAACACTATTTTCCTCACTAAGGCAGTATATTTTCTGTCTACAGAACTGATTTTGGATGCACAGTATGTTTGGAACACTTAGCTGATAATTAGGATGCAAGCATGCACATATCAGGGATAACATCTAGGATACAAAGATTTGGTTTAACTCAAATGTTGCTGAGGGCTTAGAGCTCTGATGTCACTTTGTCTTCTTGCTCCTTGCAATTTTTATCATTACATTTGCTTGCCATGATTATATAACAAGATATTTACGATGCAATCACTGCATTGATAAAAATTATTTAGCAAATAGTCTGAGTCCTGCATAGATAAGGTGAGCAATAGTACTACAGATGGAGGTTAAACTAGATGATCCCCAGAAGTTTCCTGTGACCTGAATTTTCCTACAGCATCGTAACATATACTTTTATATGCCAGCACTTACTGCTGCCCTTCTGCCGTAAGCTCATGGAAACAGAAATACTCCCACAGGGCAGACAGGTCCCAGGGGCTGGGACCTCAGTGAGAAGTCCTCCTGTGCCTTGCTGGACCCAGCTCCAAGGAAAGGCGATACGCTGCCCTTAAATATCTCGCTGGCCTTGTGGAATTGAGCAGTGGTATCTGAGTGGGTGGATGCATAGATCTCATGGAAGGAAGCGATTTCTCAGAGCCCGTACTTTCTCCTTGCAGGACAGTGAGAGGGTGAGGCTGCTGGGCTCAGCAGTGGTGCTGTTGTGTGCTTCTGCCCTCCTTGCCCTTCAGAAATCCTGCACCCCTTGCTCCTGGCCTTAGTGCTCATGAAGCAAACAAGACAAGACAATGGCACTTCTCTACAGAGAAAAACAAGATGGTTACTTCCCTCTGCTAAAAGTGACTGGTCTTCCTAGATGAGTTCTTCTGCAGCACAAAGTTACATCCTATGTACTGTTCTCATACTGAATTAGTTAACACTACCCTTTTCCTGACTTACAAGTATGTATGAAACAAAGCTTTGTGCAGGCCCTGTTTTCCAAGGCCATTTCTGCCATCCAAACTCCCTAAAAGCATCAGTCATCTTCCAAACACCCAGCAGCCTGCTACCTTCCAGGAGAGGAAGGCCACAGGAGTCTGTCTGTACCTTGAGCAGTGTCCCATGACCCTTTCCTATCACTGGTTTCCTTCTCTTGCATACACTTACACATACACCCCTACATGGGGATTTCCTGTTAAATGACACAGCATTGTAAGCTACAAATTTGCATCAGAGGCCCAGTTCCTCCATCACAGGTTGCATGTGGTGATATGCAATCACTTACTACACCCTTGGTGGTGCTCCAAAGGCACCCGGAATCAAAACTGAACAGCACTATCTTTTTAAAGAAGACAACAAACACATACATTCCCTACTACCATTCCAGAAATGGCAATACGAATACCTACTCAAAACAAGAAGCAAACCCAGCTGATATCCTTTATCATTAAGCTGCATTAGGAACCCACAGATCAATGTGTTTACAAATTCACGTTTTGTTTTTATAAACAGCAGCAGCTGTTTATACCATGACTCACAAACACTGAAAGCTATTTAAATATAGCGTTCCTATATTTCCCCGTACCCGCCAGGACTGCCACTCACCTCCAAGCTCACTTTTTCACTACCCGCCTTTCATCTCCCCATTCAAGGTTTTGCATTCTCCAACCACTTCTTTTCCTACCCAATAATTTCAGAATAAGATCTATTTAATTTATCTAAAGTAATGAATATGTTTTCTACCCACTTGTTTTCTTAAACCAACACCAACAAAGCTGAAGACTATTTTCTTCCAAAGAAAACCCAAGCCAGCCTTACAAACGATCATCTAACAGCCCACAGCACTCAACACCTGCCATTGTTATTTGCTTGTGAATCTATTGAGGTCCCACCTAAGACTTCACTCATTTTTTCTCAAGATTCTGCACTTTTACATGCTAATAGATATTAATACCGCAGCCTCTCTTGCAGACTCTTTGGGTACAACTGAGTTTCACTGAATGTCACAATCAGTCTCTATTTCTCCGTTTCCCCTTCAGAGAATCCCACCACTTTCTGCCCTCACCTCTCCTGCCACTATTATTTTCTTGAGCTTAAAGGCTTCAATCTCCCTGTTCTGTTCCATTAATCCACCTGCAGAGAGTAGAGCATCTCATTCTTGGCGGTAGCAGATGACTGCTTTTATGATGGTGGCACCACCTGAGATATAATGAGGCTACAGGTACTTGCAGGAGCCCAACAAAGCTGGTGCCATCAGGGAGAGCTAAAGAACTTATGGAATTGATTTGTAAAGCTAAAATCAGAAGTGAGAATAGCTAAGAATACTACCACATTTTTTTTAAACAAAACCAGGAATTTATAGCAGAGATGGAGCTACTCATGCTGCTGGACTGGGTCTCTGTCAAGAGGGAGAGAGAAGGGAGAAGTTCCTCAGAGCCCCATGATCCAGCAGTGTGAGGAATCTGCCTCTGGCACCTGCTCGCTGCTCTTCTAGGACACACTTGAAATGCCAGCCAGGTAGTTTCTTCCAAGAATGTTTACACGCAAAGGCAAGAGGGTGAGACTTTCTTCCCTCACTGGTAAAGCTGGTGCCTGTGGGATTTTTGATGAACAACTTACGCTGGCTGGACTCAGAATGCAGGCTTCCTGCTACCTTTGGGCAGAGCACTGGCATAGTGCAAAGGGGGCTGCTTCATTAAAAACAGGCAGACAAGGAGCTCCTGGGTACTCCACAAGGCATCTGTGTATCCCCTCTGCACCCCAGCTCTTCCTCCTGCCCTCTCTCATGGCCCAAAGTGATGTGGCTGGGGGGCTGGATCATCAGCTAATTACATCCATTACACCTGTAGCAACGGCCTTTATTTTCTCTTCCTGCTCACCAGACAAAGGGACAACGTGTGACTGCTGCAATACAGTATCTGCCCAGAGAGCATCACTGCTAGGTGAAATCCTGCCTTCCTTTTCCTCCTCATTAAATAAAAAAAAATCAATTAAAAAAAATCTAGACTAGATGGAGAGAAAAACTGTACAACTCTGCAGCCACTGGACAGAGCCTTGCCAAAAAAGACAGCTCCATGTTTTCCACTCCTCTGGCTTCAGATTTCATGTGCTCGCACCAGCTGTACAAATTTCAGTCTGGTCTTTAAGTTTAGGTGACAGGCTGCCTTAGCAGCCCATCTGGACAGCTGCAAGACTGTCCCAAGTGGAAATGAGGGGATTCTGAGCAATTACCAAAATGAGTCTTTAAGTATCGCTCAGAAGTTTCAGGTCTCTTTGAAACCCTCCCCAGAAATTACAAACTAGACTGAAATCTGAAAGGAGCTCAGAAACTAAACTATCATCGTCCAACTTGCACGCACACATGCCTCAGAGCAAAAACCAATGGACTGTTTACTCCAAGCAGCTTCAGTGATACTGGAAAAAACAGCCTTACATGTTTGACAGCTCAGACGCTGAGACTTTTCTCCACAATGAAAACACAGTGCTTTGTATTCACCTCCCTCGGGGAGGTTCATGGAGCTTTGAAGCAGAAGTCTGTATTATTTCTTTTCCTCTAGCTTGAAGTTTGCCTCATGTTTTCCTATATAGAGGATCTTAAAGTAGCCCAAGCATTTCAAAAAGTCTGTACCAAGTCGCAGACATATAATTCTTCTCCATTTCCTGAATGGGAGCAGAGGGACAACATGTGCATATGGGACACTATGGGATTTGTTCATCCCTGTGCTCTCCTGAGACGTAACAGTACTATTGGAACATGTAAGAAAGCTTAACAAAACACTGTTCTCAAGGCTTTTGCCCCATATTCTCCTAGCTGCCCTTAATCTACACACAGACACCAAGTCCTGAAGTGGGAGTTCAGCAGCGGAAGAAGTTGCACTGTCAAAATGTAGCCAAAAAACCTTCCCTTACATGAAGGGAGACCCACATGCTACACTGTATTTGCACCACACTCAGACAGGACAGTGACAAGTGTGATGTATGGCTGTCCAGCAGTATTTATACCCTGGTGACTACTGCAGTATCTGGGTAGTGCAGTATAAATACAGCAGGGTGATAGCCAGGGAAGCCCAAGGAGTGGGTAAGGAGGGCGGGTGGCCAAGGCAGCTGACAGACGTACTGGTCCAGGGCATCTCTGTCAGCTGCCTGCAGACGTAGGTTGCCATCGAGTGGAGGCCAGGAAGGTTAGAAGAACTGATTTTTCTTTTTCCCCCTTTCAGAGCCTGTTTCCCGTGCTTTGTTTGAGCCCACAAGGTTCTTTGTTTGAGCATCTGCTCATGACAAAGTGCATTATTACATACAGTAAGATGAAGCTGGAATTGCTATTCACATCTTACAGAGTAGAGAAAAAACTAGATGTGGGTTTTTCTTACCTAAAATAATTAGCCATGGGACTTTTAAGACAGCAGCTCAAAACATATTTCCATTTAAATATAAGCATAAGCAATCAAAGGAAAATGGAGATGGTTGTATAGGGAAAACTCCTGGGTGTGCATCTTTCAGACACGTTTAGCTTCTTCCCAATGTACATTAAATGGCAAGGACGGTTTAGCTGTCTCTGAACAGGGCCCCTCAGCAGTGAGACCAGTGAGAATTTTGACCTTTGCAAATTGACTTCTTTCTTCTCTATAAATAAATTACAGTCCTTTAGAACCAAATGAAATCCTTCAAATAAAATATAAGCAGGAAAGATTCTCTCATGTAAGGCAATGAGCTAGATTTGGGTTTCCCAATTCTGCTTTTGAGACTCACAGAATGGTATGAGTTTCACAAGAATCTCTCACCTACTAAGGCTCTTATTTGTTGTGAAGAAATTGGATGGTTGCAGCAGCTTACATCCTCGCTGTGACTTGAGCTACATCTGCAAAAGTCCAGCCAAAACACGCTGTTACAACTCACAGGATCTCGTCCAAATGTGACTCCTTTTCCAGCACGGTCCAGAACCCTCTCTCCTGGCTAATTTGGCGCTCCAAGTTCTTCTGTAAGACATTAACAAGGTGGGTCCAATCAAGGCCAGCTTTATTCAAGACCTTGGCTTCACACTGTATCAACAGCAGCGATTTTGGGAATAACTCTTTGACACATACCTCCTGTATCAGCTTGTTAATACAAGAGCTTCCTAAGGCCATGGGTTTTGATCATGAAAGATCTGATGAAGCTATCCTATAGGTAGGGACACGTATCAGTCTTGAGGAGCTGACTGTACCCCTGTAAGAGCAATATGCCAACCTGTCTTATCTAAGATTTCCTTTTTCCTCCCCTGCTGATGTGTATCTCAGTGGCATGTGTAGCCCTGAGACAGCTTCAATATATTTTATTACTATGTATTTCTAATGTTGAAGGAAACCAGAATTTAAGAGCAGGATAAAATCATATGGTGTTTTCTGGTGTTGAGCAATTGAATTTGCAAGGAGGACAGTTTACACTCCATGCACTTCAGGTTGGAAAGGAAACTTTCAGCATGTGAACTACATTCTGTAGCACCGAGCAGCCAGTCGAGTCTGCTTCTCACTGTGCAATGAAACACAAATCCACAAGCAGAATTCATCACTCATCACCCCAATAAGCAGTTTTCACCTTCCATCCCAAGAAGCAAAGCACAGTGCTGATGGGGGCTACTGCCACCTCAGTTATTTCATATAACCATGAGATAAGACAAAAAAAATCAAAGTGACATTTTCCTTCTTGGCACCAATGAAATCACCTCCTCACATCCCTGTATTTGACTCCGCTTTTTTTTCTGGAAATGCTGCAAGTGTGATCCCTACTTGTATGTCAGTGAGGCAACTGCAAGGTATGCTACATGTGCACCTCACCTTTGATGAACGGTATTATGAACATGCATCTATTATTATTATGCTACTTTACCATTGGCAAAACATGCCATGGGTTCAATGGTGCCCAGCTTCTCAGGGGGTCACAGTTTTTGTTCAATCTAGATTGAATTGTAGCAACACATACATACACACACTATATATTTTAAGTCAGTTTGAAAAATGTTCATCAGTTTGAAAAAACATCCCATAGAAAAGTGTAAAATCAGAGAAATGCCAAGAACTAAATATGGCCAATGAGAGCTCCCAAATTCCAGTTCCAGGTATTATATCTTTCTTATGGTTTCTCAGAATTTAGAAAGAAAGAGATCTTCTCTATTTAGCAGATGTGCAAGTTGACTTTTGGAGTTTCACAAGGAGATTCTTCATCTATAACATGGCCCTCATGCTTCTAAGAGTGTCCTCCACTCTTTTGCAGAACCGGGTCTGTGTCTGAAATCTCAATCTCCTTAATTCTCCCTCTTCAAAACCGACCAATACTCCATTTCCCTTTGGCCAGATATTCTCTGATTTCTCTTGGGCCACAGGCAAATTTTCACTTTGTTCAAGCACGGCTTATATTTCAGCCCTCAGTGCAGCAGAATACAAGGGACTTTTAATTACTTTTGCCCACCTGCAATGAAATCAGATGAGTGGCTATACTTGGAGCACATCCACGGTGCTGACAAGGTCTGAGTGACATGCACTTTGCAACAGATAGAGCAAACCCTAACTTGCTGCAAGGTAACATAACCAGAGCTGTTGGCCGCCTAGCTGCAAATAAGCCCAACAGTCTGTCTTCCTTGCACAGTTTCTTGTCTTCAGTTTAGCCAAGAGGGAAAGCATTTTTGCTGCTAAGTGAAACCATGACCCGAAAGCTGTACTTTTGCCCACTTCAAAACAGAGCCCTCCCACTCTGCCAAAGTCACACTGGCAAGAACACACCAGAACCAGCCCACCCGGTCACTCGCTACCTGACTTGTTTATGCCAATCAGTTGGAGGATTTTAACACTGGAGTTAAGTTTAGCTGCGCTGGTTTTTGAGGGCTAATTATAACAGGCGAAGCGGGGTGAGATTGCAGCTATGAAAGTCGCAGCGTAAATAAAAGACCCTGGCGGGCTGGCTGCTATGTTGGCACAGGACAAACATGTATGTCACGTGGAATCCAAGCGCAGCTGTTGCAGCCCATGCTACAATAAATAGCCATGGGAAAGCCACACGGCCATGCGGGATTTTTTATTACCACCTACTGTGCTACTTGGCTGACTGTACGCACTCGCAAAAATGGGCCTACCTGCAGTTTATGCATATGGCAGGACACTGCTGCTGTGTTTTGAAGGCTTGAGTGAGAGCACAGCATGACTGTCTGCCTCTCCCAACCATCCTGCTTCCACAGAACCCTACCCACATTGCCTACACATGATTTCCTGCTCAGAAAAATCATGAGAACACTTGTTCTCGTGTCTGTGAGCAGCTCTGCATCGAGAGGAGAGGACGCTGTGTGTGAAAACCAGACCACAGCTCCTCCCTGCGCAGCAATGCCCAGCACAATACATGCAGCACCGCATCTCACAGCACTCACAGATGGAGAGAGCCTCAGGTAAGGCTGAGCTCGGGAGAGGATCTCTATTTATAACCTGAGCCCTGGGTGCTAATGTGACAAAGTGTTGGTTTTTAGAGTAGCTGAAATGCCTCAACACAAAGTGGAAGATGAAACCGCTGATGGCGTGCAAATGGTCATTCATGCCATTTGCTGGTAAGAGAAGAAGTGATCGGTACTCAGGATTTGCAGTGCATTGAAAACCAGCTAAACTGATTAGGGTCCGTGAAATACTAATCATAAAGCATCTGCATCCTTTCTAAGATGAGGTTTTTACCCTTTCTAGAAAAAAATAAATGTCCTGCCATAGGGCATATGCAGCTTTAAATTAGCAACTGGCAATGAACTGAGCTTTTGACAAGGCTGTGGAAAATGCCTGGCATCCATAACTCCAGCAAGATGCCTTCTGGGTGTCTGTTACACAGATGTGAGCAGCAAATTAACCCTTGTTTCCCCTGCAAGGAAAAGGCATTACAATCACAATCATTACCCTTAGAAAGTAAAGGCCCAGATTCTTGGTATCCTGCTTATTCAGACACCCTAACATGCAAAATTATACAACATTCAAATGCTACTGATGTAGCACAATTTTATTTGAGCTCCTTTTTACTCAGCTCTCAGCATTTCACACGTGGTTTATCCCTGTATCCCTTTGTAGCTGCATAAAGGGACAGGGCCATCAAGTTTGATAGTGTAGACACACATTTTATGCTATCTGAACCCAGAATTTAAAGCTGTAACAGTCCTGCTTAGAGAGAACAACTCTGCTGTCATACGGGAAGCTTTAAAGAGACTCCAACCATTTCTGAGGAGACCTGAAAAACGTGTTGAAGGATTCGAGCACACGTACACGTGCACCAAAGAGTGGATTGAGAAAGTTCCTAGAAGGTTTTCCTTGTAGAATTGAAAGTGGGAACATGCAATCTTCACGTCATTATCTATGCTATTAAATCTGTGGAAACTGAACCACGTGCAACAACACAGCTGTTCAGCTAGTGGCATTTAATCTCCTACTATCATCTCAAAATATACGTGCTCCTGCTCTTGGTACTGACACAGCAAGCAAAGACCAGGAAAAGAAAAGGCAAGAGTCAGGGGAAACTTCCTTCACTGATCTCCGTGTCCCTGTTTAAGTTCACAGATCGGAAAAATATCCTTCCTACTTTCCTCTAAAAGGGCAGCTGTATTTCCTAGAACAGATCAATCAGGAGACAGTGTAGCGAGGTTAGAAGTGCTCACTGTGCGTGGTCCTAAATGTCACACCTTCAAGAGGGTGGAGAATGCGAAGTTGGTTGGTTTTGTTTTTAATTAAGAGCAGAGCCGAGAGACTTAAAAAGATGAATTACTAACAGAATATCTCTGGGGTTGCCCATGTGAGCATATTTGCAGGTGGTGGGGCTGTGTCCACCCTAGCTTGGAGGGAATCTGCAGCAGTGAGGGAGGATGTGGCTTCTGGCATCATCTGCTGTACCTGGGTGGATGTTGTTCTCACTGTGTTCTGGAGAATGAGCCCCGATCCTGACAGAGCTACAGTGATCTTTGAATTCTTCTCAATCTCATTTCCCCTAAGTACCCTGGCAACTTCTCATCCTTCTCCTCCCCTCCATTCTGCCCTTCTTGTCTGAATAGATCACAGATGAAGTCAGGTTAGTTGGCATCATTTGTGTGTTGAAACTGGCAATAAATAAATATAACTCAGGCATTTCCAGCTCTATGAAGGAAACTCATTACTATGTTGCTACTTAGTGCATCAGGTGTCTTCCAGCAAAGCAAACGCTATGACTTGTTTTCAATAAGCGCTCCAAGCTCAAAGCAGCCAAGTTAATTGCAGAAGGCATTGGTGTGCATACTGTGTGTGAACACACTGGAAGGATTAGCACACAGTTCCTGTAATGGATTTTCCTTTAGCATTTGTTTGGGTGGTTCAAAGCTGTCTGCTCAGATTATTACTAGGTGAGGTGAAAGAGTAGATGGAAAAAAATAAATAGAATTTTCTCTTTTTTCCTGCCAAGTTCTGTAAAGTATCTGGAGTTATTTAAGTGCACTTCTGCGGCACTCATGCCTCTTAATCAACTTTATTAGTTGCACAGCTCTCTTAGCCAAATACTTCTTTTATTACATTAATACGTCTTGGAGCCCAGGCACGGAATTACACTTATCTGAATAGATGATGATGATGACTTACTCAACTAAATTCTGAATAAACTGACATTATTTAGGCAGTTGCTCTGCTAAAACATGAAAACCTGGAAGAACCGTTGTAATGGCAGGATCTGATGGCCTGCAGGACCCAGGTGATTCAATCTCACCCAGAGATCCAGCAATTTCTGCCCAAACCCAGGCATGTCTTCTCCAAATGACCTGTCCTAACAGTAAGCACCTGGCAGCCTGTCAGACCTGGCAGCTGCAATGGGAAGCGTCAGTGAAGTTAAAAGTCTGCCTGTAATGATGGAATTCTGTAATACCCTAGAGTGACAAGAAATAAATACATAAATAGCAGTATCATTATTGACTTTACCCTTCCCATTTTGCTGGCCGTAGCTTTCTTTCTCTTTAATTATGACCTGGAATTAAAATGATAGTTTTTTTGTTTTTCTTCTTTCTTTTTCACCTATAAGAAGACAGCCAGTTCCAGAAGATTTCAAAGCACTGTTATTGAATGGCATCACACTTTCTGCTTTATGATCACTGAAAGGTGTGAAGAGGCAGAAAAGAAAACCCTGTGCTAATTTTCAGACGCTTTGTTCTGCTGTTCCTTTCAGGGCTGCACAGCAAGTGTTGGAGCACTGCTGCTACCTACAGGTCTGCTCTGTGCAGCGCTCAAAGCCAACACTAATGCAATGCGTGAAGATTTTGTGCTTGGGAAGAGACCTACACCCCGACACTACAGCCTGTTGGCTTTTGTGAAATGTGAACTGGCAATGTGGAGCCTTCCTGCCTTGTGGCTAAAGCATGTAAGAAAAACCAAACCTGCATAGACCCGATTAAACAGAAGGCAGATCCATGCTGCATGACAGTTCAGTTTCTACTTTCATTTCTTTCTGTAAACAAAGAGGAAATGTTGCACTCCCAGATGTAATGTAAGAGGAAGCATCTGCACCGAGAGGGGAACCCTCACCCACCACAGCCACCAATGCACAGAATATGCAGGGGGACTGGAAAATACCTTCTGGTATGAAGGCTGAAATGTTAAGATAACCTGTGATATAATTAGAACTTGCTAAAATTTAGTTGTGACTTGTCACTGTTTGGAATTTATGTCATCTCTTTTTTGTCTTTTTAATTCTCTTACTCTCTTAGTAACACAGGCAAACAAGATAACCTGAAGTGGACTCGGCAGAAGCATTACTGAAAACAAAGTAAGCAGCTTTCAGAATAGGAGACCAAAACAAATATAAGCAAACCATGGAGATGTCAAAAGCTCCTATTTATCTGAAAGTCATAGACTTCAGGATCAAATTACCAGAGAGAATATTAGATCATAGGCTTTAAGAGATGGAGGAAGGGACAAATGCAGGCAGAGGTAGTAAGGGAAGGAAAAGTTAATTGATGAAGTTGTCTATAGCTGAATGCTTCGTTGACAGTATGAATGGTCAGGCAAAGGAGAAGAAAATCCTGCAGCCAGGGAAAGCACGATTAGAAACTGCAAACTTCCTAAGTTTCCTATTGCTGTTTCTAAGAGATAACCAGCGGGATCTCTCTAAAATTCACGCGGAGAAGAATGACAAGTCGCCGTAGAAACCAGTTATCGCCAAACACGCAGCTACCAGCGTGAAACAGCTCAGGAAACTGAGGGCTGAACGGTCGCAGCGCTGTAGTACAGCCCGCACGGAGCCGCCCCGCTCCGGCCCTCCCCGAAACGATGCGGCCGCTGAGGGGCCGGCACCGCCCGGAGGCACCGCCCGCACTTACCAGCGCCACACGGAGGCGGCCGCGGGCACGAGGTGTCACCGGGTGCGACGATGACCGAGGGCCGGGAGCCGGCCGCTCATCTGGACGAGGAGCTGCGGGCGCTGGGGTAAGCGGCGGCGGCGCGGGGGTCCGCACCGAAATGGCGTCCATGTGCACCCCGACCCGCGACCGGGGGGCGGCTGAGGGGCGCGGGGATCCCCGCGCAAAATGGCGGCCGCGGGGCAGCCGGCCTTAGTTCTGGCTTCGTTCGGAACGGCCGGGGGTAAACGGACGGCGGCGTGTTATAACGAGCGCCCCTCAGGGCTCAGCCCCGGGACGGAAGGCTGAGGATGCTGGCACGCCGCAGGTGTGAAGTATAAACTATTAGCAAAACAGGCAGGTGCTTCAAACATAACCAGGGGGCTGTGGCTCCTCCAAGATGTGGCAGATTCCCCTCCATCAGGGAGACCTTTCTTGTGCTGTTCTTCCCATGTGAGACCAGGGAAGGGAATTTTTTGGGGGGCATTGGCCACCTGCTCATCCAGCATCCAAGGCAGCACCTCCAGAGCTGGACCGCCTTCTCCAGGCGTGCTGGGCCCTGGTCAGCCAGCAGCACAGCCCGGGGGGCAATAAGCTGTTCCCTGGCTTCAGCTGCAGGCACCCTGGGAAGGTGCCACCCTCACCCCAAAACAAAGCCCAGCAGCAAAAAGAAGCCGCAGGTTGCTGTGGGTCCAGCTCCCTTCCCACCACTGGCCAGGTGACTTGGCTCGCCCACTTGCCAGCTCCAGATAGTTTTGCTTTCCACACCCAGAAGGCTAGCAGAAGTTTTTCCACAGACAGCATTGTCACAGAGGGGAAGAAGTAGAGGGTGGGGAGCAGCACTGCACAACCAGGAAGGGAAGGGTCTGTGGTAGCAAAGATCTTCACTTAGTAAAGATCTTCACTTAGTGAAGAGCTTGGGCTGCAAAGAGTTGGAATTGCCATCTCCATGCAGCTTATCGTTTTCCATATTTGAAAGCACCTGTTAATGAAGTGGCTGTTGTTGAAGCATCTAACAATGAGGTAAAGTCACTTTTGTAATGGTAGCCAGTGTGCGTTATTTGCATTCCCTGCATAGCTGTAAGATTTCTCTCATGAAAAAATAAAAAATTCAGGGGAAAAAAAAGGTTGAGTTGCAACTGCTATGAAAAATGTGGTTCCAAATTGCTAAACTTCTGTTCATTTAGACTAGATGGCTTGAGATTATCTAAACCAGTGAGCTATGCTCATCGATTGCTTTGCTTGTTTCAATGTTGATCCTAATTGATGGGCCCATGGGATTGCAGCTCAGTGTGGTACAAGGAAGAAAAGACAACTCAGTGAGAAAGCTACCCAGATCCATTTTTAAGCTGAAGCTTATTTATTTTATTTCTGCTTTAGAGGAAAATATACACTTTTCATCCTTCTACAAAGTACCAGCCATCCCCTTAATACAATGCACTGAACTAAATGAACTAAAACTGAACAAGCAATTCCAAGCAAGGACTCCCTACAGATGACTAGATAAAACCTTTTTTTTCTAGCGTGAAGTTGAATTTTATTTATTTACTTATTTATTTTTTAAAGAGGAAAAAATCTCACAAACCTAACACGGTCTAAAAGATATCAATGGAAGTACTTTTTCACTCCCCAGACATTAACATTCAATATTTTCCCCCCTTAACGTTAGTCTCTGGTGCTATGACAGTGATGGGCTCCCTTATATCCGACATAGTATCTAGCACAACCGAGTCTTAGTTCCAGTGAGGAATATATATCATTGCCATAGTAAAGACCAACAGAGAAAGGACTCGTTCAAATGGGGAGCAGCTTTGATGCTTGTCTGTCTATTGGGGCAAACTGAAGTGGGTTATTTTAGACCTTCTGTTTCGCTGTGCAGAATTCAAAGAAGCTGGAGGAGGTTTGAAGAAGTGTGATAAGGGAAGCGTTTTAAGGGGAAAGATATGGGTGACAGAATAATCTCAGTTTACCAGATCAGCTGGTTATCAGGACGGAAAGTTGACGGCCATGCAGATAGGTTTTGTACTATATACTCATCTGACACTCTGCTGGGCTTGGAGGATCTGGTATTTGCTGGGCTTGTCTAGATTGAATTACATTGTAATTACTGCTTAGTTGAGAGCAAGGCAGGAAGGAGAATGATAAAGTCAATATACTCAAATCCTCATCTTATTTTGTCCTCATTAGGAGTATACCATCCATCACTAATCAATGGAAAAAAATTAACAATCCAAGTTATCTTTAGGAGTAATCCTAGTCACCGAGAGATCTAGGCATATCTACAGCTGGTTTATCAAGTTGTATCACTGCTTTCAAGAGCCTCAGTATTTATTAACGTGAACTTTTGGGGCCTTTCCATGAAAACAAAAGATTTCAAGTGTGATGGAGTTGGCGTTTTTCTTCCCTGTTTTAAACTGTTCATTCGCTCATGCTGTCTGAGGGAAGATGGTACCTTGTTTATTGGGAGCCCTCTGCACTGTTTGAGAGGTTTAGTGGTCAGATAGTCAAACTCAAAGGGGAAATCCAGAATACTGTCAGCATCGTTGTCAAGGTGTTCATAGGTGGAACCACCACCGAAAGGAAGATCAAAATCAAAACACTTGTTAAAAAACACATTACCTCATTAATTACTTCTCTAAGTGTACGGACTCTAAAAGGGAGCTTTGAAGCTTTTCAAGAGATATGTATATTGGTTTAAAGGAGAAAGAAACTGACATGATTCTCCTTATGAGGTCTGCATGGATGACTGGAGTCAGCCCTTTTTCCAGTTGCATTTATTACTAAAATATTTTCTATTTCAGCATGAACCTCATGTAGCTGATCACATATAACATGAGTTCAGAGAATTCCTCATTGTATTCCTTGTACTTGTGCAAGAGATGAGAATGTGGACTGTCTGGTCATCTGTGTAATTGCAGGCTGGTTTGGTAACATACCTTCAGTCTCAACATGGCTTTGGTGATACTAGTGAATTTTCTGTCTTTCAGGAAAGAAAAGATGGGGGGAAGAGGAAAAGTTCTTGTAGCTTTCTTCTCTTTGTAATTTCAGTGTTCTTTCTCATCTCTTGTAGCACAGATTTTATGCTTCTCCTGGTTTGACAATACTGCAACAGGTAGCATTTGTGTGACTGAACAGTGCTCTTCATACTTTGCTTTAGTAAGAAAATAAATTATATCACAGGCCTAAATCAGATTATGATAAAATTCAGTTCTGGGTTGAGGAACTGATATGAGCAGGACAGGGCAAGTGGTCAGAAGATTTCTTTCCTTTATCTGTATCTCTTCATGTAAACAAGAGCAAAATTAAAACGGTTAGAAAGTTGGCAAAGAAAGTGGGTAAGAATCAGAACAAAGTCGGTTGAGAGAGTGGAGAGAGAAAATAGAAGTGAAAAGCAGAAGCTGAACTAGAAAAAACCTGCAGATAGAAGACATGAATGTTAAGGTTGGATGCACTGAAGTCACTTCCTTGTATTTCTCTGTTTAATTATTGTTCCTAAGACCTGGTATCCTTTCAGTCCAACAAAGCACTTCACATGGGTGCGTGATTAGGTGTAACACGTTGAAATACTAAATTTCAGTGTGACACAGGGAAGGGATCTCTAAAACCCACCATTTTTGGTTGCCTGCCACCTATAACTCCTCTTGGCATTCCCACCCTTTTCTAGGTTCTCTTGAACTGTCATAGAATCATTAAGGTTGGAAAAGACCACTAAGATCTTCTAGTCCGGTTGTCAACCAATTACAAGCGTCATGTGCAGCCAAATGAGATAAATCAAGTCCAGTGTCCTGCTCCTTAAACTAAGAATGGGAATACTTCATTAAGACAGGTATATAATTTATTAAGAAAATTCAACTTGCTATGGTAGAGGATACTTTTTATACCTTGGAACATGCCAAACCTTCCAATATCTTCCACCAAAGGAAAAAAAAAAAGGATTAAATAGCTGTTCTGAATAACATAGGGATGAAGTCCTATTGAGAACACTTTTAGATCACATCCACTTGCTGAAGAACTTAAGATCTTTGTTCCCTTTTAGAAGTAAATGAGAAGTGACATGTTTTGCTGTGTTTCTGCTTGGCACCTGCAGCCTAGGCAGTCACAGTGCTGTCCACAGGATAACCCAGCTGAACATTGAGAATCCCCTTCCTGTTTCCAAGAAGGAACTCTGAAATCTCTGAAATCTCTGAAAAAGACAGTTTGATCTTTTACAAGAGTGAACCAAATGTACAGAGCGTCAAACTCCATCTGGGTTGTAACTACTTAAAAGCATAATCAGATAAAGGCACACAAAATGAGCCAAACATCTGCCTACAGCTCTTATCTGATAGCGAAACATACATCAGTGAGGCATCACTTCAGACATGAAAAACAAATGGCAACCAAAACTTCTTGCTGTGCTTACTACTGTTGCTTGGTATCTTTAATTCTTACTATGAGGAAAAGTGAGTGATTCTACTGGATGTTCAACAATATGCATACAGAACTGAACTAGAACAGGGTCAGCCAAATCCATCAACACTTACTCTTAGGTCAGCCATAGATGGGTGTGTTTCTTGTGTACTCCAATACTGTTAAAAATCGAATCCTCCTGATGCTGGCTGTAACATCATTCACCAGCCCCTATTTACAGGGGCTGAAGTGTTTTAGAAGAAATATTGGTATGGCTCACAGAATCACCAAGGTTGGAAAAGGTTTCCAAAATCATCCAGTCCAACCATCCACCTATCACCAGTGTTTCCCACTAAACCCTATTCCTCAGTACAACATCTGAACACTCCTTGAACACCTCCAGGGACAGTGACTCCACCGCCTCCATGGGCAGCTGTTTTGCCAATAGCTTTACTGGAAAAGGCAGATACCGTGTGTAAAAACTGATCTGTAGGGGACGTAGGAATCACAGTCCATTTTATAAAGCTGATTGACTTCTACTTTAAATTCTTCATAAGAAAACTTCTTGGGAATAAGATAACAGCACACTTATAAATGATCTTCCTTATAAAAATGACCACTTACAAATTCTCTGAGTGTTTCCTTCTCACAGAAGTGAGAGAAAACACATTATGAGGTTGCACTCAAAACACAATGTCATCTTCCCAGCTGTACAGCCTGCCTACCCTGCGTGCCAATACGATCCTCATTGCATCAGAACAGATCTGACCTTTGACTGTTACTTACTTGGGCAGTTAATCCTAAAGCAGATTTTGGCTGACAGGTGTTTCAGAGGATGACAGTTTGATCTTTAAATACTTATTATTTTATTCTACTGTGTAGATGGTCCACAGAGCACGTTCTAGAGCCAAAGCAGCTATACTCTCCTTGTATTGAGTTTCACATGGATCTTGTCTTCCCCACAGGGTGGAAACAGTCCGAAATCTCTCATAAAGCCATTTATCAACCAGATGGCCTTTCAGATAGGCAGCCATCTAAATTCAGAGGTAAACATTTGTGGGAGATGCCATGATAAGTGGCAGCTTCTGATGAACAGAAAAGGAAAGAAAAAAGAGTGTACAGTTACACATCATTTCAGTTTGAAGACTGTTGCAATATGAACACCAGAACGTGCTGTGATCCAACATCTGCTGTCAGTCAATCTGAAGATCAAGAGCTGAAATAGCGATGAGTTTGTCCTCACAGTTACAGGCACAGTTTTTAAGAAAGAGGATAGGAAAGCAGCACCACTCCCATATGGATGAAGGGAAGGGTATTAGTGGTACCGCATTCTCTCCTTCTCTACCAGAAACTCTGGTGTGTGTACTGTAGTCGTTGTTAATATACGCCCACAGCCTCTTTTAGAGAATTAGGACTTTAGCTTTCCATAGCCACATCCCTTTTTTTTCTGTGACCAGTCGCAGGAGTGGTTCTAATGAGATCCTTCTCTATTGAAAGGAATAAGACATTTCTGTTCCAAGTCAGCCTGGACAGAAATGAGGCTGTAAGAAGCACTGTGTGCTCTTCATCACATTCTTTTTTTCTTTTCCTCCAGAACATTCCATGTGGATTCCTCATGGAATTTTTCATACATAGAAATATATGAAGTTTAATGAAGCAAGTGTTCAGTGCTTTGTTGCATTGCTCAGATCACATACAGCTGAGTGACAGTGATGGCAAGGTTTCCAAATTCTCACTCCAGATTCTGCTGACTTACCTTCTCCTCTCCTTCATTCCTTCCTCCAAAAAGGTTGTGCTTCATATGGAGGTGTCAGTCTAAGCATATCTGCTTAATTGCAGATAATAGCTGTGCAGATGAACTGAGTTGTGGAAAATAGAGTGTGGGAGGAGATTTTTTATGGTGTTTTTTTTCCCCCTCCAAGTGTTCCTTGTTTGCCCCAAAAGAGGAAACGTACTGAAGTGTATAGATATATCAGGAAGTAGAGATTCTGAAATTAGACAAAGGGTCCTGCATATCCCCAGAACTGCTTCCACCTTATTAGAGAACATCTGGGTAATTTCTTGGTACATGCACAGTCGGCTCTTTGTAAATACGGAAGAGCATAATTTCATAGTTACAACAAAGACCATTTTGTAAGCTTGTCAAAAGGAGGCTGCTGAAAGGGGCACAGTTCTTTGCAACTTGTGTTTGCCTCTTAGAAGAATAACTCAGTTGTGGCAGAATTAGCTCCAGTGCTGCTTCTTTCTCTGACTCAGTTCCAAAACTCAGCAGAAACCATCAGCTAAGAACAGAGTGAATGATGCTTTAAATGCCTTGTGTCTTCCCAGGTGGTATCATTATAACCTTACTCGACACGCAGCAGAAGCCCTGCTTCTTTCCAATGGGAAGGATGGAAGCTATCTCTTGAGGAAGAGTAACGAAAGGGAAGATTTGTATTCCCTCTCTGTAAGGTAGGGTCTGAACAGAAGCATCTATCTTATGGTACCTACCTGATGCTACACAGCTGGCACTTCAAAGATCTTGCACTTAACTCCCATGTATGTTTGCATCTCATGTACTGATATGACCTTCAGATTTCATTCTAGAACCCAAACTATTTGAATATACGTTCCTAGTGATCTAGTTCTGTTGAATGACTTTAGAATAAAATACTCTCAACATGCACTGGATTTGGAAAGGGCTCTCATTTATTCCAAAATATGAACTATTATTACTGGAAAAAAAGATTGTTTTGTGAATTGGTATAAATATTCTGTTTGTATTGTAAAATTCTGCATAACACTAACGAGAGCTTAAAAAACACCTGATAGATGTCAAAAACTTATACAGTGAAGAAAGAGTCATAAATAGTAAATTTAAGAATTAATTGATTATAACTTCACAGTTTCTGGATCACTGAAACTGTTATCCAGATAGTCCAGTGATTTGCTGGATGGTTTTATTCCTCCAGTCTGTTCTAAGGCTTGATTTTTAGCCAGCAGCGTACAGATTCAGGTAGTATTTAGTATTTCCCCAGTTACAGAAATAGGGCTGTTGAAATCATCAGAATTTCAGCACTTTATGTCAGCTCAGGACACAACCAGTACAAAGCACACTTAGCCTGTCCTGAGTAGTTCACTGCTGAATCATGTTGGAGGAATCCTTAAAAGGTCAAGAAGCAGAGAAGCCCCAGTGTTTTATGCAGACAACATGAGATACATGTGCATTAGACACACAAAGTAGTTGCTGTGTGTCAGCTGCATTGAGGTAACCAGCCTTAAATACATCCATAACCTTTGGCAATCATATGATATATTAAATCTCTGGTGAGTGTTTAAGCTATTGCATTCATGCTCATTTCTGCCTCACTGGGCCTTGAAACTACAGCTTTGGTGAATCACATAACTTTTTAAACTAAAATCACTTGGATACACAGTGATGCTGGTTATTCACAACCCTCGTAGGTGGGAATGTAGCATAAATTGTTCTAATAGGAGATGAAAGATGAAGTGTTAATGAAAATATATTTGCTGTTTTAACAAGTTCTAGGCTTATAATACCTAGAGAATTCTACTTTGGACCAGTTTTAATCTGCTATACAGCTCTTGTAGTAAGGATCAAGAGTTGCTCACTCACTGTATGCAGAGAATTCCAGACCTGAGTCTGGAGGTTGGTCTCTTTCTCTGTTAAACTGGTTTCATGGTGGTACAGCTCCCTAGAAATACTAATCATTGTTTTAAGATGTTTCATTTATTTATTTTCTGCTGTAAGTATAATTTGCTTTTTGAATTTTTTTTTGTTTTAAAGCTTCATTTTGGAACAAGCGATCCAGTTTTGTTCTGATGTCTTACAGGAAGAGCCATTTTAGAAATTATAGCTTTCATTTTCTTATCTCCTAAAATTCCTTTACTTCCCTTTTTACCTCTCAAGAAACTCCACCAGTCATCATTGTCATTTGTAAGAGACAGCCCTTGGGGTTTTAGCTGACAGCTGTAAGAAGAGGACAAGGAGAGAGATCACGTACTGCCTGAGACCCTATCTCCCAGCTGTATTAGCCAACTTTAAAAAGGAACTGGAGTAGAAGGAAATGGAGTAGAAATCGCTCTAATTGCAACATTGTATTTCCTGTAAAATTAAATGAAAAGGTGAAATGAAAAGACCCTGTAATTGCAACAAACCATTGCAGCAGCTATTTGTTAGCTAGAGAGTCAGCACTTGACTAGCAGGCATTGTGTCTGAGCTGATGGTAGGACAATGCACAGGAGAGATTATTAGGCACGTTCTAACTCCTGTTCAAAGAGAAATACCAGTTTGAAATTATAATCTTCTGTAAAGTGCCAAAAAACATTAGAAAAGAGTTTGTAAAACCCCCTTTCTTCACAAAATTTGTCAGAATATTCACTACATGCATTTTTCCTGAGCCAGACTTCTCTCTGGACCACTTTGGATGCAAGTAATATTAACGGAAGTCAACTTTTCACAGAAAAGATGCTTGCTCTGAGCGCTTCACTGACTTCTGACATCAAAATAAGTGCCCTTCCAGGAAGTGAAGCCTTGCACACTTCTCTAAATATCACCAGCTTGCATAAACAAATGTTGTTACTTCTCTGACAGTAAAAGAACCCTGATTCATATTTGACAGAGCTCAACCCAGTGCAACCCTGAGGAAAGAGCTGATAAACTGTAAAGCCTTTGTTGTTCAAATGAAGCAGAGAGTGAGACTGCAGTGACACCTGAAAAGTAAAGCAAGTACTTCAGATAGTAGAGACAAACCATCAGGACTGAAGACAGATTAAAGAAGATCATAAACCTGCTTACACAGAAACCTGAAGATCTTGTTTATAAGTTTTCTTACTGATTTGTGACAAGATTGACTATCTTGGTCTTTTGTGGCTTTTGCTACCCTCATCTGTTAAGCAGCAATCATGTTTTCTTATTGAGTCTGATTCTCAGATGCGTTGACTATGAGCCGTGTTACTGCTAAGACTGATTTTGTGTTAGATTTTCTGTAGTAGAAGCTACTGTTTGAGGGTTTTACATGCCAACTGTCCTTCACAAGTCCTCTACAAGTTTTCCTTTTCTGTTGCAGGGGTAAAGATTCTGTGAAACATTTTCACATTGAATATACAGGAACCTCACTCAAATTTGGATTTAATGAATTTTCCAGCTTGAAGGAATTAGTCCTGCATTTTGCAAATCAACCTTTAATTGGAAGTGAAACAGGTAAGTAGAGCTCTGCATTTTCACAAACATACTTGTAGGCACGCTTTATACAGATCTGAGTAAAAGGAGTTTTTGATGCATTATAAGGCAGAAATGTAAGTAAAGTGTACCACTAAAGAAATTCCTGAGATATTTAAGATATCCCACTTCAAAAACACTTTCAAGTATGCAAAGTACATGCAACCTTTCTGAGTTTTTGCTAGTTGGGAACATGGTGCTTTCTCTCTGAGAACCCAAGGAAGCTGTTGAAAACACACATGTAATGGATGGAGCTGAACCTTCTTATCAAGGACAAAACCAAAGCAGAATGTTTAGCTAGTGAGAAAAACACGCATTTGTGCATAAAGTTAAAATCTTCCAAAAAGAATAAGTGGAAAAAGAACCTGAAATTGTTTTGCTCCACCATTCTTCAGTCAAGTAAGTGATATGCTCCACTTTCCCGCAGGAAACGTGCCCTTTGTTATCTCTCTTTCTGTTTACAGCATTTCAGCCTGCTGATCCCATCCCACCATCACATGAATTAGAGAGAAAAGCACAGGTTTCATGAGCAGCCAGCATGCTACCTGAGTTAAGACTTAAACTCAATACAGCCAGGCTGGGACCCCACAACAAGTAGATGTGTATTAGCACAGAAGTGCCAGTTTCACATTTAGCTTCAAAGGCAAGAGCTGGCAATCAGTCAGTACAAGTTAGTGTCAAAAATGTTAGTATCCCATGGAAAAAATGTATGCAAATAATTCATACATAATTAGTAACACTGTGAAAGTGACCAGCTAAATGCTGGTCACGTGCAGTAGCTGAAATACATCACACAGTAAATAAACACCAGCATTCTTCTAACACAAGTGGATCATAAGCGTTAAATTTGAAGGTTGCTTTATAAAATATTTTACAAATATAAAGCAGTGCTACACTCAATATTGCACTCTGTATTTCAGAGCATTAAGTTTTTTTTTGTTTTTTTTTTTTTAAGTGTGCTTAGTACAGTTTGTATTTGTACTCTTTGCACCAATAAGAAATGCTTCCTGCAAAATCAGACATGCACCTACAGGCCTAACTCTGTAGAGATTCCAGATGACAAGGCTGTACTTCCCCATTCCATCACTACACGTATTACAGACATTGGTAAATGAGGCTTGGGTGTTACACAGTCTGTATGGACAGGATTGATACTTCTGAACAAACGGCTTACTTGCCACTTTAAAGCTCCTAACTGGATTCTGCTAGCTCTGTGAAACCTCTAACATAAGTTGAACACACTACACAGCAGGAAAAGGGCATTTGAAGAACATGTCAAGAAATCCTCTACCTTCACTTGTTAGTAGAGAAGAAGAGAACGACAACACACTGTGGGATGATAACTGATATGTACTAAGAAGGGGGCAGGGGCTCATCAAAGCCCATTCTCAGCTGAGTGTCATCATGGCAAACTGACCAGTTCAACACAAGAACATACAGCAGGCTTGCCAAAGAGCCAGCAGAAGTCAGATTTCTTAGGCCACACTTCCTTTCAGTGAAAAGAAGCTTTCTCTGTGCAAGTCTTCATTGGCTCAGGCATGAGCAGAAAGTAGTTGGACCAGTTTTTCTTATCCATTGTTATCCTTACAAACAATTTTATAGAGAAAGACTGAGGTCAGGAATGAGAGCAAAGCAAGATAGCATGAATACTTTTCATCCCCACCTTTCTTATGGACAGGGTTTGATAAGACAGCAACAGTGAGGTAGAACATGTAAGAATTTTCACCATCTTCCATCCACCTTTTGTCTCACTGCCACTAGTTGTGTATCTGAATGAAGACATACACCAGGCTCTTTTTGTTCAGTACTTAAACTTTAAACTGGTCTGTAGAGCACAGCAGTTCTTTTGTACTGGGACAGCTGCAGGATTGTGCTTCCAGGCCCACATGCCTCATCTTACTACAGTTTTGTTTGCCACTCCACACTGCTACACTAACATTCTTTTCTGCATACAGTTCCTCCTAAACTAGCGATAATTAAAAGGAAATTGAGACTGCTATGTTCTGTTTCCTGGACTGACAAGCTGAATCTTTTCACTAAGTCTTAAAACAATTTGGTGTCATGTTTCTGTGTTTCAGTCTATATTCAGAGTGAAAGGTCAGATTGCTGTTGTTACCCATTTACTTTGTTTATCCATTCTCCTTAAGTTATTTTCAAAACATACAAATGCTTTGACTTGTTACCCAGAAAGAAAAACAAAAGTCTTGCAAACCTGACATGTGGTTAATATGTTTCTTCTCAGATATAGATATCATGCACAAAATGCGAGAATCTGTTACTATTGTTACACAGTTACCAAATGACTCTGTACGAGTATCTTTTATGGAGAAAAGGCACAGAGAGCTTAATAGAAAGCACATACAATAGGATATTAAAGTAGTCCAGCCAGTTCTGCAGCAGGGATCGTTGCCTCCAACATACATACAGTAACACAGAGTCTGTGCCACAGATGAGGAGTAGTTTCTATAGCTTGGTGATAGGATGTGTCTCTATTTTCTTATTGATGCTAAAGCATTTATTTCCCTGCAAGACCAGGGAGAATTAAACCAGTTTTGACTTTTGACTTATTGCAAGCTGAACGTGGCTGCATATACTCATGTGTGTGTGAACAGGTATTGGTTGGTTAAAAAAAAAATAAAAAAAATCATGCTTCTATTTCCCTTTATTGTCCTTCATATTACAAAATATAATTGAAACCTGATTTTGTATTTAAGTTACTCAAATCACCTGCAAGTTTCAAACCCAAGTCTTTACCACCTCTAGCACTCCTCCTGCTTAACCACTAACAATATCAACACAAAATGCTAACATCACAGCATTTAGTATGTTTTTAAAAATGATATTAGAAGGTTTAGCTGTTCCTGTTTGGGGAAGGATCCTCTCTATGAGGAATATGTATTAGATTCACTGTTGTGAACACAGAACTTGTGCAGGCAGTATTACTGAGATCTTAGGGAAATGCTAGCTCTTACAACTTTATCATTTTTAGGAAACTAACCCATTCTACAAGCAGGTGGCTACTTCCAATTCCTTTCTAAGACTGTCTTGACATGTTACTCACTCCTGCTCTTTTTCTCTCCAGGAACCTTAATTGTATTGAAGCATCCCTATCCACATGAAGTGGAGGAGCCATCTATTTATGAGTCCGTCCGAGTTCACACAGCGATGCAGACAGGAAGGACAGAAAATGATCTTGTTCCAAATGCTCCCTCAGTAAGTTGCTCTCCGGAAAGAAAGGTGTTTGGTGGCTTGAGTTTACTGTGATTGCTAGAGAGAGCTATATAGTAATGCTGATAATTCATCACTGCATGTGTTCTGAAATGCAAGAAGTCTTCACCAGATAAGGCAAAATAGACTTGCTAAAAACAGACAAATAAAGCCTTTCACAGCTGTTGCCTCTGAGACTGACAGTGCTGTCCACAGCAGGCCAAGGTGAGTCTGACCATCAAACAAAGAATATATCAAGGGTTTTAGATCTCCTGAGTTATCTTCCTTTTGAGATGCAGTCTTACCAGTAATATTATCAGGAATTAAAAAACAAATTCTAACGACCAGATTGAGAAGTATTATGTTTTTCTGACAGCACTGGTCAGGCTGCGAGCAACAATACCTATGTCAGGATGTGCAGCAAGCCCTTGTTTTGGCAAGCCTTTAGCAGTGTACAGGCTGGAATGAAGGAGACAGCGCCTCTGATTCCCTACATCAGTTAAAAAATGAGCTTTAAGAAAAAAGAAGTGTATATTCAAAAATATTCAGAGACAGATGGGGACACGTTTGGAAAGGGAAACCCCAAACTGAGTGTGGCACAACTGAGTAAGTGTATCTGTATTATGGTAGGCACGTTACATTTGATTTTTTGTTGTTGTTTTTAGCATTTTCTTATTTGGATTTATTACCTTATAATCATCTCAGCTTAAAGCAGAAGGATGGCTTGCTATATTCTAACACAGACTTGCACCCAAAATAGAGAGAGAAGAGCCTCTCAGCCCTAGTAAAAAGCAGTGTCATGTTAGAAGCTATGGCTTCCTGGCGTGAGAAACAAGAGAACATCTTAATATCCATTTGAACCATCTGTTCTGATATCCATGACTCACTTGGACAGTAATTAGAGACTTTAAATCCCTATCTCCTATTTAAGCAAGACAGGTGGTTTGTCCAGAACAGTATGGCTCATAACACAGAGTATTCTAATAACTTACTAACTTTTCGAAGTTAAAGAGGAAGAGTTACATTAGTACAGGCTAACAAAGTACATACAAGAAACACTGTGTATCCCAGATCCAACCATTCACAGCTGAGTTCCACTTAAACCTCTAAGGAAACTTAACTTTCCTATACAACCAGTAAAAGGCCTCTCCCTCTCTGCTCCCCCCTGTCATGGCAGTAATTCACTGACATAAACCCCAGGTACTTCTGGCTATAACATGCCAAGGCAGACAACCAATTTCACTAAATAAAGATCAACCATAATTGCATATATTTTGCTTCGTTTAGTGGACAAGATTCAGGCGAGAAGCTTGAATAGAAAGGCATGGTAGAAGAGTTTGTCTCTGGAGTCAGGCAAAGTTGGTGTTTATCCAAGTGGTGAGGAACAGGGCACTCAGCAACAAGGACAAGAGCAAGTGGTTACAGGAAACTTCCCAAGGACAAGTTGCTCTCCTGTATATGGTTATAGGCAGAGAAGGATGTGGGAAATGGAAGCAGAGCTCAGTCTCTAACCCCAGTCCTTTCCCTTATTACTTCACAGCTTGGTACGAAAGAAGGATATTTGATAAAACAAGGCAAAATTGTCAAGGTAAGAAAACCTCTTATTCCTTGCTTTTACTCTATAACTGCCCGCAGAAGCTAGGGAGAATGCTGAGCTTGGCCTGAATTTCCCTGTGGGGAGGAATAATTTGTCTTCTGAACAACAGCAAAGCTCAACCATAAAGCAGAGCAAGTCAACAGATTGAAAGGTTTTTCTTTCCTAAGAAGTGCTACATTAAATTTTCACAAGACAATTACCATCCCTTCTTGATCTTTCAGAACTGGAAGACGAGGTGGTTTACACTGCATAGGAATGAACTTAAATATTTCAAAGACCAGACAGTAAGTAGCAAGCACCAGTTCTATCCTGTAAACCTGTACAGGGGCAGCCGCAACATCCTCCTACTTCTGGCTTCTTGCATATGTATCACAGCGTACCAGGTTACAGCTTCCCATACAGACAGAAGGGTCAGGCCTTTCAAAGTCAGAGTTTTGCTGATGACCTTAATGAGCAAGTCAGTAAGTTTTGCATCTTAGATTTTGCATCTTTCTGATTAGAAACCATCTCTTGTGCTCCATCAGTCTTACCTACAGGTCAGAATTGCTCTTTACAATGAATTTTTTGTTTCCTTTTTCAGTGGATTTCAAGCTACCAGCACAGCTTTCACTGGTAGCTTTAACAGACAGAGAACAGTACTACTGAAGTACTTCTGTAAATACTAGAAGTGTATTTTGCATTCCTTGATTTCATCCTTTTAGTTCAAGTGGTTGCACAGTTTACATAAACAACTCAATTAAAGGAAATTCTTTCTTACCAATCTGCCTAGCACAAAGACTGACCTATTGCATCTGTGAAAAAAGTTCATCCTTATAGTTGTGTTCCATTTTTAACTTAAACTGAGTAAGAATAAGAACTACCTTTAGAGTCCCTCCACCCTTACAGTACCTCCAGAGCAAGTCTGTGTGCAAGTGAAGCCAAACTATTGCCCACAGCCCAGGCAAACATCTTGCAGATTTGAACCCAACGACATACAGCTGCCCTCTCCCCAAACATTTCCATCTACAAACAGCTGTATAGTACTCACAGGGTTTGCCATTAGTGCTCATTTCAGTTAAAGCCACCTGGAATTCAACTTCCAGTGTAACGTTTCCAAGGGCAGCACTCAAGTGTCTGAATTGTCTTTGTGACTTACCTGTCACAAACACATCTTGGTCAGAAACACAGGCTTCTCCCGCATATCTCCAGCAGCTGTTGATGCTTCTGTTTGTGCTGCACAGTTCACTGCTAGCTCTGGGCTGGCACTTTTTAGCTCACCTCAGCAGGTGCAGCTTTCTCATAACATAGCATGCAAACACCAGCTATTGAAACAGAAATATATAAGGAAAGGTGAGAAAACACTCCATACAGCTTGTGAAGGACCAGAGGAGTTGGTGAGGGCATTCAGACAGCTCTTCCATTTCAGCCACCTCTTGTAAGGTGTTCAACATGGTGAGATTAAGAAAAACAAATCAAAAGGACTCTCACAGCTGGACAGAATGAAACTCCTAAGGGAACACATCCCTGCTCCCAAACACTTCTAGGCCTGTCTGCAGAAAGCCACATGCATGCACTACTTCAGCTCTCCTTTTACCTTCCTCCTTACTCAGCTTCAACCTTTTAAAGCTTCTTTGGAATTAATTACATCTCCAGCAGCTGATTAGAACTGATAAGATGTGTAGCTATCTATCTCCTTGTCTCTGTGAGCCTTAGCTGGATACCAGTTATAACAAGTGATTCATTAGCAGCCTGCATCTAGCTCTGATTTCCTGCAGTAGTGGTGTCCTCTATCGTTTGTCCAGATCTGAACCTGCTGTACTGTTTCTTACATTAGGCTCAATTCCTCCCACTTTACACTGATGCTGATTATCTGGTTTGGGTTCCCAGTGCTTGTAGCTTTTATGTCTCTACTCAGAGAAACCCAGAGCGCCTGTAAAGGTCCATGTACACTGGAGATGAACTGAACTAGCCTTATATTCCATTTTCATGTGTTCCCATTATAAAATTATTTTATTTTAAAGGCCACAGAACCAATTCGGGCACTCGACTTAACTGAATGCTCAGCAGTGCAGTTCGACTATTCCCAAGAAAGAGTCAACTGTTTCTGGTAAGTTGCACTGTGTGCTGTGCTGGGGAGGTCACAGTAGCCAGGAGTTTCAACTGGAACCACTGGGTGCTTTTGAAGGCTCTGTTAAACCTGAAGCCAGCCCTAATCTTACCAAATCTGATGACAGCCTCTGTCAGTTCTGCGTGGCTTTGCCAGACTACCGCTGGAAAAAGGTTATTTTTCATGATGGGGAGAAAGAGGGCAGGCTCACATTTTGTGGGCGCTCCTTTTCTAATCCTGGAAATGCATATAGTCATCACTGAGGTGTGTGGTTCTTAGTGAGGTGACCCAGCTGGCACTTGGATCCCAATGGGGTCCCCAGGAGCACATCCCTGAGCTGTAGACTGTAAGTGCTGCCGGCAACCTTTACTGTACAGAAGAAAAGCTTTGCTGCCCTACTCTGTCTCAGCCAGTTGTGGGGCAAACCTGTTGGTTTCAGTTTTAGGAGGAACTACTTGCTTGCTCTAGCAACTCAAGAAACAGCTCTAATTGTTTATTTACAGCTTAGTGTTCCCACTAAGAACATACTACCTGTGTGCAAAAACTGGAATAGAAGCAGATGAGTGGATCAAAATACTGCGATGGAAACTGGTAAGGTGGTGTGTGTTGTTAAATGGCAGTGTGCCTTGTGCAGCAGTACTGTGGTACTGCCATGATAAACTCAGTGCTAGAGCACACCAGTGCTGCAGGGCTCAGTATCTGCACGGAGAGAGTGTTACTCTGGCTTCCAGGCCAACTAGACTGGAATATGGAATGTCTATGAAATGTATGAGCCTGCCAACCTGCTTTACTACTTTGGGATGCCGTTTGATATTTAGGCTTGTTACAAAGAAGCAGTGAATCAACATTGTTAAAGTTGTCACCATGTAGATGGTGTACAGTGTTGAACAGCACAGATTGCACACGTTGGGTCCTGAAGGAAACAAGAAGACTTAATTCCTTAAAAAAAAATCATTATTTAGCTTGGTTTTACTCACCCACATCCACGTGCAGGTAAACAGTAATGGGTTGCTTCTCTGTTCTAGTCACAAATACGGAAGCAAGTGGAGCAGCACAGTGCCTCCAGTTCCCAGCTGCACCCCTAATCCTTCCACTCCACGGGCAGGAATTGCCCCTCAGCCACAGGAAGATGGTTCTACATCTTCATTACCTGCTGAGGGCACATGCACGTGTGTCTGCCCCCATGCAGACGTTTGCATCCAGCTCTGCACACAGAGGATCTGTACAGCTGACTAACTGCTTTCAGGCTGCTGAGTCGTGTGGAGCCCATTGCAAAATCACAGTGTTGGTTTGATGCACGTGGTTTATGTCTGCAAGGCTCAGCCACTGAGGCACCCATTAACTAATCACAGACGTACTCACTTCACCACTGAGGGTGGATGATGGAGTTCTGCATGGGGCTTTGCTGGTGGCAGCCACCAGCATTTTAGCAGCATTGAGTGCTGTGCTCCCCTTTGAAAATGAGCTAGATTTTGTATTTTTTTCCCTTTGAACAGAAAACTCGGTTTATACAATAAGAGGTTTTATCCATGACTGCATTCGAGAATTAAGCACTGCTTGCTTTATACTGAACTAGAGCAACGGGAAAGCGTGATATACACTAAAAAACCACACATATAAGTGTGCGTTTAAAAGAGTATGTCTTCTGCATAATGGGTGAGCATCTCCATGTGCACTGTGGAAGACACAAGCACACCTGAGTGTGGCTCCCCGGAGTTCAGAAGCAGAAGCCTCATGCTTTGGTGCTATGATGGAAAGAGGCGTTATGTTTTGAAAGCAAGTTTTGCTGTTGCTCTCCCATCTGAGCTGCTCCTCTGGGAGAGCTGGGCTGAGCAGGGAGATCCCGCTCTGTAACAGTCACATCTGATGAAGCAAACCTTCTTCCCTGGACATCGTGCAGCAGCAGCAGCAGCTCAGTGTTCAGTAGATGCCTTTACTGTGAGAAAGCTGAAGAGGAAAGGGAGTAGAAACATAGTAGAACAACAAAGTAGAAGGAAAATCCAGCTCTGGACAGGAATAGCGTTTTATTTCAACTTCTAATTCAAAATATTTGTAAATATTTTTATACACTGTTTTCTGAATAAAATGTCATTATAAAACTAACAAAGGTCTTCTGTAATTCTGTAGTGTATCGTTAAAGCTTTGCAAGATACATTAGTCCTCCTTTCTGCCTTAAGAGTCAATGAACAACTTGCATCTCCAACTTAGTTATAAAGCACTGATATAACTCGGCATGCAATAAGGGCAGCATTAGAAGAAAGATGTGATGTTCTCTCATACCATTGCTCTCCTGTGCCAACATCTTGAGAATGAAGCTCCAAGTGCAACCACAGAAGCAACCTTCCTCTTCACACATTACAAAACATCAGAAACAAGCTCAGTGCGTGATGCCACAGATGGAAGCCAGCAAGAGTCAGCACTCAGTTGGCTTAGGAAGCATTTAGGGCAAGGGCACTGGGCAGGTTGAGCAGGAAACAACAGCAAGAGATTCTCCCTGGATGGAACAGGAATGATGTTTGCCACAAGCACCCACACGGATGCCTTGGGGCTGTTTACCTGTGAGCTCCTGGCTTCTATTAGCTTACAAGTGATGAAGAAACCCATTCTCTGCACAGAAATGGTGCTACATTGTGGTGCAACAGAGGAGTGGACCAGGTTCTGTCATTTAAAAATACATTTTATTTATATTTATTTACTTAGGAAAACCTAGGGGTAAATGAGCTGAGTGTCACCCGTGATGAATCCACACAAAGACTACAAGGCATGAGAACTTCACAATTGTGTTACACAAAAACCCCACGAAGCGAAACATGGTTCGTGTGCTTTCCTGTGGGCATCAGGAAAACCCCTAAAGCAACAGCTCATAGAAAAAGCAATCTCGGTGAAAGCAGGATGCAGCCAACACCCACATTAGTCAGATTCTTTGACCGAAGCATCGCCAACAAGACAGGATATTGATTGATTGTACTGATACATTGCTGCTAGCAACCATGCTCTCACGATGCTCCTTCAGCCACATCTTTGCTAACACCAATCCATCTGTTACCAGCTGTGGTAGCCAGTCTGGGGATAAACCCCACTGTATGCCTGGTGCTCAGTAAAGCAAAAGGTCTGTGGGCTGCTCACCTGAGCCAAGAGCACTGTGCTAACGTGGTTAAGTTGGCTGAGCTAAACTCCATGGGAGTTATTTGGTGGTCTCCAACACTGCACTACACAAGAAGCGTGGTCTAAAGTAACATCCGCCTACAACACACCAGCAGATCATTTCAGATTCAGCACTATGTACAATTTACTTTTACTTAGTGTACTAAGGAGCTGTGATATATCTTCTGAGACGTGTTACTGGACTGAGGATTATTCAATCTTCCTGTCCATGGGGCTGCAGATGGACGCTGCGCTCTGACTGTACCATCAGGTTAAGAAACTTCAACAACCTGCCTTAGTTCTTCAAACAAGGGCGTGAGCTCCTTCTCCAAACTTACAATCAGCCCTAGGAAGAGACAAGAGACGCAACATCCATCAAACAACAAACCAGAGAAGCACTCTTACAAAAGCTTCCAAGTCTCAGGAATGGTTTTCCATAGCATTTCTAATGGAATCATAACCTCAGCAGGTCACCCAGAATCTATGGGTCTTTACCTGTGCATCTCCCAACTTTTCAGTATATTCCGACACATTAAGGAGAAAAGTTAATGCACCTTGAAGAAAACTCTATTTACTTTCAAATATTTAAAACATTCGGGGCTTAAAATACTGCAAACATTTAAAGCCACCTGGAGACGTACCGGTATTAGCATTGCTGCTGGCAATGAAGCTCACTACCAAAGGTAAGCGATTGAACTGCACCACCTGCAAGAGAGAGAAGCAGTTTACCCCTCAGCCAACACACAGTGGGTGCCACAGATAAACGTGCTAATGAAGCTGGCAGCACAGTGCAGGAAGCTGAGTGCTCTGTGGAAGCTCCTTTATATAGGTATCAAGTGGGCAGGCAGGCTTATGAGCAGACACTGGGTAGGTAACAAAAAACTCACAGTGCAAATATCCAGCTTGTAAGAACGGCAAGTAGATATTTCAGCGTTTTCTTACCTTGAAGTCCTTCTAACAGCAATATTAATTGTTAAGTGAGCTGCACGTGCTCGTTTATCTGTGTTAGTAATAAACAAATACCCTATGCAAAAAGAACATAAGCCCTTCGTGGCAGTCTGAAGGCACATCAGCAGCACCACCTGCTGGTGCTTGGTCGCCAGCTGCACAGAAAACTCGACCAACTTCAACCCGCCAGCCTTCTCAGCCTTGAGAAGCATTTAAGAGTTCAATAAAGCGCAAGAATGTAGCTTAGCCAGCTTTAACAAGGGAATTAAAGCACCAAGAGCCAAGTGGAAATCAAGCAGAGTTTCCACCATGTTCTCTCCCATGATGCTCATGGTAACACACGAGGAGCTCCGGCCCCAGGCTGCGGTCACTCACCTGGTATGTGTTGTAGTAACAGATGATGCTTTTGTTCTTGGAAAGTCCCAGCTTACTGCCCTGATCCGTTGCAAGGGCAAACGTGGACAGAAAGCCGGGTCGTAGGGCGTGTTCTGGTGCGTTATCATTGGCAACTGGGGCAGAACAAGAAAGTTTTTGCTTTAACATGGTATCAATGACTGCATCACAAACAAACCCAAAAGCTACGTGGTGTCAGAAACACATAAGACATCGCCTGTGCCTTCACAACAAGCACAGTCTTCAAGGGCAGCAGATTGTTTAATGCCTTGCAGGTGACCTGTGACCACAGCACAGCACTCCAGTTCACATCCCACATACAGTGCTGTGGGACACGCTCTGGGAACTGACTGCTGCCAAACAGCCACCAGAGGGGAGGCGGATGGAGATGTGCATGTCCAGCTGGCTGCATAAGTACTATGAACCACTAAGAAACACCACCAAATAGCAACACCGAACCTTGCTGTGCTTAAACCAGTTCACCTGCACCGCAGAGGGATCCTGAAGGAGGACTGAGATGGGCTAGAAATGACGGTACCAAACCCAGGAGGAATTAGCACACACACAGCTGGATGCTGCACACTGGATGCTGCACACTGCCGTTACCTTTGATGACAGGCACCCCGTCTCTGTCCGACACCACAATAGCGTGGAGACCTTCGACGCTGCAGAAGGAAGCGATAATTACAAAGGGCACAGCTGCTGCATATGACTCATCTACTGACCCACCGCCACCAACAGCCGCGCACGGGGCAGGCACGTGAAAGGAAGCGGCAGGGCGGGCTCAGAGCGGCACAAGGCGGAGGGGGAGATGCGAATGGAGCAACTGTTACCTGGGCAGCTTCTTGTAGAGGAACCTCTTCAGGTCCTGCGGGAACAGACAGCGCCGTGACACGACCCGCAGCGCATCCCGGCCCCCCGCAGCCCAACCGCCCCGCCCCGCTTACATCGGCCATGGCTGGAGGCCTCGCGGCGCTGCTGCCCCTTCGGCGGCCCTACGGGACGAGAGGCGCCCGCTCAGCGGCGGCACACGGAGCGGAGGAGGGCAGGGCCGGGCAGGGCCTCTTCCTCCCGCCCCGCCGCGGCAGCAGAGCGGGCTGTGGCCGATCCCCCTTGGCGGCCCTGCCGTACCTGACCGCCCCGGCCGCACTTCCCTTAGTCCCGTCAGCTGACACGACGCGAAGCGCCTCCTCACTCGGCACGGATCATTGGGCCCGGCGCTGCCGAGCGTGCGCACTGCGGGACGGCAGCGGGGCGACGGCACCGCCCGGCGCCGGGACACAGCGCCACCTGCGGGTCCGGAGTAACTCACTGAGGTACGTGGTGCTGGATGGAGGAGCCGCACAGTGTGTTTGATCATTTCCACGTCAATCCTGCAGCATTCAGGCCCAAATAAACGGACCTGCAACACCCCAACCACCTCTACCTCCAGCCCTGAACAAGTGACGCGGCTCTGAGCACAGCAGCACGAGCAGTGAGCACTGAAACAACCGGCCAAAGAACTGACAGGCACAAGGCTCAGCTGGATGTCTCTGTTCCACCTGTGGTGCCCATTGACAAGTCACCATCAGGATCTATCTCCAAATCAAAACACAGCAGGAAAATGGAAGTTTCCCAGGAAAAAAATAAATAAGTTGTTGTTTTTTTTTTCCCTTCACGTTTTCTTCTGTCTTCCCAGTGACAATTAAGGAAGCTCTATGCATGTTAGCCATACGTATGGATTTACTATAGCACTGGATACCAAATGAGAGAGCTACCGTCAGCTGCCACGAGCACTAAGAGCAATGCTTACCATGGTCAGTACAGCTGCCATGAGCACTAAGAGCAATGCTTACCATGGTCAGTACAGCTGCCACGAGCACTAGATGCAATGCTTACCATGGTCAGTACAGAACCTGCATACAACAGTCACCAGGCAAAGAGCTGAGTGCAGTCCTTCAGTTTTCTCAGCATGGCTTAGAAACACTAAAATAACCACAACAACTGACTGCTGTGCTACACCAGATGAACGCAGCCCAGCAGACCATTAGGAATATATGCTGTTATATTTAAAAATACCCAGTTCCTCTAAGCTGGCGGGCCTAGAAGATGTTACATAGAGATAAAACATTACAAATCCTCGTTCCAACTCCACACGCTCGACATCTGAATTGGAGTGATGTAACCAGACTCTATTTATTCCATCGGTGAGACAAAATGTTGTATGGAACTAAACTTCTGAGGTTTTAAATAGAAAGTCATTTAACTCGTATATACACAAAATGTTCTTTCCACAGATATTTACATGGCAAATATGTTAGAGGAGAACCACTATGACTAAGTTTCTACAAGTATAGCATCCTTTCTAAGCTATTCTCTCTGCTGAAAGAATTCACAGAAGCTTCGAAGTAAAATCTAGACAATTAAAGTTACCTATATTTCACAGTAGGTAAAGAAGCCGTTACATGATATTTCAGCTTAAGGTTTCTGGAAACAGCTACACAGTAGAGTTTTACATCCACCCTCTTTTCCAGCATTCACGGTGAAACTAAATCTCTTCTTAATTTACAGGAGAGATGCATACGAAAGCAGTTCATCCTCCTCGATAGAGGCTGGTCAAACGTTCGAGTTCTTTGCAGTTTTCCATGGACATGGAGTCTGCTTTCTTTCGGAGACGGTCATCTCGATAAACTTTCGATACATGAAGTAAATCTGTTTCTTTATGAGAAAAGAAAAAGAGAAAACACTTTTCAGGTTTAAAACTGAATGCTCTGTACATGCTGTGCATTCCTTCTCAGAGCAGTCCACAACAACTCGGGTTTAATCCTCACCCTTTTTCTCTCTAACTACCCACAGATATCATGTAACAGCAGCACTACAGGCTTCCTTTCACTGTCTCCACAAGCACGTCATCTTTTCTAGCAGTCACAGTAATAACCTTCCAGCACCCTCACACTTCATGCAGCAGCACCCAATTACAGAACTAGCATCTTGCCTGTGCCCCACAATTCATTCTGAATGTTAAGCCTATTACTTCAATAGATGCTGCTTCAGATTGCCAGCGTTCATAGCTATTATTAGGAGCTCTCTGTATTATACTGATGTTCAACAGCTTGACATTGCTCTGCATTTTAATTCGTTCCAGAGTGTCAATCAACACTGGAAAGAAGATTCTAGCTGTCAAAAATTTCCAAACACAATAAGTATTTTAAATCTGTAAAAATAAATGTCACTTGTTTCTATAAATAGAGACAATCTATTGGGGTTGCTTTCTTTTACATCATTTTGGGTAATTATCACTGTCTGGTAAATTGCAAACAGAAAACAATGTGACAGTCACCACTTTCACGCAGTTGCTGTTCTTTACATTAGAGTCAGATGCTTCTCCAGTCATCATATCTTTCCTATTATGTATTTACATATGGAAAGGTAGGGCCGCTTTGCATCGTCAAGGACTTTATATATATATATATATATATATATATATATATATATATATAAGAGAAATACAAGAGGAAACACAAATACCATATCCCAGTAACATCTCTGTATAATAGCTAGGTCACTAAATGTAAACTTCTCTTCTTGGTCCACACTATTAGGTGACGCTAGCTGGGACACCTCTACAAGTGAGAAACAGTAGGGAACCTTTCACCTTGTTTTCTTCTCCAGATATATGAACAATACAAGCTCCATTCTTGATGGAGATAATCCTTTTTTTTCCTTTAAATATGGAATAATGCATTATTTCATGAAATGACCAGGCTTACTTTGCTGCCTCTCCTTCCAGCAGTTGTTCCGAATGTTGGACACATAATCCTCTTCCACACTCTTTTCCACCTTCTGTAATGACGCTCCTTTATATTCATTTTGAAAGTCCTTGTTGACATAATAAACAACACCCAGATTTTCTGTCTGCATTTTAATGGTCTGCCTTGTACTTCTGCCAAAGAAAAAGGAGGCAGGGACAGAACAGATATTACATGTTTTTATACCACAAATTCACTTTTAAAACATATCGCTATTACCAGCACAGCACTGAATTTGCCATTTCAAGCTAAATGCTGAAATGAATGGTCGTGTCATCCTCCAGAGAAGAAAACGACCACCTTTCCCCAAGCATCACAATGTTGGTGTTTTCATCCTTGGTCTTGAAAATAACTTGTTTAGTAAGTCTTATTTCATACCCCTTTAGCCATATAGTAAAGCTTACCAAATAGTAAGCTTTGGTAATAGAAAATTTCATTCCAACTCAACAGAAAAAGAAGCCAACAAAAACCAGGAGACAACCCAATACAGGCATCTCCATTCCTATTTGTCTACTGCAATCCATGACAAATCCATTTTCCTGCTGGCATTCTGTGGATCACAAATCAAGGACTGCCCATAAACAGATTGGCAGGTAAGCATTAATACGCATCGTAATAGCTTAGATGCAGAGAACATCATATTCTGCAAATAAAGAGCTATAAAGGAGAAAAGAAGCCTTTTGTAGTGAGGGGGAGAACTCTAGGAGGAACTGAGGACCATTAAACAGCTGTGTGTGGATTGAGTCTGCTAGCAAACTGCACGCTTGGTATCTTCACAAGGTACTTTCTTTAAGAAAAAAGCCATACACATCCTTCAGTTAAATTCAGTTAAATTTCTCTATCAGAATCCTCTGAGAGAAAACTGGGATGTACTATTTTATCATCACCTGGGACAGACAGTTTCTCTAGCCCTTATCTAGTTCAAAACTTGAACAAGAAAGAGAAAGCATTCTTCAAGCACATTGCTTGCTATAAGCACAGATGACCCCTAAAAGAATAATGAGCCTCAGCAGTTTTCAGGATTTGATTAAGTACACAGGAAATGCAAACACCTTTGTTTCATACTAAAAGATGTGCTAAACTCAGGCACCATTGACCTCTGCTACATTTGCACAGCATGTTCTTAGCGCTAACCTTAAAAGTTCTGTTTTGCTTCACTTCAGCTTCATCTATACTTCCCCTCTGTTCCCTTGCTGTGGGAAACAGAGGACCGACTAATGGAAGATCCCCTAAAAAGCTTCTAACTGGGATAGGGTGGTTACAGTGTCCTTCCCCGTTTAGAATGAAGGTAATTGAACATTACTTACGATCTTGGGTATAAGGCATAAGGAGGGTTAGACACCATCAGCTGGCTCAACAAGGAGACAAGGATCAGCACTATAACAGGCATCAGCTGAATGAACATAGAGAAACCTCCCTGAGGGAAAAAAAACAGACAGATTCAGACATCTCATAAACCAGTACCAAGTAAGCAGTTATGACTGATAACATTTAATTCTAAGCACAACTTTCTATTTTCAGTATCAAAGGCTGTTATAAGACATTAACTAAAAAGCTTCAAACATTAAGCGCTACCTTAATTTCCAGTGCATACACAATATTCATAGGGTGCGATGCGGCCAGAGTTCATTGATCAGCATGTAGCCACAAGCAAGTACTAAATTAATATCCAAATTCAGCCACAAGCACTCGATGTTTTGGTCTCATCGACACAGTCCTATATAACTGTACGAGTCTCTATATAATTCATTAGCACCATTCTTACTTCAGCCTAAATCAACTTTTAAATGGAAGCAAGGATTAGTGACCAGTCACTAGCATGACAATGGTACACAATAGATTTACAAAAATATGCTACTATCTTCCCAAAGCTGTCTTTATTTACTGCAGCTGTCACCTGCCAACACCTTCAAATATGTAACTGATACGCATAAATTTTCCTCTGTATTACAGAGTTGCTACACAATCACTCTACTGAAAGCAACTACAAGCAAATATCAATGCACAGTTTAGAATCAATGGTGCTTAAACATACATCACCCCTCTCTTCCTCCCTCTCATGTCCACTCTGACGGTGCTGATTAGGATGACTGTAGCCAGCACGACCATTAGAAAATGAGTGCACACTACCTATGGAAAGAAATAGCCATATTTGAAATGTAAAAGAAACTATTTAAGAGGTCAATATAGGAGCAACAACACAGAGAGTTTAATGTCACATGATGATACATAAAATAAACCAGCTTTAAGACATCCTATAATTACAAAATAGTTTAAGTATTTTAGGCTCTAAAATAAGTGATTTACTATTTCACTACAGAAATTCTATAGAACTCAAAACTCACGTTCTGGGAATTTATCAATACTAATCAATGCAGATTAGAGCTGGAGATGGGAGGGGGTGTGGGGCAGTTTTACTGTTTTGGAATGTCTAAAACTCTAATGCCACTGAGAAAGACCACTGTATCCCTGTTATTATGCTGATGAATAGAAATACCTGTTGGAAATGCCCCTCCAAAAAACATGTTGAACAAGTCTTCTGGAGTAATATCAGCCTCGCAGCCTCTGTGGAAGTTGAATCTACCATTGCTGGGGTGACTGCATGTTTGCTCTTCACTGCCCGTGAGGTCGTACTGCTTTCGTTTTTCTGGATTACTCAGCACAGCATAAGCATTTCCTATTTCTGAAGCAAGGAAGAAACACAGTTTCAAAGTCAAGAACAGGCAGGGCCTGATGTCCTTTGCTGTCCGTTATTAATCACCCATAGTACAACAGGAGTCTGAGGCATCTCTTGCTTTTTGTAGCATAGCAGCAGTATGAATGCGTTACGAGAACCTGTACGTTCCTGAGATGGCTGATATGGCCTCAACATTTGGAGAGTCTGGCTTCCAATTGTGCTACATTATCACACATGACCAACCTCAGTTTTGAAAGCAGAAAGGGACAAACTCAGCCAGGTGGGTACAGGAAGAATCACTGTGAAAAGACCACAAGGTCTGTTGGCCGCCCAAGCTTTGACCCCAGCTGTTGCGCATAGACATAAAGCTCTTGTAGATTTAAGGAAATCTTCTATTGACACTCAATGAATACTCTTCAGTTGGATGTATGTTCACTAAGACCTTTCTGGTTTCCTCCAGGTCTCTCCAAAAAAGGCTTATTTTGCACCCCATCCACACAAGGTAGAGGGATGATGTTTTCTGTGTTGAAAAGCCTTCAGTCATTAGAAGCTTGTGAAAGGTGCAGCATTATCACCTCAACGCAGGCAAGTAAGACTTTGGCTTTGAATAATTGATGCTTTCAACATTACTGAATCTAAAAAACCACTAATGAGTCTTAGCTTTGTGCCTTTGAAGATGCCCTTAGAAACAATCATTAATAATTCTGTGAAACAGAGAGGAAAACACAAAGAAATGAAACCTGAGAGCACCTCAGATATACTAATAACACCAAATATTGCTACAGCATTAATCTGGTAAAGGATATAATTGTCAATAAAAATAACCAAGACTTTTTTTCACAGTTAAAGATTTATGAAATGTTAATCAGGTGAGAAATACTGCTCTTCTATTTGCTTTTTATTATTTCATGCTAACTCCAAACGGATTCAACTATTGCTTAATACAAGACTTAAAGTGTTGCTTATAAAAGACTTAAAGACAAAAGAGATTCAAAGAGATTAAAAGTGATTATTTCCACACAAACTTCTTAATCTAAAATAAGACCTCAAGGAAGGTTCTTTAACACAAGAGAAGTACTAGTCAGCATCATACAAAGTACTTGGCTGGGCCTTAACACTGAACTCAATTCTATTTTCTAATACGATCTTGCCTTCAAATAAAGTATTTTTTCCTCAAATGTTATTATGAAACCTTTCCTTAGGCTGGATGTTAGAAACTCATCTGGCACCTTTAAAGGCAAACTAAATGATGCACTTACACAGCCATACAAGATGACAATAATATCAATGCAAGAAAAGTGCTGGCATTTATTAATTTTTCATCAGTGAACTCTTCCGTTCAGGCACTCAGCCATTAAGAACTAAAAAGCGAAACTGAGTCCAAGAGCACAAATATGACCAAAGTACTGATGATAATAAAAGCTAAAACAGTAAGACATCAACTTCTAAGATTCCAAAGATTATTTAAAATGCTTCTAATAAGGGGGAATTATCACAGAATCATAGAATTACCCAGGTTGGAAAAGACCTTGAAGATCATCAGGTCCAACCACAGCCTAACCAGAACCCTAACTCTAACAACCCTACACTAAATCATATCCCTGAGTAGCACATTTAAATAGCTCTTAAACACAACCAGGGATGGCGATTCAACCACCTCCCTGGGGAGCCTATTCCAGTACCTAACTACCCTTTCTGTAAAGAAGTTCTTCCTAATATCCAACCTAAACTTGCCCTGGTGCAACTTGAGGCCATGAAATTACTGAATTTCTACTGCTGGGGACAATTTTATAAGCATAATGTGTTTTTTAAACTAATCACACAGACTGTCTCTTTAGGCAAGACCTGTTTCTATAGATTCATATTTTGATTCATCTGTATCTGACTCAAGCCTGTTCATTTCGAAAGGCTTTTCTTGCACAGTTCTCCTTGCACAGGGCAAAGCTTGGCAGCCTTATAGTCTGACTATCAGACTGTAAATCTTGACCAAAGAAACAGTTAAGGGGAACTACTCATGGGCATGTCTGAGTAAGTGCTTCTGTATGGAAAAAGAAAGTTACTCACAAGGAATTCTGCATACAAGAATTTATAAGGAAAAGGTAAAGAAGGTAACTTAGTTATTATTAGTCTCAAATACCAACATCACAGATTCAAGTGTATACCTAGTAAAATTATTTTCATTTCAGCAATATTAAACTACGTATACCCACGGCCATTTTGTATATTCAGTCAGGATATTTTGACAGGCTAACATCAATGCTTACACTAGAAATCAGTTTCATAACACAGCAATTCACTATAAGCTCCATATCCAATTAAAGCAACACAGCAAGCACTAAGTATCACTTGTCCTTTTAAGTGTACTACTGTCTCTCTGAAAAATAATAATGCATTGTCAAGGACTGACATTTACTCCACATAACTACTGTTCGTCACCCAAATAGCCATTCTTGATGCAAGTACTGCAGAAGCCAAAGCAATGGCAAATGCTATAATTCCACAATTAACCTGAATAATCACACCATACCTACTGATATTGAACCAACTTGAACTGACAGTAAGAATCAACTGACTGCACTTAGTGCAAATGAATGACAGCAAAAAACTGCAACTGGATGTCACGAATCAGGTTTTAGTATCCTTTCCCTGTACCTGAAAATTACACTCAATCCTCTGAAACCAAACTCAACTCCATTTCAAATTCTACGTGTGTGCTAAGATAATAAAGGTCAAACATTTCCTTGGATAAGAAAGGTCAGTTTAATATTAGCTACAAAACACTACATGGGCAATTTCATATAGAAAGACAATCCACCAGTGCAGATGAATTCCTTTTAAACTGACAGAGTTCAATCATCAAACAAAGTTGAAGTAAAAATGGTATTTTACTTTTAAAAGCCTCTGTTGCTCCAGGCGCGTGGTTTTTGTCTGGGTGAAATTTCAAAGCGAGTTTGCGATAAGCCTTCTTTAGGTCTTCTTCACCTGCATCCTTTGATACCCCGAGGACTTCATAGTAGTTTTTATACTTCTTTATACTGCAAAAGAAAATGAAATAGAGTGACCAAAAAGATGCAAAAAGGAACACGTCAGAACGCTCACAAATGAGGCCATACATTACACTGATGCAGTATACAGTACAATTCTCACTTTCAATACAAAACACACAAAAGTATTCCCCCCAAGTAACAAAGAATGCCTTTTTGCACAAGCTCAACGCTGAAGACGGTAAAGTATTGTACTCAGAATTCCTTAGTGCATACATTACATTCATTCTACTTGTACTGTGCAGCTACAGAAGCTGTAAGACAAAGGTCTGCAATTGCTGTAGAAGTTCTTTATCTTCAATGACACACATATTGCTGTTAATAACACATGAACTAAAGATTCTAAGTTTATTTTGCAGAACTAGCAGGTAGAAAGGCCTGCTTTCAGTCTCAACAGTAAATGCACAATGCAAACAAAACCAAACATCTCCCCTTCTCCAAACGAATGGCAAGGGATAGCATCGTTCCATCAGTCACTTGTGAGGGAAATAATACTAGGAAGGCACCTGAATCTTAGCAAGCTGCTAATAAATTAAAGCAAAAACAAAAAGCAAGACCAGTTCCTGTAATTAGATTTAATTAATCAAAAATTTAATGTAGAATGCTTTAAAGCTCTTAGAAACCTCGATTTGGTAAGCTTTAGAATACCAGCAAGGGACAACTGCAGTTACAGGGGATAAAGAGGACATTAACAGTGTGCAGGTATGATGAACTGACCAATCTCATTACATTTTGATTAGAAATAAGTAAATAAAGTTACCTGGGGAAGAGTTCAGAAACTCAAGAAAAAGGAAAGGCTGCACCACAGTACTGTGCTGCAGCAATGAGGCCCATGCTAACGTGTGGTGAAGAACGGAAGGAAAGAGCTGGTCTGAGCAACAAATTACATCCAGAACTACTTAAAAAGCTGGCGTGAGTCTCTTCACATGGCTGTAACTGCGTCCACATTCTTTTAAATGCACACATTTCTACCTAAATATGGGTTTAGTGTTACAGTGACTATACACAGAGTAGCCAAGTGGGAAAAAAGAGGGTAAGTCAGCATTTGGCAGCTTCAGGGAAGAATGGGGACTGTGTAATTAAGGGAATGCATCAGAATTACAACCACGCCATCGTGTGTGGTCATCGTGTGAGCTCACAGATTGAGCAAATCGAGCTTCATTTGAGGGGATCCCTTTTTCAGCATTCAAACACTGTCAGCATTTACAGCAATCTCCACAGAACAAGAGCTCTGAAGGAAACATATGCGGGCAGCTGGAACACGAACATCTTGTGAAATAAATACAGCTCATCATATTGAAGTAACATTTAATAAGCTCCTGTTAGGATGCTGATAATGCTAATTAAAAACAACACAGCAAATCCATCACCAAGAAGGAGTGGAAAGGAAAGCAAATATATTCAATTACACTCTGACTACTGGAAACCTTTGTTAATTTGTACAATAAGCAAAAACTTTGGTACTATCCACAGATCCGTTCACCTTTAGCTTCAAGAGCCGGGTTACTTGGTCTCCAAGTAGCTGGTATCTAGTCATTGCCTACTCTTATAATTGTAGTTTCCTACACTGAGAGAGTCAGCAACAGCCACCAGCAGCTTCTCTTGCTGAGCAGAAGTCAGGGCAATCACAACATGCTAATGGCTCAGTTCTTACCCAGGCTTCTCCAGCACAGCTGGGACCTGGCACACTGCCTCCTTCCTTCACCTTAAAGAGATGGAGACCATAGGCTTGGCAAGGACTCTTCAAGGCTTCAGTCCTCTTCCCCCACACTGCCACCATCCCCATGAGAAACTTCTCTCCAGCTGCTCAGAGCTGGTGGAAACCATGCCCAACTTCTGAGCTTTGATTTTTACTGGACATATCCATCACCACTATCTCTAAGCCAAGCAATACTGCAGACTGAGGTATGATTCTCCATTCTGCCAGAACCCCCCTGCAATTCTTCCCCCTCCCACTCGAATCCTACTCCCAGCCACACATCACAGACCAGCAGAGGCTGGGAAAGCTTAAAGGAAAATCAGCATTTGTTTCGGAAAAGGCTGATCACTGATGTTGTGTTTTTTATCTGCATCTAAAACCTTTCTCCTGCAGCAATCTCAGCATGAGCAACTTGCTTTCCAAAAGGTACATTTCAAACTATTGTTTCTATTTGGTCTCTTAAGGCACTGTAGCCCTCAGTGCTTATTTTCTTGTATGTAAGCCCCACACAGATGTTTCTTTTTAAAACTGCAATTTACACATCACTTGCTTAGGAACTGCCCCCTTTAGTACTCAACTATTGTTGTTTATTTCTGGCCTATTTCAAGGTTGCTGCTTCGTGTTGATTTGTTTTATTTTGGGGAATTGTGTTTCTTGTGTTTTTGATTCCTGGCTGGATGACTTCTGTTTCAGATCACTCTCAGATTACTTACGTTGTTCAGCTGATTTCCATCCTTGCTGAATCGCCACCCCCCAGCAATGTCCTCCCGATGAACAGATTTTCTGGCAGTTTTAGGGGAGCACAGGGCTTGATGTTCCTGAAAAAATATCTGACTTTTTCAAAGTGGACTTCTCAAAATGCATCACAGCAAGTGATGGCCTGCTTTCATCCACAGCCTGCTGACTGAGGTATCTCAGCACGACTGGGAAAACTCCACTATTCCATATTGCAGTTGACAAGAAACCTGTGGTCAAACCCACTTCTAGGTGCTGGAACAGCCTTGTCTGTCTGCTCCTGAACTCTTCCCCAAGCTCTGAAAGCAGAGAAAAGCCCCAAATGTCTGCTTTCCCCAGCAGAAATTCCGGGGCTACCAGCACCTGTTCTGTGCCTACAAAACGATGTGATCCAATTGCTCTGCTTCTTTGTTTCGCTTTTCAAATCTACAATTCAGATTAGCTCAGAATCAGCAGCTTTAATCAGGTTAACCAAACCTGCTTACATTTCCATATCAAATATCTGCAGGGATCAGTCATTACCAAATTTTGACTGCCGGAATTACTATGTATTTCAAAGGGCCTTTGGAAACCTCTGTGCACGTGTGCACGGGCAACTCAAACAACAATTATTTTTACTACAATCTCCAAAAACTCCTGATTGGAGCCAATTCTTTATCCCGATGGTAACCCAAACTGCGCAGCACAGTGAGCAGAAGCATGAACACTAGCAATGAGGAAAGGTGCAAGAGGAAGCTACACTGACTGACTTCTGATCCCACCAGTGAACAGAAAAATACAGTAAAACACAAAGCAACTTCTGCATAGGCTCAAGTTTCCAGTGATCTCAGCAAGCCTGATGCAAATGGCGTCTTGCAGCTGAACTGGGAATGTGCCAGTCATAGTGTGGATGGCAGAAATGTAGTCTGAAAATGATGCTTTTAGACTGCAAAGAGAGGGGTCATCACAGCGTTGATGAGGAACTCAAGCTGGTATCAACATACCCCTCCTATGCCCCAGAAGTCTAAGATCTCCATTTTACACCCAGATTCAACAATACATGACAGACCTGGTGACAGTGATTTAACATTATTTAATGTTAACCATTCAGTTGGATACGTCAACAATTCCAGGTAGTTGTAGCAGCCTAAATGAAGGTGTGTCCTGACTCCTTTGCTTTGTGATAGCGTTTATCTGCTGTTTTCATTTCAAGAACCTATAATTTCATTTGAATTACCTTCCCGACCTCATGTTACAAAGGTAACGGTGTATCTATTTGTGCTCAACATGCACAAGTCTGCAGAAGGTCTGCATTTTTTTGTTGGTCACACAGCTCGCATTCCTTACAGTTTGATCCATGAAATGTGTGGAGGGATTTCTTTGTGTTGTTTACATAAGGAATTCCTATCAAGTTGCTGATTATTCTTGACCATTACTAGATGAAATTTAACCCTGCCTTGCAAGGTTCCTACAGAACCCATTCCTATATTAGTCTGTTCTGGTTCTAGCTCAAAGATCCAAATACAAGCATCTCATTCTTCTGCTCTTCTAATGGGGCAGGCACCAGCAATGTGGGAAAAGCAACATTCCTACACAGCTTTCACAAAACAGCAATGCAACTCCAGCATATTACTAGTCATGGCATTTCTTTTTCATTCATCAAAAAACCAATATGGAAGTATACGCTGCAGTTCACTTACTAAAAAGCAGCACTGGACATCGTATGATCTCTGAGATCATTTAAAAGGAACCTGTATGAAGTATGCAACCTACCTATAGCTCCACAGCTTCTTTTTCTTTCCCTCAAATCATGCAGACAACAGAGAACTAATTTGGAAGCATAAAAATACACAGTAGACATTAAAAAACAAAAACCAAAAAACAATTGCCTGCTGTTTATTGTTTTTAATTTCATGCTAGTCCACAAAGCCTTTCCAAAGTCTCTGCACGCTCGGTATGAGAAGGTAGATACTATAAATAAGGACTCCTTGACAACTGTAATCCTGATCAGCACTTCTACAGTTAACCAGAAGAAAAAGGTTTACATCTGCTTTCTTACACAGAGGTTTCATCTCTTTATCTCAGCAAAAAATGCCATCAGCCTACATTGAGTATTTAAGGAAGAGCTTTAAGTAAGAGACTGCAGAAGCCAAAAGCAAGTTTTGGCTGGTTTTTTGTCAGGCATGTGATTCTTGTGCACTTAAGCTGACATTGCTCAGATAGGATTTGTTTAAAGACTTCCAGAGCACTTGCTCTAAAAAGACATTAAGTCTACAGCTGGTCCTAACATATTTCTGAATCTCTGATCTGCAGGTCACCTCAAGTGCTAAGGCTACTCGATCCAGCTTTTGGGGACAAAATGCATTTAAGATGAAGATGCAGGCATAAAAATGGTATTTTCAAAGCATTTCATTAAGAGACCAAAAAAAACCAAAAAGAGTGCTTTTGAATACCTCAACCTTCAAACTGTCAGACTGAATTAGTGAGCTCATTTCTTCCAATGCCCTTATGCAACCAGTAGAAAGGTATTGCATCTTACACTTCTCCCTGCCGAGTAACTTGTTTGCAAGCTCATGCAATGCTCTACAGAAGTGTTGCAGCAGCTTGCTAGTGATCAGTGTCCCCTGTGTATGCGGAAAAGAAGTAAAAACAGCACTCGAGTGCTTGTTTGTACTCATATTTATCTGCACTGCTAGAGTAACCCTGAAAAGTAAGGCAGATTAATTAGTGACACTGCTCCAAGTGTGTCTTCACTACGCTTCTTAAATCTCCTTTGACAAGCAAACATAAGATTGCTGGCCAACTCCAGGTACACCAATCCAAGTCAGAGAGCTCCCACGCTGTTCCCCTGTCCTAGAGCTCGTTAGTGCTTGTGTAGTTACATCTCCAGTGCTTTCTCTCAGTCTATATTCAATTACTAACACAAAACAAAAAATTTCTAGAGAGAAGAATATCTGAGGTTAACAACCGTCTTTCAAATCACAGGCATAGAAAACAACAGTTTGACAGATTGAAATTAATAGAAAGACTAAGAAGTAATATTAATAATCCAAGACTTCTTAGTTTGCTAGCAAACACAGAACACAATTTGAAACTACCTTCTTCACACTGCAGTTCTGTAACCAATTCAAAGGTCTGAAAACTGCTCAGCTATGGCATGGCAGAAGCATGTGGTGGTGGCAAGCTTGGCACTGAAGAATATCCTCCCCAAAGGGACATGTTTCATTTAATTGGAAAAGTCTGGGGTCTGATGAAGCAAAAACAGATGCAGACTGTCACGTTTCCAACTAAAAAGCCCAATCAAAATATGAATCTATAGAAACAGGTCTTGCTTAAAGAGACAGTCTGTGTGACTAGTTTAAAAAACATGTTATGCTTATAAAATTGTCCCCAGCAGTAGAAGTTCAGTAATTTCATGGCCTCAAGTTGCACCAGGGCAAGATTAGGTTGGATATTAGGAAGAACTTCTTTACAGAAAGGGTAGTTAGGTACTGGAATAGGCTCCTCAGGGAGGTGGTTGAATCGTCATCCCTGATTGGGTTTAAGAGTCATTTGGATGTGGTGCTCAGGGATATGATTTAGTGTAGAGTTTTTAGAGTTAGGGTTCTGGTTAGGTTGTTGTTGGACCTGATGACCTTCAAGGTCTTTTCCAACCTGGATAATTCTATGATTCTATGATCTTGGAAGGAAGTACCATGGAGGAAAGCCGGCTCTGCAGCATTGTTTTAGGCAAGACAGACATAATGGGGAACATAACTTTCTGGTAAAATAAATAAACAAGCAAATAAAAAGCAGAAGTTGCAGCCTGATGTCAAAGCAGACTGTAGCTCAGTATGGCATGTCACGGGTGTATGAATACTGGCAGTAATACAGCCATAATTGTAGCAGCTTTCTGAAAACGTGCCTACATGTCTTAATTTACACTAAGCCTCATTTAACAGAAGGACTCCTTGCTGGATATTCCATTCCATGTGTCCACATGCACATCTGCACGCACACAGATCACAGTCAATATTTCAGTGGTCAAAAATTCACACTCTTACTCAGATTTTACTTAAATGTACCATGAAGGTCAACAGTATCAATGAAGCAGAGAGAAGACTGTAAATGAAAACTTTTACTAAATAGCCACACAAACAACTATAATCATGCCAGACACTGTTCTCTCTTTCTGACTGAATGCACTGCTGCTTTGTCAACAAAGAAGGGCAACTTTTTCCTTATTCACATCAGGAAAAGAACCCAAGATAGTAAGTAACACAACCAACACACGTCACATCAAAAAATTACCACACAAATGTCCATTCTGCACAACGGGTCATCCAGTCTACACATACTAGGAAACAGGGACCTTTGGATTTCCCTTCTTTGAACTCTCTTGAAAATATTTATGTTTATCTGAAAGCAGAGGTAAGTTTTGAGGTGTGCAGTTTTAGAGTGGCTAGATCAATATTTCATTAGCAAAAACCAAAGCACACCCCAAACAATATTTTTCTCACTCCTATGGAGAAGAGTGGAATGTTAACGTGACTTAAGAACCACTTGTCTCAAAAGGACATTTCCATTGACCTTTATTTCTTCTCTCGCATCCTTCTTTTCTGCTGTTGCCCCTTCTTAATACCATAAGGCTGCATGAAGTCCAGACAGTCTATAAATGCACCTCAGACTACGTGCTTCAGTGCATCTCAGAAGAAACACCATACTTCCAGAACAAGACAGTTTTAACGCTGGTCTACGACCAGCCTGAACAGCAAGATTAGCTTTGCAAGTGAGCATGCCGTGCAAAGCTAAACAGGTGAGTATAAAAATAATTAATAGTAACACTGTCCCACAAGTTTTACTAGACTTTTCATCACAACATCCATTTACCATGAAATGTACTTAATTATTTTGAGTACATTTTATAAATCATCCACGTTACTTCATATAGTAAAGCATCATCTTGCTTTTATCATTTCTGAACACAGTAACACTTTCTTGTAATTACAATTCCAAAGAAGCAACCACTCTCAGCTAAGCTTCTATTTTCTGTTGCTTCCTCAGATGCTACACCTGAAAGCATGGGTACACAACACACAGAATGAAAAGCAGTGATGTATTAAGCGAGACCATACCTGAATACTCCTTCCATTTGGTCTTTGGTGTAGCCTTTTCCACTTTCACCTGCAGCAGATGCATTGCCCTCCTTCGTGCTACTGGGCTTACTTTGATCATTGCTACTGGCTGGTTTTCGGCAGTAAGCGCCTCCCCCAGCAGTGCTTCCATTCTTCGTAATAGCTTCCAACAAAACTATAAAACAACAGTATATCATAGCATCATTATAAGCATTAGCGATTAAGTCAGGGCTCTCACATATCTTAAATGTGAGCACCTCAATTTAAGACACTAGCTGCTGCATCCTCCGTTCTTGTTAACCATCACTTTGTATCACAAACACCCGAAGCCAGCCTGCAACCCCTCTGTGTGGCAAAACTACGGGAACAGTTTCAAAATCCATGACTGGACATCCCTCCATCCCTGACAAGGTAACACTGGAGAGAGCATGTCCAGGTCCTTCAGCTCTGCATGCTTTCAAAAGAGATACCAAACCCATTATTTGCAGTGAAAGCATCAAAGTAGTTGAGTAAACACAGTTACAAGCTGAAACTTAGTTGCTTCACACTGAGATCCAACCGGACACTCCACAGAATGTGAGAATTACTCCACACAGAGACCAGTCGTGTCCCCTGGCACACAGACAAACACGTCCTGGGAATCAATTTACTGATATTGATGACACAGTAAGATTTGGTGAGATTAGTCTGGTAAACAGATCATGAAAACAAGAATTATAAACTCTCCAACAGAACTGATAATCCGTTCCCAGTGTTTCTTAAAAAATAAAAGGTTTGAAGCACTTCACCAATGGGTTTTCATACCTCACTAATACCAAATGCGAAGATGACAGTGGAGAAACGTTTCTCCAATAGCAGACTAAAACTCTGATATCTCGGTGTTGTAAGAAATGCTCCTTGGCCCATAACTTACACTGGTAAGCTTAAAAAGGGTGATAGAGGCAAACAGCCTGATCTTTTGCAGCTCATCACCCTCACAAGCCTCTGTAATGAATAGACAAGCAACATATGCTGTTCCAGGGGAAAGGCTGCAGCATCTCATCAAAACCCGGGGAATCATTTGCATGTGTTATATGCTTCCATAGGCAGCTGCTAAGAAGAACAAGACTATTCAGCTCCTTATCTTTCCTAGCAAGCAGCCTTGGAGTTGCCTCAGTATCTATAGATAAGGTCATAAACAAAAGATGACTTGATTAAATTCAAACATGACAACACATGTACACGCTTGTAGGAAATGGAACACAGATAACAAGACTGAGGCATCACCCTGACTGTGGAACAACAGTAGACATGAGGGGAACACTTGTGATCCTAGATTAAAATAATAATAATAATAAAACAAAAAAGCTGCTTTTCTGTAGCACTGATAAAGCTTCCAAACAGCGCAAAGACAGCAACCCACAAAGAACAGCCTAGATCATGGGCTCAGGCCCTGAGCTGCAGAATGAACCACTTAACTCACAACCTATCCCATTATGTGGGAGACAGACTGAGTACTGCTACGTCTCAGGAAAGCATTGATAACGTAGTCATGGCTGGAATGATAAGAATCAGAACGATGAAGACACAGGTTTGTCAGACTGGAAAATTGCAGTGCACCCTATCAGAGGTTTCTTTGAAGCAGCACGTCAGCTGCTACATTATACAGATATTTGCAACTTGAGCCATTGGTGGCCATGAACTGATGCTCTATATCCTTTTCAGGCAGCACTAAGCTGAAATTCAAGCTATTGTTTGCCCCAGGAAATCCAGATGAGCCAACTATACCCAGTTTTTGACTCCTGAATTTTGAAAGCCAGCATGCTTTGCTAGACCTTCAAATCTTCTTCCCTTCTGTGATCCAAGAGATCTCAGATAGAGCATCTTTAATAAATCATCAGACAGGAGCTGTCTTTTTATTTCTGGATATAAACCTGCATTCTGGGGGTATCCACCTTACCAATACATCTCAACCAGTACCACTGCACAAGAAACATAGCATAGGATAAAAGATTAATAAATAGCGTATATCTATGGAAGAGGGAGCCTTTTGGAACAAGACAGAAAACAAAAGCAAACTATACTGTATTTCATAGCCAACTAAGAGTTACCTAAAACCCTCCACTGTTTGCTTTTATTGAATTCCCTCCTTACTGCTTACTGGGCCCAGCATCCTGAAGGCAGACAAATAGCTACACACGGCCTGAGCGAGGATGTCGGCTGATTTCAGAGCTGCTCTTGCATTCGTACCTGCCTCAGCAAGATGCATCCATTGATAAGATTTTTTACTGTCAAAATAAAGAAGAGGTGGGCATTTAGATGTTGGATTGTACACTGAGGGGATGCTTGCACTACAAAGAAAAAAGGTTTCTTGAAAATAGGAGAGCCATAGTTGCCTTACTTCAGTGTGCACATAAGTGTTTTAGAACAGAATATACAAGGAATCAATGATTTCTTTTTAGCAGGTAAGACGATGAATCTCACATCCCAGTATAAAGGCTCTCTTGTGTGTACTGTTACTTCTGAATGAAAGGTGCTTGCATCATCTGACTCCACAACTACTGTCATTAACAGAAAGAATTCTGTTGAATTCTGAACTAATGCAACACCCTAAAAAATGAAGCATTTAAAGGCATCATCAGAAGTAATGCAAGCAATCCTGAGAAGTGCTGAAAAATCAAGCTGTCCTTAATGTCACCTGCTGCCTAAGGCTCCAAACAGAGCAGAGCATATCTTTGAAAAGAGCATCATCTTTGTTATATTTAAATCCACTCATAAAACTTTTCCAGACAAGTAATTGGTTTCCACACAGCTGTGGGATGAATCGCTAACAGAAATCATAATTAAACTTTAAGTTTTGACTGTACATCTGAAGTTCAAATCCATTTTCTACCAAAGAGTGACGTCAACATGACCACTGTTCCTGTGAAGTCATTAGCGAAGTATTACTGAACAAGCACTGACCTTACATTTCACGGTAGTAAAGCCTTAAAATAGCATTGCAGCGGTCAGCGGATTTCAGGCTTTGTTTAGCAAAACTGAACTTCATTGATGACCAAATTAGTGCTGAATGCACTTCAAATGCAGATGTTGTCAAAACCAAACTGTGCGTAGTGTCATTTCAGAGACAATGATTAAAACCTTCTGCTCCGTGCCCTTCCGTAATCAAATATAATATGTTCAGAAGGAAGCTCTCATCAGTGAAAAAAGCTCAGCGCTACCATTCTCCTGCTTTTTATCACAGATAGAACATCATCTGTGAAATGGGGGCAACCATTCCCAAAAGTGAAAGGGACGCCCTGTAGTGAGCCTGAGACTCAAGTGAGAAACTGGAAATAAGTCCCTTCTAATACATACCCTAAAGAGAAAATGGAGGAGCACAATGACAACTAGAACTCCTCCATATTGTCCTTTCACCATGTAAAAATCAATCTACTATGACTGTAAAGTAAGAAACTGTGCTAGAATTAAGACTGATCACAAAGTCTTCACTGTTTATTTCTCCTGGGTATGCTCTGTGACACAGATTTTAATTATCTAATGAAGTAACGTGGGTTATTTTTCCATGTGGACCCCTGACTTCAATATAAGACATGACAATGAGATAATGGTCACTTCATTTATTCTTTGCCACCACAAAATTCTGATTTGAATTTAATGTGCCACTTTCAGCTCCTGTCCAGAGAACAGAATACCCTGTGCCTTTGCAGCTTATGGCACTCGTAACAGCTCTAAGTGCCTCAATAACTTAAAATTAAATGAGTCAGTGTTATTCTGGAAGCACAGAGACACTGCGAGTTTACAGTCCCCTAACTCATAAGCACCTAGTTCAAATGAGGCCTAGAGCCTGATTCCTGCAGTGGTACTATGGCAGCTGCAATTCTCAGTAGCTTCAGATGGAGTTTGAAGTGCCACCACAACCCAGGCCCTCGTTTCAAGCAGAATACCTGAAAAACGAAGCACAATTAGCCATCACTGATGGAAACAGAGCAAAGTGACTTATTTGACGTCACAGAAAAATACGGCGAAGAATTTAGTGTCAGTGCACAAATCCCCAGGTTACAGTCTGTTATCAGAACTACAAGACCATCTTCTTTTCACCACATCTGTACCTTGTGACATACTTTGCTCATTTCCACAGTGAATAAAGCAGGAGTCCTACAGACAGTAGCCTAATTAGCCATCTATTTCCTGCACTGACTGCTTTTAAATGGTGGTTGCACAGTGGCAATCCTTTAAAATAAAACACAACAAACAAGAACTCAAAGTGAATCACAAGTAGGAGCAGAACTGAAATCCTCAGCCTCCTGATCAGAACAGCTTCCAAAAAGCTAAATGTGTTTTCATGGGTGTCGTAATCTCAAACTATAGAAATGGAAGGGATACAGTAAGCTCCTGCTTGCTCCATTTTCCAGCAAAGCATGATGCCGAGTGACTAGAAAATAAAAGTGCCACACACTTGCTACAAGCAAAGAAGCAGCTTCTTTCAGGAGATGTACCAGCAACATCCATCCTGTCTTTCGGGGACACCTGGCTCATTGCCTGCATGTGGAAAGGAGTTGGAAAACAAGAGAGGATGTAAAACATTCAGTGAATCTCTTCATCTGACATCAAATGAAGATACAGGCCTCACAGTTCTGGAAATCGCAACTGGAAGCTTTCTGAGCCGTCTATTACCCTGTAGCAAAGCCCTTAGGTCAGTACAGAGCACCAAAGCGTTCCCTGTTCCTTTGGTAGCACAGACAACCATGCTGAGAATGAAAGGAAGGCAACAAGTCAGAGGTTGCCAGAGACACCAGGACAGGGGAGCACTCTGCACAATGTGCACCAAAACCTTAGCATCACCCCTTTTAAAGAACTGTTTCTAGATGCTACAACAGCCAAAAAGATGTTAACTATTTTGGAGTCACGGCAAAGAAGAGTCTGAAAAGCCCATTATATCGTGAGGGAACGAGGTACCCTGTTTTCCCGAGGAAGGCTAAGCCCTCCTACTCAGCCAAAGTGCAGCCAAATGGGAAATGCCAAGAAAACCCCTGCAAGCTGTTAGCGCAGGGCTCGCTGCCACCACTCAGCCCAGGCCTCGGGCTGAGGCGCGCCGCCGTTAACCGGGTCTGCGCGGATTGGAGCTCCGCTCTAACGGAGCCGCACGGGCTCAGGCTGACCCAGCACGCACGGCCATGCCGCTCCGCCCGCCTGCTGGGCCACAGCTCCCACCGGGCCGAGCGCACCGAGCAGCCCTAGCAGGCCGCGCCGGGCCCCCTCGCACCAGCACCCCCCGGAGCGGCCCCCGCGACCCCCCGGGTGAGTCCCCGCTCCCCCAACCGCAGAGGGAGCCGCACCTCGGGCCGTCTCGGTGGGATAGAGCTTCTGGGCCTTGCCGAGGAAGCGGAGGGCGCGGTCGCGGTTCCCGGCCTCCAGCGCCTCCCGCGCGATCGCGATGCACTTCTCCGCCTCGTCCCGGTTCCCCTCCATGGGCTTCTCCTTCCGCCGCCTCCGCCCGCCGCAGCGCAGAGAGAAGGGGCCCGAAGCCAGAGCGGAGCCGGGCGGGGCGGAGCGAGGAGCGGAGCGGCGCGGGCAGCGGGGCGGCCCAGGGCTGCCGTCACTCCGACACGCTCATCCCGCCGCCTCGCCCCGCTCCGCCGGTCCCGCAGCCCCAGCTCGGCTCGGCCCAGCAGCCGGCCCGGCCCACCGCCTCCTTCCGGGCTGCCGCCGCGCGTGCGCCCACAGCCGGCCCGGGGGCGGCTCGGCACGGAGCGAAGGGCCGCGCACAGCGCCGCCAGCCGGACCCGGAACGAGCCGCCGTGGAAAAGTACCGCTGCACCGCGGGAACACAGCGGGGCGGCAGCCAACAGCCCTTCAGAGGATGGAGCACGACATCTAGGTCAGCACCTTCCACGGCCCTGCTGCGAAACGCCAGGAGCCTGCTCCATCCAGCAGGGCTGGTGGAAGCAATGCACTGCTGGTGAACACACAAAGCTCACAGCCCTCAATGCTGGAATGCAACCTCTGCAAAGAGGAGCATCTTCATGACAGCAGCCTGCTCTAAGTCATGAATCTGAAGAGCTAAAGGAGGTGCACTAAAAGTCCTTTTGATATACTTCAAGACTGCTGCTCGTGTAGTAAACCACAACCCCATCCTGAAACTCAACAGGTGCAGTTCAGCACCCAGACACCGTAAGAGCAGAATAACAGAACTTAGAAAAGCAATGGGCTGAAGTAGCACATCAACCACTATGCGGTCAGCTCACCTTCCTCCTCATTGAGGGATACCCACACACACACAATGGCCACCAAGCAGAGCTGCCCTCCAACAGCAGAGGCCTCACAGCCAAAGAATGGATGTGTATCCCAGACTCCATTCTGCTAACTTGAACTAGAGCAATTCTTGCTCAAAGACACATTAGATGATATTTACCAAGGTATTTATCTAGGAATATTGTTATGGATATTCCAAGTACAGCTCCCAGGACCACAGTTATTAGAACTGCTCAAGAGCTACGTGACTGAGGTAGACTATTGTATAGTTAATGGGCACGACACATCAGTGTTCATATACCATTTATTGAATATTTCCACTCTAGTGGATGAAAAGTCTGTACAAAACCAACCATTTCATTTACTTCGTCAAATGCCATTTACTTACTTAGTCGAACCAATCTAAAAACAGTCATCTCAATCCGAACCCACCGCAAATACAATAGCTTCTTTGAAGCCATGGTAACACTTAAATACGGTTAAGACTTCAATGCAGAAATTTGGTTTCTTGAGAAAGCTCAAGCGAGCCTCGGCTTCTGAAAGTTACAAAAAGGCCAAACTGTGTTTCACAGATACAGTCCACTGGAATCACCAACACTGGACAATAAGTACTTAGAGTCCTGAGATAACAAGGGAACCTGGGATCCTTTAGACTGTTTTCTGTTGTCCTTTCTTTCCAATGAGAGATTTGTGGATATGTGGTATTACACCTAAGGAGAAACAATTAAAACAATGTTAGTTCTCTTCAGTTTTACCATCTCCCACACTTAAAAAAGGTCAGATTAAGCTCCCTCTTTATCTGTCAGACTTATTGCCACAAACATTGCTGAGATTTACGTACCACCACCAGCAATTGTTGCCTTAATGAGCGAGTCCAATTCTTCATCTCCTCTAATTGCAAGCTGCAAGTGACGGGGAGTGATACGCTTCACCTTCAAGTCTTTGGATGCATTTCCTGCCAGCTCAAGAACCTGAAGACAAAGGCATTTTTGAAGCAAGTCAGATATATCAAATGCTACCACACGCATAGACTTAGCTATTCTCTACCCAAATGTGCTGGTGAGACAGCACACAATGCTTTCTAAAGGGTTCCTTCTTTGGAGCTTTGGATTTAGTTCTATCCAAGAACAGTGTTTTACAGCAGATATGAAGTGTTGCAATGCACATTAAATGCTTCACATTTCTGTGCCTCTTCTAAATTGTGGACTTTTATCCTGTATTTTAGACAGGTAAAACAGCTGCATGTATTTCACTGAGGAAGCAGACACTTGGACCTGCTCAAAACGTATGAAGAGCTCACAGTTCAGTTTCAGCCTGTCATTGTGGAGTTATTACCCTGCACACGCTGCTCCCAGGGGCTTTACCTCAGCTGTCAAGTACTCCAGGATGGCAGCACTATACACAGCAGCTGTTGCTCCAACACGCCCATGGCTGGTAGTCCTGGACTTCAGGTGCCTATGGATGCGGCCTACAGGGAACTGCAAGAATAACATGAGTAAAGCAAAGCTTGACCACAGACATATGGAAAGAAGCCCACTGCTGCAAAGCACATGGCAGAAATGCCCCAGTACAGAATGCTATTGCAGCACCGGGCAGCTCACTCTTACAGCTGGATCCCAACTTTACCACCCCTTGCAGCAGCAAAAGCCTGAGACAGTTCTCTTATCCCAGCCACAGAAGTTTGTAATAGGTCTAAAAGCACAGGATCAAGCCAGACAGCTCCTTACACTCCTTCAGATAACACAATACTGCAGGATTCACACAGCACGCCCAGGATACACAAACTATCCCGCCTCCCCTTCGCCCACGCCCCACTCCTCTCACCTGCAGCCCAGCCCGCTGAGACCGTGACACCGCTTTAGTCTTGGTCTTCCCGGAGTCCTTCCCGGCTTTGCCACCAGCCTGACGAAACCACACTCGTGAGCTGACTCCCGCCGCTCCCCCACCCCCAACCTCACTCCAGGGCCGCGGAGCCGCGCGGTAGCAGCACGACCGTACTGCGCATGCGCCACGCTTCGCCCCAACCCCCCCCACTCATGATGCTGCGCCTGCGCACTGCCCGCCACACTCAGCAGCGCGGCCGCTCGCTCTGCGCATGCGCAGCCCCCCCGTCCCCGTCGGCAGCATTGCGCGTGCGCCTCGCCTCCCCGCCGCCCTCCTCCCCCCCGTCTCCCCCCATCGCCCCTTTCCGCCGCCTACCGGCCACAAACACACCCGTGGCGGCACGGCCCACCGGCCTGCGCTCCCCTCCCCTCCCCCTTCATCTAACGGTCACCGTCCCTCAACCTCCGCCATCGCGGCCTCCACCCGGCCCAGCAGCCCCAACCCCGCCCCGCGACTCCTCACCATCGCGATTCGGCCCGCCGCGCAGCGATAAACAGGAGGAAAAGAGCGCCCCGCAAACACCGAGTCCGGACGACGGAACCGACCAGCCCCGACCCGCCGCGATTCAAACTGCGGCCGCTCCCGCCTTCCCCCGGCGCTTTATAACCGCCGAGCCGCCCGCATCCGGGAACCCCGGCCTCGCCGCCAGCCAATGGCTGCGGGCGGAGGCACGGCGCTCTGCCCCAGCGACAACCAATGGCGGCACGGGGCGGTGCCGGCCGCGCGCCATGTCGCAGCCGGGGAGGCCCCGCCCCCATTTAAAGGGACAGGCTCCTCGGTGGGGGGAGGCGCTGCAGGGGCGGGACCGGGAGCGGCGCCCACAGCCCCGGGAGCGGGGACGGGAGCGAGCCGCCATCACACGCGTCGGGGACACGGCTGTGGGGCCGTAACCTGCCTGGGAATCAGCCCCAGCTGGCACAGACCAGTTGCTTCTAAAGACATGTGTGCTGTCACGCTGCCACGGCTGGCAGCCACCCTTTGTGTGTCACATCCAGTGGCTGTAGGGGCCGGGGGGGGAGAGGTGCCCTCATGGCATCGACACACGCATGCACTGGGTTTTATTTTTACCTCCATCTTAAGAGGCACACGGTATTGAGGGCAGCCCCACCTCACACCTCCTGGTCTTGGTCCACGAAGCAAATTCAGGTCTCTTCTTGACTGCGACAATGCAGTGCATTGACAGGGCACTCAGGTCCATGTCTGTGTTTCCCTGACAAGACATCTTGCCCCCATGTTATTTCAGATAACATTTACAGTACGCCATCAGCATTTTTTTCACTTCAGAAAAAGGCGTTCTACCCGTTCAGCTCATTCACAGGGGCTCTTGGTTGATCTGCCTCCTGCAGTTCTGCAGTACTGACCATTAGCTGTGCCATCCCACTATACCATAGATCCCAGGGATACCCGATTCATCTGCGAGCATCTCAGAGGAATCCTTGTATGTCAAAGCCAGTTGTCTCCTTGAAAGTTCAACCTGCCATGACTATACCAATCTATTTACAAAACCACCACTCTACCTCAGTATTCAATGAATCATATCATAGAATCATAGAATGGCTTGAGTCAGAAGGCACCTCAGGGACAGCCTAGTTCCAACCCCCTGCCATGGGCAGGATTGCCAGCCACTAAATCAGGCACTAGTTCGGGTTGCCCAAGGACCCAGTGAACCTGGCCTTGAACACACCGAGATGGGAGTTCCACAGCTTCTGTGGCCAGCCTGTTCCAGCACCTCACCGCCCTCTCAGTGAAAAGTTTCCCTGACACCTAATTTAAACCTCCTGCTTTTTAGTTTAAAACTGTTCCCTCTCGTCCTTTCACTATCTGCCCATGTAAAAGATTGATCTTGGTCCTGCTGATAAGCTCCCTTTAAGTAATGGAAGGTTGCTATGAGGTCTCCCCTGAGCCTTCTCTAGGATGAACAAGACTCTCATTCTCAGCCTGTCTTCATAGAAGTGTTTCAGCTCTGATCATCTTTGTGGCCTCCTCTGGACCCACTGTAACAGCTGTACAAGGAAGAGTCGCAAACACAAGGATCTCTCCAGCAGACAGACAGACATTTATGGGAAATGATAGAGCTGACAGCACAAACTGGGGCTACTCTTCCTGACACAACTTTCCATTTTCCTTCAGTCATGTTTGAGCTCCATGCTGCCTGAGGCCTTGTCTGTGTCTTCACCATCCGTTGTGGCTCAGGCATTTTGTGATAACTTCTGCTGCTGCAGGGTAGAAACCTAATTCCAGGCAGAGCAGCAGAGCACAAAGAGGCAGAGCCAACGTGAGAGTGGCACTCCTACATACATACAGGATCTTATTTTTATGTAACTGTCTGGTGACTCTATTTGAAGCATTAGTTGTTTATGCTGTCCTTCAGCAAGCAAGAAGAAAAAAGGTTTGTTTTTTTCTTAAGTGTACAAATATAAACCAAGATTTTATTGAAGCCTGCAGAAGTCAAGATTCCATTCCACTTGCTGTTTTAAAAATGGATTCTGTCCCAAGTCCTCTAGCAAGGACTGATTTACCCTTAGGGGAAGAGAAGCTAAGTTCTGAGCGATGCAACCCTCTGGTAACAGGGATGTAGGAGAAGACTGATTTTCTCCCTGGTTACTCTCCAATAATTTGCTAGAAAGGAGAGAGAAGAAACTGTCGCCTACCAGGTAGAGGTGATCCCTACCACAGACCTCCATCCCTATCAGCTTGTGGCTGCATGCTGTCGGCCACTCCAGGCAGCTTGGGTTGCATGGGAAAGGAAGCACGACACCAGAGGATTTACTTTACCCAAGTTTGCTGGTAGTAAATGTGACTCCTTTTAGCATGCACCAGGGTGGGTATTATTAAGCTAACATAAAGGTACTGAATGCAGTTTATAGAGGATTAGGGAAGTGTCAAGTACTTGAGACTCACCTCAGATAACTTCATGCCAGCCCCACAGTCTAAACTCACTCTTTATAGTTAAAAAGAGATAAAAACTGACTCAGATACCCCAGCATAACCCCAAAGCAACCTAGACCCAGTTATGAATGCAAATAACTCCCACCTCAATTCTACGTGCGCAAAGGAAGCTCTTACCACATCCACCTTCCTGATGCAGACACTGCCCCACACATGTTGTCCAGCTTTTATAACGTAACCTTCTGGTGTTGGGAAGATGCATGTCCTAAGTGGGGAAGAGTAATTGGTCTTTATTGGTCCAGTTAACATTGCTAGGTCTCTCAGATCAGATTGGACCACTTGCAGGATTCATTTTCCTCTATTTGGAAAGTACACAGTAGACATAGTTTTTGCTTACCGTATGAGTTTTCAGTTCTGTTTTCTGGCATTTCTAGTTGGTAGCATCCAGCTAGAGCAAATCAGGAAGTGTTTTTTATTTTGGCATAGTCTGGGTACTTAATAAGGCTGTGACCTCCAGGCAAAACTAGTTGCCAGTTTTAAATGGATGAAGAATCAGCACCAGTGCCCATGGCTGTGTTTTAAAGGACAGTTTCCCTTAGGTCTCCACACTGTCAGGCCATTGTCTGTGTTCTGGTAGCACTGTCATGCTGTGTGTGATGATGAATGGGGGCAGTTGTTTGTTCTAACAGATACATTTATTAATCTGGTATCTGGAAATGGCTTCACATGTCTCTATAATAGATCGGCAGACAACACGTGCATGCTGATTACTGGAGAGACGTGAGCTCCAGCTTGTGCTCATTGTACACTCTTGTATCTGCTATTAATAGTGCTGTGATGTCTGGTCTGAATAAATTTTTATCTTGTACATATTTAGACAACTGTGAAAGGAAGCTCCAGAGATTTAGGCAAAACAAAGTGAGAGCTTGCCAGATACAGTGCCAGCTACAAGTCCTTGCCCACTCTTCCCATTGCCCTGTGCAGAAGGCCTCATTGCTGTGTGCCTCGCTCCTCCCTGCAGTGGGAGGACTGATCCTCCCCACTTCCTGTATTTGAGCTCCATCCAGAGATAAGTGATATTTATACTGTTTTTTTTTCCTGTAAAGCCATATGTGTGCACTGCTCTAACAACATTCAAGTTGGCGAACTCTCAGAGTGGATCCAATTTGTCCTGTGCTACTGATGCCCAGAGGACACTTCAATTAGTCACGTGCCAATTTTATCGGTGTGGCTGTAGCAATTTATTTTCCCTATAGAGAAGCCTGGAAAACTTCCCTGAGGCAAAACGGCCACCAAGACTCCAAGACAGAGGCTCTGTGTGCTGTGGTAAAGTCAAGGTGTTTGGTTTGAATTGGCAACATGCTAGGAGCATGGCCTATTTTGGTATAATAACCTTCCTCCATCATTCTTTCAATGATTACATGTTTCTTCAGTTAGTTAGGTCACTGAAAAGATCATCACTGAGATCTTCAGTGTCCATCTTTCAACTGAAGGGAAGCATCAAAGCACTTCCAGACAGAGCAGCAAAGAGGAAAAGAGAAACAATGTGACTAGAAAAACTTTTGATGTGAAAAACATATGAAAGTAGTGCTCTCCTGAGCATGACAGACTTCTAGTTTTCAATCAAAATGCTCATCTGTTGCAGCTGCCCCTTGTTCTCTCTGTGCCAAAGTCACAACAGAGAAGAGTGATTATCATGTCTGTGCTGGTCAGAGGCAGATAATACGGCCATCGCTGGTTTTTCACTGACAGCCCAATTCATTTTTTCCTCATGGTATAAGCTGATTTTTGTAGATAAGCGGCTCAAGCTCACTGCTGAAATGAGAACCTGTAGTGCACCTGTGTTACAGCACAATAGCATGGTTCGCATAGATAATGTGCAGTTAATTAGTAATAACACTTTCCCAGTAATAGTCACCTGCAATGAAGAACTACAAGCACCAAGACCTGTTTTGTGCAGATAAAAGCACAATGTGATGGAACTGGACCAGGAGTCAGGATGAATCCATTACAGGCACTTCTTTATAAGCAATGGTAACAGTGACTCAGTGGTTTGCTTTTGCCAGATTATGGATCTGCAGCTAAAGATCAGTTCTTTCCCAAGCAGAATCATTCCCTGAGTTGGTGTTTTGTTGGTTTTTTTTCCTCCTATTTTTTTTTCTCTCCTTTATTATAAAATTCTAAGAATTGTAGCTAAAAACTCAAAATGGGTAAGAGAACATAAGGGCACTTCAGCCTCAGTCATTCTTAGGGCATGTTTTAGAAGCAGTTGACCCTGCAGTACAGGTATTAACTTCCCATTCAATGTACATTCTGTGAATATGCCTTGCACTTCGATCAGGAGGATGAGGGGCATAGAGATGGATCTGACTGTAATGTGGCTCTATCTGAGCAGTTGAGATTGGCCCCACGATGGCAGCACAACACAAGAAATAAGAATGTTACCTCAAATGCAGAGGGGTGAATGGTTTCCTCTTCTGTAAGAATTTTAAGCTGACTCATCTTGCTGTAAATTTGGAAAGAAAAACAAAAACCTTTTTGGTTTTTAATGTTAGGCAACCAGGCAAGGTCAGCCCCTTGCAAGAGATGGGTCTCATCTACCTGCCATCCAATGAAGATGACACTGACTAGAGCTTTAGAGTGGGAATTGTAACACGCAGGAGGTAGTGCCTTGTGTTTTAGCTGTGAAGTCAAAACACAGTTTGTTGTCAGAAGGTCACAGAATCACAGACTCGTAGGTTTTGGAAGGAATCCCTGCAGGTCATCTAGTCCAGCCCCTCTGCTAAAGCAGGTTCCCTTGAGTAAATTATGTAGGAAAACCTCCAGGCAGGTTTTGAATATCTCCGGAGAAGGAGATTTACATCCTCATATCAGGAGGAAGTTTTTCACTCAGAGGGTGGTGACACACTGGAACAGGTTGCCCAAGGAGGTTGTGGATGCCCCATCTCTGGAGGCATTCAAGGCCAGGCTGGATGTGGCTCTGGGCAGCCTGGTCTGGTGACTGGTGACTGTGCAGATAGCAGGGTGGGTTGAAACTCGATGATCATTGTGGTCCTTTTCAACCCAGGTTATTCTGTGATACTATGATTCTACGCTTGTATGGAACTTCCTATGTTCCAGCTTTTTGCCACTGCCCCTTGCTCTGTTGCTGAGCACCACTGAAAGAACCTGACCCCATCCACTTGACTCCCACCCACTAGATATTTATAAGCACTGATAAGATCCCCTCAGTCTTTTCCAGGCTGGACGCTCCTTGGCCTCAGCCTTTCCTCATAAAGGAGATGCTCCAAGCCCCTCATCATTTTTGCAGACTGTCAGTGTATTCTTTCTAGGAGATCCCTGTCTTTCTTGAATTGAGGGGCCCAGAACAGAACACAGCATTCAAGATGCGGCACCACCAGCTCAGAGTACAGAGGGAGAATAACCTCCTTCATCCTGCTGCTGGCCAAACTCCTTTTAATCAGTCCCAGGATAGCATTGTTCCGCACCTTGTCTAATTTCCTCACCTGAGGCTACATCTTCTCCTATTTACTTGACAGAACCAGAGGAGATCATGCAATTGATACAACAAGTTGTCCAACATTTGCAGTGCTGAGCAACACCACTAATGATCATTAAATGCTTTCCTTCTCACAAGAAAAGCAGGTGAAAAAAAAACACCAAAAACCCACACATTATTTTTCCTTTCTTCATCAACTTTTGTCCAATACAATGATTTACCCATCCTGTTGGGCTCAGTGTTAAATATCAGCGGCTTCAATAGGTGTCAGTGGGAGAACAGTCTCTGACTCAGTGCTGCATAGTCTGTATGTCCATCCCTCTTATCTCAGCCAAGCAGCTGGGCCACAAATCAGGAGTGAAGCCAGGCAAGGGGACCTGTGACAGAGCTGTGAGGGAGGACAGGGAGCTGGCAGTGCTCAGGCCCCGGCAATAGGGAGCTATGGCAGACATCAGACCCCTGATACGGCGTCATTGGGTGGGAAGGGGCAGCACCAGCACCAATGGAGGACATTCCTCCCCACAGTGCAGGCAGCACCCTGGCTTGGCATGGAACACCTGGGAGGTAAGTGTGGGGCTTGGGATGGCAGCAAGCAATTTGGATGGGAAGCTGAGAGCTTCTCAATGCTCTTGCTATCTGAGACAGAGCTATGTGCTCATAACTGTGGCTCACTCCACTTTAAGCAGTGTGGGCTTTGTTTTTCTTTGGTTTGGGAAGGGCGCATAAGGGGGGCTGGACTACTGAGATCTGTCTGCACTCCAGGAATAGGCATGAACAGTGGCTGTTGGTTCACACACCATCCTCATGGATTCCTTTGGGGCACGTTTGCACTGAAACTTTGCATAGTTCTTCCCTAATACTTTTAGGCCTGCGCCTTCAGCCCAGCTTATAATTATTTTTCTTCAAGAGGACTGCTGAAAAATGAGGTGATATTAACTTGGGACTCAATCTGGACGTTTCCTGTCAGACTAAATGAACGCTGGAAGTGGCTCTGAATCAAAGGTTGCTTTGACTTTCTGCGGTTGTGTGAGGCCTTCTGCATTTCTCTTTGGGGAACACGCTCATGAGGCTCTATAGCTCATATGAGTATTTGCTGTAGCCAGTCCCTGGCTCCTTTCTCTGCTCACATTTCCTGTTTTGCAGCTGCTGGCTGTGCTGGCGGCCAGCCTGCTGCTGCTCAGCATCCCACTGTGCTACCAGGCCTTTCATTTCCATGTGGCGCAGGCCTACGCACACCTTGGATACCCCCATGCCCAGCACATTGTGGGACAGAGGTATCTGCAAGGTAACCATTGCTGTTGGTGGATATCCGTGCATGTGAATCTCAAATGTGGCTCTACATGCTGGGTTTGGCCTCTGTGTTTTATGTCATCGCCGTGGCTTCACTGCCTTGTCTTTATCTCAGGTGCTGGAGTGGAAAAAAATGAGGAGCTGGCCATGCACTGGTTCAGGTGAGCTGCAAAAATATAACTCCTGAGATGGCACAGCTTTCTGCTGGAAAAGACTACTGAGGCACAGGGACAAAGCTGGCAATGATCTCTGGGGTCACTGGGCCATCCCCTGGGAGGCGCAGGCAGCCTCCACAGTGAGAAAAATACCTCCACAGTGAGAGAGCATGCTGTGTGGGGCAGTACAACCTTGCTAGGGAAATGTTCAAATGTTGTTTTTCTTCTGTATTTTCTGCTCCTTGCCTCCTCTCCTCCCTCAGGCAGGCAGCAGGTCAGGGCCACCCGCACTCCTCCTTCAACCTGGCACTGGGAGCTCTGAGCAACATGACAGCGGCACTGGAGGAAAGGTAACCCAGCTGCTCCTGCCCCTTCCCACTGCAGATAAGGATCTGGTTCCTCCTGGGAGGAAGCCCTGTGCTGTAGGCATCCCATGAATGCAGCTGCATCGGCATTTTTGAGGTCTGACTGTTGTGTTGTCAGCTCTGCTCATAGAAAGCAGACTGTAAGCCCTTGTGTTGGCCACCAGTGCCCTGTTAGCCACAAAGGCTTGGACACTCTCTCCAGTATTCCTGTGCTCTGCAGTGTGCCCAACTGGAGGAACAGTCAGAGACTGCTTTCTGCACAGTCACTGAGATGGCTAATCCAGGGGCCACTCCTAGTTGAAGCAAAAGTGATCAGTGAGTTTCCATCACAGTGCTACTCCTACTTCTTTTTAAACTTATTTTGCTTGAAGTTTTTTTTTTTACTCCAGTCTTCAAACTACAAAAGCAAAACCCTGTGAGCTGAAGCCGTCATGTTTCATTTTGATCCCCTGTTGCATATTAATCAGATAGACTCATGTATTTGGTTGTACAATAAATATGTATTTCAAGAGTTTCATGTGGCTTTGGTTCAGTCAGGTCAAGGAAATCACCAGTAATTAGACATACATGCTCAGATCACAGTGAAAAGCAAAACAAAACCAAATAATTTTCTGAATTGAATTACTGAATTCCACAGAATCTTTCAGATCCAATAATGGTGGTTCTCTAATAGAAGCCTGGCTAAGTAGAAGTCAGATAGGAACAACCCCAAACTCCTAGTTTTTCTTGATGAAGATTTCATGTCCTTCAGGGAAGTGGAGAAACTCCTTGGTGTGGCTGCAGCCCATGGGCTCCGAGAAGCTCAGGAACTTTTGGAGAACATTCAGAAGAGCAGAAAGATGCCATGAACACCTGCACCAGCTTTGCCGCCTTCTGCACCTTTATTGAAAGCTAATTATGAGCTGGATATCACACCTCATAGCAACTCATCTGCTGATATTAAGTTAGATCCAGATGCTGACCTGGGCTTGATGCTGTGGTTGTATTGTGTCTATTTCTTGCTCTGCTTATTTGTTGCAACAGATGGTCATGACTGAAGCTTTGTTGTCATTAGTCAGCATGATGTGTGTGAGTGATGTCATCTGTAACGTAAGTAACAGTGGTTTAAGAAAAGTATTATGGTTAAGATAAATAAAATCATCACGTAACAGCTGTCATTGCTTAAAAACTTCACCATTACTATGCCAGTTTTGGGGAAATATAATTCATCTTAATGGAAGCTGCCTTCGTCCTTGAGGTGGCCTCGGTTCAAAATCACTGTGGGAAGACCTTCATTTGACAGAAATTACATTCACTCTGCAGAGCCATACAACATTTTTGCTGGCAGTAGTGCTGCTGCTGGGGATACCCAGGTCAGTATGCAGTATGCCTTGCTGGTTCCCATTGCTTCATACGATCAGCTGGTGACTTGTCATCCAGTGCCTTCCAGTGTTTTGTTAAGAGCTGGGAAATAAGAGCAAGCTTGAGCAACAACAGAAGCTGCTGATTGACTGAAGTGGGAGCAACCTATGACAACTCAGTGCTTCACCAGTTCTTTACCACATCCTCAGGTTTCCCATGAAACACAGAAACAGCATTTACACTGTGGTCCTTACAACACCTCCCCCACAGGCACAAGTTTCTCCCACTCAGATTGCTTTTCAGGTTGAATTTCCCCTAATTTTCTTTCAGCAAACCCACCCAAAGCACAGGTTTGTTTTGCTGCCAATACCCAACCAGCCACGGGGTCCTGATCTCATCCTTGTTTGCTGAAAGCATTTTTTTTTCCTTGTGCCAATAGCTCAGCTGTAGTTTTTGGCTGTAGGAAATCAGCCATGAACATCAGCAGCTGCTTTGGGAGTGTTCTGCCAGCCCCAGTACAGCTGAGCTGGTGGGGAAGGGGCAGGGGGAGGAGGTAATGCTTCTTGGCCTCCGTGTGGTTTGGGTAGAAAAGCACAGGAGAAAAAAAAGGACAGAAAACAAACAAAAGTTTTGAAAAATACTAATAAAGAAAGGAAGGAGAAGCAGAAAAGGCAAGAGAATGGAGGAGGGGAGCAGAGGGGAACAGGAGAGGAAGAAAGGGAGAGGAAGAGAGAAGTGAAAGAATCGTAGGATCATTTAAGTTGGAAGAACCTGTAAGATCATTAGGTCCAACTGTCAGCTAACAATACCAAGTCCTCAGCACTACACCATGACCCTCAGTGCCATGTCCATGCATCTCTTAAATACCTCCAGGGGTGGAAACTCCACCACTTCCTTGGGCAGCCTGTTCCAATGCCTGATCATCCTCTCCATGAAGAAGTTCTACCTGATACAGGAAAAAAAGAAAAAGGGAAGGAAAAATTAAAAAGGAAAGGAAAGTAAATGAGGAAATAAAGAGAAAAATAAAAGGAAAAAAGGAAGAAAGAGAATAAATGCCAGCTGCCCTGCCTTTGGAGCCTCTCCCACATCCCCCCCCCAGCTGTGCCCCACGCCTCTGCTGCTGCAGCCCTCTCCTCCTTGGCACTGTCTATACAGAGGCAATTAGGAGGATTTTCTTTCCCAAAACACAACTCTAATTATAATCTAATTCAGCTTATTTGAAGTACATTTTGGTAGCGTTTCCATTATGCAAATATCAATTTATTATCCTCACATTATGTTTTGACTACGGTTGTGTTGCTAATTAGAGGCAATTTGGCTGCTTAAAAAAAATCCTTTCCTCTCCCTGCACTTTTACTTGGGAACCGCACCGAACAGACGTCCAGCATCGTGTCAGTGATGAAGACCTGTGGTTAGCAGCTCTGTTTTAATCTCTCTAATTGACTTCCAGTGTGTTAGAAGCCACTTAGAAAGTGCAGGTTTTGCTGTTTTTCTTGGGTTTGGGGCTGGAGGTGTGAAAAAGAGCAGCTTATTGTTGCAAGCATTACATTCTACATGAGGATTTGGCTGGATTTGATATTTGTTCGCAAAAACAACGATGCCGTGGAGCTGGGGAAGAGGCTAACAGCCTTTTTGGAAGGAGTGATGCTCAGAGATCAGGGATTGAGTTGATCTTAGGGCTAGGGGGTATCCCTACAACCTCCTAGAGTTATTTCTCTCAGTGCCTCTTACAAAACATGTTTCCAAACAACCCTCTTTATGAACCTTTTTTTTTTTTTTTTCTTTTTTTTTCCCCTTTATAAGATTGCTGGCATGAATGGATGATACCCTGGTATGGAACAGAGCACGAGGATCTCTGCACCTCAGAGTACTAAGGTAATTTTACCACTGAGTGACCTACGTGACCAAACCCACAGATGCCCAAAGCAGCATCTGCAGCTTCAGCCCTGAAGTATGTGCTTCTGCAAGAGGCGAACATTAGGGGTCCCCAGTGACCTTTCAAAAGCTTTGTAGGGAAAAAAAAAAAATACATACCCTCGAGATTTTCTGCTTTTCCTTACAACACAAACCCCACACCCACCCACCTGCCAGTGAGCTGTGTTGTTACAAGGGGTGAAACAGCTCTGATGCAAAGCTAGGCAGAAACCACCTTGCCAAGGGCCCAGAGCAGGGCTGTTGGGACATGAGATGTGCAAATCCATGGGGTGCTGTCACCAGGGCTTTCCTTCTTGTGTGATTTTTCTCTGGGACCTTCACCAGGTGCCTTCCTGAGGCTAAAACCAGTGGTTTGGTGCAAGTATCCAGCAGCACGCTTCAAAAGGGCTGCTCTTTCTGTGTTCTGCACCTGGCCGCTCTATATTCCACTCCTAGTTCATCACGTACGATTACTCACATCACCTCTGCCAGCAGATTAAAAAGGGAAAATCACAATGGGATGGCTCCTTTAGTATTTAGGAAATGATTAATGCAGGGCAAATGTGAGATGAACGTTGCACTTATGCTTTGTCAGTGTTCTACCTAGAACACTTACTGGCAGCCACTCCAAGACAGAATTTAGGACTTTTAGTGCAGGGGATGCCCATAGCTCACAAGGGACTGCAGCACAGGGGATGCCCTGCCAATAAAATCCAAAGTGTTTCACATCATTTCAGTTTCCCTGATGCAATGAAAATATTTCTGAGGGAAGATGTCCTTTGTCCCCCTCCCCCATTACAACAGTTTCCCAGCTTATCCTTAGGACTGTTGATCCCTTCCCTATATGCTGACATGCAGTGCAGAGTGCAGCAGCTCTGAGCCAAAGCCCCTTTACACTGCCATTCACCTACCTAACATTGCAAGTCCATCACTACACCATGTTCTTAAATGCTGCATCCATCTGTCCCCTAAATACCCCTAGAGACAGCGACTCTACCACTTCCCTGGGCAGAAACCTTTCCCATTCGATGAGCATTCAAAGGCCAATTTTCTTTACCCTTTTTATTACCACAATTACAAAGACACAGAAATCTGCATAATTACAGATGCCACGTAATGATTCTGCAGTTAAATATTACCTCAATTCAGGCTCCACTGGCCGTGCTAGTAGCCTGGTGGTCTCATGATGCCAACAGCTATTTAGGAGTGGATCTGGAACCAAGGCACCCATCTTGATGAAGGAGCCAGGGTGATTCACAGACCCAAGGGAAAACTCCTACAGGCGACAGAGTGAGACAAAATCAATCTTCTTGGAGCAGGACCAAGTCAAAAGCCAGATGCAGAGGAGTAGGGAGAAGTGCAGCCCCACTGGTGACTTCCCAAGGGCAATGGCAGAGTCTCTGACATTGAGGTTTCCTTACAAATAGATGATCTCTGGCTGCATAAGCTACAAATCTCTGAGTGCTGTAATGGCTTAATTAGTATGAAGGTGGTACCCTAAGTTTTTGACGTTTTTTTTCAGTGTGAATTTTCCACACTTCAGTTAATCAGAGCTTAATACTTGAAGCAGCGTCATGTCCCTTTAGTGGCTTCTAATTACTTTGAAAATTTCCCCAATTATCCAAAACCATAATCAGGAAAATATTCAATGCACATACAACTCATTACCCAAAAACATTTGATCCTGCTCCTTTCCCTCCACCAAAATTTAGCTGGAGCTCGTGGTTTTCATGAGCCAGCAAAGGAGATGCAGCATGTGTGTAACAGGGGAATTATTCACAATATGAAAAATGCCTTACAGGTACCTCCAGATGGGACTCTGGTGCACAGGCTAAGGAGTAGACTGGGAGAACTGCAGCAGTATTTTACAGGATATCTTTTAAATTCCTTACAGAAAGACATGATTCTTGTAATTTCTGTGTTTTACAGTTGATGTAGAAAAAGGCAGAAGGAGCTGTGAAAATATGAGCCCCTATAAGGCACACATGAAGAAACACAGTGGTCAAAACAAGGCCATGCCGCATCCCATAGCCAGATCCACCAATAAAGTAATCCCATGTGAAACAGTCATTACTGGTGGCCGGAGAAGCCATCCCCACCTCAGTCTTGTAGCCCAAGGCTGAGGAGTTATTGAGCAAAGCCAGCCACGTACAGCACACACAGCTTGTCGCAGGGAACACCGCAGCTCAGCTGTTCTTGGCTGCTTACCAACAGCAATAGAGAGAGATTTAATTTATTTTAAGGCAGAGACAAACATGAGATCCAGAATAGCACTCACACATGGCTGCTGACCCACTATCCAATCCATATGGGACTTAACAGTCCCATTTTCACCACCAACCATAGAGATCACTTTACAAAACATTGCTTTTAAGTTCTGTTAATTAGGGGAAAAAAACAAAAACAAAAACCCACAACAAATTTACATCTTAGCACTGTACAGACGTGAACAAACATAATTCTCAGACTTCTCAGGTTTCTTTTGATCCTTTTGAAAGAGCACTGTGAGATGGAGAAGGTGGTGAGTTGAGATCTTCGGGAAATCCCAGATATTGGGGGAAGGAGGCAGGACCTTCAGTAGGGGAAAAATGATTAATCTGCTGGCTTTACTGTGTGTGTCTTTTGATGCTGAGTGAACATTAAAATGCTAACACATTATTCATGTCTCCTCCATAAAGAGGTAGAATCATAGAATCATTAAGGTTGGAAAGAACGCCCAGGATATCTAGTCCAACTGTTAATCCATCACCCCCTTGTCCACTAAACCATATCCCTCACTGCCACATCTCCATGTTACTTGAACACCTCCAAGGACAGTGACTCTACCACATCTGTGGGCAGCCTTTTCCAATATCTCACCACTCTTTCAGAGAAGAAGTTATTCCTAAAATGTAACTTGAACTTCCTCTGGTGCAACATAAAGCTATTCCTCTTGTCCTTAGTAGAATCCTGCTAAATTCTTCAGGGAAGAGAGGCACATAATTGCAACTTCTTCACCTGTATCTAAAAGACAATCCTTGCTTACTGTCCAAAATGATCAGTCAGTACCTCTCATTGAAGTGAGGAGCATGCAGTGAAAATCTACAAGGAAACATTTCTTTCTTCCATGCCATGCTGCAGTAACCTGAGAGGCTGATTGCCACGAGGTCTCCTGAAGCTTCCAAATGAGTCCAGAATTAAGTTAATACTTAGTGAAAGGTTAGTGCCTAGATGCTACTGAAAACCAGGCTTAGTGTTCAGAAGACATATCAAGAGCGGGACAGCAGCATCCCACTGGGGTATCTGCTGCTCCTTGTAAAACAGCTGTTTAATTGAGTGGCAGCAAGAAGTCAGATCAACAGCATTAGAACGTGCTGCTGGAACTTAACACTGACCAGATCCCCTTTGCTGTCAATTTTTCTCCAGAATGAATAGCTGGACATCAAAGTATTTGCTGTGGCTGTCTCTTGCTGGCTACCCTCCATTTATATCTCACCTTGGCATGGCTGTCTGCCTTAAAAGAAGCTGTATCATAGAATCACAGAATGGTTTGGGTTGGAAGATTATCCAGTTCCAACCCCCCTGTTGGCTGATTTCCCCCTCTCCCATATAATTCCCATATAGTGCTGGTTTACGCTCATTTGTTTCCCAAAATGCATGCTGGTGTCTGGGTTACTGCCAATGGAATCTTTGTGAAAGACTTCCAAATGCAATGTCAGAGGTTTGCCCAAGCTCTGATAGAAATCTGGTTAAGATAAGAAGGTTTTGATCACAAGAACAGAATCCAGCAGTTTCTGTCCTGAAGCCTCAGTGTAGAACAGTACTTAAGTCCATGACTAAATTATTTACATTATTTTATAAAGCAGGATTAACAACTGACTTAGGATGCTTTGTCTGTTCAGCATTTTCAGCTGTTCCCAGGTTGTGTGCCCACAGTGTGCTTGTGCAATAGCAGCAACACAGTTACACAGCTCACCTTTTCAGAGGGAAAAAGATAAAATAAGCAACAATGACATAGACACACACATTTCCCTTCTTACATGATGTGGGGAGTAACCAGAAAGAAGCTTTCTGAAACCATTTCCAAGATGTACATCCCTCCCTCTTCTTCACTCAGCCCCATCACTCAGGTTCTACTACACCAGCAAGTGACTGCCATCACAGAACTAGAAAGATGAGATGACAGCAGAGGAGGCTGCCATCTCACAGAAGGGCAGCAGACAACCTCCACAAGCAGTACCATGTTCAAATGCATTATTTGGCAATAAAACCATCATGGAATTAAAACCCAAGGTAGTCTACAGTGGCCTGACTCCAGCAAGCTAAATTCAAGTGGAGGTGCTGCAAGCCAGGAACTCTGCAAGTCCTCAAGAGCCATGAGTATTATATACACTGTCTGTCTCTCACACTGCTCAATTAAAAAATGAAATAAAATTAAACACAGATAAAAAATAAAAGATGATATAGATGTGGGAGGTCAAAACACTTGCATTGGCATGCTGACGCAGTTGTGATGTCTGATACCGAAGACGTTTCACAAAGACCTGAATATCAACATAAAGCAACCCTGTTAGTCCTTGCTCAGAAGAAGGGCATCTGTCTCAGCCGGCCAGGGAAAAGATGCTCTCAAAGCAGCATATTTCCTTTTGAGTCTGGTTTCAAACAGAAGAACACTGTTTGCTGTTCTATGTTTTTTTTCCCCTACAAGAGAAACTCAACAGTGAGAATCACACTGTTCCCTGGTGGGGCTCAGGAACACCACGCACCCAGAGCAGACACTCAGCTCAGTGGGGTTTCAGTCAGAGAGGTCAGTGGGGCTCTAGGGGAGAATAGAACATTTTTCCACAGCTCAAACCACAGCTAAGATGTGATTTCCTCCCAGAAGCTCAGCCTGGCCTCATTGATGGCATCAGGGAATTAATTAAAGCAGGGAATTAATTGCAAAGAGCAGAAGGAGCAGGAAGACACCTTGCTTGAGCCCCTGGGTGAGGATGCATGGGGCTGAGGACGATTTCCCAGCTGGTGGCAGTGGCCCCTGCCATGTCACACACATCTGAAGTGTGCTGCACTGAGCTGCACTTCAGCTGATTAATCTAATTATCACTACAGACTTAATGAAGTCATTTGCCACTCCACTGCATTACAGACACTATAAGTATTTCTCTTATCGGTTTGCACCTGAGAAATTCATGGCATTAGTGGGGGTTGGGGCTCCGTGTGTTGCTAAAAGGAAAGCACATCACCCTCTTTAGACGAGGACACTTTCAAGAGCAGATCAGAGAGAGTTAAATCAGCCCAGATAAACCACTTAATTTCCTCTTCCCTGATGGGGGGAAAACACCCAAAAATTTTCAGAAGCAAAGCTGCATTACTGGGAAATCCAAGCAGCTGTTTTCTGCTCCAGTAGAAGCAAGCCATTTTAACAAGAGAAAAAAAAGAAAACCCAGAGCAAAAGCCATGAAGATAAAGCATGCAGGAGGTATCACCACCACCCCACAGCCATAGCTCCTTATACCCTGACATCGTCCTTACCCACCTGCATCAGTCCTTCCCACACCATCCATCCTCACACCCAAAGCTTTCCCTGCTGTTTCTTCTCTGGGAGGGATTCAGGGCATCAGGTGGGGACAGAGGTCCTCTGGGCTTTCCATGGTAGAGGTGGAGGGGGAAGGGAGGCCCTGGGTTAATTAATTGAAACTTCCCCTGCACCTCGAGTCATTTGAGGCGATGGAGCAACTCCAAAGGAATACAAATGATTAGTATCTGGCTCATTAACCTTACTGATTACTCCTAATCTGGCGGCCTCCCCAGAACAGGAGCCTGCTTTGCCTCACCAGGAAAAATAAACCCCTCATTTTAGACACTAAAAAGGCTTTCCAGGGTGTGCTGCTAGAATAATTGTGGCCACTGAGCAGTAAATCCATTTCCAAGGGAAAGCATTTGGTCGTCAATGGGGATGCACGACTGTATCAGAGAAAAATAAGCCAAAAAAATAATGATGTCAAAAACTACAGGCTTTGGGTAGATAAACATTTGTTCTCTTTCCCTCTTGGAAAGTGTAAAAAAAAGATACACTTAGGCAATCAAACCTATTACTATTTACATAAAACACGGCACATATTTGCTCTGCGATGCGTTAGCTGAAGGGTAGATAGGTTGTAGCCCAAAAAATGAAATGTAGGGGTGAGTGCCAGAGATCCTGCTAATAACCTCTTGGCTTTCCATTCCTGAGCAGACCCAGAGCAGAGAGGAAGCGATATATAGCTAGTGCTATTGGAAAATATTTAATATAATCTAATAAAAAATGCAATTTTCTCCTCCATTAAGTAGTGTGGGGCCTAAGCCTGTGAGAGCCAGCTGGAGCAGGTCACCTTCTCACGAGCCCAGTTTTGCTCCCATTGAATTCGGGAAGCCCTTTTGAGCTCCCAGGCAGCTTCATCAGAGTGATTTGGAGCTCTGTGCTTCTGTTCTTCATTTTAATAGCTCTTAAAGGCAATAGTTTCACTGCCATTCCTCCTCATGGTCCAGCAGTCACCCAGATATCCACACATGACTCCGGTGCAGGGAGCAGAAAGGAAGGGAACAGGCTGAAGGAAATCCTCCAGGAGCTGCCAGTCAATAACTAGATCACAGAATCACAGAATGACCCGGGTTGGAAGGGACCTCAATGATCATGTAGTTCCAACCCCCCTGCCTGGCAGGGCCACCAAACATACACATTTACTAGATCAGGTTGCCCAGGGCTCTGTCCAACCTGGCCTTGAACATCTCCAAGGACGGGGCATCCACAACCTCCCTGGGCAGCCTGTTCCAGAGCCGAACCACTCTCCTACTATCTTCTTCTAGATGGGAGTTCTTAGTTCATGGGTTTCACATCTATAACTCATTATGACTGGTCTTGGGATGTGCAACCACTAGTGACGAAGCATGAGCTTGAAGGAGGATATATTTATCTTCTTGTTTCCCCTTTCTAAGGACACAAAGCAGTTCCTGGAGTTTCTCTGAAGTATTTCAGAAGCTGAAGACTTTGACCACAATTTCTGGCAGTCTATTCAAAACAGTTTCTCTGTATGAAGTGCTGCATTACTGAATTACAATAAAAGGCAATGCCTTTGGGAGCAGTATAAATAACTCAAATATGAGACAGAAAATGAATTATAATTCAGAATAATTCTTGGTAGGCAGCATACATTTTTTAATTACAATCATAACTGCTTTTTGATTCTGAGATAAGAAGTGGTTACCATAGTGACCCGATCCTTAAAAATAATTTTTGCCTAATTCTGTACAAACCGCTACATAATACCTTCCTTCAGAGAAAGCAATTTAGGTAAATGAGTTTTCCAAACACTAGGTTTTGTGTATGAAAAAGCAATGTAAACTTTACTGAAAAATAATACGACTTTGGTTAGTGCCCAAAGAGCTTTACATACACATTCCCCCACAAGTGTACTCACAGAAGTTTCCTCATGTTCTGTGCATACTACAGATCTTGCACAGCTTTCAAGCTGATGTAGGAGAGCTTTGAGATCCTGCAGAGAACTGGAAAAATAAGAGATCAGAGACATAACTGTCCTGCAGACCAACTGGACCGTTATTGCTCACAATCAGAAGGTTTTTATAATGTTTCATTTTATTTTAATTGTTCTTAAAATGGGCTGCTGAAAGTTGACCATGCACCATTAATGGATGGCAAAGGGAATAGAGAAATGAGAATGAACAAGGCAGAATCTGACTCAAGAATGATCTTTCTACTTGAATTCTTGAATACTTGAGAAAGGCCAAAATGAATATACCTAGCAAACAGAACAAGATTTGAAGGGGGGTGCCATCCTTCTGCCTATGAGCTTTCCCTGTGTCAAGGGAGCTGATTCATCCTAGCCCCAGGAGATATGCCTGACACCTTCCAGTATTGGTTTTGTAAATCTTCCATGCACACAGGCACGTACCATTGCAATGTTATTGATGGAGATCCTCACTGCTGCAATTTCCAGCTGCTGTCATTGGGCATGCGAGCCATTTTGATTCAAAGGAGTCCTACAAGACACTATGCCAAGTAATTAGAGATGAAAATTGCATACCCTTAAGCTCACGTTACACAAGAGGCACCTTTAAATATATTTGTTCATCTACTTGGATGTTTAATGAAGCTGCCCCCTTCTTAACATGGTTGCAGTGGAGGCAGTTCTCCCTCTATCCGTTGTGTAAGATACCATAAGGTCTTTTAGTATAGTCCTTTTCCATATATTTTCTGCAGTGTGAGATACAGCCTCATAAATGCAGTGCTTGGCTTCAAGTAAGACATTTTTGTCTAATTGCCTTGAAGGCAACACGTATCTGAAGGTGACAACAATAACATAAATCAGAATTAAGCATGGTCAAAATGTGTGAGCATCAGCTAAGCTGATGCTGTAGAGTCTGGACTTGGGGGTAGAGGGCAGAGCAAACAGGAGCAATGCTCCATCTGCGATGTGCCAGCTGAAGATACTTCCACATACAAAATAAGATGCATTTGATGGGAAAGTCTCTGATTTTGTCCATTTCCCTAAATTCTTTCAAATATTCAACTTTTCCCCAGAACATATTTTCTCTTTTAAAGTATGGGCTCTTTGGCAACTGGTTATTTTTTAGTTTGCCTTTAATCACCAAGAAATCACACCATCACCAATTCTGGTAAAACCATTTGGACTTCCTCTCATCCCAAACATCTTTATTTTCCAAAAGATGTTGGGCGTAAAGGGCAGGGGCTTAGCTAAAGAAATTCCTATAGGAGATATAATTTGCGATATAAAAATGCTAGAAGAAGAGCAAACAGATGTTTAATATATTAATAACTAAGTACCTCATACTCAACAGTCTCCAGGCGCTGAACATAAGAAATAAAGGTATGAATGTGATAGCTAAAACATGACTTTATTTCTGTTTCCAGACCTAGGGAAAAGAGAGAGTCAACTCCGCCTGTCCTTAAATACTCAATTTGCCAGTTAACTAAGAGTGATGTTAATAATAACAGAGAAATCTGCAAGAAACTGCCCTCACTCTGTACAGTGGGAGCTGATAATATTTTCACGCTGAAGGCAAAGCAAGATGAATTCCCATCATCCTCCCCATAAATCAAGCCCCAGTGACTGCTGATTGTTCACCGGAGCTGGAAATGAGCTCCTAAAACCACTGAGCGCTAATTACAATGAATTATATTAAAATATTTGATCTTCGTCAAAATGAACCAAACCACTCTAGGTCACAAGTAGCCATGAGAGGACTTTCACAATACTTCCACCTGTTCTTTATGATGACTATAAGGTAACATCAGCCTGATCATATGCATTCCTGGGTTGAGGGCCTTTGGTGACAGTCTCTTGCCCCATTTTCCTGAGGTGTCACTTGCAGCTCTCTGGTGACAGGCCACAGACTGGCTCATCCCCGGCACCATCACCAGCACCATCACCAGTACCATTACCTACCTCTCTTGGTGAAAAGAAAGAATTATTTCCAGAGCAAACAAAGAGCCAACAGGAGCTTGGAGACCCAGGGTGCCATCGTGGGCTGGCAGCAATCTGTCCTATCATTCACAGGAGGTACACGGTGCTTTGGAAGAAAATGCCAACTGCATTGACTGCTCCATATTTTTGGAAGGAAACCTTGTGCTGAAAGCAGAGGTCTAATTGCCTGCAGGGCTAAGCAAGGCCCACACTTCTCACAGGATCTGTTTTCAGTGCCTGAGAACATCTCCATCTTGCCAGCTGGCTGAGGTGCTTCATGCCTCAGGGGCTGTAGCTTCCCTGCCCAGGAGCCTCCACACCTACTTCATGTTTTTTGTTCTACCTTTAATTTTTTTTTATTTTTTTTTTCTGTTCTTTCAACAGGATTTTCAAGTACTGGGGAGGTAATGGGGAAAAAACATCCCAAAACATCGAGTGTTAAACATCAGAGTGATTCTTAGCTGTGTATTATGTATTGCTTAATAGTTAATGCATCATTAAGAAAATCAACCTGAATGAGAGTCCAGGCCTGGAGAACTGTGGGCTCACATGCAAGTTTCAGATGCTGATGGGGAAGTGTATTTCCCATGCAAGTGTAAATAGGTCTTCTTCCCTAAACACCACCACCTTGAATACCCTTCCCTAAACACCACCACCTTGAATATCTGGAATGCTCTCTCTAGGAATTACATCCATTACCTTTTCCTTATTTTACTCTGTCAGATTCATTGTTTATAATCCTCATTAATCCCCACTACTTCCATAGGCAAAATAACTGATTTTATATGTCAGACACAGCTACAGAAAATAATTTAAAACACCCCACATGTGCCCAATGATTGAGGCTCAGTTACAGTTAGTGCATTGCCACAGCACTGCAGCAGAATGCTAGTGATTGTGCTCCTAAAACTGGCACAGAAAACCAGCTGGTTAGGTGCCCTCATTTAATTTACATATATATATATATATTTATCAAATATTTCTGGTTTTAGAAACCACCGTCATTCTGCTGACACTGCAGACTGAAACAGCCCCACCTGCATGGTGCCCACTTGGGATTGGCTGTGGGAGGACCGTATGCTGCCCATCACAACCAGCTGATCTCAGCCCACAGATTTCATGGGTGTTCCTGAGAGAGGCTGCCTTTCCCTCCTTGTGGTTCAATTCTTTTTTCAGAAAGTGGACCACAAGAGGGAGCACAGGAAAACTGCAGCTCTCCAAACGAGAGGAAGCAAGGATACAGTGTAATAGCATTTGTTCCTTCATTCTCTGTCCTTATTTTATGAGGTGCCTCATCAGCGTGCTCCAAGTACCAGGTGTCAGTCTGCAGCCCAGCCATAGGTGCCCAGGTGTCTATAGGTACAAGCAGCATTAGGAACAGGTTAATTCAGACCTGCAGTGAACCTTGAAGGGATCCCTTTGAAGAGTGACACATCCATCCACTGATTGGAAGAAACATTTCTAACCAATTTCTAACCAGGGACCCCAGAGCTTTCTCTGCCCTTCCCACCCTCCATCCATCCCTCCCCCCCCAAAGTGCAAAGCTGGCAGTCTCGAGGAGCCACGAGGACAATCCAGCCCATCTGTGTGTCCATGCATGAAGCAAACATGACTTGGCCTTGCTGACAACTGAAGCATATGCAGAAGACTCAATTATTACCCCTTAGAAAAGCTGAATTATCTCCTGGAGCTGGAAATGGACAGTTGCACGGGCTCCATGGAATCATGCATGGTTGGATTTTTGCTGTTTTGTTCTCTGCTGTGCCATGCTGTATGTAATCGTGTTGTGTTTTAGATGTTTAACATTGTCCAAACAGCAGCCGTGGGACATTGGAGGTGGTGAAGGCTTAGTGCTGTCAATGAAGCGTGTGGATGGAAAGTGGAGAGGGGAAGGACAGAATGAGCCGCTCTGGGACGAAGAAGAAGAACACCAGGCAGGGAGGTGTCCTGCTGGTGCACGAGGAAATCTGAACGTTGAAAATGGTAATAAAAGGCAAAAGAACACAGCAGTTCTTCTACTGGAAAGCACCACGCCTGGGGGAGCTTAAAGTGCTGTGGAATGGGAGATGAAAAGCATCAGTATTCCTGTCCTCCCCTAATGGTTTTATGTAGTTACTGGGGGAGGATGTTTCTGAGTTATCATTTCACTGCCTGGTGCTGCTCTGGGAGTGTTCTGATGAGGTCCCAGCAGTGGGTGTCTGCCCTAATGCCCGGAGTAGTGAGAAGGGCTTTGCCAGCCATGGGTTTATTTTTGCCCTCAGCCAGTCTGAAGTCTTGACCTTGAGTCTGGATGAAATGCTGCTGCTGAAAGAAATGGGATTTACCCTCTGTACGTGACTTCTTGTCCTGAAGTGCATCTTGGCACTGTTCTGCTCTTCTTAGGGCTAGTGAACTTGCAGGATGGGTGTGGGGGCACTCAGAGGACCTTTCAGCCATATTTCAAGAGCGTTGGTGTTTCATATCCGCTGCATTCACTGGGGTTAATTAAAGTCTGTGCTTTATGAGTTGCCCTCGGCCATAAATGGAAAAAGATCTGACTCAATTGAGAATTGACAGAGTAATCTTTAAGCTCACTTATTTTATTAGATATAGAGTCCTAATTTGAAGAAATTGAAAAGCCATAACTGATGGTGCTGGGGAGGCTCTGAGAGCTCTTTGCCCGTAACTGCAGAGTATTGGAGGGGACATGGGGCCAAACCATGCCCAATGCTCAGCCTTCCTGGGCAGCACAGAGGTCTCTGGATGGTATCTATGCATTTGAGCACCTTTCTGAGTCGTGCTATAGCAGCCTGCACATTGCTGTGTCCACAGACATGGCGTGTTGAGTCTCACAGTGCAGCAAGTGGAACATTGAGAAAAATGGCCAGCTGATGGCCAGCACACATTGTGGACATCTGCCCAGTGTGCCAACATGAGCTGCTTGTGGGGTTTTTAAGAGTACTTAATGCCTACTGGAGCCTACAGACCATACTGGACAGTGGTCAGGCTGGGAGCAGGAAGGCTAGGATTCTGCCTTCAAACTGTTCCCATTGCTCCTGTATTCCCACTGGAATACTCTGTGATGCAACAGACAGCTTTGCTGATGTTTCATAAGGGCACTATGGGCCCTGTGGACATATTTTTGGCCATGCTAGTGACTAGAAAGGGTCAAGCAGGTGTTTTGGACAAGTACTACAGCTAATGATTTGCAGCAAGCCCTTTTCTCTCCCCTCACCATTTGCAAGAAGTAGCAGTTTTCTGCACTCCTCAGAGCATCTGCTGGACCTGGTCCTCCCCTGCCTGCCATGCCTGGAGCACCTGGTGCCTGGGCTCACAGCAATGTGTTTAGCTCACCCCGTGCCACAGCAGTGCAGTGCAGTGGCCAGCTCTGGCACAGGTAATGAACTGCATTTCTGCAAAGAGAAAAAGTAGAGCCTTTTAATAAACATAATAACTTTTAATAGGAAGTTGTTTTCTCTCCTTGACACATCATGGAGGATGATGTACTGAACGAATTTTACACATACACATATTTTTTGTAATGTTTCTCTGGTCTTTTCTACTGTCCTCTCAGTAGGATGCAACATGCTACAGAAATATTTTAAAATCAACATCAATATGCACAATGATTGCTTTCTTTTTTTCATTGGAAACTTCAGCAATCAGGAATCTGAGTTGGTCCAGATGCTATCTGGTATATTTTAGGCCTGACCTTTCTAAAGCACAACTTCTCTGCTTTGCAGCAACCCAAGTGATCCAGGAGCACCTGAACAGACCATAGAAGTTTAGCTACAGCATGGAGAGGCCTTGTTCATTTCTCAACTTTTACAAAACTTCATCACAATTTCTCTTGGTGCTGCTAAGACAGAGGATTAGATCCATCACTGATGAAATAAGAGCAACAGTCAAAAGTAGGGAAATTAACACTTTATCTTTGTGCATAAATATGGACTAACAAATCCATTCAATATCTTGCCATACTGCTACTTAAGTTTTATCTACCCACAGAGGGAAATTGGGGGGAGAAGTTTCCTCAAAAGCATTTCATCAATGGTATCACAACACAAATTGCTGGCCTGGCTCTCAGCCCCACATTTGCAACCCCAACTGTCTCCTGTCCTTTCCCCAAAACAACAATGGAGCTTCTCAGCACACTGCCAGAGTCAGCGGATTGGGGCTGAGCAGATGCTCACATTAATACAATTTTTGAACATTTACAGTTCTAGCAGAGTAGGATACATGCAGGTAGAAGCACTACTTGATATTTTTGCAGCATCAGCTCTGTACAAATTAAGAGTCTGTCATCATCACTTAAACACTCCTTAAACTTCCAGCATTATTTGGTAGCCACCAGGAATCTCATGTATTACTCCAAATACAGGGTTCAGCTGCAGAATTGCTTTTCCTGCTGATCCCCACTGTGCACCTCAGCTCAGAGGAGTCATTCACAGCATGCACAATGCAGTGGCTAGCCAAGGAACAGGAAAAAAATTAACTGTGTTGTCTGCTACATCACAAGGACCATATTCAGCAATTCATAGAATTTCAAAAAACAAAACAAGAACACAAACATCAGTGCAAAGCATATTCACCCCCTTCACAGAAATAAAGCACACGCTTCAGCATTTCACCCAGGCATCCCATCCTGTAAACATTTATGACAAGTAAAGCATGTGCTTCAGTGAGGAGTCTCCAGGAAACCACTGAATTAACTTCCACTGTGGCAGTTGGCCCAGTAATGTTTCAAGGGTCAGGCCATGTTTGTATTTTGCTACATACAATTAAAAGAACCCTAAATACCGTAAGTTCAACAAAGTATGCTAACATATTCCTTCCTGCATGTGCAGAAGATTCTTGTAATAATGACTATGCAAACACGCTCTTCAACCTTCTTGAGAGTTTTCCTGCTTCTACTATATGAGAACATAATAAATACACATGATATACCAGTTATTAAGCCATCAAAAAAGCACATCGTTCCAGAAGGGACAGGAGGCACTTGAGGCTTAGAAGTCAAGGGCTGGTCATTAGCACAAGTGTCCTGCCTGGCAAAAAGCTTCAGCTGCTCCACAGCTCCTGTGGCATTGCAACCTTGGTGGGATGTTCCTGCACGTTGTCTTAAACCAGGCTGCTTCACATCTGAAATGATAACAGTATCTCAAGATTATTGTTCCAGGTAAGACTGCTCAGGAATATGACAATAAGCAGAAGCGAGCAATACAGAGTAAATCCAGCATGGAGCAGATAACAGGGACTAAATCCATCATCCAGGAGATTGCCCTGCATCCACACAGAGTCAGCTCTGGGTTTTTAGTAATATAGCGACATTACATTCTGATGCTCTAATTCAAGGGACAGATTTCACCTATTTTATCCTTGCTGTTGGCATCAGGAAAGCTCAGTTTGGGCATTCCTTAGGGGAATGAGAACAAGCCAAAAGATTCAAAGATGTCTCTTTGTGTTGCTGGTCAATCAGATCTCAGTGGAGGATGATGGCACCCATTCTAGGGGACTATTTTGCAGTGATGGTGCAAGGCTGGGCTTCATCTGGACCCAACACTGTTGTCTCTACCCACTCCCTCCCATGGTATGCTCTGACACCTATTTTCTCAGGACATCCTTCATCTTTTCTTCCCTTTTAAGAGAAGCAGCTCTATGGGAAACAGACAGATGTGTTAGGGGAAAAGATCATGAATGAAGGAAAATGTATATATATATGGGTTATGTATAACCCATATAATAAACAGCAGATTTCATAGCTGCTCTGATGGTCCTTGCTCTTGTACATGTACCAGCTTTGTCCAACACTTGCCTGTTCTGCATGTTGGCAGTCAAGAAATTTAAGGCAATAAAGTATCTCAATGAGAGTACTTGCTTTTGCACAATGTGGAACAGCTACAGCCTTGTTATGAAACCAAAGTTGCTGAATGTGTAAGTTCCCTTCCTATAGACAACTGCCTTTAAAAAAAATCTACTTTTTGTAATTTTGTTATTACAGAAAGGAAATCTGACTGGCAGATTACAGCGAGGGTACGAGCAGCTAAAGCCACATGCTAAGTCCATAAAGGTCTACCTCTGTGTGGTGGCAGCTTCTTCAGCTGCCATGAACTTCTATAGCCTTGGTTTGCCCAGGTCTCTTGTTCTGGATGGACTGTGCAAGCTGAGCTTTAAGTCCTTGCTCACTTTGTTCTGTATTTTTAACCCTTTTGTTTAGTTATATGTCACAGTACCAAGACCAACAAGCGTTACCCAGACTAACAGGTACTAATATTACAGGACTTGAGACAAAAGTAAGAAACTTACATATTTATTGCTGAAGTTTGAAGAGGAATCATCACATTGTCGAGTTTTATTCTTCCCCTGAGATGAATTCTCTCCTAAAAAACAGAAAATATGTTTTGCATCAGTTAAACATACAGGGAGAGGACTAATGAGTCCAGCAGCAGCACATCATTGGCCACTACATACACTAGCCTGTCTCCTTGTTGGGCTTAGGCAACAAAAGTTGTCACACAGTAGATCCTCACTGCTCCCTGGGTGTCATAGAGTGTATTCTCTCTACAATATGGTCTCAATGGTGTGTTCCTACCACAATAAACTTCACTGACAAGCACTGAATATTGTTCAGCAATAATGTGCTGGAATGTGCTGCTAAATTAGTGCTTCAGAAGTTCTGATGGTGTTAAATTTCAATTAAAAAGGCCTCTAGCAACTGCTTCAATAATTCATACAAAATTTTAAGAGAATGGGAAAGCATACATTTCTGGTAGAAAGAAAAAAGAAACATTTGGACAAGACTGATGTATTTTACCGTGAGGAAGATAATATTCTCTAATTGTAATAACTATCAATAATGTACTATCGGTTGCACTCTCAGGTGCTTGCTCTGCTGGGCTTTGAGGCAGACTTTCATGAAAGGCACATACTTTGCACAGGGGGAAAGCAATGTGTCTAAGGACACGTCCCCAAATATGTCTTCCCATTGCTGCCAATAGGCTTTGGATCAGAGCATAAATTGGGTCCCATGCTGCTGCAGAGTCTGTCTGGATTTTCTGGTGCTAAACACATAAGCTCAAGGGTAGAGTGAGCTGCCATCAACTGTTGCTGTGGTCAGCATCTCCCTGTGCTGTCAGTGACAGTCTAATGGGAGGCTCTGGGATTGCAAATGTGTCTGAAGGTATTTTCATTATGGTGTCTACAATAATTAGTGCCAGTGAATCACTTGGTGGTGAAGACAGAATGATGATGCACTGAGGAGGAAATAATCACTTAGATGTTCCCTTATCAGGTGTAACACAGGTAACAAACATTTTTAGGTATGTGACTGCAGTATGCCTTGAGACCACACAGAAAGGCATCTAGGCCAGTTTCGGAGCTTAATGGCTCAGTGCCTTAATACTGTGCTTAATATCCAGCTGCATCACAAAGAGCAAATTAAGAACAACATTCAGGTTAGTTGCAAGTGGGAAGACATTTTTATTGATCTCAAAATAGCTGTAAGTGACAGAAATAAATTCCAAGACTGATGAAAACCGAACTTGCCACCAAAACCATCGCTCACTAAAGACAATGGATTAGACCTTATTTCCCATGAGGGAAATGAAAACCAAACATTTGTGTTCAGTGTTTTCCTAGAACAGATGATAGAACTGAACTGAACTGAACCAAAGGAGAATATATGCAGCATGACTGCAGTGCTCAAATAGTGCAGACAGATTACTTACATGTTTTGAAGGCTGTGATGAGAGAGAAGGGTTGTGCAAAATTCATCAGACACCAGAAACAGTGGAAAATTAGAATGTGTTAATTTTGAGTTATGCATCCAGTGAAGGGCAACACACACAAAGTCTAGTGTTGCAAACTGAATGGAAAGTATCAAGAGAGACTTGAACTGCCAGCTTCTCCTAGTATTGCTATACAGCATCTTGTATCTAGTGTCACTTGACACTAGATTGTTTTATTTATATTATGGCAATAACTCACTTGTGGTAAGGTATTGGAAGAACATGTTGACAAAAGAAGCTGGGGGTGTTCAGGACCAGGCTGGATGGGGCCCTGGTCTAAGTGGGAGGTGTCCCTGCCCACAGCAGATGGGTTGGAACTCTTAGATGGTCTACAGTGTCCCTTCCAAGTCAAACCACTCTATGATTAGAGGTTGAAAGACCACTGCATATTTGTCTGTTTGGCTAAGTCAACAATTAACTAGGAGACGAAGGGACCCAGCAGCAACTGGCTTGTACGGTGACCAAACAGTGTTGGCTGGGGAGCTATGACTGCAACGCGACCCAAGTTACCTGCAGTCCTGCCTTGACTGTGGGGCTTCTCCTGCTGAAGGAGGAGCTGTGAGCTCAGAGAGGTTGGCAGAGGGCAGGGAGAAGCCAACCTCAAATATATCCCGTGCTTCTACAAAAACTGAAAGACATGATGCACAGGTTGAGAAAGAAGCCTCTGACAGAATATTTGGAAAATGAAATTAGACTGATACCAACATGTAAGTTTTTCTGGGCAGGTAATCAATGAATCCTTCTATCAAACCTTTTACTCTCTCTCATCCTTCAGTGTTGCATCTGCTTGTTGATTATTGTCTGAAACTAGACTGTAAACACAAAGACACAGGCACTGTGAAGTCTTTAAACATCAGTGTAATACAACAGACAGAACTGTAGTTAAACTGCCTAGCTTATTGCCACAGGATGCTGTAAATGCCAAAGGAGATAGGACAAATTACTGTAAAAATCAAGTACTGTTAGACATACAACCTCTGTTTTAGGAGTGCTACAAGGATGAAATGGAGGATGCACCCACGTGCCTCTGCCCTGTTTTTCATCTTTCCTAGACATCTTGTGCCAGCTCTTGTCAGAAATGGGGGCTGCATATGCACAGCCTCCCATGATAGCATCCACAGGATACTTCCCCTGGAGAGACCCAGCAATAGATTCCCAGTAGCTGCCAGGCTCAGCCCTGGGCACAAGGGGATGCACTCTGCACATGTTCTACTCCAAGGAGTCTCTCTTCAACAGAAGGGGGATGGGAAAGAGTGACTAGGAATTGTTTTGGTCTTTGTAGCTTCTGACTCTTCAGTGTATTAGTTCTGAGTGCATGGGAAGTAGACAGTACTGTCTATCTGCTTTCTATAGTACTACTGTCTAATGGATACTGAGGTCTCTGTGAAGCTCAAGGTTTAACCAGGAAAGCAAAGCAAAAACACCCCGATGAAAATGTGAGGCTTTCTGATGGAGTAAAATTTCACTTGTGCAGTATTTGATATTGTTTTTTGTTGTTGTTTTTACTCTAAGAAGTGTATTCATTTCTGACTATGTTGCATCCTGATCTTAGTGTATGTGATTAACTAGTGGGCGTATAGTCAGATGAAATTATAGATTGTATAAGATCAGTTTTGAAACTCTGAAACAAACATTTCTTTGTTTCACTTTTACAGAAGGCTGCTACACTAATCCCTCTTTCTTTTTCTTTTTTTTTTTTTCCTTATTTGATTCAGAATCTGAATATATTATTTAGAATGCACAAACACTGTAGAACAGGGTGATGAACAAGAGTTAACAGGTTGGATTGTCATGAATATAGAAAGACTTTGATGTGGGCAAAGCCAACTCTGACTTCTGTGGGAAGGCTGGAAGAAAAGAAGGATATAATAAATAGGCTTTGACATAAAAAATAAGTTGTGCTGCATCTCAGATTACACTGTGTCTAAGAAAGAAATGACTTGCACTTCTATTTCACTATAATATCTGCTGCTGAGAAATCTCTCATGAGAGGCAATCTATTTCAAAGCAAAGAATTAAATAAAGCATTCTGAAGAAAAGACTTATTTTTTCATAAAATATGAAACTACTGCTGTAGACCCAATAACAAGGATGCTTGTCTTGACCACGCAGAGATGCAACCAGTGATACAGGAGGGCAGTGCTGAATGGGACCCATTGCCCAGCTGCACCCATGAACCCCAGCACTACCTGCAAACTCCTTCAGCAGGACTGAGGAACATCTCAGAAAGCAGCGTGGAAAGCTAGCAAATGCTTCACAGACACAAACATCATCACATCCTCAGCAGCCTCTGATTGTAAGGCTGCTTGGAAAAACCTCACAAACTGCATAGCTCAGAAACTGAGTTAGAAGTGCAACCACAGATGGAGTTCACAATATTTAATATTTTTGACTGTAGTTTTGTCCCAGGTTCTCAACTGGAATGTGTGCAACCAGAGCTTTGTGGTGTGAGTAAACATACACTGAATCAAGCCATAAGAAGTAAAAAGCTAGAAACGTTTATTCTTCTGCATCTATAATGAAAGAAACTACAACTTCAGGTCATTATACAATACAAGGTTTAAAATGTCAAGTATGAGAAAATAAGAAAGAAGGAAAGGGAAGCAGGTACTTGCTCTAACTCTTTGACGGTGGAGGACAGTTTTCTATGAAGCAACTTCTAGGTTTTCTACCTGCTGGGGAAAAAAAAATGGGAATACTACTCACAAAAGGTAAAATAAATAAACAAAATCATATCCCCACATTAGAAGGAACGTCAGCTCTTACCTCTCACAAGCATGCAGCATATCAGCAAGCTGCTCTCTGCTGACCTGCTCTGCTTATCTGGCAAGGGAGAGGAGGCTGCAAGGGAAGCTTCAGTGACAGAGACACAGCTGGATGCGTGCACCTGGCTCCTAGACGAAATGAGAGAGACATGAAACTACCAGCAGATGTGGAGAAACCCCGTGGTGGGGTCATGTTCTACACAGCCCAACTACCTCTGACAGAAGCAAGCTTGCTTGGGTTGAGCCCCTAATAAGGCAATACCAAAAATTTCTTACCTGCTTAAAAGTCATGGTCCATGCTTGGATGTGCTCAGCGTAAGAGAAACTGAAGAGGAATAATCTTCTGCAGCAGCTCCAGATTCGTCCCAGTATACTACAGTCAAATGAATGATTTGATGTATGAAACAGCATAATTAAACATTGTCAGCATTTGGAAGTTTATGGAAAACAATGATGAAGTTGCCATAATTCAGCCTCATCATCTCAGAAGACCATAGGATTTTCCAGCTCCAAACCCCAACAGCACAGTGGGATGTCTCATGATGATGAACTTCATGTGTATTTCCATTGCCAAAGCAATTTCTCGTGCTGAACAAGAACAGGGTTTTTTACTTCGTTCTGTGATGATTTCAGTGCTCAGCCACCATCCACTGCAATGGCAGGTTAGGAAGAAGTAGCTATTGGAAGAGGTGCTGATCACACGGGAATGTTAGTTGATCTACATCCTCAGTTCATTCAATTTTGCACAGCTCCATCAGAGTGCACCTCTGCAGACTGATTGCCTTCTCCAGAAGGATTATAATAAGCTAAAGATCTTTTGCATGTGTCAGGCCAGGCCTCTTCTCAAATATCCATGGTTTCCTGGGACATTTTCTCAGCTTCACTTAGTAGCAATTCTTGAATTTTTGTTTGTGTCAACAGCTGGTGTCTTGGGAAGCCTTGGTGCTTCTAAGAACACTTCACCAAAATATAAGCCACATCAGCTTTGGCACACTTTTAATATCCTTCCAGAACATTCAATGCAGAACAGACAACACCTCTGAAAACCAGAAAAGGCATGTCTTACCCTGCTATCGCCCACAGGCACACATGGATCAGGAAATGCCCCAATGGATCACCTTTTGCTAAGGCACCAGGACAACTCTTAACAACTTCAAAATATCGTCACCTGCCACATTCCTGTGAGACCAGATACTAAAGAATGAACCTGTGGACTGCCCTTAATACATTTTAGAATGGGTACTCCAAGCGAAGGCCAGAAAATGAACTTGCCAAATCATTACTCAGGTATCGATATGTGGAATACCGATGACCATAAAACCATGACACTATTACACATCATTCATATATATGGAATAGCCTTATTCCAATTCCTATTCTTCAGCCTTTCTTTTACTAAGGAACTTCTGTCCCCCAGCATTTTTTTGCGATCAATATCTGGTTTTCAGTAAAATATGCAAGAACTGTCACAGTAAAAGCAAGGAATACTTCAAGATAGGCATTACTTTATCACTAACACCATGTATGATGGTATTGAGCTCTTAGTCATCACATAAAATTCTTCATCTTATTATATTCATAGTAATATTTCTACCACTTGCAGGTCTGTGGGCTACATTGAATCCCGAATAATTAATACTTTTGCAGGTAGATTTTCTTGGGGCTCTGTACTGTGTAAGATAATTTATTTTCCCTAGGAAGAGCTGACCTAAATTTGCCTATATACTCAACAGGGAATGACCGTAGTAAGTCCTGTGCTTGCACATTAGTGCAAAACTTTCAAAACAATTCAGTATCTTAAGCATTTATATCCAAGCTGAGTTTTCATGTAAGTTGCATGTACAGTCACTTATCTTGCATCAAGCGCTGCAATTTACTACCAAATGTGCATGAAAAATTCAAAGTGTTTGGTTTTGTCTCCTTGGATTTTGCTTTAGATTTCTTCTTAATGAGTAGTGTCTTAGAGCTCATAGTCATTAGGAAGTCATCTTTCTAGAAAGAGTTTTTAAAAACAAGAGTGATAAAGCTCACTACTACCTAGTGTCCCTGATGATATTGCTCCATTAAAATACATTTAACACTTCTTTTCCTGTATTCTTTCACATTAATTGTAGGTATTAGAAATTATATTCTTGATTAAATATAATTCATCTATGCTTCTGAAAAAGGAGCCCTTCTTTTTCTTTTAAAGTATGAAATTAGGTTCTGACAGATTTCTAAAAAGGATTCTTCAGTAGTCAATGGAACTCTTAAGGTCGGCTAAGTCCAAATCAAGATACATGTCCAAGACAGATAGGATAAATAGCATTTTGGTCACGTATCTCACATATCTAGGTGATTGTGACAACTGTCTCAGTTGTTTAGATGTAGAAAATAAGACAAGGCTAAACTCACCACAAGCTTTGATCAGGACATGGCCTGCACAACACCGACACAGGGTTTTTCTAGGTTACCTCTCTGAGACAAATTCCTGGTTGTATACTTACATGCTTTGTGTATAAGATTTTTTTCTAAACATTCCTTGTAACAATTGCACAGTCACAAAATCTTCTGTTTGTAAGAAGTAAACATTTCAAAATATGAATTATAATAAAACCTCATTTGAGTATATATGAAAGCAGAACTTTGTTATACGCATGCCCATGTTCAGGTGACCAGACAGCCTACTGACCACAGGAAGATGCTAAGGGTCTGGCTATAAGCCTGAGGCTTTTCTAAGAAATTTCTCCTACTAGTCAAAATGTTTTATAATTTGGTTTGCACATGCAACCAGAGGCTGCTATAATACGCTTACTGAACAGCTGAATTCCCCCTTCAGTTGACCTGGCTTTTACTCATCTAGAAAGGAAAACAAATATGTAGAGAAGCGATTGTTTCAGAAGTTGTAAGAGAGATCATAGATCAAATGAGTCAGGCTTTTCCATGCTTTTCTGTGCCTGTACAAGAAGCGTTTGCTTTAACCCTGATTTTTTAACAAAGCAAGTTAGTCTTATTTACATGGGCAAGCACCCCAACATATTTGAAAATACCCGTATGAGTGAGAAATGTTTCCAGAAGGAAACAGGCCTCTCTTTCTGAGTGCTTTTAATTTTGGAAGTTGAGCATTTTTCCAAAGCTGGGAAAAATCAGGACTTCATTTTCAGTGAACAGATTTAATTTTGAAACCTGTAAAGCTGTTAGAATTCAAGAGAAAGTGGTAGCTGTTTTAAATATGAATTGTATTAATGAGAAGAGGGCAAGAATCTTGTCTCGTAAGTGGCTATGACTCATACCTTCCAATTATAACATGCATACATCACACTTCAGTAAGGAAGAAAATCAAGCATCCTCTGGGTGGAAGAAATTCAGACACTTGGTAAGCCAGCAGCTGATTAACAGCATCAGACCTCATCCTGTGAAGAACAATGTGCCTGGGTCCTGCCTCATTTACACTCTGCAAAACACAAGGACTGCTGCTGCTGCTGAAGTTACCTTCTTGTTGAAAGTGGTATGAGGGCAGAATCAGTCAAAAAATGGCTATGAATCCCAGCCTCAGACTTCACTCAGCTTTCGGAAAGGATGTTATGATTTTAATGTAAACATGCTCACAGTTCCATACCCCTTAAAACAGAATAACATCCATTCTGAAAGATGTATACTGTACAAATACATAATTTCCAGAATCACAAGGCTGAATTGCAGTTGCTTAAGTATCAGAGCTTTATTTACATTTGTGTTACAGGGAATTTCTCATCAAGGATTTAGAAGAAGAGGAAAGCAGCTATTGGGCAACCTCTGAAATGCCACTGGGGGAAGAAGAAACCTTAAAAAGTTGGATAAAGTAAGAGTGTTGTTCCTCCCTACTTCAATAGGGAGGGTGGGAACAAAAGTAGCACGATGCAGCTGATAAAGTGAATTGCCATATATTTAACAGTAAGAAGAATAACCATGAGAAGTTCCATTTTTCTTTAAATTTTTTAAAAATAATATTTATTATTTTTAATAACTGGGAATAAGATTAGATCAGATTTTGTTCCACCTCGGTGCTATTTTGTGCTGTTCTGCTCCTGTAGAACCTATAGTTACCTCCATCTCTTGCTTGTATCGGTGAGATTTTCATTTCTTTTTTGTACATTAACTGTAACCTTTACTCCTTCCAGCTTCTATTACAGGCACATTTTGAAACAAACTGGATCAGTGAAGCACAGGAGAGAGTAGGACAAGACTAGAATTTTATGAGAAGTGTAGGATTTTAAAAGTATAGGCTGACTTTACGCAAGGCTGCAGCACTTATTCCCAAACCTTTTGGCTACTGGAATATTATCATTTGACAAATATCCTTGTCTACCCAAATCTAACTGATAAATACCACTACCTTAGTTACTCCCAAACATACCTAGCTGTAGATCGCTTACCACTGAAGAGAAAAAAATGCTCTTCCCTACAGCAGTTGTATTTCTCACTTCTAGACATTGAGACTGCACACAGTGCAGCTGTGCTGCAGCTCTACAGGCACCTATTTGGCTGCTTTGCAGTGACTTCAACATGAGAGGAAGTGAGGATGGTTTTGCTGTTGGAAATGACATCCCCAAACACAGTGGCACAGAAGAATCACTCACCAGTCTCAGCAGAAGTTGTCTTCACAGACAGAAGTTTTACACCTTCTTTATCTGACTGGGCCCTGTTGGTGACAGAAGACATAAGGCACAGTGAGCATGCAGCACTGGCACATGGCTCAGTTTAATACTACTCTAAGATCAAGGTCTGGAGGCTTGAGATGGGTTGCAAAGGGTGTTGTGCATGAGTCTTATTGATGGCAAACACCATACGTTAGTGGCTCTGAAAAGACTCCTCTCTTAAAATGCGATAGATCAGCTCACACAACTCCAGGCTCAATTCAGTGCTCCACAGAAGAAGTACAGTAATTGGAATTGGAAGAGAAAGAGATATCCACTTTCTTGGCCAACACGGGGCTTATAGCTGTGTCAGACTGCAAGAAGGAGCACCTTAGATTTCAGGAAAATAGGGGGTAGCAAGTAAACCACCTGCCCAAATGGCACCACATCCAGACCTAACAGCCTTTGGTATGTATCTTTCTTCATTTCACTCTCCTGCTTATGCCAATACCATTTTCACAGAATCACAGAATGTCAGGGATTGGAAAGGACCTCAAAAGATCACCCAGTCTAATCCCCCTGCTGGAGCAGGAACACCTGGTTTAGGCCACTCAGCAATGCATCTAGGTGGGTTCTGAAAGTCTCCAGAGGAGGAGACTCCATGACCTCTCTGGGTATTTTAACAGAGGGCTGTGCAAATGGGCAGGTGGAGAGAAGATGGGACAGAAGAATATGTAATGACAGGAGAGGAACAAAGAATAAAAGGAGAGAGAAAAAAAAAAAAAAAAGGGGGGAAAGGAAAGGGAAGGGGGAGAAAAGTAAGTGGGCTCAGCATAAGGCATTTATCCTTTTCAAAAGGATCTCTTTCAAGACAGTTGCATGTTTCTGTATATGCCATCATGGATGTCTGCTATCGTGCATACAGTTGCATAATAACTGCAAGCATGTTGCTTTCAGAAACATCGTTCTGCAGTAGCAACTGCTTGTTATGTTTAAGCAGAGAAAGATGAGAAAATGACATGCAGAATTTGCTGCATTCACAAGTGTCCTACAAGAGATCTCATAGCAATGCAAAGTAAAAATTTGACCTACTGTTCTGTGCCGTTCTCTTGTCTGTCTGCAAAAAGGAACAGAGCTAGGGTCATTTGAGCTCAGCTAAGCAAAACACTTAAACATAGCTATTGCTCCTGCTAGCAGAAGGCTTAGTTGTGATTTTGCAGGATTAATTAAGTATGCTAAGACATCCAAACTGGATGGTAACTGTCAGTCTTCTAACTCATCCTCCCAAAAGATCTCTGTGCTGACAGTGGTTTTTGAGCATGAAACAACTCATCCAGAAGGCAGGGTGGGGGAACACAAAACAGCCTGTGTGCTGCAGTGGGATTTGCCCAACTAGCAACATGGCCTGTCATCTCAGTCAGTGAGGAAGGGGCTACTCTCCAAAAAGAAACATCCACCAAACCTGTTTTCTCCTTACACCCAAATGTGGGCAGATGGATGCGGTGGGGCAACCTAGGGTGCATAGAGCTAGCTCCCATACACAGAGGGATGGCAGGTCACTGTCACTGCCTCCTCTTGTTTTCAAGTTACTTTGCCAATACTGTGAGCAATGGCATTTGAGTGTGGGGAGGCTGGCAAGAAAACAAACTTCACCTAATGTCCTTTACCCTGAAAATGCAGTAATTTCCTAAACAGGCAGCACACCTTCTGCGTTTTGTTTTGCTCTGATTTCCATGCCATTGGCTAAGTTGGTTGCAGCGCAGTTTGCCTTGCTCCACATTTCCACACCCCGCTATGATTTTGTATACCAAGCCCCAGTGATTTCACTGCTGAGGCTCTGCACAGAGCTCCTAACTCATGCCAACTCACAGTCAGGACTCAGATATGTTTGGTTGTTTTTTCACTTAATGGAAAATTGCACTCTCCTGTGGCCAGCTTTGGTAACTCTCTGAAATACCTGGCGAATGAGATCTAATGGAATTACATCCTCATTACCTTAAGTATTTCATGGACAGCAGTGAAATTTATACTGGTTTTAGCCGATTTGTCAAAAGCAACTATTTCTGGAAGTGCTGTTTGCTCAGCCATTTTGTACCCATGCATACCCTGTAACCAAAAGATTCCACTCATGTATCAGGTATTTCCTAAAAGAAAGCAATGATGTTTCTTTGCTTTTATTTGGAACAGGGATTAAATGAGCATCAAGTGACTGTGCTGAACAGCATCTCCAAGCTTATTTTCACTCTCTTTTTTCTATCCAATTGACTGATCATGTTAGCACAGCTGTTCTTTTAGCTCTCTGCAACTGCAAAAGGCCAAACAAAAATCTTTATGGCATTATATATTCTCAAAAAAGATCACAGATATTTTTGCTCCCTCTGTTCTTCCTACTGATTTTGATAATGAAGTGCTGCTTTCCCACTTCAGATAAAATACTCTGAAATACAAGGTTTCCTGTCAGACTACTGCAGTATCTCTAGTTATGGTAATCTCAAAAGCCTCCAGAGACATTTTAATAACAAGCACACTGATATTTTGTCTTCCCTTTGGTCAGAGAAGGTCAACCAAATACCTGGAGTTTTCTTGTTGCACACTCTGTACAAGGCCACCAGCGAGAAGGTGGAGAGTGTAATGACAATCAAGGCAATGACAACGGGCAGGATAACGCCTGCAAGAAAAGGCAGAACATCATTTCAATCCCTTATTTACCTCTGCCCAGGCACTTGCGTACCATGGCAAGAGGCTCCTGGCCCCAGCCCCCACACCCCATGGTGATGCCTTCACCCAGGCTTCAGCACCTGCCACAGTGGGACCTGTGTAATTCTAATCAATGGCTGCCTGCAAGGTTTGCTCCTGGCATGGGTGGCCTTAAAGGTTTATAAAAACTGCCCCACTGCAGAAACAGTTTTTTTATACTTGCAAATTTTTTTTATTTATTTATTTTTTTTTTTTAAGAAAGACTCATCTGAAATTCAGTGACTAAAGCGGTTATTTCTCTTTTAGCACTGAAAACCCAGAAAGATACCAAGGAATTACATAATTCAGTAACATTCCCTGCAGCACTTACAACTATGGATATAAAATGCAAGATCTTCTTTTTAAATGAGGTCGTTTCTTCCCTTCTATTATTTCCCACCATCTGCCATTTCCTGACGGGTATTTCCCAGCCAAGAAGCAAAAAGGAAAGAATTATGTCATGAAGAGAAGCTTTCCTGGGGAAACATCCAAGCCCAGCTTCTCTCCATTTATCTTTTTTTGCTGGCAGCAGTCAGCCACGTTTGGGTTTAGCCCCATGTCAGTGAGGCTGCAGAGCCTCGGCATCTTCCCTCCTGCCGGCCCCATATTTTGATATGGCATCTTCACTGATTCTTTATGCAATTAATGTTTAATATTCATATGAATGTGCATCTCCAGAACCAGAGGGAGAACTGAGAGACGAGTTCAGAGTAGAAAAACATCAAACGTATTATGCTGAGCTAGTGCTTTGGGTAGGAAATAGCAGATCTGCAGTTATACTCTCGCCCCAGAGACATGCAATTTTAAAATAAAAATTAAGTAACATGCACCATGCAAACAGCAACTGCTTGAGCAATTCACAGAGGACCCTCTCCTAGCCCTTCTCTCCCCACTCACCCTCCCATGACACTGTGGACAACATATTCACATAACATATTCATAACAATATATTAATATAACAAGTATTCATAATGGTATGTAAATTATATTTTCACATTTCCATTTGTCTTCTCTTACAGGGTATGACTCCACTCACATTTTTATTTTTTTTATTTTATCACTTTGACTTCAGTCCTCGGGAATAATCATTCTGCTTTCCAGTGGGAGAGGTGTCAGCTTGCTAAGCTGAGTTAAATTGGGTTTATAAGAGGGTCTATGGCCTAGTACAGACAAATAACTCAGCCTGATTTGTTTCTTTGTGACTCCAACACTCATCTAGAGCCACGCTCATCTATTGAAAATTGAAAAGATGGACAACAAAGTAATGAAACTCACTAGAGTAATGGATAGTATCCTCCAATGCTTTCGTTTTTTCGGAACTGTTTGCAGTACTGCCAGAATCTAGATTTGCAGAAGAAACATTATATCAACATATAAGTATCAGAATTTCTCCAGACAACTTCCCCCACACCCCAGAAAAATTATCTTCCCCACACAATTTTGACGTTGTCAGTTCTAGAGCCACGACATGCTCCACAGCTGTAAGTCTCCTAAGTAGCACCTGGATAATTTAGCGTGAGGGGTGGAAAAGCTTTAGGACAAACTCACACTTTGTATGGACTGTCATACAGCTGTCTTCTCTGGGATCATCTGCTTGGACACTTACAGTCATTTGTTAGGGAGGTTAAGGTACTGGTCAACATCAACAACTTCTCTTGACAAGCAAGCAAATAAGTGTGTGAAATTAAGACCTGCCCTCAAAAGATGAAGAACCAAAATATCTCACTGCTAATAGTAAAAAACACTAATGGTAGGTAAGTCCAGAGAGGGGCAATACAAATAGCTGGACATTTTCTTGACAGTTGAGTGTGACAAAGTGATGTGTTTGCCTGCTCTCCTACACGTGGGGAGAGCAAGGACTGTCAAAGCCTCTGGGGCATTTTTAAGAGGATTGCATTTCTGCCTTTAGGTGCTAATCTGAACTGGAGTTGGGTATCAGCTATCCAAGATATCTATCTAAGTTGTAATGAAAGGCAGACAGCTCCTACTGCTCATGCATTGAAACCAGTGTGGTTCCATTGCTCTTCCAAAGGACAGAAGGGGCTCAGCTTGTTGGGTGGGGGCTATGACATTAACTGAGCCACTACAATTAACTCCTCAGTGCCATTTTGAGGACTAAACCGCAATTTTGATTTGCTACACCTCCAAATGACAGGTCCATCTGTTTTACAGAATCTTTCATGGAGGCAACATTTGTAACTCTCATCTGCTGAATTAGAGTAACCAACAGTGACTGTTGGTCCCAAATCTGTAGGACTCCTCCTTTCTCTGTTGATTTGGAACTCAGCTCCATTATGATTAAATATTTTGGCGATGTTTTTTCTCCATTCTCCTTTTGCCCATATTCCCATGCTCATAACATCCCAATCTACTCCAATATGTATGAGCATGTTGTCTCCTGACATAAGAGGAGTAAAAAGAGAAAAGCCAGGGGCCAGCTCTTCCAGTAGAGATGCTAGTATACTGGTTTTCCCGATACCTACAAGTCAGACGATTCTAACTTACAACACTGTGTGGACGTAGTATGGTGTCTACACAATTTAGCCCCAGCTGAGACATTTAGATGCTACATGCAGGAAACTATCACTGCCTGAGACCCCTGCCCCTGAACATCCTATCATGTTTCTTTAAAGTTCTCTCTCCTGTGGTGCTGTGTGCTGAAAGGTGATAATGTGAGGAGGGAAATATGAGCCATCATGAAGTAACAGAAATAATTCTTCTGAATTCATGATTCTGTGTGATTGCTTTGGATCTCCCAGGGAAATACCATTGTCCTTTTCACTACCCTATCTGATAGACTGCAAGATACACAGGGCATGCAGGCAATTCTCACAGCAGCGAGTTATTCTGAGTACTGACTGAAAATGTCAGCAGAAACAAATTACATTGAGAAACGTGAAAGTGTGCCCCTGGACTTGTGCAGTACATCCTCAGGAGAAAATCTGAGGGTTCCAAGGCTATCTTCCTACCCGTCTATTAGATGACCAGGATATGAGTAATGCAGAGAAGGCAAACCCACAGGTTAGTCTTGTAACTACATGTGGCTATCACTGAGGAAAAGCAGTACCTGAAAGGATGCACTATTGAATGAGTGAAATTGATTAAGGTATTAAAAACATTTACTCGATTATCAATGTTATCCACTAAATTTTCCTCACAATTCAGCCCATCCCATCCACTTTCCGGAAATGGAATCTAGAAGATATTTTCCAGCTAGGGAAAGATTTGGGATCCAAATAACTATCCATTACAACAACAGACCCATCACAGTAACAGGTGGGACAGGCTGCTGGTGGCAGCAGCAAGAGGTGCAGAGAGCAGCACAGAAGTGACTGCTCCCTGACAAGACCAAGGGAAGGGAAATAGGTATTACAGGTTCACTGGCACATGAAGACTGCCTTATCCTGGGACCTGTTGCTTCTAACCACTGGAAAAGGAAGGAGAGCCACTGACAAGAGCTAGCTCCCTGACCAACACTGTTTCTGTATTAATTGCCTATTGCACCATTCAGAATTCTGCCACTCTGTTTGCTTTGCATCATCTCCTGGTACCACATGGCATTCAGTTGCATTCACTGCAAGGTTATGCACTGCAGCAACATAAGCATCCCTCATCTCCTTCTATGTACTATGCGTCACGTTCCACCTGAGATTCCACCTCCTCCTACCCTCTTCCAAATATTTCCTTTCCCTCTTACCTGTTGGTATTAGCAGGGTGCTCACAGAAAGGACTGAAAGAAAATGGAAAGAACAAAGATATTATTAACTGGTTTAGAGATCCTTGCAAAAAGGAAAGCAAGGGGTGTGTTCACATTATACAAACTGGCAGACTCCATTGATGAGCTTAGTAACTGGACAAGAAACTCACAGAATCACAGAATCACACAGAATCACAGAATTACCCGGGTTGGAAGGGACCTCAAGGATCATGTAGTTCCAACCCCCCTGCCTAGCAGGGCCACCAAACACACACCTTTACTAGATCAGGTTGCCCAGGGCCCCGTACAACCTGGTCTTGAACACCTCCAAGGACGGGGCATCCACAACCTCACTGGGCAGCCTGTTCCAGGACCTGACCACTCAGACAATTCTGAATTAACTTATACACTCCCAAAAAACATTCCTCCTACCAAAGCCAAATAAATGTCCTGGGGTGAAGAGCTGGTATTTAACTGACAAATAACTTCTGTAAGAAAATAAACTCAAATACCTAATTGTGTCACATCTTCAAGTGTTGCTATCTCTCAGTAACAGACCTTCATTATTTACCCTGGTGTTCATGGCTAGCAGACTGCTTAACAGTGGGAATGAGGTGTTAGTAGTGAAGAACTGGACCTTGCTGTGCCTTGTGAGCAAAACTTATGGTCTTGCTGCTGGCAGCAACCTTCTTTTGATCCAGAAAATTTGGGTGCAGAACACCATGTCAGCATGCTACTTGCTTGTCTCTAGGCTGAGGTGCGTATGCTTGAACACTACAAAGTCTATGAATATTTCACATCTGGAGGATAGAGAAACCTCACTCCCACAATGACTTTATTGCTTTATATTAAATCTCTCTCGTGATTGGTCTGAAGCCAAAAGAAGCCAGACATCCTTGTCTTTGAAAACATCCATCTGTGTGACATAGCAGCACAATACCTCTGTGCTTGCCTGAGCCCAGCAAGGGGCATGGCCTGAGGATGCCTCTCGCTGGGTTGTTGGAGCTGCCATGGAGGAACATCCCCCAGGTGCTATGTCCTCAGCAATTCCTCCTTACTTAGAGTTGTAGTTTCACAGCACCATAAAATTCCCTCCAGGCTCCTCCAAGGCTGGTTCCTGGCACATCACCCATGAAGAACATGGCTCATCCAACTCATCCTGAGAGCTCCTCAGGAGGACTTGTCCCACCATGGTCCTTCCTGTGCTTTGTAGAGACAGCTCTTGTGAGAGGAGCTGCAATGTGGATTAAAGATGTTATTCTATTACTGTGAATTCTTGTTCACATTAGTACAGCTGCTGCTGTTTCTCATCTATTAACAGAAATCACTTGAGCCACTGGCATACAAACAATCATTTTTGCTAGTAATACGTGTGGCAGAGCTTTAATGACACTTTAATTGCAAACATGCAAGAAAAAAGCCAAGTACTTCAAGTTAGCAATGAGAGATCTCCTTGAACATACTAAATATGGGCAATGCTAGTTAAATCCTGAGGGCACACAGTTATTGCATACTGGCTGACAAAAATTCAGGAGAGATGTAAGCTATTTTCTATCTTGTCTATCCATCTGCACAGTGTCACCATGCTCAGGGAGGGTATCTGTGATGACCTCTTAGGGGACATTTACTGCATATTTGGGCAACACAAATGACAAGAGCCAAGGAAATCCTTTCAGGAAGTTAATAGCTCCCTGTCAAACAAAGGTGCACAGAAAGCCACAGGACACCCACCCGCATCAAAGGAACATCCAAATATGATATGATCAGTTGTTAGCTGAACCCTGCCTTTCTTACAGAGAGTGAGATCCCATGGGAAAAAAAACGTGAGCACTCAACAACATTTAAACACGCAAATATAAAACAACGTGGACATTCATGGAGACAGGCAGAGGAGCTTGTCAGGTCTTTCAGGTAGGTCGTGTCCCTATAAGATACTCAGCCTTACCCTCCCCATTCTGAGGGGAGCTGAACTCTCCTAAGAAATACTCTGAAGATGTCAATGTAGCATTTTGCCATAGTTCACTCTTGTAAACAAAGTGAACCATCTTGGCTGAGAAAGCTAACTTTTCTGATGGCAGAGTTGGGCACTGCTTTTCTAGGGGAGAAGGACGGAAAGGCAAGCAGCCCTTTGCTTGCTCCAGTGTTTGCTGTATTGTTCTGGCCATCTGCTTGGCCCCTACCATGTCCCTGAGGCTGTGAGCTGGGGGTGGGTATTCTGCATAAAAAATCCAGGAAGATTTCCAAGACTCCTCACAAGAATTGAGGTGTACAACACTGTCCGTATGGCAAGGAGGACAAAGATAAAGAGGTTGATGTACGAGTGGGTGATCTGACAATACCTGCCTGAGCAATGGCAGTGTTGGTGAGGAGGCTGACAGATGGAGAGGGGAACCAGCAGCTCACCTCACCCAGAGCTCTGCTACCTGAACAGCCTGTGCGCCCTGCAGCTTGCTGCTTCTGCTTTTGGAGGGCAGCCATATGGAGCTATGCTTGCTGGCAAAACAAGTGAATAAATTTGGCTGATCGTTCAGACGGGAGACCACAAGATAAATCAAAGCAAAATCGAGAATCTTAAAACACTCCCCTTGCCCTGACTGTGCTGTAGTTCTGCAGTTGTGTTAGCTGAGGCTTTGTTATGCTTTCCATCTATCTGACGCTTCCATTTGTGCCTCTCTGCGGAGAAGCTAAAGCTACGGTGAGCGATTTCCACTTAATACCACTATCCAGCTTTCCTGTATAGTTTATATACAGAAAGAGACAAACCCTCCTTGTCTTACTCCTAAGGTTCTTTCTCAAAGAGACACCTCTGTGAATCAGGTAAGTAGGATTTACAATTTGAGGAGTGCAATAAAGGCATTGATAGATGCAGCAGGCTGATTCCCTTGACAGCTTATTATAATAGATTTTCTGATCTTACCAGCCTGGTGGATGAACTTAAACTCATCCCACTTTATGGATTTTTTGTTGTTCAGGTCACAGAATAAAAAGTCAACTTGCACTTCCTCAGAAGTATTTAGTCTGTGACAGATCCATTAAATCTCCACTTCTACACAAATTAAACAAAAGGAGAAAATGAAATATTAACAAGCAATCCTTTGTGGAGGTGGAGCAGGAGTAGGAGGCATGTGATACATGACAGCCAGAGTTGAAGTAGTGTACGTTTCAATGGCACGCATGCTGGTTGCTCTCTTTGCTAAAAACAGCTCTTCTTCCCCTCCCCAATCTAGGTGAGCCCCACTCAGCCCCTCCTCTGCAGCTGCTGGCTTCAATCCTCTGTAATACAGCGATGCTGCTCTCTGATGTTTCTCCAAGCTCCTTCACAGGCTCCCCCCACTCATTTCAGTTGCTCTCCAGCTCTGTGTGGCACTTCTCCCACACCCTGATCTTTTGATATGGCAGATTGGAAATTTCCTTTCAAAACGTACATTTTTTTGAAAATGGTCTCAAAGTGACATATATTCTTTTGGTTTTGAGATTAATCAGCTGAATTATCATTGAGAAAACCAAATAGAAATGTTCTGTTTTGGGTGAATTTCACATCAATTTGTTTTCCCACACAGAAGATAAGGCTTGGGTACCTTCAGCTTTTAAGCTCTGTGATCCCCTGAGGGCTGCAGTATGAGCCCATCGAACATACCACCCCTGTTCCAGTGAACAAAATGTACCCAGACCCTATGGAAGATGAAATTTCACAATGCTGCAAAGAAAGAATCTCATGGCAGCAAGAGTCAGCACTTCTTCTAGACTCAGTACAGCCTGAAACAACTGACTTCATGCTTTCATTGCCTTAAAAGTTATTAGGGTGCAGCCTATGGCTTCCCTTGGCCCTGAGCAGCTGAACATATAAAGAGAGATCTGCTTATAGGGAGGCAGATTTCTTTTTTTTCCCTGAAGACTTTAATGTACACAGAAAATATGGAGCAAAAATGGTCTAAAGGCACACCCATTTGGGCTACCTATCTCACTGAAGTGTGTAAGGGGACTTCTTCAATATTTAATCTGCAAAAAAGCAACAAGGAGATGGTCAGTCCCAAGTGGAGGCAGGAAAGGTGTGAGGATAAAATCTCACTGCAGGAAGAAGTGATTTTGAAATGGCAGTATTATGGGAAGTCAGGGCAACATCTATGCCAGGGACCTAGGCTGAATCCCCCAGGACATATGGGCCCTTCCTTCCTCAGCCAGGAAATTATAGTGCTAGCTCCGTGGGTAGTCTCTGAGCTAAAAATTTATTGGCTTTACAGCACAGTGAGCTGAATAAGGTGATGACTGTCACAGACAGTCACAGGAAAAGATGCAAACCTTTTTTGGGTATATTTTAAATGTAAAGAGCAATTGTACAAATAATATTACAGATAATTCAATAGATAGAACCCACAGACATGTATGTGCTACAATTTCATTTTAACCTGGTCAATTTGCCTATGAGAAAGAATCTTTCATAAAAAATATTGTAATTTATTGCCTTATTGCAGTGTACCAATGGTAAGATTCCCACACTGTGCGTGTATCTGCCAAAAGACATAAAATGTAACAGGGTAGTAATAGAATCACAGAATGGTTTTGGTTGGAAGGGACCTCAAAGATCATCTAGTTCCAACTCCCTGCCATGGGCAGGGTTGCCACCTACCAGATCAGGCTGCCCAGGGCCCCGTCCACCCTGGCCTTGAATGCTTCCAGGAATGGGGCATCCACAGCTTCTCTGGGCGACCTGTGCCAGTGCCTCACTACCCTTCGAGTGAAAAATTTCCTCCTATTATCTAATCTAAATCTTCCCTCTTTTAGTTTTAAACCATTCCTTTTTGTTCTACCACTACCAGGCTGTGCAGAAAGTTGGTCTTCATCTTGTTTATTAGATCCTTTTAAGCACTGGACCACAATGAGGTCACCCTGGAGCCTTCTCTTCTCCAAGCTAAACATGCTCACTCCCTCAACTTTTCTCCACAGCAGAAGAGCTCCAGCTCTCTGATCTTGTGGCTGTCCTCCGGACCCACTCCAGCGGCTCCATGTCTTTCTCATGCTGAGGACTCCACACCTGAACTCTGTTCTCCAGACAGGGCCTCAAAAGGGCAGAGTAGAAGGAGATAATAAACTCCCTCTCCCTGTTGGCCACCTCTTTTTTGATGTAGTCCAGTATACTGTTGGCCTTCCAGTCTGCAAGAGCACACTGCTGGCTCAAGTCCAGCTTTTTTGTCCTCCAAGACCTCCACATCCTTTTCCACAGAGCTGCTCTTAATGAATTCTTCTCCCATATCACTCATATCTGGGGTTATCCCAACATCATTGCGCTTGGTCTTGTTGAACTCCACTTGGTTCAAGTGAGCCCAATTTTCAGGTTTTCCTAGTTCCCTCTGGATGACATCTTCTCCTTCTATTATATCAACTGCACTACTCAACTTGGTGTCATCTGCAAACTTGCTGAAGGTGCACTCAATCCCACTGTCTACGTCATTGATAAAAATTTTGAAGAGCACCAGTTCAAAGACAGACACCTGGGGGCACACCAGAGCCATTGATTACAGCTCTCCGGCTGTGGCCATACTGTCAATTCCTTATCCACTGTACAGACCTCTCTTCAAATCCATCTAATCTTTAATATGGAAATAAGGAAGATTTGTGGGCCTGGGTCAAAGATCTTACAGGTCCAGGTAGATTACACTGGTCTGTCATCTGTTCTTATCTGATGCATCATAGAAGGCCACCAGATTGGTCAGGCACAATTTGTCCTTGGTGAAGCTGTGCTGACTGTCTCGAATAGTCTATTTGCATTGCATGAGCATTAACATTTCTTCCATGATTAAATACAACTCACAACATATGTATTATGGGGAATAGGTTTATGAAAATAATTAACAACTCCTCTCTAAATAAGTGGCCATAGCATAAAAATGAAAAAAAATCTCAATTTCCCTAAAATGCTTCTAAGCATTTTAGCATGTACTCAGCATATGATATTACTATTAGCATGTAGTCAGCATATGATATTAATATACAGATATATACTATGCAATCCCATCTTCTATGAGAAGAATCACAGTAAACACCCATTCACGATGCTAAGTTTTAGCACAACAAAATGTTATTGAGCACTCAGTTATCTCCTGCAAACACAGACCAGGGAATTATAAAGAGTCTCTTATCCCTCTGGACATGTTAAACATTAATAATAATTGGGAAATGCAAACACAGTCAATGTCCTTATTGGGCTTATGTATGTGTAGCTCAGAGTATTGAGTAAAAGCTCAAGAGACCTTGAGAAAACCTAAGTGATTCAGCCTGCTAGGAATGTAATAAATGATCACCCTCATTACCTGACATCTGCATTTGCCACAGAGTTTTTTAGTGGATAAATACAACAAAACACACTCAGAAAAACAATAAAGCTAGACAGGCACAGGGAAGGACTGATACCTTTTTGACCTTGCATGTGACTGTTGTAGTTTGAACAGCGTCATTTAATTTGGTCATGTGCCTTAGCATGCCCTACAGATTTATTAACAATTGTAAAAATCATAGCTGTTTTCTCCTTCACTTTGCAGCCAGAGAATTTATCTCAATGACCTCCTCTGGCAGTCAGCGCTACACAGTGGCCACATACAGCATATATAAGGTTTCTATTATCTTAATTTATATCCTTCTGTAATGACATTGAGTTTCCTATGAATCTATTGAAGTTGTCCATCACTCATAACTTCATAGCGGGGTGACATCATACCCTGTGCAAATTAGAAGGTAGCGCATGGCATATGAAGATATTTTACATCTTTTGAACTATTTGTATAGGAAGATGAAGTGTGTGTTTTCAAAACATACCTGAGGTTCCAGAAGCAGTAGTGTTTACTTGTAAAGAGGCTGTAGGAGTCAAAGTCCCCATCTTAGTAGTTGTAGCACTCAAACTCTCATTTTGTGCAGACTGTGTTCCATGCACTTGCACAGCTGGAAACCAGACAGACATATGGTTACATCATCATTACAGTTATATATATATCAGTAGAAGGGTTGCATTAGATTTCTGAGCCAGTCCCCTGGCAAACCCCCTCACCATCATGGAGGATAGTTCAGGTCAGAAAGCACTATGCCTTCAGGTAAACCTTTGTCAAACACTGAGACATCCCTATGAGGTTGTTAGGACTGACACAGCTTAGGCATCTTTAAAGCGCATCCTTACCATCCAACAGTCACATGCTTGTGCCAGAAGACAACACTGACTTTGGAGACCAGGTTGATGGCGTAGATAGCTTCCTGCTTTCTATCACTTACCTTCATTAAAAATAATAATAATAATAAATCAAATACAAGCTTCTGCCACAACTGTCACATAACGGTAATGGGATACTTTATAAAGTTGTAAGGATTGTAATTAAGTGTGGAGTTAATTACTTCTTTCTGTGCTGTTAAGGTCTGAGAAATAATATATCCCTGAAAATTAGCATATGAAAAATTAAAGTGCCTTTTTGCTGCCCTCCCTCACAGTCAGTAGAGGATTGAGGTCATCTGCGCCATGAAATTTGCTGTCCAGGGTGTGTCCAGACACAGACACCGTCTGGCCATGGAAGCAAGGATGAATTCAAGCTGTTACAGTACAGCAGGTGATTTCTGTGTCCACCCTCAGAACCCACCATAACTACATGCAAGATGGTGACTATCAAATGCACCATGGGTAAGAGAGGCTGCAGAACAAGCTCCCGATGCAGAAGGGTGTAAGCAGACACGTCTTGTGGCTTCTCTACCCAAAGCCATTGGGAACAGTATCATCCATACCCAACTGCTGCATGCATGTACAGCAGTGGCAGCACTGTATCCCACAGGAAATCAGGGTCCCACCTGCACTGGGGGAGCACTCAAATCACCCTGCAGTATGTCTGCTATCAGTCACTGCTGATGAATAAAATGACAACATAAGAATAAAATGGTAAAGACTGTAAAATAGCTGTCTGGACAGGATGACTGCGGCAAGGCAGAGCCCCCCAGAGGTGACACCACTCTCCCCACAGAAGCTTTGATGAGAGAAATGGCAGCACACTGGCATGCATTTGTCAAAAGAATAATCAAAGAGGGGAACATGAAGCTGCCCTGCAGGGCTGCTGCCCAAGCCTCAGCCGTTTCCTTGCTTTGTGCTCCCAGAACCCTTCATTTTCTTCAACCAGCTGAAATTCAGCACGTATCCTTGCTTGATCTTAGCAGGATTTTCTACTTAACCTACATATAACCCACGTGTGTTTCACCATTTCCCAACAGTACTCTAAATCTTCCTTGCAGCAGGCTGCAGCCTAATGAGGTCTGACATCACATGGTGCTTCATACAAGCAGCAGATGTTCAGCAGAGAGACCAGACATCTGTAACAGCATCATTCGGCCAGTCAATGAATCCAGGATACTCCTTTACAGGGAACACCAACCCTTTAAAGCCCTAATGTGAGGACTTGGTTAGGTGACATATACATCTCTCTCCTGAAATCAACAACCTGCAAAACCCCTTGCATTGAAGACTGCATTAATAAAAGCTTCAAAAAATTGCAGTGCAACAAAAGCAGTGGAAGCTGCTTCCTGCTGAGCACATCCTGCAGCCAGCTGCTGCACGGGGCATTCCAGAAGCATGACAGGTACCTGCAGCCTGTGACAGAGACCCAATGACAGCTGAGCAGTATGCTGTTAGCCTCGCCCTCCTATTGCTTAGTTATCAGCAGTTTGGTATGAAAATTCTCTCTTTCACCCTCTCCTTTTCTCACTTTCTAATATTTAATGTTTCAGTGTATCATGATACATCATCCTCCAGGAAAAGCACAGGATTAATCAGAAGCATCACATCCCCAAACCCACCAAGAGTTTGCAATTTAATATCCTGAGTGCTGACCTTTGATCTACAGCTGGGGAAGGAAGAGCACAACCTTCTACCACCTTTCATTTGGCAGCCTCTGATAACAGAGAGCGTCCCAGAACATGAATTCCCATATACAGGTGTGACTTGCTGTACTGTGACACCATTTGCAATTATTGAACTGTCCAAGGGAGGTCACTCTTTTGGCTAAATGTGAACTCTTGGCTTTGATATCTTGTACTAGTAAATAAGAAAAATATGGAGGCAAGTCTAATTGTTGGCTTCTTATGTAACAGTCATGGCTAGAAAGCATGGAAGGACTCTCTGAATTTGTAATGGGAGGTGACAGCAGCCACAGAAATTGCAGTGGGGACAGGAAGCCCTGTCACATCTTTGCTGTGTGGATAAGATCATTTGCTGATGCTTCTAGCCAGGACTGAAGGTAGAGAAGTGATGGCCTGTGTTACAGACTGGCAGAGATACCTACCTGTGTTGTATTAGAAACCAGGTGCCATGAAAGAAAATTTGGATATTTTATACAGGCACCATCAAATCCTGCCTCAGTTCTTTAAGGCCAATCACAAAATGAGGGAGAAGCTGACTGCTAGAGTGGAAGGGAAAAAGAGAGCAGAGATAGCAGACAGCTTTCACTTTATACCCATTTTAATAGCAAAAATCTCACTAAGCCCATATTCATTTCAGGGACAATGACTGTCCCAGCCCTGCACTGTGGAGGACTTTCAGGCAGTGTCTTTAATTTTCCTGTTTATGTGAGGGAACTGAGAAACAAGTAAGCCTTACTTTTAGGTGTAAGTTCATTCATCATCCATTTTCACTATGTTTTGTTAATATGAATGTTATTATCCTTGCTTAAATTATTCCAACTATTTGCTTAATGCAAGGTATTTCTGTTGTTGGTTTGTTGGGTTTGTTTGTTTGTTTGTTTTTGGGGGGGTTTCTTTTAATAGAATCCCTTCCCAATGATTTTTGTTGAAATACTTGCCAAAACAGAAGAAAATAAAAATGAAAATCCCTCCAAGTACAGACCTCCCAATTACAGGAAGATTCAAATCCTATGTAATGGCTCCAGATCACCTCCACTACAAATTAAAGTTAGGATACTCTGTGTGTAAGATTCTGCAGAAGGATTCATTGAGATATGAGAGATAGGAAGAAGAGCTCTGCTTTCACATAGCTCAAAATCCATTATCCAAATTACTTCCTTAGATATCTTCCTATTGCTCCATACTGCTTTACCGAAACAGTGTATGGTGAATCAGAAATGGCTCCATGGAATGTCACTCACCATTTGTTGTGTTCTCACTTTCAGTTCTTGCCGTAGTGGTCACCTGTGCTGGCTGCTGCGCAGTTGTATGCTGTGTTGTACTTTCTGTGGCATTAGCAGAAGTAGTTGTATTGTCTATTAAAGGAAGGATGTTGAAAATTTGTTGTCAATTTTATATAAGATCAACAGGAACGAGACTCCCTTCCCTGCAGGGAAACCCAACCCCATCAGTGGGACATCCTCATGAGCACAAGCCTGTGCACAGTTATCAGACCTGACTTGAGCCCGATGGCTCTGGAGGTACTACCAAGGATGTGACCATCTATAAATGCATTTCCAGGCCATGGGGCACTGCTGCTCAGTGCCCTAATTGACCACCGGACCAGCCTCGACTGTTAGCACAAGAAAACATCACTTACACCTTGTTGTGATGGACATGGTCATAGTTGAGGCTGTAGTGGTTGTCAGCTCTGTTGCTAGCGGTGTCGTTGCTCTTAAGGTGGTTGTGTTCAAAGCTTCCTCCTCTGCAAGAGAGGCATTTTTATTGATTTATCCATTATAAACATCCCATACCTCTAGCTGCCTTCTCTCACTAAGGCAGTGAGTATCTCTTTCAAGTCAGGCTCTCAGAGACCCTTCTTGCCCACGAGCGCTTCTAAAGGGCTCAGAGCATGCACAATTAGCATTGCAGGGAAGGTATGCATTTTTGGGCGGTCATGAAGAGCCTGGCAGGCCCATCTCCAAAGTGTGCAGCCAAGCCTTGGACATCTGAGTGAGAGGAATAATGGTTTCTAGCACGTGATAATCCCTGGCTTGAAATCAGCACTCATGTTACAGCAGCTCCTGAAAGCTCCCTCCTGCAGAGGGGCAAGAGCTGAAGGCGGAGGTAAGGGCTTCCTAAGGCAGCGGGGATCTGTTAGCTACTGCTATGGGAAGAGGGCTACAGAGCTGGCCATGCCACAGAGATGGTGGAAAGCTGCCCAGAGTTCTGTTGCATCACTTAACAGAAGCAGAAAGCACTTCTGTCAGCCACAGGGGCTCATTTCTATCCCTGCCTACAACCCAAGCCCTGTCATGCTCCCTCTTCTAGCACTTCTCAGAGATGGGAAATATGATAGAATAGGAACAAATAATGACCTGCCACTTTCTCTCACATGTATGGAGTACTTATAAATACAATGACCGCACCAGAACATATAACTGCCTCCCTTTCCTCCTGCTTTGCTGGCTGTTTGCCTAGAATAACAGTGCCTCAAAGAAAGAGTCTCCCTGGAAGCTTGTTCCACACCCACAGCGGGCTGTAACCTCACTGGGGGCTTCTGATGCTTTGCTCATAGGCATAAACAACATTACTGCTTTCTCCTCTGTGACAAAAAGCTGCAAGGGAAGTTCAGTGAAACGTCTGAAGAGCTCATTCACAATGAGGTGTCGGTTCTTTATTAAATGCTTTTAGAATAGACATAAACATCAGGGTTTTTGAAACATAAAAGAACTACAGCACAATTTGAAAATGTCGCATTCTTCCCATAAGAAAAACATTCAGACTTTCTGTGGCTGCATCTTATTCTCTTCCTTTAACAACACTGAATGTATCCATCTTTATTATCCCACTGCTCTCAGCTCCAAAACAGATTCTTCAGTATCTTCAGTTATCAAAAAACACGGTCCCATCTCCAGTTTATCTTCCTCAGATGCATTACTTTCAATGCAGCCATTTTCAACATTTAAACTGTGAAAGGAATTGATATTTAGCCCACACAAATGCAATACAGTCAATAGCAGTCTTTCATAAGATCCTCCCCTATGAGGACAGGCCAAGAGAGCTGGGGCTCTTCAGCCTGGAAAAGAGAATTCTTCAGGGGAGCTTATAGTGGCCTTCCAGTACCTGAAAGGGGCCTACAAGTAAGCTGGGGAGGGACTTTTTATAAGGGCAGGTAGCATCAGAAAGAGGGAAAATGGCTTTAAACTGGAAGAAGATAGATTTAGAAGTAGAAATTAATCCTTACTGTGAGGGTGGTGAGACACTGGCACATATTGCCCAGTGAGGTTGTGGATGCCCCTTCCCCGGAGGTGTTCAGAACCATGCAGGATGGGGCTTTGAGCATCCTGGTCTAGTGGGAGATGTCCCTTCTATAGCAAGGGGGCTGGAACTAGATGATCTTAAAGGTCCCTTCCAACCAAATCCATTCTACGATTCTATGAATTTAAACTCTTACCAGTTTTTTGTGTGGATGCAGAAACATTTGCATTGACAGTAGCATTTGAAATTTCATCTTCTGAAACAAACACAGAAAAGAATACATTAGTCTAGCCATCTTCCAGATCTACCTATCATTACATAGGCATATAATGCACTTTCATAGAAACTGGGTAAAATTTGCACTTCATAAAAAGCATTTCATAGAAAAATCAAGTTTAGAAGCCTGTAAGCAGGAGCAACAACTGTGATCACAAGCTGTTCAACCTATTAGCTTTGCCCTGGTTTCTTAAATGGGGAGCATTAGATGTGGCCCTTGAATAGCAGGTTATTTGCTAATAGGTCTTAACAACTTCTTGACTGGTTTGGGAAAAAAAAAAAATGGAACAAATGTAGGTTTTTTTTTAATCTCCTCTCCTCAAGTACAACCACAGCTGATATGAGTCTTCAGGTAGAGGTAAAACAACTACTTCCAAGAGCAAGGTCTGTTTCCAGCTGAGGAATAGGAGAATCCCTGTTGATGAAAACTAAAGGTGGTTAGTGTCTCCCTGGCTACTGCAAGCAGTTCAGGAGGGCTTTCCAGAATCGCTGTGATTCCTGTATGTGAGGCAAAGAAGAGAATTCACAACACAGTTTAGAAAGCGTTGCCTTGAGCAGCAATTGACTTTACACATTGCCCTTGGGACAATGCTCCAGCTCCAGTTATTCTACTGCAATAAACAATGGCAATCTTTAAAACCTGAGGTCAAGTCAGCAGGTGAAATTTGTCTATTTGATTTGTAATATTGGAAAACAAAAAAAAAATCCCTCAAACTATCAAACAAAGAGCTAAACAGTTTCCAGATTTTCTGTCTGTAAAAAAAATTGTAACAGCATAACTTACATTGAGTTTTGCTTTCAAGTAAGAAAAATTTCAGACTCACTTCTGGGATATTAAAATATTTTATTAACAAGCTAAGGGAGTGAATAAACCACAAAGTCAAAACCAGTGGCTCTCTGCAAAGCACTGCACATCACTGTGTGACCTATATAGGGAGGAAGAGCTTAGCTCAGAGTAAGAACAGAATAGCCAAATCCTCTGGTTCAGAGTGTGACATCCTGCCACATGCCGTGAGCACGCTGTAACGCAGACATCGCAACACTGAGTCAGGGTGGCACATCGCTGTTCTTGTGTGACTCCATTCATGGTAATATCTGCTGGCATGCTTTCTGCCTTCTGGCTGCAGGGCAGAACAGTCAACTTCGTTCCCTCTGCTCAGCATGCTGTGCTCTGTTAACATTTCACGAGCTCCAGCCGAGGCTTGCCAGAGTCACAAATCTAATACAGGAGAAAAATATCTAATGCACTTGTTCACTGGTTCCCTACAGGCCTGCTTCCCACTGCACGAATGCAGTCAGGCCAAGCTCAGACCCTTGCAAAGAGCATCTAAAATACTGTTTTTCTGCAGTTTAGTTACCCAGTGAATATGAATATGAAGCATATAAATAATGCTTCATATTCCTCATGTGAAATATCTGAAGACAAATTTTACCCAAGCAAACCAAAAAGCGGCATTGTTTAGGGAGATACCCTGAATGTTGAATATTTCTCCTCTTTGTTGTCATTAAGATCTTGTGACAAAGCTACCATTGCCCCCCATACAAGGCCATAGCTCCAAATCAGAATGTTCTCACAACAAAGCACACACTTCACATGGCTCAGCAGAATATCTCCCAGTAACTACAATGTCTGTGACATCAGCTGAAGGCAGTCACTGGCCCATCAGCTCCTTCTCTAAGTCAGCAAGGCCTTGTGGAAAGACCACTGCAATGCTTTATGAGCAAAACTTAAAGAAATCAAAACTAAACATATATACGTAAACCAACTTAATTTGCAGCTTTGATACAAACCACAAGTTGATGATTTTGTCACAGAGATAAACTAGATCAGCAGAGTAGAAAATAGTGAAGCCTTATGAATTAATTGCTGCCTTAAATGGTGGATAAATAAGTATACTTTACAAACATGATGAAAGCAACACGCAGAAATGCTTAAAGTTAGCAAAGATTTGGGGGACATCAGTTGATTAAAAGTAGAGATAGATGGTAAATTATAATGTTTTTATTTGCTATGTTAAGAAGAAAAACAAGGGATTATAAATGATCGAGAGTGGAACTTTGGCCTAATAGAGGCTGACCGTTGCTTGATGAAAAGAGAGGAATATTAGTTTTTCTGCTCATGTCAGATTGTCTGTGGCCTCAAATGAAGAACAAGTTACAACGGCACAGTTTTAGACTAATTTAGATGCAGCTATTTGAGAAACTCTTCCACGTCCTTGGTAGCAGCTCCCTCACACAGCCCCTTCTCTTCTCTTGGCCAGAGGTGTGTCAGTGCCCTGCAAAGTCCTGTGCCTGAAGGATGTGTGACGAAAGGGCTAAGATGCAACAAGAGGTAGATTAAAGAGCGGTGTGCTTGCTGTCAGTGGGAGATCCACACAGAAAAGGAAAAGCATGTCTAAAAGTAGAGAGCTAGGCGAGAAGAAATCAGAAGTGGAAGGAAGATAAGAAGGCAGGAAGAAGATGGGAGGTCTGGGCAGGAAGGCCCAGAGACAGTGAGACAAAAGGGCAGCAGGAAAAGATATGAAGGAATGAGAAGAGCTCAATAAACATTTGACCTCTGACCAAAAGGCCAATCTGAGGAAAGAGAAACCGTAATTGTTTTTTTTCTCATTCAGATTCAGAGGATGTGCCTTTATTGTCCTCCCTGGCTTAGATTTAGACAGTTCATTTGTTCTAAAATTAAAACAATAGTAAATCCATTTGTACCTGGTCTTCAAATAGGATCTAAGAATAATCCGGCTGAAACTCTGAGCTAACATCCTTTCTTCAAAAGTTCCAAAGTTCCTGAGCTCAGCCAGAGCTGACCAGTGGTCACAGCTGTCCTCAAGCTGTAGTGTTTGATGTGGGCTTCCACTTCCAAGGTCTGAGCTCAGAGCTCTCACCAGCTCTTCCCTCTCTCTATCTCATTATTTTCAACTCTGCACAGGGAAAACTAAGATAAGAAGTTTTAACTTCAGTTAACTAGGCACCTGCTATTGCTTCAATAAGTACAGGGGGAAAAAAAGCAGGCAAGACTGCATGATATTCCATCAGCAGTGCTGTTAGTGTGCTACGAGCTACTACAGGACACAAAGCACTAAGCTTTAAATGCCTCGTGAAACAGGTAATATGAAAGTGAATGGTGAAAAATCAAAATGTAAACACTTTTAAATATAAATGACTTATTCAAAATATGTCTTGAATATATTCCATTACTCAGTGCTGGCTGCTTTGGTATCTAAATCTGATTAAAAAATAATTTTTATTGGAAAAGTCAATATCCCCACAGAAATAGCTTGTATTTAACTCAAGTTTGAACTTTTAAAGATCTGGTCTTGCACTAGGCTGATAGGGATATGTTGGTATTGAACACCCTTCCACATTTAGATGAGCCCTGGTGTAGCCACAGCTGAAGATATAGGTCCAGCTTGGGGATCAGGCTGAGGAGCAAGTGGGTAATGGACTGTAGAAACCATCAGGAGTCTAGGAAGAAAAGACCTCTTGGGAAGAATGATGAGAATTGCATTTGTTTTAGACTAGAGAGGAAAAGATCAATGGAAGTTATGATAGCAGCATTCGTGCAGGTAAGGGGTGGCAAGAAAAGCAAAAGAATAAGCTTGTCATTGCAACTGCTGAAGATTAAACTAGAGGTAACAGACGGGAAATTTGGACTAGAAACATTCCAGGTTTTCAGTGCTCTTATGTGCTGTTTCTCTGCTTCAAGGCTATACTGTGGAATCTGCAGGTGGTGTTTTCCATTTTATGTTTGTCTGTCTGACCCTGGGACTTTGCAATTGTGCACAAGATATGCAGAAGTCCAGATTGCTTTCTTGCTTTGTCTCTCCACATTGGCAGAAACAGATCATGGCCTTTTCCCAGATAGCACACAGTACCCCCACAGCCATCAAGTGCTATTTGTATGGCTGCTCCATCTGCCCCATGGGCAGGCTGTCTGCCTCACCTCCCTGCTGCAGGAAGGCAAAGCCAGCCTAGAACATGAGCTGGTCCCAACGTTCTCAGAGCTCCCCACAAACTGCTGCTGCCAAACAGCTTATACAACCTCCTCACTCTTACCTCTGAGCTGTGTTGTTTATTAAATTTTCTCTTTGGTTCTCATTTATTGCTGCTTCATCTCTTTATTCTCTTAACTGTGTTTGTTGTTTTTTTTTCCTCCAGACTCAGTGTAGTTCTCTTACTACTCTTATTTGTTTTCTCTCCTTATCCATCTCACTTCCCTGCTTCACTACCTTCTGCCTGAAATCTTGAGATATATTTCTCTTCTTTTGTAGTGCACTTTTGTGTAGCATCCTCCAAAGAAGAAAATGCTCTGCCCGAATGAGTTGTCCATCTGCTGCCAACCTCCCATTGCACCAACATCACTCCCACATGCAGGCAGCCAAAACAAGTTCTGGACCTGCTCAGACTTCGCTCAAGACATCCAAACTGAACCCAAATGCACACAAATACATTAAATTTAGGGGTCAAGCACAGGCTTTAACTCCCAATACAAAAAGAAGCCTTCCACATGGGCTTTCTACAGCCCAGCACAGCCTTTGCAGTAAGGCTGTGTGGGACAATGCAGTTTAATTAGTTTAGGTGAAGCTTCTGGTACTTAATCTGCCACATTCCACACTGCTACTTAGTACGAACAGAAATGCATTGCCAAGAAAACTGCAGGTTCAAGACGTGTGGCTCTAAGGGCAGAGAACTTTACATCATGTGGCAAAATCCTAAGATCCTCCACTTTCATCAGAAATATTCTGTTAACACAGAAATTATGAGACGACACTTCTCCAAAAACCAAACAACACTGATTTGTGTCAGGACTGAAAAGCATTTCTCCAGCCTGCTGCTTTCTGTCCTGAGAACCTTACTGCACTGACCAGAAGGACAACACTGTCTCTGAGCAATGCACCATTGGTCACATTTGAGGTAAAGCCCTGTGAGGTGAAGTCAGATGCTAAAGGCAGTGCTAAAAGCAAAATACAGGGAGGGAGGCCCTGTTTCCTGCTGCCCCTCTTTCATTCACATCTCTCAGCAGCACACTAACGGCACGCACAACACATGCTGAGATCTGCTAAGGTTCAGCCTTTTCCTCCTCCAGTGGGGCTCCTGAGCACGCTGCTGTCACAGAAGGGAGGAAGGAAAGGGAGGGAGCCACAGCCATTTCTCTCAGTGGGAGCAGAACAGAGGCAGGAAATGAAACTTTGGCCCTTGCATTGCATGCGTGGCCACCAAAGTCTGGGCCAGTTTCTTGGTTTTGTATGTAACAGAAGCACAAACTCCCACAACCAAGCCCTCCTAACTGCAAGCTTCCTCAGTGCATTTTCTGCTCCTGTGTGAAGCCTGGTGGATATCTTCAGTGCCATGTGCTGAAGAGGAACGAGAATGTCATTTGCACTCCATAAAGTAATAACTGTGCTCAGCATGCTCATCAGCACTCCAGCCTGCTTGGACAAAGACTCCATGCTTCTCTTTATTTAAACTTGCTAAACCTATTTAAAAGGTTTTAATTAAGCCCTTTAAAGCTGTTTAAAGCAGTAGACTGTCACCCTTTGATGGTGATGTATTTGCCCATCTCTGTGTAAGATAAAAGGTAAGAGTTACTGAGGGTTATGATATAGGATGAAAAACAAACTGCCACCCCCCTGCATTAGTCATGCTAAATCAGTTTTTAAATGCCTTCAATGAATGCACTTTTATATCAGAAAGAGCTTTATGCTTGCCGTGCATTGCTGAATAGAGAAAGAAAAACGATAAAAGGAGAGCCTTTGCCCTGCACAGGAAAGAGCAAGACGTTGATGCTCGTGGTGCTGTGCTCTCACTGTGCCATTTGCAGGCCTATTTTTGTTTCCCAGGAAGGGCGTGCTGGGGTAGGGCAGACACGAAGGAGTGTGAGGGGAAGTGTAGCCTGGGTGGACAGGCAGTTCTTCCCCCCCCATACGCAAAGTCATAATTATTGTGCTCTGTGTTTCCTCAGCCCAGTGTTGGCTACTCAAGTAAATCTCCAGCAATGTGAGTAATTTACAGATCAGGAAAGGGCCACTGCAGCCTCTGCTGCCATGTAGTCATTTTTAGCACATCCGGGACCAGCCCTGCATTGGCTTCAGCCACAGCCGCCCATGCTCTGCTCCTGGCAGTGCTCCGAGAGCATCTGCAGCATCAGGAGCCATAAAATTCCTGTGGAAACACTGTACATTGCTTCCATCCCAGCATAGTTCCACATTCACGCAGTTCCTTCCTCACATCTTCAGAACGTCCAACACACAGTCTGAGTGGTACTGAGTGCTCCAAGGGGAATGTCCAAAATGGGGACTGGAGTACAGTTGTAGATGCCTCTTGAACTTTTATGGGCAACACCAGTGCAACCTCATTCACTATAATTATGACTATCGCAAATCAATTATCACATCCTTTTCAAACCCTTCTCACTTGACCATTTTTTCCTTAAGTGATCAACCCTCATTTTCCAGTGTTAGTCCTTGAAAATAGTGTCTTGTACCAGTTAGTGGAAAGGCCAGGTGAAAGCAGTTGGGGTGACAAAGCAAATGGCACACTGCAAGAATGGGTCATAAAACATGTAAGGTAAATTGTGTGCTAGTTCACTTAAAGCCAGCAGCATGGAGAGGCACTGACTGCACAATTCTATTTGCACAGGTAGCAGCATGCAGAGGGAAATAATGGATATGCTAAAGCCATTTGAACCAGAGTAGATAAAAAATGCTGAGAACAAAAATAAGAACTCCTGCACTCATCAGCTTTCACCTCTAATACCTGTGCTATGCTATGCTCTGTCTTAGGCATATGTCATGTACAGGGCTCTTTGGCATTTATCGTCAGCAAGTTCTTCCTTCTGTTACATGCTGGAAACTATGTTAGTGAGTTGTTCCAAGGGAAGCCCACTGTATAGTAAATACATTTGCTGCCTTCTGAACCACAATAAAAACATTAATGCACTGTAACAACTTTCTCCTGTAAGAAAAGTCTTATCAAAGGGAACCTAAAGGTGCTCAACCGTAACAAGATTTCTGGGCATCCAGCTTTGCAGTGCTCAGAGTATATCATTTCCAAGACCTATGTGCTTTTTGGCAATACAGAGTTAAATGCTGTACAATGTCCAAAAATCTCCATAATCAAAGAATTCCATTTTTTCCAAGAATAAATTTCATCAGCCCTTTGCATAAATGAGTAAAAACTACCAAGACCTATGCTGGCCCCAAATACTTCCTTCAGTTTCTGCCTTTATGACTACCTGCAGGAACTGGGGGAGATGGACAACAACTGTGACTGTGGGGCAGTACCTTTGCTTTTGGGAACCCTGAATGACAGTGGAAGCATCATCTATGAATTATTCCCTAAACCGTCCCTCAGACCCAGGCATGGAGTAGCCCACAATCTACGCTGAAAATGCTTGAATTTCTCTTTCTTGACAGATCAGTCGTTGACTTTTCCCCATTTCACCTAATAACACGTGGTGGTATTTTTGCTTCCACAGCATTTGAATGAGTCCACAAACACTGATATTTACCTTACCTATATTGGTGTGATATATAATCCATGCCAAGATGAGGAAGAGTAGATTATCTACCAAAGAGAGTTGTCCTCACACCAAAATAAATACCACCGCACACACGTCTAGAAGGTCATTAACACTGTATTTCCAATAAAAGCCAAGGCTCAACACTGAGCATGCAGAGAAGTGGAAAAACAAGTAAAAAATGACTCCTGTCATTCAAATATTTTTCCTGTAATAAAAACACGCCTCAAAAAGTAAGCAGTGCATTTTACGGAGGAAAGTAATGCAAATCCTTGGCCAAGGATAGCAAGTATGCTGGCAGTGTTTTCCTCACACTATCTAAAATCCAAATCTTTTGCCATTCTTATTAGTTGTTACCTCATTTGCCAAACCTGTCAAGCCCCAGTACAACATCCATCTCCTGCTGAAGATTAAAAAAGAAGAAATTTTCAGGAAGCACAAACGTCTCACTAATATAATCAGGGATTTAATTAATTTAATCCTAAAGATTTGATTACATTGACTCAAACCAAGCACTACCCTGGGAACTCAAGGCATTAAGACAAACTGATTGTGCCTTTGGAAATGATTATGTATCTTGTAGAAATCTTCAGACAGCAAGGTGGGGGTAGTGCTTCCATACTGGCAAAACATGTAATTTCATGAGAGAGATAAGACAAGGCAGAAAGGTTGCAGCAGATAAATGTGATGCACAACCATGTGCCACCAGCCCCGCAGTTTCAATGACCTGAGACGCGTTGCTATCTAAAGTGTGCAGCTAACACCCAGGTGCAGGTTAGTGCCATTGGAAAAAGATTAAAATCTGCTGTGAAAATACTCTGTCAATAAACAGGTTGGGATTTTCAACTGTAGCAAAGACAGGCAAGCATCCACAGTCCATTTAAAAAGAGTTAGAAAATCCTCACCCGGCTATAAGCATGGACTTGTCTAAGTATGTCTCCTCCAGCAGGTTGGCCTGCCTGGTGCAGTGTGCCACCGACAGGACATCCAAGAGCACACCTTGGCAAGACAAATGCCAGGTATTGCTACTCTTCTGAATATGGCAATGGTCTGCATGGCAGCTCATTGTGTGACTTGGGGTGCTGACTTCTCTCATGAAATCTGGGATACATATTTTTACAGTTCTAGCTGAACCCAAAAGTAAACGTTTATTTTCTGGCAGAACCAGGTCTATAATTCCTGACTTGGATTTAGAAGTAAACAGCTGCTACCCATACATAAATCCAATACACTCTCTTGATCTACAGAATTGCAGAATAAAACCATTACAGGGTCTTTCTTGAGTTTGTTTCAGCAGAAAATACAGACAAAAAAGACCCTCCTCATGAGAAACAAAAGACATGATGCCTTCTTCACAGGACTTTGATGTGAGTATTGACTGCCCTTTGGACTGGAATGTTCATCTGGCTACCAAGAGGTACCAATCCAAAGTGCTCCCTTCCTCAGGCTGAAAATTTTGTCAATATTATTTTTCATTTGTGTTATCACAGGTTTTTCCACACCGTACCCAAATAGGTGTTGAAAAAGACAAAAATCAAGGTCAATATTTAGAGAAACAAGACAAAATACAAGCTTCAGCAAATCTTTTCTCTTTATCTGAAAAGACTGAGGACTGTTTATAAGTCAGATGAAAGAAACAGCTAAACAAAAAAGAAAAGATACTTGTACATTTTCAGATGAGACAACCATTGTTGAGTCTGTTATATAGTGTTATGCATCCAGGTTTGTAGCTGAAGGCTGTGGGCAATGTGCCTTTCACTATCAGTTGCTATTTATTTTGGCTGCAATTCACTTTCTTCCTACTGAGCAGGTATTAAGCCATCTGCTCATCAGTTCAGTAAATGGAGCAAACTTGCATTCAGGTTTGGGGCTAGAACACATGGTTTTCTTTACAGACTGCTAGAAGCGATGAAAATCTGTAAAAGACTTCCCCCCCCCCCTCCACAACAGGCAAACTCTCAAGACATTCAAGTTTGGGTTCCAGCATGAAAAGGCAGCTGTCTATCTAAACCCTATTCACTTTTCTCACATTTTCAGAGATAAGGGCAACCTGACTGTGAGAGCTTACACACTTTTGTTCTCCCCCAGAGCACAGCCACAAACAATAACCAGAGAGAGGGAACACCTGCTCAGGAATTCTAACTGCTCAAAATGATTAAGTTAGTATGGAATTTTATTTTATTTTTCTAAAGGACTTGAAGATGAGTGAGCTGAGGTGGAAAAGGGAAGGCTACTCATCTTCTCTAGTTAACACTGAGAAAAGCAGAGTTCAGGCAACTGCAAATGAATGCGCTTGCTACAGGAACCCTGCTCTGGTGGGACTTACCTTGGGCTGTCATAACTACAGTGAGATGGGGTCAGGGTGATACCCCAAGCACTACAGCATCCCCTGAGAGGAAAGGAGTTGGGAAGTGCCTCGTTCAGGGTTGTCCTGCAGTGTAAGGAGCAGATCCAGACTCTCCATGCCAACTTCTGCTCCCAAAGTGAAAAGTGCCTTTTCTTTATTTCATAGCGCCGTCACTTTCATGGACAGCAAAGGCACTACTCACCGTCAACAGGGGTCACTAATCAGACATTAATAGTCTCATCCATGGTGCATCCACAATGCCAGGCAGCATGTTGCAGCGTGCAGAACCTAAACACCTCTAGGCTGATGCTAAGATGAGCATTAGCCCTATATTTTCTGCTGTCATCTGTGTATGAGAGAAACCTGGATGCCCAGGCTGGAAAGAAGCTGTGATGTACTACAGACACATCACAAAGGCAGATAAGCTTTTATATCGGGTCACTGACCTGTGGCAATTAAGACCCATTCTAGTTCTCTGTTGCTTAAAGCTGGAAATGTCCTGAACTGATCTTGAAAGTATTTTTATTTGAGATGCATTTTGGAGCAGGGAAAAATGGAGCGCAATATGTTGGAACAGAGCATTTGATATGATCAGGAAAAAAATCCTGCCTACAGTGCATCAGTTTGCTCTTAAAGGATAGGGAAAAGCCCAGGGAGAAGAAAAGGGCTGTCAGAAAGTCCTCAGCCTCCCCATCTACACATAAGCTAGCTCCAGTAACATGCTGGCAGAGGGTAGATCCCACCATAATAGAGGGACTCTGAAGATGCAAAACACAATGGAAATACCACCTCTGCATGGCTTGCAGATGATGCAAAGATAGGCAGCTTGTGTGTTCTGTGTGAAAAGGATACAAAACCCACACAATGTTTGTCTCGGCAAGATTTGAGATAAATCGCTCCCAAACCTGAGAGAGAGAGTATTAAAATGCTTGAGTGTGACCTGACCTTTTCTTTTGCTTTTTTTTTAAATACTGAGCATAATTTTAAAACTCTAAAGGTGTTTCTAAGCAACTGGAGCAATGCTTTGCTGCAGGGAGACTGCACACTCAGGAGGCCGGTGTCAGCCTCCTTGTGAGCCATCCTTTCTCCAGATAATCAGGTCCTGCTATTGCAGCCCAGACTTACAGAATACCTCAATGATTACAAGGAGTGGAAATCCAAAGATTTTGGTCTGACTAAGTTAGACAACAAAACTACATGGAACTGTTTCTACTCTACCAGGTAATAAACTGGAAAAGTCCAGGCTGCCAGCTTTCATTACTTGGTTTTAGAAACGGCACAGAATAAAGGACATTTGATCAGATTCTGTTCTTTTACTTAGACAACGCAGAAAGAGCCAAACATATATTTTTGATTTCCTCATGTGTGTTTACCAACAGAACTACTACGATTGTCTTGCAATAAAACATTTAAATAAACACTTCTAGAGAATCAGAATTGAGTGGAGTACAAAGTTATGGAGCAAATGTGCCCTATGGGAAATCTGCTTATTCGCCACCATCATTTCTGCCCCCACTCATACCACACAGAGGAGGAAAAATCCTTTTTAAAGAAAGGGTTGCATAAAACAGAGTTCCTCCCACCCTTGTGTGCTGCCTTCCGATAAGCTTTATGGACTCCTGTGTTACATATGTTCCTTTTGATCCAGCTCGGCTTTGCTTTTCAGAAGTTGTGAAATTAAAGGTTTAACAATGACAGGAAAGCTGTTTTTACTGTGAGTAGCAGACAGAGAAAATATAGTACCTAAATGCAGACATTCAAGGCTCATATTTACTTAACATAGTTTTAGAAGCATTTCTTTCTCTGGCACTATATTATTTTAAATCTCACATATTGTTTTGTTTGTTTGTTTTTTAACAGAGGTGAGCCCAGACAGTGACATAACCTGCACCACAAAAGACGTATCTAGATTTCACCTCATAATCTGAGCAGAAGTTCATTAACTGAGCAGTCAACCTGGTGTTATTTTTAACTTCTGACTCACAAAAGCATTTAAAGGCAATCTACAACTCTGGTTATGCTTGTGCACACCACAGGGTCGGCAAGTTAAAGCATGGATAGAATGCAAATTTAACTTCAAGTGCATCTTTGACAAAGGTGATGACAGACTCTCATCATTGTTACAGTTTCTCTCACCATTCCAGGATTTACTAGATAACTTCACCTGAAAAGCAGCATCTGTCAGGCTGGCCAGTAACACACACAAGCTTGGTTCAATCTGTGTGTCCCAGAACCACTGTTTAAAAAGATACACACTAGTATTGCCCTCAGACTTGCATCCCTTGTTACTCAGCACATGATAGATGTCCCCAAGACCCCATTTTTCTGAGGGTAAGTCCAAGCCTGTTCCCAAGAGACACCCCCAGCCAAAATTACTGCTAGTACAGAGCCAGGGGAGTCCACCAGGATAGGCACAATCCGCAAAAGCATCATTCCCAAAACCTGATAGACACCTTCAACATCCTCTTTATGCCCTCTCTACAACAGATGCTTCAATTCAACAAAGGAAAACAGAACAGAGAAGACTGGTTAATACACTGCTTTTAACTCCCCTCACACTGAAGAGCTAACTCCACGGTGCCCAGAAAGGAAGCTGTCACCAAAAGCACAACGGTAGGGAAGTTTTCTCAGAACACATACAGCTCAGCTACCAGCAAGTGCCTTCTACTTCTGCACATGGTCTTTCAACTGCTGCATTGCAATAAAAAACCCCTCCAAACTCCCAAATAGCTCTGAACAAAACCACCCCCAACTCCTGCCAGTTAAGCCTCTTGCAAAACATGGACAAGCTGAGCTGAAAAAAGTCTAAAAACTTACGACCCAGAGCGCAGGTACAGAGTGCAGAGAGGAGGAGGCAGGCAGTCCCCAGGAGCTCCATGCTGGGTGGCGGCAGGCAGCTCTCCCGCACACAGCTGGGCAGGGAGTGCTCCTGTGCACTGCCGTGGGCCCTAATTACTCCATGGAGACCGTGCCTGGTCACTGCCCATTCCTGCTTATTTTGGGGACTCTGATAAAGAACAGGAGGAAACACAGCATACTCCCTCTGGGAGTTCAGCATGGAGGAGATTTATTGTTTCAGTCCTTACAGGAACTCCTTTTCTTTGGCAGCCAACTGTGTTTTTGTTAATACGTTATTTTGTTCTTCTTCGGCCAAGAGGTCAGGGAAGTTTCTGAACAGTTTTCCTTAGAATAGGCTATACATCACCGCCTTTCACACCACCTCTGAGGGTACTTAAGGGGACATCCAGAGGCAGTCCAGGGGTTGGGAATAAGGCAGTCAGGGATGGAGGGGTGAGGTGAGCAGCAGGAGCCCCCACTGGCTCCTCGTGTACTATCCAGTGGCTTTGGGAAAGATCACAGCCAGCAGAGCATGCCTCCCTGAGAGGTGTTTCCCCCAGGGGACACCAGCATGGATTGGGGACAATATGCCTGGCATGAGCAGGCTCTAGGACTGATGTTAGGCCCACTGCCCCTGGAGCAGCTTTGACCAATGGGGGTCCAAAATCTCTGGTATGAGGTCTTCAGTGGGTGGCAATGTGCCTTGCAAGCACACAAGGGGAAAACTCACCCACATTCACAGCAGCCCTTCCTTAGCTCTAGCATGAGATACTCATTTGAAGAGAGTTAAGCTTGGCTGTATCATGTCACATTGCTGCAGCAAGGGAAGCATCTTTCTCCCCAAGTCTGGTCCGTTAGCAAAGGAAAAAATTTGGTATCTTTCTGCAGAGGTACCTGCAACGCTGACATGCTGTGCTGTTGTAAGGACACAGCCCCCAGAGAAGAATCCACCTGAGGGGCCAGCAGAGGGCTGGAGCCTTCACTTCAGGCCCAGCTGATCTGAAAAACAGCAGCATCCCATCTTCCCACTGCCCTTTCTTTAGAGGATGTGGAAGGAACCCAAAGTTCCAAAGTTAATGGAGGTCAAAACACTGTCCTGAAATGCTCTCAAGCTCTGCACCCTAATGATTTTATACAGCTGATGACAATCACAAAGCTTCACACCCAATGAGAGTGTGATGTAGTATGTTTACTCATGTCCCTGCCTGCCAGTTCTCAGGAAAATTAAGAAGCAAAACTGACCTCATTAAACAGTCAACCTTAACTGCTGTAGTAATTAACGATACTCTTTTTCCTCATTACTCCTGCTCACTAAAAGGGGAAGTTTTGGAAGAGATTCACATGCAGGAACTCCTAGGAACTAAGCTAGTGCTTCCAACAGCAGAGCTGTTTGATTCATGCGATAAGGAAAACAGCAGCAGATCAGCAGTCTGTGTGGAATAACTTTCGTCTAGTTAAATTCCATTTCTGTATCTTAAAGCTATGACATATCCTCTGCCTATTCTGCAGGTGACCGGAGTTTGTGATCAGTAGAAAGCTAGTGGAAGACAATGAATTGCTGGCACTTCACTTGGACAGGCTTATCTGTTAGTAGTTATGGGAGGAGATGAAAACTCACAAGTTCTCCTTAGCAAAGCTGTGTTTTCTCCATCTTTGGAAAGGATCTCACAGTAACACAAATTTGACTCAGAACAGAGGTAGACCACATTATGACACTCCTGTCAAGTGGGTCCGAGCACACAGCAAGAAGTTGTTGCCAGCTTTCTGCTCTTACACTTGTTTTATGCTAGTGTGGGACATGAAGTTAGACTGGCCCAGAAAACAACAACCAGCACAGCAGAAAGACTTCAACAACAAAGATAAACAAGACCTTGGAGAGTGAATCATCCCAGGTTAGCAATGCTCTCCAGAGGCTGCACATACTGCAGGCATCTGAATGGATGGAAGGGAAAGAAAGAGAAAGGAATGTCTCTCTACCTGATACCGCATACAGAGATTTGAGTTTTACTGCAGAGTCGTAAGGTAACCAGACAACAGTGAACTGCTAAGAAAGGCCCTAATGTCAGCAGTAAAGGCAACCAGCATTTGCTAGGTCAGATCTGATAGGATGAGCAGCAGCACGAACAGGAAGGAATAACTGGAGTAGGAGTGGAGCAGATGAAATAAGTCACTGAAAGAAAAACCCTGGCCAAAGTGAGTTCTAGTTGGAGCTTAAGAATCTCAAAGGAAACACCTGTTTTATTGAAAAGGAATCACTTAAGGTTTCCAAATCTTCCAGAAATCATTGTAACAAAAGAGTATTCCTCTATGTGTACAATTAAAAAAAACAAAACTTCACTTTTCCTCCCCATCAGCCAATAAGTTTTATTGAATAAATATTTTCCTTTCTTTCCTTAAACCAAGAAATGTAGCTTCAGTGCCAATGTGTGCTTTGTTTTATAAAGAGAGATTTGGTCACTGGTAATGCTGCCAACTGTAATATCACTGCCAGTTCTGAACTATCTGGAGTTCCACTTAGAGCTCCAGAGCAAGTGGCTGTGTGACAGTCTCAGTTTCCACACTTTTTCAAGTAAGATTTTAGCCCTCGTAGTTGCAGAAGAAAACTTGAAATAAGGCCAAAGCGCACTCTAGAGAATGAAAGGGCTCTCTGTTCCAAAGCCTCGCTATTTCGTAGCCCAATGATTGCTGGGTAGCCCAAGTTATATATTTATTTTTGCCAGTGTGGTATTTCATTATTAAAGGGAAACCATTTACTGCCATCATGGATTTGCAGTTAGAGATTTATTGGTCTCAGGCTGTATTTATATATTCTTTCTTAGTTCACATTGCTTGCAGCAAAACATGACTTTCTTCTGCATAGTACTCCTCTGGGGTTCAAATAACCCCCTTCAGATTTGGAAAATGTAGAAATTTTACATGTTTTTCAATATTCCTGAAGCATAGCAGCATAAAACAGGAAATGATACAGATAGCTGTGTTGCCTTGCTTTGGGCTGTGGGAAATTTCCAATATGGACACAAAGAACAAGTCTGTCTATGTTTTTACAAAAGCAAAAATAAGAAGAGACGTAGTCTTTAATGACTTCCTATATTATAAAAATAACAACCAAATTTGCCAGCCTTCTCCGAGTGATGCTCACTACTCCTTCCACTGATGATTAGTTGAAACAGAATTAAAAAAAAAAATAAATCCTTTTTCCCCCTACATATATTTTTACTAAAAGTACTTTAAAAATGATAATTGACCCAGTAATAGGCTTACCTATTACTTATCTGTGTCTTTATTTAAATTCCAATAAGCAGGATCAATTTACATTGAAAAATGAGGCTGTGAACAGCATAGAAACACATTCCTTAGTTATGCTTGATAATATTTTGGAGAAAAAATAAAATACTGTTTCAGTCTACCTCATATATCAAAATTTGAATGTAAAGTGGAATGCTGAAGAACTTGAATATAGCAGCTCTAAACCAAGACATTATAACATATAGAAGTTGCTCTCAAAATTCATGCTGGCGGACATTTTAAAATGTAATGTTTTATTCTGAATCATTTATGAAAGTACTGGAACTTTTCAGGGAATAGAAGTGTCAGTGCCCAACTGCCTCTGTACACAACAGTATTAAGAACATTAAAGATCAGTTTTGCAAATATGCTTAAGTGCTTAGCAAGGAAGATAGCCACCTTTTCTTTGTAGCACAGAAATGCTTAAATGTCATTTATTTGATTCAGAGCCAGCTACTAACATGAAAAATACCAATAAATCTCTAAGTGCATGGATGCCTTTATGTAGGCACTAAAGACCAAAAAGCATTTAGCCCATGTTTGGTACTCTTTTCACAAAAGATACGTTCGAGGCCAGAGCTAACGCAATTACTACAACTTCAGCTATCAGGCTTGTATATTGGTGAGGGATTTTTGGTTTGCTTTTTTGTTGGATTTTCTTTTTTTTCCCCTCCAAAACCCACAGACTGTAAGGATTTTGATTACTGCAGAGCACATTTTTCCTCTTTTTTTCATACCTGAAACTCTATTGATGTATTAAGGGGAATGAAAACATGCTTGAAGGAACTAGCTCAATATTTATTCATTCGCAACTGATACAAACCAGGAACATATTTGTAGGATTGTAGCTGCCACTCCACTGGAGTGCCAGATCTCAGACGATACTGTTCTTGTGATTCACATGCATTCAACTGACACATGTCACTGTGCTGTGGTTTAATCCAGCAGGTGGCTGAACACCACACAGTCATCCACTCAGTCCCCATTTCCCAGTGGGATGGTAGAAGGGAATCAGGAAATAAAGTAGAACTCATGAGTTGAGACAGAACTATTTACTAAGATTAAGAAAAATGATAACAGGTTATGAATATATATATAAATGTACATAACAAGCAATTGCCCGCCACCCCCATCTGATGCCCAGCTAGACCCCAAGCAGCAGAAGGGAGAGAGATGAACTCCCATCCCCCTTCAAAACTCCTTCTATGTCATATGAGACAGACTATCACTTTGACCAGTTTAAATCAGACATAATAAACAGTTCTGTTTCTTCCGAGCTCCTTTGGGCCCTTTGCTGAGAATGGCCTTGGTTCTATACAACTCCCCTTAGCAGTAACTATAAACATCAGTGTGTTATCAAGAGCATTTTTCCTCCTAGAAACAAAACATAGCATCATACCAGATGCTCTGAAGAAAATAATTCCATCCCAGCAAAAACTAATACACACCATAAAAACATGTAGCAGACCTGCATGCCCAAGCTTCCTCTCTAGCTCTTGCTGTACACTCCCATCTTTGCTGGCAGCAAAATTTAAGATAAAATGGGTGCTCTTCACTCACTCTTTTTGTCATCCTGTTCCACAAAACTGTGTTTGCATGCTGAGCCACAGTTTATTTCACAGCCTCTTGATGCTTAGGCATCTTCTGTATGCTATCCTTTTTTTTTTTTTTTTCAAAGCCAGAGTACAATTTATTTTAATGGAAGGACACCAGTTTATCCTATACCAGTATAACACTATGGAAAGTACAGCAGAAATAGCAGAAGAGAAGGGTCCTAGAATACAGCAAGCAAAGGTTTACTCAAACACAACAGCTATGGACACAAAAATTAAAGGAAAAAAGCTGCTTACCTTCAGAAGGCCTCAGGTACACTGCAAAGTACCCAGCAAAATACCCATGACACCCACTGCCAACCCTTAAAAGAGCTCTGGGAAGGGGTGGAGCCTGGCTCCACCCCTTCTGGTCACTCAGGCACATTGCATGCACCTGAGCTCCCCTGGGTTGGCCCTGCCTTTCCACCAGGTGCTAAATTACTGTTTCAAGCCATTACTTAGCATTTCTGCTACAACCTGATTAGCTGGTTCATTGTCTTGAGCAATTACTCAGATCTCAGTAACGTATGCAAAAGCTACTCCTGGATGGTTTTTTTGGCTGTGGTTGCCTCTTGACTTTGTGAACTCCTCACTTGGAGTTGCAGAGTGCTCCTAAACAACAAGGGTTCTTCTAAGGATTCAGTTTGAGATCCACAGTCCTCCACTTTTTTGAGTTACTGACATATAGATAACTATCTCTCCGGTCAGTCTTAGGCATAAACATGGCAGTAGAGAGAAGAAAGCTGCTTTTGTATGGGAGAGACCACGAAGAGTCATTCTAGGGATCTGAAACAATGTGGGCTTGTAAACTTGAGCAAGGACCTTCATGTCATAGAGACTCAAACAGAATGTGTTTATAAGCTTCACATCCTGTCCCTAGCTAGTGAAATAGGAAACAGTGAGTCAGTCTGAGGTTCTCATCTTATTCAAAGCGCATGGAGTGATTACACTGTTGACTGTCTCAGAAGGAAACAAAACAGAAGTATGCATTTGAACCAGGCCTTAATTTTCCAAAGGCCTGAATAAATCTAGCCACTATCTCCCCCAGATATATACCTTGTCTTTGTTGTGGTAATACTTCTTGAACCAGGCTAAAGAAGATGCAGTGGACCTCAACCCTAAGAAGCAAGAGGTGCTTTCTGTCCCAGCTGTACTCAGCCTTCCTGAGCATAATGTTGAAGGGCATCAGACTTCTGCCAGCCTGAGTTTCTATGGCTTCTCCATTTCTGTTTGGTTTCCTTTCCATAAGCAGTGGAAAAATGCTTCAGGTTTTTTGTCAGCCCTGCATTAGCTCTGTTTTCAGACTGCTAGTACAAGAAAAGAAGCATCTTGGAGCACTGTAAAATATCTGATCATAAAGAGCCCATTGTACTAAACACAAGACAATATTTATGGCTTTGTTGGCAGACAACACCATGGCTGTGCCAGTATCCCAGCACCTGCTACAAAACCATGTTTTCATCCACTCCTAAAAGGAGTTACTAGGAAAAAAAGTGCTCAGGTTCCTCTCTGCCCCATTCTGTTCTGGTTCACCACTGTTGTAAGACCTAGGGTTATAGTCTGCTTCTCACAGGACCCAGGGAGCTCCAAGAATGAAGATGTGGATTTCATGTGGGGCAGACAGGGAGCACACAGGCTCCAGATGAGCCAGAATTCATATATAGTGAATCCGAGACCAACTCACGCTACAAGCCAACCCCTAGGAGATGCTTTGCTGCACAGAGCCAGTCTCAGGATAGTTTCTCCCAGCTCAGTGCTTGTCCTTGTGCTTCTTTGCATCCACCCACCATCTCCTGCACCTTAACCTTTGGTACTTCCAGGCTTGGTCTCTGCATGGCTTTCTTGTCATACAAAATACAGTGTTGTAGTTGCTGCACAGTGCCTGTCCCCCCAGCCTTCAGTCCTTTGCTGCATTTCAGACATCCTGTTGTTGCCATCAGGGCAAGCCCTGCTGGCAGACGTTTTCTGACACATGCGAAATACAATGCACATCCGGTCTGAAGTCTGATCTGATAATAAGGAAACTGCACTACCAAGAAAAGGGGACATAATCACTGTGTGGTATGCCAAAATTTACCCCCAGCATCTCAGCTTCCTTGCAGACTGCATATCTGCCCCTCTGCAGATCTCATAAATATTTTCCTGTTCTCTGTATTTCCAGTTTCTGATTTGTTCAGAAATACAGGAGGGATTCAGTGCTTTCCACAGCATGTAACAGCTAAGCAGCAAGTAGCCAGCTGAAAATAATAGAATCTGGGCACCTATTAAAAGCCGGTATTGCAGATCACCCTCATGTAACTGGAAAATGCACAATGTTTAAATACATCTAAATTTTTGCTTCAGACACTGAGATAAGATTAAAACATTTTTTTTACATTTGCTTAAGGAAAAGATAAGAGACAAAACAGACTACCAGCATTCTGTGCCACCTGGTACTGTACTTAGGACTGTTAAGTCACAATGGAAAATGCTAACCAAAAGCTTGATATTAAACTGCTGCAAGTTAGGCCCATCACCTTTTAAAGTAGAGCTTTATAGTCATATATATATAGTCATATATTTTCTTGAGTTACAAAACTATGCTCAGGGACTATAATTACATGGGTATTTGCAACACATAATCCCAGTTCCACATTCAGAAATAGCGATTTGGAGTTAAGGCCTATGCAGATGTTTTGGCGTGTAATCAGAAAATGGCTACCCAAAAATTAGTTTTTAAAACAGTTTCCTTCTGTGTTCCCATGCATCAGGTTAGGTTACTACACTGCTCATTCCTGTGGTTCAGCTGAAAAGCAAAACCCCAGAAACTCAAATGAGTTATGTTCTGACATTCAGTGCTTAGGACACCAAAGCAACTGGTTTGCTTTCATGTTCGATGAGTACTGGGAATAGCAGATGGATGCTGGTTGTGCCAATGGACCAGTTGTTCTTGTTTCTTGATGGGTGCAGAAAGGAGAAATAATAGCAGAGCTGGGACAATGCTACAGTGCCAGGCTGAGTGGTCTAATCACATTCATGAAGGGAGTAAGCACTCAATAAAACAATGGCATATTGTCTGACTTTCTCCTGTCAGAATAGCCTGGCTGAAGGCAAGGAGCATCACTGTCCTCGGAAGCATGTAAAAGCAACAGTTAAAATCCCTTTTCTGTCACCTTCATTGCACAACAAGACTTTACAGGAGGCTGTTTGAACATAGCTTACAACTGCTGGGAACCGCACATATAATGACATGCTTAGGCCTGATGTGTAACCAAGACTGCTTGAATTAGATTGGTACTTGAAAGGAGGAAGCACTGAAAAGGAGGCAGGTGCTTCAGCAAGTACAATCTAGACATTAGCACCGAAACAGATGAATACCAATATACCAGGGGCAAGAGGAGTAACACCTGACTGGTGGATCCACAGCCAACCCGTGTGGCATCCTTCCATTGAATGAGCACTGTATGGACATCACCCTTTGGGGCTCCTGCACTTTGGTTCTTTGGTACTGATCTGCGTTTAAAACCCTTTTGTTTCCCTGAGATCTTGCTCTTGGCTGGAAGGCCCTAGGGTGAGTCACCAAGCCACCTGCTGCAGATCAACAGGAAGAGCCATGAAATCCTTCAGGAATAACAAAGGCTGGGAGGTGTCTTTATCCAGTCTGGGCTGCTGGCAGTGGGCAGCATTTACAACTGCCCTGGAAATATGTTTCATTCAGATCATATTTTTTAATTTATACTCTCTTCTAAAATTGACTTTTTTCCCCTCCGATCCTTCAAACACTGAGTCACAGTAGGGCTGATGGAAGACTATTTGTCAAGTTGACTGTTTCAGGAGTTTTGCTGCTTTTTGTTGCAAGATTTATTTGATAGAGGATTTTTTGAGCTGGCTATATATATTCTTTCAGTATATGTTTTGGAGAGTAAGCAGGATTTGCTGCAGAATTTAGCTGAAAATAATGCTTTCAGCCAGGCGAGGTCTGCTCTCATGCCAAGCTTACAGGGCAGATTATTCAAACTCTTTCAGAATAGCCTAACTCTGCTCCCATTGCAGTCAATTAAAACAAACAAACAAACAAACAAACCAAAACCAAACACAAATACCAAGTGTTCCACCAATTTCAGTGAGAAGTATTACAGCTGATCACTGTGGAAAATTCTGCTCACACCTATTCTACATCTATTTTAGTTAACAAATCTATACTTGAGTGAGTAATAATTATTCCTATTACATTTGGTTGTGTATTTCAACATATGAGGTTGTTATGCATGAATATTTACAGAATCAGACTCATGCAAGTAGGAGTCCTGTACTTCTATTTTCTTTGAATCTCCTGCACCCTTCTCTGACCTCATATTGCATTCCCATACCTATCAGTATCACTCAGAGTGGGAACAACATGGAATAGGGGTTATCTTTATTTTCGTTGGGCATTAGCCCTATTTATGGTGCAGAATGGAACTCACAGTTGAAAACCGTACCAGCAACAACAGGAAGCTTCTGTCACATCAGATCTAAACTTGAGTTAGGTGTCAGCTTGCTGAGCCTTTTGCCTGTGACTTTCACTGTGCATGAAAATGGGTGAGCACAGGCAGCAGGGTGCAGAATTAGGAGGACACGTCAGATTTGCTGTAACAGGTAACACAGACATGATCTACGTGCCAACCAAAGCACCCAACATTGCTTTTCTGCAGTTCAGCTGCTCCTCATACAGGCATCAGCTGCCACTCACAGCTGCACATGACCAGCCCAGCTGCTGGAGCAACAAAAAAGGATCCCATTACAAATAGACCTGTCACATTAATTAAAAGAGAAGGCACTTACACTTAACCTTCTGTAGTGCAACAGAGCCAAGGATTTGGCTAAACACATTTTCTTTTGTCTTGCTTTCAATGCTGCAAGACATTTAACATTTTGTTTCCCAGGTCTCAATAGTTCTGACATGCCTTCCATTTCCTTGCAAAAAGGATCACTATTTCAGTTGTTTGTTCCTCCCCCACCTCTGCTGCATCTTCATACGTTCAAAATTAATTTCTCCCCTTTGTGCCTGCACTATTAACAAGTACGTTTTTCCTCACTTCTGGTACACGCAATATATGGCTACCTGGAGTAGGTTCCAACTGTATCTGGCAAACCTACACAACCAAGGTCTCACAGGCTACATTACTCTCTCAGAGACCGTAAAAACAACAAGAGAACTAGTTGGCCGGGAATGAAATACGAAGATGGTTCTCACACATTTGTAGCTGGCTGATGTTCTTTCTCCAATGACCATGGAAAATTACTTCAGTTGTGGAAAATCTCCCTCGGTTTGATTTGTCACCTTTTGTCTTCTTTTTTTTTCTTCTTTTTTTTTTTTTTTTTTTTGCCAGATACTTTTCCTTGGTCAGTGGAAGTGGACAGAGCTGTTGGCAGCCCCCAGCCCACACATTCCAAACGCTGCAGTGTAACTTTGCAGCTTGGGCTGTAGATATTCAAGGGCAAACATTTTGCAACCAGTTGCTCATAAGACAGGACATATGGAAAACCATGCAGTCCAGTGCTTGCACTTTGAAAAAAAATCCGCAAAAATAAAAGCATATAAATCAGGAATGGGCTAAAACTCAATGTCAGCTTGCTTCAAATGTCTAATGTTAGGCTCCTAAATCCGTTTTAGCCACCAAGATTAGTAGCTCGATCTTTGCTGCTAGTAATCAGCCAGCAGGTTCTAGGAAAGCGGCTTATTTCAGCACCTAAATGGGGGGTTTAGAACCTAAATTTAGTCTTTCTAGTCTCAAATCTTGCCCTCAGCAAAGGACAAATAAGGGCACCTGGATTTTAAATCACAATTAGCTTTACTTCTAGGTCAAATACAAGCGTTAGGAAGGGCCCAATTTTCCATCTCACCTCCAGATCTCACTGTTGCTGCTTTGCTTTGCAGCTGGAGCCTCCCAGCGCTACCTGCCCTTTGCTGATGGAGACATGGATTCCTCTCTGTTGCCTGACTGGTAAGCATGATGCCCTGTGGGAAGCTGGAAGATAAAAGTAACAAGCAATTCAAATTGGTCAGTTTCAGAGAGGCTTTGTTTTCCTCATCAAGGCCCTCCAGGGTCCAGAAATAACCTCAGGGTATGGCTATACTTGAAATCAAAACCTAAGCTGAATCTTCAGCAGAAGCTAGAGCCAGACCAGCAGCACAAATTAAAACCAAATGTGTAACTGTATTCCTAGAAAGTTCTCTTTTCAAATAGGAAGGTAAGTACGACTCATTTTCTCAAGCCTTTCCTACAGATGAAGACTGTACCATTTTGCTAGCCTCTTTAAGAAGCTGATTTTTATTTTAATTAGGACAGCCTTTTAATGTCCTGTTAGGTTATTCTCAAATCACCTTACATAGATTTATCTTAATTCTTTCCCTACAGACAGAGCAGCTCTTGTCTCTGTAGCCTTCAGAGTGAAAACACTATGTATTTTCTATCCGGATTTATTTTAGTGACCTCTTTTGAATAATTTTACAAAGAGTAAGAATCTTCCTGAAATCCATAATTGAATTTAATGTAAGACTTGTATGCTTAAGGGAATGCATGTAGGTCACTCTCTGTGCCATTGCAACGTGAACTGTGAGAAAACACTGTTGGCTGGTTGTAGAGAGGTAGGGAACTGATCCAAAGGGACACTGAACTACACAAGGAAGAAGCTTTCAGACACCCTATGAAGCCCAGAGGGGAAGAGTTTAATGCAAGACAATGTAATCTAAGTGAACTGATGCTATGCACTATTGAAGCTGTATTTTCAAGAGCTCTTCCATACACAGCTGCTCCACAGATTTTAGTGCATACATGTGCCCAAGTGCAAAGCTCAGCCACTTCGCAGACTACTTTTCAAGGGCTTACCCTGGGAGCTTGGTGTATAGCCATATATGCACGTCTCAGGTCATGAATTCAGTGATGGTCACATCCTGGCTTTGGTTTCACCATCCTCGATAATAAAGCAAAGTTAGCAAACTGGCGATGATAACTTAGTGAGAAATTACTTGCTGTAGGTGAGATGCAGGATGAGTTTCATTCTTAGTTAAAATAGCTAATTTTATGAAGGTTAAAGAACAATTTGATATGATGCCAAAGTAAGATATATAAGCAAACCTGATTAGATCTGTGGAAACACCCTATCTATGATGGGCATAAAGCAGAGCTCCACAGCAATTATCAGGGCCTTATGCTTTTAGTCTCTACATTACTCAGAGACTTAAAGAAACCTCTCAAAAAAAGCAGGAAGGGCTGTGCAGATTCCTGGTGATTCATTGATTTCCTTCCTCCCATCTCCAGCTAGAGCTTTATGGGACAAGCCAGCACAAAAGCACATGGTGTTCTGCAGCCAGGGCAGGTCTCCCAGCTCATTGCCCACCAGTGGTGATGTAAGCACTGTCCTCCATAGGCACCCCATGCCTCCTGGCAAGCTGCAGGGCTCTCTGTAAGGGATTCATCTTATTCAAAATTGTGCTCTACATTCCTCTGCAACAGACAGGCATAGTGCTGTCATGTGGCTGCCAGCCTTGTCATCCTTCCATGGCCTATCTGACAGATGTCTCTATCATGATTCTGAGAAACAAGGTGATTGGTGACTAGCTCAGAAACCCTACTACAAAAGCAAGTTGCAAAATACGAAAACATAAGTTTAAAACACATCTGAAGTTATTCTTTTCTCTGGGCTGTCACACAAGATTTATCCAAGATGTCTCTAATCTACTAGTGCAGATAAACCCAGTAACAGCCTTCTACTGAGCCCTGGCTTCCCAAGAGATTTCCCCTATTCCAATTAGACCCAAGGCGCCTGTTAGGGTGTTATTATGTGAAAGCTAGTATTCCAAGCAGCTATGGAGTCCTGATTTCTCCTTTTATCTTTCCTTCTTTCCTACTTGAATAGTTCTGGGGGAAATCAAGCCTGTACATGGCTTAAATGAGCTTACGATGTTTACAAAGTTGTAATTGAAACAGCATTAGAAACTCCCCTGAACACAGAATCACAGAATTGCAGGGGTTGGAAGGGACCTCTAGAGATCATCGAGTCCAACCCCAGCAGGTTCCCACCTGATTTGTCCAACTGGACCCCAATGCCTGCTTAAGAAAAAGAAGGCAAAGTTGTGTTCAGAAGGCACTGGAAGCCCTAGACTGTGTGATGTGATGATTTTGGGGAGATCAGGAACAATGTGAAGTGGCTGGACTATCTTTTAAAGATTCTTGTGCAGGAGAATTTAACTACCAGTGCTTTTTTTTTTTTTTTTTTTTTTTTTTTGTAACTGATCAGAATAATATAGATAATTAGAAGTATCACTGCAGTCAGAGAAAGGAAATGACAGAACTGGTGACCTCTTTTAAACTTCTAGCCTAACATAGTTTAGTTTAAAAACTGAATCCACTAGACAAACTGACAAATCATTCTGTTACAGAATGAGAGACATGACCTATATCTATGTAAAGCCAATGGAATATTCTCAATCATATTGAAAAGACAAAATCTGACCTCTAGTCTCTTTAGTGCTTGCCTTATTAAGAGCCATGGCAAAACAGCTTCTGAGTTTAAAGGAACCTAGGCCTGTAGCTTCCTACACCCTTCACTTGCTCTCAAGAATGATCTAACTGCTCTGTTACATTTGCTCTCTCCTGAATGGGATCCCTCACCTGTTCTTGTCCAGACATTGCCTTGTATCCATGTTTCGTTTAAAAGCTTAATGCTACCCTACCTAGTAGAAGGACATGGCTCAGCCCTCAGCAGAATCAGCAAACCTTTTTCCTTTAAGATCCAGTGGTGTGAACCAGACGCTGATCCCTAACTGTGAGGGTCCCTCACTGATTCTTCTTCTCTTCAGCCTTGAATTCCTGCAGCCACACAGGAATCCTGTCATTTTTCTTCCAAAGGTTTCAAAACAAATATGATAAAATTAATTTGTTTCTTTTTTGTTTTTTAGACAGAGCAATCAGGCAGCAAAGAAAAAAAACAAAACGTTTGGTATAATGTTCTGTAAACAGAGGTGTTGGGAGCAATATTGTGAATAAGATAGCAACTGCCAAGCCAGAATAGGTGAATGGTGTCTCTGCTCCTCTGCAATTCTGTGCATTTTGGACCACATCTCTGTTTTAATGTTATTTCCACATATTTTTCTCCAAATAACTACCTGAGTTATGGGAACCAGCTGTATATCAAGTTTGTCTAAACTTGTATAAGTTTGCTTATAGAAGTAAAGGGTAGCTATAACTCTGGCCATAGCAAGAAGGAACATCTGTAGAGAGTAATGTATTACATTACTCAATAAAATTTCTGTCTACTCCAATTCAATCACTTACATATTTTATAAGATGAGATTCCTTATCTCTCCCATTTCCAAAACCCACTGACTTTCCTCATTACAAGTGGATCAGGATGGGATATCACATGCAGAGGGAATGTGCATCATCGTTGTGTTAATGTGTACATTAGCATATTGATAACTTTTTAATAAAGAAATGTTTCATAAGGAATTGCTGCCATATCTCCATTTGAAAGTCATATTTTTTTTAGTTAAAATGGTGGTTAAGCTTCATTCTTCCCTCTTTATTTTCTTTTTTGTAACCCTTCCATTCTGAAATCAAAGATGCCAAACCTTCTCCTCTAGGAATTTTCCTAACAGAATTGAGTCTCAAATATTAATAGCATTAGTATTGTCCAAGTTGGATAATTGGCAATCCCAAAAGTACTGATAGTATCTGTTGCCTATATATTACTAGCTCAGGGCTATGTAATAGCCAGTACTAATTGATTTTCTTTCTTTCCAGCCATAAAAGCATAAATCATAGCTAATAATTCTCTCAAGACATTTCTACAATAGTAAGTGCCCACAGTACGCATGCTTCCACCACAAGTAATACATTTGATACTTCTCCTTCCTAGAACAGACAAAAAAACATCATTCTTCATCCTGCCATTAAGCACAGATTGGAGATTTAAACATGTTAAACCAAAGCTCAGACTACAGTGGCACATGATGTATAGCAGAAAGGACTGTGTATACGTGAGTTCCATAGAAAAAGCAGACATTTTTAAAATATAATGACTAAAATGCAGCCTCCCTGGCTCCCACTGCACTTACCAGGTTGTACTGAGCTGTAACAGCTACCTCATGAGGCTCTGTCTAGAAACTATGGCGTAGCTGAGCTGTGAAGTGCCAGGACATCTAGAGCTGGTTAATTGGACCTTTGAAATGAATTGAATGCCTACTTCAGTGCAGGCTACAACTGCCACCAAAGGAGCGGGGCTTTGATAGTTTTGTGTTTTTATGGATATAAGCATATATATGTATTAAATATATAAAATAAACTTCTATATAAATATGTTATGTAGATAACTGATGAAAAACGTTTTACAAAACCATGGGTGAGTACATGAATACAAGAGCAGCATGACTGAACACAAGATGTGAACACTTGGCAGGTTATTTTGCACAGAGACTTTCAGTAAGAAAAGGTCGAAGTCTTTTGTTTAAAGAATAGTCTGCAACATCCTCAGATAGGATGTAAACAGCACAGTAGCCACAATGAGACACTACTTACATGAGGAAAGAAATGATGTTAGCTAATGAAGTAAGAGCCTGATACAAACTGAAACAGTATCCCACATCTCTGAGATCAGTTGGGGGGAACCCAGGGCCCATCATGGCAGGAAAAGCAAGGAAATGTGGCACCAGACTCATTCTCCTTTCTGGGAGTTGCTTGTGGTAACTTGGGTAGTTCTGATGCTGCTCTGCTCTATGCCCTGAGCCCACTGGGCTCTTTCCCATCATCAGAAGCTGACTTGGGACATCATGGTTGTCACAGCAGGAGTTGGGTCCATTTAGATCAATGAAATAAATGCATCAAATAGCACCCCTGTGAGAGTAATTATCTTTCCATGTGTAATCAGCACATTTCTCTATATTGACCTTGTGTATTTAAATGGAAGTGTCTCTGGCAACAGAGGCAGGTGTACCAAAGCTTGAATAAACAGAACATGTGGTCACAGATGGGAGATGTGTCCAGTAAGGCTGTTATGTGAATAACCATAGAGGTGTATTGCCTTCTGCAACATATTTTGGTCTTTGCTCTACTCATTCTTTACTCAGGCAAAGCTGCTGAGAGCTTCTTGAAGGGCACGAAATGAGCCACTGCTAGGTAAGTTAAGCATCCGTTTCAAGTAATGCTCATTTTAAGACATAATGTCAAATGTATGTTGGGTTTGTATTAACAGTGCAATACACTGCATACACACGCATGTAAAAATTCATTTTTACATTCAAAGACATTTCAATGAAGTTCATAGTGCAGAAAGTCTGGAAGATGGCAGTTACTAATGTGTAAGCAGTGTGTGGTTTGCAGCATCAGTCCCCATTCCCATAAACCCAGCACCTTTCATAAACATTCTGGTAACCCTTCACAAATCCCACATCAGTAAGTACTAGCAGGTGGTCAGCTTTGGCCTGCCTCAATTTGGCAGAACCATAGTGAGGAAAAGGTTGAAAATTGCCATCTCCCTGAGATGGCTGCTAAATTGCTTCATTCTTCCAAATGAGAACAGAAGTCCCTAGAAGGGCTTCCCACTGCAGAGGGGTACATCCTCTCTGCTCACAGCCTTCAAGAAGGGTATATCAGGCTCCAAGTCAACTGAGGGGAGAAGTGGTTTTGTGTACTTTTAACCCTGAACCTCCTTTTTGACTTTGGACATCAGGGTGCAACGGTGAAGAGGTGAAGAGGTGGACCATAAGAGGTGGACCATAAACAATGATCTCTGCTTCCATATTTACTTAGGAATGCTATACTTGACAGCACATGTTTTCAGTAGCGGAAGGCTGACTTCCTGATGTCAATATGATATTTGGCAGCTAACACATACTCCCCAAAGTAAATCATGGCACAGCGTGACTACAGCCTGTGAGGCTGTAACAAGCTCTTGTTTTCTTTGACAGATAGTGCACCAAACTGTTCAATACAAAAGAAAGAAGGCTTAGCCACAACTCAAGCAAACAGTGGGCTGCTGTTCCAAAAACACTGACAGCAACTACAGGGATATTTCCTTTGCATACAAATGAATTGTAATAATCTCTGAATGAAGACAGGTTTTTGACTATTTTGTGAAAGAAATATTTTCCTTATATAACATTGCCCAGTGGACTAAAAAGCAACTAAAGTACAAACTTGTGCCTAAATTATCTAAAGCTGCAGAGTTCCAGGAACTCGTGTTTTGTGAAGCTTCACATGTACATGGCATCATTAAGAAATGTCAAGGCCATATTTTACTCTGCTCCCTTCAAACACATAATAGAAGAAGAATTTTAGTCACAAAAACATCTCCCTGTTACACAAAATACGCCGCTTCCCTGGGAAAACCGTGAATTCCAATTTGTTTTTGAAGGAAGTAATTTTTTTTTCCTGGCAGATCTGATAAAAAAACAGCCAGTGATTATCTAATCTGAAGGTCATGTCACACTCAAACAACTGGAGTATCTACACGGTAGATGGAAATTCTGCTGTCACCACCCATCATGACAACCGTCGGCAAAATAAAAGCAATGCTACTGCTTGTCTTCCTGGTACATCCCAGATTGTCTGGGTGGTAAAAATAATTCTCCAGAACAAACAAATAAAAATCCACAAAATCTGGATAGGCCAGTAAATTTTCAGACAAGAAAGAAACAGAGGTCGAGAGGAAGAGATGCTACAGCAATAACCAAATCTTTGTAATTGTAGAATTTCAGCTATGTTCCATTTAAGAAAGCAAGAAATAAAGGCAGCTTAGCTTTATGGAACAAATAACCCATTGTAACAGCAAACGTGTTAACAGAGGCTGGTGTTCCAAAGGTTTAGGTATTTCCCCTCTCTCCTCTTCCATTTCCTGTGCTCTTACTCTACCCATCCAACACTTTCATTTCCTTTAACACAAACCCTCCCGTATGCACTTCCAGTATGCCCCATCCATCTTAGTATCATGACCTATTGTCTGGGTGCCTTTCTGCTCACTTCTAGAGTACATTCTGGCTGGGCACCAGAGAAGGTAAGATATGAGATCCACAGTGTTGATTTCCCCTAGGAGGGACACTATTTGGAAGTCTCTGTCCTCTACTGAACCATTTATTTTCATGTCATTTTTCATCTTTGAGGTCTTTGCCTCACCGTCAGGTGTGGTTGAAGTGACACAAAGAATTCAGAAGCTGAATGAATAGGGACGCGAGCAAACATGAGGCAGGGAGGTGTAAAACCTGCTTTCCTGAGAAAAATCAGAAGCTGCCTATTACCCATGGTGCCAAGAATGGAAACTACACCCAGCATTTCCTAAGGAACCCCATAACGCCTGCTGCAGCCTCTCCACAGCTGGCTGGCCAGGGACCAGGGATGGCTAGGAGAAGTCTTGGATCCCCCTGCCTTGGCCCTGCCCAGGTTATGCATGTACCCACAGCTTGTGGGAGTTTTGGTGCCATGGCTAGGAGAGACAGGTCACAACTACCTATGGGGTCTCTGATGGAGAAGTGGGCTGAACCTTTATCCTATGTGATTCAGGACTAACCAGACACCTTAGCAGCAGGAAGCACAGCAGGGCAAGTAAGCGCTGTGATCTACATGGTCCCAGGGATGCCTGCCTCAGCAGGAAGCAGCACGCTGTCATCATGTTCCTTCCCATTCTACTTTCCACACAGTCAGAGAGCAAGAAGGGTGGCTTGAAACACCCAGCTGGAGCTCGGCACACAGACAGATGTAACCCTGCTGAGAGCAATCGGCATTAAATCATAATGAAGCACAACGGTTATCAAAAAAAAAAAAAAAAAAAAAAAAAAAAGAGAGAGAAAAAAGGAAAAAAGAAAAAAAAAAAAGATGGTGAGGGGGTGAGGGGGAGGAATGTTGGGCAAGAGAAGAAGTTGCTCATTCCTTCAGCCCACACCAGATGGCACCAGCATTTAGTGAAGGCCGCAGTGTGTTCCTGCAGCTCACGGTGGGCTGAGCTGGATGCGGAGGGGTTTTTTTTGCTGAACTTAAGGGGTCACTTAAAAAATGAAAGCATGGTCACTGCTGGCAGTGCACCCTCTGGTTTTACACTGCCTTCTCCACTGCAGCATGCAGGAAGCCAGAACCAAGAGCTAGCTAAGGCAACCGCTCTGATTTCAGGTTTCATTTTCTCTTCATCTGTTTCTGAGAGTAATTCACTCCCTTTTATTAATGAACAGTCCTTACATTACTAATTCAGTGTAGAAGGAAGGGGAAGACTCAATTCACTCAATTTTTATTTTTATTTTTTTTCAGAGTAAACTTAAGCAGTGTAATTGTTAATTAAACTACCTCATTTAAATCAATGATTTGGAAAAAAAAAAAATCAAGAAAACTAAAGTAAGTGAGAGAAAACTTCCCCCTTTGGATTGCTCTACTGGTCTACCTCTACACCTGAAATCAGAGATGTGCCTTCAGATTTCACATTCTTGCTGATTTGAACACATTATTACCCTAGATCTTTCGTGTTAGTTCTGTTGTAAACCTGGCAAGAAAATGACAAATGAGAAGGAAAAGTTTTCATAATTAATGATTATGAGAGCAGCTATAAAGTATGCCACACAGCAGAGTTGGTATGGTGTTCATGCAAGGGCTCAGCAAGCACTAGGTCTGGTGGTGGGCTTTGGGGTATGTTAGAAGGCCAGTTTTTGGTTTGTTGTTATTTTCTTTTTCTTTTTTGCATTACAGCAAACCTGAGTGGAAAGGAAAGAGAAGCAGAAAATTCTATTCAGGTAGGAAATTCATTAAATAATAACTGGATCCCCACTTTGGTCCATCCCCCAGGAACTGATCTGCACAAGAGACCTGCTGAGAAGTGGAGAGGGAATTCTCACTCCTCAGTGAGGACTCAAGTGACTGTCTCAGCTTAAAGCCATCATTGTGCCCAAGAACATGCTTTTGGTCAGGCCATGCGTACTTAATATCAAAGAGCGGTGATTTATATTTGAGCGGTGTGTTTAAAAACAGAGGGTTCCACATTTCTTTGTGGTGTTTGTATCTAAATTACATCTCCTCCTGCTGAAATTCAAACGGATGTACTTGATATGCAAAACAGCTCCAGTCTAATTAAAAGCACTGCAGATAGATTACTCTGCATGCCACACTTGGTATCCAACGATGATTTAACCCTGCATGTTATTATGAATTAGAAAGCAGTTGTATGGGAAGACAATAGCATCACTGGGACACAGATACAAGGCAGAAAAAAAGATCACAATCTAATAACAAGCAGTACAGTCTACTAACAATAAATAGTATAGTCTTATGGTATTCTGATTTAATCGTAACATCCCTTTTGGATTCAGACCACAACAGTGCTATCATAGAGCTGTCCCATTCAGAATACAGAACTCTGCTAAAGATCATAGAATCATAGAATCACCAAGGTTGGAAAAAACCTCCAAGATCACATAGTTCAAACACTCACCTATCAACATTATCTCCCACTGAACCTTATCTAAACACTTCTTGAACACCTCTAGGGACCATGACTCCACCACCTTTCTGGGCAGCCCCAGGAATGCCAACTTTAGTTGCCATCAGCAAGTATCCACAGGAATGATAAACAAGAACGTGTATGTGCCACCAGCCAATTCTTAGATCCTACCCAGTGATACAGATAGTTGGTCACAAATTAGACAATGTTTGATCATGAAACTCTATAAGAAAATATTGCAAACACTTTTCCTTACTTAAAATTTGAAACATTTGACATTCCTTTCTTTCTGCTTTGTATGTGTGTTCTCACAACCTTGTAAACTCTGCACCTTTATCTTGGACAGCCATCATTATATGTTCCTGCTATTAGATATTATGTTCTACATAAGATAAAGATTGTGCAAATGCAGTTTCTAAGTAATTCAAAATGCAGAAGAGGGAATTATAAAAAGCTTTTTAGTGACTGAGCACTACTCAATTTTCTTTCAAAATGTGTTTTGAGGACTCTGTAGTGTGGCTTTGACAAACTAGACAGGCTGCTCTCATACATGCTGAACTTAGTGAAGGAACTTAGAAAAGCAGGAAGCGCGGAAGCAGAGCTGCGAGCCATGAGATGCTCAGTGGAACACCCACTGCTATCATGGGCAGCTCTTCTTCACAGGGTCAGGAGCCACTTAGGGCAGATTAACTCCAGGATTTGGGGACTGAAAAATATCTAAGCTGGTATGGATAAGAAAAATTGGGTATGCAGTTGATAGCTGATGAGAGGAAGAATTGCAAATATTTCATGTTAGGGCAAGATCACAGAAGAAAGAGGATTTTGCATATAGCCAGGATTCTCTTCTATTTGCAGCTTCTGTGAAAAGGCTTTTTCCACTTCAGCTTGCCATTACGTGAGCTAAATAAATATGTGGGCAATGGCAGTCCCTATTCTACAGGAAGCATGTTGGAAAATGTTTGTTCAAATAACACTCAGTGGAACAAAAAATATATTTAACTCACAGTTAAGGGGCCACGGAGTTCAGCTGCATTTGACCAACTTACTGCATGCTGATTCAAGCCTGCTGAAGAAAAATTGTTACAGTTAGGTAAATATCTGCCTATGCCAGCGATGTCACAGCTATATGCAAACATCTTTCAGATGAATTCTTTGGTAAGAAAAAGTTTTCCATTACGAATGCTCCATTATCCCCTTTGGCTGTGTCTGCATGTATAGTTAAGCTGCTTCCCATGCGATGGGTTTGTTGGGAGAGCATCCACAGAGCAGCACTTCGAGGAAACCAGTCCTACATCATGGCACACTCGGCAAGAGCAAAGCCTACAGAAATGCAGAAACAAAGTCCATGCTGGACACAAGTGCTGCCCACTTGTGCTTTAAAACATTATTGTTACTGGTTGTTTTTGTTTTTTTAATTTAGTCTAAATATGTTTGGTTTGCCATATGTTCTGCAAACAGCAACGTGACCTCAAGGTTGCCACCATGCCAGCTTTCAAAGCAAAGAAATTGCAGTGATCTCTGAATATGGAATAAAACTCTGTTTGGCTTTGAGCTGAGAAAAAATACATTGATTGCTTTTGACTTAAATTTTGCATCCACTGGTCTCTGACATCCCAGTATGCTCAGCCTAAATAGTTAATGCATCTCAAAACAAGATATTACAGCAGAAAACCACATTAGCACAGAAACAGTGGGAGATGCAAAGCCCTTTCCAGTTGTTCCCTCTCCCCCACCTGTCGAAAAAAGCAGAGTTAATATCTGAATGAATTTGTGTCTAGTTAAAGTCCTGTGCAAGTGCATAGACAAATTAAATGTAGATTTCTGTCTTCCAACAAGTTCTGTTTATATTTTTCCACACTGCAAAAGTTGATGTGGACAACCATGACTGCAGTGGAAAGACAGATTCTCAACACTAACACCCCAAAAACAGCATTACCCTCTCTCACCACAGAAAAGGGGACTGATAATGAGAGTTGAAAATCAAGCAGCTGCAGACTTGCTGTGCTGTGTCCTTCCTCACTCATATTTTTCTGTCCAGCTGTGGGATCATCTCTGAGCTGCAACACAGAGCAAAAGGTAGTGGTGTATCCTAGCTGGAGATGGGTCAAGGAAGCAAGATAGAAAGGAGACATTTATGGTGGTGTAGGAACTGCAAATTGCCATGACAGCTGAGGGTGAGGGAGTAAAGTCACCAGGCCAGAGCTAAACTTATTCTCTAAGAAAGAGATAAGTTTTATTTTACGTCATTTAAGTCATGTTTGCTTTCGCTGTTGCGATCTGTTTAAATGTAGAGGTGCCTGGAGTTGTAAAGCAAGGGGCTGATCCGCTCTTCCATTGCACTCAGCTGCTTCCATGCCAAATCCTTGTATGTCCAGAGCTATGCACATTTCTTCCCTGATTTAAAATAAACAGAGGAATCCATGTTTCCCAGAGGGGTTGTAAGGGGAAAGAAAAAATTAAAAAAATAGAAAAAAGGAAGCCTTCATAATAAGGCATATTTCTTCCTGAAAGGGAGAAGTAGCAGAGAAGGGAAGAGGGAAAAAAACGTAAGGCATATTCATGATATTATCCTAGCAACAAAACACACTGGAAGGCAACAGCACTTCTGGCATTAAATACACTGAAAGTCCTCTCGTCAACAAAACTAAACAAAACCATGTTTGTGATGGGAAAATTTCACCTTAACTTGGTGTGTGCAATTTTGCCCATGCCACCACTGGGGAAACAAATCCTGCAATATCCTTTTTATGTGAGAGTGTATTTACTGTAACAAGATAGATTCGTTCTGGAAAATTTTTTGTCAATATATCCTTTGTTAGGCAGTACCTTCATCTCCTAGCAACAGCGTGGGGAAATCCATCAGGGACACGGAATTTAACTGCAAGATATGATGGCTCACTGTAGCTCAGGCATTTTTTTAAATCCTCACTGACATGCAAATACCTTTGTGCACTTACGCCCGCATCCACTGATGAACAGATGAATTGGTCTAAAGAACAGAAACGGTGAAAAAGCACTCTCACTCTCATTAAGTACAAATTGAACAAGACGTGCAAAATGCTGAGATAACTGCTCTGCCTCTCACTCCTCAGAAGGCTCTTTCACATTACATGTGCCTCGTGGGAGATTGGACGCATACAGGGTACATTTAAAATGTTTAAATGCAATCACAAAGTGGTTTTCCCAGCCCCAAGCATTGCAGCGTCACATTTCAAAAGGCAGGAAAGCAGTAATAAACCTGTAAGTGTGCAGACACAGCTGCAGAAGGTGGCAGCAGTCCCCAGGTGCCTGTGTTTCAAGGTATAGCCCTGTCTCTGCTTTTATTTCATTTCTTTCTTCATGGAGAGAATCTATGCTCCATTTTAAGGGTGAAGTAAAATGCTCTGAGGGTCTCTGAGGGCTCTCTTTGGCCATGTGCTTTGATATCCCTTGGGCCGCAGGATGTATCAATGGTCGTGTTTCAAGGTCACGTTGTTCCAGCATCCCAGGGGCAGTTTGGAGCAGAGGAACAGTGCTGTAGCCTGATGGCCTACCTGTGGCACAGGGAGCTGGATGGCCTCCTCCTGCCATGTCTTGGGTATACCTGAAGTCTTGGGGCTGACAAAGCTCACCTGTGCCTCAGGTGACTCTATAACTGTATGAATCCCTTGCTGCATTAGCTACACAGGTCCAGAAAAACCAGAGTTGCAAGAGAAGATCTGAGATGTGGACATAGGCTTTGCAGAAGGGATTTGTCAGAGAGTCCAGGGAGTAAGTGTGAGGGTTTCTGACCAAGGGAGTTCTCCAAGTACACTGGCACTACCTCCAGCTCCCACTGTGAGAGCACCTGTGGGAGCACTGCAGGGTGGCTGACCCCTCTGCTCCCTGTCCCTAAGCACTGTCTGAAACAGTCCTTCACCTACAACAGGCTTCAATGGACAATGTGCAAAGGCCTCCTGAAGTCTTACTAAGAGGCAATGTGACAGTTGAAATTGCCTTCATGTATTCAGCCACGCATCCCTTGGGATTTGAAATCTCCCCAGACTTTTCCTACCAAGAGAAGAGATGATTCAAGGACAGCATCAGCTCTCCAAAGGACTGAAAATGTGAACTGCTCTCTCAGACCTGCTTTATTTCAGATGGGAAGAGACAAGACTGCTGCATGGGCACCTCTGCATAGCCATGGCAGCCTGGGAATGGGGTTGTCCCTGGGAGACACTAAAAGCAGCATCAAATCAGGAAGAGTTTTGTTATTTTATCCTTTTTTCTTTCTTTCTTTCTTTCCCTTTCTTTTAATGCACCTTGTAGATTTGCAAGGGCTGGAGGTGAGGGTTAATTGGCAACAGAGTGCATTAATGGCCCCTGATATGAAAACAGCTCTGTCAGAAAGGCAGCTGGGGAGACAGGTGAGGAGAAAGCTTTCCTTTGGTAAAAGTCTGTTATGGAAGAGAAAAATATTCTCTGATTACTGTCTGATGCTGTTGTACTGGGAAGTTCTGATGAGGGGCCTGAACTCACTTCTGCCCACTCCTGGAGCAAAAAGGCTTTTGTTGAAGGAAATGTCAGGCTTCTCTGTTCACGCTGCATTTGAAGAAGACATAGGCTCCATCCGTGTGAACTTCCCACTTTAAAGAGGAGTTCAAATGGGCATTTTGATCACCAGCTGCCCTCAATGAAATTAGCTTTCTGACTGGAGTATAATGATTTCAGGCACTGTGAATTTGTTTCCACTGAAGCTGTGTTTGCTCTTGAACTTTTTGCTATTGACTCGCACACATGTTCAGTATATAGAGCAAACACTTTGGTGTGAAACAACATCATACACAATGAGTCATCTGTGCTCTGGTCCCCAGCCATCCCACGGGGAGCTTGTGCTGTCAGTCATGCTGTCATTTGCAAACACAGCTACAAACACTCAAAACCAGACAGTTATCTTGTATAACACCTTATGGAGAATCTGCCTGAAGCAAACAGGAGCCGTGTTAATGTATTTTTGGAAGAGCTAGTGTAGAACGATAGATTTTTTAGTAAGGAGTCAGCTTTTGGACAAGTTCTGTCTAAACCGATGCATTTCAGTGAGATGACTTTAAAAATAATTACAAATTAACCTTTGACTTACAGCTGAACCTGGCTTGGTTTCTATGGCAATGTGCAGCTATCGTCAAGCATTAGCTTCTTGTGTACAGAAAAATGCATTTACTCATCCTAGGGAATTGCACTAAATAAATTAACAGTACTAACTCCAGACATCCTGATGCCACTGTATTATTGACTGATAAACCTGAAATCCCTTCATCATGCACATCCATTCGCCCGTGAACTCACACTAGTCCAAAAGTCTCCCACTATTTGAGAGCTAAGGTGTCTGCAATGCTTGGCTGGTACCATTTAGCCAATTAGTTGATGAGTAACAGGCACAGACTGGTAAAGTGAAGTCAGACAAGAAAGACCTTTATAAATTAAATATATAAAAATTAGTATAAGGTCTAAATTCTCGCTTGAAGTGTTTGGAGATTGAAATAACACATTGCTTGCATGCCCTCAGCACCACGGCAGTCATTAGTCAGTGTTAGCAAACACTGCTTGGCACATCACTGCCAAATTTGGCATCTCTTCTCCCCTGACCAAGCAGCTTTGCCACTGGCATAAGTCTGCATGGGAAACAATCACAAGAATTATTACCACCACTGACGTCAATGATACGCATTCCCTTGTATTAAAAAAGTTGTCAATACCTGTTGGCAGAGTGAAGATAATAGGGTGGATGGTTCACTGCTGTTAAATCTGGTTGAAAATGTATCACTTGGGAATCATCCCACCAGGTTTGGTGGCTGATGGTCTAGCACAGAACAGTGATGCAGGACCCCTGGCAGGTTTTGCCTGCCTGAACCAGCTGTGACTTTGCAGTCCCACTTCTGCAGATGCTGTGATTGAATGACAGTGGAAATAGCCAAACTGGTACAAACTCTCTCCAAAACTATGATTAACCACAATGGTAGAAATGTACAATGATGCCATCTCCTGAGAAACATGCACCAAGTCTTTGTTCCTCCACACTTCCACAAGCACAGCCATCTCCCCCCACAGACATCTCTTAGGACCATTCGGAAGTAAGAAGTACCACTTAGCTTCAAATCACAACCCCAAAATGTGCTCATGTGCTACTGCATTATACCCACCCGGGTTGCAGGCTGTCAGTTTTAACATGCCATGGGCTTGTTATTTTCTTTTCACCAGCACACAGCCTGGCTCTGGGGATACAAGCTGAAGCGCCTGAAAGCGCAGATGGCCTATCTTCTGCTTGGAAATGCTGTTCTGCCATCCTGCAAACCAGAAACAAAGCTTTGCCTCTCTTCAGAGAGCAGGCTCTGCTGCACAAAACTTACGTTTTTTTTACTTACGGTAACCAGTTCCTACCCAGGAGACTTTGTGTCAGGGAAGAAGGAGGGGAAATCATTTCAAACTTCACACTTAGGTCCATATTGACACACACAGCCCATCTGTAGAGCCACGTGCTGTTGCTGAGGAGAGAGAACTGCTGCCTCTGGTGCGAATAAATTCATCTGAGTGTGCAGAGACTGGCCCAGAGTGAAGCAGAAATCCAAACTCCTCACCAGTTCTTCACTTTCTTCTCAGCCCTCCCTGCAAAAGAGGCAGCCTGAACTTCTACCCACACGGGTCCGAAAAACAGCACAGATCCAATTACCTGATAGCAGAATGTGGATAGACACTTGTATTTTTGTCCAGACAATATACTCTGCTACTGCTCATTCATCTAGACCAAAATCACAAATATTAAGCAGTCAAACACTCTAAGTTCACTTTCCCAGTATTAGCACACAGTAGGTATTAGGGAAATTCATTCCGTGATTGATTGGAGTTGCTTTAGAATCTGAGATGTGTGCAGTTAAGCTCATTTCCCTCTATAAAATACACGTGCTTTTTCCACTGGATAGGGACATGGGAGTTGTGCTCTCCTCATCCTCCAGCCCAGCCCCTTCTCATTCTGATCCAGGAGCAGAGAATTCACATTCCAGTCAGTAAGCTCTGTCACAGCACACCACTTCCCAGCCATCTGCTATCTAATAAAACAGCCCGTCTAGACAAACCCCCAGCCAGGCAGCAAATCTGATATTGCACTTGAAGCCATCAGAAGTATTAATAACCTGTCATTGCTAAACTGTCAAGACTCTTCCCTGGGAAAAGGGACGGCCTTTGCAGTCCCGGGCAGTAGGTGTTCACAGCAACAAGATCCTTCTTGCTTCCTCATCCCAGTAGCAGGCTGGAAATGCATTAGAGACAGTGGGGAGGGAGTCTGTGTTTGTTGAACTCAGGCTCACTAAATGGATTAAAAGTATTGTCCATATCCAATACCACAAAAAATGAGCTCTGAACTGTGTGAGATGAGAGCTTTTCCTTCCCGTTCCTCTCCTATTTTTTTCCCCTTAAGTGAGTTGATTTGAAAAGAAAGCTGTCATCTCTCCTTGATGAAAGAGCTCTTCAATACCCTGCAGCACCGATGAACCAGAGCTGCAGTTTGCAGGCATTTCACTGGGCAATTCAGAGCCAAGTTCACAGGGTTGCAGTCTTTCCAGGGAGGGGTGCAGAACCTAGAAATAAGTTCAGTTCCAGCTATTTCAGGAAGAGGTTTTGTAGATCCTTTATGCTAGGAGACCTGGAAAACCAAATTAAGGAAGTATGTAGGCTGTTAGAGGACATTCCTCAATCCCATTTTATTCTCTTCAGAAAGAACTAACTAGGTGATAAAAGAGCACGCAAAGAACGAGCATAATGCTACAACACTAGGATTTGCATTGCCTGTCCAGAAGCTCATTTTTCTTGCTGTTCCATCCACAGGAGCTACATCCACAGCGATGCTGCAATGCTTGCAACCAGTCCAAAAAGGAGGACAGATATTGTGCCTAAACTATGAATTGAGATCTGTTTGAGGCTTTTCAGATGTGACCAGTGAGGTCAGAGCACTGACTTTGCTATTCTGTGAAAAACGCAAATTGAGTTTTCAGGGCTGAGTAAAGTTCAACTCAAAGACCTTCATGGTCAAATAGAGCTCGATATTGAGAAAAAATGGTGGGAATTTGGTACTGACAACCTTGGAACAGAGAAGGAGATTTGAAAACTGGAGGAACACTCACCCAAAGGAGATGAGATGCAGAGAGAAAAGCAATGACTCCAAAGGCAGAGGCTCCAGAGGAGATAGCAGGCACAGCTCACCAGCATCTCCTCTGCAGTAGGTGTGTGTGTGCATTATGAAGATGGATTCAGTCGTGAGTTGTTGCACTTCTTGCTGTTATAATACAACATCACTATCATTCAGCCAAGTCCGGGTAAAGGAAAGGGGGTAGGAAAAGGGAAAAAAAGAACAAAAATATCTGTAAGTAAATTCAGCATTTTTTGACAACTGGAAGTAGAGTGAAACAACTGACTGATTGGAAATGGATTCTGTCAAAGACTAATTACAGGACAGCCATGTCACCTTTAGTAGCATAGGCAAGGCCATTTAAAAGCCTATTTAAATTCTAAGAATTATAGCTGTATTGATTAGGAATTACAGTCAATTTTATGGTTTCCTCGTAGTAAAATAGAAATAAGCTGTTAATCTAAGCTGCAGTGTTATAAACACATCCAATTTTGATTAAACTATTACCAAGGTAAACACATCATTATAATGAAATTAAAGTGGTAGCAAGAATTGTATGAAGATCCAGCCAGATCTCAGTGACATTAAGATAATAGGTAGAAGTGCAGAAAGTATTGATTGTGTGTGACTAATAGGCTGCTTTGCAAAGGGAAAAAGATTTGCACACTAAACAACTGAAAATGAAAAAATATTAATAGCAAATCTGTAAGTGCTGCTTCAGTGAAATATCAGATGTTAGGAAAGCCCATTTCCAAATTAATATTCCTTTCATAATTATGAAGCATGAGAACCTAAGGTAGTATATCTGCTATTGACACAGTACACTGAAAAGATATAGATATAACATTACTGTTTTGGGGAGGGGTAATACATTTATGTCTTAGCAGAAAGGAAGAATGTATTCCTGTTTAGAAAGAGACCAAATTATGCTTTTTCTTTTCTTCACACTTAACATCATAAATCACAGGTCTATGTCCTTGCATATTTTTCCATTTGTCAGCCAGAGCTAATGTTACTATACATTGAAAAGGGCTGCTCCGGCAAGGAAGGCGTGAAGACAGAGATAATTCAGACTTGCAGCAATGAGTACCATCCTAATTCTATATTTTTTTTCTCAATGCATCTCAAATACAAACACTTGTTGTTTATTTTTCATCTGTGAGACCTGTGCCCTGTCCAAACTCACGTTTCTGCTGTGAGGATAACCCTGTGACAAGGGTTCCATCATTTGTGTGCAGCCACAGAGGGGTCAGGGGTCCCTCACACCCCCTAAATGCTAAGAATGCTGCCCAAGGCCTCCTGGTGCCCAGTGTGACCCAGCCACCCATCACTCCCACACAGTCAAACAACTGTGCTTAGAGGAAACTGCCACAGACTTCCAAAAGAAACCTGCTTGGAGATGAAAGAGAAAATTATGATGATAATCAGCTTTACAAAGAGAAAAGGAAAACCGTTTCTCTTTGGGAAAATTTCCAGCATTTGAGGAAGGGGGAGAAGGTGGGGAGGGAGCACAATAAGGTCTCACATGTTCACATCTAACAAAAATAGCCCCAGCCTGCTTGCATTGTCCTGCAGCTGCTGGCTTCATTATGCTCATTGTGCATTGCTTCGTGGCCAAGCAGTATGGTTGCCCAGTTTCCTCTCCTTCATTTCCTAATGAGATCTGCAATGAACAGAAGGAAGAGTCAGCAACACTTCAAAACAATGCCTTACAAGCTTTAACGTGGCCCTACAAAAACCCCAGGCTGCTTGCTCACAGGATTATGAGTTTTTCAGGCAAGCACCTGGGCAGGTAACTGGGCACTCTCTTGAATCAGTGTCTCATCACCTGCTTTTTTTTTAATATATACGTATATATTTTGATAATTCCCAAGGCACGTTTATTTTTATGTGTATTTCATGCTTGCTCATTTGGTGACAGGAGAAGCTTCCTGCAATCAATGTCGAAAGATCTTTATCTTGGGAAAAGAATCTGTGCACAATGATGTGAACGTGGTGTTTAAAAGGTCCCCCTCACTTCTATGTACTCAACAGCGAGTGTTAACTCGCCAAGGGATCCCTACACGCAGGCAGCCTTGGATGGAGAGCAAGGCATGTGGGAGTGTTCCCCTCATTCCTTCACTGCCGCTGGAACCATACGAGCTACAGCTGAAATATCAAACCGAGCTGGTGTGGCAGGATTGCTTGCACGGTGAAGCTGCTCAGCCCCTGTGGACAGGATCCATGGAATGTAAATGATCACTCCCAAGAGTGGGATTTTCTGCATACAGAAGTTGAACATCATTGCACTGTAATTGAACGCATCAACAATCCTACCAATATTTTGGAATCTACTAAATCCTCTTCAGCTGAATTTTCTTCTGTCTTTTGTTCCAACCCCTAAGTACTACAAAAAACTTTCAGCAGAGAGTTTACGAGGACCACCATTGTGCATGGATGCCCTTCTTCCAGCATCCAGGATTCTGGATTCTAGCTCCTTGTCCTGCACTGCAAGACTTCTTGTTAAGTAATTCCTCTTTGTCAAGGAATTTAATTACAAAAAAAATTATTTCAGATGTTTCAGATGAAACCAGCTGAGGAAAATAATTGGCATTTCAATACGTGTTTCTTTGTACTTCTTTATTTTCTGCCAGTGCCTCAATGGTTGCAGTGAATGAAAACATTTGAACAAAATCCTGTAGGTGAAACAATCAATCTCTAGTTAGAGGTGCTGTATGATCACAGACATCTAAAGACCAAACACAAGGCTAAGGTGAAGTGTCCTGCCCTGACAATTCAGCAAAACCTCACCTTTCAGGAGCAAGCGTTGGCACCCAGATGTAGGTGAGCCTTACATAGTTGGAGGAAAAAAAAGCTTGGGAATAATCAGCAAACGGGAAGAGCACCTGTGAAAGCATCCTCAGTAAGAAAATATTTTTCCAGCTCCACTCCTCCCTCAGCAATCAGTCTGCTTCCTGGACAAGTGACCTGTGGACCCTGGAAACTCAGGCAAAAAAATAAGCTACACTTCAATTCACCTTATTTGCTGCCAAATCCTCAGTCTCAGAAACACTTAGTGCTCAACAATTCTTAATCCAAATGTCAGCTTTCTCCTCTCACCCCTGCTCAAATATTTCACATAGCTCTGAGCAAGGAAAGTCTTCTCAGGAGCCTTCAGAACTGCTAACAGCCGTCCCCACAGCCCCTTCCTGAGCTCACCAGACCCTTGAAGCATACATTTGGTTTTTTAAACTGGTGTTTAAAGAAAAGGTGAACAAATGCTTTTTGTGTTTTAAATAACAAAGAAGGAAAGGAGGGAGATGACTGATATCACTGACAGGTCCCTGAGTTATCCTTCACTTCACAGCATCTCTCATAAAGCTCAACTGAGAGTCTGGAGCCTGCAAACTAACAGGGGTCTTCAAGCTGCTGTTAACTCTATTCAAAGTCTCTGTCTACTGTAGCTTGACCTAAATTCTCCAACAACCACCAAAAACTTCTCATCTGAGGGAAGAGAACATAAAATAAGCTTACTTCAAATGTTGCTACTAATACTCTGGCATATATTTTAGCAGCTTTCCTACTTTCCTATTTTTTCTGGATATTAAGATACTTGAATTTGGAATTCCAAAGTAAAACTGAGATAAAAATGCATTAATTATATAAAAACGCAGAAAAAAACAGAAGTAATTGTTCTGTCTCCTTCATCAGCTATATGGCTGTTTCAAACACACAACACTTCATTAAGTTGAATTAAGAACAATAAGGATCAATTAATATCGATTAAATGCTAGAAAAAAAAGATGACATTAAATAAATGGTAGGTCAGTTCCTACTGCATAAAAATTGAATTGTGCTGAATATTTGGGCAAAACATTCTCCTCTAAGTTAAACACCCTACCTGGCTTCTGCTTGATCACTTTTTCTTGGACACCATACTGTACATTTGTTGTCCCTAAAAATCTCCACGACCTTGCAGATATTTTTCATTACTATGGTAACTTCTTTGAGAAAAGCTGGTGATACAATCAGAGACAACCATCACTAGACAGACTAAATCAATCACTCTTTTATTAGCTGTATTGGTTCCTTTATACTCTCTCACAGAGCTAAAATAGGAAAAGCAAGAACCAGTTTATTCCCAGGCCTGGGGCAGTTTGCAACACTATTACGTGAAGCCTGCATATTGAGAAGAAATGGGCTTTTACAGCCAATCAAAATTTGCCACATCAACTGCCTAAAAACATTGCATCCTCCAATATCCCACAATTGATTTAGTTTTCCTGCTAGATCTTCCTCCTCAGGCATGTCAGAATAAGCTTCATGCATGGCTGAGCTTGAGGTGCTACCTTTTTTGGGTACCTCATGTTAATGCCCCACTGATCCTAGGAAATGAAATTGGAAAGCACTGGACTGAGCTTTGGAGTGAGCTTTGAGGAAGACATCGCTTGTTTACATGGCTTGGAAACTCTCTTAGGAGACCAAAAGCATAGTTTTAAGTCTTCTTAGAAAGCGGGGAGGTTTGAACAACATAATCCTAGCATCTCAAAACATCAAAGCAAGAGTTATAGCAAGCACTTGTCACATTTTCAAAGAAATACTGCCTCTTTGCTATTGGAGATGGAGGAAAAGCCTGCCCTCAGTAGAGGTGGGTTGCCACTGGTCTTCTACGCAGCTTCAAGGGAAAAACATGCACACAACAGTGATTCTGGACTTTTCAATATAACTTGCTTTGCCGCATGACAGGCAGTGTCAGTGTAATGGTGTGCATCAGAACCCAAACCAAGGTGGGCCAACATCTGTCTGTCCAGTCCTTTCTTTTATTCTCCAGTTTGGATCATTCCCTTCCTTGCATACATGATTGCTGAAAAATAAGTTTACAGTTCTTCAACTGGACAGCTTCTGATATCTTGCAGAGTATCAACATCCACACAACAGTGTCTAATAAACACTGTAACAGAAATTCCCTTTTCTGGTGGCTAACAGGCTAAGCAACTATCTTGACCCAGGACTGTCTTGGACCTAGACACCAAGCACTGCCATCATTTGAGGAAATGAAGGTACTTGGGTCATTTATTGACTTGAACCACCAAATAATAATAATAATAAAACAATAATAATAATAATAATAATAATAATAATAATAATAATAATAATAATAATAATGTGCTGTTGCTACTTAATTCTGCCTCCCCACAAGTGCCAAAACATTCTCAAGTATGTTTTGGGAGGATTAAGTACTGTTTTCTGATCTGTTAATAGCTTGGTGATATTCTCAAATACTGCAAGGGAATCACAATGCTCTCCTTGCTAGCAGCAGCTCATCTTTCCATATCATATAACCTATAAAACTCCTGTGCTGCCTTTTCGTGACTGAACTGAGGATTTTGTCTGGAAATGGACTGTCTCTCACCCTCTGCAGGCTGCTAAATAAAACTGAAAGGGATGTATAGATCTTCGCAAAGGTTCACACAGCTGTAGACATACTTTGCATCAACAGACATTTTACCGACTAGTTTTCTGTTCCGGTCTACTACCACTTACCACTGCCACCTCCTGGTACTGACATATACTGAGATCCAGCTGTGCAAGAACAGTGAGGTAAGGAAACACAAAATCATAGAATTACAGAATTACAGAATCACCAAGGCTGGAAAAGACCTAAAAGATCATCCAGTCCAACCATTCACCTATTACCAATAGCTCCCACTAAACCATGTCTCTCAACACAACTTCCAGTCGTTCCTTGAACACCCCCAGGGTCGGTGACTCCACCACCTCCCTGGGCAGTCCATTCCAGTGCCTCACCACCCTTTCTGAGAAGTAATATTTCCTAATGTCAAGCCTGAAAATATCCCAGACCCCCCAAGTTCTGCTCAATTTCTTTCTTTTTTCTTTTTTTCTTTTTTTTTTTTAGAGCCTTTTATAAGTAACTATTTATTTTACAGATAATAAAAAAGTTACATATTCTTACATGTATAAATGAAGGAAAAGGCAGAGGAGTTGTCAAAGGCAAGAGGTCACTGTGGACATTCCTTTCCAAGACGTCCATGACACAGCCAAAACAAACCTATGCTCACCGAACCAGATGGAAACAAACAAGAGAAACCTGAAGAGTTTAAAATTCTAGTCAGAATGTCTGCATTCATTGCAGGACAGGAAATTCCTGCAGCATGTATGAACACTGGAAACAAAAATGGAGATTACAATCGAACACCTGAGAAGCCTCTCAGGCAGTTACCCCATAGGCACCATGGGCACAGCCCTGTTCTTCCCCTGGGGCAGGTCAAATTTTTGTAGGCTTTTTACAGAATTTGCTCCTAAAAAGACAGATGGGGGGGGAAACCGACATGTATCCACAAAATCCTTTCCAGCTGTACTTTCCAGCTTCATCTTTTCTGTCCCATAACTTCAGATTTGAAAGAACAGCAGCCCTCTCCCTTCAAATTAAATCTAATGCTGCATACATGGCCCAAAAGACAGGCAAGCATTCAGCCTCTGGCTCCAGGAGAGGGCAGTGAAACATGGTTAAACTTGGAAATGGCAAACATGCTCTGAAGTGTGTAGTGATTCCTTCTGCGCCAAGCCAGGCATTGACCTTGGTGGCACTGGTGCAGGCAGCTGCAGTAGGAGGAGCTGAGTGTGCGGTCGCAGGTGATACAAGCATGGTAAAATGATTTGTGTCTCTCTTTCTCAGGGAGAAACTTTATGCAACCTCTTCTCTCCCTCTCTCTGCCCACAGAGAGGAATAAATGTCATTAGGAGGCGGTGTTCACTTGCACTTGGGTTAATAGATCTCATTCGTGCTGCCAGTGCAGAGGGAGGCAGAACCAACTGAAGAACTTGTAATTCTGCGTGATAATGAAGACAATGTGCCATACCAGCCCTCAATCATATTTTTGGATGCTGCAGTGTTCATGACACTTCTTGGAGAGACTGCGTCTGCAATTAAACATTTTTGATAACTCATAAATATAACATTAGTTGCCTGGGTTAGGCTTCTGATAACATCATTCATTTCAGATCATTCAATTAGTGCAGACAAAGGGGTTTCTTTTCAGGAGACATAATGTCATTGTCTCTGGAAAGGAACGCACTTCCCAATGACTGTTTATCACTCTGTAATTATAGGGCTGTAGCAGCCATTCTCTGTATTACAAGGAGTCCTTTCTGTGCCCAAGGATCCAGCAGTTCTTTGTTTTAATTTATTTTCCTCTTAAATACCTCCCGCTATTTAAGTGATAATTCCCTGCAAATCAATTGTTAGCAGCAGTTAATGACTGGTTGGTTAATTAATAGCTGAAAGCAAAGCGGAGGGTGTTCACTGCTCTAACAAACCATCCAATGTTAACTGTGGTATTATTGCTAATGTACCCTATAATCAATGACTTCTCGTGGCAGTAGCCTATATATCACTTCAAGAAAGGACTTGGCTGAGTTGCGATAGGTGGCATGAGGAAAGTCACCAAGGTAGTGTTCACCGCCATATGGTCAGTCTGAACAAGGCAGTGCCCGTGCTCCCCTTTGGTGCCACAGACACCTCAGTCTCATCTCTTGCTTGTGCTGGGGTCAGCCAGGAGCTGGTTACTGAAACCCTTGGCATCAACACTAGAAAAAGCCCTGTGTCTTCACCTGTATCAGAATCTGATTCATAGAGCGCTGAGACTGTCCACGCTCTGCTGGACATCTGCATTAAGATGGTTTAATGCCAGGATCTGCTCTGCTTCTTTCTCCATGGGGCAGATTCTTGGGTAATCCCTTTTCACAACATTCTCTTTTAATATTTATATAACCATACTTTGTATTTTGTCTTTCATGAAACAAGGTTTGGAGTGGTGCTGCTATGGAGAATGAAGGAGACTCTAAAGCAGGTGGCAACTGATGTTCACAGAGTACGAGTAATGGACCAGTTGGCTTTTCCTGATCTAAAATACTGCAGTATCTTCAGTGCAGAGGATGGTAACAGAGAATAAATGTTGACATTTTTGTGGTGAGCAATGTAAGACCATCAAATCAAACAATTTCTGGCATATAGTCAAAGCAGTGTTCAAATGGAAACTCTAGAGATAAGAACATTTTTGCATTTTTTCCTGAGCAGAAATGTGAAGCTGTACAAAACCTCGTGGAATGAGCTCCCTGCTCTGAAGCAGAGCCAGGGCCTCCCAACAGGCACTGTCTGACTTTTCTGAAAGAGAAAAAAAAAAAAAACAGCCAGCAAGAAGCATCTTTGCAAGGCTGTGCCAACTCTTCTCACTCTGACATTAAGTACTAAAATAAGATGATTTCTGCTTGTTATCCTGTCTGAGATCAAAGAGAATGATGTTGCACTGCCTTGTTTATAGCCATCACTTATTTTCTTTTTTTTTATATACACATATATGTGTGTACATATATACACACATATACAGATATATACACACACACACATGGAGATATACACTGGAAGTCTGCTGTTAAGTTACTCTTTCTGCCTTCTCCTTCCTGAAATAAACAAACCCAGTTCACAATTCAGCATCTCCTTATGGTTCATACTTCCCAGTGCTCTATGCTCTGACCGCTTTTCTTGTATTTTCTGTTTCCTCTTCATCTGCAGCAAAATATGGTGCCAACAGCTGGATGCACTCCTACAAGTGACGCAAAGACAGGAAAATAATTGTTTCTCAAGGATGGCAGTCCTCTCCATATAACCCAGGACACTTAATTCATGGTTCCATGCAATCATCAAGTCTTTTGCAAACATGCTGCTGCCCCTTTACTTCCCCACCACCACATATTGTCTCTGCTTCTCACCTTCCCGGGCACAGCATTTTATACTGTTCCTGATGAAATTTCTTTTAAATATTCAGCAATCATTTCCCTGAGCTGTAAGGATAATTTCATATTCAGACCATGGCCTCCTTGGTCTTGCAGCATCTTGTAATTGTGGACTTGTTTGCTTGTTCTTCAGCTTTTAAGAAAAAAAAATATTTAATGAAACAGAGTATAAGACAAGCTGCTGAATAACGTACTTGAAATATCCTTCCTGACAGTGATCCAGCACTAGCTGTTGCTACAGAGCTATTTTTCAACTGGTTATGCACCTACCCTATTGTAATTATATCTATACCCTACTCCTTAGCTTGTCATATATGTCAAAAAGTGTTACTAAAATCAAGCGCTGTTGCATTTGCTGCTTCCTCTTTATTCACTAGACAAGCTACTGTGACAAAGAAGGAAATGAGATTGATTTGACATCAATTGTTCTTGACAAGCCTGTGTTTTCTTTCTTTGTTTTTCTTTGTTTTTCTTTTTTCTTTTCCCCTCCCATCACTGTATCAGCTGGCTACTTAGGAACTGATTGTTCAATGATTTCTTTCTGAATCTTTTAAGGACGTAAGTTAGACTGACAGGCCTGTAATTCCCTGGGTGGTCCTCCTCCCCTCTTTAAAACTTAATACGCTGTATTTGCCCTTCTCTTGTCTTCGGGGACCTCCTCTCTCCTCCATGAGTTCTTAAAGATAATCACTAATGGCTCAGAGATTGCTTCAGACAGCGCCTTAAGTACTCTGGGGTGAACTCCATCAGGCCCTGCTGACTGCACTACATCCATCTTATCTGAATATTCTTTAATCTATTCCTCTCCTGTTCCAGTCTCTACTTCTGCCTCCTTAAACATGTTCAGTTTAAACAAGTGGTAGCAGATAGATTTCAGAATTCAAAGCAATTAAACATTCTACAGTATATTTTTAAAAATTTATCCAGATTTAGTTTATATTTCCATTCTCCAGCTTACACTTCTAAGAACATATAAACCCATCGCCTGTATTCATTGATCTCTATTCACTAGCTGCTAAACCACTGCTTATGGATACGTCCTCTGCTGAGAATGGAGAAGAAAGAGGAAATGCAACTAAAACATTTTTTCACTTATGACTCCAAAATCCACCTATAGACCTATAGTGCAATAATAGAGGTTTCCATTTCTCCCAAGTGCTGTTCCTAAAAGACAGCTAGCAACTTCACATCCAAAACTGCACCTGTGGCAGGGCCATGAGCCTAGCGCTGCTACTGACGAACAATGAACAGCTAGGGCAGTCTGAATTTGGGAAACTGTTAGGCCTGTTCTCTAAAGTGCTCTAAATTACGAATTACTAAGTCTGTGTGGTTTGGTGGTTTTTTTTTAATTTGTTTTTGTGTGTGTGTGTGTGTGTGGTTATTTTGCTCATTTATTTCTTCATGAATCCTCTATACCTCATCTGATATACAAACATAAATGCTGCCTAAATGGCCCTTTTCTCTGAGCTTTACTTCTATCCTCCTTTCATACTCCATCCTTGTACTTTCCAGTACTGTTTTGTTTGTTTCTAATGAACATTTTACTTTGAAAGACATTCATTAGACTAAAAATGTTTTTTGTTTATTTTTTTTAAATTCAAGAATCTCTCCAACCTACACTTATGTCATCATCTCAGTATTTTATAATCTGTTTGTAGACAACTGCATTTTCATCCCTAATTTTAAACTCCTACTTGCAACTTTGTCTTCTGTTTTATACCTCCTTCATAATTCTCTGAGGAAGAAGATGATAAAGGATCCTTTATCTCATTACCATCTTCCTCAGAGTTCAGTAACTCAGCAGGCCTTCTTTTGCAATAAGCTTTAAGTTCTACATTTTCCAGTTCTCGAAGCACTGGAGTAGCCAAGCTCATAAATCGGCTCAAGATTCAGTTGATAACGACCTATCCAATTGACAGGTTGGCTTTAATCGAACATTGAGTCAGTTCAGAAGTATTCAGAACCTTATCCCTTGCCCAGACTCTCAGGAAAAAATTAAGTCAAGGTTTTTGTGGTAAGTATAAGAAACAAAATCAAGCACGTCCCCCTGAAATTAGGAATTTCTTTTTGATTATAATATCTCTAGAGAACATCATTTTTTCTGGGTGGGCAGAGATGCCCATGGAGCTCTCCTCCTTGGAGAAGGCTCCCTAGACAGACCCCTTATCTCATCTGAGTGAATCTGTTCATCAGCCAGAGAGGGGAAAATTTAATGTAGCATTGAGTAAACAGAGATGGTTTAGTGATTTTTAATGCTATGCTTCCAGGTCATAGGAATAGTAAGTTTTCCAGTAGAATAAATTCTCTACTATTGCATCAAGTATTCAGGTGTTCTCAGCAAGCTGCTCAGTAAATATTTTAAAATAGAAGGAGTCACTGTTATCTTTCCTGGGAGGAAGAAAGTATTTAGCTTCTGATTCAAACAGCTGGCCCTGGCATCCAATTATATGTTTTCATTGCATAATAATAATAATAAGAAGAAAATGAGTAAAAGAAAATTAAGTGCATTGATTCATGCATTCATTTCTGGCTGGGGTTTCATTTTGGGTTACTGCTGGGACTGCAGCATCAGCAGGAGTGGTTACTGAGTCACAGCTGTGCTCCACAACAAGTAACCTGATCGCTGTGTGAGGAGCAGGGCTTTTCTGCCCTCAGTTGTTAGAGGAGGAAACCTGGCTCCTCCTAATCACAGGCTGCCACAGCGGAGACACATAACTCACTCCTGCAGCACATGAGTTACTCCAGACCTTATTATATGGTTCCCCAAAATAGGGAGGCCCTGTTGTTTATGGCTGTGGGGTGTCTTGGAAGTGGACATGTGTCCCTGTTGAGAATGCAGTCTTAAACTTCTCCAAGCTCTCTCATGCTTCAATCATTTTCTATGAGGCACAAGCCAAAATATATCACTACAAAATTAATACTGTCCAAAGTATAATTCTGGCAGACTGCCTTAATTCTGCCTTTTAAGCTTCTTTGAAATCTGGACATTTTTATCTGGATCTTGAAAAACCTGTCTTAAATTGGCTCCTGATTACAAAACCCGCATATGATGTGATAGTGTACTAGGGCTATAACCACGCTCAGCTTCCTCTTGCACCAGAAATCCTGCAATGGACTCACACTGCCCTCTCAAGTAGCAGTTATACAAAAACATTAACAGCCTAACAAGTAGTCAAGGAGGAAGATAACAGATCCCAGACAGGCAAGAAGAAAAAACTCAAGCGGACCAGAAATCCGGCACTAGCTGGTATCCTGGTCACTGTTCTCAGCCAGAAGATAGTAAGAAACAATCTCTCCCTCTTTTAAAGTTACCTCCCTGGAAGGGAGTTGGTCAGTGTAAAGCACAGTAACTCGCCTTACAAGATAAGTGTACATTCTCCAGGCTACAGAATAAATTCCTGTTGTTTGTGAGGAACTAGATTAGTCTCTAGCTTGTTAATGCACTTAGTATGTATCCCACGGATTGACATTTGTTTGAATATTTAAAAACATTATGTGCATTACTCAGGCTTCCGTCTGCTGATAGTAACAAACTACCTCAGATATCGTGCCTTTTAATATGTTCAGATATAGCAAGTAAGGGATCAGTAAAATTAGAAAAGATTAAAATATACGTGTATTTTTTTGTGTTGGACATGTTAGCTTTAGAGATACTGGGAAAAGAAGTGCACCGTAAGAGTTCCATATCTATGATAGTAAAATAGCATTCCCTAAAGAAACAAAGCAACCACAACAAAAACCCACCACAAATCCAAAACAACAAACACACCTCTGTCATTTGCCCCTGATGCTACATTCTACAAATAGCTATTTTTCCATATCTTGAAATAATCACCCATGCTTATGATCTGAATTCCTTAAAAAAATAATTAAAAAATAACAGCATGCTTTACTGAAATGACTACAACGTACAGCCACAAGGAGTGGGGGCTGCACTCCAGGCATCACACTGCTGAGCCTCGGCACTGTGTTAACCTCCAAATTGGAAGGAAAATGACCACGAGTAGCACAGCATATCTTAATCTTCACTGCCGGCAGTGACAGCTTTACTTGATTTTAGTCAGCTACTGAGTAACAGGGTGGGTTAAGAAGCACGAGGAAGGGCTGCTCCCAGCGACAGCAAGGGAGTGGGCACTTGATTGCTTTGGGAAGCCACTGTCCAGCTGCCTCTTCATTACCATTACAAGATCTTCACTGCTGCCATGAGGCAAATCCTGCCTGTCAGGAAGCCAGATTCTCCCACAGCGACCACTAGCCTTTGGAAGCAGCTGCAGGTCTGTCTCCTCTGAGCAAGGTGCTCACACATGCGTGCCTGTGTTTATGTGCTTCAAAGACCTTCATAAAGAGGACTAAAAGTGTTATTAACTCTCAGCAAGTCCCTCTTCACATCTTTAACCAGGACTATTGCTTGCACTCCTCATCATCCTGTGTGTGCCCCTAGAGCCAGGACAGTCACTCTGGATTGCCAGGTTACTTGCCTTCACACAAGCTGTGACAACACTTACAAGCACAGACCTCCACTGTGTAATTAGGGAATGAATTAGGACAGCTCTCACAAAGTCCCTGACTTTAATCACAGTTTACCGCTGCCATTAAGCTGTCACATACGGGCTATGATCTGTAGTAATTTCACGCAACTGTACATACAAGGCAAACAGTTAATGCCTCCTCCATAAATCCCAATGGCTGAGCTGTAAGTAGGCTACAGATGCAGGCTCTAATTAAGCTGAGCACAAACCTACTCTTTATAACACTAGTAACTGCGTCCATTCCCCAGGAACAGGTTGAAGGCACATGATGGAAAAGGTTCATGGCAGGCTAAAAAGCAGTATAGAGGAAAGCACATTTCAGCACAAGATGGCTGCTCCCCATCATGCAGGTTGCAAAGGGAAATTCAAGCCTGTTGCCTCCGGTGAGAAAATAGATTTAGCCTGGTAATGACAAATCTAGCTTGAAAGTGATGGAAAATGCTTCTGAAAAAGATCTGAAGGATGTTCAAACAGCCTTTGATTATGGATCATTACAAAATTGCCCTGATCTGAGGCTCTAATTTCTCCTCCAACAGTTATTTGCCTCCTCCTATCTGCATCACCCCCACCCCTCGGTGCCTCCCTCTTGAAGCAACATCTCGAAAAATTCAAGCGTCTGCTCCTAGAGGAAAATAGCTTCTAATTAAACATATTGTGTGGGTGTGAATAAAGCTGGGCCCACTCCTTGCTGCACTGATGTCAACACAGAAATGTTTTTCTTCTTTCCCACAAGTGCCAGCAGAGGCGGAGCGCTGGTGCTCTGCTCCTAGCTGCAGATTTGGAGAAACAGAGGTTCTTTGGTACCAACAACCAGCGTGGTTCTTCTGCAGGTCTGGTCAAAGAGCCTGATGTTTTCTGAATGTCAGAATTGGGGTGAAGAGTTTGGGGGCTGGCTGTTCACCTGAGCATTGCGTATTTGTGCGTCTGCTCTGTATCTGAACATGGGAGAAAAGAGAATCTTAAAAAACCTTTATCTGAGCCACATGGGAGCACAAATTTGATTCAGAACCCACCAAATCAAGTATTCAGGGAATGCTACACATGGCAAACTAGGTTATTTTGCAGACTGACAATCTACTTGAATAATTTTCAGATTTATTCCTTTTGTTGATCTGAGGACTGAGCTCAGAAGATAATCCTATATTTCCTCTTTTTTCTCTTTCTATTATAATGCTTCCACAGACACACACACCACACACACGAAAAAATAAAGCCTTGTTGCAGATGCAGACACAAACCTTGCAGCATCACAGCATAATACAGGAAGGTGAAGACTCGGTACCTTTCATCTAGGTAGCAGTCCCCTGAGGCCACAGTAGCTCTCAATAGTGTTGAAGCTCCCGATGATTTGATTTTCATCTCCTTGGCTCCCTCACTCACCTTGCTGAATGCCACTGGCACACTCCTGTCTGCAGGACTCAGCGATCAATGGTGTTTTGATCAGACTGGTTGTAGGTCGCGTTTGGCAGAATCTCTGCAGAAGATACACATTTGGAAAAATAGGGGAGAAAAATAAGTAGCTGGAAGTTTTGCCAGACACCACCAGGAGACACACTGTTTCTCTGTCTGGAATAACTCAGCTTTACTGGGTCTCTGTAGCCCTCAGCAAGGTTAGAGGTTCTGTCTCTGTTCTAGTTGCATCCTATGTGCTGCATGCAAGAAAAGCTGCTTGCTGACTGACTGCAGCACCTCATGTTCCATTTAAATTCTCAGTTATGAGCATTCTAGTTATTTTTGCAATAGTAGTGGTAAAGCTAGGGCCTGTGTGAAATATGAAGAAACTCATTACCTTTCAGTAACACAAAATCACATTTTCCTTGTAGAGCTGCACAATCTTAGAAAAAAATAAAAATCAGTAGCTGATCTCTGCAGAGCTATCTATAGGCTCACCCAAGTTCATATTCCTGCATATTTTCCTTCAGAGCTTAGCTTGTCTGGAGCTGGAAAGAAGCGATCTGTTTTTCATTTTGATGAGGCTAGCACTTCCCAAAGTTCACCTCTGCATAATGTCAGCAGGGAGACGTGCATCTAGATGATTCAGAAGACACATTTGTGTCAAAATCTTTCTCTCCTGATTTTCAATGAAGTGTTTTGATGTGCTACGGTACTTCACAAGCTTGAAATAAATGCATTTCATAGCCCTCATCTCTCCCATCTCCCACCTTCTCAGTAATTATATTTCCTTCTATTTTTTTTTTAATTTTTTTTTTTTTTTATACCCAAGGCTACTTTTTGTTTTTCTTGACACTAGACTCAGGGTACTGTGAAGACTTCTCTCTAAGACTTGTTTCCATACAAGCCATCTCAAATCGGTACAGCAGCATTTTCCCTGCACAAGAGCGGCTTTGGGGCTTCTCAGGTGCCATTTCCTAGCAGAAGAAAGCAATGCCAAGACAATATTTTCTTCTAATCATTGAATTATGTATTTTCCCCCAAAATGTAAATATGAGATGGTTGGGCTGATTTAAGGCCCAGCCACATTTTTAGGAAAATAAAGATGTTTTTCCTCATCTGTAACAGAAATTTTTGAAATTATCAAAGGATATAGTGAAGCACTTTTAAAAACACTGCAAATGAGTGCTTAATCACCTTCAGGAATACCACTGAAACTGTGGTTCCAGCTGTTTCATCTTCCTACTCAGCCCCTCGGAGGAGTGGTTGAAGCCGAAAGTGGAATGATGTAGATGAAAGGCTTCAAGGCATTCCCTCCCCCAGCTTCTCTCCCCCTTAACTGTTTTGTTTTGTTTTGTTTTGTTTTATTTTATTTTATTTTATTTTATTTTATTTTATTTTATTTTATTTTATTTTATTTTATTTTAATTTTATTTTTATTTTTGCAAGAGAGGCAACAGACCACACTGTGTAACCATGCTTTGGCCATCCTGCTTCATAGTCCTGATGGGTTGCAAACCAATGATCAGTCATTTCATTTTCTGCCACAGATGGGCTTTGACAGAATGTTAGCTGGAAAGCAGTAGCCCTGAGATGTGTGTTCTCATTAAACTAAACTGCGAACTGTTCTCCCTTCTATCCCTGCTGGGATACAAAGGGAGCTCAGAAAAGGGTGAGCATCAGGGAAAGTACCCTTTAGCTTTCATCTTTCCAGGGGGTTTTGACTGTTCTCCAGCCCTTGCTCTTATTTATTTATTTATTTATTAAATAAAGTTGAATTTTACTTACATAAATGTGTGGTACCAATCTTAATCCATATCAGATTTCTGTGACCTTGTCACTGCAGCACATCTGGGCTGTGCACGTTGAGGGGAGGTGGAAATACATTAATTTTGCTGGTTCAGGTCCCTACCCTACTGTCCATATGCCTCACCCAGACTCAGATGTGATTTGGCACATTGATCTAGAGGATAAATTTGCCTTGAGCACAGATGATGTAATTTTGTCTGTTTAGTCAAACAGAAATCCTTTTTTTCTTTCCCTGGAAATAGTTTCACTTCCAAAAAATCAGCAGTCCTAGGCTGGGATATTTCAGAGCATGAGCAGTAGATTCCCTGTGAAAGAGCAGCGAGGCCCCTTGGGAGGTCTGAAGATTGCAGGCTTGCTGTCAGTACTGCCCCAAAAATCGCTGCACAAAGCCCTGCTGAAACACGTGAGGCTTCTTATGTCAGGCAGAGAATTTAAAGTGAAAAAAAAGGGTTTGGGGAAAGGGAAGAAACGACAAAAGGAATCTTGTGGGTTTTAAGAGCTCTAAACCAGAAAGCTTTGGTGACACTCAGATAAGCCTGATTTCCAGAAAATGCAGGAGGTGTAGAGAAAAAGCGGACATAAGGAATGGGCGTCAGTTCCTGTCCCTGTTTCTGTATCCCCAGACAACATAAGGAGATTCTTCACTGGGACTCAGCACTGTGTATTGTTGTTTCTTATTCTAACAGCATTTTTATCATTGTAGAATTTAAGCATGAAAGTAAAAATGTTGATATGATAGAATGGTCCGAATATTACAGAGGTGATATGAGCTAAAATAGCACAAAATAGGGCAACCCACTCAGCTGACTTTTCTTTACCCAGAGCACTGTCCCACGGAGCTGCCTGCTGCAGCACTCATGGCCCACTTAAATCTTTTGAGATTGAAGCTGTTCAAGCATTTTCCACTGAACTGTTGGAGAGGAAAGGAGTCCAACTTTGGCATTAATCCTTACTGGGCTGAAGCTTTCTCCTCTCTGTGAGGGAAAAGTAGCCCAAGCAATGAACACAGAAGTTTAGCTTGTGAGTAAAACATCACAGCTTGCTACAGGTTTCACACAATGACTCAAAGAGCCTATTAATTTGCTTTTCAGATTTTGCAGGTTTAAAAAAGAAATGTCTAGCAAATCCTCCAGTCCCTCTACAGTGTCCTCCTGGAGACAAGCCTTTCTGCTCCTCTCCATCTTCATTTAGATTTTGCTCCTGAAGGAGCATGGCGAGGTGCAGCACCGCCTCCTAGCACAGACCCTGTGCTGTGCTGTCCCTCCATTTCCTTTGCTCAAGGAGAAGACCAGCACAGCCTTATCCTGGCTCAGATTGCCCTGCCGACACCAGGCTAAGTTAACACAGGAGGTTCAGCAAGTTTTATAACAAACTTAATTTCACTTTAGAGAGAGAAGGTGGGGGGAAGACAACAACCTGTGATTCCCCCCCAAAAATAAATGCTGATTAAATATAACTTGCTCCAAAAAGATTTGTTGCCATCTCCTGACAAAGATGATCTGGTGCTTGCAGTTTCCACTGAATTTCATTTCTATTGTAGTTGAACTTGGGGGAAGTGACAGGGGAAGGATATTAATACATCTTGGGGGTGAGAGGGAGTTGTTTTTCAAGTGTGACAGAAGCAATGAGTGTTTTGAACACCTCATACTTCACTGAAATCCAATTTTCTATCACAGGCTTTGCACTGAAGCAAGAATGCTCTTGGAATTTGGAGCCTGGGATGCTAAGTGGCATCCACAAACCATACAGGAGACGAATGCTTTCTCTTTCTTTGTTGCTTGAAAATGCACCTTCAGTCCGTGGCAAGGGTGAACGTGAGACCTGAGTGCAGAGCTTTGTCCTCTGGGGGTTTTGCACAGAATCTGAAGTGCAGCTCACAGCTCTTTGTGAAGGCTAGAGAAAATGATGGTGTATTCCCATGCTCAGGAATAATGCAACAGCTGATGGAGGCAGCCGCAGGCTTTAAGGAGAGAGGTCATCATCATTGGTAATGGGCAGTAATGTGAGTTATTTTGAATGGAAAAACAGCCTGCAATCCTCTGACCAACTCTGTCCTGGCAAAGAGTACTGATAGCAATAACAGCACTCTTAAAAGGATAAAGGCAAATCCCAGAGCTGGGGTTGGTGGGATGTCGGAATTGCTCACAGCTTAATCACAGCAAGTCTTGACCATCAGGGCTGTTCCCATAAGACACATAGTATGGTATGGCAAACCTACAGAGCTGTCTGTCCCTGCCTGGCTGCTCTGCGGGTGCCAGGCGATGGCAGCCCTGCCCCTCACACCCAGCATGGCGGTGCCTTTGGGCAGAGATCTCTGCCTCTCGTACTGAAATACTTCATTCAGCTCAGTTGAATGGGGTACAGTGTTCAGAAGTCACATGCTTTTTACCTCCTGCCCAATTCACCAGTATAAACAAGTTAGGTATACACTTTAAGCATGCCATAAACCACTCTTGACTTAAATTTATGCAGCCTTAATAGCACTGCATTTAGAATAAACTCCCAAGTGAGATGAATACGGTTAGAAAACAAGGCTTTCACTCTCCTGGAAACAAAATATATTCTTTTGTCACTACTAAATAATGAGAACATTAGTACAAAACATCAGGAAGCATTTAATAGGACGTAAGTGGAGGATTTAGTTAAAAGAATACGTAACAGCAAATATTTTCTGGCTACGGGCAAAAAGCCTGGAAGAAGCCATCCCATGACAGTGACCACAGCCCTGCTTGTCCCTTCTGCCCCCCCACACCAGGAGGAGAAACTGCATATGAGCATAAAAGCTGAATACTTAAAGCAGGGATGGTGACCTGAATGCAGGAGCTGCTGGAGCTAAAGCTTTCTTTTATTAATCAGTTTTCATGCATTTAGCTGAGGATTAGCAGAGGCTGCCAGCTTTATCAGCATTAATTTGGAGTATCTTGAAGTATAGTGGGTGGAGCCACCTGCTACTCCTGTAATTTCTGTGTTGCTCCCACCCTGAATTAAGAGACCATCAGGACAAAATGGGCACCTCAGATAAGTGCTGCTCATTGTGGCACTGGGGTCACAGCAGAGACAATCACATGATGCAACAGCATGTGCAGGTTACTTTGCAGATGCTGGATGGGGCTGCAGAGCAGCATGCCCTGAACCAGTCCTGTCCCTACAAAGCAAAACTGATGCCTACACCAGTGGTCATAGCCTCCTGCCAGCACAGAATCCCCAAAAGCTTGCTACTGGAAGCATCACTTCTCTGAACAATGAAGACAAATAACACTTTCTTAAAAAGTAACCAAAATAGAAGAGAGGTATCCTGTAGGACCCCAAACCCAAAATCAGTGCTGGAATTGCAGCTTCTCACCTGAGGGCTCAGCTACCTTCTGTCTGGCCAGCCGCAACTTGTGAAAGCAAATCCAGCACACTTAAATGGCCATTCGCTCACTTTTGGTCCAACATGGATATATATATATTTTAACCATAACAAATGTTTCCATGCTGTACCAGTCTGCATGGACCCTGAAAATGGCCTTGGAGGCAGAAGGCACCAGCTGACAGTCAGCTTGAAATAGCCAGCAATAGCAGCAACAAGAATCAACATTTCCTGCTTCAAGCAATTAGCAGTTCTCCACTCAAGAAGGACACCTGGGCATGGACCAGAAAGGAGAACATCTCTACTGATAATCTTAATCCAAGGATGCCTAAAAGGGCAACCACCACCCATATCTGCAACACCTCCCCCTGCCTGAGACCAGACAGCAGGTTGGAACGAAGCAGAGAGCCCATAGAAAACTTCTAGCAGCATTTAAGAAGCTCAGATATCTGTAAAATATAAAGACACCACCAAGTCTCTTAATAAAGCCCTGCCTCCTCTTATTCAGCTTGTCGCATGTGCCAGAAACAGCCGGGTGCCATTAAGCAGAAAGATATAGAGCCATGATCCAAAAGTGATAATTTGGGCTCTGAGGGGTGACTGAACACCCTTCTGAGTGCTTTTTGCCAGAATACGTGGCAGACCTAGAAGTGTGACTGCAATCCGGTGTTTCTCTGTAGTACACTCAGTGCTTCCTTTGGGGTGAACAATTAAATTCAGATGTACGTGAACCACCTGCATAAGTAAAGTTGACATCCTTCCATACATAAAAGACTACAACTTCCAGAAAGTCTAGACAAAGAGAATGTAACTTAAAAGAGGCTATGCTTTGCCAAACCTGGTTGCTTTAAGCTCAGGTCCTATTTGATCCAATGTTATTTTTGCCAACACTGAAACAAAGTATGAAGAGCTGCCCTGGGCCCAGCGTGCTTCTTGTTTGGACCTCACAGTCCCACAAACACCAGAGCATACTAGGAGCATCCACATGGCTCGAGATCTCCTCAGAGCCCTAACATGAAGGCAGCTTTGCCAAATGGAGAGGCTTGGACTCCAAGCACAACTCCATGCTCACCACTGAGCCCTGCTATGACCCATGGCACTCCAACACCAGAGGAACAGCCAGCTACAAACTGTGCCAGTACTCCGCAGCAAATAAAGCCTTCTCACGTATAAGCTTCCCATTAATTATTTCTTCAAAGCCCTCTGTGAGGAGACTGCCATGAAATTCAACAGGAGAATAAGACAATTGCTCTCACACCACCTTGCATGACTCACTAGAGAGACAGGAGCACAGTGGTGCGGAGGAGATAATTGCTCTTTTGTGGGTATGTGCCTGGTTTCAGTTTGTTTAGGTGTCTAGTTCTTGGCCATTGTATTCAATCTTATTTTTATTAGGGTCTTAAAATTGTACAGCATGGAGAAGTTTGTACCTCAATGGGAGTTTTCATAATGCAATAAAACACAACCATAAATAGAGGAAGTGCAGGTTGCTCTCTGGCATTTACGTATAGTGCTCTTCTCTTGCCTCATTAACTTGGTAAGCATTTGGGTTTGCTAGAAATCAGTGTAATTTATACTAAAGCAGTAAAGTGAGCAAGTTGAAACACAAACATACCAGAGCTGCTGTGCTGCATGCCGGCAGGGATAGAAACACTGAGGTGTCACAGGCAGGGACATGGCTGCAAAACCAGGGCAGGGCAGTGACACAAGGTGGCAGCAGGTTTGAGCATCACCACCCATGTTGCAGGATGTACTCTCTGCAGAAGACCCACTGCTCCTGGTGCTGACTAGCTGTGCATAATATTGTCTCTCTAGCTCAGCTTCTTTTCTCAGTATTTTTTTTATTATTATTATTATACTAATTGGAGCAAATCTGAGGAAGGAAAAAGGTCAGGCTTTTTCACTTTGTGGGCTATATTCCTATGGGATGCTGCTCCTTAAAGAATGCAGCTGCATGGCTGTGAGGCAGGCGATCCCACCCACCAGGACTTGTGTTTGTTCTCTACGGGTGGCCAGATTATATTCTCTAAAAACACCAAAAAACCCCTAACCTCACAGATAAATTACCAGCAGGCATGTGGCCCTTCCACGTGCCTCATTCCTAGCTTTGCATAAACACCACAATTTCATTCCTCTCTCTTGCTGCCATATACATTTTTATCCAGCCGTATACAATTTCTGCTATAGAAAATGCTTGGAAAAATAAAAGAAGGTGCAAAGAGACTTTGCTTTTGCTGCAGGGCAATCACATCACAAGGTGTGATCCCCAAGCCTAGTCCCATTGGTTCTCCAAAGACCACTCTGCACTTGGAGGTACAGCAGGTAGCCAGACACTGTTGAAAATCCATTACATAGAAATAATAATGCACATTTCAAGACTTTACAGGTTTGTTTTCATATTTTCTTTGACCAAATATGTCACTCACAAAGTCTATCCAGCCCACACTCAGCCCTGGGAAGGACAGCAATGAGCACTAGGCAAGGACCAGAAAGAGATAAGAAATAAGGCACTGTTGAGCAATCCTACCTTGTTCAGCTCCTTCATCTGCTGGTCACTACTCTGTTACTGTGTTTCCTTGCTTCCAATGGGCAGCCAATGGGATATTGCTTTTGAGGAGGAAAATTGGATTTCAGAAAGAAATATGGATTCATGAATTAGGATTTATGAGTGGATTTAACAACATTTTAATAGCTGCAGCTCAGCATATTTATCTTCACTAGCTACAGCCTGCAGCTGGCCTTCTCTGTACCAATGGTCAGAGGAGAAAGAACCTCCAAAAAGTCAGGGTGAAAGAACCTCCATAAAACTGATGGACATTGTGAGTCAATTGGCTCTCTGACAATACTTACCTGCCCCATTTATAAAAGCAGGAAAGGATAACAATGCCATAATTACCTTGGAAAGGCATCAGAAGGCTTAATGAATTGAGTATGTTACGGTCCTTGGATGCTCTGAGTGGTTTTGCTGCATTACTCCATTCTGATGCTGGTCCTTTACAGAATTAAGGAAACAAAGGGCAGAATCTACAAGCAGTCATTTCCACAGGCCTTGGTGCTCAGACTTTGTGGGCTGCAGAACATGGACATTGCCAACCTGCTTGTTCTGGTCTGTCCCACAGCAGTTAATGTTTGCTGGGTGTTTAAATGCTCAGACACATTTCACCCTGAGGTTATTTGGAACTCAAATCCACAGAAGTAGAGGAGAGCAATGTCCTAGAAACGTATTAGAGTTCTTCCTATGATCGTGTGATCCTTTCCTTTGACATTTCTGCACAGTTTCAAGCCAATGATTAACTTTCCATTAGCAAAATACCAGCCATAAAACGCTGCAGGAACTTGCTAGGCATGCTCTTGAAATAGATGGGGCTGAGCTAGCTCCTGCACAGCTGTGGCGCTGATGCCTATTGGAAGAGCATGGGTTACAAAGTGTGTTACTACTGCAGTTAGGAAACTTCAGCTGAAGGGAGCACAGGGACTGCTTTTTTTCCCAGCAGTGGCAAATAAACCAGATTAGGTGGTGTCACTTGCAAGTCAAGCAAGAAGGATGAATCTTGGATGGAAGAGGAGGAAATCTTGCAAAACAACACAATAAAGAAACCTGCCAAAAATAAAGCAAATAAAAGAGCACAACCAGGAAGATAAGGGTGTCTTGACACAGTGTTTGCTGTGGCTGAGCTCCACAGAAGAGAACAGTGTTAGGCAACAAAGCATGGGGAGCATTCTCTGCCCATGCTGTGAGCACAGTGGCCTTAGCAGCCCTGGGATAGAGCAGCGTGGAGTATTGACTGTGCACTGTGGCTTTCACCAGCTGCTAAGAACATGGGGCTACTAGTCCATAGGGCAAAGCTCAGAGATCTTCCACACAGGATCAATCATGAAGATGCCCAGCTTCTGCATCGGATACAACAGGTGGCACTTAAAATTGCCCATATGAGCAAATGCTAGTAGGTGAAAATTTGGATGGCAGAACCAAGTTCCTAATGATCTTGAGAGAGGCTGTAAGCAGCCTAAAGAGAAGCCTAATTCAGATGCCTCCGTATGCAGCCTTTTTTATTACACCCACAAACCACCCACAACCTTCAAATTGCTATTCTTTAGAAACACCCTGCAGCATTTTCTGGTTTCCAAAATACAGGAGTGCTGTAGGCTTAGCTGCTGGATTTGTGCATGCACATGCAAAAATAACTAATGGGGGAGCCTGATCAGACAGCAGGATTTTTTCCTCAAATGATACATTTTAGTATTAAAGTAAATGTATTCTGTTATCCTGCTAGCATGGAATAATGAAACCGGAGCTTTTCCTTCCCAGCTTTTTTTCCTTTCTCTGCACTGAGCCTTACAAAGTAGCAACAATCCTTGGCTCGTAGGCTGCAGCAGCCCACAGAAGCTTTGAGAACAGTGTCAGAAACCTACAAACCCGCTCTGTTAATTGGGGACTGGGTTGCTGGTGACGCTTTGGAGCACTGGGCTGTCATTTCAAAGCAGCAAGGTGCTTTGCAGATGCCAACGCCTGACATTTAGCAGCAGAGGGTGGATGGGCCTGTACCACTGAGACAGAGCACGTTGCAGGCTTTTCCAGCAGAGCGTGCTCAGAGAAATGGAATCCTTCCTCTTGCGGATCCCTGACAGCAGCCACTGTCCCCCTGCACCTCTGAGAGAACACATGACTGTCTTGGGAAGCAGTGACTGTGTCACCACTCGAGGTTCCTTTCAGACATGCACGGTGCTATTCCAACCTGCTGCTCAGCCCTGCTGTGCTTGCTGCCTGGTTGCTGTAATTCTCAGAACAAGTCTAGAGGAAAATGGGATGAGGCTGATATTAAGGCTGCCCCATGATTTTCTGTTTTGCTTCTTGGGCAATATGTTTTGGGCTTTTTTTTAAATTATTATTATTTTTTAACTTTTTAAATTGTGGGTTTAATTTAAGGTGACATAAGTAGGATGCAGGGAGGAAAAGAAGGCTGAATTCTCTTCCATCACACCATTGGGTGTGCACGGAGAACACAAAATCATCCCACAGAGCCACTGTAATCATAAATATATCCATAAGGAAACAGGAAAAAAAAACCAGCTCCTGGCTTTAAAAATATTTCAGCATTCCTCTTTCTTCCCTATGCTTTATAGACCTTTGTGCTGCCCACTGTAATCACAATTCCTTTAGTGCATAAGGGTCTGTAATGTCTTTTCCTTCAGAAGCTGAAGAGCACTAAAACCTCCAGAGATACATGAGATAGGGGAGTGCAGCTGGTCTGTTTTCCATAGTGTGTGTATAAGGGAGGTATAATCAAAAATTTCCAAGGTGATGCATCAGAAATGATATACAGCTTAAGAAGAGAAAACCTCCAGCAGCAGTCATGTTGCACTGAAGTCACAAGCTGTTCCCTGTTATGGCACTGTCCCTCCATCTTGCACTCAGAGCTGCCTTCTGTAGCAGAAAAATGCTCCTCATTATATCCTACATAGCACCCACTCCTTTTCTGCAGTGCCCTCTGGATGTAAAGCAATCACCGCACGGCTTATCTTCAGTCTTTGCTCTATGTGTATTAGATTATTCTGCAAACAAAAGTGCAGTGCAAAGACTGGGAATTGCCTTGTGGTGTTATGTTAGCAAAGACTTCAGTTATAACTCCACATTTATTAGCATCTCTACCAAAGGAATCTGAGGAAATGCTGTATTCTAACAAAGAAATACCACAGGGTCATCAAAATAAGAGCACATTACGATCCTCATCTTAAGTCACCTTCCCTCTACTTCTCCTTGTAGGGCTGCCCCCAGATCCTTTCATCCTGGCCCCCAGCACTGCAGCAGACTCAAAGCCTCCCAGCACTCCTCATGCTGCATTTTCCCAGCGCAGCTCATTCCCACATTTGTAATTAGGCTTCTTGCCTTGCTCATGATTACATAAGCTACCTTGGAGGCCAGAAACAAGAAGCTCTGCAAAGTGTGAATTGTTTGAGGCATGCAAAAAGGTGCTGTGCTCTCCTAGCAACGGGAGTTGTAAAATAATGTAATCATAGCCAAAATAATGTGATAAAAGATGACGTGGCGCTTGTATCAAGTTGTTATGGCAACTGAAATAAGCTTAAATGCACATATCCAGAATTCTAAACAAATAATTGTATGCAAAGAAGCATTTCTAATGAATCCCGCTCATCTCACCTTCGTCACCATTCATTCATGCATACTCTTGACAGCTGTCAGATCTTGTTTTAATGGCCTTTGCCCTCTTCCTGCCTGACCTAGTTCTTATTTGGCTTTCAACTTTCTTTTCTTTGACCCTGGCGATGTACAATTCTTATTTCATCCCCGGGATTCTGAGAGTGACAAGAGATTTACATTTCAGTGCATCGTCTGTCACCTGACCTGATTTCATTTTCTTCTCAAAACAACTTCCTCACTTGGAGAAATGTTGCCCTGAGGTGACGGGATTTCCCTGGCTCCCCCTGGCCCTATCACCCCCATTTCTCCCACTTTGGCACTTACCATGGGAGGAAGCCACCCTGGCAGATACAGGAGCCTTGTCCACAGCCATCACTGCCCTGGCAGATGACCTGTTTCTCAAGAGCATCACCTGCCTTGTTCCCAGGCACCGGATTCTCACCGCAAGTTGCACTTTAAAAACAAAACAAAACAACAAAAAACAAGCCCAAAAAACTACTGAACAAAACCAACAAACATTTTTCATGTCTTTTGATTCCTTCCCTTCGAGACTGAATAAAACTCTGATTTCCATAGAGTGCAATCCTGAAATCAGCCCATCTCCTGTAATAGTCCCAGTGGGGTTATGTAGGGAACTAATTGTTTTCTGGATCAGGGTTTTATTCCCTGCTTTGTTCCAGGGCTGTTATTTTTGAAGTGACTCAGAAAGACAGAACATTTAAACTGCTATCCTTGTGAAAATGTTGGGGGGAGCTTCCAGGGGATATCTTGCTCCTAGAGCACCTGGCAAATAAGTACTTGGGGGCAAACCAGGGCAGCAATCGGCTTTTCCCCTGCAATTGCAGGATAACCCCAAGCCAAAGATAACCGAGCTCAGAAAATGTAGTGTGGAAGCCACCATAATGATGGATCGAGTCTAACAGCACCAAAGGCATTTGTCCTGTAAGCCTTTCATACTTCTCCGTTTGAGCCCTTTGGGTATAGGAATGACTATTTCCCAGTGGACACATGCAAAATGACGGGGAAAAAAAAAAAAAAAAAAGCCTTATGAAAATATTCACCCAGCTTTTACTACTATATTTTTTTTTTTTCTTGATGATGAAAATACGACTGGTGATGTACTGTCTTTGAAGACCAGCACATTCCTACTCACTGAACCTGGTCAGCCAGCCTCACTGGATGCTCACAGAAATATCCCCCCAGGGCTGCCTTCCCAGGTAGAAAACATGGCTAGGAGAAATCCAGAAAAGAAAAAAAGAAAAAAAAAAAGAAAAAGTCAAGCTTGTATTTATCAGGAATTTAACTAAAAGGGGAAATCTGAATTTTATTTTTTATAGGTCTGTTCTGCAGCCAAGAAAACATCAGAGCCAGCCTATAATTTGATTTGCTCATGTATAAACACTCCAGTGGGGGGGGGGGTGGAAAGATGAAAGATCATTTATCTTTACATCCTTAGGGCTCTCAAACTTTGCTTGAAAGCTCGAAGTCTCCAAATACCTGACAATAATCCTAGTGGTGATATGTGAACGGCTGGAGAAATTTCATACAGAAATGCTCTTGTGCTAGCTGGTTATCCTTTGAGGTTCTCTGCATGGCTTTGTTGTGTGGCAGCAGCAGGTCATTTATAAAGCTCATATAAATGATGCATTTGGAAAGTGCTTCTTGTTCTAGCTGATAGAAGTTAGCGGTATGCAAAATGGCATACAGCAACTCATCCCATATCTGCCTTGTGAGGTAAATATCACCATCCAAGCAGGAAGATCATTTATTTGGATATTTCCAAGTCAGTCTTAAAAGCACTGAAAGCATTTTTAAAAGAAATTAGCAAGGTACCATTTGTCCAGTTGTTATAACAAATAATACAAGATGCAAATTAAGTCACTGGCATGAAGAAAATTGGAAGCTATTAAAGACTGTTTCTAATCCAAATCCCTGTGCCGAGTCCCTCTGCAGAAGCAAGGAAATTATGTTCTGTGTTCTCAGCCCCAGTTCTCCCCCTAAAGTGCTAATGCTAATTATACCTGCTTCGCAGAGGTTTTGTAACAAACAGCCTGTGTGTGAAAACTACTTTGATGCAAGCAAGTGCCAAGTTCTAGTAATAAACATATGGTGAATGACATTTTGTCTGGATTTATACACTGTAAGAGCTTATTTAAATCAGATTTGGAAACCAATTGTGAGTCAGAGGAATTCAGGGCTGTTTCTCAATCAATAAATAAATACTTCCTTGAATCCCTTGCTCTAAATACCAGAAGCCATAGCTCAGCTATAGGCACTGGGCAGATGGTGTACCCAGGTTTTTTTGCCCTTAGCTTCAATTCTTTGCTTTGTAATGGTTTTTCCAAAAGCATTTTTTTTTCCCCCCAAAAAGCCCTTCATCCCGCTTTTTTCTCCCATTTAATTATAATTGCTCAAAGTGAAGAAGCCACTGTCTGTGCCCACATTATATGTAATACAACCACAATATTTGTAACCTACAAACAGGTTACATGCATTTGAAGCACAGTTACTGAATAATTCTCTAAATGCTTGTTTTGGCAGTTTTGTGAGTGCTTCACTAAAGGCATCCAGGACTCAGATCTGGTGAGAGCAGAGCAGGAGTGGGACAGAACAGAACTCACCTCTCTGACACAAGCAGTCAGGCAAGGATGGAAACATGCTTTGGTAACCCTACCAGCAGGCAGGCCACTCTGACCAGAAACATCCTGCTATTTGCTGAGTTACATCAGTGCTCTTAAAGACTCTTCGGACAATTTGCAATCCTGAATTATTAAAAACTGCAAGCAGCAGCAGCAGGAAGAGAGGGGACAATCCCAACACAGACCTAACTGTGCTGGATGTGTGCAAAATCAGAAGCACATGGTGATCTTCAGCAGCACAGAGAACTCAGCCTCAAAATGTATTCTTATACCTACAAACCTCTGAGGACTCCAGCCAGATTTCTACCATTCTTTGCTCTGGAACCCCCTTTTAATTTCCAGGTTGCTCGAGTGAGGCTGCCTTCATGACTGAGGTCGTAGCCTCACTGCACGCAGCTCCCTGCTACCCCAGCTCCTGTGAATGCCTTCCTGGCTGCTGCACAAGCACACTGCAAACACTCAGCAGAAATTGCTTTTGTTCTTTTGTTAATATTTAATGCAAAATTTTAGCCTCCAAGGAGAAAGACCTCTCAATTCTGAGGCAAATCTGAAGCGATTATCGTATTAAAGCTCTCAATTATTTTTTCCCAAATAAGCGTTTCCATATGGACAGTTGTATGACAAGTGGGATAGAGCTGTTTCTGCCTCCTTCAGCTGCAGCTGTTGACAATTTTCATAACACAGGATGGATTCCTGCACTTCAGACCCAAATTAACTTTCCAATATAGGCGTGACTTCTCCCCCCACTCCATCTTAAATTATCAACTCTGCAGTCCCACTGGAGGACTGAGGAGCTGTGGTTATAAAAATGTTTAATATTTCTAATAGTGTTAATTACCACGTATTTTTAAAAACCTGTGATTTCTTACGTCCCTGTAGGATAACTGTTCTAATTTGAGTAGTGACAATGTACACGGGTATGGAATTACATTTATATCTTCCATGGTTACTAACAGCTGTAGCTAAGCTGTTTGGCAAGGCAAAAAACCTGTCGACCCCAACACCATGGAAACAGGGCATCTCAAGGTGCCTGTGCAGACGTTTGTTCACACCTGGGTAGATGGCAGTGCTGTACAGGACATGGGTATGAGCAGGTTAAAACATTCAGCAGGCTGCCAGGAGGTGAAGCCTACACAGAGGACCACCGGGTCCAGAACTACTGACCACTGACTGGGCTGTCCCTCATTCCCACACAGCTGAAATGATTTCAGAGTGCAGCCAACCATAGTCACTTTCCTGCATGTAACTTCCTCTCCATACAGCTGATCCCCCAGGACAGGGCCTGCCCAGCCTTTCACTGTGGTTTTGTTGAGGTGGATGCTGTTTGGGCAGGGCTTGTAGTGTTTATGCACCAGCTCAACAGCAAGCAGGGTATCACTGATGCTTTCACAGTCCCTCTGGTCCATAGCACATGGTAGAATCTGCCACCTCTTGGAATACAACGGAAGAGAGAGACATCAAAATATTCCACTTTTTTTTTAGTATTGGCAGTTACTTCTCCCTTTTGTTCCCATACTTCTGGGGATTGAAGTCCCACCACTTAGTAGAATTGTGCTGCACCCCAGGCACTATCTCTTCCCTCAGAGAGTGCCCATGTTTCCAAGCTTTCACCACTCACAACTCACACAGGAAAGCTCTGCCCTGGGGCCTCCCTTTCCATGGCTAGTTCTTCCCACCATAAGGTGTAAAAGGGATTGATTCCAGAGCTTGACTCTCACCAGTTCTTCCAGACATGATCTAGATACCAAGCTCACTCACACTCTGTGACCTCTTTACCTGGTTGTGGGAATACTCTTGATTAGAAGCTTAGAGATGAGAGCCTGCCCAAGTCGCATCATAAGCCTTTTTGATGTTTTTATGTTGCCTCTCTCTCTCTTCAACCTTAATTATCTGTGGTTTGAGAGATGCAGACACGAGAGATGATCTCTCATCACTACTCAGAACACAGTATATCCTGGAGGACACTTCTACTATTAGATACAGAGGGGTAACAAATTAACCAGTGGCCTGTCTTTGATGCCGATGAAAAGTGGCTTTATAATAGCATATTGTATGGAAAACCATTTAACCACAGAGTTTAGATGACAGCCATGCTATTTGTCTGAAGGCCACAAGAAACCTCTTTCAAGACCGAACTACTCATCATCTGTAACTCCCAATCCTCCTAGCACCAGGCTGGCTATGACGTTACGTATTCCCAAATGGCTTTGATCAGCATTTTCCCATTTGCGCACATGGAGTTGTCCCGCTGTGCTTGTCAGACAGGCGTCGATTGCCTACCAGCTTTCTACAAAGGCCTTTCGCTGGGAATCCCAAGACCCAGACAAAAGAAGATGGCATAGGCAAGTTTGTTGCTTCTCAACATGTCAGAATTTGAACTCTCAGTAATTTCAAACAGGATCCAAGAATTCCATATTTTCATGGTTGATTTAGAGGGATGTCTCTCAAGAAATGCCAGGCAAACAAAATGGCTTCACACCTTATCCAGTGTATTCTAGAATGACTAGGAAAAACACTAAATACAACACTTGCACTGCCCATTCCTTCTTTTTTTTGTCCATATTGAAAAATGCTCAAAAGCCTACAGAGACTGTGGGCCCCAAAGCCATTACCCCTGTAGTAAGATCTGACCATTACAGTTACTTCTCTCTGAACTGGAACTGATGGTGATAGTCCTCAACTAAGGGCTCCAAGCACACAGGAGCCATCACTTTCCCAGGTTATCTTTCCCTTTGTCTGCTTATTATTTGCCCTGCAAGACAATTGCACCCTAATTCTGAACATCTATGCTGGATTTTGAAAGTGCTGCAAAGCAGATGGTGAAGATGCTCATGACAGTGACTATCTGTCCCCAGACCTCTCCCCAGGATGCAACAAGCTCTTAGGCAAGCAACTGAATCAGTTTCCTTCTACACAGAGAAGAATAACAAGGAAAAATAAAGGTCTAGCAACAAGAGCAGCAAAATAACAGCGTTAATTACAGTACAATATAAGCACATCTCTAAATTGCAGGTATAATATTTTTTATATGATTGCTTCATAGCTGATCCATGGCTGCATTTTATAAACGTTGGGACTTGTACTGCTTTACAAATACTGACTTTTCTAATTCCTCATCAGAAAATTAAAATGCTGATCCAGATGACACGGCTTAGAGAAAGCGTTGTATTCACAGATTTTCAAGAAAACTGTCAGGAAGACTTGAAAAAATGTTTAGTTTATCATTTATGAGAAACGTTAGCTTTCCAATGCCAGTTAATTCACTTAGGATGCTATACCAGTGTGCTAGGTTCAGCTGAGCAAGGGATTTCTAGTTTTGCGTGATTATAATTTTGGCAGCTAATACTGATTGCAGCAAGGTTTTAGGGTATTATTCTTTTGCAGTGTTCCTTTTTTTCATGCAAGCTAGCTAAATCCTTGAGTTTCTTCATATGCCCAAGAATATAAATCTGCAATTTTCAAGGCCAATTTGTTTTCTTTTAAATCATATCAATTCTCTCCCAAACTTAAAATACTTAACTGCTTGAAACCCCCCAAGTGCAGTGCTCTGGGTGGTGTTTCCCATGTCTCCAGAACAGATACCAACGTGAGGGTACCTGTCAAACAGCAGAGCTCATGCTGGGAAAACCAAGAAATCATAAGTACACCAAGATCAAGGGAAGGGGTAGATTGAGTTTTAGTGTTAGATAAGGGGAAAGATGCTGTGTATACAAGACAATTTTCTTGCTATTCTGCCTTGCTTGCCTCTGTTTTGGTGTCTACTCAGTACAGTTTTTGCACAACTGCCCACTAATAGAATGGCCTTCTGCCACAGGAGCTATTGGGCAGAAGGAAAAAGTAATCCATTAGTCATGGAAGCCTTGGGCTGCCTGCAGATAGAGGGAAGGCAGCAACCTGCCGACACCATGCCAGGAGCACTCGTCCTTCCCTCATCCACCAGCCACTTGTGCCGACACTGTGAGCAGTCTCTGGGGCTCCATCTCAGCAGAATGTTGATTAAATTAATTTAAATTAAATTAATTAATCCTTAGGTATGTCTCTGGTTACTGCACTAGGCCACTGCAGGCCAAATGAAGGAGCCAGAAGAGCCAAGCGCAGCGTGACGAGGGCCAACAAGCTGACAAATCCCATGTACTTTTGCAGAAATTAACTCCAGCTGGAAAAGACATCCTAACAAAGCTCTGCTTCCGTGCTCATCACTCATCTCTTTGCTGACCAGAAGCCTACCTGCTCGGCAGCTGTATGAAGCCAAACCAAATGACCTTACACCAACCAAGTACCTTGCTCAGCACAATGAGCAGTTCCCAGTTTCCCTTTCAGCCACATCCTGACGCTTGGTATCAATCTCACCTCTCGCCTCCATCTCCCCACATTCCCCAGGCCATGTGTCCACACCTCAGCATGCCTTTGTTTCTTGTTTCTTCCTGGCTTGGCTCAGGAAGATGGGCTCACAAAATGATCCAGAAAGCTGGGCCAGCCAAACTTTCAAACAGAGCATTGAGCAGGGGAAACACCTGTGTCCCAGCTTTGTGCTTATTTCGTGTGAAGTTTCACGGGACCTTGAAGGTCTTCCACCTCCGCTGGGCTGAGGCAGCCAGCTGAGGGGCTCAGAGCCAGGAAGAAAAGCAAATAAAAAGAGTCACAGAAGATGATTGTGAGGGAGCACAGACTAACTGAAATGGTAATGGAAATGGATCAGCTAAGAGCACTGCAGCTCACCAAACCCAAAGCTGGCTGGGCTTTGAGGGGTCATCATCAGCCACTGAAAACAGCTGCCTGCATACAGCTGGGCACAGACTCACTATGACAATGGGGCTGTTTATTCATTATCTGTAACCTCTGTTCTGTGGCTCCCTGTCTAAAGAGCCCCGAGTGGTAACCCTGGTGGTTTGCAGGGTGCTGCTTTCACATCACTTACAAAAGCAGAGAGAAAACCAGAACATAGTGGGCAGGAAAATGTAAAAGGGATTAAATGCCAACCTAAATAATTCCGAGGGTGTAGGACTGAGAGCGATTTCATTTCTCACATTTCACATAAAAACCACCTCCGAGCTCCACAAGACACCTCCTCACCTCTGTTCTGTAATGGAAATGAGGTGACACGCAGATGGGCCCTGCATGTCCTCAAGCCTCCCTCCCTCACACTGCATTACAGACAGCCATCTTCTTTGTGTCCCCCTGGAAGCCACCAGCCTCAGCTCAGCTCTGGCCACACGTCACGTGCCTCAGGTTAACACAGAGACAGACCCAGTGCTGAAATGGGGAGTCCTGCCCAGGGAGGATGTCCCCAGTGTCTTTTTATCATCTGAACAACTTGTGTTGCTGCTCTCTGTGTGCACACGTTTTTCATCTGGTAAATTTATGTTGCACTTTTCTCTCTGCTTCTCCAGTGAGCAGCTGCACCAGCCTAGGACTGCCCTGCAGGCTCCATTCCTCCTCTGTCTGGCTCAGCTTCTGGTTTTATTATTTATTAGCTGCAATGGTTTGTGGAAGTTTTGTGGCATCGTATTTCTCACTCCTTTTTATTTCCTCCCTCCCCCCTTATGCCTCATACCTCAAATATGAGCTATTTGTCCTCTTTCAGGAAATCTGACATTAGGAAGGTTTGGCTGAGCTGGGAAGTCAGGAAGCTCTGGGACGCAAATCAGGCAGGAGCTGTGACCTTGGCCACCCTCTCGCCTTTGCCTCTTGCAGTGATGCCAAGCATTCTCTACACTTCAAGCCCTCTCCCTTTGCTCTTTGGTTCCATCTTACCTCAGACACCACGTCGCACTGCTTGCAAAGACCCACATGTGGCTCTCACTGAAGATCCTAGCCCAGCTTTCCATCAGTCAGTACCCAGTCCTGACATCTTGCTCCACCCGAGGACACAGCAGCACTGATATGAGCCTTGGTGAGAGCATCCAAAGTACCTTTCACTACTGAAAGGGTATTTATGAACCATGCAGAGTAACTCTTTTCTTCCTTTACTGCCTGCAGAGCAGACCCTGCTGCTCAATACACCAGGCTTGGATCTGGTGCCTGGATCTGAGCTCGTTAAAGATGAAAAGTATTCTATAAAAATCACTGGCACTTAAACAAAGCTGTAATTTTTGCCCTCAAATGCAGTGTTTGAGAGGCTGCTGGGCACACACAGCCGTGCTCACGCTCCTTGAGGTGGCTTCTCACCACACACGTGCCAGCAGGACTCCAGATGCTATAGACAGATGGGAATGCGAGGGGCAGGCGCTGCTACTTCAAACACATCATTGCATTTCACATAGTAGCTCTCACCAAAAGGTGTTTGCAAAGGTGGGGCAGACGTATGTGTCACCAACCCGTAACACTCCCATACCTGGCTCTCCTTTGATGCAGGCACTTCTTCCAGGACTTCTGTGTGCAGTTGCACAGCTGATCATCATACCAGCTGCAGCCTTGCTCCATCTTTGTTCAGCCCCCAGTAGAGCAGCTTTCAAGCCAGGTTGTCTTGTGAGAGGAGGAACCCATTGGTGACTTAAAACAGTGTAGCTATCCATGTAGGATGAGCACAACACAGCTCCCCGTTGGCGCACTGGGGCCTTGCAGCAGCTCCCACACCCGTGCCTTGTCCTCCTGGAGAGCACCTGCTGTCTACATAAGGCAACAAGCAATAGCCCATTATTATCAGAGCTGTCTGGGGAATTGGCAAAGCCATACGACAGGTGGCATCCAACAGCAGCACAAGGTTTTCACCTGTAATTCTCACACCATTGCATCCTGCAGTCCCCAACAGTCTCAAAGGATGGATATCTAAGGAGAGGCAGGCAGCAAACAGCAGGCAAACACACCCTGCAGCAGCCATCCCAAAGGGTCCAGCATCCAGCCAGTTACAGGACCCGAGGGTTTCACTCAAGCAGCGCAGAACTGCTCACATGAGCATACCTTAATTTAATTTTCAGTACTCAGCAGAATGTATTTTTCATTGCACCTCAGCTGCGGCATAGAGATGAATGATGTATTTAGTCTTCTGATAATTTTGCTAAAGCTTCATTCCCAGCTGATCTCTTTCAAGTGATCCAAATTTTCTGCTGTTAAAATCTTACTTTTTCTGCATTCCCCTCTCCTTCAGCCCCCCCAGCCTTGGCCTTTCACTGCCTGTGTAGATACACGAGGCCTCTCCAGTACATATGATGCTGCAGAAGACTGGAAATAGTTCTGAGCCAGGAAATAATGATGGTTGTTCCATTAGATACAAAGGTTTTCCTCCACAAGCTTCACCAAAAAGTCACTATCTAGTTAATAATATTACCTAAACCTCACTACCAGCTCTAAATGGCCCAGATATCATTTTGTCCTGCTGCTCCATGCTGCATCGCTCTCTCCTTCCAATAAAACTTTGGCAAAGGAGTGTTTTCACACTCATAAACGCGCTCTCATCATTCTGATGTAAATCCCAGCCGTGGCGCAGGCAGCTCTGCCGGGTTCCTGCAGGTCCAGGATTTTTGGACATATCCACACAGGCAACTCCTGGCCTGGGCTCTTCTGCAGCACACAGCCACGTACACAGTGTAATTTATGGCACATTGCTCCTGCTGTGCTGTGTGGAGTACAGGCAGGAAACGCCTGCGTGGCCACTGCAGTGGAACAGCCAGAAAAAGGCTGGGGAAAATAAAAGAATAATTAAAAAAAAAGTTTATACACACACACACACATATATATATATATACATCTCTTCTTTCAGCTCCTTGTGCTGATGCTGATTTTGCACTTCTGATTCAGCTGTGAGGAGCCCTAACTGGGAGTAATTCCTGCAATCTAAGTATAGAGGTTAAGTGGGGTTAACACTGTTTAAAAACAGCAATAAAAGCACAACTCATAGAAAGAGGGAAAAGATAAAAGAATTTCCATGGATAATTGTGCCTAAGTCTCTGTACTAGCCCAGGAGCAAAGATACCAAACACCAGCCCAGAAAGGAATCCTGGTGGTGCAGAGCACTTACTTCTGTAACTACTGCGTGGGTGTCTTCATTGTAATGGATATCTATACCTCAACAGAATAATTTCTGTTTGATCAAGCAGCATGTATTCTCACTTGTTATGGAAGACTGGCACAGAGGTGCTCTGTCACAAGGACAAGCTGTTGGCCCTGCAGAAACCACGTCATGACCCACACAGTTCAGCAGAACACATCCTTTGGCAGCACCAGCCCAGCCACTGCGTTGGGCCGGGAAACTGCATGAATCACAACCACAATTGCACAAATCTCTTCCCCTTCGGGAAAAGCTCTTGCCCAGAGCTCCTGGCAAACTTTGTGCCCTTGCTATTCCCTGAGCATGGGAAACAATCCTCATCTTTTAAGCAGAGAAGTCTGCCTTGTGGGCAGCTGGAGCCTCTTCTCCAGTCTGGGAGTAAAGGGGTGTGCTTGGCACGCAGCATTGCTTCAGACCACATCCTCAGCTGCAGCCCCTCGTCATCCATCTCCTCCAAACTGAGGTCCCCGCAGAAGCCATTTGCTCGGAGAGCTCAGCACTGCCTCACCCCCAGCTCAGCACTCCCTGTATTCGGGTTCTCTGGGCCGGAATCCCCCAGTTCAGGCTGAGTCACCAGGGAGGTTATTTCTGGATCTGCTTTCTGGACTTTGGGAAACGCTGCAGGCCAGTGCCCAGCTGCACTTGGAGAGGTGCATTGTTTAGCGAGCCTTGCACGTCTATTTCCATGTGAAAGAGCACGCATGAATTACTCCTTATAAGAAAATGTTGTGGAACAGAAAAGGGCAGGAGAAACTGCTTGCTGAGGGATAAGGGAAAACTGACCAATTTTTTTCCTGTGCTGTAATTAAATGGCCACATGAAAGCAGAAGAGACTGTGAGAAGCCCCCACTCTCTCCCTGCACTAATCAGTGTTTTCCTACCATCACCTATTCCACAAGAGCACAAATTGCTAACAGGAACAAAAAGCCAGAGCTCATCTCCTGCTGGTGTTGCTCCTGAGCTTTGGGTCGGCCTTTGTAGAACTCAAGATGTTCTTCTTTTTCTGCCACCTCCCAGATCACACAAAGGACTGCTGCACACTATCAAACTGCTACTGCAAGGCACCACCTCAGTGTCCTTATCACTAAGCACCATCTTAATGCCCTTATGCCAATTCCTCTCATCCATAACTTATTTCTATTGCCCAAATGGCACAATAGCAAATGGACATTCCTTTACATATTTTCATCAGTCGTTCCCTTCAAAATTTTCTTTAAAGCTCTGCATATGATTACACTCGGATCAATGGCTCTGAAGTTGCTCCTTATTTATACATAGTTGTGTACTTAAACATTCCACAAGTGTATTTTCAAAATACAGCTCAAAGATCTGTTGAAGAGCGATGCTGTTTGACCAGTCAGCACATGTGGTATTTCTGCTGTAGCTCTGGGAAGGAAACCATCTCAGCCTTCCTGGAATAAGTGCATTAAACTCCACATTTGCTTCTGTCTTGATTCTGGTAGTTCTTGTTTCCATACCCTAAATCTTATTCTTGGCTCTCCTTCCACAGTCCCTTAGCCAATATATTAACTTTAAGTCTCTCCCTTACCCTTATTGCATCATTTCCCTTCTTCTTTATATCTTGCTCTTCCTATTTATGTGTCTGGAAAAGTTTGTGCTGCTTTTTGAGTGTGATGAACAAAGAAGCTTAGCTGGACTTGTGCTGATTTCTACCGTACTCTTACACTTTTCTAGCAGTTCCCAGCTTGCTTGGCTGTCAGGTCACTTTTCCAAACACAAAACAGTGCCACCTCTTTCTGATTCAGTGACTACAAAGAGAAGACATTTGTCTGCTGCTCAATCTGAGGTTAACAGCACCCAATATTGCTCACCAATAATTATCACCAATTCTTGCCCTAGGAATTAATCTTCCAGAGGAACTGAACTTTTGATGGTGTTCTCTAACATCATGACAAGCCACACCCAAACCCAACACATCAAACCGACCTTCCCCTATTCTCTCCTATGGCAATTGAGCCAAAAGCTCAGCTGTTTCTTCAGTTCACAGCCAACCGCACCAGGCAAACACAGTAAACCTGCTCCATAAGTGGCACTTCACCCCTCGACAGTGAAGCTGCCACTCTCTTTCCCCTGCTCGTTCCTTCTGCCCCTGCAGCGGTGAGATGACTCTTGCACTCACCACCCAGCTGTTACCCAGTGTCTGCCTCTGCCAGGCTGTAAGTCTCACTCAGGCCAGCCCGTATCATCAGGCTGCCCCTCAAACTTTATTTCCCATGCTATTTCCTGTTCTCCTTTGTTGCATGCCCGCTTGCACCTACTGAACCCTATCATCTCCTTTAAGTGCATGTCCAATCAAAGGTGGATTTTATCAGCCAAAATATATGCCATTGCCTACCCAAAGCCAAGCTACACCATGCAGCTTCTGCATCCTTTCATCTCAGAGCTGCCGTGTGAGTGCTCAGGTCTCCTCCAGCACTGCTACCACCTCCTCTCATCTGTCTTCAGAAAGAAAACATCCTGAATTCTCCTGCCACTCCCCCTCCTCATTCCTGTCCTTTCTCTGGCTCCCTGGCCCATGGCTGTAGGACTTCCTCAGCCTTCTGCCTAAATGCCAACTCTGCAGCTGTATTTAAGCTCAGGTGGAGCACTGGCCCAATATTCCCTTCAGAATGCACCTTCTTTTCATTTCAGAAAGATGTGGTCCAAGTGCAAAGCTTATTAGATGCGTACAGAAAGCAATAAACCACCAGCTGGCAGACAAACATTACCTTCTCCTCAGGCAGCCTCCTCAGAAGGTTACTGCTCCTTCCCCAGGGAGACACAAGATCTCTCATTTATCTCATATCCTGGTAATACTCACAAATCTGCACTACAGTAATGACTGTACACACACCACATGCTTCAGGGCTTCATCCATTTGCCTGCTGAATCCAGAAAGGGACTATTTACCTCGGTAAAGGATCAACCAGGCTCTTTTGATGACTTCCTCATCTTCCGAAGCATCAGCAGCAGGTGGGATGCAATGTATGACAGAATTGTACTGAGCACTGACCCATCATGCACATATCTGGATGATTTGTGATCAAAATTAGATTCGGCAGTAACTGCTGTTCCCAGCCTTTCACAGCTCTCAGATCAGCAATACTTTCATTTTCTCTTACCTTCTTTAATCTCTATCTCAGTACACATTCCCACTCCGCTACTGAAGGATACCTCCGCTTCTCTCATTTTTGGATTTATGGCTCCCATCTCTCTGACTTCCAGGGCTGGAAATGCTTTCTCCTGTCTTTATTGGAACCATTATACGTTGTTGAATTGTAATAGTATATCCCAGAAACCAGGGCAGGTATTTCAATTTAATCCTGAAGGTGGTTAAGAGATAGGAGCCTCTGAGTTTGAAGGACAGATGGAGGCGGAACTGTTCAGCCTGGAGGTGAGGAAGATCAGCATGGACATACCAGTGTGTACAAACATGTGATGCAGGGAGTAAAGAGGAGAGATCTTGGTTCTACTCAGTGGAGAGACCAGGACTAGGAGACAAAAGGCACAAAGTGAATATACTAAATGCAAGAGTATATATATATGATTTAAAATAAAAACCTAGATGTTGAAGGAAAAAAATGCACTTCCTTGATTACATAATGATGTCTGGACAAACTGCTCCAAGGGTGCAGTAGTCAAAGGACAAAATGATCACTTCTTGCTATGGAAGACAGATCAGCTCTGTACTAATGGGCAGCATCTTTCAGCTCAATTTAGCTGACTACGTTCTCAGGAGTAAGCTAAATTATGCCTAACCTGCTTGAGAGGCTGCAGATAACTCTCTGTTGGCAATAAAAAAGAAAAAACCTCTTTACAGACTATGTGGATTCTCCTAATGCAGTTCACAGCCTGGGCTAACTAACTTGCTTACCCTTAAGCTCCTTGGCAACTGCAGCAAACCCACAGCTGATTTCTCACATTGATGGCTTAGGTTAAGTTTACTGATTTGGAGATCTATGCAACACTACCAGTGCTGAGGGAAGGCTCCTTTCTCCCTGGTAAACTGTGTTAAGGCGCTGCCAGAGCCCAGGTAAAGAAATACTGACATTATGATACACTGATGGACAGCTCTGCTCTGTATCACACAAACTGGCTGCTGAGCGCTAGCTCAGATGATTGTACAGAAACTCCCAACTCAAAGGTGACCCACTCACAGCTGTTCAACTAGCACATACCTAGGGCTAACATGGCAAATAAAATCATCACTGGGATTAGATTTTGCGTGTCTTCTCTGTGTTTTATTTCTATACAATCTGAAACAAAAATTCTTTGCGGTGAGGAAGGTGAGACACTGGAACAGGTTGCCCAGTGAGGTCATAGATGCCCCCTCCCTCAAAGCATTCAAAGCCAGGCTGGATGGGGCTGTGAGCATCCTGGTCTAGAGGGAGGTGTCCCTGCCTGTAGTAGGGTGGCTGGAACTAGATGATCTTAAAGGTCCCTTCCAACCCAAAGCATTCTATGATTCTATGAAAACTTCAAATCTAGAATTGATCCAGCTTTCTAGCAATACCCACTGCTGCACTCTTTGGCATTTTCCATCACTTCTTCACAGGACATGGAAGGATGCTGAGCACAGTTAGGGAGAAAATGAGAAAAGAGCTTTTACAATTCATCTCTGTCTGAAAGAGAGAACATTTGAAATCCGATACCGAAAAGCATTGATTTTTCTTGCTTTTCCTAAAGGAACACTGAAAATGATACTAATTCACCTTTTCTGATACAGGAGAAGAATGTGTGGCTAAGAACGTGTGTGAGGTCTGTCCATGCCATTTTCTTGTTTCCAAAGAGGGCAGGATGCTAACCGCATACCGTAGCTACATCTTCCTAATTCATAAGTCATAATGCATTTGCCCCAGAGTCTTCTATTTGCCGTGGAAGCTTAAGATGAGTCTTTCCACTGTCAATTCTATACTTCTCCTGTAAGTGCAGATTTCTAGACATAGATCTTCTAATTAAACATGTTTACAACAACTGCAGAGGGAATAAAAAAAGCACATTTTAAGTACAGGGCCCTCTAGATGAGAGAGGAAAGTACACATGTTGTGCGCTCTAATGGTGGGATGCACTGTACTCATTTTACAGATAAAACAACTTCCTAGGTGGAATCTGGGGGGGGGGAGGAGGAGGGGAGTGAAGGAAACAAACAGGCATTATACAGAGCAGTGTAGAATAGCTATCTAACAAATACACTTTTGTTTATGTAAGGAATTGACCTTGACTTGCAAAACATGTCCTTCTTTCTTAATACAGACGGTCTTTTCTTGTCCAAAGAGAAAGAGAGTAACAAATGCACGCGCGTGTGCGCACTTCTGTGATGCGGTCAGTAAGAAAGGGAAGAGCACTTAAGTTCATGCACATTTTTATTGAGTAGTAATATAAAATGCTTCTCTCATTGTTACAAGTGCATGCTTTTGATTGCCAACATTTCGAAGTCAAATTACAAAGGCAAGGCTGTAGGCTGTAGTGAATTACTTGGGCACTTATACAATTGTTAAAAAATATCAATGGACCGATTTGTTTAGTTTTTCTTTTTTCGAATGAACCAGTCGAAACCCGTAACTGATATACAAAGGGAAAAAAGTGAAAAAATTACACATTTTGTGGCACGTGACAGAACATAACAAAATGACTAAACCATTAATGACATTAACAGTTATCATGCATTTAGAATTTCACATGTAACTACAAACTTATTTAAATCTCACAAGGTTTGCTAAACATGCTACCCATCTATATGTGCACTGACAAGCTCATGTTAAAAACTTTAAGAATACTCTTCCCCTTAGATTTTTCAAAGCTTTTTTTTTTCTTTTTCGATTACAAAATTTCAAAGGCATTAAGCATTTATTTTTTTTTAGAGAATATAAAGTACGCCAGTATACATACATTTCCAGTATAAGTCAGACCACTAAGCGCATTACAGTCCCATACAGGCCTATACAGCCATTTTTTTTTGTCTTAAAAAACATGCATAGGCAGATTTTTACAGAATATAGATGCTTTTCACTGCACTTAATATGGTGTCTTGTTCACTATACTTAAAAATGCACCACTCATAAATATTTAAATTCAGCAAGCCACAACCAAGACTTGATTTACCAAAAAAAAAAAAAGGAAAAAAAAAAATAATCCAAAACAAAACCCAGAAACCCCCCCAAAAGCAAACCCTCCTAATTATAAACAGCAAAAAAAGATTAATGTTACCAGAATTCCAGTTCGTTGGTTTTTGTTTTTTTGTTTTTGAACAAAGAAAAGAATAATTGCTGCCAAATTAGTAAGATAAGTGTTATATTTAAAGAAGGGCATTGAAGCACACTAAAGAAACCTGAGGTAAGCATAATCTGTACAAAATTAATCCATCTCTCTCTCTCTCACTCTCTCTTTCTCTCTCTCTCTCTTTTTTTTTTTTTTCTTTTTTTATTCTTTTTTTTGGCATTTTAAACAAATTTCCAACATTCTTTTTTTTTTTCTTTTTTTTTTCTATGTTTTTAAAGACTGCCTAATTTATTTCATAGCCATTGTCTGACAAGAGTAGCAAAACATTATCAATAAATAGTCCTTATTTAGTTTGTACATTTTGTTAAAAATGCTTTGATGTCGTCCATGTTTAGTGCTGCAACTGTAAACGTACAATAGTTAGTAAGAAATTAAACAAAGTTTTCATGTCCAGTAACATAACAAAAGGCCTTTCAGTAACATATCTAGAAGTTCCCAGTGCAGTAGGAAAACATGTTCATTCCCCTAACTTTGCAATATATACCAGCATTAGCTTTCATTTTTTCTACAAGCATTTTAAAGGCATGTCCAAAGGAGGTGTCTATCCCCCACCCCCCTCCCACCAAATTAAAGTTTACGATCTCTTCGGAGATGATTGTGTAAACCGAATCCAACACCTGGCCCCCAGAGCGAGTAAGCTATTATCAGAGGCAAGAACATCCAACTGCCGATGCGCAGCAACCCCATCGCGCCCTGCAGCTCACCCCCCGCCCGGGCAGCGGTCACTGAATATTGCTGCTATTACTGCCGTTGCTGTCAGTGCCATTAGTCTCTGTGGAGATTGCCTTGTTGATGGAGTTAAGGTTGGCATCGGATGGCACATCTCTGCGCGGAGGCATTCGCTCATTAATTCGATCTAAGCCTTTGGCCTCTTCGAAGCTAGTGATCTTATGCTGGGGTGAAAATCCTTTGATAGCTAAATAAAGGATTATTAAAAAGTAAAATTAGCAACGCAGAACTCTTGCCAGTTTTTCCCCCAACGAACGCCCTTCTTTGCCAAGAAGGCAACAAGAAGATCTGACAACACAACAGAGTCCTTACCGTGTACACAAAGAGCTGGGGGTGAACCACCGCCACCTCTGGCAAACCATCTCTGTTTCTCAACAAGATCAATTTCCACTACTTTGTTGGTCATTGGGGTTCAGCCTAAGACACTCTGAGGCTGACGTGAAACTACAGACTTTAATGCGGAACCACTGTTAGGGCACAGTGGTGGCCTGGTGAGTTGGCATTTGTTATCAGGGCTTACGGCCTGGAAGACATTGTGGCCCACCATAATACCCTTTTATTAGGCAGAAGTTCTGTGGGACTTTCAACATGTGATGCACATTAAGGCTAGGGGGGTTGGGCTGACCCTGTAAGGGGTTGCCCTACATTCTTAATAATGCAGGCAAGCTGCTTGCCAGTCACTCGGGAGAAAGCAGCTTGAGTCAAACAGCAGCAACGCTGTGCAACACAGGCTAGGGATACCATCGTTTTGGCATATTAGTACAATTGAAATTTGAAAATACATTCACAGAGGACCAAAGTTCCAACTGGACCTGAGGACTTTTGAAACACTTTTCAGCAGCATCATCAATGAGGCCAGCATCGACCTTAGGAGGCAGATGCAGGCTTAAGAATGTATTCACAGACTGTGATGCATTTGTTTTGTCTGTGATTGAAGAATTTAAGATATTTAGCTTCAAAGCAAAAGAGAAGCACTGTAGGCAAACAGCAGGTCACAGCCCCACAGACAATTTGTTAAAGCCTTTTGCGTGTCTTTCTCTTATCTACACCAAATCAGTGTTCTGTACTTCCAGAATGCTGCTTGCACTTTTGTTACGCCTCTAACTTAACATGCCGTATAGCAGAAATGGTGTGTTAGTACCAGGAAACTGCAAACTCCCTGGGGAGAAAAATGGCAGTGGAGTTTCAAAGATCAAATTCAATGTTCCTTCCCATTCTTTATCTTCTCCCCTTTCTATCCCAAAGCATCCCATTTCCAAAATGTAGTCCTGGTTCTGGACAAGCTCGAACTTCTGCTAAAAAAGATAACACCAAACAAACAAAACCAAAACCCAGAAACCCAAACATCCCTGGTACCAATCTACCACTCCTTGCATTTAGTGGGAGCGAGAAAAGCGTTTTCATGCTGGTGTTTTTGCCAACCATTCCTGTGAAAATGGATACATCCTGTTTGCCTCAGGATTTAGTTCCTTAACCAGTTGCACAAATGTTAGATTGGAACTTTGAATTGCATGGTTTTTAACACGTATCATCCTTTAACTTAGAAAAACAACAACAACAACATAATGGCAATTAGTCAAGTGAGCAGGGATGGAGCAGTGAAAACAGAACAGGCCCTACAGTGACTTTTTTTTCCCAGTATTTTATCTTCTACCACCAAAATGAAGATGTCTAACAAGCACCCAGGCCAATCCCTTAAAGCAACAGTTTAATGGATGGCCGTGTTGAAACTGAAACACTTGCTGTGCTCTGGAGCCGGCAAGTAGCACGGCTCAGTTGGAATTACAGCAATGGAGCACCTGGTGGCGTCAGGCCCTGAATCAAACTGCGGAGGGACAATTAGAAAAGGACGAAACATTTTCTCCATCGTTAGCTTCGTCTGTGTAGACTTATCCATTACAACTGTGGTTACTGTGTCTAGCTAATGAGGACAGCAAATCAAGAATTAACTTGAGGAGTGCATCATCCTGGAATGGGATCAAGTTCAATCAATTGCACTTCAAGCAGACACATTGTCATCTGTAATACTGAAGAAGGTGCTCTGCTGCAGTTGCTGGTCAGACAACGAGTATTAGCAGTTTACATTGAGAGTATACTAAACACAACACATAGTCACAGAAAATCACAGAAAACAGCCAAACTGTCAACGAGAATGCACACTGCAGATTAGAGATCGCCAATAGGAATAGATAATTCCAACATAAATAGCAGCTTACTCACTGCTATTTAGAAAGCAGTTGTATTTTCTCTTACTTATTTGTTCTACAATTTTATTCACTGCTTTACAAAAATCAAAAACAAATTCAACTGGCCAAAAGGGCACATCTCACCAACAGACAGCAATCATCAGATTTGGTAATATTTAGCTAAAAAAATACCCACAGAGAATTTGAGAGGGGCAAGAACAAAATACAACTGAAGAATTTTGTTTTAAAGGGGAATTATGAAAATTCTTCTTCCAAAACTTGATAATGCTGAATGAATGAACATTGTAGATCTGCATTGCAATATGCAATTACTTTGGTATTAACTGTATAGTTAAAAATTGCTTATGGGTTAAATTAGAGGCCTGTCAATAAAGCATCATAGTTTTTGATGCTAAACACTCGGCTATCTTCTGAGGCAGCCAGACACTTTTCATTTGTAGCTGAAAGAGTGCTAGCATTAATGGTCGCTCTAATGTAAATATCCAGTGTGTAAACTGCCACTACCAGAGGAAACAGATGTCTTGCAGACAGATGCCTCATGTTGTTTTACTTAAAGAGAAACAGAAACGTACTGAACTGTAACAAAACACTAGTAATTTTTTTCTTTTCTTTTTTTTTTTTTAACTAGTGGACTAAAAGAAAAAAAAATCAGCAAACCGAAGGAAAAACAACAAAAGGCAAAAAAATTAAAAGGCTGTGTGTTTTCCTTGACCAGAGATTGCTGAGAATGATTAGAGGCAGAGACAAGACCCAGCCTCCAGCATACAGCTTTGGAGCTATGTGTCACAGAGCATTTACAAGCTGCTGCCGAGTTATGTCCCTCAAGATCCAAGTCCCCTGATCTCCCACTGCGGCATTACTCAGTGCTTGGTTCAACACACAGGAATTCCAACAGGATCGTAACTTTCAGAAAGAAAAAAAAGACGACAACAACAACAACAACAAAAAAAAACATTTTCCCCTTTAAAGCAATTACATTTTGGTTAATACCGAGCCACAATTGTTAGCCCAACACCCACACAATCTGTACAAGCTACAGCAAAATGAATACACCCAGCAGAGCCCTTATCTGTTGTAGCACCAACAGAAAGGGGACTGGCCAATTTACCTTCATCAGCCTCAATAGCCTCAACAGTAGCTGAAGAGAAGAAAGGGGTAGCAAAACGAATGAGAAAAATGAGCAGAGGATTTTAACTCTAAGAACAAGTCAGTGAACAGCAAAGGAGCTAAAACACTAATGTTACTGTAAGTGCTGGATTTTGGCAAAACAGACACACACAGAAATGCTACATAAAAACAGTAACTTGCAGATTGAATTAAATTGAAGTGTTTGAAGCAGAAAGATTCATAAAATTCATAAAAGCGTATCAGGATACTTTTCTTTGAACTAAAAAAAATTCCTACAAAATGAAAATGTCTTCCATATTGCACATCTGACCTGCGATGTTTATTGTATAATTCTCATGGCTTCAAATAAGAGTCTTTTGATTTGCAGTGTCAACAGAGAATGAGAAATGGCATAAAGCCATCACACCAAATTCATGCCACTTATGAAATCGGTTTGAAAAGTGTTAGCTGCTGGTGCAGGGCATAAGAATCACATAAACAACTTTTATATGTTGTGTTTTTTTTCTCTCTCCTGACTAAAAGAAACCTCCCCATAATGAGGGAAAGAGTTTGCTCAGAGAGCTTTCTTCTTTGCTTGCAATCTCGCTCAGTGCGCTTCACCTGGAAGTGTCCTTTATGGCAACTCAATCTTTGTCAACAAAATTCTTTTAGTATTTTCAACTGATGGACACTGAAACCAGATTGGGAGCTGTTGGACTCCCAGAGCTGCAAAGCCTGGTCAGAGAGCGAGAAGGAGATTTCTGCACTGTTATGAGTAAATAAACACACTGTACATTACCACTGCTTTTAAACCTTCATCGTTCTTTAAAAATATAGCTTGTGTTTGAGTTCTAACCATCAGTTTTGGTTTGAATTTGTTTCTACAGTCAGAGTTTTACAGACAGAAGAAAATCAGCAAATGTGATGTAATATAGCAAGCATACAGTTAAGTGTTTAAGAAGAAATGTTGATTTTCAAGATCTTCACTGGTTTAAAGAACAGCTCAATAAGCAAAGTTTCTAGGGATTTCTCTCACTTTTTGTCTTGTTTCTCCACATGGAAAAGCTTTTTTTTTTTTTTTTTACCTCCATAAATCCTCAATTATTTATTTTTGTGGTTAGGATGTTAAATATGGATTGAGATCAATTCTAAAAGATGTATAACATTACCTTGCTGCATGGGGAAATTAAAGGAGCTAATCCACATGCACCAAGGTAAGCCTGTGCCTCTCAAGTTATAGAGTGAGAGAAAAGACAAAATATGGAACTGAACCAATACAAATAGAAAAGGAAACACGACAACTATGATGAGAAAAATTAAAATGAAAAACCAGATCCAAACCAGCACTGACACATTAGGGAAAAAATAAAAAGATGACTAAAATTACTTCCACAGAACAGTGGTCATATTTTCTGTTAAAACATACAGTAATAGGAATGTATGCTTAATAGAAACTATGTACGTTTCAGACCGTTTGGTGAATGGAGTACTACATGTTAACTAATTCAGATGAACATGTATAGTAATGTTTTACTGTGCTGGAATACTGCAGTATGAGGAGATTTTCCTTTTAGTCATTATTAACCAGACCTCAAGGCCATTTTCTCAAATTCATTTCGATTCCTAACATTTAGCCAGGGCAAAACCAGCAGTTCCCTTGGACCAAGTTTTCTGACATACATAATGCAACCATAGAGTGAAAAAGCCTGAGATAAAGAGCTCAACCCTGCTGAGAGAGGCATCCCATGGAATCATATTGCAGCATTTTCAAAGCAGAACGTTACTATGTCTGTAACACACAAGTCATCAGAAAGAAAAAGGGAAGGAAAAAAGGGGAAAAGAAGGTATACCTCAGAATACCTGCATCTTCCAGGTAAGAGAAAAGAGACAGTGAACAGGAAAAATACAGAGAAAGAATGCTCCAGGAGGGAAACAGGAAAAATCAGAGGCTGAGACTGTGTTAAAATTATAAATATTTCTATTTCTTACATCTACTGCCAACAGGATTTCAGTAAGTGTGAGACTGGTATATATATACACTCTACAGTAATGCACACAGAAAAAAATGGTGAGCTTATAGTAGGAAATTAAATATGTTGCAGCTCTTTATTTCGAAAGAAATATTTTATCAGACCTATTACAGACTTAAGGATTACCTATAACAAAAAGCACTCGGTATAAAACTGAGCTGACAATACTGTGTTTGTGTACAAGGCAAACAGTGTTGTTAAGAGCCTCCCTTCCTTTTGGCTTAAATCAGAATGTGAAATTGCTCTCATGCTGTCAGCTAGAATTGCTAGAAGATAAAATCTACTTCTAGAACTATTTTCATTGGTGATTCTCTGTGAGGAAGAACAAATCAGATAAAATATAAGAGCTTGAGTGTCATTATCTAAGCTGAATCTTCTGTACTCAGTGTATCAAAAGCTACTCTTGAGAAAAATAAAAGATGACACTATAAACTGTGGCAACTGTGCACTTCACATGTGATGCTGATCTCACACTCAGAACAGTTGATTATCGGGAAGTTTTCCCCCTCCTCTTTCTTTGAAGATCAGTGGTAAATAACAAGTCTGGAGAAATGGCCTGACGTGAACTGCTCCAAATGCTCCAGTACAACAAATCACCTGTTTCACTCGGACATTTATTTCTTTCTGTCTGAGGAGACTTTGGCTATTTTTCTTGGGTTCTCCACTTGGCAATCATTTCTTTTACACATAATGACACACAGAGGCAAACATGCTTACCGCTTTGCAGTGTTTGTTTTCCTCCAGAAAGCACACCACTGGGCAGCATTCCTGTGGGAGTCAGCCCTTTCAGTGTCAGCACACTTTCACTCTCTTCCCTGCAGAAGGAAAAAAAATAAGGAAATAATTCTCTTTCTTTCTCCCCTCACAACACTGGGCCTTTGTACTCTATGTCAGCAGTTCACTTCTGACAGTGATGCACTGTCACTACAGCTAAGAGAATAACAAGCATCTAGGAACCAACATACACAAATACCTACATTGGGTCGCTCTGAAACTGCAAACTTGAAAGGATGAAGACCAAAGGAACAGTTATTGTCAACGACATATTGAAATCTGTCTCGCATTGTGTGGTCCAAACTCAACTTACATAGTTTTCTTTTTGTCTACACCAGGAGTTATATGCATTATTGATCATCAGCCACTTTAAAAACAAATCAAAACACAGAGCTAGAAGCTCATTAAAATTAATAAGCACTTCCACCCATAAAGGGAGACGAGTGCTCACCATGAGCGTTCTTCTTCTAATTTTGTATGCTGAAAGTGATGCTGGATTCAAGGAAAATATTATAGGAAACTGAGACATGTTTTCCAGGCCCCCAAATATACATGGTTTTCAAGAGATGTCAAGATGAATCCAACAGCTTTATCCAGACATGACATTACATGCAGCACTCTGTGAGCACTGCAGTGCTGATGATGTACTTTCTCAGCAGTAAAACTGACCCCAATTCTTCAAGAGATGAATATTTTAAAGTGCTATACTTTGAAAAAGAAAATGACGTTAAGCTGGAGGAAGTAAACAGAAAGACAGATTTTGAGACTAATATGGTTTTGTTTATCAAAACTGCATGTATTAGAATTGTTGACAGTTTTATTTAGCCCAACATGCCCCAAATTTACTTATGTATTTCAAACAACTCACGACATTTACTCTTCATGTTCTATTTTTAGTTGAAAATGATTTTTTGCTTTTCTTAGTATAAAAGTCAAAAGCACATTGTGACTGTTTTTCACGTTTCTCAGGCGATTAGAACTAATGCAACAGCCCACTAATTCCAGATTTAACACAGTATTGTAATGCCACTATAGAATACTGCCAATCAAAGTTTTTGCTTGCTCTTGCTTTGCCGCTGCAAGAAACAGTATAATGCCAAGTAATTCGGTTCATTTCTTCTTTTTCTATTGAATTAATCTGCAGTATCACCTTAAGGTTCACATTCACAGGAAAAGTTTATTATCAGTTTTCTTTTTTATTCTCTTCAAACCACTTAAGCTAAAACCCTGAGCTGAGAGGCTCATGGATATCACTTAAAACAAATCACAAAACAAAATTATGTTGTATCCGCCTTCCATCCTTGAAATGATTTTGACACCATAGTTTCTTTTGAAAGTCTTTGATATACAAGTAATACGAATCACTGGCAAGTTATAAATATAAATAAAAATAAATAAATAAACAAATAAATATCTATTAGACTTCTCTGTATATTTAAGTCCAGGTTTCTTTTAAATTCATCCCGTATTTCAAAAGGTGCTCCTCAACAAAATACAGTGGATCCAAAAGCTGCAGTTGAAGGCTATGGGAGAAAGCCAGTTTCCCCAAACTTTGTTCACTCAACTATCACCAGACAAAAATAACTGTGCTGTTTTGTAAAGGTGGTGGCAATGTCAGCTCCAGGCTCTCTGCCAGATTTAATACAGATGAGCAGTTGGAAACATCTGATTGCACCCCCGTCTTGCTTAGGAAAAAGGCACTATGCCAACTTCTCTTTTTTATGGGTACCACTGAAGCAGCTCGTGCATCACTACTGCCTCACATGTAACAGTTTGGAAACCCCAGGTATAAAATCCTCCACCTCAGTATGCAATTTAAAGCTATGCTGCTGCAATCTGCAGCACGTGGGTGAACTGTTGTGTCCTGAATATCTGCCCACTGCTTGCACACTGTAGGAGAGTCTCAAATCGAGGAAGTTTTATGAGTTTCATCTGAAATCAAGAGTGCATTCTTCAAGTACCTATTTTTATTTCTTTCTTTTATGCCCAACATATTACCACACCAGCACATTAAAAAAAAAAGAAAAAAGATAAAATCCTTTCATTTTATACCAATTGTAAAACCCATAAACAGACTACTACAGAGTAACGTACAAGTTTTGAGCTTCTCACTGCAAAAAAAGACATCGAGGCCTTGGAGCATGTCCAAAGAAATGCAATGAAGCTGATGACAGGTCTTATGAGGAGCACCTGAAGGAGCTGGGATTGTTTAGTTCAGAGACAAGGAGGCTGAGGGGAGACATTACTGCTCTCTACAACTATGTGATGGGAGATTGTGGTGAGGTGAGGGTTGGGTGCTTCTCCCATGTAACTAGCAATAGGAGCAGAGAGAATAGCTGCAACATGCACCAGGAAAAGTTCAGGTTGAAAATCAGGGAAGATTTCTTCTCTGCAAGAGTGGTCAGGTGCTGGAAGGTGCTGCCCAGGGAGGCGGTGGAGTCACCATCCCTGCAGGCATTCAAAAAATGTTTAGATGTTTTACTCAGGCATATGGTTTTGTGAAGAAATATTGGTGGTTGGTGGACAATTTGACTGGATGATCTTGGAGGTCTTTTCTGACCTCGGTGATTCTATGATTCTGTAGGCTCCTGAACAAACCAATAAATAAATAAAATCCATCTGCTGCAAAAGGAAAAGAACTGCATTTTCTATATTTAGACCTCAGTACAGTATAGCATGTTTTCTATTCTACTCAGAGACATCAAATGGAAAGTTCTAACACTGGCTAGCAATTAGTTACTCATGTTCATGTGGTTGGGGGAGTGTAGCTGAAGTTAACAAGCTGCTGCCGTTCACACCGATTTCCTGGATTTTTAGTTAATTTACCCTGATGCTTTCATATTTAATCATTTGTAGCAAGAACTATGAGTGACAAAGCAGGACATTTGCCTTTCCTTTTAATGTGGCATTATGTGGAATATGCTCTCTCTCTTCATTTAACTTTTGCCTCATAGTATCTAACAGTTAATGAGCGAATCTGGAGAGAAAAAGAATTTAGATCAAAAAGTAACTGCAATTTTCTTAGCTGATGTCTTTCTTTGTTATTGGTATCAAGTCCAGCAAAAACACCAAGGAGGATTTTTCAGTGAGTCATGATAAATAGCAGTATTTTATAAATAAAAACCTTCTTGAAAGGTTGCAGGAAAGCTCAGGTAGTATAATGAAACATCAAATTCACTGCCTGATGAACAGTAGGGCGTTCTATGCAATCATCAAAAGTTGTTTTAAAACAAACAACAAAAATCCACACAGCAAAACCCCCCTTACCTTAGCACTGAGAAAACTCTAGCCATTTTTCCTATTGCTCTTATCTTGTTCCTTATAACCTCCTTTCGAGCAGCAGCTGTTGCTCCTATGAAAAATACATTAAAAATACTTGTAGTGAATTGTAAACAATGTATTACTATTCTGAACTCTATACACAAGAAACGTCATATTAACACAACAGTGTGCCAAACCAAGCCATTGTCTGCATTCGAAAATCCCACTTTTTGTTACTTACAGCTCAGTTCTGATCACTTTTCAAGTCTGGTTATTAATATCTTTACAACTGAGATCCTTTTTTATGCTACATACGAAGCCAGTGAGTTTTTCATCAACGTATTCTCATTTTCCATATCAAAAACCTTTTCGAAACCAAACTGTTTTGAAAACAAGTTACTTAGCCTGTAGCTAAAATGTGTGAAAGATATTTAACACACCATCCAAGTCATAAAGAGACAGTTTAAAATAAATAAATAAATAAAATAGCAATGGAGTTAAAACCTATTTCACAAACTCAACATTTTAAGTGGAAAAACAATCACATTTCACTCAGTCGGCTTAAAAAAATAATAATAATAAAAAGGTGATTGGAATACATTTAAGGACCAGGAGGTCCTAATACCCTATCAGAAAAGCATTTAAGGGGTAACAAAACCTAAAAGCTGAACTCTGAAAAACAGCATGAAACTGTAGAGATTATGTTGGCTGGCAGCAGTTAATGGAGTTCCATAGAAAGAACTTTCTTCCCACCACTACAATAGCCTGCTTATATTAGTTTGAAATTTATGAACTCACAAAATAAGAAAAAACCTGCACTGGGACAGTGACTGCCTTTTTGCTTGTTTTGCATCTATAATTGCCAGTTGGATATCATTAAAACCAAGAATATTACCTATGCATCCAAAAAAAAGAAAAGAGGAAGAAAATCACCTGAATGGGGAAAACTAAGAGCTATACCAGTAAGTTAACTGAACCAGTGCTTCTTTCTAAGAAAGCTTATACAGGAAGAGACTGTGCTGTACTAAGTGAAACAGGTTCACTTGATAATCAAAACTGAAATCACATACATCACAAAGATTTCTCCCCAGAGCATTCTGAATGAAAGGCAACTTCGTCTTGTACAGCTTCTATACTGCCTGGCCATTCCAGCCTCTGAAGTTGAAGAGTAACAAACAAACACTACAGCAAGGTGCTGCTTGCTCCTCTGCTATGCCAGAATTCAAGAACAAACTGACAATTTCTATCTTCAATTCCTAGGAAAGTGTTCAATTTTATTTAGTGGAATCCACCACGAAAGCTAAAATAGCAGAAAGAAGACAAACAAAAAAAAGGGAACAAGGCACTTGCTGGATGCAGGGGAAAAGCAGCAAAAAGTCCAGCCCGAGGCTTGGCCACACAGGCCTTCCTCCACCATAAGGGGTCATTTTAAGCACAATGACCCCAGCCAGAGGGGTTAAGAAACACTGACTCCAGTCATTTGGGGAGTGCTGGAGTGGTCCAACTGAGTTAAGCAGGTTTGCTGAGTACTTTCCACAGCCAACACTACGATAAAATTCTTATCACTGCGGTTCATCTCCATACAGCTCTGCTGACAGCAGCCCCACAGTTTCACTCTCAGGCTCTGTTACCTCTCCTGCTGCAAATCTCTCCCCTACAATTAAACTCCCAACAGCTTGAGTCATCTCTTGGAAGCACAGGGACTGTTTAATGCTATTCACCAGGTGGCCTGGCTATGCTCCGGCATTTTAGAAGAACTGAAAACGATGCACGTTGGTTTTTTTTTCAGTGCTTGGATTTCAAAGCAAATAGCCACCCACTGCAAAACTTCCAAAACTGAAAATAACAATGCACAAATCCTAAGGCTGTACAAAAGAAGGCCAAAGTAACCAAGAGAACAAATAGCGCAGGTAGCAACTCACAAACTCTAAGTGAATTTCACTGCAGCTTTTAATATCAGGGTACCAGCAAAGAATAAGTTTTATAAAATGGGAGCTTAACAGATGCACGTGGAGAACAGTGCAGAGCTGCATGTGCAGTTGTATATCCCTGACCAGCCTGTGCACAAAAGGGGATATAGGGATCAACCCGCGTGCACCTGCACTGGCCCATCTTCATCTATTTATCAAGGAGCACAGGCTAGCTGTCTTGTGACCTTGTAATTGTAATGCATGTTACTTTCACCTTTCCATCTCTTGGAGCAGCTCTCAAATGCATTTTTTCCAGGCTTTTCTAATTGCCCTCCTAATACATCTTTGAATCAAGAGCCTGCATCTTGAAGTTCAAAATGAAAGAAGTGATGCTCAGAAGGATGTCTTTCAAATCAAGAGCTAGTTTGGGGCATAAATATGTAGTTCTAGATGGTAAAGAGCAGGAGAAACAGCTGCAACTCAGCTGTGACTGAATTACATCTAATGTATTAGTAAGAACTTGGTGAAGAATTTAGATTAAACAGCAATAAATCATGTTTGTCAGGAAACAAAGTACATTCCTCCCTCAGTTTCTATAACCTCACTGAATTGTACCTTAAGGTAGTATGACATGGCTTTCATTCTTTTTTTCCCCTAAAAGCACTTAAAACACAATCTGTCTTTTTGTTCTGGTCTCACTGCTCCTTTATTACAAGCCCACACTGTTCTAGTAGATCTTATAAGCACACTTGACCTTTTTCAGACACTGTTCAATTTCCAGAAGAGCTGAGAACTGAAAACTGGGAATATAATTTATTAAAGTAAAGTAAAACTGGGAATATAATTTATTAAAGTAAGTAAAACAAAATGGTCTGCCCATAAATAAAAAGTAAAAAATTCACTGAATCATGAAATGTAGCAGTCTCAGAATGAGTGTTTTATTTCTCACCAACACATGTACAACATTACTGAAAGACAGACCCAGAACTTTCTGTCTCTGCTGAGTTATTTTGTAATGGATTTGTGACAATGACAAAAAAGAAAAACCAAACAAACACAACAACCCAGATTTGTCCACTAATTATCGATAATGATTTTATTTACCTTATTTGTGTGGGTTTTTAAAAATTCATTATTTGCTAAATAATGCAGCTAGCATTCACAGTGTGAATTTGCACTGCTAATTTTCAATGAATGCTAATTATATATACGAGTGACAGAGCACCGCAACAGGCTGTCCAGAGAGGCTGTGGAGTCTTGAGACATTCAAGATCCATCTTGGACAATTACCTGTGCAACCTGCTGTAGGGAACCTGCTTTAGCAGGGGAAATGGACTCAATGGTCGCTAGAGGTTCCTTCCAACCCTGTGTCTGTGTGATACTTAAATCTTTGACTCACATTTTAAGTGTAACTACTCCATTACTGTGCTCTGAAATTCACAATTACTTCAAATCTCTTCGAGTTACTTCAGCTGCACTTAAACATACATCTAACATGGAAGTAAATGGATCACAACTTGAGAAATGACTATGAGTAACGTGGTTAATTTTAACCATAGCAATCATAGCCTGATATACCCATATATATATATATATATACACACACACACACAAACATTATTCTTACAATATCTTAAACCATTTGCATAAAAATAACTAAAAAATAATTATGAATTCAACCAAGGTTAAAAACAGACAAATCATTTTGGAGGTAGAATAAAAGCTTTGAATCTCACCTCAGTAATTTAACAAATTCTATTGTATTTTAGATTTGTAGTGTCTATACACTTACTTTGCAAACTGGGATATATAGGATTTACGTGAAATATAATGTAAACCTTCAGATTAAGAAGCAAAACAATTAAGTAGAACTGTAAACTGAACATATTGAGATGTGGGACTGAATATGTACCAAAAATGGTTAAAAAAGAAACAAAGAAAACAAAACCAAAAATCGATTTCCTGAATGACATCCTAATACATTATGTATGGATATATTATGTATGAGAGCAAATTAATGAAATGTAACCCTTCTAATTTATTTAATACCTTTCGTCTGTGCATAAATGGGATCTTCTTATGAATTCCAAGGGGAGAGGGGGGGAAAGAAAGAGATCAGTGATGTTTGCAGAATGAAAATAAAAAAAACAACAAAGAACATTTGACAACATCAGTGGAAACGCAATGTTTAAGTAAAGTCTGAAAAACAGAAAAGAAACAAATTAGGCAGGGAACATCCAAAAGGAAAGAAACAGATTGAAAACCATGGGAGAGAAAAAAACAACAACAACAAAAAAACTTTAAAAAAGTGTAAGGCTTCGTTAGTGGATTTGCAGAAACTGACATGCAGGCAGATGAGCAGGTAAGCTTAGCCTCAGTGCTACCATCTCTTGACTGCATTCTTTCTTCTACATGACTGCAGCTGTTCTAAGGCTCAATGACTTCTCAGAACCAGAAGAATAACCCCTTCTGCTTATTTGGGGTGTACCTGGCAGATGACACCTCCTTTCTTACAGCAAACACACCAGTTCTTTGTTTACGTATGTTTGATATCTGAAAGAGTAGCTTGCTTTTGTAGACCTATATTGCTACTATCAAAACCAGCATTATCTATGGCATACATGCATTTGTCAGAACGACCCAGCATCTTGCAGTTAGCAAATCCAAGTGGCTTTATGGTACAGTGTATTGCATTTTAACACAACTATTTTTGAGAGCAGCATGAGTGCTGTGCTCAGAGCCCTTGCACAGCTGCACCATGGGATGTATTTTGAGGACTCTGGTTACCTAACTGTGTGCTGCCAGGCTGGTTCAGAGGCAGAGCACACTGATGTAAAAAATGCTCTGGGTATGGAAACAACCAGATCTGGCCAAAATAGTAAAAATCCCATTAAAATGCTCCTCTGCCACCAATTCATAGAGAGCACGTATACCCTGCAGCACAACATTGCTGCCTTGAAGGGATAACATGAATAAAATGGTAAAAAGTAACCTCAGTTTCTCTCCTAGTTAAAAATGAACTCATTCAAAAGCTGACTCCCATCTGCCCAGCTAGGATCATGAAATCTCTTATCAAGGCACCACTAAATACCTGTGACCTGAAGCCTCTGCTGACCCTGGAACAATGTCTATGTTTCTTGGAATATAGCTTGCCCAGGTTTAATTTACTACTGAAGACCTGCAGTAGCCACATGGTGATTGCTGCTCACAGTGGAACCCAGGACACATCTGACAAGGTAACTCAGTTTAGTTTGAGCCCACAGCACTTAACAGCAGAAGCTGTGCTCCAGCGGAGGAATAACTGCTGCTACCAGCACTATGACAGCAGCTTTTTCCACGAGAAGGCTGTGAGCTACAATATTGAAGGCAATACAAAAATTAATGCAGGTAATTTAGAAGTGTCTTTATGCCAAATCATGATAGCAACGCATACAAAGCAAGCAGAGCATTTGTGTTAAGTTGCCTATTACATTACTGCACCCTTTTAATTAGCAGCTTAGTTTTCAATGAAATGCATGAGGCCAGAAATGTTACTAATTAAAATAAAACAGGATTCTGACTACATGCTGGCTGGATAGAGGTATTTGTAGCTCCTGTTGCTAAGCAAAGTGTTTGATGCACAAACCATTCAGTGCATAGCTACTGTTCACGTAAGGCATTTTTTACTGGATTGGATTACGTTGCAACCACCACAGCAAACAGCAAAGACAAGGTACTGCAAGAGGAAGCTATCAGAGATAAGAAAACCTGACATATCATCTCCTCTCATTTTTAAAGCAAGCAAAACCAAAAGCCATCAGGGAAGATACAGTCTAAAGGGCACTACAACTGCTGTTTATATTCTCGCCCACTAAGTATTCACATAACCACCTCCAACAAACTGATCAGATCCCCATGATGTATCTCCTTAAGCAAAAAACAAAACACCCACCAAAAACCAAAAAGGTTTGGGGAGATAGGAATCCATGCCATGGAGCATCCTGCTCATGGTGCTCATGATTAGATGCAGCATGCATGATGGGGAGTGGGGAAAAAACCAAAACAAAACAAGAAAAAAAGCTCACAAACACCATGCAGTGAGGTCAGGCAATACTGATGGGGCTTCGTTTTGAGGGGGAAAGTGAGTGAGAAGGGAAGACAGAGGGCAAGAAAATGTAAGAGAAGATAAATGAATGATCGGTGCAAACCATAGTGATGGATCATTCTCACTACATGTGGGAACCCAGGTCAGGGCATGTTCAAACTGCAAGGAGAGAAAGGAAATCAGCAGCGAGCCCTGAGAGCTACAGGTGATGCAAAAATATGCAATGATTTTAAAGGATCACTCCATCAAACAAAACACATCTGCTGTGGCAGATATCAGACACTTCCTTCTATGGGAAATACTGCTTAGGGAAAATGTCAGTGGGCGAGCAGGACTGTGCAGACTGAAGAACAGTGGAAATGCTGAACCACTGCGAGGCTGTCAGCATACAGCCCTGACAGAAACAGTTTTAAACTGATAATCCTTCCAGTTTGCTTCATCGGGAACACAAATGAAACATCGTGTACTTCCTCCCACAAAAGGCAATGCTCTGAGGGAAAAAAAAAGAAGAAAAAAAAAAAAAGCAACAAAAAGCCAACTACCTTGGAGAAAAAGATCATTTTCCTTTGTTGCATGGATAATGCATCAGGAAATCATTAAAGATATCAGCCTCTATTTAAATTTAAATCAACTTTCAGATGTACTTTTATGCCCAATTCCCTCAGTCTCTCCCATGCATGCAGCAGTGCCCCTGGGCCCAGAGCTTCCTCTGGGCCACAGTAAGACATGTCCCATAGCTCCTGCAGCCCCACTGCCACAGACCTCACCCTACAGCTCTCAGGGGACTGTTTGAGGAAACAAGCATGAAGATACCTCAAGTCAGGTTGTAGCTGCACATCCTAAGGAGGAAGATACTGCTAATATCTTCCTTAAAACAATGTACACTGAGAAAGTGTTCATGTGGAAAAATCTGGAAGTACATTTAAGAGGATTAGCATTACAGTACCAGGAATGGTTTAATTATTCTTCACCTAGAAATTTTAACGCCGTTGGGTGTAATTATGCAGTACACACACATTTAAGCCAAGAGGCTTCCAGCCCGCGTTCCTCCTTAGGCACCTGTAACGCAGCGAGCTGCATGCCTGGAAGCGTGCCATGGTACAGCTCCCTGGGAGACAGCTGCTGCACACTGCTCCCAGCACACGGCATGGGAAATCCACAGCCGACACAGAGCCCTCCTGCAGCTGGAGAAAGAGCTCAGTCCATGGCTGCAGCAGAGCTGACCACCATGAGAGCTGCTGTTCTGAAGGACCCCAGGGAACCTGCACCTGCGGCTGTGCTTTGATAACACTCTGCTGAGCTGTCACCTGGACATGGGAGTGCTGATCCAGTGACATTTAGAAAAGGACTACAGGCCACGCTCTACTTGGCGTCAATGGAAGCTTATAGTATAACTTTAAAAGAAAATATTAGGTCAATGCTGAACTAATTTAAAAATCCTTCCCATAAAACCTTTGCTTTGGCAATGAATTCAGTGAAATTTCAGCCTGCGCTTAAGTGCTTTCTTGAGCCAAGGATTTAAGCATATGGTTCTCCTGCTACTGTGTTTAATTTGACACAGTTTTTACTCATTGTATGCCTTCACGCTGTTTCACACGCTGCTATAATTACACAGTAGCTACTTATTAAATTTCATAAGAAAAGTTTGGGCACAATATTCAAACAGGTGCTTTCTTCTCTGCACTGATTATTGGTTTCAGTAAATCCAGCCTTTTTCCCAAATCCTGCAAGATAATGTGCATGTCCACATTGCAGCAGCTACAGAACAGGGAATCCCAGTTGGCTTATCAGGGTAAATGCAAAGCGCTACAATCCATCCTCTTCTTTTCCATCATAAAGGAAACACTTGTCAAAGCCCATGACATAACGTCCTCCTCTAAAGATTAAGAATAAAGACTCAAAGAGAATTTGAATGATTAATTCTATTTCATTACGTATTTGTCTTGACAGTTTTCCACTTTCCCCTTTTTCTCCTTCTACCAACAGACTTGATGAGAATTTCTAGTTGCTCAGCAGCGCTGTTTTCCCAGATTTATTTTTATTTTTTTCAATATTTCCCATCTCTGATTTTATTATTATTAAAATTACTATACTAAAACATTGAAAGCATTCAATTTATTATATCAAAACATGGAAAGCATTCATAGGAAGAACATTAGGGTTGCACAGGATTTTTTTCAATTTTTCTTAATGGAGAAGGGGAATTCTGGAGAGTTGCAATTGACTCTTGCACAGCCAAATGACTAAGGAAATACATTTATTTCCAAGAAACACCAAATCGCAATATATAAGTGCATCTTACTGTCAAAGCAATAGATACAAGGAAACTTATCAATTCCCTCCCAAATTATAGAAGAAATAATTCCTTTCTGTTTAGCAGAACATTTTCTGTATTTGCGTAAGTTGATTTTTATTGATTATATTTATTTATTAAGGCCATTTAAATAAGAGAGTGCATTGAAAGTAGAGACTAAAAATATTTCACATACAATTCTTCCAAATTTGCAGTACCTACATTTTGGATAGAGCACTGAAATCTTGTTTTATTGCAGGAATAATTTCCTCAATATAATTAAGCTTTCTGTGGGACTCACTGCTATACTATGCCTAAACTCAACATCTGATCCCTTCGTGCCACGACTCAGACATAACTCAGATTTCATGGAGAGGAAAGCTTTTTTAAAGTCAAAACCAAAAGAGTGAGACCAAAGAAAGATTTGTACTTTTGGCTGGGGTTAGAAAGGCAAGATTTTCATTAATTCTTTCCAAAACATGCAGTAAGCAAATCGATTGGAGTCTAGCACAACAGTTGCTTTCAGCAGCACAGAACTTCAGTGGGACCCAGAAAATTATCCCAGTGTTAGTAAATAAACCTTTAAAGTAGTTTCAAGGCAAACAATCTCAATTAGGGGCAGGATGCTCTTACCATCAAAACCATCTTCTTCTGTCCCTAATTCATCATCTGAGCAGATGTTCAGCACATTCACCAGCATCTCTGTCACTAGAGGAAAAGAAATGCAAAATGTTGGTATCACGCTCTCCTGGTCTGTCAAAGAGCCAACTCCAGCTCCCAAGGTAATGAGAATGAAAATTCAGTACACAAGTGGCACCCATTTTTTAAATGTGGATCTTATTTTATGCATGTAATAATACAAGCATGGAGTGTCTGGTGAAATTAATAAAAGGGCAGCTGGGATAGTTTCCCAATAGCAAATTGTTCTAAATATAATAATCACTGCAATAAATAAATGAAACTAAATAAAATAAAAAAAAATAACAATAATTACAATAATCTCTGCCACTGTCAAACAAGTAGGTAACTTCTGGGGTTTTTTTTACACCTCAATATATCTTTTATTTTTAATCAACTTGGATAACAGAGTTGACTGCTTTTCTCTTGCTTCTGCATTGCGATAGGATTTCAGTTTGCATAGCAACTGGAATGACATTCCAAATGAAAAATTATAGCAAGAGTAATGACAATAATATTTTCATTACTACAGAGGCTTTAATAAACACTAGTTTTAGTTCGACAAAGCATTAACCCTAGTGAGATGCATCCCTTATAACCCAGGAGAAGTAGTACCAAAACAAATGTTGGTAAATTCAGAATATGTTCAGCTTGTTAGCTTTCCAACTCAGGAATGGAGGGGCCAGCCTCAGACTACCTGTAAACTCAGCCCTTTTGAGAAACGGCAAGAGTAAGGCACTCCTGAGAGCACACAGAGAACAGCCAAAATCCCAACAAAAAGAAATCACAGCCAAGTAAACAGAATTTAGAGATCAAAAAAGCTGAATTTATGAGGTAAAATGTGAAATCATTAGCAGACTGATAAAAACTCCACTACATCTACACGTAGTAAGCAACATTAAAATGGTTACCAGGCACAGCTAGCCTTGCACTAGCTACACAGACTGAAAGTTTAAATTTCTGAATCAAATGGTTATAAAAATTTTCTTCTGTGACAACTATGATGGTTTGAAATGTAAGAAGGGTGGAGCAAAGCTGTATTTTTCCTAAATTAGTGCAGGATTTAATATTTTTTCCTTTGACAATATTAGTGGAAAGACTTTCCACACTAATAATGACAAATGTAACTAACTGCTTCCTACCTTTGTTGGCCTTTGAGGAATAAAAAAATCTATAAAAGAAGAGAATTAAAAAGCTGTATAGAACATCAACTCTTACACTCCATGAGTTTTGCTTTGCAGAAAGGGGAAACACTGATTTTACCTCCTCTTCCTTGGGCTTCAAAATTTGCAAGCAATTGGTAACAGTGCATGAGAGGATAGGAAGGAGAACAAATTAAAAAGACAAAAGAGTGGATGTGTTCTCGGGATCTCACTCAATCTTGACTGCGCATTCTGCAATCCCAGGGTTTCATCTATGGGAATGTCAATAAGAGACCCCTGGGAAATGGTCTGACAGAGCATCCTACAGAACTGCCATGTATATGCAGAACAGACTCATTGTAAGAACAGGGTCTGAATGAATTTATGGTCAAACAAAATGAAAGCATTTTATCTGCCTCACAAAAGTCTGAAACGTGCATCAGCATGGATTATGTAATGTCTCCATTAGTGGAAACAGCTGTCTATTCTCAGTTAATCCTCATTTTATTGTCTATCTGTTCTGTTCACAGAGACCTCAGCCATGTCACCGGCAGCTTTTCTAGTACTAAGAAATGGCTGCAAACAAAGCCGGTCATGACTGCAGGTAAGAGCCACAGCAGGCTGTATTTTCAGTTGACTATAAAGAGAGAACTGTTTTTCCAAGCAGCTTTTATGAGTTTATTGTAGTTTTCTGGCAGTAATTGCTGTTGCAGCAATGTACTATAATAGATGGATCAAAGCAAGCCTCATCTCAGGCCCTGAATAAAATGATTTGGGTTTAAGCAGTTTGCATTATGTATTCATTTAATATGTTAGACTAAAGCTTTTTTTGGGGCCCTTTGTGTGCTTGCCATTAACAGCATGAAGTTGTCTTCAGGCAAGATCTGGAGCATCATGTTTCAATAACACACGAGCTACATTTTAGAGTGAGTCTTCTCACCAGCAATGAGGTACCATACACTCTGGGTGGACACGGGGCTTAGAGGTACATTTTCTTTCATGTCATCTGTGCTATCAAGCAACAATAAACCAGAATGCATCTTAGTATCACCAGCTCCATATTTACTGGTGAAAAAGTAACCCATCATCACCTTATCATGGCAGGTCAACTGGATAAGGCTGTAAACATAATGCAGTAAAGTCTGATGTGATGTCCTTCAAGCAGAGAACAATATCCAAGGGAATTCCCAAGAGCTTATAAAGCAACAGCTTATAAAATAAAAAATGTATTCAGCAAATTTGCCTCTGGCCTGCAATGTCACAAAATCTATTTCTACTGCAGATACAATGGCATCACAGCCTGAAAAGAGTGGAAATTATAAGAAAGAAAAAACAAACAGGAGAAGTGTGGTTAACCTTTGGAAATTGCTTGTCCCTGTGGCCTGTTTCTTCAAATTTGTCTTTGAAAGCAACTTATCTGTCTTCAAATTATTCTTGTCATTTCAAACAAACTATGGCAAGTGCACATTGACTAACAATCCATTCTACAGTTTCTAAGAACATATGAACAAATAAAGTTTACATACCTTTCTCACCCACAAACGGCAAGGACCAGGTAAACACATCCATGAAATTTGGAAGCCAGTAAGGATGAGGGGAGCAGTTGAACTGCCTGATATTCATAACGTTGTTCTCATATTTCAATACCGCAGCTAAAATAACAGAAAGAGTCAAAAGATGTCAGCTACATCAACAACTCACTCTCAGACCAGTAACACTGGTAGTATTCATAGCCTTCAGGGCTGCAAGACCAGCTTTCAACCACTTGATGCCACATCAGCAGCACCTGACTGCTAGTTATGATAGGATATAACCTCATAGAAGTCACAAGCCATTTCCAGTCTGGAAGCACTATCATCTGCTAGTGCTAAGATGTGTTGCTAAGTGAACTATTAACTTTTTGAGTACACATATATACAAGGCTCTGGTACCTGACACCAGAAAAGAATAACAAAGACTACCCACACGTGTTCCTTCTGTATAGTTATCAGATCTTCTCACAATCACCCTTAGGAAATAATAAATAAAAATGTTTAGCACTCATATCTTGAATGCTACTTTTTCAGTGAACATTTTCAACATATTTCATTCATGATAACATACAACAGATCATACTTTCTTCTCACATTACCCAATCCCTACAAACATGAGCCTGTCAAAATGCACAGTAATAGGATTTGTTTTGTTCCATTTAAAATTCATATACTTCTTGTCAAGAGCCTTTAATAGAAAAAGAATACATCTGCTAATATGCAGAAATACAGATACTTAGTCTATAGCTAGAACACTTCTAAAGCACCCTGTCAGTGCTAACTTGTGTTAAGGGCTTCAGGTTCCTATCTGAAACAGTATCTGAATGACTTCAACTTATTTTTCCAATACTCAGAACAAAGTAAATGAAAGCACTGCAAAATGTATCAGGAAGAAACAGCTATTTATTTCTAGAAAAGATCATGCTGTGCTCAGGCCTAGTGCCGATGAAAGTTAAATGAAAGAGGGAAAGGATGAATATTGCTTGGGTATTGCCAAGAGCACCAAGACTGCAGGCAGGAGAGAATATCAGTTCTCTCCAGGGCAACATCAATTTGTCTAGGGAGGCATAAAGTAATAATTGTTGAAAATGCAAAAGATCACATAAAATGAAGCCTAACATAAACCCAGATAACTGTCCTTATCAAAACTTGTTTTCTAAAGCATTAACTTTGCCCAATGTTAAGCTAATGCTGTTCCACAGCAAATCTAGACTTTTATGCAATTTTAACATTTTGATAGCCTTAAGTAATTACTACAGTGCTGTAGATGACTCAAACCTCTGGTAATTTACTGAGACCACATGGAAGAACACTGAATGGGGATATAGGTACTACAGCTGTTTGGATCACAGGTCTGGCTGGTGGCTTTAAAAGAAAATTCTAAGGAAGAAAAACCAAGTGCTGAATTTCTGATGTTCACTTTATGGTCTATATGCCTCACCTTGGGAAACAGTAAAGCAATTTAATCCTTTCCTTCTCTGCCCCCCTCCCCACCTGCCCAACTCTTTTACCCATCTTCTCTCAAAGATCTTAAATAATCTTCTTATAGAATCTTAATACTGTAGTTGAAGACTCAATTTGGTAACGCTATCTCTAACCTTATAAAGTGTATACTTTAATTTACAAAATATGTTCCTTAAAGTTGGTAATTTCTAGAATTATGCAGATATATTTATTTTGTACATGTGCCTATTTATGACACATGGAACCATTCATGAAATAGAAGAGCAAATATTTCTTTGTTTATGGAGAGAAAGACAATTTTGAGATGACAACCTAAAACAATAGGGACCTAAAACTATCTCCAACAGAAAGAGATTAAAGTTCTTAAAGAAGTCAACTAAAGGAGACTGCAGATGAGAGTTTTCATCAACATGGGACTAAGAATACAGCTGAAGTTTACAAAGAAAGCAAGAAGCATACATGATTATACCATCACAAATGAAACAGCAAGAATCAAAAGTATGTCAGAAATGTAACACATCAAAGACACAGATTGCAAGGCATACTGTATTTGGTCTTCCCTTTTCCACCTGTCTTTTTCATTTATACCTCCCCCCAGGAGGAACACAGTTCCAGTGACTGGTTATTATTTAACAGCCAGGGCCGGCAATGAAATTGCATGACTTCAATATGTCCAAAAACACAGGGAATGCACTGAAAGAGGTGAACAATTAACTCCAACTATTCACCTGTTTCCACTGACTGAAGTGTTTCAAACCATATTTTTTTTTATCTTTAATTATTTTTAAATGTACAACGTTGTTGCTAAAGGCCTCATGTTTTGCTGCTGCTGACAGTTCAGAAGTGACCTGGGAATTTCTGAAGCCTGCTTGCTGGTGCACACTGAAAGCAGATTGCTAACATTTACGTGAACTTCTGCCAGCTAGACACCCTTAATTTAAATAAAGCACATTTGACTCTTGCCCAATCTAGTCTCAGTTGGCAGCCATTCTGCTTTTCAGTAAAAATGGCTTAATACTGCTATTAGCAAAAAAGGGAAAACTAGTGTGAATGCTCTTAATATTTCCTTCACTTTTTTGCTTAAATTACCGAGGACACATCAAAATTCATTCTTCTATTACAGTGACACAATTGCATAATAAAAATAAATAGCTTGCGGCTTTGCAGTAAAAATGAATCAAAACCACACAGACTTAATGGATGTGAAGATTCATTCAGGAGGACTAAAACTCCAATTGATTCATTTTAGTGAGTTGAAGGAATGTAGTTTCTGTTCCTGCTATTTCTCCCATTTACCATCAAATTTCTTCTAAGTTCTGTGAAGGATGAATCTTTTACAGAACTGCTTATGTATTTAAACTTGCCTCTAAAAAAGACTGTGTTCTAAGCAAGGCAGTTGTCAAAAATGAAGTTGTATGGTTTCAGGGTTGGCTTGTTAGTTTGGCTTTTTTTTCCAAGGAAGACGATTTATTTTGAGATTACCATACAAAAAATGTTTTTACATCACCTTATTAATTTATATACCTAAATGTCTTAGAAAAGCAATTGTCAAGAATGGTATTTTAAAAGCAATTCTTCTCTGTAAGTAACGTGTGTGGTTTCCCCGTAAATGACTTTAAGAGCCACTTGAAGGAAAAGAAATAAAAGCTGTACGATAGAGTAGCATAATAACAAGTTGTTCTCAAATAACTCCATTCTTAAGAGAGTAAAGTAAGGCCAGGTTGTTACTAGAGTCACAAATACTTTTAAATTTGTAAATTACAATCTTTAATTTACAGGCGTAATGTACATCAAACATTTGACTCTAATATGATGATTTTACACAGGTCAGCTCTTTCTTAGTAGTCAAAGGGAGAAAACTTCAGCTGGATCGGGAAGAAAATGCTGCTTTTCTGAGCTTTGCTGGCCCCTCGCTTTTTTCTGTCTTATAGATCTGTATTTCCTTTGTTGGTTCAGAAAAGGTTTGGGGGTTTTACCTCTGCTTCATTCTCACCTTCACATTACTCTGATGCATAAGTAGCTACAGAAAATCTCAGTGGCCCTGATGGAACAGGAATCTTTTGAAGATTATATGACCGTAGGTCACATGGTTGCTGGTTGGGGAGATGGAACAAAGTGGGATGCATTCCTTTGGCTGTGAAACTGGTAACTGAGCAAAACCTGTCTCTCTCAAACCTTTATTTCTAACTTCTGTAGCTTGTTATGCAGCCCCTATACTTCTCATTCCAATGCTATACTCAAGACGCTAGCAGAACAAGCCACTGGTCACAGTTTTATATTCTATAATCAACAAGAAGAGCAAGAATCTTATTTTCTTACTCCTAAACAGTCACACACGTTTTAACTTCATTTTGGTACTCACTGTTGTAAATGAGTTTTAGAAGCCAATGTTTTGTAAAGTGAAGCTGTGCAGATATCCTAAATGACATTATACCTCTTTCTAGTGCTTGTAAACTGAGATATAGAATGCTGAAATCGCATTAGAATGAAATGAAACACTAATGCAGCAGGCAATGAGCATTCGTACTGTTTAGTTTTAAGCACTTAACATCAGTACCTATGGCTGTAAATACGGGTGGTGATAAATGTGCAGGTGAAAAACCTCCTTCCTTCAGTATGGTATGGAGACAGCTCTTCTGGCTCCTCAGGATAAAGCACAAGCACCTGATGCTACCCAAGACTGCCATCGCTTTGGTCTCCCTCTGTTACAGAGGAGCCTCAATCACCCCCGTGTCCTGTGTTGTACCTGTCAGAGTTGAGTGGTTATCTCAGATCCCTCTGACATAAAAAATGGCACTTGAAAAGCCTGAATGTTGGGAGCTGAATTAAGGCCTTAGGCAAAGCGAACATCATTAAGCTGTGTGCCCTATTGTTCATGCAAACACTCAAACACATCATACAACCTGCTTCAAGTGCTGCTGAATATTTTTCCAGTGCAAATTAATTGAAAGCCTGTTTGTCAGAGGCAGACAATTGAGTATGGTAGAAATACAAGCCCAGGATAAACTCCATATATTTTAAATTCCATTAAAACAACCACAAAGTAACTTCAACAACTAAGTTAACTAATTTTTTTTTTGTATTTTTTTTTCAGAATGCTCATCCTGCTTTTAGAAAATAAAAGTAGTGAAAGTTCTCTCAACTTCTCCGCATTAAACACAGAATCTCAGTTTCTGACTTGATGCCAAATTAACTTCAGTGTTAACTGTGCAACTGGGAGCAGTACTTTCTCCTCCAGCAGAGTTGCTAAGTAACCACAGCGTTTGCTGCCTGAGACAGATCAGGGATAAGGGCCAGTGAAATGCTTATGGAGTTTAAACATTTTCAAAGCAAAAAATGACTTGCGGTGCAAGATAATGAAGTAAATAATACAATAATGAAGTAGGGCTAATTGCGGTTGGAAATTCTGAAGAATTTCATTTGACATGTACAATTGTATCTTCAAAAGAAATAGCATCAAACATCTCTGCACTGGCAATGAGATGGCCTAAATATCCCAAGAGCTTCTCTTTAGAAGCTTTTGTTTCCTTGAGAAGGCCTCATCACAAAAGCAGTGATAGCGCATTCAATAGAACTGAGGGGGCAAACACAAGGTTGCACAGCTTCCCTTTCACACGAAGGGGTATTATTTCTGAAGGATCATCTTTGCCTTCCGGTACATTATTCTGCCCTTTTTCCAGTGTGAAAATAACTTTCTACCAGACCCATCTGCATCAGGTGTATTTCTCAAAATCTATCAACAGTGAACCACACGCTGATGCTTTATACACACTTGACTGGTATGCTACCTATCTGATTTGTTAACAAGCACATCGGTGTACATCCAGTCTTGATTTTTCTAGTATTCCGAATTCCCCTCTCCACAGCATATTTCCTTTGTTTCTTTCCATCATCTGCTTTTCCTTTCAGCAGCACAAGTACTTTGAAAAATGTTGGAAGGGATGTACTATTTTCTTCAGCAACTCTGGATTCTCTAGTGGTTATCTCATCACTATGAAACCTACTCGTTTAAAAATGTTCAGAATAGTCTGTCTTTAGACAGCTAGTTAAAATTGTTCACTCAGCCAAAAAGCACGCATATGCATTCATGACACCAAAGTGACAGCCAGAGACTAAAATATTAAGTATTGCAATAATTAACAAATAAATTGCATGCCTCTGTAGACCTTCTGTAAAATCTTTGCTGTTGTCGTGGCACAAACAGCATTAAAACAAGTCTTAATTAAGGCAGCAAGAGCTACTAAAAATTGAAATGTGGGAATGAAAGTTTAAACACTGTACAAGGCCAATGGGTCATACAATGCAGTACTTCTTGGTAACCTCTTACTGTTGCTGCAGAGAATTTCTCCTGGTGATGGGCATTATAGAATCAAGAGGTAAATCTCAGTTTCCTGATCAGTACAACCTTCATCTTGAAGTCACAGGTAACTATTATAATCAGCTATCAAAATCGGGAAGATTTTTCATCTTCTCCAAGAATATCTCTCTTAGAATACCACCAGTGTACCAGTATTCCTCGTAACAACATTTAATAATTAACTTATGGAATCTTTTTTCTTTATGTATTCTAATAGCATGAGTGCATAAAGGTTTGGGAAAGTTATGAAACACCAAACATAAACTTAGAAGTTGCCAAAAACGTATGCATGAATTCTTTGCCTTTGCCAGTGCTCTTCATTATAATAAATATGGAAAGCATTAATAACAATAAAGAAGAAGGAGATACTAAGCTCCCCACATCTACGTACTTTCTGAGTCTTGGAACATTCTGAAAGCATCTCTCTGCCTCCATTAACTACAGTGGGACCTCCAACTGTAATTTCTTCATTGAAAAACCCAACTTTGGCACCTGAAGTCATGCATGTGTGTGGGCTGGGGCTGTGACAGGACCAGCAGCCACTTGATGGCTGAACAACTCAAACAGACTTCAAGACGCCGTGGCCAGTAACCAGAAGGATGCAGAGAACTCCCTCCAGTGCCAGAATCCAGGGGTTCCAGCCAAAAGAGATTCCCATGGCAGATCAGAACTGTGACAGCATATGCCAAGGGTCCACAACATCACTATTTACAGCAGATTTGCTGAATGTGGTTTCGTTTGGGTATCTTGTCTATAGCTACTCCTGCTGAATTTCCATTTGCTCTAGAAATGTTCCCTGTCTGCTCTTTGTGTCAGTATCTGATTCCAGTGATATACCTCCCGCTGGGATTGAATAAACCCTTAAAGCTAGCAGCCAAGCACAGTCCTGTTGAAGTGCTCTGTAGATGTACAGGAAAGTATAGCTGCTTTAATGGATATGAGAACTACTAACCAAGGATAAAAATGAGAATTCCTAGCCCCTTGTAGATTTCTTTCCTTTTTAATAAATAAGTAAATAAATAAATAAACCTAAAAGCAACATTATTATTAAAAAAAAACCAAACAAAAAAACCCAAATCTGGAACACAGCCTTTGTGCCAGTAAGAGATGGAAACTAATGAATTTATGCAGGGTGGCTCTGGTAACTAAGTTACAACCAGAAGCATTTTAAGAACATATATTAGAAATGGAAGGCACTAGTAGGAGAGTAGCTGCCTTTCCAAAGGCTGACAGTAACCGAAAACACAATGGTTTGGTTTAAGAATCAATCAGGTTTCGCACCGATGCACAATGAGTCAGCTAGAGCAACTGCTCTGCAACACCTCTGTATGGAGGTGTCCTCCTTCACCTCCTGAAATTAGCCAGCCAGAAAGCTCTGCATTCTTTGTATCTACTGCAAATCTAGCATGTCAACAAGAGGCTTTTTTTCTTTTTTGGACTGCTTTAGGATGACAGTTTTTCCTTTCTTGAACAGGGAAGTAAATGCCCAAATGCTATCGAGATGAACATGCATGAGTAATGTGTCATGAAAAAATATGTATGATGTGCTTTAAAAGCCAAGAGCCAGTGCAGACAGTCACTTGAAATAATGCATCAGAGCTTCTAATGAGAGAAAAGGAGGCAGTTGCACTAAACAGAAATGCAATAGAAATCCACTAAAAGTCAGCTTTTAAATAAAAAAAAAATAAAATGATATGTTTAAGGAGCGGCACATTGGCACTGCTCTCCCACCACTGTGATTGTGCATCCAAATGTCACTCGTGACCACAGATGGTTATCAGCTCTCAGGAACTGGCCTTTTACCAGCAAGGACTTCCCACCAGTTTTAAGGTTTCCACAGTGGGAAACCTGAGATGAGTGAAATGACTCTGCTTTGAAACAGAGATAATAGAAAGGCAGTTCTTTTTCACCACCCAAACTTTGAGCTTTAAAAATTCAAGAATTTCGATTTTATAAATCATTACTTCACAATTAACGCTTGCCTTCATGACAAAATCCGATGCTGCTCACCCACTACATCCATGTGCATGGAACTGCCTTCATGTATTATGAAGCAAGAGGCGAATGTCACATTACTTCTACAGGCCTGTCATCAGACTGCACTCTGCCCAAAGCAGCCGACTCACGGAACACTTTTCCACCAAGACCAGTGCTACTGCCAAGAAAATTAACACATTCCTCGTTTCATCCTGCTCTTTTTGGGTTGTCCCTGTACTATTTACTTTTACAAAAATAGCTACTGACAGCTCTACTCAGATGGTTATTTTGCAGAATGTTCTTATTAATTTTTCCACAAGTTAATACGCATTTTGAGAACTACATGTACAAAACTTGTTACCTAACAGTGAATTATTTCCTCCCTGTACATACATTGAATGGCATAACAGCTTTCAGATTAGAAGTTTTATAATATGAAACAACGTCTGAGGAAGCTTTCCTTTGCAAGTTTGCAAAAAGAAATGAAGAAAAAAGCTTTTGCAGGCACGTATTCAATTTAAAAACATTTCTGCTCAGGGATTGATGTCTTTGCAATGAAACTGCTTTTCCCATTGGAAAAAAAATATATATATTTCTCGCTAAAACATACAAATAATATTAACTTTACTGGGAATGGGATGAAGTAGACATTACCAATCAATTAAAAATATTGGAGGACAGGTTTATTAGAATGTTTTACTTTCAGAAAGAGGTTTGTTTTCTTTCCAGTTCATAAAGAGATTTCAGGGAATGCAATAAATGCAGAGAAGCTGCAAGCATTCGTATTCATCGGAGCCTTTACAGAGTGACCAATGACTGCCTATTTGTACAACAGCCTTTCTTTGGCTAATGGAATTTTATGTCTTACCTAATTGCTTTCAAATGATTAATAAACAAAACATAACAGAACTCAGACAATATGTATTCCAAGCCCTACCCACTGAAGATCTATGCTTGTTAGCTGGATAGAAGGTTTGTTTGTACAAACCCCATTAGTTAGGGAGCAGAAAAGGGACCAAAATAATTATATTGAGCACTGATCTCCAAACACACCAACATCAGTGCTTCATAATATACTACTCTTTGTTAACAGAGCTGTTTTTAGTGTTGTTTCCTGTTTAACATTTACTTGACAACTTGCAGTCAAAATACAGAAATATCCTAAGGCATATTAGAATCTACAGTTATATTCAGAGGCCTACATCTGCCCGTAATAAACTCAATTAAATCTGCATTAAGTAATAAATTGAATGGTCATGAACTAATAAATAGAAAAAGGAGAGAAAAGGAAAAATAATGTAATACATTTGAGCGAAGAAGTATAGTCTACTGTATATCAATAGAAATCAAATCTTACCTTTGTTATTGTATACATCTAGATAGTTTGGTGCTGAAAAAATTGTGATTAGTGAAGGGAAGCCTGTGGTTTGGCTTTTCCTGTACATGCGATACCTAAAGGAAAGAGGAGATATTAATTACCTGTCCTCTGTTGAAACCTCACTTATCACTGACCAAATACAGTGCAAAAAACACAAGTACGTTACTACACTGGCATTCAGAAATGCCAAGACAGAAGACGTGCATATGTGCTCTTTTTAAACCAGAAAAAATAGAATTCCTGCAGATTTTTTCATTATTTCCACTGGGGTTATCTAGAAACCCACATATTAAAAAATGCAACTCTGACTGCAATTTAGCACAGCAGAAGTTAGTTTATTTGTTTGTTTTTAATTTGTTTGTGGCCCATCCCTGCACATGTGGCACCTTGGGACACTTCCAGCACTTTGTCTCTCACGGGATTAAGTGAAGACCAGCACCAGCACTCCTCCCTTCAGAAGAAAAGGCATGTTCTCCCTGAGCCTCCAGCTGCTTACACTCCTTAATGTGCAAGTGATGGCAAGGCAGGGGAGGTTGAAAGTAGAGAAAGGACTAGGAACCAGAGGGTCAGATATTTTCAGTGCTACATCTAATCTAATTGTGTCTATTAGCTAACTTATTAGTGCTTGCATGCTTTCATTACTTAAACATTCTGCATTAGGAAAAATAAAAGGCTTACTGGACCAACAGTGCAACACATAATCAGTCGAGCATTAAACCTGCAAGTAACTGAAAGCCAAATCACTAAACAGTATTTTTGTCTTAATTTAACACAAGCAACACCAAATACTTCTTGGTAGTCTTAAGCTACAAGAAGATGAAGAATGTGGAGGCCATCCACGATAGCTGCACTGAAACCATTGTAGAGACTCAGCGCAATCCTTTCAACAAAACTTTATATTTCACCCTTTATTGGAAAGCAATACAATAAAAATGAAATTTCATTACCCTTGGGTATTTCGTGCCAGTTATTTTTGGCAGAGAAATAGCTTGCTTTTAATTGCATTGAGGTTTTTAAGTATGCGATAATTCAAGCATTCAGAATAGCTTTTTATATGCATAGTGCGTATCGACCTAAATCCTACAATACCATCACTTTATCTGTTATTACTGTTCAGGTTGGGTAAAGTTTCTACCTCCAAATAAACGCAATAAACACATAATTAATTTATGCAATACACCCAAAGGTTTTTATTCAGATACCAGCCCTTCATCAAAACTTCAGAGCTATGGTACATTCAACACATTTCCATGGTGAAGTATAAAACCAGAAGGTTCAGAAATTTGACAGATTCGAGAGGGAACAGTTCTGGCCACCATGAGCCAAACTGCTTCCCTGGCATCATGGCAGTCTGTGTCAGCCACATTTGAAAACATTATTTTGCTAAGCTGAATTGATTTTCCCTCCCAAATTTGGCATCATTTCTGATCATTTTATGCCACTTAAAATCACTCAGGGTAAGTGGAATAAACAAGGATTCATTAAGACATGTAGCTTGGTAGTAATCACGTGAGAGACTGCACATTCTAATGCCAGTGCATGCTTTTGTATCATTAATAAAAAGCAAATTTACATTGCAGGAGCTCTTAAGTTTCGCAGTTCTCTCTCACTCAGTTATTCTTCCCTGCCCTGCTTAGTTTCTCCCGGTGCCCTCTCCATGCACACTTACCCAGCATCCTGGGCTTCATGAGCTCGGAGTATAGATAACAAGTTATTGTGCTGTAGGAATTCACACACAGCAGGGTAACTGTTGGAAGAAAATAATAGCACCTGTTATGGTATTACCAGAAGCACCACACTTAGCTCTAGCTTTCAAAAAATCATCCAATATGCATCATTCATGAAATCAGTCCTGCTTTGCTGGCACATTTCAGCAGAGACAACACTTGAAGCAGCACTTTCTTCTCCCATCCCATAATTGCACAGAGTGGAAACACTGGAAATCTGCAATTTACTACATAACAACCATGATGCAGCCTGTCAGAAAGTTGTTTCTTATACTGTACTTTTAGATTCAATGAGCTCAGAACAAGAAAAAAGCAATAAAATGGTTGCTTGCAGCACAAAACCTTGTCCCCTAACTGCAGTAAGCGCAGGCTGCTTACAGACACCAAGTAATAAGGTAGAAGAGAGAAGGAGAAACAAAGAAGAAAGGCAAAACAGTCTCCAAATTACATTTGTGATCTTACGAATGTCACATCTCTGATAAACAAGAACTTTCCCCTTAGCAACTGAAAATATGGATTGCATGACTTCTGAACACCCCCAAAGCACACTCATTGAATGTACTTCTACAAGACCTATTCTACCATATGAAGAGAAAATCACTAGATGAAAATGGTTCATATCCCTCTGTCATGATATTTTTCCTGCACATGAATTTTGCTGCTTTCAAATGGTGGAGCCCTTCACCACCACCTCAGTGTCATGAAACCCATTCTTACTGTTACAGACACTCAACAAGAATGAACAAAAGCAACCTGTATGCAGTTTTGTCAGTACAAGTGTGAAACAACCATATTTTTAGAGAAAAGTTTTTAGAAATTATAGCCAAATACATGTTAACAGAACTTGAAATTACTCCATACTGCTAGTTTCTAAGTCAAGCTGTTTATTGTTGTAACAGAAGTTTTCTTGCTTTTAAACCAACGATGATTCTCCAGGTGTGTATTAAATGACAGCCAGCATGAAGGCCATCGACCACTTAAATACAGCAAGCAGAACACCACCTATCCTTAGTAAGTTAATGTAGAACTGACCTGGCTTCCTCTGTCAAAAGCCAACAAAAGAAAGAGCAAAACACAATTAAGAATGTGCTTATATGAGTGTAAAGGTGAAGAAGAAATGGAGTAAAACCAACTCTTCACACATCTGACAAAACCTTATCAGACCCCTTAAATACATGCAAGGGCTGGGAAAGACTGTTTAACCAGATGGCAGATATGGAAGCTCTTCTCTTTTTCCTCTCATCAAGTAAATACTATGCAATTTGTTTTGCTTTACGCGGATTTATTTCTCACCCTTGAAACCAAGAGATCATTGAGCTGACTGCTTTCTCTTTCGTGATCCCTCATCCTGGCAGGGAAGTAAGCACCCCATGAGTTAGCAGACGGCCCTGCTCCAGGTCCCTCTGCCCGGTGATCCTCCTCCTGACAGGCACTTTCAGATTTCACCTTCCTCACTCCAGCATGGTACTGGCCTCACTTTCACAGAAGCTTAAAGAAGTTGCATTTAGAACATTTAACCTGGGAATAAAGCAAGTGTTGCCACCTCCTGTCACTGACTTCTGTTTAATTAATGCTCTAAAAAATACAAAATCCCATAATAAACAGATGACAGGGTTGGTATGCTGTGCTGTCCTGATGCCACTTATGGCCCTCTAGCACCAGCAGACTGAGACGTCTGTGTAATCAAGGCCAGACATTCTTCCAGCTTGCCTTTACCAGAACCTCCTGAAGGAGAAGCACAGCCTTCTGTCTCAGGGGAGGCCTTCTGAATGTGGCCTGTCCCACAGCAGAACCTCAGCTATGACTGGGAGATGCATCCAGCAGATCTTTTCCTGGATTTGATTCCCAGGATGAGGATCACAGATGTTACAGCTCTCTCTTCCCACTTCTGGGTAAGCTGGAGAGCAACAATCAGAAGTCATACTTAAAGAAATAAAAATCAAAACAACTGACTAATGGTGTAAACTTCAGAAAACAGCCCTGAAATTCTACCTCATGGCTAAAGAAAAAGCAGAACAGATTCTGAATTAACATCCATTCACAATGCTATTTTTCAATATTAATTCAGTGATTCCTGTAGTTCAAATAATAGAGCAGGCAGAAAGGTTTATAAAAGGAAATACAAAGAGCTGGGGAAGACACAAAGGCATCTCTACAATCACTTTTGTGGTGGTTCTGTGGCACTACAGGATCAGCGTGCCTGTAAACAACACAAACCAACCTGTAGAGTCCCTACATCTCTGTGTGTAACTTACAATCAGGTATCGCTGGTGGATAGTTAGCTGGATTTGAGCCAGTAACGTGCCCTTGCAGTCCAGAAAACCAACATATCCTGGGCTGCATCAAAAGAAGTGTGGCTAGATAGTGTATGTTCTCAGGTATGGCATTTGGAATCACTGAAAAAATCCCTGAAATTATAAAATAACTTAAAATCCCAAATTAGATGGGGGTACAGTTTTGGCAACAGCAGTCACCTCGAAAGTTGACAGGCTGCCATTCAAACCAGTAGCAAATGACACAACTAATTTGCATACATTTCTTTTCATAATTAACTGAGACTAAATGTAGGCTTATGGTACATTTTGTTTGGAAATTTTTACATTACCTACTGAAAACTGGAGTCTGTAATGAAATATCTGACAGACAACTGATTATGTTCATTATCAGCATGGCTGCTCAAAACGTCTAGTTTAATACATCTTTTTCCAAGGTATTCTTTTCACGCAGGGTTAAGTACTGCTTTTAAAGGAGATACAGTGAGGTGGTAAAAAAAAAATAAATGCTTCCAAATGGACATGATAGCTACTTCTTTCCATTTCAAAGTAGAAAAGTTTTTCCTTTATCTTATTCATCCATGGAAAATAGACTTGTATTAGTAGGATTTGGATCTTATTCAGATTCTACACAGCCCATTACCAAGAAAAGGCGAAGAGGCCAAGTAGAGCTCCAGGCAGATATAAGAAAATTTGACTGTCATATTTTCTTCTAGGTAAATAGCATGGCAGCCGCAGTGAAAAAACAATCTGAATACCAAACCACTACCCCACAAGTAGCCTACCTGAATATTTAAGTTCAAAAACCACAAGGCAACTCTCAAAGGTTCTTTTTCCCTTTAGCTATTTGTTGAACTGGCTGTTGGGGAGAAGCAAAGTTTTCAGCTTTATGTAGATGTTATTTATGCTGTACTGGTTCTGACAATACAGGACTTCAACTGACAGCACTTTGTTCATGTCCCACCCAAAGGTGACTTCATCTTAAACATTATTCGACACAAATTTATGAATACAGAAATTATCTAGGGAAGTAAATCCACAGGTATAGAACCAGAAATCCCAAAGCTATGGGCCTTGGAGGAAAAGATGTTTCAGCAAGCCCTGCAAATGACCAAACAACCAAAGATTATGTCACAGCTTACCAGAAACAAGCTTTTTACTGAAATTTCCACTTGGATTTTTCCCCCCTCAAATCCATATAATGAAAATCAATAGATTTAAAAGTATTTCTAATCAAAACAGTCATCTTGTAAGCTAATTCTCAAATTGTTTTTGTGAGTGCTACCCTTCCAGAAACGCTCTCCTCCTCGCCCTGCTTTGCAGAGCCCAGACTTTAATTCAGATGAGCCAGAAATAAAACAGTTGGCCAAGAGGGAAAACAAACAAACAGAACTCCCCCCCTCCCCCCACGCAACAGGCTTTTCCAGAACAACCTACCGCTCTGCCTGCGCCTCATGTGTCATGCTGAATCACAGAAGAGCAGTGACTCACAGAGAAAACAAAATATCCTACTGCTAAACTAGAGATGTTATTCTCCATGGAGTATGTGACTGTGATATATCCCCCCTCAGCATCCCTTCTTCATTAAAATGCCTCATGAATATTTTACTAGTTCTGAGGTATCTTTTGCATGATCAATGATTTCTTCTGCACGGTTTTGAAACAGAAACAATACTTAGCTAACATGAACCGAAAGAGTAGATATTTTTACACTGATCTTCCAACAATTCATCTAGCAATATTCCTACACATTTAAACAACAGCCACAGACACGTTGGGAGCATGGTTGTTCTTTGTTTTGCATTTATAGGATACCTTGAAGACACAAACTCTTCTGGAAGTCCTTCAAAGCTACCAAAAATACCTGCAACTATGTAAAAATAACAGCTTCCATCTCATCCTCTTTTAGAACTCCCCAAATAACAGCACACGATCCTACAATCCAGGAGCCCAGCCACCTCCACCTCCTGCCTGGACTGACAGGTCATTTCCTAGCAGACATAACTTGAAAATTTCAGCCAAATGCAGCTATTCCTCAGCTAGATCTACAGTTCAAGGAAATGCAAAGACAGAACTAAAGAACCTATGTGACATGGACAGGGCAGAAAATGAGTCACACACACTTGATAACTAGGCTTTAAATATGTTTTGAAATGCTTTTGTCACAAAAACAACAACCAAAGGAAAAAAAAAGGGGGATGGCGGGTATTTACAAATACTGATGCTCTAAATGGTAGGAGGAAATGACAAAATAAACCAATGCTGTTGGCTTGCTGCACCCTATGCTCGCCCCCAGATGACTTTTCAGAAGCTGGAGAAGCAGACATAGCAGGACAACAGCAGAACAATCTGGAAACTTTTCCAATCTTCAGTCTAACTCATCTCTAGTCCCCTTATGTGCACTTGGATAGACACAACTTGGACAGGCGAGCACTGTCATAGTATCATCTCTGGCCTGACAATTTTATACATCCACAAATTGTACATATCTTCCCCACAGTCATTCTTTTTAAAATTGGTCTTGTTCCCAGATCTGATGGTGCACATGAGCAGTGGACCAATACAACTGAACAGATATAAATAGGTCAACAAAAACTTTCTGGCCTTGGAGATGGAAGAATGAGAAGGTGGTGAAAATGTTTAAAATGATGCTACTGCACCCGCACATGCATGTAACTATGCCTCATACTGCATAGTGAAACACAGTACAATCTTCAATAGCTTTTTAGCACACATTTATTGAGACTTTGTTACTCATGAACTTAACTAACCTGTGAAGTAAACCACTGAAACGCGCTGGCAGGGCTGAAATTATTATCCTACCCTGAGCATCTCTAAGGCCAAGTCACCTTACTTTTGCCCAAGGCTAGCAAATGAAGCTCTTTCAGGAGTCTCTGCTGCTGCTTTGCTACATCTCTGCCTTCCCTTTTTGTTACTTTGAAAAAAAATGCCACAACAGCCAGCCAGCCTTACAAATCTCTGCACTCCCTAAGATCTACTAACAAGCTTACTAACAAAACCCAGGAAGCTTGAGCACAGTGCCTGCAAAAAATTCCCCACTATTTGCTCTAGTTCTGTGGCCATCCACTGATGTGGGCCAAGCTCATGTTACTCTTGTGTTCTTGCTAATATTAAATAACCAAATATTATGCACAAATAATTCCAGAAAGTGAGCAATTAGCTTGTATGCATGCTTTTTCCTGATAGGCAGCCTTTTCCACAGGGCAAGGCACAGTTAATTACCCTAGCAGCATAACTGGACTCCTGAAGTTCTACACCAGAGCTTTGACACAATGGAAATTAAGCAAGCTGGGCTTGGATCCAGTTGCAATTTTCACAGTTAAGACTTCATATACAAATAGCAACTTTGAATAAATGTGATGAAAGAACATTTTAATTCTTCATCCATCTCATAAATCTTATGGGAATAATGATGCTCCCATTCCAAGTGTGGCTTAGAAGCGACACTTTTTTTTGCCTCCTACCTCGAACATTATCTAAACCACTTACTGGCTGTCTGTCCTTAAATTAGTGTTTCTGAGTGAGAAAAAAGTCCAGCTGACTTCAAGCTTTCTGCTCATTGAAAGGAGCCATTCTCAGGTTAGTAGCGTCTTGCCAAGGTAGATGCATTTTTAACAAAAAAAGCCTGAGAGTTACTGTACCACAAGTCCATGAAATAACTATTATGGGTCATTGACAAGACCAGTACAAACAGCTTAGCAGAAATAAACACGCTACATAAATCCAAAGCAAAACTACATAATCTGATAAACAAAGTAAACTTCATTATTGGGGGATCAGCTGAAAAATCTGGGGGGAAAAAACAAAAACACCACAGGAAAAACAATTCCCTTGTTTGTAACATTCCCTGAATAAAATATTGTATTCTATGCGTTAGGATGCAATAGTCTCAGGAAAGGGAAGTGAAATCTCATAGCTGTTGCTCTTGGTGTAGTTCAAAGTACAGGGAAATCAAACAAATTTCCAAAAAGTTGCTTGATTACCACAGCTATTTTTCACTCCAGCACTGTGCTACTGCTATTTCCCAGGCCCCACAAATACTGATAACCTACAGTGCGAAATGCTGTAGGACACAGAAGATAATAAATGTTCACGTATAGCACCCTTGAAAATTGAGTTGATTTTCCTTTACATCTCTAAATTACAGGTTACATCTGCGATTTCCAGAACAGATTTTACAGTGCTACCCATACTCAGTTTAAGAATTGTGACACAAAAGGCAACTTCTTGCAGAAAAAGCTTGATCAGTTTGAAATTCAATGGGCTGTGAGTGATCACCTAATAGATGTAGTGAAAAGCTTGTCAGACTACTATAAACAACATTCTTTATACTTTCTCACATACATTTAGCTCATACAAATGGCTCAACGTTTCTCAAATGAGTTTTGGATGAATAGAGAAGATTTAATGTACTCCTGAGCTGGAAAGCCCAGTTAATGTTGCATGTACACAGCTGGAAGGCTGCTTTACTGTTAAACACATCTTTCTCATAGCTTCTGTTATAGGAAATAACTATAGAAACACTTAAGTGTCAAGTTGGAACTTGCCAGGATAATGAACACATCTGATAAAGCAGAAACTATTTATCACAGATATTTCCTGCAATTAAGAGATCTTAATCATCTAGAAATCATTTTCCTGGCATGTGTCTGGCATCTTCCTGACGCTGATACAAAATGCCCACCACTGTCTTGTCTTTTAACTTAAAATTCTGGAAATGACTAACTGCTTCTTTGACGAATTAAACTAAAGTCTATTCTATCAACAGACAGTCTTGAGGAAGGACAGCCTAATTAAGTCATTGCTTCACATCCTAGCTGGCTGCTTTGGAAACTATCCTTCTCTTGGGATGAAGCTAGAAAAGACAAGGGAAGCTGGGTGATGCACCTGCTATCATGGATGTGTTCTTTTTTGGTGGTGTTTTTTTGCTTTTCTTTCACCTCCAACCCCCCAGGAATTGTAATTTAGTAAACAATGAAAGAAATTCTGAGCAATTACATACTTATTTTAAGAGTAACACTTGCTTGTAAATAATCTCAGGCAAAGGTGATTCCAAGTTGGCCATCTGCTAGAGTCACTATACAGCTCCATTTCCCCACCTCATTCCTCCCCCATTATCTCACAAGTAGGAATCTTGCAAATATTTCATCTTTTCCTGAATATGCATATATGTGAATATATCCTGATTACGAAAGAGTGCACAGACTAGATCTGAGATTTAACATTATCAGGAGAAAAACTGATGCATATTATTGGGGAATTTCATGGTAATCTTGAGAAATAGAGCTCTGGAAAACCCTAAAATTTAAAGGATAAGAGTACAAACAAGCATCTAAGTACAAAGCATGTCCGCAAGGTTTTCTACCCTTTTTAAGAGAGGTTCATGAAAGGAAACTGCTATTACTCATTGTTTGTAGGAATGGTGCCTGGAACTCCTAGGAATTCATCAGCATTCAGTGTTGTTCAAAGGAAGAGGAATGATTGTAGCCCTTGGAGTCATAAGCCTATTTCTTCACAGATCAATTGTTTGCAACAGTTTGACACCTTCTTTCATAATGAGACCAAACACACATATTGAGCACATTCCAGACTGTATTGATCTGAAGGCTGTGGTATTACTTATCCACAAAAGGTGCGTGCTGACAGCACAGGCTGCAGCACAAACTGCTTTGTTCTCAGTCCATCCCATGCTGGAGCAATTACAGCTCAAAGAAAGGGCTAGGAAGACTAATTTCTCAAAGTCAAACCATCATTTACCTTTCTGTTAACGCTGCCAACTAGAATGTTGATTCTAGCACCTCTGTCTCCCAGTTACTGGTAGAAGCCACTGATTAATTCTTGACGTTTCATTAAAGAGTTCAGGGTCAGTTACATTTTGGGTGAGGTTTTCTAAGACAATTTAAAAAGCCGGATTCTTCACTCCTGCTGAGCTCTTCTGGAAAACTTAAGACTTGTACATCCCTTCACTGGATACACTTCTCATTCTGTCACTCATCCTCCCGATTCTGCTAGTTCCACTGCCCTATCCTCCTTATAAGCTTGTCTGAATCACCATAACAACAAAAAACAGAGACAAGTTCCTCAAAATCCCCATAGTGTACAATGTAATCACCACTCCTTTCATAAGGTAACACAGACCCTTCCTACTCTGAAAAGAGAAAGAAAGCAAGAAGGAAAGCAGCACCTGGTAGGTTCTTCACCACTAGCTCAAGCAAACCTACCGGGCGTCCTCTGCCTCGTGGCCACAGGACTCTAGAAATCAAGAAACCTGCCACTGGCAATGGAGAAAGGCCAGAGCCACCTTCCTATTAGACACTTATTTCCTAACTTACAAGAACAAAAAGAAGCTCAATACACAGGTGAATAAAAATAAATCATTTAGGTTTTCCCAGTTGTGGGGAAAAGGCAAGATTAATAAACCAAGGATAAAATTACCCGAAAGCAAGGCAAGCCTACAGAAAGAAGTGCCCACCGTCTTCTCAACCCAGTTATCAAAGAAGTGTCACAAACATCAAGCAAACATTTATATCTCTGAAATAGAATGAAATCACAAACAGAAATACATGCAATCGAAGTAATGATCACCTGTAGAAGTATGAGCATCCCCTGACTGTGTTGTGAGTGAAGTGTTCCTGAGTCTTCTCATTTCCAAAGTCCTCTAATGGATCTGACCAGAGGATGTCACACATAGGTCCATATGCAGGTGGTTCCTTGAATCGATCTAACTAAGGAAAATAGGAGAGAAAGAAATACTAACTTCTTTCAACTACGTATCACAAAAACATTGATGAAAAGTTGTTATTTTTCATTCCATAGGTTGCCAAATGAACACCTCAAACAAACTGTTTTACAGCTTTGGGATGCTCTCAGCTTTAAAGCAATTGGATTTTGTGAATTTTTGAATTAAAATGCTTCTTGCTAACACTGATGAAGAGAAATAATAGAGATAACAAAAACATGAAACACTGTATGTGAATTTTGTATGGGATTTTTAATTAATTTTTTTTTACTGTTTTTTACAGGTTGTTCCACTAGCAAATAAGGACAGTATTCCTGTGTTGTGTGATTTTTCAGATATCACAGCACTTGATTCATGTGCGGCATTTCAAGAACAAGGTACAACAGATATTTCAAAGCAAATTCCCATTTTGATTTCAATATATTTTGAGGGGGAAAAAAAATTGAACAACCCCAACAATATTTAAGTACCAAGACAATATTCACACCATAGCACCAGAACAGGCTGCTCTGGGAGGTTATGGATTCTGCTTCTCTGGAGATATTCAAGACACACATGGATGCCATCCTGTGCAGCCTGCTGTAGGGGGCCAGCTTTGCAGAGGGAATGGACTTGATGATCTCTGGAGGTCCCTTTCAGCTCCTACAATTCTGTGATCCTGTGACTCGCTACATTATAAAACCCTGCTATATTTCTATTCCTCCCATAACCCCACTCCTAATTAAATAGCTAAAAATTTGTTTCTGTTTGATCTCTGGTACTAAAAACTACAATTATACAGAATCATGCTGTAAGATTACAACGTAGGGAAATATTAAAAAGCAGTATTCCTCTTACCAGGCTACAAATTAACCTCAGAATACAATTCATCTTGTAGTGTCTATAAAAGTCAAAAGTATATACCCATATTTCTTTTTAGCAATATCAACTGAGATCTCTTTTTCCAAAACATCTGAATAAAAAATCCTTGAAAACATTCAACAACATGAGTATGTAAAGAAACCATTTCACAGCATCTACATGGAGCTCAGTAAGTACAGTATCACATCTTCTGTTACATGCTTTAAGTATCATGAATTTTTTTCTACAACTGTCTTTTACCCTTCTCTCCAAGAAAATGCAGAATGCCCGTTATGTTGCAAGGAATCATCAGGTAGTATGTTTACAATGTGCTAACAGATCTCTCTTACACAAAACTAATGCTGTGTGTTCATTTGCTCCTCAGTACTTACTCACCTAACAATTATTTTTTCAGAACACAAAGATGATAAATCCTGTGTCTTACTGGATGTTGGAGATTTCTTCACCTCAATAAAACAACATAGCACTAATTACAGCAATTCCTTTTATGCTCTATTTAAAAGGACCTTTAAAAGGTGATAAGGTTGATGTGAATGTCAAAACGACATAAAAGCATCTTACATGAAAGAAAGCAAGAAATGATTCACATTCTGTTTGTCAGTGATTAACTGCTCACTCATTAGACCTGAGCGCTACTCATACTTACTTTTCTGATGTCATCTAGGGTGTTGATCTCTGGAGACAAGCCACCGTGTACACACAGGAACTGTTGGTTCATCAGAGCAGCCAAGGGAAGGCAGTCGAAGGCATCCATGCAGGCATCATATACTCGTTCTGAATATTTGATTTTACCTTTTAAAGATCAAAATGATAACAGAAAGTACCATCAACACTCAAAAGGAAAACAGAAATTAGGATGCTCCTTAGTACCTTGATCTTGCTGTCACAACTCTCCTGTACTGAGGACTGCATCAAAGCTTGCTTTGCATTTAAAAAATATATCTTTAGGGTTATTGTTCTCAACTGGTGAAAAAGTTCTTTATTCTCCAGTTAAGGTGAAAAGTTCTGCAACTATATTTCTGAAAAAAACTGCAAATAAACGATTTTATATCCTATTACTGTCTGCCATGAAATCCATACAGAAAGCCTTAATAAAGTTTGCTGAATGGTAATCAGCTACTACATTTTCACTCAAAGTAATCAGAAGCTCAGTCCCTTATAATTAATTATCTACAGAAATACCATTATGAAATGAATGGGGTGGTACAATGAAGCTGAAATGTTAATTTTCCAATACAGATATTAAAGCCAGCAAACCATGAAGCCTTCAAGCCAATTAACATTTCCTTTATACTCACTGCTAAGCAGGCAACACAGACTTATGGCAATAGCTTCAGTTTACAATCTCAGAAAAAAAAAGTTTGATTATGCAAGTAAAGGTCTACATCTAATGAGCTTTTGTGTGTCACTGCATCCCTGCTTGCAACAAAGAAAAGAATTCCCTCAAAAAGAGTGTCAGCCTACTTACAAGGTAAATGTGAACATGCCACATTTCTAAGCATTAGCTCTGAGTCTAATCCCCTCTCTCCACAACTGAAACACCCTCCCCAAGCCCTACAGGACGACTGCCCTCTCAGGGAGCATGGATGACACATTAACATTACATAATGTGAACATTAAAAGTGCCTTAAAAATTACTGATACAAAGCATATATCAAATACAAACCAAATAACTGAAGCTGTTGAACAGGGAGTCAAGAAAACTTAGAAGGTACACTTACATTCTTGCTTAAATGTGAAATACTCTGTTAAATGTCTACATTCATGATTCCCACGAAGTAAAAACAGTGTTTTGGGGTAAAGGATTTTCAAGGCCCACAAGTACAGCACACACTGAAAAGACAGAGAAAAAGAATTCATAAACCGTTATGAAATTCAGTCACTTTTCTCCCCCCCGCACTTGGTTGGAAACACAAAGAGAAGCAAATCCAGACTGTCAGTAGTCTGTAACACAGTTGCACACACTGGGTAAATCCCTGCCTTGATGGCTTTCAAGAAGCAGTGTGGTGCATCCCTGAAATAACACCAGTGTGCTCCACCTGGAAGGTCAGACCAAAATCCGCACTGGAAACAATTTCACAGGAAGATCAGCATTTCCTGACTGAAGAAAGAGTTGCCATAGAACAATTTAACCTGCACTTCAGGAAATACCTTAGCTTCCAGTACTATGCTATTTCTATGTTACCCTTTGTAACGAGCATTAGCTTATTATTCACTCAACAATGTCCAGTGCGAGTGACTGAGAAAAGAATCCACCAAGGCCTTGCTTTAAAATGAAGTTACTCCAAAGCTTCAGAAAAGCCTTTTGTTTAAACCAGAAGATTTCTATTTGAGAGAATAATTCTTCTAATAACGGTTTTAAAACAAGATATAGCTCAGAGGAGCTAGTATCTGCTCAGACCTCCCACGACCATCTGAATAAAATAGCTGTGTTGAGCCAAAACTGGCATGGCAATGTAGCTCTTAACAGATGAGCAAACTTGCAACCTTTGTGGAATATTTATCACGTGCACATGATGGCCCCAGCTTCCAGGAGAGCTGATGGAAGTACGACCATCCTATCTCACCCCAGGAGGTTCACTGTTCAGTCTTCCCAATGCTGCCAAGGCAAGCAGCTCGCTGCTGGGAAGCTGGGGCTGTTTAGTCTGGAGAAAAGAAGGATGAGGGGAGACCTTATTGCTCTCTTCCAGTATCTGAAAGGTGCTTACAGTGAGAGCGGGGCAGGTCTCTTCTCACTGGTGACAAGTGACATGATGAGGGGAAATGGCCTAAAGTTGCACCAAGGTAAGTTGAGGTTGGAAAGAAGTGTTAGGAAACACTTCTTTACAGAAAGGGTAGTTAAGCACTGGAATAGGCTCCCCAGGGAGGTGGTTGAGTCATGGTCCCTGGATGTGTTTAGGAGCAGTTTGGATGTGGTGCTCAGGGACACGATTTAGCAGAGTGTTGTTAGAGTTAGGGTACTATGGTTAGGCTGTGGTTGGTACTGATGATCTTTAAGGTCTTTTCCAACCTGAGTAATTCTATGATTCTGCGATTCTGTCCACTCACTGCAGATTTGTTGCACGAGAAATAAAAGTTATCTTTTGCGTTTGCAGCTATCCACTAATACCATCCCACCTCATTCTGCTGGGGGAATTTATTTACCTTAATAACCAACAGCTTGGAAACTCAATGTACTTCTAATAGTGGTTTCTGCATAGCACAGAACCATCACTTTTGTCAGTTCAATGCCTTTAAATTTGTACAGTATGAATTCTCTTCTACAATTCAGAATGTCTTGATAAAAAGAAACAGAAAATTTATGGTAATCATATCTGAACATTTCGATTTCTGCTCTCATTTGCTAAACAGTCATCATCTCATACAAAAAAGAATGAAACATTTTTATATTTGCGCTAAGACTCACACTCTACAGATAATTATATAGCAGCAGGAGTTTTACAATACTGCACTTTATGTTGAATTTATTACGCGTAAACTTCTAGATACTGACAGGACTTCCTAATTTGCTTGTTTATTCAGAGGCTTTATAGGCAAGTTAAGGAGTAGTGAAGTTACAGGCAGGACTTGAAAAATCAGTCTTCCCATTTGGGAAAACAAGGAAGAATCTCTCCTGAGCTCACATCACTTTCTCCCTCCAATGGGACCTACTGCCACACCAGGCAGTGAGAAGAGATGGCCCAATACCAGGAACACCGCTGTGACATCATCCAGATGGAAATTAGAACATTAAGTCATGGGAGTTAATGGCCTCAAGGTGCACCAGGGGAGGTTTATACTGCTTGTTAGGAAGAATTTTGTCACTTAAAGGGTGGTTGAGTAGTGGAATGTGCTGCCCAGGTCAGTGGTAGAGCCCCTGTCCCAGGAGATACTTAAGAGATGCATGAGCCATGTCCTTTAGAGCCATGCCAAGTGGTGGGGTTCAGTAGGTGTTGAACTTGTTGTTGGCTGGACTTTATGATCATGAAGATCTTTTCCAACCTACACTGTGGCCCAAAACAATGAGGAAGAGCATCCCTAGGGAAGGTTTTCGGAAGCTTGTACAGGGAGAAAAGACTTGGCTTTGAGGCTTTCACTTTGCTGGGGAAGGAAGCCTGGACTCCTCCAAGCCACCAGCAGAATTCTCTAAAACTGATAATAACTGTTAGGTCTCATCATTATTCCAAAGACTCTGGAACACTCAAGTTCTTTTAACTTATTGCTTAATGCAAAAAATTGATGTAAATGCTGTGAGACAAGATGACTAAAATGATGCTCCCATTCATACATGAAGAGTTCCAACTTTTTAGAAGTTATATTGAAGCTACCCTAAAGCTTCTAGTTCTGCCAAAATCACTTTATAATTTGGGAAAGTACAATGAGTAGTGGAAAGATGAAGTGCTTTGTTAAGAAATAGAGTGGCATAGATTTTCTTTTAAAGCTTTACATTCTCATAAAGCCCCAGAAAGATTGAAGCGCGCACAAGATACTTAAAATACCATCCAGGTCTAGAAAGCAAGGCAAATAAGGAAAACAACATTTTATCTTTTACTTTTTTGTGTGCATTTGTTACTTGCTAACGCATAGAACACTTAAACTTGCTTAATCATACTCTTATTCTTCTATGTTTCCTTTGAAGCATTTAAGAGAACCAGACAGAAAAAGGGAAATCAAGGCAGCACATTCTGCATTTCCAAACCACTATTCAAGTAACATAATCCCAACATGAACAGTTTGTGTAGTTTTCAGTGCTGTCATATTTAAGTCTTATTGTTTAGATAGTTCCTTTATTTTTTTCTCTTTTCTGTTTTTAAGTCCAGTAACAAGCTATTGTAATAAACAAGAACTAATTAGCAGATTGTTATTTCAAACTAAACAAATACGAGGTGGCATCTTCATCATCAGGAAGGAAAGGTCTGTGCAATTAAGTTCTGTGTAAGCCAGAGATGTGCATTTTCAAATTGGACAAGGGATTTGTGTTTCTTACACTTTGATACCTCCCCACCTTCTGAACCAGGAAAACAAAGACCCCTAAACTCTAGCATGAAACTCATATTAAGTTAAGATGAAAAACAGTCACCACTGCTGCTAATGATAGCAGAGTCCTATGCCTCATGTATGCTCCTTTGTCAAGAATGCATAGCCAGCCCTGTGAAAGCTGAAGATCACTATTAGCTCTGTGGTTCTATATGAGTAACAGAAAATGAACTCTCCAGAAATGACTGATGCCACTGTGCACTCCCCCAGCAGACGAAGTTCAGTGTGAATAAACATAAGGTAATATAATATATTAAGCCATGCATTACAAAGGTCTCTACTGCTCTGTGAACTGTGGTGTAACGTTTAGCACAGCTCCTTCACTCACACACACTCTAAATACAAAAAATGCACACTTTAAATGCACTGCAACGATTATACCATTGCAGGAGCTAGTACAGATTCAGGTTTCTAAAACTGAATAATTAATGGAAACTACATAAATTTTTGCACACTTAATTGCATTTGCACTACTAGTACAACCATTTCAGAGACACAGATGCATCGCATCTAGAGCCAAAACAATCCAGTGATGCAAATCCTTTTCTGAGCTCCCATTTCTTGAGCACAGGGAAAGAAAGCACTACACGCCGCAGAAAATAAGAAATGATAGCACTGACTTCACTGCAACCAGCTTTGCATTTTATTTCCCACTCTTCCTCTTTTTTTCTCCAGCTTTCAGGGCATAAATGATGATCTCTTCTCTTAAGGCTCAGCTGGTAAACAGACAGTACGGCAGTATAACCAGATCTTCAATATCAACCTACAGACAGTCTTTATGCCAGTGCAACACGCTTTTCTAATTGATGTAAGATCAGATAGTGAAATTCTTCATAATTGCTGCAAACAGCTCGCTTTTTTCTTGCTAGAAATATGACAAAAGCAGTTTCTCCATTTTGCAGCTTCAGTCTCTGTGTTTGGGAAATGAAGAAGTCTGCACATCTCTAGTTTTGTTCATTTTGTTTTGTTAACTAATCTCAACTGTCTGCCCTGTCAAAACTGATCAGAATGCATCTCATGATACTCAGTTCAAATTTAAGCCTATGTGTTTTTATGTGGGATTGGGCAGGAAGAGAATTCCAACAGTTAATATTAATGCGTAACATTAATGCATTATATTTGGTATTTACTGTGGTGGTCGTTTTTCAGACATCAATGAAAAGCAGTCTACATGCATACTCTACCCTGCATCAGTCACATCTGACTTCTGAAATGCCTTCAGACTCAGGTAAAGATCAGACATTCTTCCTTACTACTTATTCCAGCATACCCACATATAAGCTAACTATGCTTTGGATTTAGAAATAAAAATAATATAAAAATTGTTATAAAAGATTTATTTTATCCATGACCATAAACAAGTCTGAAAAGGAAAGCCAAAAGGTTTCTCCTCCATAGTCAAAACCCTGGAACAGTGCACAAGCACAGTCTGGAAAGGTTATCAGCTACAGAGCTGAGGAAACAAGTGTACCACATCAGATACTGCAGCTTGCAGAAGTCTGTTATTCTAAGTGAAGAAATGCTCAGCTCTGCCAAAAGACCAAGTGGAAAAGACAGCACAGCTAAGGGATAAAGATTTGGTCCGTGCCAAGAAAGCTCCTCTCATTCTAGTTAGAGTTTTGCTTTTATTTTTCTTTTTTTGTTTTTCTTTTTTGGTAGCCATCAAAATTTCTTTACTAGTCTCTCCCCCTGCAACAACTTGCTTAGAAGTAATTGAACAGGCTAAAATGCTCTCTTCAAGCAATGCTGCTAACTCTGCCTGGTAAAAACAGAGCACGTGCATGAACGATTGAACCCTTGGATCAAAAGCTCTGTGGGGCAAGAACTGTCATTTCTGATGAGTGCCTTACGCAAACACTTCTCTCTTTTTCCCTGTGCATTATCAAATGCCTTCCACCTACCTTACGCAATTTCTTCTTCTGTTCTTCATGATAATAGCTTGCATTATATAGCACCTTTCATCCAGAAGAATCCCAAATGCTTTCCAGCCCACAGACAAGGATTATCTCGCCCACTGCCAGAACTCAGCTAGGCCTAGGCTCAATGGTGTCACTTTTACGCTAGATAATGCACAGCAACTGAAGGGGATTTTAAAAAGCTTCTATTACTTGTGATTAGTACCTTGGACCACCTACTTAATTATTTTGGAAAGACCCCAGAACTGCAGTTGTTTCATGTCATCTACGCTGGCAGAAAAGGGAGCCAACAGACCAAATAAAGAGCGTGGGGTACAAGTGTGGTGGAAATACGCATTGAGGCACGGTAGGACTGTTTTTCCACTAGGAGCTCTAGGCCAGCACAAAGTCCTGGCAAGGGCTGGGGCCTGCTTAAATGTACTCAGGACCCCTTCTCCACAAAGCATCCCCCAGCCTGCCAAAGCACATTCCTTTTGTTTTCCTTTCCTTGTCAGTACTGATTCTGGTAAGTTCATGCCTGAATGCATAGCTGTAAATCCAAATACAGTTATGAAACAGTATGCCTTTTCTTTCAGAGGCATTCTTTAATCAAGGTGACAGGTGGAGAGAATCAGTTATGCACCAAAAAAGTAGTAATCTGAGAACCCTACATACAAAAAGGAATAATGTAAGTGACAGTTAAGATATTTCCTTTGTGCTGATAGGAGCCAGCACAGCTCCCAGTGAAAAAGCAGCGTTCCAGAATGGAAAATCTAAATGCAGAATATAGTATATATGTGTGCAGATTGCTAAATGAATTATTTTAAGGGGCCTATTCCCCACCCATAAGCTATTTTGCTGTTATATGGTTTGTTCATCTTTATTCAGTAATAGCTCTGGAATAAATTCTGGCAAACTGTCGGGCAGGCACTTGAAAACCGAAGCAGATCATTTCTCCTATCTCTTGTATTAAAAACATATAAAGAAATGGAAACAAAACTCAAATCTTCCAGATGCAACCTGGCACAGTCCAAGTCTTCAGGAGATATGAATGAGGCTGGCATGTCTGAAAAATGTCAGCTCAAGATTCAGCTGCACAGCAGAATGGGCCAGTGAAGCTCCCTACCATATTCCCAGCCTTCCCCCAGCAGCCCTGCACCCACACAATGAAAGGCTGGCCCACAGCTGACCATAAATTTGAGATGGGATAAAGAAAACACACATATCTCAAAAGAAAGCAGGAAGCTTTGAATTCAGCATTAGACTAATCCTGGCTACATATAATAATTTACAATAGGTGGACTAAAATCTTGCAGATCTTGAGTTTTTAGAGATTTTGCACTTGGAACAGTGCTTTTCTATGTGTAGAATGTTTCACCTCCCAAAGATTATGTTAACATTCTAAAGTAAGTTTTAAAAGCAGCCAATAAAGCAGAAGCAGTTTTATAGAATCTTATTTTTAAGACAGTTCATGCCGTAAAAATAGAACTGGCAAGACAATGCACTGATCCATTTTGCAAACACATTAGTAATTCAGCTGTTTGGGACTATGTTTTTTATACTGCTAAGACAATAGTGTACTAAAGATATACTTTGTAAAATGAAACATCAGTGCATGCAGCCACCTCATCAGCAGGTACGCGGCCATGCATAAAAGGACCAACACTGCTTTTAACATAATGTATTTTCCCTCATCACGGAGGGAGTTCAAGTCCAAATTTTACAGAGAAAAGACTTGAGCTGTAACTCAAAAGCTGTTACAAGGCACTACGAGAACAATCGTTCTCTTAGTGACCAGATCACCTATGATCAGCTGAACGTATCTAGATGAGATTTTATTTGATAATTGAGCACCTCAACTGTCAGTCTGCAAAACCAAACAGCAAAACAGAATAAATTCAGTTTCTCTCATGAGCACCGCAGCAATGCACTTAAGCCCAGTATTTGACTTTCTTCTCATAAAACGTTTGGATGGAACATTGGACAGGGCACTGCCTCCTTCAAGGATTTTCCATCACAAGGCCACTGAAGATACTGTAATTTGACCTGAACATTTCACATCCTGCACCTACACAATGTCTCAGCAGCTTCAGCATCACTGCTCTGTGGATTCAAGTGCTTCATCAAGAGCCAAAGATCACATGCCCTGCAACCTGTACCTAAACAGAACTCAACCTTCCCAGCATGATGTGTTATCTGCTGGCTTTTGTTCTCTCTCTCCTGATCTTGTCCTTTCATTTCATACCTTGGAAAAATAACCAAAAACAAAACAGGAAGTCCAACTACACTGTGAATTACTCATTTAATTCCTCTATCTCTTTCCTAACAGCTCATGCATATTCATTCTACCTAACTTGTGCAAGCTGCAGAGCCGACTGCCTTCTGTGCTATCCTAGGAGGGCCCCTACAAGCACCAAGGCCTGTTCTTCATCAGCTTTTCAGCACAGATACAGTGGGATTTATCTGGACATCACTCCAGTGACATGTAACAATGACCTCTTTTGTTCATGGTGGTATCTGCAAAGAACCTCAGCATTCCTGAACTCATTAAATTACTGTACCAAATACATGCCACAGTCTGCAAGCAGATTCGCGGTCAGAAACAGAACTTACTTCAATGCTGAAGTACCCTCTGTCCACGTAGTCCCCCAGGAAGAGATACCGTGTGTTGGCAGGAGAACCTCCCACTTCAAACAGTTTCATCAAGTCAAAGAATTGGCCATGGATGTCTCCACAAACTGGAAGAAAAAAAAGAATAATATTCAGTGTACCCATGCTATAATCATCTTAGATACCCACATTCTGAGGTCAGCCTCTTGTAAGAAATGCATTATGACAATATTCCACATGGTTCTCTAGTTCAGCGATCACCAAAAACTGGCAGTTCAGCAAAAGCTGTTCTTTAAGGGTCTGCATCCACTTCAGTGTGCAAAAGGTGACCAACTAATGAAAGTAGAGCTATCAAATGAACCTGACCTACATTTATTTTCACATATTGTGTCCATTTCTTCTGCTACCCAACAGAAAACAAAACACCCCTGATAGCAATAAGATGAGCTAAAGACGGCCTGAAAAGAAAACATGATCAAGCAAAGGTTACCTTTTCTTCCACCATAATACCAATGCTTGTCTCAAGTTCATATGAACACGATTAGCCTTTCTGCAAAAGGAGGAACGTGCCAGTCCTGTCTGTGTATGCTGATGCTGCAACTGACAAATTTTGGAGAGGCTTTTGCAGTCTTCCATGGAAGCTTAACTAACAATGCTGTGTTAAAACCTAGTTAGTTTTGCCTTGTTTTGTTTCCTCTAACCAAGTGAGGTGGGGGAAAAAAACAAACAAACACCCAACTTAGGGTGAAACCCAGGCCTTTTCAGGCAACAAGCTTTGACAAAGAAAACACTAACAGCCTTAAGGCCTGAAGATGAAAGAGATAAGGGCTGGAAAGACGACCTCTGCAGCTCAGTCTCTCATGAGAGCAGCCTGAGAATATCTGTTAAACACAGCCATCAGTAGGGAAATATCCATACCACTTTTAGGCTGGTTTAGTCCTGTTTAAATGTTTTCTCCAGTGCTACTATATTTCCACAGTGAACAACATATTATGGTGTAATAAACCTGTTTGTTTATCAATACCTTCTTGGATTTTCATGAGCTTCTAGTGCAAAGCAGCTTATCCAACACACATGCCTCTGGTAAATGCAAAGAAGACTGCATGAATACAATGCCTCCCATTTTTTGTGAGGGCTGCTAGGAAAGTAATACCTCCTATTTTATTATGTTGGACCATGCCGTCAGAGGCAGACGGTGGTGGTACTGCAATAGAAGCTGAACCTTCCCAGCAATATCCCATGCATATTGTTATAAAATACATCTGTTACAAAATATAACAGATGGCAGCAGAGGGACAGTTGGACAAAATGGCATCTGATATAGGAGAGCATATGAAGCAAAGGTGTGTCACTGAATTCCTCTGTGCAGAAAAAAAACTGCACTCACTGACATTCATCGACACTTGCTGAAACCCAGAGAGTGGATGTGAGCACAGTGAGGCAATGGGTGGCGTGTTTCAGCAGCAGTGTCAGGGACATGAAGGACCACATTGTGGATGGCCATACACAGCTGTCACACCACAAAATGAAGAGGGCCTCAATCAGCTCATCCACGTGAATCAGCTAGTGCTGGTGACTATGAGAATAGCTGAGAATGTGCTCCATCAAACAGTGTTGTTGTGCTCTTTGTATCTGTTGTAGTTTGCACGGGAATAAATAAGAGGCACTACTTTCAAAGTGTCCTAAATAGACTTGCTCTCCCTTCAGCAACTCAAAAGTCCTGATCTGCAGACTGGAAGGGTGATGATAAAAGATGCTGAATAAACCAGGTGACAAAGATGGACTTTATCTTGCATCAGCAACAAAACTTATTTACTGCTAACAATAAAGTCAGAAGACTTCAGATATTCTCCTTCAAGTAAGAGTTTGAGCTTTGGTTGTCAAGTGGTATTCTCATTTGAACTTAAAAATCTGGAAGTCAATACAAAGGTTGTGTTCCATCACAGATTAATATACCTCAAATTAATCTCATGCCCTGGAAAAGCTGAAGTCACATCTCCACCTAAATAAAAAAGGACTATACAGAATAGCAGTTGCAACACCAAATCCAACAAACTGGCAGCACAAGATCCCTATGCTTTCTTTCACTGCAGCTCAGTGTCACATTACACAGTTTACTTACAGTGCTTCCCCCTGAATGTCTAGGCTAACAATAGGATCAGTGTAACATGGACACACCATGCAAAACATAACTAAACAAAATTAACAACACATAAAAAGCACTGATCTTGCAGTCACTGCTTTCATAAATGTTGATGTGAAATTGGTGGCAATTTACGAGTGTTGGTTAGCTGAGCAGTTTTCTGTAACAACAAGGTATTTTCCCCATTACACAGCATACAGTATTCTTATCATTGCTGCATTATATTATATAATCTCTTTTTCCAAGTTGATTTTTCCCCATGAGTTTTAGATGACAGCCTTCAAGTTGCAGTTATCAACTGATAGAATTTCTAGCTAAGAATAACAAGTGCAAACATTTACAAAAAATAAACACAACTGAAACCCTCCAGTAGCATAAAACACTCTTATTTCTCTAAAAATAAAATAAAATTTGTGTACGCCGAAGGAAAAATGTTTTTATCATGTTTTTTTATTTGAACACATTCATCTTCCAAAACCAGGCACGTTGCTCAACTGCACTCCTCTGCACGGACACTGTGGGAAGATGGAAGACACGTGGTGTGTTGATGGCCAGGCAATCTGCTTGCCCAGCCTCCAGCAGCAAGCTTTCCCTTACATAACTGTGCAGTTCTCCTAATTATCGCCCGCCCCCATTTGCTGCAACTGTAAAAAGCCTCAAGTTGAACAAGACTGAAAGACTTGAAAGGGATTTAACTTTTGCTCTTTCACAAAAACACCAAAAAACCAACTACTTATTTCTCTGTGTTTGGACATGTAAACAAATAGGGAGACAGAAAAACCAAGGGGTTGAAAAGCTCTCTCCAAGTAGCTGAACGTCCACGAGTTTGTTGGAAGTCAGAAAAGCAGAGCACAAGCCAGTAAGGACACAAATAACAGCAAACTATTGCATGACTCGTAAAATCCAAACTAGCCTGGACTGGAGTGTCAATAGCTGATGAAAACTCCAGGCATCTTACACAGAGCAGCCTGTTCTTCCATACTTGAGAGTAGATTCAGAAACACATAGAACAAAAGAGAAAGCTAAAAAGCCCTCAAGCCATATCTTGCCAAGCAATTACAGCAAGTCCAAAATATTGAGCATAACATCAGTAGGTAAAGCAATGGGAACAAGAGAAGATGCTCAAAATTGATAGTTAACAGTGGGATTTGATTTACACAGTCAAATCCCAGAATTCCTACTGAAAGATCACAGTGTTACATATAGGTAACAAAATCAGCATTTTGCTTTGGAATGGCACAGAATAACTTAAGGATCTCACACTCCCCAGGTTTGAGCATGCAGACCTGAAACATCCTTTCAGCATTAAGACAGCATATCCATCTTCCAATGGATGCTCATTCAGAAATAAATTAAGGAGAAACTTACCAATAACCATACACAGTTCCAAACTACCACCTGTAGTTTGAAATGAACTTATTTTAGAGCTACAGTTCTGCCTTATTTCTTTTCCACCGGTAAACCCTTACTAACATAATATCTGGAAGATTTCCCAGGCAGGCGAATCAATGCTTCATCTTTCATTTGGTGAGGACAAAATTGTATTTCCATTCATGAAGGCAGAAGCATCCACCAGTCATTGCTCTGCCATGTCGTTTCACGTCTCAGAGCTTCTGATCACTCTCATTGTTGCAGCACAGTCTCACATGCAGCTCACAGCACAGCACACCTGCTTTACATTGCTGTAAGTTCACCACCTTCCCCCTTCATGTTACAGAAGAAAATGTTGAAAGCACAGTACTTGTAGGTTCATGCTTACTCTTAAACAAGAATTGCCAGTGCATCTGTGAATCCTTTTCATTTTGCTGAAGACTTCCCTTTGCATACTCATGAATGCTCTCTCTTTAGACACTGCAGCACTTGCCACTGAGCAACATATTCAGCAAAATATTTAACTTTTTTTCCTTTAAATGAAAACAAAATAAATCCTCTCCAACAGCACAGCAAAAGCAGGAAATTCAATTCTTAATTACCATCTCAGTTAAAAGCAGCTGTGTTTGTACAAAACAAATTCCTCAAGAAGAGTACTACTGTGTGATATGTCATCTATTAGGACTACACATAGAATAAAATGAAGTTGGAAAAGACCTCTAAGATCATGTAGTTCAACCACCAACCCAACACCACCATGCCCACTAAACCATGTCCCTAAGCATCTACGTGTTTCCTGAACATCTCATCAGCTTATAACTAGATCTGATAGCTCTTTGTCCACCCCACTTCCCCAGAAAAGAGGACGGTTAATGTATCTAGTGCTTTACAACTTTGTAACCTTCAATTGCCACCTGCAAAACAGCAATTTTTCCAACAATATGACACGCCTTCTGATTTACCATTTTATCAATTCATTTACAAAACTCATTAACCATCAATTTGAATAACTTGATATGCTAATAAGTGTCTATCTACTTAACCTTTCGTGACAGTAAGCCCACAAGTGGCCTACACGCTACATACAGAAAGCCTTTAAATTGTTCTACACTGAATTCACTGATGCAATAAGGTTTAAGAAATGCTGTTTATTTATGGACTCATTAGATATATGTCTTTGTTGAGAAAGTTTTCACAGAAAAAACAGTACTCCCAAAAGACTCAAACTGGCAGCTCTTCCCATGCTATTACTGGCACTTTCTCCTACTTGTTCAAATAGGTCTATTCATACACAACACCATCTTGCATTACAGGTCTAGAAATTTCACACTGAACCTGTTCATAAAATACCATTTTATTATGAAAGTAGAAATTGGATACAGAGGAGAGAATAGATTTTTTCTCCTCCATCCTAATGAATTTATATTTCAGATGGCTTCAGAGAGGATGCGCCTCTGAATTATGTCAATGAACAAATAACAGTGGACAAAATCCAGTAAGTTCAAGCTGTCCAAGCAGTGAAAGAAGCCCAAAGCTTAGCATCAGTATTGCCATCATATTTAGAGAAGCCAAATGGCAGAACAGTGATTTAGACTGTGTTGGTCACTGGCACCAATAAGCCTGAAAATGCTCTTCAGGTATCTTAATTCAAGTAAGAAAAAGCTCCTCACTACATACAATCTCTGTCCACAGGCTATTCAGAGTGGTTTCTGACTACAGCTGGATATCAAGAACATAATGTTTATTTATAATACACTAAATGCAATTCAAAAACTTTATTTTACAGGATTTTGGAAAGGCTGTACTTATTTTCTCATTTATCATGTAAATATTTAATTGCTGTTACATTATGGTCCGATACTAAGATACGATTAATGTTTCTGGTGAATTTACATTCCATATACTACATGATCATGCTCCTCTCTTCAAATATCACTGGGGATTAGGAGCAGATACACAACACATCACCAGTGTCAGAAGCAACATCTGCAAACTCATACGCTTATGCTAATTAAAAATAATGAAACAAAGGTTTCTTTTATATTTGAAACTAACACCACATTGCTTAAAAATGTCTTTCTTCCATTCACTCAGCTTGGAATGTCTGCACACAGCTCACAGATTGTGCTTCAGGAAAGAAGCATGCAATACCTGGAATCTAGAGGAAGGAAAACAACCTATTGAATTACACTGTAGAATGCAGACTGCAAGCTGCAAAGGGGTTTTCTTTGTATGCTGTTTAGGAAATGTTTAGCTGCTTATAATTCCACTGCTTAGCACATGCTTCCAAGAGCTAATCTTTGGGTTTGAAGGCCCTTCATTTCCATGCGTACATATTTCTGAGGAGCATTACATGCTGCCACATCAGAATGAAGTATTTTAAATACCAGATTAATTCCATGCAATTCTTTTTATTACAAAAACAAAAAAACCCCAAAATCTTATTTTTTAAAGAGCAAGGAGGGAGGAGGAGTATAAAATAAAGGAATTCCTGCTCACTAAAGCACTGCTCAATACAAACCCAATGGTTAAGCTATATATATTGCTTTATAGTCATGGAGTTTTGTTTCCCTCTAGGAGAGATGCTTAAAAAACACGCAGACTTATTCAAATTAAAGTCAGAAGCATTTAAACAGCTTGTTAGGTAATGTACAATCCTAAGAAAACATCTGCTAGACTCGATACAGCTTTCACAGGAATGTTTGTTTCACTAAGTGTGTTGAACAACACCGCTCTGTATTTCCAAAAGAGGCACGATCTCATTCATATTCATACCTGGTTATCTAACAACATTATAATAGACTTCCATCTATCTTTTCCTTTCAATCACTGCATGCAAATTGATGAGTTTATTATAGCAGGGTGAATTGGCATTAATAAAACTGCAATTAAATATTTTTATAAAGAGGTCTGCCTCACCAAAGATAAAGCTGGGAACTATTAGACCCTACAGGTGCAGCAAAGGAAATAGCAAATGCACCACCAGTGTCACATTTGACAGTGCTGTTTGGTTGCAGTCTTTGCTTCTTTCTACTGAACAAAAGGAAGCATGCCTTGGAAAAAGCTGTTTTCTGTGCAACACAGGAGGACACTATTCTGTATTCTGTTCCATGAACAACTGAAATGTTGGTGTCTATAAAGATTAGCCCACGCTCACTCCTGGTAATCAGAGATAGTTTTCTCCCACCGTTTCCTGAAGGCTTGAACAAATTAATGACACTTGATTTCAGAAGGTAGAGTGAAAAAAGAATGATGAAGGGAAACAGTGCCTCAGAATAGACCTTCAGGACAGCTGCCATTAATATTCACTGGGGAAGGAGGAAGCAAAAACCTGACATGCCAGCAACAAACCACTGATGTTAAGGATTCAAAAGCATCTTCAGCAAGAAGTCTGGAAAATACAACAAAACAAAACAAAAACCAAAAAAACCCACAAAGTTACTTTTCCACTTGCACTGTAGAATTATTTGCAGTGACTCCAAACAAAGACCAGGCACACAAAACTGGAAAGCAGAGGATCACCATAAACAGCAGGTCTCAGGAAACGGCCTTCACCAACTGCAGTAAAAACAGTTGGTACAGCATCTGCATTTTTCAGGAGAATAAGCATGCGTTGCAGCAGTGAGGTAGCAAACAGAGACTTTCAATTCCAGGTCAAAGCAACACAGTACTAGAAAATAGATGCAAGTGTCTAAAATAGACACTGCCTCTGAGCATCGTCCACAGCCAATGAAAAGCACCCATGCTGCCACCAGCTTTGGCTGATGCACCTGCAGTATCTACGAGCAATTCTCATTCCACAAATAACCTCATCAAAAGGATCACTTGTGAGGAAAATATTTCAGTGGAAGGGCAAGAATAGACACAGAGGGAACAACACAACCTCATATTGCTTCACCCAAGCACTAACTCACCAGAAATCCTCTTGACAGAGAAGGAAGCCCTGCACAAGAAGCAGGCACAGACTGGCCTTATGCACAGTGCTCCCGAGTAAACTTTGGGCTGATGGAAGAAGGTCCAAGGGGGGAGAACTTCTAGAGAGCAGAAGCTCAGATGTGCACAGCTCTATTGGGAATATAACCACTCTCAAAAGGATTGAGGAGAAAAAAAAATCATTGCTGTGTTTTATTCTGTAAATGTCTTATTTTTGTACAGCTTAGGTTTTAATATTGTCAATCAAGTAACATACACGTTTGTTATGAGAATTCTTCAATATTGCCTGTCTTGCTAATCTCATTGAAGAGACCTCCAATACTTTGTTATATAACATTTTTCAGATTCACCAATGTCTCATTAGAAGTAATTTGTAGCTTTCCTTCACAATATAATGTGATTTTTCTGTTGTTGATGATTTAAATAAACGTCTAGGATTGGGTTTCTTCCCAGTGAATACTTCTCCCAGAGACATGAGTCCTAACCCCAATAAAGCTGAAGCAAAAGGCACCAACACTTAATGGACATAGCAGTGATTACAGAAAAGTGCAAGGAAACCCTCCATCTTCACAAGGCCACGAGATGGTTAGTATGATTGCTCTTTTTTACTGTAGAATTATAAAGCATTATTTCCCTAATAAATGCCAAACTAATAATCTTCAGGAACCCAATTATTTAACCTACATGTCCAAAATGCTAGTTTTGTTTCTATTGTGTTTTTATGTTTTAATAAATTGTTTTGTTACTTATATGCATATGAAATATATAATATGGGCCAAGACGATTCTCCTTCACTCAGTGTAGTCAAGGCACTGGACACTTGTGATTTACAAGATTTTTTAGCTAGCAGCCCTAGATTCCTAACTCCTAAGACTCTAACTGCAAAAATTTGATGTTCATTGTTGAGTAATAATGCGTATTTTCCACTTTACCTGAGAAAGTCATGTGTTGTCACTGTTTCTTCATTCTGTGCCATCAGAGATGTGCTTATCCTCTATAGCACGTCTGACTTGATGTTTTATTAAGAATGAAAAGCAATGTTCTGTAACAAAAGGCATCCTCCCCTCAGCACAACAGTTTGTCTTATCTATGGGAGGTTAGCATTTGCTTGACATGAACTAATGCATTTATTACCCTTGGAACTCTAGTACACTGCCTGTGTTTTGCAGAAACAGCTATTAAGGAAAATAAAAATAGCGTTTCTCAAATTTCTGGGCTCTTAATAAGCAAGTACTGATATGGATCCTTGTATGCACTCTGACAGGCAGGAGCAGCAGAATTAATTCAAAAGAGTTCTAGGAAATTCATCATTTTGATTTAATGGTCTAAACTCAGGAGCCATGAGAGAAAAGAGCAGGCAGTGAACACATACAGAGTTCTAACAGTTTTTGCATGCGTGGTTTCAATGGGCTTGAGCTATGATTTCATTCTAACCTCCCTGTGTTCATACGCTAAGTAGCATCCAAGAGGCATCCAACACAGGGTTAAGGAAAGCAAGTAATTCACAAGTTACCAATTTCTAACTCAAGCCACAAAAAAATGGCTTTTCAAAATTACAGAAGACAAACTCCATCACCAAAATCTTATACAACACTCAAGTAAAATTAGCTATTTGTTAAAGATGGAGATAATAAGACTATCCAGGAGCTACTGGTGTTGTACTACACAGGAGACATCTAATTCTTAGTGAAAAATGATTAACCTTTGAAAAAAGAGAAAGCTCTCCACAGTAATTTCTATCCTGCTAAAAGCTCATTTTACAATTAGTGCAAAGAATTGACCACATTAATTTCCTCTTGCTGAAAATATATCCCTAAAACATGATCAAGAGTAGGTGGAAAATGCATATGCTGATACTAAATCAACATGACTATGTTAAAAGGTTGCTCTGTTTCCGAAAGCTAACAGCGCTTGAAAAAAGAGATGCCACACCATGGCAGGCTGGTATAAGTATGGACAAAATTATGCAAATAGATTTGAAACTGGTGAAGAACAAAATTATGTAACAGATGCATAAAATTTTGATACTATGTATTTTCCAAAATCTTCTTTAAAAACAAATTACATGGAAGAAAAACATTTTCTTAAGTCTATCAGTGAAGAAAATTATCCCACAAAACACTGCTATCACTTAATGACAATTATGAAAATGAACCCCTCCAAAAAAGCAACACTGATGAACAGCGTAAATAGCAAACTTAACTCTTTTTATCCCCATAACTTTGCTACTAGGAATGTCACAAATGGATGAACTCTTGATAGCACTCTGGGGAGAATCTTGGCTGGCAACCAGCCACTTTCAGGCTAGTTCTCATGCCACAACCCTTAAGCAAACTAACCAGTCTCTGCCACGACACTGAACTGGTTGAGAAGGATTTTATGTATGAAGGTCACTCTGAAACCAATGCCTCCTATTTAGTCCCATGGAAACCACAAAAGACACAAAGAGCACACCAACATTGCTTCCCAGCTACAAAACACTATTTCCCAGCACAGTCACCACTAGTAGCTGTGCATTTTCACCAGCAACGAACAAAAGCTTGCATGCCACACTAGTGAAAATCTGCACTGATGGAGGTGACCAACTGTCACTATTGCTACTACTGAAATGCACCACTCACCCCCTCACATCTACTCTTTGGGCTCCATCGATGTTATGAAAGTGTTGATTAATGTCAATGGGTACCATTTTTCCCCACATGGAAGAATTCATTGGCACAACTTTGCTTCATACATGTCAAGCACAATTTATCAGACTTTTCCTCTGCTGCCATCTGACACAGCAACAAGGTGTAACAGAATACTGGTGGGAAGGTTCAACCTTTACTGCCGTACTACCAACATCCACCTCTGACATTGCGGGCCAACATAATAAAGTAGGAGGCATTACTTTCAGAGCAGCTTTTGTGTATAGACATGCACACACATGTAATATGTATGTATAGAAACATATACAATTATATATAGTTTTATCTACAGATACAATTATACATAGTATCTGTATAATATTACATAATATCAACATCTGTACATATACATAATATATGCATACACACACATATAAATAAAGCCAAAGGTAGAGATGGAGAATGAAGTATTTTTTTTGCATACAGCAGCCAGCAGCTCCCATGCAGTGAGCTGTTCCGGGAGGGAGCAAAGCACTGCTATTCATAAACAGAGAGAAAACGACATCATCATCATACAAATGCCTCGCAAATGAGACTAACAGGTGGAGAGGAAGAACAATTTTATATTATACTGAATTGGTCTTTATCGTTCTCTGCTGGCCTTGTAGTCTCACCAGTAATCTCAATTACGAGATCTTTTCAGGTTTCTAATGTATAGTTATCCAGTAGATTTTATAAAAATTACAGAGCAAGCATTCCAAGAGGAAGTAAACTAATGTTTTAACACATTACTCATCATTGGCATTTATTAGGTTGAATTTAATAGGTGAATTAAGCGTCTCCATCATTGTAGTCTTTGCACTTGGAGGATTAAAGGACTTCATGGCTTCAATCAGCCTAAATCGAACAGATCATATGAATTCAAACAGGACAATTGTAACACACAAAGCCTGAAACCATCCCCAGATACAGCTTTATATAAGAAAAAATCACCTCACTGACTTTGTAGTTTAATAAAAAGTTTTAAGCACAGCGAGTGAATAAGCTCCCAAGTCAGCTCTTGTAATAATTCATACTGCAAGGACATGAATCTCAGCAAGTCAAAGTTTATTAATTCTGATAGGTGCTGCAATTACTTCTATAGCACTTCTCAAACTATCTGGTTTCAAAGAAGAAGTGACACTGTCCTGGGCCTTCACAGTTTAAATATGAAACTGCGCTTATGCAACCTTATTTTTTTTCTAATAGTATAAGTATCTAAATGAAGTATAATAACGTACTATAGTATATAAGCTAATATAATAAAAGAAGTCTCTGATATTACAAAGCTTTACTTCTTAAAGCCATGATCAGAAGCATATGCTTTTAATAGAAAATAGAAAAGGAAAGAGCCCGGCAACTCCTTCCTTCTAACACCAGATATTTTCTGAGCAGCGCCAACACTAAATGTGAAAGGAGGAAATCCCACATCAGCAGGAAGCGACTGCAGAAACGATTATCATTTTCTAATGCAAAAACATTCAATGTTGCTGAACCAAAACCAACCAACCAACAACAAAACAGCATAAAATCTCTTGAATATTGATTTTTGCCAAATACAGTGCTGCAATGGTAGGTGCGCGTTGCTGATGGCAGAGAAGCCAGACCTGTGCAGCCGTACCAAAAGTCTGCCACAGCAGCATGAAATAACCTATAATCCCCATTAAATCAATGTCACATGAAATCCAAGTGCCCAGCTTTGCACACTGCTGCTCTGCCCATTGATCTTATGCCCAAACCAGGAAGAGTTTGGTACGCTTACTGCCTTACAACACCTAGAATAGACTTAATGGATATGAAGATGCACAGCTTCACCCTGCACCTACTGACATCTCTTTCCAACACCTGTATAGACCAAATTGGTTTCTGCTCCACTTGATCGATATACGAGCCTTGTCATCTGTTACAGGGATTTCCAAACGGCATTGAAGTAGATATACAACTTACTTTCTGAATCTACATTTTATCAAGGCAGTTGACCTTGAGAAAGCTATCTGATAGGATGACAGAATGTTAGTTTACAGAACCATTCTATCAGGGATACCATTGGAGCTGCTTGTTTGTTTCCACAAGTTTGGGTATTACCTGAACTCCCATTCAACCCTTCCCAGTTCAAGAAGACCTTATCTCTTAAATCTGTTGATTTCAGTAATGAAATTACAGAAAAATTAATATAAGCAAAAAATAAAATCTGTACATTCTTTGAATATTCTACATAACACTACTCTATAAGAGCACACAGCAAAAAAATGCACTAATGGGACAAAAAAGATGGCCACTTCCCTGCTTCTACTGAAACTTAAGGTAGGCACCAGTATTTGCTAACCCAATGCTTAATGCTTGTTAACTCAACGCAGTGACTTCTTTTGTTAGGATCTTCTGTAACTCTGCTGCTCCACAGATTGACTCATTTTTCCAGAAAGAAAACTGACTTGCTAAATGTTCTTTCCAACCACAGCGACTACAATACCAGCCCCAAATCATGCTACACTTTGCTTTACTTTTGTCCTGCAAAAAATCAGTAAAATTTCATGACATTACATCACCAACATTTATTTTTCATCATTCATTCATCCATCTCTTCACCACGCATTTCATCCACCTTTAATTCAGCTTCAAGTTACAGAATACAAGGACCACAGAAACGGTTATGATGAAAATGATTAATTTTCATTCAATCAAAATTATGATTTGGCAAAAGGACAATTTGGAAATACAGATGAGAAGTGTCTCATTTACTCAAAGCTTTCTACAGCGTTATCCATCTGTGGGGTTTCTGTAACTCTCCATCACCATTATAACACCACAGCAGAGCTTTCTTTCACCTACTACAGGCAGTGAGGCTCCATCCCTTGGGGCTGGTGACAAGCTGGTCTCAGCAGTGCACACTTCTGCTCTGTGCAATCTCTGGTCAGTGCCAAGCAAAAACACAAGAAGCTGTACAATGGAGCCATGGGTCTGTTACAAAGGCAACAAGAAAACACAGTTCTACCATTCACTCAGGTAGTGAAACCATGGACTAGAACAGGGAATTATCACAAGGAGCTGCACATGTATTGGAATACAAAACCAGTACTAATGACAACAAAAACCTCCACTACCACCAACACTAATGCCAAATGCAAACGGTCAGCTGCCTGACACATCCAGGACAAATATACTCAAGCCAGCGTTTGGATCATTTCTCATGTACAGGTAAAAGCAACCAGTGGACAAACAAGGCTCTATTGTCTTTCTCAAGGAGTGGGTGATTTTTTTTTTTCTGCATTTGCTTCAGTTTACAAGCCCTTATTGTCACCTGATACTTCCAGGTGCTGAACTTTCAGAACTGTTGCTAGAAAACAAACACCAAGAGACACTGTTGAGTTGAAACCGACAGCCACTGTCTGCAAAAGCTGTGGTTTTACCCACACCCGTGCCAGATAAGGCAGAATGCTCAGGTCCCAGCACCTGCTAACAAATCAGAGCTCCAACAAGAGCTCAACAGACTTTCACTACAAAACACAGGCCTACCCATATTTCCTTATTTTGTTTACTCCTTCATTCGTTCATTTATTTGCCCATTTCATTTATTTATTTTTTTTACAATATCTAAGGACCTTAGCCAACTGGCTCTTTCACAGAAGAAAAATAGCTGACCTCCTTACTTCTACATTGACAACACATTTTCAGGATATAAATTGTATACAATTACCTTTCATGCATATTTCTAGCCACCTCAGTAGTACATGTACAAAGCAAGCAAGAAGTCTTATTCCCAAGAATGCGCTGTCTTGATCTTATGAAATGTTCTGCCCTCATTATACATTCCTCTATGAAGCACAGATCGCCGTTGTTGCTTCATGCCCATACTGGTTGCTACAACTGATGGGTCAAACTTGGCTCTCACAAGTCCAGCAATTCAAGTGAAAATATTCTCCTGTGGATTTGTTACTGTCAAGTGAAAACTGTGTGCTAGAAAAAAAATACACTCTTTGCACTAGTGTGACTTTTCAGACTACTCACCCTGGACTGCAATAGCAAGGTTATTTCAAGTGACTGCAAGGCAGAAACCTTACATGCACAAAATAATATGATTCTAACATATTCCTATATTTGCTGAAGCTTGTCTGTCCTTAACTGAAACTTCAGAAATTGTTTGGCAGTCTCTTTTTTAGCTTCTCTTATCTGGCCAAGAAATGAAAAAAAAAAAAGTACCTCCTGGATCAGAAGCCAGTATTTATTACACTAAAAAGCTTTCATGGACTTCAAAGGTTTTATAACCTATACTTTATTTTTTTTTATATATAGTTTTCTTACATATGCACTTTAAATTTAAATATTTATGTTACCAAAGTCTGCAAAGCAAGTTTGTTGGCGACATTCGACTGGCAATGGTCTCTATACTGTAAATAGCCTGCTAGAAAGCTCAAAAGCATGCAGCTAAAAGAAAAAAAGCCACATAAGTAAAATATATAAAAAAAGCAGGACACATCATCGTGTCTAAAAATATCGGTCAGTACAGATAGGATCTTATCTTTAGAAAACATACAGATAAGGGAATTGGGTCTCAGAAGATCATCACCGATGAAAGACTATAATCGTGGGTCTGTGTTTTTGGTGTCCGCAAGAACACAGGAGCGTTTTATGAACCACAGGAAGCTGAGCTGATGAAAGTGCTATGAAAAAATGCGAATCAAGAACAATGAAGTTTCAATCCTTTTTTTCTTTGGTGCATACTCAGACAATACATGTTTCTAAACTCCAGTCTAAAAATACTTATTCTCTTAACCCAGAAGAAGGCATGAAGAGCTAGGAAATCCTTGAGTTTTTCAAGCACAGAAAGTAAAAAGCTATTCAACAAAGTGCCAGCTGTATGTGAATCCCCCAGAATGAAGGATGAGTGCATGTGCTTCAGAATGGCATTTTATCAAGACTATGGGTGATGAAATGAAGCTTTTAAATCATTGCTAAGAGGAGACAATGTCACCTTTCATAAATGTCAGCACTTGATTTTGGGAATATTTAAGTGTAAGATCTAAAATACTGCGTTAAGAGCAAAATTCATTAAAAAAGTCTTTTGTCCACATCAAATACCTCATTAGCTTTGAAGAAACTCTTATTTTAAAGATGCTGAAACTGGACCACAAAAGAACTGAAATTTGGGAGCTATTTTGATAGCTTCCCTCAGAACGGAGGATGAAAAACCTGCCACGGACAATACTGATACCATCATGTCAGTCAAGACTGAAAAAAATCAAACATAACCACAGCATGATCACAGGATCTGGGCAGGGACCAGAAGATCCTCCTCCAACATATAGAGTGCCTGAGCTGTCCCTAAAAAGATGAGCAAGGAGCAGCTTCCAGTCCTGGCCAATGGGCAGTTTCCTTTGGCCCCTATCATTCTGCCCTCACAAGCCAACAGCAGTAATAAGGCAATAACAAGGCAGATGGATTTTACCACAAATAATTATTTTCTTTTTACCTCTTTCTGAGGTTGATATTTATATGTCTCATATCAGTATCTTTATCAGCACAGATTCAAGTTGTCAAACGCTTTTTTATAAAAAACAACAACAACAAAAAAGAAATTGAAAAGTAAAAATAAAAACCACAGTTCAGAAACTTTTGCACTTGAAAACCTCACACAGAAGAAGCTGCTGTAAGAAACCCTATTTTAAGAACATGAAGTCTTCTGAAGTGTACATAAGACTATTTCCAACATCCTGCCCTAAGGACTTGTTTCAAATCCTGCCCACTTCCAGAACCATTTAAATGAACCAGACTGGTTGGAAAAAAAGAGAGCAAAGAGCAAGGGTGGTACATAAGGCACTTCTTCCTTATTAAATTATTGAGCAAGATGATGTTGAAATGTACAAGTGTGGCTTTGTTCACACACTCTGAGAACTAGCTATCTCATAATTAGATAGCCCGAAAGCACCAAATGAAACTACAGCACCAATTATATATGATTTTTGTATTGCACCACCATAGCTTGGCAGACTAAATAACACAGGGGAATATAACAGAGTGGTCATTTCCTGCATCTAAGAAAACAGAACTACTACTAAGTAGAAGATAGGATTTTTTTCTCTCAAGCCCATGTGTATCCTGAATGAAAAACACAAAAATAATGCAAGGGAAAAGGTTTCCTTCCGCTACTTCAATCATTATTACGAGAGGGAAAGTGCTGCCCAAATACAATTGATGGGAAAACACCCTGACTTCATCCCACAGTTAAGCTGTCTGTTGTTGACCAGTCTGTTCAGTAATGAAGACAGCGAGTGGTTTCATGTGGCAGATGCAGACCTTGCCAAAAATTACAGAAAAAGCAGGAAAAACAAATATAGACAATCATGCTTAAGTATTGATACACTCCAAGAATGAAGCTCACTGATCCAAATGATCTAAACATGGTACTTTACTACTGTTTAAATTCCTACTTTTATTTTGTACCATCCCTTGTGCTTTTTATGCTGTAATTTTCAACTCGCTTGGGCCACGACAATGGAGCTACCTGCAGAGGGGGAAGGAAAAGATGGCCTTCAAGACTCCTGTATGGATTGAAACTTGGACTGCATCAAAGTCTGGAGCAATCAGAACCAGTTCTCACGGTCTCAGGCCATGGACAGGTCCATTCTTAAGTGACAGGACAAAAATAAAGTGCAGATGTAAAAAAAATGGTTTTCTGAAGAGAAGCCTGAGATAGAAGCTGTTACCTAATAATCCACTACTACTCTCTACTGTTAGTTTTTAAATGCTTTAAGTCAGGAAAAATCTTTTCTGATAGGAACAAAGTAAACAAAACTAGTGTGTATATTCAGATGTATGTTCAATATAAAGTTTCAGACTTAGTTCTGAGCATTTTCAAGGAAAATCTGCAATCAACAGTGGTGCAATGCTACCCATAGGCATGAGTCATACACAAATCTTGCATCCCATATAAAAACAGTTCTCCCTCATGGCTCTCCTCATATTATTAGCCAGAAGCTTATTGCAGCAAAAACAATAGCGAATAAAAATTTTATTGTTTCCCCTGAAAACCTTCAAGAAAACAAAGTGGAAAATAGCAGCTTCAAAATAAAAAAATGCATACGAGGGTGCAGAACATCATTAAAGTTTCATCATTTCTTCAAGCCTTTAAACTCTGCTGGGGTCCTCCTGCTTTCCTAAGTCTACCTATCACACAGCTGCAGAGCTCTGGCTCTGATTTGGGTACAGTCAGACTCTTGTGTAACAGCCAGCACAAAGGCCTCACCATCATGGATACACTATTCCCACTTCCACATCCTTGTACACTGCAGCCCCTTGCTGCACAGTCGGCATCATGAGCAATAAATGCACCACAGCACAGAACCAAACGGTGCAGCACTGACCATCCTGCCTCGTGCTGCCAGGTTGAGCTGGACCAGGATAGGTGGCCAGCAGGCTCAAGTCAGAGGCTTGCAGCAGGTGGTGTTCGTGCCCAAGAATCACCTGCATCTTATTTCTTCAGAAAATCAGAATTCTTCTTTAGAAGCCCTTCTTTGGAAAGATTTTGCGTAGTCTTTTTCCCAGTGTTCAGTACACAGAGCATAACAGCTGTCACACATGGTGGATAGCCTACAATAAAGTAAGGTAATATCTGCTGGCAGCACTTCAAATTCATTTTTAAGGACTGTAAAGGACAATGTCAATAGAGTGCATAGGTAGGCACCACGCTATGCCGAGAAGCCACAGTTACATTAGTCACTGAATTAAGCAGTTTTACAGCCTACAATACAATACACTCAACCCTCACCTCAGAAATTCATGCTATTTCTTTCTCTCTCCTTTTCAATTCTGCTTTATTTGATTTTCCATTCAAACCTAATTCTGTTTCTCTGCACCTTCAGGGGAAACAGTTTCTGCTTTATTAAGTGTACAAAGGGTGTGCCTGATGTTGATACTGTGAAGCGGGGAGGGGAGGGAACACACTGGATAGTCAGATACATTATTTGAAAAGGATTCATAGCATTCTCTGTTGAAAAGAAACAATGTCAACCAGAAATCACAGAATCAAACAAAACCTGTTTTTTCATCTGCCTAGGCACGTACAAGAATTAAGGAAGACATCCAGAGTACAACCTATTTTTACAACTAATTTTCAACAAGTGGCATTAGATCTTATCTCTCACCTCACCTATTCATCTGAAAGGCTTACTGCTGGCAGGGCGACAGCACTGGAGAACAAAACAAGGAGCAATCCAAGCTTACAGCCATTTAAGCCAATTTTTGTTTGAAGTGCAGAAGGCCCCAGCTCAAAATAAAGTCTACTGTGTGGCGTGATATACTAACCCTAGAGCAGCAGTTCTGTTCTGCTTGGTCCAGTACCTATCACAGTATTTCAAGTAAAGCCACCATTACTGGCTACATAAAGTTAAGCTACATACAGTTAGGCATGCCCAAATACTCCCCTGTCTTTCTTATGAAGCACTATCCCATTAGCATTGGCTTTACATAGATCTGGACATTGTCCCTAAATGGTACAGACAGCACTCGGTAGCTTAAGAGATTTCTGTGCAAGGGCAACGTATCAAACAAACATATGAAATGGAGAATTCCATTAGCATCTCTATTAAAAGAGTTTTGAAACCAAATCCTGGAGTTAACAAGAATCAAACACCAACCACAAAACATATCTAAAAACCTTTTCATTTTCCAGGAGGCTTTTGACATTTTTTTTTCATTTGCTATTTTCCTTAACAGTAAATGAAATAATAATAACAAATGGTTCTGATAATTAAATGCCTCCACATGTTTCTGGAGGCGTTCTTTTCTTTGCACTTAAATACAAGTAAAATAACTAACTGTACGGTATTTTGCATTACAATTTTTTTCTTCAAGACTGTTCCTTATGTACTCTTTCTCAGGAAAGGAAGCAATTAAGCCACCAACCGTAACAGATATTGACATCTATCACCAGAATCATGCCAAGGCATAAGCAGACATTCATGCAACACAAATCATTATTTCTAAGCTCTCCTGTTTAAAGTAAAAAAAGAGCTGTAAGTTGCAGTTTAAAAAACAAAAACAAAAAGAGCTATTCCTCATCTGACAATATTCCCTAATTGTAAACTACCAGAACCATAAAGAAATTTCAGTAGTTACTCATTTACTTGTAAAACTTAACCTACGTCTCCATGCAACAAATCACTTGTAAAGAAGATTGGGTAGGCTCTGCTTCTCTTCCAAAACATAAGCGAGAACATTCACCAAAAGGTCACGGCTGGTATACTGCCTCATGCCTCCAAGCACACAAACAGACGGGCCACCATTGGCAAAAAGAAGAAGCTACAAACAAAAGGAAACATTTTCACACTAATTTTAGGGAACCAAAAAAGTCTATTACTAGGCTATTTAACTTTCAGAGAGTCTGGAAACATGAAAAACATTGGCAATGTTCTAAAGGAAAAGAAAAGGTTTGAGGAATATCCGTCCCTCTCCTTCTTTCCCTTCTCAATAATTCAAAGTAAGCAGTCTCATAACAGAATGTGTTCTCCGTGTTCCATCTCACTGAACTCGCTCACTGAGTTAGCTACTCAAACTGTAATTCACTCCTTGCATAATGCTACATGAGCTGCAGAAAACTGACAACTATGCCAGCTATGACAACGTTGCATCTTTCTGGTTCATGCCAGACATTTTCTGCTAAAATAAATGAGAACACAGCAGAGTTTTGCAGAAATGAATATACATCTCCTTCAAATCAGCTCCCTGCAATTCCATCCTCCAGCACCTAATAGCAGGGTTCATATCCTCAGCATGAGGTTGTGTTAATGGCACTGCATTTCCCACATGGAAAGGGTAGCTGTTAGAACAAGTGCATTAGCAGATCCAAAACACGCAATTACTGGCTTGAATAAGATACCAAAATGTTAAAAGATCTTAATCAAGTTTTGCACCGATGTTTGAATGATCTTCAGGAAAGATATCCTTTTTTTTTTTTAATTATTATTACTATTATTATTTTTGTACAACATTCCAAATTGTCAGCATCTTATTCTGGCACTGGTGGTGTTATTAGTTACAGACACTTTTTTTTTCATTCACTCAAGTTTCTCCAGCCAAGAAATCACAGGCACGTAGCTTCATCAGCAGTGAGAACAGATGGGCATTTCCAACTGAGTCTCCTGTCCCCTCAGCCCAGCCCCCTCTTCCAAATCTATTTGACATGATTAAGTGATGGGATAGAAGCTTGGCTGCCAGCACACCTACCCGCGAGCTCAATTTGCAGAGTGCCCACTGCAGTTATTGCATGGTTTGCTTGGGCATGTCATGGGTGGCAAAGGTTGGTGACATGGGATTGTTGGGCAGCTTTCCTTAAAACATCCGCTGCTGATGCACTGGTATTTCTTCACTAGGTACATACTACCAAAGGGTGGAAGAGTAAATAAAAATAACAAAAGCAAAACCTAACACAAGCTAAGAGGACAAAAAATAAGCACGCAAGTATCCATTGCCCCTGGCTAGTTCCATTAAACACAGTTAAGTACATAATATCAGATCCTTCACACAAGCTGTGATTCCATCACAGTATGACATTACATGTAAGGCACTGGGCTAGGAGTTCATCTCCCGGCGCTGTTAGACACTTCTGCATGATCACTGACAGACCATTGAGGGCTTAATTCACACTTAATGAAATACAACAGTTCTTCCAGAAAATAAATCAAATGTATCTCTACTTGTTTGATGCAACTCTAGCCTTAGCATCTCTGCCTCTGTTCCCTGCCTCAGAGCAAGAAGATATCTCTTCCCTAGAGCATGCAATAAGATGCCATAAAAGTGCTTTAGATAAATACACATCCTTACAGCTTTGTACACATTCTCTTGCACCTCTGGTACTATACTGCTGTAATGAAATGAATAGCAAAGGTCAAGAAGGGATCATTTGCTCACAGATCAGAAGAGGGTATTTTTACAAAGGCCATCAATACAGACTCAGGAGATTTAAGGTAAAGAATTTCCTTATCATCTTCAATAAGGAAGCTATGGTGTTTCCCCATCTCTGTATTTCAATCCTCTTTTGCATGACACACTTAAGATTCCCCAAGCCTTTCTGAAGTTGCTATTTCAGCTTAAGGAACTCCTATTATATTAATCCATAGAGGGAGTAAAACAGACCATGAAATTTTCATTTTGGCTTATCCTTTGCAATTGACCTCCTCTTCTAATATTAGTTTTCTTCTTTGCATTGGAAGTATGAGCTTTCATATTGAAAGTATGGAATTTCATGATTTAATATTTTTCTTACTTTAAAAAATAAAAAATAAAAAAAATCAATCCTTGTCTGTATGAACTCAAACAACAGTACCAAGTTGTAGTTGCTGTACAAGAGTTAAAAGAACATTTTTGGGCTGCAAAGTCAAGTATTCAGTACCAGAATTCAGCTGCCTTTGTGTATCTGTTATCATCATCATCATCAATTAGAGACACCAGCCTCACTTCCTTTTCTCCCCAGGCATCCTGCCACATGCAGTGCAAAGGATGGACCACGCTCGTATTAAGGAGCAATGTTCTGTTTTTCTCCTTCTTCAACATATGGACCCATGTTGAATCTTTGCACTCTCACACCAGGATTCAAGCAGAGAACCTGTTATTTTCCTTCAGGATTCTTCCCAAGGCATGTAGTACAGGGGACTTCCTGTTAAAAACCCTTCTGTTCTGTGTATCAGTTTGCTGTGTGTAAGGCTAACTCAAACTCTCAGAAAAACCACACACACACACACACACACACACACACACACACACACACACACACACAAAAGCCACAGCAGCAACATTCAACATTTGCTGAACTTAAGTAACTTCATATGCAGAAATGAGTAAACAGCAATTGAGCAAGACCATACCTCAGGGTTTCATCTCAGGAGCCCAGAAACTGAGCCAAAACCTGAACAAGAGCCAGATGTAAGATGCTGCACCAATAAGCAGGCTGCTTTGTCCTGCCAGTGTGAGAGGCCTGGACAGATGGGGAGGTTTCAGGAAGAACAGAGGCACCTTAAAAACACCTTCACAGGTACCTTGCAATTACTTGTTCATGTGTTTATGTCCCCTCCTTTGGGCTGAAGACAAACCATAGTTCTACAGGTGCAAGAACAGCTGTGGACATGTACCTTGCCTGTACCAATATTTTAACAGCTCCCTCCTTTATGCTACACATCAATTTGCAATGAGGCAATGAAGTCTCCAGATCTCTCTACAGTTCAAGTTAGTCCAGATGCCCTAAGTTAGCATGCCTAGTATTTCTACCAGTGCCATACTGCAGAGATTAAATACAGCGAGAGCTCTCAGGTGGTTTTTGCAGCCTCCATACTGCAAAACTTGATAAAAATTCCTTTTGGAATTTCCCTATTATTTCTCCAACATCTCAAATTACAACATATTAGATTCAAAACCTCTAAGTATGCTAGCAGTACTTTAAAATCAAAATACTGCTTAATGATGTAGTTTTTGACTCTTCCATTATTCTTTTTTAATTCCACTCACTGCTAAGTGAATCTCTGTAAATCAGAGTGAACCAGCAATTCCCACCACCAGCTACAAGTGTTTACAACAGTCTTGCACTTCTTCTTTCTTTTCTTAAGCAAATTATATTATAAATTATATACTGTGAGAAGAATTAATTTTGGCACTGAGAACAAATTAGTTGCTGATCTATGCTTTATGTCAGAATTCATCTGTTTCTTTTGTTGCTTTTCTTTTTTCCCAACAGCAGCACAAGCAGATGTGTAACATCTTTTTTAATAAAAAACTTAGAATTCATGACATGTTAAACATAAGTGAGCACTCAGTTATGACTTTTAGAGACAGTGTAATATAGGATTGCAAGGGTCAAGGCCCCCAGACCTCACAACCTTTTAACTGCTCATAAATCCTTAAAAGAAACCAAACACCTAAGCAAATTAAATTTTCAACAAATTCAATACTTGTTCTAACTAACTCTAATGGAACTCTTTGTACATTATTTCTAATGTGCATATGAAGAGCATTTCTTCCAACTCCCAGACGAGTTCTTCATTAACAGGTGACCATCCATTCTCATATAATGCTGTATTTTAAATAAAACAGGCCATCTTTCCTGCAGCACTTTCTCTTAACCTTTAGTTTTCTCTCCTATTCCATCTGCCTCCTGGAGGTACTGCTCTCCTATTCCATCTACCACTCATCCTTGTGGCCTTTCCTCTGTACGTACTTGTGCTTAATTTCATCTTGACTATAAACAAATCAGATCTGCGTGCTTTATTCCAGACAAGGTTTCACTCCAACTCTGAAAAACATACTGATGAAAACCAGCTTAATGTTGCTTTTAACACAGCATTTATTGGAATGCACTTTCAGCTAAGAGGGAATTCGTCTTTCACACTTAAAGAGTTCTGCCATTAACCACTGAAGCTGGGAGTTTCTCCTCCTCATTTAAGCTGACAAGCAACCTACTCATGGCAGAAACTCTCAACTTCATACCATAAAGCTAAGGAATTTCATCCCTTTTCTACAGCTGTAACATTTAATACATTCCAGTTTCTTCCCCATTTCCAATCCTTCTCTATTTGACAGTGCCTCCACAGTGTCTCCCCTGCAAGTTGCATTAGCAAATGCCCTATTCTATATGCCAAGATAATTAATGAAAATATGATATGTAAACTGTTTACTGATCAACCTCCAAGCCTTCTGGGAAGGGGCATTTGTGCTTCAACAGTGATTGTGCCACCCCATCTCGCTGCTTCAAAGCTGACAGAGTTCTAGTGAGATTCACAAGCCCAGTGACCTAGATGATGAACAGATGACCTAAACATACAAACAAGCTCTCCTGTGGCTGGTCAATCCCTGAACAGACTGCAGTATTACATTTAGAATACCTTTAGTTGCAGCATCTCATGATATTTACTTGAAATTATTATTATTTTTTGATCCTCTGGTGCGAAATTTCAGCCCTGAAGCAGCCTTTCTATTGCTTCCTCAGAGCTATCTCCCTATCCCCTTCCTCAGAGCTATCTCCCATCACCAGCATCTGTACACACAGATTGACAGCTGCAACGAGGGGAGAACTGAGCATCATTTTGCAAAATACAACCCACCAGCTACTCAGTTTTTATTATTATTTTTGAGGGCCTTGCCACTATTTATTACCAACTTGCAACTCCCTATTCCATGTTCAGATATTAGCTACATCATACATAGCAGGAAGGCCATGGTCAGCTTTGTGATGGAGCAACCTGGCTTTCAGCCTTCTATTTACACATCTTTCCCCTCACCCCTCCATCTGTGACCAACACGGTCCTCAGCATCTGTCCTTGGCTGAAAGGACTGTGTCCAAACAACACCAATCAGATCGTGTGCACTCACAATCAAGTAGGCAGTTGGGTTATTATCTCCTCAATTTATGCCTTAACAAGGACTCATCATCAGGACATAACTCCTAAGAGGTAACACTGCATCAATTCTGAAACTCTAGGTAAGACACTTGTAATTCACGCAGCTACTTACAAGCCACAAACATGATTAATCACCATGAAAAATCATCAATGTGCAGCAAGCTCTAATCATACCACAGGGAATCTAAGATGAAATTTCAGATGCATAAATTACTTTTGCAGGACATTACAAGACAGGTCTTTATTCTCCCCTTGATCCCTTTAGGTGTCAAGGCCCTCCCAGTATTACAATACAGCACAGGTGACTGTTGATGGTGATGTGGCTGTGCATAACTCAGCTTCATTTAGCTCCTTCTATCCACACTGCTTGGTCATGCAGGTCAGGGCTGCAGGAACATGAATATGTTTACTGATCAAATGCTGTGCCTTAAATTACAGCCTTAAATCCACAAGCATGAATACAACTAAAAAGAATAGCCACACACCACAATAGAAATTAGAACTATGAATAAACCATTTCTAGAATGGTAGCAGATTCCATCGCTTAAGGTAAGAGGCCTTATAAGTTTCAGCATTTCATATGGCTGGGAAGAAGTCCTGTGGACAAGGACAGGAAAAACTGGGACAAAGGTGATATACTTGCACTAATTGCTCCCAAAGCAGTATGCTACTGTCATCCCAACGTGACTCAATAAAAAGCTTTACTAGCTATGGTACTAGAGAGGATGCATATTACATCTACACTGGGTTGGGGGGTGGGAAGGCAGGAATATATCCAGCTTGCTTTACCTCAGTTAAACCAATAGAAACCACATGCAAAAGTCATCGATTGTATCCTGAAAGCTGTCAAGGTCTAAAAGATGCGCTGACAGCACCCTCTTAGCAGCAGGGCATGGTCCCTGCCACCATGCAGGGAGGAGGTAAACATCTGGACAGCAGCTGAGGGCCACCTGGTATTAGCAAGGTGAGGGAGAGACCCACTTGTCAGGAACCGTTCGTTACCAAATTGAGAAGAGCATCAGCTACACAACATGAGTCAGAAACCTCCGTAGGCGAGTCAGGAGAAGAATTAAGGGTTGGTTGTTTTTTAATTGACATAGACACCCAGGCAAGGAATTACAGAGACTTTCTGTTCACCTCCTCCCTGCACTACATCTCCCACAGCGAGAACAACCCCAACGCACACAATCAATCGTGGTGAGGAGCAGCATGGGCCATCCACCCACACAACCTAGCTCATACTCCAGAAGAATGTTAACCCTTCCTACAACTAGCTCAAACTGCAATAAGGAACTCTCATGAGGCACCCGCTTCATACCATTAGTACAAAGCCATACTCCTGTCAAAAAACACTTTCTGAAGCTAAAAAATAAAAGAACACTCAGCTTATGTCAACAATTCCATCTAGACACAGAAAATCCAAATTTCAGCAATTCATCATCCCTTTTTCTTCACATATATTTATATACTTATTTTTACATAGAAAAATACATAGAAATAAAACTAGAAAACTTTCCTCACTAACAGCCTTTAAAAAGAAAAGCAAAACTGTTTGTTTGAAGATGCACATTAGAACCAGGAGGCTCAAATATGCCCTTGTCAGTTCCAGTAGCTTCCTACTACAGCCTATGAGGATAAAGAACCGGAACCAATTTCTCCTTCAATTTCACTTTTAGGATTTCCATAATCCCCATATACTCTGACCTGGTCTCCCTTCGCATGTCTCTCTCTTCACTTCTTGGGCTGCATCAGCGGTAGCAGCCTTATGTGCAGAAGCTGCTTCACATACATTTTAAAACCAAAATGGTCATAAGGTCCACAATACAATCTTAACATCGTCTTCCCAATACTATCCATACTGAACAAGTTTAAAACCTGAGAAAATGGAAACATTCGTAAAACAAAAAACTTGCAAAAGCCAAGGAAAAAGTGCTTAAAATATTTAATGGAAAACACAAAATTAATCTGTCACACATATACTAAATATTTGTCTTTTCTCTGGCTCCATACTAATGCATGTTTATCCTTCTCTTTCACACAACCATCTAAGCAAAGTTTCCTCTTTGGTGCCGTGCTCAGCACCATACATTGCTACAGCTTCACAGCTGAACCTGAAAAACCATGCTTAACTATTATAGCTCTAGAAATGTATTGAGCAGAGCACAAACAGACTCAGAAAAAGGCAACAGTCCTTCTGAATGTCCTTCACTGCCTGAACACCTGGGCACAAGAGCTGAGCCCCATCCTGAATAGGGCTCAGCTGGTGCACAAGTGCTGCCCTGGAAGACACAGCCTGGGCCTTCCTGAAGCTGGATCTACCAAAAGACCTGCTTCACTGAGTTTGTGTAACGAAACATCACCAACTACAGGTATTCAATGGAAATGAGACCAACAGAAAGCCTGAAAGCTTGGATGCCCTTTTCTTGCCCTTTGTCACCTCCAACACAGAATTCCCATCATTTCTCTAGAAATGTTCACAGAGCATTGGGTACATGTGCTTTAGGCTGACACTTTCCTTAATACATTCCCTGTTTCTCTCCCTCCCTCATAATCTGAGAAACTATGTCAGGTCAGATAGAGTGACAAATGCTACTTTTCTCCTTCAGAACGAGCACAGGCAGATCCTACAATGCTTCTTCCTCAATGTTCACACAATATGAAGCTCAAAGCAGAGGCCAAAGTCATTTTAAAACACCTTGAGAGAGGTTCAAGATCAACACGGAATAAAGAAGACCATAAACACTTTGTAAAGAAAGGATTACTTTCACTTCTCAGAAAGGGTGGTGAGGCACTGGAATGGACTGCCCAGGGAGGTGGTGGAGTCACCGAGCCTGGGGGTGTTCAAGGAATGTTTGGATGTTGTATTGAGGGACATGGTTTAGTGGAAGCTATTGGTGATAGGTGAACAGTTGGACTGGATGATCTTTTAGGCCTTTTCCAACCTTGATTCTGTAATTACATGGTGCTTTAAAACATCATCTGGATTAAAAGAGGGTTTGTTCACTCTGAACTGGTAATGAAAACCCAGAAGAAACAAACACCATTTCCTTGCAATCAACGCAACTGTACAAGAAAGGTTCCAGATAACACTACAGGATGAGTTCTGCCCCAAATGCTGCTGGGCTCAAGTTCTTACACACAAGCAAAAACAAGCAAATAAAAACAGAGGACAAGAATGAGTTGGACAGAGACACGAAGCAGCAACTGCCTTTTTCTAGATGAATGTGGAAAGCTTGACATAACGGTACTGAAATCTGATTAGTATGTCTCACTACTACTTTTATTAAATAATAATTTACAGTAACGAATCCAAAGATGGCAGAGATTAAAATAATTCAATATTACAGTAAATTCAAGAGGTGCTAAATACATCACCGAATTTGTTGCCTAAAAGAGACACATGCAGCTACCTGCCCTCTCTTGGATATTTCAGCATGGGAGCAGGGGAGTAGCCTTTTATTCTTAAAAAAAAAAAAAAGCAAAAAACAACAACCTCCCCCCTTCAGATTTATTATTTTTATTTATTTGGATAGTCTCGCATTCACATATACGCATGTAAAGGAAGCACAAAGGCAAAGTGTGTCCCAAGTAGGAGGCAACATCTGCTTATAAATTATTTATATTCTTTCAACCATTAGCTGCCTGAAAAGAAATACTGCATAGATCAAAGCGCTGCTACACACCAGAATTTTCCATCGCTGCAAACAAAATTTAATTGAAAGCAAAAGCACCTCTTCACATCTTAGATTTTAAGATAGAGCGAAGAATCAATGTAATGCACTGCTTTCACAGGTTTCACCAGCTACCAATACTACAAGATACATTCCTTTCCCATGCCCAGCTGAACTTCCATCTGCTGCTGGACTTTCCTCAAACCCAGCTACTTGCCACAAAGACAGTAAATTAACACTCGTCCACTGTGACAGCCTGCTCTCTGAGATGCCAACACACTCCTCCTCCTCTTAGGCAGGACACCAGGAGCTTCCCAAAGCAAGCACAGATGAAAGGCATCTCCTGAAGGGATGCCAAATCTCAAGGCCAAATAAAAAGTTGGTTCCGTGGTGAGCAGGGAAGCACCACATGTTTTGATACCAGGTACAGTTACATTATCTGCTGGAATTTGCAATTTAAAATCATAACAAAAAGGAGAAGAAAATAGTTCCTAAAATGAACAAACGTACAACTACAGAAATGAGTGGATGCTGACTTCAGTGAAGGGGAGAAAGGCGAAAAATCAGGATTTACAGGGCTTACTGTGTGGCCAAGCACAGAAGGATTTCTTCTACATTTACTCCTATGCCAGGTGGTCAGCAAAACAGGCATTTATGGGTTTGTTATAGGAAAAAGGGTCACTGCTCTTAAAATCAATATTACTCCTCATGCTGCAGTTTGGCAACTCAATAAGTAAACACAGAGAATTAATCTGAAATATAATGATATACGCAAAACCCACTCTCTCCTGATGCCGTTCAAGTATTTGTTAGTGTTCCCCATGAAATATTCTGGTAAATGTTCTGCCCCACTTTGGCTTGTGACTGTTTTTCATATCTGTGAATTCCAGGTTGTTTCTGTTCTGCTTTTAAGGCAAGATCAGGCAGCAGATTGTCCTGCGTGGTCTGGCACCATCAGACTGCGCTCTACATTTCTGCATTTCACTCTCCTGGTGAGAACCATCTGCTCCACAGGTTTAAGATGCTGACCACCTGGGCACAAGCAACTTCATTAAGGGGGAAAAAAAACCCACAAAGGACTTTTGCATTAGGTATCCATAACATACATTCTCTGCATTTTAAAAAAACATTTACATATGGAATGCTGTGTACATACTAGTAACATCCCAGTTACAGCAGTATCTATCTGTCTGTCTCCATCTATCATCAAGCTCTCGGTTTTATTATTTCGTTTCAATTCAGCGTACTTTTCAGCAGTGCAATAACCTTCAGCAGAATTTGATGGATTCTTTTACATCAGTAGCGCTGACTTTTCATCAAAGCAGATACCCAGAAAGCATACATGAAGGTTCTAAATCAATTTGAGATTTGGAAGGAATAGCCGATAGTGAAGCCTGAATGGGTAAATGCAATACTTAAATCAAAGAGGAGGAATAAGAAAAGAGAACTGCCTTTTTTTTAGTTCAAAAAGATACACAGCGTATACAAATGACACTGCGAGCAGGGAAGTGCCTCATTAATCCAGTCAGCTTGTATGAACAGGGAGTTTTTCAAAACCTTTCAACATCTGCCTGATTCTGTCCCTTGGAAATCCTTTTCCATTTCAGTGGGATGAAACAAAGATCTAGGCAGAGTACTTTCTAAAAGCCTTTGGCTACAGACAGCCTGCTGCATACATCACTATACACAAATCCCCAGGGAAGAGAGGCACAAGAAAATTAACTCGGCCTTCAAATCCTAGCATTTGCTTGAGAGTTGTTCCCTAGGAGCTCATATTCCATTCACTTTTACCTTTTTAACTCTTGGATTGCTTTGTTTACCAGAACAATGCTGTTATTATTTGCATTGCCTGTTGAAACTGCACTCCTCTGAACAACAACTGAGCCAAGTGCACACTTCCTCGGTGTCCTACTCCCATCACACCTTCATGAGGTGCTCTACACTTGTCACCCCCTGGCAAAATCTTCCTGACGAACATCACATTAATACACCTTTCCAATGAAGAGAGCGCATTCCAAGAGAGTACAGAAGGCCGTACAATGCAGCTTCAAGTTGGGGAAGGGTGTTTTTGTTGTTTTGTTTTGAAATAAAGATGTCTATGTTTTTGGCACAAGCCTTAGAGCAATGTATCTGGCCACTCTACACAGCACACACACTCTGCTGTCCTCAGAAGTGCTCATTTCTTTCAAACTCATTTCCATCACAGCTTCTCATCTAGATTGTTCCTTAGAACTTTCTCATGTCTGCTGTGAACAAAGAGAAGTCTGAATGAACAGACTTAATTAAAAAGACAGATGCATAGATTGCATAATGAACACAATCGAAAACAGTGCTGAAATACCATTTAGGGTTCCTCCGTTCTCAGATGGCTATATACAGAACTTTCTAAGGCAGCATTTGAAATCTGACTGTTCTTGATTCAAATGTTAAGAAAGGGTAAGTAACAGCAACCTGCAGAAGAAATATCCCTAGGTGCATTTACAACAAGAGATAAGCACATGGATTGTTGTCTTCCCAAGTCACCTGCATAAATACAATAATAAGTGTTTTGCTTTCTAGAGGTGGCTTTCCTCAAAGAATTCCTGGTCAGCTTATTGACCAATGCTTTAAGTTTCTCAGTGCTTAATAGGCACCTCCAGCAGCGCTCTTTCTCCCTTCCATAGGTGCTGTGCTGGCACTGTGGTGGCAAAGCTGTGGGCTCACAACTCAATTCAGCTACTGCAGAGTTAACTCAGCCTCTCAGAAATAACCGTTTTCCTCTTTTGGAGAAAATCCAGTGACTAAAATACCACTGCAGGATAGTCAGGAGATCTACAGACACCTCTGAATTACTCTGGGCACCAATAATATAAGCAGTCGCTTCCACAGTCAATACTGCTACAAAGCAAAAGAACCCCAAATCAACAAACAAGTAGCGGCCTGTGAGCAGCTTCTCCTAAGAACAGCCAAGAGCTGCCAATAGAAATCAATCTGCCAAAGCAGCCTGCAACGAGCTAACAAACAAAATAAGGAATGGAAAAGGAAGACTAGTCTCAAGAAAAAAGAAGAAAAAAAAAACTACCAACGTAGGAACCGAAACAGGATTAACTCATAGTTCTGTGGCATTTATTGGTACACACTGTCTGAGCTGTCTCGTGGAAGAAGATGAACAGAATTCAGCTTTCTTTCCTGACCACTGGAAACACTGCAACTGAATGGTTGCACAATGCCTTGGGACAGCAATTAGCCTACAGAATACACACTTCAACCACAGCTGCAGATACAGTATAACAAAATCAGGAGACACTTGAAAGGTACTTGAAAGAGGCATTATTTGGAATAATATCTCAGTAAGCAAATAAAAGCTCAGCTGAAAGCTCTGCAAATGTGAGCAGTGACACAGAGGAGAGAAAAGCTGTGCCCTGCTCTTAAGCTATTTCTGAGACCAGGACCAATAATATTAAAACCCCCTTCAGCAAACACACTGCCTAGTTATGAAATATTAACCACAGCAAGAAGCATCACTCAGGATTAGCAGCAGTCATCCATTAGAAAGAGAGCTGAGCTTCACACATCCTGCAGCAAACAGAGCTCACTACAATTCTTATTTCTAAAGCAGTCCTCAGGAAATTAGAAGTTGATTCTTTCCAAGTTGGAAGTACAAAACACTTACGCCCAATTGCCAAGGAAAAAAAGAAAGTCTTTTAATATCTGACTCCTGAAGTAAAAAGGCCATTCAATATTTCTTTAAATGAGATATTATACTAGGTACTCTGGGAATGTTGAACCCACTACTGCAGCACAACCTGGATGCAGCATCTAAAATGATGATGTTCCAGATCTAACTGAAGTATTCTGCTACCATTACCAAATGCAGACAAAACGTATTTCATGCTATGGGACATGAAGAGCAAAAAAGAAGCAAAAAAGACCTAAAACCAAAAGTCCTTTGAGGAACTGATGTATTTTATCTGTTCAAATACCATACAAGTCTTCAGATGAGAAATACAATAAACTCAAAGTCCTCTGCAAATGGAAGTTTTATTAATGACTGATTTTTATTTAAGTACAACCTCAACCAAGCATATAAACAGACCCCAAATCCCTTAAGGAACATGAACGCAAAGGCATTCCTTCTTATAGTTGGAGTTTGCCTCTTTTCCAACCTCCCAGAATTTCTTAAAATCTTTTAACAAACTTACTCGACATTAACTAAAACATTTCCACATTTCCTCAGACCATAAGGGGCGAGTTAAAGCAGCCCATTTCCAAATTGTACCAGGCAGAAACTTCTTGTTTCCTGCATACACGCATCCAAAGTGTGCCAAGGCTATGCTGACATTCATTCTAAATGAGACCACTGAAGCGATCAGGACTAAAGATAGAACTAGAGTGGGTTTTCTTTGTTTTCAAAAGGCAAGTCCTTCCAACTCTGTTCAACACTGGATTTACAAAAATAAATAAACAAATAAACAAACAAATAGCCTTTCAAATCTAGGGGGAAGGCCATAGGCACCTCAGGAACTTTTTTCAGCTATCAGAGATACATCATATGCCTTGAAGGAATCACAGTACACCTGCCTGAATCCAGTGACAAAGCGTCTGGGCCATTTGGGCTCCATCCTGCCTCTAAGGCATTCCCTACACTTCAAAGGGAAACCTAAAAGCACATCTGACCACCTGGGCTGATCAGTGGTTACTGACTTGATCCTCACTGTAGACTTCTGGGCTTTTCCTGTTGGTGAAAATTCTCACCCTTCTGCGAAAAGACCCTGAAGATTTGGATCTCACATATGAGCTACTACAACCAATGAATAACAAACATACTACTCCTCAACACCTGCAGTTTGGTTTTACCAATCTAAATAATTTTAGTGGAAGCTGTACACTACCTGTATGCCAGCCTTTAGTCACACCACTTCAGGGACTGCCAAAATAAAGAGACGGCATTTGGTTGGTTGTCCCAAGCAGGACAGGAACATGAGATCAATCACCTTAGATACAGCAGAAGGAAAACACACGAGGAGAAAACATCAAAATAACAAAACTTCAGGTCACCAGAGCCTACATGAAGAGCACAGCTAAAAGTTTCCTGGCGGAACTAAATACAGAGTTAACAACGTGCTGGCATTCCTAATCTTATACTAGATTAGCCGTCTTCATAGAAAACACAGTAAAGAAAAAAGAACCAAGAGCAAGTAGATCATTTATCACCAGAGACAAAAAAATCTTTAAAAACAGACTTAATGATTGAAAAGAAGAAGTAACAAATGAATGCTCAGGCATCAGAAATTACTTTTTCATTGCTATCCCTTGGAACACAACAAAATGAAACGTGTAAGAATAAAATTCAAGGCCCTGGGAAGACTGCAGCTGAACAGAGCACCAGCATCACTAAAATAGGCACCTAGTATCGAATCACCTAATGCTTCTTGCACAAGTTACAAACAACTGCAAACCAAGTGACAGTTTTGAGCACTGGCACAACTGATACTGCTTTTGAAGAAGAATGTCAGATTATTCACTAGAAAAAACTCAAATATCTTTACAATCTGTCAAATGTATAAGCTGTCTGATGCCTCACCAGGATAAAGTGTTGTGTGTGTGCTTACACACATAATTACATTAAATCAATCCAAAATAAGTCTTGTCTTATGTGCTTATACATGTATACTGATTTTATATATTCTTTAAGCCTAGATGTGAATAATTGACCTCCATTATACTGGTTCCACAGAGATCTATTTCTGTGAAACCAAACACAACCTTTTCATCTTTCGAGCAAATTTCATTAGCATAATTTAGGCATATTTATCAGATAGGAATCATTGTGAAGAAGCATCATGCTGTACTGAATTTCTTGATGACAAAAGCATCACAGCCTATTTGAAATAGGATGACTCAGATATCGAGTCCAGCATTATTCTACAATACTCAGAAAATATCAGCAGATTTTCTATATAATAGCAATATTTAAGCAACATGGGATCATAGCAAATTACTTTTCAAGAAGTACTGAATTTCATTTATAATTTAAATATCATACCATAAGAAAATGAGAAATGCAGTAGATATTTTGGCTCTGCATATTAGGCATGCCCAGATTATACATTTGACTTCACTGCACATTTGAGGTATTGGTATTTATTCTTTCCTGAGCCAACAGGAATACACCTTATTTCAAAGAAATGACAGAGTAGCTTTAGCTTCCCTAATCAGCAAATGTATTTGCAGCCTGAGGTTATATGGCAGCCTCAGCTTGTCAGGCCCCTGGCCATTGTAGTTCCCTTGCTCTGGCTGCTGATCTCAACCACAGTACAGCAAAATGAACCATTTCAGCATGGCACAAGAGCAAAGTCAGTCACTATGCTTAATAACATAATTTTGGCCAGGTTTGGTTTCATTGGACACAGCATCCCGAAACAGCTGTGTACGAGTATAGGGGTGCTGCAGAGCCCATGGGCACATGAGAACATGCGGGTAGGTCAGCCTGCTGCCACAAAAGCAAGCCCAAAAGCCAAGCTGGCAGCAACCCTGGCTCCATGGCTCACTGCCATGCTGGAGTAAATGTCACTTGCATTTACCAGCTCAGCATTGCTGCAGCAGAGGAAGGAAAATAGAAGACTTGAGAAGCCCAGCTCTGCTAACATAAGGAAACAGCTTCTCGAGAGTTTCTTCACTCCCTTCTACAAATAATACATACAAGGTTACTCTAGTAACTCAGTGATTGCATCAGACCTAAAAGGATATTTCTAGTTATGTGGCTGACAAATTAGCTGCAAGGATTGTACCAGAACATGCTCTGAATTCCTTACATAATGAGCAGAACTTGGTAGTGCAGCCAATTTTACAGAACTATCTCGGCATTTTAACACACACACACACACACAAGAGAGCATCTCTTCATGTATTAAAAAAAAAAAAAAAAAAGTAAAGAGAAAAAAGAAGAGGAAGCAATCAAGTTTTGTATTGTTTCCAGTATCATCAAGGACACTGGAAAATTGTAGAGAAAATACAAAGATCGCCAGGAATTACACTATTTTTGTAGATGAGAAGATGGGGAAGAAGTGGGAGGAGAGCGAGCTATCCTCCATACTGTGTAGCTAATTTTCCAGCTGAACTGTCATGCTTGGACTGCAGAGCTTACCAGGCAATTGCAGAAATATGAATGGCTATCAAATCTTGCAAATGCAGCTCAGTCCCAAGTCTCTACATTATTATCCTTATACTAAACTTCACACAGTAAGCCATATTGTAAACACACATTACAAAAGGTGCGGTTGCTTCTAACCTAAATGTAATGAGGATGGCTTTATCAGTCAGGTTCCGCAATACCCTGCTTTTTCTTTTTTTACAGAGATAAGCGAGATCGATGTACTTATTGTACATGTCTAAGTCATCAGGTATAATCACAATACCTGAGGAAAGGACAGGAGATAGCTTTTTTTCCCCCTGCAATTTAGTGCTAGTTTTTTTTCTTCTCACGATTAAACTAAGGAAACCGCCATAATATGCCATGACTTCAACCAAAAGAGTTAAAAGTCCTGGGAACTGTATGATGACAATAAGAAATTATGAATCTTCCAATTATGAATCTCCTTTCCTACACTGCCTTACCTATCTGTATATACTCAGGAAGAAGAATAAAACCACCAATACTGGCCAATATTATTGACTACATAGTTGTTTCTCCTTCCATACTTTATTAAGAATATAAGGAACTTAAACTTCACTGTAGCCTAAAGAAGATGCCTCTCCTCCTTCACGATTTCCATTTTTTCCTTTCATTTCATATTGATACTTACAAAAAACATTATCTTTCTGATACGAAATGTGATGTTTCAGCAAAAAAATAAATAAATTGATAATAAAAGATTCCTCCATCTAGCTGCATCATAATGAAAGGCTTTCTTCTGTTCTGTTTGTTCAACAACTCCTACTGCTGCAGTAGGTAAGGAAACAATGCAATCTTGGACCATCTGATGAATCAAAATAGTAAGGCTTGGGGCACAAAATGTCGTATATTGCTTATTCCTTTTGTGGTGTCACAAGATGAAGGTGTTTTTTGTTGTTACTTCAAAATATAGTAAGCTATCATACTTTACTTTTCAACCAACGCATCAAAGCACATCACATGGTTTAACAAAAGGAGTATCTAAAAATCTCGTGGGGAGGCTTTTTAGCCCCCATTGCTCAACACCTAGTAGAAATTTCTTATTGGACAGTAACTGAGTAATACAAAGAATCAGCTTTGGAATTCCTGATGGTTATGATTTCTAAATTTTTCTCCTCTACTTTCTTCCTGTAATATTCACCTTTACACCAAGGCTTCTGTGTCTATTTCTAAATGACATAGATATCATGTGAGTAATCTCTTCTGTTTGAAAATGTAATTTATTTTAATTGGAACTGAAAACTTGTTTGAGGGGTGGCAGGAGGAAACTGTTCCTATTTCCTGCTATAGTTCTCTCAGCATCTAATTACACTCATAACAAGGAACAATGGGGAGGCTGTGTGTTATTCAGTTTAATGTAGTTAATCACACGATTCCCTATGTGCATGTAAATACACTGGAGCCTCACAACTGACACGGCACCCACACAGTACATTAATCATTTATAACAATCGTGCTTTGAGATAACATACATTATATTATATGCTCTAGATACCTATTTGCTGGAAAACGGATTCCAGTTCCCCAGAAATAAAAAAAAAAAAAATAAAAATGGAGCAGAACAGACACCAAATGAAAAATTCTAACATTAGGATCCATGTTTTCCAGAAATTTCTCATCAAGACAGATTTGTTTCTCCCAACATCCAGAATGATGTATTTCTTACAAAAATATTTTTCCCCAGACTTTAAGGGGATACGTTTTTTGCAACCCAATATCCCACAGTGCTCACAGGTCTTGAATCAAACACTTAACTTCCAAAGGTTCAATGTGATTTAGGCCATAATCTTAAAACATGAAAAAGGTACAAGTCAGATTTTTTTGCAAGTCAGATTCCACACCCAAGAACTCCCAAGGACACTAAGCTCATATTTTAACTATTATCTACTACTGCAGCCAAGGTTTCAGCCACAACCCATCACGTGGATCCTCCTTGTTACTACTCTATTCTTCAAAATCCTGTGTAGGTCCAAAGGCAGGAAGACAAGAGAGCTGGTCAAGGAAGGTAGAGTCAAGACAGCTACAGGCACTCCAAATATTCTTTCTGAATATCATTCTCCCCTCTACACACTTCTGTAACCTTAAGGGCGAGTAATAGTCAGTCAGGCACTGCAGAGTAACAGCTGTTAACAACGGCTCAAGTGTCAGCACTGCCTGCCCCAAGAAGGGCATGGGATAAACTACATAAGGTCCTCCTTCTTGTCTGCAGAATCAAAGAAATGTTTCATAGGCTTAGTGTGAAATGGTCTGGGCTCAGAATGAGTCACTGGGGTCCTTAGAGCAAAACAGACAATGTGGATAATTGACAAAATGGGGCAATCCTGATCCTTAAGAATAAAATTACTTTTGTGAGGAGTTAACCTCCATCCTCATTATACAATGAGAAAAGACGGACGTCTGTTCAGCAACATGGCATTCATACATGAGAAGGAATGATGCAAGTTGTGAGAATGCAGAATAGTTGAGAAATGAAGCAGCAGAATTTAGTCTGATCTAACTTTGAAGCTGGCTCTGCTTTGAACTAGGGGTTACACCAGGTAACTTCCAAAGGTACCTGCCAACCTAAATTATTCTGTAATTTGAAGCAATGGGCTTACATGCAAAGAACATAACAAAAACATTACCTTCATTACTGAATGAAATTCCACACTGAAAGAAAAGCTTTAGTTTGGAGAATGTCAGTGATGCCTGGGAAAAACATGAAGAAACGAGAACAAAAGAACCCAAAAATGTGACGGAAAATGGATGACTTTTGACAGACTAATATTTTCATTTTGTTTAAACTACCTTGAGTTAGTAATCAAACAGCACAACGAATAACTGATGCTGCCATAACATTTTAACCCTTACCCATTCAATTAATATTAGGTCACAGAACCACTTAGCAGAGAAAAAGGCTTTACATAAAAACAAGGAAAGATAATATTCAGATTCCTCATATCCTTACAGCTTTTGAAAAACACAGCCCTTGAGGTTTTAGAACATGCTCAGGAAACAAAGTTTGATCAACTAATGTCAAAAGATCAAATTTCAGCTCATGGAATTAAAACAAATGTCCTTCTGCCTTACAAATGCATCAGGCAAAGGTGGTAGATTTTCATCATGTTGTAATCCCAGTCCAACATAAATCCAACTTGTTCCTGTCTTCTACTATAAAACAACACAAAACTTCTCCCAGATGAGTAATTTAAAAAAGAAAATCACACTTTAAAATACAAGACTGACTTGTGTTAATTTCTCATACTCATAATCTCACACTTGTGGAGTTTTATAGTCTACAATTCCAGCAAGAGCTGGAAATCTCTGAGCTCTGGTTTTGTTGTAATGGTTGTTCTCAGTCTCTTTCACCCTGAAGAATATACATGGTGATGCAAAAGGAATCATCCAGACATACAGAAAGCATTCCAACAAATGTCATCTTCTCTCACTGCACTTTAAGCACCTCATGTTTTCAGCAGACTTGCATTTAACACATTTATGTATTCTGGACATTCCATCTTGTTTATCACAGAAAGCAAAGATACTTTTGCACACCTCAAATAGTGGCAATGAACAGGAAGTCATTTTGTACTGCTAAAATCAACAGTTTACTGAGGATAGATCTGTCCGCAAAACAAGAAATCAGCGAACCATACAAACACTTTGTACCATGTTATGTTGGTCACTTCACAGGTCTTCGGTGCCTCTTCAGTTTCACCATAAAATCTAGGTGTGATGACACTGCATTTCCACAGATGAAGGAGTGATTTATAAAGGACTTCATTACAATTGAGTCTGTCCTTTTATGTTAAGAGGCATTTTTGGTCCTAAGTAATCTCTATACGCATTTAGCAATTTTTTTCCACTGTAATTAGCAACTTCATTTCCAGTAGCAATTAGCTTAATAAATATAAACACACAGTCACACATACAAAAAAAATACAATTCTATGAGTATTGTAGACTACAAACCTGTTTTTAATCTGCTGCAATTCATCATTATGATAAGTATCATCACATACAAACAACTTTCAAACTGCTAATGATTGCATTAGCTCTAATTGAAGAGCAGCCTAGTCTCACTTCAACAGTATTTTATCACGCTAATCCCATTTCAGGTAAAATTACATCACATAGTTTTTTATTTGTCAGAACATAAAGAAGATGAGGTTCTTAAAGTTGTCTACCCTTTCAACCAGGTTTTTTTCAGTTTGTTTGGGAAAACATTATACCCTAGTTTTAAGTATGTAGGCTAATGTCACAAAGAGCTCCGAAATCTCTCTCTTTAATTGTACCTGCACTGAGATTAGCCTTTTCTCTCTTAAGCCCGATAAAAAAACAACAAACAACAAAAGGAAATGAAGTGGAAAAAAAGAAGCAACATTAGCTTTCATAATTCACTGTCCTAGACAACCCTCACTATTGAATGTGACAGAAAGTAAGCCAAGCAGAAAGCAAATAGAAGTGTTTTTGCGTTGCCACTCTGCCAAAGGATGAAGTCATAGGACTGACTTCTGTGACCACCAGCAATGGCCCCCATTCACACTGCCACCCCACAGTTCTCAGACTGCGTGCACAGACAGCACAGTGCACAGAAGAGAAATAAAGATGAGCTGAAATGTGCTTAATAGGATTCAGATTTACATCTGTACGTCAGATACGGAAAAGTTTTTGTTGTTGTTGTTAACATTAATAATTAATTAAACTGACACAGTTTTCTTGATTTTACCTCCTTTATTATTCAGAAAAAAATATTTTTATCTGGCTGGATAAACTCCTGCAGTGAATTATCACAAGCAATTCATTTTGGTTTCTGAATTCTGAGTATTTCAACTGAGACAATAATTTTGCAGCATTTTCCACTCTTAAAATTTCTTGTGGAGGTAGATTTAGAGCATGAGAGGAAAAGTGACTGTCAAGTTATAAATGTTATCTTTCAGAAGTAACCTCTGAAAGTAATGATGCTGATGCATCTAGAGAGCCAGAAGGATTCTCTGCAGTGCTTTTCCTTGTGCTAAGCATCAGAGGAACATTTTCATTTTTTGTCACAGCCTTTTAAGTGGAGCTTACTCCACTGCCATTGTTGCCTTGGGTTGCCTCTTTTGAAGAAGACTCTGCATGTAAAGTCATAACACTTCGAACAAGTGTTCCACGAGGTTCAACAGAACTGCAGAGTTCAAGGTATCATTTTTGCAACAAAGAAAGGCAATGAGAAAATAGAATGTCTTCGCTTTAGGATCAGAATCAAGATCCTCCCCACTTATGAAGAATATTCTTTTGGTAATCAGCATTCTGAATGGATTAAAGACATTATGTTCAACTTGACTTGAATGCCTAAACCTAAGACAAGCAAGCAGCAGAATCCAAAATGTCTTCTGGAGACAGTACCAAGGATCAACTTGAAACTCAGTCACTCTTTAATGAACTGATGCTCTTAAAAGCACATAATGACTCAGAGTCAGGAGATAATTTCATGGCTTGACACACCACCAGAACAAGTCTCATACGCTATTGCTACAATCCCATAAGTAACACCAAGATTCGTTGAAATCGACTGTAGATTGAAAGTATGCTTCTGTTCAGCACAAGGTGTCTTCACAATTGGTGCATTTATTTAAAGAGCTTGGATTTTACAGAGATTAAAGGCAATTTAGAAGTACTAGATTCTTTTACATTAATTAAGATGTTTTCAACTGTAGCAGATCTTCAGTTTAAAAAGCAAAATCTTCACAGAGAATATTATATACACTTGGAAATTATTCTGTACATGTTTCAACTTAGTAAACAACGGAAAACTAAATATGGAAAGCTATCTCAACTGTGGTAGTATTTTTTCAGAATAATTAGAATGCTTATGAAACAGCATCGAAAGGCATGAAGAAGAAACCCCTCCAGTAAAATATATTTCTGTAGTCATCGTTTCCAACTTGAAATTCTCTCCGAGTTATACTTTAACTGATGACAGGTAATGTTTATAACCTCTCTTAAGAAAGAACATGCTGGTTATCTCCTTTTCATTTGCCAGTGCTTCAAAATCAGGTTTTGGTGAAAGGTTAGGTGTACAAACAGCAAGCACAGATGAAGACAAGAGGCTGTCAGTGGTAGCTCCAAAGTGCTACCACAGTCTAATCAATGGGAGCACACATTTGTACACAAATTCATAGATTGGATAAACCTAGAGGCTTATCTCATCAGAACAGTCTCTAAATGGCAGTGGTCAGCTAGCACACAAAGTGCTATTCTTCTGTCCTATTAGTCCACCCCCTCGTCTCCTCCAGTTCCTTTTCTTCTCCCTCATAACTGTTTCCAGTTTGGTTTCTGTAATCTGGAAGCTCCTGAGTTGTTGCAGTTATGGTGTCAATAACACAGAATCAATAGCCTTTCCCCTCACTTACACAAAAATCCTCATCCCTATTATTACCAACACACACAGAGTGAGAACTCCAGCTTATGCATGACTGCTAGATTTTTGCTTTGCTAGGGGCGAAGGACTTAAAGACAAACATACATTAGAATTTCCTTCCCTCTACCTCCTTCTGTTTTACTCATACCAGTAGCTCCTCCATCCAAACTGAGGGAGGAAGGTATGTGGGTGGCTGCGATTTCAGTAGTGATCCCACTGGATTCCCACAACTCCTTCCAATATAAACTACAAGCTAAGATTGATTTAAACTTAACCCGAGGCCAGAATCAGAGAGATAACTGGGTAAAGCTAAGAGAACACAAAAAAAGCAAGAACAAAGGATCTCTATATTTTTAACAAGCATCACACTGTGCAAACAGCGATGCTTATTTTTGAAAAAAGAACTCAAATAGCAAAGCTATCAAAATACCAGGTTCTAACTCGAGTAGTTTCACCCATTAGATGATTGCAAAGCAAATATAAAACTCGATTTGCAAGTTCAAAAAACAAAAATCTTCGGTAAGCAGAAATAAATGCCACTGCTAAGATATGCCATGTCTTCCTGAAATAGCCACATAAGAAACACTAACATGCTGTATTGTACCACTGGTATTTATAGGATAAAGAAGTATCTCTCCCATTCCTCCCTCCCCTCCCCCAAGAAACAGACTATAAAGTCAGAACAAAGCACTGAAGAGTTAGGTATTAGCAAACAATTGCTTTTGTATTTTTTACTGCTGGTTATTTTGTAACTAATGCATCTGTGCTGACTTGAAGCCCAGTAAAGATTTGATCCTCCATTTCATAACATCAACTTAAGCTCTTATACCTGAGGGATATCTACACTTCTATGACTTCGCTTTGAATTAACTATACATGGATTATTTATAAGAATAAGTGAGGTAGTTGTAAAGAATTCCGTCTGCAGTATCCACTGCCTCGGCAATAATGATAGATTTAGGCATCTGCTACTAGGAAACATCAGCTCTGCCAAAATGTCAGACACTAATATCTGAAGCAGCTCAATTAAGCTACAAGACACAATCACTTTGTTCCAGCAAGGACACAGGCAGGCTTATTTCAATCCATACCTGGAACTGACAGATGCATTCAGTGAAGAAACAGATAAAAGAAAATTGCAATACATACAGTCCTACATCTCAAACCTTGTTTGAGAGGTTTCAGGTTTTCAAGGCGCTAGTGTGACTTATTATGAGTTCTCAGTAAAGCATGCAAAATAGCTGAAGCAGTGTCAGCTTTAATCAACAAACCAATTAAAGACTTTAATCAAGTTCGCTTTATCTGTTCAACAGTATGTTTATATCAAATTATTTTGAACGGGTGTTTAGTATGCAGATTCTTTGCATTTTAATAACACTTTCAACAGTGATATGTAAAGGGAAATGTGCTGTTACAATAATAAACAGCACTCACATACATTGAGAAAACCCACTTTACAAATGACGGGAAATATGTCACCTTAAAGACTAATGTATTGAGTCAAAGAACACAGCTGCCATGTAAAAGCCACGGACTACCACTTACTTTTAAGAAGGGTGCAAGAGTAAATGGTGCTTCTGATTCTTTCTTCCTCCACTTCGCGTGACTTTCTGCATTGCTGAAATGCTGTATTTATGCACACAATATCTAGACTTGATATTTGAGGCAAAAACAAATAAGAGTTTGTTTCAAACAAACATTTACCTCACCGTAGTCAAAGTTATTTATTTAATTTTTTTATTATGTTAAAGAGAATAAACGGGAAGTAACTACTTCTGGAAGGAAGAACAATTTACTGCAGTGTGTCAGGTTCTTGTGTTTTACTGGTCCCCAAACACAACAGGCATTTTGTACAATACAGAAACTGCTGCAGTTATACAAGGAGCGTTTGAAAATCACATGCATTTTAATGCTATTATGAACAAAACGTTAGCACGTTTTCAGAATGACAAGCAAATATATTTAAACCAGCTGAAGAGGCTCACAACTGGAAGACAACAATACCTGGCTGAGATACAGTAAAGAGCATCATATGATACCTCATGACCCTGTTCTGAGTGTAAATGCCATCACATATTTACAGAACAACCTTACAGGTATTATTTAAAGACAATTTAAATGAATTTATTATGGGAAAGATTAGAAAATAAGAATTCTTCTTGTTGACAACTCAGAAGCAGCAGGCAGCCAGACTTCAGACTCGCATTGAAGTACTTAGGCTTGAAGTCTGAAGTCACTCAGCTACCTGAGCTGCAGTCTTAAATATGGTAATATAAATACTTTCTTCAAGACAAATGAATATTCTACTTACGACAGTGTCCTAGAAATTCAATAGTTTCCTCAACAGTAATTTTGGTACATTAGGTTTCAAGTGTAGATTAAATCACTGAACTGCGAAATAGAGAAGTTTTAACTAGAATTGCTTCCACAGAAATGTTAATTTCAGACATACTTTGATGTGTTAATATAGATACACTTTGCATCACTTTTAGACCCCCAATAAGCAATCTTGTTTACTCTCCATGCTGGAATTCTATCGCAAGATTCTTCAAAAGTTAAAAAATAAAAACAAAAAAGAAAATGTTGGAGTTTTAGTTTGACTCTTCACTTCCATCAAGTCATTTAGATGCGTGCTACAGTCTGATGTAATTTTAAACATTATTACCTTTTTACTATAATGTGGGCATAAAGGTAGTTTCGTTAACTTGCCTTAGCATTGATCACTTTAGCTAGAAGCTCTTGATGCTCACAAAGTTCTAATTTGAGCAGAATTTATACTTACCGATGTTACCTGATGCTACCAATGAAAAAACAAAGGCAAAGAACAAACGTACACAGAACATGAGGAAAGGCTCATGCCCAGGAGGTTCTACCATGCCATGGAACAATGACCCCAGGAAGCATCTGGAAGTCTCAAAGATCTGACAGGCACGTGCTGGCAGGAAAGGGCTCTCCCTTTGTACTTTTTACAAACCTACACTGCACCAAAGGTTTCTGAAGACCACCAGAACTGCCCCGATTACTTCCGCATGGACTACTCTCAAGATTCCTACAACCTCCCCCAGACCCATTAATTTGGGGTTCAAACTGAAAAAACTCTGCATCCTCACTACAATGTGCTAGGACCAGGAGAGGAAACAATATGGCCAAAGAACAGAACCTTCAGAGATTGGGACAATTTCTGTTTCTTTTTATAAAAAAATGAAACACTGCAACAATAGACTTTTATTCTGCCTTCACATGATGCTCTGTTCTCATCACATACCAAGCCGTATGCATCCATCAATTCAGAAAGCCTAGCATACAGGATAGCACATTGCAAGGGAATTCTCAACAAAGGACATGAAAGCTTAGAACAACAGTGTATATTTGCTGTACCTATTTTACAGTTACTTCAAATTGAAGGAGTGACAGATGATACCATACCCCATGCCTACACAGCGCCTGGCTACTTTCACCATGTCAGAAACTGCTGTCACTGCTACTCCTGGTGATGGCTTTCACAAACAGAACTGAGATCACCTGTACATGGGCAGTTGCCTGTGCAATGTGCATGGGATGCAGGTAAGCACTATATGCAAAAATGCACAGGCTTATAAAGAAGCATGTGACTTAGATTTGCATGTTCTTAGTTCATTACAGGAAACTTTCACCAGTAACAACAGGCAGACTAACCAGGAGGAATGCACATTAAGTGCACAAAATGAGAGATGCTGTGTGTTACAGGGAAAAATCTCATAGTATCATAGTCTCGTGCAGGTTGGAAGGGACCTTAGAGATCATCGAGTCCAACCCCCGGGATTCGAGCCTCTGTGCAGAGCGGCACTTCTACCACTTGCGCCACAGGGGATTCGAACCCGGGCCTCTGGTGTTGCAACACGGCATTCCTACCACTGCGCCACCGGGGCACACAAAAAATAGCACAGAATCATTATTTTTGAAATAGATATCAACAGAAAAAATAGTCTTACCTTAAAAACCCCAACACGCCTCCCCAGGTTATTCATTTGTGCAATCGTGTGTGCAAGAGATGCATTATATTAATGACATTAGTTTCACAGATACTGAATGAAAACAATATCCTCAAGAAACAACCAAAGAGGTAAAAGTAAAGATGCACAATAATAGATATTAAAGAAATATACCACTAAGTTCTACGTCGACTCTCCCAGTTGACTTACTCAATTACAAAGTATAAATTCAATTTACAGAAATGTTAAGCTTGGAAGGTCTTCAAGTGCTATGCTCAAAACTGGGTCAATTTCAAAATTTGATCCAGCTTCAAAGGCAGAAACTGGCTGTTGTCATCAGTTATTTTCCTGTGGAAATTAAATTCTGCAGTGGGGCCTTCATATTCTATTTTATTCCATTCCCTCCGGATTAATAACACTGTTTAACCTTTTGTAGCTTCATTTTTTTGCAGATGTAGGAAAACAACAACATATTATTTTCCAAAAGTGGGCTGGATGGTCTGAAAAAAAGACCTGCAAAGAGAGGCCAATTCAGATCAACAAATCATACACTTAGTAATTGAAGTGAACAATACGCATTTGCAAAAATAAGAGCTACATATTTAGGATGGGACCAAACTAGGGTTTCAAGTGCAGCCTCTCCTGTTTTAATCATATAGCTACTTCCTGCCTTTTCCACACAGCAAATTGAATGAACCACAGTTAAGCAGTGAGGAACTCTCAAGTTGTGTTAACTTGCACAAAATACGCTTTCATTACAAAACTTTTATAAATCTTACTCTGAAAACAGCATGGTCAGCTTGCTCACACCACTCAGCATTAACAGTACCTCCTCACCTCAAAAGATGAGTGATTTGCTGTCTTTCACAATGCACTCAAGCCAGAGCATCAGTTTAACACTTCTGCAGATGCAAAGCAACATTCCCATCAAAGGCTTTACCTGTGATTATTTTTCTTACTGAACACATTAAAAATCCAAAGAGATTACTGTCTTACAGAGAATACACAGAAATATACAATACATATATAACCATGTACAAAGAATGCTACCTGTGTACCCAAGTCAAAGGAACACATTCTTGGCATGCACTTGAGAGCATTCAGTAGATTTTGGATCTGCAAGTGAGGCCCCATTAAAACAAGCATGTAATGAGTTGTCCTTCAAAGGACTGGTTAAGTCACTTGCCTGGAGTCACTCTACATAATAATGAGTCCATATAATAAGGCCATATAAAACTAACCAGACAATCCTAAATCTGGCACTCCCAGCTGTTCTTTGGAGTGTGACTTTAGTAAATATTGCCATCAATGAGGTTCAAAGATGCATTTCCTTAGCTTTAAAAAAACAAAAACCAAAAAACAACTATTAAAAATGAGCCAATTTCTCCATGTATCATTATACTGCTAAGTACACAAAATAGGATTAGAAATTCTAAGGCTGCCATTCAAATATCTTTCATCTGAACACTGAACAGATGTAGTCTAGTGCTAGATCAAGCTCATTAAACCCATGAGCTTAAGATGAAAAACATATGCCTCAAAGAGAACATCAAGTACATGAATTCAGAAACAGCTGAGCCATGGAGGGTGGCAGCATCCTCATCCCTCTGCTCCCTGCTCAGTTTCTTATGGATGAAGGCAGACAGGACTATTCTCTCCATTCTTCTGAACTGATATTTGCCAGTCAAGACAAAGTTGCCATAACACTCCCCAGGTACAAGAGGTCTCTTATAGAATGGACTCTTCGTAGTTCAGGCTCTGATCAGACTCATACCTAGCAAACAGCAGCTCTGAATAACAACTTTAGGACAGTTTGCCTTCGTTATAAGTCAGCACTGTAGCCTACATACACAGTTCACGCATAGCAAACTGAATGAACTTCAGCTAAGGTTTCCGATGAAATACTCAAAAGCATTTGAAAAATTATATGGCTTCGCCAAATTCAAAATCAAAACTCAAACTGACAGTCATATTAGTACTTCCAGCTAACCACAGAACCAGAATAAGTTTTATAAAAATAAAAAGTAATAATTATGCATTGCATATTAAAATCTCCTTCCAGAACCAGCTATCTTTTCCCTCAAGTCAGGGTACCCACAATATTGCATGTGACTACGTATCCACTTTATTGCATGTGACTGCTTATAAACAGATAATTTTTTTCCTCAGAGGGCAAATATTTCACCCCTCAAAATAAACAAAAAAGAAGCTGCATAATGAGGGATGTTCAAACTAAAGGACTGCTACATATGGCTAAAAGAAATGAAATCATTTCCAATTTTTTTAAGAAGAAATAACTGATTATAGCAGTGCACAATAATCATACTTGAACAGTCACTCTATCTTTTTTGACGATCACCATCTCGTTAACTGGCTACAAGGATATGTTTCTAAAAGATGAATGCATCTCCTCCCACAGAGGTTCCCATATTAACAATTAATGTCTGCCATTCTTCAACAAGACTGCTTTTGGCACATATAACATTTATTTTCTTCTCCACTGTTCAGTGATTGTGTTTATTTTTCTGTTCTGTACTGTTTGAAAAGAGCTGTCCTCCATTCCATAGTTACTTCTGTATTGTCTGCATACCTTGAAAATCTACTAAATCATTGGTCGACTAACAGTCCCCTTCTTCCAGTCACCAGCTGTTATGCTCCTCATACAAAACTAATTGTCAGGTCCACAAAGAATCTCACAAACATTTCCAATCACCCTTCACAATTCTATTTTCTTTTTTTCTTTTCTTTTTTTTTTTTATGATTATCTTTATAACTCTTTCATGTTAGTTCAGACAGAACATTAGCCACTTCTCAGCTACTCCACCAAGAAGCATGAGGAGTCCAATCTTCCTACACCACTTTAAAAGACAATACCTATCAGCCACCCCAAGGAACACTGCAGTATCACAAGCACTGCAGGGTAATAATTTTAAAAGCAAGAACAAAGCAAGACGTAGGCTCAACTGAAAGAAAGAATCAAAGACTTAAATTATAGCAGTGATATACAACAGGGTAACCTTCAGGAGATTAATTGCTCAGATACAACTGCAAACAATTCAGACACCGTCAAAAGCATTTAGGAAATAAAACAATTTTAACAACAGAGGACATTAAATTTAGACTTAGGAAATCAGTCAGGATACGGCTGACACCTATCCTCATACAGATTATGCCTTTCAGTAGATTAAAAAGTCCACAAGGAGGAAAAATTTCTCCATGTCTGCCACTCAGTTATGTCCTGAGAGGTAATAGCTTTACATTGCTCCAGAGAAGGTTCAGATTGGATATTAGGAAAAATTTATTCTCAGAAGAGCGATGAGGTAATGGAACAAGCTGCCCAGAGAGGTGGTAGAGTCATTGCCCCTAAAGGATTTCAAGAAATGGGTAGATATGTCACCTAGGAACACAGTTCAGAGGACATGGTGGTGATGGGTTGATGGTTGGACTAGATAATCTTAGTGGCCTTTTCCAACCTTAACAATTCTATGATTCTAATGGTACCGTATCCCCACAACTTCTTCCATTTAACGAGTTGAACAGCCTGTATTATCCCTTCAAAGAAAATGTCTGCAGAACGCTATTCTCAGTATACTCAGGGGATTCTTTAATTCATTCATTCTGTTTCCTTTATTTTGCCTTGAGCTGCAACATGATTGACATCTTTTCCATCAGGGTAGTAAGGCAGCGTGACAAGCTAATTATTACATAAGAGATTATACTCGTTACCTCTCCAGGTCACCTCAGAATCCATTATTTGGATGTCATTTCAAAATTTATAGGCACTAACTTGTGTACCAGTTTAGTCAGACATTATGCTCTTTGACTTCAGAGTTTTCCTAAAAATGAAGGGTTTGCTATTCTGACACAGTTTCATTGTTCATGTTACCAGTGCTGATAACAAAGACTTATCCCTTCCAGGTTAGGAAGGATAGAATAAACTATTTATTTAATTTCTAGTCAGGGCTCCTCAGGAACAAAAGTTACAAGAAGACCTGCCTTCTTAAACCAAGTTTAATGGTCTGGTTTCATAGCTTAAGCTCACTAGAATTAGTTATCTTTTTCCCTTCAACCAACTTTCTTTGTCAGAGATCTCTTGCCAAAAATGCGTTCATTTCTGATAACAGCAACAAAACAGGGGAGGAGGTGCATTAGAGCAAGAAATGCACTCATGTATTCAGAAAGTAGTCGAGGCAGGAGACAGAGACGGAAATTCAAAATAGAAGGCATTTCCTGAAGATTAATGAGTGGGTGGTAGTATCTGATAGCCAAGGGCACAATGGGTTCTGCAATCAGCATGACTCTGACTGCAGCCCCAGGCAACACAAACAAGGACTGTGCTGGTTTTTTTTTTGTTTTTTTTTTGCTGTACTCATTTCTCTCAACCATTAACTGGAATTTCCCTTCATCCTAACACTGTTGTTATTACAGAGTGAAGCCACATCTGAATAGTGCTAAAAAGCAAAAGACATCTAAAAAACTATGGATGTAATTCCTGGTGCAAAAGGCCAGATACCTTTTTCAAGTTTAAGCAAATTCTTCTAATCTTCTCATATAGAGAGAAGGAATGAATTTCAAGTTTCCTTTAGAAGCTACATACACTAGCAAATTATTTAACATGTCCCATAATAACAACCGCCACATCTCCACCATTGTAAATCTGCACTAACCTGTGACTGGTGCATCTATGTCCAGCAAATTTTTTTCTTGACGAAGAATTGAAGCTCCCTCTGTTATTATTCTCAATGCGACGCTTTCTTCCAGTCTCCCTTCTTTCATAAGGTGTGCCTTTAAGATATCCACACGTGGCTTGCCATCATTATCAAACACTTCCTTAGCTGTGAGCCGGTGACTTGGAGGAAATGGGACAGCTGTATGGAAAAGAAAAAAATCTGATCAGTTTTTACAGTAAAGTCTCTATTACAGATCATCACACATTTCAAAGTCATCTCTGCTGCCAAACTGTATTAGCATGAATTTCCTACTACCTCTTATAACTTGGGGCTTAAATTATCCTTAAATGAAGACATCACTGAAGCTAAGTTATCCATGCACATAAGAACAGCTATTTCATATTTATTAGAAAATTGACAGGAAGATTTAGGCCAAGTTTACAGGCAGGCGTGCGAATGAACCTAAAAACATATGGAAATATCAGGGAAAAAAGGGAGTAGAACAGGGAATACTGTAGCAGCACTGCAAAGCATTTATATAAAATACAAAAAGCAGCGCAATATTTAATTTATATGTATGGACATGCATAGATACACTCCAGTTAAAATGCTCAAGTCCAAGAAAGATCTCTCTAATGATTTGGGTGATGGTGGAAGATGTCTTCTTCCCATCACATCTGATACATTCAACCACCTCCAATGCATCCCTGAGTGTGAAGCCAGCCACATTCTAGCAAAGCTGCTTCAGAATGGAGTTCAACACTAATTAATAAACTGGTGATGTGCCATGGACCAGTAATCCATGTACTGCACTCACACCGACCTCGGTATTGCAGCAACTCTCAGATGCTCAGGCATCCCCTTTCCGAAAGCCAATAGGAGCAGAAAAGGCTGGAGTTGTTGCTGTCAGCTGCAAGGATGAGGCTAGGAGCATTATCCCAGCTTAACCCCCTTTCCCTTGCTCTTCCATCAGAGCCACATCAGGCATGGCCTGCCTAGACAGCTGCAGGGTAATTGTACCAAGCTATGCCCAGCTGCAGGGGGTTATTATAGGGGAGCCTGGAGCAGGGAGAGGAGATTGCTGCATTCCCAGCACAACCTTGCCCCTTGTTCCCTGCTGAGCGCCTCACCGTGAGCTCCGGTACGGTATGGGAAGCAAAACTCAGCACAGCAAATCAATATGTCTGCTGGTTCCAATTTGCTTTACATTTAATGATCTCTGCACTTTGCCCACAAAATTGCACACATCTTTGGAAGATTAATCCAAGAACCCTTCAGCTGCACTACCAGAAGTAACAGAGCAGATAATAAACAATTGCATTTTGTGCAGCTGTTTGACACAGATAATTTAAACATTAACATCTTCAGAAACTGCTCTCATTTCTTTGATTCAACTGTTGTTTTGGTTTTTGGGTTTTTTTTGCTGCTATAACTCCATCATTACATTCATCAAAACACTCTGGTGTGGACTAATGGGTACGTGCCTATGAATGCACTGAAAATGGAGACTGAGAAGTGAAACAAAATGGGGTAAGAGGTGAAAGTCTGTCAAGTCTCTGAGTCCACCTGGATTCCGGGGCACAGAGACAGCTACAGCCACAAGGAAGTTAAAATGCAACACCTGGGATTCAGAATGCCATCACACACATCTGTTACAGTTTTCTCACTCAATCCACATGAACTCCCAAACCGACTTAAATCAGCTTTATGCTCTGACCGATACTCCTGTGATAAGTGGTAAATTGGTGAAAACCAAAGCCTTGTTTTGCTTTTTTCAGTTGCTGTGGTTAAGTCAAGCCCACGAGGGTCACAAAAACCAGTGGGTTATATGCTTTGTGCATCTTTCCAGTAGATCCACAGCAGGCCTCAATTCCTCGAGAAAAAATAACTGCATGCATGTGCTATGAACAACTCCTTATTACAACACCAGGAAAAATAAACAAATCACCGCAAGGAAGAGGAAGGTGAGGGAGATAACGGTTCTACAAGCCTGTATAAATACATAAAAAGACCCTTCCTCCTTCCTAAGCGTGGAAAGGAGGAGGAAAAGCTGTTACTTAACTCCAGTCCACATGGCAAGAAGAAATACCAGCATGAGATTGCATTGCTTTGTGATGAAAGCAGCCTCTCTTTTTCCCCTCAAGTACTGTGGTATGAAAACCTCTGCAGCACAGTGCTTCTTACAGGTAACTGCCATACAGGAACATATGCCAGGGGGAGATTTTTTGCATTTATAAAGATGGAGAGCAAAACAAACAGCAAGCAAGCACACAAACAAAAACAGCTCTAAGATGTTCCTTCTGATTAACAGAAAAATATGGCACACGCTGCAGCACTGGAAGAGCTCTGCAGGCAGATTTCAGAAACATGTACCAGAGGCTAATTAAAGAAAAAAAGATACTGTTCCAATAGCAGATGATTAATGATTAATTAGCACAAACATGAGCAACTGAATAAAGCACAAATTGCATCTTCCATTATGAGAATATTAATTTTGTATATACACATGCAGAGCGCTTCCACAGACCAACATAAGAAATGGCCGCGTTCATGTGGAATTCATTGCTGGAATCACCAGCAAATGCCACAGTCAACCAGAAGCCTTTTATAAGTATAACAAACATTCAGTTTCCACTGCTTTACATAGCAATGTTACTCTCTGAATACACGGCACCCATCCACTTCTCCACACCTGCTACTTAGTGCGTGCGACGCAACTACTTCTCTCCTAGTGTTATTGCTTTTGTCAGAAATAAAACCGAGAGCCTAAACAGACAGCAACTGTGTCCACAGCGTGTACGGTGAGGAGGAGCAGAGGAAAAAAAACAGCAAATAGGTGAAACAGAAAACAACATTCCAACATTTCCCCTCCTCCTTTTAAAAATGACCTGCATTTTTAATGTTTGTGAAACAAAATATTCTAGGTCCTGTATAATTCTCTGCTAAACGTTAGGATTCTGTGGGGTCTAGGAACAGCAGTGCTGCAGGCTGCGTGTGAGCAGGAGGGAGGTCTGGAGGTAGAGCCCGCAGGGAAGCACAAGGGAGGGCTGCAGCACCCAGACCCTCACCGCACCGCTGTGACTAAGGTGGCAGTCTGCAATCCTTCTGGGGGCAGAACCTTGAACACAGAAACAGGAGGTACCATAACATGTGCATGCACACCACGTTCCAGCAAATGGAGAATAAGTGCAACCTGCTCTGTCAGCGCTCTTCAGATTCCTGCAGAACCCACCTCACTGCTAACACAGCTGATGAAAGGTCAGACCTCGTTACCACCGCGCTCAAATATTAAGCAGCCTCTCCAGTACAAATAAATAAAGCATAATGAGCCATGCTTAATTAGTGCTGAACATGTGTGCACACATAAATAAAATACAAGCTTGTGGCAAAGAAAGCATTGTTTTGTTTATATATTATTCATTTACAAACCAAGCTGTACACTGCATTAATACTCTCTGAGGAGGCTGCCCCTCCTATCAGTATTCAGGTTCCTTGCATTTCATCTCCCCTCTGCAACACTTGCCTTGTAATTTCACATAACTAATGCTGCGTGTCTATACGTAACTATGCCTAGATCATGGCATATTTCTCTAGAGAAAATAAGTCAATGCTTTCCTCTTCATCAGTAAGTGAAACACACCAGTAACTACCATCATCACAACACTACAGTGCATTGCATCTGCCTCACGGCAATTTGCAGTTCTGCACTACAAGAAACACTGACACTGCAACGGTGGTGAGAGCAAATGCTCTTAAGCAGGTCAATGCTTAGAACACATGTAGAAAAAAGGCAGATCACTGCAGCATCCCCCCATCTACTTACTCGCAGTCTTTGGACTCAGGATCCATAACATTTTCCCCTGCCATCTCAGATATCCCAACGAAATTGCTTTTTCAAAAGACAATACCATTTGGAATAGTTACCTAAACACCATTTGTAGGCTGACGTTGCAAATCTACCCCTCACTTCATATCTCTGTTCAATGCAGGGCAGATTCTTGGGTGTTCTTACTGAACAGTAACAACATCCATGCTAGCTAGCTCGTGGTCACTCAGACCATTACATAAAGAAGCAGACAGAGATCAAAATGTTCAAATATTAACACCAGGTTAAAAAGTTGCATTTCTGATTGACTATATTCCTACGCTGTTGCCTCTGAATTCCTGGCTGATGGGGTTACTATGAACCAAAATGGAAAGAATCATGATTTTTTTTCCCCTACAAGAACACAGCTTACTTCAGGCGACAGATAGGAACTAGAAAATGAGTCACTGTCACTGATCGCTGCTGAGAGGAACAGGGTGAAGCCTCCTGGCAGCACAGAGCTCACCAAAGCAGGGAGATGGGGAATAGCACTGCCAAAATCTGTTTTAACACTGACACATACAGAAAGAGAACACAACCATCACATGACAAACAGCCTTTTCCACAGATTTCCTCAGGCAGCATTTAGATGATGTTTTTATCTCCACATACAAGTTATCTGGCAACAGATTCGCCACTCAGACCCAGTGGAACCTTTGATATTTTCTTAAACTGCACATTTTCTTAGCAGGTATTTTAAAGAGTAACAAACAGGAGAGTGAATTATTTCGAAAACACAATTTCTTTACAGCATAAAAATGTGTACCATTGCATTCATTGCATATACAAATTGGGATTTTTTTTTTGTGGTTTTTTTTTTTTTTTTTTTGTGGGGGTGAGGGGTTGCCCACTTTAATTATGGAGCATAAAATACATCACTAACGGGTTAAAAAAAAATAATAATTGTATGACAGTGCAAAACTCAAACCATAATTTTCTCCATGAAGCAAAAAGCTGTATTCATATTCCACTGCTCCCAAACAAGAACTCTCAGGCTTCATTTTCCATTTGCTAGTTTCATTAAGGGTGATGCAAACTCTACCTGGAAACTGTTAGTGACTCTGATGCATCACTGGAATTAGCAACCTGTCTCTAATATATTAAACTGTAGCCCGCTATTTCAATATGTTATAGATTTGAGGCCTATTTCTTTATTTATTTTACTAAATGCATTTATCAGATTTTCATGAAAACAATTTGACAGAATTAACTAAGTGCTGATATAATAACAGAAACTCACACCTGAAAAATATGTCTGTATTATGAAATAAATGAAGAGGTTTACCAATTACCAACTGAAAGTAAGCATCAATCTACCCAGGGCTAAGAAACACTTCCAGCAAAGTTGGAAGAGCTCAGCACAGATGCATTGTTTGAAGATGCAATCAAATACATCTCCCAGAACAAGGAATACTACTTCACAGAAAGGCGACTGTTAGTAGGGGCCAGCTAGTCAATAACACATCAAGGAACATTCCATCAAGAAGCAGATGTTGGTACATGAAGTCACCTTAGAGAAACAGTATTTGTGTATCAGGTTAGGAAACAGACAAGCTCACTGCCCAACCAAGGTCACATTTAGCAAAATTACAAGTAAAATAGAAAGAGAAGAGCTGTTTAGCAGGTGTGTGAAACAGCTGTCTCAGTTGGCAGCATGGAAACCAAACCACCTGAGAAGAGGTGATAATACCTCCAGCTCAAAATTGATAATTATCAACAGGATGGGCAATCAGTGAGTCAAAATGGTGGGTATTTACTGAAGATCAGAGTCCTTTAAATGTAACTTATTACGAAACCCACAGAGGGCAGCTCAATTGCTGCTCAAGTGGCTACCCAGTTCAAGTCCCTGATACCATCATCAAAAGGTACTACAGTCTGGAAAGGCAGTTGCTTCACAAAACAGTCTGATGAGTCATGCTAGCAGCATTTCTTTGTATCTTCAGGCCAGAATAAGGGGGGGGGAAAAGGACAGAAAGGAGCAGCTGAGACACTTCTTCAAATATTTCACCTCTGAGGAGTTAGCTCACCATTTTCAGCATCTGTGGACACTTCAGTCCCAAGAGAGAAACACACAACAGCAATGACAGAAGGGTCCCAGAGCAACTCACCCAGATGTGCACAAATGCTGTGCTGGGAAGGTGTTTGTAAAAGGAAGGGCTATGTCAAGCCATTCCGTCCTCGATCCACACTTTGAATAACTGCACTTTTTAACCTGCAGAAAACTGAACTCCAAATGAAACATCAACCATTACTTCATGTCTACCACTTCAGCAACTCATCCTCCTGCAGTTAGAAGATGTGAAAGCTCTGAGGCCAGAAAGCCACGTGGCATGTCCTGAGAGCAGGGTGAAAGCAAACCGCTGGCCACGCTAACAGGCAATGCAAGCCCCTTTGGCCAGCACACATTACCTAATGCCCTACCTAAGCCAATGCCCAAGCATACTACAAGCAGCTCTGATGTGGGAATTTTTTTGCAATACACATGAGAAAATAATCCCTTATCTAGAACACATTTGCAGGATTTGAGTGTTAAAGTTGCAAAAGAATGATTAATTCTCCCCCCACATGGTGCTACTTTACAAGAGAAACCTGAATCCTAGCAGCTGCAGAGCAGAGACTGCACTTTGCACCAGAGCTGTTTTATGATCTTGCATTGATGGTGCCTCAGTTTGGACAAGCATTTCAGTAAGGACCAGAAGTGCCCATTAACTTGGAACCCAAAGAACAGTGCTGCAATGCCACCATTTCTAGTGAAATATTTGAACGGGTGATAAGCGATTATTTGCAGTGTCTTCAGGTCTGAATTCTTAACAGCCTTTCCATCAAAGTTGCCCATTCTTTGAGCTACCAGGCAAAGAGAATTAAAGGTTGCAGCACTGCCCCTTCCAACCACTTCAAGAATTAGTCTGGTCTCTTCAACAAGCGATCAGCCTCCTCCAGAATGTACAATCCCTAACAATAAGTGAAGTACACAGCAAATCTTGGCTTCAACTGTTTAAAACAATATAACCAACATAAACAATGTACTTAGAAACTCAAGGTAATTTGAAAAGAACAGCTGTAAGTAGGTATTCCGGTTGATGTCACTACAAAGAAATACTATTAAGGAAGCAAATCTAAAGCAAAAATAACACCAGTTACCAATACAGAATTGGATATACTTAACATTCGCCACAGGAAACCTTAACAGTCCTGAAGAAGAGTATGGGTATAGAAGTTCTTAAAAAAGGTTAGAGCAGGAACATATTATTCTTCCTCTGAGCTCAAGTCAGGGACATGGTTTAGTGGGAGCTATTGGTAATAGGTGAACAGTTGGACTGGATGATCTTTTAGGTCTTTTCCAACCTTGGTGATTCTGTGATTCTAAGAGTAATGAAGTGCACAAAGACCGGGATATACACCAGACTGTCTCGGTTGTTTGATTTTAGTCTGATGACTTGACTGACGTGTATCCATCCCAACTGCTCTGGCCAATTCTGATACCAGTAGCAAATATAAATTTGGATTACTGTTAGTTGAAGGATCTTTTACATTTAGTTTGTAACAGTTCCAGTCTCTCTCTAATCTTGCCTCCCCAGTTGTTATTAATGAGCAATTTAAAAAATCTTGAAAAAAGCCATGTGAAAACTTGAACAAAAAAAACATCTAGAGGTATATACACATCACATAGAACACCCTGATGGCCCAGGAGAAAGTGCGGGTTGGAAAGGGGAGAGGGGCAGAGACACACTTGAAAACAACTGCCTTGGAGAAAAGCCTCCTAATTCCAAGAAGTTTGGGTTTGTTTGAAATACAAAATTTTTTGTACAAAATTGTTTGAAATTGTAAGCTATGCAGTTATTTAGTAACAGCATTACCAGAGTGTCTTTTGGTCACCTACTGGAAAAAAACCCAAATTCTAACAGTTGTACAGAGCACAAAGCAACACTCCATCCTGTAAAATATTACAAAAATATTTCCTTTCCCGATGGGCAAAATCACACACGAATATTTTTTTGACATTTAATCTTCCCTCCTTTCCTCAGTTTATGGACAAAAAGCAACTACAAAGTAAAAGAGAAAGGAAAAATTAAGTTTAACAGGAAACATTTCCAATTAGGACCAAAACATACAGTTAAAGCTGGAAAATGTGATTGTAGCTTCCAAGCCTCATCAGCAAAGTTTGTTTTTCTACTTTGTGTGTTACACCCAAGTTTTTCCACAGGCCTCCAACTGCATACTGTTGAGCTTTGTTTTTATTAGCTTTTGGAACTGAGAACAATAATTATCCACAGTTTGAATTCCTTTATAGGAACAATTCATTTGGAGAAAACAAAGTCAGAGGGAAAAAAAAAACCAAAACCTGTAACAATGGAAAATACCAAAGATCTTCCAAGACTCAGATAAGGAATCAGGCACACTCCTCCATCACCTAAGATAGCTGAGTGACAAATAACTTCTGTGCTAAGACTTGAGCATTGTTCCTGATTGGTAGTAATTAAGAAGCAATTGCATGTGGGTAATAACTGAAATTATTTAAGTCTATTGGAAAAAATGTATAGATACTTGGACTTGAATAACCTACAGATGTCAATACAGGTTGTAGAACCATTTTAAATCTGAATTTCTGGCTCATCCTTTTTCATCACTAAATTTCATCCTTATATCTGGCAATATTTATGTATAAATACGAAAATAAATAAATAAAAGCAGTGCTGCAGACAGTTCCTCACCAAGAAACTGAAATTGATTTGATTCCTCATCACAGCTTTTTAGCATCACAAGGTACCTAACCAAGTTTGGTCAGGTGAAGGTCTGCTGTGACGTGGAAAGGGGAAGAAATACAAATGTGTTTTCCTTTCCAAAGCTGCTCCATCAGGACAAGGCTGAACTACACGGAAATTTCAGCATGCAAAAACTGACTGAATGTGTAATATCTTGCAGTCAACCACAAACGTGTTAAAAATGGTCCAAGAAGGTAAGATAAGGAAGTGCAGTTAAAAGCAGCTCATAGTCTAAGATATCATATTTTATAACTTGTAGGCTTAAATGTTTTGGACAGAAATTGCTTTGCTTAAATGTCATACTATAGAACTTACCTCCTGGAACACCAAACACTACCTCATCTGTTGCTGCTATAAGAAAGCTAGGAAGCTATTTACCAAGCAGAGGAAATGGAATTTCCTGCTGGCATTACAAAGTAATCCCTAAAAAATGTACCTTTATGTTGCAACATTCCAAATTTGTATGTTTTGGTATTTAGCAATCAACACCTTGCTCAAATAGCCTGCGGCCTCTAAAGCAAAGGCACAGGGATAGAAGCACTAACAGATCTTGGTACTTTACCTCCTGGCTTCTTCTGGGCTCTAAGATGATAGCGCTGACCAATGCCACTTTCAGGTGCTAAGTGTAAATTGTTCAAGTTCTGATTTGCCTACAAATCTACTTCCTCTTCCCAAAAGCCTCAGAAAAATAAAAGGGGGGTGTGGAACCCAACAACAAAAAAACAGCACTACCAAATTTCTATGCTTGACCTAATCCAGTAACTTTCAGGACGTGGAAAACAAAACATTAATGTCTGAGCTACTCCGTATGAACTAAATTAAAAAACCGTGCTGATCTGTAATGGTAAAATGGTTTATTTAATATTTTGCTACTCATTAGAAATACATAAAGTAGCAGATCTACAATAGCACTTTCCAGATCAGACAAGGCCAGAGCTATATAAATTAAAGAATAAAGGCTTACGACTATAAATATGTGTCTGGCACTTTGTGCAGAAGAAGCCAATTTATCTTTAAAAGTACTTGGAAAGAGCAGTTGATGAATTTTTTTTATTATTATTATTTACTCCGAAATGGTTTTGCTTTTTTTTAGTTGCATTTTTTGCCTTTGACAGAAATTTTAAGTCAGCATAAAGCAAATCTATCTATACAGTCACACTGGATCACACTTCATGAGGAACTTCTCATAGTCTTCAGATTTACACTGAAACTGAATTCTTGTTCAGTCATAATTGATAGCCATTAAATACAAACAATTGATGATATATGAAAACTAATTTGTGTCAATTTGCAAATATTACTGATCTGCTTACAACCTTTTCTTGGTAGTGGCCAGGTCATGTACTTGAAAAAAAGCACCAACACACAAAACTATCAGTCCTTCTCCCTTTGTGGTTTAATAGGTGGACACTTACAGCCTTTGGAGCAAGCTTTGGCTTAGCCTAGATTAGAAATGAAGGACACAGAAATCACGTTACACAAAGTCATACTAAATAAATACTGTTTAAACGACTGGCTGCTCCTGAAACTGAACTTTAATCATCTCTGCACATGCTCAACACCATTTGTTTTGTCTTTTGTCTGAAATATTGCTTGCTAGTTCAAACTATTACCCCGATTAGAAATACTATTCAAGATCTATGAGAACCTTTACTAGTGGAATTCAGCACATAATTTTCATAAGAGTGCCAGCAGAGCGTAAGGGGCACACTAGACCTCTGCCAGCTCTGTACACTGTAGTGCCTTCTACTCCTGACAAAAAGGAATTGACATTGTTCCAATAAGCTGCATGAACTGATTCCCAATGACTCCCTGCTCCTCCTCCAGCACACTCGGGAACTAGTTTTCTTGTGATGTTATTACAGTTCACATAGATCAGTGCTAAAGATTATGGACCGCATTCATCACTGTATTATGCCACTGTAATTCCATTAAACAAATGTTCTTTCTAATCCAGCATTAGCAGATCATACCATGAGCCTTGAAACAGGGTTCAGCCTGCTCTAGATGCCTAAATAAAACTTACCAAACTAAATCGAGTCACACTGGCACTAATCTGAAGTAATGTGGCCATGAATCAGGCCTGGTATTTTTGTTCTGTTTTCATGGCTTGGCTCTACCGGCAGTTACACCATTTCGTGTCAACAAGGAAATTTTCTCTTGGAATCATCCCCAAAGAAGTGCTTCTCAGCATTCATATTTATTTCCATCAATTAACCCGGATTGCTGTAAAAAGCTGCTTTTAGTTTTTAAAAAAAACCAAACTATTTGGGAAAATACACGTAGGATGTAAATAACACAAAGTTTTTGTTGACAAGGCCTCTGTACTTCAATGCTCTTCTTATTTCTTTTTCTGCTGTTGTTGAGCTGAGTTTTATCTGAGTATAAGTGGCAGCAGCACAGCCACTTTGAAAGCCCCCAGCATAAGCCTCTAGCCCTGTATTTAACGGGATATTTATTACAAAACCTCCTTTTATTTTGCCCTAAAGTTGCTTTTACATTTTTGCAAGCCGTATCTTCCCTCAAATCTCAATGGCAGTGTAATAAACAGATAAAAACAAATCTGTCTAAACTCATAACTTTGCTAATAATCTCCAAAGCATCCCATTCTTAAGCACAATATTCAAGTTTCAAAAAACAGCTTTATTATAGAATGAGGCAATGATGTGCTTAATTCCCAGCTGCTACATATAAACAATTTAATCTTGACTTGCCCATTACTCCATCCACAGAGTGAGAGGAGGGGGCTCATAATTGCTGACAGTGAGGCAGAGGGAGGCCCTGCTGGCCACAGCCCTCACCTTAAGTCCTTCGGAGTAGAACAGACCCATATTTCTTCAAACTATGCTCAGGACCTTTCAGTCAAGCGTTCCAGCGTGAGTTCTGGAGGTCCTCTTCCCCACCCTGAGCCCAAAACACCTTCCAAACATGACTCAGAAGTGCTAGGTGACATGGGGGAAAAGGGGTCCCAGCACAGTGCAAACCGAGGCAGACATATGCCAGCAGGTAGAGAAGAAACTATAGTTTTGCTCCAAGCACTGTGCCATATTTAACATTCAGTGGCTGCTGGGGAAAAAATGGCCTCATCTGTTCTAAGGCCAGGAACATGGGCAGTGCTCTTCTCCTGCACAAGCAACCATTCTCCAGTCCTCAGCAGTCTGACTTTATTTCTGCTAACAGTAAGCTATCAAGAGAAGCCAAGGAAATTGTTTTTAAGTCCAGGAAGAGATAAGCTGAGTATTAGTGCACCTTCCCAGGAAATTTTACTCCTCCTCAAACTGAGCAGATTTAATTAACTTGGGATGCAAGTACAGACACAGGACAAACTGAGGGGATTCAGAGGAGAAGAGACAGACAATTGTGCCAGTCATTGGTGTAGCAGGTCAAGTTTGCAGTGCGTTAATTTACTAAAAATTGTTATTAATCATGAATGTTAAGGCAGATATAAAATTAATACTATTTACGCAAAGAGAACAGTAAAAACAAAATCAGCAGGTAGGTCTCACACGTCCTAGCCAAGATCTCAAGTCAGGTCAAGCCATGGGAGCTCTTGATGTGGAACTAACAACAAATCCATTCACCAATGGAGTGCAAACAATCAAACTAATCTAAGCATTTTCACTGCTTCTTAATATCTCAAAATCATCAGTTCACTGTGTTATCAAGATAAGACGTTTGTTTCTTAAGACTATTATATCTTTTTTTAAATTAATGACTGCAGGAAGATCATTCTACTGGTACCAGTGGTCTAAATAATATTGCTAGTCTACTGTATAATTACCATGACGATGCAAAGCAATCTAGAGAACCTAGAGAAGCAAGCCATATCCACAGTTTAGTGCCAATAAGTGACCCAGCACATACAACTGCTTTTTTTTTTTCTAAGAGATAGCACTGTGCTGTTCTGTTTTGCTAGATACATTACTTCATTTCTGCATATCATCTTGAGTCAAGAAAAACAATTTTGACTTAAGTGGGACGTGGAGCTGTTAGTGCTTTTATTCAAATACCAAGGGGCTAGTTCCTGCTACTAGTAAATGAAAGAAGCATCTTTCCAAGACTGCAGTTATTTTTAACATTGAAAAATGGTTCTGCATTAAGTCTACAATAAAGGCCCACAGATGAAAGGCACAATAAGGCAAAATGCAAGAGGATTCACTGGTTATTGCTTTATGCACATCTCCAGCCCCATACAAGAGAGGCAGCAGGAAGATCAGAGATGCTCAGGGAGGAAATAAATAAATAATCCACAGCCTGAACCAGTAGTAGGAAGGAAAAAAAAAGGAGAAAAAAGGTAGGAAAAGGAGTTTGATCTATGCAGCAAAATGTCTGAGACAATGCTGCGTTGCTGCGTACAGACCCAAGCCAGACTAGCCTAGGTGATAACATCACATAAGGAGCAAAATGTTTGCCACATCTCTCAGTTGAGGGTCCACTCTAGATCCTGCAGATGTCTGGTATTTACTCACAACACAAGCACTTCAAACTATCTCTGTCAGTGCTGCCAGGGTTTTCTCCTTGGAAAAGAATGAAGTTCTTAGCAAAGCAGTTTGTTTGAGAGACCTCTATGAAATTAAACCAATTTTGTACAAGTTCGGAGGAAGTATACATCACAGTCTCACCATCACAAATGAGATACTCCAGTTGAAACCGAAGGACAATGAACACACTAATTCACATACTACCAAAAGGTTTGAGGTCCGTAACTAGCAAACACACTGAATAGCTGTAAGGCTGCTAAACTGCATTAACTTTCAATCAATACAAGTTTGAGCACTAACTCCCAAATGCACATTACCACCACAAATTCCTATTCCATTTGAACAAGTTTTCAAGGGAAGATGTAAACAGAAATGCACCTTGGGGCTGGGAGTACCTCAGGCAATCTAGATCCTTCAGATCCTTATAAGTAAAGGGTGTTGCACCCCAAGTGCATACTGAAAGAAATTTTTCAGTACTGGTTACCTTCATTTTCCGCCCAAATAAATACAACGGCCTTGCCTCTGTCCAAAGAGAATCTTAGGAAAGTCATTATCTCCACAAGCAACGAATATTACTTTGACAGGAGAGAGCAGAAGAATATCTAATGTTCTCTGGGCAGCCAATGGGTAGCTCCAGGCCTAAAGTGCCCTCTTTTGTCACCAGAAAACCCTAGAGAGGAAGCAAGCCTTCCCCAGGCCTTCATTTCACAGAAGTGCCTGTACAAACAAGCTAATCCCAGTCATACACTACAGGCAAGCACTCAACTAAGGGACAGATGCTCCCCTCCTCTTCACCCCAAGGAATAATTTTGGATCCAACATAAAGCTCTTAGCCCTATTAAGAAGGTTTCCAAAATGAAATCCAAAAGGTACTAAATACCTTAGTTTTTATTATTATTATTTTTTTTTTTTTTTTAAGTAAATTTCCCAAGACAAAACAAATGAGTGAGATGACGGCAGATCCCAGCCATTCCATTCTGCTAATTGTATCTCTGGAGTGCGACTGGAGAGCTGAAACAATATTTAAATTCACTTTCACACTTCTTTAATGGTCTTTCCTTATTTGCAACACAAGAGATATTAAGTTCAGTAGACTGACTAGGTCTCCTGACTAAACTGCAGGTCTCTGTGGGAGTCTACATTATTTCTTTGTAAATGCAACTGTTCTGAATATCTGTTATGACCACTGAAAAAAAGACAGTTGTCATTGTTAACACACCACACACATTACTAGAGATATAAAATAATCCAAAATAAACAAATAGCTGAATGAGGAGTAAGTTGAGATCAATAACCACCTCTGACTTAGGAACAACTTTGTTTTTCCCTAGAGCATGTTACGCGTGAAGGCACAACAGCATTTTTCCATATTCGCTAAAATAATTTCCTTGTGAACTAGCCAGGCAGTCTTTTGGCATCTGACTCAGTTTTTATATAGGTTTCCTATCTAGAAACATATATTCAAGAATTATTTCATCTTCAAAAACATATGTATGGCAAGTAAGTTCAATACATACTTCAGCTCCAGACAGTTTAGGTTCGTTTTTACCACAGCTGATCTTCCACCACAGCCTGTAGAACCATAAAGAGGTTTCCACTGAAGGAAACAATGCACAATCCAGTACAGCCAGCTGAAATTAGAGTGCTGAACCATACATGCCTCCCACAGCACGTGCAGAAGCTACTTGTGTTACCCCTTTACTCATCAAGGTGACTGCTCATAAAATACTCTGGTACAAGAAGTGGCAGAAGCTCATCCAACTGCTTCCTGCCACATGATGGTACAGGAGAATTTTCCAACATGCTTGGAAAAGGTTTCTCATAAACTATATTGATCACACTATGTCATCCCTTCACTCAATAGATCACGCAAAATGAAGCTACTATTAAGAGTCATTTCATCCCAGAGGCACACCTCCTTTCCACAGCTTGCATTGCTGAGCACAGACCTGACAAGGCCTGTGGAAAGCACTAGGCAGAGCAGCTCAGCAGGACACTCTCTTAAGTTTCTAAGCAGAACCTGAACTACTTTCTGAATATTTTTTCATGAATACTTGAATTGACAAGGGCTTATGTCATGCAGCAATGGACTTCACTTTGTCTTTAAGTGAAATCCCAGAATTATTCCCTGCATTACACACTGCAGTTAATGCTCCCTGGAGCAATTCACTGTAGTAGTAGTATTGCACAGATTGCAGAAAGGACATTTCAACCTCAAGCTGTTTCAGGAATTCATTTAAACTACAAAACAGGTTTAACTACAGCCACTACGTGCTTAAAAGTTTTTTCCTTCCCTTATCTCCCTCAAACTCTGTTAATCTCTTTGAGTTTTCTGTTCATAGTCCACACCTGATCCATCAGTTTTTAATAAACATTTTGCTTACCTCAATAGTTTTAAAGAACAGGCTTTAACAAAACAATCTCCAGAAAGAGGTGCCTTTTTCACTCTTGGCAGTATCAAGACAATTGCAATGACTTATCTGACAACAGACAAAGAACTCACGTTACAGACTCAGCATCCTGATCCATCTTCCAACAACCTAATATCTATGAAGCGTGTAGCAAAAACAATCCCAGTTCTGCATGTGTTCCCATCACACATCCTTTCCAAGCTACTTTCATAAACAAATAAAAGGAGATTTGCTCTAAAAATCTAGAAATCACCAGATAAGAAATCAATTATTGGCCAACTCACAGCCAGCAGTAGCTTGCACTGATTGCTAATTCAACATTTATGCTACAAGGCAGCACATAATGCAGTAACTACATTTTAGGAGTGCATTTAACTGGCTGCTCCACCAGCTCTGGATTGAGTCCACGAATGGTTTACTTTGCCACCACAGTTCACATTACAAAGACCTACTGACCTTTAGGAGGGAGCAAGAAAAAAAGAGCAATCTCAAGTCTGATTTGTCTACAACTTTTTAGAGCACAAGTTGAGGCATTTTCAATTATCTTTTATCAAATACTCAGTGAAACAGAGGAGATTAAATTAAGTGCACTTCAACTGCATCATTTTCTGCAAAATGAAGCAATCTCAAATTGCCTGGCAACTTGATAAGGAGTAGAAAAACCTGCCATTCTGTCAATTGAAGTGAAAGGCAAGTATTTATTGTATATTACAGTTGTATGTCACAAAGGCTTTTTTTCCCCCCTAAATTTAATATTATCAGAGCATTAAGAACAAAGATACTAATCTATACTAAGCAGAGTTTACCCATAAAAACCAAAATCTTTTATGTTTCATTTTCTGTATGTTTGTTAACAGAGTTCAAGGTTTCCCCTGGGAATTTCCCAGAGCAGCAGAAAAGTCATCTCTTATACAGGTTCAGGTAAGTCAGAGAACTCCAGAGTCTGACCAGCTGCCAACTGTTGATAAATACTGTCTCTACAGAATAACTTTCAGATTTTTCTTTTTCTAGAGATGAGTTAATCTAATGAGATAATCTAAAGGCTGGTCTGATTGTAGAATCCAAAAAGCAATAACACGGGTCTAAAAGATTTGTCAAAAACTATCCCCTGCTCCCCCAGATGCTAATATGCTATTGATTCCATCCTTCCTCGTGCTAGTTGAATATAACATGTTGGAATTAAACCTTATGGGCTATCATAATCATATTAACTTTTAGTAATATTAACTTTTGACTCCTGCATTGTTGCTATTTTGCACCTGAGCCGCCGTCAGGCCACACACAAAACCCTCACCACAACCCAAAGCCTTGCTCTTATAAACACCCTTTGTGGACTTGATCACACAGAACATCTGTCAACTCAAAAGCAAAAAGAATCCACAGCAGGAGGGTAGTTAGCACACTGCTAAGGACTCCATGTTAAACTATGGACTGTTTCATAGCTGAGTCCCACAGGATGCATTAAAGAATCACAGTATGTGGATTTCCTTTACTTTTTTTTTTTTTGGTCCATTATCTGAAAACATTAAAATTCATGTCATAGTCCTAATAATTTAAAGATATTTAAATATTAAAAGAATTACTTAATAGCAAATTTAAGAGGATAAATTCTACCTTTAAAACTTTAATGGCAAAACTTAATGGCTTCTGGTTTAACTCCTCTGGGAAAAGAACTCCTTAACTCTCAGCCTTACAGAACCCTTACTTCTAAAATGAGGTGTATCCTACATTTACACTTCCTAGGGTGCTATTTTATGTCAGAATCCACCCTGCCTACAGCACTCAGGGGCAGATACAGAGGGAGATTTGTTAAATTCAATCACAAATTCTAAACTTGCACTCATTGCTTGAATTTACAACCCTGGCTGACAGGAGAAACGAAACAGCACCGAACTTCTGTTTTCATTATTTCCCTACTCCTCATGCTGCCAAAACGATCCGATACACTCACACACATCAACTTCAGCAGCAGCAGTCAATCAAGTGAAGTTGTTTGTCAGTTTCACCCCCTTGCTTAAACCTTTCAAATGGAATCCCAGAATATTTCCTGACTGGAAGCTACATACTAAGTTGTTTTCAAAGCAAAAAAATGGCTTGGACTAATCTAGTGAGCAACAAATTCCTCACAACAAATGCAACTAAGTGGATGGATTAAGGGTTTTCTGCAGGTCACAAAGAAAGGAAAGAAAACAAAAAAAAAAAACATTACATATCCATCTTTTCCATGCAAGGGACTGTGTTTTATCTTATAATGCACCCGTGCAGACAAAACATATTATGCTTTCTACCACAAATGAATGGCCTCGGCAGAGGTCCTACAAAAAGTAACTGAACTTGTTTCTACATACAGCACTTCTTCTCAATCTCACCTTGAAATGTTTTTAATTTCAATGCATGCTGCATTTGCATTTACAAATTTGCTCTCATCCGTAGGACTCCGTTCTACAAGATGAACATACCAAAACCACAATACCGGTCACTTCACATACCACAGCTTGCAAACAAGTTGGATTTAATTTGTGTTACAGATAGACATTTTAGCACAAGTGCAAAGGGTTTGCTTTGCAGAGGGCCAGATCTATGGAGTAGTAGTAACGTGTTACTTTTTATGCTGTGTAGAAGAGCTGTATTGTGTAAAACATTAACAGTTCACTCAGCTAGAGCAACTAGCAGTGATTTGGTTTTTGTTTTGCTTTCCCAGCACTATGAAACACAGCATGCCATCAATGCCATTTAACTCCACCTGACTACTTAAAGAATGACATTTAACACAGAAACTGAAATATGTCCTCTCCATCATCTCTCGGCACTCAGAAATTTGGTTTAGTAAAATCCTAATGGCAAATCACAAAACACAGAATAAATACTTCTGCTAAGGAAGGGCTGGACAGGGCCACATGCGTTTCTCTGAATAACAAGCTGATACAGGGAATTTAAAAGACAAAGGAACAAAATAAAATCACATCCAGAAACAAGAAGTAACCTCTCCTGCAGCAGTAACAGGCAACACACTATTTCCCAGCAGTCACCTTGGTGTAAATGCTCTATAAAATATTGATTTATGCATAACAAATATAAAAGCTCTTCTTGCAAACAGAAGGATATATTGCACTCATTTGTAGACACTTGGTATTTTTCTTGCACCCACTTCCTTCTCCTGCAGCCCTTGGCCCAAGTAAAGGCTTAATCTTTTCCAGAACTGTAAATAGTCCCTGAACATCTGGTAGCTTGCATTACCTCAGCACTCCAAGGTTTGCCACAGAAGTGAGGCAACATTCATGCACAGAAAATTCCTAATGATTTTTTCCCCATAGTATAAGGATTTCCAGTTAGAACGCTTCTTTTCCTCTTTGGAACAACCATTTGTTATACTGTGCGCCAGTCTGCAGTGTTTTGTAGCTGTTACAGCACAAGTACTTTTTTTTCCCTTAAATTTGAGATTTTAATGCTAATACGTATCAAAATAGATATCAAACAAATCTCTTTATATCGGTGAGCAACAGCATCATAATAGCAGAGCAACCAAGCTTTCTGTCAGATTAAGATCAAAGTCTACTTCTAAAAATAGAGGAATGGAAACAGATGCAGACTCTACGACCCCTTTCAAATTCTGGTTTACACATTGCCTAAATGTCACTATGCAGAACATCCTCCTGATTTAAGTGTTGCATGAAGTTTTGAATTTGGAAAGCAAAACTTGCAATTTTCACTAAGAATTAGGAAGAAGGTTGTTTGCACATGCACATGTGTGTGTGTGTGTGGGCACATGAAAAGAGGGAAGGGAAGGAAAACAAGATGAAAGCAGGAAAACGTTGCAGGCACACACACAAGAGCTACAGCACCAAAGTAAACACTTCCCTCCTTGCCTGAGTGACTTATTTCACACACAGTGATACAGAAAAGCTTCTAAGGAGTCATCCTGCCTCCTTAGGCAAGGTCTTAGTAGATAGGTTAAGGAATACAGGATAAGGAAGTAATGTATATCCCTACACATTCTTGCCTATCTACACAGTGTAGTCTAAATAATACTAAATACTAACATTCCTCTTCTTTCTCTCTAGCCCGCTATGGAAAAAGGACACACGTGCAAAAAAACCTAACTCCAATCAGACAACAACAACAAACAAGAAAAATCCCACCACACAAAATCTGCCTGAGATCAGCTATCTCAGCCTGCATCCCCTCTAGCCCCACAGTTTTTGTTCCAGACACCCTGAGCAAAAGGGTTTATCTTCTCTGTTCTCATCACATGCCAACAATATTTGTTGTATCTTTTTTCAGTCATCCTTCCCAAGTCTATGGGGGTCCCAACTGGGCAGTACACCTTGTCAGTGGATACTATTTCACACACCCAACTCTGTTATTTCACTCCTCACATTCTCCCCATGCATTCTGAGGGAAGAGATCAGAATTGTTTTGAATATATAAGACACCAGTACAGCTCTGTACGATTACCTTATTATTTGTTCATCTTTCCTCTATCAACATCTTCCATTCAATTTCCCTTGCTCAGATACTTAGTAATGTGGAGTATCATGCTCATGCTTTCCCAGTGACCTTACGGGAAGATGATCTCACAGTAACAAAGCAGTAAGTGTCAGAGCCTACCCCGGCAGAGTTGTCTTCAGGTTTCCCGTTCTTATGAGCAAAAATTCCATTTCACTACATTGAATAACAATTACTATTTTTTCTTAGTCAAGCAGTACTGTAAGGTAATTAATTGTACAGTTCCTTAGATCTGACCTGAATATGTCAGTACTTTGTTACTTCACTGTTGGCCTGCTCTTCCCGATCATTTATATGGCCAACAATACAGCAAGAAGAACTCGTATCTCATCTTCACAAAACATATTGCAAGATTTCCAGCTTACCAAAACACAGTCGATACTGCCTGTTGTAAAGGGTATTTATACTTGGAAGTTACCATTTAATTTGACATTTAGCTCTATGGAACTCAGTGCTTTTCTGCAGGGGGGGGAAAAAAAAACAACAAAAAACCTCTGCCTTACTCATACTTTTCATTTTTGGCAGGCTCTCTCAGAAACACTTTGTGTTTCTGTGTGGAGATCATTATCCTGAGATGATGCAGTCAGCATGCAGGAATGAGCTATATGCCATTATGTCTCACTGTAACAAACTTGGTTCCAGTTTCACACTGTTACAACACATTGCACTTCATCCTTATTTTATTACTCTTGACTCTATTAAGGATGACAGTTTGATCTACTGTTGGGGACTTGGCTCAAAAGAAATGTGAAATAAGCAACTCCAACTTCAAGCTAAGTACTAAGTCATGCTCCTTGGAAAACTACAGTAAGGTTGTTCTAATCTCATTTCAGCACAAGACAAAGCTTTTTTCATGCTTAGCAAAAGCCACATATATATTGTTTTCATGGAATTTAAAGACTACTAGCTACTGACATTTCATTGCAAGATGCACTATCGAGTGGGCCTCTTCCCAGTGACCTGAGAAGCATGTAGATTAATCTTAAAAACAGCTAACGAAACACAGATTGGTAAATCATATGGAAGTTCATTTGCCTGAGCAAGGGAGTAGGTTAGAGGAGAGAGGAAAAGCAGTCAAACAGTTGGGCACTTGAAAAGAAACTTGACTCTGCAGCACATATCTAACCATCAGACTGTAAAGGAATTATTAAGAGGAATCTCAAACTTTAAGTCCCCGGTGGAAACTTGGATTAATGTACAAGGCCCGACAGATGGAAGATGAAGTCAACAGCGCAGAAGCCAATAACAAAACTTTCAACAGCCACATCTTGCTTTCACGAAGCTAACAATGTATTTTCATCTGCACCCAAGAGATTCAACAATTGATGGTTTTGTTTCATCTTCAAGATCTCATGTGAAATGACAGTCCACACAGTTGTAAGAGATCTTCCTGAAGCACACGAACAGAAGTTAAATAATAGGTGCTGCAGCAACTGAGCCAAAAGAAAAGGAGGTCTTGGACTGAGAGAAAGCAGGCTTTGGGTTCATTGGCCTCGCTAAGTATCTCTGTACATCTGGATGCATCTAGGATTATAAAACACACAGTGGAAATCAAGAGAGTGATTAATTCCCTACGCAGTGAAGTATCCTAATTTTCTGGTGCTGGTATGTATCACTTGTCTCTTCAACAGTAGACATTACCAAACATTTCAGAGTAAGATAATGGGAGGCCTATACTGAAAAGGGCTGGGTCTAACTGCATCACAATTCATCACCTCGAGTAGCTAGAAATTGGCTTGAACAGAAAAATGCATTTCTACTCATAACACTGGCTCTGTATTGTAGCCATAAAGTACACATTCATTAGAATGGGTTTCCTGAAATATTTAGAATGGGAGGATAACAGTGATATTAGGGCTTGTTTTACTCATGCAGTTATCTTCCCCTCCTTTCATGCGACCTCCCCCGACCCCCCACCCTATAGAACAAAAGAAGTGGTGGCATATCCATGTGCCCTTTATCATTGGCCTAATTGCTCTTTCTGTTCAGACTCTTACTCACAAGCATTTTAAAGGCCTGCATAAAACATTTGGCTGCCCAAATATTTATCTTATTGACTTTTCAACCTATCAAAACATGATTCATCATGGTGTCATTATTAGTCTCTTCATACGCTGTACTTTCAGTAGTAGTGTATTATCTTAGAATAATTTCAGCACTTTTCTTAAATTCTAAATGTTATCTTCAGTTTTGGAGATTTCATAAACTGGCACCAGGGCAGGAAAGGGGGAGAGGAACACACACAACAGAGGCACTGTCTGGTTACAGAGATGAAGATAATGTTCTTATCTGTGGCAGTTGTGTAAGACGTAGCATAAACATGAAGTAGCCCTGTCACAGGAAAGGTGTATAAACCACCTGTGGATGGCATTTTCCCTAATGTTCTGCTTCTTAAGTCAAGTGTGCACTTAAGCTCAGGTTGTTTCTTCACATGAATGGGCCACATTTGCTTGCATTTATGTTAAGCTATCACTTAAGCATCTTGTAGGAGCAGAAGGAAGTTCATCTATGTGCCCTGTCTTTAATGCTGTCCTTAAGAATGTCCTGAAGAAGAACAGTATGAAAGCTGTGAGCATTCACGATGAAGGATATGAACAGTGTTGGGTACCCAAACCTCAGCTTGTCTTTGGAGCAGTTCTCTGTTTGCTTTACCAGTACACGGCTTCTGAAAGCTGTCCCCTATCACTCATTAGCATGGGGATTGTGACAGCAGTTACAACAAGGTTTTGTCACTTTAGTTCAGTGGCAACTGGAAGATCAGCAGAGGGAACTGCAGCGGATGACACAAGGACATCGAACAGGAGGAAGGACAAAAGCAGAAGTGGTAGCAGCCTATGCTCCACAGCCTCCTGTCAGCACCAGCAGAAAAAGCAGCACAATTACAAGACCTGGTAAATGCAACCACATAATTTAAACAAAATAATGTGCTGTGGTCCGGCACTTTTCCATTTCTATCTTCAGATTGTGACAAAAGGAAAAGCACTGAAGCTGAGGAGCTTGTTCAGTCGGCTGCTGAGAATCTCAAAGAGATTTCACGGCCTCTGTGAGCAACCTGCACCTAATGTTTGACACCCATCACAGTCAAACGGGTTCTTCAAATCACTTTCAAAAAACCTTTCTGCATTACACTTTGTTCCCAGTGCCTCTTGCTTGTCCTGACAGTGGGTAATGAGCCGAATCTGGCTCTGCTTTCTTAATTTCCCACCAGGAGAACACACACACACACACAGATAAGATCCCCTCTGAGCCTTCTCTTCTCCAGGATGAACAGCCCCAGCTTTCAGCCTCTCCTCATAGCAGAGGTGCTCCATTTGTGACCATACAACTGACATCAGTATCAAGATGCACACGTGAATAGCAGCTGAACAGGTAATCATATTTTGAGAATGCTTGGTCTGGATGCTCTCCTGTTTAGTACTGATTTACACCACATGTTTTTTAAGATAAGACTGTGTCCTACTATTCCTACTAACAATACAGAATCAGCAACATAACCTATAGGAGTAGGCGCTGGATTCTCTTCTGACTCATGCATCATAAAAACAGCTCTTTATGTTTAATTGCAGAACCTCTATGTAACAGGATTAATTTATATACTAATTTATATACTACCTTTTCTTTTTTCCCCCTTCAATTTTCACACTCTAGGCTATTGCTGAGGAAAACTGTATTTTTACTTTCAGACTAAGCAAGTTTGTTCCGGAGAATCTCAAAAGAAAGCATAACTCAACCATGATCATCCATACTTCAAAAAGCTCCTGTTGATGTACTGCTGCAAATAAAGATCTCTGATGTTGATCAGAACAAAATTCTCACCTCTAAGCACCTAAAATCAATTTGTGACAAGAAGTATTACTTACTGTCACCTAATGGCTAAATGAAGATGCAGATTCAGTCTCACAGTTGTGTAACTCTCAGTCATGAGTATGTTACTATTCTTCCAGTAACTCAAAGCAACAGAAAACATCAGCAAATTCTGATTGGAGCTTGCTATGCTCTCATTCCAAGAGGCCAAAAAAGTCCCACCCCTAGCACAGTACTAGAGGCCAAAGTAGTCGATGAGCCACTGTCAATCCATACAACATCTCTTTAGGACTAGCATATGAAACACAATGATTTATTTGTAGATTTTCCTGATCGTGATAATCTATGTTCTTCTAAGAAAATAAAGCTGTAAACAAAACAGCAACAAAACAACACACCAAGAACACCCATAGGTTTTAAGCATACTTGTAAAAGAGCGGAGTGAGGAGGTATCATTGCTCCTAAAATATGGGAATTTAAATTAGCTAATGACACAGGTCTGATTTCAGTACCTCCAGAATAAGGCCAGTCCATACCTCATTGTCTGTTTCAATGCATCTTTGCAATCAATTATCACCAAGAACAAATGTACACAGACAGTTTCACTGAGCTGTATTCACCGTGGCTTTAATTACTTTACACGCTATAAACAAATAACTTTCCCACTGAAATACCTAGCTTTTACATATACTTGGCCCATCTGATGTCCTTGTTCTTTTCTTCAATAATTACAGTCACCAGCCTTCCTGTTATATTTAATAATGCTGTCCATATGCCATGGACATCTGTAAATGGGAGAGACTGTTGAAAGAAGCCATGAGAAACTTCATTCCTTTGAATAGTGACATTATTGTCACTGGAAAACAGAGCAAGAAGGAAGAACAAATTCCAAGCACATTGCTCCTTCACAATTTAGACCTGCAAACACCATTCACTTTACTGCTGTCAGAAACCAGCGCAAGACTGAGACATCAGGTGCCCACCTCCCATTCTGAGCACACAGCCATGGAAAGGGAGCGCGCTGTGATAATACCCTGTGATAGCAGCACTCACTTCAGCAGCAACTTCACATGTACTTTAGAAGTCCCCTGAAAGTACCAGCTGCAAGGATTATACAGCTTTTTAACTCCTTTGCAGCAAACAAAGCAGTTGCCAAGATAAAGCCAATACGTGCAACCCAGAGGGATTACACACATACAATAGCAAGCTCAAAAGTAACAAGAATGGCAATTAACTTACTATCCATCTCTCTCCAGCAACTCTAGAAGTATACTGGCGGAAGTATGAAAATACTCATGTGGCTTTGAAGAGGGATAAAGAAGAGAGGTAGATAACCTCTGATTATTCACAAGATTCTGCTGTGCAGACAGACCAGGCTCCTACCTCCTGCACCCTGACACCAGGGCTTGGCTTTGCCAGGGGCTCTCTTCTCCTAAGTACTTCTAACACACTTGCACACACACTGCATTATGACAACCTCTATCAACTGCTGCTAAATGTTCTCGTGAAAAGCCAGCTTTAGATTACATAACAAACTGCTAAAGCACAAACAACATCTCATCTACACTGTGCTAACTCCAGCCATATTTTTTCTTGTTTTCTTTTCCTCCTTGTCAGATTATTTGGAACTGGAATAAAAGGCAGGCAAAGAGAAAATTAGGTCTTAGTCCAAACCTCAGCTATGACTGAATCTGCAACTAAGAAGTGTTCCTAGCTTTTAATCTCTTTACCCTATCTCCAAGACACAAACTTACAAAGCAGAAATTAAAAACCAGGATAGTTGCATAGATAGAAATGATATTTGCATGCTGGTTTCTGTACGCTTTTGTCCCTATAAATTCATTCAGCTTGTTACTGTCCCCTTTATTTCCTTGTAAAATTGGGTTCCCAGTTTTGGCTTACATCTATCAGTTGCAAGTGTAATCATTTCCCTCTGCTGGGAGACAAAATATAGGCCGTTATGTATCTAATCTATACATTAGCATAAGGAGCATATCCATATTTTCGCAGCATGAAGGAGAAAGCAGCTGAAATACTCAGATACATTTATTTCCAAGTAAAATACCAAACAGAGGAAGTTATGTTTCTGAGGGTTTTTTTCTTTTAATTTGAAAAGAGGATTAAAGGAATGAATGCAGCCACACTTTCATCCCTAACACATCGGGCCTCTCTTACTTTACTGAAGACCTCATTACATTCAGCCTATCAAAACAAGGACCAAGAAAACTCTTCCAGCTCTGCCTGACCCTGTTACGAAGTTATAGTCAGGCCATACTTAAGAATTCTAGGTGTGACCCAGTATACAGAATATCAAGACAGGCCAACCTATTTATCTTAGATGAACCTAAGAGTTAGTTCTGTCCAGAGGATAGTGTCTCTCACCACCTAAACTTTGCTAGGCTCTGTTCTAAGCCTCCTCTATCACTACAGGAAATTTTCACAGCTTTCCCGTGCTCTCTGTTTGCCTACACTACATTTTGTCTGAGAACACCGGCAACTTGAACACTGATCATAAAACCACCTCAACGATGATCCTAGAAATGCATTTATAACACTTTTTCTCCACTGGCATGACAAATGTTGAGTATGTTGTAAAGCAGAACATGCTCCCAAAGCACACTTGCACTGACCATCTGGCCAAAACTCATCCCTAACATACAGATAGCTACAGCTCTGTTACCAACCTAGCACCTTGACCTAAGCTCCCTTGCAAGCACATGGGTTTTTCTGACAATATGACAGAGTTCAGTCTGAGGTACAACCTGAAGTAGGCTGAATGATCTGTACCCTTCGTACCTTGTTCTCCACTGCCCAGCAAAGGAGGTGGGGCTAATTAGCTGAGATGGAGCAACAGCTCAAGATCAATCCAGCCCCGAGTACATTTAAATACTCATAAAATGGCCTCTCCTTCTCAGCTAAGGCCTCCAGCTCCTGCCATCACGGAGTTTAGGTAATGTAGCCCACTAAAAGACTTAAATCAGAGGGGGAAAAAAACCACCAGTCACAGTCTTGTTATATACAGCATGTAGGAAGGAGTACATGTAAGCTGAATCTATAAGCTGTTGGTCTATCTGGTTTGAAACCTTACGTGACAAGGAAAAAAGCAAGAAAGTTTTTAATCACATACCTGCATCTCTTTCTGTGAATTTCTTTTGAAGAAGACAGCAACCAGACTACCCACATGCAAAATACCTGCAGCAGGGGAAAGAGTCAGCTTCCTCCAGCCTTCCACCAACAGAACCAACACCATCTGAGTTCTGAGATTTCATCTGATTTGAGTCAACCAACCACTTGAACCACACTCAACAAAACATATTTTGCTTCGTTCTCTTCTGGGAATTCCTTCTTCCCTCTACTACAGACGAGTGTTCTCACAACTGAGCCACATTCTTTTGTTGAAAGAGATTTTTTAAGTGAATTGACAGACTGAATTGTAAAGAAGACGCAATTAAGGTCTTCATTTTCAACCTGTGTACTCAAGACATAGCTTCCCACATGTCTATTTTTGCTAGACAGCAAAAATACGTATGAAACCCTGATAACATGAAAAATAACAGTCAGAGGACACTCTAAATGCAAACTTAATTAGAATGGAATTGAAAAGTTAAGAAGCCATAAAAAAGCATTAATAAAATATTGCCAAGGTGTACAGATAATGGAGAAAAAAAAACCATTCATTTTTTCCTCGCTGCTTCCCTCAAATCTTTCCCTTAAGTCTGTTGCTTGTATGGATGTATTTTGCTAAGTTATCCATTTGTTAAACTGTTTGAATGCAATAATGTCCTACTACTCCAATAAAAATTCAGCATAATTCCTTAATCAACTCTTGAATTGCCCCATCTTGAAAGTTTTTACATACACATTTACTAGTTGCAGAACTCCAAATGACACCCAGCTAAAAGGATGGCAATGTCATCTTTAATTCTGCGGGTTCATATTTTTTCTTTCAAAGGAAATAGGATGTTCAGTAATGAAGAAGAACTTCTATAGATGCTGTCAGGACAACAGCCTAACACTCCAGTTCTCCACACAGGTGGAGGGAAAAATTCTGCATCTCTCTATTGGGTAAAATTAAAGTCACAGTTCTCTCCTCAGTCCCCGACTGGGACTTAGGGGATTTAATGAGTCCTTCTTTCCATTTTGTGTTAAACTAATAAAATCCAGTCATAGTTCAGAAGTGCTATCACAAACAACAAAAAGGTTTTATTAGCACCAGAAATAAGCAAAATGCTTCTCCTGTAGATCACTATCCATTTCATTTGAATATTACACATTTATAAGTCTATTCGCTTGCTTTAGTACTGTGAAATTTTGAAATAGCTATTTGTTCTCAAAATCTATCATGAAAATGTTTTGGGGTTTTTTTGTGCAAATCCTTTATTTAATCTCTTGTTCATTGTTAAACTTAATTGCAAAAAGAAATAAGAACACACACCCCTGCTATCAGGGAACACTGTACTGAGAACTTTTGATACGTTTTCTTTATACTTATATTCTTACAAATTATGCATGTGAGGAACAGATGATGAGCGGCAATTTGGCAACATTTCACCATCTGCTATTTGCAGATCTAGTCAAATTCAGAGAGTTAATTAAAGATTAAAGACAGAGACCAATACTGTTGAAGCAGAGAGCCATCTTCTTTACTGTTATGACTGTAAATAAATAATTTCAGTAGCTTGTTCCCACTCACTCCAATACAATCCATAAATCAGCAGCACCACAAAGGCACCACAATTTGCATTCATAATACACCTGTGTGTCTTCTATTCCAGTCAGTAAGGTACTAAAAATGACATCAGCTTTATTACGACATCACAATCGCAACATATGGCCACTGGGAAAAAATGCAGTACATCTACCACTGCAAGAAACCAAATTCTTGCTAAAAACTCCTTGCAGAATGAGCTATAGAAAATCCTAGCTACAGAAAGAACTTCCAGTCAGCTTGTACCATTTTCCCCATTCTGTGACACACATATTTAAGCACGCAACATCTAAGGGCAACAAAATGAGGTGATTCTGACAGTCCTCTTGCATCACTATCTTGATGGCAGGCTACCTCCTTGTCTTCCAACCTACACCTCCTACATTCTTCAGCAAGACCAAGATCATTCTGAGAATGGCCCCCTTTGTGCAGGCTCCCAGTCCCTTTGCTTGGCAGCTTTACTACCTCAGCCTCCCCCACGTATGGACTCTATCAGGGCTAGGAAGGAACAATAGAGTGGAAGGGGTACAGGTCCTTCCAAGACTCAGATGCACAAAGAACAGCTTCCTGCTCTATGCTGAAGACCAGCAACCTGAGTTGGCTCTTTCACAAGTGGTCTGCAAGCCCTGCTCTTCTGCCTGAGCCCACAGCCACAGTGTGCCAAATCCAACCTGGTCAGCATCCGATGAGATTATCCCCATTGAGCTGAGCTTGCCACAATGCCAGCTGCCCCCAGCTGCTGCTCAGGGCTACTCAGCCAGGCACAGAGCCATCACCACAAACAGTGCAACCCAAAGAGCATGACCACACTGCTGTGAGAGTCCTTTGAGAACAGGTAACTCCAGGGAAAAGGCAGGAGTAGGCTATAAGCTGAACAACCAAAAGCTTCCCTCCCCTTCCTCCACCATCAAACAGAAGCTACTGATGGGTAGAGAGGTAATTACTGAAGAGTAATTATAGAAGGAACAGATTATTTCTGTAGTTTGCCAACCATTATTTATTTTTAATTAAATTCCATCAAAAGCTTGTCCCAAGAAAACATCAGTCTTCCTGCTTTCTCCTGCTCCTTTTCCCAGCAGTGAAAATGTTCAGAACTCTCTGTGAGAGCATTAATGGCAGTAAACAAGCTCCGGTTCACTAACGCTCGTTGAGGCTTACCTCCCACAGGACTGTTACATGTGAAACGGGGGCAAACGAAGCATTGATGGAGCCTATTTTGTCGAGATTAAGAAAAGCTGGACCGATGAAAAATGGATGTCAAAATATTTAATTTCTCTCTAAATGTCAAAGTTAGGTTTTCCTCAACTTTTGAAATGTCATATCCCTGCAAGAGAGGAAGCACTTTACAAAACCAAAATTAATTCCAGAAATACTCCAGTGTTTCTAAAATTACATTTTCTGCCAAAAGTACCAACCAAAAGCTCTGTTCCAATCACTGCTGGTGCTGAGTGCAGAGTTTCACGGGTGAAGAGGAAAAGGAAGGAAGGAAGGAAGATGTTCTAAAACATTTCAGGGCAGGTTTAGGCCAAACCCAAGGTTTTCACTGATCCCATGGTGGGGAGGAACCACAGAACCAGAGAAACTCACCCATGGTAAAAACCTGTACATGAAGAAACGACAAGAACCTCTCACATTTCTGTGAAAAATTCCTTCGGTGAAGGGTATTACCTACAGATGGTAGAGAATCACCTCAGCAAGCTGAGGACTCACTGCTCTAACTACTGAACTGAACTACACTTACACATGCAATGCAGTCTCTGGTCACATACATTACATTTGCCTGCTGCACAAGAAGAGTTTCCACGAAGCGTTCACAGTGGACACAAAATTCTGCAAAGAAAGAATACAAGTGCCAGCCAAGCAAACTTCCTACGGCATCAACTATGAATGACTTATTTACCCAAGGAGAGAAGTATTCAGATTAATTAAAAGGAGATTTGCCACCATTTATTAAGTAGAACTACTGCCAACGTAAATTCAGTGTTGAAATCTCAAGGTCACTGTACAATGACCTACATGAACAAAAACCCTAGGTCATTTTCTAGTTATTACTCTAAGAAATGTTCCTTCAGCAGTGCAGTAGGCAGATTCCAAACACCAACATCTGCAATACAGCAGTTTCTGATGTGCAGAAAACAGCTGATGGTTCCCCCAAGCTACCTACTGCACTTACAGACATGGTACATCACATCCAGGAACATTTTCAGGCAGTTTCTACTGCAGTATTTATTTCAGACTGCCTCTGTACATGATTTTCTGAAGTGACTACCCGTGGCATATTACAGAAATACTGAGCTTAAAAAAGGAAACACTCATTGCATCACCCAGAGCAATCTCCTGACAGGGCAGGATTTTGTTCCTATTAGTAAAATTATAACATTTTGCACAGTTCAACTTGACAAATATTAAGCAATAACATTTTGAACTCTTGTCTGTGACATGCTTACTGGTGGAGATCTGAGGGCCTTTTGTTTTGTATTTTTTTTTCCCTGGAAGACTCCACTACACTTTTGTATCTCTTTCTGTATCTAAACACATATAAGAGGATGGGAAAAAAATAAAACAGTAAACAGAAATAATTTCTATACCCAACCCCAGAATGCATGATGCAAGCTGTAGATACAGGAATTAGCAGAGCTTTGGTGAAAGATCACTTCATGTGCCATATACTGCTCTGGTCACCTGTACTCACTAAATAAACTCCTGTCCTTACCAGGTGCAGAGCAGGGCTGTGAAGATGAGCGCAGCAGCCCTGGGTCTGTTTTACAAGAGAAAAGGAGAGTCTGCATTGTTCTGCTGTGCATAATGAAAGGGGGAAGGGATGGAGATGAATGCGTGCAGTAAATACACCATAGTAAGGGGCAAAGGTGGACTGGGATGCATTGCTGGACAGTGCTGATTAGAGAAGTGGGTCTAAATCTGGTAATACATAATAAGCCTTCCAGCTACAAGTGCTGAAAAGGGCTTATTTCCTCTTCAGACCCAAAGAGAGTCAGATCTCAACAATACTGGAGTGTGACCAACTCGTGGAACAGATTGCAAGGACATTGATGGAGGCAGGTGAATGGAGTCAGTGCTCCAGGAGCAACACTCCCCAGTACTGCACATCCTGTATTTCCTCCTTTTGCAATTTACAGAATAATCCCTCCAGGTTCTCAGTCAGTTGCTGTCACAGCTCAGCACGTTCCCCTGCTTTGCTTGTTGTGCCATACAGATGCTGTTCCCATCAAGCAACAGAGCTCCCTTTAAGCTTCCCACAGGAACCCATTCGCATGCACAGCACTCAGAGCCACCCTTCAGAGACCAGACAAAATGCTGGATCTTCTTGTACAGCAACAGGTCATCAACAACCAAGCACTTACATAGTCAGGAACAAAGGAAAGAGCCCTGACAGCACCGAGGCAGCCCCACCACAGGAGGAAAAGGGCATCAGCTCCCTGCTCAGAAGCTGAGCTTCTTCAGATAATTGCATTTGTGGTCCAGATTACTGCAGTGTTCCCTGCTCAACTCAGATCTTACTCCATCATCACTATCTCGAAACATTTTCACATAATTCTGTAAGTATTTATGATTTTAATTACGTGTACACTTATACAATACACTTGTGTGTAAATAAAACAGGTTTGGGAGGAGGGGAGCTGTTACTTTTATTCTAACAAGCTGATTATTGCTGCAGTTTAACATGAAGACGCAGGGATGGTCTGTTACCTGAAGATCAGCGTTTTTGTACAGATGTTTATCTACAGAACTAGACCGCTTCCACCTCTGAGCTTTCACTTCAGAAATTTTCCCTTCTTCCACCACTATACACTCTCTCATATGGAAAACATACCCTTGGCTGATCCCAAAATAAAGAAGTATTCCTCAGGCCTATATGAAACAATACACATAGACATGTTTCAAATGTCACTTAGGCATCAGATATTTGATGCATATGACATTTTTAATTATTAGTCAACTTCTTCAGCTAATTTGCTGAACAATTTGATTGACTAACACACAGGTCAGCACATTGCTGATAGGTGGTTCAGCAAGTGAAATTAGCACGTCATTTATTCAACTTAATTTCTGCAAAATAAACTAACAGTAAAGGACCTAATTACTAGTCAGAAGCTTATGCGTTTGCTTAGAAATGCACAATTAACTGAGTCTTGCTATCTACCCCAGCTCAATTACTGAAATAAATGTGGTAATTTAACAGAGATGGGGGAAAAAAAATAAGAAAAGGAAGCTTAGCTACGAAAGGAAAGCAACATATTAACAGCATCTAACTTCTCCTTTGAATACAGGCATCTTACGACTCATTTACTTGACTTTTCTACTCCTATTATTCCATTTTTCTGAGCTATGGTGTTATCATCATCATAGATACAGAAATAATTCTAGAACAATTCTAAGTATAACTAAAAGTTGAAGATGGTGGCATACATTTGAAACTACATCAGAGCCTGTTTAAGAATTCACTCTCTGCTGAACTACTTTTGATGGTTTCCAATAATCAGTTCACTAATAAGATGGCAAGGCATAAAACAGAAATGACTCAATTTTTTGGTATTTACACAGTTCACATATCCCCTGGTGCTTTTTTGTTCTCCCTTTGTAGTCGGAGTACTGCACAACAAACCTTCCTTTTTTCCAGGCTTTGTGCTGAGGGTTGAAAGGTTCGTGTTCTACCCGCTTAACAAAGGAAAACAAATCGTACTTCAGCAGCACAAACTGAACAGACTTCTCATACATCCCAATATTTTGAACAATCAAGTGAACTGAACCAAAAGGCAGAACAGAACAATGGCCTGCATGCAGCGGGAAACCCATAAACAGATGCAATTTTGGCACCTATATGCTGATAAAGCCTCTTCAAATTACACAGTAACTAACTGCCAAAACAGCAGAATTACCCCCCTCCAAATATATATATACACTGTTTTTATATGGCAGGTGGAAGAAAAATCTTCCCTGTGCAGAGCTCCCCAGCACTGTGCTCCATCTTCCAAGAATGACAAAGGTCAGGCTGTACAGCAGTCTGAAGATAACAGATGGCACCAGTCTACTTTTTTCAAATGCGACAGGAACAAGCAAATCCAAGCGAGGAAAGCAAATACTTAAATAGTGCTAACAATTATCTGAGTAAAGAACTAACACAGACCAAAACACCTACACACGCTCATGTCCTGGTACAGGCACAGCATGTTACTGCAAATCTGACATTAAAGCAGGGGAAAAAAAACTAGTTGACTCGAGTTATGGAACATATTAGAGCAAATGCCAAAATAAAGCTAAGCATTAGAATTCAGAAGGTGGGATCAAGCAAGTGCTGGATTCTTGGAAAATTATCCTGAGAAAATAAATTACCAAGAGATCACTTGCATCTTTTTTCCTCTCAGCTGCAAGAGCCATCATCTGTGTGAGCTGGGGAATTATTCTCTTTTTCTGTAAAGTCTCAATACACCATCACACACATTTCATTTAAAAATAATAATTAAAAAAAAAAAACAAAAAAACTGCCTCTGCTGCAGAAAAGCACTCATTATATTTGAGGGTACAGTCTCATTACTACTGGAATTCAGACCTTGCACCGACTGACAGCAAAGGGGCAGAAGTTACCAACACAACCCTGAATGCAGATGGCTGAGTGCATTAGGTACAAGTGCTCTGACAAGGAAAAGGGGACAGCCAACCTATTCTCTACAGTATGTTTTTCAGACTTTGCTAATACAAGATACCACAATATATCTATACACAAAATTCAACATGCACCGTTATCAGAAACAAACAGCTACATCAGGAAGAACCAGGGATGGCATAAAGGAGATCACATCTCCCTAAAATGCTCAGGACTTGTGTTTTTTTTGGAAGATGACTGAAAGGCAAAGTTGCTTTTTCATTAACTTCATTAAAGAAAAAACACAAAATGAACCACAAAAATCCGGTTCTTGGAGGCACCGATAAGCTCCATAGAGATTTAGAATAGTGCTATAATCAAAATTAGATCAAATAAGAATGTTCAGCTGCAATACCGGTAATTACATAAACTTATACTGCCCAAGCTAAAAAAGTGAATCATAGAATCTGTAGAGTTGGAAGGAACCTGTAAAGGTCAACTAACCCAACTCCCCTGCCACATGCACACACAGCTAGATCAGATTGCCCAGAGCCTTGTGCAGCCTCACCTTGAACGTCTCCAGGCATGGGGCATCTACCACATCTCTGGGCAACCTGCTCCACTGCCTCACCACCCACACTGCAAAAAACATTTTCCTTATATCCAACCTAAATCTGCCCTCTTTCAGCTTGAAACCATTTCCCCTTGCTACAATACAACAGACCCCACTAAAGAGTCTGTCCCCTACTTTCCAGTAGCTCCCTTTTAGATACTGGAATGGCACCTCAGGTCACCTCAGAGCTTTCTCTTCTCCATGCTGAACAGTCCCAGCTGTTTCAGCCTGTCCCCATGGGAGAGGTGCTCCATCCCTTGCATCATTTTTGTGAGATAATTTGGAAGTTTTAACATCTACTGTATCAATAACTCCACAGAACTTCATGTCTCATTGAAGTAGCTTATGTAGACAAGAATGTGATTAGCAAATAGATGAACACTTTACATCAAAGGAAAATAACTGTATAGACAAGTCCCAACCTCAAAAGCCACTCCTATTTATTCCTTTGGATTTCCAAGCAATGAAGAACCTTCACATTCCTCTTTTCCTTCCAGTCTAACACAGCTGAAGGCAAAAGCAAAAAGCACTAAAGGCAAATTGTCAAGTTTTTCATATTGAAGTACAGAAGCTCTCCAAGTACAACGCAGCCAATCTCCTCAACAGTTTCAGCAGATCAGGCACTCCAGCACACAGGGGATTTGAGGCAGTGCTTTGAACCTATTCAGTTCAGGAGCTCTCCCTCTGGTACCACCGCTCTACGTGAACACAAGAGGAGTTCAAGGACATTCATGCTGCAACTTCGCTATTCCCAAGGCAGGAAAACATAAATCTAGAGCATCTCTATGTTAGCAAAAGCAAGAAGAAAAACAAAACAAAACCAGCTACATGAAACATGAGACAAGTTCCGCTATGCCCTTCCGTGCTTCTCTAGTCTTTGAGCCCATTTTAACAGGGCATAAGTAGCACCACATTCCACTCAGATAGACGGTGGTGATTATACTTCTTTTCAGCATCTTTCCTTTAACATTCCTGATCAATTGGAAGGCTGCTCTCTCAGTCCTTCAGAAGCATTCATGACTTTTTCCTTCATGTTCCAAGTGATGATAAGCAGCGAGTGAAATGCATACCTAAATAAATTCTGCTAGGTCTACAGCAGAAATTTAAGTAGATGAAAGAGCTCCAAGGAAACCAAGTGAACTGTAGGAGATCTCTTAAAAATAAGAGTCTAAAAAATTACCATTGGACTCAGCAAATTCCAAATAGGCAGCACAAAAGCCAAACCCAGTTTACAGCTGAAGATTAAAACAAACAAACAAACAAACAAACAAAAAAAACCAGTATGAAATGCATCCCTTTGCCACCATTCAGAAACTGAGAAGGCAGGAAACTAAACAGGCCTACAAGCAATTTTTACTCCCATGCTACAAGGCTTACCAAAGAAAACTGAGGATTTAGCCCTGTCCTATAAAGAAGCAGTGTTTACCCATCAAGTGCCAATGACCACAGAAAAAAACTCATCTATACAACAAGGCATCTCCAGTTCTGAGAACTTCTGAAGAACGACGTATGTGTATTGTAGGGGGAAAACATAACAAAAAATGAACACAACATTTTGTTTCCAGACTATGTTTTATTCATTTTAACATTATCTATGGGCATGCTCAAAAAAGAAAACCACCACCACCACCACACCATTTCTAAAGCAGAAGGTGGTCCTTAACTGGCGGCTTTACCTCTTGCCTCTGAAGAAAGATCAGCATCTAACTCGACCTTCCTCTCTTCAAAGAATATCTAAGAACACACAAGTATTCAAACCTTCCTTGTGCATTTTAACCTTTCACGGCTTAAAGTAACAATAAATTTCATGTGGTAAATAAAATAATACAACTTGCCAATGATATCATCAGTACTCAGACTCAATTTCATTTTCAAAATCATTGGTCACACTAGTAAAAAAATAAGAAAAGGAGACGGTTCACCTTTCCAGTCTTAAGTGACTTTTACCGACTATATGTATGGCTTGAAATTAAAATGCCGAACCATAACAAAAGGCATCCTTTTCAGTTTTCAGACAATAATCATCCTATTAAGCACCTTTTTCTTTTTAATATACATTAATATTTTATCCCATGTAATCTCTACCTGTAGTATTGTATACAAACGGTTCCAACTTCGTGAAAACTCTTCGGCCTGTCTGTATTGCCCTGATGAAAACACCATGACTGCTGTTAGTGCCAAAATGCAACTCCCCCTGCAGAGAGTCTGGGCATCTTTCCACCTCTCTGGGTCACTTTCAGAGGTTAAAGATTACAATTTTGTCTAATTCCAACTCTGGACTCAGTAACTGCAAGCTGAAATCCAACTTTTTATTACACTGGAGAACAGCAAAAGCTATCTGGGAAGCCAAAGCAGAAGATGAGAAGGCCTGATGGCAGCTGGAGATGACATTAAGTCTTTCCACTTTGCCATAACACTTCAAAAATCACCCTGCTTTTTTATTTGTTTATTTTTTAAACCAGGAAGGTAAATGTGCTTGCAAATAGGCTGCTCTGCAGTTAGGATCAGTAAGGAACACTTAGCGGAGATGTGATTCAGCAGCCCATGGTGCTCAGTTACTGCCATATTTGTCCACCAAACCCAGAATAACTGCGCTTGTCATACACAGACTGCAAGTCAAAGAGCTCGAAGGAATTCCTGCTACGTGTGAAGTGACAGGGCTGCACTGTCAGTTTAATATTACCAGCACGAATGAGGCATATTAAACTAAATGCATTTTGTACACTCCATAAATCATCCCTCCTGAGACCTAGTTACAAAGCTTAATCCCATATGTGCGTACTTAAATAAGATACCTCCCTCAAGGCGGAAGTAGATGCATCCTGGCAACAGGTAGCTCTGCTTTCTTCATTTCGAATACATGACTCCTAGAAGGCAGCTTTAGCACCAACAAAAAAGATAATGCTGCTCAGAGCTTCGTGTCCACGGGGCTTGGCTCCCTGAGCCCATTTCCCTTCCCACATGAATACAGAGCCTCGTCCTCATGTGCTGTTATGGCAGACATCACTGGGTGGCACTGTTAGACAATGTTTGCCTCCTTATCAAGGTAAGCAATATCCTTCCCACCCTCTCCCCCAACCCACCAGCCACAAATGTTTCACAGCTGTGCAGGTTCTCAAGGATGCTGTTGCACGCAACAGCAAACAGCAGCACTGCTCCTTGACATCCACTTTCTCACCACAGTGCATGCTGAAATACTGCTTCCTCCTCAGACGTGAAACCTTGTGCTTGCCAAAGAAAGTGGGGTTCTTCTCGTGAATACTGTACCAGTATAGAACTATGCTTATTAATCTTCAAATTCAAAGTAGCCATACCAGAATTCCAACATCATCCCATAATTGTTTTCTGTCAATAAAGCAACTACCCTGATTATCCAGAAAGCTGCTATCAGAAGATCTATGTGCATCATTACTGCTACAGAGGCACTCCCAGACCTGCCCTCTCTACACTCAGGGGTGCACTCTGTACGTATCATTGTCCTTGTGACATGTCAACTACTAGTCATTGAATCTGGACAGCTATTGAACCCATTCGAAGCTGATAACAAAACTAAACAGAGACAGGTAAATTATTTAGAATAATTTTCTGTGCAGACTGCAGCAATACACTCAAATTCCAAGCAAGACACTTATTCAAAGCTAGGAAAATCACTCCCGATTGTCCAAAATGTGTGTGCTAGTAATTGCCAGAAACTTTAGGTGGAGTCTTCGTTTTCCATCAAGAATTGCAAGGTTAATATAATAATACAGGATAAACGTAGGAAATTAGGAGCCAGTGCTATGAGAATGATTACAGAACTTCAAATACAGCTATCATTTGACTAAAAGCAGGTTCAATTCACACTCAAAAAATAAATACAAGTAAATTAATAATTCAGTTCTACAAACTGAGGCCAGAAGATAACTACGGTATTTCAACACTGCAGACAGTATAAGACCCTTCAGAATAATATTCCAAAGCTTATGCACTGCTATTAACTATTTGCACCCACACTTAAAACTTCATAATCAACAATTCTGCTGAAAAAAAACACCCCTTTCTTTTTGAAGTAATAGGATGGAAAGAATGAGGTTGGAAAATGACATTAAATTCTAACAGTTCTACAGATGATAGGTATTTAGAGCTGTGCTACCTAGAAGAAAACTGGAGTAATCACCAACACTGAGCTGGAAGCCAAACAGATCTCATGACAATGCTACTGTGGAGAGGGAAACGGGAGCTGCAGATAACATGAATGCAACAGCCTGGTGCAGTACAAGAGCTTCACAAAGGCTGGCAAAATAAGATTTGTTAGGTAGCTTAGAGCTTTCTAATGCTCAAAATCAAGTTCTGCCACACTGGAGCTTTGACTACACTGTGTTAGACACTTCTACAGCTCAGCATTCAGAAGAGTGAACATGCTTCCCTGCAGTCATGGCAACTCATGGAACCACAGGACTGCCAGCCTCACGTTAACCCATGGTGCAAACTGCTCTCAATCCTTTCCCAAGCCACCTGGCAGCTCAACAGAAAAGCCAGCCAAAATAAAGGAAGCAGGTCTACCAAACAAGCATAAGACACAAACTGCTGCCTGCAACACACTTCTCATCCACAAAACACAATCCTGAAGCCCTGCCTCCATGAAGAAGTTTGCATTCCATTGCTATGTCAGTTTTGGTATAAGAGTTCATAATTTGCTTTTATTTAAAAATAATAAATAAATAAAATCCTTGTAACGATGATGTTTTACCCTTTTTTTCCCCATCACCACACGATCCCCCAGTACCACAAAAAATAAAAGGAAAAGGAAGACAGGGGATTAGAGAGCAGAGGTGGAGTGGGGATACAGAAGCAAACCCAAAACAAAACAAAAACCCCACACCATTACTTCAATAACTGCAAAATTTAATCCTCCTACATACCACCTTCGAACTTGAGGTCTACCTTTTGAACAGTCAGAGATAAATCCCTTATCAGGACAGGTCTGGGAGGAGTCCAGCCCAGCAGCTTGCCCTTGGGCATTGACAGGAACTGCTTTACCCTCACTACACAGCAACTTCTTTAACAGCAAGTCATTAGTGAAAAGCAGCCTTTACACAGTGTGGAAAATAATTTCGTCCCTTCAATCTGCTCTTGAAGGGAAGATTTCAGATTTATTAGTGCATATGCATCAGTCTCTACTTCATAAATACACAGAGACAAAGATAATGAGACCTAACAGGGACTTCTGTCTTACCTAAAAGCAATAGTAACTGGTTTTCACACACTGACAGCGTCCAGTTCGGGAGTGCAGGTGCTAGCGCCAATAAAAGCTCTGCTTTGGGCTGTTTGGTTGGTCTGTTCCCTCTTTACCTTTTCCTCACAGAAATTGGATAAAAGCCTACGCACAAAAATTTCTAAGAAGCTACAGCATACAGAGCCATAATTTCCTTTATTTTAAGGCTCATAAAAACATCAGTTCTTCACAGAGAAAATTACTCAACTGCACAATATGACTAATGGCCCCAGCTGAAGAAAGCATTCTAGCTTGCACTCAGCCCCAAGCACACACTCAAGGCCCAGTGATATGAAGAGGAACTAATTGTTTTCCTTCCCCAGGATTACTGTCAGAGAGTGCAAGGCATGCAGTACATTTCCAGTTCCACTTGACTGACTTGAATGGCCAACATACAAGCAACAACAATGAAACTCCTACTGATGCATATACACCGTTCTTCTCTCCCACTGTCCCTCTTAAAACCTGTAAATAAGAAGCCTGGAGTGATAGGTCTCTGCTAACACTTGATTGGAATTAGCATGTTCTTTCAAGTTATTAGCAAGCAAAGAGAACAATTCATTAGGACAAGCAGTATGGGAGTCTGAACACATATTTCACCTTATGCAACTAAACAACCTTAGCTTATTTCAAAGAGTTTTAAAAGGAGTTAAAGGAACATTTCAATTGACATATGAAATATATATCTTTTGAAGGATATATTAGTCCCTCTGCTAAGTGGAATCATTCTTCTTTCCAAACTGGAGACAATTTGTCTGATGGACAAGGAAATGGTTGCAAGGTCGTACCCAGAGAGTGGCAGGCAACAGCTCACTGTCTGTATTGAGATCAGTGACGAGTGGTGTCCCTCAGGGTCAGTACTGAAACTGATGCGCTTTAATATCTTCATCAATGATTTTGACAGTGAGATCGAGCACACCATCAGCAAGTTTGCAGATGACACCAAGCTTCAAACTGCAGTTGACACATCTGAGGACGTTCACAGAGACACAGACAGGCTCAAGTGATGAGCCCAGGAGAACCTCATGAGGTCCAAATGTCACAGTTTTATGATTTTCTGTTGTCAGTTTTCCACGTCTTAACATCATGTTGTGCACTGTGAGTTAAAGAGTTAATGCTCCAGTTCCATGGACTGCCAGTTTTCCAGGTACCTGGCACTCGGAAGAGAAGAACTATATATCCCATAAGAATTCATTTCTGTTTTCTGTTCAGAGGGAAAGACAAAACTGTTCACAAGTCATGAGACGTCCCTCTTCTTTTACTGTTCATGTCTGCAGTATGTGCTCCCTACCTGTCTTGCCTTCAGCATTAGAGGAAGGTCTTTGGCTTTGGACACTCTCTCATTTGATTTATTAGCTTCAATTCCAATTATATTGCATTATATTGTGTTATCTTGCTTTCCACTATCATATTTGGTAAATTAGCTTTCCTCCTCAGACTGTTGCTGCTGTTTTGTTTTTAGGTCCATCTCCCTACCTTCTCCCTTTTTCTCCCTTTCCCAGAACATGTGGCCTTGTGAGACCCCATTAGTCATGGAACCAGGTTGAAGCAGCCCATAAACCATTGACACCATAAATCCAAGTGTGAGGTCTACATCTGATTCACAGGAAACTCTGCTACCAATACAAACTGGGGGCTGCGAAGATGGAGCACAGTCCTGACAGAAAGTGCTTGAGCAACCTGATCTAGCTATAGATGTTCCTGTTAACTGCAGGAGAGTTGAACTAGATGACTTTTAAGGGTTCCTTTCATCTCAAACAATTCTATGATCTACAGAGTTCCATACTGCCCTCCAACCACATCTCAGCTGCCAGACACCCTCCCTTCCATGAGTTCAAGTACCCCAGACACCTTGCCTCTCTCCTCCTAGGCTCACACTTAGGCTCAGCACACCCCACACATCTGAGCACTGCCAACTCACATTGAGAAGGCAGGTGATCTCTAGTGGGGTGGAGGCAGCTCCCAGAGCAGCCATGGGCAGCCAGGCAGGGCAGCCTCACAGGCACTGAAGCAGTTTAGCGCTTGCTAAGGAGGCTGTGTAAGTAGGTCAGCTGTCACCTCCAACAGGGTTCAGACTTCTCACAGAAGAGCACATTATCAGTGGCATCTCAGGATCAGTTTTCGACAGCTGAGGCTGCAGTCTTTTGGCCTTTACAGAACACCAGTATATTTTCTGGCTAAGAAATGGGCTGTTTTTCCCCCTCCCTCAGTTCTGTACTGGGAGGAAAGCTGCAGGAGCTCTCTCTCCTCAGGCTGCTACAGAGAACACCACTTCCCCCTTGCATTTCCAGCTGCCAGCTTTGGAGACTTACACAGGAATTAAAATGCAAGGTTCAGTCATTTCTAAGTAAACATGAACTAATACAGTCAGTATTTTCAAGACTGCAAACACATCCTGAACTCAGCTCTAGCAAAGCATCTAACTTCATCCCTCAAAATGGAATCAAATCAAGGACAGAAGAAGAGTCATACTTGCAATTTTCAGTAACCTCCATTTAAAATACCACCATTTGATATATGGCATATATGCTTCCAGTACTGTTTGAATAAACATTCCTGGAATGCACATATCCATATATCACTGTAGCTATATTACTTTTTAAGTGGTTTGTTTTCCCTTCATTTTAGGTACAGTTTTGTCCTGAACACAACTCACTCCAATAAAACCTCTAGAGCAAGCACTACTTGACACTTGAGTTTGCTGGACCACTGCAGGATATGAAGGGGGAGGTGGGCTGTAGTTTATGTGTTCTAGCACTAAAGTCAGTGAAGAATCAGGGATGTAGCTGCTCAAGTTCCAACAGTTTCTCAGCTGCTGCTCCAGTCCTGTCTCACAACAAACCGAAAATCCCTCTGGGGGGCCAAAGTGCTGCTTCTGCTGAGTGGCTGCCATCCCTCTATTCAGCCCAGTTATGTGGGCACAAGGCTTCAGCAAGAGTGAGCCTCAAACACAGAAAGATGGATTCCATTCTGTTTGGAATTTGGGAACTTTTCTTCAAAAAGAAAAAGTACCTACATGTTTTCCAAATCCTTATCTGCAAAACAGGATAAGAAGGTTTATCCTCCCTTCTCTGGTATTTAGAATTTTCCAGATAATTAGGTCCATTTTTTTTTTTTTTTCCTGTGCAGAAAAAGTATATGCATAACATGAATATAAGAAAATATTTATTCTCCTTTTTCCTCACAGAAGGCTATCTTTCCCCTCATATATAAAAAATATGCTACTAGAGTGCCTCACATGCATCCAGTTCTCTGATTATAGTCTATGGTCATTGCATGTGAGGGGCAGAGAGGAGCCTGGAATGGGAATAATTGAGTAAAGGGGAAGACAAAAAGGCACACCTATTCCCTTCAGCCCTACCTGCCACTGAACGAATGCACATCTGTTGTCAGAATGAAGCATCTCAAGTTCCAACCAATTCATGTGCCATCACTTGGAAGACAAAGAAATTCAAGCCTGCTCTGACAATGCTTTTAAGCTCTGCTTAAAAAAAAAAAACCCACAAATAAATACAAAAAAAAAAAAAGTCTTCAAAAAAAAAGGAGTTGGTGGACAACTTAAAAAAATAAAAAAACAATCAAGACCAAGCCTGCAACAGGAGTTTTGAGATATCTTTTCTTCAAGCAGTAAGAACTGGCAGAGATGTTCCACCTTTCCACGTATTCTCTATAAAAGGCATTTTGTAAGCTCTTATCTCATCTACAGCGAAGGGTTTTCCCCTCCTCACAATGCCAGCAGGAGATGGATTTGCTGACTGGATGATGTCACCTCTGGGAATCCCCCCCAAACCCTGCCAGCTGAGTCTTCCTAGTGACTGAGATAATGGCTATAAATAGGCATCTGGGGAAAACAAGGAGAGCTAAGGAATTCTGAAGAAACCAACAGATGAGGAAGACGCTAAAAAATCCATTTCCGATTGGTCCCTTTAAGCAGAGTAAAAAATACACATAAGGAGAGAGTGATTTACAGTGGTTTGCTTGCAAGAGATCTGCAGTGAACCAAGATACTGTTCTGTCACCATTACACATCAAAATATTTCAAATTCTTCTGAAACTGAGAACTACCAGAAGAACACTTCTGTCATGTGCCAACTCTATAAAGCCCATTGTCCAAATCTGCCACTGCTCACACGAGGAGTTAAAAGAACATAAAGAGTCACAACCATATGAATATGCTTCCATCATACAAATCCGCTACTGAAAATAATCTCTGGCAAATACAGATACCACATGCTGGGTAACGTTACTCCATGCTTTGCAGCCTTGCAGCAACAGATTTCTAACCATGAGAGCTTTGTTTTGGGGGGCACTGTTCTGACTTCCTAGAACTACATACATTTCTAACTCTAGCTTCGCATGCCACAAAGAATATTTTGAAAGCTCTCTGGAATTAAAAACTGTGAAAGGTTTTGGAATTCAGAACAGAGAACACATGCTGCAGAGAATTACTTAGCTTACGCATCAGATATTAAACCCCAACCAACTCCTCTGGTGACTATGCATGGTTAGTATCAATGTGATGTTTACAGCAGGACCAACAGTAACTGCCACTCTCTAAGGAAGGCAGAAGTCTGTTGAAGGTTTGTATGGCTGTAGGACATGCAAAGATGCACTAGAGGAAGAGATAAAGCACATCCAAAGTAAGTACTGCATTTAAATACATGCATTTACATGCATGGTGTCAAGGTAGTAAAAATATCCTCTTCAGTACAGTATTGAATAGAGGAAACAGCTGTCTAAATATTTGAGTTTTTCTGAAAAATATTTAGATACTATCATGAACAGCAAAGCTAATACTTTCACACACTGAAAAGAACTGACCAGAACCAAAGGGAATCCTAATGGTGACACTGACAAACTAACAAAGCTATTTCCACTGGATGAAAGCCGCCTGATAAACTTCTGTAGATAGGCTGTCAAGGAAGGAAATGAAATTAAAACAAACTAGGCTAGTCCAAGTGGCTAAATGAAGCAGTCAGTTCATTTGAAACCAGCCCTACTGCTGATAAACTGCACCGGAACAGCTCATTAGAAGACTACTGTCACTTCATCATTTAGTCTGCCTCTTGATAACTGCCACAAAACAGATCTAGGGACCATCTGGGAAAATCTATATGCTATTAATTTGACTCCAGGAATAAAAGCGGACTTTCAACATGATCCTTAATTCAGTCGAAAGGGGCAGCCACATGAAGCGCTGAATCATACCCACAACAGAGATGCAAAAACTCCACTAATATATAGAAAACATAGGCATCAAGTCTGGTTTCCATTTAATTCTACAAGTCATACAGATGAGTCATGATCAATGACAAGAAATAGAACACATCACAGGAAGGCCACTGTGCACAGTGTCCAATTGAGTTTGACCAGGTAAGGCAAATTTTGGTTAAGATGTACTGCAGCAGTAAGAGACGAGCAGAGACACGGAGAGAATCAACCCAGATAACGTGATGCAAATACATCAGCAGCCTGAGTGCTACTAGATAAAGTTGTCCAAAAACAAAAATAAAAACCAAGATTTTTCATATGAAATGTTCTTTTCTCTTCAAGAAGCACCTCAATGAAGAATTAATGACAGCAGCCTAGAAATGACACCCTGTTGAATTATCATAATAACCTCCTGTTAATCATCTGAAACGCGTGTCCCTTCTGTATGTGACATTTTAACTTGACTTCCTTGAGTCTGATATAAATGATCAATGGCCTCAGCACTGAAAGTCAATGCAACGATTTGATTTTGTACACCTGGCCAGAACAAAAGGATACAGCGAGGCACAACTTTATTACCTGGAATATTGTGGATGTTAGGCCCTGTTGTGCTTTAACCTGGCAGGTGGCTGAGCACCACACAGTCATCTGATCGCTCCCTTCCCAGTGGGGTGGGGGGAGAATTAAAAGAAAATAAAATTAACCAAAGTAGAACTCATGGGCTGAGATAAAGCTAAGACAGAGGAAAGGAAAAGGATAATTATTACATATGTAGATATTAAAGTACATATAAAAACACATATAAAGACTGATTCACAAGCAACTGCTCACCCCTCCCCTCCCCACAACCAATGCTCAGCAACCCCCCGAGCAGCATTACAAAGAGGTGAACTCCCATCCCCTTCATAACTCCTTTCGCATGAAAGGGACACAACATCCCTTTGGCCAGTTTAGGTCAGACACACTAGTTCTGTTCCCTCCCAGCACCTCGGGCCCTTTACTGAGAATGGCTTTGTACAATTCTGCTTAGCAGCAAATATAAACATCAGTGTGTTATCAACATTGTTTTTCTCCTAGAACAGAAACATAGCGTCATACCAGACACTCTGAAGAAAACAATTCCATATCAGCTGAAACGAAGGCAGGCCTTTACAAACTGACCAATTTGCATGAATACAAGAGTCTCATAATTTCAGCTTCTGCAAATCACACAGTCAGCTACAAAGTCCATTTACCTGAATGAATCTACATTTTCTTCTGTCAAGATAGAGCCCCACAGCTCTGACAGAACAGCACCTCTCATGTTCCTTGGAACTGTCTCATTCTCCCTTTTGAGTGCAAGAGACGAGACATTCACTTCAAAAATAGTAAATATATTTACAAAGCAAAAATCATTCGGATATGAAATCGGGATTTTTTTTCCTATGATGTTCAAACATAAACAGTGCTTCAATCCATTGCTCTGCTGTTTCTGGCCAGTGAGGGAAGAGAAAAAAAAGCCACCTCTTACTCATCAGTGCAAGCAGCTCCCAGTACATGTCACAGCAAGCAGGTTATTTGAGTCCAGTACTCCATGCAACTGAACAGATCCAGACAGAAAAACACTGTGTCTCCAGCTATCACCTAATTCCCCCAACACATTAGTTAACACAGGCTAAAACAATCCTGCTGAATACAGACCAAGGGAAAGACTGCTTTTCTCTGCAGTACAGCTGCAGGGCTGCAGAACAAGCTTGAGACTCAGGTAGGTCAACCCCATGGAGACAGCCAAGCCAATTCTGAACATGCCAGGTCAAGTACAAAAAATAATTTAGCCACTGCAGCGTAGTCTGATGTAGGCAAATTTACCTAGCTGAGAAACTAAGTCAGTGTTGACTCAGATGGGTACACTACAGCCCGCTCTGCTTTTTTACCTGCTTTGAGTCTGGTAAACTAAATGCTTCTTATGAATCCAAGACTTGTTTCAAAGCCACAAGTTAATCCTCATAGAGTCATTTTCCTAGCTTTGAAATGCACCTTTAGATAAAACTGAAAATCATCCAAGAAATAATCACTCAGTACTATTTAGAGAACATGAAAACTATCCAATTAAAGCATTCACACACACAAAGAATTCAGAAGTACATGCTGTACTCTTCAGAAATATAAAAGGAAGCAATGAAACTACCACTCACTACAGAACTTCAATTCATTGCCTAGTTGTACACAGCTTTACCAAAGCTGCAGAGATGACACAAATCCCAATAACCTCAAATCCCAAGACGTAAGAGTCTGGATAATTAGAAAGTAATAAAGAAAAAGGAAGAAAAGAAGCGTTTTTTTTTTTTTTTTCTGGGTAACTTCAACACTACATTGACCTCAATGAGAATGGAGTTATTTAAGCGTGCACCACATTAGCTTCATAAATGCAGTTCAGAAGGCACTGGAAAGGGAAAAGTAAATAATAACCTTTGTACACAGCAGTATAATAAATATTAACATCGTTGTAAAAGTGAGACACAAACTCTAAACAGGATAAAACTGGGTATGGAATATAAAAGTTGAGAAGCCCTGAATAAACCCATCCCTGGCCCCAGGACAGACTCCAGCATCTTCAGGACACCCCTGTGACACGCAGCAGAGTCCTCTGCAGAAGCATCTGAAGTAGCTACATCCACAGATCCAGATATCAGTGGCTAAGAAAAAACAGCTCTAAGGCCAAGCCGACAAGTTCTTACTGGGGTTAACTCACTGCTCAGCTGTTCCAAGTCTGGCTTAGAACTCTTTTCCTATGTCCTACCACATCCAGAGGGAGGGGGGTTACCTATTCAGGTCAGCTTTAATTTGTACATCTTCACAATGATGTCAATGAACCCACCTCCTTTAAGCCCTTGAAGAACACCTTTCAGTCCTTGAGGCATATTCAGAGCTGGAAAATTTCCATTCTCCATAATCTAAACCTCCTTAATTGCAGATTAAAATAATTTATTTCAGTCTCAGCCTCTACAGAGATCAACTGTTCTTCACTTCTACCTTCTTTAAACCATCTTTTCATATTGCTGAAGATTTAGGCATTCCCCAGACTTTGTTTTCTGGGTTCAAGGAACTCAGAGCCTTCAGACTTTCCCTGAGTTTTTCAAACCTTGCAATCCTATCCTCATAGGCACCACTGAGACCCTGCCCCATCCACCACACAGGTCTTTAACAAACCTAAAAGGGAGAGTAAAATATAGCGCTAAGCACAATAGTCTCCCCAACTATTTATCTAACATATTTCCTCACCTACACAGCCCTAATGAAATCTCAGTGTTATGTACACCATTCCTGATAAATTTGGCTTGTGATCCACCGCAGTTCCTGAGTCCCTCTGGCCAGAACGCTGTCTAGCCCGTTTATATTTGTGCATTTGATTTCTCCTAAGTGTAACACTTTACGGTTGCCTTTATTAAATTTCTTCTCATCGATTTCAGACCATTTTTCCAATTCATCTTCTTAAATTCTAAATCTGTCCTCTTAACTGTTTACAGTCCCTTCCAGTTTTGCCTTACAAAAATGCTCAGATTATCCCCTATGACAGTAATGAATAGATGATGAATAATGAGAATATCGACTAGTAAACAACTTGAGCCAGCCTCCTTCAGGAATTAACTTAATAGTCTGACAGCAAACTAGCGAGCCTGGCTCAACGTTTCAGATTAATTTCTCAGTGGACTGTGTGCTGCCTGTCATCATGCAGGCAAGAGAAAGAAAACATTTCTTCAGTGTGCGTGCTACCAAGCCAGTCTCAGCTCACCACTGCGAATGCTTTTCTCCTTGCTGAGTTTGTTGATAGACTCCTACATGCCGACCTTCTCTTCAGCGGTCAGAGTCTGAATGGGTATATCTTTAAATGCATATCCCTATTTACTGTCCTAAAAAACATTCTTGTGGCCAAAGGCAGTAATTAAGCAGAAACCAGAAAGATATTTGGAGAAGTCGTCCCTGTTTGGGAATGGAAATGTATGAGCTGCAGACTCTTTGCCAAGTTTTCAGATGTAAGGCAACTCTGCTGAAGCCATGCACTCCCTTAGAAGGGAACTGTTGGAGGAGGGGTGAGAAAGAAAAAGGCTTCCCAAATACACAACAACAGAGCTAATATAATCACACTAAAGGATCCTTCTACCTTAAAGCCAGAATGCACCTGCACAGAACAGAAGACTCTTTACTTGACTGCAGACGTATTTCATATTCTCCAAGTTACTCAAAAAAAAACAACTTAACACTTAAGTCCAAAAATAGCAACTTATCTTCAGCCTGAACGCCACGCAAGCTTTGTAAACAGAGACCAAAATAATTTCATTTAAAGACCTACACCTTCAGTTGAAATTACTGAACCTTAGAGGAAAAAAAAACATCAAAAACATCTATATAAACAACCTGCAGGTTAATCTACCAAAATTCTGTAGTATCAGCAGGCTACCATAACACCATACAGATCGCTTCGGCAGGACAAGTGCCAGCCTTTTCAGAAACTGTGCGTATCTTTCAGTCTTTTTAGTCTGCTCATGAATACTCAGCTCTTCCTTGCAATGCCCATTATTGGTGCTACTGCCTACCTAACAATCCTTTGGATTTATAACAACAGTAAGTTAATGAGATCCCTTCTCTTAGCTCAATACACTACTCAGAACCCCCCTCACACCTTCCAGTGTGTGGCATATATGGGCCCCTCTTCTTCACAGAAAGGAGCCCAGCCTTGTGGCACTGCTCAGCACGCATCCTGCCAGCACCACTCACAAGCTTCTTTGCACTGGAAAACAACAGAACTGAGCATAAGCAAGGGAAAAGATGCCAGGCACCACATCTCAGCCAGAGACAGAGTCAAGGAGTAACTGGGATGCATACAAGGGAGGATATGGAAAGCCTTGATCTTTCGAAGAATCCCAACACAACTTGCCTCCTTTCTCCTACCTCACTGCTGAATGTCTCCACAGTACTGAAATCTATTTGAAAAGTGGTATCCACCAGAAAACATTGGCTTAGAAGTCACATCAGTGTATACAACCGCATACACTGTAGCTATTCTGTACTTTCAAGGTTTTGCACATTTCCCCCCTTTCATGCAAGAGTGACAACTAGAGAAAAAATAGTAACATACCAGTAAGATTCAATAAGAGCAATACATAAACAAATGCTACTCCTTAGGTGCCAAAACGTACAAGGACAACCTAGTAACTTCAGTTCATCCACACTTCATTTCATTTAAGCAAACTACAGCAATAGATGATATATTCACAATACACTCTATCATAGGGGAAAGTAAGTTTCTTAATAAACGCACTCTGGATTTCTTCAAAACACAGAACTAATGAACAGTCATATAAGTTGGCAAACTCATTTCAAAAGGATGTTTTGGGTCATGTGAATCTCACCACTGCCAAATTAAGTTAAACACAACATAATGATAAAACAGGAAACACATGAGTACTGTCTTCCTTTTCAATGGTTTCTATTTCTTATCGCTACGCTTCTGTTTAACAAGGTTTGAAAGTCTACTGGCAAAAAAAAAACAACAACAAACAAAACGCCCTAAGAATAGTGTGCTTCTAACTGAAATGTTTTTTCTGCTATGGGTTTTTAAAAGGTTTGTTTTAATTCTTAGCAAGTAGCCATCTTACCAACCACAGAAATTCCAAGAACACTTGTCAATCACCTGTTTGAACTGCATGAACTATTCAGATTTTATTAAGCTCACTAAAGATGGGACCTGGTATTGATGCAGGACTAGGCAACAAAAGAGGCATCCCAAAAGAAACACAAACCCCATCTTTCAGAAGAAGCCGAGCTTTTCAGTCATTATATACGTCCTGCAAACGTTCCCTCAGAATTCACCATGAGATCCAGGTCTTGGCACAGAATGAGAATAAACAAGGGGTGAAAACATGACAAGCAGAAGGATTTCAGGACTTTCTCTTTCACGCCACTGCAAGGCAGGCCAAAATGAGCAGATGATGCCCTTGACGTGCTATTCTGGAATACCACAAGTTGCATATTTAATTGATCCTCTATTAGACTGGGATAAATACATTTGTTCTGGTTTTGGTGTCACGGCACCCCAATGGGACACAAAAAGACAGGTAAAGTTATGAAGAGGACAAGCATTTCAATCAGTTCTTCTGAGCACTATCAATAAACTCTTTACTTGTTCTTATAGCATCAGAGAAGCACAACCACCACTCTGACACATTACCACAGAAAACCTAGTAGATACACTTTTAAACAAAACACAAAGTCTGCAAGTGCAGTACAAATACAAGTTCTATCATTATCGCTTCTGTACTTCAAAAGGAAGTAAAGTCAGTGACTGAAGAAGAGAATACGAGAAGTTCTGCCAGGGTTGCAAGTTCAACAGAAAGCAGTACTTTTTGGTCAGCTGTTTTGTGAATTATTTTCATTCTCTTTCCTCCGCTTAAGAATTCAGATATACGAATTACATATAGGCTCTGTAGTAAAACTCAATTCTCATAAGGCACCAATCATTAGGGCTAATGCAAGTTCTCTGCAGCCCAAGTTCTTTGGAACACTAAAAAGAGAATGTGATGCTAAAAAGCTCAACCTGGATGGACAAACCTGTAAAACAAAACTGTAACTTCATTAATTCTTCACTGCTATCCTTTCACATGCAGAAAAGAACCGTATTAACCAAGGATGTTTTGCTCTAAAATGTACAGGGAATGTATGGCGATAAAGCAGTTAGCGTTTGTATCCATTCATTTTGCTAACCCCAACCTGGGACAGATCTTTCAATGCTGATGGCTTTTCCACCTGCAACTTGCAGGAAGATAACTTTATGAATGAATCATTCAAACAATTATCACAGAGTTGTCAGACTTCCTCGTTTGTTTACTTTTTAATGACCAAACTAATTATTTTAATCTTTGCCCCTCCCCCACACACAGGAAAACAGCAGATAAGAAAAGATAAGTCGAAGCAGGAAGGAAGGAAATTTCTGACCTTCAACTTCTAAGTCAAGATCTTCAGGATTATGGAAGACTCCTACAAACAAAGTAACCAAATCCTCCAGCCCTTAGAAAGATGGAAAAGACTTCACTGGGGAGGGCAGAGCACCATACAAGGACAGCAGGCAACTGTCCAGCCAGAACAGTACAAGGAATTTCAACCGAGTGAAATTCATCCGATCACCAACAGCAGGAGGGGTTGCCATTGGCTTCTAAATATCAGTGGGGGAAGCATGTCTGGTTAATTCCAACTTGCTGCTCTTTGAGCAGTGCTGGAGTCACTGAAGTTGTTTGTCTCAAGACTTCAGATTTAAATAAAAACACCTAAAACACGCTCCTACCCACAGATTCGGATTTGGATCTATTTTCAGATTCCTCATCCTCGCTGCTGCATTAATGCAGCAGTAAGAATTGTTTCTTAAGAATATAAAAGTCTGTGCTCTGCAGATGGCTACAGAAAACTCGTGCTACAACAGTGGTAAGATGTGCACGGTAATGTCCCTTCCAAAGACGAATGTTGAAGTGCAAACTGGCGCACCTCTGTATCACTTCAGGACTGTCTAGCATAGGGGGAAAATATTTCTAGAAATAAAGAAGTACAGAATACTGAATTTGAAAGGCAAACCTAGATTATAGCAAGCTTGAATATTGCTCTAGTGATTTCAGAAAATCTTAGCGACTTCTTTTGCACACTTCATCTTGGAGAGTAGTGAAGTTCATACACTGCATTTAGTGACTTAAAAAGCTGATAAGTTGAGCCCAATATAATCTTTTCAAGACATTATTGTGGATTTTCAAATACACAGAAAGCGCTAAAAAGGGACAAGAAATAGCACATCTGCGATTTAAAGATCACTATACTTCATGGCCTCTGGATGTGATCTTAGATATTCTAAGTAGTCTTAAAATTCCACATTTTCAGATAGATATTTAACCATACTAATTATTGTGGCTTTGGCCTTGCAACACAGATTAAACAACTGCATGTTTTGGCCATCAGCTAGCAAGCTTTTTTTTGCTGGAAGTGGAGGCTCAAAAGACTTAGCTCATCTCTTCCTTGCTTCTTCCACAGAAGCATTTCAAAGTGACAGATATGCTACAGCAAATAGAGAACAACAGGCCATTGCAGCCTTCCAGTGAATTCTCTTGGCCTGCGTTCTGTAACCGAGCATACAGCAACAGCACCAGAAATGCCAAAGCTGCTCCATCTGAACGGCAGGTGACTAAAGGAGGAAGCTGACCACCAGCAGCATCTCCTCTCACATAAGCAGCACTTAAGGCATCCTCAGCCCACAGATGACTGATATCGAATCATTCAGAACCACAGGCAGTCACCTCCTATCCTCCAGAAGCACAGGTGGCTACAGAATTTCTTTAAAATACACTTTTCACTAATTATAAAATCAGAAGGATTTCACAACTCAAGGAAAGCAAGAAAACAGCTAGAGGTGCTCTCAGCATTTAATAGCAGGAAGATTAAGCAAGAGGATGACAAATTTAAAGCCAAAAAGAACTGTGACTCCTACATATTAATCAGCAAGACTTCAGGAGCTGAACAAGACCCGGCAGCACTATCAGAAGCACAACATTACATTGCTGAACAAGCACTTTGTGCTCAGTTTCAGACAAGATCCTGAGAAAACAGGTCATTTTCTATAGCCTTCACAAGAATATGTCAAGGGTTGTATCTTCCCCATAGCAAAGGCATCATATCTCTTCATTATCCTTCCAGCTGACCACAGAGCAGCAAATGAGATGTCAGCAGGAAAAATCCTTTCCATCCAGCCCAGCTTCTCAAAACTGACAACGTAACAAACTCCAACTCTGCAGACTGTTCTGAGGGGATGCTGAATCTCTTACAATTCCTGCTGTCCCCCGTGAGCCATCAGATCATGCGCTTCTGGAAAAACATCTGACCTTTAAAGAACAAAAACGAGCCAAAGGAAAAGAAGCCACAGTATTTCCATTTAAGCTTAAGACTGATAATATAGTTAATCAGCCTGACTCGAGACCACCCGTACATGATCTTTTGATTTATCTGCAAACTTGCCATCACAGATGAGTATACTCTCTCTGGCCTCTTAAACTAATCTTAAATCAAATACTTTATTTTAATAGAACTTAGCTGGGATCATTTACCACCAGCCATTTAGAGAAATTGTTTAGGTTAACAGAGATAAGGCAAACAATGTTTACCAGTCCTTAAGTGAATTTCCTCAGTCCTCTATAAACTGTTATGCTTATCTGATACATTAAGACAGGAAGGCTGCTGATATGGGGAGCAGCACAGCTAGCTTCAGTGGTACATGTTACAAGGAACTCTTTGGCTACACTGGAAACCAGCGTCAGTAAGAAAGAAAAAATAAAATAAAATTAAGAAATAAGGAAAAAAAGGAAAATAACAAGCCTATGAGCTGTGAAGACTTGACTGCAAGCTTGCCATCTTTCCATGAAAAGGCTTAAAGGCTTTCTTGCAACAAGCCCACGTGGGCCATGCTAAGCCATCTTACCTAGCAACACCTCTTGGCTGCTTGCACCACTATCCTTCAGAGAACTCATCAGATGTACTAGTCAAGTCAAAGGCAAAACAATCTTTATACAGATGAAGCAAATACTTTAATAGTCAAGTCTGAAGAAAGGTTTGTTTCCACTCATTGCCAGTCCAGCAGGCTTAAGACTTGAAATATTTGCTTCTCCATAAAATACTCAAAAATCTCTATAGGAGTTATTTAGACAAATATCCATAAATATCCACTTCAGCTGATTGCAAGCTTAAATGAAAAGCTGGCTTATGCACAAAATCACCGTGACTTTATAGAAATGCAGAAGGAAAGAAAACCCCACCCAAGGTGTTTTCTACTTTAGCACACTATAATGTCCCCAGAAGGACAGCAGCACTGACAGCCCACTTCAGGTCGAACACTTACAATTATTCACCCCTGTTGAATAATAACCAAAAGGAAAGCAGCCTCCTGCAGAGCATTTGATCTGAGGTTTTGTACATGTTAGGACTAGGTATTTTTCCAAATGCCTTCTGGCAGCAAATCTCAAAGAATGCCAACCTGTCAGCACACTTTGTTTTCACTGTGTTTCAGATCATGTCACAAATCAACACTGTTCAGTTAAAAAGGAAGGGGGAAAAAAGCAAGAGACAAAGTGGAAGGAAAGGTAAAACACAACAGTGTTCCTTCTCTGGACGCTTGTCCTGTAAGCCAACACCTCCCACCTACAGAACAGTCCACTCTGCAAAAAGACCCAACAAACTTCCTTTTTTCAGAAGACACACGCTGTTACAAATAGCAATTTTGACTTCTGCTTGAAATGCAAAACTGTTCTTTTTAAGCTGTTGTCAACACCCTCCAGGGTGAACAAGGAATTATTTATTACTTGTCCTCTCTAATGTTGTCAATTGATTGCACTTCAAATTCATAATGCCGCTCTGTCCCTTAGAAAAGCAGAGAGCAATATATTCTCCATGCACAGCTCTTCTATGAACTTCATGTATGTTTTCTAAGGGGAGAAAAACAAGCACAAGATATTCAGATTTTATAGAATAATCACTTTGCCTTAGGAAATATGTATTAAGAAAAAAAAAGACTCTTAACTTTCTTGGATTTTAACAGTCTTTTCAGACGATACTTTTAACTGGTCACTGCTGTACAGAACCAAAGTAGCTACCAAGGACTGCAAACCATACTGGAATCTAACCAGTTTCCTAGGTTGTAATTCTCCCTGCTTGGCAGAGCGCCTAAGAACATACTCAAGGTCTCAGGATGTAACAGCAATGCACACACAGTTCTTAAGATACAGCAAAATCACTGGGGAGTTGTGACTGCACACCTGAACCGCTGTCTGAGGGAGACATTCCCACCCTTTCCTGACTGCCTCCCTGTGCCAGGGACACTCTGGATTCTGATCAAATTAGATCACAGAATGGGATCAAAAGCAAAAGCTGCTGTGGTTCTCCTTGTTTTTGTTTTAAAAAGCCAACAGACTACTGATAAATACTGCAAATGACAAAGTACTGTTCTGTGAGCAGTTCAACTACTTTACATTTTACCATTTTATGTAAAATTATTAAAAAGCTACAAGTATCTCAGTTAAAAATGAGGAAAAAGGAACTACTACTCTGGAAGAGACTTGCTCTTAAAACTAGAAAAAAAACATCTGAATGTATTTAAAAGGCCAAGCTTCACGGTAATGATTCAGATCCACAGTTGAAGATGAATCCTTGCTCCTACAATGGAATCCCAGCTGGGGACAGAAGGATTGTGTACCTCGGGGATAAAATAAGTGCTTCAATTTAGGCCAGAAGCAATGAAGCAAAGCAGGTATATGCCAGACCAAACTGTTCTGTTGCAGGGCTAGCACCAGATGGCACTATGTTCAGCACAGTGTTGAAGGAGCAGATTGGGGAACTTGGCTGCAACCTGGGAGACAAACATTGCTGGTTTACTGCAAACCCATGGGAAAGCCACTGAGCACCTGTGGACTTCAGAGAGGGAAGAGTTTCTTCTTTGTGTCTCAAAGAAGGCAAAATGACAGACAGTTTGCATATTAGCTAGAGTACTAGACAGCTAAAGAGAATTTATATTGTCATTTACTTTGATGTCTAATGTCATCAAACTCCAGTAAAATTAAGTGCATTTTCAAAGAGAAAGTTTGCTGTGGATCTCGACACGTGTTAACTCCTAATGAAGCCACATGATCCATTTCTTCTTTTGGTAACCTGCACAGACAACAGAAGGAGAATGCCAACTTGCATTAGAATAGACAGAAACAGAGAAACGTAACCTCCTGATAACTGGCCTGACTGAAAATGAAAACTGAAAGAAAATAAACTGGTAGAGAACCAGCAGAGAAAATACTGTGTTGCCCCTTTCCACTCTTCCCCTTTTCTGTAGATTATCTCCTCAAGCACTTCTGCACATTTCAAAGCCCCCCCAATAAAAACCACACACATCTCAAAACCTGAATAGTATTCCACAGATAGATATGAAGATATAGCATAGTATTTCTTAAAAACATCCAAATAACCAATGGCTATACTGTTAAGGTGAACCTTCATTACATATCCCATGAGACAATAACGTCACAAGAAGATGAAACAAATGAGAGACCAGTTACTGCATGGTTTAAGTTAAGTTACATTTGCAGTATGTAGGCTTCCATTATGTAGGTGTATTGTAAGAAAGATCGAAATACATAATGGATTGGATTCTGCACAAGAGGAAATTAGGACTAATTAATGTCAAATCTTCCTGGATCTTTCACAAGGCCTAGAAAGGAACAAAACCAAAAGAGAAGCTACAGATGCATGACTGACCTTGCTGAGCTTTCCTTCTGGGAGAACTAGTGGGCTTGCTTCCACTATTCTTTAACAAAAAAAACAAACCAAAACAAGCACACCCTTCAGGTGTTTTATATACATCACCATGCAAGCAAGGTCTGCAAGAAGGGACTAGACTCACAAATCAAAACCAAAAACTCGAACAAAAAAAAAAAAAAAAGGGGGGAAACAGAAAATTCTCAGACAGCTAAAAAACTGTTAAAAGCTGTTAAGACTGACTCCATAGCAGATGGTGTGGGCCAGGTGACTAGAGAAGGCAGAGATGAACAGAGAGTTCCTGAGTTCTGAAGGAAGACAGAGGTTAGATCACCACATATGCAGGCATGACATGTCTCTATAAATATTTATTTTCTCTTCGCTTCTTGTTCTTGCATCATCCTTCTTCCCATAAAGCCTGACCTGAATTCAACAATGATCAGCAGCTGCAAACTGAGGTCTAAACTCTTTGCCTTTCTACAATGAGTGGCAAGCAAAAAGAGTGCTTTGTTTTGTTAGGAGTTACAAAGCATCTAGCTATTAAAAAGAAAAAGGCCAGACTGCACAAGAGAAGGGGAAGTTAAATGTGCCTCATACAGATGTGCAGAGCACAATGTCTAAGGCCACCCTTAATTCTAGTGGAAAAACAGGAACTTTCTTCCACAATTTCAGCCTAGCAACGGCCATGTCCTCCTGTGCCAGAGGACTAAACCCACTCACAAAGCCTCGTTTCGGAGCTGCAGGCTCCAACAGCATCTAAAACATTCCTAGCAAGGAGCAATTCAAGACTGAAGTTTCTTCTGCCTATCGCTGGGTGGGCACATTCTTTCACACTGCCTCCTCCGAGGCAGAAAACAGATGCCTGACAATCCAGTTATAGGAGAACATCGTCTATTACTGCCACCAAATCCTCTCCAGTTTCATGCCCTGGACTCAATCCAACATATGCCCAGTTTAAAATATGAGATTCAATTAAATGAGTTTGTAGCCAGGTTTTAGACGGTTTTCTGTGAACTTTGCCCAGCAGGAAAGAAAGATTACAGCTGTAATAGTTTGGGGCTATGTTATTACTTCCCACTGGATTGACTGTCAGGGTCTGAAACAAGAAGTTTGAGTGGCTTCTGTAAACAAAGCTTTTTTTCACTCAAGTACGGCACCAACAGTTCACATCAAAAACACAACAGAAAGGAGACGTACCAGACCGCCAAGTCTTGCGCTGGAATTCCTCTGCTGCCCATATCTACTCAAATAAAGGCAGGCATTTATTCATAGGTTGGTCCTAGACATTTGAGATGGCCTTCCAGTCACAGCCCACTCCAGTGAAGTCGGATTCATCCTCCTGCTGCTCAAACCCATTTACTGAATTTTTACTATTATTACTAGGTTTGAATCTCTCAGCAGAGTCTTCCTTGTACATAATCTGGTACCTCCAGCCCAGCAGACACTTGAGGGGGGAGTTTGGTCTACAAAAAAGATTAAGTTTTGGCACAGTTGCTCCCATGTACTAAAAAAAATAAAATCCCATTAAGTATTTCAATGGTGAACCATCAGCTGGGAGGTCGAGAGGTTTTTACTTTATTCATTTTGCCAGCCAGCTTAGGTTAAATGCAAGGAAAAAAACTACAGTAGGAGACAAACCAGGAAGTAAACTCGAAAGGCAGAAAATATTAAAGCATGTGCATGTAAGAAGTTATCTGGTAATCACAGCATTGTAAATATTTGAAGTACCCTGATTACAGAAGTTGACAACATGCATTCCAGTCATCACAATGCTCTTGGTAGGGAAGAAGGGTACAACACTAGACAGGACAAATTAACATAGGTTTCAATCATCTAGGTTACCCAAACAAGGTAACATCCTCTTTCCCATGAAGTCCAAATTTGCATACAAAGAAAAAAAGTCATTCGCAGCTGTAGGCATTTTTCTATTTCTAATTTTTTATCAGTGCCTGACCACCCTTCTGAGAAGTAAATAGAATCATAGAATCACCAAGGTTGGAAAAGACCTAAAAGATCATCAAATAACTCATTTGAGTTATTTCAGGAACAAGTTAATTCCTTTTCAGTAGGATCTGGCAGTGTGAAACCCAAGTATTTTCTGAGGTGAAAAAGGCCAAGAAATTTCTCAAGAGTTTAGGTTAAAGTCTAGCCTGCATATAGCACAACACATGAAGACAATTGCCTCTGTAAGACCTACCCGGCCAGACAGCTTCATACATTATTTCTCCATTTACACTGGAAGTCAAAAGCTGACAAGAGAACCAAGTAATCTCCTAGCACCTTTCACACCAGTCTGGGTCTGGTTGGAAGACTTTCTCCCCTGGTTACAAAGCCGATGAGTCAGAACTGCAGACACATGCACAGATCGAGGACGCTGTTCTGTCAGAAACAAACCAGTAATAAGATGGTATTTACAGCTCAATAGCAAACATCCAAACTGTCCCTACTTCCAGTTCAGAAGTAAAGGTCTGACGCAGCTGCTAGTATCAGTAACAGCTTTTCACTGTACTACAATACTGCCTTGTACAATGGCATCACCTATGTGGACCCATTTTCTTATGGTGTCTTTCAGGAGAAACCACCCACTCAACAGACTCTCTTATAATGCAATAGATGCACACACATGAATAAATAACCCTTCTCTCCAGTCCATTTATCATACTCAGCACTCCTCGGTAGTGAAGGTCACATCAAACAAACTACTCCTTTGAACTACTTGCATGTAAAGTTCACTCTGAATAGCGTAGCTCTAAATTAGACTGTTCCAATGTGAGCTTGTTGAGAAGTAACTGTCTTCCTTTTTAAGTGAACAGACAAACAAAAAGAAACAAAAACAAAACAGAACACCAAGTCCCCTAGGTTTGTAGAAATAATGTACATTGTTATTCATATGGCAACAAAGCAACAGAAGGCTGAAGGATAACCTTGCAGCAAACAGCACTGAAGAAATGGGAAAGCAGCTCCATCTCCAAGTTTTTCCCCAGCTCTGAGCAGTATTATTTCTAAGCACTGCTGCATACTGCATCAGCAATAAATTCAGCCTGCTCCTTCCTGGCCTCCCACAGCACAGGGTTTCAGAACTAATCCAGTCTGCTCTTTCCTAGATCCTCAGCCTACTGAAACTTCCAGAAGACTCATCCTTCACTGAGAAAGCCTGACAGATCTTGGCAGATGCTCTCCAACATATCCAATTATGCATGTCCAGAAGGTGCAAAAATGTACATCTTTCAACAAGGGCTCCTGCAATAAAATGGTTGCCACATAGTAATCCCATATTCATAGACACTCTTTAGAAAATCACCATTAAGCATTAAAAAAATAAAAATAAAAATAAAAATAAAAATAAAAATAAAAATAAAAATAAAAATAAAAATAAAAATAAAAGAAAAAAGAAAAAGAAGAGAGATGCTTGGAAGGGAAACGCCCTGAAAGGAATGTTATTATCATAATCCATGATACTAGGTTAACACATTCAGGCTGAGGTGATTCATTCTGTAGCTAAAATACAGTTGTGAAAGGATTCTGTGACCTGTTTAGTCAGAGAGAGCTATCTGATCTCACTGAGCCTTCATGTTCACTTCACTGCTGTGCGCACCGGAAGTGCCATTATTGCCACTGAATATTTTCTTCAAACCAAGCCAAAACTTGGCATCTTAAAAGCCTTTTTTGGTTAGGGAGGTAGTTTAAATGCTGACCCCAATTACATTTGGTTTTACCTTTGCACAGTTGTCTTACATTCAGGGAAAATAAATAAATAAATAAAAGGGGCCCTATAAAGTCTTGTTGAATTTTTAATGTGGCTGATAAAGGAGCTTGCTCCTTGGCTTCAGATAAAGCACGGCACAAGCTGAGGTTAGCTTCTAATCTTGCTCAATATATCACAGCATCAGGGTACAGCAGATTCTCAACAAACACTACCATCACATGCCTTTCCTCGTAAATAAATGCCGTAACATCTACATGATAACTTTTCTTCCACAGTCACCCTTAAGAACTTTTCTGTGTTATCCATAAAAACAATCTCCTCTGGTGAAATATTTGTGACTGACAGGTACACGCTTGCTAAGAAGTCTTTTCTTGGCAGGGCCTGAACAAAGGAGGGCATAACTGTCAAAGCAATTTAGGAGAAATGCCCTGCAGCATAGCTAGAAGAACCACTGCTGGAATTTCCACTGAAGCTGAAGGTAAATGCATTTTTGCTACTACCAGCACCTGCAGGTTGTTGAGCTTCTTGGTTGCTCTTCATTTACATCTATTCAAAGCACTTCTTCAGCTCTTTCGCTTTGTCTGGTAGCCAGTAAGATCCTTCCAGGTTGCAGTGTTTACATTCAACCTGACATTTTCTCCAGCCTTTTCTTCACAAGTATCCTCAAGGCATCCTGCTTCCCTCTTCTCAAACCAGTAATTCTCCCTGGAAACCCATCTTCTGACATGAGGTTTTTTTACTAACAAATACGCAGGCCAAAGATTTGTTAGTTGAACTAGCAAGTCTTTTTCCAGTTGTTCTGTAGGTTGCAAAGACAGTAAACGCACTTCTATCATAGCAATGCATGGTCTTATTATATGATGACTGCTCCAGAAGTAATGCTTCTTCTGTGTGTGTTTTTTTTTTTAAACGCCAGCCAGCAACATCAGATGGTGGTGGTATGGCTGTAGGGGTTGAATCTTCCAACAATATTCCATTACATCTTGTTATTGTTGCGATAGACAGCAGCAGAGGGGCAGTCTGACAAACTGGGTCTGACATAGAAATGCATATGAACCAAAGGGGCATCACTGAATTCCTCTGCGTGGAAGAAATGGCACCCATTGACATTCACCAATGCTTGTTGAACACTTATGGAGACCAAACAATGAATGAGAGCTGACCGTGGTCCTAAGAGATGTGTTTCAGCAGTGGTGACAGTAGGTCACCTCCTATGGGGAAGATCTTTTATGAGTCTGGAATGTGGGCTCTTGCTCATTACTGGCAAAAATACATAGCTAATGGTGGTGACTACATTGAAAAACAACGTTTTGTAGCTGAGAATTTGCTCTATCAAATAGTGTTATTGTTCTCTTTGTGTCTGTTGTTTTTTTCCACAGGGAAAAAAAAAAAAAAGGAGAAACTGCTTGTAGAGCTACCTACATATATTATGATCTACACGAGCACTGAGGCAATTCACACATCAAATTACAGTATTTAGATGTGCATTGATTTCTTCAAATACATCTAGTCAACAAAGCAATACATGGAAGCTACATTTTCATTATTAAAAAAAAAAAAGTTCATTATCCAGATTAATTATCCATGAAGGTGATTCCATCTAGAGAAGTTGCTCAGAACTCCTAGGTTAGTATTAGTAATTTTTCTGAAGGAGTCACCGCAGTTCTGACACAGTCAAACTCTTCCAGATGCGTCTTGTTCCACATCACCAATATTCACCAATACTTATCAAAAGTCCAATTTGACCTTTACACGTGCAACATTCAGGTGTTTCCTAAACAGCCTTACAAGAAAATATGCATCTTCACAAATAAATAAAGCATAAGATAGCAACAAAAAGACAACTTCCAAGCTGAAAGACGAAGTCTTTATTACTACAAATTTCAAAGCTTTTAAACTGACTGTCATTAACCTCAGTTTTAATCTTCATGCCACTTTGAAATGATCAGATAAAGCAGGAACTAGCAAAAGATAGGTCCATTTTCTAATTACTAGAAGGAAGTTTCCTGATGATGTCAGAATCCTTGGTAATGACTATGAAATATTCATAGTCTTTCCCATTTTTCTTACAGCTGTCCATACTTTCTGTCCCTGCTTTCAAGTTATAACAAACTCTGGGGCTATACATGCTCAGAAATATCTGAAACTCATCAAGAGCGATCTATGCCAATGTTTTGCCAACAACACTACCATCTACATATGGATGTGTCAATATATGATGCATTGGGAAATTTTATTTATCATTTATCTTGTTGCTAGTAAAAATAACTATTTTTATGGCGGATCCTCATAATCACACAGAGCATTCTTCCTGGAAAATATCTCCTTAGCAGATACAGCCATTCTTTTTTAAGGAAGAAAGATTTCTACTCTTGGATTTTGTCAAAAGGCCTACAAATTGATATACAGCATTTTAATCATCCATCTTAAAGAGCTTACTGAAAGACCATCAGGATCATTTAGGTTGGAAGGGACCTCTAGAGGTCACCATGTTTAACTCCCTGCCCCAGTTCTCTCAGAACCCCAGTTCTCTCAGCCTCTCTTCATATGTGAGATCCTCCAGCCCTTCATCGTTTTTGTGGTCCTTCTTTGAACTCATTCAAATATATCCACATTTCTTTCATACTGAGCAGCCCAGACCAGGACCCAGCATTGCAGACATGGCCTCACCAGTGCCTAAAAGAGGACAAGGACCTCTTGCCTTGACCTCCTGCAGCCCAGAAGACTGTTAGCAAATTCTTTAAGAGTACCTATAGGAACTCCATCTACATCAGTTCCCTCACATTCAGAAACCATAGCAACTGGATCACAACCAAAAAGATATTTGCAGAGAAACCTTCTGACTGGCAGCACTTCTAAGATTAGCAGGTAGGATACTAAACAAAAAATATCCTACCGTGAAGTAGCATCCATGAAAACAAGATACAAAATGAAGTCAACATTGTACGAAAAGTTGCACACAGTTTAGACATCCACTAATGAGTGTTTTCCCTCATCTTGTGATATCACCTGTGTGGTAAACAAAGACTATTTACAAGTGAGACAGGTACCATCTGAGATTCAGAGCTCTAGAGAAGCAGAAGTACCTTGTTAGAAAGTATAAGGACATGCTATTCCCTAACGTACAAGTTCTTTATATGTATAAATTCACTAGTATTTGCATTTCAATTTCACACAGGGATTGCCTGCTTTGACATTTCAAAACAAAACTGTGAGTCAGATAGCCTGGTTCTGCCATAGAATGTCCAGTTCTGGGCTCCCTGGTGCAAGGGAGATGGAGCAGCTGGAGGGAGTCCAACAGAGGAAAGGGGTACTGAGATGATTAAGCAACTGGAGCATTTCTCAACAGAGAAAAGGCTGAGAGACCTGGGACTGCAGCCCAGAGAAAAGGCTTAGGGGGGGGCGGGGGGGGGGGGGGCGGTGAATCTTATGCACATGTGCAAATATCTGAAGGGAAACCATGTAGACAGAGCCAGGCTCTTTCTCAGCAGTGCACAGTAACAAGACAAGAGGCAGCAGGCACACAGTCTCTCACAGTATTCTCCTGGAGAAATTGGCTGCCTGTGGCACGGACAGTTATACCCTTCTTTGGATAAGGAACTGAATAGAGGGTCATGCCCAATGGGCAGTGGATAATGGAGTGAAGTCCAGCTGGACTACAAGTGGTGTCCCCCAGGGGTCGGTACTGGGGCCCATCTTGTTTAATATCCTCATTGATTACCTTGACGATGGGATTGAGTGTACCTTCAGTAAGCCTGCAGTTGACACCAAGTTGGGAGGTAGCATCAATCTGCCTGAGGGATCTGAACCACTGGGCTGAGGTGAACAGGATGAGGTTCAACAAGGTCAAGTAATGGGTCCTGCACTTTGGCCACAATAACCCTGATGCTGGGCTGAACATGAGCCGACAGCATGCCCAGGTAGCCACGAAGGCCAATAGCATCCTGGCCTGCATTAGAAATAGCATGGCCAGGAGGAGCAGAGAGGTGATCATCCCCCTGTACTCAGCTCTGGTGAGGCCTCTCGAGTATTTTGTTCAGTTTGAGGCCCTTCACTACAGGAAAGACACGGAGCCCTGGAATGTGTCAACAAAACTGGTGAAGGGTCTGCAGCACAAGTCTTACGAGGAGCAGCTGAGGGAGATAGGATTGTTTAGCGTGGAGGAGGCTCAGGGGAGACCTCACTGCACTCTACAACTTCCTAAAGGAAGGCTGCGATGAGGAGAGGTTTGGCCTCTTCTCTCAGGCAACAAACAGGACCTGAGCAAATAGCTGCAAGTTGTGCCAGAGGGGGTTTAGATTGGACATAAGAAAGAACTTTTTCTCTCAGAGAGTGGTCAGGCACTGGAATGGCTGCCCAGGGAGCAGCCATTGTTTGTTTGTTTGTTTTTCGAATTTCTGTTCTGTCTTTTCTACCAGAAGTAACCTCTTTGAGTACGCTCATAAGGTCTACTTTCCACTCTACTACTAGCAGTGTACAGACAGCAAGCACTTCTTAAGAAAAGTTTCCCAAGATAAAAACTATAAAGATTATACACTGATAATCTAAATCCACCCACAAAGTATATGAGTAACTAGAACTTTCACCAGGCAGCCTCACCAGCTCTCCGCTTGTAGATAAAGTCAAGCTCCCTCGTGGCTCATGCCTAACTTCCTGTCCCACTGCACACAAACACCTCTAAAATGCTACAACGTTCACCTGGTCCACAGTAACTCATTAGACAAAGCACTCCTAAAAGGAGCTCTGTGCTTTCCATTCATCAACAAGCTAGGACACCTTGAGCAATTCTTTGCTGCTCTGAAAACACTGCCCTCACCCACTGTGCTCTGCATTTCTTCCTCCACATCCCCCAGCTGAATGTCCAAAACCACCTTGCTATGCCCTTGCGTTCCCTTTCTCCAGCCACCAGCACGCTGCTTCTCCACCCCAGTGCACTTTCTTCCATGCAACAGAACTGCAGGTGATGGGCTGATAACAGGACTAGATGATCTTAGTGGTCTCTTCCAACCTTAATGATTCTATGACTCAAAAACGACACACGTCTCCTATGTACATCTACTACCTGTGTGATTTTAATACTGAAGACTTACTCTGTTAGATCAGAAACTGAGTTAAACAAAGCAGACTATCTTTTACTTAAGGCAATCCATAAGCATTTGTTAAAGAAAAAATATTTTTAAGTGAGCAGCACACAGGCAAAAAGCCTTTATATATGAGAATGGTATCTACAAGATTTTTTCAGTGATAAAAAGCACCGAAGTATATTCACATATGGGAAACATTGTAGACTCAAATTTCTGAAGACAAAGCAATAAAACAGCAAACCATTACTGAAGAAGAACAGCTACATACATACAAGTTCCTTTTCACTTGCTAAAAGACAGCACTGCAAAGTAGGAGTACACTTCACTCACTGTGAAAATAAAAGACAATGCCATCCTGTCCAAAGCCAGTTAAGATCAGGTACAGCAAAGCAGTTTAAAACAGATAGAAGTCATCTACTTAAAAGGAGAGCCAAAACTGTAAGTCACAGGATGACCACTTGATTCACAGTTTACTCAAGTTAATGAAAAGATTCCAGCTCCTGCAGTTTTCAGCAGGTTATGAAACAGGTCCCACAAGGGGAAACATTCCAAGTCACAAACAGCAACACGATATTTTGATACCTAATTGCCACCATTGCCTATTATGAAATCCTTATTGGAAAATAGAGAATAAATACAAAAACCTTGCTTTCTTACTTTAAAATGGCATGAAAGAAACACTAAAAAAAAAAGGTTTTGAAGAGAACTAGATTGTTCCCAGCTGTTATCATAAAGTACTACAGCTGTTGGTGTCATTGTAGCTAATGACCAGTTGCACTTTTTCAAAGAACATAACACAGTACGACCATTGTAATCTACATCAAACTGAAACCTGGCAAACATTGTGAAAGAAGACTAAAAAAATTATTTAAATTGCTGCACTTGATGTTTTAATTGTGTTTGTTTGGTATTTTGTTTGTTTTCAGGGGAACGGGAAGGGATTCTTCTTGGAACAGCCTTCCATTCAAACTGTCCATTATTTTAAACTCCTTGAAATGAACGATGGTAAGTGAAATGTATTAAATGATCAAATCTGTTCTATGCAGTAACAAAAGCAGGAATCAGCCAAGAAGTTCCAAATTTGCTGTTGAAAAGAACTGCGCTGAGTAGAACAGTATCTCAAGTCTGAAGTAGGTGATGAAACAAGTTTTCTCTGAGGCCATCAAGAGGGCAGGTTTCGCCACCTAGAAGCTTGTCTTTGTTTTCTTAACTGTACCACTATACGTGAACCAAACCACGTTTTCCATGAAGATGTTAAAGCACATGCAAAGGAAGCTGAAAGCAGAAAAGAAAGAAACCCAGATGCAGAAAGAATTTTCAGAGATGTCTGTCTCAACTGGAGCATTATTCTTTGACAGATAGAAAAAAAAACAGGACAAACTATGCGAGCCTACCGTTCCCTGCAGAACCCCAAAAGACAGTATTTCATGCAATTTTATGTCATTTGTAGAGAAAATACATCACTGGGCTTCTCTCCAGCCATGTGCCTTCCCCTTCGATATCACCCACAGAGGACTGTAAACCAGAAAGACCTCACAAGCTCTTGTGCTGCTTTGTCCTTGGTTAGTAATAAAAAATGAACATTTATTTTACCAGGTTTCCCACTTTAAGAAATGATTCCAGAACAATTCCAAACACTTCAGAAAGAATGCCACACAATCAGACATGCTGTATACCCATTTTCATAGGAACTGATCTGGGACCTGATATCAAGTAACATAAAGCCACAATACAGAATGATAAAAAGCCCACGAACAAGAAAAGCAAAAAGAAGATGACAGGCTGAGCCTCCTTTTCTCCCCTTGAGCCATTTATCTAGACCATTAACGATTTCTTTTCAAATGATGGGTACTCCAAAACATGAACAATTACGGAACTCGGCTTTTATCTGGCCACACAATTACTTGGCTGTCACTATCAGCAAGGGGAAAAAAATTGCATAACCCACCTTCACAAAGACAGTCACAAATGCTTAAAGCAAAAGTTAAACCTTAGTTACGCTAAATTAGGCCAAAAAACTGTAGTTGGGATTCTATTAATTAAGTCTATTGAACAATGCCCAGAGTGAGTGTTAAACACTGTCTGCAACATCACATCTGCGTAACCTATTATTAACACGTGTTATTTTCACCATTCTAATCACAAGGTCAAAGCACACTTCCTTTCTTGTGGCAACGCTGTTCAGGCCTGATATTTTTGTGTAATTGGCAAATATCAGAGAAAACATTATAGCACAATTTGCTCTGCTGGATGTTAGCTATTCTGATCGTGTTGAGACCTTTACCACCACAGTCGGGTAACCTTACTTTAGGTTTTTAACTTGATCGTCTAGTCAATTTTGTGATCTTTCCCTCCAGTCCATCAGTTCTATGCTGGGCAACTCAAGGAAAGCACACTGACTGACATCAACACGCTGCAACAAAATTCCTAAGGCACACATATGTACAAGATGGCATGGAGGAAAAGGAATGTGGTGGAAAATAGTAACATTTTCATACCAATACCTGTTTCAACCAGTACAAGTTTTATCCTAATGGGATTAAAAATAATAATAATAAATAAAATTCTCAATTTGGAAAACCACAAAATGCAGACTTGAATTATTTTATTCATTCATATCTGCATATCTGTAAGATAGGAAAATAGCTATTACTACTGCTAAGATTCAGCGCAGTCATATTTTCAGCAGCATTTTTACCTCTTTCTCTGGCACATATTTTGCATAATCTCTATGCGGTTCTATACCTCCCATGCTTAGATTTTAAAGTGGAGGCTTTAAAGTTCACTCGCCCATGGTGAACTTCAGTTCTTTTCAGGCAAGCGTTACTACCTTCATTAAATATTACCTTCCTGTGCTAATTAACTGCTGAGCCTGGTTGCTCAGACAGCAAAGCATGAGTGCTTATACTCCCTCTTTTCCTAAATTAACCAAAACTACCATCATCTATGCTAGCTCTCAGAGCTCTTTGCAAGCTACATGAGTTAAAACTAACAGTCATGCTGTGAGCTTTCAGTGTTACTGCTAGGCAACCTGCAAGCAGCAGCTGAACTGCAAAATATAGACATCCTTCTGTGACAAGTTGGGGAGGGCTTGAGCAGCACACTGACAGTGGAGCTACCGGCTGAAAAGAAAGCCACAGAGTCAGCAGCTGGCTGCAGAATTACAACACAAGTCAGAGGAAGAGTCATAATATACTTCCCCTGTTCTCACATGCTTCCTCGGGCACCTACAGATGCACAGTCAAAGGAAACAAGTTCTGTTTGGTGACCTCTCACACTAAGTACGTGCAACCCAATGACTGCTAACAGGCAGCAGTTGGCTTTTCAACATACTTAGTTAGAAAGGTTGGGAGAAATGCAGGAAAGGAACATCAACAAGAGGAGAAAGAGCTTACTGGATCTTAAAAGGAACAAAGTCTTAAAAAAGACCTAAAACTAAAAGGAAGACGCAGTAGAAATTCAGTAGAAATTCTAAGTAGAAAGAAGTTTAAATGTTAGCCATCAAATGGAGTTTTCAAAAGCTTCATGAAATGCACTGTAAAAAGGAAAGAACGCCACCTATGCCTTAAGCACATGCAATGTGGACAACACACTCACAAACACCCTAAATTAACCTCTGAAGCCTTTCCACCCCACTCTTTCTCCTTTCCAGTTCCAAGTACAAATGTTATCAGCCAGAAATTGTGTTGGTGTTGCAATTAAATCTTAAATAAGATGGTCATGTCCTCCTCATAACACCGGTGTTGCCATATCAATGTTAACATACCTAACTATGATTATAAAAATACATAGTTTATAATGCATGTAAATGGCCATCAGAGAGGTACAGCTCTGGAGGTGTCATTTCAACAGTATCAGCTTTCTGGTGGGGGAGCAAATGAGGTAGGAATGAATAGTTTGGATTTTTATAAGCAACAAATTTTACCATCATACTATTTATTGTCCCTGCTTCTCCACATCTGGTCTTCTATTTCTTCCTCCATCCAGCAGTTAAACAAGAAGAACATACCTGGGCTACTCCAGCACTAACACACTGCAACCTCCAAGCTGAGTGGCAGAGCCCCCACTGAGACACGGCCTTACACAAACAAGGCCGCACACACACTGAAGTGATCTTTAGAATTGGGGTGATGCATCTCACCGTTATTGACTCAGAAGCCATAGAAAGATATTTCCTGGGGGAAAGTCGAGGTAAATGACCGGTTATCAGAACAGGAAATGATTTAAGCATTCAGCTGAAGAAATGATACACGACAGCAACTCGCATTTGACTCCTGAAACCACATATAAAAGGATGTAAGTAGGCACCTTTTCATGAAGGTGATTTGAAGTGGCTGTTACTTCAGAAACTTGTGGCTTCTTTTATGGCACATTCTTGAGAAAATAAAAAGAGTAAAACTGTATCTTTGTATCTTAAAACAGTCTTAAGGAAGTACTTCTCTCCATATTCTTTCAAGATGTAAAAAAGGAACCATCCCCCACAACATGGTGCACATCAACATCACTAGGAAGCCTTAAATCACGGAACTACCTAAAACGTAAAATATACTTGACTGTACAACTTCATACTTCTTATTTAATCTCCTTGCCATGATCTACACAGAAAAGCAAGAATAACCTCATAGCATCTATCATCTCTAAGTGAGATGCATGTAATGGATGTAGATACTGTTAAATCTGGGAGCAAACAGCAAAGACGAAACAACTGCTCCGTACAACATTCCCCTATGGAAAATTACCTCCACTGGTTCATATTTTCCACTGAAGTTAAATGCTGATAACACCCGGCATGAACTCTGCTTTCAAGTTTCTCACTACCATCAGCGGTATTCAAAAGCACTAGTTCTCTCACCAGGCCCAGCCAAAAAGAGCACGTAGCAGCAGAAAGCTTTAGCCAGTGTGGAATTAAAAAGCAGAAAAGGATTTTAAACACACAAATAAGGCAGGTTTGTCTCCCATCTCACCTCACATCAGTCCACAGCATGAGAAAAATCTCCCACCAATGCAGTATCAACTGCCTAAGAAAGGCATCCTTCAGTGCATGCATGGTTTTTCTCTACGGCCGTGCAGTAAAAGGCTTGTTTAACTAAAGGTCTTATTTACAAAACTATCCTAATGAGTAAGAGGTAAACTTAGCTCACAAATCAAAATAAATCACCAGCTTAATTACACAAGCAGAGCTGTCAAGCACTGTACTTTGCTTTTGTTTAAATTTCTCCTTACTACATTCCCAATCCTTTAAAACAAGTGCTGTCCATTAGTCACTCGGGCACAAGTTTACAAAGCGCAAGAAACACAAGACTGCAATACCTAGGCAACATCCAACTGACAGAAGCCATTGGTACTAGAAGTATTAACTGAGTTTTGTCCATGAGATACAAGAACACAGCAGCTAGACACAAGAAAACAAGCCAGCATCAATTTCTCTTCTAAGTTATCCTAACCTGAGCGTTAAGCAAGCGCATTCACTTGTATTCTGTTTTCAGTTTCCCCTCCTATGGCTTCATGAAGATACCAGGGGATCTTCAAGTACAAAGCCAGCAAAGCCATTCTTTCAGTGAAGAAAAATAGGAAGGAGCAGAAACTCTTCCACCGCAGCCATGCTATGAGGGCTGCTCTAAAAGTAACGCCTTCCACTTTATTATATTGGCCTACCATATCAGGAGGCAGATGTTGGTGGCACAGCAGCAGACATTGAACCTTCCCACTGGTATTTCATTGCAGTTTATTGCTGCGTGATAGACGGTAGCAGAGGGGCAGTCTGACAAAATGGCACCTGACACAGAAGCACGTATGAAGCGAAGGTGTGTCACTGAACTCCTCCATGTGGAGAAAAAGGCATTCATTGACATTTGCTGAACGCTGATGGAGACCAAACAGTGGATATGAGAACAGTGAGGCAGCGGATGGTGCGTTTCAGCAGTGGTGACAGTAACACTAAAGACGAGCCACATTCCGGATGGCCACAAACAGCTGTGACAACCACAAAATGCAGAATGCCTCAAATCAGCTTGTGCATATGAATTTGCTAATGGTGGTGACTACATTGAAAAATAGAGCTTTGTAGCTGAGAACATGCTCTACCAAACATCGGTATTGTGCTTTTTGCATCTGTTGTAGTTTCCATGGAAATTAATAGAAAGCATTACTTTGAGAGCAACCTAAGTACCTTTCTGACAGAGCTTCAGGCAGATTCTCCATCTGATAGCATCCCTTAAACCCAGATGCAGCCTCCCTCGGAGCATGAGTGCATCCTTAAGTATTACAAGGTTAAATTTAATTAATTAAAACAAAAATAGAAACAGCTACAAAGCAAATCCTTCCTCTCCCTCATGAGGATCTGAGGGATTTTGAACTTCCAGCATCCTCACTAGAGAGGCACAAAACCATTCCATCTACCATCATTAGACAGCTGTAATATCCAAGTAGGATCGTCCCTTGCCATAGATTTCCTAATTCTTAAATTTAAACCAAAATGCATTCCATATTTACCAATGCTACTGACATTGAGGTCATGGTGCATAATTAACACAGAAGGACAAGCCAGTGCTTGCATGATACATCCAAGCTGGAAAACATTACATTTTACTCACAGAAAGACAGAGGTAGGCTTCTGTAGTACACCTGCTCTGGCTCACTGAAGGTCAGCCTGATGCACGAGCTGTAGCAGGGTACATACGAGTCTCCCTGGACTAATGGAAACTTTAAACTTCACGGCTAACGCTCATTATTGACAGCAATAAACACCAGTTTTACCTTTCATGAATCTGAAGTTAACACTGATGGCTAACATTGATTGGGAACTGACATTCATATTATATTACAAACAACTGACAGCCTGAGCGTTAGACAGTTGGTAATTCAGAGACAGAAGAGATCGGTGGCTACTTTTTTGAGTGTCATTAATTGCTGGTGTAACTGCATACACCTAAGCACACTGTGCACAACATGAGATTGCCAACACCAAGGATCAAAAGTCATGGCGGCAGATCATCTGGAGAGCTGAGATTCCACTAAAACTCCACTTTCTTTCAAACAAGACAATCAACCAATGTTCAAAAAGTACCCAACTATCTGACCTGCATGCCAGAATCAAAACAACCACAGAACCCAGCTAACAGCAACCAAGAAACGTTGCTTTCATTTCTTTGTATGACTACTACAGCTCACTTTTGAAGTTTTTATTTAGGATTACTCTGCTTTAGAGCAGTATTTCTAGAAGGCGGTAATGCAACACTGAATGTTTTGAGGAGGTCAAGTAACCTGATACGCAGCTTCTCCCTCCAGGCTGGTGGGTTCAAATCCTGCTAATGTCAGTAGTGACCACAAGCTGTTGACATCAGACAGCTGTTCGGTGACCCATGAGGAATGAGCTAGTACTCCCAGTCCAGCTTTTCCTGGACAGGTATTCCCACCTTCACAAGAGCAACCAAGCCCATGCGCTGACTGGTGAGTCTCGGGACTTAAAAGCAGTATGGGTAAGGAGGAGCTTTCTCAGTCCTGAAAGAAAACACGAACGTGTGAACAGCTCTGTCTGGGTGAAGGCTGCATCATACATCTAACAAGGAAGAAAGGAATGTCAATCTGTAAATGTGTTGAGTCAGCATTTGCTGCAACATTATGCCATCCTGAGCCTTGATCCTGCCAACCTTTGAATGCACAGGTTACCTTACTCGCTGCTCAAAGCATAGCTCCTCTACAAGATCAAACAAAAAAATAATCCAATGATTAAAGATGGTTTGCCTAATTTGCATCAAAACATGAATACAAAAGTATATCAAAGAAGTACTACTGCAACTGCACGCTGTGGATTCCTTTCCTTTAACTCCAAAGAACCCAATTTTGTCAGCTTTACCAAGAGTTCACCATTTGCTTCTGGAAATGTAACATTAGACAGACTTCAATTTCTTCTTTACATCACCCACTGCACAAATGTTGAGCATAATTTTATACCAACTGCACCACGGAGGTAGGAGAAGACCAGCACTTTTTTAGCATTATGGGCTCCAGAGCCATCCTTCCCTTCTCCCAAAAGCATTTTATTTAAATCAGTTGGAGCGCAGTTCAGGAGATTCAATAAGTAATGCAAAATGAGCATGGGATGAAGTTCTCACTTACAGAAATAACCCACTTCTCTGTCTAAGTGACACCCTTAAGTGCAAGAGAAGAGCCCACAACAGCCCACCTCAGAGGCAGCACGCAGCCATAAGCAACCCGCATATTGCTGCCGGCACTGCCACCTCCCCAAACCCATCCATCACTTCACAACAACCATCGCTTCCAAGATCCAGATCTCAACTGACATCTTTGGTCACGTACCAGCAAACAGAAAGGTTCTACACAAAGCAAAGAAGCAACGAACCACACCACCACCACACATCCACCGGCAGAGAGAAGTCTAATATAGAGCCTACATCCATATGCTGCAAACATTTCCTTCCCAAACACGGCTTCATGTGATATTTAAATTTAAAACATAAATAAATAAATAAGAGAAAAAAAGAAGGAAAAAAGCCAAGCTGTTTTCCCAATTCTCTTAACACTGTCAGAGTATCTGGTTTGCCCTGCAGGACATCAGGGCTTTCCAGCTATACATATGGGTGCTAATAAGGTGTTGCTGCCTTTTCTTTTTTTTCCCCCTTTTCTATGAATTTAAGTTAGCCTGGCAAGCCTTCTTTGGCTTCTTATCATAGCAAGACACAAATCACACCCCACAGAAAAATGAGGCTAATTTTTCCCTATGTATCTCCATTATCGCTACCAATTGTCTACTTCCTGGATTTCCTTACAGTCCATAGGAAGGCAGAGTGAATGATCTATGCAAAGAATAATCTTACAAAGGACAAGTTTATCGGTACTCTACTCCCTTTCAGTCGCTATTTTAAGGCCTTAAAGGGATTTTCCTATGTAACAGAACAAGTAACCATGTAACTATTGTTGGGACATTGGATGGCACTTGGAGTTGAGATGAAGAGACCCCTGAGCAGCAGGTGCATTTTGCTCAGTACTACCTCCATTCAACAAAATTGATTTCTAATTGCATTATAAAATTATATCTAACTACACGTACTAAGTTTGCTAAGAAAATGGTTCCTTAAGGCACAACAAACTTATTGGCGCATGTAAACAAATGGAAACCTGCCACTGAAGCTACCAAGCATTTTGTCATTAGAGATGGTAATTCCAACCCTATAGTTATTATATGAGCGCCTGCTTGAGTCCGAGGGAGTCCTGTCACATGTGAGATCAGGACATTTGGTCACATGTCAGGGTTTTAAAAGGAGAAGAAAGAAAAGCAGCCATCCCATGACGGCAGCAAAGGCTTCCCAACAGGACAGCCATCCATTGGACCTCGCGATGATAAGTGTATGGGCTCAACATCACTGTTCCAGGCTTCTTAAAGCCTGCTGATGGTGTGACAGCACTGACCGCGTCCTTAGGCTGCAAACACTCCAGTCAGGAGAAGACAAATCCCCAACCCACTTCCAAACAATATGGTACTGAGCCTGGAGCTGCATTTCTTACAACATCTGAAGAGCTGCAACTTCATCCGGGGGAAAAAGGACGTCAAAAATAAATAAATAAATAAATAGATAAAGAAGGAGGAGGAAGGAACGGTGGGAAGGCGTGAGGAGACGCCAATGTGTAAACACAAACGCGAAATAACAACAGTAATTTGCTTTCCTACACGGTCCGTACGTTAATCGTTGGGTTCCTGCCCCCACTCACGCCAATACACTCCCCGGGCTCCGCAAGGATCCGCGCCGCCCCCGGCTCCGGGCTGGAACCCGCCGGGTGGATGCAGCGCATCCCACCGCTCCAGCCGAGGCGGCGGCACGGCAGGGAAACCCCACCGAGCGTAGCGCACCCCGAGCAACGCACATGGACCGCGCGAAGCGGGCGCTACCCCGCTAAATACGACCTTGGTCCTCAGTGCGGTGCTGTTAATCCGAACGGGCTGTGTTTATAACGCTGCGGCTCACGGCGCACGCACACCTCGGGCTGAGCGCAACCATGGAGCCGCCGCGTGGGGGTGCGGAGCCCCCCGCACATCTGCGTGCACACACATACATACACACACACACACACACATACACACATACACGGCCGCGGTGCGCCCACTTTCACACCCCAGCAGGCCGAGCCCCGCGTCCAAGGCGGCGGCGGCGGCGAATGAAGCCGCCTCGGCCGCTTCGCCTGGCGGCGCGGCTCACGGCACGGCCCTGCCGCCCCCAGCCCCCGGCTGCCGGCATCCCCAGTGCCGCGGGGGCGGGCGGCCGTGCGGAGGAAGGGGATGGGGAGCCTCAGCCGCAGCGGGGCCGCGGGCAGGGAGAAAAGGGGGGGCGCGGAGCCCCGGGGGGCGAGGGGGGGAGGTGGACGTCCGGGGGAGCGGCTGGAGGGGGAGGGGGCCGGGAGGCAGCCGGGGCTCCCCGTCGTTCCGAGGCGAGCCCCACGCAGCGCCTTCGAGGCGGAGAGGGGAGGCGGGGAGCGGGGCGGGGGAAGGAGGGGGGGAAATGCTGCAATGGAGCGCCGGGCAGGAGGCGAGGGGAGAACACAGCCCTCGGCCGAGCCGCCCTCCGGCCGGTACCTGCCCCGCCGCCTTCCCACGGCGAGCCGCCCGCAGCGCAGCGCAGCGCGGCACCCACCTTTCACCACCCTGTCCGTCGTCGACAACTTGGGCTCGCTGCCCTTGTGCTCCGACATGTCCGGCGGCGCGGCGCTCCCTCGCGCACAGCGGGCACGGGCTGAGGCGGCCGCCGCTGCGGGCAGCGCTCCGGCTGCTGCGCCGGGGCCGGAGTTGCCGCGTCCCGCCGCTGCGGCCGGGCTGGGCTGGGCTCTGCGCGCGGTGCCTTCCTCCTTCGTCTTCCTCCACCCCCGTCCTCCTCCTCCTCCTCCTCCGCCTCCTCTTCCTCCTCCAGTTAATTATTTCTCGCTTCCAGTCGCGCCTCCCCGCTCGCCGGAGCTCGCTCGCTTCCCTCCTCCCGCACAAAACGGCGGCGACGAACAACTGTCAGGCGGCGGCGGCGGCGAAGCAGCCCCCGATCGGCACCGGGAGCCGTAACCAACGGCTGCGCTCTCACGGCCCCGCGCCCGCTTCCTTCCTCCGCAGCGCAGCGCAGCGCAGCGCCGGCTCCTCCCGCCGCCGCCGACCGCCGCTCTGGGCCGGGATCCGTCTTTCCCCCCACCCACCCCCCCCACGAGGGTCTCTCCCCGCACACGCAGCGGCCCCGGCCCCGCGGCGCCGCACACGCTCCGCGGCGCAGCCCCCCCCGCTCCCCGCCCCGCGCCGCCCTCCCCGGCTCCCGCTGCTTCGCTCCGCCATTGGGCGCCGCGCGGTGCCACTCACTGTCAGGTAGCGCCTCCCGCCCGCCCACCGCCGCCGCGCCGGGGCCGCCCAGGTGCGCCCAGAGCCGCGGCGCGGGTCCGGCCTGCAGCGCCACGCCGCGGGGAGCGGCCCCGCTCGGCCCGACGGGCGGTGAGGGGCCCGGGGCGGTCACTCGTGGAGCCGCGCTCCTGCTGCCGGGGCTCGGCCTTGTTGCCCGCCCGCCATCTCACCGGCAGCGCCCCGCTCTGTGCTGCTGCTGGGCGGCAGCGCATTAGTAAGCATACGTGTTGTTTGGGGCTCGTTCGTACGCGAAGTGGCTCAGGAGGAGCTTCCCCGAGCGATTTTGTGACCGATTTCCAGAGTAAGGCTGAGTGTTCCGGTTTAGTTTAATTAAAGAGGAAGAGAGAGCACACCTGTTCTGGAAGGAGGATGTTTAGAGAGCACTGTTGAATAACTTGTGTGTAGGTGAGCCAAGAACCGAGAGACACCTCGCCTGGCTCCCCATTCCCCTCGGGGTGATGCACAATCTGCTTGTCGAGCAGATGCTGCTGCTCCAGAAAGCCACAAAGAAAATAATGGAGCAGTTATGACACATTCTTCCTGCATTCATTTGCCTGGCACTTTTAGAGGACATTTTATGGGCTCTCCTTGTAGTATTTTCACTGAACGTGAGAAGACACTGTACATGCCAGGCATTCAGTACAGCAGTATGCATTCAGCTCATAGAGTGGCTTGGGTTGGAAGGGACCTCAATGCTCACCAAGTCCCAACTCCCTGCCACAGGCAGGGCTGCTGGCCACTAGATAGGAGCCTGGTTAAGATCTAACCTGGCCTTAAAAACAGGGCATCTGCAGCCTCTCTGGGCAGCCTGTTCCAGCACCTCACCACCCTTTCAGTAATGAACTTGCCCAATACCAATCCCATACCAAGTTCCTTGCAGTGTGGTCATCCTTCAGTCCCATGAAGGCAAACTAAGCTGGGAACAAAGCTCCTCTCAGCTTCCTCCTGAAATGGTACCACAAGAATCAGAGAACAGACAGTGATCAAACAAGATAATTGGTGCAAACCCAAGTAAGTCCCAGAGCTGATGACTGCAACATATGAGGCTCTGCAGATGCAAAGCACATTCCTGAAGCACCAAAAGCACAGAATTACCTGGACAGGAATGGCCTCCACCAGCCTTCCTGAGGCTGGGAAGCGCTGCTTAGCAGCACAAAGCACCCAGGCATGGAAGGAGAAGCAGCACATCAGGAATGCAGCACAACCAGTACATTTGGGCGTTACATACACCTTGTGGGACATGGCTTTGTGAGATGCAGAGGACCAGTTGGGATCCGTTCTTCTGTGACTGCAGGCTGTTCAGATGAGTCACTTTGATTCTTCTTAATAGGCTGCAAGAGCAGAGACACCTCACAGCAGCTCACACTTGCTTCCCTATTAGTCACAGGACAAGGCTTCAGCTCTGATTTTTTTCCAGTGAAGAAGTGCGGCTGTTGGTGCTGACCTAAGAGTACAGTCAGTGTCACAACTGCAGCATGTTTTAAGAATCCTGAAAGCTCCCCAGCTTCTTAGCAGTTTTTCTTTCCTTCTAACTTTTATCATATGCCATCTATGCCCATCAAGGTTCTCCAGTTTTGTCTGTTGCATTGTTAGCTGGTTGATCCCCTAGTAGGACAGAAGCCCCACAAAACAAATGGGAAGCTCCCATCTTCTGAAGAGCAGTTACTTCTGATCGCAGGTTCTGGAGGCAAGGCCTGTGAGAACTGGGGTTGTGGGAGAAATGGGGAAGAGTCAAGAGTTGTTGTTTCAAGTCTGAAATAAGAGTCCTCTCTGTCTCTTTGCCTCAGACAGGCACTCGTTTTCCATTTTAGCTGAGACATGACAATTCTTCTGAGTACATAGCAGCTCCATAAAGCAGCAGCACCTATCTGAAGTGGAAGGAGGAATTAACAGCCTTACTGGCACAGGCTAACAGACACAAACATCATCATAGGTCCCATGCAAAATGTAGGTGGCCTGGACTTTCATTTAGGCAGCAAGATGAAGATGAATCTCTAGACATGTAATTAAACATTTGCATACTGACTCAATTAGTTCAGATTCCATTTAAAAGCACTGATTGTAAGACCTAGCATTCCAATTTTTAATCATTATTATTAGAAGAAAAACTGCTCTAACTGCAGGAAGTCAGTCCTTCATGCCTTAGTTTTAGTCCCTGGAAGTTCTAGCTTTGAATACAATAAATGTAAGTTTGACAGTTTCATTCACTTGGAATAAAAATGCTTTTGAGTGTTACAATTACTGTATGGAAAATAGGTGCAGCAAGGTTAGTCTGGATATTAATGCTGTTTTAACTAATTATTTTCCTGAATTTTCTTTTAAGAGAGATCTGTAGTTGGTTCAGTTTGCTTCTCTTTAGTGTAAAAGCGATAGGATTCTTAATAGATGCGCATCCAACTCATAGGCATAGTGCCAACAACAAGACACAGAGCCATCTACAAGATTAAAGCTGTTACATAACTAGGTGCCATCGACAGTGTATTCTCAGGAGGTGCTCGCAACCCTAGGGTGAAGTTCACAATGCTGACTATAAGCATTTAAAATTTCTAGAAGATCTACATTTATTTACATCTGACAAAAGCAAATTTGACAGCAAGTGCTGTATGCTAGCCTGGGAAAGCCAGTATAGTTTATTGGTGCCATTTGATTTCATCATATCCAAGAGAGAAAACTCATACCAGCGCAGAAAACCTAGATAGCAACTTGGATCACTCATGGAAGGGTCAAGGGGCATCATCCAATGGCTTTCTTGACAAGTAGTTTCTCACAGTTGTGCTACCTCAATACACAAGAGGGAGCTAGATAAAGGGCCTGTAGCAGGTAATGACTGCTTGTCTCATCTGCCTTTGCTTGTAAAGAGATGGAAAGCACAGATAACAAGACATAGCCACTCAATGCATCACCTCATGCATTCTTTCATCTCCCCTGTGTGGTCCTCACACACCAATTGCAGCACTTAACTTACTGCATGGCCAGCCTCTGGAATTCTGAGTGTTTCTGAGGGCACATCTGTTAGGCATTTGGCTCAGCTCTTTGTATTGGTTCTGGGTTAGGTCATGAAGCTATTAGCAGAATTTATACATGCTTTTAATGATACTGTGTCCAGTTCAGAAAACACAGCAATACAGTCAATTTTACAGAGTCATGGAATGGATGATACCAAAATGAATTATGTTGGAATAAAGCGATACTGGAGAGAGAAGGCAGGTTAGCTCCAAATTCCAAGATGATGAATCTACACAGAAAACAGTAACAAATGGTGCTATGAGCAATTACAGGGAGCCTAACTGATATTTAAGAAGAGACAACAGATAGAAACAATATTATTATTTATTTTTAAGTAAAATATAATAACCTTAAACTCTGGAAGTATAACCCCTGCAAGGACTAGCCTGCTTCCCATAGATGTCAGGATAAAAGAAGCACAACTGTTCACACCCAGACTGAAATGACAATATCTGCATTCAGAGCAAACCTCTGATGCAAAGTTAATCCACAGGTCACACCTGCCATCCCAAACCCTGTGGAGATTTGAGACAAATGATACAAAGGTCTTCCACCTACCCCATTCCCAATGCTACAGATACACTAGGTTTTTTACACTGTGGTTTCAGATTTCTTAAGAGGAAAATCAGCTCACCACTTCCAACAACCAGCAAAGCTCAAATACTATCTCTATCCAGAAAGGTGCTGCTCCTTCAGCTGCTAAGCCTTAAAGGAAGGTGAGGAAGGTGTATACAGGCTCCTCCCTCCTGGTCATTCAGGTTCATTGCTTGCAGCTGAACTCCCTGGGCTAGCCATGCCTTCTCACCTGGTGCTCAACCATTGGTTCAGGCTGTGACCCAGCAGTTTTGCTGCAATACTGTGTTAAGCGCTAAAGTGAAGACCCGGATTAAGTTTGGGCCAAGTGCTGAAGCCAGCATGAGTCAAGACACCAGAGACACAAAGATAAATACACACTAAACTGAGCAGCATGGTCAGAAAACCACAGAGCCAGAAGTTTGAAAGTCAGCAGGTCTCTATCAGGAGGTAAGTCAGGGCTGGAACAAGGTGAGGTCTAGGAGCTGAACACAAAGAGGGCAGGAACAGGGCTCAAGACTAAACAAACAAGAATGAAAAGCAGGAGAGATAGAAGTAAAGCCGTAGCCAAATGGCACTGCAGGCTGCCAAGAGCAACTGGTGGAGTTGCCTGACACATCTGCTGTTAGAGGAAATCAGCCAAGCCTGAGCTCCTGCACAGCTGGGCCGCAGTCCCAGTCGCCCTATTGCATCCAGCTGCAGGCCAGTAGCCCAAGCAGAGCCCAACAGTGTGGACAAATGGGCACCAGTTTAAAACTAGACCCACAGGAGTAGCTTGTCCCTATAAATATAATGGTGCAAACAGCAGATTTAATTCAGCTTATGTATCCAGTAGAGCACCACGCTGAAGTGCCTAAATGTGTTTAAAATTATAGCTTTAATTAAATGCTGCAAGTCGGTGCATTGGAAAGACCTTAGTGCAGAAGCAGTAGCTGGATTTGACGGCAGGCAGCAGAGCCAAGGCTCCCGAAAGTGGAAAGGCATCCCCTCATCTCCCCCTGCTGGCCCGCAGCTCCCTGAGCCGGCTGCTGGGAGCACCCAGCGCTGCCTCGCCGCTCGGAGAGGCTGCAGGAGGGGGCTGTGGGGAGCAGCCTCCAGCGTCCAGCCGCTCTCAGATGCAAGCAACGGCATAAAAGCACAGCCCTGCTATCGAGAATTAGTCATTTGCTCCCGGGGAGTTCATCCTACAGGCTCTGGTTCTTAATTAGACGCTGCTCTTAATGGAGAATACAGAGTACGGAATTTCACATTGGGCCTTAAGATGTTATCTCCCAGAATATTAAAGTCTCTCAGAAAAAATACAAATTAAGAAAGGAAAGGAATAGAACCTCACTCTTTTAAATAATGTTCTCACAGCAGCAAATATCGTTGCACACTGATGCCTGTTTAGAGACAAAGGAGATGTTTGAAGGAAGTGGGAACAACAAAATAACAAAATATGTGTTCATTTTGTGTTACAGGCACCTCCTATATGGTTTATTGAACTCTGGCACAGTATTAAAAATGACATGCAGTTGGAGTAGCTGAAGAGATCCTACAGCAAAATAGGGTACTCTGTGGTTAATACCCAGGATGCTTTTCTCCCTCCTTTTTCAGGAGCAATGCTGTTGTCAGAAACAGAAGGACAAAGAGGAGTGTTTGTAGTTGTTTTTGCAGGAGTGGAGCCTTACTTGTTTTCATAAAGATGCTGTGATTTATTATTTATTTCTGCTGCCTTTATGGACAGAAAGTAGTATGGATTAAATCCCTGCTACCGTAATGTGCGTGGAACACATCCCGGAGTAAATGATTTATTCAAGTGTCATATGTGCCAGCCAAAGGCTCACTGGTAACAAACAGACCACAGCTGGTGCTGGGGTGAGATAACTAATCCAAATAATTTCATATTCAAGAAACAAACTCTGAACAATTTTAATTTAATTGCTGAAAACTCTTAGAATACAAACTGTCTTCTGATGTATTATTTAAAGTAGCGTGGTGATTATGAAAAGGAACAATGGGCCACAACGTGTTTTCAGTACCGACATCCTGTGCTATGCCTTCTCCTAGGAACTTGGCAATGAAGGAAAAAAAAGAAAAGGACAGAACAACCTGATCTTAGAAAGTGAGTTTATAAATTCCCAAGTATTTACAAAGCCAAATACAAACCTGCAGATTGCCATACAGTTTAAGGAGGTCTAATGAATACAGTTGTTGTCTTAAATTAAGTGTAACTAACTTATTCAGGTTGGTTTTGTTGGTAGCATTGTAACATATAAAAATCTTCAATTACTTTTCATTCAGAAATGCCATAATCTGTTCTCTGAGAATCTAGATTCCCACTTCCCCCTTGAAGTTTGCTATAATACTTGCTATAAGATAATTGCTATAAGACGCAAAGTTGCTTTATAAAGTAATGAGTTACACTTGCACTCACTTAAAATCCATTTTATATTCCTAAGGTGATGAAGAGCAGCTCTAATGTAAGGCAGAATTAGGTTTCTAATTGACTACCAACAGTCCCAACCAACACTGCAAATTTAGGGCTGCAGCCTTAACCAAATGCTGCCAAGAGACTCCCTCCCTGTACCAGCACCCTGCCATCCCACAGGGCTTTCCTGCAGGGCAGTGTGCAGGGTCAGATGTTAATATCCTTAAACAGCAACAGAAAAACCAACAAGCAACACTCCCCTTCCTCCGTATGCACCCACGTCATTTAAAAACATCAACCTCAGCATGTCACAGAACATCCTTTCAATCATATTTTAATCAAACTGCTTTTCAGCTTCTCAGGCTTTATGTAAGAACCACATGAGCTGCTTTAATCTTTCCTCCTCCTCCCTCCTTAAAAAAAAAGTTTCAGTGTTCTGTGCTTACTCAAAGAATGGCATTCAGTGCAGCAACAGACACATAAATCTTTTGAATTGCTAAAAAAGTGTTACCCAGAGGCTGGTATAGCTCTAGATGATGACAATCAAGCGCACAGGACTGGAGAATGCAGTTGAAAAGCACTCAGATAATATATTTTCCTGCTAAAATATCCTTATTGGTACAGAGCACATCTATTCTATAAATAGATGTGCCTTACAGGATAGGGCAATTTCATCATCTTGACTTTAATGGTTTGTGAAAATAATTTAAACCATAAGCAAGGAACAGATATTAACATTATTCAAAACTATGAAGATGTTACTTATTGAGTGTAAGTAAATATTTGTCAGCTTTTCTTGCCATCTGAACATTGCCAATAAACCTAGCACTTGAGTTAGTTGCTTTATATGACACTGCCTTCTGCCTAAGAAGGAAATATTTCTCTAACTCTCCTGGAGTTCACAGCTATCCCAAGAGTAATGACTTCTTGCTGGTTGTCTTCCAAGGGATGCTGTCAGCCCCTCAGTAGTTCACTTCGGGTGAAAACAACCCTTGTGCAGAGCCCAGGCCAAGAACATATACCAAATAAGTCCCATTAAAATCTTCAGATAACACTTAAGTGATATTTAAGTACCACAGCTCTAACCTTCTGCTCAGTAGTGAACTCATCTAATATCTGCAAAGATGGGTTTGTTCCAAGTTAAAATTAGCAAGGGCTTACCCTGATCTCAGTGAGAGACTGGGGAGAGCAGCTCCCAACCCTACAAACATCCCCAGAGACACGCTCTGTTGGGTTCTTAGGAGTTTCCCACTTAAGCACATCAGCAAGCAGAGGGCTGATCACAGCTATCTAGACAAGATGCACAGAGTGCAAGCACCGTGTGCTTGTGCTGCATTCTGCCCAGCTGGGCAGCAGGGTGCCAAGAGTGGGCACAAGATCGTGTCTGTGCCATATCCATTTTAGGCTGCAGTAACCAGGCTTATGTTAAAGAGCAAGGGGCAGGAGATAATACCAAAGAAAGTGATTCCTGCAATGCAGCTGTACAATTAAGTATGTCCTACCAATACAGCAAGATCCTACCACACAGCAGATGGCCACAGGAATGGGTCATGACTGCTTTGACTTCTCTAAGATGCTTTCGTTTTGTTCCATCTTGTCCAGACATTGTGCTGGCATCTTTCATTCTCACTCCAATTTCTTCTAGGCGTCGGGTCAGCTGCAAGAGGTCTTGTTCATACTGGAAAGAAACAAGACAGAAGGATGTTTCCAATACCATATAATTAGTGTGCAAAGCATGACCACAGATAAAATATAGATGCATGTAGAATACGGGAACCAGACCTTCTGCCTTGCTAATGCAATTATTCATACACATGGCAACACAAATACGCTGTGGAAGAGAATCTGTGTCAGTGATAATGTTTGCTCAGATATTCGCTTGCATATTCATGGCCTCATATGGAGAATATGCAGTGGAGAATGATCAGTCCACCTACTTCCATTTCTGTTACCTCCAAATCTTCTTCCTTTGTCTTCCCCTCTTCTTTTTCTCTCCTTTTATTCTGTTTTGTGTGTATGTGTTTTGTGGGCTTTTTAAATCATTTCCTCACTCTATTTCAAAGGTGCCTGGAACAATATTTCAGACAAGTGTTAAAGCAGCATGTTTCCTCTTTATAATGCGTGTTGCATCTTGCATATAAAATCCCTTTTTCATAGAAGAATCTATGTAATATCCAGTTAGACCCTGTGACTTCTCTGTCTTTCTCTTTTTCCTCTTGTTCTCTCTCTCCTTCTCTTTCTTTTTCCTCCTCTCCCTCCCATCCTCCCTCCCTTCCTACTTCTCTTTCCCCTGATCTTAGCTCTGTTACAGCCCCTGGCAGGCAGTGACAGAGAGGGATGGAGAAGGCCCTGCTGTGACATTTTCCAGAGGATCTTTCCCGGGAAGGAGCCACTTCACAGCATTCCCAGAATCTACTCTCAGACTGTCCAGAAACACTTTCCAAAGTATTTTGGAGACTTTTAACCAACTGCATTACTGCAAGTGGTCTCCAGTTTCTTCCCGCCTCCCATGTACTTTAAATTATTTCAGTCCTCAGAGTCTTCAAAGTATCTACCTAAATACGTTCACAGGTAAGATCTGACTATGTAGCTCACAAACAGAGGAGGAGATTCATAAATCTTTAATTTCCTAGTTTAAAAAAAAAAAAAAAAAGAAGAAGAAAGAAAGAAATTGCTAATACTGCACTAAATACATAGTCACTGCCAACAGTAACACACAAAGCAGCCAGCTTCCATCTGCATTGAGATTTCTCAGACAAGCTGTACAGCATCACTCCAGAAACTGCTAAGCCTTGGCAATAGTCATGAGATTGGTGGGGAGACACTGCGGAGATGCTGGATAAAGTTAATCAGGCAGGCCTAACATTTGCACAAAACTGAGAAGAAGCTGCTCATTCCATAGGGAAAGGCATCGTCACCATTCTTATCTGAAGTTCTGCATATTTTATAGGTCATCAGACAGACCACGCTCATCTATAGGATGTTAATATTTTCATGTTATGTAAGAGTATGTCATTCATACACAATGCTTGTCTTAGGTGAAGATCATATAGGAAAGTTTATATGAATTAATGCTATAAAATTACATCAACTTTCTCTTAAGAGTATACTGAATATTGAAATGGGGGAAGAAGATGAGAGAAGGCTAACGATAACATACTGGTATGGAGCAGTATACAGATGCTTTCTAGCCTTTCGCTTACTTTATGTTAAACAAAGAGTATATATTAATTATAATCAAAAGCATCTCCTACTGCTCATGCCACTTCTTGATAGGGCTTCTCCTTTTAGAGCTGTGAAAGCCACCACTTGGCATCTTCTGTAATGCTTGTGCAGAAGGGCACCATCCCTTTTCCTTTTGCAGATAAGCTGTGCCAAGTAATCAACAGGCAGAGAGCTTCACATTCAAAATGCAATGCCTGGAAGTTGAATCAGCAAAATTCAAACTGGAGACAAGACACACGTCCTGAACAGTGCGGGTAATTAACCACTGGGATTGCTGGCCTTGGAATATGCCCTGACATTTGGATCCTTCAAATCAGGGCTAAGTGTCTATAAAAAGATGCTGTCTGCTTCAATTGCAGGATACTGAACTTGGTGCAGGAGCCACTGGCCTAGTTATGTACATTAGACTAGACAGCCCTCCAACCTAGGAGGCTAGGGAACATACATGGAAACACAGCCAAATGTAAAACACAATTTGCTGCTAATATATTTATGAATTCACTTTCACTGAGTATTGCAATCAAACAAACTTAAAATGAGCTTTTTGTGGGTACCTGCACTTCTTCTGCTGGAACAGACAACGTATACTACAGAAAGTGTACAGCTGGACGACAGCGCAGCAATAGGTGCAACAAAAGCAAAATCTGCATAACACGCAGACTTGAGTTTCCACTGCCCAAGTCTTCCCTTGAAGCTCTGGTCACCCACACCAGGCAGCACAAAAGCAAGAGCTTCCCAGCTCACACCTTGTTGGTTTGCATAAACATTTGGCTTGAATCCAAAGAGCTAGAACCCATGGCAGCTTCTCATTCCTAGGAATCAGGCATTTGAATGCTGGGTGTCCTATGCCCTTCTGCCACTTCCAATTAATTTAAAAGGTTCTTTATGACATTTTACACCAGCAAATTCATAAAACCAGACTCTAGACTAGTTTGTTGTTGTTTTCCTAAACACTCCACACTGAGTACCTGTAGGCAAGCAAAATATGACATCCATGAAAACACCAGAGTGTGTTTCTTTGCAGCTCAGTGACAAAGTCTCATACCCAGCTGTTTCATGGCACCGGCAGTGAGACACCTTCCTAGTGATACCTGTCCACAGTACTGCACACAGCCCATCACTATTCTTCTTAACTTAGCCAGTTATCCATGCAACAGCCAGATCAATTTCATCGCTTGGTCTAGCTATATGGAACTGTGTGCTAAAACTCACCTAATTTAGTGTGTTACTAGAAAAGAAAACAACACCCAACCCATTCAACCTTTTCATGAAAACCACTAAAGCCAGTGATTTTACCTCCCCGCTCAATTAGTTTGTTAATTTCAGGGAAGCTCCACATCTCCACAAGCTTTCAGAAGAACTAAATATGTCACCTAAGATTCTTTTACTGCCCAGAAGTCACTGTTCAGTTCAGAGCCCTCTGAGCCTGCACTGAAGCAAGTTGATGTGGTGATCTTGGAAAACCAGGCCATAATGTGAGATGCCAAGCTAAGGTTCCTGCAACTTCATTTCCAGTCCATAGGACTGAGTCAGACTGGCTGGACACATTACAGACTTACCATAGCCACAGATGATCTGTTTGTCATTCTGAATCACAAATTCTCCTTCAGCATTCCTGCATTTTTGATTCCGAGAACTGCAAAGGACAGCCTGGAGCTTCGTGCTGTTTCAAAATGCACTACGTGCCAGATGCCTATTTGTCCACCATGAGGTTGTGTAAGAGTAGATAGACAAGTCTTGCTGCTTTTCCTTTCCCATGCCACTGCAGACATCATTTAAATCCTAGTCTGCAATGTCGACCGTGTGCTAATGGCTTTTCACCTGAAAGGTCTGAGGGTTTGAGATGTCAGAGAGCACAGCAGCACATCTACGCGGATGGCTGTCAGCAGCAGAGTTTTCCCAGTTTGTGTTTAGATATCAAACCGTTGTACCAGCAATGGACCCCAAGGAGTCTCCTGAAAGCTGACCTCCTCAGGCCTGAGAACTGCACAGTAGGGTTCTGTTAGAATTTATTCATTAACAGTTCAGCAGAGTTTCAGGACATTTTGATGTATATGTAACCAGAGCTTACAGAAGAAGAAACATGGTCCCTTTGATTTCATCGATTTATAATTTTTCTTCTCTTTTCCCATTCTCCCCTACAAAGTGACTTTTAAATCCAGCTGATAGAAGCAGGGTCTGTTGTGGCAGTGCCAGCAAAGGAAAGCCCTTCACCCACAGTGGTTCAGGCCTGCGTAGTGATGCTGTAGTCCTGCTTGGATGCCTTCTCCTGGCAGCTGGTAACTACACCTTAAGCAGAACAAGTAGCTCACCGCCCATGCACAGTGAAAGAGAGATGAACAACTGCAATGGCTGTCAAGATAAGAGTTTTCTACCCATGTTCCTTGTCCACTGTACCAAAATTCTTGTGAAGTCAGTGAATCATAGTAATATGTAAGTGTCAACAGTTATTTATGTTAGGTCCTTTTGAATTTGTAAACAGAATATGACCAAACTAAAGTAAATGCCAAGAGGATAGTTTACACTCTACTGAACTACATGAAGTGATATAAAGATATTTTACAAAAGTTTTACAGGGCTGGGAGAAAACACTGCACCTTGGGATGAAAATTCAGCCTGGGTTAGAAGAAAAAAGCACTAACGTGGTTCTTACAGGGAGAGCTCATCCCCGTAACACTGCGAGAGCTTACAGTCACTTCTTAGCTGCAGCAAGTAGATCATTAACAAAGCAAGCGTGCACATCCAGGTATACCTACAGTAAGATGCGGAGCCAAGGCTTAGGCTCTCCTGTTGTATTAGATACATGTGCCACTGTGGCAAGCATCCTGTAGGGGCCCAGCCTGTATACACACACAGAAAGAGGGGAAAAAAAAGAAAGGGTGTGAAGGTTCTGAACAAACCACAGGCAGGATGTAGCCCACAGAGCATTTCAGCAGCCAGCCACAACCTCCTCCTCCGCTTCTTTTTTAGGTTTTATGGGAGTCCTCAGGATCCGCTTGCAAGCAACACAACCATTCGTTCTGCTCTTTCTTTCAGCCTCCCACTCTCATTCCACTAGAAATCACCTAAGAGAGAAAACTAAATTATGACCAGGGCATAGGAACTGGAAGAGCTTGCTTGGTGAATCAATAGACAAAATTGATTTGGAGTTAAAATTCACAAGGAAACTGCTTTGCGTCCCAGCTGTATTTTTCAAACAGCTGACTGTGAGGTATTCAGACTTTCAGGGCGATTTCTGCCTGGCCACATTGCTATTTCTGAACACGTTCATGCAATCAAGCCGAGTTCCATTTGACGATGCTGTGACATCTAGCAAGGCTCAGACTGACCCAAGGCATGCTCAAATGATCTTGTGATATCACAGACAGATGATGGGCATAAAGAGATCTGCAGAACAGCCAGTCTGGCAGTATGGGCGCCTTCCCTGCTCCAGTTCTCTGTTTAATTGCATGTCGTGCCCTTCCATCTCCAAGAGCTTTAATTTACTTTATTCTGAAAGAGAAATAAGACGGAACTGGTAGAAAGGGACTATGATCACTTCAATCATAACAGGTGAAAAAAAAACATTTTGTTGCAGACGGTCATTTTACAATTTATTTATGCAGCATACTTTTTTATTCATGCTGATTTGGATTAAGAGCAGCACAGCCATTCCATGAGCATGAAGGAGTTCTCAAAAGTGAGATATCTGTTGTTCTTTCGGCTCAGTAGGGACCACTATATTTTGTGTGAATATCTGCTGACACTTCTGCCCTCCCCATAGGAAAGCAAGCTTCCTACTAGCTACAGAAAAAAAGCTTGCAAATGTGTGCACTCTGAGTTAAAAAGTCATGAGAACTTCTGAACGTATTATTGCTTAAAGCATCATTGCTCACGAGCCAATTTCATGATTTTGAACACTTGGGATTGGCAACAGGGAGACGCTTGGATCAAATGGGCTGTAAATGATAAGTAAGGCCAACAAAGTATATGCTGTGTAAAGAGAATCATATATGATTCTGTCATCCACAGTGGCTGACCTCTAAATAGTGTCTGGAATGCTACTTAATGAACATTGCTTCAGTAACCTCAGTCTTACTGCCAAAGTCAATACTTCTGTTTGTGGTTACGCGGCACCTTACTATATGTGAGAAGGACTGGTCATAAAGAACCTGATGAAAGCTGGAACGATTGAGGGAACAGATAATGTTTTCAGGAGAAAAAAAAAAAAATTAGAAGACATGGAAAATTCTACTTGTTTGGGCAGCTGAGCACAGCAGATGGCAAGATCTTCAGGGAAATAAACACAAAGTTTGGAAAAGCAAGAGTGTGTTCTAGCAGTTGCCAGTGATCTCATGCAGCAGGAAAATCAGTCAAAAATTAAATAGACACTCAGTAGCACCAGTGTTTTGTCAACATTTTGTAAAGGAAAAGGACTTGGCAGCCAGAAATGATAGGACAGAGGAGGCTGACTGGATTCGAGGGCCAGTGTTTGCAAAAAGAATTGTCAGGATCAGATGGTATTATAACTTCAGCAATCGAGAGTTTTTAATAGAGATTTGCCACTTGTGTATCAAACAGCACGTGGCTTTAAAACTAAATTAAATATGCATCTGCCACAGTCCACTTTGAGACTAGTGACTGTCAACCAAAGAAACTGTAAGCAGGAGCCAAACATGGTATATGAGACAGCAAATAATACAGTCCTACGGAAAATGTTTTTATCAATTAGTATGGTTCATAAATATGTTCATTAAATAGTATGATGTATAACCAGATGAGTAAGTTTATAAACCCAAGTACAGAGTGTACATAAATTCATGTTGTTCCACAGAAGGCCTGTGACAATCTCTCGCGGGTATTAACAGACTGAAGCACCCTGCAACATCTCACCTGGCATGTGATCCTATCTCCATCCATTCCTACTCAGATTTCATATTACATATCTACGGGATAAATGAGGCAGGCAAGATTGGGTCTATTGTGTCAAGCAGAACCAGCAAATGAATTTGGCTTCAAGAAGAGAAATTATAGGTGGCCAGAATAATCCATCCTTCTGCTTGAGTTGCAGATCTGAATCTCTACTCAAGTTCTTGTTGCACATGGGATTCCTCGTTTTGAATTGCTATATAGAAGTTAAAAATAGCTTGGTGTTGTTCTGCAATGATACCCAGCTGCCAAATCCTGAAAAAGCCAATGGCTGAGGATGCAAGGAAAAGTGATTATGGAGATAAATTATACATGCTTTCTGTACACAGACTCTAAAAGTGAAATCACTGTGGAACTGAAATGAGTCGATCATTATGTACAAACATACAGCTTGTATAACATCTACCTCACAATCAAGCATAAAGCACATAGCATTTGTTTAAAAGAGGCAAAGATGGATACACAAACAAACTGTGTAAAACTTTTCTATCCATCTCTACCTATGTGGGACACTTGTGTGCACAGGGGTTCACTCTGGCAGTAGCACTGGGGAAGTTATCTGTTCATTACATTTTGCTGATAGTCTCTGGTTTAGGTTTACAGGCCAGATGAATGAAGTACTCCACAGTAAGTTTAAGTGAGCTTTTTTTAAAATATATATAAGAGAAGCTCTACATCCAGTTGCCATTCTGCACTAATAAGCAGGTACCTTTCTTGTCTATTTCTTCCAGAGGGTTTCCCTGGGCTTCAGAAAGGTTAAAAGATTTCATACAGCATTTGAAAAGGGCTGAATCAAGTAAGAGGATGTATTATATTTCTATGGATATGAATATCTTAGGCTTAAATCTAGATGCAATAGGACCATAAGTAATTAATAAGCTTTTGCAGGAATCATGGCCAAATTACAGTATTTTAGTAATTTACCTCAGTTGTTCATCTGACTTTAGGTATTCCAGACAGAGGCGTAATATTAAGACCAGCAGGAAACAATCCCTTTTCAGTTTGCTGATTTTGATATTATTCGGAGGATCCAGCACTCTCACAAGAGTCTTAGGCTCACAAGGACTTACAACATGAAAGCACCTATCCTCTTGAAAATATTGGGCTATAAGAGCACAAGGCATACTGCTTTCCATCTAGCCGATCATACAGTGGATTGACTGTGAGATGTCTCTGGAGAAATCTTCTTTCTAATATTCAGTTGCTTGAAATTCACCACCTCTCTGAATCTTAAGCATTTATTATGTATTTTCTGCACATTTAATATGGTAACTCTGGAAGTATTTTTTTTTTCTAGATACATTAGAAGATTCTCTCTGTACCCAGGTAAAGAAGCTGATCCCAAATATAGCCATCCATCTACTCATTTAGAAGAACACTTTCCACCAGCTCAGCATTCACAGTTTTTTAGTTACAACAAACCTGCTCACTCCTTGACCAGGTCAATTAGCTTCTGCCTTCCACAAAACTTTTCCTTCTTTTTAATTATACATTACTGTACTTGCTTTCTCTCTAGTATAAATTTCAAGTCTGAACATTCTGTCTCTCCCTTGATTTGAACAACAACAAGGCAAAGGCAGTACAAATGCCCTGTCTGCATTCAATCAACGCTTTCTTTGCTGCTTTTTATTTCTTTCAATAAAGGAGCATTTCCAGCCTCCCTCAAATTCGGTACAATACACAGAATGTTCTTCTCAAAAAGTAACCTCGATTTCTTTACCCAGTTCTCTCCCAGAAGACTCAAGTCTGCTTCAGAAATTACTGGTAATAACCTAGGCAACTGCTAGCTCAACTCGCTAGCATCTATCACCAGGCAAATAAAAAACAACCTCTGAAAAGTTTTATTCATCAGCCTGTGTATCTGCAAGCTTCATACACTCTCAGAGTTGATCAGATCTCAGTATTGATGCTGTTAGGATCTGAAACACCCTCAGCAAATTCCAAGAGAGAAAACAAATCCCTCTCACGGATTCTATGGGAGATACTTGGAGACTCTTACCATTTCTTTTGTGCATTCAAAACTCAGAAGAATAAAGCTTTGGAACAGGCGCCTCATCATTATATATACCTTAGCAGAAATAACTAGCATATCTTGTACTTAAAGAGCTAGGTAGACATCTATAAGCATATGAATATATATGATTCTGGCATAAAAAATGTGAGATAAACAACCTGTCAGGTGAAGAGAAAGTAAGTCTGAAGTGTTTCAGGCTACAAGTATTCCTGCCCTATAGATCAGTGGCAATTATCTTTGCATTCAGCAAGGATTTTGTAGGCTTTACTCAGGATATCTCGATTGTTTTAACATCTTATTTACATGCTGAAGGAAATGACTTCTACACTCAGACATGTTTCTGGACAATTATCATGGTTCTGTAAGGACAGACAGTGGATACACAGTGTGAAGAGGCTACTGCATCTCAGTGACCAGATGCGCACTGCTCCCCAGCCAAGTTCCTAGGAAGGCAGGTTTGTTCTTCCCCGGTATGCAGTCCACTAGCACTCAAAACAAGTGTGTATCAGTAGGTTCATAGCCTTTTCCTCCTCTCCCCTTTAGACTTTTGATTAAGCCTCCAAGCATTATTAATTTTTGAAAAGCCACTTGTCATAATAAGATATTTTAGGAAAAAAGCGCTATGTCATTTCCTGTCCAAGATCCAAGTCAAGGTATTCACAGGTCTAATGAGAGGGAGGTTTGGAGCAACAAGCCTGCACAGTGCCTTGCTTCCTAAGGCAAGATGTAGCACGTGCCGATGGCAGCATCAGCCAACCATGGCAAGAAGCAAATGCAGTGTTTCCGTGTGAAATGTCAAAATGACTTTTCATTGTCAAGCCAAAATGTCAAACATAAGTTCTGAAAATAAATATATTTTCAGTTCAGGTAGCTGCGCTTTCATATTCCTATCACAAACAGTATGGGCTTTGTTTGCACTTAGATTTCATTCAACATTTTGTGGGTTCTGGCTTGTTTGCAGATGCTGCTCCTGGCAACCATCAGAGCAAAGTTATGAAAGATTCAACTTTTGATTCACAAGCCTACCTTACATGTTACATTTTTCTTTGGAACGTATTTGAAACATGAATTTGTAGCTATGTTTCCCAATTCAAAGCTAGTGTAGAAAAAGAAAATAGTCATCACTATTACCCCCACCCCCTTTCCCCCCATCTCCCCAAAAACAGATTTGCTATTTCAGTGGATATGTTTACCCACCTTTAACTTTGAAAGACCTTGTAACCTGGAAGAGTGTGTCACAAAGTAAGGAGGCAAATCTCAGAACTGTGTCCTTTAAAGCTCCTTGCTTTGCAGAACATTTTATCATATGAACACAAAGAAATAATAGGAAAACAAAAGTACTCAACTGATAAGCAGTGACTTTAACATCAGTGGGTTTTCCCTCACACTTTCATGTCGAAAGCAACCAACCCCAGCCTGCATTGCTTTGTGGGGGAAGCCTGTGACCCTTGAATGGGGCCAGCCTTCTGTGCCCCATCCCTTTGCTCTCCAGTACACCCAGGTTGGGCTGCTTGGTTCTGACAGAAACTGGATCTAATCCAAATACCGTGTGTGTGCAAGCATTTCCTGAACAAGCAATTCTATTTATTGACCAGTAAAGGACAATCTTCAGTGGCAAAATAGAGCTACACAGCTAGAATGATACCACAGGTATTCTTTTGCAGTATCTATTTATAAATACATTTGTATCATTGCAAAGCAGTTATGCAATTACTAATATATTATCACGTGCTGGTGATTGTTTAATGAAAGGAGAATTATAAGAAGAATGATCGCCCACTGATAGTTTCTAGTTTAAGCTTGGGAGGAAGGTGTCTGATCCTTCACTTCTACATTCTGTTCCTTCACTTAAACATATAGGCCTAGGTCTTTAGGTCTGTATCATGTTAAGTATATATATATATAGCTTGTGAGGTGGCCATCACACTGGGATAAGCAAATACAGCTTTGAAGTCTACACCTCTTCCTGCTTATAAATAGAGTTCTGAATGTTAAATGTGACATTGAAGCAGATGGTACCTTCCAAAGGAAGCCATTAAATAGCTTTAATTTTACTGTACCAATTAATGTACAAGCAACTAGAAAATGCATATACATTTATGTGGATGAACATGTAAATTGGGTCTCTTACTTACACTTCTGACAAGTACCTAATGTAGCAAAATCTGTTTTCCATAACATAATATGGCCCTACACTGTATAGGGAACAGCACCTACCCTTTGAGCCTCACAGAGATGCCCAGGTGCACCTTCACTACAGTTACTGTGGCACAGACAGACCCAGGAGGAAGCTGTGCCCCTGGCCATGAAGGGACTGGAGAAGCATTTTTAATGGGGTACACCAAAGCTCATTCTTAAGTGCAGGAGCCTCTTGGTAGCTGTGGATGGGACAGGCAGACAGAAACAGGGCATAGGATGGGCTCCCAGCATTACATACTGCAAAAGGGACATAAAAGTCTTTTGAGTCAAGCACCAGCAGGCAGAAATCAACCCACTGAGGGCTGTGGATGGTGCTTGATCTCCTCTGAGCTGCTGTAAGCAAAGCTGACTCCTGTCAAGTGCATCCTGTAATTAAACAAGACAGAGAGTGAGAGACAGGTATTTCTAGATCAGCCAGGCTGGATCCTAGGAAGCCACAGTGCTGCTTCACTCATGAAGAGACTGGGTAAAATAATGTACCCTAATAAAAGTTTAACACCACATACTGGAACAATCTTGGGCCACTAAATTCCCTTTCTTCTCCTAGGAGAGTCGGTGCTATGATTATTTTATTCTCACTCTGAGTTTGATACATTCCACATTTTCTCTTAGGAAATAACATTTTATTTATGCTTCTTCCTTCCCATATATTCAAAAAATTCTGAGTTTATGCACTCAGTTATGTTGAGAATGGTTTCTGGCACCTTCTGAGCTGCAGGTACAATGCAGTGCATTCTGCACTGTCCTCAGACATGGGCCACACAGGGACGTTGTGGTACCAGCATCTGTCATGGGTTTGGCTGACAGCCCCAAGCTCACCCCCAAATTAAACACTGATCTGAATTTGCTAATGCATTTTTATCAAAAGAATGAATTTTGTTTGGAGCAAGCCATGCATTAATCACTTATTTTGTGGTATCCAAGATCCTTGTGGATGTTAATTAAATGCTTGTGAGTGTTAGCCTCCCCATAGTTATGGCGGCATAATTACATTCCTGTCTTTCACAGCACAGCTCATTTGTGAAGCCCTTGTTTAAAAAGTAGCAGCCATCTAATCAGAAAACAGAAAGAATCCCACGAGATTTGGGTGACAAGTTATGATAACAAATGAAAATGTACAGCAAAGGGAGAGATTCACAAACCCAGTTTTGCAGTTGGGGTATCTGGATAAGCATTACAACTACTGAAAAAAATCAGGACACTGAGACTAGGTCATGAATAACTGTTAAACCAGAATAGAGCTAATTAATTATTTGAAAAGAACTGCTTCACCTGTGAGCCTCTGTGCGAAGAGTAATTACAAACAAAGGGTGTTACAGAAATCCTGTAAACTGAGAGGTATTTTGGAGCTACAGTAGATGAAGGATGATGCACAATTTTCAGGGCAAGACTGAATAATGAAGGCATGTACAAAAAGCACGAAAAAGGAGTTACTGCCAGTTTTGTTGCCTTAACAATCATCATCTGGATTAGTAGCAATTGGTGTTCTCCATGATAGAAACATGATCATGCCAGTCAACAAAGAGCTTGCCCTGTGCTTTCAGCTTGGATTTTAATTGCTTTATCAGAATTTCCATTCCCTGAATCACTGCATGTGCTTTGCTTTCCTCTACTAATGGCTACTCTGCCAAGAGAGCATTGCTTTAGAAAGCCTATTTCTGGCATTAAGTTGGGAAAAGTCTTCAGTTATTCTTCTAATTATTAAAGACTTTCTAACATCAAAAGTTTGCCACAGTAAGTAGAAGTATTTATGATCACTGATCTACAGTGCTGCAGGTGTGCAGGCTGCATCTGAGCAACATGATGGAGTGGGACATTCCTTGTAGGGTGCCGAAACAGAGATCGTGTTGACTACAGTCCAAGGCAACACCAAATCAATCCCTCTGTCACTACTGGTAAAACTTAATTAGAACTACTCTTCTAATTACCACAGGAATTCACATAGGCGAGTAATAATGCAGAACTTAGCTCCAGCTGGCAAAGGTTTCCTCATAAGGAATCTGAACATTGACAATAACGATTTATCATGATAGAAATCTAGGGGGAAAAAAATCTGAAATGTAATTGCCAATCTGGTGAAAATGATCAAACAAATGACTTGGTGTTCCACATCACAGCAATGCAGGGAACATTAAAGGTTTCACTCACATTGCCGCAGTGTCCTGAGTTCCTCATTGCATACAGAGAAAAATTCGAGTCTCCTCTGAAAACCTGGAGAAAAAAACAAACATCGCCGAAGCCACATGATGTGACCTTCACCTCTGAGCACTCTGAGAAGTTGCAACTGTGTTTGCAGTCAGAATCTCTAAACTGTATAAAGGATTGCGCTGTGCTTAATCCCTTGCCTCTGGCCTCAATTCATCTATAGTGTAGAATTACTGACCATGGCATTGATTTTCCTCTATGGCTTTCTACTAGTGTGTCTTCAGACTCCCAGGCATGATACCAAATGGGATTCCGCTCTGCTCTGTTCTATCATTATGTTGTTGAAAGCAGTGAAATATAAGCACCAGCTTGAAGACATTCCATGGTGAAATAAATGCAGTAAATGACTTTGAAAACAGTGTGTTTAAGTTGGGCAGAAAAGCATTACAGTCACTTACATCCATTTAACATCTAATGGCCACACAAAACTAATGTAACAACACAGATTTAGCATGCATGGGGATTGTGTTAAACCTTGAAGCCTGGGTAATTTTTACCTGATAAGGCTCTCCAGAACTGCTTCTGGAGTTCTGAGGGAGGTCCGCCACACATTTCATATTTAAGCATGCATACTTAGCTAAAATCAGATTTCCAGGAAGTAAATACTTAACACATCTTCTGTCCAGCCTGCACCCAACTTTTAGTTCATACCATATATTTTCACAGTCAATCAGCATTTAATTTGCCATGACTCAATTAAGGAGCATGGAGCAGAAACCCTATAGGTGAAAACAAGCTTCCCTTCATTTTTCCTGCCATTGCTATTCCCCAAAATTACCTCTTGCCAAGCTGTTAACTACCAAGCAATTCAGTTCATTCTGAATGGCTTATTTAAGCTGCAAATGAAGCTGTCCTTAGATGTGGGGAAGAAAATTTCACCCACTCCAGTAATGTATCTGTAGCACCAGAAAGCATACCCATCACCAGGGGTTCACCATGAAAGGAAGGAAACTCAAAGTCCTTCCTGGAAATGAAATGACAAGGAAATGACTTCAGTTTATAGTATAAACTCAAAAACTCACAGAAATCTTGGTGTTTTAGGCCACTTCAGGTGGTCTTTTGTAATCTGCCTGCTATTAAACACAGCTTTTGCTCTAGGGAAAGATTTGGTCTAGAAGTGCATGTGTCCACCAGTAGCCAAAGGCAAGAGTGACGCTTACAGAACACTCTCTCTTCTCATAGTAAGTGCCAATGCTTAGGTAAAATGAGAACCTGTGAATTGGACTAAATATGAAGCTCATCAGCTGCCAAAAGTCAAGAAAATGCCAACAAAATTAATAATTTTACAGTTATGAATCATTTATGTTAAGGAAAAACACAAGGTTAAGAAAAAAGAGACATAAAAGCAGCTACCTTCAGTTATGGTGTAACTCCCTCCAGCTCCACTATCCACTCCTTGCCAAAGGCCAATAGCACTCATCTAGAAATGCAAGAATTATGAAATTAGCAATTCCTAGAAATACTCTGCCATCTTCCTAGCCAGTTGTTCAAGAACTTCCTGAGCTGAAGACTACATCTGAAATAATTCTCCCTAGCTCCTGACTGACCTGTCCCTCATAGGAATGTCTAATCCTTTCTTTGTCACTCTCAGTCCTTTGCCTTCACCTGTTAATGATAGGCATTGCACCAGTTGTACAACTATCCTTTCTTGTTTGTTTTGGAATTGCTTGATAATGTGAGCATAGAGCAAGACTCATGCTGTCAGAAGTGGTGAGTAATCTCTGCCTACCTGCTTTCTTGATTTCACAGCTCTAGAGACCTGTGTCATATCGCTGTTAGTCACCTTCTTTTCATAATAAAGACAACCACGCTACAACTATTAATGAGGTCAGGACTTTCCTTATTTATTTCTCTTATGACTTCAATGTATTTCCAACTGAAGGAAGATTTATAACATTATTATTTCTAAAAATAATATTGTTATTATTCAAAACAACAACAACAATATTATTATCCCACCCTACCCTGTTCCATGCAAGGTGATGCATCTATGCTACTTTCCCAGATCATAACTTGCATAACACTTATTTAATAATCTTTTTTCTTTAGATATGAGAACAGTAGCAGTATGGGTCTCTTTTCATCAGGACTTAGAAAAACTGACAAAGATAGTGCACAGTTCACGAGGCAAGTAGGTGTGCATGGTCACATTTTACAGCACAGCAGGAATTACAGAAGTGTCTGCTGCCAAGGAATTCTTCATGCAAAGCATCTGAGTGCACTGGTCTGCCTGATGGGCTGCAGGCATCAAAGAGCAAGCAGTCACACTGCATTTGGGAGAGAGGAGATTGCTAATTTTAACACCTAAATTATATAACAAAAGGAACAAGATCTCTGTACTATTTCCATATAGGTTTCCAATATTTACTTCAAGAGACACAGTAAAATACTGCCTCAAAGAGCTTTGCAACCCAGAGTTCCCTGACTTCTGGTAGAGCCAGCAAGATCTATGCAGCAAAATAGCCATCACGCCATGGGAAGTTGTCTGTCAACAATTAGTTTTTTTAATTTTTGGCTTTAGCCCACTATAATCTCTCAGAAGAAAGCCTGAGAGCTTTGTCATCTTTTCTTAATAGCTTTCTGCAAATTCATACATTGACTTTTATTACCTCGGCATTCCCCTCCTTCCTAATTTGATGCTACTTTATACTAAAAAGGTCAGCCTTTTACACAGATGGGCTAAAATCTCCCTGTCTGCTGTTGAAACCACAGTATTCCCTGGCCAGCAGATGTGATGGATGGCATGCTGATGTGCTACAAGATTCAGTCTCATGCCATCCTGCCAGCCTTTTGCACTCTGAACTTTTGAATAGCTATTTTCCTTGTTTTCTGGAAGATGGATGAGTATTAGAAACAATCACATCACAGCAGTGTCATATCAGGTCTCCTGCCTTTTCCTTTCCCTGCCTTATAAACAGCTATAAACACTTGGGGACAAATTTGTGAGCCATTTCAAACTCAAAGGATGTGAACTTTACAATCAGCTAAGAAAAGAACAGGGTAAGAAAATAAACAATTAGGTGCCTTCTCAACAAGCTCTTTCATTGTAAAATAACATCTATTTGCACCTTCTTTTGGATGTAATTACAGTATATTACACTGATTACATTTATGTACCTCACCAGTATTCCAGAGAATACTGGAATTCCTCTGCTAATGCTTCAAACCCTTCAAGAACTTGATCTGAACATCTTGGCGAAAAAACAATTCACAAATAAAGGTCGACCTGATGAGAGTTGCACTTAGGTTCTGCTAATCAAGCCTACTTTTTTAGTTAGGTATAGTCAAACCATCATTACTAAAAGTATTTCATTTGGGTTTCAAATATTATACGTGCAGATGCTTGGTTATGGATAGGAAGAGCCCAAGAGAGAGCTCCAGGGATCAGAGACCTGCTGCATTTTTTTTTGCAATGACTTTGGCGTGTGAACACCTTAGTCCATGCCACAGAAAAGAAGCACAAGCTAGAAGTCTGAATGTGATGAGAGATGCTGGAAATTTTATCCCTAGATTTAAGCTAATTGATTGCTTTATTCTGGCAGGGCTTCCTGCTCAGTCAATACAGCATGTCGTCAGGCTGGGGCTCAGAAGGACCTGGGCATGGTATTGATCCATATGCGGCTGCTCGTCTGCGCTGCTGCAGCCCAGAGGTGTAACAAACGGAATGCCTGTTCAGTCAGATCTCTGTTGAATCTGGTCCTGTGTCAGAGCAAATCATGCTAAACTTTTAAATAGCCAGTGGAGTTAATTATGAGGGAAATAATCGTGCCAGGGAAATCAAAATGAAGTCCTTTTGATTTTGTGCACAGTTCTTGTAAGAACTAGAGAGAAAAATGCTGTGCCTGTGCTGCCAGGGTTAAGTGGCTTTCCTAAGGGTTTTGACACTTAGTAGTCTGACAAATGCCTTACAGTTCTTCAGGATACACAAGGCTCTATGGAAATAAAATAGCGGCCGTGTAATTGGCAAGCACGTTACAGGCTTCTGATAAGCACACCAGGAATGTGCTGTGCTCTGTAAGCACTGGAACATGCTGATGTATGATCAGAGCACGCAGGATTTAGTGTATATGTTTAATGTGCCTTTACAGGTAATTTACAATTGTGTTCTCATATATGCTCATAGAATCATAGAATGGCCTGGGTTGAAAAGGACCATAATGACCATCCAGCTTCAAGGCTCCTGCTATATGCAGGGCCACCAACCACCAGACCAGGATGCCCAGAGCCACATCCAGCCTGGCCTTGAATGCTTCCAGGGATGGGGCATCCACAACCTCCTTGGGCAACCTGTTCCAGTGCGTCACCACCCTCTGTGTGAAAAACTTCCTCCTAGTATCTAACCTGAACTTCCTGTCTCAATTTAAAACCATTCCCCCTTGTCCTATCACTGTCCACCCTTGTAAACAGGTGTTGGGCCTCCTATTAGTTAACATTAATTGAAGTTAAACTGTTTCAGTATATCTGAACCCTTACACGCACAGTAGAAACACATCAGGACCATTTAAACTTAAAATGTATTTTTTACAGTGAATATTACAGAAAGATGTGATAATGTGCAGTATGGACAGTGAAGCAAAAAAAAATTGTGTGGCTGTTCTAGGGAGATTACAACATAAACAAGCAATACACAATAGCAACATAACCGAGGTTATTTACAGATGCATGCTATACCAGACGTAGTGATGAGACAGTGATAAAACAATTTCACAGTTCCATGTACTGGATAAAGTTGTTTATATTTTTTCCATTTTCAAAGGAAAGATTTCCTCTCTCTTTTTGAGAGTGTATTCACTGGATTAGTACGTACCGATCCACTTCTTTTAAATTCACCAGAATTACATAATTGCATTAGATCAGACAGCAATTTCTTCTGGCCAGAGCGCCTCCTGTTTTTACACCTGTTTTTCCTGGAGGATGGAAATTCTGAAATTCACAAATCTGCGGGGAAAAAAAAGAAACCTCATTCCAGGTCCCGGGGCTGCTGCGTCCCTATTTGTATGTTTCTATGTTTTATTTTATTTTAACGTTTATTCATAGAGCTGCTCCTCTGACAACCTGTAATTTCACTGAGTCCAGTACTGCTAAATAGGAACATTCAAAACATGAGGAAAGGTGCCTAACATCACGAGGTTGGCTTAAAAATATGAGTCCTTCAAGTATTTTGGGTTTGGGATTTTTTCATATTCCCTCTTGAACTTACAGCCTTTGGGATTTATATTCTTAAGATTTCTCTGGCAACGTTTTATTTTTCTAAATGAAAACAGAGACTCCCAGCTAATTATACAGGGACAGGAATCCAGAAGACTTGCAATAGAAATGCAGGTATGGGGTTTTTTTAAAAGACACCAATTATAATGATTGGATCATTTCTGAGAGCTGCAAAGCAGGAGGGAAAAAAACAAACAAACAAACAAACAAAAAAAAACACATTGAGAAAAAAAGCAATAGGGCATAAAAGACTGATGGTGAGAAATGTATAAGATGTCTCTTTGAATATTCTGAATTGCTGATTCATGTCAGTAATGACAGAGTCATTGATGGAATCTCCAGATTTTTGGCACTGCAGGCAGTGAGAAGTGTTTTCATAAGATTTTGTCATGTTTTGCTAGATATTCTTCTTGTTATTCAAGGGAGCAGGTCCAGCCTCTTTTCAATGTAAGCTGGGTAAAGGATCCACTTGTGGGGTGTTTTTGTGAATCTCTGTGAGAAGCAGCTGCGTTCAGCTACTGGGAGATATTTCCATTTCCTACAGGCAAGATGGCACATTAGTTCAGGCAGCGTTGAGTGATCCTTGCTAAGAAAAGTTTCTCGTGACAAATAAAAATGAAAGCATGAACTTTTTTAAAAGACATGACACCATTCTTCATGTTGTAGAAATAGTTCTCTTTTGGGTGTCTTTTTTAGCATTTGTTTAGTCCTGGATTATTTTTATGCTAAGAAACCACAGAGGGCTATGTGAAATCTGTTGCATTCATGGTGTCTGGTCTAAAAACATTTATCTAAAAATACCACAGGACTGTGGGTTACAGTAGGCGAGTTTCAGAGCTGCTTAAAGTTAAATAAACATTTTGCATTTATTTTCTAAAATTATGTAACAAACCAAACTGTACCAACTTGAAGCTGTGGGCAATTAAAATCAACCTTTGTATACACCTTGGAACAGCATGGGCTGTAATTATGAGAGTGTTTATTTTGTATGGTGCTGGAACCTGATTGTATTTAATTCCATGTAATATTTAGATCTAGACACTGGGTTTCTGCCAGCTCAGGTGGGTGTGATGCAAGTACCAGGGACAGCATCAGTAGCAGAGCCACAGCCAAAGAGGACAGCCCTGATCTCAAGAGCCTCTCTCTTGGGCTGGCTGTGAGTTTCCTCAGCAAGCAGTCCAAACCCAATGTGCACACATTACCCCAAGCTGCCTCAGCAGCAGTTGTAGCTACTTTGGTCCTTCCCCACATTCCTCTTTGCACAGCCCATGTCTGCAGAACTCACTGCTCCTAAATGCACGCTCAGGCAGTTTTTATAATGTAATATTGAAAGGCGTCTGTTTGTAGCAGGAGCTCCCAAAGGATAGGCAGTAGTTCAGCGATGCTCATTCGGACACACTCAGCACATGGTACAGAAGCAAACAGAATGTCAGCACCTGTTTTTTGCTATGGATGGGGAAAGGGGCAATAAGACTTGCTCTTAACTTTTTGGAAAGACCTAATAGCATCAGAATGGCAAATCAGACACACAGTTGAAAGGTACTTGCTTCACCTGCTTCTTCTGTCTGCACGTGCCTCTTTCATGTCCTCCTTTCTTTCGTGTGCTGCAGCCAGCCACCTCCGCTGACATTTTGTGGAATATTTCACTTCAAAGGCCATCTTTGCAATATTCAAGAGAAAACTGATTATTACAATCTATTTTTTGGCAGTGGTAAGAACGTCATCATAAGGAAACCAGAAACTTATGGGGTGACCAAGAACTGAAAGGATTAAAGGAAATTCTGAAGTCCATAAACCTGTAAGAAAAACAATCTTCTCAGGAGCTCTGAGGTTATTTACAGTGATGCTTTCCCAGACTTACTGCCAATTTCTCCGATAAAGGCTGAAGGATGATTTTTGTATCTTCTTTTCCAAATGGCTTTACTCTAGCAATTCTCTTGCCAGTTTCACCCAGCTCCTCTCTATTAGAAACAGAAACTTCTAAACTGCTTATAAGGTCACAACCTGTCTGAGTAATGATCTACATCTCTTTTTGTTTTTAATTCATTCTCACTTTATTTCTATTTGAATTAATTTCAGCTCCCGAGTACTGTTCTCTAGGAGACTGATTCTACCTCCTGACCTTTATCCCGGCCTTATTCCCTAGATTTAGCATTATTCATGTTCTCTGTAGGGATGCAATGACCTCTTACAACTCCGTAGGGTTTTCTGACTTCTTTTCTCAGACCACCAACTCACTTCAGTTTAACTGCAGGGGAATACTGCACTTCCTATTTGCCCTTTAAGTACATCAGATTATTTTCATGGCTTCTTCTCAAATAACACAAGAAAGCATTTTCCAATTATTATTAAAACAAGCATGCTTTTACAGAAAATGAGAGGAGTTAAAAATGAGACACTGGAACATATTAAAACTACAAGCGCACACACAAATGCACGTATATTTCTTGTTACACACGTGGTATATACACTACAAATTGAGTATTTTGTGGTATTATCCTCAACAATTTTGTTTGTGAAGATATTGCAGTGTAGGTGGTATAAAAAAGTAACTATGGCAAAAGGACTGGAGGAATAAGGGTGAATCAACTAACAAACAAAAATAAACCAGCCAACAGAACAAAGAAGTCTATTCCATTTTTGTTTAGCTTCCCACTGTTTCTTTTCAAAGCACAGGCTCTGCTCCAGCTTCATGAGCATTTCCAAAACTCTGAACCCAGTATCATCAGCATAATGTGAAATGGCCCACTATATGAGCTGCTCCAGGACAACAGTGCATCCTAACTACAAGGCTAATTACTGCAGGGTAGCAGCATGCAACAGGGGTTTGATATCCTCATTTCTAAATGGGTGAGGCTTATCTGCTAACAGCTGTTGACTTTATGTTAGCATTACTGCGAGCCTGTGCATGAGACACATGCCTAGGAATCTGTTTGACTTAGAGTCTCTGTTTGTTCATCTAGGGCTGCAGGGCAGCCCCAGCCAACCCCACAATGCATCCATTGGTACTGGCCTGGAGGTCAGTGCTTGGCACACCTAACGTGGTGAGGTAGGCTGGAGTTGGCTTCAGTGCTTCCTCACTATCTGCTTTCAGGCTCAACCTATTGCATTATAGAACCATACAATGGCTCGGGTAGGAAGACACCTTAAAGATCATCTAGCACTAAGCCCCAGTTCCAACCTCATTATGAGAATGCATCATTTGCTCTGACACTACATCAAAACTCCACCTGATCCTTGTTGTCTTGTACACATTTCTTGTCAGGCTTCTTCATGGCAGAAAAAAAAGATGAACTGTTAGCCCCTAAAACAAGTGCTACTTTAAAACGTGCCAAAACCAGGTCTGCATTTGTCCTTCTGCATTTGTTATTTCTGTTTGAGTTAGTGCCATCAACCCCTTTTCTAAGAACGTCTGATACTTGAAGATTCAAGAATAGCTCCTCATGGTCAGAAATGTTGGTGTAAAAAGATAACACAAATGGGAAGAACTCTTCATCCATCCCCTCCACCTTCTGTAGGCCTAAGGGAAGGTGTGGCAGAGTCCCTGCAAAAGATCTAATGGGCCCATGTGTAGAGCACCAACAGCATTGCCTTGTAGTAGTCTTTGAATGCCTTGGCCGTTGTTGTCCTCATTATGACACTGAAGCACTGAATATTTGAGTTTTCCTTGCTGAAAGCTTTTTGAATTTTTCATGTGTGATGCTATAACTGTCTTTTTAACCAAAAGAAACCTTTTGATAAAAGGCGTTAAAGCCCAGAAGAAACCAGCAGCAAGCACAGGCTTCATTCAGGCGCAGGAAGCAGCTGGTAGCCAGCTTTTGCTGAGAGCTGCCAAGCGAAGGTTGATTGCTGTGCCTGGCAGCCAGGATCCCGTGCCTGACCTTGCCAAGCAGAGAGCGATGGGGCAAGGGCATTTCCATCAGGACGGTGCTGAAACCCCACTGTAAACTGACAATCCAACCATACAAAGCAGTCCAGGTTTGAGTGCTTCTGTTTAATTTCAGAGGCAAATTAGAGCCCTGCTGGAGCCCATCTGAACTTCCAAAAAGTTGAAAGGCGTTTCAGTACGGTGCTCATTTTCTTTCCAATAGGGATCTAGCTATTCATCTTCTCTATTACCTTACCAACTGCGTGGACTTCCACACAAAGGGAAATGATGGAGAATCATGTTACCCCTTACGGCTGCCTGGTACAACAGAATCTACTGGACACTGCAGGCATTAGAAAGGTCATACTTACTGGGAAGCCAGCTGTAATTAACTCTTTTATGTTAGTCAGTAACAATTCAGTTTGCAGAGGGGTGATTTAAACGCATTAGGCCTTTTTCTCCCCTGCACAATGTACAATTTTCATGCCATTTTCAATGCATTATCTGTTTTTCTGTATTCTGCATTCCCTCGTATTTCACTGAACAAAAAAAGTTTGACACACTTGCCTCAGCTGAATTTAGAACATTGTGGAAATCCAACCAAGCTGCCTTGGGATTGGAAGACTGATTAGTTTTTTAGCTTGGCAAGTAAGATCCAATTCTTTCCCTGGCCTGCCAGAAATCATTCCCAGGGAAGAAAAGTGAGCAAAATGTGGTTATTCTGGTAAGGCTGCCACAATGCCCTGAATGGTAGGATCTGGCCAACAAACAGGAAGGATAGCAAAGATGCTGCAAAGGAATCTTTCCAGAGGCCACATGAGTTAATTTTACACCACCCTAACCTTTTGCTGGGGACATGGAACATAACAGAATCCTAGAGAGAGAATAAGTCACATTCCTTAAAAAGGCCAAATAACTCAGTACAAAATTATCCCTTGGTTTTTACTTGCTCTGTTGTTGACCAAATTTTCCACAGATGCTTCTGTCTGTCTGTATATATATCTTGGTATAAATGACCTTTGCAAAAGGCTAAGATCATGTACATTTGTACATGAATCATCTCAGAGACATGTCATCCCCTACCACTAGGGCCATGTGGGGCTGCATTGTACACTTACATCACTTGTATTGAATATCATGCTTAATGGAATGTTGTGCAAGGCTCAGGCACATGCAACAAAACAGTCATTTGTGTCACCATGTCAGGTTACACAAGCTCTTCTTTTCAAGCAGAACTAATCCCATATAATATACATTTATACTAAATTGCACAGATCCCACCAACTATGTAGAAAAAGTTGTGTATACAGTCATGAGCAGGAATTTCATAAATTCACAGCATGTACTGCCATCTGTTAAGATTTACCCATGGTTTCTACTGACAGTCAACCTTTATTTTCAGAAATACAACTTTCTAGGCAGAAATTGCTGTTTCTAAGGTCAGGACTGAGTAAATCTGAACTAAGTGCAATTAAAATTCTTCTGCTAAAGAAATAAAAGCTCAATGAGATTTTGAAAAACAACAACAACAACAGGCTGTAAAAGTAACAAAAGTAGGTTATTTTTATTTAAAGAATAAATCATTCTGTTTATAAGAGGAGATGCATGTCAGGTTTTGTTTTCTCCAGCAATCATGTCTCTGCTTGCAAAGCAGTAACGACTGCAATTACTAAAACCCCCATGTCCAAAATCTGACAAACTTCTCATCTCTAAATAGAATTTTTCTCAGAGGTTTTCCAATTCGGACCCAGGCTATGATGCAAAAAAGACCAGAACATTCACTTAACATTGAGGAGAATGTTAATATCTTGAAAGGTTAAAAAAAAAAAAAAAAAAAAAAAAAAAAAAGAGAGAGAGAGAGAGATGTATGTCACAGAAAATAATATATTAGTAGGAATATACAAGTAAGTAATTTAAAAAGGAACATCATTTTTCTTCATGATATATAAATGAATATTATTCCCCTTTGCTCCTGACATTTTGTATAACACACACTGTCTAGAGTCTTGGAATCAAAATAGAGAAAACAAACCTAAAACCCCAAGACAATCCTACCTAGTATAACTCATTAAAACAACCGCTGGCTTCTAAATAAGAACCTGTTTCCTTTATTTCAATAGTTTGCTTTCTTCTGGAGTTCAGCTCCATGTCCCCTCTTTGAAACCGTCTTCTCCTACTGAAAAGAATGTTTTTCTTTAGCAAACGATCTATGATTAGAAGTGAACTAAGTATTTTCCCAAACAACAATAAACATTTTTTCTTCAACCAGGTTCCATAGATATGTTTAGGAGAGTCACTTTAGCTTCACTGAATGTCAAAACTAGAATATGATGAGGAGCAATATTAATTTAGCTTTTAGAGATCAATTTCTAATGCTACCAACAAACTTTTCAAAGGAAGGTTAATTGAATTATTTCTTATGATCCTCAGAGCAGTTGTATCTGGAAGAACTGGTCTGGCTATAGAGATGGATCTAACAAGGAAAACAAATTCCTCTAATCTAGTTACTAAGGGGTAAAATAGAAGAAAAACATTGGCAAATTATGTGATGTTCTCTCTACTGTAGTCTCCTTTTCTGTCAAGGACCAAAGGGCAGTGTAAATTACACTAGCCACATGCTTCCTGTTAAAATTTAGGATAAAATTTAGGATAATTACATGATGATGTGAATTCTTAGAGAAAAAAAAAGTAAGACTCCTGGAAATTTAACATCATCTGTTTCTGTGTGAAAGGATTTAGGCTGTTTTATCTAAGCTTCCTGTTTTCAATGCCCAGCTTTGGTAACACAAAGCAGAAAAAAAACATTCATTTAAGCTGCTTGCACAGCATAGACAAACACTTTAGAAGTAATCAGGATCAATTTGCAAACAATTTGCCTCTCTAAATGGTTCTTTCACTTTTAACAAATTATCTACAATGTACAGATCAATTAGCGTTTCCAGTTGTGTGGCTTTTCAAAGGTCTTAAAAACTGCAAAACTGCTTTTTCTAAAAGGGAAATCATAGGTTAGGATGTCTGTAGTCTAAGATAAAATATTTTAATAAGGGCTATAAATAATCCAATTTTACGTTTTCCACAGGAGACGGAACTTCCAAAATCAGCGACAGCCTCTGAAATAGAAATTCCTTCACAGCCTTCACCTGGTACCAGAGGTGCTGCTGCAATCATTTCAGGGACTAAAAAGTGGAACACTTTCTGTTTGCCACAGCACACTGAGCACATTTAGGGTTTCATGGAGAACTTATGAATTGTAGTGCTTAAACTCTCATATCAGACGCCTCTGAAAAGGAAGGAAAGGTTCAATCTGATCAATACCTTTTGTGTGTATAGTATGGCTCACAGTGTTGTGTCTGATTGCATGGAGACAGCATTTGGCGTAAAGAGCCTTTGCAGAATATCTCTGCCAGAACTGCTCTTTAACCAGAAGGAAACAAATCAAATTAGGAAAGGCTTCTGATACTGACTTTGAAAAAATGCTTGTAAACTGGATTGACTAAAACAGTTTCTGCATGGGAAATCCCAGCTGAGGAGAGCAACAGCTCTTCTGTACAAACGTTCACCTATAAACACACAGATGAAAACAGTACCACAGACTCTAATGTAGAGGGAAAGTGAATTATTCAGGCTTTGGATCCTCCAGCAGAGGCCAGGTTGAGGAGGATGATAGCTCACAAAGCGATGAGAGGATTATCAGGATGAGTATATGCACAGTGGGAAGCTGGTTAAAATAATTTTAGAATTCAAATATATTTTCAGAAGTTAACTTCCTCTTTTTTTTTTTTTTTTTTGTTGTTGTTAGAATGTTAATGCTGTATCTGTGCTATTAAGTTGTATTTTATTTGTCTACCCGCACCTACAAAGTTTATGCAGGCTTCTTAGGTAAAACAGGATAGAAAATGAGTATAGAAAAATGACTATGCTAGCTTGGTACAGTTCTAAAAAGAAAACTTTGCACTGCATGCATATATACTCAAACATACCAGAGTTTTTCATTTTACGACTTTCTTTGCATAAGGTCTATCTGAAATAGCATATGAAAATGAAGGGTCACAAGACCTTCTTCCATGGAATATGCAGGCAGAAGTATGCAAAACAAGGAAGTAGTAGCTTCCCGTAGCTGGGGTAGGAGAGAGGGCAGCAGCACTGTGGGTTTTCATGTAAGAGTCCAGAGGGTCACTGACTTAGGAACTGACTGTACCATCTCAACTAACAGAACCATGTTCACAGGAAGCCCAACCAGATTTGCAATTCAAAGAAGCTCTCTCACTTTGAGGCACTTACAAGAAGAGGATGTCACTACTCTGCTTGTGTGTAATCTGGGGTGGATGTGGGCTGGTTTGTACTAGGACCTTCTTTTACCAATAGTCGCTTACTCCCACAAAATAGCTGCTAATAGAATCCTTGATGGCTACTAAGGTGACATAAGTAGGCTTCAGAAATTTGAAAACTCTTCATTAATACTTCTGTCAGGCTATGAAAACACAGTCATTAAAGCATGGCTAGGAAATATTTTCCTCAATGGGAACCAAACAGGATTTTCAAGTAACTCTCACCAACCACAAGGCTACATCTCAGCTGGTTTTCCCCATTTCTTGCAGTACTTACCCCCAGGATGCCCTGCAGTTCCCCATGTCACACTGTGATCTGGAATGGTCTGCATCTGTGCTTTGCCCTTTCACCCCAGCCTCCTGTTCCAAGAATGGTGTAGAGACAAGAAAGGAAGCCAGAAAAGGAAGTAGAAATCAAGAGTTATCAGCAGCAGCTGAAGGAACTGAAGCTGTTTATTCTGGAGAAAGAAGGCTGAATGGAGATCTCATCATTCTCTACAACTATTTGAAAGGAGGTCTCAGTGAGAATGTCGGTATCTTTTCTAAGCTGATGAGTTACAGAACTAAAGGAGAGAGCCTCAAGTTGCACCAGGAAAGGTTTAGATTACACATCAAGAAGGATTTCCTCAAGCATTTGGACAAGGTGTCTGGGAAAGCAGTAGAGCTCCCACCCCTGGAGCTATGCAAGAGCCACGTGGGTGTGACAGTAAGAGACAAGGCTTGGTGACTGGACTCTGTTAGTCAAGTTAATAGTTGGATTTGGTAATACTGAAGACCTTTTCCAACCTAGGTGCTTCTGTGAATGCAGCCAGCACAGAACACTAGCCTTTACTTCCCACCAGTATGATCCCTGGGGCTTCACCACTGAATGGAAACCTTCCGCATCACATAGCAAGCACACCCATCCCATCACCACAGAACACTCCAACACTGCTGATATTACTGTTGTCTCCTCCATGCACACACATGATACACTCAGTATTCCAGCAGTTCCTTTCTTGTTTAACAGAACTCACTCACCTTTCCTCATTTATTTGCTTATTGCTGTTTTCTATCTGAGTTTCACAGCAGAATGGAGGATCAGGCTAGACATAACTAATGCATGAATCATGCATGTCTTTCAAAATGGCTGACAAAACTCAGTCCATAACAATTCCGCACTGCAGAAGGTACTATTAAATGTATTAGATGTTTATAGTATGTACAGATGTTAGCAACATCTGAAATTACACACTCTTGATTGCAAGATAATTTCTGTTGAGCAAACATTGAATAGGGTTGCAATATATTGCCCCTCTAAACCTACTTGTAAGGAAAGTAAGGACATCTGTTTGAATAAATTGCACTTTTCTCTAACCTTGTCTCTACTGCAAGAGAAGTTAAGCTTGTTGGACATTAATGCCTCTCAAACATGAACACAGCTCATGAGACAGAAGTAAATTTGGTGTCACGGAGATTATGTTTAGCTTTGCAAATCTGGTATTAATTCATTCTTACAACTAATCACAGGGTGACATAGTTTTGTTTTCTGATGATGCTTGATCTCTTATTAACATATACAGTAACATTATGAGTTGTTGCCTGAAGCTAAAATGTTGCCTTGGTAACACCAATTGAAATACAGATGCCCTCTAGGCCAGAAAAAAACTGAAACTCTTAATAGCGCAGCATCCTGCAGATTTAAGTTTTGCTGTTAAACGTTAACACATACAGTTCAAAGCAAAGAATAATAGTCACTGACCTCTCCATTCAGGCATTCATTTTTAACATCTATGTGTCAGAAAGATTCAAATTGCTAGCAGAAACCTTAACATGAAAAAAAAGAATATATGAAATAAACATGAAAGATGAGATCAAATAGAAACAAAAAATAAAAGAGCAATACCCATCTCGGTGCTATTTCTGTATTTATAGTTCAAAGAAGACTAAAACACACAGCTTCTGTACCTATGGCAAAGAATGCTTTCTGTTAGTGACCTCTGCTGTGAACACTACTCTGTTCTGTACCACATGCCTATATGGTGATGTACAGCCCTATCCTTGATTGTTCTTGATTAATGCACAGTATTCAATGGCCATATTTACCAGTACTCTAAAGTACAAAGCAAAGCAACTGGAGGCAATCAAGAGGCATAACCAGTGCACACAGTATGTATCAGCCTGTTCTCCCTAGAGCCACTTTATAGTGGACTGAAAATAAAACAAGAAAGTAATCCATTGTGGTCAAGGCTTATTCCACCCTATGATATTTGGGGAGCTCATGTGGGTAGATAGAGAGATACTGATACTACTTAACACCGGTCATAGAATTCTTTCAGCATCCTTTCAGCATCTGATATTTAATCTTTCTGTTTTATTCTGGGAGTTAATTAGGTCAATATTCAGCTGGAGAGTTTGGGGTGTCTCTGGGATGTTGTTTGCCTTTCACTTTCATTAGCATGTAATGGATAACACCAAGTGGCCCTTGGCATCGGTGTGAAATCCAAATCTGCATATGATGCAGGACATACCTTTTCATATTTTTGCATGCTACCTCTGCATATTTCCTTGCATCATGTCACAAAGATCCAGACTGTGTGCTGCTGTGCATGAGAGCACTTCCTACTGTGTGGCCTTTATGTATGACATTGGACGCACTACTGAACTGCAAACAATAAAAGCAATGCCTTTACACACACACTATCACAACCATCCTGTTTGCACCAGTTGTGCTTCAGCCTTTTTCTTTTTTTTTCTTTTTTTTATCTCAGTGAATTATATAGTTGTCCTTACGTGCGTGTAGAGGAGTATATTCATTTCTGCACAGTCCATCTTGGACCAAATACACGGTGACCCAAATACACAAATTTACACCATGACAATATGATACAAAATCTTAGAAAGCATTCACTCAATGCGTAAGAAAGATTTTCATTTAATCTACATTTGGAGGGAAGGAGAGACATAGTGTGCCTCTTCCATAAACTAAACTAAATTGCTGCTCATTGACCCAAGTTACTCGGGGCACAATTCATTCTAACACAGCATTATTAAATTTGGGGAATGCAGCTACAGTGAAGTCAGGAGTAAAATAAACAGTGTTCAGATGCTATGCTGCAGATACACATTTCAGGTGCTGTCTTTGATGAATGATGTGCAACGAAAACAGTGTTTAGCTTGCTCCAAGAAAGCATCTTAAAAAACACTTCTGTCTAATTACAGTAGCTCAAAAACCTTCAAACTAGAAAGCTCATCAACATTTGAAGCATTCATTACACCACAAGTGCATATTTCCTGATATTACTACAAAACCTAATGCTCTTGGAAAAGTGATGGCTCAGGTTGTTTTTAATGAGCGAGAGACCCTTCACTTCTTGATCACTGGTCTGAATTCTGTCTAATCTGAAAGAAGCAAAGAACTGTCAGTGGCTGGTGGTGTTTACAAGTTGAGAACTAGTCTTGATTCAGACTGCAGCAGAAGCATCTCAGTTTAAAAACATTTTCTTACCTTACTTGCCCCCATATTCACAACAGTTTCAGATATGCCTTGGTCAGCAGTACATTGAAAACTATATACTCTACTAAAAGACAACACACACAAAACATCAGTGGTGAATCACATTCATCCTGGCTTGCTGAGTTGACCTTATAAGCTCACTGGGTAGACAAATGATTTCCAATAGATCTACTTTCACCAGGTCAGATTATGAACACTTACTTCTTCCCAGGGATACTACTGCGTGCAGAGAATAAACATTCTTCTTTATGAATTTGAGTATTAACAAGTTATGGAATTTGCTTCAAGGACTGTGCTGCTTGTTTCTGGAAAACATGATGGCATTTCCTCCTCATTACCTCACTTTCTTGCAATGAAGATTTTTCTTAGCTCTCTTCTAAAACGAGTTTGAGGTAGAACAGATTACACAGTCTGTGTTCTCACAACTCAGGTGTCCTGTGGTTATCTAAGCTAGAGATTGAGAGGAGACCAAAATTTCCATACGCCAGGGCTGCCACCTAGTAGAACTAACTGTACCAAAGAGTGGAGAACTGAATGAATGTTTAAGTCTCATCCTAATAGAAAGCTGGGATGTGTCTATATGGGATATACCAGCTATATACACCTCTAGTCCCCAGAAATATATGGCAAGTGATTTTTGGAGTCTTTTTCTGTTAATCAGAAAGTATAGAAGGAAATTCTAACTCCACTTGAGATTGCAATGAACATCCCATTGACTTAAATAAGGATAGCACATTACTTTGGTAACAGCGTAGTTCAGCTTCTCACTTCTTCTGAAAGTTCTTTTGGTTTGTCTCTGATCTACAACGAGGCCACAGTTTGCACCGCCCACATCTCTGCAGTCCCCAGATCAAAATATTTTGCTTCTGTTTTCTGACATTATCTTACTGTAGTTAAGTCTAGCAGCTGCCTGCTCAGAGAGACAGAATGGGAATAAGTGTGATAGAATGTAAAACATTGCTAAGTCTATATGAGAACTTTGGTGATATTTACTGCTTCTCATTTTTCCTTAATTACAGGATCAATTGAGAAAATCATACCTCACCTAATTTTCCTGGCCCTCCATTTGCCTTATGCAACTGGTTACAAAAATCAACTCATCAGCTATCTGTGATTCAATATCAAAACTAATTCCAAAGGGATCTTTTCAGAGATTAGTATTAAAGAGCAGTTTTAATTAATTTGTTGTGGGATGGAGATTGTGGTACCACTTCCTTGGGTACAGTTCATGAGAAAAAAAATAGAAAGTCAGGTGTGTTTATAAGCTTCCTAGCATTTAAAAATGGTATTTAATTAGCTAGCTGTCATTGTTATGTCTGTATAAGTGTAATGTATGTCTAGACAGGACATGAACTTCAGCAGTAGATCATGACCACATATATATAGCTTAATAGCGTGCTGTCTGGCACAGATCTGGTCCATACTAAATAGTCTTCTACCAAAAAATACCGCAGTATGTAGCAGCAGCAACACAGGATTAATTTCCTGTAAGTTACGAGAACACACTATACAAGGAGACCTTAGTCACATACATATCAGCTCTGAAATGCCTCTGTCAAAGTAAAGACCCTGGCATTAAAATGTTTAGTAGTGTAAAGAGATACAAGTTCATATGTATGCATTGTGGTATGGAACAGGAAAACAACATATGAAATAAATCTTCCATCTCCCATAAAATCGATGTTGTGTATTGGAAGGAGGGGCAAATATTCTATAGAAATAACATTGAATGAGTAAACCTTTGTTCTTTCAGACTATTTAGAAAATAGTCTCACTAAACATGTAATAAGAATTGTAGAAACCAGCTCTGCAGAAACTAAATAGTGCATGAAGCAGTGTGGATGTTCACCCAGCCAGGAAACATTATTCCAAACATAGATGTCTTTTCATATTTAAAGATTTCTTATAAGCAATTATTTGTAGCTTCAACAGTAATGACAGAGCTGTCTCTGCTGGATCATCAAACAATACATTTCTAAAGTCTCAACCAAAAAGACCTAAAAACTGGGGTATGCACATCATCCTCAATCATTACAAGGCAGATGTGAAGTACCACAGTGAAAAATGCAGGTATCCTCTGGTTTAACTACGAGATGGCCAAAATTTGGCACTCACTGTGTTATCCCGAGGTGAGGAACAAATCTCCCACCTTCCTGCCTCATGTCCACAAAGCCAAGCTGTCTAAGCAGGTTATCTTCAGGACTTTCTCCAGGCTGAGCTGTTTTGCCTGATCTCTGAAGAAAAAAATATGCCATTTATTCTGGAATTACAATTTGTTTTTGAGAGAGAGATTCTGGTTGTAAGACAGGCATTATATCAGGGACAGAACTACTGTTACTCAAAATATGTCTAAAGCACGCAATGGACAGGGTTTTTATGTAGGTTTTTTTTGTTTTGTTTTTGTTATTGTTGTTGCTTTTAATGCTAGTATATTTAAGAGGTTGTATTTTTCCTATCTAAATTAGCTGTGCTTTCAAAAGCACAAACACTCCTCGATTGGACAGTAGACATTCTTGTAAGAAACTCCAAATTGTTTCCTTCGCCCACTCCTCATTTTAGATCATCTTTCTCACGGGAACAGCTTCCCTCCTCCTCACTCACCTCCTCCTCCAGAAGAATTCTGACATCTGTTCCTCTACCTCTCTAGCAGCCACTCTCCCCCCATCATTTGCCTTTTATTTTATGGTGCCCACTTGTGCACTTCAGCTCCATGATCCTCGGGGTATGAGTAGTTCTGTATGTTGCACTTCTAGGCCTTTGTAAAATATCTTAAATGCTATAGACATTTACAGCGCAATATAAATGATAATGCAGTTAGACTGGGAAGGCAATTCCCTAGTTAACACCTCCCACATGTGGTGATTAAGTACTAGGCTCACAAGCATACAGCAAAGCCGGCAAAGATACATTTCTAGGAAGAGACTGCAAATTCCTAACTCCAGATGGTCTGCAGTTGGTGAATAATTACATGGATTGTTTAGTGCTTCACTAATCAATCATGACAGCAACAAGGAGAGAAAGCATGTCTGGGTAAAGGAAAATGTCCTTTGGAGAAACACCAAGTAATCATTTTGTGCATTTGATCTGCTCAAACACCATCTTTTTTTTTTTTTTTCCTTCTCCCCCCCCTTTTCTTTTTCTGGTCTAACGTTGTTCTTAGTTGCTTAGGAATAAACACAGGAAGAAGAAAAAAAAAAAGAGTTGTTTGTTTGTTTTTCTACCAAATACACAAGAAGAGGCAGAACGGCAACAGCATGACTGCAAAGCTGCACTATTTTTCATAGACTAAAAAAATTGTAAGTGGGCAGAGAATTAACCTCCAGCATTGGGTCCTGGAGACAACGAACCCTCTCCAATAACTTCTGTCATATAAGCACAAACCCTGCAGCTTGAAATGTACAAAACAAAGACTAGGAAGAGAATCACAATCTCCAAATCTTTTCCTTGCAGCATGAAAGCACAGTTTGCACTCAAGAAAAATAATGGTACTAATCTAAACAATACCATCAGCAATTCATATGGGGTCAGTTTTACAAGCATACAAAGGATGGTCCAATATTACCTTGATTCCAACACTGACAAAGTCAATTTGATCTCTCCATGCTTCAAAAGGAAGGAAATGATGTAATGAAATGCACGCAAGACAGAAATGGTTCCTGGAGATACTTCAGTGACTAGAAGTAAGACAGGTGTTTTGGAGGATTTATTTTTAAACGACAACCAAAAAGGAAAAAAAGCCTAAAAGTCCACTTAACTTATAGAATTGGTTACTCTCCGCAGAGACATTTTTGTGGTTACTTGCACATGTGTACAGTATTTTATAAATAAGTATTTGCAAATGGTCCATTAGACAGCGTACATTTTCTTCTACAGTAATGCCTTGAAGAGAAGTACTGCATGGTAGCAAACACAATAATATGGAATGGGTGTGATAAACTGCACAGCCATTGTTCAAAGTTTGGACATCAGAGAAGCAACGTGCTGTATTTCAATTTGCCTAGATTTTCCATCAAATAAGCCAAACCTGTTTTTCAATTACTGTAGGTATGACTCAGAAAAAGTACAAGTGGGCAATATGGAAGACTGTGAAAGCAGTGAGGTAAAAAACAAAAACAAAAACAGAATAATTGGATTTCAGATATCTAAAATCACAGATCTTTCTGCAGTAAAGTTAACTAATGTTTGACTCCCAGTGCTACTTAATTAATCATGTAGCACAGAATAAAACTGATCTTTTGGAGGCCAGTTACTGAAGGGTGGATGCTGCATACTGTTGGCATTAATAACTCCTTATAGTATCAACCCAGGTAATTTGCAATTAGATCTATATAAATGATGTGACAACACTGCTGGTGACAGTGCTTCTGCTGATGTTGTAGAAGATACATCTGGAACATAGGCTAAGCTAAAAAAGTGTTGATCCATGTCCATTGGGAAGAAAATCAGGTGAAGAATAAGCTTTTATTTTCCTTTCTTTTCTTCATTACCTTAGACTTAAAATGTCTTATTAAAAAAAAAAAAAAAAAAAAAGAAGCAAACTTTGAACAATCACTAAACTTTGATTGTCCCAAAAGACAAAAATGGCAATAAGTTGTTTTTCTATATCCATTGGCTTACAAAACACTATATGGTCTATATTACTAAATGTATTCCTTGAAGGAGAATCATCTGTAAAAAGTTGCTTCTAAGGTATCATTTACAGAAGGCCCCTGAGAAGCTCACAAAAATGCAGGATAACTTAAAGCTGGGCAAACCTGATTGAGCAGCAAAAGAGAAAAAGAAACAATGGATCTTGCTGGAAATATTTCTGACTGAATTTTTAGCCTTCTGTAGAAACCACCTTGTACAGCACATGTACACTATCTTTCTGAGCTGTCTAGTTGCTCTCAGCTGGTGCAAAGTGCAGCCATTTCCTTCTTTGTAAACCTCTGTCTTCTTTGTCTTAAGCACCAACATAACCCAGGTCACTCGTGCTGATTTTGTACAAAAGACCACTTCTAATATTTAATATTTCCAACAAGCATTTCTATTCTTTCATACCCTCAATATGCCGAAGTCTAGTTCTCACATCACAGCATTCTCACTGTGATCAGGCTTTGTTTCCCACAACTCATTTCAACAAGCCTGGATATAAAACTATTAACCTTTTCACCTGTGGAGCCTTTGTACATTTTTAAATATTTTCACATTTCCTCATGCTTCTCTCCACAGGAAAATACTGATGAATTCTGCCCCCACTTCCTTTAGAGCAACCCTAAGGCTGAATGCGATGGTTTCCATATAACTGAATTTCTCTCTTGCTGCTGCAGTTGATCACTGGGTAATGTTCACTTGCATCCTATCTCTAGATACTGAGTCAGTGTATAGGCATTTAATTCCCTCCCACATTAAGGTCATTTTCACTCACTCCAGCATTTACTGCCTCTTATCTATGACTACAGCTTTCCTTGTTCTCTCCCCAGGCATGTGGGTAGGAACCTTCCATTCTTTATTAGTTTTCAAATTCTATAGCCTCTATTTCAGCAGATTCTCCATACACACTGAAAAATTCTTGGCAGGATGTGTTACCAAGTCAGATTAATGAAAGAAACAACAATTCATGGTTGTTTGCTGCTGTTCACAGAGGTTCAGAGCCCAATACTGACTGACCAGGACACGTTCATCAGTAGCTTGCACTTGGCAGTTTCATTCCATAGTCCATTTGGACTCACTGTCTGTCTCTCCGTGCCATACATTTCTGAATAAACATCCCATAGATTTTTCTGCTTCTGGTCAAGAAGCAATGGACGATTGGATATCTTTCTTTTGAAGTTCTAAAAGCCAACAATTATATTCTGACTCAGAGTTCTTTGCTTATTGCATGTTCATGCTTCAGTATCACTTGGATGTTAGCCAAGAAGTCATGCATATTTGTATGAATATCTAGAACATTCAACTTTGGTCTTAAATTAAGAAGGAATAACATGAAAGCAATAAAGTTCAACCAAATGTCTCTTTCATTCAGTAAGCCCAGATGAGTAGTCACTTCCCATGACTTCATTTGGAGAAGTTATGCACCTGACAGTCAAAACTTCACAGTTGCAAGGTCCCCAGTTGCATGGGTGATAGCTTTCCCTCATTTTTAATGAATATCTCTTCAAACTGCTGATAGAACTCATCAACTGCATCTTTGTCATCTGCTAACGTAGGAGTGTTAATCTGTTTGATCGACATATTGACTGGATTTGCTTGAAAAAGAACTGTAATGATTTTATCGCTGGTTGGATTACACCCAAGTATATACTTTGATCTCCTCTTGGATACAAGGAACACAATGCAAGCTTCTTCTAATGTTTCTAATCTTAAGCAGCACCCAGAGTAGCTGTTCACCATCCCAGGATGACACCTATTATTCCACCACAACACTGAGTCTATATTTATCTACTTCGAGATTTTTCCAATTCTTTTGTTACAATAACGAGCTTTTTTTTCCCATGCACTTCATATTCCTATAAAAATGCTTGGTTTGCAAAGAATCGGTGTTATGATCATCCTGAAGCCCTGAAGGTTTAGTAGAGCCACAAGTGCTCCATATGATCAGAACCTCTTCTGAAATGTGGCATCTTACATTTCCTCCATTTTCCTTATTGAGCACCCTTCTCCAGTCATCATCTGCACAAGGTACCAATCCCACCAGTAATGAGCTTCTCACCCAATAAAAGCTTGGAGACTTACTGACTATTTGAACAATGAAAAGCAATGAAAATAGAGGTACAAAACTTAACATGGGTTGGGAACTGATATTGTGGGTCACAGAGCTGGAGAAACTACACAGTATTTGAAAACCAAAGGGAGAATTTGAATTTTGAACAAGCTACTCCAGGAAATGCACACAGCAAATGCTTCTTAGCTGTAAGGAGTTGTGGAAGCACTGGGAAATCTCCCAAGTATGTAAGCCTCATTGTGGTCAATCTCCTCTTGTATCTCAAATATTTAGATTTAATGTGGGAACACAGCAAATCTCAAATTATTTTAAATCTGAACCCTATGAAGCTAAAATTATGACTCAGGTTTATTTTTGAACTGACTCCATGCTCAACACAGCATGTTCCTCTTTTGAAGGTACTTCTTTGCTATGGCACAAGATGCTATCTTAAGAGGAAAAGGAATCACCTTCATATTCTTGAGTCTTACATAGCATTTTAAATATGTTTCTCTGTGCTGAAATAAATGTTACATCTAAGGACAAACCAGCCACTCATATTTCCACTAAATCATTTTTTTGGGGGGATGCAAATCAAAGCAGAATTTGGAATATTGATGTGTTCTCAATAATTCTGCATTATATTCTTCACTGGACTGCCTCAGAAGAACTTCCTGGATTAATATAGTCACACATTTACACTGCTAAGAATGATATACTGGTAAAAATATAACTGGAAAAAAAGTTTTCAGTATATACAAATTCATAACCTTTACTTATGAAATGTAGCTAAGAGGAACTAATATTCCCTTCTACTATTTTTACAGTTTCTTTTGAGCTTAAACTTCCTCTATGACCATTTGTGCCCATTACTTTTGTCTTATCTTTCATGAGCATGGGAGTAGTTTCATTTTGCAGCAAGTTATTCAGAATTTGAAGAGTATAAGTGAATTTCTTCTCAAGTCTAAGCAGTATGTACAGGTCAGGTGTGTTAACTTGTGTTTCAGAAATTGCTTAACTGGCTGGTATATACTGCACTTATTCCTTTGTCAGAGGGAGCATTCAGACCTATGAAGCCATTGTTAATAACAGACATTGTACCTCTAGGAACAGCACTGTTGCAATTGCCAGCTTCCACCAACAGTCTTTTCAGACGTCTTTTCATTAACACCTCCAACCAAAACACAATGTTTTTCTATTTAAAAGTCAGCCAACTCAGCTGTTTACCACTGATACACAACAGGGACACATGGCCAAGTGCCAGAAGGACTATTTAAATGTGAGATTATAGTTATAAGATTTACCTAAGCAACAAAGTCGCAGAAAAAAAAACACATCCAGAGATTCCTGAATACTGGTTGGTGGAAGCCCTTCAGCAAATCTGCATAACGAAGTATTTTAAGAAACACCAAGAGCCTGTGGGGGTAGCAAGTCCACTACAAAGCTTCTCTACATTCAAGAGGGCTGGAGAGTAAGAAAACTGAAATGTGATTACTGCTTTCTAACTACCGACAAATGAGATTTATTCTAATGAATTCTCCAATGAAGAATCTCGAAGCTCTTACTCAGACTTCCTTTTACCCTGCTTCCAAATTTCAAAAAGATCTCTACAGAAGAAATAAGAACGGTGACGTACAAGACGTGCTTCCACACATAAAGCGTGCCTTATGTCAGGACAATACAAAGCCCTAATAGGAAAGTATAGCCCAGTGTAAAGCAGTGAATAGAGGCACTGATAAACTGCAGGCTGTCGGTGGAGTTGTGCTCCTCCACGCTTTTCATGAGCAGGGATCCTTCCCTCCCCTCTCAACCTCTGGGGAGGGCCAACTGTTCTTTCAATAAGTTAATTCTGAATAACAAAAAGTGAGTTCAAGTTGAAGGGATGGGAGGAGCACAAGAGGGAAATGATCCATTACAACTTAAGTAGAAGAATAAGCCATTCATAATACACAAGGTCATCTGTTGTTCTGCGCCATTGTGCTAATGAATCAGCACTTGTTTATACATGGGGAGTAGCACCTTACACAGGGGAGACTATTTGCAGCGAGGATTATGCAAATAATTTTAGTGAAACCTTCTAACTCCAAAACACCCGGCAGAAGAAAGGGCTGTATTCATACCAAAACCCTGTGAGATTTCCCAATTCTCAAGCCTCTGAGAGATTTAAGCATATTTTTCTGTGGCCATCTGATCTGAAGCAGAATCTGACAGCACCAACACTGCTGTATGACGAACTGCCAAAAGTATGAACAAGGGAGCACAATGTTTGTGCTTCATCTGTAGCTGGAATGTTAGTTAGCGGTTTAAAAAGGAAGAAAATGGAAAGGCTCTACTCAGTGACAAGGAATAAGTTTACTGGCAATACGACTAGTTTACGCTTCAATTTTCTATCTGGAGGTCTTCAGAAATAGCTTACCTCAGCTATGAACCATCTATTCCAATAACTCTTATTTTGGGTATTTGGACATTTTCAGTATATTAAAGCATCACCAAAAGAATATTAACAGAGAAAGTCTCTTAGATCAAACTCCTGAGAGACTCTCTCTCCTGATTTGATTACACCGTTTTGAGGGGAAGCTTTCTGAAGATTGTTTTTTTTGCTGCTTTGTGGATAAGGAAATCTAAAGGTCATATGAAACTCTATAATTTGATTAAAACAAGTGCTGAATCCCAGTTAAATCCTAGGTGACCAAGGGAAAAAAAAAAAAAAAAAAAAAAGAAAAAAGAAAGAAAAAAAAAAATCAATAAAGTGCAGGAATATTTTTCCAATAAGAATTATTTTTCTTCCTTAACATTTCTCATGCCTGTGTGTCTCCCTGCCCTTTATTCATCTGATTTAAGAATTCCTCTGACCAAGTTCAAAGGTCTGAATGCCATTTGTGAGCTGAGCACAAACTTCAGAATCACTCAAGGGATCAGGATGCAACCTGTACTGGATGAGTTGGTTGCAACCATGAATCCTAATCAAGGGCCAATTTTGTCATCCTTGCTCAACTGAGTACTCAGCAGGGTTGGAACCATATAGGCAAAAGTGGGAGGATTTCAACTTCTGCTTCAGGAATCCAACTGCAACCACTGTCAGTTGGGAACCTCTTGTCTATAATAATAATAAAAAAACTGCTTTAGGTTCTTAATATTTCTGACATTCTCATGTTCCTGAAGCATTCAAAGACATGAAAAATGCTTTTAAATGATACATGTTTTGCATTTTGGAATGCGAAGCCTTCTCTACTAACTTGACAGAAATTAATCCCATCCCCATACACAACATACAAAAATGACACTTTAGAAAGATCAATAATTGTACATATACAGGAGAATTACAATCAATGCCATTGCATAATACCCTTTTTATCCCCCCCACGCTACCACAGGTGCTCTCTACACAGATGCTTATCCCTTATCCTAACCTTAACTGAAGCACTATAAAGCAAAACTGACAATAATAGAAGAAAAATTCTGTCAGGAATTTCCAGTGCTCCTCTCCTTAGTTTCAGTTTAACTAGCACGATGGATGGGGAACATGTGCAGAGTGCAACCTGTGTTCTTTAGCAATTGTTCTGCAACTTGCATGGAATTGTTCTCATGCTTTGTGAAGCATAGCTATGCACCGCAAGTATTGCACTCCTCAAATGCAGAAATAATCTAAGATTCAGCTATACTTTCCTTCAGACCTCTGTTGGTTTCCTGGGCTTTTTCTGCCTCTGAAAACAACTGTACAGATTCTCAAAGCTTTGAGGATACTGAATAACACAGGTGGCACTGTAATACTTCAGCTTTCCATGCCAGGTTTATGAGCAAAGGACAAATAAATATCCTGAAAGAGTAGCAACAGCATGGAGACAAATACTTCATTTGATACCTCACAGAGCCAAGCATTTCTGAAGAAGTCTGGCACTGACCATTCATCTGTACCTGAAGATAACATCGTAGTTCTCTTGACCTGCTACTTATACAAGGGAGCAAACTTACGTTATTGTCCAACTTTCCCATACAAGCTATAAGCCCTAGGTTTGCTTCATTATTCCTTCCTCTAAACCTCTGAGAAATGAGAACAGAGTCAATTGTGAGCCTACTGGTGACCAAGTCCAGTGTCCTGTTACCAGAAAAAGCATGAAGGATAGCATATCCAATTAAAGACATGAAAGAGCCAACCAACAACAAAAATAAAATGTACAATTTAAGATGCTAACGCAGCCCAAGAGCCATTTGCAGTGAGCAATTTGGAGGGAATGCCAAAAGCAGATGCAGTCTGTACAGGGTATATACTCTGTATGTGCTTAATAGACATCTTCAGACTACAGGCACAAGCAGCCAGAAAAGCATGTAGAAAGGTTAGGGCATTGGCACAAACATGGAATGACCATCCTATCATATATCAGTCCACAGACTGCTAAGTAGTAATTACAGACATTAATTCCTCCTGGCCATTCCTGCAGAACACCACAGATGGACCTAATACCTACTTCAGGCAGCGGTGTTCCACTTCTTCTTGACATATGCGATGTAAGGCAGTTATTAGGACACGTATGCAAGTTTTATAAAGGACTGTACCAGAGTTCACTGAACAAAACTCTGCTGTTAAGTGCCCTAGAGTAACACACATCTGAAAGTCACTGAAGTGCAAGATAATAATGCTTACTAAGCCAGTGAAGCATAAATGCACGCAGTGTTAAAATTAGTTTCTTTTAAATGGGACAAATAAACATGCAGTTCTTATAAAGAACTCACCTACTGATTTGGTGAAAAAAGATGTGTTCAAATGTAACTTGATTGAAAGGATTATCTTGAATTTCAGTGTATTACAGAGAAATGCTATTAAAAGAGCTGAATTCCTCTTTTTTTCCCCCACTAGGGATGTTAATCAGTTCCTTCATGTGATATTAGCTGCATTTAACATGAAAGGAGATGGATTCACTCATGCATACATGATTAACTCTGCTAAAACATCAACAATGAAGCAGAAAATCTACCATCTAAATTGAAACTGGACTACAGAACTAACAAGGGCTATTCTCATATATTCAGAGCCATAAAGTATCAACATTTGTGTTAAGACTGCGATGAACAAGAACAAATAAGATGACACTCTTGATGCATGAGAAGGGGAAAAAACAATATACAACAATACCCATTATTAGACATAAGCCTGCACTGTAAATGGTTTCTTTATCTATTCCACCTATAGTCTATTCTAAGCACATCAACTTGCATTTAAGCAACTTGAAATTTATAATATCAAAGTCCTGCACATTCCATATTCCACAAATGAACAGATGTTAATTTTACAAGGTTTTTTATTCCTTAGTACAGAATTATACTCTGGAATTAGATTTGTCTTGAAAAAGCCTTTGACTTGCATTGGTGCAAGGGAGAACAAGAGGAGGCTAGTTTACACTGGTGTATTAGAGATTCAGACAGTACCTCTGATTTCTCCAATTCATGGATTAGAGCATACAGCACCAGGGGCCAGCAAACTCAACTCCATCATCCCTTTCCAGCCCTCCATCTTCTTGATTGCATGGTGCAAGAAATGTTTGACAGAGGAAGCACAGCTGAGCACATTTCTTATGGAGGTCCAGTAATTCCTGCATACTTCTGCACTAACCAGAAAGAAGCTCAGTAATCATCATCTGCAGAGTACTAAGATACCTTTGCAAGCTTGCCACTTCCCCTCCACAAGGAGAGGAAAGGCCATAAGTCAAAGAGCCAGTTTTACCTGCTACTGCTAATTCTAATAACAAAAACAAAACAAAACAAAAAACAGGAAGGCACTGGATAGCACATCTCAAAAAATAAGTAACAAATAGTGTTGTGTTAATCGATTTGGTTGGTTTAGTCAAGTTTCCCAATGTGAGGTTACAGGATCTATATAAAGATACCTTTTGCCACATCAGTTGCTTTAGGATATGCATTCTCCCTGGCCTCTAGTTGTTATTCTACAAGGGCACAGAGCCCCCGTAGAGTTTGCAACGTAACTGCATTTCACCTAGATATATAAAATGGCAACAGATGCTTCATTTAAATATGTGCACATATGCAAATTATTTAAATTTTGAGGTATTTGAAATAGTCTCCCATGGTGGCAAACTGGATTTGTTAGAATTCACATCAAATGAGGTGTTCCACACAGGGAATCTTCATTTTTTCAGCAATTAATAGTCAACTGAAGCAGGATGTTTTCCACAAGAATTCTTTTTTCCTCTGTCTTCAGTATAGCTCATTAGTATTAGTAGGTTGTTAGAGAGGCTGGCCAAACATTTGCACTGCAGGTAGCCCAGAAAGCCACCATATCTTCTGCAGAAACCACCCCAATACACACAAAACCCCGTTTCCCTCTGTCGGTGAGTTTTGTCCTTTCTCATGTGATGACTAGAGGTAGTTTGAGACAACCTGGCCACAGTCAACTTATTTAAAGATTAACAGGAGATTTGAGATTCCATTGTCTGTCAGTACACAGGAAACCAGAACCCCAAATCAGCAGACTTGGCAATCTGCTCGGCAGTAAATAACCAATCTTCCACATGTGACGGGAGTTACTGAAGCCTGATAGTATTACTAGTGTGACAGAAGCCCGATAGTATTACTAGTGTGACAGTACAGTCATACAACTAGATACTCTAGCTTAGGCATTTAAATTATGTTTGAAAAAACTAGCTTAGTAGACTGAAGAGGATTTTACTTGCTGTTACCAACATGTCCTTACCAACACTGTATTCAAAGTCACAGCCCCTGAAGAAGCTGCTCCTCACCCAGCCCATCAAGCAGCACAATATACCTGCAACTGATGTATGATAGCCTGCCCTCACTCGATCTACAATGATAGAACGTGGAGTTTCAACACTTAATCTAGAAATGCACTCATTCTTGAAAGTCAAAGAATTCTGCCTGGGCTGCTATCTCAGTAGCAGCAATACAATTAAAAGCAGGAAATTTCTTTCAATAATCCTCAGTTTCCTCTCTGTTCTACTTAGCAGATATTTAGTATCTCAGTGTACAATCACATTTGCCCCAAATACTTAACTAAAAATGTAAAAACTGTAGGGTTTCTATCTCTTACATTGTAACACAGAGCTACAGGTAAGACAGTTTTCCTTAATTAAAGCAAATCACTAAGGCTGACTTAAAGTGCTACAGAAATATATACCTATATATATACCTACTATAGATATACCTACCTTCTATCTGTCATCACATCCCCACACTTACTTTTGAACACAGACATACAGCAAATGCATACAGTCTAAAAACTGTCTGAATATAGGACAGATAAGCCATGAGGGGCTTTTCCTACAGAAAAAGCCCTGTGTAAAGTGAAGGAGGAAGTAGGAGCAATAGAAGGAATTCTGTGTGTGATTCTGTGTGTGAATTCGACAGATGAAAATGGAAATGGCCTTAGTAAGAAACCTTTTGCAGCCTGACTGCCAGTGGCTTATAGGTCTGCATTTTACTGTTGGTCTCAGCATCCCTGGAGACACTCTCATCAGAGAAACAACCTTCTGCTAGCCTCAGCCAGCTTCAATTGCTTTAAATTGCAGAGACTGAAATAGGTCGAGTTCAAGCTTGCAAGAAACTACCACACCTTGGACAGTTTCTCAGATTTCCACATGTATATGCCTGTAAGACTATTTGGCCTGACTGATTCTGATCATGGTTCTGCTTGGCATCTAACTTTATGAACTTAACTGTAGCTTTTACAAGTCCAATTTTTATCTGCACAATAAAATTGGGGTATTTATTTGAAATGCCCTCTTACTCATGAATATTGTATAAGCAGTACTATGTTTATTTACAACTGCTATTGTTACTAGGTTCTTGAATGCCACAGGGCAGTAAAAAATAACAAAAATATGTCTTCCTAATATTGCAGGTTTTGAGTAATCTCTATCAGCAAACAGCCTGACCTCAGAGCAGGATGTATTTATAAACTCACAGCAGTGAACAAGGCCTTTTACAGACTTCCTTAAGAATTCTTGTGCTGGTTTTGCAAACTGTAGTTACTGCCTGGTTTAAGCATATGTAATTTTCTCCTTCAGGTTTAATAACAATACTTTGTAACCATAAGCATTTGCATTGTTATTTTCTGCCCTCCCCAATCTGATGTTTAGGAAATCACTTAGCAAAAACAACAAACAACCACCACCCAACCACCACCACAACACACCCAGCACTGCCAAAATCTCAGCCTAAAAACAGATAAGAGGTGTACAAGATGGAATGATGTGATTTACAGTAATAACAAACTGGAGCTACCTGCTACTTGTTTTAACTACAAGCAATTATGCAAAAATGCCATCAGTTATGCAACTTGATATGAAATGCGTTTTTCCTTATCTACAAAGCAGACAGAAACGACCAAAATATATGACAAGTTTGTTAATTAAAGTAGTGGCAGAATTCCGGTAGGACCACTTTATAAAGTTTATTATAATAGCAGTTCTTTTTGGCCTAATAATGAATGGTAAATTACCTTGTCTTATTACCAGTCTGTAGAAAAGATTCTTTTTAATAGCACAACATGAAAAAGTTATCTCTAGCTCAACTTAGTCTTTAATTCTTTCCTCTCTTTTTGTGAAGTATTAAAAAAGATATTTAAAGCTAAGCACTATTCCTGTCCAATCTTTAACAGAATGCACTTGTGCACTGCATGCTAGCACATCTAAAATTATGCAAGAATACATGGGTAGGATTCTGCAGTGCATGGAAAGGGTTCTGTGACTGGCCAGAATGGGCTGCCTGGTACCAGCTGTCTTTGTATGTTTTTCTGTGCTGCAGCAAGGACTCAGCGCCTTCAACTACTCAGGAATTGCCCAACTGCACTAAGAGCAAAGTACATTTACCACAAGTAGAACAAATTAATATCACAAATCTCTTTGTGACAAAGACAGCTGGAAGACCAGGATAATAGAGCATAGTTGGGCTGCCATTTTAATTAACTTCACAGATACGATTTAGCAGAGGGTTTTTTAGAGTTAGGGTACTATGGTTTAGGCTGCAGTTGGACTTGATGATCTTCAGGTCTTTTCCAACCTGGGTAGTTCTATGATTCTAGTTGAATTCTAGCGAATTAGCACTACTAATTCTGGCCAAAGAACTACCTCAAATGAATATCCATGACAAATGGAATTACTCTCATGTAATCTGGACCCTTCTTGATGTTTCTGCCTACTCTCTGTATGGGAAATAGTAGGATCACCTTTATGTCAGCCACCAGGAGTGCAAACTCCCAATCCCTATTACCTTAAAATCTTATTTCCTGTCTCTTGTATAAGCCGTGAGCAGTCACAAGTTCATATATCAGCCTGAGGTATCGGCTGAAATTTGGTTTTATTTCTTCATAAGAAAACTATTTTATGCCACCTCAGAAACCCTATTTTGTCTTTACTTCCTCCTTTGTCCTCTGGAGTAAAGTCTCGACTCCCTGCAGGTTTATTCCCTCTCTGTAATTTATTTAGCCTCCGGACTGAGCATGCTCAATAGAGCACACCTTGCAGGCAAACACACCTTTAGTACTTTGTGTAAAAACCACATAAAAGCACCATTTCACCTTGCTTTGATTTTCTTTTGATCCAAGACTTCTCTTAGTGTTTACTTAAGAGGATTAAGTACTCTTGCCAAATTACTTGTGCTAATCAAGTGATCTCATTTCTGACAGAGAACAAAGTGGTCTTCAGGCTACTTTACCAATGCTGATCTTACACATATAGTATGACTTCTAACAGGGAACCAGGACATCTGCTGACAGGTGGTAACTGTCCCTGCAAGATCTCTCCTGTGACCTCCTGAGGTTTTTCTTGGCTTACTCATTTATTTTCTAAAGAAAGAAGCTGGTTCCTTCATAACTTCTGCTTGTTAAGCCTGGCTCATGCATTCTCTGTTGCTTTGGCCAGGAATCACATGGTGAGCAGATTTATGTAAAGTGAAAAAGGTTGTGACTCTAGTAAGAAACCCACATGACCCATCAGGTGTGATTTACTGGTCCTCAGAATGACCTAATGATTTTTTGAATGGTTATATTCTTTCGATCACTGCTTACCGTCTGAAAACCAGAGTTTTTTCAGCTGATGCAGAAATGCCTTCACATCAGTGCAGTAGGGTAAAAATTCTTAATAACAATTATTAATTTCTAAGTCAAGTGTAGTGCCGGGCCATTATGATGAGCCCTGACAAAGTACTGTCTACATGATACTTCTGCTCAAGGTTCTGGGCTTTCATTGGCATTACTGCTAGTTCACTGCTTAAACCAACACACTCCTAGGACACATCATTCAAAAAATTAAACTGCCTACTTTGTACATATAAATGTCATAATCAGAGAGCTTTTATCTTACATTTCTGTAAGACTGCCTGGATACTTAATGTCCCCGCTGCCATGCGTAGGTGTTTAGCAGGGAGTTAACAATGTCTATTTCAGAACAGGGGGAGAGGGTAGACATCATAGAAAGCCAAAGGAGAGAAGGGTTTATATCCCTAAAGAGCTTAGCCATCCAAGATGCCTGTAAACAGAATTTAGGAGCACATGGCCAAAACCACAGTCCAGAAACCTAGTTGTCTGTCAACAAACTCCAGAGCCTCTGACTTTTAAGGGCTGTTAGTGCCAAAGGCTCTCCTTTGAGAATATGCCAAAGCCTATCTATCCTCATTGAACAGTACATATTTCTTCAGACTTCTCTCCCACCTTTGTCTCACCATGAGCTGGAAGTTCAGTGACTGTCTCCTACATTTTTTGACATGAGTACTAATGAAAGTTTTGGGAGTGCTTGTCAGATGCCACATTTCCTGTAAGCATTCTGACCACTGTGCCATTGACTGCTTTCTTCATAGTGCCACATCTCCAAAATACAGAGAGAAAGAGAACACAGAACAAAGGCAATCCTGCAGCAATTACAGGACCAGTCTCTGCTCAAAGGACCAATTCTGTAGTTTTCAAGTAAATATCTATGGGATAATACAGAATTTGGGGCAGAGGAGCTAGAGAACTGCTTGCTCCTTTCCCTGTATAAGCAGTGCTTTCCATAATAGCTGACATCTTTCTCTTCCTGTCATACAGTGTGTTCATTCAGGGAAGGATGAAATCCTGGACAGAGCAGAGAGCAGAGCAAACAAGCAGCAAAACACTCTGACAGCAATTATTTTTGGTAAATGATGTACATCTGGAGTATATACACATCAATTCAGTCCCAACACAGAAATAGCCTCAACCGAAAGCTGCTCAACCAAGCATCCTCCAAGGCCAATCCAGAGACTACACAGCAATCACAGGTGTTTTTCCATATGCCACCTACAGCTACATGATGCTGCTCAACTACACTGACTTGGAAAATACTTCTGGACAAGTACAGCATGATATTTCTATCTCTTTCTCATCCCTGCTCTTATATTCCCAAAAAGCCCATATTTCTGACTGATCACAGAAGAAGAGACAGAAAAATCACCTTTTGCGACGTGTCATAAAACACAATACCTAATGTTCTAATAAAAATATATTAAAATCTACTTTTTCTTGCTCCTCTGATAATAAAGTCTGCATGCAATAAATGTATTTATCTACTTCAGCTCCAATACAGTTGCTAAATTCATGCAGTAATGTGACTGTCTTCTAGTTCCTCAGTGCATAACACGGACTTTTCAAAAGATCAAAGTAATTAAAAAAGAAATAAGTATATGAAACCAGCTTCAAATCTGTCTCAGTTCTCCTGCTGTTCCTGATGCTTTTGATGTGACTTCCCCTACTTTCTTCTTTCTACATCTCTATTCACAGAGTGAATAGCGATGGCCACACACAGAAAAGGTTTTTATATAGCTTAGATAAGATGAGAGGCTTCCTTCTGCATAAATTGTATAGAGGTTTTTTAATCTCCACTGAGAATTACATTTATATTAGATTATCAAAGGATAATCATGCCCACTCTACCTGGGCTCTGATTTAAATTTTACTTCTGTTGCAAGAGAAGTAAAATAAGTTACTGCACCTAACTGAGCTGGAACTGATAGCACTCACTTTCAAAAACAGTATAAATTAGAGAACGTCCTTCGTTGTGATCCCTTCTTACTGTCAGCATGTGGGAGAGACATTAAAGTCCACTATGTTCACTTCTGACTTGATTAAGATTTGTGGACCGTATTCAGATTCCAACAGCTTAGTTGCAGCAAACCAGCTCATTTTCCTGTGAGATGAGATTTTGTGGTCACAGGAGCAACAAACAAAACTACAGCTGATCTGTGGCTCAGCAATTTTCCAGAGTTCATACACTGTTTATTCAAGCCTTTTGGAAAGTAAAGTAAATACATCAGATTTTATTTTCCCTCAAAGATTTTTGAAAGACTGGGTATCCATTATTGCAAAAATGCACATCTTCATAAGGAAGCTGAAGATGTTTCCAGTCTCACAGTGCATATAGGAACATGCTGATGGATGCCAAAAATGGCATTTTGCTACAAAAGCTATTGCCACTTTTGTTTCAAGAAAAGGAAGGGATTATAAGTTTTTCCTTTATTTTTGTCATGGCTGGACAGACTGGAGATTTATTGGCTTCTTAGAGCCATCTTTTTAATTGTAATCAGGAAACTGACAAGGGAACATTTAATGTGCTTAGAAACAAAGATTTCTCAGCCAGTGTACTTCAGGATCTTTATCAATACTCATATCTCTTCCTTGCAAACCGAAGAATTACTTCCCACTTTAAAATATGAATCAGATTTCTAAAGCAATATAATTCCAGTTGCCTAATTCTCCCTAGTTGATTCACAGTAGAGTTTAGAAGCTAAGCAGAATTCCCATAAAATGTATCTATACACATTACAGAAACAGTACAATATATACATACTCAAATACTACATAATATATATTCTATCAGGTACTTTTCTTGTTATTTCTTTTCAAGAATGCTTCAGAAACCCTCAGGATTTCTCAGTCTGGTTTATGAACAGTTCTCACATCAGTTTAATTAACCATTATCAGGATTTTGGCATCGTCTCATCAATGAGCTCAGTGAAATATCAACCCCACCACAGGAAAAGGTGCTTTCAGAATGCTCGCATGATATACAAAAAATTAGGGGTTGTATACCCTTAACTAGATAATCACAAAAAGAAGAAATTGGCTCTTAATTTTTGTCTCCTAGATGTCGCATCTAATATCTCTTTCAGTCTTACTCCTGTCTAAGGAATACAGTGGCCAAACCAGGAGTATGTGCACAGTCAGCAGAATTTGCCTCCCCAGTAGTGTGCACCATCCCCTGTGCAGCCAAGGACAATTTCTCTACTGCCTGTAAGGTCAAGTTATGCCAGATCCAGAAAGGTATCAAAAATGTCCCTATCTGACAAGTATATTCGTTTGAAAGGGATGCAGAGTGGAAGAAATCTTTCTACCTTAGTGCATCTAAGCCCTGTGTCCCTGATCATTTACAGTCCTGTTGCTGAGTTTTTGCACTTAATCTCCCTGCTTGATCCCAGCTATCACTCAGCATGCAGAGGACACACAGGACTCACTTTCTCCCTCACAGTGGATCACAAGTTAGTGGGTGGCTCTGACTCTCTTCAAATGTCTCAGAACGAAGTGTGGTATTGCAACCAATAACAGCTATACACTTGCCAATGCCAGCCATACTCAAAGAAAATAAATGACAAATGGCTAGAGCTTGTGTCCTACTTAGCACCACGTGCTCACAGTCTTTTTGGTAGTACACATTAGTTATGAAGACATCATAACCTGACTTTGCAAAACACAGTAGCTGTTGAGCACACCATGAACATGAGCTCTTGACTTGAAATTGGGATGCTACAGAAAGAGCATATGGTCAGAGCTTCTTCTGCCATCCAGACCATTCAGACTTTCTCCATAGCTCGGTCTTGAGTGATATTATTCTTGTGAGAGCCTACTAAACACATCTTTTCCTGTGAGATTTGTTTTGAGGTGCACTTGGTCAGCTCTATTGGTGTTCTGAATATAAAGAAACTGAGAGTATAATTTACCTCAGATGAAGAACATGGCTTTTACTGATTTGAGCTGGCTGTGGATTAGCATAAAAATTAACAGAAGAAATAGCTTGTAGTTCACATTCAGTCTTTGAACTGTGCTGTTGAAACTTAAATAGATAAAAATGATAAAATACTGACACAAATGCCTTGTAGAAACAAGAGCATTTAAGATGCCTCTTAATAAACAAAGCTTGATATTTTTATTAGATAAAGAAGCAACACAGCCATGCTCAGCTTTGTGAAGTGTGTCTTATCAGTATAGCACATTGAGCAACTGACAGGTCACCATGGTTCTCCTCAAGAAGAGGAAAAACATTTGTTTTGGGGTCTACAAAGCTGCAGTGCAGCAGCAGAGACAAAAGCTCAGACCTGCTGATATGAAGGCTAAATGATAAAAAGGACTGAACATCCCAGTTTTGTAAGACTAAAAAGGAAATGGAACAGAAATAAGAACATCATCTGGAAAGATGGAAATATGAAATGGCAATGAGATGATTCTTTCCTTTTCATCCCTGATATCAATGCCTGATGATAAATAGAACTTTCGTTATCTTGCAAGCTTCAAGAGAAAGAAATAGTGCTTTGTTTGCAGGTTAATAACTAAGATGCCAAAATATTTTTAAATTACATAGCAGTAGTCTTTACTTAGACAAGATTACAACAAATTTTATCCTTTTATTTCATATATATTTATTAATTTAATTATATTTTGATGCTTATATTTATATTGTCAGCGATAAGCCACATAAACAAAGAGCAAAACGAAAGGAGTAATCTTCCAATTAAACTTCTCCTCCTTATCTCCTTTGTACTGAAAATATTTCTGCACTTGTCAGTGGCAGCAGACCACCAGAGGGAGCCTGCATGGCTTCAGAAATTGCTGAAGGACTGTAAGATTGATGGATGAAAAAATGACTGTTATTTATACAGCAACTAAAGAGCATAAATTAAGTCTTTATCAGATCTCACAGAAACATTTCACACAGAAACCAGGATTAATGTGACGTTAGATTGAAGCTTTGGCATATAAAAATAGGAAGACAGCCATCGTGAAAAAATGACATCAGACGATGTTGCAGTAAGAATAAGAGAAAGTGGATGGTAAACAACCAGCTACTTAAGTTTCACATAAAACAAGAGTAAAACAGAAAAGCAAAAATGTGTAACTTCAACTCCATCATTTTCCCATTTCTGTCTGTGGGGCCTAATCTGCCTAGAGCAGGTCATTTCAGAAAAGGAATTCTCTCATTTTTGCAAAACTATGAACAAAATCATTAGAATTAATAAGAAATAAAGCATCAGATCTTCTGAACTTGTACTTCTTCAAATATTTGATAACACTCCAAAAAACATCTTTATGTATGACAAATAATACACTGCTGATTATTCTAAAAATAAGAGAACAGAACATGCCTTTAGAACAAATTTGCAGCTTTCACCTGCTGGTCATTAGATTTGCTTCTCAGAAGATCACCACTGTGCTTTCCGATATCCTGTATTCATGGTCATTACATTCTAAAAGCAAACAGTGATTCCTTCTTAAACAAAACCATAAAATACCAAGGTGATGTTCAGTGAAGTGGTAAGATCTATGAAACACTCCTTCAGAAGAAATTAGATGTTTCCTCTGAAAAGAAGGTCAACATAATATCTCTCTAATAATATCGATGTTGTGGTGCCTACGCATTTTCCTACAAAACCTGAAAATTAAAAGGAAAGTGGGGAAAAGGCACAAGAGAAAGGATGGGAGGGAAAGAGAAGGAAGCGGCAAATGAATCCATGTACTCTAGATACCAGACACTAAATGCAGTGGTGAAAAAGGAAACAAAACGGCCAGTGAGTACCTGAGATGCCTGCATCCTCAATTCAACAACCACGCAACTTCTGCCAGGGAAATAATTATTTGCTTCTGACACCTTGTTAGAAAGGCCTGCTGGCTTCTTGGGTTACATCAGTGCCAATATGGTTATGCTTTCTGACTGCAATAAATGTAACATGAACATGCAGCTACGTACTGCTTCCCTCCTTGTTGGAAAGGGCAATTAAGCTCATCAGAGGCCAATTGCCAGGCTGATTTCTGCTCAATCCAATAACCATCCTATGTGCAACAGGAATCAAAAGATGCTTATCTGGAACCCAACATTTAGTAGGGATGAAAGTACTGAGACACACGAAAGTCAACTTGTTACACCTTTCACTCTGGCTACTGCTAGGCTAACATAAAATTGTCCTTGCTTGTATTATTTTAATATGTGCTCAAACCCTCTATATACCTTTCCCAATGTCATTCTACACCATAAATGCCTCACATAAGTGGAAAACATGCCACAGGTTATAAGAAACTAAACCTTTAAATTTCTTATTTCTACACTTCTGTAGAAATAGCCACTATGAATGGACTAGTTTGCCAGTTAGATTGAATCTCCTGTTAGGATACTACAATTTCAAGCATATCTCTTCCTCTTCTCACCACCTACAACAACACAGACTGGCAAAAGGAGCAGTACAGAGAGCTAAAAAACCACAAAAATGCCCTATATTCCCTCATCCTACTTATAGGACATCCACAGTGCGGTAACTGGAGCAGCCCATTTAATTGCTCCTCAACTCAGCCAATTTGCTGTATTACTTGAAAAATCTCTTAGCATTTGATATTTTTTCATATGGTTTAGGTACTGTAGCAAGTATATTGCATGAAAATTTTAGTTTTCATTTCTAAAGAAACTGCAGTTTCCAGATGATGCAGTTTTGACTTATGTCTAAGAACATTGAAGATTAGACAGTATCTAGGAAGAATCCAAGAGTTCTTATACACCTTACATCTTGTGTAATTCTTTGGGGCTACAAGGTGCTGTGGCTTTCACTCAGCCTGTCTGGTTTTCTGATGATTTTCAGGCTTAATCTTCAGAGGTGGTGATGCAAGGCTGATACAAACAGCCCTGATCATCTCTTGGATGAAGTTTCACCCAAAGCATTGCTAGCTTTGGAGCTTCAGAAAGGGGACATTACATTGAGGATTTCATAGACTTTCTCCCTGTGACTCTTCTGATGGTTATTTCAAGTAGGTCAAATGGAGGAAAAGCACTCAAAAACTTCACAAAAAGCCAAAGAAAGCAGGCAGGGACTTGGCACTGAGCATTCTAGTTGCTACATCTGAAGATCTTACATCACTCAGATCAAACAAAAGACGATTCAGAGGAATATGTGGTACTTTCAGCTCTTTCCTAATCCCAGTACTAAGAACACTCAGAAAGCAGTGATGATGAAAGAAGGAACTGTAAAGATATAAGTCACCTGAGTATGAGCCTATGCATTTATGATCTGATAGCATGGACACTTTGCAGTGAGGAGTTGGTATCTCTCCATCCAGATGCTTCATTGTACATTTATTACATGTTACAGGATCTTCTGTACTCTGGCCTGTGCTTAGCAAGACTCTGAGATGTTGCCTCATAGTTTCCCACCTACCACACAATTCAGATAAGGCTCTGTACCCACCTACCTTAAATATCAACATTTTACTAGTAGGAAAAAAAGCAAGAAATTACTTGGAAAGTAATTTCCAAGAAATTAAACTTATTAATTTGCAGCTTCAATTTAATATTCTTTGGCATCTGCATTGTCTGAATAATCAGATTATCTCCTGAGGCCCGCAGCAGTTTCACAATACTAGTTGTACTGGTAGCTCAGGACATAGCTTGAAGTTTCTGAAGGAGTTTCTAACACCACAAATGAGGTAAAACCTTTGCACCACTTGTCACCTGAATGGTTCAGTGAGTTGCTATGCTTTAATCTCATCTGTATTTGTATGTATTTTTGGGGTTTATATAAGAACGTCCAACTAAGGTGCAATGCTTCCTTGACAGGAGCATCTGCTGGGTTCCATTGCAGCATACTGACCATGGGAACAGGCCCGCTGCATTTAAAAAATAAAGGACATTTCCCCTACAGTTTAATTGGCATTGAAAGTGAATACAGTCTACACTGAATAAGAAGGTAACTCAGCAAAGGAGATGTATGTGTGTGCTTCATAAAGGTATCACTTTCCTTTCCAAATATAAAGTGGCAGCTTTGGCTGTGGGAAGGAGTGCTATGTCTATTCTTTTAAAAACGTGGGCAATATTTATAGCGTTCCTGCATTTTCATTTTTAGATCTCTACTTAAACATAATTGTCTACCATATATGTAATTCTAACTGCTTAACCCAAAACTATTTTCCTCTCCAATTTGTAGAGAACAAACATGAAAGAGACATACAATCAGTACGTGTAACAAAAACCTGTGTGCAGTATCCACACTTACACATACGTCTGTGTATTTCTACATTTACCAGGACTAAATAAATATACAGACCTCCTTAGAAGAGGTCAATTAAATCAAACAAATCAAATCAAAAATACTGTAATGAAATTCAAACCTGGGGAATCTTAAATGTAGTTAAAGACAGAAGAAAACAGTTTGTTACAAGGCTCTACAATACGCCCAAGTTTTTATCTGGATATGAAATATGTAGTGTAGTGTGACATGGCTTTAATTGGCATGAAGTGTACCAAGTTATTAACTAACAGCACTGCAATTAAAACATAACAAGTGACTGCCACGACATCCACTAACCAGCAAGTATTACTCATTCTACACAGTTGTTTCAGAAACATTTCAAGGTGTTTATATACATACATGGGTATACAGATCTACATGTATAAACACTTCAAATGCATATATTTAAATATATTTTATATTTTTTTACATTTAATTTCACATTCTTCCATATCAAAAGCTAGCTACAGGTACAAAAAGGCCAATCTAATATCCATGTATTCAATACAATGAGCATCCTTTCACTGCTTTCAATGGACTTGGTCAACTACATTGGCTTTGAGAGGAGGAAAAAAAAAAGAGCAATAATAATAAAAACTACAAAATTCCAGGAAAAAAAACCCAACTTTCTGGAACACAGTACACCATTGCTTTGGGGTTTACTACTGCTTGGCTCTTTGAAGCTAAACCTTTCATTTCTACCTGCTTTCATTAAGTTCTGGGAAATAGATGTTGCGTCATAACTTTTCCTCAGGCTGTCTGTCTCAACAGTAAGTGTTCTTACTCTTAAAGCAGCCCTCACCACAATCAGATCCAAAAAATACGACTAGATGACTCTTGAATGCACCGTAATTTTAATTTTGATGACAAAAACATTTTGCTCTATTCTTGAGATTTCAAACAGATGTGGTATGCAGTTGCTGCACATTATGCCACATCTTCTGCGCTGCATGCAATGTAATGGGCAAAAAGGCTCAGAGGAGTCCTTGTTTTCCACACCACAGAAGTCAATGTATCACTGCCTTCAATTTGCAGCTTTTATTGCATTACTCGTTTGGTGTTCAGTAATCTCTGTGAGCCACAATGCTGGAGTTCCACATCTAAGCCACTTTCACACAGCCCACACACACCTCAGCATCCTGCTGCCACAATAGTCATTTCCAAAAGCCTCCTTTGAAACAGTATATGCAAAAGGCAAGTCCCAAAGAACTGCAGTGTACTAAAAAAAGCCAAGACAATTTATTCCAAGGTGGAGGAATATGATGGAAGAGTCACCACTGCCTGAATCCTTTAATTTCCTACCTGCAGGCTTATAGGATACTAAAGTATGTGAGTGAGAAACATGTATCCATTGCCCTTTATGCAAGAGTACTTACATGCCTCCCTGTAAAGAGCAAAAACTACTTTCTATTCTGCCCTGAAGCACAGGGAAGCAGGAAAGAAAGGGACTATAACTTAGAATTCAGCTTTTTCTGCATCCAGGCCAGAGTATCGTCCTCAATCATTCAAAATAAAGGTGAAGAATCCCTGCTACCATCTCTACCTGAGGTCTCACCTTAAGCTCACTGTCACTCACTACCAAAGTTTTTACCTTGAACACAGTAACTTCAGACATGTTTCCAGAAGTCTTCAAATGGCTTTTTTTTTTTCCCCTTAAACTTTGATGCCATTGTGATCACAGGGCATGAAAAGTACTTCATAAAAGTCATTTCCTGTGACCTGTGACTCAGTGGAGTATCTCTGACTCACTGTGCACAGGTATTATGCAAAGGGTAAAAGGAGAACAGCATCTGGAGACGTGAGCTTCCCATAGCATGGAAATAGAAAAAGGCTGGCATTTTTTCTTTCCTCTGCAATACCACATGCTTTTCACCTTGACATACACAGCCCATACCATGCTCTCTTTCCTCAGCAGTTCATACACTCATGTCTGTGGTCAGCCCACCTCTCTGGGCTAGTGGGTCATGACAGTTCATGTGGGAAGTAGAGGAAGGAGGTAGCAGGAAAAGAAAAGGAGACTGGAGAAAATGGAGACAACTGTCATGGTGAGATGGGCCCTGGAAATCCTCATATTTTTTACATAGTTGCCAACAGCTGCAAAGTAGCCAAATCTGCAGACACATTGCAGGTCATCCAGACAAGGAATTAATTCCCCCTGCTCTTCCATTTTTATTTACTCTACAAGGAGATGTGATGGATTATTCAGCAGAAAATTCATTTCAATATTCCCTTCAGGGCTGTTGGGCATGTGGACTCCAAATCATGCACAAGATGCTTGCATACAATGAGGACCTCAGGAAAGAAGCTACTTCAAGGGAAAAGAATGGGAAGTTATTTGCTTGTATCATCAGTGCATGGTATCTACTTCACTATCTTTCAAAGAAAATAAATGGATGTTACTCTCACATCCTGAGGCCAGGTTCTCTGGGTGAAATCCTTAAGGACATCAAGGTGCACAGTGCACACAAGACTTCCTTATGAGCCATACTAGAAGAAAATGATTTTTTACCAATACATATTTTTTTCTTAAAAAAAAAAAAAAAAAAAAAAAAAAGATTTCTGGAAACCTTCATCCCTAATTTCAGCTATCACAAACACTGCAGAAATAGTTTTTTTTTTCCCCTCTACTTTGTAAGTAGAGCGAAAAACTCCTTTGTTATAACCTCAAATTCAGGTCATTCTAGAGCATCTGTAGTCCCTTAAAGATAATGTTTTTAATAACGTAAACTTCTCATACACAAGAAATAATGATTGAACCTGCCCAGCAGTCACAGGATCTTCTCTCTTCCATTTTTATTTTCATATATTATGCACACACTTCAGAGCGCTAAGTCTTGTTGCAATGTTTCTCCTGGGGTCCTCAGAAATTTTGCTTAAGAAAGCCATGGTAATATCTGGGGTGTGAAACAAACACCTCACACCTGTGCAGATATTGAAGAATGCCCACTTCTTAAAGAACGATTCCTTTTTTCCAGTTTTAGAGCTATAGGATGTGTGAAGCTCTGTTGGTTTTTTGTGTTTTTTTCTTCTTGTAGCTTGCATTTATCCCTGTTAGCATTATGATTTATTTGTACAAGATTCATATCTCTTCTGCATAATGGTCCTAGCATGAACAATGCTGCCAGCAAAAAATGAAAAGCTGCAAAAACATACAGTGCTGTAGGAGCTATTGCTGATTCTTATAACATAAACATGCAACAGTCTGTAGGCCTTCATGTAAAACAAGTCTTAAAATGTTTTTAAGCGTTAAACAGAATTGGGCAAACATTCTGGTAGCTGTTGAGCACGTGGCTAGTAGGTACATGCTGGATATTTGCACTGAATTTTGCCTTACACAATGGATATGAAACTATATTGACTATTTGTAGCACACACCATTCAGGTTACAAGCAATGGACATATGCTGAGCACATTCTTTAACACGTCTCTATAATTGCTAGCCAACACCTCAGCCACTTAGGATAGGCACTTCCTATTTTAACATGAAAGGAATTGCCATTGACCGTGGCTTTCTAGGATTATATGCCTTGTTATTTATCTCAGATTCAACTTCAGAAGCTCAGCTATTAAGAATATCAGACAATTGTGGTTATCTCCATCATTTACCCCCTAAACTTTCAAGTGAAAAAGTATCCAACAGGCAACCACAGCACCTAACAGACATTAAAGTCTATCACAGAGTGGCAAGGAAGGTGGGGAGAAGAGAGAACATGCTCCTAGACCACACTGTGCTGGGTGGGAAATTACATAATCTGAATGAAACATGATACAAGCATTTTGTCCTTTAAAAAAAAAAAAATTATAATCAGCTTCATCTTTATTCACACCTCCTCCTCATCAAGCAAAAATCCTTCTGTCCACTGTAGCAGAACATTCTGGACATTTCATGTGCTACCCATAACTGTCAAAATAAATACAGCATTTCACTGCACACTGCCTGGGTTACACAGCCTGCAACACTATAATATGTTCTCCAGTGGCCTAGATATCAGGGTGTAACTAGGATGTAGATGAAAATCTTTAGTTTTTAATTAATAATACATAGTGCAGCATCTGAAAGGTTATCTATAATTTATGTATCAGTGTCTCAAAAGCAGTCACTCCCACATTATATATTCAGACAGAAAATTCTCTTGCTTTTACTTTCCAATAGAAAGTATATTAAGATGTTATTACGTACCCTACAAAATGGATCAGTGCTACCCAGAGCTTCACAGCTCCCCAAAATGTCTGCTTCCACTGTGTTCTATCTGCTACTGGAGGCTGAATGTGCAAAAGCATTACTCACTGAGTACCATTCTCTAGCTCTCCCTTCTGACCGGCTTTTAAAAATGAGCAGATCATTCCTCAGATACGTGCTAATTTACCCAGAATGTGAGAGGGAAAAAAGAGAAAAATGATTTAACAATAAGGATTTTTCCAAACCATACTTAAATGAAACCAGACATGTTAATATAACATGAGATTCTTATGAAATACAGGAAGAAAAAAGCAATTTTTCAAATTCAACATTATGCAAAGCTATTACTAAAAGTGTTTAATATTAACAGGCACTCTCATCATGTTGTCCTATTTTCAAAGCATCGCCTACATATTGGTGCTTGAAAAAGTAAAAAAAAAATAAATAAACAGTGTGCATGCTGAACACGCACCTCTTAGCAGTGCTGGGTTCTTCTCCCCTCTAGCAAGCCACAAAACCTAACTCAGTAACACCAGGCTGCAGGGGCAATAGAAACCTCAGACTCCATCATGTTGCAAAGTGTAAAACAATGCAGATGAGATGCCAGTGGCATGAAAGGAGCCCTCTCACCTGCCCCATGTGCTGGGAGGTAACTTCAGGAAGTCCCAGCCACCTGTCACAGACTAAACTCACTCATGCCTGAGCAGAAGGAAATACATCACACCTCTTGCACTTCCCTGCAGCCCTTCCACACCCAACATGGAACAAATCCAAGCATGTTGTTTCAGACATGCACCTCTCCCATGATCTGTGCACCTAGGGAGGAAAAACCACCGTCTTTTAAGTATAGAGATAATCCGGCTATAACAGATATAAGAAACATTTTCCCACCTCAGGTAAGCAAGGAGATTGTGAACCATTCAATATCTGTGATGCATGAGGATGTACAATGATTTGTATGCAGCGATACAGTGAAGTAGGTGACACCTCAATTAATTGCTTTATAATCACTTAATCTTGATTCAGTAAAAACTTAGAACATTATAGTGCATGATTTACCAGGTGGTTACCTGAACTCTGAAATACAGCAATCCAAATCCACCTCTGAGTTTTGTAATACTATTCCTTAATCTGGCAAACCATCTACTCCAGCAAGTAAACAGTTTCTAATTATTTTTCTCTCTGGTTCTAAACATTTGTTTCTGTTCCATGCATTTCCACCATTAGGTAACTTAAATCATCTCACACATTTTAATTCATGGGAGTCTAATGTCAGCTCTCTGCAAGATGGTCAATGCTACAATGTTGGATTCTTCATTGGAATTAAACAGGTGAAAAAGACACAGGATTGGAGGGAACAAAAAGTGATTTTGTCACACTTACCAGCTATTCTAACAAAAGCTCTGCAAATACCATAAAACACAGAAACACAGAATTGTAGGGGTTGGAAGGGACCTCCAGAGATCATCGAGTCCAACCCCCCTGCCAAAGCAGGATCCCTACACCACGTAGCACAGGTAGGCGTCCAGTTAGGTCTTGAATATCTCCAGACAAGGAGACTCCACCACCTCCCTGGGCAGCCTGTTCCAGTGCTCCGTCACACTCACTGTAAAGAAGTTCTTCCGCACATTCGTGCGGAACTTCCTATGCTGTACTTTCATCCCATTACCCCTAGTCCCATCCCCACGCACTACTGAAAAGAGACCAGCCTCACCACTATGGCTCCCACACCTCAGGTATTTATAAACTTGGATCAAGTCCCCTCTCAGCCTTCTTTTCTCAAGGCTAAACAGACCCAGTTCCCTAAGTCTCTCCTCATAGGGGAGATGCTCCAGGCCCTTCACCATCTTAGTGGCCCTCCACTGGACTCTTTCCAAGAGATCCCTGTCTTTTTTGTACTGGGGAGCCCAGAACTGGACACAATATTCCAGATGAGGCCTCACCAGGGCAGAGTAGAGGGGGAGGATCACCTCCTTTGACCTGCTGGACACGCTCTTCTTAATACACCCCAGTATGCCATTGGCTTTTTTGGCTACAAGGGCACACTGCTGGCTCATGGTTAATCTGTCATCCACCAGGACTCCCAGGTTCCTCTCTGCAGAGCTCCTCTTCAGCAGGTCTTCCTCCAGCCTGTACCAGTGCACGCAATTATTTCTACCCAAGTGCAAGACTCTACATTTGCTTTTGTTAAACCTCATCCAGTTTCTTACTGCCCAGCTCTCCAGCCTGTCCAGGTCTCGCTGAGTGGCAGCACAGTCTTCAGGCATGTCAGCCAATCCTCCCAACCTCGTGTCATCAGCAAACTTGCTGAGGGTGGTCACTATCCCCTCATCAAGATCGTTGATGATGATGTTGAACAAGACCGGACCCAGTACAGACCCCTGGGGGACGCCGCTAGTTACAGGCCTCCAGCCAGACACCGCACCGCCAACAACAACCCTCTGCACTCTGCCAGTCAGCCAATTCTCGACCCAATTCACTGTCCACTCATCTATGCAAAAGGAAGATCCTTACAAGTAGTTACCTGCAGGCAAATGTCAATACAATATGCACCTAAGTGGCTTCAGCAACAGGAACCATTAGATTTTTCTCATTACTTAAGAAGTAAAATATTGGCAAATCAGGCTGTATTTGTAGCAAGAAGCTCTTAGGTCTTGTCATCTATTTCTTCTGCTCCAACAGGACTAAGATATTCACTGAGGAAGTGTTTTTTTACAACCAAATTCATAAGCACAACTCCAATTAGAAAGTTAATTAGATCATTCCAGCAAAATGTTTTTTATGATTCATTTGCCACCTGCCAAGTTTTCTTTGAAAACCTTATCATGAACTAAGTGCTTAAACTTCATGCTACCAGAGCATACTCCCTAACAGACACATTATTGGTTTCTTCTCACTGCTTGAGTTGGGTTATATATGAAAAACAGTCCTCTTGGAGAATAATGATCATAATCTGTAGCAGAATTATTCCATAGTCAAAGGTACACTCATTACTAAATTAACAGGAAAAGGCTGTAATTCAACACTATTTTAACAAGCCATTACAGTACAATAATTACACTCTGAATAATTACAAATGGTACTCAACAAATCAAATCTCAGAACTGCATCAGGTTACTTGTCTACTGAGTGGGAAATGACATCACAGCCTCCCAGGCCCATTCAAGCAATGAGGAGTACTGCCTGTTGATTACAGACCGGGCATCACCTTCATGCTGGTTTCACTGGATATCTCTTCTTGTAACCTCAAACATAAAGGTAAACAGCTTCACTAGTTCTAAACCTCTATTGATTGCTACAGCCCTACAGAGTTGCCTTTCCCTGTTTTCAACATACATGTCTGCTATCTTTCAAGAATGCAAGCCAAGCATACCCCTCTGTATTGGTGGTAACTATACAGGCGTTGTCAAGAATGGTAACTACAAGAATGGTAGTAGAAGTATAGAAGGTATAAGAAAAAAGGGGAACTCACCAGTGATGACGCTAGGAGCTGAGGCAATCTTCACTAGCAAGCGATCTCCAAGAGATGCTGCCTCAGTGAGGGTCAGCCCTTAAATGAGGTCTCAGAGGAGGTGGAGTCGAGCTCCACCCCTCCCGGGAGCACAGCTACATAACTTTCACCTGTGCTCCCACAGCTGACCCCACACTTGCCTCAGCTGATTAATCAGTGGTTCACGCTGTGATTACCAATCTACCAATACACCCTCCTTTATCTTTCAGATCATTTTTAATAACCATTTTGTAAAAAGGACCTAAACATTACTTCATGTATTTCACAAAGTTACTGTTACTGAGTGGTAGATATTTTGATAGTTCATAACATTCTATAGGATACAAGAAAGAAGAATAAAGACCATTGCAGAGCAAGGTATGTCCATAAACACCAGCCAATCTAGTCAGACCAAGAACAGTATGTATGCATCCAGAGATGCTTTGAATGAAGCTAAGCAAACACAGTATTCTGCTATTGGTGGGTTTAGACAAGCTTGAATAAACACTTACTGTCTCCAGTCATCGCTTTATGGATGTGGGGCATACAAACCAGCAGTTCATCCATGACCAGAATTTTCTTATAATCCATTAGCCACCCCTTTGTCTCTTTAATGATACTTTAGTTGAAGTCAATCTATTTATTTTTTTTCTCAGAATATCCTGTTGGGTGCTGTACCAAATGACTGATTAGCAGTGTAGCTCTTTGAGAAAGATTTTCAAATAAAGACATAAAACAACCATGACGGTAGGCATTAAAAATTCATATTTACCAGCAAGTACCAAAAGACACAGGGAAAAAAGACGTCATGTATTACCCTCACAAGTAGGTAAAAGTGATCTGCTGAATAGCATTACATTGTAGCATTGACTTCCTTCAGTTATAGAGTGCATTCATGCTCATTTCTAATCATAACGTGATTAATGCAGCTCATTACAAATGAAGAGTTGATTGTTATGCAACTTAGATTTTGAAAACAAAGTTTGAAGTTTAATGCAACCAGCACACACATTCTAACAACTAAATCACCATAATAAAATTGTATTTCACAGACAAGGAAAAAAAAAAAAGACTTCAAAAGTTTTTGGCTTTGCTCTCAGTTGAAAAGAGAAAGTCTCTTAAGAGGTTTATCTATAGAGGCGTTATAATGGATATGAAGTTTCTTCAAAATTACATAAAAACTCTGCTGAGACCATCAAGAAAGCCATGGGAGGAAACAGACATTATAAATACAACAATGAGATTAAAGATCATTACTAACCATTCTAATGACACACTGGCAGTGCTTTTATGTTTCAGGCCACCTAATTTATATTCACCTATATTTCATCTCTGTCTGTAACCATTTAATTAGAACGGCACTAGAGAAGTTATTTAATTTGGCTCATATGCCTTGTTTTTGGTTTATTTTTCAACTTATAGTAAACAGCATCGTGTTTTAGTCTCACACATATTCTTTTAGATCTACTTCAATACTTCAGCAGGTGTGGACTTCAGTAACAAAATGATGTTCCCTGCCACCGTTTCCCTGCTTCCTTGAAACTTATCATACAAATTGAATAACACTCTCCTAATTCTTTGATATCTCTTCCAAACATTTAACCATTATTAAAAATAAATTGCACACTCAGTATCTCCTTTTCCTACTAAGGATGAACGGACACAGCTAAATCCACTTTATTTCCTCTAGTAACATTTGACACTGAAAAAAAGTATTTGTGTGCATAAGTGGATGCACTAACATGACTACAGTAGAAATCAAAAACACTTCATGTGTACACATACTCCTGCTGAGATGCAAAAGAACAAGCCACGTTATCTGAAGTGCAACACTCCCAGCTGCTTATATGAGCAATTAGAGAGCAATACTATCTGTACTGTAGTATACTATAATGATACTATCAGTAGAATCCACAATGAAAACCATGGATAAAATGAAGTGTTAACAATGAAGCGTGAATAAGTCTTTCAAGAGCACTTCAAACTCTGTAATAGATGAAAAGCACAGACTTGTAGGAAACAAACATGGAATGTACGCAGTAAGCTGTTCTGGTAATACACTGAATATTAATTATATTCCAACAAGAAGCCACTACTCCAACAATAGCTGCATGTTCACAGAGTAGGAAAAAAAAGTAGTATTAGTAAGAAATTGGTATTAAGAAGATTAGTGAGTAACTAAAGCTAAAAACATTACAGAAATATAGTTATCCCCAAATTAGTGTTCCAACTCTAGTCTCTTTTGAGGTAAGCTAACACTTGAAGTAGGTTTAATGAAATCAAAGCTCAACATTTATATTGAGGACATTCAAACAACCTGAGCACAGCACTGACATCACTCCAGAGGTATGTTTTTCACATTTCAGCATAGATGTCTTTTTGTTTTCCCTCCAGTATAACTCTGCTTACTCCTGGAAGACCACAAATAAGCAGCAGTCTCCAACAAGACACGTGTTATCTCCACTGCCAACCCTTAAATGAGGTCTGGGCAGGGGTGGATTCTGTCTTTACCCCTTCTGGTAACTCAGGTGCATTGCATGCAGCTGAGCTCCCCTGGGTTGGCCCTGCCTTTCCACCAGGTGCTAAATTACTGTTTCAAGCTGTGACTTAACATTTCTGCTACACCCATATTATTGCAAAGGTTGGTACATGTGGTGTGCATTCACAGTGCTCCACAATGGCTGCATGCACAGCTGGGCCCTGCTTTTTAGGACTTGGTTGAAAGCTTATCCTTCTATAGTTAATAGAATCCTGCCAGTTGTCTTGTCTGAAATCTGAGCAAAGCAAGTCCTCCCTTTTAGGACTTACTTTGGGCTTACGTTTCTCTCAATTTGCAAACACATCACAATGGTACTATCACAATTCTCTCAGCCTTATACCCAGGAAAAAATCTTCATTTTGTTTTTGTTTTAATTCAATGTCAGAATCCCAAGTTACACTTAAGTTATTTTTATATTTAATTACATTCACATTTCATAATCTTCATTTCCTTTTATGACAGCTTCTTTCCACAGTCATCATCATTACAGCTCACATTTCTAAAGTATTCCAACCACATCCAATCACATCATCTATCACATCTTTTAAGAACATCAAGCATTAATGTTTTGGCAAAACAATCAGATACGATATTCCCAAATGTTTTGTCTTTCACATATCCCTTCTTTCATTATAAGATATTTCTTTCCTGTTCATCCTGGTCCAGCCCCAAGACTACCAACACTCTAATGCTGGGTCCTGTGTCCAAACACAGAGTCCTGGACTGCAGTATCACTTAGACACTAGCACTTAAGTACATGAAACCTAAGGTGAAAAAAAAATACTGGAAAATAACAATGAGAGGTATTCTGGGCTCATCCTAAAGCACATCTAGACTGACACAACTGACATATGGGTTTTCCCCATGCATATGTATGCAGTGGTTTCCTCTGAGTGGCATGCCAGGCCAGAGCACCCACTCATTAGCAAAAACTGAAACAATAACAACAAAACAGCTCAAACAAAACCAAATTCCTACCTGAGTGATGACAGAAATTGGCACAGCTCATGGTAGCTCAGTTTTGCAAATACTTCCAGTGGACTTGCACAGCAGCGCACAAAATCTATGAAGAGTAGTTCTTTCACCTAAGTCCAACCCCTCTGTAGAGCTGTAGTTCATGGTTGACTGCAGACTGTGAAGGCTTTGCTGTGCTGACACCTATAATGACTGCCCATAGATGTGAATATTCCTTTCACTTACATTGCTTGAATTCACTCTGCTGCCTTTCCTTCAGTCCAGGTGATGCTGAGCATTTACCTTCTATATTTTGGCCACCCACACTCCTGAATCCAATACTCAGCAACTTCACCTGTGAAGATCCTGGAAACCTTTGCAAATATCACTAAAATCAGCCATGGAGTATTACAGTTCTGGCAGGCCTGGGGAACACAGGGAGGTTCAGATGGGTAAGAGCCACATATCCACATGTGAAGTGCAGCCAAAGCTTTTGCTTTCTTTGAAAAATGACTATTTCCTTCCAGAAGGTACCATCACTGATCTGCTAATCCCACAGTACAGGGAACTGTGTCTCCAGAGATGAGCTCAGCCTTTGTTTTGGACTTGAAAGGCGCTGCACTCATCAATGGCTCCTGACTGAATCTTTAGGCAAGCTCTTCCAACGGGCTGCTTTGTCTCACTTACTACATTTTTCATCTCCAAATTTCAAAAAGTTAACACAGGGCACAATTAAAAGGAGATGATAACCATGCTGTGCCTGAGCACCTTCCCTAGGAGGGGACTTCACCATCCTCGGAGCACTTCCCACATACAGCTGGGGTTCCTTGTGATGACAGAACCCCCACACTAAAGCCCCGAGGACACATGGAGGGTTCAGTTCCTCCTTTTCTCCTGCAGCCCAACCAACTTTGAAGGCCAGGGGCTCTCTCTGTTCTTGCCTGCGGGAGGGAGGCTTCACGTCGGACACCCTCCACGGTCCCACCTGGATCCTGCCCGCGGCGCTTCCCCCCACCGAGGGCGGTGTAGGGGACGGGGCGGTGGAGCGCTGCGGTCGGGAGGAGCGGGGGCGGCCCCAGGCTTCCGGACCGGTAGCGGCGACCGCGGTGCAAGGGGCAGCGCTTTCTGCTCTTAGGAGAGCGATACAGCCGGAGATGAAGAGAGGGGGCAGAGGGCGCGGCGGGATGCGGCCCACAGGTCAGTGCGGGGCGGGCGACGGGATGGAGGGGGCACGAGGCCGCCCCACTGCGGCCTCCATTTGTGGCTGGGGGCGAGGGAGGACGTGGGCATGGAGGAGCGAGCTGCTGCTCGGCAAGCGGTGGTGGGTAGGGATAGCGGGAAAGGGCTTGGGGCTGGGTTTGTTTTGTATAGTCTAGTACCAAGAAGTGAGGAAATGACAAAATGACCATCATATGAGCATGAATCCTATTCTGTCCTACGTGCACAGCCATTCTGGGATAGACTTTTAATTGCCTAACAGCATGATGTATTAATAGTTAAAATTTGATTGTCCTCTTTCAGTCTCAGTGTGGTACCCATCCTTATTGTAGTGCACAGAAAATCCCCATAGTTCTTACTCAGAAATATTCATTTCTTTATTTATGTTTCCAGTGGTTCGTCACATTATTTGAGTGCCTCAAAACTGCTAGCACGTATTTTGTCACTCCCTTGGCAGATGAGAATGTGTTATCATTCTGTTTACAGGTGGAAAAACAATAACGAAAAGAGTAAATGATTGATGAATGTCACATGTAATATAATGGCAGGCCTGAAACAGAATCAGGAGCTTCTGGCACCAGGTTCTTCTGTTTGTTCTTCCCAGTTGTGTTTCTCCATTCACAGAAATACTGTGTGTTTACAGCTCCCACTTTCTTCAGATGCAGGAGGCTCTGCAATGCTTAAATCAAACCAGTGACAGCAAAGCTGGGCTCTCAAAGGGGAAATGAAAGATGCGCAGCCAGATGCCAGAGGTTTGGCTCATTTGACTTGCTTGCAGCAGGGAATTCAGTTTTTTTCTTATTTTTTGCAGCTCTACTACTAGTCAGGATGATATTTCATCCTAATTTTATGAGGGCTGTTCCAAAAGTAATGCCTACTTTTTTATTATGTCAGCCTGCTATGTCAGAGGCAGATGGTGGTGGCATGGCAGTAGTGGTTTGAACCTTCCCACCAGTATCTTGTTACATTGTGTTGCTGTGCAACAAATGGCAGCAGAGAAGCAGACTGACACAGTGGTATCTAACATGATAGTGTGTATGAAGCAGAGGTGTAGCTGATAATTTGCTCTGTCAAATAGAGTTATCATGCTCTTTGTATTGCTTATAGTTTCCACAGGAAAAAATAGGAGGCAATACTTTTGGATCGATGTAGATATGAATGAGAAATAGAGATCTGGAGGCTCAACTGCAGTAGCTCAAGACTTTAGTTTACAGTTTTGTGTCACCATTTTAAAGGAGTATTTCAGATGTCATGGCAGTTCTTTGCCGAGGTACCTAATATTTTGTTTCATTTCATAACATCAAAGTAACCTATTAGAATATTAATTACCTAGTGAAACAATCTAGCAGTGTTAGCAGTGGAAGCCATGCGACTATGCTTATTATGAAGATGAAAACACAAGGAAGAAAGGCATAGTGACTTTCTTGGCTGTTTCGTAATAAGACGGTGGTAGATAAAACAAATGAATTGAGGACAGCCTTGATTGGTACTCGGAGCTTCTTGTAAAATGAATATACTTATTTTACTCATCTTTGGAATTTGATAAGAGAATTTCTATCTAGACTCCACTTGCGGTGCTGCAAGCTTTTCTTAAAGAAAAAATAGTAGTGTGCATAAGCAAAAATGCACATGTAGTAGCATTTCTAAATATGCCTGTACTGTTCCAGAATACAACTGTGTGTGACCTGGGGGCATAGTCTAAAGTTTTGCTTTTGTTGAATAAAGGCAGTCGGATACTAGATATTCATGTGAAACTGCTGGAATAATTGCTGAGCAAATACATCAGAGCACCATAGAGATATGGCAAGTTTCCCAGCCGCTTGCAGCTAGTTCCACATGTTGGCATTGGCAGGGGAACAAATGGCTGTGGGCTCAGCCAGCAGTGGGCATGGCGGCCTTCTATGCTGCCATCATTTATCTCTGTTATTTTTTCGTGTATTGCCCCACACAATCCTCATCTTCCACCTACAAGCTCCATATGTCGAGTTCTCCCTTGCAGCTTTACCACAGCACCAGACTTTTTTTTTACAATAGGGAAAAGAGATCCGTTATTTCATGGTGGATGGACCATGAGCTGTGAGGTACAAGTTGCTTTGGGTGGATTGCCAGAGGTCTAGCCAAGGTTGAATCTGAAAATTGTTTTGAGTAAAAGTTAGGTGAGACAGTCTTCTTACTTGTCATATTTGGAAGGAAGCTCTGGTCGAGATGAACTTCTTGAAGCAAATTCCATTGAACCTGGTACCTAGTAAAGATAAACCAACTGTAATGCCTGATCCTAGATGACGTCTGTCTGCACTTGCAGTGAGAGGTACTGACAGGATAACTTGCTAATGGCTGTGTTACATTTGAGTTATCACTCATCGCCATACTTGTGGAGATGAATGTCACTACTGAGCTCTGCTGTTGTGTACTTTTTCTATACTCACCGTGCATTTCTGTGCCTCCAGCTGTTTCTACGACAGTATTTATACAACAGGCATTCTGCAGTGGAATCTAGCCAGTGAAAATAAACAAATATTTGATTTTTGTTTTTCTCAAGGAATAGAAATTGCTTCAGTTTTTAGTAGCTTTTAAAATATTTTAAACACCTTTAATTTTAGGGGTAATGTAGTTCCCAGACTGTGACTTCATTCAAAAATCAAAGAGAATCTAGTGGTGAAGTTTGAAGTAGATTCAGCAATAACATAGTGTGAATTATTAATATTAATAATAATGTTTCAGCAGTTTGAATACCACAGAAGCAAGTACTGCAAAAGCTGCTGACGTTCATTTACAGTGCTATTTTGAAAGCAAGTCACTAGTTTTTGTTCCTGACTAAGTATTTTGATATTTCTGCAGTGATAAAAGAGTGTAATTTTTAGGGTATTTTGAAGCTGAAATTTGAAAACTTAGAAATTGTGTGCCAAGGTGGCGCAGTGGTAGGAATGCCGCTTTGCAACACGGGAGCCCAGGTTTGAACCCCAACATGTGGCGCAAGTGGTAGAAGTGCCGCTCTGCTACACATGAGGCTCGAATCCCGGGGGTTGGACTCGATGATCTCTAAGGTCCCTTCCAACGCGCACGAGACTGTGATACTGTGATACTGTGAAATTGAAATCTTCATTGTGCTGGAGAAGTTATTCTGTTGTGTTGTCCAGATGCAGTATTTACAGATGAGACTTCATGGTTAACACAAAGATATTGTTTGTCTTTAGAAGTGTTGGATATTGAATTCAGATTCAGAAGGTGATCCTGGTGTTTCCTCTATGTGAAGCTTTTCCAGTCTTCTTTCTGTTGCTACCAGTGATTTCTGAAGCTTGCATGTAATTGACCACCCACATTCAAAAAATTATGTTGCTGATGCCACAGTAATGATGGAAGAATGAGCATTCTGACAAGAAGAATGTTTATGTCCAGGGGTTCAAGGAATACAGTATTACTGTTTTAAGTGTGTCACTTGAAGGTTATCTTTGAGCATTTGGTTAGTTTATATAACCTATTCTTTTCTTGTAAGTAATCTTACAAATTCTCAGAGAGTTTTGAGAGACTATGTGCCACAATGCAAAGGGCAGTATTGGTTTGTGATATAAACCTGTGTACCAGGGAGCTAAAAAAAAAATAAAATAAAGTTCGAGCAGAGGTATAGCTGAGTTTGGAAAGCTTACTTTTGCTTTCGTATCATATACTTATCAGATAAGACTTCATCCAAATACTTTATAAATAGCTACAGTTTGTGGTTGTGTGGTTCTTTGTTCTGTGTCATTGCTCATCACCTCCAAGCTTACGTTGCGTACAACCCATTGCCACCTAATGACTCTTTGTTAGTGCCAAATATTAACTAGAAATAAAACAAATTTACAACAGTAAGAACACTATATATTAGCAGTACATTGATGTGACTTTCATGATGAAAGACAACTCTCAGCAGCAACATGCCTATAAGAACTACTCTGCTACTGTCTGAGTATAGCTTGTTTTCACTAGTACCTTTGAGTGGTTCTCAGTTTCTGCTTTCATCAGAGGATGCTGTTAGCCATGTCCTTGGTTCTCCTGCTGTTTATCCTGCTCTGCAGCTGTTGCTCTGTGAAGTCCTTATCTTGCTCCATAGCTGCTGCTCTGCAAAATCCTTCTTGTATTCCCACAGTTAAGAGCATTCAAAACTTAAGTAGGCAGTAATGTCCAAGATCACATAGAGGAATACCCAAAGTATGAGTGCCTTACTGCTACAAACCCCCCTCCAGAGGTATTCAGAGAGGGTGGTGGGGATCAGAGTGGAGATGTCCCTGCAAAGATGTCTGTGTTCTACCTTCCCTGTGGTTGATCTTGTTGGATGTTTCTCAAAGCAGATCTTGATGGTGGTGGATTTTTCTTGGAAGGTGGCTTCAGCATATGCAGCTGATATGCTACCCCATAAATTTTTTCTACAGCGGAGACTTATGCTGATGTTAAGTACTGATTCATACAGCCGTATTTCAATGTCATTACTGATAAATACAATGTTAAAGTCAAGAAATTAAAAAAAAAAAAAAAAAAGCAAGCAAAATAAAATGTGTAATAAATTGGTAGGATGTCATTGGTTGTCTGTTGGCATTTTAGGTAGTCCTTTGCATACAGTAAGCATGATGTGCATGTATTTGTGTTTAAACCTAAAAATATCCTTTAACAAAAGGGAGTAGGGATTACCACAACTGCTGTTGCATCTGTTCAGTGTCTAAGGACAGTTCATCTAAGGCTATGAAGTTGAAATGCAGTGTGTTTGTCAGTTTCCTTGTTTTATACTTCTGTACCGACTGGGCGGCCTACTTCCAGTGGGTTCCTGAACCTTGCAGACTTTTGTAGCTGAAAAAATAATTGCTTTATAATGCCTTAATAGATGCCCGTATTTCTTAATTCCTTCAGCTTATAAGAAAACGTTTGCTTCCTCTGAAGTCCTTCACTCCTGTACACATTTGTTGCTTGTCTTTCTGCTGTAGTGAAGCATGCTGTAGCAGTTTCATGGTTTTGCGCGCGAGTTTGGAGTGAGGGATTTGGAGGTAATGAGGGTGACTGCATTCTTGTGTCTGAGGCTCTCCATCTTATCCCGTTATTTAGGAAAACCCACACCATTCAGCAATAAGGTTTTCATGGCTATCCTGTCATTCTGCTGAAGTGTACTGCAGCTTCTGTCTGTTCATTCTTTTGCTTGCTCTCTAGTGTCCAGTCGTATGAGAATACCCATACGGGTCAGAGGGATGTGATTCAGAAGGTTGTGATCAGCAGTGCAGTCTTGTTTCAGGGTCGGACTGGGTGATCTGCAGAGGATCCTGACAACCTTTCTCATTCTGTGATCAGTTTGGTACTGGATGTACTCTGCTGCCTTGCCCTTCTGGTTTCTCTGTGTGGGGATGTGTATGTGTTCAGTCTGCTGAGCGAAGCAAGCTATTTTCCTGTCAAAATGTAATGAAGTAGTGGTATTTTGATGTGACATTGATCATTATTCTTTCTTCCAAACAATAAAAATGCTGAATATTACTTTTTTTAGTTATTGTCCACTCTACAGGTAGAATGATAACTCAGAAAAATAACCAACTCTTATTTTTTTCTTTTACTGTATTCAATGACATGTGGATGCTTTGTTTTTACATCTCAGACTAGAGGTGTGATTGAAAGAGTGTTATTTATTTTCTAATGGAAAATAAGAAGCCTTTAAAAAATAGAAAAACGTGTCGAATGGTGTTTACAACTTAAACTTTTAAGAAATTGAACAGTGTATTTGTTGAATTTTTTCATACAGTGCACGCTAGTATTTATTCATAGCTTTCATTTATTCACGAAACATTTACAATTTAAATAGCTGAAGTGAAAAAATAATGTGCCTGGAATGAATTGAACAAGAATAATTTAAAGGCATTTGAGAATGGAAAGAAAAAGTTCCCATCTTACACAATGCAGTGCCAGGGTGGAGTGGAGTGAGGAGGAAGGGAAGGTCAAATACAGTACAGACTTGAAGCAGTTTTATGCTAAGTGATAGTGCGCAGGAAAAGAAAACAAGCAGTACCTGAAGTGTGCATTTCCCTGGATTTTAGGATTTGTAATTCAGAGGTCAGCGCATTTCATCTCTCTTTGTTAAGCAACAATTTGCGGTGAGGGACAATGATCTATTTTTAGTTGTTTTCTTGTTCTTATTGTTCTGATATTGATTAGCTTCTTTTTGAAAATATGAAACATGGTGGGAAACTGGTAAACATGCAGTATTCAGGATAAAACCCTTTGCATGATTATTATTTTTTTTCTAAGCTTTCGTTCCTCCTGATTCTTTTGAAGTGGTAGCAATAGCAAACCAGCTTCAAATCAGCCATGACTGCTAAGCATGCAACAGTAGCCAAGAGTGATTGCTTGAGTGCAAGTATGAAAAATCCACAGCAGGTGACAAATGTAAATAACAACAAAGAAGCAGGCTTATACCCAACGAAGACACCCTTTAGAAGCTCAGTTTTGCTAAACTTTTAAATAGAATATTAAGTTGGATGTTAGGGGGAAGTTCTTTACTAGGAGAGTAGTGAGGTCCTGGAACAGGCTGCCCAGGGAGGTTGTGGATGCCCCGTCCTTGGAGGTGTTCAAGGCCAGGTTGGATGGGGCCCTGGGCAACCTGATCTAGTAATTGTGGAAGTTTTGGTGGCCCTGCCAGGCAGGGGGGTTGGAACTACATGATCCTTGAGGTCCCTTCCAATCCAGGTCATTCTATGATTCTAAGATGGCTTCTAACATGTTTACAGTTTTGGAGCTGACTTTAAAAATAGGAATGGCAACACTAAAGAAAAAAAGTTATCTCTGAAAAATAACTGATCATCATTATTTTTAAAGTATTTTGATTTTTTTGAAGGGAACTGAAATGACTATGATTCTGTGTGTGATTTCAATTTAAGCTTGTGTTTGCATCCAAGCAGATCAAGCAGGCCTTTAAGTAAAGCAAATAAACTGCACTAAGTCTTTATGGATCCCTCCAGAACATCACTTTTGGCAACTTAATCATATTTTTTTAATGCTTAAAGATAATTTACATTTCAAATTTATTTGAGGTATTTAAATAGTAATTTTAAAAAGCAGGGCTGTGCTAACAAAAATGTAATAAAGATTGAATCAGATAACAGAAAAAGTCTTGCTTGGAAAGGATGTTAAATATTATGTAAAATATTGTAAAAATGCAAAAAACTCAATAGTGCCTCATTCTTCTACCTTGTAAGAAGTTTTCTGCTAAGGGAGCATTTCAGTGAATCTCAGTTGCTGCTGTAGGTTTTTTCCTGTAGGAAAGTAAGGCCAGGTCCAAAGCTGGTGCATGTCAGGATAGTTCTGTTGAATAAATGAAGCTTTAATCAAAGGGTTTTTGCCAACGATTCTTAATCAAAATTTTTTAAGGTTTTCATACTTGCATTCTACTTTTATAACTCCATAATCTTATCAGAAAAACTTCCAGATTTGTTTGTCTCCATTATCAGTTCTGTTCCCTATTCAAGATTAACCGTTTTAGAGGATGGCAAATCTAATTTGGAGTTGAATGCACAAAACAGAGACTGTAATAATTAAATTAGAGGAAAAAGTATTTTCTGTGAAGGTTTAAGGCAGAATGTATATTTATTGGCTTGGAAAGAGAAGTGTTTTGTGCTTACAGGGTACATTCAGGACAGTTTCATTTTAATTTTCCTGCAGCACTCTTGCCAAATTATTGTCATTTGATTTTCTGCAAGAGCTTAGAAACAGTGCTCTTTCACTGGCAAACTCACAGTGTATGTATTTCAACACTGAAGTTTATAGAATTCATTAAAGTGGCAATCCATATTCTTGTGTTGTATTTTGCTGGTACATTGTGTGTGCTGTAAATTTGGTACTCCCACATGCTGTTGCGTCCATACTGTTCATTTTGGATGACATGTATAGTATTATTGTTAAATTTATATACGGTCTCTTCTTTAAATGATGCCTCAACATCCTAAAAAAGCAGAACTGTACTCCAAAGCTGTGACAGTAGTCTCATTGAATTTAACGTTTCAGAGACTTAAATGAAAAGCTAATCTTTTTTCCCCCAGAAATAGTGTTGAATGCTAACCACATTTGAGATATTAAAAAACAAAATTCTACTGTTCTATCTCTCATCACAATTACATCACATGTGATGACTGTAATATTGAGATGGTCAAAGTGTACATTTTTTTTCTCCAAAGCAACACTGTTTTGCTTAATGTAGCGATAAGAGCCATGTTTTAACAAACTTACAGCAAATAAATGTTTGCCTGAAATAATCCAGAACTGGGTAAATGATAGTTATGTAGTTATGGTGTAAGTCTTTGTTGAAGAAGGTGTAGGATTGTTTAGATAAATGTCTAATTTTTTTCTTTCTTTATACAACTCCTGAATGCATAATTCTATTCATAGTGTCATTTTGAAATCTTGTTCACTGAACTTGAATGTCTTTATAAGCACTTCATTTTGATTCATTTTGTTTTAGTCCTAATGAGCCGATTCAGATACCTCTGAGTGAATTAGATACCACAGGACTGTGGCATCTGCAGTCCATACCATGACTTCTGTGGAACTGCCTGTGTTCCATAGTGTTACTTGAGTCACTTTCCTTGGCAGAAGAGTCCAAGAGTTAGAACTCAGGTGCACTCTCTGCAACCAAAGGTTGCTATTATTTAGCATTGCATTTCCAACCACTAAGGACTCTTAGCCCTCTGTTTCACAGATACAGTAAGGCTATGTCCACACTGTGCTCCCAGCAGAACAGGATTTGTGGAGACTAGCAGTGAACATGAAGCAACTGTGAGCCATGTAGTGTATATTGAGCAGAGGCTTATTTTGGACTCACTCTACCTTTGTCCTGTGGATGTAGCAGGTGGAATGCATTAGGTGTGATCCTGAAGCACCTGTTCTGCTTCAGTTCAATCTGAAGGGTTTTGGTATTCCAGGGACAGCTGGTGAGTTGAAGCAAAGCATAGTAAATGGGGATAATTAGATGGTGTTTTGAAGGTATGCTTTTATCTTAACTAAATATTAATGTGAACTTGCTCTAAGACATAGTTGTTGAAGTAGATGGCAGTAGTCCCCTTTATCTTAACTTCAGCAGCTTGGGTTTATCATGTGCTTTGTTTTTGTTGTCAGCAGATGCATTTAGGCAGCTGCAAGGCAAAGTGGGATGTGGTTATAATCAGAATAGTACTTGTTGCTACAGTGTGTACAGGTAACTGTATAGGAGAGACGTGGAGGGATGCTGCTTTTGTCAGCCATTATTTTATTTTATTTTTTTTTATTCTTACATTTGTGTAGTTATAGAAGATGCAATAAATGGGAGGTGATGGATGGTCAGTAAATGCTTTAGAGGTGGGATTGTAAGACTGCGTTATTCACATCTGCGCCGAATGTGGTTAGATATGATAAACAACTGGCATGGATTGGCTTGTTAAACTCCAGAATATTCAGGAGGCTTAAATGTGTGTACAAAGAAGATGCTGGAAGGCTATAATGGGGTAGGGTTTAATTCAGGTTCAGTAATGGTTTGAGAGGATTTGTTTTCATTTTCTGTACCTTTCTAATAAGGTATAGAAGGTTGTTTGCTTCCAGTTAACATAACTATAGTTATCTTGTTACTATCCAACAGTAAGAATGTATGTCAATTACAATGAAGCAGAGTTTGTAGGTATGATTTTTAAAATCCATTCGCAAGAACCTTAAAATACAGAACTTGAAAGTGATTTATTCCCAGGAAGTAGTAGTCCATTTGGTCAAAGGTAGTAGTAGAGAGATTAGAGACATCTTTAATGGCTGTCCACTGGAGGAGGACCCAGTGTTGATACCCAGATAACTTCCCAATTGGGTCCTATTTTAGGATCAGTAATAAGCTGAGAATTTGTATTCTGTAAGCTGAAAACATAACTGCATGCATTGTACTAAGGAGATAAGCTTGCTGGAAAAATGTCTTTTGAATCTCAAGTAAGCTTTACCAGTATTTGGCCATTGCAGTTGTTTTTGCAGTATTGTTGATGAAATGTGCAAAGTCAGACTCACACTCATACAACTAACTTAATTTCTTTCTGTCTAATGGGCAGAAATAAAAATAGTTTGTTTTATAGCTGTGTCTAGAATTCTTGTCTTAAGGCAGTAGAGGGGAAGCTGGAGTAGGTTTATTAAAGAGAAATCTGCTTTCTATTGAGCTTGTTACAGAGCATATTAGAAATTGTTTAATTTAGCTTGGTTTCTAACTCACTGTCTTGTCACTGCTCATTTTATGAAGCTATAAATTTATGTAACTGTTTTCTATCTAATTTTCTTCTTTATTTCCCTAATGAACTTCCTTTGTTGCTATGAATTCTGTTCAAAAGGCTGGTACAAAAGTGTTTGTCCAAAGGTGATTAGAGATCTATTGTATGTTGTGGATGCTTTTTGTTTGTATGGTTTATTCTGTTCAGTTGGTGACCATCACTTTTGTCAGAAAAAGACAAAAGAGCTGGAACTACAGGAGATGGTTTAGTACAGTCTGGTAGCTTGAAGACATACATTTAATAGAGACCATTTCTTGCCATCTTTCTGATTTCTGGGTGAACGCTAAGTGTTCACATAGCATAGGTCCTCTTGTGATAGGATTAAAGGTACTGGATTTCATACAGCTGTTTCCTTCTAAGCTAATATCTGAAGATCAAGTTTTCCATTCTCAAATTCTTCCTTGGAAGACATTAAAAAATAGGAATTTGAGAGACAGTGGAGTGACAGTGGAATCAAGTGTGGCAGAGGAAAAAAAGCAACAGAAGGCAAAAGAAAAAGACATTGAATTAAAATGAGGAGAGTTTAAATGTGACCATAAATCCAAAAAACAATGGAGGAAGTCAAGATAAGCACATCTATGGAGATCCTGGTAGATGATGGAATGAACACTGGAAATGGTTAAGAATTAAATAATAGGACAGTTCTTGGTTGTGCTCATGGTTTGTAGTAGGTAATAACATCAGTTAATACAGACTTGGTGCAGCTTGTCCAGATTTTGTTGTAGCCTTTTGAAGTTGTTTCACAGACCACTGGGAAAAAAAATAAATAGTAATGTACTTCTTCAGCTGTTCATACTGCATTGTGATATTTTTGTATTCATGATTTGTTGCTGTCTATAGCAATTCTGAGTTATTTAATTATGTTCTGCTAAAATGTACAAGTGACGTAACTTGCTCTCCAGGAAGTGGTTCTAAGCACACACAGTTTTGCCTCATTTGGGTAACAGAAGCTATTTGGCTGTGGATGGACAAGGCTCTAGAAGGGGATACTGCAGTGCTAATAACTATACTGACATACACAGTATTACATATTCAAAGCACAGATCACATAGAGAGGCCTAAAACAGAAGGTAGGGCCAAATCACTCTACAGAGTACAATGAGGTCTGCAAAGAGATCCAGAAATGGCTCTTGGGGCATAATGTCAGCCACGTCAGGTTTGATGGTCTGGCACTTCTCTAGTTGAAATCTAGGTCAGGTCTGTGCTGTGGAACAGATATTGGGAACTTACGTGGTTCTGTGTTTCCCACTGTCACTGCAGGGAAGGTCAGTAGAGTTGCTTTGTAGAGGAAGTCTACAAGATTGAGCCAAAGTTCATCCCCTCCAATCTGTAGGAAAATCACTGTGTTGAACTGCTGACTTCACTGAACTTAGAAAAATGATGAAGAGGCCTAATTTTATACAGATAGAACAAATATTTGTTCTCACAAACAACTTAGCAATTAGCAGTGGAAGGTGCATAAATGATGGAAATGTTCTTATTACATTCTAGTTAGTAGGCATTTGAGAATACAAGTGCAGCCACTCGGTTGGCTGATACAGTGACAGCAGGAATGTCCCATGCTTTAAGCTAATTGCTTTAATTGAAACAGGTGTGCCACAATGCTGCAGCAATTTAGCTACTTCATGATCTCACTCTAAGGTTTACAAGCAGGCTTTTATAATTTTCATTTCCATTAGTGGAAAGTCTCTGAGAAGCAACATGACTTACTTGAAAATGTTTTCCATTATCTGCAAGTATTTCTAAAGTGCTCTGTGCTGTCCTTCCCACGATGAATCCGTTTTGGCTTGCTTCAGTGGATTTGCCTTGCAGAATTCCAGCAACCAAGAGCTAGAGATGCATTTTTGAGATGTGTTTACTGGATGTGTGTCAGGTGAGCTGACTGGGAAAATCAATGCATTCAGGATGGGTGAGGAGCCGATTGGCCTTGGCCCATTATGCCAAGGCTGCTGATCAGGGCTGAATTAAATGCTCTTTTTCTGCTTCCAAATTTTGAATTTCAGGAGTTGTTTCGATTGGAAAGTTTAGTGTTGGTTTTTGTTTTTTTTTTTATTACTTATTTACTGTATGTCATTTTAAGTGATGAGGGCAAACAGTATGAAGAGATGCATCTTTCTGACAAGATTATGTAGGGACCAAGAAACTGAATGTCTTTCTTTCTAGCGCAAAGCTGGATGCACTTGGTGCGTGTGCTCCTCGTTCTCTCTGCAACCCAAGTGGAAATATCATAAGAAGAAATGTTTTGCAAATCATGGCAAAGATGGAAGTCTGAGCCACTTCTGCTTCTCATCCTGCATTTTTGTCATTGTGACATGACCACTTACCTTTATTTAGCAATCCTATGCCTTTTAACAAATATTTGTTGATGGACAATAGTTTATTACGTGCTGACAGAAATTATACCTGTCTTTCCCAAACATCTTTAAGTCTGCCATTTCAAACAAATGAGCAAACCCTCCCCTTCCCCACTGAGGGTGTCTGTTACAGGAAGAGATAAAGGGATGAATTTTTCTAGCAGTTTGTTCCCTCCTTTCTCAAAAGAGATTGATTGAGAATGATTTACAAGAGTTCACTCAGGTCAAAAGCTAACGTGGTTGAGGCAAGGGTTATAAACAGACTTGAGTTTCTCTTTTTTTTTGAGGGGGGGGATTGACTGTGAGAAGCTGCTTGCGTGGTTACACAAATTCTTTGGCTGAGCAACAAGGAATGACTGTTTTATTCCAGTGCTCTAACTGGAAAGCATTGTAGGTGACCTGAGAAATATGGTATTGCCTTTTTCATTTAAAACTTGAGTGCATGATGGTGATTGTGTGGTGCTTTCTCTTACCAAAATATCCTTAGGCAATGGAACTGCAGACCCAGTTTTTAAACCCTGGCTGAACTGAAATCATCCTCGTTTAAATCAAACAACATATGTTAATTCTGTTTTCTGGAAATATTGTTGCTTTTCTGAATGTAGCAGTGTTGTTATCAAACAAAAATAGCAAAGTACTTTGTGCTCAGTTCTAAGCAAACACAAGACTGCAAAACTTCAGGTTTATCAATTGAAGTGTGCAGTTGTATCCACTGGCTGCAAAGTTTTGTTTCCTCTCCTTTTCCTTTCTGATGCACTTTGCAAACTTCTGGAGATTTCCTTTCACTTTCAAATATACTTTTTATTATTAATAATAAATTAATTATTATTAATTATTATTAATATATATATATATATTTCCCTTTCCATAATGTATCTTTTAATTGTTGCACAAGACAGAAGAATGCCTTTTTTACATGCACCAGTAATTGATTCCTGCTTTGGTTGCAATAGGCTGCAAAGACACTCTCATCTCGTCCAGTTCTTGTAAGACTGAACAGGTCTTTTCAAAGAAGGCTTCAGGTAGCATATTTTGTGAGGTGAGGGGTTTTTGTCAACTGCACATCAGTAACTAGCAAATAGTTTTGCTTGTCAGAAGAGCCTTTCCGCGCTGTGGACAATTGCATAAATTCTCCTACTGTTTCTCAGTATTCAACTAATAATGCACTTTATTTCTACCTTTGAGTCAGTTTCCAAGTAGGAGTAGTTGAAGCATGGCTTAATTTTGACAGGATATGGTAGTTTCTATTACATTAACTGCCAAGGGAACAAAATTCATCTTAACTTGCATTATATTCCATGTGCAATAACTTCAAAGAAATATTCATTGAGAGATGGAAATAATGAAGGAGAAAAAGCTCTATTTGATAAGTTAAGAAACGTCACTATGTATTCAGTTCTGGGTAGTGTTGCCTTAAAGCTAACTTTCAGCTTGTGTTGTTTCACATGAGAAATGGTGTTTTGATGATGGAGTTTGCAGGGAGCTGTGGTTTTCAATTGGGTAGTGTTCAGGTATTTGCTTTGTAGTGACATTTCTAAAGGTGAAACGCTTAACAGGAGCATTTAAGGCACATGAAGTGGATTTTAGGAGACTAAGTTGTGCAAAAAAATTTAAATAGTGATATTTTAATTTTTAATACAGTTTTGAGCAAGTAATATGTAGTTCTTGCATTCAGTGTCAAGGTTCATTTTGAAGGATGTTTTAATAACAGATCAGTGACTGGAAAAATGTTCGTGCATGTAATTGAGAACATTTGATTTGGTACAAGTAACTTAACAGCACTAGTTGCCATCTTCAAACCAATAGGCATTGTGCCTAATGGCAGTGTGAACCATACGTCTTTCCATAGCAAGTATGACTCTTTCCTTTCTGTGGGGGTAGAAAAGACAAATGAAATATGGCAGCTGTATTAAAGTTTGATGAGAGATCGTAAAGCCTTTCTTCCATCATGTGTGGCATTCGTTTCACTTCATTTTATACAAATAAAGCATTATTTCTCATTTCTCAGATTAAAAAAATTAATATTGTTCAAAAAGCAACTGAGTCTTCAATAAATATCTCAAAAGTTCTTTCACACTTAACTAAGATCAGAGTTCCAGATGTAGTTGCAGATACACAGTACAGAAAAAGGATTACTTCATCTGCTTTTCTCATTTCAGGGCAACTTGCTTTTCTCTTTAGAATGTCTTGAATGTTCAAGCCTTGTAATTTCCATTTGCACAAGGATGAACTTTATACCTTGTGTATACTTCTTTATGATTATAATGTAGTGGCAGCTCTTTAGAAATACTTCTCCCTAAGGAGTTGCATCTGTGCACAGCACATGGGGAGCTCTTCAGCTGTGCTGAATGGTTGGATCCAGTAATTCTTTCCTGCTCTGGGATCTGGAAGTGCCTTTCAGTGCCTCTAGTCTGCAGAGGAGCAGGTGCTGTTGTGCTCCATTCCTCACAGCTACTGTCATCATGGAGAGGATGCAACCTATTGGCCAGGGGGTGCTGTGGTAGATGCCAGCACATCCTGCTTGTGCATGATGGAGACACAAGATTCTGTGAAGCAAGAAAAAAGGGTTTTTACCCTTCAACTTAAACGCGCTTTCAGAACTAAACCTATTTTATCCCTCCATGCAATTCTGTTTGGCTTTGACTTTACCCACATTAATTATAATAGGAAAAAAATGCAACTGAGCATGAACTTAAAATGAGACCTTTTAATTTAGACTGAATGTGAACTTTCTGAGCATAGCAGAGATTATCTCAAGTGAGATTAATATTTTATTCTTCCTGTGTACTGTGTTAAGGAACTCCTACACTGTATATGGTTTTTAGTTCCTCAGAAAGTCAGGAGAGTTCACAGAAGTGCAGAAAGAGTGGTGGGAGTTCTAAAAGCTTCTCTTTTAAGGGGAAGTTTGACCTGTAACTGAGGCAAGGCTGAGTCACTTCATGAGAGACTGAAGACCTTAGGGAGAAATTTCAGAGTGCAGATAGTCATTCAAAATTATAAGGGAAAAAACAAATAAAAATGTTTTGTGGCTGGAGGGTGAAACTAAGCAATTTTAAATGCAGTGTAAGTAATGAGTTCTTATATCTTTGTGGGTTAACCATCCTTTTTAAATAAAGAATATTTTTTTAAGGACGACTACCATGCTCTTAACTCTCGAAGTTAAGGACTGGAAATAGAAGTTGCTTGGTGATTTTGCTTCATGTGATCATCAGACAGTCAGATCAGACTTGGAACTTCATCTGTGGATATTGTTTCATCTTCTGAAACAGCAACAAGCACCATAGCTTTTTGGCTTTACTTTTGCAGTGAGAATTGTAGAAAATCGAGTAAGATTCTGAAAAGAAATACCGTTGCAGCTAAGTGCTGTAAAAGCATTAGTAGGTTTCTTATCCTTGCGTTATAGAAACCACATCATTTTTCTCTGGGTTAGATGAAGAATATGCTACTATTTATTTATTTCTACAGTTACATTTTAGCATTCAAGCAGAAATTGGAATTTTTACCATGGAAAATGCAACTGTCTCCTTTTGGAAAATACTTAGACAATTGCACTGCTCTAGGGTGTTAATTAGGTTCAGGCATCTATCAGCCACTACCGTACTGAGCACAGCCCTTTATTATGTCCTGTGATAGGAAACTTCTTGAGGGGACAAGTATTCACAAGTCTTTAAAAGAGAGCAGCTATCCTGCAAACAGTTGATAGACATACAATGAATGCAAGACACTAACCTACAGCATCCTTGTTCTACAAGTTTGTCTTCAATTGGGTGGACTTTGAAGTCTCCCCTAACAATGACTGAAGTTTAGAAGGAATTTCTTCTAAAAAGAAGGAAACTCCAATAATCAACAGGCTAATCCTGGACTCTGTGTTCAATTTCTTATTTTGCACCAAGGGCTTTTGTAGGATTTTTCAGAGGTGCTATTACTTTATTCTCCTGAGGTACATCTATACTGTGCTTCCATCATCGCGTCCCAGTATCCAGATATGTTGTGTGTGCAAGAAACCTTCTAGCTCTGTGTACATGTACCATTTCTGTATCTTTTGATACTGCCCAAGAAAAAACCTGGATATTCACCTGCAGAGGAGCTCCGGTGCATTGCAAGCAGTGGACAGTCAGATTGCCTGGCCTATCAGGGACCTTGGAGACAGTGAAGCTCAATGGAGTTAGAATGCAGCAGCTGTATCTGTTCCTCAGTCTTTTATTGTTGTTCCATGGATCTGTGGTCGTGACCTACTCCAAGGGTATTAAAATGTTCTGACATCCTACAATGTATTGCATTGATTAGCAAGTACAATAAAGGAAGATCACTAACAACTGTCCTAGCGCCATGCTGCCAAAATATCTTAAAATGTACCAGTCTTGTTTCTAGTGAAGTCAGATCATGTGCAGTGATCAAATGTGTTTTCATAACTGCTGCAGTTAAAAGCTAATTGCTGCGTTTTCAGTGTTATTGCCTATTTATCAAAAATTTGAGTGAGCTGAATATGTGATGCACTCTGCTTTTCACACTGTGATTTCAGTGGGTTGTTTTTCATTGTTTTTGTTGTTGTTGTTGTTGTTTTCAGTACTAGTTGAATCTGTTCTGTTTTACTCATATTTCGGTGGACAATCTTTCTGCCTTGGTTTAGAAATCTGCAGATGGTTGTAATTTCAGACTAATGACCTGTCCTATTTCTTGAGCATCACAAGTACTTGGGGATGGGCAGGTGGAAACTTATGGCCTGGCATACAATATTTATAATGGATTTTAAATGATTTTTGTTTTCTTTTCTAGAGCATACAAAGGATATTCTTGTGATATATGAACAAGAAGCAGAAGAGTGGGCTCTATATTTAAAATCTCTTTTTGGACACGTAGTGAAAGAAGAAGGAATCTTACTCTACAATTTAGAGACTTTGTCTTCCAAGCATCTGGAGTTATTCTCTTTACCATGTTATAAATGTAAACTCCTGATACTATCATATGGACTCCTTAAGTGCCTTAACCAAAAGAGATGTTGTTTTCTGGCAAATGTTCTTCAGCCTCCAGATAATGTGGTGATCCTGCTTTGTGGGGTGGAGAATTCAGAGATCCTTTATGAGGTACTGACCTTAAGTGGGAGAAGCAGAGAGATCTTCACCGATCAGGAACCTGAGGACTATCTCTCCATTGTTACTGGAATTATTCAAACAGGTAATTTAAAAATGCAAACTTAATGTGATTAAGAGTTTTCTAGCTATGATGATTAATATCATTTGGAAGAGTTAATGATTAATATCATTTGGTAAAAGTGATCATTGGAATTTTTTGTAGAGATCTTATGTCTTCAGCTTGGCCCAGCAGTTCTGGCTTTATGAATTTGTCATTGCTGACTTACTGACTTATTGACATATAAAGTACTGTCATAATCAAGTTTGAGTTTCAGAAGGAGGCAGCCTTGTGAAGTCCAAAAATTGACTGGTGCTTGTGAACCAGCTTATCATGACTTGTGTGTCACTAATGGCAAGACTGGGGGGCTGGCATTATATTTGTTTCTTTGTCTTGTAAGTTTACAAATCTCAGAAATTGTGCAAAGCTATGTACTTGTTTCATCTTTTTCAAAACTCTCTAACACAATGATGGTGTGTGTGTATATGTATAGATCTTCAGATAAACTTGTCAACAAGAAATAATTACCTGCTAAGACTCCATTTCATGGATGGTGTGATGTTCAGTGTGACACACAGGCTAAGAGTAGAAGCACCCTTTCCCTTTTACCAACAAAACTAAGAAGTCTGTACTGGAGGGACTAGAATTGTTGAGTCTGTTTGTATTTTTTTGTTCATGAGAGCAACAGAGAAGAACTAATGTAAAAACTTAATTCTGGAATGTAAAAAAGACTTCTTTCTAGATAGTTAGAGAGAGAGAGAGAGATGAAATATATCGAACTTTTCCTCAGTATATCTTCTGAGCAGTCTCACAGGCTTCATATTTTGGAGCAAGACGTGGTTGTCTGCTATGGTTTCAAGAGGTAATAGTTGCCATTTTTGACCATGCCTGATATTTAGTTTGAGGGGACTTCCTTGGCATCTTTTCAGTGAAGTGTATACAATGGGGCTGTAGGCTGTATCCTTTATGTATGTGTATGTACAGGAAAGAACTGTGCTCAAGGACAACGAGTTAACTCATGCAAACTGGCAAAGTTTGCAAAATTACAAGCTCTCTCTGAAAAAAAAAACAGTTTTCTTGAAAGGCAGATGATGGGTCTGTGCATATACAAAACTATGGCATCTGTCCTTGTGATTTTGCTTGTATTTTATTGTCATGCAACTAATAGGTGCACAAATGGTCTTTTTTCTGGCAGTGGCTATCATCAGAAGCTTCAGATAAGAGTACAAAGGTGAATGATTGGATAGTTGTCAGATACCTCTATCACAATGTGTACATCTGCACCAGGCATGCACAGAGTGACTGGGACTGAACAAGTTCAATTGATTGAACTAGTTGCAGGACTTGGAGCAGTGTGGCTGCCTGGTGCCTGTCTCTGGCCCCTTGTAATTCTGCTTTTGGAGACAGCAGTGAAAACACTACAGTGTATGTTCTCCATGCTTTTCCCTTCCTTTTGTTACCTAAACATCCATTACTATTAACTTATTCTTCTATATTCTTCATGTCTCTTCAGTATTAACAAAGAGCTGTCACTCTACTGAAGTCTAAAAATTTAGTGATGTACTCTAATTACAGTGATTAACTGGTACCATGCTGTTATTCACCGGTACAATTCAATCCTGTTAATCCCGAAGGACAGTGAGCTGTTGAGATTCTAGATTGGCTTGATGCCAAATTTCGGGAGTGATTTATAAGTAGTTATAGCAACTGAAGAAGGATGCTAAATTGGGTTGTCACCTGTTCTGAAGAGTGTTAGTGATAGTGCGTATGTGCAGTAATAACAGTCACCACCATTTCACTGCTGCTTTCTCCATACTCTGCAAAGTTCTAAGGCAAAAAGTAAGTTCTCAGGTGTCTATTCTCCCTTTGATGCCATTCTTTTTGCACTGTCTAAATAGTCTAAGATGGGAAGAGTGCAAAATAAATCCAATTTTATTGTCCCCCTACCAATGATTTTGAAGCAGCCTTTTCCCTACCACATGGTGTCTATTTCATCTTGGGGCTGGCAGCATTAGAACTTGCTTGTACCTCTAATGTATTATGTGTGATGAAATTTCCCAGGAAACTAAAGGCCCACATAAAATTCTCAATAAAGCTAAACAAAATGCAAGGTGAAAGCAGAGAGCTCTTTCTCCCTTTAGTGTGATTCAAAATCTGAAGGAAAGAGTTTGTTATCCTTATTTGAGCGTATTCTTAGGGGAACAAGTAGAGAACTGGGCCATGTGTGAACTGGACTTTCTTACAGGTTTCCTGATTGGTGACAGATTATATTATATTCACCTTTTGCAGGTAAAAGAATGCAAATATTTTTGTTGTTGTCAAAAGATTGCTGCAACAGGACTTGGTCACAAAATGCTTCACAGTGATACTGCCTGAAATTCCTGTATTCAGATGTAGAGTTGGATTTTCAATTTTCTGTAGGTGACTTTTGCCATTAAAGGTAATTCTCTGCAAGTAGAATGTGAAGAAATATTATTATTCTAAGCTTGCCCAGTGTGATCTAGTATTTTTAATTAATTTCAGTAGCTTTCTATAATGCTGCAGAAAATAGAATCGGGAGACATTTTGTTTACATTCGAACTTTCCCTTATTCTTTCTACCATATTTCTTCTGTCTGCTGAAATGCGTACACTTTTTTTATATATTACGTGGACATACCTATTAATGCATTGATTACATACCCTAACATGTTGTTAGCCTAAACTATATATATTTGTGATCCTGAAGTACTTGTACTTCAAATTCAGTCTGTTTCTGTGTTTAAGCAAATGAATTGTAAATAGGTATTTGCACCTAGTAAGTGTCCTAAATTCCTCCAGCAGTTATTTGTGCCTTGGTACTGGCAATGCAGGAAGGAGGATCTAATACTGATAGCTTTCTGTGTCACTATTTCTAAAGTACACTGACATTGTTATGAGATTTTTGTGGTGAGACATCTCACTACAGCTCATTAGTCTGCTTGCTGTTTTATTACAGTTTGCTAACTGTTCAAAGAAAACTCTTGTCACTTTCAGTCTTTTCCCTAAGAAGAGGTAGACTCTTGTGTGTGAAAATAAACTACTCCTCTAAATGAGTAGTTGAGAACTGCTCAATAAACCTATGTGTAGCCATTCCAGTTTGCTATTATATATATAAAAAAAAAAAAAGAAGTGGAAAGGAAGTACATTAATTAGCATAACCCAAATAGAAAGGTAGGTTCAGATTCTTTGACAGCCTTGGGAAGTTTCTCAGAAGGAATGTTTTCACCTGAGATGGCAGTATGTTATTGATTTCTACCTGCGAACAAATAAATATTCATGCCAGTACACAGCTTTATTTACTAAGAAAAGTGGTTTGAAGAAAGCTTCTTTTGCACCTACCCGGTAAAGTGTAACTGGGGTACTAAAATGCTAACATTTCGTACTTGTCTCTTGTCTATGTAGAACAATCAGGCTGGGAGCTTAAAACAGGGTTTAACACTCACAAAACTTCAGCCCACCTCAAATATGGGGCTAATTTCCTTTATGTAGATCACAGAAAAAAGAAATAGGCTTTTATGGTTTCTATCTCCTGTTTCATTGTGTTGGAATTGTACCAGGACTTTGAGTATAACATTTGGATACTGAAGAAGTATTTTACATTTTGAATTGAGTGCTTTACAACTTCCATAAAATCTTGTTCACATCAATATTCAGAAGTTGGTGATGATTACAATGTGAATTTTCTTCGGCTCTCAGCAGGGCTTATGATGTTGAGTCCCTCATTTAGGTGGAAACCATCATTTTCTTCAAAGGAGAAGTATTTCACCTAGATTTTGATACTGTCTTGGAGTCTAGAAAGAAATGAAACTGAGCCCTAGCAGGAAGCAGAGTCCAAGAGGAAAAAAAATCTCTGATTTTTTTTTTAATTTTGTTTGCTTGCTTGTGGATAGTATGATTTTATGCATGAAAAAGCTAAAGCCAGGCTTGTAAAGATTTCTTACATGAACACACAGGATTAAGTAATTGGACCTTAGCAGGTGATTCTGGCTTAGCTTACTGCCAGGGGAGGCTCCAGTAGAAGAGGCTGTAGCGCTGTGCCTCTTTCTTCCTTTCCCAGCTTACCTTCCTAAGGTGTGTTTCTCCATCTACATACAGAAGTATCACTGTAATGCCAAGGCGGTGATAGGGCTTCTAAGGACACACAGCTATCAACAAAACTTGTGCAGTTACTGTCTTGTTTCATACAGCACCTGGCTCTGTCTGTTTCAAACTAGAAGAGAAATTTAGTAGCATCTCAGAGTTGTCAACCACAAATAGGGTCTTAAGAGTGCCTGCAGCTGCTACTTACACTTTTTACTTCTTTGCTTCTTCTTTTATTATTCCTACCAAACCCACAGATTTTATTTATCATATAATCAAATCTTGTAGCTCATGGTTCGATCTGTCTAGTGGTGATTAGAACACTGATGCTGATACGCATACCAATATATGTAATGTTTTTCTTCTAATTTAACACTAATTGGGTGAAAATTGCTTGCGCTTGGCAAGGTGAATGAACAGGTATCTTAAAGTGAATATATTTTAGTAACACTTAAGACAAGTTCATATGGTTTAGTTTACTAATAGAAATCAAATTCATAAAACATAAGTATTGCTGCTACTGCATACACTAATTGATGTCAATGTACTGTAATTTTACTGTTATTTATTTTGATTGCACATTTTTTACTGTAGAAAGGTTTTATCATCGTTAGTCTGTTCCTTCAAGGTTTGAAGTGAACACCATGCGAATTTATGTTGTTTATTGTAAAACAGTATCAGTCTGTACTTAGTTGCAGTTGTGGAGCTGTTTCTAAAGCTTACAGATAATTTAGGTTTCAGATTTCCAGCACATATGTTGCTACATGGATCTATAGTTGTATATGTCCATAGAAGAATATATTGACTCTCCTCTAGTTCTGTGGTATGATTACCTTTCACAATTATGGATCAGTTATTACTAGAAGGCATTTAGGAAAGTCCTCTGGAAATGAAATCTTTGTGTTTATTTTAGTATGCAAATATTATTGTAATGTTCTGAATTGACCAAAAAAAAAAAAAAACCAAAAAAAAACCCAAATTCCTATAGTCCTATAGCTGAAAAACAAGTGTGGCACCTGTTTAAGTTCATACTGAAAAAAGTCAATATAGAATAGTGAAAGATGACTCTTTGATACAAAATGGGATTTTGTGCTTGGTAGGGCCTTTCTGTACTGATTTAAATGGCCATAAGGGCAGAGTTGGACACAGAAAATGTTATTGTGGTTAAAAGCTTAGATGTTGAAAAGTCAGAAATTTGCAGGTAGAAAGCAGACTATTAGATTTTAATGTGGACCCTTGTTCTTATGCAAGAACCTGTCTTTCCTTTCATGAACCTGTCCTTATTAGTACACAGCATAAATAGTACTCAGTTAATTAGTAAATTAGTAGTTACTTGAGGCTTTGCTTTGTGTTTGAGATTGTGGTTGCAATACTTATGTCACTGATTGGCATTTCTGTGCAATTCAAATCCTGCTGAGGAAACAGAATTTTTATTTGCTAACATTATGTTCAATAGAAGTCATTCCTATATTATGAGTGCAATTGAAACAGTTGATTAGAACACTATTTAATGTATTCAAAATTTAGCAGTTTAAAGTATTTTTTCTGATACTACTTTGAGGCCTAGCTTTTCATAACCTCAAATGCTTTTCTTCTTAATACAGACATTATTATGTCTGTATTCAAATTCCCCTTAATTGCAGATGTATTTGTGACTGCTCAGTTGATTGGCTGTAAAGCTTTATCTCAGATATCATCTGGAATTTCATATTTAAAAAAAAAAAAAAAAAAAAAAAGGTGTAAGTAAGTATGTAGGTGTTACTTTATTTCTGAGGTTCTACACTGCTTGTCCATTTGTACATTAGAGCAAAATAAAGATTCCAAGAAACAATGGATCTGACAATAGTGACCATGACTTATCCTGTTACCAGCTCTTTTCAGATGATGAATTTGAATGCCCCTTGCATTTTCTGAAGAGCCTTGGCTTTACTTGTTTAAATGGTACTTGTTCCTTTACATCTGTCAGACACGAAGGGCAATAAACTTAACCTTACTGTAGTGTACAGCAGTGTAGAGGAACAAGCCTTGTTCTCCACCCACACATCTATACAGATGTATTCCCATGAGGAATGTGGAAAGAAAATGAGTTTCGTCAGGGCATTTCCGTTTTCCTTGAATTTCAGAGTAGAGAAAAAAGGAAGTCCCTGAAGAGCTTTTGCTTTCTGTTCCCAAAATGTCACATCCTGCTTGCCATGAAAAGGGAGCTGTCTAATCTGAAATCTGTGGCAAATTTACTATCGTTTTCACCATTTGGGCAATTTTTCTACCACACCATGAAATCAGTATTATTCCTCCCTTCCTGCTGCAGCCTTCTTCCTGCTCATTGATTCTATGGGATCTCAAGTAGATAGCATTCTCAGCTGTAGCAATTGCAGATTAATAATGTTTAGGTATTGCTGAGAGGACCAAGGAGATTCTCAGCTGATTTGACATGTGAAAGGGATGACTAGAAAGAGATATACAGTAATAATACCCTGTATGTATGGTGAAGACTGAATTCTCAATGACAGCAAGGAAACACAAGGTCAAGATTTCTTCCTGGTGGTTCCATAAGGAGCAGTTATCTTGAAACTGCTGCAGATCTTCAGAGGTAAAAACACCCCAAAAAGAAACATCATTGCAGTTTCCAAAGTTCAGCATGTCAGTCTTTTCAAAGTCAAGAAACATAAGATGGCAACTGCAAATGAAACAGTGTTAGTGCCATGTGAAAGTATGTGAACTTTCAGATAGCTTGGCAGGATTTGATTTCAGATGAGTTGTGAAAAATGTATCCAGTGACTGCTTCTCTCTAATAAGAAGGTATGCAGCGGCAGTATCAATGGAGAATTTATAAATCAAGACAGTATTTTTTCTGGAACCCTAAAACAGCATTTTACATGAGATCTTTAGTGGAGGTTGGCTTGTGGAAAGCTGAAGCATGCTTCTAGTGTACATGTATGCAAAAGTAGAGACAGGCTGAGAAAAGATGGAGTTTAGAGTTGATCTGGAATTAAAGTTGAACAGATCAGAAGTATGATGCTTGAATAGGTACATAAAGCAGCGAGGGTGGAAAGAGCACTGAGTTGTTGATAATACGTATTAAATATATATATATATATATATATCCAATAGAGCAAACATAGGTGAGGAATAAGTGAGGAATAAGAAAGCACTAACAATCAGTAAGAACTGACTGACTGAAGTGAATTGTACAAGGCGTCGAGGGAAGAGGTCAGAGAATTCACTGGAAAATGGGAAAATAATATGATCAGTGAGATCCTTTGGGGGAAATATAAGCTACAGGCAGATGTGAAAAGAATTGATTGGTAGTATCTATGAGTGCTAGAAAAGATCCGGTTGTGGAATACTAATCACCATGACATGTATTTGTGAGGGCTTATCCCTTATAGGTGGTAGCTGAACAAGTTAGTTCTTTAGCCACTTGTAGATATTACGTACTTATTTATGGTTTCTGTATTTGAAAAAAAAATAAGTCAACACTTTAATTACCAGACAGCTGTATTTTGAGCAACTCCCCTGTGGTTCCTTAGGAAATTTTCTGCTCTCCAAAGAATCATTATTTACAATTTGTACTAAATTTGGAGAAGTGAAGCAATCTTACTCAGATCTGGATATAGTCTTGTAACTATAAAGCTAAAAAATACAAATGCCTCAATGTTGAATTAAAATTCATAATTTTTCCTGCAGATTAAGACTAGACTCAAATTTAAATGCCTGTTAGTTGATATTAACCTTCAGAAAAAAAGGTTGTTCCCTTTTTTGTTAAACAGCTTTTTCTTTATTGCTTTTTGCCTTTAAAGCTTGTGTCCAGATACTAATTAGCTGAATGACTCGAAGTGGGCAAACTGAGCACAGAAATATTAATATGTAGTAGTTGTCTACTCATGAAGTTTATCAGCTGTATGGGAAATTGGTAATCACAGCATGAACCTCTGATTAATCAGCTGAGGCAAGTGTTGGGTCAGCTGTAGGAGCACAGGTGAGAGTAATTTAGCTGTGCTCCCAGAAGGGGTGGAGCTTGACTCCACCTCCTCTAGACCTCATTTAAGGGCTGATCACCACTAAGGCAGCATCTCTTAGAGATTGCTCCTTGGTGGGGATTGCCTCAGTGGTTCCCACCAGACTGAAAGCTTCCATACAGGCGAGTTTTTCCTGTAAATAACCTTTTGGATGTTTACCGCTATCATCTTTTCATTATTGTCACCATACAATCAGTAGATGGTTTTTGGCTGTTCTTTTGACCCTTCTGAGAGGTGTTCTCAAAGCAAACATAAGTTCTTACTGATATCTGCATCCTTAACTATTCTAAACTGTAGGAAGACAAGCACCTCATGACAAAATAGATGGCATCACTTTAAAAGATAAGAGTTATCAGTGTACTTCTGCTCTGCTGTTCTTTTTGACAATGAGATCAGAAATTCTATTTTTATGAAATGTGTGTATTCTGACATTGAGGCATTGGATTAAAGGGCAGTGTCTTAAAGAGTAAAGACCTCAGACTTGCATTCATATTCGTAATCCTAACAGAAGGAAAATAAGCAAGAGTTAGAGACCAAATGTGGTTTATAGATGTCTGAAGTACTGTTCTTTATCATGTTCATAAAGAAAAGGTGTGCTGTTTAGTTTACCTTATGGGTCAGTAGATTTTTATCTATTTCATACCAAATATGTAAGTAAATTGAAAAGTAACTTATCCCATAGTAAGCTGATCTTGCTGACTAGTCACTTTTTTTTTTTTTTTTTTTTTTTTTTTAATACCAAATGTGTCTGGTGAGAGTCTTTCTGCTGGCAGCAGCTGCAGTAATGTGGCATGAGGAGACACATGGTCTCTTAGATATGCAAGTCCTACGTAAATAGCTTCAGCAAGTTATGCTATTTGATAAATGAGCTACTACAGTCAAAGTGGTTTCTGCTACCAGATTGATTTAAGAGAAGCTGTAGCATGGAGCAGGTTGTCTTGTGTCAGTAAGTGTTTGGATACTATTAGTGATACTACATATCTTGTACTTTGCATAGGTTGTAGGCTGAGGATATCAGCTGCTGTGTCGCTTCCTCCTCCGTCTCCTCCTATGCAGTTGTTAAAGGACTATTAATTCCATTACATTTCAGCCATGTTGTTTCTTGAATTTTGACATTTATAAGGGATTATTCTTCATCAAGAGAACAGTTTCAAATGTGGTCAGAAGAGTGAAGTTTGGCTGTTCACTTGTAGTTCCCTGAGCCTGGTGTTTGAAAAGTCTTAAAGCCTGAAATCTGAGGTTTTGGGCAGCCTGCTAGTTGTGTTTCCCTGAGGTATGTTTTAATTTGAAAAAGCTCCCTATTAGCTGTGTTCTTTTATACCTGTGTAATTCAAAATGTAGCTATATGCTACTTCCAACTTCATGCACAACGTGCTCTTTGGAACAGGCCAAGTGTGTGAGGCTTGGAGTTTAGAATTAATAGGGCTACTAAGCAGCTTGAAGGTAGCCTCTTGAGTATAATGGCAAAGTCACAGGTCCATCTGAGGAGACAAACAAGTTTTAGGAGTCTGGTCCCAAAGCTGGAGGCTTCTATCAGTCCTTGTATCTTCAGTGTTAATTTGAGTCAGCAGCTCGTCTTTGTCATTTTTGTTGTAGCTTCACATCTTGGATTTTGGACAGCATTTGGTGCTGTATAGTCCTTCAGTGAAAAAGAAATGAGATGTGTGTGTGCTTAACCACAGAGAAAAGGAACAAAAGTCCCATGTTCTTACAGTGGTAGAACTCCAGTAAATCTGAAGTGGATAGATGGGTTCTTTAATAAAACATTAGTCTTTAATATCTGAGAACTGTTGGTGCACACAGAGGGCAGACTTCAGACTTCAGTTTGGCTTTCCCAGGAGGAGACACAGGATGAAAGTACGTGGAATGTAGAAACTGGAAAAAACAGGCTTGGGCTCCATCAGCACTTCTATTCAGCACCTAAATGACCTCAGGCAAGTAGTTATTATTTCCAAACTAATTGGTGTGCCTAATAGCTTAGAAACTTGGGGAGAGTCTTACTATATGCAGCAAAGTGGTCATATTCTTAGTGTGCTGTGGCAACAACAGAACACCTTAGATATGATTGCAGTAAAAAGAAATAATAATAATAATAAAAAGAGTCCTAAAAAGTAAATTGGTAAATTTAAGTAAATTTTTTTTTCCTATTTTAGTGGGATTTTTATTTAATTTTTTTTACAGCAGTTTTTTTTGTTGTTTTTGTTGGTGGTTTTGTTGCTATTTGGATATACCAAAGATGACTTCTGTGTTTAGATGCTCTTGTAAAGACTCCATTAGGCTACATCTATATTGGAATGATAAATTATGTACGAAACTGTGGCTGAATAATACAAAAAAGATGGGTATGTATCTTTGCAATGAACATACTGAAGAAGAAAACAATCCAGGTATTACTCTGCTGTGGAATAGAAATAGACATGAATGTAAATTGCAGCACCATCCACTGCTAAGATGACATGAACACCAAGTCTAAAAGCACAGACAAGGAAACACTATTCTTTGTAGCTTCTAAAGGAACTGTTAGTTGGGGGTTATTTGCAAGAAAAATTTTTCACTATAAATAAAGTAGTGACCATTTTGGCCAACTCACAGAAAGCTGCTGTTTTTGACAGAACAGCTTGACCATGGAAACAGAAACTGGGACTGAAAATGATTTTGAGAAAAACAAAAGAGAGATGAATCGGCAAAGAGAGAAATGTTATTTAACTCTCATTCCATAATTAATACATTTATCTTGGTCTGGAATTTATATGGGAGAGAAAACAAGCAAAGGAAATTAAGTCGTGTTTATATGTTTGGGTAATCATTTTGAGATTTTGGAAACCTTTCAATAGCTAAGGCCTCTCTCACCATCAGGAATAGAAAACTTTTCAGCAAAGGAGAAAAGGGAATTTGCTTTGAAATTGCATCTTAGAAAGGATTTCTAGTAAAGATGAATAAATCTCAGGTTCTCACAGAGTACAACAGGCTTACTGAATGATGCCCAGCATGAGGGATATTTTCTGCTACCATGTGTCTCACAGCCTTTTTCAGGTCCTCTGTAGAGCATTTAGGAGTGGCTTTTATTCCTTCTCTGCTGCATTCTCTGCTGAGGTCATGCAGTGTTTAGAAACAACCATAGTTTAAGAATTATTGTCTATGATAAAATGAGGGTAAATTGCATGGAAATATGCTGTGCCTAATTAATTTTTCCTGATTTCTCTATGTTTAGAGGGCTACATATTTGGGGCCTTCTTTTGTTGTTTGGGTGGTGGTGGTGTTAGTTGTTTGTTTGTTTGTTTGTTTTTCCTTTGTCTTACCTTTCTGTTCTCACTCTTGCTGAGTGCTCTTGTGTGAATTCAAGCTTTGAAACTGAAAGGAAGCCAATTTTAAATGAGTCTCTCTTCAATTATACCTCACAGAAGACCATAGGACCATCTCTGCCTATACGTAGCCTCGTGCTGGGGAGTGATCCCACTGGATGACTCATTCACTTTACTTGCTGAATTTGGTCTAAGTGCTATTCCAAAAATCATCTTCACTTCAATCTTTTGACACTGTGGTACCCTGTCTTCTCCTTCATCTGGCCACATATTCTTGATCACCTTTCCATTCCTTGTCACCTTCCTGACCTGATTTGCCTTTATTTCTTCTCATCTTATTTGTTGTGTAATATAGGGATGGACACATGAGCACCTTGCTCAAGGCAGTTTCATATTTTTCAGCTGGCATTGCTTTAGCAAGAATTAAGAAAATAAAGCTAGCAGGTGTTCTGTTTTTGTAAAACTAACAAAATATTAGCTGTAAAAATAATTCCATGGGTAACCATAGAAAATCTATAAATTTTTTATGTTTGTTTTCTGCTATTTTTAATAACCCAGATCTGTCACATGCATTGTTGACTCAAAACACATAGCAAGTAATCAGAGACAGAGACAATATATAATCCTTGTATAGACTGCAATAGGGAAAGCTAAGGACTGTATTTGCAAAGTTAGGATTCTTTTTTTGGGAGGAGGTAGGATGTTGTGTGGATGTTGTTCAGAAGCCTTGGTGAGGCATTAGTTGTTGGATTGCACAAAAGGATAGAAGGGCTTTGTGAAAATTTCAGTGCATGGGAAGGAATGCAATTTCATAGAAGCTGAATGAATTTAGTTTGAAACATGGAGTTGAAAGCAATAATGCTTTCCAAAAGATTTTGTGTAAAATATACCAAACTGATATGTTGAAGTTAAGCAAATGAAGTAGAATTGAAAGCATCAGTACTGTCCCCAGTTAAATAACTTGTAGTAAAATTTAGTAATATCATACACCTCTATTATATTTATCACATTTACTTAAATATAAACTTCAGATTAAGAGTTCTCCTTTCAGTGAGGTGATCAGTGATAGGTGTTTGTCAAAAGCAATTCTGCAAAAACAGCCTGAAAAGGATGGAGCACTGTCTTATGTATCAGATGATAATTCCCACCAGGACTGTCCTGAATGTAAGAGTATCATAGATCTCCCTTTATTTCTAGCTGCTAGCACATAGTGCTGTCTAAGCATCATTAGCTATTGTTAATAATTTCTTATAATTCAGTCCTGCATGAACAGGTCCAATTTTAGTCATCCATTATTTCAGTCATTACATTTTAAGAACCTCACAGATAGGTCACTAATATACAGAGTTAAAAGAACGCATTTATCAAGCTTCACCTATCCTTTAATATATCTTTTCTCTTACATACCTCAGGATTGTAATGACTTTCTTTTTATGTTTCTTTTAAGATGATCTTCACCTACAAATGTAAATTCTTGTTACATGATTATTTTTCTTAAAGCCTTCATGATCAATGAAGATCCCTAGCCATTGCTTTCTGGTTAAATTCAAAGAATATTTGCAGTGAAGGTGTCCGAAATTCAAGTGTTCAAAAGGCCTGTTTATTGAACACCAGCTTCTGCCCACAGTAAGCACAAAAGATGTCTATACTTATGCTCTATCTGTATTAATAGAATCTTTTTACTGTGGTATTAAACTCTTACAAATGACATCGTTTTATTTAATGCTACTAATCCAAGGTTTGTTTGACTGGTCAGCATCTGCAAGTAAGACTTCACTTAGTTGTTCCATGTTTCTCAGCGTTTTAGGATAGATGCAACCACTGGGTGAAATGTTAAGTGCTGAAAATCATAGTTCTAGAATTTGGTCATTATACAGTAGTGATGATATCACTGTTATTCTTAGGCTGCTGCACATCACTTTCATTGGTGCATGTATAATGTAGGCCTGACATTTACTGAAAGAGGTTTTGCTTGATTTTACCTATTTACTTATTTATTGCTAATAAATTGCTAATCACTTTCACAGTCATCAGGAGTGTCCCTCATTCTATTAGAATGAGATATCAAAGATATCAAAGTTTCTGATATAAAAAACATATTTCTTAATAATTTGTGCAAACTCCAAAGTAATGCAGTCCCAATTCTGACTGGACTGGAGTTATGATATTCTAGTTAAATGTCACTATACATAAAATAAATATATATAGAACAATTACTGTGTGAGGATAATGTTAAACTAATTTGAATCAAATTGTTGGCACTAGCATTGAGGTCATTGGATAAATTATTGCAGGCGTTAAAAGGTAGAAGTAACTGCTGTCATTGTCGATCAGTGGAGTGCAGGCTGTATAAATGCAGTTATCATGAACTTAATGTAGATTAGAATATGTCAGCATAATCCTTGAAGAATGATAAATGACAGAAGGCTGGCATCTATGAATCCACTGCCTACCAGATTTATTATTTAGTTCTTCTACTTTGCCTGATAATGGACTGTTTCTTGTTTTGCAAGATTCCTTTGCTTAAAGGGGCAGAAAAGTTTTCAGAAGCCTGCACCTCATGTGAGATGTCTTCTGAAGCAGTTTCTACATGCTTTGGTATGATGGTTGAGTGAACACAGAATATATCTGAAGTACTTGCTGTGGGTGTACACAATCCTAGATAAACAAGGCAAAAACCGTTTTACCTTCTGAAAAGGGTGCAGGTTTTTCTTTTTCAGAAAGGCAGTGCAGAATAAAGTCTGATATTGATAATCAGATAAATTAATATACTCCAAAGTATTTAGAGCCAGGTTAAACTGCACCAAACTGTGTAGACTCAGGATCAAAATGGTCTGACATTGTTGTCAAATAACCCAATGGTCCTGGAATCTCGACAGTCTGGGGGAGAGACACACAAACACAGATGCTGTGGAGTTAACTCTCTCTCTCTTCCCTGTTTGCTGCTGCATCGCTTTCCTTATACGTCATCCTAATTCCCACACAGATGCATACACCCGCCATGCACCCAATAAACATGAGAAGACCAATACGCACACCTACCCAAACCCCCCGCCCACTAGCTCCCTAATGTACAGGCCGTAATTCAGCTATTCCAGAACACTCATCCTTCTCAAAATACATTCTATGCACTTGTTAACCCTTACACAGAAAACTCAGTCTCCCAGCAATAATCTTTGCTTATTTTAGTTTATTTCACTTTCAAAATAAACTAGAGCAAGGTTAGAGTTGCTTTAGTTCTGCAAAGTGTGTCTACACGTAGGCTCAGTGTACTTTTACCAATCTGAATTCAGTACTTTTCTGTACAGTGTACAATTCTGTACATCTACACTGAATTCATAGCTTACATATAGAATTAGTCTACCTTAAAAGCATCACGATATAATCAGGAGTAGGCTGGGATAATTTTCATACCTGCTGATGAACACTAAACCACTTACCATAGATTTTCACAGAACCTTTAGCTTTCTCACCAAAACGTGAACAAATGATTTGCTATTCTTCCACAACATCTTTAACAACCAAAACATCTCTATAAAAATCTACAGAAGATGCAGCTTACCAAAGTTTCTGCACTACGTTCCACAGCATAACTTTGTTTAGCTGTTGCATTTCTTATAGTAGAAATCTATTAAAATCTATGCTTTTAGAAGCAAAGCAATGCTGGTAAAGAGAGGGAGCGCTCTGTATCATAGAAACTGATGTGTTTGAGAAAATAAATACAAGCAAGAAGTGGGGAAGCTAACTGTACGTCGCCGATGCTCATTAAGTAGTGTTAAGTGCTCATTAAGTTAGTAGTTAAGTACTGGAATATACTTCCCAGGGAGGTGGTTGAATTGCCATCCCTGGATGTGTTTATGAGCTGTTTGGATGTGGTACTCAGGGATATGATTTAGTGGAGGGTTTTTAGAGTTAGGGTACTGGTTAGGCTGTGGTTGGACTTGATGGTCTTCAAGGTCTTTTACAGTCTGGCTAATTCTATGATTCTATGCTGATGCTGAATGGTAAGTGTTTTGTGCTGCTTGAGAGTGCCACGTGGTTTTTGTACCTCAGCAACTTAGGCTCTTTTGGAAAAAAGTCAAAATGGCTTCGGTACTTGCTTGAGCAGAGCCAAATTTCTACTGTTCTGTATTCTGCCCATTGATAATTTTTATTAATATTCTACGTCCATGTAAGAGGAAAAGATGTGCCCAAGAAGTTGTGTTCTTGAATGTAATTGGCTGTGAGTATTGGCTGTTATTTAAAATAGTACAAACTATTGTTGCTATCTCAATATTCTTCAACCAGCCAGTCAGTATTTTTTAACTCTGGACTGCTTGGGATGTTATCGTGAAGCTAACGAGGTGACTGCAACATGTCGGATAATCCTGTGTGATTAAGAACTGCTGCAAGTCTTTTGAGATGGGTGGCAAGAGTGTTCTGTACAGACTAACAGAGTGTCTGGAAAGGAGACGCAGCTGAGCAGTAGGAAGTGTGAAGAATGGCTTTTCTAAAATGCAGGCTTAGTTAGAGCTCTGCAGATGCAGTTGTCAATTCTTTTATGTTTTCTCATTAAAAGTCTGTGATTTGGTGAAGGGTTCACTGTGGCTCTTGGGCTTTCCTGGCATAAGAATTATATATGAGAATCTGGCCATAAACTGCCTGTGTGGTTTGCATAGCATGCCCAAACCCAGTCTGTCCTGCACAAAAATACGTATACCTTCATATCTGTCTTCTTGTCCGTAAAGGGGGTTAAAGCCTATGGAGTCTTTGTGTCAAGGAAATGTGTCTGCTCTTATAGTTAGATGGTTGCATGTATAGCTGTTTTCATACAATCCTTCCTGGAGACAGGTGGGTTGAAGTGTGACCCTCTTTAAGTACAGGTGAAACAGAAATGGTAAAGATCTCAGTTTACCCTAGTGTATACTACCAGCAAGAGAGTTTATTCTACTGGAACAGCAGAACTGCCTGATCTCTGCAACCTCATTGATGACAGTAACCAAACTGAAGGCCATGTCTGCTTTCTTTTTAGTAATATGAAGCATATAAATAGAACCTATTCACATTAATAAAGATTGCAGGGTAAGAATACAGCAACACACTTATTCTAAGGGGTAACCTTCCCTTATTTAACTTAAGGGACATTTGGCCAGGCTTTCACATGGTGCCATTAATGTGACTCCAAGTGCTATGTGTATCCTCTGATCTGTTGTTAACTGCATCACTGCCACGTTTTATTCATATGGAATAGATAACAATATCCTCATTTCTTCTTGTTTATTTCAGAATGCCAGGCTACCTCTCATGTTAACTTGTCAGATTCCAGAAGAACATCAGAAAAAGCAGATCTTGGTTTTGAAACAGAAATACTTACTGAGACAGTAGAAAGTAATGAGTACTCAATATTGGTGCTTCCAGCAAGAATATCATGTGAGGTAAGGCATTTCAAGGCTTTAAGTCTTTGGGATGAAGGTCAGTGTTCTTCTCTTTCTCATTTGTACTGTGTCACATTTGAAAACAAATCTCAGATAAATGTTGAAAATGAGAGAGCACTGAGACTGCAGTCAGATTTTTTTTTTTTTTTTGCTTTTGTCTCACATGCATACTGCAGCCACTAGATTAGCAAACTGAAATAGCTTTTAGATTCTGAGAGATTTTATTTCTATGAGATTCATTTGACAGCATGGATAGAGATGTTCCTGCCATGAGGACCTTGTAGTTCAAGAGGGAGCATGTGATAAATGACTTTTGGAGGGATATAGAGTGCCTCTTTGAAGGAATCCATAGTGAGTACATACATAGGTGTGTTCTGCAATGAGTGCTTCTGTGAGCACACACCTTGCCTAATTTTCAATTGAAATCAGAAATATTTTTATATACATATCTAATGGACAGAAATGTTCCTATGTGTTCTTTGTTGTTTTGTTTTTGTTTTTTTATCAAGGTTGCTGTGGGAGTATATTTGAGAGTGTAAACATAGGAGGTACATTATCCAGTACTGCAGTCTTTTATATAAGTGAATGGCCATGGTCAGATAAAGATTGCAGTGTTCCTGGAATGTACATGTTTTGATTATTGTCTTTCAGAAGGCTGTTCTGCATGTCAGCTCTTTGGAACAGATTACAGCTGAATATCAAATAATGATGTACCATTTAAACCATATTCTATATATATGTTAACAGTATATTAGTGTAAGTCACTACAGTTTGAAACAGTATCACTGCTACTTGGAAACAGTGAAGTGTGAACCTGTGGAGGCAGAAGACTAGCTAGTTAAAGAAAACTGCTTCATCCCATGTCTTGTTTGCTCTGTTTTTTTTTCCCTCTGCTTCTGTTTTCCTAAGTCTATACAATTTGCAATGCTAAAAGTGATTTATGCATCTTAAATCTATCAAATGCGCTTTACATAGATTATTTCATTGTTGAAATCTGTAAAGTTCCAGGTGAGTAGCATTCCCTCTGGTCCAGAAAGCAGTAGGAAACTACTGGCTCAGGCTATTTGTTGTTTCCATTTCATTCCCCTATCATCTTACATTAAGAATTTAAGTGAGTTCTAAGTATTTTGGGTTCTTGTTCAGCTGAATGTCATTTTTCTAGGCTGTACAGTAGAATTGTCATAGGAAAAAGTAACTCTACTTGCATCTGCATTTAAAATACAGTTTGATAATGTTGCTAGGTAAGCTGAACTTAAAACACAAGATTAATGTTGTTGTTTGTTGTATATAAAATATTAAAGGATAACACTGAGATGGCAGCATGTTTTGGTACTGTTATATTTTTGCATGAGGGTACTGGTAAAAGAACTTCTCTTCCAACTTAAGTTTCAGTTTGCATATAATTTCATGAAGGACTAATGGGAACACGTTTTAATTTTATAGAACCCTGGTGAAATATTCATTTTGTTGAAAGATGAAATAGATGGTGAAACTTTAGAAATTGAATTCATAGCAGATAATCAACGAATTAGGACACAGCCAGCCTCTTGGAATAAAAAGGTCAAGTACATGAAAGCACTAGGTAAGAAAAAGAAATTCTTGTAAGTAAACAGAAATTTTTTTACTCCCTTCACTTTTTATAAGTAGTTTCACTTCCCACTACTTTGTAGGTGTTTCCTGTTCACAGGTTTTGCATATAGAAAATTTATTAATAATGCAGAGAGGCAAAGCCTTGTGATTTATGGGAAACTAGGCTCTATTTGATTGTTTTTGTGTAGTTAAATGACAGGTGGCAGTCTTAAAATGTCATTGATTGGTCACACATTAAAATTCTTCAAAAACACTGCCATAAAATGGGAAGCTAATATTCTTGTTCCTCTATTACTGAAATATTTCACTTTATATCTAATGCGTTAACTTCAGTTATACTCGTTCTATAATTCTTATTGGCATAGGAGTTATTTGTTCTTCTTTTTTCATATTCATATCATTTCTCTGTATCAGTTGGATCTGCTGATGTCTAACATTTCTTTACAACTGCTCAATCCGTAATCCTAATTGCCATTCTTCCCTATTTTGCCTGGGAAATGACCAAAAAAAAAGGAAAAAAGGAACAACAACTTTTATGTTAGGAGACAGACAGTGCCTATGTAACACTCACATCCTATACTTTCATCCATTTGATGAGAGTTACAGATTAAAATATTTATGACCTAAGGAATCATAGCATAGCTTGCCAGTCTATTGCATGCTGTGAATTCCCAAAAAAATTTGCATAATATTTTATTTTATAATCATTGCAATACAGTGTTAGAAAGAAAATAATTACAGAGGCTTCTTGATGCTGCTCTTTGTGGCCTGATTTTTAACCTAGACACTGTGCAGGTGTCCTGAGAATTCTTTAGTACTGTGACAGTGAAGTGTCTGTTTTCAAAAATCCGAATGGGAAGTACATCACCAACAGTAAATTTTCATTAGTAACTGGAATTCACAGAACGAAAGCTCAGATCCTCATTAATAGGTTTTCCTGAATTGTTCTGTAAGAACTTTATTGATCATGGTAAGGATTCAATAATGGCTGAAGTAATAAAATATGAACAGTGAATAAAACAATATGAAAAGCATGGCAGAGAGATGCAGCCCATGTTTTATTTCTCTTCTTGTATGTTATAACGCTTTTTTTTTAACGTAGTCTTTGCTGTAAAATCTGGAAATATTTTGGAATAAATTCTTATACTGAGGGTCTAGCTAATCTAATGTTATTTAAAAAAAAAATGTTTAAAGGTTTGGGCAGCTTTCTGTTTAAGTGATTGAAGTTAACATTCTAGTAATTCAGCTTCTATGTCCCTATTACTCTTCTCCATTTGCAGGGTTGTCATTTTTAGTGGGCAGAGTTGGAATTTTAAGAGAACTGTGCTAGTGTGCTGGTATGGTACAGCAGGATGCCTGGCACAATGAATTCTAATAAATTATAAAATGTACTAATAAAGAGACCTCATGCTGCATATACAGAGCAAGTCATACTTAAGTAACAGACTGTACAAATGCCTTTTTCCATTACTTCTTTCTTTTGCTTCTTTCCTTTGCTTTTACCGCGTAAACAACTTGAATGGAAGTAATCGGTTCACTGCAACTTTTTGCAGTTTAGTGCCAGTTCAATTTTAAGAGCCTTGCCTGCAGTTAGAAAAATGTTTCAAAAGGCGATTTGCAATTTGTAATTAATGAGCGTTTTGTTAATTTGTTGATGTAAGGAAGGTGATTATAGGTCATCAGCCCAACAAAGGGAGATGGAAATTGGAAGTATACTGTTTTTATCTACTTACTAACATGAAGCAATACAGTAAGTCTATCTCATGCAGATCTACAGATGTCTATTTTCTTTTGTCAACTTTATAATGCTTGACTGAAAGGCAACAAAAAACAAAACTGCTCACACCAAATCATCAGTGAAATGCAAATCCTACACATTTTCTGTGATATTTTCTTCTGCTCTTTTATTCATTCTCTCAGATTTCTGGTCTGGGATTGTAAAATATTTTCAGCTACTGTTCTGATTTGTGTTTTATAAGATTTGCCTGCTGGCCCTGTATATGTAAATGTCTACTGTGAGGGTGTTATTAAGACCACTGCACAGATTGAATATTACACTGCAGCAGAAGAGATTGAGCGCATCTTTCAGAAAATAGCTGACCCAATAGCTTTCATTTGTCAGGTAAGTAGACATAGAATGTAAGTGCCAATTTGAGCTAAGAAATCGTACACCGTGATGTAAAGACTTTTGCATAGTAATTAATAATGATTCAGTAATAGCCTCAGCATTAGAGGGGCATGTTTTTGCTCTAACCAAAGCAGGCAAGTGAAAACAGACTTTCATTTTGTTTTTCTTTAGAATGATATAAACATCTTTTGTGCTGTATGTGTCCAATGAACAACATCCTGCATTATAGATGATGAATATAATAATGAGTAGCAATGTCTCTCTCCCTTCAGTGTTCTTTTGAGAATGTTCTAAAGCCACTAGGAACAAGTAATCTTAAGACATATGGCATTTGGAAGATTATTATTCATTCACTAGTAAATGGGATTTTTCTGGCGTAGCTTGCATGGATAGCATCAGGTTGCTACTCATGTAGAGTCTGCATATAGGTGCTGAATTAGCATTCATGTGGTTTGCTGTGTCGCACAGGTTCTTCACATAAATCTAGAAGAATTCAGATTTGGACCTGGATTTTAGATCAGCATGGCAGACAGCAGTGCTTTGCAGCATCCTTTGCCAATAGCACATAAAAAATAATAAGAAAACATTTATTAAAAAAGGACAGAACCTCAAGTATCATTTGTTGCATGGTGTGTAGCCAGAGCAGACTTGTTATGATGTCTGTATTGTAATTGCAAAAGCAGAACAAAAATAATAGTCCCTCTTTCCAATGCAGACAGTCTCATTTTCCCATGACAGATCTATCTTATCTACCACCTAAGGCATTACACTCATAATAAATAAATAAAAAGGATTAATAAAAAATGATGCATTGCATAATTTGTATTCTTTTCAGAATGAGGGTTGATTGTTTCTAAATACAGTTCTCTTTTGCTCTAAGCAAACAGGCCATTGCACAGGAGGATAGTGTAACTCTATGTACCAGCACATTCTTAAGATCCTTGAAATATCAATCCTTAGAAGGGACATCGAAGTAAACTTCTAACAGACTTATTCAAAATTTTACGTATAAGAAGTGTGTCCTAATTATTAAAAAATATAACTAGCATGGAAACTTAGACACCTGCTATTTCTAGTGAAGACTTATTTGTGTTGTTCAAGATTCTGGCCCTTCATTTAACCAGCATGCCTAATACTTACTAAGACGCATGCAATTCCAATTCTATACAAATGCAAACATAATTATGTGCAGAGCTATAGCACCAGAAAATACAACTGGTGTTATCACTATCAGGTATATTTAAAAATGTGCATGCCTTTACTCATCTGGATAATAAGAAAGGATTTAAATGAGGAGGCACTGTATGCCTCAGTCTTAATTTCATCGTGTTGGCAACTGGAAAATCAGATAAAATTTTCATTTGCTAGCGGGTTTTACAGCCCACACAGTATGATGGCTGCTTTGCAGGAAATACTTTAATGGCAGTTCTTCTGTAAGTTTGCTGGAAGATTTGTCATTGTATTTAATGATACTCACTGGGCCATGGAGTGAGGTATATTAACTGGCTGGGTAGCTGAACTATTTCCACAGACCTTTTAAATACTTTAAGCCTTCATGTAAACCTGATTTAATGGCATTGAGATACATTGTAAAGATGCAATTTGCAGTACATGATTTAACTTAATCTTAAAAAATGTGTTCGCATAAGGAAAAACAAAACAGCCGTGGTACTAATTAGAATTCTCATTGAGTAGCAGGAGTACTAGTAACTTTTATTTAACTAGAATAATTAAAACCTTTGAGACTATCAGCTTATTTGCTAAAGTATCCTGGGGCAATGGTGGTTTATCTATGCAAAGTAACAGTCAAACACAATAGAAAACTAAATTAAAATAAAATAGAAAAGCTTATAGCAGTTGTTGATCAAAGCAGTACCATTCTGTGGTTCAAATAAAAGTTAAAGATATTTACAAATGCTTGTAATAGTTATTAAATTTCTGTGATGCAAGGAAATTGCTGCAGTAATACATTCCAAAGATACAGTGGTGTGGTAAAACACTTTCATTGTATTGCTGACTTTTGCAGCAATTTTGAGGTGATATCAGCGCTCAGACTATTGTTCTCTTCTCCACTTTGGCCCCTAGTAAAACCCAAGTAAGCAAACCAAATGGACCAAATAGACTTACAGTTGTTCATTCCTCTCACTGATGGTCAGGTTAATTCACGTGCCTCAGTAGGAGACAGTAGGACAGTAGGAAGGTACAGTAATACTGCTCTTATTAATTGTTCTTTATTTTTAGGTAGGAATTGAAGATTAGCAGTAGTTATAGTTAAGAGAAAATAGTTATTTCTTGGGTGACATTCTTTGCTTTATCTGGTAGATTGCTATTTTCTATGTTCCTTATTTGCAAGAACCTACAACAGTATTTAACATTAGCAAGACATTTTAAGCAGCCAAATATTGACAATTTATGAAAACAGTAAAATTTTGGAAGAAAGCAATCTGAAAATTTATATTAAAGCAGGAAGAGTTGGGGTTGTTATAACTGAATCCTAATTCTGAACACACTTGTATCAGAACTCATGGGGCTAGATGTCAGAAGGCCTCTCAGTTTTGTTCTCTTGCTTTAACATAGTTCTGCATTGAAGCAGCTCTCCCAAGGGGGGGTTGTGCTCTTACAGTAACCTGCTGGACAGACTGGTTTAAAAGTTTTTGAAATTCATAAATAAACGTTTTTTTGAAACTTCTTCCCAACTTTTGATTTGAACATTCTCTGGGTTTGCATGTTGTATTGATTTTTCGCGCAGACTTTCTACCAAATGCAACTATTGATTCAGTTATTTAGTGTTGGGAGTTTCTTGGTACATTTGTTAGGTTTTCAATAAAAGGAAACTAAGGTCATATCCTTATTACTGAAGGTGGTAGTTTCCTTTTAGTTTGAGTGACATAGAATGTCCAGAGAGATTCAGAAGATCTTTATGAGAAACACTGGCTGAATAATAAAATTCTGGGGGCCTATGATTTAAAAAACAGCCAACCAAACAAACAAACAAAAAAAAAACTCAAAAACCTCTTGAGATTTTTTTTTCTCCTAGTCATCAAATGAGATTCCAGTTGCAGTGTTTATTGATAAAAAGAAAAATGAAAATAAACTACCCCTTTTAGTATTAAAACTTGTGAGAGTTAGCTGTATGACTCGTGGAGATATTACATATATACCTTTACCTGATCCCCTACAATACCTCCTTTGAAACTGTTTTTAATATTGCTATGCCACATCAGTAGCTGTTATTTTAAAATGTTTATTTATTTATTTTAATCTAAATGTGAAATCTCTCCATATTCCATTTCTGGCTAAAGTTGTGAGATGTGCCTGCCTAATTTGAACCCTAGCTCTTGCATTCTGGTAGAAGTAATATATTGAAGTGCATATAAAGCATTACCTGATACATATGAACTACTGAAGTAGTTCATCTTTATGTAAATGTAACCTTGTTAGTACTGCTAAAGCCAGTGAAAAATATGTTAATTTACTGACTGTATGCTGTTTCAGTGGCACACATTTTCAGGACTTTGTTAGCAGTTATTACAAAATGTAGGTCATCTCATTCACAGAAGTAGCAAAATCTACCTTTACTCTTTCCTTTTTTTAAGAAGGTTTTTGATGCAGCAGCAGCATTTGGGACTGCTCTGTTCTTCACAGCTATGTACTGTTGCTCTGAGAAGGGAGCAAGGGGCTGGAGATAATGCCTGCACCTGGAGAGGAGGTACTAGATAATGCCTGACTTCTGATGAGAGCCTTGGAGTGTGTAGGTGGACTAATATTGAAGGGAATGCTTCTGTAGGCTCTAAGGCTTTTCTGTCCTACTCCTGATGGCTTTTCAGCATGGATTTGGGCATAGTGTTATTGGGATTTCTCAGGAAGATTGAGGTCTTCAGACCTGTAGAGAGTTGTAGAAGGCATGTCAAAATACATAAATGCAGCTGTGGAGAAGGAATGGGTAAGATCTCTAAACTAAATTCTTTCCTGGTAGATGCAGGTGATGACCCTTTTGCTGTGGAGCTCTCTCAACTGGATAGTGCAGTGTGGTCCTATTGCTAGTTCTGTTTCACTGTTACTCCTGCTAAGTTACTGTTACTTCACATTAACCAGGGGGACATAGTGGAACAGAATTTCCAATATGTGAGATGGAAGGTATTAGTATCACATTTTTGTAACAGTTAAACTAGATTTTCCTACTGTGTCTTTTTTTGTAGAGTGGAAGAGCAAATCTAGTCATTATGATTCAATTTACAAGATAGCTTTTTAAATCGTGTGCTTGAGACTTTGGATTCCAGATCCCTAGAGGAAAGGGAAAAAAAATGTGATAGAAGACTTGAAGCAAATTGCACTGTGATAATCATGTGTAAGAAGGACGTTGTGCCTGCCTTTAAATTCCTCGGAATGGATAGCCTGGTCATTGTAAGGCAGGCTTGTTAAAGTGTTAGAAGTACAGTTCTCATTCAATTTAGGCCCTTTTGGGAGGTCAAACATGCAAGTTTCAGAATCTTGTAGAAACTAAACTCACTAGATCTGGGTAAGCCAAGTAACTGTTTATGACCTTGAGCCTCCTTTGTCATAACACAGCTTCTTCATATATGCTCATTTGATCTTATTGAGTTGGAAGATATTTAGTTCCAACTTCCTGCCTTAGGCAGGGGCACTATCAATGCAATCAGGTTACCTAAAACCCTGTCCAACCTGGCTTTGAACACTTCCAGGATTACCTTTGTCCTAATCTGGTTTGAAACCTATTAAAGTAGCATCAGTATTGATACTGTGTCTAAAATACCCTCTTGGGATGAGAGAAAAAAGCGTGGTTTCCTGAGTTTTAGTATTATTGTTCTTCACAGTTTTTAAATATGATGAGGCTATTTCTATTAATGGGTATTTTGGGGGGAGGGGAGGATGTAGATATTTAGTAGACATTTATGAGGTTTGCAGTTCCCTCTGCAAATGTAATGCTCAGGTTAGGTCTTTATTCTAGAACATGCTTTAGGGCATTTCTTTTCTAGGAGGCAGTTTGGTTGTGTGTTTTTTCTTGTACAAATACTTTTTTTGTGCTTGTTTTTAAACAAGTCTGTATGGTAACAATTATAGAAAATATTCAATGTTTCAGTACAGAGAGTGTGAATATAGAAATAAATACAAGTTACTATATACAGTGGTTTTTATATATCAGAATAAATAGTAGCCAATTTTGGTTTTTGGAAAAATGAGTGATCATATTTTATTGATGTTAACTCCCTTTCCCGCACAAACTTGTCAACAAATTCTGGATCATTCATGTAGAACTCAGCCAAAAATATCATCCTGCCAATGCATTCAACTTTTTCTGATAGCATAAGAATTTTTTCTTATTCGTTCTTAACAGCATTAGGAATTAAACTGCATGTTCCATCAGTAGGCATCTTCCTCCTTTTGTGCTCAGATTGTCAGTCACTAAGTTTCTTTGTAAGCTTATATATACTGAGCATGTCTGCAGATACCTGTTAGCAATCCAGAGTTGTCCAGAAACACTTCAGATATGTGAAGCGAAACACATAATGCAGGGTTACTGACTCCCAAGCAGTGTAAACTAACTCTTTCTGAGTACTTTTCTACTGTTGCTGAGTTTCTTTTAGTGCCCAGTGCAGCTCAGTCTTTGCTAGCTCTCTGGTGCTTAGTTCTTACTGTTTGAATCCCTGTAATCACACTTCTCATCACACCAGGAAAAGTAGCATTTAATTATGACTACCTTGAGAGTAATTAGGAATGGATCTTGGCCTTTTGTCTAGACAGAATTAGGCAATCAGAAAATGTTCTCATAGCAGTCAGGATTTTGCTTGTCTAAAGACTAAGTACTTAGTAGGAAGCTCATCTAACTGATTGCTTGCTATCAGTTTCTTAATCTCTCAGCAATGTTAGGCCATGGCTGATGGAACTGATGCTGTTTGCTACTTAGCAAGGTGCACATTCTTATTGGAAGGATTTTCAGTAATGCGGTGCTACTGTATTCCTTAATCTCATCACGAATTACTGCTATAATGACACCTTGAATTAATTGGTAATTGGCATCTGTCAGACAATGTTGTTGTACAAATCTTCCTGTCCTTACCCTTCACAGAATAGCAGGGGCTGGAAGGCACCTCCAGAGATCATGTAGTCCAACCCCTCTGCAAAGCAGGCTCCCTAGACCAGGTTGCACAGGTAGCCATCCAGGTGGGTCTTGAATATCTCCTGAAAAAGAGACTCCACAACCACTCTGGGCAGCCTATTCCAGTGCTCCATCACCCTCACTATGAAGAAGTCCTTATTCACATTTGTGCAGAACTTTCTGTGCTTCAGTTTGTGCCCACTTCCCCTTGTCCCATGCACCAATGAAAAGTCTGGCCTCACTGCTTTGCCTCCCACACCTTATATATTTATGGACATTGATCAGATTCCCGCTCCGTCTTCTTTTCTCAATGCTTAACAGATCCAGGTCATTCAGCCTCTCTTTTGAATAATCTGATTCACAAGCAGCCCAAGGATAAAGTTAAAGTTGCATTGTGCAATAAATGCAGTTTTTATTTATTTTTCTTTGAAACAGACTTCTAAGTTTTCATCTGTGGAGAGGCTGGACAACGTTCTGACTTTGTTACTGGAAAGCAAGATAGTTACTTGTGAATTCAGCGCATCCCAAGGTGAAGAGCAGTATCATCAACAACCTAGTGAGTCCTTTCTTTTTTGCATTGATTTTTGTTACTGCTGCGATGGTTATTGCTTATAAATGTTAATAAGACTATCTCCAAATATTTGAGAATGTGAGTGAAGCACAAAAGTCCATGATAAAGACAATATAGCCGAGGCAGAAATGGAAAAAAAGAATTTTATAAACCATTACTTCATGAGTCAGTACTTATGTAATTTGACTTGTCTGGATGTTTGATCAGCTTTGGATTAAATTCAAATTAACAGCTTTTCAGCTCAGTAAACTTATACTCACAGAGAAAATAGGCAACAAGAGACATGATGAGGTGGCTGTACATTATGTGTGTATTATTTTTCTTCTTAATTGCTCTTTTGAAGTACTCTCAAACTTTGCACTCTTATTTCAAGCTAACAGAGAAAATCAATTTTATTATTATTATTATTTGAAGAGAATGGGTTGCTTTTGAACTTAGAACACCATTAGGCGTTGGCATTGATTTTTAGTAACTGTGTACTTAATGGTTACCAGTACTTCATTCTGGCCAAAAGATAATTACATTATTGAAGTGTATGTATAGTGAATGAAAGTTGAATTTGTCTGTGAAGTCAATGCATTGTACATACAATTCAGTAGTGTACCAACAGGAACAACTGCTTATTGGAGGGCTTGGTTGAATTAATTTTCCACTTATCAAGTATTCAAATTGTATTGCAGTAAACCAAGAAGTGTTGATTATTTAGTGTGTGTTTTGAAAAACATCATTATGATGTTATTTCAGATGGAGGTAAACCTCAGGTTTTCCAAGAAACTGAGAGTTTCCTGTCTGAAATGGTTAAGGAAGAAGTATTTGAGTTGTTGGCTGACTTGTGTTTTGTGTAACCAGGCTGGTGATTTTTGAAAGGTTGAAAAAGGTAAAAATTGGGGATTCATACTGTTCTTGTTTTGTTTATTTTGCAAACCAGTATTTCAGAAAAAAGAACAAAAAGAACATTGTCAAAATGTATTTAGGATTATGCGTGGATTTTACCTACTAGCATTCATTTCTTTAAGATAAAGACTTTTTTTATCAAGGAGAAGAATGCTTATATAATAAATGATATTTGACGGCGTGATCTCTGAAGGAGAACATTGGAACCCCAGTCAGCTGAGAAAGCTGATAAACTGAGCATAAGTCTCTAGAAAAACACTGTGGTTAATATTATAGTATTAACCAAAACAAGATATAAGATCATGTCTGGCTTTTTTGTGGTGGTTATGAGTTGCCTTCTCCTCCATCTTTTGTGGAAGCATATAACTAAAGCTGGAGAGACTGTCCTGAAAGTTGTATATTCTGTACAAATCTGTTTTCAGGATACCTAATATACGTATTATTCCTCTATAGTCTGGTAAAAGGCTCCAATTAAAACACAGTAACAAATCCAAACTGGTATTTTAGGACTTTTCCTGAGTTAGGGAAGTTCTAAATCTAATCTTGGATTTTCAGCTTTGTGAATTCTTGGTGTGTTCATTTCTGAGGTCAAAGAAAAAACAGCTTACCTTAGGAAAACCTACCTACCTTCTTTTCTCTCAGTGGACTGACTGTTATCTGTTAACAGTACTCTAGTTAAACTCACATGCTGAGGCCTCTTTAAAATTGTGATTTACTTAATTTATAGAAAATACTGCTTTTCGTCACCTAGCACTACAGGCAACATAAATTTTATCCTGATTTCTCTGATTCTTTCTTTCAAGCTGAATAATCAGTCTCAAAAGAATGAATTCCAGTTTCTAGCTGCTAGTGGAGCAAAGGGTGAAAAGACAGACAGGGAAACAAAATGCTTTAAATGTTTCCTTGTTTTAATTGATATTGACACTGTAGAAATCATCTTAAATGTCAATTTAAATTGCTAATAGAAATAATGTCCTTTATCAGTAATTTCAGAAATAAAAGTAGTATGTCTTAAAAGTCTGCAGAAGTATAACTGTAGGCTGTTCTGTTTGCTTACTGCAATTTTATGAAAATTCCCACAGGCTAAGACAGTGCTATAATAAAATAATATTAGATTTTATGCTCTGTTTTATGAGTGAGGTGTTCCAGAATGCTCCACAGAGAAGAGCAGAGAAGGGATTATGACAGGACAAAATTGCAACCCCCATTAAACCTTGGTTGTGCCAGCTAAACCATTTAAGAGCAAACACTACTTTCAGAGTTAGCTGAGGAAGTTACATTAATGAACTTAAAAAGAAGCCACATGGTCACTGTCTCTGTTCCTGCTTATAGAATCATTAGGGTTGGAAAAGATCACTAAGATCTTGTTCAGCCGTTGGTGCATCACCACCATCACCAGCTTTTGAGCTCTCAGTTTAGCTGCCAAACGATGACAGCTTTTCTCTATTAATGTTCTTCTGGAAAAATAGGCTAAAAATGGTAAACTCCTGTTTACCCCAGTAACTACTACATTTGTTCAGTTGTGTATTTTTTTTTAATTTAAGTATATTGGTTGTCCAGTTTCACAACTGATAAACGTTCCAGTAATTTTCCCAAATTCAATGTGACAAAGTTGCAAGTTCATAAATGCTTTCCTTCCTTAAGCATGTGTGCATTCAAATAAGTTATGGTATTGCTACTGCGCATAATGCAACATTTCAGTTACAAGAGTTAAGCACAGTAAGGTACAAATTTCTATACAGTCGAACATCTGATTGTCATAGGAGCACACTTAAACTCTGAATTGGCAATTTAGCAAACAATTATAATTTAAAAAATAAATTAGGTCTTTCAATGTATTGTTCTTAATTGTTGGTTTTTATAACAGTAGCTGTAGTTGTCACTGACTTGGCTATAATTCTTTAGAAAAGAGGTCCCTTCTTCACCTTTATTTAGCTACTTGGGAGGCATTTAGACAGACACTTGTGTCCCTTTTCTAAATGAGAGCAAAAAGAAAGACCAGTAGTTTTCAATCCTCTCTTTTCAGGTCATTAACTTTACTATATTTTTAAGTTAAATGTGCTGTTAGGGGAGGAATTTCTGGAAGATCAGGTCCAAAAATGTCTCTGACTCCATTGCATGGATGTCAAAGCCATTAACTTATACAGAATGACTACTGATACCACAGCTGCACACAGAAATGGGCATTAAAGCATTATGGAGGTGGCTGAAGGGAACAGCAGCCTAGGCAACTATATGTATAACATTTATCAACAGAGCGATCATATCCAAGTGGCCTCAAATACTCAACACTTTGAAGGTGTCAGTCACTTAAACTTGGAGGACTTTGGCTCATACCAAACTTTGGCATCCTTCTTAAAATGTGGGAAACTGCTAATTGAGTTTCCTAAAATGGCTTAGCACTGCAGGGTGTTAAAAACTGTTTTAAATAGGTAAGCTCATTAATGTCATGTGGTGGTTGTCACTATAACTTATGACAAGTCAGGGGCTTCCTAATCCCAGCTAGTAATCTATGTATCTTAAAAAATAAAATTAAAGAATTACTCTAGTCTTCAAAAAGGGTAAGGAGGATCCAGGAAACTATAAGCCAGTCAGCGTCACCACTGTATCTCCAAAGGTGATGTATAATGTAAAATGTGCTGTATAATCTGCATGTCTCATAAGGACTGGGATATAAGGGAGAACTCAAGAAAAATAAGTGAAAAAGAAACTAAATGAATTAGAGAAACTAAATACATTATTTGCATCAGTGTTTGCTCTAAAAGAAACTGTATATTCTGACACTGTAGTGCTGATTGGGAGACAAGAAGAAAGGGGCTGCAGTTGAAAGAATAGCAGGAATTCTAACAGCAGCATGCAATTCTTCAGTTTTGTAGTACTAAAAGATGTAAATGTGATGCCAAAACCTAGTTGTGCTTGGAACCTGACTAAGCAATTAATATAAACTGTAATAAAATAAAAATTATGTGATGTTAAAAGTGCGTAATTTTTGAATGTTCATAATATTGATAATTCAAATAATTTCTTGCTATTCTTTTTGATTCTGCAAAGATCATCAATTTGGTAATTGGTTGCCTATGGCTGAATAATTTTGCAAAAACCCAGAGGTAGATTATACGAAAAAAACTTAGCCTAATAATGCAAAGCATACAGAGTAGTGAGGATAAGGTCTGCTTGGGAAGTAGTGGGGAAGGGCCTTGTGAGATTTAATAACTGTGCCATAAGATGGCAGATGATATTCAGAGTAGGTAAAAATGAAGTGATGCAAGAATCCTGTGTTGTCATACAAAATGAGAGGCTGCGAGCGAGCTATTAGCACTCAGGAGTGAGACATGCAGTTGCATGATAAAATCAACTGGTTGCTAGGTAGCAGATCAAAAAGCAAATGAAATTAGGAATTATTAGAAAAGGAACAGAGAACAAAACAAAGGACATAATTATGACAGTGCCTAAATTATATAGTTCACTCATAAGTTGAGTATCATGTGCAGTTCTCCTGTCATTTCAAAATAGTTATATTAAAGCTGGAAAAGGTTCAGAGAAGAGTAGTGAGGGTGATGGAATTGATTCTCTGTGGCACTGCTAAGTAGACTGGATCTCTTCAAGAAAGAGGTTCTGGGAATAAGTCATTGAAAGTGTAGAGAGGGCAGATAGAAATAAAATGAATTAGGGACTAGCAGTAGAATCTAGCAGCGATCGTGTTGAAAACAGAATGTGCACTCATACTGACAAATCACAATATAACAAGCAACAGATGATTAGAAAGTACAGTATGAAGGCAGAGGGAAATACTGACTATGCTTAGTGTCTTGTTTGTAACTTGTGGCCTCTCTTCGAGTTTTAATATGACCAAGTGTTAAATTATAAACTTCTGTTTAGCTTTGTCCCAGTTCTTAAAGGTGAAACATACAGATTGTGATATAAATGAATATCGTGCTATCTCAGATAAATCCCCAAAACTTTTGTCTGGTGCATCCATGATTATTTCATTATTGATAAGCGAATTTTTGCAAGTCTTTGGTAGTCATGAGGATTTTCAGGAATGTAATTCAGGAATTGTATATGAAAACGTACTTTTTCATAGGTTTACAGTGCTTTCAGATTTCTCGGATGAAAAATGTTTATAAATCATTACATAATACATGCATTTGTAGAAACATGTCTTTGCTGTATTATTTTCTTCCTCTTGCAAGGAAACTTATTTCTTAATAGACTGAATTCCCTTTTTTAAGATAGAGGGATCTCTTAATTATACTTAATTAACCTTTATTAAGATATGTATGTGATTTGTATGTCTGGGTAGGCTGAATTGGTGGCCTGAAGCCAATTATATGAGCTTTAACAAGACTAAATGCCAAGTCCTGCGTTTCAGTTACAAAAACCCCATGCATCACTGCAGGCTTGGGGCAGAATGACTGGCAGGCTACAGTGAGGAGAAGAATCTGGGGAAGGTTAGGATTGGATATTTGGAAGAATTCCTTCTCAGTGGTGAGGTATTAGAACCAGCAGCCCAGGAAGGGGATAGAGCCACCATCATTGGTGGCTTTTGAGAAAAAGGTAGATGTTGCACTGAGTGACTTGAACAGTCACAGGTATGGTTTGATGGTTGGACTAGTCGATGTTAGTGGTCTTTCCAACCTTTACGATTCTATGATTTGTAAAAAAAATAAAATTCCAAAAATATATATTTCATTTTAGTAATTGTTCTTTTGTCACCAGTTCTGAGCTGGCAGTTGGAGAAACTGTTATTCAGTAGCACTAATATTCAAAAGACTTCTGTAATAGAAGTTAGCAGGTGTTTTATAAAAGCAAAACTGTTTTTATGGAGACTTTGGTGTTTATTTTTTTTACAGATAGCCATTTGGAAGAATTTCCCACTCTCCTTCACTGTGCAGCCAGATTTGGATTAAAGAACCTCGCAACAGTTCTACTCAAGTATCCCAAGGCCTCAAAGGCATGTAAAATAACCAATATAGATGGAGATGTTCCAGCAAGTATAGCTGAGAAGCATGGACACAAGGAAATAGGAGAATTAATCAAAGAACTGTTGGTATGTTCATGTCTTTGTTATTTGCCATCCGTAACAATGATTTTTCCATTACTGAAATTTCCTAATACTTCTTTGGTAAAGCCTTGTACATTGTAGTTCTCCTATTGTAAAATATTATTATATTCTTTCTATCTCAAGAAGAGGGATCAAGATGGGGTACAGCCACTTTTTCTGCACTGTTGAAAAGAAAGTAAGAGTTTCTATGGTGCTTGAATTTTAGGCACTAAATGGAAGAACAGTAAATCACTTTTCAGCACCATGTGATAGTTATGTTGTGAATAGTCTAGCCCAATCATCTGGATTAGTAGATACAGATATCTACTTCAAAATCCCTTCAGAAGTGATTTCTGAACTCTCTTAGCATTGTCGCTCATTTGACGAAGAGAATGTTTGTCCTGCCTTGGTTGTTCCCGTTGTTTTATATCTCTTTGTTAGATGAACTACACCTTTTTTTTTTTCTTTTTTTTTTTAATGTTAATGCAGAAGGGTGTTTGAGCAATAGTTGCCTTTCCAATACAAAAAGGGATGTACTGCAGTAACTTTTGAGAGCGTTAATCTATTTTAAATCTTTACCGTGAGAAGTATGAGTATAGGTGGTAGTTCTTGCCCCAGATGTTTTAAAGCCTAAAGAAAAAATCAGAGTAATTTTATACTGGAGAGAAAGGCAGCATGTGAAGGCTAACAAAGTAAGCTTATGTTGTGAAGACCCGTTACAGTTTTGCTGATGGTGTGATTTATTTATTTATTTATTTTGTGTTGTACTCCACCCGTTTTCTCCTCTTCAAAGCCTGTTGCAACCATTTGTCTGTGAACACAGAGTGAGAAAGCCAGAAGTTTTACTTTCTCATTAGCCAGTCATCTTGATGTAACTATGGATAGACATAGAACTAAAGGTGAATTTGCAAAAATATACAATAATAGCTGTGTAGATTATATCGGAGAGAATTTTTAACATACCTGGTGAGAAAAGTGCAAGAAACCTAAAAGTGAATTAAGGTAGAAAATATATAGTAAAGACTGGAAACACTGGCTGACTGACATTAGCTATTAAACCTGTAGACCAAGGACATGGGAAACGATTGAGTTTTTTTGTTGTTTTTTTTTTTTTTTTTTACTTGGTGTAGGTGTCATCTAATGTAAAGGTAAAGGAGAGACACTGAAGAAAAGTTTTCTATAGTCAGTGTTGAACTGTGAAGTGGACTTTAGCAGTGCGCTATGATCTGATCTTCTTAAAATAGGTTCAAGGGGAAGAAAATTGCAGTCTGTAGTGCCTGGAAGTAAGACATTTTGGCAATGACCAAGATGCTGAATGAGAATGCACTGTTTACCCTTTCTGTTGTTGTTAAACAGCTGTTAATACAGACTTGAAATAAAAATGAGGGAGGGAAAATACCTGCAAAGTGTGAAGCTCTTATCTAAGAGGACGTGCTCTGGCCTCTTTTCTGAGGTGACAGGGCATATTTCATTACATTTACTGATACAGAGGTGATGCATTTATCTCGGGTTTAGATGCAGTAAGTGAGATCAAAATTAACTGAAGAATGTTTGGTCCTCCTTACCATCTGGCATAAAGCCGTCCATGAAACTGTACAAAGGTTGTCCTTCTGGTTTAAAGAGTGTATATCCTGTTTAGGATATGTAGTGTACTTCACATTTTCATCTGATTCGAATGCCATGGCTCACTAATGCAACACAAGTAAAAATTGGAGCTTGCTTCAAGTCTGCTAAATGTGTAATATGGCATTTTAGAAATGTTAGCTCCAACCTCAGAAGAAAAATGGCTTATTTGTATCCCCTGTGATAGTGCACTTAAGAACAAAAACACTTACTGTACTTATGTAATTGATGGGAATATGGAAAAGAAATTCTTGCATGGCTCTGAGCCAAGCAAAATTTAGTTTAATCATGATCCAGGAACTTCCTGTTACAGTTGCAGTATTGAAATTGCTCATTATTAGAACAGAAGTACCTTTGTACTTCACATACCTCTCGCTGTTTTAAAATTGTTACCTGTGTTTTGCCATTCCTTTTAGCAATAGTTGCAAAATATTCACAGTAATTCATCACTTCTATCTTAAAGAGCAATAGGGTTCCAGAAAAATGAATGTATTAAATATATGTTCAATTTGTCTAAAAACCTGAAAAGTGCCTTTCATTTGCCTTTGTGCTGGGGAGTCCTTTGGGGAGTCAGAATTTTTTTAGATGAGTGATTAGAGAGAGAAAGCAGTGAAAGTGGAAGGGGCTCCCGCAGCTTTTATTTATACCTTTGGATTCAGAGTTTTGTCAACCTGGCCTCTTTGGTGTATGCTCAGCAGACCTGCTCTTGGAACGTTTTGGTGATGGAGTTTTGCTGGTTATACCCTTTGTGCCAAGCAGGCATATTGCAAAGGTGCTCATGGCTCTTTTGGCCAAGGAGAGCTGCAGGACCTAACTTGCACACTGATTAGCCTGTGGTACAAGTTTCCTGTGTTTGTTTAAAAATCTCTTTTCTGATCCTGGACGCTGACAGTGCTGATGAGTGTTAGAACCACAGCAAGCAGATCTGGCATGATCAGTTGACGCACCAGAAGCTGATCTCCTGGTCTATGTAAGTACAAAGCACAAGGGAGGGATCACATAACATGTAGCGTGCCTCTGTTGATACAGCTGCATGAATGAGGAAGTCAGGAAGAGATTTTTCTCTTCTAGTTTGAGTGTTAGATTCAGGAACATTTGATGCTGAAATGTCCCACCATTTAATAACTTTTATAAATGTGTACTCCCCAAAGCGGTAGTGTATGCCTTGTCTCTCAGAATTCTGCATTTCAAAAGCTCCTTGAAAATGTCTCCCGTGCATCAAGGGAACAAATGAATTGATCTATTTGTGTTAAAGGTACTAAATTGATGGAGCAGTCTCTAAAAGAGAATCTGCTTAATGGGGATTGTGATAAAGCTCTGTCTCAAATATGCCAGTAATTTATTAAGCAAATTGTATTTTTCTTGTATTTTAGCACAAATCTACTTAAATGGGCATTCATTTTCAATTCTAACATGTGTTTCATTAGAGCTTCAATTAAGTTCAGTTACCTCTTCTGTGGCATAAAATAGGAATATTGCTTAACATTCTGTGATAACATCCTGAATTGTCACTTTGTCTTGTGATATTATTCTGTAGAACCAAGGGCTTGAATGTTTTCCATTATTGCTTTTAGGTTGAATTGTTATAATCAGGTCTGTGAATTTGAAACTAGTAAGAGGAGTAAGTAACTAGAAACACTGACAGGAGTCCCTGTCTTGGAGAATCTGAAGAGGAGAAATGATGAACCTTTTAAGCCATTGCTCCTGCTGATCGCACAAGTTTCTCTAAAAATGGCTTGGCCATTTTGATGCTTGCTGTTCCTGTTTCCAGTTGTGAGCTTTTAAGCCTACACAAAAGTTCTGTTTACAGAAGAAAAGAAATTCTTATCCAGCATACAAAGGAAGACCTCAAAAACTACATGAGAGGAAGTTTTTGAGCATTAGGCGACTAATAAGGGAAGTATACAATCTGTGATCTGACCCTTTAGAACTGGAGGTTGTACTGATAGCCACTCCAGGCATTTAAGCTTTGGAATGGGTGTCATTCCTTATTCTGGCACTTTGGGATGTTAATTTCTCACTTCCTTCATTGTGCTGCTGACTGGGTCTTTCAGGAATATTACTTTGTGCCCCTTGTAGTATATGTCACCATTTCTAAGAAAAACACAGTTCAGAAAGTGCTTTATTGGTTGTTATTGCTAATAACTGCTGATTGTTGGCTGTGACCTTTAAAGCAGTTTCCTAGTGGTAAAATAAATGTTATTTAAATATAGAAATTGAAATAATTGTTTCATGTTTCACCATGCAGTCAAGACAGCACAAATTCAATTTGTTTTTTAATACATCTTCTGGCTGTCCTGAATTGGTTGTCTAAAATTTGAAGCAGAAAATAGAGGTTTGTTTGGTTTTTTTTTTAATCAAGACCTGTGGCCAACCCTGTGACAATACATATCAGAACAGTGGACCGGTGGAAACATTCCCTCTGCTAACCCTGTCTGGATTTCTTAGTATTTTCTATGTCTGCCTGTTTGAGGCATCTCTCTTAGGCAGCCATTGAAAACATAATGAGTATGTAATCCTGAACATTTTAGTGAAATTTCTGTGGATTTGGGTAGACTGGAGCAGTCCTCTCAAGATGGGCCTTTTGTGAGAAGTCTGCTTTCTTTTCCAGAAGGGAGAGTCACATTAATTCTTTTCTAGCTTTTGAGGGACATCCTGTAAAGTCTACCTTTGTAGTTATTGGGTTTTCTGTTTTCAGCAGTTCTCTCAGTAATACAGAAGAGGATAATCTTACAAGTGGGTATAGTTTTCGTTCAGAGCTTATTTTGTGGAAGATGTGTGATAAGTGTTGAGGAGGAAATTGTTTCTGTGATAGCAAGCTGTATTTTTATAAATAGTTGGGAGCTTAAAGGATGGGTAGCCCTGTAGGCTGACGTAATTCATCATTGTACACTTCTCTGCTCATATCCATCTTAGTGGAAGCGACTGTTGAATCAATCAGAATCCAGGATTTCTTCAATTTAAATGATCTAAAAAGAAAAAAAAATTAAAAAAAAGTATTATGCAATTTGAGGGCACTTTTTTTCTTCAGCTGGTTGATGCAAAATGAATATTTCCTGGCTTTTTAGCCACCATCTTCTAATGCCAGCAAATCTTTAGACGGCAGGAACCCATTTAACAATGGTTTGACAGAGACTTCTAGAAGCTCATGAAATATAATCTTGTCAAATATAAAGGCATTATTCTTACATCAGTGTTTGGCTTTCTGTTTTTGTAAAAGGCAGTATGAAAAGGCATAGCTCCATATCACGAAACTATTACATGTTCAAATCTGATCAGTCTATTCCTATGCTAGTAATTTTCTGCTGGATAAGGATCACGTGTAACAAGATGGTGAGTATACATATTAAATAATCTTGAATGAAATTAACTTGATTGCTCTCAGTATTTAATTCCTTTAAATGCTACTGTAGTGTTGCACTTGGCCCATTACTCATTGCTTTCAGATAGCTGGGAGAATTTCTGAGGGAGAAGATTAATCTGGTTCTAAAATTTGTACTAATCCACTAGTGACTCCTCCATGAAGGCTGCTGGGATAATATTCTTTCAGCAGTATTTTAGTGCTTAGAAATGTTGGTTATGTGCATCTTTAATACACTAGAAGTTACTTAACTGAAATGAAGAGCTGAACGTTGTTTTCTTTTTTATACTGGTGAGTAGAATTCACAAACCCTTGGCGATGAAATCAAATTCCTGAGCTTCTTGAGGAATCTGAGTGAAAAAAACTGTGAACTTCAGCCAGCTGACAGGCAGAGATTGTCCTGTGATTTCATTTACATGTTTGTTCACAGACACCTCTTCATTTTTTTCTAAAATTCCTTGTAGAGAGGCTTTGCGTTATCAGTGCTTGGATTCTTGTAGGATTTGGCTGGGGACAGGGTATTATTTTTATTTTGCTGGCCAGCACTGTTTCCTCCTCGCTTCTTTACATGTTCTCAGAGGGACTTGCTCTCTGTAATAAAAACTGTCTGGAACTTACTGCCTTTTAGGATTAGAGTGAACAACTTATGTTTAATGAAGAGATGAGGCTACTGACTGAGTGCAGTTTGCTTTAAGGCAAAAAGCATAAATTTCTCCTTTAAAAAAATTACAGACATTAAACACATTTTTAAAGTCTGTATTGACTTTTACTCAAACTAGAAACCTATGCCTTAAAATTAGTTCAATCTTCTGTCATAACAACCACACACACACACACACAAAAAAAAGCTGTTGATTTGGAAACATTTTGTATGAGATGCCTATTGAAATTTTTATATAATTTAAAATTAACAAGGATAGTTTTCCTAAAGAATTATCTGGTATTTTGTCTAGCCTTCTGATATTCTCCTGCTACAGCAGTGGCACAGTTGATTGCAATTCTGTGATTCAAAAAGCTTCTACAGTTTTTAGGGAAACTTGAATACTAATGGAAACTCAGGCAAAATGCTTGTGAATTGGATTGTTGGAGTCCTGCTGACTGTTTGGTGCCAAGGCAGTGTTAGCAAACATGTTCAGAAAGGGAACTTTGTGGGTTGCTGGTTTTTTTTGCTTGTTGCTTGGGTGTTGGTTTTGGTTTTTCAGAAAACAGTCATCCCAGTCAGTGATTTGCATTATTAGGCGCTGAATTTGCTTGAACACATGAAAAAGGGTTGGATAAACTGTTTATGTTAATGAATGCCAATACAGTGCTTTACAGAAAAATGAGAAAACAAAACTGACCACGTTATGTCATCATAAAAAAAAATCAGTCCCGTATTATGTCAAGAAGCATGGAAATAAATACGTTCAGGCAGATAGAGACTCTGCAGTAGCCTGTAGAATTTTTAGAAAGTATATGGCAAAGATACACAGAATAACGATGGTTTTCAAAGTAAATTAGCTGCTTTTGTTTAACCTCTCTCATAAGGGAACAAGCAAATTTGACATTAGCTGTAAGATGTAATTACTCTATTTAGCTAGTTACGTTACTACTGATGCCAAAAACATAAGGATTCATCAGGCTACACATTTTGTGGATACTGGAAACTTTTAGTCACTACATGTCATGTTTTACTTTCATCAGATGAGTATGAATCCTCCACACAAGCTGCAGACCAGTTTCAGGAGGTTAAAGGAGCTGCTTCCTGGGAAGAAGCTACTCCACAGTTGTCCATTAGAACAATTGCTCCTGGTACCTTTCTATCAACTTTCCTAACCGGTGCTCTTCTAATAACTCTTAGTAAGTGAGCAGGTTGCTCTTCTAATTATTCCTTGGATGCAGACATCTTGGACATGCTAATAGTGCAAAGGAAAAGTTTAAATGTTTTAAAACTCATCTGCTAATTCCAGGTTTACTGCACGAGGGATATGTATAGCTGTCAAAAAGCAGATGTCCTTCAAAATACCATGTGATCTCAGTGAGACTATCTAGAGTGTGCCCTTTGGCTGCCTCCCAGTGATCTGCAAAGGAATCAGATATCTGACTCATCTTACAAGTTGGTGAGTACAAAGAAAGATAGCACCATATCAGAATCACCTTCCTCCAGCCCCTCAGAAGGGAAAGAGGAGTAACAAAAAACATGCAAAGAGCAGAACTATTTAAAGAAGGATTTCAGCATCACAAGGGAAAATAAATGAAAATGAGAAGAGGGAGGGAGCAGTTAGCTATTGTGGTGTCACGGGGTTATCCCTAGATGTCAGTCCATGGCAGGGGGCACAGGCCTGGGAAAAGAAAAAAAAAAAAAAAAAAAAAAAAAAAAAAGAAAAAAGGAAAGGAGAAAAGCAAAGGAGTTAAGGAAACAAAATAAAGGAGCTTTGCCGCACAACCTGGCTGGCCCTGGGGCATGCTCTTTGGGAGAGAGCCAGCAGATCATTCTAACAAAACACAATGGCAGCGATCTGAGGAGGAACGGTAATTTACTAGATGTTCCAAATCAAACTAAACGAGAGAGACAGGAGTACCCGAAGTACAAGTTAAACCATGGCAGTGCGAAGGAAGCACGTGTTCTGCAGCGAGCTGAGATGGCCAGAGGCAGAGAGCAGATGGGGTCCAGTCTGGAGTCCCATCCTATTTCCTCCTCACGCCAAGTCCTCTGGGGATGCTGCCTCTCCACTCTGGGAACTCAAAAATGCCCAAAATGGCGGTAACATGGAACCAGGACATGAACTGCCACTGTTCTACATGATGTTCTGGTGCGTAATACCAACCACAGAAATCACAAAACCACAACATGTGGTAATGTAATCTCTGATCCAGAACCACCTCATTTTTTAATGATGTTGAGAAGACTGGAAGGAAAGTTTCATCTCCAAACCCAAAGAAAAACTCAGGGAAAAAGCAAGAATTAATACATAGGGTTAGGTAAGAGACTTGCTATGTCTTTAGCAGCCTGAAGCTTCAGAGCTCTGCACAGCTCTAACAGTGGCTTACTAGACTTCCCTACAGCTGTAATTTATTGCTTAATTAGAAAAATTGTCTTTAGGCCCTACATCAATAGAATGACCACTGGGGAAAGGCATTTCTCAAAGTTACCAAGCCCATTTTATGAAACTGCTTTAAAAAAAATCCATTTGTGCCCTGCATACCATTAGTTCTGCTTAGTACAGCTGTGAAAAGTCTCCATCTATAATTCTGAGGATCCTGCACAGAAGGCACAGTCTTTGTTTTGCCGCCTTCTCTTCCCACCCACATATATTATTCTACAATAAATGATTCAATATTTCATACCCAAGACTGTAGGGTACCTAGCAGTATTATTTTGCTTTTCCTGTATTCAGTGCAAAACTTAAAAATGGTTCCCATACACTAACTCAGAACAGAATATGTGTCTCTTGCTATATATGTTTACTTTTATGAAGAAAGCCAATATGCTAATAGATTGCTTTATAATACATTGATATGCAGTCATTATAATACTGTCTGTAAGAGGCATAGGCAGCCATCTCAAGAGCTATTTGCCCAAGTCCTTGTGAGTGTAGAAGCAGCAGTGTATGTATGCCAGAAGTTTGGGAGTTTTTCTTAGGCAGCAGAAGTTAATGGTTCCCTCTTCCTATAAGAGTGCGGCGTAGAACAGGATCTCAGCACTCTCTGGTGAGTCACATTGACTTGATTTTACTTGGCTTTGAGATTTCACATAATTTAGCTGTTCCTCTGTGGTCATAAGGGTGATCTGGGAGCTATTCTTCAAATATTAGTGAACAGCTTAAGAATTGTGGTTTGCCACCTGTGGCCTTCAGAATTCCAGCTGAGTACATCTGCTGTTAATAAATAATGCTTTCAGAGAGCTGAAAGAATGGAAGTAGGCAGGAAAGTCTCCATGTAGAAGACGCTAGCAAGTTCCCTCCAGGTTACCTAGGGAAAAATACACAAATCACTGTCTGAACCAGACATGAAAGTAACTTAAGAGTGATTCCTAACATGATCATTTGTCAAAAATCTTATTTAATGAGATATATTTTAAAAAAAAAACAACAAAACACCTGCTTCCAACTGATGAGTTTTCATGGTGATTGTCTATGACTGCTAGCTGATTTACAAATTGAAGTCCTGTGATGCAATGAAAAGAGGCTAAAGGTGACAAAATCTAGTACTTGTATATAAGAACTACAGTAAATTCTGGCCAGTTTGTTCTAGGGCTACCTATTATCAGTGACAACATGATCAGTAAATTTCATAGCTGTAAAAACTGGCAATTTTAATAGATGTATTAATAGATGCTCCTCTTTTCACTAAAGTTTCTTTCACAAAAATAGGCAGATGTGGATGGAGGCCTGAACTAGTCATGCAGGCAATGAACAAGGGAAAATCTTCTAGACAGTACAAAAATGATTCTGAAGCCAATGTGATTGAGGTTTTCAGTGAGAACTGCTCACCTCATTTATTATTCCAGATTATTAAATAAAGAATAGTGTGTTATTTTGATTTTTCTTGCTTTCCTGTGCAGCTATTTAGTGCACCCATGTAATATAAAATGAAAGATATTATTTCTTTTTTTTTTTTTAATTAAATGACGGAGAAGAAAAAAATGACGTTCAAACTTAACCAGTTCATTGAACTGCATTGTTTTTCTGTGGCTCATGAAATATGATGTGTTCAGTTAGAACTTTCAGCACTCTGAGAAACAGGCTTCATTCAACCCTTTGGCTGTGAATCATTACTGAAGAACAAATAATGCACAGTGCTGAGAGCAAAATGCAGTACATTTTTCTGGCAATACCCAGCTATGAGGAATAGTTAGACTTGTGAGTGGTGAAATTCTTCAGAAAGGTGGTAAACAACTGAATAGGGTTTTTAACTCTGTAAGCAGTGGTTACCAGCAAAACAAGAGGATGGTGGAAGTGCATGAGTAAAAGCTGTAAGCAACTGGGAAAATGCAGAAATGCTGAGCTACTTTTGAACAAAGATATCCAATCCACAGAGCAGAAATTAGCATATCCAGGATGTAAATGAACAAAACCAAATCTTTATCAGAGCTCAAGTTTTAATCCATCTACCAGAACAGAGTAGAAAAAAGGTACAGCAGAAAACAGAAGACTATACAAGGATTTGGAGTAGAGAATTTTTTTCTTAGGGAATGATTTCTGATCCAAGTACTTAAACTAGTAACTGGGGATCACTGAGAATGAAAAATATTGCACAAAGTATGCTGATCTAAGTAGAGATGAGATTACAAAGTTCTGAGGTACTTTGAATGTGAGCATCAAATTAATTTAGAGTATGGCACCTTGCTCACATAAGCATGTAGTCAATATTTGGTGTTTCTAGCTGAAGTAGCATGGCCGTGAGTAAAAATGTATGCCATTATACCACATAAATGAAGATTTAATGGAGTTTCAAAAAGTTTAAAATATCAGTATGCTTTTGAAAAAGCATGCATTAAATGGAGTGGATCATAAAGTACTTTTGTTGCCTAAAAAGGTCTGTGATGACTCAAGGGAAGGCCAGCTACAGATGACTACTGGTTATAAAGAGCTAATCCAAAATACATATATACCAGTTTTGGTAAAAGTGAATTTTGTGATCTGTTGCAAAAAAAGATCTCAAACATTTTGTGAAAAGTAATGGTAACAATAGTACAAAACATCAGAAGTTGCACATTCTCAGTTATTACTACAATGAGAAGATTATCTACTACAAAGTTGGGATTTCTTCTAGTGTTTTCCTTACTGGAAACTTCTGAACTATTTTGGGTGAGTAAATTGCAAAATATGCAAAAGGATAGGAATGCATTAAAAAACAGAAAAATCCATGGTGGGGGAGGGAGGAATGTTTTATATTTTCATTAAATAAACCATATGATTGGAGCCTCATCTAAGGCTTTTCATACACATCAAAAATATAGGCTGGGTCAAGTAAGAGAATTCATTGTTGATATTTCATGAAGAATTGGCTCCCAAGAGAAAAGTAGACACAGATTTGTTTATATTGCTGGAGATCATATATTCTGTGCTTTTGTTCTCATTTCCCTAAGAGATTCTCAGAAGATGTTTCGACAGCTTTCACAGCAAATGTAGATAAACTAGTGATTGGATATATCAAATCTGTTTTTGATGAATAACACTATGCTTCACCTGGTAATATCTGAAAATCAGTGGTATTTATGTGTGCAAGAGTGAAATGCCTTTCAGTTAGATTTAAGAAATTCAGTGCTACTATTCATAATTTTAATTCTTTAAAAACCAGTGAAAACAACTACAAAAAAAAAAGTATTAAAAGCAGCTATAGACTAACACAGCTGTAGACTTGTGTTAAATCCTGTAAATTAGCAGAATACTGCAAATAATTCATGGTATGTCAGCATCTGTCTCCAAAAAAAAAAAAATAGTAAACATAAGGACTAGAGCAATAGGGAGTGGTTAGAACTCAACGTGAATTTGGGATCTTTTCACTAGTATAAATGTTTTTACAGTGGAATATTTTGCATGCTAACAGGAGATTACCATGAAAAGCTGAGGCATCTACTGCAGGATCTAATAATCCATCCAGTAGAAAAGGAGTATTGATACCTGACAGTTGTGACTCTGGCATACTTTACAAGACTTATTTTATGACATATACAGAGAATGACATGGGGTGGTTGAATTCTACTGGTTTGTTAATAAAGTGATTGTAAAAAGTTTAATTGCCAAGAATTTGTGAGTCATTTGTGATACTTGGAATTGTAATTTGACCTTTCTTTTGGATTTTTCTAGTTAACAGATATTTCCATTTCAAATACTTAATAGTTAGGAAATTTTATTATGTTCATTATAATTCAGTTAGCTGTGAAATGATAATTGAGTACTGCAACGTTTGTTTAGATAATAGCTCTAGGTTAATTTGCAGGTAATTTCTGATTGGAGGAAGTTATATGTTAGATTGGTACACAAATTATTACAGTGCTGTTTTAGCTGTTATTGATTCCATCAGCACTAAATCAGGCTCATAGATTGCTAGTTTATAGGACAGGCACGTGGCTGAGAGTTGCTGGGTGGTTTGTGGAGTAAATGCTTCCTTGGTTACTGAATTCTTCAATTTTTGGTCCTAGCATAGAGAGGAAATATATATGAACATCCTTATCTCTAAGTAAGTGTCAGTAGTGCGACTTAACAAATGAGTTCTAGTCTTTGGCTTATAAAATATGTAGTTCTGTGTTCTTAGCAAGATGCTTTGTAATTTAATGCTGATTTTGATTATATCCTTTAAGCACTGCTTTAGATCTAGTATGTGTGTATCAGAGTACATGGTGACCTTTGCTAGAGACTAGACAAAACATCGTGGATTAACACTTGTTGTTATAAGTAAGAACTATGAAATTACAAAAAAACTGTATTTGACTGTATTATATATATAAACAACTGTATTATATATATATAAACAATTACCAAACTGTATTCTTAGTTTTTGCTCCAGCCCAAAGTTGTTTTAAACATTTTATGCAGAGTATGTTTGCTGTTTTTCAAGAAGCAAAGCTTGTAGTTTACTCGGTGAATGCATGTATTATGCAGATTAGACCCCCTCTATCCCCTCCATTATCTTGGATGAGTTGCAAGAATGACTAGAGGTCTAAATTCAGTGATGTCATTAGAATCATTGTCTCTGACCTGTTAGGCTTACATTGTGCTTCTGAGTAGGGATAAGGGATGAAGACAAATTATTTGAGATAAGAATTTTACATGTTACGTGTAATTTCATGGTTTTGAGCACCTTAGTACAGAAAAGACATTGAGGTGCTGGAGCAGGTCCAAAGAAGGGCAACAAGGTTTGTAAAGGGCTTGGAGAATATGCCCTATGAGGAGAGGCTGAGGGAGCTGGGGCTGTTAAGTCTGGGGAAGAGGAGGCTGAGCGGAGACCTTATTACTCTCTTCAAATACCTGAAAGGTGATTACAGTGAGAGCAGGGTCAGTCCCTTCTCACTGGTGACAGGATGAGGAGAACTGTCCTCAAGTTGTGTCAGGGGAGGTTTAGGTTGGCTGTCAGTGCAGAAATATAATACTTTTTATTAATATCTGCCAGTCCTTCTTCACAGAAATAACATGTCATATTTGTAAAACAGGGGTTGGTAATTTTAACATTTGGGGGTTTTTTTGTGTTCCCCATGGTAACGTTTCTAATGTTTTAGGATAAAGTTGCTAATGAAACTGAGATGAATGTGTGGGTACATTCCCAGTTCTTTACATATTTCACAAGTGACAGCATGGCACACAGGAACTACTGCTCCTGACACAAGTTTACATCCTCTGAACTGAGTAGGTGCTTCTGTTCCAAGGAATTCAAGAGGTAAAAGAAATCAACTCCCTAGTGAATGCAAATATATAAAAGATAATTCTTAATTTTGTGGGTTGTTGATCTGTTGTATTTTGGGGGTTGTTTGTTTCTTGGGGAATTTTATTCCAGTCTCCATATGCATTTGAGTATGTCAGTGCCCCAGAGAATCTAGGGAGATGAAAAGTGTGCTAAGGTTAGGAAAAAACAAATAACTTCGTGCTTTTGCTAATTACGTTATTAATTATAGAAAGCTTCATTAGATTTAGTCTGGCTTAGTTTTTCCTTAAAAAGAGGTTTTATTTTGCTTCATTCTTGATTTCTTATGTAAGCGAAGGTATCTGGCTAGCGCTTACTCAGATGCTGCAGCTGGATCAGATCTGACTTGCACTCCAGTTTCTAGAGGGGCAGCACTTCGAAAATTTGCAGCCTTTGACTTGGGTGGTTTTCTGTAAATGCTTGTTGTTAGAGGTACTTTAAACTTTGGAACAGTGCTGTTGGTGAGTGCGTGTAATACCTTTCAGCACATGTAGCCTTAACAGGTGTTGAATTTGACTTTCATAGCCTGTTCTTTTTTCATCTTTACAGATAAGGTCTTTGTGTGACAGCACGAAACCAGAATTTCTGAGCTGATACACAAAAAGACATCAGTTCTAAGTGTGCAATTTTGAAAGCCAGAGAACTTGCAAGTACCAGAAATAAATTGACCTATAGTCATTATTTTAATTTAGGAGACTGTTTTGAAGGGTCTGGATATTACTCTAGAGAAAGTCACAAACCTCCAAACAAGGCAGACAATGTGTGACATTTTATACCTGTGTCTTCCATTAGCTATAAAGCCTTCAGTGGCATTAAGGCTGACGATCCACTTAGTTCCTTCACTTACAGAACAAGTTAATGATGACTCATCTAAAATGATATGTTTTCAGACCAATTAGTGGGTGTGATTTATACAGTATATTCTCAACTGTTAAAATCTAAATTTGCAAGTGTTATTAGAAGCTATTTCATAAAAATAAATAAATAAATAAAAATTAAGAAAAAAAAAATGCAGAATTGCTGTATTAGCATAAGTGAATCAACTTTTTGCTAGAAGTGGTTGTTTTTTACATTGTAAAACGTTTGATTTTTTTTAATATTTTTGTTGTTGAATCTTTTCAGTTTATGAAGTTGTTCACAGTGATTGCACTTTTGGTTATGACTTTTTTCAGTAGCTGTATGTCCTTTATAAACATGTCACAGTTCAGGTGCTTTCACTGTTGTTTTATTCTTACCTTGGTCAAAATTATGTTTGTTTTTGCACTGATTGGAGAAGTACAGCATTCGTTAAGAAGAATGCCATGTATACATGTGGATTTTGTTTTTCTGCACATGGACATTTTGTTTAGCGCTACCTGAATTATTCTGTTTGCTTAATATGCATGTGCATTAATTATTCGTGAGGTGGATATGTTAAGGAGGTCTACGTAATGTTCTCTCAGACTTGTGTTAATTTTCTCTTAGCTAGTAGGATACTGACCAGTGGTAGTAACCTCTGTCAAGGATACAGGAGTCATATAACCTGATATTTTTATTCCTTATGGTGAAATATTTTGTACCTATAAACAGAAGATAGCTTTTTATTTTAAAGTTTGAGTCTCTGATTTCTCTTTCCCTCCATAATTCCATTTTTTGACCCACATGGGATTCCGAAGAAATGTAGAAGATGAAACTCACATAGACTATCCCTATATAGTTTCTAGGTCCAGAAGGAAATGAGAAAGTGTGCTTCTTTGAAATGAGAACTTATCTTATTTGATATTGTTTGTGCTGCTTATCAGCATACAGAAAGAATAAAAGAGGAAACAGTTGGAGCGAAAGCTTTGAGAGGCACTTTCAGTGACAGCAGGCAAAGAGCAATGATGATTTTGTCTCTTTCCCACACTCAGAGGATTATAAGGCAGTTAACTCGGGAATTTGGAACATGGGAATCTTGATCCAGATTGTAATGTAATTAGTGAGTATTTCAGGTTAAGGTTTTATTTCCAAAGAGAAAAGTAATTTCTCTGTTTGACTCACGCCAAGTTGACAAGATAAACCAATTTCATTAAAAACAAGCAAACAAAAACAAAAAAAAAAAAAACACAAAAAAAATCACATTCACATAGAGACACACAACTGCCAAATCCAGGATTTAAACCATAGCTTGTTTTCCTGTGTATCCACAAACACACACACAGAAATAAATAAATAATCACCTTATTTCCAAAGATTTTTATTCCTTTTTGCATACAGACTTGCATTTCTTTTATCATACTGGTCTTCTGAGTGTAGTTGATTTTTTCTGAATGATAATATACTCGTATGCATACAGACTTTGCCATTTCACTCCTGTGTCTTCACAACCCGAACTAGGGAATAAACACAGTATCGTCAATCAAGTGATCATCTCCATTGTAGGTGAAAGTGCAATATATTCCTGTGTGTGTGTTTCCTTTATAAAGCTTAAGTGTTTACATGACAAAGGAGAAAACAAATTCTCTAAGTGCTTTAGATAAATCTGCTGTATTAAATGTCTTCAGACAGGAAGAGATTATTTGACAAGAAGTATTTGTAAGTTCTTCCTGATCTTAGTCTTGTTGTAAGTCAATAGACTGGAGGTGAACAACTGGAGATGAATAGATTTAAAATGTTTATGTAAACATGTTTGTAGATCAAAATGTGTTTTTAAAAGTACATGTGCAGATGGGCTCAGAGAGAAGAAAAGTTACAAACTTTGAGTGGGAAGGACTGAAGGAGTAAAATCTATTTTGATAGAAGTAAAATTCACTTTGGGATTTAGAAAAAGTTTGGGTAGACTTTTGTGTTTGCTTAGTGTGTTTGGCCCAGGGAGATTTCTTTTCGTGCTTTTCCGTAATACAACTCATTTAAGTGGGTTAAGGACCAATAGAAGGAGATGGGTACAGCTGTGTGTTACAGTAATACTTCAAAAACACTTTGTAGATGAAGTCTTTAGTTAACGGCTCAGTAAGAAAGTTAACAGCCATATTAAATCCAGTAACAACTGGGGTATGTTGTCCATTTATGTGTATTTAGATGATTTATCATATATTCTGTAATTGCCAAGTTGTTCTCTAGTAACAATGAATAACTAGATTTAGATGATGAGAAACAGTAGCAGTGTATTTAAACAGACACACACCAAAAACAAACAAAGAAACCACCAGTACAGCAAAACACGAGAAGGAAACTTCAGAACAGTCTTAGTTCTGGAAGCTCTGTTTGTTGTCCCATGGAATCAACCTGACACGGCTCCTGCTTAGTTATTGGCTGCCATGGCCAATAAAATGTAGTCATCAAAGAAGGTAGTGAAAGATTGTGGCTTTTTTGGCCTCTGAGTCATATTAAAAAAAAATTGTTTTGTGTGTGTTATCTCACCTCTCATTTTCATAAGGAACTGTAGCTTGTTACACAAAAAATTGGAAGAAGTGAACAGAGTTCTGTGCCATCTATGCACTGAGATGGCAAGGGATTTTGGGAAGCCAGACTGCATGGGGAGCTTGAGGAAAGGTTATGTATCTCTGTTCTCTCTCCAGTCACCATGGTATAGAAGAGTTGTAAATGGGGAAATGGAAGGCAAAGGAAAGGAACTGTTTTCCCTGTCACTTTATTTATCCATCTTCTCTCTCCCTCCTTTTCTGGATAATTTTGAAGCCTCTGAAAAGGAACAGATTGTTAAATTTAGTATATTCTAGGCATTTGTGTGCTTGCAGTTCCCAAAACTCGACCAAGGTGTTTTGATTGAGACTTTCTAAATGGTGTTTACTGTAGCTAATGATTCATCTACAGCTATTACACCAAGTGTTACTTTATCATTTATACATTTCATACAAAACAGACAAATTAAGTTTGGCAGGGACTCCTGCTGTAGGAGCTCAAGATTTGTGAGGGATGGAGGAATCTTCTCACAGCACTTAATGGTTTTGAACTGAAGAGACTAAAAGGAGTAGTAGCCTTGACAAATGTGATTTTTAAATGCAAATTATTATTTTCTGCCTAATTGTAAGAATTTCCGAGTTTTAGTTCTTAACCCACAATAGTTGTAATGAGCATAGCACCGCATTATTCCCACTCATTGCTAATATGCTCTAACATTAATGATGAAGATAATGTATTATCCTTCTGATTCATTACCCATCAAATTAATCCTTTGGGTATTTCTTTTAATTTCATTTGCCTTACTCCAGTAGGTGGTCTGTCTTTAGCCTATTGTGTTCAGGAGATATGCACAGAGATTATAGGTTTCTCAGTAAAGAATTATTGTTTGCTTTTCCAGGAAGACCTACTTATTAGCAGAGAACTTGTAGTTAGATGTGGTTCTGTTTTGTGTGTTCTCCTTTATTTTTCCATTTTTTCTTTTCCATTAATATTCCAGAAAGAAAAAATGTATGGGTCAGAGATAGAAAGAATATGATTGAAGGATAAGTTACATTCACAGTTGAGGGATCATCAGCATCTGGTAGGAGACCTTCATGAGAGACCCTCATTTAGATGTGTATGAGACATTACAGCCAACGTAAATGTGAACACAGGGGTGTGTTCTGTGCAGAGCTCTCTTACTGTCTAATGTGCATTCTTAACAGAACAGCCTTTCTCTGGAGGCTTTAGTAATTGCTAGCAGTAGCTGAGAAACACCATTCCCTGGCCTTGCATGGTTGTTTATTTTAACGTTTGTTTGTCTCAATCTTTGCGCAAAATGTTGTAGAGCTACAAAAAAAAACAGAAGCACAGATACAGACAAACTTGTGAGGAATAGTCAAGCCAGCAGGAAACTTGAAAATATTCAAATTTTAATGCTATTTGGCAGTTTTGAAATATTCTTAATGACTTGAACATAGTTTCTTATTTACAGTTCTGTGCATTTTTGTACATGTCTACAATGCTGTATTAGCTGTGATTTTGAAGACTTCAGCTAAAAATATTTGATGCTGACTGTCAAAATACTGCTGAAGGACAGAGCCAGATTTTGTAGGACTTTATGTTTTCTAAACAGATGTTTCCAGTTTTTGTAGTACTATTGATCTTAGTTCTAGCAGTGCAGCCTGAACCGGTGTAATTATGTTCAGATGACATATGTATGTGGGAAGCAGTTTTGTCAGAATGTCTCAAACATGATTGTTCTGGGGATGTGTATGACAGCAGGTCACTGTTTAGCCATCAGTAATCATGGCTGAAGTATATTCTAGAGCATAGATTTAATTTGACTTGACATGTGGCAGAAGACATCTGTTATCAGTTGTTTTTATCACTTCCCCCTACTTGTGTACTTTTAAAATAATAGAAAAATTGGGGAAAATGTATATTAATCTTAATGCAGATTTCACAGAAATTTAATATTAAGGCCTATTTTTTTGTTGTTTTTCTTTTTAAAAATTAGTAAAAATGAATGTCTCTTGATGAGTTGATTAGTTTGATCTTAATTAATTCTGTCAGACAATCTTAGGGGTTACCATTTTCTGCATCACTTTTTATTGTTCTAGTAGAGCAGTGCCCTTATTACATTTCTCCTATTTTTAGAAACAAGAGAACTGCAAATAAACTTTAAACCTTAGCTGGAGATATTTTTCATTTGGAGATGAGGAAGTTCCTGACCTGTGTCAGAATGTATCTGAGTAATAAGATAGTTTCCTCTAACCTCTGTACAAGTTCTAGTATGAAAAAAATAATAATAAATCAGAATTCTAATACAAACATAATACAGTATTGAAATGCAGATAGAATCTCATCCTCTGCAACACTCATCTGATTAAATTGGTTCCTGTTCATATACATATACCTCTGGATTTATCATAAATATTCTATCTACATAGCTGAGGAAGTAGATGTGCATCACGCTTGCTCAGTATTTGTTGTATTTCTGTTCATAGCATTGTGTACAGCTGGAGAGAGCCAAGTTGCACACCACTTTACATTTCTTTCTGCTACAAGAATGCTAAAATAAAAAATAAAAATAAAAATAATAAAAGGCTAGGGATGGTTTGTTTCCAGACAAAAAGGAAAATGATAATAATAAAAAATATAATAAAAAATTTAAAAAATAAATATAAAAAAATAATAATAAAGACTTTCTTATTGGCTTTAGACCCAGGAGTAAATCTCTCTAGATAATACATGAAATAGGGATTAGATATCCTTTGGTTTGTGGAACTGGGTGCTATTTAGTTTCAGACCAGTGCGTCCAGTGCATCATAGATCCATTTTCTTGAGCATCTGTGTGAACACTATGGCAGAGAGGTGTGAATATCTTGGGGACTCTCAGTCTGATTCGTGATATTAAGTCTTCAGGAGACTGTAGGTGATATTCTGTCTTACAGGTGCTAATACCCTCCAAAAGACATTAATTTAACCATAGGAGAACCTATGAAGTGCAATTTGAGGCAGCCTCCCCCCACCCCCCTTGCAATGGATAAAAGTCCAATACAAAATCCCATTAAGGCACTAATTAATTTCATGATTTAAGTTGTAGAGGGTTTTGTTGATATGGCCATGCTGCTTGAGTTTACATTTGAAGGTCAGAGGAGATATACCTCATTATATAAGTAGTCCACATTGTTTATGTATCTTACATTAGTGCTGCTGTGCTGACCTTTTAGTTCTGGAACTGATATGGCCCCCAGGGTTTAAGGTAATGTACATTCTCTGAATTCAGTTGAGTTTTATAACGTATTTGCTCTAAGCCATTGTTTCCCATAGAGCCTGTGGGTAGAAAAGAAGATCAAGGTTTTATGAGATTGTATTTATTCTCTTCTCCTCTCGTCAATGAGTCCCATAGATGAATAATTCCCAGCTGTGATGGAAGAGAAGTTGTCTAAAAAGAATGAGGATGGGGCACAAAGAAGCATCATAGACACTTTGGACACTTTTGTATTTCTTTCTTCTGAAATCTGAAAATGGATGCTGGCAGGAGGTTTCACTTTCTCCTTCACTTTGGAGTTTGTGGGAGGAAAGCAACAAATGATGGACAGCAGCAGCTCACATCTCCGTACTAGCTAGCTATACAGCACAGTGCTGGGCACTTGTCATCAGTGTTGACAGCAGCAGAGATGGGGGTGGACAACTGATTACTAGAATAGCACGTACATCACCAGGAGGATGTAGTCCACTGAATGTGGGAACTATTCCTACTTTCTGAACTCCTTACTTTTAATAGAAATTGGCTGCACGTTACCCAAGGGGATAGGCTGCTCTGTTCTCAAGCCATCCTTTTGCCCTGTTATAGAAGAATGTCTGCTTTGCAAGGCATTTAATTTTCTTGCCTAATTAAATGGGAAGGAAAACTAGTACTATTGTATAAACAGGAAGTTTTTCAGCAATTTACTGGAGGTTAAGTAAAAGTGTAGAAATTCATCTTTGTTGTGTGGAACTTAGTTGGTTCCTGTCAGCAGTGATGTCTTGCTAGGTTACCATTCAAATCTAGCCCTTATCAGCAGAGAGTGGAAAGTAGCAGCTACAAATTAAATTTTGTTCTTGCCCTTTGCTTTACTTTTGCAGAATATTGTCATCACTAAAGTTACTTGATGCCTTTGTTGAAGTCTCATTGGAAAGGCCAAATCACATTCTCTTGCATGATGGAAGGCAAGAAGGCAGAGTTTATAGGCTAAGTAAGGCAGAAAGCCTATACTGCTTTTCTCTCGTAGCTGAAGGAACAAATAGGCTTTGAGATGGCAACTTGCCATCTTTATGAGAAATCCACTGGATAATTTTTACATGTGAAGAAATATAGCCAACAACTCTTTAATCTGGTAGTTAATTCTGATTTCTGACAGAATGCTTGAATAGACTATGAGCAAAGCTACACTGCGATGCTATAATTAGTTATTTTTCTCCCATATATATGGTGTATTTCCTAGAATATTAACTACCTAGCATTGTGACTCAAAGGAAAATTGCAGCCATGTTACAGAAATGTTGGGAAAGTTGAGAAGCAGCACTCAGCTGAAGAAATAATGCTGTGTGGACTCGTGGATCAGACAGCATGCAGGATGCTGAAGTTCTGATCCACAGTGAGGGCTAACAGTTCGGTTTTCTTTTTTTGCTAGATTTATTGAGATCCTTGCTGTTCAGTTCCTTATACATGTCTGAAAAGATCTTTCCTCCCGTTTTGATTTTCTTCACTGAAAGTATCTCTACTGGTTTGGAGCCCTCATTTTTGTAAAGGTGATCTGCATTTGCATGCACTCCTCTGCTTTCACAGTATATGCTGAAGTAATAGTAGTAAATAAAAGTGCACGTAACTTTGTCTCAACATTGGTTCATGTTTACTAAACAAAAACAGAGTGTAAATTTCATACAGTTGATGGTGGAGTAAGAAGAGGGAGGCTCTGATGTGTCCAAACAGATCATTGTAATTAATTACGCAATCATGTAAAAGGAGAAATTAGTGATGTCATTTGGGCTGAGTGCCATAGTAGTGCAGAAGACTGCACTACTTTAAAGACCATAATTATATGACTTCAATACAGATTATGATATCATATGGGCAGATGTTCTCCACGAATTATTCCAGTAAGGATTCAGTATGAAACCTCAATATCCCGGAAGCCACAGATGAAGGGTTCCTCCCTGAAGAGCCCTATGGGTGCTGACTGATGCAGCTGCACCTGAAAGGTTCTTCTGTGCTTGTCTCTTCTCATTAATCTCCAAATGGAGGTGATTAGATTAACCAGTTCTAGCTGACAGTGATGTGGTAAGACGTGTTCAGAGTTTGGTTGGTGTTGCAAAGCAGTCTAATGAAGACTCACTTTGACACCATCTACTGGGTTAAGAACAGAGAACATTGAACTCCAGTCTGTCAAGGAAGCAGCAGACTTAGAAGAATTTAAAGCATCAGCTGACAAATGGGAAAAGGGAACAAAACTTGAGACTAAAGTTTGTTTAAAAGCTGGTGCTTTTGCCAATGAGAATGCATGCAGCTTTCTAGAATTGTCTTTTCCAGAATCATCCCAAACTACTGCTGCTTGACAGTATGATATGACGATTCCAGCATTTCACTGTGTCTGGCAAACTTTGTATTAGTTATACTTGTTTGATTTAACATATTGAAAGTAACATTCTTCAAATAAGAAGGACATGAGTCAGATTTCAGGATGATACATTTTACTTAGATACCATTGGGATTTAAATGTCAGGCTTGTATTTAATTTTCTCTTCTGTATATTTGGAAGGCTTTTAGCTGTTGGTTTTTTACATGGTAGCACTGAACAATAAGTTGACCACTGGAAACTTGCTATTGTTCAGTGACCAAAAAACTCTCAGTATGTCATAGTTCTATACACAGGGATGAGTTTGATTACATTGATTTAATATTTTTGTTTTTCTGTTCTGTCTTTAGTCTTATTGCTTGCATCAGATAAGCTGGCAAACTGCTAATAGTAAAAATATGAAGTTGACTGTCTGTGTAAACAAAATTCTCTAGTAGTCTCAGTGGATCTCAGTAAAAAGCCAGTACCACTGTCTCAAAAATAACATGGAAAAAGAAATACTGAAAATAGTGAAGAGAAGGTTCTGATAATAAAAATACGTTTGTAGCAACAGTATTATGCAGAACAGTATAGACTTAGACCTCTGCTCCCTTACATCTTGTTTGTGTGATTAGGATGATAATTGTGTGATGGGTCAGAACATGGTAAGCATTGAAAAGGGGGAAAAAAATTGTATGAATTCATTTTTTGAACTATTCATTAATTGAACTATTATGAGTTCATTATTTGTTATTTGCTTATTTTTTGTGTTATTTTTCAATTTCTCCTGTCAGCTTTATTCTAACATATAGTGAAGCACTTTTAATCATAATTAAATGAGTTAACCCTAGATTTTAAATTTCATTGTTAACAGAATACATGCTATTTTTTTTGTAATCTGTGTCAAGGGTTTCTCCAAGAACATCCTAATGACCACAGGTCCTTTTCTCTTGGGCTTCCTACTGTTTGTACATGATTCCGTTGGCATATATAATGTAGCTTGAAGTGAAGGACCTGTTAGGATAATGAGGACACTTCCTCCTAGATTTTTGTTTTGAACACTGTTTTATGTTTTTGGTTTTTTATTTTGGTTTTGTGTTTAGTCTTTTGGAACGTGTATTTGTTCAGTTCTATTGAGGTAGGTGATGATATTTGATAAGCATAATCTGTCTCTCCTATGCCTTTCTAGTAGGGCTAGAAAAGGTAACTTTGAGATGTTTGTCCATTGCTAAAATTACATTCTTTAGATTTTAGCCTTTTTATGTTAGTGATGGGTGATAGATAGTCTAAGATTTGAAGTCTGTAGAATTTAGTTCAAAACTGTATGGAAAACAACCCCTTGCAAGAAGCGCATGTATGTCTTGGACTAGACGGCCTTCAGAGGTCTCTTCCAACTCTAAGGATTCTGTGTTTTTTACATGATTTTCCTTTTGCTCCTCTTAGCATGAAATATTAATATCTGTTATATATATATATATACTGTTAGTTTAATTGCATTGCTGTAGGCCTTTGACCTGCATTTTAGATGAGAAGATGAAAAAGATTTGGGTATTCAGCTTCATCCTAGGAGGCTTAAATAACTGTTTTTAATGACATGTTCCAAAGAATTTGTATTATACCAAATAACAAGCTTGGCAGTCATGAGATAAATACTCTCTATACATGGATTTTCTCAGAAGCGTTTCTTGTGGCTGTTATGTAGAAGGACAAATCCTTAAGGTGTTATATTTGTTTAAGAAGCAGTTCTCTGCTTCTCTGATGTTTCATAATCTTAGGAAAGCCAGACTTCACAACAGAATTACCACTTAGAAGTCTGATATTTATTTTGCAATCTATTCCATTGTACAGCTTTTAGGGGGGAAAAAAACAAAACAAAATAAAAAAAAACAACAAAACTTGAGTTGACATGCTGACATCACAAGAGCAAATTGAAAATGATAGACAATCTTGAGGACTTGTGTAATGAAGCTACAAACTGGAGAAACAATAAAGTTCAGTCAGGAGGTGGTAATGTTAGAACTGCAGCTTCTTTTTTTTTTTAATATATCTGAAGTGTCAGAATTGTGAATTAATTTCTGAAACAGTGTGCAGTCTGGTAGTTTTCCACATCAGAATAAATCTTAAAAAACACATCTGCAGAAGGAGTCACTGTTTTGACGTGCTTCTTTGTGCCTAGCTGTTTAGAAGAGTGATGCAGTGCACATAACCAGATGTGACAGAGGAAGACTAATGTAGCGTGCATTATTAGCCTTGGTAGTGTGATAAGTGTTTTCTCTTCTAAAGAAAGGCAAAGCTAAAAAAGTGCAGAAAACGTCCTGCTACTAAAACCACTTCTATGTGCAGAGACTTACTTGTCACATTGTTATTGCATAATACCACTATATTTAAAATACCTGTATAGAGACAGTAATTCAAGCAACTGAGATATACAACAGCTCGTGTAGCTGTGAAGATTGGTCAGCAAGAGTTTAGTCTAAGATGTTGTTTCTAGTCACATCATAATGCAGTACCAGGAAGTATGTATTTCAAGATTCTTACTTCAGATAATATTAGTACAGAATGTATTGCAACAGTTTTCATATTATGTGTACTTACTAGGAGTGTTCAGCTTGTTCAGTACTAAGTCTTTCCTTCTGATCGTTCACAGTAGTTTCCTTAGTTTTGTTAATTCCCAGTAAATACAAGAGTGATCTTACGAGTTTTGCAGTAGCTGTAAATCCAAGCTGGACTTTTGTTTATAAATCCATTTGCAATTCACTAAGCCGAAAGGCTTAGTATTGATGTAAAGGAATGTAACTGTTGTTGCCTTTAAAAGATACTGCTTTCTGCAAATTTTGTGAGAGGATATAACAGAGGTGGAGCAGATTGCCTTGGGACTGAGCTCAGAGGGGAAAGTAGCCCATTGAGCTCATACCCTGTTACTCAGCACTCTCACAAGTAGTTACGTGAAAATGCTGAAAAAGCATTGCTTAAAGTTTGACCACACTTGAAAGTTCACTCCTCGTTCCAGCTTTCTCTGTTTCTGTGGATAGTTCTGTTGCAGGCTCAGTATTGGTGTAAGGAGCAATACCTTTAAGATCAGAGATCACCCCTAAATCCAAATTTGAGCAAAATTTACTCTTGAAAGGAAGAGAAAGCAAAGACTGGGACAGGTAAGTGTTGATGAATATAGAAGTTACGGTTGATAATTAGTTCTGACTTCGCCAAAACCAAAGCAACAGGAGGGCACCATGACTAGAACTAATTTTCATTTTCATTTAGCATGTGTGTGCAGAGTATCATAGGTGGGGAACTGAACTTGAGCTCTAAACTGAGAAGTGAATGTATGATGCAAATGTAGACTTTGGTCACAGACAATGAAGGCACAAAAATGCAGTTTATCTCCTCTTTCCCTTGCTGTTCCTACATGTGAATTCAACCCAAAATTGCTCAATTCACACTTATTTTTCACTCAATTGCTGTCATTATTTATAGCTATACTGAATTTAGGCAAGTTATTTTCACAGAAGTTTCTTTCTCTGGACCTTTTCCTTTCTGCAAAGTGGCTCAAATACAGTGCATCCTCAAATCTAGATAGTGAAATGACTGTGCTTAAAAGCTAGCGTTATGTTGAAACAAGTTTGCAATTGTTCATTTGATGTTGTTTCCCAAGGGGCCCAGGCAAGTGAAATAAAAATTTAGTCAAACGTTGACATCTCCAGGCAATATATTAATTCTGATGGCCAAATCTATCAGGTGTTGCAGTTACAGTGTCTATGTTGTCAGCCTGAAGTGATATTTTTGCCCTTAGACTGCTAAGTCTATCAGAAAAATTGTGAAATAAGTGAAGAAGCTTTGAATAGTTTGCTCCCAGCTCTTAGGTTCTTTATGGATTTGATGTTCTGAGGAATAATGCAACAGGAAAGGTTACTAGGCCACAATGCATAATAATTTGGAATTAGCATTCAGAATCATTGCCACTTTCGTGCTATGCAGTTAAAAGATACTTCCACTTACATTCTTTCCTGAAAATATGCTCCAGTCTGATTAGTGAAAAGGCACGCAATTATTTTTCTTGTTTCAAAACCAAAGATAGTTGCCAAAGACCTTTTAAAAAAATCTACTTTAAATGGGGTCTGGCTCTGAAAGGACCTTTAGTCTTCCCACTACTCACAATGCTTGCCCTCACCTCCCTTCTTCTATCGCTTTCAGAACTCATTGCATATTTGTCGTAGTGCTGGACTTCGCTGAAAAATGGCAAAAACTCACGGTGCTGCTTGCTTGAATTCAGGGAAGTCCCAGCCATGAAATTCATTTGCTGATTGATCTGCTCTCCTGGGCCAAAACATAGGAAATTTGTTTTCATTGGATGTGGTTTTGCAACAAAATGCTAAATTAATGCAGTGCTCTATTCTTCCAGAATGATGCTTAATACTGTTTTCTGTACTTCCAGAGAAAAATGAATAGGAAGCATGCTAGCAACAAAACACAGCTGCATTACACACTGCGTTCATTAATAGTAGAACTCACTTGCATTGTCTAGGGGTCACATCAGGCCTTGATGTGGCAGGTATTTGATGAGACGGACATCAGAAGCATAGACAGCACTGTGAGGAAATGAAAACATGATTGCCAACTTTCACTGAGCTCATTTACAACCTTTTGACTGTCAGGCATGTTTTAATTTCTTGTGTTCAAAACCTTGGTTTGATGCAGAAGGCTGTTGGTCAAATTAATGTTTCTGTGTTCTGTGATGTTTGGAACAAGACAAATAGTATCCATTTAAATGAGGTTATAGTACCTTGTTTATTGGTAGCTGTAAACATGCTTTGCTCCTGCAAAATCATGAGCCCCAACTGAGCAGAGGTTCTCTGTCCCGAGTTCATTGCAGCACTGCAGCAAAGACTACTGAAATATAACACAACTCATGTAAAATGCATAAACTCATGTCTAGCTGAATGCAGTAGATCTGCAGAAGCATCTGTAACTCTGAACATGCTAAGCTGTTTTGATGGGACTTAGACATAAAAGCTTTTTGAATGATAGTGTTATTGAAAAGTTTTCCCCATTTAGGTCATGATCTGTAAGCATCTTATTCTTTTTACAGATAGGCGTCTGATAAGAACAAAACCCAATCTGGGTGTTTTACCTTAAAGATAACTCAAGAATTAAGAATAGGGCTTAGAGTATTAGTCTATTGATTCTTCTATATGATGATCACTATACAGTGATATTCCTGCTTTATTCATTTTTAATTAGTGGAGAAAACCAGGCTTGGGGAGTTTTAATGTTTTCTGGACTTTAAAAGGTGAAGAAGCAGAAACCACTGTGTTACAACAGCTCAGTGATGGGAGGTAGTTAGGGCTTGCTTTTGACTGCATTGCAACTTCTTGATCTGCAGTGGAATCATTTCTGATTTATCCTGCAGATAAATAGCTGAGAATCAGACTGAGAGACAAGTTTAAGCCATGAGTATTTTTCTGTTGATGTTAGATCAGGCTTCTTTATCAATCTCAGGCCAAGTCTGAGGCAAACCTACCAGAGGTTTAAAGTGAGTCCCTATGGTTGAAGAGAGATGGGGTTAGGACTTGGGAAGAAAAAAAGCAGAGGTTAGTAAGTAGAAGGAAACCATATTTGGCTCAGGAAATCTCTTGATTCAGAGAAAATAAAAGTTGTGTTGCCATATGTTGACTGTTGGAACAGTGTTGGATGGACCACTGATTTGACTCTGTATGCTCATTTTAATTTTCTAATGGAATAAAAAGCTTTAAGGCAGTTTTTTGTCCTGGGATTCCAGATGAGTTACTAAGTAGCAATGGTGTCTATTGTGTGTGATAAAATCGTACTACCAGAACAGTGTGTGGGGACTACATCAGGCTCTAGAGGAGCTGCTGCTGGAGTTGATATCAAACCCCTTTCAGTATTGGCCATCAGCTTTCTTGCTTTGGTGGGTAAAAGGAAAGTGAGGTCAGACTCAGTGGCATGCCACATTTCATGGGCTTCTATTGTTTTAGCTTGATAAAAGTGATCACTCTTCAGACTAGAAAGAAGAGAAAATGAGTGACAGCTGTGGATTCACAACCTACTATGTATTCAGTTTCCTGTGGTTAGTGTTTCTGCCTGTGTTCTTCAGGTGCCAAATCAGTTCTCTAATGGGACTGGTTTGCTGTCTGTTTTAAAATCTTCAGCTTTTCTCATTTGCATCCATACCAGAACAAGAAGTGAGAGATAACATTATAGGCAGTCAGCCTTCTGCTCAAGAAACGTTGGTACAAAGTTGCACTCACAGCATTATCTTCCTTTGAAAGACATTGTTTATTATATTACAGTTATTGTGATTATAATATTACCATTATTTCTTCTTGTCTGCTATTTTTTATTAAACTGTCAGACACTCAGATTAGTAGAGCCTTCTTCAGCTGGAATCTTTCTATTCTTCATCTCCTTTTTCTACTTACTTTATTGTTTGTTAATTTATCATGAAACTCATTGTTTGAGATCAGAAAACTCAATTTAAGCTCACATCTTTTAGTATATTTCTTTCTTGTTGAGCTTGTTTTTAAAATTATTTCCTCCTTAAGGAAATGTGTGCATATAAATCATAAGCATGAAAGCAATTAGAATAATTGCAGAAGTTGTTGTTATCAGTAGATGATAGAAGCTCTGTGCATTTCCATTACTTCTGCAGAATTCCGTTTTGAGTCTCATTATATCAAGGTAGAGATTTGCATTTTAATGGGGAAAGCATGAAACAGGGTCCAGTAACTCTTGGATTGCTATTTAACAAAGAGACATTGTTCAGAGTGTGGAGTATTTTAAAGAGCTGGTGGCAAAGCAGCATGGTTGGAGGTGTACACTTTCTGTCACTGCAAAATATAAGGATATGTGTGTTCTTGAAACATGCATGCACCTCTTAAGCTTTACTATTTTTTCATCAGTTGTTTGGATTGTTTTGCAAACCTGGACTGGACCATTCTCTGTTTTATACAGAATACCTCAGCCATAAAAGAGGTGGAAAACAGCTTCCATTTCATGTCAAAGCAGTCATAGAGGCAGCTGGAGCATTCTGGAGAAGGCTGCTCCCCTGGGAGCTACAATTTCCTCTCTCCTAAGCTCAAAATAAGGGAAGGGCTTTTAATTCCCATCTCTTCTTTTAACAGTCCCCAAATTCTTCCCAGCAGGTTTCAGGCATTGATGTTTTTCTGCCCTTATTTGGATTTTACTCTTCTTCAGACTGTAATCTCTTTAGGGGAATGAGGCAGTTTCATTTTAGGGAAATGACACAAACCTCACTGTGCACTTGCATGGCTTCAGAAGTACCATGTTAGTGTTCCACTATTGGGCCATAGCTGGGACTGTGCTGTATGGGAGCCTCAGGTTTATTCAGATGTTTCTAAGCAGGAGGGATGCTCCTGCACATATCTGTAGTTGCTTTGTACTGGTTTTGAAGTGCTGGATGATCTTAAACAAAGCAAGAACGCAGTAATGCCTGTTCTATGTCACACTGGAGGTAGTATTTGCAGTTTCTTTGAACACTGAGAGGAAAAGTTTATTGCTACTCTTGCTTCAGCTATAATGCTGCTTTTCTTCCCAGTTCACAATGTTTTTCTAAAAGGGAATTCTGTGTATGTAATATAGCTTGATGTATAGGCTGAATGCAGTGAAAATCTGAGATCAGAAAAGAAAGTGTATGGAGAATAGAAGTGACTTTTCTTGTCAAAATCTGTAAAAGAGTCTTCTGGAAACTAAATGTGAGGCATGCACTTGGCTGTAGCCTTGAAACCTGCTGCCTGAGGAAGTACACATGGGGATCTTGTGGAGATATTACATTTGTTTCTGCTTGTTTTCTCTAATAGGGGAAGTAATTGACAATAAAAATATGTTTTTCACATGGAACATAAAATCACAGTGGCAATGTGAACTTGTAATCTATCCAGACTTCAGTAAACCCTTTGCCATGGTAGCCCATAACATCCTTCTCTCCAAATCTGAGAGATATGAATTTGATGGATTTGATGGATGAGAAACTGGTTGCGAGATTGAACCCAGAGTGGTGGTCATTGGCTTAATGTTAGGATAAAAATCAGTGATGAATGCTGTCCACCAGGGGTCAGTGCTGGGACGGATACTGTTCAGTATCTTCATCAGTGACACTGACAGTGAGACTGAGCGCACGCTCTGCAAGCTTGCAGATGATACCAAGCTGGGTGATGTAGTGGACATGCCTGAGGGATGGAATGCGATTGTGAGTCCTGGGTCATGGCAACACACCCCACTACTAACACAAGCTGGTGGGTGAAAGGATTGAATATAGCCTTGCTGAAAAGGTCTTAGGGGTACTGGTGAATAGGAATCAAAGAATCACAGAATGACCCAATAAGGGTTGTGTGTTCTGTCATAAATATTCCACATTTCTAAGCTTTAATTATTGCTTAGGGGGTTTTGTTTTAGTCTTACATATTACCACTCCTTAACATATTACCTTCCTGCTTTCAGGATAAGAATTAATAACAATTGTAAGGTCCACTGCGGAACCGTTGGTTTTTATTTCTCTCATGGAAATCTTGATATTTCCTTTTCTTTATAATGTTTTATTGAAATTTCTTGTTTCACAATACTAAGTAAGGTGGGTTTTGGAAGTTTGGAAACATGGCTACAAGAGAGATATAGTGCAAGTAAGCAAAGCACCCTAATATAAATGCAGTATAAATGCAAAAAGGAATTTGTGCAATTGGTTTTGGAATCTGAGAGTGCTCTTTGTTCTCAATGTAAGCTAAGTTTCGTTATTTATGTCTTCCTATTGCTCTTTTTCGTCTGATCACCATGATGGTGTCTGAGTATCTTGACTACATTTGGCAGGGAAACACATCCCGACCTTGTGCTGAGTTCCAGTCTGTCACGCAGCTCCTGCTCACATCAGTGATAGGTGCTCAGAACACAGTGCCTTGTGGCCCCTCCCTTCCGGGCAATAAATTAGCCTGTGGACCTGATTCTTCTTCCACTGTACAGATATCAGTATCAAATACGGGACCTCTAACATGAGATTCTCTAATGAGGCAGATGCAGAGACAACATGCAGGCTGTATTTACAGAATGGGACAGACATGTTGCAGATGTCTCTTGATCTGTATTTTCAGGTAGGATGTCTGGAAGGCTGTGTGCTGAGAAATGTGAACACGAGTTTGGGGAGGAAGCATTGTACTTCCTGTAGGTCCATTCTGTGATCATGGGCAACAGTTTAGTCAGATGATAAAAGCTGTTTTCCAGCACAAAAGCTGCCATTAGAACAGCAATCTCAGAACAGTTTCCCGGTAAGCTTATTTTGTGTGTTTCCAACTATCTAACTATTTTAATTTGCTTTTGTGAATTTCAATCAACTAGATTATTTTTTACCATCTTGAAGCCAGAGTTTCCATGCTTTTATTCAATGTCAGTAGTCCTTTATCCTACAAGCGTTTGTGCTGTAAAATATAGAAATATAATGCTATTTAATGAAAATACGGCTGTGGGAGATGATTCACTCCTGCAGTGAATGTATCCCCATTATTGAACCTTACAAAACTACTGTGGCCCAGCTGCTTGCTAAATTCATTTGATTTTTCTGATGTAAATTGACATTTGTATTTAAGGTCCTGATGTTTTTTGTCCTAAATTGTCTCCAGAATTCAGCCACTAGTGCTGCAGAAGCTCCATCAGATTTCTTCTGAAGGAGTGGAAGTCTTCACCTTAACTTATTCGGTAGCTGGGGCCAGAAGCAAGATTTTGACATAAATCTTTATTAGTACGTCTCCTACAGGTATCCTCTGTCTTTGTTTCCTAAGTTATTCCATGTGCATAGTTGGAGACAAGGTAGCAATTTTGTGAGGAATGAGTGTTGTGAGGGTGGTATAACTGCAAGATAAACTATCTTAGTGTTAATGGCCAACACTATTCTTACTGGAAAATAGTTGGGGAATGCAAAAACAAAGCAAGGTGATATTTTGTATGGCATGTGTGAAATTCTTGGCTGGCTGTTAGGGACATATGGAGGATTTTGAGAAGCATTATATCACATTTTATAACCACTAACAACCTGCCCAAGAACACAGACTGAGGCTAGAGCCTGGCACTGGTCAGATCTCATACTTCAGACAGTTGTTTGCCCACAGGAATTGAGGAAGGGGAAAAGTTTTTCCCATTTTTTCTGTTTCTCGATTCTCTGTTTGTGGATGCTGAGGGAGGGAGTCTAGAATAATTCAGCTGAGGCTGCAGGAATTAGTGTGGCTTAAAACTAACGACTGAAATATATGAATCAGGCCTGTAACTTAAGGTTTTGGGGGAGGTGGAAAGAGGTCAGATCTGAGGAAACTTAAGAGGTTCTGTGTAAAATTACAGTGGTTTTGAGTTCTGGTGGAAACAATGAAACACACTCATACATTACCTAGCAGCACAGTGTTAGTATGTTCTAGGCAGATTCCTGTACTTCACTGCAGCAAAGTAAAAGCAACCATATTAGTTCCATGTAAAAGAAAACCTAATATTTCAGATGTATTCTCCATCTTTGTCAGATACTATTGGAACGTTTTTTCTTGAGTTTTTATGCAGTGTGGGACTTTTCATGTGTACTGGGGATTAAGTTTACATCAAGCTACAAACCCCACTGGAAAAGTGGTGCCTGGTTTCTTTCTTGGCAGCCTCAATCCATGTATTGTTTTAGAATGTCCCAGAGAGAAGAGGGGGAGTATTGACAGTCCCAGAAATTGAAAATAACAGGTCACTTTAAGTACAATTAAATGTATTTATTTAAATAGTGAGATATTTTTACAGAAAGTTGGCTATTGCCCCAGACAGATCATTTTTGAGTCTGAAACACAGGAATAGTAACTAGGCAACGGTTCAGATGCTGGCACTTGGATCACTTAAGGAGGATGATGGAAAAGTCCCCAGGTGAAGTGGATGGGAATTGTAAAACAAAGGAGATTGTAGTGGTGTGCTTTGGAGAGGAGGAGAAAAGGAAGCAGGCTTCTTTACAAAGGGAGAAGTGGTTCCATTTTTATGAGAAACCCCATGTACTGACCTTCTCATCTAAACACGTGTGCTGAAACATGACAAGGAATCTGAAGTGTAGTAGGGCACGTGAGTTGTCTTACAGATATCTGATTTTTTTGTGGTGCTGCTAAAGGTTAAGAGTCTGAATCCCCTGAAAAATTTAGACAGTCTTTTCTTTAACTCTCCTCTGGGACTAAGAACAGGGTGGTGGGAATGAATGACAAGGGCACTTCGGGGTCTCAGGAGGCAGCACTTTCTGTAGCCCTCCTACTGAACTCATGGGAAGGTGTAGTATCCAGTCTCTACCCAGCAAAAGCAATAGAGAGAGGAACAGGAGTTTTTGCAGAGATCTGAGAAAAATGAAACTGAGCCATATAAGTGTTGCAGAACACAAAAGCAGAGATGAGGTTATTCAGTAAGCAGGATGTAATCAAGGCCATTCAGCACCTTGTGGAGATAGTGTCATGGCCTGTTTACTTCTCTTAGTAGGAAGTTACCTCTCTGCCTATGCACCGCTGTATGTTTCCCTTGATCTTTTCATTCCTGTTGTTTCCAGGTGTTTTACAAGAGTCTTTGTAGTTATTTCCAGCTACTCTCTATTGCTTTTTCTTTGTGAACCTCACAGAAGAGATGAAAGTCTTGTCCTCAGGTGCTAAGTGTTGCAAAGTGGAGGCAAATTGTGCTGCTCCACTGATTTTTAAGAAATTGCTACATTTGTGAAGTACTGCTTGTAATCTAACAACTATTCACCTAAGCCACAAATCATAAGTGGTTTCATAAATAGTGCATGTACATACAAAACCCTCTTGTCGTGTGAAGAACATTAACTTATTTTCTAGATTTTTGTTATGAGAGTCATATCTTTTGCCAAAAGAGGAGTCAAAGATGACAGTACTTCATGCTTTATTAATTTTAGATCTGGAAAGTCATTCCATGTAGGCCAAGTGTTCTGCTCAAGTGGCAGCGTTGTTAGGGGGATGGTGATCGAGTATAAGACCATCATTTCAAACCTCTCTCTGCTTAACCTCCTCGATGGATATATAACACTTTGCTTTTCAGTGAGAATGAAGATTTTTTTCCCATTTCTGTTCAAACGCTTCCATATCTTTCCATAGCAATTATTCTGACCTCAAAGTGGTAGCGTTTTGTGTTCAGGAAATTTTAGTTAAAAGAAAATGGCACAGCATTTCAAAATGCGAGGTTTTCCCCGTTTCTTTACAAATGCAAAGTTAAAAGCATTCTTGACAAGGTGGGTTTTTGTTTTTGTTTTTTTGCTTTTAAGTGCATGTGCATAGATTACCTGTACTGAAATTTTGTGGTGTGTGCTTTTAAAGTATTGAGTTCTGCACTTTAATGTTGCAACAGTTAATAACTATGACACATTTACTACTGTAAATAGAAAAGAATTAGGCTGCTAGATTAGTTTCTGTCTTGTAATTCAGTAAAAGCCTGTTTGCATACATAGCATGCAGAGATTTGGGGGTGACTCGGGTTTTCCACTAGATGTGCTGACTTAGATGAACTGCTGCAATTATACTGCTTTAGAACACACAGCATGTTATTTCAGAGTACGTCTCAAGAAGAACAGTATTATGGACTATGATACCTGTGCTCATGTGGATTAATTTGACAGAAAGCTACAATGAAAAACATAGTGCATTCCTGAGATTGGCACTCTTTATAGCTGCTTTGTGAAACAAAAGGTGTGTAAATATAATTTCTTTGACCAGTCTTTCTTAACTGGCTGCATAGGACACTGCATGAAAATCTAGTCTGATGCCTGGTTTTCTGATATGTTGTTTAGATGGGAGACCTACAAAGTATTAAACATGAGAAGAGAGAGAGCTCATTCCATAAAATTTCTCATTGTTGATCTTAATAATTTTCTCTTCATTACTTGCTTGAGTTTTAATCTGCTATGTGCAAAGTTTGGGCTTGAAGTTTGCATGGCAAGGTGTCTGGCTGGTAGCTTAGGTTGCACACTCCTGCATTGAGGACTGCAAAGTCAAGTTCTTTAAGCTGGTTGGAGGTGCAAGATTCTCTGAAGGAGCCCCTTCTGTGCTTGTACCTAGGGATTTTTCAAAGCTCTATTTTGCATGGATTTATATTTGTAAAAGCATCTTTAGGTAATTTAGTAGTTTAGTACTTTAGCTTAGTACTTCAAGTACTAAGCCTTCCTTCCCTTAGAAACATTTATGTTTTGTCATAGAAATAAGGTTATCATTCATCTATTAAAATTTTAATTGAGTCAATAAATAACCTCACTGAGTTTCTACACTGGAAGAGTGCTAAATTATGAAACCTCTGTTCAGTCTCTTGTATTTAATCAGTTGATTTTAGAGGGAAAGTTTAGTAGTGTGTGTTTATCTGTTCTTTCTGCCTTCCCTTAAGCTTTTTATTGCCTCTTCTCTGCTCACTCATTTGAAAGACAAATCTAGGGCACAGAGGACCCTGTGGTTTCCAAAACTGTGCAGCTGAACTTCATGGGAAAGAGGTATGGTTCTTTCTTTTACTTCTTTCTTCTTTATCCTTGTATGGGAAGGAAAAAAGATGTGAGGTCTGCATCCTCTCAGCTATGACTCCAGTTTCAAGATTTGCTTTCTGGCAGTGTATGTGGGGGTTATCAATCTCGGGCAGATCTTAGGAAGAAAAGCAAGAGCAAGATAATGTGCTTGTGTTTCAGTTATTTTACCTTTCCTTCCTGATGTGCTAAACCACCATCATCATTAGTGAAATGTTTTTAGTGAAGTGTCAAAACTTTACTTGTCTACCTTTTTGCTGGAAAATGTAGGTACTGCTCGTATTCCTTTGGTATTTTCATCATGTCAGTTACACAAGGTGCTTCCATGACTGCAGAATCTGCTATGCTGAATGGAAGCCGTCTCATCTGAATCAGATGAGAAGAAATAATGAAATCAGTTGGGGTCATCTTAGTACCAGTGAACTGTTCATTTATTTAACTTGAGTTCCTAAATATGAATGCAATAGCCTGTAACTACGCAGGTAGGAGACATTGACAGCACGTAACCTGCAGGACACTGAACTGCAGGCACAGCCAAGTGGTGAAGCTGTGTGTGTGTCTGCCATACTGACCTAAGCTCTGGTGGTGTCTTTTCCTGTGCAAGTTTCCAGTGATATAGCTAGAGCCCGGTGCTCCACAACATTGATGAATTCATGTCTTGAACCCCAATTTCCTTGTTGATCTGTTAACCTCTAGCTCTTTTATCAGTCTACCCTATCTACCTACATACTGAGGCTAGAAATTGTGCAGAATGCTAAGACTTGGTGCATTTGAATATTTTTAATATTGGTCATGTATCTCTTGCCCTGGGTGTGTTTAGGGCCTTTTTTTTTTTTTATTTGGGGGTTCTTCAGCACTCAACAGCACTCAACAGCACATTGGTTTGTCTGGTAGCCGTGGGGAGATTAACTTTTCAAGTACAGTAGGTAGAAATTACAATTAGGTTATGATGTTCTTCATCTTCTCTACACCAGTCTTTTCTTAATGGTTACTTTTAAAGCTTTTGAATTTAAAAATGTATTGAATGTTAAGGTTACTTTTTCACCCATTCCTGTTTCATCAGCAGAGTTCTGTCTCAGTGTTCACAGCTGTCTGATGTGACAGTAAGTAACCTCTCTTCAGTTTAAAGATTATTTGAAAATAGCTTCCAACCTCTGCAATAAATCCCACTTCTAAACTTTTTCAGTATGTGCTGCTGTGTGAAGTTGTACATATTGTGATTTTGTTCAGTGAAACGTGAATGGCAAAAGCAGCCCATTGCAGGAATCGTGTGTCAGACTTTATACACAGCATTAGATTTTCATGAAAGGGGAATTCATACTGTGACAGAGAAACAAGGAGCCTAGGCAAAGACATTCAGTAGTCCAGTGAAAAGCAATACTAGATTACTGTGGGGAACAGTCGATACAGTACCATTTCTGCCTTGCTTGATTATTGTTGCCTTGCCAGGGTTGCCATGTCTAATAGGAGGCCTTCTGTAATGACCGACTTTGAGGTGATAGCTGGAAGATGTGGTAGAGTGAGTCCATTTGCCTGGAACTTGTGGAGCAATTTTTATGGGTGCATTTTATAAATCTCTAGGTTCCGAAATTCTGAGGTGGGAAACATTTCATTTTAAAAACAAATGAACAAACCTAAAACTGCATATCCTGTTAGGAAAAAAACAAAATTCCCTTAAAAAACAACTAAGGTGAAAATGTGGAATCCAGTTGCTCTTAACTCCAGTATCTCTATTTGCTCATACTGCTCTTCTGTCGTATAGTCTTGTATTATTGACAGTAGTGGCTGCAAGGTGTCTGGGAAAGAGATGGGAGTGGGGGAAAAAAAACAATCAACTAATGTATTGCATATCAGGTTCATTAGCATGTTGTTTTACTCTAATGCAGCAGGTATATCTGCCAAATGAAAAATTTGGCCCACTGCTCTGAATTAAAAGCTGAGTAACTGAGCTTCTCTATCCTGACTGAATTAGAAAAATATAAGTGACAGCAAAGCTAATTGCAGCAGTCTTAAGAGTACTGCTATTAAATAAGAACACGATGCTGTAGGAAGCAAAATGCTGAGCATCAGATGTAAGTTGAGTTCTCTTTTTTCTTTCTCTTCCTAGGCTCTGTCCTCCTTTGCTTTTATTTTGTTCTTTACTCATTCTTTCTGGCCTTGAGAACTGAAAGTGCTCCCCAAAAGTGTTGTGTTTGAGATCCATATTCATACCAAGTTCTAATCTAGTAACAGCTGCCTTTAAAATGACTGTCAAATACATTTTTTTGTGAGCTGTGCTTGCTAAGCATTTTCTAGTACTGATGTCATTAGCATAAAAGAAGGCTGATTGCTCATTTGATAGGTTCCCCCCTTAAATGAAAAGGTAGTATTGGATTTTTTTAATAGAAAAAAATATATATCACCATTTAAAGTTACACTTTGTCTTTATGTCTCTCTTGCCCTCTAAAAGCAGAATAGGCCTCAATGCACATCATGCCATTAAAAGTAATTTTTTATAACTTTTAAGCAGGTAACCAGTTGCTCCCTACCAGCAGCATTTATTTCAGCCATCAGTCAGAGGCTGCATTTGTTTTACATTCACGTGAAACAGTCCTGTGTGTTTACCCTTTCTTAAGCAATGGCAGATTTTATGGTATGTATCAGATAATTCAACACATTAGGCTGTTCAACCCTTATTTGCTCACACGAAATTCAAAGGGCATGTAATGATGCATGTAACAGGTGTATTTAAATGCTAATGGGTTCTATATGGAAAGTAGCATTACAATTGTTGGCAGACAGGAACAAGAGAAACAATGCATCACTATATATATATTACAAGAGGTCATGAGAGTCAAAGTTCAACTGGCCCCCTGGTACAGGTCACATTTATTTGCTCTGTGAGAAGTGGCTGCACACTGTTTTGTGGCTGTTCATAGAGCAGAAACAGATAGATGCATTCCTTAAGATATGGGCGCAGGCAGAGGGAAATAGCATACAAGACCAGGACAAACTGACCCACTTCTTTCAGTCCTATTTCTGGTGAACTGATGCACCATAGGGTGTAACTTTTGATCTAACATCAGGAGTTTCTCTCTCTAGAAACACTTAAATGAAACACAATGTTACTCCTGCTTCTAGCAGCAAATCAGTTAAAAATAAATTTGTTTTGTTAAGTTGCCAGTGTCATCTTTGAGGAAAAAAAGCCATGAAGATGAACTTCATATTGTTTGCATACCTGTGCAAAGCTAACCTGAGTTAGACTGGATTTTTTGCCTCCTTTGGCTTAAAACTTGCTTGTATAGAGTTAGTAAATTGTGATCTGCATTTTGCAAAAGGAGATAAGTGTGTAGTGGAGCCTGTTTCTTGTTTAGCTCTTTATTGCTTTGACTACAGTCACTGTCCTTCAGTTTATGTGTGATGTACCTGAACTAAAACAATTGACAACAGTCATCAGCAACAATTTTCTAATATTTGTATCTGAAAGCCAAAAAGAATATGCACCAAGTTTGAATCTATTCAGCATTACACAGACTAAGAGAGGACCTTGGTTGGCCTTTGAAAACAAAGTTCTCCTGAGGCTAATAATATGTCTGATTAACTACAGATCTGATTTACATGGTATGTTTTTCAAAGGGGGAACTGTGTTTTACCTTGTTTCCTGCTTTTGTTTCTCATGAAGTGTCTTAATTTTGGCACATGCTGTACCAATATTTTCACCAAAGAATAAATGCTTCGGTAAATAATTTTTGCTGGTGTGTGTATACACAGCTTGAAAGCAGTAGCCTTTTAATTGATACAGTTGAGTGCAGTACAGTTAATAACTGCTACTTCAACTGGTCTTCTCACCCTCTCTGAGCTGTAGTTTGGGAATGTAAAGGTGATTTTTGTAACCTGAATATAAATGTCTGTATCTGAAAACTCTGACTATTGATAGCACATGTATGTGTAACTTATTCTAGAAATACCATGGCATTTCTCAGATGTAGGCTCTTTATCCCACTCCTCTTAAATTCAATTCTAAAAATAGGGTTGGCTAGACAGAGCAAAACTCCTGCTGGTTTCTATGAAAGAAGAAAGATTTCCAGGAACACAGCAGGATCAAGAGGAAAGAGCTAAATCTCAGAAGCCATCAGAGAGCTTAGAATATCCTGTTACTTGAATGCAGAACACAAGCTGTACTGTGACTTTATCAGCCTCCAAAATGTAATTCTTTTGATATAAAGTACATCATCTGCTTAACGCTGTCGAGCAACACTGTGCATTGTGTATTTAGAATACAAAGCAGAATATGGGGAATAATTTACTGTTGCTGTAGAGCTAGATAAATCATAGATGTTCTGATAGTAGCATAGGCACAACTGCATTTGACTCCTGTAAATAAGATGCTTTTAAGTAATCATGAGCACAGGGCTTTGAAAGGCACCATCTTGAAATACTGTATACTCTTCTCCATCAAACTGTGTTCATTTTCATTTCAGTGGAAGGGGTTGGAAGACCCATGGGACGTACACTTGGTTTATTTGCTCAGGGCCTTCCCTGTCCTTGTCCTTGCCTTCTAAATAGTCGCTGGTCCAAAACCTTACAAAACTTCCTTTTTAAGCATAAGCTCTTCAGTTGTGCTAACATTAACTTTTCTGCAGGTCTTGCTCTTCCACTGTCTGGTTTCCATCTCAAATACCATTGTTAAGCTACTGTATCCCTGCTGATTTTTGTAGCCCTCGTTGATATTGTGGTCATCTAAAAAATAATCATGCTTTACAAAGCCAAAATTCTCATATTTTCATATTACTGTTGAATAAGAGAATCAAAGAGCTCTTCAGAGCCAATGACCTTTTTCTTCCTTTGCAGATAATAATTCTGAGTGTGCACAATCTAGATGAATACAGGAATAAGTAAATAAGGAATAAACTCTTCTCTTATTCCCTGTCATTCAGGCACTGCAATTGACTTTCTCTTTAGCTGAGGAACCTCTAGAGCAAATAGAGCGTTTTTGGTTCCATCACAGGTGTGAGTTGTGGAGGTGTGAGGGGCCCAGATGAGACTGTGCCAGGGTTGTGTTTAGCTGGACAGCAGCTTCTGGAGAACTGCCCTAAGCTGACAGAAGGAAGCATTCATTGTGTGGTGGCTGCTACTGATACTGACATAGCCTGAAAGGCTTTAGAAATGAAGGTTGTGCCATACATGTCCCATTTTAGAGGGTTATACTTGTCTGATGTGGTGGGTTGACTGTAGCCAGCAGCTAAGTGCCCACACAGCCACTCACTCACACACCTCTGCCCTGCCTGTAGTGGGATGAGAGAAAGAGCAGAAAGAGCAAATGCGAGAAAACTCATAAATCAAGATGCATGCAAGTTTAGTAGGTGAAGGAAAGAGGGGAAAAAAATACAAGCAAAGAAAAGGGAGTCGTTCACCACCTCCCACAGGCAGTCTGAAGCCCAGCCAGTCTCCAAACAGCATCCACCTTGCAAGCTAGAAAGCCCACCCTCTTCTTCTTCCCCCTATTTTTATTGGTGAGCATGACATTATCCAAAACAAATCTAAAACACAGCACTATACTATGAAGAGAGTTAACTGCATCCTAGCCAGGCCCAGTGCATCTATACTTACACATAATATTCAGATTCCTGTGGGGAATCCTTATGGAAAGGGTTCTTTTTCTCGCAGCCTACACAATCCATTGTACTTAATGAGCCTTCCACCTCCTCTCTGCTACCCCATAGTCTGCTGGGGGAGGAGTAATTTAGTAACTACTCTGAAAGTTCAAACAGAATAGCTGTCATCACATGAAAGAGAAACTCTCTGGAGAATGGTTATTATTTGGCCCAGAAAAAATAATTAAGAAAAGCAGGAAAAAAGAAATGTATTCTGCTAGATTGAAAAACTAACCTGTTGGTGAGATGGGGGTGCTTTTGTGGAGCTTGCAGTGATTACACAGCCTGTCAAATGGCAGTGGATATTTTGTTCAGCAAAATCAGTACTTGATGAGATTTGAAAGTCTTTCAGAGAGTCGTGTGGGTGTGTGAAAAGTGAAGGAACAAGAATTGTTGTTAAAGGAGAAATGAGCTAAAATGAGTCTGAGGAGGAATTTTATTTTTGAATGCTCAGAAGAAAAAAAATTCCTTGGTATTCAGTAGTTAGAGAACAACAGAATGCTTAGAAAGGAGAAAGTGGGCACAAGTTCTTCAGTGGAGAATGCGGTGGTTTGGTTGAGAAAAGCATTTTTGTATAAAGCAGTAAATGAAGTACAGTGATTAAAATCCACCCTCCCACCCCCCTTTATTTCTTTCCCCGTCTGCAGTAATGTTTTTCTTTCAAAGCTGTGCTCTTGAAGGCTCTGTAAAGTAAATGGACACTTAAAACACACGGAGATGTGTTCACACACATTCACTGGAACAGTCTGCCCAGGGGGGTTGTGGAGTCTCCTTCTCTGGAGATATTCAAGACCCGACTGGATGCCTACATGTGCAATGTGGTATAGGGAACCTGCTTTGACAGGGGGGTTGGACTCGATGATCTCTAGAGGTCCCTTCCAACCCCTACAATTCTGTGTGATGCTGTGAGATAAGCAGTTACAGATATACACACTGCACTTTTACTTAGCTCGGTGGTGGTGATGGTGGTGCTTATTGATTGCTCCTCTATGGTGATGAAATGGTTTGAAGGCAGAGCTTTTTTTTTTTTTTTTTTTTTTTTTCCAGAAATTCAGTTTCTGAAGTTTCAGAAAGATTGATAGACAGGCATACGGAGTAAGTGTGAAGTTAGATGAAATAAAGATGCAAATAAGGATCAACTCAGGAATTTTAGCTAGCTGATACGCGGTGCGGTAGATCTGCTTGTGATAAAGTTACAGGCAGACATGCAAATGAAACGGTTTAGTACAAGAGCCCAAAAGGTTATTACATAAGATTATAATAGATTATTTCAAATGATGCAATTATTTTGCTCATGTTAAAACAGCTGAACCAGAAGTTGGGTATCCATTGATGTTTTAGTTTTGTTTATTTTTTTAATAGGCTGCAGATCATCTGAGTCATGTTTTTACTTCAACCTGATCCCAAAATCATTACATTCTGGCAGTGAACTGCTGCATGTCTCATTTCTTTTATTCTGTATCATCGTGCATCTTTGACAGCTGTGTGCCTTAATACGCCTCAAGAACATTGGTGTGAGGCTCTAACACTTCATTATCTTTTAGTATTGGAGAAGATACAGTAGCTGTTGGAACTTCTGGCAAATTGTATGCAGAAGGAATTTTACTAATTGCTTTGAATATCACAACATTATTTTCACTGTCATTCTGTTGTCATACTTTATGTTCTGCCTAAATTAGTATAGGGTTGGTGTTGTTTTTATTTTTTTTATTTTTTTAGGAATATGTTAAATATGGTGGTCCATTAGATTGTGGTACTACTGTGAGTGTGAACTGAGTAGAGCAGGAAACTGGCCAGTGAAACTGAAATCCATACAGATAAATAAATTATACACAGGCATGACTTAAAAAGACAAATCTGTGCTCAGGGATAGATGGTGCTGCAGCAACAGGAAAACACCTTTGAAAGAAAATTGTCTCTGCTGCTGAGGATGGGGGTCATATTTAGGAGGTGTCAACACTGCTGCGTTTTCTGTGATGTCCTGAGCACAGCCTGAGGTGCGTGAGAGCAGCACAGAAGCACTGGGGCATGCCTGCTCCTGCATCTCTGGTGATACGGGAAAGGGAGCTGAGGGCCTCCTTGTGCACAGCAGCACTGAGTGCATCAGAGATGGCTCAGTCACACTCCTTGGGAGGGCTGGGTTCATTGCTGCCGAGCAGCTCGTTCCAGCAGTTAGGGAGCAAGCAGGAGAAAGCAACCTTTTGGGCTGCCAGGACAATGCTGCTGTTCTTGTCTTTTTCTAAGATAAGTCTTGTTGAGAGCAGAAGGTCAAGTTCAAGAGTTTCAAAGTTTAGATCCAGTCCCCAGGCTTCTTAGCCCACACTGCTGTAAAACCACGCTCTGTTTCAGCATTTGATGGCAGAACATGTGCAGCAAAACTGCTCTCCACCCCCTTTCTTCCCACCTGCCTGGCAGAACTAGGGCTTTGAAACCAGATTATTCCCAAGTGGATTTGTTCTTTTCTGTCTTTGATTGTGACTGTATTGAATGAGTTTCGCCAAGCTTATGCTTTAGAGAAATCTGCATTGTCTCATCATCTGGATTTTTTTTCAAGCTTGAGTTATCAAGCAAAGTAATAGAGTAGTACAAGTGTTTAACATTAATAAAGATAATGAACAGCAGCATTGGTTCTGTCCTGATGCATGCAATCAATTTTATGAAGATGGTTTCTTCATTCCTTACTCCAGGTGCTCATACAGGGCCCTGAGAAGAAGCAATAAATACTTAAACACTCCCAATGCTTTGATGAATATTTAACATTGTAGAATATGTGAGTAATATGCAAACTCGAGAGTCAGAAAATTTTTATAATCAGAGTAGTTGGTCTCTAGGTTGTAGCTCAGAAGTACAGGTGGAACTGAATGAAAGAGTTTTCCAAACTGTCTGCTTATGTTTCAGAAAGCATTGAGAGTGCAAATGAAAAAGATCTGCTAGAGTGTATCTGGTTCTTATCTTGGCATTCTGGAAAATTGTGGCAGACCCGTGACAGAGGGCATTGTCTTGGTTGGAGTGTGCCAAGAGAGAGAGCAGGAGCAATAGCTTTGTATATGGCTGCCAAATGGCAATGTGGTTATGGTCCTTTCTACTTCACTTGCTGCTGGGTGCTAAGCAGATGGGGCTGGCAGGCCTGAGGTGTGTAACAAGCATATCAGCCAGACCTGGGGAAATGTCCAGCTGCTATGTTTCTTTCCAGCTTCTCCATCCTAAAAGAAATAATACAATTATAAAAACAAGTCTGTTAAGTCCATGACAGAGAAATTGAAGAAATATCCAGCTGAAGAAAGCAGTTTCTTCGTTCTTGAAGTTCTGAGAGGAGTTAGCCTATTTCCATCCATTTTACTCCCCTTTCATTTCCAGTGAGAGAATGCTGTAGCAGTGGTTGTGGCCTTCCTAAAGATGCACACAATTCCCACCTCTGCAGTTTCTGCCTAACAGATCCGTATTTGCATCATCTGGAAATGCACTGAAGCCCTCTGTTTATTAAAGCCTCCAGAGCAACAGTGATAGCTCCTATGGAAATAAATAAGCTCCCAGGTATGTCACCAAATGCCTGGTAGCAGAGGAAAACAGTGTTTTATTGTTCCTGCTGAATTCTGGCAGCAGCTGACACGGAATTGGCCATCTCGTTCACATAGACCAGGATAGCCCTGTCTTTGGGAAGGGCTCTCCACACTGATCCCAGTATTATACTCTCACTGGAAGATATGTTCGTCTTCTTTTATCAACAGTCTTGACCATCAGAAACTACTCTGAAATCTTTCATAAAGTTATCCTTAAAATTATAATTCTACTAGGACTTAATTGGAATCTAATCCTCCTTTTGCAGAATTTAGTCCTTTCTAAATGAAATGTGAATGTGTCACCCATCCAAAAACAGCTAACATTAAAATGCAGACAAAGTTGGCTGTGTAGAAGGCACTTGGATGCAACATAGGGGTGAGAAATATATTATGACTATACTTTAACATTAGATAAAAAAGTAAACTGAGTTTTCAAATAAACCCCTTAGTCAAAACCAACAAATGATTCAGTAATGAAACACAAACTGCTGGGATCATTTAAGAAAACATAGTTGTGCTCCTGAGATCAGAAAAGCCAACGTAGGACACAGAATATAACATGGCGGCATTTTGGATATGTTTCTGTGTCTTTGCAGTCTGGGTTAGCACTCATGAAAGTAAATTTTGTGGAAAGACTTGCTGGGCTTTTTCTATGGATCTGGTTTACTGTGGATACCATTTGTGAAGAGATCAATAAGGTTTCAATTAGATCAGAAAGTCACATGGAAAAGGTATTTAAAAGAACTCTTAATTAGGAAAATAGATTCATAGTTTCCTCTGCAACTTATCTATGTAAGATATTCCACCTCACACTATAGAGGCGTAGAGTAGATGAAAACCATTCCTTTCTGTGGGAGTAGAGAACTTTACTTGATCATATTAGAATTTGTTTTTCTCAGAAATAGAGACTTAGGTTGCTTATGCTGTCTCCCTTTTCCAGAACTGCAAATACTCATCTGTAGTGACGGGTATGTGTTAACAAACTGGAAAGGCACAAGTTTATCTGCTATTTCATTTAGAGAAATGAAGCCAAAGGGAAATGACAAAAAATGCTGCTTGTATACCAGCAGCGCGTAGTCTTGCTCCGAGGTCCAGATCACAGAGAGATTCTGATAGACTTGTTGGGCATCCCCAGGGACAACCAAAGTGGAAAAGCTGACTGTTAGTGTCTTAGACTGTACACTGCAGAGACTGGCAGACTGGAGGACTAAGTGAGCAGCTAACTTGTGCAGCTACCAAAAAACATCACTTAGCTGTAGTAAGGATTATTTTTAACACTAGTTTGGAAATAAATACAGCAGGAGGCATTATCCAACACGTTTGTAAATGTTTTGTTGAGATTTGGTAGTTTAGGGGAAGGAAATAGTTACAGGATTCTTTTCTTTGAACCCAAGCAGAAAATACTCATTGAGGATGTCCAGGCAGAAGATAAAAATCATGAGAGTGGTCTAGGATATGTTTGCATATACAAGGTTCTTACGATGAGAATGTGAAATAATAGCAGTAGATTTCAAAGGAGTGAAAATTTGCTTTGTCATGTAGGAAAGATTTGAAGTGTAGCAGGAGACCAACTCAAATAGGAGAAAGAAGTGTAAAGAAAGTGGAAACTCTATCAGATAACTGAGGGTAAGCTCAGAAGTGTAGCAGAGGCACTAAAGGTCATTAGGAGAAAACTTAAGTGCAAAATGAAATGCAGCTAGCAAGAGAAATCACAGGTAATGTGAAATGTTTGCATAAGGCTGTTTTTCAGCAATTCATTGTCAGAATGGAAAGGCATATTGATCAGAGTTGCATAAGAGATTGTCCTTTTTCCTCTACTGTTCAGTACTCCATTAGCAATTTAGATAATAGAAAGATTTTTCAAATTCTTCCCAGCTCCGCAATCCAAAAAGGTGATTTATGGCTGGCCATACCCTTATCCAATTCCGCGAAGTTTTGAAGTGTTCCAAACTCACATTTACTTCCAGGTTTACTCGAGTCAGTAGTGAAGAAGAAAAATGCAACTGCAAATGGGCCCACGTTCCCTTGGTTTTCATCAATAGTGATGATTAGAGAAAATGAAGACTGCTACTTTTAGATGTACCGACCTGAAATATGTAGGCATTCATGTAACCACATGTATAGCAGCAGGTCATTTTAAAAGCACTGCTTTGCTTGCATCTGGGCTTTGTGTTCCCTTACAACCTCTTTAGGAAGCTTGTATGGACTGACAGCTGTAACCACTGTTTGGCAACTTGTGCTAATGGCTTTCCAAAATAAATAACTGCAATCTATTCAGGCTTTGCATAAGTGGGACAGCTTTGGAGCTGTTCAAGAATTTGGCCCTTTCTTGACAGCCTTTAGCTCAACAGGAAGCTTAATCAAAACAGTTAAAATATGTAGCTGAAATAAAGCTAAATACTTACTTTTTAATTTTAATCTTAGGACTTAGAATATCATCAGTCTGTCAGAGCACTTTCAGTATTCTTGTTGCATCTTGAAGTAAGCAAATTTCACTTGCTGACTCACACTTGCCCTTTGTGGTTGTCCTTCATTGACAGATCTGTACGGACAACAACAGCGTTTTTCCAACTTTTCCATAATACAGGTTTCTGTTAAAGCAAGCTCTTCCTCCTGATTGTTGCTTGAAACCTGTAAGAAATCCTAGTGTACACCAAAGAGCTATTTTCAGACAGTCTCAAAAGACTTCAAAGTTCATGTCTGCATGGATATTGTGTACCATACCCTAAATTCTACTGTAGGAACATCACACTGGCTGAGCTGTTGCATTCAAAGTCTGTGACAAAGCGCATATCCAGTCCTGAAAGAAATGTGATCGTTCAGGGTGGCATAAAAACATTTGGAAGTTCAGCCATGGTGTGACTGAACTTCCCATCCTGAAACAAGGAAGGACAGAAGGATATTCACTGCCTTTGCTCCTGTTGCCCCATTTTCATCTGCACAGCATTTCTAGACATTGTGTTGCAGGAGGTTTTTAATTAATTCATATATTATACATAATCATTATACATGAAGTGGTATGAGTCCTGTTAAAGAATCTCTGTCTATTCATCTTTTTTGTATCTCCTTTAGGAAGTGTAATAAGTGTGTAAACTTCTGATTGTCATCCTGGCTTTTCTAAGATTCAGCATTATCAGAGAAGCTGCTAAACTGTCCTTCAGTCCTCCAAAAAATTCAGATTTAAAAGATGCATATTAAGCATATCTATTCTGTTGGCTATCTGTGAGTTCCCAGGTTCCTTTCAGCTGAGAAATACATATGAGTAATAAGAAAACGAGGAATAAACAGTTGTTTCCTCTACTGTTACTCACCAAAATTAACGAGGTTTATTTTTATGGCTCCATTCTGTTTCCCTTTTGACCTCTTTCTACTACATATATATGTGTGTGTGTGTGTGCATGTTTCTTGTTCACAAAAATGAACACCTTGAAAGAATTTTTCTGAAACAGTCCTCTACTATAATAGTGGGAGTGATTACATCTAGAGCTCTGCTTCCTTGATTTCTCCTGCAGAGATATCTGTGTCACACAAGAAGTACAGCAGAAGACCTGTTTTCTTCCCAGTTGAATGGTTACATTTAAGTACATGCAGCTAACCTCAGGGCACTTGGAGATATCCTATTTCTGTGAAAGATAGGGGAACCAGCTGAACAATGAATGATAGAATGGGCTCTCCATTTGGGCACAAAAGACAAAGATTAATATTTTAGTGCTGGGAGCAGATATAACTTAGTGAAGAGCTAGGCAATATCCTTAGAGGAGGAAAAAAAAAAGCAAACATGGGAGGCATCTGATGCATTGTCTGATGGATGCATTGCTGGAAGACTCACATTCATGAGATGCCTGCGTAACAGAGCAGCAGGGAAGAAGGCATTCTTGAGGTCTTGATTGGGCTTGTGCAGGATAGTTCTGTACTATATCCTCACAGGAATCGATGTCCTGCTGAGTTCCTTGAAAAAAAAAAAAACAAGAAACAACAGTGATCTTTTATGACTCCATTTTTTTTCCTGAAAATCAGCACTTAACACGTGTGTTTTGTAAGTTTAAGACAACAGAAGTGTCTGTGGTTGCATTATGAGTCAGTCTGCTCTTAGTGGCTATGGATGTGTCCAAGTTTCTACCTCTTCTACTGGAAGAACTACAGTGATAACATTTAAGAGAACCAATTGATCCGACCCTCTTGAGCCAAATTTTGAATATAATAGCTTTCTAGAGGAAAAAGAAGCAGTGCTTTGCCTCATTTGGGTGTTGAGCTGAAAATGCTAACACGCTTTACAGTTCTGTTTCTGGTTTTTCAATGTATATGTGGCTTTTGGTACCAACCATTAGGATTCAGGAGCTGTTTGTAATGAGCTCTCCAGAGATTTCTTGTACTCTGTGCACCCTCTAGCTATTCAGTAATGTCCTATAGACTTTCTGTTTTTCTGCTACTGATCTCTCTCATTACCAATGGGTGCTTTGGAGTTTGGAATAAAGCTGAGAACTGTCTGGATGGCTGAGCAGAGATGATTTAGCTTGAATCCTTTCTTGGGTATTGCTTCATGGCAGTACCTCATGTCCTTTATGTGTACCCAAATACACATATTCTTTCTGACTGTACTAGGTACCTGTACTACTGCATCAGTTATAAATGCATTATGTTTTGGTTTCCTGTTTACCCTAGTAAAACACTGAAGATTTTTTGGCAGAACCAAAAGAAGAAAATATGGCTGCTTCTCTCAGAATAGTGTTTTTTTTCATTGACCTTATATGGCTTTGTTTAATGATATTGTTTAAAAATATATACCCTACTCTGTTTGGATTTGTAGATTAAAACAACAGATGACTTCCCCAGCCACGAAGAAGAAGAGGAATATGAGGATGCTTATGTCATTATGGGAGGCATGGAAGCTCGACCAGCCATGAGTAAGTCATGTTGTGAGACATCTTTCTTCGGAGCAAATCATGTGCTACATTGGGTGGGATATAGGTTCACAGGGGCTGTATTATTTTAATACTTGTAATTTCCATGTTATTCCTACTTCTGGGGAGGACAGATGTCCTAAGAGATGGCGGAAGGCAGGCAAGGGATTCAGTAGTAATGACAAAATCATCACTCAGTGAGACAATCACAGTGCAGTCAGCGTTCCTGGTAAATTCTGCAAATTTCTGGTCTTTGCTTCACATCTGGAAAACAGCTGAATTCTCCAGGTTCTTGGAGAACCTTTATGTAAGAGAAGACACTGTCTACGGGTGTGGGCAACTCCTGTGTGGAGACACAGGTAGTAGGTATTTTGCATCTTGATCTTCTTACGCCTAAATACAGACTGATTATGGTTTGTTGCTAATCTGTGTGATGATATGTATTCCCCTGGAAAAATGCAGAGTTGTTTGTTTGCATTTACTGATGACAGTTTCTTGTAGTTAAATATATTTTTGCAGTATTGTGGATTTATGAAGCTAAACTTCATCTTGTTTTTGTCTTATCTGTTTGTTGGCAATTTTATCTTTCCAACTGTCTCATATTCTGTATATAAATTTGCTGTGTTTAAGCCTGCTGTTTTGGCATGTCTAGGCATCGACAATAAAATGTGGGTTAGTAATCTGTTAGCCCTGATATATATCTACTGCCTCTATCATGTTTCCTCTGTATATGGGAGCACCTGAGAGTGGACACACAGAGAAAAAAGATGTAAATTGTAGCAGCTGGCCATGTTAGTCAACTACGTGCACTAATCTCCCACTTTAATCAGTGATGAAATAAAGACCTTCCCAAGTGGTAACTCAGAGTGGAAAGGGCTCTGTATTACCAGTTCTGTATTGAGTGTAATTCTGCTGACAGGCCCGTATAGTTTACTTTATGCCACTGAGATGGGCTACCCAAACCTTGATGCTGTACGTAGTGTTGAAAGTTCATCCTTTCACAAAGCTGGGGTCCATAGCCCCTTGAAAACCTAGAAGCCCCACAAAATTTCTATGGAAGTACAGCCACGTCTCCAAGGACAGTGTTTGTTTCCTTTTACAGAGATAGAAATAAGCATCCAAAATCCATTGTAGTAAAACGAAGCCATAGCTTACACAACTGTGTAATGTGTTTTCCTAAGCAGTGCACCGTGCTGCACTGAAAATCAAGTAATACATATTTTGGAGGCAAGGTAATTGTGTGTGATCTCATTCTGACAGCAGCTCCAGAAAAGTTTAGCATACTGCGTGCACAAAGGTGTTATGCACCAGAGTAGCAAGATATAATAAAAACTTCCACTGTTGATTTGGTAAATATTTTAAAAGCTGATCACTGGCAGTATGTATTTGACAGTATTTCTGCTGCATTAGTTCATAAAAGTTTTATTAGCCATTGTGTTGCTTCTGTGGGAATCCTTGGAACAGAAAATGTTTCAAGACAGCAAATGTTAAATGAAATAATGCATTCTTTAACATTACAAGTTGAGCAGAACCCAGGAGATCAACATGGAATCAGATCAAAATGTCAACAAGAAGCTGGGGTGGATAAGGAAGAGAAAGGTGATGTAGAAGACAGTGGAGAGGAAACTGAGGAGGAAGATTCCTACACCTTTGTCAACAGTCCTGACAGTTTGTATGCCAGCATACCTGACTGTGATTATGAAGTAAACAGCAGAGAATGCTTCTTCTACAAGAAACCACCCCCACCTCCTCCTCGAAAGCTGCCTGGCACCCTGAGACAGGATGAGCTGCACCATTTGTCACAAGGTACGATCTTGGCAGGAAAGTAACCACAGCTACAAACATGAGTGCAAACACATTAAGTGTTGCTGTAGAGACTGCATAAAATCACTTCTAATAGTAGCAGTTAGGCAGCATAACCCTAATTCCTCAACACGAACATGCCTATGAAATTTGCTGCATCAAGGTCTTTGTGACCAGGTAGGTCAGCTGCTACTGTAGTGCTGGGTTCAGGTTTCAACTTTTCCTCACTCTGCACATCTCAGAAAGGTACTAAATAACACAAGATACTGGATTTACAATAGACTTCTGAGATGAAACACTGAACTTGTATTTTTTCTTAATTTTTAAGACGTATTTACATTAAAAATATGAAATGCTGTCTTGACTGAATGAGGTTTGTGATTTCACAGATAGAATGTGGAAATGAGAGAATGAGGTAACACAGCACTCTACTTGATTTTAGCCGATGTTGTGCTGAGAAATCTAACACTATACTGTGTTACAAGCAGAAAAGAGAGGGAGAAAATTTGACTTTTAATGAAATGCTTTGGCTCTCTTCTTATTTTTTTTAATATTTCAGCCCATTTTTGATGATTTACTATCATCAGATAGTAAAAATCAAAGATGTTTAGCTGTAGGTTATTCAAGTATGAGAAGCAGAAAGTACTATTTGCATTTATTTCAGGAGTGATTACCTTCTTTTTTCTTTTTTTTTAATTGGGATAAAATAAGCATGCAAAAGAATTCAAGCTTAAATAGTAGTCCTTAAAAATCATGTAGGAAAAAACCTTGTTGTGGACTCTACCTGTAAGTGTGTGCACAAACTCTGTTTTTAATTGTGGCATGATCTAATAGAATCCTGAATTACCATAATGAAGGACTTTGATGTTCAGACAAGTACACAGAGATAGCTTTTCAGTTTATAGCCTGCTTGGAGTTGGTTTTTCTCCTATTTTCTGCCATGAAGGAAAAAGCTGGTTTTATGCAGCATGTTTCAGATTGCAAAACTAAGAGAAACAGAATAAAATTGCTACTGCAGATGCATTTTGCTTGCTATGCAATACTCAGCTGTAGCTAAATATGTGCACAAATGAGGGGGCAAGCTTGACACACAGGATTTTTTTAGTGCAAGCTTGATATAAATGTCTATCTTGGGATAGCTCTTATATGGCTACACCATTAAGTAGTGATGCATTGCTCCCTGCCAAATGCCAGTTTCTGTCTATATATCTGTATATGGATACCAACCAGCAGAGAAAGCTTCTCTGCTGCGTAGAGTCCTTTGCTGAGTCCTGTTCTGATAAGGCCAGTGCAGCTCAAAACACATCTGCATGACTCGTTCAGTTAAGACGTGCTGTTAAGACATGCTGTGAATTTTCCTGAGGTGCTGGGCTTGGTTTCATTCCATTTCATTTTGGGATGTGAGGATGGGGGTATCAGGATCCCTCTAAACTGGGATGATGCTTTCAAAGAAGAGCTCCAGTGAGTCACTGCTGCATATTTTTAGTCAGCTACTTTCTTTAGCTATTGCTGTGGAAGACCTAAAAGGCAACTCCCCTCCTTTGAAGTCTTTTTTGGGCAGTGGCATGAGAGTGCCCTCTGTGGGGGTTAAAAGAGAAAATCCTACAGGGAAAGAAACAGAACTTTCATAGTGGCATGCCAACAAAATATTTTTCATATTAAATCTGGTAGCTGTAATACTTGTTTTGTTGTGATGTTTTTTGTTTTTTTTTTTTAATATATCAGAGCAAAAATACATGTTATTAATACTTATTAATATATATTAGTATCACAAGCTGTTTTGAAAGGATGCATCTCATTTGTAAACATGTCAGGCTTGTAGGCATTGTTAAGCTTCTCTGAACCCATAAACAGATAATGCAATTATTAAACAGCAGCCAAAGGATTTAAAATTATGGCAGTGACCACAGCCTAGTTGAGTAGATACATATGTATACAGTGCACTACCACACTAAGAAAAGGTGGCTCCCTGCAGAGGTTTGCTGTTTGCACAGGAAGGATAAGGTCAGCACAAGGAAGGTGAGAACAACTATGGAATTGGCAGTTTCTTTAACAGCTTCCTCATTCTTTACAGTTTGTGAGACTTTTAAATACAAATAAAACCAAACAAACCCAGGTATGAGAAAACTTATCACTTCCTTTTAAAGCTGTAAAATACAAAAGCTAAAGGGCAGCAAGTTCTGTTTAGACGTACTCTTAAATGTAGGGAGAGACCCAAGGAGAACACTTGGGTGCAGAGTATTGGGCAGTCTTACCATAGATTTTTTCATTTATCCTTTACAGAGCTGTTTAATTTTTTAACCTTTCCCTATAGTACCTCTCTAGAAAATCCTCAAGAATAAATGGGACATTGAAAAGGTTGGAAAGACAAAACCCAGTGTTTTCCAGAAAAGTTTCCATTCTTAAGTTACAGTTGCAGCAGCAAACAGAGTGATTTCCCAAAATGCCAACAGCCACAGGGACTCCTTACTTGGCCTTATCAGTAATGAAGGTGATCCTATGGCTCTTGTGGGAGCAACTGCGGTATGCAGCATATTGCTCTTAAATAAGATTTATTTTGGAGCTTATATATTAGCATCTAATTTTGATAATCTGATGTGAAATCAAGAGAAGGCCCTGGAGCTGAAATTATTACTTTCTGATATCTTTCCTACTGACTTAGATGATGAAGCCTGTGAAAACTGGAGTACCTTAGTTTAAAAGTGAAATTATAAGGACTGTAAGTTACATTAGGAAAATCTGAAGAATAAATTAAGTCGTAATATCCTTTCTTGATCATCTATGGAGCATAATTTTTCACTTTTTCAGAGAGGAATTTTGTGGAGGAGAGAAGTGAAACAGAACATGGACTGAAGACAGCATGCTACAGAGAAGACCAAGACGCATGTGAGGAAGATGAGGAGGAGGACCACCCATACACTTTTGTGCAATTTGATGAATGTCTGTATGATCTGATACTGGATGAGGAAGATGAGGAGAAAAGGAAAGAACGCAAATCATTTATCATCAACAGGCCACCTGCTCCTGCCCCTCGTCCCGAATGTTCAGAAGTCAGACATGAGAACACTCCATATATAGTACAAGGTTGGTGCTTGCTGTTTTGTATTTGCTGACAGGATGTGGACATCTGTTCGTTTTTATGAATAATATATTTTTTAAAGACTAAGATCTTTGTTCAGTTATTTTCAAACCAGCAAATCAGTTGATTCCATCTACCTATTCGCACCTTTCAAATGAGCTGAGAACATGTCTGACTAATGATACTTTTCAATTTGCATCCAAGATAACATCGCTTTTTTGGCTTAATTTTACAAAAAAAAAAAAACAAAAACGTTATGACAGAGTGATGGAAGATTAAGAATTACTGGGCTAAATGCGAGTGTATCTGTTTTAACAGCATAATACAGAATGTACTATTCAAGCAGCTTTTCTTTCTAGTTTCGTTATCAAATTGTTTTGCCTTAATTCTGAGAGATGTTAACTGTATTTCTTCATTAACCATGTTTTACTGATGTGAACAGCAGAGAGAAATGCTGATGTGAGGACTCCTTTGAAATACCCTTATTGCAATGCTAGAAATTAGCATGTGAGGAAGGATTGTCTCCTTTTACCATTTCTGTGAAAAATGGTGCAACATCTTGGAAACGTAACTCCATCTTTTAGCCTAATTCAGATTGAAGCCAAATTTCAAAGGAACAGAAGCTCTTGTGAACTTTCATGGAATCTCTGGATAAGCCCCCAAATACCTGATGTTTGCGCTTCCAATCTTCTCTCTAAGGGAACCTCCCAGTTGTGTAAGAACATGTATAAGAATAAATGATAGAAAAATGGGTTTCAGAAGGAAACCAGAAGCTTACTTGCTCTATCCAGTGCATGTTTGGCATTAAGACAGGTCTACTGCTACCCAAATCTTCCTATCACAGAGAGAAGTACCTCCTTTGTAACTCCTGTTTCAGTCAGAGATCTGTTTTATTCTTCCTAGCTAGCTTCAGGCTGTATAACTCCAGGTGAGGGCTGGAATGCGTGGGTTCATGCCTTCATCATTTAGTTGCTTTTTCTTCAACAGGTTTGGGAGGCATAAGGATGAATCATTACAGTAGATTGAAAGAGTAATGCAAGAATGGATGTGTACAGGGGGTCTATTAAATTACAAAAGCCTTGAAATACCTGCCTTTACTGGAATGGCTAGGGCAGTGTCTCAAATCCTGGTCATCCATCATAAACATTCCAGTGACTTGAAAACCCTTACTGTGAAGATGCCTTGTTTGGAAGGTTGCTTTTACTGTCTCCTATTGCACTGAAGTGTTTCTGCTTTGTCTACCCTATCTGTTTGCTAGGGAGGAGACTTTCAGCACAATTGCTTTGATGGGACTATGGTGCTTATATACCATATACATGAACATGGTGTGGCATTTATAAGCAAATAGCAGGAGACAAATTATTTTACTACTGTTCTGTGAAATCAGCTTCTGTTTCAAGTTCATTTATTTGCACCACATATGAGAAAATTAAAAGCACGTCACTTGACCACTTAGGCCTCTGCTTCCCCTGCAGTCACACTGCTTCCAGCTCAAGGGCTTCTCACTCTCCTGTTTTGTGCAGGCGTTTTGTGCAGGCAGAAGTGACAAAAATTCAGCTAGAAGATTTCTTTTGCTATTTGTTTGTCCTTTCCAGCAACAGTTAAAGTTATTCATCCAGTCTAGCAATATCCCTGTCTCTGGTTTAGTATATTAAAAATGCTTATAATCAGAACAGAAAAGATTGTTTCAGCAGTAAGAACCAGAACATTTTATTCAAATCCATCACTAAAATCTGCATGTGTTTGCATCCATTGCTTTATAATTTAACTGATGTAAAATAAAACTGCTGTGGCTAGTACATATAGGCATTATTCATCTCTCAAATGAATAGATTATGGTTTCAGGTTTTGTTTTCATATATTATGTTTAAAAGAATGATGCTGAAGATGTAGAGTAAAAGAATGAAAAAGTTATAAGTTAAGGTCATTTAGTAGTTTTACTTCTTTCTCCCTGCCACAAACATTAGGACACGACCCTTAAATATGTAACTGCATGCTGCTGTTTATCCCAGGCATTTTGTTTCATCAGGTATCTAAAGTGGATGAGCATAAGATGCAAAACTCTTCAGTGTTTTTCATTCTAATTTTTGATTAAAATGTGATTCCTGCCTGCCCTAGATGCAGTGCTGTTCCATATCCACTGAGCTTTTGGACACCCAGTATGAAGTAAATAGAATGCTGTGCTTTGGATGAACAGTGCTCTGCATCACTTTACTCATTCAGAGCAGAGATCCCATTGTTTTCAGTGGCTGCTACCAGTGGTCAGATCTTCACATTCATTAGCATATCTAATCCTGAGTCAGCATCCTAATATCAGAGACTCGTGATCCTGTGCTAGTTTCAGTGGCTTGTATGGAGTTATGCTGGGGCCTTGATGGAGAGAGAAGTTCTGATCTTCAGAACCATTGCCCTCTGATATTCATTAAGATGCATGTTCTGTGGGAAAAGTGAGGTTTGAGAGTGGATCACAGAAGGGCGGTACTAGGGCTCTGAAGTCACCTGTAGTTTGATCCTCATGTGCTCTGGGAGTTTGCAGAAGAAACAAGCTTTGAGCTCTATGACTTACAGGGGCTGTTGTGCTAATTCTCTGCAGAGCTGCAAGGGAAGGATTTCTTTCTCTCTTCGTTGGATCCACAGAGGGGATGGAAAACTATGGGCTTGTTTATTGACAAAAAAAATAGTGTAAGCATTGCATAACAAAAATGGATTGTGTTTTGGGGCTTCTGTTTTAATTTAGTTTTTCTGTCAATCAGAACAAAGCGAGTGGCTGAATTCCCATGACAGCTCTCAGAACACGCTGAAGTCCATAAAGTTATGAAAGAGCATCTTCTGCTTTAAGCGAAAGCAGCACTGTTTCTATGAGAATAGCAACAAAGAGAGCGAGCAAATAGCCCTCTTTGTAATTAGAAGTAGCATTCAAATACATGGTTGCACAAGCTTGCAGTAGGCAAAAACCCTGCTCTGTGTAGATTACCACTTGGTGCTGTGTAAATTAGGAGAGTGGAACTTTTAATTAATGGAGAGCAGGGCTTCACAAGCCCTTTCTGTAGTTGCTTTCATAGTAGGATCTACCCTTTGAAACCTAGACTGTATATGCAAGTAGGCCTAACTGAGCTACTGCAATTTATTGTTTGAACAGCTGACCCAGATTTGCTGACAGATAAATCTGGAGAATATGAGTGACTATAAAGATTTAAAGCATAAGCGTTCCAGTAAGTTTGGGCTGCTTTCATTTATTCCTTTTTCAACATTTTAATGAGTGTGCAAATTTTTGAAGGGTCACTGCTAAGCATCCTGTGTTTGTTGTTCAATGTGGACCACTGCAAGAATTCTGTCTTATTTGGGGAAGGTTCCTCAGTCAATGGAGCTGCAAATTGGTGCCTAATAACGAGCTGTCCAGATGGTGTGCACTCTTCATGTGCTCCCTTTCAATTCCTCAGCTGCGTAGTGTTCCTTTGTTGGTTATTTCAGTGCTGGTTGGTTATTTGTTGCTGTTGTTGTTTTTTAATGGTGCATTGCCAAAACAACTGTTAAATAAATGTATGAAGGTGTTCTGTTTTCAGTTTACAGTGGAATTTAATAATCCGTATTGGATAGCACTTTGACTGAGTGGGAAACCTAAGCCCCCAGTACGTTTTCAGAACAGGTGCATGGGTTTCTTTAGTACATCTGTACCACTTCTGAAGTCTAACCTAGCAGACTCTCCCAGGGCATGAGGGTTACAGCCCTGTCCCAGCTGGATCATTTATCTCATGTCAGAGAGCACTGAGACCAGAGAGCTTCTCCGCAGCATGGACTTCTGTCCTACAGCATTGGAACAGGCTGCGCAGAGAAGTGGGGAATATATTTCCTGTTTACTCTTCTGGAAGAAAATAACATTTAAGTTGTTCATCGAAGTCAGGGGGTATACAGAAAAAGTAGCAGGCGGTAAATATTTTCAGGGAGGCAAAATAATTTATGTCCAGGATAGACAAACCCAATTGTAATGAGGAAGAAAATCCGAAACAGAATTGTTAGTATCTTGGAAAATTATCTGGCTGATTACTGAAAACTACAGCGATCAAATCATGAGTTAAAAATTCTTATTATGCAGATGGTTTAAATGCTCTGAAGAGGGTGTTCCCAAACCGAAGCCTTGGAGCACATGCAAACTACAAAACCTTTATGTCCCACAAAGGGATTTTTTTAGTATTTTCCTCCAGTGGAGATAAAATTCTGCACTGCAGATGAATTTCATTATGTAACTCCAACCAAGGAAATATTTTTCCATGGGAAAAAAAATACTAGGAACCACTGCTAAGAACCTTACAGAGATCTGGTTAGGAAATAGTCTGCCATGTGCTATCTTAACTTTGGTAGATTATGCCACATACTGAATTAAAGATTATTATACTGAATAAGGTCAGCAGAGAGAAAACAGTTTTAGGATGCAACCCAGCTGAAAAGTAACCCATTCTAAATGGCATTGTTTAGGTCAAATCAGATAGTCTTTCCCTTTTTACTTTTCTCTCCTGAAATGGGACTGCAGAAGTATATTTATGTTTTACACGGTGGAACAGATATTCCTGAGAATATTGTTAGAGTTCTTCCACTTTCAATACTAACCTAAGTTTAACTGATGATAAGAGCAGAAGTGTGAGGTACAACAAGTTCTCTGTTACTGTGTTCTAACTTACTCTTTACCCTTTCTATAAAAGCAGTTCCAGTATTACTTCGGTTATCTTACCTTAGCGTAGGGGAAAAAATGTGCAGCGCCCTGTGGTCTCTCCTAAGCAAGGTTGCTGTGATTCCAGCAGCTTTGGAATCTGACTGCAGACTGGAAAGAAAATTGCTGGTGTGCGTGCTTGGGTTTGCATTATTTTCACGTTGTCATTACATTGGAGTTCTTTTCAAAGTCATTTTACTTTTCATCTGGGAAAACGGGAGTTTATCAGCCTTGACTCACTGATGCAAGGCAGAGGCTGACAACAGCCCATGGAGTTGCAGTGAGCAGCTGTTGCTGGAACTGTAACTCAGGTTATGTGCATTGGCCTGCAAGTACTGGAGCAACATGGCAGTGTGGTGTTCCCATGAGAGTCCTTGGCATTGCTTAGTCTTTATCCTGATGAAGTGACTGTTGTGTGCTGTCAGAAATGTCCTAAGAGTGTCTGATGGTGTGTTTAGAACAGATAGGTTTCTGTAACAGTGGGATGTAGTCAAAGGTTTTTCCCACAATGGCTCAGCCAGGTTTTCCCCTTCTGATGGTGTGAGCTTACTCAGACACTATTGCCACTGCAACAGCATAGCTTCTGGGCCTTGAGCTACCTTTGCTACCTTCCACAGCACACACATCCCTTCTCCACTATCTCATTTCCTTAGCTGATTTGATTATATGAATCACGAGAATTGTTGTCTTAATCTTGACAATGAAATATTTTATGTAGTTTTAGGAACAGTCCTTAATCACCTCTGAGCATTGCATCTCCAGGGCTCACCCTGAGCGATGGATGCTCTGGGTGTAAGCAAACAAAACTGGCTACAGGAAAATGAGATCTAAAAAGATGTGAACAAACATCTGCATAGTTCTCATCTCCTGAATAAAAAGCATCATCCTACGACATTCTTTCCTTGCTATTCCCTGTGTATTTGTCATCCCTCACTGTGCTACATTTAATTTACAATCTAATCCACACCAAAAAAAAAAAGAATCTGTGAGCTTTATTTGCCTTGGAATATGCACACACGGTTGGACTGTTTAAATATTGTGGCAGGGGGTAGGCAACGATAGGAGCCTCTCACTGCAGCACATCCTAGCTAGCTTGCTAACTGATTCCAGTTTGCAGCCAAGTTGAGATGTGTTAATAAGTGCAACCCTAGTGTATTAATTAATTTGCCTTGTGTTTCTATAAAGATTTGGTTCCCCCTGGATTTTAATTTTGAATGTCTCCTAAACAAAACAGGGCAGTAGATAATTTTGTTTGGAACACCAGCTCAACAAAGCTGATGAATAACTGCATCATTAATTTCCCTAAGCAAACCGAATTCAAATCAATGGTGGGTAGTGGTTATTTTGCAGTCTCTCCTCCTTTGCGTTTGTTCTGCCAAAAGCGTTGAGTAAGTAGCATCAGGGTGATGGTATGATTAGCTCACGTGTTCTTCTGGAGGATCAGTTCATCAGTCAAGTTTTACTTAAATCAGCAGTGTAAGATGCAGAACTGCTGTGTGTTTTCTTAGAAGTAATGTGGCTTCATAGCGTAGGCAGGTAAAGTAAAATCTAAATGACAGACCATATCCGTGCCTCTTACCTACACAAGCTGTCCACTTTCTTAATGTAACTTCCTCCACATTTTGATTGCCTGTGTTTTTCATTCAATCACTTCTTATTGGTCCATCATCAAGCAATTTGTGAAATGTCATTGTGCAACTATGACTCCTCACCATCCCAGCTTTGTGTTAAAATCTCAGCTCATTCTGAAAATCAAATTCATGTTCCTTTTTGTCAGACTGATACAAACATTGCATTGTCTCTTTCTAGACACTTTCTACTCACCACACTTCTTGTCAAGTTCTGTACCATTCTGTAGCAAGAAGAGCATTTTATGAAGCAGGAGACTTAGGTTTTAAATATTTCAGTTTTCTACTTAAGGTTTACAAAGAACTCCCTGTGTTGTGTAGCAACCAAAGGGAGGGATATTTAGTTCATAGTATTTGACCTGCACAGGTTCTTCAGCCATGCACAATGTGATTATGAATTGAAAAGGACTGTCTTTATGATCTTACAGATACTGTTGAAGATGCATGCTGTAATAGCAGCAGTGCAGTTTTTCAGTTGGGTTATCTATGGCAGAGAGGATCTGAAAATATTTTTCAGTGGAACAACTATAGCATTCTGACACCTACAAATACGCTGTATTGATAATATTGTTTTACTGAAGGAATATTCACTGTATTTTTCACAAGAACAGGACATATCTCTGTACACAGTGACCTGTTTACTTCATTCCGCTGAGTTCCAGCAGTAGTTAAAATGTGAGAATGAAAAAGTGAATCACTTGAGTCTTCCCTAACCTTGTGGCAGTCATGCAGCAATGTGTGTTCATCTTTCCAGGCATTCCAGAAGCAGGAATAATTTGTTTTCATTTACTTCACCCACACTGAGTGCTTGCTGCCAACTAAAATGACTTCAGCAGGATGCAGCACGGAAAGTGGTTTTAACAGTTTTACTTTGAAAAACCAGAAGAGTAATTCCATTTCTGATTACTCCAACACTGCAAAACTCAGCAGAAATTTCATAGCCTATCAATTAAAGTACTTTCCAATCAGGGACATTGTTGAGTGCATCCCTCCTCCTCCTTTAGCAGTGAAATCCTGGCTGCCTGCTTTACCTCAGCATTGAGGTACTTCCACAGTTCTTCTCTTCAAAGAAGTCACTATTTTGAGTAACGCTGCAGCCACATTTAGGAGGATTCTTTGGGGATCACAGAGAGGAGTATTACGAAAGTTAAAATATATCAGTATTAGGCTGAAGTTAGTGATGTAACATCAACAGATTGGACTGCCTGGATAGTTCTTTACCCTATCCATTTAACTTGTCCGATAACATTTTCAGGAACACCAAGTCCCCAGCTGTTTTCATTCATCATCTCCTATACTGGCATACTCAGGAGTCCTGCTGTGTAGAAAACACCCTCTCAGGAGCTGTTCCTTCTTCACCTCTCCATATGGCATGTGCAGAGTTTAAAAGACACCGTGCCCTTGATGCTCCACTTCACAAGTTTCCTGAGAGAAGCAGGGTAGCCTGAGCAGGCAGACAAGGAGCAAACTGAGGATGCTGGGTTTCCTTGTCCTGCATGAGCAAGGAGCCCAGCCTGCAGGGTGCCATGCACAGCACGCTGCTTGTGCACAGCTCTGCTGTACCTGGCCTTGGTTCCAAAGTAAAGATTTGTTCCACCGGAATGGCCACGTGCTGCTTTGCAGCAGTGTCAGTAAGGTGACTTCTCTGCAAGGTACCGTTCTAGATTATCAAGGGGGTTTCACTAAAATCAGAACTGAGAACTAACAGGAATTAAGAGAGAAACGCATCTTTAACAGTAGTTAAGTTAGAAACCATCTGGGTTTACATATGCTGTCTGCAAAAGTTTACAGCGTTTCAGGGCACACCCAGGCTGGCTGTACTCTGGGCATCTCACAACAATGGAGTAATGGGCAAGAATTATGGAAAAAGCAGACAGGATTTGCTGTTCTTGGACCTTGTATTAGCTAGACAACAGTGTGCCTGTATTCTGACTTAAGCACTGTCATCATTCTTAGCTGGTACTATTGGTTTCCCTGCCTTAGCTTTCCCCCAAAATAAGATACAGGTTTTAGCTATAGTTGGTACCGTGTGAAGAACTCTGAGGTTGAGCTGTGTTGGTGTTCTTTCTAAATAAGTAGCATCAATACGATAAGTCTTACTTTGTTTTATTCAAAGCTCTTTTCTTGATATCTGTAATATAAGTAATCCTGCCATTCTGTGCAACAGAACAATTGCTCAAGTAATTAGCATTAGACTGATGAGTGGGTTGAGAAATACGTTTAGGTTAGAATAAGATGCATTCCAGCCTATTTCTGTGAGCCTCTGTCCTTTTTCCAGAATCCATGTCTTTTCTTATCGTTTTTGACTAACTTCCTTATGTTCTCAACTTTGCAGTGTTTCAGCAAAAAGCCACTCAAATGCCCAGTGACTACAACAAGATGTACTGCAATGCCAGGAAGCACGGTACAGAATTCAATTTAGCTCTTTAACTTCTTTGGTTTTTTTCAGCAGAACTAGTGGAGAATTGCTACGACTTGATTTTGACTGACTTAACATCTATTTTCCTGCATGTGATTTATATCCTTAATGCTATCACAGCATGAATAGAATCAGATTAAAGAAAGAAAAATAAAAGTTACTGTCCTTTGGGAAAGATTTGTAGAGCCAGAGTTTACTTTATGCCTTTCTGTTTGCTTTCTCCATTGTGATTAAAACTAAGTAAAGGAAAAACTGGAGGGCTCAGCTGTGCTCACTTAATTCCAGCCATGGAAAGGCAGCAGTGAGTGGAGCCTAAGTTCTCTCCTGGGTGCCCCAAGATCCATGTGAAATGAATTACTGGTGGCATTCCAGTTGTTATTTGAGTTGTAGCACATCAAAATGTTGCTACCAAATTCCTTTAACGCTACCCTAAAGTAACTAGCAACGTTACATACAAAATGAATGAACGGAGTGAATATTTTTCTTAACTGTTCTTCTAATAAGTAGATCAGGTTTAAAGCATAAAGAGCAGCATGCAATAGCCTGTATTGTTCTGCGACAGGGAGCTGGAGTGCTACTGGCATAACCTGGCATGAACACTAAAGCACTGAGGAAAAGAACAGCGTAACCTCTACATCTGACTGTGTGTTTGGTCTGAACTCTGAATGTTCATTTCAGATGCAGGTCGTTAGGGTTCTCATTCTGTCAAAACAGAAACAGTTAGCAGAGATGAAAAATAAGAAGTAGAGATTTCTGCCAAATGTGCTAGTATGGAGTGTGATCAAAAGGAGAGGAAACAGTAGCTGTTTTTCTTTACTTTCTTGTGAGTCCTTCCTCACTTAAAGATATAAATGCATAACAGAGCAGAAAAACTGACCCAATTAATAACATGGTTTAAATTCTCAATCTGCCTACGTCCTCTGTGCAGTTTGATACAGGTGCTTCGTGGTCCCTTAGCAACATCCTCATACAGAGATAGATCCCAGCCATCTCAGTGTCAATATCCTGGATACAGCCATGCTGCTGTACCTCCTTGAACCAAACAGTGAAATTGATAGCATACATCTCCCTGACATTTCCCTTCGGTTGTGCACCTGCACTGTAATCTGTTGGAGAACTAGAGATTCTGACATCTTCTCATCGCTCAGCGTATCAAATAATTACAGCTGGGGAGAAAAAGAATCATGTAAAATTTCATGATGCTTTCTGACCAGATTTCAAACCTCAGCTTTTGAGAAACACAGTGTTTGAAGTTGGGGAAGGAATAGGGGGGAAACATTGTGGAAATGTTCTGTCTTAACATGTCAACCGTTTCCTTTAAAGCGTCTGTACTTATAGCTTTAGCACTGGAAGGAAATTATTGTGTGAGCTGTCACTAATGGTGAGTCTGTGGATACAGGCTGTAGTAATGATTGAAATGTTTAAGAAAGATCTTGCTCTGCTGCCAAAGACTAATGGTAGATACTTCATTGATTCATTGGATTTCTCTCATTTGGGGAATTAGGAAAAAAAAAAGGGGGGGAAATGAGAGAAAGAGAGAGAAGTAAAGGGGTGGGGAAAGCCACCCTATGGATGCTGGGCTTAACTAATGGCAAAATCGCACTTACACGCCTTTGACAAAATTACTCAGATCATAAAGAAATGAAGTGAGTTACTAATGTTTATGTCTACGTGTTGTGTTGTAGCAGCATGCAGAAGACGCACTGCCATGGAAGCTGTGAAACACAGCATCCCTGCTGAATGGGAAGATCTTATCCATGTGCAGAAACAAGTGAAAAAGGGGGCAGCTTCTCTGGACAAAGCCGTTGATGGATGTAAGCAGTGGCAGGATGAAAAACAGAGACTGCAGACCGCTCCACAGGTATGAGTCTGAATATTTATGTTTCTTGATGGAATCTTGGTCAGAAGTTTGGAAAACAAACTCCTGTATTTCGGCTCCTACATATGAGATCAAAAATTAGAGCTGTGATTTATCTTGTCATGATTTATATGCCCATCAGCTCCCAAGAAACTCACTGCATGTGCTTCTGAATCGTACAGATACCTGTTTCCACTGGTGCTCAGTCCTGAATTTATTTTGGTTGAATTTAGGAGCTGCTGCATTTGGTTAAAATCCCAAGTTAAATATGTTGATCTCCTAAGATTTGTATTTTACACTGTTAAGCGAGGCACAGGTACATGCATCTTTTATGAAACCACCATCTTGCTGTAGCTGAACAAAATAAATGTGCTTTTGAGCCCCGTCAGCTAACAAAAAATACGACTACTTCAAACATACATCGTTAATATATATTGACTGCATCAGGCTTTCTGCCTGTCTGAAGGTGTTGATTCTACCTAGTGAAATTCACAATTCTGAGAAAAGCTCTTCAGCTCCTTTATATTCAGTGTATGGAGTAAAATGAGGTGCACAAAAACAAGATTTACAAAAGCCCACACAGTGAGTCACTGAAAGAATTGCATCAAAGCTGGATGATAGGCTGAGGAGAAAGGCAAAGTGAAGAAGTTTGTTAATTACTTCCAACAAGACAGCTGGAAGAAGAGGTTATGCCCTCATTTTATATCAGGTCATCCATTGACAAAAATAGTTTATTGTTGCCTTTTGAGTAAATCTAGAAGAAAGAGGAATACTAAGGCTGCTCTGCTGCTCTATGGAGTGGGAGAGCTATCAGATGCTGTGAACAAGGGCAGATTAAATGCCCTTTTGTTTGCATTTACTGAAAAAATCCTATGAGCTTTGTCATCACAATGGAACACTTATTAGCAAAAGCGTGAGACCTTAGAACAGTGCAGGTGTACAGCCCCCAGACCACGCACCACCAGCACAGCATGAGCTGTTCTCAGCAGTGTAGGGGTGTCCAGTGCCCAGGTGAGAACAGCAACACTGCTCCCTCAGCTGGGGAGGTACACAGGGAGGAGGTGGACTCTAATCTGTGCAAAAGATAACAGCATACAGCGTAAGTCTTTTTAGTTATTGTTGTTAACATGAAGATCATATTGGAGGGAGGATTTACCCAGACTGATTTCGCTGCTTAAGGAAGAGTGTTGTTTATATACTCTTTATTGTATATGTTTTGTGCCATAGAAAAGTTTGTCACTGTTAACCTGCAGCATAACGAATTAGCTTCACACTATCACTGCAGTTGTCCAATATTAAAAAATTAAAGCTCAAGTCTCTGTAATTTGACCCCAGAATCAGTGTAACTTGCTGATGGGAAACAAACAGCCCAGGACTCAAGGCAGTGTTCAGAATGCTAGAGTCCAGCTTTATAGATTTATTTATTGTTTCTAAAGCAAACTTTCACTGTTGATTCTTAATGCATGTTTTTTTAATTTAAGGATAAAATGTGCCACCTTAGAGCCACCAGTACTGGGAAGAGACTAGAAAAGGAAAATCTGAATGGTGAGTTACACTTCCTTTTGGATTTCAGAACACCGAAGACTTGTAATGTTAATAAGTACACTGCTAAGGTTCAATGCAAAGCATTGGCTTCATAATGAGCATAGTCTGCATCTTTTTACATCGAAGTTGGTGTAGTGTAACCAGGACTTAGGTGGGGTTGGGATTGCAACCCAAGAATAAGCTCAGTGAGAGTTAATGAGGGAGAAAATTTAGCAGGTCTTTGCAGCTCAGCTTTTCTGTAGTCATTATTTCCTACTGCTTTGTCAGATTAGATTAAATGATTCCTTTATGACAATTTGCTTAATGACTTGGGTATTAGATTTGTATATCAGCTATCAGTTTGCACTTGCAAATCTTTGATGAGCTTTCTATTGCCACAGTAGTTCAGAACTGTGATTCAATAATCAAAGCTATACCATTAGTCATTTAAAATGCTTTTTACCTTTGTGATTCAATGGTCTCTGCAGCTGAATAAATCACCTGTACTTCCTGCAAATTATTTTGTTGTTATGAAGAGATTGTTTTAGGTGTTACTGGCTTTAGGCCTATGATTTCTGTAAACTTCAGTATGTTCAAGTTTTTGGAGAGAAAACATATTGGGGGTTTTTTGACACTGGATTTAATAGCACAGTCTTTGCATTTAAATCAATCACATAAGTGATATTTCCTTTTAGTACAAGAGGGGGAAAATAATGCACAGCTCTGTTTTGATTTATTCTATTAGCCAGTGTTATATCTACATAGACTTGATAGCTGAGATGCTGTAAAGAAGGGAATTTTTTTACTGGTCCTGTGGCAGAATAGCAGTTCAGACTATTTCAGCTTGGTAGGGTTGCAGCAGCAGCCTGCACACATGAGTGGGCTGAGTCCTTTCAGCCTTCGTAAAGGTGCTCAGAGCTAAAATCTGTTCTCTGTAGACAAGGCAAAGCTCACTGTGACATGAGGTTGAATGTTGGAATGCATTTGGCTGTGGGCTTTTCTTTTTAAGGCCACATCAGTCTGGTCAGTGTTGCTGTCCTCTGTCCAGCATTCAGTTAGTCAGTAACGCATACAGGCAGAAATGTAGTAGCAACAGCAGAATTTAAAATTTGCTGTAACAATGAGGCTTGTATTACACAGTAACTCAGATAATGATCACTATGTCCCCTTCTGATCTTAACCTCTCTGCCATCTGTTACGCTATTTTATATTCTCTGATGAATATAAAGCAGAAATACAATGGGAAGAATCATTATGTAGGCCCTGGTTCTGTCCAGTGGCACACTATCAGAGATCTAAATCCTTGAAAAGAAGTTGTGTTTTTTTTTACCAGATGGAACTCCATCTACAGCTAGAGCATATTAATGATGAGTAGAGAAAGGTGTCAGAAAAAGCATTATCTAAATCCAGATATAAATTGCCTGAATCAAAGATAATTGCATTTTTTTTCTCTGTAACAGTTCTAAGGAAAGCAGAGCAGAGAGCATTCACTTCTGAGACTTTTTGTACCTTATGCCATTGAAGAAGACAGTGCTATGGTTGTTAGCAGTTTGCAGATTCATTTATCAGACTCTAATTTTTACACCTGCATAGAGATTCTCCAGCTGTACCTTTAAAATCATGGGCTTTTACCTTCAGCTGCCATGTTTGAAATCAGGATTCGGATACCCATTTTCATAGGCTGTTTTTGAAGACTTGATTTGGAATTTAAACAGATCATATCAGGAGCCTGTTAGAAAAGGAATTTGATTCTTAATGAGAGAAGAAAATATATGCTGTAAATGAGGAACATAATTTTTAGTTTCTTGATAAGTTTGATCTTGCTTCCACTGTAATGAAAGTTTTTAATGAGAGCAGCAGTAAGTTCAGTCTTCCATTATAGCATTTGATGATATCTTGAAGTCCATGTCTCAGTTTGCAACAGTTTAAATATAGGATCTAAAAACTAGAAGTAGCCTGTTGCCTATGGGAAAAATTCATCCCTTAGTTAGGCTTCTGTCTGATTTGGAAAGCCAGCAAAAGAAGTGAAGCTTCTACAGGCATTCGGCATCCCTGTTTTGTAGCACACACCCATATTGTTTAAAAAACTACACAATCTGCATCTTTTAGACATTTGAACTGCTTCTGTGAGCACTGCTTAGCCCTTTCTGAACATGAGATTTAAAAATCTGCCTTCTAGTTCAGTTACATTATGGCACCTTATGTGCCACATCCTACAGGTTTAGTCATCCAGCATCTAAAAATAAGTACAAGACTGCAAAAACTACATAGGATTATTTAAAAATTGCCTATAGCTAGATAAGTATCTCTTCATAGCTGGTCTCTGTGGAACCTGGTCCTGTGTTAGGGATATGGTTTGCACAGTATTGCTGAATCTTACTATTACATAAGATTCCTCATCCCAATAGGGAGTAACTGATACTCTGTTCCCCACTTATTGCAGCAAGAACTGAGTAGCAAGTGTCACTGCTTCACTGCTGGGTAATGAGCAGGACAGAGGTCACAGAAGATGAATTATAACTCAGATGGACTTCAGAAGACTAAAACTGCATTATGCAAAGATTAGTTATTTAAAAAAAAAATAAAATAGAAGTAGTCAGTAACTTATATGATGGTTTTAAATGAAGGCAGATCTCAGGAAGTACCATCAGATGCTTAGTCCTCCAGTGACACCTATGGGGCAAACAGGCAACTCAGTCTCCAGCTCCTTGTCAGGACTGGCACAGCAGGTGCTCTGCTGAGGAAGGCAGAGGGCTTTCTGCACTGAAATTTCACAGGGAACTGAACTGAAAACTATTTAACAGCTGAGCTGTTGATCAGTAGGTACCTAAACAGCTGGTCATTAATAATGTCTCTCTGTCACTGAAAGTGTCCTTCATATCCAAGAAATAACAACCCATTGCTATGCAGACTCACTCCTCTAAGGCTGTGCATACAGCCAGTCATCACTCCAGTAACAGCAAACTCCTACAAATTTTCTTCTTCCAGGTTGTGATTTCCAGCTTTTTAGATGCCTATTACAGTAAAGCTGACAGTAAAGTTTAATTAAGTTTGCTCAGCCAGCTGCCAAAGACCAAATCTCTTCCTCAGCTTCATCCAAAAAGCACACAGAAGAGCACCACTCAACTTTCACAGACTGTCAGTTCATTGATTAAGTTTGCTATCCCCAACACTTGGCTTTGATCCTCAGCCCTCATCAGCACCTTGCTTCCAGTCCAAACTGCCAGCAGACTGCTTATTCAACGGTTGACTCCACTCCAGCATGCAGGTGGCTCTAAGCAGACATTTCCTGAACCAGCACCTCAGTTGGAGCCTGTTAACCAATAGGCAGAAGAACAAAGCCTCTCATTTTGACACGTGGATCACTGGAAACTCAGACTACCTTACCTAATCCTGTTAGCACAGTTGAAATAAGTCAGCACTTTCTGTGGTATCTGTTGGACTTGTGAAGCTTCAGCTTTAGCCTGGTTTATTTCCAGCTTAAGTATTTCATAGCTTCACTTAATGCTTACAGTATTAAATATGTAAGCACATACATACGTAATAACAACATAGCAAACATAAATAACAGAACTCAGTTTCCTGCCCATCTGTCATCAAATCAGGCCTTTGCGAGGCAAGCCCACAGTAAAACTGTTGACTAAAGAATTCAGAAAGACAACTGACTTTTCTGTGTACCCTCACAAATGCTCCTTTATCCACCCAAAGAGGCAATCCTTGCTGTTAAAAGTACAAAACTCACCTCGTGTCATTCTCCCACACAACACTCGCCTATTTTTGTGGCTGCTCTATACTCCTCTGCTCCCAGAGACGTGCTCAGAGTTGAAGGAAAACACTCAAAAGTGACTCATGTGTGTATTTTGTAAAATATTAACTTTGAAAGACGTTCTGTACTGGCCTAATTTATCTCTGATATATACACGACTAGTCGTTAATTGCATCAATTTCTTTTTAGCGTCCAATTAGGACTCCAGCAGAGAAGGAAGAGATGCCTAATTAACAGAGGTAAGAGCATGTATACAAAAAAAATACACAAGACATTATTTGTCATGGAAACTAATGCTTGTGGAAGTACTTTTCATCAGAGTTCATTCGCATAACAATAGAACGGAAGAGCATCTTGATCAGAGGTCTGATTTCACACACACACAAAAAGAAAACAACCATCAGACATCCTGGTTTATATTAGAAATTATTCTGTCGGGCTTCTACCTGTTCTTCTGACAGGAAGGCAAACATGCAAGCAGTTAGTCCACTAAAAGGCTAAAAGCTATGTTAGTGTAGCCCTCCATACAGAAAACACATGCATGTCAAACACACTCAATATTTAGATAAGGTTTTATAGCTGGAAAAAGTTGTATAGATGTGTACAGAAATGCTTATTAATCTGGAGACTAAAGGTCATTTTAGTGCTAGAAAACTTGCCTGTGGTGAGACATTCTCCCTGAGCAGCAGGATTTCCTTATGCTCCTGGTACTGATTTTGTCTGTCTTCCTTTTGGCACCTAATAACAAAACAAACTATTCCAGATCTTATTATTTTCTACCTGTGTCTTTCTATGTATAATCACACAGCAAGTTTTAAAACTATATGTATACCTTTCAATGAAAATTGATCATTAGGTGCTGCTAAGACATAAGAGTAAATAAATATTTTAGAGTAGTCGTTACTTTTGCTCGTTTACTTGTATGTTTTAATCAGTTCTGTTTTCAGACTCTGTTCTGAGAACAGGATTACCAGGAACTGAGCTCAGCTCAGCAGCTGGGGCTGTAGACGGATTTCATGAATTATTTTGCGTTTATTCTAAGCATGGGATGTAGTGAAATAATCACCTGGTAAATTTACTTTGATAATCCTTCATTTATTGACAATGATGAATGGACGTTGTTAAAAGTTTAAGGCCGAAAGCAAGGATGCCTGCATCTTTTTAGCCTGTCTATAAGTCTTGTTCTTGAGATCTTCACAAATTCACAGTACCTCAGTTTTCACAGGCATTCTTTCGTCACAGCACTACAGTGCCCACCGTAAAACAGAGACCTCCTTTCCTGCTGCTTATCCTCTAACATTATTTGTTCAAGCTTCTCCATAATTCTCACAAAACTAAAAATAGCAGTGCTGTAATGTGACCTGAAAATGAAAGAAATCGTCACTGCCTCTTCAAGCAGCAGCTCAACTCCTAATGTGGGTTTTTCTTTATGATTGTTCCTTTGAGTAGGGCTGGGGTCACCTACACCAAATGGATAAAAAAGCTCTGAACATTACGATTAACAGCTTAGGTAATAGCAGAGGTGCTTGTTAGCTGCAGATTGCTAATGTGAGATGAACTGTTGAAGAAGGGAGGTGGAATTACCCCTGAGATTAGAACAGGTGGTCTCTGTCAGTTTTAGAAGGTGAATTACATGTTGGAAAACTTAGAAAATACAGTTTATCTATAGCACATTCTAACTGTAAACTGTAAAGCATCAGGATAGCCCTGGGGTGTTGGGTTTGAGGATTTTTCTTCCCTCTCTCACCTTGCTCACAGAAAGATCACGTTTAGAGAAAAACAGCAAGGTATAAAAGGGAATGTTCATTCACCTGCATAGACCGGAAAACTTGTGTGCTTATGGTGAAGTTCAGAAATCCCCCAAGAAACCATGTTTGATGTTTATGGCATCAATGTTCTCCCTTAAAGTAATGAGAACATCCAGTGCGCACAGTGCCTAGGAGGACTGGATTGTTCCTGAACGAAGTAAATTAGATAGAGTTAAAACCTGGGGGGGTAAAAAAAAAAAGAGTTGTTTGTTAGCAGTCCAGTACCAGTTCCTATTGATGTATTTTCTTATGAGAAGTCACGGGGGAATCTGAGTGTTTACTTATTGCAGACCATCAACTACTGCATTTCTATTGCTAATATCCTTATTTCCCAAACAAACAATAACGCAGCAGCTCTTAGGTATTTAGACACTCAGACCATCGTACCTTCTAACCCAGCAGGTGGACTGCGTGGTCGAGTTTATCACACTCATTTCAACCATTTCTGTGTTCCATCTTATTCAAAAAGAAAAAAAAAGAAGTCCATTCAGACATGAGCATTATTCCTTATTTCTTACAGTGCAGCTCTTCAGCCAGCTGTGCATCGCTGTCCCCAGTCTGGCACCCCACGTGGCTGCACCCCAAGAGGCTCCAGTGCTGGCACACAGCACAGCACAGCAGTGCAGCCCTCGCTGCACCGTCAGCATCGTGGGATTGCTCACCTGGGCCAGCTCTGGAAGAAGTCCACTATCACTTAAAGCAAATGAGTACGATTTCTTGTAAAGTCAGCACTGAATTTTAGTCTTTCTTTGCCAACTTTTTTGTCCAAATGACAGATGAAGATTTATATAAGATATATATAAGATATATCACATGCTTTGATTGCTTTCAAACTGTTCAGTTTTTCCGTGATGGTTGACATTGTTAAGAAGTAGATTTTATACACAAAAGAGGAAGAAAATGAAAAGTTAAAGATTATGGTGATATAAAGGTTATAGGCAAAGTTTAGTTTTTACTTTCCATTAGAATGTTTTTGTATAAACTTTGTATGCAGGTTTGTCTTCTGTAGGACTAAAAACTGCACTTGGTGAGTTTTAACACATATAGTCAAAGTAAAACTAATCTCTAAAGTGAAACTGTACAAATTAAAAATGTAAATCAGTACTAATTGCGCACTACTGCATTCACGTAATTAAAATAATTGTATTTAAAGGAAAACGTTTTGTCTAATAAATTGATTAAGATCAAGCGATACCCAGAATAAACCAAGAAGAGCTCTCATGGCACAAGTGAAGACACAAAACACAATTAATGTGTCTGCATTTATGCAGTGAAACACTCCGTTATTTAAGTGAGTGTGTGATGATACAGGACCATGCGAGAAGATTTGCTCATACACACAAGAGAAGAAAATGATCACATATCCAACTTGCAGAGGGCGTAAGAGAATATTTGATCTTTTAAGTAGTAGCTTACGGAGACTTCTCCCACCCTTGTTATCTGAGATTTCTGGAAACAGTCTTAACAAGCAGCTGAACAAACTACTGTCCCAGAAAGCCTCACAGAGATCATAATCTTTACCCTCCTCTCAGTTGCTTGTTATTCACTGGCATATTTAGGAACACGAGATTTTCAAAGCAAGCTCCCTATCAGGCATGCTATAAGAGACTTAGAGTTTTGTTAGGAAAAACTTTATAATCAATCAGAAACCTTCAAATTATGCACAACTCCTGATCCCTGCCTACACATTAAAGTGACCAAAATTGGGAAGGCGGGGGGTGGGTGGTGGTGGAGGATTTGACGTTCAGCCTTATGAGCCTTGAGGGCCATATTTCCTTCATTTCAATCACTAACTTACTGTGCCAAGAACCATTACAAATAAAAGCGAGCCAAAAAGACATTATTGGGATTTTATAATAATGAGAGAATCTTGCGGAGGAGCATTAGTGTCCACATATGGTTTTAGGCTAATTAAAATTCTATTTTAAATGGGCTGATTAAACATTTTCAGGAAATTATCTGTTCTCTGGGGAAACCTCCCATTTCTGTGAGGAGCACTCCCACAAACACTGCAGATGTATTGCTATGGAGTTATAAATATTCAGTGGCTGCTGTTATCAACACAGCAGCACAGCTTTGTATTCTGTACCAAGACTTTTCTTGAGCTGCTTGAGCCACAGCAAAAGCCTTGTAATGTAGAACGCCTTCCAGATCTGGAATGACTGCCTATGGCCTGGGGAACATGACCATGTGGACATGGAGCAGGATACATTACTTGAAAAACTTTAATGCATTTAATCTGCACTCTATTTATTACTTTTTTTCCTCTTAAGCAGTATCTCTTAAGAAAAATTGTGTTTATGTTCTTATAAACCTAGCTACCCAGAGTATCCTCCAGCAGTGATTTCCAAAGAGGCCAAACATAAATTGAAGAAAAGAATACACACCATGAAACATGTTGGTGCCCAGTGTTTTCCTCTGAAGTCTGATGTTTGCTTCCACAGCGCAGGAGACGAATGGACCTTGCTGGGATCAGTCCTCTTGGTCCTGCAGGCAGGATCCAGGTCCACACTGCACTACTACATGAGAAGCAACAGTTTCTTCGCCCCAGTAAGAGGGCACCTACGAATCATTGAGATCTGGGGTCAGTGGTAAGAAACTAAAAAACTTTATAAAGTCACACCAAGGAAACCTTAGATGTTTCCTGGAAGACAAACTAGGAGCCATCAAAACACCAAAGTTGTAGTTCCCCATCAGGGAAAGCAAACAAAGTGTGTTCTGTTTTGTGCATAGGAAAATTGGGATCTATGATGTGTGGTACACAATATACCATAGCTTTCCACCCAGGGTGAGGTAGGATTACCCATAACAAAGCACCTCGTTCTCTGCTTTTGCTGCTTCATAGAAGTTCAGATCTGAGTGTACCAAGTGCAGTAGTTCTGGTGTTACAGGCAGCTTCCTGTTCCAAGCCCAGCAGCTGGGAACACAACCACGGAATTCCTTGTTCCTGTAAGTTTAAGCACAGAAGAAACTATTGTTACACAGTAATAACAGTCGAGTTTTTAGAAGTATAAAGGCTAAATTCAGCTCTTTAAGAAGCATTCTAGAACCTCGGTACTTTATACCAGTGAGATGTAAAGAGCAAAAAAGCTCCAGTAATCCTTCAACAGGAAGGGCCGGAGTCATAGACACCTTGTATTTTTCATCAGTGAAGCATTTGTTTGTAGGGCATTTTCACAAGCAAACCCCAGCTCCCAAAGACACTGACAAATGGCAGGCAAGCCCTCCCAACCAACACAAAGACTTCTCTTTTTTTATTCCCCCCATTATTTCCTAAGGCAATGTCATTCCTTCAGGCAGCAAGTGCAAGGAGCATCAGATAAGACAAAACATCTCACTGTTGCACAATAGAAGCATAACAACAGTAAATATTTAAAACAGCCAAAGCTGTCACTGAGACAACTTCAATCTAGAGCCCCAATGTGCAAAAAGTAATAGCATTTCCAACTGCTGTAGCTGGGGCTGCTGCTAGTGCCTCTGTTGCAGAAGTACCGCTGCGCCACAGCACACAGGTAGGTTACCAAAGATCCATGAAAACAACAGGGAAGATACACAGTGTCACTTCAGGGAAGAAATACTTGCAATGCCAAAGACTTGCTCCACTTCATCACTGATCCTCAGCTGGGGAAAGGTTTGACACCAACAGCTCAGTGCCTCCTCTGATTGCTGTCCTTTTAAAGGAGAACAGAAAACCTTTCAATAACTTATGTACTATATCTCAGCTATGCTGTTGTTATACAAAATCTTTTTTGCCAATAAGGCTCATCACTAAGACATTCTGGCAGAAAGGAAGTTCTGATAACCACATGTGTGTTACTAACAGGAAACACGCCACTGAGTCTCGTTTTAGCAGTGCATGAACAGTGAACTAAATCACAGGAACCTAAAAGCCCCACTGATGTGAGATTCCTGTTGTAGGTGCTCTACAACATTATCTTCATGGTAAGCTTAAAGATTCACTAACTGACCAATCAGGAACATAAGAGCGGTCTGCAAGGTAACCCATGGCTCAGACACAGTGTGCCGTCCACAAGGGTGCAGCATGCCCTTGCTGGATACTCACTCTATGAGCAGGGCAGCAATAATAGCAGGAAACAGCAGAACAAGGATGAAACTGATGTCCTGCTTTTGTTTTATCAAAGAACCTATAATGCTTGCAGGAATTTACAAATCTCCTCCATCACATTTCAGCCTTGGTTGGAGATCTTTACCACAAGAGCAGGAGCAAATGATGAGAGCTGCCCTGACAGCCCTAGAGGGGAAGGGAGCACCAGGCACAGCCAGCTGCTTGGTACAGTCAGCAGTGCCAAGAGAAATTCCCAAGAGTTACATGTGTTAGCTGCAGTTGTTTGCAGATGGAAGCGGAACAAGATGTGCTCATACAGGATATCTAAGCTGCATCATTGTCTGAACAAATAAAATCACGCATGAAGAACCACTACCAGCAAGAATTAAGCTTACAGCTGCCATCTATGCAGAGCACACATCTACCTGCTGAAGGGATGGGAAGGAAGAATCACAAGAGCTTAATCCATCTCCTGTGGGAAAAGCAACTGAAGATCTTTTTCAGCATGAGATGGAAGTAAGAGCAGAGCAAAAGAAAGGAAAGAGAAGGAAGCATTCTGTTCTGATCATTTCACTGCCACATCATTCCTTATTTTCTCCCGTCCACCTAAAGTGGAAGTTTACAAGACATGAACACGGTTAGAGGAGTCTTGGAGGAAAGATGCACCAAAAGACTCAGCAGGACTATCTGTCCTCAGGTACCTTCTGTTGGTACATCCTGCTGAGAGAGGGTGAGCACCGAGCTCCCTTCCCGTCACACAGCACACATTACACATCTGTGTGAAGCACAGCTCAGTCTCTCCCTCCTCCCATCTGAGCTCAGTACGTGCCTGGAGGAAGAGATGCCAATATCACACCCACGCGCTTCTCCTCCTGCCCGGCTGCCCTCCCAGCAGGCACGAAGGATGCATCCGCCTCCATGGTGAGGCAGCTAACGCTGAGGGTTTATTTTTAATCTCTTCCCTTAACCTTTCTGCATGTTCAGCTGCAACACAAAACCATCTCAGGGGTGGAAAGCTCCCTTTAGCAGGAACAGGCCCGGCCCCAGATACTGACTGCCAAACTGAACAGTGACTGCATGCCCGCTGTGCCTCACTGATCAATCTGTTTGCCTAACACTTCTTGCTTCAGGGTATTGGGGCACCAAGTCAGTCATTGAGCAGCTCTCACACTGCTGAGTACTCCTTACCCAGAGGTGAGGTACTGGAACAGGTTGCACAGAGGCTGTGGGTGCTACTTCCCCAAAGGTGCTCAAGGCCAGGCTGGATGGGGCGCTGGGCAGCCTGGTCTAGTGGGTGGCAAACATGCCCACTGCGGGGAGGTTGGAACTGGGTGATATTTGGGGTCCCTTTCAACTCGAACCATTCTGCAATTCTGCAAGTACTCAGTGTGGAGCACAGCGAGATGTGCTGTGCCATGGGAGCTGCAGCACATTTGTATGGGAAATCCAAACATGCTTTGGAAAAAAACATGGCATCAGGGCCCTACCCCTGAGATCACAGAAACAAAGACATGCCCAAGACAAAACCAACCTGAATTCCAGTGGCTGGGGGAGTGAAAACTCCTCACTGCTCTTATACATCATTGAAGGGAACTTATTACAATGGTGGGCGAGCCAGCTTCAAGCCTCCTCCTTCCACCCACAGCTTCTGCTGCATTTACCTCTGTTCCATCACTCATTCACGCTCCCTCAGCCACTCGCCCACATACGCTCCTTGCTGACAGCACAGCTGCACGTATGCATTCAGAACTACAGGAACTGCCTTTGTAATTCGGGTATTGAGAGAACAAGCAGCAGCAGCAGCGAGAGCAGGATCTGAGGGGCTGTGCAGGACAGATGGCTGCAGGTGTGCACTGCACACTCATGCAGCATGCTGGTGTTCCAGCCAACTGATGCAAAGCTGCTGAAACAGCCCCTGGGGGCTCTTTGCAAGAGCAAGTTCTGGCTAATTTTAGATCTGAGGCAGCATCAGTAACCATCAAATATGGGAAGTGGGGTTTTCAAAGAAGCTGAAGGCAGCTGAAATCAGTGAGAACAAGCTGTTTCTTTCAGGCCCTCTTGAAAAGCTCAGCCCTGGCAGCCATGGGAAAGGCAGAACCCTGCTGCAGTCTGCAGTGAGAGGTGATCCTGCTCCCCCAGCAGACACATATCCTGGTACACCAGGCCAGATCACTCCTTTCTTCCTTGGGGCAAACAGCCTTCATGCCCAGGTGCACACTGACCTGGGGTTCAGGACAGCCTTCAGTACCACATTTCTGCCTCACAAAGTGAAGCACAGTGACCCAGCAGCCAGCTGTACTAACAGCCCTGCAAGCACTATTCCAGGCTCCCAGAAATCCACATTATGAAGCTGGGTGTCACCAGCATGACATGATATACGCAATAGCAAAGGGAAGACGCAATGTGGCACAGACACAGAGCACAGCTGCAGGAGCAGCACAGTTCCTGTACTTTGTCTTCATTATTTGACAGTTCGCCATCTCTCCAGGATGAAGCCCATAGTCTCCTATCAGCAGCATGCTCGGCTGATTGCAGCAGCACAGACCACAGTAGATTATTCAGTAGCCAGTGTAACAGCCCCCACTGTAGCTGCAGATTGGAAGTGCCACATTAATCGATTTGGGTTTCAGGACAGGTGTGGGCTGCTTATGAATCACTGCACCTCAGTGCAGCAGAGGAGTGGATCACAACTCAGCCAGGTAACCAGCAGCACACACCATACAACAATACAATATACAGAGTGTGGTGGAAAAAAAAAAAAAAGGCATTATCAGAAGGCTTTCGACCCCAGATAAACAAAACAAAGCTTCTAAATTATATAGGCCATTAAATAAATACGCCAGTATCAAATCTGTCACATCTCAAAGATGGTGACTACCTGCTAGGGATACACTGCAAAATTCATGTTCATTTTAAATGGAACAAGTGAAGGATGCTCTTGCTCTTACCATGCAGCTGAGGTTCAGACAGCAGGGCCTGCCAGCACAGTGCAGCAGCTTCCACACACAACTTGATCCCACATTGCCATTATGAGCCATTGTGCTTCTCCAGAGGTGTCACAACGAGCACCATTGCCACCCCCCTGCTGCAGGCGTACACAGGTAACACATTCCTGGAAGGTCTGGTCTCTGCAACTGAAGCTCTTACAGGGCATGAAGACATTAAGCTCTGAGATTCATCCCAAATCTAAGCACCATCCTCAGAGCCCAAAGGACACAGTTGTGACACAGTTGTCCACTGCCTCACTTGAACATCTTGACTTCATCCTAAGGCTCCAAAACCTGCATGCGCTGTAGGAAGGATCAGAATAGACATTTGTAAGGAAATAAGGGTGCAACACATACAAAGCCAGTTCTGAGTAGCACAACACAAAACCTGTGCCCATACAGGAACGCAGCCTCTCCAGGCCTCCCCAGGCAATTTGCAGTTTCCACCTAACTTAAAAAAAGCACAAAGCTGCTGAAACAGGAAGCAAGATTAGGACAACAGCAGCACAGCACGTGCTGGTGCACAGTCAGGACAGAGTGCACAAGAGGGGTTGTGCAAGTCCCTGTTTTGGTTATTTTGTCTGGAATTGTTCACTTCTTGCTGAAATGTGTAGCGCTTTCTCAGCTTTCCAGCCAGCTGCATTGCAGGTATGGCTGCATTCCTACCATCCACAACCACTGCAAGCCTCCTGGAGACAGACTCTTCACTGTGAAAGGCATCCAACAAACATAAGGTATTTATTAGCAGCAGCAGGGGAAGTAAATAATGGTACGGAGGAGCACTCCTCCTATGCCTTGAGATATTTAAATAAATGAGGCTTAAAAGCCATTTATTTTGGAATTACTGTTGCCAATGATTAACACATTATAACTACTCAGCCTTGTGTTAATCTCTCTGGGCAGACAAGGAAACATCGTATTAACCTACACTGTTTGTTCATAATCTCCAAACTGAATCTTTGTTATGTTACCCTGGGGCCCAGAAGTTCAATGTAGATGGAATTGCTTTTTCAGATGCCCACGGCCCAAGACCGGCAGGTTTTGAGTTCACACCTTGTGCTAAATGGCACGGCTTCTCATTGTGCTCACTGCAGAATGGGAATTATCAGAGCAATATCACTAGCTGTGCTAGAAAACTGTTCTAAAATTAGCAGTGTTGCCAGGAACATGCACTGCTTTTTCTTCCCTGAGATCAGTAACTAAGTTGTGGTAAAACCAGCAGAGAGAACTTACCATCATTAGCGCCGTTGAAGGTTATTTCAATGATAGTATCAGGGGAATTCAGGTGTTATTTGTGATTCAGGCGGTTCCTTTGTTGATTTGGGTTGGGGTTTTGTTTTGGTTGTTGTTTGCTGTGTTCATTTATTTTAGATTTGCTGATAATGAAAGGGAGCTCAGTTCTCCAGCAGTCAGCAGCAGGAGGGGGAGAAAGAAAAGGGGGATGGAGGATACCAGAAATCCTTCCACTCTTAACATCTCTATACAAGAACCCAGAAAATACCTGAATTACAAAGAAACAGAGAAGGCTCAGCACAGCAGACCCAATGGTGCTTGTCCATCCCTGTACTGGACATGAAAGCATGATTGTTATTAATGTTTTATCTGATGTATTCTACATTAGAATTATTATTCATCCAGAATCCAGCTTCTGCTCTAATATATCCACCTAAATTCTTATTAAATTTTGACAAGTTGTTTTTCATCAATAGTATCATTTTCATCAATAGTATCTATTCTTGCTAAGAGCCAACTCCCTACTTGGCATCACAACATACCTTCAGCTTCTTTCAGATTTGTCTCGCAATGGAGAGCTCCTTTAGTTACAACTGTTTTTCCAAGTTCTTACAACACAGAACAGGGATCAGCACGACAGAGATTCCAACCTACATTAACAGTGGGGAGGGTTAACTGAGACTGCTCAGGGGAACCTGCGAACACCAACTCCAGAGCTCCAGCAATCAGCTCAGATAACTGCAGAGCAGTACTGAGGTACGATGCAGTGATAGAACAAGTCTCTTAGCAAGCCTAGAGGGGAAGAAAAAAATAAAAAGCATGACAAGCTTCAGGAGAAGTGAAGTCATAAGAAGATGAGATATCAGGCTGAACTCACATTGTCAAATCAGGCACATTTTTCCCCTCCTGTTCAAGTAAAATATGCACTCTGCAGGAGCCTGGATGGGAAACTTGGAAAAAGCATCCAGCCATCTCTGTGATTCATCGAGGAATTCTGCTGAATCTGCAGTTGTTGCTAAAGCAACAGAAAGCTTAAACTGAAGCAAAGAACCGATGAAGGATTAAAGCTGACAACACAGCGCTATTTCTGAAAATGAGATAACGTGCATCACCTCCACACACACAATCTTTAAATCTACTGTTTGCCATGTTTTGCACTGTGGGATAATTGTGCAAGAACAGTGAGACTGAGATCAGAAAGTCCAGTAAGAAAACACTGGAATGTGTGCAAAGATACAAAAAGATAATCTCAACATGGCTATTAGTTGTACTTCCAACACAGAAAAGAGTGAACCCAAGAGGCAAGATTAAGAAGCAACAGAAAGAAAATACCTGTAAGTTTGCCACTGAGACTCTTACTAAAAATATAGCTGAGAACAACAGTGTACCAACATGAAGACATTTGACATGCATGGCACAGCTGGTCAGATTCACACCTTCACAAACACCTCAGGACACGAGCTAGCCAATGAATGGGTTTTTTTTCATTAGAGGATGGGGGAAAGGGGAGGGTATCTGTCTCATCTCATTACCACTGCTATACTCTGCTCTTGTTTTACTCCGGAACCAGATATATTAGCAAAAACAAAAGTAAGGAATCCAAAATTTGGTTGGAGTACATCCACAGGATTATTTGTGATGTGCTTAATATTGCAGCCCAATTTTTTTTAAAGATTAAGGCAACACAATGTTTGTAGATTAAAAAGAAAAAAAAAAAGTGTTACAAGCCATGGTAATGAACACAGGCACTCTGTGTCCTTCTGAAACCACTGGAAATACGGCTTTGTTACCAGGAATCAGTGCCAGGAGATATTTTGAAAGAAGGGAGAGTTGAAGCCATAGGTCGTCTCCTCCCTCACAGCTCCTTCCATTTCAACTCTTATCAGATTTTTATTAAGCTTTTGTTTGTTTTGTTGTCATAGTTTTGGTGTTGCTTTTTTTTTTTAAATGGTCGTGGTTAAGGGTGTATATACGCAGGAACTTGACTGATCTTCCAAATAATCCATTATGCATAGAATAAGCCACCAAATTAGAGCAGTTTATTGCAGTAGGAAGGCAATAAAGATATTCACCATTTCTACATCTCCAGATAACGGCTTCTATATCAAGAAACCAACAAAATCTTTGGTAGGAATTTAGGTCAGGTTAGTAATCCTACCTTCTTTACAACACAGAATCTAGTTGCTTTGCTCGTTTGTTCTTTTATATGAAAGAATGATACGCTATTTATGTAAACATGAACCTTATTTAATACAAACTAATTTTAGCATCTTTGGCAAAAGGTGGAGCTATTGCAACTAGATTAGTCCTAGCATATCTGCAAGCCCAGCCTTTTGAATTACCCTGATGTTACATACATTATTTATAACCTTTTGACAAAAAAATATCCTCTTAGAAGACACATTGCAAAGGTGTTTTCCATACAAAGAAGGCTTTCCAATTCAAAACATTGCTCATTTTTATATGCATGTTTTCCAAAACTTTTTGTGGAGAGCTGGGAGAAAATCCACCCCACCATTTACCACTGCTGGCATGAAGCGCTGCTTGGGTAAGAGGCTTCCACTGAAAAACCACAGGAACATTCTACTACTCTGCCTCAGGTTTGCTTTGAAAATAGGATGTGACTAGTTTAGCCACTTTCACTAAAAGCAGTTGTGCTGTTGCGATTGTAAGTTACTGCCTACAGAGAACAGTGATTTAGCTTACCTTACGAATAGAGAATACCATGTGATAGGGATAGGAGTATGAGAAATATTAACTATAATTTAAAGACTTTAGAAGGTGGGGAAAAAAGTCTTAGTTACAGAGTTTACAATGGTAGCACAGGGGTCAGTTCATTCACTGCCATTTCTAATCCTGTCCTTCCTACCCTTTGAAGCCTTTTTTTTCCCCCTCCAGATAAGAGAGAACACATTTGGTTTCCTTACTTTCCTTTTCTCTTTCCTTCTTCCACCCACGCTGAAAGCCATCTCAGTGAGTTGCCAAGGATTATGAAGAGGCAGTTAAGCCAGCTGCCAGAAAAGCAATAGCCTGTATTTCACAAAAACCTGGGATGCATTTCTGCAGGAAGATTATACCTGCTACAGATTCACATACCCTGAGAAGCCATCTTATGCATTCATTGGACCAATTTAATATAGAAATTATATTTTTCAGTACATTCCGCTGTGAAAAGTCACAGAACAAACATTTCCTAAGATATCCTATCCTTACCTGCGGAAGGTAAAATGTATCTTGAGCTTTCCTTTAAAAAGGGAAACATCTAAAGGGCAAAACCACTCTGTTAAAATGACCCCAGGTCTATTTCAAAAGTCTTGCCCCAAAACCATTCTGCTACTTGCCAGCAATAACTGTTAGCAAAGGGTTCTTATGGAATATCCTGCCAGAATGACAGATCTTTTTTCAGCTCTTCTTTAGAGGTTGTTTTATGACCTAAGCAAGTGACTAAAGCCTCAGCAGCATTCCGTTAGTGATGTATTTAATATAAAAATAGTTATTTATACTACAGAAGTGCTAGCTAGAACTGCTCAGACTACACTGAGTAAAGTTTGCTTTCAGACCATGATTATCTGTGCCTAAAGCAGTTTGCAAGGGGGAAAGCAAGTAGAAAGTGCACTCTGTTCACATGAGCCTCCATCACAAAAAAGATGAGCAACATGTGACAGAGAACACATCGCTTATTTGCACAGTAACACAATAACAGACTATTACAGCTAAAGTTGATGCGAGCTCCCACACTACATCCTACGTTTCACTGGTTAGAGGCATAACTTCATTTTCAGTATGTATTTAATTTTACAGTGAATTTGCCCTTTCTTCCACAAAGCATTATTTCTCACAGTAAGAAGCAAGGTAGTTAGGATAACTGTCAATTTCTGCATAGGAAACATAACTGATAGCAAATTTTATTCAGTACAAAAATCTGTCTGGAAACCTATATTGCATGAAAGTACCACACTTGTTTGACAGTATAGTGTGATATGAAAGTGGAGTGTTTGAACAGCAAGAAAGGATATCAAGACTGAAATATATAGGTGAGGCAACTCTCTGAAATGAGCTTTAGTATTTCTAAGTCATCTGCAAACAGTGGCACAGAAACAGGTGGAGCACTGTTCGGTGCTATACAACCATCTCCCATTTAGAACCACAGCCCTTTAGCCAAAGCCAAGGTACTGCTGTGTGCCAGCTCTTACCCAGCAGAAACCAAGGAACAAGTGATCTTTCATTTGCCAAGCAGTAAAGCCCACATAGAATAATTAGTGAGCAACAGACAATATGTTACAAACCTGAATTTGTTTCACAGCCGTTCTCTCAGAGGCATGATTGCTGGATGTGTTTCAGAGATCTGGACTAACCTGGGTATGGAGGAGGCCACCTTATGGTACAAGCACATGTCTCAAAGAAAGGGCTTTCTCCCTACTGCTTGGCACCCCCAGGCAAAGCAGGAGTTGAAATGAATGACTTTTAATCATTGAAATCACTCTGCTCCTAGTGGCTCCCATGTATCTAAACAACAGTGCTGTTATGGAACATGCAAATCTTCCTTCTTCCCTCACGGTCTTCCTTCTTCCCTCACGGTCTTCCATGCCTTCACACACCAGCTATGACAGAAATCACTGAAGAGGCAATGGACCTGTCTGGGGCAATGCTCAACCCAACCTTCCCCACAGAGACAAAGCAGAGGACAAGATGGAGAAATCAGGGTACAGGATGCACCAGCTGGCTTTTAAGAAGAACTTCGCTGAAGACAGATTCCCCCAATGCCAAACATTCTTATCAAGAAAAGTTTCATGCTTCAACAATGATTACATTCAGAACACACAGGAAGTGGAGAGGGGAATTCCATACACTTTGTAGTTACAATTTTAAATGGTCTTATCATCACAGTGTCTGAGCCATGCCAGGCAGGAGTGGGAACATGGCTACTGAATCTTTTGCTATTAGGATTAACAGGTCTAAATACATCCAATACAAATCATGCACAGGTCACAGCTGCCCTAAATGCCAAGTCAGTTCATTCACAAGCAGGCTGCTGCCTTTTGTAAAGATATAGAAGTTGGAAAACCAGCAACCTCCCATTACTTCTTCCAAAACCTACTTAACCACATGTGGATTTCTCAGTCTAAATAGCTGTTAATGAAATACAGCCATAACTTATACCAAACTTTAAGTCTTCAGCATATTCACTTGTATTTTTATAGGGAATGGTTCATTTCATTGTTTGAAAGTTGTCTGTGACAGGAACTGCCACTGCTGCCAGAGGAATTATTGCTTTTCAGAGCCAAATTAACCTTTAATCTAATGAAACTGAATACAATGACACTGCTCTTTGGTGAGACAAATTACTCAAAAGATCTGTCTGTAAGAAGAGCTAAGTAATTCTCTGTGACTACAAAATACAGTCTGAGTTGTGGCAGACATCACTATAAACTTGATTCTAATTGAAGCCAGCACAGACTAGAAAACTCAGATCAATGTGTGGGGCTGCACAGGCGATATGCTCAGCCCCTTCTACAGCTGCAGCTCAGTACAATTAACACATGCACACTCAGACACTTGGGCTCAGGATGGACTAGAAAAATAGATTAAACTTTTGCACTTGTTCTGGCAGAAAGCATTAATCTCTTGAGATTCACATTTGAAAAGCAGTTAGTGCTAAATTAGTACAAATAAATTCTCACTTTTCAGCATGGTAAGCAGGTAGGCAACAGAGTTAAGTTAACCTCAAAGTCAGCAAGCTCTGCCTGAAGTCGTAAGTACTGCTAAGTTCACTTAAGTCTCAGGCTGAAAAGGATGGATATGGATTTCTGCACGTGCACAGTTAAGAGAATTATATTCAAGCCTTACAGCTTATGAGTCAGCATCTCTTTCTAAGCACTCTGTTGTATATTCAGCGTGATCTCTCAAGAACATCTTTTGGACAGAGTAGGCCTTAGTGTAGCATGTGCTTGCAGTCAGTAGGAAGCTTCCACTCACCTCCGCATGAGCAAAATGAATTTTCAATAAGCCTTCTTGTTTATCATACAGATACATTCTGTTTACTTATTTAGAAGACTCTTCTCTCTCCTCCTGCCTAGGTAGGTACTCAGCAATTGCTGCACTCTTTTAATATAGTTGGAATATTTGAAGCATGAACCAGAAGATAATATTGCACGCACTGTTTTGTTAGGTGTTTTATGATAGATTATACTCATTAAACCTGTGATTACTGTTTGCATTTACTGTGTTCCAAGGAAGGATTACAAAACAATTACCAATCCCACAGACCTGCTAGAAGGCTTAATTGCAGATTTGCTGTATTCACATCACAAATTAAAACAGCAGCAAGTTACATTCTTTTGGTAAAATTAAGGTTTGCCCACACATACATACATTTTTTTCCCCTACTAGTTGCTCTGTTTTACCATACTTTATTATGCACTTCAAGTATACAAAAGCCCCTGTTTCTATACACTATGCTTCAGGGATCAGAAAAGGAGAAATAAACGTAGTTATACAAGAATATTAAATTATTCATTGTAGTAATAGTCATTGGTAGCAGTACCTCCATTTACTTGGGCAGTCTTGGTCTTAAGGTGGACTTAAGATCAAAGTCCATCCTGGTAATTCTGTTAAATTTTCTAAGGGTTGCACAGAGGGAATTGGTTACATGGCGTCCAATTAAACAAGTCAAAGTGTTTGTTATCATATTAAAAAAACTGTAGGTTATGGCAGGTTGGAAGTCTGCAGAAAGGGATGAGAGCAGAAATTAACAACAAAGCAACGCATCACCTTTACTGCAGTAGCTAACAAATTGTTTTTTACATCTCAGTAAAACTCAGGCATTGTCAGTTCTCTTCCTTCTGAAGGCTGGTGCTATTTATTCAGCACTTCAAAGGGACTGTACTTCATTTCAGCCTAAATCTCTGATCTCCTCCCAACTAATTGGAGTAAAACTGTTTCTGATTTTCAAGAGTTTTCAAGGTGTTTTTTTTGTTTTTGTCCTTAGTATAGAGATCTTTTTGAAACAGTCACATCATGTGGAAAACAGAGACATGATCAGGCTAGCCAGGCAGGAACCCACACGACCCATCTGAAAGAAGCTATTCAGCAAAGCCCTTGCAACACTGCCATCTTTTCCACATCGACCAATCCAGGTCTAAAGGGGCGCTCCAAAGGAATCACACTGAGTCATTTCAAGGGAGCACACCAGCAACCCAAAAACCAGCTCTCCATTAGAACCTCTGTGTATAAAGTAGGTATGTGACAGAGGAAAACTGTGACAGGTTAACATTGTACACACACGTTTTAAAAGTAGCACATGCAGCAAGGCCGTGGGAGACCAGACCTGCAAGGAGCTCTGCTTGGTGACCATCCTGTAGCACATCCTGTAGCACAGGCAGGACAAATGCTGTCACTGGAGGTGCAAGACTACAAGTTAAGTTTGTCAGGAGAGCTTGAACAATCAAGTGTTCACACATTAAAGATGAAAATACATTTGCAGGTGCTGAGTGACATCTAACAGAAAGGAATTAATGTTTATATCCAAAGAGGGCACAGATGTAAGTCTTCTCCAAAATCAAGCACGCCCAGAAGTACTGAGTGCACCCATAACACAGAGATGTCCACAGCAAAGCCAAAGCGGACTCTCTGCATCTTAGAATTCCCTCCAAGTTTTTCCACCATGGTCCATGACAGGTAGCTTCTTTCAGTGTCTCAAAGGTCTGTCCTTGCCCACTTCAGAAAGCAGCAAGCCACTACTGATTGATTCATTTCCTCACTAGTTAAAGCCTTTCTGGTGTGCAATTACACAATCTATAAATAAGCATGGGTTTCGTGCAGCAAAAACGTAATTACAGCAGCATAGCTAAGCTGTGACAAGAAGTGATGCAGTTAACAACTACTAAGTATCGGTCAACTGATTGGTTTGGTTTAGGTAACCTGAAATACCTTCCAGATCCTGTAGTTAGCATCCATCTCTTGCTGTTAGTTCACTTCCTATAGAGGGGAAGTTTCCAAACTTGAGGAACAGTCAGCATGCATGCATGCCAAACATCTGCAGTTAATCAAATGAAAAACTGTTTTCTCTGTCATCTCTACCCATTGAATTAATTGCTGGCAAGTTCACTGCTCAAATCTTGCAAGGTGGTACAAATTGTGATATAAAATAAATAAATAAATCCATTTTCAGTTATTTCCATAGGGCATTTTTAGTAGGGTCTCAACAGAAACTCATTATACCTGTGAAGATGAGGAATTTCTCTTTTAGTATGTGATTTCCTTTAGAAGTAAGGGAGACAGTCACAGTGGATGGAATTTACCAAGGGAAGAATGTGAGCAGCCCTTATATTACAGCCCCATGGAGACAGCAGTCTGACAAGAATAAAGAACACTTGTTTAAGCCACAGAATCCCTCAGCCTCAGTTTACAAACTACATGCTTGTGGCTAAGGATTGGGGTGATGCAGTTGACAGCATTAGTCAACTTCTTTCTCCAATACAGACAGTATTTATAGGAGGGACACTGCAGAACTTCACATCAGCTTTGAGACAGAGGCAGATAGAAGCCAACTGAGGAGCCCTCTTCCCCTCAGTCTATATATTATGCACAGCTGTATAACAGCATTCGTTACTTTCTGCAAAGTATTGTATACAGAAACCCAAAATGAGCGGACATTGCAGACACTATTTTCCAGTGGCAACTCTCCCATAAAATTTGCCAGCAGCATTAAGGGCAATGAAAATGCTGAGCAAATTGCAAAAAGAAGCAACTGATCTGCAACACAGACAAAGCGTTGTTCTTTGGTAGTAAGAAAGATGAGAAAATTGCAAAGAAGTTCAAGACTAAGAAACTAATTTATCCAGCTGTCGCATCAACCAGGCAAAATGAGAAAGACTTTAAGACTTCAAGCTAATAACAACTCCTTGTCTTTGGCCTCTCCTGGAAACCACAACTAAGTAGTCAAAAGCAGAAGGAAAAAAGATCCACAGTATGCGCTATATTACAGAGATAGACAGTGCTTGTGAACAGAGAATTTTAAGCTTATGTTTACCAAATGAATACCAAGAGCTACGTTAATTAGTTTGCCAACTGGAAGCAACCTTTGTTTCCTTCTTGTTACTGGGTTAAAGGGAACACCTAACATCAGACCTGTCATTCAAAAACACACCTTTATTTTTGAGAAAAGCACATGGATACTCCTATCTAGGAAAGGCTTTAATACAAATCTCAGATAGAAAAAAATCCCTAAGACATTCTTGTCATTCCTCTCAACTAAAATTAGGGCTCAGTAGACTCCATCCATCAAATGACCATGCTACAGACAAGAACTTCACGAGCTTCAACTGTCACCAAGAAGTTGCAGCACTGAGCACTGGATTCAGCTATAGTGCCCTACTAAAAGCAATACTACCAAGACTACTTTACCTGACCACGACATGAACCAAAGCATCAGTATGGACACAGATCTAGATGGACTGGACATCCTTCCAATTTTTCTCAGCCAGTTAGGATTCTTGTATTTGTCTATTAGATGGAGACAGCCTCTATTCTTCTTATCTTATTTGAAAGAACTGAGAGCTTAAAAATTCAACCTAAGCTAAGCATTTTACTTGCACAACTAGATTGTTGTCACATTGTCAAGTTGGATCTTAGCTTTTGGAACTAGGAAAGACAATTCTAGTTAGTTTGCCAGACAAATCAGTGTTAATAGCAGCAGTCACCCAAGCTAAATCCTACCCTTTGGGGAAGACACAGGATTCATCTGGGACTTCTCACTGAATATCAAGTTCTGACTCACTGAACTGTGTCATATTTGTAGAGAGGAATAGCTTGTCCAGGGGTAGTTAGGAAGAGCTGTAGGAAGGCAGATTTATAAACTTCAATAGACATATCTTGATGCACTCTAGTTGAAATACAGAAAGACAGGACCACGACAGTACTCAGAATCCTTTATAGGAACTTTTCTGACTACCACCCACACACCTCCCTATTGGATTCCTGTTTATTATTATTATTATTATTATTTCTTTTTTTGCCACCCCCAACCCAAGTTTATTCACAAAGTGCTTAATATTTTATTTTCTTTTTATTTTATCCTGACAAACTCCCCTGCAACCTGCCTGACAAGAATTAATACAGATGTAAAGCAGCGTTATACTTCTAAGGCTTGAAAATTTATCCTTGCATGGTAGATTTTTGAAGAACAGGCAGCAAGTAGTTCTGTTGCCCTTATACAAGTCATGAATTGCCTTCTCAGACACTGACCACAGCATTGTCAGGCATGAGGTCACAAGTTGATCCAAGGCAAGCAGACACTGACGTGCTTTGATTTCCATGGTGAGAACAGAGTTACAATTTAATCTCACCCAAGATGGCTTTCATTTTTGAAGTGGTTTAAAAACATTCACAGTTTGCAATTAGCACTGCTCTGAACTGACAGACAAGATGGACAATTACTGCTTTTTGGGAGCAGCAGGGGAAATGAAAGGAAAACTGAAGGGAAAAGTGAACCACAACACAAAACCACAGCAACAACCAAAGAAAACAAAGTTGACTTTTCAGATCCAACTTGAAAACCTCATTCTGCCTTTGTCTAAAAGCCCACAGATCTGGAAATTACATCATAAACCACCACACAGATGCACCAATATCATTTCAGGAGTAGCAAATCCATATGAACTCATATCTCATTTAACTAGACAACAACTGTATTATAATCTGTCAGCTTCGTTCTGGACACGTGCTGTTGCAGACCCCAGGGACATCAACATCTCTGTACTGTATTCCGCAATGTCTCCATTCAGGAATTACTACATGCAGCACGTCACAGGGTCCTACTCCTCCTTCACCTCTTATTTTCTAGAGGAGAACACAGACAACATTTAAATTTTAGCAATTCCAAATGCTAAGTCTGATCTGCACAGCATTCATTATACCATGCACATATTCAGGAATTCTGCTTATCTTCTCTTCTGAGAAGAGAAAATAAAAATCTTCTGATAGGAGATTTTTGCCTTACAGGTCAAAAGTACAAAACAGAGAGCTCTCAACATTCCTTGCTACCCAAACTTTAAACAAAGTACCTTCCTTACTATTCATTTTCTTTTAAAATTAATGTTGAGTGATTTGTTCTCCCCACCCCACCTCCCTTAACAGTGAGCAGGGATAGAAGTTGGTTCCACACCTCCCCTACAAACAAAATCCATACACATCCATTAAAATTAAGCAAAAACGATAATATTTAAAAGAAACTCAACCATTTAAGGTGCCTGGCACCCTTGAATGTCCACAGCCTCTAGTGCCTTAACTTGCACTGAAAATCTCAACAGCTTAAAGGATATCACCCTCATTACAAGAGCTTAAACAAGCAAAAAAGCAACTAATAAACAATAAAAAAAGTACATAAAACCAACCAAACAAAAAGAACAATAACAGAACAGATAGGAACACCACACCTTTTTTTTTTTTGCCCTTTGCTCTCTACCTCCTGTGGTCTCCAAGAAACTCTGAAGAACTTATTCTCAGGTACCCAGCATATTGCTGTATTGACATACAGCTGAACATGTAACCTGGACAAACACTAGCAAGCTGGAGCTACATCTCCCTTCATCATTTTCTCTGGTGCCCACAAGTTATACCCCACAGCCATTATATGTTTACCAGCTCTTCCCGCAAGTCAGAACAAAATTCTACATAGATTTTTTTTTTATAGAATCCCTTTAGAAACACCATACTGCAGCTACCACCACAGTATACTTATTATTCCTGGAGAAACCTGCCATTACAGTCCCTTTGCTCTTGGGATTTCTATACTGGGTTGGAGCATAGCTCTCGGGGTGGCAGACCCAGGACTTCACTTCAGAAACAACAGCATCATCCAGTGCAAGTTCAGAAAAGCAGGAAAATACAACACAGTTTCAGATTACCCACCATGTTACATTGCTCCTCAGCTTCCCAGCTCATTGCTCACCCTTCCCAGCAACAACACCTCTCTTACCTCTTCCTCAGCTCACAGATAGGCAAGAAAACCAAAGCAGTTCAATACTTTGCCCAAAGCTTCCTTGTATGATGCACAATCCAGTCACTCCCTTTTTAGATCCAGACATCCTGTTTCTTCAAAAGCTTTTGGCCAGCAAAGTCCCCCTTTAGCCCCCTGAAAGTACAAGGAGCAGTAAAATGCTGGCAAGAACCATCTGTTCTGTTATAAGCAACCTTAGAGTGATTCTTTAGGCTGTATTTTCATCAGTTACATATGTTGAAAAAATCCTTACAGCAAGTTTTTGCCTTTCCCTGCAAAAGACTCAGCCCTGTTAGCTGCCTGATTCCAGCCAGCAGAAGCCATGAAGGTAATTAGGACAGATAATAGCTTCATAGACAACACCTGTGCTGGGGCAACTGCTCACAGTCCACATCAGCCTGAGCTTCTTTCATTGATGTATAATTTACATTTTTTACAGCATATATGTCAATTGCCTCAACCCAGAGATGAATTCCAAATTGGTAACTCTGTCATATGCCAAAGTCCATCTTTCCCACACTACAGGAAATCTACTTTCTTCTAGCTCTTTATAGCACACACTCCAAACTGTGGGCTTACAAAAAAATGAGAGTGAAGGCATGGCAGGCTGCATTCACTTTCTACTTGCCCTTTTCCAGTTTATGTGGTGTTTTTTAGTTCTTCTAAGGCATAAACCACTCAAAACATTACCCTACTTTCTCAGGATACCTGTCCCCAGACCATCCAGTCCTAAGTACATCCATCCTCCTAGCATGAACGTTGCCAGCCTCAAGGCCTGGATTCACTTCATTAGTTCCTCACCAGTTGTTCCAGCTCCCCACAGGAGTTGCAATTCCTCCTAAATTCCCTCCACAGCAGGAGCTGTAGGTGCTGTGACATTCTCTTCTCACACAGAAATTGTACCCACTGCTGGGGATTCAACCTTGCACTGCAACCTGACCTGTTAGATCTGGCTGCTACATTATGTGGATAATCTTGTTTACATAACAGTGAGACTACAACAATTAGTTGAGCAGATCTCTTTTCTCTGCTCTGAGGGAATAGAGCCCAGAGGTGCTATCTGCTCCCATCCTTGGATGACTTTCTTAAATAAATTAATTGCTGTTATTTGAAGTAAGAAGTACAACATTTCTTAGTCTCAAAAAGGAAGTTGCTATCCACAGTACAAGGGGAAAGCTCTACTTGAGTCATCTTTCACCTCATAATATTAATTGCAGCCATTAGCTCAGAATTAAATTTATGTAAATAAAAGCAATTGTAATTATTATTGTTACTGTGGTGCAATTTTATTGCTAACTGTGCCCACCCAATCGTGATCGCCCTGACTTTAATTTCTGGTGTTGGTTAGTCTTTACATATTTTTTCTCCCACCTCAGAATGAATTAGAAAGTCCATTTAGTGTAGTCTGAAGCATCACTCCTCACACCCAGCATTTCATCACCTCTCAGGAACCGGAAAAAACTATCCCACCCTGATCTCTTAGTACAGTTACTAATCTCACTTGATTTGCTTTTCAGGAGACAAATAGAGTAGATACAGCTGGGGAGAAAGCAGGTTTGTAGTTAATGCAGGTTTTTTTTGTTTTTGTTTTTCTATTGTGCATTAATTTTCCTACCAATATCAGCATTTTCAGGTTTCTAATAAACTCAGACAGGGGTGCTGTATTGGCAGTAACTATACTGGTACTGACAAGAATGGCAATTACAAGGAAAATGGTGGAAATACAGAAGGTATAAGGAAAAGGGAACTCACCAGAGCTGAGGCAATCCTCCCTGGCAAGCGATCTCCAAGAGATGCTGCCTCAGTGAGGGTCAGCCCTTAAATGAGGTCTCAGAGGAGGTGGAGTTGAACTCCACCCCTCCAGGGAGCACAGCTACATAACTTTCACCTGTGCTCCCACAGCTGACCCCACACTTGCCTCAGCTGATTAATCAGAGGTTCACACTGTGATCTCCCATACAGGTGCATTTCTGAAACAGAGCATATCCTGACCAACACTGGCCTTTCAAAAGCTGGGAGCTTTACACTCAGTGACCAACAAGCAAAACTTCCTACTGTCATCCTTTTTCACTATTTTATCTTCAGTTACACATTCTACTCTGAGAGACAACAAAAAGATGAGTGTGCTAAATTGAATTAAAGAGCAAAGATGTTGGTCTATGGGCAGCTGTTATCTCATAGCTGTGTTAGATCACTGTTATGACAGAACAAGCATTTAGAGCAGTAACTCCAGTACTATAGACATTTAAGGCTGCATAATCTATGCCTGATGCTGTGAAAATACATAATGCTATCATTTCATGAAGATACACTATCACTATGTCACAGAGAGATATAATCTCTTCCTGACTTTTATTAGGGTTGACTACCTCTCCATTATGCTTATCCTCCTTCCTGCATATGCTATTAAAGAACATAAACCGTTCTGTTGACCTGTGTTAGTACAGACCTCTCTCCACTCTTTATTTTGTGGCACGTTTTCAACAAGTCAAACAAACAGCACTCACAATGTAAGTCTGACAGTGCCACACTGATTTCTAAATCCACTATCAATCTTGAGGAAGACATCTTCAAAGACATATTTTCAAGCACAGAGTATAGTATATTCATATTCTGAAATCAGTTATACGTCCCTTGCATATCTAAAGTTCCCATGAAGTGTAGAAGTTTAAGTAATTCAGTGAACAAGGCTCTGTGTTGTTACCAATGACAGTCACTCCTTTGATCTGCCAAGACAAGCAACCATAGATTTAGCTAAGATTGGAAGAGCAATAAAAATGCAAAAAGGGAGAAGTAATTCGTATGGACTGATCTTTTTTAAAAACAAAAAAGGGACAGGTAACACAATGTACCTCATCTAATCACTTACCAATTTAGCAGAACATGTAGCTTTGATTTCACTAATATACCAATGAGGTGAGAAATTGCAAAATCTCTAGTGAATGGAGGACAATTTCTTCGTTGGCACAGAGAACCATGTTCTTTTAAATACAAGATCATTAGTCAAGATAAAATCATTTTTTGCACTAGTTTGCTGCCTGCAACAGGAAATTTCAAGCAAATCACGCCATAACGTACTTCTAATGAACACTTAACTACTGCAAATCACTACCAACATTTTTACAACCAAAAGGGGATCTGTATCATCTTACTAATAACTTATTAAAATGGTCAAGAGCTTCCTGCAGACTGTAAGAGTACCTAGAAAGTTCAACAAAAAGAGACAGTACTAATTCTGTGACGACCTTTTCTGGATGTAATTAATTATAGTGTTTGAAAACCTGAAAAATAATTGCAACATCTCAGCATCACATACAAGTGTATGTTATCACAGCTATAAAAGGGACACTCTCAAATGTTGCGCATTACAATTGTCAGCTCAGTGCAATCCATTGCCAGGGCAAAAATATACAAATCATTGATACAGTAGCTACTTTTTTGACTTTCAGAAACAACCTGGAAATGATTGAATGTTCTGTAGACCATATTTTGTCATTGTATTTGCTAGGAGACCAAAACCACTAGCTTTCACTGATGAATTTGAAGAGGGGATTTTAGTGCAGCTTCTCTATCTTTTAGGTCAAAGACAGCAAAACTATTTGGTATTTTCCAACTAAATATACCTGACACATATCAACTCATTTCATGTTTCTTTTAATTAGACTGGTTTTCTCATACTTGAGCAGTAGGGGAATGCCATTGTGCACTTTTTCTTCTCAAGAACCAGTTTATTCTGAAATGACTGCTGCTCCTTCTCCAGATTTCTAGGGCTAGCTGGATAAAGTTAATTTTTTGTCTTGGCCACAATTGTCTATACCATTACTGTTTGAAATAATTAAATATCTGGAATAATAACAAAATGCTTTTACTGGAAAAAGATTACTAGCTATTATTTTCTATATATTAATTCAGCATTGCCAAGGCCAACTCCACAAAACACAACATTGCTAATTTCAGCAGTTTTGTAGGTCCAACTATAAATTCTCAGCAAACAGAATCATGATGGACTCCTCAGCACTTGCTTGGATGGTAAGACAGTAATCTGGAATGGGATAAACGTTGCTGCCATCAGGAGCTATTGGCTGTCAGTGGTGAGGTAAACCTGAGACATAGCAGACCGTACTGAAATGATCAAATTTGGGGTTTCTGAGCAGCATTACATTTTTTTATCTCAGGCATTGTCACAACCATAATAGAATTAGAAAATATAGAATATTTTACATTCAAAGCTCAGAGAAAAATCCAACTATTCATTGTTAGTAGAAGGTCAGAACAAAGGATCTAGGGCAGTACATCACAGGCAGGTTGGGTTGTTTTTCCAAACTTAAATGAAAACAATGGCAACTTTTTCCTGTAATACAAACTAAGATTGGGCAAAATCGCTAGGAATCAGTTGAAAATGAGCAACTATCAATAGCATTGGTCAAAATAAGGAAAACATTGGATTCAACATCTAACTGAATTTTCTTAAAAACCTATTATAATTTGCACTTTCCCTGCATAGATAATTATTTCTTGGAACATATTTATAAAGCACATTGTTCCTGCTGTGGTTTTAGGTACATTCTCTTCCACAATTTACTGAACCACCAGTCTCCTTAATTTCTAGAGGAAGCAGATGGAATACTGAGCAGCATGGAGCCTGGGATGTCCCTATTACAGATCCTGCTACTTCCACGTCTCAATATTATTTTTTCATCCAAAAATAAAAAAAATAAAAAATTAAAAAAAAAGATTGAAAAAGTTACTAAAGCATTTGAGTGCAGTACTCAGGTCCCTCTATGGGTACTGTAAGTTGCCTATACTCTTATTTTTATTCAGTCTTCTATCAAAATATGTAACAATCCTTACTTGAAGTTCTGAAGAGTCAGGAACTCTTCCTAAAAGAAAGTCAATTTGGGTCTTGTGAATCTTTCACAATGCTATCACTGAGATCAACAGTTAGCAGCTACATCATGGAGAATTACATTATCTCCTCAATACACATGCTATCCAGAAATTCAAACCATATCCTGACAGTAGTTCACGTCCTATGGCACTCAGTATGTCCTATTTTTACCCCAAATATTAAATGCTGTTGCACTTTATTGTCTTCAAAAGTATCAAGAAAAAGACAATAATTCAGGTAAAGAGAAAAATATTGGAGATTAAACCCTAATAAGACACTACAGTGTCATTGACAGATGTATCGTATCAATCACTAGCAGATGTGGCTATCTACTGTTTGTTTTACTGACTTACCTCACAATTACATTCTGAGCTGAACTGACAGACAAGGAGAGTTTCTTCTAAAATCTTAGAGAAATAACTTGAGCATCAAGTATTTTAAGAGCTGATAAGCAAGCTACAGGGTTCCTGGAAACTTTGTTGATATTTAATAGAACAAAAGTAAAAACCTAAAATAAGAGTTACGTGCCTATGCACATGTGAAACAGTTTGGTGGTATCTGCTGATGCAAGCAGATCAAATGTTAGAAGAGTTAGTGCCCTTTACCAGGTGTAGTTCCGAACAATTTTTGACCCTTTTGAAAATGCATCACAGCATCTTGCACCTTTCACTTCGTCTGAAATCTCAAACACCTGATGCTGGTGAAACATACTTAGGGCATTAGTCAGTACAGCTGACTAATTCTCATAGTTGTAGAAGGGAGAGTGGAAGCCTCTCTCTTATTTCAAATTAATGTTCTTATGATAAAGACTAAGCAACTTCTGCATGACTTGTGGGTTTTTGTGGTGGTGTTTCCTTGTTAAGGGATCAAAAAGTGTTCTCAAAAGATTTATTCCTTAGCATTAGCATCTAGAGTTTAAAAAATACCACTCTCAATTCATATTCTAAATTTAGCAATGGTTTACACTTCCATGACAGTTAAACTTGGCTCAACACACTTTGTCAGTGTAAGTGGTTTCATTTGAATTACATGGAGTAGAAAAAGTCAGCTACCTCTTCTCTCCCAGGTTGTAGCATTCTTCAAATGCACATATAGAAATCTCTAAAATAAAATGAAAACCAGCAAGTAAATATATAAATCCGTTCACCTAGCTAAAGGTAAATCAGTGGTTTATTCAAGAAGAGATTTTAAAAGAACATTCCTAAAAGACAATACAGAAATTACCACACAATTGATTCTCTACATGCATCAAACAGCAGAGATATTTACATTGCTATCATTAGCGTAATTGAATGTATTTATGTATGCTCAATGCATCTGTAAACTATGCAGATCTGCTTTTATGGATCTTTCAACTGAGGTAACACAAAGCTTCAGGCAAGCTGCAAAACATGAAAGAGCAGCAAAGCAAATATTTCCAGGGTAGTTCCAGACTACTCTTAGGTTAGAGCTGACATTTAATTTAGCTTAAAATTTAACACAATTTTTCAGTTTAAAAGATGCTCTAAATCTTTATTCACTGAAGTTCTCATTGAAATGTCAAAAGCAATAACCCTAAAATTTAAGTACCAATTTAATTTTTCAATTCATCTTTCCTGAAACCATAGACAGTTACCACATATCACATTTTTGACAGGTTGCCTCATATACAAATTCACTTTTCTGCATGTTCCTTCTTCAAGCAAGCAGAAGCTCTCCAAGCTTTATCTTTCATCCACATTATTGTTCTCTATATATTTATTGTCCCAAAAAGCATTGTTATTCTCTCTTTAGAGTCGTTTATAGGTATGTTTTCCCCCCCACCTACTTTAATGCAACTAAATGAAGTTAGTCTTGGGTCATGAACCACACTGTGAAAAAAACTTTGTATCAGTGAGATTTTAGTGCTAACAGATTGTTTTCTCAAGTGTATGTTAGTCAGATAATTTGACCTATGGTGACAACAAACACAAAAAAATGGAATTTGCACCACGGTTGAAAAGGATGAAGGGATGACATAAGATGAACAGTGTTACTGATCATATTGATGTGAAAAAGAATATGAAATAACTTTCTCAACTGATTTTTGAAACTTTTAAGGAGTAACTTACTGCAGTCTTATCTGCAACAAAACAGCCATTTTTGCTCATGTTTCTTCCTCACTTTGTGTATCAGCAAAACTGAGCAAATTGCTAGCAGGCCTAGAATTGGAATAGATTCATTTTATACACACTGAGAAAACATAATACCAAAGTTCATACAGACAGATTTCAGAGAAATCAAAAAGCTTTCTTCCCCGTGAAATATTCCACAAGCAGAAAAGGCAATTTCATTTGTGACTAATGCACTAGACTGAATATTAGGGTTTAATCATCTCTATTCTGCTCGGTGATCTAAAGGAAGGTTATTTCAATGATACATTTGTCTCAATTCTTTTTCTCCAGTGAGATGATAAAAATCAAATCTCCTTTGCAAACTTCTGGATGTAGGGGTGAAAAGTACCATGCCACTATATTATAATAATCTGATGAAATAGGAATGGTCGATTTTTAAAAGTCAATGAACACTCAAAGTTATAATAAAGCATTCTTGAGACACATAAGAGTAGCATTAGCAAGCAGCTTATATGCAAGGAATAGACAGGAAAGAATATGCAGTGGGCTGACTCTTCTTCAAAGACATAATGCAGAGGGCATAATGTGACGCAAAAATCTACTACAATTATATTCTAAACCTGATAGCAAATTTTAAATTAAGTATCATTTACTATTCCTGCATAGTTTGCCTGTATAAAAATGGTTGGGTTTTGTTGGTGATGAGTTTTGTTTATTTTTAGTCAACCAGGGACCTAGAAAAGTCATTTTTCTAATGTAACTACAGATCAGATTCAAATAAAATATTAAATCATTTATTTCACAGAAAATATATTTTAATAGTAAATGAAAAATAAAGGATTTGTCCCTTCCTACCAGCAGGAAAGAAGCCAAGAAGCTGTATTTTCCTTAAAGCTGTAAAACTTGCCTAAAAATCAATGTAGAAGGTAACTAACTACATGATAGTAATACTTCCTTCAAAACTTAGTGATGACTGAAATGGTAAATATGAATTTCCCCACATACATTTTACAACATCAGCGCAGCTAAACTGTTTATTTCAGAAGAACTCAAACATACAAACATGATTTTATAAGGTTCATACGCAACAAACTGTAATAAAAGTTTGTATATTTTAGTAACACAACTTTCACCAAACTGCACACAAGAAAACAATTCAAATTGCAAAAAAGACATCCTAGAATGTTGATTTTAGCAAGAGTGGGTTTTTTTGGGTGGTTTCTTTTTGGTCTAAATTCCACTTTGTGCAACTAAAAATATATCCTTTCAAAATTTTAACTCAAAATAGACTTTTTTGTAGAGGAATATCTATGGAAATAAAATACAAAACGAGGCTATTTTCATAAAATACAAAATGCTTGGCTTATTTTTAAATACTCATGTTTCTAAAAGGTTGTGGAGTTGATAAACTGTCGAAAATTTAACACATGCTCCCTCCAATTAAAAATAAAATTTTTTAAAAAAGTGGTTCTGAAAATAAATCAACAATTTCCGAGTGCACACACAAAGAGAGAAGATCAAAAGCAGTAACTGGTATCTTTCCTTCCAGTGTTTATTAGCAGTTAAAAATCATAGCTTCATTAGTACCTACTTAGAAATAGTTACTTTTTTGGTTTTAGTTTTGTTTTGGTGGTGGAAGGAGATGTTACACAGACAAATCCTGCAGCAAAACTCACAAAATTAAGCAGCTTTGAAACTGCTTGTTTCCATCACAGTTACAAAAGGATATGGGAATGCATTATTTTCTTCCTTGAAGAGCTCAGCTTTCATTTGGTCTGAGTTGCATACACTGCATAGTTCTACTGGCCAAGTAACCCCCTTTTTCTCCTTAACAACTCAGGTTCCTCTGATAATTTTAGGCAGAAATAAAAGTATTAGAATCAGTTCCTTAATAAAGTACAGAAGTTGACAGATCCTACTATTGGGATCAATGGCAAGTCCCGTAAAAAGATTTCCTGCATTTAGAATGGGGAGAATGGAACCTGTCAATGTTTCAAAACCAAGAGGAGTAAACGAATGTCCCATTACGGAGTTCTAATGTTTTCCATTCATAATTTACTCGACGTCTTCAGCACTGATTCCATTTTTACTTGCATTATCACAGCTGAATATTTCCTTCATACAAGGTAATCAACAATATAGCAGCAAACCCCGTTAGTAAACCAGCATTCTGAATAAGGAAGAATGTGAGATCCATCTTTCTTCCTGTCACTTTCTCTCTCAGCATATCATTCATCTCTGGAAACTGAAAAAGCAAATAATTTTAGGTAAGTATTGCCATCTTGTGGTAGCACGTGTAACTCAAGGCCATTTCAGAACTGGAACATATTGATGTTTTGCACTGAGTACTAGAACAAACAGAGGGTGAAGGCAGTCAGAGAATAAGTCACCCTAGTTAGACTGAAAAACTATTTCATCAAGGATGGAAAGCTGAAATTGAGTTTTGATTTCCTTCTGCTGTGGTCTTGCCTGGTTGGCTCTCATGCAAACGTCCTATTTTTTATTTGGATCCAATTATTGTTCTATATATTGCTAAGAGCAGCTGTCCTTGTACTGCTAACTGCTGTGTTTCTTCCTTCACTAAAATGGACAGAAGTCTTGGTTCAGGAAATAAAGATTAGGATTCTTCTACTTTATCTATAAGCAAAAGAAGTGAAGCTGAAAACATGGACAGCCTCTCAGAAATGAGGAACCTGTTACAAGTAGAAGGTCTGTTCGGCAAAGAAAGTAGTGACAAAGCAAAGAAGAAAGAAGAAGAATGATGTGAAATTGGTGGTAACATATAAAATGTTACCTTAAGAGTGTAATGAAGGAATTATTTTTTTCAAAACAGGCATCTAAATAGTATGAAAATGGCAAAGGGTGGCTGTTAACTGCAGAAATAAAAGGTATTTCCTCTGAGAGCAAATGGAGGTGGTGGCAGATGAGCACTGGTGATAAAGGTTTGCAGCAATAGCAGGGGGGCAATTCAGGGTATGTGTTTGTTGCAAATAAAGTCAATTGTGGATGACTTTTACTTAAGTTTGTCAGTTTAACATCTTTTCCTGCTGCGCTGAAAGTAGTATAACTAGAGTGCAAAGACCCTAAAGTTTGGTTTCAGTTCAGAAGCCTTCTGTTGACTGACTCAGAAATCTTATCTTTCCTTCATCTCATTAGGCAAAAAGAACTACTGAAGGCAGTGCAATTCTTGAAGAACAGATTAAGGTAAGGGGGAAGTGGCTAACCTTCCCAGAAATCAATCAAGAGCTCTGTGTTCCTCTTGCACAAGAGGCGAGAAACCAGATTAGCTTCATGCCTTACAGCAAGGCTCATTTGTGCTCACGCACCTCAGTGAACCCATTGTCACACACCTGCAGCTTTATCATGTGATGATTTTACTAACAAGGAGGCTAGATTTTGTCTCTCTTTAAAATGGAAAAGAACAGGAAAAAGGAAAGAAAGTAGATAAGACATTTTCGTTAATCCTACCTGCTTCTACAGGCAGAACAGGTGTGAAAATCGTAACAGAAAGCGAAAAGGCAGATCCCCATGCAAAGCACCCTAATTCAGACTTGTCAGAAAGGAGAAAAGCTCAGCTGATACAATCCAAAAACCTAGAAAACGAGACAGATGCAGGAAAGAAGATGTTGGAGAGGGTAGAGAAAGAGAGCATGCAGAGCAATACATATAAAGAACATTACCTACTTCAACAGATTTAGTAATAATAATTTTAAATTGAGCCATGCTAAATTTATGCCATGAGTTCTGAATATCATAGTTGAATACACTATGATTCACTATAACAGAGTGAAACTAAATAAAAAGCATTAGTAATTAAGGTACTGCAAATTTAATAAAGAAACTATTTACGTTGTTTATTTAACTCCAAGATTACTACTTATAAAATCCTCTGCTATTACCTAGACAACCACAGTATTTAATGTAACAGTCACAATAAACATGTAAGAACTCTTAAATGCATGCAGAATGCAACCGAGGCTCTAAATCTTCTCGAATTCAGGCCTCATTCTGGTTCTATACCCAAACAGATTCTTACGTGACTGCTGGAAACACCTTTGCAGATACACCTGATCCTTAACACTTCAACTGAACATAATAAAAGTTTTAACTCTTGAAATATCTTTTTCATTCTGAGATAAAACATCATTTTAAGAGTAACTTACAGAGTACTTTTGACTACCTGTGACGCCAGACTTAATTCTTAACATCTAAATCTGATGTGGATCAAAAAAAGCACAATTTTTTTGCCTTGTATATTCTAGCATACTTTCAAAAATAAATGATGGACAGATTGTTTTAAACTGAGTTCAGCAAATTACAGGTATTTTGTTGTCGTTGTTTTAGTCTGGACCAAGAAGCTGGGTCCAATACAATTTAATTTAAACCAGAATGGATTTTTTCACCTGAGCAACTCCAAAATTACTGTTGAGTTTACACAGACACAACTAACTCAACCCTAAACAAAATATTTCGTTTCATCTTGTTAACATTTTTTTTTCCTTTTTTTTAGAAGATGTCTTCCAGAGAGGGAAGTGATTAATTTAATAATCAAAACACTTTAAAATGATGAGAAATGTATATTTTTTTCATTCTTTAATGAAACCTACCCACGCTCCTGAAAAGCTTTCCCTTATTTAAAACTTATTTTCAGCAATAGTTTGGCCAGCCCTAGTTGTGAAATCAAAGGCTTTCAAATTTAATGAATAAGCATAATTATTTGTGCACCTCCATTAAGGTTATAATTGATTATTTAACAACTAATCATAAGAAGTTGACGATTCCCACGTGAAAGGGACAGAATACTAATTTGCATCAAAGAGGCTGCTTTTGAAGTCTTTGTTTTCTTGAAGAAAATTAAAGGACTGAAAAATGAAATTTTTTCTCACCATATCTGCCAGAGAGATGTACAGGAACATTCCACCAGCTACAGCAAAAATGATGGTAGGAGCAAAGTTGTTGCCTACTAATATACCAAGAGCCATCCCAATGTAACAGGAACAAGCAGACAGAAAGTTGAAAAACAGAGCCTGTCGAATACTCATTCCAGCATTGAGCAAGATGACAAAATCCCCTAACGGAGAAAAAAGAAATGAAAAAAAGAGAAAACCATCTTTAGCAAACAGTACTGTTTTCTGATTTCAAAGGAATCAAGAAGAAAAATACATTACTTGTATACAACTTATAATCCACTGCTGTTTTTCCTTCATTCAAGTAAATGATAAGCATTTCCCTTCAGTACTAAGATAACTGAAATATTCTACAGCAATTGGGCCACGTAGAACTTAGCTAAGAGTTTCTTTATGGCTTAGACATAAAGAAAAAAAGAGGGGAAAAAACATGCACAGGATAGCATGTATGAACCCTGTCAACAGCAAGTGGGTTGGAACCAGATGACCTTTGGGGTCCCTTTCAACTCAAGCCATTCTATGCTTCATTGTTCCAATATTCATTTCCAGCTTCCATCCACTTGCATTCAAGAACTTCCTACAATTAGAAGTATTGTATTAGAAGATACGTGTTTTGGTACTTGATGAGCATTTTTTTTTCCATTAAATTGTCTAAATTTCCTTTCAATCTATGCCAAGTTTTGGCAAGCGTAACTTCCCACACTGGTGATTCCCACAGAAATCAATATGTTGAATGAAGCTTCTTACCCAGCTCATGAGGAAACTCTTCACACAAGATGGCTATGGAGGTACTAAGTCCTTGAAACAGAGACAAAGTGAAAGAAGCACCGATTGCCAAACCATCTAAGAAATTATGTACAGCATCACTCAGTGTTACCATCCAAGCAATGGTTCCAATCTTTGACAGTGGGCGCCCACCGAGACATTTACACAAACTGCTCTGGACTGCTTCTTCCTGGAAAAACAAGATGATAAAGTAACTACATAAAACAATGAATAAAGAAGTCAATGAGACACACTTCAGGCTTTAAATGAATGCTGAGCACAAAATAAAGCATTAGTACATAAGGATACCAGAATGCTTAGTCTAAGAAGAGGATGGCATAGGTAACAGCAGCAAATGTTTTCTGTTTCAACGACTTAAGTAAGACAGAAAAAAAAATCCAGATCACAGTGTCTGCATGTCTCTCTAGAAGTCTTGCTCTTGATAAAGGTCTTCACAGCTTCCTCAGCCACCTCTATTAAGTGCATACAATAGGAAGGATCTAATCACTGAGATTGAGAGCATACATGTTTCCTACCTAAAACAAACCTAGACTAACTACATGCTGTTGCCAGCATATCATGTTCTTAGAGACAGATGCATCCACCACCAGTCAGTAGCAGCCAGCTAGCTAAGTGGGAACCTAGACACGTATTGAGGTAGTCTACTAATTTTATTTCTAATTTTGATTGATGATAGTCAAGTCCAGCTATCAAAATCAGTTTTTCAAGTTTCATGTTTAATAAGATCATACAGTGCCTAGTTCTGATTGTGCAAGTTGAAGTCTCATAGCATGAAAACAACTGACTGACATAAAACTGCAATGCATATACACCCCAGGGCTCTCAATCATTCGTCCCAGAAGTGGGAGTAATTTATATATCTGACATCATGAAATAATGAAACACTTGATGAAGATAAAAGGAACTGCCATTTCAGTTGGGAGCACAAATAATCTTTGCTAAAAAAAAAATTCTAATGATCCATTTCAATAAACTTCTGTACACACATATATTGCAGTTACATTATATTTGTAGACTTTATAGTATTTGGGGGGGGTGGGGGAGGGAAGCCTTTGGAAATACAGAAACTGTTTTATCTTTGTCATATCAAATAATAATGCTGCCACAGAACTGAAGTCCGAACTTTATGGAAATACAACAATTAATGAATGCTTTCAATATCTCTAATGACAGAGCAATAAGGTCTGTCTCATACTTTGCCCACTATATCTGACATACTGCACCCTTCTGTGTAGGAGCTGCCTTGGGACAGGATGAAAGTTCAGATCAGGACTTCCAAGTCAGACATGTATTGCATTACTTGGAATTTGTAGCTAATAAAGCTTTGGTTAAGAAATGGTACAAATACCATAAAGAACAGTTATAACTTCTATTCAGTGCATACTAAGTCCCAGATTTATAACTTTATGATTTGAAATGATAAAAGGCATAAAAAACAGAGAGCTTCCCTGCAAATTGAAACACAGTAGAAACGATGTGTATGTCTACATTTCTCTTTGGGCTGTAGGGGCATAACAGGCTTAGCCAAGAATTATATAAAGAACTCATTTTCATCTGCCAGCTGCACAGGTGAGAATTCCAATTAAACTCCAAATCACTGCATACATATTTATGACAAATATAAAAATCTGATCTCAAGGACTTTTCTGTTAAAATAAATACTTCACAAATATACACACTGAACTTTTTATGCCTCTATGAATAAAATGAACACTGGATAAGAAGATGATGTTAAGAGTTAGCTGTAGATCTCATGAAGAACTGAGATGACTTCAGAAATGAGCTGAGGTTCGGGTTATCTATGGACTTTCTTTTACTTTTTTACAGTAACTGCAATTAAATTGGGATAGAAGCATTGAAAGTAAAACTACTGCCTTGATCCAGTCTTTCAAACTTTAGCGACAACTGTAGCTTAAAAACTATGAATCAGATTTGGAGAAATTTCTGTTATATGTATATATGTCTATCTGCCATTTACTGTGTAGCTCTGAAGTACAATTCCTGCCTCTAATCTATTTCAGATAACAACAGGACTGCTTTCGTAAATCATATAAAGTACAAGGACATTGCTCACCTGGGTTTACATTCTAAACTTAACTAGACTATATGTCCAATAGAAATAGACAAATGACTAATATATAAACTAAATGCTCAAGGCAGACTACTGATAAATTTCCCTTACAAATACAAGGGCTTCAAAAATAAAAATGAACATTGTCTGTCTCTGCAGGACTGTTCCATCTTCATCATGGCACTTCAGAAGATATCACAGAAGAGATGTCAGCTAAGGAGTGCAGAACACCCAACGGATCTATCAGGTCTGCCTTTTATTAATGATTAGCACAGTTCTGTATCACAACAATTTATGTCCAACCAAAGCTAACCTTGCTATTTTTGCTCTTTACTATTATATTTTTTAAACTTTCGAAGCAATGGTCTCTTTTTTGTTTCTAAACTAAGAAATGATATAGAGATTCTCTTATTTTATCTTATGTGATCTCATCAGGTTACTATTGATATTTCTAAAGAATCTGTGACTCCCTCAGACATAAGTCGGAATCTCAATTTGTTAAAAGCAGACACAGAAGAATAATATTCTGCACGTTAGCAGAAGATCCAATAGCAGTTAGAGCAATACTTCTCCGCTTAAAACATCTTCCTTAGATATCCTTTAGCAGCCTCTGGGACTGCCAACAGGATCAAGAAGAAATGCTGAAATTGCCTAGAGGGCATAAATAAAAGTCACTATAAAGTTTTATTATACATGTGTGCCCCGGTGGCGCAGTGGTTAAAGACGCCGCCTTGCAACACTGGGGCCCGGAGTTCGAATCCCCCCTGTGGTGCAAGTGGTAGAAGTGCCGCTCTGCTACACAGAGGCTCGAATTCCGGGGGCTGGACTCGATGATCTCTAAGGTCCCTTCCAACCCGCACGAAACTATGAAACTATGAAACTATGAAACTATGTCTAATGTTATATGTTGGGACTACAGGCATCTTCAGCAATTGGTCTCTGAAGCAAGTTTAAGAAAAGTTATTGTTGTCAAGTCATGTAATTTTCATAGCTACAAACAGTAGATACAAATTCTGGGCCAGCACAAGATTGCAGTTACTGCTGCAAGTGAAATATGAAAGTTAAACATTCACATTTTCTCTGTCAGTCATTCTGTTCAGGCATTAAAACAGAAAAGTTATCTGGACACTCAATGGCTGAAAACAGCTACTGCACTCTGACACCATCAGACTCCAACTTCCACCCTCATAGCCTACATGATGCTTTCTGTTCCTATTGTGTTTGCCCCCCTCCTTGAGCTTTGGATTAAGAGGACAGTCAAATACTAATATGTATATGTTGTCTTATAATAATATAAATTTATATATATATTTAAACCAGGAGAATCGGCTGCTATCTATTTGCTCTCTATATCTTCCTGAAGGGAGGTTGTAGTGAGCTGGGGGTCGGCCTCTTCTCTTGCATCATTAGTGATAGGACTAGAGGGAATGGCTTCAAGCTGCGGCAGGGGAGACTCAGGCTGGATATTAGGAAATATTACCTCTCAGAAAGGGTGGTCAGGCACTGGAATGGACTGCCCAGGGAGGTGGTGGAGTCACAGACCCTGGAGGTGTTCAAGGAATGACTGGATGTTGTGTTGAGGAACATGGTTTAGTGGGAGCTATTGGTAATAGGTGAACAGTTGGACTGGATGATCTTTTAGGTCTTTTCCAACCTTGGTGATTCTATGATTCTATGATTCTATCTCAACTTATGATACTTCCATAATTCCTACGGTATCTAAGTAGACTGGACTAGCACAGCCAGCATGACAGTTATTGTACCAGTTTTCCTCATAAATCATTGATTCAGAGAAACCAAGTTCTCAAACTTCATGTTATATGTACTCAGAAACATAATATGGATCATGTAGCACTAAAACATGCTTCAAACAAATCATTAACAAAATCAAAATTAACGGAATTAACTGATTTAACATTTATCTCTGTCCTATCTGTCCGCATACTGATATCTACTCCCTTTTTTGGTTGGTTACCAATTGAATCCATCATTTGGCTTTCCTATGTTTGTCCAAAAACCCATACATTTTTATAGGGCTCAAGCAAGCAATAAGCTAAAAGTATAGAAAACCTTCACAAAAGTAATAAAAATTCATACTCTCTCTTCCTTATATATGCTTACATAATAGTTTGGAATAAAATAGATCATTTTCATACCTGTGCTGAGACAACACTGATGCTGTCAAAACCAAAATTTCCATTGCTCTCTACAATGGCTGAATTTGCATAACAAGTCACCCCATTGCTGGATGATGCTGGTTTGGAGGGACTAGTCTTATCCTTAGACTGATTCTGTTCACCATTTTCTAAGTCGCTATGGCCAGGCTGGATGACAAATAAATAAACAGGTAGCTTATTAAACAAAAAGTGAAATAATAAAGAAATATAAACATTAAAAGAAAATGCACTGGGCATCATATTCGTGATACCTTGCCTTCAGTACCAAGTAGATGTTTAAATGAGCAGCAATAATTATTTTAATATTTAAAATTTTAGATAAATTCCAAATTTATTTAAGTTCCCAACATATTTCTTACTATTAGCTAATCAGAAAAGTCCTCCAATACCTGTGGAAATTTTTCATTGTTATTCCTTTATACAGAGCCTCCCAAAACCAAATGCCTCGACCATCAACAATTGCTAGTTATTTACAGCTGCTTACCAAATAGAGCTGCTACCAAAAATGAAGTGCAACTTTTTTCCCCCATTTTTCATATAGCCATTGCAACCAAGGTGCAATTGGATCCTCATTATTTTCAATAGCAAGATCAGTTTGGGAGCAAAGACCCAAAGCGACGTCAGAGTAGGCACAGAGAACAGTTTTCTTAGCAAGACATGATTAGAAAGTCCAAAAAGTTTGAGAGGCCTTTGCCTGAGACAAATTCAGTCTCATCCATGTAAGCACCCAGAAATAAAGTACTCTGACATATGGGTAGAAAGCAGAGCCAATTATCCATATTGTGTAGTATCAGGATAATTGCAGTGTCATTAGAGCAGGTTTGTGTACCAGAGCATGTGAAACACAGAGCTAGTCACTGCAGGTGAGATTCAGGAACTGTCAGCAAAAACAAATTGAACTTCACAGATGAATAAGAAGACGTATATGTTACAGTGATTTCTCCTACCCAGACAGGAGCTCCAGGGGTGCACTCCATTCTCGTCAACTTTTATATATTTCCACTTTTTTACTTCTGATGTTTAGCTAGCATATTGCAGACTTGGCCCTTGAAGGCAGCTAGAGCACATGCCAGTGACAATAGACCACACACACACACCTGGATTGTATTTCCAGCTCTGCTTGTAACTTCCTCAAAAAAGTGAGATTGCTTTACCTCTCCATATGGATTTTAAACTCTCCATATGGATGCATTAGAGCACTCAGTAATGCTGAAATCCTCAGGGAAAAAAAAAAAAAAAATCCCACATCTTATTAAACTGTTGAGAATCTCATAAAATATAACGTACTTTAAAGTAAGGGTTGCACAGTTACCCTTTTGTTACCTGATTATAGATCTTTAGTATCACTTTAAGAATCCTTTCCACAAAGAAGAGAATATAGAATCCACCAAACACAGCAACTGCTTTCTCAATGTAGTTATCTACATGGGAATCAAAACCAAACGCCTAACAGAAGACAAAAAGCAATGCAAATTAGACTGAAATAGTACATTTCCATAGTACTTAGTACATTTCCATAACAATTTCCTCCACCATACACAAGCACTCCACAAAAATACAGTCTTTCTACCAGTCACAAGTTTCAGTGAGTTTCAATTAGGAAAGATCCTGATCCTTCTGGATTTTTTTTTTTTTTTTTTTTTAATTTGGATTAAATATCAGCAGTCTTTTAATACAGCAGAGTTTTACATACAGGATGTAGTAGTTAACTGAAAAATTAAGAGGTCCAATTTGGAACAAATGTAAGACCATTAGAATTTTATCCAATCCATTTCTCTTTCTGTCTAGAGGCAGAATAATCCTTGGTCTTCCCCAGGTCATAGCAACATGTGTATCTTAATGGCTCTGCCCACCCAGACAGAAAGACTAGGAAGCTAGTGTCACTGATGGCCAACCACAACTCTCTGGGGATTTCAACCCACACTCTCAGAACACCACTGCAGCATGCTTCTAGAATTAATACACTTTAGAAACTATCATACAAAAAGGTAAAGATTTTCCATGCTTACCTCCGGAATGAGCTGGAAAATTGCATTAGAAAAGAGAGTACCAACGGCCAAGCCCACGAAGTAGGTTAAAATCTTAGGGAAATAAGACTTCTTTAATAGAGGAGTTAAAATAAATCCCAGAAGTGATGCCAAGTTAATGATAGTCACAGCTAGGAACCCAAATCCCCAAACTGTGGATAAAAAACAAACACAGAAATATTTTAAAAATCAGTATAAAATTCACTTAGGGCTGTCTGTGATTTTATATAACATCTGAATTGATGTGGAACTGGGAAAAATAATTGTTCCCTACGTGCAAGTACACTTTACAAAGATAAAAATTATAAATGCACAGATATTTAAGGCATATATCCACAGAAGGGAAATACATGGACTGCACTGGGACTACCATATTAAAAACTGAAATTGTGCTAGTACAATAACTGAGCTATATAATATCTGCTGTAGTAAATCAAATCTCTACAGTCAGTGAAGATTAAAAATCTGGGCTTAAGTCAACAGTCTACAGTAAGTACAGCACAGGCATAAGACGGAAAATCTTGTGTGTCCCAGGGTTAGATCCAACTGTCATTTCCATTAAAAACTTCTAGATAGAAAATCTGCTGTCTTGACTGCACAAGGCCCAAAAATCCTTCCTGATAAAGAATGATCCTTTCAAATCACCCTGAGGTAATGTGTTGTTCCTAACATTCCTAACATTCCTCCTTTTCCCATTACTATGTAATAATATACTATATAATAAGTCCATCACTACTTATTAGACATGCAAGGTGATAGATACCTAATAATAGGGATTTTTAAAATAGAGAAATGAAAGTATGTGAAGAAGTTGTTCTGTATTCAAAAAGATGCACACCAGAAGAAAAATCTTTTTTTTTTTTTTTTTTTTTTTTTTAAGAAGTAGGAAATGCACCTACTTCGGCCATCATTTAGCTTCCTTCACCATATACACATAGTTTCAGGCTTTCCAAGTTCAGACATCAGGCCTCGTAGTTACTTTGGTGTCTGACTTGCAGTTTTGCTACATGTACGTAGAGAAGTTACCATAAATTCCTTTCTGCATAGCAGAAACAAACAGATCAGATTGCAATCTGTGGCCCAACTTTCCTGTAACACTAGACTGGCAAACACACTGGACCAGGTTCGTCACCTGCAACTGGGATTGCTACACATCGTTTGCACAGAGATACAATTTCTGTATGCGATGAGTTTCATATTGTGTAAAGAACAGGAAGAACAGACAGCACTGGAAGCATTCAAAGCATGTGCAAGAGTGCCAAGTAAAATATTCGCTTGCCATCTTGTAGGGAGAAGGAGAGACAGAGAGAAATAAATAGACCACTAGATACAGTTAGATTCACTAAGCGGCACAGTTGCTTAACTCCCACTGCAATACAGGACAGTCAAGCTTGTAAATGTCTTTTAGAAATCAAATCTATAATAAATAAGCGTCATTATGAGTCACACACCACCATTTGGGATTACTACAGAAAACCAAGTCTCTCAGTTTAAGACAAAAACAATTCCTAAATACTTACCCTCAGTGAAATACATACTTTGAGTTAACAGAACTAAAACCAAATAAAATATTTATTGGATATGAGGCATCTAGGTCACACGCCCAAATTACTTCACTAGACACAGGAAATTAGAACAAGTTTCAAAAAGTACAATTAAAAAAATCCTGTCACTTCAAATCACTTTCTACAACCTAAGACAAAGAGGAAAAGTTCACAAATTGTGTGTGTAAAACAGTGGATGCCAAAACGGTAGGAGAATGGAGCTTAAAAGCAAGCACATTAAAACAGGGTATTGCCAAATTCAGAAAGTTCTCACAATACTACATGCTTCCCCAATGTATGGTCTAACAGTCATGCTGGCACTCTTTGTTCAGAACAGCCGCGTGTACTGGAATACTTAATGCAATAAATGAAATACTTGTCATCACTTTGTATGCTTACCGTTCTAGATCTGGACGGCTCAAAGGCTTTGGAATTTAACATACTGATTTATTATGATTACCATATTACCCTCATGATTATACACAATTACGGGAATTGTTACTTTAAGAAAAATATTGCAAATGGGGGGGGGGGGAGGAATTGATAAGATTCCAAGATACCCATTGTTGCCACAGTTGTTTTATTGCTGTATTATAAAGCGTATTTCACCATATCGCCACTGTTCTCTTAGGAAGGTTTTTATTCACTAGGACTCCATCCACATTAAGCCTTCCATGAGTGCATACACCCTAGAAAACAGGTTTGTCTGGCATCACGTAACAGAGTAGAGCACTGAAACACAGTCTACCTTGAGACTGTGACATAGACAGCTTTCACCAACAACCACTCTATCAGTTTCTGGAACTCCAGCCCCAGCAAAGAGAGTGCCAAGATGCCAAAGCAGGAGAAATAATTAAAAAAAAAAAAAAATAGACGGCAGGAGAGAAAGTCCCCCTCAAAACTCTGGTGCTAAATATTCCCTACAAGAAGTGAGGACCCCTGCTCTAGGCCTTCCTGAGGCAGGCTCAGGCTCCTCATGAGCCATTTCCTAAAAAGAAGTGGAAATAAGGCTGTGGAAATCTTTTTAAAATGCCAAGCAGACCGCACAGAATCCAGTAGCCTTGGACAGGATTGCCATTGGAATTTTACAGCTGTTTCACGCTGATCTGTACTACTCCCTATTGCATTTCAGAGAGTTGAGAAAGGGTAGGAGGAAACAAGTGTTTCAGCTAGGTTAGATATTAGATATACAAAGCCTAAGGAAAAAAGATAGATTATACTCTGTCTTTTAACTTCTACTTTGCTTATACAACACCTTTTTAATGCAAGTAGCTGCCCCATGAAGTTGACTGAATTAATTTCTTCTGTATGCCTTATCTGTTCATATTTTGGAAGACAGGATATTCTTAGAATGTGTGAGAGTCCCTAAGCAGAAAACTTGGAAGCACAATTGGAAACATGCCTTGTGAATTTTGCATGATGGACAGTAATAAAATCAACCACTCTCAATATCGACACAGTACAAATTCATTTTTTATGGGGCAGGGATGGGGGGCAACACATAAATTTACAGCAGGATCTATATGCATTTACTCCTACTTTTCGCATTGGATCTTTCTGTGAATTTCCCTGTCACAGTCTCACATGCTTGTGTTTTTTTAAAAACCTCTGAAGTATGGGCCTTGCAGATTTCTTGAGCTGCGGGCAAGGGAGGGGCAGAGAAAACACTGCCTTGCTTATCTTCCTACCGGACACTGCTTCTGAGCCATCCGGATAAAAGAAAAATAGGAGCGGTGGTCGAAATGGCTTAGGTGATCAGCTATAGATCAGGCCTTCTGCATACAACCTATCCAAACAGTGCCCTCAACAATAAATAAATAAACAAACTAACAGAACAAAATAAAACAACAACAACAAAAAAGATTGACGTAGATACTAAAAGCCTCCAGAAAATACGTGCCCTCATAAGGTATAAATAATCTAAAACAATCATGACATATCGATGCCGCAATGTCAGTGATTAATCAAATGTAGTTCTTATTATTCACAGCAATAGTTAAGCTTTAGGAATGATCAATAGTTCCTAAAATACATTATACTATTTATAATTACTTATGCTAATTGAAATGTTACTAATGCTGGTATTTTGAAAATTATGAAAAACATTGCAGTACCCGTGCTAAGAAAATACTCTCATTTGGCTCATGCTCATTCAACACCTCATCTTTTACATCGAGTCCCCCAGAACAATGAATCTGGATATCACACATTTGATCCTTACCAACAGAATAGAGACTTTGTCAACCAACTGATTCTTCTCTGTCCTATATCGTTATTATTATTATTTACCATACTGTAGGTTCCACGCAATCTAATCAGAATATCAATGAAATAACTAACCTTGCAAAGAATGCGGTCTAGATGCATCCACAGAATTTTCCTCATGATCACACGGGTGAAAAATTAGCTGTTGCAAAACTGCAGGACATATTGTAGAGAAGTCTGAATTTGATATGTGACTGTTGTTTGGTATTCCATGCAAAGAAAAAATTTCCTCCCCTGTCAGGCACTGCAACAAAAAGGATTTTTGACAACATTAATAATAATAATAATAATAATAATAATAATAATAATAATAATAATAATAATAATAATAATAATAATAATAATAATAATAATAATAATAATAATAATAAATTAAGTCATCCACAGAGAAACCCAGGAATTATGACATAAAAACACTCTTCACTTTGCCTTCAGCTCAGGACACCAAAGTACCTAATGGTTAAGGATAAATGTGCATAGCTGTGTTAAACAAGGCCTGGTTAAAGACTTCCATCTAACTATTTCCACTTATTCACATTCATGTTCTCCTGCAATGATCAATAAACACACAGCTGTATTTTTTTGCCTGCAAACTAACTTAACACACTGATGTACAACACACACAAACTAAGGATGAGTCTCAAGACAAAATGTGCTTTCTTTCTATATGAGACACCAATTCAGCACACAACATGCTCTGTAGTGTAACTCAGTGTGACTGCAAGTGTAGAGCACTGGAAGCCTTAACAATTACAAATGGTTACTCCCCACTCTGCTCAGTTTTACCAGCCTTCAGACTCCCCTGCACTTCCCCACTAATTCAGGATTATTCATAAAGCAAATTTCTTCTGGAGACGAGCCAAAGTAACTACAACTTATTTATTTCAACAAAGCTGCCTCCGTTTCCATTAATATATGTTTTTCTAATACTATCCAAAAGGTGAAAGGTATGCACATATTACTTTCATGTGACTATTTTGTGTTTAGCTGAAAGGAAAAGAATCAGTGAGCCAATTCAAGTGACTTCAGCCAAAATATATCCGGAATGTTTCTGCCCTGCTTCTTGAACAATCCTGTCTAATTTTTTTATTTTTTATTTTTTTTTTGGTTGTTTTAAAGCATGTTGACCCATTTATTCTCACTCTCATTTTACCCTTAAATGTGCATTACGAAATAATGCGGAATATGTGGCTAATATTACCAGTATAATACAAAGGGAGGACAGCTGTGGTCTATAGGAATAGTTCCTATACTGTGCTTTCTGTACTATCAGCTAGTTCACAGAGCCATTTCTGTAAAGCTGCAGTGAATGGCTGTTAGAAAAACAAGCCAGTGTGCACTGAGGTTCATGACGTGGCTACCTCAAAGATAGTTAAATATCTCTTTCCAGAAATATAGAATGGGTGACTAGTAATTTTAAATACTAAATTGTTAATATTGGTTTACAAAAGAAAACAAACAAATGTTACTGTTGGAACATAAAAAGTATCAATTTGACAAGCATGAATTAGTAAACTTGTGGCTTACAAAGAAATGAGAAACTTCATAGGACAAGAGCTCTTTTATGCAAGGGCAAGAAACACAATTTTATTTAATTACTATTATTATTTTGATCAGGGGTGAACCCAGATGATAGCAGCTCCTGTAAATGACTCACTGTTATGAGTCATGTCATCCTCTCAGCAACTCCTACATTCATCCAAGGGCTAAAAAGCAAGCTTGTGTGAGTTCACAGACACAATTAAGAGACTAATTAAAAGATTTGATCACTTAGAAGCCTTGGATTGGAGCAACTCGTGTTTGCACACTGCAAAACTGTATTTATCTTTGGAGGATAAATACATTAAGATAATCACATTGCTGTAAAAACTCAAGCTATTTATTTTGTAAGACTTACAGATAATCTCAGCAGAAAGACAATTTATCCTCATGGAAAAGGGGACTGAGGATGACATCCTGGCTTAATGAGTCTACCATCATGCCTGCCCCTTGCTATTCAGTAATCCCTGTCATGGTGCTAAAACTGAGATGACTGGCTATAACGTGACTGTCACCTAGTCTTTAACTCACGACTTCAAAGAAGATACAACATAATTGACCATGTCTCTGAACTGACCAATACGGGATTTTCTTTTAAGACTGTAAATGAAACAAAGTGATGTTCAATTTCCTACAGTCTTTTCAAACCAGCATAGCATATATCTATAATGAAAAAGCAGACACCAGATCACCACATTATTTACAAGAAGGAATGAGATAATCGCTCAGGAAAAAATAATGCAAAGAGCTTTTTAATGGGAGAATGAATTAAAAAAATGCTACAATGCCAACCATCTTGTAAAAAATTCATTCTCTTTTCTGATTTTCTGGAGTGTTCTTATCTTTGCTCTGCCTTTATCTGTAGCATTCCACATGTGAAGCACTCAGATATGCAACAGCAACCAGTCATTGCAGTTTCTAGATGTTAACAGATTAAATACTAGGCTAGCCCACACTAGGGCTGAGCACTGGGTCATACAGTAGCAACAGCAAAGAATGAATGTGGTAGATACTTTTCTGACTAGTGTGCTTTTTTTACTCAGCCTGAGCCTGGATAAGGCAAAATAAAGACAAATAAATACGCTTTTCTCAACTTTATGCTAACAAAAAGCATTTACTACTGATGCAATAACAGATTTTTTTGTCACACATCAGAGTTGAGAAGTGGATGCTAGGACATGATCATGCATTCAATAAGCAGCTCTGTGAGAAACAGTCCAGCCATATGAAGCTGCATGAATACATCTGTGTGCTTTGGGGATTTCACACACATCCCAACATATTCAAGGTAGCTGTTTATGTGGGGAGCTGAAAAATGTCCATGAACATTGAAATTCACTGCAGATGTTCTAGTAAGTAAGACATGTGTAGAGTAGAACAAAAAAGACTATTTATCATCTGACTGGCTAGGCAATGTCAGATTGTGGTGATGGATCATGACAAACCTTCTTTCAAGAAACACTAGAAAACTAGCAAACACTACCTAAACAAGTGAAATAATAGCAGACACCAGCCTGGTTCTAGTTTATCCAAAATGTCAAACTTACTGTTCTGACTCATCTTGAGGTGAAAATGCACAATATCTGAACACTAATGCCAATGCAGATTTTGACTTTGTTTTGTCCAAAGTGTTGTTTTAAAAACAAAATACATTGCATTAAGACAATATTCAGGCGTAACACAAAAGCTGGGCAGAAATACAATTTTAGAACAGCCAAAGTATGAATTTAGCACCTATTGACTACCCCAAAGTATAAAATAAAGGCAATGACAATAGGTTTTCTTTCCTTCCAACATCCACCCAACTTTCTGCATATTCTTTGACTAGAACTTCTGAATATATATTTATGCCTCTTATGTGACAATGAAATCAACAACAGAATATGAAGCACAGCTTTGTTTTTACATCTCTTCCTGGCAATGAAAAGACAGAGTGAGTAAACACGCTATCATCTATTATCTTGAAATCATCACTAGCTTTATAGGTGTTTATAGGACTAAAACATGTTGGAATTCCATGGTGAAGAGTGAAAAAGCAGCTGAGAGCAGCATTTGAGTTTCCTCAGTTCCCATTATTTCTCTTAAAGAAAGTCTTAGCTTGTACATTAAAAAAAAATGTGAACACAAAATAAAGAGAATTATAAAAACTCTCAATGGAAGAAAATAAAGGAGCAGAAACATGAGGAAATGAAGACAGCTCAATAAAAAATTCCAAAACATTATTTAAAAAAAAAAAAAGGGGGGGGGGGGGGGTGGTTTGTCTGATATGACATATATACACTAAAAAAGCGTATATATATACACTAAAAAGAGGCTGTTCCTTCCCGAACAGCTTTTTGAAAGTTTCTGTCACTGTCCCTTACTGCTCAGCTCTCCACTAAAAATGACCTCAGGTTTGGATTAGGGGCTCTTGATAGCGCAAGTGTGTGTTATCTTCACTGAAACAAAAGGACCCAGAACCATCCCACTAACTCTGGACACTGAAGTTAGGAACTGAAAGTCTAAGATAATCCCTGTTTCCTCCTACAGTCAGATACCTACGCAGCCTCAATAGGTGACGCAGCCTACCTGGAAAATACATGATTCACTCTACAGAAGTACTTACTTTTCTCCAACAAGATTCAGTAGAGTTTGGGCCCCTGGGGCCTTACAAAACACAAACCTGGATTAGGCCACTTTCTGGTTTTCTTTCAAAATCAGCGGGTACTCAAAATTATAAGCTTGAAATCACAAAGTATGAGTCACAGTGTCAAAAATGGCCACGCGAGTTACTTACTATGGACAGCACTGCCCAAAGTCACAGATATACTTAACAGCTCTGAGGGATCAAGAATCAAGATGGTAAATGCACTTGCTTAAATGGCTGAAAAGGCAATTTTAAGGAGTACAATTAACTTAGGAGAAAAAGGATACACATTTCAGTATGGCACCTTATATATTTTTCAAAAAGGACACAATTAGAGCAGGTCTGTTTGAAAGAAAAAGACTGTTTCGGTTAAGCTTCAAATGATTTATGAGGAATAGCATTGGGCAGTAATAAGCACAAGCATTATTATTTTTTCCTCTGTAGTCTGTGTACGAGTGCTACGTGCCTTTGCAGAGGGAAAACCTGGAGGACTAAGGAATCTGCTCATTTTAAAGCCCTTTTAAAGAAAGATCCTTTTCACAACTGTGTTTAACACTGCAAACTCGTATTTAGCATGTGTGGCAGGAAATGATTATACACATTTTTTTTAATACACCATGTTGGAACAGTGTTTATTTGTGAAATCTGAAATAGAAGCACTGACTGGGAAATACTGCCATGCTTACACTGAATGCTACGTTGATTTTAGTGGCATTAACTTCAAATTAAACCCCTGGTGAAGGAAAAGACATCAAAATCACACTGCTTCTAAAGCAAACTTTATCCAGGGTTCGTGTCCATTACTGAGCAAGCACAGAAGCTTCTGCTCCAAACATGAAAAAGAGTCTCACGGTGCTCATAAAAGTACCTCCTCTGTTTCTTGCGGGGTTTAACCAAACCAGAGCAAGCAGCCACCCCAGCTTTCCGTTCTTAAGGACGTCTCCAGCAGTCTAAGGATTCCCCTTCAGGGAAACTCAGGTATTCTCAGACACCATATAGGTAGGAAATTCTGTCTGGATTTTGTATCAAGACACTACACAGAATCAGTAATTTCAAGAAAAGGGCTAAGTATTCCAGTAAAAATCAGTCAGTACATTAAACACTGTTTTACACAGATTTCAGTAGATGAACTGATGAATGCACACTCTGCACTGCATTTAGACGAAAGATGTGGAAGTTTCTAAAAGTTTATTCACGCCAAGTGGCGACCAAGTCCTTGCTATCGCACAACAGCTTCACGTTAGCACGTCCCGGAGCTGCGCTTACATAAGACCCGGAGGAATACTGGAGCAGCTTCTCACGGGCTGTTTGCCCACGCCAAACGCCAGGTGGAGCCGACCCAGCGGGCAGCGCTCAGCAGCCCCCGACGGATGGCAGCGGCTGTCCCGCCGCGGACCTTTGCTCCCTCCTTCCCTCCTCCCCAAGGGGAACCACGAAAGCTGCGAGCCGGATCCCCGGCCACGCGCTGCAGCCCGGCCCTCGCGGCGGTACCCGTACCTGGTTGTGGTGCAGGTGGGGCAGCGGCAACACGGCGCTCAGCGCGGGCGCGGCGCCCAGCCGGCTCAGTAACGCCGAGAGCTGCCCGGCCGACAGGCTCCGGTTGCTCCCGAAGACGCGCAGCACGTCCTCGGCGAAGGTCGCCGCCGGGCTGCCCCGCACCGCCGCCCCCGAGAGCATCTCCGCGCCGCGGCGACTGTGGCCGGAGCGCGGCCCCTCGGCGGCCCGGCGGGGCGTGGGAGGCGGCGGCCCCTCCCCGGGGGGCGTAGTGGGGAAACGGGGCGGCCCCGGCGCGGCGCCTCTCCGCGACACCTCCGGCAGGAGCGGGCTGGGTTATAGCACGGGGCCGTCGGACACGGGCTTTGGGTCAGAGCGGCCTCGCCCAAGTGCCCTACGTGCCGGCTCCCGGCTCGCTAGGCGGTCCCCAGCGCGCACCTGCCGGCCGGGAGCGGAGCCGTCGCTGCCGCCGTGGTCCCGCAGACGGCCGCGAGGAGCCCGCGGGCCAAGGTCCAGCTCCACGTCTAGCCCCGCTGCCCCGACACACGGCCCCGGCCACGCTGTCCCCGAGGCCGAGGCACCCGGACCTTGGAACGCGGCGCGGCGGCGCCCGGCGGCTCAGCTGAGCTCAGCGCGGTGCCCCTCTGCAGCGGGGCTCCATCCGCACTACACAGAGCGTGCGGCTCCAGCGGCCTTCCGAGCAAACGAACGAGGGAAGTCGTGAGAGGTCACAGGGATATTCCCGAGGCCATCACCCAATTGAGTTAGGTAGGAGTCCTCGTGCTGCAGTACGGCAGCCGAGCGGCAGCATCTGGACAAGTGCAGGTTGCTCTGTAACTCCCTGCTACAGAATTTCACATCTGAATTGGTACTGCTCACTACAGGGATATGTATTTTAAAGTTACACTTTTAAAGCAGATTCTGATTTGGACCTCTGTGGAGACATGCTGAACTGGATGAGCTGACACACTGTCCCTGATCCCAAATTTTCCAAACCCAGCATTTGAACATTGCCCCAAGCAATCAGGATACCTGCAGGGTACCAGCACTGTGAGGAAGGCAGGGTTAAGATACTTAACTAGCAGTGACACTGGTTTGGTTCACAAGTAAATTTCATACCATAGTACACAAACATCAAGTGGGGAAAAAAAGATAATAAAAAAAGGCACAGTATAACCAGCTACCAGAAAGATCCAGAATGCAACAACCATGAAAATTCCATTGGAAAACCTAAATCCTGACCTACAGAGTCTGAGCAACTGACTCTGACTTTCATTCCTCTCTGGGGATTGGCAGGTGGAGGCTCAGGCAGATTCTGGTCCAGCCCAGCTGCCCGTTGTTACAAATGACAGTACCTGCCTTGCCTGAGTTGTACCAACAGAAGATGCTCCACCTACCTGTGGCTCTGCTTACACGTATGTGCATTTTTTGTATCTTTGAGAAAAATAAACACAAGTTTTCCTCTGCTGTGAAGGGAATCAGAACGTAGCGTGGCCAGCGGGAGCAGAGAGATAATCATCCCCTGCACTCAGCACTGGTGAATCCACACCTCAAGTACTGTGTTCAGTTTTGGGCCTTTCACTGCAAGAAATACACTGAGGCCCTGGAACATGTCCAGAGAAGAGCAACAAAACTGGTGAAGGGTCTGGAGCACAAGTCTTATGAGGAGAGGAGCAGCTCAGGGAGCTGGGATTGTTTAGCCTGGAGAATAGAAGGCTCAGGGGAGACCTCATTGCACTCTACAACTTCCTGAAGGGAGGCTGTGGTGAGGAGGAGCTTGGCATCCCAGGCAACAAACAGGACCCGAGGAAATGGCTACAAGTTGTATCAGATGTGGTTTAGACTGGACATAAGAAGGAACTTTTTCTCTCAGAGAGCGGTCAGGCACTGGAATGGCTGCCCAGGGAGGTGGTGGAGTCGCCATCCCTGTCAGTGTTCAAGAGGCATCTGGATGAGGATCTGTGAGATATAGTTGTGGCTTGTGGTAGCAATGGCAATGAGCGGGTGGTTGGACTAGATGATCTTGTAGGTCCTTTCCAATCTTATGATTCTATGATTCTTTCAGTACGTGAAGTGAGTCCTATTAAACCATGATCTTGAGTGTGTCTATTTCTAAACACAGCTCTAATCCCAGTTAATTACTGAAAGCATCCTGAAATTTGAAAGTCTCTATATGGAAGTGTTCCCTATGAACAGTAGATAAGCTGGAAATAAGCGCTCTGGCTAAAGCAGCTACATCAAAACAGGCTGTTGGTGCCTCAAAAAGATTTGTCAGTGCTCTGTAGAGCAGGGCTAATGAGTTAATTTCCAAATTGATTTAGTTTTCAAGGGGTTCCTTTTTAATCAGAAATAAAAAGGATTATTTAAATTAGTGTAACTAAGCAAATTCAGATTTGCAGACATTCTTAGACTTATATTTGCATAATGCTGAAAAGTTCAAGGAATTCTTGGATTATTCTCTTTTGCCAATCCTCTACAGAGTAAAAATCCTACTCTATTTTTTGAGAGAATGATAACACTTTTCCTCAAGGAATGTTGCATTTGTACCTCTCTACTTGAAAAGAAAAAAAGGTTCCTAAACTGGTTATTACTGAAAAAGACTGCAAGAATCAGAATCATTAAGGCTGGAAAAGACTTCTAGAGTTACCAAGTCCAACCTATCACCACTGTGCCTACTGAACCGTGTCCCTAAGTGCCATCTAACAAGACCTAAGGTCACATACTTTCCCAACTGTTTATATAGCACTTGAAGGATTACTTCAGATTTTTGATGTAGCCCTGTGACGTACAGAATCAATCAGGAAGTCTGATCTTTGCTCATCTCGAACCTGATAAGGCCTAGCCAAATTCTCACAGAGCCAAATTCTCTCAAACGAAAAGAACGACTTTTTTTGTACACTGTAAAACAAATATTTCCCAACAGTACTCCACAGTCCCGATTCACCATTGTTTTGTTTCCTGCTCTGTTTACACCTGTGTAACGTTACTGTCAAACATAAACCAGCACCAGGTGCCAGCACAGCAGATGGTGACTGGCAGTGCGCAAGATGTCAGTCAGCTTCCCTGATCTCCTGAAGGGCCAAATCCTCTCTGAATTGGCTTTGTTTTCAGAAATTCAGTAAAGCTGTAACTTCACATCAAAGCTAGCATAATTTGTGATCTTCTTACTTTCTTTTCTTAAACTGAGAGGAATCCTGTGTGTTTATTTTCATTCAAACCAATTGAACTAATCTACTTGAAAATAGCAGTCATAATCCTATAGTTTGGCAGGTAAGACCAACACATTTATTCCTTGCATTACTGTTTGCACCCCTTTTCTCTCAATTCTTCGTTGGACTAACTACTTACATAGGACTAAAGATGCTATCCTTAACTGCACACCCTTGAATGAGATGATGTAAGGCAATGGATATTTCAAAGTGTCTAGATAAAAATATTAGATTGACTCCTCCAACACATTTTTTCTCCAAAAATATTTTTCTTTACATGATCTCTCAGCAGTCCTATTTGTTCATATTTAACTTGTCCAAGAAGACTCCAGTAATCACAACAACTATATGTAACTTCCCATGCCTCATAGACAAATCAGAGATTACTTGTATGTTAAGGTAGATACTTGGTTTTCTACCAGTTCAGGACTCTTGCAGCTCTCCTGAACTCTGGGCTCTTGCAAATACTGAAAAAGAACTTGGGGTTTTGGAGAACACTGTCAAACGATAATGTGAAGAATCAAAACCAAATAAGAAAAATAGAAAGTACTCATTGGTTTAATCTTCTGCTTAAAAATAAATAAATAAATAAATAAATAAATAAATAAATGGATATCATCAATTTGATGATCCTGACTCACTTTTGAAAGCCTGATCATAGTTTGGCAATGGAAATACGTCCTTCTAATGGTACAAAACATTCTGTAAATATAGAATTTAAAGGGATCTTTCCATTAAGCCACAATGGTACAGTAAAATACTCCAAAGGAAAAGTGAAATCTCAAGTTTTGCAAAAGTTTGATTCTGTAATTTAATGGGTTAATAGAGAATTACAAGTGTTAGAGTCATTATGTGGATCTCAAGCTATGAGAGGAATAATGGCATTGCTATGGTAAAACAACCATAGATAGATTCTTTTCTGAGGCTGCTCAGTGTGAGACTGCACATTTGAATATTGTTTACCACCTGAAGAAGCTTGGCTTGTGCAAAAGGTTAATATTGTGCAATATATTTCACCCAGCAAGAGGCGTTACTCGTTCTACAGCCTGCCATTAGCCATCTCATTAGCTCTGACTCTGTACAACTGTAAAATACTCAGTTTCTGATGAGAGGTATAGAATCAACCTTTCCCTTAAGACTGGATATTGTTTAAGCAAGTATCTTTAAAAATATCTCTGTAATAAAATGTGCAGATGAAAATCTTCATCCCTTTGATTTCAAGTACAAATATATACAGATATTTAAAGATCCTTAACAACATCAAGAATGTGAGTACTTTTTAATAGAGGGTGTGTAGATATCATAGCTGTTCACTAGAAAATAAATGCAATTCTAATGATACTTTAGAAATATCATCTCTCTCCTTGTTTCCATGAGGTCATGCCTATTTCATGGAACTGAGGTATAGCAATAGAATAATGTGTAATATTTCTAGTGTCAACACTCAAAATTATTTTGAGTTTTGATATAGCCATCTCTAGTTTTTAGTCTGTAAGTACAGACCTGTAACTTACAAATTCAGTAGCCGTCGAGCTACTCCTTAAATATCAGTATAAGAGTTAGGTAGAAGTTTGCCTGTAGGCAAGCTCACCGAGTTTGGATTTTAAATGTGCCAAGGTGAAGTCTCTAATACACTAAGGAGCACACTAGACCAAACAAAGGCAGTTTCTTTTAATCTTTAGATTATGGAAACCTGAAGCACCATGTGTGAATTACTATGGATTTAGTTCACACAACTGTGGAATACATTTCCGTTTACATCTAACTAAATACGAGTGTGTATAAACACACGAGAAGTATTTAGAATATTCTACAATGAGATAATTTATAGGAAAAGCTTGTAACTTCCAGTGTTTTAGAATACTAGTCACCTACAAAACAAATACACACAGGTCAGTGAAACAGAGCTCTTACTGTTTCCAACGTCCTGTTCACTTTCACTTAGGGCATGAATGCATCTGACTTCAGGGATTTAACTGAGCTCATGCACGTGTGCTTGAAATCACTACAGAGGAGTAAGCACTGCCAAAAGATAATGCTGATGCTGGGTCTTCCTTTAGCAATTTGAGCAGAAGCGCAGAGTAAATGTTTCATTCACAGTCACACACAAAAATCAATAAATAGATTTGAATTCTGTACCAGCTCGTTCTAGACTCCCTGAGAATTTATTGAGGGAAAAAAGCAATAATAAAGCAAACAACACCCTCTGTTAGGGTTTCTCAGGAAGGCTACTAAACTTACAGTAACAAGTAGTTGTTTACCTATCTTAATACACAAGTTAATCCTTTCCCTCTCTAATTAAAAAGTGTTTTAGCATTCACCTTTCCCACAGTCCTTTATTTTGCAAGACGCTTCCCTCAGCTGAACAAAGTATGAGAGGACAGAAAATTCATATATTCCCTTAGCATTCTCATCACCAGAGGAAAGTTGTGTGTGTGTACAGTGGCATAAACAGCATACTGTTTATGTTAGAATTTCTAATGTAACTGTCATGACACACTTATTTTTAGAAGATTTATTTAGTGCTAGAGCTGGATGTTGTAGCATGTGTGTCTCCATGGAACCACTGGTTTTGTTTATCACATCTCAAACACGGAAATGAGTGTCTCAAACCTTATAAAAAGGCATTACAATCAAACAAAATACCCACCACAACCCTCCAAGGTTTACTCACAATCAGCATGGAACAGGGTATTGGAATGGCTACAGGATAACACTGTGCAAACATCTAGTAGGAGCACATTTCCTGAGCAAGTTAAAGATTTAGAAGAAAAAAACACTCAGGAATTTACAACTTAAGGTGATGCAAAAAATCACAAAAGAAATCACAGAACTATATCAATACCAATACTGTTGTTAACGATAGCAAAGATGGCTGAAGAAGTGCATGATAATCAATAATTTTACAATTCAATTCTCACACTGGATCCTTATCCTAAAACTAAAATCCTATTGAGGTTTAACAATAGACAATTAATTAACATAACAATTTAAGTCAATTAGCAATTTCAAAGGTTTCAGAAGACCAAATACTATGTTAAGTCCTTTTGTCCATTTAAGCTCTCTTGGTACAAAGCAGAAAAGAAACTCTCTGGAAAAGTAGAAGAGAGGATGAATTAGAAACACAACTTGTGGGAGGAGAATTAAGAGAGTTCCACAGTCTATTTGCTTGGTGGCCTACAAAAGGTTTCCTCGCAAGCAAGTCCAGCAGGGAGAAAAGAAATATAATAGTTCAGGACACTTTACTCCCTGTGTTTATGAGCTTATGAGGTACACATGTGGATACAGAATGTTTCTAGGCCTTAAGCTTCAGAAGCAGATGATAAATTGCCATAGATAAAGAAAAGTACAGCTGTCAAACCATGCAGACATAAACTGATCTTAGGACTCAAAGGGTGGTAAAGAATTTTTTTTAGCACATGTGCAGGAAGAACTAAAAAACTTTGTGAGCAAATATCACTAAGTGTAAGAAAGCAAGTTTTAAAAAAATGGCCTTAGGCAACTGTCCTAGCAATGATTCACTTTGGGGGGTGAGTGTAAACCACCATATGATAGAAGAGCACAGCATAACCAGTGAGAAAGCTTCGTAAGTAAATAATTCGCAGTTTACTGCTTGACACCACAGAGTTGTCGAAATTCCTAACATAGTTGCTGGCTGTTGCTTATGATTCGTGAGGAAAGAAAGATTCACCAGCTAATCCCTGTAGGTTAGCACAGTTTCAGACCTCACAAAAGTGCAGCTGAAGTAATAGTTTAGCAGCAGAAGGCACCTCAAAAATGACCACCAACTGAGGATCTCAAGACTACGGAGTTTAATGTGAAGATCTTCCAAAAAACTCTGCAAGTAAAGGCAATACTATATTTATTTTTATAGATCGGGAATGTGCAGCTCAGAAATAGTTATGTACAATGATTTAAATATAAACAAGTGCACAGAATCCTCTGTCAACTCATACTTCATGCCACCCCCCACGGAAAAGCACTGTGCAAACACTGTTCAAGAAGGCAGTGAAGTCTATAGGATTAAACTTCTAAACGAGAGAAGCATAAAAGATGAGACCAAATATGAGAGGTATATCAAGCACCATACCAAGATTTCATTTTTAAAAGAATTCACCTGAGGATTTAAAAAAACCCTATTACTTAAGGACATGCTGTAGTTTTGTTGCTTGGAGGTAAGAAAGCCAGGTTAAACATTGGCTGACAGTAGAATCAACAGTAATGTGGGAGAAGCACAAGGACCTCCTATTTCTATCACTTAACACAGGTAAGAGATGACACTCCCAAACTGTTTTAGACTTTTAGATGATGTCATTTGTAGGGACACATTCACCACTGACAACTGTGAGATAAGCAGTAAGCAAAGGATTTGATGTGTGGCAAAGCTGACACATAACTGAAATAGCTGTTATCAGGTCAAGCAGCAACTGCAGAGAGGCTAGAAAAGTTTTCTTCCAAAGACCAGCTAAAGCAGAGCATTAGAACATGATCTTTGGATTTCACAGCATGGAAGAAATAGGAAGGGAAGGATATGGAAAGCATGACATAATTATTTCTGTTAGGGACTGGGAAGGCACAGGGTAGATGAATTTTTACACTGCAAGAGGAATTAAAAAATGGATCTCTGCTGTGGTTGTACATCCTAATGTTTTCGTGCTTTTATCATCTCCAGCAGAGCACAATAAGAAATATGATACAAGTCCCAGCATAGCCACCCAGATGGTGTTTGAGAAACCTAAAATAATCTCACACAAACCAGGAACATCAGAGTCTCCCAGAAACAGCAAAGACAGACAGGGTTTTTTTCCTACACTGCTCATTACAGATGGGCTAGTAAGCTCAGCAGAATAACATAGCGTGTTTTGTTAAGATGTAGAGAGAGCACTTGTAAGAGCAGATACATTTCCTTGTGTTATTGTATCTTACAGCACTTTCAGGTTCTAAACTTAGAAACTTTGAACAATATTATCAAAGTATCTCACATTATACCATTAAAGATCCAACAAAATACGCAAATTTTGCTGTGTGAGATCACCGATTTTGTGACATTTTAGGAATTTCCTAGACCCTTATATTACCAAGCGACGTCATACATGCTCCATTCTGCAGGAGTACTTTATTGGCATTTTTTCATCATTTTTCTTCACTGAAGTGTTGAAAATATTTGTTGCAATTCAAGAGGAGTTAACAAATGTACAACACAAATTCAAAATGGATTCATTTATATCTAGCTATGTGATTGAAAATAAGAACCAAAATGCAGATAATCTAATGATGAGAATACATACCTTTGCTTATGGAGAAGAGATTCCATCACAGTGTCAACTACATAAACATGGTGACTCTGTACTTAGATACTTGCATCTCAATACTTTCATTTTCTTAGGCATGTTATTTTCTTTTCTGCTTATAATGAAAACTTTCCCCTCTCTGTTCTTCACTTGACTCCTTTGTAACATGAGAGTGTTTAAAATTCAAACAAAACCTCCTTGTCCTGAGAGTACAAGGGGTGGAGGAAGATGCAGTTAGAGAAATAAGTTATTCATAGTGCCTTATGCCACCGCCCTTTGACTAAAGAGAGGACACTAAGGAGGCCATTCAAGGGCAGTAATTCCCTGGTCCCTTGCATCTAGCTTCCTCTCCATACATTTTTTTACAGAGTATTTTGTGGTGAGTGGATTGGAAGATGAAAGTTATTTCATTATTCATGCTTAACAACAAAAAAACAAACAGACAACAAAAAACCCTACAACAGAGACAAAAACAAAGCAAAAGAAAACACCTATTCTGAGGTATTTTGATAGCTATTGGAAACACAGGGAAGAGATGCTATCCTTATGATGCAAAAATGCTATGACTAACACCTGCTCCAACACAACTAATTTGCAAAGTTTACTAATGTTGCCAGGCAAAGGTTCTTGTATTCAATTGCACATACCCACAATTTTCCTTTCAGCCTTTTCAATCAAGTGAAAGGTGTTGCTTGACTCTTGATTATGAAATACCTGGCAAATATACGATCTTTTAACACAAATCAGAAGAACACGGGGTATGATTATAATGTTAAATCTTAATCTTCTGCTACCAGATTGAAGGAATAGAATAACTTAATATTAACTGTGAAGTTGTTCCCACACTTGTGAACAACAACTGCCAACACTCAAGAAAGACTGTTAAACAACTGGAATGCTTCCAAATAGTTCATCCAAAATAAATTTGTATTGGGAAACTGCCATTAACACTTAGTTCTTAAAAATGAACAGTTGCTCTGGTTTTAAAGCCATTTCAAATTCCTGATATAAACTTCAGATTTTACATTATTTTCACTTGCTGTCACTAACTACATTTGTCTGAAACCCTTCCAAACATGCCGGTGAACACTTCTAGCTGCTCCTTCTTTAGAGAAAACTATCATAGCAGATCAACGTTATTGACTGTCAGATCAACAAATTTAAACAACTGAAGCAAAGCAGCCAAATGGAAATTGAATGAAAGGGATGGCAGAGTTCCTTACTCTGCAAAGTCACAGACTCCATTGCTGCTTTTCTGGATTTTGACAGCTTTTTAGTGCAGTATCTGAGCCTGGATCATACTTCAAAACAGTAGCTATAAACCCAACACTTACTGGTTTTAGTTGCTTTTAACACAAATGCATGTCATTGTATCTATGGCCTCCATTGAAGAGGAATTACATAGCAAAGTAAAATGAAGTTTTAAAGATATGGATAACAAAACATTCTCATAAGACCTAGATTGCATTTTAATGCCAAGTGAGGAAAACAGCAACAAAAAGGCACAGCTCTCACAGGGATGCCAATTCTTCTATAAAATAGAGTGAGAAAGAAAATGTTTTAAATCACAAAATATATATATATATATATATATATATATGTACAGCAACAAGGTATCTGGAAACTAACATAGCAGCCTAATGGCAGAGCACATTAGTGTATGATCAGGCCTAGGAACAACTACATTTTAACCATATCAGTATACCTTTAACAAGCTATATCCTTGTGTTTGCTTACAATAATCAATATTCTTCTCTCACTATTTACATAGGTGTTAATAACACTAAGCAAACTAAGCTTTCACCTTACTAAAAACAAACTCCTTCTTTCCTGTCAAAGACAGGATTTCTAGCTCTTATAGGGAAGGGACTGGAAAATGAGGACCCAAATCAGTTTCACCGTTTCTAAAAGATGCTCAGAGATAGCAGATAGGCATGGATACCAGCCACACTGTAGTCATAGCTACCTGTTAGAAGAAGAAGGACAGAGAGGAAAGTCAGGAACTTAAATCAATTGAAGATCTATTAAACAAGCGTGCTGCTGAGCAGGGAACTAGAATTGCTCTGAGACAAATCAATGTGATGTTACTTTAAATAGTGTTGTCATTTTTTTCCCTAGAAAACTGTATGAAATCAAACATTTCACGCAGTGATGTATTGCAATTTTTTCCTTTAATCTCTAAGTCACTTATTTACTTTGTTAGGACATTGACTTTTAGCCTAATTATAGCAAAGCCACAGCATCATCAGGGAATACATGGCACAGCTCCTACCAAGAGGAGATTCACAGCTGTCCTCTTGGCCTGTCCCCATCCTTGAATCCCAGTGACCTGCTGAGCAACAGCCTGGGTTGCGCCCATGCAGTTTGTTCTGCTCTGGCAGGTGCTGGCATTTGGCAGCATTCCCAGCAAGCAGACAGTTGCAAGGAGATGAAAACTTGGCTGCAAGTCAGAAAGCCAGTTCACAGAAAGAATGGAAGGATCTGGAGGATGCAAAGGTGTTAAACCCCTTCCAAGTTTTCAAAGTCTTGAAACTGCCTGCTCTATACTATGCTGTCTGCCAGCAGTTGCAGGCATTTTTACAGAAGCTAGAACATCAACAATAAAAAAATCCATTTGAAATTAAGCATAGCCAAATATTTACCAGAAAACCCAGAGGATATCCCTTCCTTATCTTCCAGCTCACGACAGACTAAGTTACATGAGCTACCCAAATCATGCTGTGCAGATTACTTGCAGCTCCAAATCTGACTTGAGGCAAGAGATCTATAGCTTTTCCCCAAAATGAAGTTCAGCAAGGGCTTTTTTGCTTCTGTTGTTTAACAACCTCAACCCTACAGATCCTACACTAACAGATAGGACCCCTTTGAAGTTGCTAGCAAAGCTAAAGACAATCTACTTGCTAAACTGAGGTTTTTTTTTAACTCATTGTATTTTAATGTTGAGGATTCCACATCTAAGCAGTGCATAAAGAAGCAAAGCAAATTATTCTTCCTTCTCCCCCGCTGCCTCTGTTCACACATTTACAGAAAACTAGCAGTTTCTAATCCACAGAAATCTATCCGTAATGAGTGAGTACCATGCTGTAAAGTTAGAAACCAGGATATGAATATCTTCAATGGGGAGCACTGGTTTATTTTCAGAGTTAATTTCAAGAAGGCTCTCAAAAGCGCTTGGGCAGCATGCATATTCAGACCGGTGTGTGTACAGAGAAAATCTGATTTTCCAAAGCACCTTGGATAAGGGCAGGTGGGGTATAAAAGACCTTTGCATTACCATTGTATACCCATGCTAGACACAGTTTAGTATGCACATGGATAAGAGCACCAGTGGGGTGTGGGGCAACTACAGTTTTTGAGGAACTAAAGGTGTAACTAAAGAAATCAGCCAAGAATTCAGATCCGAGTTCCTGCCACACAAGCAACAACTTTCGGTTACTTATTGGGAACACCCAGCCTATCAGCATTTCAACAAGTACTTATTAAGGAGCCATTAATTACTATGTATCCAAGTGCTAGAGTATTTCAGTTCCCTCTGCTCTTATATTGTTGTTCATGATACAACAGCACAGTAACTAATCCTCTGGCCTTATGGCTGACGGTGTATTTGCTTTTAGTGATATAATCAGCGCTGAATGTTTTATAAGAAACATGCTGTTAAAATGACCATTTGAAACTCCTCGACTTGTTTGGACAACTGAAAACTTGGCTGTCCCTGTTATGGCCTTCTCTCTGTACAAACACAGCAACTCCGAGGGAGGAGAAGGTGATTTCAACAAACACTGTAAAACAGGAATGTGGAGGTTGTTGTGAAGATTTCCTCAAGAAATTTGGCATTGCTCTGTGCTTCCTCAGGTCCAGTTCCACAGAATCCTTCCTGCCAGAATACCTCCTTTCATTTTCCAATACCTTTGCCGACCCAAACAGGGTTTCTACTGCCTCCTCTGCTTCACACTACTTTCTCTCCTGTTGTTTCAGTCCTCCAGCTCTAACAGTACGGGTGCTGGAATCAAATTGACTACATAAGCAGACTCAAATTATGGCTTCTCAGATGCCAGTATCTGTCCCCCTAGTTTCAGTAACCAGTAAAGGTATGCCAGGATGTGTGTGTGAAGACAGCAAGCTATGACTGCGTCTCTAGTGACATGATTGTGACTCATCCTCATTGGGAAATATCTTACAGCTTGCATAAACATAACTTCCAGATGCATTTTGTAGATGCCTTGGTTTAGAAAACATTCCTATTGTGTAAATGAACCCGATATTTTGCTTCTAGACTTTAAAGCAGAAATGCTTTCTGTGGTGTACAGCTTTGATAGCTTAAGTTCCTTGCATATGCTCTCTTCAGCCATTGAGTTACTACAACTGCACTCATAGTTTAGTTAACCTTGGTGAAAGTTTAGCTTCGGAGAGGTACCACTCCAAACAGTGATATTACTAGATTTACCTGTCATATACACCATCTTCAGGAAACAGTATTTTTCTGTACACTATGTTGTATATGTACATATAGATGTTGTATATGGGCCCACAGGAACCTAATGAGATTCAACAAGGTCAAGTGTAAGCTGCTGCACTTGGAACAGAACACTCCCAGATATGTGTACAGATTGGAAGAAAAACTCAATGAGAGCAGCCCTGCAGGGAAGGACTTGGGGGCTCTTGTGGACAAGAAGTTTGACATAAGCCAGCATTGTGCACTTGCAGTCTGGAAGACCAACTGTATCCCGGGCTGCACCAAAAGAGGGTGGCTAGCAGGATGAGGGTGGTGATTGTCACCCTCTTCTCTGCCCTCGTGAGGTCCCATCTGAAGGACTGTGTCCAAGCCTGGGGCTTCCAACATAAGAAAGTCATGGAGAAGGTTAGAACAGGTCCAAAAGAGGGCCAAGATGATGATCAGAAGACTGGAGCAGTTCTTTTATTAAGAAAACTTAAGGGAGCTGGGCTTATTTAGTTTGGAGAAAAGGCTCTAAGGAGACCTCACTGCAGCCTTTCAGTACTTAAAGGAAACTTACCAACAGGAGGTGGGATGACTTTTTACATGGTTTGATGGAGATAGAACAAGGGGGGATTGTTTTATACTAGACGTGGGACAGTTTAGATTAGATATCTGGAGGATTTCTTTACTCACATGGTGGTGAGACACTGGAACAAGTTGCCCAAAGAGTCTGTGGATGCCCTGACCCTGGTGCCACCCAAGGCCAGGCTGAATGGGTCCTGGGCAGCCTGATTTATGCTACTCACAGCAGGTGGGTTGGAACTAGATCTTCAAGAGCCCTTCCAACCCAAGCCATTATATTATTTTACACCACAAGGTCACAACAGACTTCTTCACAAACACAATACAACTTTATTACTTTACCTTTCTTATATGTAGCCATTGGAAAGAACATTGACCCGAACTGAAGAATGGCTCCTTAAAACCAGAAACAATCAGATCAACTGCTAGATACCAGGAACCACAAAAGGGCACAAGCTGTACCAGCTCATTTGTGCAGTCAACAGAACAGCTGCAGTTACTGGTTACCATCTTTCAAAAAAAGATTCAGCACTTAGTTAAAAGATTTTCCATTCCCTGTCAGCTTGAAGACAGAGCTTCTCTGTTTGATATATCTCCATGAGCCCATGTATTGAGACTTAGTCTTCATCCTGATTAAGCTACTGCCCTGGACTCAGTTGCTGGATCCCAATTTTTTATTTTATTATGTCCTGATAAAAATGACCAATTATCCAGCTCTATATTGCCCCTTCCCTGATGAAGGTAAGATGTGTATGTGCCCAACAAACCTAGAAAGCAGCAGCAATGAAGCAGCAGGAGAGAGGTCTTGACATGTTTGTCTCTTCTTCTGCTACCAATATTATCCTCCATCAAAATATCTACCTCTTCATATTTCAGAACGGACACATCTACCCAAATGAGTTTTGGAAAAAAACTGAACTTCTGGTGGTGAAACCACCCAATGTCCTGTGAGGCACATGGCTATACAAAACAGCAGTTTTCTCATGAGGAAATGAACTAACTCTTTGAGTGGTTCCAGATGGGAAATACTGTAAGCTAGCAAACACATACAGTTAAGATTGAGAATCTCTAAGTATTCAGTGTTTGCTGTTTAGCAAACAAACATAAAAAACATTTTTAGGATATGATTCTCAATAGAACCTTCACAACCCAACCAAAGGGGAGACACTAGAATACGTGAAGTTGTGGGGAAATGAAAATGTTTTGTGCTACTGCATCATGGTATTTTTGTATAGAGATACATTTAAATGATCAACATCTAATTTATTTTTTTTCCCAAATGCCCCAAAGTAGCACTAATTTATGCATATTAGTGGGACTAACAGTATGCCAAGAAAACATCAGGAAAAAGCTTTCTGCATTGGAACTCTTTGATCTGTTCAAACAACAGTTTGCTAAATTATTGAAGTAGTTGCCTTGTACCTTCAACAGGACATATGATCAAAGGTTTTCTGATCTATGAACTGGGGAGACACTTCTTGGCAAGAGAAATCGTCTGTTGTTTGTCAAGTCATAGAACTACCTTGACTACTTTAAACTTAAAATAATTATTGTAAGGACATGCACAAATTAAGTAATACAAAAATTGAATCAGTTGGTTTATAAGATTGTTAGGGTATGTTTGTCTTTCTGCTTAGGGAGCCCTTAGCCTTTACCATTGTTTCAGTGATTTGAAGTGCTTTACCATCCCACCATCTCATGGCAACATTCGCCACATTTTATTCTTCTTATCAACTCTACCAACAAAATTACATTATTCCAAATGGTACCATGCAACTGCAAAAGATAGTACATGCACGTGCATTTTGGCACTGCCACTTTCTTGCTCCTGCTAAGCAACCTTGCATATACATTAACCAATGCAGTGATTAATATGCATCTTGAAGTGCTGTATGTGGCTAAATAACTGCATAATACATAGTTTTGAGCTTGTGAAACAGGATTTAGAAATGCATAATGCTCAGTAAATCTTTTTCATAAAGTCAAAAGGGGTACATTTATGTCATGGAATAAAAGTTCAGTTTCCAGTTGAGTCTCTGAAACCTTTGTAATAAAAAATAAAACATTGTTTGAAGATAAATTTAAGTTGCTAATGTGCCTTGCACAAGAAGTCAGATGAAGATACCTGTTACTGTATCTTGTACTAAATATCCCCAGTCAGAAGAAAAAAAAAATCATAATTACAAACAACAATATTAATAGTGGCCAAACTGTAGCTTGACTGCTCAACTACCAGAATTAAATATTGAAGAGTGCTACAGCTTGTGTACGCAGTTTCACACAAATCATGTCCTTGTACCTAAGTCCTCAATATTGGTTACAGAAATATTTGACAAGTTTCACCAAGTGGTGCAAGTAAAGTACTGTGCTGCCTCCACCAGAAGGTACAACAGGTTTGTATTATGAACCCTTTGCTTTCTGGGAAAAGCATGTTAATCGGGTTTCCCATCCACTCTCTGTCAGTGAAAAAGATATGTCTCAAGCACTGAACAGACAGCTTGTATCTTAACACTTTTCTGTGGCTGGGTGTGGTGATTTTCACTGCTTCTATAGATTATCATATCTTACTGCCCATTTTGACTAGGATACTGCTGGTTAAACCACACACTGGTGAAAAAACAGCCCTTAATGAAGAGCTTCAGCAAACTAGAAATGCAAAACTGCAGCATGGGAAAGAAATATCACCCTCAAAAAAGAAAAAGAAAAAATAAACAGGACAGAGATAAACTAGGGGACAAATCTGCAACAAAACTCAAGTGCCTAGCAACCACTTGACTCAGTAAGAGATGTGTCTAAGTCCTTCTACTGGCCTTGGCTTGCATACTCCTTGCAACACAGGCTGTCACAGAAGCAGGAATTGTACCCATGCTGTCCAAGCACAGTAACCATATGGAATCACCTCTGTTTATACGTATATAATCTCAACGATTATTTCATTACCAAAGGAAGAGATAGGAAGTGTGTTGAACAATGAAGTATCACAAACTCCCAAATAATATTGGCTTATTTGATTTTACAACTTACTATCAAAATCAGAGGAATAAGAAGACACTTCAGTGCCTCAGATACCTCACCCATCAATGCCAGAATTGCTCACAGCTTGATTTTTCTCCATCAAAAAGCTTACAGCATCTGTGAAGAAGGCAATGGCAGCAGCTGCCAGGAGAATACACACAGTGTCCTGTTGGCTTACCTTTAATTTCTTACTCGTGTGCTCTGATTATGGGAAAGGACTTCATCATTTTGCAAGACACACAGCTACACAGGTGATCATTATTAAAGCTAGTGAAAAATTTAACCTACTTGACTAGTTAGGACTATCTGAGTTGAGTCTGATTATTTCTAAATACCTGACAAGAAGGCTATAGTCTGGCAAACCCTTAAAACAGCTGAAGTTTGAGCTTAAATAGTTAACAGAATTAAACTAGCCTATGCTTTCTATATTTATATCGCCATCAAGTGGAGCTGAGCATACTATTACAATAGCCTAAAGCCTAAAAAGAAACCCATCAGGTTGTGAAATAACATGTTCAATATATCTTTAGTAAAGAGGCTTCACAAAAATTTATGTGCCCGTGTTACTTCTGGAACAAATGTAGTGAAACAAATACCACCACTTGAACATATCTTCAGCACACTGGATGATCAAATGAGTGGGGAGAGAGAGGAAACGTATTGTGTAACTGATCTGAGCAGTTTTGACTATTTTCTTATCCCCAAAGGTAGATGACTATTTCCCAAAGTACATGCTGTCTCCTTATTCCCCAAGACTAAATCTTTCAAATATTGGTTGACATTCACTAGGAAAAAAAAGGGGGGGTGGGGGGGTGGGGGGGAGGTAGGGGGAAATGGAGCAGGGGAACAAAATGTTTTTTACTGGCAGTGACAAGCAATTTGCCAAGGAGCACAGCCTTAAATTCCCACTCCATGCAGTTCTTATCTTCATGACTTATTAGGACTCTACTTCTGGATCACTTCTTTCTTCAACTTACTGCATTCTCAGTGACAGAGGGATCAGAGACAGCTGCTGTGGGCATATCTCTTCTCAACAAAGCCTTCTAGAAGCTTCTTCTCACTTCCCAAGACATGCCTAATATCAGCAGTAACTCATTCATATTAACATCTGGTGTCTATAAAAATGGATTGCTGCAATACATGGAAAAGAAATAAGAAAATTTTAGGATGCAATTTGTTAGCATTTACGAGAGAACTCGACTATAATATAACGTAAGCTAGAAAAATAGGTGATAAGATCTTCACAAAGGCATTTCAGGATCCTTAGGTGAATTATATAGCATTATATAGTAGTGCTTTCCAATGGGATGACTAAAACGAAACTACTTTCCCCGTTCTCTCCCCAAGGCTGGCATTTTTACAGCCAGACTGTAGGTGGCAGTAGTTCGACAGTTATTTGCTGTCGTGGTTTGTGAAATCAGTTTGTGGGAGGACAGAATCAAAAGGATTCAGAAGGAAGCCTTCTCTCTCTGGCTGTCAAAATACTGAGATGCTGACTGTTCTCTTTTCTTAAGGTGTTTCTGTTGTTTTTTTGTTTGTTTGTTTTTGTGGATTTTTAAATTATTGTTTTTTACTTTTTATTTTTATTTATTTACTTTTTCTCCATTATATATATTATATACTATATACTATATATATTATATATATTATATATTATATATTATATATATTATATTATATATTATGTATTATATATTAATTATATATTATATATATTATATCATGTTCTGTGCCTAAGAAAGTATTTCTCTTTGGAAATGCTGCAATATTTATTATTCACAGGGGAAGAAGATGTACTATAATGTTTTCAGAACATAATTTACAGTTACATGGGCCTATTTTGATATCTAGAAGCAATACTGTAACATTTTCTTCAGAAGCATATTGTTCTGCATGCTGTATTAAGAACACTTCAGAAAATTGTGTATGAAGGTTCTACAAATTGATTTTCTACATCACAGCCTACATTTGTCTGCAGAATCTCCCTGTGTCACTGTTAGCATTCCACCACAGTCAGTCCCTCTCTACCATTTCTCAAAGGCTTGCCCAGATTGCTGAGGAGTACCTGCCTTCATACCATGCAGATAATTGATAAGTCTTTTTCAGATTATCAAAACCTTTTATCCATTTAATCTGACAGGCAGATCGTCTATAACAGTCTGCAGCTGAACTCCTGCCATTAACATTGTTCTACTAACCTTCCACGTTGGGTCTTTCCTTGGATGCCACCTTGCAGAATTCACCATCAATGCTACAGTTCTATTACTTCCTGTGAGTCCCATAAAGGCGTGACTTAAAAACACAGACCGACTCTTTTAGAAAAAAAGGCTCATGGTTAAATTATCTAATTTAATTAGAGAGTTCTAATTCCCGCAGGAACTTCAATATATTCCTTCCCACACAATCACAAAGTACACGAGTTCTTTGGAAAAAGAAATCTTTTCCAAAACATATCTCATCAGTCAACACTTCTATTCAGAACAAAAACATTCACAGATTAAGAAAGACAGGAAAAAATAATACAGCACAGCATCTTCCTTGGAAATGATATGCTATGATAGTTCGAGAGAACAAAATTTTCTGCTCCTGTTGAGGCTCCTCAGGCTGTCACATGATTTCTTAATTAGCCCCTTAGCAGGGGATGGGATCTTCATCAGGTGACTCTAGTGCCAATATGTCTTTGCTGGTATCTCCAAACTCACAACTTCTTCTCTGTGGTAATCTACTCTTTAGAAATCTCTTCAATTAACGGTCATTTCCTTAGTTCTCTGACCTTTTGTGCTGCAGCTCTTTGGTACTTGGTTCTGTTGTGGAAACCCTTCAAGTTGTGGCAAGTTGTACCATCCCCAATTGTCTGTGTGGGATAGTATTTAATGCGATGGATTACGCGGAAATCCACTGGGGCTTTTTTTGTTTGTTCTGTGTCAAGCTTCTCTCCTTTCTTGCCTAGCCAAGACAGACACTGACAAATATTGATGCCATTTACTCAGAATTTCCTCTGTGTTTTTTTTTTCCCTCTGGTCCTCATTAAACAAGTTGAGATTGATGAAGGAAGTCTGACACACTGCCTAGGTTTTTTTAAGATGCATTTTAGCAAATCTGGAGATTCCAGAGCTGCTGTTCATAGCTTGGGAGAAGTACTTGACTAACAAATGTCTGACACGTGGGCATTACTAAATCTGGAAATGTTGGAAATGGTTCAAAGTGTCATATGCTTTCTAAACCAGAAGTTAAAAACAGAATACATCAGTTTTCTCTGGATTTTGAGACAGGACTAATTTTTGAGGGATCTCTAGTAGGCCTGTCTTTTCTGTATGAACCACTGCCTTACACATTTTATTTCTGTCACATCTGCTCATTAACACATATGTTTCCATACAAGCCAAAATGGAAAAGATTTAGCAATCAAAACCAATGGGAGTTTTTCTTTGTAAAAATGACCAACAAGAATTTGGCAAAGTAATCTATTGATTGCATGTGCTCTAAGCAGAGCCCAGAGGAGGCTCTAACAACAGCCTTGGCACCAAAGCACATGCAGGAGTTAAAAGGAGTCAGAACTGAGTTGTTGGGTTTTTTTTCCACGAGATACGGCTTTGAAATATGCATTGAAGAAGGGTACTTTGCATAGCTATTAAGGCAACTTAATAACAAACATAACAAATCTAAATAGCTGGTATTTTGTTTTGTTGTTTTTGTTTGGAGTTTTTTGGATGGGTTTTTTTTTTTTTTTTGGTAATTTTTTGTTTTGTTTTGTCTTTTTTGCTGAGGGTCGAGATGACAGAAGAGAAAGATTCGTGGTTGGCTTTGGCCATTGGGTAAAGAACTGTAACAGATTTGGGCATGAACTTCAGGTTATCAGGCCTCTCTGCTGAAATCTCTGACCTACTCTGTGACAGACATGGATCACAGTTGGACTTAGGAACACTGCTGCAATCTGCAGATAGTCACTAAGCTGCTGATAGTTTGAGATGACAATGTCCAAATTTGTGTTACAACTTGATCATTCCATGACTTGACAGTATTTTATCACAAATAAGGAATTATGTGCATACTTTGGAAGAGGAATGGTGGGAGAAGAAAAAACTACCAATAACTTCAGAAACATTTGTCCACTAAAAAAAAAGCTGAGGATAAGAATTCTTCAATTTCAGTAACATCGAGAACTAATTAGTGTCTTAGATGTGATAGTGATTGATGGCTTCAGGTAACATTGGATTAAAGTTAATAGAGGTGGAGTTTTTTTATGTAGGTCACAGCAAGAAAAGACATCAGGGTTTTATGGCGCAGTAATCCAACTTCCAGACCTACCTTCCTGCTCAGTACTTGTGTTTCAATTTGTACAGTTCATGAGCAGAGCATCTTCTAGAGAGGGAATCACTAGTTCTAGTTTCGGAACATTATTTCAATCAAGAACTGTATGAACAGTACTTTGCTACTGATGACACTACTTCCTCACATAAAATATTGATAAAGTAGATGAATCATATGTATTTTGATCAAATCTGGCCTTTTCCAGTTTCAGGTTTATTCAATATTCTTTCAAGGTTTTAAAGCCATGCTCCTAAAAGACGTGGCTCAATTAAACAACTGGTAGTTCAAGAGAATGACGTGCTGACATTCAGTTTTAATGCTTCATTGCATTGGTGTTTTATGCCACCAGGAAAAATAAAATAAATCACACTACTGCATGACAGTGGAGAATCAAACCAAGAGTAAGCGTTTTGCTATCTCAGTCAGCAAAACCACAATTTGGAGACATGTTTACTTGACATCTTGCTTGTTTGTTTGTGAAATGGGTAAGCATTTAAGGATTACATGCAGTGCTGAATGGGAATCAATCACTTTTACTTTTCCCACTTTTTTCAGGCCCTGACATAAATGGGTTTGTTCTGGAAAGTTACACTGGAAACCTATAGAGAAAAACAAAGATTCTTAGACTTTTTCCTCTCACCACAAGTTTGTTTTTTTAAATGTACTCAGCCCCATTCATAATATTAGTATTATGAGTCTATTGATGAGTACTTCTTATTGATAGGCAATCATTTTCAGCTCATAACTTAACCAAAACTCCTTTGTTTTTATGGAAGTTACCACTGCAGTGGTACACTATATCAGTGTATTAATATTTCTAGTTGTGCAGGTCCTATAGCATTGTCTAGTGGCAGATGAATCTTTCCTAGTGGCAGAGCCACTTCCATCAAACATTGTCATGGGATGGGGAGAGACACGGGGAGCTCCAGGGCCATATGGTCTGCCCAAGTGTGATGCACACAGATAGATCATAAGTTATAACATGGCCACATGCATTTATCTAGTGATAAGAACTGTGAGGAAAAAAGTGAGATTTTTCATGCTACAAATTCCTCCTAACATTCATATTTTTTATCATTTCCCTGGACTTTTGTTTGGTCTCTTTAGAATACAAACTGCATCTGTGTCACATGAAGAACAACTTTCTAACTTGGCTAGACCACCATCAGAACTCCAGTACGACCAACCCAGAAGCATTCATGATGTCACCATGACTCCCACTTTGCCTTCTTGCAGAACAATACAGTGCTTGTAAAACAAAGTCTGTTTGAAGAAAATACTTGAGCAGTCTCACAAATGCTGCTCAGCTTTACAGTCACATGAATACAATGTTAGGATGATTTCCAATTCTGCAGAAAAGGCAGAATTCCTTTCTGAGCTACCAACCATACACCATACACAACCCAGGCAGGTCAACAAATTTGACACCGATCTCAATCAAGCAGCAGAGTTTTTACTCTGCTACCTAAGGAGTGTCTTTGGACACAGCTGACTGTTGGCAGCACTATGCTAAAAGTTGGGCAGAGTTGCTGTAAGTAGACCCAAGGGCTTAAACAGTAGTCTCATAATTTTTAAATGGATGACTGGGTAAATAGCAACATTTGAAGACAATGAAAATCCACTTCCCTACCCTCAGGTCCGAAAACTCACGTGCACATACAGGTGAAGTCAGCAGCACAGGGACCCTGAGCCTGCTCAAGTACACACTCCTAATGTGTCAGAGCACTACACAGGGTTACTTAGTCTTTCAAGTAGGGCAGGCTATAAAAGCATGACAGCATCCAAGCCAGTGTGCTTGGAAACAGTAACACAATTACAGGGTCATACCAGTGCTGGCTTTGGTGCCAGGCTGTTTATTTATAGCTTAGAATCCACATTCTTAAACAGTGAAAGAGAAGAATAAAGAACTCCACTGGTACAGTTTCTGTTGTTGCAGCTTTAACTATAGAATACTTTCCTCAAAAATGATACTAGGCTGCACAGCTTCAGAAGAAAGGTTATAAGTAAGAGGTTTTATGGAATCAAATCCATGCGTTAACCTTCCTTTCCCACTGCCCTTCAAGTCTTTTTATTAGGAGGCCTGATCATCATACTAGTGACTTGTCTTAGTGCGAGTTTTCCATGTGGAGGAACTCATTTCCACACCTTTATTTCATATGTATTTCCATATCACATACAGAGTTGTCAGACTGCCTCCCTGCTGCCATTTGTCACACAGTAACAAAAAGCGATGGAATATTGGTGGGAAGGTTCAGCCTCTATTGTCGTACCATAAACATACATCCCTGATGCTGCAGGCCAACGTTATCATATAGGAGGAATTGCTTTCAGAACAGCCCTCACATATAAATGGTGAAAGCTTTATAGCAGAGGAAATGTATTCCCTGAATATTTCTATGAAGCTCAGATGTCTGGAATACCTTTCCCCAACTTGGGCATTAAAGAGAACAAAATAGAAGTAATAAAGAGTCAAATTAGCTGAATTCTGCATCCTCTAGGGAGCTCACATCAACCCTATTCAGTACACCTGACCCAAAAAGATCTCATGAACTGAGATCAACATATATTTACTAAAAGTTTAACAAAAAGCAACGAAGTAGTGAATGAAGTTCTTGCTTGCATTAGTTAGTTGTGTGAGACATTGCTGGGTCCCTTAAATCTGCAGCCATGTAATGGGAAGAACTCATGTTTCTTGGGAAATTGGTTGGACCCCTCAACTGTGTTCTGATGGGTGTAAACATAAAGATTAGAAGTGTAAATGATTCAGATATGCAAAAGACTATGAAGTGAAACCAAACCCACTCATGCAGGAAGTACTGAGCATAGTGCAAAATGAATCATAACATGGCAAGAGTAGGTGGAAAGAGAGAGGACTGGGTGCAGTGGGTTGGTAAGAATATGCTGTCACAGAAATCAAATGGGAAAAGAAAACTACAAACAAAACAAGAACAAAACCATCCCTCTGCCTTCAACAGCTGGCCAAGGTACTAGATAGCCAAGCGACAAAAGAGCAGACTAATCACAGTCTGCACTGTGCAAGGCCACACATTCTATAAGCGATGTATGCTCTCTCTGTTTGATTCTTCCTAGGTCTTTACGTAAGTGACATCCTATACCATATTACAGCTATAAGGTTAAAGATTGGGCAGGTGTACACTAATCCTATTCAAGCTTTCATGATTTTTCACTGTACCTTTTTGGTTTTATTTATTTTTACACTTTTTCTGCTTTACCAGTAGCTCTCTCCAGAAGTCTCCATTTGTCCACAAATCACACTTGTCATCTGCCATGCCTAAAGCCACGTGGTAACAGAATAAAGTCCACCAAATCTTCCCCTTCCGTATTCTCAATAGCTTCCCACTATTTAAATCTTTTGCTACAACTCTAACACTTTCACCACTTTCACCTACTTCATACTGGAACTTCAGCTATAGATCTGAAACACTTAAATGCCAACATGAGATCTTACATCTGATTCTGAGTTCCACATGAAAAGTGAAAAGCCTGTTTGGGATGCAGCCCATGTACTAGAAGGGGACACCGCGCCATTTTGAGTTTTACAGGCTATCGCTATATTCAACTATATGCTGATTAAATGCACTTTAAATTGAGGTCAAATCACCATCCAGCAGATCAAGACATCACAGTTAACATAAAATATTTCTCATAGATACCATGATGTGCAGATTCAATAATGTCATTGAACTCCAGAAACTGCTGTTGCCTTTCCATGCGTACTTTGTCTATTTAAGTATTCTGTACTATTTCTATTGCCTACTTCATTACAGCTCAATATATATTTTGCCTTAAAAGAATAAACATTATGTAAATGGACGTGACTTTTTAATATACACTCTCCTTTTTTTGCTCCTGGGGGATTCAAACTACAGGTGATAATGGCGGATCCAACAGTGAACGTTAACCAAACCCTGATAACTCTCTCTGAGGATTGGAGCACCTGCTAAACAATCGTTGGATACCATCCAAGGCAAATCTGCTTCAGAGCTGGAACTTCTGGGTCAAAAATAAATAATAGATTAACCAGGAAGGGATTTGGATATCATAGCCCAGCAGACCAATAAAGGCAACTGGAAGTTTTAAAAGGAAGCATCTCTCAAGAGCTATTTTAGATTTCCCCTCATTTCTTCCTGTTTAAGTATCACAGATACTGAAAGAGGGAACAAAAAGATCCTGCCTCAGTTCCAGTAAATACTTCAGACAGAGAAAACAAAGCAGGAAACTTGGATTTTATTTTATTTTATTATTTTTTCTAATTTGGGTATATCCAATTAAGTGAAAAGAAATAATATCAAAGGCCTCTGCTTGTCCTTAAATACATCCATTTTCAGATATCACTGTAGGAAAAAAAAAACCAAAACACTAAAAATCTCATTTCTCAGAGATGAAGCCTTGTTCCTCGGTGATATTAATTACACAATTGATAAAAAAAACAAAAACCATCAAAGCCAAAGACTTCTAACCTCAGAAGTTGTGCTCACAGAGCAAACACAGCAACGCAAAAACAGAGGGCAACTCCTCAATTATTTACACATTTTTAAAATACGTCATAAAACTTCAATATACTCAGTCTTCATGCTAAGATAGTCCACTAAGGCAATTGTAAAACAAGAATGCCTTACCTCTTGATTTACCTCTACCACTACTAGAGAATCTACTACAACTCTAACTATTTCCTCCCCCTTCAGGCTCAGCTTTAAACACACTTCATCTGTGAACTGACTGTGATTGTGAACTCTCCAGGTGCAGAAGCATCCTGATGGTAGCAGTGCAGCCCCATGTTCTCCAGGAAAGAGGTGGCATTGTTAATGATTACAGAGTGCTCACACCTGAGTCTTGAATAGCTTCCTTGGTGGAAATGGGATTAGAGAAGTAATTGCTTATTTGGATTTTCAGGCGCTGTAGAGGAATCGCATACTTTTGAGCAGTGAACTTACAGTCTGATGCTACTGCGGGTTCCTAATGAGTTAATGTTCCCATTACAGTATTGAGTTAGGAGAATGACAATTATATTCTAAATATCGTTTAAAAAGCATTTTTCTTTAAAAACCTAGATGGTTGGGGAAGCTGCTTAGGATTTCACCAGGAAAGCTGAGTGTGAATATTTGATTATGTATCCTTTTAAAACAAATCCACTGGTATGTCTCCTTAAGTTTTGGAACTTCTTTGTCTTGTCTGGTTTCCTGGTACTTGTTCCTGCAGGTCTTGCTATGTGAGCATGCCTGTGACTAGCTGTGACATGGCATCTATTCTTTCAAATTAATCTTATTTTAAAACACTTCTCTTATTTAAAATCTATCTAGACTTCCTTCTTTCAGGGCTTTAGTACCTAGTTCTCTTCTCATTTGCTTCTGTGGAACAGATTAATACCAGGTCTTGGAAGTACAGGAATTACCCCTAAGGAAAAACATTTTATTCAGAATTGCTGAGTAGTGAAAACTTGGATTAAGAAGACAACGGGTGAACGCACCTTTAGATTTGCATCACAGAGTGGCAATCCAAATAAAGGAAATGACTGTTGTCTTGTACGCTCTTATGAGTAACCTGTATGAGATTTCAGTTCCTATATTGAGATAGAGAAAATCTTGTGCATTTCTAAGCACCTTTTGGAGCATAATTACCAATTGCAAATAAGCACATCTTAGTTCTAAGCCAGAGTTTGTAGACAAACTGTTTGTAGACAGACTGGGAGTGTTCAGCAGCAGAATCTCCCTTTATGGTGTGACTGAGTTGTATATACAGGTACATAACTACTTTCTGGTATTTCACACACACACACCCCTTTTTTTCCCCCTCCTTACCTAATCAACAGGTTTCTTATGATTTGACCGCATTTCTTCTTTTTTGTTCAGGACAGGAGTCTCTTGCTTCAACACAAGAAGCAAAAATCACATCATTCCATTCACACTGCTGTTGGTTTGAGTTTTTAACCTTTCTCAACATTTATGATTTTTCAGCTCTGAGTTAAACAAGTGAGGTGCCATCTTAGGTGGCTCTGGCACCATGAAATCGTGTCCCCTGCAGGTATACCAATGAGTTTCTGGCTGATGTAACTCAGATGAGCCACACTGGCTGTGCTCGGAGGTGCCCCTCACCCTCAGCAAACGGGCTTAAGGCTCAGCAGTAATTCAAGAAACACGATATGTGGCTCACGCTGCCTTTCTTCAGCTGTGGTGAGTGACTTGGTTACCGCTCTGCAGCACTGGCCTTCAGCACTGAGAAATCAGGTTGGTGCCGAGAGTTGTAGCTATTTTTCAGCAGTTAACTGGCCTGGACATCTACTCTGCCAGAGGCAGAACCCAGAGGATGCTGCACAGCCTACGCTCCCTGCTCGGTGCTGCTTTCAGGTGGCAGACAATGAGTAAACCTCCTTTTACGAATGGCAAGGTACTACGTCAGCAGGCTTACGTTCCTCCGCGCGTATTTCCCCCTTTGGGGCTTTCTTAGTGTCCGTCGGAGCGCTCCGACACCCGCCGCCCCGCACCTGCCCCGCGCAGCGCTGAGGCCGCGGGCCCGCGGCACGATCCGCCCCCCAGCGGCCGCTCGCTGCCTCCCCTTCCCGCCCCGCCCCGGCTGTCCCGCGCGGCCGTCACAGCGTCAGCGGGAATTTCCAGTCAGGAAGTGCGGCGGGCCGGGGGCAGGGGCGGAGCGGAGCGGAGGGAAGGGAAGGCAGGCGGCGGCCGCGCGGGCCGGGGTGCCGCTCGGCTGCCCTCGCCAGCGGGCCGGCGGCGGGGCCGCAGGAGGGAAGAACGGGGGAAAGTCCGCGCGGAGCCGGGGCTCGGGCGGCGTCACGCCGCTGATATGGCGCGGCGCTGAGGGGTGCGCGGCCGGGACACGGAGGCGACCACGGCGACGACGACGGCGCGGCTGCCCCAGCCCCAGCCCCGCGCTGAGCCAGGTGAGCCCGCCGCTCTGCTCCTGCCCAGCCGTCCCGCGGCGCCCCTTTGCCCCCGCTGGCCGCGCTCCCCGCGTCGGGCCGGGGCCGGGAGCTGGACGGGAACTCTCGGGCCGGGCCCTGGAGTTGCGGGGAGCGGCTGCCGGAGCCGTTCGGGCGGCCGAGGGGGAAAGCGGACCCCGGCGGCGGGCCGGGCCGGGCCGGGGCGCTCCCCGCTTCCTGGTGTCGAGTGTGCGCCAAGGGCGGCCGCCGCCCCGCCGGCATTTCTGTTCTCGTTGTTTATATTTCTAGTGCGGGTTTGAAAGGTCGCGCTGCGAGCGTGCGCCTCGCGGCTGTTCGGCGAGTTTCCCGGCGCGGTGCGGGAGGCTCGTGGCTGTTTGTGACGGTGCGCGGCTGAGAAGGCTGCGGAGCCGAGGAGGAGCCCCACGCGGCGCTGCGTGGCGGTGCCGGCCGTGGGGACGCGCAGCCCTGGGGCTGTCGGTGCGAGGGGCCGCTCCCTGCCCGGCTGCGGCACGTCTGGGCGCGCTGTGTGCCCAGCGGCGGAGGGGTCCGGAGCGTCGTACGGTGTGGAAAGGACGGCGACAGGACGCTTTGGAAGGGAGCGGGAGTGTTCGTCTGCTCCTCGGCACCGATATTGGGACCCGCTGATGCTCTGCGCTCCCATGGTAACTTGGGGTAGAGCAGCGCTGGTGGCTGGTTTTGCTCTCACCCAAACGAGCGCTGTTTGTGACCCGTAGCTCAGGTGAGCTGATGTTATGTGGCCATTATCGTAATGCGGCGCACGGCGGTAATTTCATTCAAATCAGTGCATTAGCGGTGCCTGTAAGCGCTTTCTGAACGAGGCTGGGAGGCAGAGACTTTGGTACTGTGCTTCACCTTCCTGCTTAAAAACGTTCTGAGTCTTTGCTAAAGGGTAGTGCTTTATAAAGTAGTACAGACTCGAAACAACTGCTTTAAAGCACCTACAGTCTTTGCCACGTGTAGTTCCCTTCTTCAGATGTCCTCTTCTAATTTATTCTTTTAACTCACAGTACTTAGTGGAACTTCCCCTCACTCGGTGCTTTGCCTTTCGAGGCTGGATGTGCCGTGCAGTGCCACCACTGTTGGGCTGACAGAACAGGTTGCAAATACGACTCTTAGTTCCTATTTACATCTAGAGTTTGTGCTGCGAAGTATTGGCTTTTGCAATAATGTTTTGGTTAAAGCAGCTTTGTTATTTCCTGGCTGTCTGTTCTAGGAAAGCATTAACCAAGATGTCATTTGGAGACGTCATCCTGTCTGCAGTGTTTTGTAACCTGCAGAAATGACTGCAGTTTAATTGAGAAAATGAAAGAGGGAGAAAGCAGCCTGTAACTATCCGGAGGTTCTCTGTTCTGTAAACTTTTGTGGCTCGATAATTTGACCAACGTGATCCCCTCAAGTGTTACTGTCAGGGTTGACTGTAGTGTTTTCAGGAGATTGCAGCAGAGATTTCGAAGAAGCTTAGTGCTGCAAAACATGAAAGACCTGTTAAAATGATTTAATCAGGAATATTAAGGAGGAGGACACTGCCTTCTTTCTGTTCTTTGCCCCCATCTTCCCTCTTTTTTTATTCCAATGGAGAAATATTGATTGACAGCAGTCACCACGAAATGAAATTGTCTTGTGAGTAATGAAAATAATTTGAAGAGAGTTAAGGGTTTAAAAATGAGAATGGCTTTGTTTCATTTCATGTCATGGTGTGTATTGTGTGTCGTTTAAAAATTGCGATGTAGTGAACTTCATTCTCATGGACACTTAGCTCAGTCAGTGTCTTTGTGATGGCTTTGAAAAGTTTGCTGATGAAGAAAATGTGCTGGGAGAGGAAAAAGGCGTCTTTGGACAGGGTAGGAGTGTGAAAGGTGGAGCAGTGCTTCGTTGAGATGCACATTGTAACATTTTCTGCTTCATTCATTGCAAAGCAGCAGTATTTGGGCACTTGCACATAAATAAAGCTGACTCAAACTTGTTTATTAATAGATATATTTTTTAATTTTCATGACAATTTCCTTCTCTTTGTCATTCCCTTTCCCCCAAACCTTCCTATCCCTTCCTTGATGAATATGTGCGGGGCCCAAAGCCAAGAGCAGTTTGGAATTCATTTTATCATGCTTCTCATCACACATGGCTCTGGAAGGACAGGAACCAAGTTGGAAGGCCCAGAAGTCTTTACCATCAAGGATCCCCTGTGCTGCCCCGAAAGCTCAAGATTCCCTTAGTAGTTATGTGTGTGCATAGTGAATGTCTTGAAGCTGCAAACATATGGTGAAAAGCAGTATTATCATTTTTACTAACGTAGAATGAGACTTAAGGTGCAGCTGTTAGTCAGAAAGTCCTGCAGTCTTGTTTAAGATACTCTGTTCAATTATTCTGTGTTTACATCGATCATGTGAGAACTCACCCACTGAAATCTTCCAGCTTTGAGTGCTGTAAATGTGTGCCAGCTTTTTCGTAAGACAAACACATCTGAATTCAGAAAATTGTTACTATTTCCTTAAGTAAACAGAAGTCTAAAGTCAGTTTAATTTTTATTTATTTCCTAACGTATTGATTGCTTCTTGTTGGGTCTCAGACACGTAATAACAGATAAGAAAAAGAGAAAGTTTCAGGCTAAATGATGGAAAAGAAACTCTGGTCTTGGTCACTTTCAGCTGACACAGGGTTTTTAGAAATGGAAGCTGTAATTTGATGTCCAGTAAATGAACTGTGAACTTTGCATGAAGCTCTGCATCAGTAATGTCATAATTACAGTCATCATTAATTGTGCCCTTAGGTCAGCTAGACCCAGTGTTTGCATCCAGTTTTGAGCATAGGAAGAATTCGGTGAATTCTGCTGGCAGACTGGGCAATAAGGTTTCACAGAATCACAGAATGACTCGGGTTGGAAGGGACCTCAAGGATCATGTAGTTCCAACCCCCCTGCCTGGCAGGGCCACCAAACATACACATTTACTAGATCAGGTTGCCCAGGGCCACGTCCAACCTGGTCTTGAACACCTCCAAGGACGGGGCATCCACAACCTCCCTGGGCAGCCTGTTCAGGGCCTAACCACTCTCATAGTGAAGAAGAGAAGGTTTGAAGAGATGTTCCAGATGGTTCTGGAGATGGAAGCCTTTGCTGGGGATTTTGATGGAGCTGGCAGACAGTGTGTGAAGAGGAAGTTGCTGTTGCTACTGTGTGCATTTCTTTTTTTCCCCTTTCAGCTCTGGTGTTCTTAAAAGCAGTGTCACAGTTATGTTTTTCTTCATTTAAAACACAAAACTAGCTAAGCTAGAATTCAGTCCATAGAGCAGACTGCACTTGTATCAGACATCAAAAGCTAAGTAGGTCTGAGCTGTGTGTGTTTGTGTTGTTTTGTTTTGAAACTGTGCATACTTGTGGATGGATTGTAACACACATGAAATCATCAAAGCGAGTGGTTTTTGTTTTAAGTTGCATTCGTTTAGTCTAAATGCTCTTTGTTACGTTAGAGTCTACTGGAGAAAAATTAATTCTGAAGGAGTTTTATTATTTCTTTGTAAAACACGGAGAGGAAAATAAAAGCCGTAGTAACCACTGTGCAGCTGTAGCTTTAAGCTGTGGGATGAGGAAGATTGGGACAGCTCTGTGTTAGGGCTCTTGGCATAACTGCATTGATGCTGTTCTCAGTTCGACCTGCGTTGTTCTGCCGACCATGTCACTTCTTTAGCCAGCCATTTCTGCCAAGGTGTATTTTCAGAGGCTGTTGATAATCCAAGGGATACCGAGGATTCATTGGCTCTCTGCTGTACTTGCAGTGGTCACTGCCCTTGCTGCTCTCTGAGCCCACCTTTGCAGCTGTGCTCTTTAAATGTAGGCAGTCCTTCAGTAGTTTAGAACCTGTGTGAAAGCAGCTGCTGCTATGGCAAGTCTTACATGAACTGGACCTCTGAGTTTCTTTGTTGTTTAGCTTCTCAGCAGCACTGTTCTTTCTCTCCTCAAAAAAGGAAAAGGTTTGTTCTTTAGTGCTGATGATTCATTTCACTTAAGGCTTCTGAAGTCTGTGCTCTTTGAGTTAGTGTTTGACTTTGAACAATTTTATACGAACTAGGGCTATCCCTAAAGAACATTCAGTGATTCTTCTTAATCTTCAGCAAAAAGTAACAGCATTTTAACACAATTTTTAGGTTGTTTCAAGTAAAGTTACCACCTTGTGGCTAAAATACAGTGCAGTTGCTGGAGTTGTTTTGCTGTGTTAAACCTCAGTATTTTTACATACACTTAGCATTAAGTGTATGTGATAAGCACACTGATACATTTGAATACCATTTATTACTTTGATTTAAATTGCTTTGAATGTGTTTTAATAAAAACATTTTAATTTTATTCTACTGTTGTCCAGGAAAAACAGTTTGTGATTAGGGCATTTCATTTCCTCTTGTCGTGTTGGTTTGCTGCTTTGACATCAGGTAAAGGATTAAAACAGGCAAAGAACTTGGTCGTAACGATACTTAGTAACTGGACTACATGAACAGCTGTTTTATTATCTGCCAAATAAGTTTCCTTATGCTGTAATTTTTCCTTTTAACGTGATGATTATGTGGGTTAATAATTCTGACTCCATTTCCTCCAGGTAATTCTACACTAAAAATTTCAGATTCAAAGCATCGCCCTCTTCTGAAATCTTTAATCTTTTTGATCACTTTCATTTCCCAAGTGGTTTGTAGTTTTAATGCTGTTGCCCAATGGTACATCTTTAAAATTGTAAAATATTTTCTATGTCAGCATTTTTTTTTAATTAAAAAAAAAAAAATAAACAGCACCAACTCCCTGCCCCATCCAACAGGAAATAATAAGCAAACCCTGTTAATAACAAGAGGAGGTGATTTGTGTTGGTGTGCTAGAAAAACAAACAGACAAGTTGTGTCATCCTGGGTTATGTAGCGTTACTGCAGCTTCAGAAGCCTCCACACAACTCTTTTCTTACTGCTGAGTGCTTCTACTGAAAACTTTTTTTATAGGTAATCATGCTGTGTGTTACCTTAAGGAAATAGAAGCACAGTTTACTCACAGTTTTACTGCAGAAGTTGAACATTGAGGTTTAGATTGAGAGTACGGTTTACTTGTCGACTTAAGCAAGCTAGCAATCGCTTTCATGCTTTTTAACATACTTTTCTGTTTGTGTTTGATGTCTGTATCATAATGTGAGTAAAAATGTACATGACATTCTCAATTTTTTTTGTTTCTGTTTACTTTGTATGTTTCAGAATGCTAAAGCTGTTAATCAGCTCCTATTTTGAATAACCCCAGGGACTGCTTTCTGTAGCACATTTTTAATCTCTTTGGAAAGCCTTTATGTATGTCTATAGCTCACATTTATTCTGGTTTTCCTCATTGGGCCTCAGGACAATATTAATCTAAATGATAAATATTTTGTCCACTCTAAACCTTTGTTCAGGGACTTCAGAAACAGTGTTACTTATTAAAATGATTGCAAACAAAATGAATAATTGAGAGCAATGGAAATAAAATAACCATTGGTAAAACCTTTTCTGTGTTAAGATTTTGCTTTCCTAGTACTTGGGAGGGAGGTATCTCCTTTCTTTTCTCTCCCTTTCCCTGCTCCCTCCTGCTCTTCCCCTGGAACAGTTTCTGCAGCAGCTCCATTTATGCACAGGTTTGGATGCTGGTAGTTAGCAGCTGTTGGAGCCTAGTTGTATAGACCTGCTTTAAGCAGGTTTGGACAATGTGTTCCAAATGCCAGCAAATGCTTGGAGCCCTGCCTGTACAGTAGTCCATGTTATATTGCTTTTAACAAAAATTGGGTTCATTTTTATTAAGAAAAACATCTTTTATTAAGCTCTAAAAAAGTGGTTAGATGGGCTTAAAAGAAACAAAGCTTGTCCATTTAGTATCTATTTAACTGTTGTAGGTTCATGACTCAATTTGCATCTTGAAGCTTCAGAAGATATAAACCTGCTGTTCTATGAAGAGGTAGATAACAGCAGTTCTCTAACTTCCTTCCCCTTCCCCCCATGCTTTTCTAAGAATATATTTTGCCCCGAATGCTTTTGCCTTTGAGCTGTGCAAATTGTATTATGGGGAAAAAAGCTGGGTTTCATTTCTGGAATTGCTGGTCTAAAAGAGTTTTCCATATACGGATTGTTAGAAAAATGAGCAAGGATGAATAGTTGCTCCTAAAAGAGGTAAATAGAGAAGTAAACAATACAAGGTGAAACACTGTAAGGACTGAACAGTAAAACAGTTATTGTTTCTAACTCAGTGTATCATGGCTGCTAGAGAATTTCAGAGATGCCTCTAGTAAAGATTTCTCTGCAGAGTCTGCTGTGTTGCATAGCTCAAATGCAGGGCCCATAGGGTTAGATGTATATACAAAATAAAATACAGAATGAGTCTTTGTCTCTGTTTCATCCTTAATCCTATTTTTAATAAGCAAAATAGGCCGGCTTAGGAGCATAACCACAGCAAATTGCCATTGTGTCTGATTGAAGAAACTTATTTTTAACAGTTAAATTACAATGATAGACAAATTAAAGAGAAGACCCTGGCAGACAAAAAAATGCAGGAAGACGTGTGCTTTCAGTATGTCAGGTCACTTGTAGTGTAGTAGTTGTGTTTCTCTTGTCTTGAGGCCACCTTTGCTTTTTGAATCCCAGCCCTAAAAGGTTAGAAGGGGTGTTTTTCAAAATGAAAACTTTAAACTGTCAGGCTAACTCCACTTCAAGATTGTAATGATCTTTGAGTAATAAAGATCATCACCCACTGACATACATGCCTCCATTTTGCCTTTACAGGATGTCTTTATTTCTATCCCGTTAAGCTGATCTGTGCTATAAACAAACCATTTTCCAAAAAATATTAACCTATCTGGAGCTCAGTCTTTACAGTGAACTCATAAAAAGTAATGGATGTGTTTTAGGAAGGTGAGTTGATGCTTTATATTTTAAAACAGCAGCAGGCAGACACCCTATCATTTCTATTCATTTTCAGAGGACATAATGGAAGTTATGTCACAATAACTTTAAGAGATTTAAGAAATTTAAGGGATGAGTGGCTATTGAGTCTCTGCTGTGCGTCACTCTCATTTATGATGAGGAAAGTCTTTGTGGGATGGGGAAGTTGGTAAAACACTCGATCACTTGTCACTGCAGACCAATAAAACAAAAAACCAGAACAGCAAATCCTCAACATATTCACAGATGAGAAGTAGAGACATGCTCACTATGACTCTTTGAAGGTCTGGGAGAGGAAGCGTATACAGTGTTTTTTATCTGGTCCTGTGTGAGAAGTTATCATCATCTGTTAGTTTACCAGTGCACTTCAAATCTTAACTATTCAGATTTGGGGGATTGAAGCTCACGTTTCTTTTGGGGCTTAGGGGGATGTTGCAACTGCATAGATTGCTCTGAAAGTAATGCCTCCTGTTTATTTCCATGGAAACTACAACAGATACAAAGAGCACAATAACGTTAGTTGATATAGCAAATTCTTAGCTACAAATAACTATTTTTCATCATCATTATTACCATTATCTATTCATTTTTGCAGCAATGAACAAGAGCCTTCATGCTGTGCTCATAAAATCTGTGCCAGCCCAGGTGACCCACTGTCACCACTGCTGAACCACTCTACCTATCAAGTCCCTGTACTCACATCCACTGTTTCATCTCCATATCCTTGCAACCAGCGTCGAGTGTCATTGGGTGCAATTTTTTCTGCATAGTGGAATTTATTTCCACTTTGCTTCATACTGCCGTCTTGTGGAACTGCCCCTCTGTTGCCATCTGTTTCATGATAGTGAAATGCAATGGAATCTTGGTGGGAAGGTTCAGCCTCTGCTGCCATATCACCAACACCTGCCTCTGACATCCCAGGGCAACATAGTGACATAGGAGGCATTACTTTTGGAGCAGACCTCTTATTTAGGGTAGTATGCAAATGATTTTGTTTCCTGTTTGCAGGAATAAGAAGCCATTCTAATCTGTTAGTACTGGTACTATTCAGGTTTTTACCTGAGCCAGTGTTAGGAGAACAAAGATGGATGGAGTCTGAAGGCTTGATTTATGTATTTTTTTAATAGCATGCATCTGCTGTGTGAGGAGTATTCTTAAATAACTGGGTGTTAGTGTCAGGATTAAAGTTTGGTTTCTAGTAGTTCCATTGGGTTATGATTGTCTCTGCAGCTGTCTTCCTGAATGATAATCTTCCTAAATAAATATATGGAGCTTTTATATAAACACAATAAATGAATTCTGCTCTCTTCCATCAGTGGTTGCTTGTACCAGGTGTTATTCGGGTATTAATGAGGAGGAGACAGGCAAACTATCTGCTATTATATTCTGTTGGTTGGTAAGGCTGGTGCAATTCAGTCAGGTTCCATATATGTGTATGAATCCATGAGGGTAAACAAAGCTACTCGTGGTAGGTGCTCATCTTTTTATGCATGCTGGGAAAGTGCATAGAGATTCATGCAGTGTGGAAGAAGGGCATTTAAAAGATAAACAACTAAGTGTTAGGATCTGTCTTTAATGGTAGAGTCTCATTTTGTGCATACGTTTGTGGGTTATTCTCTGTCATGTAATTAATGTTTCCTGGATTTGCCATGGTCTTCTTAGAAGAAGAGGAAGCTTTGAGATTTGATAACAAGAAAAAAATGCCAAGCAAAAATGCTATTCTGGAGGCTGTACTCCTGGAACAGTTTTGTCCTTTGTTTGCCTTTGAACAAGGACAAAGCTTATAATAAAACACAGAGTGTTCTCAGCCATTTAGAGGGTTCATTTTAAATTGCTGGGTTAATTTTTGTCCAGGCCCTGAAAGGGCACTCGAGTGTCAATTTGTATACACAAAGCCGAATGTTTGTACATCTAAGTCATCCTGTATTTATAATAAACTGGCTTAGCACTCACACTACAGAGAATGTCTTTAACCTTTCCCCCAAGCACTGCAGCTTAAGTAAGAGGTACCTGTGCTGTTGGTGCTTGAAAGGTTGTTCTTAGTGTCTGGTTGCAAACATTTTAATACAGACCTGCAGTGTCTGAGCAGTGTGTAGGTAGTAACTTTGCTTCTGAATGGATTGTTCATCATTAGTGACTTCTCTTTTGCTCTGGGGATGTTGTTGTTCCTTGGATCTGCCAAAAAAAAACCCCAAACAAAACAAAAACCCAACCAGAAATAGCAGTTCTGGTAAGGTGGATTTGAAGTATTGATGCTAGTAGGCATTTATTTCTGAGTTAACTTTGGTCCCAGAGGTTGTTCAGTTAATAGTTTTCAGAAGTACTGCTTCTCTAATATTTTTCAACTACAAAATCACTGGTTTGCAAACCATTTCCCACAGAGTTCTGCTGGAGTGAGAGCGATGCAGTCAAAGAAAGCAGAGTATGGCAAAGGTGGTGGAAAATTGTGTTAAGTTTATCCTGATGGGCTTACGGATAAAGGTGTGAGATGTTCTGTTTGAAAAGGTTGTGGAAAAGTCTGCAGTTAGCAAACCGGACAGTTGGGATTGATTGTAGTTCCTCAGAATCTTTGTTACCGTTATTTGGGGATTTTAGGTCTTTCTAAACATAACTTTGCTTATGTGACGCACAAAATAGGAACTAATTAAATATGAGAGATGACACGGATGGCTGTGTGTTGTCACTGGAGCTCGTTAATGATCTGAGTCTGTCACAGTGAAACATGCAAAAATTCCAGCCATCTATTGGATATTTGCCTGATTTTTTCAGAGTGCATATAATGACTCAGATTTTCTTTACTTGTATACTAGTTCACTTCAAAACGTGATTCATGTTCACTGTGGTGGAAAACGAGTACCAGCAACACGTTCGTAACTATTTTTAGTTATTACCCGTATTCAGAATGTCTGTGTGTATGCAGACATGAGTCTTGAAATTGTCACTATTGTTATTTTCAGGTGTCCCCTTGGAGAGCCTCTTTTATTTAGCAGCCTCAACACAAATGGAATTGTAATTCTTTCAGTAATGTCTACATGAGAAGAAATAGCAGCTGCATTTTTAAAGCAGACCTAGAAAGTTCCAGGTTCCACTACTGGCTTGCCATTCCATGTCCTGGAAAGATAAGGCAGGCTAAACCAGCTTTGACATCAAGACCTCTGCAGAGGGTTATGTTTTTTGTGTAGCCAGAATTGTCACTGTCAGCACCATTGGTGTCTGGATGTCAAACATTTGTGGACCTTGGGAAATAAAGGTGCTTCAAAGGAGTCGATGTTTCACTCTTTTGTTTATTTTATTTAGAGAGAAAACATGGAATGTTCCTTCTTGGAGATTCTTATCTTTCATTTAGTAGTCCTTCACGAGAAAGATGTTAGGATTCATTCATTAACGATCTTGAAGACTTTAATTGTATAAAAATGCAGAGTGCTTCCTTTGCTGTACTATGATAATGATTTTGCTTACTCAAGCAGAATAGTCAGGCTAAAGACAGGTACAAATTAAGTCCTAATTTTAATGAATTTGTGATAAATTTTGACTTCAGGACTTTGACTGGAGTCTTGAGGTGCTTGGGAGCAAGCAATGGAAGATCCTAGCTGTAACTGATCCTGTCCTTAGCCCATGCAGTGCAAATACTGGGGAATTTGGGGAGTGTTTTAGAAGTTATTAATGTGCTGTAAGTAAATTAAGCTTTTTAGCTTTCAGTATTAATCTGTATTTCAAAAAAAAAAAAAAGTTCTTATTCTTTATTTCAGGACTTAAAATGGCAGGAGAGGATCCATATATCATGGGAGTGTCAGATCCCCAAGTGAGTGGCTTTGTGTATTTTCACTCTTTTCTTTACTAGGTATTTGTGTTGGTTACCTCTTATACTGTCCTGCCATTTCCTAGCCTTAAGAACATGGAAATGTAAAAGCAATACAGCTATTTTCTAAGCCAGTCTTTACATGACCAGTAAAGTACCTTACCACTGGTGGAATGGCTAAAGTATAAAGGAGGAACAGTATAAAGTATAAAGGCCTGTTTGAAGAAACAGTTGATAACCATCTCGTTTTTATGGCCTGTTTGCCTGTGATATTTGCTCTGAAGTTCCTCCTGTGGCAGGCATTAGACTTGACCTGAAAATAATGCCACCTATGCACTGAAGCATTGTATCATTTCAGTTGAAATTTGTCTTGATATTGATGACTAGAATGTTCTTTAACTCACAGATCAGTAGATCTTGGCTTTTCCACAGCTCTTCCACATCTCATCATTTCATGCTTCATTTTAACTGTGAGAATAATGCTTGAGTGAAAGGTTGGAGTGAAGAACAGGCCATTTCTACTCACCTTCATTTCCACTTTAGAAGATTTATACTTGACAATAATTACAGTGGGTTAAGACATGTCGATATTCAAAACAAAAACTGTAATTTCACCTAGGCATTATGTTTCCTTGCTTTAGAATTTGTAGATTTATTTGAATAAGGAATGTAGTCTGGTGGGGTTTAATTGCAGAATTCGAAATTAAAACTTAAGTGGATCTCAGCGGGTCTTTGAGCAAGTCATGTAGGGTCAGATATCCAGAATTTGGCATCTCGTCTCTTTTGAGCAAACAACTGACAACTGTTAGTCTGTAAACAAAATGCAGGCTTAGGAACTGTGCTGAGCTCAGTGCAGACATGTCACACTGGTAAAAGTTTCACTGCTATCAGCTTTGCTGGCATTGCTGTTAACAGCAAAAATAAACCAAGATATAAAATGTCAACCTATTGAAATCTGAACGTAGAGAAATTTGTTTCTAAAAGTTGCTTTAGGAAACTGTATGTGTAGTAATGAAGAATGTGCTCTCTTTCAATGTAGATGTTTGCAATGGACCAGCTCATGGGAATGAATACAATATTTAATAATACAGGTTACATCACCTCAGACTTACCACTACGAACAGGTAGGAACTGTTGCTGTTTGATTGTATTATTTTCATGCTGTTTCTCCTGGCTTCTTTTGTTTGTTGTTGTAATTTATTTTTGTTTCTCTGTATGTGTGAAGTTCTTTTCAGAGGCTGCTTTGTTTACATTATTCTTAAGATGTACATTGGTTTGACTTCATATTACGCTTTCAAGCATCACGTACCTTTATGAAAGTTTCATCTAATTTTCATTTGACTTGTACAGAAACAAAACTTTCAGTCAGTTAATTGCTTTGACCAAAGAGCTTTGAGTGACCTGTTTTTATAATTATTATTCTAAATTTGCATAATTGGTGACCTCTAATGTTTGTATTGCCAGTTTGCGGGGTACAGCATGTATGTTTTTTTCTCCTTCATCTTAAATAGTTATAATAATTCTTAAGGTGCTTGTTTTTCACTAACAAAATGTAGAGTATATGCAACTTCCTGTATCATTCAATTGTGTTTTTCCTTCTTGGTGACTTCTGTGTTTCCTGTAATGAAGCAGTTTGGTATTAAAAGTACCTGATGACTTCCTGAATTTTTACACTGCTTTGAAATCTCAGTGTCAGATTTTGCAACCAAATACTGAAAATAAACGAACAGTGTACTACAAAAGTCTAACAAGTGTTTCTTGCAGAATAGTTCCAGTTCAGCCAGTATCAGCTGCTTGGTCAATCTTGGTCTAGTTTTGGTATTGGATTTCTTTATAATTTTTAATTTAGAAAATAGCATTTCTCCAGCTTAATTTATTAAAATAGCTGATTTAAAAGGAGGAGGAGAATAAAAATCTGTTTAACCGTATGAGGTTTCTCTTGATTTGCTATCTTTAATATAGTTGCTAATGTCTTTTAACATAGCAACTTTGTCTTCTTAATTTGGTTTGATCAACTCTGTTGTATAAATACACAGGTAGCATCCTCTGATTGCTTTATTTTGTTGAAAAGGCAAACACATATTGTATGTTGTGTTTTATGTATATTTGAGAAACTTGATAGCAGTGAAGGTATAAAGGATAAAATGAAATAAGCAACTGGCCCTTTATTTTGTAGTTAAAATTCTACCTTAACATAATAATAAATGCAGAATTAAAAATAGACACTTACTCTTTCAGTGCTTTTTATGATTCAAACCATAGCTCAGTTTTCTTGACCGAGTAGTGGTGAGGTGGGATCAAGAAAAACACATGAAACAGATAATTTGTTTCAAGATAAATTGCACTGATGAGTAAAGCTCTTGACAAATGTGGATAAACGTCCAACAAATGAATGTTGCCATCATTTATTTGCTGTGCATTTTCAATAAGGCAGATAAAATTGTACAGTAAGATTCATTAGTGTAAGATTAATGGGCCTTCGCTGCTCTCCCAGAGGTTTTATGAGACAATTGACCTTATTGGAATTTTGATTTCCCTGTAATGGTATCCAATCTAAACCTTACCTCTTTGAGCTTAAAACCATTGCCCCTTGTCCTATCACAATCTACTTGAGTTAAAAGGAAGTGTCCTTTTTATAATCCCCTTTTAAGGTTATCACAAACATGAATTTCAGACTAGATTATTACTTAAGTGCCATCTAATCATGCATTTGTAAGTGAACAATGTCAGATATTATGTTGGCAGGCAGGTATTATGTATATATGGATTGCCATGTCATGCCAGTGTAGGTTAATCAACAAATAGCCGGGGAATCTGGGGACTTTCTGATGATGAATGTTCTGTCATCTATGTACAATAATAGAAAAATCTTTGAGATGTGAGGCAAGGATTTTCTCCATGCAGTTGTCAGTGTTCAGATCTTTCTACCCACTTTTTTCTCTGTCTCACATCAGTTTTAAATAAAAATTGTGGTTAGTGCTTGGTAATTTTGGCTCTAAAGCTGTAGTAGCTGGTTACATGGGTCAAGTTCTACATTTACAGTTAAATCTAGAAGGAGAAGTAGTTTGTGTGTGCCTTCTGTGAAAACAGTTATATTTACAACACCACCTGTAACAGTGCAAGCTGCAGGACTGAGCTGTATGTTTTAAAATACCTTCAACAGCAGGAGCAGCATGGCATGAAGTCAGCAGGTTCTTCTATCCTGGTGATTTTGGCTGACATACTTTTCTGTTTTTTAGTAGCTGGTATAATGTTGTGTTTTGGGTTTAGGTTGAAAATTTGCTGATAGTGCATCAATATTTTAGTTGTTGCTGAGCAGTGCTTACAGAGGTAAGGACTCTTTGGTTTCTCATGCTGCCCTGCCAGTGAGGAGGTTGGGGATACCCAGGGAGCTGGAAGGGAACAGAGCCAGGACGGCTGCCCCCAGCTAGATGTAAGGCCCCGTGCTGAAAAATAAAACTGAATGGCATTGGGTGGGCAGCCGCTGCTTGTGGACTGCCTGGGCATGGGTCAGCCAGTGGTGAGTTAATTGCATTGTGCTTTACTTGGGATTTTTATTCTTGATTTAGTTTTTGCCTTTTTTTTCCCCCCCCTTTCTTATTCAACTGACCTTATCTCAACCCATGAGGTTTTTTTTTGTTTTGTTTTGTTTTCTAATGCTCTCTCTCTTGTCACAAAGTTGGATTGAGCAATCATCTGTGTGGTGCTTAGCTGCCTGCTGGGTTAAGCCACAACATGAGGCATCCATAGCTTCTCTAGGTAGCCTATTGCAGTGCCTCACCACCCTCGTAGTGAAGGATTCCTTCCTAATATTTAATCTGAATCTAGTCTTTTTTACTTTAAAACTGTTAAACTCCCCAACGGAATTTCTCTCCTCATCTTTCCTGTAGTTCTCTAAGTTCTGGAAGGCTGCTAGAAGGTTTCCCTTCTATTCTCCAAGCTGAACAACCCCAACTCTCTCAGCCTATCTCCATAGGAGAGGTACTCCAGCCCATCTGCTCATCCCGGTGGCCCTCCTCTGGACTCAGTCCAGCTTGATCCAGAGTTTGAGCTTGTAGCAGCAATTTACCACTTCCAGAATTGACTCAGGAGCATTGGTATTAGGCTTAATAGCCAAGACCATGAGGCTGTGAATGGTTTCATCCATATCCACAGAGTTAAACAGCACAGTTACAGGGCATGCAGAGATATCATACCAGCATTGCAAGCCCACTGTTATTTGGATTGGCTTTGACGGGAAGAATGTAGCTAAGATGGGTGCTCCTTTGCAAAGCGCGTGTGCAGGATGAGGCCTGTCAAGAGGAAGAAGGAAGAAGTAGTGGGAGTATCAAGATGCAGGAGGGCCTCTGACTCAGAAGAAGAATGAAGAAATTTAGCAATTGAAGGAGATGTGGGGAAGTGCAACTGTGAGTCAGGCTGGAGGGGAGGTAGTGGGATGTAGGTTGGCCTGTGGCGAGTGAGGGGAGAAGACAGAAAAGGAAGCACTGAAGTATCAGAATGTGGCAGTGCACCAAACCCTCTCCTGGTTAGCGGAATGTGTGATGTCCATGGTCCTCCTGGTTGTGCAGCAGTGCCAGGCAAGTCATGAGGAGACTCTTGGCAATGCTTGGCAGCTGTGGGAGTTATTCCTATGTGGAGATGATCTCCATTACTTCATCCTGCTTCAGCCTTCCTGTGTTTAGTAACATTCCTTTTCCTGGCTGTGTGATGCCTAAAAAGGAGTTGGTTGTTATAAAAGAACTTGAAGAACACAACTTTAATTGGGCTGTTTCCAGCCTAGAACAAAGGTGCAAATGTTTGTCACAAATCTTATAGTTATTCATTCTGTTTGCAAGGTGTACACCTTCAGCTTTCATTTGTTTAGACCAGACATGCCTACTTAATAGAAATGAACTATTAGAAACATTCCTTTGCAAAACACTTTTGTATTTTTCTCTTCCTTAGGAAAGATTTGAGAGAAAGAGAGGAAGAGATGGAGGAGAGACCACATAACAAATGTTAGGCTGTCTGTCTAATGTGCTTCTGGAAAGTGTCTAGGGAATATTGGCTGTATGAGATGTGTTGCAAAGAATAATTCTTTTCATAGTTGATATATTAGCTATACTTGAAAGTTACCTTGAATATTGCTATTTTTATTTTTAAATAGAATTTTTGTTATAATTAAATGCCTTAGTATGCCTTCTCTGTCCACTTGCTCAGGTGTGCTCCATATGCTATACCAGAGTATTAACTTAGTGATAGGAAAAGAGGGAATATTTATTCATACAACTCAAAAACTAAAATGAGATCTTGCAAACCTTTGCTATACATGAATTGATATATGTTTGATTAATCTGTCTGCTGTCACTTATTAATGTCAGCAGATATAATTTGCTTTTAGACATTTACACTGCAACCTATTGTGTTCCTAGTATTGATATTTAATTTTATTTTTCTTGTGTTTGTGTGATTTTTATAAGTTTTTGTGTTTGGTTTTTTTCTGTCCCAAGAGGACACGAGTGCTGCTGTCCTAAACTTTTCATTCTCCTGCATGCAAGGTGAAACTATGCCAGTAGTACAAAGAATTCCCCTTAAGCTTTCCATTAGGCCAGTATTAGTGTAAATCCCCCTAGTAGGTGTATGAACTCCCTCGTGCTGACCTCTTGAACCTGGATCTGCTGTTTTCTAGTGGACTTATGTAACCACTCAGCTTTTGTATAAAAGACAACTATGTTTTTCTGGCTTAATGGTTGAGAGAGAGCAGTGGGATTTTGTGCAGGTTCCAACCCCAAGTATATGCTTTGAAAGTGAATTCGTAAGGGGAAAACAGTCGAAGAACTGCTTGGCAGGTCGTGACCTGGGTAGAGGCTTGGTTGAGAAATGAGTTACATTGTATTTAATGTGAATTATTTCTGCCAGTGCTCAGAAGATGCAAGGCCTCTGGATTGCTAAAGTATTACATGAAGTATAACATTTTAGATGCCTAAATAATGGGGAGGGTTGCAGGTCTATTCACAGATAAAAGTGCCAGTTAAATGTAAGTGCAGTATCGTACTTAAACCTAACTTTATTCAACTTGACTCCATGTTACACGCAAAAAAACAAAGCGAAAAATCACACTAAAACTAAATATTAATTAAAATTTCTAAAGTCTAAAATATTTTTTCATGCTTTCCAGTGTAAAATGATGTATATTTGTTCTGGAGGCACATGCTTTATATGACTTCTAAGATTTTGGCTGTAGCACTGTTTACTTTTTCACAGGAAGAGTGTTGGACTTGGGAAATAAATAACCTTTATATGTGAAATTGTTGTGACTGGCATTTGCAATGTAACTTTGATATGAAATAAATTCATTTGCTGGCTTTGACAGCAAAATAAAAATTATACCTATTAGCTTACTTAACAGATTTTTTCATTTAGAGAGAAAACTGTTCAGTTAAGAACATATCTTCAAACATGAAGGTGTGTTTTATTAAGGAAAAGCTGTAGCGAGGAACAAAGAAGGACACATGAAGTTGTGCTGCAAAACTATAAATAAGCATATTCTCCGCCATTTTTAGTTGTCAGTGAACGTGAGGCCTATTGTTAGATGGGAGCCAATACAGGTACATAGTTCTGTGCTTAAGCCAAGCGTTACCTGGTTGTATGGTACTTGCAGATGATGCAGATGTTCAGAGGCTGATCATACCTTCTTCTGGATGTTGACAAGGTGTGATATGCCCTATGTGTGCTTGCAGGCCCTGCCATGTAACTGCGTATTGTCTGTTCTGAATGTTCCATGTGTACCAGTGAACTTGCTGGATTCTTCAATATTAGTAACTTTAATGGGGTATAAGCAATGAATGATGCATAAATGTAACAGGACTATAGCTGGTGGTAAATTATGCGGGTGTTCACAGCAAGTGAAGTTGTTGTTTGGAGTCTGCTTTGATAACAACTGAATTCTTAGCATTGAAATCCTCTTCTTTGTTGGTAAAGAAACAGAAAAGAAATTCTGCCTTTGAGGTGATTCATTCTCAACTCTGGTAGATGTTTATGCTGGTGAATTTTGAATGAGGCTTATGGTTTTAAATTAGCGAGCATTTAGGGAATGATGCAAGGCTTAAGCTTGGTAAAGCTAATAGGTCTTGTCTGAAAAACAAGCAGAATTTATTAACTTAACTCCATGTATTGACAACATGGACAAATATGGATTTCATTATAGTCTGTATTTGTACTCAAACATGGTGTGTTCCATGTTTTAGAGATGCAGCAGAACAATATATTTTAAAAGTATATCTGAAATTATTAAAAGAATGAAAGTTGTTTAGGCTCCTCAGTTCCATTTTCTAAAGCAGATCTGACTGTTGAGACATGTTGAGACAGCTTGAATTCCTCCAATATTCCCACACCTCAGAGCTTCCCATTAGCTGTCTGAAAACTTTCAGGAGCACTTAGGCACTAGGAAGCCCTGGGGCCAAGGCTTGGTGAATACAGTCTTTAGAGCCCAAAGGGTTTAAACGCAACATTTAACCTTCACTTGGGAAGGCCAGCGTACTCATCAGTGGTAAGGAGAGAATCCTTTTCTTACTCACTTCTGAGTGTCTTAACTGGCTGATCTGAGTTGCCCCTTCATGCCCTTTGAGGTAAAATTAAGCTTTTGTAAATTACTAATTCCCTTCTTACTCCACTGATCTTAGTAAAGATTAGCAGTGGTTGACTTTCAGCTGATTAAATTATTCATTAAAATTTTATTTATGTTCTGAAGATGCCTAGCTGCTTTCAAAAATGTCAAGACATTGGAAGATATCGGTTTTTTCCCTGTAACTCGTGTTTCATAGCAATAGAAATATAATGTTGTGCTAACACTTTTCTCTTATGTTAGCAGATGGACCGTATCTTCAAATCATTGAACAGCCAAAACAGGTAACATTTGGAAAATCTTTGCAATACGTACGTCACTGTGTTCAGCTATAAATAAAACTGTGACTTAAGATGAGAAAAGAAGTGTTGAAGAGGTTAAAGTTAATAACAAATATTGCACTTAACCATAAGCATTTTTTCCTCTTGCTTTCGTAGTCGAATTGTTTCCTGTTTTGTTTCTTCTTCATCTCTGTGTCTCTTTGGAAATGTCTAAGAGAAGGAAAAAAAAACAAACTGAGGGTTTAAAAAAATATCTTGTTAGATATAAGCTTTTCATCTGAGAAACAACTCTTCAGTGCCCCAGTATTTGGAAATACAAATTAATAGGCATGGCAGATTTTTAGAATTTGTTTTGTGTTTCTTGAAAGGTGTGAAACAAAAGGAAAAAAGCAAAAATTCTGTCCCCAGAAGTTACAGGAAATTTTGACTTGTGTTTTGCCATCATGAAGAAGTGTTGTTGTCCTTGGAGATTCCTGTTGTCACAGTTGGCTGTTCTGAGTAATTCAAGAAAAATGAAGATTAATTATTGAAAGTAACTGTTTTTGTGACTTGGAAGCAGACTCTCACTTAAGCTGCCCTTGTGGTGTCAATTTCATTGCAATGTACTGGTTAGTTTTCCTGCAACAGAAGTTCAAAGTTGCATAAAATCCTAGACTGAGGCTGTTAAGTAGACAAGGGAGTCTAGAAGCCATTCTGCTCTGTGCTTGGTCTTCTGCAAAAGCATGTCAGGCTCCAGTCTTTTTTTCTAGGAGACTGCAGAGGATGTTTGTTTCAGGGTCACACTGAGTCCTTTTTTTACTTCAGCCTCCCTTATTGGGAATGGGGGGCAGTGTACTGTGAACTCTTGGAAGAATATGCTGCTTCCTCCTTGTTGTTTTAGTTCATTCTCAATCAGGTCGTTTCTTTGTATGGCAGAACCTGTAGTGTGCAGTGTCTGAAAGGAAGCCACTCTTTCCATACAAGACATTTCTGCAAGCAGCTCTGTAGTGGAGTACCCACGAAGCAAGCTGAGCATAGGTTTATATGGTATAATAAGAGTGATCCATAGACAGAGCACTTTGCTTGTGATCATTTTGGGAATAAGAGACAGCGGGGAAGTATAGGATTGTATGTGTGATAACACAGCTGGCACTGGAAGGATGATAGACTGGGGAAGGCCAGTCAGATGTCTGCTAGACCTTTAGGCCCTAAGGCATGGCAAATGAAGAGAGCCTGAGTCATTCCACACGTCATGACTCCGGAAACTTTTGCCTGCTGGATACCTGGAGCTCAGGCTCATAGTTGAGCACTTCACTTTGTTGCTCAATACTCTGTGGGAAAGCAAATATGTTATTTAGGTTTGATTACATTGTCCAGTCGGAATCTAAACAAAAGACAGATCTTTCCATTTGCTTGAGAGGCTTGTTCATAAACTGAAAAGGCTTCAGTGAGATAGATGCTAGAGATTACAGAGTAATTTTTTGAGCCAGTTCGCTGTCAGCTAGTAGAGACATCAACTTCAGGGATGCCTTCTATTAGGCAGAGGCTAAAGATCTTTCATGAAGAAAGCAACACTTAATGGATGGCCTTGAATCCATCAGGGGGGCTGTGTATAATGGGCTGTGTCAGAATTTGCAGGACTGGAGAGTAGGTCTGAAAGTTCAGGGGTGGGAGGGGGCAGATAAAATAGCATAGTTAAGTAGAGTTAAGCATTACCAGGTACTTTTGCTTAAAATTTGCATTTTCTGTACCATATGGAGGACTTAGTAAAGCAAAGGGAATATTAGTTCCATCAAAATGGAATACATGTACTGCTGTGAGTGATTGCTAGTGGGTCATACAAAGTGCTCTGAAACATTTGTGAGGCCTCTGGACTTCACTCTGGTCAGAGATATGACTTCCACATGCTCTTCCCACAAGGAGAAAGGATTTCAGTTTCATCCACATTCTTTTCCCTGTGGTTGTTTGCAACCCTCTCTACTTAACATCTGTTGTGACAGAAATAGCATCTGTTGCTGTATTCTCTTGTCATTTATTTATTATCTTGTTTTGAGAGTATAAATAGATCTCTGCTTCAGAATGTCTTCACTTACTGAAAGGAGAATTTCTGCCCGTTGCTAATGTGTAAGAGTAGGAATAGATCACTTTACCTGGAGCTGGCTCAGTGGTGCTTTGTCAACAGTATTCAGTCGGTATTTCAGGGATGATCAGTTGTAACTTTACCGTTTGCGGGCTGTTTGGGCAAGTTTTGTGTGTGTGTGCGCAAGCGCACACGTGCTGTCTTTTTTCAGTTTCATTTTCAAACACTTTACAAGTTTCTTTTTATTTCCACAGAGGGGTTTTCGATTCCGATATGTATGCGAAGGGCCTTCACATGGTGGACTTCCTGGTGCTTCCAGTGAAAAGAACAAAAAGTCATACCCCCAAGTGAAGGTAAGGACCTAAAACGTTAATAATTTGTTAACTCACTGTAAGCATATATAGGACCCTACTGCAATTCAGCATACAGTATTATGAAATTACTCACTTTATATGAAATTGACTGCAGTTCATTTCCCACTTTAAAAGTGTAATTGGTTTAAAAAGAAAATAGTTTTCAGATTCATGGAGTTATTTTGGCATCGTATTTATCTATTAGCTGCTGAGCAGTAATCCTTCCTGCGCCTGCCACCTCACTGCACTGCCCCTGCTCTTGCCACTGGAGTTCTTCCCTAAGGTGTGGTTTTAGTATAATGCTGCTCTGAGCTGGTCAGTTACTCTGCTGTCAGTGTAATGCATAGCTTGAGTCCGCTCAGTTATTCCAATCCAGTCTGAAATGCTGTTTACCTGCCTTTCTTTGCTTGTCTGTTCACGTTACTCCTTACTCAATGGCTCTGGGATATTAAGTCCTTAGGTTCTTTAGGATTTAATCCAGATAACTTTAAAATCAACAAAAAACATGCCATTTTAACAAGAGTAGTATTAAATTTAGGAGTTCTGAACCTTTTTTTTTTTTTCAAGAAAAGATTGAGTATGTTAATTAAAGAAACATTCAGAGCTAGCACAATATGAGGACTATAACAGTGATGGTTAACCGGTCTAGGATTAGAATCATAGAATCACCAAGGTTGGAAAAGACCCACAGGATCACCCAGTCCAACTATCACCAATAGTTCTCACTAAACCATGTCCCTCAGCACAATGTCCAGATGTTCCTTGAACACCTCCAGGGTGTTCACCACCTCAGGGTTGGTGACTCCACCACCTCCCTGGGCAGCCCATAGGGGGTGAACTTTTGTTGCCTAAGGTTCTTGCAGAGTATTCTTTCTGCGTAGACATGAGGAAAAGAGAAACTGTGTTTTCTTTCTTTTTTTTTTTTTAAGTTAATGAAAGCCTCAGTCTTGTTACTTTACATCTTTGATGAGCTTTTGCAATAGAGATTGTATCATGAGGAGCAGGATTAAAAGTTTTTAATTCTGGTGTTGTCTTCTTTACAAGAAGAGAAGGGAATGGAAAGGGTGGCAAGCAGTCAGCCTCTGTACCAGGCCTTGCTGTGTGCTGCTTGTCAGCTTTCCCTTGTACATGTGTGTAGTTCTTCTGCAGTTCTTGAGAAAGGCTAGAGTTTGGAACAGCTGCATCTCCAGAATGAATCAGTACATGCATGACTCAATGGAAAATAATCAGCATTGGTTGAGATAGCCTAGGGTGTTTTAGTCTGGCAAATTGAGAGGAGGGTGAGAAATTTAGCCTTGCAAAACTGTTAGGAAAAATTACTAGCCCAGGCAAAGGTTCTACTTGCATTTTCCTTTTCCTATGGTATGGTGATAGCGATGATGAACCAGTGAGTACAATTTACTGGTACGTTCATATGTAAATTATGTGCCTCAATGATGCCAGGTCTTTGGATTCCAATTCCATCTACATTGATAATTAATAAAAATATCAAGTGTTGTTGATAATAATTGTTGTGCTATTGTGTTTCCTAAAGGTCTGATGGGACTTACAGTAGCATGACAAGCGTACACACAATGAGAAGTTCTGTAGGGAATGGAATTTTTCCATGGAAAAACTAGAAAGCAAAATGTTCTTTGGCTTTCCATCAAACCTCCTGTTTTCATTGATCATCAGATTTTAATTTCATCTAAAGCTCTCCCAACACACGTGTCCCGTCCCCTCCCTCCCTCTCGTCCTTCTGTGTGCATCTGGGTTTTTTCTACTACAAATCCCCACATGGCAACACCTGCTGGGAGAGGCTGGCAAAGGAACATAACAAGTAGATTCCTCAAGGCCATTACTTGTTAGTGCTTGTTCTTGATTCAAGTGGTGCCAGCAAATACAGAAGCATTTCACACCTTTTCCTGTAAGTCTTTCTGGTGTTTTGTCAAAGGGTGCTCACCTTGTCGTAAATGAGGTGAGCACACTTGAAGGTTACTGCATTTTCTTTAATTTTTTACAGTTACACCAAGACTTTCATGATAAAACTTCCATTTGCTGATCACAGTCATGTGAAGGGATGGTGCTGTGGTTTGGCTTTAATGGAAAAAAGACTGATATTTGTGATGGATCTTTAAACCTTGGCTATGAGGAGACCTGTACAGCTCACACCAGGATCTTTCTTCTGCTTGGCCAACTCTGCACAAAAAGCTGATGTAATTTACCAGTAGGCACCATGGAGTGCTCTTAGAGTAGACATTTTCAGTGCATGAAAAAGCATTGTAGTTTCCCTGCACCCTTTTCATAGGATTATGCATATATATATGCATATATATAGACCTGCAGAAAACACAATTATCTGAAATGACCTCTTGAATAATGTGGCCTACTGAATCTCAATCAGTTGTTTTCTTGCACGTACCCCCTAACTTGTAGCAGAGCTGGAACATATGAAGATGTGTCTTCCATTTAAAGGCTAAAGCGCTGAAGACTGCCATGTCTCTAAGCAAGATATTTTGGTAGTTAATTACAGGTTTAACCACGCCCTGTCGAGCTTATTAGAAGATGGTATATGTCAGGAGTTAGTATAGCAGTTCTGCTTTGCATTTGAGACAAAACTGCACCACCTGGAAACTTGGAATTGACTTTAAATTCTCGTTTTTGCAGCATGTATAGCCTGGTTAGCAGTAGTATTTTTACTGTAGTGCCGAGGACAAAATTCATTTAACTTTATGGAACTGTATTCCTTTGTTTACAGCTGTCTTTGCTATCAGTAAACCTACTAGTATGTACAAAAACTGTTACATACTTATAAGATTACATGAGTTTTATATATCCTTACAGGGAAGCTGTAGATATTGAACAAACTATAATGAAAACCTGTCTCTTGAGATATTTAAGACCTGTCTGGGTGTCTACCTGTGTGATCTACTGTAGAGAACGCTCTTTAGCCGGTGGGTTGGACTTAAAAACTCTAAGGGTCCCTTCCAACCCCAACAGTTGTGTGACTCTGTGAAGCTTTAATGATAAGCTATCTAAAATTATTCGTTTAATTTCATTTTTGTCCGCTTAATGGAAGCAGTGCAACAGTGGGAAACTGTAACATCTAGAACAGCTGAAATTATGGCTCTTGAGCTCTTTGCTCATCATTAGCTTGTTCAAGCAAAGAACAATTGGGAGTTCTATATAGTTGTTCTATATCCAAATAACAACAGATACGCTCCCTTTAAAATCTTCTGAAGAGTTTAGGGGAAAAAAAAACCACCACCACCAAAAGAGCAAAACTGGGTAGTTTTGATATCACCAGCTCACTGAACTATCTTACATTCTTATTCATATTTGGAAAACTGCCTGAAAACTTCCATAGAAGATTTCCACTTGCCTTTTTTACATGTTAATGTGTCCTGATCTTGCATACTGATGTTGGCGTATTCAAGCTTGACAATGAAGTGCTTGATACAGTTTTGGGTGTGAAAAGAATTTACTGAAAACAGCGGTGTGACGGAAATGTCCTGAGTTTTCATTTCCCTTGGGGCAAATCTACATGGGTGGCTGCACAACATTTCAGGTTGTCTATTCTGTGAGCTGGATGTAAATGAGTTTCAGCCTAGAGGCTGCAGTAACCACATTGCTCAGAGATGTGCCCAAGCTAATGAGTACCGTCTCTGTACCCGTGAGTTTGGTTGTAGTGCAGTTCAGCTTGAGGATCAAAGCTGAGTCCCATTTAGGCAGCCCTGAACTCAGGCACCCAAATAGGAGCACTGCCCATACAGACGTGTCCTCAGGCTATCCTAAATTATACTTCAATTTGGAGATAAGCGTTCTCATTGAAATCAGGGGGATTTCAGCACCTAATTCAAGTTCAGGAGGAACGTTTGCAGAAAATGAGGCAAGTAGTTTGGTTGTTGAACTTTCTTGTTAAAGAAAGCTTTCTCCACCCCATAGGAATTTAGTTGTAGAGTGTTAGTTTGCTGATTACAGGTTAAAGATTAATTCATTCAAGAGCAGAATTAAGAGATAATCACTAGTGGAGAACAAACAGATTTTTTTCTTATAAATCTGTAACGTCCATTGAAAAGCTGTACTGAAGCAATTCAGCCAAAGGTTAATTCAGTGAGAGATGTGTTTTTTGCTGCTATAGTTGGCTACGATGAGTCTGGAGTGCTGAGTCCATTTACTTGGGCTTCTAAAGCAATGCATCCAAGTCTGTGACTTCATGTTTGGAGAGGATCAGAAGATTTAAAACTCCCATTGCTTCTAGTTACTGTACATTGCTTTATTCTTAGGCCTCTAAGGAAGTACTGACAGTTCCTACCAAGTTTGATGTGTCGTATCTTAAACTGGCAACCAGAAAACATTCGTATTTGGCATTTATAAAGAATGAGTGATGCCTCATCTGTGGGACTTTTATGTGTGTGCTTATGACAGCACTGCTGGTCATACTCAAAAGGTCAGACAAGATTGGGGATGTAGCTTCTGTAACAAAACAATTAGAAAGAGAAATGCTTATTTTTATCATTACTGGCCTTCTATGTTTGACATGGTCTTTTTCCATCATTTGCTTTCTTTAGTTAAGTAGTTGGTTTCACTTCTTGCTTCTGTGAGCAACTGGAAAAAACATCTTTCAAGTAGAAAAATGTTTTTTATGAAGTTTTTGTAAAGTTTTAGGAAGTATTAAAAAAAAAAATTGGGCCTGGATCTCAAGAAAATGTGAAATAACTGAAAAAAAAAATCAGCTTTTGTTTTGAAATTGAGTAAACTTCAAGTTCACAGGGTCCTTTTAATCTCTCAGGCAAATCTCCCAAACAGGAACAGCCAATAAATGTGAGCCTGCAGCATTTTGACTTTATCAGATTAGATCAATTGAATGCTGCTTCAGTGCGGGACGTAATCAAGTGTTACAGCTGTGCTCCTTCCTGGGAACTCCTGATTTTCTTTTTTCTCCCCTATCTTCAATGTGTTGTTCAGTGGCTACTTTTCTGTAGGTCACAGCTCTGCTTTGGAGCAGCGCAGCACCCAAATACTCGTATTGCAGATAGTTTTTTCTGTTGACACCATAGTCTTTGGATCCCTGTACAGATACCCAGCACTGCAATATGCCGTCTACCTTCTAGCACCTCTGACTGCCTTTTCTACATGAAGTAAAAGGTGGCAGTTATTTATGTATATTAGTACCAGAATAAATTTGAGGTTATTCAGCAATTGCGATAGTGTCGATAATTCAAGGATACCCCAAAATGGTTTCAGACTTGTTTTAGGTTACATAAGGATGGTTAACCACTGGGGCTGTTTTTCTGGCTACAGATTAGTTGGATGTCACAAAATCGCTTAGAAAGGTCCATCTTTAGAGCAAACATGTAGGAAACATCCTATAGCCTTAGCAGCATAGGATGTCAGCCTCGAAAATAGTCTTTTCTTGCCAAATGATCTGTACAATGTATTACATTTTAAGAAACATATATATATATATATGGATGGATTTTTTATTCACTAAGAGAGACTACAAAGCTGAGCTGAGTAACAGGGGAAGATTGCAATCTGGTTACCGCTGCAGTTATGTGTTCTGCTTTCAGAGGCTGGAAAGTCCTTGACGTGCACCAGTCCTACCTACAGTTTCACTGTGGTTTCTACAGCTGATGAAGGGTTGTCTTGAACTTTTCTGATGTGACACAAGAACATGCATGTTAGTCATAGTGAATGTAACGCTGTAGATGTGCTGGGAACTTCCTAGCAGGGAAAGCCTTTCTTAGTGAGGGATGACAAGAAAATAGTTTTAAAAGCTTAGTTGTAGTACAACATATAATGATTTTCTTCTCAGTTCATTTTATGAATGTTACACAGAGATTCCTTCTACCATCCTGCTGAGAATGGTAGAAAAGACAAAGCAGTGATTATTCTGTATTGTTTCAGTCCGGGAGTGATGACGGTGTGGGAACCGACGGAAGCACGAGTACCCCCATGTTTCATGTTTTAGAAAGTGCCACTTGTAACATGTAAAACGCCGAAGTTTTATAGTTATCTCTCAGGCAGTGAGTAGTGAGAAGACTTTTGCACACCTGTTTCTTCTGGAACAGCTTTTTCATACTCTGGGGCTTTTTATTGTTAGCAGCAAATTGGAAGACACTGAAGACACATGTTATATATATGCAGAGTGTTTCAGCTGTGATGAAATGGATTCAGGAGAGGGGTTAAATGGAGTGAAGGAGGGCAGCAGAACTTACAATGTGGTGAAGTCCTGGCAATCCCCGGTTATCAGCGTTTTATCAACAATATAACCTTAAGTGTTCAGTTCATCACTGATTCATCACTTTAATGTTCATCGTGATCCTTTAATACCTTGGTTGATTAGATCTATAAGCTGCTGTAATACAAAGGACTTTCCCTCAGGCAAATCAGAAGAAACCTTAGAGGAGGAGGGAAAAAAACAACATTGATAAGAGGGTTAATTAAGTGAATTGGAAGGGAAGGGAATGTTCGCTTTTTTTTTTTTTTCCTTAAATCAAGATAATTTTATATTTGTTATAATTTGAAAATGATGCATAAAGATAACTGAGTTAAGTGTATTATTTGCTAGGAGAGAAAATAACATTTTAAATGATGTGTAAAGCAAATAGCTGGTGTTACTAAATGGTACTTTGTTGGTCATTATGTTTGTATTACATACATACATTATGTATGTTTTTGGTTGTGTTTTTTAAGCATTACTTGACATCACAATTTTAAAAGCTATTGAGAACGTGTGGTCATCGGAAACTCTGATGGGTGGGAAGCTTTGTTGTCCTCCAGAATGCCTGCAGAGGCACCCAGATCATCCTAAATGCAGGCCTGCAAAACCCTCGATGGGGTTTTAGTGTGTATCCTCACCTACACTTGCAGGCAGTATTTACTGGGCAGGTTTGTGTGTTGATGTAACACTGTGATCTGACAGAATACCTGTGAGTGCAGAATTCTTTCACTTCAGAATCTCTACCTGAGTGATCACTGTAATGAGACCAAAATGTTTGAAATCACAGAATCACAGAATGACCCGGGTTGGAAGGGACCTCAAGGATCATGTAGTTCCAACCCCCCTGCCTGGCAGGGCCACCAAACATACACCTTTACTAGATCAGGTTGCCCAGGGCCCCATCCAACCTGGTCTTGAACACCTCCAAGGACGGGGCATCCACAACCTCCTTGGTCAGCCTGTTCTAGGGCCTAACCACTCTCCTAGTGAAGAACTTCCCCCTAACATCCAACCTAAATCTTCCCTCTTTTAACTTAAAACCATTTCCCCGTGTCCTGCTATTGTCAGCCCTTTGAAAGAGATCATAATCTTTACCATTATTTGAAAACATCTTTGAGTTGGGAAAATAAATAATAAATAAAATAAAAAAGCAGGTATTTTGTTAAAAATATGCATTTTTAATGGGGTTCTTAAGGTGTAGCAATGCCTAATGTGAATTTAACATACTAAGTTAAGTGTATAGAGAGCAACGTGGTACAACTGGCCAGAATCTAAAGCTAATGACAGTGACATGGGAAACAGAAGGTTGCTTTTCATAACGTTAGCTTTATTTCTTGACTTCTTTGTCACAATTTCTGCCATTCGTGTATCAATTTTAATTACAAATGAATTGTTGACTTTTTTTTAGTGATGACCTGGTACAGTTAGTTTGTTTTATGAGAAAATACACATTTCTTCTAAGGAAGCTTGATTGTACTCAGCTGACAGAAAATATCCCACTGGAATTATTGTTTGTTGCATTTTTTAAGGCATCGGTTTTACATTTGTTTGCAGATTTGCAACTATGTCGGACCTGCCAAAGTGATCGTCCAGTTAGTTACTAATGGGAAATACGTCCATTTACACGCCCACAGCTTGGTGGGTAAATTTTGTGAAGATGGAGTGTGCACAGTCAATGCAGGACCGAAAGACATGGTCGTTGGGTGAGTCCGTCAGATGCAGTTGTAAAGCTGAGCTAAGAGGGAGAGAGTCAATTTTGTCGCAGTTTTGATCAATATTTTACCTTCGCTGAAATCTGCCAATAGGAATACAGTGAAGGGAAATGCTTTAAGAAAGTGAGGATAGTAAATCTGAGATTAAGGTAAGACAGGTATAAACATGAAAATACTAAACGAGTCAAACTTTTTAAGTTTAAAGCAATAAGATTATACTGAAATTGTAGTTGGTCTGTTCATGTTTAATTTAAAGGAGTAATTGTTTATATCAGTAAATGGAACTCAGGCTCCTGTCTACGTTTTCAGTCTTAGATCAGGTTTCATGCTGGCTGTGAGTTTTAGTTCTGTGATCTCAAGAATGTCTTTGTTGGTAAAGAAGTAGTTTAAAAAGCTGAGAAGGTTGGGAAAGAGATTCTTTTAAACTGTAACTTTTGATGTCCAAGCCCAGCGTACTGACTTTACCAAGCACAGCAATTTAAATAACTTTATTTGAAATGTTCCTTTTCATCTTGAAAAGTTTGGCTCATTTCCTAACCTGTGTTGTTTTTCATCAGATGTTTAGAAACAGCTTTCCTATCCTCAATTGACCCAAATGAAAATTGAGTTATTGTCTTGATTTCATATTTCCAGTTGTAATTGATTTTCGAATGTGCCAGGGGACTTTTACGAGAGCACACCTTGTATTACAGATATTGTCATTCAGAGAGATGCCCCAGGTGTCTTGTTGAATGTCCAGAACCGAACTTCAGCCATTTTCTTTGAAAAACATGCTCTGCTTTTAGCTGTTTAGCTTGTTCTCCAAATCAATCTGATCTGGACAAACCTTTTCTGATCGATCACTTTCACAGTAGCTGTAGAATTACGTATTAAATGGCAGTGCAAACAAAGTGTGACAACTAAATTCTCAGATGTTTTACAAGTTGTTTCCACACTGTAAGCCTGAAAACTTAAAGGTTACTTCTTAAGCCATGGGAAAATCCAGTGCACCCATATGATCACTGCCATATGGTGGTATGCATTTGATTTGCTTTTTAAGCTTGGCTGAAATTGTCACGCTGGAGTTCACTGGAACTGCTTCCTCTGATAAGGGAATGAGTGCCTGCTGCAGGCTTGGCCTAAGGCATCACTAAAATAATGAACCAACATTCGGCAGGTTTGCAAACCTTGGAATACTTCACGTCACGAAGAAGAAAGTGTTTGAAACTCTGGAAACACGCATGATCGATGCTTGCAAAAAAGGATACAACCCAGGACTCTTGGTGCATCCTGAACTCGGCTATCTGCAGGCAGAAGGATGTGGAGACAGGCAGCTAACTGGTATGTGGAAACGATGATCTGATTTTAATAGGTTTTTAGGAGGAATTAAAAAATCAAAAATAAAAATGATTTAGTTTCTAAAAATGCAGATTTTTATCCAGGAAAAGGCCCTGGGTCTGAATAAGGCTTATAGGTCTGCTGTTAGAGGTTGCACGTTACTGCTGTGTTTTAGAGAGTAAGAAAGTCTTTGCTGCCCATGTGTGAATGAGAATGGAGCAACTTCTTCCAGTAGCTGCCTGTACCCACCTCTGCACTTCTATTTTACTGTTCTTATCCTATTTAGTGAAGCGATAAATAGTTGTTTTGTGTTACTGCTGTGAGACATGATATCTGTAAGTAACTGTGTGGACCTTGTTTGGGAATACCTGTTTCATTCAGCATCCCCCTTGAACCTCAGGTCTGTATTGCTCTCAGGAGCTGTATCGAGGGACTGGCCTGTTCTTTATCACTGGTGCTAGACATTCAGATGTCCTTAGAGGCAGCCTTTATGAACAAAGAGCAGAAAGGAGTCACTTTGTGTCTCTTAATTGTGTACCTTACCTTAAATAACACATAGCTCACAAACTGCAAATTGAATGGAGTACATTGTGAATAGCTCCTCCTCTATGAATAGAAAGATAGAAACTGATGGATACTAAGTGAAAACAAAGTTGCTGATGGTGCCTACTGATAATAATGGTTGGAAAATGCTCATTCTCCCCAACTTCTGCTGATTCATCTGTGCTAATTTATTGGTTCCAGAACGAGAGAGAGAAATTATTCGCCAGGCAGCGGTACAGCAGACAAAAGAAATGGATCTCAGCGTGGTGCGTCTTATGTTTACAGCCTTTCTTCCTGACAGTAATGGTGGTTTCACACGGAGGCTTGATCCTGTTATATCGGATGCAATATATGACAGCAGTAAGTATATCTGAGATTAATTACTGTTTCAATACAGGGCACATCTCCAGCATTACCAGAAGTTTACAGCCATTTACTCTGGACCTGTTAGTATTTTTATACTTGTATCATGTCTCTCTATTTGTGGCTGTTCTAAGCGAACATTTTCACTTTGTGATTGTGCTTTTGGATTATACTTAGTGGTTTTACCTGAAACCTTTTTGCTGCTCGAGATTTCTTCCTTGTAGCTGTGTGTCGTCATGTTCCTGATAATTATACTGTAATGAGTCAGAAAAAAGTACCTTTTTTTTCTTGGTGCAAAAGTCAGATGTACGTCATCACTTTCTAAGGACAAAGTTTAAATGAGAAGGTGTTAAATGTAGCTGTTCTAATGCTACTGTTACAAGTCAGTTGCTTGCTGTCAATTGGAAAATGTAGTGCCCATGTCTACTATTACAGCATGCATGTCCCTTATTTTCTGAATGAGAAAAATGGTCTTTCATCTGCAAGCTGAAGTGGTTTAACTGATAGTGGTTAAGGAATTTAAGTTAAGGAATTTTAGGAATTTAAGGAATATTGATCTTTGTCAATAACTATTACAGGTTCCGTTTGTTTTTTAAAGTGTGTAATGATAAAGAGTATTGCTAAAGCAAAGAGGAAGAGAAGGGCAAAGAAACAACAGAGGCAGAATAATGAAAGATGGAGGGTGACTTTACATGATCTGATAGTGCTGAGACATGGTGGAATGGTTTTGAACTGAAAGCGGGATCTCTGTTGGTTGCAAGGAGAAAATTCTTTACTCAGAGTGTGGTGAGGCACTTGTAATAGTTACAAGTTGGCCAGCGAACTGGTGGATGCCTCATCCCTGGAGGTTTTCAAGGCCAGGTTGGTTGGGGCACTGGGCAACTTGGTGTAGTGGGTGAATTCATGTTGGTTGATTCCAAAATATTTTTATAGGGGCTGTTGTTTTTTCCTTATGTCCTTTGTTGCACCATTCAAGTTCCTTCCATAGAGTAGACACAGCTTGTAGCACAATTGTCTGTGACAGTTGCTTTTAATTATCAGCTGATAGTTGTATCTCAAGGACCAATAGTTAATCCAGCAATGCCTCTGCTAAATCTTTAGAGGTGAGCTTTTTGATGACAGTCTGACGTGTTGGTCCAAAACTGAGGTTGCTTTCAAGTCAGCTAGAGAGCAGACTAAGCTTTGCATGTTACATTAAACTAATGATGTAAAGGTAACCGCTTTCAGCAGTGCCCTGTCACCAAGAAAATGGGAAAGAAAAAATGTTCTCTTATAATGCACTCCTCCTATAAAGTTAGTGTTAATGCAGGATGCAGTTCACCACTCTGTTATTTTAATGAAGTAATTTGCTGGAATGGCCAGAGCCTCATTTTATAGTTCGCAGGTTATTCAAAGCCTGGAGGATACAAGATTACACCCTTAAGTGAAAAACTATTGATTCATTCTTTTTAAGAACACAAACTCATGTAGGCTGCACTGGGACCTTGTCTTTCCATTGCATTTGTGTATTTCTATTTTCTTGTCATCTAAAATGGTTATGAAAGCAATTGTTTTTTAAAACATTTTCCTTTTAATAGAAGCACCCAATGCCTCCAACTTGAAAATTGTAAGAATGGACAGAACAGCAGGGTGTGTAACAGGAGGGGAAGAGATTTACCTTCTCTGCGACAAGGTTCAGAAAGGTGAGTGTCCTGAGTATTGTAAGGCACACCAGGATGTTCGACTGGAATACACATGAAGCCAGCTTTGTTGTCTTGCTGTTCTCCTGCTCTGATAAGCGCAGCAGGATTTATACATGCTCTATATTTCAAGAAACAAGGCCAGCAGGAAATAGTTCTGCAAACTAAATTGAACTTGTGCTGCCTCCTCAGAGACCAACTTTGTCCTTCTCAGATTTCTGCCCTTGCCTGTGCTCTGTTTTTCATGGGTAATGGGTTCTGGGTGATCTTTGACTCCATTAACAGCTGCTCTGAATTATTCTGAAGTTTCTGATTTATTATTAAGTTTCTGACTGTAAAGGGTAAGTATGTATCTTCTGTGTCAACCAGCAGTGGGAACTGAGTGTATTCAGTGCTGCTGCTAATAACTTCATTTTTACGTATATGCTAACAGTAGAGATCACTTGGCTTCAACTGATTCTCTCTGCTCATGGTATGAATGTGTTAGGATAGGACTCTGGAGTATGGATTTGGTTGTTCTGTTTTTGGGTGAGAAAATAATGGTTTGTAGCATTGGGTTGATCTAAAAAGGAAAAAAAAAAACAAACAGGAGTGGGGAAAATCCTTTGTATATTTCAGCTGCAGATAATACCTGGGACTCCCTGGTGTAGACTGGATGACAGAGGAGTATCTAGTTCTCACCTGTCTGGAATGAGTCTCTGCCCTTGTTGTTAAAAGGCTGCCCTTTGCCACCTCTTTTCCTTGCCATGTTCTTCTACCACTTGCACAGGAAACAGGGAGTGCTCTGGGGGCTTTGAAGAAACTGTTTTTCCTCAGTAACATGTGTACCCTCTGCTTTCAGGGGGACCTACATGAAATTAACTCGTGTGCACAGAATAAATAAATAAAAGTTTGACTCAGTGGAAGCCCCAAGCTGGGGATTCCCCTCAGCCTGAGTGGGGTTTCCCCTGACCTCATGGCTCTCAGAAACTTCCTCTCTGGAGGAACTTGAGCATGCAGGACAGCAGGAGTGGAAGTGGTGGTTCACCATCTTGAGACTAGCAGCTGGTGGGTCAGAGCAAGCAGTCCTCCATCGCCCTAAGAGAAAACAGACTTTTCTGTAATTCCTTCTCATCAGAAGTGCTGGGGGAGGAATATGCTACTGTGGTATTTCCCAGCCTCTCCTGGAATGTATATAAGTAAATAAACAAAAAGAGAAGGCTGGAAAGGTTGTTCAGAGGAGCAGAAGCTGCGTTTGTGGTGTGGCTGTGCTGCATCTGGGGGCTGAGGGATCACTGCGACGTGCTGCTCACTCCAACTGCTGCCATCTCACTGAGCTCTAAGTGGCTCCCTGCCAGCAGCCAGCGGAACTTCAACTGTGGCACTTCAGGTTTTGCAACAGTTTTTTTGAACTGAAACTGCTGGAGGAGAGAGGGTGGTTCTACATTCACACTTCACATTCTCCCGTCCCTACTCACTTGTTCCAAATAAAGCTCCTCTGCAATGTGTTCTTGCTCTGGAATAGGAGGAGGTAGTGAACCAAACTCTCTTTTTACTGTGCAGTGAACAGCAGCTTCAATGAAGCTATTAGAATCAGGCTGATCTAAAATTGATGTAAGAAATGGCTTATCTGTGATGTTTTCTTAACATGTAATACATGAATCATCATTATCCTTATGTACAGTTATCACTCAGCTAAAAAGTAACCATGATAGTTTATTTCAGATAATAAAAATTAACCAAAGGTTAAATAAATGCACAAACACCCTAAAGTTATTATTTCTTTGACTGTACAGATGATATTCAGATCCGTTTCTATGAAGAGGATGAGAATGGCGGTATGTGGGAGGGCTTTGGAGACTTTTCTCCTACGGATGTACATAGACAAGTAAGTAATGGAGCATTTGCCATTGGTTAATGGTTTTCTGATCTCAGGAAAATAGGGTTATATTACAGCTAGAAAATTGGGTGAAAACCTCCATACTCCATACTAACCTCTTCAGTCACTGTTATTTGTTGGTAATTTCCTGATAATATCACAATCCTAACCATTCCTTTAAGACCTATGTTAAGAATACAGCATCAGGGAATCAGGAGAGAGATCCCTTGCTTTAAAGATACACCATAAATTTGGATAGGATATATACGGAACTCTCTAGGCTTCCTGTGCAGGCACCGAGAAAGCCCCAGAGCAGATGCTTATTGACAGAGAGAGAACTAATGCAATAGTAACATATGTGGCATGGTGATGTGTGGCTGTTTTGCCTTTCACAGAAGGCTTTAGGACTCTTAACTCAAAAGTACAGCTGAAAGTTAAAGTTGAAGTCTATTGTTGTAGCAGCCTTTTGCTCCCTGGTAAAGAAGCAGCTCCTACAAAAATACCACAGGTATAAATACAGAGTTACTAAAAAGCATGGTCTGTGACAGATGTGCTCTATCGTTGCTTCCTTCACAGTTTGCTATTGTGTTCAAAACACCCAAGTATCGAGATGTCAATATCACAAAGCCAGCATCTGTATTTGTGCAGCTACGTCGGAAATCTGATCTAGAAACGAGTGAACCAAAGCCTTTTCTCTACTATCCAGAAATCAAAGGTAATTTATTAAACCCACTTTATATGCCAGAAACTGCAGGGTCCCTAGGAGTACTTGTAATAAGATGGGGCAGGTCAAGGACTTTTTGTAGTTGTTATTGTTAGAAAACAGGATGTTTGCCTTCTTGTTTTGTGCAGAGCTGACATGAAAACTGGTGGGTCCGTAATAGGTTTGTTGTTGCTTTGTTTGGTGGGTTGATAAGCAGTAGATGTGTTCTCCTACTGAGGTATCCTGTATGCACACGTGCCTCTGCATGCAGTAGGTGGCAGCCTCTTCCACTGAGTTTCTGCAGAATCAGGAGGACATTTTACAGTCAGCACGTTCAAATAAAACTTGAACTGACGACTGGCACCTGGTGAAAAAAGGACTTCTTCTGCAGTTCTCCCTCATCATTACACCTATAGCAATTTCACTGATGGTTTTCAATTTTCTTTCCAACTGCTCATACTAGTTAAATAAGGCAAAGCTCTTGGTGTGAGAGTAGGTGAAGTACTGCTTCAACCTCTTATGGTGAAGTGTTAGTTAAGTGGCTGAAATAGAATAGTTGGCATCAGACCCACTTTCCTGAGCTGTCAGTGAACAGTGAAGTTAGTGCTAGTGAAGTCTAACTAGCAAGGCTGTGCCATTTAAAGCCATCTGTGTCCCACGTGAGTTTGATGTGAATGTCAGCAACAATCGTATTTTAAATACTAACGTTAAAGACGATGATGTACCTTGGGCTCCAAGTTGGAACCAGTGTTTTCTTGCACCGAGGCAGCGGTCTTTTTGCTGAACAGTTAACCTGCTGCCTTCAGTTCATGCTGTGAAGCCCTAATCTTGCAAGTATGCAGCGCCTAACATGGAGCTGGGGTGAAATAAATAACCTAAAACATGAGTGCGTCAGTGCTAATGGACTAAGGACAACTGAGGAGACAGAGGGGAGGGAGGTTATGGTACGAGTGAATCTGTTTTACACTTACCATAATAAAAGAACAGAAAACATTCTTTCAGAAACTTGCAGAGTTGCTGGAGGATTTTGTGTCAGAGATGGTTAAAGAATCTCTTACCCAAGTCTTACAGAAAGTAAAGTATACAACTACAGAGCAGAACTGCCAGATGTGAAGCAAACTTCTTTGAGACTCTCAAAGGAGTGGAGTTTAATTCAACATTGTGTGCGTTTTTGAATGCCCCACATAACCTAACCATAAAATTACCTTTTAGGGACTGTATTATTCCCTCTTACAAGTGTTGATGTGAGCTTAGACATGTATGTGGACTGTTTGTTTGTTTTTCTGACTAGATTGCTATCTGGCATTTTCTCTCTTCATCGGTGTGAGTGTGCCTGGGACATGCATACATACATACTTCTAGGTCATGTATGCATGGAAATAATGCATTTTGCTTTCCAGTATCCTATTCCATGCATTCAGCTGTCCAGTTTGATGCACTGACTGATGTGACTGTGCATGGAATTCCGTTTTGTCCTACATCTGCAGAAAGCTACTTGCTCATTCACTGAAGATTGTATCATTTGTTCTTTTCTCAACATTGTTTTATTGGATTGCAACCTTTGTAATGTTTGTATTGTTCTTCTGGCAGTTCTTCTTGTCATGATTCTTTACTTTCCCCAGTCCCTGGGATATTTCTTCTGAAAAGTCCTTTACAGTGAGGGTGGTGAAGCACTGGAACAGGTTGCCCAGTGATGTGGTGGAAGCCCTGCCCTGAAGACATTCAAGGCTGGGCTGGACCAGGCTCTGAGCAACGTGATCTAGCTGTGGATGTCCCTGTTCATTGCAGGGGAGCTGGACTACAGGACCTTTAAGGGTCCTTTCCAACTTGAAGGATTTTATGATTCTAAATCTTTGTGTTTTGCTGTCCTGGGCAGGATATGGATATTTTTTATGTAGCTGATAAAATGCTTAGTCTTTCTGTCAGCTGCTCTTCCATGTGGTCTGACAATATTATGTCCCACCTGAAAATAAGCTCCTTATTCCACTGTCCTTCCTGTTAATTTAAACAAATGGTTTCAAGCAGTGTTGTTTTCAACATGTCTCACCATTCTTACCCCTTGACAGAAGTTTAAGGGGCTCTGCTGATGCTCTGTGCTGTAGGGGATCAGTGTGCCTTGTGATTTTGCTGACGCTTTGAGGAGGGTCTTTTTCCAAAGTAGATTCGCTTAGAAGAGAAATCTGTGCTTATATTCCTCCAAAGGAGGATATTCTTGAACAAGCATTTAGTTCAAGGCACTTATTCTGATTTATGACTCAGATTAAGCGTTGAAGAATGTTACATGAGCTGCTTTTGAAGGGAGCTCTGAGCCTCTTTCAGCCTTTCTGCTTCTTTTTCTGGGTGTGGACTCCAGTAGGGGTGACTCCTTATTCTGTCTGTCCCTTCTCACCTGACATGCAGATAAAGAAGAAGTGCAGAGGAAGAGGCAGAAGCTCATGCCAAACTTCTCCGATGGTTACGGTGGAGGCAGCGGCGCAGGAGGCGGTGGCATGTTTGGAGGAGGAGGTGGCGGTGCTGGCTCTGGTAAGACAGCAGCTCTGGGGAAAGAGAGAATGGGGTTCTGCTCTCAGTGCCTGTTTGACAACTGTTCTCATGATGAAATGAGGAATTCCACTCATTCCACCCTGTCCTTGTACTGCTGTTCTTCATTTCAGTCAAGCTGCTCCTTGTTTTCTAAGTATCTCATCAGCTCCATTTCAGTTCTGCTTGGTTATGCTGCTCCTGGTGACTTTTTTCTTCTTCTTTGAAGCTTTAAGTCACAGAAAACACCTTTCTAGCTGGAGTCTGAGTTAAAATTAAACAAGTTCATGGTTATTACTAGAACCATGGGTGGAGTTTAGCTAATTAACCCTGGTAACATGAAGAATTATTAAAATGATTGAGATATTAATTACTAAATTGCATGCTGTGCTCTGTCTGTTGAACTCAGAGCATATCTGAGATGCAGGATCATAAGAGCAGTGCTTCGATTTCTTGCAGCACAGCATTAATGATGTAGATAAGCAAATGTCATCTGAGCCGCAGTACCTTTGTAGCCCTTCTTTAAAGGAGGGGGAGAAGCAGCAGTTGTCAAATTGTTACGTGCACTGCTGCCAGCACATCGACAATGCAACAACTGAACACAAATCTGTGGTAACCACAATGACTTGAATCATAACGCAGCATACTTGTGATGTTACATGTGTATGTGTGTCCTGGCCTGCAGTTGGACTCAGTGGTCCTTATCGGGTCCCTTCAACTCAAAGTACTCTATGATTCTGTGAAATGCAAAGTATGTAGGAAATAACATTTCAGTTCTTTAGTCTTGGTGTTCTTCAAGATGTTGTTTTCATTGCTTTGGGATATAATTCTATTAATTCTTCATCTTCTTCCTACCTGCAGGGTTCAGTTATCCTTCCTATGGTTACCCTGCTTTTGGAGGAATGCATTTCCACCCTGGCACAACGAAGTCCAATGCCGGAATGAAACATGGTAACCCTGAAGATGTAATTCTTTCAGCAGTTGAATTGAGTTTGCCTGTCTTTTTCTTCTACAGTATGAGCAGATGTTATGCAGGTTGAACTAAATGTGCTGTGGGGAATGAGCTTTTCCCCTAGAACCAGTCCCTTTCCTAGAACCTCCAGTGACTGAGAGGTTCACGTATGTTACACTGCTCTGCTTCTTTTCAGTAATGTCAAAGTCCACCTTACGTATGTGTGTGTCTTCTTTTTAATCACTAACTTCTGTGAAGCAATCAGCGGTTTACCTCTGTGTGCTTTATACATTCACTCTATGTTTTGAGCAACAGCCCTTTTGCTGCTGCAAGAGATGGCCCAAGACTTGACCAGAGAAAAAGCATCTTCTTTTGTTGCTGCAGTCTGGTACTACACTGTAGTAAAAAAAAAAGTAACGTTACAGTGTATGGAAAGATTGGAGCAATGATAAGGACAGTCCCGTCTTCCTAAAACAGAGAAATAATTTCAGTGAATATTCTGTAGTTATTTCCAAAGTCTCAGGGATGAATTTGCTGTCAGGGAAAACAAATGTGATTAATTCCAGTAGATTGGCAGTACTTCAGACTTGGATCGATGTTCTTTTGAAGGGTTGTGTGTCTGTTTTAGATATGTGAAAGGTTATCTTTAAAACAAAGACTGATGAAAACAGAACAGAAAATAATCACTGCAGTGAGTTATGTTGCTCCGTCTGTCCCTGTGAGTTGGTATCCGTAGTATTGTGGTTTATGAGTGTTTAAAGATAACCTCGATGTCTAAGGAAATTTTTATCTTGAGTTCTTTTAGGGTTTAGCTTTTACTTGTTGAGCTTTGTTGCTTGAACAATAGAAAAGTGGGAGTATTGAACACTAATGGTATTTATTTCTGTTTGAAGAGCTGTCAAGTAGCACAGTTGAAAAACATGAAGAGAGCTCTGATAAACAAAGTGACAAATGGGACACAAAGCATGATGTGAAAGTGGAAACTATGGAGAAGAATGAGTGCAGAACCTCTGGTCATAATGAGGAGAAAGAGGATACTTCTTTGTGCTGTAAAGATGAAGGAAACAAAGCAAAGTGTGGTTGCCAGGGTAAGTGAACAATAGGCAGATGATATTTGTGGTAGAGGGCAAAGCTGGTGTTAAGTCTTGCAAACTCCATGAATGTCTGCTCCCTGTTTTGAAATCATGATAATTTTTCTTTGAGGAGGGAAGAGCAGTTCAGCTCTCTAGAATCTGAGATCCTTCCTTGTACATAGGCTGGTAGATCATCCTACACCTTCATACTGCCACTGGGTATTCCCCGGTCCATCAAGGAGGTGAGATAGCTGAGCTATAATAAACCTGTATGACATTGACTGAAAGCAGTGACCACACGCAGAATGCAATTCAACGTACACAGTTCAGTGCCTTTTCATTTTTGGTAGGCTTTAATGAATAAGGAAGGTCTGTGTGATCGTTGTGCTGGCCTTCCCTGCAGTTCTGCTTTAAAATTGTATGCAAAGTAGCCTTAAAGGTTTGAGTATAAAATGTAAACCTATCCTCTGTTTCCATACAGCAAATACATAGGAAAATGACGTGTTTTGGGTAACAAAGCCTTTTATGCAACCAACCAGTGAACAAAAAGGGGAGGAAGACAGGAATAGTCAGTAGGAGTGGTTCAGCAGTAGGGTTATAAAGTCCACAAAACAAATCACCCTTTCTCAGGCAGCAACATTTTCTTTGCCTGGGAGACTACAGCATGTAGTGCTATAGTTGGTGTAGCTGTGGGTTTTTTAACATGAATAATTACTGTTTTAAAGGATTTGAGTAACCGTGCTTCTCATCACATTAAAAAGTCAGCAATTGGGGTAGAGGGATGTGGTGTTTTTTTCTGCGTGCTTGAAACCAGAGAGGCCCAGCATTTTATGTTGGATGTATATCCTGAATACAGCATCTATTGAATCCTATTACTTAGTGTTAAGGAGTAAATAACAAGTAAAAATGTATCAGCCTATGCATACAGTCTGGGAGCCACAGTGATCTCGAAGATGTAAAAATAAACTTCATGGGTAGCTGGGTTAGCCTTTGGCATATAGAAATTCTGTGTTCATGTCAGTAGGGGTACACATCTAGGTAAGACTGAAACGTTAGTCTTGTGTAGCTGGAAATCCCGATGTGTTCCCTCCCTATGTGAGCCCTATGTAAATGATATCGTCTATTTCACCCGTTTGCTGTTAGCGATTCCTAACCTTGCTTTCATAGAAACTTGAGTTTGCTCAGAATATAGGCTGGTTTCAGATGATACCACTTCTCAGAATAAGGACTGTGGTTTCAAAGTTTATCTGTTTCATTCTCACTAGTCTCTGCCAATACAGAACCACAAAGTACTGGCAGAGCAGCCAGTGGCATCCCTCAGTTACGAGTGCCCCTGTACAGTAGGACAGAGTGCCTCATTCAGGCTGGGGGGATGACACAAAGCTCTGCATTTATGCCGTATTTTCTCTGTGAGTTTCTGTACAACATTTGATAGAATCATAGAACCACAGAATGGCCTGGGTTGAAAAGGACCACAATGACCATCCAGTTTCAAGGCCCCTGCTGTGTGCAGGGCCACCAACCATCAGACCAGGCTGCCCAGAGCCATATCCAGCCTGGCCTTTAATGCCTGCAGGGATGGGGCATCCACAACCTCCTTGGACAACCTGTTCTAGTGCATCAGCACCCTCTGGGTGAAAAACTTCCTCCTAATCTCTAAAATAAACCTCCCCTGTCTCAGTTTAAACCATTCCCCCTTGTTCTATCACTATCCACCCTTGTAAACAGCTGTTCCCCCTCCTGTTTATATGCTCCCTTCAAGTATTGGAAGGCCACAATGAGGTGTCCCCAGAGCCTTCTCTAAGCTAAACAAGCCCAGTTCCCTCAGCCTTTCTTTCCCATAGGTCTCTTAGGCTTCTTGTGCCTCAGTTTGCTCCAGTTGAAATCAGTCAGAGCTATGTGGGATGTTCTTGTAAGTGCTTTATGGACAAGAGTCTTTGCCTGTCACTTGTATCTGAGCAGTTCCAAGTTTCTGCTCCTTTTGTTCTCTGCACACAAATGCACGTTAATGGAATTATCAGTGCCACTCAAACCACAGGTAGCTTCCAGAGCTGGGCTGTTCTCAGGATTCCTGCTGCCCGAGTGCTCAGCGTGTGCCCCATTTCCTTCCAAGAGACTCATTCCCTCTGTCCTTTCCTCTCAGGTGTAATTAACAACCCATCTCAGCCAATCGGTAAATAATGAATGTGTGGTGATTTGCACTTCGTATTTCTGTGGCAGCACAAACCTGTGCCAAAAGAAGGTGCTGCCACAGGGAAGACAACCAAGCTAATGAAGACAAACATTTGTGTTGCAGATGGTCTGTTCCTGGAGAAGGCAATGCAGCTTGCCAAGCGTCACTGCAACGCTCTCTTTGATTATGCTATAACTGGAGATGTGAGGATGCTGCTCGCTGTTCAGCGCCATCTCACTGCTGTCCAGGATGACAATGGAGACAAGTAAGTCAGTGCTGGCAAGGACTTAGCGACAGGAGAGTTCAGTCTTTGGCAGCAGAGTGTGTCAGCATTCCATCTGCTGTGGGCGCTGATCAGGGACTGCAGCACCGCTAATCAAATGAGCATCGTTCTCCTTCGTGCTGTCTGGGAGATCAGTGCTGAGCATGGATTGCTGCGTTTGTGCCATGGGACACAGCTGATGGAGATGACCAGCTTTGTGCTGCAGAGTGTGCCCTGCTTTTTGTTCTGTGCAAGTCCTTCATTCTTCATAGGGAATTTTAAGTTCTGGATGCACTGGGCGAAGTAGAAATAATAGCTAAGAGTCCTTGTTGCTTTTCTCCTACTGATACCAAAGGGTGCTGTGCAGATTGCGTGGGACTCAGACTGAAATACAGTGAGACACAGATTATTAGTGGTTATTTAAAACCAAGCTTGGTGGAAGTGATTCTGAGCACATGCAGGGATGATCTCTCTTGAATAAACAAGTGATATTATCCCATTGTCACTTTTTAGCTGGCGGGTTGTGGACAGACCCTGTGCAATCATTCTTGTTTCCTTATTTGCAGTCTTTTGTGCAGTAGAAGCCATGTAAAACTTAAGGTCTCTAAACAGATGGAAAATCACAAGAGACTGAAGCAGGCCTCAGAGTGCTGATGCACTAAGTACTCAGAATCACTGAGAACTGATTCCTTGGCTCTCCAGCTGGCAATCTGATGAAGCTTTGAGGTTAAATGGTGTATGGATGAGGTAGGGGCTAGCAGTAAAATCTGCTGGCACTTTGGACAATACAGCTTCTAAGTGTATTTGTTGGTTTTGTTTGTTTTTAATGCAAAAAATTCCCCAGAAGATGATGAGAGTATTAATCTGTGTCCCAGTAAGAGTGACCTGCATTTAACCGTCACTGTGGTGTTCCCCAGATTTGGACTTGAAGGACATTTCAACAAAGTCAGAGTAGTTTAATCACTATGACAGTTATTTTTCCTGGATCAAGAAGTACCTGCAAGTGTGTGAGTCTCGAGTTTGTGTTGCTTTTCTCCTGGGAAGGAGTTAGACTGTGAGCGTGCAGTGCATACAAATCGCTCTGCAGCTATGGAGCAAACCAAAGTTCTGGCAGCCATCTGCCAGCTGTGTCACAGGAGCTGTTTAAGAGAAAACCAAAATTCCAAGATTTATGAATCAGTTCCCTGTAACTTTCATTGTAATCCTTACAAACATATGACAAAGACTGCGCGTTTTTTGCTGAAGCTGTTAAAAAACATTATTGACAACAGTTTTGCGCATCTTTCATGGGGACAGTCTGCAGGGAATGAAAATACCTTTGTAGAGATCCTGTGTGTTGTGTGAAGGCTTTGATACCTATGTTAATGTTAATCTGTGATCAGAGTATTCTTACAGCAGTGCTGGCTGTTACTGCATTCAGAGTACTGATCTCATGGAGTCAGAGAGTATTAAAACACAGAGTCGCTCATGTCCCTCAGCACGTTTTTCCTTTAGCAAGTGAGACACCTTTGGTCACTGTTGCAGATCCTGGGTCAGTTGGTCACTGGTCTTGAGCCCTGAGTCATTTTGCTTGAAAACTGAAACAAGAAAAACCTACAGCCTGGGGAGAGGGGAACCTCCGAGGGAAAATCTGCCTGGGTAGCAGATGAGGCCGTGGAAATTCTGGAGGAAGGCTTTGACAGGAAGAGATGCCAGTGTGCTGAGTAATTCCAAACAGGAAAAGAAACAGTGAAGGATCTGGGTATTTTGAACAGGTTCTGAGACATTTCTTTGTGATACAAAGCTTTTATTTGTTGGACTAGTAGCAAGGTCATAGTTAGGACCAGCAGAAACCATCCTGCATCTCCTTCTGTGACTGAAGGGTTACACACAGCTCACTTCTCACTCGATTTGAGGTGTCGGCCATGACTTCTAATAGTCAAATGTACAGCCCCATCTTTGTATCATACCTTTGAGAATACAGTGACAATGCTGATCTGTTATTTTGTTTCAGCGTCCTGCATTTGTCAATTATCCACCTTCATAGAGAACTGGTTAAAAACCTCTTGGAAGTGATGCCAGATATGAATTATAACAACATTATCAACATGAGAAACGACCTTTATCAGGTATGATGTTGTGGTGGTGTAACTGATGGGGATCATTCAGCCAGCAAACACTGTACTCCTTACTGTCCTATTGTCCTTCTATTCATCAGAATGAGCCCAGATCAGATAGTGAGGCAAACAGGTTTAGAACTGCACAGACAGAAGAACGCGGTGACATGCTGTAAGGAGGTGGAAGAACAAGGGTGTGCTTTTTCCTCTGTTAATTCCTAACTGCCTTGGTGTTAAGAGAAATGTCTCCATTTGTTTATCATAGAACAGCCCCAAATCCTACTGAATTCTTCAGTTTGTATTTTCATTATGTGGCTCCTCTATTATTAAACCAGAGATGTGGCGACTTTGGGATCTTTCAAACTTTGTAATGCAGGACAACTCAGGGTCATGATTGAGTTGCTGAAGAAGCTTGTAGCAGCTGTGTCTTTCTGTAGCCTAGAAGGTCCTTGTGCCCGCTGTATGAGCACCAAGGTTTCTCTTTTGTTTCTTGGCTCACAGTGTAACATTTAAAGCACACAAAAAAGCACGTCTTTTACCCAGCAGGGAAGTAACTGTCAGCAGCCCAGCACAATTATCTCCTTATCTGTAACACAGACTGAGCTTCTTCTGCTGCAACTTAGATGGGCTTTAAAAAGAGCTGTGAAAACTTGCCAGTACAAGGAGCTCTTTTCAGCCATGCGCACCATTCCGTTGTCCTAAAGGCACCCAGCTGGATGGCACACAGAGCACTTGTGAGATTGGTGCCATTTCTTTCTGTTCAGCACCAAGCTGTAAACGGTAAAGCCAAGGCTTCATTCTGTGCAGATAATCTCAGAGGCTTTATTGCGACTTCTTTCTTCTCTTTCATGTTTCGTTTTTGTGTTCGCATAAAGGAAGTTCGAAATGTGGAAGGTGATGAAAGCAAGAAGATTCTGAATTGAATTTCTGTGCCCTCTGTTTAACAGAAACAGGAAGTAAAACTGTGCCCCATACAAGAAATAAATCTCAAACTACCAGACTTCTCCAGCTGTTCTACCTTCCACTTTAACCTTAAGCCAGTGATGGGAGGAAATGCAGGTTGAGTCTAAGGTTTTCTTCTGCACAGATACTCTGAAAGATGAATCATGCTTTGTTGTATAAATTCAAGTAATTAATTGCAAATACATTGGCGTTTCCACTGACAAACACAAGCTTATTGTATAGAGCTGAAATTAGTTCCTTTTTTACAGTCATCTGTAAATATAAAAATAATGATATGGAGATAGAATCTTCTGTGTTTTTCAGATTGTTTTATTGTGAGGAATAGGATTTCCCAAAGCACTGCAGTGCCTCACTGTTCAGTGTATACTTTGTGATTGGTGAAGCTTCTTACTGACGAGGATGCAGAATACAGTTAACCTTTGGAAAAGCCTGAAATCTCAGCCTGAGAGCCTCAGTGCTGCGGGTGTCTGTGCAGAGATGGGAACCAGGCAAACAGTATCAGCTCGATGACGTTGTGCACTCTGAGCTTTGACAAACAGAACTGCGAGTTTTTTCTGCTTTTTGTATGTAGCTGTTTTGAAGGATAAGGAGATCCTAAACCTGTGGCTGGGAACTTTTAGGAGCAAAATTAGAGTATGGTTCAGTTGCGGAGGCGGAGCTGAACAGGCTCTATAAAGTGTGTGCGCTCCTTCTGTGGCAGGAGCTTGGCAGGGGGCAGCTGTAAACAGGGTTATTACTGCCTCTGGGAGTACAGGGATTCTCATTTCCCAAGTCCCTTGCATGACAAACAGCCAGGTTAGTCCCCCAGTGCACAGAGCAGGCAATGTCTGCCTTCCTCCTCAGGTCTGACTGCTGACACCAGTGAGGTGGCTTTTATTTCCACTAAGTAGAAACCCTATCTGTATTATACAGCAGAAGAAAATGTACAGAAGTTTTTCACCTGCGCCAGCATTAAAAGTGGAGCAGCACCCCACAGGAGGTGCTTTTATTGGCTCAGCCGATTTCTGTAAAGGCGTGTAGTTGCCGCTCATCTTCTCATGGCTCACTTCTGTCCCTTGCAGACCCCCTTGCACCTGGCAGTAATCACAAAGCAGGCAGAGGTGGTAGAAGACTTGCTGAAGGCTGGAGCAAATGTCAACCTTTTGGATCGCCACGGTAACTCTGTCTTACATTTAGCTGCTGCTGAAGGAGATGACAAGATTCTGGGTCTGCTCCTCAAGCATAAGAAGGCATCTTCAATGATCGACCTTTCCAATGGTGAAGGTATGGAACAATAGTGCCTGTACTTCACATTTACTTACTGCCTAGACAAGCACCGCACCATTTCTGACAGCCCAGCCTTTCTACATAGATACAGACTTTGGAAGTCGCATCTTTCCATGGTTTGCGCATTATATCCTTGGCTTTTACACACCTGCAGTCAGCTAAGAGAACAAAGACGCGCAGGCTTTGTGGTTAGACAGAACACAGAGGTTGACAATGTCCGTATTGCAGTGTGAATTGGAACTTTTTCTTCTTCAATATCACAGAATTTCAAGAGCTACGTTCCTCTTGAGCTGCCCTACAGAACCACTGTTAAAGAAATTCCACCTGAAAATATTTCCTCCTCTCTAGTGAATGAAATCCCCTCAAAAGGCATTTCTGGACCTGTGTCAAGTATCACCTCTGGAACTTTGGGACCACAGAGTCTTAAAGCTTATAAAATACCCATGGAGACCCAACTCTCCCACTATTTAATGGCACGGGTCATTTGAATATAGTACTCTTGCACTAGGTGTAGATAGTAAAATACCTGACCTAAAAATGTCATTATGTGAATTAAAAACCTGTGTTAAGTTCCTCAGAGAGGGTCTATTCTTCTTCTTATTTATAAATAGAAAGCTTTATGATTCTCTTTTTGAGCCGCTGCAGTTAATGTTGAGGTGCCAGGGCTGTCTGACCTTAACGAGCATTAGTCACTCTCCAGGATGTTTCAACAACATTCTAAGGTGAGCTCTTCCTTCTTCCCTTCTGTTCCAGCCCTGCTATTAGCTGATTGTTTTTTTTATGCATGGTTTCTAGTCCCCATCAGTAACACAAATAATTCCAACTTTGTGCACAAAGAACATTTTAATTAACACCATTTTTGGTGCTTAGACAGGCAAAGGTGCTCAGATAAATACAGTAACACTCAGTCATTTTGTAGCTGCTTAAGAAGTCATCACTGTGACATTTCTGTGTTGTTCAAGTGTTAATGTACACAAATGGTTCTGTGCAGGTCTCAGTGCAATTCACATGGTGGTGATCGCCAATAGCTTGTCCTGTCTGAAACTGCTGCTTGCTGCTGGAGTTAACGTCAATGCTCAGGAACAAAAATCTGGACGAACTGCATTGCATTTAGCTGTTGAACAGGAGAACATCCCCTTGGCAGGCTGCCTTTTGCTCGAGGTGAGGGCAGAAGTTCTTTTCCCCTGGTCTTCCCAGAAACATATTTTCAAGGCTTTTTCAATATGTCAGCCTTCAGTGGAACCGAAGTCATGTTTCTCTTTATAGACTCGATTACTTTAACCAGCATAATGGCGAAGTTATCGCTAATGTTATTTATTTGCTATTAGTCATTCAGCACCGCTGATGAACCTTTTGTAAGCTGAGAAATATAGTTGGTGACCCTGACCTGACTGCCTGCGCCGTGCTTAATTTGCACTGAGTAACCCCAGCAGCCAATGAAACGACTCCCGAACAAGTTGCTGATCGGGTGCGGTGGAATGTGTGTGCAGATGTGCAGAGAGATAGCTGTGTGTATCTGTAAATATTTGTCTCATCTCTCACACCTTGATCTCAGCACACTTAATTGGGCACACCCACAGCTACCTGCAGTAGCTCCCCTGGGTATGGAGTACAGCTGTGCTACCGGCCCGTCTGCTCTGCTGAAGGGCAGCAGGAAGGCAGCTCTCAGTGCACGGCAAATGCTGCGGGTAATCTGATAATAGAACTATTATCTGATTAGTATTATGGGATGCAAAGTGGCTTTTGAGCTGTATCTACCTGGTTCACTCAGCTGCCTCCTGCTGTGGCACTGCAGAGCACAACCACTGTCTGTTACTGGTGCCAACAGTTGTAGTCACTTTCCGATTCATTCTTTTCAGACAATTGGAATTCTTGTGCAAACAGGCACGGAATGGTGCTGCTTGCAGAGCAGTGAGGTTCATGCAGACACAAGTCTCTATGCAACAGTACTGTATAGATAATAGCATTTTTCTTCTCTTTCAATACTTAGGGTGATGCAGATGTGGACAGCACTACATACGACGGCACAACGCCTCTTCACATAGCAGCTGGAAGGGGCTTTACGAAGCTGGCAGCAGTTCTCAAAGCAGCAGGTATTGGGTCAAGTGTTTGTTGCAGGGTTCTCTTTAACTGTGCCAGTTCAGGTGAAGGCGTTGCACACAGTCAGTGAACTTCATAATGAGCAAAAGATACCAGATGTTAAAAGCATAAAGGTTTGTTTCTCCTCTGGGAAGTCCTAGTTTCAGAGGCTCTGCTACTCTTTAGCACCATCTAATGGCTACAAAAAGCAAAGCAAAACTGTGTTAGTAAAAATACTTCCAAGCAATCTTGGAGGTTTGGGGTACTTGCAGATAGTTTTTAATATGAAGCAGACAAAAGACCCAGTTTTATAGTTGGGATAAGGCTGGACTGCTTTACAGGCATAGAAACTGGGACCACTTCTCTGCAGTTTTGAATCATGACAGTAAATTTGGTTTTGATTGTGCATTTCAATGCTTTTTTCAGTTGTGTTTCATCCCTTAATACCTGGATTTTCTCCATTGAGACAGAAATCCAAGCCTCCCCCTGCTCTGGCTGTGTGTTTGGTCTTTTAATAGCACTCCTGCTTTCTGACACTACAAAAGGGAAGCCCTGCACCAGTGCTTCGTCACATACATGCTGTGTGAGCCAAGAATGGAACTGGAAGTCAGTTTATATCATCAGATGCTTTCTTTGGGCCTAACCACACGGCTTGTCTTTTCTTCCCCATCTGTATAATGGATGATACATGGGGATGTTGTGACATTTCACTTCAGTTTATTTAGGAAAAAAACACCATTTTCGGAGTTAAAATATGTATTCTCAGTCTTGAATTGTAAACCTTCTAACGTAGCTGTTTAAACCGTGCTTTTCAACAACGTGATGTAAAACAGCTTAAAAGCCTTTCCTTAGAAATGCCTTGCACGCTTGTTCTCCAGGTGCAGATCCTCACATTGAGAACTTTGAGCCGCTCTTTGATGTTGAAGAAGATGTGAAAGATGATGATGATGAAGGGATTGTACCTGGAACAACACCACTGGACATGGCAGCCAACTGGGAGGTACGTGGGCTGCTGTCTTTTAGTACTGACAATTCGTTTAATTTCATCCAGTTATTTAAATGGTGACAAATTTCTACAGCACCCAAACTGGCATCACAAACAAACTTACTGAGCCACAAGAAACAGTGAAGTAGTATTGGAAAAAAGCTCCTCAGAGTAGCTGACTTCTGTTGAGCAGGATTGAACAGGCATTTCTTCTAAGTAGTTGCATTGGGGTTGTCAATATGGAAGAGGACAGCAGACAGAGCAGCATGTGCCTGAAGGTGCTTGTTCAGGGTCTACAAGGTCAGGGTGAGACACTGTAATAAGTTTCTCTGCTGCATGGTCTTTAGAACTGCAGACTGGATGATATGTAGTGAAAGTAGACTTTTGTGTCTTACCCAAACATTGGTTAGATTACATGGTTCGAGCTTCAGTATCCAAGTACACACAGCTGGCATGATGTGAGCATGTAAGGAGCTGGCATCTCTGATCAAATGGAGCTCGGCTGGGGAGTGCTACTGAAAAGGTGAAAATCTAGCCCAGGCTTTGCTTGAAATTACTGGCTGTAGACAGCTGCTAACTCCCCACTTAACTTCTGCTACAGCCCCTCGCTTATTGCACAGGCTGCTTCTGTGTCCTGGCAGTAACTGCCAGATGACAGAGCTTAAGGGAGATGAACTGAGGTTTATCCCTCATGGTATGCACAGGTTTTCTGTAATTTTTTTTTTTTTTTAAATGCCCATTTAGAGATTTAGTGCTGTACAACAAACAATACCACCAAAACTTGTCAAAATAATGGACAAATAACCAGGTTTTGCGAAATACTAAATTGAATATATTCTCTTAGGTGTATGACATATTAAATGGCAAACCCTACATAGCAGCAGCAGCAGTTTCGGAGGACTTACTGACACAAGGTAAAGTCTGTAAAGATGAGCTGGCAACATCCCCTTGGGAACAAACAGCAGAGCACCAAAGTATGTTTGCAGAAGAACGTGACTGCAGCAGCTTGTGAGGGAGGTGGGGAGGGAGAAGGGGCACTCACTACCACTGCGGTCTTAGAATGAGTCTGTTCAGAAGCATGGCACGAGGGCCCAAGTTTGTACATTTCCAATATTACAGCAATATATTAGTAAGTACCAGAGATGCTAAAATAGATACTTTTAAATTTGTCTGTGCTTCTGCTTAGAAATGAACTGGTGTGTGATTGAGTAAATAACAGATGTATTTTTCTGTTCCCCAGGCCCTCTGAGGGAGCTGAATGAAAGCTCCAAGCAGCAGCTTTACAAGCTATTGGAAACACCTGATCCAAGCAAGAACTGGGCTACTCTAGCAGAAAAGCTGGGGCTTGGCATTCTTAATAATGCCTTCGGATTGAGCCCTTCACCCTCAAAAACTCTGCTAGATAACTATAAGGTAATGTGGCTGTAACAAGTTATTAAGAACATGCAGCTGTGCAGTGAATGCTGTCCTGCCCAGTGATACAGCACAGCCCTTTGGTTTTAGCGAGCCAGGATGAAGCTGAGCATCTGCTGTCTTCTCTCTTAGATTTCTGGAGGTACAGTTCAGGAGCTGATTGCTGCTTTGAGACAGATGGATCACACAGAGGCTATTGAAGTAATTCAGAAAGCACTATCCAGCTCTCAGAGGCAGTCTCACCAGGAGGACAATGCAATAGAAGCTTTTCCTTCATCATCGCTTGCCAATTTTGCGAAGGGAGAGACAGGTAAAACTAACAACACAAGCATCAAGCACCTTTAAAACATTTTTTAGTTCTCCTTCCTCACTTTGGACTGCTAATAGCAGATAGATATAGCAGATATAGATAGCAGAGTTCCTCAGACGTTGTGTCTGAGCTGCTTACCTACCACGTAGGGCTTTCTCAGTTGACATTTACTAGGTGCAGAAGAGGAAAAATAGATGATTTTAAACTGTAGCCCTGAACTACAGCACTGAGTACTGGCTCCTTTATCCTTAAGTTGGCATCTGACATTTGCCGACATAAACTCCTTAGATGTTTTAAGAATCAAAAGATAAACTAAGGAATTTATTCACAGTTTTATACACGTTCCCATTGTATTTTCACTTGCCCTTTCCTTCCACCCAGTCTATACAAACACAGATGGTTGGGGTTCATAAACTTCTCATAAAGAATCAACCGTAGCAACTCCATGCTGGTCTAACTGTGCCGGCTTACACCTCTCAGTACATTGTTCAGTCATGTAACAAATATTTGCACCTTTCAGAAGTGGGTGTACATGGCATCTCTTCAGGCTGTTCTTAAAGGGGAAGGGAGTTCCTGCTGCTTTGCACCAGAAACGTTATTTTTTGAAAACAGCTGTTCAGAACAATAGCACTGGGCTCTGTAATGCGCCGGCTGCTGTTCTATTCACTTCAACTCTGATCCAGTTCTCTTGCAACCAAATCAGGTGCTTATTTCGTGAAGCTTACACAGATGACAGCTTTGTATTTCAGTCTCACTTTAGTAAATGGATGAAAATTGCTCAAGACAAATGCCTCAAATCAGCAAGTGAAATAACTATGATTCTATGATAACAGGAGACTTTTAGGAGCCTGATCCTGGAGCTGCACACTTGTGCAGTCCATGCATCTGAGATGCAGAGCACTTTTTTGCTACCACACTGGGGCAGAGTCCTGACTCCAATGCAGTGACAGAGTTAACGTCAGCAGCACCAGGCTTCACATCTTGCCCAAACACTGCCTGCAGTTGATCTCTGCCAGCAGTGCATCAGCTCAGGTGCTCTGCTCAACTGCAAACATTCATCCTGTGCTGACAGCACAGCCTCTGCCAATAGCAGTACCTAGAGCTGCAGTTATTTTCTCATACAAGAGTTGTCACCTATTGGTTTGCGTTCTTCTGGCCTTTCAGGACATCGCTGAAGTAAAACAAACTAATTGATTTCCCTTCTCTCTCTCTCAGGTGAACTTTATAATCACAAATTCCAAGACACTGAAAGCACATGTGACAGTGGTGTAGAGACCTCCTTCCGCAAACTGAGCTTTACTTACTCAGACTCTCTGAACAGCAAATCATCCGTAACACTTAGCAAAATGACCCTGGGCTATGGCCAGGAAAGCTCGGTGCAAGGCAATTATATACCCGACTAGGAACTTCACTTAGCAATATATGCAGTTACAGGAACAACCCTGACATTTAGAATTACGTTGGTGTTGTCACAGCTGGAGGGAAGTAACTTCACAACCAGAAACGCACTGGAGGAACCACACACAAACCTGAACCAGCAGCGACTCCTCACCCTTGCTTCTTTCCTCAAGTACTGCTCATATATAAGCCATGTCTGAGAACCAGGGCTCCACCGCCACGTTAACACAAAGGACTGACTGGATGCTGATGGACTGACGGAGCTCACCTGGTTTGTGAGGATTTTCTTTTAGAGATGAAAGTCGCTCCTTATTAGTGCGTAATATGGGCTCACTTAATTCGAAGAGGTAAAGCACACAGCAATCAAAGAAGGATGGCTTCTGGCTGTTCCCGTCACAAGTTTTGCAGCACAGTTGGGAAAAGCTCCTAAGATCATTGGCAAAGAGAAACAGTGACTTTGATGGCAACAGTGACAACTCTGGAAGACAAAAGAACCCTTAAAAAAAAAAAAGAGAGAATCTTGTATATTTCCAATAATGTATTTAAACATATCTTTGGTGCCTCTTATTAAATAATCAAGGTTTGCATTTCCTACTTGTAAATAGTTTTTTATATCAGTTCCTTTAAAAAAAAAACCAAAACAAATGTGTGCTTTTTAAAAGCTTATTTTTATTTTACTTTTATAATAAAAACTCAAAATGAAATCTCGTCTATGGCCGCTGTAATTTTTACATAACTTCCACATGCAGAAGATTAAGGACTGAGTTGTGACCATTTCCAACTACTAAAATAAATGAAGGGTTGTAAGACCCTTGTCCTTAGGCTGAAGTTCCCTGTACATAGCGAGACCACGAGCTGCAGCTGGGAATCTGTGCTGTGGAATTAAAGCCTCCAATTCATTGTCCTTGATAGTTCTCATAGTTCTGGCAGCACAGAGACATCAAAACTATTCTGCACGTCAGCAAAACTAATGAATGGTCCTTACTTGGGTTGCGTGAAACAACTCTATAGCCGTGTTTTTGTAAATCTTATCAGATTCAATGATAAAAACGCAAAGTGCTGTTATGTCACCCATAGCCAGCTTTCTTGGCACAGAGGTGGGAGCTTTTGACACACTGATGATTCCTGGCTCACCTCAGTCTTCAGTAATGCAGATATTGTTCCTGAGAAAGGATATAATGTAAATAAAATAATATAAGATGCTTCCATTCATTACAGCAAACACTGCTCTAAAGTCACAATGAGTGAATAATCTTTTGAAGTTACTTCACATCTAGCTGAATTAATTCCAGAGTAACGGGACACAGAACAGTAACAGTACAGTGCTTTCTTTCAACTGCCACATGCGCAGCCTATGAATGCAGCAGTGTGTGGGTTTTTGCTTGATGAGTGTAGTTGTCCAGTGCTCCTCCTGCATTGCTGCAACTATTTGTTAAAGCAGAAACAGGCAAAGGTTCTGGTATTCTGTCCCTACCGGAGCCACTGAGTCACACCTCCCTTCTGGCACAGAACTTTCTGCACAGCCTGGAGGGGATGACAGACTTTTATCAAGGTTTCTGCAGCCCTGCAGGTTACCAAGGCAGGCTGCCTCTTGATGAGCACCTTTAGGATTCCTCCTGGCCCTCAGCTGCTTTTAAACGACCAGAAGACACTTGTGTCTGTATTTTCAAGCACTTCATGGCCAAATGCTGCCTAACAGCCAATCATCAGATTAACAACCGTGCAGCAGCACAGGAGAGAGCTCTGAGGCCCCTTATAGTCAAGTGTCTTAAGTGGAAGGCTGGCATCTTTTCTTGCAGTTTCTTTGCAACAACAGAAACTTCAGACCTTGTTTTCTTTTTTAGTTTAGCAATAAAAAAATACTGATGTCTTACAAACTCCAACAGGAGAGTTACATTTCTAGGGTCAGGTCACAACTTCTCCCACCTGCATTAACCCTCAGCATCTTAAGCATGTGTTATAGGCACAGCCCACAGTTTGGCAGAAGTCTGGGGTAGGAGAACCCAGCAGCTGGCAGTGCAGCACTACAGGTGTCAGTCTGCCTGATGGAAGGGGCATTTGTTTCTTCTTTTATAGTTCTAAACCGGCAGAGTGAATTTAGTGGAGAGCTCCATGTTTATCTTGGCTCAGTTCAAAGGAAATGCTCAAGCACACAGCTTTGCTCTTCCTGCTTTACCTTTATTCTTATCAGCAGGAGGTCATGGTCTGCAGGGCACGCAGCCTTGTTCTTCTGGCACCTGGAAGGAGGCAGGCAGCACACTGAAGGGGCAGTGCCCAAGCACTGCTGCCTCCATGCAGGCAGGAGGAAGAAGCAAGCACAGAGGAAGCGTGGTCTGCAAGAGAAAAGTGTAAGCAGCACGTGCAAGTCTCAACAGAAACATGTAGAATAGCTGTATTCTTCTTAACAGGTAACCACTAATAGAGATTTATACATCCCATTAGCTCACCTTATACACAGATTTATTCTTATGTCACCTTATGCAAGAAAGGAGTGCTATTCCTGTTCCCCAGGTGTGACAGGTCAAACAAATGAGAGAACCCAGAAGTTCAGTGCTTGAGAGCTCCTGTGCATAACTGGGTTATGGGGAAACTGTGTCCCACCCAGCACTGAGAAGACCACACCAACACAGGGTAGTAACAAGGACTAATCATTGCTCGTGTTTTCCTTCAGTACGGTTACAGGCTTGTAGCACAAGGGATTGTCCCTATTCTACCCCATGTCACCCCTGGAGAAACAAAAATCCAGACCCTGTTATTAACTAAAGTTCTGAAACACTAAGTGTGTGTTTGTTCTAAACGTGTACAGGAACAGCCAAAACAGCATTTCTGGAGTTACTTTTAACTTTCCCCCAACGGGACCTTTAGGAAAACTGCTCCAGCAATCTGCCGAGCTCCTATTTACTCCAAGCACTACTGCATTACTGTGCAGGAAGCCTAGAGTGCATTGCTGTTAGCAAATAGAACAGTAAGGCTGGAGGAAGGGCCAAACCGCATATACTAACAACTTTAAGCATCCCCTCTGAGCTGCTAGTCACATGTCCTGTGCCTTTGGCAGAGATTCATCTAGAAATACCTACAAAGGTATTTAATTAAACACTTTCCCCCAGAATAAAGACAGGTGCAACCTTTAGACACTTTAGACACTGAATTATAAATCACAGCAAGAACCTAAATCTGAAATGCAGCTGATCTGCACCTGCAGTAATCGGGATCTGCTGCATTATTTTGCTACTGTACCACAGCAACAGATACCAGAAATAGGGAAGAGAGCAAAAATACAATGTGACAACAGAACACTACAGATCTTCTCTATGTTTGACATTAAAAAGACTCTTTAGAAAGTTCAACTGACCTTGTCTGCCACGGCTGTGAATTTCCAGTGACTTTTTTGTACCAGCCTATAGTGATGTATGAAATGCCTGCTCTCCCTTTCTTGGGCTGGTGAAGTGCTGTTTTCCTACGCTTAAGGAAAAAAACAATCCTCTCCCTTGATGTGACAAGGAACAGTGGTGACTGTTCATTAGTTCAAGGCACAAAGGGCCAATGCTCACTTACAGCTTCCAGCTCTTCTAGGACGCACAATTCTCTTAAAGCAGAACAGTCCTGCAGTGACTGCTGCAAGTTTCATCCAAACTTTTGCTGGATTCAAAAGATTCCTACAGCTACAAGCAAAAGACAGCACAAGTTAATTCCAGGAGATGCTTTTCTGTATCCAGCGTTATGAAGTAACGTGATGCCCTGCTCAGAGCAAGGCTGCAGTATGTGCACTATCCAAAGCCCATAGAACTCTTAAATGACTCAGTGGCTCATAAGCTACAAGCCCTGTATCTTTCTGAGACCAAGAAACTCACCTACCTGTTTCCTTACAACTGATGGTGCTGTAAGTCACTGAAGCTACTCTGCTACACATTTCCAAAGACAGAAATAGAAGTGCAGAAGAAAGATGTGCCTCTTAAGCAGACAAATTGTTCAGACCCTGAGCTATGCAAGCAACAGGTAACACAGGCTGACAAACCCACATATTTAGAGAGCAATTATAGGTACACACCTCTTGAAAACCAGGGATGTAAAACCCAGAAGTTTCCAGAAATGGCCAGTAGTAAACATAAGAGAGGGGAAAAAAAAAGAAGATAAAAGCCTTCCTCGAGTGGCAGAAAGCATCAACAATGAGGCGTCTTCTGCAACTCCCTCACTATCAGACAGACCATCTCTGCGGCTCCTCAGGGCAAAGTTGGTGTCAGAGACCAGTTTTAGTTTTAGGGCATTGCCTTAGTTGACACCATAGAGCTTTCTACCGAAAGCTGCTCTCCAGTTCTGTTCTGGTCATGGCTTCTGCTGAAGGGAACTCTGACAGCTGCTTTTGTCATTGGCGGAGAACAGCCCAGCAGGAGCCTGGCAGGGAAGCAGTCTCCATCCATTAGAAAAAAACATGAGCATGAGCAAACCCAGCAATCCCTGAAAGTACTGCAAGGCTACATGCTGAAAGAAAAGATAGAAGACAGGGCCACCAGTAATTAAATGACACTGCAGACATGCACCATGACACTCACCAATTGCTTCCTGATCCAACCACTGCCAGTCCCCAACCCATCAGATACACCTGGCAATACAAGTGCAGCTGAGCCTCTGCAGCAGCACTCAGATGACTAGGGATGGTGTGTAGATAGGATGGATACTCCAAACATCTCTTCACTGTTGTGCTCTTGTCCTTGCCCTGATCTGAGACAGAAGCAGAACAATGTAAGTAAGTATATCACAGCAAAAGCACCAAGGGATAATAGTCAACCAAGGTAGATGTTACAGTCACTGCTGCAGTGGGGAGCGAGGAAAACAGCACCTATAAATACAAATCTGCTGAAACACACTTAAACCAAAAGAACATACTAAGGATATTAAGACCATAATGGAAGGGAACCTCCTCCATTAAATTCTGCTTTGAGACGAAGTACTTGGGTTAAGCAATTATAAATATTCTGTGGCAGCACACAGTGCTCAGTAACAGCTTTCCAGTGAGAAAGAATGGACACAGAATTAGGGCACTTCTGACCTTCAGAAATCTGGTAACTGCAAAACACAACAGCAATAAAAACCACATTTATAAGAAGAATAAAAACCACATTTATACACTTTTCTGTATAACACTGCAGATGGGCACTGGTTGCACTGCCATTCCCATTATCGATGAACCACATCATAGCTTTTACGATGTTGCCTGAAATTCATGGCAGGCCAAACAAGTCCACAGCTGTCCAAGTTCATTGTTTATAGCTTCTAGAAATCCAAAAGCTCTCTTCTATGACTCTGAAATGTCATTTATATTCCAAGATGCACTTAGAACAAATATCATTGGTCTTAAGATAGTCCTCTCAATATTCTTTGAAGTAATTCTGTCTGTTTTATTTATTGAATGCTATTAAGTGCCATTTTGAAATTCTAGCAAGATGCTCCTGGAAGAGACATTTCTATATCCAAGCAAGATGGGAAGGTATCGATACCAACCTCTTCTTTTCCTAATATGCTGCAGTGGTATTTAATAATAATATTCATCCCATGCTTTCTGCACAGCGGTTACATTTTTCCACCCTTACCTTATATAGGGCTCTATTGCTGTTAAAATTCCATGATGCTCAGACAAGTCCTCTGAGAGGAGAGAAGGCCCAGAGTGGTGCACAGGCTGCTCACAAGGAGTGCCAGGAGGTAGCAGCAATGCACAGGTGAGAACATCAGTCTTTGCACTATGCATTTAGCAGAGAAAAAAGAGGAAATTCAAACTCTGTGGTCCTCTCAATAACCATTTATTTTCCCTGCTGCTTTCTTTCTCTTTGCACCTTTGACAACTTTTCTCTCATTCCTTTTCTCACAGCCAGGCACATCTCGTACCATGGTACACTAAGCAGGAACCCACATGAGCAAACAAAGTTTGTGACTGCAGCTGTCTGGGAATCATATAATTAAAGTTGGAATAGATTTCTAAGATCCAACCATCAACCCCTGACCACCATGTCCACTAAACCACGTCCCTGTGCACCACATCTACGTGCTTCGTGAACACCTCCAGGCCTCCTGTTGCCACTGCAATGAGGAGCACACAGAGGGACTATATGAGGCAGTGGTACGTAGAGACCAGCAACCGTGTGTGATGGTGTGTTTCCTCCTTTCTTTCTTTCTCCCAACTTCCTTCCTCAGCCTGGCCTCACAAATAAGGCCCTGCACAAGCAACCAGATTAATGACCACAAATCTGTCTAAAACTAGGGGGGCTGAAAGAATTTACAGTAAATACCTGGTTCAACAGCCAAGTGCCAGTTGAGAATACACCTAAAAATAAAATATGACTCGAGTCAATCATCTTACCCCATAAATAGTGAGCAGATGGAAAGCCCCTTGACCTCTCCTGAGTGACAATACTCTGTACAGCAAGATTTGCCCTCAAGGACTCCTCACAAGGTTGCACCATGAGGGTGGCATGCTTGAAGCAAGGAAGCTTCCAGAGAACACCACCATCCTTCACTTGGTGCTGGCCAGCTGCTTTCTTGTGCTCCTGCTCCTTTACAGTAAGATGCCAGAGCCCCCTGGAGTGGCTGGAGCTGACAACTGCTTCATCTATGCTCACATTGCAGCCAGCCACAGCTTGTATTACCATGGCATTGAGATGGCCAGTGAGAAGAGAAGAAAACTAAGCCCTCCCATTTTGTGTGGGTTGTAATTCTCCAATCACCTGAGAAAGCCTTACTTTCAATGCATCAGACATATTAAAAGCAAGCTGTGTTGTTGGTATCTTTTACATTGAACCAGCAGTTAAAATTCACACATCACAGAACAAAACATTCAGTCATCTCATCTCGCAGGTCACCTCAACTACAGTCAAATTCTTCTGAGATTTTCCTCTCCCTGTCTTGTCATCTGGAACAAAATCATCAGGCAACGTCCATCAAAGAAGTCAAGGTGAACGACTTTTCTAGTTCTTCAACACTGGTAGGCTCCCAAGGATAAAAAATAACCACTTTCTTCTTTTCCATCATGAGGAAACCGTTATCACTAAACCTGCCCTTTATGCTCCCTACATCCAGAGTAACAAATGGAGCAATTGCAGTAGTCTGCAAATCAAATATATAGACATCATCTTGTTGGGATACAGTGGCCTGGAAGAAAAAAAAAGAAAGAAAAATGAAAAACATACTTACTAAGAACAGCCAGTTACACTCAAACTGTGAAGAAGTTGTGATTAAAACAGACTGAAAAAACGCATTTGATTAAAGTTATTTTCCTGTTCTACTAATGAAATGCATTCTGGAACTAAAAGGTCAAATACATAACAACCATGCAAAAACTGCAAATGCCGATTATAGCTTTTCTTCAGAATAACACAGACTGTGACAAATGCTAAGGAGTGTTTTCAATTTACTATCTTCTTTTGAAAATTACCAAATAAACAGTAATATGATCGATACTCAGAACCCGTATCCTAATCTTACTGTGATGATTTTCTGTGGAGTTCCCCCTTTTCCTACGTACTTTGCATATAACCACAAATTTATGCTCTAAAGTAGCTGGTTTTTCTGATTACATCAGTATTAGAAACACATAGATGCAAAAGATGGTAAAGCAACACAAAAGGTCACCTCTTCTATAGGAATAGGGCAGTGAAGCCCTTATGCTACATTGCAAAGGCAGCTATGTTGTGAAATATCAGAACAAGGCCTAATATGAAGTTCTATCAGTAGTTAATCTCTTAGGCTTAAAAGCACAACCAGGATGTATTTTCATGGAGCGGTCTCCACTCCCTGTCAAGAAACGTTGTGCTACATCGCTTTTAAATACCAAGATGTAGAGAGCAAACAATGCAAAAAATACATCCTGCTTAAAAGAAAACAACTCAATTTTTGAGAAAAAGTACATGTGGTTTGTATTTTGTGCCTACGGAAGAAACAGTAAACAACACTATGAAGGGTAGCACTTGGATTAGCAATATATTTGAAAGTCCAGTTGGATTATTAGTAACTATGTATAGAAGCACCACCTTATGAAACAGAAATACTTTTTAAATCACAGCTGCATATGTTCTTAAAATAACTACTCCGCATTTATCCGTGCTAGCTATCCCGACTGGCTGCTCCTGCAGAGACAACACAACCATGGGAAAAAGGCATGAAATTTCCCCAGCAGTGCTCCAGTTGCAGAGCTTTTATTATTGGTGATGTCATCCTCAAAACAAACAAAAAAAAAAAAAACAAAAAACAAAGAAACAAACAAACCCCAAACCAACAGAAAACCCAGCATGACTCAAACTGCAGATAGTGCCACCAGCTGAAAAAAATAAATAAATAACAGGCTGGTTTCTTTCCTTTGTATACTCAGAATGCAGGCCCTGCTGCCATCAAAGAGATAAGAGGGGAAAACCTATCCTATTTTCTCTTTGTAAAGCAATTATGCTGGTCTAGATTTAAAGAGATTAAAGACCTCTATTCTCCCCTTGTTTAGTTTAGCACTAAAGAGAAAGGCTGCAGCCTGGAAGCCACATGTGAGAACACACGGGTCCCCTTTCAGCCACTCTGCTGACTAAGAATTTTGCAGTACGATTTACATACTAAAAAGTGAAGCTTATCCAAATGTGTGTGTGTGCAAGAGTACGTACACACAGAGAGAGCAAGCCTGCATATACTTTCATAGAAGTAAGTTTGCAAGGAACAGGAGAAATGCAGGGAAAAGCAGTAAATGGAGTAAGCAAACATCATGGAAAATTTCAATGCTTTTTTGTCTGTTCAGAAGACTGCCACACCTTACAGATATTATGAAACAACCACTGTTAGGCAAATCTTATCCCCATGTCAGGAGGGCAGGGATTTGCAGAACAAGGAAATGAGTATGCAATATTGCATATTAGCAATGTTACACTGACGTAAAAAAGCTCGAGCACTGCAAGAAGAAATACTGTTGACACTAATGTACTCCACACTCAACCTTGACCTAGTACCAACCTACATTGATGTTTTCAAGCCAAAAAACACTTTGCCACAATGCTATGTGCTGTCTGGAGACAAGAAGAATGAAGGGAGCAATGCTACAGCAGTAATGTGAAAGACAGACAAAACAAATGAAATGGGGACTTCATTATTTAAAAAACAAAACAAAAAGAACCAACAACAAACACACACACAGAGAAACAGTGTTACTCAGATACAGATAGTGGTGACAGAAAAAAAACACGTGATTTTAACTCCTCTGCATAGAAGCTAAATTACTGCAGCTAAGGAGACAGAGCACTGAGTGGAAGCAGAAACTAAAAGAGGTAAACAACTCAAAATACTTGGATCAGCAAAACCAAAACAGGAATTTAACATGGCTTACACTAAGTTGTGTCTTTTCCAATCCTACAGCGTCCTTCAGGGATGAAAGGAAATGATGATTTATTGGACTCTGGATTCCATCTTCTCCCACAAGGTAAAAAGAAACAACACAGCTTTTCCTGGTACAATTTCTGCATCTTTCCAGCAAGGCATTTATGGGCTCCTTGTAGATGGAAAAAGCACTTTGTGCTTTAACAGTCACACCATCTTTGGCAAGTGTGCATACTGGCTCCAGAGAACTCCAGGAATTCACAATGACCTGTTCAAACACCACAAAGCTTAGCACAAGAAAAGTTACATCTGCAAAAACAACCCATCATCCTAGATTTCCTGGTACTCATTGGAAGAGATATTCTTCTGACAGTATCAGATGATTTCCACCTCTAATAGGAAGAAACTCTACAAGAAAAGATTTAAACAATCAATATTGAATAATAATACCATTACATAACCTAACAGACATGTATGTTGCAGTCAGTCTGTCTGGATCTGTTACTCTTCTCACCTTAAAAGTTTGTTATGTTGGTGTTTTAAACCTCTAGGCTCCCTGAGAGGAAAAGGTTGCTAGTTTCTGTCAGGGGTGTGCTGGAAAATGGAGTTATTAAGTGACTAATTTGTTGGCTTCTTTCTTTCATTCAAGTTCCTCTACCTGATTTGAAAAGGCAAATAAATGGATTTCCTAAAGTTGCTCAGAGTTATCTGACATAACTCATCTTCGGCTCTAACTGAGCTCTGGCCACACAAATGTTCTCCCAGCAAACAGCATCCCTATAGTCTTCCCATGTTGCCCGATCTTGGTTCCAGCAGCCATACACCTTCTATTTCTAGAACTTTTCTAAGTTATAGAAGATCCTTGTTCAGCCAAGCCAGGCTTCTGCCCCACCTGCTTGATGTCAAGCAGTTTGGAATTGCCTGTTCCTGTGCTCACAGAAGGTGATACTTAAGAAGTGACCATCACTGACGGAGTCCAATGGCTTCAAAAGTCATCTCCCAGGATACTATTAGGCAGCCTGAAATCAGTTCTCCCCATATCCAGGGTGGAGGTTTTAGAAGTAGTTCTCCTAAAGCCAAAGATTTTAAATTCAGTTACTTCACACTCACTATTAATTCATGGCCACCAATTGCCACTTCAACTATGAGACCTTCTTTGTTCACAAGTAAATTGCATCCTGTTGAGTAAGGGAATGGACTTATAGAAGTTCATCTATATGAAGGTGCGTTCGTTCCTGTATTCAGTAGCTGACATTCTCTAGCAAGAGACATTGAGAGTAAGTGAAGGGGTGTCACTTACCTTTAAAGTCAGCTTGTGGTCTGTGTGAAAGTCTGAGACACCATAGATGTGCAACACACCGTTATCTTCATAGGCCACAGGCAGCAGTGGGGCAAAGAAGTTTTGGGCAAAATAATGGAGCAGTTTCCACTTTCCACCATACTCTGGGAAAGGGTTAATAGGGAGAAAGATTCAGAAAAAAAACAACTTCACCCTGGCACACAATACCTTCTTTTGCTATCTGGTGCTGCTGTAGCAGCATAACGTCCCCTCCAGTTTTCACCCTATCAGGTAAAGAGGACAACAAAAGTTAATCTGGTTTCCTTCCAGGCATGGCTCTCCTCTGGAATGAATTTGATGCTCTTTAAACATTTTTCCTGAGCTTTTCCAAAAAGTCAAAATTTTTTAAAAAAGTTTTAGTCCTACCATTGATTCTCTGTCATTCAATTAAGGAAAGCTCAAACACGAGAGACCTTAACAGAACTGACATAGCATAGTACATGTTAAGCAAGTAGCTACACCTTCTGTGTTGTTGAGAATACATGCAAAGACACAGGCATTAGTGGCATTGCCACCAACACCCAACATAGTAAGGAGACAGACACAGCAGTCTGCCTAATCTCCCTCTCCCCTTTCTCTCAGTTCTCCTTTCAGTTCTTCCTTAGAAGGCCAGAAGCAATGAAGCCCAAGAACTCAAACTAAGGACAGCTCCAAGTTTGGCAAAATGAATTTGACAAGGTCTAGAAATAAAGCTCAGTGTATGGGATTTACTGAAGACATGCTGGAGATAAGTCAGTTTGCTTCACCTGTTTAGAGGAAAACTATAACTCATTACTTCTAATATTTTGACAGTCTGTCATTAACAGAGAAAAAATGATAAACTCTGTCTCCTCTCCAAAGAGAGTAACTTTGCCAGATGAAACACTGCCACACAAACATTTTGAAACATTTCTTTCTCTGTTTATTTTCTACCTTGCATCTTCTGTCAGCATTCTCATTCTCTTTGCTCAACTGTTTTTGAAATAGCACTAAAAACAGCAAGTCAGATGCATTTTTTCATTCAAAAAAAAACTTAGAAATCTTTTTTTTTTTTTCCTGGTTGTTTTATATGGTAGATTTGAAGCTCAGGGATGCTGAAAAATTATTCCCAGTAACACCCCAGTGTTTTTTGCTTGTGAACACCTCATAATTAAGAACTTCATATCCAGAGCAATGTAGGTCCAGAAAGGGTGTGTCTGGTGTGTCTGTGGCTTTCATAGGCAGACCTGAACATGTTCAGCCTGCACTCCACACACACATGAATGAGCTCCTTGGAGAACAAAGTGCATTAGCTCCAGCTCAGTACCCTGCATATCACCTTGTTTTAAACAAGCTCACAATCAGCTTAGATGGGTGAACAGACAAGAAAACTTGAATCTGCCTGGAAAAGTCATATAAAATTGTTATAAGATCAGACTGTTGCCAACAAAACAACAATGGCATTCATGTTAATTGTATTCAGGCAAACTGAAGAGACAAAGCCTGAAAAATTATATTAGGAGAGGCTGTACAGTTTCTTCAAAACAGGCAGTTTACTGCACCGATGAACATAGTGAGCATATTGATGCCACTCAGCACATGAACAAAGCCATGTTGTTTCACTCCCAGAACAGCTCCTGGTAGAAAGCATTGCTGGTCTGAAGTGCAATTCCTCCAAATCAAATTATTTCTGTGGGCCATAAAGCATGGACAGATTAGAGGTTTGGTCTGGGAATGGCTTACCTAAAACACACCAAAATAGGCCAGTATCTTATTTGAAAAATAATAGCAGCCACCCTTGTATGAAAAACGAACAATGTACCCTAGCCCAGGCTCTGGGAGGGTCTGAAATCTTGGAAGCCTTCAGGACTGCCACAAGACTTTAAGGAATTTCAAATGTTGTGCAACAGATGCTTTTCTCTGTAGGCCTCAGACAGAGCCCTCCATGAGCACAGACAATATGCCCAAAATGGGCTGAGGTTTCCAGTGCCAGCTGACTTGAGCTTTTTCCTTCAGTTTAATTTACATGATGAAAATCTAGACTTCTGCTGTCTTAAGTACAACAACAAACAACGTAATTGAAGTAAAGCAGTTTCTGTAAGTTAGCATATTATAAATTCCTATTTATCCTCTATTGGGCCTGACCCTCCATTTCCCCTGTGCCTTCATTCCTGACTGATTTTCTTTATGCAACCACACTACAAAAGCTACTGAAAGGAAAAACAGGTTTTCTACCTAGTCAGTAAATACAGAGATCCTCAGATAACTGGTACTGTGGAGAAAACAATACAGAGTAAACTTGGCATTATGCCTTTGCAGGGAGAAAACAACCAAGCAAACAAGAAAAAATAAAAAGAAATCTACAATCAGCAAACAGCAGCAAATAAGCCAAACACTTAAAAAAATTTACCGTATCAAAACTCATTCTAGGGCTCAACTACTATAGCTATTGTTTTAATGTGTTTGCAAACCTGAGATTAGCTTTTTAAGGTTGATATATGCTTTCCCAAAAAAGCCTACAGCCACTTGATGAACAAAGCTACACTGCTGGAGCATGTTCACACAGAAAGAGACTTTCAAAGGTAACTTTTCCAGCAGTAGAATCTTGGTAATACTATCGTCAAAGTAACTTCACACAGTACAGAAACTCACTGATAGAAAAGTGCATTTTTCAGCTCATCACAGAGTCACATTTATTGATTTAAAAATTAGGCAAGCTGCATATGAAATACTCCTCCTGCTCCAAAAATAAATGGCAGAAATCTGGACATCAAATAGCTATCCTGAGATATTTCTGGGTCTAAACCTTCCTGTTACAGGTATGCCTAACAAAGGCAACAACCCAAAGTTAGCTAAATCAGCCCTGGAGTGGCTTTCCTTCTCCTTCTCCCCCAACAATTAAATGGGTTCTAGAAGAAAACCAAGTTTCCCATTTTTTTTCCAGATAATAACACAGGTCTGCACTTTTTGTCAAACTGAACTCCAGTAAAGGAAACCAAAATTAGGTTTGCAAAGAGATGTCACCAACCTTTCTGGCTGTTCCCAGAAATTTTTTACACTCATTGCAGGACTGAGAACAAGGTGCAAACAAACAAAACCCAGCTGTAGTATAACCTCTTAAATTCTGAACAGTTGACAGAAATACTGCACTGTTTGCATTTTATTCCTACTAAACATTAAGAAGGTGATGTGAAAGGCGATATCTGCTCCCCGTTTCATGAGGAAACATTTCCGCTTGGTACAGGAAATTATACAACCACTTCCATGGGACTCTGTGAAGTAGCAGATTTAAATAAGAGGAATTCGGTGACACCACTGTGCCAAGATGCAGAAACATGTTTTTGAAGTGCAAATAAAACTAATTTATCTGAAGTTTTGCATAATTTCAGCTATTAGCATTTCAAAAAATCCCTCTACTACACTGCTTAATTAAATGAATATTAAACCTTTCCTCATTCCACTGAGGAAACAGAACAAAACAAAGGGACAGCTGCTTCTCTGCTAAGCTTCTTTTCTGTAAGCTAACTTCAACAACACATGAATAATTCAAGTATTTGATGTATTTTCTACAATGACATCAGCTCCTACTTGAGAATACATATTTATGGTCTTCACAATCACTTCATCTATCAAAACACCTCTGTCTTTACAAAAATACATTTTTTCAAGCATCTTTCTTTATTCTGAGCCACTGAAAGTCTAATTAGTCATTGCTAGAGTCACAAAAATGAGCATTATGATATTCTTTCCTCATATAAGTCCAGAAAGAAGACTTCTATAGTCGGACCCCTGTAAATAAAATAGTTTTCTTCTTCTACTGCTTTGTTTTTCACTGTTGGTGGCTGTTCCGTACTAGATGAATATATAAAAAGTGAGAGGTACAAACAACTCCCAGAGGACTAAAAGTAAGACAGGGGAGGTGGGGTAAGCCAAGTTTCTGAAACAAGGCCAAATGGCATTATTTTTTTTTTCTAAGGACAGATCAAGAACATCACATTACCTCCTGGCTTTTTCTAGTCCATTCATATTTCACCACACACAAAATTCTTAAGGAAATATTTTCAGAAACAGAGTATTTGACAAATAACTAAGACTAGAATAAAAAATAAAATAAAATTGAAGTCCTGTTTTACTGTCATTGAACAGCATCTCCATTTCAAAATAATTTCCAGACAAAACATTCAGAATATGAAACACAGCCACTTCTCTCCTACCACACATTCCTTCCCTATTTCTTACTGCCTAATTGAGTTACCTTTTCATATGCCTCCTTACTCCACTCCTATGTTCTAAAAAGAATATGTATATCATATCATGTGTAGTCCAGCTAAATAGCATATTAACTGAATGATTAAGTCGCAAAGTGTGATTCAACTCACCTGACATTAAGTTAGAAACCAAACCACAACTAGTGGTTTGGGTCTTTTCCTACGAAGAACTTCCACAGAGCTATGCGCTGGGTGAGAGATGTCATATGAAGTACTATGAAAAGCAAAATAATTCATTCCACTTATGGGACAGCGGAGGACACAATAACCATCTCTTCCAACTGACTACAGAAGAAATCTAGATGCCTAACTGCTAGATAGTATGTCCAGTCTTTCTAAGGACAGGATCATGGTTCCATAGGTTTTTGACAATGCACTAGTGCCTACTGAAGGGACCTGTTCTCATTGTTTTACCACAGGAGGAAGGGAGAATAAAATCACCAAATTACAACTGTACAAAGCATAATTTTATATATAGGTGTTCCTTCTTACTCTTCCCTATTCTGCTCAGTCTATTCTCACACAAGGTGAGTGGGTGCACCTTTGTACAGCTGAGTCAACCAGAATAATCAGGGATTTCCAGGCCCTTCTGGAAACAGAACTTCTCATAAATTTCCAAGAGGAAAAAAAAAACCAACAAAAACAAAAAAACTCATACATTTGTTTGGAAAGTGAGGTTGTACCCCTAGTGTTAACTATCACTGTTTCCTAGTAGACAGCTTTATCAGTCTTCAATGATTTCCTTATTTCTTTAGGAGAAGTGTGAAAAGCATGTTTTAAGAATTAGGAGTTGCATATGATTTTAAATTCTCTAAACCAAACCTTTCCAGAACATGGCTATAAGTTGGTGGCTACTAAATCTGAACGTCCGCAGCAAAACTTCCATAATAAAGAATTGCTTCTTTCCTTATCCTCTCTGGTAGACTTGCAGGATGATTCTATAAAATACTCTTCTAGAAAGCACTTCTAAAGGATGGACGGAAACAAAGTGTGCAAAGTCAGCCAAGAGAGACCGCAGAACCTTACTTCTTATTCTGATATTTCCTTGGTTGAGGAAATCAAGGACTGGTTCGTATGTTTTATCAGATTGTTGCAAAACTTACCCAAGGAAGACCATGAAGGGGCCTGCCAGATGTCATTGAGTTGCCAATACAGAGCTCCCATTGTGTGCCCTTCTCCCTTGATTATTTCACTTCGACTAGAACGATAAAATTCAGTTTCTGTCTTTACGCATTGAGCCTGCATCACCTTGTGTCAAATACATTAAAAAAAAGTTATTCTATTGTACTTTACTTTCAAAATATGTATAACACAGACTTCACAGCAAGAGCACATACCTTCAGACACAAATACCCTTTATACATTCAACACTGTGCACCCAAAGAGCAATCTTTTCTCACCTGCATTCACATTTTTCCCAACTTTTCCATCTGATCTTTAAAGAACACTTTCCATAACCATGCATTAGCCAGGTTCTCAATAGAAGTTAAATAACCAGTTATTTTCATCACAAAGAGTATTAGCTAGGATGGGGATTTATTAAAGAAGTCACAAAATGAAGGAAAAAGTTACCTTTGAGCTGTCCTAAAGAATAAAGATTATCCTTCTAGTTAACTATGAGAGCCAGCTTTATTCTCATCGTTGTTTTTTGCAATTCTGGTGTTCTAAAATTGCTTAACTTGTTCATAAAGCCTCTATAGACTTCACCCTGCAGAAACTCATATGGCTTTCTGAGTCAGGACCTCACTGTGAAAGTTTTACCCCTGCTTTCACTTTCACAGCATCATCTATCCTTGTTCTCTTGTCATCGGTGCTTAAAGTTCACCAGCTGTTTCGGTTTTATATAAAACTTGCTGACAGCAGCTCTCAAACATCAAAAACTTTGTCAAATCTGGTTATTCCCATCAAGAGCATTTCTGAAATTCTTGGAACACAACAAAAAAGTAACAGCACCTCAGACTTGCTTAATATTATCATCTATAAGTCACATAGAAATTGCAAGGAAAAAAAGCAAGTGTGAGGCAAAAACTACTTCAGAGGAAAAGCAAAACACAACCTATTAATTTGAACAACAACAAAATAATAAAAATAGTTCAGACCACAACAAAATAAAAGCTACTGATGATCTCACAGACAACTACAGCCTCTACAAATAATTTTGTTTCAAAAGCTAATGTATTCCTTATGGCAAAAATAGAAGCAATATGCCTCCATGGGCCACATGAAAAGCAAAATGTACTTTATCTAAAACAGGGACTAGCACAGCAGTCCCAGGAAGTCTACCATGTAAGACCAGTATGTCTGCATCCCAGCCAGCACTGTAAGTGTGCAATGCAGGGGACAGAGATCAAGATAGCACACACAGCTAACTTTCTCCTGACTAAGCCAGCTTCTGCAAAATTCTCCAAGTATACCAGTTCTTCTTTGTTGAAACTGCATTCTCTACAGCAATTGATAGACAAGCCTGTTCCAATTCATACAGGACTCTCCAGTACTCCAGTACAGAAATTGTTTCTGTATGATTGAACATTAACTAACAGATTAGGTCCAGTTTCAACTACTAATAGTAACTATTTGAATGAATACGAACAGCTACTCATACTGAAGATATCACTGTTACCTGAGTGAGGTAAATCATATCTTTGAACTTTTTTATGGGATCTGTAGTCTGGGGAAGCTTGAAATGATACCCAATCTGTTGAAGCATCTGATCATTGCCATTTTCATGGTGCTGTCGATGGAGAGAGAAATTGCTTGTGTATGACCAGTCCTCCCTGGAGGAAACCTGTTAAAAACATAAGTTAAATGTCTGAATGATGATTGACAGGTTATTCAGGAAAAGGTATTTATGACAGTCCTCTGGCACCACTCAAAACCATTAAAGTAGGCAACATATTTTTACAGCACCTCATGCAGTCAAGCAAGATGTTTTAGTCAGTACCTCTGTTTGCTTGTACTCTTTGTACGAACACCTGAAAATAGAAAGTGCTTTTGAACCTGCTCAAAAGGCTCAGTAGCATTACAGTTATTTGTCCTATGACTGAGTGTGACCACATGACCTCAACGGTTAATTTGGGCTCACGGTAAATGAGAAACACTTTATGGAGATGAAAGAACATACTCTAGTCAAATAGACATAGGCATAAAGATGTGCATTTTGTATGTTCGAAAGTAAGAAGCCATATTCCTTCCAGGCTAATAAATATCAAAAGCTAACAGGGCTATAAATTCTAGTAACATACATTCAAAACCTGCTACAATAATCTGCCTCTGGAAACAAATTAACATGAAACAGTTGTTTGTTCTTTTTTTCGACTTAGGACAACAATACATTATAGCTCACACAGCTACTTCTGTTAAGCTTTCATCATAATTACAATCTCTGTAACGTTTTATTTAAATTTGTTCTACTGTAGGTCAGATTGAAAATTTTTCCTTTTTGTTAATTTGGATGATGATACTGATTATGTCTCAGATAATATACTTAACCCAGCAAACTGAAAGGAACATTTTGGACTCCTTTCAGATGCATGCATATCAACATGATATTCATCTCTGAACAAATGGACAGACAAACAGGATGATGCATCTCTTCTTGAACTAGAAAAATCAACCAGTACATAGTATCTTGACTTGATAGGAGACCAAAATCAAACCTTCTCCAGTATTTTTTTTCTTTATGCATTGAATATAAGCAAACAAATAGGTAAAAGCAATTAGAACTAATAAATGTTAGAATTCAGCACAAATCAGCACTGGTTGTGGGTTTTGTATTCCTAAATAAACCTCCGACACAGCCACAGAAACACACTAGGTAATCGTTACTGAGCTAAACATTAAAAAGAACTAATATTAAAATTAGAAGTCACTTAACATTCTCCCATCAATCAAGCACAGCCACCTGATGTTTCACTATAACGTGTGATAATATTGCTTATCTTTTATAGATCACATGCAAGGGAAGAAGGTCCTGTAAGACAAGTCCACTTGGAATTAAGCTAGCAGCCAGGGTTGGGCAGCAACCTAACATTTAAATCTATACAAGATTCTTGAGCTGTTTAAATGGAGGAAAGTACCAGTTAATGGTTTCAAATAGAAAATAATTTTTACAACTCAGTTAATTAGAAAAATATTCAAGACCATTCCCGAGTGTTTCTATTATGGCAGTCCTAATAAACATCCCTAATTGCACTAAACTTGGTTTCTCTTGCAACAAGAAAGCCAATTTTTCAACCACTGAGGAAGGATACAGTCCAGTTTCCTCCCCTCCCTCCACAACACTACACACTTCCATCCCACCTGTCACATACCACACCTCACACTATCCTAGCTTCAGTCTCGATGCTCTGGTTTGTTTTTGAAAGAGATTCACTACCCTCACTAAATGAGAGCAGAGAGAACAATAAGGTTCAGAAGATCAGCCTTACCTTTTCCAGCGTACTGAAAGATGGCCAGGATTGAAATCCATATTCTGAAGCAAAACGAGTTCTAGGATACATTAACCAGTTCCAGCAGTCACTGCTGTAGTCATAAAAGTGAGTGTCACCATAATGTGTGTCATAAGGATTCTTAGAGAGCCAGCCCTCTTTAATGGACTCCAAACCATTGGTAGGACTGGATACAACAAAAGGACGACTTCTATCTTCCTGTGATTAGGAAAAAAAACAAAAAACCACAAAACATCAGCACTACTCCTCATAAAATGATTGGCTTTGATATATGAATATCTGGAATGTATTTTGAAAAGGAAGACGGCAAAGAAGAACATGCTTTTTTCCAAATTTCTGAGTCACCATTTAGGAAACAGTCCTCTTTGCGACAGTCATCATGTTTACTAGCTTAATTAGCTTCTTATTCCTTTTCCTGGAAGACAGTTAGGCATGATATTGCTTGCTCTGCTGTTCTAAGGGATTCTTTTCCTCACATCAAGAGATTTGCTATCTTCATATACTTCTAAATACTTAATGAAAGCTATTTAAAAGTGTGTCTCATGAAAAATAAACCTAAAGTACATTAATATTTGAGTACTGTGACCTCTTTATGTAAAATCATTGCTTTTCTCATGCTTTTGGAGCAATACCATGATGATTTTTTCCACTTTGTTATTAAGAAATAAACTAAATTTAGCCTCAACAAAACCAAGGTATTCTGCTACCAATGACTGCACAGTAGCATTGCAGGTTAGTCGCTGTGGCTGACTCAGCACATCAAAGTAGATGAGACTATACCAGGGGTTACACTTAAGACTGTTCAGAGCAGCATTTATTTATAATCTCGGCAGATTTAGTGCACAACATCTTTTATCAGTACTCTACAAAGTACTGAAGGAATTGTTCTGCAGGTATAATTTGTCACTCTACTTGTAAGACAGAGGGCTGAATTACCACAGTCACAAGTTACAGCAATTGTCTCCAATACAGACACTTTGATATGTGTTTCGTTTTAAGAAAGAATAGATCCATCCCTCTCCAATATTTTGGACATGAGTAATTAACAATCAACTGAAGTACAATTTGTTACGGGATACCCTAAATTCCCCAACGGCTTTAGCTCATACTTAGAAGTCTTTCAAGTGATAGAGTCCTGTTCTGTCAGCAGTTGCAGATTTCCTCAGCTGGTTTATATTACCATAGAATTGTTTGAGTTGGAAGGAACTCTTTAAGATCATCTAGTCCAGCTCCTCTGCAATGAACAGGTTCATTGCTCAGAACCTGGTCCAGCCTGGCCTTGAATATCTCCAGGGACAGGGTTTCTGCCACATCTCTGCGTAACCTGTTTCAGTGCCTCACCACCTTTACTTTTTCCTTTCATCCAACCTAAACCTTTAAGTTAGAAACCATTTTTTCTTGTCCTGTCACTACAGGTCCTGCTCAAGAGTCTGTCGCCTTCTTTCTTGTAGCTCCCCTCTAAATACCAAAAGGCCATGACCAGGTCTCCCTGGAGACTTTTCCAGGCTGATCAGCCCCAGCTCTTGTAGATCATTTTCATAGTGGAGGCGTATTGTACAGAATCTGAAATCATTTAACTAGTACAGTTCCTTCTGACACTCAAAATATTTAATCTATGGGTTCAAAATAAAGGAGTGCCCTGGCTTGACAGAAATAACACACAAGTAAACTGTAACAAAAAACATTACCAAGCCAGAATACCTCACTTTGTGGTACACACTCTGGCCATCCAAGCCATGCAGCCAATGATAGAAGCACCACAGCACTGCTGCACTGACCCCTAAGCTCAAAAAAAATAAGAAATACAGACACCCATATTTCTGCTTAACATGTTGATTGTAAGACACCATTAACATTTAGAATATGTAACATCTCAAGAACAGATCCTTTTTTGCAAGTTCTTTCACTCCTATGCCCCATTTTCACTATTTCCCTTTTTCTCCACCTTTCAAGTAGAAAGATACTATGAATCAGAGTACAACTACTTTGACAACGTCAGTGGCCTCTAGTAACAAGCAATAACATCACTGTCACGTACATACTGATTGCCTAGCTTAGTGCAAGGAAAAATTTAGATCAAGAAGCCTCATAACATCAAATATACTTCATCCTGGAAACAAAAGAGGTTAGACTAGTATTATTCTACCTTGAAGTCAGTAACATCATGCTGGAAAGGAAATTGATCATCTTGGTTAATTAATGGGCAAGTTGATTTTTCTCCACTGCAAGTGAAGGCATTTGTGGAGTGCACTGAATGACAAAGAAAAAGGAGGCAGGACTGTCTACATTTTCAGGTCATCCTTACATATCACAGGGCATTAAAGACAAAAGCAATTTCTTGGCTCGTTTTGAGGAAGCATTGAGTTTAAAGAGTAACTTACACAAGCTTGGAAAGTGCAGTTCCTCACCAGCTTGCTAATTTTCATTTTCAAATATTATTTAAAAAACAAGAACAAAAACAGAAACAAACAAACAAACAAAAAAAAAAAACACCAAAAAAAAGACCACAGAAATCCCAAGTTGCTCAAATTGCAAACATTAAAACATCTCGCCAAGCCATATCACCCCACTTTTTTTTTTTTTTTTTTTTAAATCACTTACAGCAAGAACTATTTCTCTGATGTTCTTCACATAAAGCATCACATAATCTTTGATATAGACTTCTCTGTCAGCATGTGGTATGGAGAACCAGTTGCTTGCAATTGCTGCTTCATTTTCATTGTTACCACTCCACAGGACAACTGATGGATGGGATTTTAACCGCCTTATCTGAAAGAGAATTCATTTTCAGAAGTCAAACAAAATTATTTATCTTAAAAATAACAGTATTAGTAATCTATTTGTTACTATTTTAATTACAAGTTCACATGCATATTACATATGCTGTGTCTACAAGTCCCATGTTTTTATCCAGTCTGTCCACTTTTCCGCCAGCTCCAGATCAGGCCCAAACTTCTATATACTTAATATCCTGGCACACATCTACTATACACACACATAGCTCTATCCCCATCCATTCAGCCACATACAAAGGGTAAATTCTGTACTATGACAAGTCAATATCACTAGAGCTCACTCTAAACATCCTCGAGAGCAGTTTGGACATGAGGAAGGCCAATACCTCTGCCTCGCTACTATAAGCAAGTTAAAGAGCATGGTTACATTTCATGTCTGCTACTTAAACGTACACTAACAAATACTTTCAAATAATTTCTGGGAAGATACATAGGTCCCTCTGAAAGTAATGCCTCCTGTTTACTTTCACTGAAAATAAAACAGATATAAAGAACTCATACCATTTAATAGAGCAAATTCTCAGCCGCAAAACACTTTTTCAACAGAACCACTACCAGTTGCTATGCATTTTCCCTAGTAATGAATAAGAACTTGTGTGCTGCATTTGTAAAAACCTGCAAGGCCACCTGGAACATGACTTGTCTTTCACACTGCTGTCACCATTGCTGAAACACACCACCCACCACCTCACTGTACTCTCATCCACTGCTTGGCCTCCATAAATATTCAACAAGAATCAGTCAACGTTACCAAGTATAATTTTTTCTACATGGAGGAATTCAATGACACACCTTTGCTTTATACACACTTCCGTGTCAGGTGCCATACTGCCCCTCTGCTGCCATCTGTTACTCAGCAACAATGAGTAACAGAGTATGGGCAGGAAGGCTGCATCTCTACTACCATTCCACTAACATCCACTTCTGATGACATGGGCCAATATAATAAGAAGGCATTACCTTTGGAGCAGCCCTCATAAATTGTTCTCTCAGTCAATACTAGACTATGAGAAACAGATCACATGGACAAAATACCTGATGAGAAACTTCTGCTCTCACTGATTCCAGGTAATCCTGGTCTGTTGGATACAGTGCACAAGCAAACATAAAATCCTGCCAAATCTATGAGAAATAGGAAAAAAAAATACAAAAATAAAAAAAGTTAGTAAATGATTTTCCATGTTTGAAAAACAGACGCTTACTGGGATGCACAATACTTTACCAAGACAGAAGTTATTTATCTCAAAGAGAATTAAACTGAAACATTGTATCTGTTGTTCTTGGAAAGCATCACCAAAACAATCACAACTCCATCATACTCAAATGTGGTTTTCTTCAATATAATGAGTAATAAAACATTCACCCTTAGAAAGTAGATCCTGACAGCCTTCACTGATAAGTACAGTATTTCTCAATAAGATGGATTTCAATAGGTTTCAGTGGAATAATTAGAATCCATGCACTGTTCAGCTATGAATATGAGGGAGTTTCCAGCTGAACAGAGCAATTTTAAACTCAGTGCTTTGCATGTGTAACACCAAATCCCCATCCCTTATGAAAAGAAGAAAGTAATTCTTCTGATGCAGTATCAAGTACATTTAACAGGTCTTCAAGTACATTTCTTAACAAAATGCTTCCACAGACTGATCTTAAAAAGTGCAAATTATGCTCAGTGAGGCAGAAACAAAAGATCTAGTTTAAGAGCATGGTGATCTTTCCCTTTAAAGATCAAGCAGATATCACTAAAGAATGAAATCCTTCATTTGTAACTTAGAGAAGAATTACAAAAAAAAATTGAAAGGAAGAAACGCAGTGAGATGGGTAGGATTTCTTGTTCTACCTGTCCTGTATTTTTTTTTTTAAGTGCCATAAATTAGACTCCTGATAATCTATCTCAAATGGAAAGCTCGAAGGAGCATCTTAGTACAGTGAGTCCTTTCCAACAGGCTATACTTTTCTGAACACCATTCTACATAAATAATGGGGAGAACCAGCTCAACTTCTCACTAAATTGTTTTCCTTGCAATGACATATTTTCACATTACTTTTCCCTTATTTTCCACAAAAAAATATGTGTGTGATAGATCTATAAATAACTGTTCCAGTCTAACACTCTAAGAAAAAGCAAGGCTATTGCTGAAGAACTACTTGGAATATTTCAGTGATTGTGGAGCCAAAGTTCTCTGTACCAAATTTACTCCCTCTTGCTGTTTCCTTCAGTGAGCTATCACTGTTTCTCCTTAAACACAGTTTGACTCTAATGCTCTTTTAAGCCTCTGCAAGACCAATAGAAGGAATAAAACTAAAGCTCCCCAGCATCACCCTGCACCAGAACAAGGGTCTGATTTTCTGTACCTATTTTCTGTTCTCAGTGCTAAATAAGATCTACAGCTTGCATTGAGCATTACCCAGGCACAAATCTATATGGCCTACTTAGATTTTTAGCATCAAAAAGGAAAGAACTGCAAGTGCTCAGATGCCTTGAAAATCAGGACATGCATTCAGAAATCTAAAATAGTTTTTTTTTTTTCTTTTTTTGCCAATCACATAAAGCAGAAGGCAGTAAGGTATCAGTTCTCTGCTCTTTTATGCTGCAAAGACCAAACACACTTCTTGGGATTTTAATACCTGATACAACTCAGTCTTCACTCATCTAGTCCCTATTTCGTCAAAGCTTATTAACACGTGTCTCCAAACTCATATAATCAAAAGATACTCATCTAAAATTATCAGTGTTTACAGCAGGTGTTCCCTTACAGCTATATTTATACTCAATTATACTTTGTTCAAAAGGGCCCCCTGGATAAAGTCTACCATTCAGGCCAAATGAAACTTAAAAAAGAAAATGGAATAAAAGAAGAAAAAAAAAAAAAGAAAGAAAGAAAGAAAACACACAAAAAAAAACCCAAAAACAAATCTTCATTCATTTCCCCAGCAGGGAAAAACATGACAACTTTCTTTGATGTTTTGATTTTGAATACTCAGAAGTAATAAGCACAGAAGTCAAACAGATTAGGCCTTACATCCTCACAATGATCAGACTCCAAGGCCTCTGCTCTCAATCCTAGTGCATATATTTTTCAGCAGAGCTATTCTCACATGAGTTAGTCCCTAATCACAGCTACAGGGGCTCACAGCACAGCAGTGGCAGAAAAACTACTACTTGACTTTGTGAATAACCCCCCTGTCATGCAGTACTTGTTTCACAACTATTTGACCAACTGTTGCAAGTCCCTGTTGATGCCCACTCCAGAACTATAACCCACAGTAGTTTTTATACAGTGCGTATCAACACAGCATAAATATCTACTTTCCACATTAAGTATCACTAACACTAGCTTCTCAGATGCTCATTTCTTCCTCCCATTCCTTTCCAAGAGAACAGAAAATGCAGAACAGGAAGAAGTTGGAGAGCCGGGGTCTGAATAGAAGACAGAGAGTTCAAGGCACAAACCTCTAGCTCAGATTCTGGGGAACATAAGAGCAGAAAAAAATAGACAGCAAGGAGAAAAGGAAGACCAAAGTGAGACTCTGGGCAGAGAAGGGTGGAGTGAAAAATGAAGACCTCAGATTTGTAGCCTTAATTGGAAGAGAAAATACAAGCCAATGTAATCACTCCAAAATATCACTTCCAGTTTCAACAGACAGCCCCAGTAATGAGCAACAATTAAAGTTAAAAAGATATATATTTACAAAAATATATTATATATATATATATATATATATATATATATATATATATATATATATATGTAAGTTGCATATATCCATATATACGCATAGAAGGTTGAGACAACTTCTCATATTGGTACTCCACCATGTATCCTTTGGAAAGATGGTTAGAACTTATGTATTAAATTCTCTTATTTGGCTCATTTACAGTAGACTTTTATTTATAAGTTCTTGTTTCCAAGTACACAGTCTGTATTATTATTATTTTTTTTACCATTATTCCCAGTTCATCGCAAATATCGTAGAAATCATCCTGCTCATATATTCCTCCTCCCCAGATCCTAAGTGCATTCATGTTAGCATCTGCTGCAGACTTCAAGAGTTGCCATAATCTGTCAAATGCAATAAGAAGATGTACACAACTTCCACTGATATTTCTAAGGTTAAGTTGCAAAAAGTCTCAAACATTCATCTCTAGAAAGCAACATAGTAATTCAGATAGAATCCAGTATATATAGAATCCAGACTCCTTGAAAGGAGTCTACCAACACCAGTGCCAATATTTGATGGTGAAACATGAGGTAAAGGTGATCCTTTCTCCTAAGAAAATATCAAATGTGGCTTACGTGTCATAGGTCACTCTATCCTGGAAAGAATCTGCTGGAATCCAGTTCGAGCCCTTCATGAAAATGGGTTGGCCGTTGATTCTGAAGTAAAAACTCAGACCTGGAGACCCAGGAATAGGCTCCTGAACAAGTTCAACTGTCCGAAAATAGGCCTGTGAAGACATAAAACATAGGTATAAAGCAGACAAAAACTAAAATAAATCAAAACTATAAGGCAAATGATTCAACTGAACATTAACTGAAAAGTTACCAAGAAGTCAGAAGACCCATCCTCATCTCTTATGGTACTTTTCAAGCAGAAATCAAAAGTGTTTTAAAAAAATGTTTTTGAAGTGTTTGCACATGTATGCATAAGACAGATGCATGTTTGCCTGATGCAAAATTCAGTTAAAATTCTATTTAGGAATCACTGAGGGGAATGCAGTGACTGCATTAGATTAGACACACTAATCTGAAATTCTCTCTTTATGGGAGAAGATTGCAGAAGCTCTGCTGCATGTCCCTAAACATTTAGCTTCAGGTTCATCCAGTAAAAGCAAAACCATATTCTGTTGTTGCCTTGAAATGATATCTCCTAAAAGATACACATTCAAATAAAAATGCTGGTTTGTTAGTGAAGATCTCTCTGGCCTTAAGAGCTGTATTTGAACAGTATGCTCACTAATCAGGTTTCACAGAGATCAATTCAGCAAAACAGTCACCAATTCTGTGTCAAGTATTGAAGTCCATTCCAGATACAAGCACATATTCAAGCAGATGTCAAACTACCTTCCACAGCTGCTCTTCCAGCCTAGTATCTGGTATCATGCACTGCAAACAAGGGGGGGGGGGGGGGGGGGCGGGAGAAAAAATCCCCCCCTAACTGCAGGTAGAAGAAAACTTCCCAACAAACCATTCTGGGTGTTTGATGGGACTTCATTTCAGTTAAAGTGACAGTGCTGTTCTGGAGAGGTATCTCAATCACCACAACACACAGATAATACCATGAAGCAGTACCAGGTGGAGCACAGTAACATCTTGTACTGAACCCTTATTTTGCAGAAGTGTCTTCCCCACCAATTGCACTTGGGTCCTGCACAGCTAGAAATGTTACAGAACACACTTCTTTCAGAAAGACTTTCTACTGCTTTTTCCCCTCACTACCTTCTTCCACTTTAACTTATCTGGATCAGAAAGAAACTTCTTTTTCCTTCTGGAACCTGTTGCTCATTATCACTGGGAGAAAGTTGGGAAACTGAATAAAGTGAATGAAAACAAACAGAAAATTTCAGCCAACGCACACTAAGCAAAAGTTTTTGAACCAGAGGGCAGGAAAGAGTTTTTGTCTGGGCTACCTCTAAGCTAGCAACCACTTCTTCCTCAAACGACTATTTACAAGCTGACCTTTTGAAAACATATAGCAGAGTACAAACTGTTCTCTCTCTGCTTTAAGATACAGTTGGGACTGTATCTGTCTGTCAACCTTGGCTAAATTTAACCTAATTAAGAGTAACTGATATATCTATCTTTAAAATGCAATGTAATGCTTTATTTCACACACCAAACATTTCCATATTCAACTGGGATATAATTAATCCCACTGTTTGACTGTGATTATCAAATTTTCAACTTACCATTGATTGTGAAGAGAGACAGAGAAAATTATTTCCAGTGGCAGAAAAGACAAGTAAAAAAAAAAAAAAAAAAAGAAAAAAAAAACCATGCTTTTTTTCCTTCCTCCTTAATGCTTGTTAGTCAACTGAACAATGATTAATTAAATCCCTGGGCAGATGCAATGCAAACTATGTGCATTAGTGGGCACCACAGATCATTCACCTCAAACTCAATCCCTCTGAACTGTAACAATGAACAAAACATACAAATTAAGGGAGGAAAAAATAAAACAGAACGTACCTCAGTTCCTATAGCATTGTACAGTGTTGCCCTAGGGGTGACAGTAGTTAAAAGCAAAAGGACCTCAGCAGTGAGACTACTGTAAAGGATCAACACTGAAGGAATTCCCAGTGACAGAAAAAAAACTTAGAAAAATAATACAACTGAGAAGACGCTTCTGATTCTGAGGCCAATATTTCTGTGCTCACAGAAATGCTCAGGCAGTGTCCAACGTCTTTCTACTGCAATTTTGTTGTACATTAGGCCAGATGAAAATAGACCAGTGGGATGAACTTTGCTTTAGGACAGGAATCTTGCACCCATTCATACAACTTTGCATAGATATTCTATGATGAGAAGTTGAGTTTAAAAAGAAATAGTAATCATACAATTCTCACCATCTAACTGCTGAAGGCTACAAAAAATGAAAAAAAAAAATCAACCCACAACCCACATCATGAGTACTACACTAACTAAAGAGTTCTGACCTTCCTTTAGTGAACTAAATTACTTTGAGAAAAACTCGTTAGTCTCCAGTGCAATTCTTTTTTTGTGGCATAAAATGGAGTAAGATTTATAGACGTGTATTTGGGAGGTCCTCTTAATGGTTGTCATCAGGCAGGTTGGGGCTGTCTCAGAGTGCAGTTGTAGTGGAGTATTTATATTCCTAACAGAAGTAATGTGATGCTGCTTTATTTGTCCTCAAGTGGAACTCATGCAACCGGCCAAATCAGAGGCGACTTGTGAGACTCAAACACCCACTCAGGACCTCCCACACAGCATGAGCACAGAGAAAAGCTCCTCAGCCCCATCTCACATTTCCGAGATCCCAGGGTTTGATGACTTTGTGCTCCCAAACCATTGCTCTCCAGAGAACCATCTGGTAACACAGCACCTATTTCCATTCCTACTGCAGCTTTCTTCTGCCAAGCAAAGTAAAAGAAAGGCAGAGGGGAACTGCCAGGATCTGGCATTCTTGATTATAAATCTCCATGGCTCTGACCATGGCAACTTTGCAATGTACATGACACAACATATCTTGCTCTCCAAGGACCAATATTTCTCCCAGACTTGGAGCACGGAGAAGGGGCTTTCTAGCCAGCAAGAAACAAATACTCAACAATTAAGAAGCAGATATGTGTATCTTTGAGTCATATACAAAGGCTCTGTACCCAATGGCTGTGGAAACCGTTCGGCATTCTTTGATTTAGCACTAAAAAAAGCAACATGGACAAAGATGTCCAGAGCTGAAATAAGATCACAGAATGCCCTAGTGATCTAACTAACTAGCATGCAGCATGAAACGTGTGTGTCAGATGGAGAAGTTTTGGAAGTCATGTTAAAAGGCCTGGGGGAGAACAGGGTGTAGAGGAAAGGAAGGACCAGTGGTTGGAGGAGAAGATCCAAATACTAGAATAGTATTGTGAAAAAATAAAATGTATTGTTGAAGAAATAAGCATACAGAAAGATGGGGAAACTGATTCCAAAATCAAATAAATGCCTCAAAAGACGGTGAAAGAGATACTAAGTCACTTTTCTTCTTGCCGTGCCTACATCAGGGAATTTATCAATAGCAAATGAAACTCGACCTCTCAAGAAAATCCATGTCATTCTAGGGTAATTTCTGCCTATGACTTTGCTTTATATTATCCTGAGAAACAAGCTCCAACACAGAGTATTTAAACAGAAAACCAAAACCTAAACAGAAACCCACCTCATCCTGGATGTTGGCTCTATTCTATTTTGTTTTTTTTCTGCTCTCAATGGCAGCATATGGATACTTCCTCAAGTCAAAGAGGCTCCCAGCAGAACGGGCTAGAGCTCCAAAGCTCTCTGCAAGCACAAACTGGGAGGCTACCCAGAGGATTTCCCAAAGGATTAGCTAATGATTTGGAGACTACTCTAGTATGTATTAAAAAAAAAACAGAGAGGAACCCCTGCTAAAGACAGCTGGATCTGACATAAGATTCAAAGGTATGGAGATACTCTGAACTCATGCAGAGACATAGTGTTTGAAAAATGTTTCACATCTATTAGTTGCTTTTGTGTTTGTTAATATATATATATATATATATATATATATATATATACACACATACACACACACACACACACAGCTCACCAGAACACACCACTGGGTTCACAGCAAAATCCTTGTGGGAACTCTCAGAAATGCTTGTTGCTGAGCTACCCAGAGTTCTTAGTAAGCCATACAAGCATTGCTATTCAGTTCTGCTGACACGAGGGCAAATTGTGCTGCATATGGAGCCTTCATCCACGTGTACAGCTGAGGGCAGGGACGTGTCAAAATCCAAGACAGAGACTCAGAGAATGCATGAAGGACAACAACACTTTGCACTATGAATCTATAAAGTCTTCATACGTGGTTAATTTATAACATCAGCAATGTGGTGCATTTGCTCTTTTCTGACTTTCCTTTTGAGGGGAAAAAAAATTAAAAAAAAAGGCTTCCAAGTGTCTTCTGTAGACCATGAAACCCCTGTGACTGTATGCCACAGGGCTCTATGAAATATCCTGATGGAATTACCCAAACTGAAACAATTAATTTCCCTGTGAGGAAACATGTACAGCTTTTACACAGTAATAATGCGTTTGTTTTTAAATACAGGCTTTTAGACCTATTTCCTACTTATTTTCCCAAGCACAATATACACTGTGGTTATTTAGTATGGTTTTTCTCAATTTTTTTTCAAGATTTATCACCAATAATAGCAAAGAACTATTCCTAGGACTTCACAATCAAACTTGCTACTAGCCCTATAAAGACTGCAACTCCAGAAGCTCCTGCTTTTCATAAGGTTTCCTATGTGAACAAACATTACAGCAAATAACAGTTCTGGATGCCTGGTGACCAGATTCGATTTTAGTGAAGCAATATACCTCAGAATCACCTCATGCATGTGCTTATGTGCTGTTTCCACATTTTTGTTTTTCTAAAGGATAGTGGGAAATTACCTCTTTTGGGCTTATTAGTAACGACAATCAGATAATTATACAGCCAGTACATTGCAGAAACCCTTAAGCAAATATCTTACATCTGAATATTACTTTTGTGGTCAGCTTTAAGATGTTACCTCTTCTAGAACCTGAAGCACTTCTATCACATTCTAACAAATGAAAGTATGTTAGCATTTTAAGAACACACTAATCCCACAATAAAGATAATAATAAGCAAGAAAAAATCCTGTAATAAATAAACCTTCCCCAACATTTTGTTTATAGAAATGTAAATAGACTTTTTAGCACACGATACAAAAACATCACAACTGATCAAATTTAAAAGGTAGAATAGGAAAATATCACAGAATCGTAGGGGTTGGAAGGGACCTCCAGAGGTCATCAAGTCCAACCCCCGTGCCAAAGCAGGTTAAATATCTTTTCCTTTCTGGTTTTTCCAACTAGCTGTGAGCCATCTTCCAGTCTTGAATAAAAGACATTTATGAAGGCTAAAGCTACCACAAAACAGGCAAACGTACATTGTAACATTAAAAGACTCTTGTTTCTCATCAGTGCTTTCATACACATACTATAATCCAGCAAAACACCTCAGAGTTTTTGATACATTATATGTAGAACAGACGTTCTAACAGTGTAATGTCAGTTATAAAGCAAACTGAAGGTCTCACCTTTGAAATTTTCTCAATCTGGTATCCTCCTTCCATGATGAAAGTCGTTGTCACATTGTATCCAATTTGTTTTCCGTGTCCATTTGGCCACCAAGCTTCTACTGTAGAGTTCTTGAACGTGCAAGAGAAAAAAACCAGAATATGAATATCAGCTATGAATAAAGACATAACATGCACCTGAGGGCTCAGCTGCCTTTATGAGACCAGATGAGTATATGTGCCTCAGCTGAGCCAAGGTAAGTGGGATTCCTCCAGCTGGAGCACAGAAGTAAAAAGTCTTCAAAGTGTGATCTCTTTCATTTGTGTCTCAGCTACTACTTCACTTTGAGTCCACAGCTGGCCATCAGCATGTATATGCATGCATGTTTGTGTCTAGACAGGGAGTTAGGCTGATAGAACATTCCTCCAAAATTCAGATCTCTAGTCTCAGGAGCAGACACTGCTCATTAGCCTCTGTCATACCCCTCATCAGACTGACACCTAATAGTTTACCTATCATACACATAATCAGATTTACAGAGGTGACGTTTTTCAGTTGTGACCTTGATAGCGCGTGGGCAGGCTGTTTCAAGTGAGGGGTTTCATTCACTCATTTCACTGCTTTCTGCTTTTTTTTCTGTGCTTCCTAATAATTTCAATAGTACTCCAAGATTTTCACGAACAGAAAAGAACTGCCTTTAAGATTTAATTTTCTCATTTTTCTAGCCACAGAGAGTAATATTTACATAAATATTTTCCTACACTTACATGCCTTTTCATTTCAGTAGCCTACTTCTGCTGCTCAGTCCTATTGCCAATATTTGCCAGCAAATGTTTCCACAACACGAAAATTGTGGCAAGAAAGCAATAACGCAAGCAATCAAACAATGCAGGGATCAGCACTGAACAGAGCCATGAAAGGAGTGCCTCAATCTTTCCATACAAAAGGAGACCAGAGAGCAGCCCAACAATATGTTTTGCTGTAGCAACACTTGGACGTAGTAATTAATGTATTTAGAAATATTTGAGCTTCCCTGGTCTGGAGTTATCATAACTGCGTGTGCTGAAGAACTAATCTCTGAACGGCATGGATACAGATGGCAGCACAAAATCATTGTGTGCCCCAACAGTAAGGGAGCATTTGCAGCTGGAGTGTTTCATTGGCCACTAATGATGTCATCCCCACATTCACCATTAGCTGATAAGCAAAATGCTGTCATGCTAGCAACACAGCACTTTGTGTGCTGATTTCTGGATAAGCATCTCAGCTTATATGTACCGCTCAAGCATCTACTGACTTTGCAACATAATCTGCAATAAACTCTCAACTAGAAATGAATTTCTGGTGAGCTCTCACTATTCAACATGCACCTCACAAGGCTGTTGTATAGAGCAAGTGCTCCTTTATGCTCGTCAATATGTTAGAACACACTGCAGGGTTTCTTGCAAAATCAGCTGCTATGAGTTCATACAGCAAAGCCCTCTGTGTACCAAGAATAATAACACACTGTTGCCTCTGCTCTGAAGGAAGTACTTCCTCACGAGCTCACAGTTACACCCCACTAACAGATTTCTTCTGAAGTTGGGGGTGGGGTGATTAAATAAATCATTTTTGAAGCTTCACATTGTTGTACCTGCTCAATGCAAACCCTGGAAAGGTTAAGGAGAGACTAATGACTGCTTAAAATTAATCTATGTACTTGAAATTAGTCACACAACTTGCCTTTCTGATGACAAAAGTAACAAAAAGCATATGTTTACTGTTTCTGCTTTCACGTCAAAATAAAGAAAAGCACGTTATCAGGCAAATTGCTGAACACGCATACTGAAGCACAAATGTCCTGCTCATCCTTAACATGCTTTTTCTCCACTGAAACAACTGACAAATAACTTAGGAACATGCACAAAACATATTCCAGCTGGGGAAACAAATGCAGTTACACAGCAAAAGAGAAAAATGTTGGTAAAGGCCAGTATAACACCCAAAGGTTATCACAGACATTAGGATGTTACTAACTGCCAGGGCCATCTGAAGCCCCATCCTGCTTGCCCACAAACTTGGCTGTGCCCTATGGCAGCAAAGCAGACAACAGCTCTCACTTGTCTCCAAGGGACAGCACAGTCAAAGGCAGGTGGTACTGTGCCTGTCAGGCTCCCAACCTGCCTGCTGCCCTGAGCCTGCCACAGTCAGCTTGACCAGGCCCCCCTGCTGTCCAAGCAGGAAGCCAAGATCAACTTCATACTTCTTTTTACCATGCCAGGCTCATTGCCTACTTCGAAACACCTATTTTTCAGCAGGAACAGGTAACACTGATTTTCTTCACCAGCGTTCAAGCCTAGACATCTCTTCTTATTTACATCCACTGACAAAACTTGGTGCAGTTTCTAAAAACCACAAGAACTCAAGAAAGGAAATAATGCTGGTGATCTAAGCCTGCCACTAGATTGTTTCCCAGCGCTCTCTGAAGGTGAACCCATTCTTTCATCTTCTGTCTCTGGGGTGTATAACAAACAGATGAGTTCTCTCCTCATTAGAGCTTACTTTAACCTCCAAAATTCCTCCTAGGCCTTGCCTACCCAGAGGACTAAAAGCCAATATAAGGAATTACTACACAAAACTTTCACCAACACTACTGTCAGTCAAGTTCTTCACATGGTTCTCTTGCTTTTATTTAAATGAAAGGCTATTTACTGAGAGGTTTGAGGAATTTTTCCTCCCTTTCCTTTGTGTTATATTCCAGTCCCAATGAACCAGATAAACAATGGCATGAAAGACAAGATACCTACAGCCAGAAGAGTGAAATATGGTATACACCATCTCTTTTGACATTGTGCTACACAGATTTGAAAAAAGAAAAGAAACAAAACCAACAACAACTTTTAGCTAGGGAAAGAACTTTTTCATATCCTGCAGGGGCTACAGAACTTGTCAAAGTCAGGAGCAAAGAAAGAAGAGGGAGAAACCGACATGGAAGCAGAAAGACCCATTGAAAACCAAGTGAAGCAGTACAGTTTGCATTGGGCTAGAGCTCCCATGCACACAGCTCCTTACCTTGCTGATGTTTACAAGCAGCACAATACTGCCTTCACCAGGTTGCAGCTTCACACTGTATGTCTGCTGTGTTTGCAGCTTGGGAATGTTCACAGTTGCAAGACCTGCAATTGGCTTGGTGTCGGCTACATTAAAGATGGACTCAATTTCAAGACTCCACTGCTGAGCTCTCCTCTCTTAGTAAAGGCAAAGAAGAAATGGGAATACAGGAATTGAGTTTATGTACCTATTAGTTAACATGATCTCTCATCAAAGAAACAATTTAAATAGCTTGGATTAAATTTAACAATTTCAGGCTGTGTTTGAACCAGACCTATGAGGTTAATCTTACTTAGTGCATTTGATATCAGATTAGATTTTCTGACTTTGAATAGAACTACGTAATGTGATTTATATTTCATAACGCATTTCATCCCAAAGCTATCCAGGGCTTTTTCAGAATTTTGTACAGAAGTCAGAGAATATTACACCAACCACTTTATCATTGGGAAAATGTTTATTTTTTCTACCAACTCCCACAGACATTATATTTTCTTTTAGTCAGCATTCATATGAGCATGGTACTCTTTGGGAAAGACTGTAATCACAAGGGAGTACAATCACTTTTGTCTGTGAAACAAAACCAGTATTAACAGAAAATGAGCCCAATTCATCCCAGAGTCACTAAACAAAACAAATGGAGTTATGCTGAGAACAAATTGGGCCCATTGTGTCTAGACTTGACAGGTTCTATCATTACACCCCTTCTGCTCTTAAAGTATGGTGGAGGAAATAAATCAATGACTTGCCCAAGACCTCTCCCCACTGCTACCTGAGGGAGCCATCTCCATTACAGAACAACTTATCAAACAAGGCAAGCCAGGGTCAAGGTTACTCAAGTCTAATGTTTGAATCTCTTGCTTATCTCAGCAATTATATTATCTATGTACAGCTACATCCTGGCTACTCCTATGTTCAAACATAACAGATGAATGTCTATAAAGCAGAAATCAAGGAAAACTAAAACTGAGACACATTTTGTATACATATGCTGCTCATCACCTACTTACTCTTTTCACATATGTATTCTATCTCTCCTTCCAGGAAAACAAGAGAGCTCCCTCCAAAACCAAACAATTACATTCAGCCTTTCTGTGACTTTCACTTCATTTTTTAGAACTATGAGCAGTAAATGGGTTTACATTGCACTCAGCATTACGCAGGGAAGATGAGTTTTCAGAAATGTTGAAGGATTTAAAAGATAAACCCAAACAATCAGAAGGGTCAGTAGCTATAGAGCATTTGCCCTTCCATCCAAGAGAATAAAGAAATTCCAGCCTACCCATTTACTGCCTGAAATTCGGAATCTAGGCACAGAAATAAAGAACAATGAATCTTAATCTTTTACAGACTCAGTGGTCAAAAGGCAAGGACACCAGATCTGTTGAGCAATGTAAGCACATAGCCAGTTTAAATTCAAGTTGTTCATTTATTCTTTATTTTTCAAATGTTATTATGTATGAATACTAACACGCTGTGGCTCTCGTTCCAAATTACTCCCTGTTGAATGAAAGAGGTTTGCTCTCCCTATGCTATTCAGAGATTAACACTGCCTACCAGAAGGTGGAGTTGTGGGAATGTGGGAGGGACCAGGAAAGATTTTTACTGTAACTAAGTTCTAGAGAGCACAGAGTCTGTGCTGGGGCTTTCCATGGAAATTCCAGTCACGTTAATTCTAAGATCTGCAGCTATTTCAGGAAGCTTTACAAGCATTCAGGGAGTGACGTCTTCCTCTTTTATTCCTACACAAAAACCCTGTTCCCAAGGGCTGAAATTCAACCCAGTGCAGAGGACTCATGAAATAGCATTTACTCCACTGAAGACCGGGCTCAACAGGCAGTGAAAACTTGCAGGTGGTCTACAATGGGCTACGTTACCTTTTACAGAAAGTTTTGACAGAAAATTAACTACTTTGTTCAGCTGCAACAATCTTCAAGACAAAGGAGCATGTCCAGGGAAGAAACTGGTTGGGCAAGTTAGATAGCAGGAATGCAGAAGGCTGTCCTCTCAAATTGCAGCCTTAACAAATTACCAAGGCATAACAACGCTGCTCTTCTGTCTCAAGCTTCACATTGTGTCCTGAAAATTCAGTGTTCCTGAAACTCTGCTTGCTTTGCATTTGCCTTCCCAAAACTGAACTAAATTCCCATAACAGCTTTGTCTTCGTTTAAAATGGAGGCGTGACAGAAGTGAGACTCATATACTGGGAGTCCCAGTAAAAATACATGCCAACAAAAAAGAACTTTTCTGAAACAGGTGAACAGGGGCTAACCTCAGTTAGTTACACTATATAGTATTTCTCAAGTCATTCTGTGATCTTCAAGCATAAAAAGACTCTGAATTCTAACATTTTAACCACTATTGTTTATACTAAGTACTGGTTCAAGACCTAAGAGTGTGTGCTGTGGTAAGCACTACGAAGTGACAAACCATAGAACCTTTTTCTAAATGGACAGTTACTTTAGTTTAACAATAAAATGGTTTGTATTCCAGAGGTGAAAAAATAATATAAGGTAGTAATGTGACTTACCAAAGAAAGGAGTTAAAGAAAAGTAAATCAAGTGATAATGGTTATAGGCCTCAATCCTCACATCTTTCCAGATTCCTTGAGTGGGAAAAGAAGGGCCCCAGTCCCAACTAAACGAACACTGCTCCTGGGATACAAAATGATTACATTATAATTGCCTATTTTTCACACAGAAACCAATGCAGAAACAGAAATAAAAGGTATTTGCTATCTAGAAATAAAATTCTATCATGAAGTGAAAGAATTTTTCCAATTTCCTTCAATTCAGAATAACCTACAGTATCTTTCCTCTGACTCCCTGAACAGAAGTCTGTTGCTACTACCCATATTATATAAAAATGCCACCTGGTATTAAATTTCCACATATATTAAAATTTAGTATTTGTAAAAGAGTAAATCACTTATCCAAACATCTATAAATAAAATAAAATGTTAAGATAGAAAAAAAGGAAGCCATGAAGTTACTCTCAGTTCTACTCTGAATTACCTTCGTTTGTAAGGTCAGTATTTAATTTCATAACTAAACTAAAAGACAAATTAAACAGAAAATGAATCACTACCAAGAGAATCTCAGGAAAAGAATGATTAAACATTATGAGCATATCTAAAATATTTTAACCTCTAACTTTTCATGCTAACACCATAGATTAGTACAAGGCAAGAGATGTGCATGTCTGATGTAATTGTGCAGTTCAGTTCTGTTCACTGTTTCCCCCCTTTTTATGGTTCTTTCATACAAAAACAAAGGGAACAAAAATATGGTTGAGGAATACCTTAGTTTTGATTCTAAGAGAATAACCATCTAAACTATAGAATGCTTGTCAGGCACAGAAGTGCTGCTTTCCATTTAGCTGTTTTCAAATGCAGTGAGATCTCTACTTATCAGACCCCTTAAAGACACCTATTCTGCTGTCCTCCAAGCTTCACACAACCCCAGCCCTCAAAGCAAATACAATAGATCTCCTGAAAGTCTTGTAGAGTGACCCATAGTTCTAAATTTAGAGACTAATAACTTACAGCCAAGGCATGCTAATTTTGGCAAACCACATTGCACAAGTCTGGCCTATCCCCTGCATCGCTGCAATCAGTCTGCCTGCCTATCAAGTTGCAAAACAGCCTTCCAGGAAGCAAGCACTGCACCAGTTTCAAGTGTGAAAACAGGGACAATGCATTCTTAGAAAACAAATCAGATTGAAAGCAATTTTCCCTTTATAAAAGATAAGCAAATGAATTGCTGATGAACGATCAGGTTTCACTAATAATAATGCAGAGGCTATCAGAAATAATGTCCTAAGAATAATATGCTCACATCATAAAGCACGTTTACTAGAGAAAGACTTGTGTTTCACCACAAACTGCTGTTAAGATTTAGGTACATTTACTGCACTTAATGCTGAACTTCGATCGTGCATTCAGCTCTTTATTACTACAAGATGATAAGCAACCAGTTTCATTTAGCTATGTTCTAGTGTGTTTACTTTTAAATGTGACATCATTACTGTTTTTATCACATACTTGGAACTAAAAATGTTTCTGGAAATGTCTGGAGCATCTTCCAGGTACAGTCAAGCATCTCCTCTGAGAAAACAAATGCAGGTACTTTCGTACAAATTTTGAAGTATAGTTCAGTAAAGTACAAAATCATTCCTGGCCATTTTTGTTCTATAAATAAGACTACAGCTGCTCAAGTGCCTTCTTCCTTTCAAGCTCCTCCCTGAATTGATTTCTAAGAAACACAGCACAGACAGCATGGATCAACTTTCTAAGTGAATCAACTTTCTAAAATGCAATCAAAATAAAAGCAGCAACAAGTAGTGATACAGACAACATCTTAATACTGATGTATGTTCCAAAGAAAACATGAAATTCACCTTTCTATTACTAAATGTAAAGCAAATTACACCCATGTTTAGATTAACAGGATTCCCTTGCTTTTTGAGAGGCTTCTAAGAGAGAACTGTTAAAAAAGTTTAAAATTCCTTAAAAAGGAAGGCATTTAAGAGGAGACAAATATGCAATAAATAAATAAAAGCAATTCCAAAGGGCTCCTCCAAAAGTAATGCCTCTTATGTTATGACATTTGCCCTTGATGTCAGGAGGGGATGTTGGTGGTATGGTAGTAGTGGTTGAACCTTTCCATTGATATTCTGTTACATTTTGTTGCTGTCTGACAGATGGCAGCTGAGGGGTAGTCTGACAACATGGCATTTGACATGGAGGTGCATATGAAGCAAAAATATGCAACTGAATTCCTCCACGACAAAAAAAAATGGTACCCACTGACATTCACGAGGAGATGCCAAGGAAGCTGGGGGTGTTTAGTCTGGGGAAAAGGAGGCTGAGGCCCTCTTCCAGTACCTGAAAGGTGCTTACAGTGAGAGTGGGGCAAGTCTCTTCTCACTGGTGACAAGTGACAGGATGAGGGGAAATGGCCTCAAGTTGTGGCAGGGCAAGTTTAGGTTGGATATTAGGAAACACTTCTTTACAGAAAGGGTAGTTAAACACTGGAATAGGCTCCCCAGGGAGGTGGTTGAATCGCAATCCCTGGATGTGTTTAAGGGCCATTTGGATGTAGTGCTCAGGGATATGACTTAACAGAGGGTTTTTAGAGTTAGGGTACTATGGTTAGGCTACAGTTGGACTTGATGATCTTTAAGGTCTTTTCCAACCTGGGTAATTCTATGATTCTATGATTCACTGATATTTACTGAACATTTATGGAGACCAACCAGTGGATGTGAGCATAGTGAGGCAGTGGATAATGCCTTTCAGTAAAGTGAAGTGAAAGACAAGCTACGGTCTAGATGGTCATGCAGATTCTTATGGGCATGGCATGCAGGCTTTTGATCATCGCTGGCAAAAATGCATAGCTTATGGTGGTTGAAAAAGAGTATTTGTAGCTGAGAGTTTGCTCTATTGAATAGCTATTTTTGCGCTCTTTGTATTTGTTGTAGTTTCCACTGAAATAAATAGGTGGCATTATTTTTGGAGTGACCTATTTAAGTTCACCTAGCCACCATCTCTCCCTGGCTTCTGCAAAGCTGTCACAAATAAATGAGATGCTACACAAATTATAGTTTACTCAGGGAATAGCAATGAAGTCAGAGTTTCTGAGTTTCATTCTTTGTATATTATTGTTAGTTTCACTGAATACCTACCTAAAAGTCACACGGTAATAAGATGCAGACAGGTCCTCTGTTAGATAATACTTATCAGGACAGAGCTGCCCAGTGTAAATAGTACAGAACATGAGCAAACAGCAAACACTCATAAAGCTGCTTGGCTGCAATTTTTACAGCCTTGGCCATATAAACTGCTGTTTGTAACAGGGAATAGTGTCAGTATACCTTGCTAAACCCACCCAGTGGATCGAAATGTAACGATTGTACATTTTTCAGTGCTACTCACTCTCTCAGCAGCCAGCTTCCTTTCTGACTCCTTGATTAAAAAAAAGCCTTTTAAAAATTGTTACCAAATAGGTGTTGTTAGCCTGGCCTTCATACATCTCCTGTATTACCTACATGCTTGGTTACAGGTTTCTTGGGGATGCAGCAGAAAGGAATCACAATGAGAAATACATCCTACTAATAAAATGACATTGAAAGATTGTAAAAACAGCACATAGCTCATTCCTCTCCTTATGCCTGAAGCCAAAGACAGACAGTTCTTTACCTACCTTTCTGATGAAATTAGCATGGCACTCGCCTTTCTGCACAGGTGGAGGGCACGCTGGGGGGACGCTGTATGCTTTGTGACATCTGCTCTGCTCTGCAGCGTATGAAATGGCTGACATGAAATGGACTTGAATAAAATTGACCTCCTTGATCATGCTGGTAATATCAAAGCTCTAGGTTAAGAGAACAAAGCAAAATCATTATAGTGCTGACATTATTTATGAGACTCATAATCACTGTCACAATGTGGTTTTAATACTATACATTTATTATTCAAAACCATTTGAACTACAGCTTCAACAGGCTTTAGTTTTGATGAAAAGAAAGGTTATTCTTTATTGAAAAAACAAAATGTATAGTAGAATTCTAGATATATCTTTCTGGACAAGCCACTTTGCCCATGCTGAGTCCTCACTACAGGCTGCAGCAGTATGGTTGCATACTGAACTGCTTGAAGAATCTTTCCCCTCCTGCCTCACTCAGAACTCATCTACATTTTTTCAGAAAGGCACTTCGTTCCAAATCAGAAAGCTGCTCTATACAGGATTCCCTTCTCACACTGTGCTGCCAGATACTTTATCACAAACCAGAGAGATGATTTTTGCATGAATGCTGCAAACATCTATTACATACCGCCTTCCCTCCCATCCATAAAACTTACAGACACTCATCCCACGTTAGCACCTCACAATGAATCTGGGAGCTGGATAGAAGGGCAAACATTCAGTTTCATACTTGTTCTGTGCACTCAAGACAATATGCTTCTAACAACTAACCCTCATTTCTTCTAAATATTGTTTGTGTCAAACCAAATCCTAGTTGTTTCTTCCTTCACTTGTGAACAGCCCAGCTAGCATTGCTCACTTCACTTACATAGCATACAGCACTATACCCACACAGAGCCTTCACAGAGACCTTCCTGCAGACACAGTTATCATGTGCAACAAGGTGAACAAAGCAGAAATCTGGGTCACAGCCATCCTAGACTCAATCTGATACAGTTAATTCTGGCTATTACACTGAAGGCCTTTTCATGAACTGTAACAATCTGATACAGAATGAAGTTGCAGAAATAAGAGCAAACTAATATCATATCCCAATTCTACAGAGCCTGTTACTGGTAGTTCTTTAAATACTCTCCAAATATTACACGATTTCTTCAGAATCCTATGAAAACTCTCATTTCACAGATGGCAACACCAAGTCACAGAAAAGCTGAGTGATTTGTCCCAGGTCACACAGACTCAGGTGGCAGAATCTAGCTCTCATGTCTCAGTTCAGTACCCGCAATAAAACCTGCCAGAATGGTAAATGCAGACATATGAAGACACCAGATTTCCATTTTAAGTAAATGACTCCACTAACAATTATTTATCTATCTATCTATTTTTTTATTTAATTAATTCCTTCAAGAGAAAGACTCTATATAATGGAAAGTAATGGAAACACAAGTTTCGTACCACGTGTATTTTTATTTCAGTATTCAAACGTGATCCATTCTAATAGCAATTAGTAAGCAGATTTACAGCTAATAAAACAGATTTAAGCTTAATTTTCTCAGAGCTGTAACAGAATCCAAGAAACAAGATTTGCATTATTAGCTACACTGATCCTCTTGTGTGGCTCCACTTGTTTTGAACAAGACATAGTTGCCTCTAGATCTGATCATGCTGCTACTGCAAAGGCAAGCACGCTTCTCTTTCCAAGTTATCTGATTATATGTGTTGCCCTCAGGTCAACACTATATGGCTCCAAGCACCTATTTTCATGCATACTTAAAAGCATTGAAGGTGTTTCAGCGCACAACGACCATAAATGAAAAATGAGGCCCTTTCAGAACTAAACACATTACTTACGTATCTGTTGAACATGTTGTTTGTTCTCCCAAGAGTGACATTGTTGAGCAGGATGTGGGCTACTGTATCTACTCCCTCAAAAACCAAATTCACTTTCTGCCATTTTCTACAGAAGTCAACATACACATAGAACACTGTTAGAATGCCTACAGTTAACAACAGTCAGAAAAAAAGATAATGTAAAAATGTAAGTTATTATTAGCAACAGCTTTACCGACAACATCCAAAAATGTTTGACTTAGTGTGGCTACATTATATCTGTAAATAATCAAACAAAGATGACAGCTGAAGTGGCTTGGAAGTCTGCAACCCTGCAAGTTCACATAGACATGAAATACCAGATGGGCCAGCTTCCAATTAGCGTAAGAATTATTCTTCCACAATTGGCAGCTCATAAGTAATTTTTAACAATGAAGATAAAAATGGAAAAAAACAATCCCTGCAGCGTCCTTTTGCAACAGCCTTGTAGCTGTACATATTTCATAATTTGTTTCATTAGATACAAAAGTATTAAGCAGATTTTGAGCAGATGGATTAACCAGCAATTCTGCAGGAAAGATGTCACAAAACTATTTTAGGCACATCCTTATTGCATACCTGACATCAAAAGGAGTTTTGAATGTCCTGCTGTAAGTCCAGTTATCCAGTGAGATCCACCTGTACATCACATCATTAAATCTATTGTATGGATCCTAGAAACAGATCAACAAAAAGAAAAGTACAAGATTTATTTAGTGAAAGCTTTACTACATGAAATGCATCATACCATCTATTAGAAGAGTACCTCTTAGGCAGTCTGCAAATGCAAAATCCACCTATTTTACCAAGTCAGCTTGTGACTTAATGAGAGGAAAAGACACGTAGTTATCCCTATGATAACATAAAAAAAAAAATAAGACTAATAGGATTTTAAGGTAGTAAGGAAACAGCACCTTAGGCATCTAGAGACAGCTGTGAACAAATCTCTACAGTTTAAAATAATAGTGAATACTATTGCTGTTTTGTGTCAACGACCAGTCTGAAGTCTAAATTAAATTGTTCTGTTAGAAAGGAGGGAGAAAAGGAATAAATAAATAAATAGGGGGAAAAAAAGAAAAAAAAGAAAAAGAAAAAGAAAAAAAACACACATACAGGAAAAACAGAGTTGGGTTTGATGTATAAAATTCAATTGCTACTTTTTCTTTTTAGAATAATGCTGCATATATACCATAGGTGTACTTTACCCTTCAGTCACACTCAGTAGGAATAAAGGCACAGCTGGTGTAAGCTATGTGCTTGCCCTCTTTGGCTTCATGCTGCGTTATTACCTTGTGGTGGGTCACAGCGTTCCTCACCTAAGCTGAAGGAATCAATTACACAGAGCTGACAACCCACACCTCGCACCTCATACAGAGCAGCAGAAAGGCAATGTGTTACATCCACGTCAGGCTGCTCTCAGCACAGGTATCTACGTCACTGACAGCTCAGCTCAATCCTCTTCTGCAGCCACACAACCCAACTGCTTTTCCAAAACAGCCACCAACCTCCTCTGGATTCCATGATTGAAACCCAGCTATGAAAAGAGAACCTTCTGCATTTTAATCCTTCTGATAAATGTTGCTGTATATCCCACATACATTTTGTATTTTATAGGGTCGTGCTCTGTAATTCAGACACAAACCTATTTAAATAATGGAGAAAACTTAGGCATGTATGTGACTCTCCTCAGCAGCATAATCTCTTCTCCAGTCCCACAGCAATACAAACATCACTCCTTGAGCCCATACAGAGGAAAAGTGGTAGCTTTGCCTCCCTGCTGTGTCCCATCAACCAAATTTCTTACCACAAAGGGAAAAGGAGTCACAAAGGGAAGGTATTGTCACCTCAATAAAACTTCGACCTTTGTTCAGATAATACCTTGTATTCTCCAAAACCTACGTCATGATGAGCTTAGCAGAGTAAATAAGAATTTTAAGATATCCATACCATCATTTTGATATGTAAAATGTTTAGCAAATACATCTCGGGCTTTAATATTGGCTGCATGTTACAATGCAAAGTTCAGACTAATAAAAGAAACTCTGGTAAGGTTACTACATTCAGAGAACTAAAGGCAAGCTGCAAATGTAACAGACTATAAAAATAAATGTGCTGTCCTTAAAAAAACTGATTTTTAACATTTGTCTTGCTTTAACATTATATATACTTTATCTTGCGCTAAGTTTTGGAAAATGCAGGAGTTAAATTTCAATCACTGCCATTTGTATATGTGAAATATTTAACAAAAGACCCGAAGGACCTGACATCTGGAGAACAAAACTGTCTAACAGCTGAGAGAAACGTAGGGATGTTTCAATGGTGGCAGAAAAGACATCATCAGGTGGGCTCCTAGAGGAGTGTACAAACAGAGCTGATTGTTCAAATCCACTCCGAGTTCTACAGGTTCTTTTCTGGAAGGAGATTCTGTATCAGTCTGAAGTCTTCAGACTTCATGTGTTGACTGCCAAAATGAATGTCATACAAGTTTACCTAAAACTTACTGATACTGCTGCTTCAAATCTAGAAAAACAGCCAACATATCACACAGAAAAGCCACTTAATGCTAATACTAGCATTAGTCATTTTATAGTAAAACAAATGTTGCTTGTAGATTCAGCCATGTGGTGGTGTTCAAGTAGTGTTTTCCAGGCAATTCTAAAGCTTCAGAGAAAATGCATGACCACAACAAAGCCCTGTAAGAAAGTAAAATGAATTCTCCATTGACTCATGAGATTACTGACAGTTTTATTACTAAATGCAACAGGTTTCAAGTGCTGCAAGATGTATCTACAGAAGTCAGACTGTTGGGATTTATGTGAAATCCAACATTCAGTCAGCTCACAACAAAATTAAAGGTTTCTTTAAAAAAATGATTTAAAAAAACAACACAAATGTAAGACTTACTGGAAGAACCTGAAGGATGCTACAAAACAGACAGCACACGAATGTAACGTACGTCACATTCATTCATTAGCTCGACATGTTTTTGGAAGCACGCCATAATGGGGTGGAGTCAACTACAGCTATTTCTAGCACCATTGTAACGTGACAGCCTTTCATTTTCCTGCTCCCTGCAATTTTGGGGAAAAATCTGACCTACCCAAGCTCCCTGCCTGTTGCTCTCTGCTCCAAGTTTCAGTGCTGTAAGCAAGAAGCAAATGGCCTGCCAGGATGAAGCCCTGCTAAAAGGAGGCTGAGGGGAGACCTTATTGCTCTCTTCCAGTATCTGAAAGGTGCTTACAGTGAGAGCGGGGCAGGTCTCTTCTCACTGCTGACAGGTGACAAGATGAGGGGAAATGGACTCAAGTTGCGGCAAGGTAAGTTTAGGTTGGACGTTAGGAAACACTTCTTTACAGAAAGGGTAGTTAAGCACTGGAACAGGCTCCCCAGGGAGGTGGTTGAGTCATGGTCCCTGGATGTGTTTAGGAGCAGTTTGGATGTGGTGCTCAGAGATATGATTTAGCAGAGGGTTGTTAGAGTTAGGGTACTATGGTTAGGCTGTGGTTGGACTTGATGATCTTCGAGGTCTTTTCCAACCTGAGTGGTTCTATGATTCTGTGATTCTAAAGAGCATTAAACGGAAGCCTTCTCCAGTTTAGGTAGTGGGACATTAAAGGGATCAGCGGTACAAAACTGCCAAGCGTTTTGTGTCAGCTCCACCCTGCAATGATTTTAAGAGGATAGTTGAAAGCTACACTCATAGGAACTAAGCACCTCTCTTGTTTAGCAGGAGGTGGATAAGACATGAACACACGTTAAGTGAGGCTCAGAGCCCAAGCAAGCAGTGTCAGGCATGTAGTGGCCCCACAGACTCCAGGCTGCAGGGCCCTGTGCAGCCAGGGATTGAGGGGAGCACGGCAAAACACCTGAAAGCCATATCCATCAGCTGCATCCAGGCAGATCAGCTTGTAAGAAAGGGAAATGTAATAAAGAGAACAAAGCCCAGATTCTTCTCCTTTTGCCTGCTTTTGTTATCTAATTTGAAACCAACTTGCATGCTCCTCTGCTGACATTTTAGAATGTACGTCATTGAGAAAATCCAGCCGAAGTCACAGATTATCAAAATGAAACCTTCAAGAAATGCTTCACTATTTACTGTTTAATGTGTTGCTGTTGCCAACTTCAAAGTGAAACTGTTACAACGTTTACCTCTATCTGTGCACTCTTCCACATCTCAAGCTATAGAGATTGCGGCAAGCCCAGATCCACTTCTATACACTTTGAAGTGAAGAATGAAGAGATGAACGGATCAGATTCCTGGAATGTGGGTTTTGGAAACTCATTCAAAAGTGATCCATTTTCAATGCTTGCTCCACAAAAGCAGTTAACTAAATGTCATCTTGTGGTCATGGTGTTTTAGAGCTGAACACTGAGCCAAATATTGTGGCAGAGTACATCTGGAAGACTAATATTAGGATAATTAAAAAGATGCTAATACTCATTGCTTTATATTCACTGAATGCTCTGCTGTATTTAAAAGGCTGCTATAACTTTTATCTACTCCAACTTTATAACTGTCCAAAAGAAAACAGCTATTGAAACTTGACTGTCCTTTAATACTCACCCTAAGCTCCACCAAGGCTTTTGGATGCTTTCACATATGTTCACAAAGTCAACAGAACACAGATGTTTCAACAGAAAATGATCTATTTATATTAATGAACTACTTCATTAATGGTCGCCATTTAATTTGCAATGACTTTATTCAAGAGACTGTTACCCTTGTTTGTGTGCCTTTGTCCCATCCATGTTTTTTAAATGTTACACATAAACTGTAATAGTGCCTACTGATTTGTAATGAAATCTAATTATAAACCTAACAGCCAAACAAATATCCTGATGCCATCTCCTCTCCTTAGAGCTTTCACTGCAGTTAATTCAGCACTTGGAGTGTGCTGCTTGAATACAGGAGAAACAATACTTTAGTAGGAACGCAGGAGCATCTTCCCCATGAGCACGTTTCTAAGATGTATATTTGGTGCATTCAGGAAGATGGGTTCATCCGATGTATATTTTATAAGTCAAAGAGTAACAGCATTTCTAGAGGGAATTCTAAGAGGATCCAGAGAGAAAAGTAACAAGCCTTCAGTGTCAGAGAATTTCTACTATTCTAACATATACCCTGCATGGCAGATTAAAGTACATGAAAGCAGCTAGAGCAGGACTGCAAAAAACGCTTTGTATGAACCGCACAGCGACAAATAAGTTGCTTGCAGCCTATTCTTGTCATCTAAGCCACATTTGTAGGCTTAGAATTCAGCAGCTTATTCTTGCTGCTCCCCTTCCCCTCATTTTGGGGGTACTCACTCAGTTATGTTGCTGAACAGACCCTCTCAAGACTCACTGAATTCAGATTTCCAGCGTGAGTGCTAACCCATGAAAAATTCACAAGGATGAAGATGCAAGGACACGGAGCTATTTGCCATTTGCAAATCACACAGGAAAACAGCAAAAAGGTTTCGCTGGGTCCCTGAACATATGGGTCTTGCTATCCGGAGCAACTCAATTCCCACCAGCTCTGCTCTGTTTGCTGGTGCAGCTTTTCAGACTGATCTTCACTTTGATTACACACTGGTGAGCTATGTGGGCCCATTCCTCTCCTGGGCAGAATGCGCTTATTCTACTTGCCACAGCTTCCACAGTGGGTTCCCCAGCCAGGCATATCAGCACGTGCCCTAGGCAAGTTCATACTTGTACGTGCATAAACATGTTGTGAGTAGCAACAAGCAACAGTCACTGATTTAATGAGCCTGGTGCCCAGCCACCTATTAGCGAGACACATCCCACAGCTGACTGGGCCAGCAGGCTGACTAAGCTCATATCTGCATGCAGGCCTGGGATTCCACACAGGCACATGAAAGTTTGTGATCACAAACTCATTTCCAAATGCCATACTGCTGCTTAAAACAGCCAACATTACCAGTCAGCTCACAGCAATGCAGCTGAATTAGCAAACACATTTTCTAACTTTGTAAGAGTACTTAATGAGTAAGTAGATAAATGCCAGTCTTTCATTACAGCAGTAACTTGAGAGTTCAACTCAGTGCGTTGGTCACAGTTTCTCCTGAACGATTACTCATACTTATCAACACAGTGTCTCACAGCACAGCAAAACAGCTGAGACATTCAGTCTATTATAGGAACTTTGTATGGGAGAAGCTGGTACAACCCTCGTTGCCGATCCTATTGCTGTTCCTAGTACGTTTTCTAGCATAGCCAAATATTTCTCAGTTTTACAGATCTTGTTAACCTCACAATGTTCTGTCTCTTCAGTTTCACTCACATTCTACGTATTTCCTTTTAATAAGGCATCATAAGAGTGACCCAGCCTTGCTCAGTGCCACGTTCCTTGTGCTGAGTCACAAGCAAGTGATGCTGTAATCAGTATAAACTTTGCCTCCAATCTACGTCTGCAGTTTTGATCACTTGTCCCAGGAAACAGTCACTATGTTTTTGTACATCTGACAACTGAAAGAAGCAGTAAGAAGCAGATAAAGCCAAGCTTTGAGAAGTGTGATGGCAGGAATTTGGTGTTTCAGTGAGATCAACTTAGTCATGGTTTGGAATATGCTTTCCTAAGGCAGCATGGGAGCAAGCAATCTCAGCTGTTTTGATGTACTCTGCATGTGTTAAAAGAGACGTTTAAAGGACGGTAATGTCTGAGATCCCTGAACTTCTTGCATCAGCAAGCCCAATTTCAGCAGGGCAGGCTGAGGATTCCTTACTTCGTTTCCAAGTAACACGGCCATGAGCCATGACCTACACCCTGTGATGCTCACGTACCTACCCGGTGTCTGCAGCTGGGTTCCGTGTCAAACCTATTGAACCTCATGCACGTAAGGCACGAGTTTCCTTATGTGCATCCCATGTCCCGTTTCAAACTGCTCTGTGGCGGTGACCCTGTGGCTCTGTGCGCTGCACACACCGAGGCCTTGGCCACTAGGGGAGCACTGCTGTACAAGCAGGACCTGCAGCACCATATGCAGCTCCGAGGTTGGGTGGTGGGCGCCGTGTTCCACCACGGCCGGCACCCGCGCGGCGGGGCCACACCCCGCCGCCCTCTGCCCGCCGCCCGCGGCCGTACCTGGATGAGGCCCCGGCGGTGCAGGGCGGTATGCACGCAGCCCGGCACCTCCCCTCGGAGCGACAGCGAGCCGTTCCCGTTGCCCAGCCGCCAGACACCCCGCAGGCTGTGCACCTCGGGGCCGCCCGCGGCCACCCCCCCCGCCGCTACCAGCAGTAAGAGCACGGCGGCGCGGCCCATGGCCTCTGCGGGAGGCAAGAGCGCAACGCAACGCGCCGCCCGCCCCACGGCCCACGAGCGCTGAGGCGGCGCTGCGGGACGACAACGAACGTTGGGGGCGGGCGGGGCGGCCGCGCGCCTCCTGTACCCGACCGTTAATGGCGGCTCGGGGCCAACATGGCGGAGACAGCGAGGCGGGTGCGGGGCAGAGCGGCTTTAATCCCTCTTTGGGCTATGAAATGACAGAGGGATATAACATCAGAACGGACGCCGCCCTCCTAAAAGGGTACTCTGCTTCCACATAAAGCTTAGCACAGCTGCTGCAAGTTTCGATTGTAAGAGCTGGTTGTGGAGCAGAAGTGAGAAGTCCAAAGAAGCAACTCCAGTATCCTCTGCTAAACCTCGTGCAGGACTTTCTGCAGTACTTCACGAGCCGAGTCCCTTCGGTCACAGCTTAAAACAGGAATTAAAGGATGAGCAGAAGGAACTGAAAGCACACACTGCCACGGCTGCTTTCTGGGAACCAGCTCTGCTGCAGGGGGGCCTGATCAGCTTTTAATTAAGCCCCACAAACTTACTTACGTGAGTAAGCCCAACATAGGACACACACTCTGATTTGAAAAGTTTTTACTCAACTTATCAGCCTCTTCAGAATCAGGCAGGAAGGCAATTTGCCGTCTAACACTCAAGTGAGAACGTGAAATATGGTTAAAAACAGAAAACCACACAAATTGCTGTAAAGCAGCAATGCTACCACTAGCACCACATCTCACTGTTACTATATCATTTTTTCCTCTTTAAAACAGAAGTCACTGCACATCCAAATAAAGCAAAATTATACATGGAGGTGCCTACGTGTGATTCTGCATAGAAATGCAACCAACCATTCCAAGAAACCTCAACTAACTGCAGGCATTTTCTTCCTATTCTGTTTTCCCACTTCCGTCCTCGTGTTTCCTTAATGCCTATAATCATAGACTGTAAAATTAGAGGAATAAACACGTAAAGCATTTTGGGATGCTAAAAGGTTAATCATTTCAACAACATACATACGTAGACCAAGTCGAATAAGACTGTAGTATGGCTGACACATGAGAGCAGGCTGCTGCTTCTGGCACGTAGCAGAGACTAAGAGTGATTGCAGACAAGAATAGGAATAACCAGAGTTTTGTTGGCTTGTTCATTTGGTTTATCTTCTGGCTTTCACACAAGTCTTTAGGAGGTTTAGAAGAACATCTTTCTGTGTCAACAGCCCTTCATTTCAAGAGAAAAACATCAGCCCTCCCATACATCTATGTATATGACAAAATCACAGGTGATTTTTTTCGGAGCAGAAGGGCACAGTTCTAAGAAATACTGGTCTGAAAAACAGCCGATGCTTGTTTTTTCACTCTGAAAAACTCTGCTGCCACCCTCAAAAAGGAATGGTTGGGGCTGCTCTATTTGACAACAGAGTCTGTGCAGGAATCTAAACATGAAAGTGGTTACCGTGGTGGTGCTGCTTAAGAGACCACCCAGGATATTACTTCTCAAGAAGCAGATTTACAAAGAATTAAGTTTAAATGCTACCAAAGTGCAACTGTAAGATGGCTTTTTTTTTCCTCTTTTTTTTTTTTTTTTTTTTTAAATGAGCTTTTTCCAGTAAGTCATGTGGTAGCTTCTCAGTAAGAAGGAAACTGTGTTTCAAGATGTTTACTGTACTTCCGTGTTTTCTTAGCCTTTTATTTTTCTCAAGACTCACTGAAGCAACTCACAAAAAAAATAATCCTAAAAACAATGCTGTAATCAAGCGTTCTGAGAACACGTTGTTTCCTTGTTCAAGGCTTATAATTAAGTTAAATCACGTCTCATTTTCATCTCAGTTTTAGGGTGTTTTTTTTTTCTTTGCTGTTGTTTCTTTGAGGGTGTTTTTAAACAAATAACATTTTTGCTGTTTAATGATATCACAGTCTGAAAGGTTGTGTTAAATGTTTAAGACATAGTAAAGTCTTGCGAGTGGTTTTCTTTCATTGTGTACAATATTCCAGCTTTCTGAAAGAAATTTAGAAGGTTACTACAGTTCTTACTCTTGAAGGCTGCAAGCAGATATTCTTTTATCAACTAAAATGAAATGCTAAGAGCAAAAGCCTATCTTTGACAGTATTAGAATAAACTCAGAGCAGTTCAATTGAAGCTGCCCAAATTCTGTTGCATTAACTCCACGGTCTTTTGTTTCCAATTGCTATGCAGTCTCTATCATCATGACAGGCTGTGGATGCTTTCTCTTTCGAATTCAAGTTCAGACAAAGGTTTCAAGCAGGTTCTCACAGATTTGGCTGCAGTACTTCAAGATATTACTGCCCCCACCTGTCCACCTTGTATCATTCTTCCACTACAGGTTGCCACAAAGCAATACAGGCCTTGTGTTCACACCAAACCATGCTGGAGCTCGCTGGCTTTAGATAACTATACACCACCACAGACAATTTGTCAAAGCAGCAAAACAACTGAAGGGTTGTCTACTTTGGGGAGTTCTGCATTGATGCAGCAACATTGATACAGACGTGTTGGTTAAATACTGGTGTAAAACAGGACTGGTGTTAAGATCACTGCATATCCTTCCCAATAGTACAGCACATGTATGAAAGCTTTAACCTCTGTGTATTTTCTGTTCCCTGACAGCCTCTACAAACACAGAACTGTTATGCAAAACAGTTACTTTCCAGGCTGGCATAAAAGCAATACAGAGCAGGGAGCTTTCCAGCTATGAGTTTACAAAGGATGGACAGAAATAACAGATTTCAGGCATTATTCTTTGTTTATATTGAATCTATCAAAAAAGGGAAGCTAAAAATAAAATGAGGAAATAAATTAGCGTTGTTTTTGGATGAGGATACCATCAATACATTGTACTGAGAACATTGTACTGGGTTATTACCAGCAAAATACAAAATGAGGATCTAAGTTGGCAGGCCTGAAGTTTCTTTTATAATTATTTTTAAGTCTGTAGGTCACTGCAAGGGTATTTTGTCAGCAGACAAAATTGCTCAGCCCTAATAATCATGTGCAAACCAAGGTAAGTATGTGGAAACTACTGCTCTAGGCAAATGTAGTATAGAGGGAAAAAAAATAGGCAATAGGAATTTCAAAACTGCATATGCAGAAAGACAGCTGGTACCTTGACTATGCCCTTAAACCCAGCCAGGTATGCTAGTGTAGAAAGGCTGTATTTGTACCTCAGCGTAACATTTTGTTTTGAGATGGGCTCAAATCACAGGACTCTGGTTACAAAGTGCAAACCATCCATGGTATAGACACAAAAGGCGTAGGGATCTCTAAGGCCAACACGATCAGATTCCTCAAGACAGGTTCTTTAGAAGATGCAGTTTTCAAAGCTATTATTCTCTTTGGTTTACAAACACCTTTGAAACAATGAGTCTATTTATAAGATTACATAACACTGACCACTGTCATTTACCCTTTGTCTCACAAGCAGACAGATACTGTCTGAAGTCTACATGGCACTGTCTGAGCTACTGTTAACTAGAACTTAAAACATAGCTAGAATCAAAACTGATTCTCTGGCATTTACAGGAATACAGTAGTATGTATGAGGGCAGTAGTACAAAACAACTTGCTTCACCTTTCTCAAAGGTCTGAAACTAGACAGCTGTAACCACAACATATGATTTGTCTACGAACACCCAAAATTAAATCCCTCAGAATGTGACTATCAGAGGTAATAAACCATTTCCTGGATGACAGAAGATTGACAGGCTTCTGTTTTACTAAGGCAGTGTGCTTCACTTGGCACTGTGTCAGCTGAACGCAGGACATACCAAACATGCTACACTAAGTACAAAACGCATCTCTATCCTACAGTTTTAATGAATGTTTTCCTTGCAGGTGAACAGTGTGAGAAAGTCAACAAAAAATTATAGCTGATAAACTACACGAGTAAACTTCAATGGATTTAATGTTGTAGAAGCACCTGGGAACAGTATTTCTTTTCTAGTTCAGTCACTTAAGACAAATCACTGGGACAGGTCAGGACTCCTGTTTCTCAGTGCTTAACTAGAAATAATGTACCTGCCATGGGCCTCACTAGGACACCACTCCTCCCACCCATTTCCACAAGCTTCCAGGAACAGACAAAATAATAAACACTTGGTACTTGTCACCTGAAATTACAATTATTTTAACACCTACAAGAAATGCTAAATTCTTAACCAATGGAGTCCACGCGGACCTAACTCAAGTTCCATTTAACACAAAGACAGGAACAAAGAGCCTGACTATACATAAAAAAACCTTCTCTTGTCTAAATGATCCCAGTGCAAGATGTTGAAGTAAAGAAACTGCATCCTCATGCAGCTCAGGATGCTACTACCTACCACATCACTCACTACACTGGCACAAATGTTTCAGGCATGTGATACAGAAACTGACTCATGCATGTTAATCAAGTGGACATATTTTACTACGGACTGTTATTTCAAAGTGTCTTAGTACATAAACAGCCCTAAAAATAGAACGTTATGCATGTTCACCTACAGAGAACTACTGTGCATTTGTTTTGATTCTTATGGTAACAAAAAGGAAGCAAGACTTAGAACTGTCTTTGACTATGAATTTCTTGTTTTGGTACTAGTTACAAGTTCAGGCTATTTTGATACTTGTACTGAAAGTAGAGGGGCAGGCAGTAATCCTAAGGCTGTAAACACAATAAAGAGGAACATCAGAAGAACCTTAATCTCAGTCCCTTTTGAAAGGACCCTCACCTCTTCTGGAAGCAGAGTTAAGATAGTATTCACACACACCTTGTTCCAGCCACCTTCCCAGCCTTGTGGAACCAAGTATCCGCTGCTCAAATTATTGCCTATGTCTCTGATAACTGCTACAAGAGCCACAGCTGCATGGTAAAGTTGTTTTCTGAACACTAAGACTATAGGTAAGTGCAGAGGTAACTGTAGCTAGTGGGAACTGGCATGATCTACTGAAATAAGAAAAGCTACACTGTAACTTCAATATAACCTCCGAATGTAAACACTCAGTGTGCGTTTTGAGGTCTTACTGTACAGAAGTGCCATTATATCCTGAAGATAGTTTCAAGTTTCATTACTGAGTTAGAGGGACCAGACACCTCAGGTTTTGGCACTTTTTAACATACTAGCAAAATAAGCAGCATTTAGCTTCCTTCTGCCATAACCCACTTTGACATCTCACAGTGGGCAAACTAACAGACAAGGAGAACCCACTGCATTGCTGAAAAGAGTCACTGATTGTTTTGTAAACATCCTGGTAGCAATCTGAACTTGGAGATTTTTCAAGACCTCTTCTGTTTGTTTTGTTGTGTTCCCTTAATACCAGAGATGCTGAACCACTGTTTATCCTTCCAGCTTCCTGGCAATGATCCATAATCTTGTAACCACAAACTATAATTGCTGCTATTTCCTCCTAGCAGAACTCCTCAAGAATAGCTTATCAGTTAGCTGCAGCTGGCTCACAAGGTACAGCTGGCTGCCCTCTCCACTGTCCACACCCTCGAGTATTCATGATGTATGTGTCAGCATATGCTACGTGATAACTTCTCTTCAAACATTCCGTGACACTGACATCTTCCCTCTTACACTTTGCCCCAGCACATCTGCTCTTCAGATACAGAACATTAATACAGTTTCTACACCTTTACTTATCTAAGAGCTCAGAAAGCTTAACACATTTTCATTACTTTTGAAAACATTCCTCCCAACCAGAACCACTGCAGCAAGCTTAATAATTCCAGAAGATTGCTAGTAATATTCTAACCATTACCCTGTATCCTTTCTTCATGTTTTTGCACCTCACAAAGCATAATGTGCTCCAGCAACTGCCTAAAATCCTTGTTCAGAAGCTGGAAGCACTTAGAGACCACAGATGTTGCCTAACTTAACTATATGGCAGAGACTTCCCCATTGGAAGAAATTACTTCAGGAAAATTTATCAAAGAAACTCAATTTCCTTGATACAATTTGGTATCCAGAAGTTTGAAAGCACCCAGTCAATGGCTTTCCAGAAGCATGTCTTCTCATCAGCTTTTTCTTCTGAAATCCTGTGTATTCTTCTATGTCAGCTGTGACAGTGTCTCATTTAATATTACATGGAGAAACACGTCAGGGTTACTTGTATTACATCAAAGCACAACCTTTTCTCACATAATCTACAACTAATCCAAACAGAACACACTTCTCCATTTATAACCAAAAAGGTGAGAAAATTAAAAATCCACATCCTTAGCACTGAAATGGTAATTCTGAGTTTAAGAGGTACCAGGAAGTAGGAGTGGAGAAAAACTGAGCTAAGTAACAGGCATCTACCTCCCACCTAACTCAAGTGCTTGCAATGGGGTAACCTTACCTTGAAGTGTAGCTTTCAGTGAATTTAGAATGGCTTCTCAGGAAACATAAATCACTACACAAACAAGACCTAGGGATATCTTCTTGAAATACAACTCAAACTGCAAAAAACACATTAATGAGAGCAGTTAATACAACTAGCAATAGAAAGCGGTCAGACTCAATTGACTCAAGTTCTACCCTTTATACCGGCGAAGTCCTGTATCTGCATTTGTCCCATAGCAGCTCGCTGCTGAGCTTAGAGCTCACTCTCAAGCAAACTATCAGCCCAAAAATGAAACTATTTTTATGCTAAAAAAACTGAAGGCAAAGGAGGCTTATGCTAGTAAAAATTGTATGTATTTAAGTAGACATACTGGTTTATGCGTGTTACACTTTGCAGATAAACCATGGAGAACTTTGTTCTTCTTTTTATAACACTGGCACCTACCAATGCAAAACTTTACTTTTGTGAGTGTATGGAAACCCCCTATTTATGCAAAGCTAAGCACCTACAACTGTACAAAAGTAACTGTATACTGAAGAATTTATAACACTCAAAGTGAATGCAATATTTACTACTATGCTGAAATATACCATAAACATAACGCAAAAGAATCATCTACAAAGCCACACTCACCCTCTACCTTTCAGGGGGGCTACGTTTATTTCTACTGTGCACAATAAGAAACTTGCAGAATCACACAATGGCTTAATATATAAAAATACATGCAACACAGGTAGTCTGATTCTATAAGCTTACGTGTTAAAGTTTTCTATTCAGACTGCAGTACAACTGAACCAATAAAGACTTCTCTAAATGTCCTGTATTTCACTCGACATCTTGTTTTCTACTGAACCGGTTAATGCATTTGTATATGGTTTGTCCTCTGGCCTTTAAAACCAAACAACAATCTCTTAAGCAGTGAGCACTTTGTGTTCTAAAAGATGTCTCTTGATATGAAATCCTTATGGGCTACAAAGGAGAAAAATAGAACGGCAAGGAACAGAGGTACAAAAAGCTGAACAAAATTTGTACCTGAAAATTCTCAAGGCACACGTCATTAGACCAGACAGATGCTGAAGAGAAGCAAGACTTCAAGACATCAAGATTTTAATAACATTCAGTTCCAAATACTCAATTCTCCAGCCAGAACTCTCCCATTCTATATCAGTACCACGCTCTGGAAGCTTCCCTGATGTCCACTAAGGTTGTCAATGGAGACCTTCTGCAACACCTAACAGAGATACTTTCCTCAATGCTCTTTTAAGTAGAAATACCAAGAGACCTGACAAAGAGATCTGAACCCCTTATTCCAATTAAAGCAGCCCAATCTTTGTAATAGAGGAAAGAACGGTTATACTTATCAGACTTTTACATTTCTAAGCTATCTATAAATCAGTTAATCTTACTGCATTCATTATCAGAGGAGGATTAACAACATAGCAGAGATTCTGTAGATGTTATTTCAGCAAAAGAGCATCCTTCCCCAGAGAAATGTCAGCTTTGTACTAAACACCAAAGCTATGACACATCTTTACCACTTACCTTCACAAGTCAGTCAGTGAGGAAGGAGTTAATAAATTCATGCCATGTGCAGTACACATGGCTGCATCTTACAGTTCCTCGTTTAGATGGCAAGATCTGGGGTGCCTTCAAAGACACTTGCATATGAAAAACTCCGTACACACCTGCAAAAGCTCTATTATCTACACCCTGAGTTAATTCTTCATAAAGTCAAGTTTGAGGTTATACTCAACAGGCTAACCTGGATGCTTAAAATTACAACTGATGAGCTATCCTACTGCAGGTTACTTCCATTTGACTTTGCACTAGAGATTATTTGACAATACATTTGCACTTCACAATGACACAGGCAGCACATCTTCACCTTTCATACCTTCCCTGTACATTTGTAGTTTTGTTTCCTGCTTTACCCTGCTTTCAATGCATTGCTCCCGCACTGTTCCCACGATGTAAGCCCTACGCTTTATAAACACCTTAAAAAGTAGTTGGAATTAGGGCTAAACATGCAATTGCCTATCAAGGTCAAAATACAACATCTCATCAATTGATGCTATTTTTACATTGAAGGCACTATGGTAAAATAGCATCCATTCAACAACACAAAGAATTGCAGCAAACAGCAAGTGGGCTTTCTTTTCTTTTTTCTCCAATTTTTTGGGGAAATGGAGGGGGCACGGGGGTTATATTTAGGGGGTTTAAGAGTGGCCCATATTCCAATGAAATAACCTTTGTACCTTAAGAAACTTTTATTGATCATGGATTACTTCCCTCCTTCCCCTGTTCCTATGCCAATTTGTTTCACACAACTCACTAAAGCAAATAGTTGTCTTAGTGTAGTCTTCATACATTAGCACTACAAAGCTTTCCCTCCTCCCCCTTTTTTTAATCTATAAACACAGCAAGTGATCTTCAACTGAATTCCAACCTCTACCACATCTTAAGTGCTATTAAAGACTTGCTGATAGTAATTCAGAATAAACTTTCAGTCCACAACTGATGAGTCTATTGGATCTGCTTCAGATTACGATGCAGATAAGAAATATTCTTATAATAGTGAAGTATCTGAACTAATTTTTAAAGAACAATTGGTAGAGGTTGCAGAAAAGACTAAAAAATTATTTAGCACATTTCTGGCTGCAAACGTTTAAATCATCAAGTCCTTTTAATTCATTTAACTCATTTTTGCCTAAGCAGTCATCAAATCGAACAGGACTGGTACAGTTCACACATTGACATTAACTAGACTTTTAATCAATTGCCAGACTGCAGTTCTATCCCTCCACAGTAACCAGATTGTATTCTTGTGGTCTGCTTAAAAACACTTGTTTCAGAAATACTTTGCTTATAACATCTTTGTTTTCTACAAACACTGTCAAAGCCATTTACACAACGAGACTTTGTTCAATTCAGTACTTTTAGGATGGAGTTGACTAGTGAGCTGAAGTTATTATCATACTTGTCACCCTGAACTAAGTCTTTTAAATAGAGCTGGGCAGGACAACTCAACTTCAGGGCTTTCAAAAACCCTCAGTTTTCACAAATCCAAATAGTTTTTGTTCCTCCATATGTTTCACTACAGCTGCAACCTTCTAGACTTGTGGTAGATAGACTTATTGAGGTAATCACAAATTAACTTCTTTTGTTTTGGCAGAAGTTCTTGAATTCTTTCATTTCCTTCTGAGCTCATGCTAGACAGTTTCTTTCCTCAGCATCCCCTGCCTTTAAGACCGAGCCCATTAAACCTTCAGGGGAAGCTGGCACACCACCCAAGACTGCTTTGAGGACAGAACACTTACTATTTCCTGTCTCGTAAATACAGCAGCATAATCTCTGGCACACATGTGTAACACCTGCAACATCTACAATTCACCAATCACTCTTTCATCAGAATACATGCTTTCCACTTACTGAAAAGATCACGAAGTACCTACCATCAGGAAGTACATGAGAAATACATAGCAGTCCAGGCAAGATTTCCATCTTCCATGCAACATTTTACTATCTTCTTTCCTGACCCCCCTCATCCACACCTCAAGTTTTACAAAGTTTGGTGCCTTACATCTCACATCTTTCTAGTTGATCACAATGGCTACGGCTCCATGACAAAGTAATAAGCATTATATTAACACAATTACCACAAAGGTAAGAGCGACATATTTGCCAGTTTACAGATACATGCTTTTACCTCGATTGCAATGCTATTTGGCAGCTGCATTTCAAGTATATTCAATTCCAGAGAAATGGCACAAAAGTAAAAACCCTTTGGTTAGCAAGGCAAAAAAACTACACAAACTGCAGCTTCACAAACAAACCTGTATACGTCATTTCAGTGATGCATGCACTGTTAAAGACAGCCCGGCTTTCTTAATTTCAAGCCAACTATTTCTTTAAAGTTCACTTTCATATTTTAAAACCGGAACAAATCATGTCCAAACTACATATTCAATTTTTTTTTATATATATAAAAATTAAGGTTTAACATTTATTTTACATCTAGCTTTCCACATCCATGTGGGGACAAGGAATCAGAATGTACATAACTATAAGCTGTGCAGAAGTGGTGCCGTGCGAAGTCACAGATGCACAATAAACTGATAATACAAGACTAGAGAAAATGAAGCCATGGATGTTAAAAATGGAGAGAGACAAAAACAAACAAAAATCAAACAAGGAAATATATGAAGGAAGAAGGCAGGAAACAGGAGAGCCAGATGCTTAATAATGCCCTTGTTGCTGCAAAGATTAACTAATGGCACAAGACAATGCTTCTTGTAGAACAAAAATCCAATAGCAATGAGTCTTTATTCACGTTTAGTCACCTGACATGAGGAAAGTGTCTGTTGCATTAAAATAGTCATTAATGTAAAATGGCAGCATGGCTGAACAAGTCCTTTTCAATGGTAACGAACATCCCACATAGTAAATTCACTTCAACACAGCCTCATGACAATTCCCACATCAAAACAGTACTTTATTTTATATTTTTGCCTCATGATTACTCCCATATTAAGATCTTTCAGCTGTCAAGCGTACAAGGTGAAGAAAAAGGTTCTCAGTCAGCAAACACAGGTGCATCAGGAAGCATCTCCACAATACACCACTTCAGATCTGCTGGGTCCCAAGTCCATCCTTGAACGCTGGAATCCCAGCACCACGTGTAGCACGCTACTAAGGCTACACTACTATGTTAGCTTATTAATTCTGCATACATCAGGCCGAACAATGTGTCAACCTGCAAAAGACTGAGCATTATAACTGAAAATGGCAAAAGATTCACTCTATTGAACTTCACATCATTATTTGATGTTAAACAATGAGGCAAATCCCAACAGTATATACAAAAACCAGCTTTGCTTTTACAAAAGATTTTGTTTCCCATATTGATTAATCCAGGCAGCTAACTCATTGGTTTATGCAACTTTATTGAAGAAAATAAATCAATTACTAGTAGAGCTATTAGTTGATCACTCATCCATTTACAACTTGCATCATTTATTCAGTGCTATATTAAACAGTGTTTTGGAAGACAGATTAACTAATAGCTCCAAGCCTCCTAACAAAATTTAAATGAATTACAAAAATGTTCTTAGACCCTATTTTGGAATACAAGGGATGTTTGACTTCCAATTTCCATTCTCTGTAAAACAAGAACTGGTCATTCCTTTATTGACATGCATAAGATACATCACATTTTCTGTTCTGCTGATGCTATAGATTCAGTACCAATTCTCCAGACGTATCAGTTATGAGCAAATGTATATAATAAAACCTCAGTTCTCTAACACTAGAAGGTTTGTAACAAGATGGATGTTGCTACAGCAATGTTACTTCTTTGATGGGAGAAAATTGAACATCCATCTCCTCTCACCCCTTTCAGGTGGTATCTTCAGTATCTGTTAGAGCAATGAGGAATGTATTTTTTTTTAATCTCATAACCAAGTTAGAATGAAGACATTGGCCACATAATACACATGCTCCATTAAAAAAAAAATAAATCTGAATCTTGGGCAATTGTTCTTGTGTAACTACTTTACAGATTCTAAAAGCAGTTATTGTCCAAAGCTGGAAGAACTAAAGTCTTCTCAGATGAGCATGTGCATGAATGGAAGGAGGTAAACAAAAAAATAAAAAAGATGAGGTCTGATAGGGGAGCAGCCGGATAAGAAAATCAAAAAAGGAACAGTAATTTAAAGTTTATTCCAGCTATAATGCAGGTTATTCTGACTTTAAGGTAGCATCACATGGCATACTTCTGAGTCCATTCCCGAGATATTCTGTTGTACCTGCAAAGAACAACAAGAACTGAGTTACTGCCAGCATGGAAATAACAATCCCCTAAACTGTTAATTATTAAGTATTACTTTCACCCCATCTCCCGATTCTCTTCACGTAAAGGAAAGTCCCTGTTTTTAATAACATAAAGGGAAAAAACTCAAATCCCTGCTAGACTAACCAGGATGTTGTTTACGTTTATATGAAACGGTTCAAACTTAAGTCAAGCATATTTGCTGGAGGTCTGCTGTGAATAACTGCTCAAGGAAGGTGTGAACAACTACTCTGGTGAGAGCAATATAGACCACTTGGAGGAGGAGGGGCAAAGGGAACATTCTGTTTAAATATTGTTCTTAGATAAAGATTACAGGGGATCACATGCCATAAGTAAAGATTACTTGGTTAATAATATCATCTCGTTTAGAATCTGTCAAATTTCTTGTTTAACAGTAAAATAGTAAATTTTCTTCATACTTTGTACTTTCTTTCCACATTAATATATTGCTTAAATAATTTTTAAAAAGGATATTATCTTCAATTAATACTTCCTCCACAGGAACTGAGCTGACAATTAGTTTATACGTAACTCCATGCTTGTCAGTAAGAAGTTAATTTTGAACTATACAAGCAGAACATAATCCCCATACATTTTCCTAGTCTGCAATATACAAAAGACAGACACTGGTGAAAAACAGAAGTTGAAATTTGGATTGCCCAAATTTTTTGCATACCTATGCATGAGGACTGATTACATTGTATTGCTTCCAGGGCATCACTTTTAATGAAATTCTGGCAAAATCTGGGTAAATACTTGACAGAACAAGTTGACAAGCTGGCTCAAACTCAGTAATAATTTCATACTTTTTTGTTGTTGTTGCCATGCAAGAGCAGTATCTGTGAGAAATAGTGACTGGCCAATACATTTCACACTAACCACAGATCAAGCTGTTAAATATTCAAGTTCAGAAACTGATCCATTCATTATCTGTTAGTTAATCCAGTGCCTTAAAGCATGCAGCACTCAAGTGCTGACAAGTTTCCATTTTGTTAAATGCACCATAATGTGCAGATATTCTTACCCTACAGCATAGCGTATTTCTCTGTCCACTCTCTTGCTAACCTATTGTACCTAATTGGACAAGTATATTTAGCATTAATATATTTATATAAAACAAACAAAGGCTACTTTATGTCATTCTATCTGTGGAAAGTTAAAAAAACATGTAAGAGATAAAAACAATCATTTCAACACAGATAGGAAAAACTTACGAAGCTTTTTTCAAGGGGAAATTTTCAAATTAAAGACCAAGTTGCTACTAAAAAGAGCACCAAAACAACAAAGCTGTCTTTTCCTCCATCTGCGTATCTGTCCTACTTACGCATAGTAAGTCAATAAATGGGGCAACATGTACTTTCAAATACTGCCATACTTGTGAGAAAAAGATCCCTTAACTTCAAAGATACTAAGCCCCACTGTTTAAATTACTATCAAGAATAGACACACAGCTCTCTCCACTTCAGATTTCCCACTAAAAGTCTCGCTCAGTACAACTGCTGTTTGAAAAAGCACTCTTCAAGTTTGTTAGAATACTACTCTTATGCAACTCTTTACTTACTTGTCTCTGTCTGTTTTATAGATACGTGCAATCTCTGGCACTAGAGGGTCATCTGGATTTGGATCACATAACAGTGAACAAATGGATAAGAGAACTGTAAAAAAATACAGACATCAATTGCAAAATATGAGCAATCATCTTCAAGTATAGTTCTTGCATTAGCACAACATCAGGATGCTAGAGAACCCAAATAACTTTTCCCTTGACATATGGCCAAAGTAAATTTGCAACCCACTTTAAATAAATAAATACACACAAGATATGAATCACTTAAAAGTCCATAATTTTGGGGGGCTTTTTTTGTTTTGTTTTCTTTTTCACCAATTCCCCTAACTTTCAGTTAGCATGCATAAGAACAGCACTTTTTTATTCCCTGCACTGTGATAAAAGGCAGCAGTCAATTTAAAGCATGTTATTATGTATTCTGATGACAAGAATTCTCCATGTTTTAATTACTAAAACTAAGTCTCATTCACTTACTTCTGATCAGGTTGACTTTTTTCTCTGTACTAAGACAATATACTCCGTTCTGCACCAATAAAGCTACATGGTGGTTGTAAAGAAGAGTAACACTGATGTAGTCTGCATCCCCTACTCTCACAGCAATTTTGAAAGAAAAACAATAGTGACAACATTAAAAAGTAGGATACCCACATCCAGATCACAAAGCTACACCTTGCACAGACAGGAATTACGAGTTCTACAAACAAAGGAGCACTTTGATGGATCTTTTGAAGCTACAAGTACCAGTATCTTTGAAGCAAAAAAGAATCTGATCATCACAGAAACATTTGAGCATCCAATATTATTTAGTACATTAAAATGGGAAAAAAAAAATAGACAAAGCTTTTACTGCAGCATAACATCAACGTATCCTGAAGTGTAACCACAAAGTTTAGTTCATGAAGTTCATGCAATGCCAGTGCACAGCAGCTGAAAGCAGCACTTATGAACAACCACTTTTGTTAACTGCAGAGATGCAAACACATAGCACAGCATGCAATCCTAGACAGACTCACAAAAAAAACCCAACAAAAACCAAACTATGAAGACTTTATTACTAAAAATGAAAGCCATCTTTAAATTGATATGCAGTACATATTTCTACATGGAGAGTGGGAAACAAGCACTGCCTCCACTTTAGGACAACCACAGTCTTTTTTCAATCCAAATGCCAGTAGTTTACAATGGGGCTAAGCTAGTACATGTTCTGCTAAGAACAGTGCAGCAAGTAAGCAGCCAGATAAGGCTTTCAAATGGCGAGAAGAAGGTATTTGAAAAAACAAACCTTCATTTACAAATACTTTAAGACATAGTTATCAAATTGGCAGAGACATAGAATGGATTTAAAGGAAAACTCAGGAGATGGGCAGGAACTCTAGAGAATTAAAGCTAGAAGCACAGTATCCAACACCAAACAGAAACATCTCTCCCTCACAAAAGTTACCTTTAGAAATAGTTAAAGCAGGAGACCACTGTGATCTTAGAATATCAAGACAAATGCTGCCATTACTGTTAATATTTGGATGATAGATTCTTGTTGTAAATGCAACCTGTAACAAAAAGAAAAGATACAAAGAGTTTGTTTTGATTTATGACATCATCTTCTGTTCTCAGTCAAGCTGTCAGCTCCACTTCCTGCTAAAAAAAACAATTAAGCAGTTAAGCCCTATCAGAGATTCACAGAAAGTACCCTCAATATCCAACTATCATTCTACTTCAGAGACAGGGCAGGTGGTAGGCCGTGCTTTAATCACAGCTGACTGCATGATGATGAGGATGCTCAACCGAAATGTCTGAACCATAGCAACAGTGCCACCACAAAGCTAAAGAATTCCAAATGTAGTGGTTGCTTCCAGCATGCACTTCCATGCTGTAAGAAAACTGGTAGACAAGCATTTTGGTAGTTTTATCAGATATTACTACTTTATAACTACTGCCAAATTCTAAGAGATACAATCATCGACTTCAAGCACTCACCAAGAGTCATGTTTTTATGGAATAACCCAAACAGCTTTACTGTAAGACTTGACAGCACCCCCAGCAAGAATTCTGTTGTAACACAAACCTAGTAAGTTTTCTGAACAATCGAGAAAAACAAAAATAAAACCAAACACTAACCTGCAACATTTAGAATTCATGAATTTTCTCCTAAAAATGCATGCCAACACACCTATTTTGTATTTTATAGAGAGGGACCTGGGCATTTAAGATACTGTAAGAGTGCAGAAAAAAAGCACATCCTTGACAACATCAGAACACAGTTGTTGGCATTTTCTAGCCTCTAGTTGGTTCCTTAAAGACAGCTAACACCACAAATGCAAAAGCAACACTTACCTTAGGTGGTTTGAAAGGGTAGTCTGTAGGAAAGTGAATTGTCAAGAAGAATACACCACCCTGATATGGACTGTCATTCTGCCAAAGTAAACAAATAATTCTCCTATTATCATCCTTAGGACAAATTCCAAGATGATGTTGTTTTAAATACATAAAGAAACTTGTTTCAATGGCTGAACTGTCTATTACATGAATTTTAACTATGCCTGTTGCACTGAATTACTACTTCCTTAGGTATGTGATATTAACAGACATTTTTCTTTCCAGACTGACCTCTCTAAGCTGATGCTTCAAAGAAAACTTCTCTGCCAATTCACTCAGAACAATCTGGCAAAAGCACCTCAGTCTCCCTGAAATGGCCCAATTGAAGGGTAAGAGAGTGAGTGAAAGGACTGTCTAACAAGTTCAAAAGCCAATAGTGTATGGAGTGTATCTGTTATAACCACCCAATTTTACTACAGCCAAGGACCTCCCATAAGTTCTACCTTTAATTTAGGTGTTGCTTAGCACTGCAAAAAGCTAACAATACAGAGCTAACTTCTTGTTCCAGGGGGTGTGAGAACAGGGGGAAGTCAAAACAAAACACGTTGAGATTAAAGAGAATTCTTCCTCTTTTACAGAAACAAAGTCCAGCACTATCAGGTATAGGAGTATTGCACATTAGCCCTGTAACAAGGCAATGACCATAGGAATAATTAATTCAGGTCTTAACTATTAAAATATCAATTTTTTTTGAAAAAGCATATAAAAAGCAGAGGATAAATGGAGCAACTAAATATTGATTGCGTAAGTTACTAGTTACAAGAATATGTTGCAATAATTTTTTCTTTGAAACTACAACTGAACTTCCTAAGCGAAGACAATAATTTTGCTGTTTAAAGTGAAAACTACAACAAAATCCAGGAACATGGCTATCAAAAATGAACATGGGACACAGAGCACACTTCTGAATTCCCCATTAACTGAATCTTTACATTCACTGTAAGAACATTTCATATCAGTGTAAGAAGACACTACGTCTTTCTTAGCTACATAGCAGCAAATGAAATCCTTCAACACAACACAAGGGACTAAAACCCGAAAACAAACAGATTGCATCTGTTACACAATACCCTACCAAAAACCCAGCAATAGATGCAACCTCTTGCATATGGTCAAGGGTACCATACGAGGACTGAAGAAACAACCCTTTAACTTCACATTTTAGCAAGTGTGTGAGCAAACTGCTCCCAGAGTATATTAAAAATTAAGTTGACGAACTAATAAAGCACTCTCACATCTCATTAAGAAAATCACAGCCTGTGTAATACCCTACAACAGAGAAGGAATGCCCGATGTTTGGTACTACCCTTGAAGGCACTAAGCAGCACCAGAGCTAACCCCACACTGTCAGGCCAATTTTGAAGCAAGAATGCAGATCTTTTTGATAGACAGCATAGAAACCATGTAGGGAAAGAAAGGAGCTGTACACTGTTAAGCTAGAAGCTAAAAATAATGCCATTTTAAAATTCAACTGATGTTTATTACCTTATAACCATGCAGACACCAGGTACATATAATCAAACTCAGTACAGCACAGAACATGTCTTGTATTTCAAATGATTTTCTTTTTGAGGCGCTTCGTTACAATCAATGAAGACCAGGGACTCAGGAATGAAGCCATTTTTCCAATGAAGCCAACCTCTGACATGCAAACTTTTAGTAGGGATCTAAGTAAAGCATGCCTGTAGCTATACAGAATTAGGGCAATTCAACATCATTGATACTTAATTCCTACTCTGAGCCTCACCAGAAGAATAACTCTGGGGCTCCGGACCTACTGGCATCTGATATTGGTTTCAAGTTATAAAAAGTTTTCTAAATATAGCTAATTAGCCCTGAGAACTGCAGATGTCAAGTGCTTCTGTGTTATGCTGCTAGTCAGGACAAGTATTTGCCTTCTTAAACAAGGAAATACGAATACTCAGGTTTCAGCTGTCTACTGTACATTTAACACACAGGATTCTCAGTCATAACTCAAAGTGTAGAAACAGTTAAATGCGAACAAATTTTCCAGAAAGAAGGTGATATCAGCTTACATACTTCTAGAATTTATTTCAGCCCCAGTACGAGTCTCAGTACAAATATCCCAGCAGCAAAACTGTGTTCAGACTGTTTTGTTGTTCTTTCATTTCCTGTTACTATAAGGAATACCTCTAGAGCTATTGCCTGATAATGGGAGTTAGAAAAAAACAACAAAACAACAACAAAAAACAGGTTCTTCCTGAATAGGAACTACTGGTTTAATATTACATCACAAGAATTAGAATACTTACAGGTCCCATAATTGTGGCTTGCCAATGAAACACTACAAAAGAAAAACTCCGCATTATTATCTAGGCATGGTATGCTTTGTGTTAGTAGAGCAAAACTAAAAAAACCTAAGATTACTTACTGTCATCTCCAACGGGACCTGCTGAACACTGTGCTGGAGGGTCGCGAGCTAAGTCACTAAGTTCCTTAGGAAGAAACAAAAAAACAAAGATCTGTTCAGAGAAGGAACTCTAATGAATTCAACAGCCATTTGCAATTCATGTCCAAAAAAACACCTCTAAAAGTTTCTCCATGTATGAATACAAGATAATGTGAAGCAACAACTATTAAATCAACAGATCAGTATCAGAAGCGTCTTTGTAAAAGACAACTGGCTAAACTGAACACAAAGGTCAACAATTAAGATAAAGGCAACGATACTTGGAAAATACTGTTTATTCCTCTTAAGACACTACTACTGGAAAAGGGGAAAAGAGAACAGACATCACTGAGCCTGAAGCGGGCTAAGTCTGACCAGTTTCTGATCATGATTTTCAAGGATTAAGTCTCAGCCAGAGAAGCCCTAAGCTGGAAATGAGAAAGCTATGGTTAGTTTTCACGACACAGAAAGCACTGTGTCTATAACACTCAATACTAACATTCAGAACAACCAGAAACTCAGTTACCTTTTTCCCCACTGCCTCCAGCAGGAATATATTTTCCATAAGATAAAGCAGACAAGTAGACTGAAGATGCGGACAAATATCAGAACCAGGCAAAGCATCTGCACTTTTTATTTTAAACTTTACACTTTTGACTATCGTGCCTTCAAAATTCTGAATAACTAAGATGCAGAAACCAGATCCCCCTCCTCTTTTGTTTCATAGGGAACAAAAACAGAAACTCAGAATGGAGGACTCCTTGTTTAATGTCAAGATCACGGTGACGAATCTCAGAAACTCTGGATTCATTTGAACACTCTGTAGATTACTTACTTGACTGGATGGTGTGTTTTCTAACAGAATGTTGGCTTTCAGTTAGAGAACATAGCAAATACCTTCCCTCCTTCCTGCTGGTATTTGAAGCTAAAAATGGCTTCAAGAACTTACCTAAAAGTGCACTTGTCAAGGCATTTGGAGTCACAAGAATGGGGAAAACCTTCAGCCCTTCTCCTAGATATTAGCAGTCGCACCCAAGTTATTTACTACAGGCCCACACAAGCCATTAATACAAGAACTTTCCATTACATTCTCAGACTTCTAAGGAACCCAGGCAGACCTATTATGTTGGAAACAGGCACATTTGGACCAGACAGCAACCAGCTCTGCCTGGGAAAATTCTGATGTCTATCTTTTAGATTTGACAAATTCTACACCAGATGAAAATTTAGTAAATGTAAGCCAAAACAAAATGAGAAGAAAAGTACGTTCCTTCCAATGTGAATGTCTTGTACTCACAAACACAGGGAGAGAGAAAAAACACTACTCCAGCATGTAGAAACCCACAGGTTCTAACAACACCAGAGACCATCATCCCCCCTCCTTACACATGTTGATTCTCATCACACTCATTCAGAGTGGACAACAGCTCTCTCTGGAGCACAGAGAACCCCTCCACAGCGCACTCTTCTATCATACAGCACTCCCCTGTTATTGCTGGGGGGTCCCTGGGACATACTTATTCCTGCCATGAAATCTCTGCCCAGGCCCACGTGTTGTTCCACAGACCTGCTAGACTACATTTAGATAATCTACATTAAGACAAAGAAGAAATGTAAAATCTGTCATATTGAAAGCTTTTTTAAATTTATTTTTTATTTTCAGGTTTCCCTTCAGCATACACTTAGCAAATAAAGGAAGTCCTGTTGAGCAGGCTGGCTTCTCATCCAAATGCCTTTCCAATTAAACAATGATCAGTTGATTGTTTATGATATCCGGGAAAAAAATTCCTCTGGCTGTTTTGTCCCTTAAAATAAACTGTAGCAAAGGAAGATGCAGAAAGACTATTATATTTTAAAGTACTTATGCGGTTATTACTGCATTATTTGATTGAATCTGGGAAGAAGATCCTATTTCTGGAAAACTATTACTGGAACTAAGAACTATGAAATGGCTCTTCACAAAGTTTATAGAAATTATGAAGACAAAAAGGGCAAGAAAAGACCAGCCTGCAACTGGAATGCCAGAGGTATGAACAATAACCTAGAGAGCTCTTCCAAAAGTACTACTATCTCCAGAGAAACAAGAAAACAGCACCAGGTTAAACTGCAGCTGACAAACACATTTAAAGACAGTAGAGAAATTTGAGTATATCAATAATTCTAGTAGGAAAAGTAAGTAAAGGGCTGCAAATGTAAGAAAAGTATTTAAGAAGTCAGTGAAAATTTCATGAAAGAAAAAAAAAACATTTGAGTAATTTTAAGAATAATTTACAAACTGAAACACCTGAGTTTGCACGCTCCAGTAGTCCAAGACTCAAAATACCGGTCCATAGAGAGTTTGCCCTTTTATCTATGGAACAGGCAAGCAGTGATTTTCATAAACTAAAGGTCTCAAGTTTTGTCTGTCCCAAAACACTGAAGTACAAAAGAACGTAACTGTGCTAAACAAAGCAATTCAAAGAAGAGATAAGGGTAGGAACATGATACATTACTCAGTATTTCCACCACAGAACAAGTGGATTTACTGACTAAAGTCAGAAATACACGAGAGGTAATACTCATTCTTGTATTCTCTTCATGATCCCTTAGGTACCTCAGTCATAAGAACAAAACTGGGAAGGGAGCTGTGTGTCTCAGCAGTGTAAGTGCTGGGGAAGAACTGAGGCAGACACAAGCAACAGCAGCCAGTTCTTCCTGCTCCCAGAAACGCTGTGCTGCTATTTACCCTGTTGGTAGTGTGTGACGCCTCATAGCTACACAAAAGGAGGGAGAGCTTGTTCTAAAAACAGGGCACAAAGTTCTCTCCATAACCTTCAGAGGCGCCTGTTTCTGAAAGCTACAGCTCTACTGAATGCAAGGGGCGAACTGGAAGAACTAGAAACTGGGCAGGCACAGACATACAGCTGTGACACAGTGCATTTGTTCAGGAAAGGGAGGAGCCTCCTCTCAAGCAACACAGCGGCAGACCCAACACTGACCTTCCTCCTTAGCTCAGCCGCCGATACCAGCCATTCCACAATAGGCATATACTTTGTCTGACAGTATTTCTTAAAGCAGAACTAAGATTGGTAACTGCCAGGGGCTGACAGAAGCTCCAAGTTGTTCCCCAGCTTTCACCCATTTCTCACTAATAAGGTACGACCACATCAAGTTTCACTCTATAAAGTGGTGTTTAATATTTAAGAATATAAAATGCTAAAAATGTTCCCCAGTGCTGCTCTAAGCATAAGGGCTTTATGATGTTCACATTCCTTCTGCTACACTGCCTATCTACAGCTTTGCAGCTTTCTGCTTGCACCCAGTTTCAGTGGCTCTTCCCTTTGTTAAGGTACACACCAAGTTACACCTCCAACTGTTTTAAAAATACCCGAAGCAGAACCCACACTTTCCTGGAGCCAGCTGCTCTATTTTTCATTTTCCAGGTGGCTTAGGAAAAAATAGGTATTTTCCCATGAAGCCAATTCCCAAGGCTCTACGTGGAAACATTTGCACAGAGGCTGGTTCAGGGGTGCACTGCACACCCACTTGGAAAGGATGAGTCTTGAATTACAGCCATGACTAGGAGTCTCTGGCTCTGCCGCAGGTTTCCGGTGTAGCTCCAGCGTATCACCACTGCTGCCCCAGTTTCCAAATATAAGTTGCGATAGCTCCTGCTCCTCCCCAGGGAAGATTAGTCACACAGCATTTTGCAGGTTTAAGCACTATTTAAGGAGTGAGCACCCATGCCAGAGAATGGCGGTAGCATGTACAGGATGACATACAGGTACAGTTTTGCACCAGTTTTGGAAAAGTGGTGGAAAAGTGTAAGTATAACAACAGACAGCCCCGCTTCCACACCACATGGCACGGTTTACTGCCAGCTTCACATTAAGGCTGTAGTAAACACAGTTTTATTGGAAAATTCCCACACACCTTTCTCTATATAAGATCAGTCACATTAGCCAAAAAAATAAACCAAGTACTTAAAGCAATAACTAGCTGCTTGTTTTGCATAAAAATATGGCATACACTTCTACTGGAGATCTAAAACCCTGTCACGTGACTGAATGCAGGACTAAGATCCCAGGTGATACTGTAAGTGACAGGAAGGCCGCTTTTCAAAAACAAATTGTCAGAAAAGCTCTGCCGAAGCCTCACACAATTCCTCTCCACCAGCTGCTTACAAGAAGATGACAGCAGTCATTTTAAGTGGTGAAGGAAATTCAAGGAATGTTCAAAGAATGGCCCAGGATGCCTCACCCAAATACACAAGCAAGACCGTGAAAGTAAATACTGACGGCAACAAGCTGCTCTTCTCACAATAGTGTCCAAGCCTCAGCAAATCCAGTAGCAAATGATGGCTTGCTGCATAGGAAACTGCCTTCCCACATGCAACCAAGCTGAGCAGTCAGTGCCAGCTCCTTTGCTTCCCGCTTCTCAGAACTCACTCTCCTTGTGGCTCCACTGCTGCATTTTTCTAGTTTAAGATGGAAACAGCCAAAGCTTTATTTTCAACGATGGTAGCAACTGACTTAAATACAGAGTGGCAAAACACCAGTCATCTTTACAGACATAAACACACACTTAAATTTAATGCTGGTCTGCAACACAATTACTTGCTGAAATCATAAACTAAAAGCTTTCTGGACTTGTCAAGTAAGAACAAGGATGATTTGCTTTAGGTTTTCAGATGTTAGCTTGTATTGGAGAGGGAAGGAAAGGTAACAATCAGTTACACATGAAGTTTAAAAAAACACACAGCAAACCAAGAAGCAAACAGAAACACCACTTACAGCCAATGAAAAGGCAGCACTTACTAATCGGGGTGTTTGTCTGATACAGTCTGTGTCATGAACAGTTCAAACACTAAGCATCCAAAAATTCATCACTTCATTAGTCTTTAGTCATTAACTCACTGCTGAAAACAGCTTAAAAAAGAAAGGATTGGAAGCAGCTATAAACAGAGGGGAAGAACATTTAAGCCTGTTTGAAGATTAAGAAGAGTCAGCCAGCAAAGAACTGCTGCTTTATCCCACACACCTGCATTCACAGTATTTCTTTTAGCATGAAAATTAACTTTTCTTGGAAGCAGAAAATAACAGTTTGAAAAAATGTGGATTTTTAAGGCGAACAGGAACATACTGGTACAATACACATGACAAGCGTAACCAGCAGAAAATCGTTAGTTTTAAACAAGCTGGCCTTCTGTCTAGCGCTTAAAACTAAGAAAAAGATATGTACAGTGATAACTCATAATAAAGATGCAGGCTGAAATGTACAGAGAACAGCAAGGGCCAAAGAGCAGAGTACTTCTTAAGAAATGCAAGGCACCACAACCAGGAACATAGCATTGATAACCCCCACCATCACTTTGCATGTTCTAATTTTCGGGCCTATCCTTTCAGTAGTCTTTAAAACTGAGGCTTTCAGCTTACCCACTGCATGCTGATCGCACAATATCTGGCAACAATATCATAACAGTGTATTAAAAAATAGACACTGAAATACCCAATTTTTAAACCTAGGAATCAAAGTAGGAAATGCCAGATTGCTGTGTAAGTTTAATAAAGTCACTTTGTGCGCTTGGCCTATGATACCAACTACTCCATCGTCTACAAGCTATCCTTTTCAAGAACCTCCCTTCCACTACCCCAGACCCGGGTGAATGAGGCTATTGTCCACAGCTCTTCTCACCCACTCACAAGTTTGGAAGGTGTACAATGCAGGTAATGGTTGCAGCAAATCTCACTGTGACTGCAGCTGAAGTGGCGCTATTCAACTCCAAACTTTCCCAGAGTTCACTCTGCAAACTGGCAGATGAGACAGGATAAAAAGGTCACTCACTAAAAAGGTGTTCAGAACAAACTTCAAAAAGGAGGCAGCAACTCACCTACAGCTGGACTTTGGACTTGAAAGTACAGGTGTTGTTTTTTTGACTCCAAAGTAACCAAAATCCTCACAGCTATCTTACCAAAGATGAAGAAAATCTGACCTCTTTACGCACTTGAATTCTAATATGTAACATAAGAGCTACCATTCTCTGAACATAACAGCACTACTAAAACACAAGCTTCCAGCACAGGACACAGTGCACACTGACTAAAATGTTCTGAAGGAGAAGTGCAAAGCACCTGTTAACTATCTTCATTCACTGACAACTGGGTGTTTTACCTCTGCCTCTCCCAAGCTCTCTGTACCAGAGCCCTGGAACTTGTCATGCAGTTTATTCACAGATTTCTCCTCTGAGAACCATACCTACCATCTGTTCTGTGACCCAGCACTACAGGGCAGCACTCCCAGACAAAGGTCAGCAGTGAAAGCCAGCCACAAGGGGAAAAGCGTGCTATACCCAGCTAACTGAAACTGGATGACTGGGGAAGGAAGGGGCACATTCAGTTCAGCAGATAAACTCAAAACGATGCTCTTGGAAAAAGCTTAGATTCAAAGTGTGGCACTGTGGTTGGATCACCACTGCTCAGGACTGAGATTTTGGCATGGCAACAGACAATTTCACAAGATAGGAGCTGGATGCTGGGCTTTGAGGTGCGGGCCTCCCGCCATCTTGTTGCCCAGCATTCGAAGCCCCCACCAGAAGCAGCAGGTATCTGGGATCCAGTGGTACGCCAGAATTCAGCAGGCTTCATCAAATAACAACCTTAGGAATGGCAGTGAATGGGGAAGGTTTTGACAGAAATAACAAGAGGCCTTAATTGTCTGCATAACCTCTAAGTCTCCTCTTCATTAAAATGCAAGAATTCTCCTTGTTCTCAAAAAGGCATGGAAAAGAGGACTGCAGAAAGTCATCAAATTAATACTGTGATGAACAATGCCGTATCTGTAATGACGTGGAATGTGGTTGATCTGTTGTTTAGATGTAGTCTGGAAGACCATTCTAACATTTAAATATTTAAACTAAATGAAAATCAACTCTCCTTTAACAAAGTTCATTTGACTTTGACTGTTCCTCGTTTTGCATTAGTTCCCAGATGCACACAAAAGCAAATGACAGATACATTCCATTACAGGGATATTTCATGAACATGACAGCATGTCATCACGGAGGTAATTCTTTCACTATCTGATTTACAGCTGCACAATTCTGCTACCATCTTACGCTGCTGTGTACAACCACAGTGGGTCTCTATTCAGAGCAGCAAGTGGCAGAGGCAGAACTATGAGGACTGTCCAGGCAATTAAGTACATCTACTCATAGCGAGCCAATGATGTAAACACATTCCTAGGTAATTTCTGAGGTAAACTTCAGATGCCCTGACACTTGTCTCAGCTACCTGGAGAACACGGGTGTCCAGAAGGGTCTTTACAAGACAGAAACAAAAAACAAACAAACAAGTGTATTTATGAAGAGATTGCAGCTGTCACCCTGAGCTGCTGCAACAGAATTCAGGAGGTTCTCCTATGCTGTTCAGTGAAAGAACACAGCAAGCCCAAGACTAAGAGGTGAAAAAAGCTTGCAGTCATCTGACTTACAGTACTGGCTGGCATTATTGCTTGGATAAGCAAGCAAAAGCTGGGAAGTATTACCTTAGAGCAGACTGTTTACCAGGAACCTGAAGCTGCTGCTGGCATAGGACAAAGTGCTGAGCACCTGGCCAGCCCAGCTGCAGGGCCCAGAGGAAGCTCCCCATAAAAGCAGCTGAGCACAGCACACAGCACAGCCTTCATGCCCCTTCCACCCAGCTGACCTACAGTGTGCCAGTACCCACCCCCAGTTCTGCTGCAGCTCTGGTGTCCAGATGCTCGGGAAAGGATTAAATTTCTGTTTCATCACTCTTCCAATGGGTCAGAGCACTTGAAAAGCAGACTGAAATCCCCCCCTTGCTTAAAACTATAACAAAAAAATAGCCAACTGCATTGGAAAAAACTGGAGGAAACCTTGAAGAAGTCTAATGTACCATGTCTCTCAAAGGGATGAAGGTCAGAACCAAGGTTTCCTTTACACAGAATTTTAATATGAAAGCTTACAATTGATGAGAAGGCTCTCAGTAATGCTTAAAACAGTACAACTAATAAAAAACATCTCCTTTCCCTTCAGCTTTTCAGCTGGAATCCTGCAATGCTCCGTGTGGCTCACTTTCCAGTAACAAACTTTGTCCTGAAGTGTTTCACACAGGGCTGAGAAAGACATGGATGCCGACTTCAACTTGTGAACATAATTTCAAGTAGCTTTTTGAATGGCTTGCTCAGCACAACCTGCCACATCTCACGTCACGAAACAGCAGCTCGTGAAAAACCCACAGAAGATTTTCTGGGAAAAATAAACCAACAGAAAATAAAACCCACCGCCAATAATTCCCATTTAGAGCTTGAGGTATTAAATGGAGGCTCAAGAAGTTCACAAACTATCCGACTCATGACATTTAATATAGCTGAATACTCTCTACTTCTGTCAAGTTGGCTTTTACAGCAACTATATTTAAGAACACACTGCTGTCCACAAACATATGCACATTATCACAGCAGCTCTCTTCTTACTGCAGCTAGTTTAGTTTTTTCTACATATTACACAGGGAAATGACTACGTCACCTCTATCACAGGACAAAATGCACACCCATAACTCAGATGTTTCAATGTAAGGTGCAGCACGTTAGGCTGAACCATCAACAAAAATCAGCTTATGCTGAGATAGAACTAACAGCGGAGTGCACACCACATGCTCCCATCTGCCAGCTCTGACGCACAGGGACTACAGCAAAACACAGGGCAGCCAGTTAAAGTAGTGAAACCTTAACACTGGCAACAGAAAGATTTATCTGAGATGGCGCATCAAGACACTAATCTGAACCGCACACAGGCTCTGCCCTTTTCACTCCCCTTTAGCAGCTGTCATCATGGCTTTGCAGGGTGTAGAACCTCCGTCCCCTCCTTCCCTCCTCAGCTCAGCACAGCCCAGCCCAGCCGGGCACAGGGGCTGCTAAGGTGCTCAGGGCAGGAGGGGAAGATAGATGCCTTGGGCAGGAGGCAAGTCACTGCTGTACATTCTGCAGCTGCTGCTACAGCTGTTTGCAGCCTTCCCTTCCCCTCCCCCACCGCTGGTTACCCACTCTTGTAACAGAGCAAAGAAGGGCACTGATGCTGCGGCTCTGCTCACTGACTGCAGGCAGCTGAAGGGAGCTCATGTCACAAAATTCTACAGCAGCTCTCCTGCGGAAGAGATATTCGCATAGGGAATAATATCAAAAGCACTGGCTTGCTTTCAAAAAACAAATCTTTAAAAGCTGGAATGATCATAAAGAAAACACTGGCCAGACAACCTTTTACCCAGCGCATTATCCCACCCAAACCCTTCAGCACAGCAGAGTCAGTTTGTAAGGTACGGTACCTATCTAATGGCATATTGATCTCCAAAGTTCTGTAAATTACTTAAGTGCGATTACAGCCCCTTTCTCCGCCCATCCCAACACACAGATTTAAAGATCTGTGCTGACTGGGAATCCATTTCACAAGCACAATGCCCAGTTAGTGGGGAGAAATCTTTACATCCCTGCAGCTTAAACAGCCTAGTTAAGGAATCCTTAATTTTCCACTCTCATCACGAATGACCAGCTCCTGAAGTAGGACCTTCGCAGTAAGCACTGGACTTGAACACAGGTATCAAACCTACCCACTTCAGGAGTATTATTTGCATTTCAGGATTCATTTTGTAACACAAATGTAATTTCTGACTATCTAATCCTAAACAGAATTTAACCGATGGCAGCTTTCAGCTGATGCTTAATCATTTTAATCTGGTTTAAAACAATCAAGCAAACAAAAAACCAAAGTTGTTCCACACTAGTTCTTCCCAAACGCTACACATTAGAACCTCGTGATTTGAAAACTCCCAATCCAAGATGACCTTTCCAACCACAGAGTGGTGAAGCCACATGGCGTTATCTGCTTGAGACAGAACTTGGCCTACCCATGCATACCCAAAAACAGCTACAGTGAAATAAGTGTCAAAAGGTAATGCAACACATTCAATGCATTCACAAAGCATTTCACCATGTTTCACTGGCTAGTTAACCTTAATTTTCTGAGCTCTAACCATATAAACTTAGACTTATTTCTAGATACGAATTCAAAGCATAAGATAAATCAAGTTATTAAACAACTTTGAATGAGGCAAACTAAGCCTAAAACTACCTCCCAAAATAAAGTAATGCACCTTTAAATCAGAGAAAACCTCACTCCCAAGAGCTTTACTAGTTGAGCTCTTACATTTTTGTCCCTAGTTAAAACCAAAGTGGTTACAAAGAAACACACTAAGTAGGTTTTATAACCTTTTACCTGGATCACCTGTACAAAAGCTACAGCTTTGGTTAAAGTGACACCGATTTGTCATGCTCCCTTCATCCCTGCACGCTGCATTCCATCCCTTAAAAATGTTACTGTCTCCAGGGCTAACAGCATCCCTTACTCTGAGCATTCAGAGGAGGGGGGAGAAATAAAGCTGCAATTAAATACACCTCTAGGAACAGAGCCGGAGGCTGTAACCTTGAGGAAAATCATTTTTCAGCCTCCAGTCTGCTACTGCCAGTGGAAGCCGCCTATCTGTGCTTGAGCACAGATAAATGGTTTTGCCACCTTCAGCCTTCAGCTTCCAGGATGCCAACTCCTCAAGTTTTTCCAATAAATGGCCCCCAGCACAAAGATGATGGCTTGTAGTGTGTAACCAAATGGACACAGAACACAGCTGGCACACGCTTTGTCATGGATTTCACAGAAAGGGCATTTCATATGTACAACTTCCACCTCCTGTGTTTGCTGTATTTAGGCCTTCTACACCATGAATGTTTGCAATGCTGAAAGAATGGATATGTACCAATATGTACCTCCACAACTTTTACCTGTTTTATATATTCCCAACTTCACACTCCAGTGTAATGAAAGTTTCTCTGCTCCAGAGATGTAACACATCAGGGCCAAAGTGTCAATGCTGCAGCAATGATGGGCTGCACGTTTATAAATCAAATGAGTATGAATCAAGCTTCATTTGTTCAATTTATTTCATTGCCATTATGCTTATTTAAAGGAAAAAAAGAAATTCATTCTCATGAAAGGAAGCCGTTAAAATTAAGATCCAGTTTCCCATTATTCCACAGCAAAAGCACTTGAGCGGTATAATAAGACAGCTGCCATTCTTCTGTAAAACACACCGTGTCAATAAAGCAGAGCTCTGCCAGTTGAATGCAGGCCACGCTCAGGGCAGATGGCAAAGACTCGAGAATGAGATTGAGCATAACGTCATCTTCCTGGGACCGGCTGTGTACCTGGCGATTCCTGCTGGGAGAGCTCTAACAGCACGTTCCAGAAGCAGGGACCCAACACAGCAATTCTTGGGTGCTTCCGTGTCTGAGCCAGAAAGCTCAGAGTCTGTGAGTTACATGAGAAGGAGGGGGTGGCTGTATTGTGAACGCGTAGCATGCTTCAGGTTGCATTCACATGCTCCAACACAATCTGAGAGTCTGATTTATGAAGTGCAATAAAGGATTTTACCTAAGTCCATAAAGATGGAATCAAAGAGCCTGAAAGTACCTTCCCAAGTGAGTCTGGGACGTCACCTGCTGCAATGACAAGTTCTTGCCCTGACAGGTAATGCCACGAGTCAGACCCAATCAGCCATGTGTGATTACAATGTTCTGAGGTCCTGGTCTCTCTTTAGCCTGTTCTGACTTGGTGCCAGCTGCCTACTATAAGGAAGCACAGTTTCAAGGTCTGATCTGTGACCTTACGGGGAATCCCAGATTACCAGTAACAGAGTGCCATTCCCTGGCTTTACAGGGTGGTAATATTAAAATCTAAATTCAAAACAGCTTCATTACAAAATTATTTCTCCTATTTTTTGGATGCCAGCCTCAATCCCAGTAAATGTTCTTATTAAAAACCCAGCTTTGAAAGATAGCAGCTTGCAAGCAATGCTTTCGGTCTGCTACACAGCACCATTTTGATGTTCCGCATCGGGAAAAACAAAATTGAAACCGTAAACCCCACGTGAATTTGGAAGCCTATCCTGTAGCACCCTGTGATGAAATGGACTAAAAATAACACCTTCAAAACAAACTGCCAGCCCACACCAAAAGCCCTGTACCAACCCTCTGACCCTACACCCCAGCACAAGGGGAAGCACAACCAGCGAGGGCCTGGGAAGCACACGCAGCAGGCCCAGAGCACACAGCCAGGGAGGGCTTCCTCATTGACAAGTTATGCTGAAGAGTTTTAAGGTTTCGAGCACCACGTTATGATGCCGAGGGAGGCAAACGGCTCCTCTAGGTAACCATCACCCCTTCCCTTTAGCAGAAAACTCTTACCTGCAGCGCGCGAGTGTTTCATAAGCACGAGCTGATGACAAAGCACCCAGGGAGGCTCCTGGCTGTGCACAACTCGGGTGATATCACCGCTAATACGGGCAACAACTTCTGACAGCAGATTCTAAAGAAGCTGTTTTGAAATCCTCTGGGGAGCGCGTCAACTCGCAGACATCCATGAAAGTAAAACTAACCGGGAGCCGCCGTACAATGCCCGGGGGCATCCTCCCACCAAAGAGCCGCGCTCCAGCCCGCTGTAACAGCCCGGCTGCAGGCGGCACACCCCGCGGAACGGGCCGCAGCCATGCTGCCATCTTGGCGACAACGGCACACACGGCGCTGCCGGCTCCGGCGAGGAGAGCCGGGCGGCGGCCCGGGAGCAGAGCCTGCCCCGCCAGCCGCCCGCGAGCTCGGAGCCGGCGGGCTCCTTCCTTCGCTGGAAACGGCTCACGCCATCATCACCGCGGCATTTTTTCCGACTTAGCTGTGAACTTGCTCCACCCGGTCCCGATTGTGCAAGGCGCGGGCTCGGCGCGGCGCTTCCGCCGCCGGTGGGGCCGAACCCGGCTCCGGGCAGCGCGCAGTGCGCGCACCGCGGGATCCCGGAAAGGGCCCGGACCCGCCGAGCCGCCGCCATCTTACAATGCGGGAAAGGCGCCGCACGCCGCGGGGAGGCCGGGAGGACCCGCTCCGACATAGAGGGGGGGGGGGGGGCAGGGCCCGGAGCGGCCGTGGGGCTCCATCCGCCGCGGGCGGGGGCTCGGCGAGGTCTGAGCGCGAGCGGCGGGGCCGCCTCCCGCCGGCGGGCTGCGGCGGAGCTCCGGGCCCGGCGGGGCGAGGGGAGCGCGGCCGGGTGCCGTCGGCGGGCGGCGTGGCGCAGCGCGGCGCCTCCATGATGAAACGACAAAAAACAACGCGAAAATAAAGAGGCCGAACCCGAAAGGACGGCGAGGAGCGAGGGGAGGCCGCGGGCCGCTCACCTTGTTGATGCGTTTCAGCGCCATTGTGTGCGAGTGCCGCCGCCGCCGGGGCCGTCTGTGCGCCGCGGTGACTCCGCGCTCCGCTCGCGCTGCGGGGGGGCCGGGAGGAGGGCGCGAGGAGGAGGAGGAGGAGGAGAAGGAAGGCGGGCAGGGGGAGGGGGAACCGCGCCGCTCCTTCCTGCGGAAGCCGCCGGGGGGGGCGCCCGAGCGGAGCGGAGCGCGGCGGGCAACGGAGCGATGCGGGCGGCGGGACGAGCGGCTGGGAACGAGTCACGTCACCGCCGGGAGGAGCGGCTGAAGGAACGGGGAGCCGCGGGGCAACGCCCGACAAAGAGCGGAGCGGAGCAGGCCGCTACGGCACCGCGTTGTACCGCCAGCCGGGAACGAACGGGGGAGGAGCGGGCGGAGCGTGCCGAGCACAGCCACACAGCCACACCTCCGGCTGCCAACGGGGGGGGCGGGAGCCAAGGCAGCGGGCATGGCGGCTCCGCCCCCACAGCGGAGTGCGGGGTGATGGGGGTGTCTCGCGAGAGGTGGGAGAGAGCTTTGCGGACGGAGACTGGGAGGGGACAGGAGGGCCGGGCGGTGGCTGTGCCGTGCTGTGCTGTGTCCTGCTCCACAGCACGGCAATGCTCCGCTCTGCGCTGCGCCGCCCCCCCCCCGTACTGCCTGCTGACCGCCGCCCTGCGCGGCGCAGCTCTACGCGCACAAAATGGCCGCGGCTGGGCGTACAGCGCCGCTATGACGCGGCGGTATCCTTCCGCGGGGGAGCACTAAGCGCCGCCTCAGAACGGTGTCCTTGCGCTGCTGCAGAAATAAGCGCTGCCCCTCCTGTACAGAAACATGAAATAAGGCGGACCTGTCCCGGGCTCGTGGTGCTTGTTCAGCCTGGAGAAGGTTGCGGGGTGACCTTATTGCAGCCTTTCAATACCTGAAGGGAACCTACACCCAGGAGGGGAGTAAACTCTTCGAAAGGGCTGACAATGGCAGGACACGGGGAAATGGTTTTAAGTTAAAAGAGGGAAGATTTAGGTTGGATGTTAGGGGGAAGTTCTTCACTAGGAGAGTGGTTAGGCCCTGGAACAGGCTGCCCAGGGAGGTTGTGGATGCCCCGTCCTTGGAGGTGTTCAAGACCAGGTTGGACGGGGCCCTGGGCAACCTGATCTAGTAAATGTGTATGTTTGGTGGCCCTGCCAGGCAGGGGGGTTGGAACTACATGATCCTTGAGGTCCCTTCCAACCCGGGTCATTCTGTGATTCTGTGTGCTGCGAGCGGCACCGCAGGGCCCTGCAGGGGAAGGAGGGTCCCGTGGAGGAGCCGCGGCCCTGGAACAAAGGGCCGGGTTGAGGGACGATGACCCGACAACGAATTGGTTATAATGGCCTGATAACGCTGCTGTCGGTTATTTGCTGCCTTGTGTGTTAGTTACGACTAGCCCGGAGGAGGCGGCACGTTATAAAGCTCCTTCACTTTCTGCACATTTCATGGTACTATCTTAATCCTTATGAAATGCAGCCCCGAACTGTTCTATTAATGTTCTTACCACCGTAATCAGGAATAGCGCTGTGAAACACAGTTCTTTACCCGGTGTAGGTTATACAGTGCTGGGATGCTCATCCAAGCACCAGTACAGCTGTATTTCTGACACAGACGCTGTCTCTGCCATTTAAATTGTTTACAGTTTCTTTATTCTTTCTCATTCGCTTCAGGTATTCAGTAACATTTCAGCACTATGTTTCTAACTATTATTTGAGGCTAACGACCTCCAACGTGACTCCATATATAATAAAGACATTTGATTTGTGATCGGTGCCTTGCTGTCTAAAAAAGGAATAAAGAACTGCACAGGCATCCTACTGAAAGTGTGTACTTTGCCCTTCTCATTTAATACAACATTAATTTGGTAAATCAAGTTGTGTTTGCATGGATCTCAGCAGTTATGTGTTAAAATCCACCAGTGTTTTGTACCGTCCTTCTTTACAGTCACTACTGTAAGTGCTCAGAAGCAGATCTGCATATATTGCTTTAGAATACCTCTTTAGATGCATATTTTATCACGCTCAGTGATGTCAGTTACAAATATATCAATTTAAATATTTACCTTTAAATACAACTGAGAAAATGAACTACAAATAATGACTGTTAAGGTGTGAAAAAGAGTCCTATGGCCATTTCTGCAAGTCACAGCACACAGTCCTGCTGGGAGAACATTACACTTCTCACCTTCACCTCCTGTTTTTCAAACTTTAAGGTGAGGATCATGTCGTTTCCCCTCAGCTTTGGAAATGAATAAAATAAGTAGAATTTTTACTTAAGTAGGAATACTTATGTAAACTAAGGCCTTGCAACCTTACTGTATTTATGTGCCATATATAATGAGTTTCTCATTCAGTACTGTACTGTAATGCTACTTGCAGAGATGCCTCACATTAGTAATGTAAAATACAAGAGGCACAGATGATGGATGCTGAATATGAATGGGTGTGGCAACTTAGTGTGGGACTACCCGGCCTATTTGGGTTTGTTTCATTTTAATGTGATTTTTGAAGCTGATCCTCAGAAGTGGTTGAGTAGCGCCATGTCTGCCATGTCTGATGCTTATACACTGGTGAAGCCGAGTTAAATGTTCAGAGGTTTATTATGCAAAATCGGCCAGTAGGTGCGGTAGGTAATGAGCAGTTTGCAGAAAATACCCACAATATGGAAGCTGACTTGAATTTGATTGCTTTTTTAGCACAGCATTGCAGGGTCCTGTGCAGCCACGTGGACAACAACCTCTGAAGGCAGTTTTGCTTTCAGCTGCTTTGTGATGGTCCAGCAGTGCAAGCACGAATGGAGGTTGCCTTGATACAGCACTTCTCTCAGGACAGAGAGGACTCGAGGGAAAAGCATTCCAGTCTTTGTTTATAGCTCAGTGTATCTTACTTGCACATCAATGTCAGATTTTTCACTTCTACTGTAAAATGACCTGTCGTTTTTACAGTTCCAGCATACTTTTCTACCTGTCTTAGAAACAGGAGGAGCTGCCAAGCCCCCCCCACACACACACCAAGCAGCATTCCACTTCCAGCCCTTCATTATATGCAAGAGGAAAAGGGTCTTCTTTTTCAGGAAACAAAAAATGCTTCAACAAAAGCAAAACACCCTTCATATTAGTCCATACGGTAGGTCATTATTAGTTCCTGTTTTGAGGAAGCAAAACACAACAGCTTCTATTGCTGAAAAACAAAACAATGAGAAGACGAAAAACAACAACAGCTCTCCCTGCTTGCTGGTATTACCAGGCCTCAATTTTCTCTTCAGCATCCCGTCCAACTTGTTTTTCCCCTAATTATCATAAACTACGCTTGCAGACAAATCTCTTTTTAGTCTGAGCAAAACTCACCTTATTGAGGTCCTGTGATTCAGTGGAGACCATGAGGAATAAGATCACAGGGGGAAAAAAAGTTGATAAAATAAGATAGCTTGATTGCTTATTTTTAATGCAACAAGTAAAAAAAAAAAAAAAAAAAAAAACCAAAAAAACCCGAGCCTGCCAACTCAAATGCCTGGTAGTGGGGAAATAGCAGCTTTGGGATATCAGTGGGTTCCATCTAACCTGTGTGTTAAGTACCAAAGACCAGCAGCTCTTCCTGTATAGCTGGGGGCTTCTCCTCTTCACAGAAGATGGCAAGGTCATAGCTACTGCCTTCATGTGCTCAGCTCTCTGGCTACCTCTGTGCCCACCACTTCTCTTTACATTGGGAAGAAGACATAGCAAAACCCTTTCATATCTGGAATCCAGCCCAAGGCCAATGCGTTAGGCAGCGGTTACCTTTCTAAGGAATATAGAAAGCTATTTTGTACGCCAGCTTAGTAACTTCATCAGCCATTCTTTCTCAACAGCTTCTCTGATATCCTCACTGAAACTATTTCCAAACCATTGCACTATTCTGTTGTATAGCAGTGCTTTTTATCTCACTGCTATGCGGTGGGGAAAAACATTATTTTAAGCTTTTGCTGCTATTTGCAAGGAGTTGTAAGTTCTAACCATTAAGTCCACACAGTCTCAGTGAAAAACTCGAGTGCTTTGTTGAATAACGGTGTGCTAAAGTTTCATGACTTGCATCTTTTGGCCTTTAGGATTTTGCTTAACACTTCATTGCTTAGAACTTCCTTAGTCTTGCAGTGACAATATAGTCTGAAGATTTTCCTGTTCCTTGAAATCCTTGGGAAAAAACAAGAGCTAATTTACAAGAAGAAAGTTTTGGCAACATAAAGTTCATGATGTTACTTGCGGAGAACTAAGCAGTGGTATGTCTTAAAACTGCTGAAGAATATTTATCACTATTCATACACAGTATCAAAGGACTGTCTGTAGCCCTGCCAAAATATGGCTATTTTTGATCACTTTGAGGTGATTGCTAGTCAGATTCAAACCACCTTAACTCAGTTGCTCCTCTGATGCTTCTTTTAGGATGCAAACATACATAGCAAACCACAGTCCTTAAGGAGTGCTTGAATTTGTCAAATGGTTTGAACAATTTACCTAATATGAAGTAAATGTTCAGTAAGATGTACAGGATTAATGTTTATTATTCAGAGAGGCTAGGTGACATATTTAATGACTCCTTAGTATAGGTAAGGCTGGTCAGACTTCAGAACGTGCTGGGTTGGCTGATTTGAAGTGCAGGCTTCAGTTCATCTGGCTTGCTGCATTCTAAGTTCAAATGTCATTGTTTGATTAGGTACAGGAAATTATTTAACCTGTGCTAATCAGGACATTGATAGTGCGCTTTACACTGAAGCATAAATAATTACACCTTCCTCTTAGCCAAGACAGGGTGCTTTCCAGAGACCACCAGCAGTTCCAGAAGTCCAGGGGTTGGGATCCTGCTTGAGCCCACCCATCAAACTTCAGCAGACTACCTGCCTTAGCCATCCACTCTGCTTTAAAGGCAGTCCTTCTGATCAATGCTTTGTGTATTTCTAGCTAAACAGATGTTATGCTTCAGACAAGGTAGCAGATTGACTTTATATTTTCAGATAGAGACTTTTTTTCTTTATTTCATACAAAATAGGGCTATGTTTCCCTGGCAAAATTACATAACTTGGTACGTTGCAGAGCTTTAATTGTTTGATGCCCTATTGACAAAACGTGTAATAGTGATTTAAATAAACAAGAAACTCCACAGAAGTACTTCAGTGGTTTTTATTCTGTCTTTGAACTGACAGGAGTATGCGCTGCATATTCAGACAATGGATTTAACCAGCCAAGTATTGTGCTGCTGTGACTTACTTCCCCTCCTCCCCCCCCCCTTTTTTTGTCCTTTTGAGCAATCTCATTTTTAAAGATCTGGCTGATCTTCTCAGTTTCTGGTATGTCCCAATTAAAGCATCCAAGAGCTTGCTTAGACCTCAAATATCCAGGTAATTACAGGCAACCTCGGCTCTTGGAAGGAAGGAATATTATTCTAGTTTGCTGTCATTTTGTCATTTGGGAAATATTGCTGGTGACTGTAAATCACCAGTACTGAAATTAGCCAGCTGTTACACTATTCATCATCATGGTTACAGGGATGGATCACAGCAGTATTTCTGAGTGAGTGGGCTGTGACACACACAGTAGCCATGAAGCACAGTCGGATGATGGCACCTCAGTGAAAATTTTGCATAATATAAAGCAAAGGGAACCTGGCTTCCCCGCTCCTGAGAACTTCTTTTTCAAGGTCAAGCATGCTCTTCAGCCTCTCAGGAAATACAACATGATTTGTCACTTTTACAGCCAATAAATGTCAGTTCCTTTTTATGAAGACAATGAGGGTTGCAATTCCTTTTTTTTTCTCTCCACATCCAGTAATGGTTCATCTGATTAAAAAAAAAACCCTGTGAAAAATACTGGTTTAAATATTTGGTAGCGGAATCTAGAGATGCCCATTTGTCCAGCCATACTAATTTAAATGGGAGATAATCTGTTGGTCCTTCCTGAATGTTCGGAAGCCCTGTTACATCATTTTACAATCTCTGCTCAGTTCCCATATTAGAAAAACAAACACTGCTCTAATTAGGCAGAGAGGCTTTTGGAGACTAAATGATAAGTTCCTCCTTACATCCTTTAGGATATTTGACAGTAACAAATCAGACAGGCAATATGAAGGACAATGCATAGATGTATGGGGAGCGCTCTCCTAGCATGCTGATCAAGATGAAAGCCTCTTAATTACTGTGGATTTCTTTTTCATTCTCCATTTAACTTCTACCTTTTATATTCATTAGGCCTGCATTTCCCGTGAAATAGCTAAACCTTGTAAGCTTTGAGGTGGCATGGCTATCGCCTGCTTTTTGTGGCAGCTGCTTTCACTGCTGATTAGAAGAGAATGTAAACTGGTTTTTAAAAAATGCATGTACTTTACCAGCTTCATAGCTCCCTGTACTGGGGTCAAGTGCAGGACTCATAGAGAATTCCAACAGTATGATAAAGGGTAAGTGAGGAAGTCATTTAAAATCTTCAAGGCAGTAGCCAGCTACATAGATGTGGAGGTGCACTGAGCCACAGCTGACCTGCAGGAGCTTAGCTGGAGCTAGCCCTGAAGAAGGGAGGCAGACTGAGGAATCTCCAGCTGCAGGTACACAGCAGCCTGAGGAGGAATGATAAGCTGCTGTTTTACTGTGGTGTCAGTGACACAGGAAGAAGTCAGAGCGGAGCGCAGTCGTGCTGCAGAGAGCATGTACTCTGTCCTCAGCAGGGGAGAACCCAGTAGTTTTCCTGTGCTATAATTAGTCACTGCCAATGAATGCACGTTGCGTCACAGGAATTAGTCTGTGCCACGCTCACCTTTGCCTTCCAAAATGAAGGAAACATCCATCAGTGTCAGCTATTACACCAAGGGAGTAAAGTACTCAGGGAGCAAATACACTCTTAGCTGTCCAGTCAGCTGTCTAACAGTCCTCACTGATAGCAAAGAACAACACAGTTTACAAGAGAACAGCGCCACCAAGAACGAATTGATGCACAGTGCTTCTTTGCCCTCAGATTCCAATGATAAGACAGTAAGTTGTGTTTTGTGATAGCAGCGTTACTTCACATCTGCTCGTTGAGCAGCCTGAGCTTCACAGATTACGCCAGCTTTGTCCTCCATAGGTCCTTCAGTGCACAGGAGGATGCGTCTGTTTCTCATCACTGCAGCTTCCTCCCAGGGGACAGTCTGGGGATTTTGTAGCCTGGTTTATTGCAACAAGGAAGGCAGAACCTGCCACAGATTGGTGAGGTATCTGGTCTGGTGGGAGCATATTAGTGAATCCTAAGGACTCTTGTTCTGATTTGGATAAAATTTGTGAATTAGCAGCTCTCTGGAAGCCGACAAAGTACCAAACCTGCAGAAGTGCTGGAGGTGCTGGAGCAGCTCCAAAGAAGAGCAACAAGGCTTGTGAAGGGCCTGGAGAATATGAGGAGAGGCTGAGGGAAATGGGGCTGTTTAGTCTGGCATAAAGGAGGCTGAGGGGAGACCTCATTGCCCTCCCTCAACATCTGAAAGGTGCTTCCAGTGAGAGCGGGGTTGGTCTCTTCTCACTGGTGCCAGGATGAGGGGAAATGGCCTCAAATTGCACCAGGGCAAGTTTAGGTTGGATACCAGGAAAACTTCTTTACCAAAAGGATTGTTAAGCACTGGAATAGGCTCCCCATATCCTTGGATATGTTTAAAAACCATTTGGACGTGGTGTTCAGGGACATGATTTAGCGGAGGGTTGTTAGTTAGGGTAGTATGGTTAGGTCATGGTTGGACTTGATGATCTTTAAGGTCTTTTCCAAACAGAGCGATTCTAAGATTCAATGATTCTATGAAGAACCAGAGATCAGTCTGAATCATGTGAGCAGTTACGTGTCCAATCAACTAAATAACGAGGGTGGAAAGACTGGATCCAAGCTGAGAACTCACTGCAAAATTATATTTACTGTGCACTTTCTTGTGCATCATCAGTGCTACTTGATTGATGCTCCCTACAACAGCATCACATTGTGCAGCATCTGAAAGCATGTGCATTTGAAAGCAGCTGCTTTCAAAACAGAATCATTACACTGTAAAATTCTCAGACATTAAATAGATGATAAAATTATTTAGCAATAATTTCACAATGTGGTAGTTATGCTATCATAAAATTACCCTGCCGATTTCTTGCTAAATGTGATTTCTTTTCCTAACCCATTTTCTCTCAAACTCAGTGCACACCACACACTAGTGGGTATTTGCAATAAATGCCACTTATTGCAGCCACTTTTAGTGCCAGTTCTGAGCGTCAAGTGAAAGTGTGACATTGTCGGCTTTCTTCTAACAGCAATGAAGCTCTGGATGTAAAAATAAGGAAGGAAAACCTGAATGAAAACATTGCCTGGTTGCAATTACAACTTGCTTGCAATGTTCATCAACATGAAGTGCAAAAGTAATCTTCTATAGGTGCTCTTACAGATAATGAGGTTTTTTAAGTTTCCTTACTTTTCGAGACTCGATTATGTAACATTTTGGTGTCGATAATGCTGTATATTGATGGAGACCACATGAAATGAATCAGTTCCTAGGGCCCTCCTGGACTGTGCTGATATTGCTACTTTGCAGGAAGCAGAAGAGTAAGAGATCTTCACATTCATCAGGAACAGCAACCAGACAAACCCCACTGTGAAATAATTCAAACACAAAGGGAGGGTTCTAGCTTCCTCTTAGAGGAGGATTTGCATGACACCCAACTCGATGGTGACAGAATACCTTTAGTTGACAACATAGTTCTGCCTGCTGCACAGGTTATTCTGGGCATTCGGTATTGATAATGGCAATGCCAATTCCAAGAAAAATAAAACATATTACATATCATCTATAAATGTTCTTTTCATTTGCAAATCCTAATGTGTTCTAGGCAGAGCAGTATTAATTCATTTTACACCCATGTTCAGTAGATTGACCCAACTTTTGGATGCTGAAGGTAACTGTTACTTCTGCTGTGAGCTGAACCAACGCAGCTTTTAGTAACATTATACTTAGTAGAATAAACTCTACCAAACGTAATTCACATTCCGATCATTGTAAGTTGAAAGAGGGAAGATTTAGGTTGGATGTTAAGGGGAAGTTCTTCACTAGGAGAGTGGTTAGGTCCTGGAACAGGCTGCCCAGGGAGGTTGTGGATGCCCCGTCCTTGGAGGTGTTCAAGACCAGGTTGGACGGGGCCCTGGGCAACCTGATCTAGTAAATGTGTATGTTTGGCAGCCCTGCCAGGCAGGGGGGTTGGAACTACATGATCCTTGAGGTCCCTTCCAACCCGGGTCAAAGAAAAGAAAGAAATCATTAACTTTTCTACTATTCTCATCAAAGCACGCCCAGCAGCAAGATAATTGGGCTGGTTCTCTTCTGAGCTGCATTTTGGGAGTTCCTTGTGAAAGACCTGAGCTGGCATTAATGATGTAGATCTCTCCATGTGAGCTTCATGCTGCTTCCTATCTGCAATGTACGAACTGGCTGAAAAATGCTGGTGGGGAGGATTCCTAGTGCTGAAAGCAATAATCAGATTCCAGTACTGGTGACTGGTCAAGTATCCATGCTGGGCTTTTTGTGCTGCTATTTTTATTACAGCTGCTCCTTTATGTCCTATCCAATAATGGAGTTTCAGAGGCCAACTTCAGTACAAAATGTATAGGAAGAGGCAATCTCTGCTTTTAGAAGTTCACAAAGCATAGCTACACGTGCAAGTGAGATCTTCCAGATACTCAGCAGCACTGAGACCTGAGGCATAAAGAAAGGTGGACTTGCCAATGTGAGTTGAAAAAGATATTGTAACATCCTAAAGAAGTTGTGGAGCACCAGTGTCCCTGTAGGGAATTCTGTGTCTGTAGCAGAAAGAAGATGTATGATGTCACACCTGCCTGGTGAACTCATGTTAACTCATCTCAAGTTCTCACCCTGTCATGTGGTCCCTGAAGATGGGCAACTGTGTAAAACATTGCTCTTTTCTGCAGGACAGGGCAAACCTCAGCTTCCATTTTCCAGTCTAAGCAAAGAAAGAAGGCTATGGCCAAGCTGGAGAGTGAACACAGACCTCCTGAGCCACAGTTCAAACTGCATGTCCAAAGGTCATATTTTGCTTCCCCTTTACATAGTAGTCTCATTCAGCCTTCACTTTCTTAGTTAATTTCTTAATTCTTCTCTTAAAATCTTAATTTCTTAATTCTTTTGTCATTTGTAATCTTCGCAGAATAATCATTTTGCTCTTTCTAATGAAAGATTATCTGATTATCTTGTCTAACAGCAAGCATCTGCCTACCTAAGAAGGAATCATCTTAGGGTATCAGTCATTACAAGGCCAAATGTAGGTGAGGCAGGGAACGGAGATACTCTGAGATCAGAGACTATTCTTGCTAGCTAGAGAAGGTGATTCATCAGGAAATGTTTGCGTAGGCTCACAGATAAGAAAGACATTTAGGTCAGAAACACAAACAATTTGGATTTGTTTGTCTTAAACTTGATTTCCAGGCGAATGGGCCTCTCTTTGTAACATTGTAACATTGTAACATTGTAACATTGTAGTGAGCTGGGGGTTGGCCTCTTCTGTCGGTGACAGAACTAGAGGGAATGGTTTTAAGCTGTGGAGGGGGAGATTCAGGCTGGACATTAGGAAGTATTTCTTCTCGGAAAGGGTGGTCAGGCATTGGAATGCACTGCCCAGGGAGGTGGTGGAGTCACCGACCATGGGAGTGTTCAAGAAACGTTTGGATGTTGTGTTGATGAATATGATTTAGCTGGGAAGTATTGGTAACGGTTGGACTAGATGATCTTCTAGGTCTTTTCCAACCTTGATAATTCTGTGATTCTGTGATTAGCACCCTCAGCACTCACACTGTACCACCTCAGAGGGGTTATGGTACCATATGAGAAACACTCACCGTACGATGAAAAGTTTTTAGTCTTTTACTTCGTTATTCCAGGAGCGTCGACGTGACACGCAGCCGTAATGAAGCAGGGTAACAGCCACATACAACCCACACATCACAAGGCAGACATTATTAATGCCGAATTCCTTCTCCTTCCTATCACAGTCTCACAGTCTCATGCGGGTTGGAAGGGACCTTAGAGATCATCGAGTCCAACCCCCGGGATTCGAGCCCCTGTGTATCAGAGCGGCACTTCTACCCCTTGCCCCACAGGGGATTCACGTACCTGAGGTCTCGCCCCGTTCCCCTCAGCCCCGTCTCCCTGAGGCAGCTCAGCCGCTCCCGCCGCCCCCGTCACAACGGCCGCAGCGCCCCCCAGCGGCGGTCCCGGCCCCAGCGGTCGGGGCGGGCCGTGCAGGCGCCGTGCCCCCCTTGGCGCATGCGCGGGGCGGGCTGAGGAAGCGGGCGGAGCTGCGGGCGGTCGCGCCTCTTCTCGTCCCGCTCGTTGCCGGCGGTGTCCGCCATGGTGCTGGAGAGCCTGGCGCGCATCGTCAAGGTCCAGCTGCCCGCCTACCTCAAGCGCCTGCCTTTACCCGAGAGCGTCGGCGGCTTCCTCCGACTCACAGGTAGGCGGAGGCCCGGCCCCTGCCCGCCGTCCTCCCTGTGCCGCGGCCGGGGGCCGTTCCGAGGGGTGGGAGCTGCGGCCGGGCCGGGGCTGCCGCTGCCCTGCGGGGTGCGGGGATGGTCCGCGGACATTGCGCTGCCGTTACGTGGTTACAGAGGGAAAGGTGCCCGGCAGGGGTTGGGATGCGCTGTGGGGTGATGGGAGCAGCCAGAGGAGGCTGAACTGTCCGCACAACATGGCATGCGGGCCCCAAACCTGCTTCTCCCTTTGCTTAAAAGGGTAAAGATAGCGTCTGCACGCATCTAACAAGCGCAACTGGAGAGAGCCCCTGCTGGGAGCCTGTTAGGGAGCGTGGAGTGGTAATGCAGGCAGAGCCTCTGGTTAAGGGGTTGGTTTGGTGATAAGGAGCGAGGGGAGTGCTCCAGCCAAATGTGGGAATAGAAAAGATCCACCAAGTGTGTGGAATCGACCCCACGTGTTCTTCCTGCAGCGCTGAGCTGTGTGACTTCAGCAGTGCTGCAAAATGGTTTCACTGAAAACCAGGTTTGTGTACTTGTTGGAGCATGTTCGTGCTACTTGGAAATGTGAAAATTGTGCTGCCTTCCTCAGGACAAGGAAACCTGCTCCTAATGAACTGCTGCTCCATCTGCGCGGCTGCTCTCTCATTTGGAAATGAGACCAGAACCCAAACTGGAATCAGCACGGTGCTTTGGTTCTTCTTAGTGCTTTTATTGATTCATTCTATAAACCTCTGTTAGCTTTCAGGCTGATGCAGCTTTGGTTCCTGTAATGCATCAGTATTGGAAACAACTGACAAGAAAGTGCAGGGATGAACCTCTCCTGTAGAGTATTACTGTTAGCACAGTGACTACAAGCTTCGAGACACCTGTTGTGTGTCATGAGCTCACCAGACTACAGTGGAAAACTGCTTGCTCAGAGAGGGGGAGACTTAATATCCTGTGCAAAACTTCTGAAGGTAAAAGCAGTGAGGGAGAAGGGAAAGAATCTGTGTGACCTTGGGCTTGAAAGCGGATATCTGAATTATCACGCTGCTGCATAGATGCCTCTGACAGTTTCTTGTCGTAGCTGCTTTGCCTTTCCCTTCTCAAGTTCTGAGAAGTGAATTGAGTTGTCTCATGCTGGCCTTGCCTTTTATCCTGGTATGTTTCATGAGACTGGAATACTCAGTAACTGCAGAATAACATGTGCTAGCAGTGAGAAAAGAGAAGGTTAAGGTCTGTGAGAACCTGTGTGCTAGTCTCCTTTCCATGATGCAGCCCTGAGAGGGGTGTCTCAGACTTGGTGTACATCTTGAGTTCCAGTTTGCAGGAGGCAAAGGGACAAGGCCAGTCTCTTTTCAGCAGTGTGTGGCGACAGGACAAGGGGAAACAGCCATAACCTGAAGCAGAGCAAGTTCTGCACAAATGTGCATAAGAACTTCTTCACAGTGAGGGTGATGGAGCACTGGAACAGGCTGCCCAGTGTGGTTGTGGGGTCTCCTCTGGAGATGCTCAGGACCTGCCTGTGTGCCCACCTGTGCAACCTGGTCAAGGGATCCTGCTTTGCAGGGGGGTTGGACTACCTGATCTCTAGATTATGAGTATCCACATAAGTCACTGACTAGTGAGGACAAAGCTCTGTATCAGTTCTTACAAATGCTAAATAATAACTGTGATAAGTAATACCCTCATACTTCCTATTCCCACTTGTTTCTAGTTTCCTTTCTAAAACACTACAGCTGTCATCTTCCTCTTTCACTTGGATGAACCCAAGTGGTTAAGAGTCTCCCACAGAAGTGACGAGTGGCCTAGTGAGCTGTCCTGTTAGTAGCCTGAAACTCCCTGAGATGGATTGTGTGTCTGGTTGTTAACATTTACTTAGTCTCAAAGGCCTAACACAGCACACAGATGTTTTTGAGATGCTAAGTCTCTTCAGATACTGGCACTTCAGTGAACCAGCAGATCACAAATGGGGGTTGTGTTTGGTTAGGTACGGTACAGGGTGAGAGCCTGGCCAGCTGTCTTTGCAGATTTCTTTTCTCAAAACAGTCTGTGAGAAGTTTGCCTTAATGACTCCTGTCGTTATTCTGTGCTTTCAGACAGTGGGCAGGGAAAGAACTAAATAAGCAGCAGTTGGTGGGACTGTGCTGTCTGTCTCAGTCCAGAACTGAATGTTTTTCTCTATTCAGGTGATTTTGATTTTCTTTTTTTAATGAGCTTATTCACCATTTTGTTCCAGGAGGGTGGAACTGCTTAAATTTTTGTCTTTTATTTACAGTAATGACAGAAAAACAGGTTCTGCTGTTCAGGAAGAGCGGTAATTTATATAGCATTGAGATACTTCTATATGTTTCTAGTTAGGTTTTTTTTTGTTTGTTTGTTTTGATTTTTTAAGGGACCAGTGATGAATCTTCATCAGTGACACAGATGACTGAAAGTTTTTACGGTGCCATGATCATTTATACAGCTGTGGTGTGTTCTCAGATAAGAGCCAGTAAGCATGGATTTCACTTGAAAGCCTGTAGGGAGCCCAAAGAGCACAGAACTGTTCCCACAAAGTATTTTCATTACATGGTGAACTTCCAGAACATTCAAACTGTTAAGAGAGAGCCACTGTGTTATAACTGGAAAGGTGCTAGCATAAGTGTTTGCTGTTCTAATGTTATTCCTAATATGATTTGAGAGCTCACAGTCTACCCAGCACCTTCAGCTTTGTTCTATTGCATTTCCTTTCTTGTGCGCCTTAATCTTGAAAAACAAAATGTAGAACAAATTTTCTGTTACTACTGATTCTAAATTGTTTAAAAGAGGATCTTGATTACAGTGTCTTCTCTTACAGAGTGCTCATGCAGCTGTTTGTGCTCCAGCTCATTTGAGTTCTTTGTTTTCTGAACATTTGTTTCCTAATGTAAAATATTTTAACATCCTTACAAGTTTCTGAAGAGTGAAAAAAAATAGAAGGATGTTCTCTCTAATGTTGCACGCATACGTATTGTCACAGCTTGCTTTGTTGGAAAAGCTTATCCACCTTTAAAATAGATCTTCTGGCAGGTGCTGATGTTTTCTTTCCAAGTTCAGTAAATCTTTTTCAAACTTGTATGTCTAGATTTCTAATGGCGGAGCAAGGCTGCCATGTCTGCAGGGGATACTTGAATCTCTTATGTGTCTTTAGAAGTTCCTCAGCATGGTAACAAGCATTCTCTGTGGCTTGACTTACCTAAAGGTACTTAGCCCATCTCTGGACTTTTTCTTTCTGTATGTGCATTGTATGAACTGGTGCAGACCCCTGAGCAAACAGAGCTCTGAAAAATAAAGCACCAAAAAACTGGTGAAGGCTTGTTAGTGCTTATTTCATAGTCTGTATCATATCTGCCACATTTCTAAACAAAACTTGGAACAAATCAAGCAAGGGAAACTTCTAAGAAGGTAAAAATCTGACATAAGCAATATGAATCATAAAACATATGGGTAGCTCTTCATATATAGAATGTAAGATAGTGGCATTGATTTTTTTAGTAGCTTCACATGGGTAGCCATGCCCAGACTGCCAGTCTGTGCTGGTTGTGCCTTCAGGTGAGCAGAACTGCAGACATTTTGGAGTTCCTTATTTCGATGCATCTTTTACTTGTTTTGAATTTATTTTCTACCCCTGAGCTATTCTGTAGAGCATTAAAACTGAACTTGAGATGAGATTCCGTGTGTCCAGTTTGTACCTCAGCTATGATAAAACCCAGATTTTTACCTGGAGCTGCTTTTGTTTTCTGATTTACCTGTGGAGTCTCACCTGCCTACAGCCCTGCTGACTCTGCAGTCCTGTTCTCTGCCTGAAGTCTAAACCAGAGAATAGCTGATGCTGCACTGGACTGAAGTAGTGCCAAGAGCCAGTCTAAATGCACTTGTCTTTAGTTTCAGAATGGCTGCGGTTATTGCCTTTCCTGGGTGTGCTGGCCTTGCTTGGGTACCTTGCTGTTCGTCCGTTCCTTCCCAAGAAGAAACAGCAAAAAGACAGCTTGATTAACCTCAAGATCCAGAAGGAAAATCCAAAAGTAGTGAATGAAATCAACATCGAAGATCTGTGTCTCACTAAAGCTTACTGCAGGTGTTGGCGTTCTAAGACGGTAAGACAGATTGTTGCTCCTTCAGGATGAGAGGCTGGAATGTGCAGTGTTTTATCAGTTCTGTGGGGGTGGATGGCAGCAAGTTGGCCTGTTGCTTGGGGTGGGATAGGCTTCTGGCTTGAGAACTGCACAGTTCTTTCTTTTCTCTACTGTAAATTTATCTATGTGCAGAGAGAAACTGTTGAGTCTTGTAAGATAACACAGTATGGTTTTCCTAGAGATATTTAGAATTCTTTTCATATTAGGAATTGGGGGGGGGGGGGGAGGCTTCTTTTTTCTTTTAGGCTAGTAATGTCACAGGTCTGATGGGGAAGGGAGTTTGTTGGAATGGGGCATAGTGGGAGGAGCTATCAGCTTTGATAATTATTCTCAGCAAAGGAAGAACTGAAAATCACTGTGGAATTGCTGTACAGAGGTGTACTAATCTCTCACATTTGTTTTCTTCTAGTTCCCTGTCTGCGATGGCTCTCATAACAAGCACAATGAATTAACGGGAGATAACGTAGGACCACTAATACTCAAGAAGAAAGAAGTATAGCAAATACTTAATCCACTTGATCATGATGGATGAGTCTTTTATATCATGGTAGTTGCAAGGAGCAGCGTTTTATTATTCTATGATTGGTATGATTTAGTCCAATGATTGCTGTAGATTTTTATTTTTTGGATAAACTCCATTTAGACAGTGCTAGATCTGTCACTGTTTTGATACTTTATAAGAATTATTATGACTGCTTTGTAAAACTGTAAAGTAACTATTTCTGTAAATAAGTCATTTATTTCAACAATAAAATGACTTCCTACAGTGAAGCCCTTTTTGTGAGCATGCAGTAACAGAAATGTCACTATTTCTAGGTAAGCAGGTCAACAAGGAATGTTGGCCATTTATTCTGGGCCCCCGTTCATCATTCATGTGTGTGTAAGGAAACAAATTTGCTTTTGAAAGTTCACTTGCACTGCAGATGTTATTTCTTTTAGCAGGGACATTCATAAGAGGGGTTGGCTAAATGACACAACCTAAAAAGTGAAGTAGAACTGTGTTCTTGGCTTGTTACTGACTCAGAATGATTATGAGGGCAAGTCAGAACTTTGCTGTGGTACGGCTTAACTTCAGGTATAGGTAAGTAATTGCTACTTATTCAGCTGTTAGACTCCACATTAATTCCTCTAAAGTGCTTTATTCTTTAATGAAAGACTGTTTGTTTAAAAGTAGAACTTTAGATCCATGCCCCAATTTTAGACAATTGTCTGAAGGGAAGATGTTGACTATTCTTTAACAAGCATTTCATTTGAGCTGTTCTTAAGGAGGGGGAAGCCCCAGAGCAGCACACTGTTTTCCACAATTTATCATCCCAGTGCTGAAACAGAAAGTGAGTCAGGAAGCAGTTCTCACATAATGGATGTCAAAGCAGCAGTGGAACTAATAGACAGTACCTGTTTTTAACAGGTGTGGTTGTAGGTGCTTAAAGCTCTTAACACAACAAACAGTGGCAGATTAGGATGTGACTGTGGGTTAAATTACTGCTTTTACAAAGTGTACTGAAAGCACAGTACAGTCTATCTTTATTTAAATGTTTCATGGGAACCCTATCCTAATGAATGAAAGCAGCCTGTAAACACTATTGTATTAGGATCTAACACTTACAAAGAAAGAACAGTAATGCAAATGTCTTGTACTGTGCTCTGTTTTCACTCTTAGATGCAATACACTGAATGTTAAGTTTAATTCTGGGGTTCCATGGAAAAAGTGCTAGGTGAAATAAAACCAAATTCATGGCCCATTACAGTAGTCAATTATTATATACAAATCTTTATGTACTTCCAGCTTCTATCAGGACATTCTCACATTCAAATAATTTCATTTCTTTCTGTGTACATCAATCATCTTTTCTCTTGTTCCACTTTGACAAATGCTGTTAAGGTAAGTGGTACAGCAGAAGTGATTTTTCTCCCACAAATCTCCTTTAAAAAGAATGGCAATGTAATGTTTAGCTTCTTGACTCCACCTTTTACACAATCTGACTATGTAATTATTTCCCCCCCTGCTTTCTGTTTGATGAAACTACTGCTAAACTGCCTGCAATTGTGGCTACAAAAACGCATGGTTTTTGGTTTGGTTTTGCTTATGTCTCAATGGAATTGGAATGTATCTAAAGTATAGTGTGGGAACAATAGGGCTCACAGTTCCTTTTAGAAGGGACATCTCAGTAATTTCTACAGGACTGTAAGCAAGATAGATGTCTGTCTTCTTTTTACTATTTCCTTGCATTTCAAAGCAAATCTGTGAAGGGAAAACTGCCTCACGTGGGCTCAGTTAAAGTCAAGGTGAATCCCCATCTTCGTGGTGGTTTTGGAGCAGCAAAGAGCCCTAACAAGGGGATTGTGCATTATTGTAAGGTAGTTTTCATACTCTTGGCATTAAAAAATCCCTTCATTTTCTTCAAGTGCTGCTTGCAGAAGTACAGCTGCAAAACTGAAGTAAGCAAAAGCTTAACACCGGCTGTAGTGTTTTGGATGTAGAAATTTCAAACAAAGAACTGTTCTGCTTTTCTTATCAAAGTAAGTGTTCGGTTTCACCTACCTGCCAGGTAGAAATAGCTGTGTAATGGATTCACGTCACATCAGTCTGAGAAGGGCAGCAAAATGCATCCCAAATTGAAGGAGGATACTGGAGCCTCTATCATCCTCTCTGATTTCAGGAGTCCACGGAAGCCAGGTGTCTGTACCTGCACTCACCAAGTAAACAAAACTTTCTTGGACTGTTAAGTTCACAGCACTGAATAGGATCGGCTTACTCTACTAGAGCAATAGTAATGACCTTTCTTTTCATTCTGGATTTGAACCATCATTGTAATGAACTACAAATAAGCCTGCAAAACAGATATATTTAGAGAAAGTTGTCTGACTTCTTGTGTCAACTATTAGCCAAAGCAAATGTGACTGAAGCACCATCTGGCACAAAGTTTTTGTATTTATATTATCATTTCCCATTTTGTAGCCATGCTACAGCCCGAGCGTGTCACAATTAATTCTAGACATCATCTAAATTCTCTAGAACGTTCAATTTGGCTGCAAAAGGAAGAGAATACAGTGATTATATTATTATTTCATCCCTGGCTCATGCTACTCCCTGCTTCCAGATGGCCCCTTTCTGTCTTTTCCTGTATGCTGCCTGCTCTAACTGCCCGCTGTGTGCCACCAGGACCGTGCTGTGCTGTCAGACTGTTCTGCTGCTGAAGCTCTTCTGAACCTCTGAACTGCACATGCATGCAGTGCCCAGTACTTTGCACTTGTACTTATGTCTGCATGCCAGTGGGACTCCCCCAGTTACAGTTTACTGCATGTTGCACACTAATTTTAGTTCCTCCAAAAGAAAGAGAGACTGGTGTGGCATAAAGATTTTATGGACTTGAATTTATGCATTATTCATGAATGATTTCATGGCATTCAAAGGGAGGTGGCCTTAGTTGTCATGACTTCACCTGTGCAAACTCTTTCAATTAACTGCTATTTAAAAGCAGCTGAAATTGTCAGTACTTATTTAAAATGTCTCAACCCCGATATAACATATGAGCGGTACCTCAATAAGCCATGCCCAGTAGGCAGCAGGGACACAGAAGTCCAACAGTAACCATTTCTGCAGCACTGGAACTGTTCACCAGTCTGTACGGTTTGAGAGCACCTTCTTCTCTTGTCAGGGAACAAGCACTGACTGAAGACTGTGTGTTCCCTGAAAGCAGAGAGAACAGCAGCGTGTATGGTCAGGAAGCCTGGAGAAAATGAAATACTAGTTGTGCTTGACAGCTGTTAGGGGAAAACTTACCCAAGAATTTCCTGGTGTTTATCACTGTGCTGGAACTGCAGGCCACAAACCTTAAATATTTTTAGGAACTTTGCTTTTTGGCTAGAACTAGTCATATGAAAAGGCACGCGTACTGATTACTATGCATATACAGAGACATAACACACGCACTCCAAATAATACAGGTACATGCAGTCTTCCTTTAAAGGTATTTTCATGTTGTGTAATAAAATACAGGAGCTAAAATAGCATTGTATAATGCTTACAGAAACCAACATATCTGGACATATCAAATGCATTCTGAGTAGTACTCTGTAAAACAATCTCAATGAACTGTGCTGTAGAACTCTGCGGGCAGCCACTGTCCTCCTAGATCTCAGGTCTGTGTATCTAAAAATAACTAAATGAAACTCAGTTTCTGAAGGATGCTGCACTGATTCCATGATTCAGAGAGCAGGGATGACCTACTTACACCCAAAATGTAACAGAGCAAGAAAGATTAAACAGCATCCATAACAGGCAATGATAACCCATAACTGGTACCAAAGCTAAAGGCAAGAGCAGGGTTTTCTTCAACAAAGGTTTGTTCCCAGCTTTTGGAAAGTCAAGGAGAAAGGTAACAAGTTATATGAGAAAATCAAATATGTACTGTATTGTACTGACTGTGCAGAAGGCACCAATATTACAACAAAGAAAAAAAAACACACAAAAAAAACGTTTGAACTTATTGCTCCTGCAGTAAAATACTTTGCAAGAGATTCCAGGTGAGTGTTGCCAGTCATTACTGTGACCCACAGGCACACACAACTTGTGCTTCTGGAAGGACCCACACAAGAGGTGGGTCCATGCTCACATCATGCGGCTCCTTTCCCTCTGTAACATGCCTCTCACTGATGCTTTCCCCCAGCTCTTCATTTAAATTCTATTTCTCTATTGATCAGAGTAAAAACACCTCACCAACTCTTAAGAGGTCTCTGATCTCCAAAACAAGCGCAGCCATTTACCTCTTGGAAAAATCAGCATTAACTTGACAGGTTTTAGCAAACACCTGTTTTATTTTGCTACAGATGTGTGAAAGACCAGACCATAGCATTTTCATAGACATGAGTATAAACTTAGAACAAGAGATACCTGTTGACCCATAAATCCTGATTTGAGGTCTGTCACTACTGTCAGGTTTCCCAAAAGGAGCTGAGGAAGAAAGGAACAACTGGTTGCTACCTTGGCATTGCCACACCAGCAAGTCCCATCAGAGGGGAGCTCCCCTGTCCTAGAGCACACACCCCCAGCAGCTGACAAGCTGGCTTTCCCTTGCTTGACATTGAGTTGCATGAAGGCCAAAGTACACATGCCAAGAAGCAGCCATCCCAATCCTATATAACGTTCTCTCAGTCCTTACAGGCTCCTTCATCCTTTTTTCAAACCTGGTCCTTTTTATTGGGTACTCCTTTGTTACCACAGCCCAGATGGGTCCATCTCTTTCAGCACGTAAGTACTGCTTGCTGCTTCTTGCCATGACCAGAGCTGACAGTCCCTTGAAGGTACAAAGTATGTGTGAGATCTGAAAGAACAGCAGTGGAAAAAGGCAGGTTTTCAAAGCCGAGTGAGGAAGGGAACCATCAGACTGTGGCAGGATTTGTTTGCTGTACGCCAATAGTCCTAATTCAGTAGTTGCATTCTTTGAGCTGTTGAACTTGTCATTTTACAGCCCAGTTTTAACCATCAAGAAGCATCACATCAGTCTCCATTTTCTTCTGTAAGTCCACCTCATCACCCACTGGATGCCTGAACAATTCTGATCCTCTCCCTGGCCTCACACCCACGTGCTCTTAGTAACTGATGACTGCTAACTTCAGAGTGACTCACTGCCCAGTCAGCCTATTTGCTGCATGTTTACCTAGTTCATCTCTTAAGGCACCATCAACACATAAAAATATTTTGTAAAACTCCACCGGATCTGCTTTTAAAATAGCAGTATATCCAATACTAGTTTTGGCTTTGTCCAGAAAGATTACAGACACAAAATGTTTACTTAACAGAAGTTTAAGGGCTGAAGGACCACATTCCTGTATGTGCCTGTCTTACGAAGGCTCACAGTCCTCTGGCTCTTCTCCAGCCTCAGCTCCTTCCTCATTTTCCTCGTGTTTTGTCTGAGCCTTCTGCAAAAGTCTGGGCCCTGCCAAGCCAATAACCAAGGCTCCAATGGGAGCAGTGATCAAGATAGCCAAGAAAGCTACTGTTAGTACATCCATTCCATACTTTTCCAGCTGCTGGTTCTGATGACTTCTTGCTGTATCCAAGGCAAGGGAACCTATTGCAGCCTATAGGAAAGAAAGGATCACTGAAACGGGGGAAGTAATCTTTCTTAGTGAAACAGGAAAAAAAAAAAGGGACTAATCATCAGTCTATGCTTAACATAAGTTCAAGATTTGTAATATATTAAATTCCTTAGTTTCTAGGCAGTACATAAAAAGTAAGGGTTCTATCAGCCCTATATGAATGATTTCCACTTGGCTAGGCTGAATTTCCTAGGCTACTGAGTTAATCTCAGTAGCTCCTTTCTGCAAGGAGCATGGCTTAGCTGACACATTATCCATTTCTGCAGAACGTGTAATTAATGCAATAGGCCAGCACCCTGCACACTGAAGCTGTTAAAATCCCATACCTTGAGACTGTGTCCTGACAGCAGTCGATGAATGGTAGCTTCACAAAGGTTAGTTGCAATACTCCTTGCCTGTGCCGATTATTAACTTCTGCGTGCAAATAATCACGCTTTTGAGGCCAAGTCCAAGTGATGTAACAATCACTGAGCAAGAATGCAACCAGCCTGAGGCTTCTCTAGCAATAAGCCCATCAGGTCAGCCATTATTAAAACAACCATGAAACAAAAACCCATCCTGAGCCTCAAGTGCAACTGTGCTGGTGAACACTTTATTTGGTATTAGAAACACTTTTCAACTTTGAGAGTCCTCAAAATCTGTATGTAAAGGCACAATAATCTGCTGTAACTGATAAACAACTATTCTGTGGCAAAGCACTTACACGTACATTCACCATTATTATTGAGAGTACGACCCAGGATGCAAGCAAAGAACCCTCACATGGCAGGTCCCCTGTGCCCTTTTCAAGCAGACTTAAGGCAGGGCAATTCAGAATATGAACTGCCCACATACTGCACTCTGCTGGTAACAGGGACCCAGCCTCTCTCCCTGTTCAAGGCTGTGCTATGGAAGAAGAGCTTTGCTAAAGACTATTCATCTAGCTTGGAATGAAAACGATGATGGGCTGTTTTACCTGGACAGTGGCTTTGGGAATCCACGCCAATGAGACAAATACTTTCTCCTTGAAATTAAAGCCAGCAAAACACACCATCAGGAAGGTTGCAATGATTCGCACAACTAGGGCAATACCTAGTGTAGCAACACAGAGCCCTGCAATAAAGACAAACATTTCTCACTATTTTTGTGCATAGGTGCCTGAGGGGAACAAGTCTTCTAAAATCACAGCTTTACAGTCATTTCAGTACGTTGTTCATTTGTCAGCCATATACGGCTCTACTTCAGGTTTCTTTCTGGAGATTCTTTGGAAGCTAGAAATAAAATTGGATAACTAAGTGACAAATCTTACCAACAGTTTCAGGCCTGAGAGATGTAACAGATACTTCTGCTCCAATCAAACCAAAAAGAAAAGGCTGAAAGATATTCCAAGCAACAGCAACAATTTTTTCTACTTCCCTCTGCAATAGTAACAATTAAAGAAAAATAAAATCCATCAATTCACATGCACACAAAACAACCCAGACACATTTAATTAATCAAAGGACAACATGGGAACTTATCATAAATATGTTCCACAATTGTTTTTCAGACTCCTCGTATAGGTGAACTTTGATCTGAAACTAAAGCAATCTGTAGCCTAGAGAAGGAAAATAAGGCATGGTTGATTATCACTGTTTAGGAAGACATCATTTCAAAGGTTTTGCAATGAAACTGCTTAGCTTTTGGGAGCCGCATGTTCAGGCTTCTTCCTCCATTTGTACTTGAGCAGAATCAGACCCTGAAAGGTTCCAATATTGTCTACTCACACCACACTCAGGTAGAAACCTCTGCATGAGCAGGAGTGAAGTCAGACTGAGTAAGCCTGAAATCCCTTACTAATAAAAAAACCAAAATGCTGAATGTCTCTTTGTGATTACTCATATGATTGCAAAGCTATCTTCTCTCCTTGTGCTTGAACTTTACACCTAGTACTTTTCCTAAAACAACCTGCTGCCAAAGTAAACAGGAATCTTCCAATTAGTTGAAGAGGGACATGGAGCATCTCTAACAGTGCTTTTTAAATGTGTCCTGCAATAGCAGCTGAATGTGCAGGCTGCAGTGAGTGAGGATGTGTGGCCCAGATGTGTCCCGTCCCTCGCGTTCTCTCTGGGACTGACTATTCAACATGGTAGCATCTCTGGCTCTTCCATCAATGGAACAGTGGAGATAACTGCAATACAAAACCTTATGTAACCTCAGAGAGAATGAAGGGGAAACACAAAGACCTGTAAACTCACTTCTTTATTTGCTTCACTTCTCCCTGCTAACCTACTCCGCTTTTCTTGAAGAAAAAAAAAAAAAAGCAATTCTTTTCATAGATATTAGCATTATTTCAGCCTGCTTACTGCCCATTTAACTACTTCATCAACATGTACAGTGTTCCCTGTTCTCTGCTGATGCTATTTGTTCACCTCCACCAGAGACAGCTTCAGTGGCCTTTGTGAGGCTCAGCAGGAAAATCTTGGTAAAACAGAGCATTCAATAAGCAGATCTCTCTGGCTGCCTCTGATAAAAAGAGCTAAGGCATTTGAAATCATCATCAAGCAGCCTCACCTACTGATCAAAAGAATTTAAACTAAGTAGTTACAGACCGCATATGCTTTTGTAAGGACTCTCCTTCAGAAGTGGCTTAAAAGCCTTCAACAGTGAGTTTTATGAGCTGTAAAGTTCTTAACTACTTCAAGTCTCAAGCTTCCCTTCCTTTAAAACTGGACAACAATGTAGTATTTTAAATAGAAATCATGGTTTCTTATTTGTTATTTTAAGAAATCTTGAGATCCTACTGAGGTCAGGTTCTAGATGGGGATAATAATATATCTGTTCCCCTTTCCTTTCTCTTCTCCCCTTCTCCTACTGCACATTGCAAGGCTACAGCTATGGAAAGATAAATCACCCTCAAACATTAAGTGCAGATGGTATCAAAAGGGGCAGTGAGACATACCCAGATACAGAAAATCAGCAGTGCAAAAATATAAGAATAGAAGAACAGACTTCATAGCTAAAAGAAAGTGGCTTAGAGACAACCTTCTGTATGGTTTCGGCATGGCTTTATATCACCACTTAGCGTTGGCACCCTGCTCTCTAGTTATGCAGAATATACTTGCTAGGGTTTGGGAAAGACAATAAAATGGTAGATTACTGCTTTCCATTTCACTCCCTAAAACCACAGGGAATGAAAGCTCAGAACATTGAGGCACAACTATATTTGGACATCTATTATTAAAACTTATCTTTAAAAGACTGTGTAAGGTTACAGAGACTCACAGAGCTGGGACAAACCTTTAGATTCCTCATCAAGTGTCATGACAATTAACTGTCCTCAACAGGGCTTAAAAGGTATTGCACTGATGTCTGAGAGAAGCTTGTGAGCACCTTACTGTCAGTATAACCTCATACTGGTAACCTTCAGTTAAGATGACTAAAGATGAAGGAAAGTGGCTCCCAAAAGTTCTACATTTATATTTGTAATCTGTACTTTCCATGAATCTACATAAACGGCCACTGCCTCTCCTGATGGTAATCCAAACTTCTGCTAAACATTCAAAGGAGTTTTGGTACAGTGTGTGTAAACATTCACCTTTTCATCAGACCATCCCACGCCAGCAATAAAAGCTAAGACTAATGTGCAGAGCCCTCCTGATCCAGGGAAGCCGAAGTAGACGCTGCCAAAAACAGCAAACATGGACAGCCCAAGTACAAAATACGATCTCTTCCATGGAAGAGATGCCTGCAAACAAGCAAAGAAACAAACAAACAAGTGACATTATTTTTGGAAATGGAGGAGAATGTTTACATCTACAGATCTGAAGGTAACAGAGGGTACCATTGTGGAGGGATCTTTTGTTTGAGACTTGAACTACACAGTTGAGTTAAAACTATAATTCTGAAACTTCAACATTAGTTTTCCTCTGCCCATCCAAAATCTCACTGCCGAAACGTTTCTTGCATTACAAGGAACATGATGCTCTATTCTATCCTTCCTGCTTCTACTCTGTGATAACGGGACCTGTACTGTGAAGCCCTAGAGCTTATCCAAGGAGGTGTTAAATCATTACCACTAAGTGTTTTTAAGGACAAATCCAGTTTCACAGCAGTTCTATCCCTTTAATCGTTCCCCATGCCTTGTTATCATGTGATTTCTGTGCCACACTGTTCATGTTATTTAGTAAGAAAATTTGGTGCCACTGATGGCAATAGCTGTTGTCTAAATTAATTTCAGTATACAGAATATATCTGTTTTCTTCTACAGTTTTGTTTGTGTAGTTACTCTTGATAGTAAATTCATATACAACTTTATATAAGCTTAATTACTAGTGAAAGCAACATCCTAATTAGTGTTGATAATATGACCAAGCTCGTGATCTGCAAATCTCTAATATGTTTCTAGTAGGCTTAAGATTAAAAACGAGTAGAGATAAATACATTGTGCATCAATTTAATTGATTATTATTCTACTGCTTGAAATAGGCATCAGATCCTTGTTCCTCTCCATGCGAGCATTTCCAACACCCTCCAGGGTGCAGGACTGTGAACTGGGTTCCTGGCTCTCCCTCAGGAAAGACTGTGTGATAGTACACTGTTATTATGCAGTACACAAGCAATCATCTTTAAAATCCTTCCTTGCTTTGTAGGCTTAGCAATCTAGAAGCTGTTAGAGCTGTATACTGCTTTCTCACAAAAGGTGCCATAGGAAGTTTGAAAATGAATAATACAAAAACAGCTTTCATAAGCAAAGAGTATCTTATATAACACAAATTTTTTGTTGTTTTTCTTTTACCTGATCGTGGCTTGGGAAATACCGAACAAACATCCCCAGAATCCCACCAGCTGCTATGCCAACAGCAACCTCCAGCACTCCTTGGAGCACATTGTACAGAGTGGAACCTACTCGGTCAAAAGAGAAGTGTGTTCAGTTAACCCTAAAGCAGAAGGTTACGGTTTGCTCACAAACCATGCTGTACACCTATCAGAATGATTCCAGTACGGTGTCCGCTCTAAATTACACAGGAGAAGGGGATAGGAGAGAACCTACGAGCCTGAAAGAACTGGATACTGCAATTTTCTCTCGTTGCTTATGCCAAGTAAGTGTGCCAAAGTAGCCAGAGAAAACACCACTGCTAAAGCACTGTCAGACCCAGGGATATTTGAGACCACTTATTCTGGGCACGTGGGCAGTCACGGGAAAAATAAAACTGTTCTCTGAAAGCTGTGACCCACACCTCAGAGTAGATGAAGTTACACCAACACTTTTGATCATGGGTAATTTCTCTATCCATACTCAACTCCATATATAAAGTTCAAGAGGAGCTGTCATTGAGGTACAAACCAGTCAATCATAACAAGGCATATTCCTCAAAATATCACAGTTTGTGCTGGTTGTCACCACCTACAGATTAACTATCATACCAGAAGAGAAAGCCATCCCAAGGCAAGTGTTGAAGCCTGTAATAGCCAGAATGTCGTCAATGCTTCCAGCTGCCATCAGCAAAGTTGGGACACCTTTCTCTACACCATATCCCCCAGCTTGTAAGATCAGCATGGAGGGAACCACAACAGCAGGAGATACTGCACCTAGAACAAAACTGAAAACATAGGGTTTCAGCCTCTCTTAAAAAGCAAGTACTAAATGAAAAAGCTTCAAAACAATATGATCGCTCTTCTTCTAAATTTTAAGGACACAGACCTTCACATAAAATATCGTCCTTATCTCTCCTTGCTAATTACAAGCAGGGATATTCCCATGCAGATTCACAATTACCTCATACTTCCTGTTTGCCTCAATAATATTCAATATCAAGGACTCCATGGACTAAGACGTGACTCTACACCGCAGGCCAGTTCTCCCTGATGTGCCTTGATTATCTGCTTTAGGAACCTGGTCTAGATGCTCACGACTTGTGAGTTCCTTCTCAAAATTCAGCATGTGGCAGGAGAGAAGCTCATTTATCTCCTTCCTAGTATACAGCGTGGACTGAATCCACCAGTTTAGACAGAACCCAGATGGAAACAGTTTCCTCTTCAAGGATATTACTCCACAGTGTAACAAACCATGTCCTTATCTTCAACTTGAGGCAGGAAGACTGCTCTATATCAATTTATCAAAGGCAAAATTCTGCATTCCAGCACAAACCAGTGGTATCATTTTCTGTCCCCAAAAGCCTCCTGCCTTGTGGATAAAGACCCAGGGATTGCACCATCTTTCTTCCTTCTGTAAGTGCCCAGATCACAACCAGAGAAGAGTAATGATGCAAGTACTTCTCTATGTCTGGAAATGTGACCTTTAAATTAGCCACAGAGCCAGACAAGAAGCAAAGTAAGCAAACAACCACAGGGGCTAAGAACAGCTTCCTAACTGACAAAACTAAGGTGCATTTGGATCATCTAGCTGTTGCAAACAAAGTCATATAGGAGAAAAGACAGCACATTACCCTAATATAAATCCCCACTGCCATGGCAAACGCATGAGCAAAACGGCAAAAACAGCAGCTGTGCATGTTTCTGAGAGGCATGGTCCAAAAGAAAGCCGTAAGCAGACTGCTTTGAGCTTCTTAAGAGCCTACAACATAAAAGCAAATTCAGTCATCAATATCTGTACCTCTGGCTTCACAGAGAGCAATAACTTTTACAACCTGACATCATTTATTAAAATAATTCCCCCTAAGTTGCAGTACAGGATATGACAGTTTTACATGGCTTATGCCAGAAATAGGCCCAAGCAGAAGTGGATTTGGATATAAAATTGCATGTGTGGCAGCGAAACCCAACGAATCTGTGTTTAATGAGGTTCCCACACACTGGAGGAAGGAGGGGCAGAGGGGCTCTCTTTGGCTTCTTGTGCAGAGCAAACGGCTCTGGAGTGGCTGGAGCCACTACAGTTCGTTTGGAAAGTGCACTCTTACCACAGCTATCTCACCCACAGTTGCCTGAGGTAATTTTCACTGTCCGCAGAAGTTTTTTGCTACCATCCCACAAGCTGCATGAGCAACTCAGAAGTGATTTCAAAGTCTCAACAAATCAGGAGAATTTGTAAAGCTACATAGAACTGGAGAAAGAAGCCATGCATTACTTTGAGCTGTCTCTCACTTGATACCCGGAGTAGATTAAACTCTACCTCGCACTGCAACTTCTATCCAGAAAATTCACTAAAAGAGAGTATTTGCTTGTAAAAGCAGCTTTCAGTGGTTCATCACAAACACGACTCTGCTAGGACTAGTACCTCATTTTGATATGGATAAAACAGCAAGTTGCAATTTTTAACAAGCGCGGTTTATCCCAGCATAGTTAGGGCTGAGAATCACTTAGAGAAACTGGCATCTGTCTTCACAGCTTCAGCAACACAAGGAACAGTTGTAAGCACATCAAAGCATTGCTACATATGGAGTCCAAATGACAGTTTGGATTGCCACATGGGAGACAAATGAGACAAAGATGAAGTTCCTTTGGCCAAAAAAGGATGTGGAATAGAAAGAAAACTGTGCACAACGCACAGGCTGTGCTAATACAAGCACCAATATCTTCATAAAAAGGACAAACAGGAAAAATCAGTTTTTCAAGAATCACAAAACCCATTTTCCTACTTATCTGAAAATTAGAAAATCTCATTTTCATCTTGGGTAAAAAAATCAGATTTGTTGACCTGAGCTGGCTAAATTTTATACAAGGTTTAAACAGTTGCTTAGACAGGAGTCAGTATGATACAGCGTTATTTCAGACAGCTGGTTTTGATCAAGCAAACATTAGAGTAATTACTTCAGGGAATATGAAGTTTCACGGTGAGTTGAAGAAAACTATTCTGTTCACAGAAGCATTTTGGGCTTCATAGTGATGTGAAGTGCTGCCTCTGTAGTGCAGCCAGAATCACACATTAACACATTTACATAAAACCTAAAATGATTAAAAAAAAGAAAATAAGAAAATAAAATTGCAAAAAAAGATGAAGAGTATTTTTGTTTGCTTGTATGATTTGTGCCAGCATAAACAGCACTCTCCTTCTGGGATAGGGATTCCCCTCCTTACTTGTTTTAGTATGCCACAGTAAACTGACAGGGATTTTGCTATGTAGTATAAACTTTTCCTAATAGACTACATGTCCTCATGCATCCCGCTCGCAAAATTCAGTAAATTTCTTTAAGATAAGGAGGATCTTTTAGCAGAATTGATGTTATACTTTGCCTTAGAGCAGTAGCTGGTGCCATACCTTTGGGTCCAGACCAAGTCCTGCCCGGGTCAGGATAATTGAAAGAGCAATATTCCTCAGTGCTGCAGACCAGCGTGGATTTATCTGGATGATGTCACTAACAAATGGGGTATTTCGGATGAGAAAACCAGCAAGTAGCATCCCTTAAATGAAAGCAAACAAACTGCAGTCAAACGATGTATTTGACTGTGGTAAAAGTTTACCCTGAATTTTAAAAACCGACACAATAAGATGTATGTCTAAGAGACAACAAAACAGTTCCTGATCTGTATCATTAGCCTTGTTTTAAAGATGGGAATGTGAGAAGATGTTCAAAGCAATGGAAGAGGTCTACAACACACCAGGTCACTGATGAGCACCGATGATGCTGAAACACAACTCAAGCAAGAGATGACAGAATTCTCCTTCATTCACCATGTGCAGGTCATGCTTACCATGAACAAAACCATCTCTGGACCTTTAAGGATAAATTCCTTGCTAACTTTTCTTTTTTTCTTTTTTTTTTTTTAAACACGGAAAAGAAGAGTGTAAGCTAACATGTATTCCTCTCATAAGCTGGAAATTGTTTAAAACAAAATCCTGTCTGAAATGCAGGTATCACAGGAACCATAATGCTGAGTTCACTGGAACATCTAATCTAGATCAGCCAGTCATGGCCGAACTTGGAGATCTTAGAATGCACAGGCAATTCAACTTCTGTGCAAAGGAGAAAACAGGAGAAAGCAACAGAAACCTGCTCTTATCCTCTATGTGAGCTACTTCTAAGATCCAACCTTTTGCAAATATTAACAAAGCAGCTTAATTGAAGACTTCCTGCAAAGCTGTCAGAACTGGATCTCTGGAAAGATATGGAGAAGTATGGAAACGGTAAATATAGTTCTGCAAAGACTCGCTGTAGGCCCCTGTGATTCAAATACACTTTTTTTTTTGTGGTGTAGTTTCATATTAACCATGTCAATAAACCAGAAACCAAAAAAGATGAAAAGCAACTATACTGCAGTTGCTCACAGCTTGCTGTGTTTGCCTGTAAGCCTTGGCTGCAGAGTTGGTTCATCCTGTAACACACTGAACTTTTGGATGCTGTTCTTCCCACCCTTTCCCGGAAAAAAAAAAAAGGAAAAAAAAGAAAAGAAGGGGCATAATTAGTCTGCAGCACCTCGTGACATTTCTAACAGGCCAGCATAATGATCATGTGCCTCTTTGCACGTCTTTTTTTGTGCATGACATCCACTGACTGAATCAGCCCAGATGTAGAAGACAACTTAACTGAGAAAAAAATGCACCATCTTAAAAGATACCCTCATCATTCTGCTCCACGTTGCCTGCAGAACCTCCTTGCAAAGTGTACCTAAAATATAATATGTGACCGTTTTTGTAGCTGTGTCCTTAGAGCCACAGAATCACAAGGTTGGAAAGGACCTACAAGATCATCTAGTCCAACTGTCCACTACCACAAGCCACTCAACCATATCTCGTACCTCCTCATCCAGATGCCTCTTGAACTCTGCCAGGGATGGCAGTTGAGGTCCCTTCCAACTCAAGCCATTATATGATTCTACTAATTTATTTTTTTTTAAGGTGCTTACTTAGTAAGGACCCTGCTTATAAAGCCTGTGTTACCGTGGGCAGCCATGCTATATGCAGAACTTCCCTTCCTCTTGTTTGAATCTGTTCTCAGCTGTGGAACTAAGCAGTACATGAACATGCACCGAACAGTGCTGCAAACAAAGCCACCTGACCCTTCTGTCAGAGCACCCACTGTGAGCCACCTCAGTAAGCAGGTTACTTATCACTTCAAGGCACCGCAGGAGGCATTTGCAGCTTGTTCTGCCATGAAGTTTTAATCTGTATCAACAGCTCTACTCATGTACAGACTCAGCATAACAAAGGCACCACCTTTTTCAGCTTTGTTGGCATCACAGTACATCACAATATCATACTGATGATAGCCAAAAGGAACTAAGGGGAAGAGGAGCCTTAGTTACATATAGGTTAGTTTCACCTGCGCTATTCTGGGGGAGTTTTCTACCTTCTCCACAAGGACTGCAAACAAAGCACATGAAAAAGTGACAGATTTGGGCATCATGAAGTGGGCACATTCCTAATCCAAACACACCTAACCTGCAGGTATCCCCTACTGTTAAAACACCACAACCACGCAGGAAGAAAAGAAGGAAGGGCATCTTACCCAGAAGAGCAGGGAGGGGCGGCAGTGTTCCTATTTTAATCAGTCCAAAAATTTTACCTCCAATGACAGCAAAAAAATAAAGACATAAAATTCCAAACAGGTTTCCACCTGGGAGACATTCAGGCCCAGTGATGGACCAAACCACAGCCCATATCAGGACCACAGCTGCAACTGGAACAAGACAAGAAATATTAATATTTAATTATTTCTTATCAATAGTGAACTGATTTCAGTATTAAGTCACATTTCCTAAAGACACTAAGACACTTTAGAGAATGGTAAGAGGAAAATCATTAGGGACCAAAAAAGACCGAGTAAACCTTAGAGCACTGTGGAAAGCATTTAACAGGTCCCAGACTTAACGCAAAGATTTTCACCAACACTCACTGTGCATTTGTGCTGTCTTCCTTCAGCTAAGTAAAACCTGCAGCAGAACCTGCTGTTGTACAGCCTGGTATGTCTTTGAGCTAATGACTGCAGTTTTGTTCTTGCTTCTAAAGGAATTAATGTATCAGTTTTTTGGCTAGATACGTTTGTGTAATGCATTGTCATCCCTGAGAAACAAAAATCTGAAGGTCATGTCTCTGGGCAGCCTAAGGCAGTATCAATTAAGATGGTAAACAAAGAGGGATAATACAGAGGGAAAGGTCCTGTAAAGTATTGCAAAAATATTATATGAAAATATTATAAAATAGGTGAAAACAGTATACTCTTCCCAGTTTCCCAAATCTGTTCCTACTGTAACACAGCAAGAACAGGCACAAATAGACATAAAGGCAGAACTTGTTGGATAAATTCTTGCAATCATATTAAAATATATTGCACTTTCAGAGAGAATAGAGGCTGTGGAAGCAAAGCCACAAAAATATCTTCTGTTTGGGAAAGCCTGAAATAACCAGTTAGCTGGGCATTCTGTTCTGGGTGCTTAAAGTGCAGGGCAAATATTAAACAGAATGAGTCAGTTTGCCTTGGATTTATGATTCTTGGCTTTGCAAACCTAGGATATCAAGTACAGAAGAAGGTATTTCTGCAAAGTCTCACTTTTGTTGCCTTAATTCACCAGAAAGCCATCTAGTTTATGGAAAATGCAGTCTCTATAACCATCCCAAAATATTCACATCAAAACCATGAGAATTAGGAAGTCTTCCTTCTACTGAGTTTAACTAAACATTTTGCATTGTCCTTTTCTTACTTACCATTTGTTACTATTTGAGACAGTAAACCCTGAGGAGGACAAGCAAATATTTGCCTCCGTGTTCCTGCAGGTGTTGAAGACTCTGATATCGGCTCTGGAGGCTGCTGAGCTGAGTGATTCAAGAGAGCAGTTTCTTCTGTTTGTATATTCCCATCAGTACCTTTGGCATCTACTGTCGACCCCTCCTAAATGAAAACAATGAAACTGTCTCAGAAGCGGCTCTGTATGCATTTGCAGAGGCATGCAACATATCTGCAATCAGTTCTGATATGCTGGATGCACCCTGCCTACTGACGGACAACATTAACTATACAATCACTGTCTACAGGAGAGATCAGAGCTCTGTATTGGATTTGGCATTTTCAGTTACCTGTCTGTTTTCATATGGCAGAAAGATGTGCATATGAAAGGCTATAGGTCATTCACTTATTTATTTGCTTTTAAATCCACGTCTGACAAAGCTCCTGTGCCTGTGTGCACAGCACTTGTTCAGCAGTGTCAGGGTATTTGATGAAAAAACATCGTTAATGAACTGCATCCAGTTTGTCTTGTGTATGCACCAAACATTTATCAAAGTTTTGCACAGTTGGATAGGTTTCTGCTTCCACACTGGATTCTACAATAAGGTTAACAATTAGCATCACCCAAGTGAGGCAGTATCTTTAATATAACTTGTAATTAACTTCTGTTACAAAGCCTTGAACCAACATAATGAAACCCACTTGTGATTACACAAAAATGAAAGACACAACACAGACGGCAGTGCAAACATTACTCACGCGATCCATAGCTGGAAGGCTCAAGCTGGTAAGTCAAGGTAGAGAAGAAGAAATGCTACCCTGGCAGATTCTTCCTTGAATAAATGTTTCTCGAGGCACAGAGTTTGTTAAAGCTGCTCTTTTATATTGATTCATCTACACACCCATATTCATAACCAATACGCTTTTTGACCATTTTTGGATATGCATCTTATTTCATTTGAGGGTCCTTATTTCTGAGGAATTAATCATCTTCCTTTATAATTATTCATCTTTGTGCCAGCCTGTTCTCACAGTGTGGACATGGAATTCTCGCCCATGCTGTGGTTTGGCCCTCATCCAGCAGCAGTTCCACATTTCCCATTATTTTTCTGTCTTATATTTATATGTGTATATATATCCCTTACTCATAGTCACAGTTGGAACATGAAATCCTGTGAGCATTCAAGCATGGGATTACTTGGTTTCCTATCCTGTGATTACCAGCTTCCCATATATATATAGATAGATACCACAAAATACTTACCTTTGCAGTCAGTATCATATGCTTAACTTTAGACTAAGAACAATTTTATTGTAGCATTTGCCGCAAATCTTTTTTAAAGCTTTGAAAGTCAACATCACAAGCATGCATGTGGAATTTAAAACTGTGCCTTAAAAATACTTATTAGATGAAAAAAGGGTAGAGGTGCATGAATTACTTCCAGCAAGCAGTCTGACAGGCACAATGCGAAAGCAGAGAAGTATTTAATTCAACATTTAATACAACAAACACTCGCAGAGGAAATATCTCTCTGCATTCTGTTCAGCATTCTGACTGACACAGCAAGAGAAGGGAAAAAGGAGGATTCTTCTACATAAAGTTTGACTTCTACATAAAATTTGAAGTGCTAATTAATTACCTCACTTTTCTCACGCATGGGAATCATGCCATTTCTCTCACATACTGATGGTTCAGAATCTTCATTCGCTGGAACTTCCTTCATTGTGGCAAAGCTAATTGAACACAACAGAGGTAGAAAAGTTAGAGAAACAGGTGATGGCACTTTCCAGAGGCAACACTTTCCTGCAATATTATATTAATATTAATGTGAATAAGGCCTCAGAGCCCTATCTGGAATTTAACATCCTTCACATGCCCGTGCATGCTATATATCAGACAAAACACAGCAACTAAGAGTTGCATGCACGTTACAAAAGACGAGAGTTGCTTGCATTCTTTGTCACAGTAACTCCAGCAGCCACACTTCAGCGCTAACAGTATTTTTCTTAAGTCCATTTCTCAGGCCCCATAAGCCACTCAAGTTGTGCCAAAACGTTTGAGCCAAAAAATTCCCTTCTTGTTGAATTGCTGGAAGCAAGTCAGAGCCCTGATTCTCACAATTATCAAGCCTTCAGTTTATAATATCTTTAAGATCTGTTAAAGATTGATGCCTTGAACAAAGGCAGGGGCTGTTAGAACACCTGGTTGATTTTGTTTGAGCTGTTCTGGAATGAAACTGGCTTGAGACACAGCTAAGGCATATGGAAAGAATATAGGACAGTTTCAACATGTTCAGGTATAATGGTTCGTTATCTCTCCCCACAGTATTTGTACATCACTCTAATTCTGAAAGATGCATGTGTTGGATGGGTAAAGGATAAGAGACATTGTTCCCATCCACATGTGCATAGGAGATTATCCCAATTCCTGGGGTCAGATATCTGTTGACCTGAAGTAAACCACTATGTATGAAGAAGGGAAGCCCACCTCACAACTTCAGGGCCAGCACGCACTGCTTACAGCAGGGTAAAGGAAAGGAAAGACTGAGCAAGGAGATCTGCTTAGCAGGGATTTCCCAAGGTAGGAATTAATGTCTTGGGCAGCGTGAGCTTGCCCTTGTTTGTCGTGTGACAGACCTTCGGCCTTGGTTTTTGTTTTGTATTATGAATTTCCTCCAGACAGCTGCCTTTGCAAACTCAATCGGGTGGACTGAAGGAAGGTGGAGCAGCATTCACACTCCGTTGTGAAGGCCCACACTGTGGAAACCAGCCAATATCGTGCTTCCCTCTGAAATATAGTTCCCTCAGCATGCAAGAAGAAAGGCTTTTTATTACAGCTGCTATTAGATCCTCTCACCTTGCTTGTTTCGAATAGGAAAGCATTAGAAATAGAGGGAAAGCAGCGCTCCGAAGGTGACTGACGGGCGGCATGTGCTGGCCGCTATTTTTAGCTGTATCGCCCTGGTGACTGTCAGCACTATTCTGTGCACGCACCGCACTGAAGGCAACGCAAACGAAGCGCCGCCAGAGCCGCTAACGGCCAGCGTTAAAGCGCAGCCACAGCCGCTACCAGCCGTCACACAGAAAGCGGCAGCCCGCCCTGATGCAACCTCCCTCCCCGCCTCCCACACCCGCTTCCTCCCCCGTGGTGCTGCAGCCGGGACAGCGGGGATTTACCTGTGGAACAGCAGGAATCAGAGCGAGCCCATGTGCCCGCACAGCCCCTCCAACACGCCGAGACGGCGATGTGCTCAACCACGCCCGGCACAGCAGCAGCCCGGTGCCGGCTCTGGCTCCTCCTCCGCTGCCGTAACCACACGATCCGTCCTGTATCCACAGCCGCACCACGAAATCCTCTCGCTGCAACCGGGCTCCCGAAAGGCCCCACGGGTGCCATCTTCTCCCCCCAGCGCCGGGACCTCCCAGAGAGAAATCCTGACATTCCTCCTTATCAGGCCAATAAGGCTGCTTGAAAACACTGGAGATGCTGAGGTACATTTCAGACTTGTGGCTGCTAGCACAGCCATACAGCACACAAGAGACAGCAGTCTGTGTCTTTGTTGGTGTTGTTACAGTTGTTCTCGTTTATGACCACCAGCTTCACTGAACAATTCCTATATCTGTGCTTTCAGTGCAGTGTAGAAAGTGGATGGTATCTCCTTTTCTTGCAGGAGAGTTTTGTCTAAACATTTTTCAGTGTATTACAGTCACCAGTGAGCTTAGAAATATTAAATATTAAAGTTGTACATGCAGCAGGTAAATTATAATGATGAATTTGAGACAATTTTCATTTTCAAAATAGCACGAGTTTCCTGTGTTGCTATGGTGTGGAGATCCCCTTCCCAAGGTAAGCCCTCTATCCCAGCTACAGAAGGAGGACTTTGGCCTTCCCCTTCACCTCTGCAAACAGTGAAACAGGATCCTGTTGGCCTGAACTTTCAGTATTTGACTTTACATCAGTGAGTATTGGTGGAGCTGTTTTGGATAACTTTGGATAATTTTTGCTCCAACTTCACCCTGCTTGGCTGCTGAGGTCACTTGAATCAAATGCCAGAGAACATAACATAACTCAAAATCCTACAAACAAATTACACAGGAATGGAACGTTCCCACCACAATTAAAGGTAAGAGCTAAGTCCATAACCAGGCTCCACAATACTTCTCGTTTAAAATCTGTAAGCAAACACACAGAGATTGTACAAACAAGAAGCCTCTCTCAAAGCAGGTATATTATTTTCCTTTGAAATAACATTAATAGAAATTATTTCTTACCAAATACTGAAGAACTCCAATCATTTAAAAATGTGTCACAGTTACAGAAACATACCACTTATTAATGGCCAGTAATACTCAGTAGCATTCATCTCTTGATTCTTCCCCTATATATGCGTGTTTTCATACATATTTTTCATAGATATGAAAAAAAGAAATGCCATATAGCTTCACTCACAAACTAAAAGCCACACTTATGCGAATTCAGCCCATGTAATTCATGTCCATTTTAACACTGTGTTAGCATAACAAATAGTTCTGTAATTCAGATTATGCATTGCCTTAGGGGTCACAAGTTTTTTTTTCTCCTCTTCACAGTATGACTCTTTACCATGGCACGTTTCTGATTCATAAGTCAAAGCTTCAGTGTATTAAAATGATAAAAATATCAATACAAACTCTTATACAAACAGTCATTTTGAGAGAAAAGTGGTTTTTGGCAGGAACTGTACTTGTGTCTGAGAGTGAACCCATGGAATATCTAAGCACAGAACCTAAACTGTAGAACTGATAATATTTGTCCTGTATTGGTACATTCACTAGTAAATCAATTGTGCTGCTTTTTGGGCTATGATTTACTGTTGTTCAAAATTCCAACAGTCCAACTTGTCCAGTATATGGGAAAATGGATATTGTAGGTGCGGAAAACAGCTGTGCACATACAGTGACTCCTTACTGTATGTGCAGGAATTTCTTCTGCACACACTCTGTATATCCACAGTGTCTCTGACAAGTTTGCAGCTTCTGCTCTGGATGTCAGTCTCAGGACAGATTCTTTTCAACAGTTCAACACAAACTTTTTCTACAGTCAGTACTGTTTTCAAAAACCATTTTGCTAATGATAGAAGTGAGCAGAAATGAAAGTCTGGAAAGCAGGATAGATTTTCAGGTATAATTTGCAACATCTAGTGGGTTATCTTAAAGTAAATGTCTATCATGAGTAACAAAATCATTTCAACCTTCATATATACCAGTTCTGCTTTCTTCTGTTCTTTAAAACAAACATTAAATTTGAGAAGATATTGGCTGCTTTAAAAGTAGTCTGTTTTCTCTGGATGGTCTGTTAATGCTGGTAGGAACTGTGAATGTTTAAATTCTAAATATTTTCTAGGCTGAGAATAATGATGGTGTTTAATTCCTTTCATTTAGATTTGCTTAAAACATGACTGAGTATAGAATAAGATCACATAACCATAAAAAGGTACCAAATTTGTTCTAGGTTACATCCTATAGGTGATTGAAAACTCTTAACTGAGAAACATGATCCTCACTTTTGGCCTTTCATTGTATGAATTTCCATCTGAAGGTAGAGTTGATCACAGGCTCCATCCTCCATCAATGACCACTTCATTGCCGGTCATGTAGGCAGACTGAAATTACATAGAATATAGTGTTTTTATTTTTAAATGCCATTTTTTTGACTAAAAGACACCCTGAATGTGCTAATTCACATAAGCTAGTCTTCACAGATGTCACCTGCAGGAATAATGTTCTACACTATTATGTTATTAACACCATTCAGCTGAGAAAAATATGACTTAGGTCAACCAACAAGGAGACCTAAATGAAAATTTAAATTATTTAGAATAATGAGGTAAAGAACTGAGCTGGAGACATTCTTTGCTGTATCCATTGTGAAGCATATTGCAAAACTGGAATCCTGTTTACACAAGTTTGAAAACAACATGACCAGACTGGAAAATCAGTAGCTTCACAGAAACACTGTTTGAGAACACTAGAAAGAAGATAAAAAGATTATGATAGATGGAAACATCAAGACTGAAGTAATTGCATTAAATTATTCTGTTATGCTCAGCAGGACTGCTGGGCAAGATCACTGGAACCCAGTTCAGTATTAGATCCACTGTAAATGTATAATATCTGAAATAAGCTGGATACATGTCCATTAGTATTAATGGTATTTGCAGTGAACATTTAGAGTTTGGTCTATGAAAACCTCAATGGTTCTGTTGCTTTCCTTAAGCCAAAATGGTAGGCTTAACCTTAGCATTAGACCTTTTAGCTCAGATCTCTCTCTCATGGGTCTATGCAGGTACTTTCTTTTGCTTACTGCAAGCAGGTAATGATGGTACTAGTTCTACTTCCTTAGAAAAATACTTTGCTGCAGTGCAAACAACTTGCAAGAGCAGACAAGCCCATTTCTTCTATGATTCAGAATGATCTGAGGTCAGTCAGTTTTCTCAAGCTCATAGAGAATACAAGCCCTCCCAGAACAAGTTCTCTCTATTGAGAAGAAGCAAAATAAATCGGGATTGTGACAGGAAATGTTTCTGTTCCATACTTACTTCCTCAGAGGCCAAGTACACAAAGAGATGGGCCACTTCTTCAGCAGTAGCCATCCTGCCAATCCTCTGTCTGGCTAGGAAATCTTTCAGTGCCTAGATATATAAAAGCATTTGGTATATTGAAAATATAAAATAATTATTTTAACCCAGTTAGCATGTGATGCATACAAAGCAATACTGGGAGCAAGCCATATGTTATAATTTTTAGCTAGTATACACTAGGAAAAGAAGTGAGAACGGTCGCTGTTGTGCAGATTTCATGTTGAAAATCATTCACCAGGTCCTAAATTTCTGATTGCAGAGTAGAGGCACTGAAGCCCTTCCTCTTTGGCGGGTGATATTCCTAGGCCCTTCAAATGAGTCCTCACAGTTACTGAGTTAGTACGATTAACAATCCCAATTAATTTTTAAACACATAGGCCACAATGCCCTTTCTGTTGTTTTGCACTGCTCTGTATTTACTAAGCAATGGTGTCCTCCCAAGGCATTTTAAGCCTCCCATTCTCAGCAGAAACTCACCAAACTACCAAAGACAATACTACTGGTTGATTTAGCAATAAGGATCAGTATATTCATTTAAGGACTGATACATTAGTTTAGTAAAAGGAATCAGTCAATGCTAGTTCTGTAACTTCCCATTTCATCTTTGCTTGGTGTGTGAACAGCACTGGAGGCATAATAGGCTACTTCTATCTTTGCACCCACCAGGTGCAAGGGCTTATTCCTCAGATTTTTCTCATATTGTTTTGGATTAGAGCGCACTAAGTTAGAAAGGTGCTCATTATGGACTAACAAGAAATGTAAGTTTGGCAAATTGGGGAAAAACTGCTAAGTTCAGCCAAAAGTCTCTGTGATGGAGCTGATGATGGAAAAACTGGGAGAAAGTAAGTGGTCAAAGTCCATGGGAGGCTGTTACTGTGTATGCCTAAAAGGACACTAGCATATATTAATGAGTTCTTGGGAAAAAAAGAATAGGTATGGAAATGTATTGCGTATGTATGTCTTGACTGTTTGAACATAGAACTTGAACTCTGAGCGTGCACTTGTTTTGTCAAGTCTCCTGGTATACATTGTGAAGAATAAAGGAATGCCGCTTTCTAACACCATATTTGAGTTCAAGAGTTTTCTTCCCAAAGTTCGGATAACACTCACCTGGTCCGGGTTAGGCTGGGCTTTGATTCTTTCCCTTAAAGATGGTGTGTCAACAGTTCCTAAACAAAAATTTTAACTTCAAATTTAAAGCTCAACTTCACCAGCAATCATGTCCTTTCTCCCCCCTCACCCCCCCCCCCCTCACCCCTTTATTTCTTGTAACAATAGTTGCTGCTTGCGAATGTATTTTTTGTTAATAATGTCAAACTATATTAGGCTATTATCATCCACTTGTATTAACAAAATACTCTAAGAATACTTACCAGGACATACACAGTTGCATCTGATCCCTTGTTCAATGAAATCAGCAGCCACAGACTTTGTTAGACCAATGACTGCTGCCTTGGAGGTACTGTATACGCATCTGTTCACAACTCCTAACAGAAGGTCAGTATGAAGGCAGCACAGAAACAAAACAAAGTCAGAAAAGAACAGAGGGATATTTATTCAATATGCAACTGCTTCTGGACTCCAGTGTTTCCTTTAGCTTTCCCTTACGGAGAAGCTGTGCTAACTAGAATACTAACTGCTACTCAGGCATACACCAGAATAAAGCACAGGATTCTTCAGTAACAGGAATTTGGGCAGTAGTCCAGAAAAAGTAACACTGCAAGCATACAAAGGTTCATCAAGAGCAGCGTCTCCTCTTTTAGCCACCATTAGTTTTACTTGGTAGGTGTGATTGTAGTGCTTATTGGTTCATTGTTTCTCTGAAGAACATACACAGCAAGATATCACTGAACAGAACTCTTTCGCAGTTATTACATACTGATAAAAAACACGCTGCAAAACTTGCACAGCAGATTCAAAAGCTCATAGGGCAGGATGTGACTGTTTGTGAAACGGTCTGTGCCCATGTGTCAACAGAGTTATCTTTTTCCTCCCTGCACCCCTCCCACATTTGCCAGTGTCCTCTAAATTAAAAGCTTTTTTTCTTAAGTTTTTATATATCGCTGCAAATTCTTATTACTGTTCTTAAGAAGACCAAAGAGTTTATTTTCCTAGTACCATTGTGCACTTGCAGTATCACTTCACTGCCCTCACATGTGAATAGGAGGTCAGATTTGCTCACTTTAGCTGCCCTACAGAGTACTACATACTGGGAAAAAAAACAAGCATGAAGGTCTGTATTGTAGATCATTAGAAAGCAAAAACCAAAGCAAATACCTAGGCAACCCAAATAGAAGCAACTTGCATTGAACGGAGATAACAAACATCAGGTCCAACAGTGTAGCAAACCTTCCTTTATCAGGAGGCCTCTGTTGTTATAAACCCTTGTTTTGATTGCAAAACCTCATCTACAACAAATGAACCAGTATCTAATTATCTAATTTAAGACTGTGATTTATATATGAGTCAATCTAGAAAGCTACTCACCTTTAATGCTGGATGCCACAGAAGACATATTTATAATATTTCCAGATTTCTGTTTAATCATCTGCAAAAAAAAATAAATCAGAGGCATCCAGTAATGGTCACAGCTACCTCTTCTGGCCTTTGTATTTACAGAAGAAGTTGCAAAGCTGTATGTTGATCTCAAATTGCAGTCCGTGACAAGCAGCAGTGACTTAAAACTGTCGTATTTAAATGCAGTGCAGCAGAAAAGCAACAAAGCCTTACCTTAGGAAGGAATGTCTTGATCATTAGATACATGCTGCGAACGTTGAGGTTCATAGCAAAGTTCCAGTCTCGTTCCTCACAATCCAGAATGGTCCCATGATGAACAAACCTGGAATAAGTGTATGATTACTGTGTAAGATCTACATTTCTATGGCATTTTATGCACATTCTGCCACTAGCATTTTGTAGTATCCTTCCAGTCCTAAAAATCAGGGACAAGAGCCCTTTGGAAGGAAGCAACAGTGTTTTTCACCTGATGATTATCAAGGACTCAATACAGACTCAATGTACAATGAAACATTTGCTAATATGGAAATTAAAACATAGATACATGCTTAAAAAAAGTGTTGTTCATCCACTGAATTTGCTCACTGTTGCAGGAGGAAGGCTAAATCCAACAGTGCAGGGCATTCACAGTGTAGGGAAAACAAGTTCCAGAGCCATTGTATCTTGGTTTGGGTAATATGGCTGTACACAAAAAGTTCAGTTTTGATGAAAATGTATGAAAATGTATATTAAAGATATCAAATGCATTACAACAACAACAAAAAAATGGATTTAGGTAAAAGAAAGTAGTTCTAAAGGTTAGAAAAAACTGAAAAATGAAGTGGAATGAAATAGAAGATGGTTACCCTGCAATATTACAGAGGACATCTATCCTTTCAATCTCCTTTGCCAGCTCTTCTATTTGATCCCTTTTGGTGACATCCAGAACCCGTATTTGAATGCCTAGAAAAACATGGGTTTAGTTTAACTGGTTTTGGCTAAGAATCAGCACTTTATTTTTCTCAAGTGCTGAGGACACTGTACCTCCCATTCAAGTCTGGGAACTTGATCATCTGCCAGGAACAGATCCCTCTCAGTGGTAAGCCAACACATGGAGACTCACTGACAGCTACACTTAATTTGTGCAATGCTTAAAACAGCAATGGACAGCAGGGCATGGTATTCAGCATTTCAGAAAGGAATTAAAACTACATCAACTGACTTAACAGCCATATAGTATCACACAGACAAATAAGCTAATGTAATTTGCTGTAAAAATCACTTCCTCTTATAGCTCCGAAATCCATTCCACTATATTCTCAAGCTACCAATTGCTTTTCACTAAAAACTTTGGCTTATCTCAGCCTCTCAAATACACAAGCTTCTCATCCAGCAGAACTCAGAGTGGGTATGAAAAGAGGAATACTGCAGTACAGTGCTGCAGTGGGTACAGTTAGGCTCCCAGGGCACTACAACTTGCTGCCGATCCCGCTATAGCCACAGCATGGCCATGGCATGCCCTGCATCTAGGACTAACAGACATCTAGTGCAGAACACTTGTGTTCCAAAAGATTTTTAAAAACAAATGGAAAAGTCCAACACCCACAATTTATTCATGTGCAGGCAATGGCAACGTACAGTGTAGACTACTATAAGTCTACAGTTATGTATTGTGAGGATATAAAACGGAGACAGTTTTCAGAAGTCCACAGAACGGTGAATGGCAAAATAAAGAATTTGGGAAGTCTGACTGAATGCAAAGAGTGGTGTGGAGTTCATTTTTTGATGTGCTTCTTATGGATTATTAGTTTAAAAACATGATGTCAGTCATGCTGGAACAGAGCCCTACAGATGTTATGGAATTTCCAGCTGAGTGGGCCTGAGTGGCCTGCTCCAATCAGACTTGCTTTGTGTAAGAAGTAGGTCTTGATAGCCTCTGGGGGTCTCATCCAGCCTACACCTGTGTCTTTTGAAGCAAACTGACAAGTCCATAAACATGCTTGACTTGCCCTGCTTAAATGGGACAGACATTTCTGAAGAGATTTGTCTATGATGATGTAATTAGTAAGACTGCAGGCTAGTGATTAACATAAGCAGTAGAATTACCTCTTCTACACACGATTCAAAGTCCATAAAGTGCCAAGTCTTGAAGAAGGAGTTTAACTAATCACATGTCAAATGGATGGAAATGGCTGCCAGTATACCGAAAATCACTTATTTTCTTCTGAGTGCACTAGCAGAGGAAAAGCAAAGTGCAGCTCAAACCATAACACTTTGCTAAATATGCTGAGAATTAACCTGCAGAGTCCCAGATTTGTTGAAGAATTACAGGCCTGCTTGCAGTGAACTCCAGTCAGAGGAGGCCAACAGTCACACTAAAAGCTGTACCAGAGAAGTATTTTTGTTTATTTTGCTGTCACACTGCAATAGGAATTCATGAAGCTGTTGACACCCAGTGATCACTGTTCTCCATCACCTTAAGTCAGAGCACTTCCAGTTGTGACATACAATTTTCTTACCTTTTTTCTTTCAAGAAAGTATAACTTTTTAATAGTATCCCATGTTTGTGTGTCTCTTGTAATTAAAAAACGTAGCTATTGAAAATTTTTGAGGTGGGTGTTTCTGATATGAGCTGGAAAGCAACTTTCAAGCCTGAGCATTTGTACAATTAAAATAAGCTCACTGATTGGTGTAATTAGTTTCTAAACACGTGCCAATTCTTATTAGACAGTTATCTTTTACATGCTCTCCTTGCTGAGTATGGACCAGGGAAATGCAAGGCACTAAATCTATTTGTATAGCTGGATATTAGTTCTTATAATCAGGGAAAAGCATTCTGTGTTTTTTCACATGATGGTTTTGACAGTAACTCCAGTAATCTTAAAAATAAATGAACAAATAAATAGAAGTAACAAAGCATTCTGGGAAGAAGAAATATCTGCTCCTTTGACACAAGAAACACACAGTTATTCCACACTCCTAGAATATTCTGTCTGAAACACTGATATTTTACATGTAATCTCTGCCATTTTACACCACAAACTAAAGTAATGATGAAATCTAAATGATTACTCTCCACGTTTTCCATGCTTTTCTGTCCAGCCTACAACAATATTTGCAGTATTTGAACTAATACCTACAGTAGACGGTTTACCTGGATACTTCTCCAGTTCTTGCAGCTTAGTCTTATTGATATCTGTAGCGATGACTTTGGCTCCTTCTTTTGCAAAAGCCTGAAGAATACAATAAGAGACATAGCTCATATTTAGATATTATGCAGGTACTGAGATAACCCTGCTAGTTTCTCTGTCTACTGCAGAAGAAAGAAGTGGCAGGGGCTGAGCTTGTCAAAAGCGATTGTCAACAAGCAAATAAATAAATAGTTTGAATTTTATTTTAACAGTAAATAAAAGGATTTCTCTCTCTTTCATAAATTTAAACAGCAGTAAGCATACACAATACAGTACACTGACTATATTGTTCCCTGAATTTTCCAGTAAGTAGTTCTGGCTCCATCTATAGTTTATTAATTTAAGAACTTGTTTGGTGCAGACGTTGTTGTGCATGGTAACATCAGACATCTAGCTTAGGTACAAGACAACCAATTTTATCTAACTCACGATAGCAGTGGCTTTTCCAATCCCTTGTGCTGCAGCAGACAGAAGTATGACTTTCCCATCCAGCCGCCCCATGCTTCTGGCCTGCACAAACAGAAAATGTGACAGTCTAATAGAAAGTGAGTCAACATCACCCCATGGGAATCAGGTGCAAACGCATTCCATAAACCAAAACACAATTCAAAGCATCTATACTATCAAGTCACAAAGCACTCTTTTGGGCTGCTGAGTCAGCCAAGATCCTGAGGGGGCACTGCCTCGATCTTGCATTTATATGGACCAAAACGCATTTGAGCTCAAAAGCCAAACTAACTCTATTTTTATCAGAAACGAACTTCATTTAAACAGGAAAAGGAAGAATAAATAAATGATGAGACAGAAGTAAAATAGCTTGTAATCTGGCATCTCCATTGTACATTTATTCTTAGAACGCAGGTTTCTTCTATTTCAAACTACGTATTCAACTTACTATGGCAACACAATTTGCACAGTACCCTCTAGGTCTCTGTGAAATGCATTATTTTCCATCATGTCTGAGACTGGCATTTGTCTGCTCTGAATTTTCTTGAGAATCTCTCAGTGTAGATGATTCTCTGCCCCACAAGATAAGAGAATGAAGAGAAATGAAAATGCCCCCTCACTTTTACCACATCGTTTGACCTGAGAGAACTACTGAACATGCTTGGGGCAAAAGGTGGGAAAGATTTTTTTTAAACTATTTTTGAGTGCTGTATGGATGCAAATAAGCGTCTAGGAGGTTTCACTTTACTCAAGCAGTGGCGGCCAAAAGGCAAAGTGCAGTCCTCTGCCTAGATAGATGCTTTCAAAGGAGTTGTTATGGTTGAAGAAATATAGAATGTAAAGGTGTAAACAAACAAGCAAATGACCAACTAGCAGCCAACAACATCACCAGGAGACAGTCAAATCCATTCTGTGATGTGTTAGTCCAGTTTAGGGTTATACATCAGATCACTCATTCAATTTTGACTAGAAATCTTGTTTCCCAGAAGCTTTGCCTCCCTCTCCCCCACTCAAAATTGGAGCAAAACTGGTATATTTCTCCAGAGGTTACTGACTCAACACAGTGGACTTCTTTCTAAACAATTTGACTAAAAAGTTCTTTCTACTATAGTACAAAAACATTATCCCACATGACTCAAGATCAAATTGACTTACAGACTGTGTTTGAAGACACTGAAACACCTCACTTTAGGGTTAAACTGAGTAAAATGAGACCATGCGCATTGCTACGTAGCACTAACTCTGCAATGTATCACTTCTAGCAGAAGTCCTAAGTATCTCGTAGGTTTGCTCAAAGCACTCAGTCAAGGCTGAGGAAATTCATTCTTTGCTGTCACATGCACATTTTCAGTACAACCCCCTACCCCTCAGAAAAACAACCAACAACAATCAGCTGAAGTACTTCCTCAAATCACACTGCCATTTTAGATGCAAAATGCTCTATAAACATGTTTTTGATCTGACAGTGAGTTTCCACAAACATTTCACATACAAATGCTACGAAGCATTTATAAAATAAAGATTAAAATAGTCACTCACCAGAAGTTCTCAGCCAGCTCGGTGCACACAATAAATGACCTTTGTAAAAAAGGAAGTCATATGATTTTTTTGCTGTGTTTGCTGGGAGTTGAAGTCCAACTGCTAAGTTTCTCTGTATGAGGGTAATTTTCTGTTGAAACACGAAGATGCTGCCATCTAGTGAAACTCAAGGCTTTAAGTATAATTTTCTCCTGCACAGCACAGGGACAAAAAAGGATCATAAACTTCAGCTATTCATTTTTTCTTAAAGAATGCAAGAGATCAACAAAATATTCACCAAAAACAACAATGACAACAACAAAACTCACAAGCATGGTTTTCCCAAGCAGTTCTTCTTTAACATTATCTGTCATCAAATTTAAACTAGGACAATTCCTTGCCTGATAAATTTAGCTTAAAAAAACCACAAACATAACAACAACAGAAAACACCAAAGTATTTGTTCTCAAATCTCTATGTAGTCATCAGCTCTGTACCTGGGAACACCATGGAACAGATTCTTCTGGAAAAAAAACTTAAACTTGCAGCCTGGACCTCTGCAAGGACTTTGACGTGGTCCCATACCACATCCTTATCTCTAAATTAAAGATATTTTTTGAAGGGTGGACTATTTGAATAAGGAATTGTTTGGGTGAGTGCAGCCAGAGAGCTGTTGTCAATGGCTCTACATCCAGGTAGAGGCTGGTCACAGGTGGTATCCCTTAGGGGGTCCATCTTGGGACTGGTACTCTTTAACATCTTTATCAATGACACAGATGATGGAATCAAGTGCAACCTTTCCAAGTTTGCTGGTGACAGCAAGCTTTTTGATGTGGTTGATATAACAGAAGGAAGGGTTGCCATTCAAAAGGACCATGACAAACTCAAAAGGTGGGCCAATATAAAGTTGACGAGGTTCAATAAAACCAAGAACAAGCATTGCACTTGGATCAGGGCAATCCCAGATACATGTAGAGACAGGGAAAATAACTCATCGAGAGCAGCCCTGCAGAGAAGGACTCAGAGATCCTGGTAGATGGAAGACTTAACATGAGCCAGCAACATGCACCTGAATCCCAGAAGGCTTGAGCTGCATCAGAAGGGTGGCTAGCGGGAGAAGGTAGGTGACTGATTATCCCTTGCTATGCTGCCTACGTGAGGCCCCATTTAGAGTAATGTGTTCAGGTCTAGGACCCTGAACTCAGAAATATGTAGCTTTTGGAGCAGCAACATAGGAGGGCCCCTAGAGTAACCAGGGGGCTGGAGAACCTCTCCTATGAAGATGAACTGAAGGAGCTGGGCTTTTTCAGTTTGGAGAAGGCTGAAGGAAGATCCTATTGTAGCCTTCCAATATTTGAAGGGAGATCGTAAACAGGGAAATCAACTTTTTACACTTGTAGATAGCAACAGGTCAAGGTGAAATAGTTTTAAACTAAAGGAAGGAAGATTTACATTAAGCAAAAAACTTTTATTTGACATCTAGAGGGCAGTGCCCAGAAAGACTGTAGATGCCCTTTCCCTGGAGGTATTCAAAGCCAGAGCAGATGGAGCCCTAGGGAGCCTGATAAGAGTGCTTAATTTAGGGTTAGCAACCCTGCCTGGAGGAGGGGGGGTGGAAGTAAATGTTCTTTGAGGGTCCTTCCAAACCAAGCCCTTCTATGATTTATTATATGTTACTTAAAGCAGTTAATATCATCAGACTGAAAAATGCTAGGACAAGTTTAGTTATAATTAGCTACCCTAAAGGATTTTGAACACTACTTGAACATTATCCGGTTACGTTTCTTAAAGTAAAGTAGGACACACGCACATCAGCAAATGCAGAAACGTCTTTCTAGAGAACTATAATAGATTTTCTAAGGCTTTGTAACTCATCTGCCCCATTAAAAAAACACTTAATCATTAAGTTTTTCAAAAGCATTTCTCCTCCTCTCCCACCCTTTTGTCTACCGAACTGAGACAGACCTGGTACAGTGAATTCCTGTTTTTCAGCTCAAGCACAAAAAAAAATCTCCAAATCTTTTAGTATTCGAGCAAGCAATTAATAAAATATCTTGAAACAGTAAAAGACAGACACAACAAACCCCCACAACAACGAAAGAAAAAATAAAACAGAAACAAAACAAAAAAGAAACGTAAGGATAGAAGTGCTCTGATTACTAGGAAAGACTGTCCTTAGACAATGAATATTGCAATCAGCATCCTCAGATCATAGCATTGTGTCTCCACAAAACTGAAGTGTTGGATACTTAACACACCTAAAGTTCTTCAAAACAAACCTTTTCATACAGAACATTAAAATAGGTTTCAAAATTCAGATGAGAAGGATAGTAAAACATAGCCCATATTACTACCCCTATTGTCCAGTTTTATTTTCAGCTCATAAGACAACAGGATAGTGCCAATTAGAGCGATTGCTTACTGCTTGAAAATAATAAATAAAAATCCAGAACCCAACTTCAAGCAGGAAATAAAGTATATTCAGAGATGATGAGAAAAACAAGTTATTTTTGCACCATAGTTTATTGATCTGCAGAAATATTTTCAAGAATTAAGAGAAACCCTACAAGCAGACAACTAATAAATTTAGTTGCACTATCCAAATAAAGAGGTTAAAATTGCAGTGGAAATGTGGTCTTAGGGAAAAAAAAAAACAAAACCAAAACCAACTCATAGTATAAAAACCATCTGTCAATAAACAGAATTAACTAATGAGTAGATACAAAGCACCCAGAAGAGGGCTGTTACAGGAATGCCAGAGAAGTTTAAGATCAAGAAGTTTCACAGTAGATCAGTCTGTGACCCATTCTTGTGTCCGTTTCTCTTCAGTACATTAGTTTTACTTTGCAACACAAAACAAAAGCAACCAAGGGAGAACGTCATCAACAGGTTGCAGCTAACATGTCTACTTTTCCATTTTTGTTCTTGTATTAAAGCTTTTCCGCTTCTGGAAAGTAGTAGTTCCAACACAAGGGACTGGCATGCCACCAGAGCTCTTCTCACAATAGATGGCTTTCAGCCTGGAGCAACCATTTTCCGTGTTGCTAGTTTCTGTCTGTAGCCACTGTAATGACAGCTTACAACAGAACACCTCTATTGGGTATTACAATCAGGGGCTTTATCTTTCTCTGAAGTTTCAAACCACTTCTTAAGATGGCCTTCCGTGGTCTCTATTCCTGCAGGTTGTGTATCTATACAGAAAATAAGAAGATTAAAGTGACATTTTCCCAATTAGACAAGCAGTAGGAACACAGTGATTTATTCTTGACTAGTTTTAAATGTCAGCTAGCAAAGCTTGCCTCTGAGAAGCATGGTACTGTGAAGAAGGATATACCATTACCAGGATGGACTTCACAAGAAATAGCAATGAGTCATTCTTTCTGGAAATCTGTCAGTCTAATTAAAGTCTTCAGCACGCCTGCTGAGGCCTCACAAAGACTTTCAGAAGCAGGTTGATGAGGGCAGTAGCACTAATGTGTTAAGATCACTAGACTTCCCAGAAATCACCAGTGCAGCAGTAAGAAATATCAGAAAATATCAAAACAGCTATTACAGCAGCTAGAGACTGCCATGATGGCGAATTCAAAATCCAAGATCAAAAAATCGATAATCTCAATAAATAAATATTAGAAAGAAGTCAACCAGCAGTTAACTCTGAATAGAGATAGCGCAGTCTGTGAAAATCAGTTTTGTCAGAAGTGTATGCTTAACTGTTGTAAAGTTAAAAAGCAAAAGATTCTACAGCATCATTTGAGGTGATATTCTGCCTCTTCACTTTATAAAGTGATTGGTCATCAGCACTTTCACTGAAGCAAAAGAAATACTAAGTTTGCCTAATCTTCGGGAGGTCTGTGTACCAAGTATTTAGGTTCTGTAGAGCGTGGATAATCTTGGCACCAGTTGGCCAGCCCTTTAACGATCTGCTGAATAGGCATTCAAGAAAACTGCTTCTATATACGTTTCAGGTCTGATCAGGGAAAGTACAGGACATCTACTCACACTTAAAGACCACCCCATATATTTTGTCTCCCCTAAATAACTTTAATAGGACACCACCATGTTACATACCTATTAGTGTACCTAAGTTGGAATTATCAAAGAAGTTTGTTGGACACATCAGTGGCAAAGGCTTTGGTGTGTACTGAGTCGCAGTTTCCTGAGATACAGATTGCTTGGCGGGTGAAGCTGGCTCCTTAAGGGAACTTGACACTGTCTTCCTTGGAGACCTTGGTACTGCCTCTTGAGTAGAATCTCTTGAGAATCGTTCTCTCAGTTTTAGTGCTCTTTCTTTCCATTTTCTGAGTTCCTCTTTCAGTTGATGCTCATTACTGAATAGAAAAAAAAAAAATTATAGCATTTAATTAAGAAAAACCTTCAGAAGTTCTTTGAAGGAGAAAGAGAAACAATCCTGACAAGACAGTTCCTACATCTTCAGATGACATATCACAGACAGGGCAATAAAGCCTCCTACCAAATCCAAATGTCCACATCAGTTCTGAAGGTACAATGTTTTGTGAGTTTTTTTTTTCTTTCCTTTTTAAGCAAAGATCCCTTCCAACAATTTTACCATATACTTTTTCAACTAAGTTCATCTTCCAGTTACTGATAAACGTTTAGAACAAATTCTTATGGAAGAAAGTAATTTAAAGCTCAAAAGCCATAAAAAGGTACACAGACACAAATACATCACTAGCTTTTCATAAACGTTTAGACTTGCTACATTCTTCTGCATCTTAAGATGAGCAGTTACTCAGTTCTACAGGTTTCCTAGAAAGAAATTGTGATAATTACTTGACACGATGCTTACCATTCTTGTGCTTACCTTAGTAGAATATCATTTTGTTTCTTCAGGTGCAAGTTTTCTTTTTGCAGCTTAACTTGTTCAGATTTTAAAACAAGTATTTGTGTGCTCTGCACAATACCACTGCCACCACCACAAGTAATGGGCATGGACATTTGGGATTGCTGAGGAGCTTCTTTTTCACACACCACTGGAAAAAAAATTTATACAAATACACGTATTATCATTACAGTGCTTAAAAATCACATCAATAAATATTCTAGCTATGCCTATACAAGATTCCTTCCTGTAGTCTTACACATAAAACCTCAGTAGCTAGATGCCCCATCCCTGGAGACATTTTGAAGATCAGGCTGGACAGAGCTCTGAGCAACCTTGCCTATCTATTGATGCCCCTGTTTGATGCAGGGGAGTTGTGCCATCTGACCTCTAAAGGTCCATTCCAATTCATACAATTCTATATTTCTAGTTCTAATCATAGAATTAGAAACAAGTCACTACAGCTGCTTATGCCATTATGATTGCTAGTACAACTGGAGGAATATACAAAAAAAGAATACAAGACCTGCTGTAATTCTAATACATTCCACATTCAGTTAACGTATTCTAACCTTCCATCTCTTCCAAAGCACCTAAACCTACTTTTATTCTTTTGAGGTAAAAGGCCTGCACCCAATCTGGAATTTAAACTATATAACATTATATGGGAACTGCTGAGCCATGGCCTGAACCACTGGTTGATCCCCTGAAGAAAGCATTGAGCCAGCCTTGGGAGCACAGGTGTGTGTGACCAGAAGGGGTGAAGCCTGGCTCCGCCTCTCCTAGACCCCATTTAAGGGCTGACTACCACTAAGGAAGGATCTCTTTCTGGAGATCCCTCCTTTTGTAGTTTTCTACTTCAAGCCTAGGACACGGGCGAGCATTTCATTTATTTTTGATTGTCTCTTTCCACCACAATAATCTTTATAAAGCCTGTAAAATACTACGCTTCCTGCTAACTGTACATTTGTTAATTGTACAAATGTTAAAAGTGAATGCTTAATATGAAACAGTCCCTTATTTAGGTCTTGAATTTACCAGTAACATCTTGCTCCTGTTGCGCTCTTCTAAGTTCTTCTTTTAGCTTTCTTAACTGTTCTTCTTGGTGTTCTGCAAGAGCTTTATAATTCGCAAGTCTGTGTTGGTAGGGAGGCAGAGGGGATGGAAAAAAAGAGTTTTAAGCTTAGTAATCTAAGTTGCAGGAGACCTATTTGATTTTCAGTTGCGCTAACAAACAAAAATGCACAGAAAGTTTAAAATCAATATATATATAATATAGTCCAATATATATATATTGGACTAACTCTACATCTGGTTGTTAGCTAGGTTTTAGTTAAAGTGCAGGAAAACAGAAGTTTGAACTCAATTCTCTGTCCAGTGAGCTGTAGAGTGTTCTCAGCTGCTGTTTCTCCATCACATCAGAAAAGTTATTTATGGCTGAACATAGGTTGTTTGAGACACGAAGAAATATTGAGAGCACTGGTTTTCTTCAGCTTAAAGAAGGCAGAGAAGAGAAGGCTCTGGACCTCATTTCAGCCTTCTAGTACTTAAAGGAAACTTATTAAACAGGAGAGGGAGTGACTTTTTACACAGTCTGTTGTGATAGGACTAGGGGGAATGGCTTTCAACTAAAACAGAGGAAATCTAGGTTAGAATTCAGGAAGAAATTCTTTAGAGAGTAGTGAAATGCTGAAACAGGTTGCTCAAAGAAGTTGTTGATGCCCCATCCATCCAAAGCCAGCTTGGATAGAGCCCTTGGGAGCCTGATCTGGTGAGTGACAACCCCGCATGCTGCAGGGGGTTGGAACTAGATTATCTTAAAGTCCTCTTCCAATCTAAACCAACGATGGTATGATTTTGGTGGGTGTATAGGGAAGGAGTCTGATAACCAGCTTGAAATATATATGACTTTTACTTTCTTTGGAATACAGAAAGTATAAAAACCTAAGATATGTGAAGCTGAATGTTTACTACTTATTTGTCAGGTCAGGGTTGGGAATAGGTAGTTAAGAACTATGAAAAGGTAAATTTGAACTTACTTCATATCGAAAGAGTTTGATTGCTTCATTCTTTCCATATCACATTTTACTAGTTGTGTTTTGAGCTGATCAATTTCTTCTTTGTATAACTCAGCACCTTTATCTAATTTTGCCTAAAAACAGAATATCTAGTATGAGTGAAGGAATCTTACAGAGTAATGAAGCTGGGGACTGCTTTGTTTACTTGTGTGCCACACCTTGCAGGACAAAGTTGGAAGCACAGTTATTCTAGGATAAGAATGTCCACGTTATCAACTAACACCATAGTAGTTGCTGTTGTAGCTTTGTTATAATGCACACACTCAAACTTTTAGTAAGCATTGCGACCTGAGTGAAAATATATTATGGGAATTTTGAACTAGCATGTAAATATATTGCATGAGGGGAAAAAACCTTATACTTGTTTAAAAATTTGAAGCTTAAGAACATTTCAGAAGTACATAGGTAGTAAGTTTAGCTTCTAGTAACATAACATGTTTTATCTTCAAAAGATGCATTGGTTGCAAATGAAGCTGCATAGTAAACAGGAAAATAGAGTGTTCTGATATCAAGAGTATCACGCAGAATAAATTGTCTTTAAAGCACCCTCTCTTCATGTTAGAGAAAAAATGAGAAAAGAATTTGGCTTATACCTGAAGAATCTGATTCTCTGTTAGGGAAGTTCTGAGGCACTTTTCTGTCTCATTCAGTTTCGCTTGCAGCTGGGTAAGCTCACTTGAAGCTGTTGTTGTCCTTATCTGTGCTTGTAACTTGTTTATCTTGTCCTCTTTCTCTCTGAGATTTTGTCCTGCTTCATTTACTGAATTTTCCAACTTTTGGAGTTTTACTTCCATTGCCTATTGAGATAAGCAGTTAAGAGTAGTTACAGCACAACTTATGAGTATGATCACATGCTGTTATATTGTTAAGACAAGACCCCATACTCCCTGAGAAAATAAAAAAGAAAAAAATATAACAGAACAACAAAGAAGGAAGAGTCCCTATACATTCCATAACACTGTTCACCTGCTATGTGTCATCTGATGGCATTCTGGAACACTCAAGTCTAAAAAAGATTGTTTGAGTGTGAGTAACTGAAATGTTAAGTATGACAGGGGGAAAGAGACTTCAGTTCTCATGAATAAAGACAGAATTCTTCTGCAGCTTCCAGTTGTAAGGAATACTATATAACTAACAAAGCTTCAAGAACACCACGTTATTAGAATCTATACTTCAGAAAAATTTGGGTGCATTCTGTGTACATCTGTAAACTGGCATTTATTTGGATATAGAAAACAGACAAAATAAATCACATTACAGGCAAGAATTCTAACTTTCTTTCACTTTAGGAATGAAAATAAGTATACAAAAACAAAGTGTGTTCTGGGGCAGTGTGGCAGAGATTTACAGTCACCAAACTTTCCAGTTTATGGTACTCCCACCTAGAAAATAAGCACTGAGTACGTTTTTGCACCTTTATATCTTGTTTTGCAGCCTTCAGTTCAGTGTGAAGTTTGCAATTTTCTTCTTCTAACAGAAGATGAGCAGAGCCACCAGGGCCCAGCTGTTCTTTCAGAGTCTTCAGATCCCGAAGCAACTCCTCAGATTTCTCTTTTTGCTGTTTACATTCAACATCAGCATTCTTACAGTATGTCAAAGTTCGGTCATCCAACTCTGAAGAAAGTTGAAAGAGTATCTGAAAAATAATACAGACAAAATTTTTTGAACAAGCTAGAAGTAAAAAAGTAGGAAGTTTGCTGGTGTTAATTGTACATTCTTGATTCAGTGTCCCTTTTGAAATTTGCAGGTACTTGCTACCAGAAATGAAATTACTGGCACTCAGAAGTGCTTGGTAGGGCTGGAGCACTCCGATGGATCTGGAAGAGTTGGAGAAGTTTAGCCTCAAAGGAATGCTCTGGGGAGACTTTATCATGTCTGTTCAGTACTTAAAGGGGAGATTTAGATTTACAAAAGAGATTTAGCAAGATTCCAAGGCTAAGAGCTTTACATTAAAAGAGGGTAGATTTATATTGGATAGAAGGAATGGACTCCTTTACACTGAGCATAGTGAGATAGTTCAGCAGTTGCTTCACCAACTCCTAAGCAGCAGGGTCTTTGAGCAACTTGATCTAATTAAAGACATCTCCGCCCAGGGCCAGGAGGTTAGACTTGATGATTTTTTAAGATCTCTCATCATGAGTTGTGTTCCCTACCCAAACCATTATGTTGCTATGGAGAAGAACACAATTATTTGGATACATTTTTGCTGGAATCCATTCACTGACAACTATTCAAGAGAAAACATGCCCAGTGGACTATTCTAGAAACCAATGTTTAACACACCAGGTAAAGATGAACTTCATACTTATCAGGTGATAAGTGTATCAGTTTTTAAGTGACAGCTTTGGTCCACAGAGTGTGTCTATCAAAGAATTCTTCCTATCAGCATTGGAAAACCCTGGAGAACTAAAGGCTGACAATTCTACAAAAGGTATTTAAGTCTTTTTTTCAGTAAGCTAAACTTAGCGGGACAGAACTGAGTCACAGCATGTACAGAAGGAGGGTGATGGTTCATACTCCAGACCAATACCAGTAGAACAAATATCAGTACCTCAGGAACAAATGTTTGCTGGAAGTTATGAAGACCGTTCCTAAGAACTAATCATAAGGTAGAGGATACCTTCCTGTAACCTGTTTTCTAAGAGCTATTTGATGTTCTTATCCAGAGATAAATTCTCATTAAATTTAGTTTAAAAACATTTCATACTGCAGAACTTAACTTTTTTTTTTCCACATTGTGTGGAATGGGTAATTCTAAATTATGGAGGTATAAAAGGTACAAGAATATCAATTACAATCAAGTTTTATAGAAAACACTTTAGCCTTGTTAAAGGTTGTTGGAAAAGAACAGGAAATCCTGTGAGTATTAAGCCTTGAGAATGTAAATTCATCAGGCTTCCAAGTTCTGCAAGGAACAGTTAAACACAACTATAAACCTTGTTTCCAAGATTCAGGCTGTTAAAAAGCAAACTGTCATGGTTTCCTACAGGTATTCCATGTCATAACATCATGCAAAACCAACAAGAGCTGGGACAGCTGCCATGAAGCTGCAGTTCCTGTTGCTGGGTAGGAAGTGTATAACTGCAATTCCCAGCAACCCCAGTCATTACCATGTGTTTTCTGGGAGGAAGAGAGGTGACATAACCATGGCTCTACTTCCTTCTGTAACACCACCCACAGCACAGTTAGAAAGATAGCTCTCTCCTGTTTATTTGATTGGTTACCCTTCATTCTTTTAATATTATCTCATATTTCTTTACCATTTACTATAAATTAGTTTCTCTTATGTCAATCTAGCTGTACTCCCTTCCTTTTGTACTCTCATCCTCCTGCAGGGTTGGGGGAGGGAGGCCCCCTGAACCAGAGACAAGATGACACTAACCGATGACACAAACATCCCAAAAAACCCACCTCATACACACACAATTATCTCCTGGGAACTCTTTTTAAGCACAAGTTTCCAACTTAATTGGATAAGGAAAAAAGTCCTAAAAATCTTCTGATTTTTCTTAAAAATGTTTTACAGTTTATTTAACTGTAAAACATAAGTGCTGATAGTAATTAATAAAATAACTTCAAAAGTAGTTTTTTTGTTTGTTTTCAACTAGATTACAGAGGTATTTACACAGTACACACAATAAACACATTTAAGAATTAAGTTTTTATTTACCTTCCCTTTTGGGGTCCAGAAATTAACGACTTGTAAAAGCCTTTCATTATCCTTCTTTAACTCTTCTTTAAGTTCTTCTGTATCACAGTGGTGTACTGAACAATTTTCCCAGAATTGTGAGGTTTCCTTTCTATTACTTGCTTCTTGCTGCAACTCTGCCTCTATGCTGAGAAGTTCACTCTCCATTTCTGATATATCTTTGAGGATGTTCTTCTCAGAGAAGGGATCAAGTTAAAATATTATTTTGTTAGGTACATGTATGTTTTTTTGCCCCCTTAACTATCTATATGTAGAGGAAATACATTTTAGCATCTAACTATTCCCCATTTGTTAGGCTAAAAGGAATTTTGCTATCGCCTACTGGAAAAAAATAGACAATCCATGCTCCTGGTTGCAGGTGGGAGGATGAAGGTGGGAAATTCATCTAATTGCTAACAGAAATCATCTTAGTATCACATAGAAATGTATTCTACAGGACAAATTAGTAAATAATAGTCCCACAATTTTTCAACTTAATTTTTAGCCACTTTAGCCACAAACAGAATTCACTTTATATAAGTAGTAGCCTTAAAAAAGAATTGTTTTCCCCTCCCCAAGTATAGTTTAAATAGCTAAAAACAATGCCCATTAGACTAGTACAACCATGTTATATCATGTCTTGAAATACTCAAGTCTTTGAAAATTTAAAATCATACCTGTGTGTTCAAATGCAAAGTCTGCCACACATCTACATTTAACTCTTGAGAGGATATTTCGTTCTGATTTAAATGAAACTTTTTCAGACACTGAATTTGAACTTGTAGCTGATGTTGATTTCTCTTTTCCTCATATAGTTCCATTACATACTTATTAACAGTAGCATGATAATCCTTCTTCTTTGAGCAAATACGAGTGAACAAAAACTGTTGAACAACAATTAAAAAAAAGAAAATGAACATTAGATAGCTTATGTGAAAATAGGATATCAGGTTCTTTAAGAGTACTAATTAAACCTTTCTTGTTAAATGTTTTAGGTAACGGTATGTATAAAGGTAACTGATACTTTTATTACCAGAACTTTCATTCTACCATCATTTTGCCTCCATGCCTTCCACCTCCCTCCCTTACATGGTAAATAAGTAAATAGGAAAAGAAAAAAAAAACCACACATGCAAAAAAAACCTCAAAAATCACCAAAACTATAGTGTTTACTATATTTCTGTTCATTATGACAGTAATTCTTTCCAAAATTCTTTTAATTTTTTCCTAATATTTGGAATATGTTTCTATACAGAGCTATGGATTGAGGGAAGTCTGACCACAGAAGTCATTAAACCTTCTGGTAATTTTACAAAACAAAAGTAAATCTCCAAGGCCTCTTGCATATCTTTCCTCTCTAAGGAAATATGTACCCAGATGACTATAATTTGATTTGATTTATAAAGCGCAGAACACTACCCATCAATGTAAATGGATTAATACTGATGAAATACTACAGTATTTTTATATTATTATATAATATATTATTACAGTAAAAAAAAAAAAATAGCAGTTCATTTATCTAAATGGTTCCAGTTTTTCAGATATGTAAGGGGTCTATTTTCTCTAAGACAAGCATTCATGAAATATCAAAGCTAGATCATATAGAATCCTAGCTGTTAATAGTGAGACTATATATATTCATATATATATTCAGCATTTTAGTTGGCACCTTCAGTTTGTTCAATAAACTCTGGAGATGACTGTTAATGCTCTCATTTTCCATTCGCAGTCGATTGACTTCTTTACTCTGTTTCGATGAAAGCTGAGTCAGTATTCCAGCTATCACTGCTTTCTGACTATCCAGTTCAGCTTTTAGATTGAGAGACATTGTAGAGAAACAGTCATACCTCTTCCTTATATCTGGGAATATTTCAAGAAGCTCCTAAATATAAATTAAGCAAATTAAGTCACAGTAAGGAATGAGTCTTTAGTTATAAACAAGGTGAGCATCAGATTACAGGTTAACCCCCACAGCACACATAAGGTTTTACAAAGGTAGAAAAGTAACGCAAGACCTGAAGTCTGTCCTATTGTCATAGGTGAAGATTAAAACAGTAAGCTGGGCCTGAAATACAATTTGTTGTCTGTTTGTGAGCTTGCCACCAGACTGCTTTCTGAATGGGGCTGATCTCTTTGATCCTTGTGTGAAAAGAAAGATCACGAAGTTGCTCTTAGTGCTTTGCCTTTTGTTTTCCTTTGTGAAACAGCCATACCTGCTTTCTTTCCAAGGAAAGCTTTGGCCATAAATTTAAAGCAGTTAGTAGGCCATGAAATGCCAATATGCTTCAAGGAATTATTAGTTAACTAAAGCTCACAAATCACATACAGAAGCTAGATTACACTTTAAGGAAAATATAAGGTAGCCTAAATTTACAGGCCAGTACCATTTTCAATTTTTAATTAAAAAAAAACTAAATAAAGACTTGCCAATTCTTTATAAATCATACACAGAAGTACACCTGAACAAAAGTTATTAAAGTTTGACACGTATCCTTTAAAAAATACAGAAACTCACCTTAATTTTCATGCTTTTTGCCACTAAACTCTCATCATCCACCTTCTCTGCATTATCCAGTAAGTTCACTTGAACAGACGTATCATTCAGATCTCTCTGCTTCAGTTTGTTCAGAGCACATTCCAGTTTTCCATTTGTTTCAGTACACTACAATAAATGCATGCATAATTAAGTACCATTCAAGAAGATAAGTTATTACTAACGTAGGTATGCAGCTTGCAACACCAACCATCTCAGAACTTTTTTGCAGTTCCATTTTGAGTTGGTTGCGCTCAGAACTGATCTCCTGGAGAAGTTTGTGTAGCTCATCTTTTTCTTGATTAATTGATGAGATTTGTTCTTTAAGTTGGAAAGAATGATTATCTCTTTCAGCCAATAACAGGTCTTTTTCACTTGATATCCTATTTAGTGTCTCAGTTAACTGTTGAATCTGTAATATTGGAGAAAAAAAAGTTAAAAAAAATGAGCTGGTCTTAGTCTACGGACTCCACTATTAAAGACTAAAATGAGTTGGCTGTATTCAACACAAGATAATTTCCAGTAACTCTAAAATTCACATTAAAAGCACATAAAGAATAAAAACGATTTCAATGTTCTAATTTCTCAGAAGATTAAGAATGGCATTACATCCACTTTACAAAAAAAACAGAAATGGAATATTAACAGAAGATAAATGCAATCAGATTGTTCATCTATCTGCTCTATCCACTTGAATACTAACCCTAACTGTTTACCTAAAGCAATCCTTACTTACACTGTTAGATTTACAGACAAAATAAGAGTTTGACAGATGAAAAGCAAAGTAAAACTTGCAAAAGAGATTAAGTTGGGAAGATCTAAGCAGCAACACTTGCTGAATACCAGATACAGTTTGAAACTGTGCAAAGCACCAAAGATTCCAAACTCACTTGGGATAATACTGTCTACACAATGATTTTTAAAGCCCGAATGAATACATAAGCAACATATTAAAGCTGGACATGGATTTATGCAATATGTACACTGTAGTGGAGCAGCCAGCTCAGCTGAGATGAGCTGAACGTGCTGATTCTAAATTCCACTTAAATCATTACAGAATCCTTTGTTCATGTCATGTTTGTGCTTGTTATAGAACACAGGCTGATGTGCTGGCAGTTTAAAATTAAATAGGATTTGTCTTGAACAGTAATTTAGCTCAGTGATTAAAACTTCAGAAAACATCACTATGGAATAACTAGATAAAAACTAAAGACTCCCCACCTTATTTGTTAGGCTGTCCTGCAAAATCTCCGACTTCCTCTGAACCTTTAACAGATGTTCTTCCTGTTCTTCAGCTTTCATTTTCTCATTGCTGAGGAGTTCTTGATGACATTTCAACTCCTTTTCAGTTTCAAGAATCTGAGTTAAAATTAGACCAACAAATATTTTAAAAGTTATGAGACATTATATGAATCTACTTCTAACACACCAGACTTTTCTGTTTCATAAGAGTCAAATGCTTAGGAAAAATCACAAATTGCTTCCGTCTGAGCATAGAAAGTTACATATTTTGTATTTGAAAAGTTTATTCTAAATAAAGGCTGCCAAATAGAATATTCACAAGTAATTAGCATTTAGTGTAAAGAATTGCACAAAATATGCTATGAAACATTGGATATACTTTCTACAATTCTTGTTTCAAAGAAGAGGAACACAAAGCAGAGATGTGAACCTCATTCATATTATTTTAACAACTGTTAGAAATAATGGAACTAGAAATAATGACTTCACGAGACAATTTTAACAGTGTGACAATTATCAAGTAATTTTAAATTATTTTTGATTATTATGGGAGCAGTATTCCTTACACTGAATCTCTAAATTTCAAGTTTCATAGCAGTACAACTAACACTTAAAAAATACCTAAATTCAAATGAATCAGTGGTACCATAGATTTGAATCATCTACAAGTTACCGAATCTGAATAAGGATCGCAGCTCAGCACTGAACCAAACTACCACCTTCACTGTTGTGAAGATAATTCCTTATCCAGAAGTAAAATAAAAGTATCTGAATTTGTCACTTTCAGTGATAACTTCAGAACTTGACAACAAGATATACTATAACATTCAAAAAATACCACTGAAGTCTTTCGGTAATTCAACATATGCATGTGCTCCCTCTTTTCTAAATGAAGTAGCCTCAGATAAGATTTTTGAAAGATCTTGTATATATCTTAAAATACAATTCCACAAGACAGAAATTAATGCTCACCAGTATTTTTCAATTTGGATATATAATATCCATAAGAAATTTTTCCAAAACAGTTTCATGAAAAAGCCAATCTGCTTTTCAACATTTGTAATTCTTATACTTAAATCAAAGACAAAGCACCTTATTAATACTCTCTTGTAAGTTAACTTCCAGTTTGTTCTTCTCTGCTTGAATACATTCCAGCATTTCTTGGAACTGATCTCTCTCCTGTGCTAAAAAATCACATTGTTTCCCCAGCTCTTGAAGTTTACTGTTTTCATTCTCTGTCTTTTCTTTTAGTTCTTCCAGAATCTGTTGCCTTTCTTTAGTTACCAAATTTAAGTCCTCGTTCAACTTGTCGATCTACAAAGATTCAAAATTACAAAATCAAATATAGTTTAGAAACAGGAATTTTTGCCAATAACTATTACCATGAGATCATCTATCAAAGCAGTAAAATGGCACAAGTTACTATAAGTACCTTTTCCCTCTCATCAGCCCTTGAGGAGACATTCTCTAAACTAGTTTTAAGAGGAGTTTATTATTGTACTTGCCTTTTCTTTCAGTTTGTTTATTTCCTCAGTTAACTTTTCTTCAGTGCTTTGTAGTTTCTCTTCTCCTTCCGCTAGCATATTTTTCTGAATATCAGCTTGCTCTTTCTGATGCTTTAGTTCTTCCTGCAGACTCTCCATTTCTGTCAGAACTTCTACCAACTGCAGAACGAAGTGTTACAGAGCTGAATAGCCAGTATGACTTTCTTAAACACTGCTTATACAGAGTTAAGAATGGTAAGACAAGGCATTTGAATTTCTAGGAGAGAACTATTTGAAACTGCAAATTCTTTTCAGAAATAATTATTTGCCACACTTCCATTTAATTTCAGAACATAGCAGCTTAATTGTTCTTAAATGCCTCTCAGGCCAAGTTTGTCTGAAGTGAACCATCAAAATAAACATATCTTATAGGAAAATGATTGGGATATTGAATAAGCACTATCCTGCTTTCAAAACAAGGCATCAAGGCAGAGAAATGCAATAGCAAATCAATTTCATTTCTGGATTTAGCTTTCTATTTCTCAGCTCATTCTTCATTGAAATAGTAGAAAATGGTAAACTCTTAAGCTTGGATTACTTCTAATGTTCAGTGCTAAATGCAAAGCTACTGTAGGTCGGAAATGTAACAGGAACTTGTGGAACATTTATCCAGCAGGTGGACAACTGTGGTTAATCCAGAGTGGGACCACAACAGCTGCAAAGGAAAATTAACAGAGAAATTCCCAAAGCCAGATTGGACTAGTAGACTCAATTTTTACTTTACTTCTGCTGAGAACAAATGAAGAAAGGGAGGGACATTGAACAGCTGATAGTTCCAGGACTGAAGCAATTGAATGATATAAAGTGACTTTAAAACAATTATTGAAGAGATTTGATACATACTTTCTCTTTGCTTTCCTTGCAATCAGCCTTCAACTGGTCTTTTTCTGTTTTAGAGACCTCTAGCATTTGCTGTAGCTCATCTTTCTCCACATTAAGTAAAGCTATTTTCTCAAGCTGCTGAGAAATGTCCTCCTTCATTATTCTTTCTGTTTGTTCTTTTTCTGCCAGTAGTTTGCCATACTCAGAAGAGACATGAGTCAGGTTTTCAGTTACTTCAGTGAGCTGAAAGAACAAGTAGCTTATTAAGATTGCTGATATTTCTATGCATGCTTGGAAAAAAAACCAGTAACTTTAATTTATGTTGCTTTTTTTGTCTCGGTAATTAGGTTGATGTAGGAAAAGTGTCACTGGATTGCATTTCAAAAGCACCACCTACACATGTGGGTTGTTACAAGAAATATCCATCAGTTTACTAACGATGCAAACAAGTGACATCACAATTTAACTTATGTGTTAATTATATTTCAGTGTTTCTATCCCATTAGAAAGTATGTGTAAAAACCTACAGTTCACAGTAATTCCAGAAAAACATCTCCACAGCAGATCTGTATCCACAGCAAATAATGCTTGATAGAATCAAGCCTATTTTTTTTCTTAAAGCACCAGTAGCTTCATACATAAAAATAAGAAGGAAAAATAAAATTATAATGAGCACAGCAAGCAAAAGAATGGGCTAAATGCCCTTTACTTGTTTAGGTATCTTCAGAGTTACATAGCTGAAAGATAGCATGTTAACTATAATAACTTAAAGAAGTGTAAGACTTGGAAAATAAACTGGGGTAAAGTAGCAACATTGGCGTTTAATACTTGATCCTTCAGCACCAATACACATTTTGTTATAAAGGCTGTAGCTTACACGTCAAGTTGCAATTTGGTTACCTTTCCACTGCCTCTATTGTTATGGCTTTCTTTTACGAAGTAGTTAAAAAAGGGGAAAAGCCTTAAGTCTGTTAATACATTTATTGAACCTTTAAAAATTGTAGTTTGTAGATGATAGAACTTATTTACTTCACAAAACTAAATCTGACCTTCTTCTCCAGTTCGGTTGCTTCCTTCAGTGCCTCTTGCACTTTCAAGAGTTGACTTTCTTTCTCTGAAATACTTTCTTTCAGTTCCACAATGGTCTCTTGATGTTGTCTGATGGAGTTTTGAGCACATCTCAGTTCTTCCTGCACCTCTGAATTCTTTGGACACAAAACAGTTCAAACAAATTAAAGCTTGAATATCATTTCCAAAAATTATGACAGAAGTTTACTAAAGACTTTGCCTTAAAGGAATGGAACAGTTTTTCTTACCATGCTAATTGCTTCCTGTAGAGTGTTTCTCAAATAGTCTCTCTCATTTTGGAGATTCTCCAGTTGCATTTTGAAATCATCATCTCTTTCTGTCATAGAGCTCATTTCTTGACAGTCATTCAATTCTGCAATAAGATCTGTCTGTTCCACTTCTTCAGATTCCCTGTTAAATTCACTTGCCTTTCTTTCCTCCATTTCATGCAGTTTCTTTTTTGTCTGGCTCAGCTCCTCTCTTAGATGAAGTAATTCCTGCTCAACAGATTTTTCTCCAGTCACTGATTCCTATTTTACACAGGAATAGAAGTCAACAGGTTTAGGGAAGCAGTCATAAGAAACAAGCTGTTTTATGTAAAATAAACAGAATCTATATTTTAAAGGAATTTGTATATGGAAATAAATAGGATTTGACTGAATTCAGTATTTCAAATTTCTTGAGAAAATACATATATAAGTAAAATTTGAAAAGATGTCTTCTGAAACAGGTTGCCAGAAGCAGAACTTCACGGCTGTGGTTTCAGCCTGAGGAAAAACAAATATGCTACAGAGGTCCTGTCCATATATCTACTCTTAACGTTAGGTGAGATGATGAGGCTCTGGGCAGCCTGGTCTTGGTATCAGATCTGGAGGTTGGTGGCTCTGCCTATGGCAGGGGGGTTGGAACTTGATGATGCTTAGGGTCCCTTCCAACCTAAGCCATTCTATGATAAGATGTCAAGACATTATCTCTTCCAAGTCTGTCCACCTCCCCATAAATATTACTTTACACATATGCTTTATAAATTTATATTTTCCAAGTGCATCTATGCATAAAAACACACACATACTATCATCATGCTCAGTTAAGGAAAATGTTGGATGTAAAGGCCATTAACACACCTTGCCTAGAAAAAAAAGCCAAAAAGGTTTCTGTGCTTTGAAAAAGCCATCACCATCGCTTCCAGAAAAGCAATTCTTAGGTTCAAATACTTAATTACAGTACCTCATCTCTGTACAGATCAACTCATAACACCCCCATCCTGTGTCAAGATAAAATTCTATTTAGAGGAAATGTTTGTCATAGCCTGCTATTAGTTGCCCAGATACAACTGACAGTATTGGTTGAATTGCCCTTAAGGTAAACAATACAGCTTGTGGTGTCTGATGGCCTGCAGTAGCATCCTTCTGTGGTTTATTTAGGAAGCTATTATCACTCAAATTAAAGATTAAATATGCAAGCTTTGTATTACAAACTTAGTATAATACTTACCAGAGTTCCTTCTCCATGCTCTTCTTTTTTTAGATGTAAACTGTCCAGCTTTTCCTGTAATGAATTCTTCTCTTGTGTAAGGGAAAATATTTCTTCCTTCAGCACCTGAAGCTGGTCACTTTCTCCATGGCTTTTATTTTCTGCAGCAAGCCAGTCTCTTTCTGATGTGATGCTTTTAAGTTCTTCTGTCATCTGTGATAACTACAAAGTATGCAAAGATAACATCTCCAACAACTGAAAATGAAAACTAAAACGCAAAAACTTTCATTTATTCTGCTCTAGTATTTTTAAACAAATATTTAACAAATTCTAACAAATCTGGGGAAAAATCCAACAGTCGTTGGCCTTTCTGTAACCTGTTTTAAATGCTAATATTTTAGTAGCTTTTTTCCTCTAATACTGGCTATATTTTATTTAGAAAATATCTGATAGGACAAAGCCAAGTAAGAAAGACTTCTCCATCTATTTCTATGCTTTAGCTTTTTTAAGAACCAGCAAATACTAAGTTAACATTGATTGATGTATTGGCTCTTGTGGTGTTTATTCTGGTGTCATCTATTACAGATTGGCCTGCCAAAGAAACTGTTACTGAAGCTACTGCATGGGGTCAGTACACTTAGCACTCTTTTTGTCATTTGTACACAAGCTTGAAAAACATATTATCAGCTTCCTGCTACATGTAATAAACTCAGTTTCATTTACAGCCTCCCGCTAGACTTATCATTGAGAGCAAAGCTTGCAAACCATAAGCTTTGTTACTATACTTATCTCTATTTGCCATCTAACTTCACCAGTCAATTTGGTAGCTATAGGACACATTAGTTAGGAAAAAATTTATAGTACATTATCAGTTGTTGATATCTGTAGAAATTCAAGCTATAAACACCATTTTTAATTTTTTTTTTTTTAAACTATTTTCTACTGAAGGTCTAGAAAATTGAAGGGCAAGCAGAAGAGACTGTAATCAGACAGACAAGATTTGCTTTCACAGTATTGGGAAAAACACTAGAAGCATTTTAGTTTTGAATGATTACAAAACATCTTACCTGTATTTTAAGTTCATTAATAGTTTTCTCGTGTGTCTCCTCAACACTCAGAATCTGAGTCTCTTTTTCAGAAATAATTTTCTCCAGCTTCTTAACAGTTTCCTGGGATTTCTGGAGAGAACTCTGTGCATTTCTCAGTTCTTCATGTGCTAAAATGTTCTTTAAAGAAAATCCATAAGACAGAAATGCTATTATTATTATTATTTGTCACATTAGTAGGTACTCCTCAAAACACAAACAAAAAAACCCAACACCCAAAAGACCAAAAAAATACCAAAGAAAATTCACTCCCCTTGTCCCCCATATATTTCAATATACAAGACTTGCTCTGAAAGTAATGCCTCCTATTTTATTATGTTGACCTGCCCCAGAAGTGGAAGTTGGTGGAGTGGTACTAGAGGCAGAACCTTCCCACCTATAAGCCATTACATTTTGTTACTGTGTGATATATGGCAACAGAAGAATAATTTAACAAATTGGTGTCAGATATGGAAGTGCGTATGAAACAAAAAAAAAAACCAAACCCACCAGACAGACATTAGGCTCAGGAGTAGATAAGATAAGCAGATTATCAGTACCTTAGTACCACCAAGTCCCCATCCCAGCACTGTTCTTCTTACAGCAGTACATCAGGTTCACCTGATATTGTCGTCAGCTACGGTTGCCTAGGGGACTACTATAGGTCACAGAACCTGGCCACAGTCTCCACTATGCTCAACACTCTGTACTATTTAATGGCATACTAATTGCACTCTGCTCTCATATCCCTGTAAACAATCTGTACCTTCATTTCCCATTGAGTAATGTTATACTTTAATTCTCATGTCACCTGCATTATTCCACATGCACTTACCTAGGTCCAGAAGCTGAACCTGCCAGAAAACTTCACTGTCCCTTGCTTAACATTTATGGAGACTAAACAGTGGATGTGAGCACAGTTAGGTGGTGGGTAGTACATTTTAGCAGACACAACAGTAGATCACCTCCACCGGTGCAGATTTTTACAAGTGTGACATGAAGCCTCTAGTTCATTGCTGGCAAAAATAGCTAATAGTGGTGATTACATGGAAAAAGAGAGTTTTGTAGTTGAAAATTTGCTCTATCAAATAGTGTTGCTGTGCTCTTTGTATCTGTTGAGGTTTCCATTAAATAAATAGGAGGTATTACTTTCAGAGCAACCTACATAGTTCAAGTTCTTTTATAGTCTTTCTACTTAATATATACAGTCCATTTGAATAAAGCCAGAATCCCTACCATTGAAACAGTGTCCTTTATGTCTTCTTTGAGCTGGTCTGTCTCAGCTTGGAGAGATTCCTCTTTTTGTTTCAGTTGATCTCTTTCCTGAGTGAGAGTTTTTATTTCTTCCCTGCATCCACTAAGCTGCTGAAGAACTGCCTGGATCTCTGAATCCTTAGTCTCCAATCTTGCTTCCATAACCTTTTCTTGCTCTTTTAATTGTTCCATTTCATTTAGCTTGTGGTGAGCCTGAGCAAGCTCTTCTTTTATTTGAAGATGATGTTTGTGCTCTGCTGTCTTTTCTTCCAATTCTTTCATTTTATTAGAGAGCTTTAATTTATAAAGGAAAAGGAATAAACACTTTCACGCTCATATAAAACACTATTATACATAATCTCAAAGTTTCCTTTGCTTAGACAAGCTAGACAATCCTTTCACTCTTCATAAGAGTAGGAATTTCATCATTTCACTAACTCTGCATTTATATTCTTGTCTACATTAATTATTTGTCTCCAGAACCTTCTTAGCAGGAAGTCTTGCTAAAACACAAACACACATGAAGCAGTAGCCTATCAAATCCATAGCTGAATATGGCAGCCACATAATTGCCAAAAGGCCTGTCAGAAATGCATGCAGGTTAATTTTCCTTCTCCTTCTATATGACTGTTTTTTCCCCTTTTTATTTGCCAAGTAATGCAGTGATTCTATGTGGTCTGAAAGATATCCCATTTCATCTCTTTTAAATAAAGTCCTCTACTGATCAGAAAGCTTTGTTCCTATGAACTCAGAAAGAATAGGCAATAGCTACCTATTTAAAATATATCTGCATAATAAAGAGTATAAGAATAAGAAGAATTTAAAATGTACAGGAGAATGCATATCCTTGAGTAGCTTGTTTATTTGCCTATGAAGAAAGAGGCCATTGAGGTGCATAAGCCTGTGCATCTCAAATCTATCCATCTGGCACAGAACAATAGATATCCACTACAACTAGAATTCCTTTTACAGCACTATACCTTCAAAACCACTACTTTATATTTTAAAAAGAAGTCATTTGGAGAATTCTTAGCATATGTCAAAAAGAGGAATATGACACCAACCTCTAATTTCACATGATCCAAAGCTGTTTTAGAATCTTCTGCATCTTTAGACAAACGTTCTATTTGGAACTTCATTTGTTCACAGTTTTCTGACACAGCAAGGTACTTTTGTTCTAGTTCTTCATGGAGCTGTTTAAGAGCTACATATTCCTGATTAGAGTTTACATATTTAAGCTGTGCATCTGTTAGCTCTTTTTTTGATTTTTCTATTTCCTCAGTCACAGAGTTAAGTTTAACTTCATTATCAGCTGCTGCAGAGAGCAGTTTTTCTCTTTCCATTTTTAGTAAGTTTAACTCCTCATTTTTTTCAAGAATCTGTTGGAAAAAAAAATTAACAACATTTAAAAATCAGTATTTGTTATAGCTGTATAGTAAAAGACATACTCATGCAGGCTTAAGAAACTAATAAAAGCAAACAGAGTGCAGTACATCGCTAGACTGCCACACTTAATCCCAGTAAAACAAAACCTAAACAATACTTTGGAGAGAATGGGGGAAGATGAATCCTACTGGATTCAAAATCCATTAAAACTCTTCCCTTCTAACACTTAAGATGTTTTTTAATTATTTCCTTTCACTGTTTTGAGGTAGGACTGAACTAACATGGCAAGCTATGGCTTTTAAACTGATTAAGTACTTTGACGTATTGACACTGCTTGCAATACAGATTTTATACAGTTAACATCTACTTAATATATTTTTTTAGAAGTAGGCCAATGGAAGGTTTTGGAACATTCTGCAAAATATTCACAATTGGGTTTGTACAAAATTACTTGTCCTAGACCATAAGTGCATAAAATCCTCTTGTATCTGCTACCGAGTATAACAAATTTGCGAAGTCTTAGGAAGAATCTGTTGGAAAAAAAGTATACTAAACTGTGCCCTACCAAGAAGCAAGAAAGTCTGTGTGCAAATTCTGGAAAGTTTAAGTTAAACCTTTTACTCCCCAGCCAATGTTTCTACTCAGAAGTGTTAATATTTACTCTTTACTCATCCAGACAAAAATTCGGTTTCAGGATGGGTGAAATGGTGCAGTGAATAAGAACAAAACACATGTAGCTATCAAATGATGACCATGGTAAATATGCAGGCTTCGTACTAGAAATACTTCAGTTAGTTTTAGTGGACTATAACGGAGCATTCAACTCTTGATTTATTCTCGAGTGTAAATATCAAATACCTGAGAAACAACAGCGTAAAGAACTTTGTAAAATCTTGTTATTTGATTCAAGACAACTTTTTTACTGAGAACTATCAGATAGACCTCCATTTATGTGTTATTAGTCAAGCACAATATAAAAATACACGAACGAAAGACAAGCTCCAGCATAGTTAGACTTTTGTTTACCTCTCTCTGCTGTATCTCAACAGTATTTGGTAGAGCCTGAAGTTCCGATAGCTCATTTACTTTTTTCTGTAGGAGTACATTCTCCTCCAATGCTTTTTCTAGTTCTGCTTTTAAGTCAGATGCCTTTTTTTCCAGGTCCAGAAGAGAAACCAAGTCTAGACAATCAGCAAGTTTAAATTAATATGAGTGTGAGAGAAGAAAAACAGGTTTTAGTTTAAGCAGTTTTATATCATGCTCTGGATGTCAAGTCTCCAAAGACTACTTTGTAATTTGTCAGCAATCAAAATGGAACTACTGTTTTGAATTTGGTCATAACTTAGACTTGCACTCAGTTTATTTCCACTTTCTCCCTGATATCCTTCATTGACTTGACTGCCTTTGGTGACATACAAAGCATTATGGAAACTAGTTTTACAAATCAGTGTCAAAGATTCCTGAAAAACACTTCAGTGAGAAAAGAGCAAAAACTTTCCCTACATCCCCCACCTCAAATGGAGAAAAGGAAGAAAGAGAAGGGGAAGGGAGAAAAATCACCAACTTAAACAGAATAGTACCTTTTGGAACTTTACCCTCCATCAGTGAATGTAGCCTCGTGTTTTCTTGAAATACAGACTGCAACTCTTTCTGCAAGTCAGCTTGCATTTTTTTGTAGCTGGCCTTTCCTGCTTCTATTTGTCTTTGATAAAGTTCCACATCGTTTTGCATTTGTTTATGATTATTTAAGAGTTCATTCTTCAGGAAAACAAAACAACATGCTGTTCATACACAAAATGCAAGTCTACTTGCTTAACAGTTAATAATTAAATCTGATACATTTCCTGTTGTTGATCTGAACAATTTTGGCCTGGTCTAATACAAATTGCCACCGTTAAACAACTTATTTTAGAGTAATGTAATAAAATGTATCTTACATTCAAAGTCAGAACTATAGCCATTTTCCCTATTTCATCTTCCCTCCTTCAAAACTTAGAAGTCCCATCCCAGTTTTCTGACTTGAGAACTTACTAATCTGTTCCCTATTAAAATCAGACTTGGAGTCTTCTGTCCTAGGAACTCTTCAAAGGCTGGTCATTTACTCTCTTCTCTCATGTCAGACAAAACTCCAGCATAACAAGTCTGATTTATTTTTATCTTCTCCTTGAAGATCTGTTTTCCACAAGTTCTGTACTGAAAACATTACTTCGAGTGTCAAGTCACTTGTCTTACAGATATACTTCTTCCCTAGTCTGGGAGCAAACATTGCCCAAACAGTATTTTGTACTACTACAAAAGCAGTTTAAAAAGTAATTACCATCCTCTCCTTCAATTCCAAATTTTCTGTTCTGAGAAAAGCAGATTCCTTCTTGGCATCCAAGGCTACGGTTTCACTATCTAAGAGGGATTTATTCAGCTGTTGAATTTCCTCAATTAGTTTATCAGAATCTCCCTGAAAGAGGCAAAAACTCAAAAAAATAAGACGACCATAATAAAGCAAATGTGATTGTTCGAATTTGGTTAAAATGTAGAAGTGACTCAGAAAGTGGTACATTACTCCATCTAAAATGAACAGTAGCACAACACTGAGAGCTGGGATAAAGTACAGAATTTCCCACAGCTTTACTTTAGAGCACCGCTATAAATTAAGCTTCTTGCAGAACTAATACTGAAGTAATTGGCATTTCAAGCTTCATAAAGTAATTAAAATCTGTTGTCCATCAGATTTTCATCATATCAAGGCTATGCTTCAGTTTAACTCACTTTTAGAAAATCAAAACTTAACCTAAGCAACCCGAGCAGAAAACTCATGTTTACCACTGAAAGTGATGTGTCCTTTTTTTCCACTTCCACTTTCTGTAGTTCTTCCACGCGATTTTGTAACACCTTTATTTTGTTCTCTTCCTCTTTTAGTTGTTCCAGTTTGGACTTTATTTCTGCCTAAAAGTTACATGAAAAGAAGAAAGTGAGAAAAAAAAATGATCTCAGTGTGTTTTCCTGATAGGAATCTGTAAGAGTTCTTCTTACATAATAAGCATTATTAAGATTAGACATATCTTCCTCATAACTTGTAAGATTAACCAGAGCCCAGTCAAGTCTGGGTCATCCATACCACACAGAAAAACTAAACCATATTCCGTACCAATCTTATTGCCTGCAAGTTTATGTAACAGGCTCACCTCAAGTTCTTCATTGTAAGCTTCAGCTTTTGAAACCAGGTTCTTTAGGTTGGTAATTTCATGCATTAGTTGCATCTGTGGAGCAAATTGAAGCAGAATTGCAAAGGATGTTAGAAAGCACCCACACCAACAGTTTTAGTTGCCATCACTGTGCAAATAAGCAAGCTCTGTATCTTATTCTCTTTTCTATTAGTAAGCAAATCACAGTTGCAACATTCTTTCAAATTAATAAATGAAAAGCTCTATTTCAACTTCACAGTAGTTAGAAATTATTCAAGTCCAATTTAATCTGCAACAGCTCAAGAAGTGAGAACAATGTGATCAAAGCAGTTCATGCAGAAATCATACAGATATGGAACTTCCAACTCTTGTCATGTTAAGCAGTCTTTTTTGGACAATGCAGATATTAATGATAATTTAATCACTGACATGAAAGAGGTATCCAAATTGAGTTTAAGTAAGCAAGCCATGAATGCATTCAAGTTGCATCCTGTGAAATGAAGCACAAGTGGAAGACTAGATATAAAAGTGCTTTTAAAGTGGAAGAGCTCTTCCCTTCGTCTTTGTTAGAAAAGCTTTACAATTAGTACTCTTCTGTGAGTAATTCTGTGTTGTTACAAGTACAGTAAGAAGAAAATCTAATCTGTAATTTTCAGGTCAGAGGATACAGTACTATGCTATCTTCCAGGTGTAACTTAATATCATTATTCAGTATTGAGTTTACCTCTATGTGCCTCGACTGACTGAAACTGGTTATTTCAGTTAAGTATGTTTAGTCAAGTGCGAAGTACGTGACCAGTCAATTATGCTGTAATTACTCTGCTGTACAAGTATTGACATTTTCTGTTTTACATATTACGTTTTATGGATTGTCTTCACACACTGGTCTGCAGATGTGATTTGCTCAAAAAAGTAGTTCTTGCAATAGAAGCTAGTTTAGAACATTGTTTTTCCTCATTAGATACACAAAAGTTTTTCAGGGGACAAATATAACAAAAATCTGTTAAAACACTGGTTTCAGAGTAGACCTGATAAGGAAGCTAGCACAAATGGTCTATTAAAATTGCCCTCTCAATGTAACCTTAAAAAGAAGCTAAATCGTAATAGATTATGCATCTGTTTTAAGACACTAAATCTCTGCAGGGAGTGCCAGAATTAATAGGTGATCTCATTAAATTGTAATCTAAAACAAGTGTGAAAGGATGCAGCTTCAGCTTCAACCTTAGCCTTATGGTAAGCCTAATGTGTACAAGCAGTCTTCAGCCAATGCAGTTCCTTCTAGAGAAGGTATTGGAAAAGAAATGGAATAAAGTACATCTGTGTGTCATTATCTCAAGTGTCTTTTTTTCTTCTGTACCTTATTTCACCATCTCGCCCTTGGGCATCTAGAACATTAGACCTTAGCGTGTATCTATGCATCAAAAAAATCTTGTTGATTTCTACAAGAGCCTTTTCATACAGATACTAGATATATACACTCAAAAATAGTATGGATGCATACAGACATACATTTAACCATATCTCAGCATGCAACTCTAAAAATTTAAGTCTGATTTTTACGCTCTCAATCCACTTTAAACCCTAGGCTCATTCTTTCTGTTGCTCAGTGCTGCTTATATCACCAATTGTTTTGAAGCAACATCCAAGTAGCATTCTGTAGACTAAACTCTAAAAAACATTTGAGTACAGAGAATACAAATCTATACTTCAGTGCACCTTACCTCATGATCTCTTTGTGCTTGTTTTTCCAGTGCTTCAAATTCATCCACTTCTACCTTTTCCTTCAGTTTCTCCTTCATTTCATTTATTTCTGATTTCAACTGTTCATTTTCTAATACTAACTTATTGAAGTTATCTTGCAAAACATTGATCTCATTTACAGCAATATCCTGAAGAAAGAAACATGACAAGCTTTAGAAAAGGCTATTGGAATTTCCATCTTATTTCAAGGCGAATACAAGACAGGCGTACCTTTTCTATGGCTAAAACTTCACAGAGTTGCACAGATTCTTCAAAGTCTCTCTGAGTCTAGAAAAAGAATTGCTTTCAGTTAACTGATCAACAAGATCAAGCAAATTTATTATAATCCTTATTGCTTTTCGCTGCCAGCCCTATTTAAATATCCAAGCTTACTGGCTCATTCACTACTAAAAAATACCACAGCTTCACAGAGCTGACCAAGATACTTCCTTACTAACAAGGTATAATTACTAAAGACATATAACAGAATATAGATGCTCTACAGATGAGTAAGGCTGTCTTACTGAGAACCACACAATGTATATACACTGCGTTAAGTGCTGTAGTTTAAACCAGTAGTCAACTATAAGCACAATGAAGTTGTTCACTCACTTTCCCCTCCCAGTGGGATAGAGGAGAGAATCAAACAAAAACAACAAAGTGGAACTTGTGAGCTGAGATAAAGATTATTTACTGAGACATAAAAGGAAGAAAAAAGAAGAACAGTAATAATAATAGTGATAGTAATACATTCACTAAATAAGCAATGTGGAAGCAACTGATAACCACCCAGCAACTGATATCCAGCCAATAAGCAGTGGGAAGTCAATAAGCCCACTCAACTCCCATGCTTTTAAAGTTTCTTCACATGATATCAAATGGTTTGGAATATCTCATTGGCTGATTGTAGGTCAGCCTTCCTGGTTCTGCCTCCTCCAAGCTCACCACATCTCTTAGCCCCCCTTGTAGTAGGACAGCACAAGAAGATATGTCTTTGGCTCTTTGCAGCCACTGTTCAACAACTAAAACATTCCTGTGTTATCAACACTGTTTTTCTCCCAAAGCCAAAACACAGCATCACTCCAGACACTATGAAGAAACAACTTTGTCCAAGCTGAAACCATGACAGTAAGACAAACTGAAGACGTTATGATGTTACCCAATTCATGTTAGGTCCGTCAATCCATTCTGTTTCTTGAATTTGATCAGTACCATTAAAATATTGGCTGTCACGTTCAGAACCCTCCACTAACATAGCTGAAAAGGAAGATGCATCAATAAATAATGAACAGAAGTAAGTTTTTAATTGGGAATCAAGAATTTTATCAAAGGTCTCATCACATTGGAAACAATGATTCAGCGACAAAGATGTAAAATGCAGTAGGACTTCTAAGTCTCGTGATTTTCTTTTATGAAAGTGAACAGCACTTCAGTTCAGTTTCTGTGCTTACACTGAGCAGCCTATCACAGGTTAATGAAGATTTAAAAAATCCAGAATATATACCTATATATAGATTAGGAAAAGTGTTTAAGGGTCGAGAAAAAGTCAAAGCAACAGTATTCTGCAATATTTGAAGACAAGATATATTTTTCCCATAAGAAAAATTTGAAGCAACTTGACAGATTGAATGGGTAATAAGGCTGTACAGAGATGCAATTCAGCATCAATAATGCCAAGTTATTTTCTTATCTTCATTCCAGTTCTCTTTATTCCATGGTCTAGGTCCTCTAGTAAGTCCTCCAACTAACGTTTGATATTTGAGTAATGATTTTTCCGTGTCTGCTAACGTGTTGAGTTTTACTCCTTATCTTCCTCCCCAGCTCCTATTTTTTTCCAGGAAAACATTAGCATTTTTTAAAATTTCCGTACAAGCCAAGTGCATTTGCTTACCAAAACAAACAAGAGAACCTCCCTTACGCTCTTAGAGGTGACCTTCTTACTTTCTTTGAGAAGCTAACCAACGCCTGTGAAGTTACCTGACATATCCTACATATTATTTCACCTAGGATGGCAAGACTCAAGCTTCCAAAGCTTCCATTTTTAAAAATCAAACACTTTTATTTCCATCACAGTAGCTATCTGTATTATTGCAGCTGAACCCACTCCACTTCCAGGCAGTATTCTTTGTTCACAGACAAACGTAATTCCCTTTGAAAGCAAAGTTAATGTTTTTTGGGTTCACAGAACAGCTTGAATAGCATAGTGGTAACTAAATGTATTATTAGCAAGTGAAATGGATTTTTAATTTAGATTTACAAAATAAAGATTGTTCTTCATATTTAGGTCTCCATTTCAGTGCTGCTTTACAGAATTTTCTGCACAAGAAAGGATACTTACAATCCTCCGCCTCTGGTAGCGATGACAGAGATATTTTCATTTTTTTTGTTGTGGTTAACATTGTTTTTTCAAAATTTTCAAAATAGTCCGCATTTTCCTGGTTTATTTTACCAGGAGCCCATGTAACTCTCCTTTTTCTCTTGGCCTTTAGAGGGGAGAAAAACAAAACAAATCTAGAATTTACAGAAAGTAAAATTGAAGCACCAACTGGAGAATGGATGTTGCGTTAGTCTGGTGTTCCAACAGTCCTGTATCCTAACCAGCTGCTTATTTTGTTTTGCAGTTTCTTTAAAACTGAACTACAGTCTAACAGTTTGAAAGCAAAGATCTTTGCTGTCTGTTCTCTGCAAAGCAGCATTGAATACTCAGAAGTTATTTAAAAATTTACTCCTTCAAAACGCTTGAGAAAATTGCCTTGACTATCATTTACACTTATAATCACATTAAAACCAATGGCTAAGGACTGCTTAACTCAAGTTTTTTTCATTTTTGCTATAATCCTGTGCATTTGTATCAGTTTTTGACAAGTATTTCAGAGTGAACAAAAAAGGTTTAGGAAATCTGCTCTTACTTTAGCATTCTGTTTTGACGAGAATGAGGCAGAAGTCACCAGCATCTCAGTTAAGTTTCGTATTCTGTCCTCCTGCATTTTTTGAAGTGAATTCTTCTCTTCCAACAGGTGGGCCAGCTGATCTTTTTCCATTGCATGAATCTGAGTCTTCATAGACACCTTCCATAAAATCATTAATAAATCATAATGATATTAAGCGTATCACACGAAACAGTACTTTATAAGGAATTACCAGGCTTGAGAAGTAACAGCATGTACATACACTCCTTTAAGTCTAAAAGAGTTATCTCTAATCTTTGACAAAAACTAACAACAGTCTACAGTTTCCCAGGAAATGTAATATTTAAGAGGTTAAAATCACAAAACAAATCAACTACAGACTTTTCTAGAGTCTTAAAAATTCTCTAGTAAAAAAAAAAATTCTCAAACATAACAGTTTTAGGATGACCTTTCCACAGTGGTAGAAGCCCAAAACTCACCCAGAGCTACAACTGTTAAATAACATGCTTCTCTAATGTATGTTATCTCTTAAAACTTTAGGTATCGATAATTCATTCTGTAGTAAAGAGACTGTGTTACAGTAACTAGCTTTTTGGCAACTTAGCCATAAGCTTGTGATATGTACATATTTGGTAATATTCATGTGATTTTCCAACAAACATTTCTATATTTAATGTAAGTACTTTCCTGACTACTTATTATCTCAAAATATAACAAGCAAATCCTTAGGTGACAGTTTTTACTGCAAACTAATTTTTTAGGGAAAAACACTGACTTTTCTTTTTTTTTTTTCCCGACTTCCCTCAGTCCCAAAAAATAAAGCATCTTCAGATGAGTTATGTAATCTAAACAGTATGTGCCAAAATGTGATTTTTTTTCTCCATGCTCTATATTTTACCATCTTATCTCTTACAACACTTGCAAGATTCTAATCAACAAGTACTATCTTTTTTTAGACAAAGTTGAACTTGAGAGACTACATTTTTGGTGGGATGCACCCACCTGCTGCTGCTGCTGCCAGCTCTCTCCCCTTCCAAAACAGATGCTCAGCCTATATGCGATATAGATGTTGCCAGTGATCTTACACAGTTGCAGCTTATTGCAGCTTTGGCTGAACATCAGTTTTGAGGGGAGAAACAACACTTCATTTGGAAATTTTAATTGTAATACATGAGTTAATTGGTTCTGATTCTACCCAGAGGTACATACACATACATTTTACAGATACTATATGCTACAAACTCTGTATACACTACACTTTATATATACACACTGTAAAAAGAAACACAAGTGTGTATATATACACACACGCATATTTACATAATAAATGCATAATTTACATAATAAATTAATAAATAATTTACATAATAAATTCTTACTTCCTCCAGTTGCTTCTTCAAATCTAGAATTTCTTTGCGATATCTCTTCAGCAAGGCATCATCGTCAAGCACTTCGTTGACTTTTGGAGTGTTCTTCATTCTTTTAGCTGTGTTGGCAAACTGGAAGAGCAACCATATTCTCTCACTTACAATAGTTAAATAAATCAAAAGTGCAGTTATCTCATTTTTCCCCAACAGAGTTAAAAGAGTAGTTGACTGATGAAAAAAACACATTTAACCAAAATTACACCTAACCATTTTTAATTACTATAAAGCTCATCACTAGGTTGTTACTCTCCCTTCTTGTAGAAGCTGCCTAAAATGTTATTAGAGACTTGTAGTTCTGCTTGCAAAAGGAAAATAAGAAAAAAAAAGGATTTATCTACTGCCACTGAGGCAGGAGAGAAAGCTTTGTTTCAGCTGCTTAAAAGGCTTCAAGCTAGCCAACCTAGCATGACAAAGTGAATGGGAAGAAACACAGAGTATGAACTGGATGTACTTCATGTCCAAAGTGAACAGAGGGCATTTAGAAGATTCAAGCAACTGAATGCCCCCACCCACTACATTTTTCCCCCACGCCATCATTATTAATTCTAGTCAGGATAATGCTTAAAAACAGGCAAGAACTTTTACCTGGAGGGTGCTGAGTGTCTCATCAAAAGAAACAGGAGTTATTGTGCAAATGATAACTGTCTTTGCATTTCCTCCTAAAGAGTTCTGCAAAATTCGAGTCAGCTTGCAGTCTCTGTAATTTATGAAACTAGTGGGAAATGAGAAAGAAAAGGAAAAAATGTATTACTGCATGGAAAAGCAAATACATTTTCTAAAGGTGACAGATCATTTGAAAGAGTAATCAATACAAAATATAATCTTAATAAATTAAAGTGCTTTATGTATGATTTATTAATGACTGATCTCAAAACAGGTATGTCAACAGAACAGCTTACCCAGATGGGTCATCACAGAGTTTTTTGATAACTTGACCCAGAATGAACAAGCTCCGGTTTATATTGCAGCCCTCCTTCAGTCGGACACCTATGTATTACACAGTGTTATAGTTGAAAAACAACAACACATTTTCAGTAAGTTTTTTCTGCAGCATTATTCTCAGAGGGACTGTCCCAGAGTTAAATGACAAGTACCACACTGTTACCAGCATTAAATCCTCTAGGACTGTCTAGATTAATCAAATTAGTCATCTATGATAAATTAGCACTAATAATCTTTAATTTGTGGGCAGTCAGGGCCATAGAAATATGAACTGTTTGCAAAGTTCCTATCATATCTAGACATAATCAAATTTTGATAATATTGGCATATACAAAAAGATCTAGTAGAATCTAAGTATAACAAACCAGGTTTTGATACAGCTTCCTGGTTAGTTATTCTTTATTAAGAGAGAATTTTAACTTATGTTATTCTCATAATACTTTTTTTTTTTCCCATTAAAAAAAGTTACAGGCATTTTTGTGCTTCATGCTGTCATTTAAATTAAGCTTGATTGTTAACAGAGCCATTTAGTTTACTCTACAGCTCTAAATTTAACAGTCCCTATAAAATTCTAAGGATTTCTTTACTGCAAACTATAAATCTTCATGCTTTTAGTTCAATATGGCACTTCTGCTGGATCTGCTACTGTAGAAAAGCCATATTAGTACTGAATTATTCATCCTGTATAGTATTTCCAATATTTCCCTGGGCAGATCCTGCCTGCCAAGTAGAATAGATACTATGTATAAATAATATCACATCATTTCCTTTCCACCATGGGCTCTAATTAGATGTTAAATAACAGAAATGATCATCAGAAGAACATCATCTAACACTCACCCTCAGATCCTGTTTGACTTGCTCTTTCACTACCTGCCAGATCTACCAAATTCTGCAAATTAAATGTATCACAGGTTAGTTCTCAGTGCAATTTATTTTAAAGATTGTCCTACTTCTATGAAATTCTTAGCACAGGCTTAAACTAAAATTATTCTTAAGAAAAAACAAACACGCTCTGCTCTTATTATTGGAAATAACCTGAAGCCCCATAAAACATCAGCCACCACTTTCAATGCATTAAGGATATGAAACGAGATCATATGAATTCTATTAATGCTATGAACGAATGGTATTTCAATCTTGCAGTGCAGCTTCCCCTACCCTCAGTAAAAGGCAAAGATCATTTCTCAGTACAGAAGTACTAACTACAAATTCAAGCCTTAAGAAGCTGAATCAGCTGTCTCTTTCCTTGACTGCCATTCTGAGGATAGTAAAAACAGAAATTAGAGGTCAGATGAAAAAACTTCACTCTGAATATGGTTCAAAATTGATTGCAACTTCACAGCATCCCATAAAGACTCCACTGAGCAAGGAGCCATTGCTTTTAGTAGCTGCTGTTTCAGAACTGTAAAGTCCTATACTAACTTCACCAAGCAGTAGTAGAACAAAAAGGCCAAAAAAAGTCTCCTCCCACCCTGTTTATAGAGGTTATTACATAATCACAAGGAACAGCAATACAGGAGATGGAGTGTTGGAAGTGTAGGGTTCACTAGCAATGAATAGATGGGAAAAAAGTGGGCAATAGCTCAGATTCTGCACATTAGAATTGCCTTTGGTGGGAAGATTACCCTCTAGATAACACCCAAGGAATCTCCCTCTATACAGATGATGAGAAACATGACACATATGTATGAAATGTTTGATTGAAATCAACAAGACATGCTAATAATGTCATTATAAAATAACATTCTTCTTACATACAATCTGCAACGGTAAGCTCTCTACTTAAATACCAGTTAATAACATCTTACCAAATGGGACACCATCACTGCTCCATCGCAGTTTGCATTTGCAGGGTCACTCCGTTCTCTGCTTTCAATTATCTAGAAGAAGGAAACAGTAAGTTACTGTCATTTAAAAGAATAAAAAACCCAGCAATCTCATAGTGAAATTCTTACCATTCTGAAGATGGTATGAGAACGGCTGCTACGTTCATTCATTTTTGTTTCTCCATAGTGGCGATTTTCTGTCAAAAAAGCAATATTGAAATATTTCTGTTTATATTCCAAAACTCTGATTTATGATTAAGATTTTGAAGAGACATCCATGATTCTATACAATTTAACACTGCTCTAGAACATCAGCTGGCACTGGCTAAACAACTTACTTTCTCCTTTTCTGATCCACTCCATAACTTGCTCTGGAGAAACAACCACTTCTTCAATCAGGTCTTCAACATATGTATTTCTCTTAAAATAAACAAGCAATGATAACAACAACAAAATAGTAATAAATATTTTACCAAACTCTAAAACACATGAACACACGAAGTTAACATAACTACGACTTACTATTGTACAACTAAAAGTTAACTAGTTTCTGTGAACGCAGATAATAAAAATTTAGACTTACATCAGAACTATCACTTGAAAAGGGGGAAGAAAAAATAATAATGATAAAAAAAGATCTAGAAAGTGTCTTAAAAATAAAACTAGTAAGGGAAATTCCCTCAGAAAAGGTACAGAAAAATATTACCTTAATGTTACAAGGTCATAATCATACAGTTAATAAAACTGAACTCTCCCCAGGCTCCAATAACATTGGTCAATTTAGGTAATCAAAATAAATAAATGAATAAATATCCAGTTTGTTTGCTACAAAGCTTAGCATTGAGAAAGAAAGGATGGCATTGCAATTTATTTTTCCCTATGGTCTATCTCACTAAATAGTTCTATGACTTTACCCAGTGATTACAAGTAGAAGAAAAGAATATCAATTTTGTTGATTACATAGCAATGCTATTAAAGCAATTCTGTGTATGTTTTTGAAGAATTCTATAACACTCTGCCAGGGGATCAATATCATTTCTGTGGTTTCATTAATGGGACAATTCTCAAGTATTCACTATTTTTATTAAATAAAAATATATTTTCTTGGAAAGCTTAAAGATAAAAGTGTACATTTATAAACATGTATTCAGCTAAGCCAGCAACAACAAGTCCAGCTTCACTGTTGTTATTCTATTACATCAACTGTCCTTCTGCTCACTTTGAAGATAATTACACAGTTTGATAAGGAAACATTTTTTTTACTAGATGCCTCTGAAAGCTTTTCCCCCCCCCATCAATACCAAGTAAATACTAGTGCTATTCTACATAACAATCCTTACGTTACATAACATCAACTTACATTAAAATCCTCACGAATTCCTAGAGGCTTTTTTTTCCTTATGTTGCAAAGCAAATCTGTGATGGTTTCATTGTAGATTTCCATGTAAGAAACTCTTAATAAAAATTCTCTATCTGGAATCTAATGATCATTGGAAGAAAAAAATAAAAATAAAATAAATCAGCCTATGGAATGAACAGCTTTTAATGCAGGTATTCTGAACTCAAAGTTATATATTTGGATATCATTTCACAAATTTCTTTTCACTGTCTCCCTTCCACACAAGCATCTACAAATACAGACCAACTTATTTCTATTCAATCTCTTCCAAGCTGCATTAATAATGTATCATCTTCAGCAAGCTAAAAAAATCAAGTATTTACACAGCTCTACAGAAGCGTGGCAAGAGATCTCTCTCACTTGGCTGTCCTTTCCATATTAAATCCACTCCTGTTTATGCTTTCATCTCTCTGTATACCTTGACTTAACTTTCTTTTTTACTGCTGCTGCTTCTTTCTCTACCTCCACAGTAAAGAACACTGGGATGAAGGCTGCACAGTGGATTGCAGCACCATGGAAAGTTTTCTTGGCTTAGAGTCTGTTTTGTAGATCCTAAAATACTCTGCACCCCTTGGAACATTTGAAATATCACAGCTGATATCAATAACCTTCAGCCCTCAAGGCAGAAGTATTCTGTAAATTATATTCTAATTTATACCTTCTCCTTATACCTAATTACATTGCAGGATTTAGGCTCTTGAATTGCTGCATTTGTTGCACAGGATTCTTCCCAGCAAACAAAGGACAACATAATATACATTCATTAATCTGAAAATATGCGGTATAATATATCAGTCCAGCTGGGTTTCACGCATGTCTGTACAGATAACTACAGCAGAGCTGGACAAAAGCCAGATATATCAAAGCCACTGCTTTTTCTCAGACAGACCAACAGAGCTCAATGTTTGAATATGAGGGTTCAGGCCATCTCTAGTGGGCTCAGATTATCGAGAAAACTTAAGCAACAGTTTCATAATATGAAGTCAGTTTCTTGCATGCTGTTTCTCACATTCTCTTATCAGTCTGCTGTTCCATTCCCCGGCACAGAGGGCTTCAGCACTGTATGTTTATATGGCACAGTCTTAGGGAATCTCTTCTAGTATGGTTCCAGCCCATGTTATACCAAAATTCATAGACTTTAGGAACTGTTAGAATTGGCCAATCTGCCTATGATTCTTTTGAACACCTGAAATAAGTAAACTCTTTTTCATATTCCCATACTTCAAACAAATAAAAAGTCTCTCATATTGCTGACTTTTGGAGCAAGTTTTAAAATAGCAGAATAAATAATGAAGTTCCAAATAACCTTGTCTATGCTGGTAATTCAAGTTTCATAAGAACTGTTTTGTTATTGACTTGATTCCAGCTATGTTATTTTTTAATTAATCACATCTCTGCAAGCTTAGCAAAGTAACTGCAACACAGAGCCCAAATACAGTTTGTTTCCTTTGCAAGTTCCTTAATACTAAAACTCATTTCTCTATAATATTCAGATATATCGTTAGCCCTTTCAGTTACTTCAGTTTCATAGAGACACCCACCTCGCAAATAATTTTGAAGACGTGTTGAACTGCCTTAGGAATAATGCCCAGTGAATCGTCTTTTCCCATCATTGTGTACGTCTTCCCTGAGGCAGTTTGTCCATAGGCAAAGATTGTCCCTAGGAAGATGGTTACATTTTGTTGATTATTTAGAAGTTACATTATACAAACAGGAGTTAAGTACAGTTTTAATACTTACCATTGTAACCTTGAATGGCTGATTGTATAATTGGCACAGCTACGGCTTCATATACTTGCTGAGTGTTGTCACAAGAGTGAAAGACGCGATCTTAATTAAAAAAAAGAGAAAGAAAATAAAGCATGTTAGTGCATTGCACTGTGAGTCAAAACCAAGATGTCATCTTACTTGGGAATGCTGACTTCAAATCCAGTGTCACAAATATCACAGCTTTTCATAGGTAACTCAGACATCAAATGTAATTGTTATACTTCTATGACAGACTTTTAAAGAAGAAAAAAATATGAAGCTCAGAACCAAGATCCATCAGGAATTTGGCTTTAAAGGCACCATTCCTGGACCAGCTTACAACAAAGTCCTGTGTGCCTCAGTGGAACACTTTCATATCTGTGAGGCTGGGAGTTGGGGGAGAACTACAGTGCTGCAAAAGCTGAGGTGACTGCTGTTAGCATACTTTCCAGTCAGATTAATGAGGGTCTGTGCAAGCAATGAAGTTAACTGACATAGGCTAGTTTAGCAATAGGGATCAGTACATTATTTAGCAAAAGAAATCAATGTGTACTAGTTCTAAAGCTTTCCATTTCAGCTTTGCTTGGTTGTTTCCCTTAATGATTCTGCTTCATGAGAAGCCCTGGAGACATAATAGACTACTTTTATCTTCCTGCTCACAAGGTGCAAGGACTTTTCCCTCAGATTTCTCATATGTTGTTTTGGGTTATAGTGTACTAAGAGAGTTGCTCATTACGACATACAAGCAGTGGAAATTTACCAAATTGGGGAAAAACAACAAGAGGGCAGCAAAAAGTCACCACGGTGAAGATGATGATGGAAAAATGAGGAGGAAGTAATTGGTCTAAGACCACCATAGGCCCCTACCATGCACACCCAGAAGGACACTAGCATGTATTAATGAGTTCTTGGAAAAGAATACATAGGTATACCAGTGTTACAGAGTGATCTGAGATAGTGTTCCTGATTTGTCAAGTCGCCAGGTACACACCGTGAGGATAAGGGAATGCCGGGTGCCAGTCGCTTTCTCATTCTTACCATAGTTGAAGACTTTTGTACCATTCACTTCCGAAACAGTATTGCCCTCACTCTTCCAGTAAAGCGATGCTTTGTCTTCTAGAGCGCTTTCCCTAAAGAGAAGGACTCCCCGTTAACCACACAATTACACTTCGGCTTTGCCCACTCGCTGTGGCCCCCATTCCCATCACGGCCCGCCAGCCCGGCCCACCCCCGAGGCCGCGCACAGCGCTGACACCAGCCCTCCTCCCTCAGACCCGCTCCCCCCGGACAAGCTCTCACCTGGCGATGAGCGGCCGTACTCGCACGCAGACCGTCACGGCCCCCTCGTCCGCCATCCCCACGGTCGCAGTGCAAGAGGCCGCTCTCGTGGGTACGCGCCGCTCGGACGGAGACCCGCAGCCCCCCGCGCTGCGCCCCGCACACTGAGGAGGCAGCGCCGCAACCGCTGCCCGGATTTGAACTGCTCCCGGGGCCGCTTCCTATTGGCCCGTGCTGCGCAGGCGCATCGGCGGAGCGGCCACTAGGCAACAACTGGGGGGGGAAGGAAGGGAAGGAAGAGAAGGAAGGGAAGGAAGGGAAGGAAGGGAAGGAAGAGAAGGAAGAGAAGGAAGAGGGAGCGAGGGGCGTTGAGGAGCGTTGAGGAGCCAGCAGAGATCAGAAAAGAAAGCACATGCCATTCACGTTCAACAGCAAGTGCCTTACAGTTGCTTTATTAAACGAATAAACTAATGTTTAAACTTTTAAAACATTTTTTTCCCTCTGCATTTTAATCATCATCCCCTTCCTCCTCCTCAGCTTCCTCCTCCTCTTCCTCCTCTTCTTCCATGCCTTCTCGGTCTTTTTCTTCCTGCGCAGCCTTGAAAGCCTGCTCCTCTTCCACCGTGGGGTCTGTGGCCTCCTTGATCTCTGGCCCATCAGGGTACTCGGGCTGCACAGGCGGAGGCAGGGCAGGTGTGAGGTTTCCCAGGCTGTATTTGTGCCCCCAGCCAAAGTAGATATTGCCGAATTTCCTGAGAAAGATAAGTGAAAGATCACACCATCACTCCAGAGCAGAATATCAGTGGGGATAACTCACTCCCAGGGTTCCTTATTGTGCTGTGCACGTAATTGCTGTAGTGCAGGTTCCCTAGAAGAGGTACGGCCTTACAAAAAGCCATATCGGTAATGTGACTGATGGTGAATTCACTGATCCAGCTCTGTTAGAGCAGGTCCAGAGGAAAGCCATGAAAGTGATGAGAGGGCTGGAACACATCTGCAAAGAAGGGCTGAGGGTGCTGAGATGGTTCATCCTGGAGAAGGCTCCAGGGAGACCTTACTGTGGCCTTTCAATACACAAAGGGGGCTTATAAGAAAGATAGATAGGGACTTTTGACAAGGGCATCTAACAATACAATCAGGAATAATAGTTTTTAACTGAGAGGGTAGATTTAGATTTTATATAAATAAGAAATTCTTCACTCTGAGGGCAGTAAGGCTGTCCAGGGGGGCTGTGGCTGCTCTATTGCCTGGAGGTGTTCATAGGCAGGCTGGATGGATGGGGCTTTGGGCACCTGGTCTAGCAGGAGGTGTCCCTGCCCATGGCAGGTTGGTTGGAAATAAGCAATCTTTAGAGGCCCCTTCCAACCCAAATCATTATGTGATTCAACAGCCTTCCACTTAAAAATCTCCCAGTGCTAAAACAATGCATGCTATACTCTGTCACCTCTATTTTGCATTGTGACTTCAACTTCACTTTAGTAACATAGATCCATTTCTGACACCAGCTCCAGTGCCAATTTAAAAGCTCCCACTCTTAGTTAACTGTGCTGTATATAGTGGAAACCAATGAAACTAAGAACCACAGATTTAAGATTTCATTTTTGTAAAAACCACTGCAGTCTCAGGAACACAGGTTTTAAATTGAGGACTGCAGCCAAATCTCAACTGGACAATTTACACCCATTAGCTTTATAGTAGCATTTCCAGTGATTCTTCATTTTTGCTCTTGAACACACACTGTTACTGTTAAACTGTCTTTCCCAGTCTCAGAATTAGTTACAGTTCAGTCGGTAAATTAAAGATAAACCAGATTTGACTTCAACAGATATGCATGAATTCAGTGTGTAGAATTTGTGTTGTAACTATGTCGACTCAGTACTCACGTGCCACATGCAAAAGCATATGCTCCAGGCCATCGGTTCGACCGAAGGATTGCAATAGCATATTGAGGGGTCAGCTTTGCAGAAACTGAAGCTGTCCAAGCAGGGACGTTTTGAATTCCTGGAGACAGTCAAATACACACTCTGTGAATAAATTGGCTTAGGAGCCACTACATTTAAGACTGAGCGACAAGGCTGTCACAGAATTCAAGCAATGATTATATTAAGATGCACATTAGACAGTCTAAGTCTCTAGCAATATAGACACTGTATTCAGACAGGTTGTTTGCAGGGAGAGTTATCAGACAGATGGTGGCAGCCACATTCAGAAAATACCATGCTCCTGAAATGCAGTGGTACTCACTGCTATTTCTTTCATCAATAATTGTTTAATGCTGATGGATAAACTGAATATGTATTTCACCCTGATAAAAAAAAAAGGAGATATAATCTATATTATACTATGCTATAATCTAGTATTCAGGTTTGCATAGTGTTGTGATTTGCTGCAATTAATGTGCTACAGAATATAAATTCTCACTAATATATCTGTATATGGGTACACATTTATTTACATGTGCACACACTATTTTGTCTATAAAGATGATGGAAAGATAGCTGAATATATTTCATATGTAAACTGTCCTGAACTTGGAGTAGCCTGACACATCTGAGGAATTTTTTCCTCTTTATTCTCAGCAAGACTGTTAGCTAGAAAACCCAGAGATTACAGTTCTAATGTCAGTAGTTTTAACATCAGTACTGGTAACCATTTTGTATTTGATTCATTTTGTAAAAGAACAATGGCAAACTACATCATTCCACGAAGCACCAGAGGCCTATCGCTTCAAATGGTTACTGCCTAAATTTCCAGGGACTTGCTATCAAAAACTTTGTACTCTGAAGAATACCTTCATCTTCAGAGACTGGAGTAAGAAGAGGAGGTCCTATTTCTTGCTGTAGCTCTTCTGGCTCCTCCTTCTCCTCCTCCTCCTCCTCTTCAGCTTCTTCTTCTTCCTCTGATTTTTGTAAAGGGTTAAACCAAACACAGCGACCCTATCAATGACAAGGAAGAATCACAAATACATGCAACAATCAGTGAAAGAATGTAAGCCAGCTTAAATAATTGGTTCAGACACACACACACGCAAGAGTAGGGAGATAAGAAAGAATATACACGTTCCACAACTGGGATATCATAGGCAGGATGTTGTCTCTTTACCCATTATTCATTCCTTACCCCTGCTTACTGTTTCAGAATAATCTCATACATCTGTCATGAGCTTTCTGTTATTTTGGTGTATTTGATTCTTTTAACAATCCATGCTGATGGCAGATGCTGGACTTCAGCAAAAAGACAAAAATCCTATTCTTACTGAGATTGTACCTTAAAGCACTCATTTGTTTCAATATTCATTTTGCAAGGGGATAATAACTTGTTGCTGGCCTTATTGATTACAGCCATGCAGATATTATCCATCTCTTCCTTGTCAGGCACAGAGCGTGAAGATGCACAGAAGATGCACAAAACATCCTTTCCCTCTACGCCTGAGCTCAAGTCCAAAAAGGCTCCTGAAACGTGTGCAAATTCATACCCATCTCCATCCTTGTGCAGACCTGTATGCTGTTTTTCAGTTCAACCCTTAAAAACACAGAAGGCACAAGAAATGCCACTATGTGACATGAGCTTTTATACCAAATTGACCTTATGTTAAGAGTGAACAGCAGCTCAAGAAGACAAGAAGCTTGTACTACAGAGAAAAAGGTATGCAAGGTCAGTGTGACCTTTGCAAGCTCATACCTGTTTCAAAATACTCGGTACATGGTGTACCCATGTAGACAGAGACTCCACCATTTCAAGTGCAGGAAGAGGTTCAAAATCAGGGTTTTCTTCAAAGTCTCCTCCTCCCCCTTCCTCATCTTCATCTCCTTCTTCCTCTGCAAACCGGTAATATCCAAGGGGACTGACGTGGGTTCCTGCTGAGATTCGAGCTATCTGTGCACGCAGGTAATTGGCTTCATTTCCAGGGAATGGAGGGAAGCTTACAATAGGAGCATCGAGCCTTCCAGTGAAAAACTTCTTGATTTTCCTGGCACAGACAATCTGTGCTGGTGTCACTGGAGGCAACTTCACCCAGGGATCACCTGGCTCATTACAAACAAAGTAAATGTATTTATTAGTCCCAGTTCCATTTTCTTCTTTTGGAATGACAGGTGGGGGCTTATAGGTGGACTTTGGTGGTTCATTTTTTTCTTTTTCCTCATCTTCATCTTCAACCTCATCCGTTTCTTTATCTCCTTCATCAATAACATCTTCCTCTTCTTTTTCCTCCTCTTCCTCTTCCCCCTCACGGTACTGGACTTCAGCTATAATATAATTCTTCTCCCGGCCCAGAATTCTGCCCCAGAAGCGACAGGTCTGGATTGGCTGAACAGTAACGAGTTTTTTAAGGGCAAGAAATATGAGATATGTTTCGTCTCTGCTCAAGCCAATTCCACCCTGTTCAAAATAGAAGGCGGTTTCCATCATGTTAGGTAGAGGATTCTCTCCCTAGTAAACAAAATCATGAGTTAGAGCTGAAGAATAATAAAAGTATCTATTTGAAAGACTGAACAAGATATCCACTGAAAGTTATACTTCACTCTCTCAAAGTACTTTGCAGGAATTCATTTATTACATCTTTCACTATTGTTTAGAAAAATTAAAAATGCCGCAATAAGGATAAAGAAGAAAACAGATAAACTCCAGCTTTTAGAATTCAAGATCTCAAATCTCAAACTCACTATTAACTATTGCAAAATAAGGAAAGTCAGAATTCTCATAAAGGATCTTCAAAAGACTTCACTGCTTTTGCATGTTTACTATAAGAGGCCAGAAACAAAACTGTGTTTACTTGAGTTTGTGAAAGAGGAATTTGGGAAAAACATAAAATGTATTTTATACATTTAGATACCAGGTCAACACTATTTATCTGAAATTCACACGATTCTATGTAATAACCTGTCATAAAGCTCCCTGAATTATTTAAGAGGGAATTTCTTAAGGCTAGTATGAAATATTGTCCCCTGCTCTTACTGGGATCAGTAATGCTCCGGCTGGCTTGTGGGATGCAGAACTAGGCCAATAATGAGGATTTCATTAAGAATTTACATTCAGTTTATCATCAGTCTTTCATTTCACAGGAGTAGGTGGATAAAGATTCTAAATTATACCCAGCAGGGTAGGGAATTTAGAAGAAGTAGTGCTGACTTCACATGGAATTTGTCTCACTTTTGCTTTATTTATTTATTTATTAAAGGTCAAAGGAAAATAGACAAAAGTATGAAAAATTCAAAATTCCTTTCTGGAACATTACACTTCCCTCCATTTTTTCTTTTACCACTGCATATCATATATCGTTGCTGTAAAATGAGTAATAGGCTATGGAAAAGATGCAAAACCATATACTCAATTGTTAGGATGTGTATTCTGTGTCATGAGAGGCAATACTGTGAGAGAGACCATAACATCCCCCCCTTTTCCTTTCCTGCCATCCATCTCTCCAGTATATTTGGTGGCTATATGTTTTGCTAATGATAACTCACTGTCTCTTCTTCTTGTTCTTCATCTCCTGCATCTGATTTGAGGAACAGGTTTTTGCGCAGTTCTGCAGGTTCAAACGATGGAAGAATCTCAGGTTCATCTCGAAGAGTATCCATTTTTTTCTGAAACTGATCTGCCTTCACATCCTTGCTAATGTTCTCAAATATATCTACTGGATTTGTGGGCCGTTCATCCAGGATTTTTATTAGCACATTAACAAGATGATCGTATCTGTCATATAAGTAGAAACGTAATTAATGTACTATATAAAAGACTTGGAATTTTTTATATTAAAAGTAGAAAATCACTCGGGGCTTAAGAGAAATAAGAATAGTTAGAAGAAAAGAGGACATGGAGGACTGCAGGAAATCAGACCTGAAACTAGCCTGTTTGTAACGTCCAGTCTTCCATTTTTTGTTTATCTCACACTTTACTCAGGAGTTACAGGAGAATTTAAACCTAATTAACTTCCCTTTGTTCTCTATAATTCCCCTTGTGAATTTTGTTTCTGAAAGATGGTGGACACACAAGTATAACGTAGTGATAAGATACTTCATTTGTAATGTATTCTCCCGTTCTATAACCTCTGCTACCCCTTGCCTTCTTAACATATCCCTTTGCCCTCTCATCAACACTTCTTTCATTTCCACTCCCATTTCTTTCCCCTTTCAATTTTGTTCCTTTTTCAGACTTACAAGTTCAGGCCAGATGTTACACTGCTCTGCAGCATATAGGCTTTTGCATTCTGAAACGCCAGCATTCGGTGTTCAGGATCTGGTGTTTGATCATCTGTCTGATCTAGTCCATAGCCTGGTTCATGTGGTAAATAAGGTCCATGCTCACGTTCATAGTCTTGGTAGTGATCACGTCCTTCGTATCCCTGATAGGCATCTCTTGGTTCCTGACCTCCTGCTGGGTATGACTGATACATGCTTACTTCTTCTGCCTGATGAGAGTCTTGTCCTGGTGTGTATATCTGACAGAAGTTTATTTCTGGCACACGTTACTTGTAAGAGGCTTCTGTTCCCTGGGAGCGACAGAAATACTGAATTGGGGTCAGTGAATGATGTGCTTGTACCAGTGCACGAGCCTGGCCAGCAATCCCAGGGCAGGGCTCCTAGTAAGGTGCCTGTGACTGACCGCCACGCCTTCCCAGCCCTCCAGCTGATCAGACCTAGGCCATACCTCCCGGTTCTAACTGCGGAGGCCGGTAAGTCTCTCCTCCGGGTTCAAAGCCCTCAGAAGGCAGCCGCCCAGGCCCCCCGGTGTATCCAGGGGCTCTGCTCGGGCTCCCCGGCAGGCTCGGTCACGGCCAGACTCCTCAGCAGCCGCTCAGCGCCGCTCGCCACCGAGGTGAAGCGGCAGCCGTTGCCAGGGCAGCCGTTGCCGGAAGGGGTGGGCCGGCTGTTCGCCTCCGCTCCCGGCAGGGGGGACGTTTGTCCCCGCCGCCCGGCTCCATGGAGCGGCGGTCCTGAGGGAGAGCTGATGAAACCGCCCAGAGAAAAGCAGATAAAGCAAGAACGAAAGTGTACAACGCATCGTATCCCAATGAGTCCAGAAAGTAAAACAATGTCCTTAAAAATACTAATTGTACCGGGTGTCAACATACAGAGGTTTCGCTGTTGACCTGGTCTTTACAAGGGACGAGCCCATGCTCTTTGCTTTGCAGGTGCACCTGCAGAGCTTGCCCAGCAGCTGCAGAGGGTGCTGCAGCACCACGAATTACTCGTGCGTTACTTGCCATGTCCTGATCCCCTTAATCCTTACCTGCAGGAAAAGCCTGATCTGTTGTTTAGCGTTACAGCTGGAAAGATTATCGTGGTGGAGTGGAAAAAGAGACACACAGAGAAGGAACATATAAGAAGTTGTAGGCTCATGAGGAATAACTCCATGAAGGAGGGATCTCCAGAAAAAGATCCTTCCCCAGTAGCAGTCAGCCCTTAAATGGGGTCTAAGAGAAGTGAAGCCAGGCTCCAGGTCACAGAGCTGAATTGCCTTCATCTGTGCTCCCATAGCTGACTCAGTCTTTTCCTCAGGTGCTCAATCAGTGGTTCAAGCCGTACTCAAACAGCTCCCATATACTTTCTAATTCACTTTTATGATCTGTATAAAATTGGCTGTATATATGTGATGTTCTGTGAAGCACCTGCCCATGAGAGGACTTCATCTTTTCAATCTTCTCTAGCAAAGGAAAGAGAATACTAGGGCTACCTGCACTGTTTCATTAATGTTACTCTTTGCTTTTGTGTTGCTATCAGTTATAAAGTACACTGCAGAATCAAGGCAGAGAGCACCTCACTTCATCCACCTCTGTTTTATCATCCTCTCACTGATGTGGAAAAGCAGCAACTGAATGCATGTACCATTACTGCAGAATCTCACTCTGATGAACACCATTGATAGCACGTGTTAATTAGCTGAAATGTAAATTAAGTACCTATGAATATTCTCAGTTTTCTAAAGATAGACACTAATGGTTTGTATTCCATCTGCTGTGGTCAGGTATCAGTGGTCTCTCCTGTGCTACAAATTGAAGCCATTTTTTTTCAATAAAGTTTTTGTTGTTTTATTTATTATTAATCTGAAATCCTGTTGGTTGCTTTGTTGCACTTCTATGCAGTTTCATCGTTGAGTTATGAAGCTGCTCACACTGGCAAGGGAACTGGAATGAAATTTCCTGCTTCACACAGGAATCCTGTGCTCTGTTAATTTCTAAGCACACTACAGATAAGCAGCACCTGTAACTACTGAGGTGGGTCCTATGTAGTGGGTAAGGCAGGTTTAACTGAGCTCCACTCCATACAAAGGACCCAGTGCTGCTGCTTTCAGTGCAGCTTGTTCCTGTGAGCTGCTGCTGGGGGAGGTGTTGGGCCATCCTGAGCAAGCTGGTAAATTGATTTTCAGGTTGCAAATCATGTTCAAGGCTGAAGTGCCCCTGAAGATGTGTAGATGAAGTCTGGCTTTTTGTTTACCTTGTGTTCATGAATTAAATACCACATTCCATTTCTAGTAGAGATCTGTTCTTTAAAATATTAAACGAGCTACAATTGAGCTACAGACACTCTCCTTCAACTAGAAGTCCTTCTGTACTGCTCCCTGTGACAAGTGGCTCAATGGCCATAGCCTAATGTAGGCCTTCTTACATGAATACCACTTTGTTTTAAAATTGTGGGACTAAGGGAGCTTCTCAATGATGTCTGGTCCGGTCCCTTGTTATGAAGTGCAACAGCAGTAGGAAATCCCACCTAAATTCAGTAAAGTAGGCCTCCTGGTGCATTATTATCGGCATTAACACGACTTTGTTATTAGAAAGGAGGAGGGGGCAGCGGTCGCGGTGGGCGGAGGCAGACGGAAGGCTGCCCGCCGCTCCCAGGCAACCGCTACCAACAGAGGCTGGGCGGACAGCGCTGACAGCTCGGAGCAGCTCGTTGCGCCGAGGCGCTGGTTGCAGCGAGTAGGTGCCGCTCGGTACCCAGAGGACCCGGCGGTACGGGGGTGCTCACCGCTGCAGTGCGGGGTGTGCTTTGGGATGGGCTTGCTTAGTGTAGCACCTTGAGCTTTGCGTAGCGTTGAGGTTCGCGTGGTGGCGGTATCGAGCCTTTCCGCTGGTCCTCCGGCTGATGATCTGCGTCTTATTCTGCTGTGTTTCACTTTGGGAACCACCCTCCTGCACATCCTGCTCTCTGTTTGGGTCCTTACGTTCCTTCTTGACCAGGTGTTTCCCTTCTGTCAGTCTTCAGTGAGGGTGACAATGAAGAAAAAGAACATTCACTGATTTGCACTGAAATCAAGAAGAAATTGGAAACAATAACCAGGTGTTGGGCTGCTGTTAGAGGGTGTATAGTGACAATAATGAAAAGATGATAGTGGTAATTACCTAAAAGGTTACTTACAGGAAAAACTCACCCATATGGAAGCCTTCGGTCTGCTGGGAACCACTAAGGCAATCTCCACCAAGGAGCAATCTCCAAGAGATGCTGCCTTAGTGGTGGTCAGCCCTTAAATGAGGTCTAGAGGAGATGGAGTCAAGCTCCACCCCTTCCAGGAGCACAGCTAAATTACTCTCACCTGTGCTCCCACAGCTGACCCAACACTTGCCTCAGCTGATTAATCAGAGGTTCAGGCTGTGATTACCAATTTCCCATACAGAGGGCTTCCAAAATTTCACTCCTGTATTTTATCCCTGACTTGTCCATGCAGTTTCCTTCTATACCATTCATTGAAAGTGGCTGAAATTCACTGCTGGAGGTAGCCCTAAACTGAGGAAGGAGGCTGCTGGCATCTTTATTGCTAGCTGTTAATGCTACCCAAATCTCTAATCCCAGAACTTGAAGATAACTGTTAGAAAATGTTGTCCCAACCCACATAAATTCAGTGAGTTGCACCAGTTCTACTAAAAATGCCTTTTTTCCTCCCTCCATCCATGATCTGAATTTGTTTTAGAAATAAAGTAAAATGGTGTCCAAATTCCACAGTCCATTTGTCCCTTAAGCACCAAAACTGTCAATCATGTTGTAGATGAGTTTCCTCAGATTATGTTAATGCCAGTATTTTTAATTAAAACGTCTTGAATTTTACCTAAATAAACTTTGTTCATTTCTTTGTTTATAGGGGTCGGCTGTTTACAGAGTTACATTAAAACATATAAATAGAGATACTTCTACCTTTTAGAGCAGTGCACTGACACCCAACCATGCCTGCAGAAGGAAAAACTGATATGGAGAGGATTGGCCTCTTCAGTGAAATGAGCTATGTTAGCATTGGAGATAACTATGTACCACGGTACATGCGTAAGTATATTTAACTTAAATCACCAGGTAAAAATAGGGACTTTTTTAGTATCCACCTTTTTTTTGGAATCATTATTTTCTGTTATTTCTTTTTATCAGAGGCGACTGTTTTTTCATACATGTCCTTTGCTTAGATATGAAGGCTTGGTATGATGGTGCATATATCAAAGAAACAAAAAGCTCAATAAAATAGGTATGCATAATAGATTCATTACAAAATTAATGTATAACTTTCTTTTTAATATAGTTTACCTGTAAGTTGTGAGTATTTTCCTGTGCTTGCGTAAAACAGTAGTGTTATTTATGTCCTTATTTTTGGAAAAACATCCTCCTTTTCTGTTCCTACTGGGGAATCTCACACACGGGAGTGAGACCAGAATAGAAAAAAGAAAAACACCAAAAGAACCCTGAACACTAAATTACAACAATGTAATTCTCAGAAAGAGAAAGCCTGCTGAAAGAACACATAAGTAAATTGTTGTAGTCAGTAAGATGGCAAAGCTGACCCTCAGTAGTTACTTGGAAGTAAAAAATGCAAACGAATTCTCTCAGTACAAGTGTGTTTGCTGTGATGTCCAGTCAGTGGCAAGTGTGTCTGCCAGAGCCCTGACTGAGTCACTAGCTCATTACTTCCACCACAATAAGCTGCTGGGCACTCAAAACCCAGTGGGGGACATTGAAGCTGGTTGACCTGGTCTGTAATTGGAGGGTGAAACAGATGCTCTCCTGGTGCATTACTTGTAGTATATAAATAGGCATCAGCACTAGCTCTGAATTGTAGTCTGGATTAACCATCACTCTCTATTGCCTCTAAAGCAAATGTAGGGATTGGAAAATGAAAACTCTGTGCTGTGAACACCTTCTCATAGTATTGTCTTTTACACAAAATGTCTATTGTATATATAAATCATATAGTATACATGTTTGATATACAAGTGAAATGCTCTGTAGGACATTCTTTGTCCCACCCAGACATTTGGATCCAGAACTTAGTTTTTATAATGCAGTCTAAAAGAGGCACTGAATCCTTTTTTATTTTTTTAAAGGCCCTTTTAATGAAGCTGCAGGCAAGAACAAACAGATGCTATCTGAGGGGAGCAAAACAAAGTCAGGTCTTCAGGATGGTTATTTTGAGCCTGAGTTTAAGAGGATCTTCAGTGGTGAAGCCTACTTAGACCCCGTTCAACTAAGGAGACGTTATAGATTGGCAGAATCAAAGAAAAATCTGGGCAAAGCTTTCATTCCCAGTAATGGAGATAAACTGCCGTAAGTGTTGTGTTTGGCCCGTTTCTCTGTGTATATGTTCGTGAATCAGTCTGTACTAATATTACTTCATCTTGCTGGTGCAAAATTGAAACAACCTCTGTTAAGCCTATTTATAATAAGATTCCTCAGGCCTTCATCTCCAATTCCACTTTGTTTCTTTTGTGTCCGTAACACTGTATACAGAATTCCCATAATTGTAGTTTCATGTACGATGGATCTGGTATGGATTGATTTTTACATCTTGAGATGATACTCATTTGGATTTTCTACATACTAACATTTTAGCACAGTAAATATGGAAAGCCTGAAATATTTATGAAGATCCAACTGATGTATTAATTTGCTCTTTTTAGATGTGGACTAGGCAGTTATTATGGAACCATAGGAGGTCCAATTAAATACTTCAGTGCACAACTGAGAGCCAGAGAAAGATACATTCCTCCTGGAAAGAATTTTTATACTAATCCAGGAAAAAAAGGAACTGGATATGGGTAACTTCACTGCATTACTTCTTGCAGTCTTTTACTAAATGCTTTTTGAGTTTTGAGCATCTAACTATTTCATTCTCTTTTTGCAGTTATCCAAATCTTACCATAGGTGAACAATATGTCCATGAAGCAGATGGTTATGAAGTAGAAAAAATACTTGCAAAGGTAAAAAGAAGATAAAATCTTTATTATGTATTATTCACGATTGTTTATTAGAATTTACATGAATGTTTTGTTCACTATGGTGTTTCCTTCAGCTCAGAAGCACAATATTCATTTATAAGATGGAGGGAGGAAGTCAAATTAATCACTATATTGCAAAATCAAAGATTTGTTTATATTATTTCATTATTTTTTTTAAGACAACCAAAAGTATCCCATACAAATTCAAGCAATCAAGACTTTATTTTTTTTAATGTGGAGCACTTAAGCAACAATTGCAATAATTACCAAACAACATGAATAGCCAGAACAATAATAATTATTCTGTGTTGTTGCCAGAAATGATTATCCAAAAAAAAATAAATACAAAATATAAAAAAATATATCATTTTTTTCATATAAGCTCATAAATCAAGGAAAGCCCCAATCTTTCCTTGCACCAAATTTCTGAATTTAGTTTTCTATTGTATTTTTATTATATGTAGTGAGAAATTACTAAATTGGTCTATGGTAGGAATAAGATTAGAAAACTCAGAGTCAAACCTGTATTATTTTAAAACAAAATCTAGGAAGAATAGTGAACATCTCCCATGGTACAAAGAGCCAGTTCATAGAGGAATTCAACATAGTAAAGTACACAGCATATGGGAAATGAAAGTGTTCTGAACCATGAGTTTGTGCACTGCTGGGATGCATGCTAGCAGAATTTTCAAGTATGAAGGTACACATGTATGCCCATTGTATACAGGCATACAATATAGTTAGACACATCTTAAATGCACAGTGCTTCTCCTGACATTTTCCTACCATACTTCTGTAGCAATTGTTGTGCTTTCTGGTCAGTGTCTCTGTATGTTCCATTATACTTGGTGGCTATTTGAATACCTTGATCAAACAAACAAAGAAGACAGAAGGAACATGTTTTCAAGAATAAATTTAAATCTTTTCAATCTTTTGGTTAGGAGAATGAAATAAAATTGAAAAGCTCAAGATTCTTCCTTTGAATTTATTTGTTTTACAGAAAGCACTAGAGGAACACAGGCGTTTGCTTAAAGGAGGACCTTTCCTGACTAATATATACCCCCTGGAGTATTTTGACATAAATCCCTATTTTAATGACAAACCTTTGCCACCAGTGAAGAGACCACCTCTGGAGAAGAAAATTGCTGTACCTTTCATACCAAGTTCTCCTGCTAAAAAGGTTAGTTTATCTTAAAGCTACTGGAAACAATGGATAAAAAATATGCAGATGTTTTGGGTTAAAACTTTGCTTATAGTACATAAGGTAGAAACCAATGTTTCTTATCGTTAAAAGTAGAAAAGTTATTGTGCAATTTACTTTGTTTGAGCCGGTGCTCCCTGACAAACAGTTTCAAGTAACCTGAAAAGTCTTTAAATTCTGCGTAGTGCTTTTAACATACAGTTAGTTGGCTGGATAGGCCATGAAAAATGCACAAATTAGAGTGAATGTTTTACAATAAGTGACGATAAGAAAGGATTACAGGAGCAAAACAAAATATTGTTTTATTTTGGACTCTGTCAGTCTCTTATAGCATTTTTGAATCTGTATAGATATCTAAAACAAAATGCTTAGTGGTGTCATGGGAACGGAGAGCTGGAAGGAGCAGAAAATGTCAGGTTAGATCTCTGTCTCACTCCTATTTATAGGAGTGAGAAGAGGTTCTTTGCTATGTGTATACCTGGTATGAGATTAAGAAACAGTGGTTCAAATGTTGGTCCAACCAATTTATTGCAAGTCTCAATCATGGAGATGGGGGAGGATGACCGATTTAGGGTGACGGGGAAGAAAATGCAGGCAATAGAAAAGATAGTAAGAGGCAAGAATTGCATAAAGAGGGGATAGTCACAACCAGGATCCAGCAATGGTCCCATTGCAAGATATTCTGAGGCAAAAGCATGGGGAGGATGGGGGGGGAGAGCAGCAGCAGTGTGGCCGGCCTTGGGCAGCAAGCGGGTAGCAGGAATAAGCTGCAGGGTAAGTCCAGGAGCAGGCAGCAGGATTCAGGTAGCACGTCCAGGAGAGTCTGTCAGAGAGTAGGACTTCCATAGTGAGGGATCTGATGGCAAACCATGACACACCTTCTTCAGCATGCAGGTCTCAGGTCGTGAAGAATCTGTTGTCAGAAACTTTTCTTGTTCTTCTTCAGCAACCAGGCATCATGTTGTGAGCAATCTGATGCCAGAAACCTCTCTTGTTCATATTGTGAGGAATCTGATGTTTGAACACCTAACTTCATGGTTGCTGATCCCTCTTTTATCTTCCCTTTTTCCTGCCTACCTTACATGCCTGGGTCCACCCTCTGAGACAGCCCTCTTCCTCAAGATAAGCCCACACAAAAGACTGCTTCCCACCCATTTAGCTGCAGCTTCTTTCTCTCTACTTGCCCCTGGCCTAGTCCATCTGTATCCCTCAAATGATTTCTGAACCCTTGACCAGGACTCACTTGGACTTCTTCATCTGCGTCCTTTAGCAAGCTTTGAGTCAATGGTGTAACAGAATAATCGCTTACAGGCGCCCATTCAGCTAAAGGCTGTAGGAGTTATCTTGGGAGTTAGCAGACACAACTCTGGAGTCAGCTTTAGAGTTTTCTAATTCTTCAGTATTTAGGAAAAAAGGAGGAGGTGGATGGGAATAAATACATGGGGAAGCACTCAGGGAACCTAGGAAATGAAGCTTGGTGTTAATGTCAAGGAACACAGTTCACTTTTTTCAGTTGCTTTATGTTACTTCTTAAAATCTAAATGGACATTTTTGCATTCCATAAAGCATTCCTTTTTAATATATTTTTTTTTCTGAGATTAAATGGTAAGTTTATGCCATTTGCCTTAGGCTAAATCTCAATTTTAGATTGAAACACTCTTAAAATATTGATGCATAAATCTCTCTCTCAGATGACTCCAAATCTGTAGTACAGTAATACCCCTTAATTTGTCACTTTCCCTCATTTTGGTGTTCCACTGTCAGCCACTTAATATGATATTCTGCTATTTTTATGACTATTCTGCCCTTCACCATTCATTTATTTGACCAATACTAACTCATCTGAGGAATAAGATGATATCAGTGAAAATGTAATTGCTCAGAAGAGGACTGCAACAATACTTACGCATGAAGAATTATGCTAGGTGTTCAGCCTCACAGATGAAGCAGCTGAGATCCTTTAGAATGGCAATGTGTTTTGAGAAGTCAGCTGCTGAAAAGCTAGCACATATTCTCACTGATGATGCTGGTGACCCTGTTTCTGGCTTTCAATGCTGTACATGCTGCCATTAGATATATAAATGTAGTACTTCTTCTTTGCTGTACAAATCCTTATTGGAAAATTTGCTTTATTGCTTATTGAATTGCTTACTGTTGCATTTTAAGGAACGCAGCCTCAACAGACTGTGGAGATTAGCTGTTGAAAAGACTGCAAAGAATTAATATGGTTTCTGCATGCTTTCTGCATTGCCATTGTTATAGTTCTGGTGGACTTACTGTTACAGGAAAAGCCTGTGTTGTATTCCTACACCTGCACTGGATATGGAGGTTTACTAGTGAACTGATAGTGACATAGGAATTTGCTTTCTTTTTTTAACCACATCATAAGTCACTTCAGTGAGTTATGGTTTTACTTTTTCTATCATATTTTAAAATCCTTCATTCAAACTTGCATAGAATATTTTAAACCATCTAATTAATCACTAAAATTTTCCTTAAGGTTTCCAATGTAAGTTTAACTAATATCGCTTTGTTTTGTTTTTAATAGAATATAATGCAGTCTGCTATTCAGTATTTGCTTTTGCATGAAAAATATCTTAATAAAATCCAGTTATTCTGTAGATTGGCACTTTAAAAGGTTATTTTTTTTTTTTTTTTTTCAGCCAGGAGGCATGAAAGGAGGCACATTTGATCCTTATCCAAGCCATTCTGCAGAACCTTATGTAGCCAAAAAAAAAACAGTTATCTTACCCAGTACAGAACAAAAGATTTTTCAACCTCCTCCTGGACCAAAAAGCAGACCTGTTACAAGTATAATAACTCAAAATGTCTTAAGGTAAGCCACTTTAACTTCATATTTCATGTGTCTACCAACCTTCCTTAGCATAGCTGCTTACTTTTTAAATTAATAATTGAAGGAATTGTTAACAAAAGAATAAGAAATACATAAGGAAGCTTGCTGTCAAAATTTATTCCTATGCTTCTGTAAATTTGGGTGAAGCTTTTCAAAGTTATTTTAAAATAACTTTCTGTTTGGCCTTATTGTAGTTCAAGCAGGTGACTTGAGTAGGAATTGTTTGAAGTTTCAGAGTGCTCCTACGAGGCCAAACTAGAAGCTACTTATTACTCCACGTTGATTTAATTGATTGAATTGAAAGTAACTCTGAACAAAGAAACTTTGTTTTTGTACATCAGAAAGCCTGCTAACTACCAGCACTGGTGTAAGAAAGTACAGCTTCCCATGTACCTACTGGTGTTTTTAAACTACTGAAGTGGATAAAGAATAGCATCCTGGTCTGGGTAGTCTACATATCACAGTACTGTTTGTAGTATTGTTTCATCAGATGAGTAAAAAAACTGTGTTCCCCAAAGAAATGCTTTTTGGGAAAAAAAATTAATTGCATATGAAGTAAGTTTTAAAATTGAAAAGGAATGGCTGACTGTGAAGTATCACCATGTGCTCACAGAAATGGTTATGATGGACTCATTACAATATCTGTAAAGAGAAAATTCCACAGACAGAAATTCAAACCACTTCAAATTGTCTGCTACCATTTCTCTCCTAACAACTTTAAAGGATGTATTAATTTTTGCTTCATTACTCCTAGGGTTAGTGGAATGAGAACTGTGAACAGCATTTATTAGAAGTATGAATGTTATAGCTCATAGAATTTAGGAAGTATGGTGAGATACTTTTCAAATTGTCAGCTTTCCCACTGATTACAATTTTTATGTACTTTTCAGTAGGAATCCTATCTTCTGGTATTTTGATTCTAATCCTAAATTGGATTAGTGAACGCAAATTCTCGCTCTCACACAGAGTTCTGTATAAATCAATTAGATGCCTCATGAATTAAAGGCATTAAATTACAGAAATGGGCGTAACAGTTTTTCATTTTTACAAAAACTATCCTATTCTGAAGAGTGATATTCTAAAACAAAATCTAATAACTTTCTCATCATTTACATTTCAGATCATTAAATACAAAGAACTACAAGACTGCATGTGCTACATCTTTTTAGGTAAAAATGGTGAAATGAAGGGAATGCTTTTAAGACTTTTAACAACATGGATGATAATCAGCATTCAGAGCAAATAAAAACATGAAAAGTGGAATTCCAGTACATAAGGCAATCCAGTTTGTTTAATTATTGAGAATGCAATATCTGTTGGTTGTTTTTTACTTTGTTTTACACATACACACACACACACATACACACACATATATACATGCATACATACTTGGTTGTAAAGCTACAGTAAGTAATAAAATGTATTCAGTAAGTCCAAGGGTGAATAAATTTTCATCTTATTGCTTCACTTGAGTCTTGAAATGTACTTTCACGGAACATACTTCCTATTGAGTAATTTAGGTTCAAATTCACAAAGCACTGCAGTGGAAAAATGCACATCTTTTGAAGACTACCAGTGTATATATTGGCCAAATAAGTCTGCTCATGGTGAAACTAAGGTACCCAGTTCCCTTTAGTAGTATTACAATGTATAGTTTATTTCAGCAGTACTTTGTGTAAGAACTGTCTTAAAGACTTTCAATTATGACAACATTCTCAAGATGACCACTGTCAGCTGGTTATAAAGGCAGTTGTCTCTATTTACCATCATCTGTTTAACACTCATCCTCCGTTTCCTGAAAACTCTAACTGCTGCTACGTTCTCCCAGAGTAGCTCTGTTACCCTTTGTGCAAATGCAAGCATCTTAACAAATGTAACCTTTCAAAATAGCTTCTTCTAGGATGGAACTACGATCCTAACTTTTATAAGGTATTTTTATTTTTATTTTTTGTTTTTTTTTTTTTTTTTTTTTTTTTTACATCTGGTCCAATAAACTTGTTTATGTAAATACCCCTCAGCATTTATATTTCTATATTATTTATTGAAGATGTGTGCATGTTTGTTCTTTAAAGATCATTACTGCTGTTCTCAAGGTAAGCTTTTTTGTTGTTTTTTTCCCTTATTAATAAATTCTAGCCTAATTCTCACATTTCCTAACATCAAAGAAAATAAAAATAAACAGTTGTTGGCCAGGTCTTCCAGACTTTATTAAGGCATAAAACCTCATGCTTTTAGATCAAGAGGATACAACAGTATTTTAAAATACTTATTTGTACAATAATTTTGATGTTTTCTCTGTCCAAAGACCTGTAATAGAATTCCTTTTTTTTTTTTTTTTTTTCTTTTCTTTTTTTTTTTTTTTTTTTAAACACACTGCTGTATTAGATAATAGTATTGGTGCTGGCTTTAGGTGTCTTTGTGCAGGTTATCGGGACAATATGCCGTGTTGTTCACTTACGAACTCTGCAGATCCAGCCTTCCTAGATAGATTGGACTACACAGTACATCATTCTAACTGCTGTTCTGATGTAGTACAGCTGATTAAGACTGCTCTGAAGTTTTCATTTTCCTTTCCTTGCTTTTCCTTCCACCTCTTCAGTTCTTCCTGTTGTATTTTCTTCCGTATTTTAGTTATCTTTTCATTCCCTAACAAAACGGTGAAATGAGATTAAAATTCACGGCACTTTACTAAAACAAAACAAAAAAAGCAAAACAACAACAAAAAAACCCCAATACAAAACAAAAATAACCCACAACAACCTGGCTTGTTTAAGAATTTTTTAGTGAATGTAGACTAACTTTATGACGTTGTTGCTTCCCTTGATAAGTTTCCATTAGAAACTGTGTGCTCTGAGAAAGCTGATGCCCATTTCTGGGTAAGGCATCAGCATACTGTATAATACAACTAATAAAAGTGTCCCCTGGCTTCTTGTTAGTGCATTTTACTATGATGATGGAGTTTAGAACTTTCTTAAATTTCAAACAGGGAGGACATCAGACATTCTGTTATTTTCACATACTGAATGTTGTGTTGAGGGACATGGTTTAGTGGGAGCTATTAGTAATAGGTGAATGGTTGGACTGGATGATCCTTTAGGTCTTTTCCAACCTTGGTGATTCTGTGATTCTATAGCAACTTCCCTTAAACAATAAATATAGCCAGTCACATTTATAATAAATTCTGAGCACAATTTAATACTTAAAATCTCACACAACTTTCTGTGTCAAATGCAATTAGATGTCTGACCATCCATCTACGCAGCAGCCCAATTATTTCCCATTGTTGTTAATCAGTCTGAGTGTGCAATGCAAAGTTATAGCATATAAGTTTTGCCTATCTCCAGTAAAAACCAAAAAAATCAAAACAGCAAAATATTTTGTACTTTAAAATGTTTTTAAAGAAAAGCCATTAAGAGGTAGACTAAGATCTTTAACGTTCCTTTTAGTTGTTCTAACGCTGTATCTGTACTGGCACAAAAATACACTCTACATTTAGAGTGCAGTATTAAAACCAGACAAATAACTTTCTTTGTTACAATCTGTCTTCATGAATTATTGAAGAAATAGGATGAAACAGATTACTTTTATGTAGTAACAGTCTCTGAAAGTATTGTGCCTTTTACTGACTAAGGACCAGCAGCTGTATTAGGACGAAAGAGAAGATAAATAATTACCTCTAAGTCTGTTCTGGAAACACCAATAACTACTTGCATGGCTTTACTTTAACAGATTCATTTATTGAGTAGTGCACTGACTAATTAGCAGAGGTTAATTCTTGTGCTTTTTATAACTCTGTGTTTTCAGAACACATTTACACTGAAGCTGTTGAAACACGTGTTTCAATTAATAAGCTTTCTAAGACAGAGAAATAAAAGTAGCTTGTATTAACTAAACATAGATCAGAATTAGAAGTCATCTAGAGCATTCTTAAAAGTGGGTTAAATTTTATTTAGGACTTCTTGTAAAATAATAATGTGAAATGTGGCATGTACTAAACTGCTAAGATTCCCTTCTGAGTCTGAAATCTCCTGTCAGCTGTAACAGTTTCACTGCATTTCTATATACTACTTATGTTGTGAAAGGATTTGTTTTTGTTAATCTGTAAAACACAGTGAGGTATCGATAAGAGCAGATACTTTGAGTACATTACAAAAAATACTGCAAAGACTGTCAATGATTTAACAAACAAAACAAAAGATAGTAAGCTACTCTGAATTGAAATTCATACCTTGTGAAAGGCAATCCAAAGGAATTTCTTTACAAGTTCTAGTGGAATGTTCAGAATAACAGTTATTTTGCATGGTGCCAGAACTGGAATCGGGATTCTTCTGTGCCCATGCTAAAGCTGTAGCTTGGCCTCGGAGATAAACATAATCCTTATGCAAACGGTGGAATTCAAGCTGTGCTACATCTCTCTCATGTTCAATAGTCCGCAGTTGATTTTCTAATAGTAAGCATTCTTTAGACAGTTTTCTAATGTCATTTTCACATTTGGAAGCATATTCTCTATATTCATTCAGTTTGTTCTTAAGTAGCTGATTTTCCTCTGTGATGTCTGCTATTACTGTTGATAACCTCTTGCATTCTGTGTTTGCAGTGGTCAAGTTATATTTTAAAAGATCAATATCTGCTTTTGCATTTCTGGGTTCAGTCATGAGTTTCTTTTCCATATACAATTTATTTGACTGGACTTTCTCAATGTCCTTCAGCAGCATCTGTTTAGTATTATAGCATTCCTGCAGAGTCATTTCAAGGTTAAGTTTTTTCTCTGCAAGTGTTTGCATTAATTGAGGATGAGTCTCCAGTTCAGATTTTGTTGCAATTCTTTTTTCTTTCATTTGTTCTATTATACTCTGCTTTCCTTCAAGCTCTTGCTTTAGGGAGCTCTTTTCTTCTGTAAGCTGGCCAAGTTTTTTATTTGTTTCTTGTGAATTGGAGCATTTGTGTTTAAAGGACTCCAGCATTGCATTCAACCTCCCTTTTTCACAAATACCAGCAGTCATCTTTCCTTCTAATTTCTTGTTCCTAATTTGAAAATCATGTAGTGCCTGTATTGTGTCCTTGTTTCCATTGTGGTGTTGATTCTTTTTCTCATCAAGGTTTATTTTCTGGTTCTGGAGTTCTTTACATTTTCTTAACAGGCTCTTTACTTCTTTAATACATTCCTCATTGCCTTCTGGTGATTTAACTAACTGAATATGCGTTCTCCTCTGTTCTTTAGCGAAGTCCTTCATTTTCACATCATATTCTGATATTTTTTCTTTCAAAGACTGTACAGTCTCAGCAAGAGGTTTTACGTTGTTCATGAAAGGTAGATTTTCAGTCTGAAGATAGCGTACTCTTTTTTGCCAACACTCAGAATTTTTCAGAGTCTTATGCAATGCTTCAGTTTCTCCATCATATTCAGGGGCTGCTTGGTTTTCACTGAACTTCTGATCTCCTAACCTCAGCAGCATCTGGTTAAAAACAGACAGTTGTTCTTTTTCTAGTTGCTGTTTGTGATCAAGCATTAGTAGCTTATCTTTCACTGTTTTGGAAAATGAATTTACATGGTATCTGTTACTGCTTTTAAATTCTTCAAGTACATTTTTGCTTTCAGATTCTGCTTTTTCATTGTGTGCTGTTGTAGGAGGGGCCCATACACTGCCATACTCAGAATCTCTATAAAATTCTTTATCAAAATGTAAGCAATTTTCATTAAGTGGAACCTATGCAATATGTGATTCATCCAAAGAGGTCACAATTTCTGCAATGTCTCTTCGGTTACTTAATTTTTCTTAGTATAAAAAGGCAGTTTTTCTGTATTTTGGGCTAACAAATCTGAATTAGTACTGGTTGACTTCCAAAACACTTGTTTCAGCAACTGGGTAGGATAATGATCATCTATTTTACAAATTTCTTTCCTGTATTCAGGTAAATGCATAGGAAGTTTAGATTTACTAAAAATTACCTTCTCCTGGGCAGCATCCAACCTTTCTCTCTGTGAATCAGCGCCGGATACCAAATGTCCACATGCAAACTCATTGTTTACTTTAATTATCCTTTTGTTTCCAATTAGATGTTCTGAATTTTCAACCTTTTCAGTTTTCAGTGAAATCCTATGTGAAATTTGCATATCACTGACCACATTTGTACCACCGCAGTGTACTTCCACATTGTCTTCAGAACAGGATTGTTGGTCATGGTGAACTTCTCTTTTAGAAGGTGACAATTCAGGATATTCCATAAGCTACCTCACAAAATTAAAAACAAATGTAAAAAAAACCAAAACAACCACACTGTAAGAATTATGAAATGCTGCAGTAATGGAAGTACAAATCTGAGCTGTTAAAAAAGCCACTTCTCAATCAAGACTTGGACAAATTTTGTCTCTGCCAATGCCATTTAGCCATTAAAATGTTAACAATGTTAACCAGCCTCATTTAATTCAGTATTGGGGTTTGAAGCAAGCACAACATATTGAGTGTCTTAAATTGATTATATTTCAAGCAAAGGAGAGATGACCTCAGGAGATTATAGTCTGTCTTTGGTTTTTAGCCAGCACGAATAAGGGCAAACTGGATTTACACTAAATAGATGCAGAAAAAGTAGGTTTTATTCCCTTTCTTAATTTCTGTCACCTCCCTGGCTAGTGAGACAGGACACTGTCTCACTATATGCTTTGTATTGCATTCCATATCCAGTGAAAATAATCCAAATGAATTTGGGGAAGAGATCAAATTACTATTTTGTCTGTGCAAACATAAATGGAAATGGTATACATATTGATGGCTTTTCAGGAAGACACTTGTTATTTTTTGTACCCAGAATACCCATTGGGTTATTAAAAAATAAAAATTAAAATTAAAAAATTAAAAAAAAAAAAAAAGGATCAAAAAAGAAAATGATTAAAGCCAAAATCCATCTAAAATCCAACATAGCTACAAATTGTTAACATACCAGAGATGCATTATTTGCTGTAAAAGTGATGTGTGCAGTCATCATAATCTTGGCCGAACTATTTACTGGGGTTTTCATTTCAAGGATGTTTTTATTTAGTATGTTACTGATTTCAGACTGTACCTGAAAAAGATTATTTATAGAAAACTTACATGTATTTCACTTTCCATAATACACTGTTAATCTGGATGTTATGTCCTGCAATGGACAGACTGAATGGAAATGCAGTGTAGGAACAAGGAACTGTGTATAACCAGCAAAGCATCACACTAAACGTCCTTTCTGCATCAGATCTTTAGCTTTTACATAATGAATCAGGGAAAATGATGGCAGAAAATGCTCCTCAAAGGGTGGCCTATCATTTTGTGAGAAATGGCAGTTTGCAGCACTGCAGCAGGTTCTGATGACAGACGACCAACATCATGTGGAATTGAAACTACTTTGAAAACAACAATTTCCTTGAGGTTATAGTAGTGCAAATTAGATCTAGTATTTCAACTGTTTTAATGTATATTTAACATACATAATAACCTAAAAGACTTATGTAAAAAATGCAGGGGTTGGCATTTCCACTTAAGAGTATTTGTGTTGTTTTTTACCATATTAGCTTTCTCCAGAGTCTGTTTCTGAAATGCCTGAAATGATTCCAGCTGTTGTTGAAGAATCTAAAATGTAGAAACAAAATATCAGAAAACTGATATTTATTTTTTTTAATGAAACAAGATATTTTTGGTTTAACTTATGTTTACTTACTAACATCATTTTCATCCAGATTCTCTTACCACTCAATAGTCATTTAGAAACTTATTTGCAGTACTAGAAGGATTTCAGTATTGTTCTTCATGGATAATTGCTCAGGACACTGAAGGCTCTGTCACATCTGGTGTTACTTTTGTCCATAGCTTTTACCATGAGGCCAAAAATGCTTATGTTTGAATTGTACTCCAATGCTCCAATTCCAAAGGTCATCCTTTTGGTTTAAATTGTGGTGTGCTGGTTGGACAACATAAGAAAGTTGGACTGTCTCTGGGAACTAGTAAAGGGAAACCCTAGTATATTCCGCATTAGAGCTTAGCTAAGATTAGTGCTGTTAATGATTTGAAAGTGCTTTACAATAAATACCCAGGCTACGGCTGGCAATACCGTATCAGGACAGCTCAAGTTTTAAATATATTGAAACAGTCATTCACTTATATTCATGAACATCTCAACCAGATTCACACATAAAGGAGACCAGCTATATATTAAATAACCCAGCGAGCATGAGGAATTAACACTTCTACACAGCAGCTCCTGTGAATGTGAAGTAAGGCCCCTTAGCTCAGTAGTTCTTACTGCTCTGGCTTTCAGCCTGGGATCAGCCAGTCTGCCTGCAGTGGTCTGGCCATGTAAACATGTGCATGCACGTGCTTAACTAGATGTGCCATGCAGAACTCCTGCAGGCTGAGTCTGTCTTTATGCCCCACCACCCTACTCCTGTCTGCAGACGGAATCACTCAGCTTACTTCCAGCGCTCTTTGCAGGTGAATCAGATCTTCTGCTTCTATTGTGTGATTACCTGCCAACACAAATGACATTTCTACAGTTAGTGCCTGAAGTTGTCAGGCAGAGCTGTTTCATGTCCAATTGGACATCAACAGGAGGAAATGGAGAAAGCTCAAGCATTGTGGAGGCTGAGGAAGGATCTAACTTGGTGATCTGAGCCCCGGGACAGGTCAGGATAATACAGTCAAGTGTCTGGAGAGCTCCAGCTGAAAAGTTCCCCTTTGAAAGTGTCGAAGCGCCCGTGTAAGAGCACGTACCCCCAGGGGGCTGCATCCCTGCCCCATGGGACGGCCGGCCCGCCCCGCTCCGCGGCCAGCCCTGCATGGCAGCGCTCGGTGGTGGCCGCGCAGGTTTCCCTCTCGGGGGAGGCTACGCCGGCCCGCACCATCCACCGCAAGAGGAGGAGGGCTGGGGCTGCTGCCGGTCCCCTCGAGGCGCTGAGGCGGTGCGGGTGTGTGGCTGTACGTCACCGCGAGTGTGACGACACTGCTCCCAGCTGTTCGGTCCCACCGCGGTAACCAGGCTGCAGTCGGGCTCCTCTGTGCGGGAGCAGCAGCAGCTACATCTCCCCAGCCGCGGTCGGCCACTGTCGCAGGTGAGCCCTTTCCTCAGGTGCTTGGCCTCCTTGCCCAGTGTACTGGTATAGAAAATGTTCACCGTGCATCACCTGTACTCATCTGAGCAGTCGAGGAAGGACAAGGTGCACGAAGCATGCAAGGTTGGACACAAGTTGTTAGGCATGGTTGCTCATAAAGCACCTGTAAGGCCGTGTATGCAGGGAAACCTTGGTTTGTGAAAGCACCTGCAGGCAGATGTAGTTGATATTCGTTCAGAAAAAAGTACCACCTGAGGTAATTTTGTTTCTTAAACGTTTCATTGGAACTTTGGCTGTCAGTCCTTAAGCATGGCATGGCTGTACTATTCAGGGATTTCAGGCTCTCTAAATAATTTTGATATATTTGTGCAGAAGTAAAAAATTGATGAACCTGTTCTATGCTTGTTGAAGCTCAGCTAAAAGAGTTTAATGGCTGGAATTTGTCCAGCAGTATTGCATAATATCAGGTTATTCTGTTTAGAAATAAACAACACTGCATAGTTCATTTAATAGAAACAAATATCTGGATATTGAACCATGAAAACTCCTTGCTGTATTCAGCAAGAACAGTGAAAAATAACAGAATGAACACTGTTCTTTTTGGTTTTCCTACACAGCATACAAGAAGATTTTTCAGTGCAGAAAGAGGTTTAAGGAAATTAAACACTGTGAAATCACTAAAACCAGACGTGGGCCATTAAGGAAGAAATGGTTTAGCTTAAGTTTGTCTGTTCTGTGTTTGCTCTCAGTGGAGAGGTGAGAAGCTGTCCATCCTTCTGTCATGAGGTCTATAGTATTATAGAAACCTGTTTTTTAAGATAAACATTCCCCTACGCTGCAAGCTCTAACCACCCCCAAAAGATCTTCATAAGAAACATGGAGGAGAAAGAAAGCAAAAAACAGAGCAAAATGGGAACAGCAGGTACCAATGCAGTGAATCAGGAACACAGAATAAGTGAATGAAATTCAGGAAGCACTGAAAAATAAAAGGAGAAAAGGATCAGTCAGGATGCTGAGAAATGAGATTTGCTTAACAGCATGCAGTTACTGGGGTAAATGCAAGCCAATTAATTATGAGGCTGCTTTACTGAATTTGAGGAGTGATGGGATCTTTGAGGAATAAAAACCCCACAGACTTTCAAAAAATAACTTGTATGCAACATTTAAAGTACAAATAAGTGTATGAAATAGTTGAGTTACCTTGAAAGAACTAAGAGAATTCATAATTCAGCATAAAATTTTAATGGTGATTAGAGAGTTTAAAAAAACAAAAACAAAGTTCTGGTAGAAGAAGCCTCGAGTTGGCTTTAAAGAGGATATTTTGGGATTTTCCAGGCTTCAGAAGTGCATTACAATTTGGGGAAAGAAAACAGAAAAAAATCAACTGAAATATATGCAGGGGTAAAGCTAAGTAAAAATTATAAGGGGGAAATGATGCAATTCAAACAGTCACGTTGTAGAGAAGAGCTAGGAATGCAGTTACTGGAAGTAGATAAATAAATGCAGTACCCTGTCAGTATGTGCAAAAGCAAAAACACTCCAATGAAACAGAACCCCAAAACTTCAGAAAGCCAGCAGAAAAGAACAACACAAGCCTATGAGGAAACGCAGCACTTCATGCAGTATTTCAAATGTAGCTTCATAATGCCAGTGTTTTTCTGAAGCTTAAAACACAGAGACTCCTCCAAGACCTTGTCAGACCCAGACTTCTGTAGATCTCCAATGCAGGAGCAGGGAAGAAATATCTCAGCTGAGCTTTAGTTGAGTTGTCCCAGTCTTCGTATGCACATGTTGCAGAGTGCTACAGAAGATGTTTCTGGCATTGGATTCTGAATTAGGCTTAGTGGTTGCCTTTACATGTGTGGTATGCTTGTGTAGCTCATTAGTTTATCCCCCACTGCTTGCCCTAAGAGCTGGGGGGCTGCTGACCCTTTTAATCTGGGAGTTGCTATAGCAGGTGAATGTGATACCTGATGTCACATGGAAGGGTTTGATTTAAAAAATGTGTTGTATGAAAAAAGTGTATTGCATTGTGATTGTCTGACATTGATTACTCCCTCCTTAAGGAAAGCTTTTGTGGGAAGTCAGTAACATTCACCTACTGTTTTCATGAAACAAACAAAAAACAGAAAGAGACTTAGAAACAGACTGCTGTCCTCCTAACTTGCAGTATCATATACCAGACTGTCTTAAGACTGTATGACTCAGGTCTTTACAGGCCCAGGAATCTTAGGAAAATCTAGTTTAAACGTGAACAGCTGGTTTCATTTGTCTATCCCCCTAAGTATAGCAGAAATGTTAAATCAGATACATGGGCAGCTGTTACCTCTTGATTATTGTGAGACTGCGAGTAGATAGCTTGCATGAACCTTTGAACAGGTGCAACCTGATTGTGTTTATTAAAGCATTATAGCAGTAGCAAAGTATGTGAAGCATTAAGATCTGATGAGGTGATCATAGAGATAGAATGTATTAAATACTTAGAGATATCAGTTTGGCTCTCTAACTTGGCCTTTGAACTAGGTGAATAGGAGAACATCCTCATTTTGTCTTACCGTATTATGTTTTGTATTGTGGTGATAATGTGAATTAGAGCCCTTTCAGCATTTAGGATAAAGACTGTTTTGGAAAATTGAATTGCTATGAAAATTGTTCTGGCAAACAGCATTGAGATCCCATGCAGCACTGCTGTATGAGTGCCTCAGACGTTTTGCGTTTTTTCTTTACATGCCACAGAAGAATTAAGATTGATTTCACTGCTCGTTATCTGTCCAGATGCTAAAACACATTTTACTCAATCCTTACTTTTATTTAGAGGTGGGTAATAGCTGATACTATTTTACAGCAATAGTCTTCATAAGCTACATTTGTGTTCAGGTGTGACTTTAAATAACAACTTTCTTGTCATGGGGTTATTAAGACTCCACTCTGCAGAAGGGAACTTATCTCACTAGCTTTTGTGGATCTGAAATGAAAGGCAGCACCTGTATCTCAGTAATCATTTCTGAAATGTTATTCTTTTATCGACTGTGAATGATGAGAGCAGCTCTTCATTCAGAAAGGGCAGTTACTAATAGGCAGTGAATAGGAAGTAAATGGGAAAGACAATTAACAGAGCTCTGTGGTACATGTATGCTTGGAGAAGAATCTCATAAATCGTAATGAGAATGGAAGAGGCTGGATAAATTATGAGTCAGAGAAGAAATATGTGAATGTTCTTAGAATTATAATCCTGCCTTGGGATCAAAAAAAGCTTGTGATTGTGTTGTCATTAATTAGTGTACACTCCCATAGAAGTGTGAACAACTAGTCTTGTGAGCAGCGCAGGATCCTCACTCGGTCTCACATTTTTTACAATTCATTTGAATTTAGGGAAGGGAGAAATTTTTATGACCTACCCAGCAGCTGGACCAGTTAATAAAAGGTTTTGTTTCCGTCTTGATGTATAACTAATTTTTACACATTTTACCTGCATATTTTTATTTTATACTGAATCATTGCTTGTGCATTTTTTTCTCTCGCTTTTTAATTCTTACAGGTTTATCATGTTACTTATCCTTCACAGTATCTTTTCCATACTGTATGTGGCTGGTCTGCTTAGTGTGGATTTTTAGCTGTGGGGTAGCTATTGTTATTCTCTGCACAGTGCCTGTGGTAGCTGGATCATCATTGTATCTGAGTGTCCTTGCATTATGCGCTTCTCTTGTAAATAATAAAAGGAAAGAATCTCACTGTAAAAGAATCATACATCATCTCATACATTCTTCTTAGATAGAGTTTTGAATTGGCTCACTCAAAGAGGTGTAAGATGTAGAGCATTGAACAGCAGTGCTTTCATTAAAAGTGAGTATATTTCTGAAGCTGGAGGTATTGCAGTGAAAATGAAATGGAGTGAATTTTCAAGAATGAAACATCAGAAAGTCATGTAGTTCTGCTGCTGGAATTTATTTATTAATTTCAAAAAGAAACTGTATAACTTCCTTGGATGAGGAAAGGAAGGAAAAGGAAGGAGGGAAGGGGGGAGAAAAAAGAAACACAAAGGGGCAAATCTGCAGAATGTGGTCGCATTTAGAAAGTTTGCTGGATATACACTGATAAATGTGCTTTGTTTCCCATTGTTTTATTTACGAGGTAAATAATTTTATCCTTGCGAAAAAGCCCCACGATAACAGTTTAATTCAAAGGCCTATATTTTACATTCAAATCAGGTCTATATCTAATGGTACAGTCATTTCCTACTGCATTGTTATGGAAATTTGAACCAAAATTCCTGATCAAATCATCTTAAGTGAAATTCTTGAGCAAACAGGTCAAAATTATACACAATGAATCTACCTTTAGGTTTTAACAGTATCAGTTATTTGGTTTCTGTGAAGAAACTTTTTACCAAAGAAAGTTGCAATAAATGCTTCAGGCTATGTCTACAGTAGCAGGCAGCATGGTGCAGTACAAACAAATCAGTTGGTTCTGAGGATGTGGCATCCACTAAATGTGTATTTCAGGGGGAACATATTTAACTCTAATTTGATTCTGCTGAATGACTCCCCATCAGAGGATGGTGTGTGTTAGCAGTGCTGCCAGAGATTGTCTTCTAGTTGAATTTGATTGTAAATTTGAATTTGATTTTATGAACTTTGAAACTGTTGTGTGATGTGAAGCAAGATGTAGTAAGTGGAATGATGAGGCATTTCAAAAGCACATTTCTGATCTGAAAAAAAATTGTTAATATATTTTTGAAGTGTTGGAATGCAGTTGGAAACCTAAGAAGGCTGTTGAGTTAGTGGAAACAGAGTTTATTTCAACTGCTTTAAAATGGTTTTAAAGCTTCAGGTTGTTGGTAGCACTTTGACATTATGTAAGAGAATGAAAGCATTTGCTTTGGAACAATTGATACAGAAGCACTCTGTAAACTAACCTTGTGTATGTTTAGGTGCAATGTTTGTCTTGCTCACTTGAAAAGTTAAAGTTTCATGTGCTTTCAGCTCATCCTAGAATAGCCCTGTTTATGCAGTAGTAACATAGCTGAGGAAAGCTTTTCACACCTGTTGATCGACATCTGAAGAGTCCAGATAACAAGCATATGAAGTCACACTTACTGTCTTTCTCTCCATCTAAAAATAAATGCCACGGCTCTCCCTAACTTGCAATATATATATATAAGTCTGGACATAGCTGAGCAGCATAGTAGTGTTACACTGTCTTGATTTAGTGGGTATGCCATTCTTAAGCTGGCAGATAAAGTGGATCGTTCTTTAGCTGAACACTTTGTATGTAAGGGATTTGTGCCAATAAGCCCTGACACCCGCCAGAGGTAAAGAATGTGGCCTTGAGCATGCTACAGAGAGAACTGCTGCATCTTTCTCTCATATTTAAATTTCTAATATCTTCAGCCTGAGGAGAAGGTAGGATGTGATTTCCAGTTCTTCTCTATCAGGATCAAAGATTTTTGAATCGGAATGAATTCAACGTTGATGTTTCTTTCATATTACAGTGGTGTAAAGGTTTTCACATAGGTTGGTACTTGCAATTAGATAGGCTTTCAAGTTCTATTAAAATCATCTCTGACTTCAAACCTCTCAAAATAGCACCATGTCATGATGCAATGCCACTGAACTTAACTCAGGGATCTGTCATCAGGTCAGTGTTCTCTGGCTTTCTTTTCACCTAATAGTTCTTGTGGCTACATTTCCAGGAATTTCATCATGTTTTCTATTGATATGTTTGGCTTGTTAAAGAGAGGGTAGTTTCAAGCATTCAGTTTTGAAAGCACATCATTGTATTCACTTTCAGAAAGCTGAGTTTTCCTGGATTGTTTGTCCAAATGTCTAATATAAAACTTGTTTTGTTCTGGGCAGCTGTTTGATAAAATCCAAAACATACTTTTCTGTGTGGCTGAAAATGCCTAACTTCTATTACTGTTAAGTCACTTGGCGTTCATACATTCTTGTTTTTCATACCAGTTGAAAAGAAATACGGAATCCTGATCATATATAGTACATTTATTTTTACCTTCAATTGCTCCACAAATAAATGAACATAAGCAATTATTTAAAAACACCAATGACACATTGAAGGTCTGTAAAAATAGACACGTGCGCTGCTCTCGCTTTCGAAATGATTTTCAGGTCTACTTTATAGTCTTTATCAGTGGAAAAATATAAATACTACATATAGCCTTCATGATACATAAGGAACAGAATTATGTTTTGTGCCAGAAAATAATCCACTAGCTAAACTTTAAAGGGATGTGTCTCTATATGGTTTTGATACAGAGATTTAAATTCTGAATACAGTGACACATTTAAAAAAGATTTTAATTCTGAAATAATACTAAAACAGCTTTTAAAGTCTTTGAATATGCAAACATTGCATTGCAGGCTTTGGGACTCATCTGAGGTTTTAAAGTAACTGTAGTAACTATATGCATCTTCTTATTTTGATTCCTTATTCTTCTTTTTAAGCTTTTTATATTTTAGAGTGAGGAAAGTAAGATTCTTTGTCACTGAGCTGTTCATTTCTGCTATGACTTTAAGTATTGTGTTAAGGATTTCTGGAAGGTGCTGAGGTGAAGTTTGTCACGTGCGTGTGTGTATGCAGCTGGCATAGTGACCTGAAAGCAATGGAGCCCTTAAGAAACATTCAGAAATGGATTTAAAAACTGTGTTCTTGTGAGTTCACCAGGCTTTTAATAAAAGATCTTGCTTTTGCATATATTAATTATCAGTCATTTTTAAAGTTGTCCAAGTTTTAATTACCAGCAATTAAGATACTACGGTGATATTTTCCCCATTGATCCTATTAAGGAAATTGAATAATCTAGACTAAGAACAAATAAACAAAGTACCTAAAAAACATTTTCTGTAGAAAGACTTTTAAATTTACTTTAATTCTTAATTTGCAGTGAGTTCCTAATAGAAGAAATTCTTTTTCCCAAAAGCCAATGTATTGGTGTGCCTGTCTCAGAATAATTTTCTGCTAAGTGATGTGAGAGTTGAACGCTGATTTCATTGCAAATCATTAAACAGCAAAGAATTATTTTGCTTCTTACTAATGATCAGTATGATACTAGCCATTTTATTGTATGAAATGGCATTTGTTTCTTAACACAGAAAATTAAGAAAATATAACCACAAATTGAAAGCAAAGTAAGCAGAATCTATTTTTGGCACACATTAGTGATACCTGAATAATAGATGGTTGAAACAGGCACAAACATCCTATTGTTTTGTACTATCCATGTAAAATAGCTTCTTTTCTAACAGCTGGTCAAGTTTGTTCCTTTGGTAGGGCCCAGCCTGTAGCACAATGAGGCTTTTAATTGGTCTGCTATTTGTACAGATATCAGATACTTAACATGTGTTACAAATAATGTCTTAATTACAGCACTTGGGCGCATACACTTCAGTAATTGTGTAATACCCCTGATATTTCAATTGCTTTTTTTTTGTTTGTTTTGTTTCTTTTAAATTCCTTTACAGCTGTCTTACTTCATACTTAGTACATTACTGCTGATTAATAGGGACTTCCACCTCACTTGGAAAACCACAAGAGAAGGTTTAAAAGCTGCTACTTTGAATTCAGATAGAAGTCCTGACAGTTGTACTGCAGTTCTAAGCTGTTAATGGCTTCTTGTGTGCATGCATGTATTTGTGTGCTAATGTAAGACTAGCATTTTGGGTAAACAGTAACTGCTTCATATCCCTCTGGTGGCCTCATGCGAGCTCGTGCATGAGCTTCACAGTATAGCTGGCCCTCCACAAAGAAGTAGCCTTTCTGTTTCAGGTTGAGATTGCAGTCAGAACACACAAAACATTCTGGGTGTCTGTATTTATCACGTGCCTTCACCACTGTCCCTCTGTGAAAACAAGAAAAGACAATTAATGCATATGAATTTAGAGTGCAAAGAAACTGAAGTATAACACAAAGTAAGTTTGGGTATTTCTCTTAATGTCTTTAAGTTGCTTCTCTGGTGGTTTTGCCAATTAGAGAATTTAAAGTTGTAAGTTGAGTTTGAATGAGTACAATATAAAATACATTAGAGGTGATGACATAAGCTTTCTAATTGTTCACTGGAAAACCGGAGTTTGAACATTTTATTTTGGTCAGGAGAATGTTTTACACTACTGAACAGCCTGTAGTTTTTGTGGACTTAAACTGGGGACTTGCACTTAAGCTAGAGATTTCTAAAACTGAGAAGAAGCAACTTACAGTATTCCACTCCCACATTTGTCACACTGTGGTACTTTCTGGGCTCCGGGCAGGCCAGTAGGTATCTTTGTTACAGGTGCTTTCACACTTCTTGTACCTACTGGACGTCCATCTAGGATCCAAAATATTTCTGTTAAGTACAGGCTGGTACAAAAAAGTCTGCTACAGTTAAATCTTTTTCTGCAAGTATGCGCTCCTGTATGTGTTTACAAGCTTTCATTTATGCAAACTAATAACTTTCTTGATATAAATTTTGTGGGCTTGATCCCATGTCTTTAGAATTGGGAACAATATTGTGTACTGTAGCCAAAAAGCAGATACAGCTGATTAAAAATATATTGCTGTCTATCTGATAGACACAGAAATTCTCTGATTGCAGGTCCTGGGTATTAAACAGGAGAGGAAGGAGGATTTGGCTTTAACATAGAGCCTTAACAAAGTTAAAACCTCTCTGAAAGCTTCTTATTTATACAATTAACAATATAATGAGTTCAAAAAGATTGGTAATATGATATAAATATAAATAAAATAAAAACAATATAAAAATTTAAGATAAATATACTATAAATATAAAATTACAGAGGATGCCAAATAAAATCCCACAATAATAAGTGTACAGAAAAAAATAGATGCGTTCATTCCTTCTCTGGTAAATATTTAGATATAAAAGGAAAAGTTATGAATATTTATAAATATTCACCCTTTAGCTTAAATTTGGTTATATCTTATTCTTTATGTTTACTGTATTAGAAACTTGTAGCCTTTAATAATGTTTATTATTATTTTCAAAACCTCTTTATTTGAAGGAAAATATGACTGTAAATGGTATTGTCTTCTTTAGTTTTCATTTAGAATGGAGAGGGATTGAGGGAGACTTCTCTTAGAAACTGGCTTAAAATTCTCCTTTTGGATATGGAAGAGATTATTTTCTTTCATGGTGTCCCAAAAGTCTTTTCACATACAAGTTATCATTCAATTAAAAACTTTTTTGTACATTAGCAGTCTTAAACTAACATCACAGTTTTATTAACACAAGGCATTGCTAGCCATAAAAGCAAGGGGAGGAATGTTACTAAGCTTGTATACTATTTGTCAGACTTGGGCTGTCAGAAATTTTTGTTCTGATCTCTCTTATTCTCTGATTCCCCTTTCCCACAAATATTAAAAAAATAAAAATGTTGAACAGGTAGAATATGTTATTATTAACCACCTTCCTCGGAGACTAAATTCTGGAGCACCTTAAAGGAGCCAGACTGGCGGGGTTGGCTGGGCTCCTCCTGGTTGGAGTGCAGCATCCTGTACACGTCGGACTGAGGCACTGCCGTGGGAGCTGGGTCACTGCATCACAGGGAGGAAGAGCAGAGAATGCAGTTAAGTGACATAACTTCAAATGAATAGCTCTGCCAGGCATAGAACGTGATTCAGGAAACAGCCAAAGAGACATGTGAGTTTCTCCAGCCGCTGGAAAACTGTTTGTTCCAGTAGCACTGCTTTATATAGGCTTCTTTGGAGCCTAGTGAAAAAGATATCCATGGAATTCTTACAAAAATAAGTCTACAAACTCATGACGCTGTTTCCATAATTACTGCTCTGGCTCTAAGGGCATTTGGAAATAGGCCAGTACTTGTGTTTAACTTCAAAGCAGTTGCATTCTTATGATCAACTGCTGTATTACCAGATGCTCTCTGGTCCAGTATCCAGAAATTCCATTTTCACAGCAGCTGGCTTCAGGAATGCTGATAAAATCACAGGCCATATCTTTGCATAGGGCCAGCCAAAACCTAAGCAAACACTTTGAGAGAGTGCCATGAAGTCAAAGTATTCATACTTTTCTAAGTTGGCTCATTCACAGTAATGATTATGTGTCAAAGCAAATTGTTACTTGATTTATGAAGGTGTCAGAAAGAGACTGAAGTAGGTACTGCATTTGCAGATAAACACAAGTGAATGGAAAATCCACATTTAAAATTAAATTAGAGTGGAACCATGACTTTTATAACTGCAATTTCGTGACAAAAATCTAAGGTAAGTTCTTGTCCAGATAAGTTTCATGGTTGAATTTCTTATGACCTGCAAACAAAAGATTTTACAAAAAATGTTTGTGATATTATAAATCATGCTGAATTTTAAAAATTGTTCAAGCTAACTAAAATTTTCAGTGCCTGAGAGAAAGGGCAGATGACTACACACACTGGGGAGATTAGGCTGAATGCGTGACATCCATACATTTCAAATTGCTATTGGAATCAATTACGTAAAAATGACTTATGAAGTTTGTTATCTCACTGACACTTGTGTAAATGTCCAGTTTAAATTTCCTATTACAACTGGCCTTCTACTGCCTTTTGCACGTTAGATAAGTTGCCACTGGGAAAAAGAGCAACTAATTCCATAGAGAATTAGGCTGTTTTTGACTTCGATGGTTTTGTTTCCTTCCCAGAATAATATCTGGACTGTCACATAGCACAGAAAGTGGAATAGCAGGTGGGCAGATACATCATAACTATTGATTATGTTAATTCTTTGTATCTTCTGTGATCAACCACATTGCTCAGTGCAATAACGTTGGTGTAGAAACTACCATTCTGTTCTTTCATCATAAGCTCTTAATCTATAAAGTAAGCTCACTTCTAAAGGTTTTCACTATTCAAAATTAGATGCTCAATCTCTCTTCTTCACTAAAATATTCCTAAAATCCAAACAAGTGATAATAAAATTACATACAAAAGGCAAAAAACAGGGATGAATCTATGAGACAACATTCCTAAATTCATACAGAGTACAAATGAATCCCACAACAGAAAAGACATTTCAAACTTGTGTAGAAAGTCAGTTCTCAAACTGAGAACACTACAGATATTTCTGAAATCTGATTACTTGGGGCTTAATCTATTATTACAGAATAAAGAAAAAGCTATTTGGCTTTTTTCTTTTTCTTTATTCTTTTTGTTGATGTTGTTGTTGAGGATAAACATTAATGCAATAGAATAACATCACTCAGATGAAGTACAGTTTTGTGATCATCCAATTAGCATGATCATAAATATTTCTTTATAAATTTGATTTTTATGGTTAGTTACAACCCAGTTCTTCAAGAGCTGAAGAAGGCTTATTGGTGCCAGTGATTACTGCTTATTTAAGATATTAGTAATTAGCTTTAGTTTACGCCATACATATTATAAATTATTATTATTAAGTACTTGGTATAACAGAAAAGTAAGTAATATTATGCAAATATAAAGATAAACCAAAATGAAAGATGAACTGTACCTTGTAATGATGAGTAGTTTTAAAACTTTTTATTATTCATCACTGCTGTCCAAATTGATGAGGTTCCTACCTGACTTTTAGTTACTGTAGCAGGTAAAATTCACAAATCATGTTTTGATCTTTATAGAGATCCATTCTTAGGTTTAGAAAATCAATTCTGGTACATTCTAAATTCATATATTCATAAATATCAAGCGTACGGCTCTAATTACCTCATTACGGGTGTTTCCCCCAGAGCTGTAGAAACTTGGCCTTGCAGTGTTTCCATGATATTGTCATCTGAGTACAGCTGCATGGGTGTGTTAAACTGAGCATGTACAATCTTGACACCAGGAAGCTCCATTTCCAGTGGAACGTTAGGGGCCATCTTAGACACTGCTTTCAGCTCAGTGGGACAGATGGAGCTAACCGTGCTAATTGAAGAGGGGGTACTACGTCCACTGCCACAGTCAATCCCCGAAGGAGTGCTGCATCCACTGTGTTAATTACAGATTACAGCCAGAGTGCAGAAAGGTGTGAAGTGTGCATCGGATTATAGAAAATAAAGACAAAAGTACAGGAATACGGTGATGTTAGCAAGCGTATGTGTGTAACAAATACAGGAAAGTAGAAGTAGAGAAAGTAAAGAAAAGCAAAAGTATGTGTACTCATTGAAAAGCATTTTCCTGTAAAAGTGCCATTTACAAAGCATTCCTTAAAATTCTGGCGTTTTCTTTAGATGGTATAAAAGAAAATAATATTTCAGAACATAACATTAATTTGCATTTTGAATGCTAGATTTTGTGTGAGGACAAGTTAAGCCTCCATAAAACTTCTTATAGGTTTCTTAATTCTTAAGATCTCAAAAGAGTAGCATACAAAGATTATGTGAGTTGTACATGCCAGTGACTGAATGAACACCTGCTGTACTGGAATTCTAAATGCACCATTCCAGCCCTGCACTTCAAAATCCATCCTAGTCCAGGGCTGAAGAAATTACTGTAAAGTAGTGTAGATTTCCATAAGTTCTGTGAGATATGACTTTGACTTTTAAAGTTATTTCTTTTTTCTGTGAAATATTTGTCGAAAGTTTCATAGAACAAAAATGCTTTAACAGCCAGTCATACTTTTGCTCTTCTAAATGGCAGTGTTTCCAATAAAATACAAAATGGTCCTTCACAAGAATAGAGAACTCATTTTATGGCTTTTGAAACAGATTTTGCATATAATTTATATAAAATAAAGAAGATGTACAGTTTTGGAGAAATATCCATGCTGCTCTGTATTACTGAAGTTACTGCACACAATTATCTCTGAAAAAGGCCTGGTAAAATAATGGCAACATTAAGCTCAATGTCTTTTTCAGCGTCGCTAATGTGAAGACTTCAGTATTTTCTTCAGAGCAACTTCCTTAATTCCAGTGGTATATTTCTTCCTGTTGTGTAATTGATTACCATTTATATGATATTCAGAACCAAGAGATGATAAATACTTAACCTTTTCCCTCAGTATTAGGGTTGTAATTAGTTCTTTCCAAGCTGAATGATTTTGTCTAAACCTATAAAATAACGTTATATTATACAGTTTGACCACACAGTGGTCAAACTCTGCCCAGGAGATGATTCTCTTGTATAGAGAATAAGCCAAATTCTCCCCTTGATTTAATGCAGAATTTGTGTAGGACCACTTTCTTAAAAATTTAAAGGGAAATGCATTTTCTACAATTAAAGACACATCAACAGAAAGCTAATTTCAGAAATGACAGGCAAGTCTTGAACCAAAAGCACAAATTCTGTATCATCACCCAGCAAGAGTCATCTGAAAATATTAATTCATATGGCTAATGATAAATGCACAGTCTTAAAAAAAAAAAAAAAAGAAGAAGAAAACAACACCCTTACATTCTGCAGTATCTTTGTCAGTGCTGATACTGTTAGTAAATGGAAAACAAATAGGAAAAGGGAAGAAAGGGCATAAATCTTGCTATTAGCAGCTGAAGTGGTGTTAAAGCAGAATGAAGTATAGATAGAAGGCAAACATATATAACATAAAATTTCCAGTTAGTTTTGTGCAAAGTTGTGGCTAATGTTGAATGTTAGTTCAATCCCACAGCCCAGAATCAGCTCTTCTTGTCATCAAAGTGCTGTTTACCTTCAGCTGTCTGTTCTAAAGGGATATTTATGGTCCAGCAGGAGGTGGGGTTATTTTGTTTATTTGTTTTGCTGTGTTTAACAAAGAATACATTTTCAACTTGTCATAGTTTTATGATTTTTGGTCACTGGTATTCCACATCATAACGTCATGTAGTGCACTGGGAGTTAAAGTGTTAATGACCCAGTTCCAGGTACCTGCCCAGAGAAGAACTACATTCTCCAGGGGACTTTGTGGTCAGAGAGAAGATATATTTCCTGGCTCCTAACCATTGACATAGCTAAAGTAATGAAAAGTAGTAGAAAACCTGTGTGACAGTCATGGTTTTGTAGAATTAAGATTATCCATGAAAGAGTGTGGTTTTTAAATATGGACTTCTGCAATGCTAGAACACCATACAGACCTTACCCAACTGAAGCTCTGAAAATTCTTACATTTCTGGTAGGTTGGCGTTCTTATCTGACAAGCTGGAAAACTGCTTGGAATTCAGCATTATCTCTGAAAGTATTGGGTAATTGAGAGTGGACTCCCAGTGCACTCATTTGAACTTCTGTAAATCTGATTACATACCTGCAAATGGTACCTCACAGTCCCAAAGGCAATTCTAGATACATACAAATGCTGCCTGTAGTTAGAGGCTATGTATTTCCTAAAGACTGTTATCATTTATCCTGTATTGTCATTAGGCTCTGAGTAGAGATGGGCATATTTTCTCCATTGTGCATTCTTGTTCACAGAAGGATGGGGATCTATTTGTCTGTTAGTTTCCTCTTTGTTACTCAGATAGTGAAAAAAAATACACCTTAGAAAACTGATAGTCCATATGAAAATGCCCTCTGTATGCAGGAATCAACTATTCTGCTTTTTCAGTCTAGTCTGTCAGACTTGAAGTAGTATAACGTAGCATACAGGCATTTTTTGACCCTCAGAATGAAATACAGAACACTAAATCCACTGATAAAATCTGTTACTGCTTGAAATCATAAAAGTATATTGCATTGCTTGAGCGCTTTAGAGCTTCTTTGAGTCTTCTCAGCCAAAGAATTTGCATTGTTTCCCTCTCCCTTCTGCGTTTAATACTGCAAATAAGAGTAAATTAGACATTCTACCTCCAGTTATGATTGAGAAATATTACACTGAAACAATGTTAATAAAATAGTGCTATATTTTACATATATACAAGTCTGTAACATTAGGTAGTTATTTTAGCTCTGCATTAGTCATTAGGATATCCTCTGAACAGCTATCTGCTGATATTTTAACTTAACATTGCTGCACAGCCTAAACTTTTTAACTTGAAGAAGTATCTATCTTTTATTTAGCAAGTGAAGAAATCTCTCTGTATGTTTGTAAGTGTACAGTACTTGGTGCCACGCTATAAACTGGATCAGGTTTGTGGTTGCAGTTACTTCAGAATCATATGTGTATAACTGAGAGTAGGTCCTGGACCTGCTTGCTTTTGGAAATTTTGAATTTTGAGCCTGATATCTGCAGGTCAAGCACTTCAGGTTATTAAGCTTCTGCCACACTATATACTACCATAAGTTAATTTCAAATGCCTCCATATGCTATATTAATGCAAACTGTGAGTATCCATTAAAAAATAACACCATGCATTCAAACTCATCACAGCACTCAGAGTTTATAACCTGCTTCGGCCTGGGAGTATGAAAGGTTTGGGCCGAATATTGTGCTTGTGTTCAAAGTAGTTCATATCCTGTAAAGAAAAAACGGTTAAAATAGCTTCCTTTGGCCTATGAATGTTTACTTCTAGTTGAAAGGTAGATGATAACCTTTTAAAATCATAACTGTGAAGTAACCTTATTTATTTTGTACACTTCTGGCACTTGAAAGCTGCAAAGTAAAGGCGTTAGAAAAGGATGATAGTAGTGTTGCAGATCAGTAGAAGGGGAGAACTGTAGCTACCTGCAGTGTACAGAGTTGAATGTAGAACTTTCTGTGTTGGAAAAAAATTGCTTCATTTATCATTCATTTTTTTTGGATAACCAATAAACTCCTGAGTATCAGAAAAAAACAGCAAGAGCTGGACTTTTAAACTGAAAACAGAACAGATAGTGATATAACACAAAAGTCTGTGTATCATAAATAAATACCAATACTCACTTTTGCGATGCGTTAGGAATGAGACTCCTCAGCTGTCCATGGAGCGCGTCTTGTATATTGCCAGATGAGTACAGCCCAATTGGAGAATTATAGGAGGAGCTCACTACCTGTCTTTTGTCATCAATATTTGCTGCTGCAACAAAAGGCTGGGCCCTTCTGTTGTGAGCTGTACCAATAGGCTTGAATTCCTGTACATGATAGGCAGACAAAATACACAGAGCTACAATGCACACCAAAGCTAGTAATGAGTAAAACTGACATCAGTATTGTTAATCTCTGCATTTTTTACTTTTGCAACTTGGTTATTTTTTAATTGATGCAGGCACACTATATTATTCCATGAATTTTCTGTTTTCCTCTTAAGCCATACACATTCAGAGATTATTTTTTCTGCCTCAGAGCAACTAGAAGGCATTCTTCATTTGTGAGTAGCGTGAAAGTTTAAGAAGAAATGAGTGAGATGACCTATTTTATTCTCTAGATTTTACACTGTTTGAGTTCATCTTGTAGAAACATCCAGTGGATGAAGTGTGTTCGATATATCATCCTTTCTTGCTGTCATGCAGTGCTTTTTGGAAACAGCACTAGATGAGCAGTTGATCCATGTAGAATAAAAAGGTCTCATTTGTAGCAGAAGTTTCTACAGTTTGAATGAATTTCTTCTATTGAGACTGGAAGTTTCAATGGTAAGACAGTACAGACTGTTGGTACTTCTGTGGGTTAGTTCTACCAATTTGCTGTTTTGACTTTGGATGTAGGATGTATTTTGCCTTGTGTTTGGTTTTCCTAAGGTTTAGGCCACTTGACTGCAAATCTACAGAGGATAAAATCTGAAGTGAGCACAGAACTTTTGTACATGCTGAGTCCTTTCTTATTCCTGAAAGCTGAATTTTCTCCTTGAAAGCGTGGTTGAAGTAATACTACAATACTACAGGTGATTTATGTGATCACCTTGGTAACACACAGTGTCGTATGACCTATAAAGTGTTTGTTCTGATATTCCCATATCAATTTTATTCAAGATTGTAGGAACTCAAGTCATAGTTACTGGAGCTTTTGGTTTAATGATTATGTACAATTTATGCTGTAACCTGTATAATATAATAATAATATAATTTGAATACTTAAATCCCTGGGGTAATTCAAGGTAGTAAGAGCAGATGAGGTGAGTATGGATGCATTTTTTACATCTGTAGGTTTTTATTTTTGAGATTATGAAAACCTGAATGTGAACTGGCTCTGTCATTTTTATTTAAAACAACGGTTGCAGGTTTATATTTAGGAACAGATGGAAAGAAAAGTCATGGTTATATAGAATGTGCAGCCAGGAAATGCAAACAGTAAAAGCACTTGTATTAAATGGGAGTGTTTAGCAGCATTACGTTGTAAGAGACTACTGAAAGAAGCAATCAGATAGATGTACACAAAGGTTTTGCTTGCAGTCTTTCTTTCTGTCAGAACTGCATTGCAATTGAGAAAATGCATTAGTAAATGGAAGTAAGCTACTACTGTTTAGGTACATGTCTACTTTATGAAATATATTAATATCAAAATATTTAAAATTGATTTAAATCCATGTATGATACAAAGCAAACAAAAACAACAAGGAACATTGTCATTTCACCCCAATTAATTCTTGTTGACAAATGACCAGCACAAAAGACATGGTATCATGGTAGCATATTTACAATATAACAGTTGTGAAAAAAGTACTTGAAGTTAATTAGACGTAAATTCCTTTTTACTTTAAAATCATCTCTTCATATAAAATATCAATGACAGAACATACAGCAGCAAAAATAGTCCAGCTCTTGTGTTTATTGGATCTTACTGAGTCTGTAAAAAATCCTCTTTTAGTTCAAAAGCAAAATGAGAACTGGAGGTTGTTGAAATTCCTAATCAGGAATGTGTGATGACCGTGGTCTTTCATTTTTTAATTCTTTTTTTTACTGGACTGATGTCCTTTCTGCATGACTAACTACATTTGCATTTTGGTACAGGTAACAGGAACAGAATTAACACAGCCCCAGAAGTCTGTAGAAAATGCACGCTGCATGGATTGTATGATGGCATTCTTTGGCAATAATTGCCATGAGTACATAAAGACATAAAGGTTTACATGTTGGAGATACCCTGTGACTAAAATCTCTGAATGTTGTTGCAGAAGATGGGCTAGGTCCTCTAAATAATGTAAGTGCATTGTTTCAGTACTTGACTAGAAGTGGTAATTGACTATAAATTCTGTAGAGTAGTTCTGTTTTGTTTAGATTTTTAGACTTATCAATGTATATAGTATATTTATATCTCCAAGGGAATGAATAATGTCTTTCATGGCCAGAGGTCTAGTAACAGGGAGCAAAATGTTCAAAAGCAATGATAGAAGCAATAAGAAAACAAACAAACAAAAACAGTTCAAGAAATTGTGATGATGGAAGCAATTTTATGTGAGGTTAGAAGAGTTGTAAATGACTAAAAAAAATGTACAGGTCATTGTGTGGTTTTACATTAACAATACAGTAGAAAGGTATATATGAGGTTTTTTGTTTTTGTTTTTTAAATTGATAATAAGATTTACTTTCTCATTTACTTTATTGTCTTCTCCTAATTACTTTTATACTGAATGTGAAGAATTTGAACTAATAGTACTTCAAATAGTTAATTATTTCCTATTATTCATTGTGCTATAGGTTGCCCCAGATTAACAAAATGAAGTGGTTAGTTCTGACATGGGAATGCGGAGCTTTCAAGAGTGACTCCTGGTCAGCAATTACTGCTGGAAGTTGTTTGCTGGGATTGTTGTCTTTGTATCCTCTTCCCAGTAGAAAAACTAGTGGGAATTCTTGTCGTGCTTTCACAATTGCCTCTGTCAGTTTCCAAATGTCTGGGACTGCTCAGCCTAATGCAAAAGCTTTCCACTGTGTGAAAGTTTCTTGTTCCATTGGTGCAACTAGGCATGGTGTTAATTGTTTATCACTTTTCACACAACCATCTCCAAGCACCTATAGAACACTTTCTATCTGTTGAAATTAATCATTTTTTGGCCTTGAGTTGATAGGTTGAACTATTTAAAGTATGTTTTTCTTTTATCTATAAGTATCTTTTATTGGCTTTCAAATTAAGAAGATTGTTTAAGTCTTCAATTATTCTTATGTAGTTAGCTGTGAAAGGATTTTAAATTATTGACTTCCTCCCTTGTGAAACTTCCTTAGTGTACTTTAAATCACATAACTGGCAAATGTGAAAAGTTCTATCTATCTATATAATATCTATAGCCTTTCAAGTATTTTTAATTGTTATGCAGTTGGTGGAAATGCTTTTTATACAACTAAGTGATTTTCCATTTTTGTAGACCAACCAGTATGTGCAATACCTTTGGATAAATGAGATTTACATTTGAAGTAGTACTATACTGCTTTTGGATTTTGTTTCACTTGCCCGGGCTTCAATGCTTCTATTCATTGTTAGACAGCAGCACATACTACCATGATTTACACAGAACAGATTGTAGCTGTGCTGTAAATGGTCATCTGAGCAAATTTTCATTCTACTCTGTTTGCACAGTTGTTATACACACTGCAGGGTCTCGTGCTGTGACCAACTAAGTCATAAAATTAAGTTTAAATTTCAGCACTTACAGAAAAAAAATGCTATATTTTTTCACACAGGTAAATCAAATTGATAAATGTTCTTCAGTGGAAGAGTTTAACTAAAATGCAAATCATCTTGAGGATGGTTTAGCATATTTACTAACATTGCTGCTTTTCTGATACCTAATATTTATTGAAATTAATTAGAACTGATTTTCTGATAAAGAAAAGTAGACATACCTCTGTCTTACCACTTATATGGTACATTTAGAAAGGTTGGCTATTTAAATCTGGGACAGATATTTTTTTCTGGCTGTCCAATGGAGCCTGATTTTTCAATAGCCTGCCAAATTGCACTTAGAGAAATCTTACTATTTATTTTTAACTAACAGTTCCTCTTAGGGATGCAGCATACATATAATGGGATTACGGTCCTGTAATACATACCTGCCTAATTTTACTGATTGTAGTGACTTTGTTCTACTGCTATATATTCTGTGTATATCCTAGCTATTCCACAGAAATATGCATTTAAAATAGCTATTTGGATCTTCATTATACTATCTCTTACTGCTAAAGAAGGTGGATTGTTTCTGCTGAAGTTTGCTGTATCGTCTAATACAAAGGCTTTAGAGCAGAACAGAGAGAGAACTGGAACACCAGAATTCATGTTTCAGAGTGCAAGTGTGAGAACAGAATGGGTGGAAGCATTCACTGCATAGAATGTGTTCAAATTGAATCTGCTCTTATTTTATTTTTTTTCCCCCTGGGATAGCAAAAAATAAACACTTTGACATACTTGCTTTGATCCTGGCCTGCAATCAGAATGCTCTTTTCCCTTTCTCTCTTGAGATTACAGCAAATGTTTATGTATGTTAAAGGAGAAATGGCAAAGGAAGTAAAGCACTAGTTTTAGACATGGCTAGACAATTAACAGATAACAACAAGGAAACTTCTGTTCAAAGCTTTGCAAAGGGGCTGGTTATGAGCCTGGGGAGAGAGGAGGATTTAAATTGAGTGGATTTACTTTGCTTGTGTACAAGAAACAGGACTGGGCTGTTCAGAAGTGGTGGGTGATTTGCTTATTGATCAGTGCATGGGTGTTAACAGTTTTGTAACTTTAAGTTCTGTGGTAAAAGTGTATGGAAATAGAGAGATCCAACATTAATGAATTTCCCTGTTGTGTTACCTGGTACATCAAAAAGACTTCTGAGATGTGATGGGTGCATTGCACTGGTGTTTGACATCTATTCCTGACTTCATTAGAAATTCTCTAAAGGAGTTAAAGCAGCTTAAACAGTATCAGAATAAAAGGTATTTTTATCCATAGTAGCACTATGGTGATAGGTACAGTTTTAAAGAAAAACAGGAATTTGTTGTAACTTGTTAAAATTTTGTTTCATTTGTAGCTGAAAACCTTAAACATCCATCAGATAAGATGATGCTCATGTATCTAAAAACTGTGATGATTCATATTTGCTTAAATTGGTAGATAATGGAGTGGTATTCAAAGAATTTTAATGATCAGAAGGGAGATCATCTGAAGTGTAAACAGATGAATGAAAATGCTTAGGTAAATTTAAGGAATTCATACCTGTGGTTCAGCTTCCAAGTTTATCTTGAAGGGATTTGCTTTGCCATCTTCTGAAACTTGTGGGGACCATAATTTAGTTTGTGCCCTACAAAGAGAATAAGGCAGAAATTAAAGAACTTGAAATCCTGTATAGTTATATATCTCCGTGGCATAGTAGTAGTTTGGTTGTGTACTTTGAAAGTTTAGTTTGTTTTACGCTTTGTTGCTCTTTTAACATGAAAGTGCTTTAGCAGTATTTGTGTACTGTATGTGAACTGTTTTTAAAAGTATATATATAAATATATATTCAATTACTTATATTATGAAGAATTGGAGATAATTTGTTAACAGTTAATGGAATGCAAAGGAAAACCAGTCCCTTTCTAGAGGGACTTACTATTCTAGTTAAGCTTTTTACAGCTTTGTTTTTTAAATGTTTGATAACTTTTTGGATATCTTTAATATATTGCACAAATAGATGCATATATTAGGAATTTTCTTAAACCTTGGTGTCAGTTTATTTTTTCATGACCACAATATCTGTGGAAGTGCTGCTTTTCAATGGAGGAAGGGTGCAATTTAGGTACACGAGGTGTATATCCACTTGTAAATAGATGTTGCACAGATAATTCTTTCAGTTGCTTCAGTGGAGATAGGAAAAGTAAGTATCATTTACAATTCTGACTTCACAGGCACAGGAAAATTTGGCAGCTGATTTTAGAATACTACAATACTAACATTAAACATTAATATATAGTGTAGACAATAATGCTGATTGCTATATAAATCAAAATGTTTAGTATTTTTAAATTTGCAGAAACTTCACACAGAAAATTACACTTACCATATTTTTAAATAATTCTTAAGAGAGTTGTTAAATAGTATGTAGCAGCCTGTAACAGACTCATAGACTGCAATTAAGTGTAGGAATTTTTGATCTAAAGTCTAGGCTGTAGTAACTAGACGATCCTTCTTCCAAGAAAAATATTCCTTTATTTGGAAAGAAATATTGTGGTCAGCTGGAATAAAGTGCTGTGTCTTCCCAAGGGTGTCAGGTTGGTCAGAGTTGTCTGATTCCTGGAGACAGCTGGGAAAGTGATTTTGATTAAAGGCTGAACAAATGCATTTAGGGGATGTGAAGATGTTTGTTGTTCCTTATGGTAGCTTTAGTGGAGAGAAATTACTGCAAGAAATTTCTGGGCTTGTGCTTTTCAGGTAAGAGAGCTTTCTGGTTTTATTGGTTACTTTTTGTTAAATTCTACTGTGATGTTCCTTTCCTTAACTAGAAAGACAGGCTAGAAGCTTTCCCTGTGTTTGAGAGCAGGAGGTGGTGATAAGTGCTTGGAGCTGAGAGTGGTAGAACAGTGACGTATCTGACCAAGTGACAGCTAGCTAAAGGCTCTACTTGGCCCTTTCCAGCTTTTTGTTTCCCAAGAATGTTAAGAACTATTTATTTCCCTGTGGCAAATATATAAGGCCTGTGAAGTCAGCAGAGATACTGAGGGATAGGGTTTGTAGCTCGGTGATTCTTCAGGAGAGTTCCCTGATGGAAGTTAATCCTGTTCCTGAGGATGTCTTCTGGGACTACTGTGGATGTGGAGTTGGTGAGGTAGGCTTGCATGTGTGCAATTGGAAAGGTTTTGTGAAATTCTCAAAACTGTTTTACTTAGTTAACCTACGTAATGGTTGCAGTGCATTAGTTGGTTGATTGTACAGTATGTTTTCTCATAAGTAAGCAGACATGTTCACATACCTCTCTATTCTCAAGGAAAGCTGATGTGCAGCTGCTTTGATTCTTTCCTGCGCATCATTGTGTGTCATGTTCTCTGTGCTTAGGCCATTGATAGCCACAATAACATCACCAGGGCACAAGTTGGCAGTAGAAGCCTTGCTTCCAGGTGTAATCTGAAAAACAAATTCTGAATGAAGTTGTATTCATACCTAAAAACTGATAGAATGATTTTTCACTATGCTTCATCATAACTTCAAAGTAGATGAAAATTGTTTTCACACTTTCTGAATTAAATAGGTTCCACTTCAATTTCTGTAATTTCTTTAGGTTGTCTTTGAGCCTTTTGTCTCAACTGCCATTGTGTAACTTGCTTGAAAAAAGTGGTGATGTTCTCCCTCAAAACCTCAGGCAGTAGCAAAATAGTTTGCTGCTTGACAGTCATTGTGCTTAATGTTCTCTGTGATTTTCGTTTGTGTTCTCGCTGTGCTTACATACAACATACAGCAGTTAGTGTAGTTCCTGCAAGCTTGCCTCCTCATGTTGTCTATGTAAGTAATCATAAATATGCCAATAATACTGAAATAATATTTTTTCTTTATGTCTAACCTGGATCCTGAACTCCTTAGAGTTCTTCAGTCCTACTGCACTTCAGTCACATTGATTCTTCCTGGTGAAATACCAAACAATGGATATGAAAAAAAGTATTGATATTGAAACAGTAGCAAATGCCAGCCAGTCATTCTTTACTCTTTCCAGCTGTTCCCCCCCTTTTCATTGAACTTGAATGCTTGAGAAATTTACGGTTTGTTTTGCAGGCTTTCTTTCTTTTCTGTTTTTTTTTTTTCCTTTTTCTTTTTTTTTTCTTTCTTCTGCTTTCCACCTTGTAAACTTAATTGTTATTTCTCTGTAACAAGCTGTAGTCTGTATATTGTTATCACATGAGTTAAATAAGCACTTTCAAAACCGGTGCTTGTGACCAACTGTAGTTTATTAGCCCCACAAACCTGCAAAAGGATGGGCTTGCCTATTGTGTATTAAACATAGTGTTAAGGTGCCTGAATAATCAGTTTGAATATCAATTAAGAAATCGTCTTGCAGATTCTGAAGTCTCCAAAATTATCTGTTTGTCAAATCTCAACAGCTGCTAGTTTAAATAAACCACACTGAGACCACTTACATTACTGCAGCAAGAAATGGGTGGGGGAGAACATGCTTCTTCCTGTAGCCTGGGATGGCTCCTGACTTTGTCTAGCACGTTAAGGACACGCATGGAATGACAACTGCAGGAGAGGCTGCTGGCATTAGAATGTCTGCTAAATTCTCTAATGCTCTAAATATAATGGGGAAAACCAGCCATTCTCTCACTGCTTCTCAAGTGAAGAAAAGGACGATGCTATGCATTGCAAGATCACACAGTATTACATACATGATACTGATACCTGAATAAGTGAATAGGTACCTCAATAATTGATGCTGTATCTTAAGGAACTAGTTAGTGACGCATGAAATGCGTATTGTGATTTCCTACAAAATGTTATGAGCACAGAGTTTGTTGGCTGTCTCTGCTTCATGAGACAGATCCTGCTGGTGCTTTCAGAAAACTTTTTCCTTGCTCTTTCAGACATGTCTTTATGGCATATCTGTTGTCCCTGCATTCTCAGTATTTGGATAAATACAGATATCTGTTGAGCATTCAGATGTTGATGGAGATAACTCTTAAATCATGTGAGATAATGTCTGTTATGATGCTTTGAAGAAAAACACTCTGCACCTGTTTAACAGACTTATGAAACTTGTCATGATACACTTTCATAAACATTTGAAGCTTTTATTTTATGAAAATTTTGAATGTTTGCAGGGAGAGAGGGTAAACATAAAGTTAATATAAAGACTTGCATTGTGATCTGTAGCCATTTGTAGTAAAACAGAATTGAAATCTAGAGTTAATAATGTTTTACCATTTACTCCAACTTCCACAAGTTTTATTTTTGTTTAATGCTTTATTTAACATGACTTCTAGTCTTGCATTCCTCTAAATACATGACCCAAACTGTGATCTTCTGCTCAGCATCGACAGAAATTATTCTGTTTCATGAAGGCTGAGCTTTTTGATCAGTTTGCTTGGATAACTCCTTTCATCTATGTAGAGTTCCAAGGATTTAAAAAAATATTTTCCTTATTTGCAGTTAGCTGGTCTTTTTTTACCTTAATAGAGTCTAACTTTTAATAATAGTGTCTACTTTTAATCCCCTTCCTATTCTTCCATCCTCTCAGTGACCAGGATCTGTGGTCTTTGCATTTGCTTAATCAGTCAGGAGAACTGTCTTGCTTGGAAAAACTGCAAATGGATTTTTGAGATGGCATCTGTTCATTAGACAGGTGTATGATGATCTCTTCTGTCGTGGGCCCTCTGACTTGTCCTAGTAAAAGCTGTTTCTTGTTGAACAAGAGGCTATTATAGCCACCTTAATGTACACCTGTCCAATTGTTTTATTCAAAGTGTTTGAAAATAATTTCTATCCACCTCTTTATAGCAAATAGTATTTCTTGTCAGGACATTTGAGCCAAATGTGAATGAACTGCTGTTTCTTTTATGAAATGAACACCTAGGCCCAAAAAAGCAGGATATATGAATACTGCAAATTATTCACTAGTTGTTAAGACCTACAGCATAAATACTTATTGAAAGATTCTTCAAAATGTATACTGTGGCAAAAAAACCCCTCAAACAAACAAACAAACCCAAAACAAACAAACAAAACCCCCTAAGATTAAACAAATCTACCATTAAAACTACTAAATTTGATCTAAGTAAATTTAACATGTTTTTTTCTTGTACATACGTATTATTTCATGGTTCTACTTGCAATGTGATTTTTGAGTATTGCCATAGTTTGCTAAAAGCCCGTGACTTAAATCTTGTGAGGCATTCGGTAGGTATGAGTCAATTGTAAAATCATTTACTCTTTAGAAAGCTACATTTATAGTAACATCCTTTGTTACTGCAGTTTTAAACTTCATTGCACTTAATCTAAACACAAAGGAAATACAAACCAGACACCGCTAAAATATCTTTCATTAGAGATAATGGAAACTATTTTTCTTTTGGAAGCCCATAAAAGGCAATGAAGGCCCCAAAACATGCAGAGATTTTTTTTCTTTATTCATTGTTTTTTTGTCTACTGTTTGTTCAGAGGTTTTTGTTATATCCTATGAATGTTAGTTATGAAGTTATGTGAACTCAAATAGCACTCTCTTTTACTTACACTTAAAATAAATAAATTGTTTTTATGCTAGTGTGAATCTAGAGTAAATGATTGAGAGAAATCAGTTCTTACTGGTGTAATATAAAAAGGGTTTGTGCTTCAGCTTTCTATCAACTCCTGTTTTGAAGCATATTGACTACAAGGCATCACGAGTGGCATCCGTCCTTCAAGGCTTTTGATGTTTATTTAATACCAGACATAGTGTATATATTGAGTCATAGTGTGAGGCTTTGGAGGGGGGGGAAGGTGCTGGGGGTTTAGTGGCTCATGCGTCGGTGTGTTTGAGGTGCTAAAAAGCAGCAAAAACATAAGAAGAACTAGTTCTGATCATTAATGTGTTTAACACAGTTTTCAAAATAAAAACAAAATATTGAAATACTGATCTAGTTAATGGCAGGATATGTGTAGCTGCAGGGTACCTGCCTGTTTTATATGCTCCTTTTGTCGGGTAACTTATTTCTTAAACTATTTGCAATTAGTACAAAATCCACAGGAAAATAAAGGCTTGAGTTCTTTCTGCCGTTTACTAGGGGGTTAATGTGAATTGTCTGTTACTAAATATGGCAGAAAACACAGGCAGATTCTCTCTTGCATTTTTAGCATAGATAACTTTTGATAATTCCTTAATTTAACATTCATGAAAGTGAAAACTTTCAGATGTAAAAGCAGGTGCTGTTGCCTTTGCTGGCAACATGCAGACTTTAGTTTAATTAAAGTTAGATTCATCTCAGGAAGTTGGCATGGAGTTTGCAGAACACAAACTTGCAGGCACGAGGAGCTGCTGCCAGGCGATGTCTCCCTGGTGCGCACTCAGGCAGGCAGTGAAAGTGGGAGCAGTGGGGCTCTGGCCTTCAGAGCCTCAGATCTAATTTTCTCATCTGAATGCCTGGGGAAATAATGACGGAGTTTTCCTGCTGCCAAAGCACTTGAATTTAATTTTTGGGGCATAATTAGAAGTACTCCTTTAGACCAATAAAACAGTTGTAGAAATGTTACACAAAACTTTCAAAGCAGTTAGCTTTCGGCTAGCTCTGATCAGAGCCAGCAGCTGCTTGCTGATCTGCACGCAGCTTCATCTGTGTCTCTGAACTTAAGAAAAGTAAAGGGCTGAAGTCTGCAACAGGTGTCAAATACAATACATAGAAAGGAAATGAACAAAGCACATACCCTGGTTATGATCAAAGGTTGGTTAAAATCTATTCCTCCTGAGAGCCTGAATCCCCAGGGTGCCGGTCCTGGAAGAATAACGTTCTGTGGCATCGTGGCTGGGTGCTGCTGGGTTCCTGCTTGTTTTCCTTTGGTGTGTATGAGGGGCTGAGCTGCAGGATGATGTGTGCTGAGCACCTGCAGGACAGGGCAGCTGATGCCTGGGATGTTGTGGTCACCCCAAGCACTGTGCTTTATTCCTGCTCTGGGTGACGTCAGCCAGTCCCTAGCTTCCCCACCCACCGAGGGGAGTACCAAACCAGACAAATAAAGCCTGAGCTGGAAAGTTTACATCAGCTTTATCTGCTGCTTCAGCATCCCCCTCAGCCTTACTATCAGTCAAATCCAGGATGCAATGTCTTTCTGGCTTTGCAAAGCCGCACTGTTGCCTGCTTTATATATTGCTGGTGTTTTAACTGTACAGTGCACTGCTCTGACTGCTCACGGTACGGTTCTGTTTCGTATAAACAAATATAAGTAGATTTCCCTCTCAGGCTGTCATTTCACATCTTGTCTTACTTGTAACGTAATAGTTTGCTGCCATACGAAGTCTGTCCAGCCCTTCAGCTGAGTATTTCAGCCACAGTCACTCGAGAGCATGGCATGCATCAACTCCAATGGCTTAAAGAGCCTGGGCTGACATCATGCATATTTCTCATACTGAAGAAGAGAAATGCAGAATTATTTTATGATACCTGAGCTTTTTGTAAAAATCTGCAATTGCAAGACAATTCCGAATGCCTTCTTTTGGTTGCTAGTGTTATTCAGTAACATTCTCCACCCTTTTTGATTTTCTTGCATCAGCCTGTTCAGCTTCATTCTGACTTTATCCCCTTTATACTGCTCAGAAAGAGGAGGGATCATGCAGCGATGATGCCTGTGTTCACTCACTCTTATCATGCAGCTACAGATTTTTGCTTAGAAGTGACATTACTGAAGTTAATTGTGCATGGGAAATGTATTTCAAGCTTCACTTTTCCCCAAGTTTGTCCTCTTTTATAACATTATCTACAGCTCTAATGAAAACTGTAGAGAATATGTATTTTGTAGTGATAACAGTCCACATAATGTTTTCTGACTTTGGGTGAAAGTGTTTTTTTTGTTTGTTTGTTTGTTTTTTTTTTGCTGTTCTTCCCTGTTGTTTCTTATGTCAGAGGCCTTACTTGCCTTTGTTCCCTCTGTGCATTTACCTTTCTTATTATCTTTCTTATACATTCTACTTAGAGGGGACTCTGGACAAAAAAGAATAATAAGTAAGATGCAAGAATGAAATGCAGGTTCATGCCATTTGTATAATTTCTGGTGTGGGTAAATGTGTTTGTTTTTTTTTTGTAAATTTCATTATAAAATTGGCTTCTGCCTCTTACTCTTATTTGTTGAATGTCTTTATCTGTGTCTACTCATAATATCTGTATATTAATACAATAATAATATATAATAATAATATAGCAAAAGTCCTTCTCAGTAAGATATACTGAGAACTTTTTTCCTGAGGGCTATGACAGTCAGCCTCAGTATTTCTGAGGTATTTATCCTTCATTTGTGGCTTGCTAGTAGACTGTAGTCTTCGCTGTGATTGTTTTTAGTAGTCTTGTCCAGAATATACTCTAACAATATAAAAGGTCTCTGAAATATTTAACACCCTAATATGAATGATAATATGAATAAAACAGAGGTTAGTACCTCTCTCAAAGAAAACTGTGAGAAAGTAGACCCCATCAGTTTGATTTGACAGGAGCTTGGGAGCGAGGTCAGCTTACATTAGGGAAGATAAACACACTGATATAAAGCAAGACATGTATTTAGTTCCAGGCATATAGCAAGTGTGTTAGCTTAAATATTTCATATGATTTAAAGTTTAAAAGACTTCATTGCTTTTGAGCAGTGTATATACTTCAATATGACAGTTTTTGAGGTCGATTCAACATACACCTTCAATATAATGATGCTCTGATTATGTGGTTCCATATCCTACCAGGTTTTATGATACAAAGTCAGAGTGTATCTCTAACAGTTTCATTTCTTTTTCCATCATCCTTTATACTTGTTCTGAGTAAAAACATTCTTGTGTTTGGTATCTCTTCCCCACACACACTCTTTTCCTAATGAATCCTGTATTGTCTTCCAGTTTCTAGGCGGGCATGTGTAGCATATTAGGTGTACTCATCTAAAGAGTGAAGTTTGCCTTTCTGCTTTCATTGAACACTGGCAATCTCAAATAGTAAATCCTGCAGTAGCGAAGGATGCAGAATCATAAGAATGTCTGTATCAGGTCAAACCTGTGATCAGACTCTTAGTTTCCAGTGTCAAAAATTAGTCAGAGGGCAGGCTTAAACTCCAACTGTGCAGGTAATTGTAATTAGTTGCAGTGGAAGACATGCTCATATCAAACTGAACATTGGATCAAAGATATTTTTTTCTCCCTTATTGAAATGGAAGGTGGACTTACTCTCCAAAGTGCTGTTGTTGCAGACAGCAACTGTTGGATCCTGTTTTATTGGTGTGTCATTAGTTGAGCTGTAACTCTGTGCACTCTTAAACTTCACCAAAAAAAGGGGGGGGGGGAAAAAAGGCAATATTATATCACAGGTTGCCCAAAGATGTGGTTGATGCCCCATCCCTGGAGACTTTGAATGTGAGGCTGGATCAGCACCTGAGCAACATGATCTAGCTGTAGATGTCCCTGTTCATTGTAGGGGAGTTGGACTAGATGGCCGTTAAATGTCCCTTCCAACTCCAAGGATTCTATGATTCTAAGGAAATATTTTCCAAATAAATCAATACAGTGGATTAAAAAACAAACAAACAAACAAACAAAAAGGTATAAAAATAGAATTCTATTTCATTATTAAAATAATACCAAATGTTTAACACTGATGCATCCTTCTGTAAATTCCTGGAATGCTTTGTTGCAGGCTGTAGAACCAGAATAAACCTTGTCAGAAACAGAAACCAAAAACAACTTCCTCAAAGCATGCATTTGGGGTCAGAACTGTGATAAACCTAACCTATTCTGGAGCTTGTTGTCATGAAGTGTACTGAGCCACTCTGAGAATTTTGGGCAGTAAAGCCTAGGATACTAAGTGGAGCTTGAAAATCACTTACACATGTGGAACAGCATGTACTTAAACTGGCTCTCCAGAGGTGAAAGGCCAGAATATTCCCTGCTGCATGGCCTGACTTCTATTTCAAAACAAATGGGTATATGGGAAATCTACTTATAATAAATGATTGCAATTTTTAAATTATTTCCTAAAGCAGCAAGATATAACTGTTCAAGTACACTTTGAAGTCATTTCTAATTGAACTGCCAAGGTACAGGAATAGTTAATAACTTGGATCCCGATGAATATTTCATCTCAACTTTTTTTGGTGGATGTCTGATAAACCACCTTTATATTTTCCTGGCAAAGGACAATATTTTTTCCTGTTATTAATCAGTATGACAGGCAACTCTAGTGTTCTTGTCATGCATCTAGCAAAGAGGAGGAGTGGGTTTCTGGTGCTGTACAGAATGCTTTGCCAGGCATTAGCTGGGAAATGTGTGAGGTGGAAAAGGGTTTTCCTACAACTCCTCCCCATGCTCCACCCTTGCAGCTGTTTTGAAACAATGATTTGGTTCAACTGCACTCTCACTTCAGATTTTTGACCGTCATTTCTGCATGGCTCTTGTACGTCTCTCTGCTGGACAGTAATGAGTACAGAATAAATGTTTTGTCTGCAGGCTTATTAAGCTTGGTATATGCTCTCATTTCTACAAGAAGCTTCTTACTTAAAAAGTGGAGAGTAGGTGCCTCTGAGCCTTTTGAAGTCTCTGTTAAGGATGTGGTCTAAACAAGCAAATAAATGGAAAGTAAATTTTTGCTATTGTAATATATTTCAGAGCTCTATTTCATGAACACCTAAACAAGTTGAAAGAAGAAAGTGAAATCTATGTTAAAAGACTTGTTTCACTAACATCAGATGTGCTTGTTTTGAGTTTTCACCTTGCCTGAAATTTTTGCACTGGCTTTCTTGTTGACTTTTTTGTTTGACTCTTGTTTGACTTTTTAATTAATTAATTAATTTTTTATTTAAATAAAAGGCAAAGGAGGAGTTGGAGGCTTGTATGAAATAATGTGATTGGTGTGATTCTGTTTTTCAAAGAATGTCTGAAGGGCATTTAGAGTTGAATGAGATACTTACATCGCATTAAAGCACTGAAGTCCTACTTGTCTTCATTTTGCAAACTTCTCTGCAAATGTATGGATGGGCATTGAATTTCCATCTGTGTTTTTATAATTCCCACCAGCACACTGGTTACCTGAAGTGTTACTTCCATTGCAGCATTTCTACTGCCTTTTTCTGTATTATCAGAGTTAGATATTGTTGTGACTTGAGAAGAAATTTCTTGTCCTTTATTGGTTCATCTGTGAACCTGATATAATGACAGCATGTACTATAGTATGACTTTTAGCCAAAAAGTAAGTTGCAAAAGTCTTCTCAATTTTCATGCCTAATTATTGTGTTTCTACAGTTTCATGTTTCATTATTTTTATGAGAATGGAGTGTTTTCTGCAAGGACTTCATATAAGAAAAGGGCCTTGTCCTTCTGTGCTGAAAGCCAGCAGAAGGTATGATGGAAAATCCTAAAAACTAGATCAGCAACACAACTCTAAGTTGTTTTTTCTATTCAGCTCATTCAGTTGTTGGTGGTTTTGCTCCCTTTAATAGCTAGGATCAAACGTCACCTCCAAATTTGGCAAGCTGATCCCTTATTAGGTTTAAAGTTAAAGCCCATTTTGGCACTGGGAATTGAAAGAGCTAATTCCGGAAGACTGAAGTTGGAATGAAGTTAGCAAGGCTGTGTGCCAGCATAGCAGATCAGTCCAGTATGCTTCATAAATTAACATGCTGACTCTTAGATATATAATCTTTTACACAGCATAAAGTAGCTGTTAAACAGCTATCTGATGTGTTTGCCATTAAGCATTTCTTGAACAAATAATGCATAAAAATTGTTAAACTCTTTCATTACATGTATTATAAAGTTGCATTCAGGAAAAGAGTTAAAATTCTTCATTAGTTGTGTAATGACACGTATCTACAAGAACTGTAACATAATTCTCCAGACACCCAGTACTGCCTCTAATAAAAGCAAAATCTCATTTTGTGTTTCTAAATAGGCCTGTTTCTTGATTTCTATGACTGTATGTGTTTAGTTGCTTTTATTTTTTTTAACTACGTAATAACACTGACCTCACTTTTTCCAGAGGAAATCTTATCATATTTATTAAAGGGACAGCAAAGAGATCTAGTGGGATCAAGAGACTTATCTCCTGTTCTTCTGAAACCATGGGGTAAAAACGTGAGTTACTGCTAGCTTGTTCATAGTAGCTGCTGGCTGTTCTTACAACTGAGTTAGAGCACTACCAGAGAAGCTATGTGCACATGGACCTGTCATCTGTTCTGTAGACTGCTGATGACCAGATGTAGCTTTTGCTTGCGGACACTGGTAGAAGTGGAAGGGGTTGCTTTTTGGAGGCCTTATTACTGTTTGTCTAAGACCTTTTGCAGCAATTGGGGTAGAAACTAAGAATCTTGAGAGGGCAAAGGCTGCAGAGCAATAACAATCACTGTGATATTCATGGGTATGTGGGCTGGAACCTTCTGGGCGGGGAGGGGGTGCACTGGGGGAACTGCATTAGTGTAGGGCAAAAATCAATTTACTGGGTCTTTAAGGATATTTAATAGTAGTTAAGTGTATGTGTTTTCTTGTGCTGTGTTACACAACATATATCAATCACTGACAATGCACTGAAACTTGCAAGCTGTGTGGTTCTTTCTGTAGCAAGTGAAGTGATAAAGAGCAGGGAGACAATAGAGGCAATGGAAGGAACATTAATTCTTCTATGGGAGTATGTTAATTTGAAATTTATTACATTGTAATTAGCAGTAGTTGTAGATCCTTAGAGGCTGCTGGGTGCTGCTTATGTTTTACATTTTCCTAGTCACCTCCTCCTGGGTAGATTGTTATCCTAGGATCCATCCCTTCTGGTCACACAGCTGAATTGCCTTCACCTGCGCTCAATCAGTGGTTCAGGCCATGACTCAACAGTTCCCATACATACAGGAAAAAGAATATTTGTTTATGTGGAGGTTACTTGTGCTGCTACTGGAGAAGGAACTGATCTTGTTTTGCAGTACATGATGAGACCAAAGTGCCAGAGAACTTTGAAAGGTTCAGGACTCTAGAAACAGTTATAGAGTATAATTTGTCTTGACCAGGGAAATCTCTCAGGCAGGAGGTGGTAGCAGTTTTTCTCTAAGGCAGAATGTCTTTTGAAGAGGTTAGTGTAGTTAATAAAAAGAGATTTCCTTTAGTTGATACTGGATGAAATCTTGCTATTCTTGGACTGGTGAAGTTTCTGCCAACTGCCATAAACATCAAAATCATGAGTACATGTGTATGTGTGCGTACATGCATCTCTCCCTGTGGGAATTTATTTTTTCCCCCTCTAAACTATTTTTGTCAGTAAAAGTTTATATCTTTAAGAAGATAGGAGGTATCAGAGGAAGAAGTCACTTCCTGGTAAAGAAGAAAATGCCTTTGCTGGTATGATAGTGATTTGCACTTTGTGCCTGGTCTTAACTTTAGTCTTAAGGAGATTATCTTTAAATGAGTCTTTTTTCTTTTTTTCTTTATAATTTAAGTGTTATCTCACTTCTCACATTAAGAATGCCCTCTATTGTGAATAATGGATTATTTAAACAAACAAAACAAAAAACCCCCACCTAATTCTGAAGTATCTTTATGGAAGAGAAGCAAGGTAGGAGGCAAAGCTACCCATCCTGTCTAGGACTCCTCATTTCTTTGGAAGTTTCTCTACGTTTTGATCTGTCTATATTCTCCCATGAGATGAGACTTCATATACAAACAAATTATGAGATCACAGGTACAGACAACAACACAGTTTTTTGTGGCCCAAGTACCAAAACTTCTGAATGTTTTTCTCTAAGAAGCAGGCATCAAAAATATATAATTACAATTGCTATCTGATGTTCCATAAAACACTGTATTCCTTATCTATTTTTCTTTCGCTGTGTGGCTTGAGTTTAGCATTGTAAAAGTAGTTGCTATGGGAGAGTTGGCTGTATTTGCTGGATCATGACAAACAGCAACAGCTGAAAGACAAATATGGTATTCTGTTTTAAGTATAAGGTGGGATGAGAGCCAGAGATCAGCAGCTTCAGATTGTAGCAGGCTACAAAGCTGGATCCTAGAATCTTGATGTGCACTGTAGTTGCTCAGGCTTAATACATAAATTTAGCATATACTTAAGTGTTTTCCCAGTTATAATTTTGATTTCTGTCCTCTGATTAAAAAGGACATAATCAGCTTTTCAACAACCATAAATTAGTTGCTTAACAGCAAAATCAAATGCTGAGTAAAAGTAATTAAGCATATCACACTTTGCTCTGATTGAACTTTTTCTTTGCTTTTATTCAGTGAATGTAGAACTAAATAAGCTGTCAATACTGTGAAAGAATATAAGTGCAATGTAGGTAAAAACCAGCAGAAATGTAGCTATGATGAAATCTTGTCTTTATTACTGCAATTACTGTAATTACTGCATCTGAACTAGTTAATGTAGAAACTGTCAGATATGAGTACACACAAATACAGTCTTAAAACAATATTTGCACATTCACTTTTGCTTGACTCCAGTATGTGGGGAATTAATACTCAACTGTAGCTGGAAGTTTAGCTCCTGAAGTTGTCTGGTAGTATAGAAATTCAGGCCAGAAATGGAGGATAATCTCTCCATAGGGAAGACTCTCAAGGGAAATTCCCTCCCCACAGACAGGTAAAGCAGTTTATAGAGGAAGTCATTTCAAATAGGAGTAAATCTTCCTTATGATCTTTTCCCTTCTCCACCTTCCATCCCTAATAAAAAATATCAAAGTTCAAAACAAAAAGTAATTCAGAAATACACAGAGAATAGTGCCCCTAAAGATTAGATTTTCCTCTTGTCTGTCTGTCACAGTTCAACAATTCCTGTTTTGCACTGTCAAAATCTCAAAAACAACTTACTGAAATAGTCTCACATGAGAGTGTCAAGAGTTTAACTTGGGACCTTCAAACCAGTACTAATGGTGCTCTGTGTAAGCTGCTGGGCAGCATGGATTTCTGGTGTGATGCAGGAGGCATCTTCCATTTGTGAATTTTCTGGGTTTTAGGTGATGATGACCAGGAGTGCCATGGTGATAATCAGAGGGCTGGAGCACCTCCCCTATGAGGGCCAGGGCTCTTCAGCCAGGAGAAGAGAAGGCTCTGAGGAAACTTCATAGCGGCCTTCCAGTGCCAAAAAGGGGCCTACAGGATAGTTGGGGAGTGACTTTTCATAAGGGTGTGCAATGACAGGACAAGGGGAAATGGCTTTAAACTGAAAGAGGATAGATGTAGAATAGGTATTAAGAAGAAATTCTTTACTGTGAGGGTGAGATGCTGGAACAGGTTGCCCAGCAAAGTTGCGTCTTCCTTGGAGACATTCAAAAACCAAGCTGGATATTCCTTTGAGCATCCTGGCCTAGTGGCTGGTGTCTCTGTGTATAGCAGGGGGGATTGGAACTAGATGATCTTAAAGGTCCCTTCCAACCCAAACCATTCTATAATTCAATGAATGTGCTTGGTCAAGTTGACAGTTTGACCTGATGATCTTGAAGGTCTTCCCCATGCTCAGTAAGTATATGGTGCAGGTAGTGCTTTTGGGAGATCTCTAGATAAGGTAGTGCATGAAATGGAGGGTAAAACCTTGAATGGGGTAAAACAGATTCTTAGTATTTTTCAGTTGTAGAATGTCACCTTCCATGCTTTGCGGTTTTTCCTTTGGTCAGCCTCTTGGGCTTAACAGGAAGAGAATGAGTGGTGGAACAGGAGGGAGAAGTAAGAGCCCCATAGAGCACATGAAAAGGATCTATAAATAGTGCACAGAGCTCTCCATTGGCATGCAAGCATTGCCTTCTACTACCTCAGACATTTTGACGCATTAATTTATTCTCTTCCTTGGTTTAAGAGGGGGAAGGGCTGATTCTCACCTGTTCGAGTATTTCCAGTTATATGTAGAAAACACCTATCTATAACAGATGAATCAGTAGTAGTGTAAGAAAAGCCTTTCGCAGCTCCTGCGCCAGCCAGTGTTTGTACATGTTTCACATTACAGCTGCCAGCATTAACCCTCACCCCAGAGTGGGAAGCACTAGCTGGGCCCTTATGTGCCCTAACTTTATCTGGCTAATGGCAGCAGCAGTGCAATGACCCACTGAGAACGACACATTTGGGCTACTCATGCTGCCATCTACGGCACTGGTTTCACTGTGTGCTTACCTGTCTTGGTGGCAGGGGAAAATCTTGATGCAGGTTCGATTACTCTTTCAGTAGTTATGATGCTTGAAGAAAGTTTTGAAACGAACTAAAATGGAGTAGAGGCCGAAGAAGTGTTAAAGGGCCTGGTAGTTAAATAGGAAGCTACTATTCTAATTGGCTGGAGCTAGAGTGAGGCACCTGGAACGGGCCCAAGGGAGTACAGGACCCTCTCATAAAGTGAGACAGGAGCTTGTGACAGAAGTTTCTTCTCCTTTCTGCAGGAGAAATGTCAAGAGTCACTGTGTGCAACTGTCTGGTAACTCTTCACTGGAAACAGAATTACGTTATTCTTGGGGTATTTTAAAAATTGTTATATATATTTTCTTGATGGATGGAAAATGTAGAAGGATTACTGTGCTATGTGTGTATGTGGGTGCGAAATAAGGGCCTCAGAGTTTGTTTGTGTTGGCAGCAAGAAATGTAGATGGTTGAAGCTGGAGTATCTGTTCTGAGGATGAACCTAGCAACGCATGGCTGGTTGTCAGGCAACACTTGTTTTTTCTCTATGGAGTCGCTTGTGATGTAATGCCACTGTGCAGCGGAACCCTCTGCACCAGATCTGCAATTAGACGTGACATCACTGCTGCAGCTGCTCGGTGGGACAGCTCTTTCCGTATGAAGGCTTTCTACTTTCTGGTAGATTAAGTAGTGTGTTAGCACGTTGCTCCTCTGTGACTCCTGAAGAAAAAGAAGTTAAACATAATACCAGAGGGCAAAAGTCTGTAATGATTTATATATGGGACTCACACTGAAGCAAATGAAACAGGAGTTAGGAACTATAGATTCAGAGCTGCTAAGGAATGAAGGTGTGCAGTATTACCAACCAGCAGGATGAAAACAGTAACTGTGCCTGCAGTATTGTTCAAGCTCTTTGCTGGTTTTGTCACTGCACATTAACCTAAAAACTTCTGTTAGCCTTTCTCTGTTTCAAAGTGGCAAGAATATATAAGAGCCTGTATGCTACCAAAAACACTTTCTTTGACCTAAGCAGCATCTGAGTCAGGGATATGCAAGCAGAAATTCATTCTTCTCTTTCCCTTTTAGTGAATTGTATCATATTCTTGGTAGATAAATAGAATAATAATTGTAATTTTCAAAGACTGTATTAATGAAAATAATAGATCCTATGGAGCAATTTTGGCTAGGAGTTTAACACTTAACTCACATAGTAGTTGGGGTGGATAAAACAAAAAGGCACTTCTTGCATCCAGTCAAATATTTTGTGGTATTGGTTACCTGAGGAGCTGCAGAAAAAACCCTGAAGCATCCCCTGCTTACTTGGAGCAGACAAGGTGACTGTGCATGTTGGTTTGGGTACGTGCAGGCTAGGTGAAATGGGTGGATTCAGGTTTGTCTCATTGGTCCTTACTAGGTGTAACAAGGGATTATGCTGTGAATTTGTGAAAATTGAACCACTGGCCCTTCCAATTTTGTTTAATGTGCTGTTGCAACTGTGGTGGTGTGTAGAATTTGACTTCAAGTGGATGTGCAGCTTAACCCTAGAGAAGGGTACTGACTATCAGCTGTGCTGTGCAGTGGGGGCAGCTAAAGAAGTATTTTATGGGCTTTGCCCACACTCATACTTCTTGATGTGATTACAAACCAGCCCAAACCAGACATTCAGTTGCTTCAGTGTTTCTCTCTTGCACAGTCTTCTTTTCAAGCTAATGCAGAACATGTTAACGATATGATCTTTGAAGCACGTTCAGGATCTATTTACTTCAGTGGAGTTTGCTGTTAACCAAGGCAAAGGCTGGCTTTCCCTTACAGCTTTTATGGTTATGTGGTGAATGTACTTAGTGCAATGACCTGAGGTCTTTCTAGAGCTGCTTACTTCATAATTCTAGCTTCCCATTAGCTCGTGCATTGCTTTTGGAATCTACAGGAAGCACCCTGTGTTCCTGCCGCAGTTGTGTACAGCAGCAGCTAAAAAGCAGCTGGTAAATACCAGGCATTGCAGAACGACAACGTACTTGGCTTTGGCACGGGCAACAGAATGTTAAAACTGCTGGGGTGACCCTTAGCTTTGGGATATAGTGTTACCTTGAAAAGCTCATGCCTCAGTGTCCCTGCTTGGTTGGTGTTTTGTGAGGTTGCTTGGTTTTGTTTTGTAGAGGCCTTTGCCTCCCATGCAGGTGATGAACAGCAGGCAGACAGCTTGCCAAAAGGTAGGCAGCAGAATCTGCTGCTGTTTGGGGAAGCTCTGGTTGTGTGACTTTTGGATCTGTGATGCAGTGCAGCTGTGCAATGAATTTAGTTTCAGTAACACTCTAACAGACTTTTCTCAGCCTGCCAGTGTAGCTATCATGTGATAGCATTAAAAGAAAATCCTAATAGAAATCAAGAGCCATGCTACACATCTCAGTAAAATAAAGGGAAATTGGTTTGCTATACCATCTTGTAGAAAAATCTTAGATGTTAAACTGGCTGGCATCAAATTCTGCGCGTTTCTCTTCTCAATTTATCTTTAGTTCTGGTTAAAGATACAGCACCTTCCAGTTCAGTACATTCCACTCCATGACTTCATGAGGGAGTATATAAAAATTTTATAAGCAAACTCAAAAAGTCCTTTGGTTTGCTACTTCAGTAGTGTAGGAGGAATTTCAACAGACCTTGCCTATTTCCGTATAATTTGTTTACTTGAACAGAACTTGTACCTTTGTGTTGTCCTTTAATTTTACATTTCTGGTCACCTTGCAACACTTTTTGAGTAAACCACTGACACTACAGTTTTTCCTGGTGTCAGTGACTTGTAATTCTTATTATGATCTATCCTTATCCTTTTCCTTCCCTCTCGCAATTGGCAAAGAGAATTCAGACCCCCAGAATCACTCAGCCAGCAGAAAGAAGGGCAGGCCACACATGTGCTTGTATACTCAGCCATTAGTTTATAGAGCAAGAGACATGTGTGGTTGGTTTAAGCTAACTTAGTGCTGTAAGGGTATGTTTACCTCAGAGACAGCACTGCTGGCTAAATTAGGTCTTGTCCAAATTGCAGTCACTCCCAGCAGAATCTGTTTATGCTGACAGAGGAGCTCACTTGCTGGCATTTTAACAGCCCAGCTATTGTAAAGACAAAGCTGTGCAAGTCAGAAATAGATTACTTGTGCCAGAATGCTGCACTCTTCAGCAGTAAGGGTGCAGCACAGCTCATCTGGGAGATGTCATCCTGGCAGTAGAGGCCAGCAAGGGCTGGAGGAGCAGGACCAGGGAGCCCAGAAGTACCAGGAGTAACCACATAGGGAAAGAAGGCTGCTGCCTGCATGCTCTGCTTCCTGTGGGTTTGGGTTTTGATTGAACAGCAAGTTGCTCTTTGCCAGGCAGAAACGTTTACAGGGGGTAACTCAGAGCTTCAGGCAGAGTCCCAAGCATAAGATGCTCACTCCCAAGCCTGCATTATCCTTAAATCTTACTTCTCTGCTGTCACTCTCTTGTTTTCCTTTTGTTTAAGGAAAGGATTAGGGTGTGGAACTTCTGTGAGATACAAAGGGCTTCAGTAATGTACTTTATTTCTGTGCTTCAGGATCAAAGGCCAGCTCTGTAACAGAAAAACTACCTTGCATTAGCACTGTCAGTGAAGACAGCCTAGGATGTTGCTTTTGGATTCTGGAGTTTTAGGGATGATGCTGAAGTGGACAAAGCAGCAACTGTGTTGACAGTGCTGGTTGTCCATATTGCAACTCGTGTATGCTCGGGGGTAGAAGAAAATCTTTGTAGAGACAAAACCGCTTGTACTTGCATATAGAAGCATAAGGAGCTTTGTAGCACTTAAGTAGTATGTTGCATGTATTTGAGAAATGACAGGGAAGACACTTGTGTACTCCAAGCAAAATTTATTAGAAGTCTATTCAAGAAAAAAACCACAGAGACCTTTTGCTTGTAGGAATTCAAAGTCAGTTACCTGAAAGCCAGGTATGAAAAACCTGTATTTTTCTAAAATCAGATACAGAGTAGAAACAGTACTTTTTAAATATCACAGGCAACAGATATTTAAGTCTTCAATCATAAATGGCATCAAAGATAGGAATTAATCTCACAGCAAAGCTGCATGCAGATCTAGTTTAAAATTGAAAGCCTTTGAAATATAAAGCTTTTGCCATTAAATCTGCAATAATAAAGGTATGCTGCACAAAGATGTTTCTTTACCTTTGTCTTAATGACATTTCTCAGTAATAAAGACATATGTACATTTAGATTTGGCTGGTAAACCATATTTTAATTAATAAAATTTTGCATAAAATGCTATCTTACAGAATTGCACTATTCAGATGTGCTTATGGTAAATAGAGCAAGTAAAGCAAAATGCATGGAAATGTTCTGTATGTAAAGAGGGCAAAGATCAAATAAGAAACTTATTTTTTCTTTTTTTTTCTTTCAAAATCAACAACCAAATGGCTCTGTACAAAAAAGCAAACATATGTACAAAATGCTACAGAGACTAAATACACGTGGATAATTTCAGTCCTTTACCCATGAGAAATGCAGTTGAAGCTTTTGCCATCTATAAGGTGCCAAAGAAAACAAATCTGACTTGGGGAAAAAAAAAATCTATTTTTTTTTTCATGAAGTCATAGTCCTTGTCATCCTGTGCCTTACTTTCATAATGCTCTTTATGCTTACGGTTGCATATGGAGAATGTCTGCTTTCAAATACTTGATTCAATCAGGAAAAAGAAACATCCAAACCCTCTAAAATGTATTGATTTTAATACTTGTGATTTTTTTTCTTTTTTAAATGTACTAAATTCCTAAAAAAGAATGCATAACTCAGGTTTTGTTAACAGACATATATATATGTGTGTATATATATATGTATATATAGTGAAATAAATCAGTACATGATACTTGTGAATGTTTTCAGGTGGCTATGTTAGAGGAAAACAAATCCTTTGCACTAACACTGTTTACTTGCTGCTTCTTAAAATGCCTGTGGTACATAAAAACTCCAACCTCTCAGATTTCATGCTGCTGACTATTACAACATTTTGATTACAGCCATTTAATGTCATATGATCACAGCTTGTTAATGTCTATGCTTATATTATTGTCCATCTCTTCTTTAAATCCTGCTTCTCGAGATTTTATCCCTCTAGCACTTCTTACCTTTGAACAGAAAACGCTGTAGCTTTAATAGGGCAAAAAGGTTTGAGCAAATACCATTGCACCATCAGAAAACTTGCCGTTCTCCCATTTTTCACTACGCTTGCTTGAGATTTTACAGTCACTGTGCATAAGTTACAACATACAAGTGCAGGCAAAACCTATATTATAATTTGTCGTTGTAAACCGGTACAATAGGCAAACCTGTGATACAGCAAAGTGAAAACAACAAATGCTGCCAAGCTAATAAGAATGCGGAAACTCAAAAAACTTCTTTTTTCTTAAATAGTAAGCAGCAACTTTCCCTCTGTTGTACATGCATGCTGAAAAGTTATATTTTCCCATCGCACTTCATGGTAGTACCACTAATGTCCCAAACAGGAAGAGTTTCTCCCTCTACTCACAACCTCCCTCCCCCCCCATAGCAATTCTTCTGGGTACCTCTCCTCTGGCTTTTCCTACTGTGTTTCGAATAAAAAGAGTTAAAAGCAGGGAGGATTCCTCTTGTTTCAGAAAAGCTTAGTTATTCACACGGTAGTCGTTGCTGTAATACTGCTGGAACAGTTTGGCGGATGGGATGGGATGAGGATGAACTGGATGGCCTCTATTTGAGACTGCAAGCAAGAAAACTGAAGGCCAGCGTAGCATGTTTTCTAGCAGCTTTATGCAGATATGTTGCAGAGATGCAGCATAAATAAGAATGAAAAAAAATTCACAGCCTCTTGACATAGTTTCCAGGGAAAGTACCAAATAATTTGGTTCTTCTTGAAGTTCCTGAAATTAGAAGCAATAGATGAAAGATGGCAATCAGAACAGGAAAATCACCTATGTAAGAATGTCCTTTAACTCATGTTTTTTTTTAAACATTTCACAAATTTTTCTACTGCTCTCCACATTCAATCAGGTCATTTTCAGTTTCGGTTGTGAGTTGTGAATTGCAACAAATTATAACTGCAGGAAGGGAAAAGCCAATAGAGGCGTATTTGATTGAATTGTGTAGCTCAATTTGAAACCTCTGCTAAGTCTGATGTGCTGAAATTTGGACTTGGTTTATAGAAATCGTTTCATTTAAATAGCATTGCTTGTTTGTAGTTAAACTAATTTAGATTTTTGAAATGCTAGGGTTGAGTGAGATGATAAAGAATTTAGCCACTGTGTGCATGAGGATTTATGCCATGATTTAGCTGCCTTGGTTAGACCCAAGCATCTGTTTGTTCAGCAATACTTGTTTTTCACAAATAGTCGTTTTTGTAGCAGTACTCATGTTATGAGGAGTAATATACAGTCTGCTCTATGTCAGCATGAGAATGACAATAGTGCTGTACAACAAATTAGAAGCACATGTCAATTCCCAAGTGCAGAAGTGAATGATCACCCATTTACTTCAGAGGATTTTGGTGGGGATTTTTCCTGGTAAAGCCAGGTTCAGGTTTATTATAATGAGTGCCAAAGATTAATTAGTTTGTAAGACACCAAACAAACAGAGAAGCAGAGGTCAGGAAAAAAGAATATATGAAAAAGAAACCAGTTAAAACATACCCACAAACCATCCATCATCACATTTTTCCATCACATCAATGACATCTCCCTCTCTGAGCTCCAATTCATCTTCGTTCCTAGGAGTATAGTTATATAGAGCCTGAAACCTTAAATAGGACAAATGTTGCATTTTAAAAAGAAGAAAGAGTTCTTTGCACTTTTGTTAAAAAAGCTGTTTTAAACATGAATTCATAAGTAATGCTCCCTTCAAGCAAAGTGGAAAAGGATTTGTTTTGCATGGTGGAAGATATCAAGGCTAGTACCCAGCTTTATCCAAAAGAATGGGGCAGTGAAGACTGGGGCTACAAGGCAAGCCTGGTGCCATAACTGTGGTTAAAACATGATTCTGATTAAATATTATTTTATACTTGAGTCACCAAAGAGGAGAATGTAATTTCTTAGAGAGGGAGGATATAGCCTGCTCTAGTCTCTTAACCCCCATGAGCAGCACTGAAGACTGTGCTTTTGCTGTGCGGATCCTGCTGTCCTCACATTCTGCCAAGGCAGAGGCAGTGCATGCCATACAAACACGGCCCCTGCCGAGTGGTGTGGGTGCTGAGGAGGGCAGCTCACACATGCTACCTGTGAAAGTGGGGACTGCCCTGGGCTGCTTGTTAGCACCTACTAGATGAGAGCTGGCACCTGGGACCTCTGCATGTAAAAAGGTGCCTACCTCTGTGAGAAGGAGGACAGTAACTGCTATGTGAAAATATCTATAAACCTTTCCATTGTTAAAACTGCCCCTGCTACATCAGTCCCTTGTCATTCACAAGTTGTCCCTTGGTTTTTAAAGTTGTCCTTTTATGCATTAGCTAAGTAGAAAGCAACTCCAAGAAGCAAGGGTGACCATAACTGAAACCTGAGGCAGTGGCCTGCACCTTGAGTGCTAAGCAGGAGCAGCTGCTGTGTTCAGGCCTCACCTCAGACAGCTGCCCCCCAGCTGTCCATTGCTGGTAGGACAGCGTGTGCTAGCCTGGGCTTTTACTCTGTTGTGTAACTGTAGGAACAGGGTAATATGCAACCCAGCTACCTAAAGGGATGAAATAAGTGGTTTTCCAAATAGATGTTTTCTGTCCTAAAGGAAGAGGAGATAGGCTGGCAAAAATGTGTGAAAGGGAGAAAATATAGTGAAGAGAGCCTGAGAGAAAGATTTACAGAGGGAATGAAGGGGAAAAGAGACAAATTGAGCTGATAAAATGAGAAGGAATAAGTTCCAAAGTGGACATCTCATAAGAGGTAGGACACAAGTTAGTATATGCATTTGTACTTCTTCCTTGAGTGTACCTGCCTGTTACAGCAGCCTCAGAGATGGACAGGGAATAAACATTAAATTGAGAGAAGCGGTAGAGAAAAAGCAGGCACAAAAAACTGTGCACAGTGACTCCCTTCAGAAGAAGGTATTTAAAAGGAAGGAGTAGAGTAGGGCAGTGACATGTGAAAGAGGGTTAAGTATTCCAGCTCTGTCATCTTGGTCATTTCTAGCTAATCCATTTTCATAACTTTTTGTAGTCATTACATTCCCTTTTTGCTGATTTTGCTTTGAATTCCTTTTGTTAGGAATTTCTTAAATAGGAAAGACTACTAAAACTTATAACACTGACAAAATGCATATTCAAGGCAATGTATGATTGACAATTTAAGTATATTTGGTTTCTTAGGATTGAGTAACTTTAGTTATGCACTACTAAAACTACACTGAAGAACATTATTTAGACAACTATTGCTTACAAAACAGGTAGGTGCTTCAGTATGCTTAGACATCCCACCAAGAGCAAGAGGAAAAAACGATTCAATTGAAATTGAATTATTATTTGATAACCACTCCTCTCTTTTCTTTTGCTGTTTCTTCGGCTAAGCTGTTAAACCTTTTTAGATGCTAAGCCTTAATTGCATGGAGGGGAATTCATCTAGCTCCAAAGCTCTCTGATGCTAGAGGAAAAAAATAAGAAATTGAAACAATCTTGCACCGAATTTGCATTTTAATTGCACCAAAACAACCTTACAAGTTTCATCCTGATTGCTTATGTTGTAAAAATACAACCTGCATTGTAGATTCTTGTCCAGTTCTTCAAAAAGCTTTTTTTTTTGCCTCTAATTTTTAAACTGTGTATGTAAATTACATAGAAGTGTGTTTCTGTGTTCCCACGATTAACGTTATCAAGTTATTTTCTCTCTCAATTCACATTCAGATTGGTTTCTGACTAATTTGCATTGTCTGTAGAGCAGATGAGTTGAATTAGTGTGAAGTCCTTAACTGATATTCTTATAAGATGGAACAATGGAGACAAAAAAAATTAAAAAAAAAAAAAGTAACTCAAACCTTACAAACTTATTGTCCCTTTTTATTGTAAATGATGGAGAACTTTAAGTTAGCAAGTCTGAGTTTGGTGTAAATCATATGGCTAGAACTTTGTCCTTTGGGACTGTGTTGGATATCTTCCTGCATCATGTGATTATCTGTAAATTTATGAAATCTCTTCTTAGTTGTACTTGGCAGGTCAATAAAGTATTTGAGGATGTGCTGGCTGTTGCTTAGATGTTAGGTTTGCTTTAGTAGACAAGAAGTATACTTACGGTTCCCCCCCACTGTGTATGTTTTCATGAGCAAGCACAGGGCGCTGTGGCTGAAATGAAATGATTTGAAATGTAATAAGGATTTATCGTCTAAGATCCAAGTAGTCGGACAGGCATATGATGCATAGTTGCTTGAACTTACATATTCTACTTCACTTAAAACAATCTCCCCTTCCCCCCCCCCCCCACAGGCTCAACCTCGCAATAAATTCCTATGAGACGTGGCAAGCAATAGAGTCTTGGCAGGTTTAGAAATATGATTTTTTGGGGAGGACAATATAAAAACTAAAACAAAACTGTTAACTTCATCAACAATCTGTTTGTGGCACAGTAGAATGTTGGAATAGAACTTTGCTGCATCATTACAGTGAAACAGAAATAGCACTAGAAAAATTAGATGCAAGTGATGAACATTATACATTACTTGAAGTATATTTTTAGTTAAGTGAAACAAAACCTCATACACTTAATTGCAGAATTCAGACCATCCATAGACAAAAGAACAACCCAATTTACATTACACACAGTACTGACTTGGCAGGCATAACATGCTATGCTTTAATACTGTTCCAGCTCAGGGGGCAGCACAAAGCCATGCAGGCTGTTGGGAGGCCAAGAACATTAAGAATTTTTGAATTGAATGTAATTGTTTGAAAATAACAACACTTCTACTTTAAGATGAAAAAAAGAAAGTATGTATTTCCAGTGCAAATCTTTAAAAGAATTACTTTTGGTCTTAAATCACACATTACTAATATCCAATGAAGCTGCAAATGATGGAAATGAAAGATATTAACCTCCCCAGTGGAAACCTGCTCAGGGAGATACTGACTTAACACATTAGAGCCTAGCCCTGGCTGGAAAGCGCAGGAGCAGCTGCTTTTAAGAGTGTTGATGTGAACAGTGTTGATGGAGGATGCCCTATAGTGTTGAGGAGACTGACAGCTTGATACAAGTGTAGGAACCGCCGCTATTTTGGGAATGTGGGTGTCAAACACAGCTTACACCACTTTCTTTTATGAATTGAGTAGACTGCAACCTGATCCTGAAGCCGTGGGGTTTTTGTTAGTTGTTTAGGCTTCTCTCATTCCCATGTTTGACTATTTCAGTTCATCCTGCTTCCGTTTTCTTTAAGATGATGCAGCCTTCCATGAGAGAAGGGTTTGGTAAGTGACCCACAGCCTACTAGCATAAATTGAGAAACTAGTGCATTTCAATATTCCCATTCTTTTTTTTTTTTCTCTTCCCAGCATCTCCAGATGAAATCCAAGGAGTTAGTTTATTTTCATCGTGACTGTGTATTTACTTGTGGAAAATATCATGAATACTTTCTGCTTTATCTTTACAGTCTGTTGAGTGTAATTTTTAGAAGGTACCTAAAGATGCACGCAGGTAGATAACCAAACTTATTCATAAAGATAAGAACTAGGGAGGAAAGGTTTTGAAGGGTCAGAAAGGTCTGTTTATACTCTTCAATCCTCTGTTCTCCATCACATTCCTCTCTTCTATCTGTGTATAAGAAAGTTATTACTGCAAAATCCAAAAACAATTGCAAATCAGACATTCCAGTTCTTGGTAAATCTCCTTCAACTGCTGAATTATTGAACAAAAAAAGAACATAGCACTGGGCAGGTTGCTTGATGTCTGCATTGCAATCTGAAGTTTATTTTAGTTACAAACTGGATTTAAGCTGAATGGCAAAAGGCTGTCGGAGATGCAAGAGAATTCAACCAAAGTTATGGATTTTTCTTGCAAGCAATAAAAAATAAAGTAATAAATGATACTATGAATGATTTTAATGCTTTGAATATATGCCATGCCAAGAAGAAAAGCTTTGGCAGAGTTAAGATGTGGGGAAATGAGGTGCTATATCTGAACAGGGGACCTTCAAATGTGATTTTCTATATTACCTGAGCTGACTTTAAGAAGCTTTTCACCCATTTTATTTCCTCTAAGTTTTGATTTCTTTATACAATGGCATTAGCCAGAATTGCAACAGTTAAAGTTTGGCCAATGGTGTTGAGGACATACCATGAATTTTACCACCCTGAATGCTAAGTTAGTTTTCACGCTAAGGATGTAGGCTTCCACCTATGGTTCGGTTTGCTACAGTATTTTCTGTTTACTTAGTAAAAAATAGTAACGCCTGATCTAAAAAATGTCAGGAAATGTGTAGTCAAGTAGTCAAGTGAGGAGTTCCAGTGGTATACTTGACTGTCACGCATGACTAATGTGTCCTTGCCTGTAGCAGTTCTGTACAGTTCTGAATGTGTAAATTTGTGTTCATGTGGTTTTGGAATTAAATTCATAAATGCACAAAATATCGACCAGTACAGTGCCTTTAACATACTGGCTGCTTGCCATTTATTTGGATTAACGAGCAAAATTAAAATAGGTCTTGATCTCTCTTTTTTTTTTCTTGTTTGTGGATAAAATTATTCTCTTTATTATGGACTTTCTCTGAGATGGTGCTGGTCCAGTACTAAAAGATTCTTAGTCTTCCTATGATTGAATACTCTGTTCAAAGATGGAGAAAGTACTGCCTCCTTGTACCTCGCAACAAACAAAGCCCTTAAAAAAAAGCTGACTTTGAAAATTTAAATAACCTGCATATTTTAAATTTTAATTTTGAACAGAAAATACCTGGAAAGAAGATTGTCTAAATGAGGAGTGACTACATGGAAAGCAATTAATCCTTTTAGAACCTTTAAGTGTCTACTGTTGAGAAATTGACGCAGAAAATAATTCAGCCTTAAAGGAAAAGTACTGGTAAAATACAGCCCATTTGGTTGTCAGTCCTAGGTAATTTTGGATATTATTATTATGAAAAATTTCATAATTGAAAACACATTTTTGATCCAACTGTATGCAAACTAGATATTCTGGAAAGGTAAAACTGTTACAGCTATGTTGCTGCTATATTATAGTTAGGAAGGGAAAGGCTAAAAAGTGTGAGTCTGGGATGGCTGTGCTTGGACAAAGAGTTTCAAGGAGATCCAATACAGCAGTGATGAAATATTTTGTAAAGGACATGGACTAAAAAAAAATGTAAGTTCAGCATCACCAAAGCCTGTGTAACATGATTTTTAACTTCTGGAAACTGTAAATTTAATAAACTAGAAGTACTTTTAATCAAGAGAAGTTGTTTAGGACAAAAAACAGGCTATATTTGCAGACCTTTGATCTCTTACATCTTGTAGCACTGGAAATACTGTGCAGTACTGCTGAGATACAATACACTAATGGATTTATAACAAGTTTGGCACATGGAGACCTGTTGGCTTTATTCAGACATAGCACAGAAGCACAACAGGAAGAAAACACAACATATTGATAGTATTCAGACACTTGGGCAAAAACAAAATACTGAAGACTAGACACTGAGCTCCTTTAATATGGAAATGCTGTTACTGCACACTGGGCATCTGGTACCATACCCTGTGTGAATAGCTGTGACCTCTGACAGAGGAGCTGCAGGATCTCTTAGTCATCACAGGGCTACGAGGAGGTTTACCCATAACAAATATCTCTCTCTTTAAATTAGCCTAGAAAAACCACAAAAAATGCATCAATTAAGTGTTTATGAATGAAGCACCTTGGGATTTTTGCCGCTTCATTCACACATGCAGGTTGAACATGCTTTCCTTGGTAACAAAAGGCAAGTATGCTACAGGTGCATGTAGTGGTATTGGTAGTAGATAGTATTTTCATTTTTTGCACCAATCATTTTCTGAAGGTCTTGCTGCTCTGGCACGCGCGCTTATGCATTAGAGTTAAGTGATCATTCAAGCAAAACACATGCATTTGGAGTAAGAACAGTTGTTGGAAGTCTATCTGCTGAAGTAGCTCATTCATTACAGGAAAAGTTCAACAGCAGACAGCAGAAACGCTACCTTGGAAATAGAAATGACAAATGTTGTTATCTGTTGCTGTTAAACAGACATCAGACCTTGAATTTGCATTTATAAAGCAAATACGTACTTGATGGAAAGTACTCCAATGAAAAATCCTAGTTTGGTTAACATTACCAGTAATTAGCTAAATACTTGACGTGAATCAGTACTTAAAAGGATGGGAGGCAAATGTGCATTCCTTGAGACTGCAGGTGGATAGAGAGGCATGTGATGCTAGTGGAGTCCTGATATGGTGGAAATCTCTTCCTTGTATTGTTTGTTTGTTTGTTAGCCAGTAGAAAATGGTAAGACATAAGAGCAGTACCATTTTGGGAGCTGGTAGGGTGAGTGGCCAGAAAAGGGAAATCAGTAGAGGTCAAGGAGGCAGGAACACATCAGCAGTTCTCCTCTGGAAGTGTTTTTACAACTATTCCTTTGGAGGATACATTCTTCCCACCATCATGGAGGGAAGTGATGATTCTCTTCCATCCAGCTACTCTACTGTCCAGAATCCCAGGTAATGCTTTAGAGTTGAGCCTCATTCCAAATACTTACATGCATATGGATTTATTTTCACATACTCCCTCAACAAATTCACTGGTAGTGCTTGAGTCCTGGAAATGTCTCCTGTTTTTTTTTTTTCTTTTCCTTTTTTTTCTACTTTAACAGCTACAGTAAGACTTCAGTTATGGACAACACATACAAACAGAAGAGTACTGTCTGCCCTTCTTTCTAAAGCTTAAGGTAAAGGTTAAGTAGAAAGAAATAATGATTGGGCCCCAATTTATTTATTTTTTTAACTGCAGCTGTCCTGGCAATGTTGTCAGTGTTGACTTCTGAAACAAATCTACCTACTGCTGGAATGAAATTAAATCTTTATCTCACTTCAGAAATGTTGCAGAAAAGAATCTGTTAACGTCAACAATTTTCAAAAAGAATTAAGAGCTGGAATTCCTTAACATCACTCCTTCAGTTTTGTTCCTCCTAGCTCTTTATATTGTGGCTCACTATCTGCAAAGACGGGGCCACAGCGTTTACTTGTGTTCTGTGCTTCCCGTGGTGCCCAGTAGAGAGCAGCGTGCTGTCTAAGAGGTTGCCAGGAGCAGAGAAACCCTTTTTTTTTATAGAAAAGACATTTCCACCATCTTCAGCAGGGATTAACCTGCCTCGCTTAAAGAAGGACAAGATATATCAGGGTCACCTAAAAATGCCTTTCTACTGCTTTTATTCAAAGTGGCAGAAACAAATGTTCCACTGCGTTTCACAGCTTCCTTGAAGTGAAAGGCACTGAAGCCCATGATAGATTCATACCCTAGCAAGAGCTCCTAGAGAGTAACTTCCCTTCTTCAGGAAAAAAAAACCACAAACAAACAACAGTGCAGCTTAAGACCTTAAGAAGTTCATTATGCTTAAGTTTCCCATTAACACAGAATCTAAGATGTAGGTTTTTCAATGATTTTTTTTCTTTCCCATGGAGCTAATGATCACTTTTCCCAGGACAGTTTCTCAAACTTTTAATGTGATTCTTTTTCCTTGTCACAAGGAGACTCTGGAAATTGATTTTAGGTCAAAATTGCACTGGGAATTTATCTATTTAGAGCCGTAGACTCTTTCCAGAACTCATTTTTTCTGCCACAGAATTGCAATGCTGACAGAAAGTGTAGTTTTGAAGAGGGAATAATCTGTGTTTAGTCCTTGACAAATTGATTTAGAACGTTACTCTGTACAGTAGTGCTTTACTGTGAAACTTAGAGCTGCTCTCCTTAGCTTTGGATTGAAGGTAAAAAGTGTTTTCAAGTATAAATATTACTTTGTTTTTGTTTACTTGGATATTGTTCAGTATTCTTATTCAAATGAAAGAAATCCTGGCATGAACTTTTGAAAGCGAGCTGAAGGCCTTTTGCTGTGCGAGTATCTGGGAGCGCTACTTCAAAAGTAATGTCTCATATTGTGTTGGCCTCTGATATCAGAGGTGGATGTTGGTGGTATGGAAGTAGACGTTAACCTTCCCACCTATATTCCATTGCAGTTTGTTGCCGTGTGACGGGTGGCAGCAGAGGGGCAGTCTGACAACATGGCGTCTGGCATGAAACCGAGTAGGAGACAAAGGTGTGTCACTGAATTCCTCCACATGGAAAAAATGATACCCACTGATATTCATTGATATTTGCTGAATGTTTATGGAGACCGAACAGTGGGTGTGAGCACACTGAGGTGGTGGGTGGTGCATTTCAGCAGTGGTGACAACGACGGTTGATCCACCTTGGCTGGTACAGATTTTCACTAGTGCAGCATGCAGGTTCTTGTTCTTCACTGGCAAAAAATGCATAGCTAATAGTGGTGACTGTGTTTTGTAGCTGAAAATCTGCTCTATCAAATAGCATTGTTGTGTGCCTTGTATCTGTTGTAGTTTCCATGGAAATAAACAGGAGGCATTACTTTCGGAGATACCTATGTATTACATTGTATTGTAGCAATTATAGCTTTTTCTCACTTGTCATTTGAAGAAGGCCTATTTTAATCTTCTGCATGCTATGTTACTTAATGTTAGTAAGGGAAACAATAGATGCTTAGTATTAGCCTTGCAGTTATTTAATATTAGAAGATTTTCAACAACCCGTGCTTGAGAAGTGCCGTTACCTTTACCTTCAGTGAATCTTTCTCCTGCTCATGTAAGGGTTTAGAAAGGAGAGGTGAGAGGGAAGCAGCAGAGTGGGATGTTGTAAGAACAGAGTGAGAAGCTGGTGTGTTGGCAGAGTGAAATGGTAGATTTGAATGAAGTTGGAAAGGAGTATCAGGCTCTTCTGATGTTTTCGTGGAAAGCAGAGCTGTCTTAAACAGTTGAAAAAGATGACAAGTAATTATGCTATACAACCAGTTGTTATGGATATAAAATACCCAATAAGGAGTCATGTAACAAACATGGGCAGTCAGACACAGGATGCTAATTTTGATGATCAGTCAGTCTACTACTATGGGAGACAATTCTTCCCTCAAAAATTAAAACAAATTACTATTTGTGGCAGTGGATTTCACCTTTATTTTTACTGTTTTCTCCTGTGTTGTTCAGGTCAAGTAAGGCCAAAGGAAGTCTGAAAAATCTTTCTAATTGATTAATTTTACTTTTGGCCTAAAACATTTCAAGAGTGAGACTGTTCAGGCAGTTGCATTGACTGGCTCATGCAAGCATGTAAAACAAATGCTTTAGAAAATAAGTGCTGGACAGGGAAATGTTGTTCTAAAACTGCCTGGAAACCATACAAACTGTGTAGCAATATCATGGCATTTAATAGCTAGCACACACTGGAGATAGTTCATTGTTGTACTGCTCCAGAGAGGAACCAGGGCAGGCTGTATGGGGAAGGATATGTTTCACTGCCAAACATAATTTGATCTGTTTCTAGTCACATTCCAGTAACAGTCTTCTATAAATATATCAGCTGGTGAAGTGACACATGTGAGGTACAAACGCCTGAGTCTCCACAGGAGACGCATCCTTCCCACTGAATAAAGCTGATAGCATTTCTGGGGCCTTGTGCTCAGGAGGGTCCTACACTGTGGGACAGAGAGGAGAATGATTCCCTGGCTTTTTCTATAAGATGACAGAAGTTGACAATGACAGAAGGGAGAGGAGAAGCAGGACTGAGACACCATAGAACTTAACTTAGTTTTGTCATCACCTGCTTCTGAGAAGGGACTATGCCTTAACCCACAATTTTTATTCAACACCATGGAATAAAACTGTGCCTGCACACAGTGCAAAAGCACAAATACAAGAAAAGGCAGAGAAAAATTATACTGAGTTACCTATCTGAACACAGAAGCCATGATTTTTGGAAATTAAAATACCTTATTGATACTTGGTGAGGTGTATCCTTCACAACAAACTATGGAATCTCCTTTGCTTCCTATAGGAAATTCTAAATTGTCTTGTATCAGATCCTCATCTATGTAGAGTTTTATCAGTTCTTCTGTTGTGTCTTCTGGTTCTCTGTAGAAACCTGATTCTTGAGGCTCTGACTGATCTCTTAGGTCAATTGACAGATCTGCTGTGCTGATTTCCTCTTCGTTTTCAGCACTTGCATCTAGCTTGGCGGAGATGGAGCTACATTTATGTAGCAAAGGGATGTTGCAGGTAGAGCAGACAACTTCATCTTCTGTGGTAGTATCTGACAAGTCTCTGGGTGTCTTCAGAGATGTACTTGACTCTTCAGGTCTCAGGTCTTTATCTTTTCTAAATTCGGTGTTGTTGCTTTCATGCTTATGTGTTATGTCATGAGATGAACTGGCTGAAGGTGAGATGGAGGCAGATACGAGAAAAGACTGAGGAAGAGCTGTAGTGGAGCCGAGAGAGATCTCTGTATTTGGAATAAAATCATTTCCCTTAACTTGGTGAATACTACTATTTGGGGACATTGCTAAAGACTGGGATGTTGTTAATGCCAAAGAACTGAGTTCTTCTAAGTCACAAAGAAAACTGTCTGGAGACTGTGGAGGTGGTAAGATACATAAGCTTGAAGGTGAAAAACCATCCGTTCTGGAAAACAAATCACTAGTGGCATCCTGGAGTATCTTTTGATCACTGGGTGACCAAGAGGAGAAATGGTATCTGGGAGGTGGTGATAGTGCTTGGAAAGGCAACTTCAAAAAATAAGAAAAACATGGGAATTTAAGTAAATAAGCATGACAGAGAGCTGGGATATGAGTAGACTGAAAGCCAAATGTCTGTGCCATCAGATGGATTAGAGGATATCATTTCAGTGAGCACGGGTGTCTGAAATCATTAGTACATGAATCAGAACAGCAGAAAAGACATTTGAAAAATGAAACTGTATCAGGTTCTGGCCTCGGCTTAAATGTCAAACATCAAGACAAATCTGGATCATTACATTCATGAGGGTGACCTGCATTTGATCTGCTGAAGTTATGTTATTTATGGCTTTCTGTTAGTGGTCCTGTCATAGGTTATTAAATCATACAATTAAAATTAATGTGTTTCACTCCCTCCCTCCCCCCCAGCAAACCATTACTCTTATTTTGAGCATAGGATTGTCAAAAAGTACACTTCTGGTGCCATTAAGTTAAGCTCTAACATCTGAGGTGGTTTCTAATTAACCCAATGTTAATATTTGTACTCCTCAGAACATGTTTAAGAAACATCTTAAATACATAGCATACTTTTATTAAGGCATAAGAATTTTTTGTTGAAAGTAACCCTATCAGTTTAAAATGACATCAACATTTGTGAAAGGTACACTCAATTCTAACTGAACGTAGGCAGCCAACAACAAAGCTTTAAAATAGTGACAGCGCAGCATACAGCAGTATATTTTGAGTACCATTACATAATATTGATTGAAGTATCCTTCTGGTAAAAGAAACGTCCTTTTGTAAGAATGAGACTGGTGAGTCATACGTACACAGCATCAGTAGATATCCATTGCTTCAGTAAATACTGAAAATGCATTTTTATAACTATTAATCCTCAAAATTAATTAAAATAAAATGAAAAATGGTTTGACATCATTGTTAGAATTACCCACAATAACTAGGTGCACCTCTCTTTAGGTTATCTGTACAACTTTAGACTTTAAGTATTACTTTAGAATATGAAAATAATTTCATAAGGCCAAATTAATATCACAGAATAGAAATGTTAGTTTACTTACCTTCTACTGGAATTTTCTTGATGCAAATAGATTTAATTTAAAGTTAGATAAACCTTTGTTATAGAATCTTCTGTACCAAAGTATAGAGTCTCCAAACTAAAACATAGCTGGACCATTACTAACAGCACTCCATCTCTTTCCCTCATCTTTACTCTTGGAAAAAGGCTTCTGATATGTGGTTCAGAAGTCACATGGCCCAGGAGGCACTGCACGTTGCTACACGCTGCACTAAAACTAAAGATATAAATGCTCTAGGCCAAGTTAATGTAAATTAAAAGCAAGCTTTATTCTCCTTATTTTTATTGACATCAGGCCAGAGAAGTTTAGAACAATTTCTCTAGCAACAGGATTTGTAAAATGAGTTGCATGCTAAAACTCCCCAGAGTTTTAGTCCTTGCTGCAAACTCAAGAACACCTTCAGGCCTGCTAAGGTCCTCCTGGGTAGTCAGGAACAAGACAGCTGCATGTTTGGAATGGTCATTTCTGAATACAGTTAGAAAAAAATATGTCTGTTTAATAATGTCAGTGGTGTGATGCTTTTTGTTTTGTTTTGTTTCTGTTTTTTACTTAGAGTAGAACCAGATGATTCCAAAAGTTTACTAAGACTAATGCCCCTCCCCTTCACTCGAGAACTAATATGTTACATGATATTAGTGGCAGGACAGATTTGTAATCCAATGTGTCTGCAATACTTTCACCATTTAAAAACATACACAATGGTGAAGATGCACACCTGCTGTGATGCTGGTGACACTAGTAAGAAAGATTTGAATTCATCTCATCCTTGCTTGCAAAGAAGAGGCAAATCTGGACAATATTCAGTATAACTTTGAATAGGAGTGAGTGAATGAATATAAGAAGAACGTGAAGGCTCCCAAAGTTTAGGCTTTTCAACTTTCACAGAAGAATCTAAATAATTTTTAAAGATAAGAAATTACAGACTTATTTTTAACAAGCGTGTATTTATTTATTTATTTTTACCTGAATAGGAATACTCCTAAGCATTTCTTGTGCTCAGGAAGGGATCACTGATAAGATAATAGGGGTTAGACAAAAAACAGCTTTAGCTGCAGGAAATGCATAGAAAATGGGGAGAGGTGACTCCAGATATGGAGCATGCTATATTTGCTTTTGAGCATGCAGCACCTAAATTGCCTCATGCTCTTAAATGACCTTCTGGTTATGGTAATGAGAAAAGGCTGCTGTTCATGAATACCTTATGTGGAGATGCAGAACTTGATACTATTTCAGTTCAAAAAATTTCTTGGAATGGAAGAGAAAGGAGATGCTACTTCTCTGTGAACAAATACCATAAAGCAGCTAATATTGCTTACCCATAAGCAGTATTGTCAGAGACCATTGTTACCTATAACTGACTGTTCCAAAAGCTGTAAATAAATGTGAAACTTATCCCAAAGCCGAAGCATCTAAATAAGTAATAGTATGCAAGTACATGAAAGTAGAAAATGGTAAAACCATCTGAAACAAATAGATAAATTGCAGGATAGGAGCTTTATAAATTTCATACAAAACATATTGCCCCATGGTGAAGAGATCGACAGTGATAAAGAGGAAGATTTGGAAAGGAATCCATCTTTAGCATTCAAAATCACTGATTGGTAATACATTAATGCTAATTTCAATTTCCATACGGATGCTTTCTTGATTTCATCTCTGAAGTGGATACTGTGAAATATTGAAAGTGAAAGATAAACTGGAACACAGGAATCTTTTTGTAATGATTTGTGGTAGTTATGAACTAGAAGGAAAATGATTCAGGAACTATGACATGTTTGGTGTGAAAAATCACAGCTGTGGAGGTCTGAATTCAAACACTGACAGTGTGATGACATTTGACTCACTATCGAATGATACAGTGCTGTCACTGTTGTCATACCACTATAAAGAACTGCTCTCCAACCAACAGCCTCCTTGTAGAGTGTCAGCGGTAAAAGGAGGAAGGTTACAGTATGGAATCACTAGCTGTTTTCTTTTACACTGAAAGGCATAGCTTTGCTCTTGTCAAGCTGTGTCCCCTTGCAAACTACCCTCTTATGCCCTTTGCATGCTTATGGGATTGCAGGCTTTTACGATGACAGATATATCTTCACATTGCATTATGAATTTGCTAAACATATCTTTGATGCTCCAATTCTGTCCTAGACTCCACAGTAAGTTATTATTATTATTATTAATATTATTATTATTATTGTTATTAATTATTATTATTATTTTCTTCTGAGCAACTATTCTGGCAGAATGTAAAGCTTTCATTAAAATACTTCAATGGCAAGTTACTAATGCACTCTACGTATGCAATACATCTGCAAGAAAGGAGTGAACTGAATGCATAAATTATGTGTTTATCACATTAATGAAAAAATTAAAAGTCCTTCTAAACCCACTCTGGGGGTGATATCAAAGAAGAAAAGTCCTTACCTTAGTTGAACTTAAATTGTGTATTCTGTCACTAGAATAGCTTTGGGGTATAGGAGGATCAGGGTAGTCATCAGCACTTTTTGATGCATTCTTTTTGACAACTTCTACATAGGAAACAGGGAAGATGCCTTGTCTGTTGGTTCCTGGTATTTTACCTTCATACCAGTTCTGATCAACTCGCTTAAGAAGAACGACTCTGTCTCCCTGGAATGCATTTTAAAAATGAGTTGTCAGCAGATGAGTAGTAAGGATTTTTTTGAATTGCTGATATCATTTTAATGCAAAGAATTATTTTCTCTGCAGTACTGTTTCTGCCTTCACCTTTCTCCTGCCATTTATACAAACCGTGTAAACAAATACCATTCTACCAAAAGGAAGATCATTACAGACTGCACTTGCTGTTCAGCAGAATCTCTTGGTTGGAGGACTAACACAGACTTTTCATAGGAGTGCAACCTGTTTAAATTGTTGGCTAGCCTACTAGCTAAAACCCCAGCTGTAACATGGAATAATCATAGAATCACAGAATGGCTTGGGTTGGAAGGGACCCCAAGGATCACCAAGTTCCAGCCCCCCCGCCACATGCAGGACTACCAACCTGCAGATCTGGTACCCATCTTGACCCCATCCAACCTGGTCTTGAACAGTTCCAGGGATGGAGTGTCCACAACCCCTGACTGCATTAATTTAAATGCCCCATTTTCCCTAAAGTAATAGAAGTTAATTAAATCCACACACGTGCTTTGTTATCAAGTAAAACTGTAACAAGTGGGAATGAAAAGTTCAAATTTTTTTTCATGGGGAAAAAGTGATAAATGCTTTTCCCACTGAGCATGCTGCACAAGCAGGTATCTATGTAAGAAGACAGATGGGCAGTGGCTCACTTACTGTTTTTAGAGAGCCTAGAAATTAAAATGGAAAATAGCAACTTTTTAATTCAAATATTTCTCTGTTTTGAAACTTAATGAGCTCCTTCTTTTGTCTGATGTGCTGTGCTTCTTACCCCGTCTTTTTAGAACAAATCCTTCCTTATTCGTTTTTTTTTGTTCTTAGGTTTCTGTTGTAGTCTTGTGGAGTGCCCTAAAATTATCATCATTAGGATGGAATTGTAACTTTTAAAAGCAAACCAAAACAGGGCTGACAAGATGGTGACCACCGCAAACAGCATGAAAGGGAATTTAAAGAAAAGAACTCAAACTGCCCCCCACCTGCAGTTCTCTCTGTTCCTATTCCTGATATTTTTTTTACAATGAAGTTCCTACAGCAAGAGTATCTCAGTCAGACAAACCCAGCAATTAAGCATTTGTTTTGATCATGTATAATAAAGGATCATCACCAACATTTATGTTTATAGACATGACGCAAGTATGTTAGAAAGAGCAGATTATTAAGATGAAATATTTGCAAGAGCCAGTACTTTCACAAACACATCTGAGCTTTTCTGCTGAATTTTGCTGTTTTCTGCATTTTTATTTCTTCTGTAGTAAAAACCTCACCATGATAAAGACAGCAAAAATTCCTAAAAAGGTCAATGGATAATTGAAACGAAAAGTAGAAAATTGGGTTGCCAGTTAGGAGGTGTTTGCATTTGGCAATTACATTTATGTACACATAATATTTAAGCTATTTGCAGGCAGCTGGGAAAGGATGCAAGCTAATGAGTTTGTCAGCAGCTTTCTACCATTATATTGCTTTGTGCATAGCGAATTTAGTACCAGAGCACTGTATTTATGAATAAATTAATTCTGTTTAGCAGTAGACATCATAGCGTTATTTTGATAAAGACAGTTCTAAACTGTACCTTTCTAAGCGATAACTCCACATTTGTGTCTGCATTGAAATTATATTTGGCAATAGCTTCTCCAATCTCTCCAATCTGTGCAGGAGGAGGCGGCCTGGCAGGCTGTGCTTTTTCTGGAGGAGAAAGCTTCTAGGGAGAAAAATACCGACAGATTTTAATCCTTTGCACATAGCTTTTGGATCTGTTACCCGAAATAATTCAAGGAATTAAAACAAAGAACAAACCTCAACATAAGAAATTGGGAATATTCCAACTCTTCCGTGGTGCTCACCTTCATACCAGTTTTGATCAATTTTCCTGAGGATATACACAGTATCTCCTTTCTTAAAGGACAGCTCTCTGTAAGAGATTCATTTAAATCAGGTGTTTATAGCCTTCTTTACATTTGAACTCCTCTACCTACATAACTCCCTCAGTTTCTAAGTTCAAAACTGAAACAACATGTAGCAACTAAACATCTGGAGAAAAGATGTCATAGCTGAGGCATGTTTACCAGTTGATTATACCCTATAAAACAACACGATTCACATTTATGAATACTAGATACTATCAGTGAGGCACGTAGGCCTAATTTTCACTCCAAGAAAGTATTTGTAGTTATTATCAGAGTGGACAGTATAGTGTCTGCAGGCAAGGATGATGACTTTGGGTTCCCCTGTTTAGATGCTGGTGTTACGACAGGTATCGGAGTCATATTTGGTGTTCTTGACAAATTTGTAGGGAAAGCTACTGAACACATTGCATGCTTCTGTGACCAATTACTACCTTGTTGCAGCAGCATAGCTTGGAGTGCTTCTGTGCCACCTGGTTTTCTTTTGAAACCAAGCTGATCAGAAGCATGATTATGTTCTCACCATTTCTGAGAATTAAGGCCTGTAATATGCTTAATGTTGGACACTGAAAAAGGGAATTATCCACATCATTAGGAACATTATTAGTACCCGGACTGGGTGGTATTTGCTGTACTGTCAGGTTGTTTTTTTTTCAGGACCTAATCTATTCTGATCATTCAAGTTGTCAGTTTACACAGCTAATGCAATATTAATGACGATGTTATACCCCATCTAAAGAATGCTTGAACATCCTGGATGGCCAGAGTGACAGCGGTAATGAAATACAGTGTTCTCCTCTGACTCCCTCATATCCTAGAACAGTATTTCTGATTTTTTTTTTCTTTTTTCCCTGACAGACAACTTTAGTTTATCTTGGTGTGGATGTTTTACATCCTGCAGAAAATCTGTGGTAAGACAAGATGTATGGAAGATCCTGAAGCACTGTACAGAAGCTTCAGAAAATAATCTATCCACAACAGCACACTAAGCATGCTACTTTGTGTAACCTAAATTTGATTTACAAGAAAGGTCAATTCAGTGGGCAACCCTGAGGAATCATTACAGAAAGGTGAAGATGCACATCTGCTCACATGTTCAAGTAAGTACAATGGAAAATAGAAGAATTTATAACTTTTTAATTACATAACTTCTTATATGCAGCATGCTAATGCAGAAGCTGTTGTGAAGGCAAGAGGGTTCCTCTGATTTCATGGCATTTAGCTGTAGAAACTGGCTTTAACAGCAGGTAGCTGTGTCAAGTGCTAGAAAGATTCTCCATGACTATAAATACTTAAAGGAACAAAAGTTAAGTACTTACTTAGAAGTTTGAGCTTTAAAGTCATATACAGCTCTAGCTGGCAGTTTCTGAAAAGTAGGCAAAATGATTAACACATTCAGGTAGCATTACTACATGGCAAACAACTTTTAGCTTTTAAAAAGGTGACCGAGATCTAAAAAAAAGAAGTGCGCGTAATTTACAGCAGTTCTCACAGTAAGACACTATTTAGGTAATTAAATATACGACTTACTTTCCTAAGGTTGTTAGGTATTTGGGACAGTGTTTTAAAAATAGAACCGGCACCTACCCAGAGCATTGTCTTTAATAAAGAAGTCCCGAGAGTTATTGAAGGGATCTGTCAAATTATGTTTTTGGATACTGATGCAATACTCCATTACAGCTCTCTTTCCAGTAGGATGGCCTAAATATAAAGCATTTTTCTCTGCTGTTATAAAAATTGTTTTTTGGATGAGAGCAATTATCCTTTTCATTAAGCGTTTTTTTTTTGTTTGTTTGTTTTTTGTTTTTTTTTTAGTTTTTATTGATTTGGCATGTTTGTTTGTTTTATAGTACTGTAACTGATAAAGCAAAGAATGAAAGAATGGAGATGGTATTAAAAGAACAGTGGGACTGACTGGATGCAAAATCTACAAAATAGAATTAAAATGTAGGTCTTCTGTCCTCTCATTGTTTTTTAAATCATTGCAGTCTTATACCACAAACCATTCTTATCTACCTAACATCTTTTCATATGGAAACTCAGAATTCTTTAAATACTCCATCCATATCATGAAACTTTTTTTAACCATCATTTTCTAATGAGCAGTCTTCCTTGGACTTAAGACTCTTAATTGAATTGCAGTGATGTAACCATGTCCCTGGGGTGGAAGTGGAACTAGATTCTGAAGTTGTACCACCATTTAACAAGCTAGGCAGCCTAGAGAAAACACTTAAATTAGTTTATATATTATTAAGTGCGAAGAGTGTCTGCTGTTCAGAGTATTTACTTGCTTGTTCTCCACTCCTAAATTACAAAAACAATTAAGATAAAACTATTGCACAAAACTGTGGTAACTCAAGAGTGTACTGTATTCAAATCAATTGAAAAGTTAACAATCTGTAGTCAACAGATGCTAGTTAATATAAATATAGTTACTTTATGACTGAGTAAAATCCCCAAAGCCTGTTTGTGAAGTGCTTCAAGTTCTAGGACTTAAAAGTACACACACAAAAATTGAATACATCACTCTCTTAAGCATATTTCAAGTGATAATGTGTTACTTTCTTTAGAGCTTGTACACCTGCTTCCATTTCTTCTGCCAAAGCATTAAAATAAGCAATTGGTATATAATCACAATCACCAAAGCTATTACATAAAGTTTTAGAGTTTGCTGTTAGGATAATGCTCTTTCTATAACACACCAACAGCAGTGTTTTGGTTTTTGTTCTTCTTTTAAAACACAAGTAATGACAGAACACAGATGTCAGGATTGAAACAGTTGAGGCAGTTTCTTGTGTAATTCTGTGATTTTTCAAATGAGCCTTTCCCCCACTCACACCTGCTATCCACCAGACATTCACTCCAGTCAACTACTGTCCACGTCCATTTAAATAAAATCAGAAGATGCAGCTTGTCTTGCATTTGATATTCTTTAAGTACCTGTCTCTTTAGTGAAAAAGAAGGATTTTGTCTCATCTAAATACTGTGTTGATAAGTGGCGCTTCCTTTTGTCTGTATCATTACGTTGTCTTATGACCAACAAAAATCTTGTCTCAGAAATGTTACTGATTTATCTGTATGGATATTGCTGCATTATTTATTTTTGGTTTGCTACCTCTTTATCTGTAGTTCCTCTTCTGTCCCTTGGAGTACATCGTTCCACATCAGTGAAAGCAGAATAGTTTCCAGGAGTTTCCTGGTCTACTGAAAACAGAACATCATTATGTGAAACTGTGGTAAAAGAAACATATTAAAATCTGGCATACTGCTTGGAATCTTTGAAAGGAATGAAGAGATACTGTTTCTATAATTTCACATGTAATCAGAAGAGAAGCATGTTATGTTATGGTTAAAGTGGACCTTTAAAGAAACAAAGATACCATCTCTCAAGTCAAGGCTTGCTTCTGATCCACAGCTGAAGAATGTGTAATAGAGAATGGGAAGAGCAAAATTATGCCTTACTGTATGAGGTGATGCATCCCTGCTGGACCAAATGGAAGACACAACAACAATACTGAGACTTTATCAAGCCGTTAGAATCTTTTCTGAATGCCAACAATATAATCACAATTACATGCACAAAACATGACTAAAGCATGCCTCAATGAGATAATAAGAGGAAACAATTTCTCTTTAATAGGCCAACTTGTTAGTTGTTTTATTTCGTAAAAAGATGAAATTATAAATCATTACTCACCAATCTCTGTGGCAAATTCTCTCTAAAGCATAGCTTCCCAATGTTTACTAGAAGATGATACACTACAGGATGGCAGATGCCTCTTTTTGTATTTCAATAAAAGAAAAAAGAAAAAAATCTTGCACAGTTTCCAGTGTGAATTAAAATGCAATGGAATTATTTCAGAACAGAGAATGAAATAAGCTGTCCCTTGACTTCTGAGATTTACTAGCAATTGTAGTCTCCCAATGTGGGCTGCTGGAGGCTTCTGATTGATACTTGCCTCTTTGACTTCATTCACATGATCTGTTTTTACCAACCTTATGGAAAAATAGAATTAAAAACATCTACTGCATTATGTTGCAGTTTTACAGAACAGAGACCTCAATGGGCTGTTGGCTAAGCTACGAGGACTTCAAACTATTGATAAATACAGTGGGGGGCAAAAATTACTTAACTGCATCACTTAGGTTGTTGGGTGCAAGCATAGCATCCCCAGCAAATTTACCATAGTTCCAATTGTGGGCAGCTTTCTTTATGTGGCTGCCTTGTTGTCACAGGAGCTATTAGGAATCTACATTTACTCTGCACTATGGATTTCCCTACTTCCTAGATGGTTTAGTTTAATGTCTTTTGAAAGTCTGTCATGTATTCTTTAAATGACAGCATTTCTATGTTAAATAATTCCGCTTCCACACATCCAGAGCTCTATGAATGAGCATCTTTGAGAAGTTAGTGACTTCAAAAGGCTATTAGTGAAATCACAAATGGATGAAAGAATGTCTTTGTGATATTGGTTATGTGTTATTTGACCAAACCCATCTTTACAGTTTTGATTATTGAGAATTTCACTTCTGTGATATTTCTGAAAATTCCATAGTCACATTAAAATTTGCTGAGAAGAATTAGGTTTGCTGCCACAGAGATTGGAAAACCTTTGAACAGCAATAATGAAAACTTCCTAAAATAACTGTCAGGTCTATTCACAAAAAGTAGCATGAAGCAATTGAATGGGTGTATTCTCATGAAAAAACCAGAAACAACTCACTATTTCACTGGCAGATTTTTGTCAATTACACATTTTACTACATAGGTTTTTTTGCTTTTTTTTTTTTTTTTAATATGTTTTTGATGCTGATTTTGGTTTAAAAATATTCAAGTAAAAGACTCCCTGCATATTGTTTTGTATTTGACCGTCATCTTAATGATGAATCTGTTTACTTTCTGAAAGGTTTTTGGTTTTGTTTTAGGAAAAAAATCACTCAGGTTAAAAACACCATTATTATTTGTAGCACTAATTATCTAATAGTTGAAGTACACCATTCCTCCAATTGTCCAGATTTCTTCATTTTGTGAATAGACAACAAATTTCTCTAGGTTTGCAGTGATGTAAAAATAAGTCTTCCTGCGTTATGAGTTTTGTGGGATGGACCGTTCTTATATACTACATGGATAAAAATGGAATGAGAAAGGGTGGGAAATAAAGGGAATAAATCACAAGGATAGAGGAAGAAAGTGAATCCACCTTGGAAACACAGTGCACTATCATTTTCTTGGTTATTGTTGTTAGTTGTGTCCATGTCTTGAAGAGAGGCACTAAGAGGTAATCTTCCACAATCATTCTGGTAAAGTGGGCAATGGGTAGCACCATCTTGAGGCAGTGGATGAAAAGGCTGGTGCATGGGACTCTTTTTCAGAGCTGTAAGAGATGAATTCCTTTCTGGAATGTCTGGAAGCAGCTCAGTAATAAGTCTGTGCAATATACTGTTGTCAGGCAAGCTTCCCCTTCTTTTTTCAGCTTTAATTTGGTCACAGATGTCTTTAAGTGCAGAATCTAGTGCTTCAAATACAGATGACTTGCGTTTTGTCTTTTCAGTTTGTTTCTTAGGGGCTGCACTTTTTTTCCTTCGGAAAGGCACTGGGCTGACTAGGAATGCTATCTTGGAGAGGCCAGATTCTGCCTCCTGTCTCCTTGGATCTTCAGCAGGTTCTTGTTTAGCCCTTTCGTGTTTCAACATGGTGGTGAAGCGGGTGTAGGATGCTGGGCATCTCCCTTTGCAGGAGCTGATGAGATGCCTGTGGTGGTGGTGGTGATGGTGGTGGTGATGACCCGATCCATAAAAGCTTTCAGATGATGTGAAGGAATAGTGATCAAAGTCACTTTCACTACAAAAGGATGACCCCTCTATCTGTATAAAGTCACTGAGGTCAGAAACCACTCCATCTTGATCACTGTCTGAGAAATCCATATGTGACCGTTGTGGCTCATCACTGGTCACTTCAATATGAATTGGCACCAGGGTTTTAGACTTGTAGCTCCGTTGTACCTGAGAGGGATGTCTGACTTCATTTTCTTCCTCCAGCAGGGACTCGATAGAAAATCGCCGCTGTGAACATAAGCCATTTTTAGAAGGCTCTAGTGTAATGTTTGACAACATTTCATCACCCAGATTTGGCATGGATTTTGACTTCTGAATTAGTTTTTCAAATTCTGATATTCTGGTTGGCACCATGTCTCTGGGCACCTCTTCAGTAGAAGACTCTCTCCAGCCCTGAAGAATACCTTTATGCTGTTCTTTTTCATACTGCAGTATTCTGGACTTCACAGAACAGATCACCTCAGAGTTCATCAAGTCCTTGCGATTGATACGATGCATCTTCTTGTACATTTTAAGAAAACCTGGGGCATCGTGTGCAGATCTGTGACGAACCCTTGCCCTACCACCACCACGGCCCTCAGGCGCATATGGGGATGCCCAGTTCATTGAGCAAACCTCTTTGGCATCCTCCTCACACAGAAGAGAGCCCATGCTTTCGGACTTGGCCTGTGCATCGGGAAAGTTATCCCGATCATCTGTTAAAAGATCATCACAGCTACGAGATTTTCTCTTTGGAGAAGTTGTTTCTTCTGTGCTGCTCCAGACTTCTGCATTTTGTCGAGTCATTTGCCAGCCATTCTTGTAGTTGATTGCCCTTCTTGAATCATTAGGAACAGCTAAATGTTGTCTGTAAGTGCTACAGTAATCTAATTCATTTGAGGTGTTGTGGTTGTGCACTGAATAACTGAGGAGGGATGGATATACTTTGCTAATATCCCCACCTTTATAATCCATAGAGCAGCATGATAAAAGAGAGACATTGCCAGAAATTAAAAGATTCAGAAAGTTGGAATTAATATCAGTAAGTATCAGAAAGACACAGTAAGTATCAGAAAAGAGACAGCCATGAGTGCATCTATTCTGTCAGCTCTAGTCAGTACATGTCTCTACAGAACAGGACTTCAGAGCTAATAAGCCATTTTCCAGCTTTAATAATGCACTTATGCTAATTTGAACATATAAATAAATAAATAAATAGAAATCCAAAATCCTCAAGAATTGTGGTGATGTCCTCCTCCCAAATGGAAACACAACAGTGTAAGAAAACAGCTATCAATATTGATGATGAAGCAGCTAAAAAAGCCAATACAAGCTGAAAAAAAATTAAAGATGAAGACAAACCACAAATCTAGAGCCCAGAATGTTAACTGAGATAAACTTAATTTGGAGAGAGACTGAAGTGTTTCATCCCTGCAACTAAGACCACCATTTTTTATGTTTAAATAGATCTCTTTTTTTTCCCTTTTTCTGTGGAACTTCAATTGAATGATGATTACAGAAAACGTAAAAATTGGGCAACATTTATATCTCTTAGTTAACTTAAATTTCTTATTAATATGTTTTTAGTATATACCGAGTATTAAGAAATTACTCTATTATACATTCTGAACTATATTTCAAATATCTGTGTATTCTGAAAGCTGCTCGGAGCTTTTGATCTGATTAACATTCACAGAAGTCACTATGAGACAAATTTGGAACTCTGGTCTCTCATATTGGAGCTGAACTTTCGGAAGTGGTTTAAAGCATCAGCGTTCAGTTGAGAACACACACGTCAATCAACACACATCAATCAGTTCAGTCTGCTTTCTAGAAGAACAGCTTGAATCTGTGTCAGAAACTTACAGTGTGCTGCTCCTTTAACAAAAAAATTGGTTCCCAGAAAAGTTAATATTCTGCTGTATCTCATAATGGGAGAGAATGAATTGGTTCATTTAGATTAACTCCCAAATGTTAAGTAGTTGTGTGGAACTACTGTTCCCATGTTTTGTAACGTGGGAACATTTAAGTCATGGTGGGTACTTCTTGTCAGTGGTGTAGTAAAGAGTAAATGCAGATAAGTGGAGTTTACCACCTTTTCACTGTCTACTCTGGTGCACCAAATGGATGAGATTACTTCTTAAATTACTAATCTTAACAGTGGTTTGGAAATAAATCTGTTTTTCTGTCACTTCATTCTTAATATTCCTCAGTGTTTTTCTTTGATACATTCTGATGCAACCTAGATGCTGTGATCTTTTCAGTAGGAATAATCTTTTTCAAAGGTTTACACAATCTTTTTTACAGCTAAGACTGTTTGGATAGCATGGGTACAAAATACAGCAAATAGAAGACTAATAAAAACTTGAAAAGAAGGATGCGTATTGTAATAGATAGTACTCTGTATATTACATCCATCATATATTTTTCTGGAAACCTTTGGTCTTGCTAAGGAAAACACCTAAAACACCCAAACTAAACCACCTAATTCAGGTTTCTCTTGAGAGACATGGGGAACAGCAGTGGGACCATGAGTTACTTGGAAACAAAACAAAACCCCAAAAAACTAGATTGTATATTCTGTACTGAGTACTTCAAAGATTCTGGATGTGGCTTTGGGCAGCCTGGTCTGGTGGCTGGCGATGCTGCACATAGCAGGGGGTTGAAACTGGATGATCATTGTGGTTCTTTTCAACCCAGACCATTCTATGATTTATGAAATTAAAAATCTGACTGTGGATATTTGCTTGACTAAAGTAGGCCTTAATAACTGACACTATCTAAGACACCAGCTACTGAACTGAAGGTCTGCTATTGTGGAAATACATCTTTAATCTCACATAGTATTTGTCCTGATTTATTTCCCCTAAGAACAGTATAATAAGAGGACACTTTAATGAAAAACATTATTTATACCCTAATATAAAATTCTTTAAAGTTTTATTAATAAACCAATTTTCTGTGTCCTAGAAGGGGAAGATAAAACTGAAAAACTCTTTCTACAAGTCCAGCTTTTTATCAGCTTGGCATCACACATTTAAAGATTAACAAGTTAGTCTTTAAGGAGTAGTCCAAAGCCTCCCATACAGTAAATCTCCCTACACTCAGCAACAGTGGACAACAGTTGCATTTACTACCAAGAGATTTTACAACACATCATCATCAGTTTTCCTCCTAACAAATATGATGTCCTCTTACCTTTTGCTCGTGATGGAGAAGAAGGAGACGAGCTTGTTAAAGGCTTTCTAAGGGTGTTGTATGGGCCTTGCATATCTGTACGGCCCGGGCTGGGCCTGTTTGCATTCTGGTCACTGTGTGCTCTCTGATGACTTACAGCAGGTTCTGACTTCCTCCTTTTCCTGTAGTCACTCGCAGTACTTGCAGAACTATAAAAATAACCAGTATTAGTAGCAGTCTCATCTCTGTAATCACAACTCAGGAATTAAAAAGCAAACTCATAATTGCATTATTTGCTTATGGATTGAACAATGCCAGAAGAAATACATCTGAATTACGCACAGGGAGAAGCACTGGGCTTAGCTCTTTTACAGCATGTTTGACAGAGAAAAGCTGATTTTTTTCGTCACTTGATTGTATCAAAGTTTCATACAAAATTGTTATATTGCTTTCATAGTGAGGACTTTAGGAGTCCTCAAACTGACACTTAAATTTTGACTCTTTTCAACATCTGCTGGCTTCAGATCACAAAAAAAACCCCTTAGGCTGTATAATCTGTACTGAAGTCACACACACACATAGTGTATTTCTTACCTGGAAGGCCTGTCCAGGCCTCTGTCTGTTGAAGCATGATGATATAAGGAAGTCTGTGAAAACAAAAATATAAATGTATTGTATGCCTGTATATGAAACAAGGTGACAATATCTGCTTATAGTGTTTGATTATTATATTTGCTACTCTGTGACGTCCTATAAAAGCAAACTACAGTAGTTAACATACTCTGCGCTCCAGCACACAGATATTGCAATATTCTGTCAGGCAGCTTCTAAAGAGCATCACTAGATTTCCTTTTGTGTTCTATTTCAGCTATAATTTTCCTTTTAAAGTACTACAGAACAATGTCTCAGACCCATGCTTCTCTATACTATTTTCAGAAATACACGACACCTGAAATCAACTTTGACTATGAAATATAAAAATCTGAAAATGATTCCTCCTGGTGCAAAGCAACATCTGCAAAGCTTCTCCTCCAGCTCAATTACTCACCAGAATTTCACAATCAGTTATAGGGAGAAACGAAAGCGGCTGAAGGACCCAGGATTTTTCTGGCCAATTCTTGGCCACCTTACATTCGTGGTCAACTATTTTTCCTCTCTGTAGAAGCCTTCTAGACTTATTCTCTAAATAGGAAACATCTTTACAGATTTTTCTCCATACCAAAGGATTGCAGAAGTAACACTCATCACTGTGTAAGCATTCCAGCTGTTTCTCAAGCAGCAATATTTAATCTCACTCGTAGAACTCTGTGGCAGAACTAGTTATATCACTGTTTTCCACAAAAGCTGCAAATAAAAGCTTCAGAATTTAAGTGTTAGGCTAAAAGAGCTAATCGTTATCCAGCACATCCTTCAGGCACAGTATTATGTAAGAGACATGTTCTCCTCTATTCATCTGCATCACATTTACAGCAGAGGATGACCTGCATATATTCCAGTGTGTCTGCACAACAGTTGGAAGGAGAAAGTGTCATTTAAAAGTTCCAGTGACAGTTTCTCTATCTGCTATAATTTACTGTTGTGTTTATTCTTTAACATATCCACAAATTAATATGACATCTCGCAACACCTACATGCAGTTTTCAGTCTAAGAGAGATCTTCCCAGCAGCTGGGCATTAAGCTGCTGCCAAGGGGAGCAAGCTGAATCAGTGGGACATGTAGGACCTGTGTAGGCAAGGAATGGGAAGTGTGTGGCTGCCTCAGCAGGGCAGGTCTTTTATAGCAGTGGCCAGTTGGGAGAAGACTAACAGTGCTGCTGACATGAACCCAGCTCTTCTCAGTGTTAGATACTGCCATCAGAGAAGGCTTGCCCCACTGATACAGTGACATCCCTCTTTCCCAGTTGGCTTTATGGGCAGTGGTGCTTGACGCTTGTTTTACTCCATGATTATGGAATCTATATATATAGAATCTATTCTATGATTCTATGATCATGGAGTAAAACAAGCATCAAGCACCAAATGATGAGTGAGCACACAGGACTGTGGAATACAGTCAAGCTCTACCACAGCATAATATTTTTTAATTTGCTAAAACCAACCTATTTTTCTGTAAATGAATGAAAAGCTACTTCTAACAAGTTTCATTTCCCCAGTAAAACATAGATTTAAAGATTTATTTTTATATTTATTTTTAAAGCATTTGTCATTAGGTGATAAACAACCTATAGATGACTTTACTAATACCATCCGCTAATTAGTTTTTTTGTTTTAATGTGAAGAACAGGAATGGGTAATTGTTCACCAAAGCATTTTATGTACTGTAACCTCGCTCATAAAGTAAGTCAGTGGACCTGTAAGTTACAGAGAAAGGGTCCTCTGACACAAAACCATACTGTCTGCTCTAGGATCAAGTGAAGAGTTAATGCACCTTCCCATCAGCAGGGTAAGTAGGAGCCTGTGCTTTGGAGCTGCTTCTGTTACGGAGGTGTGCTGATCATCATCAGATAGTCTCAAACAGGCAATAAACCTGCTGGTAGCGCTTATGAAATGATCCCTATTTTATATTTGGAAGACATGTGGGGATAATGATGAGTTCATTCCTTTTAATTCAGCCCACCTGAAGAAAATATCATGATATTTGTTTTTAGAATATATTCAGAAGGAGGCCCTGCATCTTTACTCTTCAGTTCGCATTTTCAAGTTTTTCTTTAGATCTTCTGAAAGCTGGAAACTGCTTTATGCCAATTTTTCAAGTCTCCAGAGTCAAAGCTTTAAGAAAACACACTGACATACAAGATCTGTCTGCAGCAAAACTACAAAAGCCAGAGATGGTACAGATGCACACATCAACGGAGTAACCCCAGTTCTCCACATACCACCACACAGCAGAGCGAAGCAGATGTGCATTGCCACACAGAAGGAACATCTACAAAACACCTGTGGAGCATGTTCTGTTAAATACAAATCTTACTTCAAAGGTGCCCATCACTATCAGCCTCACCACTGCTGACCAGTCCCTGGCATGCTTCAGTACCCGTAGAAGCCCCTCAGGCTCACAGCCACCTGGAACTGCCTGTGAGGCAGTGCAAGCACTGCATTTTCACTGCAGGCCTTCTGTGCACATGCCATTCCAGGCAGAAGCAGACCAAGGTTACGTGTCACAAGTTACAGGCCAAACAGCTGAGGCAGGGAGAGCTCTCACCACTTTTGATGGCTTCAGAGTCATACAGACCATGACACAAATCCCATGGGCAGCATAGCTCCCATTAGCTCCTATGGAAGGCAAGAGATAAGCCACACAACTGAAGCAAAACCGCAAAGCATTTCTTTATCCACAGCACTCCCCAGGCTGTATGTTAGCATGTTAGCAATCAGCCTGAGACAGCAAAGAATGTGTGTCATCCCAAAACAGACTGCTGAGCTGCTGCACAGCTTTTCCTTTCCTTCCTTTAAGATATCACCTCGGATGTAATGTACTCTTTTTCCCCTTCTTTGATGCAGTCTGTTGAAGATTTTGAAAGACACTTATGGGGACATGTATGTGTTACCATACCATACCAATCGTTAACACACACATATATTGTTTTGGCAATTTTACAACAGGATTATCAATTTTCAGTTTTCAGATTATCTACCTTAGTCATAAGTACTTAATTGGAGAAGCATTAGTTCAGTCACTAAGGCTTTGACTTGATGTATAGAATTTGCAGTCAGATATTTTAATAAAGAATACTATTATTCTGATGTATTGATTGCGTGTGAAAGCAACACACTTGCCCAACTCTGAAGAAGTGGGAATTGGTCAAGATTTAGAGACACATGAGCTGTAGTGTAATTCTAAGTGTTAATCTCTGAGCAGTTTTGGGGATAAGAACTCACAGTTCCTAGGATAATAAGATCAACATCCAAATGCATTAGTGATCTGGAAAAATATGAAGACAAAGACACAGTGACTCTGAATTAGAAACGTCTCATAGCTATCAGCAGGAACCCCCAAAATATTAACAGACACATACAGCAAACATGCCAATCCTGCTTCCCAGGAGAATCAGCTGAACAAGAATCATTCATTTACCTCATTGGAAACACCAGAAGAACTGTCTCGAACATAGTCCAAAAGCTTTTTAGGTGGCTGCATCATATAAGCAGAAGTGTAGAGATGGAATGGAGGAGAATCAATGGCAGCAAGGAATGAAACGTGGAGAAGGTGACACAGTTAGAAACTAAGTGTTGACAACATCAGGTACAAGAGTGACACATATGGGTAGAATGGGAGGAAGAATGTGTTACAGTATTTTGTACATTTTTAAGCATCTAAATAATGTGTTAGTAAATTCAGGTGGTGAAATTTACAACTGGAATGACTGGATCAGTACTAGCTGTATTTAACACTGGTGAGACAGCATAAAGTGTCACAGTTACATTTTTGCTGGAGAAGCCTCAATGTTCTTCATCTCAGAGGAGGCACTCACTATTCTCAAGTGATAATTATGAGTAAAGCACTGTTAACATAGTGTTTTCAGAAGGAGGATCTGGACTGTTTCTGCCTACCTATGCAAAGGAATGACAAAACAGCTTCAATGACTAGATAAAAGGAGATAAAAGGTAATCTAATAAATCTGACACACTGGATGACAACTTTTAAAGGAAAGTATGTAGTTTGCTTTCTCTTCTTCTCTCACTGAAATAGCTGAGAGTTCTGCACTTGGTGTTTGATAAGGTACCAGAAGGTAGCTGCTTCCCAGGGCATCCTCCAGGAACCTGTGCCAAATGATCAGGTTCCTTATGTAGCCTGGCACGTCAGTAAATATTTCATGCTCTTAGAGGTTGTTTGAACCAAATCCAGCCCAAATATATAGCCCATGTTTAAGTTATTAAAATCACAACCCTGGAAAGTTAGGGCTCCACTTAAAAAAACAATAGTTATATACATTAGATTATTTTATTGACCTTTCTCAAAAAAGGTCACATTAACTTTACTGGGAAATGTTTGCTGAAGTTGGTAGTTGGTAAATTTATATAGAAATATTTTCCCTAACATTTAAACATTAATATTCTGTCCTCACTTACCGGACGTCCAAACTCCAGTTCTGAAAAGAACTTATACCAGGGTTCATTTTCTAAATCTATGTCATCTGGGTTTATGCGATCAGGCTGGTGCAGTTGTGAAGGAAAAGGGAAGGAAAAGGCACACACTGAGCAAAGGGCTGGAAATGCCGTGTCACTTCAACAGTTCACATGCAAACACAAAACAAATACAGGGGAAGTGATGGAATAAAATCAAAAAATGGAGGTGGTATTTAAGACAGAATATTCTTGTTCAAGAGCTGTCACTGAAGGTTCAATACTTCCCTTTTTGTTGCTATTCTTCTAATGATTGAAAGACTTCAAGGATTTCAAGATTACTCTTTTTAAGCTAAGACTGATCTTTGACCACTTCTGTTAACATGGCTGCAAAAACCTTTAATAGTACTGAAGATTCTTTGTTAAGAAAATGCTTTAAATGATCTTCAGCTTGGCAACAAAGTGCCCATGTGATCGGCAACAAAGACATAATTCTATCATTATTTCTTTCAGTCATTTCCTTCTCAGAAAGCAAGTTAATTCTGGATCTTGCTGTCCTGAAGCAAGTACTGAGCAGAGATGAGCAATATGCATCATGCAAGCACAACTGTATTAAAAAGCCACTTCAGAGCATCGAACAGAACTTAACTATAAATTTTAAGTCCTGCGGTCAAAAACAGGGAACAAAAGTTATGCATTCCATAATTTTAGCTTTAGCAGCATTTTGTTGTGCTTTATCTCCCACACGTTTGTTGACACAAAGCACTTTTTTTTTTTTCCACAGCAAAATATATTGTTTTCGTCTGAAAATTCTCACAGCAAAGGGATAAAGTGGGAATTGAAGTCAGCACTGAGAAAGCTTTTCAGTGAACTGAATAATAATTGACAGTTATTCAAGCAGCATGAAAACATGACAGTGCAAAACAGTAGAGCTCCTAATGGGATGCTTAATCCACTGCAAACTTGGCTGCCTTAATTATTTTCTAAACAGCTTCAGTTACTTTGTAGGATCTGATGTATGCTGACCTGCACTGCAGAATTATAGGGAATCACTGTCTTAAGGATCTGCAAATAAGAAAAAAAAAAATCTTCTTGTAGAAGATACTTCTGAATTTAAAATTTTGGCTGCAATTATGAGAACTTAGATACTAAGTATGGTGTGACCCAGAGAGCATTCCTCAAAGAAGGCAATGGGGTCCTGTAAGAATAGTGTTTCTGGTGATTAAGTATTTAGCACTCTTTCTGCATGAGTCAAGCTGTCACCAACATAGCAGAGCAACCACATGCAGCTATTTCTGCTTTCTGCAAGAGATAATGCTGTGTACTTGACCATTTCAGGTAATTAAACATCTTACAGTGCCCTTCTGTTGTTTTGCCCTTGCACTTCCACCATGCACAACCATTATTGAGCACTCCTATTGACAACTAACTGTTTAAAGTCAACCATAAATGCACAAGCCTCTAGTAGAAAAACACCACTGAAATAAGTTTCATGAACTTAGCAGTTAAGACTTATCACCTTGTTAGCAACTATAATTGATTCCTGAAGCACAAGAATCTCTTCTATAAAGAGATGAAGACATGAATACAAACACAATAGATTCAGAACTACAGAAGGTATTTCATCTGAGAGATGGAGGAACTGAGAGAGTTTAGCCTGGAAGAGAGGTGGCTGAGGTGAGGCCTTGTTACTGTGCAGCTATCTGAAAGGAGGCTACAGTGAGGATGGTGTTGATCTCTTTTCTCAGATGGTAAGGAATAGGACACTTGACAGCAGCATAGAGTTGAGACAGGGGGGTCTAGAGGGGATAGCAGGAAGGATTTATTCATAGAAAGAGCGCGCTAATGTGCTCTAGCCACTAATGGGTGCTCACCTTGTGGGACTAGATTTGACTTACTCAGATACAATTCCCATTCACATATCAGTGAATGGTGTGGCTACCACAGAGCTGTTAGTACTACAAATCTTGGGCTACTGACATTACTTACAGGGGCAGCCCACCTCAGTTTTATGAGCCTCCATTTCCAGTGTGAAATTAAATGCTTTAAAATGGAGAGAGTAACTGGCTCCTCTTTTATCATCAAATACTCTTGTTATTAGTTGAAAGCTTAAGCAGAAAAATTCTGCTTGCAAGGAAATAGCGTGTTTGAATGCAGTTTCTGTGTTTCCAAGTTCTCACTCTGTAGCAGCGTGCCAACGCCGAGAGCATAAGGGAGTGTGTGAAGTTAACTCCATGCACACAGCTCCTAACTTTATTTACAGACTGAACCGCAGAGGGCAGCAAACGTAAGAGAAGAGCTTTAGAGTTTGCAACTCCACTGCTGCTTGCCAGCTGCGGGAGGAGGCTGCACTCCCTGGGCTGCCGCGATCAATACTCAGGCAATTGATTTCACTTGGCTTCAAGTCAGTTTTGCTGAAGGACTGCTTTCTATTATCTATCCTCCTGACAGACTTGAAATGAGCAAATGATTTTAACTTACACTGATTTTGGCTGGGGCTTAGAAAGTATCTCCCAGTCTGCTGGATCAGAGGGCAAAAGCAGCAAGAATTCATTTTATATGACTTGTCAGTCAAATGAAGTCATGCTTCGATACTCTAACCTAGAACCAGTAGACAATTCTGTGTACTGAACACGCATATAAAAATAATCTAGAATTGAAATGGAACTAGCAAAATATACTTCTATGCTTTGAGCGGACACTGATGAAAGCAAATCTACTGCCAATTTTAAAGCCTTTATAGCCTTTCTTTCTTACTCACTTCATTAAAGAAATAGAGAAATGTACAGACTGTTGTGTGAAAGTGCCATTGATAAGTACAAGGCTGAAACTAGTAAAGAATAAATATTTAACTTCATGTGAGTTAGATTAAATTATTATGCTACAATTTACTCATTTACTACATTTTAGGAAACAAATCCATGTTTTGGATGGTGTTAATCGAAAAAAGGAACATTTTATTGAATCACAGACATTAGAGATGGAAACATACATCAGAACTTATGTACCACATTGGAGGAAATGGAATGTTTTATGGGAGAAAAATGAACTGAATGCAAATTAAACAGACTCAGCTAATCTTTTTATTTTCAAAGAGCTATTGATTTTGGTATTATTTTTTTAGCTAATAGGGTTGAAATTACCAATGTCCAACTTTGTAACTATATCTATCTTTTCTCTATTTTGTGTAATATTTCAATACAATATGAAACATTTCTTAGACATTAAAAATCAAAATGCTTTGAGATGATGAAAGGGAAAGTCCTAACTCATGCAATACTAACACGGATGAGGATTTGGAATGTTCATCTGAATCTGGAACTAATACAATGTTTTCAGATGTCAGCTTTTCCTAGACGCACAGAAAAATCTTTTGGCCTACTTTGCTGATCATATTTTTGCGAGTCAGGAGTTTTATTTCCAATATCTGATTTAATGAACATGAGAAAAGCAAATACTTCAATGAAATCACTTCCAGAGCTGTAATAGCTTGCTCTACTTCAAGTGTTTTTAAATCGGTTAATAGCTACACTGCAGTCAGCATTACTTTCATGTCTTGTATTCTGCACTAACTCCCATTTTCCAGTCTTTTACAACTCTGAATCACACATAAAGAATCTCTCAGTTCTATCCATGAATATTATTCCATCAATTTTTTAGCTTTATTCTACAAAGAGACATTTCCTTAAATTCACATAAGCTACTAAGATTCCAATGGCAGAAGCCTGATTTTTCTCTTGACTGAAGCAACTAAACAGGGCTTTTCTGCATGAAAATATTATAAGCTTTAAGTGATATAAGGCTCAATTGAGAGCACCAAAAATGCCTAAGTTACAAACAGACGAACAAATAAACAAACAAAGCACCAGAAAGAATTAGGAAAGCTGGGACTTTTTGTCAATACATTAGTTCTTCTTAACTGAAAACTTGTATCTATGATTGCATTAATTATAAATGTAAAATCATTCTTGAACCATTCTGAAACACTCTTATTTTAAACTTTAATTTGCTAATATTCTTTGGCATTGGAAAAGTTGGCAGGTGACCTCAGTGTACAGTGCAACTTGAGTGTAACTTGACAATAAATTCTAAATCCCATGTATTTAGTTTGATTAATTAGCAGCCAACATAGAAATGCCAGCTCCTACAAAAAATGCATTGGTTCTGAAAGAGCTGAATTTCACAGAAACACACCTATTTTCTACCTAAAAACATTATATTCCCACAATGACCACAAAAACACAAAGGTTCTTAGTACAGGCTGTGTTTCATGATGTTGAAGTATTATATATTCTGGAATTAAATTGTTTGAATACAATATATTAGAGAAACAAATTTTATGAAGAAGCATGTAATGCAACCATGTACAAGCAAATAATAACCCAGTATCAATTACTCAAAACCTTCTGAAAAATGGAGATCCTCAACTGTTTCAACCTCAAGGTAAAAGCCCAAGAAAAGAAAATACTGCCATTGTTACACGTCTATTTTCATAAAGTAATGAAGTATTGAAATAGCACAAAAGGAAAAGGCTGGCAGAATGCATCTTTCAGCAAACAAAAAATTCTGCTAATGGTCATTTTGCATGCATTGATCTTAGCTTTATCAGACATGCTTATAAGAAATTCCATGACTGCAATAATTATTCAGAAAGCAGGAATAAGGACTTCAAATTACATGTTCATTACAGTTACATGAGTAATTGAGACTGGAAAGAACCTCCAGAGGTTACCCAGTCCAACCTCCTGCTGAAAGCAGGTATAATCAGATCAGGTTGCTCAGAACTGTGTCCAGGTGATTCTTGAAAAACTCCAGAAACTGAGGTTTCACGGCCCATCTGGGCTACATTTACCAGTATTTGACCAGAACTTGCTTAAACGTAACATTAGCCATATCTTCAAAATACAAATAATTTATTTTTATGCATTAGTTAACTAGAAAACACATAGAACTGCAGAACCATAGAATTGTTTGAGTTTGAAGACACCTCTAAAGGTCATCTAGTCCAACTCTCATGCAATGACTAGGGACACCTACAGCTAGATCAGAATGCTTGGAGCCCTGTCCAGCCTGACCTTGAATATCTCCAAGGATGTGGCATCCACCACCTCTCTGGGCAACCTGTTCCAGTGCCTCACCATCCTTATTGTAAACAACTTTTTTCTTACATCCAATATAAATCTCCCCTCTTTTAGTTTAAACCATTTCCTCTTGCCCTATCACAGGCCCCACAGAAGAGTCTGTCCTGTGTGTGTTGTTATGAAAATGAGAGCTGGATACATATGCCAATTAGAAAAAGCAGCTTCCATTAATTCACAGTTCTACTCATCGTCGTTACATCTGCACAGTATCTATAAAATACCAGATTTTAAGTTTAGCAAATAGAGCAAACTTATATTTTCAGAAAAGGCAACCATCAGGAAACAGCAATGAGAAATTGCTGCAAAATGGTACTTGAAAAAGACTTTTGATGTTAATCTGAGCAGTTATAATCAGTCATTAATGATAGAAAGATGACATTTCACCATACTTCTTTCTATATATCACTATTTATCACTGTTTCATTTATGCCTCTTACCGGCCTTTCGTGTTCAAGGATTGATGACTTTCCCGGCTCATACTCAAAAATGCTTCTTGGTTCTGAACGGAACTTGCGAGTGTCTACTTTCCTGTCAGGAGGATCCCAGTCATTTCTAAATAACAAATAAGAGCAGTTGAGTTAATTGACCATCGACCCCTTCTGCTTTATAGCTCCAGACATGGGAGATGCACACAAAACCAAATGAATTTCAGCACGGTTTCACTTTCCAACTTTTAGCTCAGAAATATCTGGACTAGCAACTCATCTTCACTTGCTCACAGCAGGTATATACAGTACAGTAGGAAAAGTGCTAGTTATGTCCAGCCTATGGGACTGCTCATTCTTTTGTTTTAAGTGGTAGAACAACTTGAAAACTTTCTTGAAATAATATGACAAAATATGATGGTATGCCTCCTCAAATTGCAAATATACCGTATGCTTATGCAAAACTCAATATTTACTACACTAGTGTATATAATGGTATATATTTTTATCATTGCGCAATATGACAGCCCAAACTAAAAAGTAACTGAATTTTCTGAGAGAAAAATAAAAGTAACCCTTACTATTCTGTTGGGTTTTTGTTTTTCCAGTCATTTACCATGTAGTTTTAATCACTACTTGCACATTTTGGGAGATATTTAGGTAGTTCCTAATTTTTATGGCCTTTTTGTGTAGTCGCTACCCATATTGCATTTGGAATAACTTTAGCTCTGGGGCAAATGATCCATTTGTAACTCTCAGAATGGAGGAAAGAGAAAGGAAATCCCATATATACGTCTGCATTTACATTAAGAAATCGCATGCTCTGATTAAATTCTGTCAGACTTCCTGTTGTGACTTGGCTTGATGTGACCTGACCCGATAAAGCACATTACATGCCTTAAAAATATGCCTGGGGTAGCTTTTGTTTACAGTGCAATTTATGGAAAACAGATAATTTTTTCATAAAACGCCCTACCTTTTAAGGGTAGTGGTTCCAAACATGGCTTTTTACTGTGCATGTTCACTGAGGAAAAATTACAGTTCCAGAGCAGAAAACATTGTCTTATTTGAGAATAGGAAAATGGAAATCAAGTTTCAAAATATATTTCAAGTCACTTTGAAGAAAAAAGGATGCCACTGAAATTCTGGTTCGCACTCAATTCACTTTCATTTACCACGTTTAGCCTTTAATCCCTTATGGACTGTATTTTTGAGCCCAACTGTTACTGGGAGCCACATCTTGTCTCCCAGCTATAAAAACGTGATACGTTTAGACCTAAGCCTCTTATATGAGATTTTAAATGCTCATACTTTATAGGCAATTAAAGAAACTCCCAATGGCACGAGAAGATTGGCAAGCTATATCTGCCAGCAGCAGGCAAAGCATAACTGACGTGTTTGGCATCCCTTGGCCTGGAGACCTTAGATTTCCAATGTCTGTCTTATAATGTAGGAGATTTAAAAAGGCGCTGAACATCTGAATTAAGTGCTGAAGCAGTTAATTTCAAGCTTGACAAAAGCAACTGTAACAGACTTCAGCTTCTGCGACCAAGGCATTTGGTCTAGACCAGGTTGATGCCTCACAGAACCTCAGAGATCGAGGCTAAGCAGATGTACATTTTAGTGTCTTGCTAACAAAACCTATGCTTCTGTATGACTTGCTAACAAGATTCAAATCTCTTGGCCTCTGGGAGGCAGTCCATCACTGACCCATATCCTCTGCTCTTGAAAACCTGTCTTCAACAACAGGAGGAGTCAAAATCAAGAAGATCATTCAGCAATATGATCTTCATCTGTTGGATTACCTTTTGTATTGCCACTACATGCAAATTTTACAAAAAGCTGTAACCATAGCCTTAATTTTTAGCCCTTCTTGTCACGTTGGTCTATATCTGCTATTTTTTCCTTTACCATTATCTTGAAATTGGATTAATGCACGTACATACCAAGAAGAGTTTTTGAAAACACAATGACTTACTTTTCTGGTATAGATCTTTCTCGCAGACGATGTGGTGGTACTGGGGGTGGCACATGTGGGGGTGGCAAAGGAGATGAGACCTTAAAGGCATCAGAGCTGCTGTCAGAAGCGCTTTTAGACAACGGTCTGTATGTTTGTGTCTTTGCAGCTGGGTGTGCCTGAGCAGAAAAGGATGGACTGTAGCCACCTAATATAAAGCAAAAAGAGAAATAGTTGCAATGTGAGAAAGAATTTGAATAAAATAAGGCATGGAATGCTACACTAATCTGCAGTTAATAAAGCTGCAAGGTTGCAAATATGTGTAAATGTATTTTTCAAAAACATCTATGTGTATTTTTTTTTATAAAGTATATTGCTAAATACTATGAAATCCATGGTAATGCTTTTCAAATATTTGTATGTAAAACTATAAACACACAGGAGAACTGGAGTAAAGTTGAAATTAATTAATTATTATTTGTTTTTGAAGGGGAGGGAGAAGTTAATGGCTGTATGTATCTATCAGGGCTGTTAATGGCAACCTGTTATTAACCCCAGGGCTCATCCTCGCTCTGTCTTCATACATCCAGATTGAGGAGGAAAGGCAGGAAATGGACAACTATTACATAGTCTGAATAATTACAGTTAGTTTGGGACAATCATGCAGCCATGTATCTTGAATAGGATCATAAGTGTATGAACAGATCTTGAACAGCTTACACACACAAATACTCTCCATATTACACAAACAGGCTGTGTGAGAGTACACTGAATGCAACGCAGACATTGAAATGGAAGCGTTTTTTCACAAGGCACTATGGTTTTCTGCAGATAGTGTATTCACACTTCCTCTTTTGGTTCTATTAAGTAATTTTACCACATAGTTATCATCTTCTGAAAGACACAGCAATTACATATCTATTAGATGCATATGTCTTTATATGTCTTTCTTGCAGTTAAGCACCACCACCATCAGTGCCTATAGTAAAAATGAACGTGGTCAGAAAAGAGAAGTATCTTTATCAGGCACTCAGTGCATATTTTAAGTCTTCCTGTATATGTAATTAGTATTTGTACTTTCACACAGGAGGTCTCTCCTCATTTTGATTAGGAAAGGCTGTGTTGCTTACACTCACAAGCGAAAATAAATGCAGTGTAATCAGAAACTACGGTATTACAATGTATCCCATCTGCAGTAATACAGGCCCACAGCTGTAATACATTAACAAGAATGAAACCAAAATTAAACTTAGTTTCATTTGGGAAAAAAGGCATAAAAAAAAACCATCAACCAAGATCAAGCATGATGATAAAAAGACAATAAAAAGTGTTTATTAAAAAAAGCAAGCACAAATAGTTAATTATTCCTGTTACTTGCTGACATTGACAACAGAGCTGTTTTGAAGTGAGGGAATAATTCCTACCAGTACTGTATGAATATGCAGTATTATACATGTCTGTGTCGTCATCTACAAAGAGAAATATACATGTTACAGTAATGCAGTATGTGCTTGTTTATCACAGCAACACAGCTTTCTTGTTGGAAACACAAACAGAAGATTAGCAGGCAATCAAGGACTGTATTTCTTTTCCTTATGTAGGTGTTTTCTGTTTTCATGTGACTGACATTCAGGACAGATTTAAAAAGCCATAATTGTCTTGCTTACATTTCTTATTCTCCCACTAACAATCTGTTTTACTATGCTAAATACAGGCCCCACCTCAGGAGAATAAGGTCTCTTCCTTCATGAGGGTCTGTGTGACTCTGGTTTATGCTGTTCCTTGGTGATAATTGTGATAAAAGAAGTCAACTCTAAAGCTATAAATATCACCAAAGCTCTGTTTCAGTAAAGCAAATAACACATTATATGGAAAAAAAAAAGTAACTCAAAGAGAAAATGTATCCTCAAAACAGCCTGCATTGTTCTAACACACAAGCTCTCCAAAAATAAGCTGGTATGGCAATGGAATTCCAGTAGCCAATCTCTCATCCCTCACTCCAGAGATGAAGATTGCTTCACTGAGTTCCATGGTGACAACAATCACATTGGCTCCATGATTTCTTTAATCACTTCTATTTTTATTTTATTTTCAGTAAAAAAAGATAAACCCAATATAAGTAGAAAGCCTCTAGAAGAGGGAAATATCTCCCTGCATCAAAATCTGCCATCCAGTTGAGACATTTAATTTGATTCATTGTCTCACACTTGGTGAACATTTGCATTTTCATATGGCAGCTAATCAAAATGCAGAAAAGTGTATTTTTTGATACTACTGACAAGAACACAGCCAAGACAACAGCATACTTACCAGGCTTATGTACCATATGGATTTGCTTGAACATTGTCTTGTACCAATCCTTTGGCCTGTCAACTGTCTAAAGAAAATACAGTTTTTAACAATTAACAAGGAATTAAAAATAACAAAGAAATAAAAATATCTATGTGGACAAGATCAGACATTTAATGTTACTCTGGACACTGATTTAGGTTTATCATTCTTCGTTCCCAAAGATGTGCCTGTATCTCTTTGCAAGGCACTCCTAATTTGTCAGTTGTTCCACACATTCACTGGAGGTTCCACACAGGGAGCAGGTGTGGAAAAGCTGCCATGCAGACACAGAAGCATCTCTCCCAATACCTTTTATGATGTTTGATCTTTTCAATCCCATCACCCCCACCCCAGATTCTGGGGTTCACAGCATCAGCCAGTGATTTGGCTTTATGTTATAAACCAGATGGGATTAGCTGAGGAATAGAATAAATTATTTTTAAATCATACATGCTTAATTTATATTCTCTAACCCTACATGCCAACCTTTGTTTGAGGAATTAGCAGTATTCACAGGCTACCAAGTAATTCAGATGCTGTCCTGCTTTGCATATATTACAGCTGTTGCAATTAAAGGTTGAAAACACGTTATCACCACATGTGAATGAACAATCAGCCAAATAGCATGAAGAGGACCTAATAGGTATCTGCAATTGGTACCCAGGAGACTCCACAATCACTTCAGTATTCAAATAATTCATCAGAAAGTAGTGATTAAAGGAGGCATTTATGACTTTCGGTAGACCTTCTGAGTGGGGTACTTTCTTTTCCTAGCTGAAGTGCTACATCACTAACTACAGACAAAATATATGACTGGACTTCATTTATTTTTCATTCTGTCTTTTCAGTGTATGGACTAATTTTGGTAGAAATTAGCAAAGCAATTATTTTTGGATAGTCACTCACTTTCTGAGATATCTTTCCTAGGATCCTGTCAGCGGTGAAGTCTAATCCTGCCATTTAACTGAATGTTTTTCTAAGTATTTTGCTCTCTTTTCCAAAGACTTCATTTTTAATGCCTTGGAATGCCATCACCTTTGGGGCAGGGCTTGGCACAGTGGCAGAACTTAAGAATCTGAGTTTTCAGGTTTCTTGCACTTGCTGGAGCTGACAGGAGCTAGAGTAGTGCAGAGGTAACATGCTGCCGCGGGATGGGGGAGCTGTACAGCAGCCCTTCCCTTTTCAGAACCTTCGGACCAAGTGTTTGTAGGAATATAAAGTGAAGAAAACATCTCTGCTTTCCTTGGCTAAGCAGCTGTCACTAACTATATTCCAAGAGGAAAGACAGACTTGCAGGAGAACAGCACATTGAAATTGGGAATCAAGATACTCCAAGATTCTTATTTACAAGCTTCTTTTTTGCTCCTAACTATAGCATCATATTTGGGAGCACAATATATATGTTATCTATAACCTCTGAATTTCCATTTACTGCTTTTTACATACAGTATTGCTGTTTTCATACAGGAGGAAAAAGAGAAACTTTTGAACACAGTGTGCAACCATAAGCTCAATGAATTAGAAACTTTTTTCCCTTCTGATGTTGTAAGTCTGAATCTTCTAGGAGAAGATTCCTGTTTGGATTGACCACTGACACTGGAGAGAAAGCAGGAGCTACACCCTACCTTCTGTTCCCGGGAAGTGCAGTTACAGCGCTTTTGCATGTTTCTGCATAGTGCTGCACTTCTGCAGCATGTCAAGGTGCAGCATATCTGAGCCTTTTGCTGACAAGTCTATCACCTTTGTTCTCACATGACTGGAGTACACTGGGTTCAAATACAGCTGTATACATTTAAAAGGTAATCTCAAATCAATATGTTGAAACTGCCTCACTTCCATCCAAGTCTTAAAGAGGCAGAGTAAGGACACAAAGTGACATACGAGACAGACACACTCACTCACACAAGCTGGCATAATCTTTTAACTCACGTCTCATCATCAGAATCAGCTCTATAATTCAAAGCTTAAGAAGACTCAAGACAATTTTAAATTGAAACAATCAGAAATGAAGAGCAAATCAAGCTGAGAAATACCATAATTCAAATCACATTATATTTTCAGGAGAGTATCTCAGAGAAGCAGACCAATCTGAAAGTTAAATATAGGATGGCAGATTGCCAACACTGTTAAGCATACTTGAGGGGGATTTCTGTTATACCCTTATATAACTAATATGCACACTATTAGACCGATCTGCTATTAAAAAATAAAGGACAAAAATAAAAACTTTCTCCTGTGTGCAACAAAGGGACATTTGTACTTAAAGAAGGGGTAGGAAGCTAGAACACTGATGCAAAGAAATTGATTCATTTTTAAAAGCTTGACTGTATTCCTTTCTATGTCAAAAATAAAGAAATGCCAGAGTTTCCCCCCATTCTTAAAAAAATTGTCCCCATCTTACCACTCATTCTGAATTTCTCCTATTGCTTTTTTCCATCAGTTCCTGCTCTTCCCCCTAATTTTTCAATCCACTGAAGCAATTCCTGGCAATTACAACACAGCCCCATAAGTCAGCAGTGGCAGAGAGGATACATCCAACAGCTGCTACATCCTTGCACCTCAAAAGACTTCACCTGCAAGGGCTCTGCTGCTTTCATCCTGGCTCCCACTCTTCTTACTCTCCGTCTTGCACAGCACGGCTTCCAGCAGGGAAGGCCAGTAAGCACTTCCTCTACAGACCCAGCACAGCTGCCACTGTGCTCTCTGGACCAGCCAGAAGAGGCTGCCCTGACAGCAGAGTGGAAAGAATGCTTCAGCGGAGGGAAAACAAACCTTTTCAGTCTGACATCCCAGGCCACTCAAGCCAGGGACTGGTGGCAGATGATCGGAACTGGGCTAGTCTCAATAAAGGGGTTTCCACACTATTTGCCTCCACGTCATCCAGGGGCACAGCAATCATATATTGCACATCTACAGAAATACTACTCACTTAGATTACTGACCAAATTAAACTACACTAGACTGATCAAGTGTGAACCACTGCTCCTCAGAATGAAGGAGTGTGAGATTTATATGTGTATACATACACAGATACACATGTATACTTGTACACATGCATAAATACATATACATTTATTTTAAGAGAAACAAAGCAACTACAATTATTTCACATCTCCAAAAGGGAGGAATACAAGAGAAGAGAGACAAAATTTTGATTAGTTCTAATTAAACCAGAAACACCAAGTTGCCCAATTATGTTCCCATCAGCATTTTCCTTTTCTGTCAACACACAATATTATATTCATGAGCTGCCTGATTGCGCACACAGTATTCCACATTATATAAGAGTAGAAGAATGTGAAAAACCCATTACCAACAATCAATTCATTGTATGAGTTCATACGCAGATTCCCCAGAATTTCCTACCGTTCTAATTGCTGTAGGGATTCCAGATTCATCCACTGGGCCAATCCCTGCATAATGTGGAGCTTTAATGACTGTAATTTTTTTTTCTTCCTCTAAGGATTTACAGATTGGTATTGTACTGGTGGTGCTGCTGCTGCCAATGGTCTGAACATGTTGCGAGTATGTCTCTGTGGACTCTGAAAGGATAACATGAGAGAATATTGTATAACGACACAATAATTGTACTTGGCAGTTATAACACGCCGCCCAGTTTCACTGTGGTTTGCAAAGATGGACAATAATTTTGAGAAACATATTCATATGTAACACCTTGTAAAGCGATCACCTGAGCCGGGGCTGAATCATAACCTTATTTATGCATTAGGCTATCTAGCTCTGATCTTAGTAGATTAGATTGCACTCAGAGCGACCTGATGATGCACTCATTTTCAGTGATTCTTCAGACTTTTGTGGTTCACAGACATTGGCAATATTCCTACCTCTCTCCCCTAAATCTTCCTTTAAAATTAAATAAACTAGTATGCCACTATTACAATCTCTCTTTAAAATACAGAGAGAGTAATTCATTTAACAAAAACAAACAAAAAAGACCCCCAAGCCCAAAAAGCCACCCATCTCACTGCTGGGATGCATCACATGACAATTGTTGTGTGTAGGAAGAAGAGCCTTGCTCCTTCAGGCAGCATGTTTCAGTAAATCAGTGAGCTGCTATGACAAAGCGAGTTTTCCTGTACTGCGCAAGCACAGGTACAGTGCCTGCAAGACATGTCTACCGCAGGAAAAATGAATGGAAGGAGTAAAAATAAACATTCTGACACTACTGGTGAAGGTTTTGATTTAACATCTTTTGATTATTCTCAAGCAAAATATTTGAATTGTAATATATAAATCAGTGAAAGGAGCTCTGGTGACTGAAAATGCTAGTTTTAATTTGGATGTTTTGCCCATAGCTACTGTGGAGATTTGGCATGACTGTTTCAGCTGTTTACTTAAACCCGAAGTCCTGCAAATACTCCAGTGCTACACATATATGGTGAGGGGCATCTCCACATGGCACATGTCTGAATATTTGGGCCTTTTTCCCAAAATGCATGATGTTAAATTTAGAAAACATTTGGGATTTGATCCATCCTTCTTTGTATACGGCCTCAAACTGAGGCCATCAGTGGGATTTTTACATGAGCACAGAGAATGAAATCAGACTGTTACTGTGGAACACAGAACTTGAGCATCATACAAGAGTAAAAATCATGGGAAAACATGGTCCTGGTATATCCAAGACAATATTGATACACCTTACAGCTCAACAAACTGGAAGCAATCAAAGAATGTAGCACTTGAGCATGTGGAAAAACCCATGTGGGCAATTTTTTGCATCTATCACTAAGACCTAGATAGCAGCATTTCTCTAAGCTGTAAATCTCAGTGCCAGAACTGCCACCTAATTTTCCTACATGCACAGCAAAAAAGCAAACTCCTGGATCATAATCAGATGGTTTTATGTGTATACTCTTATCTGAATCTGCAAACTCTGACAGAAAAAGAAGCATTTAAATGACTGGCAAAACTAGATTATACTGGCAAAGCTCCTTTATGAGGTTAATCATGCAAGTGTGTAAGGAAAAAATAACAACAACAGAACAATGACCTACAAAATTACCTAAGTAAATTATAAATTGAGATGGCCTGAGGTGTTTAAAAGCTCAGAGCCCCCCCTTTGATGGCAGTATTTCAACTGAAACTTACAGAGGTTGTGGGGAGAAGCAATGTGCAAAGCTGGTCTTTGGTTTCTTAAAGAGAGCAAAAGGAAACAGGCTCTGCAGGTCGAGCTGTTTCTATATCTGCTCCCCTTTCCTCAGGAAAGCAAGTGGAAAAGTGGTAAGAGGTCACTCTCATAAACATAAGGAGGATGAGTAATAAAACTTAAAAGTAACTCGAGTTCAGGAACCATTACACCTAACAGTAAGTTCTATTATCTTTTGCATTTACTTCCTAAGGAGATGAATAGACAATGCTTGCATTATAGATGCAAAGCCCTTTGCCACTGTTTGCAATTTTGGCCAAATAAATTGGAATATGTTGCATAATATATAAAGCAAACATTCTGTGCAAGGCTTACCCATCATCCTGCCATGCTGCATGATAACAAGGTTGGAATTGAGAGAAGCTGGTGGAGAGTAAGCTGAAGAAGGGGAAAAAGGCCTTTGAAAGTGACTCACTGGGCTGGCAGCAGTGCCAGAGTTCCCATTCACTGTGATCTGAGCCTGAGAGAAACAAAACAATATCCCATTAAATGACACACAAAGCCCTCTGAATGCCATCCCAAACAAAAAGTAATGTAAGACTGTCATCCACGCAACAATTACCACTTGTCAGGTACCATTATGGCATCTGCATTCTCTGAAATACAAAACTCATCACCTGCAGAGCAGAATGCGTTCCTTTTATACAACTTGTATATATACACACCTTGTACCTCCTCCCTTCACTCCTTGTATGTGCAGCCTGTGAAGCATGCTAATGATGGGAGGTGGCAGATGGGGCAGAGTCTAGGCAATAAAACTGAACTGCACAAACAAGGTCTGACATCAGTATAAAATGGATATGGCAATAAAAATTACTCCCATCACGTGACAAAGGCTGCCTGCCAGAGATCGCTCAGTCCAACAGACGTGTTCCCATGATCCACACGTACCACCCCTGTTGATATTAATGATACTTCTGAGAAGACTGAATGGAAAAGTCTCATTACAAGTAGCTAAACTGAGTGAACCAAAGCTTTAAAAAATAGTTTGGAATCCCTGCACCTGGGCTGTAGTACTTGCAGGGGGAACTTTGAAGGAATCAGAACAGAGATACCAAGAAAGCACATGGAGTGAAATTAGAGAGCAGAGAAAAGAGAGGAAAGCTTTCTATCACATCTCTTCATGGAGATCTTTGTTTTAAATCTGAACAAAATCAGGAGAGCTATAACCTGCTCAGTTTAATTTAACTAAAGCGAAGAACTAAAATGTAAGTATTCATAGCGGTGTCCTTTGAATGCTGTAAATGTAAAAGAGGAACAGCAACGCGTAAGTAAATCCCATATTATAAGGCATATTATTATTGCATTTAAAAATGAAATGGTTCATGACCTCTTGTACTGATGCATGCTTTGGATATGAGTGATTTGAATTTTTTAAACATCTTAGTTCCCAGTAGCTATGCAAGTGAAACCAATTCCGGCCCCTATGCATGCATCATACGAACTCCTAAGGTGCATACCGATGATGTTTCTTTTTGGAGAATCAGCTATAAAATCATTATGCCTGAGCCCTCACTAAGGGTCTCAAGAACAAACAAATCTCCTCAAACTGGATGTGTTTCTGAAAGCATGATTCCAGCTTATGTGGGCACATTGATGGACGGCATACCTCTATGTTGCTTTTATTCTCTCAGTGGTTTCCATCTATGCAATGAATCAGTGTCTTCTTTGAGAATGAAGATCGTACTAGTATCATTACAGGAGCAGAGCCACTAGCAGCATGTGTGCATGTGCCACCAGCTTGTCCCTCATCTTCTCATTTCATAGATAAATGTACAGCCATCTATCCTGCAGAGGTCTGCCTTGCCAGTAGTTTAATCCCTCTACAGGGCCCTTTGGGTTGTTTAGGGATCATTATCCTTTGGTGGGAGACTCATCCATTCTATCTGTAAATTTAATAGTGAAACATTTTCACCTGCCTAGACATATCTCAGATAGAAAGTGGTGGCCAAAGCCATAATAGATGTCTCTACAGGGAAACTATTCATAAAAAGAAAAGGAAAGTTCACTTTGGCTTACAGGCAAAAAAAACATAGGGATTGTTTTTGATGCAGGTTAGAAGAAAATACAGATGTTCCAGGCTTTCCATAACTAATCCTATGGTGACCATGCCTTGTTTACATACACCCCTCTATAGTGATCATAGTATCTATGATTACAACAACTGCACAGCATGCACTTTAACATCATTGACTCCACTTAAAATTTTTAAGTTTTAATGCTGTGTTAACAATCATGGCATTTACATGCCTGATGCTATTTTTTAAACAGCATTCACTGAACTGACTGCTGCTCATGGACTCTATCTGCATGTTTGGGCTCAACTGCATTTTAGAAAACATGAAATATAAAAAATGTATACACTGTTCTTTTTCAGAATTTTAAGTGCTACATTTGGACTGCAAAATGACAGCATGCTGAAGTGTTTGTACAAAGTTGAAATGCTGTTGTTACACAGTAAAACTTTGGTCTCAGAACATTTCTCAGGTCTGTAATTCAGTAACAAATAGCTCACTCTGAATGAAAGCTGTATTCTGACTCATTTTGGTCATGCAAATAATCTCAAAACAAATGAAAAGTGATCTGGATTTGATCAAAATTCCATACATCCTCTCTACCCTTATCTGAGTGTACTAAGGTACAGAATAGTGGAAATACATATAAACAGTAATTGCATGCTGCTGTTCTCCTTGAGTTAGCTAAGAGAAAAGAAACAGGACACTTGAATACTAGGAACTTGTTTCTGAAGTTTGCTCCTGTACGAAACAGTGCTTAAGAGAAGGAAAGGTCAGTTAGAGGAGGGAAAAACAGCTTCATGCAGTCAGTGGTCATGTCTGGGAGAAAAAAAATGTGTTAAGCATTGCCAATATTTACTACAAATGTAAGGTTATACTAATGGAACATCTACCCTGCTATAAGCCAAAAAATGGTGGCAGCCAAGATGCTGCAAACCTGTAAAATGCTAATGGTACTTTAAATGTTTATCCAAAATTTGCAGATCACTTGCTTCTCGTGCATTTGGAATGGATATTTATTAAATTTACTCTCATTTCCTGTAAGTAAAATGTTTGATGCACCTTGGACAACAACATATATGTGCAACAATTTCATACAATTTTCCTGTCTATTATCAAAATTGCTATGCAAATTATTTGTTTAAACAACTGTTACAAAGCATACTTCAGACTGTGAACACAGGAAACTTAAGAGAATACTTGTTTATGTAATGGGGTAACAGACAAGTTTGAATTCTTTTCCCCTTTGACAACCTGTGAACAAAATGGAGCAGGAAAAAAGGAAGGATAATTACATTGGAAGTGGCAGCAGTGTTGGTTAAGGTGGTGCCATCTGACACAGCAGACATCTGGCTCAAGGTTGGGGAAGGTGTTTCAGAGCAGTCAGTAGTATCATAGCTACAAGTCTGCAGCTCATCTAGAATGGCTGTGGAGGACTCACTCATTGTGCGGGAGGAGCACTCACTCATGGCAGAATCTGTGCTTACAGAGGCTGTTTCGTTCTTGTGGATAGTATTTTCAGAAGCTAGGAATGGGCATTTATATGAAAACTGTGAAAGGGCTGGGGTTTTATAAAAGCGTGAAAAATCATCAAGCGTTGGCAAAGAATATGGTACTAGATGGGTGCCACTGTCTGGTGAGAAAGAGGCTCTGTTAACTGGTACCACAGGAGGAGGAAGAGGCAGTGGAGAAGCTTCTGTTGCTGTTTGTCTGTGTGTCTGTGAAGCATTTACCTCCATCACAGGGGCAGTTACTTTCTGGTTTCCAAGCTGAGATTTGAGGGAAAAAAAATAAGAAAAAAACAGATTACCAAATGAATAAAAACTTTCCCCTTTGCCTCTTGTTGCGTGTAGGAGAATTACAAAAGCGTAAGTTTTTCCAGCAACCCTAGGAAGTTCACATTCACATGGATTAGGAAATAGATCAACCACGCTCTACATTAAAGTACAAAAACATTAAAGAAATTAATATATCAAATACTACTGGAAGCAATGCCAGAAACTGTAGTGTGTTCGGGCTGAATAGTCTGTATATTCCATAATGTATCCCATAATTAATAACAGTATTAAAAAATATGAGACTAAAGAACATCATTTTCCTTTTGTTTATAAAACGAAGAAGGCATATGCAAGTCTGATCTTAATCCATTAATCCATTAACCTTAATCCATTAATGTTGCTCCTTTTTATTTTTATTTTTATTTTTATTTTTATTTTTATTTTTATTTTTATTTTTATTTTTATTTTTATTTTTATTTTTATTTTTATTTTTATTTTTTTGTCAAAAGACAGGTATCATTTTGAAATTAATATTAAGGTATAAATGGGCAGGACCACAAGCTAAAAAGAAGTGCTAATATTGAATGTTCGTGTGACCTGTAAGATTGTCTTTGTATTTATTTTTGCCTCTTTTGATTGAATACATCTTCTCCACTGCCTCACTGATAAAAATGTTTGGATGACCTCAGAATTTCCAAGCACTCTGGAAGCACCCTGTCAGCCTACTGGATAAGGTGTAAGCATAGCTGCCTTTTCAACGTTAGAGAACTACAGGATTGTTAGGGTATTTGATATAAATATGAGGAAGAACAAGGGTTGGGAACACAAATACAGGACAGGGATGATTTAACAGTTAAACAAAACACACTACCTAGCTGGCTTCAGCATTGTTCCTTAAAAGAATTTGGGAATATCCTCATGAGGGTGCTTCTGAGAATTACCACATTATGAAATTTATATTCTGATATTTCATATCAGTCACAAGACACTGTGATAAAAACTTCCCCAAACTTAGCTTTTTGGATCTGTAACTTGTTTTTGAATTAAAATTCCAAGAAAAGCATATTGATACCTGACCTCTCATAGCTGTACAATGTTTTCTATACTACGTATCAGCCACAAACTTTCTATCAGTTTCTGAAATATATCAAAATGCTGCATACTTCAGCACAGAGCTGACAAGTTCTGGAATAGTTGCAGTGAAAGAATGTTTTGGATTTTTATTTATTTAAAACAGAGGGCACTGAGATGCCATATACAGCAATTACTACTTTAAAAAGCAACATTTACTCACCAATATTGTTACTGATAACATGTTGGTGGTTGTTGGTTTTTTTCTTTTCTGTGCTTGACATATGCAGATGTCTTTAGTCATTTGAAAATGTTTTAAGTCATCAGATTAAAATGCCATTTTGACATTTTAATCCAAAATCTAAAACTATGTTTTAAAACCCTTATAGGAGACTTGGAATGTAATTCAGATTATGCTACTTATAAGGGATAAGTTGGGATCCAGTTCCATAATTTTTGCTGAGATCAATTAAAAATTACAGAAATAATCTTACTGAGGTCAGTAGGGCTATTCCTATGGTCCTACTATGAGTGTTTCAGAAATGAATTTGAAGCATATTTAAGAGACACCCATCACTTCTTTCAAAAGGTTTGGTGTTACTGGATCTACAAGGTACATAAAGATGGCCAGAACTTGCTGGCCAGATTTGTAGTTAAAACAGTAAGAAACAAAAGCCTGTAGTTGAACAGTCTAAAATTTAAATCTTATTCACAGCAATTACTGAAATCTACAGAATTAAAAAAAAATATATAAATAAATAGTAAAAAAGATAATCCATACGTTAAGTCTGAATATTATCTTATTCAGAAAAATCAATTATTGAGTGGATGACTGTAAAAGGAAATACTATTATTAGAAAAACTAATTTGCCACTGGAAACTTCAAAAGAACAACAGAACACTATTAAATTATCACCAAAACCAATCATATACACATGCAAAACAGCTGCGTATACAGCAAAATTATCAGGAGCTTAAGTTCTCTGCATTTACGTACTCATATAACCAACAGTAATTTCACCAAACCATTGAACACATAAAGGGTAAACAAAACTATGCTTCATTATGGATTTCATCATCCAAGTCACAGTTCAGTATCTCCAGCAAAAGACATGAACTAGGAGACAATGAGCCAGCATGAAACTGAAGTTCTTGACATAATGTCCTCTCAGCATCCCCAGAGAAAAAAATGCATATCACTGAGCTAAAATATCTAAGTTGCTCACTGACCTCCTAAAACAAAAAGTAACAGTGCATACTCAAAAAACCTAGTAAGCTTTCTGGCTTCAAACAGATGATTTCCTGCATGCTTGAGAGAAGTAGGGATGGACAACACAAGGAAAGATATTCAGGGTGCATCCAGAGAGCAAGTGAAACTGAACTGTTAAAAATTGTTCTTGGCAAATTATAGTTGATTTCATTGAGACACATTCTTAAAAAGAATATAGCATAGGTGGAAGGAATACAGTAATTCCAGATATTGGTTCCCAGAATGAAGATTGTCAGCTTGTAGAGTAAAACTTGAATATTCTGACTGATTCCAGAGTTCTGTCATAGATATAATCATCATTCTGGGGCAGAGCGGATGAAATGGTGATTGAAAACAACAGTATAAAAAAAACACCCCACAAAACAAATAACAAAACAATAAAAAACTTAATCTCTCTCAACATGGAGTGTTGGTAAACACTAAATAACAGATACCTTTAGCTACTACTAAATCCATATTCCTCATCACTGTGAAGAACATGAGAAAGACAAGGCTGAATGCATTTGAAAAAAATAATCTTTTATTACCAGTTCCATCCAGTTTAGGTTTGTTATTTTCATAGCCCAAGAAATGGTAGAAGAAGTCAGGTGGTTTAATGGCCAAAGAATTCATATGATCAATTAGAACAATGAAAAATTAGACTACTTAATTCACTTGGGCTATGGAGCAACACTTGAGAAATAAATATTAACACAGTCTTGAAGTGAATTGAAGGCCTCAAGCAGAGCTTTCAATGGTCCTCAGGAACATTTACCTTCCATCAATTACTAGAATGTCAGGCCTGAAGCTTTCAGTTTCCAACCAATTCACATAAAGTAGACAGATGGCCCTACTATAAACTTCATAACCAATCATCTGTCATTTAAATTTGAGATTTGCGGACTAGTGCAAGGTTACTAATGACACCAAAGCACTGGCCTTGCTTCAACAATCAAGACATAGATAAGGAGGATGAGTGAATAAATTCATTTTGTTAATGTATAGCAGAGTTTAGTAATCAACATTCAAATTACACCCATACACTTGCACAAATGGGTAAAAATACCTCTATTTCTTATAGGAAAAAGATGATGTCAAAAATCTCAATACTGATGCTGCAAGTTACGTTCCTGTGTCCACTTTTACTAACTAATTATCTTATTCTAAACTCAGTGTATAGAGGTGATTCAGCCCTTGTGCAAAACAGTTTTGCAGAAGTGAAAAGGAAAATTAAAGGCTTGTTTTTCTTTGCTTGCCATCTGTCTCTAAAACATTGAAACCTGTCTCCTCATCCTCAACAATACTCATCATACATCAACAACTAGCAAACAGTATCTGTATTAGATAAAGCTTTTCATTAAAAATAGGCTTATCTTCATAGATTCATTATCAACAGCTATGGGGCTGGCCAAATAAACACTTCCATAAGCATTTAGCCTTTACTCATCCCTGACAGTGGTGCAAAACTAAGACTCTGATCATCTGTAGAACTCAAAAATTCAGGACAAATGTTTTGCATCCTCAGTTTTAGAGAGCAGTATCTAGAGCAAAATAGCACTCATGAAAACGGGCACAAAATAAAGATTAAAAATACAAGGTGTTTACATCAGAAGCAGCAGCTCAGAGTACTTCATCAGTTAAAAATCTTTGCTTATTAGAAATCTGGATAATGAAACTTACATTGTTTCATATTAACAAGCACTAATTTATCTGTTGAAAGAGATCAGGATATTTCTCTCACATTTGCAATAAAGCACAGAGTGGCAGGATCTCATGAAGTTTTAAGCAATGATAAATGATGACAACAAAAAAACAACCCACAACTATACAGAGTAATTTGAATGCTTCTCTTTTCACATATGCTTTTAAGGGGTTTAACCCCTCTCTAAGTAGGAGTGTTTGTAAAATGTCACTTGGTGAGTCATACCACACTTCTGCTTGCTCCTGAAGTTCCAGTAGATGAAAGGAAACGCAAACAGAAGAACAGACATAACAAGCGAAATTAAAGCTTAATGAAAAATTGTTGTCAGTGAACTTATTGAACTGTATAGGCTCTCTCACTTTTACAGTTGGCTGAGACTTTGCGTACTTTGGTGCGACCATATAGATTTACATGTGCCATACACACATTGCTACCCACATTTTTTCATTACAAGAATCCACTGGCTTCATGTTGTGATCCTATATGGTAAATAAATTCTAAACATTGGTATGTATATTTCAGTGTTGAACATCATGGATAATGTCAGCTGAATTTTGCAGGCAAAAGAACAATAAATGGATGCAGAATGAAAGGCTATGTCCCTTGATGATCTCTGTGATCAGATCAAGTGTTTGTTATTTTATTCAAAGAACCCCAGATGACAAACTTCTGATCATTCTTCCCACACACTGAAAATGCAGGGAAATAAGTGTAGAATTGTTAAACAAGTCACAACTACTTTTGACTTTTGTCAGCCCATTGTGGAACAAAAATAAATTCTAAAATAAAAAGAATTGCAAATTGCATTTTGGCTTCAAAATTCTAATACAAATGCTATGAGATAACTTATTTATGATCATTCAGATCATTACAGTTTGAGTATTACTTTGGATGTTAAAAAAGATGTTTCTTCTAACAAGCGTTAGCTGTTGCAATACCACTTTTGCATGAGAGAAGCTGATTTATTGGAGAATATATGAAGGACCTGATTGCTAACGGGATAAACGACTATTTTTTAAGAGAAAACATACAAATGCTCAGGTTACACTGGCTACACCAACATCTGTTCCACTGTCTGATGGTTTCTCTCAATGCCTGTATTTTCAAAGGCTTGAAAGCTTGAGTCCTATAATTTTTGGGCCTATACCAACTACCACGAAAAGATCGTGCTCAGCCTTTCTGTTTCTGACATGATTTCTTTATCGTGAGTCTTGAATAGACTCAGTCTCCTTCACAGAAAACACTAAGTAGTGAATTGGCTCTTTTCAAGGGTGAAGCAACGTGCTTTTCCTTAAGTACTCTAAATAATGCATATTTCAAAACTGTTCTATTAACAATAGTTTTAACTCTACTCTCAAGAAGGACCAATTTCACTACAGGTCTTGTGTGCTCCCATGGGATAGTTAATTCAAAAACAGCATTGCAAATTGTTGACAAATATTTTCACAGAACTTTGCTTGAACTTTTGACTTGAAGAAGAAAATTGATACATTACAAATTGTTCAACTATTCTACAACTAACGCAGAAACTTCTGGCTTCCACAGTGAAGACCTCATTGAGCGTGATGCTCTGAAAGAACCAGATGTAATTACTGAGTTTACACTTACAGTAGTGTCAATAGACTTTGAGTTTGCATGACTATGCCACGTTACTTCAAAGTAGACAGACTGATTTTGGTAAAACGTGACAAACACAAATATGCTGTGATGGGATCCTGGCTCAGACAAATCCATGAAGCAGATATGCTTAGACCTACAGCAATCCCTACCACTATCTGAAGGGTTTTCAAACTCATATAATCTAGTACACTGGTAATAAACTTTTTAAAAAATCTTAACATGTTAGGTTATGCAGAGAAGAAATGGATGTTTATCCATCGATTTTTCTTTTTCTTTGTTTCTTTTTTTCAACAAGTATGTACTTCTGTATTATTGCTTCCAGGCCTATTTTACCTGATTTATTAACTATCAGAATGGAAATAAATCCTGCTAACTCTTCTAGTCCCTAGGAAGCTTTTGACATCCTTTCTAAGACCTAGCTATCTGGCCCCTGGACCACATGGCAATCTATCAGTATAGGTCGTAGTTCCTCGGTAGCCAAGAATGACTCTTATCCACTGCAATCACCAATCACGGGAACTTATTTTTTAATACTCTTACACTTTTTATAACTGTTCATCAAAAAATGCTACTAATCCTTCCCTCCCTAGTACTGCACCTGATCTAGCTACTCTAAGAGGAGTGTAACCAAGAAATAAAGATAAGTGCTGTCCGTCAACTGCTGCAGATGTGATTAAAATTTTTGAATATATATATTTTTTCCTCAGTATATACCAGTATTACTAGAGATGTTTTAAAAACTTGAGTCTTTTAGGTAACAAACAATAACAGACAAGAACCATACAAGCTGCTTGCCATATCACTGGTGCATAACAGAATACATTCACAAGAGAAACCTGGGCTCTCTCCCACAGGTGATTAAAAACAACAACTAAAAAAAAGATTATTTCACATGTACATGAAAGCAATCTTCCTATTATCACTTACTACAATGCCTGATAGCATCTCCTTATACACAAGGTAGAATTGCTTCTGTGAGATCGCTGGCTTGTTCTTCCTATACTACATTATCAATATCCACATTTCTCTTGGATGAGATGAGTATAGAATTTTCATCTCAGTAGGCAAAGGGTTTGCAGGAAACAGGACTTAGAAATGCCTTGCCTTGTAGTGTAGCGGTGGTTGACTTAAGAGACTTAATCAATCAATTTTCTTTAAGAAGAGCTATTGCACAGGACACTTAGACGACAGCGAGGACTGCCCTGCTGAAAACACTTCAAAAATTATTCTGTGGTGGGCATAAGAAACTGCCAGAGCTGCATTTGCAGAAAAAAACAACAGCCATCATTTCCTACCCATATGTTATCTTTCTACAGCACCTATGACAACACAGCACTTTAATACAACCTCTCAACCTACAATTCACTAACTTTCTATTGTGCATTTGCACTCCATAAAGTGCTCACAGAGGAACAAGGAAGTCTACTTTCCAGCTTAGTTGCATTTAGTTTTGGTTTTTTTTTTAATTGTTATTATTATTATTTTTCTTGGTACAATATCCTTCCAAAAACTGCAAGTTCAGTTCTAGTTTGATACATGTGACAGGTAGTTTTACCCAGAAAACAGAAGGTCTAACTTCGATAACGTAAGTACAACTAAAGAGAGTTAAGTGATTCATGAATGATCTAAAATAAAAGATGGAAAAATTAAATATACCACATGGCATTCTGCAGCCTGTGAAGAAGGAAGAACTGTAGACTTTTGTCCCACATCCTTTGAAGACATCTTTGAAGTGTCTGGAGAAATACTAGGTGGATGTTCTTGGGTTTCAGGCTCTGCATTATTGTCAGGGATGGGAGCTATCTGAATGGAAAGAGATGCTGCGTGTATCTCAGACATGGGGTTACAGGCAGGTGAGACAGGCCTTTGTGAAAATATTGGCACTTCATCAGGCTTGAGCTGTTGCTGGATATTACATTGAACACTAGTTGCTGTGTCATGTGTCCGGGTTAATTTAAGGGTAGATACCCTCCGCTTTTGAGACTGCTGTATTTGGCCTTGATGGAGAGTAGCACTAATTCCAGCTATTGTGCTTGTGCCTACACTGGAGATAGTGGTCAGTGGGCTAGTGATTGTTTGTACATAGGACACATTTGTGTTAGATGTCTGAGAAGACATCATCTTCTGGGCAGACTTCTCGTTAGCAAAATAGCCAGTATCTGTAGGAAGGTGTTTAGCTGGCTCAGTTGTTACTGTCTGGAGATTAATTCCATTCTTGTGATTAGTTACTCTTGCTTTCTGAAAGCTTTCTTTTCTAGGGGGTGGCAGAGGTGCCTTATTTGCCAAAATCATCCACACACAGCAAAATAACATTGAAGAAGAAACAGAAAGAAAGTAAATGTTAGCAGGAGATACACTGTAGTTTGAATTCTATCATTAAATAAAGAAACTAAGACCTATGGCTTTTACTCAAGATTGTTCAATACAATGGAAAACAGAACAACTCAGGTTCCCACCATTTTTTTCTGTAGAGGGCTTAACAGTTTGTATTTAGAAAATTAGATGTTCCATTTGCTCAGAATAAACTGGAATTAGACTCCAGAAATGAGCCTTTATTTTCTTTAAAAATCACAATTATTACACTGAATAAAAATTAAAACTGTGGAACTCTTCATGATACTTTCCAAAATGTACTACACAATTTTAGATGACAACCTATTATTCACAGGTAATGCACAAAAATACAACACACAGAGCCTCTTAAAGCTCTGAGTTAAAATAGTAACAAAAACAGAACTGACATTGGTTTGTTGGCTCTTTTTTGAACAGATTAATGTGTTTGCATATTAAGTGCCTTCTAACTATGTTGTTCTTCAAAAGAAGCAGAAATATTATCTTATAATTAATAAAATCTTTATCCTCCATTATCTTGATAACCAGTGCATTATACATACATATTTTTATTTTTTTTTTTAGTGTAAAAATGTTATTGGTGCTATTGTATTACTTGAAGTATGGGAATACTCCTAGGAAGATTTTATTTGTGTACGACATATATATATATACATACAAATATATATGTATATATATTATATTGCAAACAAACATGTATATATATTTAGCTGTCTTGTTCATTCAAAGCAATTGCTGGTAATAAATGCATCCTGTGGAGAGTATACCTTATTTACACAGTAAAATGTTTGCAACGACCACAGGTGATTCACACTATCTGGAAGATGATCCCATCTATATACGGTGTCCAGCCCAGAATAACAAACACACAAATGCTAAAGAATGAAAACTGGTATGTTCAGTTTTACCTGAGTTGGTGATTTTTTGTCCTGTAGGTTTGGCCGCACACTTCTAAAACCTTTTGCTGTAAGAGACGAACTGCTAATGTCTCCATTCAGTGTCTCTCTGCTTCCATCGTAAGATCTCCAAGCTTTTGTAAGGAAAAAATAATCACTTTTTTTTTTTTTTTTTTTTTTTTTTTTAAATGATGTCTAGGTCTACATACTGCAATCATCACAACAACAATCCAACTTTTAAGCAAACAGGGAAATATTTCTCTATTACACAACTGACACTGCTGCTACTATCTCCATGGATATTTTAAGAATAGGGCTAAAGCTGTAACTTTGCAAATTTGTATATCTTGTTTATATTAATACTGTTCGTAGTAGTTTGTTAGCTCCCTATGATGTTCTTATATACTGTAGATCTTCAGCTTAGGAGTCCCTTTGAGATCCTGGTTGTTTACCTTTTGTATAAAGCAGACTGAAATACTCGTTCAAGTTAGGTTTTGATTTTCTCAGCTAGATTTCAAAAAACATCCCAGCTCAAAAAAGTCACTACCTGATCATTTGCTCCAATCTTCTTTTCAAATCTGAACAACACCTCAATTTTCCAAAGCATATTTTGTCTTTATTATCAGAGCTAAACATCCCTCAGGACTCTGTCCAAATACAGTGGAAGATACTACACTGTCTCTACAAGTAACAGATCTGAAGACAAAATATTGAAGAAAGAGGCTGGGAAAAGTAACACCTTGTGTGAGCAGGCTGCTAAGTGGGGTGGGTGGAACTTGTTATTTCATTTTTAGTCTCTTACTTAGGATTACAAGTGCCACTGAAGCTGAAGGTGACAAATTAGCAGTATGTTTGCTCCCACGTAACTCATTTTCTGACAACATATACTGTTATAGGAAATACTGCTTCCCAAGCAAGACCTTAATTTGAGGTCTCAACCAACTGTAATTATTATCACAAATGTAATGGTACTTTCCTTAAAAATACTACATGTATGAAGTGGTGAAATAATCAAAGGAAGGAAGATTGTTGTATCTAATCCTGCTACATGATATTACAATGATTCATAAAAAATATTGTTTTATTTACCTGAATCTGGAGACTGAGAATCAGATCCTAAAATCAAGAAACAACAAATGTTAGTTTCTGTTGTAAATGCTTGGAGAGTCTTAAAGTGCAGCTAAACTCACAGTTCATTTTTTAAGTTATGTGTGACTCAGTATTCAATGATGCTAAGAGAGATATATATGCTTTCATCATGGTCAGTTGCCATGACTCTGCAGATAAAATTATTGAATTAAATAGCATTGTAATATACTGATCTAGTGAACAAGTTGAGATCAGACATGAAAAACAGAAAAACTTCTAATCCATACTGCTACACCATGTTTAATTAAATAATAAAGCTGCTGATCCAATCAGTAACCAATCATTATGAATACAAGGTTTTATTTTAAGGAACTTATTGAGAATGATGCATCTCTATATTAATTTTTACTGTCTGTAACAGATGCAGTCAGCAAAAGAAACTGCCTATAATAATAAATAGCATCTGCAAGTCTTCCTAATGCTGCCTATGGGAAAAAAAACCAGCTATGGTCCCCCCGTCCCTCACAGCTTCAGCTATCTAAATGGATGAATTCTTATAAACAGATCATCACCTCATTTCCTTTCTATTAAGGCCAAGTGTCTTTATGGGAGTATTTGCAATTGTATAAACAAATCTTGCTTAACAAATAGTACTTGTAAGTCTCTAAACAGATAGTTTTGAAAATTAGGAATAAACCTCTCTAGTAAATGTTTTTTTTGTCCTCATGACACAGTTTAGAAACACTGTAAAATACATTGGTGTTCTTTTGCCCATTTACGTGAATTCCTTTACTAATTATGCCTCAAAATAGTACACTATATATAACTAATGTTTACTGTAGAAGTTCTACAGTCTGCTAAAAGTTATTAACCACTGCTATTTAAGACAGCAAATAATACATATTTGCTGCCTTTTTTTTTTTTCTTTCAGTAAATACTGTGATCTACTACCATCTGAAATCTTGATAGCAGAAGAAATAGCATTCCTTAAAGATTAGCTGAAAAGTTTTATTTCAAAGCCAAGAAAGACATCTACAGGTTGTCAGGATTTCTTTTTACCCCCAGCAGGATGTGTGAAGCTTTATTCACAACTTCAAAACAAGTCACTGAAGTGGACACATCCATACTGCCAGCACAGGGTAGATCAGAAATTCTGATGTTTTCATGTATTATTTAGAGATATTACAGGTTTTTTTTCCCCCTCTAAAGAAACTAACGTTTTTACCTCTACAAGCAAATTGAAAATAATTTTAACATACACCAAGCAAACCCAGTAGGACTACAGAACTAAGAGCACTCATCACTAGTTTTACATGTAATAGCACAACACATTACAAGACTTGTACATGCTGAAATAAAACATTCTTAGAAAGACTGCTAAGAAATAGAAATGTAATGTTTTCTTGAATTGTTATAAGTGCAGTAATCCCCATGACTGATCTGCTACCCTTACTTACACAGAGCAGTATCCAAATTTTTATTTTTTTTTAGAAATTCAAACAGAATTCTTATTCCTGGAGATTAGCCTTACATTACAAAAAACATACAAAACAAAGACATTACGTGGCAACTATTTTCTGTCTCTCTGAACTTTATGCATTATATTCAGTGAGAACAATTAATGTTTATATTGATTTAAATTAGCCTACAACAGTTGATATTCTTTACAGACTTATACTTGCAACTACTTAATTCACCTTTGAACCTGGACAGATGACACCCATTAAGATTTCGTCTTGTGAAATCAGTCTGAAGAATGCTAAGCAGCAGCTCTCCCTACTGAATGCTCTCTATGGTTTTATTATTCCACACATTTTTAGGAAAACATTTTATAAATGATTTAAATTATTCTGTCTTCTGATGATCATTGTGCCATTGCATACAGACTCTTTTAGGAACAGTTCTAGAGTCAATTGTAATAAACATCCGCTTTTCATACTGTATTATTTTATAAAACAATGGGAGATGTGAGACCTGCCTGCTCTCCCTCCCCCCTAAAAGAAAAAGGCTTCCACCTAAGTCTTTCCATCTTTTTCCATCAATGACAACTGAATACAGGCAGAGAGAAATAAAAAATTACTTTATAAACAGCATTGTAGAACTAAGGAGAATACCTATCAGTGTAATAGAAAATATGGTTACCTTTCCCCTCCTTGCAGAGTGATACCATAGACAAACGTAATGCTACAGAAAGCCATTCATGAGCAGTATCTTACTGTTAGTTGTTATACCTGAAGCCAGTAGGTTTGGAGAGCTCTGAACCCTCTTCACAGCTGTTAATGTGACAGACATTGCAGCACGTTTGCGAGCACACCCACCGCTATCTGGAAGCACAAAACAATACAGACACCAGCCCCAGACAAAGGAAGCAAGCACATGCAACGCATCACAGTGTGAGATAGCCAAACATACAGGAAAATAAACATGCAATTAGAAAAATGTTGCAGGTACACATAAACTCGTGAGTTCCACAGATTAGCAGAATACATAAAATTTCACAAGCTTTAAGAAACAATAAACCTCACAAAATAAGAAAGCAAACACCTAATACTTAATTCACTGTGGAAATACATACATTCCCTTGACTAAAAGACTGCTTAATTATAACCAATAATTGAAAAAACAAGCAAGTAATCAAGATAAAGGAATAAGCATTCTAAAGTAATATTAATCAATAATATGCACAAAAAAATAATGTCATTGTATGCATTAGAAAGGCAGCATTCATCAAACCAAGCCTATGTTGATTAGCTGACAAAGTACTTCTGTACAGCTCTCAGACACTCTAAACACAAGAAACAAACTCATTAAAGGTGGTATGCATTACTTTGATTCAGTGGAACATCCCTGTTTTATTTCCTTCTTTTTTCTTTTCTTTTTTTCTTTCTTTTTTTTAAATTTTTTTTTATTTTATTTTTTTCCTTTTTGTTTGTTTTGTGGTTGGGTTTTTTTGTTCGTTTTAAATTTAATGGAAGAGAAGCACATGCATGTCTGGAACAAAACTACTTCAAGGGAAAGACCTGAAATCTAAAATACGTCTGAACAAGTAGCAGAGTGAAAAACCTTGCTTCTAGAGCTGGCTCTCCTCTTTTTTCTTTCCTCCCTCACTCGGGGCTGTCATTCCCTCATTAGGGACACTTTGTTTTTATAAGCTGGTGGCTTTCCTACAGTGTGCTCTTTTAGCAATTCCATCATAATTATAAAAGTTAATAAACATCCTTCCTGACTATATTTAATCCGAATATTTTTCTGCTCTTCAACATAATCATTATTTCTTGTATTTGGTAATACTGAAGTTTCATCTTGGCCATCACTTCTGATGTACTACAGCTTTGATATAGGCCCTATGTTTTTGCATGTGTCCTGTGACAGGGAGTTATATAAAATTATATTTAAGGCAGGCCTGCAACCTATTAGTGGAAAGGATTTCCTATAACAGTAATTTGACTCATCTTAAACCCATCTCCCAGAGAAGTGAGCTGCAGGTATTCCTTTGCTCATTCTAGCATTCCCCCAAAATAGCAAGGATACACATTAAGCAGTTGTTAATGCAGACAAACATCTGAGTCACTGCCACAGGTGTAAGCAGTTTTAAAGAACCACTGCCAGCTCCAAATCCAGAGGCAAAAGGTCAGATGATTTCAGTCAGCAATAGCCTAATGCATTACATTAACTGTTACTAATTATTGGTACTAGACTTGGGAAACAGAAACTTGTTGTTAAATTTGTTTTAATTTGCTTACATAAACATAGCATGGCAATAGTGACAAAAACCACATTTTCCGTTCTTATATTATTCTTCTCACTGACATAAAATGGAAATAATTCCAGGGAGATCTGATGATCTGCTGATACTGACTTTTTGTTCTTACCTGAATATTGGCAGACTTCAACAACATATTTATTTCGTTAATACAAGCTGCCACATTTATTTTTTTTTTTACTTTAAAGTAATGCTTTATTTGTATTTTTCAAGAGCTACATTTTTATTTTCAGCGTAGAAAAGCTAAGGTGGGAGAAAAGGAGGAGGGTACCAACTACAAACATTTAATCAGTATAACTTCTACAGATTCTGCTTCAAATCCATTTCTAATGTAGCTGAACAGAATCAGTTTTATATTAGTAGACACATTATATAGCAAAAGGTTTGAAAGCTTCACTCAGGATAGATAAAACAGGCTTTGCAATAGACTATATGCATATGCATACATGATTTACCTCTCTATACAGAAGTCACTCCCATAAATCTGTACCTGCTATAACATTCTCAGTATACGTACACAATAGTGGCAGAGGTTTGCTTTGCACTCAGGTGAGATACAACCACACAGACACACTGCCTTCCGTTGTGTAACATGTCCATAATCATTCATGTTTGATAAGTACATGCTCTCTTTAATTAGTTCACCACCCAGTTCCTTTTGCTTTGACAAATCCTTTCTCCTCTTCCTTTCCACTTTTCTCCATTATTCCCCTTTCCTCCCATCTGTTTTCTTTCCACAAATAACTGGATTTTAAGTCCTGGATTTTAAGTCCTCATCTGCCTCTTCCTCTGCACCTTATGATACCCTATGCAGCAAACCCTCCTTACTTCAGAAGCTGACCTGGAGTGCTGCTCCCGATGGTTTATGTTGATGTGCTCCAAGCCTGTACCCCAGGGCTGAGGCTGTCCTGGCAGAGCCTTAAGAGGGACCCAGACATTGTGCTTGTTCCTCGAGAGTTCTTGTTTTGGGGTACTGCCTGTTTACTTGTCTAGGCTTGTGGAGATATATTACTGACAGCTCCTGTTAAGTGTCTGGGAGTAGCCTGGTAAGTAATCAGTTGGATTTATCCGGCTGTCACCTGCCTGCACTCCTCTGTTGGTGCTAAGATGAGCTATTACTACAGAATCTAACACTAACTACTAAGGGGCATCTACTATTATGTAGTTCTTTCATTCTGCTAAACCACAGCAGAAAAAGATTTAAAAAATTAAAATTGTTGCAGGAGAACATTTGAACAAGCAAGCTGTATATTTGTTTTAGTGGTCCCAAAACAGCTTCACAGTCTATTCAGGAACTCTCTGGGGGCCCGGGAATTTCTATTCTCATCTCTCAGAGAATATCAGATGTTAGAATATGTGATGACTTGCATTAATAATTTTAACAATCACAAAATACCTAGGGGCTTCCAGGACTGCAGACTTTTTCACTCCTGATTGCTCTTCATGTGCCTCATTTATTTTAAACAGACAACTTTAAAATTAGATGTATTTATTGAGCATTATCTGTGTGAAACACAGCCAAAACATTTTTGGATAGACACTAAGAATCTGCTTTAACATATTAGCTTCTGTTCATTCATAATTTCTTAGTGAAATTTCCTCTCCCTCAACAACTTCACACTCACACACCTGATATAAGCAACAAGCATTTTTATCCTGTAATGTAATCTGAAATGAACTTCATTGGTGGCTCACATTTTCCATGTCTTAGTATCTCAAAATACCTCTCCAAGATAATGATGGTCACCAAATCTGCAATACTTGAAGACTTGTTGATGAAAACATTTCTGTACAGTTTAACACATCATTCAGTTGATGACTGCTTAGGCTGGGCTTAAAAAGATAATACAAAAGCAAGCATTCTACTAGACTACATTTTTTATTTTTTTTTTATTAAATTACTGCAAAATTAGAACAACAAAATCAACTACAAATTAAAGTGCTCTCAGTACTTCTAAGACCTTCTCTATATCCAATGTCTACGCCCTTGAGTTTGCAAATACATTTCACTGCCTTTAGCTGTTGAGTATTTCTTCCTAACATGTGGTACAGAATCAACATCAAGCACTGAAAAATCCCTCCCATATATGGTAGAGTAATGAAAACCAAAGCTCTTCAAAACATTTTCTCTGTGGACAAAAATATCTTCTACAGGGTTCACTGAGACAGACTGCCAAGCCTGCAGCCACAGGGAACGCTGGGTTAGAGCAGCCCAGTCCAAACAGTACATCAGCTTTTTAAAGCTGCACATAGACCTGTCTCTTTTTGCTTTGTCATTTGAACAACTACTTGCACTAAGCTGAAAGCTGAAAGGAATATCGGCTGAAGTGATTAATAGTAATCTGACTTTAAAACAAAAGAATGACAAATTCACAGTAACCAAAACCCTCCAACTTTGTCATATTTCTATTATAAAGCAGTGAAATAGCAAAAATTAGAAGAACCACTGCATTCCTTCTTTTTTGCTCAAAGACAGGTGACATCCTCAGTCTCAGCCACTCTCTTCCTTAGTAAACCAATGCTTCACCAGCAGATGTGTAAGATGTTCACTTCCATGTCCTACTCATGGAGTCACAGTCAAGAAGTGACATAAATCAATAGAACTAAATATGAAATGCTTTATTTTTTTTTGGCCAATACCTCCTTTTAGTACAGCTTGTAATTTGCACATCCACAAGACGAAAAATGTTTTCACAACTTAAGAGCACAGAGACTGCAGTTCAGCTTAGAGGTGTGCTATCTTCAAGAAACTATGCAAGACTTCAAGTATGCCTGGGTCTTATGTGGGTTTTCAAGTATCCTATGTGATCAGAAGACTCAATCCACAAAAGATGTCATTCAGACATATAGATGATTAAAATCTTTATGTCTTTTCCTCTTCAGAGTTTCAGACTAACTTGAGAAATTTTAGTACAGCGCAGAACAAAACCACCTTTCAGAGCTGCAGTAACACAAACTGGTAATTTTCATCTCTGACACAAGCCACAGTTTTCAAAAGTAGAAGCTATAAAATGACACCTATTATGTTTTAACCCATATGATTACAGCGCACAGTGTAATCACACTCAAACATCTGATGCTTAGCTGACTTACTTCTGAAATTACAGTTCTGTGTAGTGAGCAGTACTTCAGTACTACATTCTTTATACAGACTGACATGTTTAGGAAAGAATTCTTTTAAAAAAATGCAAAATGGTAAGACAAATTTCCATAAATGAAATCCTTATCAAGACTTCGTGCTACTCTCTCTCCACTACCTGCAAGTCTGTAGAACTGTTCAGAACAACCAAAAAATACCCCACCTCAACTGAGAGTCATTGGCTTAAACATTTTTAAGGCATGTGCTTTCTGTCAGGAAAACGTGATACTTTAGCATCAATTTTCCACAGCCTTTATGTCTCAATATTACACACTTTTGCAAACAAGAGAAAACAAAACAAAAACCAACAACAAAAAATCCCAACATATGTATACAAAACTAAAACAAGTAACATAAGCACAGAAAGCTAAACATGCATGTATGTTTTATATATCCATATATATCCACGCATACAAAACCAAGTATGTAGATTTCATATATGGAATAGAAATGCATATAAGCAAATGCACTACTAAAATACTTTGCTTTGTTTAGATTCATCACCAACTAAGACATAATCTGCTCATGAACTTTTAAATAAATGTTGGACCTTCTCTTCCTTCTAAACAACACATACAAGTAAAGAAAAATCTCACAGAAGCAGCGTACCTGTGTTCATTTTGACACTGGTGGATTTGTTATAAAAGCCTTCGGGTTTCCTGTGAAGAATAGAGTGATCTATTAATTTCCACAAGACATGAATATGTGGCACAAAATGGCAGCATGACTTCTCAGGGAAGTAGAGAATCAATGTGATATAAACAACAGTCCTATTTTAATGTGGCTTTAATTAAATTGGCACTGTGTGTTCTTCCAAAGTTAAAGATGAGCTGTTGCTTCCATTACAAGCTACTCTATTTGTAAGTGTTTAGTATCTCTCTGGTAAACATTTGCTCAGGGGTAAAAAAGCAGCGATTGATATTTGGTCTTGAAACTATAAACCAAAGAAGACCAGTGCAAGAATATGTTTAAAGGCTGCTAATAAGCTTATTCGCTCTTCCGTATGAGGAAGGATAGAGAGCAAAGACCTTGTCAGATATTCTTGAAGCAATGAAAGCTATTAGATCTTTCCTCAAAAGTTTCCAAGAAGGAGATGCATCTGTTTTCATCTGGTGTTTTAACACTTTTCTACAGACACACAGTTTCTCACAGAGTGAGAAACACATATTTAAGATTATTTAACAGTGACAAAACACCAAAATAGACTTTAACCTCGGCTCAATGGGTGGACAGAATTACCTGTATCTCTGAACTGACAATTAAACTACCATATTCTCTTGTATTCCTAATGAAGCCAGATTCCACGATGCTTGAAAAACTTACTGGTAAGCAATACTTCATGCTTAAGTATTTGAAGAAACTCTGAACTCTGATGCAATTGTCCAAAGTCAGTTTTTGATAAAAGAATGTATGATAAAAAACAAAGGACAAATTAACAAACGAAAAACCCAGCCTACTTTAATTATATGGAAACAGTTATCTGGCAATGAATGAAGTTTAAATCACACTCTATCTATTCTGCAGCTACCAGGAAATGATCTGAAAATTTCTAGAAGAGCTGACTGACAACAATGACTGACATGTTGGACTTACATAACAGAAACAGAATATTTTTAAAGCCCCAACTTCTTACACCATTTTCGGACTGCTAGAAAAGACACCATTTTCAAGCCTCCTTTTAGCCCGTAACTGAATCACCGATGGTACTGAGACGAAGCAGTGAAATGCAACATGATATTTATTTTCAGACCCAACAAGTACAGTACACTTGGAACACTGATGCCAAAACGATTTTTAGCAGGTGGCTTTGATATATTTACAATGAAGATTGCTTAACTCTTACTGAAGTTCAAACACACTATACTCACTTTTAGCACTTAACCCTTGTCCTCTTAAGACTTTTTCTATCCTGATTATACTGTGTGGCTGATTCACAGTGAAGGATTCCAATACAAATGATTCACATTTTCACATTAATCTCATTTTCCTATAGAAAAAAAAAACACAACAACCTTGTATACCTGAAATGTATGCATGCAAAGAAGGCTGTATAAATTGAACTGACACAAACAGCAGGCCTTGCAGTTTAACTAGCTGCCACTGCTCACTTACAATTATTTGGAATTTTCTGTTCGTAAAGAGCTAAAGTAGTGTCCAAATACATAATGGTACTGGTAGTAGGATTCAAATGAATGCAGAGAAATTAACAGCCGTATGTACAAAAGCAATGTACTTAAATATAAACTTTACCTGAAAGAACATTAAGATTCTTACTTCAAGAAATTAGTGGAGAAGGAGAAGCAAAGGGATTTGTTTTTCATTATTGTGCCTACTTCTTTGCCCCCTGAAAATTGTTCTGGGTATATGGGCTTGCAGAAAGCTCTAATCTGAGTGAGGTAATGAAGATGTTAATGCTCTTGGATGTTAAAACAGAAGAAATGTCCATAAGTATAGTGCAGACACAAAGTGCTACTGGAACATACCAGTTTGCAAATTCGACAGCTGTTGAATTAGCCACCAAGCTCAGGTAGGTCTTCTGACAAATTCATACCTAATCTTAGATGATAAGATAAAAGAACCCCAAGTTAGCCAGAGTGGCAAGGGAAATTTTTCCACTGAGAGAAGTTGTGCATGCCCCACCTATGGAGGTGTTCAAGTTCAAAGGGGCACTGTGCATCCTGATCCAGTATCTTATTTAGTATTTGGCAACCTTGCCTGCAGCAGGTGGATTGAAACCAGATGATCTTGGAGGTCCTGTCCAACCCAAGCCATTCTATGACAGTTCCAATGCAGAGAAATGGGTCAGTTACCTTGAATACAGATAAAGTTACCACTGTTTTAGTTTCACTAAATACATAAGACACATCGCTGTATTATTTCTTGATAACAACTTATTTCTCGATAACACCACAAAGATTATTTAAGATCAGCAATATTGTGAGAGGTTACTGAGAACACTCGTGGGAATCTCACTGACACCAGCTCTGTTCTCCCCAAGAGACCTTGCAGCTAGTTGTGATTGCTTCTGTTCCTGATAAGTTATGAAGTGTGGGGTGCTGCAGGGAGCCATTCTGTCTCACCCCTTCTGTTCCACATTTCTGTGCAGCTATAAAAAGAGTTAGTGAGAAGCCAAGAAAAGTTTCTCCACCTTCAAGAACACAAAATACATCTCTACTGTTTGAGGTTTAATTCCATTATTGACCAGATGTTAGAGCACCTACAGGTGTAAGGCTGGAGCCCTATCATCCAACCAAGCATCAGCTATACAAATGTGAGCATAGTCTTTCTGAATCAAAGCCTAAGTGAGCAGTAACATGCTATTGTCTGCTTGTACCTCATCCAAAGAATTAAGATCATCTTTGTTAGTATCCATAATCTGTAACTAGGTAAAGATAGAGAACATTAAAATTCAGAATATCCTTTGATAACAAAAAGGAGAAGGTATTATTTTGGAAATATGTAGAAACCCTGAAAAATATCATTACAGCTAAATTCTTAGCTTAATGATTTGGAAATTCTTAAATGCCCCATGTAAGTATCAGCTCAAACTCATCCAGCTTAAAGGTATATTTCATGATCTCTCTCTGGCTCTGTAGCCTGGAGTGCAGACAACTTTGAAATGCCAGGTTTGTTATCTGTGTGGATAACCAGCAAGCAAACTCCAAAAAAATGATTTGTTTTTTTCCTTACACAGTTTTTGAAATACTGGTGAAGAGCAAGGTGGTAATATGCCTTGTTTGGTATATTTTGAATCAAAGCATTCAGACTATTGCTATTTCACTTCCAAAAGAAACTGGCAATGTCCAAATAAACTGCGTCTGAAAAAAACTGCTGATGAATTCTACATAATAGTCTGAAAGAGGCTCAAAGAGAAAATATTACTATACACACAGCTTCACATCACAACACATCAAGGAAGTGGACATAACTGGAGGAAGCAGAGGAACAATATTGGCACAAGAACTGATATGAACTATTTGTCTTAAACCCAAGTTTAAGAAAAAAAATCAGAAGGTGCTTTCTACTTATGGAATCCATTAAGGTCTGAAGCATGTGTCAAGACTACTGTGGTCAAAACCAAGAGCCTGAATTTGACAAGTGTATGAAGAAAAGGTGACTTTCTGAAGAAAAGAGAATAAACTTGATAGCACAGCATTTTCCAGGCTTTTGTGGTTTTTTTTTCTCAATGTAATTTTTTTTCTCTGAGTATGTTGTAAATGCATGATAAGGAAGAAATGGTATGGTATTTCTCTTATTCCATGTTTTTTCATAAAAGAGGAAGAAAATTAAGTAAATAATTGATGACAGAGAAAAAATAATGAAACTATAGAGAAAATCTACATGTTTCTAATCTGAAAGTTTCTTACAGCAATTTTTGTAGTTGCATAAATCAAAGGGAAAAAATCACAATTGTTATCAACTTAGAAGTAATTACAATATAAGCATGCACGTTTTCTATTACATTTTTCTAACAATATACAAGCTTTCTAGATCACTTTTTGGAAATATGGAAAGTTCTGACAGAAGAGGGTCTGATTCTGACATGTCAATCATTTCACCATGATCAAGTAACTTATTTTACTAAATATACTACTTAACACACATAGTCAAAATTCCATTAATTCAAATCTTTATTTCCCAGAAGATCCAAATAAAACAGGCCTTATTCAACTAATTCTCCATCTTTCTCAACACACAAATTCCAAGAATCGTTAAAACTATGTTCCTATTTAAAATCCATCATGTGATAGTTAAATATGGATTCATTAGCCTTCAGGAACTAACAAATACATGACAAACATTTGCAGAATCTTGAAAAGGAATGATGAAAGTAAAACTTGCTAATTAAGGCCACTTGAATGCTTAAAGTGTTATTAATCAAAATTTCCATGTTTATACAGCATTTACACAATGCATTTTTACATGCACAAATCCCCACTTAAATAGCATTCCTTCCAATAAGAATTTTTTTTATGTCAACACCCCTCCCATTGGAATCAGTGGAAATAGCATTCATTCATGAGAGCAAGAATCCTATTTTTTTCCTTTTTAATTTTAGAAAAATGCTTCCCTGAAATAGGTATAGTTTTAGATCTATTTAACAGAGTTAGACCAATTTATGGAGTGCTGTAAGATTCTGTAATGTATTCTTAACAATTATGCTGTAGCAACAGAATTCAGTTCCGGACTTATTAACATGCTCATAAATACAAGAAGCCAAAATCTATACAACTGATGAAACCAACTAAAATGAAATTCATTGGAATGTCTTCATCCTTCATATTTACTAAGATATGTAAGTTCATTGCGATCACAAAGGCAAATGCCTTACCCCTAAGTACTTAAAACTTTCAGCCAATTTTGTCTGTTTGGCAGACAGCCAGAGACCTAAACAAAATTGACAGTTTACTGTTCTGTGAGCAGTTCTCACAAAGAATATAGATGTTATCGAAGCCAAATTGGTGATCTATCCTAGATCATACCAGGAAGAAAAATTACAAGCTGTATATGGATAGTTGCACATACCTTATAACCTTTGCTACAAATCAAACAAGGAAAAGTACAACTTGTTAGATGTCAGTGCTCAAAAACTACAAAGGAGGAGAACATACTGATGTGAGCCGAAGAGCCATAAAATGTGAAATTATAATCAGAATACCTTAGTTTAGAAGCAAAACGGGAACAGGTTTATTCACTGTTTATCTGAAAAGACACCAGATTTCACCATTTCTGCTGCTCAGTGAACTACTGGTAGCCTTTCAATCTGCATAAAGACATACATCAAACTAATTGCAGAAAGATCAGGCAACAGTTAAGTGGCAGTGAGCTTAAACACAAACAAGTAAGACTCATCCAGAGTCACAGCTGCCTTTTGGGATAGTAACTCCTTTCAGCTTCTGTTAATATTCACACTAAATGACTCAGCATGAAATGCTTCAAAGTAACTCAAATGCTGTAAACTTTGATCTTCCCTATGTGCTATAACAAGTGCCATACATCTGGCTCTTTGTCTCATTAACTCTCACATATTTGGCTGTTTCTGAAGAATCTTAGCACTCATTATAACTGTGGTTGCATCAGAGACTTAACTGGTTTCACAAAAGATACTTAGTAGAAGCAAGACTATGTGCTCACAGAACACAGTAAGGTTGCATGTGAGACATGAAGAATAGATAAGCTTTGGAACCTTTTGTTTGCATGTTTTCCTGATACTATATTTTGTGCTTTTCCAGGATACACAATCATCATTTTTCATTTCAAATGGCTTCACCCTCCTACTCTGTACAATACACATAAAACAATGCACCTTCTATTGTTTCAGCATCACTGTTAGACGTCAAGGGAAGTGATCATATGGTGGTGTGACTTCATCTCGAGCTCTGTGTGCAATTTGGGTGCCACAATACAGGAAGGACATAAAATTATTAGAAAACATCCTACAGAGGACTGTGAAGATGATGAAGGGTCTGCAGGGCAAGATGTATGAGGAGCAGCTGAGGTTCCTTGGTTTGCTCAGCCCAGAGAAGAGGAGACTGAGGGGAGGCCTCATGGCAGCCTACAGCTTCTCATAGTGAGTGGAGGGGCAGTGCTGAGCTTTGTTCTCTGTGACACTGACAGGGCCTGAGAGAATAGCATGGGGGTTAGGGGAGGGCCAGGTTGGATATTACGGAAAGGTTCTTCACCAGAGGGTGGTGGGTGTGGAACAGGCTGCCCAGAGCAGTGATCACAACATCAAGCTGCTGGAATTCAACAAGTATTTGGGAAATGCCCTCAGACATAGAATTTGGTCCTGTGAGGAACCAGGAGTTGGACTTCAGTGATCATTGTGGGTCTCCTCCAGTTTGTGATAGCCTGTGATTCTGTGGTTTACAACACTAGTATACTTGTTGCACTTTGACTGTTTTAATACCTAATGAAGCCCAACATGCTCCAATAAAACAAAAAGCCACATTTTTTTTTTCCTAGGATAAATAATCAGAGAAAGAACTACCGACAGTTATAATTAGTAGCACAGTTTAACTCACATCATTATGAACTGCTAATACTAGCTGCCTGTACCCGCTAACTGAATTTCAGAAGTTACGGAGACTTGGTTCACATTTAAAGATTAGTTGCTTATCTTTCTCTCTCCCTCTCAATTTTTTACAGTTTACCAGCACACTTGAAGTCCCTGCTGTTTAACTCATCCTCTGCTGATCCTGTAGCTAGCCAGAAATAGCATAACATTAAAACATGGGTTTAGAGAAGAGAGCATACAAAATGCTCAATCTTTACAGAGACTAGGAATGAAAAGAAGTATTTTTTAGAGAAAAAACTGCAGTATTTGACAAAAATGGCCAAGAAAGGGAACAAGTATGCACAAAAGGAACCTGACAGATGTTGTCTGATCCCCGAGGAGCTGACAAGACTGAAATGCAAGTGTGAGTCTGCTAAGTAACATGAAATACACTTAAGAACATAAAGAAATTACATAGTTTGTCTTCTCCACATGCCTCTCATGTAATTTCACCATAAATTTGTATTAGATTGCCAATCCAATTCATTCAAATATATTAGTGAGAGATTTCCACTACTGAGTCAGTTGACTGGCAATTTTAATTCCAGAAGTAGACTACTTTGGCATTCTAGAAGAATTCTGGGGTAACAGCAGGTTTAGACCACAAAGAAGGAGTCAGTGAAGTAACTTGTAAAACCTGAGTACCCTGGAAAAAAAAGACAAATCAAGCTTTGAAGGGGAAATGGAATCTGCCCATACAATGGGAGAGTGTCTAGCAGCCACTTGACTGATGGTTATCAAAAGCTGTTGCTGAAAACCACTCATGGGAAAAGGTCCCATCATCACAGAACTGTCCAGACCCACTAAATAAAAAGACCAAGAAAACAAAGGATGTTTATGTTCCCATTTACTGTAAATTAAGATCTGTTTATGGAAGGGGATTTATGTAATGGCTGAATTATTAAACTTACAGTCTTTCTCAAATAGACATGGTTTCACATACCAATTAAAACTACTTGTATACCTAAGAAGAAAAGTCAGTAGTGGACATGTTTATTTTCATTTCTAAAAATTGCAATCATTTTTTCTGTCAATTTTTCAGTGACATTTCAAGGACAGAACTGAACCATTTTGTCAAGCAGTCTTACATGGTCCTTTAGGGCAGGTGCCATATGGCATAGCAGGCTATCTTCTATAATAGAGCACTAGCATTTGGTTTCTATACCTGGTTCTGTAATTGACTTTCAAAATGACATTTTACCTTTATGAGCATAGCTTTCTCTTCCCCTTTTTTGTAACTTCAGGGACTGATTCCACAGGCACACCAGGATGAGATCCTAGTCTCTGCTAATATGCAGACTTTCCCCAATGGGTAGATGTACAAATCAACACTAATTCCCTCAACTTTTTTTTTTTTTTTTTAAATTTCTTTTCTTTCTTTCTTTCTTTCTTTCTTTCTTTCTTTCTTTCTTTCTTTCTTTCTTTCTTTCTTTCTTTCTTTCTTTCTTTCTTTCTTTCTTTCTTTCTTTCTTTCTTTCTTTCTTTCTTTCTTTCTTTCTTTCTTTCTTTCTCTCTTTCTTTTTTTAAAGATATTTTCCTAGATGTTCAGTCAAACTCAAAGGAAAAATCAAAATTTTTGTTTACCATACCTGCCCATCCCTCTGATCACTGGGCAAATAGTAGCTGCTAAGAGCAACCACCTGCTAAGAGAAGGCATTAAAGGATTGATAATGAAATCAATTCAAAAAATCTACAACCACAAAACTGTTCTGACATTACCAGAATAAAACCATAGCATAAACAGAATTTTGATTTTTTTTTCCCCAAGATTATTACTGTTATGATTTTCCAGATGAGAATTTATCTAAGCATAACTATACAGTATATGGTTCCTACCTACTTTACAAACTGTTATCCATAAAAACAAACGATTGTTACCTATTCTACTTTATAGATACTATATTTACTTTCTGCAAGTAACATTAATTTCTATAAGAGTTGAATTTACATTTATCAAGTTTAACTTTATTAATTAAATAAATTTCCCTCTAATTTCCCCACAAGAATTACAGATAATATATTTTTACCAACATGGTAAGATACTAAATTATTTGGTGAAATATTTTGATATTAACAATACTATTTTGCTACCCATTGCTCAGTTCATGTTTTTATATATATATGAATGTACTACTTGATATTTGATATTCCAGTGTGGGGATAAAACATTATTGTGTGACGCTCACTCTTGCCATTCTTACAGATCATAAATGAGAAAAAACTGCTCAGTGTTTTGGTTCAGCATTCCAGACAGTGAAGGTCAGAGACAAGATGATTCCTTATCAGCACAAGATTGCCTCTTCTCAGTTCTGTCTGTATAACAACAATAGGTTGAATAATAAATGATCCTATGAGTCATGACATACAGATGTTAACTCAAGAACATTTAAATGGAATCCTGGGAGTCTCAAAGAAGACTAAATACACTGACCACACACATTCTGTGAAATGAATATACTTGTCTCTAACCTGGCATAATCCTCTATTTTTTTCCAATGAGAGGAGAACATGTGTATGCATACACACATACACCCACACGCCTCTATTTTTGCATGCAGTCTACAAATATAATGATTAAAAAGCTGTTTAAGAACTATAGTGATGTAACATACAATTTTGATTGCTTTAAACATAATTAATTTGCCTGTGTATAGAAATAATTATGTTCTTCCTGAAAAGAGCTATGCAATAGTGAGCCTAATAGTAAGCCCAGCACGTAGCCCTGAACCTCATTTATTACTTAATTTTCTTCAAAGCTTATATTAAACATCGATCACTGGAACAGCTATGCATTTCACCACATTACTTTTAGCTCAGAAAGCTATTATACTCTTAATGAAATAACAGGCTGGAAATAAATTTAGTGACTTTTGGTGTCTGAATTAAAGGTAATTTGGGTCCATTTTATCAGAATACTTTCAATATGAATAGTGCTAATCAAACCGCCCCAGATCCAGCCTGACACTGGTGTGAGGCATGCAGTAACTGAGAAACAAAGTTTGGAATCACTGGGGAGGAGGACTGAGTGCCTGCACAACACTGTAGAGCATGGCCACACAGCATAGTAACTGCTGTCACCTGTACACAGCTGGGAGCTTCCTGTAGTAATGCACAATACCAATACCTCAGGAACTGTGTGGGCAAGGACACAAACTAGAACTTGTATTTTGTCTCATTCATCTCTGCTATCACACATACTGGTCAGCAAGTGAGAGAAGGATCATAGGGCTCTACAACAGGGTACTTTCATTCCTTCCTATTACTGTATCCCATGAGAAGATCCAGCTTGTGCTCTGGATGAGGTGACAGCTTTGCAGAAACAATATGATATGAAACCACTGAAGTAACAGCATCCATACAGAGAGGTAGCTTTAATTCCAGCATCTCCTACTCTCAGCCTTCATAACAGCAGCATAAGTGTTTCTCATGCCATCATTTAGATTTTTTTTCCTCCTAAAAAATGGAGAAGGTGGCCCTGCATAGACTCCTGAACCTCTTTTCTATAAACACTAATTGCTAATTAAGTTAGGCAACTGCAGTAAGCTTTCAGCTTAAATTCTCAGTCCCAGATTCCTTTCTAGACAGTCTTACCTTTGTCTGCTGGACTTGCTTAAATACCAGTGTTCCTGTAACTGCCCTCCAAACACAACTCCCGCTTCCCCTGCCACAGGCTATTTGTCACAGTCCAGTGCTCTTATTCCCTCCGTTTTCAAGCCAAGCAGCCTTTTCCCCTTCACAACCAATCTATAGGGGGTCTGAAAGAATAGCAAACACTGTCACCGTAGTTCCAAGCTAGATCTAGTGTTCTCTGCAATAGCAATTACATGAATTACGCACAGAAGCATTCAGTATTCAAGTCCAATTTTCTGTTCATGTGCAATGAGGACGGGTCTCCAGATATTCTGACTTTGCTAAATCTCTACTCAGCATCTGCAAGCAGATTTTTCAAACGCACACAATTTTTGAAAAAGCAGGTAGAGGTCACATTCCTAATGAAGGTAGGTTAGAGTTTACATCTGTGTTCTGGCCACTGAGATCTCAACCTTGCTAAAATGTAGGTCATCAGAATTCTTAAAGCGAATAAAATAATTACATTGTAGAACCATATCTCTTACCTCTTGCCAAACAACTCAAACCAGGACATGCTGAATGAGTTCATTAATAATTGGTGCCATCAATCCATGCCAATCAGTTTATATAGTTTAATAATGCAGTTTCAAACAAACTGAATAATTTTAAGTCTTAAGACAAGGTTTCTTTCAGCAGTATCATGACAATGTAGCTTGTTTTGCTTTCCAAACAAACTAGTGAAACTCTGCCAGAGGTACATCCCCAGGAGTACTGAAGCTAATAGGAATCTTCCATTGACTCTTAGTAGGTTTAGTACTTGCCTTCAATGTAATGTGACTTCAAGGTTATCAGATGTACCTGCAGTAGTAGCAGTTACTCTAACCCTGCCACAAGTGCTATTCAGGGCTTCATTGTTCTGCACTGTAAGCATCACTCAACTAATTCATGGAGTGCTAGCACATGGGATTGTATCTGTTACAGAAAATCTCATAGATCAGTTACATGCCTTACTATAATACCAGCTATTCAACCTAATCGAGTGCAGTGTGAATAACAGAGGATAGATAATGCAAGGGAGCATCACAGAATATTTTCCTTTATGAACTACTCTTTGGTTTACTTAATTATTAAAATTAAATCCACATATTAATCTGTTGTTTGCAACTTTTTCATACTATTTTTACAGGTTTTTGGGGTGTTTTTTTTTTGTTTAAGTTGGCAACAATAAGTGCCATTCCTGTAGCAGATGTTCTCAGTTCCCACACACTTAATTACAGTTTTATAACTACAATCACCAACCCTACAGCACATTGTAATGTGTTGTTTCAAAGGCCTCTGATACTTGCTCATAACATTCTGCTACTGATTTGAGCTGTACACCAACTCACACCCACGTCACAAGGAGGTAGGCTTCAGCTTTATCAGGTACTTCGTGTGAGCCTGCATATACATCCATAATGGCACACTTTGTTTAAAAATGTTCAGATAAAGTAATTATCATTATGGCAGATAACATTACACAATTTTTTGATAATATACCAGTCTACACTTAGAGCAATTTTTTCCTCTGAAGAGCTGTTTCAAATAGCTTGAAAAACGGAAATTTAACTGGAAACAAATCAAACTTTCAGCAAATTGGGCTCAGAAAGATAAGTTTACTTTGTACTTTTTCCAGATTAAAAATGATTACAAGTCGTGCATGAATTTTAGTTGCTTTTAACTAGTTGTCCAAACTGAGCTGTAACTCTTCACATGAAAAAAGATAAATGAAACAAAACCCAACAAAATAATAGCCTGAATTTTAGAGTTGCACAGCACGGACAATCAACATATAATGGAATCATAACTGCCAACTGCACAACACATCTGTAGGCTGGACCCATAGCCTTTTCAGTTCCTTTCATTCTGTAATGTATGAAAATCAGTTTTTTCAGACAAGTCTCTGTAGTCTTTTTCAGCTCACCTATGAAGAAACTTGTGCATTTTGACAGCAAGGCACACAGGGTGCTCTAGGAGCTCCAGCTCACTGAGATGCTCCCCAGTACTCCAGTGCCAGGGTGCACTGCAGGAGTAATGTGGAGATCTGCAGAGATGACCATATGAGTGAGATTATCACAGGAGTTGTAAGTGCAAAAACAAACTTTAAGTTCAAGTGTACTTTAAATTCAAGACATTAAATTCAAGTGAAAAGAAGATGACTAGAAAAGAGAAGACATGAGGAAAGAGACAGTGGCAAGGAAAGTTTTTTGTAATCTACTGAAAAAATTTCCCAGCAGTGGTCCTAAATGGAAAATAAATCATTGAGTGTCTTAAAAACCTATGGGCTATGCCTATGAAAATACAGTAAATGTAGATCTCATAAATAAGTTGTACACCTACTTTTTATGATTATGTACTTAGTAGCAACAATATTTAAAATCTGTTATTTCTCAATCATTCAATTCTATGCATGCATTTTTGAACTTTACTTGCTCTTATAAATACGTAAGTGTTCACATGAAGCAGTCAGACAGATCTGCACAGCTACTGCACAGCAAATGGACTGGGAAGTAAGCTCCTGATCCTAGGTGAAATACAACTGCAGAACAGACCCCTCACATAGCTTCAGTGAAAGGATCATGCCTATGGAACATACACATTGCCCTTGAAAAGACAGCAGAGAATCTGAAGAACTTATGGTTCTCTCCTTTCTAATAAGTCAGTGAAGGTAACAACAGCTAAGGCTACCAAGAGCATAAAATAGCTAAAAGGAGGCACTCAAGAATGATAGATTTGTACAATGCTCTTATGATAAGGTCAGAGAATTTACTGTATATCCTGAATTTGCAGAAAGCAAACTAGTCACAATTAATTAAAAAAAAATTAGATTGAAAAATGAAGTTTTACATAAATTGTTTTAGTGAAAAACAGTCTTTATGTAAACAAATACTGCCCTTTCCTTATGCCAGTATTTATTTAGTGCCAGTTCAAGATGTTTTGATTTACAGAATCTCGGAATGGCCTGGGGTGGAAGGGACCTCAAGGATCATGAATCTCTAACCCCCTGCCAGGCAGGGCCACAATAACACAATCATTCTTGCAATAATAAAGTCCACAATTTTCAAATGCTGCATTTAAGATGCAGTAGTAGATATGGCTAAGCTCTCTGTGGATATCTAAAGCAAGCTCCAAGCTTGGACCTATGTTCTAATGCTGGATTGCTTCATACTGACTTCAGCTGAGTGACATCAGCATGAACAATAAGAAGAACGGAAGGCTTTATCAATTTATCAGCAATGAATTATTAACCAAAGCTGTGGCATCCAAAAATCACTGAATTTGCTATAAATGAATCAGCAAATGCTTCTGAAACTTGAACCAGAACTACAGCTTTTAAAGAATGGGTATCTGCTCCTGTCCTTGGCATTCTAATTTTAAACTGAGCATCCTGCTGTCACTCACAATCTCAGTGCTGGCTGACAAATACACAGTAAGAAGCAAGAAAGACAAAAAATATGTACCTTGGTCATATCCTCCATCACAATTCAGTAGCTGTAGAAGTAAGGCAGCTATTATTTACCCTATTTCTAGTAATTATTAGGAAAATCTCTCCTAAATATTTGTACTTAGACAAAAGCTGGCCAGTCATGTGTAACAACTCTTCACTTCCATGAGCATAGAGAACTATGTGCTGCATGCTAAATTACTCCAAGGAGAAACTTTGCACCTACTGTAGGTACGTAATACCTAAGGCCTCTATTTTCTGCTAAAAATAAAAGGAAATAGTGCTTAAACTTGATGTCCTCAGAAGTTTTGCAGAAAATCAACTTCATTTATGTGGTATTCAATTGATACTTAAATGAGCTGAGTGAAAAGGGTGTCCTTAGTATTAACAAAAGCCTATTAGTATTAACAAAAAGCCTATTAGTATTAACAAAAAGCCTATTTGAATAATATTAGTAATAAGAAAGTCTTACAAATGAACTATTTTCTTTCAGCTTACCATAATTTTGTCTGTTTGTCCACTAACTTCCATTCTCAGAAACAGTGAAGAATGCAAATACTTCCTGCTATTTCCTCAGTTGTTATAAGCCAGTGTAGTTCAACTGAGGTCAGTGGTACCCTTTCACGCTTTAGCTTCAGATCCAACCCCTTATACACATTTACTCCTAAAACGTTTCAGATGAAAAAGCCTTGTGTGTAAACAGAAATGGCATGTTACAGAACTTCTCTCACTACTTATGACACCAAACATAGATGGGTTTTCTCATTCTCTAATTTAAGCCTTAAGAGCCTATGTGAATACAAACTGCTTCCACACAAGTGATCTATGAATACCCAGTAAACTGTGTGGCTACAGTTCATGTAAACCACAATTTGTAATAGCCTGTCTACATTAAGTGGAAGACAACATACGTTGTTATATTGCCATATAGTAAACAGAAGATGACAGAATAACAATGACAAAAGTTCTAATGCTGTCTGCAGAAAGCAGATGCAGGACATGTCTGAATGCCACATTTGCCTGCGGAAGCACTGAAGCAGATGCAGAGGCTGTTCAGTGGCTCTAAAATAATTTCTGGGTTTTGTTATTTTCGGATATTTTACAATTTTTGTTTGTCAAAAATAAATTTAGAAAGGACTTTACGTGCATTGTTTAGACTAGCTCAATCTTCTCCCATTACAGTAGTGCTATTTCCATAATGGTAAGTATGTGTAACAACTTCCTGACTTTGCTACATGAACACAGCCTGCTTCAAAGATGACGCATTTTTTTTTGTGCTATCTCAAAACAATGTGACATATCCCTCCTTTTCCCCCACCAAAAATAGGAATTATAAAAGAGTAAATGAATTCAATTTGAACTGAATGCATTGAATGCAGTTGTAAAAGTAGGCACTTGAAACAAGCAAGACTCTTGCATTTCTTCTCTCAGTGAACTTCTGTGGTCTGAAAACTGGATTGTTGCCACTTGTTTAAAGAACTTCTTCACCTCTAAGTTTTAGCACAAAGATTCACTCTTTTTAGAGCTAGGTATTACCAGAATAACTAGAAACCTGTTTCTGGTGTAGAGGATTTCATTCATAAAGATATTGTTTTAGAGATGTAACCAGGACTATATGCAAGCAAACAGCACTTTCCTCAAGGTGTGCTCCAAGGCATGGGAAAATGAAAATTCTCCTGTCCAACCAATCTCAATTTCTTATCTGAGAAAACTTACATACTACATGAGCTGATAAGCTACTTAAGAACACTATTTCTCTGTTTTTTTCCAGAAACACATGAATCTTTTATGAAGCTAGAGGACGCTAAGAAACAGGAAACAAAGTCATTTAAAAGCAGTCCTACCTTTTCTTGTAAAAAGTCAAGCATCACAGGACTGAGTTTGTAATACATCCCCACCATGGCAAGGTTATTGAACCATTTGATTTGTTTGCCAAAACATGAGTGTAGGTGAACAAAAAGCCAAATTGTAGTGAACAGCCACCTTCAAACACCTCTTGGCTGACTGTTTAGCAACTATTTTGTTTCACATGGTTTTACTTGTATGACTTATCCAGAGAGAGGGTGGGCATTAACGCTGATAACTGAGCTGTTTTCACACACTACAGTTGTCACTGTTCAAGCAGCAGATTTCCTTGAAGTATGACAGCAGGAAACAAATATGGGTGTAGCTGGACAGGCATGCATTGTTTTGAACTTCCACTGGATGCAGAGTTACCGTGTCGTGTAGAGGTCAGCACAGTCACAGAGCGTCTCTTGCTGAGCAGTGCTACCCCAAATGCTTATTTGGTTCATCTTCACAGCTCCTGTCTCTGTTTTCAGGCAGATGCGGGAAGTATTTAACACCAGAGGCAGGTTGGCAGTAGCTTTATGAGAGACATTTTCTCTGTTTTGCTTTTGAAGAGACTTTTAAATAGGTGTACAAGAGGAGCCTGGAAAATTCTTCCCAGAGGAAAAAAAGAGGTAATTCTGTAACAAGAGCTAACTTTCAGTAGTCACAAGGGACAATGTGGTGCGTACACTAACAAAATCCTCTCTGTATTACTTTAGACTGCTAAGGCTTCTGCTAAGCAAACTATCCACAAAGGATCTCAAAGAAAATTATCCGCATTATTTTAGTGTACCTGGACTCCTTTATCAAAGTCAGAACAAGGAATTGCTGTGACCTTTGACAGAACCTGTCATTTTATCGTATATATGAAACAAAATATTCTACAGAAGAGGAGGAGAAAATGCTTGCCAGAAACTGTATTGAACTTTCAGAAGTTTTATATACTTTTTCTTCCAAAAGCCAGGTCACTACTGTAAGTTTTTCTCTTTACTTTCGTGAGAGGACGAAGGAACATTAAATGATCTTTATGATCTCGCCAAGAAAATGGCAGTCAGTAATAAACAAGCTTGGGAACATAAATGGATTTTAGACACCCCTTTGAGTGCATCTAAAACTACTGCATTGCATGTAATCAGGTGACTGAAAGTGAATGTTGTAGACACGAGGGGGAACTGCATTTTCTGTAGCTAAGCTTTAGAATACTACTGCCAAGATCCATTTACAAGAAGCTGTACCAGCATCTGTTTATAGTATACTGACACAAATCTTAGCATGTGCAAGCTCATTTTTGGCACAAACTTAAGTCTACTGTAAGGTGGTGATTTTTTACAGCTGTTTTTGAAGCAGCAAACAGAAGTTACTAGAGTGATGGCATGAAAATCATGACTGAAAATAGATCAAAATATATAAACCTACCTGGCCAACTGTCGTAGGATTTTCAGCATTCCAAACTTTCTGACAGAGGCCACACAAACATCAAACTAAAGCAACCTCAGGCAGATTTCTATTCCCTTCCATAAGGTACTTAAATACATTAGCCATGCTCACACATCGACTAATAGCTTTTGAGACTCATGTTCAACAGCCATAGCTAATTTATTAGCTGTCAAAACTACCACATCACATTAACAGCTCCCAGCACAAATAACAATACAAAGGCAAATGGCCAGGGCTATAGCAGCTGTTACAGCCAGCTTTTCACACTACATATTTTCACTGGACACTTGTAATTAAAGAATCTTGGTTCACTTTTGATGGTGACTATTTATTTATTTATTTAATTTCAATTTAAGTAGCAAAAAACCCTCAAGCTACGGCACAAAACCCACCAACACTCCAGCCCCTTCCTCCTACCAGCTGTCAATGCAAGGATCAGGACCTCAATAACAAAGCATTAAAAGGCAGCCCCTGGGGAACAGCACTGTGACTGCACCTTGCCATTCTAATATAGGCCAGAGAGAGCAGAACCAAGCATTTTCGTTAGGATCTTCCAACAAAAACTACCTGGCTCAGAATTTGTGCAACACTGTTATCATGTGGCTTTCTTTCTTTCTTTCTTTTTCTATATATATATATTTTAAATTTTTTATTATTCTTTGCTAAGGCCTAGAGAAGCAAGGCTAGTTTCCTTCCTACAATTCTGCTGAATATCCTTTGATGGACATTACTGTTTCTCAGTCTGGAGGTGTTTTCCCCATCAAATAATCAAAGCCACTAATTCAATATGTGTGTCATCCACACCACAGTAAGCCACTTATGATGTAGGGCTGGCTTAGTCTCTCTTCCCCTTTACAGAACAACTGCAAGTGTCCTAAAGCAAGGACTTCATTCTGAAGCAACTTCAGTGGGACTAAATGTTTCAGAGCTCACTAGGACTGACTACTAAACAAGACTGTTCCTCACGATAGAATAATCTATGCTTGTTAAGCAGTGGTCTAGAATCATCTGAGCTGTTGTCTAATTTGCACTTCAAATGAACATAGTCTCAGGGAGAATGCTTCAGACTTCACATTATTCTTTCCAACTTCTCTTCTTTGTATTACCACATGCTGCCATTACCTTCTGCCTTCTCACAGTTGTGTAAGGCTTTTGACTGTGAACACAACCACCCTTGTGCCTAATCTCTCAGCCTCTCCATACTCATAGCCTCTCCATAACTGAAGTCCTTACACTCTTTCTTCACAATGCTTACAGAACAACAGATCATTTCAACAGAGCCAAATTTCTCATAAGGAGCCTCTATTCTCTATACAGAGGCCATCTCTCTAAATTCCATGAAGTACAGTAAACTTCTTCTAGGTCCTATGTAAAGTTCATGGTAAAACAGTACACCCACAATTACCCAGGTGGTTGCTTTTCAGTTCTGCTTGAAGTGTAGACTTCATTCAGTATTATTAAATCATGCTGATGTTGTTGCCAGTCACACTGAGGTAACCAGTGATGACAACTCTTAAATCCATGTAACAATCCCTTTCACAATCACTGATGTTTTGTCGTTGCTTTTATATTTATTATCTTCATAAAAGGAGCACACTTGCCCCATCTAATACAAAAATAGATGTGTTTTCTGATGAAATCAACTTCATGGGCATATCATAGTATATTGTGCTGATGTTTCATTGCATTTTTACACACAGCTGAGTCCAACAGGGTGCTGGCAGAGTAATAAGATTACCAGAAACCCAATCTTAAGAAAAGCATTTTGAGCTTCCTAGTACTGATAACACACTACTAGAAAATATAATTAGTAACTAGCCAGATAAGATCTGTCAGATGGCAATACAGAGTTCCAAATAAATCCAAATAAATCTACTATATATACAGTTCTACCAGGATCACCAGAACATAGAAAAAAATCAAAGTTATAAGCAAAGCAACCCTGCTCTGATGTTTTCACAACTTCATATATACTGTGTGCTTAGTTATTCTGCTCGTGAAAGAAAACTTTCTTTTTCTTCCTATTTTCAGCATTTATAGATATGGATCTCAGTGTCTAATAAAAAACAAACAAAAAGAAAACACCAAGAAAACTGTCAGCTAACTTTTTATAAAGACCTTGTGCTATGCAATTATATTTTTAATGGAAATTTTTCATTTTGGTTCTCTAGTCCTTGGACAAGTCCTGTGAATATTGCAAGCACCTACTAATAACATGCGTGTCTAATTAAATCATCCCCAATCTGCAAATCACTTTTTGTAAATAGACAACTGTTTCATGAGATTCATTAATCCCTTTCATTTAAATCTTTCCATCCTGCTTGTACTAAGAGGAAGTAAGTATTCAGATCATATTTGAGAAAGGTGTGTCAGATAGTCCTACTCCCACACAGTTTTAGAAGCGCAGAACATAAGGAAAAAGAAGAGGGAGTGCATTTTGAGTTTTCACTTTCTCATAAAAAAGCAAGAAACTAACCAATGCAGAGCAAGGCCACAAGGCACCAGATGCAATTTCTGTAGTTGTACTGAGATATACATCCTTATTTTCTAATTAGCTCTCCTCTGAGTAAACACTGAATCACAGAAAATGCAGCAGGATTCTGCTGCTACCTTGCCTGCACTGAGTATGGCTGAGGCAGTGTAGCATCTATGCAGATCACATCCCTCAAAGGAGTTTCAGTTAACCTTAGTGCTGTGACTACAGGCATTTTCACTGAAAATTCACCTTCTCCTTACTGGGCAGGTAGGCAAACAGGGTACTTCAGAGCTGGATGGTAGAAAAGAGCCTGAAAAGAGTTTCATTTCCTTGGACAGGTGAGGCTGCTGCACACCCTACAAGCCTTACCTGGAGGAAGCAAAAATCACCAAAAAACCTTTGATTTCCACATTCTCACAAACATGTCATTGTAGCTTCAAGGCGTTGTACCAATTCTGTGTTCAGGTGCTGTGTTACACTACAACTTCATGGTAACACTGCAGTGCAAATGCTACATTTGCTTAACAGAGCACCTCCTGGGATTTGGGCACACTCCATCAGGAATCGCGCTGCTCTTCTGCTGATTGTTTGGCTGCTTGGCACAGCACATGCCATGTGTACGCATGAACAAGAGGTCAAGGGGGAGCTTGGCTCCCCAAGTCATAATAAGAACTGTCAGTCAAGGAACTGACTATTTATCAACTCTAGACTTCAAGTGAAATAATAAATCTTTTTCCATATGGCACAAGTGTTCTAACATGAGACAATCTGCAAAGCGAAGATAATCTACTGCCCTCTGATATTTTCAATTAACAATTGAATTCAGGCATTTCCTGTCACAGCCCTTAATACAGCGTGTTGAGCAGACAGATGCAGCACATACCATGAAACAATGGAGTTTTCTGATTCATCTACCTGAAGTTATAAGATTGTATAACACTAGAACTGCAACAGATTTCCACTTATAACTTTCTAATTTAAAAACATCAGGACTCTGATTCAAAGTCCTCAGTACACACTCATAAATTCTGTGGTTTTCTGTAGCATATAAAAATGTGCTTTTCTGTACAGGGATGGGACTATTTCCAAGCTAAGAGTAATCATACACTGTAGGAATCTGTCAGATTTAGGCCTAGAAAAACTCCTGTTCAACAGACTTCCAGGACTGGATTGATATATAAGGAAGCAGACATTTTTTTCTTATGGTTAGCTGAGCTCAGTTCGTTTACCTTAAAAGAACTCCAAATATGTTTTTGGCAAACATAGGAACTGGAAAAGCAGCTTTAACCCTGCATTTTTGTACCAGTGCGAGTTCAGGGATATTTTTATACTTTCTGCTTTGTCAAGCATTTTGTACACACTTTTTCTTTTCTTTAATTCCTTCCAAGAAGGTCTACTCCAAATATTTTTTCCATATCTAGCCACAATATGTTGTTTCTTTTCTAAGAATAAACAGTAATTCAGTTTACAAAAATGTCAAACTCTTTGATGTGAACATATCTTTATATAGTAAAAACATCCAAAGCTGTCTTAGTCTGGTATGTTGTTATGAAGGGGCAGCCCTGTTAGACAGGAACATATAAAGTCTCACCTCTGTGCCTGGGAAGATCATGGAGCAGATCCTCCTAGAAGCTATGCTAAGGCACATATGAGACAAAGAAGTGATTCACGACAGCCAGCATGGCTTCACTTAGGGCAAATCTTGCCTGACCAATCTGATGGCCTTCTATGATGGAGTGACAGCCGCTAAGGTGATCAGAGGGCTGGAGCACCTCTCCTATGAGGAAAGGTTGAGAGAAGAGAAAGCTCCAGGGAGACCTCATTGCAGTCTTCCAGTACTTGGAGGGAGCGTTTAAAGAGGAGAGGGAACAGCTGTTTATGAGGGTGGATAGTGATGGGATAAGGGGGAATGATTTTAAACTGAGACAGGGGAAGTTTAGGTCAGAGATTAGGAGAAAGTTTTTCATACAGAGGGAAGTAGCACACTGGAACAGGTTGCCCAGGGAAGTTGTGGATGCCCCATCCCTGGAGGCATTCAAGACCAGGCTGGATGTAACTCTGGGCAGCGTGGTCTAGTGGTAGTTGGCCCTGCATATTGCAGGGGGTTGAAACTAGATCATTATGATCCTTTTTAACCCAGACCATTCTATGAGTCTATGGTTCTATGATAAGTCTAACTCCCCTACATACCTGATCAGTCATATAGAAATTCCCAGTAGGAACCGCAAAATTACCTATTCTTTGCTTCTTTTATTTATTTTTAGCTTTATTAAATAAGAATTCATATCTTTGATTCTCAAATTGCTCATTATGTATTTAAGTGTTTACAGAGAATGGTATTTAGCCATATTCTATTTCAAGTTAAAAAATAAAATAAAATAAAATGTTAGCGGCATGCTTTCCTGAAGTGAACAGCCATTACTGATGGCTTCAAGAAGAGACCCCTGACCCCAAAACACATTTACCTTCAGCAATTAAATAAGTAACAACTTAAAAAATATAGATGATGGAAACCTCCCAAGACACTTGGAGAACAAGATGGCATCATGTGCAATATCAAATTACTTGCGGGAACGCTGCACATAAACAATTCATATTGTATACTTAGTAGTTTATCACATACAAGTGATAGCAGCACTAGCTGCTCCAATAAGACAGAAATCAAAAGAAAAACAAATATTTGTCTATAATTCTAAGAACCGGAAAACTCCCTGTGAGTCATCCTGTGAGTGGTGTGGCCCAAGATTTTATGCATCTTCTTTTGGTACTGCTTTCTATAACTGACAAATATTGCAGTATCAGATAGACTATGCTTATTAGAAAAAGCAATGAGAATGGATAGGTTACTAAAAATGTTTTGCTAAAAGCCAACAAATTCAGAACAAAACAGCCAGCAAGAACAGACAAATAAGTCAAAACCTTCATGATTATTTAGAGAGACACAGTACAGTCCTTGAAGAGAGATTGCACAAGCAATTTCTTAATAAATGAGAGATGTACATGAAGATGCCAAAGCCTGCTGTCCCATTTTTTACTTAATGTCTAAAGACACAACCAGATAGGTACAGAAAATTATCCTAAACCTTAGATTGGGTTTTGATTACCTGAAGATCCTAGACATGTAATAAACTGAGTTTAGCATGTACAGCTTTCAGAGGGTATGTAACATACAATTGCTTATGGCTCAGAAACCCCAACTTGGCCTAACTCCTAGCTTACAAGTTGCTAAAGCAAACTAAAGCAGAAAAGATTATTTCTAATCCTAAGAAAAGCATAGCTCTAACATTTTACCTAAGCACAGCTTACTAGTGCAGGTATGGCTCACTTTCCTTCCCTAGAAGTACCACACCTTCTTGTTTGCACATATACATGTCCCTACGGACTTGAAAGGAATTTCAGAAATTTCAAGCTCACTCTCTCATCTGGGAAAACATAGAAGAGGCTGTATTTCTGCACTGAAGTCACTAAATTCTGGCAGCAGAGACATGGTCTCTGACTCTATAACATTTTTGAAGCAGTTTGGTCTATGTGATAAATGGAAGTGTGCCACTTTACCCTACCAGTCAGAGAAGCCTAAAAAGAAAAAGTGTGTAATTGCATCACATTTAAGTCATAGAGCTCTCTTCCTCTTTATTTATTTATTTATTTATTTCTGTTGAGGCTAAATATGCATGTGCTTAACATCTGACCAAATTCTTTGTTAAGATTCTAGAATCAAAGGCAAAGCAAGGAGTTTGGACAAGTGTTTTTAAATAAACAATCTGCACACATCCAACTTCTTGCACTGCATGACTTTTTGAAGCCAGGAAAAATTATGCATTCCTCTGCACAGAACACGAACACCACAACATGTGGGAATATAAACAAATTCTACTGCATGATTCCATGAATGTGCAGGAACAAGATTCCATTTCATTTTTTGAATATGGACTCCATAAAATGTATAAATGTATATAAATGTTTATTTATAAATAGTATATGTTTAACAACTCAATGAAATATTGAGCACACGTAACTATATGGCTATAATTATGTGCCTCCATCCTGCAACTGCATGCACATAAAATATATAAACAGAAGAAAACCTGCATACAGACATAATAGAAACCTATACACAGCATACCAATATCAAACATCTGAAAGACTATGATTCAGGGCCATGAATTGCTTGTTAGAGTGCACTTGATATTTTTAATTAGAAAACAATTATACGTAGCATAATAATGAAGAAAAGAAACTAAAACTTTCTAAATGTCTTAGGAAAATCTCTGGATAAAATTACAAACTTTGAGATTATAACACTTCTGCAGCTCAAGAGTTAGCACAATGTCTTGTGCTAACTCAAGACATTGGCCCAGAGACAACATTTGTTTTTTCCTGTTCAGGTGACAGCAGTTAAATCTCATGGGATGGTTTAACTCATGAGAACCTCTTGAGCCAACCTCTGCTAAGAAAAACACCAGACCTAATGCTTCTGTAGAAGGCAGTGAGAAGCAACATTTGAAATAGTTGAAAAGCCTACAGACATGTTTATGGAACAAATTACAAAATGCCATCTAGCAGCCCAGCTAAGGTCAAAATACACAATAAAATTCTGAAGATGGTGACAATCAGGGTATGGAAAAAAAATCATTTCTGTTTTTGTTTGTATGACTGATATAATAGTTCGAAAAGCAAATTAAAAATCAGAATTGCTGATGTCATCTGAAGGGAGGCATGTAAGATAGGAATGAATTAAAAACAAAAAAAGTACATTGTCCATACTTTCTTGAATATTTCTATACGCCATAACTTTTTTTGAGTGCAGAAAATTTAAATATAATTCAGCTATAAAAGGTGGCATAGTGTCAGGAACTTCATTTATTTCAGATCACTTATTTCTACCATGATATATAGTTCTTTCATTCTGAGAGGCATACTGAACAAATTCAATATACTTTATTTTAAAACTATATGTATGATTTGTATCTCAAAATTGGGTTTAAAAAAAATACAAAAAAAACCTTTTAAAAATAGTTTTAAAATATTTCATGCCAGCCATTTCACATGGAAAACAGAAATGAAATCTTAATCCACTGCTCCAAAATTCACATTATTTGCATTATGCAAAAAACATCTGTTAAGGGCTCCAATTCTTATCACAAACTCTTCTTGCAAAATTGAAGCAAACCCCTTTGAGATGATCAGAAAGTTACACCGCGAAAGTAAAAAGCCCTTCAACTGAACTTGCCAGAATCACACGTCACTAAAAGATCTGATGCATCATTGCATCTCCTCCTTTAACCACTTGAAAGCATTGGCTGATCATATAAACTAATGTAATCTTACCAATAAAAGGAATTCAGAATGGAATGGAAACACAGTTTATTTGAACATTCTAATAGTGAAAAATCATTTTACTCTTCAGCTTCTACTTCTTTCTGTTTGGAAAAATAATGTCCCTGTGACTATACAGGATTACATTGTGTAGTGATTTCCTATTGACCAGTTAACTGTGTGGCTCAGAACATGTCAAGGTCATATATTTTTATGCCAAGCCACAGCTATATCCATGAAGTGCTCCATCAGCTACATAAAATAGGACAGAATATCACTGATACCTTGTTAATGAAGAATTTGCTTCAAATCAGTGCAGTCCTCTGATAGGCTCTCACTGGAATACACAGGAACTGGGGAAAAAAGAAAAAAAAAAAAAAGTTGAAACTTTATGGTTCAAAAAACCTTAGTGTTTTTTGCAATAGTTTAATTCATAATCAAAATATATCCTTCCAAGGTTCATAGAATCATAAAATTGCTCAGGTTGGAAAAGACCCTAAAGATCACTGAGTCCAACAACAATCCAACCATACTACCCTACCTCTAACAACCCTCTGCTAAATCATTTCCCTGAGCACCAAATCCAAACAGTTCTTAAACACATTCAGGGATGGTGACTCAACTACCTCCCTGGGGAGCCTATTCTTGTTCTAAACAACCCTTGCTGTAAAGAATTTTATCCTGGTATCCAACCTAAACTTCCCCTGGTTGTAATAGCTGAGTATAGTTTGGGACAGCCTTGACCCAGCCCATAGATGAGTACACCCAAGTGCATACAACAACATGTACTTACTGCTTTTCCAGTGAAAATTAGCAATGTTATACCCAAAGAAAAATCAGATGTAAATGGAGTATTTGGATAAGCAAATTGGCCAGCATATCAGAAGTGATGTACACAGTTAGTATAATATATATGAAATGACCTGTATAATTACAGGCCATGTTTGAAAACAGATCCTGTGTCTTTACAAATGTTCTGTATGCCTCTGTGCATGCTACTACTCAACATGACCTGAAGTGTAGGTCTCTGCAGATCTTACGCATGAGTGTCTTTACATTCACTAGTCCAGCTGTCATGAATTTTGCCTTCTAGCTACTATACTTAGATGCTCATCAGACATGCTTATTTGTATTTAGATATGGAGTGCTACTAGTTCAGCTGCTGTACTCAGTGAGAAGTTTTTAACAGCAGTTGTTGGACTGTAATGATATTAAGCTCATATATCTAAAGGAAAGAACATTCTTGATGAAAAAAATGAGGTATGTTTTTTTCTTGTCCTAAAGGTGAGATTTTAGAAACTCTAATATAGACTCTAAAAAAAAAGACTCTGCAGTTCCTCTTTTTTTCTCTCTCTCTTTTAAATGAAAGAAAGTTTATTACAATGTACTGAAGAAGTTGGCCTTTTTGAACCTCATCCCATTCACCTCAGCCCAGCAATCCAGCCTACCCAGATCCCTCTGAAGGGCTTCCCTACCCTCAGGCAGATCAACGCTACCTCCCAACTTGGTGTCATCTGCAAACTTACTGAGGGTACACTCAATCCCCTCATCTAGATCATCAGTGAAGATATTAAACAAGATGGGCCCCAGTACCGACCCCTGGGGGACACCACTTGTAACTTGGTAGAGTTGATGAACTTCTTAGTAATTGTTGATTTGTATTCAAATCAACATTGGATTCAAAAATTTCCATACATAAATACCTATGCCCATGACAAGCAGTCATGCAGCTTCTGCATTTTTTGAATGTGCCTCCTATAAAAACATCAGAAGTCTATTCTGCGCATCATCAATATTAAGTTCCAAAACATATTCCTGCTATACCTCAGGTAAAGTTGGTCAAGTAGAATAATGTCTGTACAAAACTTAATAAAACTTAATAAGACATCCCCATTCTGAAATGAAACACTTTTTGGAAAGTCTTTGTTTTCAAGGGCCACAAAATTCCCCACTCCCTTATTTTCCTTTAACAATTACCTTATCTGACCTGGTTTCATTCTGAGGTCCTCATGTCACTAACTTAGACCGTTAATACAGTTAATTATAAAGCACTCAGGAACCATGCTCAACAGGATGAAAAGCACCACACAAAATCCTGCATTTAGTCTCCTGGGAATCTGGAACCAACCTTTTTTTTTTTTTTTTTTTTTTATCATGGAGAGCCCTCAGTGACTACACTGCCGCACTGCCGAGCACTTTTATTTTATTCTGGCTTGCTTACAATTGCCTCATTGTAATACTATGTCTGTCCTTGTGCTAAAATAGTTACCAGATTACATGCATTTGGGAGATATGAGTGCAGACAACTAGACTGCTGTCACTAACAGACCACACAAAACATTTAACCAGTGAGAGAAGACCTAAGGGTCTGCATGCATTTGTTCCATCCAAAGATAGTGCTTGTATTACAGCACCCTTATTAAACCTGAAAACATGCAATCTCTTCTCAATTCTTACATGCTGAACAATGTGAACCATTGACAAAGACAAACATAGAAGTTACTCAGAGAAGATTTTAACAGCTAGCACATCAGGATCTCATGCACAGATGCTCTAATTTTTTAACTTGTCACTTTACTTCCAGGGAAGAAATTACTAAGAGACTGAAACTCATATCATTAACATACTGCACGCACAGCCATCAGGCCACTCACAAACAATTTTTTCACCTTCTTTTTTTGTCCTCAATTTCAGAGGGACAAAACAATTGCTTTCCATAACTTCAGTGGTATTCCATGCAGCATTTTAAATCTCACTGGCAAATAGCTGACCCATTTCCAACACTTCCATTTACATTTAAAAATTTGAAGGGATGCCACAGACTTCAATGCTTAATTTTATCTTCATTAGTTTGCAAAGATAATTTCTTTGAGGTTTGGGGACAGTCACAGAATTTAATTTCCTTTGAGCACTGCTTCACGGGTTTTAGTGAATGCTTGCCCTAATTTTGACATTTATCATTAAAAAGAAGCCACAATGCCCTTTGATCACTGTTTTGAATCTGGAGACACTGTTCTGGAATTGACTTCCCCCTCTCTCCCCCAAAAAAATATGATTGCAGTTCCTCTCTCTGAATCTTGAAATGAAGCCTCAGAATATATCTAGAGAATGTTACACAAGCAATGAGCATCTCCAGACCACTGCTGGCTGATAAATCTTTTCATTCACCTTAACTGTATCATTCTTGTTTGGTTTGTTATCATGGACTACTACACCAGAACACTAGAGATGTAGTGCACAAGATCTTCACATGTAAAATACATCATCTCACTTACAAGCTTTCTAATACTTGTATTCATTAGATGTGTCAAGTAACACTTTAGAACATATCGGGAGACATAATATTCCCAGGCAATTTAAGTTATCACTTTAAAAGAGTACTCTTTAAAATAAATTTTGATTTGTATGCATAAGGACAGTGGAAAAATGACACAGTAAGTAAATAAAATTTTTGTTTAGAAGAAAAACATTCCACAAGGAAAAAATCTCTGTGCAGGTTTGTTCAACCATGCATGCCTCATGTTTCTACCACAGCACATTACCCACAAACAATTTCTCCATCACTGATTGCACTCAGTTCTTAATGCTTAATAAATATTTGAGCCTAATTGAACTTAATGACTTTGTCAGCCTTTGAGATGGCACCGCAGACCAGCAAAAGGCTTTTTTTCCTCCCACTGACTTTTTTAGTGCACCACCTGATTTAAAAGCAAAGTTCTGAGAACCTGTTTAAAGATAAGTGAACATGGAAAAACTCTGTTTTCGTTATCAAGAAATACCAAAAGGGGCAAGTTAGTTATGCAAAACATGTTGCTTTCAAGAAGACTGCATTACATACATCCCAGCTACCAAAAAATTCTAACTGACAATCAAAATCTGCTACTTGAAATGACATCCAAGTATTAATCCATAAAATCTCCCAACATATTCTACGATTGATTATGCAGTTGCAATTGAAGAGACAGCTTATTTTTGTTAGTTGTTTTGCCAGATATATTTCTACAGCTTGCACTCAGGTTTAACTGTTCATTTTGAACAGTTATGGATATATTTCCCGCTTTAAGAAAAGAAATAGCCACTTTTTCAAATGCTGGGTTGGATTTGTCTGACCACCGCTCATTTCTAAGCTACCCCCCCCCCCCCCCCCCCAAAAAAAAAAAAAAAAAGAAAAAAGAAAAAAAAAAGACTGGCATCTTAATTGGCAGCCCCAGAACAGAGGGGTTTTGCATGCTTGCCTTGGTTCAGTTTCCCCTCACACCCACTCCACAGACGTGTCATATCAAGAGAAATATGTATCACATGCACTCCAACTTCTGGAGCCGGTCGAGAGAACTTTTATCTTAGGGATTTGGTTCCATACCATTAAAAACTGGTACAACATTTGGCACATTTTCTTCCAGTAAATCATACCTTTGTGGTATAAGTTTTGATGCATTTCTGGTACCATTTGATGATATCATCTCCATTTAATTTGAAACACCTATTCAAAGCTTGAAAATATATTCCAATAGTCCCATTCTCAGAAATGAGGCTAGTTCCAGAGACACGGGTTTAATATTACATTTTAAATTCATTTTTAAGGATTTTACTTTGAAGTACTTAATTGTCTTCTGTTAAATGGCTGATACTGGCAATACTGCTGAAATGGGCTGTTTCTGGAATTGCTACATGCATGCAATAAAATAAATTAAAACCACTGTAGATGCCTGATGAAACAACTTAAAACGCTTAGATTAAATTTGTTTTAAGCACTTTTTTTAATTATTATTTTTTTTAATATAAATGATTTAGACTAATTTTCATCTATCAACAACTCAGCTTGAGGGAAGAATGTTGTATCTGATTGGTTTATATTTTTTTCTGTCATTGCTCACATTCTCTTTTGCCTACTGCATAACCTCTGAGATTTCCTACCTGTTGCATGAGAAATTTCTAAACCTGACAGGACTGAAGTCTACAGTAAAAAAAAACATTACTGTGTCTGATATGAATAAGCAAGTTCATTATGCACAGTATGGGTCTAAAAATATTTGATTTTTTGGTATCTGACACTATTTTAAATATGATTTGTGGAGTCTATATACGAAGCTACTTTCATGTTTATGGGTAAGCTGCAATATGGAAATTATTCATGTACCTGACTTGCATAAGGGATTGCAGAAAGTCCCTAAAGCTATATGTATATTCTAAGAGGACTATTAATTTGTTTGTTTGTTTGTTTTAACTTCAGTGCAAAATCATCAGAACAGTAACTTGAATCCATTTATTGTCCAGTTTTTCCTAGAGAGCAAATCTTAACTGGGGATTGAAGTGTACTTCTATCACTGTTTTTTCTGGTACAATTGTACTTTGAATTTCATATTTCACCCTTTTTCATTTTTTTTTCTTTCTTTTTTTTCTTCTCCTCCTCTCTGGATGGTAGGAGGCCTGGTTGTGATTTATTTTAGAAAATCAGTGGTTAACTGTGAGCTGCGTATCAAGTAACTATGTAGCTAAAGATCCCTTTTGTATAGCTCTATTTTATGATTTGATACAGAAGTCCTCTAAAATCATGTTGTTACAGAAGCAGCACAAGAGTGACTGTATTTATGACTTAATAGCAACCTTGTAACCACCTTACCTACTATCTGGGGTAGTACCCAGTTGCCTTGACAAAAGAATAAATGGATACTTAACTCTGCTCGGGAGGCTGGGAAAGCTGACAATCATCCCAGTTTTATACTGTGTTGAATATCTACTGGCTTGCCATCTATCTACCAGTTTTTACTGTACAGTGATGTAAAATGGCTATTGTCTAAACTAGACGTTCTTCATGAGGTCACTTAGTTCACCTGACTAGCTTGTAGAAAGTGCTTTATATTATACAAAGTCATTATTTTAATCACCTATCTCACAATTGAGCAGATTTTAGGACTCAAATAATATGGGAAGATGTTGTTTATTTCAGGGAGTTCTTCCACTACTTTGGTATGCTCTGTAATACTGTACCTCATGACTAATTTATTTGTGTACTGCTCTTGTGCTGCCTGTGCTGTAGCAAAGAAAGAAGTGATGCTAGCAATTTTATTTGTGTAGGTCGAGATGTAGAGGTCATCATCACACAAACAATTTTACTTGAAGAGAACAAAAGAATAAATGCACTGTGTGAAAAACAAACTTGCCTCATTTTTCCTGAAATACAATCCTTCAGTACTGACTTTGAGTCAGACAAACTCCAGGAAAAGTCAAGACCCTAGCCTTTAAATTACTGTCAGTAGGTATGTTCTCCATTACCTTGTGGTAAGGACAGATAATTTCTCCAAGTTTCTGCCAAAGCAAATGTCAGAATCTGGCCAGCCCTTTGACAACACTGACTGTTCACATGTTCAATTAGCCACCCTGGGAGAACAGTCCAAGGAGGTAAGTGTTAGCCTTTTCCAATACCATCCTTAACTTCTGCTGTAAAAGTTAATGATAAGGAGAATGTAATAGAAGTGTTAATGGAATTTAAGCTTTTTTCTTGTTAAATTGTACACCTAAGGATTTTTAGAATGAGTACCCCATGGAATAAAGACGTAGTTAAGACTACTGATCTGAAACAAATAAGAAGGAAGAGAACAAAGTCATGTTTCTGTTTCCTATAAAGTGTACTGAGAACGCTATCCAGTTTTAAATATGGTCCAACCCTGTATAGGATGCATTTTCTCTTTTGCTTTCACTTCCCTTTCATCAGGCCTACTGATCACTTGAGGTGGGGTGAGTTGGACTCATCTACTGTTCCAAATGAGAATCAATCCAGAAAGCTAAAGCCTACCTTAAAGTCACTCCTAGGTTTAGCTGCCTACTTTGGTATGACATAGTAATAAGACTGAAAAGATAGCCTATTATAATTTCAATCACTCTTCTCTTAGGTTCATACATTTCCCACTAAATCAGTGGGATTCTTTTGAAATAAAAGTATTATCAATAGAAAAATAGGAGAACTGGACAATGTTTGCTTTGACAGGGTATAAGGTAAATATTTAATATACTCCAGGCAGGATAATAAGTAGATCAAGTTCATTAACATTCACATATGAGCTCTTTCTACCAGTATTTCCTTCAGCCTGTATGTTGTCCAGAGGAACCAGTGGCTACCTAGGGAACTGATCTCTTCTCACCTATGCTGAGCAGTGTACAGGCTCATAGCATTTACCAAGACCCAGCTCTGGAGACCCATTTTGAAGGTTCAGAACTCACAGGCACAACATCAGCACAGAAAAACAAATTACTGTACAGAAGGTCTCCACAAAAGAATCAAAGTCCTCTGCTCATTCAGGCAATGTGATTGTATCCTAGTGGTGAATGAGCAAAATATTTAACAGTCACATAACACTGTAGGTCAGTAGTTCTCAGGGCAGGCTTTAATTACCAAAATGCTAAATTATGTCACAATTAAAGAATATTCAGTTCAAAACCTCATACAGTCTAGGATACCATAACCTTCTTGGCCACAAGAGCAGCCAAAGTTTCTGCCAGTCCTGACCAACACACTAATTCCACTTCATAATCCCAGCAGTACCAGTCAAGCGTATAAAATCTCACTCACCTACAGAACACTGACTTCAAGATTGTCTCAATTTTTAACAAACACTTAACAGTATTTATAGGCCCCCTGGTGCAAACATGCTTATTTCAAAGTATACTGAACCCACCTTCATTTTGATAGCAGGTGCATGCAATTTTTGAAACATTTAAGCAATAAGCAAACTGCATATTTTCCGTCAAAGATGGAATGAAATTAATGCATCAAATGAACAAAGATATTGAACATGCCGTTTCTAAAAGTAATCTGCTAAAAAGCAGTCTCATTGTCAGCTCTGTTCACTAGCCTGTTCAAGCAGTTCAACTTGACCCATGCCAGGTTATGTACATTGACATTCCTACCATCTCTTTCAAGTGATAATTCAATTGTTAGAAATGAACTACTTTGCTGAATGGAAGATTTGGAATCCAAACTTATATACATGGTTTTGAAGCATTTCACTACATCTAAACATAAAGCAGCAAAAACTAACATTTCCAGTAAAATCCTTTACTAGGACAATATTTATCTCAGTTATAGGATAACTATTTTTAACTAGACCTTAATAAGGAGGCATAGTAGATACAAAAGTAAAGGGAACACTTTAAATGATAAAAGCAATACTAAACGTACATTCTCAATGGGAGATGAATTACATTACCAACCTAGAATCGGCTGCTTGCATCTGTAAGCCAGGAAGAGAAACTATCACTGAACACGGACCCACAACAGCAGCAGTGAGAGAAGATGATGAAGTCAGTGCAAAAATTCAGGCCTTGACTTGACTCTAAACTGAAAAACCAAGAGAATCAGCTTTGACTTCTCACAGTCCTCATCATGAGCACAAAGAAGATCAAAGTAAAAATATTGCAATATACCCCAGAATAATCAATGAAAAAGTATCGTTAGAGTAATAATATTTTCATGGTGGAAGCATTCATTAAGTACATTACTAATTTAAAAAAAAAAAAAGGAAATATTTTTAATTTTACATTTCATCCTCATTACTGATCTTGTTTTTTGTTTTTGTTTTTTTGTTTTGTTTTTTTTTTTTTTAAATTGTCTCTAGTTGTCTAGCTATCATATCCATGGAATGATAAACACAGCCCAAGCAGCTGAGCCTTTACCACATGATCTCAAATATTTCTGTCTTGTTATGGCTCCAGCTAGTCAAAAGATATTTTCAGCAAAGGTTATCAAGTTCTGTATTCCATTAGATAGCATTACATTGAAAAAAAATAATAAAAAAATCCTTGTAATCTGAATGTCACTTTTATATCTATTGCAGCAGTCAAGGCAAAATTATTCTGAAGAATATTTGATGAGTAATCTGCAGTGTCCAGATAAGCCCATTTTTCATGTAGAAATTGATTTTTTCTTGTGTTAGCTTGTTGTCTTTTCTATTCCCTTACATCCCTACCCATATTTCAGTTTAGGACCTAATTCTGAAATCAGATAATTGTCGTGAGGGTCATTATATTCATGAATAAACCTCATTTACAAAGACCCAAAGACATCTACCTCAGAAGGAGATCTTTATGTTGAAGATCTTAATATATGAGACATTAGTTTAATCCTCCATATTCTGTCTGTAGCTTCATCCTTTAGAACCATGTGCAAATCCAGTGCAATTACAACTAGCCCACTCTGTCTTGTAAATGAGGAATTGGATTTGAAATGTAATTAAGCTCCATATATTGCCTAGAAAGAATGTGCTGGATTTCTGTCACAAAACATGTTTGGAATAAATAGTAAAATCAAAAACATCCCAGAGATGAGATATAGCAGTTTAAATTCCTTGCTTATTCCAGACACAAAAGAGGGTATGACTGGACTGTAATTCCATGCAGTCCCAACACAGTGTTGACTGCCTTGCCTACATAGAAGCACTGGTGTCAAATAGACTAAAGCCTTTAATTTACTTAATTCAGAACCAATACATATGTTCTGGTAACAGTTTATGATCATGACTTGCCTGAATTAAACTCAAAATAGCAACCTAGGTATGTGCACACTGTTATCTATTTTTGGTTTGATCATTTCCCCACGCTTTGTTTACAGCCAAAACTATACATTAGTAAAGAGATGTAATCTATGCCTAGTAATTCTTAGTGTCTAGTTCAAAATAACCTGCTCTCATCATTCCTTGCTTCTACACAGAATAGAACACTTTACTGTAATTGAAGTATGTACATTATACACAGAAAATAATCACATAGTGAGTTTTATCTGGGTCAGCATGAAAAGCAATGACACTAGGCCAGTAACAGCAGAAATATTTAAGAAATTCTGAACTGACTGAATCTGGCCTATGACTGGCATGCCATAGTTTGTAATAATACCACAGCTACACATGAAGAGCCAAGCCTGCTATCAAGATCTAACCTGAGTAGCCTTACACTGAATTTTGAGTTTATTTGTCCACTTGCCCAAAGCAGAGTGCTGATCTGGAGGGTCACTAAAATCTATGATTGTCTACAAGCACCAGTAGTTCTCAGTGCCAGGGCTTCCAACACCACTTGATTGTTACAGTTTAAGCAATGCATAACAATTTTCTTTGTTCCTCACTTTCATAGCAGTGAGGGATATTTGTATATTACTATATATTTGCAGTAATAATTTCTGTTTTATATAGGTGAAACGAAAATTTCTGTATTATTTGAACAGCTATGTCAGAATCAATACATTTCCATCAACTCAGTGCATGTAGTAGATATAATCAATACTGCTCGTTATGCAACTTAATGAAATTTTAATCCATGTAATTATTTTTTTCCTCACTTGAGAAAGACAGCTACTGCTGTGACTTTTCAGAAAGGAATTAGAAAGCAAATTACAGCTGTTAAGCATTACAATGTGTAACATGCAATGGAACATGAAAAGTATTCAATAGTTGTGAAAATAATTGTGAAACTACAGAGATAGAAATAAAAAGCTATATATTAAAGATGTCTGCCAGAGATACTGTAGTTCACAAGAGAAATGAAAAGGGGAAGATTTATGAACAGAAAGATTGTCCAAAAAGTCATAGAATAGATAAGGTGCACACACTTTATGCAGGGTGCTGCATTGTTGTTCTGTTAAGATTTCTTTTTCTGTTCATTGTGGAACACAGCGTATCACTACTGTGCACAATAACTCACTTGGATATAACAGCTTCTATGTAATTTGAATGGATGCATAAGAGGAAGTGTCAAACTGAAAGGGGGAGGAAATTAAAAACTGAGTAAAAACAAAAATATCTTTCAGCGCCTACAGTGTCAGAATCAGAGATATTATTTATGGGGAATTCAGCTTTATATTTTTCCAATATTACTGCTGCCATATAAAGATGCAGTCTGTGCAGAAGAAGATGCTCATTTTAAAGCCTACCTCCTTTCTCTTTGGAGAGGAGCATGTGATCAAGGGAAGCACACCTCTGACTACAGAAACAGAACAAATAAATCCAGAAACCTCTAAAGAAAAACAAATTTAGACTTCTCCAATCAGTCTGGCAATTTATGCAAAAGCAGAAAGATAACTTTGAGTTCATACAAGACAGGGAAGTAACATTTAAATTAACTGACCAGAAAGGTAGAAGTTTCTAACAATGAATACTCAAGACTATTCTATAAATCCATAGTAGCAGGTGTTAGAGACAATAGGTCCATTCTGGTTTTTCAGATTAATTGCCAGATAGGTATTATTTTATGAATAAATATTTTAGAATAAGCTATTCAAGCAGCTGACTCATATGCCTTTCCAACTTACACTGTTGCTTGTTCACCTGAAAAGGCTTTACTCAAAGGAGCCAAGATTTCCACTAGAAATGGTGGAACTCCAATAAACTTCTTGGCTGAACATATACAATTGCTAAGAATAAACTTTAAAAATTAAAACTCTATTTTGGTGCAGGATTTGTTCAGATTCTGGTTAGAAGTCTGTTCTTGGTTCATTTCAGCTGCTCTAGACATTCCTTACTACTACTACATGCAATTTAATACATATCTGCACAGACAAAAATGTTTCTTGATCAATCATTTGGTTTTATAAGCAAACATTTGGCACAGCTCACTACAGAAACTTATGCACTGTAGATCATTTGGATGAGACTTCCAAAATCACAGGATGACAGATCAACACCATGCTGACCAGCCGCCTGTCACTTAACTGTTTTGTTATAAAACCACCATGCAGTCAGCTGTTACAAAGCAACAAGCCACATAATTATTCCCAAGTCAGGGGATTTGTGTTTATTCAATTTACATAAAGAAGGGAAGTTCATTTTGAAGTAAGAGGGAAGTGCATGGCAACCTTTGTCACTAGCATACACAAGCCTCATGGAGCATCAAGTTCTAGGCTTGGAAACAGCTCAGCACTGCACATTTGCAGCACATTTATACACTCTTGAAGAGTTTAGATATGTTAATCTAGTTACATTTTTGAGATTTTCAATTCCAAGTGTTTTTTTTTTTCTGACCTCCTCTTCTCTCAAATGGCACTTTATGGTGTGTTTTTGGAAGCATCATCCTTGAGATGCTAATTCTGAATTTCAATTCAAACAGTAGATCAAAAGCAACACTTCTTCAATTTCAGTAAGATATTCATTTCATGCAAAGCCATTACAGTACAATATTCTGCGTGAATGTAACACTGTTAGTTACTCCAGGAAATACCAATATGAAGTGACAATCTATCTTTAAATGTTTAATTCCTACACTGCAAGTGGGTTTCTAGACTATGGCTATTTTTATTTTTAATATTTTAAGAGAGGTTTTTCAAATACATTCAGTATTTGCTTAATTTTGCTTCCAGAATGCTAAGGCCAGTTTTATCCACTGCTTTTCACGAAGTCAGAAGAAGTCTCTGAATATGCTAGAATGTTCCCAAACTCTAAACCATAGTATTCTCCTCATTTTCAACAAAGTTTAAAGTTTCGTTCTCTGTTTTAAATTATTACTTTGAGTAGAGCTGTAATTTTTCAAAAATGGGATGTAGAAACCAAAAGATAACTTTACACCATTTGGAGGTCCATTGGCCTGTGACAGCAAGTTTCTACTGCCTTTATTTGGTTAACAAACATTGAAGAAAATTTCTAAATATGGAACTCTGTTTCTTGAAGGCAATAACAACCACAGAAAGAAATAAGTCTACTGATAGGAACTCAACAGCACTGAAAGTCTTGGAGTAATGAACACAGTAAAACTAGGCCTCTAAATTTACTGCTCTTCAGGTAAGTCCTTCCACATGGGCAACAGAGCTTGTCTTCCTTTTCTTGTCTCCTCTTTTTTTCCCAGGGAGGTAAATAAGCTCGGAACCCTACTATCTCTGCTGTCCTCTCTTCAATGTTTAACTTTCCAGCCTGCAGAGGAAAGATCTGCTGCTTTCTGCAAGATCCAAGAACTGACAGAGATTTTGGGTCACATGTAATGAATCCAGCTGCACAAGGATAGAACCACTAACACATTTGTTGCCTATCTAGGTGGTTTTTTTTGTTTGTTTGTTTGTTTGTTTGTTTTTGTGACTTTTGGGTGCAGATTAGGGAAGAGATATGCACATGTTAAGAGTTTTCTTTAAAAGCAAAACAGACAGCCTATCCAGTTGTGCTTTTAAATGAAACAATTCTAAATGATTTTCAATAGGAGAGGAAAAAAACCTTTCTGTGTAACAAGTGATTAGCAGTCTCAAGAGTCAAGGAAGCCTAAGTTCTCAAGTTGCCTCCGGTAATAAAGAAGGCATAGCCTTCTAAACAGCATTAAACATTTAGGAATGTAAGCCACTAATGAAACATACTAATTCTTAAGCCACTAATATACAGAGACAAATGAAGTCCTACACACAAACATAAGCAGGCAATGTCTTATGTGAGATTAAAGCATACTTATTAGATGTATGGTTAAGTGCCTACTTAGAAAGAGAGAGAGTATAAGCACATTTATCTTTGTAGTGCAAGCACACAGGTAGCTAAACAATGATGTTCCCTACTATGTACCATACTACTTCATTATTACCAATTAATACTGTTCAAATACAAAGTCAAATAAAATTGAAAGCTCAAAGCAGAACTGAAAATTAAATAACTTCTGCTTGGTTTATACGCAAAGAATAAATCTGCTTTTCATTGGCAACTTTTAGTTTTTTTCTTTTTTTCTTTTTTTTTTTTTAATGACAAAAAGTGAATAGTATTGAGGTTGAATCTGAAAAATGCTCATCTCAAAACATTTTTTTAGGGAGGTTAAGCAACAAAATGCTTTGATATCGTGGTTAAAAATTAGTAACCCTGACACAAGATGCTTACTGTTATACTTAATTATTTGTGATTAATTTTATCCTCTTCCTCAAACCACAGATTAGTGATGATAAGCACAGATTATTCTAAGAAACTGGGAATCCTGATGGATCCTAGCTCACTTGGATCTATCAAAAGATCAGAGTAATTGAAACTGTTATTCTGTTGGCTTTTTTTTTTTTTTTCTTCTTTTTTCCCTGCAGATAGGAGACAACCAATGTGCCAGGAAGCCATCGAAATCACACTCCTCTATAGCAGCTAGCAAGGTACAGAGTGACACATAAGTCCAGTGCAGAAACAAGTGCTGGGTCTCACATAAGCACACATACTTTCTCAGGTGTTTCCAAATTTATATATCCCCAATCCAAGACAAATATAAGGAAGTGGCATTTGCAAGGTGGCCTATCATTCAGATTAATTTTCCTTATCATCAGATTTTGCTCTCCAGTTTTCAAAAACACTTTTAATCTTCTCCAGTATAGTCACATATGAAATCCATGCAATTTGAACTTGCACCCCTTCGAAATCCTGCTCTCAGATCAGAAACTGGGCAGATTGGATACCATAAAATCCAGTTGCCACTAATAAAGGAACTGAACTTAGACCACTCCATGAAAGCAACACTGACACTTTGTGAATAAGCACAATATTAATCTAAGATCTTTATCAGCACCATTTCTTGGAATAACAGCTCAAGTAAAACTGTATAATGGTTGGGAAACTTTTTTACTGACAAGAAGGAAACACTTTCTGAGATTCTCTTTGATCAAACAGGTCTATCATATAAAGCTTATAAACACACTTGCCTCCCACCCCTCTATTTAAAATTACAAAAACAGTGAGGACAGAGCATATTTATTTATGTAATCTAAATTATTGAAAGTGAGCCTTTATTCTTCATACACAAAGAACTACCAGTAACAGTGCTAGGCAGTTCCAGACCAAAAATGCTCATTTGGACCATATAATTAAATAAATTCTTATATTTGCATTTTTCATTTTATTTTTTTTCCCAATGTATTTGACACCACCTTTGGGAAGTGAACAAAGACACACTGTCAAAAGCAGAAACCTGCACAAAATGTTACTGTTTGTTCCCCATGAAAGCAGAGGTACACTTAAGCAAAGAAAGAAATTCCATTGCTCTCTTGAGATTTACTCTCCCCTTAGTTGAATTTAGTGCCAAGTTCACTCATCTAAAATTTGGGTTATGTCAATATGCTAAATAAAAGTTTCTGTATGTCAGTTCTGTTACTCAGTCAAAAATTAAATGCCAAACAAAAACAAGGTCTTGTATTGCAACTTTAAGGTAATATGAAGTCAAAAGTGACCATTCATAACACATCCTGCACCCTTACTTTACACAATTCAAGTGCGGGCTTTGATTGAAAGTATTTGTTAAATATTTTGTCTATTATACAGCCTGATTTCTTTTCCAACTATATATTTTGGTCTCAAAATTTTACACTACTTCCCTTATACACATATCTACTAAATTGATAACTACATTATGGCCTCCAAAAGGTCTTAAGTTCTTCTAGGAGCTTCAGATTCTTCTGAATGTCACAGACTAAAAACTATTTTATTTTTTTATTTTTTTTCAGGAAAAGCAAAAATGAAAGTAAAGTATTTATTAGAATACTTGGGTGGTAAAAAGAAATAAAAGGATAGGGTGATAGACTTGAAGGACTAGGGAAGCAACTTTATGTATGACAGTAAGACAGGACCAGAGAAAATCTTAAAGCAAAAGGAATATGTGTCAATAGAAAATGAGAAAGAAAAGGAGAAAGAGTGTCTCATTTGAAGTAGAAAATGAGACTGGTATCAAAAGTCCTACAGTTTCAGATGGATACACCAATATCTGCTACTCTAAGGAAGACAAAGCAGAATTTAATCCAGGATTCTCATATGAGAATAAAACTTTCCTTCAATGAACTCAACCAGATTTGTTTTTACTATTTTTGAAGAGCTCTCAAAGAAAATTCTTACTTCACACAAATCTCTGTATTTCCAAATATATATACATACACGTATGTATGTACGTCACATGAAATGTATATGTAAACTTCATAATTTCTCTTTTTGTCCAGAATCATGTATGCTATTAAAATATAAATAAAGTGGAAAATCCTCAAACAAATTTTATGTAAGAACTCTGATCTATTTTTTTTTCCTTTTCCTATGAAAATAAAATGCAGAATTGGTGGTTTGCATTAAATGTAGAACTACTTTTAAATATGACTTGGCTTTTAGGATGTTTTTGAAATTAACTTCAGATCAATGGCAAAGCCTGAAAAATGAACTATGCAGAACTAGAATATGCGGTATGCAAGAACATAGTAATTGTGGTAAACCAAAAGGCCAGTATTTGTGATCAGATGGAAAGGGTATTTCTGAACAATATGACTGATCAGATTGCACAGGCTGCCATTTATGCTAGGCAACTTCTTAAAGCCATAGCATTGAGAAAAAAACAACAAACAAACCACTTTTGCTCTTCAGAAATTTTCTTTGTTTGAATCACTAAGTACAGTGAAAATAGAAGATAAATGACAAAAACAACTTTGTTTTGTTTAGATTATGCTCTATTAACACTCCATAATCCAAGATTTCAAGCAGTAGAGTTAAAAACTGAAGAAATCCTGTAACCCCTCCCTCCCCTCCCCCCCCAAAAAAAAAACCCAACACAGAATGGAACAGTTACAGAACTATATTAACCAATTAATGACTGACAAGTATGTTTACTAACCTATGAGATAGGTGCATGCTACCAAGAAAAATACATTGTTGCATCAATAATGTGAACCTATTTTATCTACACAAAATTTAACCTGCAAGCAATGAGTCATGAATGAATTGCTGGCAAAGTTATTTCTGAACTCTGACTTAACACAGAGCAATATGCTTTGTAATAAAAAATCCTCAAGTTCATTCTCTAAGTATCCAAACATCCAAACAGGTAAAGAATTTCAAGAAAGAAAAATAACTAATTCTGCTTTAAAATACTACACTATTTTATTATAACAAATTGAGAATGAACTACCAGCTCAACAAAAATTACAAATTCAGTTATCCCAAAGCATCATATCGACTCATAAGATAGTATTTTCAGGTTTGCAAAAGCAGCACAGAAATGCCTTCATAGAGGTCCTCACACTTCTGTACATACTGAATGCATAACTATTAACAAACAGAAGCTGATTTTCTCTGAACACTAATCAGAAACTGAAGAATGCAAGTCATAAGGACAGGAGGAAGGACAAATCCTTTAGGAAAATATGACTTACCAGACAGACAAGTTTAGTTGTGTCTCAAGTGCAGAGGAAGTAAGGACTTTCTGTATATGTAGATCTTGTTTATTTAGCCCTTTATGAAGGTTTCTCTCAAGAAATTAAACTCATATGCAAGAGTCTGCAAGGGAAAGAGAAAAAGAAGCTGAGCTGCTGGCTGTTTCTCTTCAAAGAACATTTGAGCTATTTTCAGCAGCAATGGGCTTGCCTACAATCAAAATGAAAATGCAGTACAGAAGAACCAGACTACCAACCCAAGCTAAAAAAATTAAGAAATTCATGGCAAAAACCTTTGTTCGTTGTCCAGATTTTATTTAAAGAAACAGAAAGGGTAGAGAAGAAGCACTGTGGATGATTAAGAAAAATACTGTTAAAAAAAAGAGTTGGAGCCTTGAAGACTGTCACCTCAGGAAATAAATCACTGTGCTTTTTTTTTTTTTTTTTTTTTTTTTTTTAAATTTTAATTTTCTATCTTGAGTTTAGTTAGCCCTAAAGTTGCTTTGCCTTCTTTATACAGAGGTTCATCTGGGAAGAATGTACTTCTATTTGCATTTAAGTGCATTATATCTGTCTGGCATTAACATCTGAGGAGAAGAGTTTACTAAGATTGAAGCCAGAAGTTTGTTTCTAGTTTTCAGCTTAAATTTCCAGTTTCAGCACCAGTGCTATTCTGAAAGCTTAGTGACCTGAAGCTGCTGGCACTCCATGGGCCATTCGGTGACATAACAAAGATCTCCCTGCCCCCTTCTGCTGCACCCCCAAACAACCAGCTGAAATTCTCATCGTACAAAAATACTGGAAATTAATATAAAAGACCACAAAGAGATTAAAAGTCAGAGGATATACAGGGAAGAGACCCACAAGGATCACCGAGTCTAACTCCTGGCTTCACACAGGACCACCTAAAATTCAAACACTATGTCAGAGTGTTGTCCAGATGCTTCCTGAACTCCAGCAGCTTGGGGCTGTGACCATTGTCCTTGGGAGCCTGTTCTGCTGCCTGACCACACTCTGCTGAAGAATCTTTTCCTGACACCCAAACTAACCTTCCCCTCAGCCTCCTTTTCTCTGGCCTAAAAAAGTCAAGGGACCTCAGTTGCAGGTCATCATACAAACATATTTTGCTCTCTCCCTTCACCATTTTTCCAGCCCTCTTTCGGAGACTCTAACAGTTTTATGTCCTTCATGCATTGTGGTGCCCCAAACCAAACATAATGTTCAAAGCAAGCCTGAGTAGTGCAGAGCAGAGTGGAACAGTCCCTTCCCTTGTTCTGCTAGCAATGCTAGGTGCGATGCACCCCAGGATACAGTTGGCTCTTTTGACTGCTGACTCAGATTCAACTTGTCATTCAGAACCACCAGACCCCTTTCTTTATGATTTAACTTCTTTGATTTATTTCTAAAGAGTAACTATTTGAAAGTTAAACAGATGCCTTAAGTAGGATGCCAGACACAGGCTATTCAAACTACTTAAGCAATAAAGCAATGCTTATTGCTAAAAAGAAGCAGAAATAAGCATATTTGTTCCTAAAGACTTGTAAAAAAGATAACAATAGTGAAACAAGCAGTCAAGTGTGAAAAAAAAGCATAAATTAGCTTTTTTATTAGCTCAGGAAAATCCCTTCCATTTGATCCCAACCATTTTTTAGTACTGTTGTAGTTAAGAGCAACTACAACAACAGAAAAAAATGCACCCATCTAATACTAAATACCAGCCTGACATATTAATCATTATTGTTGTTTTATTCCAAATGGCTAGTTTAGGACTGTTATTTTACCACAAATCTAATTCACAGAAGTTAAAAAGCTCAGTTTATATTTAACTTGAGATTGATGAATAAAGACTTAAGGGCTCCAGCAGCTTAAGTTTTAGACAACATATGATTGCATGAGTTACAGCCAGCTTGAGAGTTGTAATGATCAGGTAGAAAATACAGTACAGTTTAAGTTAACTACATGATTTATACATAACAAAACATTAGAGCCAGAAACTACTTAGCCTTACTGTTCTTGTTGCTTTAATATGTTAGTTACAAGCAAAGCCAACAAATACTTGTTCAATGAATTCTATTACTATGCAAATGTGAAAATAGAAGAATGTGTTCAAATCATTATTAGAAATATCAATTTAGTACCAAATAAATGCAACACACAATGTCTTACAGTGCAGTACTTCTCTTCTGAAGCATCTTCTCAGGATGGTGATTTACCGCTAGTATTTAACTCATTTTAGTACCTTGCTTACTCATACACTCTCTGCAACTTGTTTTGCTTAAATGATTTGTTATTAGTGTTTATAGAACCTAATAAACATGGCAAAATAATACCGTCTAGTTCTCAAGTAAATCTAATTATCTACAAGTTTATTTCTAAAAAAACTTGTCATCATTACCAAGATTATCACCTTAAACTTTTTAAAAGATAACAACAATCATATTTCCCATTTTATAGCCATCAGTAATATCAAGTTTAACATTAAACATTTCTTTAGTGTCATACTGCCACAATTTAATTGATGCTTGGCATTAAACAATCAAATATGAGCAAGGAGTGTTTAGCACACACTGCTAATGTGGACACTTTGTTCAGATCCCTACAAACTTCACGGCTAGGCTTCACTGGTCAGAGTTCTGTTAAACTGGAAGATGAGAGATGGAAAATTGTTGAACATGCTCATGGACAGAGGGGACTAGATGATCTCTAGAGGTCCCTTCCAGCACCTACAATTCTGTGATTCTCTACTTCACAGATTCATACATAAGAAATCCTGATTTTCACTGGGTTCCTAGGTTCCTTCAACACAACTGAGTCACTGAAACTGCATGTGCAATTGCTGAAGAATTCTTTTGGGGAGTCAACCACAGAAAACATTCCCAGATTCATTATTTATTTAACAGAAGTGTTTTACTGATAACTCATACATTTGAGAGACGTGGATCAAGAAATCAAGCATGGAAAATCATGCTCTCACACTTGATTAATACTATCTGAAGTTTGTGCAAAATAGCAGATGTTTCATGAAGAGTTGTCTCAGCTGTTTTCTCCAGAATAGATCTACAATCTCTCTAGAAAGATACCATATGTCTTCAGTGATATTCAGTTCTCATTTTTATCTTTGCAATTTAAGCCCACTGTCCTCCCTTCCCCTCATGATTTTAATAAAATACTGACTGATGATTGAAAAGATGATATAAGACCAAAGCCCCTAACTACATTTCTGTGGAAGGTGTTTTGTAAGTAAGCAATTTCACTATTATAGTAAGCTGAGTTTGCTACACACCCCGCATATAGTTTTTTATATCCAAGAACCCTAAAAAACATTGTGTTTGAAATGTTTGCAGTTTTTCAATGTTTAATATTGTACAATAGAATATTGAATTCTTTAAAAATTAAAATAACTTTAACTGCAAACCAATATAGTATAATATAAGGAGACTCAAGCAAAATGAAATCATACTCATTTCAAATAAATGATTAAAAGCACATTACCCAAAGACATAGAGCCTCTTCTTAGTCATATGTTGTAATTTTTGTGTCAGTTTCATACCATATTAATGCTTTCCTAATGAGGTAACAAGTACTACTTTGACTACAGCTACTGCTGTTAAATTAGACCTAAGGAACAACATGCCTGCTAAGAGCATTATTTCATTAGTAAAACTAACTTCCCCTGTTCCATGAGTAAACAGCTAAAAACACATTGGGAAATCAATATGAGAAGGCCTTTTTCAGGAAATAGAGAACAGAAGCCTATTGTTTATCTTGCTCTCAGTATATGCTGCTAGTACATTGTTTCAAGAACCTTATACAAGGTCATTTGTCTTTCAGAATCATTTTCCACTGAAACATGTTCAGCTACTGTATAAATTTGCAAAGACTTTTTAAGAGGAAGCTGGTAGTTTAGCTATAAAGCCAAGAATTCATATATATATATATATAAGCAAGGAGTTTACACATGAAAAGTTCATTACAACTTATAAATTCAAATGACTGGGTTTGTTCTACCAAATGCTCATGTTAATTTTTTGAGCCCGAATCCAATGTTACAAAATAAAAACGACCAGTTTAGCTATATCAAATGCAAGAAACAGACTATTTAGCTTAAAGATAGTCAGGGAGAAAGCAAAGTTTGAATGACAGTCTCTCCTCCAGTTATGCTGAAACATTAACACCCATAGACAAGAACATATCCCTCTCTTAGTGTAGCAATGCCACCACTATGAAGTTCTGCCTGCTCCTGTGCATGACTGCCTCTCTCAGGCTTAAGTTAGCCGGTCCACAAAATCAGAAGAAATTCATGTAAGATAGGCAAGATCAAATTCCCTCCTTTTCTTTCACAAAACTTTATGATACAGAACATCATGAGGCCTAATGACATTTAGTTCTTTCTTAAACAGCCAGATAATAGCCAGGCCAGCTTTACACATCCACATTCTGAATTAAGTTTCTGTTTCAATTACCGTGACTAAACTCACCAAGGAATTTAAGCTTCTCAATAATTAACACAGTGGTGTTCAGAAAACTTGCAAAGCTGTCAATTTTGTTAAGAAAAAAAGAGACCTACATTATAAATGGTCCAAGTTTTACCAAGCAAGCAAACTTAACATTTTCTGCTACTCACAGCATAGAAAGTAGAGGAAAGCAGACCTACTACAATCAAAGTTTTTAGGGTCTGAATGCCAGGGGGAAGGGAATTATAGTTAAACAAAAAACCTCACACTAGAAGACAATAAAACAGTTTTGAAAAGCAGTGGTGAGAGCCATCTTCCCTTAACTGTTCCATTAGTCAGTTTATCCACTGTGCTACTACAATCCACTTAATTGCAAACACAAATGCATGTGTGCAAAGACCTAAAGACATAAGCACTTGTGAAAAGCTCTAAAGGCTTCCGGCTACAGGTAGATTACACTTCAGTGTTTTAGAACACAAACTAATACTGGCAGAAGCTTGATAATTTTTCTCATGTGGTACTTAATTTCACGAGTCTGTGTTCAAAAGCAATGTCTGGTTTTCAGCAAGACCCAACATTTACATTTAGGTTTCTTACTTCTGATTTAAACATACTGATATCATAAAAATGACTGAAGTCAGCCAAATCTCACTGACATACGATTGCTTCAGATCCAACTCTGCGCTGATCAGTTTTTGCAGAGCTGTGACAGTTATTGATCCCAAAGGCTGCAAAGCCAACAGTTATTCCAGAAGCCCAGGTGTATGCCACCTTTAGACTGAAGCTACTTGGACCTACCCTATCTCTACCTTTGCTTATTTTCAGGTTGTTTAAAGCTGAGAAAAGATGCTGCCAAATTGCCTGAGCTCATCAAGCGATCTCCTGCTCCCAAGAACTCCAGGAATGTTGTTATCAAAACCTCAAATAAGAACTACAAGTAATTTAAGCAGATGAAACAATTATTGCACCCACCAGTACAATGGGCTGAAGCAGATCTATCCCAGTACTGGTTCTTTATAAAGACCACTGATATCATGACCTCCTTCAGCAGCAACATTACTGAATGGACCATGGGAAATGATAGCAAGCACAGATAGGCTTGTCCACACTTTTTTGGGAGGTGGGCTCCACTGCACACCAGAAGCTGAACAGGAGCTGCCTAGATATGCCATACCTGAGAACACCAAGGCCAGAGGACAAATGCTGACTGCAGTTTCTAGTGGTGTGCTTTTCCTCAGTCTGTTCCACAGTCTGGCAGATCTTGAAGTGAACTTGAACTCACCTTGTGACAACATGCTTTTTACTCAGACTACATACTTTTATGCCTTTGCCTGAGTTGTTCCTGTAGATTGATTCTGAAGTGACTTTTGCAGTGACAGGCTGCTCACAAAGAGTCTGAAAACAGATCTGGCTTATACAGAGCAGGCAATATCAGCTTGTGAGAAGTTACAAACCATTTCAACTTTGGGCAGTATCCAAAGCAGCAGACAAAATTTAAGTCAATGCACCTATAATCCCTTATGCCATGAAAGACTTAAAGAGGAATCTTTAGGTCATTTTGTCCATCTGCTTCACAACAGCAAAATTAACAGAATGCATATAATTACTGACAAACACAATTCAACTTTTTCAGAAGGCATCCAACAGAAAAGATACCTCAGCTTTTATAGGCACTCCGCCAAGTGGTGTCCTTTACTGTAATTTAAGCTTGAAATGCTGCTGAAATACATCTGAAATGATCTGCAGTTCAGGTGACATAACAGCAGAACTCTGCTTAATGATCACAGAATCACAGAATCACAGAATTACCCGGGTTGGAAGGGACCTCAAGGATCATGTAGTTCCAACCCCCCTGCCTAGCAGGGCCACCAAACATATGCCTTTACTAGATCAGGTTGCCCAGGGCCCCGTCCAACCTGGTCTTGGTGGTGAGTGCCTTGATTAATCTCCTCTTCTGTATGATGTATAATGGTTAACAGGAAGTCTCTACCCAGAAAATTGTTCAATTCCTGTTTAAGTCTTCATTTGAAAATAATTATTTCCCTAGAGATATGGCAGTTCCTTATACTGGCAGCTTGGAGCGAAAGGAAAACTGCTTCTAGGAAGTTATTCAGCTTCCAAAGCTGAAGTTCTAGCAAAATGCTAACAATCCCCAGTAGATACTCTACAACCAAGTTAGCCCTTGCCCACCAGGAGGATGACTCAGAAAATTAGTGCTGAGCTTCTGTTTGTTTTGCCTTCTTGTTAACAGAAGCACATTAAGTATGCAGTCATTTATCACGTACTGCTTCGGCTCCTACAAAATAACAATGAGGGCACTTTTACAGTTTTTATTTGCTATTTATGTTCCCTATAGTACCTTTAATTGTTGAACACACAATTCATTTGAAACATTTATTTGAGCTATATCCATGATTCTCCTAGCTGGGCAAAGACAAGCTCATGCTTGATGTGTATGAGGTGATGCAAGACACTACAGCTGCAGTGCTAGTTGCTCAATGCTGACTTATCTGCAGGCCTTCACTCATTTTTCACTAGCAGAGCTAAACCCTTGTTTAAGAGGCAACTAAAGCAATGAAAAGACAGTATTCGAGGATGATATGCAAATGATTTTTTGGAAGCAATTTCCTAATTTTCCTTCCTCAGCACACTTTCATTACTGATCAGTAATGAATGCTAGTAATTAATAAAGAATTCAGAACTGCAACTATGTTTTTCACCACAGGTATCCTCCCTGCGAATAAAAATTCTTCAGTGAAGTAGCTGCTGAACAGACAAAATCTAAAGTAACACTTTCTTGCTATCTCAGATTTTGGTAGCCAGTACTAACAAAGTACATGGGCTACATATGCTTTTCAAGAGAAGCTGTGCACACACCTTCTGAAAACCAGACCTTATGAGATCCAAACTGACAGAACAAAGGCCAGCACCAAAAAGGAAAACAGAGAAAAACTCTTGAGAACACTCTCAAAGAGTAACAAACTGACAGTTAAAATTATATGACTATGCTTACTTTGCACTTCTGTATCATATGAACCTAAACCCATGGCAATTGAAGTTACAAGGAAGAAAGCTTGAAGAGCAGAAATGAAAGTATTGATCACACTCAGGCAGATCTTAAGGTATATGAGAACTGGAAATAATAGTTAACAATCTAACATAGTTATTCCACAAAGTTGTGCATTTATTAAGTAATTTCCTCTTCGAACAAAAAACATACGGAAGCGTGGATTTCCCTTCCTAGAAGCTGTTTACTTCCTGACAACTTTAACATCCTCTGTTTTTTAAAGTCATACACTTATTAATAATAAAAACCTCAGCTGATTTGTTTTTATCTCACAGTCTTTTGATTTTTCATTGGCTTGGTCCTGGTCAAGGCAAATTCCCAATTTTAGTCCTTGGAAAATGATAAGACAAGTTTGTAAAAGTTTGCACTTGAAACTGAAGGATGAAGTCAGTGACTTCAGCTATTTTCTGTTTCTAAAATGGCTTGAAAACCTTACACACAGAGAAGAAATTCAAAACAATGAAAGGTAAGTTTTCTCTTCTGAATTTACATCAGATAGTTACGCTTTTCTAGAAGTTTGTCATACCTCTTAAAAGAGAATGTAGAGATAATGATGTTAAATTGGTGCTGCATATTAAAACATTAAAGGACATTTGAACATCTCAGCAGCAGTATACTTTAATACAAATTTAGTATTCAGAACACACTTAGTTCCTTATATTGCTTTGCATTCTGCTCTGGACCATCTGACATGCAGTTTAAACTTATTTGATTCCTCTGACAATTAAATAAATTTCTCACAAGGAAAATATTAGGAAAGCATTTAATTTATTTTTATAATGGTCAGATAAACTGAGCACAGCAGCATCCCTCAAGCTGTGATTCACTCACATCCAAATTACCTGCTACCTGACCTCTATCCATATAATAATTACATTATTCCATTGCCTGTAGAAGACAGTCAGTGACAACCTCATTTTGATATCAATATACAAAGTAAGTATCTATCTGGAACATCTAATACTTTGTTCTAAAGTTTGAGCAGCCAAGACTTCACTATTTGTGTCCAAGTTTAAATGCAACACAAAGGACTCAGCTGCAGAAGGGGATTATTTTGCTTTTAAATCTGCAAAATAATTAAAATACTTGTGTACGTACAGAGACTAAAATACAAGAAAAATCCATGGTATGTGCTGGCATATTGTGTGTAAGTCAGAAACCTTACTAGAACACAAATAATAACATTAAGTACACAAGGAACCAGGTCATTTCTCCTCACACCTGCTTCCCTTCAATCTCAGGAACAATATGGTTGTTTTTGTTTGCCCGTTATCAGGAATGCTGTTGTTCAGGCTTCTGTCATAACACAACTTAACTACAGTACCCAGGCCCCTGGTTTTCAATAATAGTGCTTTATGACCAACGTAAAATGTGCCCCAAGAGATTACTCTGGCTTTTTGCTTTGAGGATATTACACTTGTCTACTACTGAGCAGTAGACACACATTGTCCATTAGCAGGCACACAGCTGCCTCCTTGCCTTTCCACCACAGCAGTTTTACTTCCATCTCTTCCATTCTAGAGCTTTCTCAGTTCTTTGTTTCCTCCTGCAACTCACAAAGCTTTCATTTTAAGTTTGTACAACTTCTGCACAGATTTTCCCACATATACATTCATTTGTAACAGATAGTATCCTTTTAACACAAGAATACTTCTCAAGTTTATCTATAAAGATACTATTTACTTGTTCTTCAGATCACTTCTAAATTTTTCATCTCTGCTAAACTTCCTCTAAGAAATTAGGAAACAAATGGTATTACAGTTAAGTGGTCAGAACCATTTGTTAATACATCTGTTTTTCAGTTTACTTTTGCAATCATGTGTGTTCCATCGAGTATGTTAAGCATCCACTACAAAGAGAACTTAACGCCAACCCCTTCTTTACACAGTGATGAGCTAATACTGATAGAAACAATTACTAAGATGTAGTTTCCTTTCAGATAACAACTGAGACAACGGTCTTTTTATCCATTCATTGGGAAATAACTCATCTGCGCTTTCTCCTCTGGTACAGTGATTGCATGTCAGAATTTGAAGCGGAACATGTCTATAGAGAGACAATGTAACAGATTTGCTGTTGTACAGCTCAGAGCTTTTACTTAGTCCTACTGATGTGTTTATTTTCTCTTGAGGTTTTAGATAAACGATGACTAATCTATGCTTTAAATAGCACATATTTAAGATAATTACACCACTAAATACTACAGGAAGTAAACAAATTCACACCTAGATAAATTCACAACATTTTTATCTGCTTATAAGAAAACAATTTCCCTGGGCTGAAAGGCATCTCCCTAATACTTTACTATATTATGCAGGTGTAGACTTGAAAATAATTTTTCTAGAGTTTGCAAGAGTTCTGACAATAAACTGTGCCCTGAACCTGGCCTGTACCCAAGACAATAAATCAGCGAATCAAATGCCACTGTCAAAAGTATGTGAATGTATAAACTTACAGATATACATATAATAAATTTAAAACTTGTATGTCAAAACAAAGCCTTTGGTTTGGTCTTCATTATACTTCCAAACCTATCAACACCTCACTTACCGTAATCTCTTACAATCACTTCCTTTTATTAACCTCTTTTATGTTTTGGTTATTCAAAGTAACCCATCTGATTTCATTGGTCACATTGTAATTATTTCTTTCAGATTCCTAAGAATTATAAATTTACCCGGAAGAAAAACAATCAAATTTATGGTAATTGCACTGTCCAGGAGAGTGTCACTGCTCAGAGTTTCCAGTTAATTAGAAATAAATTTTAATAAATGTAATGCTAGCAAATGCTAGCTTCTGTCAGAAGTTGCTCATTAAAATGTCCAAGATACATAACTGGCTAGAAGGAGCAGTGTGAATTACAGGGTCAATATATGACTTAATTGACATGTATTGAATATTTTTCACTGGCACCCCTTTGGGATGCTACTGTTTACTTATCTCCAAAATCCTTACTATATCTTTAACAGTAAAGAAAATACAGTGTTGTTACATAAAACAGACAATAGCTGCTTAAGATTTGAAGAAGGGTAAAACACAAAATGCACAGAAATCAGTAGTGAGAGCACCATGTTAGACGGGAAGCACTAACTATGCTTTATATGTTTAGGTGAATCTCTCTAGCTTTGGGTTGCCTGCATAACTACATTATTTATTTATTTTTTAAATTCAAAAGTCACATACATGTCTCATGGTGCTTAAAGACAGTATACTGTGTTAAACATGGGGACTTCTGATCCAGCAACTCATCTGCTTTGCTGGAGAACACAAAGCAATCTGCACTGAGGATTTACTGACCAGCCTTCCAATAACATGATTTCTTTGGCATTCTCACCAATTAATAATCACCTCTCAACAATTAATTTGTCCTCCTTATTTATCACAGTTTAACTATAAAAGTTCTCATTATCTGCATAACAGAGAAAGTGAGGCTCTCAAACGAAATAAAATTCACTCAGAAACAAGCATTTAGTATTTTACAAATCTCATTTCACACCTGTTTCAAAATTTGGTGCCAATAATATCTCCATTTCAGATTAGATTTATGCTTAGAAAAAAGGAAGTAATTATGATTTTACAGTTATAGTGTATCATTTTTAATATCAAGATACAATTAGAAAAACCAGTGTTTAAAAATATTGTTTAATTATATCCACCCTGCACTTAGTTATATCAAAGTTGATTGCTACATTCCTTCTGTGGGCACCTCTAGTAGTGAAAATACTGTTCATATTCACAAAAACAGACCTCTGCAGTAATGTGTGTAATCTCGAATTCATTAATTTTTCATACATCAGAATTGTTCGAGAGACCTGAATCATGGACAGGCTCCTTCTTTCCCTTTCCTAAAGCTTTGGTGAAACACTGGCTTTCAGGAAGTCAGTCCTACTGGGTACCCTTGCTATAGGCAGAGTCAAAACAGTTTATGAAATCACCTACCAACAGCCATTAAGAATTTTACACGTATTCATATCTTATTCTGATCAGGAGACCAGAAGTGGTCCAGACACTTGCATGAACTGAAATTTATTCTCTAATGGATTTTGTGGCAGTCTTCCTTGGTTTTGTATTTAATCTCAGTAGTCTGAGTAAAAATATAAACCTCCCTGTTTCCTTAACTGATTTGCTTGTATATGGTAAGCTGAAGTGCTAATCTCTCTTCTACAATTTACATTTCAGAAATATCTATTTCGGTTATTTTATTGGTATTCCTTACAGCTAAATCTAAAGATGAGTCACCATATTTTATGAAGAACATCCATGAGATCCCTGTCATTAGGAACTTATTAATCCTTTATGGTCTTACATCAGGCATAAACATTTAGTACTAGGTTGCCAAAGGAAAATCTGTTGCATCTTCCGCACCACGTACATGTTTGAGTAGTATCTGCACTTTTTTTTGCAAGGTGGCATTGTGTGTTTTTTGTGGCTTCACACATTTGTGCCTATCTGCACTTTCCCCCCCGAGGGGCTTTATGCAACCTAACATTCAGTGCTATCTGTGGTGACAAAACTTCTCATTCAGGCTAGAGTGCTCAGACCAGATGGCAACATACTGAAAAGGACATGCTATGGCTATCTTGCTCTTGATGTAGTTCCCACTGGTTCCCATAATGGGCTACATCATGTAACCTAAGCCTCTTAGGAGTATTAAAACTGCTTTTCAGTATTACCAGGAACTCACTTATTGTCTCCACTAAAGGAAAAAAGAATCATTAAGGAACTGTGTTTTGTTTTTGTTTGTTTGTTTGTTTTTGCTGCTGTTGTTTCTAAACTCTGAAAAAGAAACATGGACCCTTCCAGCTATTTTAACCTTCAGTCATAACTACCAGTTTCCTATTAGCAGAACTGTTTATGTTACAAACAAACGCAGTCATGTCTTGATGTTACGAACAGACACAATCAATGCTTCTTAACGCTCTTGTAAGCCTGCAAAATGGTGCTTTTTCACCTATGAAAAGTGCCATTATTGATTGCCTTGAGTTTCCTTCAAGCACTCTTCCCTTTCCTTCTGAGTCCTGTGGTAGTAAAACTCACTATTTGAGGGCAAATCTTGCTAGTCAGCAACTAAGGCTAAACTTACACATCAAAAAATTCAGTCACGCTTCACTTCAATACTTGTATGTTTAATGTAGGACAAATACACTACAAATAAGTAAAGCTTTTGTTCTTCCATGTTACAACATTATTCAAGTTATCTGTTGAAAAGGTACAAGGAAAGCTTATTGTAGAACTTGATTGTAGTAAGGACTGGGAGGGAAAAGCATTGCTTTTCTTACTATCTTCTTCTCTTCCCCCCCACCTCCACTACTATCCTTTGAGGCCTGGGATCCTCAGCATCAACTGTTAACATATTACGTTATTCAGGTTACTTAAGAACACAGAACTGCATCTGTCCTCTTCAAACCCTTAATGGTAGCTGCTGAGATTTTCAAGGGTGGATGAATCAGAACACTATCATTGTTCAACAGAGAAGGATGTAAAGTAAGTCTATTTAGGGACAGAAGCTAGAAATAATAGGAGAAAAGGCTCAGTCTTTGGAATTTCCTGCTTTACAGCAGCATTAGATGTGCTATTATGGAACAATAGATTTGAACAGAAAAATACATTTAATGCATAAAAAAAAACAACAAAGCAGGAGTAGATCTAAAATGCTGTCATTCAGCGTGCCTTAGCTCAGAGATACATTCTACCCTTGAAGTATGTACTTCTGTCCATTATCACACCACAATCCTTCCCGTCCATGAAGTTTTCCATTACATCAGTGCCTTTGAGAGTCTTTTCAGCTTTTCTTTTCAGGCTGGGTTCAAGACAGTTAAGGTACTTCACAATAACAGAAATATCAACAACTCATTGTGGCTTTTTTTTTTTTTTTTTTTTTTTTTTTTTGTATGGTACTACACTTTTGGTAAAATGTTTGTGTGTGAAGAAGCCACACTATTTGAAGAAAAATGAACCAAGTCTGAGTATGTATGGTATAATCATTTCCCTAACAGAACATTCTACACTACATCCAACAGAGTGTGAAGAAAATACATTCTGTCAGTGAGTAACAAGAATGCAATACTGAAATAGTGATATAGGAAAGGGTCGGTATCAGTGTGGTACAACACCATCAAACTACATATATGTAAAATTCACATTTACAAACATCCAAGAATTGTCCACATTACATGGACAGACTCAAAGGAGCAGAACTTTTTTCCCAGGTCACATGTGATGTAATTTACCTGCTCCGGATGAACCCTCATTGTTGGTGTATCACATGCAATACCTGATCCTTCCAATACAGAAGCAGTGTTCAGCTGTTCCACAGTGCAACCTTATACAGTGCACACTAATTTGATATCTGAGTGGTTTCTAGGCATGTGACATCTGTACGGTTGGTCATATATGTAAGCCTATGGCTTTCCAGGGATGAGCCCATAGATGGAGGGCAGATTACATTCCCACATTAACACTCTTAAAAGGTTATTGTGCTCCACAGACCACATGGTTGGTCAATGCTTATCAGTGTTTGTTCAAATCTAATGATTTTAAACAAACATACCAAACTGTTACAGCATTTGATTTTGCTTTCTTTGGTCCCCCTCTTCATTTTTATTCTTATTTGCACCTGCTGCTGTAATATTACGTTTTAGGATTGATCTCCCTGCTTTTGCTTCACTGGTGATGTGTTTATGATCACAACACATGGACATAGAGTCACCTTCAAGAGTCATCTCTCTCAAAAACATTTGAAGTGACTCATGTTAAAGCATGACAGCTGGTGTTATTTACCTCACTGCAGACCAAAACAGTCTGACTTTGCATAACCTACAGACTTTCAAATCACGTACAATAACTTCCCAGATTGAAATAATGACTCTACTTAATTAAAAAAAAATAAAATAAATAACTTCCACACTTTAACTGAAACTTAACGTCAACCTTTCCACTCCTGAAATATCCAACTTGTCTCATGTTATTCTCAAGATCTTCTTAGTAATCTTCTGTTGAAAAATATAGCTGATTATGAGCTGAATAATATTCTTCCTCTTCATTGCCTGTTTGATTTCATCATTTGTGACTGGACTCTACCTCTTAATTCTTTATATCACATACCGTTAGTCCATACTGGGCATGCTTTTTCCCCTCTAAATCATTAACATTCTTCCTCCTAACCATATTCCTTTCCGGCACCTCCATGGCCATTACTGACAGTCACCGATTTGATTTACAAATACCTCAGAGGGGATCAGATGTTGCCAAAGAGACAGTAAGGCAACAGAGGGAAGCCAGGAACTGATATGAGAAAGAAGACAAAGGAAGAACAACAGAATGGAAAGAATGCAGAATATTGTTCTCAATAATAATAGAGACTAATAAGATGCATCTACCAGCACCTAACTAGCTGTACACTGATTTAACACGGTTAGTCCTCATATGCTTTCTTACACCATAAATTCTTCACAATAGGATATGTGCAGCTTGAGCTGTAAGGTCCTTGACTTTTTGCATACTACTGTGTCAATAATTCCTATTGTAATAAAAGAGGCTCTCTTTGTTAGAGATTTACAAGCACCTTAAAGGAAAAGCTAGATCATAATTAAAGGCTCAGTTACGAATATTCATGTAGAACTGCATTGTAAATATTCATTCCACTTAAAAGAACACAGAAAAAAAGTGGATCTCTAAACAATTTATTATTTGACCTCCACACATAAGAAGCTGGGGTACGCATTCACCTATTAGTGAAATCCTGAAACAATTTGAGGAAGATGGAGCTTTTCTAACAGGGAAAATACATGGTTGCAATCTGTTTATAAACTGCTATTTCTAAATGCAAAGTTTCATTTGGGGAATAGCTGCTGACCATGCTTGTCCAAATACCTTTACAGCACATATACACAGAAATAACACATTGGAATTTGGGTCCTAATTACAGAACACTGGTTACTAATTTAACTATAGAGATCCCAGACCTCAAATTCCTGATCTCATGCCCACTCAACTGTCCAAACAAATGGTTCATCTCAGTGTAACTGAAAACCACATAATTAAGAGTTAATACCAATCATTTCTTTCCTCTAGTTGCAAAGCAAATCATAGTATTCAGTTGCCAGATTAATCAAATGCATTTCAGCATTAGGTAATTAAGAATTATGTTAGTAGAAATACATTTGTTAGTGCAACATTACATTTATTATAGAAGTATATTGAGGGACTGTAGTTTTATTGACCTCTCTAAAACAGTCATGTTGTGATTAATATCTATAAAGAGCAATTCATTTTGCCTTGAAAACCTACAGTATGAACATACAGCTCCAATCAGATGACTTACTGTGTTTCAACGACTGCCTTACGTTTGCATTCATGGTTTTATTTATTTTTCGTTAAGCAGAAAGCCTGCCGCTGGGATCGTTCAATAAAAGTTTAACCGCCCTGTGCTGTTAATTGTGCTTGTGCTCAGTGTGGAGTGCTGGTTTCCTTCCTTGTATCGAGCACTGAGCGGAGGGACACAATGGGCGTGTTGTGCTCTGTGCAGCACGGTATGTGCCATATCTGAACGGGTGGTGTGAGCTGGCTGTGTCACTGCTGCTCTTACCAGTGCCAGTACCACAAAACAATCAACCACAGCACTGGGGCATGCAGACCACGGAAGGCTGGTGAAAAAGCTACTCCTTATTATGACCTACATATTGCATAGCAGCAGTCAGACAATTTAAATCTAGTTACGCTGAGGCTGAGCACAATGCATCAATCCCAGTCACAAATGGTTGAGTGACTGGAGGCTTTTCAAATACATTTGCAAGTTTGATAACGCATTATATCCCATGCTATCCTGACACAAAGCACAATGGAAAACGAAAACCCCTTTTAGTAGGAAACGCAAGCATATGATTACGTCTGCTATCACAAGCAATCTTTTGACTCGACAGCTATACAGAACACGACACTAAAACAAGATGCAGTCAGACCAACGCACTCAGCCATCACTCCACACAAGTCTCTGATCAAACCATCCCTTAAACACAAAGGTACCTGCCGAAGCTTATTTCCCACAGTCTCACACGGCAGAATCAGTCCCCGCAGAGCCGTACCTCTCCCCGGAGCCGGGATGCTCGGCAGGCTCCCTTTGTGCGGATCGCAGCGGCACACCCTCGGCTCGCAGCCCGCGGGGTCGGAAGGCCGGGCGGGGCCGGACCGGCACCTGCCCGCTGCGAACCGCGGGGCCGCCAGCCCCGGCTCAGCCCTCGCGGCGGGCACCGAGATAACGCCGTAGGGCCGCCTCGCCTTTACGAGACAAAAACCCGCTCGGCCGCCTGACAGCAGATATGCGGCGTTATCGCTCCGCATTCCGCCTCCGATCAGCCAGCGGCAGCAGCAGTCACCGGCTTGTCAAAATGGCAGCTCCAACGCGCTAACCCGCTGTCATTACTCACTCGCGCTCCAGTTTCTTCTGTGTCCTCTGAGGAGACGCGTGTTTATTGCACGGCAGAGCCCGGCACACCATGTCACATTGTTTTCCACCAGCAAAATGGCTGGTCCCTTCAACACCGCCGCCGCCGCCGGCCCGCGGGGCTGCCCCGGCTTGCGGGAGCCATGGCAACAGCCCGCCGCCGGCCCGCCCAGATAGCGCCGCCCGGCCCGCCCCCGGCCCGCTCCGCGAGGGGGATGCGAGGGATCGGGGCCGGTGCGATGCGGTGTCCGCTGCGTTGTGTGAACGCGTGTCGACCAGCGCTCTCTAGTCCCTCTGAATTTGGGCACTGGAGCTGTTTGACAGGGCGAAGTATCTGCGGTAAATCTCTATTTAGTATGGGGGAAGAAGCATTACACTGCAACGCAAAGGTGATGAAACCCCGCTCATTTACAATCAGAGTTACCCTGACTTCGTTAGTCTTAGTGTGTTAAAGGTTGCTGCTTAGTAGGCAAATTTCGGAAGGTTGCACGCTGTAATCACCTAATGAAACAATTTTACCCTACTTGGAGTAGTAACACATGTCTCAGGGCAGGGAGGAGAGGAGGCAATTCTGAACCAGGTGGAATTGCTGGTAGAAGTTCCTACCCTGTCTGGTCGTTGTCTCTGATCTCAACCACCCAGCACAAATAAAAGCTGGTAAAGCACACTCAGTCCCGTACCCCTCAGTGTGCTTTACATTTAAAACATTTAAAAATATTGGAAGTATTTAAGCATGCTGCATTTGATACACAAAAACTGAGTACTGGCTGAGGATGGCGTATTTCAGCCCCTTCCTAGCCACTGATATGGATTTGTGTAAACTGCAGCCTTTCGTTGTCCAGTCTCACATGTTGTAGTGCTAGAAAAGGCTTACCAGCCCCAAACACAGTGTGCAGTCTGAGCTGTACTGCCCCTCCACTCATCCGAGCCCCATTTCCGATAATGGGCACCCATCTTTCAGTATAGTCACAAGCAGAGATTTAAGACCTCCTAGGTTAGATTTACACATTTCTTTCCACAGCGTCTTTACCCTGGTACTCTTGTTTTAGTTCCTCTTGAGGTCCTTAATACTAATAAAAACTAATAAGAAGAATAAGATGAAAATTGTTTATGGGATGCATACTTTGTGCCGTGGTTACAGTCCAACAATACTTTCTGATCAGAAGTCTGCTGATTTGGCAACCTGTTTCTGAAGCTTTTGGCTGGGAAACATTAAACTACTGAAGTAATTATTTACACAGAAACTAAGTATTAAAACAAAACCACTCTGCAAGAATAGCATTTCACCATGTTCAGTTCACTGACTTTTTTGTTAATAATCAACATGAAGAAGACAGTAGATCCAGTCCCTTGTTTCTCAGTGCACTGACACAGACACTGACTCTACCAAAACATTCTTCAGTAAGTGAAAATGAGGTCTCCATCATCTAAAATGCTAACATGCTGTAGTTTCCATTACAGCATTCTCCATGGGCAGGCTAAAAATCTGACTTCTTTAAAAACTCACTGCCTCTACTTTTCACCAATAGGTTTGAGCTTGGAAAGGTTTCAAGATGCTTGTCTATATCCATTTAACTCTATATGGTGTTAATTTAACATACAGTGAAAGTGCAGTATTTTGGGGGAAAAGGGTTCTTGAAGGTATTTTAAAAGAACTATCTGAAGAAGACAACATACTAACTCGATCTTCAGGGCTCCAGCTCCTTCCAGATAAAAGCAAGAGCTTTAGTCTTTGGTATACATGCAGGACCTTCAGTACTTTTCCTTCTTTTTGCTAACATAGACCATTAGGGGGAAGTTAGAAGAGACTTAATTGAAGGGCAGACTATGGCTCCAGTTCAGCAAACTGTTAAATCGTGTGTGAGAACCTAACTCGTTTGGCATTACTGAGAAGCTCCATAGATATCTGAGAAAGTTTTGTTGCATGCTCTGCTCATCTAGTCTTCTCTGCTGCCATCAGACTGGATAAACTGGACAAGTCCCATTGCTCATGTATAGTGATGTGTCTGGGAAAAGCACATGACACTGAAATGATGGCTGCCTGTCTACTGCCATCACATAAAAATTCTAGTTCAAAGTATATAGTTGTATTGCCCCTGCAATGAGTATTTAAGCACATAAAGGTAACCACTTGCTTGCTGTGGTCTAAACATGACCAGAAATAGAACACTGGCTGGTATCTTAGCTTATCTCATTCAAGTGGGAATTTAAATAAGTTTCCTGATCTTACCTGTAGCATCTAGGAGATGGATGCTTTCTTCAAAAAACAGCTGAAAAAGCTCACTAGTCCTTCACTAGCCCAGGGTCAACAGCCTTCATTTTGAGACAGAATAATAAGCAGCATTATTCTTAGCCTTATTTAGAGATACTGTATCAGTGTATCCTTCACCACTCTGATTTAGCCCTTCCTGCCATTTTTCTTCATAAAGTAGTTTCTGGATGTCTCCAATAAGCTTCACAGAACAGAAAACTATACCTTCCATGAAGCAACAATGCAATCTTGTGACCTTCAATCGTCAATTGCTTACATTTTATTAAAATTCTGTTATAAAAAATAAGTTTAACTTCAGCAACTTTGTTGCATTCCCTAATAGTTTTAAAAGCATGATCTGTAACAAATAAAGGGTATTGACATCCATTGACAGGAAATAGCAAAAGAACAGATCCTAGTAAACAACAAATTACTATATTAAGGCTAGTATTTTATATTCTGCTTTACTGTAATTGTTCCTAGATATATTTCACTAATAGGAAAATATCTGCTATACAGTCTTGAATGTAATTGGAAATTACAGGTATTTCAGAAACTCTTTCAATTTCTGTAAAATTTTGATATTATATTTAAATTGAAGGTTCTTTCATAAAAGCAAAATTGGACTGCTGTCATCATGACAAAAATAAAGGCACGATTTATTAATAAAAGAAATGAACTTCTCAAATGATTGATTCTTATTTATTTTTTAAAATTTTAATTGTTTGGTCATTTTGCCTAAACACAAAGTAAGTAAGCTGAAACAAGCTAATTAACATAATTTGTCCAAGGATACAGGTGACCATAGGCCCAGAATAAACATGATGTCCAGTTCCTAGGTCATCAGTACCAGTAACCACTTGAGACACAGTCATCAGAAGAGCATACTGGAGTTCAGACATATCAGGCACTAATTCTGGGTAAGTCATACAGAGTATTGAGTTGATATGAGTTGAAAATGTGGGACATACTTAAATAAAAGTATCAAAAATCCATTTTAAAAGTGTTTTCTAGAGAGTTTTGGGAAAAGTTTTATCACAAGTATTTCCTTTTTACATAGCTGTCCTTTGAAACAGGTTACTTACAGGAAGTAGTAGAGGCACATAATGATATAGGAGAGATGAAGAAAGTAACTCTGATTTTCCTAAGAATAATATTTAAAAGTTTTAAAGGAAACCCTGGAGCCCTTTTGCAATTAAAGATGAAAGTGCTTTAGCCTAATAAGACTAGATCCCTGCAGTATTGTTACATCTTACTGCAGTGCTAAATTTTATTGAAATCCTCAAGCAATTTCCACACTATTTTCTCTCCCATTATCAATATTTTACTTTCTGATATAATTTCATTCAAGAGTAGCACTGAGGGTATGACTATCTATTCTCAAATATAGAATCTGACTAAAATCATCATAAGCAGTTTTTTGTGTTTGTTTTTTTTTTTAAGTTGATTGCAGATATAGTTTTCAGTTACTTAAAATACAGCTAAAAGTAAAGATGAAATAGATTGAAAAAGAGGTTCATTACTTTCCTTTTCTTGTTGTTTGGTTATCAATTAGATTGATCAACATATCATTCATAACAATACCTATCATTACTCATCAGTTTAAGTGACTTTAAGATACTTGTTCCAACAAAATATCTCACATTTTACAGTAACTTGGGTAGATACCAGTTCATGGGAACCACAGTATTAAGGAGTGTCCTGTTTCCAGTTCTGTAGGACAGCATTTCAGAGAAAACAAATGTGAATCTAAGTTCATGAAGAACCACACTTTCCCAAAAATTAATACTTCATCACAGATTATAACAGAAAATAACACATTTTGAACAACTTCCATTATGAGTTGTAAACACTGTAAACATTGTAAAGTTTATCTTTCCATTTCTTGAAATACTGCAGATACATCAACTATAATCTAAAGTGAAACAAAAAATGAGAATCAGCTACTGAAATACATTGCACTTAAAGAATGTGCTAAGTATATTGCCAAGGCAGTTAATAGTTTATAGTTTTAGACAGTTTATAGTAAAAGTCTGGTCAATTTATACTTAAAAGTCTTCCAGGTCTGATTGCACTGATAAGAGACAGTTGTGTTAAATAATTATGTTAATTCATAGACTTAAACTGGAATGCAGATCAAGTCAATTTAAGTTTTGAATAACATTTCTTGTCATCTAGTTTCCAGCACTACCCAAAGTGAAGTTTGCTCTCCATCCCAAACTGCAGACACCTACAAGAATAAGTGAGCTCCTCTCAAACTCTGAGCAGTAATGCTATCCAAACCAAAACTGGACCAATCTCACACTGAAAGGGTTGAAACTTTAAGAGATTACAAGAAAAAAATTGTACATGAGTATTTCTCAAATACCACTGTAAGTTATTTGACACTTTTCACTCCAAGCCTTTTCTCTATCCTCTATTCATAATACAGGGATCCAAAACACTTACCGGTTCCATTTTTATATCACCTATGACCTAAAAGCCTTATTCCTGAGACTTTAGACATAGTCCTTCCAAACAACAGCCTCCCCCTGTCCCAGGCAGCTCTTACTCTTCCTTAAAATGTTGTTGAAGATGTGCAGCTACTTCTTGGGAGAAAGGTTCTCTAGCTTCTGCTAGAATGGTTCAGGCACACATATACACATTTGGCAGTCCGTTACTGTCTTTCCTCTGTCCCTTCGTTATCATTTTTTTTGCACCTTATTATCTCTACATTTATAGAATACTATTTCATACTCCAGTAATTAGAGCATGCATTCCTTTTCTATTTGAGAAAGGACACTGTAACCTTTAATCAAGTAATGAGCATCAATTGTGAGAAAATAATTGCATAGGAATGAGAGTTTACTGGTAAAAAAGCAGAATGGGATCATGGATTTTCAAGAGATGCCCAGAACTGCTGGCAAAAAACATTTTGCAAAAGACTTTTCCAGCATGTCTGGTGATCCTCCCTGATCTCACTTCAGGCTTGTTTGAAACAAAGTCACCCTTCCCCCTCCCTCTCTGCCCCCCAAAAAAGAATCAATTCAAACATTTATTTACTGCACAACTTAAAATGTACAGAGACAGCTAAATCATGTCTAATTTTATATACGTGTTACATTATACATTATATATTATACATTATATATTACTTTGACATATCTACACATATGAGATGAAATTATCACTATCTACTCATTTTTCCCCCCTGTAGCCTCAACCTCTTTTGACACACCTAGATATTTTCATATTTTTCTACTCCATGCACTACTGCCCAGAACACCAATCTGTTTCTTAATATATCCCTGCCCAAACTATTTTTTTAAAATCTGACATATGAAAAAAAGGAAAAAATTAGGACTGTCAGCCCCCAACTGATCTTTCTTGCTCCTGCCCCCTCAGCTCTGGTCCTCATACTTTCCACCTTTCATGATGTTCAGGACCAGATGATAACCAGCTGACTAAAAATAAAGAACACTTTCCAAGATACACAGTCATACTCATGGCTCTTAACTAGGAGAACAAAAAAAAAAAAAAAAAAAAAAAAAAGTTCTTGCCTGATTAGATTGGCTTATTAAGTGATAGAAAACTTGTTGGGTTAGTTCTATCCACCTTTCACACTTCTCAGTGCTAACTAAAGTACATTTTAAAGTTTGTTCTTCCTTACAGATTAGAATCAATACACCTTGCATGCTGGACTTTGATCTCCCACACAGTACTTCTAGAAAAATAGCTATTTGAAACCTAAGCTCAAAAGAATCTTAAAGAAATGCCATCAGCTATGGTCCTTCAGACTTCAGAAGCACAGAAAAGCATCAGTAGCAAATAGGTACAAAGCTATCAAGCAGACTATTTTCTAAAGTCCTTGAAGGCCAGGAAGTTTGAAATAAGCTAATTTTAAAGTGGGCTTACATTTTATCAATTCTGAGAACTTTGCAGCCTCTCTGTATGCCAGATGAGGTCACAAATGATTTCCAAAACACCTCTGACAAGGTATAAATACCAAAGAACGTCTATGTCACACTAACATGTCTGGCTGGCATAGCTACAATAGCAAAGTTGATAAGGTACATATCAGCTTATCCACAGCATTCTTTTCATGAAGAGGTCATTTCTTCTTTTGTTCTACAAAGTAAAGCAATGCCAAAACATTCCAGAACCGATTAAACAAATAATAGCACCATCTACCTCTGCTAAGAAATTAACAGTCTGTACTTTTTTGCTAACTTAATTATTTTCTTTAGAGTAACACATTAGGAACTTCTGCACATCACTTACATAACATGGCTTTTTTCCTAGAAGAGAATCTACATACCGTGATAAGACTTTCAGTTTCCTACTACCTGTGGCTATGATTAGGCTTCTCAAAATATACTTAATATTCATTTCCTAACTTTTCTTCAGTAGTTTTCAAATTCATTTAAACTTTGGGTCTTGAAGAATGCTATGTAAAAAGCAGTAGATATCAAATAATGACATAAGATTATTTAAAATGTGCTGTCAGTTTACCAAGCACCTCATATTTAAGCAAATAATTTGTCATGGAATCTTAGAACTAGACTTGGCACTAAGTGGGAAGCTTGAAACATTACAAGAGAAACAACTCAACAGAAACATTAATCTTCATCTGTATTAGCCAGCAGTGTGGCCCTACATCAAATAGGATTAACAGCATTCTGGGTTGTGTTAGGATGAATATTTCCAAGAAGTCTAGGCAAGTTATCCTTCATCTACATTCAGGGATGGGAAGGCCACACCTGGGGTGCTGCACCAGTTCTAGTCTATCCAGCACAGACATCAACAGTTCTGTGAATAAAATAACATCTCAAGTTTTGGCTTTTAAATGAAGATTGCAATTTGTTTCTCTCTGGCAGAAACCCACAAAAGTTTGATTTTTCCACAGAGGATTCAACTTAGATCATCAGAAACCTGAAAGGCAGAATCAGAAACCACAGTGTAGAAGTGTTTGAATACTGAATTATGCTAGCACTGAGTTTTAAAGAGGCAGCAGTGTTGAGTTTGTTCAGCACCACTTTCTGAAGGAAGATGCAAATGAAGTGTAGTGTGGGAGGGAAAGGACTACTGTATTCACGCACAAGAGGAAAGAAAAGACATCTCAAATGTATTCATGATTTAGAAGCTCCTATCACAGATGTTGTTTCCATAGCAACTAAAATACTTCAAAGCTTGACAAGGATTTTAAAGGACATACATTAAATACTAAAAGCAGATACTCTCTATCAAATGATTATCTGAGATTTGGAACTTTATTGGTCCAAGTTCATTCTTGCACAGTTCATTACCGTTACCCTTTTACCCTTAAGAAGGTAAAATTCATGGAGTGATCTATTAAAAATAGGTTGGAAATAGTGAAAGAATCACAATAGAACACCCTGATACCTGACATTTTGTCTTACAGCTCTTCAGCAGGTTAAATCCAAGATGAATAGTGCACTACCAGTTGATGCAGTTTTGCATGAGAACACATGGCATATGCGATCTCAAAAAAGATGGGATAGAGAAGGCAAGAAGCAGTATGCATGGAACTAAGCTCAGGATGATCCAACCAATTTGTAATATCAATTTTTTATCACTTTCTTGTTTACGTAGCTGAGAGATTTGATAAAAGCCAGCTTTTCCTAGATAAAGCAACAAACACAACAAACAAACAAAAAGCTCAGAATAACACACTACCAAAAAAACCCACCCATCCTATTAAGAATACTTAGCACTAGACAAATGCTACAGAGAACATGGACATTCAGTTTTGCTGGGTCAAGACCTTTATCAGTCTATTCAATAGCAGATCATTGTTGTTGCTGTTGAACTTTTGACTGGCATGTAATATATAATATATAATAATTAATTGAATACCTCCTCCTGAAAGCCCTCATGTGGATATTTCACCCATTTATTTCCATTTTTGAGAAATAGAACATCATAAGCATGTCATCTATTTTCCAAACTCCATAAAAGGCTTCTTCAACAAAGGCAGAAAAATATTATGAACTGTGTATTTTCTACACTGCACCACACTACATCTGATACATTATACAAATTCAAAATTTAACAGTATAAAAATACCTTTGAAAGCAAAATTATATTTCAAGTTGTTTATCCACTTAATAAGGCTGTATTTGTTGTGTCCCATTTTCACACAATAGAAGGGATATAGTCAAAGGAATACAAAATGACAAGTGTCAGATTTCTACTCATCTCAGCTCACTTATTCAAGAACTGGATTGTAAGGACTTCCATGCGGATCACGCAAAGGAAACCTCATGGAACATCAGTCTGGAGCTATGTTTCAGAATGTTGTTAAAAATCCTCTTGGGCTCTTCATAGCTGCCCTATTAGTATCCAAGGAGAGAAACATATTCAGTGTACTATTTTCAAATATCTATTTTGGTATAATGGTATTTTTAAATGCTGTGCTGATATTGACAGGGAAAGTCAACATTTACACCTGAACCATATCAACTGGTTCTTTCCTCAGCTGTATTTTTTTCTAGTACCTTATCATTTTAGAAGTTAGTACTATAGCATTTATGCAAGAGGTACAATACCTTTAGGTAAAATCTATAGTAGTCCAGCATTGTAGTCATGAATAAGATTCCTGCCCTGTATTACTAGTTTTAATCAGCCACAAGAACAAAATAAGGAAAAGTATGACTTTTTTCTCTTCCCCCCCCCCTCCCCTTCCTCCCGGTGAAGAAAAGGATGTAGGTGTGGCACCTAATTAAGTCGAATTATTTGTTAAACGTCAGGATTAGCTCTTACCAACTACATGAGGAAGCTAAATATCTATCAGATCTCTGGAGCACAGTCATGAAACTGCCAGTGACGAAAGCACAAATAAACCTTGGCTAGGAATCAAACTTGGCTACATTTAACAACACAATGCAACAGTATCTTTTTAAAATAGGTAAATTGTAAGACAGTAGATAAAGTTACCCGAGATATCTTCAGTGCTGAAAAAACTTCAATGAAGACTACTGTTTGGCAGTCACTATGTGCTTTGGAAGGACGATTGCTACCTTTGAGGAGGGTTTTGTTGTTGTTGTTTTTTAAAGCCTCTGAATCACAGAAATCTGACTCAGTTTTGAACTCATTTGGAAAATTTCCAGACATGCATTTTAAAGTTCTGATACTAGAAACCTCAGTTTAAACACAAACTGCATTCTGAATATAAAGGGCAGATGGTCTATGTCAAAAAATAAAAATAATTTTTTAAAAAAATCTTTAAATTTTTTTTCCCATCAGTCTTTGCAGTGGGATATTTTACAGCTTGCACTATTATTTCTTTCAGTCAGCATACCTCATCATTCTGGCCCATCCTTACGACAGACTGAAAAAGTCATATTATGTCTTAATCTAGAGGATGAATCCAAGTGTAATTGTTCTTTTTAATTACTTATTGAGGTATCAGAAAACCTGATGACTTCTTTATTCTTCCTCCTTCTGGCAATGTATTATTATTATTATTTTGTACAAGTGAAAGATGGAGTTCCTCTGTTTAAGGGACTGAGTTTATAATGCACTGGCAAAGGTCAAAACTGAAAAAAAAAGTCCAAGCTTCTAAATAAAAGCATTTGCAGTTTTCAGTGTGTTCACAGAGACAGTAATATTTTAATTCAAACTGAAACAGAACTGAGATTCTCACATTTAGGAGCATACAGCCAATTTGGATTTAAACAGTTATCTGTAGACTGCATTACCAGTTCCCATTCTGATGTGCAGATCCTCAACTGCAAGAGTCTGACTTTAAATTCAAGGATACAAGTAGAAAACATAGCATCTATTATGTCTTTTCTTCTCTAAACTGTATAAGATTCCTTTCAGTGTATGGAAATTCAAAGAGAATGAAAATTTTCTTGCCTGTGGAATCATTCATGAGCTTTGAATAAGGACAAATCCTAGACATCTCTTTGCATATTGCTCCTTGTTAAGCAATTTGATTTTTAGGAGTTGTGATATCAGGAAAATAAGTGCTAGTGATTCAGCCTCAAGGAAATGAAGAACTGATGTATTTTCATAGTTTGGAGTCAAAGACATATTCCACACCAGCTATCTTTCATGATTCTGCATAGAAATTCATATATATTGGATATTGGTAGAGCTTATTTGTGATGTATAAAAGGCCAAGATTTTAGAATTTTTCTCAATTGAAAATGATTGAAAAAAAACTTCCTTTTTTTTTTTTTTTTTTTTTTTTTTGAAAGTGATAGAGGCAGAAATTACATCAGTAATATCTGCTGCAGGCATTAAAAGAAACATCAAGACTGTACATTATAGACATTTTCATAAGCCATCAGGATTAGTGTTTGAGGATTATTCCACATGTGGTGTCTGCTCAACTAGAAAAACTTTGAGAACTTTCATATCTCAGGATAAAAGCTTTTTAGCTGGTAATTAGCATCTACCATCAAATTACTGATAAATTTTTGAAGGGAATGGTTACTTAGTGAGTGATTCCAAATAGTTGCCCCTTTCAAGGTAATGAACTTGTTTCCAGCCTCCAAGTAAACCTTGGTCTAGAGTTCCATGCTGATGTTAGATTCTTTTCAAAAATGCTGAGAAGTTGCACTTATCTCTTCTTGTGGTGTAACTGGAAACCTAAATTTACAAGAGAGCTGACTATCTCTGAGGCCATTGCAAGCATTTTGCCAAAGGATCCTCCACACAATTGCTCTACTGTTATCAGGGCTCTTTCGCTTCAGTCCTGAAGCACAAAAATAGCACCACATCAAAATAGTTTTCTGACTATGGATTAACGGTATCAAAAACCAAAAAACCAGTTCAAGTTGCAGATAAATTCTGTTGGAAAGAGCTGTAGTCTTTTCATCTGAGATGCACTCTCAGGAAAGCCAAGGAAATCACTGTATTTCCTAATATGACATCTTTGTCCCTTATTTCTTAACATCTAGCATCAGACCTTGTACAAAGAGTATGGAGTATGGAGCATGAGTTGAGCCACTTAATGTCTCCTCCAATAACACCCCCTAGGTTCCAGCAGAGACTAGTGACCAAGCCAGCTATTCAGTATTTGTGTTGAGAAACTGAAGACGTGCATGGTATTTATATATACACTTTAAAAGCATTGCATAGTTAGAAACTAACAGAAATGTGGCAACTGCAGCCACTCAGCTGTCCTTCTATCACTTCCAGTGAGAACTGGAAAACATTTAAAACTAGGTTATTGGCTTATGGACTGCTACAGTTATGAGAGATCTGAAGTCAGAAGTGGGCATACCATAAGTCTTCTGAAATAAGTACAAAGTATTACCGACACCCCAGATCTCGAAGTAGACAAATTCCCAGCTTACTAGGGTTTTATCCTTAATAATTAATAGTCATTAAAGTAATAAAATATCTTAAATTAGTCAGGCAGCATGTAATAGATTTGTTTATTTTTTTAAACTACAAACATCTCAATCTACAAAAGTATGAGTGTTCTGGTTAGCTGGTTAGTCTTCCTGTGCTGCCAACACCGACATTCATAACACAGCAGAAGATGAAAACATCATACTTTGAAACTAGCAAAGGTACCATACATGTAATGCATTGTGATTTTATGCAACAAATTCTAGTTTGAAAGGTTAAGTAGCACGAACATGATCTCACAGCAATAAATAAGGAATATTCAAGGAAGCCAACATCTGTCAAACAATTTCAAGCCTTTGAAGTGCTAGATTATATTGCTATTTATTTTCTAATCAACTACTATAGCTTGCTCCAAACTTGTGACCTTTTAGAGCACTAGTTGCTTATGAAAAGTATCCATTCATTATTAGCCACATACTGAGGAGCACAAATCTATTTATATCAGCTACCTCCCAATGGACTCTAGTGAGTATCTACTTATCGGGCACAATTTCCCAAACTTTTCCTCTTGAATTGCTCCTGCAGTCAGAACTAAGTTTCAAAACTTTTTTTCTGGGTCTGGTAGACATAGTGCTATGTTTAAAAGCATCAGGTTAGTTTGTGCTCATAATACCCTAAAAACATTAAGCCACATATACAGTCTCATTTTTTATATTTGGAACACCACAAATAGAAATTATAGACCGAATTTTAGGATTTGCTTGGCTATCAGTGATGTCATCCATTCAGCACATTATATAACCACACACTGTAAATTCCAAACGAATGAGCAGGTTGTGATTTTTTTAGAAGAAACTTGAATTTCACACTGTCAGTGATTTAGCATTCTCTGAAGTTCTGCAGACAAAGCAATATGGACCTTCATGAGACTCATCAGTTCAATTTATATATAGTCTGTTGAAAGACTGGCTTGCAAAGAGCATGTTTCAGAAGAGAACAGAAAAACAACTCCATTTCTTCCAAGTGCTAAGGTTCCCACCTACAAAAGATGCTAGAATTAGCACTAACATTTGGTTAAGTGATAGGTAGGAGTCCTAACTTGGTAGCTAGCTAGCTCAGTGTACAGAAAAGTGTATGAAGAGAGGTCAGTGTTGGGCTTGCTATAAGTCAGAAGAGCCCATTCTGAATATCTGCAAAAGCACTGCACTAGTTCTAGCACCTTCAGATTTCACAGTTGCTTCATCAAAAGAATCTCTTGAAAAATCCTCTCAGCACCACTTCAACAAGAGAAATTAGTATCACATTTTACATTGAAACAAACTCTTACACTACCTGGAAGACTATCACAAATTAATTTCAGAATTTCATGCTGACTTAAATATCATTGTAAAGATGCTCACAATCTACAGTCTAATAGCTGCTGATATAGGTAATAACTTTTCTGCCAGCTCTTAGAAGCTACTGAAGAGTGACTGACTCTCTGGTCTCCTTAATGGGCCATTCCTATAGTTAATTGGTGGTCAAAAATGAAATTCAAGTGCAGAAAAATTATTTAAAAAAAAAAATAGATGTATGGTGGAGGTCTTTAGAAAGAAGAGCAGTCAACCTGAAGAGCAACTAATGGCATGCTAACTTTTCCTCATCTATGTCAACTCAAACACAACCAACAGTAGTTAAGCCATTTAACAATTATCCTGATGCCAGTAATTCCTTTTAAAAATGAATTTGACCAGCATTTTCCATTTCAGGGCAGCTCTGCTATCCCTCAAAGCAGTAATATTTCTCTTGTCTATGCTAGGCGTAGTCTGTGGAACCCCCCCTGAATAACTGTGGTATTTTTAGTCACATTGTCTTTATTTATTTGCCACATTTTTTCATTAAATTTTATTAAAAAAAAACACAAGTGTTTTCTTCAATAGAACTTGAATGCAGTCTTATTCTAATACTTTTCAATTATTTTTTTCAAAGCCAGATAATCATCCTTCTGTTTGCTTTGGTTTGTTTTTTTAGACATAAGACAAAGCACAGGGTAAGAAAATTCTTACACTGCTGTTAATTTTAACCACAATATCATACAAGCTGCCATTCAAGTTAATCAAGGAATTCCATTATTATTATCATTAGGTTAAGAGAGTGAAATCATTGGTACTGGTCAAGATATGAGATATAAATAGCTGTGGCATAGCTGAAAGCTGACACAATCCTAAAACATACATGCAAATGTTTGTCTTTTTTCCAATCAGATTACCTAGTTCTCCTAAGTATCCTTAGATATGTACTTTAAACAACTGCAGTCCTATAATGAAATTTAAATTATTAATACACCAGAAAACATTAATTAGTTATTTTACATTAACAATCATAATATTCCATAGGTGGGAGTTATAAGAAATACTTGTCAAGTAGCATTCTGAATTTCCATTTTTGTTCTGAATAACTTTCAATACTTCTTGGTAGTACAGTTATTTTCTAAACTGATAAGGCTAATGAAGTAACAAGATATGGATCTAGAGTAACAGGAAAACATATGTACACCTGGAAAAAGCATCCTCCATGACAACTATCTCTACTTCTTATCTGTGCAGAAGAACTTTTCTTTCACCTTACACAGTGCAATATTTTACCTTAACTTAATGACATACAATTTTAAGAACTGAGTTGTCCAAGGTATTATTGCAGTTAATTACATTAATTATTGAACCAAGAGGCAGAAGAAAGAAATCCACTCTCAAGGCACTTTAGCTCAACAGTATTTGCAAATGGGGAGAGTATTTAATCTGAGTAACAGCTGTATCTGAGTCTTAGTTTTACAAGGGATGCTGCTGCAGTCTGTACTACTATATGAATGCACTAAACTCTCTGAAAGAACTCAATTTGAACATATTACTGAGGTGAACATTACACAGACTGAAACATCACAAAACAGATTAAATTTATCACAACATCAGTGACAGAAGCGGGATTTACTTTTTTCATCGCACACTGTATAGAGAAACACTGCACTCCTCGAGAGGAAGCTACCCTCAATAAACAGAATAGGAACATTAAATTTCAGGTCTGCATTTAATTTTTCCTTTAAAAGCAACTTTCATTCTTGTGCCCATGTCCCTTTCATAGGTAGGATCTTTACAGGAGATAAATCATTTTAGCCATAAGAGTTCAAAGAAAATTTGAACTATAATACTTACTTCCCCAGATTCTATTGGTCAAATTGAAAAAGCCTGAAAATCCTGAGACACCACAAAGCTTTTACTGCTTTTCTGAGTGTCTGGCAAATTAAATGTTTTTGCCAAATATTACCAGTAAATGATTGCCTTTTTCATACTTTGCCATACTCTCATGTGCTTCAAGGAACAGGATATATTTGGGAAAGTCTAGAAAAAGGTCTTCAAATAATTATCAGAGTAGCTCACCTGCTCAAACTAGCCAATCTTGAATCTGAGTTAAAATATCTTAATATGAAAGGTAAAGCAAATAAACATATAAAACAACACTAACAACTCTGATTTGTAGCAAACTTGATTCTTGCTTTTCAGGAACTCTCCACAGGTTTTGCATTATCAATGAAAAACAATAAAGCAACAGTATGGCCCTACCCACAAGAAGGATCTATATTCTACAGACTTGAGGTAAAACAGCTTTCAGTATTATTGATGCAGCCAGACTAGTGCAGTCTATCTCAAATGTGCCTATATAAAATTTCTCATTAACACATTTTATTGGCACAAAACATTACTGTGGCCAGGGACTTATCTCCACTCATGTAATTAGAACACTGAGGTCACAGTTTGTGCAGGCAGTTCTAACTAGTGATTGTGATAATCTGTGTTCAAGATTCCTTTGTACGTGAATTAGCATGGTGAATCAGAACACTGACACAGAAGGCCTTTAGTATCTCCCCTAGTCAAGATGGATCATTGTGGCTCCCCTCCAGCCACACTAATATTCAAGAACATTATTATAAAGCATTTTATAGTAAACTATAGCTGCTATTTTAAAGTTCATCTTGTCACTGAAGGTCATATACAAACAAGCCTCAGCTCAGTTTCTGGATCTTAAAGGTACACATGGAAATGAAGCAATCCCAAAAGCTTTCAATAAAGAATATATGATAGCAATGTGCCCTTCTAATCATGTCTAAATGAAACAATACATACACTTCTCAACACTGAAATACAAGTATTAAGTGCACTAAAATTTGTCTTCATGTTGAAGTGATGACTCGTGAACTCAGCAGCTATTTTGCTATAAGAAACATCACATTAATTGGATATTTTATGCAAGACCAAAATACTTGATAAATTGTTAAGCTAATACAAATCGAGGGAAAACAACATACACAGATAAATATTCAGAAACTTTGTGGGACAGAAGTGTAGCTGTGTAGATCTAAGAGGGGGCACAATCACAACATCTTTTGAGACACCTATTTACTTTGTCTTGATATTTGTTTTCTATTGGCTGTACAGAATTTTTACGCGATAAATGTGCTTAAGTAAGCAGCCTCATGTTGTACAACCAGTATTTATGGTTTACAACATTTCCTCAAAATGTTTTAATCTTAATGTCTTAAACACAAAGGCAGCATTTCCAGGGAGAATATCACTGTGCTGGGGAAATGAGTACCTGCTGGCTGAGCAGAATGCGGTACTTTCCTGCTGTTCTCAGAAGCACAGCTTTAGCATAACAACAGTTCCAAGAATTAAAGCAAATGCATGCCAGGTTTCATAGCAGGTAGCTACTGACACAGCAACAACTTCAGTTCTCTACTCCTGATCCTGAAGTCATCATCCAAATCGGAAAATCTGAGCCTTTGTGTGCGATCACTTGAATGCATGAGAGAATTCATACCAAGTTAGCCTGAATAACATAAAAGGATAGCACTTCTCAGAAGGTATTTCACAGTTTCCACTTTCATGCATATGACCTTTGATTTCTCTTTACTTATTAGATACTACAACACTCTGCATTAAACCAGAGAAGTTAGATTTCAGACACAAAATTAGTAGATCAGCACAATCATTTTACTATCCACCAGGTTCATCCCAGGTTTCCTGCAGTGATGAGAGTTTTATGTTCGCTTCTTAGTCTTAGCTGTTTTCCTACAGTGCACAATCTGAAAAAGTACAACACTAAATTTACTGTCTGTCTTGAAACTGATCTGAAAATAATGTACTGCAACTGCCTACCTGCTCTGCTGCAACCAAATGTATTTAATATACTTGCTAAAAGAATTTGAGATCAGTTCACTAAGTACAAGTTTTGCATTATAGCAGAAACATTAATAGCATACTGTATTCCACTTATACTTTTGATTAAGGACATCTCTGATGCACTGGTAAGAACTGAACTGTTGTTATCCCATCAAAAGTCTATTAAGGTAAGCAAGACAGCAGTCCCTGCCTGACAAAAAAAAATAAGCAGCTAAATGTGTTGACAGTAAAAACAATTCATTATTTCCAGTTAGAGGCAATCAACCAAGCAAGCCCAGCTCATCAAAAATAAAGCTGATGTCCTATGTTTGATCTAGAAAAGAAAATAAACAAACAAGACCTACTGAACACCCAGGAAGCACTTTGAGTTTTCCAATACATGAATACTGCTGTTCTGTTATTTAGTGCCAAAGTATTTTGGCACAACTGCTTTGAGATGCGGGGCATGGGGTGGGGAATAAGAAATGCCTTAGTCTTTAAAGAGTAAGATAGTTTAATTAAACTGATAATTTAAAAATGTAAAAATGGAACTTACTCCATCTGCTGGAAAATGTTTGTGATCTACAGGTGGTTTTCTTAGTTGCCAGAGCAAGCATACATTCTGCAGAATTAAGGATATGTAAGGCTGTCTTTAATATTCCATAGCAGTTCTACTTGGAGTTCCTCTTTCTGTAGCTAGTTAATACTCTAAGTAGTAAAAATCATTCCTGAGATGCTAATGTTATTTGCACTTCCTTTTATGAGACAGAAAACTAAAGATAGAGCCCTTCAATTAATGAAGTATTTTTCAAGATTAACTATAGATCAGGTTCCATGAAAGTGACAGAAACCTATTCTCTCTGCTTTCTATTAGGCATAAAAAAAGACCAAACAATACTATTAGTTGGAATTCTAAATTTTCTGTACCACAAATTTAAGCTTAAAAGCTTCCTGAAGTTTTCCTGCACAGAATTTACACAAGTATGGTAAAAATCTTTTAAAAATATATTGAAGTTCCTTGTATAGTAAATCAGATGAGGAAAAAAGCTGTAAGAGGTCATCCAGTGTTGAAGCACTGCTTTTACCATGCTTATCCTCAATAATTTTGAACCTGAAGTGCTAGAAAATTAAAGGCTTGTACTTAAAATATATTGCAGAAAGCTTACAATTCAAACAAGTATTTTGCCCTTCACAGTTTTTTAGAAGATGCATTAGCTAATTTCACATGAAATAGTATGATATTTCAAGACACAACATAATCAGTATAATCCCATACCACTTCCTTGCTAAGGAGGAAGGCATTCCTGGTAGTTAAGAATGAAAAAAAAGATTTGTGCTATATGTTCAGAGATCAGCTTCTTACTCAGCCTTTCCTGGAATCATCAAATGGATCAGTAATAAGTTGCTCCAGAGTTGTGATAATGCACAGCACAAATCAGACACAGCTGTACCAGAAATCGATCTCTGTATGTCATATGGGAAGACAAGTGAAGTTGCAGTGACCAAGTTTTAGGTTTAAATGAAGGAAAAGATGTTCAGTGTATTTGAGTAGCCACAATTACAGTCATCTTTCAGTTTAGTAAATACACAGTGCAATCACAGAGGACAAGTATTTTCTTAGTAGAATTGTTTTTCAGTGCAGATATATAACTCCAGATCACAGTTAAACAATTCATAATGTCTTGTTACTCCTTTAACTCAAAAATTAAGAGTGCAATACTTTAAGAGCTGACACTCTTCCTGCAAGTATTTTTTCCTTTATCTGCATATGGTACCCCAAAAGTTACTGAAAGTTGGTAAAACACCAGTTACTACTTCCCAGGAGCTGTCATTAGGTCCTCATGGGAAGGGAGTATGGTAATAAAGTGCACAGAGCATCTTTTCCATTTATCCCCCCCTTCCTGGACTGTCATGACAGTGGTAAGCTCAGTCTGCCAAGATTTGACCTGACTATTTTGACTCAATTTAGGAAAGGAAAAATGCCTAATTGTAGAATGTAGGAACTCTTTCCAAAGGGAGCTTGAACTGTTTCTTCTCACTATGTTGAGACTTTACAAAACTTTAGAATATAACTGAAGGGCAGAAGCTTTTTAATTTAGTTTTGTTATAACTTCATAGTTTTTATTTTTCCTTAACTTTTTAACCTCATAGATCCTAAAAAATACTTGAAGTTTCAGAACTGAGTGTCCTAAATTTCACACAACTTATAAGATATGTAAGGCCAGATAATGTGCCCTACCTGGATCAGAAGTACAGGCTCCTCAGGAAGTATATGCACTTTTTGCTACTACTAATTGCCACTGGCCCTTAGGACAGAAAATTCACTATGTATGGTAAACCAGCAGATACTTATTATGTATTCTTCTCAAGTTTCAAGCTGTGGAAAAGAGCTCTAAGCACACTGACATAGTCTGAACCTAAGTTAATCACATTCATTTAAAATACATTTTGCGTGCTTTGGCTAGTGGTAATTACACTGATACTCTAAGACATTCTTCAGATTGTAATATGTCTGTCATTTCTTAAAAGCACAACTTTGGATTCAATACCAGTTTGTGACAAATGCTATATTGAACTGACACCAGATAACCAGATGATTTCACTCAACAATCTAATATAAAATCACCAAAACCTGGTTCGTATGGTAAGTGCACAGCAGGGTAACAGTCCGTCTGGAAACAGGTATTCTCTAAGAAAACTCAAGCAGAAATAGCACAACATCACTCTTAATTTCATCTGTGCATCAGAGGAAATCCTATGGATCAGCTTAAGACCAAATAGATCTGGCATCTAGTTTCAATTCTCTATAGACATACAGAAGCCTTTGAGATTCTATAATTCTTAATAATTCTATCCAGTACCTTGAGCTATCCAGTACCCTCTAAATAACAATAAAATAAGAATTAAAAAACAACTAAATAATAAAAATACCCCAAAACTCACACAACAGTAAAAAAGAACAAAAAAGTATGACTTTGGAACTAGTTACACAGTCAACGCTTCTAGCTGTAGTGCTCAAAATTCAGATTAATAACATAACTGCAATTTTTAGTCTTTTGTATTTTCTATGTATAAACTGAGGTTTCATCTTGAATATAGATGCTTAAAATGCTAAAAAACAAACAACAACAACAAAAACACAAAAAAACAACTTGGGAAAAAGACCAAAACTGTAGAATGTAAAATTCGTCTTTTTATTTTTGTCCAGGTTGCACTCACAGCTAGAGTTTCAGAGCATGCTAAATAAAAAATGCCCGTTTTGAGCTTTGAAATGGTGATGCATGCACTTGATCATTCCTAAAGAAAGCTAATGTGAAACATGCACAATTATGATTAGTGCACTTACACACAATTGAACATTTCCACCTGCCTCTGCTCGGTACATGGAACATTTACAAGCTGTTCCAGTGTTCAGCTGCTCAATCTTACAGAGTTTACTGAGCTTAAAGTGATGACTGTTATTATGAACTACATATTTTGTTCAAAGAGCTGACAGTTTTCAGGTTTCGTGATCGAAGGCACTGTTACCCATAAAGGTTTACTAATTATTGTAAACAATTTTTATTCAGAACTTGGATTGCTGTAAATATTGAGGATGCATTTTCAGAAAAAAATATTACTACAGAAGCTTCAGGGATTTTGAGTTCATAACTAATTATGTCCCTCCCCATTTCATGCATAGAAATTTATCTCTTAATTGCTGCAGACACCTCAGAATCCACACAAGAGCAGTAGGCAGGAGGTACTGCTTGTGTGTAGGCAGCAACACTTCATCTTCTGGAAACTGAGAAAAGATTATCCCTTTAAGCACAACTTGGGAGAAAGTTTGCATAATTACACAGTGGCAAGAATGGGAAACCCAGACTTAGAAAATATGTGGGAAGTCAAGTTCCTAAGAGCTCAACTTTAGTGGAGAAGGAACTTAACTGGGTAAAGACAAGCTGTAATCAATAGACAAAAATAATTAGTACTTTTTGTAAAACTCTAGACTGGACCCATCATTAAGCATTACAGTTCCAGAGTCCCATTTACACAAGTGTGTCACAAGGAGGTGAGTACCAGCACTTTCTAAGCTGAAAATCCATAGAAGCCTCTGATTTTATGAATGACAGCGTACATGCTGGTTACAACTTACTCTAAGTACATGGTGACAGAGAAATACTGGTTAGGGACCTATTAACATGATACATCAAATAGCTTTTCAAAAAAGCTTGGCATTGTCAGAAAATAGATTGTGGCATGTAAATAAATTACATGATTGCCTATAGAAACTGATTAGAGGCAACACAACAAGATTGTCTGAAATTTGTATGTAACAAAAAAGATGAAAAAAGTAAGATAACATGATATTTAAAAAAAAAAAAAAAAGTAGAAAACTGTATTTGTTTAATTCTATTTCCTTTACAAGAACATTTACTATTGAATATTACCTCCAATAATGCCACAGCTTATTGAGCTGGAAAAAATTATCCTGGAGAATGCTTTCTTATTAAAAATATGCTGCAACCACAAAGGTTTTGGGGATTGCTTTGATATTTATGTTGCAGATCTCCAGCAGAATATGAATGTCAGTGCAGATGGTTTCCTGCACTGCTTAAGGGTACTTCAGGTAGAAAGATTTTCTGGTTACAAAATTTAAAGCTATTATTCCTGATGTTTTAATAATGTTTCTTTCTTTCTTTCTTTTTTTTTTTTTTTTGTTTGTTTTGTTTTGTTTTTTTGTTTTTGTTTTCCTCAGAAGAAAAACATTCAGTAACTGGAAGGTCACAGGCTGTATTTGTGTCACACATTACTTTATAAATCAACCCCAAATCACAGTACTGTAGCATCTGCTTTATTCCCACATCAACCACACTCATTTTATTCAGATTTCTAGCACAGATAGGGTTTTGAGCACAACTGACTACATGACTAGTCTCTAATTTGAAGCTCATCAGATAGGGTAGATTTACATTCCTTAGATTCAGTATATTCTTTTCATTAGTTTTTCTCCTCCTTTTTCCAGAAGATCCTTGCATTCCACGATTACATTACAACCCTTATGACCCTTAATGCAGCAGTGAAAGAACAAGAAATCAATAAAAATCTCTTTAGAAGGAATTTCTACAGGTCTTCAGCTAAGGGCAGGGGAATTTTCAAGTTGTTGATGAGGAAGATGCATATGGAATACTGACATGCTGCAGAATACCAGTATTATTTCTTCTTCAAAACAAGTTTGTAGGCAGGACTACATTTAAGATGCCTTAGAACAAAAATCTGTACCTATGAATCACATATCAAAACTCAGGTTTCTTGCTGATTTAGACGGACAGTGGGAAAAATCTATGATCATCTAGAACAGTCAGGAAATTTGTAAATTAAGGAGCCATACAGAGTAAAAGTTGAACCAGAAGACTGATGTGGATAAAAGCAAAGCTGCCATTCTTCCACATGGAAATCCTTCCCCATCGCAATTTTATTTTATTATTTTATTTTATTTTATTTTATTTTTTTTATTTTTTTTTTAATTTTTATTAGCATTAGTGCTTTTCTTTTTTTCCTAGTTTGTTAGATTAGTTCTTCCTTCTCAAGATTCCAAAGAGCTCTTCATAAAAGTCCCTAGGTTAACAGTCCTAAAGTGAAGTAACTGCTTTCTCAACATATTTTTGTTTAGGAGTTACTTTCATTATCCAAATCACTGCCTTTAAGTGAGCAGAATTGCCTTTTTCATTCACTAAGAAAAACAACTCTTCAAGTATACTGAAAATAAAAATCAGTTACCATATGCTTCACAGCAGGCTATCTGCTCAGAACAAAAATCCAACCAATTAGTAATGGTAGTCATAGGAGACATCTATGCCCTTCAGCACAAGCTTCTCTTTAAAAGGCCTATTCCTACTACCCACACTGATAGCTGTGATCCACCCTATAATAAAGCATGCATTTGCGATTCAGCCATCTTGCTTTAATGGAAATGCTTCTTTAACCTGTGTGTAAAAAGAGATTCCGTACAAATTTGAAGGAAGAAAACAGTAATGCAACATACAGGGCTGTTGCATCAACATATTCAAGAACATATTTGACTCACTGATCAAAAATAGCTCCAAGGTTCAGCACCCCTAAATAAGAATTTAACTGAAGATGCAAACCGCTATTTCAATTGTATACTTCATATTACTAGTTCCATACTTGATTACAATTCTGCAGTAACAGAACTACAAAACTTATTACTGTCAAAAGATTTCTAACTGAAAATGCAAGGTCTCAATAAAGCAAATAAAAATATTCTATTATAGATAAAAAGCATTTTAACCGTAAGTTCTACAAGCTCTTTTGCTTTCCAAAGCAAGTGATTTAGTTGGGCAACTTATACAATTGCTTACGCCTTGACACATAATGGCCACTGGGAAAAGAAAGATACAAATAAATAAATCTGCCGTAACAACTGTTACATTGTAGACTACCAGCTGTGAATTCTGAATAGTTAGGGAGCAGTTGTTCAGTATGAAATCCTTTTCACTTATTTTATTTTATAGTATAAATATATTGTTATTTTATAGTATGTATCCATAAGATAACACAGACAGTAACACCTTCTATTCTAACAGACTTTGTTTCACACAAAACCATCAAGCCATTATAATCAACCCCTTGTACAAGACAGGTAAACAAAAAAAATATGTGTTTTTTTTTTCCTCAGAAAGCAACAAAGATTTCATTTCAGACACATCCTGCAGTACTGAAATTAGCCTCATTTTAATATGTAATCAAAACTACAGTAGAAACTCAGAATCTGATCATTTTGAAAGAAGTAAATGGACTTAGAGTAAGAAATTGACATGATTATCAAAATGGAACTAAGTCTTGGAAAACTGTTAAAAAGAGATAACAGCTATTACAGGTCAGTTTTTCTAATTCCCCACAGAATTAAGAACAGTGATTTTCCCTTTACAAATACTACAGTTACATGTGTTATGCCCAGAAACTCTTTACACTGTTAAATAATCTCTCACTTCCAAAGAACACCTCAAAGCACTTGGGGCTAAAACACAAGAACAGCTACAGTGTAATGTTCAGGATACTTTCCATTTAAAAGCAGAGTAAACTTTCCCCAGCAGATCCTTATGCCTCTTGAACTGATTCACCCAACAAACAGGTTCTATCGTTGTGAAAGCCAAACTCAGCAGCATGCCTGTGTAGTACTGTACTGAACTGATAGCATTTCCTGGTGTGTCACATTTCTCAGGTAATACTCATTTTCTGATAATTTTCTGATAACATTTCCTGTAGAGTAAATAGTCTCTCTGTCCATGAAAAATGTATCGCTACACAAGCGTAAGAGTACTTGTTTTGTATTTACTGTAATGCTAAAGGCAACATGATTTGCACAGAGGAGCAACTACCAATTATTCAAAAACAATCCAACTCAGCATTAAGTTTTTCAGCATTTTCAGAACAAGAAGTAACACATAAGGCACACAATTCACAGGAATGCAAATATCAGTCAGTACATGCAGTGTCATGACAAGATTTCCTCAATTATCTGTTTATAAGCAAGTCATATGAAACTAGATTCACTGGAAGATTTCTAAGACAATTTTTTTTCTTACTCAAAAAAGAAAGCGTGTAAGTATTTGATGGTAATAGCTTGTTTTAGAGAAACCTGCCAAATCAGAATAGAGTGTCTGTAGAAATCTGTTCAGTTTCCGCTAGGACAGAAAAATCTTTTCAAAAGAGGCAGGCAACACAGAAGGAAGGACTGACTTATCTCCTTATACACTCTCTGTGGCTGAAGAGGCTACAGATGAGATAGCAAAAAAATCTATTAAGGTTTCTTTACAAAGGTCACATGAAAAATACAACAGAGAAATCTTCCAGACAAGATTAAAATGAGGTCAAAGACTTGCAAACAATAGATACACTCACCATTTTATAAAATAGAGTCAAGCAATAAGCCTATCCAAGGTCACAGAAAACAGATAGAAAAGACAGAACAGACTAATTAAAGCAGTAAAACTAACAGAGAACATCATGATGCTGGTAAATATGAATCTTCAAAGAAAAGTTATCTGTTTGGAGCTATTTATTAACTAGCTATCCCTGAAACAGTGTAGTACTTACATCTTCTTACATTTATTAGTGTACCCCAGTTTACTTTGTGCCACACGTTTGTTGAAAAATTACACAAAAAAGAGCTTTTTCCTCACTTCCATAATGTTACCATGTTAGTGTTTTACATTTACGTCTCTCTCTCTTCTTTCGTCTCCTGGGACTTGTCCACTCCAAGAAAAAAAAGGGGTGGGGGCAAATTCTGACAAAATAGGTAACACACTGAGTAGTGGAACAGCCTTCCAACTCAGCTGTCCAGCAGACAATGACAAGCTGCCCAAATTTCACTAGGGATCTACCTTAATACTGAAATCACCAAATGATGAAAATGAACTGAGAGAGAAAAAGGTCCTACAGTTGGCTACCATAGTCTCTGGTTTTCACAAATTTTGCTGTTTTCATTGTCATCTGTAGTAGTCGCCACCATAACTGCTTTTACTATACCAGGCAAAACACAGTCCTGATATAGAATTAAGTTATAAATGACTTTATAAGTTACTCTGTCCTTAATAGATGTGTTCTCTAACTGTTGTACATGAAAGTTCACCTTTATTTCGAAGTACCACTTCTGGAGAGAGCACCCAAGGGAAAATAGCTTTCATGACACCATTGATCCCAGTTTCTTTTAAAACACATCCTTAATTAGTGTTGTAGAATTCTTCATTTGATTTTTGCTGTATTCATGTTTTTATGCACGCTATTAAGAAGACATACATACCCCTGAAGTAAGAAGGAGAAGTAACAAGTATTTGTGCACAGATATTAGACACTTAAAGAAAAAAATAAAGGGTGATTAATGCATACTGCACTTTGATTTATATTTAGAGCAGCTCTTAAGAAAACAAGCAGTTCTGAAAAGCAGATCTAACATGTCATCAAGCTTTCTTCCCTACTCCCTCTGATGTTGAAATTCTGTAATGATTTACAGCATTCTAACATATCAACATACACTGCTCCTTCATGTTCTGGAGCATACTCAACTTGTAGATTGCGCTTCCCTTTGGGCACTGACATTGGCATAACATTTCACTGTGGGAGGAATTGAGGTGTAGTGTACCTTGACACAGGGCTTTGGCAATGTGCTCCACTCAGTACAGTGATGTTATTCAGAAGCTGGTGAACACATGGGTGCTGCAACGTGTGACTGATTATTATTGCTGGAACTAAGTTAAGAAAAAAGGTACAGAACATCCATACCAGGTGCACTTCTGGCACGTGACCCATACCAATAAATCTCATGGTAAATACAGATTTCCTGCAATAATATTCTAGTCCCAGCCTTTCCTAACATAAGCACCATTATTGCTAGACTAAAAATCCTGATTAGCCACATATGTACAGTGAGAACACGATGCATTGCTCCTTAATGTTTCTCTAAATGTACTTTTGAAGATGCCACTCTTCCAAAGGATTTTGACTCACTGCAACTGAAAGAAAATTATCATATGTAAATACAGATATCTGATTAATACAACAGACTCATATAAGCACAGTATAGCTACCTCTGATTTTATGTACGTGCAGTTTCTTATTTGTTTAAAACAACTTCAGTGAATTCGCACAAGCATACTGTGAAAGTGAAATATCGTTTATACTGACTTCTGCAACACAAAATGGATCACTTGCTAAAGTATTTGTAACTTATTCACGTTCCATACTAATAGACAGTATTAGTCAGCTACAACTACTTACAAGTCAGCAAGTAAGACCCCCAATTTTTTCTTACCTTAAATAAGAGGAAATTAGTTGTTTTGAACTTGATATACATCAGATTCTAAGGACAACATCCAAATAACTGAATATGAATATCTCCATATTACTCCGTTCACATATTCACCTATCTCCTGGAGATGCTCGTATTTAGGAAAGAGATACATGATATATCTATTCCTTGATACACATCTGAGCCATCACATTGAAACAACTTGAGCCTTCACATTAAACCAACTTGAGGTCTGAAACGCCTCTGGAAGAGGTGAGCATACCTACCACCTTCAACAGTTTCCTCATGTTCTTTTCAATTCTGCCGTGTGAGTAGTCATTTTTAAGTTTGTATTCAATATCACATATCAGCTGACAGATCAGAGCAAATATCAGTTACAATTTAGGAAAAAGATCAAGTATTTTTACAATATCAGAGATTTTTCAGAAAGAAAAGTTGCTATTTCTTTAACTCTGTCAAAGATTGATAGAGACACTAATTTGTTCCTATAACTGCACGGAGAGACAGCATCTGCAAAGGTTACTATGAAACCAAATCCAGAATCTGGGGCTTCTAGTAGGCAATTCTTTGCATGAAATACATGTTAGCACATCGTCCAGCTGAAACAAACCTTCAAATCCTTCTTGCTATTCAATCAGATCTCCATCTCATTTGGATTCTTGACACCAGATTTAGAATGTCAGATTATATACACCATTTTTAAAAAAGCAGAGTGTTTTTGTGTTAGTAATATGATAATAAAAAGAAAGTAATATTCAAATGACCGTTTCTGCAGAGCTTCCAATTTCATTTGATCATGAAGTGGAATATAGAACTTCAGACTCATCAGTCTGGATGCTTATAATGAGTACTGAAGTTATTGCATATAACTATCCCTGCTGCCGTGGAATCATAAAGTGGATTGGGTTGAAAGGCACCATAAAATTGTCCAGTTCCAACCCCCTACCATGGACAAGGTGGCAACTTCAGCACACTAGGATTAGACTCTAGATACTTATACATCATTATAAACTACAGATCTACTACATACCAGATCTTACATTGTAACTTGAAGTCTGAAAAGCAGATGTTTCCATGGACTAAAAGTGACTTGTTTATCCAGCCCCATGAACAGAGTAGAAGTTAGGTTAACTGTTTGATTTAGCTACATGCATGAATGAGCATTTAATAAGACTTACACGTAACTGATACACTCTTCCTATCAAACTCTCTTCACAAAGACTGCACTTAAAGTTATATTACTGCTATATAACTTTTCAGCTATGGGACATTTTTCAGATATATCCTGTGGGCTCCAATAACAACTTTATAATCACAAGTAGAATCAGAGTATAATCAGAATCCAGTATCCTTAAAGATCCCTTTCAGAATACCTATTCTGAACAATTACTTTTCAACTTTTATTTTGTTTCCTTTGTGAAAGAATATATTTCCCAAGAGGAAGGTAAAAATGCAGAGCATAGTCAGTATGTTAAAGTTAAATCTTAGAAATATCTGACATGTGCTGTTTCCCTGCTCCAGTTTCAAGGTTGACTTCCACTAATGTCTGCATGACCACTCAGGGTTATGCACCTGCTTGGATGCCAGCTCTACTGAATCAGAATGTGGTCTTACCTGTGTTCTACCAAAGCCATGTCAGAATGCAGATGCCTTCTTGGCCTCATTCTAGAGAACGCTGTTGCAAATGAAAAAATTACTTTCAAGTTAAGTAAATTTAGGTGACCCATCCTCCCCCTTTTGCAGAGGATGTTTAATACCTTATGCTCATTATCTACAGTGGTATATAATATTTATTAAAAAAAAAACAAAACTGAAACAGTGGTTCATGCAAACAAAAAATAATTTAACACAAAAACAAAAACCATTTCATATAGCATTTAATTTCATGTTCTATCAGTTACTCCAGCATTACAAATTAGATAAGCTGAATATTTCAATTTAATATGTCTATTCTCTCTTTAGTGAGTGTCAGATAAAAGACGAATTTTTCTGCTGCCTTTTTCACCTCCAGCATTGGAGGAATCCAGGAATTATCCCATCCCACGCATAGTTTCCCCCTTGACAAGCTGACATATCAAATAGCTAACTGATGTAACTAAATTGTAGCAGTTTTAGTTTGTCACCCAGGCAAAAGCTAAGCACTTATTTGAAATGAACTCAGACACTCAGCATGGTTAAGGGATAGTCTCATTTTCTACAGCTTTCAGTAGCACTCAGACCAACTGGTGGTGAGAGATTCTGTGACAGACAGGAACTGAAATGACTGTACACTGAATTTTTGATCAAAATTTCAGTTGTTCTACCTATCTAGAAAAATAATAACAATAGTTCCATTACTGTGAGTGATTCCTTTTCACTATTAAGATAATTTCATGGCCTGTCTTAAGAATGAGGAAATAAAAAGTCCGTGCTGAAAACAAATGTACCCAGAAACAACCCAGAGGAAAATAAACTAGTTCTCAGGGGTCACTCATTCAGGGTCAGGATGCAGCAGAACTGTGTGAAGAAAGCAAATTCATCTAGCAACAGCATAACATAAATGCTTTTGAACTACTTCTCATCCTGGGTTAGCTTTTATGAAGCTAGGTCAGTTCTCTGAATATACCCAAATGCTAATATACAAGGCTAGAAGACACTTATTGCTGTCAGTCTCAAAAGTGCGTGTTTTCAGTCATCTCAATTCAATAAATCTTTATTCATGTTTTTATGCCTTCTGAGTAAATCACTACATTTCATATAAAAGTTTCTCTCAGTCCATCCCTTTTCACAAAATATGAATAGACCAGACTAAAACTCTGAAAGCAAGCCAGTTCCCACAATTTCTGATGTTGTCTCAGGTCTTTTCAGGGGAAAAGGTTTAATAGAGACAAGAGAATATCAGTTTACTTCAGCACACAGCATCTTCTGTCCTGGAATTTGTATTCACTAGTAATACACCTTTGCAACATTACATAGCTACTTAAGGTAATCTGAATCCAACAATTCACAACCCACTGAAAAAAGCAAATTCAGATTTTTTGTCTGTTTTTAGCTGAAAACTGAACTAAAGAGAGTTCTTTAAAACACTGATTGCTACAATCTGATATGGACATATTAACAAACATTGTGACACTTAAGTTTCATCTTTTTCTGTATATCTACATTTGTGGTCATAAACCTTGTTCAGTCCTAGACACGCTGGTAGCATGCAGCAAAGATACTTGTTTTGTATTGAAACCATTTCTATCAGACCTTCACAAAAGGGTTGTTTGTTTTTTTTTCCCCTAGCCTCATGACTATAACTTGCAATGACTGGTCAAGATACCCAACCTTTATCTTATAAATGGTACTAGTAGTACCAGATGATGGCTCAATGCGTTGTTTAATTTTAGACCTACTACCAAGGCTCCAAATCTCCCTTATGGACTGGAAGGCAGACTGAGTACTGAGTACTGAGTGCAATGGCATTATAGCAAGTTTGAGAGTATTCAGTTTTAAGTAACAAAGCTCTTTGTATTTTTAAGTCCAAAATTCTGTTGCCTAGGTAGAAATGAGCTCTAAATTCTTTTACAGCAATCCAATCAAATCTGTCACCTCACCTGATTTTACAGGATTGTAGAACAAACAGTTTAGAGTGGTTGATTAACATCCAATTCTTTACAAAATAAATAAATACATAAAAGGATTTCACACTCATGCACCTGTTCATGGTTATCTATATTTTATTTTATTATTTTTTATTTTATTATATATTTTATTCTAGAAAAAAGTTTGCATAAAGTTCAGGTGTAAAAATCAGTGCACACATACATAGCATATCGTGTTGCCTATATATTCTGGTTTAGCTTCTTGGCCAAATTCATCACTTAATACTTGGAACTACATAAAATGTTCATGTACATGAATAATGTAAATCCATATGTGGTTGAATGCACTGAATCATTTTGATGTTGGCATATCTAACAACATGGCTGAAGAGACAGGACATTAGTACTTCATTTGTCTGCCTACACTTCACAGCGACTGGCAAAAGGCCCTTGTCAGAGTAGGATTTGTATATTTTTGCAGGCAGCATAAAGAAAAATACCTTCTTGAGAAACACAGAATAAACAAGCAGTCATTAGTTAGATGTCTGGATAATAAGAAGATGCAGTAAAGCATTTACTATTAATTTTATAAGATGTGGTTATATTCACAGACAGCAAAGAGCAAATGAATTACAGAATGTACTGTAATTACATGGTATGGATTCAGTCTATTTTAGCTTTTCTCAGCAGTGCTACAAAGATTGTGACTATCTGTAAAATACTCATTACAGTTATTTCAGGAGTCTGAGCTAACGAAGTAGGATAACTCAGGCAATAACTCATTTCAATGGAGATTGCTTAGAATTTTTTGCTGCAGCAAACTGAGGTGCATTTTGAACTAATCCCACATTTTCCTTGCACATCACACTACTTTCTCAGTCCAGCCCTTGATATCTAGTATGAGCTGAACCTTTTCTTTTTCACCGAGTTACTGTAACACATCATATCTGTACATTTTAATTTTTCCCTATGTCATTTATGTCTCAAGACAAACTCACCAATTTTCACATGGGAAACCTGAAAGAACTGCTGAACGATTCACCAAGAACACCATCATTCACTACTTGTCCCGAATATACTTTTACCTTGACAGTGCAACTGAGAAAAATTGATCCAACAACTGAGAAATATTTCAAGAATCCCTAGACACAGATCATTTTCTGAACAACACTGCAACCTTCCTCGTAATTTTAACTCCAGTAGGACAGCACTCACATGGACTGCTAGAGCCCATTTGTTCTTCTACATTCTAGACTCATAAACATAAGTCTGCATGACACACCCATTTTCCTGTGTATGGGTAGTGATACTAATACTTACTAATACAGTATTCCTACAGTTATTCTATAATCCATTATTGAGCATTATATCTAAGTACCTTGATATCTAAGTGCCTTTTTGAGTTTCACCACTGTGGGACTGTTACCACCAAATGCAAACAGGAATTTATGAAGAGACTCTCTGAAGCACTAGAATTCAAGGTCTAGATAAAAATTAATCACTCACTTTTGCAAACTATTTAGTATGTTTCCAATTTTCTGGCAAGGGCTACAAACCTCTGCTTCCCCATGTCTGCCACCATGAAACACAGGGCCTAGTTTTTAAACTAACATAGCACAACATTACATTCATACAGAAATGCAGCTTTGCACAGTATGTCATAACATTTGGAATTGAAAGTAGTTATTTTTACAGAAAATGAACTCAATATCCAAATATTTTTACATGAAATTTGTATAAAACCACATTCTGTTTTTAAGTCTAATAATAAGCACATTAAAATTAAAGTAATCACATAAAAATTTGGCTTCATCTTAACTGAGCTCATGTGTTTACATTATAGACTTGAGAGACATTTATAATATTAATTGATCCTTCAGTGCTCCATCTACAGATTAATTCTCCCTTCCTGACATCAACCTTCCTACAGTTTCACCCAAATAGTAAAAAGATAGTTTATGGAAAACGTATTGTTCAAATCAAGGCATTTAACAGAATTATTGTATTCTGGTTATATATATATATATATATATATATAGCTGGTTACTCAAACATCTAAAAGCTAGTAAATATGAAGAGCTATAAAGTAGCTATTTTACACTTTAGCTTATTTTAAAACACCTTCTAGTAGTGTTTTCCCTAAAGTTTAGCTATCATAAGTCAACAACTGAGATCTTCAGCAAAGTATGTATTTTTGTCTATGCAAAGACTTGTCAATGTCTTTTCAGCTACTTTTATAAGCTTATTAATTTTAAGTTACATTACAAACTGACTCTATTGAACAACTCAAAAGGACAAACACCACGACTGGGAATTTAAATAAGTTTAAAATACAAGTCCAGGTATTGATTTGAGCATATATAATATTGGTATTATTTACCAGCTTGGTGATGGAATCAAAAATCCCAAATCAGTATTACTTTCAATGTGTGGAGCTGAATGACCACTGAAGAATCATCTGATTTCTCAAGGTTGAAAATTTGCACCAAAAACTACAGTACTCCAAGTCAATCACTTCTTCTATATGCAGATTTAATCATACCATGTAAGTGAACACTGGAAACACATTACAGCTTAACTCATATTTCTGCGGAAGCTGGATGAGTAAGATCTAGTACCTCAATGCAGAATTTTCATGCCCATCCTCCAGGGATTAAGCTTCAGTAATGAAGCCAAGGAACTCATCCAAGGAATTTATAATCCTATGAAGCACAAAAGACTTTCAAAAAACACGAGTGTGTTGAGATGGATGCTGCACAAAAGTGGCCAACTGTTAGAAGAGTTGCAGCTTATGCATAGAAAAGGATGAATTTTTCCCATTTAGTAACAGAAGTAAAATGTCATCCATCTTTTAATAGAAGGAGAAAGTTGATTTATCCACCACTGAACTGAATAGAGGTGCCTCAGTATAAAGAATTTCTGCAGCAGATTTTTTTGTATCATGTATTCATTATCAACATATATATAACACCATAATAAGAATACCATGGCACTATATTTAAAGGAAGCAGAATTTCAAAATCTAGAGAGGCATAAAGCTTTGCTATGCCAGACGTCTAAAGAAAACCCAACACAGTAAAATTTAGATCTGATCAGCTGCTTCTATCTATGTGCGAAACTAGCATTTCTGCAGACAGCTAGTTTACAGGGCTAGTTACCTTGCAGCATCTGTCATGGGAAATGACTGAAAGCTAAACATATTAAGCTGTTCTAACAAAGAAATTCTTGAGAATCACTGAACAGGAACAGAAGTAAAAATACGTTTTGCTGTTTTCTTTACAGGCCCAGAATCAAGCACCTGAAGCAATAAAGCCAAGAAAGATAGTTTAGTAAAAAGTAAGAAGAAAAAATTGTCTGATAAAAAAGCTGCATTCTCACTCTGATGAACAAGTTTAAAAAATTTTGGTCATGACTATCAGGAAAGTAATCTGTGAGAACTCCAGCCATACGGGAACAGTCCTTGAATTGAAGAGGGTGGAACTGGAAACATACATTCCTAAAAAGCCTATGACACTATCACCAGATGTATGGCATGTCTTTCACTAGCAAGGAGAAAGATCTGTCAAATTCCTGGCCTAAGCTCATTTACAGTCCATAGATCTTCCGAACTTTCCTGGAAGTGAACGAAAGAATTCAATATGCTAATACCTGCTTGTATATTGTAACCCTTAACAAGAATTCTAAGACAATCTTTGTGCCCATATTCAACCCTTCTATGCATATTCAAAGCAGTCAGTTTGCACAGAACTTTAAACTACGTAGCTACAATACACTGTAGGACAACATGCCGCAGCCCAGCTGTTAGTCATCAGTTGTTCCTTCACTCTGCTTAAATACACTTACGAAGATCAGCAATAAGATACACCATTTAGTATCAGCAACAGTTTCTTATATAAAATATAACTAAGAAGAAGCGTCACATCTCAGTAATAAATGAAGTCAGGATCTAGGAAAAACAGGAATGAGAGAATCCTGTGATTAACCAGATCTTCCAGATTTAAGTGTCTCAAGAGATGAGATAGTAAATGGTGAGGAGTTAACAGTTCCTTTAATTTAGCCCTTCAAAAACCTGTATTTTGCACAACATAAATATTTCTTAGAAACATGTTGTCTAACCCAGCCCAGCAATACTATGACAGTCTTTGCATCTCTTCTGTTTTGAGTGAAGCATTCAAATATAATAAAAATAAATAAATCTTGAAAATTAAAATAGTCCAGCACATCAGTGCTGTAGTAGGCCTGTCAGATACTGACAAGATAATAAAGCAGCCTGTTCTTATCTCCATCAGTGCTGCCCCTTCCTATCTAATCTGCGTGGCAGCCTTCACTAGCCCATCAGGTATTCACAAAATGTACAATAAGGTATAAATCAAATCTGTCTCTCACTGTGAAGCACCAGACCTTTAGCTCCTTGCAAGTCTGACCAGCCAGCTGCTGAGCTTACTGTTCCTGCCTTACCCTTCAGCTGGACTCTCATTCTGCAGGGCACACACATTCAGAAAATTGACACCTACAGGAACAGTGGCAGGCTAGCAAGAAGTGATGTGGGGGAGGGGAGGTTCCTAACAAAGGAAAGCTTCTCAAAAAGGCTAACCGCTTTCCAAGCTCACATGTAGACTAAACAAGGACAAGCTCAGTAAAATCAACTAGCTTCACAATAGCAAGCTTTGTGTTTATATACTCAAAACGCTATAAGCTCTATCTGCTTAAAACAATGTTGAATGGTCAGGTGGTTTCCAGTTTTAAGGCATGTTAGCATAATCAGCCTTAAATTAAAGCAGATGGGAATGACAGATATGTTAAGGTTATTAAAGACCTCGAGAGGATAGAGTTAAATAAGGTTACCTAATCCATCTTAGAAGGGTATTATGAATTGCATCACTTAAACAAGAATAGCATTCTTGCATCTATTTTAGACAGGACTGAATAAATGAAATTACCAAAACAATATAATTTAAGGTGTACATGTAACATGTCTCTGTCTCTACTAGCCTCTTTTTGGCTGAGTAACCACCTGTATGTTTCCCGATATCAACAGACGTTCATATGGACCTATTAACAATTAAGATGATAAACCTCCTTCTAATACTGCAGTACATAGCTCAGCAATGATTGTGGTTTATAAGCCAGCATACTATATTTAATTAGAACAAGGAATCTGCCTCTATAAACTTGATTCTTGATTCTCTAAAGACTTGATTCTTGCCACAGTGGCTAAGTTTTTCTATCCACTGATAGTCATTAGCTGAGATACACAAATGTTGGAGTGACAACCTGGACTGCTGTGAACTGATGCCCTGCTTCCTGTCTGTGAAATAGCTCAGTTAGGTGATCTCAGTAAGCAACCAGAACAGCTTATGGCCTACTGGAGTATGGAATCACAAAGTGAGAAACACAGTTAAGATCCAATGCAAATTGAGGAAGACAACAAACTACATGCACTAAACTGTTAGCCCATAGCAACCTCTCAAAAGCATCCTTGTATGCATTTCCATACCAAAGGTGACAAAATGTTTAAGAACCTCAACCTGTGGGTGGCATTAAACATGCTTTCAAAGCAAAGGTGGCAGAACTAGTTTTCAGGCAGAGAAAATTTGGGTTATGTTTGTGTTATGGTCTGAACTGGTACTAATGTGCTTAGCCTTGCCAAAGCTGCAATTCTTTCTCAGTATGTGCAAAAACAACATGATAACCTTTTTTAACCCTTCCTTCCTCTATAATCCCCAGACTAACAAATCCTTGTTCCCAAGGTGAATTGAAGATCAAGTAACAGCTCAGCTCTGGCTCCCAGTGTCACTTTTCTGAATTTAGATGCCTATATTCAGAATTTGTTTTGCAACCAGTTTGGAAATGTCTTTCAAGGATTCCCAGCATCATGGGAAAAGGTAAATGGACAAGTTAAGCCAGTGTGAACACTCAGTATCTAAAGAGTCCAGATCTTACACATCAGTTTTGAAAACAAGACAGGATCTTTGAAATTCCCCAACATCTCCATTTATGTAAATAAGTGGCCCAACACTCATTTTCAGGGTACAATTTACAAATAATATTGGCATATTTACTTCATTTGATGTATTGGAAAAGAAAGTCACTAGGGATCAGTTTGTTTTCTCACTTGCCTTTTTAAGAGTAAATAAAGTTCAGCTACAAGTTAGATTCAGCTACTTAAAGAAATGTACATATTTGAAGTTTTCCTAGTGAATTTATATATAACAAAGTTTAATTATGTCATTTAACCAATTTAAAACTTCAGCTACCTTGTCCTGCCTGTAGGGTATTGACAACAGCATCCAGCAGGGTTAAAAAAAACCAAAATGAAATTTAACAGCAGTACAATTCACTAATCAGACTAAATTAAATCAGCACACAGGGAAGGGGGATTAGAATTAGCACACTAAATCTGTTTTGTTAGATTCATGTACTTTCTATTCAGTAGAGAAAGTTGCAGTGCAGAATATGAATTGGGATCTTTCCGCAGCAATAAAGCACTATACCAAAGCAAGGCCATAATGTGAAATTAAAATGTACACCTCAGGTAGATCCAGAATCGATAGAATGGGAAGAAAACATCAGACTCAGTTGTACTAGATAAATCAAAGATATTTTAAACATCAAAACAAAATCTTTATCTACAAAAACATGTTTATCTATCAAAACAAATCTTTATAAAAGCTAGAAAACATAGAACATAGAATAAAAACATAGAAAGTTTTAGTATGTCCATCTCTGTAGACTGCTAATTTTCACTACTCTAGTTGAAGATTTTTTTCTTTTCCAAGCAGTTTCACAGATGCTAGAAGCTTTGGCCACAAGTATTTTCTAGGCAAGGTAGATACTAATCAATTTAAGTTATTAGCACACTTGTATAACTGAGCTCTGACAAGCTACAGCAGCCTTCCTTGTGAAGTTCCTTTAAACAATAACAGTATCTTAAACCTGCTTTGTACAAAAGGAATTTATTGAGTTCCACAAAAATCTATTTAATCTTCGTACATGCATGGTGCTACCACTGTTTCTGTATTCTATTTTGTGTTAGAGCAATAGCTTTGAGAACAGCAAAATATTAAGAGGTCTATGAACATAACACATTCTGGAAACACAGAGAAAATATGTCTCAAGTCATAGGAAATGCACAGCGGAAATAAGGAAGACTAGATACTTAAGTTACTATGAACTGTAAAATCAAAATCTCAACTTCATAGGAAACTATCAGCTGTTTTCCTTCTTCAAACAAATCAACAGTTGGGAGGCAATAAATCTGAAATGCTGTGCCCCACCTTTACAGTGCATTTTGGTTTATGTTCTCAGTTTAACTGTATAACTAGAAATCCTTTTTAAGATTGAGACTGTCAAGTGATACATGTTTTTAGCAGCTTTTGCTCTTAAAAACATATTGCTTCCAAATAAAGCAAGATTGATAATTCAACGAGTTGCTGAGTTGAAACAAGCAATGATTAAGTAAATATTACAGCTGCTTAACATTAATGAATTCATTTCCCCATTCCACTCTGTTTGTCTGCCCTGTGAGGTTTCTACTCTTTTCCTTTGGAAACATCGTACATTATTTGAAGGAGACTTGAGAAATATATCTGATGTGTTAACAGGTGAAAAGCTAATGGCAGTAACTGGCTACTTGTACCTGGAGTTTCAGTCTCGTATCAGAATCTAGCCCTGTTTGTTCTAGAGACCTATCAGAGTATAGTGGGAAAGAAGCAGATGGCTTCAAGAAAGCATCACCTAATTTACCTGTGCTGCATTTGTAGTAGAGATTTAGTTGCCTCCTTTTTACTTTGTATCCTACTCTTGTAAACTCAGTTCCCCCAGAAAGTTTGTTCTCCCATACCTTTAGGCTACTAAAGACCGAGCTGTGTAGTTCTTGAAAAAGAAGTTCTTTTATAATAATCCTCACTTATTCTCATAGTGCCTATCATTAAAAAATTAATTAGTTATTGGGACTAGCGCTCTACTATTAAAATCAGTGTTTATGTAAATTTTTCATAGGACTCAGCCTCAAAATAAATCTGCTATGGAGCACCCAGCTTTCAACAGTACTGGAATGCAAAGCTCTCAGCAGAGGTCTGTAGGAGCATCCTCATGTCAAAATGAAAAGCTTCAGGAAAAACAAACAAACAAAACCCAAGAACAGTAGCTAATTTATGAAGGAAGAGAAAGCACAAGTTTGAGAATGAAAAGGAGAAAAAGCTGTGGAAGCATTCATATGTTCGGGGGTTGTCAGTCTTTCTAACCTGAGAGATTCAAGAGCAATATGGAAGACTGTAGAAGGGTATGCTATAGAAAGCAAAGTTGATAAAGTTTTTAAACTCCATTTTAAAAGGCTTACAATCACAACATCTATTTATTTAATCTAAGATGTCAGGCTTTTTGCAAGCACAATAAAGAGGGCTTTCAGAGTCTACCAGCCAATCTGGAACGTTGCTAGGGAAATACGATAGCATTAAATACATTTGAGTTTCTATTGGCAAAAACACACTCGTTTGAATAATGCTACTGTGCAAACTCCCAGTTGTTCACAATATTTCACCACTTACTATTAGTCACAGCTGAGAACTGTGTGGCATAAAGCAAGTAATTGTCTAAGGCAGAAAAAGCACCTACGTCTTCACTGCATACTTCCAACATGACAGAGCCTTGAAAGGACTTACAGGCTGCTGTCAACCCTGAAGGGATAAGACAGATTTCTGGGAGAGTTGCACTCAGAAAAACCTGCACCATGCCCTAGAAGCATCTTCACCTCTCAATCCACCTGCCAGAAACACCAGATCTGACACTTATCCTCCTCTCAGCTTTGCTTCTGCTACATCAGTTTTACCTTCTAAGAAACTTTGAGGTTACTCTAGATATATTCCTGGTTAACCCCTGGACATAAACTGCACAGTCTGTAGACACAGAACAGCATATATGCTACTTGCAGTATTTTATTCCAGTCTGGGAGCAAGTCAAGTGAAGCTGGCTGCCAGTTGTGTCAAAATTCTCTTTTATACTACAAAAGATGACTGGCATTTCTTTCCCAAAGCAATGCACTTCCTAACATAACAGGAGTATCATTGTTTCATTTCTTCTTTCTCTTTAAACATGGCAAATGGGAAGTTCCTGCAGCACTGCTGAAGTGCAAGAAATTAAGGAAGAAATAGAATAGAGAAGAAATAGAAATAGAAATAGAAATAGAAATAATAGAAATAGAAATAGAAATAGAAATAGAAATAGAAATAGAAATAGAAATAGAAATAGAAATAGAAATAGAAATAGAAATAGAAATAGAAATAGAAATAGAAATAGAAATAGAAATAGAAATAAATAGAAATTTTTATAACATTGAGTTGTATTCTCAAAGGAATTTATCAGAGGCTACCTGGACTGCAAAATTTGTTGTCTCCATCTCTACCTTTAAGTATTTTCTGCTGAAGATCCAAAGGCTTAGCAATAACTTCTTATTGTATGACAAATAACTTGGCATTATACATCCTAGTTTTAATCCTGTCTCCAAAACTCAGTGTAGATTATCCTAAGAAAATCTTAATTCCAAGTCCAAACCTCCAAAAAGTGCAAATCGGGCAACTAATTTTTGTCCCAGAAGTACAATGAAATCAGCAGATCCATTGAGGAGTCAGGGAAATTTGTGAAGACACACCCTCTCAGAAATATCTAAAAATAACTATTTTAATTGCTGCTACAAAGGCTTTTCACTTATCAGATGGCTTTTGAAAGGTCACTTTTATATTTCATGGAGTATATGCAGTTTTATTTGTAGGTGAGCTTGGTATTTGGTTGGCCTGTGTTGTTGTTTTTTTTGTTTTTTTTGTTTTGGTTTGGTTTTTTTGTACATACACTACACTTCAAAACCTGCCCTGAAAGAGACACTTATTTCATAAGAAAAGGAAAACATTAAAGATGCAAGACTTTCTGCAGAAATTCGATAATGGGTCTGTACCTCTACCAAAATGAATACAGTCTTCTTGAAAAGCAAACACTCCTCCAGCCTGTGCAAATACCTCCAGCTCATTCTCTACTCCACTAGGGTTTAGCAACTTCATTGTAAATGGGCTGGGCTCTATCTCATGTGCCCTGCCGAGCAGCATTAGGCAGAGGAATTATGCTGAAATCTATCTGGGTGGCCAATTTCTATTTTGATTTATGAGCCAAGCATAGCTCAGATGCTCACTGACTTGCCAGGATAAAGTAGTTAGTATTCCATTTGTTTCCTCCCACTTTTGCTATAAGCAAGTATATAAAGCGTTCACTCAGTCATCCCATAGCCATGGGCACTAAGTGCACCTTACTAGCAATCATCAGCACGTTTTTAAAAAATGTTTACCACAGAACTGCCAGTGCAAACAGCAGCAAACTGAAACACTGTACGCTGATTCTTTCTCCAGCATCAAGCCTACTACAGATCTTATTACAACTTTTACTATTGCTTTTTTTTTTTCCACAGAGTACAGTGGTTTTCTCAATACTAAGCACTTAATAGTGTGAAGCCTAATAATCTTGCTCTGTGTGATATTTTCTGTTCAGTATTTGGATAACTCTGTTTTGGTAAGGATCCAATTAGTGTTATTTAATTGACTACAACCCAGTATTAAGAAAGCAATAAAATATTTGGAAAAAGACAAGAAAAGACAGTGAAGCACTTCTTGTCCTTAGTAGTATGCACACAAACTATACTTGCATTCAATAATGAAATCTTAGCTACATTAGAAATGAATCAAATGAAAACATCTATTACTAATTAGGCATTGAAATGAAAACTCAGATAGAAATTTCTCAGTGATCAATCTGAACAGAATGTTTGATAATTAAGAAGTTAATAGATTACCAGAGTAGGTAAGGTGAAAATAACATTATGTACTTCTAACTTCTAATTTCTAAAGGTCTTTCTTCTTCTAAGGAAAAATAGGACTCTATTTAAGTTCATCAGCAGCGTAATTAGGAAGATGCAGTAATAATAACAAGATGTAGTCTTAAAATATATTATCAGGCATGAGGAACATAAAAAAAATCAGGAAATAGTTACCTCAGAAACAAAGCAGAAACGGGTTTGATTCATGCACATCACAGAATTTGTTTTTTAGCAACAGCAAAATGAACATTTTTAATCATACCTACCATTCTATCACAAGGTCCTGAGTCTTTATGTATTCAAAATAAGCTCTTATGGCTATCAGCACCCTGCAACTTGCACACTGATTGATGGGTACTGCAGTGAAGATATGAACTAGTTTCCACAAGGAAGACATATTGCCAAGATAAATTCTCTGCCTTACGTGAGAGCAGAACAAGGTCTCTATTTTAATACTGTAATAACACCCACTAACTCCCCATTGAGATATTTTTCCAGGGGCTCTTTCACCTGTCCTTTAAGACAGCAAATTTATCTCATTTAATGGACATTAGTGGTCACAATTAGCTTATGGAAATTGGTTTGGCCCTTTTTCTCAAACAATAGCTGTAATTATAACACTGACTTTCTCCATATTTTTCTCAAAGGCTCAGCCCCCACCCATCACTATGGGATTCAAACCTGTACAAGAGGTAGGAGACTAGGAACTGAATGTTTTTTTTAACATAAGGTGCCTCTATGTAATAGGTTTGCAACCCTGAAACTGGATGTTGAGGTGGCTGAGGGAGAGGTGGGAGGACTGCCTCCTCCAAGCTTTCCTAAGAGGCGGTCAGCTCCACGCTTAAAGACTGCCCTCCTCCAGTAAAGAAAGGAGGGTGATAGTCATAGGTGACTCCTTACTAAGAGGAACTGAGGGCCCAAGAAAAAAAGAAAAAGGCTTTACATATGCAAAAATACACACACATTCAAACAGCTCCTCAATTTCTGCAGCAACCTGTCTTTAAAGGGCAGAAAAAAATCACTTGAAAGGTGTAGAAAATAACTATTCCATTGTATACTGTGTTGTGTCTGGAACTTTCTTACAGATTATCACATACTTGTGTGGGCATTTTTTTTTTCTCATAAGGGAAAGGACCGGTTTTCTGGGCAGACTTCTGTGTCAGTGGACCACTGAAGGGAGTGCTATGTTGCCCAAGAATAGCATATGCCTATGAGCAGTTGCAAATTGCTGTGGAGTCAGCAGGAATAGTGCTGCAATAGTGCTCAGGGGATGCATATCTCACGTTTGAACAGACCTGAGGGTTTGTGGAGCAGGTGCTTCAAAGAAGGTGGTGAGGAAGCTTTACACAGGAAAGATGTACAGTGGTGCGCACCTTCCACCGGGGGTAGGCATGGAGCAGAAGGTGAGAGGCTCTTTCCAAGTAAAGTTCCTCAAGTCTGAGTGGTGGTTGGAGGGGCTTAGCCTCCTGAGATAGGGACTACTTGGAGGGAGGAGAAGGCCTTACTCAGGAGTGGCAGACAGCTGTGTGAACTCCTTTTGCAGTTGTGAAGGCAGCAGAAGCATGCAGTTGTTTGCCATCTGAATGCCTCAAGTTTAATTGGGCTTATGGCAGCAAAAAGCCCTTCTTGTGGGGAATGGATTCCCGCTGGGGTTGGAGGGGTCAGGGGTCTAGCTTGGATGCTACCTTCATTTGTGAAGGTAGTGGGAATGTGTGTGGCCGCAGTGATAGTTCTGAGATTATTAGTGTTTGTATTGACTTGTCTTGGAAAAATGTTCCCTGCCAGAAAAGGTTAGCCACAATGAGGACGAGCAGATGCTTGTATGAGCTTATATGGTCTGTGAAGGCAGTGGAGCCGACAGGAATGTGCAAAGTGGTTTGTGTATGAGAGGCATTTAAATGAGACTGCATCTCTGGAGAAGAGATCTATAGCAGAGTATGAAGGAGAAGATGCCTTTTAGGATGGCATGGTAGAATGAGTGCTGCAGCAGCACGGTTTCTTGATCAGAGGTATTCAGGCAAGCTTGCTAGCTTGTGAGAAACACGTGGAGAAAGCAGCCTACTCTAGGACTGACACATGCATGTGTGCAGCTTCCATATGTTGTGAGGGTGGTGGGGGTGGCAGGAGAGTGCTGTGATGATATTCATGAGCATGAGTGCCTAATGTTTCAGTGGATTTTTCTTGCAGGAGGACCTGTTATGGGGGTAGGGTAAAGTATTGCCCTTGAGAAGATGTCAGTGCTTCCATGTGTACTGAGGATTTTGTGGGTTTGGCAGTTACATGATTGCCTTTGATGGGTGTTGGTGAAAAGGTATCCACTAAAGGATGGTGGGAAAGCCTGGCATGGAAGAGGCAAACACTAGTGCATGTCCTTCTATTCTAAATTTGGGAGACTAGAGGGTATTATGGTGTTTTCATGCTAGATTCCTCATGTTTGGGAGAAATTTGTTAGGCTTCCAGTGTTGTAGGATGGAAAGGGCCCAGAAGAGTGAAAAGAGCTATGCCAAGATGTGGGAGATGTCTTTGAGGGTAAAATGAAGAGAGTGCCGGTGGTTATGGTGTTCTCCTGATTCATGCCCAGATAGACCTTTAGTCATGTGAAAAGGGAGTCTTTGGCCTGGGGGACCCTTATTCACAAGCAAGTGCCTCATGTTTGAACAGGCTTGTTACCTTGAGAAAAAGTGTCTCTGTGGGGAGTTAGCTTGTCCCAGGAGGGGTGGATGCCTCTACGTAATGTCTGTATGCTTTGAAAGTGACATAAGTAGCAGTAGCAGAAATGTTTGGCAGAACTGGTGTGAGGAAGAAAAAGGAGTGATGATAGAGCTAATAATCTCAGTAAGAGACCCTCTGTCAGGAGCTAAATCTTTCCCCGGGAATAGTAGATCCTTTTGAGAGGAGAAAATTTAGATCATGTAGTGACAGTGGTGCTAAGTGTCTAATGTTCAATAGTGTCTGAAGTTTCCTTGTCAGAAAGGAAAGAGCCTTGCTAAGGTATGATTGCCAGTACACAGCTTCCTTTTGGAAGAGCTAGGTGTGTCTTGGGAGGGCAAGACAAAGAGAACACTCTTTGTCTAGGAGGGGGAGAGGCTTCTGGGGAGACATACAGCAGGCAAGATCTTGGTGTGGTGAAATAATGAGAAAGAAGCCTGTCTGAGCAGACTTATACTCAGGCAAAAATGCAGTGGTCTTTGGGGTGAAGAAAGCCTCTTCCTGGAGCTGTCACCTCTTGATTTCTGTAGGTGTTTGATATGTGTGGGTGTAGTGGAGTTCATGAACTCAGTGATTTATGTTTAGGGGTTCATCTAGAAAAAGATCCCAACAAGTGTGAGTGGATGGTAACGAGTAAACCATTGTCGAAGAATGACAAAGGCCTATTACGATGGCATAAGCTACAGGAGAGGTGACATAAATTTCCATGCTTGAGCTTCTTGCTAAGGAGTTATCAACCCACTATTATTTCCCACATTTTAAGCATAATTACAGGAAGAAGTAAATTGATCAACAACCCAAGTGAAAGTTAAAATACCCTATAATCCTCCCCTTCTGCAGGCTTTCACAGTGCCATTTTCTTCAACTGCCTCTTAGACAAAGGAGGCCTCTCTGAAGCCTTCCACCCACTCCATTCCCCACTCAAACAAGTTCACAGCCAACCCACCTCAGGCTTTAGCTTATACTTTCCTCTGCTCCTCTCACTCCCTTATTCAGAACACCTGTGTATAGGATTCTCACACTTCATCTTTTCTTTCCTATCTATCTCTTCCTTATGCCTGGCACAGTTGCAAGCTCCATATTGCCCAACCACATTGCAGCCCGTCGAAGTACCCACCTGTTTCCCATTTCTTTAACTCATCAGGAATTTCTGTTGGCTGTTGTCTTTAAGCCACATTCAGATGGAACTGGGAGTATGGACTTGATCAGTTAGACTTTTTGCATGTTGGTCTTCTGAATCTGCAAATCCTTGTGCTGCCTAGAAGGTGCTATTAGTGCATTGAGGCCACAATTCCGAGCATAGAAATCCTTTAGTTCGTGCTTTCAAAAGCTGATGGTCCTTCTAGAATTTGGACTGAAGTTAGTTTGGGTTATAGTTTAACTTGATTGGAATGAGTTTACTTGCATTCCAAATATTGCCCACCGTGCCAAGCATACTATTATTCCAGGGATATTCAGTCAGGGCAAAGGTGACTGATTAATGTTTGTTTGCTGTAGAGGGAAGAGGTGCTGAGCAGAAGTTGAAATAGAAAGGGGAAAAATAGTGTGGTATTTTAACATCAAATTCACTCTATGAGATATGGGCTTAATCTTTCAGAAAACCTAGCGTAATATGTCAGGAGGAACTGTTTGTTGCAAAGCTGTCATTCTTAAACTGTCTGGGTTTATTTTGAAAATATCCTGTCTATGCTGTTATGATTGCCTTAAATATGCAGTATTCTAGTTCATTTAGCAGTTTTTTCCTGTCATTATAGGAACATCTTAGAAATAGTGAGAACTTCTTTTACAGTAGTATGACCTAGAAACAGATACAGTTGTGAACTGTCTACTGTTACAATAATTGATGATAAGACATGCTTTAGCGTTCTTCTAGGCCTACAGCATTATTTTGAAGGCTTCTCTCAGCCTGAAAATCCTTCAGATAAGCTGGGCTTAGAGATCTAGACTGTAAATTACATATTATAATTCTATATCTCAGATTACCATGATATAGAACTCTGTCCTGTAAGCTGTTGACCTTGATTCTGCATAGTGTTGTGCTGTCTCTGGACTGCTGTGTTGTTGTCATGCACATCTAAATTTGTATCCCATCAAAATCAGATTTGTCTTTAAGTGTCTGAAGGTTTATTATTACTAGACTACTAGCCTAAGACAAATACTTGAGTTTAGTACTTCTGTGAGCTGTAATTAGCATGGTAATTTTACTTGTATAGTAGGCCTGAAAGTACACCTACACTCACATCTGCTCAGGCAAGTTCAGTTGCTGCAGAAATATCTAACAATACAGTAACTAGGAGATAGATATGCAGTGATACTACAACAACAATAAAAATCAAATAGGAGCAGATTACATCCCTTATCCAGTGGAGTGGAATGAATGAAATAATCTGCCCTCTTTGTTGTACTCTTCATAAAGGTTTTATTTAGACAGATACAAAGCTGTGAGCCTTTAAGACAGACAGTTGAGGGTTTACTCACACCTGCTAGGAGGTCAGCAGTCTATGAACAACAGCAAGGAAGTTTAGAAAAGGTGATATTGTTGCCATCAACATTCCTTTCTCAGCAAGGAACTCAGATGTGAAGTAAATATGTAGTATTGGAGATTCTCAGCTGTCTCATCTCCTTCTAAATAAATAGAGATCAGCAACTTGCAACAAACATCTCTTCCCACTGCTGTGGGCACAGAACTGTAGAAACCTTTTCTTTTTTTACTGCGGCTGTGATGAAATACAATTTAGAGAATGTACCTTTAAGATAGTTTTGAGATTTATAGAACTGAATGAAGTTTAAGTATCTATGTTATCTTTTATATGCCTATTGCCTTCTCAAGGAGGTAGTTTCTTATTTTTTCTCATGCTGATTCTTGCTTTGTACTAACATGGTTCGTTTTGTCTTTCTCTGAAGTTATTTTACTTTGTTGATACCAAATGAGATTAAAATAATCCTTACTGACTTGAATAATGTAGACTTCGAGATTCTTTATATATACAGTAATAGAGCTGCTATGGAATACTGCATTTGGATGTCTTACATTTCAACTGAAAATTCTCCTATGTTTGGTCCTCCTTAATCTCCCTGCAGCAGTTGAATGAAAAGGATGATTGCCCTCGAATGTGTCAGGACAACTTGACCTTTTCATGCTGCAATTAGTGACCCACCTGAAGAGAGACTATTGATTGTATTGTACTATGGGAGTGTTTTTACTTGCTTGACTTTTCAGTTGCTACAGTGCCTCGAACACACAGGATTATGATGGAGCCAATAGAATAAACAAGTGAGACTAAATTGGTTGTTTGTGCTTGATTAAAGATCTTTGCTTTGCAATTTATTTATTTTTTTTTTGTATGAGTTTAATAACAGAAAGGAAGTGATGTGCTATAATTACAGATATAATTTGGACTTTATTCAGCTACAGATTTTGAAGGAAATTGGCTGTTTGCTTAGAATCCCAGATAGATCTTCTTGCCTTTTTTCGTTTGCTTTTGTGGGCAGCAATAGGAACGATGCCAAAGGTACACAAGAGGAGAAAAAGAAGGTAAAGCAAACCTTTGTTTCACACCCTTATTGCCTGTGTTCCTTTAGCTGTCTGTATCCTTTGAAAAACAGTATAAACTATAAAATAGGCACAATGTTTGCTCAACATCTGGAGTTACTTATTTTGTCTGGGTGTATCTAAAAAATGTGATCTTCAGCATTATGTTTAAAGATATTTAGACTAATATGGTCAGAAGTTGGTTGTTATGCATCTGAAGACAAACTGAACTACTCACCAGGGGAAAGTGTTTTTTACTGTGATCAATTTTCTATTTCAATAAAAAACAAATTTTTAGTGCAGAACAAAGCTTGATTAAATATTTGTAGTGTGTTGCTTCTTAACAATTTTCATTGACTTTTTCCACTGTTTTATCTTTTTTCTTCCCAGTTAGAACTGAGATCCATTTAAGACTTACTACTGAATGCATCTGAATACTTGCCTGACGCAAGCGTAAAGTCCTTTTAGGACAAGATACCCCAAATTAGTATGTTTGTGCATGAGCAATCTGCTTCCCTGAAACTTGAGCATGATTTGATTTGACATCAAACATTGAGAAATGTTATAAAGATAGAAGTAGCAGGTGAAATATGATGACTCGATTAGGTGATTTTATCTTTATTTTTAAGATAGGAATGTTATACTAGATTTTTTTTATTTTTTTAATTTTTTGCATAATATTTTTAAATTGGTAGATGCTACTTCAAAAGGAAAGAATCATATGCCTTCGGAGTAATGGAAAGCAAACTTCTCATAATCTTTAATACTAAAATCTGATATACTGTAAGCAATGGACAAATACAAAAGTTAAGTACAATGAGAAGTGAAAGATTTTGTTAACTTTTACCAAGATTGAGCTATGCATGGATGTTTGTTTGTGTCCTGGCAATACTATATGGCAATACAGCAGGCTGTGGTCCATAGCCTGCGCTACCAGAACAATTCATTTGTCTTGGTTTTGGCTCTTGACCACCCAAAAATCCCTTTCTGGGAAGTGAATGGGCCATGGATGTGATCAATATTCTGATGATAGCTGCCATATTCAGTTGCCACTTTCAACTGCTATTTTGAGGGAGTTTTGGTCTTCACTCCCTGCCCAAAACCAAATGGAAATCAGGGATAGTTTTGTGATCTGTTAAGTTAACGTATTGCCTTTGACAGGTATTATGTGTGTTGTACCTACCTAATCGTTTCTCACAGTGGAACTGAAACTATGACTTTGGCCTTCCTAAAAAGTAAATTTAGTGGGAAGGTATGAGCTCAGCCTTTTTGTAGTGTGTAAGTAGGGGAATAATGCTCACAGTAGACAGTGAAATAACTAACATTAAACATTTCCTGCTTAGATTAGAGTATTATCTTGAGCCAGACTCTTAATCTGTTTCTAACCCGGTAGAAGTCTATTTGAGTATTGGTATCTGAACTGCAACATAGACTAGAAGCATTACTTTTAATCAGGATTATAGAGAGACAGATGCCAGGAAGGACTGTTGCCCTAATGAAGGTGAGGAAGCTCTAAGGCCAAGGAAGCTGTGACTGCCTTTCACCTAATTCTGTGAACATCTTCTGTTGCTGGGCATCTCTAGCTGAATCCTAGAACAATGGACTACTAAACCATGGGATTGGAAGTGAAATTCAGTCTTTGTGACACATTAATTAGTGACTGGAGAAACATTGAATTTTAAAGCAAGTTTCACCTTGTACCTTATAACATTGTTATTTCTTACTATGTGGAAAGCCTATCTAAAATTTTGAACAGGTTGGATTTTATCAATCAGATACTGATGATGATGATGATGATTATTATTATTATTATTATTATTAATGTAATGAGTATTTTCTACAGATGTTCTTCTGAGAGTATTTGACAGAAGAGTCTGACAGCTGAGATAGAGTTGCAGTCAGAAATAAATAATACACAAAAGAAACAAAAGGCTGATGAGGATACTCATCTGATTCCACAGTGTATCCAGGCTTCTGAGAGATTCAGGTTGAAAGCCTTTCTGATGGGAACATCCAGGAGAAGATACAAGGAGAACACTAAGCCAAGATAACAAATTGGGGTGCATGACATTGTCCTCTGATGCAGAATGTACAGGCTGCTGACCACAGCAATGCAAAAACCAGAGGAAGGTTTTAGAATATGATTTGTCTTTAAAAGGTGAGATACGTAAAATGTTTGTGACAATGTCTCCAGTTATTGTGAAGAGTAGTTTAAAAAATTCACTCCTCCTGAAAACTCTGCAGTATTGTTTGTTGAGCAAAATTTTGTCAATTTTCCAAATATTCTTTCCATACCCACCCATACTTGATAATGCATACTGTAGTGCTTGTCCAACTTACTAAGATCTTTAAACTAGTAAAATTGACTTTCTATGAATTTTCTTGCATATAGAAAATAAATTATGTAATACTTGCGCCTTTAAAACTATAGCTGGTTCTTTTCCTTCTGTGCCTGGAAGTTCGTGCATTACTTGAACACGCTGTAAGTCATTGCTGTTCTATACTGGTGCAAATTCCTTAAAGTCAATCAAGCAAGATTGGTTTTTTTTTTTCTTGTTTTTTTTTTTTCTTTTTATCAAAATCTGAAAGACTAATTTTTCTGAAGACTAACAGAGGCTACAAGTTGAGAAGTGATGAATCAAGTAAATTGGATAATGTCCAGAAAGTGAGATTAAGAAGAAAGGAAAGAATCTTACTCAGGAAGCATCTCATTCAGAAGTTTTCTAGGACTTAACAAGTAGCATGAGCATTTTAGTCCTCAGTCCACAACTCCGTATGTTAAGTTCAGTTTGCTTTTGTTTTAATGCTGTCCCCTAGTCACCTCTCTCAAGCAGAGGAGAGAACATGGAGGAGAGCAAGAGATTGTTCTATGTTTCAGAACAATGCAAGTTTTTATACCTAAACTCAACCGTTTTCAAAGTTGGGAGAATACAAATCTAAAAGGTTCTTTGAAAAATTTTAAACTACTTTTGCTCATTAAATAGTTGAAGAATAACCTCCACTGACTTCAGTAAAACTGTGTAGAGAAGAAGATGGCATTGTTAGTATGTACTCCTGGATTCTTGCCTTGACTCTGATGAAATCAATTCAAGCAATGGGATTAGGGAAATGATCTTTGACTACTTCTTTTGAACCCATGTGATGGACTTTTGGCTTACATAAAGGTCATGTTAATCTAAACACAAGGCTTAAAATGCCCAAGAAAACAAAAGTCCTTTTGCAACAGAAACAAATTTTAGATATCCAAAAAAGGACATCTAAAGGGTGTTTGCTTCCAAACTGACAAAGCTTTGCAATACTAGAACAGCTCTGATTGTACACGCCCTAAGAAATCCTTCCTGTTATGACTGTCTGTGGAGAATAGCTGTGTGTGTCATGAAGTTATGTAATTTTATATATTGGTTAAAATGTTCTTCAAACTTCTGTATAATCATGTTTTCTTTCTAAGCTGCTGGTGGAATGTTGTATTTGGACATCTTTCCATAGCTGCTTGTTCTTAATGCAGCTGTTGGTCACGAGGTTAGGTTATTGCCTCTGCATGGAATTACAAGCTGCTGTGTTGCCCTTTTCCCAACTTTTCTTTCCATAATTGTACTTGGTCCTGCCAAAAATTCTTGTGTGTATGCATCTGCAGAGTTTTTTTCTTCTCTTTTATTAGTGCTCTTCACAGGGCGACACTTCATTTGGCTATTGTCAGAAAAGGAAATGTTGTTTTATAATTGTTAATGAGTGCATTTTTGGCTATATATCATTGCAAAAGCATCTGTGATATCAAACTGAGTTAAGAGTTCAAAAGCTAGCTAGTTAAAACAAGTCAAATTTCATGCAAATTTGTTTGCAATAACTGTACACAGCAGTTTTGAGTAGATGGAAGAGACCAAGCCTGTGTGGCTATTAAAATATTAATTTGGTTCCTGTGAAAAGAATAGTCCTCTCAATGCATAACCTATTGAAAAATGTGGCAGATTTGATTAAGTAATTGGTAAGTAGTTAACAGTTAATAATATAAATATTTATATTATGTATTACTGTGATGACCAATAAAAACATAGTTCAGTGCCATGTACAACTGCCTGAAACACCAAGAAACTGTATAGATAGCTTTGAAGTTAGTTCTGTTATGTGGCTCTCATTTGCAGGCAGAGATGGTCATAACCTCCAAAAAAGCACCTGTTCAAGATGAATATAAAGTAAAAAACACTGATGGTACAAAGAAAAGTGAAAATATTGAGCAGTTTTTAAGATGCAGAAGTAAAATGTTCACATTTCTAACAAGCTAATGAGCAGATCTAGTTATGATATCATTTACAGAGTAAGATGTACTGTGATTATTTTCCATAAGGGACTAATTTAAATATGTTGTGTTTTGAATTTTAGAATGTGTAGTTTCATCCCACTTGAGAGCCTAGGGCTATAGAACTTTGTTACAGCATAAAGTGTTGACTGTGGGTAGCGGTGATGGTGGAGGTCTCTCTTCAGCAAGTGCTGAAGATGACTGTATTTTGCACTATCCTACCAGGTACTTGAGGGGATCACTGCTCCTGGTGTTTGGCAGGCCAGTGTGATGAGGCAGCACAGAGTGTCTGTGTGGACTTTTTAATGCAGCTATACACCCTGCAGTGTCCTGAATTTTTCTTCCCCTAGGTATGCTCTGTTGCCCATTAGTGAAGGAGCATGTCTTCCTCTCTTCTTTCAAAAGACTCTTCTTTGGTCTGTATAAGGGATGTAGACATAATTGCTCACACAGCTGTGAAACAAGAAACAAATTCCGTCAGAAGCCAAAAAGTACCCACATATATAATGTCAGACTCTGGAATAAGTTGCACCTGGGTTGCACATACTGTTCTAAAAAAACTGGTGGCTGTTGTATCCAACCCAGTCTTCTCTAGTGCTTGTTTGCTCTTTTTTTTGGTACTGACTCTCAATAGCCACTACATTTGCATTGGCTTCCTCACTGAATATCATTTGACTTGATCCAAGTAAACACGTCTGCTATAATTTATGTGCATTGCTTAAACTAGCGTTTAAAAGTAATTTCATATGGATGAGTGATGTAAGCTGATAGCTTAATGACTTCCAATGGTTAAGTTAATGAATTTATTATGCAATAAAGGGATATGTTAGGAATGGCAAAGTGTCACATTGTTTCTGGTTAAAAGAGCAGGACATGTACTTGAGTACTAAACATATGCATGCAGGGGAAATGCCCTGGGCTGCCCTGCATTCTGCACGCTGTCATCACTACTGCTTCTTATTTCACAGATACAAAGCTTGCCTTTTATCTTGGCAAATAAGCATCTCTGTGGCTGGATTTCATTACTTATGTTTATCAGAGCCCCTATACTTCTGCATAAATCATTAGGATTAATTTTTAATGTAACCTAGATAAATAGCATCTCATTGTACATTGTAAGAGATTTCAAGTTAGCTTCCTGCTCCATGAATACCTGTATTCATGAGCTATGTGAATCTAAAGCTGCTTGTCACACTCTTTGCTTTCATGTTTTTGAAGACAAGTTTGGAAAGGTATGCATGAGAAACCTATTGCTGAGACCTGGGGTAGCAAGTTTCCCATAGCATTCCTAGAATACCAGAGGAAGAAATATGCAAATCACTTCAAACCCAGACACTTTGGACACAGCTTACAAATTAGTCTTTTCGGCATAAATCCTAGCTCAATAGCTTAATTATTCAACTGTAGTTTTGCACTCCTGCAACAAAAGAAAGGAATTTCAAGCACATTGTTTGTGAGCCGCTTACAAGCCCTCCTCTATGAACCTTGGACTTTTTTCTGAACTGCTGCAAAGCAGGCTGAGAACATACCACAGATTGGTATGCTGGAATAGTTTTTAAATGTTAATGAATAATATGATCACTTTATTAGAGAACTCTCCCTTGATGTGTTTCCAGGCACTGTACAGGAATGTATTTGCGCACAGTGTTTTATTTGCTTAAGAGAACAAATGAGTTTTTTTGATATCCTTTAACCTTCTTCTTCCTCTTTTTCAAATTTTAAAGCTGTTTATGTAATACTTATGTGAAAAGGACAGGATATCTGGCAGAAAACAGCATTGTAATGACTGGTGTAAGCATTTTTAAAGAGCTGTGGTATATTCTGTACCCAAAATGATTAAGGAGATCTTTCTGTGCAGCAGCACTAATGATTCCTTCAATCATTTCCTTGAACTGCTTTAAGAGCTCTGATGCCTCATGTTTCTTCATCTCATGTTACATGACCAGAATGAAATGTGGCTGTAATTAGGAAGCAGTGCCAACTTTACATATTTTAGTTCATGGGATGTAAGTAAGCATGATCATATTGAAATACAGTGTTAAAGCTACGTAATAGTCTCACTTACATGGAAGATACAGTAGAATTGGGATTGGAATTTTCCAGGTGATTTCCCTAAGTTGGCAACTTTGAAAAATGTGCTGTAAATTAAAACTGCCCATCCAAGCAACTGCAAAATTTGTGACCAGCACTTAACTCAGCAAATAATTTTATGTGTACCTCACTGACCTTGTCAGCATTGCAAGGAGCATTGCTTCCAATGGGGAGAAACTGCTGTTGAATTATTGCTCTGAGGATGTGAAGGCATCTCTGTAACAGAGAGCATGAGAGAATTTAAAAACATGAGAAATTAGACATAAGAAAAACATATTTTTTTTTTCCTGTATGTTTGTTGCATTTCTGATCCATTGCTTACTTACCTCTATTTTGTATTTAAGGTTATGACTCCACAAGTCAGAATTTCTTTTTCCAGAAACAATTTCAGTTTGCTTGGAGGGCAAGATCTGGGCTGCCATATGTACATAAACGCCATCTGCTTGATAACTTCACTGGATTAACATCCTAACAATAGCATTTTATCTCCAAGTTTTATTTCTGACATAAGATCAATTTAAAACTAAGCTCAAGTTTTCTAGGAATCCAAGTAATGTTTAAGTAATACTTGCCATTGACATTACTTGTGAAGTGCGCTGTTCCACACTGCTCTGAAACAGATTTTGTGTACTTACAGTAAAAAAAATCTATTGAGAAGGTCTAATTTTTAAAGATATTTAGTGTTGAATCTCTAGATTCCATAAAATGCTTTTGCTTTTTTGCTAATAACTATTTATACTGGTGTAAATTACCGAGGTGACTTAATAGACAAAAGAGGTTTGAAACCTCTATTTTTGAAGTTTGTGTACATAGTTTGCTTTCCCCATTTTTTTTTTATTGTTGCAATTCTCTCTCTGTTCTACAAAGTGAATCACTGCTTCTTGATAGAAGTAATTTCATCTGCAATTTAAAGGATTTATTCTTCATCTTCTCCATTAGGAAGAATAAATATTTTGTGTTCCATAATTGTCTTAGTAACAGCAATTATGAGGAGATTAAACAGCACAATTTGAAGAAGATCTATTTGTTTCTGATTGTTTTTCATGTGCTTATGTGAAGTCATTCTGAGGCAAACAAGTGCAGTGCTCCTGCACACTCTGAAGTATTCTTGCACTGAGGGACAGCAGAGCTTGCCTTCTCATTCCTTTGCGGGTTTTCTTTAAATTTCAAATTCACATAGCAGGGGGGTTGAAACTAGATGATAACTGTGGTCTTTTCTAACCCTGGTTGTTCTATGAATCTATGAAATCATTAAGGCTACATATTTCCTGGTCATTTTTAATACAGGTGGAAAAAGACCCATAGGAAGAACTGAAAACCTCAGAGAGTGGAACTGTATATTCTTGATTGTATGCACAATGAAGTAAATAATAATGCAGTATATCATCTGCAGATGCCCTAGTCTTCCATAAAAATGGAAAATACGCTTTAGCAACTTGGTAACAATAAAGAAAAAAAGTCTTGTATAATGGCCTGTTCAGGTTTAAAATATATATAGGAATGTCAAATGATAGAATACTTTCTGACTTGAGTTCTGTTTGCCATGTACAACTAACTTGCCTTTATCTCCATCTTCAGCTAAACACAAATCTCTCCTACTGACATTGTTTGGGACTTAAGTATTAATCCCAAATTATCCATTGCTCCCACAGTCTGTATTCTTAAGAACAGAAATCTGTCTTGAAGTCTAAGCCAAAAGGGTTCTGCTAACTTTATTTCAAAAGAAATTACAATGTGTGAATCAAAATTTCCCAATTAAATGTTCTGGACAAGCTTTAAGAAGCAATGTAGAAGTCCAGATTCAAACTGTCTTCCAACACCAGGGGCTTTTCTATTTGCTGTCTAGTTCTTCCTGCTTCTGCCAGTGAGCACAAGAATTCAGAAAGGACCAAGAGGTGATAGGCATTTGTCTTCGTGTTAGTATGCAATGTATGCAGATACAGACTGAACTGAATCAGGAGGAGAGAAATGCTTAGCTACTTTGTCAGGTGCAAGAAGAAAAAAAAGTCTCAAGAGCTTGCAGCTTCATTTTTGCATCATTTTAATGACTTGCCTCCTAGAAAACTGTTATCATAAGTTGTTTGTAGGCAGGCTTGTGGGAGATTAAGGCTTGCATGTTAGGCGTAGAAAGGGATATTTGTCAGGCATCTCACTACTTTCATAGTGAATCAAGTTTGAATTTTAAGGAATTACTGTTGTGAAGCTGTAGAAATACAGTTAGGTCCATATGTTACGCCTTATGTTGTTTAGATAAAATCTGGTAAACCCAGCGACAGCAGGCCTATGAGAATGTTTGATGGCACTAAACAACCCAGAATCTTTAAAGCTGCAGAACTGACTTTTTCTCTAGCTGCAGCTGAATAAAATGATTCATTTTATGTACATTATACATTCAGTTATTAGGAATACGAATGTGGAATTTCTTAAACTCTACCAAATGTACTACAGTCACTGGGGCCGTGATACACTTCGCAGTGTAGATAGCCCTAACGCTCAAGCACTTTCAAGTTCAACCCTAAAAGGAGAAACGTTTTTCTTAAGGATCTTTGGATGTCACGGTCTACCCCGAGGACATGTCCCTACCCGTGAATAGAAATCAAACATCTCGTTTCTATTTTGGAGAAAGTTAATACTGACATCTAGTGGTATTCTTGTGCTAGAAAACTGGGCTGCTGAAAAAATGGCAGCTATCCCGACGCTTTCATATTGCTGTTTCAAAATAGTCTGCTAAAACGTAAGACTGTTAGAAATGGTCTTTTCTTGTGGAATAACGTCAGTACTCGTAACAATACTGTGCTTCTCAAATAGTTCTACTGTCTTGCAAAGAAAAGTCTGTAATGTATTTCCCCAAACTTAAAGTGCCTAAAATATATTTCCCACACCTCTGTTATTACCTTCTTTTGCCAAATAATGCAATGCAGAAATACATTGCAAATATTCTGGATAAATTATTTTCAAGCTACATTTGAACTTTTACCCACAATGAAGAAGAGATAAATAATATTAGCAATAGTTTATATATCTTTGTTTTCTGCCTTAGTAATTCTTTTTTTTTTTATTATTTTTTTTATTTTTAATCTCAACCTACAAGTTCTACTTTGTTATTCATTTTATCCTATTTTCTCTCCCTCCTGGGGGCGGGGGGGTGGGGGTGGGGGGAAGGGGGGATTAAGAAGGTGGTGAACGAATGGCTATACGGCTTTGAGCTGACTGCTCAGTTGAGACACAAGGCCAGATGTGATAAAATCTGCTGCATCTGCCACCTTCTTTAGTTTCTGCAAAAAAAACTTTTGTTTTTGTTTCAGTGCTTCCAATTTGATTCCTTTATTTATTGTGTTAACACAGAGGACTCCAATCAGAAGAGATGCATGGTAATTAACTCTTTACAATGTTAAGAAGGAAGATGATTTCCAAAGCAGATATTTTGGTTATACAGTTTTGTGGTGCAAATGAGTGCTTTGAGATACTTTGGTTGATTCTGAATACATAGGCATGTCTTCATTTAACTAAAAATATTAGGTATATTACAGGCTGATTGCATTATAGATGAACTACAATTGAAAAGGAATGAATGCATATCTTATGCTCACTTTTTCTGACCACAGTCATGACCCTCATTTTTCAGAGGGCCTGACACTGGAACAGCCTGGCACAAAACATCTAACTTGTTTTTGGTTTGTTTCTTTTTGTCTTGAATGAACCCTAGGAGCTGTAACTTGGTCACTCTGGCCTTCAGACAGGATGGACAGCTTGCATGATATTAAGCTCTCAGGTGTCAGATCAGGGTGTACAACTCACATGATTATAAGAGCTAAGTTGTGGGATAAGATGGCTGTTTTTCTGATATTCACTGTATGTGTTACAGAAAGCACTGTCAGAAGTTTTCCTGTTGCCAAAAGTGGTCACTGGCTGTGTTCTCACTCTTCAATAACAGGATTTTCTACCTACACTACAAGTTTTGAGTGTTAGCGTGAATAGTGGTCTCTGGTAATGGCATGGGCTGATCCTTCTGATCCAGACTACTTTTTATCAATTTATAAAAGCAGGGAACAGACGTCTATCACACACTACCTCTTCTAGTTTAATTTTGTTGTGTTTCCTTATCAGGATTGTCTGCAGAATGTAAAATTGTCTATTACAGAACCTCTTTAATTCTCAGTAACATCTCAATTTAATAATGATCAGCAGGTGGTAACACAAGACACGATTTCAAACAGACATTATCAACTCATTGGGCACATTTAAATCCCTGTGGTGTCCCTCATGGTCAAGCTGTTTGCTTCTTTTTCATGCTCCTGTCAGCTGCAGTGTGGCAAGGTAGCTTTCTGAGATAGGATTCCCCAGTCTGCTCCCAGTTCTTACCACTCACATGTAAAGAGTAGCCCCATTACCACAGCTAGGAATCTATTCTTTAAGTGTATAAATTCCCATACTTCATTTTTCCTTATTTGCATAGATACAAGCAAACAAACAAACAAACAAAAACCCTAGGATTTCACTTTGTCTTCTCTGTGAATTTATATTCTTCTCAAGTATCAGATGATACTTCAACAGATCAGTCTGAATGTCATACTGTTTTTCCTTTAAATTCCTCAAAATTATAGCCAAGTGACCAGGGCATAAGGTAATTAAACCCACTATTAGCATGGTTAATGGAGAACAGTATAGTGATTAGCATGGGTGGGAGTATATGATTTGTGCACAAATGTCCATTTGTATTTGCAAACAAATGCTTCCAGATATATTTCTGTATGCTCAAAGCACTAAGGAGTAGGGAAAAAAAATCTCCATTTTTATTGAGTCAGGTCCAGTTTCCTGTCTCAAATAGTCATATTTCCAACACTTGAGTAAGAACTGCTTTGCAAGGTAAACGAAATTTAAATGTGCATCAATTAAATGTGTGGGTTTTTTTGGCTAGTTATTATAAGATATACTTCTCTATTTTTTGTGACTTTGTTCTGGCTAGAAGGAATTGAAAGATATTGTTCTGCACTATATTTATAGATAAAAAGTTTCACAATCACAGTATCACAGTCTGGTGCGGGTTGGAAGGGACCTTTAAGATCATGGAGTCCAACCCCCGGGATTCGAGCCTCCTGTGTGGCAGAGCGGCACTTCTACCACTTGCACCACAGGGGGATTCGAACCCGGGACACTGGTGTTGCAAGCGGCATTCCTACCACTGCGCCACCGGAGGGGCCCCAATCTTAATCTATGAATAGCAGCAGATTTTAAGTGCCACAAATGAATTTAATAAAGATGTGCTGATACTGATATTTAGTCCTCAGATTTGAACCTAATGAGTATAAAGTCCAATGGTTTTAATAGTGGTTATGATTGATCTTCTTCACTTTTCTTCCCATAAATGTGTTTTTTTGCTCCCTTTTGGCCTCTTTAAAGAGTGCAGGCTACACAATGGCACCGTTGGAGAAAAGCCTGGAAGTTGGATGGTTAGACTCAAATGGCCATAATTCCAGTTCAGAATGAAGAACTGAGATGTAAATAACACTTGCTGAACTACGTACTTCTGTTCTAAGATGTCATTTCATCCTTCACTACTATTCATCTTCATTTCTGTGTTACATTTCTTATATATAATTTGTATGGACATTTTTACCATTACAAAAATAAAGTACTCCAAGTGTATTAAAACAAAATGGGTGTGTTCAAACAATTTGGTATCTTTTTCTCATAATTCTTGTCCAATTAGTTGTTCCCCTAAAACACTTGTTGCAATTTCTCAAGCAAACTAAAAGCAATAGCTACCAAAGGAAATACAATACAATTTTAGGTAGCCTAGAACAAGTTAAAAAATTCCTTTTGGGAGCAACATGCAAACTGTCTTGAATCCTTCACAATAAAATGGAGTATTGTCATCAGTCTGTCAACTGTAGGCAGAATATACAGAATCAGGATCATTTGTTTGATCACTGGAACCACATGAGCACTGATACTTCTTGGAATACTTGCAAAGAATATGAACTGCATTTAAAATAATGCTTGTGATTTGTCTGGCACCTTGTAAGTGAAACACAGCATGTTGATTGCGTGGTTGATAAGATATACCTTATAAACTTTAAATACCTGTTGAATGACAGCAAATCCTTTTGTAACACTGAGATCTGAGGCAGTTGAAAATGCATTTATTTTGAGACAAAAAGGGAACCCGAAGAATAGTTTTTCTACTACTGCCATAATTTAATGACAGAAACAACACTGAATTGATGTGGGTGACAGATGTTCCTGAGGTCATTTTAAAGAAGTGGTTTTGCAGATGAAGTTAACTGTCAGCACAGCCAAATGTTTCTTAGATGTAAGGAGAAGATGGGTGGGACATGTGAGTGTCTTTATCTTCATTCACAGAATCATAGAATGGCCTGGGTGGAAGGGACCTCAAGGATCATGAATTCCCACCTCCGCCACCACAGGCAGGTCTACCAACCTCCACATTTAATACTAGACCAGGCTGCCCAAGGCCCCATCTAACCTGGCCTTGAGCACCTCCAGGGATAGGGCAACTACAACAACTCTAAGAAGCCTGTTCCAGCACCTCACCACTCTCATCATAAAGAACTTCCCCCTAACATCCAACCTCAATCTTCCCTACTTCCCTCTGTCTGCAGCCTTTCAACCAGTTCCTTATCAATTGGGTGGTCCACCCATCAAATCCACATCCCTCCAATTTGGAGATATGGATGTGACAAGGGACCATGTCAAAGGCTTTCACTCATTTTTGTGTTCCTGTCTTGCAAATCTTACTTCTTTGAGCTCTAAGCAAATCTGGGCTTCTAAGATTTTCAGGACACTGAATATTGAGGAAAAGGTGTAATGCAGAAAGTTTTAGGTATCTATGAATACAAAAATTGTTGAAGGGAAACATCAACTTCATCTGTGATTCCTAAGTTTAGAAGCCAGAAGTCATGTTCCCTTTAAAGGCATAATCTTTAGTGGGTGAAATATTTCTAAGAGTGTTAGATTTATTCTAATCTTTGCTTACCATGAAGTGTAAAGCAAAAACTTGCACTTTTTTACACTTTAAGATATGCTGTGGTCAGTGAAACCAATCTGTGTGGGGACAGTGGTATCTGGTCAGAATTGGGATACAAGTTATTTTTGCTACAAATACACTGTGAACACCCAGAGAGGAAGAGGGAACAGCAAAATAGGAAGGGATTCTGAAACCAGAAAATTAAATGCTATAAGGAGATCCTGGGAAGCAGAAACTATTGCAAATGAAAATTATTGAATTTGCATGCATAATTGGCAGAGCTGGATAAGAACAAGATTTTAGGAATGTTGTCAAATTCAGGGGAGTGTTTTTGAGACAGAAATTGCCAAATGTTTTCCTACGACATGAGAATGCATGACACTTTAAAACCCCAATCTTTTTAATACTTTGGTATATAAAAAGCTAAAAAGTTTCATTGCAAAGTATATTTGAAAAAAAAAAAATGTGGTGCATACATAAAACACTGATACTTGAAAAGTGGAATTACTGAATTGATGCCTTTTTACCTTTTCTAACCTAGACTAAAATGTTCACCTTAAAGTGCCCCAGGCTTCTCTGGAATTAGGATTCCATGGGTAGAAAGTGAAGTGCAGCTTGTCCTGTGGTAAATGTGAATAACTCTGCAGTTGCTGTTGATCTTCAGTCATTGCAATGCATCAGGAAGTTATACACCACTGTCAGAAATGGTGAGCGGATGCTGCAGAATTTCCATGTCCATTGTTACTTGAATTTTGAGGCAGTAAATAGTTCAGCCACAGCTACTGCTAACTGCTGGCTACTGGGTTGCTTAAGTCCCAGACAGTGGCAGAATTCTCAGCCACCTACCATGTTAGTGTAGTCAACTGGGAAAAAGAAATGCATGGAAATATTCTCCTGTCTTCAAATAGCACCCAGAAGTTAGGATATATAGTCTACCTTTTCAAGGATCTGCATCTTAGGCCTCAGATCTGCTCTTTTACTCTTCTGCAGCAACAAAAATTTAATGCAGTAATTCAGATATTACAAACTTGCACTGCCAAATAAGCAGTGATAAATGACCAGCCTTACCAGAACCTAAAGCACCTGACCTGCTAGGTTCCTCAGCAGCTCAACTGAACAAAGCTGAATTTGTCTTATAGCAGTGCCAGAAAAACATCTATTCTTCTATCCTTAGTGGTAGAAGATTTGATTTGTGTTGCGGAATGTCACTTGTCAAACTTTGCCTAAGATCTTAACTATACACCTCCCTGCTCTTCTGCTTTCTTTCTCCAGGTAGATCTCTAAATTCTGTCTAAGCCCTACTACAGCATGTAGAGTTTTTACCATGCAGCTAATAGGCACAGGTAGTGACTATGTATGTTTTGTTGTCTTGGCTCTTCCCCCTCAATGCCTGCGGTCTCATCTGCAGGTTACGAAAATGCTGAAGTACAACTGTAATCATGTGCTACTGTACTAGCACTTGTGTTTGAAGGTCAGGTTAAGATCAGAAGAATTCCTTTCTGCTTTGTTCTAGGCCAAGCTGTGTAGCTCCTGCATTTGAGGAATGTTCTGCCAGAGGCTAGCGATCTACCCTCACTAGGGCCATTGCAATACAGAAATCAACATAAGAATGCAGCAAATAGCATTTATTACAGTGTAACAGCTCCTTAAGTATACTTCTTGCTTTGTCTACGCCCCTTAAGCGTGCGTCATATTTCCATCACAGAGCAGGGGAGGTCCTACTGTGTCACCTCCTTAACGCCTACTACAACAAAGCTGTGGTAGCATGTTTGTCCTGGGAGTGCCCTGTGAGCACACACATCCCCACCCTTCAATGCTTAGAGCCTAGAGAAGCATAAACCAGGTCTTTGCAACAACTGGTTGCTCTCTGCTGCTAGGTATGTGTGAAATGGCCACCTTTTCAGGACTGTGCCTGGCTGAGTTATGTCATCATTCGGAACTGACTGACTTGAGCTGTCATCCTCAAACAATGCATGAAGGCATTGCTTAATTTTGCACAGCTTTTTCTCTATATTCTCTGGACAAGCGGTGTGCTTGGCTTTATGCTCTATTATGAATTTGTCATGTCCTTTCCAGCTCTTGAAAACCTAAGTATCATTTAATTTACAGTGGAGTTATGGAAGCCTGAGAACTTGATGTGTTTTCATGACACTTAAATGAGCATAGGTATGTCCTCTGCCTCAGAAATCCTGTGCTTACTGAATGTGCACAATTGTGTGCACCCTAGAGTCTGCTTTGCACAGTATATCTACTAGTTCTAGTCAATTATACAATAAAGGGAAAAGAAGATTGAGCAGGAATCAGTAGAGAGATAAAAACATAGGTTTTTGTGTTGACAGAGGGTATGGTGCAGAGATAGAAAAGATGCAGAATAATTGATAGTACTGCTTTGTTGGAATAATATTCTCCATAAGCTGTTAATTATTGTGCTTCCTTACCCTCAATGCAGTCTCTTCCAGAGATTACAGAGCAGCGGAGTAGCAAAACACAGGGGGAAATTCTCCTCAGATTATTTTAGTGCAACTTCAAGCATCTGCACTGAGGGTTAACTTATCAGTGCTGAAGCACATGATGCAGCATAGAACTAATTTGCTCTTCCCACAGCTGTGAAATGGGAATAAAACAGGTCCTAGAGCCTTTCAGCTGCAAAGGAGCATGGTTCTGCTTTCCATTTTTGCATCTGAACACCAAGAATGAGGAGCAACTTCTGTCAGGCTGTTGCTGGATTTGAGCTGAACTTAGTGCTGTGACTATGTGCTGAGTGTCTGGCTGGGTGAGCCCTGCAGAGGGCTCCTGAGGGAGAGGCTTCTGTGTTTTTGTGATGATGTTAAAAGGGTACTCGGAACTCTTATTTGGACTTTTAAAAACATTTTTTTTGTTTTAATATAATATAAAAGGTCTTATTATTCTTTAATAAAATTAATATACTCTACCGTCTCATAAACTCCCCTTTTAAAAAGGAATACTTAATGTGGTTCCAAAGGGTCCTTACTGAGCACTGTTTTTACAATAAACACAATAAATAAAGAAACGTTCCCACAGTAGCAACATCCCATCTGCTTCTGGGATATTGCCCCACATCTTTCCAGAGCCTTGGGTATCAGGCAGGGCCATAATAGTCTCCTGATGCAACACACAGCGCTGCCAGCTGCAGCTCCGCGCCGATCCCCGCTTTCACTTTCGCTTCTCCTTCCTGCCCCGGGCGGCCGCACTTCGCGGTTTTCGTGCATCAGCACCCTGAGGACCCACGCTGGAAGAGGTGAAGCCCGCCGAGGTAAGTTCGTGTCTTTCTTCTCTTATAGGTAATAAACGAGGGTGTCAGAGGGTGAAGCTAAAGCTCTGCTCTAGAGTTTGGCGATTTCATGGCTTTTGGCTCTCTCTTACATTTGCAAAAAGCAAGTTAGCAATTGCCATTACTGTTTGCTTCATGAGAACACGCCTTGGTGCTTGTGCCCAGCGGTGGGGTCCCAGCTGGCTGAGGGTGTTCTGCTGAAAAACAATCAATAGTGGGGGAGCAGAAATGTCCCACCCTGCAAGATGCTGGAGGCTCCCTGCTGCAGTTCTGCATTGCTTGTAATTGTTGCTTTTATCGCTGAGAACTCCGGTTCTGTCTGTTTTCTCTTAAATACTATTCTATAACCTTGCCTTTTAAGTCTGATAATATTTGCTTTGCCAGGTTCCCAATGAAAGCATAAAACAGTTCAAGCTGTCTCCTGACTTCCTTCAATGAAAATATCTAAGCACAAGAAGGCAGCCTGTTGGTCTGGTTGGAGGTCAACCAAAGAGCAGGTTTGCATAGTGTCTTTCTTGCTTCTTTCAAACTTATTGATGAAATGAGAACAATTAGAATTAGGGAGCAATCTCATCTTCCTCAGCTGGAGGGATGGGCTGCTGTGTTCAGTACATATCTGCAAGACTGCCAGGTTGGGTTGTTTGCTGTCACCTCCCCTCTCCTGTTTGCTCACAAGTGAGAGGTGAGTCAGACTGATCTGCAAGAGGCAGGGCAGGTCCACGTGCAGTGCCTAGCAAGGAAATTAACTTTTATTAAGACTTATTTTAAACAGTATTTTGCAGTCCTTTGAACACTGCTTTGTAATGCTTTATGTCTTTTCCCTTGTTTGTCTCCTTGCTCCCACTCAGTTATACTAAGGTCTTTTGCTATGGGGTCTCATTGCTCCCAAGAAAACACTCACAAGATTCTCCTCTGGCCATTGTAATGTAGTTTTGAGCTGCTGGAGCCGTTCTAATGTGCTCCCCCTAAACAGGCAGGTCCCTGTGAGGCCAAATGCTCTTCTGCCTGACATGAAGCCTCACTGGGCTGCCGTTTGCAGCATCAGTTCATTGCAGTATTTTGATATTGTGCTGAAAACCCTTCTCTTTAAAACATCAGTTCAGAAAGCTTTTTCTTTATCACTTCAGAAAGCTTTTTCTTTACAAATGTGCTGATTTAGTTTCGTTTCATTGTCCACAATTTACCATAGAGTTTGAGCTCAAGACTAGATTGTGTTAATGAGTGGCAACCTTCAAGGATAGATAAAAGTGACTTGCAGAACCAAAGAATTATCCTCAGAGTTTGTCTTTGGAGAAGCTGTTGTGGATTCCCCAAATCCTAATGAGATTAAAATCCTCTTTTGTAATCTGCCCTGTAGCTGGCACAGTTTTTCTCCACCTAGGAAACCATCAAGCTGAGAGTTGAACTGAGGATGGCGGGCAGGTTCTCCAATCCAATGGCAGACAGCTGTAGGAATATGGATACAGAGAGTGCGAAGATACTCATCGCTTTAGAGGGAATAATAGAAGTAGGCACTAGAATGGACTGCCCTGGGAGGTGGTGGAGTCACCAACCCCGGGGGTGTTTAAGGAAAGACTGGATGTTGTGTTGAGGGACATGGTTTAGTGGGAGCTATTAGTAATAGGTGAATGGTTGGACTGGATGATCTTTTAGGTCTTTTCCAACCCTGGTGATTCTATGATTCTAAGTAATTTTTACTTTAAAGAAAAAATGCAGCAGAACATAAGCTTACTGTTGTCCGTGAAAGCAAGGAAAAACATGCTGGGAAGCACACCTGAATTATTTCTTCTTCCTTTGTTGGATATAATTCAAGTGAAAATGATACAGAAGTCACAACGAACTTTTTTCTCTATTAGCAGAAATGTCGTTTAATTGGACAAGCTCTGACTGAGCAGGATAGTCACACCATTCTGAGTTCTTACATCTCTGTTCAGGACAGAATTTGTGTGGAATTAGTTTTCACTTCCAGTAGAGCTGTATTACAAAATAGACAGATGAATTTAGGTCTTAAACTGAAATTGAATTAGGCCTAAATTGAAACTGAATAAAATATGAAGAAGTCTGTGATTCATCAGATGTAATGTAATACCTAAAGAGGCAGTGCCGTTGATCTGAAGATCAGAGCACTGGTGGATAGATTTTGATATCCTAATGGAAGTACTTGAGATCTAGAGGTCGAATATGTTAATTCTTAAAGTTTCCTGGGGGAAAAAAAAAGTGATTCCATGAAAAAGAGTATGTTTTTATGAAAGCATCTGAGAGGTGGAGAGATGGTTAGAATTGTGTATGGCTGGCTTGTGAAAAAAGAACAGGCAAGAATTGTAAAGTAAAGAAGGGGTATTTATATTAGGCATTCTTACTGCATATATCTTCAAATATTTAGCACAGTTAAAGCTCAGGGCATAGGTAATTAACAATGAGGGGACTGTGTATAATTTGTCATATTTATTTGTCATATATTGTTATTTATTTATATGCATACTAAAGCAATGCAAATTTAATTAGAAAAGGGAGAATTGTTGGGAATTTGTGTTAGTTATAGACAAACTGTTAGTAGCTCTTTAAGCATAATTATTTTCAGTGAAGAGAGGTTATTACATGTACCTTTTCCACTGAAATGGATAGTACCACATGGGCGAAAAATGGTGTTTGCTCAAACTGCATAATTTTTTTTTGTGCCTGACTTGCTTAAGCCTTCGGTATAAGGGATGAGTTGTGTCAAAATGATCGTGATTAGTTAACGTGTGTTCATTTTGCCTTTGCAGATAAAATTATGGGATGTTCTATTCTTTGCTGGAACAGCTTATCTTTCAGACTGGTGTCTGTTTGCTTACTGTGTGCATCAGCTGGAAAGCCATGTCAGATCAGAAATACAATGGCAGATTGTAGTCACCTAAAGCTGACACAAATTCCTTCTGATCTTCCAAACAACATAACAGGTTTGGACATTTCCCATAATCAGCTAAAAAAGCTTGTTCCTGAAAATCTGACCCAGTACAGCAACCTGACTTACTTAAACGCGGGCTACAACATCATCTCTAAACTGCAACCAGGATTGTGCAAAAAATTGCCCCTGTTGCAAATTTTGAAGCTAGAACACAATCAGTTACATGAACTCCCTGATGGAGTGTTTGCTTCCTGCAGCAGCCTGACTGAGCTCAATCTAGGATACAACATCATTGAAGTAAAAAACGAACCTTTCAAAACCCTGGAGGTAAGCTTTAGAAATGCACCTTCTCTGATAAATAATGTACGGGGAATTTATTGCATGTGCATGCAAATCGTGTGCCTATTTGCATTTGAAAATACCCAGCATATGATCTTTGTTGATTTTCTAAAGAAAAGGCCTAGTGGCTTATTGTGTCAGAATACATTGCAGTCTCAGATGTCCTGGGAGTCAATGCTCTCCATCCCTTTTTCTCTGCTGCATCTTGTCAAAGCAACTCTCCGTACAGTATTTATGCTGATGAAGTATGGCATGGTAAGGAATCTGATTTGCATGAGGTCTAATGGCAGTTGCTAGCCTAAATCCTCAAAGTCAGGGCGTAAACACTCAGGCTGTAAAGATCAGTGCTTAGGCTAAAGTCTCCCAGGGCTTTGGGGATTGGGAAAATGAAAAAGCTTTTAGTTGCCTTTGTTTTTCCTGGTAGGTTAGATGTGGTTAAATGTTATCTGTAGCATATTTCTGGTCAGGAGTCATGTAAAAGGAAGGGTCTGAGAGTAAAAGAAAATGAGTACACATGTTTTGGATAGGTCCAAACATTTCTTTTACACTCAGTATTCCAATTAAGTTGCATAAAATGTGCTTGCTAACTCTTGACTATATACAAAGCAGTACAGGGAGCAGAACTGAAGTTGTGGACCTTGCTTTTCCACTGCCCTGTTGGTTGTGCTAGGAGAACACAGAAAACCTGTTCCTACAGAAGCTGGAAAGCTGCCATTCTTTATGACAAACTTATATTAATTGTAGTATTGCAACCAATTTCCAGTACAACATTTCAGAATGTTCTTTTAATTACTTAAAAGGGTTTGTTTTTTTAAAATACTTTTATTTACATCTTCTCTGCAGAACTTGAATATTTTGGATCTATCTCATAATCATTTGGAGTCAGCAAATTTAGGATTGCAGCAACAGCTGAAGAACCTTCGTGAGCTTGTGTTGTACAGCAACCGAATCACTGAGTTAAAAAAGGAAGACTTAAAATTTCTTAGCAACACTTCATTGAATAGTCTTGATTTATCATCAAATCCCCTGAAAGAGGTAGGAAGCATTTCAGTAGGAATTCAGCCAGTGTAAGTATAAAATGGAACTATCCTGATTTAACCTACATGATTGTGTGGCTTCTGTTTTATGATTATATTGAGTCTATCAAGTTAAATCCTGCAACTATTTTATTGCATATAGGATTACTCCCTATCTTCAGAGGTAATATGAAATTATTTTTCTGCCACTGAGTAAGAGCTGGTCCCATGTAGACCAGAGACCTCAAGCAAGAGCTAGATCAAGTACCTCTGTGAACCCTCATCAAGTGTATTTTATACAATGCTTTATTAATGGACTGAATGAAGAATGATGCAAAGTGTTGCATTTCTAAACTCGAATGTATAGTGAAATTCCTCTTTTTTTTTTTTTTTTTTTTTTTTCCCCAGTTGATTCATCTGTATAATCTTTTACATTGTAATTGCGAGAATATTTTCAATTGGCATAAGTTTGTACCATAGTTGAGAGAGGCAATCCCTCTCTCTCTGTTGCCATTGCTGCTCCACTCCTCCTTCTTACTGGTCCATCTCCTCACTGAAGTTTGTACTAGATCACCTGGGGAAACTACAGTTTTGTTGGCACAGTTAGCTTATGACCAGTTCCCTCTCTGGTTCATTGTGTGACTATATGTATGGCCATACTGGCACAAGGGTACGGCATGTGACTAAGTAGATGTAATTGCTAAGGTTATTCTATGTCAGTTTAACTTGCTCTGATTTTACAAGTCTAATATCTGGGAAGCAGCATTTGAATCACACTGATAAATGGAGTATTTAATCACTCAGCTGATATCTGATGAAGAAAGATGAAGGGCCAGCACTCTAATGGTGGCTTCTGATTTATGTCATGGAAGCTACTGTGCAGAATCACATTTTGTGAATACAGATTGTGCTCATGCAGAAAAACTGTTTCTTGGTTAACTTTTTTGCAGTATATCCCTATCAGATACCAATTAAAGGAAGTTATATGGAAAGATTACCTTGACGACTAAGATACAGTGAAAATATTTTCACTAGTTGAATACAAAATTGTAACAAACGCTCATCTCACTAAGAAAACTTTTATCTTATTCGAAAGGAGTACCATTCAAAATTACAATGACCGTATTACAAATTTTAGAACATGAGACAGTACTTCAAGAAGTTTGTCTAAACTCAGATGTGGAAAAAGTGTGTAGGAGTTCCAGTCTGCCTGATGCTCTCATTTGAATAACCTTCCCAAGTTTAGGCTTTAATGTTCAACTTTTTTATGTAACTCTTGTTTAGGTCAAAACTCTTTTTTCCTTTCCTTTTAGTTTCACACAGGATGTTTACATGTGATTGGAAATCTGTTTGGCCTTATACTGAACAATGTTGAACTTGGTGAAAATCACACAAGGAAACTTTGTACCGAATTATCAAACACAGCAATTCAGAACCTCTCACTAAGCCATGTGAAGCTTTCACACATTAACAGGTTAACTCTCCAGGGACTGCAAGGAACAAACCTCACAGTTCTGAACCTTTCAAAAAATTCTCTCTCTGTGATAGAGGATGACTCATTTCAGTGGCTGTCAAATTTGGAGTACTTAAACTTGGAGGATAATAACATCATTAAAGTGTCTTCACATTTATTTTACGGATTGTCCAGCATTAAATATCTGAATCTGAAAAAGTCACTTACTGGGAAAATTGAAGATTTTTCCTTCCAATCGTTATATCACCTGGAGTACCTTATAATGGATAATAACAATTTCCCACAAATTACCACTAACATGTTCACAGGTCTGAAAAACCTGAAATATCTAAGTCTTTATAATTGCAACATAAACTTACAAAGAATAACTAATAAAACATTTGTATCACTTGCTAATTCCAGCTTGCAGGTTCTCAATCTCACAAAAACAAGAATCTCTAGAATAGAAAGTGGGGCATTTTCCTCCTTGGGGCAACTGAAAATTCTTGATCTTGGTCTCAATGAAATTAATCAAGAGCTCACAGGTCATGAGTTTGAAGGTCTCAATAATATAGAATATATTTACCTTTCTTACAACAAAAATGTGACTTTGCGAAGTGAATCATTTATTTTTGTTCCAAGTCTTAAACAACTGATGTTAAGGAAGGTAGGTTGCAATAATCTGGCAATTTCTCCTTCACCTTTTCATCCCCTACGGAATCTGACGGTCCTGGACATCAGCAATAACAACATAGCAAACATAAAGGAAGACTTGCTTGATGGACTTTACAAACTCAGTATTCTGGATCTGCAGCACAATAATTTAGCACGACTTTGGAAACATGCAAATCCAGGAGGCCCTGTTCTTTTTTTAAAAGACCTTCCTAACTTGCATATTCTTAATTTAAAATCAAATGGCTTTGATGAGATTCCAGTTCATGTTTTCAAGGGTCTGCATCAGTTAAAAAACTTGGATCTAGGATCAAATAATTTGAATTTGCTGCCAGCAACTTTATTTGATAACCAAAACTCTCTAAATACATTGAACCTTCAGAAAAATCTAATAACCTCAGTTGAAGAAGATGTGTTTGGTCCAGCTTTCAAGAGTCTGAGAAGACTAGAGATGGATTCCAACCCATTTGATTGCACCTGTGAAAGCATTGCTTGGTTTGCCAGTTGGCTAAATGTCACTCAAGCATATATACCTGGATTGCAGACTCAGTACATTTGCAACACCCCGCCTAAATATCACAGTACTCTGGTGTTGCATTTTGATACCTCAGCCTGCAAGGACAGCGCTCCATTCAAGCTTCTGTTTGTGATCACTACCACTGCTGTGATGCAATTCATTTTCTTTGTTCTTCTCATACATTTTGAAGGGTGGAGAATAGCTTTCTATTGGAATATTTCTATAAATCGAATACTTGGCTTTAAAGAGCTTGACAGACTACAGGAAGAGTTTGATTATGATGCCTATGTTATTCATGCAAGAAAGGACACAAATTGGGTGCTCAAGAACTTCACCTCTCTGGAAGAAAATGAGCAATTTCAAGTAAAGTTTTGTCTAGAAGAACGAGACTTTGAAGCAGGAATATCTGAATTTGAAGCTATAATTAACTGCATAAGAAAGAGCAGGAAGATTATTTTTATTGTGACTGAACATCTCTTACAGGATCCGTGGTGCAGGAAGTGAGTAGAATATAAAATACTGAATGTAAGGGGAAAATTTTTTAGCGGATTTTTAACAAGATAATCTTTTCTTGCAATTTAAATCGATTAAAATGCAATGCAAATTCTCCTTTAATATATCCTACTTTTGGAACAGTTACAAATTTAATAATCTTAATTGCTCTACATGTACATTAGTAGATATTTGAATCTATCTGTATATATGACTTATTTTTCTTTTCAAAAAGTCAAACTGTTACCTTTGCAGATGGCTTTCCTTAAAACTATGTGTTTGAAACAGAACAGTCATTGGTGTGATCACTAGCATCCATTTTTATACAACTTCAAGAAACTTTTTTCACTGCCCTTCAGCAGCGATCTTGAATTTGAAGGAACCTTGCTAATTATGGCTATGTCAAGACAGTAGATTTAGGTTATATTTTTAGAGGATGCTTTACCCTTTATTTAAAAGGTAACTAATTTAATGTAAGTAATGAGAATTTTATATCATAAAACATACATTAATACTTCACTTTGAATTTAGACCCTGATTTTACAGCATGCTATTATGTGCACTATTGAAAGATCTATTTGTCTTTTGTCCCCAAGCCTGAACTTAAAATTTTGTCTTATTTTTCCTTCAGGTTTAAGGTGCATCATGCTTTACAGCAAGCTATTGAACAAAGTCGAGACTCCATCATACTCATTTTTCTTCATAATATACAGGATTACAAGTTGAATCATGCACTTTGCTTGAGAAGAGGAATGTTCAGATCTCGCTGCATCTTGAACTGGCCAGTCCAGAAGGAAAGAATCAATGCATTTCATCAGCAGTTAATGATGGCACTTAAATCTAATAGTAAAGTTCACTGAATTCAGTTTTCTGATGTTAGAAAACTAGCAGGTCTTCAGTAAAGACTGGGAAAAAAAAGTTTGATATATTGGAATAAGTACCTGAATGTTGCTGATACTTTAGCTCACCTGCACTGAAGTAATCACAGTTGATAGTCATTTCTGTTTGTGCATCAAGAAAGTGAGAAATTCTGAAAAGTGGTGAGAATGACTGAAGTCCTAGAGAAAATATCCATCTGATGTAATGCAGAAAAGCCACGGACTCTCTGCTTTAACAGGGTACATAGAAAAGGATGCAATGATAAAATATCAAATCCTGTCTAGAAAGCAGAATAGAAACTACCACCCGTTTTTAAATCTCTAAGGAAAATAGATAGAAAACAAACTTGAAAATTTTTCTATATTAAGTACAGTAACATGGAAATTATTTCTATAACTAAAGCCTTTGAAAAGGGATAAATCTGGTGTAATTCTTTAGTGTAGTTTATTATATATTCATTTGGTATTTTCTTCCTTGAAATACTTTACAGAGACTTGGGGTAGTTAGCAATTGCATAATATTAAGGTTCAATCTTACAAGCTAGTACCTTGATCTGGAGAGAGCAGAGAACCAGGAAAGCATGATCCAAAATTTTGTTTATCATGTTTGATGTTCATTGCGATTCTATGGAACATTGAGTCCAATTTATTGTAAAGTAGACTTTAGACTGTCATTTGAATACTCCTATTAATGTTTAATTGCTCCTTTGATTTTTTTTTTTTGTTTGTTTTTATCTTTTGTTGTTGTTGTTTGGTCCTCCATTAGCTCAGGAATATTTTTGCATTTACATTTTTTTCCCCCTAGCATTTCCCTCGTCAATTACCGTTATGACAAGAACTCTATTCTATGGCTTTAGAAAATAGATTTCTAAGAGTTCCATGCTTAAAGTTTTAAGCAGTTTTGGTTTTTTTGGTTTTTTTTTTTATCTGTTATACATGCAGATAAAAAAAGAATCAGTAGGCTTCTGTGTCCCATGATAATAAAATACAAAGAATAATAATGAAATATAAATTTAATGAAGTGGATTTTGCATGCACTAGTTGAGTTGAAAGCAAAGTAGGCTACTTTCACTGGCTCAGAAAGTCCTGAAGTGAAAACAAAAGGCTTTGTTTACAGGTGAAGTGATAGATGATGATTCCCTAATTACACTAATAGGATTATCCCACTGTGATGCTTTCATCTCATCTTTCCGTCCTTTTCAGGGTAAGTGAGAAATTCTCTCTTCACACATAGACCATGAAAGCTGAGGAGGCAAGGCAGTAAAGATGGGGTGCCAGGGATTCACCTTGTCAATAGTTCTTTCTCTTATTTAAAGACCAACACGTGAAAGGGTGCCTATGTTTCCTAACCCTGCAAAGACAAAATATAGCAGGATTTCTCATTTCACCTCAGTGTGAATTGTTTAGAATATCTTCTCATTTCACATGCATATTAAGCTGGAGAGAATCTGCAAAGAAACACTGAGGTGAAACGTGATACTAGAAGTCAAATCAAATGATCAAATGGTCTTTTCTGGCCCTTTAACTGATAAATGACAGTTCTTCTAAATTCTATAAAGATACCCTTGCAACTACAACTTCCTACAAAACTGGTCTCTCAACAGTGGACAGTTGTGTTATGGATACTTTTGCAACAAAGCTAACACAGACTAAGTGCAATTGCTTGTAAATGATATCATTTTAAATGACAGTATGTTAAATATTTTAGTTTTGACAGTTTAAAATAATTTGCAAGAGAAAAAAATATTGTAAATGGTCACGATAAGAATTAGGGTAATGTTCAACAAAAAAAAGCATGAAAGCATTAAGCACAGGGCCAATAGTAAAACATGAATATACTCGGCACAGCATTTTTGTACAACACTTCCCTGTTTGCCTGGTCCTCCTTGTTTTACTCCTACACATTTGTTTGACAGTATTATTGAGGGTAAATAAATGGTGAAGAGTTAAATCATTTTAGGATTAGCACTCCATTTCTGAACTGCCCAAATTCTATATAGTGGGTGGCATCAGACCACACCATAATGATTTGCTAAGAAGACAGAGATCAACTGGGTGAAAAGCAATACAGCAGTAGTAGCATGAAAGATACTATCTCAGACTAAAGAGGAATGATAAGAATATCTAAAGAGGTAGAATGCTTGAGTAAGATAGAATGTTCAGGTGTGCAGAGCTGAGTTAGAACCTCTCTATTCCTGTGGTTCTTGAATTATGGGGAGTAATGAGTGAGTTCATGACATTCATAATCAATTCTGTTCCAGAGTAAATGAATGAATCTTCATGAATCTCTTTTACTGAAGAAGTCCATTAGCACTCCAAGATTCCAAATAAGGGATATTCAGCTAGGACAAATAAATGATGCACACCAAAAGTGCTTTGGTGAATTTCATTGTGACAGGGTGAGGAACAGATGCAAATTTGGATGCCTTTATGGACCTTTTCCTGCTAAAGAGTCCCTTCCTCTCTTTCTTATAGTCCCCCTCTAGATAGTGAAGGGTTTTTTTTGACGTGTTGTCCTGGGCTTATATATATATATGAGGAAATGTGAAACCCTTCAGCCTGTGCTGCTCTTCTGGTTGCTGCCAGAGGCTGTGTTAGCTACCACAGTCTAAACTGGCACATTGTTTCCCTCTACCATAGCACTGGCCATCAGCGTGCCCAATTTGATGCTGGTACGACCACACTTCTCCCTATCCAGACAGACAGCTCTACAGTGTTAGTGCAGTGTTTGCCCCAACCCACACTGGCTGTTCCTGACCCTGCTGCTCTCCCAGTCACAGAGGCTGGGCTGGTGCCATCTTTGCACATGGGTATTTCCTGCTGCAGCTGCCCGGCACGCTGTGAAAAGCTGCTGGAGAAGTCACTCACCCTGCTTGCCTCTTAGTCTTTCCTAGTGCAGATAGGAGTGCAGTGGATGAAGAAAGGGCTTGAAGTGGGACACTGACACGCTGTCAGCTGATTTCTATCCTTCAGGGTGAGGTGGACTTATTAATTAATGGGAAAATGTCATCTTTTATTTCCTTTGCTCAGAGGCAGTATTTCACACCTGACCCTACCACAAGGCGTAGGCTGATGGTTCTGCTAGGCGGTGCATGCCCGCTGGGTTTGTTTAGCCTAGCAACGCCCGAGGGGAGGGGAGGAGAGGACAAGACCGGGCAGGGCTCGCAGGTTGGGGGCAAGGGGCTCCCGCCCTGCTGCCATGAAGTTGGCGGCGCTGGAGCTGGGCTCCCTCCTGGTCTGGCTGCGCCGCTCCGCTGCGGGTCCCAACCCGGCCGCCCCCAGTCCTCGCCCGCCCTCCGGAGGCGGCTGCATCCCGGCTGCTGGCGGGCGTCCCCCGCGCCCGCTGCCCGCCGTCACGGAGGAGGCCGGGAGCTGTGCGGGCGGCAAGGCGCTGCTCATCACACTGCCCGACATCGGGGAGGAGGCGGTGACGGAGTGCGATGCCGAGGAGACAGCGCGCAGCTCGCGAAGCCCGAGGTGAGAGCGCCCGGCGGGGTCGGGAAGGGGCAGTGGGGGTCTGTGGATCCCCGTTCTCCTCCGCAGGTACCTCCTATACCGAGCCGTGGGATGAGCCGTGCAGCTCTGCTTGGGGGGACGCTGCTCAGTCCTGTAGGGAGCAGAGAGGGGAGCGGGGAGCAGTCTGAGCCCGAGGGAGCGCAGGGAGTACCGAGCTCGGGAGGAGGATTCGCCGGGAAGGTACGGCGAGGGTTGCCGGAGGCACTGGGAGAAACCCAATGAGTCACTAAGGTGTGGAAAATCATGCTGGAGTGCTTGTGTACTGAATTTTCAAACTTAATGCTAGCAATGTTTGGTTTTTCTGCCGTACACAAACTAGCTGGGTATGCAGGTAGGACTCAGTTGTCAAGCAGAAAGGTTTCTTAGCAAGCTTGTTTGACTGTTAGAAGTACATAGCAACAATGTCTCGAAAGTCACTGCTCTGCTTTGAGGAGAAGAGGCTGGTTGGTTTGTTTTTCTTCGTGTATGTTCGAACTGATCTGCTGATATCAAGGAGTCACTTTAATGGCTGTGTTGCAAGGTACGGTTAATGAGGTGATCATCTTCCAAACTTCTGCCTCCTCTGTGGCTTGTCAAATCGGAGCATGCCATCTCTTAACCTTCTTCCCCTAAGTATCCCGAGCCTGTCTGGCTTTCCTTCTAAGGGCACCTCTGTACCCCAATCCTGTTTGTGGCCTTTTCCTGATTCCGATGACACCTGGAGATGTAGGACCAGAACTATGCATAGTGTTCTCTGTGCAGGTGCCGTGAGGTTTTGCATCGTGACAAGATGATGCCTTTGAGTTCTGTTTAGGTGTCTGTACAAGTGTGGGCCAGAGTTTTGTTGGTGGCTTTGGTTGTTACTATGTACTGAGCCCATGACAAGGCCAGGACTGCTTTCTGAACTGCAGCTAGAGTCCCAGTGCCACCATCATGTAAAGGTGCTTTAGCTTGTCAGTTGTTACTCAGGAAAAAAAAAAATGAGGAGGTATTTGTAAATACATTTATCTAGGTATTAATGAATTTATTGATTCTATGATTCTATTTTATCAAACCACACACACACACACACAATTAAAAAACATAACCCACAAATGAATAGAAATATAATTGACTGATAGCTAAGCTATGTAATGCTGTGAGAGTGATACAGGTAGAAACTGTCCTTATTACTTCCTTTGCCCCCCATTTAATGTAGTTGGTTTAGTCTCAGAATGAGCTGTAAGCTCCTCTAGGCTTCTCCCATTCCCCATTTGTATAGTATAGTACCCTTTCTAGAACAGTGAGATTAACCCGCTTTGAGTTGTATTGGTAAAGTTTTGTGCAGAACTTCTCTGATCTTTTGTACAAACAATATCCAAACCAAGTTATTGTTTCTTGTCTGTAATTTCCCATTTATTTATTTACTATGAAAAATATAGCTGAGCACAATGCTGTTTGAGCTGCCATTCCTTTTAAATGCTGCTTTTAAAAAATACATAATAATTTAAAAAATTAAGGGATAAAATTAACTCTTCACCAAATTGCTTTTACTGGGATGAAGAATAAACCTTTTATTTCAAGCTGGCTCTGTGCAGCAAAATGCTTATTTCAGGTTGCTGCTGAAATGCTTCTAACTGATATCTCCTCTTTATTCCTTAACTGTTACACCTTTGTATGCATGGTGGCATTCCAAATATTTTATTCATAGCAGTCAAGCTTATTCTAATACGGTATTGTTTGTCTTCAGAAAGAACAAAACCAGACCAGAAAGATGTAGAAGAAGGAATAAGATACATCACTTTGACAAGGAAAGCCTATACCTCCACATTAGCATTTTTTAATTAGGTGGCTTCACTCAAGCTTTTAGAAGAAGCATCTTAATTAAATATTGAACGCTTTAGAATTCCTTGCCTACAGTTCAGATTTGAATTTGTGAGCTACAGAATATGGTATTATGTTCTTGGTAGCTAGTCTTATAGAGTTTTTGATTATCCAAATGGAATTCCTCTGTAACAAGCATTAATGGCATTAAAAACATTCTAGAAGACACTGAAAGTATAGTGGACATTTATGTTGATAACAGTTTAACTAGGAGTCATTGGTTAATAAACAAAAGCTTTAATATTATATATTATCATTTTTTTTTTCCTTTAGATGCTGACAGACTAATAGCAATCAAAATACACTGGGAAAGCAAAATAGTGAACATTTGGCACTGATTTCTTCCTCTTTCCCAAATACTCTGAGTATTTTGTGAGATCTATGATGACTCACATTTAATCCTAGTGTGGTGTTGGGCTATACTATAGTGATTTCATACTCTTCTAATTCCACTGAATGAGCAGCAATTTAAAAATTATAGTTATTTATTTTTGAGGAAAAAATCTGACTGCATGTTCAAAAATGCTGTTTGGGAAAAAAAAGTTGCTGTATAAGGTCACAAAACTGCTTTGGAAAATCACAAGATGCCTTATGTTATGCTTACCATGACATAGGAGTAAAACCAAGATGCACAGATTTCTTTTTAAAGAAACATTATTGGTAACCTAGAGATAAAATGGGCAAGGGTTAAGTCATGCAGCTTAGAAATGGGTAACATTTTGTTGGAAATGGTTGCACTGCTTCCCATGTTTTAGGATGATTCTGGCACAAGGGAAACCTGCTTGTGAACCAGATAGAACAACAGCAGCTTTACCTGATTTTTCTCATGATGCTGTATGGTATGGAATAAATGTTTGGCCAGCTTAGGCCAGCTGTCCTGTTTCTGTCCCTTCCCAGCTTCTTGTGCTCCCTTGGCCTCCCCTTGCTAGTAGGAGTGCACAAGAAGTTGAAGCATCTTTGGCTCTGTGCAGTGCTGCTCAGCAACAACTAAAACATCCCTATGTTATCAACACTGGTTTTCTCCTGAAGCTACAACAGAGCATCATACCAGACACTATGAAGGAGAAAAGTCCAACTCTGTCCCAGCTGAAACCAGGACACCCTTGCTGTCACCTCCCTCAGTATTCTGGTGGGAGTGATCGGTGCTGTGAAATTGCCAGCTTCATCCTTGGTGCACTGGGTCATGAACATTTAGATACTATGCAGTAAATAAAGGACAGGGCTTCTTAACAAAGACATTTATTTCTTTATTTATAGGATAAATCATTCTGCCTTTAAGGACACCCAGCTTTCTTTGTCCACTGAATAAAGCAGAGGAGCTGTAGAGGAAAAAAGCGATATATGATGATATTCAACACTCATGCTCTCAAAGATTCCAGTATGGGAATTCATGTGGCAGTCAACTGGCAGCCAGCTTGGACAGAGTCAGAGCTCATCTAATGTTATGCTGTGAAATTGAATCTGTGGTCTAACAGTACAGACTATCTGTAACAAATACATTTGTTAAAAGTTGAAAGTAATTATTTTGTTTCACATTGGAATTATTACTTTTAAAGTTGATAAGAAATGCAAATTTAGATATAGAATATGCATGCTGTAATTTACTGCATTTCATGTAAATATTTATGACTTCATTCTTCCATGGGGTTTTATCAGAAAAATCTGACGTAATGAGATTTTCTGAGTTTTTAGGAGAGAAGATAATAACAGACTTTCTTGTTCTGCAGTGAACCTATTTCTTTAATATTACTGACAAAGAAGCAGCCTCTGGCTGCAGGCTGACCTCTTTCTGCAGTTTACCCCAGCTGACAGACTTTGATCTTCAGAGCATTAGGCCAGTGTAGGTTTGGCAATTTACTTTGCTTGATGTTTGTAGCTGACTTGTGGTCAAAATACTCACAGAAAATGGCTGTGCACATGAGGGATTTCTCACAGATGGACAGCAGGAGATGATCCTTCGTCTGTAGGTAATCCCTCTGCTCTGGCTGACAGACCTCTCTTCCAACTTATTGACTAGACTGAGCACCTGTGTCTCAGAACATACGAGATCTGCTTTTTAATGCTTCCTGCTAAGGAAATAGAATGCTCTGGAATAAGGATGTGCTGCTCTGGGAATTTGCTGAGGGACTGATTAGTGCCTGAGCTAAGAAGTGGAGGAGATGGATACATAGTGCTTGGGGCATTTCAATGTATCTTAATTTTTGATACCAAAGGCTACAGTGTTGTAGCACTTCTTGATGTTCGATACTGAAAGCTATTTGGTAACCTAGCGGACTAAACAGTGTTTTGAACATTCACTGTTACTACAAGTGAGTAAAGGTGAAAATACATTTCCATTGTGTGAACTGCAGACTAGGTGCAAGCTGGGTGCAATGGACATTGAATTTATCTGTTGTTGGCCATATGACCTGGGCCTGCCCTGCCTTCTATCTGTCCAGTGTTTTCTTCTCACAAATCAAAGAGGTGATTTCCCTACTATATTTAGCTTGGTTCAACCTCTTCTTGAATATTGTGGAACTGTGAGCACCACAATATTAGAAGGATGTTAAGGTAATATGAAGTGACCTAAAGAGGGCATGGAGGGCATGTGGGGAGGGGCTGAGGTGAGGAATGGGTTGACCAGCCTGGAGAAGAGGAGGCTGTGAGGTGACCTGAGAGGGGAAGCAGAGAGAGGTGCTTGCTCTGCTCCTGGGAACCTATGGCAGGGTAGAAGTGACACAGAACTAGCACAGAACCCCTAATAGAGGTTCAGATTGAAAGTAAGGAAATATTTATTTACCATGAGGGTGATCAAACACTGGAACAGGCTTCCTAGTGAGGTGGATGATGTCTCATACCTGTTACTGTTCAAGAGACATTTGGACAGTGCCCTTAATAATGTCCTTGAACTTACACTTATCCCTGAAGTGCTCAGGCTGTTTGTCTTAATTATGTTTGTACATTCCTTCCACTGCACTGCATTCTGTTCCATTCTTTTCCTTAGCACTTAATTAGACTCTAAGATCTTCCCACACTTGTGTCACGTGTGTACTGCTGCGTACTGCAGACCTGTTTCTGCACAAGCTTTTTTGAAGACTTTCTTTGGAAAACTCAGTGCTTGGAACAAGAGAACTGCTTGTTCTGAGTGATTTATTGTATGCCTGATTTTCTTCAGAGATTAGTGAACAGAAATGAAAAAAAAATAAAATCTGACATTCTGATGAACTAAATATGTTATAAAAAAGAATAAGATAGTAATAGAATTGGCAAATTTACATCAGTAATAAGAAGATGCAGGAAATTTCTCATGGATCACTTCCAGGTGTTTTGTTGGGTTGCTGCTCTCTCCTTGTCTCTGCTGGCAGACACTTGATACTGCAGCAATAAATGCCACCTATCAGATCTAAAGAAATAAAACACTTTCCCTAAGACAGTAATTAGCATTCTTTACTATCACAGTTAATCAAGATGATAGGCTTTTTTTTTTTTTTTGAATGTTAATTCATAATATATATTAAAAAGCCAGATTTATTTCCGTAAATAGGAGAAATAGTTAATATGCAGATTTTGCCCTCGAAAATTATTTTTCCAGAACCAAGTATTGTATTTCTGTTTTCATTTTCTTAGTTAATCAAGATTATATATGTACGTAAGTATGAAGTATTAACCAAGTTCATGCCTCTTTAAGGGCTTTATAATTTTGAAACCACGACCTTCCTGTCAACATAAAGAAAATAACAGCCTTGAGAGAATGATAGTGTGGCTACACATTTGGCCTTCATTTTCAAAGCCATTGTTTTCACTGCTGGATAGAATTTAAGTTTACCGGGTTCACTGTAAAAATATTTTTCTCTATAATAAGATAACATTTAGAGGGTACCTTCTTACAATAATACACATAAAGAAAATGAGACTTCATATTTTCTAATGAGACTCTAAGTTAAGGAATTATTTAACACTTCCGTGTACTCAGTAATGTAATCTTTGCAGGTATACAAGATTTGCATCATTTTCTCAGACTAGACCATGTAGCTGTAAACTAGAGGGCAGTGTTGTGTTTTTTAAAGCCACATCCTTAAGCTGAAGAACTTCAAGATAATTAAAACTGTTCCTTTCCTTTTATGAGCACATATATATATATATATATATATATATTTTAAAATACTTTCTAAGCAGGTTGTTACTAAACTGTAACAATCCTTTTCAATAAGGAAATAGTTATTATGACACCTGTTCATGGCAACACTATTTTATGTGCTTTATATTTGTTTCACGCTTTATTTCTACCAGGGTAGTTGTTAAATCCTATATGATGGGTAGCCTTATTAACCTGAGCCATGTGGTGTGTTGTTGTTGGTTATGGATAACCTTTAAAAAACAAACAAAAAGAAATGTAAGACATAAGCAGCCAGCGCAGCTGTGCCAAGTTTTCCAGTGAAGTAAAGGAGTAATGAAAGACTGTGTGTTAAAAGCTGCAAGTACAGAGCTGTTTGTGTTTTGGTTCTGATGTCCAGAGATCTGCTGATGTTTGGATCTGGAGGCAGTGGCTGAATTCTAAAACCCTGCTGTTAATACTCCTGAGCAATGGCTCATAAGGATTAACCTCAGTGATTCTAATGATGGGTGGTGTGGCTGCTTCTGCAATACAAATGTTTTCTGTGAGAAGGTAACAGCCCTGACTTGCACAAAGTATGAGCATTCCCCAAACAGTCTTATCATCAAGGTATCACTAATCCACACATAGGTTCAAAGGTAGCAAGTGGAATTTCTACAAAATTGGGTGGTATGTTAAAAAGCAAACAGTAGGGAAAACTGGTCAGAATCCTTAATTCCTAGTTTTAGATAAAGTCAGTTCTTCCTTAAACAACCAGCAAGATATCTGAACCACTGAAATGTTTTTGAAGTTGCTCATTAACACTTCAGAGCAAAAAGAAAATCACCAGTGGGTCCAGAGTGGCACTCATCAGCCATCAGCCAAGACTTACTGTTATTTTCTGTGCTGAGCCTTGTTAACTGTCAAGTCTGCTTCACAGTCCACACCATTTTCAGTAATGATAAAGATAATGTTTGCTGGAAGTGAGAAGGCAAATATTTGCTACGCTTTCTTCCAAGGTAATTTTTTTTTTTTTTTTTTTTTTCCCACTCCATAATTAAGCCATGTCATTTTTGAGCAAACAGACTGGACAGATACTACAGCTGTCTTTAAATAATTTTCTGTGAATGTCTACATGAAATTTCTATTAAATTTCCCATGATTCTACTTTCTTTGTGCATCAGCTGGAGCAACCTCAACTAACCTATTCTGGGAATGACTTCTTGAGGATTACCACAATTTTCTTAGCTTTGAGAAAGCTGAGGAATAGAGAGCATGAATGGGAACAGACATTGTCATCTGCCTTTGTTTCCTTTAATAAGTAACAAAAGCCAAACTGATCCAAACTGAGAGGTTTCAGTAATTCCTGTGGTCACTTGGTTTGTCTCATTGGAAGTCTCATTGAACTGCTGAAGGAAGGATTGGGTGCTGTCATGTCGACCACATGTAACAGTCCTCAGCTCCACATGCTGCTGCTACAGCAGTCTTCAGGTACAGCTTCTATAAGATCCACTAAGGACATTCAGTATTGTCTGTTACATGCAGCACTTTGTGGTCACTGAAGTTGTTAAGAGGGTAAAAATGCTCTTCTCTTCTACAGAGCCCTCTAAGTCTGTTTGAAAACAAACAAACAAAACCACACAGATCCTCACCAGTTAAATCTGTCTCATCAAGTAGTACAGGGAGTTTGTGCTGTGGCCAAGCACAACCACATTAAGCTGATGTCTGCCTCACCTAGTGGGAATAGGGGATGTGCATTTCCAGTGAGCTTTGCACTGCATGTGGTATAAATGTTCAGGTAAGCCACTGCACTCCTTGCCCAGAATACTGTTCATCACTCAGAAAGAGGCCATGTTCAGCTTTTTCCTTCCTTACATCACATGGAGCAACATTAGCTGGGGGGATGAGCAGGATGGCCCGTTTGTGTAATGATAGTAAAACAGCATGCCAGACTTTCTATGGTCTTTGATCAAGACCGTGACTCTGAGTGGTCTATTCACTGCCAGGAAAGTGTTTCTTGGAGTGGCTGTGAGGGCAGTGACCTTCATAGAGGAGTATTTAAGCATGCTGGGCTTGAGAAGGAACAAGTACAACTTGTATGTATTATTTCAGTACAAAGAAGAATGAGAAACAGGTTCCAGTGGTAACTGACTCAAATTAACATAAGAAAGGATGCTGTGATTCCCAAATCAGTTACTTCCATTAGATATATATTATTTGTTAGAGTTATATTTTTATTTTTATAGTCTCATATCAAAGATTTTCATAAATCTGACATACAAATAATTGCTGTCTCTTGGCTATACAAACTATGTGTGGGATGGAACAGCCAGCAAAAAGTGAAAATATGAAGGAAATGATTCATGTTGGGTAATAGGAAACATATCATGTCATGGGAGTGTGATGGATTTACTATACTTACATTTAGTTACAAATCACATTTCCAAAATAGAAAAGGCTATACAGAGAAGATGGGAGATCTGAGAAATTGAATTTTTTAAGACACCAAGGCAGCACCTTTTATAAGAGATACATTGTACGTTGTCCACAAAATGGTTGTATATGATAAATTCTTTTGTCAGAGGCTATAGCTACAGAACTGACTTTTACCCATTTGTTAGAGGGGTGAGATTAACATTCATGAAAATGAAGTTAGTATTTTTCCCTTCCCATTGACATCTTTAAGCTCCAGATGAATGCCTTTTGGCATCTCCTTTTATAACACTCTGCTTCCAAATAGGGTAATAATAATATACTCCTTCTCAATGGGTTATTCTTGTGCTTGTCATTGTCTTAGTGATAAAGGAAGAAGCTATGGTTTCATTTTGAGAAATGCAATTGATATTGTGTTTCTTTCCTAATAACTTTGATATAAATTTATTGAAGGTTGCAAAGAGGTGACCAGTGCTGCTTCTTGCCATTACAGTGACAAACAATCCTTGCCAGGAGCAAAACGGTTATGCAAAATCTAACACTTGGTCTCAGTCATTGCAGTGAGTGAATGTAGGAAAAGGGCACAGGTAGGTGTCCAGGTGGGTCTTGAACATCTCCAGAGAAGGAGACTCCACAACCTTTCTGGGCAGCCTGTTCCAGTGCTCCGTCACCCTCACTGTGAAGACCTCAGGCCTGAGAGTGAGGTGTGCTCACCAGCTGTGTGAGGAGACGCTCTTGATGGCATTACTATAGGCAGTGATGCTCAACATGCCTGAGTGTAGTGTTCTGGGTAAGCAGGGCAAGAGCCAGCTACTTGTCATTTGCTGCAACAGGGGAAATGAAGAGTGCATGTGACCACCTAGGGAATTAGTTCAAACAGCATGGGGAAAAAAAAAGTATTTTTGCAGAGTAACTTTTCCAGAACTTGTTGCAATGAGAGACTGTAGAGGAAAATAGTATCAAAGGGTTCAGAAAGTTTCCAAGAAAGAGGTGGACAGGAACTCCTAAGAGGACGTGGAAGGACTGGTTAGGGACACACTCTCCTAACATCTCCTGAGACTGTGGATACTGCTGGGGAAGGAGGAAATCTACTGCAGATTATGACCAGATTTTTCCCTACGTAGCATGTCTGGTTGCCACCACCACATGATGGGCTAGAGTAGCTGGACTGTTTGATGCGCTGCAGTAGGTGGACTGTCACTTTGATCTCGCTGGACATTCTCAGGTTCTAGTCAGCAGAAGCAAGCAGCACTCAGTGCCACCTGCAGTGTTTTGTGCTGTTGGAGGTAATGTAAGACTGGAGTTTTGCCATTGTGGAAATGCATTTTGTATGTTTTGAAGAGTGACTTGCAAGACACACTGAAGAAGGAGGAAGCCGAGACAACCGCATCTATCAGCCGCGACACAAATAATTGCGGCGGCTTTGATTTCCTCGTGGCAGTGATTCTGTAGGAGAACGAGCTGTGCGACAGCCTACACTGTTACCCGCTTAGGACACGGCTCATCGGGGGGAGGCGAAGCACGGCGGGGCGGGCCCGGAGGCGGTGCGAGGGGCTGCCGGGGGCTCTCGCGAAACTGGGCCGTGCCAAGCCGGGCTGTGCCGAACCGGGCCGCCTCGCGCTCCCATGCGCAGGGCGAGGGGTCCCAGACCGCCGGGCAACACCTGGGGCCGCCGGGGGCTCATGGTAGTAGGGTGAGTGTGGAGCCGCTCGGGGCCGGGCTCTGCCTGGCTGCGGGGGAAGCTGTCGGGGGCCGGATGGGTTGAGGGCAGCGCTGGAGGCTTGCCATTCGGTGCCTGCCATTGTAGGGCTTCCAAGCAGGCTGTAGCAGTTCCCAGCACTGGGGAAGTGTGCTGTGGATGTAGTGGGAGGGTATTATTTTCTTTTTCTTTTTTTTTTTCTTTCTGAGGCCGATTCCTGGCTTATCTTCCAACGTCATGTGGTCCAGGGAGTCAGGAGGCACAGTACCCGTGCATGCAGTAAAATGATGCGTTAGAAACCCCTCCCAGCCACGTCTTGGGCCATGCTCTGTGCCATCTATGTGCTTTGTTTTGCAGAGAAAGTCAGGTGCGTTTTAGTGGTGCTATTTATTCACGTGTGTAAGTCTAGGTTGCTTTTGAAGCCTCTGGAAATGTACTGGGGAATTCTCTGAGGAATCATAAAGCCTTATAGGGCCAGGAGATCTAATCAACATGGACAGTGTAGGCTACTAAAAGACTTTCAAGGGAATGGAAGAGCCAGGATGAAGGGGAAAATGTTCCTTGCTCAGAGAAATTACAGCAGAGGGAAGCAGGAGAGGAGCACAAGGCTTTCTCCTCTGGTGGGTTTTCAGAGAATTGCTGTGGGGCCAGTAACAGCTCAGGTTTGCTGTTGGCTGGATGAAGAGATTAGCAGTGTTGTGGAAGACTGGTGGTGGCACTGAGCTGTGGAAAGCAAAGGTCACCTATGAAAAAGTTGAGAAAGTACTTAGAAAATGACCCAGGCAACAATACAAGAAATGTCATGGTGGAGATGTGTAAAGATAGGCTGTGAGCCCATGGCTATTGCTTGGGAGATAGGTTCTGGTATGATGAACAGGGGATAGGGCAGGAATATCAGAGCAAGCATGTAGAGATACTTCCTAATACGGCTGTCCCAGCCTCCAATAATCTGCAAGTTTAAGTGTATGGTAGCTTTTTGGTGGTTATTAGCCTGGGCATAGGTTGCCTCTTTGAATGGGCAGTTAAGTTTTTATGTTCATGTCTTTGCAATCTGTGCATAGCTCAGAGTAATACAGGAAATGATAGGAATATGGTTGAGGAATCCTAATACTTGTGTGGCCAATATGCATTTTCTGGCTGAAGGAATTAAGCAAGCTTCTAACTAAGGGCAATTTCCCTGCAGTTACTCATTCACAAATGTACTTTGATGTAATCATATTGCTATTCACAGTTATGACCTGAGGGTTTCACTGGGGTGAAAATAAGAACTTCAGCAGGTGAAGTAATCTGTTACTCTAAAAATGCTTCTGAGGAACATTTTGACACATCCTTATGTATTCTGAACTGATGGTTGTGAGAGGTAGATTGCATTTTTTTTGCGGTAGAAAATTCCAGTATTTCTGTATGCAACTCAGGATAAGTTGTTTTTCACAATGAAGTCTGCTGAGCAAAGTTGAGGCTGTGATGTTCCAGCCTGGGTAATATTGGCACAGACACTAGATAAGGTAATTAAGTACAGTAGGGGAGAGCCTAGCACAGGGCAAGACAAAAGTAGTAATTTTTGGAAACACTGTCCTCCTATTGCCGTAGAAAAGAACAGAACATACCTAAAACCAGTAGGTTGGTAACAGATATTGTATGGAAATGTAATGTAGCAGCAGCACTGGGAAGGTTGTGAGCTGAGATGCTCAGTGGTCATTACCTGCATCGGACCCAGAGTATACAATAGAATGGACTTCAATGACTAAGTGTGCAATTTCTCCTTTTCAGTAGGGGATGTGCACCCATTATTGCAATAATGAATAAACTGTTTTTCATGAAGATCTTTGACTGATTGCAAGTTTTTTATTTTGAGCATGTTTCTTACAATGGGTTTAGCATATTAATAGCAAGACTTAGTGGGATTACCTGAATTTCTATTAGATGAATTTTCTGCTATTGAGGAGTATTCTATTAAGACCAGCAATAATATTGGAGGCACTCGTATGTCTTACTACATTTTACTGTTCGTCTGTTTGGTTTGAAAGGGATGGTTTCAAAAACTGAGCATGCATGCAAGTGTTTGGAGAACTAAAAAAATCATTTTCTCAAAATAATTGTTCTGGAAATGTATAGTAATAGGAAGCTTGTTGCTTGGTTTTTAATATAGTTTTAGGGAATTTTTAATACTGGAAGAATTGATGTGTTGTGACCTATAAATGTATTGAGAATATGCATGTGTTTGCTCTACTAACATCTCAGTTTAGTTAAACAGAACAGCCAGGTACAGTTCTTATTATAGTTCCTCACAGTCTTATTAGTAAGGAGCATTGTTTGGTTGTCACCATATCTGTAACCTCTTTTTATGCAGACACATTTGAGAAAACTGGCTTTGAGTTAATGATCACATAGAAATGTCTAGTTAACTAATTATTGCATGAGCAGCTGCTGTTTAGTGACTTTCTTTCAGATGTAGAGAGGTGCTGCTGCAGTTGTTTGTGCTTCATTTCAAACTTTAAAGTGCAAAAATGAATAGAATGCTTGTGGAATCAACATGCCCCTGCCAATCTCAACCGTTCAGTGATGGGAAAATTGGTCAGACTTGCTGTCATCTTTCTCCAGTAGAGGTATAAATGTACCCTATTTAATTTTATGAATTTCTTTTTTTTTGTGCATTTAGGAAGGGACTCTCCAGAGGTTCTACAAATTGGTATAATTCAGGAAAAAGTGGAGAATCTCTTCCAGCAGTTTTTAAGAGAAATGTACAAGAAGCCATCAATAACTACAGTTGGTATGCAAGAACTTCCAAATAAGTATTTCACTAATGGATTCTTGACTTATGGTTCCTTCAAGAGTGGTATTAATTAGTAGTTGAACTTTATTCCTGATTTGTGCTACAGGCTTATGTGTTGTTAGAGCACAACAAGGGGTACAAATTAAACTGGGAAGAGAAATCAGTCTTGGCAGTTAAATGCAGATGATAGTAACTAACTTTTCAGGACAGTTAACTGCCAGGGCATTTCATTCCTGTTGGCATCGGTTAGGATTTGCTAGGCCTGTGTGTCTGGTTGCATCCCAGGGGTGGTGGTGGTGGCTGGTAGGAACCTGCTTGAGCTTTCTGGGAAGCTGTAATCCCAGAGCTCACATTTTAAAGTGTACCAGCTCTAACAGAAGGAAAGCCTTTGGGTACAGATCTGTAACCTGATGCTAACTGAAACATTTGCAAAGGCTTTATGTTCAGTTGCACAGAATCTCCTTGTGATAGCTTCTAATAGAGCTAAAGAATGTTTATGTTATCCTTAAAGCATAGTTTTTGATGTACCCATTAATTGCACTGGAGCACAGAGAAAATAATTATTAGAGGTGGAAATGTAAGTATGTGTGTGTGTACTTACATATATGTGTTGGAAAATCTATTCATGTTCTGGAGTGCCGTTACAGTTACAGCAGTATGCATCAAACAAATAAATACAGTGGAAAGAATTGTCTCTGAGGCAGTAAATGGTACCAATAGGACCATGTACCCACTGCACTCTACTTAAAACATGCACTTAAAACTCCTCACAGTGTCTCTAATTACATGTCCTGAAAATCATGCATCCAACAGGCACATGTATTGCTGTCCATTTAAGTGATCAGTTGAATTACTTTTAAGGTGTTTTTATAGAAAGCCATCATATTCTCCATTTTAATTGTCTTCTTTTTGCAGTGAAACCCTTTCTTCAGTTTCATCTAGTGGACATGCAACAACCACAGGCCTGAATAATTCTTGGTCTGGAATAAAAAGCTGTACAACTGGTTTGTCTACTGAAAGAAGTTCCGTTTACTCCTGGAGGGATGATGTATGTCACAAAAGCTTTTACAGTACGATTTATCCAAGTATTCTAGAAAAGATTAATTTTTACAGAAGATGGATGTCTTATAGGAGAAGAGTTAATGGCTTTTGTCAGTAATAGCCTATTGATTAAGGATATTAATTGAATATTTAAGAAGTCGTTTTGTTTGCAAGTTGATATTCAGCTGGTATGTTGTTGGTTTTTTGTTTCTTTGTTTTGTTTTTTAAAGAAAAGAATAAATAATGAAATTGAGATGTACGTAGGCTTAAGTTTTTGAGTCCAAGAAAGGGATAAAATGTGTTTTCAAGTACTGGATAATGTAGGTGATATCTAAATTTGACTATTTTCAATTCCTTGAGTCACTAAGTACATTCATGTGTATGTGTGCAGATGTTCCTACCTTCATAAATATTTAGCTCTTGCCTAAACTCATTGGGGTTGTAGGTGGTGCAGGGATAAGTAAATCCCATTAGTGAGCCTGACTGAGGTGGCAGCCATGGTGGCAGTATTTTGAACAAACCTAAAAACGCAGCAGTCACCACCATTTTCATTTTAAAAAGCTACTCATGATGGCGTTTCTTACCTTCTACATCACATCCTCACCTTTAAGGTATTACCCCCATCTTTCACTTCCAGCCCTACTGGAGGAAGCCTAACATGACATTACCTGGCCAAGAGTTATTTTCCCATCTCTTTTTGGTGTGATCCCTGAACTTGTTGGGGAACTCTGGTGGAAGTGAACAGTTGTCCTTTGGACCCTGATTATTTTCATTGCAGTATATCAGAGTATATAATGAACACAGCATGTACTAGCATGGTAGGGTGCCAGGATCCCTTAGCAATGTGCTTGTGCCCACCTTGCTGACCAGAGTCAGGCCCTCTTCTTTTTTTGCATGCTTCTGAACTCATCCAATTCTGGTTTACTGAGTTCAGTGAAGAGGTGTGTAAGGCTGTTTCTTACACATAAAGCTCTTTCCCAACCACAGGTTGTCTCCTCTACTGTCTTACCCAGAAAGGAATAGCTCCTGCTTGAAGAAGCAGGATGCTTTGGTGCCTTGTGTCCCAGAGGTGCATGCTGTATTAAAAAGGGAGTCAGGAGTTGTGACACCTTGTAAATTGAGTTCTTCTGTTGGCTGCTCATGGGCAGCTCTGTTACCCACTGACTTCAGAAGAAATAGCTCACTGCTCCAGCACCTTGATCAAGCCAGTTGCTTCTCTTTTTGCACTGCAGCATATGAATTTTGTCCAGAGTAGGTAGTCTGGAGATCATTCTGAGATGCTCAGCCAAGCATCAGTTGTCCCATTCTTAAAAATGTTGTTTTAAATATAAATGTATTTTTAAATGTTTACCAACAGCTATTAATTTTATTATATGTAGGAATTTGATAAAGCCAACACTCAGAGAGTGCATCAACTATTCTGGGATATTGATGAAATGCTGTTTGAAGGAAAAGTGACCTCTCAAACTCAGAGCCTGCAGGCAGAATGTGCAGACTGGGTTGAGCGATCTCTTCATCTAAGGTAAGGAAATTTCTTGCTGGTGCCTGTTTTGACTGGTTATCACTCTGAGCTTTTGGGCTGTGCTGCTATGAACTGTTCCTGATGTATTATATCAGCAGTACTTCTGCAGTCCAGTGTGGACTTGAGCTGTGTTGTGTGGTAAGTCTGGGTGGTAGTGCACTAAGCAGCTCATGCTCTTTATTCTGATTGATAATTGATACAGTGATGGCAGGCCAAGATATTTTAGCAGGATGTAATGAGAAAATAATAATCCACTTTTTTCATAATGTCGTTTTCTAACTAAGAATACATCTTGTAAAGAAACACCTGTTTTTACTGCAAGTAAAGGCATGCTGTCAAATCCCAAGAAATTCAGTGTTAGTTCTGCTAGTTATTTATTTTTAGAAAAATGAAAGCAACCACATGCTTCAGTTGCACTGCACAGCCATTTCCCTAGGGCATGTAAATCAGTGTAAGCGTTATTTGTAATTAACCCAGCAATGCCTAGTTGAACAGATTTGAGAGCGTATGTGTGATTGTTGAGAGTTACTTTGCAAAGGTGTGGAAAAAATATCTACGTGGCATAATGACTGCTTCCTATAGTACAGAGGGCAGAAATCAGAGTTGTACTGCTTTGAACTGTCCCTGCCTCCATAAATAAAGGCAATTCATTCTTAGAGAGATTCAGTGTTTCTTGGCTGTTTTAGACATTGACCTGCATGTGCTTGTATTCTAGTTAATCATTTGTTAACAGCGTTGGAAAAAACACTGTTGATAAAGATGTTATGTTTTCAATGCTTTTATATATATCTAATAGTGATATGTCTCTGCAAATTAAACTAAAATTACTTAATGAAGTTTATCATGCCTTCTCAGGATCCAGAGAGACTTCTTAAGTAAATCTGTGGCAGTTTTCACATGTTTTACCTTTTTTGACGGCTGTAAAAATGTATAAAACATTTATAAAATGGAGATGAACTTTGTACTGGGTAGTTGTTTGAAAACACAGTCATTTCACAATTTTTAGAATGTTTTAACAGGATGAACTGTTGAACAATATGACATTCTGTATGTATGATTTCATGTTTTAAATCTGATGCTGGTGGTATTAATAGTTTGAAAGTAAACTGAATTAATCTGGGAACCCTGTGTTGTTTTGACCACAAGGCTGTAGTATATCCTGTACTACTAATAGATGTTATTTGTCCTCTGCATTCATTTAAAAACATTTCTGATGTATTTTGTTTAGTGTTTATGCATTTATAGTGATCTAACAAGTTTGACTTAATTTGATCTTAAAAATTGTATACTAGAAACTCTGCTTGCAACATAAGTCAGTTTAACTTCAATGACTTAAATAATGGACAGTACTCATGTATTACAAAAGACTCTGCATTCTTTATGAAGTGTTCACAGTAATTCTAACCAAGGTGTGCTGTTGCCTTGGCTACTGTTTGTAGGTACTTGCATTTTTGATATTTTCACTTCAAATGGATTTCCATCTAAGGTCTCTCTCACACAATTTTTCTTCAGGGTTCTGGGAAAGCAGCTCCTGCCACCAAAGGATGAAGGTTTTCAGCACTTTGAAAGCAGAAGCGATAGCTCTGTGGATACCAAGTGTTTACCTGGTCTTCGGGAATGTACCGGTAACGTAAAAGAGTATGTCAATGCTTTTAAGTTTTCTATCTTTTCAGAAATCTGAAATATTATTTTTACTAAAATTTTTCAGTGTAATTAAATATATGCTTCTTTCTTTGAGTGTTTAATTCTCATTTTATTGGTAATTTTTCAGGCTCTGCATTTCTGGTTCTAAGTTAATTCCTAAAGTGTCTCCAGCACAGAAATCACCAAGTTCAGGTTCCACTATGACGCATGGATCTGAGTCATCCTCATATTCATTCCTGGAAGAAGAAATCTATGATGCTGATGGAAAAATAGAAGAATATCTTGCCTTTGACATCAAGGAGCTGTAAATAACAGATAAATATGTATATTTTTGAAGAATATAATGAAAAATTCTCATTGAGCCCATTCAGGGTTCATAAACTGGGTTTCTCTTCTTAAAAATACAGTTCCTTCTGTCACTGTATTCAGTAGCACAGTGGTCAGAGCACTCAGAGGCATGTGGAGGACTAGGTACGTTGCCATTCTAGTGGTTCCAAACTCACATATTTCATGTCAGAGAAATGTCTCGTAACCACTAATTGCTTTGAGGCTTTTTTTTTTTTTTTTTTTTCATGGTGACCCAATAACATATCTATTTAATTTTGAGACAGGCTGTCGAATGAAGGAATCTGCTTTCTTCATGTGAATGCCTTGACAGCCAGATTGCTTAGGGTCACCACATTAAATGTGCTTTCAGTGTCTGGCCTAATGAGTCTTAAATCCTTGTTGTGCAGTGTAGAACAGCTTTGCAAGAGGTACAAGATATAGCCTGCATTTAGAACATTCTCTTGGGTAATGGTTGGTACAAGTGTCTTCTTGAATATGCAAGTCAGTTTTCCTGTGGACTGGTTGAATGGTCCAAGAACTAGGCTGTTGGGAAGAAGAAAGATCATAACATGCTATTTTCTAAAAAAAACTCTGAGAAGAGCAGACTTCAGCAGGACCAGGAGGGCAAAAAGCTCATCTTTTGTGTTCAAGCTTTTCTGCAAGTGCATCAAAGAAGTCCTTCTGAAAAGTTGAGGAACCAGTGAGATCAGGTAGACCATTTAATCCTGTTTTTGAAAAAGGACATGGGTACCTGCTTTTTGGAAAGGTTTTGGGATGAAATGTCCTCCTAGAAATTAAGAATCACTTTTTTTTTTTTTTTTTTTTTTTTTTTTTACTGCATAAGCATGTTTGGAAGAGGGATTTAAGTGAAGGCATGCTTCCCTTCTTTGTGACTTCTGTTATCTTGTTTCTTGTCTCTCTTGTGATTCAATTCTGAAATACAAGGGATGTGTGGAAAGTAATGCCTCCCATATCATTATGTTGGCTCACAGTAGTAGAGGTGGATGTTGGTGATATGGCAGTAGAGGCTGCACTTCCCCGCCAGTATTCCATTACATTTTACTGCTGTGTGATGAATGGCAGCAAAGGGGCAGTTTGACAGAATGATGCCTGACATGAAAGTGCATATGAAACAAAGTTGTGTCACTGACTTCCTCTGTGTGGAAACGGTTGCACCCATTTTTATTTATCAATGCTGCTGAATGTTGATGGAGACCAAAGGGTGGATGTGAGCACTGAGTGGTGCATTGCAGTAGTGACAATGCTTCTGGTGCAGATTTTTATATGTATGGCATACAGGATCTTGTTCATCTCTGGTGAAAACACATAGTTAATGATGGTGACCATATTGAAAAATATCCTTTTGTAGCTGTGAATTTGCTCTATCAAATAATATAATTGTGCTTTTTGTATCTGCTGTAGTTTTCTTGGAGGCATTACTTTCAGAGTGACCTACGTATCTTTATGCTTTTTAGCTTAAACATTGGGCATAAAGTTGTTTCTTTGATCACTAGTGGATTGTTGCAAATGTATGCAGGTACACAGGACTTGATGAAAAAGACATGTTATTTTTTATTAGTGATGATGAGTATTTGGAGCAAAAGAAAATACATCTTGCTGAGAAGAGGAGTAAGCATGGCATTCCTCCTGTTTCTCCCATGGCTTGTATCAGAGATGCTGTGGCTTCTGAAATATTTGATGATATATGGAGTAATGTAATTGGAATATTGGAGGAACTGATTAAAAAACATTTGGAAACGAATGTCCCAGGTATTTCATATTTCTTAGATATGAAGTTCATAACATCTACCTTGGATAATTATTTTTTCCCCTATGAGTAAAACTTGAGAAATATGTATTTTTAGCACAGTATTGTAATATATATAATGCTTTACCAGAAGCCACCATACAAATGCACCTCAAATGATTTCCTATTAATTTGTAGCAAGTTTTGCTTTAGAAGTGTGAAAAAAGTCATAGTATTTACCATAAACTCTGTTGCTGGAAGCTGTGTATTTTTGTTTTTAAGACACTGCCACAAACTGGTGCTGTTAGTGAGGGATTGCTGGCAACATAGTGTGAATCTGGGAATTTGAGTTTCTAAGGAAGTAAGGTGGTGACTTAAATCAAAAAGAAGTAGGTAGCTTCTGTTAGAAAACGATAGGTTCAAGACTACTGCTATAATGTACTCTTTTTTTCTCCATAAAAAGATAATCTTTGGGAATTTTACAATAATATTCCAAGAATGTTTCCTTAAACAAGCAAACAAACAAACAAAAAAGCATAAAGAGTAGAAAATGCACTCAGAATTGAACATTTAATCATTTTCAGTAGATTTTTAAATATTGTGGAAACTTAAAACTGTATCAAAGTATTTACTGTGAATTTTAATATTGCTAGAATCTCAGCAAATACTGTTAAACTACAAAATGCTTTTGTTTTTTCTCTGTTGTGCAGAGAGTACCAAGCAGGCAGAGAAGCTGAAAGCTGTTACAGGTAAACTGCCAGACTTGCCAGCTGTTCGTATTACAGCAGATTTTGGGAGTGTCCTCATTTCCAGAGGCTCTGAAGCACGAAGTGTGTCTTTTGGATCTCATTTAGCTTCATCACAGGTAAAGATAACCTCAAGCAATCTTCGTTTTTTAAAAAAATCAAACAAAACCAAAAAACAATCCAACATAATTTGATAAAATAAATGCTGTCATTTAAAATGGTGGTTAAATGTCCCCACTCCCCCAACTCTTATTTGGTGGTTCCTAACGGCATCATTATCACTAAAGTATTGATGAAGCTGATTTAAATATAAAAAAATAACCAACAGAACACTTTTTTTTTTAGAAATAGAACTGTATGAAGGTCTGTATTCCTTCCATAGCTATATATATATGTATATATATATATATATATATACACACACACACACACATATATATATTTTAATTATATTATAATTAAATAATTATATATATATTATAATTATAATTTTTTATATATATATATAATTTTTCCGGCCTAGAATTGGTCGAATTTAGATAATCAAAGCAGCCTCTTCCCTGGACTGCAGGGATGTGAAGCTGCAACTCGCTTCGAGTGCTTTACTCAAAATCCTTTGACTTTCAGACTTATTTCTTTTCACTGCTGCTGCCTCTGTGACACAGGGGCTTTGCAGTATGCTGCAGTGCTGGCAGTAGGGCTTGTCTGTCTTTCCAGAAGCTGGTGTTTGTATTAATAAAATAGATAGCAAGATAGGAAACACAGAAGAGATAGCACAGCAGTCTCTGTTCTCCCCATTGGCATCCTTGGCTCTGTAGAGGTCCCAGCAATGAAAAGCAGTATTGTGCTCAGATAAGTGATGTTCAGGCTTTGCACTTTCTGGGCTGGACTGTGCTGAGGGAAAGTTAGAGAGTTTAATTCCTGTTAAAACTGAATCTTATATTGCAAATAAAAATTCAGCTCAGTGACACCTCAATTTTCTGATAATTTTCTGAAATAAGGAAAGTAATATATTTACTCCACTTTCTGCTTCTGTTGAACTGTCTAGATAGAAGCCTCTCTAAGCAAACATTTAGAATATCTTTTAACCAGGTGCTTCTGGAGGTTCTCTCTCTTTCTCTCTCTCTCAAAAATAAATAAATAAATAATGTATATATTTATGTATAGAATAGAAATAAAGGTTAATGTGTAGCTGTTGCTGTTACTAGGTTCACCACTTCTCCAGCAGCTTCTGTAGTGACTTGAACGGAGTGATGACAATTCAAGCAAAACCACTCCAACAGAGGCACTTTGCTACTGCAGTGCAAAAAATACAGTAAGTAATGATGGGATATTTTCTAAAATTCTATAATTTGAATAACAGTGCTAATGATGTTTTACAGCTATGCAAAGGCAAACATCTTTGTGTCACCAGTGTGACAGAATGTTCAGATTTGCAGAAAGTGATAATATGATGATAATGATAACCTGTTTACAAATCTTTTTCTTTCCCCTTGTTTTGTACTCCCCTTCCCCCACCCCAATTTTATTCTTCTTTCTTTTTCCCTAGGAATGAACAAGATGACAAATCACATAGCATTAGCACCAGTGCCCCAAATTCAGTGCACGTTGGTCTGGGGAGAACTGCTGATAACCATGTTCTCTCATCATCTCGGGTACTGCTGGCATCTGCTAAGAAGCTACCAAGCCATCGTAGGTTACCTTCTCTCACTTCTGACCAACTCTCCTCAAAAGCTCCTAATAAGTACAATGATGAAATCCTTAGGGGGACTAAATTGTGAGTTTTTTCATTTTATTTTCTGCTTTCCTCAGAACCTTACTGAACTTTCACCAGTGAAGGATTTTGGAAAATACTTGAGAACTAATCAAAGATTTTATTATTTTATCTAAAATTTGGAGATAAAAGTACAGCAAGAAGAGTAGTGTTTTTTTGAGGAGGGGCATTTCTTTGATTTTGTTGTTGTTGTTGTTACACTAAGTGCTGTTACTTTCTATGGCTGAGCTCAATTAAGAAATGTACTGCTTAATAATTTCACATTATTTCAGTGAAGAAGTCTTGAATATGAATTTCTCTGAAAGACAATCTCTTAAAATTCTGTAGAGGTGCAAGCTTGGATCGTGTATCTTCTGGTTGTGTGCATACAGCACGAAACAAGTTACCACCAATAAACTCAGAGGCTGTTAAACAGTATCCTTCAGTCCCTCGACTGCAACAGAGCTCTGTAAGTTTTTTTTATTTAATTATTTATTTTTTGCTGGTAAAGAACCTCTACCTGTTTGATAATAAGTAAATTACTTGTCATCTCTGGCTGGGGGAAGGGGGATACAGAAGCAGCCAACTGACCAGATTTGTAGTTCTATGAATACAGATTTAAATAACTCTTTTCAGTGTCTTGACCTGTCTGTGTGTATGTAAGAAGTAGAAAATGATTTTGACAGGAATTAACATTTATCAGGTTGATTCTGGCCTACTTTTGAACAATAGGAAAAGTGATAAGCAACAAGAATGGAAGTAAGTTGCACTTACTAGTATTATTACGAATACTACGTTGTAGTATTCTTTCTCTTCAGAATACAGTTTTGAATTTAGACACAGGTAGCCTTTTTTTTTTTTTAATAATACAGGCCTCTTAGGAATTATGAAGTAATATAGATGAGTACAGGTTGAAATCTATTTGAAAAGCACGAGTAGGTTTAAATGACCTTAATTCAGTGCTTGCAGTTAGTGAGAAAATATTTTCCTTTTCTTCATCTTTAGTGCCTTCTCTAATGGCATTGTACACATTACATTAACCAATTCATTTGCTGTGTTCTCCCAATGCTCTTTTTGATTTTTCTCAGCATCGAGGACCATATGGTCATAGCAGAGTGTCAAGTGCAGTACCTGGCAGTACAGAACAACGACCACTCAGAGAACGAACCATTACTGATCGGTTTTCAAGGCCCAGTACAACTCATACATTCAGGTTATGTCATGCTGTAAGTACCCATTCATGCCTGTTGTTGGTGTATAGAAGGTCTTATTTACTAGATTTCTCCTGGTTTCTTATGAGCAGGATGCTCAAAGGCTTTTTGAGGATGTGGGCATTTGCAATGCATGACTAATGTATGAGGAAGGAATTTCATCAAGTCTAATGCAGCAGATTTATATATATGTGTGTGTGTGTGTGTGTGTATATATATATGTGTGTGTGTATATATATATATATATGTGTATATATATATATATATGTATATATATATATATTAGGAAATCTGCATGAAAGAGTGCAGGTTTTAGTACTTTTTATAGCTTTGTAGATTGTTACTACTGACTGGTGCATTAGAGCATAATAAGCAGATCATCAGCAAGTAAGAATATTGTGTTATCAAATAGTATCTTTTTGTTTTTGCAGACAGACACACCTCAGAAAAGATCAGTATCTCCCATGGATTTTTCTAACCACAGAGGGACAAGTCAAGGATTCTTAATAGGTAAGCAAAGTACGAATTGCCTGAAAGGTAGAAGGCCAGCAAAACACACTAACCCATTCAACAATGGAGAAATGAAGTGCTCAAGGAGAAAGAGTAGGTGTGCTTGGCAGTGTCTGTTGGGCCTCATTTTGAAGTTTATTCATGCTAGTTGCTCAGAGATGGTCCTAATTGACTGCAAAAAATACCCCAAAGCATCTTCTGGTTGTTAGACTTTGAAAGAAAAATATTTCCCACTCCTCCAATACTTTAGTTGAGATTTCAGTGTATTTACAGTTATGGCAATATTATGTGGTGTACTGGCTAATTATTTGATTATAATTATCTGATTATAATAGTTATCTGATTGTAGCAATAATTTATATAAAAGATGCTGTGAGAATAGAGACAGATTAGCAAGTATTGATCTGAGCACGCTGGTGGCAGTAATTCATATATAATACACAAATGTCTTGCTGTTTCAACCACAATTAATGAACAACATTTCATATTTTCTAGGTTCACAGCAGTACTACAAATCCTTTCATAGAAATCCTCTAACTTCACGGAGGAGATTTCAGATTACCTCTTAATGAAGTCTAGAAAAAAGAGAAGTCCTCTGCACTGAACAGAAGGCTAAAGAGCTCTATTTGCCAGCTAGTGTCTTGTTTGACAAAGAACATATACAGTATGCTGGCTTCTGCTGAACCCTGTGATCCTCCAGAGTACCTGTATTACCTTGTTCTAAAATTGCCTAAACCAGAGGTTAGATTAAAAGTTAAAGCAATATAGAATGAATCGTTGAGATCCCAGAATTTCAGATGTCTGCACTCTTTGCAGAGTTGAGATGCTGGTATACTTTCTTCTCAGGCATTCTTCCTCTTTCTGTCTTTTCTCATGGGGTTGTTATTCTATCTGTATAAGTAAATAAGTTATGTTTATGCTGTGAACTCCTGTTCCAATTTTTTCATTTTTTCTCACTGTTAAAAATGTTCTGGTCATCCCCAACATCAGTTCTATGTAGAACTTATAAGCAGGAGTTATCTGTATCTCCTGTTCAACTCCTGTTCCAATGCTTCTGAATTTTTATTCTGTCTGCTTATTGCAGTTGCTCTCCCGTAAATATTTTCTGTCCTTAATTATTCTTCCTTTAATTCTTTTGATATGAAATTGTTTCACTTTTTCTTAAGCTGTTCTATGCATCATTAGGTGTAGAACTGCTGGGACAAACTGTGGTTATAGGAAGCAGTGTTCTGTCAGGCCAAACATATTTGTAGATCCTGATTAATTGAGCCTGATTGCTGACATGTGAGTTTACCCCTTCTTGAGATTTCTTATAAAATATTTGCTGCTACTGTACAAATTAGACCTGTTGTTTATATGCTACCAAAATGGGAAGGGGAGACTGGTATTATTTTCTGCCCAAAGGTCACAGTACTTTCCATGTCTCTGGGTATACATACTGTGTGCGTGCAGTCAGTGATTCCTCCATCCATCATAGCCAGAAATGTAAGTAGATGTGGTAGAAGAGCTGTTGAAAACAAGGAAGAGAAGAACTTATTTATTTGTCCAAATAGTAATTATAATAGAATCACATTCTTGGAAACTAATGCCAGTTTTCATCGCTTCTTTTTTTTTTTTTTTTTTAATGAATGTTTGAGGCTTGGTAATTCAAGGCAAAGTGTTTGTAATATGTACATATTTTTTATCTGTACTGTAAATGAGATTTTTGGCTTGTATAAATGGTTAGCAAATGCTGCATTCGAGTAAATGAGCATTTTTAAGTTACATTCCTGGTGTCATGTTTTCTCCTTTGGTTATGATATTTATTCACTGCTGGTATTTTGGTATAGTATCTTACAAAGCAGCAGGCTTTTTCTTTGGTGTTGCATGTCTGTTTAATTCAGTTTGTTCCAAAATCTCAAGTCATGATTCCATGCACACGCAAAATTCAGACTTAAGTATTCTACAAAATTGCACCTCCTCATGTTATTCTTGTGAGTTCTCTCTCTTGTACTATATAAATGTGCACAAGACTGTACAGAAAAGATGGTAAAATGTATCTCTTACCATCACGTGGTTCTCCATGGTAACCCTGACATTAGGTTGTGGAATAAGTGAAAAAAAAAGAAGTTATGTGCTCGTTTAGTTCTATAATGACAGAAATGGAAACTACCTCACTGGAGAGACATGGCATTTTGTAAAAGAGAGAAGGTTGCTGTCACCTGTGGACCTCTGGAATTAGGCACTGGAGAGAAGAGAAGCAAAGCATCTTCTTCAGAAGGTTAATATTAAAGAAAAGATCCTGTGAATTATTGGAGGCGCAACAGAGAATATTCATGTGGTGCAGGAGAGGGAACAGGGAATGCATGACTGTCAACTGTCAGAATTATAGTGCTTTCTGTTAGGTCAGATTCTGGGCTTCTCACAGAATCATGGATTGTCCTACTCTGGTAGTCAGTGCAATTGACAGTTTTCCATACTTCTTTTCTATTTAGTTTTTATTTTGGAGGGGGTTGGGAAGCAGAAATTGTTGGAGTAATGAGTTTTGCTTCTCCTACTTTGCAGTACACCTAAGAATTTATTTAGCACACCTCTGCACCAAGCTTTAGGCTTTGAAGCCCAGGTAGCATGAAGCTGATTGTTAAGTCATTCTGAGGACTGACATCTGACATGGAAGTGCAATGATGTGAATCTGAATTTCTCCATGTGGAAAAAAATGGCACCCACTGACATTCACTGTTGCTTGCTAAATGTTTATGGAGACTCACCAGTGGGTGTAAGCACAGTGAGATGGTGGTTGGTGCACTTCAGCAGTAGTGGCAGCTATACTAAGTCACCTCTGCTGGTTCAGATTTTTATGAGCACAGCATGCAGGCTCTTGTTCACTGCTGGTGAAAATGCTTAGCTAATGGTGGTGACTGTTGGAAAACATTGTTTTGTAGATGAGAATTTGTTCTATCAAGTACTGGTATTGTGCTCTTTGTGTCTGTAGCAGTTTCCATAGAAGTAAATAGCCAGTATTTCTTTAGGAGAGACCTATGTACAAAATTACCTGTTTTCTCTATGCCTTTCTATGCGTTTTCTGCTTTAATCCTATTGTAACCATGCATGTGGAGAAAGAGTGAAGATCAGCTTCAAATGAATTGTGGTGACTCCCAAGTCAGCAACTAGTTTATCTTTCTTACCATGAATGCTGTATTTTTTATAATGGATGGCAGAAATGCCCTGTATGCCTTTGCTATACTAAAGAACTAACATAAAGACTGTATCACACAGTTTGTTTTTCAGAATATGTTGTGCACTTCTCTTTTGACATTCTCTTGTAATGGATCTGTTTCACCCTTGCTCTGCTTTCGGAGTTATTTCTCTTTTGTTAACGATAATTTCATTGATTTCTTCATCTGCTTACTGACAGGCAAAAGCCTATTACTTTAGTTACTTTAGTTACCTTAACCTGTGTGGACTGACGCAACTGCTTAGTATTATGGCAACTCAGGCACATGGGTTTCGCTTAAATGAGTGGCTGGGTAAAAGAATATTCTTTGTCCTTCTATGTGCATTTATGAAGGTAAAACTGAGAACTGGTAGTGTCTGCTGAAGCACAACACTGAGCAAATGGCTCCCTGGGCAGAAAAGGTATAGCCGCACAGGCTAACCACAACCTGATAAGAACTATTAAAAGATACAAGTTTCTCTTGCATAATATTCCCCTTTGGAGCTTAATGAGCAAAGGTTCATAGTGACTGTCAGCCTCAGAGATGTAGTTAGGCCTCAGGGATGCCAGACTTCTCATTTCTTCCATTTAGGTGTATCTTCTTGTGTTTGTATCAGCATCACCACTGCCAACTGCTGGCAAGTACCTGTAGTGTTAGCTCTGCTGTATTTCTCTGTTTTGTTTGTTTGTTTTTTAACTATTTTTCCTCTGGAAGGAATAATCAGCAATCAGGAACACAGATTTTTGGCTCAGAATCATGATTAACTATTACTTCTAATTATCAGCTTCATGATAATAAGCAAAGAATTTAAAGAAGAGTGTGTGATTACCTAGATGATCTCCTTGCTACACTGCAGAAGGAGTGCCTTTTAGTCCAGCCCACTTCCCTCCTTCCCTTCTTTTTTCCTTTCTCTTTCCCTCCCAACCACCTGAAGAAAAGAGGAAGTTGATGGCAGTACAACTTACTGCGTTTATAAGACAAGGTATGTTAGATATCTGTTTCTTGCTGTTATTTGTAATGATTAATAATAGAATTAGTAGCAAAGTTCATTGCCAGCTGTTTACTGTGCAGAAAAAATGCAACGGTCAGCTCTTATGATAACATGTTGCCTGGGAGACTGCAGGAATGAAATGCTAAAATTTATTCCAATCTGCTTTCAAGAGTAATCAGTTGTTCCTTCCTTAGCTTCTGATATTCTTTCTCTGTCTGTATTTCTTCCCATAGTTGTCGGTATACTCCTGAGGCTGTAAAAGCAGCAGAGCTTGTGATCACAGTCACAATATCACAGAATGATTTGGGTTGAAATGGCCATTAAAGCCCACCTAGTTCCAACTCCCTACCATGGTCAGGGCTACCAAACAACAGGTAAGGCTGTCCAGAGCCCCATCAAACCTGGCCTTGAATGCCTCCAGGGATGGGGCATCCACAACTTCTCTGGTCAGCCTGTGCCAGTGCCTCAGCACCCTAAGACTGAATAATGGTTTAAAGTCATTTTCCCTCATGCATCCTTACGCTTCCTGATACTGAGTCTTCATCTTCATCTTTCCTGTAGGCTCCCTTTGGAAGGCCTCTATAAGGTCTGTCTGGAGGCTTTTCCAAGTCTGAGCAGCCCTGGTTCCTTTACCTTGTCTCCTGTCATAGGAGAGCTGCTGCAACCCTCTGATAATCCCTGTAACCTCCTCTAGATTTGCTCCAACAGGTCCATGTCCTTCTTGTGCTGGGGGCCCCAGAGCTGAATGCAGTTATTCAGGAGGGGCCTCATCAGAGGAGTAGAAAGGGACAGTCACCTCCCTTACCACTTCTGATAAAGTGTATTTTACTTCTACCCAAATACCGTGCAAGTTGCTTGCTGGCCTTAACCACCTCCTCCTTAGAATCTGAGATCTCTGAGAGAAGCTGTGGAGAAAGAGTCTGTGCCTGTATTGGGTTCCTGTGCTGCCAACAGGTCAGTATATCTGTGATACTGGTGCTGGTTGCTGTCGGTCATGTCACACGACTTTAGCCAATGGCTGAGATTTCAACAGTGAGGCGAGCAAAAGCTGAATGGAGAAGCATGTAAGGCTTCAGTTTGTCATGCCTCCCTGGACCCCCAGCCAAGCTAAATGGGAGATAGACCCTCATCTCAAGAACTTCTGGCACTGTGTAGCAGAACACTGTGTGGCAAAACTCTGCCCTAAGCATTCAAATGTGCATGAAGAGCAAAAAAGCAAGCAAACAAACAACAACAACAAAAAAAAAAACACCAAACCAAACAACAAAAAAATAGTGTTAAAAGCACTCATCCTCCTCAAAACACCTCAAAGATTTTCTCTTGAAGTGATTTGAGGGATGTTTTTGCCTGTGAAGGCTCCTGTTCATTGAGCTGGAGCATGGAAATAGTTCCTTGACTCCTGCCTGTTCTGCTGTCCCAAACTACATGCAGGCAGCTTCTCTGCATTCTTGCTTACATCATTGTTTATTTTTGTGGTCTGGAGCTAACTGTGCTAGCTCCGCCTCCCGCTCAGGGACAGATCCAGGCTCTCTGCTCATGACCAAGTGGCAGCAGTAGGAGTAGGCAGTGCCTACTGGGCCTGGCACAGAGGCCAGAGCTACTGGCAGGGAATAAGTCTTGGACCGGAGCAGGGAGATGGCGATGGAGCTCGTGCTAGGAACCATGGAGGGAACGCAGCTGCTGCCCTGGGTGGCTGGAGCAATCATCCTGCTGCTGACGGTGGTGACTGTATGCTCCCTACCTTCCTTGCTGAACTACTGGTGGTGGTGGTGGGTGATGAAGCCCGTCCCAGGGATCAGCCCATGCTACCCCTTTGTGGGAAATGCTCTCCTGTTGGAGCGGACTGGGGAAGGTAAGGACAGCTTACCTGCCACTTGTGGGGTCCTGGCACTGCATGGGGTTTGATGCAGGAGCAGCTCTGTGGAAGTGTGTGGGTGGTCAAGTCATAGGTGGCAGAATGCCTACACAAAATGCCTACACAGAATGCCTACAGAGATACCTACAGGTATCTCTGGGGCTGTGGATTCCAGCAGAGGAAAACTGAGAAACAAGCAGTGGAGAAGAGAGAAACTGTGTAAATGTGGCATTACTACTAGTCAAAGCTTAGTCCGAGGTTGAATCTGATAGTGATTTCCAGGTACTAGTACTGGACTTGGAACTCTAAAGTAAGAAAGAGATGGGGAGTAAAAGTGCTGTGGAATATATTTTGGCAGGAAGTGTGCTGGGCTGCCTTCACAGGAAGTACTGTTTCCTAACACAGACTGCTGTATCTATAGCACAGCCCTTAGCTGTAATCCAAACAAAGCTTTTTAGTTCAGGAAGCAGAAGTACTTCAACAACATTGTTTTTCTCAGTGAGAAAGTGCAAGGGAATTCCAGCGTGCTAAATCACCAGATCATTTTGAGTTTTAGCTCTCTATTAGGTTTCTGCACTGGATTCTAAATAACTTATTATTTGCAAGATGTCTTTCAAAAGCAAATTTTATTGTGCCTGTGTTGATCAGTAGTGCCTTCTTTCAGCCAAATTCCTGAGTGAACACTGAGTGCACATTCCCTTTCCATTAGCTACCCTGTCTTGCACAGGAGCACAGTTCTTTCCCGAGGAATCCTTCAGATGTGGAAACTTCTCCAGCGGTGCTGTCAGTGCAACAATAGTCTCTTCTGGGTGTGTCTATGGGTGTCAACCTGCTCTGTGCACTCATGGTCCTGGCTATGCACCTGCTCTCTTAGATATGATGCCAAAGGAGTCACAGGGAATGCATGGAAGTAATGAGGGCAAACATAGCATTGCTCCATACATTGCTCAGCGCTGACACACAGAGATGAAACGTTCCCTCTGCCTGTTCACAACACGTGCCCTTGCATCCTGTGTGAACATATTTCCTCTACATACAAAACTTGCTTCTCCTACATACAGATGAGAGATCTTTGCTGGAAGTGAGCAGGATCAGAATGTAGTGAATAGTCTGAACAGGAGGTGCTTTTTAAAAAAATAATTTTTTATTTATTTTCAAGAACTGCTCTCTCTAAAAACAAATCTGATTGAGAATTTTATGTTCTGTGGAGTCTATGATCTCCTTCATTAGTAGGAGTCATATAGTCTTTGCGCTTTATTAAGCCCATGGCTGTCTATCTCTGTTCTTTTTTATTCCTATAAATGTGAATGAAGTGTGTAGTTTACATTTTTACAGAAAAGTGTAGCAATTCAGTAAAATAATGTTTTATGGAAGAAAAGGATGAGGTTTTACTGCAGAAAGCTACAAAGAATCACTTTCAGATGGTGGTGATCTTTCTGGTATCAGGAAGCAAACACTGGAAACTTGTTATACTTAAATTGTATCAGTGCCAGGAAAAGAAAAATCATAGGAGTAAAATATTCTGGACACCTTCTGGATAAGGTGCTGTTAGAGCTTTGCATAAGACTAGGGAATGCTGTAATTGGGTATCTATCAGGAAACCAATCATCATTCTTTTCCTTCCACTTTGGGACCTTTGACTTTTGAACTCTGCGTAGGCACGGGGAGGAGATTATTCGTTGTTTAATCTGGTTTGTAAAAGGGCAAAGGCAGATTTAATCTATAGACGTTTTGATAGCAGCCACCTCCTCTAGAACTCCAGAGCCAGCCTGATTATCTTCTGTGATGAGATCATGGGACCTGTGGGCAAGGGAAGAACATAGACACTGTTTAATTGGATTCAGCAAGGTCTTTGATACCATTTCCCATGCTTATGTATAGCTGAACTAGAAAGATCTGGCTGAATGGATGACAAGATGGGTGGAGTACTGACTGTCTCAGTACTATGAAATCCAACTGGCATCTGTGTAGTGATGCAATCTCTAATGTGCTTTATGGCATAGATGATCCTACGAGCATTAGAGATAAGGGCATCTGAATTGATAAGTCCACAGCATCTTTGTAAATAGTCATTTATCCTTTAGTAATTTTTCTAAAACAATGAGAGTTGTTTAATCCTTTGACAGCCTGCTTTTAAAGGCCTCTGCCATTATCAGCTACTAGACGTTTTGAGTGACATTGGTTCCTGCACAGTGCTCTGCCATTACTGTGTGCTGTGTCACTTGTGTGCGTATCACAAATGTACCATCTGTGAAAGAAGTATCAGATGGGAAAATGTTTGGTTCAATACTTGGAAAGTAAAGAAGTGTCTTGATGCAGCATTTTGGCTAGTTCCCAGCAAATCAAAATGTAAATTTTGATGAAATTAATTTGTTTCAAGTTATAACAAAAGCATTGTAGTGCAGCAAGCCTATTCTACAGTGCTCTGAAATAGCTTGTCAAACCGTTTTGTATACATCTTGGTGGGGTTTTTCTAGAATATGGAGCCTTTGAGAGTCTGGCCATGAAGAAGTGCTCCTGTAAGCACTAATGGACAAGAGAAATATGCGTTGTTGGTCATTGTAGTGAGATAAAACTACAGCAAAAACATAATTATAGAGTGTAAGATGAGAGACTTCATCACAGGAGTCTTTCATCTCCAGCAAAAGGACACTTTTACTTAATCTGTTTTTTCAATTCTAGGTTTTTTTAAACAGCTCCAACAGTATGCTGAAGAGTTCAGGAAAATGCCGATGTTCAAACTCTGGTTAGGTCCACTGCCTGTCACAGTACTATATCATCCTGATAGTGTGGAGGTGAGTGTGCTTCTCCTTTTATCAGTTTTACTGTCATGCAAATCAAGCTCAAGCTGTTAGTTTCTATTCTGTAAATGTAATTTGTGCAAAAATAAAGGGCTTGAACTGATTTAACTTGAGGCTATCCTCTGATACCATGCAAAAGAAAAGCTAAAAACATAAGAGTAAAATGACTAATCTTGGAAGAAATCAGTGCAGAAGATGGATCTCATTAATATGCATCTAATTAATATGTTTTCTACAAAGAAACACCCCCTTTAGACTTGTTTTCATGTCTGGAAGCTTCTGCTCCAAAGATCAGAACTGGTAAGTCCATAGCAGGAAAGTGTAGGCCACTGAAGTAGAGGTAAAACATTATGAAATGCTACTGGTAATGTTTATGTCTATTTGAGTTTTGTATGAGAACTGATGAGTCTGTTTTAATGTCATACAAATGTAGTTGTTAGTTCAGCTATGGATAATGATTGCACTTGAGCTGGAATGGTGGAGTTGTTTCCTTTCTGTGATCCCTGCTTTCTATTGAAACTAGGTGCTGATGTCACACTGACAGCAGTAGGTAGAAGTGTAAGGCAAGTTGGAGAACTAAGATTTGAGCAGAAGATGACTTAGGGGAAAAAAATGCAGAATATACCACTTGTATCAGCTGAAATAGTAGACGTTTTATGAGCAAGTAAATGTTGTTTCACCCTATCATCTGATGACATAATTTAGTGCTCTTTTGGTTATTTATGAAAGTAATGAAAAGATTATGCCTGTTTAGGGAGTTGTTAGTTGTTATGCTGATTGCTCTATGATTACAGTGCGATATTATCAGAGAAGAAGGGGTAGCATTCTTTTCTTGCTGAAAAAACTCTTGCAGGTGTCTTTTTTTTTTTTTTTTCTTTTTTTCTTTTTCTTTTATTTTTTTTGCAAAGAAATGTTACTTCCTCTAACTTCCTGTTACTTCCTGTTTACTTCCTGTGAATTTGGCTGAGGTGGAAAACCACTGGGTTTCACTGAGCTCTGCTGGTGATTTTAGGGATTTTTCTTTTTGAGGATGATAAGGGGAGCGGAGGTAGTAGGCTTTGAGTATCTTACAATTTCTTGGGATTGAGATATTTATGGAAAGACTTAAGGGTGTAAATTGTGCGTTTCCTCTGTGTACCAGCTGGTGTATTTGCATTTTCCTGAGGCTCAAGGTATTTTCATGGATGAACTGAGGCCATGTGATGTAATCTTTGCTAACAATATCTCTCCATCTAACAAGTGATGTTGGCTTTTTTTTTGCCCTCCTCTCATTTTTCTGACAGGTTATTCTGAGCAGTTCAAAGCACATACAAAAATCATTCCTGTACAAATTTCTGCACCCATGGCTGGGGACTGGACTTCTGACAAGGTATAGTAAAATACAAGTTCATTATTGTCATCTTAAAATTTGCGGGCTCTATGGTAGGAAGAGTGCTTAGTGGTAGGAATGTTGTGAGTATCTCTGGGCAGGTATAGGTAGTATCTCTAGAAATCTCATTAGTTGTGACCATCTTGGCTACTTTTAAGCTGCTAATGCCTAATAAAAATAATTTGGTGTCACCTATTTCTTGGTAAATCTGACCACTGGTACTTTTTTGCCCAGAGTCTTCAAAAGTTGTATCCTGTGGAAAGTGGTGTCTTCTGGTTAGCTGTGCTACATGCTAAGTGTATTGACTGTTGAGTTGAGTAGGATTACTGCAGCAGTACTGCTGTGTACTGCTTACTTCAGCTGGTGAAATTGCAGCCTTTCTTGAGCAGCCTTTCTTGAGATTGGTGATGCTTTGGGGTCAGATGGGAGAGTATCTGTACCCTTTATTTCCTTCATGCAGTGTAGTCTTATAAGAAGTGAGCTTGGCTCAGAGTACAGGCAAGGACTGGAAAGAGAAAAGAGCAATGGTGTAAGACTTTTGTGTCTGTCAGTCTTTGATAGGGCTGAGGAAAGTTTTTTATCTGGATAATGCAGACACTCAAGTGTCAGAGCAATGCCTCTGTGTCTCTTCTTTGCACATCAAATTCCTCCTGTTAGCAGTGGAGCTTTGTTGACTATTTGGAGCTCTTAGTGAACTTCTGCTTCTTGATGGGACTGTGGTATTTTAAAAGCCAGCTCTGACTGTGTGCTGTAGAAGGTGCAGGTGTATGTGGGAGGATGAGTAGTGCCACCTCACCTGTGTTTTGTTTGTGTACCTTACACAACAGAGGTAGTAATCAAAAGCAAAATGCAGAGTTGAGGTTCCTGGGTGTATGTGTGGCATATGTCCCCCAAAACATGTTGTTTTGTTTCCAGGTAAACTTTGAGAGATATTTTTACTTGCTTGAGCTTGCAAAACATAGAAATATTCTACTATCTTTGTTGGTTAAGAACAGTTCAGGAGAACAGCAAGCTAAGCTGGCCCAATGGCAGGTTAATTGGAGAACTGTTGTGATCATTTACCCTGTAAGAAGAGCATCCAGTTGTGTGTCGATGGGGCATCTGATTCAGAAAAATGAAGAACCTCTGAAAGCAAGTACCACCTCCTGTGCCTCTTACATAGACTTAGTGAATACTTCATAGCCAGATCTTGAGGCAGTTGTTCATTGGCATGATATCCTCTGCCCTCATTTCCAAGATAGTAAATGGGCAAGCACAGGTAGTGACTCACAGAAGTGACTGAGTTAGGCCTTAAAGTTGAATAGCTGGTTTGTCCTATAGATAGATTCTGCTCACTCTGAAACTGTGCGCTAAGTGACTGTGGGGCTGCATTGCTTGAAGAATTATTGGTAACTTCTTTTGTTCTCAGCAGATACAGAAATGGCAGCTTGTGCTTCACAGAGAGCTGAAGCAAGAAATGTTTCCCAGTTGCTCCTTCTGGTGAGCATAATAGGAATGTTGGAGAATCAGCCACAGCATGCCTATTTGTGAAGGTGTTCCAGGAGGCAGTTTTTTACTATGTGCTTTCTGTAGTAGTGAGGAGCTGGAGTTTCAGCCTTTTCCTCTCCCCTGTCACTTTTGCAGCACTGGAGACAAGTGGCGGTCACGGAGGAAGATGATAACTCCCACATTCCACTTTGCAATCTTAAATGACTTTCTAGAGGTTATGAATGAACAAGGGGGTATTTTGTTGGAGAAACTTGAGAAGCATGTTGACAAGGAACCATTTAATATCTTTGTAGACATCACTTTGTGTGCCCTTGATATTATCTGTGGTAAGTCCTCTTCAGTTCTTGTGGTGGGGCTGTGAATAATGCAGATGCTCATGAACATAGTGGTGTTGTATTGTGTTGTTGTTTCTGTGCATGGGAACATAGATCAAGATTTTATCTGGAAAGGGTTTTGTGTATTTACTTGTCAGATTGACAGTGTGGTGACAAAGGCTGGGAGCAATATTAACACTGTACCAGGGACTCTCCATTCCACTTTGAACTTGTGAAACAGTGATAATTTCCTCCTTCTAGAAACTGCAATGGGCAGGAATGTGGGTGCTCAGGACAATAAGGATTCTGAGTATGTTCATGCTGTCTACAGGTAAGCAGAGATTCTTCCTTCACTACTTTGTAATTAGGTTGGAACTGTTGCTGCCAGTGTTGCTTAACTTGCTCTGTGAAGCAGGTGTGACAGTGAGGATGATACAAGTGGAGAAAGCAAAGAAGGCTAGGAAAACTCAGAAGTTCTTCTATTATGAGCAATGGGAGGGTGAGGCTGCAAAGAAGTGTCAGCTGCCATTCAGTCAATCTTTGGTACTGGAGGTAGTAATTCCTCCTCTGAGGCTCTGTGTCCAAATCTACATGCATTTCTTATTCTTGAAAATGTGCTGTGAATGTAATTTTTGTTGACAAATGTTACATGATGTATTTTCTGTGACCCTAGGATGAGTGATCTAATCCAACAGCGACAGAAAAGCCCTTGGCTTTGGCATGATCTTTTGTACCTTCTGTTCAAGGAAGGAAGAGAGCATGAGAGGAGTCTTAAGATTCTGCATGGTTTTACAGATTCGGTATAGCCTCTTTTTTTTAGTATTACATTTTAGCTGATGGAGGGGTTTTGCACTCAGTAGATAGTTTCCAAATGGGAGATGAGATTCAACACTCTTGATATACATTTATTAGGAGAACTATTGTTCTGTTGTGATGCTGAGGAATACCTTGGAAAGAAGTCAGTACCTGGCTTTTCTGTCAGGTGGTCTCAGTTTTGTGCAAGGAAGTGCACTACTCCAGAGGAATAGTAGGCTCTGCCCTTTTGAGTAGAACTGCTGAAATAATATATCCAGGTTCCCACTTCAACAGTAAGGTGCTTTGATATGGAAATCACTGAGCAAACATTACTAACTTTGTATAAGAAGCAGTCTTATTTCACTGATTTAGGCTGTGAAAATAACTACTCTCACTGAGTAGCATTTGTGATGTTTTAAGCAAACCCTGCCCTCCTAAACCTACTGTTAAGATGTTACCAGGAGGCTATTTTTATGGAAATGAATGCAGAGTAAGATCAACCTTTACTCTGATACCAAAGAAAAGCTGGGAGTCTTCAGTATAGTTGTTCCAGTCATGTTATGTGTAACTCTGGTGTAGGCTTGTGAAGTGCCCTGGGTTCTCTTCCATCTTCTGGGTTTCCCGGAGGCTGGAAAAACGTCCCTTTCCTGTGTGATTTCTTCTTGGTGGTTGATTTGTTCTTGGTGGTTGTTCTGTTCATAGTCTTCTATGACTGGAACAAGAGGGACATATTTCATCTACTAAAATGGTCAGTTAAGGTTTAAAAGCTGAAACTAACAGCTATTCTTATTAGGCATACCTCATGTGGACTTCTACAGATGTTTTAACATGTTGAGACAATTCTATATGGGGTATACTGTGCATATACACTGTATGCATCATATCCAATATAAGGGTTTTAATTTCAGGTCATTGCAGAAAAAGTTGCAGAACTTGAAAACACCAAGCTAACAAAACACAATGCTGCCGTGAACAGTGAAGAAAAAAGTGGATCGAAAAAGAGAGAAGCTTTCTTGGACATGCTGCTGAATGCCACAGATGAGGAAGGGAAAAAACTCAGCTACAAGGACATTCGTGAAGAGGTGGACACTTTCATGTTTGAGGTACCCAAGGAAACTATTGTGTTTTGTTTTTCTTTTTTTCCAGAATGCAAGATTAACCTCTTACAGGTAATGACTCTTCCCTTCCTTAGTTTGGAAAGCTGCTTTTAGTACCAAGTTATTTTATCCCTAGAAGCTTAAGAGGAAATGCCTGGAGGAGATAAATTATTGATTTAGAGTTTTGTGCCTGGACAGAATGTGGTGCAGTACATGTGGCAGGTCCTGTCTACATGGACAGGCCCTGCTCATACAAACAGATACGTAATAAGACAAAATAAGAACTTGATGACTGAAATGGAGCTTCAGCTCCTGCTACAAGTGTCATCCATGTTAATGAGAACTCTAAATGTTTTCAGCATTATACCTCACATCTTTGTCAGTTCTTTCAGACTGTCTCTTGCCATGTTGGCTGTAACCTCCTGGTTCTGTCATAATCATGCATTGATAGTGTCTTCTTGGCACCATCTTCTCATGTCTGGTTCCCCGTTTGGTGAAGTACATATGTAAGACTTTTTTCCTCATACTTCCATTTGGTGGACCTGAATTCCTTCTCAGAGAAGCTTAATTAAGAATTATTTTAGTGCCACCTTAATTTATGTTCTATTTTACCTCACTGAACAGCTTATCAAACACTTAGTAGGAAGGGGAAAAATTACAATAATTAATGGCCTGTGTAGAGCCATAGGAGCTGATTACTGGGCTCCTGAAAAGGAGCAAGCAGGAGGCATCATCATTTGAGACAATATACAAGGGAAAGACCCTGGTAATTAGTGCAAATTTCAAGAGGCAGAGTAGATAAAAGAAGGATTTTAGCTGGGTTATTTCAACACTTTTTCACTTTTAGTCAGCCTTTTAGAACACAGTATGAATCCTGAATCATCACGTGTGTGTAAAATAGAGTTCATTACTCTTATTATTTTTTTCTTAAGGTTGCTGGAGTAAGAGCTTACTTACACTGCTAGCTGTATTTATTTAGCAGACTTGTGCCCAAGTATAGAGTTGAAGTGAATGTCTTTGTAAATCTTGATTTTTAGGGTCATGATACAACAGCAGCTGCTATGAACTGGGTCCTATATTTGCTTGGTCATCATCCTGAAGCACAGAAGAAGGTTCACCAAGAACTGGACGAGGTGTTCGGTATATTTTCATTACTCTTTCGTTGGGGTTATGGTGGTTTTTGCATTTGTGGGTGGGGCTTTGATGGAATAATTGTTAGCCTAGAAGTAAAAGTGCGTGCAGGAACAGGTCTTGTGGTCATTCTGGTGATTTCAGTAGCTAGGTGTGATGGGGAAAGGTACTGGATGGTCTGTAGGAGACTACAGCCCAACTTACATTGGTGGGCTAAGGCATAGGTTAAGTGTCTGTATCACCACTTTTTCCTTTCTGATGCTGGTACATTATAGTCTCAACTCTTGGAGGGAGATGGGATGTGCTTGTTTAATCAGAGCAGAGTGAACCCGTCTTGTTCCTTTCCCATCCCTATTTTCTTCTGGCTAGGCAACACAGAGAGTCCTGTTACAGTGGATGATTTGAAGAAACTTCGATACCTTGAGTGTGTTGTGAAAGAAGCCCTGAGGCTCTTCCCTTCAGTTCCCATGTTTGCCCGTTCCTTGAAAGAGGACTGCTATATTAGTAAGTAATATCCAGTTTTGCTGACATTTGCTACTTCCATTCCAACAGTCTTAGTGGAAGTGCTTCCCAAGTAAAGGACAGGTATTTTGTTTGTTTATCTGTTTAGCTCTGTGGTTGTATATAGGAGATCACCTTTTCCCCCCGCTGTTGTTTAACTTTTTTTTTTTTTTTTTTAATTTAATTCCTTCTCTCCTTGTTTTCTTTTAGATGGTTATAAACTACCAAAAGGCACAAATGTCCTTATCTTAACTTATGTGCTGCACAGAGATCCTGAGATCTTCCCTGAGCCAGATGAATTCAGGCCTGAGCGCTTTTTCCCTGAAAATAGTAAAGGAAGGCACCCATATGCTTATGTGCCCTTCTCTGCTGGCCCCAGGAACTGCATTGGTATGTAGCTGAAGAGGAAGTTCTCATAATGTACCAGTCCTGCTAGTAGTGTGGTGACCATGGCAGCAGAAATTTGAGACTTGATGTGCCCATTGGTGGCCCCCCAGGCTTCTGAGTGCTGTCTCCCCTGTCAGGCTTGTGCTTGAGCAGCAACACTTTTTTTCTCCCCAAAGGTTTCCTTTCTTCCCAAAGCCCAGTGCACGTCAGTATGGTTATCCTCTTTACTGCCTGTCTGTCATGGCAGCATGTGGATGGGCTCCTGTGTCAGGACAAGATTGCTTCCATACTTATGTTCCTTGCTTTGGGATGGCAAAGCAGTTCACTGTGGAACAAGAGAAGACTCTTGCTGCTGTCCTTGTGCTGCATCGTCTCATGCTCTGGTCATTCTTCTCTTTCCTGGTCCAAAGAGAACTGATGGAGTTGTGTTTAGTTTTAGGTCCATGGAAAGTTTTGATAGTCTCCTGTTTGGTATTTGAGCAGTATGGACTATAGGAAGAAAAACATGCCATAAGTTGGACAAGAAATGACAGAGATGTCATGCTGCGAATAGTACTAAGTTCAATAGTATCTGTATGACCTTGATTTTGTCCTTTATGTCCTGTGACCCTGGGGGTTTCACTGTGAACAGGCAAGTATTGCTGCAACTTGACAATAACACATTTTTTTGCTGCACTGTAATCCACAGGCCAGCGCTTTGCACAGATGGAAGAGAAAACTCTTCTTGCCCTCATCCTGCGGCGCTTTTGGGTGGACTGTTCTCAAAAGCCAGAAGAGCTTGGTCTGTCAGGAGAACTAATTCTTCGTCCAAATAATGGCATCTGGGTTCAGCTGAAGAGGAGACCAAAACCCATGACAGAATAAAAGGAAATTCAAGATTCTGTTTTTCCATAAACTTCCGAGCTATTTGGACTGAGATGTGTTTTAAATCAGATGTTTTGATAGCAGTCTTGCAATTTGTTGGAGTTAAATGTTGCTGCTGATTGTTTAATCAAATGCAATGCTCTAACAGACATAAGTTACTCTGCTTTTCTTGCACATGAGAACTTTATGTTCATCTTTGAATTGCAAATCTTCAAACATCAAATCTTGGTGCCTTATCTCCTCAGATGAAACTATTTTGTTGCAACAATGCAAAAACCCTGAAACGAAGGTGCTAATAACTGTAATGTTTTTGATGGAGGGAGCTGATTATTTTTCATAGCACCTGTGAAATAACCAGTAGTCTCAAAGCTTTCTGTATTTTTCAGGGATTTTTTTTGTTTGTTTTTGCTTTAAGAGTAGAAGTGAACAATTCTTCTACTTACCACATGGTTTTTGTGTTGTTTTTTTTTTCTCTGCTAGTGATGACTACATCTATGAAAATGAAGCAAAAATCTCTGATATATGTACTCCTCCTTTGTAAGCATTTACAGTAGTTCTTAAGCAGCAACTGCTCTGAAGTATTTTTAGCACAATCTGCAATAAATAGCAATCCATATAATCATACCAGGAATGAGATGGTGTACAAACTGTACAATTTCATGTTAGCAGATACAATGTATTATTACAAGTTTGGAGAATAAACTTCTATTGTACTTCAGAATTGAATGTTTTATTTGTAAAAAATATATAACTGGTAAATCACCGGTTAGTTATTAGTGCTTATCATCAGTTCCTGTGTGGTGATGAATTATCTGGATTTTACTGTGTTAGTCAAAGCTCATTGACTCAGTCTGCTCTTGCCTTCTGGATTCCTGAATTCAGTGCAGAGTATTTCATGCTTATTGGTGCTGAAGAGGATTCACAGCAGTGGAATGAAGTGTCTGCAGAAATTTGACTGTTCCTTCTTTAAGGAATTTCAGGTAGAATAAAGAAACACTCAAGCAGCTCTCAGTGGTGATACAGTGACAGAAGAGCATAGGACCTTTTTGGTGAGCAGGGAAACAAATATACTGTTATGTAGCTAAAAAGATAATTCTCAAGCATTTTTGTTAACAATGATCTTGGTTAGAAGTTTATAAAAAAATCTAGTTTTTCTTTTTTTTTTATTTTTTATTTTTCTACTTTGTATGCATAAATACATTTGAGGAACTAAGAGAGAAGTGCCTAGCTAGCCCGAGGGCATCCATTTGATCTTTCTTTTCTTTCAAAATGCAATAGCGTCTTAGCTCCGAAGAGTCTGCTCCATTTGTTTCACACCAAATGAAATCAAGGGAGATGTATGCTTTGTAGACTTATTCAATGGTATTAAAGTTGCATAAACAATCTCAACTTTGAATTCATATGTGTATCCAGAGGTGTCCCTAAGAGGTTAATTGAACTTACATCATTTCTTCCTTCTTCCAAATTTTGTCAGTAGGAGGCTTTGCCTTTTGAAGGAATAGGCAACTGCAAAATAGACAAAAGCAGACTTCTCTTAAGGATTACTTATTCCTGATTATTCCTCTAGTCATTCTGGTATTCTAATCCACTTGACTTAATGTGAAAACATGTGATAGGTAAATACTAAAGCCATCTACAGACTTTTCTTCTATGAGATCTATTTTGTGGCAACAGTTTTCAAAATCTACCACTTTGTAACAATCCTGTCAATAAGGGAAATAATCTATCTACACAAACACCATTTGCTGCTTTCTTTGCCAGGACTGATGTAGTTCCCTGTCTTCTCCAAAAAGATGGTGACCTCTCATCTTTTGCTGTGAAATCTGCTCTGAAGAAAAATGTGGTTGCTAAGGAAATAAATCTTAAGGAAATAAATCTTGAGGAAATCAGTGCTGAAAGAACAGGAACTCTCTGCTGCCAGGGTAGATGTTAAATCCTGTGTGTTATGTGCTGCATGTGCTCTTATTAACCTGAGTCATGTGGTGTGCTGTTGTTGGTTATGGATAGTCTTATAAAAACAAATTCAACAGAACAGGTAAAAAGAATTGTGAGACTTAAGTAATCAGTGCAGCCATGCCAGAAGAATTTCATAAAGCAAACTCAGAAGTGATTTGTTATTTATTGTGGTATTTTGTTTGTTTGTTTTGTTTTGTCTTGTTTTTTCTGTGATCCTGAATTTGGTCCACATTTTTGATGTCTTCTGTGCAGATATTTTTGAGCTGAATATCTACTATATGTAATTTCAGTAAATGAGTTCCCACACTGCTTTTATTTCAACATAATCTGCAATTCAGCACTTTCCACAACTGGAAGGTTGTTATTATAGCCAGTATTCTAGCTGTTTGAGTGGAATCCAATCAAACGTGAGAAAACTTTGACATAGTGAGAAAGCTGGTTTTTTAATCAAGTAATACATTGATATGGATGCAATTTTTCATCAAAAGAAGAAGGAGAATTTGAATTTTAATTGTTAGAGCTTGTTTTAGCAGCATTTGCTATTACATTTTAGTGTTTTTAATTTATAAAATGCTTACTACACAGAATTAAAGATGCAGAGGGAATATTTTAGAATACTCTATTGCTTTTTTCTGCTACAGCATTCAGAACCATATTTGTTATACTATTATAGTACCCTAATTCAGGTAGGAGCATGTGCACAAAGGCATGTGGAAATGCGACTTTGTGCTGTTTCTGTTTTGCTGGTGCCTTCCCTCATTCCCTTTGAGATTCTCTTCTTCTTGTTCCAGACCACGACTACAGGGAGTCCCATCACAGAGGCTAGATAAACATCTCTGGGTTGTATCCTCTCTGATCTTGAAGATGCTTTTTGAGTTATAAGATTGGCATAAAAAAATGTATGAGTGAATGGATGCTATCCAGAAGGTCCTGGAAAGACTTGAGAGGTGGGCTCATGCCAATCTCATAAAATTCAACAAGGCTAAGCACAGTGTTCTTCGCCTGGGTCGGGACAATCCCAAGCACAGGTGCTGGCTGAGCAGAGAATGGCTTGAGAGTAGCCCTGAGGAGAAAGATTTGAGGATGTTGGTTAATGGAAGAGTCAACATGAGCTGGCCATGTATGCTTGCAATCCAGAAGGCCAACTGTGTCCTGGGTCACATCAAGAGAAGTGTGACCTGCAGGTTGAGGGATGTGATTTTGCCCTTCTACTCTGCTCTTGTAAGACTCCACATAGAGTACTGCATCTAGTTCTGGGGCCCCCAGCAGAAAAAGGACATTGAGTTGTTGGCCCTATTCTGGATCTTCTCCATGATGATGGTCAGTGGGCTGGAGCACCTCTCCCACGAGGACAGGCTGAGAGAGCTGGGGCTCTTCAGTCTCAAGGAAAAAAGGCCCCATGGGGACCTTATAGTGGCCTTCCAGTTCCTGAAGGGGGTCTACAAGAAAGCTGGAGAGGGACTTTTCATAACAGCATGTAGCCACAGGACAAGGGGAAATGGCTTTAAACAGAAAGAGGGTAGATTAAGACTAGATATTAGGAAGAAATTCTTGACAGTGAATTAATTGAGACACTGGAACATGTTGCCCAGCAAAGTTGTGAATGCCCCCTCCCTGGGAGCATTCAGCACAGGCTGGATGGGGCTTTGAGCAACCTGGTCTAGTGGGAGGTATCCCAGACAATAGCAGGGGATTGGAACTAGATGATCTTAAAGGTCCCTTCCAACACAAACCATTTTATGATTCTATGAATTCATTTAGGAGCAAGCTGTTCCTAGCACATTTTCTCTGTACAAAGGTACAGCTCAGTCAATTTGAATAAAAGTTCGCCATAGTAAATAAGGCAGTGTGGGTCATATGGGTACAATGAGTCCCATGAGAGAAAATGCCTTTTTGTTCCAAAGTGAATATACTTGTTGTGATTCCCTTTGAATATCATTACTGTCTTATTTTTCAATTTCAACATCACATCCAGTTGACTTACACACAGATATAGTTAAAATGACATATACTTTTGGAAGGGATGTAGTATATATGTTTAAGAACTGCTGCTTTAAGGGTCCTTTTTCTTTCCCCCCGCTCCTCCCCGCAAATTTGCTTACAAAACAAACTATCACCAAAGGGCTCCTTTTCCAAAGATAGATTTATTATTTACAGATTGTAAAAACAAAATAATACAGAAATTTTCAATGGATGTATATGACTGCATATTGCATGGCAATATTGCATATTGTCTAGGTGAAATTCATCATGAATCTTTCCTCTTTTTCTGCCCATTTGAATTATATCCCTGTATTTTCCAAAAGCATTTAGGGTTTTTTGTTCTCTTTTGCTTTTTTTGTTTTTCCCTAATGAGAATATATGATAATGAACTGAAACTGAAATAACACTGCACAATTTCTCAGCTGAAAACTAAAAGCACTTGGAGAGAAGTTTCATCAAGTTTAATGCCTCACTATGTCCAAAAAAGGAAGCAAGCATAATTATTTAAATTGAATACTTAATTTTTAACTGAATACATGTGAACTCAGCTTGTTTTGTTTACAAGAATTGGAATACACGATAGTGTTTTTTAATTACATTCAAGTTTGTGAAAATGCTATATCTTTAAAAAGTTGAAAAATCTGATCTGAGCTGAAGAAGATCAGAGTTCTATAGGCACTATAGACTCCTCATGTTACAGAATTAAGTTATCACCATGTTTTGCAGTAAAGCCTTCCATTTCTCTCCCTTGTCATTGTGGCACACAAACCAGAAGAGAGCAATTAAAATACAAGTGCAGTTATGCTGGAAGTGTTTGAGCCCTCTTCTACAGGTGTGTGATGACGAAGTAAGCTGATGCACAGGAAGGTATGAGGAGTCCTCAGGATGGCTCTTCTTTTGTAAGGAGGACCTGGAGACCTTACTAACAGACCAGTCACAGGGAAGTCAATTCAGTCACCCTAGAGGTGTTCAAGACCAGGTTGGATGGGGATTTGAGCAACTTGATCTAGTGGAATGTGTTCTTGCCCATGGCATGGCAGTTATAACAAGATAAAATCTAAGTCCCTTTCAACCCAAACCCAAATCATCCCATGATTCTATGATCAGTTTGCTTAAAAGGATTACAGCTGTTGTGATTGTGGCACATTTTGTGCAGAGCACAGCTGTATTGCTAACATATTCAGACTAAAAGAAGAGGAAAAAGAGGAAGAAAGGGGAAAAGTTCTTCCTTTGGCAATTTCACTTGGAAATGAATTTTTTATTTTTAGGTTTGGAGGAGAATTTTTTATTGAAATATATTTTCTTTTTTGTTTCACAAATTGAAAATAATTCTGGAAATCAAAATAAGTGATTTAGATCCGCTATAATCTACATTTGACTTCTTGTTGTTGCACTTACATTTCTTAGCTGTGAAACATGCAAAAGTTGTGGTGTTGTTTTCTGGTTTCTGGCAAACTGAAGAAGCTATGCGCAGCACCTAAAAATGAAAAACAGTGTAGAAAGGGCTGCAATAAAACTGTAGGTTCTAATGCTAATAGCAAAGGCTGTATGTTGTGCACCAGAGAGTCACCTTTTTATTGTACAAGGCTTTCAAAAGGGAAATGTTCACATAGTGTAAAACCTGCGCTTTGATTTCAGTGAAGTTATATACACTCTGAAAATGCTGCCCAAGGTCAGTAACAGTGTTGACAGAATGAGCACCCATTCAAAGTAAACATCAAAGACAAGTTAACATTGCAGGCGCAGTAATATTTAGCACAAACAGTTAACAATATTATTATTTGTTGTTTTTTTTAAGAGAAACTTAAACGTTATCCACTCATACAGAACTGCTGTATGTTCAGGTATGTAATGACTGAGAGGGGACCTGATTCAGGTCAGTAAATATCTGAGGTGTGGGGGGCAAAGTGGGGAGGCTGGGCTATTTTCAGCGGTGTGTGGAGACAGGACAAGGGGAAACGGACAGAAAGTGGAGCATAGGAAGTTCCACATGAATATGCACAAAAACTTCTTTATGGTGAGGGTGACGGAGCACTGGAACAGGCTGCTCAGGGGGGTTGTGGAGTCTCCTTCTCTGGAGATATTCAAGACCCACCTGGACGCCTACCTGTACGACATGGTGTAGGGAACCTGCTTTGGCAGGGGGGTTGGACTTGATGATCTCTGGAGTTCCCTTCCAACCCCTACAATTCTGTGATTCTGTAACTATTGCAACTGATATTTTGAGGAATGTTTTCATAGACACAACGCAGTATATGTTGATCTCTGTGGATTCTGGGTGTAGTTGATTTATTTGATTATTTCTCAGCTTAAATTTAGCTTGTAAAAATAGAAACAAACAAACAAAAATATAAATTTAAAATTTGTATAGTGTGCACCAAAAGTAGTGAGTGTGAGTTATTTATTTGCTGTGTTGGCGGTAGTATTCAATCAACTACCAGGACAGAGTCGAGATTGGTGATATTCTAAAGGAATATGGGAGTACTGTTCCCCGTCTATGCAAAAATAATCACACTGCTGTGAAAAAAGTAGAAATTCCCCAAATGTTAAAAAACTTTGTTTTTTGTTTTGTTGTTGTTGCTGTTTGTTTGTTTGTTTTTTAGGATGATTTGGATTGATCAGACTTTTTTTTTAATTTTCTTTCCTGCTTCAGTTTACAGCGGTAAGTCGATATGTAATTCCTAAGACTGGTACAGAGTAACACAGGTCTTCTAGGAAGGAGAGGTTAAAAAAACAGTAATATTCAAAATTACCTGAATATGTATTTGTATGTGGAGTGAAGTGAGTAGAGCTACAGAGCAGAGAGATTTTGGACTGGGGACACATATTGTTCCATGCAACCTGGTCCCAAGAGAGTGGGGTTGCTCTCTGTTAAATCTGGGTAACTCAGAGTGGAGTGGAAGTTCCTAATTAATTTTTTTGATTCCTATTATTGGGGATGGGAATTTTTAATAGGCTTTGCTGACAGTGATTAGTATCAGTGCTGAAGCCTGCACTGACTGTGTTTTTCAGTGTCGGTATGTGTTAATGATTTACTTTGGTTAGCAGAAGTCAACTACAAAAACTCACATTGCATTTCCCTGAAACTCCCTGTGCCAAAAGATTATAACCAATGCCCAAGAGAGTTTATGTTTAGTAATGTATTAATCATTTTCTCAGTGGACAATGAGATAATTACCTATATTTTTTTAAGCAAAATCTGTTTGACAATTGTAGTATTATTTCAGAAATATTTTACCTGGTTTGAAATTCAAGTAGACTAAAATCTTGGAAAATTTCTGAGAACCCCGATATTTTTAATGTTCAGATTTCCTATTAGTAAAATATTAACTTAAAAATATATATATTAGCAAATTTTGCAAACGTTGCCAGTAATTCCTTACTGTGTCAATTTTTTGTTGATATATTTTACCCTTTGCAGGAGACACTGAATTTTTTAGTACGGATTATAAACATATTTACCAATAAATTTTGCTTGCAATATTTTAAAATTGTAAAATCCAATACGTTCTTTGCATTTGTTTTAATCTTAAATAACTTTTGATACAGTATGGTATCTTTATAACGACAGATAAAGAAGTTATATGAAATTTTTTCAGTTGGTTTTCTTCTGAGTCTGTAAAAATCAAATATTTCCTCTTCATCTTTTAGCTCAGAAAGAGAAGTTCTGTAGATACAATAACAAAAATTAGTGTTTTTTCTACCAACTGGGAGGGGCAAATACAAGGAGTGCGTGTGCTCCTCTGTGAGGCCAGTCCACTTGTGCTTTAACATGGAGATCAGATCTTCTCCTGCCAAGGCGTGGTAAATAAGGGGCAATGTCTTCACCCTCTCCTGGTGAGTTGTCCACACCCACATCTCTGATAATTTACTCATTTTGTTATTTCATGTCAGCATGTGTGACGCAGATCTATGAAAATACATACTTGCAAGGAGGAGACCTCACTATGGTTTTCACACCAAGTGCCAATTACTGTCAAATAGTTTGTACTTACCATCCTACCTGCTTGCTCTTCACATATTTGCCAGTGACATGGACTAAAGATCCTGCACAGAGGTAAGTGTTCATATTCTTGTGGCTTCTTGCTGTGATCATTTTAGGAACTTGGTAGAATTCTGACAGAACACAGGCATGCAGTGAAGGTTACAAGGTTGCTTTGGAAGACTAAGTCATGTAAAACTGATGACATAAAAGAGTATTTGCTGAAGTCTGAAAGATTGAATTTGGCAACATCAAATATTTCATGCTTGCTTACCAGTCCCTCAAAGAAAATAGCACCAACTGTGCATTCTTTCCTCCATGCCACTTGTTTACTGTTGAGGGACAATGAGGCCAATTTCATGTTTCCAGTTGTCACTTCTGTTACTCATCACCCCATCCACTCTCTTTAGCATATTTTTCTTTCAACTAAGAGATTAGGAATTTCAATAGCCTGAGGCAAGGCTGCCTTCCTTCTCTGTGCCTGCTGTGTTTCTGTCCCCAAACCCTGTTGGTCCCACACACCACGTGCACTCATCTATCGTCAAACATGATTGTCTTTTTTAAAACTGAACTTGTTTTCATTTTCATGTTGAGGAATAATATACAGCCTGTGTTTTACTTGAGAAACAATGAGGAAGTACTGTGTTACACTCCAAAACTGTGAGTTGCTCCCTTTTAAAACAGGTTCTCCTGCTACTTAAAAGACAGTGATACTGAAATGCTACCGAAAGTGAAGATGGAAGGAGCTATTTCTGGACATTCTTTAAAACAATGCAACATCAAAATTAGTGGTAAGATACAGTTATCCATAAGTATGAATTCTGTGTTCTACATCACACTGGAGATGTATTAGAGAATCAGCATTTTGAAAATACGAACTGAATCAGGAGGTGGCCAAGCAGTGGCTTGTATGTCTTTTGCCCTATCTCTTTCAAACATAACACAGAAATCCATTGCTGGTTTCATCCTCCAACCCCAGCTATCCTCCAGTGAGAATTCCCAGTCAAGGCAAACTCCTGCTCTCAGGGATTCATTTGCTAGAGACAAAGGTGGGAGACATTTAACTGATACCTCCAGTTCCAAAGATTAATTTAAAGAGTTAAGTGGGTCTTACTTTATATGAGTTTTCCACTGCAGTTATTGACAGATTGGTTGTGTTTACTTCTGATTGGTATGTGTGTTCCAAAGCACTCAAGTCTTTTAGAATCCTTTTTCGGTCAGCTTTCTGTCACATTTATATTTCTGCATAGATTTAGACCAGAATAGTAAGTTTTAATGGGATGTTATTTTTCCTATTCTTTAGATAATTTATGTCACAGGAGTTACTTCAGAATCATGCCAATGTCACTAAAATAAAATATCTTCATATGTGTTTAAAAGCCCCTCTAGTGGTTGGCTGACTCGTGTTCCGTGAAGAGATCATACTGGCCAAGATGTAAAACCTCCATCCTTTGTGGAGAAAGTATTTCAAACTCCATGTTCAGAGTCCTCCCTCTGTGGAGTATAAATTGAACCTCTGGCTCAAACGGGAGACAGCAATTGCTTAGATGGACAGATTTGGTATTTTGAACTGCTGTATAGATTTGGAAATAGAATAGTATACATTTTAGTGATGGTCCTGAGTTTTTTCATGATTAACCACACTGTGGTCTTGGTGTGGATGAAGACAGTGCCAAAGTCTGTTAGTTTTTACTCTGACATGTTATGCCTGTACTTCTGATTTATCTTTGGGGTTTTTTTTGTTGGTTTTTTTTTTTTTTGTTTTTTTTTTTTTGTAAAAAAATACATGCAAAATACAACTTAACAGAAGTGATCACAGGAAGTGACATCAGGATAATGGCTGTGTCTTATGAACTGCTATATTTTTTGGGGAAAAAAGAGTATGAGAATGTTTCTGGAACTCTATCTATTCCTTTTTTTTTTTTTTACAGCTTGCAGTCCAGATGTCTACATAGGATTGGATATGCAAGGGGTAAATTATGACATTAGTACGGCTCACAGCTATCAACAGTGCCAAAAAAGATGCACCAATGACAAGCACTGTCATTTTTTTACATATACCCCAGGAACATTTCACAATGCAAGCTTTCGGTAAATACACATTTGATCCCTGTACTTAGAGGGTGCTGTTGTTTGGTACAGTAAATCTCAGGACAGTCAGAGGTGAGAGAATTTATTCTAAGAAATGAGTTGTTCCTTGATTACTTGTAATGTTTATTCAAGCTTATAGTTAGGAAAATATCTTCAGTAAGTTAGTCCATTGATAAGAAAGGCAAGCTGGATTATCATAGAACTGAAAACAATTTAAATGTTCTAGAGATATTGAAATGCAAATTATGTTGGCAACTCTGCAGTGGTATTGCTCTGTCAAATCTTACTCTGCTTATTGCCCTGAAAATGGCATCATTAATGCAGCCAGGGAAATTCTTTCATTTGTACTTGAACTATTTTTGAGGTGTCAGCTTGCTTGATTTTACCAAATGTTATTCAGCTGCATCTGTTCCTTGTTTGAACATTTTTCTGGAGACTGGATGATGCTCAGGTCCATGAGCAAAGTGGGCAGTATGGTAGGACTCGTGGAAACAGAAGAATGATGTAGACTAAAGAATATGACCTGTTGCCTTACTACTTTCTTTATTTTTTATCACTCAGTGAAAAATGCTTCTTGAAACATACCAGTTTAGGAACTCCAACCAGCATAAGGGTGCTTGATGAGGTTGTGTCTGGATTCTCCTTAAAGCCATGTCAGCTTTCTGAATTAGGTAACTGCTTACAATATCTGTTGATTCAGTTTAGGTTCAAGTGTTAATAGACAATAAGGTACAGTCTCTCTAACATGCATAAATGTTTTGTGACTTAAAATAATTATAATATGAACTTATTCTTTGAAGCATAGTTAGTACTCTTAGGCACAAAGCAGGTTGTTTTTTTTTCTGTTGTACTATTCTCTTACAAAAGGTTTGATTTACTTTGATGATGTGAAGAGTTGTTTCATAAGTTAAGCCTGATGACTCATAGCATCTTATATTTGCACCACAGATACAAAACAATAAAAATAAAAATAAAAATATGACAGATAGAATTCCATCTAAGTCAAAGAACAAGAGAAATATAAATCTTCCTAAATTCTGTTAGTATACCATACATGTTTCATGAGGTTTTTAATGAGGATATGCAGCTTTGCATGAAGGCACGAATTATGTTTGTTAGTGTTTTGGATAAAAGTAATGTTATTCAGGTAAAACTCTCCAGAGTGTAAGATCAAAGCATGTGCATTATATCTTACTTTTAATTGACTGTATACAGTTTTATTCAGACTCTTCTAGTCTCACAAGGTGAATAATAATTGCAAAATATTGAAAAAGTAGTTGATTCAGATCCTAGCAATAAAGATATTTAAAGAAAAAGGAATAGTGGAGAATAAAAAAGGAAGAAAAATTTCTAAAGTGAAGAAAATTTGTTTATACTCTCTTTCTCCTTCTCCCTTGCTCTCTGAGAAAGAACAGAGAGAGGACTTTCTTCCAAACTGCTCCATTAAGATAAGCTAGTAAGACATGTATTTACTGTTAGAAGAAAAATCACAGTAGCCAGAAGCATCCTGTTGACAGACTTTGAGAAGGATCAGGGGACTGCAGCATTAGAAGTAACAATATGATATTCAGGTTTTATAAAGTGAAAAAAATCAAAGACCATTGGAGGATTTATCAAGGGCATGTGGTAATATGAAATAAGTGATCCATGAAAAATCTGAATGCATGTGAAGTTGAGTCTTGTTCCTATCTGGTTTTGTTTGTTTGTTTGTTTGTTTGTTTTGTGTGTGTCTGTTCTGTTGCAAGAAAGGCAAGGATTTAGAGAGAGAGAGAGGAAGAGAGAGAGGGAAAGAGAGAAAGAAAGAATAAATCATGAGACTATAAAAGCCTAGACAATACTATTGGATAATGAGGTCATTTGTTCAGACAGAAGTACGTCTAACAAACTAGTAAAATCTCAGTGTCATCTGCCTTGTTGTTTTCCAAAGGCCTGAAATGAGTTTACTTGAATATTTGTTCTACTTTATTTCTGACTATTTAGACTGACCAATCCTACATTGTTCGTGGTCCAGCTTCATCATTTAAAAATCAGATTCTAGCCTTCCCTTTTCAAAGCCTTTGGAATCATATAAATCCTCTGTATATATCATAAACAAAATCACCAAGAAACTGAGATTCCTTCAGTCTAAGAACACTAAATTTGTCTGTATTACGAGATTTCAATTTCCTGTTCCTTGTTCTCTTCCCTCCAGAGGCTCAGGAATGTTGACCATCTAATTTCAGTTTGTTTTCATGACAGTGTGGGGTTAAAAAGGCAGCTCTCTAAACTTTCTTGTATTCTTTGTCACTAACCTCACCCCTGAGAAATACCCAAACTCCTTTCCTAATCCCAATTCTTTGACACTAAATACATACTTTCCTTCTGAGAATGTTTCTTGCTACTTGCCCTTTCATTTTCTCTTTGTCTTTGTCTCTCTGATGTTGTTCTTACGCCCTCATGTTCTTACTTGTCCATAGCAATTTGTCTTACACTTTGCCTTTTGCAAAGTTCCTTCCTTGAGGTCACTGAATACTGAACTGGTGATCATTGAAATCGTGATTAGTATCCATATACTTCCAAATTCACATTTCTACTTTAAATATCATTTCCTTAAAATGGTATTTGTTTTCCTGAACTCTGTTTAGCCCTTAACATGGGATCTTGCCTACTAATGGTCAGAACTGATTGACCTTTATTTTCTAGTCTTCAGATTCTTTTTACTTTGCTCTTCCTGCTGTGTAATGAATGACCCCTACTGTGGTCTTTTCAAGTTTGTAGTTTTATTTTTTAATTTTTAAATCACATCATACTAGCAGAAGTCACGTTAAGAAATGCCTCTCCATTTTACTGTTTTTATTCCCTCTTTTGTAATAAGATGCTCCCAGTATGGTTCTATAACTAACTGGGTGGTGTCAGCTCAGCAGCTGTCCATTCTCAGCAGTGGAGTTTTCTGCTGCCATCAAATCCAGATCTATGGTTTCATAGTTCTACGAATGGTGCTGCATTTTTTCCCCATTTTTTTTTGCTGCATAAGGATTTTAAGTAGAAATTCAAGTGTATCATCAGAGAAGGCAAATCATTCATTTCTTTTAAACATGTTGGTATTTCCTGTGACTTCTGTATCTGTAGTCTGCTTATGGGAACTTCCCTGCCAACCTTCTGTTATTTTGGTCCTGCTATAGGGAAGACTGCACATTACTCATACTTACTCTGCCTACTTTTTGAAATAACATTCTGATTAAAAAAATAAGAGAATCACCTCATTATTTTTCACCTGGTCTTCCCGTTATCCTCTTAGGTATACAAGTTTTAATTATTTTAGGCCTTGACAAGATTAATAAGTTTTATTTCTAACTATGGATGTGTATGTAGATTTCTGTTGTTCCAAATTTAGAGCTCTCCGTATTATATTAGCAAATTTTATTCTAGCATGTAATTTGAAGCTCCCCCCACTCTAGTTCTCTCTATTAAGTTTACATACTTAAAAATGTTTTCAAGAAATAGTTTTCTGGTTTAAATGAGATGATATCTTTCCAGTTTATGAGGCAAAAATGAGGGAAAATGTAAATAAGTATGGGAATGCATAATCTGTAAACATTAACTTTCTGATATAACATAGAAGCTTTGGAATTTTGATATTCTTTTCTTGTATTTTTTTTACAGATTGTCAAATGGACATTTTTGAACATGAAGAATTTTCAGGAAGGAATGTTACAAGTTTCTTCACTCCCGACATTTTAGTCTGCCAAACTATTTGTACTTATTTTCCAAACTGCTTGTTCTTTACATTCTTCACCAAGGAATGGCAAATAGAATCCCAAAGGTGAATTTAACAACTTTTAAGTCTCTGAAAGATATTAAAACAAACAAACAAGAAAACCAAAGCAAACCAAACCAAAACAACAACAACAACCAAAAACGAATCCCACAATCTTAGCCTTTTCAATTACTGTTTTATTACATTCTTGGAAATTATTGTTCAAGATTTATTTTCTGTAAAGCAGTTTTGTTTTGTTTTGGTTTGGTTTGGTTTGTTTTTTGTTTGTTTTTTTTTTAAAAAGTGTTGCATCTGTTCATTTATAATCTCCTGTGGACAGTTCACTTGTCCTATGGTATGAGCAGGGATCTTCTACTTCAGCTGCATATCTGGTGTTCATCTGAAAAGGCATATATTCAGCAAAGAGACAGCCCTCAGGTTGTTTTGATGTCTTAAAGCTGAATTTTATGAAACTGTCTGGTTTCCTAGTAGGATTAAGTTATTTATTTGAGAAGGTTTTGAATTAAGTTTACAGGTTGGAAAGTGTTTCTTTTTAAAGACTGAAATTCTTTTGCTCATTTTTAGCAGTGAAGAGTCAAAAAGTTACAGTCCATAGAAAACAGAGGTGGAAAGAAGAATAATGTTTAATGAAACATGAAACTGAAGCAAGACTGAGATAGCATATATAAAGTTACCTTTTCTCAGTGGGTATAAATACCATACAATCTTCAGTAGTACATCCATATGACATTTCACATAACTAAAAAATCCTCCTCTATTAACTTATTGAATTAATTTTCGTATGAAATACTTTTACAGATACAAACTTTGGAAGAAAAAGTACATTTAAGAAAGAGCTTTCCCTTATCAGCACCTGAAACATAAATGCTAGAACTTAAGAAAAAAAATCAATTACTTTTTAATTACTATTTTTTTTAATTATAGAAATCTTTGCCTCCTGAAAACATCAACAAGTGGAATACCAGAGGCACTTACACTAAGAGAAAATGCTATTTCAGGTTTTGGTCTCCTAAATTGCAGAAGATATTTTCCTGGTAAACAGTAAGTTACAATAAAAATACGACACTTGAATTAATGAAATGAATAGACCTACTGATGCTTGGAATACGCTCATTCTTACAGCCTGCAATTCTCGCACTTATGTGCATATGAATTTTCTGGGAGATGAACTCAATGTCACTTACACTAAAGGACACAGAGCCTGTCAGCAGGTTTGCACAGACACGATCCGCTGCCAATTTTTCACCTACTTTCCCCTCCAAGAGTCATGCAATGAGGAAAGGTGAGATTTCTTTGGGAAGGCATCTAATGTATGTGTTCTGTATATGAAGTACAAACTGGATCTTTGCATTTATTTATTGTCAGAAAGTGCGAGTGTCATTTAAGAATGTCCTCAAATGGTTCTCCTGTGAAAATACAACATGGGCCAGGAAGGATCTCTGGATACTCGCTAAGAATGTGTAAAAAAAAGGCCAGTACTGGTAAGTAAAACTTTCCTTTTAAAGAGAGTTTTAAACTGATTTTAATACAGGAAACCTAAGCCCTCCCATTTGTTTTTCTTTTCTGAATATTGCACAGAAATGATCATGAGGCAGACCATGAAGATAAAGAGTATTCCATCAAAATGAAGTCTGCACTGCCTTTCATACTGCAAACACAGACAGTACCTTGTAAACTTCTTTAAACTGGATTTTATGTTAAAAAAAATAGTAAAGGGATTAGAATATCTGTTGTTCTTTGCTTAAGATTGGTACCTATTTGCAGGTTAGCAGTAGTCACTTTTTTTTTCTTGGTCAAATGAAAATTATCTTTGAGCAGTTTTCAATTATTTCTGTAGTGTGTATGCAGCATTCTTCAAGAAATATTAGGATAATTGGAGGGACAGACTCTTCCCCTGGTGAATGGCCATGGCAAGTAAGCTTACATGTGAAACTATCTCGTCGGAGACACCTCTGTGGGGGTTCTATCATCAGTAACCAGTGGATCCTTACAGCTGCCCACTGTTTTATGAGGTGAGTACTCAATGTAAATTTACACATAAAAATTTCATCCAGTATCTGCGATTAGTTGAGGTTCATGTTTCAGAAAGATAAATCTGTTTGATTAAAATAACTAGAACGGAGTCAACTACTTTGATATATCCAGAAGATAAATTTTAAGGTAGTCAGTTTATACTCTTAATATAATTGGCACTCCACACTTTGCCCTTTGTAGCATAGTATTGTGCTACTGATTGTGTTAATGCATCTAAAGCAGATGATAACTACAAGAGCAGAAACTTTCTCATGCAACATGAACTTTCTATTACTGTGATATCATATTATCAAGGAAAATCTGTTGTTAAGTTAGTCATTCAAAGTGTATGACATGGAATATATCAGAGATTTCTTAATATTAAGTGAAACATTTTATATTGGTCTGTAGAATTATATTTTCTATTTTCTTTTATTTTGGTGTCTGAATAGACTATACTTGAATTTGTATTTCCACCCCTATTTTGGTTACTACACATATTGTACTGGAATGAATGGAAGAATCTCTTTTACTTCCTCAAGGTTTGTGTTAGGCTCTTCATGATAAAAATAGTAAAAGCAGAGTAAAATAGAAAATGAAAGAAAGCAGATAGGGAAACTGGGTTAAAAAGGATCAGAACAAGAGTCTGACTGCAAGGGAGTGGAAAGAGAGGTATGGGGCTGAAAATATGGATAGGAAGAACAAAATAAACAAAAAGTGGAAGGAATAGATAAGAGATATCTGTTTTTAGATTTGAGAGTGTGAAAATAGAACTGGCAAGAGTGACCTCAGTGATGTTCACTGTACACTCAGAGGATGCTGGCACCTTCACAAAATTAAAACAGTACAAATCTCTGAGCCACAGGCTGACTGAGTGTCTTTTTCCCTCAGTGTTCAGAACCCCAACATTTGGCGTGTTTATGCTGGTGTTTTAAAACAATCAGAAATAAATGAGGATACACCTTTCTTCAGAGTGGAAGAGATTATTATTCATCCTCAGTATAATTCTGCACAGACTGGATATGACATTGCTTTACTGAAACTTGACAAGGCTATGAATTTTACTGGTATGTATTCTATCTATCTCAGAAGGAAATGTGCAGGATGATAAAGGTTATTTTTAGTGTGACAGTTCACAAAACCTGAGTTGTCATCTCTTAATATGTAATCACTTGGTTTTAAGGAGAATCTCATTCTGTTGGCTTTGTAAAGAAAATGTGAGGCTTCCATTTATGTGACTTATATCAGTATCTAGTAAAATGTACAAAGAGTAACATGGAGACTATCAACAGGTATTACGTATGTGCCAAAAAATCTTTTTTAGTTGTTTCTACTGGCCAAACTAATATTTGTAATCATATTTTAGATCTTCAACTTCCTATTTGCCTGCCATCAAAAGAAGAGGCTAGCATGCTCTATACTGACTGCTGGGTAATTGGATGGGGTTACAGGAAGGAAAGAGGTACAGATAAATATTTAAACAGTGAGTTCTTGTATTTGTGAAATGCACTGTGTTAAAAGAAAATTTCATAAAATATCCTCTTAATACTTAACCTGGAATGTGTTCAAAGGCTATGCAAAGAATGTGAATTTGCTCATAGCTTTATTTATGTGAATTCAAAGCAGTAATAGAATCTTAGAATCAACAATGTTAGAAAAGATATCTGGGATCATCCAATCTGACCTCCCACCTATCACCAATAATTCCCAGTAAACCATGTCCCTCAATGCAACATCAAAACCCAGGATCGGTGACTCCACCACCTCCCTGGACAGCCTTTTCAGTGCCTGACCACTCTCTTGGAGGAAAATCTTTAAACCTAACATCCAACCTGAACCTCCCCTGGCACAGCTTGAGGTCATTCCCTCCAGTCCTATTACTAGTTACATGGGAGAAGAGGCTGATCCCCACCTCACCACAATTTCTCTTCAGAGAGCAATAAGGTCACCCCTGAGCCTCCTCTTTTCTAGTCTAAATAATCTCAGTTTCCTCAGCTGCTCCCCATAAGATTTGTTCTCCTGAACCTTCACCAGCTTTGTTGCCATTCTCTGAACAAGTTTCAGGGTGTTGATGTCTTTCTTGTAGTGAGGGGCCCAAAACTGAACACAGTACTCATGGTGTGGCCTCACCAGTCCCTCTGGGTCCAGAGGGACAACAACTTCCCTGCTCCTGCTGGCAATACTATTTCTGATACAAGCCAGAATGCCATTAGCTTTCTTGGCGACTTGAGCAAGCTGCTGGCTGATGTTCAGCCAAGCATTGACTAATACCACCAGAGCTGCTTCTTTCACGCCCTCTTTTAGCTACTCTGCACCAAGCCTATAGCGTGGTCTGGGGTTTTTGTGGCCAAAGCACAGGACCCAGCACTTGATCTTGACCTTCAACTGACTGGCCTCAGCCCAGATATCCAGACTGCCCAGTTTGCTTTGTAGGGCCTTCTTTACCCTGAAACACAATGAAACTTCCTCTCAACTTGATGTCTTTTGCAGACTTACTGTGGGTGCAGTCATTCCCCTCATCCCAGTCATCAGTAAAGATAATAAACAGGAAAGGTCCCAGTACTGACCCCTGGGGAACACCAGTTATGACCAGATGCCAGCTGGATTTAACTCCATTCACCACCACTGTCTGGGCCTGGTCAGCCAGCCAGTTTTTTACCCAGCAAAGAGCTTTCTTGCCCAAGCCACAGGCTGCCAGCTTCTCTAGAAGAATACTGTGGGAGACAGTGTTAAGTCATCAGAGTCAGTGGGCATGAGTATAATTACTCCTGTAGATGGATTCTCTACATTCTGTTTTCAAGCTTTCCTGTTCCAGGTAGATGAATGTTGCAAGTTGCTTAGTTAAACATCACCATGTACACTCCCAAATATACTTTCAGTTATGCAATAATATGTTACAGATACAGATAATAGACTAATTGCTGTACAGTGGGATCTTGAATTACAGTCTGTACATAATTCATGTTTTTTTAAACATGGGATTTTATTCATATGACTTCAGAAATCAGAGATCAATGCATATCACTTTTATGATTATAAAGGTCCTTTATAAAAGTATCGATGACCTTTGTGTTTTAATAATAAGTGCGATTTGAACTCCTCTAATCTTACCTGGAGGCTGTCCAAGTAGCTGTTAATTATTAAACTCTATTACATTACATATATATATATGTATATTTAAAGAGAGTTCCCTCCTCTGTACACCTCCCCACTGAAGAGTTAAATGTAGAATCTAAAAGAATTCTATTTTCTTCTGTTAATTTGTCATAAAAGGCTGCTCTCAAATGCTTTTCTTTACATGAAATGTTCACCATCCTGTAGATAGCTAGGGTGTGGGGCAGCATACATCTGGAAACTGGGAGGCTTCAATTGTATTGCAACACATTACTAAGAAATAATTATCAATAACACAAAGCAGTGCTCTTCATGGGAACACAGGCTTTAAGACTCAATGTTCTTGAAAACAATACACATACACAGCTTCACAGCAAATCACTAGGGAGTTTTGAAACATTCCTGGTCATAAGTCAAACTGTGGCAAACAACTGTTTACAAAACATTCCAAAAAACCCAGACAACCAACACTGTTTAAAAGTTGAAAACCAATGTCATGGCTGTCTAACTTCCCACTAAAAGCAATGAACCCTGACTTTTTAATATGACCGAGTGGAGACTTTTAGAGTGTAGTTTTAACTTCTACTTTGCTAAAGCTGAACATCCGTCTGATTGTAACATCTATTACATAGGTCGTGTAGAAGATATTCTTCAGAAAGTTACTGTTCCCCTAATGTCAAAAGAGGAATGCCAGGCAAGATACCGAAAGCGCAGAATAGATGACAAAGAGATCTGTGCTGGCTATGACGAAGGTGGAAAGGATGCCTGTAAGGTAACAGAAATATGTCTTATACTGCCATATAGTTCAATAATTTGTTCAAATATATAATTGAATAACATAATAAAATGCTTAATTTTCACAAGAAACATATATTTATAAATAGATAAATAGAACTGTTTTTTAATGTGTCACTTTTACTTGCTGAAAGCATTGACAGTCAACATATATATATAACATTTATTATATAACATTGAAATCCTTAAGGATAGACTTTGTGTGCCTATAAGTAAATAAAGTCCAAGTGTATAGAGGAGGAGAGAGACCCACATACACTTTACTTCCCCTATTAAGGGAACAAAGTTAACATCCCACTGTGTGTCTCAAATTAAGAGGCAAAATTCACAGAATCACAGAATGAACTGGGTTGGAAAGGACCGCAAGGATCATGAAGTTCCAACCCCCCTGCCTGGCAGGGCTGTGAACAGCAAGTAAAGAGATCACAAAGTACAAGTTCTAACTCTCATATATTTAGGGAGCAAACCAGTATTCCTCTGCAATAGTGGAAAACTAAAGAGAGCGACTATAATATCTCGGATATTACAGACATTTCTCTAGGAACACAGATTTCCTCTGTCCTGTTTTTAATTCTTGACATGAAATCCACAAACATCCAGAAGGGAGAGTGTTAGAAATGGAAAATGGAAAGCTATAGACAACATAAGCAGACTGGTCTCTTCATTGTTAGAATTGAAAATATCGCAACAGCATGAGGTCAGTGAGCCAAGTTCTCTGCTTAAGTGTAAACTCATGCACTTATTGTTAACTTAAACATTTTAAGTCAATTATTATAGACAAAAATATAGTCAAATTAGTAAGATTAAATTCTCTGCCAAATATAGCATATATTTTAAGCATTTAAGATATGTTCTCTGTTAATGTACTTTAACCACAAATAAAAATTCTTGGAGCTGGGAAGTAATTTTTTCCTCAATACTAGTTAAGTTTTCTTTGTATGAAACAGTGCACCAGAACGTGATGATATTATATAACAATAACACACTTGTTTTGTCTCAGCAGCTCAGAACAGCTATATTAAAGAACTCAATGCTCAGAAAGATCAATTAGGAACAGGAAAAGAAAACAGAGATGTGTTTTATCCCAGGGAGGGCAGTCCATCAAACAAGATAATGCACGTACAGAACTGAGGTTTGCACACCCAAAGAAACAAACAAAAATGCTGGCAAAGTTACTATTTTTCTTACCTGTACATGTTCTAGTACTTGGGTGTTAAGCTGGCAAATACAGATAAATAAAAATAGCCAAGCAAACAAACAAACAAAAAACCCTGTAACATTGAACTGTAATGGAACTTACTTGCAATGTCTGGGAAGTATTTAGACACCATTCTACCAGAGAAAAAGAACAACTTATTTTGACACTGTGTAAAGCAACTTTGAGTGAGAGTAATTGAACTCTATGCAGTTATTCTGTTGTTAACACTGGATGATGCTGAGTGTATCATGGCTTTATTTGAGAGAGAAATATTGTTCTTTGTGAACTCTTTCTGTCCTGTGATGCAGGGAGATTCTGGAGGACCATTGTCGTGCAGGCATGAGGAAGTGTGGTATCTGGTGGGCATCACCAGTTGGGGTGAAGGCTGTGCTCGGCCCCGGCAGCCAGGAGTCTACACAAACGTTGCTGAATTTTCAGACTGGATTTTGGAAAAAACTACATAACATGAACAAAACTTACTGACTCAAAATGATGTAGAACAATAACCCTGGGAGAAATGGGATGATGTTTAATATAAAAAAAGATGTATTAAAGTTTTTTAAATGGCGTCTCCTGCTAGCTTGAAGAATAAAAGACCTGATTACAAAAGTAGAAAAGCAAAAATGAATTAACTTTACAATGAGTGAATTAAAATCAGTCGCAAAAGTAGACACTCTGATAACTGATTTGTCAGAAAATATAGTACATCTGAGCCATTGACATCTTTCATCTCTAGCATAAAATATTCTATGAGACTTGTTCTGAGAGATCAGGGATTTTTGGTTTACTGATGACCTCCTACTCTTGTGTAAATATAACTGAAATTAAAAATGATTAAGTGAAAGTATTAAAAGTCCAGGAAAATCTGGTCTTTAGTCCAAAAGTTCATTGATGACAGACTTCAACTGACATTATTATCTTCCTAATTAAATAAACTATTTCAGCTACAGAATAATATTCTTGGTTTTACCTTGATAATATCTTTCCCCTTTCTGTTTTTCTCCTTTTATTTCTTTTGTTCTTTCTACTTGTTTTTAGTCAGGTAACAAAAATATTTTGTAGCCAAAATAAACACTTATGTGAGAAGCAGAAGTCAGAATATTTTTTCCATAGTAATAAGACTTATTTCTGGATCAGAAGGGAACACACATTTTTATTTCACTTTTATCTTTGCTAGACTTGTTTCCTAACACTCTACGTTGCCTTAATTGCTGAAAATATGTTCCAGAATTCTGTTTATGATTGCCTCACAGCCACACTGGGTGCATTGTGGAGGTCTACACTGGCATTGTCTTTGGAAGTAAATGAAGTAATTAAATAAAATTTGTCAAATTTATGGAAAAATACTCATCAAGTTGCCATAAATGAGCTCAGAATTTACATTTTTAAAGCGTTATTTGCAACTATCATCAAGGAAAAATGAATTTCCACATCTACAAGGTTTCAAACCACTGTACCTATTCTTAACCCTATAGAGAGACCCTGTCATGGGTGAGCTCTCTTCCCCAAAGTGGGCTCCCAGTGCTCTAGATCCCTGCTTTGAGAACCTCTATGCTGGCTGCAGCTGTTCAGTGGGCTGAAAGGCAAAGGTGGGAGAAACACACCAAGACAGTAAGATACAGGTGCAGAATGGGAGATAAAAGTGAGGGCTGGAGTTATCTTCATGCTCTGATTAATCCAAACCTGGTTTAAAATATCAGCAATCCTCAGATGTGCTGTCAAAAACTCACGGACTTAAAAAAGAGACTGGGAGTGAACAGGAAAAAATAGAAAGCACAAATACAACACAAGAAGGAGAGATTTTTCTGACATTCAAGTGTGGTTCTATTCTCAAGGGGAATGAATGAAGACTCTGAAAAAGAGCTGCTGAAGAAACAAAGGAAATATATCACAGTGAAAACAGAGACTAAAGTTCTCAAATAAAGAGCCACCACAAGACCATTTGCAATAGTCATCTGCCAATTCTTGTGCTAATTCATATTTACTAAAGAACATATGCAGTGCCAAACTGAGAACCTTTAATGCTTTCTTATAATAATAATGTCATCAGAATCTGTGTTAATAAGTGTGATCCCACTTAATCTTTCTGTTATCAGTGGGTACCTTACAGTAAATGAGAGGCAGTTTATGACCTTTTTTTCTCCTTCTTTTTCCTCTCCCTTGTTTGGGAAAAATAACTAGGAAGAAAAACAACACTGTAAAACCTCTTTTAGTCTCATTAAAGAAAAATCTGGCCTTATACTTTAAATCTTCCTCTCTTTATGTTATCACAGAACATAAACTTCAATGCTTTTGTTGTTATTTTGATTAATGGTAAGTGTCTCTGGTGGTGTTTTATATTCTGCTCTTTCTTTCTACTGAAAATCAATGAAGCACATCCTCTCACTTACAACAAATCAGCAGAAATCTTTCAGGGAGCAAGTGCCACAATGCCACTAAAGGTGCATTTAATGTCGGCATTAGTCTGCCCCGAGACTTTGTACAAATAAGGTCCCTGATCCCAGAAATTTACAGTCTTGTTCAGGCACAGAGGAAATACTTCATACACACAGTGATAGTCTGGAGGGCAGTTTGTTCATCATAAAATAAAGCAAGCTGCGGAGTTGCTCAAGTGGAATATTCAGATGGTAGTCATTTTAATAAGACTGTAAACTAAACAAAACTGGTTTTCCATTAAATTGGTATTGCACTGTAATTTTATTTCACAGCTGATGCTCTGCCTTATGACTGAGTCTGAAGTACACTGTCTTTTTCCTTGAAGGTATTCAAGAAACATTTAAATGTGGTACTAAGGGGCATGGTTTAGTGGGGAAATATTGGTGGTAGGTGGGTGGTTGGACTGGGTGATCTTGGAGGTCTTTTCTATCCTCGGTGAGACTATGATTCTTGAAAATTACCCAACCTGGGAATGGGAAGACATGAAGCCTCTCATTGCTTCCACCCAGAGGAATCAAAAATTCTTGTGGTGAACATGTACAGAATCCATGCTTCTGGAGAGGAAAGGAAGGGTATCATTTGTTATAAGATTTTTAGTATAAGATTTATAAGATTTATTTATTTTGTGAAAAAGGATTATTCTGACATGATGAAAACTGCATTGCAGGCTCTGAAAAGCAAGGAAGGATGTGGATAGAATGTTACATATATGTTATAGTTACCAAGGTTTATTGAATGTTATGAGGTTTGGTTTTTTTTTCAGTGAGGTTGTGCAGTGGAGATATGAAAGAGTTATTTTGCATAATTTGGATAGGAAGCGAGGGGAGCAGTGGAATCCTATGAGGGGACTGAGAAGGAGCAGAAGAAGAAAGGCAAAGATGTGTCAACTTTAGAGCTGCTTTTCTCTTCTGGACTTTCTGGGACCTGACTGCTTTGACAGGTGCCTTGGAGCCATAAATCTGTGGGCAGTCACTGAGTACAACTACTTTTCTGAACTATCTTGTCCTTAGAACTCTGGTGAACAGTTGATAAATTCTGCACACAGGGCATATTGTATGAGCCCACATATGCCAAAACTTCAGATTTCAGAGAATCCAAAACTGTAAGATGGGCAAAGTGAGGCGAGGGCAGCAACTGACATAGCTATAAACATGAAAAGGAAACTGAATAACGAAAGAGGATGTATACTCTCTACTAGCGAAGCAATTCTATATGTCTACAGAAATATTAGGATGGCTTTCAACAAGCCTCTGATTTCTTTAACGCCTACAACATGACCAGCTAATATTTCAGGGAAAAGGAGAAAAGCTTTCACGAATACTAAAATACATTTTAAGAGACCAATCACTAGGTGGCACTTTTGCTCTGATTTGTCCTGCAATCAATAGGCATGGTGAGAAAGGAACTTGTTTTAGTATTGCTTTTGTAGCTTTTAACAGGAAAATTTCCCAGCCCGTGGGTATGTTTAGCTGCACAGAACCACTGAACATCCGAGTAAATGCCCTGAGCACTTTGGCTTGTTCTTGGGGGTGAGATTTAAAGCCATCTTCGGTACAGCATTGTTGTCTGGTGCCTAATTAAGGAGCTGGAGGAAAACTCAGCTTGAGGAGAACATGGCCCTTCAACATAACTGCATGTGACATATACATGATATAGCCAGCTTAGTCTATATTTTAATGATGTATAACTGTTCCCTTCCATCATGAATTGCTCAGGATTGGACAGGGGTGAAATTCTGAGTTGTTTCTCTCCAACGTTTGCTCAGGGTGCAACCGAAATGGACAGGGTGCATAATGATGTCCCAGCTACTACAGTCTCTTGTGGAGCAGAGAATAAGTAATATCTTATTATCCTACTACAGCTCCACAATCTCCACATGGGCATTGGTCTTTAAAAAACTTGCAGCAGTGAAGTAGGAGGAGAGAGAGGTGCACCAATGATTTAGAGAAAGTTATGGACTGAAAAATGTTCTCCAGTTACAGCAAGAGACTGAAGCAGTGGGTAGGATACAGTCAAGGAACTTCTGTCACTTGTTACTGCTAGGTTCATGATATAGGTAGTCCTGTCTTGTACATACAAGATAGTCTGGACAGTCTTCTATCAGCTGGCTCTGATCAACATCAGCAATGCAAAATCAGGGTTTATAGTATGATTTTTCAAACCTGAAATATCATCAACAGATTTTTTGTTTGTTTATTCTTACTCATTCTTTGGCTGGTTCATACATTCCATACTTCTGCAAGTACCAGAAATTTATACTGGGAACATTTTTTACTTTACTGCAGTTGGTTTTGTTTAGAAATCTCAAATCCAATCAAAATCATAATAAAGCTGAAATAATGAAGAAAAACTATAATAAGGTAAAATAGACATAAAAATGACTAACAGAAAAGTGTGAATTACTTGTGCCAGCTCAGTTAGTATGACCTTTCCCATTACTAGGGAAAGGCTCTGCCCTGATTCTGGCAGTTCACTTGGTAGTGCCTCCCCCCAGCCTGGCTGCAGCTTGGGTTAACAGCAGGGGAGAGGACAATGGCTAAGCTGTAAGTAGTGAGATACCACTGTGTAATGAATATTTTATTCCAATAGTATTAGTATTTTCCATTAATTAGACAATTTGGATTATTACATATTAAAATGTTAGCTATGCTAGCAACAAATTTTGAATGGGTGTTTGTGATGCGTTCCCTTTTGCCCTTAACAAGGTTTTCATTGTGACATTAAGTAAGTGGAAGGTCACCTTAGGTTACAGAGGCATGCAAGGAAATTAAGGAACTATCCCAAGGTTACCACCTTTCTGTTCAGAAAATTGTCAGTCATTGATTGAAGGCAAAAAACATAGTCCTTTTGCAACTCTCTACTGTTTCTGAGCTCTTATATTGTATTTCTCTGCATAATACAATAGAAACTCATCTCAGTTGGCTTCCAGGCATCACCTAGTGAAAAAAATATCGATAAAATAAATAACTCATAGCATCTTCAAAAATACAGTTGATACTGACATACAGATTTCATACTTGGTTCATACTGATTATCTTTTAGTTTTACACAGAATTTTATGTATTTGATATTGCTTTTATAGCTGCATCTGCTACATTCATAGGACTGGATGGGAAGGTCACCTTTATACATAAATAGTGCATATCTGTCTCTTGTGGTTGCAGGAAAAAAAGCTGAAAAACATGACCCATGGCCATCCTGCAGGGTACGGGCTACCATTAGTATTTGTAAGCAGTTTTTCTGAACAAAAATCCTCTTGATATTAAAGCTTTTTTCATTATTTCCAGCAGTCTGACTCACAGCTGTCACGTGTGGCACCGACTGTACTATGTAAACCTTCACACAAGATGAAGGGTAAATCTACTGAACTAAAAAGTATCCGCCAAATGTTCCAGCAGAACTTAAATCATTTTTTAAAGTCTGGTTTATAGATGAAAGGGAATGCAAGAAGTTCAGGTCAGATTTTTCTGAATCTAAGTCATTGACACTGGTAAATGTGCACCAATGAAATATTCCAAAACCAAGAGCAGTCTCAATAGACAGGCCTCTTGCTGTTTCTTTTCCATTCCATAAGAGATCTTTCTGTATCAGTGTAATCCTGACCATCTGATATCCCAGGAGAAACACTTGGAAAAGAGATGGGTAGAGTAATCTTACAATAAATACTGGGACTTGAAATAGCTGCTTATTTGGAACACATAATTTTCTTTCTTTGTTTCAAGACTATCACTTGTGATGATCCTCTGCACTTTGCTCTGGTGTGACTATGGGGAAGTCTCCAAAGTAAACAATAATAATACTGCTATATCATTAGGAAATTATAGCAATATTTTCAGTTGCTATTTCTATGCTTTGACTGATGGAGAGAACCCCAGTTGCAGTTTTTCAGAGGCACACTTACAACACTATGATGACCATCTACAATGCTTTAGGGCAAACAAGATTGTAGACAGAGAACTCATGCTTCCTAATGCATTGTCTGAGCATTAGGGACACCCATGGTGGAATGACTCATGCCTGTCTGGTCAGTGAGACACATATTTTTTCAATAAATTTCTTTAACAGCTTTACTACTTGCAGTTGTTTATGTCATCACAGCACCCTATTAATTGGTGTATGCTTTTATCCAAGTGTTTGCTTTATTAAGCATCTAACAAGTGCCATTGGATTTAATCAACCAAAAATCTAGATTATGCCCTGTGAATTTAATGAAAAGGATTTAGTATGCTTTTAAGAATGTAATCTCTTGGTAATACTACAGAATAAACTGCCTTTATGAATGGACTAATCTTAATTCTTGGACCAGACATTCTCCTCTTTCTGATAAACTTAAAAATATAGATACGTGCCTGACTTGGATACTGTATAAGCAGAGATCCTTTTACTAGCTATAACACTTTGATTCTTAAAGTTTTAGTCTCTACTTGTAGCACTGTAAAACATTTTAAATGTGTGATGCTGGTAAGGTAAGAATGATGTTTCAGATAGAGATACAACCATATTTCTTTCTTTAAGCTGGATTGCAGGAGCAAAAGAAACAAGTATAATTTCTACATCATATAATAAGTGATTCTACACTAAAATGAATTATTTATTTGTAGATGAAAGAGAAGTGACAGATGAATATAAAGGTTAAATGAATAGGTTTTACATATGAGTGTATTGGTTTCCTTCACAAAAAAAAATTCTAGTCTGTACATTCTTTTTTTGCAAATTAGATAAGAATGTACAGTATCTATCTAGACATATGTCTAGATAATCAAATTAAATAACAATTCAATCATCTATGGTTTTATTTATCCTACCATTGACTCTTAGCACTGAAATCCTTTCCTCAATGAGCACTTTTTGTACCATCAGAAATGTTTTTATAGCAGAAAGATAAAGAAGATTTTTCCCTATTATATGATTATACAAGTAAATAGTGCAACAAAAATCTTCAGGTAAGATTCGATACATATAGAGCATGTCCAGAGGAGGGCCATGATGATGATCAGAGGGCTGGAGCACCTCCCCTATGAGGACAGGCTGAGAGAGATGGGACTCTTCAGCCTGGAGAAGGCACTGGGGAGACCTTATAGTGGCCTTTCAGTACCTGAAAGGGGCCTACAGGAAAGCTGGGGAGTGACTTTTCATAAAGGAATGTACCCACAGGACAAGGTGAAGTATCTTTAAACAGAAAAAAGGTATATTTAGACTAGATATTAGGAAGAAATTCTTTACTGTGAGGGTGATGAGACACAGGAACAGGTTGCCAAGGGTATACTTCCTGGAGGCATTCAGAGCCAGGCTGCATGGAACTTTCAGAAACCTGGTCTAGTGGGAGACATTCCAGCCTATAGCAGGGTGGTTGGAACTAGATTGTCTTGAAGGTCCCTTCCAACCCAAACCATTCTCTTATATATCTGTGGAAATGATTATCTGAAATAAAATGGGAGTTTGGAAGACCTCTGACATAAGGGAAGGAGTTAAAGGAAACAAAAGGTCATACTTTTGCTAAGCAGTACACGAAGAACTGGTCTTCCCACTGTGATTTTAAACCACAGACAGATTAAAATTTGTGGCTCAAGGGAAGACTGATGAAGGAGCTTACACAAAAAAATGATGCGAAAGGGAAAGGGGATAGACTGAGAAAGCTTAATATTCTTAGACAATTGAAGCATGTAAATGTCTAATAAGTCAAGCAAGTGAAGAAAATGAAGGATTGATGACTTTTGGACTTTCAACTATTACATAAATATGAGAAAGAGCAATACTTTAAGAAGAGCAGAAACACAAAACCCCAGTTCTGTCTATCAGCAATGTATGGCAATATATATAATTATGTAATAGAGGGAAAATAGAAAAAAGAGGAGCAATACAATTTATACATGGTTGATGGACGGTCAGAGTTCAAGGAAGCACCATAAGGAGCAGTGCCCAACTCTGATTCTTTCTCAAAGTATACCAGATGCAGCTTGAACCATCCCAGCTACTTTTCAACTAGGGCAATGTTTATATTCTCTTCTAAAGAATGCTTTTTCTTGCCTCTCAGAAAACCAGTCTTGAAATATTGCAGAAATGAATGCTGCCTTTTGACCCTGAGGGTTGGAGTGTTTCAGATGCAGGTAAAGTGACCCACTCACTGAAAGGAAAGAAAAAAAATTCAGCCAGAGGTAAAGTCTTATGAGTGTAAAAGCAGATGATGCTGACATGACTGTTCAGGTTTCACTACAGTGAGAGAGACCCTGTCTATTCTCCAGTTGACAGTTAGTCCAGTTTTCTCTATAGGGAAAGGCCAGAATTTCTCCCTGTGGGATATGGTCTTGTATCGTCTGTATGCTATATCTTCCGGTCTGTAATGTGGCATCAACAGACTGATTTACTGAATCTCTGCTGTATCAAGGAGAGACAGTGGTTTGCCTCCTGGGAGCCACATGAGGTCTGTGTAAGCTGGCCTGTCTGAAGGGTGCCAGGGGCTGCACAGTGTGCTGCCAGGGTCCACCCTGGGACCCAGAGCTTTCCCAGGGCAAATTATCTATGCTGAATGGCAAGAGTAATTAGCCTGGATTCAGCACAGTCCTAATGCAAGTATTTACTTCTTTTGTTTGCTTCTTTGTTTTGCTTTTGAGCTTGTTCAGAGATTTGGTGCTTTGTGGCACTAAATTGCACTTCATGATCATGCATACAAAGCACAAGATTTACCTAGTTGTCATTCTCTGCATATGAGCTTGCATAATTTCTTATTCAGGCTGTTTGTTCTTACAGTTGTGTTGGCTGAGGGTGCTGGGTGTTCTTTTAGCTGAGAGAGCTTTCATTAGCCATTAAAGTGCATTTAAATGCAAGAACCATTTTGATGAATTCAGAGAAATGCGAATGAAAGTCATTCCATAAGAATTTATTGTATCTTCTGTTCTTAATAGGCTTTTATATCAGTGGCCTACTATCTGACTGCAGAAGGTGAGCTCTGTTTTACAAGGGGGTAGGTTTACAGAACTCTAAAGTAAAGTTTTGGAATTCTGTGGTAAACATTGAACTACCATCCCATCTCCATTGTTGTAATTAATTGTCAGTAATATAAATCAATATGGTTCCAAAAAATATGTTTGGTTTAACTTTAAATATACTTCCAAGTACAAAATATACGTAAAATTTATGCAGGGTTTTTCAGAACAAGCAATGTCTTCTATGTGTGCTAGCTGCTGTATCCTTTCTGTCACATGAGACTTATGAGTGAGCAGCAGCAGTAAGAACAATTGAAAAAAAGGCCCTGTATGAGTACAGATTTTTGGTTTTAGTTTGCCCATTTAAGTGTTTTATTTTCATATGAATTCAGTGGGTTTACATCTACCAACATGAGTCAGCAGCCTGCTTGTTTTATCACGTGGCACAGGAGCCCAGATGACAGTTCTTAGTGAGATAACTGAATTCTCACTACTTAGTTATCTGTTTCTTTTACAAATCAGTGGAAACTGTAGATTGTGCAATTAGCCTATTTAAATCTTCCCCAGCCACACAGCATAGAAAACTGTCTTCCACTCTTGAATTCACTTTTTATTTGCCAAGTGGGAGATCATATCTAAAGTACGCATGTTTATCTGGAAAGGAGTAATGTTCTTCCAACTATCTACATATACACACAGGGAAAGACAGACTGCTTTTCTACTTCTCTGTATGTTTCTCCTTGGGTTACTAGGTTTTCTTGTTTGCTAGTGGAAGAAACAGACAGTAACACACTTGAAGTAAATATTTTAATCTAATCTTAATTGACAGTAGTAGGAATCAAATATAAGGAGAACTGCTTCCCCCCCATCTGTCTTGTTTCTTTGATGTTTTTGGAGTCTATTTTAGCTTGAAAGCACCTCATCTCCCAAACACATTCTTGGGGGTATAGGAAGTCCTTGATTATAAGAACAAGGTTAGAAAAATTACAATTGGATAAGCATGACTTTCAAGGCTTACACTTAACATGGTGTTTTTTTATAATCCTGCAGAATGACAGATTAGGGCAGGCTAAAAATAGGGCAAAAGATTTTTGTATTTCTCATTTCAAAGCAGGATATAGCACAGAAATAATGAGTTTAGTTGTAAAAGAAACTACTCTTTTCCTCATTTGCAATTTAATCAATTTTTATGTTCATACTCACATGTTTTCTGGGTAACTCTAAATAATGGGCTGTGAAAATGGAAAACAGCAGATTATGGTTGTGGTGGGATGCATCCTGTATTCTAAACAGACAGCTTTTTGATTGTAATTAAGATAACATTTATACAATTGATCCTGACAGTTCAGACTTCAGTTCTACAGTCTCAAATTCAGTCAGATTCTATTTCTTTGGATGACACTGAGTATTTCAGCTCAGTTTTACTAATCTAAATACCTCAGTCAGTCCCTTTTGGTTGCCCTAATAGAGAAACAGCATCTTGGAGATATGACAGGAATATCTTTGTGCAGTCCTTCGCTGAGAGGAAGTTCCTTCCAACCTCAGTGATTCTGTGATTCTATGAAACAATGCTGTGATCAGAGCACTCTTCTGGAAACAGGAAACAGAATCCATTTATTGCTAGAGATTAATTGTTCAAAATAGTGTGTACTATTTCTGTCAGGAAAATCTTAAGCATGACATGGGAGAAATGTTCTTTTTCTTTTTGTAACTTGTCCATACAAAGCATTCAGAGGAAGGGAGATGAGACCAGAAGTTTCTTTGTTCTAGTATGAGAAACAAAGGAAATTTTAGTTCCTGTCCCCACCTTTTCTTCATGCGTTATATACAGGGTCTGGAGATTGTGAAAGAGTCAAGATCTGTAAGATCATCTAACAGCCATTGTTAGAAAGACAGACATACTTGGAAACTTCAGGCTGTTCAGATACAGTTCTTTGTCAAATCTAAAGCAGAGACACCAAATATCGAATCAAGTAGGACCAATTGTCCTGGTTATAACCAAGCTATGTTAAACTTATGCACAGTTTAGGGGATGCTGAGGAGGAATTCAGGATTGGGAGAGAGGGATGGTTAGTAGAAGTGGAAGAAACTGCAATGGACATAAGACATGTTTTTTCTTCCAGCTGGTGCCATTTAGTTAGATTTTTTTTCTCCTATACTTGTCATAAAAGTGTCAGTAAATGCTTTTGGGTGTCCAGCTGTGAGGCTCTGGCTTGAGGTCCTGCTTTAGCAGTGCAGACCCATTTCCATGCTACCCCCAGGACTGTGCTGTTGCAACTGGGACTGTGTAGTGATCAGTGTCAGAGGATACTGCTGAAATGGAAACAAAAAGACAAAAAAGTGGTAATGAGGGAGGGGGACTGAGGGCATTTTGAGTCATTTAAGAGCAGAATTGGGATCTGAGAGGTCAACAATGGTGTGACTGCTGTTTGAAGATTGTTCTGGTAGGTGTTTGTTACTCCAGTTGCTCCAGCAGGCTGAAACTCTTCATTGTTTATATTAGTCAGAAAAAGATGTATTTTATTTTCTTGAGAGATGCTGGAAACCACTTCGGAATCAAAGTATGTGTTTCTCATGAAATGTTGGGGTTAAGTCAGGTCCTTGGAACTGAGGGAAGAATGCATGTTTTCTATTTTTGAGAAGTTAGTCATGCATTATTGTGACAACAGAACTGTGAATAACTGGTTTTATCCCTTGGCAGATGATCCAAACCTAAAATAATAATATTCAGGTCAATATCAAGTGAAAATTCAACAAGTCTATTTGGTAATTAATTATGTTACATTCTTATGCTGGTCACATTTATAAAACATGAAAAAAGAAAGTTGGAAACAAAAGGGTAAAATCCTGGGGTTTTGTTCAGAGATCAGGGAGGAGCAGATACTAGAACATCTTGGAAGTGCTCCCAGGTCATTAAACAGCGTTGGAGAAGGGCTGCCTCACTTTGTCATCTCAAGCATATGCTACCTGACAAAAATAAGTATTTCAGACAGGAGTTGGGAAACCTCATTGAGGCTCTTGCCTGTGGCCTTACCTGCTGCACTTTTATATTCTAGTCACAGAGTCTGAATGGACAATAATACCATTCTTGGAGCCTCTGTTAAATTTATTCCTAGTGGCTTGTTTACAAGTTTATAGTCCTAATGAATGAAGTTCACAGAAGTACTGAACAAAAAGAGAGGAGGAATTTAGGGGAATATTTTTTAATTTTTATTTTTTATTTTTAATTCCTTGACACACGAAAATGGAGTACTTCTGGAAATGTCAAAATGAGGAAAAAACCTAAAAACTCTCACATCTTACAGATTTCTCCCATAAACAGTAGACTTAGTTGGAAAGTATCTTGGAGTAAACCAGGACAATAACTATGCCAGGGACGTGTGCATTTGTGAAGTGGCAGCTGCTTGAACCAGCTGGGCTGGGACTTAGCAAATGAGAAATTTTCTCCAGCAGCCACTGTAGTTTAAGTAATGAACTTTTCATCATCTCTCCAAGTCTCTGGGTTCAGCAGCTTTCTACTCCTTTCTATTCATTGATAGCTCCCTATCTTCTTTGTAGTAGAAATGAGAGAGTTTCAGCCTTCAAGGAGATTTTTGTGCTTCTATATGGTAACAATAAACTGTGTGCTTCATATGTAATTAGGTATGTGGTTGACTCTTTCTGTCACTAGATACGGAGACACTCTGACTTCCAGCTGGATAGAGACAGGCAAGGATCACTGAAAACAGGGTTTTCAGCAGTGATGGACAGAGCATAGCAGATAACTTGACACAAAGCAAGGATCAAAAGGAACCTTAGGCTTGAGGTTTTGAATTTCTAGCTATCCAGGGTGTAAAACCAGCTTTAGTTGACTCTCCCAGAAAAAAAAAAAGAAGCTTCATGGTTTGTTCTCTAGATGGCCAGAGTGCTACTTGCTACATATTATGGAGGAAAGCAAGAAAACATTTTGATGTCAGTGTGTTCAATAAGTAATCCAGCTCTGACAAGAGCTGGCAAAATACATCTCATTCTAGAAGGGCTTTTTCTGTCCCTACAGAAGAGGTAAAAATTGGAGACAATTTTATGGTACTCTCTTTGCTATATAAGATTTGTATGAAACCTTCTCCATGAAGAACCCTTATGCTGTTTTTACAGTTGTAGGTACAGTACGTAAAGGGAATGACAATGAATTTTAGCACTCTAGATCAGTTTTAAGTATGAATGCTTTAAAATGTAAAAAGAAAAAAAGCTGGGAAATATATTGGCTTAGTCCTAACATACTATCAGAAGATGAAATCTTCAAAATACATTCAGCTTTTAACATGTAAGTTGTCAACTTGAATGATTAAAAAACCTGTAGCAACTCTAATTAAACTTTAATAATTAATAGGCAGTAAGATAAAATGACATGTTTATTTTGTAATTTTCCATTAAACTGTGATAAGAAATGTTTGTTCCACAAAAGTTAAGTATATAGAATCTCAGCCAGTACCTGCAGTACACTTGTTATTCACCTCAACTGATTAAGAGTGTTTATGCAAGAGCAGGAAAGCAGGGAATCCATTTAGGTAAAACACTCTGATAAATAACTGTATACTTAAGATTAAGCTGCTATCTAAATGCTTGCTGCATCCAGACCAAAGAACATAATGAGATATTTAATGATAATCTTCAGACTAAAATCTGAGAAAGGAGCATTTGATTCAGAATGGAAGAAAGGGGTTATTTTTGCTTTTCTTCTTCCCCTCCTCTCCAGCAGCTCAATTTTATTCAGTGCAAGTCACTTTGCAGTGCAGGCTGTTCCCTGCAGGTTTTGTGGAATTGTGATGCTCATGCTCTGTATCCTGATTAAAAGGCAATAGAGCCACTCAAAGTTTAAGTTAAGGTAGAGAGAAAAAGAGAGGTGTGTTTTGGGAAGCAAAAGGATAGTTTGTAAAAGAACCCAAGAGAAAATCGTGTTTCTTCAAACCTTCACAGCCAGCACTTTAATGAATGTAATCAATGGAGATTTTCCCTTCCTGCCTTCCTCCTTACTTCTCTTCTCCCCTTTCTTCCTTCCTTTCTGTGTAATATGAATAAGTTATTAATTCTATAGATGTTTTTTATGTGTTTCTGGGGAATTAGAAATGAGCACAGCTTGAAGAACATTATATATACATAATTGCATGGCTCTGGCAACAAAGAGGGAATTGTATTTTATGTTCAGAATAATATTTTTATGACATAAGATATAGATAGTGAAAAGAAAAAGAATTCAGATGACAATTTAATAGACTTTAATCCTGGTGACTGAATAAGTGAGGTGATGTCTTGCAAGGCAAAGAATGACAACAGAATATGATAGGTGTATCTCCTGATAGGTGTATTTCCTGAATGGGTGGAGACACTTCAGTCCTTGACAGTATTTTCATGCTTGTTTTTCCTGTGTTACTACATTAAATGCTATAAAGGCAACTGAATACCAAAGAACACTGTAATGAGAAGAAGTTTAATTAATCTTGAGAAAAATTACAACTTAGTATATTAACCTGGGTAAATGCCCAGTGAGAAAGGATGGTAATCACTGACAGAGAACTCTGCTCAATGAAAGTCAAGATCATAACAGGAAATGCAGATGATTCCTGATTTTTGTTTCTGCAGCACAGAAGTAGGTTATTCTAGAGAGGCTGAAATAAAAAGTCACTGGCAGAATGACTCACTGAGGTGTAACTTTATTGTAAATGTCATATTCTGATCCTGTCGGAGGTTTATTAAGCAAATAAGACCCTGACAAGCAGGAGTGCCAATGGTATCAATAAAATTTTGAAGACAAATACTGTATTTTTAGTTGGAAATATCCACTACCATTAGCTCAGTTCCCTCACTGGAAAATTACGAGGAGCAGTTTATGTGCATATGTAAGATCTGTGTATATGTTCACTGTCTCACATGTGATTCGCTTGGTTCCTAATTTCTCTGTTTTCCCACAGCTGGCTGAGAAGGTGGGTGCATTCTTTCAGCATGTGACTGAAAAATGTTCTTAGGCTATCACTTTTGTCGTTAGAGCTCAATATTCCATTTTGTCTCTACATTTTCATAGTGTTCTGCCTTCCATATGTTTCCAGAGGAGGATCATATGTTGTGGATGGAACCGTAGTTGTAACCTAAAATTTTCAATATTCTATTTGACTTTCAAGAATAAGCATTCTTATTCTTATGAAGGGTTTCTGAGTTTCTGCATATCTTCATGCAACATATGTTTTGAGGCCTGTTGCATATACATATATGTAAATAAAAACTTGTGTGTTTTTGTTAATGTTTATGTATATGGTTATTTAATGTTTTCTTCTATTTTATCCAGGAGATGTATATACAAACATCTCAAACAGATCAAAGAGAGGATTCATTTAGGTACAAGTGGCCCAGAGGGAAGGAACAGTTGAGGTGTAGTAGCTCTTTGAAGAAATATCACAGAAAACAGAATTAACATGGGAAACCAGACATGGTTTTTCACTTGTTTAATTAATATTGCAGATAAAAATAACTACACAGTTTTGGTTTTCAACTCTCGATCTGAATTGTTACATCAGTATGGATGGTATAAAGAAGATAAATCAGGTGACCTTGTTCTCCATTTTAAAGCAAATGAATACTCGAGTTAATTGCACTTTGGAATTAATTGTATCAAGTAAGCTAAAGAGAGATTGGTGTAAAGCACACGTATGAATTTTGAGATTCTCATCAGTCATATTTGTTTAGGAGACAGTTTTTTGTTTTTGTTTTGTTTTGTTTTTCAAAGAGGATGTCTGCATTTGCTGCACTATCATCTCAAACAAAGAACAAGATCTGAATTTTTTAGAAGAAGGAAGTGTAAACTCAATGGGGAATATTTATTCCTATTCAAAGTGATTTGGTTGGCTCATGCCCTGAAGAATGATGGCTTGTATTAGATAACAGTAATTAGTTATAGCAAGTTATTATCTTTTAAAAAGAGATATCATTTCTTGCAAGACAGAAGCATCCAATATATAACCAGTCTGACAGCTGACCTTAAAACAAATTGAGGTCAAATCATGATATGCGCTTAGAAAATTTAGCTTATGGAATACAAGCAAAAGATTCTATTTTTTCCTCTTAAATGAAAATGTGTATCAGACAGTAATGTAGTTCTTGACATGTAGAATTTGGCCCCCAGTTAAGAAATGTATGTCACAGACAGATTGGATGTTTCATTGTACTGTCATTCCCATTCCATTGGTTGCAGCATTTGATTTTTATGTTCAAATGTCATTATGAAACAGCTATTTGTTTTGAGAAATTACTAAGGATGGGTGTATCTTGCTCTCAGTATTATAACAGAAACACAGGAGACTGAGAATGGCAGCAGGGTAGGAGACTGTTACAGCTGAAGTAATCCTTTCTTGCAAATTTCTTCTGCCTTTTGATCTGTCAGCAAGTCCCTCTTTACAGCAGATGCAATTTCCAATATGTTAACAGCAACACAGATCTCTGCAGAAGCTGAAAATGAGCAGTACTGACACTCTAATCTGTGAAGTTGAAGAGAGAAGTCTTGGAAATTTGGGGCCCAATAAGAAGAAACATTGGAAAAAAAACTACAAGAATATTTAATTTACAAGTATGATTATCAGTATGTAAAATGTATAGTAAATAGAGTTTTGGACAAAGATCTTGGAACTAAGGAAGATATTTCTTTTTAGTACCACAGCAACCTACCCATCCCCAGCCTCTGTTCTAAGAAACTCAAGAGTGTCAGAACAGCAGAACACCATATTTATTTTTAGTAGAAAATACAGATCTGTTATTAGCAGCAGCAAAATGAAGCATGTCTTATAGGAACTGTGCAAACACCCATACGCATAACAGTCTGTTTTTGATGTTTACCACTGACACTTTTCCTCTCAAAATCAAGATGTTACGTTCACATCAGTAAAGAACATCTTTCGTGATTTGATGCTCCAGACACAGAGGTGAAGTTGCAGATTTCTCCTCCTTCTCCCCTCCTATCTAACATTTTTTCTCTCCTCTTCATCCTCCAAAAAGAAAAATGAGGCTTGACTGAGCGTTTAGTTGTTGTTGCTTTTTTTGGTAGAAACGGTCTGTTAGGGCCATGGAGAAGATTACCCAGAACACCCAAAGGCGTTATTTTATGCCAGTCATCTGCAAGGTATGGTTTTTAAAGCATTCATAATAAAAAAATCTAAGAGCTGGACATTCTCATTTCAATTGTGATCAATGCATAGTTGTGTAATTATAAAGTAGAATACAATTGAATGTTTATTTATGTAATTGAATATTTATTTAAGTCATTGAAAAAAGCTTTCCTAATGGGAAACACACTGAAACTAGTTCTCATTCAGAAATGAATGAATAAAACAAAGGAACACTGACACCACACCCACAACCTTCAACTGATGCTACATTTGATACATATAAATAATGTAAAGTTGCAATAGAAAGCAGTCTACGGGATTTCTAAAACATCAGTTATTGTCAAGTGCTGAAAAGTACTTCAGGTTTCTTTTTCATAAGGACCCAAAGCAAATTCTCATGGGTTATATCAAAGAAAAGGCAGAATTACTTCTGAAATGCTGCTGAATTCTCATTAAGTTTGAAATACTTGTACAGTATGCAACATCTGCAGTCTTCCTTTTTTCCCCAAAGAACAAGTACCACATGCAGAATGGAATATTAATTGATTTTTTTCTTTTATGCATTTTTAGTAATGCAAGTCACTTGAGGAAAAAACTTAATTGCAATGGCACAGCATCCACAGATTCTGAATAGGCAGAATATAATGAATGATTAAATGTGAGGTCTCACTACTATGGCAGAAAATTGAACAAACCTAATGATATCAATGGCTCTTTCATTTTTGCAGATTTGTAATGATTAAATTAAAATGGTGAGCCAAAATTTTCTCCAGCATAAAAGCCACTTAAGAGTTCCTGTTATGTGGAAGTGAAACAGAAGTCGTGTTTTCAGATCTCTTTGAAGTCCAGTAACCTCCAGAGAGTATGACATAGCACTGGTGCTCCCAGCTACCTTGAAGCTGATCTATTTGCTGGCAACCTGAGAAACATAAAGCCCTTTGTCTCCAAAGTTCTCTTAAGATCTAAAGGGGCTTCACAATGGGTTTGTTACCACAGTAGGAGGCGTACATGCAGAGAAGAAACTCTTCAGTGTTTCTATGGCTTAAAAAGAAAACACAGCACATGGTGCTATTTAAGAAACCTGCCCAGTGCAATCGCTTCATGTCCAGGTATAAGGAGATTCTGTATGGATGTTAGACCCGTTCAGAGCTCTTTCATTATAAACAACACAGTTTCTATGGTCCTAGGAAAATTTTATACTTGCAAGAACCCACATTTTTTTCTTCTGGCCATTTCTCTACCACTGCTTACTCAAATCAGTGTAGCTGAGGTCATTTTGCATTTCTTGTCTGAGGCTGTCAAATTTATTTTCAGCCTTGTCAAGTTCAGCCTTTGCTTTTTCTCTCTGTGCTAAAGGGGCATTTAGTGTAAGAGTGCTTCTGTTGGCATTTCTTCTTCTGTCCCCCTTTTGACATACTGCTTTTTGGGCCACATACTGCTCCGTGACTGCTCCTGGTTCATTTTAAACTGCAGACTAATTTCCTTCTCTTTTTCATTCTCTCTTACAACCCCTAATGCAACCTGCAGACTCCCTGCAGAAAAGCAGATGTTTATGATATTTGGTTTGCTATTCCTTTTCATCTGAAGTGAACTCAAAGATTTGATCAGAATACCTTGAAAAATAAATTACATGATTCTACATCAGGATTTGGGAAAAGTGGGGTAGTTTCTCTTACCTGTAGTCAAATGCTCCCAGTGGTACCTCTGCATCATAAACACCATCTCATCAGCTCTGATGACTCTTGAAAAGCAAAAGCCAAGCATTAAGGTAGATTGAGATCAAAATATTTTCAAGTGATACACTACGAAATGGAGAATAGATAAGTCCCACAAGGGCAGAATTTCATTACTCATTAATACCATAATCTACTTAAATTAATAGCTTACCTATAGTCAGATATCTGTTCTCTCACTGATAAGCAATTCATGATTCAATCTGGCCATAACGCAAACCATTCTTGGGGGGCTACTACCAGGAGTTAAACTTCTGTAGATAAAATCAATCATAGGTAAATTTAAAATCTATTTGTTGAAAAAAATATAAAATAAGTCAGTATAAAATATAATAAATAAATACAAAAGCCAAAAGATTAGGAAGTAGAAGGTATAAAAACTAAATGGAAATTAGTAAAAATTTGTTACAGTAGTATCAATCTGAATATAGTTTTTAAGACTATGTCCTATCAGCTATTTCATATTTTAAGAAAGAACGTAGAACTCATTCTGAAATCATACTCTCTTCATTGAACAGGTAAAGAGTCAAATGTCAAGGAACTGGATCCAAAACACCTCCTTGCTTTCAGCATAAGTATGATATCATGTCTGAAGCAGGATTTAGAGACTGCCACCTGGCACATATTTAGAGCAGCACTGAGCTTATTTGAATTAGTAAACAAATCATTTAAGGTATTTTTCTGCTGAATTCATGGACTGTTTATGGCAATCACTTTGCTACACCATTGTAAACAGCTTCCTTTCCATCTGTTCGCAGATCAGTTCTCAGATTGATCTGTAGAGTAAAATTACAGTTCCATGCTTGCTTGTTTCTATCCAGTTATTGATTTGCTGTGTATTCACCAGGAAGCCCCCAGCGCACCTGTGGCTTTTATAGCATGTGGTGCTAACCAGGGAAGCACTGCTCACTCACTTCAACTTCTGCCAGGTGCAGTGTCTCAGATCTTCAAAATATGGTTCTGACACACAAAGCTGACAACAGACTTTTCCTGTTGGTCTGCCATTTTCCCATCCTTAAGTTCTCTGTATCTGCATGTTTCCCAGTTACACACTGGCACATCTCTCAAAAAAGGGGGTAGGGATCATCCATGAGCTTAATGTGTAGTTGTCTCAAACTATGCTCTTGGAACAGGTGAATCAAGAACCCATTTATGGATGCTGTTTTATTTCATACCATCATCAAATGAAAAGCTATTCAGCCTAAGCACACTGTTCCAAAAGAATTCTGGATTGTCTAGAATTTTCACACATCTTTCAGCATAATTAAGGCTCAAATACACAGTCACTCATTCAGTCATATCCAGTGGATTCATGGTTTTCCTTGGAATTTTCTGTTTACCCATATGGTCGTTTCTGCCATAGTTCTCTTCTGGGAGAGTACTTGTTATTGCTAGTATGTGATTAAAAGCATAGATAACAGAAAGCTCCCATCACAAGTTATATTCACTTGGAAACACTCATGGCCAAGCCAGATACCTTTCTTCTGTTCACAAAAACTCCAAAGAGCCCAAATTTTCATTAAAGGAATTGAAAGGAACATCACTCGGGCAAATGAATAATAATTGGGTTTAAAAATTATATATTTAGGTTTCCATGCTGCCATCAGATTCTTCCTCCCTTCCATTTTGCTTTGCACTTCTGTGGAACACAAATCTGCCAGTAATTCCACAGTGAACATCTTAGAACTTCCTCCTGTGAGAGCCTGATGCAGGGGTGGGTCTCCACAAGTCTCGCCTGCAGTGTTTGCCTTGAGAAGGAAGGGGTTTCTGCTTTGTCCTACTTGCTCAGCCCTGCTTGTCCTTCATGTGCAGAATCTCCCCCAGGTCTCTGACAGTCATATTGCAGTTTTACAAACTTGGCCATTGACCTTTCTTTCTAACCCAGGGCAAGGACAACCACAATTCCACAGGACATAGATCGATAAGAAGCCATGTGCAGATCCACATGTTCATGAGATGTGTCACTCCTCCATTTCTGCTTGTACAGGACTCTCTAATGTACAGGGTATAAATCTGACAAACTTTGCTGTTATTTTGGTCTGTTTATTTCCAGGGATATAATTGCAACCTGTATGAGAACTGATCAGTGCTGTACTTTGCATTAATACAAAAGCACATTTCTATACCTCAAAATTTAGGAAAGCATGAGTGGATGGTCTTCAGATCTCCGGAGCAACCCTTTCACATCTGGAAATGGTCTCACTCCTCAGTTCCATTTCAGCTACATGGGTGGGTGTGAACCACTGCTTAATTGGAACATCAGTGTGCCACCAGCCTTTTCTTCACCAAGGAAAAGACCCAACAGGCTAATGAAAATGAGACAGACTGGCCTATACTTGAAAGAGGAAAATGCTAAACCAAGCATGTTCCATTTCTGAATGGACTAAGTATATCTTTCTGAGCTGTCCTCTAGGGAAAGTAATCCAATGGCATTCATGGGGAAAACTGCAGTCGTTAAGGTCTATTTCAACAGTGACAACAGTTTGTAGTAGTAGCACTATTTACATAATATTTACATAATAACCTCCAGTACCTGTACTGAAGAATAATTTTAATCTGGACATGGGAAAAGACACAATGGAGTCCGGTAATTGCACTGATTAACTCTGTTTTCAAGACTCTGAGATCAAATGCTCACCAGGGTATTACAAGTTCATTTGATATTGGATCAAATTAAATCTAGCAGTGGGGTGGTTCTTTATTTTCTCAGACTTGGTACCACTTACTTCTGCTTTGCTTGTCTGTAGGCTATATCTGTGAGTAAATGCCATAAAACAAAATTGCACTGGTACACGTGAAGTGGATGTCAATCAATCTAGATAATAAAACCACTATTTGTCATTTCCCTGATTCTTGTGGTTTTTGTTTGTTTCTTTGTTTTTTTAACCTCAGATGGGTGTAGTTGTATAACTGAGAGTGTACAACTTAAAGTGCAGCATACACGTCTGTAATATGTGTTGTAGCTGGGACAGAACTGTTTCCTTTAGCATGTCTGGGAAGATGCCATGTTTTGGTCTTCGGTGAAAAATGATGTTGATAACACCAGCATTTCTAGTTGTTTCTAAGTAGTGCTATACAGAGCCAAGAACACTGAGTTTTCCCTACAGTCCTACCAATGAGGGGTGGGCCCAAGATGCTGGGAGAAGGGGAGGGATAAAGCACCAACAAAGACAGAACCTCACTTACTGTTGGTGGGCAACCAGCACTGCATTACCATCCCTGAGCAGACCACAATCATGTCATAAAACCAGAGAAACATATAAAAATTGGATTACACCTAAGGGGAACAGAATCCAGCTCAAGCATTTCACAATCCAGCAATCAAATTTTCCTGACAAAGTACATTATGAGGTTCATCGTAGACTTAATACATATACCATTTCTGGTCACTAGATGGAGGTAGTTAACCAAAATGGGGACGAATTACATGTGTCTTTTACCCTAAACCCTGTAATCATTTGGACTGCTAACAACTCTACTCCTTGAAACACTGAAGTCTGTTACAAGGACGTCTTTTAGCCTTGGACTCCCTTGTGCAGACCTGTATGGCTGTGATAATGAAAGAAGACTTGCTGCTGAAGCTGGTCTTTTACTACCTATCAGACAGATGAGAGCTGCAGGGTTGCGTTCTGAGCTTCTTGGGAAATACAGATTTTAATTTTCTGATATCGTTGATGAAGCTGGCTTATGGGCCTCTTTTCTTTAGCTGCAATGACCACTTAGTAAACATCCTGCCCTTTCAGAAACAGTGATGAATGTACCCTGATAGACTAGATGTATGCATATTTTCACTGTATACTTACTACAAATGGAGATAAGCAGGACTGTGTACTGGCTGCAGGAGTATTCAGAGAAAGGTTTTCTGCATTGATCAGCAGAGCTTGTGAAGGCAGTACTGACATCCCTGTGATGTGCCATACAGATGACTGACTCCCACATGGGAAGATGTGCCCCCCTAAACAGTTAAAGTTGGCTGGTGCTGCTGCAGTGTGTTGTTGGCAAATGAGAGAGGAGAGGAGGCAGTGGTATATAAACAGGACTACTGTACTAGATGAAACTACATTTGCCTTGATATGTAGCTCTTCTCCCATCTGTGTGTGTGTCATGGGCAATCTGGAAAAGATTATAACAGTAGGAGCAGCATACTCTTATACTAGAATAAGATAATTCCTCTTGAACATGACAACTTGTTGCTTTTGATGAACATATTGTATACACATGTGGTCATGACCAATTTCTTCCATTCTTTTCAGTGTTACATATTTAATTTTTTCTTTTGTTTGTCCTTTTAACTTTCACAGCATCCTTAGGCAATGAGGTCCATAATTGACTTATTGCTGTATGGACGAACTCTACATTATGTTTGCTTTCTTCTGATTATCCTCCAGATCTCATATTATAAGACACGGTAATATGTTTTTCCTGTTCCCAGTCTTCATTGCATTCATTATTTTTTGCGTCTCAGTCATACTGTTCTTTTTTCATGTGTGCAGTTCAATGTGGGAAAGGTGGAGGGATGGAGAACGTGTCATTTAGCAGGGTTCAGTCACACATTTTTGAAAAGGAATATAATATGCATCTGCTTGAGAGGTGTTGCTCACTTCAGATACTTGTTCTCTCTGTTCTGAAGGACATTAAGTTGCTTACTCAGATCTCATGTTATAAAAGGTAGTTTGCACTCAGGCTGAACCAGTCTTTGAACAGACTAGTAATATAGTGCTGCCAAATTTGAAACTCAAATTGATAAACATTTTAAGGGAGATTCAGCCCTATTTCTCACAATGATGTGTAGGCTGTTGCTGCCGAGCAGAACCATGTGAACATTGCCCAGAGTCTTCCTGGAGAGAGGATTTTATCTTCTCTTCCACCTGTATGAGACTTAAAGCTTTATTCTGTTCCCTGGTGACCAGGATATCCAGAGAATTCATCTCAGTGACTAGCACCATCTGCCTGGAATCTCTTAAAGATCTCTGGATGTTGTAAATTTTTTTCTCTTAGGATTTGTCTTTGAAATTCATTTTGACTTCCTTGTTTGCTGGTGCAGGAGAATCAGCTGAGCTGGTAAGTTTTACTCAAGAGTTTGTTATATACAATAGTCTACTTCTCTCTTTACTCCTCCAGCTTTTGTTTGACACTTCTAACTTCTATCTATCTAGCATTTCTCAGTTAACAGAGCATGGGATTAAACAGACACACTAGAAATTCTGCACAAGGCTATATGGTCTTTTAGCTATATTTTCTAAGTTATTTAAGACATTGTAGCTGTGTCAAAACACAGTAGATACCAGGATGTATTCCAAGAAACAAGCGTAGTGCAAAGGGAAACCACGGAAAAAGCTGGGGAGAGAGAGGAAAATAAAAAATAGAAATAAATAAAAAATAAAAAGAAATTGCTTTCAATCAAAGCAGTATTTAAAAAGAAATGCCATGGAAAAAGATCTGCTTGATTTTGTTTTAACATCTTGATGTTTATTTTAGAGTAAACATTCAGTAACTACTTTCTTTCTCTCTTAGAAGGAAGTTATTGCTGTACTGGAGCAGTACACTCTTGACAGGATCCAACACTTTCCATCAAACTTGGTCCAGTCACAAACTTTTCTCTTGTTGCTTTCCTTTCTATCTCAGTAGTTATTCCCAGTCATCCCTGATTAAAAATGTGGCTTCATAGTAAAATCTCAGTTGCACCTAAGCATCTTAACACATTAATAGTCTCTTGCCCTCTTAAGACTTCTTTGTTAATTCCATATATACTGTGTACATTATAGTTTTGTACATTTTGTATATTAGATGAAGATTGACTATACTTTATTACTCATATTTTCCCATTCACTGTTTCTTGAATGCTGTATGAGAACTGTTGAGTCATGGCCTGAACCTCTGATTGATCACCTGAGGCAAGGACTGGGTCAGCCATGGGAGCACAGGTGAAGGCAGTTCAGCTGTGTGAGTGGAGGGGTTGGAGCCTGGCTACAGATCTCCTAGACCCCATCTAAGGGCTGACTGCCATTGGGGAAGAATCTCTTTCTGGAGATCCCTCCTTTGTGGAGCTTTTCATTGTGAGCCTAAGTCATCTGAGAAGGGTGAGTATTCCTTCTGTTTTTTCCTTTGTTATCTCACTACAATATTCTTTCTAACTGTACTTTCTGCACTGACTGTGCACATGCTTATAGAAATTTGCTTAGGTAAGAATTTTCTGACATTTTTGTGAGTTAGACTTAATGTCAGTGCCTTCATTTTTATTTAACTTATTAGCTAGTTTTGCTAATTGCTTGATGTTTTTAACAAGACACCATACTCTGCCCTGGTGCTACCAGGTTTCCTGTTGACCTTTTTCTTGCTTGGCTGTATTTCAGCTTTGCATTTGTATTTTCTGTAAAATTTGACTTGCTTTTTATCTTCTGATATTTATATGAGGATATTTCTGCTCCTTCAAGGGCATATGAGCTTCCTTGAGGGCCCAATTAACTTTTTTTTTTCTTGAATTGTAGGTCAGCAGAAGAACATTGCCATATCTAGATTTTTTGTATATCATTTCACTTTCCTTTGTTATTAATATAGCAAATAATAATAATAAAAGCATAAAAGTCTAAAATTTCAAATTCAAAATGCAGATTTTTGGGGGGTTAGTACATTCCACATACCCAGAACAGTACATCTCTGGTATCTGTGTTGGAACTCGGATCTTGTGATTTCCAGTTTCTGGATCTTCTACTGAATCAATTGGCTAAATAAGGCAGATCTTTTGTTTTTCTGTCTCAGTTACCTTGTGTAAAATTTGGGCAGACTGTTTAAGTGAAATAGATGGAAAGGTTAGGTGCCTTCTCTCTCTAAAAGAGCTCTGTCCAACACAGAAAAAAGGCAGGAAAAAAAAAAAAAAGATGATTTTGCTCAACAACCTACATTTCTTGTTTACCTCCAGACTAATTCACAATTACAAAAAATCACATGGGTGTGCGCCAGTGGGAATAAGAAAAAAGAAAATTAAATTCAGAAAATCATACAGATATAAGATGTCTTTTTTGTCACCAAAAACTGGAAGACAGAATGTACTGTTGAAACTTCAAGGATATTTTACAGGTAGTGGAAGATAGGTCCCTTTAGCAGTGGGATGTTAGGGTAGTATGGTTAGGTTGTGGTTGGATTTGATGATCTGTAGGGTCTTTTCCAACCTGAGCAATTCTATGATATTATGATTCCAGTCTTTGAGGAGTATATAGACAAAACTAGAAAGACAAAACAATACAATTTAAAATATTAAAGAGATACAAAGAAAGAGAGAATGCAGTGGAGAATGCAAAGGCATTTAAAACAGTGTTGTTTACATCTAGTGAATTGTGAACTACCCCAGATTGCTTAGTTTTTGTCCTCGGCAGCCAGCTGCCATATAATCCACTGCTTTCATTGAGAAATGTCTGATCTCATATTTTATCTGCTTATGGAGGAGAAATGTCCACACTCATTTGTAAATGTTATTTCTTCTCATTATTTATTTAACAATCTCTGAAGTACTTATAGTAAAAAATACACATTTCTAAATGGGAAGGAAAATGGAATATTCCTACAGTACCTGCAATCAAAGTCTGAGGTGCCTACCCATTAAAGCACAAACTTCATAAATAAATGTATAGACCATATTATCAGTGTACGTTGAGGTGAGTGGGGACTTCTTGAGAAAGTAATTACTATTCCATATCCTAAGGTGTCTCATCCAATTTACCAGCATTAATAATTCTGCTTATGAGTCATATTCAACTTATGACTTTGCAGTGATTTGCCTCATACTAAAAAGAAAAAGAGACAATATTATTATATTTGATGAAATACATGCTAGCTTTGGAACAATTCCCTCAACAGCATAATCAATACTATAATCATTAGTAGCTAATTTCTTTCTTTCATCATAAAAAAGAAAAAAAGTAATTGAAATCCCAAGTGAATTACATCTACATGTCAGTTTTTCAATGGCAAAATATTTTGCAATTAATTTTAAGTTGTAGTTTTGAAAAGGATAATTTTTCTCAACTGTGTGCATGCATATATGCCTGTCTGGGCACAGAGGTGATGAGAAGTGCATACTTAGACCCCAGGGATCTAGCCTCTCTCCAGAGTCTAGCTGCTGTCTGTTTTTAGAAGAGAAAAATAGGCTCAGCAGAGGGAATTTCAGACAAACTCAGCCTGTTGTCTTCTGCATTTCTTGTTCGTTGTGGAGATGGTCACTGAGATTTAGCATCAAACATGCATTTCTGTAGCTTCTTCTTTATCAAAAATGATTCACACAGTAACTTAGTGGAATATAAATTAGATTTCCTGTTGAATAGATGATTAAAATCTATTCAAAACCAGCATTTTTTAACATCTGATTCAGAAGTAGCCTCTTGCATGCAAGTTGACAAACTTTATAAGTTTGTAAGTACAATAACTGTGTGTAATCTGTTAGAATATTCTAATACTTTTTCCATAACATAGAGACTAGTAGAACATAACATAGAGACATAACATAGAATAGTATTTATTTACAAAGCCACTTCTAGGACAGTTCTATTAGTCAGCTAGGCAACAACTAAGGCTTCAGAAGGTAAAAATTACATTTTAAAAATGTTTCTTGTTTACTTAACCCTTTTTTAGCTGAAGACTCGGAGGGGTACTTTCTTATTCACTTTTTAGCATATTTCATTGTACTTGAAGTCCAAATATAATAAGACCATCACTTCCCTCAAAAATTATAACAGAATGGAGAGAAGCATTTTATAATATGGGTTCATATATTTAGGGATAAGCAACAACAGTTTTTGCTCTAGCTTTGGCATGAAAGATTGAAAATGTGAGAGTTTTGATTACATTAAACAATACCAGGATGTTTGTAAGCCTTGAGTATGACTAAGCTTTACAAAGGCAAGTATGAGCCTAAATGTATCACATAAGGCAGTAGGAAGAAATTATGATCAATTTTCTCTCTGGAGGTTTGTCAGTACTGGAGCTGCATGGTCCAGAGCTGCCAGTTCAGTTTCCTTAACTACCAGTCAGTGGTAACTGTAACACCCTACTGACTCTTTGCCCTCTTTCTTTGTGACCACATCTGCTAAATTCTATATTTGTCATTGATACAACTTATTTTTTCAAACATAATGCACTTAGTGTACTGGTAATCAGATTGTATACTGTTGTGTTCAGAAAAATGAGTCTGAACCATGACTCCCTTCTATATCTGTTTAACAATTTCTTATGCACAGTATTTTATTCAGCATGGTATGACAACAAATCTGAAAATTACTTTTTGCTTGAAAATGTGTTTATCTATACACTAAATATATATGCAAGTTGCAGTCATCAACAAGGCTGTGTCCAGTTCACGTTGCAGGTTTTTTAAGATGATGCTCTGATACTTTTTGATGTGTACCTTCTCATCACTGAGTACACAGGGATCTTCTCCAGCCCTTTGATGTACTAAACACTCAATTCATTAAAGTGATAAAGTGATAGTTAGCTCTGACACTCTCAAATACCACATTGTTTCTGATGGACAAGTAAAATACATATTTAGGCTTTCTGTTTTCCATGCAGGTATGGTAATACTTTGACATTTATCTGCATAAGTGTAGAAGATAGCAGCAAAACTGCTTTGGATGACCATTTATAGTTCTTGTCATCCATGTACACCAACTTGTGAAGAAAAATCTTTTACTCACAATATGAAAAAGAGTTAGTTTATAAGACCATGAAGAATAATGGGAGTCTACCATATAAAAATAGACTAAAAGATTTCACATTTTTGCTACCTAAAAAACAAAAAACAACCAAAACCTGTGAAAGTGTTGCTGACTGTTCTAACTGTCCCAATTAAATATACACATACTGCACACCTTTTAAAAACTTCATAGCTGACTATCAGTAGGAGCAGTAAATTAAATACTAGAGGAATATATAGTTATAGTTTGACTATAAACTAATTCCACCATGGAAAATCAATTTTGTGGTTAAGTAATGTTTCTTAGCATGACCAATAAAACTCATTAATGAGAAAAGATTGAAATTCCTTATCTTTGCAAAGCTATGCTAAGATAAGGAAAACCAACATTTATTGCAATTTAAATGAACTTTGTTATATTTAAAAATATTTTATTTCTAAAAGGTGAAAAAATATTAAACATTTCCAGCATGTGTTTTTCCATAGTTATTAACAGGTAAAGAATAAAAAAATTAATTGTGTTTTATTTTATACCCTTAATCCAAATTCAGTGGAAGCTCTGGAGATGTGCCAAGAATGAAAAATTATTCTCCAACTCTGGAGTCTGAATCAACTTTTGCATTGTTCTTTTACTCTTAAAATTGCTTCTTACTTTAACACTTCACTGAACGAGCAAACAGGTTGCTTACAGATATACCTGAACCCTGGATATTAAAACCTTGGTTCTGCCTTGGCCACATCTCAGTTTTACAATGAAGGCCTATGAAGGCCTATCCCACACCAGTTATCTTCCATTCCATGTTTTATGTGGTAAGGAAAAATGCATCAACGTGTACTTTAAAGAAGAGTACTCCAGCAGGTATTTCATCCTTAGCCATAGTGCAGGCTCCAAGTCAAAGCCTGTGTAGCTTATATTCAGCAATGGAATTTTGGATGTACTTTGTGTCTTTTTCTGCCCTGGGTTAGATTGGAATCTCAACAGGATCTGCAAAAAGAGGTTTTAGAAGGAACTCTGCTTTAAAGCTGAGGTGTTATTCGCTCAAGTTTGTATTTCAGTGATGGAAAGAATGTACCTTAAGGGCTGACCTGCTGGAGGTGGTACAGGCAGATATGCCAGTGCTTGGAATCTGAGGGCTGATGCTTATTAGAATTCTGCTTGATCTCTATACTTTTTACAACTGAGATGAAATTGGTCAGATGATTGATTATCAAGTCATGTTAAAACATTGTGGTGTTGTCTGTGGCGGTTCAGGTGTGGATATTTCATTCATTCAACTGTCTCTATTTTAGGAGTGAGAACTTTCAGGAAAGTACTGGGGTCTGAGTCTGAAGACAGCTCTTCTTCTGTAGTTGTTCTGTATGGTGAGGTCTTCATCATTTTGTTGACGCTGACAGGCAGGTTTCCAGGGCAGCCTGAAGATGATTACTTGGAAGTTAAAGTCTTCCCATTCTGAATGTACAAATTCCAGCCCTAATTCTCTCACACTAAATAATCTTTCTCCTGCCTTTCTCTTTCCTTTGGCTCTCTCCTTCCCCTCAGCAGGCCTCATCTGATTAGGTGACAAATTCCTGACATGGATCTGTACATTTAAATACAAATCTTTTGCACTACCAGCTAGTTTCTCCCTGGAACTAATTTGAAGCTTAGCAACTATTGCACTTTTCAGTCTTTTCGTATGTATATCAGAGTTTCCAAAGACACTGAGCTCTTGTATTACAGTCTTTGACAGTGATACTTCCTAGGGCTCTGCTCTTCAGACAAATGGTATACTTAACTGACTGTGCTGCGTTCCCCTGGGCGCTGGAATCAGAGTAGTTCCTGACCACCATTAATATCAGAAGACCATTTTGAACCTAATATAATCCACATAACAGCTGGGCACAGTGTACTTGTTTATGTCGTTTCCCTCATTCATGGTAATTAATAAGAACGTGTGCCCTTGATTTGAGACATGGCTTTTATATTCTAATACAAATTCACTGTCATGAGCATGTCCAGATAACTTGAAATACCAGTGACACTTAGCTTTCTTGTATGTACTTTTTTTTCCCCCTCTATTTAAGTGCACCATCCTGTGTTTAAAAACATTATGTGATACCATAATGCAGTCTATTACAAAGCTAGCCCTGTCTTCCTCTTTTTAAATAGCTGTTTAATGTTTTACTTTGTAAAAAATTCTAAGGTTGTATTTACGTGTAATGCAGTTAATGTTTTGACATGATTGATGATCATTAACGATTCCTTATTTAGTAGTTAGTAATTTAGTTAAATATTTAGTAGTAATTTTAGTCATTTGATAAAATATTTAGTAATTAACATGATGCTAAGATTGTACACATAAACATTAAGATCAAGAATATCAACACCTGATTTGGCACATGGACTGCTTTTGAGTACTGTTACACATATGTATTAAGATATTTCAGGACACTGAAGACAAAATGAAGAATGGGTCTCAGTCTTATGCTGTACATAAAATTATAGGTGCTGATTAGAAACAAATTATACTATAATTTATTATCTGACATCTTACACTGTGTTTTGGAGTGTCTGGAGTTGAAAAGATACAGAGAATTTACACTTTGTATTTTGTTGCAGAAATGTGTTTATTTAGATTATCTGAACTTTCTTTTCTATTTATATTCTAACAGTACAGAGGTTTTTTTAGTAGAAAAATAAACAGGTGAAAGAGAGTGAATACAGATTTCTCAAATCTGATCATCAAGTAAGGGAATTTACAAAAGTTCACTGACTTTTACTTTTATCCATTTTATACAAAGACCATTCCTATCCACTACTTGGTCCTCTTCTAGGGATACTGCTTTAGCAGGGGCTTAGACTCAGTGATCTCTACAGGTCCTTTCCAACCTCTACAATTCTGTGATCTTCTATTAGTGGGAGATTACACATGGAATTCAGCTGCTTCCTACGTTTAGTGATGCCTGTGCCAATTCATTAACAAAAGGTCTGATTCGTTTGGAAAATATTTGACTCAGAGAAAGCTTTTGAGTACCTCAGCAATCCATCTCTATGGCAGTTCTGAGTCTCTGACAACAAAAATTGCTGTATGGCTCTGTTGTGGCTGTGAAGGTGACTAACGAGCAGTCCTAACTTTTGTTTATCCAGTTTTATACCTTAAGTATTTCCCACCTTAAAATGTGAAATTACTTGACCATATTTATAAGATTTTATATATTTTTTTTTCCTTAAAATTGTCCTTGTTCAAAGGAATCTTTATTCTAAGGAAAAGATGAATCTTTGTTCTAAGGAATTTCTTTAGGGCCTCATTCTTTGTGGTGTATCATCTGGTTTGGTGGAAAGGGTGAGCGTGATGAACCGGAGCCAGGTGGCTTTTGAAGATCTCCAAGGAGATATCTACATAGGCTGCCCAGTGCTCTGTCACCTGAACAGCACAGAAGCGCTGCCTGGTTTTCAGAAGGAACCTCCTGTGCCCCAGTTTGTGCCCTCTTGTCCTGGCATTGGACACCCTTCAGGTCATTCAGATGTGACTGTGCTGACATTAATATGCTTCTCATCACATCATATTTAATTTTAGACAAAGTCTAGACAAATCTAGACAAATGAAGACCTAGAAAGTTTGCCCAGACGACCAGGTAAGATTAAAATATACTTTTTTATTTTCAATGGGAGTATAGCTAGAACATAAGTGGAACTGTTTTTTCAAGCAACAGAAATTATCTGTCATGTAGATAGCATGTAATTTTAATAAAAATATCTTATAGCACTAAAATGTTTTGAATACGTGTATTGAAATCTATATTTGCATAATTCCTGTTTCTTTTAGCCCAATGTTACTGGTGGTTAAGCGTATCTGATGCTTAGAGCCTGTCTTCAGGACAGGAGTACTTTTCTAATGTTGGCTGGATGAATACAGACTGGAGGTGTTCAAGGCCAGGTTGGATGGGGCCCTGGGCAGCCTGGTCTAGTATTAGATGTAGAAGTTGATGGTCCTGCCTGTAGCGGGGGTGCTAGAGCTTCATGATCCTTGTACCTTTCAACCCAGGACATTTTGTGATCAGCCTGAGTTTATGGAGCAGATCATCTCAAGTTGAGCGCACATGATATGTGCAGGACACCTGGGGGATTAAGCCCAGCCAGCATGGGTTCATGGAAGGCAGGTCCTGCTTGACCAACCTGATCTCCTTGTGTGATCAAGTGATCCACCTAATAGATGAGGGAAAGAACACTGACATAGTCTATCCAGACTTCAGCAAAGCCTTTGATACTATCTCACACAGTATTCTCCTAGAGAAGCTGTGGCTTGGACTGGTACACGCTTTGTTGTGTAAAGAACTGGTTGGATGGCCAAGCCCAGAGAGTGGTGGTGAATGTAGTTAAATCTAGCTGGCTACTGGTAACAAGTGGTGTTCCTCAGGGGTCAGTATTAGGGTCTGTACTGTTTGCTATCTTTATTGATGACCTGGAGAATGGAATTGAGTGCACCCTCAGTAGGTTTGCAGATGACACCAAGTTGGGAGGAGGTGTCAATTTGCCTGAGGGTAGGAAGATCCTAGAAGGATCTGGACAGGCTGGGTAGCTGGACTGAGGCCAATGGGATGAAGATTAACAAGACCAAGTTCCAGGTCCTGCACTTTGGCCACAACACCAGGCAGTGCTACAGGCTTGGGGCAGAGTGACTGGAAGACCACATGGAAGAAATGGACTTGGGGACGCTGGTTGAGACTTGGCTAAACGTGAACCAGCAGCGTACCCTGGTGGCCAACAGGGCCAATAGCATCCTGGCGTGTATCAGAAATAGCGTTGCCTGCAGGAGCAAGGAGGTGATCATCCCACTGTATACAGCACTGATGAGGCTCCTCTTCAAGAACTGTATTCAGTTTTAGGCCTCTCGCTACAAGGAAGATTTTTAAGGCCCCGGAATGTGTACAGAGAATGGCAACAAAGCTGGTGGGGGCTCTGGAGCACAAGTCTTATGAAGAGCAGCTGAGGGAGCTGGGGTTGTTTAGTCTGGAGAAGAAAAAGCTCAGGGGAGACCTTATCACTCTCTTCCTGAAAGGAGATTGTGGTGAGGTGGGGTTCAGCCTCTTCTCCCAGAGGGAGAATGTGGTCCAAGTGGTGGACCTTAGGTCTTCCAGATTTGGTGACACCTGGAAAGATTTGTTTTTTCCTTTGTAACAGGACCAGTTCAGTACCATCATAGACAGCATGTTTGTTTTCTTGGATGCCAGGATTATGCCTATATGTCAGAAATATAAAATAGGACACTCAAATAAAACCATTTATAGGAATCAAACAAAATTTCCTTCCATACTATCTGTCATTGTTCCCCTATGGGTAACTGTTTCCTTGTCTTAAACAAAACTATATGAAAGTCACCACCACAGAATAAGGTGTAATTCTTCCTTAGCAATCTCTCTTACTTGCAGTTTTACAGACTAATCATGAAGAGAATGAGGGAGGGGACAAAGAAGGAAATAACTGGCAGGAGACTCAGGGTCTTTTCAAAGAGCAGTGAGCCCAAGATTAGCCAACATTACTGTGGATCCCAGGTGGCTTATTCAGCTCTGTGTGGCTTGCCAAATGTACGTCCTTTATAAAGGAGAAGCAAGGTTTGTCTTTTTCCTGCAAAGATCCAGCATTACAGCCTTGAGTCTTATCTGTATTTCATAATCTGATAACATTTTGTAAAACTCAAAGTCAGTTAGATTTTACTTTAATTTCTCCATAGAATATAACACTTTTTTTTTTTTTTAATGAAATGTGAAAAACTTTATATGAGTGTGTTCCTCATTGCATTGGGTATATTCTTATTGCTATCTATCTATATAGTTGTCAATTGCAGCCTGCAATGAAGATTTTTTGAAGTTTTCCATAGCTAAAAAAAACAAGGCACATTCTTGCTGTTTCAAGGAAATATATTGGCTGAAATCACCAATGCTAATTATTTACTGCTGAAGCTGCTTATTTTGCACATGGAAATTTGTTTACACAATCCCCCAAATTTTCTTTAGTCACTACTTTGGGAAAATACCCCTACTGTTGAATTAGTTTAAATGTGAATAGAACAGCAAGCCCTTTCTAAAAACGTGAACACAACTGTGCTTGAAAATGATGCAAGTGATTAACAGGGCAAACAATAGGACTATACAACCTTCAAATGGATATATAGCATCACTACTATAAATATGGCACCCTAGACTTTGTTTTTCAGTTTTCTGCTGCAAGTCTTTTTCATGCTATGAATTTGATGTAGTAACATTCTGTGCCTGACATTAGTCATTATGACATTAGGTAGTCATTACCTTTGTGTTAGATTGTTGTTCAGTAGTCAAAGCACTTCATAAAGCATTTATGTGTGTCTTTATATTTTCCAAATATCTTCATGTCAGACCTTTTTGAATTATGTAAGCAGTGTTTGAAGTTACTTCTAGCCTTGGGGACCTGAGTCAACAGCATGCATCTAGTTAGGGGGGAACAAAAAAAACCTAAAACAAGAAAAATTAAATTCATAAGTTCTTTGTTAGCACCACACAGAAAAAAATGGAAACTTTCTTCTCCCTGTAGATTAATAGAGCATAAATGTACGGTTTTTTTTTCCTCCACTTAATCTTACTTGCTATTGCTGTTTAAACAAAAATAATGGCTAAGCTCTATACCTCTACTTAAATGTAGGATTATGTGAAAAGGGTTTTGAATATCAAAAGTTTAAGTTATATTGGCTACTCTTGAAATACCTCAGTCGATAACTACTCAGTGTTCTGTGTTTGTAGCATGTATTGGTTCTAGATTTGGATACAGATAAGTTGAATTTCGCAAGCAAGTTTTCATGAATTCTAGTGCTATCTGAAGAGATGGATTAACTTAAAACATGAAAAAATGTTCTTAAATCTTAATTTAATTGGCAGCAGACAGCAGCTGCATTGAGATCATTTTTACTCAAGACATGCCTGTTTTCTCTTGAGTGCAGTCCTATCAGCTAGACTAGGTTTAGGTAAACCAGAACTTTTCAGTGGCTAAACCTTGGTGAATTAACTCATGTTATCTCCCTTGTACTCCATTATCTTTACTGCTTTTGTAGTTTTAATAGAAATAATTTATTTTCTACTTTGAGCTGATCCAGTCAGCTTCGTCCTCCCCAAGTGATACAAGTATCCCTTAATTTGAGACACTTTGTATCAGTTTGCTATCTCATACTAAGTAAACTTCTGTTTAGGTTTGCTTTTCTCTTTGCAAACTAAATAGAGGTAGCTTTTCTGTTAAAACAGTAGCAAAAATGGATTTCGCGGGAAAATATAACCAGCTAAAATGTTCTTAATCTTTCATACTGGGTGAAAATAATAGGGGAAAAAAACCAACCCAACAAAACCAACACCCCTGCTCACTTCATACCCATTAATCTCAAGTCATCATTTGGCAATCTTGCACTATGCAGATCTACAAATAACCTGGCATTTTAAGTTATAAAAATAAAAAAATAAAAAAAAAAAGTCATGTCTTCAATAGGATTTTATAGGATGGGCAAACACAGGTAGCAGCTGTATTTTTTAAGTGACAAATGAACAAATGATATTTTAATTTCATTCCATTGCCATGAGATAATTCTAAGACCAATAGGTGATAAAAATCAGAGATGTCTTCAGCTGTTGAGGCAATCTTGTTATTTCTATGTTGTGATATAAATTCAATTTTTCTTTTATTAGGCTTCCTCTGTGTTATAATAATTGGAAGTAAATTCATATGAACAATATATTTTTGAATCAAGGTCTAATGCAATTAATATATTTCTGTAAAAATAAGACGGTGCATTTTCTTCTTAAGTAGTTTAGGTTTTAACTGAAGCACAAATCAATATGCACTGAGATTTGCTTAGAAAATCGCTGCTTTTTGGAAAAATTTTTTAGAAGAATCACAAAAGAAAAGCATTAAAGTTTGTTGCTTCTAAGTAACAGTCTTTCTGTTGATTCAGAGTCATCTCAGCTCCAAATTGGAACTTACTTAAGAGCTCAGGAGTGATTTAAAACTGCCAAAACCCCATTTCATTATCCTCAATGAATTTCTATTTGGTTTTAATTAAATGAAATGGATTCAATACTCTATTCACTTTTATTCTATGTTTGGACTGCTAATTTAAGATCTGGTGTCTTTATTTAGATCAAAGCTGAGAGTGAGGGCTTAGGAAGCTAATATATAAAGAAAGGAATTAAAAATTCATGACCAAAATTTCTCAAGATTCTTTAAATAAATAATGTTTGATGTTTGATGAGGAGGACAATATCTGGATGCAATAAATATTGTGTTAGATTAACTGACAAAATACATAGATATTACATCCAATTCTAATTAATTAGTTCATGACATGTTGGAATGGAAGCACTGAATCACTCTGATTCTTCTGAGAATGTAGAACAGCAATATAAAGTGATCTTTTTCTGGCATTTTAGTGTTGCTCCTGGTGTTTGGGGCTTTCAATGATTGCTATTTAGATGAGCACATACTGTTTTTTTAAGTGTGCTTCTAGAAGGATGGATTATGAGAGACCCACCCTAAAGTCTTTCAATAACAAAGTCTAAGAGCATGACATTTTTTTTCCCCTCTGAAGATTGTGGTAGAATTAAATGAAATTCAAGTCAGCATATTATTCACTGACTGAAGAATAAATTGTTCTTTTTAAACAATGCTGCAAAACAATTCCCTAAAGCCAAACTACTCTCACCAGAAGAATTAGCCAGAAGAGTTACAGGTTAACATAACTGTAGTAACAAAAGATAAACTAATTGTCCTGTTGCAGCAAATAGGGGACTGTTTTATTTTATCTGAATTCTTTGATTTTTATGTGAGACACAACCAACAGTGAAAGTGCAACAAACTTAAGGATAACACAAGCTGTGATTATGCTTTCTGCTGTCTGTATCATGTCATTTTCCTTTCTGTGATTTGAGAGCAAGAACGTACTGTAGAAACTCTAAGACTCCTTTGACTCTTGATAGTGATGCCATTACAAAAACTGTAATAAGAACAGTTACCAAATAGTAATTCCCAAACAGACATAGAATTGTAAATCAAGTATTCATTATTCAGAGTACCTGTAAACTAGAAATATATAGAAATATGAATGACACTGTATTTTTTTACAAACTTTTATTATTTATTTCCTATTCCCTTAAGCCTATCCTGAAGGCATAGACACAGAAAGCCAAGCCTGATGCTTGATTTAATTAAGATTATCTCACAGTAGTTCAGTCACTGTGTGTAATGGAAATAACATTTCTAATAAAACTTCCACTTTTTGTTGATTGTTTTCTTAATGTAGCTCAAGAAGAATACTCGAGTACGTGCAATTTAGGTTATATTTGTTGTACCTCTTATTCATTTTCATCCAAACATCTGAAAATCAATTCACCAACTGCATAGTATGGTACATTTTCTGGCTTAGTAGAAACAAAGATTCTGAAGGCGTCAGTAAAAGAAAGGAAATGATAATGCACTGCAACGTACGGAATTAAATGAGTGGAGTGGGAGGGAGTGGGGTAAAAGTTCTTAGCTGAATTCAGAAGCAATGTTTTCTTGTGGGAACTGAAATTCTATTTAACATCCTCTGAAATTCTTACTGTGAATTTTTTTTTTTATTTTTATTTTTTTTTCAGACAGTCAAATCCATAAATCCATTGGGCAGATATTAGAGACCTGTTTATAAATCATTTTCTTAATTAAGTCATCTTAAAAGGAGAGAAGTAAATCTCTTGTTTCTACTTGAGCAATTAATTCATCCTCTCAGTGTTATGGGTGAATCATAATTTCAAAGATTTCATGATTATTCATGCAAACAAAAATGCAGAAAGTTGATTAATCTTTGTTGCTTTGGAGAAACGAAATCTAAAAGGAATACATCTCTCTTTCTCTCTTCTAAATCTAGGGTTTCATTTTCCTTGCTTCTGTTTTAATGAAAAATTCAATATCATTTTCCCCTCTGAGGGGGCACCAACAATATTACCAGCATTCTGACTGATTTTGGAATATATCTGAAGGAGAATGGTTTTTACGGATATAATTACTTTTTACAAGAGTAAATGAGTTTTCTTTGTAGATTTTAAGGTGCTCCAGTGACTGAGACAGCAAAAGGTCCTAAGATGATGATAGTTTTATAGTTATACACCTATGAGGACTATATGCAGTTGTGTACTGGGCAATCTGGAAATCTTGGTTCCAGTACAAGCACTTTCAGGAGTATTATACTTATTACTGTGTGCTCCCACTGAACAGATTCAATATTTTCTTCTCTTGAAATCTAAACCTCAGCTGTCTGGCATGCAGTGGACTTTACACCTGCCAATGTTTTTGAGAACTGGGATTAGTTTGTTGATGGGTATCTATATTAGGGCGATTCCTCTATGTTCCTGTGAGCAAGCTGACTGTAGATGAGTAGAGGACTGAGGCATCTCCTTCAGTCCTTCATGTCTATAACACAATAGCTTTCAAAATTTCAAGAGCAAGTTCTGAGATGTCTTAGAGATTTTTTATAAAAAGTCTGCTTCAGCTGAGTCTACAGAGGCAAAGCAGAATGATGACACACGACAAGTTGAAATAATGCCAGAGCATAAAGAACTTACATATCCATACTGGGTGCAAGCACTGCTTTTATGAACATTTCAAACTATATTTATAAACATGGTGTTGCGCTGACGGTCATTTATGTAAGCAGTTTGCTCTGACATTGGAGCACAGAGTTGGGTACTGATAACTAAAAATTTTTCTCTAAAAGTTGTTTTTCATGAGATTGATATAACTGAAAGCTTAATACTGGAAACTTTATTTATTGTGTTGTTCAGATTGTGGTTAGGTTTTCTTTCTTTTCTGAGTTGCATGACAGGCTAGTATAAGTCTTATTAGTTCAAGATATTTACTAAGTCTAGAGAGTCTCCATCAAATGAGTTCTTCCTATTCTTATAAAAGAAACCAGAAATAGTTCTCTTGCTTCCTCCAACCAAATGACTCTCTCAGGTATAACCCCAAACTTTTGCTTCAGAACATAATAAAACATTATCTTCTTTTACAGAAAAAAAAGGTTCCCTGGGGGCTGCAGACATCTGAACAAATCCTAGGGATTAACCTCTCTGGGCATTTTGTACCTACTAATGCCCAAACAGAATCTTATTGTCTCCATTTCTTTTCAGTCTTCTATCTCAGTACTGTTCTGCTATTTAAAGCCCCATCTCCCCAGCGTGTACCCTCCAGCAGCAGAGCTGCAGAGAGATTTGAATGTCGAGATGACTGAAGTCTGTGTGCTTCCTGGGGAAGAAGTTGTCCTCAGGCATTCTGTTGAGCTAAGAACATTCTTTTTCCAGCATAGACTGTAAATAATGGAACTTTTTGCTGTTTTTGGGATGGCTCAAAAGAGATTTCTTTGCAGATTTAGGGAGGTTTTTTCCCTCTATCTACTATCTATTTTGCTGATTTAAATCAGAGTATTCTGTGTATTAGTTCCAAAGGAACCACCACCAATTTTAAGACAAATGCTACCATGTTACTGAACTGTGGGTTTTTTTGTTTGTTTAGCTGACTAAATAGTGTAACATTTATTAAATTAACCCATATATTGAAAAGTAGATAATATATTCATTATTTAATACACAATATATAGAATCATAGAATTACCCAGGTTGGAAAAGACCTTGAAGATCATCAAGTCCAACTGCAGCCTAACCAGTACCCTAACTCTAACAACCCTACACTAAATCATATCCCTGAGCACCACATCCAAACGGCTCTTAAACACATCCAGGGATGGTGATTCAAGCACCTCCCTGGGGAGCCTATTCCAGTACTTAACTACCCTTTCTGTAAATAAGTTCTTCCTAATATCCAACCTAAACTTGCCCTGGTGCAATTTGAGGCCATTTCCCCTCATCCTGTCACTTGTCACCAATGAGAAGAGACCTGCCCCACTCTCACTGTAAGCACCTTTCAGGTACTGGAAGAGGGCAATCAGCCTCCTTTTCCCCAGACTAAACAGCCTCAGCTCCCTCAGCCTCTCCTCATAGGGCTGATTCTCCAAGCCCTTCACGAGCCTCCTTGCCCTTCTCTGGACCTGCTCCAGTACCTCTATGTCTTTCCTGTACTGAGGTGCCCAAAACTGAACACAGTACTCGAGGTGAGGCCTCACAAATATATATATATATTTATATATATATATAATTTATATATATATATAAAAAAAAGAACATTAGCACAACTTTGATTTACTATTTATGACAGATGTGGAAGAGTTGAACTTCAGAGAAGTTGCTGTACAAATTTTGTCTTTTGGAACTTGAATTTGATAGTACCTAACCTGGCACTTCTGCTCAGAATTCTTCCTTCTATTCTCATGACTTCACATGCCTTCTGACTTCTCTGGCTAAATAAAATTGTAATGCACAGAGTAGAAGTTAGCAAAGTAAATTCAAATTACGAATCTTCTCCAAGTATTTTCCCTCAATCCTACACCAAGCGTAAGGCATAATGTATTTTTTTCATTAGTCCCCTTTCAGTATTCTATAATTCTTTCCTTTTCCAGGGGAAAATCCTTGGATTTTTTTTTTCTTTTTTTTTTTCCCACCATTGGAGGCTCTGAGTGCATTTACCAAATACTTCTTTATTTTGTGTACAGGGATGCAGGTAGCTGGAAGCTACAGATCCGTGCTGAACACAGCTCCATGGAGGCTACCTACAAAATCAGCATGCAAACTGGGACAGCAGTGAGATGTGGTGTTGGTTTTTTTATTACTTTCTTTGGGAGAAGGCCTAGAGAAGCACCGCTCTCAACAGCAGGTAAATATTTGGAAGCGTGCGTGTTTTGGGTGATGTAGGTAGCTGGGTAGTGGTAACAGAACTTGGCTTTCCTAAAAAAGCTGTCAAGGGGACTACCAGAGTAAGGTAGTAGTTTCAACAGACTACATGAAGTAGAAGAGTGAGGTGATAGAGGAAGCCTGGAATACGAGATAGTTGAGATCATACAAGATAGCCAGAACCACACTACAATTTTATTTCTTAAACAATACAATTATATTAGTTATTTGCATTTGACAGAAGCAAAGAGCTGCTAGCTGTACCTGGATACAGCTGAATTGTTGCTAAAGCTTGAATAAACAACCCAATAGGTACTGACAGTTCACTGAGTTTCCCTTCACTTCCTCTGACTCTCCACTTACAGGAAGGAAAATAACTTCTGAACAATAGTGAACCATATGTATAATAACCTGTTTTTTACTGATTTGCTAGTACAGATCTGGGTCTTGAAATATTTTCTTACCATCAGACCACAGCAGCTTTAAACTGCCTCCTGGTCCTTGGTGGTGTATGCTGTCCAACCTTTACTTACTGTTCTTTTGAAAGCTGGGACCAATAGATGCTGGGTAAAAGGCAGGTTATCATGGATGCTGAGTGCTTGGGCTATCTCAGGTACTGCCTGACAAAATCCTGGTATGCAGGGCAGAGCGCCCATCAGATGCTGTGGTAATTTGGCTTTCCTTGATGGATGGCAGTGTGCATCTGGACTTATCATATGGTACTCTCTGTATAGTAAGATACATTAGTTATTGGGATCATACTCCGCTATTTTACTGGAAAAGTGATTTATTTTTTCTTCTACTGAAAAAAAAATACAATAAAATTGAGTAGTCCTAGCATACAAAGGATAATGTCATCTGATATTTTTACTTACTCATTGCAGGTTACAAATCTTGTTATTTATTTTACTTGTTTGACTTTGTTTTTCATTCAATTTAATTTGAGATAGACAAGTCCATCAGAGTGTATAGAAATTGTTTCTTCATGGCTTTTTTCCCCCCATTTTTTCTATCCGCAAATAAACAGATTATGAGAGAAGATGTAACACACGGTAGAAGGAAATAATTTATTTGGCTAACAGCTTTCCGTAGTGAATTTGGTAGTTCGAAAATGTACATACTTTAATGGATCCAGTCAAAAGTTAGTAGCTACCAGAGATGATAAACTGAACACTTTCATTTTTAAATAACTGAGCCCGATTCTTCTTTCATTTACAAATAATAGTACCCCTTCTATGCTTACAGTACTTACACCTCAGACAATAAAAGCTGCTAGAGCATACACAGGCAAGAGTACAAGAAGTCCTGGTTTATGTAAGGTGAAAATTATGCACCTCTGCAGAGCAAGGAAGGCTTATTTCATGCTGTGCTGCTACACCATCAAGAGAAATTATTCTTCCTGGAGATGAGCATAAATACTAACACATGCTGTGTGTCTACTGAATGACTTGAAAAATCCTTTTGCCTTATAGAGACACTTTCGTTGAAGTCAATGGGATTGCACTGAAGTGAGGGAGTACTTTTTTACGTATGACATTCCTTTTCCTGTACATCGTACTTACCTTTCTTCAAAGCTCCCTGTCTCCTTTGACCTACACAACACCTGTATTTTGGGTTAAATGTAAAGGAAATAGTTGCCAAATTCTTTTTGTCTTCTCCCTGTCCCACTCCCTCCCCATGGATGAGAGAGCTCGAGGAGCAGAATTCAAAGGACCAGGAAGGAAAAAAATACAAATTTCCCACCATTAATTGGGATTCGTTTCTGTTTTATATCACACTTGCAATTATTCCGTCAGCCAGTTCAGATACACTAAGTAATCCTAAACTAATTTCTAGAGTAGTTTTCTAACCTTTACTCTTTTCTAACCTTTATCTCTCTCAAATAAAAGGTAATAAAAGGCAAATGCCTGAAGTCCCTGTGACATAAAGCTCCTGCAGACGTCCATTCAGATGGATGTGGTGTATTCAAAAGTGCCACACTCCTAGAGGACTAAGCTCCCTGCTGCCTGCTGAACTGTTTATCTTGAACAGTTATTTAGTTGGCTATTAGAAATAACACAAGTCTTGAAGATAAGGATAAACATGGGAATGGTGCTTTGACAATGTGATAAAAATCCAAATCATGCCTTTGACTAAAAAAATAGAATCTTTTCAGAACAGGCTTACCTACAGTAGTCTGATTTGTTGGATGAAGAAATATAAACCTTAAATCTAAAGAAAAGCATGGTAATGGTATCTTGACAGCATAGTAAAAAATTAATTCCTTATAGTGAAAAAAATAAATTAATTAATCTTTTCAATCTTTGCCTACACTGGCCTGAGTTTTTGGATGCAGGTGTGAACTGGTTAAGGAGCACAGCAAGTCAGACTCCAGATACTGTGAAATTTCTGATTCAGTTGCTGGGATAATTCAATGCCAGCATTTGCTTTAGCAGTGACATTTCATTGCAAAGAGAACACTGGCCCAAATGTATACAGTGGCTTTTCATCTCGAATTTGTAGACCCTTCTGTGATCCAGAAATCTGTGAACTACCATTCAAGGCAAAAGGTTATGAGTAGTAAATAAAATCAGTTGTTTCCCAGGCAAGTCCATTGAGTTAGCTGTTCTGATTTCTTGTCGTTTTCTTTGGGTGACTCCAAAGGCTGTTGATACTGCACCGGGGAGATCTTCATATTGGTAAAGATGAAGGACAAGTTCAGAATAGTGATTATGTGCTAGAAATGGATATGTGTTAGAAGAAAAGCTAACAGTATTTTCTCCTAGTTATCTCTATGGTGAAAGAGCTTGTTAGAAAGGTTATTTTAAAGCCCTGAGTGACAGCTAATTTAATGCTACTGCTAAATCCTTTAACATATCTGGACATCTCTGTATTAAAAATAAATATGCATATTTCAATTTCCATCTTATAAACATCTGAAAGACTGTACCAGAAATGAGGAGGAACAATGATTCATATAAGAAAATGACAGTTGAGAATGTTTCTTCTCTTCTTTGTGTTAATATACTGAATGAATGATGGTTACGACTCGATTAACTCATGCTGGTGTGAATGAGAGCCAAAAACCTACTCAGAACTGTTCCCACTTCATTTTAGATCCTCTACCGTCTCCAGCATGTGTGAAACAGCTCACCATTATAATTAAGTTACCCATAAAATGTCAATAAAATGATGCCATATTTGAGCAGGTAATTGAGGGACACACACACACACAAAAGACATGAACATTAGCACTGAAAGTAAAAAGATGTAAGTGTATTGAAAGGCAAAATAAAGTATGCCATATCTGAAGCAGTGATAGAAATTGAATGGCATATTATAGTTGTTTACAGTGTTTAAGATGGTCTAATTATGTCAACAATAGAAAAAAAATCCTGCCAGTAATTCCACAGTGAACATCTTAGAACTTCCGCCTGTGGGAGCCTGATGCAGGGGTGAGACTCCACAAGTCCCGCCTGCAGTGTTTGCCTTGAGACGGAAGGGGTTTCTGCTTTGTCCTGCTTGCTCAGCCCTGCTTGTTCTTCATGTGCAGAATCTCCCCCGGGACTCTGACAGTCATTTTGCAGTTTTACAAACTTGGCCATTGACTTTTCTTTCTAACCCAGGGCAAGGACAACCACAATTCCACAGGAGACAGATAAAAAGCCATGTGCAGATCCACATGTTCATGAGATGTGTCAGTCCTCCATTTCTGCTTGTCCAGGACTCTCTAATGTACAGGGTATATATCTGATAAACTTTGCTGTTATTTTGGTCTGTTTATTTCCAGGGATATAATTGCAACCTGTGTGAGAACTGATCAGTGCTGTACTTTGCACGAGCACAAAAGCACATTTTTATACCTCAAAATTAAGGAAAGTGGTGTGAGTGGATGATATATCTTTCTGAGCTGTGCTCTAGGGTGTTAATGATGTTGGATTAAATTAAATCTAGCAGTGGGGTGCTTCTTTGTTTTCTCAGACTTAGTACCACTTATTTTTGCTTAGCATGGCTGTAGGCTCTATCTGTGGGTAAATGCCATAAAACAAAGTAGAAGGGTATCCACAAGAATTAAATAATCTGCTTGTGAAATGGATGTCAAGCAAGTAAGATAAAAAAAAAAAAACACTATTCATCATTCACCCTAATTTAACTTCAGATGGATGTAGTGGTATAATTGAGTGTACAAATTAAAATGCAGCATACACATCTATAATCTATAATGGGTATATTAGTCCTACCTGGGAAAGAATCGTTTCCTTCAGAGTGTCTGAGAAGATGCCACATTTTGCTTTTAGGAGAAAAATGATGTCAATACCACCAGCATTTCTAATTGTTGCAAAGCAGTGCTATACAGATACAAAACCAGACAGTTTTCCCTACAGTCCTGCCAATGAGGGGTGGGCCCAAGATGCTTAGAACAGGGGAGAGATAATGCACCAACAAAGACAGAAACTCACAGTTGATGGGCAACCAGCACTGTATTACCTTCCCTGAGCAGGCCACATCCAAGCCATAAAACCAAAGGAAAGTATAAAAATTATTTACACCTAAAGGGAACTGACACCAACACAGGCGTATCAGCAAGCCAGACAAAAAATCTGCCTGCCAAAGTACATCTGAGCATGGTTAGAGACACAAGACATGCAGCGAGAGCAAAGAGCTCTGCTACAGCTGACAGCACCAAAACTAATGACACCAAAATCCTCAGCTAAGCTTAGAGGTGTACATCATGCTAAGAAGAAAGAAACGAATGTCGGAAAAGGGGTACACCCAGTAACAGTGCCACAGTATGTAACTGAGGTCATCAAAATAAAATCAAATAAATCAAATATATTACAACAAGATATCATAGCACAGACACAGCAACAAAAACTTTATTAAGAGGGATCACGCAGGGCAATGAGGAACAAATAAGCCAATAAATAAACAATAAAAATGTAATGACAAGAGACCAAAGAAACGCCAATATAACCAACAAATACAGCATCCTCTCCTTGCTCACTGTTGCCTCCGGGTTCCAAGCACTTGCTGCTTCTTTCTACTGCAGCAGCTCCTGAAAAAGTAAGGGAACCATTAGACCTGAGGAGCACCAACCACTCCACACAAAGGAAAGAGGAAACCCAGCATCCCAAGGGAGCTCAGCATGCAGCCACCCAGCCACGGAAGACCTTGCATCTCCCGACCCCCAATTCATCCCACAAAAAGAACACTGAAAGCAGCTCTACTCACCATGCTGATGCACTGCAGAGCTCCAGCCGGTGCTGCGGAGGGTCACAGAGGCGGGCAGACTGGGCAAAAGGAGCTGGGCACACAGAAAGCAGCCGCCAAAGGGTCAACTTCCCTGCTTACAGGGGTCCCCTGACGCTGCCTCAATTGCAAAGGGCCTGGGACTCCAAGGCAAAGCCAATCCCCGACTTACAGGGCAGCCTTGGTCCGTAGGCAGAGGGAGGCTCCTTCTCCCCCACTCCAGTGCGCACAACAGACTGCCAGTGGAGCATAAAGGCTCCTGCACCCAGAACCTGGTTACAGGTGGGGCAACAACACCCACAGAGCCACAGAGCTTGGTTTCCCCCCCAGCAGCAGGAACAACACTCAGCAGCCAGGCAGAGGGGCGGCACGGCCAAATGCCGCGGTCGGGATCCCACCCAGTTTTCAGGGAGGGAGTAAGCCCAACCTCACTTCTATAGGCCCACCTGACTACAGGGGGTCTCCTCTCAGAACACAGCTCATCAAACACTGCAGGCACACGCAGCCCCGACTACGGGACGGTGCCCAACACCTCACCATTGCTAAGAAGCCCCACAGAGCACACAGCTCCCACCAAAGCCTGAGTTACAGGCTGGCCCGCCCGGCTGAAACACAACACAACATCATGCCTTTCGGAGCCCAGGGAACAACCTCAACCCACCGAGCGGGGAGATCGCCCCACCTACAAGCAGAACCTCAACCTGCACTCTGACAGGACAGGGAGGGGTCATTCCCACCAACTGGCTGGCTAAAGCAACCACCCCAGACCTGATTACAGGGGGGCAGGCTACTTGGGGGACAGAGGGCTCAACAGCTTGAGACATGCACGCCAATTACAGGGACATCACGACGCCAGCAGAACTGGCAGCCATGCAGGGATAGGCCCAAGCCCTGGCTACAGGGTGGCCTTGGCCACAAAGCTATCGTGTGGCTCTGATCTGTCCTAAGACAAAAAGGGGCATGACAGGACACTCACTGCGCTCGTGGGACTAAAAGGGAAGACCCCACTTGTGCCACGCATCAAGTCCTCCATTCCCCCCTGGAAAGTCCAAGCTAAAGCTGCAGCCATTTTTGTGGAGGCCTAAAGGGAAAGCTGAATCATACAGTCATTCCACAAACACCACCAAGGAAAGGAAAGGGAACACACACACACAGATGAGACTTTCCAGAAGGGAAGAACAACACAGCATGGACAAACCCTGGGAATAAACCCACAACCACGAACAACAGGCAAGAGCCTGTGACCTGTCCCCAGGTGGCACGGAAGCAAAAGGCCTCAACATGCCAAGGGGCTTCTCAGGTAAGCCAAGAGGCTGTGACAGATACCCCGAGTACAGGGCTGTTCAATTGGCAGGCCACCATCAGGCTGTAATGCCGAGGGGCTGGGAGAAAAGGGGCAGGGATAAGGCACCTACCCTGTTTACAGGGTGGCCTTGGGGTCCAGCTAGCTCCGTTTCCCACTCAGGTGTGGAGAGGTGGCTCGCACCCTCCCTACGGGGGGCCACACTCCCCGGGCAGCCAAAGGAGCATCAAGGCAAAAGGCCAACTACAGCAAAGACCACAGCCCTGCTTACAGGGAGGTCGCCCAGCACAAAACCTGTCTGGTCACCCAAGGTGCCAGCAACACGACTGAAATGTGACTATGCCCCTGCTAACAGGGAGGTGATTTTGCCCAGAGAGCCTCTCTCTTTCCCCCCCATCCTCAGGCTTCTGTTTCCTCCTCTTGCTCGCTGTTGCCTCCAGGTTCCACACGCTTGCTGCTTCTTTCTTCTGCAGTGGCTCCTGAAGAATGAAGGACACCATTAGTCCTGAGGAGCACTGACCCCTCCACCCAAAGGAAAGAGGAAACCCAGCATCCCCAGGGAGCTCAGCACGCAGCCAACCAGCTACGGAAGACCTTGCATCTCCCGACCCCCAATTCATTCCACAAAAAGAACACTGAAAGCAGCTCTACTCACCATGCTGATGCACTGCGGAGCTCCAGCCGGTGCTGCGGAGGGTCACAGAGGCGGGCAGACTGGGCAAAAGGAGCTGGGCACACAGAAAGCAGCCGCCAAAGGGTCAACTTCCCTGCTTACAGGGGTCCCCTGACGCTGCCTCAATTGCAAAGGGCCTGGGACTCCAAGGCAAAGCCAATCCCCGACTTACAGGGCAGCCTTGGTCCATAGGCAGAGGGAGGCTCCTTCTCCCCCACTCCAGTGCGCACAACAGACTGCCAGTGGAGCATAAAGGCTCCTGCACCCAGAACCTGGTTACAGGTGGGGCAACAACACCCACAGAGCCACAGAGCTTGGTTTCCCCCCCAGCAGCAGGAACAACACTCAGCAGCCAGGCAGAGGGGCGGCACGGCCAAATGCCGCGGTCGGGATCCCAGCCCAGTTTTCAGGGAGGGAGTAAGCCCAACCTCACTTCTATAGGCCCCGTGCCTCTGAAAGGCCGGGGCCACATACCCACCTGACTACAGGGGGTCTCCGCTCAGAACACAGCTCAAACACTGCAGGCACACGCAGCCCCGACTACGGGACGGTGCCCAACACCTCACCATTGCTAAGAAGCCCCACAGAGCACACAGCTCCCACCAAAGCCTGAGTTACAGGCCGGCCCGCCCGGCTGAAACACAACACAACATCATGCCTTTCGGAGCCCAGGGAACAACCTCAACCCACCGAGCGGGGAGATCGCCCCACCTACAAGCAGAACCTCAACCTGCACTCTGACAGGACAGGGAGGGATAATTCTCAACAACTGGCTGGCTAAAGCAACCACCCCAGACCTGATTACAGGGGGGCAGGCTACTTGGGGGACAGAGGGCTCAACAGATTGAGACACGCACCCCGAGTACAGGGCGGTTTTAACTACAAGCCACCATCAGGCTGTAATGCCGAGGGGCTGGGAGAAAAGGGGCAGGGATAAGGCACCTACCCTGTTTACAGGGTGGCCTTGGGGTCCAGCTAGCTCCGTTTCCCACTCAGGTGTGGAGAGGTGGCTCGCACCCTCCTTACGGGGGGCCACACTCCCCAGGCAGCCAAAGGAGCATCAAGGCAAAAGGCCAACTACAGCAAAGACCATAGCCCTGCTTACAGGGTGGTCGCCCAGCACAAAACCTGTCTGGTCACCCAAGGTGCCAGCAACACGACTGAAATGTGACTATGCCCCTGCTAACAGGGAGGTGATTTTGCCCAGAGAGCCTCTCTCTTTCCCCCCCATCCACAGGCTTCTGTTTCCTCCTCTTGCTCGCTGTTGCCTCCAGGTTCCACACGCTTGCTGCTTCTTTCTTCTGCAGTGGCTCCTGAAGAATGAAGGACACCATTAGACCTGTGGAGCACTGACCCCTCCACCCAAAGGAAAGAGGAAACCCAGCATCCCAAGGGAGCTCAGCATGCAGCCAACCAGCTACGGAAGACCTTGCATCTCCCGACCCCCAATTCATTCCACAAAAAGAACACTGAAAGCAGCTCTACTCACCATGCTGATGCACTGCGGAGCTCCAGCCGGTGCTGCGGAGGGTCACAGAGGCGGGCAGACTGGGCAAAAGGAGCTGGGCACACAGAAAGCAGCCGCCAAAGGGTCAACTTCCCTGCTTACAGGGGTCCCCTGACGCTGCCTCAATTGCAAAGGGCCTGGGACTCCAAGGCAAAGCCAATCCCCGACTTACAGGGCAGCCTTGGTCCGTAGGCAGAGGGAGGCTCCTTCTCCCCCACTCCAGTGCGCACAACAGACTGCCAGTGGAGCATAAAGGCTCCTGCACCCAGAACCTGGTTACAGGTGGGGCAACAACACCCACGGAGCCACAGAGCTTGGTTTCCCCCCCAGCAGCAGGAACAACACTCAGCAGCCAGGCAGAGGGGCGGCACGGCCAAATGCCGCGGTCGGGATCCCAGCCCAGTTTTCAGGGAGGGAGTAAGCCCAACCTCACTTCTATATACCCACCTGACTACAGGGGGTCTCCTCTCAGAACACAGCTCATCAAACACTGCGGGCACACGCAGCCCCGACTACGGGACGGTGCCCAACACCTCACCATTGCTAAGAAGCCCCACAGAGCACACAGCTCCCACCAAAGCCTGAGTTACAGGCCGGCCCGCCCGGCTGAAACACAACACAACATCATGCCTTTCGGAGCCCAGGGAACAACCTCAACCCACCGAGCGGGGAGATCGCCCCACCTACAAGCAGAACCTCAACCTGCACTCTGACAGGACAGGGAGGGATAATTCTCAACAACTGGCTGGCTAAAGCAACCACCCCAGACCTGATTACAGGGGGGGCGGGCTGCTTGGGGGACAGAGGGCTCAACAGCTTGAGACATGCACGCCAATTACAGGGACATCACGACGCCAGCAGAACTGGCAGCCATGCAGGGATAGGCCCAAGCCCTGGCTACAGGGTGGCCTTGGCCACAAAGCTATTGTGTGGCTCTGATCTGTCCTAAGACAAAAAGGGGCATGACAGGACACTCACTGCGCTCGTGGGACTAAAAGGGAAGACCCCACTTGTGCCACGCATCAAGTCCTCCATTCCCCCCTGGAAAGTCCAAGCTAAAGCTGCAGCCATTTTTGTGGAGGCCTAAAGGGAAAGCTGAATCATACAGTCATTCCACAAACACCACCAAGGAAAGGAAAGGGAACACACACACACAGATGAGACTTTCCAGAAGGGAAGAACAACACAGCATGGACAAACCCTGGGAATAAACCCACAACCACGAACAACAGGCAAGAGCCTGTGACCTGTCCCCAGGTGGCACGGAAGCAAAAGGCCTCAACATGCCAAGGGGCTTCTCAGGTAAGCCAAGAGGCTGTGACAGATACCCCGAGTACAGGGCTGTTCAATTGGCAGGCCACCATCAGGCTGTAATGCCGAGGGGCTGGGAGAAAAGGGGCAGGGATAAGGCACCTACCCTGTTTACAGGGTGGCCTTGGGGTCCAGCTAGCTCCGTTTCCCACTCAGGTGTGGAGAGGTGGCTCGCACCCTCCTTACGGGGGGCCACACTCCCCGGGCAGCCAAAGGAGCATCAAGGCAAAAGGCCAACTACAGCAAAGACCACAGCCCTGCTTACAGGGAGGTCGCCCAGCACAAAGCCTGTCTGGTCACCCAAGGTGCCAGCAACACTCGACTGAAATGTGACTATGCCCCTGCTAACAGGGAGGTGATTTTGCCCAGAGAGCCTCTCTCTTTCCCCCCCATCCTCAGGCTTCTGTTTCCTCCTCTTGCTTGCTGTTGCCTCCAGGTTCCACACGCTTGCTGCTTCTTTCTTCTGCAGTGGCCCTTGAAGAATGAAGGACACCATTAGACCTGAGGAGTACCGGCCCCTCCACCCAAAGGAAAGAGCAAATCCAGCATCCCAAGGGAGCTCAGCACGCAGCCACCCAGCCACGGAAGACCTTGCATCTCCCGACATCCAATTCATCCCACGAAAAGAACACTGAAAGCAGCTCTACTCACCATGCTGATGCACTGCGGAGCTCCAGCCGGTGCTGCGGAGGGTCACAGAGGCGGGCAGACTGTGCAAAAGGAGCTGGCCACACCAAAAGTATCAGTTATATTGTCAACTGCTTTACTTTTAATGATCACAGGTGCTGCTTTATGTTCAAAAGTGGTAACAGTTGTTACAACAATGTTGCCTTCTACATTTCACACATTTTCAGAGAAGGGGAGATACAATTCCTTGAAGTCATTACAACAGTTGTGAAATATTTTTGTTTTATTAATTGCTGTTTGCCGTTGTCCCGTTGCGTCTTCTGCAAGTTTGCTCGCCCCCAATTCGGTCCGGCTTCCCCCCCCCCCACGCTTAGTTCGGCTTGGCCCTCCCTCTCCTCCCTGCCAGGTTCGGCCCGGCGTCCCCCCCCCCGCCAGGTTCGGTTCGGCTCGGTTTGGCCCGGCCAGTCTCTCCCCCCCACCCCTCCCCGCCTGTTTCGGTTCGGCCCGGCCAGGCCCCCGCCACCCCCCCGGTTCGGTTCGGTTTGGCCCGGCCCCCCCGCCCGGTTCGGTTCGGCCCGGCCCCCCCCCTTCCGCCCGGTTCGGTTCGGCCCGGCCAGGCCCCCCCCCGGCCGGTTCGGTTCGGCCCGGCCAGGCCCCCCCTCCCGGCCGGTTCGGTTCGGCCCGCCCGGCCCCCCCTCCCGGCCGGTTCGGTTCGGCCCGCCCGGCCCCCCCTCCCGGCCGGTTCGGTTCGGCCCGCCCGGCCCCCCCTCCCGGCCGGTTCGGTTCGGCCCCCCCCCCCGGTTCGGTTCGGTTCGGCCCGGCCCCCCCCTCCCGGTTCGGTTCGGCCCGGCCCCCCCCCCCGGTTCGGTTCGGTTCGGCCCGGCCCCCCCCCCCCCCCCCCCGCCCGGTTCGGCCCGGCCCCCCCCCCCCCCGCTCGGTTCGGCCCGGCCCCCTCCCACTCGCTCCGCTCAGAGCCCGCTCGGCTCCTGCCTCCGGCGCTCCCCCCTCATCGGAGCCAGCTCAGGGCCCACCCGGTCTCCGCCTCAGAGCAGCCCTACCTGTCCCGCCGCCCCTCAGTCCTTGGACGCTGATTGCCGCCTTCCCCTCGAAGCACGCGAAATCTCCTCACACGCCGATTCTAACACCTGTGGTGTCCGATTGCCTTATATAGCTATCCCCTCACGCCCGCCAGCCAATGGGAGCCCAGAACGCCGCTTTCTTTTTCCCGCCGTTGCCGTTTTTGCTTCCCGCCTCGTCGTTCCCGCCCTTTCTCTCTGAGGCGGCCGGGCCGGGGTCACCTGGAGGGCACGGCCGGGGTCACCTGAAGGTCACGGGCTCCTCGCAGGCGCTGCCGCCCGTCCCCTCACGGCAGAGCCGCCCCACAGCTGGGCGCACCTGCCCCGCTGCTCTGCCACAGCTGCGTGTGTGACTCTCATCTCTTCAGTTTCAGTGTTTGTTTCTTTTAACAGCCACATAAACATTTTGAGTTCCTCCACAAACATAACTGAAAACAAACAGATATATTGTAATGAATTCTCCACAGAGATGTATCTGTCCCTGATATGTAACCCAGGCAAATGGGCCACTGTGGAGAAAGGTTTTCAGTGCTTGAGGGAAGTAGCTGTGGTAGATGTGGTGTATGGCATGAGCATCCAACACTTCAGTTTGCCCGGGACTTATGACTTCTCTTAAATAAGTTGTATTGTAGACGCTGCCCTCACTTTATTAATCTAGCCCATCTCCTTCTACCCCATCTTTTCTCAATCTTTGTTATCTCCTGGCTTGCTGTTTATTCAGGGCTGAATTGTCCCTCTACTTTCTTGAAGCAGTGACACTGATTTCAATTAAAAGGCATCTTATCACACCATCATTTTTGGGTTCTTTTTTTCCGCTTTGCCACTGTTCACTCTACTTCTATTCATCTGTATTTTGAAGTGTGATTGGCTCAGTGGTATTATTTCTATTAATGCAAATTCATTTCAAGAAGGTATATGTTTAATTACGTGTTGCCTACAAGTGGAAAGAAAGTGAATAGGAAACTGTCAAGCAAAGCTTGTGATTTCATTATTCATCCTTCTTGCAAATGTATCCCATCAGCCAACATGGAAATGATACAGCCAGTATGATGGTCCAGCCTGGCAAAAAAGCTGTGTAATATAAACATATGTTGGAGGTTCAATAGGCCACAATCTGGGTGATGTATTTATGTGACTTCTGCTTATTAGAAGGCAACTTCTTAGCATTATCTTAAGAAACATCCATGACACCGAGAGGGCTAAAACCCTTCTGAAAAAACCATCCTTTAGTGCCACCAACAGCTAGTGTGGTTCAGCCAAATATGCTGCAGGAAGCTGTTTAGATTATCCTGCTTTAGTGAGTACAAAAGATGCAGTTGGCAGCAGTGGTGCAGGTTAGGGGCATTGCCTCAGCGTGTTTGTGTTATCTTTAAGTCCAAATACACTCCTATTTTTCGGAGAGAGCTGGAGATATTCTGTTCTCTTTGTGTGGGAGGAAATATGTTTCCTTGTTATCTTTCACTGTCTGAAAAATCCTAAGAACAGAGTTTTGAGTTTTGTCCACGTGAACAATTGAATCACGGATCGTCGTTGTGTTAATAGATACACCATTTCTGGTCACTAGATGGAGGTAGTTAACCAAAATGAGAACGAATTACACGCGTCTTTTACCTTAAACCCTGTAGTCATTTAGACTGCAAGGAATGTGTTTTATCCTTAGAAATGCTCGTACTGGCTTTCTTGAGAACAGCATGACTTCAGTGTTTGGCTAACCTGTATCAGGTTATGTATCAGTCTGTATCAGGAAAAACTTTTTCACTGCAGTCTATTTATATATGTGATACACATACATATATATAGTAATAGTTTGCATAATTTAATCTGAAATACATTTGATTACCTGTAATTCATTCCTACATCTAGACAAACAAGAACATCACTTAGGTCATGTAAATATATACATGTGTTTGCAGAAAATTACTACATGATGTGAGGAGAAAAGGGCGACAAGAATATTTGTTTAATGCCTACTAGACCTGGAATCAAGTGCATGAAGTGTTACATACTCTTTTCCTTTCAGCAAGATCTCAGTTCATCTTTATAGTTCAAGTTACAGCTTCTTGTTGCTTAGTTGTTAAAAGGATTAGATTCTAGGGAGAGTGAAACAGTTAGAGAAGGAGCAACTCTACTCCTTGAAGCACTGAAGACATTTACAAGGACATCTTTTAGCCTTGGACTCCCCTGTGCAGACCTGTATGGCTGTGATAATGAAGGAAGACTTGCTGCTGAAGCTGGTCTTTTACTACCTATCAGACAGATGAGAGCTGCAGGGTTGCATTCTGAGCTTCTTGGGAAATACAGATTTTAATTTTCTGATATTGTTGATGAAGCTGGCTTATGGGCCTCTTTTCTTTAGCTGCAATGACTGGATAGTAAACATCCTGCCCTTTCAGAAACAGTGATGAATGTACCCTGATAGACTAGATGTATGCATATTTTCACAATGTACTTGCTACAAATGGAGATAAGCAGGACTGTGTACTGGCTGCAGGAGTATTCAGAGAAAGGTTTGCTGCACTGACCAGATGAGCTTGTAAATGCAGTACTGGCATCACTGTAATAGTCCTTCTGTATAGTTCTTTAAGAGAAACTGCTTATTTATTTATTTATTATTTCCTTCGCTATGTCTCACCTCTGTCATATTTTTACATGGTTTCTGGGTTTCAGTCCAAAGCCTTTGCAAAGTTACTCTACTTTAACTTTGTTGTGAGAGCTGAATTCTGATTCGAGTTTCACAAACCCCCACATGATCTGAAAATCATCTTATTTTCTTTTAATTCTTCTGAAGTGTTCCTTAAAAAACTCAAAGAATTATTACTACTTTTTTAAATAGTTCCCTTCCATTTTGTTTTACTGAGGTTGCCATGAGTGCATTGGAGATTTAGTAACTCAGATAAAATGCTCTGATCTCAAACAGAGCTACTGAATGATAGCAAGGTGAGAAAGAATAGAAAGCAGTATATAGAATAAGTATTGTGAATACAGCATCATATAAATATGAAGGGACTGTAGTCTCTAGTAGTGTTAGGATAGTAGTGTAATATTTAAACTTGAAAGGTCTGTGTTATGAAAATAAATGTAAAATACTTAACGTTCTGTGTTCTGTGATCTACCTGTAATGTCACTGTCAAAATTCAAGTAATATTATGCAACACATTAGTATTTTGGGATGATCTTTGAATCATTCAAGATCTGGAATAATAATAGGTCTTCCTTACTTCAAGGAATAGTTTAAAATAAAATTGATTTTCAGGAGATGGTAATCTGATTTATTCATAAATAATAAGGGTATAGGAAGAAGGGAAATATACTTTGACAAGACACTGTAACACAACAGAAAAATCAATAGTAAGAATGATGCATGTGTTCTATTAGACCATGTTTAATATTAACAAACATTTCTGTGCTTCCGATTTCCTATACTAATTAGCGAGGTGTCATTAGAGAGTTCACCCAGAATAATCTGTGCTCTGTGGAGCACACTTGGTAGAAGAGAAGTGTTCTGTCTGAAGAGAAGGAATTTTTGTGTGCATATTATGTAAATTCATCTTAATTTATGATGTTTCATGATCTGAGACCTAAGCAGAAGGCTTGACTCAGCTAGAAAAGGGTTTGACAGAACCTTTTTACTTTGTAAATGAGGTAAAGTGGTTGCCAGTGCAAGATATCTGCAAACAGAGACATGAAAAATTGGAATTTCTGTCAGGCAAATAGACAGAAGGGAGCAGAACCATGACTCGTAGACCTTACTAACTGGCCAGCTGTAGAGTTAGTGCAGGTTGGTGCTGAGGAATGCTATTCCAGAGATTTCTCTATTGGGCTGTGTTGTACTTTGCAATCAATGAGATTTCAAGGTCTAAATCTGCACATTGAGAAACATACCTAATAGGCACAAATAAGGCAAGATTTGCTAGTTTTCTAGATTGGTAATACTAGCACATTTTCTAGCTAAGTTATTGGTTTTTATTGTTTTTTTTCTGAAAGAATACCTAAGTTTTCTTTCAGATTCACTTCAGTGTAATCCTGCTGCTTACTCAGTGGCTTAGAAGAGTATGCTAATTTACTGTTGTTAACTTCAAGTGTTTCTTTCTATTTTCATAATCAATTTTTTTCTTAATTTTCTCCAGAATTGCTGGTAGTTAGATATGTGGGGGAAGCTTATCTCACTGTAGTTACCAAGGTTTATGAAGTAATCCAGTATTGCCATTGAAGTAGTACAGTGATGAATCTTGACTAGTGTTTTCTTACAAAATATGAGTGTGCGAGAAACCGCAGTATCAGATGTTACTCATATTTTAAATGTGAGAGTTCTTATGGATTTTGAATAACCCACACAGACAGAAACTGGAGTGTGGCCACTTCTTTCCTTACAGATTTATGAATTAAGAATGGAGTGGAGCACTAGCACTGCAGTCTAAGGGGGAAACAAAATCACTCATTAACTCCAGGCTAGATTAGATCACATCCCTTGGAATGACATTACTTTTGATTCAAAGACCATGATCACAGGAATATTGTTGACCATCATTAGGTACTGGAATAGGCTCCCCAGGGAGGTGGTTGAATTGCCATCCCTGGATGTGTTTAAGAGCCATTTGGATGTAGTACTCAGGGATATGATTTGGTGTAGGGTTGTTAGAGTTAAAATACTGGTTAGGCTGCGGTTGGACTTGATGATCTTCAAGGTCCTTTCCAACCTGGGTAAATCTATGATTCTATGATCTCAAAAGAAATGATATCAATATTGCAATCAATATTACAATACTAATATTCACTTTACAAAAGGAAGTACTTCTCAGCTGTTCAGTGATTCTTAAATTATTTAGTGAGAGACATCTGCCTGGGTTATTAGATTCTTTTGGAACTAAGAATCTGTATACCATGATTATTTTTCAATCCTGTGATTGCAAATTGAAAAAAAAAAAAGTTTAAATAGATCTTATGATTTCTCATATTAATCTGTTATTACATCTGTAAAGCAGTCCTGACCTGCTAAAATATAAAGACTACAAAGTAGAGAAATTGGTATAAATACAATAGTGATGAGAATCAGAAGCTCTTACAAACAGTGCTCTAAAATTGATTCTGTCTTTGAGGATGGCAGACATTTGTATTCTTTCTTTCAAAATAACTGTTTGGCATTTAGTTTGTTCATATTACACCTAAAAGTATAGCTGAGACTGTAGAATTTCTGGAAAGGCTTGTGCTATTCTTGTTCTGAACACAAAGTTCCTTTGAGGAAAATACCTGCTTAGAAACTGTGGAATGACCACGGAAGAAGAATATTTTCAACAGTTAGAAGTAAATAAAAGCTGCTGACTGTTCTTGTTTTCCCAGTGACCAACTGTCTACCCACATCTCCCTTGCAATTTCTGAGAAATATATTGTTCCTATGCTAATAATTCATATTTTGAGCTACAGGCTGCACTGTCAACTTGACAGTGTCAACAACACTAGACCTTGAGGCTACATCTAAAGCCACCTGGAAGTGGAATGCTGTTTTTGAAATATGTTCTTCTACACTTTTGTTTTGTATTTGCTCCATTACTGTGACTATTTTTTACAAAATACCCATTACTTGACCAGCAGGCTCTTACAGTTTCTCCCTTCCTTTTTTCCCACTTCTCAACAGGGATGTGTAGCAAAAACAGTACTTGATATTTTTGCCATCGCTGGGATATAAAGAGAATTGCTAGCTCTGAATACATAAGCAGAAAGCAGTCTCCATCTGGTATCTTTGCTATTGCCATCTAATGACAATGAGAATATAGACTTACATTACACTTAAGACTTAACAGATTATATTTAGAACATTAACTGTAAGCTTTAATGGGATGTGATAATGGATGATGATCAGATTAGGAGAAGACTGAAGCAGCCATAAGAGCTTTTGCAAGTTACAAACTTTGAGCTATCCTGTGTGAAGCCACTCACGGTCGCTTTACTGCAGTGGTGCTTAATTAAAGCCCAGTTACCAATAAGGCCTTGCTACTAAGCTCTCAGGCTACTTTTGACATGGTTCCTCATTTCTGGCTTTCTCATACAGAAAATTGCAAGGGCATTTTCATAGGTATTTTCCTCATGTCCAATTGACACTGAATGTGAAGACTACTCTGGCAAGCCTTACACTTTGAGCATATCATTCTATCTGTTTTATCTATGCAATGAGGTGATACATGACCAACTTACATCTGTACAGTTGGTTTTAGTGTGCACACATATAGGCATATCCTTTGTATTTTGAGTGATTTTATGGTCACTACCTAACTAGTAAAAACACTTTCACATTGAGAAATGCTTAAAATTGAATGCTAATTTATTCTTACTACCAGGTATGCATTTTAATAGACAAGTACAGACAGTAGCTGATGAGTAGCTGACATTTAGCAAAATGACCTGCAGCTGCTCAGGGAGGTGACAACTCAGTCCACATATTTTTTTGTGCAAGTTGCTAACAAATATATTAGCCTTGTACATCAATAGGTCAGCTGTTCTACATTTCCTTATGGGATGAAAATAAGCATGCCCAGCTAGAAGGAGCCAAGCAAATTCTGTGAAACAGTGAAGAGCTGAATGCTGGGGTCTCTTACCCTAATCCTTAGGGCAGAGACAGACAGTCTGTGTGATTTCCATAAATACTGGCTACGACAGGAAATTTATAATTATTTATTACTTTTCTAACTTCAGTTTCTACCTTTATTTTTTTTCCAGTCAACTGTGAAAACTGAAATTTCAGTTCTCTTTGTACATTTTCTCAGTATATACTATTTTAAACTACCTTTCTTTATACGCAGCAGGAAAGCTGTTCAAGGAAAGTTATTTAGCTAAATATACTTACTGTTGAATGGATGAGATCTCTCAAAGAGAGTACATCTACAAAATACATGTATACAAGTTCAAAGTTCCTCCCTCCTGTACCAACACATTTTACAATTAACAATTAAAAGACAATAAAGAAATAAAAGCCTTTAGCAATAGTACCCCTGATATCTAAATGGCAAATCCTCTCACACTGTAGAAAATAAGTAGATGACTAATAAATGGAAATAGTGTAAGGGTTAATATTTATTGTAAGATATCATATGAAGATATATGAGGTTTTATTATTAAATGTGCACTGCTTTAAGGTTAGTGTTATGCCTGCAATGATGAAATTTCAGCACGACTGATCTATTCCCTAAGGCAGTTATCAGTGTTATATTGAAATATTCATGGTAAAAGAGACAGTAGTAAAGTTTAATTAACATGTCTCTCTCTTGGATAAGCAAACACACAAAATAGCAAAAGGCATGGTAATCTCTTTGTTATGTTGCTTGTTATTACTGTCCTTAGAATATCTGAAAAATAAAAACAGACTGCTGGAGTGTCTTTACATCTGGCTTGGGCACTGCAGTGTGTGCTGTGGAATGGGAGTCTAGGTTTGTTTAACATTGCAAATATCAGCCTCTCCAATTAAATATGTTTTGGAATAGCACTGGAAGAGAGTATTATTTGGTGATGAAATATAGACTATGATTTGGAAATTAGTGGTTCATTTCCTGGCCCAGAGATAGGCTTAAAGCATTTAAGTTCTCCATTGTGCCCACTTTTCTGGTGGAAAAGTGAGTACTGAAAGCTCCTCTCCTGATTTGTAAAGATGCCATGACACCTATTGTAGCTTTATGCTACAATAAAATCTGATTTCACCATATCCTATCTTTGTGCAACATGTATCATACCATAGTATCTCTTTCTGTGGGGCTTTCAGGGTCAAAAGAAGTGGCTCCAGCAGGCAAACTGGGCAACATTTTGTAGGAACGCTGGAGGTTACGCTATCCAATAGAGTACAGTCTCTAATCATAGCAACATGTTGACAGCTATTGGTTTCCAGATTATCCATTCATTTTTTACTTTTTTTGTGTTATTGTACTTCTGAGGAATTTTCTTATCAGTTCCTATGTATGTTTCTTTTTTGCTATGCAGATCGCAGGATGACAAATGTTGGTAAAAGGTCAAGCAACAACTAGACCAACAATCTGAATCACATCCAATAGTCAGAAAAACATACATAAAGTGACATAGACATAATTCCAGCCAATGTTAGTATCAAAGGACAGGCACCTCTGTATGAGGTGAATGTGTGCATGTCTCTGGCTGGTAGTTCCAGCTGCACACTTAGGTTTCTTATCCTAGTAACTGCATCCATGCTCCTGCAGCAGTGATATACCACAAACTTTTTATAGGCAGACTTCAGAAAGCTGAAGAAAAAGCAGTAGGAAGAAACCAAAATAAAAAAAAAAAATAAATTGAAAGAAAAGCTGTAGACTGGTTTCGTTTGCTTGTTTTTTTGTTTTTGACTTTTGTTGCTGTTGTTGTCATTGTCTTCATAGAGTATTTCATTAAGGAAACAGATTATTATATGGCCTGAGCATTTAATAAGAACTGGAGTCTTTAGGTGAAAAAGGCTGTGACCTCGTTACAGACAATAACATTTGTTAAAATCACAGATCATGCCTAAGCTTAATAGGTTTGATTGGAGCAGAGAGGAAAGTCTGGAAAGAAATGATGAGGACAAAATGAGAATCAAAGAGGAGCAGGTGAAGGACTTAACCAGCCTGACAAAGTGTGGTGGGTGGAACACACAGAAGCTGCTCCAATGCTGTGTGATGGCACTGGATTGCATATTTAAAGGTCAACCAAAGCAGTGTTCTGTGTGTGGTTGTTTAAATGTTAAGTTCTTTAATGTTTTGAGAATCTTGGTTCCAATGTAATTTTGCTCTAATGCAAACTCCTCACCTAGAGGCTGTTCAAATGCAAGCAGGCTTTGACTGGCTGTTGCCAGAGTTCTGGAGGTAGGAAGATTCTAGTATTTCTGAAGGAAATCCTGTGTATCTCACTGCTCTCCTGGGCTTTCAGGGAGTAGTTATTGTGTGTCCCTGTAGCTCTCCATCTCAAGCACAGTACAAAATACCACTCAAACAGGGCTGGAGATTGTATTTCTGTAGTGTATCCCACTATGAAAAGAATTTTCCAGTTAATTATCCAGTGATAAGTTTTGTGCTTCAGTAAAATTGCCTGGTAATATTGCAAAAAAAGTAGCTTTAGGAAGTGCCTGTGGTTGAACAGTTTTTTGTGTCTGCATAATCTAATTGAGAGGCTTCAGGCTCTATCGACTTAGAACTTTCTCTTGGAAGTGCTTGTTAAAGGCTTACCACAGTTTGCAGCACCTTCAAAGTGATCACAGGGTAGACTGCATTCAGATTCAGCAGGGAGGTGCTTATGGAGTCATCTGAATTTTTAGGACAAGGGATACCTTGAGAAGGTTTCTAGAACCATAGGATGAACTGTGCCCACAGAGGAGCTGGAAGAAGAGGATCCTGACCTTTTATTTCTATGTTTATTTTCTGATAAATGTGTATGAACCAGCCTGCGTTTTTCTTGCATTTTTGCAAAAACATCTTCAACACAGTTACACATGTGGAAAAGTTCAATATTGATTTGATACCTATCTCTCTTACTTATTTTTTTCCTGATGAAATTTCTTCACTAAGCAGTTAATCAATTCTCAGCTGAAACACTGTAATCCTTTTGAGTTATCTCTGCAAGACTGTACTTTACCTGTCAACAGCATCCACATTTGCCATCTGAATTATTTGTATCTCTCAGAGAAGAGGAACATGAAGTCTGATGGGGACTCATATGCTGTTAATTAAACAAGCTAATTAGTTTGTTGTTGGCTTACGTGTCATAAGCTGTTTAAGGGGGAAATTCAAAACACAAATAGAACATGGAAAAACACGGGTACTTTTTAAACAGTTTCTGGAAAAAAAATGTGCTTATTATCTGCAATAATGATAAATGTAATGTGATTTAAATCAAACTTTAAAAGCCCTAAAGAAATTTACAATATTGTGCAAATATAATACAACAAGAATAGAAAAGTCATTAAGACTTCTTTAAATATAATCCTAAACAAAATAAAAACACTGGAATGGAGATCTTCCATTACAAAAAGAACTTTATTCCCCAAATATCTTTAAAAAAATTATGTTGCTATAACTGCATTCTGCATATTCAACAAGAATGAACATTCCCTGCTTCTTTGTATTCAAGGAAAGTTCAGAAAGCAAGGACAGACAAAAGACTAATTCTATTTAAGTTAGCTGTTCTTTTTATTCTATGTCCACACACATTTCATAGTATCTGATCTAACATGCCACTTACTAAAACAGCTGCTATTAAGTTGTCTTCTTATGGATTCCACAAGGCAATGGAATCACTTCAAGAGAATTTCCCAGAGGGCAGCCTCTTCATTGTGGTAAAGACTAAACTAAAAGATTCTGGACACGATGTTATACATTCCTCCAGCATATCAAATTGTAGGAATCAGTGAATGTAATTCACAGAATGTGTCCTGCAGGTGTGCATTGCGGTGATGATAGCAATGTAATAATTAATTCCTACTCCACATCCTCATCTTTAAATTGGAGATACATGGATTTGAAGGCTGGACTATTTGGTGGATAAATAATTTGTCAGATGGCTGCTGCCAAAGGGTTGTGGTCAGTGGCTCTGTGTCCAGGTGAAGGCCAGTCACAAGTGGTGTTCCTTGGGAGTCTGTCTTGGGATCAGTGCCTTTTAGCATCTTTCTCAATGACACAGACATGATATAATAGAAGGAAGGGACACCATCCAAATGAAAGTGGACAAGCTGGACACCTGGGCCCATAGCAACTTAATAATGATCAAGGTCAATTGCACAGTGTTGTACTTGAGTTGGGGCAATCCGAGATATACGTACAGAATGGGAGAACTCATTGAGAGCAGCTCTGAGAAGGACACTGGGGTCCTGGTGGTCTAAAAGCCTTGAGCCAATAGTGTGATTTTGCAGCCCAGAAGGCCAGCTGTGTCCTGGGCTGCATTAAAAGTGGAGTAACCAGGAGGGAGAGAGAGGTGATTGTCCCCTGTATTCTGCCCTTGTGAGACCTCATCTGGAGTACTGTGTCCAGGCCTGGGGCTTCCACGCAAGAAAGATGTGAAGCTGTTAGAGCAGATCCAGAGGAGGTCCACAGGGATGATAAAAGGGTTGGCACACCTCTTCTATGAAGAAAGATTGAGGAGGCTGCTGTTATTTAGCATGGAGAAGGTTCCAGGGAGACCTCATTGTGTCCTCCTGGTAACAGAAGACAGATTGTAATCAGGAGAGAGATCAAGTTTTCACGGAGTCTGACAATAATACGACAAGGGAAATGGTTTTAAACTAAAAGAGGGGAGGTGTAGATTAGATGTCATCACAGGTTGCCTACAGAGGCTTAGGATGCCCAATGGGTTCCTGGGCAGCCTAATTCAGTGCCTGATTTAGTTGATGGCAATCCTGCCCCTGGCAGTGGAGTTGGTTACTAGATGTTCTTTAAGTTCCCTTCCAACGCAAGCCATTCTATGATTCTATGATTATTGAAGATGCACAATTCTGGCAGAATTACAGCATTCATAATGAATGGAGGGGTTGCCTTTACAATCTATACCAGAGAGAAGGGGTGGAGAGAGCCTGCCTTACAACAGGCTGTCCAATGAACTTTTTTGCAAGAGAAATACAATGAACCCTTTTGCAAGGGAAAGCTTGCGTACCTCATGTAATGCAAACAAACCTACCCACGAGCTGCACAGAGCTGGGACTTCTTAGCCTAGAGAAAAAGAAAAAAGAAAAAAAAGCAAGAAAGTGATCCCATCAATACCTGTAAATACCTAAAGGAAGGGTACAAAGAGGACAAAGCCATTTTACTGGCGCAAGAGGCAATGGGCACAAACTGGAGCACAGGAAGTTCCCTATGAACACCAGGCAGCACACACTGTTCTGTGCAGATGATGGAGCATTGGCACAGACTTCCCAAAGAAGCTGTGGAGTGTCCCTCGAGATCTTTCAAAGGGGCCTGGGTGTGGGCCTGAGCACTCTGCTCTTGGTGTCTCTGTTGGCGCAGGTGTTGGAGCAGCTGGGACAGGAGGGTCATGCCAACATCATGCTGTGATTCTGTGAATGTTGCTATTATATTTTAGATGCTATCTGAAAATGTACTGCTTTTTCATGTATCAACTCAATTTTTCTCTTTTATTTACTTGCTAAAAGAATCAATCTGAGATTCTAAATATGCCTGCTGGCTTTCTTTTCTTGTTCTTTTTAATTTTAATCCTGGGTAACTATACTCATCTTTCTGGGGAGTCCTGGATGCATTGGAGTGCTAGGCTGAGTAGAAGAGGGGAAAGTAATATTAATGACTACCTAACATGAATGTGAACAAAAAGTAATTTTTCAGGGTAGTTTTTATAAGCTCTATCTCCTTGTAGGATTCTTTCTGTATTGTTTTGCTGATGTTATTTGTTTATTTTACTTTGTTATGTAGGTGTTGCTGTTTAAATCACTCTCTAAAAGTCCCAAGATGGGCTGATCTAACTCATAACAACCTCCAGCAGTCTTTACTTCTTTTTACTTTTTTTTTTTTGTTTGTTTGTTTGATTCATTGAGTTTTCATCCTTCTGCTGCTTCAAAATTACAGTAAATAAGAACAATAAATATGGAACAAAACAATTTTTGTAACAAGACTTTGATGAGACAATTTTACTGCAAACTCATATATCAAAAGATTGTTCATTTCTTCCTAATTTGGGGGGGATTCCTTTCCTAAAATCATAGAAGTTAAGATGCATTATGGTAGAATAAGAGTAAATGTGTACAAGGAGACAGAGTTCTATAAATAAATGGACTGTTTCTTAGGGCTGGATTTATTTAATCCATCTGAACAGTGAAGCAAGAAGCAGAGGCTCTGCTGGAATTTAGAACAAAGGGGGACTAAAAGGGGGATAGTTAAAGGTAGTTTACAGAAAATGATTTAGTTAGAATAACAAGGAATGGAGACAGTGGGTCTGGGAGAGCAGGAAGGATGCAGATTAAGGAGTGAGAACTCCCTGAGACACCTGGCAGGAGGGGATTAGGTGTTGTAAATATCAAAAGAGGAGTTGCATCTCCCTGACAAGATGGGTGATAACAAGAGGGGGTCTGCACGATAAAGAATATGTATCAGAATTACGGGAAATCATTGACTATGCATGAGCTGTACCTATATCTGTATCACGGTTTTACAAGTCGGTGTGCAAATTTGGAGGAGCTATCCCCCTTGCACCCGGCGCTGCGCAATGCTGGAATAAACATACCTGCTTTATAACCCATCTCTGGATTATAGAGTTTGATTCCGCAAGTCACATCTCTAATCCATCAGTTTTTAATGAAACTGTAGAAATACTTTACATTCAATACATCTTGTCTTTAAAGTGGTTACCAAATTAAAAAAATAAATAAATGGAATACTAAAGATTAACAGGAAGACTGTAATTGAGAAGTAAGTTTGAAAAGGCTAGACCTTGTATCAATATAATGGGAGATTTTCTACTCACAAACTCTCTGGTAGTTACATATTGCACGGAGAGTCCTTTCTTCTGTCTCAGTTCAGAAGATGCACATAATTATGGATAATTAAACTCTGAGAAAGGCATTCTGAACAACTTCATTTTCTGAATATTTCTTCAAAATGTAAGTTATAGCTAAGCTTTTACTACTGATGTGTTCAATTCTGAATTACTTTTGGAAGTCCTCATAGAACGTTACTGCTGTTGTCCTAGAGGTGAAAAAAACCACCCTCAGCTGTCGTTGTAGTATTCATATTTAATAAATTTCCTGACATTTTTGATACCTTTTGTTTCTTCTGGAGGCACCCAGGAGCTTCTCACATGTTTATGTTTATGGTAGTGAGTTAAAAGGAACATTTTCACTCTATTTTTATTCATTGTTTCTGAATGTGGGGCACTTAAATGGTGGTGATTAAGGCAAAGCACATCTTTGAATCACAGGTTTTCAGAACAGTGCATTGGCTATTTCAGCATGTAGCCTTTAGCTGGGAAAGAATGTTTTACAAAACATCAGCAATTGCAAAGATATTAGTTATGAAAAATTGTGCTTATTAAAGAAGTCATGGAGTCACAATCCAAGTCTGATTTGTAAGCAATAATAATTTTATCAAAGCAAACGCTGTTATATCGCTTTGGAAACTGCAAATGATATTAGTTAATCAGAACGTGATGTCCGCTACATAGACGAGGTCATGCTAATGCAGAGAGGTAAGCAGCTCACGCTTTAATGAGTTAGTAACTGAAATACACAAGAAACGTGTGAAAGAAAAAGATACATCTGAACAGTGAAGCAAGAAGCAGAGGCTCTGCTGGAATTTAGAACAAAGGGGGGCTAAAAGAGGGATAGTTAAAGGTAGTTTACAGAAAATGATTTAGTTAGTTAGAATAACAAGGAATGGAGACAGTGGGTCTGGGAGAGCAGGAAGGATGCAGATTAAGGAGTGAGAACTCCCTGAGACCTGTCAAGAAAGGAATTAGAGGTTGTAAATATCAGAAGAGGAGTTGCATCTCTCTGACAAGATGGGTGATAACAAGAGGGGGTCTGCATGATAAAGAATTACTGAATATGTATCAGAATTACGGGAAATCATTGACTATGCATGAGGTGTACCTATATCTGTATCACGGTTTTACAAGTCGGTGTGCAAGTTTGGAGGAGCTATCCCCCTTGCACCCGGCGCTGCGCAATGCTGAAATAAACATACCTGCTTTATAACCCATCTCTGGATTATAGAGTTTGATTCTGCAAGTCACATCCATAAGATTTTTACATACGTACATTTAAAAACACCAAATAGGGTGAAAGAAACTGCCTAGGTTCAGTTAATGCTTCAACATATATCACATTTTATATTTGTAATGTAAACATATTCACAGTTATGTCCCACAGAATTCTGGGTTTTTAGGCCTTTATTTTTGGAATTTGTAGTCTGCTATTGAGTTTCAGACCCTAAAGGGGAATAAATTCACTCATTTCCTAAGTTTGTTAAAGGGCTGGAAACAGTGTTTAAACTAGAACTTTAAAATGAGACCACAGAGTAATCTGTGCACATCCTGATAACATGTTATGGAGCATCTAGTACTCAAAAAATATACGTGATACAAAATTAAAGATATCTTATGAGTTAAATGAGTACAAACCTTCTAACTGTATCAAGATAGCTGCATCAGCAGACCTTTTTGGAGTTGTATGAGAAGAATGCATAATCTTCTCAAAAAGATAATGATAATTACATTACATGCACCTTTTCAGGATTACCAGATTATAATAAATAATTATTGGAAGCAGCAAACTGTAGAATTATATGGTGCTCAATGACTGACTGAAAAAAAGAAAGAAAAAAAAAAGAAAAAAAGAAGGCTATTTTATGTACCTCTTTATCACAGTTACATCTCTTGCATCATGTAGACACTTCTGCTTCTTGTACTGTATAAGTCTCATGCATAGAAAGCAAGACATTTATTTTCTTGTTTCTTCTATGATTTTATTTTTACATGTAGGGTCATTCAGACTATCACTATGAATACAAATTCTTCTGAGCTTTTTGAAAAGGACAAGAACTGAGGGAGTATGCCAAAAGTAATGAATGTCAAATATTTCCTGTAGCTAAAATAATTCTTGGTTCCTCTGCAGTTCAGAATTGCAGCTTTGCAGAACTCATTCAGTTCATAAACCTTCTCACATCGAAAAATCCATCTCCAATCAGAGAAATTTCTTCTAGGTCTTGTGCATGTATACGTATGCACTATATAGCTAAAATAAAGATTTGAATTTTTTTATACTTCTAGACTTTCCCAAATAAATACTGGATTGCTAAATGCCAAATATTTTCATTTGAAGGAAAGGAAATGCTTTTTCATCAGTCTAGATCCATACAATTAGTCTGTCAAGACTTAAATATTCAGATGTCATAACTAAGTACATATAACTACCAGTATATCTCAAATCACAGGGCATATTTGGCAGAATTTTAAATAAATCTATTCCACTTTGGATTATCTTATATCTTTTATATCAAATTACATTATCTGACAAATATGAAGTACCTGAATTCTCATCAAACAGCTATGTTTAGTTCTAGAACATTGTCTGTGAAGTTCTTAAAAATACATACTTTGAGCACTCAGTTCCCACTGTATTCTCTTAATTCCCTCTTGAGCTGTAGTTTATGTGGGGGTTCAAGACAGCATACAGAATAGAGGCTGAAAAACAAGTTGGACAGGGTGTGGAAGAAGACTGTGAACAAATGCTGTCTCCAGGAGACAAAAGCTGAAGTCAAATGGGGCACCTGAGACCCTGACTGGAGAAGAAGAGAGTGAATAGAAGCAACTTTTGGCTCTGATTGGATGAGCGCTTGCATAGGTAGTTAGTGTCTAGGCGTGGAGGAGATTTGTTAAGTGTTCTGTTGACATGCTGGAGGGATGGAAAGTCACAGGAGTGAGCTTGGATACATACATAAGGGATGTTAGAATCTGAAACGACGTACTTGGATCTTTCATATCCGAGTCCGTGCCTCAGCCGCTGCAGGTATGAGATAACTTCTGCACATCTTGTTCACATTAACAGATCTTAGAGTTTAGCCAGTGCTCCTGATAAATGAAAACACATTCAGTGAGCACACAGTGAAACAATCCCTTATTTGCACCTAAGTGCAAGCAGATGTTAAAGAGGAGATGGATTCTATGACACCACTGGAAGAAAGAAATGATTCCCTTTTGCTTCCCACCTCACCTTGCTTTGTTTGTCCTTGTTTCAAGGACAATATACCAAGGTGACATGCTCTCCAGATGCCGTGGACATTGGTCATACTTGAAGGTTGATGTTATTTCATACTTCCCTGTGAATCATATCCGAAAAAGTATTTTTCTTGGTTAAATGGGCAATAATCATTTAAAGCTTACAATTTTAATTAAAATATGTGTTTGCAGTATTTCTTTCCAAGGGAAAAGAAAAAAAAAACAAACAAAAACCAAAAAACGTGAGGAATGTTCATCTCTGCCAAAAATACATAGCTACTACTGTTAACCATGTTGAAAAATAGGCATTTAGTACCTGTGTATTTGCTCTATCAAATAGTGGTATTGTGCTCTTTGTAGCTGTTGTAGTTTCCATGGAAACAAATAGGAAGCGTTATTTTTGGAGCAACCTACATGTTTTTACTAGACTAAGTTCAAGACTCCCCCTTTTCCTTCTTTTGCTAAGTCCAGTAAGCAAGATGAGTCAGAGCAGTTTTCTTTCTTGATGTGGGAGTGATTTTCTGTGGGAATGTGCATTTATTCATGAGAGTGGGAGAGGTGACCCTAGAAGGGAGGAGGAGGATAAAAAGAAATAAGACATGTCAAAACAGCAGCACAAAAATATAAACTGTAAGAGAGATTTTACTGAAGAAAGTGAAGTGTGGGTGATGTTACCTAGGATCACTTTGAACAGTGAAGCAGAAAACAGATGCTCTGCTGGAATTCAGAATAAAGGGGGGCTAAAAGTGGGATAGTTAAAGGTAGTTTACAGAAAATGATTTAGTTAGAATAACAAGGAATGGAGACAGTGGGTCTGGGAGAGCAGGAAGGATGCAGATAAGGAGTGAGAACTCCCTGAGACACCTGGCGAGGAGGGGATTAGGTGTTGCAACTCCTCTTTTGATATTTACATCTCCCTGACAAGATTGGCGATAACAAGAGGGGGTCTGCATGATAAATAATATGTATTAGAATTACGGGAAATCATTGACTATGCATGAGCTGTACCTATATCTGTATCACGGTTTTACAAGTCCGGGTGCAAGTTTGGAGGAGCTATCCCCCTTGCACCCAGCGCTGGAATAAACATACCTGCTTTATAACCCATCTCTGTGTTATAGAGTTTGATTCCGCAAGTCAACTTATTAAAAACTAAAACAAAGCCTATGAATATATATTCTAAATCTTGTATTTACATAGTTACAAAACGTGGAACTCCCATGTGAAATCCACTTCAAACTCCTATGTGATTCTAATAAAACCCGAAGGAAGAAGACAGGCAAGTTTAACAGCTTTTGTGAATACCACTTTTGTTTTTTGTTTAAAGGTAGCAAATTAGGAAGAAAGGCTGGGTTTTCAGCACAAGAGGCAGATACTGAAGTTATCACAGTAGGAATGCAATTGGATGCATAGCATAGCTTAAAAGCCAGAAATGGCAAATCACAGTGAACAGATTTGATCTTTAAGCTTCCCTGAATTTCATCAAGAATTTTTTTACTAATTTTCTTAAAGAGTCTGTCTTAATTCATGTCATTTTTATTACTTGCTTTCAAACCTTCGGAGGTTAAGTAGTCTATATATTATGTTAATGATGTTTGGTGCAAGTTTTTGCTTACCAGAAGAAATAAAATCACTCAGTGACTTAAGCTGTATGGCCTCATGGAACCAGCAGGACTTACTTGAGATAAGTTAAGTAAAACAAATAAATTTTCTCCTACCAGTTGGTAACTACTTCTAGAATGGAAAACTAAGTATGCAAAACTTGAAATAATGTATTATACGTGCAACAATGATATTTTTCACAATAAGCCAAAAAAGAGTTTAAAGTCATTTATGTTGAAATATTTAGCTGTAATATTGCTCTGTGTAATTTGCCCTAGTATTTATGTAGCATTTTGATTATCAAAACATTTACAGGAAAGAAAAAAAGAAAAAAGAAAAAAGTTTTACTTTCATTTTGTAGTAGCTGGAGCAATATTGAACAGATAAAGTTTACATGAGAGAATACTTACTGAGACAGGAAGGATTACCAATTGTGAATACTATTTTTTTTTTTTTTGCCTTAAATACAGCAATATATTCCAAGCAACATGTTAATACTTAACCATTAATGAACGTTTCTAATTTGTTTTGATGTAATAACAGCAGTATATATGACTTAACTACTTAGAACCTGGTGTGCTTTCTTCCCTTTTTACACAAAATAAATGGCGGCCTATCTACTCCCTGAAGATCTTTGAGGAAAAAAATAGTAGATTCTAAATATTGTCCATTATTCACATTATCTTAACACCCCAAAATGGAGGTGCTCAGGGACAGAACTATAAGGGCAGTTACTTGGATGCTTTTACTTTAAATGTACCCTGGTTGTAGGTATAACAGAAATATTACTGTGATTTATTTTATTCAGTTATTTTTCCATGAAAAGAAGTAGGAAAAGAGTTTTCATGAAACTTTGCTTGTTTTTTTTTTTTTGTTTTTGTTTTTTGTTTTGTTTTTGTTTGTTTGTTTTTCCTGCTTGCAGCACTGGTGGCCATGTGTAATAGCAGTTCTGGTATTCAGCTTTTATTTCCTCTGTGTATCTCTTGTTTCATTAAGCATGGGAAATGTTCCTCCTAGAAAGATATATCAAGCCCCAGGCAAAACTTGTGTGATTCCTAGTACTGCATTGACACATGGATCTTATTAGCTATTTTAATAAAAACTATGTCTAAAAGTTGAACTTGATAGTTTCCTGAGTACAAGATTTTTAAATGGCAAACAAACTATTTTCTTTTTTTCCGCCCTTAAATACTAGCAAGAGAGTGACCTTAGGCATGTAGTTCTGTTAGAAATCTGAATATGCTTCTAGATGTTATGCATTTTTTAATACTTCTCATCATAATTCTACAGGAATCAACTCATCAGTAAATTGTTGGAAAGACTGTAAAATCTGTGAAACTGGTAAATTGCTGTGTTCACCCTCAAAAACAAATTTGAGAAGGTACAGCTTCAATCATGAGACAGTTATCACTGCATACCCAACTAGTTGAGTTCTATGCAAAGCTGCTGTTATATATTTATTAAAACTTTAGCAATGTTTATAGCTGGAAATGAAGATACATTTCCAAGTATTGTAAAGTAGTCATGCTTGCATCATGTAGATCATTTCAATTGGTCTCTAATCAGTATGCTCTTGCCTTTGCCACTCATTCATGAAAATACTGTTTAAGGGTTACACTAAGACTAACCTATCCTATTGTTTGCTGTCCCATAGAAACTTTGTTCTCTGATGTATGGCTCTGTACTCTTCCCTGTATCTTTAATCTTCCATCAAGGGTAGGACTTCCTTGCTGCAGACTTCTCTGGTAGTCTTTGTTGCCTTGGATTTCTCATGCCTGCTTTTACTAAAAAAGTCTGAAGTGACTAAAGTGTTAAAGGAGCCAAGCTTTTTCCATGTCCTTTGTCACCAGAGCCCCACCTCATTCAGCCCTGTCCCTCATTTTACCTAGCCTTCCCTTTGCGTCTAATGTGCTGTCCCTGTGTACACCTTTGGAAGGTGCCTTTTTTACATTAGAGTTTTGCCTGGCTTTTGTTCATCCATGAAGGCTTCCTGGCATCTTTACTTGACTATTCACTCATAGAGGTGAACTGCTGTTGAGCTTGGTGACGATGGTTCTACTTGCTGATTTCTTGGTTGAAGGCTAAAGTAATTAGTGTTTTATGCAGAGGATACTGTGATTTCTTCAAGGCTACTGAGTCTAGGGAAATGGATAGATGGCTTCATTTGATTGTTGCCAGCCTTGCAGGTTAACTTTTTTGGTACTTCAGCAAGATCTGTTTTGAATAAAAAACTAAATCCTATTATTTTGGAACTATTGTAAAAGTTGCTTGGAAAATTATGTTGCTGAGTTTTGTTCGGAATAGTGACTTTGCATAGCAGCAGAGTGACATCCTGCAGGATGTCTTTCTTTCAGTTTACACACATAACAGAGAAATAAAATAGACCTTGATGATAAAATTGACAAGTCATAATTTCTTATCCACTGTAATACAAAATAGAATGAAAATAAAATGTCTACTCCTCTCTTTATAGGTCTGATCAGAAATATAATCACTCATACACTGATGAGTATTTCTCATGTATAGTTTACAACATTTTATCTTTTCAGTCAGCTGTACTGTAGATTCTCCAAAGAGAGTGAGTAAAAGGTATTTTCTGTAGGACATTTCTAGAAGCCAAAATGCAATATTTATTTTTAAAAGGAAAAAGTTTTAGGAAGGAAAAGGATGGTAAAGCAGCATCCCTCTTGACTTCAGCTGGTTGAAAAGATGGTTGAAAAATTAGTTACTGTGAGCACTATTTCTTTTATCATGCCTGTGTTAGTTCCAACTTTGAACTTCAAGGGTTCAAAGAAGGACAGAGAATTACACACAATTCATAGATCTGTTCTTTTTGTCAGATAATGTCCTAATGAAAAAGCAAATACACTCTGACAGAGGGCAGTAAATAGAACAAATATATATATATATATTGGAAGACTTCAAAACATGTTATTTTACCCTAATTCGAAGTTCAGGAGTTGACATTTTCTCCTCAATATTTAGTTATTCAGTTTTCAAGAACAGAGAAAGTGCAATTTCACTATTCATTAAGACACTGTATATATTTGGTCTAGTCTGAATTGAAATGGTAAAATGAACATTAAAATTTCATCACAAAACACTGTTCTCTGGACAGATTCAAAGGTTTCAGGATCTTTTCATAATGAATTCTTTGCAGTGTTTATGTATCAGGATTGGTTTTTATTTTTATTTTTAATCTTTTTTTTCTCCCTGCAGACCTATTTCAGACAAATCTCCATCTATAATCAATTAAGAACTAAGAATTTATCTGAAGAATTTTGTGAGATACAGTTCATGACTACCAATGGAAGATATTCTCAGGCAGCACAGGTGACATGCACCTCTTTTGTGCCTGGGCAGAAGTACCAGCCAGAGTTTTGACTAGCAATTCAAATTCATAGAAGCTTGTATATATTTCAGTTTGGGAATGGTGGAAGATGACATCATTCCTTTCTGTGAAATGTATCTTCTTTCACTGAGCTTTACATTTCTATTCTTGATAGAGTGTGCTGCTGTTCTGCTTAGAAAACTGCAGTAGTCCTCTCTTCTGGTCTTCCTTTCTGCTGCCTAACACCTAAGAATTAGCCAAGTAATGTTCTTATTCTCTCCTCAGGAATGTTATTCCAGAGGCAACTGAATTGCTTGTAATGTATATTTGGGTGCAACGATGATACAAATTGCCCCATAATCTTTACATTAGCACTATGACTAATAATATTTAATTTTCCCAAGTACAATCAGCTGCATTCAAGTCCAACTTTCCTTGACTAGGAACAGGAATGGAATCAGTATAGACAAGGTCCTAATGACTTGAGGAAACAAACACTATAACCCAGAGTTTGGTTATAAAGCAGGTGTGTTTATTTCAGCGTTGAGCAGCGCCGGGTGCAAGGGGGGTAGCTCCACCAAACTTGCATCCCGTCTTGTAAAATAGTGACACAGGTATAGGTAAAACTAATACATAGTCAATGATTTCCTGGAATTCCGATACATATTCAATAGTTCTTTAGCATGCAGATCCCCCATCTTGTTATCGCCCATCTTATCAGGGAGATGCAACCCCTCTTCTTATGTTAAAACATTTAAGCTCCTTCTCGCCAGATGTCTCAGGGAGGTCTCATTCCTTATCTGGATCCTTCCTGCTCCCCCAGACCCATTGTCTTCGTTCCTTGTTATTCTAACTAACTTCTACATTCCTTTTCCAATCTACTAACTACCTTTAACTATCTCCCTCTAGCCCCCCTTTATTCTAAATTCCAGCGGAGCCTCTGTCTCTGTCTCTGAAGTGAGCTTCACCGTTCACTAAACATTCCTTCTTCTGTGTGTAGTATGTTTTCTAAGTATTAAGTGGTCTACTGATCATGGATGTTTTGGCCACAGATAATTTTATAGCAGAAAAGATGAAACTGAAAAACAGGAGTACTGTCTGAAACTGTTGCCTGAAAACATTTTGGTTTTTTTTATGGGCTTCTATATGTTGAAGAGATAAAGACTTTATTGGTAGATCATGATTTTGTTTTTGTCTTTCACCTGGCAGGATGATGGGCAACAAAATTTCTCTGAGATTTTGACTTGAAGATCAAAAATTATTTCTCTTGAATATTGCCTCCTTAATCACAATGCACTGACGTTTAGCATAAATAGGATGTCAAGAGTTGTGCTATGCGTGCATTTGCATGTATGTTCTATATTAATGAGAAACCAAAATGATAGAGGATTTAGTATGAATATTTCTAATTGCAAGTACATGGGAAATAGTTACTTTTTCCTTGAGCTTCATTCATTTTGAACTATGAGTATACTAACTTTTAGATTTTTCTTTTTTCCCCACCACCTGTAGTATGCAAATTCAGCTCAACTATCTTAAAAAATACCGCGTTATGCTTTGCTTTCAAGTTTACCAATGTCACAATATTTTTCTGGTAAACAGCCGAGCTACAAACTAAAAGGTCTCTGACACTGCTCCCCAAGGTGAAGCTGAAAAATGAGAGATATTTGCATTTAAATCAAATTTTCTGCAAAAGTCGTAGACATTATTAACAAGACAAAGTGGTGCGTTTTCTGAAGACACTAGAAGCTGGGCTGACATCTGTTATCAGTGCATGCTTTAGTTAATGAACGTGTAGTACCTCACTACTACTGTAATGCATTATTGGAAGTTTATCTTCTCTCATTTTTTGACAGATCAGAGTATGGTGGAAATGTCCACCAAAAAAAAACCCCAAAATTAAAACCAAAAGCAAAATCCTACGTTAATGGTAAAATATGAAACTTGGATATTCCTGTCAGTAAAGACAAGCTATTATAAATTAGTAACAGCCTAACAATCAATGTGTTTAGAATCACAATTTAACTGCAAATAAGTTCAGAGAACAACATCAGCAAGTAATGCTAAATCAAGATCACCTCAAATAATTTAGCGTCATTAAGTAGGGAAAGATATCACACTTCATTAACTGGTGATAGTTAGAGTGCCTAATGAAATGTAGGTTGACATGTCCCACCTGCATCATATTTTTGAAGGTTTCTCCTGAGGCTACAGTTGTCCATTATTTGTATGGCTCTGTCATGGTTTGACAGGTTCTCACAGGTTGGAGCATCCTTGATTAATCTTCATGCCTATAACATTTTATTTATTTTCTTCCCTGCAGTTTAAAAGGTGTAGAGATACTAAATGAACTACAACCCATGAATTTCTAGAAATACATAAACAATAACTAAACTTAATACCTTATATTTCCAGTGTTGATGAATTTCAGGTAATATATTTGTATGTTAATTATACTGTTATTAGCATTATAGTTTATTTTATTTTCTTTCAGAATGTGGTTTTTAACTAGAATGTAAACATAGTATAGATACAGCAATAAAGAGATTTTTAGAAGATAGGTGTGACTAAATTTTCTTGTGTTAGATTTTTAGTTAATGAAATGAGGGAAGAGGGGAAAATATTGTAAAGTCAGGAAGAGTTGGTATTTGGATTGTTACTTATTTTGTTTCTGGTTCAAAATAAAGACATCAGCACACTACTTAAGAACATGTAAGAAAGGAATGTGGGCTTTCATCTACACTGGGAACGCTAACTCCTTCCCAAGTTCTGACATGCTGCTTGCAGAAAATGACACATTTCTCTGGTGCGGCTCAGCAAGCCATCAGAAGCTAAATGTTTCCCAACTCCATTAGGTGTTTGGATGTGTCTACTGATTACATTTTTGAGACTTAATGTGATTAGAAAAAAAAGAACCAGTGTAGCAGCAACAATGATTTCCCATCAGCTGGAGGGGCAAGAGTTGCAGCAGGAAGTGACAGCCTACAGTGGAGAGGGAGCACTCTTTCCCAGTCTCTTGAGAATAATAGCTTCACCTACAAGTAAGCATCTCTTTTCAGACCTATGTATTCTGTGTATCTGAGACAAGGACAAATAATACTAAATCAGAAGTGTAAACAACACCAAACCAAAAGAGTTAAAACTTAAATTGTGTTTAGGACATTTGATGGCATGTTGAGCTTAGGTTATTTTTAAAGCAATGCATAATTTCTCCAGCCTCAAATAATGAAAAATAAAAGTATTCCAAAGTGGTAGCAACTGCTGTAAGCAATTTAGAACCATGGCTACAGCAATAGAATTATTTTTCTTTTCCCTCGTCACTGTAATTTGACTTCAAATCGCATTTTAGTGGCTATTGCTCAAGGTTAAACTTTTTGTTTTTCTATTTAGAATTTTAGAATCTGAAGGAAACAAAAACTCAGCCCTTCCTTAACAAACAAACAAGAAATATCATTATACCTGCCTTATTTAAAGATTTCTTCACAATAAGTCATATCATCCACACTGTGCCTTGAGGTCTGTTTGATGGGTAGTACAAAAAGAAATCCCTACAATAAATATTCTGATAACTTGTGGAGGACTAAGTATATTCATAAACAAAACTTGCTTTTTGTAGTAGTTAGATGCCCTGATGTGTATGTTCCCTGTTAACTATTCCAATAAAAAATAGGGTTGGTTTGATACTTGGATATAACTGGCACCATTTCTATGCGGTTTGCTGTAGCTATGGTAATGGGAGGACAGTTGGACTAGATGATCTTGTAGGTCCTTTCCAACCTTGTGTTTCTATGATTCTATGATTCTACGGTTCTTTGATCTTCATCAATGACACTGATGAGTGCACCCTCAGAAAGTTTGCTGATGACACCAAGCTGAGTGTAGTTGATGACACACTGGAAGGAATGCCTTTCAGAGGGACCTCAGCAGACTTGAAAGGTGGTCCTAGGTGGATCTGAGGTTCAGTGCAGCAAAGTGCAATGTTTTGCACTTGGTCCAGAGGAATCCCAGGCATATATACAGACTAGAGGGAGCAGTCCTTGAGAGTAGCCCTGCAGAGAAGGACCTGGGGGTCCTGCTAGATAAAAAATCAAACATGAGCCAGCAGTATGCTCTTACAGCTTGGGAAGCAAATGGTATCTTGGGCTCCATCAGCCAACAGGGACTGGGAGGCGATTGCCCCCCTCTGCTCTGGCCTTCTGGGGCCCCATCTGGAGTACTGCATCCACATCTGGAGCCCCCAATACAAGAAAAACAACTGTTGGAGAGGGTCCAGAGGGTCACAGAGATGATTACAGGGCTGGAGAACCTCCCCTAAGAAGACAGGCTGAGAGAACTGGGCTTGTTCAGCCTGAAGAAGAGAAGGCTGTGGAATGACCTCCTTGCAGCCTTCCAATAACTAAAACAAGCCTATAAACAGGAGGGGAGTCAACTCTTTTCAACAGTAGATAATGGCAGAACAAGAGGAAGTGGTTTTAAGTTGAAGGAAGGAAGATTTAGGTTGGATATCAGGGGGAAGTTCTTTAGGTGTTGGAACAGGCTGCCCAGAGGGGTTGTGGATGCCCCATCCCTCGAGGTGTTCAAGGCCAGGTTGGATGGGGCCCTGGGCAGCCTGGTCTAGTATTAAATGTGGAGGTTGGTGGCCCTGCATGTGGCAGTGTTGGTGCTTAATGATACTTGAGGTTCCTTCCAACACAAGCCATTCTATGATCTTGCAAGAAAGGGAGAAATTCAGATTTTGACTAGATACTGAAGAATAAGAAAGGTAATAATTGCAGCATCAATTTGGAAAAAAGAAAATAAGAGCTGCTTCCTTGAATCTGCACCTAATAAACCAGCAGTAACTGATTTAGACTGCATAAGAGAGGAGAGAAACCTGACACTATCATTGTTCCACTGTTATATTTGCACATTTCCAAAGATAGTAGAAAAAGTTTCCCCCGTATGATGTATTTCTCAGAAAGTAGCATGTAGGAGGTCTATTCAGCACTTGTGTACCTCTGACCCTTTCTCCAATTGAATGAAGAAGTTTTTCATTTTGTATTTTTAAAAGGAAAAATCTTTTTTCTTTTCTTATAACTGTAAAGGTTTTTACCGGGTAGATTCTGAGCTCTCTTGTGCTGATTGATACTGAAGTAATTTAAATGTTTCCATCCAACATTGGAGAGTGCTAGATTTTTTATTTTTTTAAACACATATTGAATTGTCCTAGTTTGCAGACATCTGATGGTTGACATATCCATCCATCTGTCCAGGCTGTTACAGTATTTTTTTTCTGGTTGTATTTTAGGTCATGCTCATATGGGCACCCCATGCTGTGAAGAAACGTATTTGTTAGCAGCATTATGTAACTCAGATGAAATTTTTACTTTTAGTTAAACAAAGACTTGTGGCTCATTGGCAGGACTCTGTTTGAGCATAGTAAAAGTGGGGTATAAACACTCCATTGCTCCCATTTGACAGTGAAATATTCCTTGTTAGGATTTGATTTCAAGTCTGTCAAAGAAACCATTCAAAAAAACACAGCACATTTATGTTAAGTGTGTATGGCATTATGTGTTAACAATCACAGCATATGCTAATATTTGTTTACAAAAAAATTGTCTTCCTCTCATCATGATATAATTGGTGGAAAAGCTGGACCTTTACAAGGAGCAAAATAAGTGAGTGTATCTAAACAGTACAGTAAAAGAGGGTATATAATATTAGAATGGAAATCATCAAGAAGCTGAAGTTATGTCCAAATGAGGAAAGCATAAAATAATAATAGAGAAATGAAATAGAGGTGAGATATAAAGCATTTAAATTTTGCAGATGAACCTTGAGTCAGTAACATGGAATAATAATGATATTTCTGGAAAGAAGAAAAGCTCACTGGAAAATGCTGATTCAGAGATCTTCTGCATACTCCTCAATTGGCCACAGATCTGCACATTCACACCCTCTGCCAGACAGTGAGAGAGAGTGAGATCCTGTGACTTCCGTGATGTATCTTCCTTTCTGACCATGAGATCCTCTAGGACATGTAGTTCTTCTCGGTGCTCCATGTGATGTTATGATATGTAATACCAATAGCAAAATTACAAAACCATGACATCCTCTTTTTCTTTTTTTCCTATAAAGTGCTGGGTTTGCATTTACATAGAATAGTTGTTGAAAGGTGGAAGAGGTATTAAACTTTCTTTTTAATTATCATTTTCATTTCATTTTTACAGCCTTGTTTTATACCCAAGGACTACTTTTTGATCATTACTTCAATAGCTTGATGAATATAATTGTGTTACTTTAAGTAAAACTTTCCTCCTAGGAGACTGCAGACCTAGTTCCAAAAATTCCTCCTGATTTTTATTATTATTTTTATTATTATTATTATTGTTGTTGTTGTTATTAATATTATTATTATTTAATATTAGAAAGCAAATGGAAGAAAACCATGAGATTTTTATCTCTTTCAATTATCTGTTTTAAAAGTATTATTTGATTCAGATTCTTCAGAGTCAGTAGGGGAAATAAAGATCTTAATTTTGTCCTATCACAGGAATGCAAAAGCAGACAAAATCAAGAGAGACAGAATCACATTTCTTAAAATACAGATTTACATAATACTGAAGTTGGGGCTGTATTAGACTAGATGATCATTTTTCTTACAACTAATTTTCAGAAAGATAATATTAAAAAAAAAGATCAAATTGAGAACCTCATGGGTGTATTGTGGACATAAAGAGAAGAAGGTACGTTGAAGTTAGGCAGCGGCTGTGCCAAGAACGCTACTGCAATGACCAGTGCTGTTTCATTGCACCTTTTGTTTCTGACTTGCTGTATTTTATCTTGTGTATATAGTGAAATTTTCTATAAGAGCAATTTTATTTTGCTAGCACAATACAGGTAACATATTGTAGTCACAAGCAGATTTAAAGTTCTGAATTTACAAAAACATTTGCTCTAAGTTCTCTGACCTGGACACTAAAGTTCTGTATTCTGGATTTTTAAAAATAATTTCTACCTTTGCTTACCATAGGGGAAAAAAAAAAAAAGTTTGAATAGAGAAGGGGAAACTGATTTCTTTTTTATTTCCTTGCCTTTGGTCAGAAAAAGAATTCCTTCTAAAATTTTCATCAGAAATGCAGAACCACTGGGGTGGACATTTGTGATACATAGTTGAATTCTGCTGTTTAGGTTAAAGGAAACTCTGTTTTAATTGACTCCCAAGTCTGAGAGGAGGAAGATGCACTGGCCCCAAGTGTTATTCATTCTATAACGTACATAAACTTATTTTCATATAAAAATCTGTCAGAATCCCAGATCTAGTTGATGAAGACTGTACAGTTTATTCATATTCACAAACTCTACCCAGTCATCTCCAAGGGATCAAATCAGGAAAACAAACTCAGATCTGGTTTTAAGCAGTATGTGCTTGGTTCTTGTTTTTGCAGACTTAGATGTGATCAAGTGTTGGAATAAGAGATGCAGCTTCAAGAGTCTTATGGCTGCAGAAATAAAGAGGAGACAAATGTAGGCAGACACAGAAAGAAGACAGATAAGCCCTTCCAAATCAATTATTTATTTTTCAACATTTGTAATGTGGCAAATTGATGCACGTGGGAAATAATTGCTTAGTTTTCTGGCTGATTCTTTTCTTAGATTTGTATAGATTTATATACATATATATATAATATATATATTTATATATATATTAGATTTGTATGCTTGCAAATTCCAGTTTACCTTCAAAACAAAGCAAGCAAATTCTGTTTCACTAAAAATTATACAAAATTCTGAAAATTTGCAGTCCTAAATTCCCAAAGACTGGGAAGCGTGCTGGCTAATCTATGAAAGATGCTACCTCTTCCTACAAAATGTCTTTATAATGATATTAAACCATCACAACTACAACAATAATAATGTTACACTCAGCTTTTTCTTTCTGACTACTGCACAATTTTGCCTGTGGAAGCAGGATGTTTATCATCAAGAGGCTGTTGTGTGGGTGGGTTTCCTGTGATGCCTGCTCTGCCCTCGCTTTGGAAAAGGTTGCAATGAGTGGTCTCATTAGAAGTAAAAAGAAGAATTGAAACATGTTGCTACTCAGAAAATTTGCTGTAACATGTCATGTCTTCCAAAACATTTCCTAAGCAGTTTAATTAAAAATTGAAAGTTCCAAGGAGAGATTTCTCTATTAAACATATGATCTAGTGTCTAGAAACAAACCTTTCTCAAGGCCTATCTCAATATGTGGTGACTTTGGCAAGTTGTAGTTATGTTAAATTTTGAGTATACTCAGTTCTTATACGAGAGTTCAATGAGAAGAAATGTCTCTGCTCTTTTGTTTCAGAACAGCTGAATTCCTACTGCATAAACTCAAAAAAAAGCAATTGAAAAGCTATTCTGTTTTATGTAACTTACAACAAATATCTAAGTTTTTTTTTTTTTAAATTAAACCTAGGACTACTGACTGGAATACTGTATTGTATTCCCAATCATTTTTAGACTTCCAGTTTGTCTCTCAATTGTCCAGTTTACAAATATAACCCTGAAAACTAAAGCCTGCTTTCAAATTAAAAAAAACTCTTCTCAGTAAAAAGAAATTTGAAGTGGTAGGAGAGAAAACTTACTAGAAATTATGAGTAAATTCACTGCTGTGAAATCTAAATTTTTATTCTTTTTCTTCTCATCACATATTTGCTCATTTTGGTAGATTTAGTACTTCCAAAAGCTGCATTTTTCAGCCTACACCTGAGGCATGGTAAAAAGATCACTTGGATGGTTTGATGAGACAATAGAAAACAGTGTCATATTAGTGAGTTTGATATTACAAATTTAAAATATATTTTCTCAATAATTAGGACATGCTTGGGGAATTTCTACAGCTGTAAAATTATGTCATGGTCTTGTCCTTTTGGAAACATTCGATTATTTTCAAAAATCCATACTTCAGAATTCTTGCTCCTCCACTTTATGTTTCCATGATGATTCTTTGATTAACCTTAACACTCACCTCTTTGGAAGTGAAAGACAGGGCTAGAAATGGAGATTTCAGTCTTAGCTGCAGTAGTGTTATTGCTTTGGATGTCACAAATGTTATTTGTGTTAGTTACAATTTTGACTTTGCATCAGCTCTCCACTACAGCACCTCGCTTGTATAACCCAGTTTGTGTTAGATCAATTGACAGTACCTGAAATCAGATTATTCCAAAAAGAGCCACTGATGGGTAGTTACACTTAATTTTCACTGGGAAAGGCTTTTAACATTGATGCCTTCTCTTTGCAAAAGGACAAAATTGATTTGGCTGTGTGTGCCACCCTGAGAGAACCTACTGCTGCATATGAAGATTTTAAATACAATTCTGGACTGTGCATTTCCAAATTCTGTGTTAACCGCATAAGTTAGCATTTCCTGAATATTTAATCCTGAATATTTTCACTAAAGCCATTGACAGAACTGCAAGAACAAGTTAGTACTTTTTTTTTTTTTTAATAGATACTGTGTGTGTGTGCGCGCGAGTGTGTGTATATATATACGTGTGTGTGTATATATATATGTATATACACATATATACAGCTTTACTGTGCCTTTCTGTTGGCAGCATTATGGCTTTTGATTCCCAGGAGTCTGTTCTTTTTTTAGAATGTAGCCTGATAATGAACACCTGGTATAAGCTTCTAATGTAATTTCATTTTTGAATGAAATGAGTGGGTGTTGAAAGGTTTTGTAGAAATTCCTGCTTAGGCTCCTTTGGGCTGCTGAAGCATGCTGGCTGATTGCTCTTTGTGACTGCATAATGAGGATTGCAGTACTTGAATTTCTTATTTGCTTCTATTTTGTGAAATCGCAGGCCCTAGAATTAATTTAAAGATATCCACTTTCATTTGATAAATAAGACCTAAGAAGACTCTTGTCTCATGCTAACTAGTAAAAGCATAAAATGCAGAGAAAGTGTAGTCTGAAGGTTCAAGATCAGGAGGCGCATAATAACCAAAAATATTTACAGATCTGGTAAAGATATAACAGACTGCTACTATCTTTGCACCCTAATTCCTACCTTTTGAGGAACAGAAGTTGGCAAGACTGTTGACTGCTTGGAATACCTGCCCTCTAACCATTTCTATTTTCACATCCATGGCTGGATTAAATACAAAACTTTTTTTCCCCCATCTCTTTCAGCATGGAATGTACTGTCTCGTGATAATCATGCCTGATTTTAGTACAAGAGCAGCTCTTCAGCAAAGGAGCAGTCTAGAGTTCAGTACACAAGTTAGATAGCAGCTATATTGACATATAAAATATATCTTATTTATACATTGATTAGTGATGCAGTCCAGTAAGTGTAAATCTGGTGATAAACCAATTCAATTAGCAGTTAGTCGGTTGGTGTATAGAATGTCTCTTGCTTGTTGGAGTGTATTATGATTGCTCCTGGAGGGAGCCTTTCAGTTTCTGTTCATCCATAAGGAAATAAGCTATTGTAGATTTTCTGCTTTGCAGTGTGAACCAAAACACAGTAGGAAGCAATAACTGGAAGATTTACTTCAGAGGAGCATGGCTGAAATGAATTGAAATGCTGATGTAGATACAATCCTGGCAGGTTATACATACAGCTCAGAAATCATACTCATTAGGAGCCCTTTTTGGAAGTTGGTGAAGTTGAAATTTACTGGAGGGAAAATTAAAAACAACCAATAAAATAAATTGGCTTTTTACAGTTAGATAGTAAAGCAATACTAGAGCAACGCATTGCATAGACCGTCAAGCTCTATAGCTCCCCTTCAGAATGCTTAGTCTTGTATCCCGTGCTGCCAGCTCTCCCCTAGCTCTGGATCACTTGCAATATCCTACTTCTCACTAAGTTTAGGATGAGTACACCATTTTTGTACTTTTCTATGAAAAAGAAAATAAAAGAAAATAGAAGAAAAGAAAAAAGTGGAAGGATAGAAGTTCTAAGAAATCTTACTTCAATTCTCCCTCCCCCTTTCAGCCACCACTAGTGGCAGTGCTTTTTTTTCACTTAAATGCCACAGGAACCCTGGTGGTCTGGCTTTCTACTGGGGCAGATAACGAACAGATCCCAGAGCCACCATGCATATTCAGCCTCTGCAGTGGTGTGGTGTCCACTGAAGACAGAGGTTCCTTCCTCCGTAAGATGAGGGCAAAATCAGGGAAAAGGCTTTTTGTTATAAAGAGAAGCAGAGGCTCTGCTCAGCCTTGTCCAAATGTATGACAGTATTGCAGAGCTCAATGAGATCACAGTACTTTTATTTAATACACAGATTGTGAAAGTTTCAAACATAACAAACACCTTTACGCACCTACTTCACTCTGGAATTTGATCAAAAGCTCTGATTTCTTTCTGAGGGGAAAAAACCACTTTGAAGTGAGAAGACTACCCATCACATAATATACCTTTAAAAGTCAATGTGATAATAGTAGAACAATTGTTTTCTATTTATTCTATCCTTCTCTCATTCTTGTGAGAAACTAAATAAATTACTGTCAAATTCAAGCATTTAAAAATCATGACTCAGGTCTTTAAAAATACCATGAAGTTCAAAGCATTTATTTTCCATCCCGGTTCTGAGCCACCAGACTTAATATTTTTAAGCTTTTCTTAATAAATAAATAAATAAATAAATAAGGGATTTATTTATTTCTTGTTTCAGTTTCTTAATGAATTTACTTTCAGAAGGAAATGAAGCACCAAGGAAAATGAGTTAAAGTCTTCTGTAGTATTTTAGGGAACTGTAACTTTCTGCCTTCGATTTTTTGAAACACAAACCCTGCTTCCACTACAGTGTCCTCTGTCAGTTTCAAAACAGAGCTTCCATTTTGCCATCTTTACATTAAATTAGCCTGCCCAGCCTCCTCCTTTCTGACAGCAGAGAATGTTGCTGCATTATTCAGAGCTGAACCTGTAAATCCAGTGTTTTTATATTTGGAGGACTGTTCTGTGTCCTGACCTAAACCAAATGATTGTTTAGAGATCAGGGTCAAGCTTCTGCATTGTATCTCCCCTGGCTTTGTTAAGAGCTTGATGCTGGCTATTTTGTCCTTACATTCTGAGTGCTGGAGGCAGAAGACAAGAACACTGACTTGAAAAGCTTGCCTGGGGTACATGGCAAAGGCACAAAATACATAAGGAACTGAAATAAATCTTTACTAAAATAATATGTTTTGAAGTTATTTGTTATCACAATTTAGGACCGTAAAATTCCACATTTTATCAATTTCTATTCTGAAAGGGAGGGAACATAATTTATTGTTCAGAGGTTTGTTTACTTGAATCCCAGTGGAACTCTGTTAGTTTTCTGCAATTTAATAAAGTTTTACTGTAAAGTATCTCTCCTATCTTAAAGCTCCCTCTGTATAAGATGTGCTTTTAAGTGGGAAAATTTTATCTCCTCGTGACTGAGAGGTTTTTGTTTGTTTTAATTTTCAATACAAGTATTGTAATAGCAATTATCATTATCAGTTTGCTTACTTCTCAACTTCTTTTAATCCTTTGTTAAGGCAGCATATCTACACATATTTGCACAACAGACATTTTTACAGCTTAGTAGATTCTGAAAATCAAATTGATCTGTACTTTACACTACATGGAGGACAATACAGAAAAGTTTAATACTGATATGTCAAAGTAGTACCAAGAAAGGAGAGCTGAAATGTATGGGCTCTGCCTGCCAATGGTCATGATGCCACTAGGAGTCATGTCTGAATTCAAAGAATTCCCATTTTATTTTTCCAAATCAGAAAAAACGGTTCTGAAGCTCTCTCTCCATGTTCTAATTACCACATACTTGAGATTTATTGTGCATTCTTAATAGTACTTGATATGGGAAACAAGAAATCAGACACTAATGTTAGATATTAATGTATATTCTAAAGCAATTCAGCTTAGCAGTTTAAATTCTATTTAGCCATCCAATTAAAGAATAGTGCTGTTTTTGAAAACTACAGAGACTCCCAGAAAAATGCTTTGGGTCTATTTTGATCATCTCTGCCGTAAGCGGAGACCTATTTGTGCTCCTTAATTAATTTCCTTATGAGGAAATGTTTGTTTCCAAAGAATCATCCCAGTATAGAACCAAGATAAAAACAAAAGCATGTAGAAAATCTGTTATTGTTATTAATGATTCATGGAATCACCTAAAATATTATGTATTCACTCAGTGTGTTGTATAGACGTTAATAATTCTATTTGTCAGTCAACGGTGACTGGTGTGAATTTTATGCATGAACTATTTAAGACTGAATATAAGCACTGACAGCCCGAGAGATGTCTGAACTGTAGGTAACAGCGATAATTTATCTCATCAAACTTGGAGTTTTAAATGTCTGCTTCATAAATTGCAGTTGTAGTCCAGATGCCATTTTCAATATTCAGATACAGTATCACAGCACAAAAACTGACTGTTAAGTGAATAACATCATCTTTGGAACAATTAGTTTAGGAATTGCTAAACTGCATGTATTCATTCCTCAGTACACTATTCTTAGCCTAACTATTATGAATGGCTTGAAAGGTAGCTCCCCTGCATGCAGACTTGTGTGAAAATATTTTGGATAAATTCTCTTCTGACATGAAGACATTGCTTTAATATGGAATTATCATTGGTACTTATCCCATCTTACATATATATATGTTATATGTGTGTAAATCTTAATGAATATATACACACATATATATTTAGTACAGAAATTCTTATGCAATTCAATGCTGTTATAGACTAGAATTCACTGGTGATTTAGTAAATCATCTTGGTGTCCTAATCTGACTTTGGATACCTCTGTTACTATAGAAATTCATTATTCTGAGTACCTTCTTCCATGTGGCGCTCTGTTCTGCAGTACATGTGTTACAACAGATACTGTTGTCAGGGTCTAATTTCTACTTGATTTTCAGAGTACATATTAAATCATACTTATGTATCAGAATGATAGCAGTATATATCTTAGAAATGTTAAATAGCCTAAACTGAAATCTTTAAGAATTCTGAGGTACTTTTGGTGAGAGTAGATTGTGCCAAAAAGGTATAACTGATTTTTTAAAAAAGGAAATATTTTTGATGCATTATACAAAGAAACCGTTAACAAGTACAGTATAAGTTCACTGAAGAAATGATAAAGTATGAGAGAAGAAAAAAAAGGGGGAGGTAGAAACAACAGTGGGTCATGCAGAAATGTTATTATACTGGACAGAATTACTAATGAATTTCCTGGGTGCGGGATCTCATATGCTTTCAGGAACAAGGAATTAATTGTACTGTAGGCAGTATGATGAAAATGTTATGACATTTTCTGGCTAACATTGCTCAGCTGAATTCAAGGAAAACAAGCTCAAAACAAATCCTTGCTTGGAGACTTTTCTAGGAGACTAGGATGACAGACAGCATGTCATACCAATGGAAACTACAGTAGTTTGGCTTCCTTTGTCCGAAAGGATGGCGATGGATGAGATTCTCTAAATACTTACTGGTACACGGGAGTAGGGAGAGGTATTTAATTTTAATTAAATTTAATTTGAAGAAGCAAATGATAAATGGGAACAAACTGGTATGGGTTGGCTACAGTTATCATTGAATGATAGTAAGGCTTGAGTTAGAAGAGACCATAAAGACCATGAAGTTCCACCTCCCTATGAGATTGCCCTAAAGTCCCATCCAACCTCTCTATTAGCAATTCCACCTGCAATTCCCAGGTGGGACACCTGCAGGGAATACCTGCTTGACATGATGCAGTGGTATGTCAAGTTACTGTTGGATTTCTCAGGCTCAGCATACATTAAGCATATGACAAATTTATCAGAAAAAAAAAATACAGTTATTCATGTTGCACTCCTTATGTAATCACAGCTTTTCTTTCTGAGTGGAAATTCCCAGGCTTCTCCCTGGTACCCCTGAAAGTTTCCAGATCTGTCCGGCAGTGCAATACTAATATTAAGCCTGAGATATAAATAAAATTTACGTGCTCTTTGATATGAAATAGATAAAAATCAAATTTGGTATTCTCAATACTCAATTTTTATTCTCTTTCCAAATGCACTCTTTTGTCTGAAACTATTTTGCAAAGTTTAGCATACTGTTACCTACTCTGCTTGAAGGTCACCTACCTTGACAGGCTCAGTGGTATAGATAACACACATTCACTGATATTTAAACATAAATAAAGAACTGTATGATGAATATTTTCAGCTAGTCTAAATCAGAAGTTAACCATCAAAGTTCAAGTGATTAATAATGGCTGTGACTGCTGACTAATTTGTTTTTCACAGGAAAACTCATGCACAGTGGTAAACATTCTTTTCCTTTCAGAAGAGCTGAACTATAGATCATACAGGTGAAGGTTTACTTACATAACCTGTGATACCCAATCTTTACTACGAGGAACTGTAGGGAGCATAAAAAAAATAAAAATAAAAAAAAATAATTCATACCTTATAACTTCGAGAAACATTGTCCTTTTCCTGAAAAGGACTTTCAGCTTCTGGTACCACTGAATCCTGTGAATCAAGATTTTTCTTACTTGAGAGAATATAATGAGATAAGAATATAATTAATGGCTATTCATTTTTCTTAAGTGAATGCTATTAAAATATTTAGATATGATGAGGAGTCTTTTGTGTCTGTAATTCATTCTGTACTACTGTATTATTGTGACACTGTGTAAGGGAGGAATAGGTGATCACAAACATATAAAACCAAAATGCTACTTCCTCTGTCCTGAAGGCTACACATTTTGATTTATATTAAAACAAATGTGGTTCAATAGTTGTCCATCCTCTTTCAGCTCAGATGGTTTATAGCTGCCGGCATCTGAAACACTACATCACATCTTATGGTACTCATTAGTCAGAGTTTACTGCTTTTCAGGCAAAATTTTAACTTCTAATATCATTCATGTTTTAATTAACTTCCTCAGAACTTGAACTGAGAAAATCAGACTGTTCCTAGACACTCAGCTCCTCCTTCATCTTATGGACTATGCTAATTGCTCATAAACAGAGGGCTTCTAGTCATTAGACCATGCAAATTCATAAAATCACCTGAAGCAGATACTGTGCTTCTCAGACCTCTAAGGAATGTGAAATTAAAGACACAACTTTTTTTACATTTTTAGCCTTGAGTTGAATTGTACCGAAGTTCACCAACTCTAAGCACAAAGAAAAGTAGAAAAATGCCTGTGCAAGTATATAAGTGAATGAAGAGAAGATGACAGGGGAGGCTGAATTATCCATTTGCCCCAACTTGCTAAAGATGTCAAAGACTGGAAATGTTTAAATTCTAGACACAAGATTGGCTTTAGCTTAGGTCACCAGCTCTCTCACCAGTCAACCTATGGTCAAAGTAAAAGTTTCTGATAACTTTTTCTGATAATGAGTTTCTATACATGATGCCAAGTGAGTGCTACTTCTTCATCTCAAAACAACTGTGCAGTTAGGTTGTTGAGAATTTGAAGAGTTGGCTTTACCTATAGGAAAAATGCACATTTCTCTGCTGAAGACAGAAAATAGTACTGCAGCTCCCTAAGCAATTGCAGGTCTGATGGGCTGCTATAATGCTTATTTTAACAGTTACACAAAGTGTATGTGAGAATGACTTCACACAACAGTTGTCTGATTTTTATTCACAGTAGGTTTACCTTTGAATTATGGAAATATATTTTCAACCAAAAGGAGCATCCTTAAACCCATAGTAATCAGAGCACAGAAGTACCTGTACTGCCAAAGTATAGACTTACTGTTTACCCAAATCTACTGAAAGATGAGTGCTCCAACAAGGAATAAAATCACAGCTGATTCAGGAAAAGAGTAGTGGTATTTCAAATACTGTATACATTCCTACAAATATCAGAGTTTATCAAGCTGTTTGTAATGAGATTCTGTGTTGGCTGGATCACTGAAGTAAAACTCCCCGTTTTCCAGGAACTAAGGAAGGAAAACCAAAACATATCTGTCTGGAAAGTAGCTTTCCAGCAGAACTTACAGTACTCAGCTGAACAAAATAGATCTTTCATGGAAAAAAATCTCAGAATACAAAAGTGAGACAGAACAAATTAACAGGTCTGAAAGCAGATCTAATGTGCCAACCTCCAGTGTCATCAGGGAACATATTTCTTTACAGGTCTCCTCAGTAATCTGTTCAGCTGAGTAAACTCTGCCGGGGTCTCCAGTTTCTTACAAAACAAACAAACAAGCAAACAAACAAAATAAATCTGTTTTCTGTCAACACTGGAGCCCAGCAAGTAAATTCTCTTCTTTCATGAGTGTCCCAATTTACAATTATTGTTATCAAAGTAAGTAGAAGATATTCTCTACATAGAGCCTTAGATATTCTCTAATTGTTGCTTTTGGTCTCTCACTGAAGGTCAAAGGTTTCTTTGTAATTATTGGCACTGATTTATTTCATCTTCATATTGATGTACATAGATGCATGTGTACTCTTCTTGACTAGACAAAATAATCTAAAAATTTATGCATTTTCAGCTTTCAAATGCTAAATTTTCTGTTTCAGAAGTGTTTAGGAAAGGCTGGATTTGCACATGAAATACATTAAATTTTAATGTATATTTAAAAATGAAAATGCATACTATTCTCCAGGATTCACTGATTCTCCAGCCAAACATTTTTTATTCTGTATGTTCTCCACTTAAGACCACTCCATAGAAGAAAAAGGGCTCCACATACCAAAATGAAAAGATATTTCTCAGAAGTCTCTTCCCACATGAACTATTATACCATAACAGCTCTCACTTTGGATTTGAGGAAATGATGTGGAATATCTCCCTTTTACCTACACTAAGTTCCAATGGTAGTCCTGTATTTATAGTGCGCATGTGTATTGTATGATAGTTACAAAAGATACTACAGGGATAATCTATCTGAAAAAGGTAAGAGAATCCTGAAAATTATCCAAATATGTCTCCACACTTGGGCAAACTAGATTAATGCAGTGGGAAATAGTCTGAGCCATTATATTAAAAACTGTCTGATTTCCTTTTTTTTTCTTTTTTTCTTTTTTTCCCTCAGGAAGATAAAAGTCAACAGTCTTCCCTCTGAATATGATTTATGATAGCTTCAACACAAAACAATAAGTGGAAGACTGTTACTTCCCTCCTACCCTCATGTCTTCTTGAGGAAGATTGGATCTGTCAGTCTTTGGACCCAAAGGGACAGTAGATGGATGGGCTAAACAGAGAAAAGTGGCAGATATTAGAAAGGTACATACAAGAGTTAGTGGTCACTATTAATGTGTTGTGTATTGTTTGTTTTGATTATTTTCCTTAGTATTACATAGAGAATTTGAAAAACTGTTAAAAGATTATTTAGACTAACAGTGAATTCCAAGCTTCATATACATAATGCATATTGTGTTGTCTTTTGCCTATAACAATTTGAATGCAAGACCTTGGCAGCTCTTATCAAGCAAGCCATGCTCCAAGTGAAGTTCTGGATGTTCTGCTTTACCACGTCACTAACCTTAGACAGAGCTTGTCAGCCCTTCCACTCCAGGGAAAAATTTTTACACCTTTGGATTCTTTTTGTTAATTCTCTCCAGCTTTGCTTTCAGTGCAGGTCTGATATTTTTTTTCTCCCAACTTTAGCCCTAAACCTGTGCTCAGCCAAAGGACACTGCTCTATGAAAAAAACCTTCAATATTCTTCATAAAAAGAACCCTGTAAACAGTCCTGAGTTTTGTTTGGAAGATACATATGTTCTGAATGGGCAATACGAGTTCATAACCTTCATGTTCTTCACTGAAAGGATGTGCAGACTCTAAAAAGGCAAGGGGCCCCTGCATCTGTTATTTTGCACATCTCAAATGAAATATGAATTGGAAAGGCTCAGTATTGTTGAGATATACATCTTTTCTTCCATTCTTTCTTATCTTTCCTACATTCTGGTGAATTTTGTATTTTTAATGTTGTCTACATTAAAAAGAAAGTCTCCATTATGTCATTTTTGCTTTATGTTTCCCAGTTACAGAAACAATTACTGCAGTAATAATTCTTGATATGCATACAACTATAGACATTTCTCCTCAATAAAATAAAAACAAAAATTAGAAGAATCATATTTATGTATTCCCCTAAAGATTTTATGCCAGGATGGCTTTAAGCCCTTGCATGGTGAGGCAGACACAAGCATTTCCCTTTCTGAAATCCTTTTAAATTATATTTTGTTTATAAACAATATGATAATTTGTTGGTGCAATTCCTACACGAGAGAGTGAGAAAGAAAAACATAAGAAAGCAATGGGCTCTCTAATGAGCATGCTATTGCAGATGCTGGAAGATTTGCAGCCCAGGAGGTACAGCATTAAAAAAAAAATCTGTCAGTCAGATCAGTATGCACAGGGGAACAGAAGCATCAGTGGGGAAGGCAGATAGGTCAAAGAGCTGTTCAGACAAATTGCTACATGCTTATTCTCTTAAAGGGTTTAATCTGGTCTGGAACAGGCAAGTCATTCCTCCCGAGGGGGAGTCAATGTCACTTCTGAACAGCGTGTTTATGAGGAAATGGTTTGAACAAGCACTGAAACAGCTTAACCATTAAAAAAGAAATCTGTTACAGAGCTGTCCTGCAAACATTCTTAAAGGAAAATGGCAGTTGAGGTGGTAATTGAAAAGAACACATTATTTTTACAGAAAGGTAATGTAACAAAAATATACTAGTGTCAGTTTTCAACTGCTTAGGGCACTTTTTCTCATACTTCTGAATGTTCTGTACTGACACACTTGTCTCTTTGTCTTCTCCTAACTTCTTTCAGAAATGTTAGGCTTTCCACATCAGTTCTACTAGTAAGCGCTTCACATCATAAGTGGAACTATGGCTTCTTCCCATGTAGTTCTCTGCTATCTTGTTTTGAGGCCAAGCCTGCCGAGAAGCAGTTGCGCCTCTGTAGATGTTGTGCTGCATAAAAGCTTAGTAATGTAATTTTTAGAAGCAAACCACCAGACCTATGGAAGAGAGAAGAAAGTGCACCGGTTCATTTAGCAAAGGTCTGAGGATAAGTGATAATGGAGCATGAGGAAGAGAGTTGAAAAAATACAGCAACATCATTATCTTAATTGAAATTTGACAAATGTGATTTTGGGTTGGTGTAGGAGAGGTTAAAGTATCAGAATCTCTGGTCTCTTGGGCAAAACAGAAGAAATCTTACTCCAAAATGGCAAGACACAGCACAGTGAGCTGCTCTGCAGATTCAGTGTTCATCAGGAAGTAATATCTGAGCTATTTTCTGCTTGTTGGATGAAAGTGGAATTCAGAGAGACTACATGGATATTAGGCAAAAACAAGCAAAAAATACCACCACTAAGTAAACTGACTAAAAACCAAGTCAGGTAATTCCTTATAGCACTTCAAAAGTTTCTGCATCTGAAGATCCTAAACTACTTCTAGTTACTCAGCTAAGTGGTTGGTATTTTGAAGGAGGCAGTTCAGCTGATGTTTCAAGTAGGTGAAGAAGAGCACAGGTTATTGCAAGGTTAATCGATTTTGTGACATATAGTTGAAATGAGGCATGTGCTCTACCAGATATTTTGGAGATGAATAAGTTAAAGCCCAGACTTCCCTTCACAGTGAGAGATCTTCCTGCTTCTAGTCCTAATAACCAAACAGAAACAGTGATTTCACTTCAGGATACTGCAGGGAACTACTTAAAAAAATGTATCTGTTGCTATAACAAATCTAATAGCAATTTTATTATTTTTGTTATATTAACTGCTGAAATGAGTGTGATTACAAACAATTTAGTTTATTCTAATTTGCTGTATTTAAAGATTTTGGTATTAATATGCCATATGAGTGTGCTGTTGTTTAGAACATATAATTATAGAAAGTGAAGAGCAATGCAGATGCTTGAAGCCATGAACAAAGCCTGGAGAAAAGGGAATTCACTCATGGTCCTGAAGTTGATTTAAGGAATAAATAACAGAATCAAGCCTTCTGAAGCATACATAAAATGATCATAGATGCTTAGGACAAACTCAGTGAGATTTGCTGACACTGAACTTTTTTTTTCCACAATGGGTTCCACTCACGACAGTTTTATCCACTGTAGTACACTAAGTAGTGTACTTAGAAAGAAAAGCAGAGTGAAGGATGGAATCAGTCAAGCTGCAAATAACTCTACAATTGCCAACAGTTCTGAAATATTTGTCACTGTCAAATTCATTACCCAAATATCATCTAAAACTTGGTGTTCAGTTTTGAGACAAAACAGAAGACCTAGGACTACTGGAGTGTTTCACAAATAAAATAAAATAAATAATATAAAACAAAACAAAATAAAATAAAAATTTAAAAAAATGAAATAAATATTTGAAAATATTTGCTGAAACATTTTCTTGGATTTGGACATGCAATTCACGATTCTACGAAATCTAGAACTGCAAAGTCTGTTTCGTGTTTAATCAATGTCACTAAAAGAGTGACAAAACTCATGTACACATATATTATGCTCTTCAGTGGTGGCTAATGGACAAACTGTCTTCATGTGTGTTTATCTTAAAGACATTTAAAGAAGATACAATAGAAAAGGCAGGAATTAATAAATATATGAATCATTCATCTGAATAAATTGAAATTCATCTTTCAAATATTGTGACTTGTTAATGCAGTCATTACTTGGACAAGAGAAGATCCACCTGATTTCATCTACTTGGAACTCAGTAAGGTATATGATATATTGATTGAGGGTCCCCTCACATCATTCTCTCCAAATTGGGAAGACATGGATTTATTTGATGGGCTGTTTAAAGGATAAGGAACTGGTTGTAAGATTGTACCCAGAGAGCAGTTGTCAAGTGTCCAGATGGAGATCATCAATGAGTGCTGTCCCACAGAGGGTCAGTACTGGGAAAAATATTCTTTAATATCTTCATCAATTACATTAGCAGTAGGGTCAAGTTCACCCTTAGCGAGTCTGAGGATGAGACCAAGCTATGTGGTGTGGTCAACACATCTGAGGGATGGGATGTCATCCAGAGAAACCTAAACAAGTCTGAGCAATGTACCTTTCAGTATCTAGAAGTTATATAGGAAAGAAGGGAACAGACAGTTTTGTAGGGTCTGTCGAGACAGGACAAAAAGAAATGGTTTCAAACTAAAAGTGGACAGATCTAGCTCTAGATTGGATATAAGAAGAAAGATTTTTATGATGAGTAGTGCAGAACAGGCACAGGTTGCCCAGAGATGTGGTGAATGCCCCAACCTTGAAGTCATTCACAATCAGGCTAGATGGGGCTGAGCAATCTGATATAACTGTAGGTGTCCCTATTCATTGCAGGGGACTTGGACTAGGTCACCTTTAAATGTCACTTCCAATTCAAATGATTCTATGATTCTATTAATATCTTATAATTTTTTCTAAGTGCATAAACTTCAAAGGTTATTGGAGGTGTTTTTCTGTGAATAGCTCTTTGTTCCCTTACTATTTCTAAGCAGCTGATTAAAAGTATTCATTACTATAAGTGAATTTTAGCTGAGATTATTTGAGTGTAAAAGTAGAATTTTGATCTTGCTCAGATCAGCATCACTCTTAAAAGTAATTCCATTCAGCAAATAGTTGTATTTAAACTATTTAAGCACTTAAGAGATTTCCTTCAGGTCTTAGCAGGGAAATGATAATGAAACCAGATTTTTTTCAGTTTATGAAGTGCAGTATTTCTCAAAGGACATACTTTCTACTGTGTGCAGTTTTGGAGGCCATAATATAAGGACATAAAACTACTGGTGGACTGTTCAAAGGAGGGCTGTAAAGATAATGAAGGGTCTGGAGAACAAGATGTTTAGGAAGTGGCTCAGGTCACTTGGTTTGTTTAAGTCCAGAGCAGAGGAGGCTGAGGGGAAGCCTCATGGCAGCCTACAGCTCCTCACGAGGAGATCAGAGGGGCAGTGTTGACCTCTGCTCTCTGGTGACAGCAGCAGAACCTGAGAAGATGACTTGGAGCTGCAGCAGGCGTGAGTCAATTTGAGGATTAGGAACAAGTTCTTCACCAGAATGTGGGTGGACATGGAATGACTCCCCAACCACAGCCCCATACTGCTGTAGTTCAGGAGCATTTCAGGCTCCCAGACAAAGGGTTCGAATTTTGGATAGCCCTGTGTGAAGCCAAAAGTTGGATTCAGTGGTATTTGTGGGTCCCTTCCAAATCAAGATATTCTATGATTCTGTGATTCTATGCACAATTTCATGGATAAGGTCACTGAGATTTAAAATAGATATGATTGCTGTGAAAAGACCTGCTATGACTACGATATGCAAAGTAATGTGAATGCAAACTTCACATATTTTACAAAGAATAAGTAATTTCTTCACTCTCAATTAACATCAGATAAAAGATACCTAAAAAATTTCTTCCTGTAGAACATAGAAGATAAACTTCTGAAAGATTCATTTGAAAGCTAAAATTTTTTCCTTTGTTTCATTTTCAGATTTTTTTCCAATATTTTTTCAGACATGAAGGACGTCACTTGTTTTATGAAGGACTATGCGTTTTTGAAATAATATTCTGAAATGTTGAATTCATAGAATAATTAAAATTAGAAGTATTGAAATTATTCTCACTTGCTAACATTTTGATTGCAAGATATGATCTACAGATCTCTTCTATGGCACCTTTCAGGAAAAAAAGCCCACAACAGTAAAGCATACGTGTTTTATCATAACATCATTCTGGCAGAAGAAACACTTTCTCAGACCTAGCACATCAATGGCAGTCTGAAACTAAAATAAAACCTGTCTAACTGGGAAAACAATATGTAGACCTTGAGTAGCCTATGGGCCTGTTTTAAGAAATGTACAAATCAAATCATAGCTTTGGTTTTCATGTTCTTACCTTAGAATTCAGTAATACGCATTTGAGTATGTATTTGTAATTTCTGGACATCAGTTTTACATGCAGTAGAAAATGGTTTTGTTCCTTTGACATGAAAAGAGAAAAGCTATGAGGAAACTGTACAGAAGTTATTGAGTTATTTCCTGCAGTATTATATAATGTGTTTACATTTCTGAAATAAACAGTAATTTTCTCAACAGGAAAATAAATTTCTGAAGTAATAGCAGTCACTGCAGGGAACTCGCAACCTCTGACCTCAATTTTTCTATATTTTTTATGGTTTCATTTTCAAAAACTTACCAGCAATTAACTCTATGCTTGTTGCTCTCCTAGTCTCCACCAAATCTAATCAACCCACAGTCCTGCTTTTGAAAATTTATTCTGTTATTTGATAAATTTTGCTTGTTTGGTTAAACACTTCTGTGACTCAAAACCCACCACCAGTATACAAAAGTCTACTGAGTCATTAGAATGACTTTGTTAGTAACTTTTCTTGAAAAAGTCCTATTTCCTTTTGGTTTGTAGAGGAAAGAGGAAAAGAGGAAGAAAAGGGGTGGAAAAGGACAGTTAGGTGAACCAGAATAGCAAACATCCTAAAGAAGAAAGATCAGCTTAGAGCAGTAACAAAGTACCTCTCCAGACCAACTTAACTCAGTTCCTTTTTGTCTTCTGCATCCTTTTCTGCATACTCACTTCCCTCTCCAAAAAGAGCAGTGTACCCACATGGTCTGAATGAAAGCATAAAGGCTGTCATATCTTTGTCCTAGCTGTAGAACACGTAAAGGAGGTCTAAATAATGTCATGATGTGGCACAGTTTGGATGCAGTGTTCCATGGCAGTTGCTGAGCCTAGAATAGCTATCCAAATATAATGGAAAATTTGGAACAACATTGTTTTTAGATGATTATATCAAACACAGAATACCTTGTCCATCTGATCTGAATCAGCTCAGATATTTTTTTCTCTTGCTTTTACTTCTTGTCACTTCACGTGTTTAGATGCAACAAATATAATACTTACATTGATCCACATATTCAGCACAGTCAAAAATGTAACAAAAAGCTTTCTATTTAAATCTGAAAATTACCCACTATGAGTGCTGCATTCTGACATAAAATCATTGACAGAGATAGTCCGAAAACTTAAACTGTGCCTGAATTTTGAACTGGAAATAAGACACATCAAAGGCTGCTACTCTCTCCTTTCCCATTTTTCCCCCAAAAAGTGGAGCTGAAATAACAAGGAGACTGACAGGCAGTGCATGAAAATCTGCTGTTTTAATTTAACACAGTTTGTTCATTTGAGGGCATAATGAAGCAAATTTGTTATGGAAGAATCCTATGAACAGCCATGGAAGAACCAGACACTTGTAAAGTGTTATGACTGTGTGTGAGTTTCCAGAAAGCAAATGTTAGAGGTTGTTTCAGATAGTGGACTTGGACTCTGATTTATCTTGCCTCCTCCCTTCTGCAGTCTCAGATTTAAACACAACAGCCCCTTGATAACTAACTCCCAATGACTGCTTGATCAAGAGCTCACAAAACCTGTATTCTGTTTTCACAAAAACACATAGATGTTACTTTTCTGGCAATTTAAATAGCAGAATTGTTCTGTCAGCCTTTAGTAAGAGCAGGCTGCTCTGCAAAGAACACTGAGGTGGGTGACAAACCATGAGGAAGACAGAAGTGTCCCCATCAAGAAGATGAGCAGATACTGAACAAGAGGAGCAGAACAGGATTCGTAACCAAGGTTAGCCACAGTGCAGTGACCTCTGCACATATATGCAGTGAAAACACAGGTCTGAAGTCACATCACTGAGTCAGAAAAGTGATGTGTAAGACCAAATAAGCATCAGCCAGCAGACCTAAAGTATGGCTGGCACAAGGACAAAAGCTGAGTGTCCAGGTTTAAGTGCAGAAAAACTGTAATCATAAGACTCTGAAAACCATTTGTTTGATCCTGCCTAAAACAATTAGAAAATATTTGTTTCTCAGCAGGTTATTCTTGTGAAATTGGCATTAATTCCTATGAAAGAAATAGGCAGCCTGCAAGTTTTTTCTTTAATTTTTTGGTTAGCTTGTTTTTAAAACTTTCAATTGCTTAATCTCAGCTTCTAGCACATTAGATGGTAATCTGCTATTTTCATTCCTTTCAATTAAACTATTCACTACATAATTTCTTTTTCTATAATTGCAGAAAACATGAAGCACAGTAGAGTGGTCATTTAGAGTGTTAACTGTCTTTAAGATACATCAGGAAGTGCTATTACAAATGGCACAAGTTATCTATTTTTTTAAACCAGAACTTTATTAACAAAGAGTTTAATTTATTTAAGTGTATGAACTGGAATTAATATGCAGTAATAAGTGGAGAAGTGCATACATAGCTAAGCCCAAATGCCTTTTCATAGTGCATTTGGCAGTGGTCTGAATTAAATCCTCAGTAATATGCCAAGAATTGCACAATAAGTAAGACAAAGTGAACTAAATTTCAGAGCTAGCTCAGATGAAAAAGTTTTTGTGAATATATCTGCAATATTCTTAAGCAAACATTTAACTTTGTGAGTCATGTGGTTAAATTACTGCTTAATACTTGCATTTCTGAAGGTTAATACAGTTACCCTTGTGATATGCCTCACCAAACTATGAGATGAGATTTGGTAGATTTTACATCATATTGCAACATCTTACATTGAAAAAAATATATCAGATCATGCCTAGTATTTTAATGGCTCTTTATGCTAGATTCCAGTCAATTTTGATATGCAAATACAGATCATAAAATATGTGAATTTTTGTTATAAGCATCTTAACTCAGTATTGTTTCTTAAAACATCAAATAAGTGACTACACTGTACAACATTGTTATGAGCACTGATATTATGGCTGTCTTTATCCTATAGAACACCTGATACTTTCAGTCTATAAAAAGTTGCTACATAGTTTCTATTCAAGAGCTATGAACTGAGATCTGATTTCTGCTTATGGAATGAAAGGGTTTTCATGCAGAATAAGTGGAACAAGTGGACCCTGTCTGCAGAAGAAAAGTCTGAGATCATTCTAAATCACCCAAAAAAACCTAGTCAGATTCACATGCTGCACCCAAAATGCCTTGCTTTGTGCTGAAACAGAAAAAGCATCCTATAAGCCTATGAATATCCTAGAGGGAATAGAAGTCTACTCCTTTCTTTGAAGGTAGAATTATTCTACAGAAAACATGATTCTTCCAAGATAATATGGGCATACTGTTTTTTCCTTTGGCTGGGGCATTCTTAGTAGTGTAATTAAAACAAGATTTGAGTATCATTAGAAACTGATGTAAAGGAATCTAAAATGTAAAGTAATAGAAGAGTAATCCTAAGAATGTAATATGCATTTGTATCTGTATGTATATACATATAAAAAGCCAGAAAACACAGACCTATTCAACAGTTGTTTTTCTGTGGCTCTCTTGTTTGTGAATGTGATATTGCTTTTCAGGTTATTGTTCTCATTGTTTAATGTTAGTAAAGAAGTAATGTTGACATTCATTTAAGGTATGATTTTCTCTTAGGACACTTTACATTGCAAAAAACCATGAAGATCCAGCAACATTAACATGTCAGTATAAGAGCAAATAAATCTCAGTGTTTATTATCTATGCTTGTAACAAATCTTTTTGTTTGTTTGTTTGTTTGCAACTTTATTTGCTTATCTTATACTACGAAATAATACACTTCACATCCCATGGCTTGTAACATTTTTTTTTCAGCTACTGGAGAATTTTCAGGTTTAAAGAGTAAATTTAGGGTATAAAGTATTTGGGGGTGGGGTGAGGGGTGGGATGTTTTAGAATCGATAAGTTAACATACTGAGAATAGTCCTGTAAAATTCAAACAATTATTTTAGCTCAACCAAGGAGAAAGCTATTTTGCAAAATCAAATTACAGTTGTATTTGGTTGAAAGTCAAGAAGTATTGTGGGTTTCTTTTTAATTAAATACATATAGTGTTGTCAATTCCTGACTTACTAAATAATTCAGCAAATGCTTGAAGTTTGAATAGGTGAGCAATATCTTTTAACTGTGAAACCACAGTGAAATACATTTTTTTCCTGGGTGGAAGATGCAGAACACAATAGAGAGGTTAAAAAGTCAGCAAAGTTTCTGGAGTGAAGAGCTGTTACATGCCCCAGATTTCAAATGTTCCATTAATACAGTTTAATGCCACAGTAAAACTTTAAGTTGGATACATGTTCCTTCATAACTACCTGAAATGAATCCATTCATTCTTACTCAAAACTCGTTGAACCAGTGTTCCAGTTTATTTTATTTACTGACAGTAATTTAGTTGAACATGATTCTACAGCTTTCTCATTACCTTTCTGTAAATTTTGATATTGCTCGCAATAAGCTGATGCTTACTGTTTGGAGATAGATATAAAAACCTTCCCAAAATATTTCTGAAGATTCTTTTTTTTCTTCTTTCCAATTTATTTGGTGGTACTTCTTTATTTCTAAAAGATTTTGCAATAAATTTTATTATTTATGCCTTTTTTTAGTTCAAGGACAGAGAAATCTATTTTAAATAGGAATTATATTATTCTTTTCTTAAGAAGTAACTCTTGGTTTGAACATACAATTCAAAAGCACAGGAAAGAAAAATAATACTTCTTATATCCTGACTTTTTCCCTTTTCGTTTTATTAAATTGGAGTACATACAAACCAAATCTGTGGAAATAATCTTAAACATTCTATTTTTACAGCACATCAGAAGTTGGTTCAATACAAATCACATGTAGTTCATGTTTTATATGTTATTCAGTGTGACCAGAATAGCAAACTGCATCCATAAGGAATATTATGAAAGGAGAAGTGAGTTACTATAAATAGAAGTACTCCTAATTATCCTCTTAGGATAGTGCTTAAAACCTCCCTTTTGAGGTATTCAAAACAAAGCTCAATTTGGGTCAATATGTTACACTAACCCTGGAGCCAAGGGTAAGTTCATTCCTGTAATTTATGTGATTCATTTCAAGCATCAACTTTGTTCCAAGAACTAGGGAGAAATCTTATGGGAACAACTATTCTGGGATCAAAATGAGATATTTCCAAATAGTGTGCAGCACTGTTCAGGCAACCTGTAGAACTCATAGCAGGGGAAACATTCCCAAACTTTATCCTTCCACAAAACTTCCCACTTCTCCCCCAAAAAATCAACATATTGTTCATTCATAGTACATATTATTTGAAAGATCTGAAGGTACAGTCACTAGAAGATTTGCCCAAGTCATCCTTTTTTATTCCAGCTGTTTCTAGTGGGCAGAAGCTGGTTGAGCAGCGGATATTTTAAAATGAACATATATTTTTTCTCCCCCTTTTTCAGGCAAAAGAAGCGAAGTAGTCTGGTCACGGTTAGCTACCAAACTGGTATCTAACAGGAGTTTTTATCTCTCTTCTCAAGTGTTCAGTTTGGGTTTGTAAACTACTGTGTCTATAACATCACAAGTCGATGGGACATGAAGCAATGATTCAGTCATTAGTATCACTCTAATAGCCCCTCACAGCTCTTAGACTGTGAGTAGTTCTTCTGTCCTATTTGAAAGAGAAGTAAATGGCAAGGAAACTGTTGGGTCAGTTTTTGTTGTCACTTGTGATATAATGTCTTAACATTTACATCTGTGAAAAGAACAAAGCAAAGACTTATTCTTAAGTTCAGTTTTGGCCTAGAGATCAGAAACTCACAACAGTTTGTCGGAGGTTCTCCATGGATGGTGTACTTTTGATGCTAATCACCATTTCTTGTTTGGGTGTTTCTCATCAACAATTCTGCTTTAACAGCTAGTCTCATGCTTCACAGGTCTTTTACTCCTGCTCACTGAGCTTGGTGGAAACCTTTTATAAAACATGGTTTGGCATCCAGAATCCCCCTGAAGTCTAACCAGCAGGGGAAGTTAATAAGAACTGTGTATTCAGCTGCATCAGTATTTAAACTTCTATGGTTTTGCCCAGATCAACCAGATAAATATTACTAATCATTTCTCAGCCACTTAAAATTTTATTTTATATTGAAAATTTTGCTGCTGTTGCAATCTGGGTTTCTCTGGCTTCTTCAGTTCTTATTTTCTGCTGTGTTTTGGAGTGTATGTATTGTAAGAGATTGAGGGTTAGTCGTCTCCATTTTATTTTTTTTTTTAATCCCCCGCTGAATAGCTTGTGGTTTGTTCTTGTAATTTTAGCTGGTGTAGCACACATTTTCCCAGAGACAGTTATATTATTTTATTTCTACAAAAATCTCTTATGCCACATGTTGTTAGCAAGGACTGCAGTGCTCCTGTGAAATTATCTTGAAAGATACCTGTAAAACTATTTGTATTTATTTTCAAATAAATTATTTCTTCTTTATTTGATGAAATAGGAAGAATATTAATCCTTACTCTAGGAAGGCTATCATTCTTTATGTATATACTGCTCTAAAAATGTACCAACTCAAGACCAAATATTAGGTTTATTTTAGTGTCACCTGAACAATTTAGCAACTAATAAAAAATCACAGATCTCAATGAAAATTTTAGACTTTACTATAAACAAAAATGCCATCATCCACTACTCTTTCTAAAGTAAATTAAAATTTAAAGCAAAGCAGGAAAAAACTTCTTTCAGAAATAATTCCAAGAAATGTCAGCCCTGTAAATAAAAATTCAGCTTAATGACTGTTATACTTAGACGGGCATCTGTTCTCCAGTAGCACATATGGCACATATTTTTGGTTATCATAATAGAGTTTTAGTTATATAGATACAGTATATTTAAGTCTCTTCTACAAGTTGAGACCTGTAGACTTTATATTAACTTTCCTTCTTTCCAAACTGAAATCTTTAGTAAGATATTCTGGGAGACTGGACTTGTCTTTCTCTGTTTTCTAACTCAAATAGGTTAGCTGTCAGTCTCTAAAGCCATTACTATCTGAATTGCAACAGTCACCATATTACCAGATCTTCCACAAACACTGGCTCAGTGTAAGCATAACCCCCAATTACACACTGATTGCTGAGTTCTCTCTTTATCCAAGTATGCCTTATTTGCCCAGGGGTATATGATTACTGTTGTGTCACAAGTAAAGTAAGGAGTGCTAACACACAGCGCAGCAATTCTTTTTCCCCCCGCACAACCAAAATTTCCCTCTGGAAGTGCATCATCAGAACAAGAAAGCACAGCACCTCTGTCACCCTGTACAACATCCTTCCTGGTCTGTCTAAATTGATAGAAGAAGGCTGCAAGAGACAAATGCAATTTTAAGCATGAACATAAATAAATAAATTGATGGTTTGACTAGCTACTGATGTATGTTCTGTGGTTGGAAGTAGAATAAGAAAGACAGCAAACTACTGAAAATAGTGAGTGGTTTGTCTCTTAATTTTGTGTATCAGACTGTTATTATCTGCAATACCAGGGCTGTCAAATATATGTAAATACTACCTTCTCCATTTCACTTCAATATCTTTAGCACGGAGCATATGCCGCTATGAAGTGGCGAATGTTATTGAGATCTGCAAATGATGGGGAGAAAGTACCCAGCAGGGAATGACAGAATATCTTGGGTTGGAAGGGACCTTAAAGATTGTCTAGTTCCAACTCCACTGCCACGGGTTCCAGAAGACTACAGGAAAGCAAAGACTTCAATCTTTTTTTTTCCTAGTTCTCTTTTTAGTCTAAAATACTCCAAACTAAAAAGTATACCATGTAAAAAGGATGTATGTAGAGCACTCTGAATACCTTTTAGTGAGAAGTCTCATTCAGAGTAGATGTCTTAAAAATCAGAGACTTTCTGTGGGAAGCAGGAAGATCTTTCCTTTATGTAAAGGAATCTGAGTTTTCTGTAACTCCTTGATTTTGCAGTATCTCTGACTCTCACATGGACTGTTCAAAAGCCTTTTGCAGGTATTGAGTTTTCAAAGAGCACAGTGGCTTCCAACTATATAAATTAACTAGTAAGGAAGAGGATGTTTCGTATTTTAATAAGTTGTACTTCAGCATTCAAAATAACTGAATTTTCCAAGATCTGTATGAACTAAATTTATCCAGCTGCCTCACATAATCATACTAATACCATCATTTATAGGGGGGAAAGAATCATGATGTGGTGTCTGATGTCAAAAGAATATTTTTGAGTCTTTCTTTTTTTATGCCACTTTTAAAACTTTTATTCTTTTTAATTTCAAGCCACTAATCAATTGTTTCTCATGTTTGTAAGTGTAGTTCTGACGTTTTATCTGATGCTAATCTGCGGGGGCATCAGGCTGTCTTTTTTTTTTTTTTGTTTTTCAGTATATTACATTTAGGCCTCTTTTCCTTCTCATCTTTCTTCTTTTTCTTTTACTTTTCATTCTCCTAGCACCCAAATTCAGGAATTATCTTTGTCTAGCTCCGAGTGATAGGAAGGGAGATTATGAGCATTGTTTTACAGACATAGAAAGGACTTCTGAGACCCTCTAAAAGTTGTAATGATTATCCTCAGAAGTAATTTGCATTTATTCTTTCCCTGCAACATTTTCCTTTTCATTGTTTTGACCATTTCTATAAGGTTAATGATTGTAAGGAGGAAATATTTCCAAAACAAATAAAAACTATAATACGTGAGTTTCAGAACTTTAGTTCTCTGAATGAAAAAATAGTCATACCAAATAAAACTTTAATTTGCTATTTGAAGACAGTAGTGGGAGGTAGATGAAATAATCTCTGCCCCAATTGTTTTATACTTGTGACAGAAATATTAAATTTCTGAAGCTTGCAGTGTGAATGTCAGTTTATTTTCTTTTTAAAGGAGCTTACGTGCTTATTAATTGTTATATCAATCCACATTTTTTTAATAGAAAAAACAAGTGTAATTTCCTGAGAAGGCAGAACACTGATGTACTTGAAAGCAAATATATTTTAGTACTGCAGCAAAGACATCTTTTAAAAGTAGCATAACTGAACACCTGCTGTATACCGTTTCCCTGCCAAGGTCATTCATATATTCTGATTTTAGAATTCTGTATCAGTGAACAAGTATTCAAAAGTATTGTCAGTACTGCAGACATTGCCAGTACTTCCTCTGACTTCTACTGATAATTTATGGCTTTGCCTTGCACCTCCTGGTGGCTTATGTGGGCTTCTTGCTTCAGGCTCTTTTGCTGAATCAGGATTTTCCATCTTGAAGCAAATGCGAGACCAGAAAGCAGTAATCTGTCCATAGAAACAACCATTTCAGGGACATCTGAGATCAGCCCTTTTCTGCTTTGTTTAGCGATTCATTAGTTGACAGGGTTAGGAAATATCTCCCATAACCCTGTGTTCTCACCTGAGGACACTGTGAATAATACGTTGTCTTCATCATTTATTGCACCTTCAGAGTACTTTTTTTTTCCCCCCTACATATCTTAGATTGTTTTTTCCAAAATCTATATGTATTTTATAGCTCCTCATGCATGCAGCCTTATCTCTTCAACTATTCTACCTCCCTTGTCTCCTGGAGTAGTCTTTTATTAGCTCAATATGCAGTTTCTTCTATGCATTGATAGTGCAACTGGCAACCTTTTCTTTTCCAGTTAACTAGAGAATCAAGCAACCCAAGTGTTTTATTCACAATTACATAATGAAGTTTACTAGGCTTTGACAACATCATTTTTAATAATTGCTATTTTTTATATGTATATACTCAACAGATGTGGCTATTTTTATGCCCTTTCCTTCCTCTTTCCTTCACACTCTTGCTCCTGTGATTGATAATTTTTGTTTTGCTGCATTAAAAACTGGATTCTAAGCTCTGATTCAGAGTTTTTCTTTATCACTCAGTCACACTGCGGTCATCTCTGAAAATGTTACTTTTCATGTTTTGCCTGTTGTCACACAAATTATGAAGGTATTTCACTAGGGTAGCAATCAGCCTAAACCAAAATTTCTATTTGAGAAGCTTGTGGTGTTTGTTAGTGAAATAGGTCATTCGAGTATTTAATTAACCTCAGTTGGTCTGGGTTTCACCACAAATACATTTTCTGAATTTCTAAAACATATGTAGACATTGTTTAAACTCTCACAGTCCATTCTGTACACAGAATGGGGATAAGTTTTTCTTGCAGTCAGGTATGTGTGTATGTATGACCTACAATAACATGGAACCTATTAAGAAAGTTGTTGCTAAATTTCAGCTTAAATGAGAAAAACAAAAATCTTATCTAAATGTTCTCTCAGATGTCATCAAAGTATTTCAGCTGAACACTTCCAGTTAACTAATATGTGACAAAACACACAGATAATTTTCTCTGCAATTGGAAAGGTGAAAAAATAGAATCCGATGATCCTAAGGTAGGGGGATGTAGTAAGTAGTTTTAATTATGTAATACTCAACAATTTTCCAAGTATGTCAACTATAGGGTAAAATTAATTTATTTGTTTTCTTGAATTGGTTTTACTATATAAGACTTCTTTATTTTTTAAAACACTTTCACGAGTAATTATTTTTTATTTATATTTATTATTTTTGCTGCATCATCTGGAGTCCACTTACACTTCATAGAACATTAATTAGAATCATAGCATGGCCTGGGTTGAAAAGGAATTCAAAGATCATCTAGTTTCATCCCCTCCTTTGTCTGAAGGGTCGCCAACCACCAGACCAGGCTGCCCAGAGCCACATCCAGCCTGGTCTTGAATATCTCCAGGGATGGGGCATCCACAACCTCCTTGGGCAACTTGTTCCAGTGCGTCACCACCCTCTGGGTGAAAAACTTTCTCCTAATATCTAACCTAATTGATAAAAAACCTTGTATGAGGAATACCAGCCTGAGGAAGTTTGGGTATGGACTGATGAAGAAAAGACTAAATATGAACTGGAAAAAATATCTGTTCTATAAATACTTTTCCTGTAAAACAATTCTGAATATTCTTTAGGAAATTCTCTTCTCATATTTGAAGGACAACTAAAAACATCAATTAAAGGGAACATTCTAACTTTAATACATTCTGAAACTGCTTGACAGATTATTCAAATTTGTACCTTTAGGAAAGAATAAGAAATTGGATTTTTTATCTAAAATATGATTAATTAACAAAGAATTGCATAATCTAGTATTTACTGCATAATACTTGAACTGGATGCTCATGGTTTGGAGTGATTGCTTACACACTGACGTTCTTCTGGAAACAGAAAAATAAGGCAAGTAAGGTCTTCCCCCCCCCAAATAGTATACAAAGTTACACCTGCCCTTGCTAATAGGCATATGTCAAAAAGTTGTATTTCATCAGTCTTTCTGTTTTATTATATAGTCATACAGAGATAGAGTGCAAAGCAGTTGCCCAGAGGAGGGCAAATATTGGAAACTGCTAAGTATGGTGAAGGTAACAGTCTGATTTGGGCAATGTACACTGGCAGTGGTCAGGACTCAAATGTGAAAATACTCAGAGTATTGCTAAATATGTTTAAGAATTTTGTTTACTGACAGAAGACAAAGACTGAACATCTACACAAAGTGAAATTCACTTTTCCCAGAAAACCTCATAGTAATTAACCCCAAATTAGTACTTACAGATACCTCCATATATTGTGCAAACAGATTGGTGAACTACTAAAAACCTTCTGCAGCCTTGGTTTGACTTTCTGTAGACTAGACTCATGGTACATATACATATACATTGATAAATGTAAAACTAACTACATTAAACAAAGTAGCTACTAGATTTACATGCAAAAACAGCTACTAATTTGGAACATATTTAAAGACTAAATTCATATGCCCCAAAATATATATATGTGCACATTCCTCATCTGAGGGAGGTACATCTAAAATGATAGCAGCTTTCCACACAGACTACAGGAGTGTCAGTAGAGAAGCTATGGTCTAATTAAGGTTATGAATGGGTGAACAGCAGCAACAGAACAAAACCTCTGACAGTTAAAATATATTTTATAGGAGACTATGATGAGGGAAAAAGAAAGGAAAAGCAACATCAGTATGGTCAGTAGTGCAAGATGAATATGCTGGAAGAGGTGATTGAAAAATAGCTGTCATGTAACTTGCCTCACTTATACAGTTTACAAATTCTGCCACAGATAGTGACTCCTACAAGTCAAGTTTTCTTAGCCATTCTATTTCCACTTGTTTTTGTGTAATAAAGTAGGCAACTTCAGGCACAGAACTGCCATGTTTGTGGTAAATCTACCATATCATGAACAGCACATAAATAATAGAATCATAGTATGGTAGAATGCTTTGGGTTGGAAGGGACCTTGAAGATCATCAAATTCTAACTCTCCTGCCATGGACAGGGTTGGCATCCACCAGACCAGGTTACCCAGGGCCCGGTCTAACCTGGCCTTGAATGTCTCCAGAGACAAAACTGCATAGCTAATGGTGGTGACTATGCTGAAAAACAGTGTTTTGTAGCTGAGAATTTGCTCTATCAAATAGCACTATAGTGTTCATTTCATCTGATGTCTTTTCCATGGAAATAAATAGAAGGCATTACTGTCAGAGTGACCTATGTATTTCTTACAGTGTACAACTAAGTCAAAACATGTCTGTGCTTGGGAAAATTTGAAAAGTTTTAGTACGTTTTGATAATCTACTGTCATGATTTAAAATCATCCAGAGTAAAGCACCACCATCCACCCCATCTTGAATCTGTGATATTTCAGTTGCTCAAAGGAATGTCAACATCAGTAACTGTATGAATGCAGCAGTTGCTTTGACAGTTGAAGCATGAACTGAATCTGTCTAGCAAAATTAGCCTAATATGGTCAAATTGCTTTTGCTTTTTAACTATATATGGGCAACAGCAAGACACCGTGCAACTCTCCATCTAAAGAGGTTCTTTTCACCATCAGCTTTACTTTTGACTTTGCTTACTATAAAAACTATCAATTAAAATAAAACAAACATATAAAAACTATTAAATTTTTAAAAGAAACCTGAGAAGCTAGAAAGTTAGATTTTATTAGCAATCATGAAACCATAATGGCAGTGCTACCTATATACGAGTTGGCTCATCTAGTGCCAGGTTCAATATGCTTGTTCAGGCTGTATGTTTGTTATGCACTGCATTGTAGATTCACTCACAGAACTCATAGAGTTGACAAAGTTAACATGTCTACTACTCTGTCCACAGAAACCTTTGTCAAGTCTACAAGAATATTTTCTGGCCATGATGTTTAGCCAGAGTCTAAAAATCATTCATAGCTTCTTTCAAATATTAGCTTATGAACAACAACAAAAGTTAGTGGAGAAGCTGTGATGAGACTGAAAGTTCATTTCTTTTTGAGTAGTAGCTTCTCCTTTGTTGCACATTATAAATACAGCAGATATGTTCTGTTTTCAGATTCTGTTGTTTCACATTGATCAACAGATAACTGTTTTTCTTTCTAAAGGTAAAGAATTATCAGTGTGAAAAACTTTGACTTAAGTAAGCCCATGAAACAGTTGTTGACATTTTTTTCCTTACAGTTTCCAAATCAGCAAGTAATCTTTTGAGCTACTTCTAATAAAAAATATCCTCTGACTGAGAACCACGATAGCAGCAAAATTTTCTCTAGAAGCACATGGTTTCAGAAAGAAAACTGCAATTAATAAATGTGTAGTCATGGCCACAGAGAAAAAAAAAGAAAGCAGCAGTGAGAGCACCTGCAGGCTGTAGGTTCAGTAGCCTTAGAACAGATGACTGTCACTGTTTCTTTCAATTTCAAATTCTGATTATTCTCATTTTGTTCTTTTCCGTAGCAGATGAATATTATAAATGTTGTTGAGGAAAATGACACTCTAATTGATAATGTCATTTAACTGTTGCTTACTGGGAATCAAAAACTCACAGTAGCAAATGCAAAGGTTAGATGTGAATTACTGTAAACTACTGAGATGTTATGAAAGTTAGCAGATCAGTTGTCAGTGCATGCAGCTACCCTTTTGAGCCTTGCTAAATTAGCTTTAGTACATAGCCACAACTCCATCTGCTATTTGAATGAAATGCATGCAATTTTTGCATTTTTTAAATTAGACTGCCCATTGAATTTTCTTTCACTTGAAAGTGGAGAAGTGGTCCCAGAAGGAAAGGAAGTTGTCCTTCGTGCCTCACGACAATACCTTCAGATCTATTTGTATAAATAAGGCTTTTTTAATCTTAACTTTCTACCTAGAACATTTTCTTTCAATACCTTGCCTATTACAGAAGTAGTCTGTGAAGAGTATGAGTAATTAGGAGTATACAAGAGGTGGATAATAGATCACTCACTTGACATATTAATTCCATAAGCTGTGCTAAAAAATAAGAAACAATATATATGTGCAGTGAGGATGTTGTTTTGTAGTCTTTAGCAATGACTGCAATACTCATCTATTATATATATATATATATTGGCCTACACTTTCACTGATTTACACGTTATTTATCACATAATGAAAAGCACTAAAAGAAGGAGAAATCAGAATTTATAAAAGTCTTTGTTGAAGCAGCTCTATTTGTATGCATCACATAAAACTATGCACTTTTAGCTATAGTAATAATATGCCTAATTTTACGTAATTGTTTTGTCATTTTTTTTGTGCTTTTTTTTTTTTTTTTGCTTTTTTTTTTTTTTTTTCTTTTTCCTGCAGCTAAAGATGACTACAGTATCCATTGCATCAGATCTCCCACAGGTTAATCTAGGCATATAGGTTAGATGCTACTCAAAGGTTAAGAAGACCTTCATTGTGTTTCCCTCTCACTCCTTTCCTTTCCGTTAACTGATACAAATAATGGTTTCTGAAAGAAGAGGGAAAATAGGTTAACAATAACCTCCCAGGCAGGAACTGTAATGAGATTCAAACTGTCTTATCCTCATTCCCTTTCCTGGCAGGTCTGATTGCTTATATGTTTGATGTCTTTCACGAAACATTTCTTCAGAAATTATTTTAAAGGGCATGGAATACACAAGACAGAACGTGGAGGGAAGCCTTGACTAAAAAAATCCAGAGTTGCATTGCACTTGTTCTTAACATATCTCAGGACTGATGTTTTCATGCAGACATCCTGCATAATTTGTCATCTTTCAGTATTGTTTCAAGGTGTTTTCAAGGCATTTGCCTTTAATTGAGAAAACACAACTAGTTTTTTTTGTTGTTGTTTTGAATAATTTAATTGCCTTCTTATTGTCTCAAATTCCTGCTATAACTTTTTTACTGCTTAAGTACTCTGAATTACATCAGTAAGCCTGTAATATTTTTTCCTCTTGGTTTCACTGTGATGAATGTACAATACACCATATCTTTTTTGCATAGTCAGCACAATAAAGACTACTTTATGTTTGCAGTCTTAAAGCCAATGTTTAAATCCAGGCTCTTGCTATTGTAACAATTTGAAGTGAACAATACTAAAAAAAATGTAGCACTGTTCCTAAAGCAGTCATTGCTTTAATGTTTTCACTTTTTTGATAGTGAAGGTGCTCTCACAAGACATTTAAATGGTTGATGGTACTCTTCACCTCTTAGCCAGCAGTTGCCTTAGCAGAAGCAGTGTTGTTGGTCCTTACCAGTATAGACTAGGGTAGTAACTATATTATGCCTCAGGTGACTCAGGTGATACATCAGATAATCTAAAAAGAAATATGACTATAACATAAATCAAAATACTACACATACTAAGTGTAGCCAACGTCTGGTTGAGATTTCATCATGCTCTGATGTGGAAGTCTTTACCCATCTTTATCCATGCCCTCATCACACTTTGGGAATACTAGCACCTACAACAATTTTGAGCAAGGTGAACTACTTATTTATTTTGCAAGAGAAACCTTACACAATAAAGACTGTGTAAAGTATTCTGACACTTGTTTTGTTATTTGTTTCCACACTTTTCCCCAGAAAAGCTAATTATTCAACATAGTACATCATCTATGTACTTGAACAAATTCCTGGCTCTGGAAAAATGTATACATAAAATGGATTAAGGCTTTTTCTGTGTGTGTGTGAGAGAGCTCTTGGTTTATCATTAATATCAACAATTGAATCTACCATAGTATTACCCAAAATAGTAACTAGCTAAATACAGATATGTTCAATTAACTTTTATTGACAGATAGTAATCCAGTCAGAGGGGTAAATGCACAGAATCCGTATGAAAATACTTGCTTACATGCATGGACATGTGCACTAAATGTTGTCTGTGATGATAGCCTGGCTAAGCATCCCTTGGAGAAGTGTAACTCTTGAGGCATATGTACAGCTTCAATTGAATGTATATGGCAAAACTATCTGATCTCACTGTGGTGTTGAGATCTTATCCTCTTATTTGATGTCTGAGCCTTTAAGCAAGTACTTAGACCTCAGATTTCCACCTCCAGGCTACATGCTGTTGTTTGATGTTTGATGGCATAAACTTTAGCAGGCAGGTTCAGGTGCTCTATTTTCATGTTCAACTCAAGTCTTGCTTAAATCTTCCTTTTATCTTCTCTTTTTTGTACGTAAATCATTTTTACCAAGCTCTCAGGGGGTTGCATTCCTTCAGTAACCAATAATTGATGATCAGTGGGTTATTTACAGCTCTTGTCCCTCTGGTTTCAGCTTGCACTCATTTTCTTCTGTATTTTCTGCAATTATCCTATTCTTATGCTCCACAGCATAACAGAAGATACTTGCTACGAAGACACAACATGTTCTCACAGCAATTTAAGACTGGAAAAAAGCCTAACAAGTTCCTATTATGAGGCCTTGGAAATCTCATTTTAAATCTGCAGTCTCTGACTGTTGATGGCAATATTGTAATTGCTGGTCAACAAGGATACAACAAGACCAAGCATTTCACTACCTCTCAGGGACTCTGAAAGCACTTGATTCATCCACTCCTTACTTCTGCACATATGATACAAAATATGAATTATGTTACGTAATATCAGTGATTAGACATAAGTTTAGGATATGTAACATCCTATAACTTTATAATGAATGAATTTGGAAGGGATAAGAAGTTATTCCTTGGATCTTCCTTTCCAGGTTGTTTAATAAGCTTAAAATTCACTTCAAAGTGAAATGTTTCTCTACAAGGAGAGATATTTAGCATTAGGAAACATATTGAACTGTGATGTAGCTTGTATTCCTCATTGCTTTTCACTAGACCCTTTTATGCAGTGCGCTCTGGCAGCCCGGAAAGCAAATGGGATCCTGGGCTCCATCAGGAGAGGGGTGGTCAGCAGGGATAGGGAGGTGATCGTCCCTCTCTACTCTGCTCTTGTGAGGCCCCATCTGGAGTACTGTGTCCAGGTGTGGAGCCCTCAGTACAAAAAAGATATGGAGATTTTGGAAAGGGTCCAGAGGAGGGCCACAAAGATGATCAGGGGGCTGGAGCACCTCCCCTATGAGGACAGGCTGAGGGAGTTGGGTTTGTTCAGCCTGGAGAAGAGAAGGTTGCGGGGTGACCTCATTGCAGCCTTTCAGTACCTGAAGGGAACTTACTCCCAGGAGGGGAGTAAACTCTTCGAAAGGGCTGATAATAGCAGGACTAGGGGAAATGGTTTTAAGTTGAAGGAGGGAAGATTTAGGTTGGATGTTAGGGGAAAGTTCTTTACTAGAAGGGTGGTTAGGTCCTGGAACAGGCTGCCCAGTGAGGTTGTGGATGCCCCGTCCTTGGAGGTGTTCAAGACCAGGTTGGACGGGGCCCTGGGCAACCTGATCTAGTAAAGGCGTATGTTTGGTGGCCCTGCTAGGCAGGGGGGTTGGAACGACATGATCCTTGAGGTCCCTTCCAACCCGGGTAATTCTGTGATTCTGTGTGATTCTGTGATGTGAGCAATTAATGCCTCAATGCTCTTACCAAATCAAGGTTACTCAGTTTACAGGTCTTCCTCAAATATGCTGAGTTCAAAATAGGAAACCTTACAATGTCAGTCCTATTTATGAACATCTGCAGAGTTTTTCTTATTCTTAGTAATTTCCTTCCAGATTATAAGAAATAAAAGGAAGAGTTAATGCAATATGTATGCCTCGGTCAAGGCAGGGAGGACTTGGGACACTTACTCAAATTGGAAGTACCTGATGGAATACAGATCTATGTCCAGGTGGAGGCCAGTCATAAGCTGTACCCACCATTTGATCTGTCTTGGAACCTGTGCCCTTCAGCATCTTTATCAATGACATAGAGGATGTATATTCACCAGATTTTCTGATAACAGTAAGGTGAATGGCACAGTTGATAAGATAGAAGAAAGATTTGGACAAGCTTGAAAAGTGGGATGAGGTTAAACTAGGCCAAGTGCAAGGGACTCCACTTGGGTCAGGGCAATCCCATATATGTGCACAGACTGGAAGAAGAGCTAATTGAGGTCAGCCTTGTGGATGAAGTCTTGTGGGTCCCAATGGGTGAAAAGCTGGGCATCAGCCAGCAGCGTGCCCTTGCAGCTTGTAAGGCCAATGGTACCCTGGGCTGCATCAGAAGGGAAGTGAATAGCAGGGTGTGGGAGGTGATTTTCCTTCTCTGCTCTGTCCTTGTGAGGCCTCATCTCAAATACTGCGTCCACGCCTGGAGCTCCCAACTTTAGAAAGAAAGGAGGTGCTGGAGCAGGTCCCGAGGAAGGTAATGAAGATGACCAAAGGGCTTTTTTTATGAAAAAAAAGGTTGAAGGTCTTGATCAGGCTGCAGAATAGAACGCACCAGGGATACTTCATTAAAGGAAGCTCATAAACAGGAGGAAGACTGGCATTTTACACAACCTGATAGTGATAGGACTAGGGGAGAATTGCTTTAAACTAGAAGAGATGAAATTTAGGTTAGATGTTAGGAGGAAATTCTTTTCTCAGAGGGTGATGAGTCACTGGAACATGTTGCCCAGAGAAGATGTTGATGCTCCACTCCTGGAGTTGTTCAAGAACAGTTTGGATGGGACCCTGGGCAGCCTGCTCTGGTGGGTAGCAACCCTTGCCCTTGGCAGAGGGTTAACCCTTCTAACCTAAGCCATGTTATGATATGATACTATGATCTGGGAACAGCTGGACCAAGCTAGTGCCCCACTGTGAGTAACAGTGAAGTGAGTTTTTCCAGGAAAGCAGATAACAGAAATAATATTTCTACTAATTCCATTTATTTATTTATTTATTTATTTATTTATTTATTTATTTATATCTGGATCTTTAGTAGCAAGTAGTTTTGTTCCTGACAAGATGCTTCACCTCTCACATGAAGTTTAAGCACTGATTTGTATTGTTATATGAATATATATATTTTCAGTCTGAAGAAATTAAAAGTATTTTAGACTAGAAAGATCTTTAGATTTACTATCTTATTATTTACAACATATATGAAGATAATAAAATTACCAAGGTAAAGACACGCAGTTCATTATCTCAGAGAACAAGTAATACACATATCTGGCATGGGATTGAAATAATATCTTAAGAGGTGGAGGAAAAGTGAATGAATCAATAAGTTACACCTTAACTTAGGACACAATACCTTTCCAATACTACTGCCTTATGAAGATGAACACACTTGAATATTCTAGAGTGGGCTGTTGTCTCGCTCCAATTTAGGACTGAGGCAAAGGTTCTTTTGATAATGTTATGCCCGGCATGAGATTAAGAAGAAGAACATTCAAATGTTGATCCGACCAGTTTATTGGAAATAGTAGAAAATTGAGGGGATGGGGAAGGGAGAGCGATGAATGCCAAAATTAGGGTGATGGGGAAGGGAAAGTAGGCGATAGAAAAAGGTAGAAAAGAGCAAGAATTACATTAAAGTGGGGAATAGTCACCTCCTGGAAGCAGCAGCATCCCGTAGCACGCTGTTAACATTGGTCCGGGGCAAAATAAGCGTAGGGGAGAGCAGCAGCGGAGTAGCAGGCCGCAGATCGATGAAACGCAGAGAAGATGGTCAGAGTAGCGAGGTCTCAGGAAGTGGAGTCTCAGGCAGAGAGGTCCCTCGGAGCAGAGTCTCGAGCAGCAATCCCAGAAGAGATAATAGGCAGCAGTAGGACAACGGTGGAGGAATCTGAGGTCAAATACCTAGATGCCAACAAAAGGTTCTTCAGCATGCAGGCATCTTCTTCAGCATGCAGGCGCTCGCGTAGAGAGGCATCTGATGACAGAAAACCTCCTTGTTTCCGTAGTGATGCATCTGGTATCAGAAAACCTCCTTGTTTCCGTAGTGAGGCATCTGGTGTCAGAAAACCTCCTAAATTCGGGGTTTGTCCGTGCCCTTTTTATCCTTCTTTCCAGCCTTCGAGACATTTCGGGAGGGCTCGGGTCAGAGTCCTGTGATTTCCTCAGAGATGTCAATCTTCCTTGAGATGAGCCAACACGAGAGAAAGACCACTTAAGGGCCATCAGTCCTCAGAGATGGCCATCTTCCTTGAGATAGGCCTACACAAAAGACCACTTAAGGGCCATTGATCAGTATCTTATCTCCCTTTGTAGCTCCCGGACTTGTCCATCTCCTAAACAAAGGGATTTCTCGAACCTTGGTTCCTGTGTGTCTCAGACAAAGGCAGTCCTGGAACCTTGGCCAGGATTTGCCTGAACTCGTCCATTTCAGCAAACTTTGAGACAGTAATGTAAAAAGCATGGCTTCTTAACAGCTGTATAGATGACAACTAGACTCTTTAGCTCAAGGAAAAAGGGACACTTATGATATAACAGTACTTGAGTGTCCAGACACAGGGTCTTGTGTGATAGCACCAGACACTCAAGTCTGTTCCTGCAATGAAACAAAGTTCCAGTTCTGGAATGCTGTGGTTGAAAAGAAGCTCCTATCTTCTACAGTTATTCCTGGAATAAGTGAAGTCCTCATAGCTGTGGAATGTAAATCCATGTAATCAGTTTCACTAATAGGCAAGTGCTCTCAAAGAAAGTACAGCTGCTGATATCATGCCTTATGCATCTTGTGAACCTGGAAAAATCCCATCCACAGATTTGTTAACTCACACAGAGTTAGAAGATGAAGACTGATTTGAACCTTACTGCCTTCAGTTTCTAGCCTTTACTATTTCACAGCATATAGAATTTTTCAGGTTCATTTCATTCTAGTTAGAATATTTTTACAGTACTGCTTTCAAGATATTTTGGGAATATAAGTCTTCCAGCCTCTTAACTGTGACAGGACAATTAATGACTCATTTTCTGTGCTCTATTGACTCATTAACATTTTCCCTTATATGTGTTTTGAATATTTTTAAAAGGGCTTTTCTAGAAGAGACACTTTAATTGATGGAGGCTACCAGATGAAAACAGTACAGTAGGTCTAGCCTGTATCACAGTTTACAGTCAGATCATGTGCATACAGTCAAGACATACCACTGGAACTAGTGACATGTCATGCTCTCGTGTTTTTGGCTTTTTCTTGGAAGGATGCCTGAGCACACAAGTGGAGAAGAAGACAGTGCAGACTCTAATGGGCTGCTCAAGGAAGTAGGACTGTAGTCTGCAACAGAAAAAAATTGACTACTCTATAATATTTTTTTCTTTCTTTGTTTTTTTTTTTTTTTTTTTCCATACGGAGTAGAATAGCAGATTATCGGTTAAATGTCTGATTTGCTCAATAAAACTCTATTTGCATATATTTCCCCCCCCCCCCCCCCTCCATTACCTATTTCCTTATTTATATTCTTGTACTGTTTGCACTGGATTAGAAATGTTAGGTTTTTATCTCGATAAATGTAAAGATATTTCATTATGTTTCCAGAATCTGACGTAGTTTTAGAAGTTCATTTGGTCTATCTGTTAGATCAAAAGATCTTCCAAATGTGTATTTGTTGTTTGTTGTTAATTTGTCAAACTCGCATTTAAAGATGAAAGTATTTTTAAGTAAATTACTTCAGTTTTCCAGCTCTTCACCATACCGTAGTTTGTATTAATGATACTTATGACAACTTCAAATGTACATGACATTTAATCAGACTTTTATACCCAGGAAAAGCCTCAGACACCGAAGGTTGCCTTCATTTTTTTGATGTGTTTTGTACTCAGATTGTATTTCTTCCCTTGACTAAGTGGAAATTAATGTTTCCCCTCTTCCTCTTGTCAGTAGTGACAAATGTTGAACATATACTCCAGTTCACTCCCTCCATCCATTTTAGATTTAGTAGAGAAAGAATTTCAGCTGTGCAAAGAACTGAAAAACATTTTGGAATAGTAGTGAAATGTAATTCAAAATGGGGGTCAAACACTCCGTGATATGAAAAGCTGAAAATTCAGAGTTCAGAGATTGCACAAAAGATAGGACAAGTCTTACACAAACAGCTTCAGAATAGATCTTAGTATTTTTTCAGAATGGAGACAGATCATAAATACAACAAAATTACTATACTGCTCATAGTACTGGGTTTCCAAGAGACTGTTCTCATATTAAAAAAGATTGATTTACCATGAGAAAAGATTTACAGGCTCAAATCACAGATTCATGGCTTTTGGTTTCATACAGCAATGAATTATTTAACAAAACCTCCTAACTACGCTTTCTAATTGGGAGCACGAGGGAAATATTTCAGTGATGAATCAGACAATGAATGCAATGAGAAAACTAAATGTTGCACATTTATTATACACTATGTATCTACATTTTATTTAATGAAAAACAGGTATGTTTTCTATGTATCCTGTCAAATCTTTCTTCAGTTTTCTGCTTCACTGTCTGTGCGTGACAAACCAAACTACAGAGAACAGCTACACTTACAAATTAATCATATGAATTTTTGTTGACCAGAAATGAACTATTGATTCTTTTTCTGCTTTATCTTCTCTCTTGTTCTCAAGTCTTGTCTGTATGAGTCATCTTGAGAACAGCGGCAGTAGCAGTTTTGGCTTTTTGGTCTAAGGCTTTTCCCAGCAGTTATTAATAGTGATGTATCAGCTTTTAGGGTTAAGGCCCTTGTATATTTTCAAAGTGCTTTTGCCGCAAGCAGGCTGACTGTAAAATATATGCATTCTAAAGTCTTCTAAATACAGTCCTAACCCAGCAAGACCTTGCAAGACCTTGCCAAAGGTTTTGATCTGGAGGAGACATCAGTTTTTTCTCAGTTCAGTTATATGTCTCAGGAGGTTCTGAAACAAAGGTAGGCTAGAAGCAACGGGATGGGTCAGATTTGAAGAAATCTGGGATAAGGTTTTCCTTCCTCCATTGTAGGGAGCATAGATGTTCTTGGTTATTTGGTTTTGTAGCCACCTCCTTAGAATTTCCAGAGCCACCACTATAAATGTCAGCTATCTTCTTTTTAATGGGATTATTTTTTGACTTGGTTATCAGACAGATGGATTTATATTATCTGTAATGTGCAACAGGGATGGTGCTTAACAAGTAATTTTTTCTAGAGAAATCACCACATTCCTTTCCCTTTCCCGTTTTCTTTATTTTAGTATACTTTTACATACTTATTTTATTCCTAGTTGCACGCACTTCCCCAGCTGTACAACTTTGCATTTTGCCATTTCTATTCCAGGATTTTTTTTTTCCCCTAATCATCCATTAATATTAAAAATTGATGGCAATCATCTCTTGATATTTTTTGCCTTCAAAAACATTAAGATGAAGATGAAAAGGTCAAAGAAAGAAGCAAACTGTTCTAGTTGAGCAAAATATAAACCAAATATGTGAAAATATCCTTAACACTATTAAAAATAAAAATAAAAAAATAAAAAAAAAAATCCCCACAAATTGCTTTTTGCTGAGGCACAAGAGGGCAGTGTTTCATTAATTCTAACGCATCTTCCACTCAGCATTGCAAGGAAGCTGAGATTGGCATTAATCTACAATGAGATTAACACCCAAAACATCAGTGTTAAATACAAATAGATTACTGGCAGAGAACCCAATTTATACAAAGAAGAAAAGCTCCAGTAAATTAATCTATCCCACAAGTTGTAGAATTTTCTTAGACTGATAATTTTATACACGAAAAAAAAAAAGCAGCAAAAATGAATATTTCAATACAAAATCTAAATTAAAAGCCAAAGTTATTTATTGCTAATTTTATATTTACTAGAGAATATGGAAGCCTAAACTAGGAAAGAAAGCAGAAACAAAGAAAATTGTCATCAATATGAATTTTATATAAAAATAAGAAAAAGTATGTGCATGTGTGTGTGTTCAGACGTGTACAAGCATGTATACTTACATACACAGGAAAAAGTGAGAGATGTGAGCATAGAAGAGAATAGTACTGAAAAGTTAATGGCAGAAAACAATAAGGAGTTATTCATTCTACCTAAATTTAGATTCCTAGCCCGATCCTTCTCTTTATTTATTTATTTTTTTCTCATTCAGGTAATATATACAATTTCTCACTCAACTGGTTTTTTAGAGATTTCTGTCCTAAGTGTCAGATGTTCTTTCTGCATTGTACCAGGCATGCATCTTTTTTCACGCTGTTTATTCAACTACAGGGAAGGACTAGAGTAATTTTTTGGGATTCTGGATTTAAACACATGACCAAGTACTCAAACCAGGGGAAAAAAAGTTAATTATCGTGAGTCGTGATGAATCCAGCTCTGGATGTCTGTGGGCCTAAATTTTGGAGCTGAAACTTTCAAGCTGATTCTTGAGATCTTGTTGGCTTTATACTAGCACTTATCGGACAGATCTCCAGATCCTGTTTAGAAGAGGACTGATGCCTCTGCTCTACACTTATTCTAATAAATGGTTCACTGAATCACTGACCTTGGAATATGTCTCAGCTGTCTCAGTTTGTCCTAAAAGCACCTGAAAGCACCTGCTTGGCTTGAAACCATGCATTTATTCTACACAAAAATAGAACTGGACAACCTGTTTCACCATCCTATTTCACTCTTAACTCCAGGAAAGTAGTTTATGTACTGTCCTTGAACTTATTTTTATTTTTTTTTCCCCTTAATGAAATTATACATATCTTTTTTGGTAATCCATTGGCTTCTTTGTTTTGGCTTGTCACTTAGGATGCAGTGTATTTCCCACAACAGGAATCAGCACCTTCAGCTGTATCTTAATAATCAACCATTCTGGGCTAAAATTAGTCTGTTATTATTTATAATAGTTTAAAAAGTAATAATTTTTATAGTTCAATAATGTTAGCATGGGTTGCTCTCTTTGCTTTAGCATTAGCTAGAGGCTAAATTAGTATTTGTCTATAAATGATGTGAATTGTTTCCCAGCAAACTGTGGACCACTGTATGTGACAAGATTCTAGATTTTCTCACCATGCAAAAACATGGTCTTAAGGCTATTTATGACACTTCATATAAAAAGGTCAGATAGATATGCATTCAGTTTCTAAGTATTTGATAAACCTGAAAAGTGCACCCAAGTGCTTCTTGTTTCTGCAGCTTACAGTTGTCAGTCTACTTTCCAGTGCCCAACTGCAAAATGAGAATTCCTCTGGAAAAGTAAGCAAAACTTTCTGGCTAAACTTGGATTTTTTTAATAAAATTTTTATATCCTTCTATTAGAGAAGCATTCTTTTCAATGCTGAATTATTTTAACTGTACAAGTGTAAGAGCTGTTTCTCTCTGCACACAGGAAGCTTCCACAATGTAGAGCACTCATGGCTTCAGCAAAACTACCTACATGGAGAAAGGAAAAGTATTCCTCATAGAAAAAGTAAGATAAGAAGTTTCCTGATAAACTGTAAACCCTAAATATAGGAAGGACATGTCAGTAATTCCATAGAAATTCTTATCCAAATAGAAATGGGAATAATTGACTAAAGCTGTCCACACATCTTCACAAATTTTCAAGTCCAGAGCACTTGAGTTATAACAGAAACACTCGTGATTATTATATACTGCTCATATGTTTTCATGCCACTGAAATATATGCGATCATCTTAGTAAATAGTTCTGCTAACCCACAAATCCACCATATGTAGTGAAGCTTTTTGCATTCAAAAGAAAGTTGTTCCCATTTTGAAATGCTGAGGCCACTGAAATATGACAGTGATGCTGTTACAAGACTGCCTTTCCTTCATTATTTCTCATTTCTTATTTTTATACCTTTGCCTGAGAAGAGAAGAAACTTGAGAAGCTGTGTTGAAGAAGTAAACTGGCGTACCTTTATTTTCAAGAAGACGTTTAATATTTAAGCTTTCTGGGCTCTATCGATCTATCTATATTTACATATATATAAAGCACTGGACACTACGTAACTTCTCAAAGTTTAATCACAGTTAAAGACACTGGATCATTTAAACTATTTGTTTCATCACTCACTCTGAAACATCTACATGGTCAACTGGTAATTCCTACAATGCTGTCAGACACATGATCTATCTCTAGACTGTATTTTGTTTTGTACATAAATACTAGCTTGAGCAGAACAGGATCATGTCAGGGAATGACTGATATTCATGTCCATGGGCCCTGATGGGACACAAATATGAGTGCTGAGAGAGATGTCTGATGTCAATGTGAGGCACTCTTAAGTAACCTTTCAGCAATTATGGCAAATGGCCTGAGGACTGGAGAAAAGCAAGTGAACTCTTACCTCCAAAATGGGCAAGAAGGAACTGCATACCAATAAGTCTCACCTTGATCCCTGGCTATGTGATGGAGCAACTAATCTTGGAAAAAATTTCAAAGCACGCAAAAAATTAAAAAAACATCATGAGTATTCAGCATGGATTCATAAAAGGGATGTCATATTTGACAAGTCTGACAGAGCACTGGCACGGGTTGTCTAGAGAGGTTGTCAAGTCTCTTGAGAGTTTCAAGAGCCACATGAATATGGCTCTGGTCAGCTGATAATAAATAGCCCTCCTCAAGAAGTGTTGATGAACCAATGTGTATTTTTCTTGTTTACCGTTACTGCTTGTTCCTATATATGCTTCTATTTCCATAGATGTTTTTTATATCATTGGTAGATAAATATATCTCCTGTCAATTCTGTTCCAATTTACAAGCTGCTCATCAAATGTGTTTTTTTGACATCCTTTTCTTCTAGATTTCAAATAAAAATTAGTTAGTTTCACTCTTTCCACTTAGGGTAAGAAGAAAATATGGATAAGAATAATCTGTATATTAAATTATCATATTTTTATAGTACTTACTATGAGTGAAATGTATATTCTATTATGAAAAAGTTTTCTACATTTTGTGTACGTTTTGGGACATTTTTAAACCTTTCTGCTATGAAGCAGATCTGTTAGACATCTTCTCTTTTTTTCTTTCCTTCCCCTTCAGAAAAGATTTTTCCCTCTATTTAGTAGTCTGTGGCAAATCAAATTATATGTACAGTGTTTGGAATAGCATTGAACTTCACAGTGCAGAAAAAGATGTTGATGATGAAATAATGAATTCTAACTAAGTCTTTAATTCTCTGTGCTAACAGCCAATGACTTCTGTCACTAGAGAAGTATGCAAATATAAATTGCATAACTATAAATCACTTGCTTTAAAATTTGATAATGAGTTATCTCTGTTACCCTGAAAAACTATTAGAACCCACTCTTTCCTAGAAATCAAGACAATCATAAATTTGTGTCACTTAATGTTATGTAACACAACTACATTTTTTGAGAAAGGCAAAGGGACAACATAATTTTTGGATGCTATAAAGCATTCTATTGCCAGAATAAGAAATTTCATTTTTGAAAAATGGGCTCATACAGAAAAAGAAAAGAAAGGAGATAAATACATACATAGTAATTTAGGAAACTGGGAACTGCTGGAACAGGTTCTTCTGTCAGTATAGAACAAGACTATGAATGTGTAGTGGAAGCCCTCACGGACATGTACAGAGGGAATGCAGACAGAAGGAATGAAAAACAAACTTTAGGGAATTACTTTCCTTAACTCTCATTACTTTCTTCACTTCAGTAGTGTCTGCTGTTTGCCATAGAACAGAGTAACTCTGAATGAGATTCTTTATTATTTCCACATGAGCTGAAAAAATATTGCAAGCACCAGTTGTATGTGTGATAGCCCCTAAGGACAGAAATATCTTCAGAACTGAATGCTTATATGGAGACCAGTTAACAGAGAGCACAAGAGAAACATATACCAGTTCAATGGTTCATATAGGTGATGAGGGAAAATGTATCTAGTTATTATGCAACCAAGGCAATAGCTCTAACAATCCATCAACACTGCTCAGCCATCCACTAAGTAGTGTTCACAGGAATAAATGTTTGCAAAAGCTATGTGACAAGCTTGCTGAATGGCTTCTTCTCTCATGCTAGATTGACAAATACTTGTAACAAGGAATGAGAAAGTAGTCTGCTTAGTCTTCAAAAATATCATTAACTTGATAACATTTTCAGATTTTGGAAAATATAATGCAAACCTGCTGTGTAAAAAGTGCGCAACTATCCTGATCATTACTGTATGTTCACTGCATTTTGAGTGATCTGCATATTCTGTTCCTGAACTCCAGAGCAGCAGATGGTAAATGAAATCACATAATCTTTTCAGAACACAGAAGAAAAAGAGCCAGAAAAATTGCCATTTTTCATATTGCAATGAACTTGAATTCTACAGCTGTTACACTTTTTGTTTGTTTGTTTGTTTGTTTGTTTGTTTTAATTATGTACTCTGTAAGTTGAAGTGAATAAGAGACTTACTGGATTCACTCATTCTGAACTTCTTGTTCTTTAGCTATGTTCCAAATATGCATTTTGCTCTATGGTTTGTGATGGCTAATGGCACAGAAACATTAAGCCTGGCTTCTAATTTGTTCAAATAACTACAGTGAATAATAAGTGAGATTCATCTTACCAAATGCGATCTGTAAGTTAAAATTTGTTCCAAGTTCATGTGTCTTGAACAATGAGAACAAACGGAGACATTCCCCAGAGAGAAGTCATGCTACTTTTTCTAGAAACAAAATTTACAGGCAAGGTAAATTGTTCATCCTTTTCTGCTTATTTAGCTCCTGTGCAGACATGTCTCACTCACCACATCACAGCATAATTTTGGAGAGCAGGATACATAAATGGAATGATCACTCACATGTAATTAACTTTATGCAGAGACTCTTAATTTTTTTCATGGATGTGCCAGGAATGCTATAATAGAAAGAATCAAAGAAGATCTTTCATCCTGAATTCACCTTCATCTAATGGTGTTATTGATTTAGGATCAAAGAAGAATCTATTAGTCAATAGTCATTAGAGTTTCTTGAGAAGCTGGTCTCCTTATACTAATGATGAGTGCTTTTCAAGCTGCCTGAAGATGATCATATTTATAACTAAAGTCACTGGGAATTATTTGATTACATGTATTTTGTTTAAAAAGCAAATATTAGATGGAGTTCATAGGCTGACTGGACTAGAAATAGGATCACTGACAAATTTAAAAATGTCAAGCATATGAGTAAATTTGGTTATTTCAAGTGGAATCTTTTAAAACCCCAACTCTCTATTTGGCACTTATTACTTTCCTTTGTCAGCTGCTGCAATAGTGATATCAAAAACTTCCTAGAGAAGCATTTGCAGAACCCCAATGTGTTTACATACTAGCCAAAGACAAGGAAGGAAACAAGGCTGATTAAACCAACTGAAATTTCACAGTCTCTCTCGAGAGGTAAACATGCTGAGATCTAAGTATAAATAATTCTCTAAGGAAATGTTCCTAGCACAGTTTTGTGGCCACTAAACAAACAGACAAGCAGACAAATAAATAAATAAATGATGACCCAGCTGCTAAATTATTACATCCCTTTCTGGTAAACATTCTTGTAGAAAAGTATTGAAATCCTAAAGATATTTAAAATCAGTGCTCCAAAAATAATGTGAAGCTGAAAAGCAAAGCTTTATGGATCTCATCAAGTTGAGTGCAACGTTTCTGAATGTCCATGGAAACTTGCCTATGCACAGGAAAAATAATCTGGTAATGGAATACTTTTCAATTTTGCTGATCAAAGTGTAACAGGATGTAATAGCTGGGAGTTGAGGTTAGACAAATTCAACCTTGAAATTAGAAGCAATTTCTTGTCTGTAAGTGTAAGTACAGAGTTTCCACAAAAAATGCTAGACTAATCCTTTCTTAATGTCTTTCGGATGAGACCAGTTTTTCTTTTTCACTAAATATCATGGTTTAATAGAGTTTTTAGGAGAAATTCAAGGTCCACAGGAATGTTAAGTTAGATATGATTATTTTTTTCAAGCATGAAGTTGTGAACATATGAGTTGGCATACTCATCTGCTTTGCTGAACTTTAAAGAACAGAACGTTGGCCCAACATTTCTGCTAATGGCCCACAAGATTTGGAAAACCATTATTCCCGGGTATCCAACTAATCAGATGTATATGTATTGCAGTTGTTTTTCTCCTTCTTTCTCTGAAATATCATATAGTGACAAGTATATTTGGAAGGAATGAAAGTGGAAGGAATGAAAGGAAGGAAAATTGACTTTCTCTGATAGTTGAATGGGAAATTGACAGTTTCATCTGTTTTGACCATATGTATGCTTTTGCGAGCAAGAGAGTTCCATGCTGTTTTAGAGCCCTCCAGGCACTGTCAGAGTTTTCATGTATGCTGTTCACTTTCCATGGAATACAATTCAATTCACCATTAAGCTGTAAGTAGAGAATGCATACTTAACCTTGGTACACCTGGATGTATGTAGCTATGTTACACTATATGTCTGCATGGATGATAAAATGAAATGAAATTTTGGCTTTTTTTTTTTTTTTTTTTTTTTTTTTTAAATTGTTTTAATCACCTGTGCCACTCCTTCAACATAATGACTTCTCATTTGTTCATACTGACTTTACTGGCACAATTTTGCATTAGCAACAAGGCAGCCTCAAAAGCTGTTCCCTATGTCCTTTCCATAGAAACAAAATTAATGCTTCACCTAAACATTTAGTCATAGTGTAACTGAAGTTCACTTACCAAAAAGGCTTAAGACCTCAGATAAAAGTGGGAGAATCTGGTTCTCTTTTATAACAATAAGCTGTCAGCAATTTTTGATGGAAAAAAAGCCAGAGGAAATAGAGGGGAAATATAATAAAAATTTCTATCTTTGTTTCTTTCAAAAGCTGTAATGTAAACACAATAGCAGAAGAATTTGTGAAAGAGGCTCTAAGGAACATCTGTCCTTGCAGAAGTAGAAAGGGAAGGACAACTGTAGTTTACCTATATTTAGGCATATGTGATCAGCTTAGTTCTTCATTTATTACATCTGATCTTATTTCTGCAACAGATAACATCAAGCATGCCTAAATGACCATAAAGAAACCAAGTGTCATGCACTGTCTGTGATTTATACTTCGAGCCTTCTAGTCCTCAAGGCCCTTATCAAAAGTAAAAGCCTTTCATGTTATGACATAGCAGCCATTTGAATTCACTGGAATGATTTTTGAGAATAAACTTTATTGTTGTTGTTGTTTTAAAAATATGAATCTTTCTCGTAAGTCAGACCTTTTTTGTTTAGCAATTTTTAAGCTGGAGAAATGTTCATTATAATAATACCATAGCTTAAAAACTAATTAAAGTGATTAGACCAAGAAAAACACTTTTGGGAAGCTGTGAAAAATGTACTAAAGGTATTTACACAAATGATTGACTGTAAATAAATCTTAGAAGTCTAAAGATAGGCAAGCAGAAATCATATTAGGAATACCTTGACATATCTGACTGTGTGTTGAAGGACACTGGTAACAGTCAAAAAGTGTAAGAAAAGCAATCAAATGATTCAGATAATTGCAAGGAAACATAAGAGAAAAAAAAAGTCATCAGCATACATAATATACATATTTCTATATATAGTAAAAAAAATAAAAGGGGATCTCCTAGTTTTGTTTTCCACTGTGGCTTTCAAAAATATTCAGTGCTGCCCCTCAGAGTTGATTTTTAGCATTGCTTCGAGATGTTTTCCATGTTTGAAGTACATGTTTTCCATGTCTGAAGGAGGGAGATGATAGCTAATCCTTACAGTGCTGAGACAAACAACGGTGAGGCAGGAACTTACAGTTAAACAAATATATTGAAATGAAACTGAGATGGTATACCAGTAAAGAGGCAATTTGGGCAAATTGTTCTATAAGTGATGGGCAATTAGAGTACAAAAATAAAAATATAATAAACAATAAAAAAAACCAAACAACAACAAAAAAATAAAACCAAAACAACCCACCCAAAAACACACAAGAGAACCACTTAATACATTTTTTTAGGATGAATACTGGATAGTCTAAGCAGGTTTGCAAAACCTTCTAAAGGCTTGCCTCCCCGCCTACCTTTCTGCCTTCCCACCTTCCCTCTTTCCGTATCAAATGCTGTTAGAGTGAAAGCCTTGGTAAATGTTAAAAGTGATTTTTAGACAATTATGATTTGCTTTTCATGGGGAAAGTTATTCACTCTCTTCTTACTCTTACTCTTTCTCTTTTCCTCAATCATTGTGTATTTTCTGTTATTAAGAAATTTCAATATCAAGAGTTAAAATAATTTATTGCATGAAGGGAATGCAAACTGTAAGACTTCTAACACAAGTCATTCATTCTAGCAGATTAAAAGAAATGTGATATGGAGAGGCTGATGGAATAATGAGTCCAAATAACAGATAAGAAAGATTTCCTACCCTTGGACAATGCAAATATCAATTAAAAAATCAAAAGTTTTCTATATTATGATCCATCTCTGTTTAAAAGCATTTGCTTGCTAGAGTTTGCTTATCTATGCCATTCTACACTCTATTAAATGCTTGCTTCCTTGAAATGGTGAGCAATATAAAAACCCACTGATCTATCTGCAATGTGCCTGGGTTCTCCCAAGCATCTTAAGATGGGAGATCAAAACAGCGGGTACAGTCACAGAAAAAATTGATAGAAAAACTCTCTTCAATTATAATGGAATGGTATTTCTTACTAAGAATGTATATTGCAACCTCTCTTATACAACATGGGGGGTATTCAGACTGGAGAAGAGAAGGCCATCCGAGGTGACTTGATAGCAGCTTTTTGTTATCTAAAGGGGAACAACAGGAAAGAAGGGAACAGACACTTAAGCAGGGTCTATGGTAACTGAACAAGGGGAAATGGCTTCAAGCTCAAACAAGGTAGATACAGGTTAGATATAAGGAAAAAATCTTTGACAGTAAGGGTGGTGAGGCACAGGAACAGGTTACCTAGTACTGTGGTTGATACCCTGTCCCTGGAGACTTTCAAGGGGAGGCTGGATCAGGCCCTGGGCAGTGTGATCTAGCTGCGGTGTCCCTGTTCATTACAGGGGAGTTGGGCTAGATGGCCCTCAGAGATTCTTTCCAACTCTAAGGGATCAATGGTTCTATAATGTCATTTTTTTTTTATTCCACTCGTTAATTACAGGTTTAAAGAGTGTCTGTAAGGTTTTTTATTATCATTATTATTTCCCAAAGGAAATGACACTGTTACTAATATTCTCTTTCTTCTGGAGATTATGAATCAAAGATTAACTCATGTGTGCCCCAAATGCTTATTCTTTCCTTCTCAAACAATAAAATAAAATAAAATAAAATAAAATAAAATAATAATAATAATAATAATAATAATAATATGTATATAATGAAATGCTAAAGGAAGCTGATTTAAATAACCACCAGACAAGAATTTTGCTCTGCCCTTCAGACACAGGGAAAACAGCAACATGACATAATTTAGCAGCCACCAAGACCCATATTTATAAAATAAATAGATGTTATGTAAAACAGACATAGCTATTGTAATAAATAGACAGAATTGCTTTAAACTTAGACAAAGCACTGCTATGAACTTTCTTTTGCCACTTCTTTTAGTGAATTTTAATTTGAGACTTTTTTCTTCTTAAGTCCTGTGAGAAGCAGAGAGAATGCAATTCAGAATATTAAAGGAAAATTGTTCTGCACCTGTCATTGCTTTACTTCAATATTATCTTGTGCAACTAACATAAAAGATTGTGTGATTACATTTTATTCCAAGATAGAAAGACTTTGTTGGGTGATCTGCATTCTTCTCAATTCATTTTCTTGAATGCATCTGTAAATTTTTATTTGTCTTTCAGTCACTGTCATAAGACAAAGGCAATTATTACCTGACCCTATTTCATCATATCACGTTAAATGTAAAGCTGTCAGGCTTGCTTTGAAATTCTTTAGGCTCTTTGAGAAAGAGCTGTCAAGCTCTCTATATACCTTTTTTCTTGCTGTACAAACTTACTCAAAATTAAAGGGTATAACATATAGTATATACAGAGAGCTCTACCAGTTTAATGTAGTGAAATGGTAACTTCTGAATTAACAGAACCTAGGAAAAATTTGGGATGCATCTTTGAAATTTTGGTCTGGAAGCAATGGAAAGGAAGCAGACTTTCATTATGGAAACAAGCAGTACAAGCACACCCCAAGACTGAGAAAGAAGAAATCCCCTACAGCAGCAGCAAGCTCTCTCCAGTGAAGAAGTTGGTGTGCTGACTGCTGACAGTCCACCACCTCTGTACTGAAGGCTGGTACGGTCAGTCCTGGGACAGAGAAGACATCAAAGGATAAACAAAACTCCAGAGAAAAGTCATAGATAGTAGTAATCTTTTTTAAATAAAAGGCTTCTTGGAAATAATTTGCTCAAAAACAGAATTATTGTGACCAGATGAATAATAACAGTTGCATTTTAGATATGCTCATAGGATTTAAACCCCAATCAATTGCTAAAATAAACATAATTGCATCTGCACAGAGAGACAAATGTACTAATTCTAAGTTCTGAATATAGTATGAGTTTATTTTTCCTCATGATAATTTCAAAACAGAGGGAAGAGACAGCAATGCAAAGCCACAAGGCATATTGTATACCTCACTTTCTGATGTTAATTTATAATAAGAAAGAATTCCATCTCCATCTTCCCCCCTGTGAAAGCTGTGCCTTGAGTACTTCGCAGCTTTTCTCTTGAAGGGGTGATATTTTCAATATAGCATGCAGTTACATTTATTAAGATTGCACGATGATGATAAAAATTTCTTTATGACTATATGTTATTAGTAACATAGCCTTAAAACTACTATCACATTTTTTTGTTGATGATGTGAGCAGAAATATATAATCATATCATGCATCTGCAGCATTGGAATTAGAATTTAGGAAATTTGACAGACTTCAGTGCTCAGAAGACCAAACTTTAATCAAAATTAGCTATATTTTCCAAGAAGCTGTAGCTGCCTATCTGCCTTGAAGGTTTTTTTTTTCCCATTCCCCACACTATCCACACTCCTCCCTCCCCCCCAACAAGGGATAGTCAGTTCCACAGTTTAATTATTGACTCTGTCTCTTTATAATATATATAAAATGTTTACGGTGATTTTAATGTCTGGATTTGCAAAACCAGTAACAATCTGTGAGGCTTAAATTCTCTGAAAATTACAGTAAAGCCAGGTGAATAAGTATAGGCTAATGACCACAGTTTTCAGAAGATGAAAAGTGATCCAGGTAAAATAAGATACAGTCACTTTACATCTATGGGCCAAGTCATTATTTTGCAGTTATGCAAGAGAAAGTGACAAAAGCCTTCTTAACAGACTATCACTGAAAGACTTTTGATTTACCAATAAGTTGCATAAGAAAATCTGCATGTTATTTGTTGCACAGCACAATTCTAAGAAAAGATGCTATTTTTTTCCATTAAAGAAAGATTAAGAAATAGCAACATGTGGAGCACTGATATATAGAATAATCATGTGTGACAAAAAATAAAATAAAATCAGAAGGACACAAGAATTGACACAGTCTTAAAAAGCTGCAAGGAAGAAAAAAGGACAGCTGAAAATTACTATATGTGCAATATCTGCATGTCATGCTGCAGCACCCTCTGGCATATGAAAGGGCAGAAATATGTCCAACAATTTTTCTTGCAATATCAAGGAACTGAGTGCTACTTACTTTATCTACAGGATAAATTATTGCAGGAAGATGCCACTCTATTTCTGATTAGTTCAAGCAGCTCCACACAGTTCTGCAGCATGCAGTGCAGGCATGGAAGCTGAGGTTCTGGTTCAAACTGATAACCAAACTTTGCTGGCAGTGTTCTGCATGCACTTGTTGTACTTGACTATCAGTGGGCCAAGATATAAAATAAATCTTAGTGAGTGCTAATGCATATAAGAGTTTGTTTATTCCACTTAGAAACTGGAAAGCAATTCTAGAAATTTCAGTGCATTCCATAAAAGCAAACAAAAATAAAATGCAGTTTAGGTTCAGTGGATATCAACCAGAAACAGTTTGCTTCCTGATTGACTTTGAAAGTACTTAAATATCAATTCATCACATGGACATTGTTTCTAGATGAGTTGTGCAATCATTTGCCCATTGTCTGGGAGAAATAAAAACACCTCTGTTAAAGTCAGAATTCCTTTTTGCATGGGAATCCCTTAAAATGCAAACCAGAAGAGATGCAAGAAAAAAAAAAATAAACACAAGATTAACTAAGAATAACAGTAGCAAAATGAAACCACGCTTTTAGAGGCAAACATCAATGTGAAACTAAAGCAGTTCTAAGAACAAACTGAAGGGTTCAACTGAGGATGAATTTCACACCTGCAAAAAGTTTATGTTGCCCTTAAGTCAGAAAATTGAAGTATTCAATAAATAAGTATTACTAGTAATGCCATTTGCACATAACAATAGTTTAGAAATAGAACTCAGTGATTCCAATTCAAGTGAAAAAGAAGAAATCCTTGGTTTCAGAAAAAACATGTTTTAAGTTAACCCAGTTCTTTAAACAGCAATTTTTACTGCCTTAATAAACTGGGAATTCCTATGCAACATTTACAAGCTCATTTTATCTTCTATGCATGTGCAACATTCTGTATCCCATGCACTGTAAGGGATCTGCAGGTTTGTCCTTATGAAAACATCATTGTCAGTCAGGCACTAATCCTGTGAAGTAGCTTCACATCCCACACAGTCTATCACTAAATTCAGTCTGGCAGTTTGAGTAATTGAACTGGCAAAGCCTTAGATTCAAGACTGAAATAATAAAAAACTACTGCTGAGGTGCTTATCTGTATAGATATTTTAGAGACATACATTGACCATAACATTTTAATCACATCTCATATATTCAATTTTGCAACATTAGGAAGCTTAAAAAATAGCACATTGAACAAAATGTCAAAGGTTTCTAAAAGTAAATGAACGGTCTAACACTGTAGAAGATATCACTAAAGACTCAATATAATTATCAAATAATAACTTTAACTGAAAGCAAAAAAGTTTCACAGGATTTGAAATAACAGTAATAAAGGCCTCAAATTTTAGCTTACTGAAAAATAATGTTAGCAAGCTGCCAGTGGAGTAATAATTTAACGTTGTGAAACTTTTTTCTTTTACAGCTTCTCAGAACTTCACTGCTCTAGTGCTTAGAAATCATCATCCAGATTCCTAAATGTAGTCACAATCCTATTTCTTCCTGTGTTTAAAATGTATTGTTATTTAGATAACTCTTACCCTTCCACAGTGTTTTTAAAGATCATGATCCAATACTGCTTTAATTTTGCTTAATAAAAAAAAAAAAGAGATTCTAGCTGCTTCTGCCTATAGTTATGAGTAGCCTTTTTCTATAGATACTTGGATTCAGTCATGTTTAGTATAAATGGCAATACTAGTTATTTCCACTGGAATTCAACAGTATTTTATCTGCAGGTCATTTAGCCCCTCTGACAATACTGATTCCTGTCAAACTGACATCCCAGTCTGTACTTATATTCTACTTAGAGCTCTTAGAGTCTCCTAATCTTCACCATGGTTGAGGTTACTGATACCTACAGCTGCACTTCCCATTCCTTATTTCTGCTTCTGAATATATTTTCTTTCTGTGTTGTGTGAGGTAAAAGGATGTGATTTAGCTCATGGTGACATTCAACTCTAAGGCTTTTACTTATAAAGAAGAGATTTAAAATATTTTACAAGCTATACATATAAACCAGCAACTTCTTGACATGCTTGTCCTCAAGCAATGGTTCAACCTGGTGAATGTGTTCTGTCATCCTATCAGTTGGCCATTGATCTAGACAGCTGAGGAACATGAATTCACATTCAAATTATGTGAATTCACTCATCTGGGTGTTAGGTGCATGATACGCAGCCAAAAATTCAAAACATTTGACTTTGTACCTTCAGTTAATGAGCTGAGAAGATTTAATTTGTTTGTACCATAAATAAAGCATTCAAATATATACCTACACTGGTCTGCACAATTATGCTCATAAACTGAAATATATTACTTAAGTAACTTCATTAATACTTACTCTGTAACATGAGTGCCTTAATTTAAACTCTTAGAATTCATTCATTTATGCCTCAAATAAAACTGTCAAAATGGAGAACACTATGAAGTGATTCTGGTGGTCTCGGTACAACACTATTCAAAAACAACTGCTTATATCCTATTCTGTAAAAATTTTACAGGAATATTTCCCTTAAGAAAGTCAGAAATTTCTGTTTGTAATAAGAAAGAAGACATGAGTGTACATCTGCTTACATCACTGAATGTGGTGCTTTCAGTATGCTGAAAAATGACAAATTCATTTTGCTTCAATCCACTAAGACCAGCGTGTCATCCCTTCTAGCAGTCTGCATAACACAGGAGTGAAGTTTCATGTCAGTATTTCTATATCAATGCAAATAGTGGTATTATAAAGTTATAGAGCCTTATGGAATGTGATAAAAGTATCTGGCCTTTCTACTTTCCACATTTCTGCATAAAAAGATTCGTTTTGTTGCCAGAAAATGATGCATAAAAAGCACTGCAATTTCCATTACTACTTGAGGTATAACCTTAAAAGGTAAAATTTCAGTTTATCAGAAATTGGAATGTTGCACTATATGGACACTTAAATGCTACCTATATATATTTAACCCCCCAAATACAATGTTTCAAACAATAACTACAACAAACAAACAAAAACCAAACAAACAGAATTTTAATAGTGTTTTTCATAAAGAAATAAAGTAACAGTTAAAGATAACAACTAAAATGAAGACGATGAGCTCTCCTACACAGCAGCACATTAGGATCTCCTCCTTCAAATCTCAGAAAGCTGCAGTCAAATCACTACATTATATTTTATTAATAAATAATTTTATGATTCTCTTTCATGATTAAAGAGGATAGTGTAATCATTTGCATCCATGACAGTACTTAAGAGGAGAATGCTGTTTTCTTAATTATAAATTAATTAAATTATAATTAATTAAATTAATTATAAATGATGGATTCATTTAATTAATTATAATTAATTTAATTATAAAAAAAGAATGGATTTTTTTTAATGTACTTTTCAGAAACATAAAAGAGAAGGTAGTTTTAAAGTATAGTCAAAATGACTGAAGTTAGCAAAGGCAAAGATAATTTTCAAATTCTATTTAAAATACAAAAAATATTTCAGTAAGAAATACTTACTAGAATGGTCACTCTCAGTGTTAATTTTAACTGTAACGGTAGTGCTATATAGTATATACAAATAGGTTTTGCGGTCCCTTTCATTCAGTTTTTGTTACTTTGAGTAGGTTTTGTAACTGTGCAGACTGCTCTTCTGGAGAAGAATCATAGAATCACATGATTTCACCCCTGAAATTTCATTGAATAGAGATGGCTGAATTCATGACAGCATACGAGCTGACAGTACAAACATTTTAATAATTATACTGCTCATAAAGAAAAAGTACTTTTGATACTTTGTACATTTAAAATGCATCAAGCAAAAAGCAAGTTTTCTGTCTAAAATATATCAGTGTTTTCATGGATCAGTGTTAATGATCTGGAAGAAGTGCTGATGTATCTAAGATGGTGTAGTTTAAGCTCCTTTTATGCAGGAAGAGAGTGATAATGAAATACTACCTTATCCCATTTATATAGAAATAATCACCTGTTTGCAAAATCCTGAAAAGAATCCTGAACAAAACTTTTGGATGTATTTTTATTATCTTAATACTACATCTTATTCAGCAACAAGGCTGCTGCTGCCCCATTTTGCTGCAGTGAAGATTCATTCCTGGTAGGTAAACAACAAACAAAGCTCAGGTATATATCAGATTTGTGTATGTGTTTGTTATATATGAATAAATGAAGATCACAGTCAGACACAAAGCATTTACATGAAAACAGACACAACCAACTGCACATACAAATACGTACAAATGTATGTGTATTTACTTGAGCACACATGTACATGGTGGATCCTTCCAGAAACTGGATTCAGATGCTCAGTAGGTCCAGCAGCTGGCCCCGGGAATTTTGAGTGTTTTTCATTATTACTCATTCTTTGAAATCTTCTGCAATACTTCAACATTCTAATGCTCCATTAGCACTTGGCATTACACAAAACTGTGTGAAAATTTACTCCTCTAGCACTCCCTTAGAACTAAAAGCACCACTGAGCCAGATTTCTTAACTTGAAAATATTTTAATGGTGGAATCTCTGAAGATCATTTTGTTTTGTTTGCCAACTGCATTTTGTGAATAATACCAACATAGTAAGATGCCAATTGAAAAAACTAAACTTTCCCACTCGGTAGTACATAAAGAATTGTGTGTGTCTCTCTGGCATCAGAGCAGGGAATAACTGTCTCTATTTTTTGTAGGGATAGAGAAAAAAAATGTCAGCATAAACAGAATAACGTAGACATTACATTAGGATTAGAACAACTATTAGTAGAAATATGATGGCTCATTTATTTTCTTAATTTTGTTTTTATTTATGTTTTAATTCTACTTGCTTTTGTTGCATGTCAAGTTAAATATCAAAGACATTTTAGATCATTTGTAAGCCTATTCATTCTTTCTTTTCAAAAATTAAATGAGTTAGTTCCTGTTTTACATCAAGACATTGATGAGATTTCTTGCAAATCATACTAGATAAGAAATTATCACTGCAGTCATGTATTCAATATTTGTTCTTGTGTTAAAGAAAAGACCTAGTGAATACAATTCTCAGCCCATATGAGTTCTCATCAGGCATTTTGACATTTGGTTTGTCAGAAGACAAACTGTACTAAACTACAAATAGGGTCTTATTTAGAAGTAAAATTTACATTGAAAGACAGTTCTTCAGTAGTTTTAAATCTCTAAGCCAAAAATCATTTAGACTTTGACACAAAATTGCATACCAACTCTCAGTTGTAACTGATCATAGTGTGCTGCTTTAAGAAAGCTATTCTCAACAACCAAGTGTCAGTGAAAGAAAATATTACATTTCTCTATAATGTCACTTATACCAACAAATAATGTATTCAGAAATAAATATTGATGGCAGTGAACCTACACAACTTACTGGGCATATATTTCAAGAATACAGTCTCAGTTACAACATTATTTTTTCGTTATTTTGTGGCCTTTGTAGAGAAATAAGCAGAATGAATCATCTACTTTATAATGAAGGTTGGTGTTTTTTTCTTTAAAGATCTAGGCGAGCTCTCACAATAAGAATTCAATTCATGACTGTTCCGCAAATATATCTCTGCTTTCCATTGTTGAACAGAGTACCTAACAATACCTTCTTGGAAGATGCATTACTGACATTTTTTCTAATAGAAGTACTCTCTCCATATTTCTAAGCACCACAGCATTTCTAAACATCTAGTTCCAAGTTCAAATACTTTTATTTTAGTGAACTGGCTACTGTTTCATATTTCAGACATCTTTCCTGCCACTAACATCTGGTTGGCCATTCCACTGTAGTGTTTTTCATACTCCAAATTGTTTTGCATGATAGTTCAAATAACAACAATCTTATAAAATATAGAGGTCTATTTGCCTCCAAATGATTACTTCAAACATAAGAATAGCTGTAGGTCTTCTAGGTCAGAAAATAAAGTTTCTAAAATATTTATAATGTAACATGTTCATTCTGACCTAGATAGAGGAAAATGCATTGACTATGGAGAACTGTGTGTTTTGTTATGGACATGCCAAGGATAAACTGAAAATTAACTTCAGAGTACACGGAGAGTGTAGTGATGGGGCTTCAGATGTCTCTTTTGAAGAAAGAAACAAGGAAATTAAAGCACTGAAGTCAGATTTAGGATGAGATCCTAAACTTATTAAAAAATTTGCAAAAACTTAAAACTTTAATCATTTTGTAAACTGGCAGACAGATCTACTTCAAAAACAAACAAAACAGAACAAGCTAGTAACTCATGTCTAATATCAACCATTGCAGCCTAGTAAGTGTACAGTTGTTATCTGCCTTCTATGACCGTACCCTAACTTAAGAAAACTTTCTTTGAATTTTCAGAAATAACAGTAAAAATTTCCATAATCAGAACACGAAGCTTACTGTTCTCTTGTGTAATATTAGCTTTCCATCTGTCTGTTTCTCAAAAAGTCTTAGAACTTGGACTATCCTAAATACTCATTTACATCTTTCATAGTTTTGTGACTTTAGAAGTTAAAGACACTGTAATAATTCCAAAGCAAGAATATAACTGATACCTTGAGTATGACAAGTATCTGCAAAATACATAATAGCTTTTTCATAGTCATCAGAGTTAACTATAAAATTAGAACAGTACTGTCAATGTGTTTTATGAAGTTACTTATGCTGCATTACCAAACACAGTTATTTTAAAGACAAGATATATGTCAAGAAAGGCCAATAATTCATTACAAAGCTGGAGTCATTGATTCCATTACAACACTTCCTTAAAATTATTTCATTCTTCTACAAATGAAAGTTGAAACTTTTTTTTTTTTTTTTTTTTGTACCACAGCAGATCATGAAAAAGCAGTGGGACATTGTTATGAACATGCATTTTAATTACTCTACAAAGTGAATAGTACTGAAAAGTAAAGGTTTTAAATACTTTCTACGGAAACTGACTGCTTTATTTTTTGAAGTACATATCATATTTTGCTGTGATGAGGTTCTCTAATGAATTTTGTCCTCAGCAGTCATATCCATGACCACCCCTGGACACTGCCACAGTTACTCTGAATGGTTAGAACTAATTCCATCTTTTTATATAAACATTCTTTGTAATCTTTTATTTTTTATTATTATTATTTTTTTACTAGAAAACAATGGGAAAAGATTCCAACTAATAGTGCAAAAAATTTCATTTGTTACGGCTTGATTCTTCTGGGAGGGATAGCTTTGCATTAGTTTTATATTCAAATAGCATTTGCTAGTTGCAGAATCCTCTCTTGCCACATAAATCATCTATGTGCCTATGCTGATTACATGTCTGGGAGGGATACTCAGCCATGAACCCTGAAAATCAGAGTGTGATTTCATGATAACTATGTGATGCATATTACATGACATTCCTTGCAAGTATGTATATTATTATGTATATTGCAAATATGTATATTAATCAGTTATCAGACGATCAGGCTGTATAGGGTGACAACGTCTCATGCATGTATGTGAAAATCCTGACTGGGAGAAACAAACTTGCAAGCTACCAAAATTACATTACCTCAGAGTTTTCAGTTAAGTGGTTAAATTTTGCGGTGGTGTGATGAGGACCACTCAGATAATCTGCTCTGTTGCCTTTACTAAAAAGAGTATTAGAAACACCTTCAATGAGTACTATGTCAATTTTTCTCTTGCTTGTGAAGATGCTGTTACACCGTGTGGGTATCTGGGGTACTCAGGCAACACAACTGTGCAAGCCCTTAAGTCTGTGCAGTTAACTCTGAATCATAAGATGAATCAATCACTTTTGTTTCAGTGCTGTAAGGCAAAAGTGTAAACTGTAGATTAAAAAATCTACCTGAAGTAAATAGTCCATTTCTGTTATAAATCAACAGATGCCAGATAGAAAGTGCTGAGAGTTTTGGGTTGTTATAGCATCAGATTTAAATAATAATAAATAATAAATTTCAATAATAAAACTGGAAATAATGTTATGAATATAAGTTCATTAGTGAGGCCTCAATAATGTCTCAAACAAACAAGAATAAGCATGCATGTCACTTTGGAACATTGCATCTACAATTATATCTAAGAAGGCAGCCTTTGAATTAACAAATAGTATTATTTTTCTGCACATTAAAAATGGTCAGCTAATTAAAACATGAGCCATGCCTCTTAGCTGTGCTCTGATAAATGCAGTATCAGGGACTTCAGGCAAGATTTGGACAATGTGCCTTTGTAATTACATAGGCCTGGAATTTCTTATTGACCACTTAGCTAGCAAATAATTGCAAAAAAATACAGACTATTCTGGTAGATAAACTGGTTAAATGTGAATTTCAAAGATTATCAAGAACTATAATTCCTTTGCTTTGAGTTTATTATCTATTTCTAAATCATTTAATACTGTAGCTTATTATACTAGAACTAATTCATCTAACTGTTTACCTCAACACTGCACAGAAATTTAAATTTTTACTGTATACAACTAACCTTCACATTTAATTTTATGTACATGAAGGCATTCACCTGATTTTAATGTTTCTGAATATGGAAGTCTTTAATAATCGCACAAGGTGGCCAAATATTTGGCTCCTGCAGCTGTTCTAAAGAAAGTATAACTGCTCCTTCCTGCTTTAACTTCTCCCTTGTGTCCTTTGTATCTTTTTTTCCATGATTATAAAATGATATTTTAGAAAATGATACACTAGAAAAAAAAATCCCATTCAATATAATGAAAGGTTTAGCAGAATAAAAACCCATTTCTCTGAAGATGTTAAATATTGCAATGTGGTAGTTTTTATAATCCAGCTAAAATCATTCCACATCTCTTGTACCATTAAATTCAGTTTTATTTTATTCCACAAGTCATATTATTGTGATTTGAACTTCCTCAGCTATACCAATAGATTTCATTGGTCTGAAATTCAGATCTATAAAATTGTTTCATTTATGGCAGAATCACCCTCTCTCCAACATCAGATCTAACTTACTTCTGGTGTAAAGAATTCCAAACTTTTTCAGATTGATTCTCTCTTCTGAACTAAATTGCATTTTCCAAAGTGGGCTTACTCTTTTATCTATCTATCTATCTATCTATCTATCTATCTATCTATCTATCTATCTATCTATCTATCTATCTACATTTGACTATTCCTTGGTGTCATTTTCTATTTATATCTGTTCTGTTGCTAAGTGCATCTTGGGACTTTACAGCACTCCTTTTTCAACTTGTGGCAGGTGGGTAATGAACCATACTTTATTCTTTAAGTTTTTCCTGCAGCAATCCTTCCTTGTTTTAATGATTCCACTTCAGTCAATATAGATGCAAACAGAATATTATCATTTGCAAAATCTTCTCAGATTGCATTGACTACTGATGATTTGATTGAAATTTAGCCAACGAGCTCCTAGAAGAAACAAAAAAGCTTTTTCAAAAATGAAACTATTGGAAGACTTTTAAAGGACTGTACAAGTAGCCAAGGTTAAACACACAGTTCTCCTCTTTTTTTTTCTTTTATATTATTTAGTACTGTGACATAGAACTGTCTTGATTTTCTTTGAACAAAAGGTGTTGAACAGGTCTTTTCTTGCTGAATGGTTTACAGGGGGAACTCCCAATGGACAAATATTAGCAGTTAAAAAATGGTCAAATTTGTTTGCTCTTGGGTGAAACCAGACGTATATATACAAAGAACACAAGCAAATACATTGTATTAACTGCGGACTGCTTATAAAATTTTGCAGCAGAAGTACTACGACAGTAACTCCAACAAAGTGTGTAATATGTGTACGTGTAAAGACAGGGGGTACAGTTAATCCAAATCACCAGTGGAGCTCCACAAGTAATTTAGGAAAGTCTCATACACTTACAGACAACAATCACTGCTGACAAAAACGTTCTGTGTTTTTTTAGTACACAGAAGCGTAAACTACAGAGTTTGTAGGCTAAGGATTTTTCTAGGTCTTTTGAAGTGATAGATCCTAAAATTTGATTTTGAAGGAAAACTATGAATTGTTGGGATAAATGAAAACTTTTTTGATTCATGGAACTTTGGATGCAGTATTTGATATATGCAGCTGAGTGACCCTGAAGTCACTTCAAACAAGTCAGCTCATGTATACCAGCTAAGACAGCCACCTAACCTTCTGGACAAAATAAAGAAACAAACTAGCCCAATATTTTTCCTGTTTGTTTGTTAATGCAGTTGTTTAGGGAGTTCTAATGGAAAGTTTTGGGATGGGGGAAAAATGCTGTGAGGGTAATGTTTTCCCTGACTAAGATGTATAATTTCCCTTTGATTTTCAATTACTACCTTTGTGGATACTTTCACTTTAGATGAGAATGTTCACTGTGCTAGCAGATACCTTTTCTTTTTTTTTTTTTTTTATTAAAAAAAACCACATTTTCTATATATAATACTGAAGATGAACTGTTCAACATTTGGAGAACAAAACACTATGTATTTCATTCTTTTCTCTTAAGTCTCTCCTGCATCAGCCCTTGCTTATTCCGGAAAATTGCTTATTGTGGAAAAGACCACAACAACTATAGTCTGCACTTCATTATTTAATATATTACAAGCTTCTGAAAGCTCTACACAGAATTTACCTCTCAAACATTAGTGATTACCTACCAATAATCTGGCCTCTAATCTCCCATAAACTAAGATCACTGTTCATAAAAATCAGAGCAGCTCAAATGGTAATAGAGCCATGCCAGTATTTGCCATCTGAGATCTCTTTCTTTCTCCAAAACCACCTACTTAGGTCTACTGTAAAGCAAAATCTATTGTGTCATTTGGAATTGTATATGCACATCATGTGACTTCATATTGAGTTTAAGCAAATATTTTGGCATTTGTGTACTTTGCAGGATAGATGGTTGCATCAAATTCCTTGCCAATTGCCCTTAATACCTCAGTAATAAATAAAGCACTATAATTGCTATTAAAAATTAATGTTTACTTTAATATTATGCTTCCAACCAAGTCTGTTTTGCTACCAGAAACACAATGTAGCATTGTCATTCCCACTTGGACATTTGTCATCATTTTATTTTTAATCCTTCATATATCCTGTATTACTTCTGCTCATTTAATCACCAAAAGTTGGATAATTGCCAACATTCCTGTCCCCTCAACTGATGACATCAGCCAAATAACTGAACAGGCAACCACAATGTCAGAAGGTAAGTGCCTTAATCTTTTCTCAGACACAATTACACAATCTTTTTAACTTTGACAGTAAACAAATTAAGAAAAATAATTTTATTCAGAGAAATGTCCAAAGAGTCATAAGTTGCACTGTGATGGGTATTGGTTTTTTGTTTATTTGTTTTTGTTTTTAAACAGGTGTGAACTGAAATATTACAAGATTATGTTTTCAAAGTTATTGGAAATGCCTCAATATGCATGTACATATCTTTTATAAGACAAAAGATGATACAGAGAACTGGTGAGAGCTTGCTCCATGAGCCCAGAAACATCATGGAACTAATTCTCCTGGAAAAAATGTTAAGGCACATCTGAAATGAGGAAGTGATCTGAGTCATCCAGAACAGCTTTATCAAGGGCATATTTTGTCTGGCCAATCTGGTGACCTTCTATAACAGAATGGTGGCACCTATATATCTATTTGGATTTGTTCAAGGCCTTCAACATGGTTCCATACAATATCCTTAGCTCTAAATAAGATAAAGAAAAATTTGGAGTCTTGGCTATTCAATGGATAAAGAACTGGAGAAATTTAGTTTAGATGTTAGAAGGAAATTCTTTACTCAGAGGGCAGAGAGGCACTGGAACAGGTTGTCTAGAGGAGCTGTGGATACCCTGTGCCTGGAGGCATTAAAGACCAGGTTGAATGGAGGCCTGAGCAGCCTTATTGAATACGTTGCAACTGTGTCCATGGCAGGGGGTTTGGAACTAGATGATGTTTAATGTACCTTTCAGCCTAAGCCATTCTACAATTCAATTATCCTTCTTATTCATCATTAAAAACAAAAAAACAAATAAAAAACACAAAACAGAAAATACTTGCTTAAATCCATTTCAAATTTATAATTAATATATACCAAAACAGAAATAAATACCAAAAACATGTCTGTCTTCTCTGGAGAGAGAAACTTTTTCCCTGTTGAGGGTCTTTAAACAACAGGCTAATGGGAGTGGAATAAAATGCAGCAAAAGAAAATACTTCGGAATTCCCCAATTATGGGAAGCATCTATTTAACCATAGCTACAGGATAAAAATGCAGCCACATACAACTTGCTCTATTATAGCTTAGATAACAATATTAACTTACAGGATGGAGAAAATACTGTAGTAGAACATCAGGACCTAGAGAAATTCTAGCTGTTTTTGCATTTAAAAAAATAAAATAATATATGTATATGTATATCCCATTTTAACAGTTTAATGAGGCCTTTCTGACAAATGGAGATGCAGAGCAGATCTGATCAAAGGTAGTCAATAGTGAGGGGAAGCAGAGAAAGTATATTTTCAGAGACAGAACGTGGGGATATGAACACTAGTATACACAAAGAGTCACATAGCCTGGGCTTGGCAAAAGGTAAGTTAGGCAAAAAGCCTATCAATATAAAGCCATTGATTAGAAAGAAAAAAAATATAACAATTTTTATGAAGTGTTACATTTTCCTCCTCAGCTTTTCCCTACTCTTCCACTAGTTTTGTTTGCAACTCCCTTCTGGAGCATACAATTTAATCTCTCTACCTATCAGTCTATTGTCACTCACAAAATCATTGCCTTAAGTCCTACAATTTTCTTCAGACAGTACTCCCCAAACATTTCAAAGGGTTTACTTTTGATAAAGAAGGTAGTACAAGACTTGGCTGTTCACTGACAATCCTCATTCTCAATTGTTTTTTCTCCCTTGATAACAACACTGTTCTTATCACTACTTTTGATTAACAATATTTAGTTGAAATTAGGTTGTATTTACAATTCAACCACACAAACCCTAAGCAGTACAGTGCTGTTCTTAAAGATCAGTGTGAAAGTCTGAAGCAATTTCCATTTTCATAGTTTCATAGTTTCATAGTTTTGATGCATTTCATTTTATTTCTGTCTTTCTTGAAGTGTTTAAATTGTTTTTCCTCTTTATTAATAAAAAAAAATAAACTTCCTGAATTTGCTCTAGGGAAACTGAGCAATATGGGACAGTAATAACATGATCTAAGACTGAAAGTTTAATAAGATTTCTTCAGCTAACCCTGAAGTATACCTCAAATAAAGTAAAAATTAGAATGTAGTAATGAGCTTAGCTCAATGGAAACTTTATTTCTTTTAAGGTTTCTTTGTGTTCAGTGTTTATTGATTATGGAAGCAGGTTTAATTATTTTTTTAACAATTTGTACACAGTTTAAAGTTGTTGATAGTATTATGCAAAGCAATTTACTGCCTTTATTGTTTGTTTGTCTGTTTTTTACCAGTAGTCAGGGACATGAAGAGAGGTGGTAAAGATGAGTACCAAATATCTTGTCACTTAATTTTATCGGGAAAATCCTGCTGTCATTTGGTCAGATTGCAACTGCAATATTCTGTTATGAAGACAATTCAAAGGAGCATCCTGATCTTCAGCTGATATAAATAGAAAACAAACAAGGCAAAATGCCATCAAATGGATGATCTATAATCCAATGATATTTACCACTCAAACACAACCACTAAGCCACATGTCTGAGAATGTCTGTCAAGTTATGGAGTAAAAGATACAGACATTTCAAAGGGTAATAAAGATAATATACACTGGAGAACTGTTTTCTGTTCCTTTATTTTAGACTAAGAACAAAAGTAATGAAGTACTGAGCAACAAATCCCTGACATACTTTTGGAATAGACTTTCATTTCTTGTACTGGATTTAGAAATGTTGTCTGCACAAATTCACCATGAAAAAGTGCTCATATTCATATTTATTTATCAGTTTGGATGTCACAGTCAGAAGTCTATCCTCTAGCATTTAATACATTTCTAGTTAGGGCATTGGCTGCCACTTGTAGGCCATACTAGGTCAGCTAACCAATTTCTTTCTGCTATTGAACTGTGGCCAGTAGATGCCCTACCTACACAAGAATGAATGACAGTGTCAGCAGATATTTAGAAAAGCTGTTACTCTAACAAAACGAAGGAAAGGATTGAAGTCCAGTTAGTGCCATATGCAAAAAAATAAGGCTTTATGATGGGAATGAAATCCGAATTTCTTGATCAGAACATCTATGGAATCTAATACATGTTCACACTGAAACCATGTACGTCTTATTTTTCACCAGGGAATTTGATTCTATGTCACGCTGGCAACAGCAATTAAAGGCTCTTTAAAGGGAATGTGTTATAGATCTGCAGGCTATGAACTTGATGGTCAATAAGCTTGAGCTCTTTCTTTACAAGCATTGGTGTTTCCAAACTGTAGCTATTCTAGTACTCATATGTTTGGAGTTACAGCTCTGACGTACATGCTATCAGAAGGCAATGATTACAGTCAACGCAACAATTTTTTAAAATACCACTTATCTTACAGGGGAAATCTTGTTTTGGAAAAATTCTAACTTCAGGAAAGAAAATGCAAAAGGTTTTGTTCAATACTTAGTATTGATCTTGTATTTTTTGAAGCTTCTAATAACTTCTATACAAGTGAAAATATTTGTTTTAAAAAAAAATCCTCTGAAATTGTTGAAGCCTCGCTTCTTCAGTCAAAATGCATTACTGATTGGGGATTTTGAAAAAGCTAACGTATCTGCATCTGACTGAAACAGCTTTCTTATTAAACTTATAGTAATGCTTTTCATCTTTGAAAATAACAGTTGGGTAAATCACTGATGCAATAAAACAAGCATTTTAAAGTAATTTATTCTGTTATTGCAACTGAGAAAAAATTCTCTACAAGAAATTTCCTTTGAAAACCCTTCATTAAATCTAAGTAAACTATAAAATTATAAATAATACAGAAGTCTTGCCATCATGCAAGCAATTGCATTTGAACATAAAATTTTTGTGAGCCACTGGGTCTAAGATCAAAATTTGATGAAATATTTAGCATCTTTTAGAAATAGTAAGATCTCTTAAAATATTCAGCTTTTTAATATGTTTATTTTGAAAGGGTGCAGAAGTTGCATGAAAAGAGGAGTACAGAAGTATGGCTACTAGTTTTCTAAATGCTTTTATGACAAAGTCAGTTAACACGTTTAATAAGTGAATATTAATTTTAAACCTATCCAAAAAAACCTGAGCTGCCTTACTCTTTGGAAAAAGAATCAGCTTCTATACACTCAGTTCTACTCCATCAGCCAATTAATATATTACCACATATGTGGCAGTGGAAGTTTTGTTTTGGAGTGTTAGTTTTTAGCAGACTCAGTGGTTTTAAAAGAAAAGACTGAAGAAATTTTTGGCAATACTATGTAGAATTTGTATGACTAATATCAGTTAGAAGAGAGAATGTCTGAACTCTAGTATGTTCAGAGGTGTAAGGTAAGCTTCTGCTCAACAAATCAACTGAGCAACAGAGTGATATATTAGAAACAGAAAAAACAACTTTTCTCTGACTGAATCTCAAATAATTACTACACATCTGAAGAAAAGTTACTTCAAAATGTTTCTTTTGCTTTGTTTGGAGAGGTGCAGGGGAGCAGAGAAAGCGTCAGACTAGAGTGATGCTTGCATCAGGTCTCTACAAAGTGTTTTCAGGAGAAAAGGATCAACAGCACAGAAAATCAATCACAGAAATCCAATCAAACCATCAGAAAAAAAAGAACAAGAGGTAAACAGGATGGGCAAAGAACCTATGAAGTCCTACATTCCATGTTTTGTACTGAGATATGTTGCAAAATCAAATACATCATAAACTTCTTGTAGTGTTGTTGTAAGAACTTCTTGAAGTTTGTTGTAAGACAAACACTCTCAGAGACTCTTAACAATTCCAAATCTTACAAAGAAACATTTGTATCATGTTGTACTCTCATGCCCAAGAATTCATAGAAATTATCCTCAGAAGTTAATTTTCCCAAATTTAAACAAGCATTATTCCAGTCTACAAAATATAACTGCATTCATTCTCACTACTAAGAACTTCAAGCTACAAATCAGCCTCAGTTTTCAAGATACTGCGATTGGCACCAAAAAATTACTTTTACATAAAACTCACTAATAAGCTCTCATCTATCCAAACATGCCAAAGAAAAATGCCACCACAAACTTCTTGAGAGACTTGGCTTTCAAAAACTTCTTTTCTTTCATGTTTTCCTTATTACAAGGGCTTTTCTTTGGAATTTTTATTTTTTTTTAAAAATTGATTGATGTTTGTCACCAGCTCATAAATTAGCAGTAAGTTAATAAAAGTATTCTGCTACTGCTTGGATATCCTGAAAAGAACCCGTTTCATTAGTAGTTACCAACAACCACAGAATATTCTCAACCTCAAATCTGTTTGTTTTAGTTTATGATGTACTTATTAAAAGGATTTCTGTAGCAGTTAAATATTCAGTATTGACTTATTTCATCTGAACATTAAAGAAAAGAAATTAAATTCTAGTTCCTGTTTGGCCTGATTTTTTCCTGCTTTATGATATGTAATGCAAATGGACTCCTAAAAGAATTCCAGCTGCTGTAATTTAATATCATAATTAAGAATAGAAATATAAGAATTTATTTTGTACTTAATTCACTTCAGCTAATGGACTGAATTTCAGAAAGTAACTTTTTTGTACTGAATGTAAAGATAGCAAGGATTAGACAAACTCTGAGGCTCCACTGAAATAAAAAATGGATCTGAGCAACTTGATATCTGATATTGAATTCTCAAGTTCTCCACAAAATATAGCTTTTAGTGTTTAAAATAAATTTCACTGTCAACAATACCAATACAAACAAACAAACAAAAAGCAACAACAACAACAAAAAATGGTTTCTTTTCATCCACAAACAAAGCTGAACATGAGTTTTTTTACTTTTTTCACTTAAATGTCCTGATGAGATTGTGGACAATTTTATGTTCATAGTTTTAAACTATATTCACAAATGAGGAAAGCAGATTATCAAGAAACTTTCTTTAGTCATTGAAAGAGTTTCAGAGCTTTAGGTCATCTAAGTAAGTACACAGGGTGGGATCAGTATCCAAAGGAATTTGTTTTCTACTTAACTACAGACATGTGAGGTGAATATGAATAATCCATGTTTCATTTAAGAAAAAGCGGTATGATGAAGAGGACAGACTTTGTCTTGAGGCAAATTACATTCCTACAGATGCAGCTGAATCAGTTGTAGTAGGTTCAGGTTCAAATATCACAACTATTCAAATCATAGAATCACCAAGGATGGAAAAGACCTCGAGATCATCCAGTCAAACTTTCCACCTGGAACCAATATTTTCCCACTATGCCGCATCCCTTAGTACATCTAAATATTGTTTTGAACACCTCAAGGGACGGTGACTCAATCATCTCCTTGGGCAGCAAGTTCCAGGGCCTGACCACTCTTTTAGAGGAGAAATTTCTCCCAGCATAAAACCTGAATCTCCCCTGAGGCTATTCCCTCTAGTCCAATCACTAGTAAACAGGAGAAGAAGATGACATCCACCTTACCACAATCTCCTTTCAGGTAGTTATAGAGAGCCATAAGGTTTCCCCTGAGCCTTCTCTAAAGAATCCCAGCTATCTTGTCTGCTCCTCATAAGACTTCATCTCCAGACCCCTCAATGTCTTTCTTGTAAGGAGGGGCCCATAACTGAATGCATTTTTCAAGGTGAGGTCTCACCAGAGCTGAGTACAGAAGTGATGATCACCAATATTATTAGCTAACAGTTCTGAGTTTATTTGCTAGTACTTACTGAGTATGACAGTTCTCTCTGTTAGACATTTCCCTGTTTTATATTTGTTTCAGTGAATGATGTAAAGTTTTGCCAGATCCATCCCACCCTCTCACATCTTTCTGGAAGCTTATTAACAAATGTCTGTTTCTAACAGCTATAGAAAAAAAATCTGACACTGGGCACTGTAATCCTTCTAGATTATGGAATCAACAAGCAAATGAATGCAAACTACTTTCATGAAAGCAAATTAATTTTTCTGCGGTCTAAATCGTGATGCATTGAGCATCCTTATTCCATTATTGCATTTGAAGTGTGAGGAATTAAACATAATGTCTATCTAAATTAAATTCAAACAGAATTACCAAAAGGTAGCATCACATACATTTAACAGAAATCAAGTTTGAGAAAAACATTAGATAAAATATATAGAAAAAGTTGTAATCAGGCATAATTCATTTGAAATATATTTGAATTATACTGACTTCTTTATAAAGATGTCCGAGCTCACAGGTAAAGGATATCCTATATGGTGACAACATATGTAGGATAGGTTTCTGTTTTACAGAAGCAGATAGATAGTCATTATTAGTACTTTTCTGCAATTCAGAATGAAAACTGGAAAATGTTTGTAACATAGACTAATTACCCTGGTTTTTCTTATGACTTGTAAAGACTGTAGATCTGCGTTCATACATCCACAAACTCACAAGCTCTGCCATTTGAATACTCAGGCTTACACCATAAAATCATGAAAAGAAATGGCAAAGAGGAGTAGTGTGCAGAGCCTTTCAGCATCAGCCTAGTGTCTCTATTTTTTTAATCTCTGGATGCTAATGATTTGGTGAAGAGGAAAGTCCAGAAGCAGTAAGATTTACTGACAACAGAAAATAGGAAAAGAAATATCTCCAATGCACAGAAGCAAAGTAGACAAGCTATTTTCCATAGATTAATCTTGAGAGGTTCATCCATCTCAGCAGAGAGAAATGCAAAGTAATTAAGCTAGGGATTATATAATCAGACGCCACCAGGAAAGAGTCACAATATTGAGTAGATGTGCACTTTCAACATATGCAACAGTACATTTGAGGAGGTTAATATATGGAGTTCCAGAGTAATTTTCATCATTGAGTGATGGAGGGTTCAGATTGTACTTTTGCACAACTGCAAACTTACTTGATTTTAATTTTGCTGTACATGTTAAATCATAAATTCTTGTAACTATAAAACTACTTATCTGATCCATATTGAAGATACTGTGTAAAGCAGTGTAAGCTACCTGAAGATCCTGGCAGGGAGATTAAAACTAGCAGTTCAGAGCTCAAAATCTCTGGGGACATTGTGATCTGAATTTTTAGATTGTACTTTCTTTTATACCACGAGCAGAAAAGAAACAGGTACTGACTGCTTCCACACGACAGATACAGCTATAGTGACAAGTACATCAAGGCAAACTGAATAAAAATATGGTTGATTTGAAGAAAGGGACTGACTGAGATATGATTTTTCCTATTTTTCATAATGAGTAAATTTCACTGTTATGAGTCACATTGTTTGATCTGCAATTTCCTGGAGATTCTGTGGACTTGATTGTAGACATAAATTTTACTATAGTTCTGGAAGTTCTTGCTCTATTTGAGGGGTAAAATATTATTATCAATTACTGCTGAAATGATCAGGACTTTAATACCAAAGCTTAAAATCTGAAAACTGTAGATTTCAAAGAAAATATCTAACCTGAGAAACAGCAATGAGGACTGCTCTGAAAGTAATGATTCCTATTTTATTATGCAGGCCCATGACTGCAGAGGCATGCAGGCTCTTCTTCATCAATAACAAAAATACACGTCTACTTGTGCTGACTATATTGAAAAACAGCATTTTTTACCTGAGAATTTGCTCTGTCAGTGTTATTGCATTCTTTCTATCTTTGTAGTAATTCCATGGATAGAAGAGGCATTTTTGAAGCAATTTATCTACTACAACAGTGATGACTAAAAAACAGGCATGGTTCACAGTGTTGAACATTTAATTAAACACACTGCAAAAAAGCTCTGCATCTGTGATATGATGAATAATACAAAACTGGAAATGCGAAAAACAGATTTGTCTGGATAGTACAAAAAGTGATTTGCATAGATTCAGGGTATTTCAGTGTTTCTTAGATAACTACATTACTATTATTAGTTATTAATATTTGGATGGTCCTCACCTTACCCCAGAAATTTTACATTAGAATAGTTCTGTTGGAAAGGACCTACAAAGATTGAGTGAAATTGTTGAGATGCCTCTAACAAGTCTAATCCAAGCATTGATGAAATCTTGTCAGAGCACTTTTAATTAAGTGAATCTTTTAAATAACTAATTATTTGCTCTTCATTCATTAATAAGGGGCAGAAACAATACAGCATTGATTGATAAATTTGACATAATAAGTAGAAAACAATTTAACTACAATGTAGAGAAAATGTTTTAAAAATCAGATTTGTTCATGAGAAAAGAACTAATTTAAGATCACTTCTGTCTAGCTTTAATTTATACTACAATTAGATGTTTTAGAGGCATCTTAGCCATTAGACTCAGTATTTGTAAGTCCATTCCAACTGAACAATTCTAATATTCGTAGTTTCATATTTTTGACTAAAAAAGGATATTATGTAACATAGTACTATGCTATCACAACCAAAATTGTCCCCAGCCTTGTGGGCACAACATATTTGCTAACATGACTCCAGCATTAACTATCGCTAATTGTTCTGAAAGTAGGAGGTAAAAAACATTGCTCAAATTGTTGATGTATGTAATCAGACATGGAGCTGGGAGATTTAAGGAGAAACAGCCAGCTGCATCATCAAATCAGAAGTACTTTTAAAGCTTCTCGTGGTAAAAGAGAGAGCTAAAGCCAAAGCTTTAATGAAATTTGACTTTGTGGTGTATTCATTTCCTCTATGACAAATATTCAGACTCATCTGGAAGCAGTGTGACACAGCAAAAGGATAATGACAATGGCAATGACACAAATCATTTTAAAAAAGTGAAACTATATTTTTAGGAGACTGTGTATGTAAAGAAAAGGAACTCTAGTTAACAGAAGCAAGTAATATTATGATTTTCTTTAAAGATTTAAGAGAAATTCAGCTGAAATTCCTTATAATTAAGTGGTGTAGGGAGCCTGCTTTTGCAGGGGGTTTGGACTCGATGATCTCTAGAGGTCCCTTCCAACCCCTACAATTCTGTGAAGTGGCAATAAGCAATACATTTATCTGATTCTGTTTTGCTCTTTTTAAGGTGTTTTCTCTCTGCATTGGTCTATATGGACAACTCTGTTAGTACAGTGTGTGCATGTACTATTGGAAATACATGTTCATCCTTGCTTCAAGTCTACCTGAAACATGAAGCCATAGCAACCTTGCATCTGTGAAACCCGGACAGACGTATCCTGAATTCCACCACATGTGACCTTGCCTATGTATGTGAAATTATTTTTGTGGATTAAGCAAAGATATATTGGTTATGCAAGAATGGCAGTTAGCTGTTTCTACTGTGGCATGGCCACTATTAAATGCTTTATATCAGGCCCAAATGACAACCAGTACTTCAGAAAATGAAGATCAACTATTATGAGACAACATCGAAAAATTAGAACAACTTGATATATTGACAGGAAAAAAAAAATCAAACCTAAATCTCCCAATGAAGCAGATCCGCAACATTTCAGTAGATGATAGCCAGGTTCCTGAATCAATGGACCTGGTTGATCCAGAAGATCAGGCTTCCAAATCGGATCTCTAAACTCTATCTTCAGTGGATTCCGTTCAAATCCATCTCATAGTAATACAAACAAAAAATACAGGATAGACCAGTAGGTCCCAATCAGTGGCCTCCTGCCCAAACCCATTTACATGTAAAAGCCCATCCTTACATGGCAATGTAATGGACTTCACACAGCGATTTTGAGCCCAGAGAAAGTATGCCAACTTGGCTGCTGAGGTTATGGAATTCAGGGGTGGAAAGTGTTATGGTCAACGTGCCAGAAATCTCTAAATTGGCACCTATTGCTGTACAGCCTAACACATGACCACTGTTTCTTAACTGAGATGCTCATGTTGGGGACTGTGGAATCATAGACTACACAAAGTTGGAATGGACCCACAAGGAACATAGAGTCCAATTCCTGGCTCCACACAGGCTCTTGTTGAACCTCCTGTGGTTGGTGGCTGCCCAACCCTCCCATGTGGCAAGATATCACTGCAAGATCTCTTCACACTCAAAGGAGCCAACAGTTCCTCTCAGTTTTGTGTTGTCTGCAAAGTTAATATACCTTCAAGACCTGAATTCCAGTCATTCATGAAATCATTGAAGAGATCTAGCCTTAAAATGGAGCCCTGCAGAACTCTACTGTAACTGATGGTCAGCATAATGCTACCTCATTTACTATAACCCTCTGATCCTGCCTCATCAGCCAATTGCTCATCCATCATTAAGTATTTGTCTAGTTCTATGGTTGATATTTCATTTCTGAAAACATAGCTGTACAGTTATTTACTTTTGTGAACTCAGTGCTCTAGATTATTCTAGAAATGGTGCAAAGTGCTTTTAAAGTCTCCTGTCCTGAACCTCAATTTCTTTCTGTATTATGGTAACTCCTTCAGACAGTATAGTCTCCTCTCTGACCTGTACAGCAAATTTTTTTTAGCTTCAGCTGATGTGGCAACAAAAGATTTACTCACAGACAGAGAAAAAATAATCCTGTTATTTCATTGAATTAGATTCTTTTCCGAGACCTCCACAAACCTATTTTTTTTTTTTCCCCCTTATTAATATTTTTCCTTTCTTCTAAATTTCTGAAGAGCACTACTTTATTTCAGGCCAGGTTTAGTCATCTGTATTCAGACAAATGATATAGATGGTATGATTAATAAACTTACTGTGATCACAAGATGTCAGGTACAGGGATTAAAGACATTACAATGACATAAGTGTGAATAGAACTTATTCTCAACATTGAAAATAAACTGTGAGTTTGTCAACCTGTAGAACAGAAGACTTAATCTTAACCTAACCTGAGTAATTCCTACCATATTAATAACTGGAAATATTAGTAAGTGAAAATTACATCCCAAGAAATACATGCACAGTGTCAAAAATGCAATATTATTTAGGAAGATGAATGAAGTTGTGCCCTCAGTGAATCATGCTAAATATTTAAACAATATTTTAATTTCACTCTAGAAAATTGTATCTAAGTAACAATGATTCTCTATCCCATTTTTCCTTTAGGAATGGAAAACAAATGAACATATTCAGGAAGTTACTGAAATCTATTGAAGCACCATTCATTTTTAACTGCTGTCTAGATTATACATCAAATATTCTGTCTAGAAAGATTGTCTTTTTTTCCCTCGAAGATGCTATAATTTTTTTTCTGAAAACCTCATTAGAATGAAAAAATTACTTTTTTATTTATTTTGCTGTCTTACATTCTATTTTATTGTAATCCCAGAGGTTTAATACATGTCTTTATTCAAAGTGAAGTAGTTAAATACCGGTTAAACAAACTCAGAACAGTGATACAAGATGTCATTAAGCAGTAACTCACCTCTCTGGGATTCTTTTTCAAAAAAATGTTGCAGTCTCTGTGTACAGAATAGCACTTTTCTAAAGATGACAACTGACTGTACTGTACAGCTACCTCAGGAGGTCATGCTGTTTCTCTGATATTTATCTGAACCTTTTCTTGTCAGTCATTGTCTTTTTCCTTCTTCTTTTTTATTTTTATTTTTTTAATGTCAGGAAGAAACAAAGTCAGCTCTTTGTGCTTCCTGTCCAGTTGTGGAGTTAGAAGATACTCATATTTTTCATATATTGTGACAGCTGATGGCTAGACTTTGCTTTTCTACCCCACACCAAAATTCTACTGAAAAAGTGTCAGGAAGGTTAAGTACTTTGTTAGAAATAATAATTAAATTACTTTTGCTATATCTTTTATTCCACGTATCAAGAAAAAAACAAACAAAACAAAAAACAAACAAACAAACAAACAAAAGAGGCCTTTTTATAAGCAGCTCAAATAGCATCTTTTATAAAGGACACAAAATAGGATTTAGCCTACAAGATCATGAGTCAGACATGTAGAGCTTTATTACATTTTCTTTTCTTAAGAACCATTCAAATATTCTGGTCCCCAAAGAGAAGCCCTATACCAGCTATCAACCCTAAATTATTTTCTGACTTCAACATTCAGAATGTATCTATAAGAGTGAAGAGGTGGTTACATGTTACATGTAAAGAGAAGGATCTGTCTATATCTGTATTGAAAATGTTTTGGACAAGGGAAAATACAACATACTTATAAAATTATTAAATATAATACAAGAAAGATGCTACAACATACTTTAAAAGAGAAACCGATGTTGAATATTCATGTCTTTACAAAGAATCACCAAGTATTGACTATTAGTTACTTTACTTTTGTACTCCAGAGCATAACCACAGAAGCATGAAAGATTCCCAGTAGATGGTCGTACCACCACTAGCTGTTGATCTTCTAATTTGCTTTATAATTACTTTGGCACTTATGTCTTCCATTATATAATTAAAACATTTTAAAATAAATTATGAAGTCTGCTCCCAAAAATAATGCCTCTTATTTTATTATGTTAGTGCACAATGTCAGAGGCAGATGCTGGTGTCTTATGCCAATACAGGTTGAAATTTCCAGCCAATTTTCCATTACATTTTGTTGCCATGCAACAGATAGCAGCAGAGGGGCAGACTGACAAAACAGTATCTGACTTGCAAGCACATATGAAGAACAAGTGTGTCATTGAATTCCTCCTTGTGAATGAAATTGCACCCATTGACATTCACTGATGCTTGTTGAACCCTTATCAAACAGTGGAAACAGTGGATGTAAGCACAGTTAGGTGGTGGGTGGTATGTTTCAGCAGTGGTGACAACTAGTCACTCCTGCCAGTATTCCCACTCACTGCCCAACCCTTTCCTGCACCCCTCACCAAAACAATAATTAATAATAATAATAACAACAACAACAATAACAACAACAACAACAATAATAATAATAATAATAGAATAGCAGGCTATTCTTTGCTGGTGAAAAACAAATAGCTACTGGTGGTGACTGTTTTGAAAAATAATGCTTTGTAGCGAAGAAGCTGCTCTATCAAAGTGTTACTGTGCTCTTTGTTTCTATTGCAGTGTTCATTGAAATAAATACAAGTTGTTACTTTTGGATCAACCTACCTACAAGTATACAGACATTACTACCAGAATTAACAAATATTGAAATGTTTATACTATGGGAAAGAATTTTACTAGCACTTCATTTGGGGTCAAATAGGTCCTAAAGTAAAATGCGCAGACATTTGCATGACTAGGAAACACAGAAATCATGACAATAAATGAATACACATAAACAGAAAGCTTTCATTTAGTCAATTCAAGATTGAAGTGCACTTTCCTATCATGGTCTGAGAGCTGCCATGCAAGGATCTGGCATTCTTTTCTTTGGTAGCTTTTTTGGTCCTTGGTTGAATTATACTTTTCAAGACTCGGCATACACTTTTATCAGAGAGAAAAAAAATAAAAGCTATAATTTAGAAAAAAGTAATCCCAGAAAACTCATGAGAATAAAATTGTTCAAGCTGTAATTTTCAAGAGATACTTCACCATAAGAGGGTGATGTTTTTTATTAAATAGTTTGGAACTAAAAAATTAAAGACAGTTGAGTATATGGAAATATTTCATTTCCCATCCAGCTGCTTCCAGACAATTTGTTTTCATTTCCAATCAGTCTGAGAAATGTTGTGGAATCATTTCAAGAGACAGTCTTATCCTGCACTGGTGGATATAAATTACGTGTTATGTAGTTTGTCTGCCATTACTATCACCCTGTGTGTGCATTTGCTACCCTGCTTTTTTAAAAGGAACTTGAAGATTCTGTGGCCTCTTGCATAATCTTAATAAACCTTCAAGTTGTAATTTCTTCCTCAAGAATTCCTATCAATTGCCCATTATTTAATTTTCCTCAAAAAATCCACATTAATCTGTAATTTCACAGAATCATCTTAGTCTCCTCATACTACACAAGCTTTCAATATTTCTGGGCTGCCGCTTCTACATTGTTTGGTACTTGACAATCCGAAAGCAGAGATCAAAAGAGCAACAAGCAAGGAGGTAACATCTGTGATAAAACCAATGTAATTAAGATGTGGAGATATCTGGAATTTCTTCTTATTGCGTTCTTTATATCACCTGTAGTTTCCCCCTAATTAGGAGGCATTACTTCCAGAGCAAGCTGCAGGTTTCTGAGATAAGAATTGTAGAACTAGCTAAAATAGCTAAGATTATAACAGCAAAGCCACATGCACACTAATCAACTATTACTGGACGCTGCTGTCACTACATAGAAAAGCTACTCAAAACATGAGCTTAACCTGAATATGTTTTCTGAGTGATACATGCTGCTTGTTTCACCAGCCCCTTCCTACTTCTTTCCCTCCTACAATTTCCTACTGCAAAGAAAAAGAAATAGAGAACATCTTTTTCTCTATTAAATGACAAAGAATATTTGTTACTTGCAGTCAGATACAGTTGTAGCCTAGGAAAATTAATACATAATTATGAGAGACTAGTGCAGCAATTTGTAAGGGAAGATTATTTTTGGTAGAGTGAATGTTTTGCATAATTCAGTACTTTCAATGTAAAGCAATTTACAAGTTTGTAACATTTAGCACTTAAAGTTTTATTAAGCGTAAGGTTAAATCGTTATACAAAAACATGTTTTACCCTAAAACAGGAAAGAATCCCTACTCCTGTCCCTCCCAGACTGATCCTAACATTTCTACTTATTGATGATTAGGGTAAATACCAGTTTTCCAGATGGCTATCATTTTAAGGAGCAACAAAAAACATAGACCCTAAAAAGTAAGATACTCTATGATTATTATCTTAAAATTTCTGTGAGGACATTGCAGACATTTAAATTGGATACTCGGAGAGGAGTTTTGACTGGCTTTGGGAACTCCTGTAGCCCTCTGACAGTTTATGCAAATATTTCATGTTCTTTCTCCTATCATTATGCAGCATCTATGTTCCTCTTATTTACTATCATATGGAGCACTAGGGTAAACAACGTGTAAGACAATACTGTAAATTATTTGATGAAGGTCTTAAAATACTTTGTTTTGTATTTTCTGCGTTCCTTGAAATGTTAAATATTGTATAATGTTTTCAAGTTAAAAAATATTTTAGCCCCATATATCAAGGAAAATGATTCAGTTTTCAGGAAAAAGGATGTAAAACTTGTTCCGAAGCACTCCAAAGCCAGAAAGTGAAAGAAAAGTCACAGTTTATTTTTTCATTAATAATTCATGATGTTGCATCAAATTTCCTTAATATTCATAGTTATTTCAGGACTTCTCAGCACTTTGAGGTGGAAATACTACAGATTTATGAGATACAGTGTACCAACTGTAAATATTTTGAATATTTATTTCTAAATAAAAAAAAAAAAATAATTTGCAAGTTCATAGAAAATCAAAGGGGAAGTTTGATTAATTTTTCATTTCTCCTCATGTTTACTCAGCCTCAAGGATTTCCTACTACATCTTTAGTCTGTGAGTAACTTGAAACAGCTATGACAGAAATATTATGTTACTTGAACATTTTTTACCGTCCCAGCCCCCAGGCTGATATTAAGCCTTGAGGAAGGATCATCACCTCAAGCATAACGGAATGCACTAGTAGGTTTTCAACCAGGGGTTTTATTTATTTTATTTTATTTTATTTTATTTTATTTTATTTTATTTTATTTTATTTTATTTTATTTTATTTTATTTTATATTTTTTGTTAGTTTCTAATGTAGTCATTGCCCATTAGGTGGATGTAATGTAAGAAGGTAGAAAGAAAGGTTTACAACTCAGATTCACAGGTGCACTCTGCAAACTACCGGAAGAACCCCCTGTGTTTTACATAGGTTCTTTTCCTTTTGCCAGCATTACCATTTATGTCATTCTATCATTTGGCTACACCCGGGTTATCACACTTCTTAACTGTTTCTTTGTCTCCTTCCTACATCAAAGACTACCTTTTTTCCCAGATGAAACCTTGACTGCTGTGTAACTTCCTTAGAGTCTTCCTTATTTGCCCAGGAAGTCCAGCAAAAAGTAGTCAAAGATTCCTATGCACTGCAAACATTTGTGAATAAATTGTTTCCAGACTGTCACTGGTTCAGGTCAGCCCTCACTTGTTTGTGGCTATGTAAGTTTTCATTTCTATCAGTCTGGAAGGCCAAGTCATGTTTAACTGCTTTCATTTTTCCAAATGATATGTTGTTCCTTTGTGTACTTGACCAATTTTATTGCTTTTCATTATTGCAGTTTCCCTGTAGTATTTAGGTGTTTATATACTTAGTGCCAACAAAATTAATTTGTGTCTCACAGAATGTAGTTAGCCTGAATTCTTGCCTTTTGGACTTCTTTATTTGGTTCCTTCTGTGGGTCTCTTGTTAGTAAGGCTTGAATATGAAAAAAACATGCTGCCAGTACTGATCACAGCTTCTTATGAAAGAGAAGATCTATGATTTTGTTTTCTTAGACTGCTTTTTTAAAGACTAACCATAATGGTGATGTGGTTGCAAAAACCTGTCTCTGCCCAGGCTTATAACAAATCAATCTTTTTTATTCATAATGACAGTTACATTTCTGGAGAGCATGGAACGCTGCTATTAATACTTCATACAAAATGTTGAACATAGAAAAACTTACATTGCCTTTTCCATAAATAAACTAGGACTAATAAAAATCAGTAGTGCTTTTTTTCCCTCCCACACCTTTTTCAATTATAGTTGAAGAGTTAAGTGGAAATCTTTCATTTTTAAGTGAAATCGATTCTTATTTTATTAAAGGTATTTGATTTTCTTGAAAGTATCTCACAGTATTTACAAGTTGATCTTCTCAAAGCGTGTGATTTAAAACCCAGAATAGATTTTGAAAACAAATATGGACCTTCTATCTACTAAAACAAAGAGGTTAGGGATAGTTATAAGACAATCTCTTGAAGAGAGACTCTCTGCTCACGCAAGAGATGGCACAAGGCAGGTCCTAGTCTACAAGAACAGACTGCAGCATGCAGTGATTCTTTAGGAATCCATGTGGAATTCTTTTCTAGAAAGAAAAAGTGATGTGTGGGCAGGGACATCTTGTCTCATTCTCAAATGAATTTAAAATACACCAGGATTACATGGGCCTAGGAACTAAGGACCCTGTACTGTGAATATAAGTAATGTGTCACTCAGGCATTTTTCATCTCCATCTCTCTATTTACTGAAGATACCACAGACAAGGGCAAAGTGTTATTTAGGAGAAGTGAAGGAAGTCAGTGAGTGATCTGGTCAGGCTATGTTCTTTTGCTTTTAAAGTTACAATCTTATGCCCACACGGACAAAAGATAGAGAATGAGTGGCATGAAGATATGTGGATTTGTAAACATCCAATACATGGCTGTTCTGGACTGTAAAATGTTCCTGACAAAGGAAGCAGAATAGATCAAAGAAGCTGAGAAGTCATACAGCACTCAGTGCTTTAGGGCCCTTAATTACTACAGGAAAACTCAATTCAATGTAACTGATGGTATTTACTATTAGTTAGACTGGAAAAAGAACCCAGCTTCAGATGGAGAACTAAGGGGAGATCTCCCCACTTTTAAATGTTGATGGTGCATAAAATAGGTAAAGATCTAAGCTGAGAAAGAGAAAGGATAATTTAACAAGTGGAAGCACCGAGAAGGGGCATAGTAAGATGAAAAGAATGTGGAGTATATTTATGAAGTCTCTTTGATGATGCCTCATTCTACATGATAATTAAAAAAAAAAGATTCTGAGAAGTCCTCTTTCCCAGTCAATCTAATAAAATGTTAGTAGGTATTCTCTCCTTCATCTATACAAGGTGAGTACTTATCAAACTTCTCCACACTATAAAGGTATTCATTGTGATTGAGAGAAAAAATCTAGTAGTGTAAATAGAACATTGTTTCTTTACCTGCAATTCTTGCCAGCACTTCAATTAAAGAAAATAAGAGAGGGACACTATCAGAATAGCAAAAGTACAAGGAATAACGGTTTTTAATTGAGAGAGGGTAGATTTAAATTAAATATTAGGAAGAAATTCTTTTCTCAGAGGATGGTGAGGCTCTGAAACATATTGTCTAGGGAAGTTGTGGGCAGTGTGGAGGTGAACCCTGAATGTGTTCAAGGCCAGACTGGATGGGGCCCTGGACAACCCAATCCACTGACAAATGTCCATGCCCATGGTGCTGGGCAAGGGGCTGTTAAATTAGATGGTCTTACAGGTCCCTTCCAACCCAAAACATTCTATGAAAAATTATACAAAGAAATCTATATTTCCTTTGGTACATTACTAGCATGACAGTTTATATCAAATGTCCATTAAGTAATGTCAATACAAGTTGTCCAGAGAGGTTGTGGATGCCCCCTTCTTGGGAAGCACTCAAGGCCAGGCTGGATGGGACTTTGAGCAACCTGGTCTAGAAGGAGTTGCCTCTAACAGAGGGGGTTGGAACTAGATGATCTTAAATGACCCTTCCAACCCAAACCATTGCATGACTCTATATGATTCTATGAAAGTATTTAAGAAAATCCCTGACGTTAAAGGAGGAAACTGTTCTTAAAAAAGATCTACATTCACATTATCTGCGTAGAGAAAGTCATATGACATTTTAAGTAGAAAGGAATACTTAACTAATTAACTAATTAGAAATGTTTGGAATATTCAGACAATGAGACAATGATATCCAGTGATTGAATGCTTACTTATTGATTTCAAAATCTGCTGAATCACTGCAGCAGTGGCCATAGCAACAGATCATTCCATGTAGAGAGGAATAGGAGGGAGGCAAAGGAACACTGTGCTTGAAATGCATTAATACAGGCATAGACATACATACAAATACCTAAAAAATGCACTTTCTAAGAGCCATATAGTATTTTTATAACCTATTTGGAACTTCGCCTTCAGCAGTTTTAGAAGTCTACAAAATCAAGATATAAAAATAGGAATAGAACCATCTGGATTTGCTGTATCATCTCATGACTTGACTTTGTTCTACTCAACAAACAACTTTTAAATCAATTTTGTATTACCATCAAACAAAATAAACAAAATGGTATGAAAGTAGGTTAATATTGTTTATATTGATTTTTCTAGGAAAATGAAATCTAAGCTTGAAAATAGTAGATTTCCCTGCCGAAAAGGACCTGGTGGTAATGGTGGATGGAAAGCTGGACATGAGCCAGCAATCTGCCTTTGCAACTCAGAGAACCATCCGCATCCTGGGCTGCATCATAAGATGTGTAGTCTGCAGGACAAGAGAGGTGATCCTGTCCCTCTCTACTTCACACTGGTGAGGCGTGGAGTACCTGGAGTACTGCACCCAATGTAAAGTCCTCAGTACAGGAAAGACATGGACCTGTTGGAGTGCATCCAGAGAAGGAACACAAAAATAATCCATGGAATGGAACACCTCTCCTGTGAGGACAGGTTGAAAGAGCTAGGGCTGTTCAGCCTGGAGAAGAGAAGGCAACAAGGGGACCTTATAGCAGCCCCTCAGTATCTAAAGCAGGAAAGAAGGGGACAGACTCTTTAGCAGGGTCTTTGGTGACTGAACAAGGGGAAAGGCTTCAAGCTCAAAGAAGGTAGATCTACATTGGATATAAGAAAAAAATCTTTTACAGTGAGGGTGATGAGGCACTGAACAGGTTACCTAGCACTGTGGTTGATGCCCTATCCCTGGAGACTTTCAAAGTGAGGCTGGATAAAGCCCTGGGAAACCTGATCTAGCTGCGGTGTCCCTGTTCATTGCAGGGATATTGGCCCTAAGAGGACCCTTTCAGCTCTTAAGGATTCCGTGATTCTGAATTACTTCTGATTTACTCTTACTCCGTGCTTTTTTTAATAAAGAAAATCTGCATCACAAAAAGTCATATACCAACCTACCACCCACACAGTGATACTTCAGACACTCACTACCACAGCTAAACAGTGATGAATTCTTGAGGAAACTGGTTTTGAAGGCTCCATTTACAAGTCACAAAAATATTCTTTGATATTACAGTGACAGTTTGGAACTAAGCTGTCCTATTCCAGAGTGTATACCAATAAATGAGAAAAATTACAGGTTTGTATACCACCCTTTGAAAATAAAATAAATTGTTTAAAACAAACAAACAAACAAAATGCTTCAGAAGATGTAACAGTATTAGAATCACGTTACCAGAACAATCCTACTGGAAATTTTCATGTATACATGGGTATAGTGGTTCACAAACTTGGCAAGCAAAAAGATACAACTATTCATGTGTTTTCCTCTTCCTTATAGAATACTTACAGATCATGTGAGAACATCATAGGAGGAAAAACAATTTTAATCATGTTATTTTCTTATTCAGTCTGAGAGATACACTTCTCAAATCCTGCAAACCTGTCTGTTCACTTACTCACCCAGGGGAAAAATGCCAGCTGAGTAAAAAAAGTGTCACATCTCACACTGATTTCTTTAATAATTCTAATAAAGTGAGACTGTGTAGCTAGTCACATAGTATTTAAATAAATATACACACAAAAAACTGAAATATATAGCAAGCATATGCAATATACAGTTATATCACATATATGTAAATAAAGCTCAAATGAAATTTGTTGTTCATCAGTAAGAGTCATTTCTCTTCACACCTAAAAGTTATGTGATCTCACTTTTTCTCCTTTTTAATGTCTGAGACATGATCTGTAAAAATTTTAGAATTCTTATTAATAAAGATAAAGATTTCAGAAATGGGCCCTCAAGCTTGAGAACAATTTTATGCCCTTCACTTACAGTAAGGAGACATCCAGCATTTTAACCTAAACTCATGTTATGAATAGAAAAACAGTAGAAATGGATTACATTCACCTGCTGACAGCAGGTGACATCACTATACATTACATCACTATACACTGTGAATTTACACTTAAGAAACTGATAAACTTTAATGGCACTGCCAGCAGTAAACACAAGTCCCTGACATTCAGGCCAAGAGGTTTCAGGTAATTCTCAAAGAGATTTTGTAAACAGCACTCACTTGCAATAGTTTAAAGTATTTATTGCTCTCTCTGTATAATTTTATAGATCTGAAATTTGTCTGTGTATCTTGGAACAAGCTACACTGTTACTTTCAGCATAGTTTAACCTCCTTCCTTTCACTAGTAGTGTTTTACCATTGACAGCAACTTACAAGTGATCTTCCTGTTTTCATCTTCACTCACAGTTTGGTGTTTTTTTTCCCTCCCCATTCTATTTACTCCTCCATCCTTTTGAGGGGGGGGAGTGAGAAAGCAGCATGTGAAACCACCACAGTCACACCCAGAAAAATCTTTACTGTACTATGTACCCTGCAATGCAATGGGACCAGTCAGTCATGTAAGACAGTGTGTGATACAGTATTAGGTACACAGTCTCAGTAACATGCTAAAGCACTTATTCCATTTGTAATCTCCCAGGAACTCCAGCGTAGAGGCAGCTTACTAGCTGTCAACAAACATCTTATTATCACGAGCAAAAAAAGGCATTTGCATGCATGGAAATATATAAAGCACTGTAATCTGTGAAGGAATTATAATTTAAATTATATCAGGGCCAATTCTTAATAAAAATATATATATTAAAAAAATCAAAACTTTGACTTCACCTACAAACCTGTTTGTTGAAGATTCAAAAATCTGGACAGGAAGTACATAATTCTATTCCTGCTCTGGGTGTTACAAAACATCCAGTACAATCCCAAGTAAAACTAACCATACTTGATTAAAAACAATCTAAAAGCCTTCTGTTTTTAATTAGTGGACCTTAAGTATTACTTTAACATTTTTTGAAAAGCTACAACGTATTCAGAATCATAGATAAAGTGATACAACATTAGTCAAGCAGATTTGGTCTCTCTTCATGTTCTCATGTGCACCATTACTTTCACAAAAAACAATTAAGGCATTCCATGAATTTCTAGTACAATACCTTAATTAATCCTTTCTCCAATGGAAAAGCAATTACTTCCCTTAAACCACTAAAGTTAGTCCTCTGCTAGAAGATGCAAGTTAAATTCAGCTATAGCACATAGAATAAATTGGTTTGTAATGTAGCAAGTGATGAATTTTAAGAACTGATGTAATCAGTGATAATGCAGGGTTAAAGTCTTAGTATAATACTGAATAGAACATAGGGGTAAATACCATAGCTAAAATTGAGTGCATTCCATAAACCTCCACAAATGTTTAAGTTATAGACAATTTGTGTTCTTGAAAAAAAAAACAAAACATTTTTTGTGTGATTTTGTTGATGTCATGGTTCAACCCAGCAGTCGGCATAACACCACACAGCCATTTGCTGACTCCCCACCCCTAAGGACAATGAGGGAACAAAATGTAAACAAAACTGAGCTGAGATAGAAAAGTACAGAAAACAGAAGTGGAAATGGAAACAAAAATGCAATAATAACAATACACACCACAGCAGTGTAATTACTCACTATGTGCTGATTGATGTGGAACAGCAATACAAGGACACCAACTTCTACACCAAACAAAAAGCTGTCTCTAACCACCTCCCTCACAGCTCTATGGCCTTCCAAATAATGTCACATGTTATGGAATAATGTTTGCCTATTTCAGGCCACCTGTCCTGGCCCCACTGCAGTTCCTGCTGCCTTTGGCCACAGCCTAGGCATGGGTCTCTTTCTATTTCTGAGCAACAATTATGACAGTGGTGTGTTTTCAACACTGTTCTGTCTGAAAGCAGGACAGCTGACCTCATTCAGCATAATACCTCCAGTTGGCCATGCCAGTATTGTGGTTAAGAGAAAAGAGCACAAAAAAATGAAAATCTTAAATGTTTAAAAACATGTTAAGAATTTTTGAATAAAGAAAAAACTGCGGATTATAAAAAAATAATGAATTAAGGTAATTATCCTCCTTTTTGAGATGAGAGTTATGTCTGATGGATTCAAGAAGTAGTTTATAAAACAGAGATGTCCAACCTTTTGTCTTGCCTGAGCCACACTGAGTGCAGAGGAATTGTCTTGGGCTGCACATAAAAATATGTAATATAGTTAATGTATATGAGCAACAAAGATTCTTTATTATTCTTTTTTATTGAAACATTAAAAAAGCATTAAAAAATCATAAAATTAGCTGGTTTGACATGTATGTTCTAAAAGCAATAGAATAAAGCAATTAATTGCTTAACAGAATAAAAGAGGCTGAGGCTGCCTTGCTGTGACAGGCAGCAAGAGTTATTACAGGTACCTGTTCAGCAAAAGGAAGAATTAATTTTGGAGAAATGTCACTAACAGTTAATGTCCAAATTGCTACAGGTCATAGTTTCATCCAGATATTAAACATCCCTTACAAATTAGAACAGAATAGCAATCAATTATTCATTGAATGATTGTTTTTTGTATGCGAACTAAGGGAAGCTTAACTTCTAAAAAACATTAACATTTAACCTTTGATACCAATTATGAATGCACTATTTTTACCTGAGTTTAGGCTTGAGTTTAATTCATTCTTTCCCAAGTCACTCACAATTATCCCTTAAAAACAAAACAAAACAAACAAAAAAACAAACACCCTAATCTTTTTTCTTACCCTCTCAAATAAAGTAGTAAAATGGGATTGAAGGGATGAATTTTCTGTTATGCCCACTTCATGATGATGTCATCAGGTATGTACTTTAAAGGCATCATACTCATTTTCCTTCCTCCTCTCTTTAGAAGGATCTCCTTACACTTTTGGGGTCTGCAAATATTCTCATGTATGCAGTGGTTCTGTCTGAGCTACAGACGTGTCCCCAAAGTCTTTTCTCTAAATGCCATGAAGTGCTGTTAGAGTTGGCAGTAAGACAAATCTGGCATGGGTCAACACCAAATGTCATAGCTGCACATAGCTGGCCTGTAAATAATTCCTCAAATGGCACCACAGTAACCAAGGTAATAAAACAAATGGGCTGCCATTAAGCATCAAATAAACAGTCTGGAAAAGATAAAATATGCCATAAGAAAAAATGCATTCTCATTGTTTTGTGTGTGTGTGTGTGATTACCTCAGTTTCTAAAATGCACAGGATTCTAACAGGAAAAATATGCCACTAGCTTAAGCTATAACAAAGGTTTTTACTTTTTGAGAAAAAGGTTTTGCTGGAATGTGTAATTATTTTGAGTTGAGCAAATCTTTTGAAAGCAGGAAATATGGTGCAGTGTCAGAGTAATAAAGAAATATGTTTAGGATTTGATGGAATTTTTGTCCTGAAGTAAGATTACAAATGAGTTATGAAATTTAAATGATCTTGATGACAGCCTCTTAGAGGCTTGTCTTTTCTATATTAAAAAATTGTTTTTACAATCAGATGTTGAATTATTTTTGAGTATTCTGACTTAAGAGTTAGCTCATTGGACATAAGAATTTTATTCTTAAATAATTGGAAAAATGGAAATAGTGTACACTTCATTTAAAACCAGTTTCTTTTTAATATTAAGTCAGCTTCACTGGAAGAGATTTTAGAGGTTCATCTGGAACAATAAAGATTCAGTATCTCTTTACCTCTCAGATATGATTTCTTTTCCAGAAAGAAATATGCATAGAACTAAGAGCATTATCTTTACGAGGTTAGTTTGACATTCAAATTCTGAATGAACATCCTACAGGCAGAGTGAGTGGAGGGAACTAAATCCAGATCAGAACAGTCTAAAGCACATCTATCTGAAGACAAGTTAATGTTATTTGTTTCATTTCCTAGGTAGTAAAATGGGAGAAGAACCGAATATACACAGTGATCGAATGAATTGAAATTACTGAACTCTCTCATAGGACTTGGAGAGATCAAGTGAATTTTTACACAACAAAGCATACACCTTTTTTAATATATGCAAAGAGTAGATGGTAATTCAGCTAACAGAAAGCCAAGGTTTGGGGAAGCTGCAGCTGAATCCACAAGTGAGAAAGGAAGATTTATAACTCAACAGATGATCTCTGATAGATTTACCTTCTGTAAAGTGTGTCAGGATGTTACTGCCCTAACCACCTGAGCAACCTTTTTGCCAAAATCTGGTGTTCTTCAGAAAAAGCAGAAAATAGGTTACGTGTCCTTACAGTTACTTTGACTTTGATGGTCTCACAGCCTGACTGAGTATTCAGCTCCTGATAAAGCTGTTTTTAATACTATGTCAAGTTTTTATTACTATGTTCAGTGGGGCATCTGAAAAGCACCCCATTCTGTTGTAGCAATTGAGATGGAGGTGATTTCAGGCCGACAAGCTTCAGGTAAATCTGGTGCATCAGATGGAATGTTAAATTAGTGTCTTCCCTCTGTCTGGGCACGTAATATTTTCCTCCATTCTAATTATGCTCTAAACTCTTTTCTAACATTTGTCTGCATCTGCATTTAAAGGAAAAGGAAGATATAATCAAAGAAATAATTTTAACTACAACTAGAATTAAACATATTTTCAATCTAATTGTTTGTGCCTGCTTTCTCATACTTACATAATAAAAAAGCTCACTGTCCTTTTAATGTTTCATCTCCAAAGTTGTTGCTACAGGCTTTGAAATAGGAGTTAACTGCATTTTGGAATGTAGATGAGCTGTGACCTATTTTTTTTCCCCCAGTGCCGAAAGCAATGCTTTTCAAAACAAGCTGTATCAAATCAAAGATTTGCTGAAATTTATTAAAGAAAAATGTTCACTTTTAATCCATCAATGAAAGAACAGTAATGTACTGCATGGTAGCGAATTTACAACAGTTCATGTATGCTTCATTTGTGAATATGGTGTTTTGCCCATCCCATGTACCTAATCGACATTATTCTCTGTAAGATTATCATTCTAATGATCCTGTTAAAACATTTCTCAGCCAATATGGAGAGAGAAGTGCTGCTCTTGTGCCGTAGATACAGATTTTGTGCCTACTATTCAGAGCTAAAAATGGTATCGTTGTCCATTCATTAAACACAATGAAAACCCAGAGGTGACATTTGCAAGAAGTCATTACTAATTCAGGTCTGCTTTTCAGAAAGAATAATCCTGTAATTGTGATGAATTTACATACTCATCCAGAGCAGCAGACATAACTGAATATATTGAAATCATAGTTTCATGGCTGCTTTGGCTCAAAGAATGAAGTAACCTACCAGTTGAAAGGAAGGTAGTTAAGCACAGTGGTACCCTGAAGATCAGTCTTTTCCTCATGCTTCCTACTCACAATTTCTTTTAACAATTCTGTGTATCAGTTTGTATCAGTTTTGTAACTATAGATATGATATAATAAGTGCTCTTTTATCCTCTTATCCTATCTTCTCTGTTCAGATTGCAAGTTCATCAGGATGGAAATGTGTTTGAATCTAAATATAGATTCTGTGCTATGTATCTGCACACATGTCTGATAACTGTTTAATTAGGCCAGAGTGCTTTAATTACTCTTGTAATTCAAGAAAAATAGATGGAAATAAATTACTTTAAATCCTGGAAAAGTATAAAGATTAGATGCATTAAGTGCAACTGTAATGCATTAATAATGTTCAAATACAGTTATAAATATTTCCCATATACATTCAGTATTTTCAAATTCCAGTAAGAACATACTTCCAAATAAATTATTTACCCAGAATGGTTATCAGGAGTAACAGAAGACAAACAAAGTAACTAAAAATACTGTCCCTCTGTTAATTAATTGGAAACACTTTAGAAAAACAGATTTTCCTTTGTTCAAATGTGATTTAAAATTTCACTGTAGTTTTATGTAAAATTTGATTTGAGTTTTGTGTAACAGGTTTATAGAATAAAGACAATAAGAACTTCTCAGTCTTTACTGACATAAGCTCTTTGCACAGTCCTCGAACAGATGGGGACTAGGGGAGCAATGTCCCTCCTACTATAAGTGAATATCATGTTCGCAACCACCTGAGCATCCATAAACCTATGGGTTCCAATGAGATGCATCCCCTGAGAGAACTGGCTGATGTATTCACCAGGTCACGTTCAATGACATTTGAAAAGTCATGGCTGTCAGGTGAAGCTCCAGGTGACTGGAAGAAAGGTAGTGTTGCATTCATTTTTGAGAAGGGTAGAAAGGATGACCCAGGGAACTACTGACATGTCCGTCTCATCTCTGTGCCGGGAACGATGATGAAGATCATCCTGGAAACTATGCTAAGTCTCACAGAAGATGGTGTGATACAACCAGCATGGTTATACCAAGGGCAAGTCCTGCCTGACCAACCTAGTGGATCTATATGGTGGCCTGTCTCTGTCTGAGATCCTCAGATCCTGAAGCACAAAAAGAATCTTTTAAACTGCTTTTGACAGATGAAAGATTTCAATCATAACGCAGGTAACTTATCTGCCTCTCTGTATGGTAAAATGCTTCATTCCTAGACCGTAGAAGAATACTGTAAGGTATCCCTTTGTTTCCTCACAACAGCCAGCAATACAAGGAATCTTAAATGTAAACTTAAACATCTCAGAAATTAGTAAATGCTCATTTAAAAAAATGTCATGGTATAGACCACTGATATGTAAGAGCTGTACACTATTAACTACTTTTTACTTTTTACACTTTTTACTTCTTTTTACTCTGAACACCCAATCTGGAAAACAAGTTTTAAGGGTAAGCATTAGTTACAGTGTTAATATCTGGAAACTACTAGATATTTCAAGCAAATACAAGCATGCAAAGTCTAAATACTATTCATCCAATACAACTATAATTCTTGTTTTATGCAGTTTTAGTCTAAACACATGCACACATTTTTCAAGTCTTTTCTGCTTCGGGATACATAAAAGAAAGCTAATAAATTGATATGAAGGAATATGCAGGCAGGCTCATCAGGACACCTTCTCCAAGCATAACAGGTCAAAAGTTTATAACAAATACCAGACCTTTAATTTCTACTAGCCCTTAAAAATCCAGTCATTGGAATTGGTATTTTTGACATTTGCGATGAACGTTCTTTTTGTATTAAAATAGGCAGTATGAAAGAAATCTTCCCAAACTACCCTCAGTCTGGGCAGCATGGGCTGGTAACCTGGTACCCCTAGTGCTGCTCCCTTCCTCGGGCTTTTAAAATTAGATGCTAAAAGCAAATGAAACAGCATAGAGGGTGCTGCCAAATTTCTGTTATAGCACATTATCTACCACAGAACATCCTTTGGGAATCACTAGCAGAGAGGCTATAATTACCTTTTGAGATTTAGCACTTGTTATGGCAAAGCCACAGCTTTGAGAAGGGGGACTGGAAGCTTCAAATTTTATATATAAAACAATAACATATTATGTAATAAATCTGGTATACACATTTTCAAAGTTCCTAACACCTGAAAGCTTCTGGGCCAGGATTAAAAAACAAGCATTTCATTTTAGTTGAAAAAAAGAAAGTGTGTTACAGATCACACACAAACTCATTCAAAGGTATACATCAATATGTCTGATTTCTTTTACAACAGTCTGCCAGACTCACTTGCCTTATTTACAGAAAATAGATTCACTAGCATGATTATTATGACTCTGTTTTGTAAAACTGTAAATCCATTTAGCTTGAGTGAAACTGACAGTCAAATATTGTCTAGATAGTGCTTCAGAAACACTTCTCCGGTATGGGAAACTGATATTTTACAAATAACTTATGCCCATAGCTGTTAATTCACTTCAGTGATTATCTCCAGATCGACCTAAAGAGGCAATAGTTTGTCTTTCTCCTAGTGCAGCAGCCATTTGACTTGCAGAAACTGTACCCTCTTGCCTCTGAAAAAGCAAAGTGCAGAACCTGCAGAAACACAAGTAGCCATTCTTTTTGTTATATTTGGGAAAGGTCAGTTTGTGATTTGAGAAGTGGATCAAGAAGTCAGAGGCTAAATGACATAGTTTATATTACAGGGTAGGCTTAGAGAAGGTTAAAGTCTGAGGGTGGTAAAGATGAAAGGGACAGCAAGATGAAAATGACTCTTTGGAGTCTGAGAGAGAAGCTGGACTTTAACTTTTTTTAAGACAAGGAGAACATGTAAATAAATTCTGTTATGGGGACTTTACAGATATTTATGAATATTTAACACTCTATAACTTGTATGTATTCTGTTCCTGCTTTCTCATTTATAAGACATTTGTATTATGATTCTCCTCCTGTTGGTGAATACAAAATGTCTTTCAAAACTCTGGAAGGGAAATACTGTATTTAAGTAATACTCTGCTGGAAGCTGTCCAAAGAACCTGTGATAATGCCCTGTAACAAAGACAAGACTGAATCACCAAACACAACAAGGAGCAAGAGGAAACAGAACAAGAGGAAGCAGCATTTCTGTAAACAAACTGTACACAAATGTTCTTTTTTTTTTTTTTTTTTTTTTTCTCAGTACTTCTGCTTTTCATTAGCTTTCAGTATATTGACAGACAATTGCTGTTCCTTTAAGAAAAGAAGTATACACTAAGTAGCTTTATACTTCTCAACTACGGCAAACAGAAAGCATCCAACTGAATATTGATGTTATTGGAAGGCAGAACTAAAACCTGCTTTCAGATGGAGGTAAGGAATGTGAGCTTGGAGTCACATGCACCGCTGTTTGACAGAATGACGCAATTGATACGTCCTTCAGTTGCTATGGTGATGGCTCATCTGCTTATATGTCCAAGAAATAGAGCTTTTCATTATATCCTCTAAGAAGAGAAACTGCTAGCTCATAACAGCAAAGTGATTTGTTTTTGCACTACAGCATGGCTAATGCAAATAGCATTGCTTGGCTTTAATTTGGGCATGAAATGAATATCCTAAAGCAAATACGCGAACAAATAACTTTTCTATCCTCTCTCTAGCTACTCCTGTAGCACTTTTCACCACAGCAACTGTTTACCTCTTCAACGATCTCTAATGTATCTTCAATAAATTGGATTTCTGGAATGATTGAGTCAAAGTCTCATTGTAGTGTGGTAGCATTAATAAAATTTTATTTCAGACTAGGATCTAATTTTAGTCTAACCTAAGTGATCCAGATATTAGAGCTGGACAGACTTTAGAAAAACTTTCTATTAATAGATTCCCAAATACTTAAGTCAATTCTGATCAGTTGTTGTCACAGTCTATATTTATTTATTTTATTGAAGTGCTCTGTGACAGATGTCTATTAGCAGGAATTTTTACAAGAAGCTCATAGTAAAAATGCACATCTGAATTTCCTGAAAATAGGTATATACATATTTTTTCTGTGTACACGTGGAGTATTTTCATTAGAAAAGCCCACTTTCACGATCCAAGATCAGCATCACCTATATGTGACTAATCAGGTCAGTTTCAAGTGTCAACCTAAAAAGAAAATACTGGGTACCACTTGGTATTTTAAATATTCTATTTGAAATGCAAAACTTCCTTAAGCAGTAGGAAAAACAAAAACAAAAACAAAAACAGTGGAAAATTTGAAAAATAAAGCCAGAGGAAATTGTACAAAATCATATAATCATATAATCATATAATCATATAATCACCAAGGTTGAAAAAGACCTCAAAGATCATCCAGTCCAATCATCCACTTAGCACCAGTATTTCCCACTAAACCATGTGTTCTCTCTGTGACTGTTCAGAAAGTTTAGGAAACGTTAAGAAAATCCTTAGTTAAAATTCTTTCCAGATGCATAATCAATACTGCAATGAATTTTACTTCATTTAATACTCCTCTTGCTTTTTGAGAAATCACAATAAAACAAGTATCATGAACTATGAAAAAGTGTTACAGAAATTACAGACATATCTTTAGGGCATTGCAGCCATCCTTGCATTCAACTCATTCTAAATCAGAATGCACAACCGTGTAGTTAAATAAGATGGAGTAAGGAACTATATGGTCTCAAAAAGATAATTCTGTAGATTATTAGATGAGTGATTTCTTTGTGGCACTTATTTACAGGTATACGTTTGATAGATATATTGGATAGAAAAACTAAGAAACCTAAAAATGCATATAAGTTGGCAAGCAACTCCATACCTGGAGGTACCTGTTGTAGGATAAGCTTGTTTGCTTTGTCTTAATTTTGATATTTGTTTTGAGTGATTTTTTCTGCAGCTATATTGAATTACACAGTGTGCCATAAATAACCTTTGTTACAGTAATGCATAGCTTATACTTTAATGTCATGGAAATTTTTTATTTTTATAATGAAAAAGGAATGCATTAATTCTTGCAAATTCCTGTGAAATCTCCTAGACATCATCTTAAAGACTAAGATGCTCCCTTATGTGATTACTACAGACAGTTCATTTTATGATAATTATGGTTCTGAGGTTGCAAAAAATTCAGTGACAGATTCATGCAGTAATGGTGATGACACACACAATAAAGCAAGGACTAGGATTAGAAGGAGCAACTAGGGATACATTCCTAGAGCCGTTCCCACAGTAAGGCATCTGTGCAAGTTCTGTGATGTGGAACAATCTCCTAGGTGCTGGATAGCGTCTTAATCTTACTACCTAATTTGTCAGTTATGTTCAAGATAAATTAGTATGTTTATAAATTTGAGGTTTGCATTCATTTTCATGTAAGATTTCTAAGTGCTGGCATAAAACTAATGATACAGAACTGCTGAGGGATTTCTTATTTTTTCCCCTCCAGCAGAAATAATCCAAATTAAACACAGGTAAACTGGCCATCTACTTTATACTCAAGCAACCATGATCCATGTTGCAGTTCATCTGAACTTCCCAACTTCCCCTCATGCTAACTTAACATCTAACTTTAGGTGAGCAAATTTAGCTGCTTAGAGGTCCCTTGTCATTCAGATTGTCTGTCTCACTCATGCTGATGACTCTGCCAATACAATCGTCTTGTCTATGTCCAGTTACCTTTTGTTCATCATCTCTGGCTAAATTTCACCTGCTAGTCTGGAAGCAAGGCTTCCAACCAGACAGGGAGGCTCTCCTAAATACACAAGATATCAACATACTCACCTTGTTGCTGACGTTAGCAAATGTACACTGGAGGCCTGAGGGCCATCTTCACTATTGCTTGCCAGCATTCACAGGACCATGGCCAATTCCCAGTGGTGACGTTTGGTTTCTAATTTCACCTTAATTCCCGCTTTAGCTGAGGTGATATCAGTCACAGCTGGTTCACTGCGCTGCCTCCAGGCTCCAGCAGGAACTGTTATGCTACTTGCCTGTCATGTTTTGCCTGAAAGAAAATGTTTGACTTTAATTGAAAATTGTCTTTCTGTTTGTCTTCTTATAACAGACAGTCCTTTGATCTTATCCAATCTTCAGTGATCCACATGTTTCTCAGGCAGCAGCCCCACCACCAGGTCCCACAGAAAACTGCTGTAAATATGTCACTGCCAGGCCTCTGGCTTGATCAGGCTTAGACCACTTCTCTTCAGTAAATGCTTGTGTGGCTGGCTCCAATACTCTGAAAAACAACCTCAGTCTTCATTTTTAACATATTCTGATATTCTTCTGTTTTGTGTAAACAGTGGTTGCATTGAGCGCTGCCTGGGAACATTTGGTAGCCATCTTGGCAAAGATTCAGAAAAATGAGAGAGCAGTCTGACATGCAGATGTATGGGTTGTCCCCATCTGGACAGCAGACAATGAATTCCTATTAAAAGGCAGGAAGCATTAAGTGACAGCTCTCTGGAAGCTGGTTGACAAGATAGGCCTGCATCCAAAGCCCTAATGGCATCCATTTTGTCTGCTTCTGGTTGCCATAGCAGTGGACCCTCCTGTCAGCCAGCGTCCATCATGGCAGCAGTGGCTGGCTATGGAGCCTAAGAATTACAGTTCTGGTAAAGCTGGCCCTCATGAAGACCCTCTAACTTTCAGAGACTCCTCAGCTAATCCGAGAGAGTCTAAGCAGAGTTGAGTGCATGAAAGCAATTATTTGTTATCAGTTTGAGTCCCTCATGTTCAACATGGTGCCAAGGAGACTTGATAGCAATCTTCCAGTATTTAAAGGGGAGCTATAAGATAGAAGAGAGTAGACCCTTTAGCAAGATATGTTGTGATAGGACAAGAAGAAATGGTTTCAAAGTAAAAGAGGAAAAAAATAGACTGGATATAAGAAAAAAGTGTTTTTTTTTTTTAATGATAAGGGTAGTAAAGCTCTGGAACATATTCCCCAGAGAGTGGTGGATGCCCCATCCTTGAAGATATTGCAGGTCAGACTGTCCCCATGAGTCTTTTCTTGAAGTACCCTTGCCACCTCTCACAAGCAGCTGCATTTTGTTTTGTGCAAAAGGCTGTATAAAGGGAATGCATCATCACTGTTTTGTCCATGTGTGCACATGCGTAGTCACGTGTGCCTGTGTACTGGGAGTGATGTATGAGTCAGCTGAACAAGTCTTTCCTCCAGGTCTTCCCATTAACACATGCTCATCATGTCCTTTTGTCTTATAGGATTTATGGGATCCGTGATGAAAGGCAGTAAATTTTGTTGTACAGCCCTCTCAGTTTTAATATTACAGATATCCTAGGTGGAAAAAAACAAAATAAAAAAGCAAAAACAAAAACAAAAAAACAATCAAGACTTAAAATGATTGAAGGGGAAAAAATCCCACCTAAATAGTTGGAGGAATAACATCCTAGGTTTTTTGTTTATTTATTTTTGAGAAAATAAATGTATTTCTTTACCTAGTATAACTACTTTTAGGTGAAAATTTAAACAATAATGTTGATTTTGTTTTGTTGCTTTTCTTACGATATTTTATTATTCAAATTTTACTTAGAATCGGATAGCTATAAAATTCTCAGATCTGGTGGGTACAGAATGCAGTTCTTTGTGGTTCAGTCATCTTGGCTTCCTCACACTTAATTCTTCCTGGGAGTATTTTCAAACGCTAGGTGTAAGGAATGACAGAGTGGATGTGTTAAAAGATGGAGAGGATTCATCCACCTGACTGTTTATAAGCTATTTTGCATCCAAGTAATAAAGCAACAGTGAAGTCTAGGAGAGCTTGTCATTGTGCTTTTGAACATAGGACAGTCTGCTTCCTCCTGGTTTTCAAGTCTTGCTATCATAGATCTGTAGAATTTTTTGAGTTGGAAGGGCTCCTTTAAGCCCAACTCCCCTGCAATGAACAGGGATATCTACAGCTAGATCAGTTATTCATATTTTCTTAAAAGCTTCAGTGTAATTCTGATTCAGTTGTTTCTTTGACCACTAGTTGAATTTTTCCTTTAGTTTATTTTGAACTTTGCTAGTTGATGATAAATAATTTATTTTGTAGTATTAGCTAAGTTATGAAAACACTTCTTAGACATCAAAGAAGCATTCTGAAAAGATAAATTAACTGAGAAAAATAGATTTTCTTCTTCTCTGTATTACTAAAGAAACTTCCCAATTAGCTAATTCCTCCAGCTTGCTGCACTAATTACTGTGAAAACACTTCATTTTTAATTGCAGCAAAATAATTGTGTAAGATAGATTGTCATCTGATTACTGTTTTCCCAGACAACAGTTGCCTAACAGTATGTGAATCAAATGCAAGGTCTGTTCTGACAATGTAGAACAGAAAAAAAGAAAAGAAAAAATCATTGCCTGATTGCCTGGCTCTTAGATTTCCTGTTGAAAGTAGGTCTCTGTGTAGTACATCTCTAAGTCCACTTGGGACTACAAAAGGCCTGTCCTGTATCTTCATTGTTCCTCAGGTTTCTCATGACAAAAGGAATTCTAATAAACATAGAACATTTCATTACTGTCTATAATTCTTTCGTTTCAAATGCTATATTCTGTAGTATGAGGGAGAAACTGTTCCACTACTCCCATCAGGCATGTTAAGAATCTAAACAAAAGAGTTTTACAAATGAGTTTATATGACAAGAAACAGCACCCATGCTGGTATTTTCCTTTCCAGATTGGTAGGTTTTGGGGGCTATAATTACTGCAAAAATATATAGTCTCTTCTTCATACCAAGAGATAAGAGTAATAACAGGGATAGATACTAGGAACTTTTATGTATAAGGATTTGAATTATATAACTGGTAAGTCTTTTGTACAATAACTGGTTAATTTGAACTTGGGCAGTTGGTGTGATTGTAGCTGGACTAAGGATAGCTCTGGCAATTTTTATTATTATTTTTATTATTACTAGACCATGAAAACATTAATTATACTAGCAATAAAATCTTGATTTCCTTCACAAATTCGATTAACTCCCCTTTTCCAAGAAGAAGCTCTTGATGGTAACATAAGGGATGATTCCTTACTATTATTTCTTTCTGAGTTTTTCCTGAAAAAAAGTTTTCCCATAAAAAAAATTAGATAACATCTTACGACAAATGCTTTGATATTTAGTGGTACTTACCCTAAATTTGATTTCTCTTCCTGTTGCAGCTTACAGGAGATTGTGAGTACAACCCTTCTTCTAGTGACAGTTTAATTTATTTAGTACAGAAGCTAGCTTCCTGATGTGGAGGAAACATTGGGGGCAATAATAGGATCCATAAGCATTTCAAAGAAATAAAATATATTTTGAAGATTATAAGTTTTATTCAATTTATAAATCAATATGTCTGTATTGAATTATAGATTCCGGAGAGTGATCATTACTGAAACCATTATATTTACTTTATCAAACTCAACATAAAAACTCAAGTGGACAAAATGGATCCTAATAAGACAAGGATATTTAAGGACATTCTGCAGTCAAGAATTATGGCATACATTCACTGGTGTAGGTAAATGATATAGGGACAGCAACTAACAGTTAAGCTGTTAGTACATTCAGAACTGAGGAATAAATGCCTGTGGTCTGAGATAGAAAAAGAGAACAGATTAGTTTTTGTGGCAGGTGAATTTCCAGGAGCTGTCCTGGAATACTGCATTAACATTGAAATTGAGAACTGTGATCTGTGTGAACATCAGTATTATGAAACAGTTCATATCTCTTCATAATTCTTTCTTTAAGTTAAGTGAAATTTATGATGAGAGAGACATTGTGTGTTATTAAACTATTTGGTAAGTCTAGAAAATGCTGGACAAATTATTGGCAGATTTGCCTTTTCTCTAGTCTGAAACAGAAGTTTGGAGTTATAAGGGCTTTATAGTCTATTTAATGAAAGTTGCTATATTTCCTTATGTTGGATGTAAACATCTACTTCAGTACACTATTTATGGGATGTGTCTTTTTGCCTGAATTGAAGGTTATAAATCATGCGTGTGTTATCCATAGATTCACGTAATATTTTTACTTAACTTTTTAGATCCACATAATATTTTTACTTAACTTTTTGGCCCATGCCACTGTTAATTGGTTAATAGAAGTCAAAATAAGTTATGAATAACCTGTACTTCATTCAATGTTTGGTAATAGGGATGGTTTGGGTTATTTTACTGAATTTGGACAATATAATTAGTGACCACCATTAATATGAGGGCTGCTTAGAAAGTAATGTCTCCTATTTTATTATGTTGGCCCACAACATCACAGGTGGATGTTAGCAGTATGGCAGTAGAGAATGAATATTGGTTATCTGTTACATTTTGTTGTCACATGACAGATGGCAGCAGAGGAATCGTCTGAAGTGCATGTGAAGCAGTGGTGAGGAATTCAATTCCACCATGTGGAAAAAATGACACCCATTGACATTCATCAGTGATTGCTGAATGTTTATGGAGGCTGAACAGTAGATGTGAGTGCAGTGAGGAAGTAAGAGATAAATTTCAGCAGTGGCAACAGTAACAGTTTTCCACCTTGGATGGAGCTGGTTTTTACAGGCTCTTGTTCATTGCTGGCTAAAATGCGCAGCTAATGGTGGTTGACTGTCCAATAGTAGTGTTTTGTAGCTGAAAATTAGCTTTATCAACTAGTGTTATTGTGTCCTCTGTACTTGTTGTAGTTTTTATGGAAATAGGATGCATTATTTTTGGAGTGATCTACATATAAGTACTTCTTTGTCGAATTTACTTTTCTTTTTATATTAAAAAGAAAATAAAAGCCTAAAGGCTAGTTTAAAGGTATAATATCAACACAATGACATGTTCTGAGTCCCCTTCAGTCTGTCAGCAATAATGAAATTTAATATTGAGCTATTTCTAAGACGGTCCATGTAAAGGACGGAACTGGTTTTCTTTTATTGTCTCAAAGCTTGCTTCGTGAGGCCTTTCTGATGATAAGACTCTGACTGGCGACTGCTAACTATCTAGGAGGGTGAATGGTGGGTGTTGTTGTGCCGTAGTGTTTCTGCTTACGACCGCAAAGATAAGCAGAAATGGGAAGAGCAGTCTTTCTCAGGGGTGCTGCTCGAAGGAGTGGACCACTGCAGAAGGCGATAACACTTGTGTCCGGCAACGGAGACCCCCCTCTTCCTTCCTTGCTGGCCCATCTGTGGCCAGGAATGTCACAAAAGCTGGTTGTAAATCATCTTTCGAGAAGTGTTTTGCCTGTTTGTTTGGAAGTTTGGTATTTCCCCCAAAAATGCTGAGCTGCAATTCTCAGACTTCGAAGAGGAAAAATTCCCACCGAAATGGGGGATAAAAGGCCCTCGCTAAACTGGGGACTTTGGAGACAAACTCCCAAAGACACCTTTGACGGAGAATTCCCTGAGGGGAAAACTTTGTCGGAAGAACCCCCGGGACCGGCTTGCTGCGGAGCTCCCTGGCTGTCTCCCATCCCCCGCGGTGATCAGACGAGTTCCTGAGATCATCGGACCTATTGTGTACCTCGCTGGACCCACGGTGGTGACTATATCTCTTTTGCTCTCTGCAAAGACTCCTTGCTTATATTTCCTACTTTCCCTATCGCCTACCTTCCCTTCCCCATCTCCCTAAAAACGGCTAGGACTTTAATAAACTGGTTGGACCAACATTTGAACCGTTGCTTCTTAATCTCACGCCGGGTATATACACATATCAAAGAACCTTGCCTCCCTCCTACAAATTGGAGCGAGACATTTTTTATTGGCGTAGTCGGCAGGATGCCCGCCGTGAGAGTGTTGTCCTTCCAAAAACTCCAAAATTTTTCTGTATGTACCTCCTGGAGTTGCAAGAAGCGACAATTTTGGTAACTTAGATGTGAGCACCTCTCCAGGAAGACCGCTCCATATTCTGAAACTTTACTGCTTATGTGTTTACCTCTCGGGGACGTATGAATTAATTTTGACTATTTGCTTTTGTTTTATACGTGTGTGCCTCCTCGGGAAGACTATTTCGCATTTTTGTGGTTTAAGTATCTAGTAACGTATTTTTGAATTTGAAAATTTTGTGTGTGCGCCTCTTGGGGAAGTGAGGAAGTAATTTTTTGATGTTTGTGCCTCTCCAAGAAGTTTATTCCTTTCTGAGAAACCTAGAAGTGTTTTGTAACTTGTGTGGCTTTAAGCTTGAAGTTTTTCTGGCCTGACAGGGTAGCCAGGAGCGATTTAGGTGTTTACACTTTCTTTGTAAGTGTTGATTGGGCTTCTTGGTCTGTTGTGAAAAGGAGGAATGATTGTAGCATTTGCATTTGTTTGATAGGTGCGTGTCTCCCTTGGGAGGGGTAAGGAGTTAAGCGTACCTTCTCTTCCCTTAGTGTGTATCTTTTAGGGTATTGAGAAATGAGTGAAATTGTTGCCACTATGAAAAGTGAAAATGTGCTATTTGACCTTTTAGAAAAGCATGGTGCTCGGCCCTCTTTATCAGGGGTGGATTGGGCACGACAAAACTGGCATAACTTGCAGAGTGTTTCCGACCGCATTCGTGTTTTACAATATGAGGCTCATACTCGAGCCGGCAAAGGAAAATCGTTTATTTGTGCGGTACTCGGTGCTGCTTTAAAAGCTGCCGTGGAGTTCCGAGATGAAAAGCATTCGGCAGAAACCCAAACCATACAAGCATTACAGGAATCAGTTAAAGTAATGCAAGAATTGGTAAAAACTCTGCAGAATCAAATAGTGAACCTTGAGGAACAATTACAAAGAGAGCAACATAATACAGTTTTGTTGCAAATGGCTTTTAAGGAACTATTGGCATATAAGAATACTAGCAATACTGCTGTCCATAATTTGCCTCAAGAAAAAACTTTTCCTCAGAAGGAACTACACGGAATAAAGGAAAGGCTTGGCAAATTGGAGGACTCGCCAACCCAATTGCGTCCTTTGATAAAAACTGAATATACATTTGATAACAGTGAGGATCTGAACCCTCAAATGAATGTTAAAAAAATTCCCTTTTCTGCCACTGAATTAGCAAAACTGAAAAAAGATTTTAGCCGCTCTCCAAAGGAATCAGAGACAGAATATGTGTGGAGGGTTAGTCTCACTGGTGGAGACCAAATACTGTTAACTGAAAAGGAAGCTGAAGGTTATTGGGGGCCTGGAGTATTTTTAAATACTGGTAACAACTGTGCTCCCTGGTCCCTAACACAGAGGGCTGCCTATTGGGCAGGTGGTCTTAACCCTTTAGAAAGGGGAGACCCTCTTGCCATTAATGGGACAGCTGATCAATTAGTGGAAAGTGTTCAAAAAGCTGCTTGTCTGCAAATGATGTATGATAGAAAGCTGCAGCCACATCATGAATCACCTATGATGATGCCTGTTGATCCTGAAAGGATGACTCCTTTAATCAGGGGGCTTCCAGAATCACTGAAACCTATAGGCATACAACTACAAGGAAAAATACAAGCTATGCCTCAGGGACAAAGAACCCTTGCAGCATTAGAAGGACCTGGCACCTCAGGCCATTTGCAGTCGGGATATAAAGTATGGACATGGGGGGAGGTTGCCCAAGAATTGATTAATTATGAAAGGAAATATGGGCCTGTGGCTTCTTCCAATATATCTGAACCAGAGGAAGTAAGGCTCGCAGCAACCACTCTTGCTCCTAGGTCACCTAGTCCAAAGCTCAGTGGAACTGGAAGGGTCTCATTGCCAGTAAGAACAGGTAGGCGAAATATTGATCATAAACGTAATCGTCTCTGGACACTGGGCTGGCAAAAGGGTGTTCCACGAGATTTGATGAATGGATTACCCACAGTCAGGTTAGAGAAATTAGTTAACTGGTGGCCAGAACAAAAGCTCAAGGAAAGCTGATGCTTTCACCCCCTCCCCCAGATGAGTGGGAAGTGGGGGGGGGGGAAGGCAGTGAAGGGTGGATGTTTATTAGAAAGCTCACAACAAAAGGAGATCCTCAATTTAACACCTTCTGTCCCAAGGCCTCCCCACTCCTGCCAATTGCCCCTGTGAGTCACGATCCAGTTGCTGATAAGCTAGGGAAACACTTATCTCTCTGGCCAGCTTGTGTCCACTGACTCAGCCAACATGAGGCCAGTTTCCCTAGCCTTAATGAAATCCCTTAACAAATATCCTTAGAAGGCTAAGGACACCCCGAAAAAGGAATGTAAAATATACTCCTCGAAGGATTGTTCTCTCATTTTTCAATTGTATTAACAAAGCCCCAAAAGGGCAAGTTGTTGTCTTGTTTTATTTTACAGAGGATCCCCGTGGGACCTTCACTGAACAGAATGACTGATAGCTGACTTTAACCATTTGTGTTTTGTGACAGAAAAGTTGAAGATGTGATCACGCTAGAATTCTGAATATACCTCTTGATTACATATTTTGGTTGCAATAGTATTACGTTTTGTTTGTTGTGGTTGTGGACTGTGATTGATATCAGTCCTTGGATCTGTTAAAACTTCACAGTTTGGTTCATAGTTTCTTTTTCAGGTCATTCTGGATTTCTGGTACTTTCTGCACAGTGATAACCATTCCTTCCGATCCCTTCTTTTACCCCTTTTTGTCAAACTGATTGTGGTTTGCATGTAACTCCTCCATGCTGTTTCCAAATTCCTAACAAATTGGGAAATGAGCCAAGGGACCTATCTAATATCTGTTAGATGTGGTCAAAAATGAAATCTATCATAAAACCTTTGCACTGATATTTTGCAGTGTCACATAAGTCCAGGAGTTCCATACAAAACATGGTTGTTGGAAAGTGTCTAAGTTTTGATAAGAAGGAAAGTTATATGGTATTAAGGTTGTTAATTTCTATTTTAAAGAGATCTAATATAGTGGTTTGTTATGAGTGAATATATATTGATGGAAAATAATTATGACCTTACAAGTAACTTTATGTTTAATGTGTTATCAATCAAGGTTTTGATTGAATGATGATGATTATGTTAACATTTAATTCCCCCATATCACCTACCCCTCTTTTCCCTTATGCTTACTTTTTTTTCCTTTCCTCACCACCGTGAATGGTCATTTGTGCATCAATTTCAAGCAACCTTTGAGCCACGGGGTGGTGTAAAGGACGGAACTGTTTTTCTTTTATTGTCTCAAAGCTTGCTTCGTGAGGCCTTTCTGATGATAAGACTCTGACTGGCGACTGCTAACTATCTAGGAGGGTGAATGGTGGGTGTTGTTGTGCCACAGTACTTCTGCTTATGATTGCAAAGATAAGCAGAAGCAGAATGAGCATTCTTTCTCAGGGGTGCTGCTTGAAGGAGCTGACCACTGCAGAAGGCGATAACGCTTGTGTCCGGCAACAGAGACCCCCTCTTCCTTCCTTGCTGGTTCATCTGTGGCCAGGAATGTCACAAAAGCTGGTTGTAAATCATCTTTCGAGAAGTGTTTGCCTGTTTGTTTGGAAGTTTGGTATTTCCCCCAAAAATGCTGAGCTGCAATTCTCAGACTTCGAAGAGGAAAATTCCCACCGAAATGGGGGATAAAAGGCCCTCGCTAAACTGGGGACTCTGGAGACAAACTCCCGAAGACACCTTTGACGGAGAATTCCCTGAGGGGAAAACCTCGTCGGAAGAACCCCGGGGACCGGCTTGCTGCGGAGCTCCCTGGCTGTCTCCCATCCCCCGCGGTGATCAGACGAGTTCCTGAGATCAACGGACTTATTGTGTACCTCGCTGGACCCACGGTGGTGACTATATCTCTTTTGCTATCTGCAAAGACTCCCTGCTTATATTTCCTACTTTCCCTATCGCCTACCTTCCCTTCCCCATCTCCCTAAAAATAGCTAGGACTTTAATAAACTGGTTGGACCAACATTTGAACCGTTGCTTCTTAATCTCACGCCGGGTATATACACAAAAGAACCTTGCCTCCCTCCTGTAAATTGGAGCGAGACAGTCCAAAAGAAGAAAGGGGTCAATATGAACTGATTATGGAATGATGTGTTATACAGTACAATACAGTTTCATTACAATAGTATATTTTTTATGGATAATTTAAAGACTTAGCTTCTGGAATACATAAGAAGAGAAAGAAAAATAGGGAAATTATCGTTATACATTATCCCTATTAAAATAACATGCCTGCTTCATAACTATGTGCTTCCACTAACTTAGTGGAAGAAGAAACTGTGCAGAGCACTCATAGATGACCTGTTCCAAATGAAATGCTGCATGTAATTACAGCTTAACTACAATAAATGCTCTGTTAAATAATATTAATGTATTCATTAATAATTCTCTCTGCTGGTAAAATTAAAATAATGCCAGATATCTTTGTTAGCAGGAAGTTTGCAATTATGTTGACAAGAATAAAAAAAGTCTATAAGGATTCAAGATGTGATATTATCACATTCAGAATGTCAATATATTCAAGACTGTGATATATAAAATTTTATTTTTAGGATAAGGCCAGGGTCAATCAGGATATGAAATTTCAGTGTCATGCATACAGGCCATTCATTGCTTCTTCACAAAGGTCCTTTTGCTTCAATAGAGCTCAAAACAGAAGTGGATAGGAATTCCTGAAGGGAAGTATCTTTGCATGCATGGCAGACTGCTAAGCCTTGAGTTTCAGATTTAAATCTGTCAAGGCCTTATGGCTGGTAAGAAAATGCTATCCATCAGACAGAGATCTAAATGATGCAAACTTAACATATGTTTTTCATATAAGGGAAAATGTCATGACTTGGAATTGCAAAAACACACCATGGCTCATTCACTTTCATAGAAGCAATGGAATTTGTATATATTTCTAGCTCCATCTCACTATAATGGAAGAAAATTGCAATTATTTTTGTCGATCATTTTTGTATTGACCATAAATATTTGGAGATGCTGACTTACATTGCATGGTCTGCTCACTGTCTTACATGAATCACTGTGACCCCTTCTTAGATGAAACACAATCTGAATGGAAAAAAATCACTACTAAAGAGTAAAATTACAGTATTCTTTCATTTTTGTGCTTGGTTGTTTTGCACACCCTGATTAAAGTGTCTCAGAACGTCAGTAAGAGTAGAAGTAATCTGAAGAATCTGAATCATATTAATTTAAACTACATTGTAAAGTCTAACACACTTCCCTCCCCCAAAGAAGAACAAGAGATTAATTTCTTAAAGTTATTGCTATATTTATCAGCTCATAACATCACCACCATGCACAATTCCGTGATTTAGATATAATACAAATATTTCAAAATATCAGATCTGAAAAAATGCTCTCCATTTCAATTACAGGCCTATTCAATAAAATATATACCTTTGGTATAATATGTTTTATTGCATATAGCAAGCCATTTTCATTATCATCAAAAATATACTTTAGCACTTGTGAATTACAGGGGACCAATTCCTCAGAAAACCCACAATTTTGAATCAGCTCATAAATACATAGACATGATAAGCATATACATTTTCTGTTTTCAATGGCAAGTGAAAAATATTTGAGAATTCTAAACTTACTGATGATTAAGCTTACCGTCTTTATGCTAATTTATTAGAAGCATTGTAAGACATCATTTTCATTGAAAATACACTTTAAATAAGGCAAGTTTGTAAGAATTTGAATAGTGTTTTTTCTTACATGAAGAATTTATTTTCTTATACGGTGGTCATGCCTCCCTCCCTAATCTGTAATCAACACACACAAAGCAACAAAACAGAGCAAAGCATCCTCTGAGGATGAGATCACAGTGAAAAAAACTGTGATATAGTTTATGCTGTTAATCATGTTGTATCATACTGCATCATATGATGATACCACAATTGAACAGAGCTGGTTATTTACACAGTGGTTCTGACTGGCAAATGTAAACAGAGATGAGTCAAGCATCTCAGTAATGCTTTGACTGGCTAGTTAATCTGCAGAGTTTTAGATGTTCATTAGTTCCAGCTTGACATAACCAAGTGAGAACATGAGGCACCTATGTTTAAGGTAAGAAGCTGATCATTGACAAAATGTCAGTGGGGTTTCAAGTAAATATGAATATGTTCTCTTTAGTTCATTACTAATATTAAGTCAAATGTACACTAATCTATGATCCAAGAAAGAGGAGATGCTGTTAGATTTTTAGACAGATTAAGGAATTATACAAATATAGTGTGGTTGTTGGTTTCTAAGACATATAAATTGAAGAAAAACTCCAGCACAGCAAGTAATGAATTGCTTAGATAAGTCTGCTTTTCAATACAGAAAATTTGTACAGGCTATTTAGAAACTCTTAGTGCAGTTGAAGTGACTGGAATTGGCTTGGAAAAGCTCAGCCGTAATTGAACGTTGTTATAGGTATGAACACTTGAGTACTAAAAGGTATCACAGTTGCAGTATCTTTCCAGAGTTAAATATTTCTTCTTATAAGCTCAGCTTGAAGGTGAATCCAATTGTCCTCCTCCATCAGAGGGCATATTTTTATCAACAGAGATGCATTGTTGGAGGAGACATGCTATCTAGGTATACTTTCTCATTTCACAGTGTGCTTCCTCTCAATGAAAAGGCACCTGCTGTCTGTGGAAAGTCCACATAACAGGTCCTGTCCTGAGAGTCAAGTATTTCTCCTTCCAGCAGCATCATAAGTAGCATTTTCTCTTTATTATTTAGATGTGTTTAATTGTTCTAGGTGAGTATTATTTTTATAACTGTGGTAAACTATGATTATTTTAAAAAGCTTATCTATGACAGATTACAAAATAACCTATAAATCTTATACTATGACCAGGAGATCAAGTTGAGAAAGATGTCACATGTTCATTCTGTAAATATTTGTAATTTCCTAGAGTGTAATGAGATTATGACTCAACTACTCAGACAAAATGCCATTCTTACGCACTGTCACTTTTAAAAGCATAAATCTTCTGACAAAGGCTCAGAAATTCCTTACCACACAGAAGTGAGAAATACTGTTTCTTCCTTGCTTAAGTTTTTAGGACGTGTCTCTCCAGAACCTCTTTTGGGGAACTTTCCAATTTTGTGAATTACTATGTCTTCAGAAAGAAGTGGTGTTTTGTATTTTTCTCCACCTCTCACAAATGGCTTGAGAAGATGAATCATATCACTTTTCTTTCTTTCCAGTCTATCCTCCCCTCTCTGTAGCTTTGATAAGAATAACTCTGTTACATTTCTTCCCCTGAAAACTATTTTGAGTTTGAGAAGTCGGTTGGGAATGCCATTGCGCGGAGGCCTGTTAAGGTTTAAAGTAAATAATTTTCAGAGCATGTTCCCTAAAATACGACCAGATTTCATCTTTCAAAATAACTTATCTGAGAGTTTTGAACTGGGATTGTTACTTGGCCAAAATATGCAGGTAGAGAGCAGTGAGAATAGTTTTGTGGCTTCTTTCATTGAGCCAGGTAATATGGATATTTCTATTTCATTCTATCTTTGCTATCTCCATTTGAGAGGAGAAAAAAAAAGTATCCATGCATAATTTGTATTGTAATTCCCTCAAGGATATCACTGTGTTATTATATGAGAGATCTACCACTGTATAACAATATCTTAAGTAAAGACTCTGTAACTTGAATTCCCAAATATCATGCAAAGATTTTGATCAAAGTGCCTTCACTGTAGAATAGAGAGTTCAGTATAATATCCAACAGTAGGTCTAATGAAACAGATTCTTTATTTGGATGCTGTGGAGTGAAAGCAATAAGGTTCCCATTTTCACACAGAGTCCACCTTCACTTGATTGTTGTTTGTAATCAGCGGAGAAGGTTTACTTCTTATCCTGTCTGCTGCATCATTAGAACTGTCCTGGAAAAAAGCTTTTGCTGTACAAAAACTGACAATAATTTTCTTATATTCTCTTCTGAAGTTCTGGTTCAGGAGTCCATATATAATGGCATTAAGGCAGCTGTTGAAATATGCCATGTAATAGCTAGACACAAACAACCACTCTGGGATCCTAGGTATTATGGTTTCTGGGTCCACAGCCACAGCAAGGCCAATGAAGTTCAAAGGAGCCCAGCAGACTGCAAACAGTACAAATACCACAAACATGGTTACAAAGTTTCTGAAGTCATGTGGTTTTAGTCTGGGGTTGTTGTCTGGTTTAACCCTTCTTCTTACCTGAATAACAAGGATCCATATTCTCAAGTAACAGTAAGTAACTATGGCTATGGGAAGCATGAAGTGGAAAAACACCACTGCTATTGTATATGCTGAACTCACAGACTGTGCAAATGTACACGAGTAAATCCTGGGGTCATACTGTAAAGATCCCACAAACAGGTTGGGTACAATAGCAACAACTGTTAGGACCCAGATAAGAGCAACATAGCACAAAGAATTCTTGTCGCTGTACAGCTTGTCATATTTGAGACTGTGGCAGATATAGCAGTATCGATTGATAGCAATGCCAGTAATATTGAAAATTGATCCAATGACACTTAGGCCCATCAAGAAGCCACTAATCTGGCAGTGAAGATATCCCAGATTCCATCCATTGTGAAATACAGATGTGAGGACCAGTGGATATGGATAGATTGCTACGACCAAGTCTGCAATTGCCAGGCTTACCACAAATATATTTCCTGTAAAATAAATATAAAAATACATGTATTAGTCTCTCATTTGCTCTCTTCCATTACTTCTGATCTTAATATATTAATGACCAGCCTTAGTGGAACACTTTGTATTTAATTAATTTCTAGTTTCTAGGTAGAAATTATTTGTTCACAGCTTCTCTTCTTTTTTTTAAAAACAACTACTACATATACATATATGTGTCATGGTATTCATGTCCATATCAACAAAAATATATAAATGTATACATGTACATGCATGTGTATACAATACAATTACAGGTATATACATGTGTTTGTGTATAAGCGCATGTTAAGATTACTCACAGAAGATTAAATTTAAGCTATTGCAACCTCTAAGAAAATATACTACTAGCTCATTAATAATCCAAATCAGCATTGGTAAACCATTTTATGTATTTACCTTGAGCAGAAAAAAATAGTTATTTAGATAAGGATTCTACTTATTCCCCTATTTTCAAAGTTTTGATTCTAGCATGAAATACGATGTTTGGCATTTATACTCATAGCAGTCGGGATAAATGGCCTCAGAAGATAGTTTTCTTAGATTTTGTATCTAGATTTAGAGATGTCCCTCTTTCTATGGTCTCCATAGTTTCTTCTTTTGCCTGTGAATTCACTGCCAGGCTGAAATATGCTTATCCTGTAGGCTTTAGCACAATTCCATATCATTTCAGTAGTAACATCAGTGCTCCCTGAAGCAGAAGCTCTGTGTTTTACTTAGGAATTCAGAAATTGAAATGGGACTAACAGTTGGTAGTGGTGAGTTTCCACTGCTTCAAATGCTGTATATTTAAAGGAATAGCTCAGATAAATTCTAGATGGTAAAAAGAGATGGGACCTTGTTTAAAGAATACTTGAAGGATCCTGTTTACATTTGCTTATAGATTTTTTGCACAGTGAAGACTGCTCATCTCAGACCTTTATGCTATCCAGCACTACTTCTTCTGGTGATCCACATGAATACTGTCATTATTGTCAGTATTGACACACTTGATACAAAAGGTTCAGCTATTGATAAGAGATATGCCAAAAGAAGCATGGGTTTACTTTTTGACCTTTTTTGACCTTTTTTTTTTTTTTTTTTTTTTTTCTGATTTGTTTTAGAATAGCATTGAAAAACAAACAAAAAAAAACCAACAAAAAAACAAAACAGTCTAGGAAGTGTAGGCCCTAACAAATTTGGGATCCATGCTAATTCCAGCTGTTCTTTCCAGTAGACTGCCATAGACCCCAAAACCCTGAAAAGCGAGAAAAAGACAAGCTGTTTCATAAGGCACTGGGAGGCAAAGCTGGGAACCTATCTTTTCAGAAATTCGTGAACCTGGAAACCAAACTCTCTGTGTTCTCCTGGCTAGCAGTCAGGTCTAGCCTTGGGCTAGAATACTACTGGGAAACCAAATGCTTTCTTGCATTTAACTTGCCTTTTAGGAATGCTTGTCTTCAGATTTGAGTTCTGATTCATTTTCCTTGTGAGTATAGAAACTTCAAGTAAAACTTGTTTGGATTTAGTTTGTTTGTTATGTGTTTTGAAGTCCATTGTTTCAGATTCTGATGTGGGATCTGAAATAGTAATGACATTTCACATGTTGCATAGCTCTTGCTTTAAAAATAGGAGCCTTGATTTAGGCATCCACTATTACTGGAAAATACTCAATGAAATTCCCATATACTTAATGGTATATTGTGAAAATAAAAATTCTTATGTTTGTGAAGCATTGGTATTGTAGTGGTGAGTATCATAATAAATAAGTAAATAAATAAATAAATAAATAAGATATAGGAATAAATCAGCTTTTATCCTCAGAGCTGGGTTTGAACAGAATGCGGTAAATGAAGTCTGAAGTTCCATGTTGAGCTGTTTTCAAAAAAAACAGCCACATCATCAAAGTCCTTGGTAGTTCTTCACTGAACAAAAACTAGTCTTCTTCCTAAGAGGTTAAAATTAGGTTGCTGGGAAAAAAATTGATTTATGTAAGTGAAGAACTCGTTACCAAGCACCGACTCAAGTTGGCTGAAAAAGAATGTAGAGTTTAGCTTCTTGTCTTTTCAATTTAATAAGTTTAAGCAGCTGTTGTTGTATGGATGTATGTGAGAAGACAATCTAATGACCATTGACTTTATTAGCCTGTTCTTTTATATGCAATGTAAAGCAATGGTCTGTTAAATACTAAAAAAAGGAAATTATTCTGCTCAGCAAACAAGTGGCAACATCAGAACTACCTGCTAAATTAAAAAACAAAACAAAACAAAACAACAACAAAACCTGCAGTAAAGCAATAGAAAATAAACAAATACTTTTCCAGACAACTCAACTTCTCCAAGATCACAACATAAACTGAATATAAAAATTGTGACCTTGGCAAATTATAAAAATACATGGGTTATTTATTGTCCCAGTATCAAAATTAATAACTTGGCATCAAATAAGAACTATATGATGTTGTGTCAATGGCAAGTAGCTACTTGCTAAATTACTGTGTGGGTTAATTTTCCCTAGATAAGGTATTAAATAGATCCAGAAATGAATGGGAATTAGTATGTCTGCAGAAATTTCCAGAAACTTAAGTTCAAGATATTCATGGAAAAATATTACAATAGCTTAGTCTAATTTGTGCTCTGTGTCCTTATAGACTTAAACTGAAGGAGATGAGGGCCCACAGATCTACTTCCTCAAGTGTTGTGAAGTATTTTGATAATTTAAAACATTCTAGCTTGGACCAGGAAAAAAAGAAATGAAAAAAAGTGAAAAAAGGAAAACACTTACTTACCTAAGGAACAAATAGCGAAGAGCTAAAGCTATTAGAAATTCCAGCCAGAACTTTTTGTTACCAAGTCAATCTGAATGTATTGAAGATGTCCTTTTACTGGCAACAATGGCAAAGCTACTCTTTCTCCTTTTTTTTGTAAAGATATTTCTGTACCTTTTAATATTGGATGCTAAGTCACAATTTCTGTTTATTTATTCCAAATTCTTTATCATATAAATAATGTATTGGCTTCCTATTACAAATCCTTTCCAGACATCATGTTTTAATCATGGTGCTACATTTTGCAATATAAGTGTTACACATCCCCATTTTTAATCAATTTTAATTAATGCTTCAGGTTGTACCAAATTTAGCTGAGGGGAACATAAAGTCTTTATGCTGACTGGAGATGCTTTTGCTTTTAGGCAAAACTAAAAAATCTATGCAGCTGTTATTCAACTCAAGTACGAAAGTTTTGTTTCAGTGGCCACTGTCTCAGCTCTCTCTTTAATGCTTACTTGTTAAGTGTGTCTCTATGGAAAGAGGTTAGTAAAAACATTTGCAATGTTGAAACAGTTATGAGACCAAACCTACTTTCTAACTACAAGTTCCATGCTGTTCCTATTGATTGTCTATTTTTATTAGTTCTCAGATTCTGCCAGACGTGCTGTCATTTCTGATTGTTTCATAAGTAGGCTTAATTAACAGAATGCTTCACTTTCTAGAAGCTGTGATTTATTCAAATATTGTGGTGCAAGAGTTTCATGTTCATAATTTTTATATATTTAATGGCATCTAAGTTTTAATTTAGATTTTAAAGCATCTAGTTCTGATGACTCTAGTACTTCCATTGATTTTTTTCAATGATAGCAACAGATTTCGTAGCATTTTGAAATGTTTCTCATTAATTCAATGCTGGCTCAGAATATGAAACTGACTTTATGTGCTGAAGTGTAAACAAGACTAATATTAGTTGCACGGTGATATTAAACATACAGTAAGAAGTAGGAAATTCAAAAGCGATACCTTGCAGTCATAACTGAACAGTGCACCAGTGACATGTTTATATCAAGCAAAAGTGACATCATTGAGTGGGACCTAGCAAAACATGCAGTTCAGAAGACTTGTAACTCTACAAGAGGATGGTAGGAGTGAGTAAGCTTCTGATTCAATTATATAAAACATCGCGGAAATGAGATAACAGGCTGGTTTGTGAAGAAAACAATATTAGAAATCTAAAAATAATATTTTGTTTGCCATATTTTGTTCCTATGAGCTGGATCTCCTTCTAGAAATACATTTAGGTAAAAATACCTGTTGGTCTTTCCTCTGTTTCTCTTCCATGCATAGCCTTTTTCATGAACAACATGATGACTCAATGACGGATGACAGATCTTGTATTTGTTTCATACTATGTGTACAGTTTTGCCCTAAATGTTGTTCCATTAGTGCCAGTGTTTCACTGTTTCAAACCTCACAAGCAACTGCAAAATCGATAAGTGAAAGCTTATTTTTGTGAATGTCTAATGGAAATTTATTAAAATACTCTTTTTCGTATATCTGGAGACAGAGCCGAAGTATACATCCTGAGCAATCCTTCTACCTGGGATCTTAACCAGTCATAACCTTAAACAGTCACGTGGGTTCAAGAAAAGACATAACTGTCCAGAATCTTACTAGAATCACTTTAATATCAGAAATTTACTGTACCAGGCAGCACAGTTTGGGATTTCACAAAGGGAATGAGTAATATAAACTATTAGACAAAAAATTTCTTTTATAGGGGCAAGTGGTCACTGTTTTTTAAGCACAATCCCAACGGCAACTGAGGTCATGTAGACAAGAAAGTGCAGACAGTCCTAGCTTCACTAAAGGAAGATTTTAAATGTTTAAGAAACTAACAATCCTTGCTGTTCAGCATCAAATTGGCACAAAACAGCTGAGCAGAAACATAGGAATAAATATTACATAAGCTCCAGTTACTCCTGGGAGCTTCATTCACTTTACAGATCATAATATCAACTCCCTTAGAACTGAAAAGCCTATTTTTAAACTAAAGTCGCTATTTATAAACTTGGCCTGAATCAAGAAGTCCACATGCACATTAAATTTAAAGAGCGTGATGGGACTGTGGGTTTTTGCTTCTGATTAGCAAATTAACCCTCATCTTGCAGGTGGTAAAGCAAGCAAATATAAATAGCTTAAAGGCCATGATGTATATCGTAGCTTTTAATGCTTGTCAGAAAACCTCTTTCTCCATCCCTTTAAACTAAAAAGGACTTTATATTATTTAAAAATTTTCTTAAAGCCTCATTTGAAAGTGCACCTCATTTGAAATCCCCTAGAAGGGATTTTCAGGTCCACTCTCATCTAGAAGGGATACTAATGAAGCCAGCTGTGTAATTACAGACAGGGCAATTGCCTGCAGCTGTTAATGATGTTGAGCAGGGAGCATGTGAGCACGGAGGAGAAACTATTAAATATTAACAGTTCAGAATCATTTATATTCTTGCTAAAATAGAAATTCTGAGTGTCACAGAGAGATTTAGATACTGCAAGGACCAAAGTAGCCTAGACTTTCAGCTTTATTTGTTGGAAATTCAGGATGCTGAATGTTACCGGTCTGAAAAGCTAGAGAACTGCCTAACAGTATATTTGAAAGATAACCTGTACTGTAATACTTCATCCCTCTGTGCTGCAAACTGAACAAAATTTGACATAATAGGTACAGAGTGAATGAAAGATCTGAAAAGAAAATGATATACTGTATTTAGATTATACTAATTATCATACACAGTCTTCCAGTGAAGCCAGAACAGAATTTTAATTTGAAATTCTTATGCCATCTTCTGGTCAAGAAAATTAGGCACGTGGAGTAATTGGCAGTAAATGGCACTGAGAGATTATATAATAATCAGCACAAAGAAATGGAGGGTTTTGATGGCAGGTCCAAGCTGGCTGTAGGCAAAGTATGTACACACATGATTTTAGTAGTTTGGCAGGTTGCAGAAGACATAAAGTCTTTTGTTGTCTGGTGGCACACGCATGAGTGAGACTGCTATTTCTTTCCTTCTTTCAGTCTAGAAGTATTTGTCAGTGCTATTCCAGGCTCTTTGCTCATGATAGGAAAGTTTTACTGTCAGAGAGAGAAAAGAACTGAGCCCATATGATGGATGAGTGCTATAGACTTGGGGATGTAAATTGCCTCTGGCAGTTTTGTGTGACATGTCAGGGCTCCTTTGAAAATGTCTCTTGTACTAGACCTCTCACATGGCAGGAGTACTTAATTTGTTCTAAGGAGCAGATGTAGTAAGTGCATGGAACACTGAACAACTCAGCACTGGAAAGACAGGTATTTCTGGATGTGCTGATAAGAATTGTGTTAGCCAGTAGACAAATTTATATGCCATGAAATATAAAGCAGATGAAAAAAGCAGCAATAAACAAAGGCCTGGACTGCCATTGCACATCTAGGCACCTAATGCAGGAACAGACAGGACTTGACTGCAGTCCTTTTGTGGGTCTGATTTTAAAGGCCTTGAGGTGGTCAGGGTCTGGGTCTTTTTAAGTGTTTATAACAAATGAAGGATTTTAAATACTAGCAGTCTGAGCCAATATTGAACCTAAAGATACACTTATCATTCTGTTAAACTATACATTATCATGAAATATTTTGCCTCAAGGATCTACACAGAACATTCATTTCAAAGATACTTTGCTTTAGGAGCAGCAGCAAATTGTATGTGATTCTCTATTCTTATAGTGAAACCTCTGTAGTTTCATAGTGAAACCTCTGTAGTTTCATTAGGATGACATCTAGCTAATTTATGTTTACTTTAGTATGGAGACTTAATTACAGTGAAATTGTCATACTCCTTTTTAGGTCTCAAATTTATGAATAACAGATGGAAGTAATTCCTGCTAAATTGAACAACTCCGTTTTTTTAAAAACTTCATTGACAAATCTCCAGCATATGATGATAATAGAAACGATTTAATTGCACTGTATGGATATTTCCTGATACTCAAAATGAGTATTGCTATAGTTATACATGACACAGTGAATAAATATATAGTTTGTCAGTTCTGTGCTTGTTCTTCAAAATGCAGAAGTCATGGCAAGTAATCCAATTAGATCTAGATCTCTTTAAATAATTCTTAACTTTGATTTTATTCTGCCTATTCAACCTCAGGAAGAGGATTAACATAGCATAAAACATCAAGAAGGCTTGTATGGGCATTGAAGAAAATCAGCACACCCTGCTGTCTTGCAGGTGGAAATTAGAAGCCAGAGCAGGCAGACATAGTCTGCAGCCCTCATTTTTAGTGTGAATATCTGGCCTGGCTTCTGGCAGGTCATTGGGCTTGTGTGATTTCAAGGTCATGGCATCTATTCCCTCTGGACATCAGATTCTTCTCCCATGTATTTCAGAAACCAACTAGATTTCCCCAAGTAACTTATCCACTTTTGCAAAAGGGAAATTATACTACTGCTTCCAATTTGATTTTTTCCCTCTCTCATTTTTACCATTCATTTAGGAGTTCCTACAAAACTACCTGTTTTTCAACAGCATATCCCAGATCTTGCAGAACACTAAGGCTGTCATCTCAGTTCAGCAGGCTGTATAAAAACTATTAGAATAACAATGCTGCTGATGTCAAAGGATCACACAGCTGAACTGTATCATAGTACCATGAAGATAAGGTCACTTCTTTCCCTTTCAGTTGCATTTGCTCTGGAGACTAGAAATAAATGCAAGGACAGAAAACGGTGCAGTCACTGCTTAGATAAATAAAACTCATAATGCATTTCAGAGACTTAAATAAAGGACAGGAAAAAAAGCTGGAAATAGCAGAGATGGATACATAAGAAATATAATAAAGTCTTATATAATAAGACTTGAAATATAATAAAGTCTTGTATTTGTACTAAATCTAATAGATCAGTGAGGACTGGTGCTGGAAAATGGAAATACACAGCCTCTTCCTCTCCAAGATCTAGTATGTATTAATAGAAAGTAAATAGGAAAAACTATGAAGGTAAAGATACAATTGGCTTCAAAGGTGAAAATATAAAATCTTTCTTGAATCTTTTTTGGAAGTCAAATTTTTATGCAACAGAACATTATGGTATTTTTCATGGGAAGAAAAAGAAGTTAAAAATAAAAACATCAAACACTATCAACAGTACAAAACAATGGATTTTCTTTCTGTTATGACTAATAACAATATAGGTTATATATTCAACCTATTGAATATTTAATATTCAACCTATCCCACAATTTAACTGTAAGTTCACAGTAGACAGCAATTCTAACAATTCTAATCAAATGAATTCTTAAAACAGTCCTGACATTTCTTTCCAAATATTAGTAAGAGTGAGACTTCTGTCAGGAAGCTGGAAAATGCAAGTATAGAAAATGTCACTTAGACATATGTGTATTTGCCCTCACTTCCCCTATTAATTCCCTTTTTTTTCCATTCTTTTTTATTCCCATTTTATGTATTTTATCCTTTATGTTGGAAATGTAGATTTCCTAGGAATCTTTTGCCTCTCTTCTTTTTCTTTCTCCTTCTTTCCTTTTTTCTTTCTTTCTTTCTTTCTTTCTCTCTCTCTCTCTCTCTCTTTCTTTCTTTCTTTCTTTCTTTCTTTCTTTCTTTCTTTCTTTCTTTCTTTCTTTCTTTCTTTCTTTCTTTCTTTCTTTCTTTCTTTTTCTTTTTTTTTTTTCCTTCTTTCCCTTCAGGTTCTTAAAAATGTGAGAAGACACAGAAATATTCTCTATTACTTCCTCGCTTCATCACTAGGATGGTTTCTAGGGGATATTAATTCAGTTGTGTCATATCCAAAGACACAGCTGCCTCCAACTCCTCTTGCCTCCCTTTCATATTTACATTGTATACTCTGTCACAGTAAAAACCAGAAGTGGGAAAATCACAGGCCATGCAGAGCAAAGAGAAACGGTATCAAGCATCAGGGGAAATTCACTAAAATAAACAATAGTTTAGTTGCAACATTAGCCAGCTTTGTTTTAAGTAACTCACAGTAGCAAGAGGGTAACTCTTCTACAGCACAGGAAATACATTTACCATTTGAAACTAAAAGAAGATGAAGAATTGGAACATGTATATGGCATGGCAGCAGGCCAAGGATGTTAATAATTGTATTCTCTAATGCTTGAAATGAAAAAATTACAACTATGAACTAAAAAAGTGTGAAGATCCCATGAGTAGTTCCTTTCCACTGTAAAGAGTTTCATAAACCTGAGACGTGCTGTAGCTAATGGACCAGAATAGACTCTTCTAATCCAACACTGAAATGCCTACACTACTCTCCTCTTTATGTGTTTGTTTGTAGCTTGCCAAAAGAATCACTTATAACATGTGCCTTTGTATTTTGTTGGCCACCCACACCAGCTATAGAACTCTGTACCTGACACAGTGAAAATATGCTGAGAAATACAAATTCAACCTAAAGTATTTACGCTGACTGTCAATCAAATTCAAAATATGACAAGGCAGCAACTGAGGTTTCAGATAGCTTCCTTAGAAAGAACACATTGGTGGGAGAAATCTGTGCAGAATTGCTGCAGCAAGCAGCACAATTAATGTGTGTAAAAAGCTTAGAAGTAACAGCATAGTTAGCCCTTTGCATAATTTCAAACATGGATTTAAGTATATGATACAGGATAGATTTATGAGAAATGGAAAGCAGAAAGTTGTTCATTCATTACTGCCCTGATTCATACATATAATTAATTATCAGATTTTAGTATCCATTTAGTATAATGAATTCTTTTGATTATCGATAATTGTTTTATTATATTATATCCATATTATTTATGTATATATATACATAAATATTAAATGTTAATACATAAATATTAAATATTAATATATATATATATATATATTTGGATTTTGTTGATACAACCTCAAGTTACAGCTGGCATTTTACATTAGAGGAAATTAAGGCACTGCACTATCTGAGGTAAAATCTGTATTTTTATTTTTTTCAAAAAATTAGAAGAAATAGACAATTTCACAGCACTTTATTTTTTTCCTAAAAATTTAATTTCTAGTCCTCTGAGAGAATTAAAAGGGATCTAGAGAATTAGAATTTAGAGAAAATATGTTCTCAGTTTTGTAATGCTATTTCCAATGCCTATAGCATTAGTCCACGGAACGTGACAGATAAGTGTCAAAGAAAACTTCAGGTATTTTCACAACATACCATGTAATTAAGGTCTTTTATTGCCATGTAATTAAGATCTTGTAGTTAGGGTCAGCCTCTTTAGGGGACTTTTCTTCTCTTTAGTAGATACTGTCATACAACTCTTAATTTTTTCAATATCTACTTGTCTAGTCAATTAGTAAACACACAAACATTCTCTTTAAAGCATATTAGAAATGAAAAAGAGCTGTAATTTATGCAACTTATCCTAAGAACATTAAATTAAGTTCTTTAATAAATGCTCGCTTACATGGTGACAAGTAGTTTGGCATGATGACGAAATTGACAAACATTATGTCTTTAGTAAAACACTTGTGACTAGGTGCTATTGGTTAAAATAGGTACCTTTACTGAACTGCATACAAGTTAAAATGAATTAGTGGGTCATAGAATCATAGAATGGCCTGGGTTGAAAAGGACCATAATGATCATCTGGTTTCAGTCCCCCTACAGGGTTGCCAATAACCAGACTGCTCAGGTCACTTAGTGACTTTTATCCTGTCTGAGTGGTGGTGGCTCTTTTTTTCATGTGTAGCACTGTGGATTTTGTCAGAAACCACTTTTTTTCTGTTGTTTAAGTTTATCAGTGATGGTAGTTAAAAGACAATGAGGCTGTGAATCTAGCTAATAGGAGGGAAATACATAAATATGGTTGAGTGTCCATACCTATGTATGTCTTTCAAAATTATCACTCTGGATTCTGTTTAACCTGTACTGTCTGTCAAGTAGAACGAAATAAATAGCTGACATAAATACTTGATGTCAAAAGTATTGGATTTTTTATTATGGTAATTTCAGTACAGTAGAATATAAAACCTGTGCTATGATACATCTGAATTACTGTACCCAGTAATTTTTATTATGACTCAGGCATATCTTCACTGCTTACCTTGAGAGTTTGTAAAATGAAGTTCAGTATCTGCACTGTAAAAAATGTGTGAAATTTCTCTGTGAAAATAATAAAAAAAAAAAAAGGCAAAGCAAACCACCAATGTAATCTTAGTCTTTTAATAGTATGCACATAAAGTCTTGGCTGTTGGAGCTCCTTTCCTTTATTAATACCTGCTTGTTTTCTTCTGAGCCTTTCTATCTTTGACTGTGTTAGAATCTTACAAAAAATCTTCTAAGCAAGATGAGTAGCTAAATATAGACAGCTAAAGATAGTATCCTTTTAAATATTCAGTAAAAACTTGGCTTGTTCTATCTCTGAACCTTACTCCTGAGTTCTCCATTTTTTTTAGGTATAGGTTTTTAGTGTGTCAACATACTTCATTATTTATCAACATTTAACAAAGCAGAGAACAACATTTCTAGTTTGGAAGCTTAAAAAAAGAAAAAGAAAAAAAGAAAGAAAAAGAAAATGCATAAATCAAGAAATGTAGGATAATTGTCTAAATTTATATTGCTGAAAGTATGTCAAAAGAAAGAGGATCTGTACAATCTGTATGTCAAAGATGGACTGTATTTCTACCATGTATCAAAACTTGACATGAAGGCTGTGAGAAGTATAATAAGAATAGTAATCAAGCAGTAAGGCAACACTAAATAGTCCCTTTCCCTTTCTTTCCTAGTAAGGAATAATCACTTCATCTTTTAAACATTATCCTTGTAAAATATTCTACAAGTGACTGTTAATGTACATCAGCAGTCACTTAACAAATAAGAGACTGAGCATTAAAAAGAAACAAAAAGTGTTTATTTTCCACATCTCATTTAGAGATTTTTTTTTTTCTCCTAGATTTTCTTCCTTTAGAAACATTTGCATTTAGCTTTGTAGGTGAAAAGATTAAAGATTCCTCCAGCAGTTTTGGAAGTGAAAGACAGCTTCAGCTTCTCAGTGAGTTGCTTTATTCATTTCCATGCATGAGCACAAAAATGTATGCATTCGCAGACTAATTTATTTATAAAAATAACAGCTGAATGGCTTCCCCAAAAGAATCTCCATTTTTTCAAAACATATATAAACCCAGACTAACAACCTTCATTTGTGTGAAGTAAAACTGGTCAGTTCACAATACAGAAGGAACTATTTTGGTAACATGAAAAAAGCCTCCTACCAACTCTTTTATTGAACTTATGCATCTCAGCTTCAACCACTGATGAGGAACAGAAGCATTTACTGTCATTATATTCATTTCATAAAAAACCTGATTTCATATTTTAGAAAAGTCCAAGGGGATTTTTAATAGTTTCCAATAGCTGAAATGCAATGTAAGCTCTTTAAGATATTTTTAATCATATTTTATTAATGAGATCAACCTTTCTGTAAACCTGGTGTGGCAGCATGTTGAGCCGGTCAGAGATTAAAAATCTATTTATTTTCTCCATCCAGTAAGCTCAATAAAGAAAACACCTAAAAAAGGGAAGAGGAAAAAAGAAACCAGCTTCTCTGCTTTTTTTCACACTTTCAAGGTGGATCTTTTCTTCCAGGATTAATTTACTTCAGCACTCTTACGGTTCCTTGTGGACCTCTTTTCCCTGTTTCTTAGGCCTGATATGCTTTTAGTTCTTAGCAGTGTGTTCCTGTGCCTGGTGCTTCTTGGATGGTGCTTGCTTTTCTTGACCCTGCTCAGCTGTTTCTGAGAGATAAAGTGATCGCCTCTTCCTTCCAGGGTTTTAATCTCATCCAGATATGCCCTTACTCTGTGGCTTAACCCAGCAGACAACAAGTCACCACACAGTCATTCTCAATCCTTTCTCCCACTGCGATGGGTAAGAGAATCCAGAAAAAAACAGCAACAAAGTACAACATGTAAGCTGAGATAAAAACTATTTAATAATATAGAAAGGGGGGGAAAAAATAGTAATTATAATACTATAATATGAATTGCAGTGGGATATACTATTACATGACATATATTTATGATATATTATCACATGATATATATGATATTATTGACATATTAATTATATACTATAATAGGTACAATGTATAAAGTATGTATTTACAAGAAAAACATGATTGTTCATTACCCGGCCACTGATTTCCAGCCAATCTCTGATCAGCCAACTTGGCCAATACTCTACCATTTTAAAGTTTTTTTTAGTTTTTTTTTTCCTGTGATGTCATATAGTATGTAACATCCTTTTGACAACTTTAGGTCAGCTGTTCTACTTCTGTCCCATTCCAAATCCTTGTGCCCCCACATCTCCCTGTGCTAGCAGGACAGTACAAGAAGTTTAAATATACTTGACTCTGTACAACGCTGCTCAGCAATAGCTAAGTCATTGATGCGTTATCAACATTGCTTTTCTACAAAAGCCAAAATACAGCAACAAACTAGACACTATGAAGAAAATAGAAAAAAGGCTCAGTCCCAGCCAAAACTGAAACACCTTATTAACAAAATATAGTATGCAAAGAAAATAAGAGTCCTAGTATCATAGATTCCAAGAATCACTAAGGTTGGAAAAGACCTCTAAGATCAGCCTATCACCACTTTGTCCACTAAATCATATTACCAAATACTACTACTACACTTTTCTTGAAAATTTCCAGGAATGCTGACTCCAACACTTCCCTGTTCCAATGCATTATGATACTTTCTGAGATTTTTCCTAGTATCCAACCTGAACCCTGCCTGTTATAACTTAAGGCTACTACCTCTCATCGTATCACTAATTACCTGCGAGAAGAGGCTGACCACCACCTCACTACAACCTTCTTCAAGGGAGATAGGTCTCCCTAAGCCTCCTCTTCTCCAGACTATATAATCCCAGCTTCCTGATCCGCTCCTTGTAAGTCTTGCACTCCACCAGACCCTTCACAAGCTTTGATGACCTTCTTTGGACACAGTTCAGGGCCTCATTGTCTTTCTTGTAATGCAGGACCCAAAACTGAACTCGGTACTCCAGTTGCAGCCTCGCCAGATCAAATTGATAATTCTGAAATTGTGAACACATTTAAATGTTTCATTGAGGTTGTACTAGAACTACTGTAAAAGATATTACGTGTTAAATACTTGAAATCCTTAAATATTCTAGCTGAAATTTAGTACTAAACCTAACAGCCATTCAAATTAAAGCAATTTCTTATTCTAAATGCCAAATGCTTTGTTTGTCATTTAATACTAGTGCAGTTATTGAAATTAACCAGTTTTCCAAGCCTCACATCTCCTGTGAAGTTAACTAATATGTGAACAGCTTGACTTATTTGCTCTCAGTTCTGTTTAAGAATGAATACAGTTTATACAGTGGATTTAATAGCCTGAGTTAATCTTCCAGATACAGTCCTGCATTCATACGGCATGGGTCAGCCATGAAGAAGCAAGGAAAAGTCAGTATTTGTGCTAATATGCAGTGATGTCACATGGTGCTTGAGTTAACATAATCAGAATAACTATGAGGAAACCATGCAGGTTTACAGGTCTAAAGAATAAACCTATTATGCATGTCACGTATTTTTGAAAATGTCTCCTTAACAAGATATAAAATAAATAACCACTGATCTCAGATAGAACTTCCAAAACCCAGATACATGTACTATAATCTTCTTATATTCAAATCTATCTTATTATTTCAGCATTATGCCTGAGTGAGAAAAGAAAGCCTTACTAAAAATGGTGTTTACATCCTTGATGAGTTCATTTTTTAAATTTTATTTAACAGCAGCAACATCAACAACAACAAAAGAGTTCAAATATCATACAGCTGGTAGGAACACTTTTAGTATGTGCCGCATTTTCAGAAAGACTGGAGAATATCCACTTGTCCAGAGAAATCTGGTTGTACTATGGACTATTTTTTTCAGTAGTATCATTCTTTGTATATGCTCACACTGGATGAGAATGTTCTTTAAATCATCTCATCCATAATTATATGAGATACTCATATTTCTTGGTCCTTGGCAATTTATTAACAATATGCACAAACAAAAGAAGAACTTAAAGCATGTATAATTCTCACTTAAAACAAGGCTTCCATGACAGATGCTACCTATCACAAGCAGTATAACCTCAGAGGTTGCAGTGTTTCACCATAGAAACTTCTTTCTATTCTGCAACCTGAACAGATGTTACTTTTATGAAACATTGAGCTTTCATGAGTCTATTTACTTTAGGTACTCACAAATCCCATACTATTGGGAGCTGCAGCAGTTTGACATCCATGAGATTTCTGTCCAATTTTCTTGCAAGTCCACAACAGATTAGTTTTTATGCATTTGATATGCAAATACAAACACTACAGTATTTGGGAGATTATTTTAATCATGTCAAGAGTTGGAATCCTGATTGTTAGCAACAATGTATATTGATCTACTTCTTATTCTGTATACATTATACACATATATATGCAGATATATATTTAAAGAAAGACCCCTTATAATAAGTTAGGAAAAAGTCTTGGCTATTTTTGCTAATCCATAATCCTTTTCTTTGTAGAAGACTGCAAACTGGAACAAAGATGAGTTATGCACTAAACAGCTGTAATCAGGTAAAGCAGAATGACTCAGTTTCTGCAGGAAAGAAGGGATGTATGGTAGGTTATTTGTTTGGAGTCCTCAAACATTTCTATTAGACATTATATGGCTAAATATTTTATATAGACAGGATTCGAAGTTGTGGGAATTAGACTTCATAACACTTTCTTCTTCATTACACTACAAAGTATGCAGATAAAAACTTTCGTTAAAGTCCAGATCATATCTGTATGCAAAATGTGTCTCTAGAATTAACCACATCCAAGGAAGACTGACAGAATCTTCAAAATTCACAGTTGGTTTAAGTTTTTCTGAGACAAGATGATTAAATCAGACTAAATTTGCATATTTGACAGCAGAATTATGCCCACTTGTTGTGGGCTTCTTTTTCACAACTTGTGAAAATTCTGCAAAGAGCCAACCAGAACCATCATTAAAAATATTTAATTTAAAGATACCATTAATTATTTAAATACTTTTTGCCATAAGGAAGATTCTGTTGCTTCATAAAGCTGAACATTAGAAAATATTTTATTACTGTAAAAATGATCAATCACTAGCACAGGTTGCCCACAAAGGATGCAGAGTATCCATGCTTGGAGACAGACATCCAGAATGTAACTACTCATGGTCCTGGTCAACCTACACTTACTGACCTTGCTCAACTAGAGGATACCAAAATGTCCCTTCAACCCTACGTGATCCTGCAATTCTTTGAAATGACTTGCACTTAAAAATCTTTGATAATGAACATACAGAATACTGGCAAGGAGTGGATTTAGTTACTTTAATATAAGCATCCACTGTCATTTGTGAGACTACAGGGTACTATGCCTAGCTTCTGGTTGCAGCTTCAGGAGATGGTTACTGTGCATATTCTATTTATATTTCCCAGCTCCATACAGACACCTGTCTCAAATACCTCATGGCACCTCAGCTGGCAATAGACACCTGTGTTTAAGTACCACATTTGTATCTGTATTTTGTATTTGTATTATTAAATGTAAGATCAGTGTGCAAAGAAAAGCTGTGAAACAGATGGGGAAAAGGAACATATAAAGATTCAGTCCTTTTCTATAAATTATTATGTTCTTAATTGTGAGAAAATTGATTTCATGCCTTGCCTAAGATGACTTAAAGAGGTATGGCCCCCAAAATAAGGACAAAGACAAGCATGAACTTCTAGAATTTTGTAATTCAAGTGGGTTTGTGCCATATCTATTCAAAAGTGATTCATTCTTGCAAAATGAGATTGACTAGATCAAAAATAAACTTTCTAAAAATACCAAAATGCCTTCTATGTAGAAATATTTCTTTGTTGAAGGTATTTAAAATAGACAAAGATAAATAAATTATTTCTATATAAATAGAAAGCAGATGTGCCACTTTTCTGCAGCAGAAGAGAAATACAATAGTAGAAGTATGAAGAAACAGTGTGCCAAATCTTTCATTTTTCCTTCTGTACTGATCTTCAGCTACAGCAGTACTAATTCTCTCATCAGTGTTTTCTGCCATTAAGGATTATCAGCCGTACTATGAAAGAGAAAGCCTAACTCTGAATACAGCAGAAATCAGTTCTGTGGAATGCAGGTTAATCCAGCTTGAATTGCACTTAATCTCTGTTAGTAGATTAATAAAATGTATTTTTATGTTTCTTCTAGATTACACAGAAATGTTTGTAGAGATTAAGAATTGACATAGCTTTGAGCTCAATAACAAAAGCTTGATTGGTTTTGATTTCAGCACAGGAAAAACACTGTAATTGCAATTGACAAACTAATTGGGAATCTTAAAATTGTCTAGGAAATAGGAGGACACTGAAAACCAGAAGTTAGAGAAAAAAAATAATGAAGGTTTTCCTAGATATGTACAGTTTTTTTCCATAGGGTCGACCCTGTATTCACTTCTAGGTTAATGATCTTACAACTTCTATTTATACTTATGCAGCTGCTAGAGGAAAATCAAATTTTTTACACATATATGTAGTCATGCTTACATACAAATTTTAATATATACAGGAACATAGTGCCGAGTTGTCCCTGTTAAAATACACCAGCAATAAATAAACTATAGATAACTGTGATAGAGATATGTGTGAATATCTGAGAAGTTTAAGTCCATATCAGGTTTATGGCAGAACCCTGACACTATTACAAACCAAGTTTTTGTGTTTGTTTGTTTGGTTTTTTTAAGTTGCATTTTTTGATTATAACTCAAAGTAGTGCCAAAGCTGTTAAATTATGTTAGAAAACATTATGTTAAAGGACAGTATAAAATTAAGCTATTTAATATATTCTGAAATCTCAGTGTATGTCTCATGCATTAGGGATACATTTCCCCCTTGTTGAGCATACATCAGATTCATTGCTATTAACTGGTTTGATTTATGTGTTTAAAACTGAATATGACATTTAGAACTACATAAGCAATTGCAAGGATATATTTTCAGATAACCTCTCTACTTATTTCCAAAATCGTTGTCTGGTACATTTCAGTATTGGTAAGTAGTCATGTTTGCACAGTAGTAGGTGTGAAGCTGTCCAAAACATTATGTTCCCTTTTATGCAGTATTCTACGATCATTATATTTTCTTTACATATATGTTGCCTTGATTTTTCTAATTAATTACACAAGTTGAATAATAGCCAAAGTCTTCCAAAAAATTGTCAGAAAAAATATCGTTAAAGTCATATTTGTAAAAGGTTAAATAAAAATAAAAAATATTTCAAATTATTTGTACTAACTGTATAGAATGCTGTCTGACCTCTGCATTTGGCTATTTCTATAAGAAATTATCTACTTCCAGATGACTAGATGAATTGAACTGTTTGAAGTGCTCTTCTCCTTCATATTCAGATATATTTACATTTCAGAATATAACCTCATCAAGAATGTGGAAACTTTGGAAACTTTACCATTCTTTCCTTCATGCATTTCTAGGGGAAAAAAAAAAAGTGGTGCTTATTATGATTGTGACATCTTTTTCTCCCTCCCAACTCCAAATGTAATTGCATCTTTGTCACCTACAAAATGAGTATCAAACAAAAGTTCATATTCTTCTTGACTTGTCAGTTCATCTTACCTAGTAAAACTAGCACAGCATCACTTCTAGCAGTACTGCAGCACTCAAGCAAGGATTACCCCAATCATGTTCAGTAAGTCCCCTGATAAACACTTCTACTTATTTACCCTCCCTTTTACTCTGATCCTTTCATAGGTCAGTATAAAAGCAGATCAAAATGCATTTCTGCCCTACCTAGAGTGTTCCTGCACCATTTACTGAAACTAACTCACTGAGATTCTGTCAATCGAAGAAAAGAAATCAAAGTAATAAGGCAGCAGATGTCTTCATAGCTTGGTACAAGGTTTTAAAATAGGCCTCAGGGATACGGATGCTGACATCTCACTGAAGTGGGAATCAGAAATCTAGTTTTCCTGGGCTTCTCTGGGAATCTCAGTCACATTTTTCAGCAGTACAAACACAGGTTATGTAAAGCAGTCTTAACAGGAAAAAACAAAACAAAACAAAAATTAAAACACTTTTAAAAACTGTATCAATTACAGTGAATGAGCAAATAAATAACTTGTTAATATGATTAAATGTGTGGTTCTAAGAACTCTGGAAATAACTTTAACTTACAGCATTCAGAAAATCAGAGTAGATAATATCCTACTGTTGTTACTGCTGTCCTCTAATACTATATGCCTTTTAGTATTGGAAACACTGCAACATCTAGGTTAGTGTGCTTTTTTGACATAGTTTGAGGAGTGCACTTTCATATATCTGTTTCATCCTCTGTGGTCCATGACCACATACATTTGGATTGACTATCTGTGTGGGAGAAACCACTACCAAACTTCCTGAAATCTTTAGTAAACTGAATGTTTACCAGATCTTCATTTTGCATTCTTCAGGGGTCTAAATATGCCTCTTTTTTATTTTTCTATTTTTTTACTCTTTATGTTTTGTTGTTGAAAAGCAGAACACAGAGAGAGTGGAGTTCAAGAAAAATCTAGGAAACAAGTTGGGAAAAGGATGATAACACACTTAAAACTGTATTCATGAAAATTAAGATGTTTCCTAGCTGTGATGAACTGCAGTTTCTATGAATGAATATGTACTTAGAAAATGTTCATAAGAATTCCATGCATAGAAAGGAATGAAAAGGACACACTGTTATAACCTGGACAAAACATTATTTTAATAGATTGCTTCTGTAAGGATTAACAAATAAGGCCTTGAAATACCTTGATACCAGCTGACTGTTCAGTAAATAGTGTTAGAAATCCCATTTTCTTGAGTTATAATTCAGTGACTCAGTAACTGTACAATTAATCACTTTATACTAGAACTATAAAATCTTTAACAAATATTATTACAAGCAATTGCATTTCGGTTCTGAGAAGTCATGTATAAAATGGAACAAATTAGAGTTTGGTTTGCATCTTAATTGTCCAAAGATGTGGAACATTTTTTCCCTCTAGTATCTGGCAGTAGAAATTACAAGTAATTGAGAGGAGGTTTGAACAACTACAATAAACAATTTATAGAGGCCTTTCTTAAACACACATTGAAGCCTCGATTATACTTAAGGGGTTATTTTGGAATTATTTCCTAATGAGGAATTAATATCAGACCCAATTCTTATACTGAAATTAAGGATTATTTTCTTGTTGAAGTCAATTTATTAAAATAAGAATTAAAATTTATTAAAATAAGAAATATTGGAAGAGACACGCCTTCAAAAATTTCAGATGAGTTAAAGTAACATCACACTACTGACTTAGACTGATTACAGCAAATATAGATCGGAACTGACTGAAAATGTGAATATTTAGTAAGAGAAATTCTATCCATTTAGATGGATCAGTAACATCACTATAATGAAACGGTTTCAGAGGATGGCCAACATCTGTTAACTTGAAGTCAATGCCTGATTTTCTCCATCTGAGCTTGTCTCTGAGGGCTCTATAAATTTAACACAGTGGAGCTGTAGGTTGACACTGGCATTTATCACAGCTGCTAAATTCAAGAGACTGAAATAAAACTGGGAGAGCCTCCTGTATGTATCCGTTATGATTGAGTCCTGCATAGTGAGCAGAGAAAAGCAGGCGTGTAATATATGAGCTTACATGGTTTGCATATGGTGTTTTCCTATCTCTGTAGGGCAGTTTGGCAAATAGATTATCATAGTCATTAACTGCTGATTAAAATGCCACTATTGTGACCTGTTTTTAGCATTCAGAAAACACTCTCTGGATACAGTCAGTAAGTAGTGCATACTATTAAAAAGAAATCAGACTATATATAGATTAATATAGATTACTATTAATAGAAATCAGATAATAACATGTTTCTAATCTTCTACACGAAACATACATTCTCACAGAATTTACAGTTTACTATATAGGTATATTAAACTAAGACCTAGTGTGTGTAAATAGAACTGTGCTTGGACTCTGCAGCTTGAGATTTGGTGAGAGAAGTCTAGGTTTGAAAGTCTTTTCCAAGCACTACTATTAACTCTTTCTACAAATCTTAGCTGAGAATAATCTATTTCTGTAAATTTTCCAACCTTCCATTAAATAACAACATTCATGGATCTTTCTGCTTCTAATAACTGCTTGCCTATTTGCTCACAGAACTGGAGTATACATATGCTATTTCTTGCCTCTTCTCTTTCTCAGACTGATGAAGTCGATCTTTTCTGGCTATGCAGTACTGAGAAAATCTAAATTCCAGGATTTCCAATTCCTAGTGGTAGCATCTCTCAGATTATAGTGCAAAGTTCACCATGTTTGGTGTTTTACTTAAGGTCTTAATAAAATCTGTCTGTAATTCACATCTTTCGCTTTTAAAATGACACAGAATAGTAAAGAGAAGAAAAAGTTTTTTATGTTTTTCAGCTTTAGATCATCTTCCCATTTCATACACAGTCTGTATACATGTTACAAATATGTTCCTTGTAATAAAAATGTGTGCTTTTTAGGGATGTGCTCAGAACTGTCAAATAACTAAACATGAAACTACTAAACTACTTCATGGTCCTAATCATACTTTCTACTTCTGTTTCAACTGCAGTTCTGAATTTTTCCCAGTGTAAATAAAATATTAATTAGAGATGCTGTTCTTTAAGCCATAAATATTAATTGTAATTTAATGTAATTGGTTGTTCTTCTTAAAAGAACATCATGTATTTACTTGGATTATCATTTCAACAGGTATAGATAGCAACATATTCTAAACTAAAAACAAGATTTCTACATCAAGTAAAAATCAAATTTCATTTGCTTTTTTATTTTGATACCACCATAATCCATGAAGTAAGCAATAATGAATGATCAAAGTGATGTCTTTCATTTCAGTGAATCAAAGTAGGCTTTAATAAACCTCTGCTCTTTGGAACACGATAACAAAATAAACTTTCAAGTGCAAGTAAATGTGTTCACACAAACACACATTTACACAGGTCTGTCTCCATCAAAGAAAAACAAAATCTGAAAGAAAAAGCAAGCAAAGCTCATGGCCTTTGTAGGTGTTTTTTTAATTTTCTTTTCCCTCTTCATGAAAATAAGGAAGATAAACTGCATAAAACTACAATATTTGTTTTCTGATACATAACTACGCACTCATATTTGGAGAAGAGATACCTCTGTAGAGGCATTATTGCAGCCTTCCAGGACTTAAAAGGAGCTTATAATCAGTAGGGAGAACAACTTTTTGCATGGACTGATAGTGATAAGGGGGAATGGCTTTGGACTTTGGAGGGGAGATTTAGGTCAGATGTTAGAAGAAAATAGTTTACTCAGAAGGTGATGAGGTACTGGAACAGGTTACCCAGAGAAGTTGACGACACTCCACACCTGGAGATGTTCAAGGCCAGGTTCTGCGGGGCTCTGGGCAGGCTGACAACACTGTCCATGGCAGGGAGTTGAAACTAGATGGTTTTTAAGGTCTCCAACCAACGCCATTCTATAATACTATGATATAGAAAGTAGAATGATGAAAATCTACTGTATTCTCAGTTGGTATCAAATCAGAAGAACGTTGACAGAGAAACACTGTAAAATAAATTGAAGTCTTGGAAAATAATACATAAATTATAGAGAACTGATATGTGGTAAATTATCTATTCCTGGTTGGAATAGTGTTCAAAGATTGTGTGAGTAATTTAAATTAAAGTGATCACTCATTTAAAATTCTTGACTGCACTACAGAATAAGATTTTGCATAGTTATGAGGTTACTTTATGATAATGAATCACTCAGAAATTTTTAAAGTAATGGAAAATTGAACTAATAAAAGACATTCCAGGATCTTCTATCTGTTTGGAGATGCCACATCTCCTGTAGTTGCTGAAAGTAAGAGTGAAAGGAACTTGCTCCAGTTACCTAAGAGCTGGGGTATCTGGAGGGAGGTTCCCAAAATAATTCTAATGAAGTTAAGACAAAAATAAATAAAAACTACAGATGGAGAAAGAAGGAAATTACAGATTCTATTCAGCTGCTGAAAAATGCAGAAGCTACTGGAAATGCTCACTTTGTGTTCATAAATTAATGGAAAAGAATAGGACCTCAGCACTGAGGGAATTTTGTATAACCCCTTGTGCTTTCATCTTTCAAGAGTTCATTTGGAAGTATACCTTCTTTTACAAGTAGACTGCAGTTTTGTCACAACTTAAACACTTCTAAATATTTTACAGTCTACTCTTGTTTTGGGTCTTTGAAATCTCTGCTGAACTAATCAGTTACTTGGACATAATAATTCAGTAAATTTAGCATTTAGTGCCTGATGAGAAGAGCAGGTGCACAATACTAATGTAATACCTTCCTATGGAAGAGAGAAAGGCTTTCCACATATACTTCTGCAAGCTAAATTTACTTTTAACTAAATGTTTGTTGAAAATAACAGTTTACACAGAACACAAATCAAAGGAGGACGTTTTACCATACTTGTAAAGCTCCTGGATACATTGTAGGAGAAAATATGGTTAATTTGACTTAAATTAGTTTTTCAAATATCATCTATGATACTCACAATACTCTATTATAAGATGAATAAAGAACTTCATTACAGCTGTTACATATTTGGCCACAGAACACTCAAACTTAATGGTGTGTTTATATTTCTAAAATAATCTATATTCCCACTCCCATTCCCATTCCCAATATTACGTGCTTTGGATTATGAAAGGAATGTCTGCAAAACTGAGGCATGTCAATAATAATCTGGGGACCACCTATGGCTAATACATTGGTTGTTTGATGTCCTTTTTTATTTAAATATATAAGCAAACACAACAGATATCTTTGGAAGACTAATAGGGAATAGTGATAGACACCTTTAACACACATCTGCTAAGTACATTCAAAACACTGTTAAAGCTACTTCAAAACTGCAGGATTATTTCAGAAATTCTACAATCTCAGATTAAATCTATCATATAGTGCAAATGCAACAGGAAAAAAAAAAAAATCAAGGAAAAGATTCATGAAATAAATATCCCTATTTGTTCCCTAATGGTTTACATTAGCTCTAGGGAGTTTAAAGCAACAGCAGTGTGAGATACAACTTTCCATGTGAATAAACAAAGGAGTATTAAAAAAAAAAACAGCTAGATTACCAAGAAACTTATGTTCTTCTATTGTTTATCATGTCCTCTTACTTTTCTGCTTTTAAACAGAGAGAAAAAAATGAATATAAAATATAATCAACTATCAGTAAAGAGCAAACAAATATATTAATACTAGTTATGAAGTAATCATTTTTTATTTCATAATATTTCAAAGGAACAGAGGCAGAAACAATTATATACTTAAAATATGAGAGATTTGTTCTACAAGTACGCCTATGCCTGCATTCTCCATCATACATGTCAGTGTTTACTGGCTGGTTCCTCCTGGTTCCATGACTAATTGGGCAGGGGGACCCATGGACTCATGCCCTGGGAAAAGGGAAAGGGTAGAGGATGGGCCTAAAAACAAAACAGTGGCAGCAGTCTGAGGAGGAAAACTAACTGACTTAAAAAATAAAAATAATAATTAAAAAAAAAATCATAATGCGAGATTACACAGTATAATACCATATAATTAGAATTGAATCTAATAAATCAAATAAAATGAGAGTGCATCCAAAGAAAAATGAAAACCCTGAAGGCCTTACTCTAGTGTTGAAGGTGAGCACACACACTGCCATGATAAGCAGAAAGGGAAGAAGAGAGCAGGGGCATCTCGTGATCTGCAAACAGTTTTTTCCTTCAAACAGAAAACAAGCAGAACAAAGCAAAGTCCTCTGGGATATGTAATATGTAGTTCTTCTCTTCTGAGAACCAGGTACCTGTAACTATCCAAGATCCAAGGAGCTGGAGCATTAACTCTTGAACTCCCAGTGCACTACATAATGCTATAATGTAGACAACAAAAAAATCACAAAGCCGTGACATTATTCTACAGTTAGAAACATTTATTTATAAACTGGAAGCTCTGACAAGTCTTTACCTTGGTTTGTAAAGTTTGCACACAGAATTCTAGAGGTGAAAAGTAACAGAATGCTAACTTCAGGTTGTTTGTTGGTAGTTTTTTTTCTGAGTAGTGGTGGATTGTTTTTGTTTGCTTATTCACTAAGTTATTTTAAAAAGTAATTAGAGTAAAAAGAAGCAAAATTTAACAGCTTTCCAAAGTTTCTGACACATCTTCATTCTACTTTCTGAAGCAAGTAATTACTATTTCGGATATTTTTTCTTGTTCTTAATAATTTGTTTTTCTTGAAGACTGTCTTTCATTTTACCCCTTACTCACCTCCTAGTAACTATTTTTATTCTTCCAAACTTAATATTCATCACTGAGGTTTACTTTCCAGCTTCCAAATCTTTCCATTGGTTCCTGCCCATTGAAAATAAAGCATCAATAATATCTTCTTTAAGAAAAACAAAGTCTTCTCCACACTTAAGCATTTATCGATCCATTCTGGTGTATTTTAATTCTAGATACATTTTTATTTGAGTACTTCATTTATTTGGATATACGTGACAGTTTTATTCTTCACCTGTTTCAGAGATATTCCCTTTGTAGGACTTCCATTTCATATCATTCTGCTGTTCGGGAATTTTCCAGTTGCTTATCTTTTTGCCTTCATAAGAAGAGCTCACAGATGCTTCAGTACTTTACCATATATCATCAGTAGTTCCACACTAATGACCATTGTGTCTTTCTGTTTTTTGTCCCTTTGTACCTCTGCTCCAACTCACATCTCTAACATTCATTACTCTGGCTTCTGCTATCTTTGTAAGGGAGCCCCATGCAGTAGTAAGAAAGTCAAAACTTCCTACCTTGTTAATGAAACCTCTTACCTTGCTCCTTCTCTATTATAATAGACCTTCATCTCTCTCAGTAATACAGACATGATATGTTTTTTAAAAGCACGATTATTTCAGTAATAAAATAAAAAAACAAAAGTAGCTCCTTGTAGAATGGAGCCACTTTCGGCCAGCTTTATGAAAAATGGCGACTGTAAGAAAAGTCATAACAGTACCCATTATTGTTAACCATTTCTTTGGCACGCTTATGAGCCTCTGAGACCCTGTAGAAATGAGAGAGAATTCAGTCTCAGCTGACAAGCTTTCTTGAGGTGCATCCATTGATATTACAGAGGTCTTTGAAAGTATACTACCAACTAAAGTAGTTTAGCTGGTAACCTACAGCAGAAGACATGAATCACATTCCAAAAAAAACCAGAGCAATTATGATATAAATCATAGATAAAAGAAAATTAGTGCCAAATACCATTTTAGTTTAAAAAGTAGAGACAGATTGGAGAGTTTGAAATTAAAAATAAACAGAGCAATCCAGTAAACAGAGTGCAAGATAAAATTTCTACACTGCTCTTCAATCTCAGAAACATATTACTTATATTTTAAATATTTGTAGCTGCTGCAGTTTTTGTGTCTATTCCTTTGACAAAACTCCCCATTTCCCCTTAGGCAACTGCCTAAGTATGCTCTAGACTAAAAATACTTGTGGAGAAGGATAGATTCAGGAGAAGGAATTCCCATGTACAATATATTATTTTATTGGGACTCTCCTATTAAGGCCACAAGAAAAGATTCACAATTTTTAGAGCTGATTTGGAGATAAAAACTAATTTCAGTCTGACGATTTTTATTATTTAAAATGTGTAACACTGCAGTACAAAAATGAAATGAAATAGCAAATTTTTATTTAAGGAGTATATTGGTAATCCAAGTGGAGTCAATCTAGCAAAAGCGCGTCAGGCTTAAAAGCAAAGAAATTATATTCCAATAGAAGGTTTCAATGCCCGTAGCAATCTTAGAAAAAATACATTCTATGTACATCAAGCAATGTCTGTTACAGAATTTGTAAACTGAAAGATGCTGCATCATTTTATTTTTAGTGTATTTTAATGAAGATAAGCACCCTAGGGGGAAAAAGGTTCTAAACAACATTCAATGCAATAATCACAAAGTATTATTTTTATCATGGTATTTACCCACTGCCAAAATCATTGCTAATGGATTACTTTCAAAATCTTGAGAAGCATAAAATTTTACCAAGCTTGGATAATCTGTAAAAATCTGTAAAAAACTGATGTTTGTTGAACCTTTGCCTACATGCTGCCAAAGGAAGTATAAATCAAATACTTTGCTTAAAATGGCTCTTTAACAAAATTCCTCAGAGTTTGCTGAAGAAGAATTAACAAGCAAATGGTTGTACAGGGAGTTCTCTGTTGATAGCAAGCTAATAAATTCTGGCAGGTTGAATGGTGCAAAGATAATGGGCTGAGCTGTCCACTGACTGTAAAGCAGAAGTTGATTAAGGTTAAGAGTTTAGGAAAACACCCCAACAAAACTGGATCAAAATGAACAATTTATTTGATTTAGGTGGTGAACTGCAGAAGTTCAGTTTCTTTGCTGAACATTGATGTGTTAGCCCAGTTCAAGCATCTGAACTTTAACACTAATAACATCACTTGCTACATAATTAACTGTTCTAATATTACTAATAATTAACTGTTCTAATATTACTATTCATTCCTTTCAGTATATAAAATAATTTTGGATTAAATTAGATATTAAACATTATTACTGTATAATTTTATGGAAAACTTTCGAAACAGAATGCTTGAAATCAGATTTCAGGATTAAAGTTATCTATGAAGGAACAATATTTCTTCCAGAGATATCATCTTGCGTCTTTAAAATACTGACTGATAACAATTAGACATTTTGTAAGAGAAATGGTCAGACATATGTGGAAAAGCTGGATGACTTTTGTTAGACCTAGAATCATTAAAAATTAGGTAGAGCTTGCTAGGTAGAAGAGAATATTTTCCTTCTAGGATTATTCACGTTTAGCTCATTCTTGGAACTTCTTAATCAAATGTCTGAGAAATAAGCAGTGGAAGGAACAAAATGTACGCTTTCAATCATCAGCAGAATGAAAAAAAGCCCTAAAAACATGCATACTGCCTTTCCTATTTTTCTGTTATCTTTTAGATGTCAACTGCAAAAAGCAAACTGAACTGTTCTAGGCAGCAATTTGTCTAATCAGACAAGGGTGGATCCTGTTAATGCTATTCAAGTTATTAACAGACCAAGGAGCTTTTCTTAGCCATCATTACCAATACTATTAAAGTTCATAATGAAGTTCTGAATATTCTGGTATACTTATGGATCACTAACATCAGTTAGTGATCTGACAACTTCCAGGAAGAAAGAAACTAAAAAACCCACAAAAAAACAAACAACTTCAAAGAGAAGATTAAGACTGTTTTCAATGCACAGCTAGAAGGTACAGAACCTTCAGTTTTAACATTCAAGGTTAAGCCATATTTTACTGTATTCAAACAATATATTAAGAAAACGTATTCATCCTGAAATAGCTGCAACATCATTAAATGGTCTATATACTTTTCTTATAAGAGATGCTAATCAATCACAAAGCACAAAAATATAACACAGCTCTAAATTAGATTTTGCCTTCCCAAACTTTAAACATTCCAAAACATGCTGGTATTTCTGTCATAAATCTCAGTAACATGATGCATATGATCCATGTTGAATTTCAAACTGGCAAGTCTTTTTAGAGTTTTCTTCATAAAGTCTTAGGTGAAGGATAAGTGGGAAGTGAATTTTTCTCAAATTATTGTATTCTCTTTATTAGAAAACTAATCTGTTTTTCATCTTTGTATGAGACACAGATATATGACACAAAGGCTCATCAGAGATTGATGATCTTTTGAAAGGTTGGAAAGAACCTTCCAGCCTTAAAGATCACCTAGTTCTAACCCCATTGCTGTGGGGACAGTTACACCCACAAGATCAAGCTGCCTAGGGCCCCATCCAGCCTGGCCTTGAATGGTAGGAATGGGGCCTCCACAACGTCACTGGGCAACCTGTTCCAGTGCTTCACCACTTCCTGAGTAAAAAATGTCTACCTACTAAATTTCCCCTCATAAATTCACCCTTGTTCTATCACTATCAGACCATGTAAGTTGGTCTCCATCTTGTTTATAAACTCCCTTTAAATACTGAAAAACCATAATGATGTCTCCCCAAAACCTTTTCTTCTCCAGGCTGAACAATCCTAGCTCCCCTCAGCCTGTCTTCACGGGAAAGATTATGTGGTTCTCTAACCACCTCCGGTCCTGTTCTAACAGGTCTATGTCTGCTGTGCTAAGGGCCCCAGGGCTCCAGAATTGGATGCAGTAGTCCAGGTGGGGCCAAATGAGGTCAGACCATTTCCCTCACCTAAAAAACTACACTTGAGACGTCAGGGATCAAACCAAGGTCCTTCTGCCTGCAAAGCTAAGTTTCTTTCAACAGAGCTATGCTCCTTGACATTAGAGGAAGAGAAACAAAGCTTCCTGTAGAGAACAATAAAGTAGTTATTGCACATACAGTTGCAGTCAGTCTGTACTCTGTGACTTCTGTGCACAGAAGTAAACGTGCAGATTCTGAAATACAGTAATGAACTGACTGAGGGGATAATTTTCAGGCTCATGGAGCCAATTCTGTTATGTAGGACAAGAGGCAGATTAGATAACTCCTTGAAATTCCTAGTATAGATACTTGCTCTTACTCCAGTAGAATTTGATACATCTAGTATGATAAGAGCTATTGACATTTCATTCTGAGGGCATAAAAGCCTAAGAAGTTGAAGGAAAAGGATGGAACAGATCAAAACATCCAACTAGAAGAAAAGTCTATACATATATTTTTAAGTTCCTAATCACCTTAAATTATTTGTTTTAAGGTCATGCCCACATGTTTTATCCAGAATTCAAATGCCATCATAACATAGGAGATCATTTTCAAGCTACTGCAATCTGCCAGGTAAAAATCACTGCAGTTACAGAATTTCCAAGCTACTGAAGAAAAAACAAAAAACAAACAAAAAAGAACCAAACAAAAAAACTCCAAAAAACTGATGTGAAATGTTTTTGCATTGTGTCTAACAGCAATATAGCCGGAGCCTGAAAAGGCTTTCTGCATCATGCAGGTATTAATGATAATCATTAGCAAAGCATACATGTCAGGTAGATTTGGCTTGACCATCCAACAGGTAGTAACACCTCTTTTCACAAGAGATGATTTTCTCTTCTGAAAGTCAAACTCCTGGAAATTATAGGCGGAAAGTGCCATTTAGCTTAAAAAACAAGATAAGGGAAAGGAATCAGTGGCACAAAACAGCAAAGTCATCTGTTTGCTGGAAAGAGTTGAAGCTGCCTTCTGCCAACCTTCCATTTGCCTTTGGAAAAACCCTTTTTAATAACATCAACAGGAGCTCTCATAAAAAAATTATTCAAAAATACAGCAAAAGAAGCACTAAAATTGTGTAGCAAGATCACCTGGAAATTAATAGAATAAAACACATCCCAGAAAATACAGCAATTACAGGTCCTTCTGAACTTTGGATTGCAGTTGATGTGCACAGCCTGTCAGTACTCAAAGAACAACATCACCAACTTTATTTTGATGAAATGCAGCTGCCTCTCTTAATTTGACTTTTGTGACAACTCAAGCAACTAAGCATAAGCCAAAGGGGAATGCAGTGTGTTGGAACTTATTTTTATTTTAGATAAATCTATGTATTTGAATGACGGGAACACAAACATGCTAGGCATACAGTGACATGAAAAATCTTCCAGTTACCATTGTTAAAAACATGGTCTTAGGAACTTCATTTTGAATGCTTTGCTTATCAGAAGAGTCAAGTCATTTGAGCAAAAAGTGCCTTAAGCATTTGGATAGAAAATAAAATACATTTGTCTCTTCGTCTCAAGTGTAACTGGCACTGAAGCTAATTTCTTCTTCCCTAGATGTTTAACAAATCAATCATGCTCTGCTTTTTTGGAGGTGCAGCAATAAGATGATGATACAACTATCTGAACTGTTCTTAGGATTTGTGAACTTGTGACAGTGTTTTGAATTTCCTGGATGTCTTCCACTCTTTAAACCATTTGACTTCTAAGCTCAGTTGAAACACAGAAAAACAAGGGAGACAAAACAAAAAGTAAAACAAAATCAATCTAATGGCTTTTAGATACAAGCATAATGGTGATGTACACAGCTGAGCACCAGACCTGCAAAGCATTTGACAATATGTCAGCTTCAGGGATAAGCACTGTCCGACTGGGGCATTCCCATTCTTAAATTGTTCATATTGAAATAGAACAGTAAAACAAGAAACAAACAAACAAACAAACAAAAAATTAAAAGCACTACTTGAAAAACAAACAAGCAAATTAAAAGGAAAAACAACAAAAAAAGAACATCTGGGGAAACATCAACCTTATCTGCTGTGAGGTGACTGTATCTGAAAGACAGGAAGAAACAAGCTTCTAGAAATCTTTCAGTAAAGTATTACTAAACTATCCAGATTTCGCTGAAGCGGGCAGAAAAAGCTGTTCCTCAATCAGGAGTGCCCAGAACACACAAAAATCCCTCCATATAAGGGAGAGAAAAAGAAGACAATCATCAATTAAAGGTCTTCAGAACCCTATGTACACTCATAACAGTGAAAGAAGTACATGCTCCTCACACCCTTCAGCTGGAAGGTTTAGCACAAATATACTTCTGTAGAACTCAACTGTCTTGCTGATCTCCCTACTCTGCAGTTAGGGCAGAGAGGCTGGTATTTGCTTCCCATCTCTGTTTTTCTGAACTGCAGAATTCTAGCACGCCAAGGACTTTGACATGGGAGTGGGGAAAGTAAAAGGGGATGCAGGGTGTACACGTGGATAACACACTGCAAAGCTCCAGCCCCCGGTACATGATTTTGTCCTTTTTTAGAGCTTGTAGCTCTAAACAAAGAAGTCTAGAGAGCTTCTGGTCAAGTCCAATGTTTTCTCTGAAGCTTCTGCAGCAATTCAAAGCATACTGAGAGTGAGTGTGCATGGAATACAGACTTTTTAAAGGGAGGCAACTTAATCTACCTGACAGTATCAAATCATTTTGTCTTGAGTAGGCAGATATTTTTACTGTTTAAGAAAGTACCATACCTTCTTCTGCCTTGACTTTAAAGCAGGTAAAGATTGCATGGGGGTGTATAACATCAGCTACAGCTGACTGTCACAGCTGTAGAAACTGAGAAAATTTACATATGCTGTTTATCTAATTTAAAACAGATCAAAGAGGAAACGACCAAATTCTGCAGTAGCCTAGACACCTCACACTCAACAACAGAATGGGCAATGCCACTACTACTAAAATCATCGGTTCAGTGTAGAAGTTCGGCATGGCTGATTTCAGTGGTGCAGATGGCTCTGGATTTTCATCTGATAAATAAACAATGACACTGAAATGAAAAAACAGACTGAGAAACTTAAGTCTACTTGAGATCAGATTTGAAGACATGTAGATGAATCTCATACTGAGACTGAAGAAAAACATCTGCAGCTAAAGGTTTACAGGTATTAATAAAAATGAAATTATTACTCTAAGGGGTGCAGCTCTAGGTAATATAGAAGCTGTTACATAAACAGGGTTATATATGTTTTCAATAATACACGATACACATTTATACACACATATATAAACAAAATATTCACAAATAACCTGCAGTCAGTCTTCTGAACATGGTCATCAGACATGCCAGTCACACAACAAAACAGACAAAGCAGTGAAGAGGTACTATAGGTTTTCCCACCATCAAATACAGAAACGTGTTCTTTCACCAAGCTGTGGGGCTTAATCATTGATTTTAAATACTTCAATATAATGTTAAGTTCCTTGATGTAAGATGATGTAGAAAGGAGAAAAATTCAACTCAAGCCTATCTCCTGCTTTCATCAGAATCCAGCATCTTCAGAGAAGTTTCTGATTTCAGCTGTATGGAAAACTATTGAAACATCGTGGAAGAAATGGCAACAATTTTTTTCTCTAATAAAATGGAGGATTTAGTGCTAATTCCGTAAATAACCTCATCAACTTCAGACACTGGAGCAAGGAATGAGAGAAGATTCATTCTGGGGCTTATTAGACATTATTTGAACATTTGACATGAATAGCAGAAATATGCAAAATATGCTATTTTCAGAGATGCTAGGAAATAACAGGCAAAAAAGTCAATTAAATGGTGTGGTTAAACGGACTGACAGAGCTAGAAGAATTTATATTAGATTTTGAATTTTGCTTCTTTAGTGATAAACTGTTCTGTTTAATTTGATGATCTCTGTGGTGTACCCAGATTAAAAGATTAGTAAGTGGAGATAAGACCTTTAAAGAACTGAAAGGTCCCTGGTGCTATTTTGCCATTACTCTTCTCAAATTTTGTCAGTAACTTTCTGCTAGATGTGAAATTTAGAAATGACAGTATTTTCCAAGGCAGATGACATAAGTAAATTTAAGTAAGCTCAGAGACTTGTAATCCATTAACAAATTGTTAGTCACATTTTCACTGAAAGGACTACTCTGTGGAAGCCAGGAAATAAGGTGATTCGCAGTCTCATGAACTCTACTGGCTCTGCCAACTAGTTGATGCTTCTCAGATCGATATGTCTTGGAACAATTCAAGAAAAAAATAAAGCCAACATTTTCTAATGTTTATCTTCAATATACCACCTCATCCAAAAACAGATGTGCAAACATAAGTAGGAAATTATCTCCATACATGATCATGAGAGAACATCTAATTACACAGTTCATTTTATTTCAAGCTCTTCCAAGGAATATTTGACATATGTTATCTGAATAACTTTTCTGAAAAGATGTATAAGAAAGGCTATTTGGAGAAAAACTCAAATGTTTTAATTATGATTCCTGCAACATGCAAGGTATATTTTCATAAAAATTTCATAAGATAAACAAAAATAATTGTAAAAACACGCAGGAAGATCAAAACTGAGTTGTATACTGACAGACTCACAGACCATTCATAAAAAAGCAGGCAGAGTATCAAACTTGAAAGTCAGAAATGAAAATATGTAATTGTATATACAACATCTGTGTAACCATCAAGACAACCAAGCTTATATACAGACACAGGGTTTGCAGTAATGGGCTACATACATGGAAAACAGAATCACAGTCTGCCATGTTCAGAATAGATGACTTGCCAGAAGACAAATTCAGAAATTACTGCCTCAACTCTAGAATATTACGGAGTAAAAGAAATCACATGTAATGGTTGGAGATCAAAGAAACAGTATTCTATACTGTAGTTAGGGAATATATTTATCAACACATAAAGGACGGAACTGCATTACTTTAGACAGTCATTTAACAGAAATAACAGGTCTTCCTCATATCAGGTTGTCTAACATTCTGAGTATTATATGTATGATTCCTTCCTATATTATATGTGACTATTTCCTAATATGTGAATAAATTAACAAAAAAAAAGAAAAGAAAAAAAAAAAAAAAAAAAAAAAAAGGTAAGATAACCTGATATGTGAGGATAGAAGATAACCTGATAACGTGAGGTAAGATAACCTGATATCCTTATTGGAAGCAACAATCTGGGATAAGGAAAATTCTTAAGACTTTTTCTTGCCCAGTTCTACAAAGTCAGTGAAGTTAAAAAGTTTCCTTTATACTAAGCCTTAAATACGCTAATCTAAGCATGCTCTACAGAAATGCATCTATCACTGAAATAAACCTAACTGTGCAGTGCCTGAAATTCTTTGAAGGGCTCAAGGCATTCCAAAGCATAATTTTAGAATCATACTAATGAATCATTACTTTCGTATTCACATTTTTTGTACAAATTTATACAAATTTCAGAGCTATTGTTACTGAAAGGAATTTATAGTGTGTCAGCGAAAAAGACAGTTTAGACCCAGACTGTAGGCGGTTGTATAAGTCACTGGTTTCAGAGGAATTAACCTAACTTCTCCAGTTATATTGTGTACCTTACTTGTTGCATCATCTGGATTTTCTTACCTTGGTAGCACCTCAGAGTTTGCAAATACAGAACATATAATATTTTCTTAATTTACAGGTAATTATCAGAAAGTTATCATTAGATAGTTCTTCTAGTAACATTCCAGCATGCTATAATTGATAATTTTTAGTGCTTCCACAAGAAATAGTTGGTCACACCCAATACTTGTACTTGTCGTATGAATATGCAGAAATGCTACCACAAAATAAATGCTTAACGTAGACTTAATAAATACATCTTCAGAATGGCTTTAAGATTAAATTAAACATATGGTGGAGCTGCCACCCAGTGTTACTATTGGAAATTCCATTTATTACATTAGAAAACCTGTTTAAGAAAGTAGACCCAAAAAAATGACATGACAAAATTCATGATTTGGAGATCTGTTTGCAAGGCAAGTAAGTTTAATGTTTTTGAGTAAAGCAAACAAACATTCTGTTCAGTTGTCACAAGCAATACAAAATACAGAGACAGGTGAGACTGACCTTTGTGAAATCTGAACTGATCAAGAAATCCAAATAAACAGGAGTGCAGAAGATTACATGGCACTCTGACTATAAGCATGTCTTAGAATCAATGCACTGTTTTCATGGTAGTCTATGATGTTATCTGTTCAGAAGAAGCACGCACTCAGGCAGCCTAATGCCAGTCAGCATTCTGGTTGCAATGTCCTGTCACTATTGATTGCGGAAAGCAATGGGAACACCAACTAGAAAAGCTTATAACGACTTTATTTTTATTGGTGACAAATGGAGTACTCCTGTACAAAACAAACAACAGACTTCAAATCCTGTCTACTGGGATAATTTGACTTAGTTTATTTGCTTCTTCATTTGCACTCACATCCCTGCACTTACATATATCAGATTTAGCCATATCTTCAGGGCACAGGGTAGATAATGATCATTGCAAACACTATTAACCGGATGAAAGTGCAAGCTGTGTTCAACTGTATGATCTTTTCTAGATTACAAGGAATAATTTCAAAAGAAGCACTCACTTTTGAAATGCTAGCATTTGTAAATGTAAATATAGGATGAACAGAAGCAGCGCAAATTCCTTGGAGCATCCAAAATAAACAAAAGTGGGTAGCTAGGCAGATACAAAATGATGTTGGAAGAGGGTGTTGATATACAAGACAAATACTATGCCATAAAGACCATGAGAATTGAGGAAAGTTTACAGAAATCAACAAAATGATCATAGCTGACAATCTTATCAGGCACCACAGAAATTCCCAGTAGTGAGGTATGCTGAACGGGAAAGAGAAAAAAGAATCAGGAAAAGGACTGAAAAAAAAACAGGGGAGAATAACGACAGATTTCTTAGAGAAACTACAAAATAAATGCCCAATTACTTTCTAAAAAACAATGTTTGAAAACCACTCCTGAAAGAAAGAGGAAGAAAATCTGACTGATTTTTGAATCTACTTCACTTATTAAAAAAAAAAAACAAAACAAAACCTAAAAACTATTAAGACAAATTTGTATTTAAGAAAGTTGGTTCTTCTGTCTTCTCAGTACTTACCTGTATACAGAGGAGATGAAAAGCTGGTGTGTCCAGCCAGACTGAAACCACTGCTAGATCTATAGTCTTTAATGGAGAACAGATGGAATGATCCTGCCAGTGAAAGCTGTGTTCAGATGACACTCACCAACATAAAAATGCTGTGGGAGTCATTTCAGCAAGCATAAATTACATAAGCATTGAAGCTATTCTACTTTATGCCCACCATCTCTGTCTAGTGAAGGAAAGACATGAAAACACTGTTGTACTTCCTTCTACCAGACATGCTAAGTATTGTTTTCCTAAATATCAGAGATACTTATTTCCAGAGAGAGTGTATATATTCACAAGAAATAGAACAAAATATGAGTTGTAATGTGCCAGTGGATGCTACAGCAGGAAAAAAAAGAAAGGGGGGATGGACAAGGGAATGAAAAGGTAGCTTCTATAAAAATGCACAAATAATTACAGGAAATGTTTCTACATAGATGTGTCTAATAAGCAAATTTAAGATGAGGTATACCATAAAATGAAACATTCTTTGATATAAGTACCTTGTGCACCATGGTAAAGAACTGTAGGGTTTACATATGCTTTAATATAAAAGTGTTTATGTATATCCCCCAACAGGAGACAGTCTCCTATCTCTTAGCAACAGGTGCTGAAACACCTGCTATCACATCAGGAAGGGACGATAAGATGTGTTTACAGTTCACCACAGAGATTCTTAACAGTAGGCATCCTTAGACAAGAAAAATAAATAAATAAATCAAGGAAGCAGAGAAGATAGTGGTAATAGATAGTCATACTGATACTTTCCCAAAGGATTATCATAAATGTATATAATGATGTTGTAACTGTCAAAAGAACCACCAGATAATCTGTACAACAAGACTATAGCAAAAAAATCTGAAGTTTATTTTGCTTAATCAATGTGCTAAAGAACTGTACCTAGAAAGTGGAGGACAAAGACAGTATCAAAGATAAAATGATGCGATTTGACTAGGCAACTGTAGTACGTACAGACTGTCCTTGATCTCAATAACAAAAACCCATCCACTGCAAAAAAAAAAAAAAAAAAATAGAATGGACAGCACTGTGGTATTAGATGGCCTTTTATTTAATTCCTAGGTATGTTCTTGACTTACTAATTTGCAGACTTAATAACTTGCATACCAACTGTATGCAAAATTCTAACTTGTTTACATCATGCACCCACCACAAGATATATAGATCAGGCGCCTACAATACAATGACCCTGATCTGTGATAAACTTTATTTCAAATAATTTGGTGATCCAACACTCCTGTTCTGACTCCATAGTTTTTAAAACATTTAGTGAATTTCTTTGCATAAAGGACTTCACTAGAGACCTTGACTAAAGGCAGCATCCAGAGCAACAGCAGAATTTTAAAACATATTCAGCTTACCACAGAGAAAGACAGAAGTAAACATAGCCTATGCCTTTGGATTTGGGTCAGAAGTCATCTTTAACTATCCTTTCTGTAGTTATCTCTTATGTTAAAGTGCTTACAGCTCTTCAGGTTTAAGAACGTTAACAATACAGAAGCCTAACTACCCTTGGGCAAGTGCTGCAGCTAAACAAGTGAAAGGAGACTGGCACTGACCTCTGCAAGAGGTTTGTTAATTGATAACAGTACAGTCAGGATTTCGCTTTTAGGGAAGGTATATTCTTGAGATGAGGAGCACTCCTCAGGCAGCGCTCACTCACAGAAAAGGTTATTTTGCCAAAGGACTAAGTATTTGATATTTGACTTGCGTTAGAAAGCCCAAACAAGTGATAAAAGTTGAGATATTTTTAATTCTCCCTCTTTATTAAAAGAATGGAGAGATGCAAAGCAGTGCTATGCATAATATATTTAGTAAGTGTAAGACATTTAAACAAAACTAAAACAAATTTTTAAAAAATGTTTAGGTATTCAGAATGCCATTTTTACAATGTAATAAAGAAACAGCTGTAACTTAAGGTGAAGACAGACTCTGAAAGGCTTTGTGTGAATGACTAGTACCCCTGGAAATTGGACTCTGTCCAGAAGGTCCCTTTCAATCCTTTACTGCAAGAGAAAACTGATTCAGAAACCTAGACTCAGCAAAGGAAGGAAGATTTAATATGCCATAATGGAAATTTGAGAAAAGAACCCTGGTTCTGTAAAATAAATTAAAATGATGTAAAATACAAATTAGATACGTTCTCCGTAGAAGGCAGACACCAGAGTTACCCAGCCAGAGATGATCTGGAGAAGTACTTACTAGTCATTACTCACATTGAAATTAATAAAGCACATATGAATGCAAAATACACATAAGCTGCTAATAATAACAGGGTTTTCTTTTTATTTATAGGTAATTAGTTCTTCATTCAAAATGAAATAAAAATACAAGTTATCAGCTCATTCACATTTGTGTTAACATCAATATTTCATAATACATAGCTCCCAAATTTTCAGTAAAATCCAGTCTTTGAAAATAAGTCTTCTGTTACTCAAGAAAAAAATTATTGTAAGAGTGCTCAAAGGAGGAAAAAAAGGCATTGCAATTTCTCATTTCACAAATGGCTTTGTCATACATGACAGAAGTGGCAAACAGAGAGGGAAACTCACACCAAGCATTACCTTTCTTTCAGTATTTCTAAAATGATGCTGTCCATACTATACCTGCATTGGGCTATGAATACTCTCTCACAGCTGAAAATGAAACCCCTTCTTTGCTTCCCAACACAGATAGGGAGAGGAAGGTATCCTTAAGCATCAGGTAAGACTAAGGAGTAGAAAAATTCCTCATCACTTAAGCTAAAGAAGAGGTATAGGGCATCAAATGAAATCCATAGCTACTACCATTGAGGGGCAGGGGGAGGTAATGTTGGAAGAATATCCATGCCTTTTCCTCCTCAAAGTGTACAAGATACAGCTAATGGAACTTCATCATGTGGCTGGGTATCAGTTTTCAAAACTGGTTCCTGTATTCATACCCATTCATTACTTTGGCCAATTGCTACAGAACCTCTGTCTCATCATCATCATGCGTCATCATGATAGTACTCACTGTTGCACTGTAACATAAACTGATACTCATGTTCAGCAGGAGTGGGCTACTAGCAAAAGCAACATTACTGATCTCACACCCAGCAACAAGGGAGGAAATGACCTTTGCCAGCACAGGGGCTAACTGAGAAGTAGTCAGTTTTGTTAACCTTGCATCTGCACCTCAAAAAAACAAAGTCAGTGAGATAACTAGAGTTTATATTTAGCTCCTATGTTTTTGCTGAGATGTAAGTAGATCATGTAGAATGGTATTTCCAGTGAATTAAATGGAAGTTACATATCCTGCCCAACTAGAACAAAGTCAATAAGGTAGTAACTATTCTTCTATAAGTAGAATATTGCATGACCTGGTACCTTGTCAGGTCATTTATAAAATAAAGAGAATGAGTTTGGAATATTTAACTTCTGGCGCAAGGTGTTTCTTCAAGGAAAGTTTGCCTTCTCTTTAAGGGTAATGAATGTTTAAAAATAAAAAAAATCTATAGGACATGAAGCTTTGTACATTTATTGGTCATTTATTCCTACAAAACCATTTAGAAACAACAGAAGTCACTATTTAACAAAGTTAAAAACAGACTTTCTGCTTACATCTCAGTTTCGGATCTACTTGTAGAATAGGTTAAAGTGTGCAGCATGTTTACTGTATGAATTCAAGGCTTTAAGGCATGTGCTGCTTTAGGTATGCCATATCCATCCTTAAAACTAATGGAGGAAAGAGAATAATAAGGACCTACAGTAAGGGAGAAATCTTACTTGTCCTGCTCAGCTGTAATTACTGCCTCTGTGACTTCAGAAGATTTTGAAAGAGAACTTCAAGTAGTCGTATTTGTATTATAAAATCAAGCATTTTTAGCTATGTTTTTTTTTTTTTTTTTTTTAATTAAATAACATTAAGGCTGTGTTCTGTTATCCTGAAGAACTCTTGGTAACACTCATCTTGCTGAAACAGAATTTGGGGAACATTACTCAGGAAAACAAAGTTAATGTGGAATTTGAGGCAGCTCACTGTTATGAGAAGAAAAACTATAAACAGCAAGGGTGCCAAGATTTTACTCAGGTTGCAGAATGAGACTGTAACACTAATACAGCAATTGTTATCATCCTACCAACCTTATTATACAAAAAGGTTGGATATTGTCCTATTAGCATTAAAAGCACATCATCAGTAGCACTACTGTCAACAAACCAGACTTGCTGCTTATGGCTTTGGCTAGAAACACTTGAAATAACACTAACAGGAAAGGAAAGCAACTAATTGAAAAAGAAATTAAAAAGGAAGCAGATACAAAATGGCTAATGAAGAGATTAAAGATGTTAAACCATCTTAATGAAGAAGAAGGGGAACCCCTTCCAAAACAACTAAAAATGGCCAGAAAACAGTATCGTATGGAAGTATGCGCTGGCAGCAGCAAACCAGAAGAAGCACTACCATGTCCGGCTTTGACAGATGTATTAGTAAGAATGGAATATTAATTATTTGAAATACTCATCTGTATCTTTGGTCACTGACAGGATGGTGCCATTTAAGCAGTTTTCCGGAAAACCCTTGATTCAATAAATTATTCATCAAAACCACTCTGAGGAACAGCTTTATTTAAACTTCAACAATTGCCAGGGTTTGGCTTCTCCTCTAGACATTTTCTCCCCTCCCAGTCAGCTTACCATTTTTAATACCTGAAGTTATTCATGTCTGAAATAATGCCATCAGCATCTCAGTTTTCATCAGAACCCTGAATTTGTCCTACAACTTGATCTTCTGTAAGTTATCTCTTGAGTCAAATACTTGTCAGGCTACCCATTTTCTCTCAGGACACAAAAATAAGTCCAAGGATCACCTGTAACAAAACCAATAATTCCATTAGTTTGAATTCACAACAGGAGTTTCATTTATTAGATTTAAATGATAACATTAGATACACTATTAAAAATTGTCTTAAGAATTAAGAAAACATCATCAAGAACAAACATATTCTGATAAGGCTGGTGATATCTCCCATCTGATTATCAAAAACTGGTTCCCAGCTTAAGGAGAAAATTCATACTCTGGAAAACACACTGAGAGGACCACAAGCATGTTCTTACACTGTTCAGAGCATATAATTTTATAAAGGACAATTTGGAAAACTTCCAGGTTTCCTTCTAATAGTTTATACCTCCAATTTTGCAGTGGTCGTGCTATTTAACAAATACCAGATTTAAGACAGTACAGTAGTAAGTAGACATGTTCCTTAGCTCATCCATCAAAGACTTCACTGATCTTAACAGATTTTGATGGGGGATTGCTCTCCAACTCATTCTTTTGAGCACTCAGAGCCTTCTTTACTGAACTGCTTGGACATAGTGCTGACGTGGCAGATTTTGAATTCAAGATTCTCCCTTTTCATTTCCATCTCAGTTGGAAAAGTAATTAACATACCCTTAACTTTTAGCATGAGCAAAAGTAACTATACCTTGCTTCTCTAGGGCCATGGGGCCTGAGGAATGTCGGACTCTCTCTTCAGTAGTACTAAAAGCTAACGTTCTATTATCAAAACATTTGGGTCAAGGACACATGTAACCAGGAGAACACAGATGCATCTAGCACAGAACAGAGATGGGAGAGAAGAGTGTGAACACATCTTTCTCCCTGATGCAGTGTGAGTTATTTACAAGTTTGGCACTAGTTCCCTGTTAGCTAGAAAGACAAGGTACAAAAAAGCCAGGATGAGACTAGAGGAGCTGTTAACTTGCCTGCTGAAGGCTCCTTTCTGTCACAGAAGTTTTCCTGAGGGACAATCAGGGCACGTTTGAACATCAGTACAAAAAATACCCAGGAGAGGCAACCAATCCGACCAAGAAAACAGTGTCAAAAGGAAAAGAACAAGAGGGACAACAGCTCTTAAGAGAGCTCTATTCATTGGCCTTAGTGGTTCAGTACCCAACCTCTCCACGACCAAAATGGTAGGTGTGCATTAACTTACTTTTTAATAAAACAAGCTTTAAACTAAACTTCATAGTTAAAGACTTATAGCTGCTCCTTCACTTTGTTCTTGATGCATTGTTTTTCTTGATGCGGGTAACAGCAAAGGCATAAGGATACTGGCAGTCACTAATAGGAAAAACTACTAGCATTTCAGCTACCTTCCCCTAAAGCCACTTCTTTCATATTTCAGGGGGGAACTTTTGTTGAATCACCCTATTTTTGATTTATGAATGTTAGCGATGAGAAATGAAACATATTAAGATGATTTACAGCAAACTTCCTTTTCAAACGAACTATTCCCATTCTTCTTGAAATGAATTAAAGAAAGCACATCAATTTTAAGTTTACTTTGCCATACTGTCAAAATGTGGGTATTAGAATCCTTATGCCTTGAAAGTTCCCCTTAAAATTTCTTTCAAAGTTGAAAGATCAGACATCATAAACCAAATTCAGTCTTTGTCGACCAGCATTAAATCACAACTGTTCCCTTAAGAACTGAATTGGTGTCAGGTGCCTGTTTAAAATTAGAAAGCCACCATTAAAAAACAAAACAAAACCAGACCAGAACTATGAAACTTATTACAAGTCAAATACATTAAATAAAAGAGAATCCTACCAGTTGTATCATCAGCTTCTTTGTCTAGAAGAGCATCTACTGAAGCCATGCTTGTGACTATGAAGGAGTCTGTAGTCTCAGAAACTCCTCACTTGCTGAAACAAACTTCTTTGAGATACTGACTCCACTGCTTTGATCAGTGTCTTTTACTAACCTTCTGACTGTCAAGAAGGTTATACCACTTGTTGAGGTGGTTTTTTCTAGTCTACTATTTCCCAGTGCATTTTTAAAAACATACATCCACAGGTTCAATTTGCAGAAATCTTCCAAATATATATATATTTTTATAATAGAGATGCAAAGATGAATCCCCCAAATCCACCTTTTTGATAAAGTATTAAATAATCCTTATTTCTGTTAGTCCTTTCTTGCAAAAAATAAAAAAAATAAAAAATAAATAAAAAGAAGAGTGTCTTCAATAAGATATTTTCTTCAGGAGGGATCTTCTGTTCCTCCCTGACCTTTCTCCAGTGGAATTTTCATCCTGAGTCCTTTATCCTCAATAAATGTGCCAGCAAGACTTATTAACACAGGATGTTGTAAAGTTTGTAAAGTCAACAATTCCTTTATTGTTATAGCTCTGTAAAAAAAACTGTACCCATCTTTACAATTAATTAACTTGCAAATTATATATGTAAATTAGATTATACTTTTTCAATGTAATCTCTTCTTGAATAACCTGAATTACTGTTATCAAAATTAGAACACTTCTTCCTACTCACAGGGTTCAAAGTTTTCTACTCGTAGATTTATCCACCTGAATCAACACTTATGAATTCAATGCCTAGATTAGCAGCAGCATTCACATAAATGAAATTACACCCAGGTACAGGTTTTTGTCAGATTAGACAAAATTAGTTTGTAGATAATCTGCAGATTAGTTTGCAGATATTTTTGAGGCTTAGCATTGTCTTTGTAAAGTTTCTTTTTATCCACGTAATAAGAATCTTTCCCTTGAGTAAAAGGACTTGTAACCTACCTGATCAGGTACTTCAAAGTTATTTTTACTGTTTTTTCCCCCTAAAACAGAGTGTACATTTCCCATCATATACTAAGCATCTACTTGTTTTCAACAGTTGTTTACTTCAGAGTGTAGAACAGCATCTGGTTCATATTCCAGCCTAAAGTAATTTGTATTCAGAAGAACGCTCTTCTCCTAGCTGTAGGAGAAAACTGTTGCAAGTTTGTTGCAGTTCATAACAGCCACTGTGACAGAAAAGGCAAGAATGAGAGATGCAGTAAGAATGAATAAGTGATTGTGTCAAGATTCAAGAGGGATTACACAGAAACTACAGTAGTAAATATGCACAGACAGAAAACCCCATGATTCAGTTATGTTTCCAGAGAACAGGCACCACATTTATTTCAGACTTGTTACCAGAAGCATCTGTTATAAACTCCCCACTAAAGTGGAGAAGTTCATACTTATTAAGGGGGAGGAGAATATTACCCTTATTTTTTCCCCCTGGAATAACCCCCAGTGATGTGGGTAACTCTACCCTTCTTTCATTCATCAGAAAATCTCAAGAAACAAAGGTAGTCAAATGGTGACTTGACCTGCTGGAGTCTGATTCTCATCTCATGTTAAGTATCACAGTGTAGCCCTACCAGCTTTAGTGAGAGCGGTTTCTATCAATGAAAGCAAGATACAGCTTTTGGAATTTAGATCAATGGCAACGCCGGGGGGCGGGGGGTGGGGGGGGTGGGGAGGGTTGGAATCATCATCGTTGATGCTCCTGTATTTCAGCTGAATGAAAGACAAGTGTGCAATCTACTTGAATGACCTGGCTGAGCCTTAGAAAGTTGTATGCCGGCTATACCATGACAGCTTGCAGCAAAGCCAGGGATCAAGAAGTTCCCCCCAATTTTAAACTGGCTACCAAATAATCAGGCAGCCGGTCATGACAACAGAAAAGTAAAACCAGCATCTCAGTTGTCACAGAGTGAAATCCTGCTTTCATTAACAACACAGCTCCCCTCACATACTCCCATATTCTTTCAGTGCACAAATTCTTTTTGAGTGCACAGATCTGGAACACGTGCACAGCAGCTGGCCTGACGTGATAAAGCAGAATGAATCTCAGGAAGTTCCTGCCTGTCAGACCAATAATCCACAAACTAAGAGGGATTTACTCAATACACCATCACAGAATCTATCTTTTCAAAACTACAGATTTTTTCGGAACATGCCTAAACCTGTTTTCTGTCAGACATCTCCCATTCCACAGAGACATGATAACAAGTAAGAGGTGACCAAAGAACATGGAATCACGTGTCTGTTCTTCTTCTGAATCCTGCAGCATCTGTAATTTAACATTCGGCTTGTTTCGAAGCTACAACCTTACTACTGGCAAGGAGAGACTTTGTCTAACTCGAAGCAACCCAATCAGAACAGTACGAAGAGTAACACCGTGTGTCAGAGCAGCATCCCCAGCGCTGTGCTCAATTTCGTTCTTAGATGCTTCCATGTCTTCCTCTTCTGCTAGGTGGGAACCGCCGACAGCTATAAATAGCACCACGGTTCGGTGGCTAGTGCTAAAAATAGCTGCAGCCGCCAGGGAGCGAAGCGCGCCGTCCCGGCACCCGGCGCCGCTGGGGCTCGGGAGGAGCCCGAGGAGCGCCCGGCCCCATTCAGCGAGACGGGGCAAAGTTCTCCCCACAGAACAAAGCGGTTCTCCCCACAGAACAAAGCTGTCCCACCCCCCACCCGCCCCCGACGACCCTTACCCGCGTTCCGCAGTTTCTTGTTGCGGTACACCGAGAGGATGACCAGGAGGTTGCCCAGCAGGTCCACCACGATGGTGAAGATGAGGATGGTGGCCAGCGTGGAGGTGACCCAGGGCGGACGGCGCGGGGAGTCCTCGACCGGCGGGTCCCGCGGCAGAGCTGTGCCGTTCAGCTCGCTGCCGTTCGCTCGCATCCCGCCGCCGCTTCCCCGGGGGGAGGAGAGCCGGCCGGGCTCCCTCCCGTCTGTCGGTGCCGGGACGGCGGCCGCCACCCTCCGCCGCAGGGCCGGCCGGCCGCCCTAGAACGGCGCGGAGCTGCCCATCGCGCTCCGCCTAGGAAGTTTCCCCGAAGTGTGCACGCAGAGCGCCGGGACACTTTTATAGTCTCCCCCCGCCCCGCCCGCCGCCACCGCTGCCGCCAGGTGACACCGAGCCGCCCCCGCGCCGACACGTGCGCGGCCGGGGGATTCCAGCTGCCGGGCGGCGGCGGCGCCACAGCGACCTCCCGCGGTGCCACCCGTCCCCGCCCGCTCCCCGTTCATTCATCCCGCCGCGCTCCCCCATTCATGCGCACCCCGCTCCCCGTTCATTCATCCGGCCTCGCCGCCCATTCAGCACCGGCTGCTTCATTCATAGGCAGGGAGGGGGATCGATGGGTTCGTTACTCGTGCCGTGAAGCGTTTGGGCTTTTTTTAGTTCTCGTGGTTAACGCCGTCTCCTAATTAGGCTCGTACTGAACTCTCCACCCCTTCTCCCCCATATGCAGCTAACGCTGCACTAGCAGAGTAGAGCGAGCGAGGCAAGAGAGCGCCGGTCTCGGAGCTGCTCCCGCTGCTATAAAAAGCTCCTCGCTGCGGGCGGGCTGGGGACGGCACGTGTTCCACTGCACGGGGACGAAGACGTTGCCCGCAGCCCCCGCATCCCCCCCTTCTCCCCAACCCGCAGCGCAGGGGGAGCTCGCGTGGGCTGTGTCCGCCACTCCCTAAAAGCAAAGCAGAGGAAACGGGGAGCCACTGTGTGCTCGTTGAGTGTGTGTTGCGGAAGACAAACGGGCAGACGGTAAGCGAGGATTCTAAGGCTTCTCGCTTACAGTAGTCTGAGCGACACACCGGGTGGAGGAACTCTCCTATTGAAGACAGCAGAGGCTGCGGGAGGAGCTGTCTCCGTTCCGCTCTCCACCAAGCACAGGTGTGCGGGAGGGCACCGGGCACCCACCCCCACAACGCTTCATCCGGCTGCCTCGGGTGGGTACCCGAAACCTCGGGGCTCCACGGAAAATGGGTTTCTGCCTCCGCCGCTACATCGGACCTGCCCTAAACAGTTCGTTGGTGGAAATGGCATAGCTACAACGGCAGTTCGCGGTGATGAATGTTTGAAGCCATCGTCGGGAGCATTTAAAAACATTTATTGCGGCTTTTTCACTTATCGGCCCTGCCCAGGAGACCTCGATAAAAATAGCAGTGGCGGCAGCTCGTACCTCCGGGGCTGAGGTGGCAGCGCTTCCCCCAGGGCTGCCCCTTTCCAGCATTCTGCAGCTACTGCAGAAGGCAGTTCTGTTCCCGCGGGGAGCGCTGGTTTGCTCGATTTCGGCATCCCCTCACCCTCCGTGAACAAAAGACGCAGAGAGATACACGGGCACCACAGAGCAGTCGCTCCGATTGCTCTCTGCAGAGCGAAGCTCTAAATAGGGGGGAGATGCCTCTACATAGGTGCCGCGGCACTGCTGCCTCTGGGCTGGAGGTTGAGCATTCGCCGTGCCCCCGCCCCCCTACAGATGTTCGTACATAGAAAGAAAACCCGTGTATGTCCTTGTAGGTGCATGAAAATAGGTTATCAAGCTGTGGGGGAAGATTAAAATTAGGGAGAGCTGGCAGCAGGGGGCCGCCAGATCCAGGTCGGACACGTGGAAACAGACGGAGCCGCCTGGTCCTCAGCAGACCTCCAAGGGTGTTTCACTAGACAGGGAGGGGCAGCCCAGAAGGAGATGTGAAGTTTCACAAGGTCAGATATTTTTAATCAGAAGGCAAAGTGGAGATGAGGATCAGCCCAAACTTCACCTGCAAAGAAAGGGCATCTGCACCATGAGGGGGCTGCTGACATTTTTCTCACTGCTGGGATGTTTGGTCACATGTTTGCAGTTTAGACCCACAGGGGTTCAGAGCCATACCTCACCTCCTCTGGCTTGTGACAAGAGTACACGATGGCCACAAAGTCCATTCTCTCCACTGGTGAGAGTAGTGCTTAGGGAAGACTGCACCTCTACAGCTACATGAAAGGAGACTGTGGTGAGGTGGGAATCAGCCTCTTTTCCCAGATAACAGCAATAGGTAATAGAGAGGTAATATTCTTAAGCTGTGCCAGGGGAGTTTCAGGTTGGATGTTAAGAAGACTTTCTTCTCAGAAAGAGTGGTGAGGTATTGGAACAGGCTGCCCAGGGAGGTGGTGGAGTCACTATCCCTAGAGGTTTTCCAGAAACATGTAAATGTGGCACTGAGGGTATGGCTCAGTGGAGATGGTGGGGATGGACTGGTAGGTGAGCTAGATGATCTTCCTGGTCTTTTCCAGCCTTAATGATTCACTGAAAATGGAACTAAGGAGGTCCCATGAGAAAAAAAAATCAGCAGAAAGTAGGGATGGCACAAGCACCAAAAAGGAAAGTGTACGTTTGGAAACTTTGTGTTGCTTTCACTAGTAAACACAAAGAGGTTTCATGACAATTTCTGGCATAACCAGAACTATTACTCTGGGAATTAAGAAATTTCCTTCCAATATGTTGCATCAGACTACATCCTTGTCAGTATTAGCAACCCCTTAGCTGGTTAGGAGACAAGTGTCAGTATAAAACCTAGCCACAGAGCAAACCTCAAGGTCAGCAAAAGCGACACAGTCTTACAGGTGGTATCAAAATCAACAAATGTGATGGTTTCTTCAAATAATAAACAGATTAATCAGAGGTCCTTTAGGAAGAATTCAGCACCTTTAATATTGATTAGTAGTCAACCACTTTTCTTTTTCAAGCAAGCACAGTGCTCTTCAAAGAGACAAGTAATTGTTCTGAGATTTTTTTCCTGTATTTAGGACAAATGCAATACATGCAGTGAAGAGAAATACCACTCTGCCTCTATGTACCTGAGTGTACACTTCAGGGACAATGATGTGTGAGAGGGCAATTCTGCTTTCACATATGGAGCCTGACATCTTTTCTGAAACTGCCAATGCAGATATCCAGTGTGATGACATCTATATTGTAGTTAATATTATTCTGGTCATGTAAGAAGGGACTCCTTTCATTTACTGTGTGTGTTGGTAAAAATACTGGAGAGGTGATGGAAGAGCATGAGATGTTAACTGAAGTCGGTGGTCAGCAGTACTGCTACACCTGGTCTCACCTGTTCCAAAAATTCAGCTAATATTATCTGCATCTTGTGCCAGCTCATACAACCTATTCAGGGCTGATTGTGTTCATTTGATCTGCCAGCTTATGCATCCTCTTGGCAAGATGTATGCATGGGTGACTGCTTATCTAACAGGTAACATTTTGCAGCTTTGTTTAGAATTGATGTTTTCTCTCTCCACACAGCCCTCTCTTCTTGCTGAGAAATCCAGTTTTTTGTCCTGCTTTGTTCTGTTCTTCATGCTTACCCATGAAAATCCTCTCCACTTTTGAATCAGTCTCAGTGTAATTTCTGCATTCCCAGTATTTCATTTCACTTCCATTCCTGAAGCCTCAGCCTGGGATAGTAAGGCAGAGGTATTTATTGACATGTGATGTCTGCTTCTTGAGAGGATGCTGATTCATGGTAGTTACTCTTATCTTCTGTCAAAAAAACCCTCTAACATCTGTACAGAAAAGATGAAGATAGATGGAAAAACAAATAAATGGAAAACAAAACAAAAAGTCACGGTGATTAATCCAACACTAAGCATCACTCAGTACACACAGTTGCTAAGGGGATACCATTTTAATGTATTGGCTTAGAAGTATGACATCAGTAATTCATGTTTTAAAAATATTTCTGGTTCCTTTGAAACCATTTTGCATTCTAAAACAAACAAATGACAATCTGCAAAACAAAAGTGTCCCACAAAGACAACGTGTATGGTAATAAAAGGCAGTAATCTGAAAATCATTGCTCCTTGGGAATTGTAATGATTACTGTAAAGTTTATTTATCCTCACTAGATTTTAACAATCTGGAAGGTACACATTAAGTCTTTGCTCAGAAAAATGTTAAAGACAGTTCACATGAGTGTAATTATTTATTTGCACAATGCTTCCAGGCCAGGTTCCTGTAAAAGGTTCTATTTAATATGAGAGTTTGTAGTATTTGTAGCTCAATCTGTGATACAGTACTTAATAATCTGATGAGATAGTGTGATTTGTTTTACAGCAATGGAATTACCTCAGGTTATATAAATAGAAAATAAGTTATATAGAAACTGAAGGAATTACTTGTTTAGAGGTGTTACCGAATTGTTAACTGATATTTTATTAGTTATCTTTACCCTTCACAGCACATACTGAACCTTCTGAACCTCAAAACAAGAGGTGAGATTTTCTCAAATTTAGGTGTTTCACTGCAGTCATGCAGTTACTTTGCTGCATACTATTATGATAGAAAAGAAACATTCAGAATAAGCTCACAAAATCTTTGGGCAAGTTACAGCACTTTTTAATTTTAATCTCTCTTGAGTGTTCAGGGTATGTTAATAACCAGTATGGGGTCAGAAACTGGGATTCTGACGTTTACACTACTGTACTCATTACTCATCACACTTTTCTTTCTGTATCTTTTCTTGCTGTAACTTTCTTGTCATTACTTGTAAATTTAGGGGAAAATATTTGCTTAACTTCATTTGCTTTGTAATGTCATCATTTTTCAAAGCTTTTCACTTCATATTTTCTTGCATTTGGAAAAATACCTTTTCCAACTTTTCCACCATTTTTCTTTCTAGAAAGAGATAGATGGTTATTTTTTGAAGCTACTGTAATTGTAAAGAAAAGGAGATGACACACCCAGAAAGCCACTCTCCCTGGTATGCTCCAATAAACAACTGGAAGCACCCCTAAGACAACTTACTGAAATGAGTGAAGCAGAAACCATCCTGTTTTCTCAAGGTGTTTAGTGACCAAAGAATCAAGTTCTGCACTGATTTGCATTCAGCATCCTACTGGATCTTTTTAGATTTTGTTGGAGTGAATAATGAATAAGGCAGCAACTTAACTCTGAAGTTCCAGGCTGATTGTATTCCTTCTGAAGCCACTGGCTTCAGAGAGACAACAGGCACATTGTGCCACAAATAGTAGATAGAAAACAAGAGCTTATCTGCATTCTGTAATGTGAAAATTCCAGGTCTTCATCACTTTCACAAACCAAGGAGGTGGAAATGGTGCCAGTGGGAAGACAACAGCATTATGAATAGCATTGTGGGAATTCTAGAAATAATTAAACCCAAACCCAAATGCGGCAATTAATGCCTGCATTTTGTTGAAAATGGCATTTTTTCTTCAGATCTGGTATTCTTTCAGGATTGAGCATTTGATTGATCAATTGTGTCTTGACTGATTTAGCTAAGTAGTAGTGAGCACATTTTCTGTGGCAGCACTTTTTAAAATTAATCTTCACTGATTTTTGCTTATTTGGCACCCTATTATATATAGTTATCAGTTCTTACAAATAACAATTACCAGAAATTAGTAGTAATTATTTTTCAGTTATTGTTTTCAATTACAGATATTTTCAAATACTCTTAGTTTCTTGAAGAAGAAGGGAATCTTGGTTTGATGCCATTTTAAGAAAGAATGACAGCAGATCAAATGAAGTGTGAACAATGCACAACCAGCATGTAAATTATGCAGGATTACAGTGGATTCTGGCTACTTATTATGTCACCGAGGAGAATAAGCAGGTTTATGGAAAGGACTGAGAGAAAATTAGTTCAAGGAAAAGATAGAAACTTAGAGGTATCTAAATATAAGAAGAAGAAAAGCAATGCTACAGTTAGATTTTATTTTTTGTAAGTATTATCTGAAGAAAGAGAACAGGGTAAACAGAGAACATTTTGCCCTGTTGCAGGAGATGTATTGAATGGAAATCATTTTGGAAGTAGAAGTCATCTTGACAAGTAGTCCCTTGTCATTGATTGTGGAGTCACAGAAGTAGCCTTGAGTAAAAAAACAACTCAGTAAAAACAATTCCATCAAGGTTGTGATTGTTTTCATGGAACTAATTGTGCATAAAACTCCTAATTCTATAATGGAAAGTTCTTGTCAAAGAGAACTGGCCTAGAAGAATCACTATGAAATTATCTAACATTTTTCATTATTTTGTGATAGAAACAACTTAATTGATTTCTGACTTACGCTCCCATTTATTTGTCCACCTATGGATGGATGCCTCATAGTATCCACAGGGCACTGATTACAGTACTCAAATATCCCTATGGCTGTGAAAATCTTTGGAAACTAAATCATCCTCACTTTTGTTTGACTATAAATGCAGATGCCATTAAGAGATAATACTGAATGAAATTCAAGTTACTGCATGGGTAGCAAAAGTAATGGAGCTTGGTTTTGCCCAGATTTCTGAGACTCTCCAGTAAGCCATTCTTATCATTTTTTTTTTCCATGCTCCTTGGCATTCCAGATGGGTAACTGGAAGTTACACATAAAACTTCAGGAAAACCAGATATGTTACTGTCAAGTTGTTTACCTTTACTTCTGTTGTTTTGCCAGTTTTTGAGTTGCATAAAACTCAAAGAAAGAGCCATTTTAGTTGAAACAGGCAGTGTCTGGGAGAGATGTCGTATATGATTGCATAAATGTTTTTTTCCCCAGGAAAATCCACTTAAAACTCCTCCTTGTGCACTCCTAGTCTTACATATACCATTCAGTTTATTGTATTGCTCTCAAGAGCTGTTTCTTAAATGTGCTAACTGACTGTAACTGATATTTAATTTTGGCAAACTACTGGATTCAGCATATCTTGTAGTGGTGCTTGATATGTGTTTGAATATGCTGGTATCAAAGAGGCTACAGCTTTATAGTAAAGAAAGAGAAAAACTTAGGTCTAACGCTACCTCTAGGATATGACACTTGATCTCTCTATAGATTAGTTTTCCTTCTATAAAACTGAAATAATTATACCCTCATTTATAGAACTTATTTGACACAAAGAAGATCAAACCAGAAGATGTTTGAGTTTTCAGTCATTCCATCATTATAATGAAATAACACAACCTACCTTCAGTCAACTGAAATTTAACTTCAGTTAGGACTAATAGATATTTCAGTTTTGCCTGTACTTGGTCGAACTTTATATATAATCATAACTTCACTATTGCATCTTGTAGGGGAGCTATTAGGGCACAGCTTGAACTGGCAATTGAGCACCTGGTTGAAGGGGTGTAGTTGACCCAGGGAGCACAGGCAAATTTTTTCACTTGTGCTTCTCACACCACAAGAACAGGTGGACCCAGGGTGGAGTTCATATAAGGGCCAGGCACTGAAGGGGAAATGTCTCTTGAACATAGGCTGTTTTTTGGGAAAGGTGTGCTGTACAGCCAGAGAGGCCCCTTCATCACCTGGGTGGGCTCACCATTTTTTTATTATATGTGACTATTGGCCTACTTGTGAATATTTAGTCTGGTATCACTAAGAACCTCTCAAGAGCAATTTTGCTTCTTTGTGATTGAGCAGAACACATCTATGTTCTGCGGGGTACTTGGTTCTTTGAATAATTTCTCTTTTGATCTTACTCCTTGTGGAGCAAGATGGTACTTACTCTGACAATATGAAGTTAAAATAGAATAATAATAATCAAGCAAAAAGTATAATGACCCAACGTAAAGATAGACCACTTATTTTGATCCAAGAATTGGTTTTAGCATACAACAAGAGCAATCACAGGTAATCACAGCTGGCACTACTGGAAGCTCAACAATTTGGTGTATTTTACTCTCACATTACTAAGGGAAATCTGTTTCATCTCAAGAGTATCTGTATGGTTTCTTGACAATTTCTAATATTACACTTAGATGCTGTGCACCTGCCTACCAGTAAAAGTTTAAGAAGTATTTTAATTTTAGATTACTGATTTATACTGAGCAAAGGCAAAATAAGAGAAGAGATGCATCTGGAAAATAAAACAGTGTGCTGAGAATAGCTAATCAACAAATGAAGGTTTAGTATTAAGAAGCGCAGGCACAGCTCAATTAGCATTACTTACAGAAGCATAAAGATGTACTAAAAGAGGCTAAAGTGTGTGCTGGCTGCCAAAATGCTAGCTCTTCAAGGGCCTAGATTATGCACGTTAGCAGGTGCTGTAAGCCCTGTTGAGTGCAAGTTTATGATATGAGCAATAGCTGGCCACATTCGTGGTTTCATTTTAGTCTCCAAAAAAATCAATCCTACATATCCCATTAGGTTTGTGTTATTGCTCTAGAGAACTGCTTTTCAAATGTACTGACTGACTGACTTCTAACATCTTTTTCTCACAAACTGCTGAACTGAGCACATCCCAGGCTGGAGCCTGTGATGGGCTTGAATATGCAAATATCAAAGTGGCTACAGGCCAAATAATGCCTGTTTTGTGGGTTGTGGACTTGATTCTGTTCACACACATCCAACTAGGTAATGTTCAATTGGTTGCTGTTGTTCATGGTCACATCTGAAGCAGAAAAAGTGCTGGGAGCCTCTGTGAATTAGCCCAATGGAAAAGTGAGTAAGAACAGTCTTTGATCCTCTGGAATTTGTGAAGTGGGAGCAGGCAGAGGTGACTGGCCAAAGGCTGAGGCAGCTCTACTTGAGGACTTCCTTCAGCACTTCAGAGGACTTCTTAGATTTACAGAGATTGCCTTATGTCTAGGATGAATACTCATTACATTGAGGGAGAGAGATAATTAGGACCAGAAGCTTTTGACAGGTTCAGTTTTGCAAGAAAAATAATTTACCTTGCATGTGCATCTGAGGTGAAATAATGAAGTCACAGCATGCACACTTTAGCTGATGTGGATAACAAACTGTGAAAAGCTGTTTTTTGTGGTTTTTTTTTTTTTGTTCTGCTTGTAATCTCATACTGGACAAAAGGGTACAGACTGCTTCATATCTCAGCATTTAACAAATACACCTTTAAGAACATTGTGGGTACATTTGTTCTATTGAGTGCCAATCTGTTTAGTAAGAAGCTTGAAAAAATGACATCTGTTGCAAGCTAATTTGAACCCAGAATTATTTAGCTGTTTGAAGCTAACAATAGATGAACCTTACATGTTTGAACTTCTCTCATTGGAATGAGTGATTTTTAAGAAGACAGAGCTGCACACAATAATTCTTTTAAATAATTAATTTGCATGTTCATTAAGTAATTAGAAGGCCAAGCACCTTTGAAAGTTGAAGTACTTAAGGAGAATATAATCAGTCTAATGACGTCTATTTATACTATCAGATCTAAGCTCTTGTTCCCAGTGTATGAGCGGAGTTGTCCTTTTTTCTTTTCCTTTTCTTTTTTATAAATATTATCAAAACACAGCAGCAGCAGCACAGGCTGCTAAGCTATGCAGTCAGAGAAGATTATTGTGACTTCTGAGTTGTTTTATTTGTAAAAGGAATTTGTATCACTGCCATTTTATCTTTTATGAGAATTTAACCAGATACAGAAGGCCATATAGGTAGCCTTTTTCACTGACAAGCATTAACCCTGTTCATTACTCTTAAGGAGGGAGAGCAAAACTAATACATTCAAATTATTTAAGAAGATGATGGCAAGAATGAAACCTGTAGTACAATCATATGACCTCTAAAGGGAAAAGACCTGCACTTTAATCTTGCACAAGGAGACATTTGTCAGCAAATTCGTCTGGATTTCTTATATTCAGAAAATGAGTCAGTCCCATAGAAGATAAATTTTTAGGGCAAGCTTCTTGGCAAGCCTGTTTTGGCAGATGAATCCATATCTGCCTTAGCAGGATTTGTTACAGATGCGGATTCTCATTTAACCCTTCGCAACTCCAATGGAAGTAGCAATAAGGATCTGCCAGTAGAGCTCTTGCCTAACTCTAACCCTATTTCTAATTTATTTTCCTTTTCAGCAATTCCTCTTTTGCAACAGTTAACTTACTTAGCACCTGTACTTTAGTACACATGGACAAGGTGGAGTTAATGAATTCAGCTTCTGTGACATTTTGAAGGGCAGAAATTAACATATATTTGTGGCAAATCCCTTGTTCACTGTGTGGCAATTCCTACGCCTCTCCAATTTTCTTAAACTGACAGTGTTTTCTATTCTATTTTCTGCTTCTATTATCACATGTTGAGAGTGACTTAATCAGATGTTTTCCTTCCTAGCATCATTACCAACACTATCTTCTCATTTACACAGAAAGTAGTTTGAAGTGATCACTGACAGGTTATCAAAGTCTTCCATCTTCAGAAACCTGTCATACTTTCTAGCTCATTTTGTTAAGACTTAGAACCAGCTGGTTAGCTGATGTTGAGGATAAATGCCTGCTTTGTTTATCAGGCAAAATTACTGAAAGCTGAGTTCTTCCTCAGTAGGCAGGTTCCCCAAGTCTATAAAACCACCAAAAAATGGAGGCTAATATATCTCACTTCCTCTCTCATCAGTCATGGTGTGCATTAAAAACTTCATTGGATTACACTGAAATCTAATTGCAATATCTCTCTTTTTTAGATGACCAGTCTAATAAAGACTTGTCATTGTTAGTAATCATTATCTATTTCAAGGAATCTGATATAGCTTAAAAACTTAAGACTACTGTGAGAGTTTTTATTAGCAGTATTTAACAGAAATATTTTGTCAGCTTTGTAATATGTTTCGTCATAACTAAGTTTCAATTTTCTGATCTTCAGTTATGAAAAAATATGCAGCAATAACTTAACTGTGAAAATTAAGAGATTTTATTCATAAGGTGTCTGTGCTGGATCACAATAAGTTGCAATTTTTATCACCATAAATTTCAATTATGTTGATTATATCTATGTCTGACGTGATTGATTAATTTTAGTGGTGATTTGCTACAAGGTCCACTGAAGGTGCATTGTTCTCTAAAGCTGAAATTCTTTCCCAGGGATATGATTTGTACAATTTACCATACAACCTTGATTGTGTTTGTGAACAGATGTATTATTTCTAGTTTTATTTGCATATGTAAAGAGTAACAAACCATCATGTAAAATTATTCTTTTTGTGTACTCTGAGACATTGACTAAATGCTGTGGATGGCTCACACGGCATCCACTGAATTTCTGAAACCTGAATTAGTACTGATGACACTGTTGTGTTCAATTTCCTAGCAGCATTTAGCAATACTTATATCACTGTTATTTTTTAGCTGCACAGGCTCTTTGTATTTATTTCTTGAACAAACTTGCAATTTCATTAGTGCAAATGGAGAACCAGCACTTGACTCTAATTCCTGTGGCATCCTCCTCTTTATACCTGAGCAGCTGAACGTAACATTATAAGAAGTCAATACTAATCATTTGAAGTTGTATTTCTTATTTCTGTAAGAGATGAGGAAACTATATAGAGCCATTAGCAAGGAATGACATTTCCAAAGTTACATTATGTATATGTGAATAATGCAACATCAAAGAAGGGGGGAAAATACACAATGACAACTCAGTGGTATTAGATGCGGGAGCTTATTATAAACTGAAGTAGCTATAGCGTTGTATCCAGGTATCATCCCTTAAAAAGGCTCATTTTGCTTATGTTTATTCTATCTTAACCATTGATAACTGTTCAATGTTCAGTGTTTCATACTAAATAAATTAGTGTTTTTCATCTAGTTAATGGAACAAAGCAGTGTTTGAAAGAAAAGAAAAAAAAAAAAAGCTCTTTTTATTAGGATTTTGTAACAAATTCAACTGACATGATAAGAAAGTAATAGAGGCATAAGGTAGCTTGTCCGTTCATCTTTACAGGTGTGATTCAAGGTTATAGCTAGCATATCTGAATGGTAGAGTTATTACTACTTCTTAATTCTTTTATAGAGAGATTTTATTCTATATCTCTACTGAACAAGAATTTATTTTTGGACTGAATCCACCTTAGGTGGTTTCTGATGAACAGCTATCTGTCTAATAAAGAAAACAGGCATAACACTACTTGAAAGGATCACAAATTTAACTGTCTCACTTCATTATTACTGAACAATTGTGATTTTATGGGAAAATAAATAATCTGAAAGCAATCCTGGCATTTTCACTCTTCAAATGATACTGAATAAACTGAGTATATAATTTTTTATTTTTTTTTTACAAGTTTTGCTTAGTTTTATTTTTTGCTTTTGGTCAAAAATATTACCTTTTTATCACTTATCTTGAGAATGTCAGTACAGGGAAAAGTGATAGGAAGATCAATAGCTTTTTAAAAATCCTTTTACTGATTGATTTTCTCTTTGAAATAATTATTACCCATCTTTTCCACATCCGTTTTTGTTAACAAAAATGCTCACTAAATCGGGAGCTAAGGTTCTGCTATTGTTTGATAATATCCTAATCCTTAATTTGATATCATATCTGCAGCATAGCCCACACAAAACAAGTGTTAGGCTTAGTTTATTCCATATTTGTCTTCTGCACTGTTAGTAATCTGTTTGTCAACACAGCTTCTGTGTCAGGAGTTACTAAGAAAGCACCAAGTTACCTTTTTATGGATACAAGGGGAACATGTCAGTTAGCAATATTTAGGAACTTTAAAGGGAATAAGCACAGAAACAACCTAAATGGGAGTTGTATTTTGAATGACTGACTCATAAGATACCATAGCACCATTACAGACACTTATACATTACAGATACTGATTTCTGTTGAAGCATACGCTTTCAGTGGTTACAAGTATATTGAGAGTTGTAGAAAATTAGGTACAGTTGATGTCAAGGTATTTATCACAGTTCTGTTGGCTTTTTAAATCTCTAATGTGATCTGCTAATATGAAAATTCCTTTCCAAATTTCATTGTTACCTTTTCAGTAATTACTGGAATGACTTTCAAATGTGGTTCTCCCATTGTCATTTTTTTACTTGAAGACAGATAAAAATGTCTATATGCAGTAGTGGTGGAAAATAGTGGTAAATGAGCATATTTACTCATTTAAATATTCTAGAATTTAGAAGTCCTCATTAAGTATAATCGTTGCTTCCAATCTAGTTAATTCTGTACACAAAATGCCAATGTTTGATGGAGTTGATCACTGTGCCATGGAACCAGGACTAAAACAAGTGGTACTTACTGAAGATAGCTTAAACCTTTTCTTACATCACCTTCTTCCTCATATGATTTTTGCAGATGTGGCCATTGCTGTACATAAAGCTTGGAGAAGAGTCAACTGGGACATCTTCCTTGTACACCAACCCATCAGGGATGAGCCCAGAGATTTACTGTGCCTTATGTTTGCTCTGTGCAGCAGACTAGATTAATATGACAGCTCTGGGATGTTGTAAACATTTTTTCAGTGGTGTTAGGCAAGTTCTCATGCTTCTTGGTGGAACTATGCACTTGAAAAAAGGTCAGTTTTACTCACAGAGTCACTACCTATTTAATACATCTGCGCTCCATATCTTAGTTCGGATTAATTTGTGTTTGCATGACCATGTTGAGTTTATGTATGCTACTGCCTTTAATGAGCATGCAGTGTGTGCTTTACTTGCACAATTGATTTATTTCAGAGACAAGTTGGAGGAAGCAGCCCAGAAAATATGTTGTCATTGAAGCACAAGGTGAGCTTCAGTGCAGCGGAAGCAAAACTTATAATGAAGAGGATAATATGTATTTCCAGTCTGATGGAAAGAAAAATAAAGAATATGTAACATAATGTCTGTAATAGGTAATAGAGCAAATGGGGAAAGGAAAGGACTGCAGTATTTTTGTGTGTGTTATCTCCCCTCAAATTCCACTCTAACATGGAAGGATTTATGCAAAAATAAAAACAAAAACAAACAAAACCAACAAAAAGCACAAACCCACAGTGCAACTGAGTTTTGGATGTGTACTTAGACTAGTAAACAGAGGGGAGCCACACGGTTTTGCAGAGCAGGGAGTAGGTTCAGCATTTGCTGAAGACTTGAGTGGAGTAAGAGTTGTGGTAGAGAAGGTAAGAAAAGAACTGAGCTCCTTGCTTCATGCACTAGAAACTGATTGGTTAAACAGTGTGGGGGCTACTTTGATAAAGCAAATGAGGGCATCTATTCTGTGCTTTCTTTTCACCTCAACTTGCTTCCGTTATCTTTTGTTATTGAATGCTGACCTCTTCTTCCTGTTGTACTGATTTCTGTTGTTTTTGCCCATTTTTTAAAATTCCCGTCCCCCTCTGCCTCTTGTTCTTGGTGTCCTCATGATCATCTGATTTGTTTAGAGACCGATATTTTCTTTCTTTTTTCTTCCACTTATTTCAGGATGTTTTGATTTCTCCTCTTTAACAGGTAAAATTTTCCATTTTTTATTTGCTATTCTACTGATCTTTATTTCCAAAATGGAAAATTTTTGACCTTTCTCTTACTTTCCTTGCTGGCTTCTTGAAAATATGTTTATGGAAACATTCTTCTGGGGTGATTTGGGGTTTTTGTTTTTGTTTTTTCCTGGGCAACCGTAGCTTCTGAATTGTCATTTTGGAGATGTAGCAACAAAAATGCACAATATCTCCTTTGGCTGTGGCATGACTACAGTATGCTGAGTATAGTGTATAGAGAGTAGTAGATGATATTGGAAAACACATTTTGGATGTTAGACAGCTTAAACACAAGAGATGTTTATACCAGACAGCTATTGTGTTTAGACATTTCTGAGGTCCTGAAAAAAAAGAGACAATGGGTGGATGAACTGAGGAAAAAGACTTAGCTGTCTAAAGTGGCATGAACAGCAAAATCAGGGAGATGAATCTGGAATTAATATACATTTAATAAATAAGTTTTTGTTTTGTTTTGTTTGTTTTTCTTGTTTCTTATTACTCTACATGATATTAGGGGTATTTAGGGGAGATTCAAGCTGGACATTAGGAAGTATTACTTCTCAGAAAGGGTGGTGAGGCACTGGAATGGACTGCCCAGGGAGGTGGTGGAGTCACTGACCCTGGGGGTATTCACGGAATGACTGGATGTTGTGTTGAGGGACATGGTTTAGTAAAAGCTATTGGTAATAGATGAACGGTTGGACTGGATGATCTTTTAGGTCTTTTTCAACATTGTCGATTCTATGACTCTATGATTCTATGATTTTATGATTAGATTTGTATTTCCCACCAGGCCTCTGGTGTCACATAATAATTAGCTGTCAGGAAAAAATCATTATATTTATTAAACGTGGTACTATTTCATCCATCTTGTGAAATGCTGAGGATATCCTTCTCATACCTTCCAGAATCTGTAAATATCTGCAAAGCAGACATAAGCCAATATAATTCAATAATAGCCAGGTAGCAGAGACTTACAGAGTAGGGTATCCAGTTTAGGTGTTTGTCTGTGAGAAGTGTCAGCAAATACTCCAATCTAGTCAGGTCAGTGTTGTTACTGAAACTGCTGGGGGATTTATATGCATAAAAAGATGGGGTCAGCAGGCAGAGGTAGTAGTGGAAGGAGCCTGAGAGGTAAGGAATGTGATATGGATGGATATGTGTGTGTGCTTGAAATATGAAAGGTGGGGAATTTTTTTCCAAAATCTTTGTGGGTTGGTTGCAAGATAAAATAGCAATGCTACCCTGTTTAAGAGAGTGTCACAATGTGTGCCTCATAAGGGAAGATGGGAATTTGCCAACAGAAACTTTTTGTAAAGTTCAACTGCTGTCTCACAGGATCTCTTTGGTCTTGTGAAGGTCTTGTGCGCAGGGTTTTATGAACACAAGGCAGCGGAGAGGTCAGAAGGTAGAATTAACAGTGGGAGGAAAAGGAGAAGACAGCGAAGCCTGTTTATGAAGGCTGAAGCTGATTGGTGTTCTAGCATAGTGCACTGAGTACATTTGGTGGCAGGAGGTCTCACGTGTTTTTGACAGCACATTTGGGCTATGTTTGGAGTTGTACTTGAGCTTTGTAGGGCTTTTTTTTTGTTGCTTACCTGGCAGGGGTTTAGAACTGGGTGATCTTCTTAAGCTCATTTTGTTCCTCTGCATATGTATTTTCTATGCAACCTTAAGAATGTTAGTACATTACAGAAAACAGATATACTTCATGATGATACAATGTTCACAACTAAAGCAAAAGAGACAATGGCATCCTGAGATGTCTCTCAATGGGCAACAGAGAATGTTTTAAAAATGAAATGAACAATGAAGCTAGAAATAAATATTTTTTGAGAGGTAAAAAACAACAGAAATATTTTATGCAATATTTTATGTTTTATAAATGAAGCAATGACTCCTGAGAATCTAATACAACTCTGCCTTGTTTACAACTACAAGATTGCTATTTCAGGAAGACTGCTCAGCATTTGGTGTCATGTGGAATGGTGCGACGTGTATGGTGTGAGGGAAAAAATACATTGTTAAAACCAATGAACTGTGTGCTTTAAAAGTTGAATCAGTCACGGGAGAGTTGACGTTAGGATTTCTGAGATTTGTTAGCTGACAGAGAACTGGAAAATGTTGAACTTTCAGCCTGATGCTAACAGTCAGTATATATGGTGGTGGTGAGTCAACAAAGAGAAAGGTGAGCAATTTAAGAACTGAAACTCTAGACAAACAAAAATGTGCACACTGGAAAACATTGTTATTGTTGACCTAAATTCTTATGAAGTAAACATAGGAAGAGAATTTCCTTAACAAGCTAGATGTTCCTAACGAGAGGATTTGCTGGGGGGAAAATGGTAACTCTTAAGGGTAATGTAATATTGCTTATAATTCTGTGAAGACTATGAGTACACAAGGGCAAAAGGAATGTGAAGTATACAGAGGTTAGCCAGGATGGGAATTCACACTCTGGGATCATGTTTAAAGGAAACCTGGAGGTCTTTAGGCAGACTGCAGCATATATGTTTGAAAGAGAGAGAGTAATCTGTCCCATTCTGATATAAATTTTTATCAGGTCAGATGACTAGTAAAACAGAGGACTGTTCTTCTGGCTTACAGTTGTTTCTCAGTTGTTTTGGCATGCTCTTAATGGTAAAAGGATTGCCATTTCATTTTTAATCTTTTCTTAACTGCACACAGAAATCCCAAAGGTGTGTGTGTGTCGGGGGGAGGAGTCTGGTGTTTTTTTCTTCCCCTCTTCCATGCTGTCATGTGTACTTTCTTTAAATAACTGGTAAAAATTTACTTCTCCCAGAAATCTGTGCACTGAGTGCTGCCCTTTGGTATTGTAGGGGTTAATAAGAGTTAGCATCCTCAGTACCCTGGGCTGCACCTGAAGGGTTGCATTATGGCTATAGGACACAGGTTTGGGGAGAGGGTGAGACTTTCACTCATGAGCAGGCAAAGCAAAAGAAAAGGTCTGCTAGATAAGTCCTGCTATGGAGGTGGGCTGCTAGAAAGAACTCCTTGTTGGTGTTGTGTGTGAGGTGGGAGTCTACTGAAGTGCCATGCTGTGCTGGAGCCTGATGAAGTGAGCCAGCAGTTACCTCAGCATGAGGATGATGGACTCATCAGAAGGTAAATATCTTCTAATTTTACTTGCTGTTGAGGAGGTGGAAAAGCTGGTATGTATAAGCATGGTTAAAGAATGGATATCAGTACTGGTCTTGTTGCAGCTTGTTTCTGTTGTTCTTATTACCAAGATGAGCCATAATGTACTTTGACACCATTTAATGAAGCAAAATCTGGACTATGTGTTGTTCCTTCTAACATCCAACTTCAGTTGGTTTGCACTACAGTCAGGAAATGCCTATGGTAATTGTGTGATAGGCCTTTAATAACTTGCTTTCTTGCTTAAGCTTTTATTGCCCTAGAGACACATGGTGGTTGCTCTTCTGTATGTACTGTGGTATCTGATTCTCTTGGCTCTCTAGAATGGGTGGAGGACCTCCTCTCTGCAAGTGTTTTGTTGGTATGTGAGCAACAACTTGTGCTGGAGTCCAAACTGAGTGGTGTCCTGGAATTCTAACTTTCATAAGTAGACTGTCTTTTATATGATACCTATTTCTCCTACCCAGACAACACTGAGCACAGTTAGACGTGCAGATGAAAAGGCCAGGTGCAGTTTCTTTGGTTTCCTCCTGAGAGGCTGAGAGCTCAGCTGGGCCAGCTCCTAAATCAACAATAAAAAACAGAATAATGGAAGCATCTTTGAAGAGATGCCTTAAGTACGAGGAACCAGTCTGCTGTTGTTGACTGCAAAATTAAGGAGAAATTCCCGTCTGTTTAAAATGTGTTTACATCTTAATTATGTCTAGGAATAAATGTTCTTTAGATACTTCAGGGAATATTTAAGTATGAGCTTCAGAGTGCAATTCCTTTAGTGTCATGCTGCTTTGGCAGTATAAATAATCCTAAAAGCAGTATTGCTCTCACTGTGTCACACCAGATATATGCAGCACTGGGTGATGAGCTCAGCCCCAGAGACTGAGGTCATCCCGGGAGCTGGAGCACAGTGGTCCCTTGGGTGTCTTTCATCTGTCCAGTACTGTTCAATGTCAGAACCAGTGTTTTGGCTGTGGCTGCACTTCTCACGCACGTTACTTTTGGTCTGAGCCTTCACGTGTTCGTTTTCCACAGGGAAGAATTTCCCTTGCTAATTCATATGCCGAGCAACCATGACAGTATTGCTGTGTAACATCCAGTTTCACTAATTCAGGCTGGCGTGCCATCTGTACTATCTAAAGGTCAGTTCAAGCACTGCTTGTAATTCTATGGTTTCTTAATAAGCAGTGTAGTAGTGCTATGCCGATTCTTGTTCCCTGATAGCAGTAGCAGCAAGCCAGGTCCTGCAAATAAAACTATATTTATATATCTTTTACCTGGAAGAAATCCTTATGTGCTCCAGCTCAGGAGCTGTTTCTGTGCTTCTTGTCACTCCATTTCATCACTCTGATTTGATTAATTTTGCTTGATAATGTATGCAGTGCTTTGCAGATCCTCCTGTCTCACCATAACAGTTAACAGCGGCCCCTTGTGATATGAGGAAAGGCTTTTGGCATTGAGAATTTCTGTGTATGCAGCACTGATTAAATTCAGCTACTGCTGAATGGAAGTATGAATGCTGGAAGGTGGCTCTGCTTGCTACATGTGAGGTTGCCAGCAGTGTTAAGATAACAGCATTAGTCAGAGTGAAGAGCAGAAGGAGAGAAAGAATGGAAAATCTGAGGAATCTGTTTTGCTGTAGTGCCAGGCACCCTGCTGGGCTGTGCTCTACAGAACAACCTAGAAGTAAAGCAAAATGCTTTAATGAAAGACAGAACCACGCTTTTAGAGCAGAGATGTTATCTAGTCCTCAAAATAACTTTGTTAACCCATTATTGTTCTGGAGTGGTTGGGAAGGCAGCAACTGACTAACAGTGAGTGTTTCTGCAAGTTGCTGGCCAAGCAAGAACATGCATAGCAGACATTGTGTCTGGAACTGAATGCAAGACAGTGTTGGAAGGGTTCTGTTCCTTTTGTGTTACTGATCCAGTAGTGTACTTTGAAGATGGTACACTTCATGACAGTGAGGCCTAGCTTACAAGGGATGATGTTGCAGAAGTGTTTGGTCTACCAAAAGTCACAGATATTTCTCCACACGCTATGAAGATATTCGTGTTTTGGGCTGGTTGTGAGGCTTGTGAAATGCTCTGGAAGAAGCTCCACCTATAGTCTGTTGGAATAGGACTATTAGCATTATGGTCACCAGTGTTTTCCAAACCTGTGTTGTTAACACTTGCATTGCCCTGTGTTGCTCTTGGATACTTATCTGGATATGTCAGCCTTTTCCTTTTTATAAATGTAGAGCTGAAAGAGAAAAGCACTGATGCATAAAACTTTGTTGAGTCCCAAATGTATCTACTGTAATAGGCAGTTGTTATTAGTTGAATTGAACAAATGTCTAACTTTGTAAATACTAATAAAAAGACAATCCACTCTTTCTTGTCTCATTTTTACTGTATAGTAATGCAAGTGATTAGAAAATGATACTAGAAGAATCCAGCTTTAACTTTTAACATTCCATGAAAGTGAATAGAACTGTAATTCAGTTGAATTTTATGCATACTTATAATCTATATGCACTAAGAATGCTGCACTACTGGCTTAAGGCTGTAGATCTTAGTATCTTCTTCACTGTTTGTTTTTTTTTTTCTACCCTTAGCAATGAAGCATATGTAAGGTTAGCTGAATGAGAGGCAGGTCAAGTGTGATAATAGCTAATACCTGAAGTAGAGACTGATTTTAAATTACAACTAATATTTTGCTGCCCTTGTAAGATTTGAAACTGCGTGTTAAAACCATTCAAGAGTTCTCTTGTGGCACTGATTTCTTTAAAGCCCTGTTCCTAGCACAGAAAACAGTTTCTTCAGTATTGTGTTATCTTAGAAAAATGCAGGATTGTCACTGTGGGAAACAGTTAAACAGTATCCCCATATAGTAATAGAGTGGAAAAGCAATTTCAGGAACAGGACAGTAAAGGTAAGATCTCCCTGATCAGTGCACTAAACAGAAAATTCCATTTAGTGCAGCTATGGGAAGTTTATTTTATCTTGCAAAATAACTGTTTAGAGGAGAGGAGGAAAAATACCACCTTTGGTCAAGTAAATCTTTAGTTCATCTTAAAAGAAAAGCAAGTGTTTATTTTTATTTAACAAAACAGTGAGGAAACAGAATTGAAACAATTCACAGAAACAGGGAGAAGGCACTAGCACAGCTCTCTTGCACCTTTAATCAATATTCCAAGCTGTTTAAACTATTGTCCTTCACATGGGGAACACCAATGAAAACACTGCTTTACACAAAGGACTCTTATTTCCATTTTCTCTTTCAAAGTCAGAGCTTGTAGCATAAGTGTTTTTTTCTTTCTTTTTTCTTCCAGGAACAACTCATCTGGTTATCTTTGGGTACCAATTCTAGCAGTATTATTTATCTTCTTTTTTTTAACTGATCATGAATTGCTGTTGCTGTTCTACAGCTATCTGAATGAAAGCAGAAATGTGCGGCTTTTGTCCCCTGATGCTGACTACGGTTTTTCCATCGCGGTGTCTGTGTGAGATTTGCTTTCATAATAGGTTAAACTGAGCAGTTTGGATGAGTGTTTTGATAATGGCCATGTTGGCAAGTGTTCCTTTGTCCCTTACCTGTAGGAGCAAGACAAGCATGAGGGGGTTGTAAAGAGAATCTATGAATGCCCAGACTGCCACTGCTTGATTCAATTCAGCTGTCCTTTTACAAGCATCAGACCAGACTGTGTGGTTTGACCAGCTTAATATTCCTGTTTACTGGTGCTTCTGAAATAAATAATTTGCTTTTATTCTCCCTCCCCCTCCCTCCTCCCCTCCCCCTTAAGTGCTACATCCATGTGAACCTGGTGCTTCGTACATCTGGCCTATTCTCTTGTCTTTATCCATAAATCTTTGTCGTTCTTGTGGTGTAGTGGCAGTTTTAGTTGGCTGTGCTCAGGATAACAGGGGCTTAAGTACTTCAGAAGTGCTGGTTCAGCGCTGTGTTATCTTTGCTGTTTATTCTCATTCATTAATTTCCTAAGGTTGTGTGGTACATCAGGTTGAGGTGTTTCAGAGAAAATGTTCAGTGTCTTCCGGAGTGGACACAGATGTAGTACTTAAAAACATTTGCTAGTCTTGATTTCTCTGAGATTTCTACTATACCTTGATCATCCGGTACTTTAATGTTTATAGTGTCCCTGGTAGATTTTTTTTTTTTTTTTTTTTCTTTTAATACATTTAAAAGCAAACTAAGTTTTGACATCTGCAAACTGCTCCTCAAACATTCCTGACTCATCTTACTCTGCACTGAACTTCCCAGGATTTATTCCTTCTTATTTTCCTCACTTTTTACAGCTTCAGTCTCCTGTAGAGATTCCTTTTAGATATTCATAGCCTTTCTTACTCTGCTCTTTTGCAAAGCCAGTTTCCTTTTTGTCTTTCAAATCTTGCTGGGACAAAAGACATAAGTTTGCCAATACAATGTTTCTGTAAAATGTGTGTTGCATTTTAGCTCCTGGTTCTAGCTGACTTTAAAAAGATTCTTCTATTTTGTGATTATGTGGTAGGCAGTTTAGATTGTGATGCTCATACAGATTAATAAATCAAGATTTGTTTCTTTCTATATTTTCAACAGTGCTATTGCATGCTCTGTACTACAACTACTTTATGTTCTTAGGGACCCCTGGAATATTTTATGCATTGAAGGAGTCATTGGTAAGGCCAAGTTTGGAAACTGCATATTCTGAGAGTGTGTGTGAGATACCAACACTAATGGGAATCAGAGAAATGATATGTGTATCTACAGAGCTGATATACAATACAATCAACCCTGTGGTAAAGAATGGTATATTGGAAAGATGATATAGTGAAAATACTAATTGTGAAGTACTCTGAAATGCTCAGTTCACCACCGGATTCCTTCTTTTTTATTATTTATATTATATGTATATCTTTTAATTATATTGTATTTATATTTAGGATCAGATTTTTATCTAGAAGATTTGTTTTTCTTCATGGTTTCCCAGTACTGGAAATTTCTTTGTCACCATGAATCTCATTTTTGCCTTTATGTATAAATGGTCTTGATTTGATTCAGTAAAGCAAAAGGATTTACTGCTCCTAAAACAGTGGAGCAGGTTTATCTTTGTGATCCAGGCTGACAGAAGCAAAGATTGTATTATAGAATCATTTGAGTTGGAAGGGAACATTAAAGGTCATGTAGTCCAACTGCCCTGCAATAAACAAGGGCATCCACAGCTAGATCAGGTTGCTCAGAGCCTGGTCCAGCCTGGCCTTTTGTGTCTCTGGGGCAGAGCATCCACCACATCTCTGGAAAATCTGCTCCAGTGCTTCACTGCCCTACTTTGTTTTTAAAAACAACAACAAAAAACAAATCTTTTTTTTTCTCTCGCATCCTAAATCTCCTCTTTTTCAGTTTGAAACCATTTCCCCTTGTCCTGTCACAACAGATACTGCTCAAGAGTCTGTCCCCTTCTATCTTATAAACCCTCTTTAAATAAGGAAATATTGCTATCAGATCTCATTGGAGCCTTCTCTTCTTGAGGCTAAACAGCCCCGGCTCTCTCAGTCTGTTTTTGTAGGGGAGATCTTCCATTCTTTGGATCATTTCTGTGGCTCTGCAGAAGATCTGTGTCTCTCCAGTTCTGAAGACTCCACATCTGGACACAGTTCTCCAAGTGAGGTCTCACAAGTACAGAGAAGAGGAACAGAATCACCTTATTTGACTTGCTGGCCACACTTCTCTTGATGCTGCACAGGATCAATTAGCTTTCTGTTAGGGCTGTGAGAGCACATTGCTAGTTCATGTCCAGCTGCTATCCACCAGTTACCCCCAAGTAATTTTTAGCAGATCTATGCTTTCAATTCCCAGTTTACACTGACTAGTGGGGGCTGCTGCAACCCCGTTGCAAGACCTTGCACTTGGCTCTGTAGAAGCTAATGATGTTCTCCTGGGCCCGCTGTCCAAGACACTCTGCACGGCATCCCATCCCTCAGGTGTGTTGACCATACAGCTTGGTGTCATCTGCAAACTTGTTGAGGATACACTAGATCCCACTGTCATTGATGAAGACATTAAAGAGTATCATCCCTGAGGGATGCTGCTCATTACCGATCTCCAGCCAAACACTCAGCCATTGACTGCTTCTCTCTGGGTACCATCTTGTAACCAGCTCCTCATCCACTGAATGGTGTGCCCATCAAATCCACATATTTCCATTTTAGAGAGAAGGATATTGTGAAGGTCTGTGTTAAAGATCTTTCTGAAGTCCAGATAGATGACATCAGTGTCTCTTCCCTTATCCATTAATGAAGGCCATCAAACAAGCATACTAGGTTGATCAGGCAGGATTTTCCCTTGGTGGAGTCATGCTGGTTGTCTCACATCACCTCCTTGTCTTCTGTATGCTTTAGCATAGCTTCCAGGAGGACCTTCTCCATCATCTTTTGTGGTGCAGAGGTGAACCTGACAGGTCAGCAGTTCCCTGGGCCACTCTTTCTGTCTTTCTCAAAGGTGGGTGCGACACTGCCTTTCTTTCAGTCACCAGAAACCTCATCTGACTACTGTGACTTATCAAATATTGTCATGAGTGACCTGGTGACTACATCAGCCGATTCTCACAGGACTCTGGGATGCATCTCACTGGGACCCACAGACTTGTGGATGTTCAGTTCTTCAGGTGGTCATGAACCTGATCATCGCTTACAGGGGGAGGGACATTTTTCACCCTGCCTCCACCTTTCCACAGTCTTCTCTTTTTTAATGACAAAGGATTCAATTTATCTAATCTCCGAGGCAATTAAGTGCTTGCCTGTTAATGGTTGTTGATGAATCTAGCTGTACTTCATGGCAAACCCTAATTAAGGTTGTTAGAGAAGTTATTTGACTTCATGTTGTATGGTTGCTTACAGATATGAGCAGAACTGTTCAAAATAGCCTCTTTATATATTGCATCATTTTTCTTCAATTCTGTACAGATAGAACTTACATGTTTCACACTTTCCTTAAGACTCTATTTAAGGTGGTTCTGAGAGATTAGCCAGGTTGGATAGTTGTGTTTTCTGGTACAGCAATTAAAAATGAATATGAGGGAGGATATTTCTGCATTTTTCCCCAAGGAAGTTGACTAGTTTTAGCCAAGGGAAGAAAAACCCTTAAAGCTGCTTAAGATAATGTGCTTTACTACAGAAATAGGGAATTATTCCCAGGCATCCAAGGAGCAGCACAGCTAGTATTTTCCCCTGTTAGAGGAGTGAATTGGTAGTGTCTGAACTGCATGGCAGCCTCTTATGCAAGATCTTTTCTGCACCTGTGTGTGTGAACACTATTGCTTTCTGAGAACAGGAATTCAGTCATTGTTGCTGTGTGCCTGCGCTGTGTGGCATAGGAGGGAGGAACTGGGACTTCTGCTAACCTGCAGTGTGGCTGTAGGCAACTTAGCAGAGTTTCGCGAGAAGGATTTATGAACCTTGGCTAGAATGAAGGTAGTGGAGGAGAATGAATTGCAGTCCTCGTGAGTCTGAGGTGACTTAAACATGAGTCTGCCTCGCTTCTTTATAATATTAAATCCTGGTAGTGGGATTTTTAGGGTGGCCAATAGGAAAATTGTGTCAGTAGTATAAAGGTAAGTGTTTATCCTAATAGCCCTGTTAAAAGGAGATAACTTTACTTACGGGGAAGGATATCACGGGCAGCCCAAAAAGATTAATCACTGTCCGAGTAAGATGGGACTGCAACTTGAGGAGTGCAGCTCTGTAACAAAGCTGTCAGAAAAGCTTGCTTGCTGAGCAAAAATTACCCAACTGATTTAAAGAAAACCTCAGGAATACAGATTTAAATATCAAAATAAAAGCTGAAGGTGAGGCCTACTAAGAGACTTTGAAATTATTGTTCCTTCCTTGGACTTAAAGTTAAAACTCAGTTGCTCTTTACTTTTTGTCTTCCTTTGACTTCCAAAATTTCTCACATTTTCCTTTTGTGCATGACTGGCTATGATGTCTTTGTCTTTTTTTTTGGGGGGGGGGAGGGTTTGCTCCTGCTATTCTTTTATTGCTTCTGTTGTTATCTTGGGATGCAAAATGCATCTTTCTTTCAACTTTCACTTTCCCTGTTGCCCCAGGCTTTCTGGCTTCTTCAGCAGGACCTCCCAGGGTGGGTGACCAATGAAAGATGCGACTTAAACCCTTGAAGAGTCAGGCAAAACAAACATTCCTCCCACCCTTGTGTTTCTGAACAGTTACACTGAGTTTTTGCAGGTGAGAGCTATGAAATTTCCATGGGATAGAGTAAGGTTTGGTTTTAAAACAAAGGAATCTTAATACATAAAGCCAAGCTGCACTCACGAGACTAATTATAAATTTAGCCATTATCTTAAAGATCTGAAGTTTTTTCCCCTAGTGAAACTCAAAAGCAGAAAGTCCTGTTATCTTTATGGCCATCAGATGATATTCATGGTTTGAATTAGACAAATTTGAAGCCTTATGCTGGAAGTGACTCCGTGCTTAAAGTTATCCAGAGAAATATGAAATTAGAAAACCAAAACTTTTTGATGCAATGCGGTCTTTCCTTCTGTCTGTCTTCAAAGTTAAATGCAAACTCTGAGAGGGATTTCAGATTGGTACTCTGGGGATTATGTGTATGAATCATACCATCATTAATTGGGCCTGTCAGTGCTCTTTCTTACTGTGAAAGCTTTTTCTCCAAACATACAGGAAAATATGAAGGAAACAGAGAAGTGATCTGCAGGAAAAAACTAGCTTAAAAAGACCTTTCGTGAAATATAGTTCAGCTTTGGTAACTCATTAAGCAAAGCCTCTTGCTATGATGTTTGTAATCCCATGCTCTGACAGTCTTAACTCCTATATGATGTTTGCTGCAAAGGCCAGATTGTGATTTTATTCTGTGCAGAGGTTTATTAAATTTGTGATGATGATAATGCTTTCATGGATCACATGTAGCAAATGCATACTGGGCACTGGTAGCCACTAAGTTTTCAGTAATCAGTAAGGTCAGACATTTATTTACCTTGTGTGAGAGATGAAAACAGTCTAATAAGCCTTCTTGTAGACTTTTGTCTCTTAAGATCCAGGTGACGAGCTTGCTTTCCTGCTTTGCTGTATAATCCTACATACTATCCTGTATTTCTCTGATTTATTTATGTCCCATCAGTTCGAGGTTGGACTCAATGGCCTCTAAGAGGTCCCTTCCAACCCCTACAATTCCATGAATCTGTGATCCTGGCTGTGGAAGGAGTAATGCTGCCAAAAATGATGGCTATTTCAGTGTGTGTTTTGTTTTTGTTTTTTATCCCACACTGTTAATCGGGTAGAATTTATTCTCATTGTGTGCTCTAAGGCATAATAAGTTATATAAGTTATAATGCTTCCTACAGTCCAAATAAAATACAAATTGGACAGAACAGTACTAATGTTGACCCAAATCTTATCAGTGAAACTTTAAATTCTACAAGCTCATACATATTTTCAGTAAAAATAAATAGGGGAATAAAAAACCACTACCCTATCCTCCTGTACAACAAAGACCTAACTGGACATTTAAATTTAATATTCAAAGCATTAAATTACAGCTATTTAAAGAGATTCGGCTTCCTTCTTTCCTTCTTTGCCCTTCACTTAATGCAGTGACTCTTGTGGGTGTCAATTGAAGGACATTCATTAGTAGGAAATGAGTAACCTTTCCTAGGGTTAGCAGTCTGCTTAATGGTCCTGAACTAGCCACCACAGAAACAGACTAGTGGCAGTAAATGTACACTGGGGGCAGGAAAGTGGAGGAACCAATGAATCCACTATATATGCAGCTGTATTGTCATCCCATTGATGCTAACTGGTGGAGATTGTTTTATCGTAGCTTGTACTCCTATGACTTTGGGTAAAATTTCTTGTGTGGTGTTGTAGTATTACTTAAGAAACCAGGTTTAGTTGTGCTTATTGGACTTGAGTTGGCTGATAATAGCTCCTGGCACTTCTACAAAGGGAGCATTTATATAACATGTTCTTACTTTAACAACAAGCTGTTAAGTTGTGGAGTTGAAACTGCCTGTTGCTTCTGTGACTGCTATGATGCTGTCTTCTTTTTTCTGCTGTGAAGTACAAAATTGTGTGCTGTGTACTGCTTAGCAGCATTGGCCTTGCAGAGACAAAAAGAGTATTATGACACTTTTCTGTGTAAGGTTTTTCTGTTTGGTTTATTTTTGGCCAAGAAAGTTTGGAGCTGTTTGCAGAGTAATGAGACAGTTCCCTCAGTTCTGATAAATTATGGTTAAGTGTTGATTCCTGTCCTTCGTACATCTTAATTTCAAGTATCTCTTTTCCAATATTTCTGCTCTAAACTATGAACTTAAGAAAACTTCTGTAAGGTTTTCACCTGTATTCGAGTCAGAATAAGAATGCAAGCCTGTGTCCTGATTTCATCTTACTGACTTCAGAGGTTCCATTTCTACCAAGGGCCAAATAATAAGAAATCTTGAACAAAACTGCCACAGAGCTTAACATCCATTTCTTGAGCTACAAAGGTTAAGCAGGGATCAAAATCAATATGGAGAGCATTATACCCTTTACTCACTACAGGAGGATTTTTTTAAAGCTACTAGATAAGAAAATGCTTTAACAATGTGTCTGATGTAGAGAAAACTGTACTATTGGGGATGAATGCTGCAGCATAAAGCCAGAACATAGTTTTAAGCCCACTCATTTTAGTTCTGTTAAGAACTAAAGTTAGTTAAGATTCTTACCTGCATCTTAGCAAATTAACACTGAGGACGTGGTGTGTCATGCTGAACTCTTGACTGTCATGAAATCCATCTGTTTCCACAACACACTTTGCCAGGCTGCAACCTGTTTTGTGCAGAAGTAATCAAACATCCAAAGACAAATTCCATATCCTAGTCTCTCAGGTGGTGAAAGGCCTCGGTTAGCTGTTGTGTACATGACAGGATCTGCTGTTGTACCTTTCCCACTTTTCCACAGTAGGAAAAAATGGAGGTGAAACAACTTCTAACTGTGATAAAGAACACATTAATGAGCTAGGGTATCTCACTATGAATTTTAGTGTTCCTCATGCAGGAAGTAAAAGGAAGTTATCTTATTCCTTTCACTCATAGTCAGAGCAAATTTAAGCTGGAGAACTGCATTAGGGGATTTCTTCTTTACTGGTCAGAAAAATAGCTGGGCAATCTACTTGGGCAAACTGCCTTGACTTGCATCCAGTGTAATTTTAACAAGAGACTGCAATTTAAAATATTGCTTAAAAACCCAAAAACTAGGAAATTAGCATAGAATTTTCAGCATGGAACTGCACAGTCAAGGAATAAATAGAAATGAAAATCCCTACCTAAGTAAATTCAGAGAGGAGGAAGCTATTTTAAGAACGTAGGGTTTTTCTCCCTTTATATATCTTGTGTGTGTGTGTATAAGGAACTTCAGAGAAACTACTCGGTAAGCTACATAATAGCTGATGATATATGTTTAAAGAAAAATGCAAACTATGAGAAGGTTACTGAAGTTTGATTCCCATCAAGCTTTATTCATACTGGCCCGATTACTTTTTAAAACACCGTTAAGTAGACACACGCTGCCATCTAGTGAGCATCTCTAACAACTGCGTTTTGATTTCTGAGGAGAGGAAAAATGTGCTGCTTGGAGCAAGGAACTTAATACAGTACAAAACATAGACTTAAAAATGCTGCACTGAATGCTTTGTCAATTGTATGTTATATAACAGAGATACACAGAGCAAAGCTAAAGTATTTTATTAATAATTTATTGTCAGTAAGAAAGACTGGCTAATGGTAATTTTCAGTAAAAACCTTTACAAGACCATTGGATCACAAATATACAGACACTATAAAAACTGTGTCATGGTGGTTTTGGTTTTAAACTGGTATGTAGAGGGTCTTCAACACACTTTCCAAGAAGGGAAAAAATGTTTACAGTTCTAAAATACAGCAACCCATTTAAGACATTTCCATGTAGCTGACCCAGCAAAATATCAGACCTAACCTATGTACAATTGGAATCGTGTGAATATGTTGAAACTCTCATAATGAAATGTCAAACCTTGGTTTTGGGGGGGAATACATACAGTGATGCCCTGATTATAATAACTCAGGGTGCTAATTTAATGGCACACAAACACCACTATTTTCAGTGGAAAACAAATTCACAAAATATCTACAAAATCTAGTTTAAAACTATTAAAATCAAAACTGTACATAAAATTTACAAAAAGTAGGAGGAAATTAATTTTCATTAGAACTATATAAATATATGCATCATGCTAATATGGAGAAGTGGTATGTGATTTTTAACATAGACAATGCAAGTACAAAAAACACGTTCAAAAATGGCACAGTCAGTGGAATTGTTGGAACTGTCCAATTATAGTAGGTCAGGAAATGGAAATAAGCTGGTTTAGTGAAATGAACTGCATGATCCAATGCCACCATGCCAGTTTAGCTCACTGAAACAGAAGCATTTTCTGAGGCTGGGGAAAGAGGGGGAGGGGAAAGAAAAAGAAAAAGCTCTCCAAAATTGTTCTAGAATTAAGTCTGTTAAGAGTCCAGGCACTTTGTTGAGTGTGAGTGTCAGACTTCTGTATGTTGCTGGGAATCAAGTGGAGGAATTTTCACATTTTCAAAATGACTGTCATCTCCACTCTCATAGTCACTCATCATGACTTCAGACTCCATTTCACAGCATGCTGACACATCAGAGCACGAAGCTGTGGAAGCATACACAGACATGGACATGTTGTCTACAGTGGGAGCTTCAAAGTCTCTATTGTACCCTAATGTATAAGGAGCATAAGGTTCTCTGTAATTGCCACTGGCACCACTAGCTGTGGTCTGAGGTTCGGACATGTCTGCAGGGTAGTGATGGGGAAGATACTGATTAAGGTTAAACCTCTGCCTGCTTCTTGTAGAAGAACCCAAGCTACCTACGGCTGGCATGTCTCTGGGAGGCTGTATTGACTCAAACTGGTCGCTGTATTCTGGTGGCAATGGTGGAAGCTCATCAGGTGCAGGGAAGTCATCAGGTGGAGGTGGAAAATCACTTTCTATGTCATAACCGCCAGGGTAATAGTCTGTATCGATGGCATTTGGATCTGTATAGAGGGGAGCTGACTCCTCAACCACTTCATAATTTGGATACTCCTGGATACCTGGCAGTTGAACACTTGGCATCCAGTCTGATGTATCCCAGTGATAACCTACAAAGTGAAAATTAAAAAAAAAAAAAGAAGAAAAAGAAGTATTAACATTTCATCTTAGTCAATGAGTCTTCTGAACTGAGAATTCAACACATGTATTAAGACAATGCAGTCGCTGCGATTAGGACTTGTTAATTGGAGAACAGTGTGCCTGGCTCCACAGAAGACATTCAACACAACTTTGCATTATGCCATGCATTAGATATTGCATCATTCACATTTAAACTTTTAAGTTTTCTCAGACATCTCACCTAAAATGAGAAGAGCTGTACATCACCTATGGAATGTGCTGTTACAATGCATAATGGTAGAGAATTGTTCACTGAATAGCAAATAACCAACTGTTTCCCTGGTGCAGCTATAACCTCTTACTCACTTGTTGTCTGGTTAATGAGTATTGGCTTGCTAACTGATGCCTGGTTTTCTCATGAATATGTTTAGCAAAAATTAACCATGCTTTTCCTAGTAAAAGAAGTAATTTCTAACTGGTAAAGTATCCAAAGTATTTAAAGTGACTTTACCACCTGACTGAATTTTAGTGTTAGCTCTGAATGGCACCTCTCCATGCTTCCACACCTCTAATAAAATTCCTTTCCCTTTGACTACATGTAAAGATGTTCCACACTTGAATAGAAGAACAGCAAAATCAGGCTTAATCATGCATGGCAGCTTTCCCTTGAATAAGGTTTTACTGCTCTGCTGAAAACCAGGTGTAAGCCTAACATCAATAAAAATATGCATCTGTGTGTATGTATTTTTAACCTGAATACCGAGAAGGAAAATTAATACAGAACTGGAATAAGGTGCAAGTCTAGTAAAAAAAAAAGAGTAATCACTGCAGACAAATGCACAGCAAGCAATTGATAGTAAGTCCGTGTTAAAGCCAAGTATTAACAAAAATATTTTGGTGCATATCAATGAACTGCATGCAGAAGTCACCTCTTGAATTGCTGAGGTCAGGAACAGCAAAAGATTCTTTAGTTGGCAGAATGAGAAGAAAAAGGAGAAAATATCTGTTGTTAGGAATCAAATACTAGTACCAATATGAAGACAAACATAATGATTGTTACTGAAATGCTACCTCTATCTGGTTTTAGTGCGCTCTAGGTAAATATGACTATCTATTTAGCAGTAGTAAAGTTGGCCTTTTTCCCCTAAGATCCTCCTTTATTGAACTTGAGCTGTAGAATTGCTGCTGAGTCAACGTAAAGCCCACCTGGGACACTGTCTTTTTATGGCATTAACTGGAGTCCATGGCCTGTTGAAATTCTCATTTCATCATATTTAGAGCTTTCCTTAACAGCTAACAAGACTTGGTCTGATTCTTTTCTTACCCAACACCCCCTTGGCTTTTGATACAGGGATAATCTATCAGGACTTGCACTTTCTAGTGTCTCACACAAAGATAGAACTTTCACTTTAGTATCCAGCTTTTGGGATTGCTTTACAGCAACAACTACGTAGCACAGAACTGTCCTGTGCTGCCTGACAAACTTTAAACATTTCTTTCTCAGGAATTCCTTATAGAGGTCTGAAAGGAGGGGTGCTTACCTGTTCTGATCTCAGAATCATCTCCTAAGAATTGAAACTTGTATCTCAGAAAGGTCTAAGGTCTGAGACCCTTCAAATATCTCTGGTCTCCTCACCAGGAGAATGTTCTGACCACTAGACTTCTTAAAAAGACAGACTTCTTTGGTTTTGTAGGGAAACTGGGTGCAAAAGTGAACTCAATAGGCAGATGACTGTACATGCTTCCAAGCCAAAGACCACTTAACATAAAGTACAGCAGCAAACTAAAACTTGATGTACCTATCTTCCTAGGTGACACTTCACTACACTGAAGTTCCATTTCCTCTTGCACTCAATACTGTTGTTTACACTGAGCTACAGCCTTCTCTGAGGAGCAGTGAAGGGAATACAGGCCTATAGCTGTCCTAGGAGGAGACTGTGCAGTTGATGCTTCCAGGATACTTTTGGAGACTTGAGGAAAAGACCACTTGTCCCAGAGCCTGACCTTTGCTGAAGGGCGGAATAAGGATCTCTGCTGCTAAAACTGACACCATTCTGAGATGCTCCAAAGCAGAACTCTGTACCCCACTATGCTTTTGAAGAATGAATGCTTACTTAGGCTAGAAACTTCCAAGTATTAAGAAGCAGGTGAACAGGACATCTTTAATCTCTATCCTTTCTGGATGGTTTGTAGTGAATAAAATAACTGTATTTTTCTTACAGTGATACTAAAACAATGAATGATATTTCCAACTATCATGAGAACCTAATTCATCAATTTTTATCTATTAAAATCTCAGAAAATCTAAGTTGTTAAATATTTCTGATAGGCTTTGCTTTTGCTGCCTCTAGTCTTGGAATCTTCCTAAGTCTTCCTAAGTTAGCCTCTTAGTTTTCCCTAACTTACATTGCATTACAATTTTCTTTTTAGCACTGGAGACTAAGATTATTTGTAAACATTAATGATATATTCTTCTGTGATTAGAAGTCTTTACATTTGCCTTCTTTTTCATGTCTCTGCATACACTAGAGAACAAGTACTTCAAATAACAAGACAAACAGAATCTTTAGGTACTGTAAATATTTTTATGATCTTAAAATGGCCTTGTTTTCAGCAGGACTTCTAAGGTTTCCTAGTCTATTTTATTTTTGCTAAGAAATAAGAAACATGCGGTGGGTATCACATCAGAAGTAGCCTCTGCCGACTTGCAGTGGAGATCTAAACGAGCGAGCTATTGAAAATTCTGGTGCTATTCAAGTCTATTGAGTGATTATAGTGTTTGTATAGGCTCAGTGGCACTTCTATTACTACTACTATTTCATACAGAGTTTGTTTCTTAAATGTTAGAAAGAAAATGCATTGAAAATAGCTATTTTGACTCCTTCTAAGGTAGACATGAATATGTGCAAACAAATGTGTGTACATACATATACACACACAAACCCAGTAAGAACAAGAGGTAAGCAAATACTTAAGCTGGTAGGGATGTGCATGCCTGTACACCTCAATTGCATATTATAAGTCAGTCAGCATTTTCTGCTATAGAAAAACTCATCTAAAAAGACCAGGGAGGAGTGTATCGGGCTACTCATGTTCCGCTCTGCTAGAGCCAATAAGGTAAATGGGTAAAGAAATGGTGCTATGGGCTGCTGATTTTTCATCTATTTTGGCGTACATGTCTCTGCTGTCTCAGCCTGCCACTAGCTTTATTTTGAATGTTGTCAGACAACAGTAAACACCAATATCTTTTTATGCTACTCCTTTTTTTCCCCCTAAGAAACCACACCGAAACATGCCTGCAGGGTAGACACAGCATACACATGAAAATACAAATACACATACCATATAAACATACTCCTTAATAATGCTTATGAAAAAGTGTAAGTAAATAATAGTTTATAACTCTCATCTGCTACATTACTAGACGAAAAACGTGCATTATTCTGCCAAAGCAGTAAATAAATATGAAAACATGTATATACCTTCTTTTTCCACCGAGTCAACAACAGCATTGACAAGGTGTATTACAGTCACTACGGAAGCTTGTAAAAGGTATAAAAGGAGCAAATTAAAACAAACCTATAGTTAGTATCATTTTAAACAGCATACAGGCAGATAAAAATACTGTAAAATTGTAGTCCATTACTATTTAAAAAATGAAGATTATCAGTGTAAAATATAGATATATACACTCTATCTAGGAAGCAATTGCATGTAACACACAAAACACATCTCTGAACCTGACTTTTGTTCTTTATGAACATAACAAGGTACTTGTTATAAATATTCTTGAAATTCTGCATAAGCACAAAATTGTTTTAATTTAATTTTATTTTTTTTTACTGTTTTAATATTTAATCAATATAGTGTTTGTACCATACTTCATCTAGATTGCAATAAAACTAGGCACCCCACAAATGCTGATGTGGGGTGAATTCAGGAGTAACTAAGGAATAGGCTTCCTACTCCTGTTTTCTTCCCCTCAACAGAGAGGTAAAATCACTGCAATAAAAGGGTAGCAGGAACGACAAAATCAGGTTGATGCTGTTGATGTGGTTTTCAAATAACAATCACAGTGATTAATTATTCTGTTATAACTTCCTCTCTCCAATATACTTTTGGAAGGGAGAAAGATTAATAGGGTTGGATGGGGTAAGCACATGCAATTTGTTCGCAGGGCTCAGGGATAAACTAATAAATTCAAAATCTACCAAAAAAGGAGGAAGGAACAATCTCTATGATGCTACAGTTATTTCTCTTAGAATGATGTATAACCGAATAATCAATACGTGACAAGAAATACCTGTAGGAATGTATGAAATGATGATGAAGGGAGGGGAGAACACGTACTGCACAACACTTAATACCACAGAAAAAAGTTTAAAGTTGACAATAAGTCTACTGATAAATGATGAGTACTAAAGCATACCATTTCACTTTCACCAATCATTAACGATTTCTATTAAAGAACAAACCACTTTAACTTGTTAACCAGTGGAATGGTCTTTACTTCTAAGCTAAAGAAATTTAAATTCTTATTACCATACAGAGACAAAAGCAGGAATTGGAATAGAGTCAGAGCACCTGAACTTAGCGAATTAAATTGTGGGACAAGCTTGTTTCTGTCCAGTCAGTCTGAAATATTTCTGAATATACAGATGCATTCAGATCAAACAGTAAAAGCATCTGTTGTAACAGAAAAATAAGAGTTCCAATCAATAACAGTAATAAAATGCTCAAATAAGTACACTGATTATATTTTGAGCGACTGGAATCATGATTAAAAGATTTATGTTTTTATTTTCATATTGGCTTTTTTCAGTGAATGAAGTTTTTAATTAATTCATTTTAATCATGGTGAAAGCCAAGTATACTGCTCTACTCTAAGAAAATTCCTTTTTTTTTTTTTTTTTTTTTTAGCTTCCTTCATTACTAAAGTAATCAAACTTACAAGCAATCCCTTAAACTCTGCTCTCACTCAGAACTGATCTGATCCATATGGGAGCTGAGGTCGCAGCAAGAAAAAGAGAAGGAAACACATGAAACTGTAACACCAGAAAGCTTTACTAAAAGCTGAATGTCAAAACTGAAATTATAGTTGCAAAGGCTGTTTTTTAAATTCACTGTATTCTTATATAAGATGATAACCAATTATTAAATTTGAATGCGCTTTTAACACAGTGTTAAATAAATACCTTATGCTGCATTTATATGTTCCAATACTGAAATGAATATATAGGTAATTTTAAGGTAAAGTAATTAACATGAAGTATAAGATAGGCAAACAACACTAACAGATTTGAGTATTAAAATAAATACTAATATATATTAAATTGTGTACTTAATATATATTAGATGTATGTAATGCCTATTGATACTAAGAAAGAGATTTAGATGCAGAGACATTATGAATGAATGTAAAAGCAGTATAGCATGATTAGAGTTTACATACCATTGTCATCACATGATTCAGACTGGAAGGAGCTAAGCGACTGGACTTCAGACATGCTTTCTCTAGCACTGTAAGGATGGGAGCTCTTCTCATCCAGAGGCTTTTTTGAAAGGCAGGGGTCAAGATCTACTACTTTAGCTAGAAGAAAAAGTTTCAAGTGAGGCAATTAACAGACTTGATTAAAAGAGTCAATAGAAATTAAAGCTTTCTAAGATTTACACTTCTAAGAAAACTTAGTAGTGTATTAAGCTGGATCAGACTTAAGAACTAGTAAAACCTTTATGCTTTTTCTATCATAGCAAGCACAAACAGACATTGAACTCATAGTAAAACTGCACCACAAACACACACCTAAAAGATAACAAAACTAAGAATGTTTCTTACTGTCATAGTCAAAATCCCAGCTGGGCTTCTGTATCGAATCACTGTCTGAAGGAGAGTTGGAGGGAGGTGGAGGTGGCAGGTTTGGTGCTACACTGCAAACAGCTACAGCTTTCCGGTGGCCATGCACAGAATCTGGGTTAAAAGTACTGAACTCTGGGTGCTCAGGGATCGCAGACCCTTCAAAAGAATTTCTGTCAAGATTGTTCCTGGAGTCGCTTGGAATGCTTGGAGTGTATGAAATGGGACGAACAGGAACCTGAGGTGGGATGTCAGAATAGATGTTCTTATTCAATTTTCCATCAAAATAAGGTCGTTGCAAGAAAGCTGCTGTAGCTCCCAGCTGCTTGTCTTCAGGTTCTGGTTGGTGTTTCTTCTTCCTACTCATCATTTTGCGGCAAACAACAAAAATCCCAACTAAGAAGAATATTCCAGCGATGAAAACAATAATTCCAATTACTTCAGCTAAACTAATGTTCCAAGATGTTGAAACGTATTTGTTAAGAACGATGTCTGTGCAGTGCTTTCCTCCAAATCCATGGCTGCAATTGCAGTGATATGAACCATAAGTATTTTCACAAAGGGCACCATTAAGACATGGGTTTTCTGTGCATTCATCGATATCAGTCAAACACCTACCAGAATCAGAGAAAAGAAACAATGGTTAGCTTACATCAGTAACTAGTGCTGTAGTCTCCTCATTCAACAATTCTAAATACGTTTAATATGTAATACTGTACAGTACCAGGCAAATTGCTATTCTGTCACCATTCCAGATTTCCATCAACTTGAGCTGTTTAGTATTGATAAATTTTCCATTACTGAGGAATGCTGTACTCACCTTTCTCCCCGAAAGCCTGCTTCACACTCACAAACAGGTCCATCCAAACTGTCGATGCACTTGCCACTGTTTTTACAAGGATTATCTTTGCAATATGGACCTAGCTGGCACCTACAAAAGAGGAAAAAAAAAATCAGTAACAGAAAGAGCCACTGTCTTACTGTAAGTTGTGTAAATAGTATTAGATATAGTAGGATTCAAGGCTGCAATATAGGGCTAACATTAACCAACTGCAGTGTATCAGTGGATTTCAAAGTGTGAACTTGAAGTAGAAAAGAGATTTAAAAAAATGTCAGAGAAGGTGTTACATTTTTATTTCGTGCTATAAGGGGTTCGTTTGCACAAAAAACTGCACAAACATACCTTTGGCCTGTGTACTGTCCTCGGCACTGGCAGATGAAATCATCACTGACTGGGATGCAAGTACCTCCATAAAGGCAGGGATTGGAAGCACATGGGTTGACACTTACATCACAGTGAGTTCCCATGAATAAAGGAGTGCACTTGCAGTAGTAACCTGAAATCAAATACATTCTTTTTAAAAGGTGCACTTGGCTTTACTGGATTCAAGACAAAATCTGCCCTGCCCACCTACCTGTTCAAAGAGAGGGAGGCTAGAAATATTCTATTGAAAAATGAAGGGAAGTAGGTCTAATGGAAATGCTTTCAGGCTTGTGGCTGAAGGTTAACTGTCACTTATCTCTCAGAAATTATGAGAGAAATTATGATAATGTTTTCATAAATTTTAAAGCTCTAAAGTAGGCATTCAGAGAACAGACCTCAGTGTTTACTGACACTGAAGATTAAATCCTTGCATTGTTTGATGGCTTTTGCCTACTTCTTATTTGAAGGAACTCAGTGTCTAGAACACAGGCAGACACAGCCTTCCCCCCTAGTTAACAACCAGCCTTCTACAACCCTCTGGAAAAGCAAAAAATACTTACGAAATTGTTTTGGCCTTCCAAGGCAGGTAAGTGGAAAAGTAGTTTTGAGAACTAACAGAACAGCTTACCTCCATTTGACAGGGCATTGCAGATGCCGCCATTCTGACATGGGTTGCTTGAACAACCTTCTGTGGTAGTAAGTAAGCACCCAGGAGTCACATCAACAGATTCTTCCATGTGTGCATAATTTCGTGGCTTGCTGTTCAAGGGGAGCTCTTGTCCATTGAGCACAATAGAATCCATGCAGCCTCTGAAACCACTGCTAACCTGAGGACTCCTGCCATGTCTTGCACCTTGCTGCCGAATATGACCACCAAAAAACACATGATTATCTAGGTTTAGTGTCCTGAGTGTACCAGGAGCAGTACCAGATGCAGTATGCACCCTGTCCAGAACAAGTCGTGCATAATTTCCATCTACTTCAAGAGATACTGAATGCCACTGGCCATCATTAATCTGAATGCTCTGAACGGAGACAATGCCAGGTCCGCTGCCACAATCAAATTTATACTGCAGCCTTCCATGATGAATCTATAGAAGAAAGACACATCATCAACAAATGGAGCACAGGCAGATCATCACCACAAAAAGCAGAAGTTGAAAATATTGGTGCCTCTTACAAGTTTACGTTTGTTATAGAGACAAGATGTTGGTGGTGTTCATAAAGGACAATTTACTATCATAGTATTCTAAACATTCACAGTGATTGTGATTCACTATAGACGACCCTTTTAATTAAAATGCATATAGGACTTTCTTTTTTAAAACTAGATCCTTTTTGTCATTTTTTTAAACATTGAAGAAAATAGATTCTTTCTGCTTATTAAAAGATTCTATAAAGGTTGGATGTATTAAAAAAAAACTATATTGAGTGCAACTCAGTTATAACAATTCTACAGAAATGTCTGTATGAATAAAAGAGGAAATATATACCTCTAAGATACTGTAGTCTGTTCCTCGAGCATACATTACAACTGCATGAGTAGAGTAAGTTCTAAGCCTCATTGTCAACTTCATTTCCTCTTTGTTCTCACTTTCCATGAGGCGATATTTCACATAACTGTTCCCACTGAATGTCACAGCAGAGCCCACTGATGCTGAGGGATACAGAAAAATATGACACATTAACACCAGGCTGGAAAATAGTATGGTTCCATGCAGAAATTTTTTAAAGCAAATTTCTTACCAGGACACTGTCCAGTTTTGCTGTCATGGCAAACACAGGTGTATTTTCCCTCCTTTGGATCTCCTAAACATTCGGTACCTTCAGGGCATGGGTTTCCTTCACACACACTATTCACCACAGGACATTTCCCTTCTGAAAAATGAAATAAATATATTATTTCTCTTCTGTTGGTAGTAATAGTATTTTGTGAAAAAGGACATTTGTGAACAGGAGCTGATAGCAACCCAAATGGTACTCCTCAATATCAACAAGAAAGTGAATAATAGTTATGAGAGATGATTTAAAAATACAGACTACGCAAATAGTGTGTACAATGTCTGATGTTCATAGTTATCTCAATTCAACTGATAAAATTTGGAAAATCACGCTGTGGGTTTACTCCTACAGTCACACATCATAAAAAGACCCACAAGTACATAGATAGATATAAGCAGAGGAGGAGAAGAGTATGCATTTGAGACAGAAAAGGAATGGGCTTAAAGTATTTTCTTCAGATAAAGTTCAGCCAGCAGTGCTAATCAATGATTTTAAAAAGCCATCTCATTTTCCTAAGACCCATAGACAAATTAATCATTTGTTATAAATACATATGCTTTTATCTATTTTAATGCATATTAATTTCCCAGTTCAAGCAGTCATTCACAGCTAAGTTTTGAAGCTGTATGAGATCTCTCTCTTAGCAGAAACCCAGAAATATTCAAGTACTTTGCAGTAACTTATTTCTGTGCATACAAGACTGAATAGCTATTATTCACACAATCTAGAAGAAGCAAGAAAGGGAAGAAATTCCTTTATAAAACAGATAATGAAGTATGAAAAAATACCCTCCCAAAAGCTTATATTGTGTAAAGTCTCATTATCTCATTTTAAGAGAAGAATTACTCATTATTTTAAATAAAATTTGGTGAATGTTGCAGTGTGGGTTACAAGATAGTTTTCCTTTCAGCTTTCCTTACCTTTACAAAGACAAACTGCTGCTCTGTGATGACGGGGAGTGACAAAACTCAGCCTGGCTGTGCTGTGAGTTGACATGATATTCTCATCCAGTGTTACTTTTTCTTCACAAAATTTCAAAGGACAGTCTAGGCCTGCACAAAGCTTATGGAAAACATCAATTATCCGGACACCAAGAATCTCCTCTAGGTCAGGCACAGAAGAGTTTATCTTGTGGAGCAAAATTCTCATTGGATGCTGAGAGCTGACAGACTTTTCAATATTCAAGAGGACATCAAGGTTTGAAGGAGGATCAGAAGGCTGCAAACTAACAATCTGGATGTCGTTTCTCCTCACACCTAAGATATTTCTTAAAGCTCTCTGGAAATTGCGCCAGTAATCGCCAATGAATTCTTCAGGAGCAAGGTTTGCAAAGCGTATTGTAATGCTGTGATTTAGTAAATCTTGTGTGATTTGTTTGATGTGCACAGTAATATCAGCTGCAGTTGTAAATTTTCCATCTGTAACAGTGACATTCAGGAGGTACTGTCCCACATCTAACCTTTTATGTGCTATTAGTTTGCCTCCAGTACTGGAAACAGAGAACATGGATTCCATTTTGGGGTCCAGGCTATAAGTCAAAGTATCATAAACATCTTGGTCAGTTGCATGAATTTTTCCAATGACACCACCTGAATATTCTTCGCCAAAGGCTGTAATAAAGATTTCTAGAGGCAGAATTGCTGGAGGATAAATGCTTTCTTCAATAACTCTAATATCAACATATGTCAGAGATGACAACGGTGGCTTTCCATTATCTGTGACCTAATAGGAGACAAGGGTATAATTAGATTGTTTTGCTTTATCTCATCAGATTCTGTTGGAAATATAGTGTTCCTTAGTGCAGTATTGCTGTATTTTTCTACAAACACACACACAAACATACAAAAGTTCTTATGGGTAAATGATTTTAAAAAAATTGCAAATTTCGGTTCATGAGGAGTTAATTCTGAAAATTTAGAAAACTTATTTTAAATGCACACACAGGCATGCTTTCACATCTTCCAAGATTAAAAGGATATGGTGTTCCTAATACCTCCACATGCAAGAAAGCCTACTAGCACTCAGCAAATGCAGAGGAAATGCACAGTAGCTGATTTCAGACAGCAGATGGTGCCCAAAGATTTTTTAGTACAAGCATGGAAACAAATTAGAAACTCAGAATGACTCATGGACTCTAAATTTCTAACAAGTTTCACCACTTATTAGGAGATTGGTCTTGAAGGCAATCTAAATGCAGTATACCAAATAGTACTGCAAAAGAAAAATAATGCATGTAGAATGTTACAGTTAATTATGTTGTCTTTCATGATTGGTAATCATGGAGAGGAAAAAAACAACCTGTGATGGATGTCTTTTGAACATCATGTCCCCTATCTTCCATCTTTTTTTTAATAACAGCACACACAGGCATTGGATGATGAGAGAACAGAAAAAAAATTATTATAAGAATAATAAAGAGTATTCGTATGGGTTTACTTTTTTCTCTTTACATTTCTCAGTTCTTGTTTCTCCTCTAGCTTTTTCCCAGTGCTCTTTCCCAGTTACTGAAAGTGAGACTGAACAGGCAAAGAAGACATAGATATGATGTGAAGGTACAGAGAGGATAAGCGAGCTCAGAGAATATAAGATATCCTCCACTTTTCAAAACACGTTGCAATAATTATACCATGAATACAGGTTGGTACGCACTGCAGATCCATGCAGAGGAATTGCTTTTGATTTTTCAGACAAATTTAAGCAAAAGAAAATAACTCCAGAACACAAGATTGTTTGAATGTGCATACAAGTAAAAAGGCTAGGTATGTCTCACAGAACTAAATACTGCTAACAGTAAATCCAAAAGGCACAGCCAGAAGCCTGACCTCTAGTTACCCAAGCACAAATAAGGAGAGAGACAGAGAGACGGAGCAAGCTTATGTTGGCAAAGTTTTGTTTTGCCTAGATTTCTGCCTGGAAACAAGACAAGGCAGGCAGTTTATCCACAGCACAAAAGCCCAAGAGAAAACACAAAAACACTTGAAACAAACAAGCAAGCAATATTATAACAAATGGACAGCAAATAGGAAAGAAGACCCCCAGACGAAACTATCTTTCAATAGTACAGATATGTAAAAATCTGCTTTAGTTTTGAACTAAAGACTTAAGGAGCGCACTACAAAAGACTGTATGACTCATAGCTGAAGATTTCACACACTAATGCTATGAGACATTTGTTAATGGATAGTCTATTTCCTTTGGAAAAAAAAAAGAAAGCAGATCTGAGTGGCATGTACATGTTGGGAAAAAAAGGGCTCATGTGAAAGTTTTATTAGTGGTGGTGGTTTCTATGTGTGTATGGCAGGGGGAGGGCTTCCTGACTTCAACTAAACCTGTAACATAGGAACAGCTCTGCCTCAGCAATCCATTCAGAAAGAAATAAAAGCTGTGAGTACAGAAAAGCAGGGCCAGTGAAGATCAGTTAAAAAACAAAACCATGCTACAATGGATCACGAACAGCTATTAACCGAGGAACTGCAAGAAGAAAGTACAGAAATCAGAGACTTGAGAAGATGATTTTTTGTTATTCTAAATTCTTTTACGTGAAAAGGGAAATAATTTTTTTTCCCAGAAAGACATGTATCTATTTTTATGTGTATCATTCAAATTAAAGGCTTGTGATATAGAAACGGTAGTTTTAGTCTTAGATGCCTTCATGCCTGTGTATGGTGACTCACTAAAGAAAAGATAATTGCTAATTATAGCACTATGTCAATTTAAAAAAAATGATCATAACAAGTGATGATAAATGGCAACTGAAAGACAGTGATGTATTTCCAGAATCGATGCAAAAAACTTCTAACTCGAAGTATGACAGGTAGAAAATACTGAGATTGGGCAATACAGAACAACAACAAAAAAAGCATGACGGTAGTGCAGTCTAACACTAATGTATAAACTCTGAAGTGTTTGTTCTAAATGAGTATTTTGCTTTAAGATGCTTGTTTAGCTATTGAGTGTGATTAAAATTCCACTTTTATTCATTCTCTAGAAAAGATGACACTGATCACATGCTGTGCTAAAGATAAGACAGCTGAAGTACTGACAGGCTGCTTAAAGGCATTCTACAGACTAGGTAGCTTGGAAATGAAAAGAACTGCATGAATCCATCAAGAGAAAGGTGTTAGACTGATCTCTTGTATTTAACAATAGGCAGACACATTAGAGAGAGCCAAATGTGCAGCCAAAATCATGAAGTGGGATTAAGACAGTCTAACAATCCACACAGTCAAAATTGAAGCCATGTGCATTAACAGGAATGTGCTTTAGAAGCAAATTACATATAGAATCACCAAAGTTGGAAATGACCTCTAGGATCATCATGTCCAATTGGCCACCTATTGCCAATATTTCCCACTAAACCATGTCCTTCAGTACATCTAAAATGCTTTTTGAACCTCAACCACCTCCCTGGGCAGCCTGTTCCAGCATCTGACTACTCTCGCTTTTGGAGAAATTTTTCTTCATGTCCTAAATCAGTTACTGTTTAGAGAAAAATATAAAGTACAACATAGAAATCTAGTATAATACTATTAGCACACACAGGAAAAATACTACTTGATATTCTCTTCCCTAAACAAAAAACATGACTTTGGGAAAACAGTACAGAATTTGGAAAGCACATTATGTAAGAGTGACAAAGCTCACCTCTACTGCTGCTTTGGAGACATACAACCTAAGAAGGCCAACAGACACTTCACTTGAAGGCTAATCTGTCTCACCAGATCATTAGCAGATCATTACTGAGAAGCAAATAACTGACAGCAGGATGATTTATGTCCCTGACCCCTTTTTAATCTATATTCTTAAATCCTAAGCTAAACTTAAACGAAGCCCTTACCTATGCTGCTTCTTATACTGGTGTCTCCTGATACCATGTTTCAGTGACTCAAGAAACAAATCACAGTACCTGTGGGAGTTTTTTTTTTCCCTTCCCCTAGGAGAAGAGGTCAACTTTGTATAAATACACAAAAAATATTACCCCACTGTGGACAAAATTTACTACACCCTGGAGCAAACAGTACTGCTGTATAATTCTGCACATTTACTCAGAAATTATATGCAATGTTACATATGAGAATAACAGAGATTTAAAGGCCATATAAACTCACATAAAAATAAAGGTGAGAAGTTTTCTTAAAATGGTTTACAAATGAAGGCCAACTATTTTCAGCCTACCAATTTTAAGCCCTGTGGTCACAGTTCCTTAATTTATAACTGAACAAAAAAGGACTGGATGAGATTTAAAAAAATAGTTTGATTGATTTTCTAATGTTAAGGTGCAAAAAGTATTTTAGAGAACTTATCCATACACTCCCTTAATGTAATTCTTATTTTCAGACATAGCCTCGTCCTTCTGCACAACTGTTCAAGAGTACGCAGACATACTACATCCTAGCCTTCCAGGGTTATTTTTGAAGTCTTTGCCACAGCAAAACTCTGCAACCTGCAAGTACAGTACTAAGGCATATGGGAATTGGTCAGTGAGGTTCAGTGCTATGTGAAAGGTCCACTGACTTGGTTTTCCAAACTTAAAAAAATAATAATCACATGCTTTGAATTGCCCTCGAAAAAAGAATGTAGTGCTATAGAAAAATGTCAGTGCTGCTACAACATGAACTTTTTAAAATCCCTGTTGCCATTGTATCAATGTATTCCAGCGCACAGCTTCAAGCATCAAAGAAGTAGCGGTCAGGAGTTTGCAGTGAGCACAAGGTGGTTCAAGAGACCACTCCCTGCTGGCTTTTCCAGATAAATGCCACGGTGAAGCAAAATGTGTAGGCTAAAATATGTGCCTCGTGAAAGGCACAGAAGCACTCACCCTGTCAACATTTCACAGGCACCTTACAGTAACAGTAAGTTCACCTCACTATTACATTTGAAGTACAATTCCACTTAAATCAGCAGACTGAAGATGCCACTGCAAGGGACATGGCTCAAATAACTACTTAGCAGGTCAAGATCTTGTAACAGAGAGGGAAATAATCTTCCAAGTAACAGGAAAAGGTGGTGGATTGTGTACAAATGGAGAAAGTTTAATCCTTAAACTAGAAAGCAGCAAAAAGTTGTGTATCCTACCTTAACATGTAGTAAATAGTGATCCCTCACTTTGCGATTCAGAGCAGCAGTTGTTGTCAGTACGCCTTGATGGTTAACCTGGAAAGTGTTCTCTTCATTTCCACTCAGGATGGTGAAAAGAAAAGGAGGACCATTGTGAGAAGAATCCTTGTCTGTCACCACCAGCTGAAGCACACTAAATCCAATAGGTTTATTTTCCTATAAACGCATAATATGATTACATTAGTTTTGTTGCACTTGGACATATACACTAACATTCATTTTTTGCAAAAAGAAAGAAAACCAAATTACTGCCAAATCAGTTAAAAACTATCAGTGAAATGAAAATTACAAAACTGTTTAAGAACAAATACTACTTTCTGTGAAGAATGATAATAACAGTAAAAAAATTCTTGGGCTTTGACTCTTTTCTAAAGCTTTTTATGAGATTGCTGTAGGTAGCTAAGCCTTGAAACTTTACATTTTCCACTTTCAGACTGAATTAAAATTACAGAAGATTAACTACCTAGTCATCAAAGATTTCAAATTTAGCTAAAACACCCACTAAACATAATTCAGTGCCTTTGTGGGTGGACTAGAAAAACATGTTACTCCATCTCACCCCTTATATCTCAAATTATTGTTATGAATAAAGCCATGGTCTGCTTAAAATACGAAATCCAAGTTAAAAACTCTGTATTATAAAGTTTCAAGTTGGCATAATGTGGATGTCTGATATTTCAGACTTTTTACATACTTTGGTTAAATACGCCTCTGATGTTCACAACCCTATCTCAAGCTCAGAACACCTCTCACGGAACATGTGTTACACTGTATCTACCAGAGTTTATACGTATACAAATTTTAAATGCCAAAAAAGTAGAAGTGTCATTGCAAAGTTCAGTAATAACATATGCAAAACTCTCAGTAACAAGGATACGCTCTTCTTCAGAGAGAGTAAGCAGGCGAAATTCTGTCAAGTTAATTTTATCAGATATGGCAGCCTATTTTTACTTTTTTCTTAAGAAAACCAGACAAGGGCCATGATTTTAAGTGATATTTACACTTCAATATCTAAATCTATTTGGTTTTAATACTAGCTAAGAACATTTCCGGTTGCCTCCTGTCCATTTTTGTCCTTTCCCAGGAGATGCAGACCAACATTCTTGGGCAACTCCTTCAGCTTTTTCTCTGCATCCCTCATAACGGGATCGGTTGATAAGAATGAACAATAAAACAAAGCCTTCCTTTTTAGCTGAGAGAAGGAAACACTGCCAACATTAATTACATTGACTTTAAAAGAGACTGTAACTGGGGATAGCGAAATATCTTTGACAAGATACAAACATACAGATTTTGCTTTAAAAAAACAATTCAAGACATCTTACTTGTATACTCGAAACGTTGGGTAGAAATAAATTACCTTACCCTCTTTTGGAAAGGTGCCTTTTAAAATCATGTACATGGTCCTGAACAAAAGGAGACTGATTTTTTGTTTTGATTTTTTGATATTATTGTCTGATCCTCACCTACCTACCATACAATGCTAGGGACCAGCACTAGCAAAAGGACCCAAAAGAGTGACTTATATTACCGGTACAAAGATCTTAATAATTACTGCTTCTTTCCCTTCTATTCATTATCTGCTGAATTCAGGAAGGCAAGAAGCATGGAAGCTGTCTCTGCTATCTTCAGCATAGTAGAGAGTTCTCTGAATTAGGCAAATATTTGATAGCCATTGAGAATCTGTCCCACTACTACCATACCAAATTTTTTCAAGTCACAAATTAACACTCAAATAATATTATTGATATGATTACTACAGCTTTACCACATGCATCTAGTTTACCTGGATGATAGTGCTATAGTTTCCTTTCGAGAATACCGGAGGATTGTCATTTACATCAGAAACATCAATGTTAACTGTGGTAGTGTTATGTCTAGGTGGATTTCCATTATCTGAAGCTTGAACTGTCAAAGTATATCCTGAAATCTATTTAAAAAATAAAATAAACAAATAAATAAAGAACAAAGAAAGAATAAAAAACTCATCTTTTAAGAAATGTTTTAGTGCAAACCTCCAGTAAAGCTTGCCTTTTCTATATTTAATTATTTTTCTCCCCCCAGGGATGCCCTCCTTACCCTGTCCCAAAATGCACTGACACAAACAAACAAATTCACATTGTCACAGTTGTACAAGGGCTGCTCCAAAAGTAATAACTCCTATTTTATTACCTTGTCCCACAACTTCAGATGTGGATGTTGGTGATGTTGAACTTTCCCAATAATATTGCCTTACATACTGTTGCCTCTCAACAGAAACTTAAGTGTTTATGATGCAAAGAAAGGTGTGTAACTGAATTCCTCCATGAGGAAAAAATGGCACCCACCTACATTCATCAGTGCTTGCTGAACACCGACAGAGATCAAATGGTAGCAATGGTATAAGATATCAAATATACAGATCAAATATACCGTGGTAGAAATGGTAATGGGAGGGCAGTTGGACTAGATGATCTTGCTGGTCCTTTCCAACCTTGTAATTGTATGGTGGATGTAAGCACAGTGAGGCAGCAGGTGGAGAATTTCAGCAGTGGTAACAGGGACAGCGGGTCACCTCTGCTGGCGGAAATTTTTATGAGCACAGCATAGAGGCTTTTGTTCATCACTGACAAACATGCATAGCTAATGGTGATCACGTTGAAAAATACTGTTTTGCAGTTTAGACTTTACTAAACAGCGTTATTGTGCTCTCTGTATCTGTTGTAGTAAAGTAACATGAAAGTAAATAGGAGGCATTACTTGAGGAGTGACATACATATTAATTTTGGAACATTTTAAATCACAGTTTAGAAATATACTCCCAAAACTGTAGTCGTAAAAAGTAAATATCTGTAATAATCCCAACTGTTCAAAAAAGTATTAAAAACTTACCTTTTCTCGGTCCAGAAGTTTAGTCACTTTTATTTCACCCCTTGAAGGGTCAATTGTAAAAGGATTTCCCTGATTGCCATCTGTAATTGTGTAGTGAATGTGGTTGTTCGAAGGTCCATCGGCATCATCTGCCATAACCTAAGGGAAATTAGTCTCATTTAAAACAGATATATTACAGACTCTGTCACCAGTCTCACACTACATCCTGTAAATAAACATGCCTGTTTTTGTCTAATATACTACAGTACTACCCAGTTCTTAGAAGAAGCACCCTAACATTAAAAACATAGCAACATCATTTAATTTTTGGAAAAAAAAAATAAATCAGAAAATTAGTCCTCTTTTCACGAGGAGAACAAAATATATCATAAAACATTATCTACTTTCCCACAGCATTTCAAGTCCTTGGCTCCAAAACATTTTCAAAATTAATTTCATTTCACTCAGTGGCCAAGTTCTTTATTAATTTATGCCCATCTTCCAATCACTAATTATTGCTTTAAAACTGAAAGCATGATTATTATAACAGAGTATTTCAAGGGAAAAAAAAGAAAATACATACTGTAATGACTGATTGTTCAAGCACAGCATCCTCACTGATTACTGCAGTGTACATTTCTTGGCTAAACACTGGAGTGTTGTCATTGATATCTGTTACATTAATATTCACTGTTACGACATCACTTAATGAAGGTGTGCCTCCATCTGTGGCTTCTACCGTCAAGTAATACTCATGAGAACTTTCATAATCCAAGCTGTCAATGATAAAAATGGCTCCTATTGGAGGAAATAAATACACAGAAAGTCACTGTTACTGCAGTACTGTATGTTGCAACTTCTAGTTTTTTCTTCTGATACTCAGCTTCTTCAGGATTTCATTTGTCACTGTAAAGCAGGAGCTACACAGTGAGACAATCAGACTTTACAAAAGAAAGCCTTTAGCCTGACTTTCCTTGCATTAACATTAATTTCAGACATGGAAAGGACAACACAGAGGAAGTAAGAGTAGTGTCTGGCCATGACTTATTAGCAATAGAGATATCTCAAAGTGCAAATTCTTAACTGAATAGTTGAAATAGTTCAGTCACTAATGTACACATTAATTTGCTGCTGTAAGAGTATCTCTCTGGAATTTCCTTACTCATTTCAAATCTGTGAAGAAATTAAACTGGCAAATTACTTCTATAGTACAGTACCAAGTGTGTGCTGGAAAAAAAGCAGTAGAAAGAATTGTAATTTCAGTTACACTGATATAATTAACTATTATTGACTTTCAGGTAGGGATCTTCTTTAAAAACAAAACAAACACAAAAAACTCAACAGAAATGAATTCTAGAAAAACAACTATATAAGAAAACAAAGCTATAATCGAGGCTTGCAAGAATTTTTAACAAATTATTGTCATTAATAGGGTAAATTTTTCCACATAATCTATGTGCTTCCAGAGATTAAATCTGATTATCAAGTGAGCCTAAAATCCCCATCATCATGTTGGATATATACCTGAATAGAATATTCCAGTCTTTCTTTAATGACACATTAAGCTGTCATTAAAGAATGACTGCATTTATGGGCCAGTGACTGTTTCTCCCTGCCAATTTCTGATCCTTCTTTTACCAAGTCAGGATGCTTGTTCTGATTACATGGTTTTTGCAAAATAACTGCTAGGCTTCTGTCATTACAGAACCACGTCTTCACCTCTGGGTGAAAAACATTCCAGCTAGGAGACCTTAACTTTTGCCAGCTATATGAACATAACTGAAATAAATAATAAATAGGAGTGATAAATAAATTCTGTTCTCATTTAGTGAGCACCCTATCAAAACAGGTGAGCAAACAGTAGCACTGCCTTTACAGTGAGGATGATGCACATAGATTATACAATGTATTTGGCTGAATTAGTGCAGAACATAGTACAGCATCACTCTTGTTTAGACTAACATATCATTTCAGGATAAGATAAGTCTGAATAAACACTACTGCTAGACCAGTTACGTTCTTACCTGTTGTTGAATCAATACTGAATTTTCCATGCTCATTCCCACTGACTATTGAGTACGTGATTTCAGCATTGGCTTCAATGTCCCTGCTCGCAGCATGGATCTGGAGAACTTCAGTCCCAACTACTGTGTCTTCTGATACACTTGCACTGTACTCCCTATACTCAAATACAGGTGGATTATCATTTATATCTAAAACAGAAACTATAAGACTACTTGTGGAAGACAGCCTTCGAGGTAAACCTTCATCTGTAGCCCTCAAAGTCAGCGTGTACACAGCTTGCAACTCCCGATCCAAAGGCTTCTCCAACTGGATGATTCCAGAGAATTCATCAATAGAGAACTGTCCCTCTGCAGAGTTCACCAGTGAATAATGAATTTTACGGTTCATCCCTGTGTTTTGAAAACAGTTGCAGAGCATGAAGCAGCAGTCAAAATACACCAACAAAATAACAGATTCGACAGCTATAAGAATAAAATATGCATGTTAAATACTATCATTCATGCTACAGTAAGTTTCAGCAAAAGTTAATGGCTCCTGTCAAGGGCAGAATGATTTCAAAAAATATGTAATTAATTAAAAAAGTTAAGCTAGCCCTTCATTGCACCAATTTTCTGCCAGACAAGAAAACACGAAGCACAGTTCTGCTTCAGTCACAGTACTAGCTAATATGAAACAATTTGTAATACAAATCTAATTATAACCTTAGAACAACAACATCTGCTCAGCAGGCTTATAAAATAACACTGGAGGATATGGAAGAGTTTGGCTGTATCAAATAATTAGATGCAGTTCCAGTAAGTTCATTTAAGAACCATAACCCAAAATTGACAGGAATATAACTTCCAACAACATCTTTTTGAAGGAGAGCAATCAAAAACCTTGGCTTTTGTGCCAAGTATTTTGCTCCTGTGTCCCAAAGACAAGGAAAATGTGAAAACACCTGTCTACTACCTTCCAGTTGAGCAAGCTAACTTTATTGTAGCATGAAGAAAGTTTGTTGTTTGAAAAGAGTAAGGCATCTATTATTTGATTAATAAGCTCCGGATACATAGAAATCATAAACAAATAAAGACATCATGCTGCTTCATTCTCCCTTACAATAACAAAGCCTAAGAATGTACTCTTTCTAATGTCATTTTTAGTTCATGTTCACTTAAATACTTGTAACTAAACAGTAACGACAGAGACAGCAAAACCTTAATAGGGTAACATATGCTTCGGAATCAAATGGAATAGTTCAGTTGGAGGGGGCCTTCTAAGTTCATCTAGTCCATACAAAAAATCTATAATTGTACGATCATTTATGTCTAGCCTGAGGAACGTACATTCAAAATCTTTTGAATAGATATTTACACAAACATACAGGGCTTACACACTTCCACCAGGAATAAAAGAGTATAACCTATCATGACAGCTTATCAAACTACAAACATCTCTTCCCTCTTCTTTCTTTGTGGAGACAAAAGAGATTTTTTCCAAGCTACTCAACATGCAAAAGTCAGGAGGTAAATTATTTATCATACCTAAATATATCTTTCAGGAGACTAATCCTGAAAGGTACTGAACACCTGTCAGTTCCCCTGAAAGATTTAACACCTTTCAGGGTAAGATTAAATAAGCATTACTGTAACTTTGAGACCATGGCACAAGTTCTGATCAGAGAATACATACCCGCATCTGCATCTGTTGCTTGCACTCTTGTCAAAAGTGTTTTAGGCTCTGTGTTTTCAAATACTGTAATGGAGTAAGGATCAAGTGTAAACTCCGGGGCATTATCATTCACATCTTCCAGAGTCAGAATAACATTAGCCTGGCAGAATCTTCCTCCTCCATCTGTGGCTTTCACTAAAAGGTAATAAACAGCTTGCTGCTCACGGTCCAGTGGCATTAACGTTTTCAGTTCACCTATAAACAGAATAACAAATATAAGTTCATGCAAATAGCAAGAATTACATATCCCTAACATGTTCTTTTCTAACACCTCTGTACTCAGCACAACAAAACAACAATTTTCTTTTTGAGGATAACTTCATCAGTGGCCAAGTCAGTGACTTGCCTTTTCAGGTTGGACTGTGACACTTCTCTTTTTTTTTCCCCATTTCCTCTGAAGGAGAAATCAGGTAAAGTAAGAGTACCCAACAGTGTAGGGAAAACGTGCATACATTCAAAAATTAATGTGTTACCATGCAGAGAAAATTAAAATATGGTAAAGTCCGTACACTGTTTTCCTGGCTGTATTCTGTCCACAGCAAAAGACTTGACCCTAATCTTCCAATATTCAGTGAATAAACAGAGCTATTTACACCATCAAGCATAACCAAATTAGGTACTACAGACAAATATCCATAAGTCTAACACAAACTTTCTTTCCAAAGTGACTGCGAACATAACTGGAACAATGCGCAGCCATTGTCTCCTTCTGACTGATAAAAAAAAACATTCAGAAATATTGTTTGCAAGTATGCTAGCCCCAACATACTGAATTTATGCAACAACTTGTAAACACAGCACAAGGGTGGCATTCAAATTCAGTCTCTTTGAAGATGCTTTTCATTTATTTTGCCACTAGAGTGTTCTTACTTCCTTCTATGTATTTCTGCTATAACTTTGTATCTATCTTGTTTTTTTCTATATTGTTAACTACTCCCTTACTACTCATCTACTGCAGCTTGCAGTGCACAGTTTTTGCACTGGTCTACATAGCAAGTCAAAAGAAGTGCATACCATGAAGAACAAATCATGTCACAAAAGTTAAAAGCTCATCTTTATTATATACAATGATTCAAAATTGGAGCCAATTTTGGCATTTACTATGGAAAGAAAACATGTTGCTTATCTTCACCTCAGTCCATTTAACACGCCAAGCCAAATGATGGCAGGGAGAATCCAAATGAAGATTATCTTATTTTTAGTTTATCAACTGCAATTGCTACTAATAAAATATAAATAATCCAAAAATTCATGTCATATTTTTACTCCAGTCACCTCAGAATGAAGCCTTTGGCTTCAGGGCAGTTGTCATATTTACTTTAGTATTTCATGTATTAAATACTTGCCTTTTCCCCAACTTCTAATCAATATATTATTTACATACTACAATGTCACATAATATATTAACTTTTAATGAAAAGCTTCAAAGACTGACATTTATATGTGTCTTAATGTAATCATAAAACACTTTATAAAATGAAGCCATGATTCCACCTTCACTTATAAAGCTTTGTTACCTGTGTCTGGAGTGAGTCTGAACTTCTCTGCTCCAGGGCCATGTAACGTATATGTAATTTCTGCATTGGAACGAATATCTGCATCTGTAGCAGACACCTGCAATATCAGTTTGCCAGGAAGGGCATCCTCAGGAACAGTATCAGTGTATAAAGCCTGAAAAAAAAAAATTAAATTTCATTCAAAGACTTAACAGACAGAGTAAATAGGCTTGGAAAGGGGATGCAAAGAGAGAATGGCAGTTGAGCAAATATTGTTTTAGTATTTGGGAACACGTGAAGTGAATCAGAGGATAAAATACTGAAAATGATAAGAACTTAACGATTTTCCAATTAATTACTTCACATTTATTACATTATTCAAAGGTAATTAAGAAAACCATAGGGACTCTTTGAGTGTTAACACAGCTGAGAACTCTGAACACCTGTAACAGATTAACCCAAGCTAAGAGGTCAGATTTTTTGGCAATTTCCTTTTTTTCTCTTCTGGTAAATCATCTTGTCTAGGTCAGACTCAATCCAGAAGACATCAATGCTCATCTTTTATGTAGCAGTCCATGAAATACAAGCTTCCAGTTTAAAAGGCATTAAGCACTCATACAGCTCATTTACAGCAATACAGCTAACATAGACTGAGCCCATCAATATTATCAAAGGAGTAAAGCTAAAAACACTGACTTACTAGTTTGTAGTTAAATACAATCTTTTGTACGCAGGTGATTAACATAAACATAGACTAACAAAAAGAATCAGTCACTGTGTATTTGATCCTTCCCAAATCAAGAAAACATTTTGCCATTCTGCCCATTACTAAAATAGAAAGAAGCCGGCTATGAAAATCCAGTTTCCTTATAATACCCTTCTGCCTACGCCCTTCCCCCCCCCCTTCTTCTTTTTTTATTTTTTCTTTTTACCATTTGTTACATTTCATATCTGCTTTTGCAGACTATCTTGCGATAAACACCCAGTGTTAAAAGTGTTAAAATTACATTAATGACTTGCCTTTGGATTATTTATTTAAATAAACTTATCCAATTGCTTTGACAAAATTCTTAGTAGTCCAAGGCTTTGTTACCAACATTAAAGGAACACCCATTTGTTTGTTTCCCAAGAAGCGATTCAGAGCAATTTTGCCTATGGAAGCAGCTGGACATTGAAGACTATGCCTACCTTTTCGCATACAGGATCATTGTCATTAGCATCAAGGACTTTAACCTCCACTACAGCTCTAGTAGCAAACGTTCCATCAGTAGCTGTAATATTTAGAAGGTAATGGTCCTTTTCTTCCCTGTCCAAGGGCTTTCTGACGTAAACTTTCCATTCATTCTGTATATTTTCAACAGCAAACTGTCCCAAGGGATCACCTCCTAAAATATAAAGTTTTAGTTATAAATAAGAGGGAGAATGCTACTATGACTCCATCAACACTAAATTACATCTAAAAATAAAACAAAATAAAAATCTAAATGCGAATAAGAAAAAAGTATTTGAAAAAATTTCAATTTTCACATAGGAATAGTAAGTTCTGATACAATATTTAACTGCTGCCAATGGAATCTATAAACATCAATATAGAAATTAATGTAGCAGCACTGCAGATAACATTGTAAGATACTGAGAGGTTTTCCAAACCTCTTTTTCCCCTTAATCATCCCCCTTGATATTTGATTTTAAGACATACACTTTCTTTCTTTGCAACTAAATGGTTTCAAGTATGTTTCAAAAACTTGAAGGATTAACTTATAGTGTGATCATTCCAGGACACCTCAAATGATTTTTTTTTCAGACATTACTCAAAAACTTACCTGTAATGTAATAAGAGACTTGTCTATTGACTTCTTTTGTATCAGCATCAGTTGTACTTAGGATGGCAATTATTCCACCAGGAGGGTCATCTTCACTGACTGTTCCTTTGTATATCTCTGCAGTAAAGCGTGGAGGATTGTCATTCACATCTGTAACAGTAACTTCAACCACAGCCAGAGAAGACAGCTGAATTTTTTCACCTCGATCAGACGCAACCACTGTAATTCTGTATTTGTCTCGCGTCTCATGGTCAAGTTCTTTGAGAGTGGTAATCCAGCCAGTTTCCATGTTTATGGCAAAAGACTCAATAACATCTAGTTCTTGAGAAGGATCTAAGCTGTAAGTGACCTGCCCATTAAGTCCTGAATCTAAGTCGGTTCCTTTTACTTGGATCACTCTTGTTCCAGCTGGCATGTTTTCTACAACGAATGCTTCATATGGATTGGATTCCAAAACTGGTTTGTTATCATTTACATCTTTTACTTGAATGCTTACTTCTACTGAGGAAACAACATCATAATCTTCATTTGTATACTTTGCTAGCACTGAGAACTGGTACCATTTAGTTGTTTCATGATCAAGATTCTTCTCAAGTTTCAACTTTCCAGTCTGTCGATCAATCACAAAAATATTATCTCTATTGCTTTCAGGAGTGTTCCCTTTAATCAGACTATACACCAAAGTCTGATTATGCTCTGCTTTGATAACATCTATCTCAGTTCCAACTGGAATGTCCTCTGAAACCATATAAGAATAAAATGGTTCTGAAAATTTTGGAAGAGACACTTCTGGTGGGAGTATTCTAGTGTAAACAGGAACAACTGACTCTTTCTGGGGGGATCCGCCATCAACCGCTCTAACAAAAAAGGTTAAAAACTCATTTTCTAAACCAATTAAGCTTTCTTTTGTTGTAATTATACCAGACAAAGAATCAATTTCTAAATTCTCTTTAACATTTTCAGACTCTGCTTCAATAGTATATGTGATGTCTGCATTTGTACCCTCATCAGCATCAGACGCCCAGACTTTAATGACAGAAGTTCCCCGTGGAACATCAGATCCAATATTTACTTCATACTCTGTTGCTCGAAACTGTGGAGCATTATCATTGTCATCCGTAAGTATTACATTAACTGTACAGAAAGCAACTTTTCCTCCCGAATCTTTGGCCATTATGCTAATGGCAATTACTTTTTCTGCTTGTGTTTCACGGTCAAGCTTTTCAGAGGTAAAAATCTGCCCTCTCTCACTTATATAAAATCTATCTTTGGCAAAGTCATTTATAATGTGGTAAGTGATATGGCCATAAGTGCCAGAATCTTCATCTCTTGCTCTAACTACGGTCACTAAAGTATGCAATGGAGCATTTTCAGCTAGTTCAACCTCATATTCATTCTGACTAAAAACAGGGCTGTGCATATTGGCACTGGTTACAGTTACATGAACCTGGGCTGAGCTCCTGAAAACTCCATCAGAAACAGACACATTAAGAATATAATGTGACTTCAGTGCCTGCCTGCGTAGGTTTGAGATGGTGATAATGCCTGTTTTACTATTAATCACAAAATTCTTGTGGTCATTGCCTGTCAGAATGGAGTACTCCAGTTTGCCAGCATCTGACCTATCTGCATCTGAGGCTTGCACACATGTCACAAAATGTCCACGAGGAGCCAGTTCACTAATTTTAGCTTCATAAACCATTTGATTAAAAAGAGGAGGGTTGTCATTTAGATCTGTCACATCAATGGTTATAACAGTGTCACTGCTCAAGGGCAGCATGCCACCATCTACGGCCCTTATTAGTAACTTGTGTTGCTGAATTTTTTCATAGTCCAAAGTTCTTGCTGTGAGAATGAGTCCAGTGCTGCTGTCTATGTGGAAGTAGTCATAACTTTCAGTATCATCCTCAACCAAATGATAGGAAATTCCCCTGTTTGTTCCAGAATCAGCATCTGTAGCAGTCACTTGTAAAACAGGTGTTCCAATGACTGATGCCTCAGAAAGAGTCACAGTGTAAGACTGCTCTGTGAAGACGGGAGGATTATCATTGATGTCTTCCACTATTATGTCTACAAACACATCAGCATGCGCTCCAGTTAGGGAGTCTGTTGCTCGGATATTCAGCTTGTAGGCTGGATGAGACTCAAAATCAAGAGGGGCAACAACATTTATTACTCCAGTGTTGAAGTTGATCATGAACTGATCAAAAGGATCTCCATCTGTGATGCTGTAGAACACTTTAAGTCCTTCTGGGCTGTTTGCTTGTACATGTACTACAGGACTATGGAGCTGAATATTTTCTGGTATCTCTGCACTATAGAAAGGCTTTTCAAAAACAGGCATAGCTTTATTCACAACTGTAATGGGGACTACAACTTCAGCAGAAAAAGCAGGTTCTCCTCCATCTTTTGCCACTACTGTGACCAGGTACTCCTTATTTACTGTGTCTGGTTCAAACTTTTTCTTCAGAGAGATTTCACCAGAGGGATCAATTTGGAAATGTTCGTGATGCTCTTTAAGATAGTAATGCACTTCTCCATTTCTGCCTGCATCTTTATCTACAGCAGTGACACGTCGAATAATATAGCCTACTTCAGAGTCTGCTTTAACTGCTGCGTAATATGGAAGATTGACAAAAAATGGAGCGTTATCATTTATATCTTCCACTGTGACTTTAACTACAATGTGTGCAACAACTGACGGTTTATGTTCCTCTGTCACTTCTATGACCACATCAAAAGATTCTTGCTGTTCACGATCAAATGGTATTCCTGTTGTTGAAAGGACTCCTGAAGTTGGGCTTATTTTAAATCTGCTATCTGGGTTTATAATATGATAAAACAAAGGCTCGTTTATTTGATTCTCTACAGCAGTAATCACAGCTATTGTTTTCGCCTCAGTGGAATTCTCCTGCACTACTGCAGAGTAAGAACTCTGTGTGAATTTCAGTTGGCTTACTTTGCTTTCTTTCACATTAATTTTTACAGATGCAGTGCTTGCAAATCTGCCATCAGATGCTCTCACTGTTAATTCATATCTACTTCGTAACTGAGTTGTATTTTGCACTGTTATATCTCCAGTCTTGGGATTTATTGAAAATTTTTCTCCAATGTTGCCTTCGATAATGGAATAAATCAGTTGTGAAAAAATGCCTGAATCAGCATCAGTGGCATTTACGCTGATGACTTTCACGCCTTTATAGGTTGGAACCAAAATGGTTGTCTCATACAGCTCTTTTGAAAACACAGGAGGACAATCATTGATGTCAACTACATAAATAGTAACATTAGCTGCATATTCTGCATACAAACGTGGAATGCCCATATCATGTACTTGTACAGAAAAGTGGAAAATATTTGTCTCTTCATAGTCCAGACTCATTAATGTCCGAATGGCACCGGTGCTAGAATCAATGGCAAAATACTTGCGGACAGATGGTTCAACAATTTGATAAACAAGCAAAGCATTTGATTCTTTATCAGCATCTGTAGCTCGAATTACCAATGGGACATTCTTGTCAGTCAGAACCACGCTGTTAACTGAAGCTGATTCACTGATGAGTCCTGTATATTCAGGCTGCATAAAAATTGGTACGTTGTCATTCTCATCCTGAAGATGCACCAGAACTGTTGTATTAGTGGACAAGCCAGCCATGTTTGTTCCCTGCACAGTTAGTGTGTAAACAGGTAAAGTTTCAAAATCAAGTGCCTTCTGTGAAACAATGACACCCGAGTTTGGGTTGATAGTGAAGACATCTCCTGTATTACCGTCTTTTATTTCATAAACTACAGAAGACAGACTGTATGCTGTAACCATTCCAACAAAACTGCCAATGCTAGCACTTTCGCTGATTTCTGTAGAATATTCTTTGGCTGTAAATTTTGGTGAGGCATTATCAGAAACTGTAACAAATATGTGCACAGAAGTCACTTCATTCATTGGAGGATCTCCTTTGTCTGTAGCTTTTACCATCAAGTTGTACTCTTCCTGGTTACTATGATCTAATTCCTTTGCAATTTTAATCATACCCAAGATGGGATCTATCATGAAGGAATTTCCAATATTCCCTGTAAAGAAAAATAAAGTAATTAAGAAAATTAAAGAATGATTATTTGGTCATGTACAAAAAACAAAAAAGGCAAAGCAGAGAGAAAATAGAGAACGTTAAATTTTCTTAATTTTGTTTAACAAATATCTGTAGCCTCTCTGGGATGTTTTCAGTAATGAAGAGTCTGCAGAAATTATAAATTTAATTGTAGAAACATTGCATAAAACACTAAACTATTCAAGACTTAAAAGTAAAGGCAAAATATTCTATTCCTTTAAAAACAACAACAACAATAACAAATCAGAATAGTAAGTATCCTGCAATCTTCAACATTATAAATTATGTTTTCTTCAAATTATTTTTGTTATTGAAATGTTGTTTCTATGCCTACTCAAGTACGTACTGAAGCTGAAAATACGTTGTATTCAGAAGTTAACATTAGTGGATCTCAAGTTACATTTCAGGATCTAGAATAACTAGATAGTTCTGAAAAAAAAAAAAAAAAAAGAAAAAAAAAAGGTGTTTTAATGACACCGGCGAATCTCATGTAGTTTAAATCACTGCTTCAGAATAAACCTTTCTGAACTGGACCAAAATCTCTGTTTCCTCTAAATTTATGTTAATACATAGGTAAGTTATTCCCTGTAGTCAAGTATTAGGAGACCAATACTATCTTCTGACTATTACAAGCTAACACTCAATAACCATTTGTCTTTATATTTTCAAATACATAGCTGAATTCCACTGCATGAAATATTCAGCTCACGTACTAAACAGAGTAAGATTAACACTGAAGTTCCTTAAAATTTGTATTACTAGAGTCATGATCTCAGCATGGAAACAAAAAATTAAGAACTTCTGAGTTATGCATACAAGTAGGCAAGAGATTGGGTTTTTGTCTGTTTTGTTGTTTTTGTTTTTTAAGTGGAGGCTCTAAACACAGTGGCATTCTTAGAATAACCCATTACAAATCTAGGCAGTCATTGCAAACATTTAAGGAATGTTTTATCCATATGCTTAGAACATCAATTACAGTGCCCTGGCCTCTCAGTTGGTCACTCTTCTATAAAACAAACCTAATAAAGTCTTTACTCCCACAAAAAACTGCAAGAAAGGGAGAACAGCATGTATCTTCATACTAGACAGTATGTATATCAAATCTTTCTCTTGCAGCATTTTGTCATTCCTAAAACATGCACTACTGAACCAGGAAAGGCAGGAGAAAAGTTTCATGTCTTGCCTAGAAAAGTCATATATCTGCAAATTATATTAAAAAATATACATATATTGAGCAATTTATCAAATATATCTCTTCTCCATCCATAATCATAACTTCATTTCTACAGCGCTTTAGTGTGTTTTCATGTCAATGCTTTGGTGAAAGAAATGGAAAATATTACAATGAACAATTCCTGTGTCTTTGCAAAGTAAATGATGTCAAACAAAAATAAAACATTTTTGCACATCACCTTCCAATGCAACCATACCTAAACAAATTTTAGCAACTGTTCTCTTTAAATTGCTTATGCTTGCAGATGAGATTTCTATTCTAAATTACTTTCTAAACTGAAAGTAGTATTGCATCTAGTTAATGAAATTTAAGTAACATTTGTATTTTTCAGGCATGAAGCCTAAATAGCTCAGGACCGGAGCGACTGCAGGCCTGTATCTAGATTTCACAAACTGAACCAGAACTCACTTCCAAATGCTAAGTGAACTCAGTCAGTCCCATCCCATAATCACTCTATTGAAAATCACCATCATTTAAATTTCATTGTTATAGGCAAGTTCAGGAAGATACAATGGAGCATAAAATAAGCATCCCCTTTTCTTCTCTGGCCTGCAATCTCATGTCTCTCAGTGACAAACTGACTGGATACTAAAGAAATTCTTACATGTTTTATTGAACCAGAATAGCAATCGCAATTTAAAATCACCCAAAGAGAACCAGGCAAAGCAAGACCTTCCATGCAACTTGTATCAGAAATTTTAATTTAAACTGCAACAATTTAGTAGTTATTTCTTCAGAAGTATAGAAATATTATTTTTGAGCTCCCTTCTTTCACAATGTACTAAACACCAAGGGTTGTCTCATGATTTTACTCTTTTCATCACATCTTTGCTTCACTTATAAATTCTCAGAAAGAATGCTCTTTCAAATCTGAATTATAGATTTGAATTTCTGTATTTTCAGAAGAACAAATCCTCTTTCAGAGTTTAAAGGTACCTTTCCCTTCAGGAGGGCAACACAAATAATTAAGGGAGGATGGTAAATACTTATCATTATAGTCTTCTTTTTAATGCTCTCAAGCTGTATCTTTAAATACACGACACAAAATAGGATGCATACTCTCACAGCTGTTGTTTACATGTCTACACTTGAAACAAAGCATGACCAAGCATTATCTTAAAAACAAACTGCAGATATAAGAATGTCAACATACCTGATTCAATAGAATACACAATTTCTGCATTTTTTCCTTTGTCCTTATCTAATGCTGAAACCTGGAGGACCACTGATCCAACAGCTGCTGACTCATATACACGGCCTTCATAGGAAGAGCTGGTGAACCACGGTGCATGGTCATTTGTGTCGCTGACGTTAATGATGATCCTAGCGTAGTTGCGCTTTACAGGAACGTCTTGATCTCGAACCTAAAACAATTAGCATAACACTAGTAATTACCACTGATAATTCATAAGTTCATCAAACATTACTAATTAGTCAAGGTTCAGTCTTTACCAGTAAAAGACAAATAAAATGTACAAATAAATGTTTGCATTAGCAGAAAAAATACAAGATTTTATTTATTTATTTATTTATTTAAGAAGTGCTTGTTATAGAATATAGAACAAATATTGTGCTTATTTACCATTACTGTGAGAATATGCTGGTTCATGGTCTCATGATCTAGTTTTTCTGTGGTATAAAGAGATCCAGTTCCAGGGTCCAGACGAAATTTTTTAAGGCTGATGGGATCGGTGCTGCCTTGCATAGTATATATCAGTTTATTCTTCTCATCTCTGTCTGTGGCACTAACTTGCAAAATTTCTGTCTCTGGTACGGTGTCCTCAGGTATAACAACTTCATATTTTGAAGCAGAAAATTGAGGCCTGTGATTATTTGTGTCTATAACTTTGATGTACACCTGAAATTATACATTGGAAGGGGGAAGCTTTAATAATTTCTAGTAAACAGGAATGAAAAAGAATATCATTAAAAATCAGACCATATATGTACATAATTCCAATGTAAGACTTTTTTTTTCCACCAGGGAAGAGGAGAGGAGAGAGGTATAGGTAAGACTTACATAGAAGTTGGAACTCATTGAATCCGAATCTGCCTTATCTTCTTCAAAATCAAAAATAGCTTCCAAGAATTTTATTCTAAGTAACAGCAGAAAGAATGCTACATAGAAGTAATGAAGTGCTGGACCAAACCCTGGAGGCACCACAGTGCAGCCTGATGAACTGAAGTGAGAGTGCGGGAACACAAAGAACGGGGTGCAGAACTTTCCTATTGTAAAATACAAGGATATTCCCCCAATCCGGGACATTACCCACTCTGCTAGCTGAAGTAACCATTACCAGAAAGAGTATTTTTATGGAGAACTTCACTCAAATAAAAGAGAAATCAGACAAGCATATAAAATGTAATATAGGAACAAAGGTGAAGAGGGCAAGAGCGGAATGTTAAGAATTAGAAGCCAGATATGGAATGAAATACTACACAAGGAATAAAGAGTTTTATGTTTATTTGAATCCACAAAACGATCTGTGAGTAAGCCAGATCATCAGAAAATATAAGAAGCAAGTAAGAATCTCATGCTAAAACACAATTTTGCCTCAGTTTCATTCACAGAGGAAAACAGGAAGAGTGACTTGGCACAAAACAAAACTAAAATGAGATACTGGAAAAAATGGAATAAGCTGCTAAATAAAAACTATTCACCAGGACAAGATGGAGTCACTCATGGTGGATTACAAGGAAGATAATAATAAAAAGATGGCAATACTATTTAGCATGCACTATTAATAACACTGAGCTCCACTGTCAGACTGTAGAGAAGTCTGTGTGCACACTAGCATCTGCAGATGTAAGCACAGCCCCATGATTTTTTTTAGTACACATAGTCCTTGGTGTATCAGATCAATGAATCACAATCCATTATACATTTGGGAAAATATTCATATACATAGTTTTTCAATGTTTGAAACAGTCTAATATGACAAATACAAACTATCACTGCTATTAATAAGGAAAATCTACTGGAATTCTCAGGAAACAGAATAAATAAGAAAAAAATGTAATTCTTTAGCACATTGATAAAATCCCTTGCAAGAGGTTGCTATGGAAACTAAGAACTTTGTTGTTGTGGGTTTTTTTTTTTTTTTCTTTGATTAGAAACCACTTCAAGATGAAAAATAAGAAGTTAGAATAAATACTGCTTTTCAATAGTGAAAATATTAATAGTAGGTGACCCAAGGTGTTGTAGGTCTGGGCTTTAAATATATTCAGTAACAAATTCAATTGGAAAACGAACAGCAAGAATGAAAAGCATATTATCTTAAATATGCCTTTTTTAGATTGTCTGACTAGAGATGAATAAATGCAATACATTTTAGTACATCCTGGAAGAAAAGCTGATATAAAATATGGAATGGTCCAACACAGTCACTTACAGAGCAGTTTATGAGCAGTTCATGAGCACTTATATGCTCAGGAAAATTAAAAATCAAACCAAATAAGGATAGCTAAGAAATTAAAAAAGCAGAAAACATTGCTTTTAATATAAAATAAACTACAATGAAAAATGTTGTATAAATGAAAACTTAAAAGACTGTATATGAAACAATTCATCCACGGATGATATGCTCTCAACACAAATATACCTCAACAGTTTTTTTACTCCCTACCTACTCCATAAAAGATTGTTAAGTTCAGACTTGGGAACACACAAGTGAAAAGATAAAGAGCAAAATCTGAATAATTTAAATCACAATCATTATTGAAGTTCATGTGCATTTTCCCTCAAATGAGAAGATACAGAAACTTAGACTGAACTTGGAGGTGAGAGGGAATGCAACCCTAGAGTAACCGTGGTAGGTGAATCTTCCATGTGGACAACATGGCCATCTGTGCTGCTGAAACACACAAAATGAACACAGGAAAGCAGCAATTTGAGAATGCAGCACCACAAAAAAACTGTGTGCAGCACTAAGTTAAGAACCAGGAATGGTGTGACTGTGAAACCAATTATTAACAAACATATTGCTAAGGAATTAACAGAGATTGATTAACTCAGTCATTAAGAGTGGCTTGCCCAGGTATTCCATTACTTGTCAAATCACTTACTCAGGCATGTTCTACATATTGGTAAACACAACTCAAAACACACCATTTGATCAATAAATATAATTGTTGTAAAATTTATCTAAAATCCAAATTCTCTATTTGCCTCAGCTGAAAAAGCCTTTTATCTATCCAGTTCTCAGTCACCAATGTTGCTACTTTATGTCCATTCCTGAATTTTGATGGGCAAGCATAACATGAATCAAAGCACACTCTTGTAGTAATGAAGGCTAACTGCATGCTGGGTTGCTTTACTAAGGTCATCACTCTCCTTCAGTTTGCTTGCGATCTTATAGATCCACTACAGTGTGGAGCTCAGCAGAGCAAGAGAGATCTTGACAGACTAAAATGAAACTAGTGCTCAGTGAAAGAACAACATGAAATGCTCAAAAGCTCCAGCAAGGGAAATAATAATTAGACATAAGAACCCTTCTTTGCATGGAGGGTTGCCAAACACTGCCATAAAAGCACATTCAAAGAAGAGGTGGAAGCCCTGTCAACTTGATGCAGTTTTGCAGTTTGCCCTTCTCTGAGCCACCAGAGTCTGAACTAGGTGAGCTGAAGGATATCTTCCAACCTAAACTATTACACAGACAAGGCAACCTTGCTTTTAAGTTAGAGAATTTTCACTGATGCCAAGGACAGGTGCTTTGCGTGCATTTGCTTTTAAATGTGACAGGGCCAAATAGTCACACAAACTGCTAAGGTCTTCATGTTAAATAAAAGGCAACAGAAGACAGAAGTAAAATTGAACACACAGTTATTAAAGGCTCATACAGCAAGTGATGGGTTTGTGTGCTTGAGAATGAAGAAACTACATGAAGAGCTTGTGCTATTTTAAAGTAAAACGTATAATAAAGGACAGCAACATAAAATTTCATTGAAATTGTAAGATTAAATTAAAATAAATTATATGAATATTATCTCTTAAGAAAGAAGTTTAATATAAAGAGGCACACAATAGAACAATTTGACATTAATAGACCATAATGTGATCACTGAAATGAAACAGTGTGGAACTGAAGAAGCTTGAGTGAAAGTGCAAGCCTATGAGCAGATCACAGAATCACAGAATTATCAAGGTTGGAAAAGACCTAGAAGATCATCTAGTCCAACCATTACCAATACTTCCCAGCTAAATCATATTCATCAACACAATATCCAAATGTTTCTTGAACACTCCCATGGTCGGTGACTCCACCAGCTCCCTGGGCAGTGCATTCCAATACCTGACTACCCTTTCCAAGAAGTAATACTTCCTAATGTTCAGCCTGAATCTCCCCTGGCGCAGCTTAAAACCATTCCCTCTAGTTCTATCACTGATTACACGAGAGAAGAGGCCAACCCCCAGCTCACTACAACCCCCTTCAGGAAGTTATAGAGAGCAATAAGGTCTCCCCCGAGCCTCCTCTTCTCCAGGCTGAACAATCCTAGCTCCATCAGCCTCTCCTCATAAGTCCTGTGCTCCAGACCCCTCACCAGCTTTGTAGCCCTCCTCTGAACACGTTCCAGGACCTCAATGTCTTTCTTGCAGTGAGGGGCCCAAAACTGAACTCAGTACTCGAGGTGCGGACGCACCAATGCCGAGTACAGGGGGACAATTACCTCCCTGTTTCTGCTAGTAACACTGTTTTTGATGCAAGCCGGTATGCCGTTGGCCTTCTTGGCCACCTGGGCACACTGTTGGCTCATGTTCAGCTGAGCATCAATTAGTACCCCCAGGTCCGTTTCTTCCACACAGTCCTCCAGCCATTCCGCCCCAATCTCACAGAGATCTCACAGAGACTGGTCTGGTCATACAAAAACAGAACAAAGTAGACCAGAATTACCTACGGGCAAAACATGAAGTACATTAATTATATGATTGGTGAAATCTAAACTTGCATTGCAATGCACTGACTAATAGTATGTTACAGAAAAGAGATGTGCCGCTGATTAAACATAATCAGTGTGTAATATTTAACAGCGATGTTCCTTTGTTCTAATCTAATTTTTCATTTTTTGATTCCTTGTTGAGTTTTAAATCTTTTCCTCTTTTCATTCATAATAATATTTTAGTTATTTTGGCATGTTTGTATTCAAGTTCAGAAGCAAAAAGTTATGTTATTCAGAGATAATATAAATGCTGTATATATGCTATATAAATAACATAAATTCTGTTTCCAAAATGTCTCTGTGGAACAGTATGGGAACCACATGCCAAAAAGCATGTTTAGTCAATGAAGACTTAGCAACCCCAGAGCATAATATCCACATAAATTTTGGATAAGGCAAGATTAAATACTCTGCAATTGCACAGCAATAGGCAAAATGCTGCAATTAGCTTTACACCATTTTAAATGTTATTTCTAATGAAAAGAGCTGATAGACATAGAAAAGTCTGGAAGCAGCATAGCTCAAAACAAGATTTGTTGTTTATTTTCAGAAAGCAACTCAATAGCTCGTATATTGCTTCTCATATTCAGTGAATAGCCTTTTCTACTTAAGACCAAAACATTATAATCTGAAAACATAAGTACACTGATTTGTTTTTCAAATGATATTCCTTCCCAATCATCCCTAACATCATTTGTCAAACAAATACCACTACTGTAGGCATGGAATTTGCTTGTCCTTGTTTTGCATCATGCCTTTGGCATTTAGATGCATACAAAATTCTAATAGCCTCCACGCCTACTGCTGCTGTATTTTTCAAAAAACCTATTTAACTGAAGCCTTGAAAGGGTCAAATACTCTCCAGATGTTAAGGGCCCAAGGCCAGCAAAAGCCTTTTAGTTTGTAGTCCGTTTTAGTACACAACTTACTCAGAATGAGACTGATGTTTTTTGTTTCTTGTCCCCCTCCCCAGTGTTTTGTAAATGTCATCAGCATTTTCAAGTCAAAAGACAGAATTACTTAATCTGCTGTTAATCAAGGCCTGTTAAATTGTGTACTGTATTTCAAACAGTTTAAAACCACTTTGAAAGCTAAGAGCTGCATACTGCATATTGTTGATACAAAAATGTGTGCTTAGTATTTGGAATTTTTGTGCCCATCATTCCTTATTGTTTATCAGCTCTTAGAAGGATCCTACAGAATGTCAACATACCAACTTTAAGCACAGTTATTTCAGCAGCATGTACAGTGAGTAATGGAACATACATGCTAGTAGCCATAAACAACACCTTCAACTTTGATTTCACACCAACATTTTTAATTCCCCTGAAGGTAAGCCTCATTCCTGAAATTCATCTTTGTAACTCTAGTCCTGAGGGCTATCTTAGCAGATCAATCGATTTGGGTGGGCAAAGAGTTACAAGGGAGATATGAGCAACAGTTAAAATCAGAAGTCTGTACATGCACCAACAGTTTCAGGGTTTGAACTAATCTGCGCTTCCCAATCTGCATACCACAGTAAAATGAGACTCAAAATGCAACAGTTAACTTGTGCTTATCCCACAGGCAGGGGAAAAAAGAGGATAATGAGAAGGAAGTCTCTGTGTTCTTGTAACAGAAACCACAAGCTCTATTCTTGCCAACTCTAGCTGAGAGAGGAAAAGTAAAGACATGAAAGAAAAATCATACAAAAAGCAATCACAGAAATAAAAGACTATAAATTTAAGACCGCCATTCCAATTCTTCTGCAGACGACTGTTGTGGTAAATGTTCATAATGTTCACACAGCTTTACAAAATGCTAAAACAACAAATTCATTTAAAGAATTTGGACAAAAGCTACAGTGTGCACTTCTGAGAAAAACTAAATGGATCACATGACCCAGGGGAAGAGAAGGGGTGAGGGTTAAAGTATTTTCATGACCTTCCAATTCCGAGTTCTTTCAGCATATGAAACAGATCGTGGCTCAAATGTGACAGCTCGGGATGCAAATGTCAGTTCAGCTGTATATAAGCAGCAGCACAGGGTAAAATGCCTGTAGTCACTTGAGACCACAAGTTCATCACTTACTAACCCTCAAGTTACCCTCACTCACTATGCATGGTGGCATTTTGATTGAATTCTTGAAAAAACAAACTAACAGACCCAACAGAACAAAACTGTCCAGTGTCTTCTGACTTGCCTGGCAAATTAAGTTTTTTAGCTGGATTTACAATTCTTCCATTTTTATTTTTTTCATACTAATTCACACCATCCCTTCCAGCATTTTAGATTTGATAAAAATGAATCTGCTCAATATTTTTACTACAACTAGGTAATAAATTTACAGCAGGATTCTCCAAACCTTTTATGGTGGCTATCAGCATCAGCAGCAATGGCACCATGGTTAGGATAGCAGTGAGTTCTGGCTGAGGGAAGAAATTAGATGGGGAAAACGGGATATTCATCACAGTTCACTTTACTATGAGATACTTCAATAAGGTTACAAGAGACTTCTGCTTTACAGAACTTCCTATCAGCCCAACTGCAAATACTTGCCACCGCCACGGGATCTTAGTAGGGAACTGATTTAAAGACATTTTTCTTGTCAGAGATTGCCAAATGCTCTCCAGAAAGCAGCAATCTCTACTTCCACTGAAAGTGTTACTTTGGATGATACACACGGTGCTGTCTTCTAAATCTTATTTCTATAAGCACAGCATGCAGAAGGAACAGTTCTGTTTCATAATACAGCAGTTGGATATTGTACGATTTGTCATCCATAGATCTTAGGAAAAAAAAGATCAGAAAATCTTACAGTGGTCTTTAAAAATCCGAGCTAAGTAATCACATAATATACTGATTAGGAGGGAGTAGGATAAAGAGGGGTAATTCAAATAAGAAATATTAATCCTTTACTTCTGAGAAAATCATGCATAGAAGGGCACTGTTTCTATTTTCATTTATTTAACTAATGTAGGAAAACAATGCAAGTTAAAAGCTGCTGACTCAGACTACAACAAACTAACAGACCTTCCACCTGGACTGTCAAATACCAGAACTCTATGAATATCAGAATCCAGCTCTGTTTTACAAAAACTCCTTAATTTATATAAACCATATTCACTGTTCAGGATGTAAAACATAAGCATGAAGATTAAATGTAACTCCTCCCCTCCACGCAGGCACAAATTCCTCCATTAACAATTCCTCAGAAAGTCCATTACCTGTGTGCTGATAGATCTGGTTCCATCTGTTGCCTCCACTGTCAAGTTGTAATTTGATTTCTGCTCTGCATCAAGAGGTCTAGCAACAATGATAGTTCCAGTACCCTTGTCCACGTCAAATCGACTGTCATAGTTGCCACCTTGTTCAGGAAATTAGGAGAAGGAGATGGTTCACAAAACACAGTATCTTTCTACGGTTTCATACATGATCATGTTCTGTCTTAAGGTGTTTAATGAAGGTGGAATTATATACACACACACAAACACATTTATTTTAACCCTCCCCCCCTTTTTTTTTTCCTGGTAATACAATATACTGCAATTTACAGATACGTAAAACTGATTTGTTTTGACGTGAAGCTGATTTGTCTGGCATATGGACAGTTAGTAGATAGATTCTTAGACAACATTCTGTTTTTTTAATCAGAATTTTAAGATAACAAATTGTGGGAAACTGATAATTAGTAGGTGAAATGTGATTTATTTTATGGGCAGACATTCAGGATAAATAGCGAAAAACATACTCTGTATTAAAATAAACAAAAACTCCAAATCAGAAATGCCATTAAATTTACGTCTCTTGTATCAGAGTACAAATTAGTATATTTGTATATGAATACAGCCAAGGTAAAAAATCTCTATCATCTCCAGAGGATACTCATGTCAAAGCAGAGTATCTGAAGAATTCATTATCTAGCCTCTATTGGGATAAGATCTCAGACAAGTACTAAGCATTTAAATCATCAGTGATTAAATATGCCTATCTCCTTCTGAAACAAGCTGTCTTTCTCTGCAAAACTTTCAAATTACCCTTTGAAATACAGTTAAATAACTGTGTAGATCAATAACTACACTTCACCATTTAAACGTTTAATTGATCAACATGCCACTCTGAGCATACTGTTGGGAGAATACAATGTCCATTAAGATCAAATATTGTTAATAATGACAAATACTGCCATTTAACCAAAATTGCTTTAGACCTCTAAATAAACTGTCTAAAATGGAGGAAATAATTTTTAGTTTGGTCAAACCAATGCTAGATATGGCAAACCAACTCCTCCTGATTGTGTACATGCCTTTTTCTAATTAAAGTGCATAAGGATAGCATTCAGATATAATCTACATCCTCTCTTTGTTTATTATTTGATGAGTTTTTACATGCTGTGTTATTGTAAATCACTGAATGCTTTTTAGGAAAAGTCAAGGCTAGAAGTGAGAGGGTAAAATTCCAAAGGTGGCAATTTATACTTTATCTAAGGAAGAACAGTAAATACTGAAGCGGGCCACCACTCGCTTTCAGAAAGTTCAACTTCATGACAGACATATCAGTTTAGTAAAGACGGGCTGGATTCTGCTTCACTGAATTTAAGGTAGTTGGTAACAAGTAACGACGAAGATAATGACATTTTTCTAGTTTCATCAAATGCCATTTCCTCTTCCTAGCCTAGCAACAGTTTTCAAATCATGTGAATGGATATGAATTGAACAGCATGAAAGACAGCAGCATTGTTTGGAGAAGGTATATGTGAAATTTATTTGGCTTTGTGCAAGACATCAGCTTCAGAAAGCAAGCCTCTAACTTTCATAGCAGGCATGCAATACCATTTTCTCAGATGGCAAGGAGAGGAGAATTCAATGTCTCAATGGAGTCATTGCCATTTTAAGGGAAGAGCAGGGTGAATGAACTTTTTCACCTAATTTCCTTGATGCAATGACAGGCCTCGTAATCCTCTTTTTCTTCTTCCCTTTTCAAGGAAATCATAAAGACCTTCCCTAATATTTTTATAGCAGTGATGGTATCTGTTCATCCAGTGAAGCAGAACTCAACCTGAACTTCTGTGTCTGGTAAACTGAAAGTGTAACAGCAACAGTTTTGGACAAAGCCAAAACTTGAAGTTCTGAATTGATGCCATATAAATGTAATGATGACAAAACAAAACAAAAACGAACCTGTCACAAATGCAACTGTAAGCACTTTGATTTCCGAAGGGTTAATAAAATAAATAGTTTATAAATGTATGCTTTCATTTCAGATCTCATAATCTGGTAATAAATTATGTGATCTCAGCAGATACCTTCTGCTGTACAGTTCAGGTCACAAGCCATCTGAAAGATGTAAAATACTTCACTAGCAAGCTTGTCTCCTGGCTCAGCCAAAAAGAAAGAAAGCATGGAAAGCAAGCACAGAACACAAAGGAAAGCTGTCAATCAAATTAATTCATGCTATTAGAAACAGTAAAAGAGGGCAGTAAAGTGACTACCTATAAGATTAGCTGATACGCTGACAACATGATTACATATCAAACTTTTCAAAACACTTTCATCAAGGAAGCAGTCAAAACAAAATGATTTCTTTTATAGTCAGTGGACAAGTCCTGCTCTTTCCCCTTGGAGTTTTCTGTAGTTTTCTTTTTAAAAATAGCATATCTTTTCTGCATTAAGCATAAAATAAAAGTACTTTACATGTCCAAACTGTGCTGCATGTTTTGCAGCAGCAAATCAAAAGGAAACTATCATCAGAACTCTTTTCAGATGTACACAATACTCACAGTGCACAGCAGTTGAAATGAACTAAAATGAACAATAGAAAAATAAATCCCCAATTGAGTTAACAAGTTCTACTACCAGCATTCCAAACTCTGGACTGAGACCAAAAAGAAAAGACCTCTTCTACTAGTAAACATCCTCCTTCATCTTGGTGAACTGCTCACCTTTTTTTTGACAACATCCCTTCTTAACCTTTCCTTTAATGGTCTCCTTCTGGTCTGCAGATGTTTTTGTTTGTTTACTAGATGACCTTGTTTGAAATGGCACACAAAGAACCTTCTCATACTTCATCTTTACTCACTTAAGCTATTTTTGTATTTTCTCCTTTTCTGCTCCTACATCTATGTGCATGTATATTTGGGAGAACAGTAAAAGTATAGTCTCAGTCCCAAAATATCTCTAATAAAAATAGCTTTGCCTCTATGAGAATGCAAGGAGGCATCTTTAATCCTCTACCCTCTTTATAAAATTTTACAGATCTTTGTCTCCACATTTTGTCTAAATTAAAACTCTTTTTACTAGGCTATGATCAATTTGGACAAAAACTGTTCCCCCCCGCCCCCTCATGAATATATTAAAAAGAACCATATGAAAACTCTATGTGAATATTTATACATTGGCAGTGATATCAATCATGTCACATGCTGTTCATTCATGAAGCATGCATTCAGGGAAGAGTTGTGTCTGTTCTCAGAAGAGCTTGAAAGTTTTCTGAGAACATCCTCAAGTAGTTAGTATTTGCATATTCCCCTTTCATGTATCAGTTTTACAAACTTTGTTTTTAACTGTTGCTGCTCTCAGCAACCCTTATAATATATGTACCAATAATATATTTACCAATAAAGCAGACATTTAAAATTATTTGATTTGTAAGAAATAATTTTTAAACTAAGTTCTCCTCAATATCTCATAACTTCACACCTTAATCAAGGATAAAATTTTCACGATGTGAAAAGGTCCATTATATCTTTTGTGAATGTGGTAGAAAATCTCAGTTGGATATGGCTATCTTAAGAGCAGAAACAGTTTACCACAGCTCTCTCTCTTCATACTAAGCACTGCTGTTTAACTTGGTTTTGAAACATAACGCAGATCAGAACTTGTTTACAGTATCAACTGTACGGTGGATTTCCTGGAGCCCAGTGGTCTAGTGGAAAGGCTAAATTTAAAAAACTACTATTCATTTTGTAATCACAGCACCTATGTATGGTCACATTACTGATCAGAATACAATGGTAGAGGTTAAGGTGTGTTAGAGCTGTAAGAACATGAGAAGGATAAAGTTTGTTGGGGTTAGGAACAGACAAGCTTTCCTTTTAGCACTGAATCAAAGCAAGCAGACTGAAGAGCAGACCGAAAGAAAAGAAATCAGTGTGAACAGTATAATATGTCTTCGGGTGTACTACTGCTATATCCCCACTTGCAGAAAACTGGCATTTTCTTTCCTTCCCTATCCCATAACTTATGAAATTGATTTGATCTGTTTTAATTTCATGGACACAATATTTATAAATCATTTCTGAAGCTGCAACACAGAAATAATTTTGCAGTGCAATTTTACTTTGTGATATATAGTCACGTGCATGTAAATAGTAATTTTGATTTAAACAAAACAAATTCTAAGAGAAAAAAAAACAAAAAAAACCACTACAGGTGAAGAGTGCCCAAATTCTGATTAGAACAGCTTAGAAATCAAGCTGCAATGAACCCTCTGATATCTCAGAATCCATGCATTCGTTTCTAATAATAAAAGCCCTTAAATTATCCTTACCCGTTATGTCAAACCAAAGTGGTATTCCAAGAGGTTCAACAGCTATTACACCAATCATGTGAGCAACTGGGTCACTTTCCATCACCGTAAAAGAAAAAAACTCTTCCTCAAAATAAATGGGCTCCGTGGGTGGGATGGGCTTTGGAATCCATTCTATGTGAAGCCGTGTAGTTGATGATTTTTGTGGTCGACCATTATCTACAGCTTTAATCTGTGAAACAAACACACCTTTTAGGCTACAGGATCACATAAATCATTATGACACATAAATGGAAAAGTAATAATAAGCTCCAGACATGTTTGTTTTTGTGAGATACATCCAAAAAGGCTAAGTGTCTCTCAAAGTGTTACTTGCTCCTCATTATCTGGGGAGCAAAAAGACAAAAGGCATGTAGCACCTGACAGTAGCATAAAACACTACCATTAATTCACTTTTACTTTGCTTTCTTCCTGAAAGAGAGTCAATACGATTGTTTATGCTCCCTCAGTCTATTCATTATCTGTCAAGTTCCAGAAAACAGCAACAGCTTCTTGATTCTCTTTCTTGCTACAAACATCTGAAATCATCCTTTAAAAAAAGAAAACCCATAAAAACAATACTTCTGGATCTGTTGATTCTTTCTTCCTTCAGATATTGCAGTCTCTCATCTGCCAGCTATTGAACAAAAAGAGATGGGAATACAGATAAAAGAACACTTTACATATTCATGATATACAAGATTTTGACTCACTGAAAGAATATCGTATTCCCTCGCTGCAGAAAATTTCTTTGATGAAACCACTCCAGTTTTCGGCTCAATAAAGAACTTGCCATGTTCATCACCATCTTCAATGCTATAAGAGATCTCTGCATTGGGGCCTTCATCCTTATCTGCAGCAATGACTCGGTAGATTGGCTCTCTCCTAGCAGCCCTCTCTCGTTCTGGCTTACCGCGTTCTGGAAGCCTGATTTTGTAGAACTTTTGCAAGAACTGAGGCTTATTGTCATTCTCATCTAAAACCTTCACAATTACTCGTGCAACTGTTGATTTGGCAGGAATACCATTGTCTGTTACTGTTACCTAGTTTTATTTAAAAAAAAAAAAAAAAAAAAAAAAAAAAAAGACAAAATAAATGCAGGGTTAGTGTTCAATTCAACTGCAGTCTTTCTAACAATGCTCTTTTTAAATCATACTTCCCTACAGCTGTAAAGTAATCCTCTAACTTCAGTTACTGAAAGACTATTGAATAAAGATATTTGATAAATAGATAGGAAAGAACTACAAAGGTTTATTCAGCTACTACCTTAACATTACATGACATACAATAAGAATCATAAGAGTTGATTTCATTAGTTTGCAGCATAGGTATATATTAAATCTATTCCATGGTTTTGTAGCGCTGTAACAGAAATACTGATTTTAGAACACAGGTACAACATATATGTATATTATTTCTGATAATAGTTTCACTGTAATATCTTAACATAGTTTCAGCCTAGTGTTTCCTTGTAATTTCTTAATTATTTTACACCTTAAAAAATGCAATTTATAAGGCTATAATTTCCAAATCTCACAGGCATTAAAAACTCTACATTTTTAAGACATAAACGCTAATTTGTTTGAAATAAGTATAAAGAAAAGCCTTTTAAAGGAATACACATAATTTATTTCCACAACCTAAATGAAATAGGAAATGAAACCAAGTCCGCTCTTCCAGCAGTAGTCAAAGTTTCTCCTAAAAAGCTACAAAATGTTAATCTGCAATGTTAATCCTAGCACTGATACAATGACAGTTACAAGGAGAGTGAAGAAAAATTCAATCAAATTAAAATATCTCTTAGTTTGAAGCTAAAAAAGCATAGAAAAGACATTATATAATAGAAACAGACCAAACTGATTCAGAAACTCACTTCAAATGTAGGAATCTTACCTTTTTACTTTACTTCTTACTTACTTAATCCCTCATTGACTAATATATATTTATTTTTAATTATCATTGTTCAATAATATTATAATTGCAAATAATTTATCAATAATTATAAGCTAATAAGGCACCTAGATTATATGTTAATTTCAAACCCATTTAATTTCAAACCCATTTCAAAGAAGAAAAAAGATAGGGGAGTGGTCTTTTGGCTTCCTGCCCTTGCAAGTATGTAGTTGATAAGAATTACAGAAACAGGCACATCATTTTCTGACTGCACTCTGTCTTCAACATAAAAACACAACATGGATACAATATAGGTCTACCTAATTGAAAAATAGAATTGAATCCCTGATGAAACCGCTGACTAGAAAAGGAATTTACTATTGACATGATTGGCAGTAGTTTTACTTTTGCACATAATCTGATATGCTCTTTTTTAGTCCTTTACCGTCCTTTTTAGGAAGAAATACAGAAATAGTAATGAAGTATGGATATTATTCCTAAGCATGTAGGAAATGAAAAATCATAAATGATAACAGTGATTAATCATGACAAAACCCATTAAGTGACATGAACTGGAAATATTCATGCTCGTCTCTAATAGATGGTAGGATTTCAAAATATGATTATCTGTTCTCATTAGTACATAAAGCTGAACACCATCACATGTCCTCCAGTTCACAAAACCCACAAATATCAGAAGAGTACAGAATAACCTGTTAACATAATACTGCCCCAAGCCAAGGAGAAAAAAAAAAAACAAAAAAACAAGAAGGCAAATTGTTGTTTGATTTGATGCAACAGGAGACACTACTGACATAACAAAATAGAACACTAATGCACGTGGGAATGACATGAAGTTAAATCTAAAATAATTGCATTAAAAGTAAGCTATTCAACTGGCATTCAAAAAAAGTGTTACCAGTTGTGAATGAAAAGAATGAGACATACTCATTACTACTATGTAAGCAGGAGTGTAATCAAATATCACTTGTAATAACAAACAAAGAATAAACCCATCAAACCATCTGGTCAGCATTTCAATGCTCCATTAATTAGCCAGATGTACAGCACTTGGCTCAAGTGGCTTATCATGTTGTCCATCATTCTCAGCATTTCTGGGTTTCTTTCCAACCCATTTTCAAAGATGTCAACATAAAATGAGCAAATGGGAAAACTGCTACTTTGGGCCATGCTGTGACTATCACACTGCAGTTAAGGGTTTTGGCACTGGATGCTTTGCAAACTTTCATTTAAAAATTTAATAACTAGTTGGGATTCAAAATGAAGAAAGAATAATGAGTTTTAAAGAATACCACTAGGCAGTAAGCAGTGTTCCAAACTAACTACTATCAGCTTAACCCTTTATGGAGAATGCTGAAGCAACCTAAAAAAAAGCCTGAGTTCTGTTAACATTATCTTGTAATCATAAACAATAAATTTGCTCAGTTAATATTTGTTTGTTTGTTTCTTTTCTTTTGTTTTGTATTGTAATATCAAAAGGCAAGGCTCTGTTCTTACAGATTGTGTTGGCAGTATGAAATCAGACAGGATCTGGAACATAGGCATGAGCATTACTACACAGCTTTACATCGCTAGTATGAACTCTGAGAAGTTATGACCAAAACAAACAGCATTCTCCCAGATACAGTCCAGATACAACTTGAGAATTCACATAATTCAGGTACCACCCTCAAGAGGCAACCTGGACATGGCCAGCCTATTCTGGGGATATGTTATACACATTCAAAGCCATACCATGCCTAATGGTTGCAGAGCCAGAGAATGATCCACAGTTCACTTTATTTAACTCTATAAATCCAATAGAAAAGTCAGTACAATATGCTATGCATAGAAGCAAAAGTCATTAGATACCAATTTTACAAGCTATCCACATAGAAAAGGGTCACAGAAATGAGATACAACTGACATGAAGTGCTTTAGGAAAATGACACAAGCAGATTTCAAGAGGCAATTTAGAAGTGAATAATATAGTGGCTTTCTAATTTACAGGAATAATGTCACTAGTACTAAACCAAATTTGTCAGTTAATTCACTTTACTTCTATTGCTTCTACTCGAAACACACAGTGGAAGAAATTCCACCCTACTGCTACTTAAATACAAAGAATTCTTTCCAAAGCTGCTACCAAAATGAAAATTACAATTAAAATTTGCTCCAATAGCTTTTTAAATTTAGCTTTCAGTACATCGAAGTGACAGAAAAGAGCCATGAAGTCCATACCTACACTGCAGTTTTACAAAATACTGGTTCATGCTGTCAAGGTATTCATTCCCCAAAGTCTGTGCAGACTTTTACTTGAATTTCTATCAGAAAACATTGCTATGGATTTCACAAACATTGAGAAAGTCCAGACTTGCTTAGGTAAGTTAGAAAAAGAGCTAGAGAAGCTTCAAAGTTCGCTTTGATTATTCATCCTAGCAGTCCTCTCTACCTATCAACCCAAATGAAAAGCACAAAAGAGAGGCCAGATCTTAACTATAGTATTTATGGTGATGGTTACATCTTATGTCCTCACTGCAAGTGAAGGACAATACCTTCACAATACATGTCAGAGAAGAAGAACACCTATTACATAAATTACAGATATCAATTAAATGAGCTAAATAAAATGATTTAGGAGCAAATTTCATGTTCTTGGAGTCAATCATGCAGATTTTGACAATGATCTACTTTCATTATTGATAAACATGTTAAGTAGAAATAAATGTCTATTGTTTGCATTCTCAATGTTTATAAAAAAGCTTCTGCATTGCTTGTTAACAGGTTTACATTCAAAATGGTGGTACTGACTATTCTAATAATTAAAGAAGAAAAAAAGAATCATACTTGTAACAAACATGTCTTTGTACTGTTTGAAAGAAAATCTTGGCTTGCAGAAATAGAAACAAAAAATTGCTTTCATCTGTATCTTAATTCCTAATAAAAAGTCTCAACACACTGTTTTAACAGATAGTACTGTGCACTGAAATATAATTAACGAACACAAAAGCAAATTACTTCCAAAATCCAGATCACTAAACTCTTCATATGGTAATCAAGTATGGAAAACTTTCTGAAAAAGAACAATGAACTTACAGTCACTGTTAATGAGAGAAGAAAATAAATTATTTACCTCCAATATGTGTTCTGCCTGCTGCTCCCGATCTAGTTTTCTAGATGTAGTTGTAATTAGACCTGTAAGATGGAAGAATAATTATTTAGATCCTTCCACAAAATAACCTGGATGGGGGTTAGGCTAAGCTTGTAGTCACTGGCATATGTGATCTTGATTTCTTCTTAGGTGGACTCCTTCATTTTTGCTGTGCTTAAACTTTCATGAAAGGAATGGTTGAGGGGTTTCCAATCCTTAAGAGCCACAAAAATATTATTTGTTACCTGAAAGTTGTGCTATCGTAACCCTTAGACAACATATGCAGTTTTGTTTTCCAACACATCTTGGCTCATCATGTTTCTGACAGCAGTAATGGATATACTTCTTTCACTAGAAGTCTAACTTTCAAAAAGGTGCAGCTTATTAAAAGAGGGATTCCACACTTTATGTAAATAATTTGAATAATCACTTCGAGAGAAACATCCACTTGTGTTTTTATCAATACCGATGACCTGAAGAGATGCACTTATTCTGGGGAACAGTAATCTGTGCATGTATGCACATGTCCAGCCTTGATTTGGCAAAACTGAGGACTCAGACAGTATTGCTCATAGCAATAACAGAGTAAGAAAAGGACTTTTTGATGCAAGATTTTACACTTGCTGCATGAATATGATACAAGTTTGACAAAATATTAGGAAAATGTCACATGTTTTTCTGTAAAATGAAGAAAATGAAACAGAAAAGGTGGGAAAAAAAAATCAAAATTTCAGCTACTGAGTTTCATAGGAAGTTAACTCAGTCAACTTTCAATTACAGCTGAATGGCTTGCCCATGATGGGGGTTAACTGGGCCAGGCATGCAAGGATACAAGGGGAGAATTCTGTGAAAAGCCGGGTTGGATCTAAAAATATTTGCTAGTTCAGGCTCAGTGCCAAGTGAACACACTGACGCCATTTGTAGGGCCAACTTGTACCTGCAAACAGTTTAATGGCTTTTGTTTAGCAAAGACACAGAACTAACAGCACCAATCGTATTCAGTTCCCAGAACCAATCATTTGCTTAGATACAGCACTACTTCTGCCTGTCTCAAGCCACGACTGTCCAAACCATCCCATCTTCACCGTGCTAGACATCTAGCACATGCTATTACAACACAGCTATTAGTCTGCTATAACAAAAAATGTTTCATTTTGGCCTCTCAATTGATAAAAACAGAGTATCTAAGTACGTAAAGCACCATGAATAAATATTACAATTTTGCTTGACAGAGAAAGGCTGACAGAAACAGAATTGTACACTATCTGCTTATAGCTACCCAAAGCTCCTGACAAAAGAGAATTGTAGTCTACATATTCCAACAAAATAGATAGCACATACTAAATAATGTGAACAAAACATATATAAAACAATACTACAGCTGTCAAATGTTCAAACTATTATTATTTATAAAAAAAAAAATAATAGTACAAACAATGGCCATTTCAATTATGGCCAAATCGGACCTTGTTTTTCAAGGAATTTGGTTTGTCATTTTACCAAATCCATCGTACACTTACTATTCCAAACAAACTTTTCTACTTCATGTTTTTACACTTTTAAAACATGCAGAAGACTTGTATGTTATCATTAGGGTATCTATTTTTAGTACTATGAAGTAATCATCCTTAAGTCCAAAGAATGTGGGAAAGAAAGAAAAAGAAAACAAAGAAACAAAAAAGGAAGAACTTTTGTGCTGGCACTGAGAATTTAGGAGAGGGAGGAAAGTACATGATGCAGTTTTAACTTTGATGGGCTAACAGAGATCAGAGAGCTTTGAACAATAACAACTGGAAATATCTGCTGTCACATATTCTAAATAACGTTTTCTCCTTACTTCCTGGTTGAGGCTGTATGAGCCTCCTTTTTTCTTTTTCACAGGCTCTATGGGGAAGTCCACAAGACTGTTAATTGGAAACTAACAAATGGTAGAGCAGATGCCTCAACTGATTTCACAGAGCAAAGGGACTTGTAGGTGACTTCAAGAAACACAAGCAATTCCAACCACTCCTTTTGAGTGAGTACCTCCAGAGAGATTCAGCCTGAGCCATCCCATGAAGCATTAATCCCCTAAAGCTCACTAGAGTTGCAAGGTAAATTTCAGCACAGCCACTCAGGGAGTTAGCTGTTGAAATCTCAGTTGAGGATGGAGAGGATCTATAAAAGCAGAAGAATAAAGTAATTCTAGCAGAGATATCTCAGTATGTTTGCATTTTAATGAATATACTTCCAGTACTCAGTGCACATCCACTACATTATATTAAATTCCATCTCTCGTGGCAGCAACAAGTAGGAAACTGCTAATACAGGCAAGCAGAAAGACAGCATCTTTCAGCAGTTTCCTATCCACTTTTTTCCCCAGGAGTATCATAAAGACTGGAACCACTGTTTATATAAATGCCATTGTGCCCCAAACAGAATCACATCCATAGTGCCACTACTCTAAGTACTGTATTCTGTTAAAGAAAATCTAATTCCATATATAATTTCTGTTAATGGAGGTGGTCAAGACAACTCAAAAAGCTAAGCAGACAAACATCCAGTATGAATAAAACATACAATGCTTTCATCAGTTAAATCTTCCAACCTTTTCAACTAAGCATACCACACACTGCTGTTAAAACACTTCAGACCATTAACAGAAGGGCTTAGTCTTCACCATATATATCCTGTAAATTCAGCAGAAACTAGTGCCAACAAAGGAAATGTAACACTTCTGGATTTAGAATCACATACACATGCATGACATTCTTTTTATTTAACCCTTTACTGCTAGCCACTTTCCTAAGTCAAACTTCAGCTGGAGTGAAATTCACCTCTATACAGCCTAATGCTGTATAAAGCGTGATTACAGCAATCACTAAGATTTTCAATTTTTTCCAAATGTCTGCATGTCCTAAATGCTCAGTGTCACACTGACAGGTTTAGTTAGTTGTTAGAGCTGTTTAGAATTACAGTCAGTCATGACAATGAAGTCCAGCATTCCTATGGACTCTAGCAGTGTGGCTTCTGTGACTGCCCATTAAGGCAGCTGGGGAAAATTCTTGAACTTCATGTAAGTCAGCTCCCCACTACAGAAGCCAAAATTCTGCTCCTTCAACTGCGAATTAAAGTTCTAAAACTTTTAGGTGGAGATCCTTCCCTCTCCTGTAACAGCTCAGTTATCTTTTTGCCCTGCCCCTTGCTCTATACAAACAAGTGAAAATCCACACCTTTTCAAACACCAAATTCTCATCTGATCAATAAATGGCCCGTCCCCAAGCTAGCTGTTCCTATTCAGTCCAAGAAACATCTGACAAAGTCTTCCATACTAACATTATGAAATGTTCACCACAATTTGACTAAAGACTTCCTGTATTCTTCGTTGCCTAATGCTATGTGCACCACCCAAACCACCACGAACCTCCTGCTAACCCAACTCCTACATCTTTTATCTACAGTGAAGCTTCTCAATTCTAATCAAATATTTAAAAACGTTTGTCTTAAATACATGAAAAAAGGCAACATAACAGGAAAGCCAAACTTCTGTCTTTAAATGCACAACAGTATATTGTGTTAAAGCATCTGACACATTCTGCTGATGTTTGTCTGGAATTGTGATGAACCCTGGCTACCTAGATACCATTGTTGCCAAGCACAGAAGTGACAAAGAAAGATGATTTTTAATTAATCTCTGAAGAAGTGTGTAACAGAATCAGTTTTGAAATCCTTATTACATGGTGTAGAGAATCTCTTCGCTATTGAAATCCTTATTACATGGTGTAGAGAATCTCTTCGCTATTGAATGTAAGAAATGACAGCGGGTGTCTGAAAGATCACTGTGACAAAGCATTCATTTATAAGCAGAACTGACTCACAGAGCCTTGTTTTGCAGTCATACTTTCTCATTTTCCTTCTGCCTCCCCTTATCATACAACACTTCTTCTCTGCTCCCAAAACACAGTAGGAACATTGAGCTCCAGTAATTTACATCTCTATTATTCCACCTGGGAATCAGTCCACACTGTGTCAAGATGGGTCAGGCAGCCTGGGGAAAACACGAGTTTACAACAAACATTTCTAAGCTAATGATGAGTAAATGGTATCTCTAGTAAATTGGTGCAATCTTTTCATTCAGTAATACTTCAAAACTCACCACAACAGTAACATTTTTATAGCAGCAGCTGAATAATTTAGTCTCTGAATAAAAACACAGCTGTTCTGCCTCACTGGCTGGAGAGGTGCTGTAATGAACTGAAACTAACTGTAAACATCCATTAAAAAAATGCAAAAAACAACACCAACATGCTGGGTAACACAACTGCACTGATCGCCCTCCTTACTCATTAGTGATTACACTCTGAGGATACCTACAGTCTGCTTCAGGTTTACTGCAAAATCAAAATAGCTAGAACTCTATCCAAATACAGTTTATTTCAGATTTCCATTTTTAATGGCATTAAAATACACAAAATGCAATTAAATTATACAAATGTAAGTAAAACTGCGACATTTGGAACAACAACAAGAAAAAGAGCACAAGGGAGCGGATATTAGCAGAGATGTATTCTATCCCACATAAGCTTTCATCTCACTGCCTAGTTACATCCCATTACCTCTGCATCTCACTCCCATAAGCGAAAAATAACACTTCAACAACAACCTCAAATCAATACTGAAATGGCAAACTCTTTTAAAAACTGTAAAACAGCAGATAGGCACCACACTAAGAATATTAACACCACAATATTACACACCTTCATAGAAAGGATTGTCCCAGAAGTAAAAAAATAAATAAGTAAATATCTCTGCAGGAAGAGGTGGAAAGCTCAAAATTTAGCCCCACTTAACACCTATCAAATGTTCTCTGCTACATGCATGCATTTATAGGCATGAAAATACACACAGATTTTCCAACTGCACATTCATCTTTAGACAGTGTTGGCTATGAATATCTTCTAACAACAACAACAAAAAACACCCTGCAGTTGGTAAACACGCACATATTGGGTGGTTTTGCTTGGGGGGGAGCTGCAGGAGGAACAGAAGATGAGCTCTAGGAAGGAGGGAAGCAAGGGTGCTGTTTTAATGTTTGTGTTTCTAACTCCCCACATCTATTTTAATTGAGAAAGAATGAAGTTAATTTCCCTCAAGTTGAAATTACTGCTTGACAGTGATGGTGGCTGGTAAGCAATCCCCCTGCCTTGATCAAGATCAAGGAGCTTTCTCTTCTGGTTTTCCCAGTTTCTCCCCCTTCATACTGAAGTGAGCAGCTGAGTGGCTACCCTTCCACAACCCCGAAGACTGAAGCAGATGCCAGGTCAGTAGACTTGGCAACTGCTTCCAATGAGTTTGAACTGATAGGCTTAGTTTCAGTGGATTATAACAGTGTTTGAATTGTACTGCTTGAAATTAAATACAGCTTCTCTGGTGTCTGAATGCATTGGCACCGAAGGCTTAAGGAAATGGAAAGCAGATATAACATTTTTATCAACAACTTCAACAGATACACTGGAATTAGATCTGATAAGGAAGGTCATGGTTCTATAGAGCCATTTTCTTGATGAGTTTTTTTTGTCTTCCCTACTGAAAGGAAACCATAACCAGTCAGCAGAAATTATTTTCCTAGACTGCATGATTGTAACTCAATTTAAAGCCCTCTATCAGTTTACTTTAATTATTTACACTTCCATCCTCCAGCTTGAGCTTCAAATGGCTAATTACCAATGAATGTTTAAGCAATTATCTTGGGATTTTCTTTATGGTATCTTAATATATGCATCAGTGTGAGAGTTTAAGTATGGATTTAAAATTACATGTGGCTATAATGATAATCTAGTTTTGACTACTGCATAACAGAATCCTAACATATTGGGTAAACTACAGCAAACATTCTGTATGTTGCTGGTCAATTATGTCTCTTACAGAGATAAAGATGCTGTTATGCCCCTAAATTGGATTTCCTACTGATCATTTAAGAAATAGTGCATTATATAAAATTCAAGCTTGCAATTCCTTCCAAACAGAGGAAATGTATCTTTCTTTTGTCTGAAAGACTAAGTCCACTAGAATCAGCAGTTTCCTTCTCAGGGAAGTATTAATCTCATAAAGTCATGTCTTCTGTGATAATTTACTGTGAACTTCTCAGGAAGATCTCTTAAGACATTGTTTGGAACTGCTTTCAGTATTTGAGCACTTTCTGAAAGGATGGATGAAATGATTAATAAACACAATGACTGTCTTATCATTGCCATGGAAAGACTTATTTTCAGTCTTCTTTCTTCCAACTGATTTCTAGTTTACAATCAACTTCACAGTGACCTTATGTTTTATTTCTAATGAAATTCTTCATTGTTACTGTGTTCAAATATGTGCACTTTTGGCAAGACTACAGTCAAACCTTGTCTCTATGTAAGCCAAGACATGGCTTCACAACCAAAGTAAACAAACAAGTTAATAACAATAGGTCAATGGAAAGCATTAGCAGCGGGATTTTATTTTTTGCTTGAAAACTAAATTTCAGCTTTACAGCTGATAAAATATAAATTCTACATCCCAGCAGTCATATACAGATGATTTCAAGCTAGATAGTAAAATGTTATAATTTATCACCATTGTAAATGCAGGCTGGTGAATTCAAAAAATAAAAATCCTAACCATCATACTAGAGAGTACACCATAAAGAAATGTCTGCATGGTCCTAAAGATTGCTCCTTAGCAATTTGACTTCCTTTTCAAACTCACCCTTGCCTTGAGTGACTTACTAGCTCTTAGTAAAACCAGCAACAGAATTGTCACCATGATTTATAATCAAGATTACCAAAATGAACTATACATATCATTTAAATGTGGTTTGAAATGTCTCTTCTGCCAAAGTAAAGCACTTAAAAGCGATCACTTTTATTCTTTTAACAAAAGACTGACAAGTGCACAAATAATGAAGCCACTATGAGGCCTTCTCTTTCCAGCCCCTAGTATCTGGAGGTAGCTAAAATCCACTTTTGTGGTTTAAGGAATGCAACTTTATGCATGACCAGGTTATTTTACAAAAATGAGTTGTACCACCCTATAGCTAGCTTTAGAAAAATCAAAACTAAGACCCTTGTATTTTGTACTGAAATCAGTTTTCCCTTCCTGTTAAGTACAGGATGATTGCATTTAACCAGCACCATCGTTTAGAGCTTTCTCCCTTCACTTCCCACCTGCAGCTGTTGAGGCAGAAGCCAGAAGGATATTCCCACAGTGTAAATGCTGCTAGGTAAGCCAGAGCCTGAAAGGTCTAAAAGGTCTCTGTTGATTTTTCAGATTGTCTTATTTAGGCACTTCCTTATTCCTGTTTCAGATGTTGATAAATATTCTCTGGCTTTCATCCACAAAAAAAAAAAATCATTTTTGACACACCTGATGAATAAATAGCTTGCTTTTTGCATAGTACTCCATGAAAAGAAACAAATAATTGAGATCTTGATCTCAATCCGTGAATCCGTGTCAGGAAAACGAGCATAGTCCATAAGGGTTAGCTTGTGTCAGCACATTAGGCATTTATTGAAGTACAATAATATCAGTGATTACGAGTTTGTTACAAGTGACTAGGACAGACTGCAACCTTCGTATTTAGGGGCAAGAAGTAAACTACTTCATCTTATGGGTGACATTTCATACCACCAGTCACAAAGTTAATCAGAAGCTGGGCAGTTTAATTACTCAGTCCAATGACTAGAAAATGTAACTTCCTGGAAGCAGTGTGTGCACACTGTGCTTATTAAGAATCACCACCCTGAACTATTTTAACAGCAGCTAGATACAAAGATCTGGAATTCGCTGATCAGAGTGCTCATTAATCATTTTGGTGAATGCAAGCACAGAGCAAAAGCGAGCAAGGCAACAAAGATTATTAACTTATGGCATAAGGAGGAAAAAACCAATTTCCATAAATGAGTCAATAAACATTGTGGAACTTCAACTAGACTTTGGATAAAGTATAAAATTTGTTTTTAGTGATTATGTAATTATAAAAACTACTCAAATGTACAGAATTGACGACATAGCGTTGTGCGCTCTAATAAGGCATGGAGTATTTCACGTTCAGTCTGTATTTATTAAGACAATGGTATAACTATTTCTGCAGTAATTCTTTTACTATCAAAACTGCTTGGGAAATTATGAAAATATTTGAACAAATAATTACTTCACAGCCCACAAAAACACCTGCATAACAAACCTAATCCTAAGATTTGACATCCTGAGTAATTGAGAACACTTAGTAAATACCCAGTTTCACTGTCAATCACATTTGTTTGGTAGTTTTTTTCTCTTGTACCTGGGAAAATTAAAAAAATAAATGAACAGAACTGGGAGTCATGAGCAGTGTAAGATAAAAGCACAGAAAAAAAGCAGTACTTCAAGATGTTTAAAATAATTTTGAGTGAAAAAAAAAACAAAATACAAACCCTAAATCCAAATACAATTATTCAAAGGATGCTAGTAGCAATGACAATAAGTTTCCTGTTGAATCAGCTTTACTCTTATTATTAACAGAAAACTATAAATTTTTGTTACGTCCTTTCTGACCTTGCAAAAAATACCCTTGCTTTCAGCATGATTTGGTATGCTAAAGCCACACCCATTTAAAACCCGAATTCTATCAGAAGTTAATATTTATTTTATCATTATTGCTCTTCTTTATTGTCTCATTTTGAGACATGTATCTTCAATAAGTATGTGTAGAATTATTTCCACAAAATCACCCAACAACACCTTCAGTGATTTGCAAACCTAACATAATGCTGCTGTCTTTACAGCAACCGAACAAAGAAGCCCCATGTTCCTTTTCCAAACTTTTTCCTGAGCAATGAAATACTGTTTTTAGCTGACTGCGGCTAGAACTAACTTTTTTTTTAAAAAAAGCACAGTTAATTGAGAGAAATATTTAAAATCAATTAGAGGATTTAGGTTAGTCCTGAGGCCACTTCCTCTGTCACTGTTTAAAATTCCATGATTAATCTCCCATAAAACTGCTGAAACACACATGTGGATTAATGGAGACGGGCAAATTGTCAAAGAAAAAAAAAAGAACTTTCTGGACTTTGCTCTGCTGGTAAAGCTACTAACAGTTGGTAAATGTCTGAAATGCAAGGTAGCTGAACAAAGTCTAATTTTCATCTTTCTGCATTGAGTTAACTGAAAGCATTCATCAAGACTTGTAGTTAGCAGGCACAATCATAAAAACCCAAGCCTTCATGCATGGCAATGAACCTTGCTATATAAACAACCTAAAATTTAATGGGAGATTTAAAAAGTTATTATTGATAATTAAGAATATATGATTTCGAAGAAAATATTACAGCGGGCTTCCATGTTGTCTACTGATTTGATGTCAAAACTGCTTTTGCGCAATTCAACTGTTTTTATTAAGATAGGTAAAATGCACCACACAGTCTCTGTTTTGGTGCTGTCACAGCAAATAATAAATAAAGACAGCATTAGTTGAGAACAACTTAGTAATATGACAAGCTATTGAGCTCTTGTTGGCATTTAATAAAAGTCTACAAACAATGAAGCACATCATTGGAAGGAATAGTAGAAAGTACACTGTACTATGAGGTTCTATTTTTTTCAAACCATGAGAACTGTTTGACATTTCCTGAAAAATTCTATCTGGGTGTTCAAAATTAAGTAGGAAGTAAGAATGTCTAATTAAAGTTTTAGCATATATCAGTTCATAATGAGGAAGTTCCTCTTGGTAAAAAGTTTTGAAATAACCCTACAGGATGCCAGAAAACTGATTAAAAGTACTAGTTTTATACGTCGTCTCGCTTACTACAGCAACTAAGGAAACAAAGCATTAAAGGTTGGGTTTTGATCCCCGTTATCCTGGTACATCTAAGACTATATTTACACAAATGAGACCACCCACTGGACTGGAATGTGTAAAGACCATAAAACGCTGTAAGCATAAAACAGAACATCTCAATACTTAGATGTAGCTCATATTACTTCAATATTGATCTTCACCACTCAAAAATCAAGCCAATATAGCTGTTGACATGGGCACTATTTCTGACTGAATAAACTTCTCTTAATAGGAAATCAATCAATACTAATATCATAGCATTAGTACATATACAAACTCCACTACAGTCATGCTACTCAGAGAACCTATCATGGAAAGCCTGATACCTCCAAAAGACTGCGTGAAGCTGGTACTTGGCAAGTGGCTCATAACAATTCCTCATCAACAGACAAACTCTAATTTCACACATTATGCATTCCAGCTCAAAAGGCGTAAGTGATATATAGGAATATGCCTTCAATATCTTCCTGCATCAGGACATGAGAAAGTTAAATAATTATTTTGCAGAGAAAGATTCAATCTCATTTAAATTTTCACTTCATTACACAGTATGTGTAACAAAGAATATGACCTGAAGACTGTGACGTTCCAGGACAGAAAGAGGAGAGGGGAAGGGTCACTGCACTGGAACCTTGTTTCTCCTTTGTTTTTCCCAGCTCCTTTATCTAATGAGGTGTAAGTCAATAACAGCAACATTCACAAATTAAAAGAAATAATCTCTACATAAGTGCTTCCAAAGTTGTTGTTGTTATTGTTGAAGAAAGCTACCTATAACAGCAAACTGTCTATCTTCTCCAGTGTCAAATCCCAGGATATTGCAGAAAGAAGGATGTTATTAAAAATTTCACAGATATAAGCTTATCCTCCCAGCTTCAAAATAAAACAACTAGTTCAACCACAGATCTTCAAATGCTTTAAGCAATATTCCAAAAGCAGCTAAAATTAGGTTTTTGCAGAATTAACTCCTCCAAATGTGTGCCTATACATTATTTTGTCTACTCCTCCAACCTTCTCTGGTTGCAGAGTTTTAACAAGCATTTGGGTAAAATCCATTCACATATTCAATAAAGGTAAAGGAAAAAAATCTCTTCTAGAGATGGTGTACTGAAACGATTTATTTTCTCTGCACGTGACAAGCAAACAGTTGGACACATATGGGTTGCTACACACTCTCTGAGCACTGGGACACAAGTGAACAGTAATTGAAGTTTGGCACTGTTTGGCAACTGAAGTAGTAAGAAAAACAATTGCAGTTTTTGGGGTTTTTATTTAACTTTGAATCAGAATTGTGTGTAATGAAGTAGTCCTTCTTTCATTCAAGTTCTAAAATATTAGCTCAATTGGGATTAAAAAGCGCACGTAGTTAAACAAAGATTTCCTTTGTTAAAATCAAGCCCATGCTATTGTACACTCACTGACCCTTCACTTCCTCACTAAGTCATTCTCCAGTGCCATCGGAAACCCATGGAAGTTGTATGCAGCTGTAACCATTTCCTATTTCACTTCAATCACCAAATCAGCCACATACACAAGAAAGGATACTGCTCTGAAGGCAACAAACAGTGCAAAATTGATATAATTGAGTGAGGCAGATGATTTCTCCAAGTGCTACTAACATTTTATAAAATCACAAAGCTCTAGTGATTGCAAGACACTGAGAAACTGAGAACAAGGTCCATAGACTCAATGTTACACAATTTTTAATCCTTGTGCTTGACAAAACAAAACTTCTATATTAAAATAGCACTTTACAGTAGGACTGTGCTTAAAAAAAGGGTTTTTAATTCAGCACAGCTTAAATGTTGATATTAACTCTGTAATGCATTTTTTTGAGGTATGGTATAATTTCAGGAATCAGACTGCCACAGTCCTAAGTCGCCACAGGATCACTGTAGTATAAGTATGTTCAGAAATATCAGATGTTAAAAAAGAACACAGAATAAAAAAGAGCAAAAGTAGGATCAAGTAACATTAAATCCTGTACAACATACTTCTATTTTCAGATTTAGTCACTCAAACTTTCCAGACTCAAGATGACCAAGTCATATTAATTTCACTATCTTGTACGTATGTATTAAGGGTCAGAGAACAGGATACAGTAGATTCCAAAATGGGTAATTACTCAGTGATTGTGTTGGAATCCCCCACGTAAGAAAGCCTTATCTAAGTGGCCTAACTACTGGATTACTAATTAGAGGAATGACTGTGGAATTCTTGAGATAATACAGCAAGTGCTTCATAAATATGAACTGGGATATATCACAATGCTCCTGTGCAATTAGGTAGTGCAATTATTCCTGTTTTATACCTGCAAAATTGAAGTACTGTGAATTAATTTGGTTAATTTCCTGTTCAGGTTATGAATTCAAGTCTGATTTTTGAAGCTATGTACCAATTCTCATATCAAGGCATAGGAAGTTACACTTTTGCTCTCAGCATTTCTGCAAATCTGATCCCAAATCCTTACATGACACAACATTCAATAGCTCCCTGACTCATTTGCCATTATTGTTTTCAATTTCTGAAGTGAGGGATGGTTACTAAAGAAAATGTTATTTACTGTTCTTTCTCCAAGTCAAATCTACTTAGTACAATAAATGTAGCATAAGTCATAGGGAAGTAGAAGGAAGCTTATCAATTTGGCAAAAGAAAATTTATTTCGCAAGATCAGAAATTATTTCTGGGCTGAATAATGGACAAGGTAATAAAAAAATGTGCAAAGGTCTTTCCTCCTATCCCTATGTTTACCTGATTAGCTCTTGCTCAGTGACACTGAGGAGAATTTGGAACTACTTTTGCTTTGCCATTCCAGTGCATATATTACCACTTGCAAGAAAGCAATACAGGCTTCTTTTAGACTGCCTTTCTCAGCAAACTTTGATGCATTAATATGACAAAGCCTGTATCACTGAGGAGCAGCCATCTTTCAAATAATGACATGGCAAAACAGTACAATCTGAACGAAAACAGATGCAATGGTAGGCCAGTGGAATTCCACTGACTCAAGTACTTGTGACCTTGCTAGAATTCAATTACAAAATGCAAAAGTGAAAACATTCAAACAAACAAACAAAAAAAACCCAGCAACCTCACATATCATAAAAAGAAGTATACACCGAGTACTGAAGAACAAACAGAAATTATTTACTGTTACATCTTTTGCTTTAAATCACTTCATGAGGGTTCTAAAAGAGCAAATATTTCCTGATACTCTGAGCTCTTTAAACTCCAGTTAAAAGAGGTAAGACTAAGCATTTTAATCCTAGAACATGTGTTCTGAATTGATATCAGTTTGTACCAATTCCAACTATTTATATCCAAACACATTAAAATGACTTGGATCTCTATAATTTTTGTCAATTCACTCTGTGTTTAATTATAAGCACAAGACGTTAAATAAAGTTCTACTATGGCTTACATAGCATCACTGAATACTTTGGGTTGGGATTAACTCTTAGATCTCACCCAATCCTACTACCACGGGCAGGGACAAGCTGCTCAAAGTTCCATTCAACCCAACTTTGAACACTTCCAATGATGAGAAATCCAAAGACTCATCCACAGTTGCGTTCAAGCTGATGATGCAAGTTGTGAAATTCATTTATACTCTAGTTCCTTCTTAGAAACAATATTATAGTGACTGTTATTATTACATTTGGCCAGCTTACATGGTGCAGCAGCTTTTTTTTTTTTTCTTTCCATTACATGGGAACTCCCAAGTTAAAGAAAATATTTCACTTATCGAAGGCCAAGAACACCTGAAAATATTAGAAAATGTCATGCAATGTCCTGTCATATATTCTGCTTCAAAAAGTGAAATAACACTTCTTCATGCAAAGAAAAATGTTGCAATGTTTATTTTCAATGAAGTTATTTATAAATACTTAAAATAATAAAGATATTTTCAAGTGCCAATGAAGATTTACTGAAGACTCTGAAACAGATCACTCTAAGAAGTATGCAGATAGATAACACTTAAGCAAGGATCCTTTTTTTCTTTAAATAGTTCAGTTAATCAATAGTTCTTTTCATGAGAACTTCTTCCTGTGAAAGACGAACTTATTCGCTACACAGATCCATGTCAATTTCTCCATCTAAAACTTAGGCATATTGCACAACACATCTTAAGTTAGGTGCTAAAAATGCTAGAAATGAATTAGCTACATGCAGAAAACATATTTTACCTCATGTAAGTTATATGCTATTTATAATCTCTATTACTCTAATGGGTAAGAGCTCTAGCCATGCACCATAGTGTTAAATTCTATAAAAGACAGAAGAAGATGGATCCTTGACACAGAGAAGAGACAACAACACAGTATCAGCTGAAATGTATTTTTAGTCACTGACAGCGTATTTTAAGAATCCAAACACTTATCTTTCCTATACTTGGACCAAATGCCATTGCAGTCCTCAATCTGCCTTTGGGACTGCACAGGCAACCAAAGCAATAAACGTAACACATGTTTAACTCTTTTATTCTGCCGCTTTCAATGTTATAATGATACACAGTTAACAACTTGATCCATATTCCAGCTCTACCTCCCTTTTAACTGGAAGCAAAACCTGGGACCCTGTGAAAGTTTCTTATCTTCTGAAAATACTTTACAGCATGATAGCTTCCAACATCCAAAAGGGTGATGTATTTGCAAAAGCAAATGAGACCAGATCTGATCTCACTAATTCTAGTCAGGCATATTCTATTCTAGTTAATTGAAGGAGATAAAATACATTGCATTATAACTACAACAATAACAGATGTCTTTTTAAGTGATTTTTAACAGTCCTGGTTAAAGAGCTTTTATCACTAATAAGATCTATTTGGCTGAAATGCATCTGATTTGCAGGAGATGGATGAGAGACTTGGGATGTAACAAACCTGATAAACCCCAGTGATCAATAAGAACTTTGACTAGGTCAGTATCTACTGCAGATTCATAGTTTCAAACCAAACACGCACAAGGAAAAAAATACTGACCATTCAATGACATGAAACCCAGTGTCCTATATATCACGAAGACAATTTACTTTGGCTACCTACTTAGTTTTCACTGAATTTACTTCAGTGTATTTTGGGAATACAACAGAAAACACTAAGAGGATTCTCTTCTGTCCATCCACCTGTTCTCCTTCCCTCCTTTGTATGTTTATTATCTTTGTATGTCAAGCACTGTTATGTTAACAATAGCAGATAATGAAGAATCTACCTATCACTGTAATTTTAATTGTCTTTAAAGACAACATTTTCCCCTCTGCTGAATGTAAATTAGAGAAATTTCTTCTTCAGTACTTGTATCCTGGCTTAATTAATTAATGGCTGATTTATTTTCATTTATTTTTCCCCTTTGACATGGGTCTGAGACAAGTCCTCTGGACCACTTTGCCTAATTCTGCAGTATGGTGCCATAATAAAGGCAGGTAAGAAACTCTCTTGACAGAAAATCTTTATTAGCACTCTATTAAGTATTCCTCATCACTTCAGCATGTAGTGTGCAGGCTCCCTTAAGCTCGCTTTTTAGCATAAGTGATATCACCAGTATCATTCTGATGAGAAAAACTATGGGATCAATTTGAAGATAAGTCACAATGTCCTCCTGAACTGTTTTTTTTTTTTTTTTTTTTTTCCCTTATACAATAAATAAAGATACTTTTTCACCTCAAAACTAGAGTGTGGAAAATCATAAATGAGATGGAAAGGATCAAGGAATACAAAAAAATACGGTATAGAAAAAGTAAGCACATGATACCCCACAACAGTTGGCCAATTATATAATGAAGTGTAAATGTAGGCAGAGCTTATGTTCACTTCAGTTTGAGCAACAAAGCCAGTCAGTTTTTTCCAGGTAACTCTCAGGCTACTTCTGCTATTTTTAAATCAATATCATTCTTTGAGACAAGGATTATCAAAGCAGCAGGCAATAGTACTTTGCTAAAACAGAAAGAAAGGAAGGCAAGTACACAGAATGATCAGAAAAATATTCATTTCAGGTCATGTGAGAACACAGAAGGAAAGAGAAATAAAAATAAGTTGGTAGTTACTGCACTCTCTTTAGGACACTCTGATTTTAATTTTTTCTTGTTTTACACCTCCAGGCTGACTTTGTAGTAGAACAAATCTTTCTGTAAATATAGCAGCTATAGGCCTTACCTGTGCTCACACCTTTTGTTGCTTATGTTATTTCCTGCATGCCTACTAGCAATGTCTCACAAGCAGATACAGAACACACTGACCAAGAAATTATTGTAAAATATATATATATATCCAAATAATATACCTGTGTTTGCATTCAGAGCTTTGCTGACGCAGCAACTGCAGCTTATATAGCATGCAATTCTTTTACACTGAGCTAAAACCATGAAACATAATGAAGACTAGTGTAAATCCTATCTTCAAAACATACTTCTCACTCATAGGGTTTTGCTGCTCATTTAAATCTCCTTAAGTTCCAACCATGAATGAGCAGCAGTTCACAGAATGTGGAATTCTGGCTTTCTACATAATCCCTTTAGTCTAAAAATCTCTGGATTCTGAGAAGTTTCCGACTGAGTGAATCAGAAGTCTCCTGTAATTTGTACTCAGCACAGGGACTTAAGTGCAACATATGAAAAGATAAGCTGTGCCCTACCTACCCAGGTGCCTCTTTTTTAATATTAGAAAAGATGTATGAAAATAACATCCAGTACAGCTACTACTTTTTCTGCATTCACTCATAAGCAAAGGATGGTGGGCAGCTTTTATGTCATTTTTAAACTTGTTCTTCAGCTTCAGTTAAAATGGATTATTTCATTCATTTCCTCTCTGGTAATAGGTCAGTTGTCTTCATATTGTACTTTCCTGTTAAACTCTCAGTGTGTTTCTCCAAAGTCTTCCAATCAACTCTAAACTCCCCCACTGAAGTCACACCTTCTTTCCCCTACACATCAGCCATGACTGCAAATTAACTTCCAGATTTTGTCTCTTACAATGGCAACAGCTAGTAACACAGAGAGTCCCTCATGACTGGGACAAGTGAATTTGTAGTTAATAAATGGCTTGCACTGTCTTGTCTAACATTACCTGGAGGGGACAGGGGCAGTAACTGACTTAAAAATTGTGCATGAAAACTGGAAGACAGAGATTGCTAAAAACAATTTGGATAAAGCTAATCTAAGATTCCAAGAGCACATTTACTGCAGTACAAATCAAAATGGACACTGAGCCGACTAAAGCTGAGCTACTCTGAGGTAAACAACCTCAAAAAGGGTGCAGAAGTCAAATACCCTAAACAAACTGTTTCACTCTCAGATACTCTTAATGTTTTGTATCATTTACTGATACAAATTTAGCAGCTTATCTCCGCAACTACCTGAGGCCTGCTAACAATGTTAAACCAGAGACATAATTTTGCCCATTTATTGTATTTATGCAAAAGCATCAATTCACTCATATTTAAAATACTGTATTGTACTTACCAGTTTTGGGGTTTATTGAAAAAAATCCCTGTGGATTTCCACTTGTAATCTTGTATGTTAATTTTTCACTTGAGCTAGAATCTGGATCAAATGCTTCAATTTGAATGACGGACACATCCTTAGGTGAGTTTTCCATGACCTCTGGGTAATAAACTGGTTCTGTTGTCTGAGGAGCATTATCGTTAACATCTCCAACTTCTATGTAGATTTCAATGAAAGACGATAAAGGCACAACACCTTGGTCTGTTGCATAAACAGTCAACCAGTAATGTGAAGTAGTCTCACGATCCAGGTGATCCGCAGTCTCAATAATGCCTGTTTACCCGGAGCAGAAAGAAAGAGAAAATGATCAATATACAGAAATGTGTAGAAATAGAGAAAACAATGAGCTTAAAAAACACCAGAAGAAAATCAGGAAGTTCAAAAGAACTGACATTGATTCTACAAACTGGGTTAATATACAGGCACAAATATGAAAAGTAATCTGAAATCACAAAAAATAAAATTACTATAGCAGTTTTCAGCAATTATGTATTATGGAAATTAAACAGTATACTACCATCCTTTGAGATTCATCAGATCAATTAACACTATTCAAAAAAGCTGTTTTGCCTAAAAGATAAAATATAATGAATAATTTGCAGTCTTTTGGGACTTGAATGACCCTCTTTATTCTTCACTGATTATAGTGAATTTTGCACTGTATTAAACTATCTGATTTGGATGCCAAACTCTTGAACTGTTTACCATTATCCATATTAATGAGCAGTTACTTAAATGCAAACCATTCTTATCTACATGCCTGAATGAACTACTTAACAGAATTTTCATAATTTGTGTAACTATTCAGGTCCACACAGAAAACTCACAGAAAAGTTAAACCTGAAACTAACTTTCATATTATTAAGACCAACCACTGTCTGCCATTACTTCGGCAATAAAAAGCAATACTTTGCTCAATTTTACACCCATAAAATGAATTACCATTTAAGGAGTAGCTAGAGAATTCACAAATGTCACAATGGAATTAGTCTGAACCAAAGCTAAATAAATCAGGAGGGACTTGAGTTTTTATCCACTAAGGAGACTCAGATCTATTTTTACAAACATCCTTCTCAACAGAGTATGCTCATAGCATGTGTTATATATAAAAAAAAGTCATGAATTTGACAGGGGGTTAATATCTATTCATAGAGCCATGACACCATAGAAGCTCGCATTTTCCTTTTCTTGATCCAGTTGTTCTTGCATGTCATCCTATCTGAGGTATTTTCTGAATGGAAGTGAATAAACCTGATACATACAGGATATGGGCAGAGTAATACCTTGCAACCATTCACTGCGTTCATCTTGAAAAGAGCTGTCATGGCTCTTTTTTATTTATTCTATCGATACACAGAAAGCCTAATTAGTAGAGGAGCCCAGATGAGTCAAATATCACCATGGCTCCAGGACTCTAGATATATTCATATGATGTGACTACGTGTGATGTGGCCCTTGCCCTGAGCTACTCTACTCTCCACAATGTACATATAATCAGTAAAACTGGACCTCCATAAACTACGCCACTTCACTTTTAAAACAGTTCCTCAGGAAAGAAACTAACTGTAATTTCCCTCATGCACTGCAGACACATTAATTATGCAATATTTAAGCTCAGAAAAATGAGATTAATACTGAGGAATCACTCCTTTGCTCATTACTCTCCTTGCTCTGTGGAAAGCTGCATAAAGGTTTGATGGCAATCATCCTACATTTTAAGCTGTCAGCAAGACTTCAGGAGGGCTGCAGGGCATAGCACCTAATACCTAAACCTGCAGTATAGCCATGTGTAGCATTCACAGCAACACAGCATTACAGAACTACCACCAGGTGTCAGTGTGGAAACTGATTTCGCATAGTCTCAAAACGGAACTGGGATAAAAAGGAGGGGCAGGTAATACTGCAATTTGAAAATATACAGACATTACACACAGTCTATAACAGCTTTCTTGAAAGCAAACCGATGGTTTTGTAACTTCCTTCTTTGCAGATGAACGCCATTGGAAAACAAATCAAGTTGTTCATTTTAAGAACACCTACATTTTACAGTTCTAATCTCTTTCCCTCAGAATTTGTAATTTTTGATGGCAGTCTTGTTATAAAAAAATAAAACCCCTAAAGCCACTAGGTTTGTGCTGTGGCTACTTGCACAGTTTCTCATGTTAATGTAAAGAATAATTTAAATAGGACACTATAAATCTGTTCTCTCAAAAAAAGCAGATGCAATCTTGAGCACCCTGTTACCTGGATTCTTTTTTTGTAACTTGACACTGCACCTTTTGCATGTCTTTGTTTCAGCCAAAAGACTTGGCTGGGAGTAAAAGAATGTGTGAATTATTCTGGCCTCACCTGTAAACCTAGCGCTGGATATGGCAAAGAAGCATTTTAGCTTCAATCTGGGTAGATTCCCTGCATGCCCCAGAACATTTTGTAAAACCTTCATGTCCTAGCAAACACCAGACTGACTGTTGTAATTCCCTCTTAGCAGGGCTCCTATTAATGCTGCTCTGTTGCTTGTGATCTGTGCAGAACACAGTGGGCATGATTATGTGCTGCACTGAGCAACCATTATCATTTTACACCTGTCCTGCATTCCTAACACTATCTACATCAGAAGTAGCAGATTCATTTTAAGATATCTTTGTCTGATTTTAAAGAAACAGAAAGGGAAACTTGTGGCAATGGAGCTCTCCTGCAATCTTCCCAACTGGCATCTGCAGTTTCTACTACCTTACTTACCTAGGCCTTCCTCAAGTCAAATTAATTAATTAATTAATATCAAACCAATTTTACCTTTGTGAATTGTCACATCTCAAGTGTCCATACCCAAAAAGGGTAAAGGGGAAGAAAAATAAAGAGTACCATGCCAAAACAAGTATTTCAAGAAGAAATACATAAAAACATTATGGGGATGTAAAGGCAGTGCTGTGCAACAGAGTAAACATGGCCATCCTGATTTGTCACTTAATTTCTCATTTCAAATTAGACTTGCTTGTCTGGGTTACTGCTGGATAGTTTATACTGACTTTTGCTGAAATCTGCAATGAAAGGCCTTTTATCTGTCTGATCGCCATACCACTGAATAAATCATATAACAGATGTTTACCCAACAGGGGAGCTCTAATTCTCAAAAATTTCACATTTTCTACAGGGCCACCCATATTCTCTCCATGAATAGAAACAACGTGAAATTGTTTTTATCATGTTTCTCACTCAACAGATACAACTATCAGATGAACAATTTTTTTCTGTATACTATGCTCATTATAATCCCAAACTACAAGGTAAGAACAGCTGGACCAAACATTTTATGAGCATTCAGATATGCAAAAGATGTCTATGTAACTGTTTACAATTAATGCTTATTAATAGATTAATTCCTGAACAAACTTTTCTCAGAGATGAAGTCTACTTAAAAAAAAGTAATAATAATAACCACCATTCATCCCACTTACAGTTTGAAACAGATGTAATGGACAGCTGTGTATGCAAGTTGGAAAATTTATTTGATATTATGCATAGTTAAGAGGATTATTATGACAATATTACAAATGAAGACTCAAGATAACATTTCTCCCTCCAATACCAATCCTTGTCAAAGAGGACAAACCGGAGAGCAGAAGTTTCTCCTACGCACTCACCTACGAGGACTGGTGGAGCTCCCCACATCTATTTCTCTCACATTACTCATAGCTCCCAGTGCAGGCAGGGATGGGATGAGTGCACTATCAGTGACTCAGCTCCCATTCCATGCTGCTACCGCCCAGCAACAAAATGGAGCAGGGTACTGAGCAAGTGCACAAACCTGGGCAGTGGTTGTACGGGGTGGGGGCAGTCACTGAGGACTAAAACCTGAATTTCTTTAGGTCTAGCATCAGCACTTTTGCCAGAAAGCACAAACTTGGATTTTTATTTTTTTTTTTCCTCTCTCACTAACATACAAGCTGACCTTACATCAGCCATTACAAAACACCATCCTTTTCTCATTACTTTGATTGAAGTCATTCCTGCTTCAGCAAGTTTAACACTAAATCATTCCTGATTTTGCCTATGGGAACACTTGCAGCTTCATCTTTGACTTCTATGCAACAACAATGAATACAAATGTATGTAAAATCAGTAGTGTACCTTTAAAAAAAAAATGTAAGAACAAGGAAGACTATTTTATTCTTTCCACTATGACAATGATGCTTCTGCCCAGTACAGGTCGAGAACTAGTTCTTAAAGTATCACTGGTCTACCAACTTAGTCCTTTTCCAAGCTTTGACTTACAGCAGCCTATATTTTTTTATATTTTTTGCATGGTTATACAGCATGAAGCTATGAAGGCCAATACTTATGGATTTCACAAAGTCACTGGCTTCTAGCACTAGTGGTTCTCAAGACAGGAAATAGGAAACTGATGGGAACTCAAACATCCAAACAGTAATAAATCAATCTAAGAAAGAGTTCATTTGTTTTAATCTTACACTCAGCTCAAGCCTTTAGGTATCAGCAAGATGCTAATCAGTATCATCAATTTCAGCAGCATGATTTGGTTTCTAAGAAGTACTTTCACTTTTTTCTTCCTGTGGTGCAAAGTACACCTAGGGATTACAACTTAAGTATTTCTATTATCTATTTGGTATGTTGAAGGCTCTTTCTCTAACTCTTCTCCCATTCAAAGAAAAATCTTTAGTCAGCAAATCTCCCATTCTTTATGCTGAGGCAAATTGGTAATTTTAACTTTTACAAACCATTTGCTTTTTATGTAGCAAGACGAGCAGATAAATTTCCCGCAGAGCACCACTAGAGAACTTTCAACATATACGGCAATCCCAAAGACATGTAAATATTATTGGTCATAAAATAAAATGAAACGAGTATTTTAAAAACATTTTCACTTGGCTAGATATGCAATCTTCAAGCTTTTCAGGTGCTTAGATAAAAATCTTTTTATTCATCAGTCATTAACCACTAGCAGGGAGAAGAAAAGAGCTCTGATAAAATGTTTGTCAGTCATCTGCAAGGGGGCATCAGAGCTGACTTCACAATCTTCATATACCTAAAACTTTAGACTAGATATTGTTACTATTTTATGCAATATTTGATGCAATTTCTATTGATTTCATTAAAAGAAGGTGAAAGTCCTGAACAAATACAATACAATACAAGTAAATCAGAAGTCAGTAAGCAGTAACAGGCTGGTTTAAGAACATGGCAACTGGGCTAACACTGGAACATTAAACCTAACCTTTCCAGAAAGCAACATTACTTCCAATTTTAATCCCATAGCCCAAATCATTACAACCAAAGTCACTCTTAAAACAAAAATAAACATATAAATCCATCTCAAATCTAATAGTCCTGCATAAGCCAATTCTATCTAATTAACAAACGCTCAAACTGTAATACCCCCCAATTCCAAGGGATGATCCTCCTTAAGTGTGCTTATCCAGGAGAACTCTCATTAACAATATTAATGATTCTGTAATGCAAATCAAAACCTGCAATCACTTCTCAGCAAAGCATGAAAATGCAGTTTAGTTGAATTTTCCTTGGGAATGACAGCTAAAACAAACTAAGAGAAATCCCTGGCCTGGAACACTGTTCTTGAAATCTGATTACAACTTAATTAATCTGAATTCTAATCATCTGGGCAAATCGAAAGGCTTCTTCAGCTGCTTTAAAAGCCAGCTCTGTGGTAAAAAAGAAAATATTTTAACAACTGCATGAACACGGGTTTTGATCAAATATGGTCATCAATGAACAACCAATCCAGGCTAAATTTGTACAAGTGAGCAGATGCAGCTTGCTCCAACCAGAGGCGTACTGTCCCTCAGTGGCAGTAGCCTGTACACACATCAGCACAGCCTTTAACTTTGTCTTGAGATCTGACCAGACTATAAACCAATGGAACAGAAGCTAGCACCAAGGTTTATACAATCTTTTCAATTACAAACAGAATGAGGAGTGATAAACAGCTTAGCACATACTGCTGCTTACCACATGAATCTATCCTGCATCTGTACAGGCTGCATATCTTTTCCAGAACGTTATTGGTATTTATGAAATCAATTTTTATACACACAAGGGTCTAAAGAATCCCATCTTCCAGAAGTCTGCAGGCTTTCTGATCAAACTTCTGCTTTAACTTCTGTGAAACTCTGTTGAGTTGCTTTAAAATAATGAAGCAGATCACATCAGACTGTACAAATTCAGACAGAAATTAAAAAAAAAAAAAAAAAAAAAAAAGAGGAACAGCATCTGGTATAGATGACACAGAACTTATCTGCTTCCCAGCAGTCCCTGGAGGACTCAAAGAGAAACATCTACACTCTTTTGACCTCCATTTCCCCTCGAGTAATTTCTAGAGGCATAGTCAAACCAGGAAAACTGGCAAGTGTAACATTGTATACTACCTATGTTTCCACCCTCCCATACCCCCCCTTCATGCAAAGTTGCCTGGAAGGTACGAAAAGAAGAAAAGAGAGAAGAGGTTAATAGCTACAGCATATGCTCACAGAAGACTGGAGCATACTAATTATACCAGTCTGTAATACCTAGTATACATTGTGATTCTAGTACTAATTATGACCAGTGACATACCTCAGATTCTTTCCACTTTTAAAACAATTTTTAAAACATCCTCCAGTCAGTTTATCTATATTTCTGATGGACCAGATAACCTCTGCCCATCACTATAGTAAGACACTGGGAAACACCATGAAGAAGTAGCCAAGTACAACCATACGTACTGACAAGAAGTGTTATGCACCATAGGGCATTCTGCCATGCTGCAAAGAAAAAAGTTTTGAAAAATGGAACATATTGAATTCCCAAGTAAAAAAAAAATAAAAATACTTTCCCCGTGGCTGCTGTAACTTAGGCCTCTTCTAAGCACCAGTTTGTGAGGAAAAACTGAGTCCCAAGACTGCATTTCTTCTAAAACACCATCCAATGCCAATAAAATTTAATATTATTTGATCAGACAAATAATAATGACTTAACAAAGCCAAAACAAACAAAGGTATCACAATAAAACACTGGTCTTTATACCACATAAATCAATGCCCTGAAGTACTGAAGATTTCACGTATGCCCTGTCACAGAGACAAGGAACTAGTCAGCACTTAAAATGTCAGTTGAAAAGACCAAAATCTCCATCCTGTGAACTTGAAACAATCTCCTTCTTTAGAAGGAATGGAATGAGATTCCTTTTGCAGAAGTGAAATGTCAGCTCATCTACTGTATAAACACGGCAACATGCCAGGAGAGGCTCTGCACTCTGAGTTGTGAAATACTAAAGACCTGTGGCTGGCAGTGTGAACTTTAAAAAATGATACACAACCTCTGTCTTTTTTATCAAAAAGAACTATTTTGATAAATAAACAGAGCTGGAAAACTGCTAGCTCTTCTTACCTGCTTCACACAACACTTACAACAGGAAGCATTACTTCATTATGCTTCTGCAGAAGTACAACAGCCACTGAGAGAAAAATGATTTACTCTTGAACTTCAGAGCAATTTAAAACTTACTACTGACAATGCAAACGCCTCACATACAAGACTTATTGAATCTGAATCACACAACAAGCTACACTGCATTGTTTCAGAATACAAGTAATCCTCGGCTGCAGCTCTAAGAAAGAGAAGAAAGGGTGAGCAGCTACTACTTGGCTTTGACTCACATGAACGAGAAGCGTTCACTGCTCTTCTCTCTTCTCCAAGAGCATCTAATTAAGCACACAGCAAGACTGTAACCTAGCAACAAGCCTTCAATATTGCATTTTGCATAACTCATGTAGAATTAAAATTACTTGTTTGCAAATATACCTGAGGAAAATGAATATGCGTTGTTAAGAACTCTGTTTAGTTTGAAATAGCTTCATCATTTCTTTTCAACAATTCAGAGATTCTTCTATTTTGCCTGAGTAAAGCTGAACTTCAAGTTACATTCTGATTTCTCTTTTAAGTAACATTATGATGTTACCTTTCATAAGTGCCTTGGTGACCTGTACTTCAGTGATCTCTGAATAACAACAATAACAGTATTTAAAAAAAAAAAAAAAAGAAAAATAAACAAAAATAAAAGCAAAACAAAAAAATAACAACAAAAAGCCAACCTCCCCAACCAATAAACCGTGAAACCAATAAACTATCATCACTATAATTACTTTTTTTTTAGTATTTACAGCTTGTTACATCTCCATATTTCATATGTTTATTTCTGGTAAGTTTCCATACACTGGTTTTACCCCATTTTCTAAAAACATGTCTGTTTTTTTCCTTTATAACTACTAGTTCTTTATAGCTACTGAAGACAAATAATGACAAAATAAGGCTTACAATTTTTGCTTCAGAGAACTGTCCAAAAAAAATCTCTCCAAGGAATTGCTAGGGAATAAAACCACTGAAAATAAGCTAAAATTAATATACTGGAATCACAAGTCTTTTGTCACTTTTTATAAAGGCAGACCCAGAAAACTCAATGAAATGTCTGTATTTATAGTCCTTTGAAATAGAAAGCTCTTTTCATTTCATGTTGTGTCTTGAGTACTAGCAGCTGAAAAAATCATGCTTAGACAGCATTGTTAAATGGAAAGCAACTCTGTTACTGTTTCAAGGACAAATGGCTCATTTTCTAACATAAATCACTGCTTAGAAAGTTTCAAGTAACTTCTCACGAGCAGTATTAGCAAGCTGATGCAACTGCAATGAATGTGCCCATGTTCTTTAACTAGTAGATTACATTTCCCTGTGGAGCTGCAAGAATGTCAAACAAGTCATGTCCACCAACGCTTGCTCTCTTCCCAGGGACCAGTTACTGCAAGTTCAGAGAGGTTAAAGGGAAAGAACATCCCAGTAGATCATACATGGTCTTCAAAGCATGCAGAACTTATGCTACAGAAAGCATTATAATCAGCACTAGAACGGATCTGAGATTTTATCAGAACGAAGCCAAACTGAATGTAAGCCTGATTCACAGTAAACGGTACAATTTTTATCACAAAAGTATGAAAGTTATTACAGAATTCTGAACTAGTTTGCATCTCAAATTTAAGTCCACCAAACTGGTTACATGTGACAAAAGGGGTAAATTAATCCAATAACTTATATAAATCAAACATAAGTTTCCAAAACTCCCAAATTCCATGACACAACCTACTGTATTATAATAAAACCATTTCTGCATATGGCGTTAATGCAACAGCAGAGACTACCTGTTGGGATAGTCAAACATTATCAGTGTCATGTCAAAGTTGGCAGACTCACCCTTGCAAATGCACAAAAATTACCAATGGATTCATAGTTAAAAACTATTCTGGGACAAAAACTTGGCATCCAGACAACCCCAGCATATGGTCAAACCCAGGCCTTGACATAAAACTTAAAGGACAGAACAGTTTATGCATCACTTCTGCACTCTGAACAGATGGCAATAATTTGAATTGTGTTAAGGGGAGAAAAAGGGTCACAACTGATTTCCACCACATGCAGCTTACAAACAAGATAGATACATATATTTGAAAATAGAAATACAGAATGACCAATAGCTAAGAGCAGATATCAGTTATCCAAGCACCTAAAGATAGTACAAAGAGCTAGGAGAAAAGATATGCACAGTTGAAGCTCTGCAGCAAACACATACTGTATTTTATACCACTAAGAAAGCAGGTTTTGCACATCCCAGAGAAGCAGGCAAACAAGATCAAATTAGGGACCAAAAGATAGAGTTATAAATTATTAGACCTTGCAACATTTTCGCTTGCAGTTCCTGCCACGTAGCTCTCAGTACATTTGCGGAAAAACAAGTCAAGTGAACTGAAAACAGTACTTAGTCTGGTTATAAATGGGAGAAAAGGCTCTAAAACATGTTCTTAAAATTGTCTGTTTAAAAGATTATGAACAGAAATTATGATTTGGTACTACATACTCTGGGCTAAGAGTAGTAATACATTAAGGTGCACAAACAATGAACTTTCAGGAAGTCACGGGGTGGTGCGGGGGAATTTCTGCAATTAGAAGATCCCTGATGGGGTTGCCTTAGAACTCAACTGATTACTTCCAGTTCAGAAACTCTTTTGGGACAATGGCAGACAGCGCCTATTGTCAGCCTCATTTACGGTTATTTTAATAGCTCCAGCTTATTTCTTTCAGCTAGGCCGTCTGTATGTTTCAGACAAGCACTGTAATTGTAATAGAGGAAAGTTCCATATTCTGAGACTCAGTGTAGAGGAACATACCACCCCCTGCCACAGTATTAGGGGATTAAATGTTAACTTCTCTGACAACTGGAAAAATTACTGTAATACAACCACATAAAAACTACAGTTCTTTGAAGAGAAAGGAAGCTTGAAAACAAGCTTTGTTATTAACATTTGAAATGTTGAAAAACATGACTCCACTATGGAAGCTACATCAGTGTTACAACAGGTTTATGGAGCATTAGTGAAAACAGAACAAACTGCCAGCAGATTCTGTGCCAAACACTGCTTTCACTACCCACAAAAGCACCATCTCACTCTGCTGGATGAGCAAAGTTTGCAGAAATCTGATGTAAAACAGCTCAAATTATCTCTTATTCAGGGATCTTGCCTCCATCTAGACAACTGACTTCTGTGTCCCAAGAAATACAACTACTTTAATTTTATCTTGACTGTGTAACTACGTTTAAGCAAAAATTTTCTGGAATAATAGTAGCAACCTTAAATCCTACTCTTTTTATTCTAGTTCATGCAATTGTATAACTATGATGGAAGCTTGCTGAACTTAAATAACAGGAGGGTTGTACAACGGGCCTGATATTTGTTTAGTCAGAGTAGTAAAGAATTTTTTTTGAGTGCGTGTGTGTGCACTTGCAAGCATACAAGAAATGCAAAAGATATATTTATGCTGGTATGGTTATATAAATTTGTACATATACTCACACAGAAATGAATGAGCAGGTACTTAAGAACTGCAGCTTCACTCAGTAAATTCTTAACAGTCAGCTTTCTAGTTCTAAGGAATTGCTGACAATGTGAGTAGTTATATTACCACTCCAATAAATTTAACCGGAAAACGGGGAGCCTCTGAAGGGGAAATTCCTCTGCAAATGGCCTCGGGAATTTCAAGACTAACTGGAGTTGACAGATTAACCTGGGTCCCCCTTAGGCAGAAGAAGAGGCTACAAGGAAAATAATGAGACGCACAGGGAAGGCAATTACACACCAGAGCAACGTGTTTAATTGTATAGAAACTAATTTGTTGATCCAAAAGGACGAAGCTGTTTAGACCTCTGCGAACTATTAAAATACCTGAACAGTTTAAGTATATTCACTTTCTGTTTGTAAATCTCAAATTTTAATGACTGCCCTAAATAAGGAAGATTGTTCCATGTATTTCAGGAATCTTCTTCCTACATACTGAGCATTTTTCTCAGTTTCCGTTCTTGGTTGCAGCTTGAACGATTGCAGCCTACCTCATATTACTTCCATAAAAGTCTTTTTGAAAGCCCAACAAGTTTGACAGAGAAGTCCCATTGTGTAGCAAGAAGCAATTACAGCTGTGCTTCATAGCCACACCAGTCACTTTGCTTCACAGCAAAACCAGTAGTTTAGCAAATGAATGTGCTATATATATGTGTGTGTGTGTATATATATATATATATATATATATATATATATATATATAGTTAATGTGCTAGCACTATATTAAATTATGCTGGTTTACTGCAATTTTGCTTCAAATTTTTAGTCTCCAGCCTATTTCCAGGTACAGAAACTGTTGGTGAACACTGACGGTTCTCCAAGCACATCTGAGCAAGAAAGGTCACAGATATTGATGAAAAGGCAAGTAGCATGCTGTGAAAAACTGCAAGCAAGGTTGCTACAGCTGTTTATGTTATTGCACCAGGTTGCTATATACACAACAGCACTTAATAACTGCCCACAGAAACACTGTTCCCAAGCAGATTTGTGTGTACAGTGAGGAGCTGGTGGGTATGAAAGTCAGAAGTATGGAAGAGCACAGAAATCAATGAAGTCATGAGATTAAAGTAGCCAGGATTCAGGGACATCAAAAGACATTTGACCTTGTTCTGAGACACTCCATTTCATTAACCTTTAAATTGTCCACTTCTTTATTCACCTTATTTCTACTCATGTATCCAGAGGAGACACCACACCTATCGGTACTTGTTGTAAAAACAAGTTACTTTATTTGCCTTAGAACATGAATTAAATAAGCAAGAAGCTATTCTTTGTTTATGCACAGGACAGGCGAATCATGAAGATAAAGAAATTAGAAGAGATTTAAAAGAAAAATTCATTTTCTTTGGTTATGAGTATTATAACAAGTAGACAAGAAATCCTCCACATTTAAGTTAATTATTACAAGTACACTGAACAATCAATATTTAACATCTAAAAAGGAAAGATCCACCTAGAAAATTAGAAATGACTTCTCAGATGTCAAGCTTACTTATTTGCAAGTTCTCTGGTGGTTGTTTTTTGTTGTTTTTTTCCCTTCACATAAATAATGGATAACCGCCAGCACAGTTATATTTGAAATTGTATTGGAAAGTATTAGAAGGGAAGAAAAATTACAGAAGACACCAGAAGGCAAGGCAAGTTAACTATTAGAAAAATAATAATCGGTAGGTTTCATTTGTTCCATATTTATTGCTTAATAATAAAACCTACAAGTATTTAGATGAACAGACCAGAAAGCATCTCTGTTAGAATTTCTGCTGGAAACCTCCATTAGTTACTCCCCATGAAAATACTTTTCACTGAAGATAACTCTTGACCTTTAGTAAAAACATCAAAGAGAATGAACAATGTGAATGTGTAATTCTTGGCCGAACAACAAGTTTAACTGCCACAGAGTAGTAACAGTAAAAACTAGATCAACTTTTTCTATGCTTACATGCAGTGTAAAGGAAAGAATATCAATACTGTATTTATCTGGTACACTATGTCGACACAGAATACATTATGTTCCTGTTCAAAGAAATTCACAGAATTTGCAGAAAGTAGAAGTAGAGTTTTATCACGTGACCTTCCCAAACATTCATTTTCGTGAAAGCCAGTTCTCAAAAATGCTAGCAATTCTTGTGCTTAATTAGAGCAAGCAACAAAATTACAAAGGTATTTATAATCATCCTTGGAATTACAGACATTCATTGCTAACTCCATTTGTTTCTATCATCACATGCTAGGTCGATATTTACTGCAGATTATGTGGATTAAATTTGGAGTGATCTTGTTCTCACTGTAATCATCATTCGCTTATTATTATTAAACTCTGCACATCAAAACTGACATGTTACTTGAGTCGATGACAACCTCACAACTCATCTTTCACTAACAAAGTAGTGTCTGTATTTTTCTTTGTTTTTACATTGTTTTAAAGTTCTTCCATGCCAACTAACTAGATCCTTTTCTGTTAGCATCCTTGGGACATATAAGGATAAGTCCAAAATGTCACAATTCATTGTAAACATTTTTTAAGCAAGCAAGAAGGACAATTGAGAAATGCTCATTCCAATATATTTTTTAATATTAATTAGTATTATTATATTTTTAATATTATTAGTAATCTCTGGACTTCCATTCTCACAAGCTTCCCTTTGGAAAGCTAACTGAAAGTGGTATGACCTAGGGAGAACTATCAACTGCTTCAATTCTAATTATTTTTTTCCCCTCAGAACCACGTTTTCCCCACATGTAAAAGTGATCCCTTTTTAATACACTTTTTACTTTAACATGATCTCTACAAACCCAAGCAACCAAACATATTACCTGTACTAGCTAATAGCATGGCTGTGGAAGTATATATGGAAGAGAGACATTGATTATTTTTCCATTTTTGACTACTAAGCTGAAAGCGGTACTGTAAATACTCCCTTAAACTACCTCTAAAGTGAACTATGATATCAGACTTCCTTATGCAAAGGCAGTCACCTCTTCTCCCCACCCAAAGTAATTAACATTCCTTGCACAGGCAGCTGGACATTTGTTAATCATTAACTGTTTGAGTAAAAGGACTGGGGGAGAAACTGTTAGCCGTTCATCACAATGCTGCACACATGCAAAAAAATATCTTCAAGACAGAGGATTTAGTGAACAGGGTGACATTATTCACTGTAACAATATACCTGCTGTATTATTATAGGATGTTCAATATTTTGCTAACATTATTTCTCTTTGTGACACTTTCCAGGTTCAAAGCTGAGTAATTAGCTCAGGAATTGAATCAATTTTAAAAAAACAACAACAAAAAACAAACAGTTCTTTAACTAAAACAGAACAAGAAAAGGTATATTTAAAAGTAAGAATTATGCTGTTAATCTCAGAAACAGTAGAATACATACAGCCAGAACTGTAACACCAAATATAATAGATGCATAACCAATGAACACATTCCAATCTTTTCTAGAATCACTTTGATTCACTCTACCTTGCTTTCATTACAGGAAGGGCACAGCAAGGGCATTCCTCTCAGATCAAACAGAAAATTCCATAGACAGAAGTTTCCACATGTCTGATTCGTTGCAGATTAAGCCCTTATCATTAGACAGCAATCTCTAATTTTCATAGAGGCAGGATATACCCTGTCATGGCAAATCTACACGCAAAGAATCTAGGTGAAAAACAAAATCTATAGAATGGAGATGTATCCCCACTGTGAAAGCTACTGACATCACCACCATAGCCTTGGAGAAATTGAAGAGATGATTATTAACGTGAAAGAATTAAGTGTAAAAAATTCACATGCATAACTCCACTCATACATTCCATCATAAGCTTCTTTATACCACAAGTCTTTCAAGCTGAGCTACCAAGAAACCCCTCTGTGCATAAACACCACTAGGACTACAAGCAACACATGAAGTCTGCATTCATTTTTAGTACTTAAGTGACAAATTCTTCAAGTGAAAAATACAACCGCAGCAATTCTGTAACACTCAGGCACATTTACCAGTACACTAAAATCAGAAGGTTCTGATACTTAAATTTCATCATATAAAAATTCTCAAAACGTAAAATTCTCTAATCTTTAAATTCTGAAAGAATTTCTACACAAATATGTACAAATAAATAATACCAGGACATTTTAACTTCCTCTGTGTGTAGAGGTGGTTTCAGTCTTTTAACGTTAGCAAAATAAAAAGAGCCTATTGTGTAAGTATCCAAAAGCTTGGTTTACTGTACCTGCAGATTTTGGAACCATTCCTTGTCAGTGCAGATTATTCTAAAAAGTATACACATTTCTGGTATCAGTGATAACAACTCTGCACAGATATCCAACGCTAAGCACAAAGAGCTCAAGTGGTGTCACTACTGGTAGGCAGGTCAAGACAACTTGCACCCACCAGCTTGGCAATCTGCTCTTTACAAAAAGTGTGAATACATCAATTTATCCTCACAAATAATTTGCAATTAAATAGAAGCAGCTATTAGAAGTATGAACTCTTGTTTTACAGAGTTTGGAGAAGCCTGCTTTCTGAATAGGAAAATTACCAGTTACAGTCTCTTCCTAGATTCTTTTTCCAGAGTTTCCTGTTTGATGACACTAGAAGGCTCGAGACTTTTATTTTTATTTTTATTGAGCCCCATAGAGACTGCTGAGTTAAATTCCTTCTTGGTCACATTGAGATGACTAATGCAATCAAGTCACAGATGTAACAAGAATTATACATAGATTGTTAAAATGGACCCACAAACTATAGCTGCAGCAAGGCCAAAAGTATTTTTAGACCCAAGATCTAAAGCTGTAACTACCGCATATAAGTTGTGGAAGTTTGCCAATTGCTCATGTAGGTTTGTCCTTTGTTAAATATGTCCAAATGTTGTATGATGAAAGTTTAAAATCTTCAAAGAAAAGAATAAACATTATGTAATCATTTTCAAGCTCCTCACTTTTGACCTTAATATGTACTTCAAAAGCTAAGCAGATGCTTAGTAGGAAATAAATCCCCAACTCAACAGATGTACCAACAGTGATATGGCAAGATGCACCTTCCATAGCTTTTGGCAACCCTACACTTTTATTATTCCTCTCTCACAAGTGCTTTTCAAGTCAAAGAGAAGCCTAAACAAGTTAATAGGCCCTTAATATGTACTCTCCTGCCTGAACTGATTGCTGCTTATAAGGTAATCTCTAAGACCACATGTGTCTCAGCCTGGGCTCATCTCCTACAGAGAGGCAGCCCCTAGGCAGCTCTGCTTTCATCAAACGGAATTGTAGCCCACTCAACACCTTTCACAGCAAAACAATCCCTCACTTTCAGCAGGAGAAGAAGAGGATAGAATTGTATGGAATCTCTGTTTGGTCACTCTGAGGTAATGTTTTGCTCAGCAGGATACCTAAGAAAACTTCCAAACTGCTTTGGGAGATCCCCTAGCCACAGCAAAACACACCATGAATATGTTTGTCTAAAACTATTCAGACTCTTCCCAAGACACATTCTAAAAGCAACATTAACAACCAAATAGCACTGATTTACCACTGTTACAAATGCAAATCATAATTTCCTTCAAAGCCTAAAAAAAGAGAGGTTATCAGATAGCTCCAGGACAGATAGGACCTTTGTGACACTGCTTCAGACCAATGCTTCCTTAATCTCTGCTGAACTGAAACTCAACATTAGCTTCAAATGCCCTGCTTAGCTCTAGCACATTTGACTTATTTGACCAGAAGCCTAAACGTATGAGAATCATCCCAGAAATTAACCCAGTGCCACCTTCACTGCCAGACCTCAGCCTGAATGAACACAATTAGACCTTAAGTACAGTGGTGCAAAGCTGCAAAATGTAGCCCTGATTACAGGTTAACCAGGCAATCCCTTCAGAACGTGGACATGACTAAACACAGGCGCCAGGCAGCCAGGCTGCTGGTTCCAGCAATAAAGCAATACAACACACACCCATAGTTATCTCTTAAGGAAAAGCTTTCTGGATTGTTTTTTGGATAGCAGAGAACTTAGGATTGATCCACATTCTAGTTGACAGCAGGTCTCCAGATCTAAACTTCAGTTATTTGAACAGACACAAATTGTATTTAGCTGGTTCTACACTCCTTAAAAAGAAAAAAATAATAATTAAGTTTTCATTAATACTAAGAGGGATTTAAAGACAACAGTTATTCTTAGTAAGCTGCTGTTACAGCTATTTGTGCTGTCTAGCAAAAGGAAATCTATGTGCCAAATGCCTCATTTTTAAAACCGAAACAAATGGGTGGAAAATATATTTTAGTTGCATGAAATTTTAAACAAATGTTTTCGGACTCAAATTATTACTCAATCTAGGCACAGCTGAAGTATACAAATTTGGGGGCGTTTTTCTGCCTTTTTTTTTTTTTTTTTTTTAACATAATGATTTGTTTCTTGCAGAATGGCCCCAGTTTGGCTCAAGGCCACTGAATTGAAGTGCCATAATAACAGAGTGAAGTCACACAGATCTTCCACTGTGTAATCTTCACTGTTATTTTCAAGATGATACTGAGCACATTCAAACCATTAGGTATCATTACCTAGAAAGAAGAAAATAATATCCCTTTCTAAAACTGTAGGTTATTTTTAAGATATCTATAATCAGCCACCAGAAATATGCTTCCTCGATTTAAATGTCCCACACAAAACAGATGCAATTGTCTCTTTCACTGTGCAGACCTAGCTAGGGTTTCAGATCTGTTCCATTTATTGCATGCCTGACTATAAAAGATATGGTGGACATGGTAATATAACTGGCTTCATTATTTACCACCACAACAAAATGTTTCTTCTGAAGGAGTTCATAGGGCTCTCCTGCAAAAGACAAGACTGCCAGAGGAAGAGTTGAAATGAAGATACCTTATTTCAGTCATATGAATTCACCTTGTTCTTATGCTGCTATTCTTTTCCAATATCATAGGGAGAAAAGGCCCAGTTACAGTTTAGAATAAACATAACGCTAGAAAAAACACTGAACAGATAACAGTGCAGAAATATCTTTCTAGATGAAGCATCTATCAAATTAATCTTTGCTTTTCCCTCCCACCTCTTTTTGAAATACTCTTTAAAATTATTTAGTAAACTCCTCTTGCATGGAAAGTCAAGAGAATGTCTTTCTGCATCTCTGGCCTAAGCTGCTTCCTGTTTCCAGAACAAAGACAGTTCTGTGTGCTTGTTTTTAATAACAATGACAACATTTTTCAAGGAAAAAAAATAATAACCCATACTCTTTAATCCCATCAATACATAAAAGACATCATTGCAGAAAAGCTAATTTGAGACTAGGGAAATTAGCCTCACTAACATCAGCATTTCAACAAGAGCAAGAATTTCTTGTGCAAAAAACCTGCAACGATTTAGTATTTAGAAATAGCTGGATTACAAGGTGCTCTGTCTCTTCAGAGTGGAAGGAACCACCAAACTTTGCTAATAGAAAACACTACGCGAAACCCCTCTTAGGACAAAGCCTTTTCCCATTTACTTCTTATTCTGATCTAGTCAAAATATTCTCATAAGGACCTGTAATGTCAAAAGCTTTCTGCTGATGAGACTTTATCTGTGGGCAGAAGCTAAGCAGGAAATGTCATTGCCAAATATAAGCAGACTAAATTTTAAAGCACCTTCTCACAGTCCACCAAATCAAATGCATGCAGAATATTCTCTCCTGACTATGAACATCATCTCATCAATCAGTTTTTAATCTCCTGCTTCACAGTTCTGTTAGAAAAAGATCTGCTCAATACTTCTGCTGTTAAGTGTTCATGGACCTACAAGCTACCTAATAGATCTGCAACAATTCAGAACAGAGAAGTCACCATATGGCCCTGACAGCATCACAGTTGGAATAAATACAGTAGAAAATGGAAATTAAGGAATATTTAGGCTTTTGTTTGTTTGCTTCAAATTAACCTGAGTGAAATTAAACTATTGTGCATTCTGATATTTATGATGTACACAAATAAAGTAACAAACTGGAGTGTATGTTTGGTGAAACTTCAACTTGAAGTATTCACTTAAAGAACATGAAAAATGTCCCATATTTGTAAGGGTGCTCAACTACAACTGACATGAAACCAAAATCATATTGATCTCAGTTTTTATTTAAAAATGCCCTTTTCACATTCAAAAGGCTTACAGCTGTATCAGTATGAAAAAAAAAAACAAACCAGACAGAAAACATTCCCAGACATTGGAATCTTGGTGGACTGAGTTTGGCCTGTGCCAACTGCCACCCTCCATAAAAGCACCAGAGTAGACCATTACCAACAGATGAGCTGGGTGCAGGCACCATGGTTTAAAGGTACAACAGTTGTTAGGCCAGATGCAAGCCATCTGGCTTCTGTTCCAGATGACGCTGCTGATTTATTATGTACCTAACAGGTGCCTAAGTTTTCAGCCCCACTGATGATCACAGTACTCAGTATTTGGTTAATGCCTGCCTTTATAATTAAAACTCAAGACCAGTAAGTGGTGGGATGATTAAAAACGCTCAAAAGCCAATGAGCACTAAAGACACAGAATATGAAACTGCCCCTTATGTACAAATGTAAATCATACCCTGCACTCTCATTAATGCAATTTTGAGAACACTACAAAAAAAAACATTAACAAGCTTATTATTAGCAATGCTCTCAACCTTTTAAGAGTGTAATTGAGTACTTTGTTCTACGTAGTTAAAATCCAATTCATTCTCTGTAACAAATTACTGTCTTTCCTGCAGGAAATGGTTTTGGTAATATTAAAAATGGTGTCTCCCAGTCATTAAGCTTTACTGATGGTATTTCATGCAAATGGAGATAGTGCAATAAAATGAATTTTCCTCTGTATGTCCCTCTTCATATTTTCCACTTGTTCCTTTAACAATCTTTATCAAAACGATACTTTCTCATTATGGTAGTAAAGCTATACTTGAAATTACATGGTTCCAAGCAAAGACTACATAAGAAAGAAAACACAAAAGACTACTGAATACATAAAAACTCTATCTAAATCAAGTATTCCACAAAAAGAAAACGATCTGTTTAGGAAACTATTAGAGGTATTATTTGTTTATTGTGCTTTTGTCCTCAGACCTTTGGAGATGGTATACCAGGTTGGACAGATCCTTGCTCTAATCAAGCATGATGCTGTGTCTTTTCAGACTGCAAATCACTTTCATCACTTGAAACTTTGTTATTGTTAGAATTGTTGTTATTCTGTAACACATATAGTACCCCAAACACTCTTTACTGAAAGAACATTAAGAATTCTGATTACAAATAACTTAATTACTTGATTAAAAACCAGTAATAAGTTTATCATGCACCAACTTCAGACTGCCATACACCATTCCAGATCTAGCTATGCTCTGAGAAACATACACATCTGCAGAAGTCCAGAAGACACTTGCCGATAGGTAGCCTTGCCAGTTGACCTAGTGGGAAATTTCTGATAAAAACATTTGTAAAACTAGCCATTGTTTATTAACTCAGTTTAAACATCTTCAGGAAAATCTGAATAGAATCTATGTGTAACACCTCACACATGGGAGCACAAGAGTTCCAATCTGACTGCTCCAGCATACAGCTGGTTATACACAATGGGATACAGGGGAATTCAGTTTGAAACATCCTTTGTTTCTCAGCAACAGGTTTCAGGATGCACTCCTATTGCCTACAAACATTGTGCTGTCCTAGCGCACCTATACTCCCAGTATCCTGGATCCCTCAGCTGTATAAATTATGTAGGTTCTCCTCCAGCAGTTGCTTCTATTATTCCTTAGATTCACTCATTTGTTGTGAAACTGAATTGTCTGATTTAATCTATCAGCTGTTACACCTTACTTTCAGTTCTAGCATCAAGACTGAAAGGCAGCAACACTCCTCAACACACTCTCCCTGTATGATCTCCCACTTTGTTTCTGGATACAGCATTTTTTAACCCTCCACTAACTACAGTGGTAACCAGTAGTTTCCTTTTCATCATCTCAGCAGGAATTTGATACAGGTGACTCATCAACCCATCTAAAATGATGTATACAGAAAAAAAGAAAGGACTGTCCACCCTTCTCAGCTCTAATGTGACAGTGAAAGCAAGTAACATTCTACAATTTAGAATCCTAATCACAGATGGTCTGATGCTTATGTCCAGCTGAGAACGTCATAAGGTTACCTTTGACTCTCCAGAAGTAACAATCTGCTGATACTTAGAAGAGGGCTAAAAGAAAAGGCCAAGTAATGAGTTACAATCTCCCTGTTTACTCACTTGGCTCCCAGTTAACAATTTATAAGCTAGAGATAGCATAAGGCTGAACCTCAAATTAAACTCATTAAAACAATGTTTACTTTAGTCATAGTTTCAGTAGTTATAACTTCCGGGGGAAACAGGGTTTGTGACTTTATTACACTGTGTATGAAAAATGCTTCCTTTTTGGTGGCCTACATGGGTGCACCCTATTTCTTACATTGTAACAAAGTTAGATAGGGAAGGTGCTACAGAAACTGTTGCTATCACCTTGACATCTGCTTTCCCCTATAATGAACCAAAAAATATTATAATTAAAATGAACATTTCATTATAAAAGATAAAATATCAAACACTATTACAATTTTGGACCTTCTGAAATGTAGAATAGTTTAAATAATAATTTAAAAAAAAAACAAACACCACATAATAACATGGAAATAATAACCTGAAAGTCAGTTACAATTCTATGCCTAGAACTAATTGATATTTATAACACCAATCATTTTAGCTTTTTCTGCAAATGTGACTGTTGTCCTTGATTTCTAAGAAGCAAGAGACAGAAGAATGCTTAGCCAACAGTTAACACTGAACAGCTTCCAAAATCCAGTTTATCAAACTTTGAAAGGAAGCATAGTGTGATGCTCTCAAAGACAGAAGTAAACTCAAGGGTGAAGTCAGAAATCCCCTTTAGCAAGCTGAAAAAGTCACCAAGTCACTTGCAGATTTCCTTTTTTCACACATTCCTTAATGTGCTTTCTTGGCTAATTATCTACATACTCCCTGTACCAAGGCCAGACCATTCTGAAGAACATGACAAAAATTCTGTTAAGTATAAATACAGCCTTCTGCAACAATGCTGATGATTACTTAGAGGGAAAATAAAATAAAATAAAAATTAAAAAAGCCCACCAACTTGAGACAGATTTTAAGCTATGTCGTAAAGTTTTGAGATGTTACATGCCTTCATCCATTCCTTGACTCTGTAAAATATGAAGACAAACATGCCTAGCAAACAGAAACACATTCTTTCCCACTCAAGCATCTTGGGAAGAATTTGTTCCCTAAGATTAAAAAATAAAAAATGATAAAAATAAAATAAAATAAAGCAACTCCTCTTCACACGCATACCCCACCAGATAGTAGCACAATAGCAGTGCTTTATCAGAAATATAAAAGAAGGAGCAGATACAGAGATGTGCAAGCAAAACATTAAAAGTCAGCATTACACTTCTATTACAGCCATAATTATATTTTTCTCTGCACATACGACAATGGAGTAATTCTGACAGTTGCTTCTCAATTTATCCATCATTAACGAGATAAGTCAACAGTTCAATCTGCTTGACTTATACAAGCTTTTTAAAAGCAGCTTTCTTTGACAGGAGTCTTTCCGTGAGTACTGATTGCTAATACAAACAGGCACTCATAAAAACTATAAAATATAATTACAAAAACCTGCAGGCATGGAAGTATCGCACACATATACCACCACTGAATGAACTGACAGTGTCGTAGTTTAGGATTGCAAAGCATGAAAATATCAGAATTAATTATTTAGGTAGAGAGCACTTCACTCCCTCAACTTCGTATGTCCCTTACTGTCCAAAAGACAACTCTAATCGCATGAACAAGACCTCAGTTCTATATCAACAGTATTCTCCTTCTCAGGTGGTAGAGATTTTAAGACCTAAGAATAGCCATAAGCAAGATGGATCAAAAAAATGATACCAAAGTACTTATCAAATACATACAACTTCACCACAGCAACAGATAGAACAGTATGTGTTATTAATGTCTTTTTCTTTATTCTCCCAGCAACATCTCAACAGCAACAATGCAGCTTGTCTCCTTTGTCAGCTTGTCTTATCTCTTTGCTGGCATACTTTTTTACTTAGAATATAAAAACAGGAAGCCACCTTACCTTTTTCTTCATCTATTCGAAAGACTCCCATACCAGACCCATCTCTGATGGAATATCTTATCTCTCCATCTCGTCCTTCATCTTCATCATAAGCAGATACAGTCATTACTGAGGAGCCAATAGGAGCATCTTCTTTTACAAAGCCTTTATCTGCAAACACAGAGAACCGTGGAGGGTGCAAGTTCTCATTCACATCAACTACCTCAACTTCCACATAACATGTAGAAGATAATGAAATGGGTTTTCCTTTGTCCTTGGCCCGCACAGTCAAATTATAAAGTTGTCTCTTTTCATAATCCAGTCTTTGTACAATACGCATTGCTCCACTTACTTTATCAACATCAAAAGTGCCATCCCCACTGTCCAAAAGACTGTATCGTACTTGACTTGACTGGCCCAAATCAGGATCATAGGCTTCTAACCACGTAATAATTGTTCCTTCAGGAAGATCTTCTCGAATTTTCACATGATAATTAGAAGGAATAAACTTAGGAGGATTATCATTAACATCTTCTATGGAGACTTTCAAAATAACTGTTGAAAATAACTGAGGTTCTTCAGTAGGTTGGTCCCTAGCCTCTATTTTCAAGAAATAGACATGTTGTTCTTCATGATCCAGAAGACCCACAACTTTCACAACTCCTGTCACAGCATTAATAGCAAACTTGTCAGTATCTGTAAGAAGAGAATACTTCACTTCTCCATTAGCCCCTAAATCTTTATCAGTAGCTTCAATTTGAATAATTTCACTGTTTAGCTCCTTGTTTTCACTCACTTCCACAAAATAGCTGTCTTGTAAAAACACTGGTGGGTTATCATTAGCATCCAAAATTCTTATATCTAGAAGGCGCCAGGCAGACTTCTGTGGTATTCCAAGATCATAGACAGTAACATTCAGATTATATTTATCTTTCATTTCACGATCAAGTGGAGACAAAATTTTCAGCATTCCACTTTCCATATCAACAATAAAACTGCTGTCTTCGTTACCTCCAGAGATAACATATACTAACTTCCCATTGAAGCCAGTATCAAGGTCAGTAGCATTCATAAGTAATATGCTGGAGCCCACAGGCTGATCCTCTCTTACCTCAATGCTACTGGGGAGAGTACTTCTAAACTGAGGTGCATGCATATTCAAGGAGTGAGTGTCAAAGAAAACATCCTCAACTTCTCCACGACTGTGCAATTTATTTGCTTGTAAGAGCTTCTCTGCAAGCATTTTGGCAACACCAGTTTCTTCACACTGCAAGTTGACCAGTTTGCGACTAGTAGCTACAGTGATGTTGATATACAACGGTTTTGCAAAGTTTTCTCCATCTGTAGCTGTAATTTTCAAACTGTGAAAAGACGTTTTAGCACCTGGGCCATCTGTTAGTGACTGCTTGAGTGAAAGTACACCAGAACTTGGATTCAGGCTAAATAAATCCAGTTCATTTCCAGATTCAATCTGGTATCTTACCAACTGGAGCTCATCAGCGTCAATGGCAGATACAGTTGTTATTTGCTCTCCAACACCAAGATCCCTGGGAATTGTTCCCTCACAATTAATTTTCTCAAACAGAGGTATATTGTCATTCAGGTTATTTAAAATAATAGTCACAGGAACTTCAACTTCTCGACGATATGGTATACCCCAATCAGAAGCTCGAATCCTTAAATTGTAAACCCTTGGCATCAGTTCATAATCCAAGTCTTCTGAGGTACTAATAATCCCACTGAAATGGTTAATCACAAACGGCAAAGGATTTAGGTTTGCAATACTGTAGGTCACATAACCATTCTCCCCTTCATCAGGATCTTTTGCACTCACTCTCATGACACTCGTACCTACTGGCACATTCTCATCAAAGGATGCTTTATAGGCTGTCTGAGTAAATTCAGGAGGATTACTGTTCATGCCCAGTACCTTAATTAATACTTTCGCAGAAGCTCTTCTGTCACTTGTCATAACCTCAAGTTCAAAATGGGATGAGTATTGTGCTTTTATGGGTTCTGAAGTAGTAATAAGACCAGTATGAGTGTTTAAATTGAATTTTACTTTGCTAGGTGTATTTTTAAATACATACTTTAAATGTGGGTAACTAGGCAGAGCTTTCACCATTATCACAGGTGTGTTTGGAGGGGCAAATTCACTTATTTCAGCTCTATATATCTCTTTTTCAAATCTGGCAGGACCAGACTTAAATTGCGGCGATGTCACATGAACAACTTTTACAGATGAAAACTGTGGAGGATTTCCTTTATCTTTAGCTTGAAGGGTAAGGTTGTATCCAAAAGGGTGGCTCTCCCAGTCAACGTGACCAACGGCTTTGATTCTATATTCTTTACCTCCTGGCACAGATCTCACTGTTCTGAACTGTTGAAGTGGATCACCTGCAACAATATTCAATGATGCTATTTCTCCATTTGAACCTTGATCATTGTCCTCTACAGTTACAATTGCATAAGTCGGATCTTTGTCTGATTCTGTCGGAGTCAGTGTAACAGCTGTAATAACAGGGGCATATTCATTTGCTTGCTCTACATAAACAGTTAGTTTTGCCATACTGCTGATGCCGCTGCTACCATACAGCTTCAGTCCACGGTCCACAGCAAGAATTTCCATCTCATAAAGCTTAGTGTCCAAGTAGTCAAGCCTACCAGTTAGAACTACCACACCACTAGTAGGATGTATAGCAAACACATCTGTTCTTTCTTTAAAGCTATAGTAGAACTCCCCATTTGTTCCTATATCTGCATCTGTCGCACTGACTCTTGCAATGCTGGTCCTTATTGCTGTGTTTTCAGGCAAAGAAACACTGTAAGATGTTGGAGAAAACAAAGGCCGCAAGTCATTTGTATCCAGTACCTGTACCCTGACCTTCGTGCGCGTTTCAGCATTTGTATTTTTTTCAACTGCTTTAACAGTCAGCATATAATGGTCTTTTACCTCTCTGTTAAGGATAGCTGTGTTTCCTCCCTTGGTCCGTATTCTCAAAAAACAAAAGTTTCCAAGAACATATTCTTCAGCTTTGAACAAGTTCTCATTGTCACCAGAAATAATTTTGTACCTTAGGTCCCATAATGGATTTACAATATAAATGCCCATTTTCACTGGATGCCCAACATAAGTTTTGGCTGCAGAATTCTCATACACAGTTGCATTATACTGTGCTTGTGTAAACTGCATTGCTGAAACATGATGTGGTATTTCATTTCCTTCACAGTTTCCAATATGCTGCACCAGCAGCATCAGCAGCAAGAGCATAGTCAAGTATCTTCCCATGGCAGCAATTACATAAAACCTGAAACAAGAGAAAGAAGCATTAAGAATTATGGATGCTCAAATATTATTCAGATAACTTTTATACTTATTTTCAAACCCACACTTCCAAGAAAACTATTACATACATATCTAGGCTATAGCCTTTTTTTTTTTTTTTCCAGAATGTTTCAATATAACTTACTTATACAGAAGTAGGTAAATTAAAATCCCCCCAATATCTCTAGGATCCCCAAGAACAAATTTAATCATGGTACAAGTAGAACACACGGTTAACTCCATCTGAAACACTTCATGAAGCAAGACTGTTAGAAGAAATATGTCAGTGCTGTCTATATAAGTCACCAAACTTGATCTGAATGAATCTGGAATACTGAACTTTCACTCCAGTCCTCTAGTTGATATGAAACCTTGTCTTCTGATAGAAAATTTTTCTCCCTCATTTCACTCAGACTGTAAAACGAATTATGACCAATGATGCAGAAGTAAACTGCAATATGTGGCTTGAAATTATGATGGATTTTCTCTTGATTCTTCAGTATATACTATAAGTACTTGTTATAATAAGTACAGACAGAAGTTATAAGTAGAGAATTATTCCATACATGTTTCATTCTTGCCAGCTGTCTCCTTTTGAGAGTAGTGGATAGCACTACATACAACTTAAAAAAAAGTCAGGCACCACTAAGCTGTAAAACCATCAGTAAGGTATAAAGTGTAATTCTTTATTCCTCTCCCTGAATAGATTTGAGAATTTATTATCAAGAGCTATTGGAATATGAATCTAATAAAATAACTGAGAGAACTATTAAGACGTGCTTCTTTTGAACACACTCCAAAAATGACACAGTCCAGAACAGCAAGACAGACATGGAGACGTGCCCTCATCAGCACTATCTTATGAAGGTAAAGCCATAATTTTCACTGTCTATATGCAGGCAAGATTATGCATAAAGAAAGGTCTAAAGGTCAGAAACTAGATCTTTCAGGACTATACTCTTTATCAGCATCTATAATATTAGTTGCTACTTCTGAAAATCAGTCAGGATAATAAGTTAAAGCTTCAGAATGCTTCCTCAACAAGACCAAACTTTCAAAATAAAAATAAAAATAAAAAAAAAGTCTTGGGAGAAAGTTATTTTCAGTAAGTAAAAAGCAATTTAGCTTTAACCTGATTGATTTAAGTAGCCCACGTTCTTTCATCTTTTTCCAAATCCTCAACATTTTTCCTTTACTTCTTTTTTAGCATCTTCCTCCCTTGCTGACCTCTGTCATACAACTATCAATGCTAACTCCTAACTGCGCTCCCCTCTCATTCTTCCTGAGATTTTCTCCCACACTTTATCCCTAGTTTTTCCCCTCCCTCCCTTTGACTGCCATTCTCCTCAGTGCCCATCCTTGCTGCTTCTGCTCATCTCCGCTCAAAATGTACCCCATTATGCTGCCTTCTTCACCCACTGACATTTTCTGTTATTTTTTTCTTCTCTCATTCCTATCTGCTCAATACCTGAAAGATCACATTGGTTGAAATTCCATGGACCGTTTCTACCCACTACAAAGAATTACAGCAAATTAACCTGCTTGTGTCAACAGTTCACTCTAAAACCTCAGAAGCAGCTAATTTGGTCACAGCAACTACTAAATCAGCGAGTTTGAGAATGACTTAAAACTCACAGAGCTACAGGAAATTTGAGAGAAGAAATAAAAACCAGTCAGTTTCCTTTAGGAAGAAAAAAGAAGTGTAGTCTGCCTTCCAAATACAGCAGTTTAATTACTTGATTAAAGCTATGGTTATAGCAAAGAACAAAATTTAAGTTACTAGCTGGAACCCCTACTGAAAAGATCTGGAAGAATGAAAAGTTAGTAGGGCAAATGAGTGTAATATTGAAATGACTACCATGTCAGTGGATTAACAGTATTATTCCTCCCCTCACTACCATTTTTCCTAGACTATGGTTGTCCTTAAACAGACACTTGTGACTCCAGGACTTCACTCTCTTAACATGCTGCTAAATAAACATTTACTGCAGTGATCATTTCTCATGAAAATAACTGATACCAATACCTTTTAAACTCCAAGCAATTTAAGAAGTCACTAGACTTAATTTCTGACACATCTTTTAGCTATTGTATCACTTTAAGTAATCAAGAGAAACAACTCTCACTGTGGAAGTTTTGGGACCTGCAACCATGGCAGGCAAAAGAAGCTCCACTCTATCCAAATAAAACCACCCAGCTTCCTTGGTGAAAGCCTTCCAAAAGTTGTGGGAAGCAGCCATTCAGGGGAGGAGTACAGTTAGACAAACAGAAGTTGTTCTCCTGTCTTTCTCACCTATCACAGCACTTCTCCGTGAACCTCGCACATTCTCAGAGCCACAGCAGCTCTTCACAAATTACTTCCATGCAATCCCTTAAACTCTCACCACTCATTTCGCACTCTTGTCCAAACTGGATGTATTTTGGGCCTACTGTCGATTAAAATTCAGTAGCAGAGAGTATGTGCACCTCTGGTGCTACATCATTCTGTAACTCACAGCCCATACTTACTAGCAGCTGGCAATAAGCTGTCGGGATCGATGTATTTATTAAGTAAAACACTATCCATCTGTTTTTTTTTTTATCTTTTGCTCCTCTTATCTCAGGCACATTTGACTATGATGCATTGGACTGCACGAAGATTACCAAGCTCTTCATTAAAATTCTAAGCTGAACACACGCGTAGGTTTTACTATTACATAAATATTTTCCTGTTCTGTAATACCTTAAGTACTCTTTGCTTATTTTCTGTAATAAATGCAAGTAGAGCCTGCTCAGAGCTGGCAACAAGGCACGCTATTAATGCAACCACCAGTAAGGGTCCATTTTGTAGCAGCAAATTCCAAGGTCTGCTGAGTCACAACCTACAGCTTAATAGCAGCCCTCAACTCAGTTGCTCAGCAGAGTACATAACACTGAAATAAGTTGGATATTTGCTACATTTCACCTCTCCCATCTTGTGTCATAATTTGCAGTTACCAGAAACCAAAAACTTTCAAACCAGGATTAACAACATATAATATAATCTTGATAAATATCCAAAGTATTAAAAAATGCAAAGACAGTTAATTACTAAAGGACAGTATGAGGACATTCAGATAAAATGATTTTCTGTTAGATAAAAGTTTAGATGGCTTGTAACAGTAAGTAAGCATAACTGAATTTCACAAGCATTTTACTACACTTCGAACTCCTCAATTTGCTTTTTTCATCTTTGGAGTATCACCACTTCAAGATTTTCTGCGCCCATTTTCAAGTCATAATGGAACTGTTTGCTTAACAAACACCACAGCCCTAAGTTTATAAGAAGCACATCATATTTATTCTGGAATGCTACATTCCAGAGAACTTTGATACCTTACTTTGAAGGACCATTACTTGTATGTATAATCATTGTAGGGAAGCCTCTGATAGTTTTATTAACTACTACATTAACAATGTGATTTAACTCATTAACAATTTGAAATGGGAAAAAATACTCACAGCTAAGCAATATGTACCATCTTCATGATAAAGACAACAGAAAAAGAGAAACTGGCAGGGCTGGCAGACCTCAGACTGAAAACTTACAAATACAGAAAATTTGGATGAGATCCCAGTCTTATACACGCATGTTTCTCTTAGCAGAATGCTTGTAGTATGTAGACTTGTAACGTTAAGCAGCTAACAGAGTAAAACAGAAACATGCCGAACAGGCAAAACAAGCTCTAACTTCTACATATGGTACCAACAGGATACATTACAGGAGTTATCCTCACCAATCACATAAAAATCATAGGTAGAAAAAGAGCCTGAACTGGACCAAATAAGCTGTCAGGATAAGCCTTGGTGCCACTGCTCTCCTACTCCCAAGGCCAACCAGTTCAGCCCACAATGCAGAATGACATCGCCTACACTGGCAGATGACAACTGTACATGGCCTTAACACTGAGCTTGGGAAACACCAGAGAGCATTTGAAGAGGTGCTGCTGTTACAGTGATCGCCTTCCAAAAGACATCACTAACTTTTAACAAATGCAGCAGCACTTTGGTGTTGTTTTCTATGTTATTTTTGACACATGTGCATCGGCTTTTCTAATTAGCAATGTTTCTAACACTAAGATGTGTCTACAAATCAAAACATCACCAATTTACTTTAAAGTCGGTTTTGATCAGCATGTGTGAGTAATGTCATCTGATACAAATACAGTGTGAAAAGTTATTGCTGCTGTAATTAAACCATTATGACAGGACGCCTATTGCAGCAGTGGAGGGAAGATCATGAGACTTTGCGAGCTGTACAACTCTGCAGTTAAACCTTCTCTTTCTGTTGTTTAAAAGCAATTATTCACGTAGCCCCATCAGAAAAACAAAACAAAACAAAACAGCCAGGTTTAACCACTTCAACATCTTTAAGCTTCCAATTAAAACTTCTCTTTTTAAACCAACACTGAAAAAGTTTCTTAGGGCTTTTTATTTTGGGGGAGGAAGGAGACACCAGTGAGGGGTTTCTGTGTGTTGGCAGACAGAAAAGCTACACATGATGAAAGCATATAGGAGTGCTGTATTTGTAAAGCTGGTAAGTTATTCAAAAAATGTACACTGCCATAGAGATTAATGTAATAGTTTCAACTTGTGACTCAACTCCAGAGTTTCATGCTTACATTCACCACCTTAGGAGTTAATCTCATGAGGTGCTTTGATTTACGCAGTTGAGATCTGCTGTTAAAAGGAAAACAGAGCAGCTGTATTCAGGCAGCACGCAAAGACACTGACTAAGATGGTTCCATACTGAGAAACGCGGCTATTTGCACACGACAGCAAGCAGTGTATCTTGAACTGAGCTCTCCCACTGTACAAGGAAAAGCAGATCTTTGGGAACTAAGAAGTGTGGTCCAACTTTAACATGACACTAAAATTCAAGAGGACAAAAACAGTTTTACTGAGCCATCGCTCAGCTTTATCTAAACCAACCAAACAAACAACAAAAGACACAAATATGTGCGGTTTTACAGACTTTTTTTCTTGCTTGCTTTTACTGAAACCGGTGATAACTTGGCCATATAAGTTCTCACGCTAAGTTATCAACCCAGGAGCCTCCTGTAACTACTGGAGCTCACCTTCCACTGCCCTAAGTGTGAGATCTGAGGATTTCAGAAAACAAACAAAACCCCCTGAAATAAAATCGTTTCAGCATTGAAATAAGGTATTTCAGTGACTAAAGAGCTGAGTATTTCCACGTGTTTCAACAGGCACATAGGAAACACACAGCAGACAGACAGGGCAATAGATGCGAGTGTCCTGTTTCCCATGCAACACCCAGGAGCAATTCACATCTAAGTTTTTAAACTTAGTGCGGCGAAACCACTTGGTGGAAGCCTGGATGACTTCGGAATGTCTTCACGCATTTTCCTCCCGCCAAGAAAATAAAGCTTACAGCCAGGAGGTGCTGCCAATGGGCGATTCACCGTCTCTGACTGCCACGCTCAAACAGCGTTCAGTTCCCTGTGAGTAGCACAGAGCCAAGTAAGAGCGCCGCGTCCTTGCTCCTTATCGCTCAGGGGAATGCGGGAGGAAAGCAACGAGGGACGCCGGGCGAAGTGCAAACAAAGGGCCAGCACCACCCCAGGACATTTCTCCGCCGCGAACAGCTCCCGTTGCTTCACGGGGGAATTAAGTTCACAATGGCCCATTGAAGGCAGACGAAGACAGACACCTTGCCTTGGGGGGGAAATACTATCACCACGCTTTTCTTTTTTTTTTTCCTCGACAGAACTTCCGAGCAACCTGCCGCCCGTGTCTCGGCCGCGCCTCTCGCTCCAGCCCCGCCGGCTTCCACTCCACGAGCACTCGGCGGGGCTCCGGGGACGCGCCCGTCCGGCTCCCCCCGCCCCAGCGCCGAGTCCCCTCCCGGCTTCGCTCAGCACCACCGCTCTCGTCCCAGCCGCCCCGCATCAAACTTCTCACAACTTCCCAGCCCCCACCTCACCGCGCTCAGTGCCTCCGGGCCGGGCCCAGCCCCGCATGCTGCCTTCGCCGCACAGATTTCCTTTCTTCACCGCCCGCGCTCCTCGCCGCTGCCCTCCGCCCCCTCCACGCCGCGGGGCCCCCCGGAGCCGTATTCCTCCGCCGCACCGGACCGCGGCCGCTCCGGAACTCGTTTCTGCGGCGCTCCGCGGCCGCGCCGGCAGCCCCGCACCCCGAGTCCGCCCCGCTCGGGGCTGGGCTGAGCGCTGACGGGCGGGAGCGGCACTTCTGACCGTAGCGCCGCCGGGAGGGGCGACGGAGACAACGGCGCTTTCAAGTATAGGAAAGTGCTGAGGAAGGCGACTGAGAAACTTTGGCAAGCCGGAGCTCGGCCGTGGGGACTGAAAGGGACCTCGAGGGACACCACAAAAACACACCGAAAACGGGAGGCATCCCTACGCGGCTGAGCCCTTGGCCGAGCCCACGGTCCTACCCCCTCACCGCCAGCAGCCGCCTGACGACCGCAGCCCCAGCAGACGGCCGCCTACGGGGCAGGAGCGGCGCCGGGGGCAGCGAGTGCGGCGCCGCCCGCTTCACCTCCCCCCTCCCCGGCGGCGGCGGTTCCGTCCCAACCCCCGGTACGGAGCGTGGGTGCCCCGCTCGGCTGAGGGGAGCGCTGCCAGCCGGCACAACGTTAAACACTGCCAAACGTTCCTCAGAGAGTTCTCCGCTCATTAATAAGTGATGGCACTTCACAACCAGCAAACGTTTGCCCGGGGAATCCCGGCTCAGCGGGGCTCGCGGCTGCGGGCAAGGGAAGCCGGCGGGGGCACATTAGCCCCGACACGGCTTTTATGAGCCGCATAAATAAATAAAACCAGCTGCCCGGGGGTGGTGAGGGGGGGGGGGAGGGCGCTGTTAGCAGAGCCCGGCGCGCCCCGCAGCGGGAGATCAGAAAGAAGCGGCCCCTCAGAACACGCCGGCCGCGGCCAGGAGGCTCCGCACCCCGCAGCCCCCGCACACACTCCTCGGGCCGCCCCGGCAGCCCCCGGCCCCAGACGCAGCTCGGCGGCGGCCGGCAGGGGGCGGCACGGCACAGCGCAGCGAGCGGAGCCGGCACAGCGCCGGCGGGCAGCCCGCTACGGAGCGGCCGAGCCCGGCCCCGCCGCGTTACTGTGCGCTCGGTCGGCGGCGGTGCGCGCACACCTGCGGGTCGGGGCTGCGCTGCCTCTGGCTCCAGGTGCGAACAGCTCGGGTCAGTCCTGTATGTAGAGATACAGACACGCACGTGTGTGTGTACGCATATACGCAGGAACATACGTGTGCTACAATTTCAAACTGCAATATCTACGGGCTGAAGCGCAAACAGCTTCAGCCTTTTCATTAAAATCCCCTCACTGTAGTACCGCGACTCACGAAAACCACCTTCCCGAGCATCCTGCTGCTGACAAACTCATTAAACAAAGAACTCACCAGACCAGCTGGACTCGGCGCTCTCCTCTCAAAGTCCGCTCCAGCTCAGTTCATCTCCACGGACACTTCCCTCTCCCTATCCTCCTTTTTTTTTTTGCCGTCCTTCGGAGAAGCAGCGATCACAGTCCCGCTGCCCGTGCAGTTCTAGCGCCTGCCCGCGGCTCCGGAGTTCAGCGCGGCCCCAGCGCGCAGCGAGAGCGGCGCCCGGCCCTGCCGGCACAGCGCGGTGCTCCGGTTGCCGGCCATCCGCGGCTCCAGCTCCAGCGGGAGGAAAAAGAGATGAGCAGGGAAGAGAGGGGAGGACGGGAAAAAAAAAAAAAAAAAAAAAAAAGGAAAAAAAAAAAAGAAGAAAAGGAAAAAATGAAGGCGAAATGAGAGATCCAACTTTCTCAAGACATGTCCAGGCAAAGAACGGAAGAGTTGAGGAGTTGAGCAGCGGAGAGAGTGAGTGGGAAAGCTGCGATGGTTCGTTGCTCCCTCCCTCCTCGCTTCCTCCGCCTCCTTCTCTCCCCCACTCTCCCCCTTCTCTAGCGCTCCGGCCGGCCCTCCCGGACCCCAATCCCGGAGCACCTCCCCTCCTTCCCTCCTCGCCTCCCCTCGCCGCGTCGCCACGGCTCCGCGCGGGGCCGCTGCCGCGCACCTGGGCCCGGCTGCCTGCAGGTGGGGCTCGGCGAGGGGAGGCGGCCCCTCCGCTACCGACCTCTTTCCCGGGGTCCTTTTTTACCCGCAGTTCGGGGCCCGCTGGCTCCGTTGTCACAGCGCCCGGCCGCTGGAGCCCGAGCTCAGCTACTGGAATGAACGGGCAAGTCCGAGACGGCTGAGTAAGAGAACAGCCCGCTTTCGCCCAGCCGCGCTATAACTGGAGTAGCTCTCTACCCCTCCTCCTCCCCCCCTCGTTTTCCACTTTTTCCCTTTTCTTCTCCTGAGGGGAACTGCATATTTCTTAAGACACAGCATATGATTTCCTGCATACCTCTACCCGCCCCAAAAAAGGCAGAATGGCAGCAGCTTCTCAAAAATAATAAAGCACTGTCGAGTAAGGCATATTTCTACAGTGGTGCTCCCTCATTCAGAGTAATCCCCAGCCCATCACATATAGCCCAGGAGAGGTGGCAGGTAGGGTCAAATGAAAGCAGGGCTTTGCCAGTCCTAACAGCAGGGTTTATCAGATGTTGGGAGAACTACAGAAATAGCTTTAGAAGTTGCTTATCTGAGAGACACTAAGTCTGCAAAGACACTGTGATTCTCAGAAGGTAAAATCTTTTTATATGACGCTATTTATCAATAAGGGCCTTAAAGTCATGGCCTTCTTCTGAAAGTCAGACTGAGTTCTGAAGATATTGGATCATTGTTTCCTACAGTACACACCACTGAGACCTACCAGCCAAATGAGCACACAGTACACTGTGTTTAGAAGAGCAGATACACACTAGAGTATGAAAGTACTAAGTACATTTCCAAATAATACACTCAAGACGTTTCACCCTGGGAATGATCTCTTTGAGTGAACCTGTCTGGAAAGTTTAATGTCAAAATTCTCTGGCGTTGTAGGTTTCCACAACAGACACAGTTGATTGATGTACTGAGTATCTCCGAGGTACTTTTTGAAGACCCTAAATGGAATTATACTAAGTCCTTATCCAAGTGCTACTGGGCCAAATGATCTTTCCTTCTGTGAAGGCTGCTACAAAGTGATTTTTATAAAGTGAACTGCACTGAAAGTCGCTTTACTGAAAAGAACTAGAAAAGGGAATGTTTTAAAGGTTTTATAGGTAAGGAACAGAAACAACTGTAAAGCACACTTCTAATAGTACAGAGTATAGCATTAGCTATCATTCAGATTCATGGTCATATTGCAGCTGATTTGTGAGGTAAGCAATGAAAGGCCAGAGCAGCATGTTATTTACTGTTGGCTAAAATTCAGCTCTCAGTGCCTGAAGAGGAGCAGCAGTAGTGTATCACACTCACCTCCCACATGTGGGACAGGAACAACTCTGAAAAGTGGCTGGTAAAGATAAAGAGAGAGGCTTTTGATTTAGATTTTCTACTGTATTCATGCTATGCTGATAATAAGTAATTTTCACAAAGAATAAAGGGATGTGCTATCACTCTTTATCAAATGTGCAGTCAGCACTTCAGATAAGGCATTGGAGCCAAGATGTCCAAGCAGGTGTGTTCATAAGTCTTCTTGAGAGATATAATTCTACTTTCTGAAATGACTCTAATATTGACAAAGTCACTCTGATGACAGTTTCCTGATATTCCATTTTCTTATTTTCTCTGCTTTTTTTTTTTCTTCTCTCCTTTAAAATATGTCAATGAAGCTATTATGATCATTGTTACAAATGTAAGGATAAATCTTCTCAGAGTAGTTTTTCATAGGTTGTACTAAAGAAAATTACTATATTTTGTACATAGTTATGCATTGTGTTAACCTAGGGGACAGTCATGAAAGAGAATACTTGAAATCATACTTCAGTGCCTGGGTCACTTTGTGCTCCTGTGGTAAACTTCCAGTCTCACAATCATTGTGGAAGAATATGTTCTAGACTTTGTGCTCCCTAGAATCTATGATACCACCTACACTGAAACAAGTTTTAGCTTAACTGTAAATAATAATAATAAGAATTCTTTGGGTTGTATAGTTTTCTTTGAAGAGAAACAGATCCTTCAAGTTTGGATTTAGTTCTAAAAACTGGAATAGAAAACAGGTATGAAACTGCCACTGAACAGTTGCATTTGAGAACCTTTGCAGTAACAAAATAAGACAATCAGAAGTTACACTCCCTCTCAGTCATCATTATCACCTACCTGTAAGGCATTTTGGCACTAACACTCTTCTCACTAATCTACCTCAAAGCTTAGCATCGTAGATCTCAACCTGTTTGCCATACATTTAACAAACAGGAACTGATATATGAACTGGGTCAGTCAATAATTAGGAAGTAAATACTGAACACAAGTGTCCTCCAGCCCCATATACACACACAGGGAATGCTATCTCAAGTACTTTGGACTGATCTCTCAGCTCCTGTTTTGAAAAAGAGAAGTTAATCAATCTCAACTTGTAGGGACTTCAGCTATATAAAGCTTTAAAAACTGAAATCATTACTTTGAATTGCTCCTTCTCAGAGGATAGCAATGGCAAGGATTAATATGGCTTGGTCTCTATGAGAAAGAGACAGTTACAATTGCTACACCAAGTGCAGCTTTAAAAAAAAAAAAGAAGAAGAAGAAAAGAAAAACAACCAGCAAACCAAACCACTTCTGAACACAATTGCAGTCTGTGACTCAGGGGCAATCAAGGGCCCATAAACATTGAGCCTCAGTGGCAGAGGGCAAACACATCTTCTCAGTAATGGGGTCAGGAGCAGTTTCAAGCAAGTTCTCATTCAGTTAAATATGAACTGATCTGGCATTTGTTTTACAGTAAGAATAGAATTCTTTTCAATACAAAAAGCGCAGAGCCTATGCCCTATATAAATCTCATTTACAAAGAGAGACGGAGGCTAATAAGTAGAAACTCTGCTCCAGTCATCCTTCTTTTCCTTATCTAGCTTCAGTTTCTTAAAACAGCACTTTGGAAAGACCTCCCAGGCATCTCAATTGGTTGCCGCAGAAAAAAAGAAAAAAAAAAAAAAAAAAAAAGCAACCTATAGTTGTCCTCTCCCTATCCTACAGTAAAGGTTGTACACGCTACCATTCTAGATTTTTTTTTCCTGTAAATGCAGACCTGACAAATAAAAACCAATTCAAGCTGTTCATTTTGGCTGTTCTTACTTCTGTTCTCTGCAACTTTGAGTTGAACCAGACCTGTCCACTTCCTCTCCCCTCTGCCCACTTGTATTATAGGGGAAAAAATGAGTAGTTTGTATAAGGTGCATATTTGAGAAAGTGCTGGACTTTTTCTTCCTAAACCAAATTTTTTCAAACCTTCTGAAATTCTTTAGAATTGCTTTGAATGCATGTCTTTATCTGGTAAAATATGAGCAAGAATATTCATCTTTTCATAGTTTATTTCTTTTATTAACTTCTTTTCTTACCCTAGAGAGTTTTTACACTGTAAAATAACACTAACTATTTGATTAGGTACTCTTTCATAGTACTTTTCAAGTCTTTCAAAGCTGCAATGTCAAAATAATAATCATATATCAGCATTGGTATAATCAACTGCTAGATAATCCTGGCTCCCTGACAATCACTTGTGTGCCCTGTGAACCTAAAGAGTTTACTGAGGTGATTCAATTCTTTGACATACAAGCTACAGCTGTATGTGGACATCCATTAAATGCACACATAATGCAGTAGTAGAGAAAGCCTGGGGCAGTTCTAGAAAGGAAAAACAAATGAAAGAATACTTAAAATATTATCAAATGCTTCAATGTACAGCGTATTTTTCAGTGAAGGCTGCAGGCAGGACAACAAAATATTTGGATGGCTATTTTTTGAGCTTTAAAGCAGTCAGGGACAGCTGATCTGGAAAAGAATCATATTGTTATCATTATTATTAAGGCAGCAAGAATGATAAGTATATTCTCTAAATAACAGTGAGCAAAGCACCCTCATATTTACAGCATTTTGATCCTGCAGTTTGCCTCTGTGTATGTCAAGTTTTGAGAAGCATTTTTGCATCCCTTCAGAAACGAGACCCATTTCCACATGACACCTTTTTTCACCAACCTGTCTCAGGCTAAGAGCTAGTCAAACAGGCTCTGTTTTAAATCCACATAATAAATTATCAAAAACACACCTTAAGTGAAGTTTGCTTTTATGGTGTTATTTACCTTCCTTTGTGCTTAATTGGTGAACTGGAATGAAACCAGCTACAAGGTATTTTGTTTTGAGATTTGGAGAGAAATTAGGGGAATGGTTTGTGCTGGTGTGTGGAAAATCAAACTGAAGCATCCCACTTCAGCGTTCCCAAAGATGGAATGTATTTGAGTGTCCTCGTATACATTTTCTATATTTAGGCACTGATAATTCAAATCTATTCAAGACTGTGTATTCAAGCCTTGAATAAAAAAAGGGTCAAGTGTCTATGGGAATGCAATATTTTATAGGAGGCAAAAGCATGGGAAGAAGGCAGGTCTAGGAAAAAATGAAAAATAAAGAGATTAGGACCCAGTTGATTTAAATGTTCATAGTGCTGAAAGAAGAAGGATGCCGGGAAGTCCCTCTGTGCTGAATATAAAGAGTTGAATGAAATCTACTCTCTTTTGAGTATAAAACACCCTGTTTTTCTGAGCTTTATCTTTAGCTGTAAATTAAAAAAATAAAAAAATAAAATTTGAAACTTAAGGATTTCAGAACAAAATATTGGAGTCCGGAAGATGTTAATATATCATTGTGCTGAAAGATTGTTATAAGTAGGCAACAAAATTTCCTTGGTTTTGCGTAGTTTGCAATTAGTCCTTCAGGTAACATTTTTCCCAAAGCTGGGTGAAATACACTGAATTAAAGTTTTAAGAGATGTGGTGTTGTTAGTATTGCATAGGTCTGAATGAAGTGAAAGAAGAGCTGATGTTTGTTGTGGTTTAACTCAGCAGGCGGCTAAGCATCACACAGATGTTTACTCACTCCCCACCCATAGCAGTGGGGTGGGGGAGAAATCTGAATAGTGAAAGAACTCGAGGGCTGAAAAAAGGATGGTTTAATATGAATAAAGGAGAACTAAAAATAAACAAATGGGAAAACAGTAACAACAAAAAGAATAAACAGAGCAAGTGATGCACAACACAACTGCTCACCACCTTCTGACAAATACTCAACCACTCCCCAAGCAGAGGCTGCTCTCCAGGGCCAGATCCCCCAGTTTATAGTTTAGCATGACATCGTATAGAATGGGCTATCCCTTTGCTAGTCTGGATCAACTATCATGGTTCTGTCACCTCCCAGCTCCTTGAGTACTCCCAGATCTTCACTGGCAGGCAGCATGAGAAGCTGAAAAGTCCTTGGCTCTGTGCAAACACTGCTTTGAGGCAACTATAATATCGGTGTGTTATTATTCTCATCCTAAATCCAAAACACAACACCATACCACCTACTAGGAAGAAAGTTAACTCTGTTCTGGCTGAAGCCAAGATCTGAAGAAACGTAGGGAAAAATAGCCTCAGCTACTAATACACATCAAGAATAAGGTTGATCATTGCATAAGCCGTGGATTTCCTTAGTGTTCACAGAACACAACATAGAATGGTAGCCCAGTTTAATTTAGTCTAGAATTATTAATGCTGGACTATAAAACTCTGAATTTGTTTAAAATTCTTTGGATCATAAAGAAGGAGAACCATAGGACCCTACAGGCACCAAATCATTCTGTTCCTTTTATTGTTGGTCACTTGTCCTTTCATAAACACTAGTTTTAAAGTCACAACTTAAAATCTACAGCACTAATATGTGTGTAGCACACAAATCTAAAACCTAATTGAATTCGATGTGCTATAGAGCTGAAAGAGATTTTGATTGAGCTGATGTCTACAGTGTAGTAAGCCTCATGTGTGACTTACTTCTCCATCTTTAATTAATCTCTGTTCATGTCTTGGTTCAGGAATTTGCAAATCCAAGTAGTTAAAAGCCTACATGATTTCAGGATTTTGTAAAGCTGACAGTTTGCTGTTTTCCAGGAAGTTGTTTACCACTATCACTAAGGCCTGTTGTTTTATTCAGTAGTATGAAATACTATATCCAGTCTTTCTGCTACTATTAATCTAGACTAATAATTAAGCTTAGGACTTTCAAAAGTATTGAATTGAGAACCTGGTGCTCACCTGTAGAACTTATCAAGGTTTAGTCCTCTGTGTGTATAGGTATGTATATCCCTCTTACTCTGGGCTCTGAGTCCTTGGATTTCATCACTGTGAAGATTCCTGTTTTTTTACTGATGATTTGATCTCATTTTACTAATATTAGGATTTATTTCCAAACAGATGTTGTACACTTGAAAGAAATTTACTGTCCTATTTGGAAGCTCATTGTTCCATATCGTTCTACTTGGAACTCTACCTGAACTGGGTTTCCATCACCATCCTCCTTACAGAACTTTGACATTTCTTTCCTGGAATATGAAAGAAGTTGTGTTACTAAATTGAAACCTGAAATTAAAAAAGGTTAATATATATGTTCAACATAAAACTTACCTATTTGTTCTCTTGTTTTGTATTAGTAAATAGGATTTGATGACCTGTTTCTTCTCTTAATTTTTCAGCACTTGCAAAACGTCTGCTTCTCTTTCATCAGAAACACAGGTAATGTGGTTTGATGCCTTCTTTAGTCCCATTTTATTTTTGCAAAGCTGCATTTTCCAGCATAATTTTACATTTTTTGAATTAAATCATTAAAAACCTTACGAACATCTAAGATGAATCTAACACGTCATATTCCATAACAGTTGTGTCTTATATTTAGGTTTCAGTCCTTACATTATTTTTAACATTCAATACCATCTTTAGTAGAGTTATGGCACACCAGATAGGGTCATTACTATGTAAATTACCCAGATAATGAACACTGTGGAAGTGTTCATTCAGACCAGTATTGTAACACTCTGAATATACTGAAGAATTCAGCATATTCATGTAACTGGGATCACATCAAGGTCAATGCCTGTAAAATAAAACACCAAAATAGTACCTAAGTAAGAATCAATATCAATATATCCGATTTTCACAACATAAGCATGTATAAAAGTGTCAGTCACAAGACATATATTAAGTCCTTTTCTGTTTGTAATTGCAGTATCATCTTATGTTCACCTACAGTAAATTGCAAAGCATGCCTTCAGGCATGAATTGCCCTTAAAATAAAACTCTTCTATTATTTTTATATTGACTTTTTTTTTTTTTTTTTTTAAATTATTATTATAAAGCTAGTGTCTCAAAAACAAGCTATGCAATAGAACTTCCTATGATCAACTACAAACAAGTTTCTTTAACTTCAGAAAAATTTACGCTAGTTCAAACTGAATGGAACGACACATTTGTCAAGCTCTTACACAGAGAGAGAATGAGGAAAGAAAAGCAGATTGGGGAGTTGGATAGGGTTGAGTTCAACAGATGGTGAATAAAAAAGAAAGAAGGAAATGTGTTTACTTTCAGAAATGTACCATAGTACATTTACAGTAGTTACAAGGATAACATTCAGTTAAGATGTTCAAACTTACTGTTGTACCAGGTAATTTTTGCAGACTTCTTTTATTGGCCAGTGTATCTAGATATACCTATGAGTAAAACTACAGATACATTGTTCAATGTATCTGTATCTACAGTGCTGTAGAGTCAAAAACTCTACCAAGCCATTTCCAATATTCTGAATAAATTCATTCTCTGACTGTAGACTGAAATAAAAAAAATATCAGCATGTATTTTATCCAACACAAACTGATTAATTAATATCCATGGGAAAATGTATTTCCGTTAATTTGAAAGCGGTCTAGCAAGAGAGAAGAGTTGAGGGAATATGTTGACTTAAATTTTATGTTTCGTGTTTCCAAGGTAATGTATCACATGAAATAACTTTAAAGATAAAAGACATATGTAATCCTGCTTTCTCTTGGCAGACATTTTATTTGTATTGTCTGTCTCCTTCTCCCTTCTTAGCAGGTTTTAAGAATATATCTGTTAATGCTGTCTTTCTCATCACTTTTTTGTGTATTTACCATCTCATGACAGTAATAGAAATCATAGCTGGCTTTGATGATAACTTCTTTGCTCTCAAATTACTGACTTTTCTCTCAAATTACTGACTTTTCTCTCTGTTCAGTTTTCTTTCCTATTACAGCCACTATCTTATGTGCCTGGGAATGGGGCAATTCACTGAACCTTCATTTGAACTTTTACTGAAAATCTACAAAACATCAGCAGAATATCTTAGCTAATGTTTCCTCAATATAAATAGGAGGTCTTTCTTTTTCAAGAGGCTTTGGTTTTGAAACTTCCTTCCTATAAATCCAGCACACACAGGTTTTTTAACCATTTCTCTACTGTAGAGCCCATCACTACCTATTTATATTTGATATCATTAAGACACTATTCAAATGAAGCAACATTAAGGAAAGGATGTCTTCAGATAGAAACATTTTTAGACTAGCATTTTAAATTTACAACACAAAGAAAATCAGATAAAATAAATGCAAGAATTTATCATTCCTGTCAGAACTGAAATATGTCCGGGAATTAAAATCAACTGTTTGTAGTGACTGCTATATCTCTCACATAATCATTTACAAAATGAAAGGAAAACACATGCTGGAAAAGACTCATTGCTTTCACAGGAATGGGCTCACTTTGTATATTCAATAAGTAACTATGTTTGAGCTGGCAGGAGCTAAATTTTTAACTCAAGTATTTGAAATATTCCTGTTATCTCTTTACTGGCCACAGAGGTGACAGAGGTGGGGGAGACATAAACTAGATTATATAAACTTTATGTATTACTGCATATAAGCCTTCTCATTTCATTTCATTTAGACAGTCAAAGATACTGTTAAACTAAGTGCTTAGGCTGCATGATGACAAGGACTGTGAAATTATGTTACCATATAAATGACAGTACTTACAAAAATGATTTTGATGTAGTTCACCTGGACTTTCTGATGAAAATGGATGTTTTCAGTCATGTGGGGTTACTGAAAAATGATCCTCCATAAATAAGTTACAGTGGCTATAAGAGCACTGCTTGATTGTGTTATGGTAACTGCAAAGTATTTTTAAATTGTGCTGTGAAGATCTTGTCCTTATTTAAATATGTGTCAATATTGACTGCTATCTTCAGTTCAGACTAAAGTTTTTTTCTTGCATATCTTCACACAAAATGGACTGCATTTCCTCTCTCATGTTTTATACAATTGTGTTCTAATTGCAAAGTTCACTGCACAGAAGAATAAAAGCTCTGATCATGAAAGAGTTTTCTGTATTTTGATGAAATATCAAATATAAAAGTTAAATTGCCTGTATCTTACCAAGCGTCACTGGGGATATTTGAGTTTAGTGGAAATAAATAATTGCAGAGTAAAAAGGCTATCTGAGATGATGGATGCTCAAGGGAGTGAGAATGGATTTTTCACTGCCAGGTCACTGGCTTGAAGTTGACCCATTTCAGTGGAGGCTAAATGAGGTTACCTTCTACTCCTCACTGGCTGTGTGAAATTTGTTTGTGGATTAATCTAGTTCTGCATAGATTTGCATTTAGGATGCAGAAACAACACGATACCCCTTCAAAATTTTAGAAGAGAAAAATAGGTACTTCTAGAGACTTTGCCATTAGACTAACATTTTAGCTGAAAATGTAGATAGTGAGTAAGAGCAATAGAGTGAAGGCTGTACTTCTTTGCCTCCATGTGTGTCAGTCTATTCACAGATTACAAGTTATGTTTGTTTATTTATTTTAAAATATACCTATTTAAATCTAAGGAAAAATTTTGTAACTACGACTGAAGACAACCGCTTCCATAAGCAACAGTTGCAGAATTGGATCCCTAGCAAAATTTATGCTGAAAAAAAACGTTTACAATTCTGCAGAAAAGTATAGATGCCTTTTTAAATTTAAGCATATTTGGGAAAAAAATACAGTACTTGCAATCCCACGGAAAACTTTCTCATTATTTATTCATTAGAAGACACCTTTCAGATTTTCAGTTGTGAAGTAGGCAGTTATTAAAACAGAACATAGCCAATGACTGATCTTTTTTTAACTGCTTTTTTTTTTTTTTTTTCTTTTCTTTTTTTTTCCTTTGGATAAATTCCTGAAATATTACACAGACTAGCTCGAAGGAATATGGTCTATTCTAATCACGACACCCATGGCTTATTTGTGCATGCACTTTATTCTGGTATTAAGTAAACATTTTGTTTGGCTTCTTAATACCATGGTGACCCTTTCACTAGTTAGTACATATACTCAAATTGGAGCAATACTAGAAAGACACATACAGGTATACTTCCCCACACACCTCATGCTACTATGATAGATGTGTCACGAATCTGATGTAAAACCAAGCAACAGAGTTAGAAACTTTTGGCAGGAAATACTCAGCAGTGAGACGGTGCTGTTCAGCTAGAGGGGACTAAGACTGAAGACTAAGGACTGGCAATAGCCTAACTACTGTAACAACACTGACATCAGAAACTTTTGATATTGGTTCAGAAGGATTGTAACCGGTTACTTTTAAAACATTTAAGGGAGAGGCTGACATTATGGGCCAGAGATTCTGAGATGAATCAAAATGCTTACAGCATATTTTAAAAATTGAACTGTTTATATCCTAAAACTGCTCACGTGAAGAGCTCCAAGGTTGGCTGCTCCTTGGAAAATAACTTTCTGTGAGTTATTATTTCTTTCAAAATAACTTTCTGTGAGTTCTGCTATGATATCTGTTTCCAGATAATAATATGAGAATAACTGGGAAAGTAATGTTAAATAGAACTTGAAAATGATCTATATCCAGAAGTGCTAGAAATGGTCTCCCTGTGATTTCAATGGTCTCTGCCACCAAGGTACAGAGAAGACAACAGATGAATTAAGAGGTAGGAAACACTGAAGTGCTGAGGAGGGATGTTTTAAAACCATGTTCAAAACAAAAATGTTGTTGTTACATTACCATAACTGCGACAGACAGTGGTCCCAAAAGGAGTCATTGTTGTGTATTAACTAGCTAGCCTCGTTAGAACTGATATTTTCCTCTGTGTAAGTAGATTTTATTTTGTCTTTTTAAACACATCTGTGTTGATATATTCTATCCATTTCATCAAAACAAGTTTTTTTGGCTATGACAAGTAGGAACAAGAAGATCTTTAAAGTAAATGATATGCCCAGTTCCAGTTGGATTACTTCATTCTCTCTCATGGTGTTGTTCTTTCTACATCCACAGCTATGAAATTCACTTTTTCATTGCTGTCATTAGAATCTACATGAATGTATTCTAAGCACAACGTAAGACTCCTGAATACCTCTAGGGATCATGTAGAATAAAAGACAGTTAACTGTGTAAGCAAAGCTCACATTTGAAGCATTTTCTTTATTTGAATGAACAAAATTTTAAAAATGAACTTCTAAATTTGTTGGCTAATTAGATAAAGTAAGTACATTTCAGTGGCATGCCATTTACACTATTGACTATTTGAGCTTTATTTATTTTAAAAGAGAAAAGTAAAAGATGTAGCAAAATTATACCTCTAATTAAGTCATTTTAGTGTAGAAGAGTCATACAAATTTTATCATTGATCTTTCTCAAAATACAGTGCTAGGAGTCTATGGAATTTTGCTTTACTATATAAACACTGCTTACTTCAGAACTTCATTGTGTTTCTGTGGTTAGAAGGTTTAAGTATGTTCATTTCATACCTTAGGAGGAGCTACACAAAGGAGAGACCTTTTATTAGCATTCTCAAGTCCCATTTTTAAATTACTTTGATTTCTAGATGCCAAGATCACAGAGTACCTGAGAGCCATATTTTAAATTATTAGTTGTAAAATACTGACGTATAAAAAGTAGGTTAACGAAGTCAGAAAAAAAATAATTAAAATTTTATGTGAGACAGCATCAGAATCAACTGCATATTGCTATACTCTCTTTAATTCTTACAGCTGGTGTTCTACCTTAACGTACACAGTGGAAACTGGTGACTCTAGGTACTATTATTGCTACTCTGCAAGAGTGGAACTGATATGTGACTTCCAATCAAGTTCTTTGTTGTTGTTGTTGTTGTTTTGTTTTATTTTTAATCTCAAATATCATTTGGTGATGTGCTGTTGCACTGTAATAATAGCCTGAGAGAATTTATTGTGTTTCACTGTGTGCTCATTGTCTCTTGTTCTGTGTCTGGTCACCACTGAGAAGCGTCTGGGTGATGCACCTTCATTTCCTTCTGTGTAATAGTAATACACAGTGGTAAAATCCCCACTGAGCCTTCCCTTTTCTAGGCTGAAGAGTCCCAGCTCTCTCAGCCTTTTCTCCCATGAGGAGCACCCAGATTATTAGTGAATACTTTAAACAACAGTGGCCTTAGTATCACCTCTTGATGTACAAAATGACTTGCCTCCAGCTGGACTTTGTGCAGCTGATCACAACCTAGCTGTTTGGCTGTTACCTTATATTAATATTTTTCCTAAGCACCTCTGTTGTCTGCTATTAGAACACAGGGTACTGTGTACTAGGCTAGATAGATCCCTTATTACCATTCCTGCACTCTTGTTTCAATAACATTGGTAGAAGATATATTTTTAAAAGGCATATTTCCAGGATCATCTCCCCCCTGCACCCTCCCTGACCCTCCCACCCCGTCACCCCCACCCCCCAGCTCCAGCACAGCCCCAGACCCAGAAAGCAAGAATGTAATGAAGGGACTTTCTATAATCATATTCCAAGCACATAATGAGAACCATTTGGATAAAAATGCCCTTTTCTTGATATTACAAAGATAGGACAGCAATAATTCTGTGATGTCAAAAGTCCCCTGGCAAAAAAAAACCAAACCAAAACAACAACAAAAACAACAACAAAAAAGAAAACAAAAAAAAACAAAAAACCCAACCCCAGAGATTACTTGAATATCCAATCATAATTTATTTAATGTTCATTCAGAGCACCCCTATTTTTCACATGGCTTTGACAGTCCTAACCCATGAAAGAAGTTCAAAGAAAGAAATACATGTTCTTCTGAGTTGCCTTCTGTAGCATATTTTTCTCTAGGATTCATACGGAATAAATCAGTGTAAATTTTCTTATTTAGCTTCAACATTTGCATGTGTTGCATTAACTCATCATGAACATTTATGGTCACACGTCACATGGCATTCTATTATTCTTTGTTGGCATAAAAAGACAGAATATTTAAAAAATATATTATTAAAAAAAATCATCAAAAGGAACAAGTAGCTTTGATCCTCACGTCTAATTAATTGCACATTGAATAGATTTAGCTCATACAAATGTGGTATAGTTACTGTACTGAAAATAATTAATAACAATGTATGAACAGTTGTTTGTTTTCTTCATCTTGCCTTACAAGTGGAAAAACTCCAACACCTACTTTTCAAGCATCAGGAGAGAGGCTAAAGCATGCTGTGTCTGACCTCTTAGTTATTTACACTACCTAGGGTTTGAGAAGCATTGCTCTTCCAAGGGCTTTTCAGTAATTTGGATCATAAGCAGGAAGCACATCTATGTGCTTCCCCGAGAATCATTTGTAAGTCAATCTAGACACTCTCACAAATCAGTAAAACAGGAGCAGTTGTAATTTATAAAGCCTAATATACCAAGAACCATTTATTATATGATACATCTATACAGCAATTGATGTATATTGATGCAATTCCTTTGCAATATGTGAAAACCTTGGGGACAGACAATATTCTTTAGAATCATAAGGCACATCACAAGTTTCTTTGATCTAGGTATAAAGTGAAGCATAACATAAACCTCGTTCTTTTTAATGAAAATGTTAATGGAACTACCAAATGCATTTCATATCTTTCATTGTACATAAAGTGCCATGATTTATGCAGTGTTATTCACGCATAATGTACATTCACTTTTTTCAATTACTCTTTGACAAAATCCCACTGAACACAATAGAAATGAATTGTCCATGATGAGTGAAATTTTACCTTTGGTTACACAGCAGTAACCCATTGATTTTGCAGAGTATGATTTCACAGTGAATGAATCACTGTAAACGTCTGCTGATCTATGCTCTCAACACGTTTGAGTGTTCGTGCATATGTATGTACACCTCACACAACTCTTCTGGAGCTCTCCCTACTCTGCAATTTCTCTGAGATGGCAGACATTAACAGAGTGAAAGGTGCACATTTTCCCAGCAGGGATCAAAGCAGAAAAATAGCACTACTTAGATAACCTTTCTGCCAGGCTCCCTCTACAGTGGAATTCCCATTTGAACATATTTCCCAGAGCTGCATCTCCTCCCTCTCCCTGCTTAACTGTTTCTATACCAATGGTGGTAAGTAGGAGGGGCAGTGAAAGGTGAAACCAAAATGTTTTGATGCTGGGGGCTTTGATCCTTCCTGCTCTTTCAGAATCTCTTGTATCTGAAGCCCTCAATTGAGTTCTGAGAAACTTCTGGGAGGAAGGACAGTCTTATAGAGTTTTCATTCCTTTTTTGTTTCTGCAGATTTTTTTTTTTTTTTTTTTTTTTTTTCCCACAGAAGGGCGTATTCAGATTCCTAAAGAAGGCTTTGAAAGGGATCCAGAGAGTCAATCACATGCATGTGCAGCTATTTTTTTTTCAGAGACAAGAATATATGGAATGTGAATGGAGTTTCAGCATAGCTCTGTGAGCATAAGTATGAACTGAAACTCTATGGGCAAATTCCATTAACTTCTAGGTAAATTAATGTGCATATAGCCATTGAATTGCTAAATTTGTATGATTGAAAGCAAGAAAACCTGTCTGCATTTGGTTGTTAATACAATGTTTAATTAGAATGAAGATCTTTAAAAGTGAAAAGTGGAACTGAATAGCACAAGGCTTTATGGTTAGTTCCAGAACATGATTCTGCCAAATATATGATTTCTGAAGAGAAAAATGAATATTATTTATGCTTTTCATGTACAAATAGTAATATCTGAAGTATTTCTAACCATAGATTAATTCTAAGTAAGAATAAATATTTCCCAAAGACTAGGCAATATGTTCTTCCTCCTCAGGGGAAAAAGATGTAATTGAAATCTGTGCAACTTATTAAGACTTCAACATGTAAATTGGTTCAAACATATCTGATTTTCACATTCAAAATAGCTTGTAGAAATTAAGAGATTTTGCTCTACATTTTTGCTTATCCTTTTTTATTCATTATCCTCCCTTCTAAAAAATTTAATCCAGTAAGACAAAAAAACCACATGAATTTAGCTATTACTGGCTGGGCTGCTTACCCAGCAGCCTTGCAAAAGATATGCTGCTTATGCCAAAAGATCTCAGACTGCAGACCGATACACTGTACCTGCAAATAAGGGATACAATTGCAGCTTTGACTGATTATTGGGTAAGAGAGGCAAATGCACTGTATGTCTTCTGGATACACTGTTTGCTGTATGAAAAACACAACTGTTTGTAATGTCTTGCTTACACAGTTGTTTTAAGATAAAACATTCACCTTCTGTTATTTTTGCTTCTGTAACTGTATTTCCAGCTTTACTTTCTAGGGTTGCCCGCATGCCTATGTATTCAAGGACCTAAATAGAGTATGATAATTCTTATAGAATTTTTACTGGTTACTTCTCCTTAATTAAATTTTAGTTTTCAATCTGAGGCTTCAAACTGTAAAGAATATATATGGATAGGGAAAAAAAATAAAGCTACTGGGAGCAAAAATATGCCATTTATTTTTATGCCTACTGGATACATCCTATACTACTGGATATAGTTCATAGGGCTGCAAGGTAAAGCAAGACACATTTATATTTGCTTGACTTTTTCAGTTTGGCATGATACAGAATGCCTGGGTTTGTGGTATCTTTATTTAAACATTGTTCCTCTATGAGGAGCTGTGGCTTCTGTATTTCTCAGCATCACTGTACCCCAAGCTTGACATATCTCTCTAATTCTTAAAATGTTGTATTTCAGATGTTATATCCCACCTTTGAATACCAGCTTGCTAAGGAAAATATCGTTGTATTTTCCAGAAGGAACTGAAGTTGCATCAGGTTGATTTTCATCCTGTAAGTTACTTAAGCACAGTATGACATTATACAAACTGAAAACAAAGGGCAAAATCCTGCCTGCTACTAAAGAGATGTCATTGAAGAGGAAGAAAAAAAAAGACAACAACCCACAAGAAAACCAAATAAGTCCCATCCCTCTCAAATTGCTTTCATAGATATCTTAAAGGCAGGGTTTTCATTTTACTGCCACTGGAAATAAAATGTTTCCAAGAAGCGTGACATACAGAGAATTTGCCCTTTGCTTTGCAGCTCAAGTATATAAAATGAGCAGTTCACAATTTCTTGGTCTCATCTGGTTTACAGAATGTTGGCTAAATATTTTTAACGTTTGCTTTTATTTATATAACTTTTTATTCTTCTACTTTTAGCCTTTTTAGTGTTCATTCTAGGCTCAGATTTCTAAACAGTATGGGACAATCTGTCTTCACATTGGGGATTTTTTATTTTTTTAAGTGGATTTTTTTTACCCTGTTGTTTCCTTTGGGTCTGCTCTTTTGATTTGTTTTTAAACACCTACACTTTTCCAAGTGCTCCAGGTCACCTGCATTTGCCATGGCGAAGATGTAGGTTGAGCTTTAGAGAGTAAGCAAGGGATCAATACTGGCAGCAGCACTTCAGAGACACTGTATGTCTCTACAAAACATTGCAAAGTTCTGGATGGGATTCTACTGCCTGTATGCACAAATGGCTGGGGAGATCTGAAGAGAGAAAACACAGACCTGTAAGAAAACTGGAGGACTGTAAGAAGACTGGAGACAGTCTTTAACTTACTTAAGAAAATCTGTAGAGATCCTAATGGGTCTCATTTTCCAAAGCTGAGGGCTCAGAAAGCTGCATGGGTCAGGTTCTTCCATGCTTGGTTGAATGCTCATTCACTTGCCCAAGAGATGTTTGTCCCTCTTCAAACTAGCTAGCTCAGTCTTTAGCTTTTATTTTCAGCCATAATTTTACAATTCCTCTGCTGTAATCAATTGATGCTACTTCTCACCATGAACAGTACAATGGATGATCTGATCTGTCACATTTAATATCTTTTAGCAGATATGACTGTGAGAAACACCTTATGCATATCTTATATTGTATATGTCTGTACATATATCTCCATATTTATATATTAAAATGTAGAGATAGAGATAAACAAATTGTATATTTCTTTGCATTCAGACAATGAATACTGGTGAAATTCTTTACAGTATTTATAAAGTGTATAATGATGTAAATATATGAGCTTTTATTTCAAAACCTTTCATTTCTAGAAAAAAAAAAAAGAGAGTTCTCTAATAATTGGATAAAAGTGTAGTTAAATAAGAAAACCAATCCTAGAATCAAAGCCTTTACTTTGTAGAAATATTGACTACACAAGAAGTTATCAAAAACAAGAAGTCCAGGACTTCTTGTAAGGTGTACAGTGTAAGTAAAAGTGCGGGGAGTAACACCTGGTTAATTGCTAGTCAGGGTAAAATGACAGGTGTCATCTTTTTCATCTGCTTCTTTCTCTAGGGCACTCCATAAATAAGGAAAGGATGAATAAAAACATTTATTTATTTATTTTTACATTTTCAAATTCACTGCTGCAGCTCTGCTCTCCTTCTTTAAAGGTTATATTGCATGAATACTCACTCTCTTCTGTATCTCTTTTAAAAGCTGATCTTTTCCACTACAAAGCACTGTGAGATCTTGAAGAAAAAGGCTTTGAAAATTTTATCTGTTGCTTTTGTATCTATCTTCAGCCATCAAAATGCAATCTTCTATTTGTCCCTGTGAAGAACTGTGCCCTGAACACATAATACTATGGAATGAAAATATGTCCCAACAAATGCTTTGAGACAATATTCTCGATTATTGTTTCACACATCAGGAATTTAATACAGTTATAATGATGTACCTCTCAGTTAGCAGGAAAAGGCAGTTTCAGGGTGATAATACTATTACAAACTTATTAGAAACTGCAGAAATTACTTGACAATTTTCTTTTGAGCAGCAATACAACATTAAGTAGTGTTGAGTTTGTAACTGATGAATGTTTTGTGCTAAGCTTGCCTTTCCCATGTCCCAACATTTCCCTGTTTAATGCAAGGATGAATTGACACTGTAGTTTTACATTTTTAGAACACAGATAGTAAGTGCCACATGCAAAATTTTCAAACAGCTCTTTCTGTATCAAGAAAATTAAATCCCTTTCCTTTTCCTTGTCTTTTCATGTTTGTGTTCATTTTAGCTTAAGCATACATTTTAATATTTGAATGGAGCAATGAGTTTGTTCTTGGTGCACAGCTTCACTTCCCCCACCAGCATTTCATATAGCTGTATATCATTAACCATCTCTTCATTAAGTTTTTTTCCAATCTAATACATTCTGCTTCTGATGATCTTAGATGAGACCTAAACAAAGTTTTGCATAATGAGATCATTATCTTTCAAGATTTAAATTTTTAGTTAATTCACAACCTGCAACAGCATATAATGCCTTAACATGGGAGGAAAGCTTAAGAGAGGGTTGGGCAGACAGACTGAAGATGTTAAAAACAAAGATAACAGGAGAAAGAATAATAAGGGCTGAAAAAATAGAAAAAAAAAGGAGAAAAAAAATCATTGCAAATATAAATCAAAGCAACTCCAAGTTACAGCTACACATGGCTTTCCACTTGTAAGAATTGAAGATTCAGACCTGTGATTATCAACCCCATATAAACAGATCTCATACCACTGCCTGTGTTGAAATGCACTGAATGTTTAATTTTGCTTACTATGATCCTTGACACTGAAAAGCTCTACTGTGCATCACAATCCCAAACAACAGAAGTGATATTCCTAGCAGTTCCTGTTCCCCTCTCTGCTGTTTTGCAGTAGAATGTTTCAACACCACACCATGCAATGCTAGATTCTAAACATCTCACTTAACATGGTCACGCAAACAATGCTGCACAGAATGAGGTTAAGAGATTATCCAGCAGGTAGGAAGATGTGCAACTTTGCTCCAAGTTGTCACAGAAAGAATTTGACCAACATAAGTGTTACGCTATAACATGATGGAAATTATATCAATATTAGTGGAGTGGCACAATCCTAGGCTGCAGTAGAGGAGAACGAGCCCAAATACAGCAGCCATAGACGCAGAAACAAAGGGGAAAAAAACTGTTTACCTTCAGAATGCCTCCAGAAGGCAGATATCTCCATCAAAATACCCTCTCCTACACTGCCAACCCTTTAATGAGGTCTGGGAAGGAGTGGATTCCTAACCTTACCCCTTCTGGTCACTCAGGTGTATTGCATGAATCTGAGTTCCGCTGGGTTGACCCTGCCTTTCAGCCAGGTGCTCAGTCACTGTTTCAGGCCTTGACTTAGCATTTCTGCTGAGGGGAATTTTTTTTTGCCCCTTTCTTGTTAAATAGCTTGTCATTTGAACACTCTTCAGGGTTTCATCTTGTGGAAAACAATCTTTGACTGAGAAACTCCAAGCTGTTAAATACACGCTTTTCCTCATGTATTAGCAAAAACAGTATGATTTTTGAAATAAATAAATAAATAAATAAAAGAGGTTTTCTATGAATCCTAATTTCATACACATTTGATAAGTGTAATTGGAGCACACCATGTGGACTAAGCATCTGAATAAATAAATTTTGCCTAGATTATGGTCCTGGTCTGAGTGAGGTGTTGTGAAGTGTCAGTAATGGAACCCTTTGTTATGCTGATAAGCAGAAATTCAGTTGTTTGGCAAATATAAATACCAAACTTTTGTGACTATGGAAGTTAAGTGATTTTAACATAAGAAGACCTGAGATGAAGCTTTCCAGTACCTGAATGGGGCCTATAGGAAAGCTGGAGAGGGCATGTAGTGACAGAATGAGAGGAAATGGTTTTAAATGAGAAGAGAATAGGTTTAGACTAGATACTAGAAAGAAACTGCTGTGAGGGTGGTGAGGCACTGGAACAGGTTGTGGATGCCCTCTCCCTGGAAGCATTCAAGGCCAGCTATATTTCTGGAAATGTGTAGTCTTCTTGGGCAAATTGTCATGGATTTCATGTGTAAATTATCCACTTAGCTCAAACTCTGGATTCCAATACATAAACAAGGAAGCATCTACAAATGAAAAATGACCATGAAAAATGGCCTAAATAAGACTGAGTCTTTTGTGAGGAGCCAAAACTGATTGCTATTGATTTCACTGAAAATGGGACAATTGACTCAGAAACTTTTTGAAATGTGACCTACGCTGTGAAAATCCTAAAACTTTAGATGATTTTTAGAGAGTTTCTAGTAATTGCAAGGAAGATAATTACCCATTTTTCCTTCATATGTGCTTTCCAGAAATTGTGTACATGTAGGATATCTACTTTTCTGCAGTATCAAAAGTGTTTAAAAGTAGACAGCTCCTTTATTTCTACAAAATATTTGGATTTATGTATACACCACTTATAGATGAACATTACTCCAAATTTGTACACACGCTTTTTTGTATATACCTATTGATTTTCTTTGCAAAATTATCTGGTTTTGATGCATCACACTTTATGGCACACACATGGCTCCTTATCTTGTCTTTGGGAAATTTAGCCCTGCTAGTCCTTCTTAAGACATAAGAAGAGATTAAACTTTACATATCAGCTTCTATCTCTTTAAATCTTTTTAGCATCTAATCAAGATCAGAAATGTGGTCAGACTTCTGGTGGAGGTCTGTCAGCAGGAAACAACATGTGGAATACAGTGCAAATTGTCTCATATCTGTTCATCATAATTAAAGCAGCAGAAAGGCTTCTGAAAAGTAGTCTGAATGAAAACCCTAGAGGGGGTTCTTCTCATGACTCTTTCATTCCATCTATTTCTTTCTTCTTTTTTTTTTTTTTTCTTTCCCCCCCCCCCCTTCAAGAACTTAATCTGTCAAATAAAGAATAACTGTTTTCTCTAAAATATTACTGTTATACAATAAACAAACAAACAAACAAAAACTGTATATTGATGATTTGGTTTCTATCATAAAATAACTTATTAAGCTGCTGCTAAAAGTAAGTCCTGGAAGAATTCTTACAGATGATATTTGCCAAGATATCTTTCTTACCTGGAGAAATTTCAGTACAATATTCAAAATGAGTGGAATTTCATTTTATTTTATTTTTTTAAGATTATTCTCATTTTCTTAAGGACATAGAAATGTGCAGTAAGTTGTACAGACTAAAATATGACTGATACATTTAAAATGAAATTTCCAGAACTAGATTATTCTCCATTAGATTAGAGGGGATTATTTTATCTACTGATTTTAGCAGGAGTAAGAAGAAAACCTCACTTCACTATTACTCTCCCCAAACATCTTTTTTTCATAACCATGTAGTCCATACTTTAGAAATAAAACTTTCCTACAAACTGTGATAATATATAATTCTCTTTTCTACTAGAACCTATATGACTCATTCATCAAGGGTTTACCACGAAGCCTCTCTTAAATGACTATCATCTGTAAAGAATGCACAAATAAACACTGCATTCTGCTCCGAGGGCTTTCTTTACAATATTCTTAAATAAAAAATATCACCACTACCACCACCAAAAAACAGCCCGTGTAGCCTTCCTTTCTGTTACAGTTGTATTGTTTGTTTTTTATGCTTCATTGCTTTAGGCATTATATGTATTGACAGATGCAAAATGTTGACTTTAAAAGGAATGTGTCAGGTCCTATAAGTGTACAATTCTATGTAGGAGGGAGGAAAAGAAAGAATGTGTGCTCTTTATCTCCTAACACACTGTGTATGTATTTAAAATATATAAAATACATTTTCAAGTCAACTACTTGTGTCATAAAGAGACATTCTAAATTCACTCAATCCTCCTCTGTGTAATATAATGCCTTTAGCAAAGATAGGTAAAATTATTTCTATACACACTTTATCACCTATAAATAATAGGAAGTAAAAATATTTAGCAAAGGATCAAAATCTGTAAAATGTTTTTTTTTTTTTTTTTTTTTTTTTTTTGCCAAACCCAAACTATGTTAGCTCCTTGGAGTGTTACCATTTTTAGATGCTCTTACATCGTTACAGAAGGTGAATCATGTAATTTATTTGAAAGATAGGATATGGTTGTTTACATCCAATCTATATTTAATCAGATTCCTATCTCGAATGAATAGATCATCTGGACAGATGAATGAATCACATGGAGAGTAACTACAAATCACTTGTTGAGTAAATGCTCCTACAACTTGGTATTATATACAATTATAACATAGAATAAATTGCAATTAATTATGCAAAAATAAGTAAAAACCAGACTAATACCAGCAATTATTTTATGTAAGCCCTATACATTTTCCTAACTGCCCATTAAAAACCATTTCATGAACTGAGTTTAGTAAGAATATTTATTCCAATTTGGTTTCTTTAATCTGTATTAAAAATTTAGTAATACAACTCTCCTATCCACATAAACATACACATCACCTGATATTTCTTGAAACAGCAGTGTGGTATTGGTGTAAGTCAGGAAGTTAAGTTTTAAGGTATGAATTATACTTAAGTCTTTGAGTCTCATTAATTTCTTTCGCATTAGCAAAAAATAAGATTTCTTCAGGTAAAAACATTTCAAAATAGGAAATGCAGACATAAATTTGTTTGAACTGTATCAGAATTTAGAAAGTCTATGCATTTGCTACATTTTATTTTTTCCTCACTTTGGGATCTTCTAGATGAATGCTCTGGTGCCAAGGTAGAACTGATTTGAAAGTTATTCCAATAAAACTTTAAAAAGCTGTGATAGAAGGGTGGAATAAAGTGCTTGTTTTAAGTCATAGAATAATCTCATAGAATCACACAGTGTTTTGGGTTGGAAGGGACATTTTAGATCATCTATTTCTAACCCCCCATTACAGCCAGGCACATCTAGGCCAGGTTGGTCAAAGTTCCATCCAGCTTGGTTTTGCATGTTTGCAGGGTGGGGGCATCCACAGTCTCACTGGGCAACCTGTTCCAGTGTCACACCACCTGCACAGTGAAGAAGCATTTCTCTGGAATACCAGGGATATGTTAAATAAAATCAGATCTGTTGCTGTAATCTTCTAAGTGCTTTATTTGAAAATAATGAACAGTATGATTACAACAAGTTGGATTGTATCTATTAAGGGTTTGTTTTCCACTAGAATCACCAAATGAAAATGGTGGAGTAACAGCAAAACCAAGCCCAATAGTATTATCTATACTCTGTATTTTAGTCAGGGCAGTTATTAGTCCAGGACTACTAATAAACAGCGGAGTTAGACTTATAATAAAAAAGTTTTTATTTTCAGCATCTTTTTGCATATGTTCATCTTAATGTAGCTTCATATTTACATTTGCCAGTAAATGCGATTTAGACTTAGCCTTAGAGCTGTATAATTAATCATCAGTTCCTTTTAATTATTTCTCCAGATTATGGGAGGAAATATACCCAGAATATGGGTATAATATAGTGCCTCTCTGTCTATTCTTCAACTGTCATACCTAAGAAATCTCACATGATCATTTTGCATAATCTTCCAAGCAAGGAAAGCTAAGTTACTCAGAGTCCCATTTCCCATGTAGGGAAAACAAACTGGACTGACTAAAAGGGGAACTGAACAGCAAATAAACTTGCTTTGGATTGAATGTTTTTGATATTTTGTATTCTTTTATTCCAGTGGTTCCAACTTTTTTTCAAACTGAATAATACTCATGGAATTTATTTAATGAACCTGAAAATAATAATTTCATAATAACTTCATCAATAATAGAAAGAATATTGTGAAAAAAATCCCTAACAAAATATAACAGAGAAGAATTTAATACTGTTTCACTATGAAGATCCAGTATCAGAATACTAATTAAATTATTCTAATTCACAATTAAAGAATCACAACACATTGTATGAGGGAAATGAGAATTTGATAAAAAAAAAAAATTATGGACAACGGAAGTAACAACTGATAGCAACCATGTACTACAATGCCAATTGAATTGTTTAGAGCTAATAATCCTCAAAACATTTGATTCTTTTCACATGCACCTTTTGTCAATGAAAATACATAGGTCACTCCAAAAGAAATGCCTCCCATTTATTTCCAAGGAAAATACAATGGATACAAAGAACACAATAACATTGCTTGGTAGAGCAAATTTTCAGCTAAAGAACACTACTTTAAAATACAGACACCACCATTAACTATGCATTTCACCATTGATGAGCAAGAGACCAAATGCTGCATGCATAAAAATTTGCTGTTGCTGTTGCCATTGCTGAAACACACTCCCTCACTGTGCTCACATCCACTTGGTTTCCATAAAAGTTCAGGAAGAGTTGATGAATGTCAGTGGGTGCCATTTTTTCCACATAAAGGAATTCAGTGATACACCTTTGCTTCATACCTGCTTCCATGTCAGATGTCAATCTGTCAGACTACCTCTCTGCTGCCATCTGTCACATGGCAACAAAATGTAATGTTATATTGGCTGGAAGGTTCATCTTCTACTGCCATACCACCATCATCCAACACTGATATAAAGAGCCAATACAAGAACATAGGAGGCATTACTTTCGGAGCAGCCATGGTATTTCAGCCATTCTAAGAAATTAATTTGAGTCTATTTTATATGACATTTAATACTATATGGTCGTGTTATTTAGAACAAAAGCAGTAAGCCTGAAATTAAAGGTTTGCAAATGCAGTATCAAAATCACATGCTGTGCTGCTCCATTTTCTTTTATTTAAGCAGAAGTGTACATGCATTTAGTGAGCTCTTTGTTTTTCTAGGAGACATTTATTTATGATTTAGGTATATCTTGGCATTGGTGTGCTATAATTTATAAAATTGACCGGCTAAGTGTATACCAAAATATCACAGTATGAAATGTTTCCTATACTGTCATTTGTCATGGTTTATCATCGTTGCAAATCTGTGTTTTCTCTGTAATTTTCCCAATGAAACAGAGAAATACAGTAATGATTTTAAAATCATCTTTCCTAATCAATAATAGCTTGCAGAAATGAGAAACTAGTTTAATAAAACTGAGGAACAGGAATAGCTAGGGAATCATTTCACTTTCAGGAATCTTGATTAAAGAAACACACGTGGAAGGCAAACAACTCAATTGCATGATTACTTTTTTTTTGAGGAGGGATTATAATTATTGGATCAGACTATGCTGCCTTTTCTTTCCTGAGCTATATATTACTTTGAAAATAGGTTTAGGCATATTTACCTCTCAAGCTATTCTTCATGAATATGAGGATCCTGGCAAATACAAAATACAAGCAAGAATGCACAAATACACAGAAAATGTGATTCTGCAAGCTTTCTTCGTGGGAACAAATAGAGCACACGAGGCTTCTGCAGTCTGCAGGATGAAAAGGTGAAAATGAATTACCCACACACAGCAGCAACTTTCACACACTTGCTTAACTTATTGGCTGGGCATTTGTTCACTAATTTTAGAATAAGTAAGTCACTAGTTATTACTAGCTAGTAAATTGAATGGTTTTTAGCTACCAAAGTAGTTTCTATCTTGAAGTCCTGTGATATCTAGTGGTATTAGATATGATCGCATCCCTTTATCATAGATATAATTTTAACTTTTAGAAATACTGTATTTACATTTTATCTTCAGACTCTACAAAATGAAAAACTGATCAGATTTGTTGAATGTTTATGCTTTCATGTTTTGTAGCAGCTAATAGTAGATAAAGAGACTGTCACTTGGAAGATTTTAACAGTAAAAATGAATATATATATATTTACATGCACGCAAATAAGTCTTAATGACCCTATTTCATACTCCTCTACTTCCTCAGAATTATACCCTATGTATCAGTAAGCAATGTGACAAGGGAACTTCTTCATTCCTGATACAAATCAATGATTGCTGCCTTAATTTAAAAGTTGAGTGATGATAAGATGCTGTGATTCAATAAATTTCAGCTTCTAATATTACGCAGAAGAACATAAAACCTGTTTGTGCATTATAATGAAGCAATAATGTATCTATTCCTAATCACTGTCATACCAATCTTTTCTAGCTTGCCCATAGCATGCATAGTGAAAAGTTTGCAAAATATGGAGAAATTCTAATTTTTCATATGTTTGCTTTATGAATCCCTACAGCTATTGAACACACACACACAAAAGAAAAAGAAGTTAAAATCTTTATACTATGAGGATAAAATACAATTTACGGAGTATATTTTCTTATTACTGCCTTTGAAGATAACATCAGTTGTCTACACAGACCTATAAAATGTTTTAGGGGTTGAAAGATACACCGATGCACTTATCTTTCCTTTCTTAATAAAAGATAAAACAACAACACTCTGAACGATAAACAAACAAAAGCAAGCAATAACTTACTGCTAGCCTAAGTTGACCTTGGTTTTAAGAATTCAAGGATTACTTTTTGTTGGCTTTGACATCAGCTAAACTAAATCCTAAAGTGTATTCTTAGATGGTGTGAGTTGGTCTAATTGTATTCAAGTAAAGCAATGCTGACCTGTACTTGCTGCAGATCAGGGCCATTACGAGACCAACCACCTGCCTGTGTTTCAGAATTAACAGGGGATAAGACCGTTTTTTTTTTTGTAGCTGTTCACAGAGGCCTGGCTACTGATTAGTTCTTTCGACCTTGTCTCTTAGCACAGATAGCAGGAGGAGATGGGGAAGGTGGGCCAGGGTGATAGGGAAGCTTTGATGTTTTCTAGTGTAAGAAATTAATTATTTAATATAGCTTAAATGTGAACTTTGTGATTTATGTGCAACGTACATGTTTCTTTTAGCTTTCCAGAAATACAGCCCCCTCAACCTATAGATCAGCTGGAAAAAAGAAGATTAACAGTGAGGGAGAGAAGCATTTTACTCTAAACTGGATTCACTTCAGAGGGAATATTTTTTAGAGGTTTCTTCATTATATATCATGCCTTTCTAGTTCAAAGCAACAAATCCAAACAAACTTACAGAATATACAAACTAGGAAGTTCAGGATGCTAATTTAGATATGATTGTTTACATTCTCACCCCATTTTGCAAAGTGTGAAATGTTAAAAGAAACTGTAGATACCACAAGCATTTTAGTCCTGGCTTTAAGTAAAGAAACACTGTAAAAAAAAAAAAAAAAAAAAAGTGTTTTCCTATCTTAAGGAAAGCTTCCGCAATACCGACATTTTCCTTTGAACAGAAGTGTCACACACTTAAAAAATTGTTCACTAGTGTTGCAATATATTTTTATTTTTCAGTGGAAGGGAATAAGAGACCTTATAAATATTCCTACAACAAGCCTTTGTAAAATCTTCTAATGATCTCACTAATAGAAGTTAGATTGTGGAATATATTTTGCTTTAGGTTTAAAAGAAGCCTTTGTCAGATGTAAATTTTCAGTTTTGGATTTGCACTTCTATCAGAAGAGCACATATTTTGTCAGTGGCTGCATTTACATGTGCTGTTTCTTAAAAAATTCTGTGAGTCCTCTTTACAAATAATCATTTTAATTAAGAAAAAAATTTCATGTTTTCATCCTTAAGCATGCAAAATCCTTATTAGAAATCATGATATTGGTTTTCCTTGATGTGTGATCCTAATCACCTCTTGTGTGTTTATATGATGAGGTTCTCTTCCATCTTGAAATACTCTTTGACCTACAGCAATTCCATTTTCAGATTGATGGTGTAGATAAATTATACCTTTATTTCTAGCATAGTATCTGTGCTGAACAAAATGATTGGAGAAATGCTCAGATATGATATTTGCATGACCCCTATAACATAAGATAGATTACAGAAAATATTTTACTACAGATTTACTTAGAGTCTTCAAGGCCCAATGCTGGCACTGTTCAAGACAATAAAAGGTTTCCAATTAATTACGGTAAAGAAAAGACTAGGTACTAAATGTGTAACTTCTATTAGTTTTTACTACTCACCTATTGGGCATTTTGAGATACGCACTCTCTATTTTCCCCTGCCCTCAGGGTAAGTGTTTGCAATTTTCACTCTTGATGAATAGTACAGGCAATCAAAGACTGTGACCTGTGAACTTTCTCCACTGTGGTTCTTCTGTGAAAGAACTGCACCTTTGCATGTGGGTTAGAAGGCCACCATTTAGAGGACATCAGCAGTGCCAAAGAAAGAGTCTGTTTTGAAGCAAAAAGAAAGATGCCTTGTATTCTGATTCTGCTCCTGTCTCAATGCTATCCTTCTGTTTAAGGAGGACACCAACAAATTTTGATGCCCTTATTCTGATTTCATGTAATTTAAAACTAATTTCTGGAGTCTTTAAGAAAATACTTAGATGAGATTTAATGCTGCAGGGAATTACCATCATTAGAAAGAACTGAGATGACTAGATACTGATTTCTAGTGTTAATTATATTAATTACAAAAACAAATGTAAAAAATTAAAAAAAAAAAAAGTTATAACATTAAAGATAAGCACTTGGTTAGGAAAGGACAGGCATCCTGAAAACTAATGTAAAGGGAGAATTAGCAGATTTTCAAACTTCCCTTCATCATCTCAAAAATTCGAATCATTTGAATTTTGACACTTTCTATCTTACTACCAGAAAAACGCTGACTCTGATATATGTAAATCCATGAGGCAGGTAGAGCCCTGGATTTACTTTGCACCTGTGACTAGCTAGTCATCACTTTGAAGAGTTTTGTTTTGTTTTGTTTTTTGAAAATTAGACAAAATTAAAGAAGTACTCTAGAGATTTCTTATTCATTTGTTTGTTTATTTATTTATTTTAATCTATTTTAAATCTGACATCTGAAATCACTTCTTTTGCCTATCCATTCATTTTCATTCATGACAGTAAATAGACAATAACCATGAGATTTCTGGTCAGGTATATATTCCTCGTGTCTTTTTTACAAATTATCAAGTAAATATACCCTTTTAGAAGTAGAATTTTAGAATAAGAATAATTCAGAAACAGATATTTACTCTAGTTCTCTGTTTTTTATTACTCAAAATATTGTGACAAACCTCAGATAATGAGATCTTTTTGAAGAAGAAGTATAAATGTAAAAGCTACAAATATAGAATGTGGTAAACCCACAGAAGACAAATGTAATGGAATTAGAAAAGAATTGGCTGGGATGCAAAAAACCACTTACGCTTGTAAGAGCAAAGAAAAAGAAAGAAAATCTCATAGCGGTAGATTTTTTAGACATTTTCTATTCATAATAAATTGTTAACTTTCTGATAAAATTAGTAGGTACAGTGTTGCATATAAATAGCAGAGCCTAGGGAAGGAAAATATAAATATATTTATTTGTATCAGTCCTCCCCTATTGTCTTCAGTTTTCTGTCTTCCAACAGAAGACAACATTCTGCCAACAAGGCTGCACTTGTCCTATGTTTATCTAAAATTTGAGCCAGCCTTGGATATAGTCTGCTTCTGCCCATCGCTTGTTTTAAGCTCATCATATAATTGTATTTTTTTTTGTTTGTTGGTTTTGTTTTTCTTTTCTTTTTTTTTCTTTCTTTTTTTTTTTTTTTTGGTTAGCGTTTAACTGAAAATTTAAGAGCATGCATACTGAGTAATAAGTATTTCAGAAGACATATAGCTTAATAAAAGACCATTTCTTTTGCTTGTGGACAGGAGGAATCAGTTTAAACCATCTACATGCTCTTAAGAGCTTCCTGCAGGTCCATGCTCAACATATGCCTTTATTATTTCTGATAAATCCCAGTGGTCAAACAATAGTAGAGAGAGAAAATATTTACCAATACAGGAGCTGATGATGTTTCAGAGGATGTAATCAGATGGAATTATGCATTTCCTATCTAATTAGGGACTATACAGTTAGAGTACATGCTTTGTTGACATCTTTGAAAAAACAGAGGACATCATTATGATATATTAAGGGTCACAACTCCTATGGATCACTGGATATATCTGTAGGTCTGAGCAAAGGAATATACATACTAAAAGTTCAAAGCCACTTTCCAGTGTCATGAAATGTCACGAAAATGCTTCTGTTGTGTTAATACAAAATTTTCAAGAGAAAGAAAACAGAAAGAGATTGGATAATAATAAAATTATAACTACTCTTTACATGATCATGATTTAGTTGTAAGAGCTTGGCAAGGCAAAATATTTTGCATTTACTGTGATCGATGTCCTGATGCTTGTAGTTTCACATGCCTGATGTGATTCATTAGTGTCAGCTTGTACCTCTACCTAACAATTAAGGAAGTGTGACAGAAAAGTAGGCATTTGGGTCTGATATTGCCAGGGAAGGAAGCCAGTCTGCTTAGCTGTCTTAAAGTTGCAAGACAAAGTTGTTCACGATCTTGCAGACTGGAGGCCACCTGGAAAAGACTGGGAGTGAACAGATAATTAATCAAGTTGAGAAATATTTCCACTTTATAGAAGCCATTGCCCTTCATAATGAAATCTAGTTCCCTCATAAGTGGGTTCAAATATAAGTGTACACTAAAAAGGTGGATATATGGCACCAAGCACATTTGCTGGAGAATGGAGAGGTGAAATCCTGGCAAATGAGCCATCAGTTTCAGCAGACATGGTCCACACAGGCAGGCATAATTTGTCATGAAATTATAAACAGTGTTGAGTTTATAGGGCCACCAAGCCTGGTGCTTGGAAGTAAACAGATGCATTATTTTAAGGAATTATTGTTTTCTATCTGTATACCTGCCCCCTGCCCCCAGTGACATATATTCATTTCCTAAGCAGAGGGAGTAGAAACAAACACAGAGCCAGCTCTACAAACAAGGCATGTAGTTTTCTGCAAAGGGAGAGGGCTGGCAGCAAGAGAATGATGGTGGTTTATGGCAGTGTCCTGGAAATCCAGCCTAGATGGATGCTGAAATAGGCAATGTCATGGCATGGCACCCTGTTTTGCATAGCTAGAAGGTGATGGCAGAAAAGATTTATCTTCTACTACTTATCATCACTCTTCTGTTTCGGCTGCTGCTTCTACCTTTTCATCTTCCCAGATAGAACTGACTCAGTGGTAGCCAAGACTTTGATAGTGGGGCATTAAAATTCATTGATGTCCTTCCTGCTCAGAAATCCTTGCACCATTTCTGAGTTATTTTAGTGACTAATATCTATGTGCTTTAGTGCACTACTTCCTCCAGTCACACATTTAACTAAAATTTTGTTTTGCAGCCCATGGTGTGGGGGTTAATAACCACCGGAGGGGCCATGAGGAGACAGCTGGGAAATCAATATGCCTTAATAGGCCACATAACTTTTGCTGCCTGTGTTAAATGCACAACGCTAGCAGGGCAAAATAAATAAATAAATAAATAAATAAATAAATAAATAAATAAATAAATAAATAAATAAATAAATAACCTCACAGTGATTTACATGTTTGGAAAAATTAATGTGCTTAATATAAAGCATCACTTTTTTATATAATAAAATAATTGCAAAACAAATTTTGGCTTTTTAAAATGTATATATGTGTTTTTCTTTGACATGTACTTCTGGTAATTAAATTGTGAACCTAAAAGCATACATAAATATGGAAATCTAAAAGCAATTCTTTTCCTGTACTTCTTCCCACAGCAATTATTTTGAACTTTCAATTCAGAATATTGGCATTCCACAATTCGTTTTGGACCAGTGAGATTTCTCTAATTTTGAAACAGCTTGTAAACAGAAAATAATTTTTCTTTCATAGTATGGGGTACTGTTGGGAACACTGAAGAAACAGAGGGAACAGACTAGTTAGAGTTAAAATGCTCTTGGATAAAAAAAAAAAAAGAAAGCTTGGATGGCACTGGCTTTCATACTTCTTTCAGCTTCTAATGTGATTGAACTGAAGCAAATAAAATGGACAAACCAAAATGGAGAGCAATAAAGTGGACAAACTTCATCAGAAGTTTGGTATTTAAATCTGCTGTTTCAAGAGAAGTTTGAGAAGGTCGTCTGTAATTGAGAATAATGTGAAGAACTCATATCTAGGGCATCAAACTTTTAAGGAATCATCTATTTTTTAAAATGGGAACTTTTGGTTAAATCTAAGGAAAATGTGCCCTGGGATCTGCCCTATTTCACATGGAGTGCTGTAATGGAACATGAGCTCTTCTTTTGTTTTATAAGCAGGAAACCCAACAGATAGTTTCAGATATAGAGGAATGCCTGAAACTTCTGGCATTTTCTGTACTAGGCTTCAATGTTTATGATTTCTTTTCCTCAGGGAATATTTATCTTAGAAACCACCAAAGAAAATCATAGGCCTCAAAAATCATAGGAAAGGACATAGCTATGAAAAACTGAAGGCACAGTGGTGTATTTAAAAAAAAAAAAAAAAAAAAAAAAAAGATTAAATGAAATAAGTTTCACATTTAAGGGCCAAGAAGTAGAATATCTACTGGTGAAGCACATATATATGAACAGATGTAAAGAAAGAAATAATGTCTTCTTATGTTTACTATAATTTGGAATTATTTATGAGTTTAAGGTATGCATTTTGAAAGAAATACAGCTAAAATAAGCCCTGAAGTATGCACTCTGACCAATGCATTAAATTTAGGATGAATGGAAGGTTTTCTGAAGCTGCTGTGTAAATTAGCTCTCAAATGTAGAACAGATCTGAACACTGTCTTTCCTTTATATAAAAACAATTTACAAAAATAAAGTTGCTGAAATGAATGTTAGCACAGAACAAACAATGCACAGCATAATGTTTTAATGAATGAGGAACTGTATAGTAAAATAGATTGTTTCCTGCTTACTTGCAAAAAAATTGGGATGTTACTTGTTGAGTTATGCAGAAAGATACTTGACTAAATGGGAGTACATGCATCTTTATTCACTTTATATTATAATGACAGTATTTTTTTACTCCATTAATCAAATCAATACTTGTGGTATAGCAGTAACAGAGAAAGGAGGAGGAAAAGTGAAAAGTTTGGGTGGTCAATGTCCATTTTACACTCACTGGACATTATCTGCAAGTAGGGAACAACCTGGCCATCTGAATTTAGATATGCCACTAGAACCACAAAAAAAAAAGTGCATGCAGCTTAGCAAATAATCAAGATTAATGACTACCAAGTGTATAGGTGTAGTTTTTTTTTCATGTGTGTGCATTTCTTGTTTTCTTTGTTTGCTTGGTGCATTTTCTCCTTCTTTCTCTTTTTATTATTATTTTTTTTAATTAATCTGCAATAGTCAAACATTTTCATAGGAAAAAACATAAAATTCAGTTTGCTTAGAAAATCTTCCATCTTCCATCATCTTGATTTAGGGAGAAAGATGACCCCTAAGAAAGCATTTCTATTCCTCATTTATTCTTTCATAATCTTTCTTATAATGTTATTTTATCAGTGATAACAATGCCTCTGTGTTCTACAACATAAATACATAACGTTCTTTCTGAAGAAAGTAGCTAGCTAATTTTGAAGTGCAGTCCAGAAATGTCATAGCACAATTAATAGTCTGATATTTTGCCATTACCTCTGTACAAAAGCAAAGTGCTTTGGAAAACTGGTTCTTCCTATTAAAACTGGGTGTTTTCCCTATAGGACAGCTGTGAGAGACCCATCCTTTTCATAACCTCTTCAGAGGGTAGTGACCATGATGATAAAAAATAGATGCATTAGTATTGGTGGCTTTGAGGATTCGGGAACCTGATTTAGTTCCTGGTTTCCAGGGCTGAAGCAAGTGGCAAGTCCCATAGCACACAATTCCTTCATGCTTAACTATCCCTTTCTGGAATGAGCACACTTTGCTTCAAACCAATTTTTAGAATTTAACTTTAGTATCAATAAGAATAATGAGGTGACCCAGAAATGCTGCCAGAGGAGATGTGTACGTGTTCCTGTATGTGTGCGTGTGTGTATCTGGTTGCGCACATACACATATTATGAGGAATATTCACCACCTTAACAACAAGACTGAGAAAGGCATCAAATTGCTTCTTCATTTGTAAGCCACTTTTGCATTTGCTTTGTGTGTTGTATACTGTATACTCCATGCAACATGGAGTGCATAGTCCTTGTTCTCCTGAATGATTCAAATGTGTTTTTCTTTTATTATGAAAAGTAATTTTTAAAAAGGGGTTTATATATAAGCAGGGAAGATTGTACTTGTGCAACCAATAACAAACTAATTCATGTTGCTAAGGAATATAATATCTTGAGAGAAAAAAAAAAAAAGAATATTTAAGGCCGTGTAGTTGCTGGGAAAGAGTAAAAAGTGCACAATTTCTGTATTTTTCAAATTTATTTCTCACCCACTTATAATAAAAGTTGATCACAGTGACGAATATGAAAATAAGTAAAAAAATATGTGAGCTCTTTTAAAAGTAAAAAAACCAAACAATAGGTTTCTGGTAAATTTTATTTACATCCAAAATCCTTTCCTCTAAATACAGGCTTTTAATTAATAGTCATGTCATATGAGAAAATAGGTATATATTTGTCAACTATGAGCTTCACTCTGTGATGTGTCTATGGCGTGCCATGAAGAAAAAGCATTCATTCTAATAATTAAAGACAAAAATATTATTTGTTATACTGGATGGATAGAATAGCTATACTGCATACATTAATAAGGAAAAATAAAACTCCTGCTATAAACAGCCCTTGCTGAGTTCTAGTGTCCAGTGTGCTGGCTGGTAACATGAGCAAAAACAGTGTATCTGAATAAAAAACCTATTTTGGAAAAATTTCAGCATGAAATAAATTTCCAGTTTGAACACTTCTGAAGTTTTAAGAAATACTAAGTATAAATGTCTGCATCTGAACTTCACAAGCAGTGAAGGTCCTCAGTGGCCTATCAGATCAATACATTTCTTTAAAATGTCTGAGGAAATACTGCCTGTAGGGATTCCCTATATGCTTACATAAAAGCTTTAGGAGCTGAGAATGAATGCTTTTGTATTTTTTTACTATTTTAACATCCAACTTGAAATCATACAGAAATGTATTTTCTAGAGGCAGTTCCCTCTACAGGAACAGCTAATTACAGATAGACCCGGTTAAGAAAACAGCAAAGGCATTTTTAGCCATGCCGCAGAACTGCTCAGATGCTTATAAGTCTTGTATCCATGTGTTACTGAGGGTCTCCAGCAGCCAGTAACAGGACATAGGCCCCCTGACTGCAACTTTTCACTGTTCACATGATTCTCAGGGTCACTGAAGATACCTGGGCTCAGCAATACTGATGAGCATGTTCCCCAAAAGTTTTTAGGTGTGCTGGATCTGCAATTCATTCTCCAAGGCTTCTGTTAGCTGAAAGAAAATGCTCAGGCTTTCCAAGACACTTTAAGCATAATTATACTTTACTTTAAATAGCAAAGAAAATAGTTGCAGCCAAAATAATAAACATATCATTCTGCATGGTTTTGTCTGTCCAGAAACCGGTCAGCTTTTAGGAAGTGAGTCAAAGTCCTCTAGGAGTCTTTTGTGCTTGGAACACTGTTTTTTCCCTAAATGACAGAACCTAAGATGCTCAGACCTTCACTGATTATCTTATTTGCATTTCTTTTCAAACTTCCACATTGTAAAGAACACTTCATTTTATAACTCCTACATATACCATTGTTTTACGTTTCTCCAGTCAGCCTATTCAGGTATTACATTTCTTTCTCACATGCTGGCTACCATCCCACAAGGTAGAATAAGACTGATTTATCTACAGAACTGCACAGTTAAAACTGTTCAAATGTCATTGAGCCCAGATAGTTCACCCTTCAAACCAAGACCTGGTTGTGTGCCATACATTAGTCCATTGACTGCCTCTTCCTCTAATTCCAGGGAGTATCTCTGAAAAGAAGTTAATCCCTTGAAGTCAGTTAAGCAACCAAGATCACACAGTTACGTTAAATGGCACTTAATTTTTCATAAAGATACTGAAAAAAAAAAAAAAAATCCCCTATGGTTTCCAACAGCTGACAATTGTTGGAATAATTTATGCCTAGGCTTCTAAAGGTGTAGACATGTTCAGTGGAGAGAGGTCTGCCCGCATGAGATTTTAAACATATTTTGTCTAATTCAGGCTTCTTTAAACATTTCACAAAGGCTCTAGGTTTGCCTGTGAGCCAGTCATTTCTTCAGGATTTGGGAATCCAGTGGTAAGTAATAAATTATCATAGTATATTCAGAAGTGAGGATTACAGTGTTAGCTTTATTCTTTCCATCATGTTTGCAGTAACTTTTTTGTTAAGAACTAATTTACGTTTCCTGCTCTTTCTAGAGTTCTGTGTTATGTGAAGTTCTACCTGGCTTTTAAGTTCTGTTCTGTTTCTTTCCTCTCATATCTCTTCTGCTTTTTTTTATTTCCCCAGTACTGATTTTCTCTCACTTGCCAGTGCAGATAGTAAATATGAAGGTTCTCTCTCAAAGTGACGTGCAGACTCAGAAGAGTAGCCTGGTGGCTGTGGTCTTATAAAGAACTTGATGATCATATAAGTCCTCTATTCTCATTGGCCTCATTGGCAGAAAAATATGAGACTACTCATGTTACTGAGTAAGCTGCATAACATAATCTGGATCATTGACAGATACTCTGGACATGAAACATATTTTCCCATGATAGATAGAAAATTGTACCTTAATGTGGAATTTTGCTTCAGAGCTGATTCAAAATGCTGAGTGGAATCTAATAGATGAATAGATCCCTTCTTGTAGCACCTGGATACTACAAAGCGCCTGCTAAAACACAACACACCAGAATTACCAAGTTGGAAATTCTGGGAAGCAGTAGTGTTGGAATTTATTTTGGGTATCACGAACATTAAAATGCATAATCCAATGCTGTAATCTTTGGAAAAAATACTGCCTTCATTAAAGTTACTGTAGCATTTCTGTTGGCATTGATGACACCAATTTCACTTTTTCTTGTCTTCCTCTTTTTAGCAGAAGACATGGTGTTCAGATTTGTTTATGGTTTTGTTACATAATATTCTGACCACATTAAAAAGTTCTATTTTAAATTTTAAAAACACTCTGTCTGTAAGGACACCAAAAATACACATGGATAAAGATGAGATCTGTTTATCTGGACATTTTTTTCTCCGAAAGATTTCAGAAAAGAGAAATTTATATAAAAGAGCCCTTGACTTATGCTACATCTGACATTTATATAGTGTCATGGTTTTGTAATTTTTGCTATTGGTATTCCACATCATAACATCATGTGGAGCACAGAGAAGAACTACACGTCCCAGAGGACCTCACGGTTGGAGAGGGAGATACATCATGGAAGTGACGCTTGCTTTCTCTTTCACTGCCTGGCAGCGGGTGTGGGTGTGCTTCCAAGCCGTGTCACCTTCAACTTCAAAGTAGGCTTCTCAGTCTTTGGAAAACTCTCTCTCTCTCTTATTTTTCTTGATTTATTAGCCTCAGTTTCAATTAGATTGTATCATATTTTGTTATCCTCCATTCCAATATCAGTTAGTGAAATAAGTTTTCCTCCTTAGATCGTTGCTGCTGCTCTGTTTGTTTCCTTGAGCCCAGATCCCATCTTCCTACCCCTTTTCCTTTATCCCTTCCCATTTTCAGGAGCCAGGGGGCCCACGGGCCTATTGCCCCCCTGTCATGGACATAGACTGATATGGATAACTCCATGACATACTGTTATATCTAAAAGTAATATGCTAAATCTTTGCAGAGTTAAAACCACTCTTGTTTCATACTAGGACAAAATTAAAGAAAATAGTATTGAATACTTCCAGTTATTTTTATGAAAAAAAACAAGAAACAAAAAGCAAACAAACAAGCAAACAAACAAAAAAAAAGATGAATGGCAATAGAAAAGTTTTATTATATTCAAGGATTTTGGCCAAATGTGTAATTTGAATCTATTTATTTATTTATTTATTTATTTTTATTATTTAATGAAGGGATTATAGCAGAGAAGAATGATTGAATTACAAGCACCTATTACCTCTGGCTACTAAGCCAAAGGAGAAAACTGGTGACAAAGTAAAGCTTTAATTTTCTAGCTGCATTTATTTCTGAAAATACAATATATTTACCCAGTTTCTTTTTCTAACACTAATCATTCTGTTATATCTCATCTTCACTAAATATTGGAGAGAATCCAAAGCCACCCACTGGTAATTCTGAGACCAAAAGAAATCCAACTGTGAAGTTATTGATATGATTAAAAAAAAAAAAAAAAAAAAAAAAAAAAAAAGACAAGAACAATGAATATGCTGCAAGTAATTAATTTGATTTCTAAAAGAGAAAATAGAAACAGACGATACTCAGGAGAGTTGTTGAGGTCTTCCAGCCATAAAAGAAATGCTATTCCCAGATTTATAGTAGAAACAAGTGTAAACAATTCTATGTGAAGTTGAAAGCGGAGGAGGAGTAAGCTTGTCTTTTAACCCCTTCGGGCAAGGTAACATCAAGAACAAGAACTCTTCAAACTTGTGAATGAAAAAAGCATTATTAACAAAATTAAAATGGCTTGCAGAATATCCTCCATGAATTATCACATGGCAGCTTTCATCCTCTCCCATTAAAAAAATCAAAGGAAATGAAGGAATGATTCCAAATAGAATATAGACAAGTGAGAGAGGAGGGTACTTCTGAAGAGAAAATAAGTAGAATTAAAGATAAGAAACAACAAAAAATCTTTTTGTTTTAGACATATTAAGCAACACTGGCTTATTGTCAAGTATCTTAGAATCATAGAAGCATAAAGATTGGGAAAGACCTCTAAGAATATCAAGTGCATCTGTCAACCCATCACCTCTATGCCCACTAAAACATTTATCTAAGTATCACAGTCTCGTGCGGGTTGGAAGGGACCTTAGAGATCATCGAGTCCAACTCCCGGGATTCGAGCCCCTGTGTAGCAGAGCGTCACTTTTACCACTTGCACCACAGGGGGGATTCAAACCTGGGCCCTCCGGTGTTGCAATGCGGCATTCCTACCATTGTGCCTCCGGGGCACACTAGATATTTCTTTAGCACCTTCAGAGACCACTGTCTCTCACTCCATCACTTCTCTGTGCAGTCTGTTCCAATGCTTAACCATTCTTTCTGAGAATATACTAACCATGCTAATCCTGATGACTACACTATTTCTGATACAAGCCAGAATGCCATTGGACTTCTTGTCCACTTGGGCCCAGTGCTGATTTATGTTCAGCTGGCTAACATCCCCTGATGCGCCTATGTGGGATTATAGAAACACAAATAAGCTAAAAATAGACAGGTTTTGTTCTTGTTCATAGTTCTTACTGCTTTTACTTCAATACTGGAACTTAAAAGTATAGAAGTTCCATACTTTCATGTAAGTAGCCATGTTCTGTAGAAATGTGCTTATCATGAGACATGCTTATGTTGGGCTGGCTCTGTGTCTTGACACCCAGAGAAGTTTGATTGGTCCACAAATCTGCTAACATGAACCAAAAGGATGTAGTGGCTAGTATAGTTTGTAAAGAATGCCTTTCTTTTGAGGAATGTAGTGGCAGAAGTGATGTGTTGTGCACTCTACCTGGGTACAGTGCAAAACTTGTTCTGAGCTTGGAAAAGTTTGAGTTCTTTAATTACATAATCAGTTTCATATAATGTAATCACCTGCCAGCTCTGCTCTCAAAACTTGGCACTAAATTTGGAAGAACAAGGGAAATGTTTTTCAACAAAATACAATCTCACCCTGAAGCCCTCGCAGTACAAAACACTGTTGCCAAAACAAGGATTGCCTGCTACTGCAGGAAGGTCTTTGTAGAAGCTCTGTGATGCTAATCCTTAAAGCATTTATCTTCACCTCTCATTTTTGTTGCATTTAAGACAACTTTTGGTTTAAGAAATGCTCTGGGAGAAACAAACAGGGACTTCCATGGGTGAGGGTCACATCAGATTGAACAGAATAGCTGGATCTACTTACATTCAATCCGTGATTTAAGAGAAAAGCTTGCATGTATCATATACACTGTCAAGTCATGTGCACTTGCCCTTGGCAGGGAAGCTTTATCACAAACATCTCAGAATGTGGTTCCATGTCTGGAAGCAAGATGAATGGGATCAATCAGAGAACAGCTTAAGTCTGAGTCACAATCAAGAAGTAATTCCAGGCTCCCTGGAAGTGACTGTAGAAATTGAACACCACATGAGACAGAATAGGTACAGCACACAGGACACAAACTTTGAGAACCAGCATTCCTATCAATAGAGGGCCAGTTCATTAGATCTTATGAATCAACATTGCTCAGTTAACTTCTATGGAACTCTGCTGATTTATGAGTAGAAAGTTCAGGTTTTAACCTTGCTATATCCTGAAAAATAAAGCACAATTGAACAAGGTCCAACAGATAGGTTTTTGGACTTTTAAGGGTAAATGAAACAAATCCAAAGTCATCTTGTAATAGCAGGAATAGGAAAAAGAGAACTCTCTTGTTCTGACCCAGTCCGAGGATAACAATTTTAGAGAAAATGCTGATACTAATTTGATTTCAAGTCATTATGTTTAATTCAGGTCAGTTAGTTCAAAGGTGAGCCAGACTAACAGAATGGTATGTAGTAGAAGCTGAAAGTTATGATAGATTCATTTAAATCCATTTGTTAGATGAATAATGTTTCAGATACTTTAAGTAAATCTGATTAATGAAACTGTCTAATAATATTCTGCTGTTTCTTATGTGTCAATTTTGTTTCAAAGCTAACAGGAGATGAGCAGAGAACTGAGACAGTCTCTTGTCTTGGCTATATTACAAATCAGTTACAAGTGCAGCATGCAACTCAAAATGACACAGCTGGTTTACAATTATGCAAGCAAGCACTTCAGCTAATTGTATAATGATACCTAAATTACTGAGGTACAGTGACGTTCACCTGCTATGTTCAAGGAAACAAGTAGTAAAAAGCTATGTCAAATTGTGTAATTTTAGTATATAACTGGATAACTAGCTGAAAGAGGCATAATAAGTCCTTAATTAGCATCAAACTGAGCTGAGTTATCTATTCTGGCCATTACAAATTAAACACTCACAAACACTTATCAGTCATTACTTTTCTCTTTCTGCGCACTTCAAAGCTGGTAGCCTACAGAGATGCTTTAAATGCAATTATTATTACTTGGCAGAACTCAGACATTTTTTTAACCAAAAGCGGTGCTTCATCTTGTCTCCTGCTTATGTGCACATTTCTGTTTATGCATTCAAACCATAATTTCTCAACTAACAGCATTCCTTCCTCTGTACAATTTGCCTCCACCCATGACAACAGCAACAGTTCCTGCAAAACACAGATTTGAGGAAATTAAGGTAAAGCCCCCAAACACTGTGCATTCTTTGGACATATATCCCTTTTCTTAAGTACAGTAATACTATGGGTTTTTTTTGTTTTGTTTTTTTTTTTTTATTTTTACTTCTTTTTTTTTTTTTTTCCTTGTAATTTAACAAGATACAACAGTTTCTCACTGAGAAAACTTGGCATCTCAAGGCCCACGAATCTGTAGGCAAATTTGGTTGTTCTTATAGAATATGGTCATTGTAAAAAGAAGAAAGAAATGTGTTATTATTACTACAGAAAACTATGCATTGTGGAAATTCTGGTAAGGGAAAATGATAACATACCAGAAAATATTATAAGAGTAAAATCTTTTGACAATTATGAAATTTTCTGTGGCAGAAACCCTGAATGTTGTCTTCATTTATGTTAAACTTTTCCCTCTGCTCTCTGAAAAAAGCGATGTTTTCAATGTTCTTTTGCCTATCACTGTTCTAGCAGTAGTCTTGTTTCCTGACTGAAAGGAAATAATTGTTAACTGCACAGAACAAAACAACTCTTCCATTGCAACAGTTCTAATTAGAAGTGATCAGGTAATGAATTAGATGCAGAAGCAAACAAGCTGTGTTGAATTCAAATGAGTTGTTTTCTCATCTGGATTCAAAGTGATCAACAGCTGAATGAAAATATGGTAGCCTAAGCTAGGTGCATAGACATGGAGCTCTCAGTATATAAAAAACATATATTTGTTTAGTGATTCTAGGCATCTGCGTCCTCTCCTGAACCAGAAGGCCCATAGGTGGGCAGTGCTGGATCAGTAGCTATGGATCTCTGGACTGAGTGGGGAGAAATGAGGGGCATACTTTTTAAGAATACATTCTCTTTATCTACTCCTGCTGCTAAAGCTCCTGTAAGCCTCTAACAGATGGTAAAGTTTTCCTTGCCAGTGTTAGCTTAAGACAGTCACAGCCAGTCTGCAGGCAGCACGTGGTCTGTCCATGGGTCCAACCCCTTCCCTGTGCCATCATGGCAGTGGTTATTCCTACTGAGTGACCTAGCCTGTTCCTGGGTGCACACCCACTGCTTAGCAACATTCAAACATCTGAACACTATTAGCACTGACTGGGCTGAAACCAGGGTGTGGGGTGGGTGTGGTTCGGTGCTAACTCAAGTTATGGCAAATAATTGTATGCATTTTTGTATACTGGCTAAAGACAGTCTTGTGAACACTGAAAAATATGCAGCTGTGCTTTCTGTTTTGGTAAAGGAATTCGATAATAGTTTTCAAGAGTGCCAAAATAATAATCTATAATAATCTTTTTTTTTTTTTTTTTGGCATATCTGTGATTCTATTTTCTGTTGACATAAATAGATTACCTGCAAATTTTCAAGGAGAATAGAGGTGCAATCAGACATGCAACTCAAAGAAAAAATCTTATCATTTCTCTCTACTACACTTCTATAAGCTCTTGCCAGAGAAAAATATCCCTCATTTCACAGTCATGCCACTGCTTTTTGGCAGTATATAAATTTGTGAACAACTATTTTCTAGGATGAAGCACAGGAAGAGTAGAATTTCACCAAAAATGTCAAATGACAAACACCTTGAGAACTCACTAGGAATTACAAACACTTCAAACAAACCAGATACTGATACACTGGTTTCATGAAAACAAGGTCAAACATTCCACCAGTTTTATGGTTTTGTTGCTCTCTTTATGCTTTAATAAAAAGTATTTTTTAAAAAAAAGTATAAAAAAATTGATTTGCATATAATATCTATTATATACTTTATATGTGGCCCAAGACAATTCCTCTTGACTCAGTGTGGTGCAGACAAGCCAAGAGGCCAAAAGCATTGCTTAAGAGCATCAAGCAACATATACAGCATCTGTTCTACCAGAGAAATAAACTGTGCTTTGTATTCCCTCAGGATTCAATAGTGTTTGACGCCAAGGGGCATTGTTTATGTCTAGGAAGGTGTCTGATTCCTCAGGGGAAAGAAGAGATTAAGACAAAGTATCAGATCTATTTCCTATCACTCTCATGGGGAGACTGATCGTTCTTTGGAGAAAACAAGGTGCTTTTGTCAGTGGGATCACTCAAAGATTATGTTCCTTAGATCAAGGGATCAGCATTTGACTCCATTTAACTAACATAACCCCCAAAGGAATGACTGTCATGAAGTGAACAGCTGAGAACAGAAGCTAGATACTGGTCAGACCTACACAACAATATTAGCTTCAGCAGAGCTGCTTGGGAATAAGTCAGTGAAAATTATCTTTGGGTCTCTTTGGTGCAAGCAGTTCAGACACTTGAACAGAATTTCAGTTAGGTTTAGCTCTGACTTAAATAGTATACAGTTCCTCTGTGTAAGGTGGAAAAGAATTTAGCCATTTGTAGGAAAAATGCTGTGCATGAACACCAGTCTACTACTGAGTCACTGGATGTCACTCTTTATGACCGAGCTTTAAACACAACTGTGTTCTACTGGTATTATGATTCATATACGCTGGTGGTAATGGGCAACAGCTATCTCATCCAAATTTGTACTATAATTAATGAGAAGACTGCTATAGCTTTAAATGTGAATCTAAAAGCCCATATTTCAGTGATAGTATCAAATCATTTGCAGGCAACGTTATTGTATGATACTAGGCATGAGGAACATGCCCAGCTGGAGAAGCTTTGAGGCAATCTGACTAGGAAAGTAAAGCTATATAATTAGGCTGGAAAAAAAGACAGTCTGAGTTAAACATGCTACAATGTTCAGTGATTTCTGATGTATTTTTAACATATATTACAAGCAAATAAAAGTATTGCCTGAGGGATCAGTCCTGCTGCCATTCTTCTCACAATGCCTCTACAGACTTCTGTAGGCATCTCCACTGTAAAGGAATGATAGGATAGGCAATTTCATGCTGATAGGCAACAAAAGAGTTAATTCCAAAGACCTCTTACAGTGAAGATAATGCTGATTCAGCCACATCACTTCAGAATTATCAATAAATAACTAAATGGTGTTGAAATCACACATGATGTTTTACTCTTTCCTCTACCACAAAGCAGCAGGGACCACCCAACTCAGCTTTTCAGTTGTGTTGAATATACAAATATTTGAAAGAAGTCACGAAACAATTTAACATGAAATTCAGTTCAGAACATATGCTTCTATTATAATAACTCCTAGAAATGTGTAATAGGATGAGTGGTAGATAGGACTGGGAGGGAAGCTGCTCTCAGCAATACAATTCATTAAGAAGAGATGAGTTTTAAATGTTGGCCTATCAAATCCAGAGAATAAGAAAAATGTTTAGGGGGCATATAAAGAGCAGGCTGAAGTGAACAGAAGCTGAGGAAGATGACAGGGACTGAGGCGTTCACAACAACAAAAGGTGAAATAAAAAGTACAAGCTCTTTATAAAACAAACAAGCAAGCAAGAAACAAACAAACAACAACAACAACAAAGAAAACACAAATTTCAATTTATTAAATACAGTGATATGGTTAACATATCACTGGTTGCATGGTTAACAACTATATGGTTGCATGGTTAACAACTGAATAGTAAATACATAAACATAAACCAGCGTTACCTCTCATCGTAATTTTCATGCATGTATTTTAATTGCCTCATGATATTAAAAGCCAATATTCTTCAGTGTTAGGAACAGAAAGAAGAATTAAAAGGAGCAACAGGATATGAAGCTGTAGGTGAAAATCTCTATGAGAAACAGTAACTAAAATAAGTACAACTAGACAATTCAAATGTGACAAAAACATTAGGCAACACAAAAGCAATAACAGAACTACTGAAAAAAGAAAAAAGAAAAAAGTAACAATTCAGACTGTAAGATCATTAGAAAAGATCCTTGAAAATGTTACGGCAAGGATGGGGAGACATTTTCCTCAAGGTGACTCAGAAATAGGACAGAAAGGTGACCTTGTTACTTGGGCTATAGGCATTGCAGCAGAGGGGGACAAGCTGCAGTTGGAATTTACATGGACTTATATTGAGTACCATACATAATTTTGTGCTAAAGCAGTGAATGAGATTTTTCGATGAAAAGGAAGGTCTTATTTATGTCAACAGTATTGTGATACTGCAGTTGTATCTGCAGTGGTCTGGGACTATAATTTAGTCTACCAGCTTGTCTCCCCATGCTCCAATTTATCAGTTTTGCCTAAGAAATGTACTACTTTTCCTGACAAATTTTGCATGCTCTAGATCAGTCATACAGTGATTTCCTTATATTTGCAAACACTGTCTGTGTTTAATCATACAGGAAAGACTAATTCCCTACAAGTCTAGGATAGTTTTATACATCTCAACTTTTGAGATGAATTATGTGCTTACTAAAACATTTTTTTTCAAATCCTCTTTCTGAATCAGTTTGTACTTTAATGGCCACACAGACTGCTCTTTATGTATGTATATCTTCCTCCTCAAGGAGTCTGTGGGGAGGCTTTGTAGTTCACATCTGTTTTTACATATTTTGCTGTTTCTTTCATACCAAAGGAACATATGCAAAATAAATAAATAAATAAGTAAAAATGAAATTCTTTTACATCTTTTTCTTCCCCTCTCTCTTCCAAATCACCCTCTCACTTACCCCTTTTTATTAAGATTCAGCATTGTTACTAACAAGAGGATCCAAATGAGCTGGTGGTGCTGTCAGATATAAATCCATATATCTCATGGATTCACCCCTTGTCTTGCTCAAATTTTGTAAATAGACCAAATGTTCTTTTCTGCATGAAAAGGCCTCTAAAATCATCTAGTCCAACTAGATGATCAATAGTTCAAAAAATCAAGTAGTTGTAAAGAGTAGAAAGGTAGATCATTTACTAACAGCCTCCTCGCTTCCAGACTAAACAATCCCAGTTCCCTCAGCTGCTCCCCAGAAGGCTGGTGTTCCAGACCCTCCACTAGCTTTGTTACTCTTCTTTGTACAAATTCCAGGGCCTTGAATTCTTTTTTGTATCACGTGGACCAAAACTGAACACAGTACTTGAGGTGAGGCCACACCAGAAACAATTACAAAGGAAAGATAATTTCCCCTGTCTTGATAGCTATGCTATTTCTGACACAAGCCAGAATGTCAGTGGCCGTCTTGGCCACCTGGACAACTGCTGGCTCATGTTCAGCTCACTGTTGACTAGTATCCCCAGATCCTTTTCCCACACACAGCTTTCCAGCCACATTGCCCTGCAGAAGCTATAACTTAATCACTAGTATTGCATATGAGTGATGTGCCTTTTCAGATCTAACTGTATCAAAGGAAAGAGGCAAGCTTTCACCCAAACTATTTGCTGTTACACAAGTGGGTGGCTCCCCAGATTAGCATGCTCATATCCGCAGATCTCATTCTTCTGTGCATTATACAGAAATGTTGAATATTCTGTTCATGGGCACACATGTAATTCCCAATTAAGAAGAGCATGTCTAAGCACCAAGCACTTGCCGTTGCCCAGGTTGATTGGATGGATTTAGCTTGTAAGAAGTCAATATCATGAAAGAGAATTAAAGCAGTGTTGGAAAAGAGAAAGGAAAAGGCCTTTTTTTATTATAGTTTCTTCTCTACTACAATGTTTTTCCCATAACCATATCCCCTTTTATTTTTATGTCAAACATATGTCCAAGAGTGTCTTTCCATCCTCTTGCTTTTTTACAGAACATTTAGTCATGTATTTGTGTCTGTTTATACATGGAGTAGCTAGGAATGTTTCACAATGATGAAATGTTCTTGAATTGGTAAAGCAAAATAATAAATCTTGACTGAAGAGCAGTTCTGGGAAACAAAGTAATATGAGTCATTTTATTCTTGGATAATGGAGATAAAAGGGTTTAGAAGAGAATAAAGCATCTATTATTCCCATATTGACATGAAAAACTAAATGAATAAGTGAATATAAACTGTACGTTACCCCCGCCTTTAATTGACATGACAATTTAATCAAAGCAGAATTGTTGTCATGTAATTTCAGTAGTGCAATGTGAAAGAAGGGAAATGAAGAATTAAAGTTGAAAGAAATGGTGTGCATCTTTCTCCTCCTCTTAATACTTTTAGATTAGTAAGATTGTTCTAACTTAAAAAACCTTTCCTGGGAAATTGTATTTCAAGTAGAAATGAGAAGAATCAGAACTAGAGCTTCTTAGAGATACTTTTACCTATTCTTGTTAATAGGAAAAGTACTAAAATTGCTTAGGCTTGTTGGCTGCTGCAGTTTTGAACAGTGTCCACCTACATCTCCAAGATGTAAAATCGAATTTAACTTAGAGAAATCTAAGATCAACAACAGCAGAAGGAGGAAACTTTAAGTCAGCAACATACTTTTTCTACAGATTCATGCACTGTACTTTAAAACACTTATTTTACAGAATCCCACACACCCTCCACTGCCTGTTATGTGTCTCAAGATCATGAGAAGAAAGGGCAGAGTTAGTCCAAGGGTCAAGAGTGTTCTATTCACTCATCTCAGAAAGTTTTGATTCACATCCAAGTTCTGATCTGCCAAAGGTCTCTATGAGTTTCTTAAGGCTACAGGCCATGTAGATCTAAAGAGGTAAGTACAAATAAATTTGAAAATAGAGCACATGTGAACAGGATACTCTGCCCTGGGATTTATGTTTGCAGGGGGAATGTATAGAAATAACTTTTGGTTTGGAGTAGTAATTTTTACCTTTTGATTATATAATGAAGGACATATAGAAGATATGGTGTTTACAAATATTGGTATCTTTTCTTTCGAAAAGCATTTGCAAACAAACATTTACTGGTTTTATTGGGAAAAACTCCCAACACGTCAAACCTAATAGCTGAAGGTGCAGGGTAGGAACTAAAAATTGTTGATTTCTCTTGCAATTCATTTGAAAAGAATGATGAAGACAAAATCAATTAAGATTTATTAAAGAGAAGAAAATAAAAAAGGCTTTCTAGAACCACTGGGAGTGAATGCTTCATGGGACAGAGAAGAACAACGACATAAACAAACTACAGCACATTTTCAGTGACTTAAGAGCAGCAGGGCTGTGGGGACAATGGTTGTGCCTGAGATAAAGCTGATCCTTGATAGATCCAAGATTTTTAAGGCATGAGATAGTATGGTCGAAGTTACACAGCAGTAAAACACTGAACCTGTTTCCACAGATTAGCATGCTTTTGTACGTCCTTTAATTCACCCTTCATACAGTCATAGCTCATGAAGAATTTGATTTAAACAAAAATTCTAGTATAAATCTTAACAGATACTAAATACTCATTCTGTTATAGAAGCTTTATATAACCAAATTTTCTCTTTTTCTTGTTGAAGACAGAACTAAAATTTCTGTTCCTCAATGAAATAATTTTCATGCACATATTCATTAGATTCATTGCTAAGGGATTCAAAGAATAACTATGAAACAGGCGAATCTCATGTACGTACAGAATTAACTCTGCTTCCTATACTCAGAAATGGTGTTCCACTTTGCTTCAGGGAAATACTGGAGTCACAAGTTCTGATTTACACTGAAAATAATATTTGGTCATTCCCAAGGCAGATATACTATTTCCTTAAAGCCTGAGAAACCTCTTCCACTGGGAAATTAAAGCTATTGTGACTGGGCTGCAAAATAGTCAAGAGAAAAGGGATTTTGCCAGGGGATGGCTCAACACCCTGGCAACCTCCAGTGGCTGACTGGCTTTTTTGTTGGCAATGTAATTGCAAGTTGTTTCAAACAGTAGTCAAGAGTCAACTTTACAAAGAGTAATTCATAAAAAAGTAGCTTGTAATGAGGTGTGTACTTTGTCTTTTTATGCTAAGCTAATTGTTCCTTGAAGGAAAATTCAGGCTATCAATAAATCCTTAAAGTTGGGTATCAGTCACAGACTAAAATCTCTTCTTTATGTTGGTGTGCAATGAATTCAAAAGAAGAAATCTATAAAACAAAGTGATTCAAAAGTGCCAAATGAGTTTTCACACTGGAAATGAGAGTGTCTTAATTATGATGAGACTTACCCATTCAAAATAAATTCAAAATAAAAATCTACTTTTGAATAAGAAAAGGAGGAGCTTCATAGAAGGTTTGTGAGCATCACTTTTAATTTTCCTTTATTTTGGAAATAAAAATATACCTTTTAATAGTGAACAAAACTGGAACTCAGCTTCTTACTCTCTGTTTCCTTCATAGATATAACTCACTGCAGGGAGTTTTTATAAGAACCTGTAACTGGGACAATTTTAATGTGGATATATTAATACTGGAGTATTCCTGAAGATAGTTTGGATCAACACCTTAAAAACCAAATTAAAAAAAAAAAAGAATGTTGATTTAATATCATAAACTGCTAATTAACAGATATACCTAGAAGAAGTTTAACAAACAAGTCTATTAACTCCCACCAAATCTATTTGTGAATTTCAGGCTTCCAAGCAGCCCTGGCAGATAGAAGATTGACTCACCAGGCTGAAAACATTAAAAGGACAAAAGATTGATTGGAAGTGAAGGACTTGGCAAAGTGGACGCTACACTCAAGTTTTAATGAACGTACAAGTGAAAGGCAGAGGAGAACCAGGCTTTCCATCTTAACATGTATAAATATTATCCGGTGCTCCCAGGTATTTGGGAGAGTCCTTTGAACTGGTTAACAATTACACTGTACTTCACTCTTTAGCAAACAAACCTTCAATGGCTTTCACTGAAGTCAATAGCTGTTCTACTAAGGCTTTCAATGTGAAACTCAAGAAAAGGAATGGGATTTAAAAAGCCTATAGTACTTGTGCCATAATGTCATGACATAATGGCTGTGGTGAGCTTCCCTTTAAACTGCCATTGCTGTTTCAGAGGTTTGTGATATCCCAAGCAACCTGCAGGAGATGCAAAGGAGAATGCATTCCTGCAAGCCATTTACAGCAGATCCTTCACTTGTTAAGAGTCAGGAATGAAGCTATCACTGTAACCAGCTGTGCCGTGAAGAAATTTAAGCTAGATATTACTGCCTTTGGTGTTTGTTCTCAAAACACTTTGAACACTGAGATTACTGATTATGGAGGTAAAAAAAACAGGCTACATTTTCTTTAGCAGAGCATTATTTCTTGCTCAGTATTTTCTGAAGTGCCGCTATTATTTTTGGCCATGCATTCATTTATTTTTTTTACCCTAATATATTTGTAAGAAATTAAAAGGCTATATATATTTTTTTCCTAAATACAGTGTGCTCTGAACATGTTACACAGAATTTAGTGAGAATAATAGGAATTACAATATGTTTTCAGCACATTAGTAATGTGTTATTTTCTCATTGTCTTTTTTTCCCTCCCAGAAAAAAAACTGGCCTATTTAAAATGGATTCTGAAAAGTACAAACGAAAAGCAGCAGAGTAAAAGCCATTTAAAAGACTTGAAATGGCTGATGATGTAGCTCACAGGCCTCATTTAATTGTGTCTGTATCGTCTATTTGTAATGTCAGCTGAAATACAGAAAAATTAACTCTGAGGTCAAACATCGTTCAGTTTCACAGGAACCAAAAGCCCTCTGGTATATTAATTCAGCTTCTTACACTGTATCTATTTTCAAGGCAGTGCTAAGTGAACTATGAGAATACAGTGAAATAAGGAAGAATCCTTTCTGCCCCTTTCCATAAATCAAGTTTTTACAATTCAGTAAGAAATCTGAGTAAACAAAGTAAGAAAAAAATGGTGGCAAACTTCTCTGCAGATGGCACAATACTACATGAGAATTATTGAAAATAAGATGACACGAATGCAAACAGAGAAGAGTGTTTGGATTTCTTTTTTCCTGTTAAACTACTCAGTACCAGATGCCTGTGCAGGTATCTCAATGAGAGCAGAAAAAGTTCTTTCACAAGCATTGTTCTTCACGTTTAATGAATGAGCAGCAGAATCATTGCCCAATGGATTTTCTGACCCTACTTTCTGCTTACTGTTTGAAAGAAACATCTGGTTAGGAGTTTGAACATTTCCTTGAGTGCAGAAGCTCCCAGACTGCACAAAATAGGGGTTCAGTTTGTCCTCACCTCTGGAAAAAAAATGACTGCAAATGCCTGAAAATGAGGACCGGGAATCAACTATATGAGATTTACTCTGGGATCCTGTCATTAAACATAGCTGAAAAATTATTATGCTGGCAGAAAATGCTGTTAGTACTTTGTGAAGCACTAGGTAGTGAATGTGTTTTTTTGCCAAGGTTCAGTCTTGCATTCTTTCTACAAATTGCACTTTACCTGAGTAGTAGGTTGGAGTGTCCAAGAAAATGAGACTACTGTAAATCATTAAGACAGGATGGGAAAACATTACTAAAGCAATTACAACTACAAGCTTAAAGTGGTTATACATGGATTAATGTTGCGACAGCTTGCAGTATTCTTTTTATTACTAGCAAAACTTCTTAGCTTCTATGGAAAAAGATTTTTTTTTCCTGTAAAAGAACAACAGTATATTTACTAAATTACATTTATATTTAGATTACTTGAAGGAAAACAAAACACTGACCAAATTCTATTAATCTGCTGTCAATAATGTTTTACATATATGAATATAATTTTTTTGTTTCACACTCTGTTAAAATACTCTGAAGAGATGTCATTCATAATTACATTTGACTTAGTTTTTTCTGGTTAAATGTCTTTGAGGTCTTATCTTAAGTGTTTCATGTGTATAATGCCTAGTGAGTAAAGTCTGCACAGTTCTTTGATAATCATTGTCATACAGTCTGTTTATCAGTTTCAATTTCTTAAAAATTGGAGTTGGTGTGAGAATAATATATTCCTGAGATGGTAATGCTAATTAAGAATCTTCTTGATTTTTTTATTTGTATTTTTCCTAAAACACTGAGAAGTTCTCATTCTTGACAGGGGAGCTTTATAAAAGAACACTTTACTTCTGTAAAGAAATTTGAATCCTGTTATACCTGTTGAGCAATGAGAAGATAATTTAGTCCTTTAAAACATGTTTTGACAAAGCACTTCTTGATAGAAGCAATATGCCTTCAGAAATGGCACATACCAGAGATAGAAGAACTTGGCTTCTGATTTGTCTTCTTTATCTGTAGTGTAAGATATAGATTGGAACAAACACTGAAATATTATGTATTGTGATAGGATGTGAACTGTTTCTTTAAAACTTTAGCAAGAAGCTGTGACAGGATACTGAAAAGGCATCCAGTAGAAGAGAGAAATAACTTCTTCACTAGTAAGTGAAATTATAAGAAAAACTAAAGAAAAATGGTGTATTTCCAATTTACATTCCGTTTGTAATACATGACTTGTACTTACTTCACATAAGAAACATAGAACGAGCAATGGGGAGTCACAGTCTATACAAGAGAAGATAGATAACTTCTTTCTTTTTTTGTTGCTCTTGTAATGACCTCAGGACCATCATCTAATGCATTCAAAATGGTTTCATTCAGCAATTCAGAAAATAATAAAAGCAGAAGAAACTATAGTTTCACAGTGAGATCATCTGGTGATTTTGTCAGGAACTTCCATATTGTGATTTGTTCAATTACATTGCTATTTCTTTGCCCGATAGGGTGTAAAATTAAGCCAAATTTGTTAGAAGTGCTTTTTGATGTTGTTGTTGTTGTTTTGTTTTGTTTTGTTATGTTTAACATGTTTCATATGTATCTTAGACTGGGGACAAATGGGATTCATTAATGTGACTCATTCACATGGGAATGCATTGAAGAATGAATGTGGGCCACAGTTTAAAGGGAAAGGATTGGAGTAATATATATTTTTAGCATAAGAAAACAACAGTGTAGCTTGCAACAGATTCTCCCTTTCTCACTGGGAGAATTAAGATCTGAGATGGGGGACCACAGATCCCTGCAGAACATGGCATCACTCAGAGTGATCAGCACTAGGATCTTCCCACGCACTGAAGAATTTCAAATGGTACTGGGTGGGGTTTTTCATAACAGTGGCATATGGAGGCATGGAGGCTGTGATTCCTTCAGAACATTCACTTAAAGCTCACAGAAAAGTTTCTGGCAAACAGAAACTGGATTGAGAGTGGCACAGATACATGTCAGGTATAGGAATACAATTGCATATTCTACGTCTTTACTGAACTGACTCACAATGTGACTGTATAGAAGACTGATTACTGCTTCAGCTGCAGTCCCTTGGATCAAGGGATACTTAAATCTCTTAAGCTTTAGTATCCCTGCCTTTCAGTATTTCCATGCTTCTCTCATGTTTCCTATGCTATTTGAAGCCCACGCCTTTCAAAGAACACCTAATTTGTTGCCTCCTTTCATTCAGAAACGGGAAGCTAAAAGTTGCAGATACACTACAGTGAAAAATGTTGGGAAACTTGTAACACTTATTCTGTTACAGGAATATGTGGTAAATGGAATGCAGTCTAGTTCTCACCAGTAGGAAGGGCTGACAAGAATAACAAAACAGCCTTTAGCCATAATTTGGACAAACATTGCACAGCTTATTACAGAGGCATAATTCTCTTACTGCCTTGATTGTTGTGCCACTAACTTGTGTAATTTCTGTTCAAGTGAAGAATTAGTGCATTCATTTCCAGCTGTAGACTTTAGGGAAGATAGTCTTTCCTCCATGAAGACCACTAGGATCACATGAAACTCCTTAAAAAAAATCCTCAATAAGATTATTACAAAAGGGAAAATACTTGTGTACATTATTAATGACCCATGCAATCTTCTAATGCTGCAGAAAGTCATCAGTGTAACTTCAATGTAACTCTGGACAGCATGAGGAAAACTAATCAGTTATTTAAAAAGTACCACTAGAAGTAAAGCAAATTGCAAATTATTTTGCATACAATGGAAGATCAAAGTCATAAATATTAAAAGATTCAACTCAAATAAATGGACTTTTTGGTGTTGTTACCTACTATGGCCTTTTTCCTAGGAGAGAGCTCTGTGTTAGAAACCTGAGTTCCCAGGCAATTCCTGCGTAAAGTAAGATTGACATTTAGAATGACATGATGCGTGTTAAGCTGCTGAGTGTTAAATAATTCAGTGGGTGACTGAGTTATTAATCCTGTCGCTGAGTCAAACTACCTGGCGCCTCTTTTGAAGAAAATAGCCCACATTTTAAATACAGTTGTATGAAGAACCTCAATTTAATGATCGGAGTGTTTGGTCTAGAAACAGAAATCTTGGCTTAATATGTCCTTAATGCCTCGAAGAATTCAAGCCCACCCCTCTTATTTGAAAAAATTAGGGACTTGATAGGTCTGAGACAGAATATGATGCCACAACCTAGCAATCTGGGTAGTGGACTAAGAAAGTGATTGATTCAGAGGCAGCAAACATATACATACTGTGTTTAAAGGACTGGAAAAATACTAAAACCCACTAACGGGAGAATAGATCTTGAGAAACTATCTTAAGTACCGAAATATTTCTGTTTAGGTGTTTCCTTCATCATTTCCTATTTCTTTTCTAGTCATATTTAAGAAAGAAAAAGATAGGAATACTCTTTGCAACTGGTTTAGGAAAGGCTAAAAATTTCACTGTGGTGAAGAGAGGTCACATTTTAAAAGATTGTAGATATTCACAGATGCATTTGAGTTGAAAATAAAAGCTGAATGTGAATTAAATATGCTCAGATGATGTCTCTCAACTTATTCAGGGAACATATGTAAGAAACAACATAATTTTGGATCCTAACTTAGACATGCAAGCAAGGTGTGGGCAAGGCATTGTGGCGCTGCTCAGCTGAGTCATTTATAGGCATCCCTGGAATTTAATGTTAAAACACGAGTCAGTGTGGTAGTTTGGATTGCAGCACAGTGAGGGTTATTCTGAGTGTTCTTTAGGCTTAATTTCCAAACTATATCACACACAAGGTGCCTCATTAGTTTGCTGCATTTGGCCCCTTGCAGGTTTATTTTCAGGGACATTACTGAACAGAAGATAAAGTGTTGGTTTGCAATGTATAACAAGAGTAAGCATAGAAATGGATTCAGTTGTGCATAAAGCCACTTAAAACAGTAAGTTTTCTCTTTGGCTTTTAAAGTATTAAGGTATCAGGAAGTTTTTTCATCCAGTTCAGATTAAAAGTTTACTGTGCTTTTGTGTACACAGCAAGAAGAGATTGTAAGTAGCACAAAAAGAGCATTGTTTCTAGGCTATTTTTCTTTTGTCAGAGCATGCCTCAAGATAATTTTCTTCCTTCCAATTAGGAACCTGGCATGTTTTAGAGACATGGAATTTACAATAATTATAATGATCAAATAGTTAAGTGTTTGAATATGTGCCTAAAAGTATGGGTAATTGGTATTAGATGTGCAAATATTTGACTAAGTGCCCTTTGACACCGTTCTTTGTAACTTACAGCAATTTTATAGTATCAGGACTTCATGCAAATAACACTCTGTGTAATATGCTTTGTTCATATCAATCACATAGTTACATTAAAATAATTCACTGACAGTTTTCTTGAAGGGACTGCTTTCCATGCTTTGGGAATATGAACTAGTATGGGATCATGATTGTGTGCTGCATAAGTCTACCTAGTGATCAATTTACTTATGAAAATTTTTCACATTTTGCTGGAAGCAGCACGCTCAAGTTTGAGATGTGCTTTTCAAATGAACCATCTGGACCTAGCTAGCCTTTATTTTCTCCATTAGTCATCGTGCTATCTTTTCGTTATTGTTGTTTAACATTGATTTCTTACTTTCTTTACAGTATCTGTGTTTTGAGATTTTTCAGATTGTCACATCTAACCACTATCCCATTTAAGATGTAACTGACTATTCTAAATGTTGTGCTGGTCCTGCAAGCTCTCCTTCATGGATGCCACCTTATCTCAGAGGACTTCCCCCAACTCCCTCTCTCCCCCATTCATTCAGGACCTTTACCAGAACAAATACAGGGAAACATAAGGGGGAAGGAATATAAGATATAGTACTTTGAAGAGAAGTAGGTAGTAACTAACACACCTGAAAAACTCATGGAACCAAATACATGAGATAAAGGCAGTTGAAAAGAACTCCCTAAAAAGAGATGGAAGGGTACCTCCTTGATTAAAAGGTGAATATATATTATTTTGATTCTAAATATTTCCAAGGAGACATCTCTATTTATTTCAGTAGTTTCCAAATCTTTAAGTAAGTTACCTCAGGACAGTTGGATAATTCCTGCCAAATACCTCTGAGAAGTTCTGTTTTCTTTATGTAAATACCATTTCAGTTGTGATGCCTCCAGAAATGAAGATTCCTGAGGGAGGATTACATTGAGAGACATCATAGTAATGAACACATAATTCCATATGTTTTCTGAAGTTCCTTGTAAAACTATGAGGCACTTTTCATATTACTCTTATTTCTTGCTTTAGAATCACAAAAACAAACTCTTATTTTCCCTAATAAGAGTTATTTCCTAATAATTAACAAATCAGGAGAGATTAACTTTCTGTTCCTTGATGCTCAGTGGATTTTTTTTTTTAAATTTTATTTTATTTCTGAGAGGAGGTGAACATGGCCAACCTTTTTTGTTAAACCATGCTATTCTGAGAAGATTATGAGGAAGAGAAAGGCTTAGTGATAGAGTGTGCATAGCATGACTATTTATGATGCTGTAGGGCAGTCTCATTTTGAACTTATCTACCAGCAGAATTCTATCAGGTTAAATAAAGTAAGATGTAACCTATCAAAATGTACATGACATCAGACTCAGCATGCTCTGCAGGCTCCTTTCCTGCAGATCCTCTGTGACAGAACAGTGTGACAAGACAAGCTACTCTGCTGCAATGAAATCAGCTATCACCATGAGACAAAAGAAAAGAGTAAACTTAAACCAAATAATAAATGTCAAGGTATTGGCTGTAAGATAAATTTCTCATCTAAAATAAACACTGGATATGATACACGTGGTTTCTGATTGTTGTCTGCCTTGAGGGCTCTTTCAGTCCACAGAAAATAGGAAACATATATTAAAAGCAAAGAGGAAAATGTGAGAGATTCAATATCCTTGTAAAAGGAGAGAATGGAGTAAAGGAATAGATATAGAAAAGTTAAGTGGTCAGATTACATTCAATGGAGGATAAAAGGCATTTAGGATAGGATCAGCTAAGTGCCAGAAATAAGTAGGTTACAGTGGTTATTGCCAGAACATGAGAGGTTCAGGGCTGGAGTGATAACAGGCACTAGCAGAGACAGGAAGGTGATGAAAATGAATGGATGAAATAGGATTAAGAGAGGCATAAATAAATTTAATAATTGAAACCTTACTTTGCTTCTGCCATGTATTTATAAGTACTATTATTTAGTGGTCATGAAGCTCAGAAAATTGCAGCCATCTTCTACAGACTATATCTGTGTGGAAAAAAAGCAATGCACCAAACAAAAAATACACACATACACAGACGGACAGTTTTCTTGACCTGTCTTGAAGTACTTTGTTCTCCACTATAAGCTTCAGTGAGAGGAAGAAGCCATTCACGAAATGGCTTCATATTGCACTGCTCAAATTTTATAATAAGAAAATTCCCTGGGGCAAGCTGATAAACAAAGAAGTCCTTCTGCAAGTAGGTAATTTCTGTTTTTCAGTTTTCCGTTAATCTGCTTAGAAACACACAGATGGATTCTAGACTGCCAATTATTAGGTGTCTAAGTTAGTAAGAATATCACCCAAGGCACCTCAGAAGGACTACTGTGGGCATGGATAGCCAGGCACTTGTCCTCCACATGGGTCTGGATCCTGGAGAGGTTTTTAAGTAAGCTGTCACATGTTTTCCAAAGTCATCTTCAAGTTACATTCTTATCTCATGTACACTCGTTTGCAGTATGCACTTAACAGGAAGTAACATGAATAAAAAGGATGGACTATGATAAGTTAATTTAGTCCTCAAAAGAAGAAGAAAAAGATTAAAGAAATCAGAGATTATTTGCTACTTCTTCAAAGTATGATAGTAAAACAACATTTTGATCTGAGATCAAATAAGTTCTTAAGATATCAATAAGCCTTGAAGAATACCTTAACTTCCTGGTGACCCTGATAACAGGTTTGATTTTCCCTGAAAATTGGAGATCATTGCAGGTTTTGTATGGGATCAGCTAGGATCATTTCTTTAGAATTTAAATCTAGCTTGCTATTTAATATATGGGATTTGATTTGCTTATTACAGAAAAAGATAATCAAAACATCCAAAGAAAAGCCTGGATTGCTTTTCTGATCCCTGTTACATCTTCTTAATATAGTTTGGGGTTTATCTATTTCACTGGAAGGAGAAAAGCCAACAAAACTAAAGATTTTAAGTTTGATTTAAGAAGGCAGGTATTACATTGGAGGATTGTTATGCTATGAGGACTAGATAGTAGAAGATTACTTTCCAAAGCCATATTTTGTGAATTGAGAGAACAAAATACAACAGATATTGATCTCTGCACATAGGTAAACAGCAACTGCAAACACAGATTGCTATTACACAACATACAATATATGCCAGGGAGCTTTGTTTGCTATCAATGAAAAGCAAACAACAAAATTGCTACTGAACTAGATAAGACTTAAATGTCCGCTAAGCAACATTAAAGTCAGAAAGACAACTGCTAGGGCCCAGACAAAGGCTGATACAGGATTTGAGAAAGGGAAAAGTGTCTGTCTTTAAGTGAGAGTCTTATCTGGGATTGGCAAAGGCTAGGTAATGGCTTGTTACCAGTAAACCTACTCTACTAGGATAAGGAATTGAACAGATAAAACAAATTTTTCAGAGATTCTTCCATACTCTTTTCATGTTAAAAGAGGGCAATAGTAGTACCTTCTAATGGAATACAAACACTACAGAGCAGTAGCAGGTAACTGAAAAATTGACTCATCCCATCCAATGATCAGCAACAGCTCAAGAGGAGCACTATTGCTTTCCAGAGAGAAGCTTTTCCCTCAACTGCTAACCCTTAAATGAGGGGTGAAGAGTTGTAGATCCTGGATCCAGGTCACTCTGGTGCATTGCTTGCACCTGAGCTCCCTTTGTTAGCCACACTTTCTCACCTCCTGCCCAACCATTGGTTCAGGCTGTGACCTGGAAATTCTGTTGTTCTCCTCCACATGTCTACTAGGGGAAACTGCCTTTTTGTGTTGCCTAAACTGCTGGAGGCATGGGGAGAACAACTAAGGGTCCAACCCTAAAACAAAGGTGGGTAGAAACTGAAGCATCAGACATCATGGTGGAGTGAAGCAGAGAGTCCATGAGGGGCAATACAGGGTTACAAAACCATACTAAAGCTTGTCAAGATGTTTGCAGTAGAAAAGAGTTTAACACCCTGATTATTCTTTTATATCATTGACTAAAAGCTTGCTGAAGGACACAGATGAACAAGTCCAAGCAAGTCCTGGTCAAGGGTTGAGAAATCCTTTGTCCAGGGACAAGGAGTGAGAGATAAGCTGCAGATTAATGGGCGGGAAGCAGTCTTTTGTGTGGGCTTATCTCAAGGAAGATGGCCTTGAAATAAGGGGTGCACCCACGGATGTCATGTAGGCATGAAAAAGGGAGGATAGAAGAGATCAGTAACCATGAAATTAGGTTTTCTGACATCAGATTCCTTACAACATGAACAAGAGAGGTTTCTGACATCAGATTCCTCATGACCTGAGACCTGCATGCTGAAGAAGGTGTCATAGTTTGCCATCACATCCCTCACTATGGAAGTCCCTGATCACTGATGGACTCTTCTGGACTTGTTACCTGAATCCTGCTGCCTGCTCCTGGACTTACTCTGTGGCTCCTTCCTGCTACCTGCTTGCTGTGCAAGGCCGGCCACATTGCTGCTGCTCTCCCCCACTGTGCTTTTGCCTCAGACCATCAGAATGTCTTGCAGTGGGTCCACTGTTGGATCCTGCTGGTGACTATACCCGCTTTACGCAATTCTTGCCTGTCTGTCTTTTCTATCGCCTGCTTTTCCTTCCCCATCACACTAAATTGGCCGTTTTCTCCTTCCTCATCTCCTTGATTAAGATTTGTAATAAACTGGTTGGACCAACATTTGAACCGCTGTTTCTTAATCTCACACCAGGTATACATATAGCAAAGAACCTCTTCTTCCTCCCTTGGAGCTACGCACACCCTAATTCCCAACCTGTTGCTTTTTAATACCCTGTCACCAGCTTCTATGAGTTTAATGTAATTTAACATGCCAGGAAGAAAAGCAAATATGTATATTAACAATTTCAAATCAGTGAAAACCAGTACTGGCCAGTCTTTTTACTGTTTTGACCGATCACAGAATGACTTGATTTGTTCTACCCTGCTCCCCTCCTTACAGCTGCCACTTCTGTATTTTTCCTTCTTGTCGCTTATTTAAGTGCACTATTTTTTTGGTTTATGTTGTGCTCTTGTTAGTAAGCCTCATATGCAAAATAATGCATATGTACTTGCAAACCAAGATGAAATCAATTTCAGTTATTTGTATGTCATATTTACTTCTTTTTTGAATATTTATCTCATCAGCTTAATGAAAGCTATTTAGGACAAAAACTATCTGTGATGATGTTTCCACATATCTGTGAACATATTCAGTTTGTCACCAGTACTATATATCACAGTTATTATACTGTGTCTAATGGTGTGTCCCATAATTAACGTAGTAGATAATTCTGAGCTTAGAGAAGTACCAACATTCAATCAAAAATGAAAAGTGTGAAAAATACAAGTTGTAAGACCATAATACTTAAGAATAATGAGCTAATACGGAACTATCAGGAATACAGTAAAATAAGTAAAGTATCAGACAAGAACATAATTTCAGCCAGTTACAAATTATTATGTTTTTGGCAAAGGAGATATTTTAGTAATATTTATGGTTATGAAACACCAAAGGGAAACAAACCTTTGAAAAAATATTTTTTTGATAAAATAAAAAGGCTAACTGATAGCTAAATTACATTGACACTAAGAATATTTACCTGTTATTAAGGTTGCTTCATGAAGACAAAAATACAACTGAATGTCATTTTTACCCTCAAAATTTGACTGACATAGAAGCTTTCCAAAATACAGTGAAGATCTCTGATGCTTACAAACCACCACAGTGTGTAAGATCATCACAAAGATTCATGTCTTCCTCCTTTGATTTCTTACATGAAGTCAAGTTATCACTTTTTTACATGCATTTCAGATATGAAATGGCAGACTTTCCAACCTATTAGAGTCATGTTATTTGGCTGCATTTGGGCAGTTATATGAATCTTAGTTTTGTAATTTTCTGACTGATGTCTCATCAGCCTGCTTACTCTAAAAATCATGCATCGTGTACATTGCAGGTCAAAACTATCTGCAGTTTTTCCTATCAAAAGGAAACTTTACTGATTAAAGAAGCACATTTATATTCTATAGCATGTGAAAGATTTCTGTTAGTAGTTCACTCACTGAGGGACCCAAGATCCCTGTGCAAGCATCAGAGGTCATGCAGTTTGGCATATGGGTGGGTGATATGCTTGTTAAACATTCAGGGAATAAGACTCCTTACGTTTAAAGTATTGCTGAGTTGCTATATTCAAATTGTCCATAGTAGAAAACATTTGCTATTTGGAGATGAAGGGGTGCTGAATGAATTCCTGTATATTTTTCAGAGCTGAAAAAGATTCATAGGCTTGTATTACTGCTGATGGAAATGAAAATTGGAAAAGCCATGCTCAGTGAAGCTCCAATTCGGCAAAGTTTTCAACACACTGATAGTTTTAATAGTTGTAAACAGATGAAAGAACTCTTTTTTAGAGTGTAAGAAACAGGAGCTCTAGCATCTGTATATAAATTGGAGATTTAAAAATTATATGCTGGTTTTGTTTAATTCAAACAGCTATAGAGGGAATCATCCATATTTACACATAGCTCATTCTCCCCACAACTGAGACCTGTACTTGACAAGTAGAATAGAGAGGAGAAGTCTTTTTGGGCTTCATTAAATAGAAATGAGGTTGCTAACCTGCACTAAAGCCCTCTGTTAAAAACAATACATATAGTGGTTATCAGACAAGACAAGTTTTCTCGAAAGCATTCCCACTCATATTATTTAGCAAGGATAACAGAACCAGAAAAAGCTCTCTTTAGAAATTCTATCCTATTTTTGTGCTTTGTTTTTTGAATGTTGCTAGCATTTTTTTAGTATTTCAAGTGGCAAAACTTAACCCAAGCCAATACTGCTTTTCAAGTTATAAAAATGCACTTGCTTGTTTTGTTGCTTGCTATTCATTTTCTGTGGAGGCTGGCAATTTTAAAGTTATCGATTTAAATAGAAGCATTTAAAGGCAGTGCAATTTGCAAACATTTCCAGTAGCTAAGTTAGAACTTGGAAAGAATGTTGCAAGCTATAATGAAAATTCCGGTTTCTCTCACTTCTTATCATGTTGTCACATTCTTCATTCTCAGTGCAGACTGAAAATGATTATGCAGACTTTATGTTTCAGTCATTATTTTCTTAGGAAGTATAGTGCCATCATTTTAACAGCAGAGATGTATTCTGTGCTATTTATTTATTTTTTTTCCAGCAAGGATCCACAAAAATTCTTACCCGCATATTTGGCCATGTTATAACCCTAACATACCAGTTCCAGACAAAACCAAGACAAAAGACAGTCTAATCAACAGCTATAAGTGCCTGACTCATGTAGATTTAAAAAAAAAATTAAAAAAAATCAGTGGCCACTTACATTCCAAGACAGCTAATTTTCTTCTTTGCTTAATTCAGTTGTAGTCAGTAACATACAGAACTGGAACCCCCCAAAAGCCTCTTTTATTCTTGTGTTTAGGTGTGTTTGATGCAACAAATGAAAGCAAATAAAGACCTAAGGACATTCAACTGGGCTTGTAGTGGAAAATTCATACTGACCATTTAATTTCATTATTGGTGAGCCTTTGTAAAAGCAGATAGTCCCATTCACATTCAAAAAGTGTTTGCTCTATATTATTCTGCAAACACTCCTCACCCACTCCCGTCCATCAAACAGCCTTAATGGTTGCCTTCTTTTAATTTGTGTTTTCCCAGGCTGGAAAAACTTTTAAAACTACTGCTCCCAACCTGCTGAATTTTACATTATTTTTAGTTTATGAAGTTACTCAAACTGTTACCCTTATTGCCATGCTGCAGAATCGATCTGAGGGCTCAGCACAGGTGGTAGCCCTGTGGATACTGGATGTTGAGTTACTCGCTCTTTGCCTGAGTGATTAAGGCACTGTGGGTTGGTGGATCTTTTGAGGTCTTGCAATTTGTTTCTTTGAAGCATAGTAGGTATGAACCTCCCTGAGATAATGGAACTGTGCTTTTAGGGCACAAAGGTGGGAATTTTGGGAAGGCAGTGACAGTGAACATAGAAGTATTTCACTGTGCACCCTGCTTTTAAAAAGGACAAAACCAGTGAACACAGAGTGAGGGTCTCAGCCAGGAAAGCAAATACCCATTCTATGGCACTTTCTGTTGAAAGGCCTATCCACTGGACAGAAGAATAATAAAGCAGAGAAAATCCCAGGGGAAAAAAAAAAAAAAAAAAAAAAAAAGTCCAAAACAGACAGACAAACAAAAACAACCACTTAGTAAAGCTTAAAAAAAAATAAAAAAAAATCTTTAAATCCCAGATGAGACAATGGATTTTTGTTTGAATCAGGAAGTTACAGCTTGCTTTATTTGTGATTGTTGCTACGGGTTCCTTTTGACTTCAGATGTGTGTTGTTCCTCTATAGGGAAATATATATGAATTCAGAACTGGCTCCTGTTGTATATATGGCTTGTTTGACGAGTCTTGATATCCAAATGAACTTCAAAATGTGAGCTAATTTTAAGAAAGTGGGCATGATTTCTGTTGGTAAATGTATTCATTAGGTAGTGTGATTTGGTAAACTGGATTAAGTGCAAAAAAAGAAATCCCCTAATTTGCTTAAATCACAATCAGAAAAAAATACCTACAGTCATTTGAGTATTTAAACAAATGCAGGCTCTATTTGGAATATAGAGCTGATAAGACTGGAGATAGGTGAATATGGGAAAACCTCTGCAAACTGTTCACAAGTTAGTGTTTTGTTTTGACTATATTTAGGTATGTTACTTTTACAACAAGTTTTGCAAGTTCTTTTCTGGAAACAATTACTGTTAAAATATTGCTAAATACAGCTTTTTTTAAAGCAAATGCTGCAACATACTTGAGAAAAATTAAATGAATTTTGTTTGAAAGTATCCATGCTTGAGGATTTCTATTTAGTAGTGTGTTCACCTATCACAGAAAAGAAACAGTGCTTCTGCAGATGTGCAGAATAATATTCAGCAAATAGAAACTTAATAGGAATTTCAATTGGAAAATGCACTTCTTCCACAAACAAATCATCCAGCTGAACGCGGCTGCTAATCTCCAGACAAGCTCGATTTTTCATATGGAATATTGCACATTTATGCATCTCAGTGAATTACAACAGAGTTTTGGGTTTGAGATGATCATTGCTGAAAAGCTAAGAAAAAATACAAGTTTAAGATGAAGAACATGATTAATTCCTACCTAAGTCTGTTTTTCCTTCCAGAGTCCCTCTATACATGCAAAAGTGTTTGTGAAAAATGCAGATGATTCGCTTAATCTGTTTTCTCTGAAGAGTTTGGCTTAAGAATTAATATGTTTGTTGGGCATTTTTATTACTTTTTTTTTTTTAAATTTTTATTTTTATTGTGAGGACAGTGTTTGATGTTACCTTTCTTTTTTTCATACTACTTGACGAGATAATGAAGGAGGCATCAACACACTTTAATAATTCTAAGAGATCTTACTTTATTATTACCTCATTCTGTCCTTATAGGGCAAGAGAAGAAGAAAAATGAAGATGAGAATGTGAATTCATCGACAAGAGCACAGGCAGTACTATAGCCCTAACAATAATGGAGTAGATATGATGGGTAGTAGTTGCCACACTGGTCACAACATACAGTGAAGTGCACTGTGTATTTGTACTCCAATTTAAAAGTTATGCGTCCTGTGCCTGAAAGAAACAGGTTGTACAACTTTCTTTGAAACACTATGTGAAAAACAGCTTATTACAACCAATAGGTCTTTCATCCAAAAGTAAATAGCATCTTGATATTTGGCAAATAGTACTGAAGTTTATTAGTGGCAGTTAGTTTGGAAGAGAAGTTAAGAGTATATGGCTTCATGCAGTGCAAAGCAACATTTTTGTTCAGTATACCCCATGAGGGGAAAAAAAAAACACTCCAAAAAGAAAGAGCAAAAGAAATGATTACTTTACTTACACTGTCCCTACCAGTCAGAGAATAAATGAAAGTGAGTCATTAATGCTGTATATGAAAACTTTGACAGGAATGGTAGCTGCTCTATCAGATAATTTCTTAGCACAAGAATACCACACACAAGAGGAAACTGAATTGCAGAAAATTTATAAAATTACTTTCTTCTGTTTACATAAGAGTAAAAAAGTGATTTCAGGATGCGAAAACTTAGTAGACTGGACTGGAGAACTGTGAGGTCTTCATTAACCCGAAACCAGCTGGTGGCTGACAGAATGCATGCGTTACCAGCATTATGTGACTAAAAATTATTCAGTACAGACCTATCACTGGTGCTACCTCATACATTTATTGTCTCTCATGAGGTCTTTCCAGTTCATTATATTCAGTGTAATTTTTTAGAACTTTTAATAATTATTTTCTCACACGAAATTGTTCTGTATCTTCAGTCAATAGGTAAAAACAAATGCCTGTGTGAAAGTAATTGTAGATCTTGGGGAAATCAGTAAGCCTGTTTCTATCTTTAAATTACACATATCTTTTAATTACACATATCTTTAAATTACAACATTTAATTTTTCTTGATCAAAACAGGCTTTTTACTTTCCGTAAACATTCTTTGAAGGGACAAGAGCAAAAAATTAATATATTAAATCCTTGGGATTTGTCTTCATTTAAAGCTTTCTTGCAACATGTTATCCAGCTTTCCTCTCCTTACTTGGCAGAATAATGCAATTCATATAGGTTATTCCACTTCTGGATAAAGTCCTTTCATTGACCTCTCTGTTCAGTGGTCTCCACCTCCAAATCTGTAAACTAACCATATTTACACAGAGTGGCTCATTCAAGCCCTCACAGCAGTAGTAGAATGTGATTATTAAATCTTAAGTGCACATCACCAGTGCAATTGTAGTGTAGGGACAAAATTATTCAATATTTATGGAGCATAACTTGAACTTGTTGTTAGAAGCTTCAGTATGCAAACACTTAGAAGATGAGAGAGTTAAAATGGCCATTTCAGGCTGAGAAAGATCTCTCAGCAACAAAAATTTTAGACAGCTGTCCTTTAGTCCAGACTGGATGTGTGAACAACACCAGAAATAGTCAGGCAGACCACTGTAACAGAATGAATAATAGGCCACAAAAATTTGTTATATTTTATGTCCTGAGGGTAGCAGTGTAAATGCAGTAATGCTTTGCAATTATGCAGTGCCTTTGACCTAAGGAACCCAAAATGTTTTACAGTGGTGGGCAAGGACTAAGAAAGGGGAGTTTTCCATGTAGAACCCTGTGAAAAATGGATTATTTTTTTCTATGGTTCTGTGGGTGAAATTTAAAAAGCAAAGCCAAAAATTCAGTTTGAATCAGTAGAAAAGTAATCTGTTATTTTCTTGGTGAAGATGAAAATCACAAGTATTCTGTTGCTCTTCTAAAAAAAAAATAAAATAAATTCTAATGTTTTTATTCAAAATAAGTTTAAATCAACATAATAACATCTTATTTTTAGATATGTAAACATGTTTGCCTTCCAGTTTTCAACATTTTTCATCTTACTAGAAGATATGATTTGAACTTTATAGCAATTAATTATTTCTGTTCTCCTTTCCAATTAACGCAATTCTGTTCTACTGTCCCCCCATTTTTGAGAGGAGATTAATATTCATAATCCATAATATTAATATCCATACATCCTAAATTTGTGCCACTAACCAGTTTCATCACGTAACAACGGATGTAGCAATTCAATCCAAAAGCAATCCAAAAGTATAATGATGCCTGAAATGCACTTAATTGTACTATAAAGCAAGACAAGCTTTCAGGAAGTGGAAGAAGGATTTTCAAAAGAAGAAGTAACTCTTGTTATTAAGAAAATGAGTAATACTGATAGTAAAGGCTGACCATCTTGGGAACCATTTGAAAAATAAAAATAATTTAAAAAAAAAACCACATAAAAACTTGTTAATCTTTAAACATTTTTATCTGAAACAAATAAATAGGATAAGACAGAAAAAATGCATGAAAAAATTTCACTGAATTGTGTTTCATTAACATTCTGAAATTTTGAAGATATTCTCATCAGTTGGAGAGTAGAATGGAAACTGAAAGTTAAAAAAAAAAAAAAAAAAAAAAAAGAGAGAGAGAGAGAGAGAGAGAGAAAGTAAAAGGGAAAAGGGGAAAATAAACTCTTTGGTTTTCCAGCTTCCAGGAAAGAATTATAGTTAGCCTTAAAAAACCTCAAGCACATAAACATGAACACTATTCTGTGACCATTAAACGTGACAGGGAGTACATGATGTGCCCAGTGGAGCACCCTGCACTTATAGAAACTCTAATGACAGGGGTTCTGGAAATGAATATGGTGTCTAACATTTCTGAGCAAAAGGTCTTAATTTTAGCTCTCTCTCTCCTGTTTCTAAATAAACTGAAAGCTCCTAGGATGTCGCTTTTGAGGGCTTATGCTCAACTGTGGCATTTGATCATGTAATGTTGTCCTTGAGCTATCCCCTCCAGACTTCAACTTTGCACAAGTAAAGACATTACTGTTAGGGAATCAGTCACAGCTTTTACAATGAGGCTCAGTATTTACTCTGGACAGAAGTGATAGTTAATGACCAGAAAGAAGTGATTGTTAAATACAGGAAGGAGCATGAATGACAGAGAAAGGAAAGACCCTTAATGACAGAGTCATCTTAAACTGGGAAAGCTTTCTCTGCTTTGACTTTCAGTAATACGTGGATCAATGAACATGCAAATGTAAATATACACACTTCTAAGAAGGCATTTCTCTAGACCTATTAGAGTACAGGGATGAAGAAGCAAAATATACAGGCTCATTATATAAGGGATCAAGTTCTCAAACATGCTCACAAAGAACTTTTCTACCATCTAAATGCGATGAAATCAAGGTAACTCTAGCAACTGTGAAAAGCCACTGAATACTATCAGCTCTTAATTTTTCAAAGTCTGATAGTGTGAAGAAGACAGATTTCCACAGGATTTATGAATTCCCTTGTTGTTTACTCACATTTGAAAATGAAGACGCAGGGAAAACTATTTTAAGTCTTAAAATCTCTCTATGATTTGGATTTCTGTCAAAGGTATTACAAAATTATTTTTTATTTTGCTGATTGTTTTTTTTTTTTTTTTTTTTTTTTTCTCATCAGAGATTTTACATAGGATTAATCTGATTTTTCTTTTTCCTCAGACTTGTTTTTTGGGAACACATATCAGTAAACCATACTGGAGAATTTATTCTTTGAGACTATGTATGTGAATGTGAAAGATTAGAATATATTTCATAATATTCAGATTTCAAAGAGTAGATCCATTCAAGATGCACTGATTCACTGTTCCTTTTGTACGAAAGTATAATGTGTTTGTCATTAAATATGCTTAGAAGATTCCTCTTCTTGGTTTTTTGTTTTTTTCTCCTTTAATATAGCTTTGTTCCATATTCCCACAACCACGAAGGACCACACAAAATATTCGCCTAACAATCAATTAGCATAATATTACAGAAATTATCTTAGTTAATTTGAGTACTATTGCCAGACATAGGATTTGTTTTGAATGTGAATGTTTATTGCATTGTTTTCTCTTTCTCTCTCTTTTTTTTTTTTTAAAGAAGAAAAGGAGATGTTTCTTCATCTCAAAAATTAAAGAGCAAGTGCCAGCAACAGAATGCACTTAATCAAAGAACTTCTGTAATCCAAAAATAAAAATGGATTTACTTATCTTAGAAATAGAGGGTCTTCCATCTAACTAATACTACCCAGTTAAGTATAGAGCAGAATAAATACTGTGAAAAAAAGCAACAAGTACACAATTACATCAAAGAAGCACCATTCTTTTTATGTTCAGTTTCTTTAAATATTCCAGCAACAGCGTTTTCTGGCAGAAACTTCTATGAAAATAGACAAATCCTAGTATAAGATTGACATTCCTTTAAAATTTCATATCTATAGATGTTTTTCATAACTGTAGATTAAACCAGAACCCAGACAGTACTGTGTTTGAGAGGTTAAACCTTGGAAAATGTGTATTACAGATACTTCTGGTTTTCCATTCAAAGTTAAATTAATTCTCAGTGTCTCATAATAGACTTGTAAACACACTACAAATATAATTTTTTAGATAGATATTACTTCAGGTAAGTTTTGAAACCTAAATGTCAGTACGTTCAGAGTTTGTGAGAAGGCAAAGAAAAAAAAAAATCAGTTATTCATGATTTTTTTTTCATTTAACAGTTGGGAATTTATCCACTATGAGGAACACAAGATATTGCTATTGTTTTTCCATATTATGGGGTGTTTTTGTTTGTTTGTTTGTTTGTTTTTTAAAACATAAACTATTTTGTTAATAGAAAATTTAAACTATTTTCTATTTAAGGGCAACTGGTGTCTTTTTTAAAAATTCAGATTAATCACATTCAGTTTGACATTTCTTGCACTTTTGTTATTGTGGTTTCCTTTTTTTTTTTTTTTTTTCCTGCTTTAAACAAAATGACTCCAGTTATTACAAGATTCATTTTGGTGTCAGGCATTGGTGACCAGTGCCAGCTCAGGCCAGGGCTGCAAGTACATAAGTACTTTGGGGTATTATTCTTGTCAATAATTCAGTTGATACCTTTTGAAGTATATAGAAAATCTTCAACAAGGCTTTTGCTGTCCTTAGAAAGGACTATTTATATTTTCTTAGGAATCATGATCTCACTGAGGGCTGAAATAGTTGATGGGAGAAACATTTGTGAGTTTCTCATTCTCTGAAGTAACTATATTCTTTAATTTAGACTCACTTCCTTCAGAAATTCATTACTCTTGTTGGAAGATCATTTCATTTTTATTGCAAGAAAACAATATTTATAAATCTGTTTCTAAAATTCACAGAAATGGCTAAAATATTAAAGTTCTGCTGTGTGACCCATATTTATGTCAGACTTACTTCAGATCTGGGTAGAAAAAAAAACATTAAATTTTACATTGGAACCAAAATGGTTACCCTGTTAGGGTTACTGAGTACAAATGTCAGTAATTTCCTTGCTTTCTTATTATATTTTTTTTGTGCAGGTACTACACAGACTTTCTCTATTCCTCCCCTCTTCTGTCTTTTCTCTTTTTTTCCTCATTCTTCTATTTCTGTCTTTGTCTTGTGCCTTTTCTTTTCCCACTCTTCCTCTCCCCTCATTTCTTTCTTCCTTGTCATTTAAGAAGAAAGGCTGTAGACAATTGTTGCTATGCAATACTAACAGTTGTTGCTCAGTATATTTCTCATTCTTGTGGGGGACAGACTGATATGATATTGCTCCACTAAAAGCAATTGTCTCTACAGATCTCAAAAACTAAGGCATTTTTAAAATAATCGGTGATAAATCTCTAGTGTTTATTTAACCATCTAAGAAAAGAAAACACAGGGTAGGCTTTTTAAAGCTGAGCTAGTACACAAGCCACGGCCTTTGCGATATTTTCCCATGATTTACTTGTACTGGAATTTTCTAGTTGAAATTCAAAAGCTGGGAATATCTTTTCTTATTTCCTGCTACTTCCCATGTAAGCATTCTCAGCTCATGCAAAAATATAACTCTGTATAGTTGCTACCACATTCTGTATTTCCACAGCATTATGGTTTTTCAGACCTCTTTTTTATGTTTTAGATTCTGAATAGTCCTAAACAGTTACAGACATCATATAATTTAACACTGAGTCATTCCACATTCCTACAAGAAACCTTCTCTTATGCATGATTATATATTGTGAAAAATGGATTGGCTAATTTTGCAACATGAATTTTCTATGGTAGCTGTCCTGCTTCTATTTTAGTGCATTTTTAATGATATCCTCACTGCAAAAGACATCTTATATATAAAATTACAATTCTGAAAACTGACTTTGGCTACATCAACCCAAACTCCCTCCTCTGAAACACTAAGGACATTCTTGTGTGTTTGTGGGCCTAAACAATGATGTCTTATAGAATATGCTACACAATGGGTGTTACCGTTAGTAAAAGTGAAAATGGGAGGGCTCTGGCAGCTTCTCAGCTGTCAAATGTTTCTTTCACCTTTGCTCACCTGATTTGGCTTCAAGAAAATGTGCAAGAGAAGAGAGAGGAGTTACTTTGGATTTATATAAGGCAAGTTGTGTGTCCGGAAAGTCCATTTGTCCCACGGTAACCAAGAGTTTGCATTTGTTTCTACCATGCAGCAGGAGGAACAGCAAAAGAGAAAATAGACCTTAGTGTTGATCTCAAATTTAATAACAACAAAATTACTTTGTGTTTCTGAAACTTGAGTAGAAAGAGAACTTGACATTTGGTAGCCATCATCTGTTTGCTCTGTAAAATGGAAGGATATGTTAAAAGAGTGACAAATGAGAAAGTAGACATATAAGCTAAAAAAAAAAAGACATGATAATGGGGTTAGAAGATGCTGTACAATACCTACACAGAAGGAAGAAGGGTAAAAGTTCTTAAAGAACAGAGCACTTTATCCTCAAATTTGCCAATACAAAATCTTCTTATGAATTGAGTGGTAGAAAGAGAAGAGGTTAGGGAAACAATGAGGCACAAAGAAACTCCTTTTCTTTCTACAGAGGAACAACTTAAAACTGTCCCCATGCAGAGGATGATACAGATAATAAGCTCTCTGATGGTAAGCATCTGGGATGGAAAGAAAGATCATAGGATGTTGTGGGATTCTCTTTGTTTCTTTCTTCAAATGTGTATGTCTCTGCTGTCTTATTGAAGCTCTTCCAAACCCCAAGGCTTCTGAGGTTCTTGCATCACTCATTTTAACATATTTTTTTTATAACAATGTCAGAGTAAGATGTATATATGTTAACACAGATGAATATCAGTGTTGGGCCCCTAATTAGATTAATTTTTATATTGAAATTTTAAGAAGTCCCCAGCACAAATGAGTTGCAATAACGATTACTTCCCCCCTGATGGGAGACAATAGCAGTTGTTCAGTTATGTATTAATCCTGAGACAGGGGTAACCACAGATTTGAGTTTGACTGAAGCTTAAATACATTGTGAAATAATGAACTTTGACTCATCAGTGTTGCCCTGAACAAACCAGGGCTCCCCCGCTAAGTTTCAGATAGTGTCTTGGGAGATCCTTGGAAACTTACTGTGTTTTTGTTGTTTGAAACCAAGTTACAGTCTTCAAATGAAAGTCTTCTGTACCAGAAGATATTCTGTATTACTGGAGAATGACCAAGTAAATATTGGAGTGCTGCCATGTAAGTGAAGAGGGAGAAAAATATGCAAATGAAGACAATTTGCTGCAGGGAACTACAAGCTTAGGGGTGGGAGGAAAGAAGGCACAACGGAACAAACCCAGGCATATCTTATATTCTTTCAGCATTCTGTGGGTCCCAGTGGCCTTACCTTTAATGTTGAGCAGGTTTTTTGTTGTTGTTGTTTGTTTGTTTGTTTTTGCAGGTAAGATCTAAGTAAATTTTCCATTTTCAGAGTGTCTACTCATCATACTCTTTGTGTTGTTTTGATCAGTGGGAAAGTAATGTCAGTGTTTCAGAGCCTGATCCAGCAAGCTCAGTATATTCATTTACATTTCTATAGACAAATGCACACCAATGGAGTTGTATATGTGCATATTTAAAGGATAACTTATGAAGTGTTAACATATCTGTATGCAAAATCTGGTCAGACAATTGCTTTTTCTAATAAATAGGTAAAAGAACCTGTAAAATCATAAATTAATTATCAGCTTGACCAGAAAGGAATGATATTTTCAACATCTGATTTATAGGTAATTGTTATAGCAATTTATTAAAAAACTGTGTTGAATAATATTATTTACTTCCAGTATTTTTAATGTTTTTACTGATTTCAATGTAGAGCATGGAATTGGAGGTCAGAATTCAAAATCCTTTGCTTTTTTTTTTTTACATCGTCTTCTAGAAGAAATTGCCTTTCTCAGTGAGTCTGGCTTTCTGTCTGGTAAAATGGCCATTACTGAAAAATATGTTTTTTAACTAGTGGGACATTAAGAGGCTTATATTTTCTCAAAAAGCTTAATTAAGTGTGAAGTTTTGAAATATGTTGAAGTATTCCTCTAACTTAATTTCATATAGAGATGTGCATGTGTAATATAATATATCTTCATAAAGCTTAAACAAAGGTTGATAGATTAAATGTAGAGTTGGTTTGGAATGTCTCATCAATCACCAAAACAGAAAAAAAAAAAAAAAGAAAAAGAAAAAAAAAACTACATTAAACTTTGTACAAGATTCACTTGCACAGAGAATTATGTCTGTAAAAGCTGCTTTTTGGACTAGGATGAGCAAAATTTCCACAAGATATAAGCACATCAGTGGTTGTTGTTGATGTAGAATGTTTGAATTTAGCACAACGTCATCTGCCTGGCCTGTGTTTTATACAGTATCAGAACAGCTGAATATTGTTATACTCCAGTCATTTTCTATCGAAATTTTCTGCTGGTTTGCCTGCATTTTCAATGACCCTACCATATACCGGAAGGTGCATTTTAATCATCAGTATTTGGCTTTGTAAAGACCATAATTGCTTTGTTTATGTCTAGACTAGTATAGGTAAGATCCAGTGTTGCATCTTCTTCGGGATACAGCTGATTTTCAGTATAAGTAGCTGCAAGTTATTCTGAGTTATAACTCAAATATTGTCTCACACTATCATTGCCTTTTACATCCTTCCCGAATATAGTTGAAATAAATGGTCATTTGCCACATATAGAGACACGACTAACTAAATATTAAAGTTTAGGGCTATATGAAATGAAGCTATCAACAGCATAAACTCAGCAAAATTTCTCATGCATGCCCAAGTGAAAGTAATTTATAAATATGTGGGTCATAATGGGTGATAAGAAGTATCAAAATGTTAATAAAATATTTTAAGTGAAATGCAAAGTATAATATAGAAAATCTGATGTTTTCTATGCATGTTTGTCAGTGCTGTTATTTTCTTTTTTCTCCTGCAATTTTTCTACATTTATTCAGTCCTCTTGGTCAATTACTCTAATTTTTATAATATAATTTTAAATCTCTATTTGTAATTGTGCTGCATTTGGCAGCACAGTACAATCCTATCTTGACCTTCTAATTTAAGAATACTTAGTCTCGTCAAAAACTCTAGTTATTTTTGTTTCTTCACTGTCATCATTATAGTAAATATGTCTGAGTATGGCTCATTGTTTTAAACCTTTTTTCCTCTGATAGGCAGAACTTTTCAAAGTATAATGAGTAAGAAAAATTTGGTATGGTGAGCAGTAATGTTTCACCATTCTATTGACTTTCTTTTGCTAAAGTCAGAACCTTTGGATTTTTTTTTTTTTTTGATTTTTTTTTTCCACTCAGTTTATGGCTTGCGAGGGACCTTACACAAACAGTTTTTGTAAAATGCTTCAATATCTCTAGATTTTTAGAAGAAGGTGCATGCACAAACTCAAAAATATGGTGGAATCAGCTACCTAAAGAAACTTTTCAATCTAGAAAATACTTTGATTTGCTTAAGCTGTAACCTACAGGGGAATACCGCTCAGTGGATTGTCAAAGTTCGCATGATCCTCTGTGTAATTATCTTGGTATTATAATTGCCCTCTGTAACTGCCTATGATGGAAATGATGCAAGTTTCTGACCAGGGGGGATGTTTTTACATTATTGCATTATTCATGTTTAAAGCAAGTTGGTGAGGAGTATAATTGAAAGGAGAGAAAACAAGGAATTTAGATTAAAGCCCTATATAGTGAAAGGAATTTGGGTTTGGAAGGTACTTTTTGGATGGCAGAATTTAATTATCTTGGGATAGATTAACATACTCCCTATCCTATATAATCATTGTTTCTGCTTAGAAAGAAAACAAAACAAAACAAAACACAAATGAATTGTAATTATTTGGGAAAGGTCTTTGACCTCATGAACCTAAAGACAATGTACTTTGGAACAAAATATATGTATCATTGTTGGAGTTTCTAAACTTGTGTATTACATTGCAAAATCACGTTGATTTAGAGAATGAGATTATAACTCTAATCTGCATGACATACAGTTAAATGTGATTTCATTATGTTTGTGGAGTGGTCTGTACTACTTCTCCAAGGAAAGGGAATTTCCTTCTTCAGATTTCAGAGGAAAGGCTGTTAAACTTATAATCTGTGTAAAATCTGTGATCTTGTGTAAAAATGCACACCTGCCTAGCAGTCTTCCCTGTTTTAATAACTTTCAAGTAAGGCTACAATTTAAATTAACAATTATTCTGACTTTTTGTTTTCTTTTCTATTGAAGTTCATACAGTGGATCAAAAAATCAAAATTATCATAAATGTTTCAATAAACAAATTATTAGCTATTAAACAATAAATTAATATGTATGTTATCATTTGAAATATTATAAACTTACATTTTCTCTTACAATGGCCTGTATTACTTGTAAAATATACTGTTTTTGTCAGATATATAGTCCCAAATTTCATCACTGAAATTCTGAAATTACTGCACATATAGTACTATATGTAGTATACATGACATTCAAAACATTTAAGCACTGCATCCCAAGAGGTGAGGCTTTTTAATTCTGATTTACAGTTTTCTGATGCTTTACCTTTCTGTCTGTATTAGCTAAAACAGTTATCCAGTCTCAACTATTTAGAACTAAATTTGCTGATGATTGTAAAAGAATGGATATGGTTTTGTAACCACAATAAAGAACATATACCTGTTCAACATAATTAAAAGTAGAACACGTATTACTAGAAGTTTCTATGAAGGATACACACCACTAGCTGCTCTAGCAGTTATATCAAAGAAATAAAAAATTGAGGGGAAGAGAGAGGATGTGTTACTTTACAGGTCAATTGTCATGTTTTAATCTCTATGTAACCTTGTGTAGTAATGATGATATTGCTTTCCTTTATGCAACAAATATTTAAGCTTAAATATAACTAACAATCTGCTCAGGTGATTTCCTCTTTTTGCTGTATCTCCACAGAGGTCTAAATTAACTTTACTAACATAATTTACTCAAAAAACCATTATTTTATGACTTGACTATGAACAGCTGCTAGGAGTATATGAAACTACATTTTTGAAAGTGGTTAGGGTTGGTCAGAATTGTGTTTGTGACATATATAAAATAATCACAAGCTCTCTGAAACACTCAGGAGGAGACAGTAGTTTAGAGCTGAAATAATATTGTGGAATTTTATAATAGTTTTAATGCTTGGCTACAGTGGCTTAGCCCACAGCATCATTCCTGAATATATTAAGCTACTGAAAGATTTAATGACTGAGTGAAGATTTTAGATTAAATTATATTTTATCACGTTCATGTGTGTAATTGTGTGAGCATGCATAGCCTTGGTTGCAAAGAAGAGCTCAAAACCACAGCTGAGTCATCGAATGCTTTTCTGTCAGGACTGCTCAAGTGGGTTTGAAAAGAGCAGTGTCCTATTCTAAGCAAAGTTACAAAATAAGTTGGTTAGTGGTGGTGGTGCTCTTTTTTTTTTTTCTTTCTAATTTAAATTGTTTCTCACATTTTGTAAAGTCATTTGCAATGCTGTGTGAAATTGATCATGAATCAGAGAACTATTCTAATCCAAAATGAGATTGTTTTTTTTTCTAAGTAGGAATAAGAATTTTTTATTTATTTATTTATTTATTTATTTATTTTTTAATGGGCTAGCATGAACTTGTGCAACACCAGCTTTTGTTAGCTGGTTTCATTCCTGAATCTTTCAGACTGAGAATAATGTCCACCACCTGCACTAACTGTTGACATAAAACAGCAACATGCTTCTGCTTGGTTTGGGCTGAAAAATGCATGCTCAGATTCTGGTTTGGCTTATTTAGTTACTTCCATAGATACAATCTTCAGAGGAAAACTTGCCTTCGGTTTTACTTATGAGTATGTACTACCACTAGTAGGAAAACTTCAAACATGAACTTAAGCCCTACATTTTTGGACCAAGAAGGTGGAGTTTTTGGGATCCACAGGCAAGTCTCTGCCTCCTGTGAATGATTATATTTTGTACCTGAAGCAAATTTGAACAGCCTCTGTAACAACCCAATTTATTTCCGGTAGCCTCCGTTTATAATAGATATTATGCTACTGACAATTTCAGGACAGCAGCACCTATTGGATGTCCTTTTCAACAGCCTGTGCTGAATTGAAGAGGGTCCAATTTAGAAGAGACATCAAGCAATTGCAATTGGTGTAATTTTTTTTCCCCCTAATGAACTTCTGAATGTTCAGACGTGAATAGAGAAAGAATACAAAATAGGCTGAGCATGACTGAAAGCAAAATGATTTAAATGCCCATAGAAAAAGTTAGGGTGTGATTCTCCTAATTCAACACTTGTTCATATTCTTATTGAAAAGTTGATGGAGATGGAATATTCTTAGCTAGTTTCTCTGCTGAGATTCCAGTCTTGCCTTCAGCAATATTCCTTAAAATAGAAAATGAAGCAAAAGTGCTTGTGACTGTTTTTATTTATAATATAAAAAGAAAAAATAATAAAGAAAATATTTATTTCATGTTTTATTCATGAGCTAAATGTTATAAATTGCTTGCTCTAATAATATATAGCTTTCTGTTTGTTTCTAACAGTTTCCTTTAATATAATCATGAAAGGTAAAATATAGAAATGCAAAAAGTAAAAAATATGTGATTAGCATAATGGATGTACTGATCCAACTTGCTTCAGAAATTCCCTCTTTTCACTGTCAATAGCTATAATTATCTTGTATTCAAAGTAAATTGTAACTGCAGAAAGAACACCTATTTGGTGGCTTTTGCATTTTCTTTCAAGTGAAATGTCTGTCAATAAACAATGTTACTCCTTTTTTTACCTTCTTTATTAATTACAAGTCTGTTTTCAATGTTGCAGTATTTCATGATCATTATAGCAATAATTTTTAACAGGTATAAAGAAATAAAATTTTTAACCAAAATTTTACTTTTGTGTGTCAAAACTCTGTTTTCCAAGCGATGCTTTATGTTTAATAGAAGCATTTATTTTTGAAATTAGCATGAAAAAAAAAAAATAATCACAACTATCCAAACAAAAAAGATAGTTAAAAATGTGCTCGGTTTTCTTATTTCAAATTCACTTATGAAACAAAATGAGTGTGTAGTTACATCTTTGTTTTCCAAGTTGTATTCCCTTTGTTCATGTGTACTGTCTTCTGCTTAAGCTAGTAGAATCTGAAGGAGTTCTTATATGTTGAAATAAGGGTGTGGAACAGAAAAAATAGTCTTGTATTTGTCCCAAACCACTTTTAAGTACTGACAGCTGATAAAATATGATCCAAGAAAAAAAATATAATAATAAATTGTGGATTTAGTTGCCTAATTGTTGCACAAAGCCACCACATAGCCTGATTTGTTGCGTTCAAAATAATGCTTATGGCATTCAAAAACAAGAGTACCAGACAGAAAGTGACTAATTATTTCCAGTGTGACTTAATTAAGAGGAAAGTACTCTTAGTACATCATTTTTCCCTGTATAATTTTTATAATTCAGTCTGGTTTTAGTTCTGTTGTCTTTGTTTCAGACACCTATATGCCGGTTAGAAAACTGTTTTCTGTTTTTTCTGTCAAATAGTATGAACAACCAGAGAGTAAGAAAGTAGATTTCTATTCTTACACTTGTATTCTAAAGGAAGTGGAAGACTCTTCAGGATACTAATTCCTCCTAAGTGAACTGTGAATGAAATTCATAATAGAGTAGGTCTTTCAGTTTTCAAATATATATATATATATATAATTTTCTTCTACTACAACTTTAGTTTAAGAACAGAATTTAGTAGTATTGTCTTGAGTTCCATGAGTATTTTTTGCTATATATTTTTATTATTCAACAAAGTCCTAGTTCAAAAAGATAATTTTTAAATGCCTATTTGATGAAGTATTGCCTATTGTGTCAGTAAAATCCAGCAGACAAGGCAGAGACTGATAAGTCTTGGATATTTTTCTTGGTGTAGATTTGGGCCTACAGAGTGTCTGCAGGCTATTTACTTTCCTTTCTGAGTCAGTTTTCTCACCTACTGCAATATGAGAAGTGTCCTTCTTTTGTGAAATTGTTAATAACTTACAAGCGAAAGGCATTATGTAAATTATAATTATCTAGTTACAACACTTTATAACAGGATAAAGTTACAGAACCACATTTCATACTTACTTGTAGTCCTTCACCTATCAAGGTATGACTCATTTTCCAATCACAAGATAGGTGGTGTGAAGGTATTTCTCATAAGCCACAAACATATCTGATGAATTATGCTGCAGCACTTCCCACACTGTCAGTGTTTTGGACTGATATTTCCCAATAAAGATCAGACAAAATCATGGTAAGTGAAATAAAAGAAAGTGAAATAATACTCTGATAAATAAGAATTTGTATGGATTTTCACCACAGTGGGAGGTCTTCAGTACTTCTCTATTTTCTGGGAAAATGGAGCTTAAAAAAAAAATTAGATTGCTTTAAAAGTGGTTTGATTTTCTTAGTTAAAACAGTATCTTTAATAGTGATTATATTTAGATGCATACATGATGTGAATTTTCATAGGCATTTCCTTAGTATCGTGAATTATCTTTCACATTTTAAGGATTTTTTTTTAAAAAGTTTATTGTATTTTATTAAATTTCATGTAAATGATAGAATATTCACTTTCTTTGTTTTGTAGTTCACCATACCTATGATTCTATGATATTTTTACAGTCAACCACTATTTCTTCTGGAAGAACGCAATCTGTGCTTCAGATCTCAAAAGCATCCATCATAAATTTGTTAAGGTGCCTGCCTTTCTCTTTATGCTGACCTGAGAGATTTATTCTCTCCTTTAGTGACTGTTGAACACCATGGAATTACTTTTTCCTGAGTTTTTCCTCTAGGGAGAAGAGTCAAAATTCTTAGTTGGAATTCAGCCAACAAGTTGTGGTTCATTAAGCTCTGGGTAGTACACTCTCTTTCTCCTTAATTGGTGAATCACAGTCACATACATTATTTTTTCACTTATTATATTTATGTACTTTTTTTTTTTTTTTTTTTTTTTTTTTTACGTGGAGAGGTCTGTGTGTGGGTTGTTTTTGCCTGATTGTTTTTTCCTCTTGTATCTGTTGTAATCTTTTAGTGATCAAGGCTTCGTCATCTTTATAGCACTTTTAAAGAGGAAAAGTGAAAGGTCTCCATGCTATCTACATGCTGAAGACACAATACTGTCAAGTAAAAACACACCCTTTTGAATTTTACATTGGAGGTTTGGCACAGGCATGCAATAGTCTGCTCATCATTTCTGTCTGGAAAGTTATATGAGTGGAGGTTGTATTTTTTTTGCTTGCTTTTTAAAATTTTAATGACCTATTATTTATTATCTTTTCTTGTGAGAGGTCACAATGTAAATAAAAGTTATATCAAGCTAAGTGTTTTGGTACTGGTTTCAATACAGTGCAAATTACAGGTGCTTAGATCACAGTACTTCTTGAAGGGAAATCAGGAGGTTGTCCAGACAATGTTCATAAAGCTGCTGAAAAGCAGGATCAATTAGATTTAGAGTCCAGTGGAGGTTTCTAAAGCCTTGTCTCAAACACTTCTAGTGTTGGAAATGCTAGAACTTCTTTCAAAATCATGACCTAGGCTTTACATTACTTCCCCATCATTTGTATGCCTTTGTTAATATCTCCCTCCATGTAATTTAAGAAAATTTCTGTTTTTCATATTCACATAAATGTTTGTTAATTGTTAATTCCTCCCCCTTCTTTGAGACATTTATTTATTTTTTCCTTTATCCCTGTATCTCAGCTTCTCCCATTTAGATAAAACTTTTCCTTTTTTTTTTCTTTTTCTTTTTTTTTTTTTTCAGTGTTCTGCAATAAATCATATTCTTAAAGCCTCTTATATTTGTGACTGTCATGTTGACTTCCTTACTGTCACCATTCTTCAAATATATTGCCCCAAGCTCAGCACAAAAACTTCAAAAACTTCCACACTGTTCTTATCAATGATGTCCATATCAAAGGATTATTACACTTTTGTTTATATGTTACAATCTAAGGTTTAGTTGGCTGATTGCAAAAACATGATTCCTCTGCCTTTGTCTACTCCTTATTAAGGCTATATAATAATAATAATATTATGATATAATAATAGAACTGCTATCTCTTTCTCTTCAGATCCTGTTGTCTACAGATCTGTCCATCCTTTAGTAAGCTCTGGCCTGTCCATCCACTCAGAAGTTCTACTCTGAATTATTTGTAAGGCAATATCTACAACTTGTCACATTTAATTTTGTCTTTCAGAATATTTGTAATTCCTTCTTAAGTTCACTGTCCAATCTATTAATTCAAATATTGAATAGGCATTAAGACATGAATGCATTAATGTAGAGCTATGAAGATATGTGCCACCTGGTTCAGAGTGAACCATTCTTAGAGCACTGTTTTCCCGAGTTCTGAAGCTACACTATTCATCCAGATCATGTTTTCAGATGCTTATGTGGATGTTGCACATTAAAAAAAAAATAAATCTTGAAGATCTGTTGTGGGAATACAAGAAAAGCTGTTCAGAGCAGCAGCTGTGGAGCAAGATAAATGGCATGAGAACCAAGGACACCTCTGCAAGGAAGAGTCTCACAGCTCTGATTGGATATGTGCCTGCATGGACAGTTGAAAAGTGTTTTGTAGAATGCTTTGTTGACATGTAAAGGTGGTTGGGAAAGTTGTAAGGGTGGATGGGAAAGTTAGAAAATAACAACTTGTGAAGGTATATAAGGGATGTGAGAACTTGTAATAAACGATTTGGATCGTTCACATCTGAGTCCGTGCCTCAAACGCTGCAATCTGTAGTTTCATCAGCCAATTCATTAAGTTTTTATGTTCATCAGACTATGGTGATCTGGAGCTTGTTGATAAACCTGTTCCCTAAAATATTCACTTTTCTCCAAAGTGGGATAATGTGTAGTAGTTCCCCAAATAATGCTTTTCTGAAGAACTACAGGCTCATCCATTTTACCAAACAGCATCTTGTTTTTTTTAGTTAGTCAAAATCTGCCTGCCTAACTTAATGTTTGTCATTTTACTGCCCTATTTCCCTTCTGTCTTGATGATTTTTAAAATTATTCTGTTATTTATATATTATTGCCATCATCTTCTACACCATCTTTCTGCTGGATATTTAACTTATTTCATTTCACCATCTGTTGGTACAATCTCAAATGACTTTCTTTTAAATTAAATCCATGTTTTTTTCTTGCAGAATGTCACATTAAAAAAAGTTTTACAACTTTGGGTTGTTCTCTTCCTAACAGCTATGGGGTAGTTACTATTTTCCATTTTCCAATTTCTGTCTTCTACACAATTTAGACAGCTAATAAAAAAACCCAAAACTTTATCCACTTCTTCATATTGAAGTTTCATAGTATAAATGTTCTTTTCCTCTACAGTCACTGCTCGCTTTTTTCATCAGGCTTGTTTGTATCCACACTCACAGTATAAGGCCACATGAGGAAAACTGTCACCATGTCCTGATAAAAACACTCAAAATTGAATGTCTGATAGAAAAAAATTTGAAGGAAAAAACCCAAATTGCTTTCAACGTAGGGTTTTGTTTTGTTTTGTTTTGTTTTGTTTCATGCTTTTTTTAATGTCTTGTCTTGAATCTTGTTCATGTTCTTGCTTAGGAGGAATGCCTTTAAAATAAATGTACTTTTTCTTCCTACTGAAACATACCTATGGAAAAATATTCATTAATTTGATCTTGAAACCTAAATGGGTTGAAGGTATCATTTAAGAGCTCCTCTGAAATCAGAGGATATAAATAGCTTAGTTGTTCACTTCTGAAAAAAATTGGGAAGTTAGTTTGTTCTAGTGTCTTTTGTACTATCAGAATTAGCTACCTGATAATTTGTATACATGCAAAGACTATGTAAATGAAGGAAAAGAGGGGAAAAATTTCAATGTGAATTTCATTTGAAGACCATAACCATAATTGTGTAACTTTACAGGCTTGATTCCATAATCACAAACATGGAAATTAAGTCCTTGATGTAAAAATAGTTAAAGAAAATGAGCACCACAGAATATTTAAAAAACTCTCTGAACAAAGTTATAGATTTTTTTCATCAGAAACAAGCCATTTTCTTCTAAAACATATCCACTAGTTTTTCAAAAATATGATTTAGAATATATCTAGATCTTGCAATCAGGACATATTTTGACAATGCTTTTTGACATATATTTTAACTCTTAGGTTAGTCATACAGTTATTTCCAACTCAGAGTATCCCATGATTCTAGAAATTTTTTTAAGGAATGCAAAAGTCTAAAGGTCATAAAACAATATAACCCCTTATTTTATGATTAGTCAAAAAACTGTTTGTTTATTTGTTTGTTTGTTTGTTTGTTTTTAGAATTTCACACATTTTATCAGCCTAAATTGGGGTCAGGAAAGTTGCAGCACAGGTGGGAGGGTGGCTGGGCTTGGACATTGATGTTTAAAAATGCACCAAAAAATAACACTAAATTGCATATTTTGTTAAAAAAAAAAAAAAAAAAAAAAGGTTTTCCTGAGTTGTTTGAAATGGAGTTACCGTCCTTGGCAGTGTTTAGTGGGTAACTACGAGCCTGGCAGTGTTTAGTGAGAAACTATGAGACCTGATTTAGTGGTTTTTGGTAGCAATGGTAATGGGAGGATGACTGAACTAGATGATCTTGCAGCCCCATTCCAACCTTGTGATTCTATGATTCTATGAACTGGAGAAACCTAAGTCAAATTTTATCAAATTTGAGAGTAACTGCACTATTTTTAAATACAGATGTCCTTGTGAGATATTTAAGAATGAGAATGGTAATTAGTCTGTCAGAGTAAGTATATATAGTTCATGGAATATTGCTGTTCAATTATTTATTTTGTGAAGTACTAGATGAACACTGAAATAATTTTTTTACTTAAAGAGTTCTCATTAGTCTGCATTTTCTATTGTTTAAAAATCTTGTTCATATTTTAACAACAGTAATAAAAACAAGTTCATTCAGTTTCTATAAATTAAATATGCATTATCCATGAACATCTCTTCTTCCATAAACCCTATTCATCAATCATTCCCCATTCCAATAGTCATATTTCCCTTTCTCTTCTCCTAAATTCATGGTGCTTTCATCTCCAACACTTTGTGATGATTACTTTAATAGGTACTTGAATTTGATAACTTTTTGCATGGCTATAGCTGTCAACATGCACAGTGGAGCACAGTTTATTTTGATGTTTTGGAGGGGTAAATATTCTGTTTCCCTTTCTGTCTGTCTGGAGAAAAAAAAAAGGGAAAAACTGTCACAAAGATGGCACTGGTGCAGTAGCTTTCATCTAATTAAGGCTGGGAACGGGGGAATAGCAGTTGTTTTGTGGTTAGGAAGATCACTTGTAGTTGCTGAAAATTCTAAGTTCAGCAGACACTTGACCTCATTGTAAATTCTTCTGTTGGAGCAGCTGATGTGATATGTATGAGTCCACGATGGAGGAAAAGGAGCTAAGAGGTATTTTGTCCTTAGAGACTTTATTGTATTGAGGTCAGATTTCTTTTATGCAGCATTTGGTAAAGATCTGCCTGCTTATCACATTTAGTTTGATACTAGAGAATAAAACGATAGAATTGTCTTTCACATTTTTCTTGTGCATATTTTATCCTTATGTGTGTAAACACAAGTAATTCCTTTGCAAACGCCACAGTGTAAACAAGATGTGAAAAAGAAAGTAAACAACATGTTTCTGAGAAATATGAGAATCCTACATAACCTATTTGACATTCAATTATGCCTGTGTGGAAAGGCAATTTAAAAATCGTTACTTCTGCAGAACTGAATGTTGTTTATTATTTCTAGATCTGGAGACAGGATAAGAAAATTATCATTTTAATTAATTAATTAATTAATTATTAAAAAATGTTAAGCACTATTTCAATGAATGGGTTATCCTGGCTCTCCAGCTGACTGTTATAACACTCTTGATTAACAAATCCTTGAAATGAATTTGGTGCTAGAAGAAAATGGTTCTTCTTATGTTTGGATTGTAATTTCATCCAACAGCAAGGTCAAGATTTCTTTCTCCCAAGTGTATGAAGAGAACTTCCTCACACTAAGCAATGACATGATGCATTTAATTGTATGAGGTAAGTCTTTCTAAGTTCTGCGTTTTTTCATTGTTGATCTTACAAAGACAAAAGAAGTTTTCAAATGTCATGATTGTTTTGCCTGGTAGCAATAATTTATGAAGAGTTAATTATCAAAGTTAACACTTCTGTTTTCCCTTGTACCATTTGATGATTAAATTAGAATATTCTTTTTTTTTTTTTTTTTTTAATTAGGGAATTAAAACTCTACAGATGGGGGGTGTTACCTTATTTTTTTCTGATCCTTCAGGTAAGATAATTAGGTTTTCAATTCAATTTTAATCACAGACAGAGTTATGGTACTTTTTGACTTATTACAACACATCAATTTAATCTCAAATAGCATGGATTAATTCTTGTGTTGCTAATGGCAATATAGACTTTTCAATAGTAAGTATTCTTTATTTTTATTAAGCAAGGGTAAAATTGAGCTAAATGCACAAGAAAAGAAACATTTCTGAAGGGTGAAGATTACGGGAGGAGAGTTTAAAGCCCTGATTTGTACTGGATAAATCAAGATTTCCAGACATTGTCAATATATATCACATCTTATGCTTTCACATACATTATGATATAAAATTTTTATTGATTATATAAAATCCTGTCTGAGATGCTTCAGTATTCCAAGCACTACATAATTTCTACTCTATTTCCTTACAGAATCTCTAAATTCAGTGGTTCACAGAATCACAGTATCACAAGATTGGAAAGGACCTACAAGATCATCTAGTCCATCTGTCCTCCTATCACTGTTACTACCACTAATCTCCTAACCATATTTCATAGATTCAATACAATGCTATCATAAATATGGAATCAAGTATTATATTATGTTTTTTTATGCTACAATGCTGAAATGATTTTTCTTTTCTGTAAAATTCAAATGTCCTCAGAGCCAGAACTGGAGGTAGTTTGCCCTGATATTACTAAGTTGAATTTGAGATGTTAGTTAAGACTATGACTAGGAAGACCATCTTAGGATTTTGTTTTTATTTTCTTCTCATCTTTGCATTTGTTACTATTACATAAATGTGTTTTAAAAGCATATACCCCATAACTGCTGCTTCTCATGTTCTTCTGTGACCTGAGTTAGAACTGGTAACATAGATGCTAGATGCTCCTGTCCAAGTTGGAATTCACTTAGTGCTTCTGATTTACTTATGACTCGGTTTCAGTAATTAAAAGAGCAAACTGGTGCAATATATCTGCATTCTTCTTCTATTTTTTTTTTTTTTCTTTCTGTGACTGTCTTCTTACTTCACCAAGCTAGTAAAGTATCACCTTCTTGCAGACTCTGCTAGTTTTCTTTCTTTCTGCTGGACTTCCCTATGACCATATTTTCCATGCTTAAGTTCCAAATGTGTTTCAAGGGTGAAATAAGTCTGAAAATACCATGTAGACGTAGAGTTTTAACTGAGCTGAAAGCCTGTATTCCAGGCTTGGCAGTGCCTGTCAAGACACTGACAATGACTAGAGAAGAACACCCATTAGATTGCAAGGATTTTTATTCTTTTAACACATATCCTTTTTCAGTATCAACTGTATGTAGCCACACCATTTTATAAGGCTATATTAGCATGGCTACACAACTGTTGATTCCCTACAGTGAGTTACTTAAATGCTCTTTTCTTCCTGAGCCTACAACTGTTTTTGAAACCTTTTAGAGTTGGATACTTTTAGGGAGGAATTCATTCTGAAGGAAGAACTCACATCAGAGAAGAACAGAGTACTGTGAGTGAATTGGACCAGACTAAATAGCCAAGAATGGAGGTAGAGGATAGAAAAGATCTTGTCAGAGAGAAAGGTGGAAAGGTTTGGATTCTTGGGAAAACCTGACTTGGTTTTACACCAATGTTACCCAATTCTTCCCTAATTCTTCTATTACTTTTTTTTTTTTTTAATTGTTACATGCTTTTCAAATTCTTAATTTACCTACATGAATGACAAATGTTCCTACGTTCTTGGAGTAATGGTCACAATGGAGTGGGTTTGCTTTTCTTTCCAGTTACAGAAGAGGAAGATTATTACAAGATCTTTCTTTTACAGTACTTGCAAAACAATTTTACAGACTAAAAGATTCAGAACATATTCCGTAGAGCCCCCTGGATACTCTAAAACTGGCTCAACATTTCTCTTGTCTACAGGTCTGTATGTACACACACAAACAAAGTGTATTTTTATCTCACACCATAATGCATGAGCCTTACATGTGTAGGTGTATTTGTGTTAAGTATTTACATCTTTAGAAAAGTCCCTGAGGGTGTGTCTGTTTTGGAAATGTCCCTCTAGGGGAAGAAGGTTATTTTATTCAGAGCAACCATTGTCTTTCCTGTTCCATTGTAATTTTCCTTATATCTGCCAATAATACATGGTTGGCTTCAAAGCCCTGATTCGGAGAAAAACCAATAAGACCTTGGAGGGCACTCTCACTTCACAAGAATTTTAATGTAGCCTTATAGTAATCAATTGAAATTTAATTTCTTATTCTCCAATTCAGTACAGATCAAGAAATCTAAAAACTACTTATTTGCTCTTGGTCTGTTGTAATCTCCTAACCTGAGTGTCACAGTACAAGGTGGTAAAAGAAGAAAAGGCTTCAAGGACATTATCAGGGGACTGCCTTTTTTCTTCATGGGAATTACCCAGGTTGGAAAAGACCTTGAAGATCATCAAGTCCAGCTGCAGCCTAAACAGTGCCCTAAGGGAAGTTTCAACTTTGTGATTCCTTGGGCTTACTCCTGGAGTGGTGACTGCTCACAGCCAACATGTGTTGATTAAAGACACAAATAAAAGATCCTCTCTAAGAACCTTATGAGGCATAGAAACTGCCCTTAAACTTAAGCTTTGTTGCAATCCTACAAAAAACCTTTATTTGTGCAGGAGAAGACCAGATGCAAGGGAAATTGCTCTACTGGTGCTGTGCTTACCATTGTCCAGAGTGGACAAGTGATGTCTGGAGCTCATTACTTCAGTGAGACAAAAACAAAGTTGTGTCACATATCAATTAAAAAATATTTCCCTCCCCAAAGCACCAAGTCATCTGTAGAACAGCTCTGGAAATGTGGGATTACAAATCCTTAACTTTCATTTGTAGTTTTAATGTTGATATTAATGCAAACATTTGAATTACTTGCAGACTTCTGATAAAAATATTCCAACATTGTGTGTATACACAAACCTGCACACTGGTTAGCACATTTGTATCTTGTGCAGCATAGTTATTCCTTCTGCGAACATTGCCAGAGTTTCTGACATTTTTTGGCATTTTAACAACATATTGCATTTTGGTGGTTGTGAATCTGGCTTTCTCTAGATAGCTGAGCAGTCATTTCACATTCTATGGAGAATTCTGCCCAAAACATCACAGTGGCAATTGTTCATTTTCAAATTTGAACTGAATGCACCATCATCAGAAGTTTCATCAGTATACTAGATATCAAGGGCCCAGATTTTTTTGAATAAAACGTCAGTTGAAATTTTTCAAGTCCAGATCCAAGAACAAGGAAAGGCATAGTGTAAAAGAAAAAGGAAAGGCAAGAAAATTGGTGAAAAATTTAATCAATTTAATCAATTTAATCAACCTAAATCTTGTTCATTGGGCTATAAAATGTGATGACTAGTAACTAAGACTGTATTTAGCCTATTAGTTTGTAATTATTTGCATAGGAGGATATGTGGATCACTATCTTTGATTTCCAGTCCTAATCACTTATATGGTTCTCAACTGCTGTAAAAGGAAGCCATAATGTAACATCCAGAGAAGGGACAATATAAAAAACATTGAATATGGGGGGCTTTAGCTAAAGTTTGGACAAAACTGTACTGAAAGCCTTAGGAATTAGTTACTAGGAGCTGTGTTAAGTATTTACATCTTTTGAGCTGATTTCTACTACAGGCTTCACTTTGCCTTCCTAAGTAACCATTGTATTACTTAGAGGTCATTTAGAGCAAATTTAAAATGAATGTTCTTTCTACCCTGGATTTTTGTAAAAATTTTACTCAAATAAATTATTGGCTCTTGAGAGGTGTTGAGATCACTGCAATGAGATGTTCATTGAGGTGATCCATCAATATGAGTTTATTTGAAAGACTGTGATGCTTTAAAAACTGCTAATTAATTTGCTTTCTATGTCTTATTTAGCAACTTCAGTTCTGTTAAACATTCTTGTGGACTGATTGAGCATTTGTACTCTTCATTTTCAGTGACATCTTTCTGTGTTTTCTCACAAAAGCCAAAAAAATTCCATCATCCCTTTTCGTTCTTGCTTCACAGCTGAACTCCTTTCCCAGTGGACAATAATATTTCCCAACAAGACAAAATTTTCAGGTGTGGAACTTCGTTTAATGTGATAGGCTACACATACAATAGGAACTGGAATATATTTCCCAGTCTTGATAAGAATAGAAGAGATGAACTAGTAAGTAGGCTACAAGGCTTACTAGGCCTGTGAATCAAGTGGTAACAATATTAGTGTTATGATTTTTGTGAGGTCCAACCAAAGCTGGTCTGTTCTATGACTGTTTTGAGTATCATGTCTTCCTGGCATTTAGTCACAATCTAAGTGTGTCAACAGCTACTTGCTTGTTGAAAAAAACTGTCATCATTATCACTGCTCCCTTTGTCTTTAGGAAATTTTGTAGTAGGAATAGATATTATGGCAGTCTTAAAATCTAGAAAATATTCTGGATTGCTGATTTCACTTGAATAATGTTCTGTATAACTGGAGCAAGATGATTTGTGATTTTATGTTGCATTTCTCAGACTTTGCTTGAAGACAACTTCTTATATATTCTACTGCCTTTCCACACTTTATATGCTTATTGGAGCTTTTATTTTTCTTATGGTGCATCTGTACTGGGTGGTAAGGAAATAAATTACATTTGCTGCTAGAATAATTACTGGAAAAAAGAATTACATAAAGTAAGCTCAAATATATGTTAAAATCCATAACTAGAGAGTAACACAAATTTTGAAAAGTCCTTCAGACTGGCGATTTTCACATTTGTTCCCATATTAAAGAAAGCTCATAAAATCTTAAAATGAATCACTGGACAAACCTGCTCTTTTTGTATTCAGTGTAGTTCAATTACTAATTGCAATGATACACAATATTTTGTTACACAAATGACAAATTACTTAAGATTACATCATTTTTACATCAAAGATTCCTTCTGGAAGATGATGATCAGCAAATCACTGAATAGGATATATTCCTATCTCTCCTCCCCAGCTGTGGTGTAATAGTATTTAGAAGTTTAGAAATTAACTTCTTCCTAAAGAGTTGAAAATGATTTACTGGAGGGTGCAGAAAAGATTACTCGTTCTTACAGTACTGTTAAACTAATGAATATGTTTCTGATGTTCTGTTAATCACTGTATGGCATTGCATTAACAGAAAATGATGTTGGATTCCAGTAAATGAATATTTAAATGTGTCTCTCTATATACTCATACAAGGCTGCTCACAATAGTATCAAAACACCTTATGAAGGCAGTTTCAGGTGAAGATAATTAAGCAGGCAATTATTTTCAGCTTTGTCAAAATAAACTGCAATTTGAAATCTAGGTGAGTATTAAAAACTCATTGCTTTTTACTTTTGAAGTTCTGTTTACTTGGCAATGCTCCCTTACTCATTGATGTTTGTAGCTTGTGTAGGGCTTGTCTCACTCAACTGAAGACAAAATTCCCATTACAATGAGATTGATGGACTGTTGAAACCTGTGAATTTATTTTCCCATGGGACAGTTTAGACCAATACCTGAATCTAAAAGCTATGTACAGCTCCTGATACAGACCACTATTACCAGAGGTGAAACTTGATTGTACTTATTAGTGTTGGGTTTTCGTTAGACTTCCATTTTATTGTAAACCTTTCAAACATGTTGGTCATTATTCCCCAGTCCTGTGAGAGTGCATTATGTTTTATGGTAGTAATGGAGAGTGGTGTCATTCCTATTCTCAGAAGCCAGAAACTGTGATTCTACCAAAACCAGATAGTAAATGCTAACAATTCTCTTCATCTCAAGGTCAAAGACATAAAAGAGTTACATCTTATTTTGGTACTGCACTGCAATTGTATGACTGAAAATGAAACAGTGCTAATGAAAAGCAGTGACACAAACTGAGCTCTTCACTAATCTGAAGACAAGTTTTAATATTCACTGTAGTGGATACTTCCACTAGCCCTTAGGTTCACTGAGTGGGCCTAAGCCATGTAGGCCTTAAATATACTGTTTGTTAGTTTCATCTTGTGCTTACTTTTACTATAATGAGGAGTGGAGTGTGAATGGACTTGAAATTTACAATTATCTCCAAAAACGCTGGATAAAATCAATCATAGAATCATAGAATGATGGGTAGTTAGTAATCATTTTGCTTTAGAGGCAGAGGCAGAACATGTGCTTTTCCTAGCACTTGGAAGCAGCAACATAAATGACATTTAATCTTGTCTTCAACATAACCTCCATTTATAAGACATGAAAATATTTTGATTGCTCTATAACCTCATGGATTTCTTTACAAATTAAAAGACCTATCATGATGTGTCACATGACACCAATTCCTTTGCTTATTTTAAAGAACAACAGTCCCTAACAGGACTTGGTTTGTATTATTAAAATGCTAGCGTCTCACTGCTAGTGCATATCGACAGTAATTCTCAGATCAGCTGAGTAAGGCTCGCCACTGAATGCAATATGTGTATAGTAACAGTGGCATGTAGTAGTACGAGGTAGGGAAGCTGTTATGCTTGGAACATGTAATAAATCTTAAAATACCCCACAGTTTGCAAACAATTAAAGAAATGTGGGAAATGTGGTGTTTTTGTTTTTTTTTTTGTTTCTGCTTTTTAGGGTTTTTTTTTTGTTTTTTTTTTTTTTAAGCAGAAATGAAAGAACCATCACTGTAGCACGAAGGCAACAATGGAAAGCTAGTTGTTATGCTGTGATAATAAAACAAACAGCACTCTGATAATAAAACCTCTCAACACTCTGGGGGATTTTTAAATTAACAGCCTGTTTGGTGTTAAATGTTCCTAGTACACCCAGTTGCTGAGCAGATTTATAATAATATGCCATTGATCATAAAAATAGGTGATGGCAATATGGTAGTGCAGTAAGCAGTTAAAAAAAAGGCACCAGCTGTCAATTGCTTTCTTAGTATTTTCTAGCTTTTATAGTTCTTTTTGAGACTCTTAGAAAGCTGGTAATTAAATTTTAATCTGCTTTTTCTTTTCTTTTTCTTGTTTGTTAAGCAGTTTTCTCTCATCAACTTCTAACTCTTACTGCAATTGAATTCAACATTCTGCTTTGAACACATTCTCATCTGTACAGAAGACTCACTGGTGTTTGGTTTTTTATTAAAAAAAAAGAGCTTTTGAAAGGAAGCATACTCTCATACATTGATTTATTGATTACTCAGAAACAGTTGCTATTTATTCATTAAGCTTAAGTAATTCAGCAGAATCTTAAAAGTTGACAGTTTATATTATACTCCTACCATAGTTAAATATTGATGAATGTATTGTAGACTGACTGCAGTTATAAAATGTGAAATCACTCTAGAGAAAAGTATGTTTGGGATTCTAAATTAAAGACTTATTGTTTTCTTGAAGTGTTGACCTTAGCAGGATGGCGGAGCTGCAATAAATATAACTGGGGAAACAAATTTCCTCACTACTTCAGAAATCGCAGATTTTTCCAACCAAAGTTCTATAAGTCTAATTGCTGCGTAATCTAGTGCAGGGTAATGGAATATCCATTGAAGCAACATATACTGGATGAATGACTTGATAAGAAAGATCGTGTGTGTCTTGCTTTTACTGAAGGATCTCTTTACTCCTGGAAGTATCCCAACACAATTAAATTGTTCCTCCTTTAACTATTTCAAAACCCTTTTAAATGATTTGACTGCACTTTTACTTCATTTTCTTCATTCTTATGCCTCTTAGCCTAGTGTCTTGGTCAAGTCAAACCTTATTTTCCGGTTACATGGACCTTGGGACCTAAGGTGATCATACTTTTCACTCCCACTGAATATAAAAAACATGCTTTATAGATCCAGATGTGGTCCTGCTTTGAAGCTCTAGCACATAAGAAGGGAAGAATGGAATGAAACAGTGGAATAAAAAGACAGTAAATTTAATGTTATGTATTTCCTGGTGTTATCCTCTTGGCTATCATATAAATTGTTTCTAAATGAGGATCCCTTTCCACCACCCTTAGTTTCCAGCCTCTGTGCAGTGAAAGATAACTTTGGAGAAGTAGGAGAGATGTCAGGAAAGAATTTGCTACTGAATATTTTATATAACATATGTGTATGGAACACTCCATTTCATGAAAAACAAGAAATTTTTATCATCTCAGTTGTTTCCATCCTGTCTTCCAAGGAATGTTTAAAACTTTGAGGTGAAAAGTGGGAAAGCAGATGATCTAAGCATTTTTTTTTTTCTTTATTTAAAGGAAGAAAAAGAACTATCAGCCTTTGAAAACAAACAAACAAACAAAGAAAAAACCCCTACCATCATTACTGGAGGAAACATATTCTGCAAAAGAAATTGCATCTGGGAAAAAAGCTTCTCTGAAGATAATCGTATCATATTTATCTAATCCAGCCTTAGGAGTTGGACAGTGAAATACATGAAAGCCCAATCTCTAGAAATATTTCTGGGCATAAAAATGATATATATATAATTTTTTCTATATTCTGTATATGAAGCATTTAATGCATTCCACTGCATTAAGCTTTTTCTCACATATTAACAGATGTAACATCCATGTAACTTAGTGATAATCTTGCTTGTTGGTCATAATATGTCTGTCAAGAATCACTGGTTCTGTGATATTAGCATTTGCTATATTTAGCAGTACCCATTGTTCTGTACTTGGTAAGCAAAGATTTAATGATCATACTGAATGGTCTATATTTTAATATGGAAGAAACAGTGCAGATGCAGTTATCATCTTGTCTCCCAGGCTGAATAGACACAGAAACAGTGGCTCACAGTTCTAAAGTGAGAAACTTATTTTCTTTCTGAAGCTCCTCTCATTACATGTCTGACATCATATGAAAAGCTAAGTTTACAGTCTTTCTGAGGAGAAGACAGTCTACACAGGCTGCCCATCGGCTTGCTACAAGAAAGTGGCAAATAATGTCAGCTGTGGACTTCTCAGGTGGTGTCAAAAATGTTGATCATTCGACTGTGTCTGTCAATTCCTTAGTGGCTCATGTACAAGCTAATTTTTATCAATATTTTTCAATCTTCTAAAAATGATTAATTTTGGTCTAATACTGGAAGATAACTATATTCCAGAAGTAAACTCCATTCTTGTACTCTCAGAGTTAAGCTTTCTTCAATACATGTAGTGATAGACATTTGATTTTTATCAAGTAATGTAGTTTTAATGACATATTTAGGGTAGTGTTTCTTATTATCAGAATGTTGGATTCTAAGACAAAGTTCTAGCAGTAACTCTTTCATAAATTATCAACAAATATGTCTGAAGAAACATGTAGCCTTATTTTGGTGAACATTTCTTGTTGACTGAAACAGGCTTTCTTTCTGGATATGATTTAAATTTTCCTAATTCTTTTTCTGTTTTTCCCAAAAGTTAAAAATGGCTTTCTACTGCATTTCAGCACAAAGTTTTCTTCAGTAACTTTTTAAATAACTTGAACATTTTTTTTCTAGAAATTCATTTAACTCTGAGAGTCAAAGTCAAGTGAAATATACTAAAATCACAGAAGCAAAATGTTCCATTTGGATAGAGGTATGGTCTGGTACAATGAGATTTCAATTTGCTATCCTATTCAGTTCAGAGGCAGTATTTGAAAAATGAGCTTTCCTTGCATGGCAATACTAGTTCTCGTTGAATAACAGTCATGAAATCAGAGATCATGGTGAAATTATTTTTGTTTACTGTAAATTTAATAAAATACCATTAGTTGGGATGTTTTGAATGCCAGGTTCATGTACTTGGTTCTGAAGACTTACATTTAGTATACCTCTAAAACACTTGCTAAATCAAAGGAAAACAGAATTTCCAGTGATAAGTGCTCCTTATTTTCATTGTGATGTCAGTGTACAAATATATGAATGTCTATACATATATACACAAATATAATACAAAGGCTACCTACAAATTACACATCTAAGAGAAAAATGTCTGTCATTATTGATTGATATTTTGCCTTTAGTTTTGATCTATCTGTAAATATCTGTGTGTGGTTACAGTTAAAAAGCAAATTACCAGTAAGTACATTTTCATAACAAAATGAAAGAAATGCTTCTATAGAATAAATTGATACATGGATGTTTCCTTAACTCTTCCTTAACAGGATGATAAAATGTGATATGAAATGAAACAGTCTTATGCATCCATATCACACTTTTTGCCTTTGCACTTTGTACCTCCTAAATGTGATAATGTGGAATAGATGTACTATGAATTATGTATATTCCATAACAGAAGATAATTGTCACATACATTGTCATAATGAATAATTCATGGCGTAGCTGCTACAATATGTAGTAGAAATGTATCTAAAATAAATAAATAAATAAATAAACAAACAAATAAATAAATTCATAGGAACATTTGTACCAGAAGTTGTATGTTTCTGAGTTGATATATATTTTTTATAGGATTTCATGTTTAATTGAATAGTTATCGGATAATTATCAACTAAGGGCATCTTCAGGTGATCAAAAAAAAAGCCTGTCATCATGAGATGAAGAAATCACTTAAATGATTTCATGTTCCTTTATTTACGTCACTGGTAATCACACTCTTTTTGTAAATAAGCATTTGAATGGCACAGTTGGTTTCACTGTGGAAAAAGAAAACGAAAGGCTTAAGTTGCTGTTTTTTACTTAGAAATGAGAACAATTGTACTAAGGCATGCAGAATAATGCAGACATGCAACACAAGACATAGAATAAAATACAAGGGCTGCTTCAAAAGTAATGTCTCCTATCTTATTTTGTTGGCCAATGATGGCAGAGGTGGATGTTGGTGATACGACAGTTGTGGTCAAACCTTCCCAACAATATGTCATATAAATTTTGTTGCTGCGCAACAGATGGCAGAACTGGTCAGTCTGACAAAATGGGTCTAACTTAGAAGTGCACATGAAGTGGGGGGTGAAACTGAATTTCTCTGTGAGGAAAAAATGACACCAATTGATATTCATGGATGCTTGCTGGACGTTTCTGGAGACAAAATGGTGAAGAACAGCACAGTGAGGCAGTGGGTGGTGTGTTTTAGTAGCGGTGACAGCAGGTCATGCACACTAGGACAGATTCTTACAAGCACAGTATGCAGTCACTTGTTCATAGTTAGCAAAAGTATATATATACCAGTGGTGACTATGTTGCATAATAGTGTTGTGTAGTTGAGAATTTGTTCAATCAACTGCTGTTATTGTGCTCTGTGAATCTACTGCTTTTACCATGGAAATAAATAGAAGGCATTATTTTCAGAGCCACCTATGAAAAATGAAAAAGGCAGACAGGCAGCACTTGTTTCATTCTGTGTTTTTCCCTAAATATATTACATAAGAAGTGGATCCACAAACAAGTTTGGTGTCAGAAATGCAAAAAAAAAAAGATAAATTTTACCACAAAAATAATGTGTAATACAAAGTGTACAGAAATGTAATGCATGAATTTATAGTGTACAATTAATCAAATATTTTTATTTTCTTACAGAAAAAGTAGTGTTTAAAAGAAAACAAGATAGAAAGTGTAATGAATATTAACTTTTTATCCAGTGACCAGCATCTAATCAGTAAAGACAATTTATTATCATCTTAAGGAGACTTCCACAAGATCCATTTGTTTTTGTTCCAAAACAGAACAAAAATTTTTCTTATAGGTCTTAGAAGCAAATCATTCAGTTACAATGTTTTTGTTAAACTGAAATATTTCATTAAGATTTTGGCACATGGTAAGGTTTTGAAATAAACATGGATTTTATTCTGAAAAGAGGAAGTACAGTAGTTTCATATAATTAAAAGTTTTTCTTATTCCTTTTTTTTCTTTCAAGTAAATCTTTAGCTTCTATCTGATTTTCAATGCTGATAATTCATGGCTTTCTATCTGCAAATCCTAATACCTTTTCAGATTGACAAAGTAAGATCTTCCTAACACTACTACTCATTTGTCAAGTCAGAAATGATTATGTATAATGACAGTATTTTATAACAACTTTTAATAGAATCAAGAGGAAAAGAACTCTACATAATAGAAAGAAATATCATACTTTGTTTATTACAGAGATTGAACGTTATTCACAATTCTGCTTTAGTGACCAGCCTTCTACTAGAAGGCAGATCTTCAAAATTCAAACAAGAAATTACAAAAGGAACAAAAGAGCAACTTCTAGGAAAGATAAGATTGCTGAAATTCAAGGACCATAGCATCACAAAAACAGTCAAATAAAGTCAAAATCTTCTTCACTCTCCAAGCTTGATCCAAATATGAGAAACAAATGAATGCTGAGAGGATAAATGTAACAAATCCATTTAATATAGAATATTTGTGGGATGATCCTAAATCCTTTAGCATTACTTTGGTGGGATTTGTACTGCCTCTGACAACTGGAAGGAAGACAAATCAAACTAAAATTAAGATGAATGGTTCAAAGATAAAAACAGCTGCTATTTACAAGGAAGGAAGTAGTTGCCAAAACAATAATATACATATAGACCAGATAGAAAATCTGCTCTACATGCCAAATATAATAACATGATGATATGGAATAGCTGTAATGTATATTAAAGACCTTAATTGTAGATGCACTAAAGGAGAATTTTTAAGAAGTTCTTAATGAGAAATAACAAAACAGAAAAATAAATATATTTAGACAAAATTGTTATTGCATTGTGGAAAAGATCTCTCAGTTCAAGTCTCAGTACAAGGCCACAGGAAAAAAACATATTTCTGTATAACAACTCATTTTACTGATTATAAATAGATATGATCCTAAGCGACTGCTATTATTGACTTCATTACGACTGTGCTTGGGAATTTGGTGTTCCTTTTGAGACAATCTCGACTTTTTGACAATATCTATCCCTAGTACCTTATCATTTTATTAGCCTGAAAGCTAGAGAACCATGAAAAGAACTGAAAATTTAAATGTTTTCTACAAAACTGAAGGGTTCAAAGTCGTTCTTCTTAGCTTCTAAAACAATTATAGAGAAAAAGAGGGAAATATTCTATATCTCTCCCTGGACACATGAAATGTTGAATTGAAACTGCAAAATTCATTAGGGTAAAAAGGGTTTTTTGTATGTTTAGTGAGAATTTCCTGAAATTCCTGTTTGGAATTCTCAGAAGAGAAAGCTGTACATGTATTTAAGGGTAGATGAAATAATAGGTGCGTATCTATCTAGCATGTATGCACTTACTTAATATAGTGTAAAAGTGTCAAAATTATTGGCATTTGTCTACCATTTGAGGAAACATGCTTCTTTCACAAATGGAATAGGAAGAATTCAGAGTGTAGAGTAGTGAGAATATCTCTTACAGAATCATTTTCTTTCTTTAATATAGTAATGATGCTATTTACTGAAATTATACTTTTAAATTGTAAACAAAATGCATTTTCCAAACTTACTTTCTATACTGCAAATGATAAAACACTGTCACTTTGCATGCCTCTAAACAGCTGAAATGCAAATATCTCATAATCTCTTTTCATCAGTTTTCAGATTATGGTTTCCAGGTATTTGGCAATTTACCATGGTAATGAAAATGCTGGAGCTTGGGAATGTGCCATGAAATTGCAATAGAATGTATTATAATTGCTTGTAATGGGAATAATAACAACTAAGTACAAAAAATATATTTCCAATCTACTAAAAGTTAGTGCAACATTAATTTCTTTCTCTATCTTTTCCCTGTTTGCAGTTTCTTTGCAATTCATTTTTTGGATAGGGAACCAATTTATCTTCAAACAGAACTTACCACTAAGATGCTCCATGCAGTGAGGTGTGGCATTATCATGCTAAAACTAGACATCGGCTGTGTCCTGCTGACACATTAATTTTATTATGTTTTATTCCAATACTTCTACTTAGATAGCTCCCTCTTTAACCCTCTGCACCAGGCAGGGTTTTGCAGGTATACCGTGGTGTAGGTAAATCAAGCTTGCATTTGTTTGTTAATAGACTTTCATTTTCTAGGGCTTTTAAAGAGTTTTAAGGACAACAAAACTATTGTAGTTCCTTTCTTACATTAGTGTTTGTTACAGAAGTACATAGAAATGTTTCCTATGGAAACATTAGCATGAGAGCTAAAAAGAAGTAGATGTACAGTTAGGCAGGTACTGGGCTTAGGGTAAAAAGGTCATTTGGCAGTTGGTATAGAATGGTGCAATTTGTTTCTCTTAAACAGTCTTTGAATTCTTGTCCTATCTGCTGGCTACCATAGTACAAAAAGGCAACATATGTAAAAAACATAATGGTTTTCCAGAAAAAAAACACTGGCCAGTAACATCATCACACATTAAAATCTAAGGTAAAAATCACAGATTTCATTGTTTATCTAAGAATTCAAATGTTACTTACATACTGTGTAGAGCATTCATTGCGGCAGAGGCTGAGATAAGGCCTGGGGAAGAAAAAAAATTGGAGGAGTACATAAAAGGGCCCTGTTTTGTTTTGTTATGAGCTGGACAGTTAAAGAAATTGCCAAGGTACATTATTCGCTGTCTGTCCCTGGAGGTTTTCAAAAGATAGCTAAATAAAATACTTATCAACCCATTATGATGTCATAGTTGAACCCCATTTTGCACAGAAGTGTGATTTAGAGATCTTTTGAGGTTCCTTTTGAACTGAATTTTCCTTTCATATTAAGATCCTATAATAATAAATTCCTAAAGCAGAGAACTGAACACAGTATTTTCTAAAACAATAAACACATAAAAGAATTATATTCAATATATATATTAAATATATATATATAATATTATATTATAATATATATTACAATATATATTATATAAAATATATAATAAATATAATAATATAGAATATATTATATTATATATATTAATGTATATAATGTATATTTAATATTTTTCTAAGGTTGCACAACACTAGTATGAATTTTAACAATAGGCCATATTATAGTTTTTCTGCCTATAGGCATTTTTACCTTTCACTCAACAGGAAGTCTTGTAATAGAGCAGCTAGTTTAGAAAGGATGAAATTCCCCAAATCCTGTTTTTCCATAGCAATTAATCCTTCGGTAATATGTTCCAAATAATAGCTAATGGGATTTATGTGGGAAATAAAGCTAGTTTTATTTTTCTCCAGTTATAACAGTTCATCATATACAAGATACAATCTCTCCCTCTAAACTTTGACTTGCCTGTATCCTCAGACCATTATGGACATGCATACACCACCACTAGTGTGACTTGTTTGTCCTGAGTTCAAAGACTGTTTGTTACAATCTTTTGTAATGCCAGAGATTCGGTTTCAGGGTTTCTGTTTGGTTATTTAATAGAGTATAAAGACATATTTCATTAATCACTCACACACTAGCTTAGATTTACATCTGGCATTTGACATTGCACACCGCAAAAGCAAGTAATTTTTAATTTTTATTTATTTACTTTTTTTTTTTTTTTCTTTTGGCATTCTTGAAAGTACCTTTCTATCTAAGGGGAATTCCAGTTCTCCAGAAGAGAGGAATTTTGTAGTTGAAGGAATAAAAAAGAGTTGGCAGAAATGAATAATTCAAAAAACCCTCTCTCCTAATTAGACAATGTATATGGTCTTCTTAACTTTGTTAAAATTTAGACTTTGCTTTGTGAAGTGTAGGCTGAACAAGGTAGGGCTGCATAAACAGAGTAGATGTTATAGCCTGCAACATCCAGAACATTGGCTGCAAGCCCTGTGGTAAAACTGCCTCAGAAGTCTGAATGCAAGAAACTGAGGGGAAAAAAAAACTGAGGACAGGTGATCTCACTTTTTTTTCAGCATAAGAACATCTGTGCTGGATTAAATCAGTGTTTCAGGCTGTAGAAGCAGGAATAGACTGTAAGCGATAGGTCAGTTCTCAAGCAGACAATCCCCTTATTTACTCTCTTGCATGGCAATCAGAGCCTCCCTGACTCAACTGTTTCTTTCAGATCTCTGCATTTAGAAGCTAACAAAGGGATTTTGAACCTATTTATGATTCTGGACATAGAAGGGTCCTGTGGCAGTAAATTATGTATTTTCTGTATACATAAGACATATGTAATATATACGTAATTATGAGTATCTATATAATTTAATGTTTCCAGACCTGTCTACTTTAAATCTGGGACTACAAAGATAAATAGAACTTGGGGAATCACACATGAAGTCAATTGCCATTGGGGAATGAGTCTATTCTCTAAATAATTTACTTATGTAATGATAAAATATACTGTAATTAACTCTATTTCATCAGCACTGATATGATTGAAGGATCCAAATGCAAAACTAGATTGTTTCATATTGTCAGAAGCAAAAGTCTGCATTTTCTGAGCTGCTTGGCAAACACATCACATTTTCAGTTTTGCTTTGTTTTGTTTTGTTTTTCTGGTATTTTCAGCTCAACATGAAAAATTTCTTTTCTTAAAATGTAAATGCAAGAGGGCAACTTCTGCTATGTGATGGTGCACTTCATAGGTGCACTTGAGGCATCTACTAAACATCCCACCTTATCGTGGGAATCTGAAGATGGTGGAGACCCCACACAACTGTACTAGCTGACATTTGAAAAGTCTTGCCACTGTTTAGTTGTACAGATTTACCTGCACCCAGTTCAGGTTCAGCCATTTCTTCACATTTTTTCCTTAACAACAGAAATAGATTACTGAATGAAAAGGAAAAATAACTCACCTTCCTTGTAAAGCACTTTGATACAAAATGACAAAATGTCACACGTATGAACCTGACATTATATTCATTATTTCATTAAATTATTATTATAACAACCTTTGTACTGGATGTAGAACCTAGGTTTTTGGTTCTTTTGTACCAACTGTTTCTTCTGCATGTATAATTACACAACAGTTATCTCAGTCTAACTCATATCTAATTATGTAAATAAGCATATATGCCCTCCAACTGCTTTTTGTATACTAAGAACCATGCCTTTACTTGCTCGTATTCATGGAGTTGCCTCAAAGTTTCTTTACATGCAAGTTTAAAAATAAGATCTCATAAGAACTTTAATCTTTTCTGAACATATTTTTACTGTCTTAAGTGTGAATTACTGGCATGTCAAAAGTGATTAAGCTTGCAAGAATATTACAAATGCTACAGTAATTACGTATTAGAATTCTGAATTATAGTTCAAACACCTTCAGGAATTTTATAAAAAATAAGATAAAACAATGGAGAGATGTTCATGTTTGTTTTAGCTTAATGGACAAGTAGCTGGTGTGCTAAAACAAAGGTCAAAACAAAGTGATAACATTTTCTCATGCAAAAATCACAACAAACCAGGGAGTTCCTATGTTCATCTCATACACAGACCACTACATTTTCTCTCTTGATGTGAGAGTGTTTTGTTTGTTTGTTTGTTTGTTTTCATTTATGTTCTTGGCAGTGTAATCATGTGTATCTTTTTCCCTCTCACCCTCCTGGATGAAGGGAGGATCCCACTAATTTCCCAATAACTTCTCTTTCAAAAGTTCTTTTCTGAGGAATTTTTGCCATAGTGAAATAGAAAATTTAGAAGAAATATTTCAGCCAGTTCTAAATGCTGGATATAATACATAACAATGTAACATTCACAGAATCACATAACTGTAGGGGTTGGAATCCTTCACTTAAGATAACAGAGAACAATACCTGCTACACTTCTAAAAGTTACTCTGCTGGTATGACTACAAAATCACAGGCGAGTTTGGAAGGTACTTCTGGAGACAATGTAATTGAACAACCTGCACAAACTAGGGTTGACTGTAGGAGGTTGCATATGTTTGTAGTAACTCCAGGTGTTGAGACTCCAAAACTTCTTTGGGAAACCAGTTCAAGTGCCCAACTGTCTTCACAGGAAAAATGTCTTTACTTTCTTATGTTTAGATGTCTTCCTGTATTCTATTTTGTGCCTATTGCCTCTTCTTCTTTCATGGAGTCCAGCTGTGTATTACCAGTGCTGAGTAGAGAGGAAGGATTGCCACTCATTACCTGCTGGGGACACTCTTCTGGATGGAGTCCAGGATTTTGCTGGTCTCCTTTGTTGTAAGAATATATTTATGGGCCATTTTTAGCTTGTATACACCAGAACCATCAGGACTTTCTCTGCAGGGCTGCTTTTCAGCCTGTTGTCCTCCTTCTTGTGCTGATATCTGAACTTGCTCCCCTGCATGCTTAGGCATTTGTATTTTGCTTTACAGAAATTGAATGTGGTACTTTGTGAGAATATTAGTCCATTCCTGCTCGCTGCTAGCAATATACATTAAGAGCTCTGAAATAATAATAATAATTAATAATAATAATAATAATAATAATAATAATAATAATAATAATAATAATAATAATAATAATGAAGTAGAATAACTCTAGAATAATTTTCAATCTCTTTCTGAAAAGAAAAATGATGATCAGAAGCCTTTTCCAAGAATAAAGCAAAATGCCAGAAGCAGTTAGAGGAGTACTAGCAGTCTTATAGATAATGAAATTTTAAGTCCTTTAACAGTTTTAAAATTATTTATTTGAAAATAACTACACATTGTAAATAATTACAGTTGTTCACAAGGAGTAATAAATTTCTGGACATGATTCTTCTGCCTGATCTTAGTTTATCTAGGATTTGTCCCATGAATTAGCATGGAACTGAGCTCAAACTAAAAACAAAATAAAACAACAACAGAAAAAAAAAATAAAAAAAAACACAGCAAGCAAAGTATTAGAAATCAGATTCTCTGGTCATGTGTATAACAAAAAATTAAGTGCTCATTAAACCACACTGTGTTCAGATTGAGCACAAAGAATTGTAAGCAAATGAATTGTCCCATAGTTTGTCTGACACGTGGAACAGTATTCTGCACATTAGAGTATCTGCATACTTAACCAGATGGAATGTCTAGTCAATATTTCCTAACAAACAAGTAACAAACATCAGAATTTCCTTCTTCTTCTATAGATACATGCTATGGCTTGATTCATTCAAAATATTTGGTGTTTTCTCTAACTGTGTGTGGCCTTGAAGATTCTGGTGTGATGCTTAAGCTGACAAATAAGAGCAAATTCATTACCCAAATCACAGAAGATTTGATATGGGTTTGTAAAAAATGACAGGTTCTCTTTATGTTGATCTAGTCCAAAAAAAGTTATCAGGTGTTTCATTAAGATTACTGATTTGCTTTCCTTAGTCTCAAAACTGACATTAAAAGAAAAACAAACCCAAAAACAACGACTTCAAAACACAAATAATTGGCACTTCTGAGCCCTTTCGTCAGATTCCACACAGAAGTGATTTGTAGTGAAGACTGTGAAAAATGACATTCTTGTAGATAGATGGAGATTCATTTGTTTCTATACTTCCAGCCTTTTTCTTCAGTCTGTATAATTTCCAGCTGCCTCAGGGATTGAATGATGAAGTATGTGATCCTTCTCAGTCATTTTCAGTGCATATATATGACACACTGTTTATGATGCTTTCATTGTGTTTAGAAGGGCATAAACTATCAACAGCCACAGTGAAATTTTGCAGTAAAAATAATTCATGACAGAACAAAGTTTTTAAAGGATACTCAATTATAAATTAGATGAAAATAGTAAGACTTACATTGAACTATACTTCTTGTAATACTGTTTGATGTTGAATTTATATTAAATAGTTATTTCCTTAGTAAAGGCAAGAATAGCTTTCCTTGAGTTTTCTGAATGCTAAGGAAAAATTATTTTTAACCTGGCCATGGTTCTATTGAGGTTTATAGATTTTTCAAATCAAATCATATGTATTCAATGCAGTGTTTGGTAGCAAATAAGTATATTAGACATTTAAAAAAATTAAAATGCTATATAATATACAATTGACAAAATCCAACAGTTAACCAAATGCATAATTAATGGAACTTATTATCACCTAATTGCAGATTATTGTTTTATCTGTAATGAATTACAGTTCAGGGAAAACTGACATGACCAGTTGACTCGAGGTGGCCAGTGTGATATTTAATGAATTACAGTGTCATGCTAAAGAATAAATCTGGGGAAGTTGGCTGGTGGGGAAGGGGGGTTCTGCTGCTGCTGCTCAGGGATTGGCTGAGCATCAGTTGGTGGGTGGTGAACAGTTGCACTGTACATCGCTTGTGCTGTATATTCTTTTATAACTGTTCTTATTTTCCTTTTATTTATTTATTTTTATTTTATTTTTTTAAATTGTTCTATTGAACTGCCTTTGTTTTTTGTTTTGTGGTTTTTTTACAATTCTATTCTCCAACCCAATGTAGGGAAGCAAGTCAATGATTGTGAGGCATTTATCTGTCTGCCAGGCTAAACCACAACAAAAAAGATGATCCTCTTGACTTACATCACTAAAATTAAGAAAAATATATTACTTCATCATTAGTAAAAAAGATGGGAAGCTCCTCTGTACAATAATCTTATATCGGGAATATGGCACAAGACTTCTGTGTAATCTTTTTTAGTAAGACTATTTTCAGATTAATGCTTAATATTGTACTTCTTTAGAAAGCAAAACAAAACAAAAAAAACCCAACAACAAAAACAACAACAGAAAAATGCTAACACCTTAGCACACAGTGTTAAATTAAAAGCAATTTAATCTAGAAAACTTAATTGCCACGGTTCCTTCATAGAATATGTAGGGAATGGTTACTCTTCCTAGAAATTGTAGTGTTCTCTGGCTTAATCTGAAATGTAATTTCCTCCAAAAAACACCAAAGCAGGCTAGGCAGTGCATACAGTAGCTATTCCTTGTACAGATTTGGCTGTGAGAAAGAGACAGAAAAAAGTGGAGAAATGGAGACAAGGTGGCCAAAAATCATTAGTTGCAGCCTATAAAAGCAACAAAAGGACAGATCTGGAAAATAGTTTCAAAATACAAATTGTAGCTGTAGGCAGATAGAACTGCAGTCAAAAGGACTATTCTTCATATTTTGATAATCCTATATCTGAAATAACAAGACTTTGTATATTTTCTGTAAATGAAAAGAGTGATGTAAAACCACCATCTGTTACTCCTTTCATCTGGAAAAATGTTCATGCCTGCAACTTTACCTAGCAATCTGAGTCAAGAGAGATAACACTAGTGATAAATGTAATGGGAAGAGAAGACAAAACAATGAAATTCTGAAACACGTTTCAATTCTTCAGGCTGGGAAGCTTTGAAAATGAGGACTTTTCAAGTGATCCATAAGTCTGAAGTCAGTTTCTCAGATGATAGCTAGCTGGCAGAGCAAATCAACAGGCCACACCACACCTCAATTCTGTCCTCAGCTGTTTTTAGGGGACCATCATAAATGTAGAGATTAACAAGTACACACTTCATTGCTTGTAATCCTTTCTATCCAGTTTTTTGTAGTTCAGGTCCATTGATTAGTACAACACACAAATACAATACAATAAATTGTTTATCTTGCAACACAGAGTTTTTCACAGAGTAGTGACTTTACAAAAATATTTTTACTTTTCAAACACAAGGATCAACTTCCCTATATAGTAGCTTTAATATAAGATGGTCAGAAACCAAACTGATTCTCTTTATCAGCTCTCTTCTTCCAGTGCCTGCTTGAATTTTGTTAGATGTGAGAACAATTTGTGTGGCAGAAGCACAATTTAACCTAGAATGAGAAACCTTCATATTTTGTTAAGCAGACTCTGGAGATTTTCTCCTGACTAATTGTAACCTGAGGAGCAGACTGAACTTGCTCTTTGATTTTGATGCCCAAAGGGACTTCTGTTCACTTTTGCAGCATACAAGGAGCTTACATCTATTGTGTGCTCCAAGCATAAAAATGATTAACTGAATCTGCAGTGCACAGCTTCTAAATAATAACTGAAACTAGTGAAAAAGAGATCTAAAATCAACTCAGTATGATAAAATTTTAGGTGGACATTAAAATATTTCTGCATTGACCTCCATTCTGAAGGCTCTTATGAAACAATTAGAATACTAGGTTGAAGGCATTCATGTACAGAGATCAAGGGGCAGATACATTACTTCTGACTTATCACTCTATTCCCTTTTATTCCTTTGGATATTATACTAATGGTTTTATCTTTTTGAAAATCAAGCAACTACTTTTGTTCCTTTGGGCAAAATTTTAACAAGGTAATTTATAATCAGTAGAGTATAATCACTTTTACTGGCTACAGGGAAAGAATAGTAATCTCCCAGTACTATCAACTGAAATATCACTCCTTTGGTTCATGTGGTAGTGGCTTGTGAACTCATGTAAAAGGCTCTGTATTCATCCTTAGCAGACAAAACCAGAATAAAAAATATATATTGAAACATATTCCAAGTCTTGAACTGGCAAATCTGAATCAAACTAATATTTTCATTATCTTACTGCTGTTAGCTTTTTTTCCTCTCAGTGTTCATATTAATCTTTTTGCTGCATATTCATTGAATTATGATTATTATTTATTATTTAAGGCAAAAGTAATCTTTTGTACCCCTATGGAACTCGCATTATTGGTCTAAGTGTGATTACTGAACTCCTAATATTTTACTTCTTCCCACTACCCTGTAAGCTCAGTGTAGAGGCTCCTCTAGAGTAGCTCATTATTTTTAGGCTATGGCCTTTTAAGGCAAAGAAAAAAATGGTACTTTGATTTAGAATGACTTGATATGGAGTGTGGCTCTGGAGCACGTTTCTCTCGCATGATCCTGAATATTGATAGGCAGCAGAAAACTCCTAGCGAAAAGTATACTCACTAACATACCACCTTCTAATGAATTCACTAAAACAGAATGTTTGTGTGGTTCTGTTTGCAGTGCTCATTTCCATAGAAATTAATTCAATTATTAAAAAGTACTGCTCACCTCAAGATGGTATAGAATAATCCTGTCGCTTTCTTTGCATCAGATAATGCTTGTCTTCACTGCTGACAATCAGCTTTATCACATTCAGTAGAAAATGTCAGGTTGAAAGAAAAAGAGGAGTAGACATACCAATAAGCAAACTAATAACTTTAGGGTGACCTCAAGAAATCTTATATTTATTGGAAGACTACTACTTTCAACCTGTACAAAATAACAGCAAGGTAAAATATTCTCTTCATGATGTTTCAATTACTGACATTAGTTGCATCCTTGCATTTTTTAAGCTGGAGATCATAAACTTGTGAGTTCTTCACAATAAAAATTAAGATGTTTCATGAAGCTAAAATAGTTGCATGGCTTTATCAGCTAAATTTGATTGAAAGAAAATTGTTTTTGCATTAAAAATGTTCAGAATTATTATTGTTTTGTTGCTGTTGTTGCTTTTAATTCTTTATTCTTTATTTTGTCTTTTAAAACACTTTCAATGTGTAAGTCAGTACTGTTATGTCCAGTATTCTCTGCTGAAAAATGGTCAGATGTAATTTTTACTGAGTTCATTAGCTTGAAGAATTTCTCAATTTTTCTCTGCCTCATCTTGCTGAAGTTTATTATTTACTATAGAAGGGTAATAATGTAACAATACTTACACTGTCATTTGGGTTCAAGAAATAAAATTTTATATATGCTTTCATGTTTAACAAAATAGTTTGAAAATACTTAAATTTTCTAAATGGATGGCATAAAGTAAACAATTTGACCTTACATTAAAAAGCAGTTCTTGTTTTCATACATTGGAACTTGAAAAAAAGAAATCCATTCCTTCTTCAGGGAAGAAAAAACAAAGAAAGAAAAAAAAAACAACCAGTTTTTCTTGCAAAATAACAGAAAGATGACATAGGATAAATTGTATTTGATAAAAAATCATTTCTTCATTTCAAGGAAAAGTAACAGAGCATGACTCAAATATTTGTTTTGGTAGAAGCATCGGTTCATCTTGCCTTATATCAGTATCACAGAGCTGTAAGCACTTGAAGTACAAGAAATTAGATTGTTCTCCACCCAGAAAGCATTCATAATAGAACTGGTGTGAAAGGAAATAAAATATCAGGTAAGGATGAAAATTAATACAAAGATTTAATGTATTTTCGCAATGACTTACTACGTGATGACAATAAACTTTCCAGAGATCTTCTACAGATCTTCCACAGATTTGCAGAATGTGGAGCAAAAGATGAAATGCTTTGAAATTATGACGATCTTCTCAGGCAGATCATTATCAAGTGGATTGTCTAAAACAGAACAGAAAAGAAAAGGAAAAGATCAGAAGAGAATATATTATAATTCATTTTGTAAGGCACCACTCACATTCTAAGTACCTTGAAGTGCTTTACAAAGTCATGATTTAAATACTTGTAGCAAGGCAACCATAATGAAAGGAGTAGCTATTATTTCCCAGCATTTCAAACAGGTCCCGGAAAGCCTTTTGATTTTTAAATCTAGTTTTTAGGCTATATTGTTTGTACCTAGGAGTAATTTTACTTGGAAGGTTGCAGGTGAAAATAACTGTAGAAAAATAAAAACAACACCAAAGGAAAAAAAAAAAAACAACAAAAAACCAAAACAAAAAAAAAAACAAAAACAAAAACACCAAACCAAAACAAAACAAAAAAACAATCCAACTTACGTTACTTTTAAGATCTGTTTTTACAAAGTGTTGACCTTACAAATTTGCAAAAACATAAGCATAGCCTTGGACTGAGGCAGTTGAATTTTTTGCATTATTTATTTTATTTTATTTTTAGAAAAGGTGGAGAAAGATTAAAATTAAGATTCTGGGGGTCTTCAGCAGGCAGGTAATAACTAGAGGGAGGATGGAGCCTTAAAATTTAGCTTGAAATGACTGAAGACTGAGGAAATACTGGAAGAAGATAAGAAGCTTCGACTGCAGTCTGTGCCATAAAATTATGCTCAGACAAAGCCTGGAAGAGGCTGTGTTAGTCACTGAAAGGATACTATGTTTCTTCCTCAGGTGAACTTCAGCTAGTGGTAACAGCTTCTGTCCTGAATACTGCCTTAGAAAGATCTACTCAAATTCTTGCAGAGTTTTTGTACTAGTTTGGAATAGACTCTGTAGCAAAGAAATTGTAATGCTTTGAAGTAGGTTAAATAAGCAGAAAGAATTCATGCAAATTTCATAATTATTTTGAATTAACCAGTAATCTGATTATGAATATGCAAGCAGTGCATGAGCACAAAATGGGATTTTTAAATAATGCAGGCAGTTGTTATTTTTATCAAAAAAAGGAAAGTGAAAATAAAGTTGGATTTCTATAGAATATGCTTATTGCTTATGTTTACAAGATGCATTAATTCCGGCTTTAAATTTAGAAGCGTTTTGGAAGAATGTATAGCTAATATCTCAGAGAATGAATATAACATATAGGCAGAGATAGGATTCTCTGGTTTTAGAACTACTGCTTTTTAAACACATATGATTCTTATCCCAAGACATACTTTTAAAAAACAAAACATCATTTCTGTAGGATTTATATACTCACTATTATAGTTTTTCTGAATGTAGGAAAATGTTTAATAAAGTTGTCTATACACACATATTAGTATCCCAAGCTTCAAAACTTAGTTAAGTATTTCAAACTCTTACAAAATGCAGTTACTGCTGTGTACACTTTTGTTAAATATAAGCAACGATAATTCTCTTTTAGTGAAATGAATCTGCCTTGAATTAAATTACACAGCAGTTCTCTAGTACTCCAGCATATGAAAATAGAAACCAAAGAGAGTGAAGTAAATTTAAGGCGACTGAGCAGGAAAAGGCAGAAAAATATAAGGAAACATTATGGAGAAAAAGGAGAGAGCACAGTAAGGAAAAACAAATATATAGATTTTCCCATGGACACATAATTTGTTTTATCACTATCTCTATACCAGTGATTTTTTTTCCCAGTTTTCTTCTCTAGTGTGAAAAGTCATCTCAGAAGTGTCACAAAATTGGACAACTCTGGAGACTAAGGTGTGCTGAAAAAGAAGATGTATATTATTATGAATACCAGGATAGTATGGATATGGAAATGCACGTTGTCAAATTCTTCAGTAGCTTAGCGAGAAGCCAAAAAGTGATTTCTACATATATTCTCACTTAAAGGATTCACTAGAATATACATGAGCTGTGCGATGCTTTAGAACAATACAATGAAGTATTTTACACTGAGTGTTTTGAGCTCCCTTCAGAAAGCACAGAATTAAGAATCCAGTTACATTTACTGAGATACAATGCAAAGAAAACATGAAATTATAGCACCAGCCTCTGAGATCATCTATTACACTAAGATTGTAGCCTGTGTCACAAAGATGTGTTGTGCGATGTGCCATCCTATTCTGCTGAGGAGTTAGAATAAAACCTCTGGTTCTCAGAATAAACAGAGCTGAAAACTTGAAAAGCCTTTTCACCACCACCTAATACCTGTGTAGGTGTTAAGATGTCTTTTAACTCACATGGGTTATGTGGCCTAACACCTACCAGGAATTTTACAGTGTTTCTGTTTCACCATCATTAGCTGGTGACTTCAAGGTGGTTTTCTGGCTGGGCATGCCTCTCGCTTGCCTTCAGTCTGATACAGCCAGTCAGCAAAAAGCTGTGAGGAGCAAAATATATAGGGAAGGAATTGTAGGTAGCAGCCCCAGAATTTGGCTTTAGCAATATCAGCTCATCTAGAGGAATAGTTTCCCTTCTTTGTCAGCTGGGAAGAACAAGCTGGAATCAAATAACTACTGTGACAAAGGTGAGAGTGATCTATTGAAATTAGTTAGTTGCTGTTACTGTGACAGCAAAGGGCTGTCAGGAAATTTTCTTGTGTTATCCCTATAACATAAACTGTTAAAACTCCTGGGCAATCAAGCTTCATTGCTCTTTCAGTTTTTGATCCTTCAGGCAGCATTAATTTTAAGACCATTTATAATGCAGTTCTTATACTATTTCTGAGAAGATGACAAAGATATTCTGAGTGGTTTTTGTTTTTTATTCCCTGAAAGCAGCAACGTAGAAAAGAAGGCAAATGCTGATGCAAAGTGGTATTATGTGTTCCAGAGCAACTATCCTCTAACTTGCATATTTAAGTCTTGATTTTAATGCTACTGAAGAGAGAAATAAAATACATTCTTCTATTATGCTTAAAACTTGGAAGCAAGTGCTGGAGCAACAAGAAATTTTGCAGAAAAAAGCTCTAGTGTAATCTTTACGGAAGACTCCTGCTAAACTAAATATACTTTCTTCAAACCACCCTCTACATTTTGAGAAAAGATATAAGCTGGTTCTATCAATCTATAGGGCAAACGAAAACCAGAACAGAGCAGAAACCATTCTGCTAGTAAATGCCACAGTTGTACTGATTTTTACAGAGTAATATCTATTTCTGTTGATAGGAGATTTCATTTTTCTTTATAACATATTTCTAAATCTTAAATGACTTGCGAAAACAGACAAACTTTCCAATCAGACTTTACAAGTTATACCAGAATTTCTGTTCTAAAGCATTTCCATGATTTTATGCTTTGATTCTTATCTATTATTTTATCCTTATTTTTCTACTTAAGCCTCAAATGGAGAATAACCGTTCCCATTCTATTTAATTGCCACTATTGTTCAAGAAGATACATGATTATCAATTTTTTTTTTTTTTTGGTGTTTTAAAAAATGCCACAAGGATTGCTAGTACCAAATGTAAAATTTCACATTCTGTCTGTTTTATTTGTTGTGAATCTCTGACTGCTGAATGGTTTTATTTTTACAGCTACTGTGTGGATAACAGCCTACTCACTTAGTTTTGTACAAAAAGGCTAAACTCACCTAACAAATAGGCAATGTAATTGCCTAAAAATTAAAGTACAGCAGTCTTCATACCAGCTGAATTCTTGACACAAGATAGGAGGCTTCCCCAAGCTACTGACTACTCCGGAGCACATTACAGAACAGAAAGAAGAGGTGTGGAAAATTCTTTCTGAGTTTAGAGTTGGATAACTAAGAACTTTTAAATAATGTCAATTACTACAACAGTTAAGAACTAGCATTCAAAATTTATAGCATTTCATTAAGAATAATGAGTGGTAGAAATAATTAATGGTCCAATGAGGCCCATTCATTCAAAGTGGTAATTAATTTCTTAAGAAGTGCCCAAAGTCAAGATATTTGTGGTTTTCACAAAACAAACAACAGTGATTAAGAAGAATCAAGAATAACCTCCTCCTTCTTTTCTGTTATAATTTCTGCTATGTTTATTTGAGATATTCACTTTAATTTGACTGGGCATGTCTATGTCTTATGTCATTAGTCAGAACGATGGTCAACCTATCCTACAACATATATTTTCATTGTTATCATTCATTGTTTTCTTATCCCCACTCTGAAAAAATCCTTGTCTCTTAGATTGGTGATAACTCATAGAAATCCTTTAATAATGAAGAAAATGTCCAAACACTGTTATGGTTTATGACAATCATAGTAACCATTTAGGCCTAGGAATATTATCTATTCTGTTTTTATACTGTTCTCAAGAAGTATGGTACCCTTCTTGTACCAGTTAAAAATTACTCAAGGTCAAATTTATTGCTGTATATTTTGTTAAATATAAATTACATGCTATACCCTGTCAGTTCTCATAAGTGGACAACCAAAATATAAAGTTATTTCTATGGTTTTGCAAAATGAACTTCTTGGTGGTATTTCTATTTCTTACAGAACTTGAGAGTGTTAAAATCAATATTTTATTTCTTCTAGGATAGTCAAACAAGATTTATTAAGAGGATGTTTTATATATGTAGTCTGGCTGTGTACTATATGTTTGTCTACAACAGAGAAAATAAATCCTATGGTGAATGTGGAAGATTCTTGAATAGAAGAAATACTGACATGTGCAAAGATAAGACAGAATGGAGGAGAAATTAAATGAAATAGAAAATAACATTTTTAAAACTACTGTTCTATTGTTGTGAAGCAGAAATGGAAAAAATAAGAAAGAAAAAAAAGATGTGATGGAAATATGCCAGTATACCAGTCTCACTAGAACTTACATATACATTAATCAATTACTTAACAGAACATAATGAAATTAAAGACAACTATATTGAAAATGAAATAAAGAATTCATCAAGAATTCATTAAAATGAACGACAAAATGAAGAATAATTTCATTCTGTATCAGCAGAAGTGGAGGATATATTCTATTCCATAGGCTTTACCTTTTAGTGGGACCATGTAACTGAAGGCAATTTGTGAGTCTTAAATCCATAGCAAGCATCTGAAAAACACAACAGTAAAAATAAAAGTAAAACAAACTTTAAATTCTCTGACTCACCCTATTTTCTTGTTTTCTTCTCTGGATGCAAATGATTGTTCACAAATAAACAAGTCAGAGTTTTTATCCACTTCCCAGTTAACAAAAAGTAATGCAGAAAACAGAGAAAAAGTTAAACACTCCCATGTTTGCATTCTCTGCTGAAAAATGGAACAAATTCCAGGGAATTACTGCTTTTATCACATAGATGGGCAGGGAATTAATTGAGAAAAGCTGGGGAAAAAAAATAAAAAAATAAAAAGTATTGTACATCTCTACGCTGATGGTATAAGTGGTCATATAAGTGGAGTAATCATCTCATACTAGGCAGTAATAGATCACTTCAATTACTCCTGAGGTATATGCTACTCTTTATTTAAGTCTAGAATGAAAGTGACAGTCTACCTCAGTGTAATTTGAACTCTTCTGATATCATCAGTGTTCTTTCATCTTGTCACTGTACAAGATTTGGAAGAAATAAGAAACATCTTAAGTTTGTAGTTTTAGATATATTCATATTTTTCCCTACAAGCCAAAATTCAATCAAAGCAAAGTAAAAATGCTGTCAGTTTAGGGTAAGATTCTTTCTTTGAAACTTTAACATTCCTGTTTCAGTACTCCAGAGTATTTTAACTTTACTCTTACTATTGTTGCTGCTGTTATTCTTTTCTGGAAGTACCCAGGTCATGTGAAAAAGAAAACAAAGTTAAGATTATTTTACAGAAGTAGGAAGATTTTGTCTTTTTAAGTGAAGCAGAAATGAGACGCTTTCAGTTATAAACCCTTCCTTCCTTCCTTCCTTCCTTCCTTCCTTCCTTCCTTCCTTCCTTCCTTCCTTCCTTCCTTCCTTCCTTCCTTCCTTCCTTCCTTCCTTCCTTCCTTCCTTCCTTCCTTCCTTCCTTCCTTCCTTCCTTCCTTCCTTCCTTCCTTCCTTCCTTCCTTCCTTCCTTCCTTCCTTCCTTCCTTCCTTCCTTCCTTCCTTCCTTCCTTCCTTCCTTCCTTCCTTCCTTCCTTCCTTCCTTCCTTCCTTCCTTCCTTCCTTCCTTCCTTCCTTCCTTCCTTCCTTCCTTCCTTCCTTCCTTCCTTCCTTCCTTCCTTCCTTCCTTCCTTCCTTCTTCTTTCTTTTTCTGACAAATGGTTATAAATGGTATTAACTTTCACTGTGAAGCATATTAAAGTTAGGTTTTCATTTACACTCTTCATACACTATTCAGCTTTAGTTATCTGAATGTAATGTATTGAATACTGAGTCACTTGGTTTCTTTATTTACATCTAAAATGTGTTGTAGACTTAAGGTGACGGTGAAACTTCAGAAACTGTTTAATTGAATGATTCTGACATACTAAATACTAACTGCTGTAATTCTTTTGTAAGAACTTATTCATTTTGGTATAATTCTGCTTGTACTTAACCAAGTTATCATTTTTCTTACCAGCTTGTCAGTTGTTTATTCCCCATCTCTCTGAGCAATGAAGTAGCAAGTAAGTCACCCAGCACCACCATTCTGGGATTCTGTGTAGCAAGGATACTACTTTTCCATAGGAAAGCACTAAACAAGATTCAAATTACCCTACCTTTAAAGTTGCACCTTTCTATGCTACAAAAAGAAATACTTTTTTAAAACAAACAGTAGATTTCTAACAAAGTTTAAATTTCCTATCAGACCAATTTCTGATATTTCCTTTGGATGTTGTAAGGATAAATGTTTATTGATCATATTTTTCTTATTATGAAATCTGATGATATAAAGAGAAATGATTCATAAACTATACATATACAAATATACACATATAAACATACATGTATATGCATGTAACTATAATATAGGCATAAAACTCTACAAAAGTGAACTAATTTTGATATTATTTTCCTAAAATCATAGTCAGTCAATGACTGAATCATCTCTGCTAATGAACAGAAGATTTTATTCTTACAGTGTGAGACTAATATTCTTTTATAAAATGGGAAGCTAGATAAAATGACTGGCTAAAATAATACATTTTCACTTTATGTGGAGCTCAGGCAGCAATTTGGCAGCCTAATTCCACAAGTATAGGAGTAAAAATTGAGTTTTCACAGCCTAGCAAGTTGTCGTATATCATCTTAGTTATGATACCTTTCTAGAAGCAAACCATCAAGGAAACAACAGACTTCACTTTAAACAAAAAGGAATGGAGGTTATAGTAATTCTGCATTGTCAAACACACACTATTGGCTATTGCATATATGTAAGCAGTTGGACTGGCGGTTATGCGGAGTGTTATTCCTTTTTTAACCTGGTAGTATATCTAGTCTCAATGCAGTGATTCACAGGTGTCCCTACTATGGCCATAAGAGGTATTTCCTGTTTGCTTGTAGAATCAACCAATTCTTGGCAAGGAGACTTTTAATAGAGCTTATGCTTTTCTTGGGAATTTTGTTGTTATCAGTATAAAGATCTGAAACATTAAACCACATCAGTTCTTCCCTCAAGTTTATACTATACTGACCAAGCCTGATTTAAATATATCTGAGCAAAACCCAGCCAGAAATAGCCATTAACTATTAGTTGACTAATAGTATTTTAAATAGTGATGACAGAAAGAGAACTGGAGAACATTTCTCTAAGTCTATATAAAATGGCAACAGGAATTAAAGAATTAATAGTTATGCATTGAAGAACTTAGTGGATTTTACTAGTGATTCAGTACATCAATTTGATTAAGTTAAGTGTTAAGCAAGCTACTTCTTGCTAATATAAATGGAGCAAATTACAGCTATATATACAAGGGCAGCTACACTACAGACAAAATTCAAAATATTTCATAGTAGTTGCTTCAGTGCACTTAAGAGGTTGATTTTTCTTTTCTTTCTCTGATAAACTAATGAGAACAGCATATGGTATCCAGGAACTTTAATATTCGACATTAGTTGTACACTTTCTCGTAGCACAATCAATACAGGTACTTTTATCAGCAGGGTAAGAGTGGGAAAGCGTTTAATGCTACCCGGAATCATTAATGTTAAGTACCCAAGCAGACACACCCTCTTCATTGAAGCAAGGAGCAACAGTAAGTTTTTTGTCATCTAGCTCTAGACTTTATGCTGTTTTTCTTTTGATTCTTCATTCCTTTGTCTGTTTCCTCTACATTTTCTCTTCTCTCCAAAGGAGATATCCAATTGGGTTATTTTACTTACTGTCCTCAGAAAGAACATACAGGAATATCTGGCCAATGAATACTTCACAGTTTTGTATTCTCTTAAGTCCAGTCAGGATCTTTCCTATAGAGCAGGGCTGCTGAGGAAACAAGAGTATCATCTTAAAAATGAGCAGATTTTCAGAATGGAGTGTATTGTTTGTTTCATTCTTGCTTGTTTTCTTTCTTTATTATTGCTTCTATTAGTGACATATTAGAAGTGATGTTAAATTATTGTTCCAACAAACATTTTGAGGTTCTAAAAAAAAAAGCCCAGTAGAGTCTAGTACTTGCTGTCTCACCTTTTATTTACATTAAAAAGTTAAAGCTAGAGGCTTTCATGTCTGCATGTTTCCTTTTCTCAGGCTAGGTGAAAGTTATTGCTTGAGATTACTATATATTTGATTTATGCAAAATAAAATAGATTCACTTGGAAACTACATCTGGTATGTGCTGCAATCAAAATATGTAGCAGTTTAAACAGTAATTGAATTACTACCATCAAGATCTGGACTAAGGAGGAGAAGCTTTTGTCTAACTACTAGTTACAACATAATACACTGTAATAAACAAAAATCTTTGTGCTAGAATATTCTAGGACATCTGTCCTTGGGTAAGTGCATGTTCAGCATCCAGAACTTCTCACAGCTGGTTTCAGAACAAAAAAAAAAATAAAAATAATGAGGGCTACCTGCAGGGTGGTCCATTACCTACATGTTTGGAAAGGCCTGAAGTTTAACTAAACATGTAAGCATGTCTCTAGGCTAAATGTAAATAAGTTTGCAAATACTGTGAAAGGACAAAACAGTATGTACTTTCCTCAGGAAATTTAACCCAGTGGAAACACTGAAATCTTCTTCTGTCTGCACAGATAAAAGTAAAAATGCTTTGTGTTTTATTCCTTATCCTGTTGCTCTTTCTGAGGGTGTGATAGAGTGCTTCATGTTGTGAACCAAACTATTGTGCAAATTCATCTATTTATTCAGTATTTAATGCCTTCCAAATGGCTAGGTATGTGCACTGATTTATGTAATATACTGTGAAAGTCTGGTCAAGGCTGGGATTTGCAGCACATAATCCTAACTATCTAGAGCTAGTATGAATCAAACATGCTGGGGTAGGTGCACTAGCTACAAAATTTCAGGAGTTAGCAGCCAGCAATTTCCATAGAAAGGAGAAGGCAGATAAGTATACACTTTCCTGGCTTGATTCAAGACTTAGCAAAAAACATACAAGTAATGGATTTTATTCTTTATTCCTATATACACTGTGAATCTAATGCATGGCAGTCGCGATAAGCACACTGCAACAAAACTAAAGATATTCTAGCATTGAGGTTTCTGTTTTATTCTCTACACACAGAAATGGGGAATGCTGATTCTGTAATCAGACTCATGGAAATTTTGGTCTCTTCTGATAGACAATTGCCTGTATTCTATATATTTCCAATGAGAATACCAGTATGCTGTCCTTCACCAATAATTACAGTGTGAAATGCTTCTGAATAGCAAATATTCCCACCCCCACCCCCCCATCATCATTTGTCTCTTCAATGTCTTTAAAATTTCTTCTGTGTGATATAACTTGACTTGGAAACCATACACTGTGCTATTAAGATGACACATTTTAAGGAGAAGGTGCCCTGGTCCTTGGTTCAGAAATAGAGGCAGAGTATTGAATTCATAAAGCAGGGAATATTTCACAACATTATTGTCCAGGTAGGGGTCTGGTTATTTCAAAGGAGAGTGACATAACTGCAATAAAGCTGATATTAATTCAAGAAAAACATATTGATTCAACAATAATAAAGAAAAATCAAGAAAAATGAATAAGCACTAAATAATGAACAAGTTTAGCAAAACAACAGCAACAACAACAATAAACCCAGGCATACAAAAGGAAAAAAAAAAGGAAGATTACATATGCAATGAAAAGAATGAAACTGAGTAACTTCTTCCTTTCTTTCTTTCTTTCTTTCTTTCTTTCTTTCTTTCTTTCTTTCTTTCTTTCTTTCTTTCTTTCTTTCTTTCTTTCTTTCTTTCTTTCTTTCTTTCTTTCTTTCTTTCTTTCTTTCTTTCTTTCTTTCTTTCTTTCTTTCTTTCTTTCTTTCTTTCTTCTTTCTTTCTTTCTTTCTTTCTTTCTTTCTTTCTTTCTTTCTTTCTTTCTTTCTTTCTTTCTTTCTTTCTTTCTTTCTTTCTTTCTTTCTTTCTTTCTTTCTTTCTTTCTTTCTTTCTTCCTTTCTTTCTTTCTTTCTTTCTTTCTTTCCTTCTTTCCTTCTTTCCTTCTTTCCTTCTTTCTTTCTTTTTTAACTTATTACCCAGTTTCTAGGGGAAAAATATGTACTGCAATTAAATGTCTGACTTGACTCATTGTTTTTCTTGGGATCTTTTCTTGGTTGCTTTGTCATTGCTGTTGTTAAAGTAGTAAGCTCAGACATTTGTTAATGGACAAAGAATCAACAATTTTCAAAGTTGGTTGAAAATATCAAATGAATTTAATGAAATTTCCTTTCAAAGTGAGAACAAGAATATGAATTTTATAACAAATAAAACTGCTTCAAGGATCCTTACTTGTGTAAATATACGAAATTTCAATGAACATGCACTTGTGTTTTATAGTACATATGTATAAATTAATATTATGGTAGAATTACTCACCCAAACCAGGTGAATTATGCATTAATGTACCTGAGTTTCTAAAGGTAATATCTCTTAGTAATTGGCAAAATGTGAAAAGGCTGCTCTTATTCACCAGAGCTGTTAGAGAGCTTGAAATGAAGCCTCCCAGTGCTCACAATAAGTAAATCCAGTGATTTTCTGAAAAACAAAAAAAAAAATGAAACAGATTTTGCTGTTGAATGAACTAGTCCCTTTAGTTTTCCAGAATTTCTGGGAGACATAGACCTGTTAGAGTACATCCAGGGGGTGGCCGCAGAAATGATCCAAGAATAGAATGAATACCTTCCCTACAAGGACCATCTGAGAGAGCTGGGGCTGCTCAGCCTGGAGGCAAGAAGGCTCTGAGGTGACAGGACAAGAGGAAATGTTTTCAAACTAAATGAGGGAAGATTTATACTGGATATAAGGAAAGTGTTTTTTACAATAACGGTGGTGAAGCAGTGGAACAGGTTGCCCAGTGAGGCTGTGGATGCCCCAAGCAGTGGAACAGGCTGCCCAGTGAGGCTGTGGATGCCCCATCCCTGGAGACATTAAAGTCCAGGCTGGGCAGGGCTCTGAGCAACTTGGTCTGGCTGTGGATGTCCCTGTTTATTGCTGGGGAGTTGGGCTAGATGACCATTAGAGGTCCTGTTCAACTGAAATAATTCTGTGATTCAGAATGGCCTGGAAGCAAATGACCTGGAAGTAAAGACAGTTACTCAAAAATGAATATTTTGCAGCAAATTTATCAAACTAATTTTTTTGAGATCTACACAGGTAGATTCTCCCTTCTGAGTGAGTACACCTAGACCGGCTCTGCAGTGTTGAAGAAAAAATGCACCCATTCTAAGTTTTATATAATGGATATAAAAATGCACATATGTGCACATATTTGTGTGTATATAGACACACAGACATGCAATTCTTATCTACACAAAAAGCGGAGGTAAGAAAGAGTTCCAGGGGCTCCATTCCTGAACACTGATAAAAAAATTTTTAAAATTAAATGCTACATAAAAAAGAAGACATTATCTGTATTATAAAAAACAGTTCATGCTGAACGTTTGCTTAGGTTTGCTTCTTAAATACTGAAATAGTCTGAATCTATATTCTACTATTTATTTTTTTCATATTAGTCTATCAAATATAAGTGAAATGTCAGAAGAATCTTTAAAAAGTGAGATTTCTTGTGGGGCAGTTCAGAAATAAAAGTATACGCTTCAGGTGACAAAAGCAACTTGTTTTGTTTTGTTTTGTTTTGTTTTGTTTTGTTTCTAACATGTACCCAATTTTACAGCACAACATCTCATGTTCTTTAAAGCAAATATTGTCAAGAGATCTGAGCACAGGTTCACATTTGGTGGATTTTACAGAATGAAGTTTCCCAGACACTGAATTTTTATTTCTCACACATTCTTGTATAGCATCTTGGCATTAACAGATGAGTTACTCTCGGAGATCTTGTGTACACTGCTTCTCTCACAGAACATTTGCATGTACAACTCACTAAGGATGTCTCCTTTTTTTTTCTTTTTTTTTTTTAAAGTGTAGCTGTTCAAATACGTCATATGCTTCAGTGTTTTGACTTTACAATAAAAAATATGGCCATTAGAGGTATTTCAAGCACTAGACTGAATTTTTCTCATGGTTACAAAAATATCTGCATGTATATATAGATTAATATACACTCCCGATTTTCCATTTTCTCTATATGTCTATCTGAGGCCTTGAAATTCTTTATTTTTATTTGCATGAAGACGCCAGTTAGAAGACAATTAGTAAGAGCTCAGCACCTTAAAATAGGACTGAGCGGACTGAAGTTACAGACATCTGTCCTCTTTACTTATTAAAGCATAGAAGTTACATATAAGGAACCTACTGATTATCTGCAATGATGCCAGTTCTGGAAGTTTATGTACATTATGCTCCTCACACTATGGAGAAAGCTCTCTGTTTGTCTGTTGAAGATTTCTGTGCTCTTGGCACTGACGGCTGGCTTGATACATAGTTAATATTGAACATCTTTTGCATGTGCTCCAGCATATTAGCACAAAGTGAAATTAACTTTTTTCCTTAGCATAGGCTCATATACAACATGAATCCAGGAACCAACCAACTCTGACCTCCAGAGGTTTCTTCTTGTATAAGCCATATTTATCTGTTAAGGGCCTATAAATCCTCCTGAAACTTTTTTTTTGGTCCACAGACACTGACTACGTAATGCAGGATGCTTCCTAGCTATGTACAGAAATAAATAATTTTGTTTTGAACTTATTTCCAGGGTTAACTAAAGTGTAGCTAACTGCATGATGAGTGAAATCAAATTTGCTCTGCCTCAACATGAGCTAACATTGTAACTGAAATCAGTAATGTAGTCAAACAGGGAGCTAGAAGCATATTAGTGAAAAGAGTAATGCATATGCTTCAGTGCTGCTGCATCAAATCTTGTAACAAACTTTTAACCCAATAAAACTGAAAAAGGGAAATATGGACTACAACTGCAACCTGAGCTGACTTTGAATCATAGCCTTTTGCTTACTTTGGTCTAAAATATAGCACTTGTCATCTTATCCATGCTTATGACAGCCTCAGCAACATTTAAGATGAATAAACAGCTTTTGCTTCAAAACAGATTTCAGTATGACAGGGATAAGAAATACAGAAAGCAAGGGGAAGTATGCCTGTGAGTGAGTCAGTTTCACGACTCTGACATAAAAAATCATATTTGTTAGCAAAAAAGTGTTCAAAAAGGTTTTAAGCATGCCCTGTCTACTATGATCTGTCCCTTCAGTGTGCTGATAGATTTGTCTGTGAACAAAACAAGACATTAAGCTTGAAACATCAATATGTGTCAGTCTTGCACTTTAAAAGACAGAAGATATGATTCTTATTGGAGGCATAAGAGTCCTTATCTCTGAGCAATGTTATCCTACATAAGCATCCTATTAACAAAGTTTTTCTGATGAAAAAAAATCTCCTCTCAGCTCATAAGCACTCCAGGAATGTATATTGTTGAATCATTTCCTGTGTTTGTGGAAGGAACAGGGTGCCAGCTACTTGAATAGCATGTGAATACCACACAGCGGGCGCTGTGCAATCAAGATCATCCCAAAACAGTTTCAAATAAATGTAGATGCCAATTAAATGTGAGACGGAAAATTATATAAGAGACTGAATAGACTTATGAGTAGCTAGCATATATAGTTTCCCATGATTTTAATTGCAAAATTTTTCTGTATGAGGAAATAAGTGAAATGAGTAGAAAAGTTGTAAGAAGGAAAGGGAGCAAGGCTAGAACTTGAAAAAGAAGTAGTCTGGATATTGCATCATTTCTGACAGAAAAAAAAAAAAAGGCTCAAAGAAACCCAAAAACATAGACTTTATGTTTAAATTATATTTATTGTATTATTTGACCAATTTAGAGAAAGGAATTAGAGGGAATTGCTGGTGCTAGCCACAAGCCAGCTGAAACTGTAGAAATATCTTATAACACTGACATTCTATTTTTCCACTACAATCTTATTAATTCATGCCTGGGACAAGTTTTTTCCTCAGCTGAGACTGCAGAAGTTGTATTTTACTAAACTGCAAATCCAACATAGTTTAGGAAAGGACTTTCACTTTACAGTTATCCTGGTCATTTTAGTGTCTCTTGCTACCTGTTAGAAGATGGCAGGGACAGATTCCTAACTATTAGAATTGTCCCATGTTTTGGGCAGAAATTCCCAGATGAGGTAGTAGAATCATAGAATCACTCAGGTCGGAGAAGACCTTAAAGATCATTGAGTCCAAAGATGACCTAAACATACTACGCTAACTAACAATCCTCTGGTAAATCATGTCCCTGAGTACAAGGATATTTGTGCTATAAACAGAAAAAACCTAGTGCTACGCAATACAAAACTTCTGTCAGAAGAGGCAATCCAGTCATGTAGCACAGGAATGTTGACATAAAAAAAACCACACAGAACTTGAAAAATTATATATATATATATATATATATATATATATATATACACACACACGTTTATATATACGTTTATATATACGTTATATACGTTAAAACAGCAGAAAATTCAAATGAAAGGTTTCAAACCGTGGCTTTATCTTCTATTAAAAATGCATAACAAGCAACTTGAAAAATCATCATGAAACATAATTACAGAATATCTTCGTTGCTGTTTCTATGTACAGCTCTTCAAGTACTGATCTAGATTTGCCCAGGTATTCAAGAGCTTAAAAGAAAGCTGCAATATCATCCCATCTGACTATCCCTGGAGCTGTGCCACACCACCGGAACACAAAATAACATTTATTGGTGCAATCAGTATTTAATTAATTGGTGGAACTTAGAAATGATTTAAGTTTCATTCCTTTCTAAAAGTCTGTTAAATTTCTTTAAGCCAAATTGTCCAGCATCAGTGCCTTAGAGTGTTTTAACCGTTTGAATTCAGACATGTTTTTATATATTGGATATTTCGTAATTTTCACAGTTGGATATAATTGCCTCTGACCAGTGCAGCCTAAACTTCTTTCCTAGCATTTCCTGCTCACTAACTTAGGCAGACAGTTGGAGTCCCTGTGCATTTTATCTGGAGCCTACTCAGGCTTAATAATGTGACATGTTCTCTGAAAGTCAGACTTTGCAATGCTCATCTTCAATTTTAAATTTCCTACCGAGGTTGTTTGTACCATGCACCATCCCTGTCTTCTTGGGTAAATAAGACATACTTTATGTTGTATTTATTTTGGTTGTTTACAGACAGACTCTATTGCTGCTTTGCAATGTTAAGTAGTTTGTTAATTATCTTCAATTGTAAACATGCTTTTCAATTTGCTCTTTAAAAAGTCAGTGCTATGTGCTTTTATATACTGCCCTGCATCTCTGTTTTTCCCAGTCTAGTACTGGACTGTACATTAATCTTTTCAAAGTTATAACATTTGTTTCAGATTTACAGCTTACTATGCATCCCTAGAGTGGAACATAGAATCATTTGTGAGATGCTATGATAGTGACATTTCTTCTCTCTTCTTCCCGGATAACATTGATTTTATTTGCTTTATATTATTATGCATAAAATAGTATTCACAATGTGTTTCTGCGTCAATATCATATGAAAAGACAACAGAATAATTAGATAAGTCAATGCTATGTTAGTGATGTGCCTCATCTTGTCAATAATATGTTCCTATATCTCAGAATGAGATTATAAGATTCTGAGAACAATAGTAAAAATTGTCTTGCAGGGTCTAAATTGTTGTTTGTTTTTATCTTAAAACCTTAATACTGTAACAGGAAACTTTCTGGGACTATAATAATCAGTGATCAAGACTAATAATATGGTCAGCTGATTAACAGATACAGAGACAGATGAGTTAGATGACCTGTTCGGACTGCAAAACACACACTGTTGAAGCATATGCTTACCATCATACTGGAAAATATATTTAAATTATAGTAACAAAGACTGAGAGTAATTGCCTTGTTCAATCTTCCTATGATTTTAAAACTATGACAGAGTTAAAGGCATTGGGTAAAAAGAAGCTTGTGGTATAAAAGGATAATGAACACATTTATAGTTCATGCTTGCTTGTTTAAAAGACTGCATTCTTATTTTCTTTGAGAGTCTTCATTGACAAATCTTATCTTTGACTTCTATAAATAATACTGTTTTACGTAGCAGCTTATTTGTGCAGAATAGTAATAGAGAAAGATTGAATGTATGTGGGCAGAATATGTTTTTGTATGTAAATAGTGGCTATACTTCAGGCAAAATTTAAACTGACTAGGAACCATGACCTCTCAGAAGGTATTTATATATTAAAATTTCAAAATAGTTAGAAAACTAAATTTTCACATTTTCTTTCTTCATCTCATCTTATGAAGTAATTAATCTGATAAAGTGAAAACATCCTAACAATTCCTTTCTTTTCATAACATTAAACAATGCTCCAAAGCCTAAGTAAGGAAATAGACTGTGAAAAATTCATATATTTTTACAGTTGCATGTCTAATGTGCCAGAAAATTATATTTAATACAGCATGATTGGCTGGTCACATCTACATGAAGTCTTACAAGTAGATCTCATGAAATTGAATGTGTATAATAAGTCCATGGGGCCAGATGATATCCATCCCAGGGTTCTGAAAGAGATGGCTGATGTGGTTGCCAAGCCACTCTCCATCATATTTGAAAAATCATGGCTGTCCGGTGAAGTCCCTAGTGACTGGAAAAAGGGAAATATTACTCCTGTTTTTAAGAAAGGGAGAAAGACCCAGGGAACACCCAGGTGGGTGAGCCTCACCTCTGTGCTTGGGAAGATCATGGAGCAGATCCTCCAAGAAACTTTGTTAAGGCCCATACAAGATAAAGATGTGATTTGAGGCATCCAGCATGACTTCACCAGGGGCAGATCTTGCCAGACCAATCTGGTGGCCTTCTATGATGGAGTGACAGCTTTGGTGGATGGGGTAATGGATGTCATCTACCTGGACACAGGCCAACTGTGTTCCGGGCTGCATTAAGAAAGGAGAGGCCATCAGGGACAGGAAGGTAATTGTCCTCAACTTGACTCTTGTGAGGACACATCTGGAGTACTGTGTCCAAGACTGTGGACCCCAGCACAAGAAAGATACAGAGCTCTCAGAGTGAGTCCAGAGGATGGCCACAAAGACAATCAGAGGGCTGGAGCACTTCTCCTGTGAGAAAAGGTTGAGGGAACTGGGCTTGTTTAATTTGGAGAAGGCCCCAAGGAGACCTCATTGTGGCCTTCCAATACTTGAAGGGAGCTTCTAAACAGGAGGGGGAATGGCTGTTTACAATGGTGGATAGTGATAGAACAGAGGGGAACTCAGTTTTAAGCTGAGAAAGGGGAGGTTTAGGTTAGATATTAGGAGGAACTTTTTCACACACAGGATGGTGATGCACTGGAACAGTTTGCCCAAGGAACCAAGGAGGTTGTGGATGTCGCATCCTTGGTGGTATTCAAGGCCAGGCTGGATGTGGCTCTGGGCAACCTAGTCTGGTAGCTGGTGACCCTGCACATAGCAGGGGAGTTGAAACTAGATGATCACTGTTGTCCTTTTGAACCCAGGCCATTCTATGATTCTGTGATTCTATGACATCCACTAAGGGCTAAGATAAAAGAAGATGAAGGTCAGTCAAAATCTGAAACAGAAAACAAGAAATGTTTTATTATCCATGCAGTCTGTGAGATACTTCATAAAAGATATGTACGTAAATCTACACAGCCAACAATGTGTCCTCAAAGCTTGACTCACATCTATTATGATGCCATTGTCTTAAATTCTAACAGGTATGCAAGGATGACAGTCTCCAAATTTTCCCATGTTTCAAGCAAAGCTGTCTCGAATATGTAATTGTAACTAAGTGTAAAAAAATCAACTTGGAAAAAAGCAGTCTTCCTTCTTTCTTTTTACTCCACTTGTGTAGCTAGTGGGGAATGGCAGAAAAACTGAAGAGCTTTTTTAGTGAGCGAATGGACTCAGAGTCATATAAAATATCAGTTAAATTGATTGTTTTCTTTCTACAGCAAAACTCTCAGACCTTCCTCTCCAGAAGGATTTTATTCCCTCTTTATGAATCTTACAAAGGTCTTCCTTCATCTTTCCTTGTACCTTCTCTATAACAATAATATATGTCTAGATGGAGACAATGTGTGTTTATAGTCATTGTTATGTTGAGTACAAGAATTTGAATAGAGTCATAGAATCACCAAGGCAGGAAAAGTTTTCTAAGATCATCCAGTCAACTCTCCACCTATCACCACTATTTCCCAACTAAACCATTTCTTGAACACCTCCAGGGGCATTGACTCCACCACCTCTTTGGGCAGCCTGTTCCAGTGCCTGACCACTCACTCAGAGAAGTATTTGCAAATGTTCAACCTGAATCTCCCCTGGCACAACTTGAGGCCATTCCCTCTAGTCCAGTCCTATTGCTAATTACATGGTAGAAGAAGCCGACACCCACCTTACCCCAACCACCCTTTGGGTGGTTGTAGAGAGATATAATATCACCCCTGAGCCTCCTCTTCTCCAGACTGAATAATCCCAGCTCCCTCAACCGTTCTTCATAAATCTTGTGTTTCAGAACCCTCAACAGCTTTGTTGCCCTTCTCTGAATATGCCCCAGGTCCTTAGTATCTTTCTTGGAGTGAGGGGCCTGAAACTGAACATAGTACTTGAGGTGCAGCCTCACCAGGGCTAAAGAGAGGGACGATCACTTCCCTCCTTCTGCTTGCAGTGCTATTTCTCATACAAGCCAGGATACCATTGTGCCACAGTGCCACATTGCTCCAAACCTTTAGCATTGCCTGGGGTTGTTGAGGTCAAAGAGCAGGACCTGGCACTTGTTCTTATTGAACTTCAATTCATGGGACTCAGCCCAGTGATCCAGCCTGTTTAGATTGCTCGGTTTGGCCCTCCTATTCCCAGGCTGATCAACACTTCTGTCAACTTGGCATCATCTGCAAACTTACTGAGGGTGCACACAATGCCCTTATCCATGCAATCAGTAATTATACTGAGCAGGACAGGCCCCAGCAATGTCCCCGGGAAACGCCACTCATGGCTGGTCTCCAGTTGGATTTGACTCCATTCACTAAACATTTTCTCTCCAGAGAAGAAAAAGTATGACTGGTTAGTATTCAGATAGTATTGAAATGTGTTGTGATTATGAGCTTTATCTCTATAGTTGCATCAGGTTGCACTACTTTGGAATTAAAGCAATTGTAATACAAATTTTGCTAAATCTCTGCAAAACCTTTAAGGACACATGAACAAATTTAGTAAAATAGTACTATTTATATATTCTTTGTGTTTAAACTTCGTCACTGGAATCTTCCTGTCCCCATCTCCTCCCCAGTAAGTAATTATTTAGCAAAATATTAATTTGTGATCTTTCAATTCTCTTGCAGTTTCATCAACTTCCTAAAGCCACAACTAAATAGCATGATCATTTTTACTGGATCGACTCTGAAGAAAATAAGATCACAGTTATACAAATCAAAATCTACAGATATACTGTTACTAACTCAGATTGTTTATAATACTATAAGTCCATAATGTAACAAGGGTACTATACAGTGAAAAAGAGAGAGTGGAAATGATTAATAAAACAAACATATATTTGCATAAATTATTAAATAATGTCCTGTAATTTCTGAGTAATTATAATCTGCAGCTCATAAGCTAGCTACCAGTTATTTGACTTTCTTCATTTGATCACAAAGAGCAGTATTTTGTTGCTATATGTATTGAAACTAACTATGCTAATTCCAGATCAACTTTTCGATTTATTGAAAACATCTGACACTTTTTTCCAATTCTCATAAGCTACTAAAACCCTCTGACTTGCTGTAACCTTAAAATTTCATAAGGAAGCTCACCATTTAATGTTTGAATCCAGTAATGAAACATAAAAGAGAGTCTTATGCAAAATTACTGGAAACTTTGATGGCTGTGATTATAACCCAGGCACAAATTTTTCATCAAATATACTAGTTAGAGTTGTAGTTTATTCACATCTGATTTGCTGAGAGAGCTTCATTTTTCTTCTTTCCCTCCCTTTCTTCCCTTCCATCTCTCTCTCCTTGCCTCCTTTATCTTTTCCTCTTCCCTTCCTCCTTCCTCCCTTATTCCCTTCCTTCCCTTCCTTCCCTCACTTCCCTTCCTATTTTATTTTTCTTCTTCAGGACTCCTTTATATGACAAGCTCTGAAATCTGAATGTATTGCCATATTATGAAGCACATAATCATTTCTTAACAACTACAGAGTTGCTAAATAAAACTTATAATTATTACTTATCTGCTTTTTTTTAAAATGATTTAATTTCATTGTCAAGATGACAATTAAAGACATTTTATACTTTTTTTCACATTTGTCTAGATAACAAACCTGGTGCTTATAAAATTGTATTTTGTGAGTTTCAGTAAATTTTTCATCATGGCTAAGGAGCACAACAAATATAAGGTAGATAGTCTAAGATGGAACCAAATGCAAGAGCTCCCACAGCATTGGACTGAGATTCGCACCTCCTTATTAACAAAGCCAAGTTACTGTTAGTACTGTCACATTAGTCATGTGCCTACACAGCATGCCAATAGTATGCCATCAGTTCATAGTGAATCACAACAAATCCATTATACTTACTATATACTGCATGAAAATTTGTGTTCAGCTGAGCAGAACAGGATCTTGTAATCCTTTAACATGTTGGACATCATAGTTCAGATTTATTTCAGGTTTTTGTCCTCTTAGTACTTTTCAGCTCTCAAGTGCTCTGTACAGATCTCAACTTTGTTCACACACCACCTTACCAGTATAGAAATGACATGATGAAATGTCATTCTAGAAAAATCTGTACCAAATTAGGTGAGGATGGAAAAGTAAAGACAAGTGATACTTCCGAATACATGTTCATTCACTTTAGACTTAGAGGTGAAGGACTTCCTGGGTGATCTCTGTACTGTTGATTATTTTCTCAGGTTTTTTTACTTCCAGTCTTTTACCTATCCTCTGACTTGACTCCATTTTTTTTTTAACTTACACCAATTTTAGATGCATCTTTCACAAAAACATATCAAAAGGCCATTCAATTTTCTTCAGACTGTTCACTTTTCAAAGTAATCAAGGATAATGTCAAGCATGCAGAATTTTATAATATGATCTGCAGAAAGTGTTCTGCTCTGCATAGAACATTACTATTTTAATCACTTATGCCACTTCATTTTTAAATTGACATTTCTAAAATTCAAGAACTGGATGATGTAGCTGTCTTTTCTTGTATGCACAGGAACATTGCAGTGTTATGGGAAGAGATTTTGGCTGATATATTGAAAGTAAAAAAAATTGTAATATAAGTTGTAGTTCAGAGAAAGTCAGTGTTTACACATGAGGAGTTAAATATTTGTAAACTCAAGAAGGCTGTCATTCAAAAGAGGTGGATGATATTCAAGGTTAAAAGTTGCTTGCAAGTAGAGGCCAAAGCTTTCAAACAGTTACCAAGAACAAGGAGACAAAGTCCTTAACATGTAGCTGTGATTTCTTAGCTATACAAGAAATCTTGCTGTTAAACTGGTTATTCCTTTAGGCAGTAGGAATGTAATGTGGAACAGAATGTCAGGAAAACAAATCTGTTAGAGAACAGCACTAACAACATCTGCACCTGCCCCAAATTCATAATCTAAGTAATTATTGTCTTTAATATTTAATGCCTCTATTCAGTTCATTTCAATCAGAGTATTAACATTGCTTAGCAGCTAAGCACCTAATATGCTCAAAATTTAAAACACACAGTTGGAACCCCAGAACTTTTCAGTGAGAGCTAAATTTTGTTTCAGTTTGTGAACATTGCTTTCATAGGCTCATCGACTCACCTCCAGTTTTCTATTTCTTAGAGTATAGGCTAGGGTTTGTCTAAGAGAAACCTGGACCTTTTCTAGTCCAGGTTTACCACTTCGTAAGTGGAAGTAATTGTCAGTTCCTTGTTTAACGCTATTAACAATACCTTCTTACACAATACTCCCTTTTCCCATCTTTGAAGGTGTGATGGGTTTCAAAGTCTTGGATTCAGACTGTCTTCACAGTTCATTGCTCTAACTCACAAGAAAGTCAGTCCTACTTCTGGCTTCAGAAACCTACTACCACTATAAATAAGAAAAAGAACAAAACATATAAACTGTTTCTTTTCTTTATGAAATTCTTTTAGGATCTGATCTTGTTAATCTTTCAGTCAAATGCCTCTTGATAGTATCACAGTAATAGTTTGGGGAACCAAAATATGACTAAGATGTACCATTCTCTGAAATTATGTAGTAAAGTAGAAGTAGTCTGAGGGTCATAATTTCATCTGAGTGTGGTGCTTTTGCACACTGTACTCTGGCTTCAGCATCTGATGACTCACAAGATATACCCAAGTTGAGTTTTGAATTGTTGGTGGATTGATGTTCAAGGAAAATATAGAGTCCTAGGAACACATTAGGTTTCCAGGCTGGAAAATTTTTTGACTGGCTTACTGCCATCCTGTGACCATCAGTAATGAAGACTGCATATAGCTTTCCCTGAAAAAAAAAAAAAAAAAAAGATTTTATACTGTTTTTGAAAAAGTATAAAGCAGTAGAGTCAGACCTACAGTGTGCTCTGGCTGCTACTTGTCTTGCATCTTCTGCTGCAGTTTTGCCATTAAGGCTGTGATAGTTTGAATTTAATTCACTTAGGATACTTTTTTAATCATAACTCTGTAAGGGAAAAAGCCTAAAATGAAGATGCGTAGGCCTGTTATACTCACTTCTTGTTGTGCATTTTACTTTTAAAATGCTGACTGCAATAAGTTCAGCATGTTGAAAACTCAGTCAGAGTATCCTATTTGATTTTCAATGTTCATCTCTCACTGTTAAGAAAATGAAGATGTGATTGAACATTATTGTTTTATGGGCCATTTACATTTAAAAGAAGAGTAGTGATACTTTTCCCCCATTACCACCCCCCACTGCCTTGCAAAGCAAAGTTTCATTTAAAAATTTCAGTTTTATTGAATCTGAGGTACTTTCTATCCAACAGTCTGGATTTTACTATCTTTGTTTGGGCTTGGAGAAGTCTATTGAAGACTGCAGGAAACACTGGAACTTGTTTGTCAAGACAGCACGGTAAACCATGTTAGGTATCTTTAATATCAGTCCATTATGAGTACTTGTCTTCAACAAAATAAAATTATCTGTTTTCAAATTTTCTTTTCTACATTGTTCAGCATAGATAACTTATCTAGGCCTGTTTGTTTAGTAGAGAATCACAGAATCATATAACTGTTTGGGTTGGAAGGGGCCTTTTAGATCATCTAGATCCAAACCCCTTGCTATAGACAGAAATACCTAGAGAAGAACACTAGAAGAAGTTCCTCAAAGCCCCATCCAGCCTGGCCTTGAATGCTCCTGGAGGGCAAGAGAGGGGAAGAGGATGGCACCCACAACCTCACTGGGCAACCTGCTCCAGTGTCTCACCTCTCTCACAGTAAAGAATTTATTTCTAATGCCTAGTCTAAATCTACCTTCTTACAGTATAAAGCCATTTCCCTTTGTTCTGTCACTACATGCCCTTATAAAAAAGTCCCTCTCCAGATTTCTTGTAGGCCCCCTTCAGGAACACCTTCAGGTACTCAAAGGGCCTTAACCTATTGTTTTGTTAACAAAAATGGTTCTTAAGAATTTGTATTTTTAGTAAAGACAATTCATTCTGAAACAATCTATAGCTGAAACACTGACCACTGTTTCTTCTCTGAGTTATAGTCTAGACAAAATCTGGCAATGTAATTGAAATAATTTCAACTGTGATATGGCAGGAAGTAAGAAGATATTAAAAAAATGTCATCTTGAACTTTCCCCACTTTTACATCTTTGACTTGCCATTAAATTAAATCACTAATTTGAGTGATGCTAAATCATAAACTTTCCTACAAATTGTCTTTCAATTATAGCTGTGCATTACTTCTTACAGAAGTGCACTTAATAAGTGGGAATATATTCACTTTCTGAATATCTAGAAGCCAAATTCACTTTTATTATGCTTTAATATCATCAAGACTCCTGTACGACTTGATGAGAAAAATTTATTTTCCATTTTCCACTGGCTAGTCTTCTCCTGGCTCAATGGAAGTATTTGGGGAATTATGCCAAGGAAACTGTCAAGTTCATCCTTGTTCCCTTGTTCCATTGAAGAGCTATGCTTTCCATTTCACAAAGGAGGATTTCTTAGTGGTTTCTCTCTGAAATGGCTCTGTCGTGTAATAGCAAAGAAACCAAATTTCTACCATGTGGAGAATTTTCACTTTAGGACTGTTGAATGATAGCTAAAATATTATAATCTATTTCACTATATATAATTTTAACTTCAAGGTGAGTAATTTGCAATGAAGATTTAAAGACATGTCCCTTAATACTAGTCAAAATAAAACTTTTTCTTATAGTGTTTATCGCTGTCTGTTAAAGTAGTGAGCTTCATGTGCCTCATTTCCAGAGAGCTGGAAGAGTTCCTTCTGAACAGGCATCTGCTAAAATATTTTCTATCAAGTAGAAAGGAAAAGGTTTGTTCCAGCCAGTTATTTCCCTGTCCCTCCTATCTTGATCATCTCCAGCATCATATGGAAGCCATCATTGTTATAAAGTTGAAATCATATTTGTAGCAGACAAACTGACTCCGAATATGGATTTTATTTTGGACACCACATGTGATATGCACACTATAATAACCTTTTTTTTTTTTTTTTTTTTTTGGCACAAATTTCCATGGTAATTGGAATAAAATATATTCTCAGTAAGATGTCCACCTGAATGTTCTTGATTGTAGTGTGACAAAGTTAAAAAGAGGGATTTTTTAGTTTATTTTAGTGCATTTGTAAGTTTTATTAAACTAAAGCACACAGCAAAAACAAAAAAGGAAAAAATAAAAATGAACAAAAAACCCCCAAAAAGTTAAATTAATAATAACAAGGATTATTATTAATTTAAATTAATTTAAATCCCTGGTATGGTAGTAGTACCACTCTCAACATTACAGCAATATATTAAAAATGGAGGAAATTACTGGTCTTAGAAATGCTAAATCACCTTACAGATCTTCTAGTGCAATAGAAATGAAAGTTTTTAAGAGGCTGTTCATTTAGCATCTTAGTAAAATAACTACTTGAGTATGGAAGAATGGGTAATTTCACATTGATATTTATGAATGTTAAATTTTTTCCCAAGGTAATGAATTTTAATTTGCAGCAATTCCAGATGTTTAACATAACATTTGATGGTTTGCTTTTTTTCCACATGTATTCCAAGATTTTTTCTTCTACCAGAAGTGATGGAAACCCATGAGGTGATTGGTCACCAGACATATTCTTGGTTTTAATTCAGTATCTATCACTGACTCATTGTCTGACTTGGGTGAATGTGAAGTTAATATTTCAGACAGTTCAAATACTAACCAAATAAAAAGTAGGGTTTTATTGACCGCCAAATTCTAAGCTGGAATGTCGTTTCTGTGTAAATCAATTGAAACCACCAGGAAAATCAGCAGGGCTCAAAGGTCTCCAACTTCAATCAATAAAGTGTTACAAATTTCTGAAGTGAGATTTGGGTTTGAGGGAGAATATATTTTGCAGAATTATTAAAAGCCAGTAATTCACAAACATAGTAACAACAAAGATACAGTAATTGATTTTTAAGTGTTTGAAAATACTTTTTGCTTTTCCTAAAATTTATTTTCATGACTGATATAGAAATTCTATGATGAAACACTGCAGGATTTTGAGTTAAATAGAAACTGAGTGCTGACCAAAATAAAAATCCTGTTTCTGTTTACTGTAACACATTTAAGTTGATGGGGGTTAAGAGTTGGCTTCAACTAGAACAATATATGGGAAATGGAAGAGCTAAGTGAAATCTAAAGAAGCAAAACTAACTTCGAGAAGTCTAGAATAAAATATCTTAATTTAGCTTATTACTAGAGAAACTAGGAATATGAAATAACTTTCCTTGATGAAATTATTTTTAGAGTAGATTTCCTGTTTCCTGTGTTACATAAAAGGGAAGAAGAAAGGGTAGTTCAAGGAAAGGCTATGAAAAAGTTTTCATTCTGAATTTTAACAGTGTTGTGTAGGGAGTGATTATAAGCTGGCTGCACTTTTTAGCAAAGTTAGAAAAATATGCTGTTTGATTAGTTCTTAGCAAGGCCAGGACTTTGGCAATGCTTATAATAGCTTTCCCAACTTGAAGTGGACTAGTACAGAAAAGTCTAGCACTTCCCCTGAGCAGTTGGATGGGAAGTAAGGGACAGGAAAGTGTATATAGTAAATTAATTAGGTTGGCGGGCTCTCAGGGGATAATCTTTTTACAGTATATGATGTATTTTGTGGCCTGGCAGTGTTCTCCATCTGTTTGTTCAATGTACATTCAGTTAGGGTAGTGAACCTTTTAAGACTCTTTCTAGTTATATGTAGCTGGGAGGGAGATTTATTTTGCAGATGGTTTTACAGCAGATCTTGAGGATAGTTTAACTATGTTAATAGTTAAGATTTATTTCCCTTGCAATTCCAGTATCCAGGAACTGCAGTAAAAATCAATAAACTTTGGAGCCTTATTCAGATTTTGGAGGAACATAGGGTTACATACCTTTTCAAATGACAATCAACATTATGCTGTTTCAAACTTATTCTTGCTACTCAAGTTACTCCTAACTAGTATCTGTGCTCTGTCTTGTTTTCTACAGAAAAGAGGAAGTGTCTGTAATGGACATGCCGTCCAGATGTGAAGAGATGGGAGCAGGAAAGCCAAGGTTCAGATGGAACTGAAATTGATGAGGAATGTTAAAAATAACAAGAAGGGATTCTGAAGATGCACAGCTCAGAAGAGGCAGGCAAATAGGACTGTACACCCCCCCCCCCCCCGATAAATTTGAAGGGAGAACTGGCTTCCATGGACATAGGAAAGGCTGAGGTATTCAACAAATTCTTTGCCTCAGTCCTCTCTGGCAGTCAAGATTTCTAAGTCTCTGGTGTCTCTTAACCTCTAGGTAGAAATTAGGGTGGCAAAATCTTTCTCACTAAAAAAAAAAAAAAAAAAAAAAAAAAAAAAAAAATATTGATGCAGCAAGAGGGCTGAGGGTAAAGGGATCTGTGTCCATATGGAGGCTGGTCATGAATAGTGTCCCCAAGTAGTCCATCCTGGGACCTCTTCAGTGTCTTTATTAATGACATTCAGTGGTATTGTGTGTACCTTCCGCAAGTCTGCTGATGACACCAGACTGAGTGAGGCAGTTGACACAAAAGAAGGAATGGTAATCATTCAGAGGGACCTGGACAGCCTTGAAAAGTAGACCCACATGAACTAATGGGATTCAAGAAGTCCAGATACATGATTTTGCACTTGGTCAAGATAATTCCAGATATGTGTAAACTGGGAGAAGAATTCATTTACAGCAGCTCTGCAGATAAGGACATGGTCTGGGGCCCCCAACACATGAAATATATGAAGCTGTTGGAGTAGGTCCAGAGGAAGGCCATGAAGATGATTAAAGAGCTGGAGTATGTCTCTTATGAAGAAAGGTCAAGGGAGATGGCCTCATTTAGCTTGGAGGAGGTCCTGGGATGACCCCACTGCAGCCTTGCAGTACTTGCGGGGAGGTTATAATATGGTAGGAGATAATAGACATTTCATGTGGTCTGGTAGTGATAGGACAAGGAAGAATGTTTTTAAACTAAAAAAGGGGAAGTTTAGGTTAGATATTAGGTGGAAATTCTTTTCTCAGAGAGTGGTGATACACTGGAAGAGTTTGCCCAGTGAAACTGTGGATGCCTCATGCCTCATCCCCGGAGATGTTAAAGGCCAGGTGGGATGAGACCAAAATAAATTACAAACAGATACATTGTTCATTCACGTAATTGTATGGATGTATGAGATTTTTTTTTTCTTTTTCTTTTTCTTTTTCTTTTTCTTTTTCTTTTTCTTTTTCTTTTTCTTTTTCTTTTTCTTTTTCTTTTTCTTTTTCTTTTTCTTTTTCTTTTTCTTTTTCTTTTTCTTTTTCTTTTTCTTTTTCTTTTTCTTTTTCTTTTTCTTTTTCTTTTTCTTTTTCTTTTTCTTTTTCTTTTTCTTTTTCTTTTTCTTTTTCTTTTTCTTTTTCTTTTCCTTTTCCTTTTCCTTTTTCCTTTTCCTTTTTCTTTTTCTTTTTCTTTTTCTTTTTCTTTTTCTTTTTCTTTTTCTTTTTCTTTTTCTTTTTCTTTTTCTTTTTCTTTTCCTTTTTCTTTTTCTTTTTCTTTTTCTTTTTCTTTTTCTTTTTCTTTTTCTTTTCCTTTTCCTTTTCCTTTTCCTTTTTCTTTTTCTTTTTCTTTTTCTTTTTCTTTTTCTTTTTCTTTTTCTTTTTCTTTTTCTTTTTCTTTTTCTTTTTCTTTTTCTTTTTCTTTTTCTTTTTTTTTCTGTTGCCTCAAAGCTTGCTGAGGAGCAAGCCTAAGCAAGTCCTGGTCAAGGGTTGAGAAGTCCTGTGTCTGAGGAACATAGATGGACAAAGCCAGGGGCAATGAGGGAGGGATAAGCCCCAGATCAAGGGCCAGGAAGCAGTTTTTTATGTGGACTTAACTCGAAGAAGATGGCATCTCAGGGGTGCTGCACGTGACTCTTACCCAAGCACCCAGGGATTTCACATAGGCAGGAGAAAAACGAAGAATAAAAGAGGAATCAACAACCACAAAGTGAGATTTCTGACAACAGATTCCTTGTGAAGAACAAGAAGGTTTCTGACATGAGAAGCCTCATGACCTGCCTCTCCCTCCTAGACTTTCTCTGCGCTCTACCTGCTTGCTGCCTAAGGTCAACCACTCACTCCCTTGAAGGTGACTGCCATCAGATCCCTCACTATGTAATGCCTGCATGCTGATGGACACTCCTGGACCTGTTACCTGAGACCTGCTACTTACCCTGCTGTATCTTTCTGTACCTACTCTGTAGCTGCACCTTCTTGCTGACCAGCCACACTGCTGCTGCTCTCCCCCTGCTCTTTTGCCTGAGACCATTGTAATGGCATGCATTGAGACTGCTGTTGGATCCTGGTGGTGACTATCCCCACTTTACACAATTCTTGCTTCTTTCCTATCTTTTCTATCACCTGCTTTCCCTTTCCCATCACCCTAATTTGTAATAGTGTCTGCCCCCCTCCCACACCCCCCCTTTCCCATCTATCTTATTAGGATTTGTATTAAACTGGTCAGACCAACATTTGAACCGTTGTTTCTTAATCTCATGCTGGGTGTAAATGTATAAAAGAACCTCCTCACCCCCTATACACTGGAGTGAGACAATGGCCACATTATTCATTCCTGAGACCGTAGAGCCATTGCTTTTACAATACGATGGCAGTGAGCTTGTCATAAACTTGGGTAAGCAAAGCAGTTGACAATGTTTTGAAAGAACCCACAAGCATAAATCAAAGCATATTCTATATTATTATCTGTTCATGGTTTCTGTCTCAATTCATTTCAAATTACATTTCATTGTAGTTTTTTCAGTGCTCAGAAGTACCAGCCAAATTATGCCAAATGTTTTCCAAAGATAATTTTACTGCCTTCTTTTTTTTTTTTTTTTTTTTGGTGAACAACGTGCTCCTAATTGTACCTATTGCAGTACATGAGTGTTATTTTGATCTCAAATTGCTGAGGATTATCTGGTACTGAAACACAAAAAAGCTATGTGATGACATCTAATTGCAACTTCTAATTTCAACTGAGCCAAGAACAAAAACAACAAGTTTGCTGTAATATGTTGAATTAATAAGCTTATTTTACCCAGTTGTATATTGCTCTGATTTAAATGGCTAAAATCTACTTCTACCTAATTAATTTCATAGTCATAGATCTGTTTGAGTTGTAAGGGAACTTTATTGTAGCTGAACATCTAATCCAACTTCCCTGCTAGATCAGGTTGCTCAGAGCCCCATCCATCCTGACCTAGAATGTCTCCAAGGATAGGACATGACATGAGCCACATGTTTCTGTTACCCTTTATGTAAAAAAAATGTTTGCCCTATATCCAGTCTATGTCTCCCATATTTTATTTTTAAGCCATTTAACATTGTCCTGTCACTACAGATTCAACTAAAGAGTCCTCTTCTTTCTGACAGCTCCCATTTAGACACTGAAAGGCTGCTATCAGGCATGCCCAGAGCCTTTTCTTCTCTAGACTGAAACAGCTCCAGCTCTCTCAGCCTGTCTTAGGAGAGAGGTTCCATCCCATCCTCCCTTCCATGACTTTTATGACCCCCCACTTGACATGCTTCAACAAGTCTATGTCTCTGCTTTACTCAGGACTCCAGTACTCCAGATGAAATCTCACCAGGACAGAGTAGAGGGGCAGGATCACCTCCCTCAACCTGCTAGCCATGCTTTTTTTGTATGCAGTCCACAATACAGTTGGCTTTCTGGGCTGCGAGGGCACATTGCTGGCTGGCTTCTGTCCATCTTGTTATCACCCAGTATTTCCAAGTCCTTTTTGACAGAGCTGTGCTCAATCCCTTGGTTCCCCAGCTTGTACTAATAGTGGAAGCTTCTGCAGCCTGGTTGCAAGACTTTATACTTGCCCTTGCTGAAACTCATGTGGTTCAGATCCATAGACAGTGTTAATTGTTAAGCCATGCTGATTTAATTTTCAATTTGATTTTAGTAGGAAGAAGTATATGAAACCTAAGCTATTCACTATTTTTTTTTAATATTATTATTTTTATTTTTTCAGGAACTGTGTATAATGTCTCAGCAAAGAGTATGGCCATTTTCTGTTTCATACATATGAAATGGTCCACTTCCAACCCCTGTAAGGTTTTCTTTAAAAAGAGCAGATGTTTTGTAGAACAGAAAATATATAAATAGAATTAGCCCTACTGGATATTATAAAAGAAAACATAATCATGGTTGAAGCATGCATTTGAATATCATTTTCACATTTTACATTCATTGGACAAAAAGAACCAGTACATCTTAGCATTTACATGCACACTCGAGATATTTATTTTATTCGACAAAACATGACTTTTTATTCACTTTACTCATTAATTTATTTATTAAAAAAATACCATTACAGAAATCTGTTCTGGCATACTAATTTTAAAGAATGTTCCAGCAAGGTTTTTTTTTCTTTTTTTTCCCTTGTGGAATCATTACATCAGGTGGTCAAGTACAGATTGCACATGTCCATAACTAATTAAAGTACCCTGGAAAATGAAGGCTGTCATTAAATGAATCCAGATGTGTGCCAAATTTTTAAGTGTCAATCAGTTTCTGAAGTAGATATGAACACAGAATAGTAAAGAACATTTTGTGTTTGCAGCTGTATAATCAGTTCTATAGAACAGCAGAAAAACTCCATTTACACAGATACACTTAAATTCTGCTGGAATAATTCAGATCTCAGTTACAGCACCAGCACTACACATCCAATACAACTCCATTGCCTTCTGTTGGATTTCTTCCAAAGAAAGTGAGATCAGTGTTTGGCTGGCTGAACTTGTGTGATAGCCCTGGCAGTGTTAATCTCCCCTGATGTTTGCTGCTGGCTTCTGTAGCATTTCAGCAATTCTTACAGTGCCTTTAGAAGAGTAATAAATACAGGGGCCTGACCAGTTCTGAAGCTCTCTGTAGGAGATAGTAGACCAGAAAGAGAGTTAGGTATCTCTTGCCTTAGGATATAGTTGCATTTCTGATATAAGTATCAAAGAATTTATCATTCTAGCCTATTCTGAAATTTCATTCACTTGCTGACAAAAATTGCCTGTTGGTTAAACAGTGAGAAACAATTATTTTAGATGAATTGTGCTGAAATTTACTTGAATTAGTCTTAATTTATTTCTCCTTTACCACCTCTCTCAAAGAAATATTTTTCAAATAAAATTCACTCTTCCAAAAAGAATCTTGATCATAGCATTTAACATTTCATCTGAGTATGTGATTTGACTTCATTTGCACTGTTGAGGTACAATCTATGACATTTTATGATTACATAATGACATTGAAAAGTGCTTCTCAATTAGTTTACTAGTTCATTTCTTCATAGAAGTAGTTAAATAGCCTATTGCTAGTAAAACAGTATCAATAAAGAAACAGTTTCAATAAAGAATTTTCATTTTGTCAGCTAAGCTGACATTCTCCGCCACTATATATATATATATATAACCATAGATATATTTCTGTTATGAGATAAATTTACAAAAGGTTGTAGAAACGCACATTCTACATGTACTGGACATTCAAAATAATACTTGAGATGTAGGATTGTATGCTGTACAATCCTTGCACATTAAGAGAAATAAACAAAAAAACCCAAAAACTAAAAAGCAAAGTCTGTCTCATTTTAAAACATTTATCTTATGATATTGATTTCAGTAGTGTGTCAGTAAGCCATGTAGAGAAGAGCAGGTTCAGAACTACCTGAATAGACCATAATAAACAGATTATGGTCTTTACTCATCATTTCATGAGGGCTATCTCAAAAATAATGCATCCTCTTTTATAATCTTGGTCCATGACATTAGAGGTGCTGATGAACTTTCTCACCAATATTCCATTTAATTTTGTTGCCATGTGACTGATTATGCTGTAATTTAAGCTGTGAAACAGTGGGTTACCCCACTGTTGCAGCTTTTTATGAGTGCTGCATGCAGGATCTTGTTCGTTGCTGGCAAAAATGCATGGTTACTGATGGTGACTATGTTGAAAATAATGTTTTGTAGCTGAGAATTTTCTTATCATAGAATCATAGAATTACTCGGGTTGGAAAAGACCTCAAAGTTCATCAAGTCCAACAGCAGCCTAACCATAGTACCCTCTAACAACCCTCTGCTAAATCATATCTCTGAGCACCACATCCAAACTGTTCTTAAACACATCCCCACCTCCCTGGGGAGCCAAGCCCTTCGCAAACCTCATTGCCCTTCTCTCCAGTACCTCCATGTCCTTTTTGTACTGAGGTGCCCGAAACTGAGCACAGTACTCAAGGTGAGGCCTCACCAATGCCAAGTACAGTGGCACGGTGATTTCCCTAGTCCTGCTCACCACATCATTCATGATACAATAGACAAGATAACAGAAATATATCTATGGTTACTTGGCCACCTGGGCACACTGCTGGCTCGTATTCAGCTGACTGTCCATCAGCACACCAAGGTCCCTTTCTGTAACTATTAATTTCTTGGAATTTCACTCTGGTGATGTGAATAATATAAACTGTCTGTTATACACAGCTCAACACTCGCTTGTTTGTTCTGAGAAGTGAATATGGATGTGTGTGGGTGGGAGTGGATATGTGGGTGTGTTGGAGTGTGTGGGGGTGTGAAGGTGTGAAGGTGGGTGGCTGTGAGTGCTTTTCATCTTATGTGCAATGGGCATGTTGGATGAGTTTGAGCCATAATTACATATTAGGCACAAGTTTTTTTAAAAGAGAATACCTTAGCTGGGAAAAGTAACATTTTGTACCTTGATGGAAAAAAATTGCACAATTCTGTTAGCAGTGTGTGAATATAGAGAAGGTTAAAATCTGTTACTTTTGTTTCACATTTAGAGCTCTTTCTAAGCTGTAGCTGGATTCAGATTATTATGTTACAATGTTAAAAAGCTAAGTAATAATATGTTCTTTTGTTTAGCTATCTGATGTACAGACTTTTTTTTTTTCTTTTTTCTTTTTTCTTTTTTCTTTTTTCTTTTTTCTTTTTTCTTTTTTCTTTTTTCTTTTTTCTTTTTTCTTTTTTCTTTTTTCTTTTTTCTTTTTTCTTTTTTCTTTTTTCTTTTTTCTTTTTTCTTTTTTCTTTTTTTTTTTTTTTTTCTAGTAAACCAGAGTAATCTTCATGAAGAAGATGAAAGTCACATATAAATCTTATTATACTCTTAATAAAAAAATGCATCCTTACTTTCACCCACTGTATATTTGGTAAGATTCTTGCTGTAGACTATTTTTTTTCTATCTTGACAAAGATTCATCTGACTTCCTGTGTGTTACCTAAGCTTAGTTCTGAAATTATATTAAATGTAAACTGTTTGAAATATTGATTGGGATCAACTGCTGCAGTGTTTTGCACTGCCACAAAGCATGTCTTTCAATCTGTCAGCCAGAGTAATTACTCTAACTCTAGATACAGTTTTGAGAAAATTTAGATATATTTTGTCTTATTTTTTTCTTACTCTGTATGAAAAAAAAAAAAAAACAAAAAAAAAACCCGTCTCTCATCTGTAAGACATCATTCATCAGGAGAAAAAAAGTATATCAAAGACTAATTAACTTGGTAGCATAATGATATTGACAGTTAGAGATACCTGAGGAAAATCTATTAAGTGATTTACATTCCGTGATCTTTTTTTCAGTAAAATGATTTTAAAAAACATTTTCAGTCTCTTGTTAAGTTTTAAAAAAACTATTTCCTCAGTGTTTGAGAACCCTTTGTGTATTTACATATTAGAACCAATCAGCAAAAATATGTTGTTTATACTACAGAGTAAATTTAAAGCAGATACCCAAGTAGCTAAGATCTAAACAATCCCAAGTCTCTGAAACTTTCTTCATAGGAGAGGTGCTCCAGCCCTCTGATTGTGTCTGTGGCCATCCTCTGGACCTGCTCCTAAAGCTATGTATTATTCTTGTGTTGGGGGCCCCCAGGTCTAGATGCAGTAATCCAGATGGGGCCATACAATTACACCTACTTCACAGTGAAGTTAAGAGCTGAAGGTCAAGCACTCTGTTTTCTTACTATCATTCAGGTTTACATATACATCAGCATTCAGGTACACAAAGCTTCACACTTGCAAGCACAGAATTCCTTTCATTCTTTCCTTCTTCATCAACCCCTTTCCTTTAGTATAGTTCTGTGGAAAATAAATACAGTTTTCTATACATCCTTTTGCACTGTGAGCAAAAGAATGTCACATTTGATCCCTTTCTTTTTTTCTTTTGATATGTATGCTGGATATGTATATAAATATATATTAGTATGAGATTATAATATTCTGCAACATATTCTAGCTTTGTAGTATGCCATGGTAATTTCTTTTTCTAGCGGTTTGTAAGTAAATCACACATACAGTTCTTACTAGCTATTTCAATAGCTCTAGAAGTCCTGCCCCATATAACTATTGTGTCTGAATAAGTCAGATGTGAGATAAAACAAAAGTTTGCTTTGAATAGTGTTTTGTGTTTGACTGATTGAAACAATACTGTTCCTGTATACTGATTCCAGATATTACAAGTGTTTATATTTTCTTACATTTGTCATTTAACAAGTATTCTCAGAATTATGCTAACAGTGCCTGTTAACACAGTGACTGGCACCCAATATAACTTTTTTTTTTTTTTTAAGGATTTACCCCTCACACTGTTCTATTTAACAGAGCACATAAAAAAACAACCAGTTAGTTCTCCAGTTTTTTATACTATCCTATGAGTTACTTCCACTCTGATGAGCAGACCAAGTAGTCATAATACTGACTTATATTAAAAGCTATTTAAATAACACAATACACAAATTATACCAATAATTCCAGTTAATTATCCTTAAAGAGTCTCCACAGCTTCATCTTGTCAACTTTTAATTAGTGGCAGCAGCATGAGAAAGGTTTAATTCCTGTAATTAACTGTTATTAAATGGTAAGAATTTGAATTTTCATGATGCTTAAACAAGATAACTGGAATTTTGAATTTCAACCAATAAATAATTTTTACCTGTGTTGTTTCTCATGGTTACTGTTTTAATTTGAGAAAATTCTTTGACAGCCAAATAGTGATCTATTTTTATAGTTTTAGAACATTAACCAAATAGTCACATTGAAGTAGATTCAAAGATTTTAGGTAGATTTTAAGTTAGTTTACTAGGACCAATAATAGGAAGGCTAGTGTTCTGAACAGGCTTTTCTTGTTCTATGATTCATTATTTCTTAATCCTGTGTTAGAATCAAACATCATAGTAATGTATTCTTATGTTTATCTGACATTTGCCTACTTATTGATGAGGTGTTCTCAGTGTTCTTCCTGACACTGATTATAAAGAAATCTGAAATAAAATTATTACTTCTGATATGATGTGAATCTCAAAGCATTTCAAAGTTTGACATAGGAACCAGTCTGTTTTTGAGTTAAACACTCTTATTTCTCCAATAAAGACAGTGAGATAACAGACACAAGTCTGGGTAGGCACATATCATGTGTACTCTTCTCACATTATTTGTAACTCAGGCCACAGTTCTTAGGCTCAGGAATGGCCAGTTATAAGAATCATGGTTTCTGTGTGTTTAGTAACTCGCAATAGATTTCTCTTTCCCAAAAATAAGTTTTATTTCTTTTGTTAGTTTGCATTTGTTTTTCAAAAGTTCTCTGATAATTGGTTAATTTAAAGATTGTCTAAAAGTCCTCTTGCTCCTGCAATTCTTGTAGAAGGGCTTATTGTCAATTTTGATTTCTTTTGCTAGTTATTTCTCAAATATATATGAAACAATATTCCCCATCTTGACATAGTCAGTGAAAAAAAAAATTATTACAGCAAGATGGTCATTAGAGAAGTAAAACAGAACATTCTTATTAATAGAACTTTTCTTAAGGATTCACTTTCACTGACTAGGCCAAAAGCACAGCTTAATACTGCATATCACTGCAAGACTGTCACGTAAAATCATCTACTATTTTTAATTTACCTACCTACTTTAATTCTTACTATTCCTGAATTCCCGCTAGTTTGCCTGTTTTTCCTATTGCTGATGCATTCTAACCTGAATAATATGTTCCCGGCACAGCTGATAGAGAAATTATTTTCTCTTTAAGTTTTTCTATGTCATTGTGACATTTATTATGCTGACAATTCATATAGTAAGATTCTAACTGATGAGAAGCTTCCTGTAAATCTTTTCCAAAATTTCCAAACTTTTTTTTTTTTTTTTTTTTTTGGCATTACATATGCACACATATAAAAATCCAAGTTATTTTTTCCCTATCTATATTATTTTCTTCCCTTAAATTATTTTGTTACAATATGGAAACACTGATTAGTCAGCACTCTATGGAGTGTCCAGAAGTAATGCTTCTGGAGAGACTAAGAGGCATCCAGACAGCAGGAAATGTGTTTCTGAATACATCTACTGGCCTAACAATTTGCTGCCTTTTTTTAATTGAACTTATTGCAGGCATCCCACATAGAACTGGCCTGCAAAGTGATTTCATGTTTGTGAAAACGTGGAATGACTCTAATCTCATCTAGACAATTATCTCCAAGGTTATTCTAGTCCCATTATTACATGGTGAAGACACCTGAGACAGTGTTTATTGACTTCTCTTGCTTCCAACTGCCTGCTTGCAGATAGTTTTTGAAAAAAGTCTTTATATTTTAAATAGCTTTCATTAGGAGAAAGTGGTGGAGGAAAAAAAAAAAATCCTTTAAATAAACTATCAGTAATATTAATAAACCTATTCTTTGAGAAATGCTCTCAAAAAAAGGAGGTATTAACTTTTCTACTATGTCTGTATGCCCTCTTCGGTGTCAGTTTTAGAAACCACAGTTGGCATTCTGCTTCAGTTATAGCCACCAGTCAGTAGCATGGAGGAGAAATCCATGGGAGAGTTGACAAACATACTTTATGGCATGTCAGACTGTCTATACAAAAAATTAGAATGTCCATTGTGTCAAAAAATCAACTAAAAACTGTGGGGTTTAAATAGGGGTTTAAAAAGAGCTTTCCTCCATAAAGGAAGTATTCTGAAATAATCATGTTTATACAGGCATGGAGGGGATGATATATTGGAGTAGCATCTTTATGCAGCATTATTTAAAGTCCCATAAAAGATTTTTTCCACATCTCCACTTTTTACTTTCTTTTCTTCTATTTAACTTTGTTTTTATACTGAGAGCTTCAGATAGCATTTTTCCTCTCTGCAGTTGAAAATGCAATTAATTGCTTTCCTGGAAGTTAGAAACCAATGTTCTGTGTTGTTAGGGATCTTAGGAAAATCAAAACTGTTAGACTCTTGCAGGAATGTGAAGTGCATTTGGAGACATGGTTACCCCATTCCCTGGGCTTTAGGTTAATTTTTAAGTTCAGTTTCACATGAGTGAAAATAAGGTTTTATAACCACATTAATAAGTTCTTTAGTGAAGCTCATTGCCACTGATAGCATTGCAACTTACTTTTCTATATAGTTAACTCCATTTTAAGTATTTTCTTTATCTACAAATATTTTTCCCAAAGCTAGAGTGAATCTATCAAAACATAAAACAGTCTTGTAAAGATTACTTCAGTATACAAAGATACAGCAGTAACTGCTCTTATAAGTAATTGTATTCTGAGAGCTCATTCTTTACAATTTAAAGGAAATTGTGTATTGTCTTCTCATGCATAAGAAATTCAGTAGGTTTTCCTAAGAGTCAAGTGTATATTATGTCAGGATTAATTTTACTTTATATGTCAACACTGTTTTGCTACTGAAATAATGAACTCTCTAACTAAGAACCTGGGAAGGGGAAGAGATTTAGTGAAATTTCTAGGCAATTGACATTCATATTTTCGTACTTAAAATATGCATTAGTTTTTTGCAAAACTGCCTCCTGATGTACAACTGAGAGACCTTCAGAAATGGGCAACAGTGCATTTTTCACTAATCATTTTCATTTCTTAAGGGGAACTAATAGACCCATCTTACTGGCCAAAGGGCTACTAGATCTTTGGGAGATTAATTGAAATTATAGTTTATAAGTACTTTTAAAATTCTTTTTCATTATATGTAGGAAACAAACAGAATTGCTTTTAGCAGCTGCACAGCTGCTCTATGTTTGAAATCTAAGAAAGAAATAAATTTTGGATCTGCTTGAAAATTCTTCACTGCATTAATTAATTTCTAAAAAGTTTGAGAAATGAACTGGAATAAAGGTATCACTCTGACAGTTCAGAATGTTCACAAAATAACTATTGAACTTTTTCCCCAGGATGCTGGGACTGATATTCCTATCCCTCATGTGTCACCCAGCTCACACACCTCCATTTTTATAGAAGTGGTGACTATAAATTAGTTGCAGGAAAATTACTTCTTCACCATTTCACAATGCTTCTCTTATCTAGCAGGCACAGCTGTCACATACCCAAATGCTTTTATTTATGTAGTCTCTGGCTGGAAATATTAATGCTTATGTCTTTCAATAGAAAAGAAAAACAACAAACAAACAAAACTAGACCAAACAAAAAAAACCCAAAACCCACATTATTAAAATAAATTGTGAGTTATAACTAGCTTTGTAATTTTTTGTCCTGTAAGAGATAAGGATTAATTATTTGTTTCTAATCAACGAAAATGTCATCTCTCTCAATCATACTGATTACTGTCACTGGACTAACAGATGCAGGCACTAGAACATGTGAATACATGAAAATATCACATTATTTTCTAATCTTTTTTACTATTTATGCAACTCTATGAAGCCCTAAACTATAGCAAAGCACTACTCAAAGGATGACATTTGTGTCTTGCCAAAATCAATAATCAAAGCTTCTAAACAAACAAACAAAAAAATAAACAAATTTTCATTAAAAAGATGTCAAAGAAAAATTGAAATGTTATACAAAAATATGGTAATAAGTTTTGTGTTTTTATATTGTTTACACGAGTAAATGGAATCAGTAAAATGGAATTTCCTGATTTCAGTTTTTACCCCTCTTACACTTCATAGTAAAAACATTTAGAAAACCCACTGAAAACTTTCTTGATATTTTAATGCAATTATCTGTGCTTAAACTGTACTGTATTTGCACTTTTAGCAATTGTCTTCAACTGGCTGAAATTTGAATTTATGATTATTCTTTTTTCCAGAATGGAAAATTATCTCTGGTTATGCATTTAAAATGATGTAGAAGTTATTTAATCTAATAGTTTTGAGAAGACAATGACCTTCTTTTGGTGTGAGAGGAATTAAATATCTTACTAATACTAAACATCACCAAAAGGTTAATTATTATTGTTAGTTTTAAGGTTATATTCAGTTCCTGCCAACAGATTCTCCATTATCACCACTGAAAAGAACAAAATATAACAGTATTTTAAAATCCTCAAATCTCCACACAAAATCTGTAGAAGATTTGCATCTATCTCTAGGAATGACACAAAACTATTATTTAGTGGTTACAAATCTATAAGATAGGAAACTTTCATAAACATACTTTGTGTTGATCTTTTTTCAGAATCCCTTCAAAAACTATTCCTATTACTTTATCCAAAAAAGAGTTCTTGTGGATGAAATGACATAGAGTATCTGAGTTAAAATTAAGGTTCAAAGTCTGATTTTTTTTCAAACAAAGTAGAGGAATACATTATAAAAACAAACAAACAAACAAAAAACCCCCACAAAATAATTGAGCAGATTTCAGTGTAAATATTTAAACTGCATCATTTACAAAGACAATTCATATAATCTATGAGTAAGTCTGTCAGTAAAGATCATTTATACATGGATTGTATTCTGACATTATTGTTCATATACCTAATATATATGATTTATTTTCTGCATCACAAAAATCTGTCATGTTTGGTTAAGACTTAATTACTTATATTTTGTTGTAATCTGGTATATATATTTGTTAAAGAAACCTGTGGAGGATGTACCTTGGTTTTGGATCCAGGTATCTATGATCCTCAGTTCCTATGGAAATTCATTCCACATTATTGCTCTGGTCAGTAGGATATTATCTTTATTATAAGGACGTACAGTGTTTAAGATACATTATGACCTCTGTATTTAAGTTTAAATTGTATTATGTTAGGGCTGTCAATTAAAAAGAATGAATAATTATTACCAACATTAGGCATGGTTTGTAAAATTTCTGTTAAACTACTGACATTTCAACCAAGTCTTTTACCAGTGTTATCTGTTTTTAACTGTATTTATGGTCTAATTTTCTTTTAGATTTAATTAACATAGATCCTGAATTAAAAATTCCAAATCCCTCAGAGGGAGGAGAAACTTATATGACATGTTTTTCTAACCCAACTTTCACAGAAAGTGTTTTTAACTGTACCATTTTTTAAGCCTTCCTAGGGATCTGTTACTTTCAAGAGAAAGGAAATGAAAGCTTTGGCTTTTTGTATTTCTGTTTGAAATGGTCCTTTTAACTTTGTCTTTCTGTAGGCAAAAAGAGTAATTGAAAATAACTGTACAGAGAGCAGGCCATCTCTGATTTTAAAAAGAGTCTTTACATCTTAACTAAAAATTTCCCTCTACAAATTTTAGTTCTCTGTAGACAGAATATGAACTTGGCTGCCATTCCACACTAACTAGTAACAGACACAGAATAATTTAGTCTGGAGAGGACATCTTGAAACCAACTAACCTGCCCCCTGCTTCTTCTAGCAGTGCTGCTTCCCATCTAGTTGGTCACTAACTACAACACTGTATTGGGTTGTTTGGTACAGGTTACAAAGCTTTTTACTGGACTTAGTTGAACTTTCTGAGCTTTTGATTGCCAACTTCTTCATCTTGATGAGGTCCCTCTGAGACCTTGCTAGTGGGAGTAGTCCATTTCACATCCAGACGGTGAAAATGAGCTATTGGTCACATCAACCCCATTACAAGTGTTGAGGGGCAAAACTCAGTACAGCTGGCCTCCAGTTAGATATTTGCCAAAGTGAACTATAGGAGACCATGTTTAAAGCCTTGCAAAGGTCAGAATAAATAACATGCACTGCTCTTCTCTTGTCCCTAGAGCTATTTTTTATTTATTTATTTTTATTTTTTCCAGAAGTGGGATGGCCAAATACCTTTTGAGATGCTGACTATGCAGGTTGTTCCCAGTCACCTTCCTTGACTGAATGCATCAAAAAATGATTTTCAGAAGGATTTGATGTGTCCAGAAATGGCTTTCAGAAGGATTTGCTTCATGAGTTTCCTGGGGACTGAAGTTAAGCTGACCAGCTACCCAGAATCTTCTCCCTTCTTTTTCTGAAGATGAGTGTAGATAACACTTTGTTTATCTATTTTCCCAGTCACCGGGAACATCTCTTAGTTGTATAACACTTCAAAGAAGTTAGCGAGCAGCCTCCCATCTTGTTCTTCAAGAATCTCTGAAGTCTGTCTACTGGCAAGGTGAGTTCTCCTCTTTATAATAACAACTAACTTAATTCTCTTCCACTCCCTCAAAACCTACTGCTAGGTGCAGAGCTGGCATGCCTGGAAGCAGTTATTGCCAAACTGAGGGATAGGAACTGTAAAGTTCTTTAGCCTTCATTTCACTACTTTTACACCACCTAGCATTTTCCCGAACAGGCCAAGTCACTGAAGCCTAGGGGTTTCATTCTGCTATTGTTTTTATCACTCTTCTCATGTTCTTAACAGCTCTGCTTCATGGTCAGTCGGGTCAAGAATGGCAATGACTATCAAATACTCAATCAGACTTCTGATAGTTGTATGCAGAAATAGAGTAATTCTAGTTGCTCTGTCTAGCACCTCACTGTGTTGCCTATCAGGAATTCAAATTCTTGAACACATAAAATATAGAGAAATAAGAAACTTAATTTATCAGTGTTTGTAATAGCAAACAATTCAATACAAAAGCCCAAGCAAAAACTGATGTTTTTCCCTTATATACTTTCAGTATTATTTTAAGTGAAAAGCCCAGTGTATTTAAATCGTAACAGGTGAAAATTCCTCTATGTAACTTCAGATTTTCTTTTTCACTATAACTGCTAGCAACAGCAGCAGGAGACATTTGGTCAGATGTGTTTAAACTTCTGTATGGTAGTGCAATGCAGAGTATTCTGAGGACTTAGTCCTTGAAAGCTATAAAAGTGGTGGTCTTGAAGCAGGTACTATCTGCTTTCCTACCTGCTTTCCAGTTTTCTTCATTGGAAATATTCTTTGGCTAGTAACCTTGCGTTCTTTGCATAATTGCAGTTTGAGATGTGGTAGCTTCTTCAGTACAGATTTAGTGTTCTTGGCGGTGTGCTATAAGCATATGAAAGATGTGACACTCCTTGAAAATCACTGTGAGTTGTGGAGGGGAAAAATAAAGGAATACCTCAATCAGTATTGCACTTACTCTCTCAGAGGGAAAAAAACTAACCATGGGGCTAAAAATCCAAAGTGAAGCTCTTCCATACAGAAGGTACTTAGCTATGGCTTCAGCAAACAGCAATAAATACATGCAAATCATTTTCAGTAGAAGTTAGTAGGTTATCTGAATATGAATAAGCTATAATTGTATTTTCAGTATTGACAAGAATCTTCAGAACAGACACGTGAAAGAGCAAGTATTGAGTGCTCTGCAAGGCAAGCATAGCTCAAAAACCTTAGCAAGAGGTTTTTCCTTTTTCCAAAAGACCTTTTAGTATAGTAACAAAGCTATGATGAGGAAATCTTTAAAATTTTAAATCAAAATATTAATTCTTACTCTTCTTAACAATGCAATAATTTTAAGTATACTTTTAGATGTATCTCAGTCTCACAATCTGTGTACTTCTAACTCTTCTTTTTTTATTGCTTCATTTCATCACAACAATTTCTTTTCTCAGTAACTTCTTTTTGTCCAAATAGAGTAAAGCAAATTTTAAAAGAAAAGTACTTCCAGTAGAATAAAATCATCAACAGAAGTTCCATGCAGGTACCTGCCAAGATATGAAGTTCAAACTCCATATGGATGTAAAATTACTATATATTCCTATGTCTCCTGTGGAATAGGATGATATTTACTTTTAATGCAAATTCTTTACTGAACAAGATTATTAGCTGTTCCATTCTGTGGAAGGAAAAATGCTAATTTTCGCCTCTTGAATCAAATAACATAAGTATCAAGGAATAAATATACATGAAGATGCTTTTGATAAAGGCCATAGTCAATTTTCCTGACGTTACGTGATGAAACTAATAAAGCAACCCTAAGAGTGTATCACTGACTTAGTCTGGTCTCAAAGCTGAGTAACACATTTTCATGTCTTCTGATTAACAAAAATTAACAATTCAATATCATGAAAATGATGACAAATTTTGTTTTTGTTCATTTTCCAGACAAAAACTTAAGCAAAAAGTACTTAATGTAGGAATACTGTCAGTGGCAACATTGTATTTAGGTGCAAACTGAAGACACCTGAAGCTGGTCGTATATTTTAAATTATGGTAATTCAAATTTGGAAGATCCAAAAAACTTCATTACATCCCAGTGACATGCAATAACTGAATTCCTGCAGTTAGAAGAAAACAAAGGTTGTGCCTGTATTCTGGATCATCTTGATTAGGTTTTCCTTAAATGAGAAGATGCATATGAGTAAAATTCTTTAATTTTTTTTTTAGTAGAAAGTTATTCAGGAGAGAAAGTTTTAATAGAAGTTTAAATAAATAGCATAAATTTCAGTATTTGAGAAATGCTTTTCTTTATTTGCTATTGAATGGAAGCAGCCCGGTTAGTAACATAACAGTCAATGTGGTATGTATATTAAAATCTGTAATTATGAATACCAGTTTAAAACAGTTTCTATCTAAAAATGTATTGCATACTCCATTTGTCCAATAAACCCAGTCTTCAATTTCTGAAATAATTAATACAGTTAAGAAAAATTCCCATGCATTAATAGTAAGACTTGACTCCCATCTTCAGACACAAGCCTCTTTTATGGAGTACTAGAAACGTTCACTTTTTCTAACAAAACTAACTGGTTTCATAATAGATATCACATTTCTTGCTAATTTGAGCCCCATTAACTGCCAAAAACATGAGGGTCAACAATAAAACTGTTATATCACAACACCCTTAAACAACATGGAGTAATAGTTTTTTAAAAAGACTTCTGTTGTAGATTATCTTCAATTTCACCATATAGACGTGTTACTCTTTCTTGAAGAAATAAAGCTGAAGTCCTCAGCTGCTGCAAATGCTAGACACATCCAGGATCTTAAACAAACTAAATGGAACAAAAAAGGTTTATCAATAATTTATTTTCACAATATTACATGCTCTTTCCTGGTGTAGTTGTGTGCTGTGAGGAGAGTGTGAGTGAATTGCTGAAGAGTAAGTGTGAAGGAATATCAGCATCAAAGGATTTTTAACTACTTAAAATAGAATTTCATTTGCTCAGACTTATATACAGAGTATATACATGGAAAGAACAATAGATTATTTAATGAATTACTATATATTTGTGCTTCAGAGTCCTTCAGAAGTTAGAAACTTTAAAAATAGGCTTCAAAATGACTATTCAATGTCAACCATGCAAAATTAATCTTTAGTTTTGAAAGCAGCAAGGCGAAAAATAAACACACAAACAAAAAAAACCCAATTCTATATAATTTCATTGTAGTTTTCCTGCTTGTTTTATAATATTTCTGCATAGCAAATATATTATATTACAATTTCTTCATTTGGATCATGAAGTTGTGTTATAAACCTCTTACTCTGCACAGGCTATCACTACTCCTGTTCTTCATTGTGGTGACCATCTGTCTCTTAGTTTATGAATATCACCGTAGCAAAAGTTAAGAGTGCTTACATGGAAAAATAATAATAGAAATGCCTTTAAATTATCTAGCTGAAGTTAGCTGTTGGCTATCACAGTTAAACAGCTGGAAATAAACAACATACTCAGTCACGTTTAGTCTAAGCCAAAGCTATTGAGTCAATATACAGATTCTCATTAACTTTAGTTGGCTTTTCATATCTGTGTTCCATATGTACACCATTTTGAGAACTAAAGCACTCTTTGAACATATACTTGCTTTGTATAACTGACATTAAATAGTTAGGCACAGATTCTAACCTTTTGCATATAAATGTTAAAGAAATATTTGCTGTTATTGAAGGTTGAATTATAAAATCAGAAATAAAATTATTCATTGTCCTTGTCATGAACTCTTCAAGTAGGAAGCATATAAATGCGATAAAAACACAGTAGATGAAAACTGAAAGATACTAGATATTAATGAAACAGATACCTTGTTTGTATGCTAGGTCCACATATAGATGGCTATGTTCATTTCCTCAAAGTTTGCGGTTGCAGTGAATTTTATATTTTAATAATTTATATTATCCCTCATATATACTTAAAATTGCTAGTCATACATATATACATACACATACACATGTGTGTGTATATATAAAGTGCTTTGTAATTGAAGTTTTGTAAAAATGGGCATTTAGTGTGTGTGGGCAAATATATGAAAATAAATTTAATACTTTATAGATATATTTTCTGATTTTTCACTAGAAAAACTTAGCTCTCCAATCTGCACAGGTATACTAAAAAATAAATGAGAAAGTAGGAAGTGTTGTATTAATACAGCACTCTTAAACCTCTAGATATGCAGAGAATCAGAAATAAAAAAGATATTTCCTTCTCACTGTCAATATAAATCAGATTTTTAAAGTTGATGGAAAAGAGTTATTTCTATCTGTTCCATCTTTCAATTTCTACATACAGTGCTGTTATCTTGAAAAAGCAAGTATGAATAGGATGATTTTAATATCTTTTTTAAGTCAACACTAATTTAAGACAACTATGTTGGGATTTTTATTTTATTTATTTATTTTTGTATATGTTTAAATGAAATAGTTTGGCTTTTTAAAGGTAGTGTAATAACATATAATCTGTCAAATCACAACATAAAAAAGCAGATTAAAGTGACACAGAGACTCTCCTGAAACATTAATTCTGAATGTCCCAGCTTCCTGTTTGAGCTTCAATAAGGGCTTGAAAATTAAGTGCATATACTCTCAATAAGAATAAAAATGTATAAAAGAGGCTTGTGGGTAAAATAATGAATATTGTTGAAAAAATTATTAAAGAGATACAATTATGACATCAATAAGCAAAACAAAGAGTACAGAAATACAGGTAGAGGAAGATGAAAGAAGAACAGAAGGTTTAAAATCAGTTATGTGATGAGGCTGTCACCTCATTTAGGAATATTGCATTTGGGTTTGTGCATTAATTTCTGCAGGGTTCATGAATTGCACAGTCTGGCTGAACACAATATAGTTGGTATGAGCAGAGAGAAACTCATATACTTATTCTCTGTGTAATTGAATTTTCAGATTTATCTGGTACCTTGTTCCATGATGAAAACTGTGGTTTTAGTCAAAGAACTTAGCTCCAGTCTAGCTATTATTCATCATCAAGTAATTTGCTCTGTGCAGCTATGGAGAAAATGTCATTGTAACACACAAGAAAACTTTACAGCTATGTGGTATTGTCAAGGCAGTTTTATCATCTTGTGGAACTGCCTAATTGTCTTTGAAGCTGGTGGAACCATACAATGTACAGAAGTAGAAACAACAAAAAGCATAACTTCTCTTGGGAAAGATGAGAAATGAAAATCTCTGAAAAGAAAATAACATGGGAAAACCTTTGCAGAAGATGACTGGAAGGGATTTAGTTAGTGATTTAAATAATCCAATAAGCATGGCTTTAGTTTTGTAGCCTAATCATCCCCCATCATTATACTAGCTACGTCCCAAGCTCCAAACTGGGAGTTAAACAATTTTCTCATTTTATGGTAAGAGCAGAATTGGTTGTTGTGGAGTAACTTCCAGTTGAGTAGCTATCCCTGCACTGTTTATCAAAGTGATTAGAACCTGAGTTTGAGTCCCCAGGTGAATCCAGTTTCCTAGGCTACTGTGTTATTAATCTTTTTTTTCTGTATATTTATTGTGTTCTTAATAGCAGTGCTCCAGTTAAAACATGTTACAATCTATATCATATAAAGGTAAAATACAGAATTGTCACTACTGCATTAGAATTGTTAGATATTCCTTACACATCTGTATCCAAATGCCAGAACTGAATTCAGGCCTAAACCAAATAGTTCCTTAAAGTTGTACATTGATGACAATAGTGAAACCGTGCCTTCATGTGAATGGAAAAAAGAAGCCTCCAAATCTCACAGCAGCAGCAGCCCTTCCTTTATGTGTGGCTTGTTCTTGGTTACATGGCAGAACTATTTTTCTGGATGCTGGAACTGGGGTAATGAGGCCAGGCAACTTCCTTTCTGTCAGGAGGAAAACTGTGGCTATGCTGTTACCATGTGCTTCCAGTTGGTATCTACATATGGTCATAGACCTCTTCTGCTGAGAGAGGCATACAAGTACAGAACTGCATAATTGTTGGGAAAGGAATAAGAGTGATGAGGAAACAGTTCTAAAGCTGACTGCTCCTCCTTCTTTTCCCAGTCTCTCAACAGAAATATTTGGTTGAAAGGAGTATGTTTCCTCATTACCTGGAATGGATGTCAAGGTTGTGGACTGAGGGACCATATTAAATGTGTAGTCACAAAGGCTCTAAGCATGCCAGTTCAAGAAAATCAGTATTTATTCTCTGCTTTTCCAGCTCTGGCACACTTAACTTAGTATTTAAATATTGTCTCAAACTGCAATGTAAGTTTGTAATTATTTTATGAAACAGTCAAAATATAATAATGCTGAGAAAGTTTATTATTATATACAGCAGATGTAAAGAATGATTTATTTACTGAAGTTCCTGAGTCGGGGGGGGGAGGAAGAAAAAAAAAAAGCTATTTTCAAGCAATCATTTAATTCTCTTATTCACACAAAGAAATTACTTTCTTTCTTTCCTTCAGAATACAATTTTAATGAAAAACAGTAAGCTGTTCTAAGCCCGTATTAACACTTTGCATCTGCCTTTCTATGATTTTTTCTTTAAATTGTCCTAAGAGCAGGTGATGTTGATCTTTCACATTATCAAAATATTTTTAATAGTATCTCACACAACTGAGTCCCATGGAAGTAGGTCCAAAAGAACTTTGAATAAATTGTCCCTTCATGTACATGCATTAGCAGTTCCAAAATGCCAGCTTTTCTGTAGAACCAGTATTCTTCTGGTAAACAAATAATATACATACATTAAGTAAAGAAAGGAAAACAGATAAGTTCAATTCAGACACTAAATATGAAGTTTCAGTGGAGGACATCACACTGCTGACAGATAAACCAATTCCAGACAGTCCTCAAATTGATGACTCATTTTAAAGATAAATGTAACTTACCTCCTCTACAGTGATAAGCCATTAACTTCAGAAATGAAGCTTCTAGTGGGTGGCTATTTCAAGAATATTAATTTTCTTTATGAGCTTAAGACATCTGAAAAACAGAAATACCTAGCTCTAGTCTTGAAGTTCAGATCATGTTAAATCCATTGTTGGATATTTTTAATCTATATGGAATGAAAAATATAAATGTGTAAGGAACAATTATTCTCTTTAGTACTCTGAGATAAACATCACCACTGTTAAACATTTTTTTCCCCATCAAAATAGCAGTGAAAGCACTTATGTTGATGAGAGCAAAAGCAAGTCATGTGCTGCAGTCACTGAAATGGATAGCCAGCTTTCCAAGACTGACAAATCTTATATTTCTCCTTTAATATAAAGTCATTTTTGGTATTACTGTGGACTGTGATGAAGTGAAATGAACACTGCTCAACATGCCTTGAAAATGAAAAGCTTGCATTCTACAAAAATACTATCTGACACCTATTTTTCTTACTAGAACATACAGACATCCATTTTTCTTCAAAATGTGACCTTCCTTTTACCCCAGCTCTTTGCAACTGTTTGGAAAATCAATGGCAAGTTTACAATATCTAGCATGAAACTTTACATGCTGTAGAGAAGAAAATATTTTGATAAGCTAATGGGTTTCAATGTCAGCCCTCTGAGCAGTTGTTACAGACAAATGATTTGAAAGATTATTGAAAATATACCTTTTAAAGAAGACATATTGCCGCCCATGCAAGGCACAAGAAATTAAATCATCTGCAGTGCAGAATGGCCTTTGCTGTCAATGCAAAATGTGACCCTGTCGTAGAATAAAATCAGTGTCCAACTGTCCAATGTGCCTAGACCTTTCTGAACTTTTCAGCCAAACCAATTATATTTCTCCTTTTCTATTATTTTTTTTTCTCACCATAAAATTTCATAACCTTTCCTGTCAGAACAATCCATTGAAAATGACAGTATGAAAAGTGCTTGGCCAATAAAGAACCTTCTGATCAACACTATAATAAATCCTGTCCTTCCCCCCCCCTCTTTTCCTAAGTCTAATCAGTGATTGGGAACTGGGCAGTTTGCAAAATCCCAGGACATAGTAGACATCATATTGTGATTCTACTATCATAATGATTTTTGATTCTGTGCTTTGGTTACATCATTTTCAATTATTTCTAGTGGAAGAGGACTTATCAAGTGGAAGCAGCTGCAAAGAGTAAAGATGATCATCAACTGAATATATTTTACATCAGAAATCTTGCTTTATTACTTCCAAAATCTGTAGAGGTTGTTGTGGTAGATTTCATAAGAAACAGAAACCAAAATCAGCTCCAAGTGTCACAGTCCAACAATCTACCAAGCATATACACATACGTATACAACTGGAAGGAAGTGGCAACTGCTGTAGAATTAACATAGGAAGGTTTCTTTTGTACTTTCATGTTAAGCTTGCTTGCTGGAAAAAGTAGTAGAAATGCATGGGAGAATGAGTATTGAAGTTTGTGCGAGTTCTCTCTAGCCATTTGTTAAACTTGTGGGAATAGTTTATCTTCCAAAGTCTTCTTCCTAGACAGTTGTGTTTGATGAGGATCAGCTGTTATCTTTGGAAACAGTAGATTATATTCCCAGGTTCTGTCTACCCTAGTATATTTCCTCCTTGAGACTTGAGTACCAGTATTCTCCAGCCTTTCCAGTTTATATTGTTCATATTTACACATAGAGCATAATTTTCTAATTGTCTCATTTACATACAGGAAGCCAGGATCAATCAGTGTGAAAAAAAACCACATATAAAATTTGCATATATGCATATATATTCACACTTAGCATGTGTGAAAAATAAATATAAAAATACACATATATATGTATAAAATACATATAAAAATCAACTCTGCTTTTCTTCACCTTTTTTTTTTTTTTTTCCTAGTAAGAAGGTAAACACAAAACAACAAGTAAAAAGTTAATGTCTGCAGGGAAAATATGACAGAAGCTTTTCATATGAGCTGTGAGAGCATGAAACGTAAATGTGAGAAGGCCTTATCTGTTGTATCAAATAACATTATTTAAAACCTAGATGAGCTACTATATAGTTCCTGGTTTTAGCAGGTACAATTTATGAGCCTACTTCAAGTAGGAAAAGTTTTGCAGCTGATTTTCTGTCATTAAGTGGGAATTCTTTAAGTAATTTAAAAGCCATTTTTATTATGGAAACAGTTATGTTGTTGATTAAACATAAAGTGACTCAGAAAACTACAAATAATTAATTTAATTAATAATTTAAAAACATACTTTGTATGATCCTCTTAGTAGTACCTCGGATTTTATATTGGATGGCAGCATAGACATATTTTCCCTGAGAATGTGTTTTTCACGTGTTTTCGGCTTTGTGCAATTTAATTTAATGGCATTGTATCTATGCAATTAAAATTGCATTTTTATATAAGAGCTGAAGGACATTTCCAAAAAGGCACATCCAAATAGTTTTCTCAAAGTGACTGACTCTTTGTGGTGACTCTATTAAAAAGAATGCCTAGGAGAAATCATATTAACATCAGGCGAGTTTTGACCTCATTTTACTTGAATACTGAAGATATATAAGCAGGTGTTTTTAACATTGTTTTCCTGTTCAGGAATAAAAATGTTCTATTAGAATTTTAGTGTTTCAATGGAATGGTCCAACAATTAGAGAATTATAACATTATGAATAAATGAACTTAAAATTTTTGACTTGGTCATTCAGGTTATTTTTAACATTTTTCAAGTCTTTCAGCTTATTTTAAGAGTTGGGTCAAATGTCAACTGACTTCAAATTTATTCCTTTTATTTATTTGAAATTATCATCGACAACACTGATTACTTCCAGATGAGGCTCAAAACTGGATTTTGTGGAATCTAGGCTCTGCAAAGTGGAATGATACATGTAAATCTAAGTCAAGCAACAGAATAACTTTATTGAGTTTCTGATGCCTGCTTCTGCTGCAGTAGTGCAATTACACTTAGTTTTAGTGGGGCTTATAAGTGAAATTCTTAAGCTATAAATTTGAGAATTTTTGCATAGAACTCTTTTGCAGAAGAGTAGACCATAAGCTAGATGTCCCTAGGAGACATGTACACTCTAGCAGCAGATCTGTGTTCGAGATTCACAACACCTTAGGCTAAACAGACAACAGAAAAACTCTGGAGACCAATACTCTCTTTTGAATGTAAGCACCTAAATTTAGATCTGAAAGTGGTGCTTCATGCAACTGGTAAGCATAACTCATAACTCTACTTAAATCAGATGAAAATGTGAAAAAAAAACACCTATTTTTCTAATTCTATAGGCCTGGGGCTTATAAACTTTCAGTGCTGATAGTTCCACACACACACCCAGGAAAGTTAAAGAAAGTTTATATCCACTGGAGGCATTGCTTTCCAGACCTCTTAAACTCTGCATGGGTAGAGAGAGTGGCCATTTGAATAGGGTCTTTTGCCTACAGCCTGAAGAATCGTTTCCAAAACTTACAGTGCTAAGATCTGTATTCATCTCTTTCTTAATCTGAACAACAGGAGGAAAATGAAGTTTGGGCACAAAGCCCAAAACAATTAACAACAAAATGCAATAGAAAATTTAAATTGGCAGTTGTCAAAAATTTTGATGCCTAAGATTCATATGTATGGTTCATATGTATTTTTGTGACAGTGCAGAAAATCTGTAACAACTTACATTTCTGCTTTTTTTGTCTAATCATCTACAGTAATGTTATTTCTTGTCTATTTTAATCTTGTCACACATATGGAAGATTTTCCGCGTGTTTTATTTATAACTTTTTTGACACAAAGTAAATGTAACAAAGATGTAGAATGTTTAGGAGAGAAAGGTACAAATAACAAGACTTTAGGCCAATGAGAACTATGTTACACCTTAGAGTTCACAGCACTGGTTGTATCCTTCTGCTGTGATCACTGTACCAGGACCAATGGCCATTTGGAACTTGCCCTTGTTAATTGTTTATTTTACTGACTGAAAAACCCCTTAGACTTTTGGAATATGGTCTAGGAAAGTAAGCTAAAGACCTGAACATTCTCTCAGAGGAAAATTTTAAGACTCAATAAGAAGAGGCACTGTTGGTAGGTCTGGTTCCAGTTTTTGCTTTCATAAATCATATAGTATTCATATTTGTGCTAATTAATGCATGTAAGATGCACATGCATTTATAAATATTTATAAATACACATTAAAATGTATGTGGAAGTTAACATACACTATGACTAATGATTAAGATGATCTTACCCCTCTTTTCTATGTTTGTAAGGCCTCACCTGGAATACTGCATCCAGATGTGAAGTCTTCAGTACAGAAGAAACATAGGTTGTTTGGAGCATGTCCAGAGAAGGCTCAGAAAAACAATTCAAGGAATAGAACACTTTTCTTGTGAGGTCAGGCTGAAAAAGCTAGGGAAGAGCTGGAGAAGAGAAGGCTGCAAGGTGACCTGATAGCTGCCTTTCAGTATCTAAAAGGGAACTACGGGAATGGAGAAAACAGAGATTTTAGCAGGGTCTGTGGTTACAGAACAAGAGGAAATGGTTTCAAGCTTAAAGAGGGTAGATTTAGGTTAGATATAAGTAAAAAAACATTTTATAGTGAGATTGGTGAGATTGCCCAAGCTCTGGGCAGACTTATCTAGTGCTGGGTGCCTGTGTTCATTGCAGGGGATTTGGACTAGATGATCTTTAATGGTCCCTTCCATCTCTAAGTATTCTATGATTTTATGTTTCTAATACAACAATATATAAGTATCCAAGAAGTGCATATTCTATTATTATTTTATTCTATATTATTCTATTAAAGTGTAGAATGTGTTATAATAATTTCTTTTGTGTAGGTTTTTTTCTTCTTTTCTTCCAGTTGAATCTTTGACATTTGCACCTCTAGAAAATCACCGGGGTAGGTGATAATCACTGCTCTGAAATGGCTTAGAGAAGCTGTTTGGAAGGCTCCCAAGAAGAACTAAAGACAGACATCATGTGGTGGCCAAATGAGTGTTTTGACATCAGTTACTGGCTCACTTTGGAAACAGCTGAGATGAAGCCAAAGAGTTGGCTAGAATATGCTGTTTCCAGTATGAACTGGAGTATGATGCAAAGCAAATGTAGACCTTCTTTTGAAAAATCAATTGTGATCTTCTAAAGAAAAATACTTTTTTTTTTCTTTTTTCTTTTCTGCACAGCTTAATATAGAATTTTACTGGTGAGCATTTCCTTTCTGTAAAATCTATTTTTGAAAGATTGGTACATACAGTACATAACATAAAACACGTAATATTAAGAAACGAGAAGAGGCTTTAGGAAGAAAAACTTGAACGACATCCAAAATGAACTGAAGTTTGTTGTTACATGATCAAGTCCTAAAGCTGTCAATGCTTTTTCTGAATGTTTTGCTGCTTTCTTTAGTACAGTACTGCAGCAGAGTAAAATGCTTGACATGGAGACTTCAGATCACTGGAGGAAGTCACTTTGGTAATGCAGCAACATTCAATTACTCTACTAAAATAAACCCACAATTCCTTGAAAGGCTACAGCATTAAACAAAAAGGTTAGTAAAAGAAGCTGATTGAAGACTGAAGGATAGAGTTCAGAAAAAATAGAAAAAGTTTTAATGATGATCTCTTAAAAAACTAGAAATCTTTAAGAAAAATGATGAAGTTGAGAAAAAAAGAGACCATATTTATTTCTCTTCTTTTTTTTAAATATTTATTTATTTATTTATTTATTTATTTATTTATTTATTTTTGGATACCTAAGCCATGATGACACATCATCATCCACTTATGGGCTAAATGCACTTTAAAATTTTTATGCAAATATTTGAAAATAGCTATTTTTAATATCTGTTATAGTGATCCGAACATGTCCTGTTGTATTTATCAAGAACTAATTTTAGAAACTACTTATTACCTGAAATCTTGAAAATTAAATTTACATGGAAAAAATAGGGATTTAATGACATAAGCATATTACAAAAAGAGTTATGAAAAATTATTTTGTGATATTCACACATCTGACCTGGTATGGCAAAGATTTCATCCTATTGGTCATTCTTTCTTTCTTTCTTTCTTTCTTTCTTTCTTTCTTTCTTTCTTTCTTTCTTTCTTTCTTTCTTTCTTTCTTTCTTTCTTTCTTTCTTTCTTTCTTTCTTTCTTTCTTTCTTTCTTTCTTTCTTTCTTTCTTTCTTTCTTTCTTTCTTTCTTTCTTTCTTTCTTTCTTTCTTTCTTTTCTTTTCTTTTCTTTTCTTTTCTTTTCTTTTCTTTTCTTTTCTTTTCTTTTCTTTTCTTTTCTTTTCTTTTCTTTTCTTTTCTTTTCTTTTCTTTTCTTTTCTTTTCTTTTCTTTTCTTTTCTTTTCTTTTCTTTTCTTTTCTTTTCTTTTCTTTTCTTTTCTTTTCTTTTCTTTTCTTTTCTTTTCTTTTTCTTTCTTTTCCAAAAGCAATTTGTCTGGAGTATGTTAAATATTTGTTGTTGTTGTTGTTATTGTTTTTTCTTTTTATTTTTATTTTTTTAATTGAAATTTAAATCCAGCTCTTGCTTGTTATCATTATTTTCCTCTTCCTCTATTCTGTTTGATGGAGTCTATTTGCTTCCCACAGTTCTTGTATCAGAAATGTTTCTGTGTAAGAGCTGAACAAAATGAAGAGAGAAACTGTTACAAAAGTGAATAGCAGTTGCAGCAAGTAGTGATCAGATTGATCTGAGTGAGATAAGAAAATACAGTTTTTCTGACTTTCAACAGTGATCTTTTTGTCTTGCACAAGGGAGTTCAAACTCATCTCTGTGACTTAGAAGTGAATTAGATACAGTGCAAAAGTGTACTACAAAATCTGATGTCAAGATACTTAACATTGAGCTCACTGGGAGTATAATCAGATGCCACTGTTGTGGCTGCAGAGCTGATACCTGGCCTGTGCTAAGCAGATGAAAGTACTATAAAACAACAGCAATACAAATAGAGCTACAGATAATATGTTAAAATAGCATTACCACAGAAAGTGTGTTTAGGTTTAGTTATAAGAAGCAACTTAAATAGGCAGTGGCTTGTGAAGAGAACTTTGTCAGGAAAGAAAGACAAAAGCAGCAACAACAAAAGCTAAACCAAAATAAAGAGAAATATATTTATTCTTAGGCAGGAAAAGGTGACAAACATTTCCAATGTATGAGACGAGCAATTTATCTTAGATTTCTGCTAGGCACCACCATATCTGGTAGCTTGTGAAGTACAAAGAGTCAGGGCTACCCTGGAGAAGATCAGCCCAGGTATAAACATGCTGCTAGATGCAGAGCCCCATGTGTTTGCAGAAGCATATCAGATCGAGAAAAATGGCAAGTCAGTAATTGCAAAAAAAAAAAAAAAAAAAAAAAAAAGAAAAAGTTTTTGTGAATTTGGCTCTTTCTCTGTTTTGTGTACAGCTCTCTTTTGTTTGCATGCATTTGCCATTTTGACTGCTAACTGGAGAACACATATAGAAAAGGTCAGAATTCCTCTTGGGATGAATTGAGCAAAATAAGTAGGAAACTCTTTTCCAATGGTCACAAGATTCGAACTTTAAAGCATACAGAATGATAAAAATCAGGGAATAAACAACATCTTCACCTCCAGAAGGAGTTATAGTTATCATCAGCTATTCTTTATACCTAGTTAGGATAGACCCCATGGTCTTTAGGTCTAGAGTCCTTTTTGATATGTGCTAAGTAGTAAAAATATCAGCACACTTCTTTTATTGCTAGTTGGTAAGGTTGTCCACACAAAGCAGGAGAGAACAAGTGATTTACTGATTTATTTTACAGCAAAAGCAGGTCAGTAACCTTAAAAAAACTGCCTATACTATCACGGTTTTGTGGTTTGTCATTGGTATTTTTTCTTCATAACATCATGCAGTGCACTAAGAGTTTATGCTGCAGTTCTGTGGATTGTCCACATTTCTGGTCTCTTGGTCTCAGAAGAGAAGAATGAACTACAACTTCTGGAAGACTTCATTTTTCCGTTTTCCATTCATAGGGAAACATAAATCTGGGATTCACAAGGCTGGCTCTTCTCTCTCTGTTCCCTAGACATTTTGCTTACAGCCTTAGAATAAGGACTTCACTTTTGGAAACTCTTATTTTATTTATTAGCTTTAGTTCCAATCATATTGTAATCTATTGTGTTATCTCACAGAATCACAGAATGACCCGGGTTGGAAGGGACCTCAAGGATCATGAAGCTCCAACCCCTCTGCCTGGCAGGGCCACCAAACTTCCATGTTCACTAGATCAGGCTGCCCAGGGCCCCATCCAACTTGGCCTTGAACACCTCCAGGGATGGGGCATCCACAGTGTCCCTGGGCAGCCTAGTTCCACAACTACATTTAGTAAAATAATTTTTTTCCCCTTAGCTTGTTGCTGCTGCTCTACTCATCTAGGCCCAACTCCCTGCCTTTTCCTTTCCCCCACACTTTTTTCCTGGGGCATGGTTCCGTGGGTCCCTTCATCCCCTTGTCACAGAACTAGGCTAAACCTGGCCAAACTGTGACTATAACTGACTTTAAACTAAAGATGATCAAAATACATCTCACTGCAACAACTAAGCTCTGTAGAGTCCATCCAGAAATGGCTTGTGATGAATTTCTGAAAATCTGATGATTTTCAGCCACTCCAAAGAGATCTGAAAGGCTGTTTTCCTCCAGTTGCTTAGCTGAAGGAAGTTTAGCCCTTGGGGAAAATATGGCCAATTATTTTATTTTAATAAAAAGAGTAATTTTTAACTCTTTGAAATTCTGCTGTATAATAAAATCAATAAAAATATTAGTTTATCATTCTAGTTACCATAAGGAAACTCAGTCTAAGAACAACATTACCATCAGTGACACGGTTCCATATGTCTAGAATATATAGAATTAGCTAAATGGGTACATTTCACAGCAGAACTAATCAGCACTGAAAATCTGAAGAAAGTGTTCACGTAAGCTTTTAAAGGCCTTTGTTATACAGTAGAAGAAAATTGGAAGTATTTGTTGAGCACAGTTGTTCTATGACTTATTATAATTATAGTTTTCTGCTAAACTGAGTAATCAGTTTGAGTACTGAAAGCATATTCATCACATTTGTAGTAGCATTATAGTTAGGCTAAACAAACTATATTCCATTTAGAAATAACCTTTTCATTCAAGAAATAATTCATTTTAGCATATGAGAAGATAAACTTTTACAAGCATACTAAACTGCAGCAATCATCTCAGATATCAGTCTGCAAAAATGAAATAAATTTTTTGTCATTTTCAGAACATAAATATATTTACAGAATAGCAAGAAGAGCTCATTTAAAATTAAATAAAAATAAAAATATTACAGTACTGTTTATTTCTTAAAAATATTTTCCTTAGTTGATAAGCATCCTAAATAAGGAGGTGTCAGGTGCCAGCCACCTGATTTAAAGGGTCACTGTATATTTTTACATACATACATGCCATGATATCTTTTTCAAAGTGACGGGGAAAGCCATTTAAATAATATCTTTTTCTTCACTAAATATATGCTCTTAAAAATAGTTATCCCCAGTAGTAGTTTTTGCTCCTGTTCCAATTCGTACACACATTTTTCAGTGGATCAGAGAATTAGGCAATACTTAATTCTGTCCTGAATTAATGATAAATTGATTGATACAACTTTATTAAAATCTTTGACATCTTTGAGAAGAGTCAGGAAGGCTCATGTTTGGGAAGGTAGGGAAGAGGATATAATTGCTTGCTACAAACATACTGTCAGTGATTTTAAGGACAGTTTTAAACCACCAGAGATTATTTTTATGGAGACAGAATAAACATGCTTACACACATCATGTTAGAAAACATAACAAAACTACACATTATAAAAAATAATAAAGGAAAACTTTTACAGAAGTAAAAGTATTCCTAGTTAATAAAATTCTGACTACAGTGTAAAAGTGTTGTAATCCACATAAAATTGACTTCTACATGAATCTAGTTCAAATGTATTCAGCTGACATTAGTAGATTGGTATAGACAACACTGTAAAACCAGAAATTTGCTACAGTGAACTGAGTAACAAATTCTATATCTGGAAGTATTAGCTCATTTTTAAAATGTCATATTCTTCTCCATTTCTGCACCCCTTTTGTGTTTTCTTTCTGACAGTATTCCAGTAACAGATTTTCTTCCATAATCACAGATAATGTGTTGGCTTCTATATACCCCCCTTTGTGAGAAAATCCCACAGCTCTTGATTACTCTTTTGAGAACCAAAATAGTGCTTTATTCCTATTTTAAGAAGAAAAATTGAAATCGTGGGAGTCAAATGACTTACCAAGGGTTACTGAACAACTTTAATGTTACTCCTGGAACAGAAACCAGAGCTTACAAATATTCTGCTATGTATGTATGCATATATATGCATATGTATATGTACGTAACTTGTCTAGAGACAGAAACTTAACATAACTGACAAGCTCAGCAGAGGATATTACATTACATCAGATTCAAACAACCTATTTATAGTGTTCTAGAAATTAATATGTAGTTACCTATATTTTCTCTGAAGAGAATTTACAAATGATAGAATTTGAAAGTCTACTTATACATTTCTTGATCCTATAAATTAATCATTAAATAAATGATTAAAATTTCACTCATAAGTGAAGTCATATAATACAAGAGAACTTCAGCTGTTTGTAAGCCTAGCTGTAAATGGTCAGAATACACTAACACACAGAACAGAGGGAGAAATGACAACATTTTCTTTTTTAAAATAAATCCAGATTTATTCTTGAAAAGAAGTTATTTATACTCCGGCCTTTAGTAGTTATGAAAGTGAAAGTAATCATGTTGATCTGAAGGGCTGCCTTGTCTTTATTTGCATAGATCTGTACTGACACCAAAAAGTAGGTAATTAGGAACTGATTTGAAAGCAGATGGGCTTTTTCTTCTCTTTTGCTCAAACATCTGGACAGGCATATAAAACATGTTAGCCATTCTACAAGAGAAAGTACAAAGTAATGTACGCCTCCATGAGGAAGATATTGCACACCTCCATGAGGGAGGAATGAGCAGTATTCTAAGTCATTTCTTGCTCCGTAGGTGGTACATCTATATGCCAGTCCCCATGTCAGGCAGATGCAAAATTTACAGTTTTTCTCATCCAAATGCATCATAAGGAGCATCACGGCAAAATTCTTTAAGAATTTTTGTGTAGTCTTCTGCTAAGGGAATCAAACTCGTGTTGCTTTGGCTTCCCCACACAGACTGACAAGATTATTACTCCTTGTGCTTTAAGCTTCTGTTATGTAACCACTTCTTAACAAGCTCTCAACCAGTACTAACAGCTCCCTTCAACAAGACTAGCTATTTACGCATATTTTTAATATGTATACAGAATGTATGTGTATTTAAATAAATTTATTTAAATCAATAAATCTAATTCAATTGATTTTAAATAGAGTGTAGTGGTTAACCTTTTTATTTACTCTTGAAAACCATGCTAAAGTTGGATAAGAGATAAAATCACTTAGAGTATGAGTCCCGCATTTACCTGTAAAAAAATTATTGAAATTTCTGCTAAAGGAAGAGTTTCTTTTTGTTGCAACTTCTTGGATCCTGTCTTTCTGAAAAAAAAAAAAAAAAAAAAAAAAAAAAAAAAAAGTATTGGAGAAGAAATGGTATTTAAAAAAATCAAATATTTGTGGAATACGTTCTAGGAATTTGGGTTAACTTCTTTATCCTAACATCTCTGCAATTGTCTCTAATTATGACAGATGAATGCTAATGCCACAATCATCTGGCAAAAAGGCCAAGTAAAAAAAGTAAAAAATAGGAGGAAAAAATATAAGGCACTTATATACATTTAGATTTCAATAGTAATACAACAGAAAAGTTCCTGTTGCATTATTGCAATAAATTTTTAATGCACATAAAATAATATTTTTTAAATTAAGAAGCATTTTCAATGACAAACACAGTCTGTTTGGAAGCATAAAAAATATTAACACCTGGATTATTTTTAATAACTGATTTTTAAAATCATATTATGATACTGGATATTGGAAAATAACCATGCATATTGCATGAGTGCATATATTTTGTTTCTGTCCTAAATTCGTGGAAGCGCGATGAGATATTATCACAGAATCACAGAATTATCAAGGTTGGAAAAGACCTAGAAGATCATCTAGTCCAACCATAATACTTTATAATGTGCTGACTTTATTAACTGAGTATAAAATACATAGCAATCTGAGATCAATATGATAACAGAAAAATACAAGTATTTTCTTAAAGGATATGTTGCTTTGAGAGCTGACTCATGAAGAAGCATTTTCTTCATTCACAGTTCCTTATCAGACGCTGTTTTGTCAGAATGCCCCTCCCAAATATCACACAGCAACAAAACATAATGGAATATTGTTGGGAAGGTTGAGCTTTTACTGTCATATCAGCAACATCGGCCTCTGACATCATGGCTCAATGTAGTAAAATGAGATATTACTTTTGGGGCAGCCCTTGTACCCAGACTTACAGTGCAAAAGGGCTGTATAGCTATACTCTAAACTCTACCTTTGTTTTAATTCTGTTTTATTTAAAACGTTGTTCAGTTTGAATTGTGGTTTTGGGTATAAACATATTTGATTTCTGCTTTTTTTTAAGAAAAAAAAACTTATTATTTTTTATTTGCGCTTTTGTTCTGCAGAAAATGTCAGGTATACTTTGTACTTTCTAGTTAATTTTCTTATTTCCATTATCGCATTAAAAGAATAGAAAGCTTACAGACTGACAGCTTAATTTCTATACAGTTTCTATTCATTAGCTGAAAGTTAAAACAGTTCTCATTTGAACTGTCCTTTAATTAATGAGGTAGCAAAACTGTGTCTGGGATAGCAGCTCCTCCCTTATGACAGCAAACATACAGAGGTGACTGCTGTAATTATTTTCTCTATAAAGCCCTAAAAATTGCAGGTTTTATATTCATGATGGTTGTACACAGACTTGCTCATCTTCTTGAAAGGCCAGCAAATAAGAAAATCTTTATTTTAGTTAGAGTTAATCCACATTAGTGGATTATCTAGTGTTAATAATTCACAGTCTGTCTGCTTGGTACACTTTATAGTAGGCAGATAGTGAGATTATTCTTTCTCCTTGATGATCCAGCAATATGAGGAGAAATGAAGATTTAACACTTAGGGGATTGTCCCAATATTAGCGTAAGAAATATGGCCTTCTTCTCCCCTTATGTAACCACAGAATGCAGGATTAGCAGAAGAACTTTACAGAGATTTGTGTGTATGTTAGGTTGGGTATGCTGAAACAAATGAGTTACTTCAAAGAGAATGTTTATGTTTTATATAATTAAATGTGCAAACATTTTTGTTATAGTATAAACAAATTTAAAAAAAAAAAGATGAAGGAATTTTTATAACAGCATGCATTAAAAGCATCATAATTCTTAAAGGACATAAAGGCATTCTTATTCCTTGAGCTCTTGAGCTATTTAAGTGAAAGAAAGGTAACTCTTCACTGGGGCTAGGCTTAGTAGCTTATACCTGTAAAGGACGGAACTGTTTTTCTTTTATTGTCTCAAAGCTTGCTTCGTGAGGCCTTTCTGATTATAAGACTCTGACTGGCGACTGCTAACTATCTAGGAGGGTGAATGGTGGGTGTTGTTGTGCCACAGTACCTCTGCTTATGATTGCAAAGATAAGCAGAAGCATGATGAGCAGTCTTCTTCAGGGGTGCTGCTCGAAGGAGCTGACCACTGCAGAAGGCGATAATGCTTGTGTCTGGCAACAGAGCCCCCCCCCTCCTTGCTGGCTTATCTGTGGGCCAGGAATGTCACAAAAGCTGGTTTTAAACCCTATTACAAAGTGTGTTTACCTGCTTGTTTGGAAGTTCAGTGTTTGCTCGAGATACGTTCCCGAAAATGCTGAGTCAAACTTCAAAGAAGAAGAACCCCCACCGAAATGGGGGATAAAAGGCCCTCGCTAAACTGGGGACTTTGGAGACATACTCCCAGAGACACCTTTGACGGAGAATTCCCTGAGGGGAAAACCTCATCGGAAGAACCCCGGGACCGGCTTGCTGCGAAGCTCCCTGGCTGTCTCCCATCCTCTGTGGTGATCAGACGAGTTCCTGAGATCAATGGACCTACTGTGTACCTCGCTGGACCCACAGTGGTGACTATCTCTTTTGCTCTCTGCAAAGACTCCTTGCTTATATTTCCTACTTTCCCTATCGCCTACCTTCCCTTCCCCGTCTCCCTAAAAACTGCTAGGACTTTAATAAACTGGTTGGACCAACATTTGAACCGTTGCTTCTTAATCTCACGCCGGGTATATACACAAAAGAACCTTGCCTCCCTCCTGTAAATTGGAGCGAGACACAATACCAAACAGAGAAATTTCTCAGTAATGGCTGGGATCTTAAAAGCCATAAGATAAAATCAGTGATGAAGTGGATACTACAGATACTTTCTTTACACAAAAATAGTAGTTGTTCCCACTAGAATGGTGATAACTCATAGCTTTCATTTTATGCTCTCAAACTGTTCCACCTATTCCTTTAAACCATACCATAGTACTGCCATACAATGAATAGCACACTTCTACACTCTCTGACATTCAGTCTGGAATAGACACTGATTTGGCATCCAGATCATCATGTGATGGAAAATGTAGATTACACTAGATTACTGAAGGTGATACTCTGAAAGCATAACCATGATAAAGAATAAAACATTTGTTAGTCTTCTCCTCATAAAGAAAAAAGAGTATGCAGGGGGAATATAGTAATACTTTGAAATAGCTGTCTTTGATGTTCTGGTTTTCTGATGTCAAAAGACAGCCTCTTTCTTAATTTATATGGAACTTAGGTGAGGAAGAGAAAGACATTGAACAAGTTTAAAAGCAAATGACTGACTTAAAAGTATAATTTGCTTAGTTAACACATGCACTTCTGCACTTTCTTGATTTTCCCATAAATGAAGTTTTAAGGTATATAGTACATGATCACATAGAGATGTTATGTAGTCTTCTCCTTGCATATCTTAAAAAGATGTCTGGACACAATCCTGCGCAACCTGTTCTGTGTGGCCCTGATTGAGTAGGGTTCTTAAAGCCAGATGCCATCTACTGACTTGTGGTTCTGAAAAGAAAGTTCTATATTTTTTCAAGGAAGATGTATTGTGTCCTATTGCAGGGTTGAAACCACTGTTGCTTCATTCACTGATGCTGAAACCATCTTTTGCTTCATGTCATGCTGTATTTTATTTGTATCAATAGCCCTTTCAGAAAGAAACATGCCTGCTTTTCTGTGTTTTCATTTACACAAATCACTATAAAGAATAATGAATACAATTTGTTGTTACAATGTACACTTGTACTGTGTACAGTTTTTACTGTGTACAGCTGTACATGGAACTGTTGGGGAACGAGTTTATTACAAATTATTTAGAGTCATCAGGTGCATGTGTTCACATTCACTGTCACAACAAAATGCAGACAACATTAAAAAAATAAATAAAAGCTTCAAAAATAACTCAATCAGAAACATTTTTAAATTGGCAGATCTGAGTTATTTTACTAGGTTTTAAATATGACAGAATCAATCTAAAATTAAATTTGCAGAACCTTAAAATCAAGCCAATTTAGGGAGAAATAAATGTTTCAGTGATTTAAAAGATAACATTAAAAAGACAAAATCTAGAAACTTGAAAATTTGAGAATTTTAACTAGCACATTTTGTCATGAAGTCGATCCAAGATAAAAGAGGATTCACATAGATCAATAGAGTTTCTTTTAATCTTAAAATACTAGAGAATGGGACTAAAGCTAATGTGTGATTGCACTAAAAATACTTGATTATCAGCTATATTCTCTGTAGATTATGAACATTATTCATTTAATTAAGAATGTATTGTTCATTATTTCATCTTCTCATCATTAAGTATGCAGTTTGGAATATCTCACTTTGTTTGGCTTACTGGAAGAACTTTTTGCATATATTCTTCTTCTATTCATTTCACAAATGTGGAAGAGTGTGTTATGTAGAAAATTTTCCCATCTCAGATCCTGGGCACTTCATAGTACTTAGAAATTTCTTCTTTCTAGAGCTATGTTGGAAATGAGTATTGTCTCAGATTGTGTTTGTCTGATATCAATTTTAAACAATGTAACAGATTGGTGAAAATAGGTTTGAAGCTAGAGTATCAAAGCAAGCTGGCGTGGGTTTATGGAAAACTTAACACAAAAAAAAACTTGAACTACAGGTTTGATTGATAAAGATAATAATGTTTTAGTGCACTTTGAATTTTGTACTGCTTCATATCATATGATATTTTAATTTAATATAATTAATTTTGCAGGTGAGAGTATGACGTGCTGAAAGGGAACTCTACAAAGAAGGATCTAGTTAACCCCAGTGGCCAACAGGTTAACCATGTATCAATGGTGTACCCTTGTGGCCAAGATGCTAGCGCAATCCTAAGCTGCATTAAAAGTGTGTAGACAGCAGGCCAAGCAGGAAACTTCCAGAAAGAGTCAAGCAGGAGACTACAAAGATGTTAAGAGTTCTGAATCATCTCCCTCTTAGGAGCCATACAAAAACTCCTTTTGTCTCAAACATTGCTGTGAGTTCCAAAGACATGAGTGTCAGGAAGAATGAAGTTAAGTGGAATGTCTCAACACCTGTTGCATTCCACCAGAAATGGGGCAGCTCAGCCTTCTGTGGGGACCTTATCTTCTCTGTTACCGATAGGTCTGCACTGGACTGCCTTACCCATGCTAGATGTATCATTACCACATGACCAAGAAGAATCAGGCAGTTTATATAAAGACTTTGTAAAAACATTTGTGTACTTTTTCCCCTTTATTCATGGTGTACAGTTTTCTCCTGCCCAAAGAAGCTTCATTGCAATTGTCAAGGCAATTGAATCTGGACCCCACAACCCAGCTGCCTGCTGGACTCATGGAACTTCATGGCATTGCATTTGTCTCTCCCTCCAACATTTCCAAGAGTAACTAACCAAGATTTTTATAATAAACTGGTTGGGCAAGTATTTGACTCCAATTCTTAATCACATCAAGTGCGCTATATCATAAATCATCTTGCCTCAATTAACTGGAGTGAGACACTCCCTTATGAAGAAAGGTGGAGAGACTTGGAACTGTTCAGCCTTAGAGAAGACAGAGAAAATCAGTGCTTATGTAATGGGTCAGAGTTAAGTGGATGGGACCAAGCTTTTTACAGTGGAGCCATTCAACAGGATTAGGGGTAATGGGCACCAGATGGAACCCAAGAAGTTTCATACAAATATGGGGAAAAATTTACTTGAGGGCACTGGAACAAGCTGCCTAGAGTGTTTGTTTTGGAGGGTGGTTGGTCCACATGAACTCCAGTGGCCCCTTTCAATCACTACAGGTCCATAATTCTGTGTGATTCTGCATGATTCTGTGATTCTGCATAATTTTGTGAATCTGTGATTAGCTAAAAAATGGAGTGCATATTAATTTGTGCACATTTAGGATGGCACTGAGATTAAATCTTAGGTCTTGAGTATTAATTATTCAAAACTTCCTTGAAAAAAGTAGTCTCAAGAAACAAAATAGTACAATATTATAATGAGAAATCACTATTGATTGCCTGCACATTGCAAAAAAGAGAAAGCATAAAATAAGGAAACAGATGGCCACTGATATAGAATAAAGAACTTTGTGGGGATATGAGATTTTCCAAAAGACACATGTGAAGCCTTGTGCATGAGAACAAAAAGATCCTAATTGAAGGGTGGATACTGTATTTTTGAAAGCAGTGACTTTAGAAAAAACTTAGTGATTAATCAGCTATTCATGATTTTTTACTTTGATATGCTGATAAATTAATTATTGCATTAATTCAGATGATAATATCTTATAGCAGATGGTATGTACTTTGCATTGATATTTATTGCAGGATCTTGGTGTTCAGTTCAGATTTTCGCATTTAAGAATGGTACAGAAATAATTTTGGAATTCAAAGAAGAAGAATGAAAATGATCAAAGGATTGTGAATTTTGCCTAATTAAATATGCCTTTAGAGAACAACACAAGAAACACAGTCCTTATTTCTGATCAGAGGAAAACAAGGTAGTGTATATTTTTTTTCTTTCTACAGATTGGGAATACCAAGATAGAAAACAGAGTCAAGGATCTTAGTGTAACAAATTATAGCAAGGTCAGTGGGCTCAAAAGTAATCTGACTTAAATTAAGGCATTTTCATTCATACCTCCTCTAGCAAATAGAGAATATTTTATCTTTGAAAAATTTAAAGAGGAGTTTCAAATTTTTATGCATCTATAACACAAGACAGGGTATGTTTTTTGTTTTTCAGAAAGTTATACATTAGTTCAGACTGGATTTCAGGAATGTCTCCTGACATATGTTTTCTGTGAGTTCAAGCTAGATGGTAACAGTGATCACTTCTTTCTAGGAATACAAGGACTAATCCAAATATGACAGCAAAATGCCACTGTAATATTTTTGAGCCTGATCTAAAGAACAAAAAAAGAAAAAAAAAAAAAAAAAGGATCAAATGAATAAGAAGTGTATTCTTCTTCAGGAAGAGCCTACCACAAAGGTCTTGGTCACATCTGCATGAGAGAAGTTGCATTTTATTATTATTGCAGTAGAATTTTGATTTAATGTAGGTGGCAGTAAAAAAGGTAAGGCACCACCAACAACTTAGTAATATTCAGAGAGTAGTTCTACTCAATGAATTACTAGGAGCAGTGTCTCATGTGAGATGTGATGTTTATCTCACTTTGATAAGACTAGTATGGAAGGGAAAATGCAGAAAGTATGATGAGAAGAATATCTCTTCTTAATTTGTAGAAAAAAATTTTAGGCCCCAGGCATTTTTGAGCCTAGAAAAAAATATTTCTTTATCAATCTCATTAATGCTATGACTATGCTAATGCTATGGCATTCTATCCCATCTCACTCTTAATTTTTACTTAATGTCAAATTTATCTTGTCAATACAAATTTTTCAGCATTTAGAATGATGATAACAATAATCTTACATAGCTGCACTCTATAAATTTGCAAGAGTCAGCTGAATCAAAACTAAAATCAAGCCTAAATTATAACTACAGTTTACTAAATAATATATTAAAAAGTATATTTTCTGCTTTTCTGACCTTACAATTCCCTGAATCAAGTCTATCCATAACCTGAAATTCAGAATTTTGCTTTCAGAAAGGCGAAAAAGTAAGATTCTAATAAAGTAGTACATTTCCAGACAAAGCTTTCTGGCAAGTAGTGACCACAATATTCTGTGGTTAAAGAATACTGTCATCTGACCAGACTGAGTTCCACTATGACTCACTAAGAATAACTAAATGCTCAGATCAAGTCCACAACAATTGAAAAAGGCAAACTAAAATAAATAAATAAATAAATAAATGAAAAACAAGAATAAATACCAAACACAAACAAACAAAACAACCCAGCATGCATAAGATAATACAGTTATCAGAATTCATGCTCCTGAAAACATGAATCACTCAAACCTTTACTACTGTTTGAACCTGATCCTGTGATGTAGACAAGCTGTACATGAATGCACTTAATTCTGTGTACTAGTGCCATATTATTTGCAATAGGTGTCATTAAAGCATTAATTGCAGTGATGTACAAAGTTATAAATTCCATTTTCATTCTAAAAATAATCATTTGAAAAAGATTAGTCCTTCTGAATCTAATTAACTTTTCAATTTTGTTTTTATATGGTTCATGTACTGTTGCATCTTTTAATAATGATCTAAAATATTAGGATGCCCTAACTATATTTATTCCTTGTTCACCATTCACAAAGAAAGTATCTACTCAGTTTAAAACATTTGCTAGTTTATGGTACTTTAGGTTGAAACATTTTGCTACATGCAAGGATATCAACTTTTTTTTTTTTTTTTTTTTTTTTTTTTCCTCCCATAATTAGAAATCTTTTCAGTCACTGAAATTTGGTGTCTGAAATCCCATTGACTGTTCTTAGGCAAAATAATTAACTATAAATACATGTGTACATACTTCTGTAATTCAATTCATTCTGGTTTCTATGTCTGCTACTTCTTTAGTCCCTGATTCTGTAGAACAGCAGTTCTACATCTTCTATTGTCCACAACGAGAATTTATCTAAAAGAAAAGAAAAGAAAGACAATTTAAAAGAGTCAAATAAATAGTGACTTTCAAAAAATTCAGTTTTGAGCTCTAAACATACTTATGCTCCATAATAAGAACTTTTCATATGGAGTGTTATACTCTGTTTTATATGATAAATAACCCCCCCCAAAAACCCCAACTTACTACAAGTCAGTACTTGTATTTGTGTGAATATTAATTCAGGTGAAATAAAAAATTCTATATTCATATGATAAAAAACAAACTCTTCTGAGAAATTAAGAAAGAGAGACGCAGTACCTGTCAACAAGTTTAGCAAATGTTATTGGCAATTTTTCCTAATACGTACTAATTTGCAATCAGGGAAGCATTTTCCCTGCTAATTTTTTGTCTGCATTTCTGAACAGTTATGGATTTGAAGTATTTTTTCTGTTGGTGCACAGAATACTATTCCTTTCCTCCTGTGTGAAAGGGAAAGTTGGAAAGCAAAAGATTGTTTGGTCTTGCTGTCAAGATGTGAAGAACTTGACAGGACTAAATGACAGAAACAAAATAGCAGTTCTGAGACACATATTAAAGACTTAAAACACTTATTTTCAGTTGCAAGAAAAGCTATTAAATCAGACTGCAGCTTTTGTAGCTGAAGAGCTTGAAGAGTGGAAAGAATGAGAACGCTTGCAAGAAAAGTATATTTATCTGCCTCATACAAGACAGATACAAACCCCTACTGAGCCTTATCCTTTATACTTCATTGCACTGACTTTGGGAATGTCATTTTTGCTATCAAATAATGTTCAACATATGCACATTTTAAATCATGTTATTAAATGTTAAAATAAAAAGTGGCTCTTCAGGTAAGGAAACTTGACAGCATTTTAAGACAAAAGAAAAGAAACTACAGTAAGATTTTCTTTTCTTGGCTGTTTTCTCCAGTGTACAACAGTTTAGGCAACAAATCCTGATACCTTTATTTTGGGTAAAGAAAACCTTTTTCTGTATAACTAGCCCGGATGGTGTTCAAATGTGATTTCTTCTGCTGAACACATTTACAGGAGGTAAAAGCAAGGGCCCCCACAGAGGACACCTCAGCAAGATAGCCATGTGCTAAGAATTTTTTCTGCTGAATGTAGATTTTGATATGTTCTTTCTCATAAATACTTTGAGGTATCAGACTCTACTGAAGGTGTAAGGAAAACTAAGGCAGGCAGTACAATAATATCTAGTTCCTCCCAAAGGAACAAAGAGCTTTGGCAGTGTTAAAGCAGGGTCGAGGCCCATATAATTAAAATGGTTGGCATTAAAACATCCCTTACACTTTGCCCATGTAATAACTAAACTATATATACACCTCAGTTTTCTAGTCTTTATTGCAGCATCCAAGCAAAAGAGGATGGTAGACTAAACTTTTCTGAATCAAGGGAAGGAATTAAACTTAAGTTTCTGAATCCTGAGATAAAACCTGTAGAAAACTGTACACCAAGAAAAAAAACTTTCCTTGTAGTTTCAGCATGACAAGTCATTTTCAGACAGTTATATGGCACTGCTGCTGTCATGCAGCTGAGAAATTCCACTCTCAATATAAACGGATTTTTCTGATATTCCAAAATGACAAAATTTTCTCATTTCTAATGTCTTGTACTAATCTTTGTACTGATATGAAATAAAGAGTTTCTTGCATTTCAGTCTATTAAAGGCACCCTACTGGCTAAATATACCTATTTGTACACTTACTGTCTCAAGAACATATGAAAAGTAAGCTTTCTAATTATGTTTGTTTATTTTCATTTCCAAAAACAAGTTATCAGGCTAAGTTGATTTTAAAGTATGTAGTAGATGTTGCTGTTGTGTGCTGTATTGTGCAGGAAAGACGATAGTTCTGAAAAATTTCAAGTTGGATTTTTGCAAAGTAATTGAGTGATTTGTACTTCAACCAAATGAAAGTATGTATATGATCAAATGTAAATTAAGCAGGAAAATACCAAGACATTATTTTCTATCTCTGCTAAAAAAAAAAAAAAAAAAAAAAAGCACACACAAAAAAAAAAGCACAAAAAATTATGTATCATATTAGCAGTTACTAAGATTCCATGTTTTGTAATTTCAGACTTGCTGTACTTCTGTTCACCCTGTGATGCACACTTGGGGTCTAATTGGTACTGTCTCTTAGTTGATAGTGCTCTATCTTTGTTGCAGGTATGTAATCATTTTAATTCAGCCAGGCATAGAAACAGGCATGTGAGTATATGAGGTAATGAGGTAATGCATATATTGTATGTTATAATCATGATATCTATACATAGAAGGCACTTTTTTTTTTTTTTTTGGTCTGTTTATGAATTAAGAAGATCATTGTGGAACATCAAAATGTACAGACTTATACCTCAGTAAGAATATAAAGTATAGTGTACACTCATAACTATCTCTATTGTCAAAAGAAGACAGTACAGAAAGCCAAATATGTCCTCCAGATTGTACTTATTAAAACAAATAAACATCAAGTTTGCAGACAACAATACATGTGTATGTATGTGTACATGCAAATGTGTGTGCATGTGCCTACATGTGCACATGTGCACATGCTAAAGGCAGTGAGAGGAAAAGTATTGAACTCTGACATGACATACAGTCAGGACTGAACACAGACCTGGAATTCTAGGAGCACTCCCACATCTCAGAGTTCCATAGAATTCTGGAATCTACCTATTTTAATCTCACATTTTCTCACTTTCTACACTCTTGCCAGTGAAGTATTCTGAAATTACATTTCTTCTAGAAGAGCCACCTTGGGACATCTTGTTGAGACACTGTGGAATGTTGTTTAGAAGAAACTAATTGAGAAAGCAGCAGAAATATTTCTGTACTGTCTTAATACTGGGAGTACTAAACACCAAAACACTGGCATACATTCAATTATTTTGTTCAGTAAGTTGTTACATATGTTTCAGTACAGATTTTCAGTCCAATGCAAACAGTCTGCAAAGTTCTTCCTGTCAAAATAAAATGTTTTATTTTATTAATACTTTATTTGTGTGTCTTGAGATGAATGTATTGTTATTATGTGATTTTTGAAATATCTAACAATAATAACAACAGAGATCTTAAAATAATATTAATGCCATCTTATATTTGGTACAAAAATTTTCATCAGCATTTTAAAATTCTTTTTCTGACTTCGTGCATGATATAAAGAAAACACTAGCATAAGAAGCTGAATAGTGACTGTGATCACCTTTGTTTAAGCTAATGTTCTTAGAAATTATTTTTAAATTATGTTTTTAGATGCTTTGCCTAGTGTTCAGGAATATTAAACAGCATGTACATTGTTTAAAATTTCTATAAAATTCACATTTGTTTTCAGAGAAAATAAAATTTAGAATGTCTGTGTACAATACGAGGTTGTTTTAGTCTTACAGATATACAGCAACAATTGCTTCTCTTTAGCATACTCCTGTTTTTTTAAACTTTTTCTAACCTCTAAATTTTCTTATGTATGTTCAAACAGAAGCAGTCAAGAAATACCAAAAAAACATCCAAAACCAAGCTAGTTTGCCACAGGCTAGCTTTTCAGTTATTCCACACAATATAAAAATGACCATGTTACTCTGCAGAATCGTAGAATGGTCAATTTTTGCTTAAAAATACTTGAATAAAAATGAAAAAAAAAAACAACAAACCACCAAAAAACAACAACAACAAAAATTACATGTTCTACAGAAAGATAAAATTATATGCATTATTTCTTGCAAGGGTAAAATTAGTTCTGTAAGAAGTCCACTTGTGCTGGTAAAGTGCTTCAACTTCATAGCTTCTTTTGTTTTGCTGTATTTATTATTCATGAATCTCTACTGGGTATCAATAAACTCCATACATAAAATAGGTAATTTGTTCAAATCTATTACCTCAATACCCAATTGCTTTCCTATGCTTGTCTGTATCACCTGAATAACAGTGCCTTTTGCTCTGACTACAGACTTCAAAGCAGAAGAGGTTATTTTGGCAAAATATATAAAGCTATGCAGGTTCAAAGACTGCTGACATTTTCCTAAATATCCAAACACCTGTTAACATGGATAAGTTGGATTTGGATAAATATCCAAATGTTACTAATTCACATCAGAATGATGAAGTGCAGACTACAGTCCCATTTAAGTTTTTGGGTTCACAATTTAATTTGCAAGCAGTGTATGTGCATGTCATCGTGCCAGGAGGGATCAGGTTTAAAATATCATAGTTGCTATAGATGTAACTAGGATACCCAGAAACTTACTAATAAGTAGGTATTATTTCAATGCTAGAAAATAATAGAACGTGAATATTATAAATAATTTTTGTCTACAACATTAATAGAGAGTGAAGCCTGGAGTCCAAAGTTTTCCATGCATATTAGTCACACTTTTCTGATTCTTACCAGCAAAATATTAGTTTCAGTAAACAAATAGTTTTATTTGTTGTCAAGTGTTTAACTTATAAACACTCTTGTGATTGAAATTATATATTTAAGTGCTTGACTTGATTATGTTTTTAACACTAACCTAGATCCAAAATAATTTCTACAACTTTTGCAGTGCTACTTTCTGTTCTGCTGCTACAAACTGAGCCGAGTCTCATTCCATATGACTGCAAATATTTTTCAAAGTATAGATTTTTATATATTTTTAAAGAGTGAGGGCTTTTTTAATTAAGCAAAACTGAGTAAGTAGTGATGAACTACGGAAAGACTTGATGAAAACCCGTACCCTCATTCCAGTCTACCTAACATACTATGGAAAAGTCTTTTTTAACAGCTTTCTTTGTTTGCTTTGCAGATGTGGCTGATTTCAGAAAATGTGTGCAATACGAGGTTGTTTTAGTCTTACAGATATACAGCAACAATTGCTTCTCTTTAGCATACTCCTTTTTTTTAAACTTTTTTCTAACCTCTAAATTTTCTTATGTATGTTCAAACAGAAGCAGTCAAGAAATACCAAAAAAACTGTTCTCCTTGTCTGTTAAGTTCATTGATCAGACTGGATTATTTGATATTCTAAATAAACTGTGAACATAACTCCCTCCTGCTTAAGAATCTTCCATGTTTCGTATTCATAATGCTAGCAATACAGAACTTTTCATTTTGACAACTTTATTATAGTCTTTGATGTATTTATAATGTAGTGGCTAGTCACATCTACGTTTATCAAATCACTGTTACAAATTACACAGAAGCTACAAAGGTAATGTTAATTTTACATGCAAGTGGATTCTCCTGTGAGGAGTGGACATTGGTTTTCTTCTCACGAGCAGCAAAATGTTAATATATGATGAATACACATAATATTTTGAGTAATAAAAGGAGATATGTATACAGTCAAACTGTCAGATACTCATAAACCAAATATGTTTCTCAAGCAATATTTGAATTACATCTAGCCAGCTTTAAGAAGAATCTTTAAGAAGAATCTTTGCACTTGGTGTCAATCAATCAGCATTTCCAATTTAAATGTAGTCATAACTGAGATAATTAAGAAATTTTTGCTCCTTTCTGGTCAATGACAGACTTTAGACTGTACCTCAGTGCTTTGTAGGACCTGAACAATTATTCAAAACTAAATTAACTGGCCACATGCAGCATGACTGAAGTCCATAATACAAAGACAGAAATAATTTTCAGATATAAAATGCAATACTGTCAAAGATGAGGTAGTAATGTTTAACACGGCAAGTTAAGAAATGACTGAAAACACTGTGATGTGTTATCCACGTTGCAGTAAGTATTATTGCTTTGGACAGAAAAAGGAGTGGAAGAGGGAGATGGGTAGGTCAGAGCTAATTACACTTTTCTAAATTGTTTGATGACTTTTTTCCTTAGTCCTTAGCATGAGTTTTCAGCAAGAATTTGGAAATGAAGGGAAGAGTGATCTTAAATATCAGTAGTATAACAAAAACTGTATGATAGAAGGCTAAGAATTGTTTATAGTGGTACCTGACAGCAATGAGACTTAAGACACTTATTAGTTAAAAGGAGATCACAACAGTATTAGCAATAATTAACCAGCAGAAAAGGGTTTTAATTGCCCTCATCCATTAAAAAGAACAAATATGTAGTATCAGGCCTATAACTTGACATACTTCATTTATTTACTGGCTGAGGGTAACTGTACCAATGCATCTTCAAGTATTAAGTAGTTTCTGCAGCTTAACTTTCTGGTGCTTATCTTCATGTAGTGATATATGTCAGAAGTAGCTTGCATATTGTCATGTTTATTTACCTATGTTAAATGAAAAGGCATACAGATATTATTGATAACAGGAAGTAAAATAGAAAATAGAGAGTTGAATGATAAAGGAAAAATGGCTTCAGACATCTATGAGTAACAAGCAATTGGTTTGGAGCCCTACCTAAACTGGTCAGAGATTGCTAGCCCTAAGTGTGACTGAAAACTGATCTCCCTCTGACAGCAGAATTTCTTCATCTCTGTTTGCATGGCAGCATTATAGCTAAGGAAGTAAGTATGGAGGAGAGAGAAGCATATCAAAACTATATTATTACTCAGGGGTAATATGTCAGTAACACATCAGCAGGCGAACACATAGGGAAAGTCAGAAAAAGAAGCTGTTGGGCAGTATAGCAATCTCATATCTGAATTGAAAATGAAATTCATAAGGACTTATTAGAAATGCTTTCCCTTGAGATTCTCAGCAAGAAGTAATTTCTTTTTTAACAGCTAGTATCATTTGATTAGTAACAGTTTACCACTGAGACATTCCAAACCTGCCATGGTAACATGAGGGACAATGCCTAACAAGAGTATTTTACCCGATATTTATTCCACTCTGTTGATCCCCCCAGACTAAGAAAGTTAAATAGATATCCACTGGCAAAATTAGCTCATTGAGAATAGTAAATTTGTGTCTGCAATTGTAATCGGATGGCACAGGGAAAATACTATTGCATTGGTAATCTCTGTTCAGTTTTTCAGTCTATCATACCTAAAAAGACAAAAAACTTTCAGATTAAGAAAAGACTGAACTAAATAAAGCCAACTCCCAAACTCTTGAAAAGTAACTCTTCAATGATAATGAAAAAAAGTAGGCTAGGAACTTTACAGTTAGCATCACTTAGTGTTTCATGAAAGTTTCTGTTACACGACGTCAACCTGGGGACATATAACTATAAAAGTTATATTAATATTTGAATTGTTTGGCTGATATTATTATAGCATATTCAGTAAATAGGAAAGTTAGCTAGTGGTGACAGATGCTGTACTTGAGGGGAGATTTAAAAATAAAGGATAGAAGCGCAGTACTGTAATCATTTGCCTTTACACATGAAAAACTATTATTAGAGTTTCAAGTGCTCTGAGGCCACATGAAACTCAAACTATATACTTTATGATAAACCATCAAATCTTTGAGTAGCAAAGTCCAAGTAGAAAACTAAAATGGCTCAAAAAACAGATATAGTTATTCAAGAAGTATGCTAGAGAAGTTCATGGCAACAAGACTCAATTTCCAGAACTTTATTGTTACCATAAGCCACAGAAATTTACAAGAGCTGTCAAGCTATTCAAGCTCTATGTGTGATAGAAGACTTTTACACTGCAATACTGTGATGATGGCAGAGCAGATGAGGATTTTATGGCAATTCAGAGCTTTCTCCTGAGATGTCTTAGGCTTGATTGTAGCAGTCGTTTTGACAGAAGTGCTCACAGAAAGTTGATTTCTGCTCAGTGAATATTGGTCAAATCATGACAATAGCTTGCATGCTGTCAGAAGAATGCAAGCAGCGGTGGAAATAAGCTGGTGTTAAAAAAAACTGAGCTTCAGTTGCTGTTAAACTATTAAGTTACTGTTAGACAAAAATGAACTTAAGTTGCATATAAAGTATGGATCACTTTTTTTGGGGGTCACTTTTAGAATATTTCTTCTGAAAAGTTTTCACTGAGTTTCGGATACAGAGTTACTGATTGGAAGATAAATTTCTTTTCAGATGGAAAAGAAAGGGACTTAAAATAAAACATTTTAAGTCACATACAATTAATATGCATATCCTATAAAATAGGATATAAAGCAAACTGAAAACTGTGAGATGTTGTGTATGGTCTTTTATTACTGATAATTTGAACAGTAAGGAAGCACAGGAGCTTCAAGCCTCATAAACACGTTTATCATATTCAGATGCAGCTAATTATCTTGTTAATTTTCCCCTCTGATTTTGGAGATCAACTTTTAAAAACATACCAGTTTTTATAGAGAAGTGTAATATAAAAAGAAAACTGTGCAAATTTATCATCACATTTAATCAAGATTTCAACTATCAGTTTTGGCAGAGTAAATACATTTTATGCAAACTTTAAAGAGTTTTATTAAGATAAGATAAATTCCATGATGGATAAAGTTCACCTAAATTACTTTCTTATTAGAAACTTTAAAAAGTTTCCAGAAGTAAAAATCAACGATGTAGATAAATTGGCAGACAAATTAATCAACATGATGTTTTTTAAATTTGATCATTGAAAATGAAGTTTATGCAAACTGACTATCAGACAAATGAAAAGGAGCAGCAAACTCACTTTTTAACTCCTGTTTTCCAAAAGATTTTTCTATGGAAGAGATGAGCAGAATTGCCCTGCCCCTCTTTCTGTAGAGCACAGGCCAGGCGTGGTCAAAAAATCCTATTTACACAGGATATGCTAATGAAGATAGGGCCTTGGAAGTAGGTACCAGATCAATATATAGAGCTCCTCTTTCATGGAAGTCCACAGACCTATACCTTACCCTGAATGTTTTTTATTCTGCCTGGTAGTAAGGGTTTTAATTGCAAGAGGAAATAGCAGAGAGAAAGCTTGTGACACACATCTCTGTAATATAAATACTTCTGAATTAAGAGTATTCAGGCTGAGACTTATGTATGGAAAAGTTTAATGCTGTAGTCCTATTTAAGCAAAACACAGACAAGATTTGATCCTTGAAGAAATATTATCAGAGCTCTTCAGTTCCTTGCAAACTGCCATTTTCTCAGTTGTTCTCAAAGACTGTGTGATCTGGATAGGGATCTAGCACATATGGTTTAGGGGTTTTCTGTAGGTATGGTAAAGGGAGGACAGTTGGACTATATGCTCTTATAGGTCCTTTCCAACCTTGTGATTCTATGATTCTATGATTAATAGAAACCAACGCCTCTTTTAAGCTTGCACCACTGACACACACACACACATGTATATATAATCATAAAATCACAGAATCACTGAGGCTGGAAAAGACCATCTAGAGATGGTCTAGTCCAATCAATGAAGGAAGTTGTAGAGAGCCATGAGGTCTCACCTAAACATTCTCTTCTCCAGATTAAACAATCTCAGTTTCCTCAGCTGCTACTCCTGGGTACTTGTGTTTCAGATCCCTCACCATCCTTGTTACCCTTCTCTGGACATGACCCAGGACCTTGATGTCTTTCTTGTAGTGATGGGACCCAAACTGAAATCAGTACTGGAGCTGCAACCTCACCAAAGTTGAGTCACGGGAGAGGATCATCTCCCTGTTCCTTCTGGACTTACACAAGCCAGGATGCCAATGGCCTTCTTGGCCACCTGGACGCACTGCTGGCTCACGCACATCTGACTGTTGAAACAACTGCATGAAATGCACATTAAAACAAATCAAACAGACTTTATAACTAAAGGATTCAAAACTGGGCAGTTGAGGAGCAGCCATTTGGCATAATGAGAGGGATACAGGATGGGCAGAAGAAATGTGCTACTTAATCTGGATGCCAAAAGCCTTTTTTTGTGTGTGTCTGGGAAATTAGAATTAGTGAATATTACAAAACATTTGCTTAAATAAGCAATGTCTCTATAACCAAAGCATACTTACTCTATTCAGATTTAGAAGCTCATTTCTAAAGTCTGTGATAATAGATAAATGCATCATCATTAGAAAAATTTATCATGGAAGAAAAAAATATAGCATTATATATGCCAAAATAAGGTGCAAAAATGAGTGATGAACACTAAATATAATAAACAAATTAGAATGGGTATTAAATATGATTAAAACAATAAAATTTGCCATAAAATATATTACACACATTAAATACGTTTAGAAAATCACTGATAACAGAAGATGCCATCAAAATAAGAAATAAAAAATAAGAAAACAGGTATAGCAGCTCCCCTCATAGTGTGGCCAAAAAGACCTTCTGCCATACACTAATGTCGGGAACAGAGACTCCTTTATTTTATTCTCAAAAAAATCTGAGTGCATTTATTTTATTTTACATGTGTGTAACTAAGATGACTTCTAAAATTATCAACTCAAGTGCAAAAGCCTGAAAGGTTGAAGAAGTTTAGTATGATCTTCTTCATTAGTGCTAAAATGTTTGTAACTGCTGCCAAAAATGAATGCAGTCTGAGGGTAAAAGCAGCATATAGTTTAGACAAAGTTACACATTGCTGGGGATTTAACTATACTTATAGTCTGATTATATAAAGAAGTAATGCAAACAAAATTTTTTTGGTCTATATTTCTACAAGGTTTCTCTGACACATTTAGAGCTATTTAGGGTATTGTTTCCATAGGAAAAAATGCTTTTAGTACAGCATAAAATCTGAGATAAACATTTTTATAGAAGCACTTGCATTGTCTTGTCTTTTAGCTTTGGTTACAAACAACGGCATAAAAAAATTCTTAACTCTTGAACTACAAAATTATTTTATTAATCCTGTACTGAATTCCAGAGAATTAAAAAAAGTATCAAAGTAATGTGGAAGGAAACCCAGATTAAGGTTTCATTTTCTCAAGCAACATTTTTCCTTTTGCCTTGTTTAGTAAATACTATATTCAGTCAAAATATTCCCTTGAAGATACTCATTAAAGTCACATTTCAGAATATGTCTTCTTTTTCAATATGTTAAATGAAAATTAAAATACAGGATGTGCAAAAACTGCAGGCTAATTCTGAAAACAAACTGCAAGGAAAGTTTGATAAGTTTTGAAAATTAAGGAGAAGTGTAAAAGAGTGTTTAAAAGTCTGCAGCACCAGCATGTATCTCTACACTTCTATCTAATTTAGAATTATTAATCTCATTAATAAAACACTGATGTTAATTGCAGAAATAGCAAACACTTTGCTTACACATTTGTTGATGTATTATTAATTAATTAATTCATCATGATTGAAACTTACAAGTCTGATTTGCAAGCTACTAAAGATGTACTAAACTTTCCGGTCATCTAAATTAAATTAAAAGCATTTCATTATCAAATAGTGAATGAACATCCTAATAGTTTATGTTATTTTATAATTATAAATAACACATAAATATATGAGATGATTATACATGTAGAAATATGACCGATTATGAATCTTTCCTTGACTCTCATGCTGATCAGAGAGACTGGTATAATATGTATCTGATCTATTGAATCTCAAATATTTGTAGCCATCATACAGAAAAAAGTAAAGATAAATCTTTGGATAAACAGGAAAATCTAAAGTTATTTATTGCAGTATCAGTTTGAGTCTTCAGAAATTGAATCTCCTATATATTTCATAAAGCAGATTTTAATAACTGGTTTGGAAAATTACATTCCAGGGTGTTCTATACTGATTTATTATTTCCAATTCTGGTTTATATCAGACATACAGTGCTCCTGAAGTTTATAATTGATAACAACTATAGCTGGGAACCAACAATGGAATTTAGCTACTAAATAGATTCTTAGCCTAATGTAAATAATGTGAAATAGAAAATGTATAGGGGTAAAATGTTAAACCTCTGTGTGTCTTTTGTAAATACTTCATATGATGAAAAATACCTCTTAAAACCCCTAAAAAGCAGGAATTTGGTGAATGTTCTTGAAAGGGATTTTACTTACTGTTAGTGAAGTTTCACTGCTTTTATATTACAGATTCCACATCTCCATATGCAAGACCATTTCTCTAAGCAAAGGGCAAAATATAAGCTGTGATACAGTGCTGTTTCTCTCTATGCTTAAACTATTATAAAAAATAAGAAATATAAAATAAAAATAAAAAATAGAAGGAGAAATAGATTTTTATTAGTTTTTCAAATGTGAACTTGGGCTTGTCTTGTCTTTGATACCACAAAGTAAAAAGCAAAGATACTCCCAGTACTCCCAGTTAACCATGGTATTGTGTCTCATTTAACAGAACCTTTGCTTCGCCAATTGCTTTGCCAAGGAAAACATAGTTCTTGTAGGCAAGTGTAACATGACTACAAAAAATAAACTGAATTAAATTTACTGAATTAAATAAAGTTCAAAGTGAACTTCCATTGTACAAAAATTATTCCATGTCCTCTTATTTTATTATATGTTCTGAAGACCAATTTGCAGGTAAAAACAAAATAAAACGAACAGAAAAGAAACCCAGAAAACAAAGCACTGAGTAAAATCACTGAAAATTAAAAATTTTGTTTACAGGAAGAGAGACATAAAAACTCAGCACTTTTCATGTGTGCATTAAGTTTCTATTATTACAAGAAGGATCAGAATTTTGTTATTGTGTTACTGATGTCCTATGCATATAAATATAATTTTATCTTATGTTTTCTCTAGAACAAACTATTTTTTAAGACTGTGAGTCTGAAAATGAGGATTGAAAATACAAAGAAGGTAACATGGGAAAAGTAATAAAATATGTAATTCACATTGAAAAGATTCCTTAAATATTTCTTCAAGGAGCTCCTTATTCATTATTTCATTGTAATTGCCCTGCTCATTTGTCCATTTGGTTGAGTTTCCTTCTTTGCATCATTGCAATTTGGGTGATGAGATGTGGCACTGAGTAACATGATTAAAGGGCATGCATGGTGGTGATGAGATGAGTTGGTGTTTGGATTAGATGTTCTTAGTGTTCTTTTCCAGGCTTGACAATTCTATGATTCTAGAACTCTTGTCTCTGCTTTATGTTGAGTGGCACTTGCAACCTGCGCCTTTGGTCTTGGATTTGATTAGGTCTCGACTGCAGTGACTACCATGTGTGTGAATCTTGTTATCACCTAGCAAGCCTTGCTGTATAAATTAGAAAAAGTTATTCAAATGTAACCTGCAGTCAATCTGACCTAAAAAAGGGAAGTTGCTTAGTCTTGTTCTCCGATATGACTACATCGTCTCTCTCTCTTTCTCAAATTTTTGTTCTGTGTTTGATGAGTCTCACCTTCTCCCCCTGGGAATCTTTTTTTATTGGAAGTGAAATGAAAAATTAGGAACTCTGACATGGTCCTTTACATTTTGAATTTGGATTGATAAAAGGTTATCAATCCAATTTAGGATATCCAATTTAGGATATCATTGAACAGCCAATGTTACCTTGAGCTTGCTGAAAATGCCATGATTTTAGAAACCATCCTGAATAGAATAGCATAGCATAGCATAGCATAGCATAGCATAGCATAGCATAGCATAGCATAGCATAGCATAGCATAGCATAGAATAGAATAGAATAGAATAGAATAGAATAGAATAGAATAGAATAGAATAAAGGAATAAATCAATTGAAAGAGATTTTCACAGATCATCTAACTGCCTGACCCTTCCTGAGCTAACAAAAAGTTAAGACATTTACATGACTCTTGAACACTGACAGGCATGAGACATCAATCACCTCTCCAGGAAGCCTGTTCCAGTGTTTGACTACACTCATACAGAAATTATTCTTAATGTCCTCTTCTTTGGTTGATCTATATTTCTGCCATTCCCATCAATTCCCAGGAGTTGAGCTTGGCACATTCTTGTGCTTCCCCTCATCAGGGGTCTGCAGAGAGCAATGAGGTTACCCCTCAGCATCCTTTTTTCAGGAGTGGACAATGAAAATGTGTTCAGGCTCTCCACACAGGATGTGCCTTCCTCTCCTGCTACCAGCATCCTCCTCCAAGTTCTTTCAAAGACCTTTACATCCTTTTTATATGGTGGAGGACAAAATTGTGCACAACATTCAAGACAAAGCCATGCCAGTGCTAAATATAACAGGAAAATCATGCCTTTTGAACAGCTGGCCCTTCTATTTAACACACCTCAAAAGCAGCCTCCCTTTCATCTGCCAAGGTATACTGCTGGCCCATGCAGAACCCCCGAGTCCTTTTCTGCTGTGCTGCTCTCCAGCCACTTGTCTTCACCTGAAACTGTGTTCAGCATTACTCCATCCCAGGTGCAGAATCTGGCATTTTCCTTTATCAAACTTCACACTCCTGATGATTGCTCAAAGCTCCAGTGTATTTAGAACCCTCTGGCAAAGCATCTTGTCTTACCAGAGAGTCAAAATCTTCTAGTTTTGTATCATCAGTAAACTTGCTGAGGATGCATTCCACTCCTGCATCCTGACCACTGATAAAAACATCAAGCAGCACTGGCTCATTGTGAAGTTAAACTACGATTAGCTATTTACGGAAATATTACAACTCCACAAATTATACACAGGAAATCAAATTCTTTTTAAACTAGCTGCAGAACTTGCTAACCAACTACCTTGCTCACTGGTAGATTCATCAAAGGTCAACTTAAAAAAAAAAATAGTTACAGTTTGATGTTTAAGTTGAAGGACATCATGAGTCATGATATGTCTATATATTCTCATATTATATGTGTTGCAACATAATTTATAGTATGGATAAAGAAGAAGCTGTAACTATCTTGTGCAAAACCATGGGACAAATGAACTTTTGCCATGAAGGCCAAAACAGATATCTACATCTAATAAACGCATCAAAATGGAAATGCCTATATCTTGACAACACAACTAAGTTTTGTGTGTTGCAGAAATTAGATTTGTTTTTTGGTAATGTGGCTTAAATCTGTGCTGAGAGACCAACTTCAAAACCCAAAGGGAAATTGTCAGTGGTTGATTTTTACCAATTTGGCTAAAAACCCTTTTTCAGGTTTCATCCTAGCAGACTGTCTAAATGAATTTTTTCAAACTCAAAATCTCTTTGACTTGACAAGAGAAGACTATGAACTAAAGTCAGTGTTTCAGGAGATATTACCTAACCTTCAGAAAACTAAAAATAAATATAAAAAACTTTTTGCTCATCTAAAAGAAATGGAGCTTACAACAGTTCCTATTCTTTATATAATAAGCTAAGTAAATAAAGTTTGATATACTTCATTGTACTTATTTTCTGCTGGATTACCTTGTAAGAAAACAGAATGTGCTTACAAAGAATGAGATATGAAAGCAGGGCAAAGGGAACAAAATTATAATTGAAGATTTTGTAGGTAGCTTATTGTGATAGAGATTGCAGTTTAGTGTAGCAGGACTTTCAACAAGAGATGAAGGTGGGTTTTTTTGTTGTTGTTATTGTCGGTTTCTTTTTAGTAATTTTGCTCCAAAGCAACAACAAGAAACAATAACAAGGCAGAACTTGTAAAAATAAAGATTCTCGGATTCTGTGTTAATGCACTGTATTTTAAATAAGTTGAAGCTATAGTATGAAACAAGCACAGCAAAGATGCTCTGTGCCTGCTTATTTGCTCTTCTCCTGTTTTAATCATCTCTTGAGAGACAAAGGCAATAAATACTGTCCATGATGAGAACATTTTATCACACCACTGAATGAAAGTTATTTCCCCCTGGGACACCCCTTGCCTTGTGGGTATTTATGAGCACGGTGATAATGTCACTTCTTCTAGCAAAATTACAATTAATTATGTATAGTTGTTTGTTATTCTAAAAAGACCAGGGAGACTAAGATTTACATGATTATATATATTTGCAAATCTGTTTTCTTTGCCTCCTCTACCACTAATATTCAGGGAACATTATAATATCACAACCCATAAAGACAATAAAATTCACAAATCAGAAGAAGAATAGCAACAACAACAAAGAATAAACAGTTTAAAATTTATACTTTGCTACTACCATATGAAGGGTGGGTAAAGGTTTCTATTCAGAAATTCATCCTAGCTCAGTATAGCCAGTCCATCAAAAACTTTTGTTTTGCTGAATGGTGGGGCTTATAAACTTGCCTGAGATGGTGAAAGCAGTCAAGTCTTCAGTATAACAGGCCAGCTGGTTCGTTTCATGTTGACTTACCCTCTTTTAAATAGATTTACTACAAAGGTTAATAGAATTGGATGGAAGTTTTTGTTGGAAATTTTCCTCCTTTTTTCTTCCTTTTGATGTGCTAGCAGCTTGATTCAAAGCTTGTTGAAGCCAATGGGAACGTACACTGTGTAAGTTATTAAGTTAAAAATATTTAACATTTCCCAAACTTAATCGATAGCTTACCCACTGTAAGAGCATAATCAGTATCTCTGAAAACTACTCAGATCAATACCAGCATGATTCTTAAATATTATCATTTTCTTTAATAGTTAATGCAAGCACCTCTTAGCAAACTTTTGTTTATGTGCAAACACTCCACCATACATCAAATGCATGCCTGGTAATGTGCAGTGCACACACTCAAGGAATATCTCCTCAAACCATGAGCTGTAACCTAGATTGGGGGCTGGCCAAGATGTGAGCTTTCCTCACAGTCTAGGAGCATTCCCAGCGTGCCTCACAAGCCCCTACACTTCCCAGCTCACTTTCATCTTCCTTTACCTCAGGGTCCAGATGTGGGAGGCAGCATTGTGTTGTGAGTTCAAAGCGGCAGCCTGCAAAATGGGCTCTTCCAAGATCCTCAGTGGGGAGGCCTGGCTGGCAGACCTCCTTGCTGTACAGTGCAGTACAGTGGCATCTCCATCACATGCACTCTCAATGTGCCAGATGCACCTGGCAGGCAGACTGTGAGCCCTACCAACAAGCTGCATCTGGTTGAGGAGGCTGTGGAAAGCTGGGAAGATCAAAGGATGTGAGGTGTGGCCTCAACTCCTGGCTTTGAGCCTTGCCTGCTGCAGCTGCTTGCTGCCAGAAGGCAAACCAAGCTGTGCAGATTAACAGTATGTTTGGTCTCAGGGAATGAAGACTCTCTGTGCTCAGTAACCTGTTAATGCAAGCCTACTGCAGTCTAAAAGTAGTAGGACAAGGCTGTATCAGAGTGTGGACTGTGGTCACAAAAATGATTCCCTCAGGGGAAGACTTCAGAGTCTGCATCTTCTTCCTGCATGGAAAAGTTGGAAGTACAGAGCACAGTGGCTGAAAATGTCTGTATTTGGACAACTGGACAATACAGATACTGGAGCTGGGGTACGTTCAAGAGAGGCTTAGCAATCTGAGCCACAGAGCTAATCTCTAATTCAGGGATGTTTTAGAATATCACACATTATCACCTGGAACACCTATGTTACTCTTGCTGTTTCTTTGCCAGAGCATTTTGCTTTATATTACTTAGACTATGTTAGGATTACTAGCACAATGACACATCATCAGTAGGGTAAAACTAACCTGTCTCATGACGGTGACATTCTCTTGTATTAAAAGGAAAATCTCAGAAAAAAAAATATCTTTTTTAGTTAAGAAGTTTCAATATTTGTTGACATCATTGTAAGAAATGTATTTTGCAATCCACTGACACTGTAGTTCCTACAAAGTCTGTTTTGAAAAACGAGATCAATAAAGTTCCGAAACTTTTAAAATGTGAAACTAAAGTGATTCTTTTAGCAAATAAAGGTGACTTTGATGGAAATTTTTTTCTGTTTCTCTCTCTTTTTTTTTTTTTTTCCCCAAAGGTGTCCAAATTTTACAAATCTGTTCATGTCACTTCACATACAAGAGTAGATATTTCAAAGTAGAATAAACTCTTGGACAAAGTAATAAAGAGAACACTGAAACATGAAAGAAATATATTTAAACATTGAAGAAATTTCCATGAAAAATAACCTCAAATGTATATGAATGGAGAGGCATGTCTTCGCTGGATGTGAAAAGTGAAAGCAATTAAAAAAGTAAAAGTAAGCAAAACAATCTTTTCATAGAACTTTCAAAAGCTCGAAAACACCCCAACTCTTATAAGCAGATGAATATACACACAAGTTGAATAAGAGGAAAAGCACTTAGAAGGCTTATGTGTCATGATGAAAAGTATAGAGTTTATTTGGCTTTTTTCTCAGAGAATCTGTTTATTTAACTTCCTGTTCTTCACTTCTGTCTTCCTTTTTTCTTCTCCCCTTCTCTCTTTCTTATTTTCTGAGCAATAAAAAAGGCAAGCTGTCTTTTTTGAAAACTGTTTCTGTCTAGTTCTCTGTGTGCTTGCTCAGCAGGAATATGTCTCTACTTTCAGTTTGGTAATTGTTACATTTATAGGCAAATACAGTCTCAGAAATATCCATGAATGCATAGGACTAGCAGTACACAAAACAAGCCTCAGACTTTTAATTTCATATTATATCCCTTTTCCTTGAGGAGATACACTAGATTCATTCTCAGAATCAGAACAAAACTAAAATGAACTTTCTGATAAGAATAATAATGTATTATTGCTTAATCAATCACAGCAATAGGTAAATAGTATGACTAGTGATCTTCTCATTTGATGTTATCACATCTCATCCTAAACTAGTTAAAAATTAACATTTACGTTAGGTACCAATTCTGTTGTTAATAACCTTTCTGTCTTTCAATATGAAAAAGTAAGCAGAACTAAAGCCAACCATATTCATTCTTTTTCAAGCAGTATTTGAAAATGCTTTCTGTGTTGTGAGCCACTAAGTATAAAAGTTTTCTTTTTGGAGAAAACATGATTTTCCAGAATTAGTTTTCTAAAGGGGACAGGACAAACAATTCAATTCCGGGCATCACACATTTCTCAGATAGGTAACTCCACCACTACCTTACTCTTTTTCCATCTAACAGTCTCTCAAGTTGTCTTGTTCCATGATCAAACAGAATTCTAGGCTAATCACTTGCCCTTTTCATCAGGCACCTTATCACTGACTCCCGTGTTACTAGAATCTGACCAGACTTTTGGCATTTCTATCTCCCTATCTCAAAATGCATACAATTTTCCATTTTATTCCCATTAAAAAAAAAAAAAAAAAAAAAAAAGCCACTAAAAATTTAACATCCCACTAAACTTTCTTCATTTTCAAAAATTGCATTTCTGCAAACACCAATCACAACCAAAAGGAGGAAATAAAAAGTTTCCTGCAGTGTTTCTAGTTTGTTTAGATTTATAGTAAACATGCTGCTGTCACCAAGCAACTCTATTTTCTCTCTCTTTCATACTGGAATGTCAATATATGGGAAATGGTAAACTATCTGCTAATTCTGCTTCAAATGAAACTTCAAAAAATCCTACACAAAAGCAACTTAATACAGTATCCAGGAAAACAACTCTGAAAAAAAAAAAAAAAAAAAAAAAGTGTTCTAATGCTTTTCAGCTGATGTTTCAGGTGATCTTCGGAGCCTGAATGCTGTACTCCTGAAGCAATTTTCTACAGCATGGATTCATTTGGACCCAGATTCAGAAAAATATTTAAGGATGTGGGCAAGTATATACATAACTGGTGAGTATCTAATAACAGTTTTAAATGTGAGTGTGTTAAGAATTATTATTATTATTATTATTTTTAAATAAAACTCATTTTACTTATCTGGGAGGGATTTTATGCTTAGCACTGTAAAGATATTAGAAAGTTCTGTCAGTCATTTTCAGACTTGTTTCTGAATCCTTAATTAGTTGCTCTGTCACATTGCTATGTCAAAAACTCCAGACTTCATCAAATCAAAAGAATCTATGCTTACATTTGGACTGTGTCAAAGAATCAGACTAGTAATTTAATATTGCAAAGACTCTGAACAACTCTTGCTACCCACCCAGGCAATGCCTTGCACAAACAAGAGATGTTATTTCTAAAAAAGACATCAATCAATAAAGCAACTTCTGTGACTTAATTTATTTATTTAATCAAAATACTAGAAAAAATTAAAAAAGGAAACAAAAATAAATAAGAAAACAAGAATACTATTTTAGCATAGAGAAGCAAGTAGTCAGTATTTGAGCAATCATATATGCAATTGTAATAAAATAAGATAAACTGATACTTTCAAGCTAAGTGCAGTACAGACAAGTAAGGACAAAAGATCTGAAAGGACTTAGTTATGTGGGGAAAAAAAGAAAAATGAAAAGGAGATAGATGAAACAAATACAACTAGTATCAATCCTCAGGTGCGTGAGCAAACAAACAATATAAAATCTCATAGCTATATAATGTGTGATAATGCCAGACTGTATTGAGATGTAGCCCCCCCACACATATGCAGTTAAAATTCAAAACATAATTTCAGTAATGCTACCAACTCACATTGCTTCCTCAATGAAGATCACCAGTACTGTTATTTCTTTCTAAATCAATTACTTGGATTCTTTCAGGACCTACTTTTGGAAGTGAGCCTCCATCCTTATTGAATGATTGTTTGATAAATGCTTCCTTTCTGAGCACAATCTACTATTTTACTTGTAAGGCACAAGTCAAATGACATAAGTTGCCATTAATTTTGTGGGACAAGTTATTTCTACTGAGTTTGAATTTTAGCTGTTACAGGAGACATTTTATATTCTATTGTCTATTGTTTGGCACTTCTCAGTGTCAATGCTGCTGATAGAGTTGGCCTTTAAAGTTTCGGGATATTTATAACTTTCTTTAAGAGATGGTAATTCTGAGAAGTTTCCCTTACATTAAAGTTCAAACCACTTACTTTTGCTGCTTGGCCCTTATTTGATCAGAACAGGATATTTGTACTTTACAGTGGTTGTTTCTTCAGCATTTACTTGTCCTTGTATGAGAATAAACACTAAAAGTACAGTTCATATTGTTAGTAGAGAGTGTAGAGGGTGCACAGCTGTCAAATTTGTTAAATATATCATATCTGGGAGTTTTGGCAGTATGGACGGATGTAAAGATTTGGATATAGTTAAATATTTCATTTCTGCAGAGGGGATCAGCATGAGAATGCACAAACCATCTTTGAAAATCATAGGAGTTTCAGCCAGATATCTTAGGAGTCTCTAATCAATCAGAAGTAACAGTCTTTCCAAGTGGAATCAGAGGAAATAGAGGGGATAACTGAGAAAATCACTGAGAATGAAAGAAAGTAGTTTTAATTTCAACATGATTAAGGAGTAAAGTCAGAGAATTGTCCATAATAAAACAGTCCAAGTAATAAGCTATGAAAACAATCTTCACAGCAGCTTTCTGTGTACAGCAGAGCCCTGTTGTACATGGAAGAGTACAAACAGGGTGAGAGAGACTGTATTATATCCTATCCTTTTGAACTAATCTAGCCTTAAGAACTGACTAATATGTCAGCCTTAGAAGGATGACAATACTTTGATGATTGCATTATAACTTATTAAATGGTGTGAGAAAGGCACTTCTGTGTTTCTACTGTTGAAAATTAATTTCTGTGCCTGTTGCTTCTTTCAGGTATCACTTAATAAGACACAAGCTTCTAAGGACAATTCACATATAATTTATGAATATGTGAAGTTGGAGAGTTCTTAACCACATTACCATATAGCATTATTCAGAAAGGATTATCGTACAGAAAGTACATCTTTCAACTTCCATTGGTTCATTTTACCAGAAGTGAGTGATCAGGATTTAATTTTAATGGTGGTTTAACACAGAACATAATCCTACTTACACAATTTACCTATTGCTATACTTTCTAGCAGTGTCTCTAATTGCCTGAAAAAAGAAGGTTAATATCTAAGAAAATAAAAACTTTCTCAATTTTTTTTTTTTTTTTTGTAAGCAAAAAAATGGCAGCCTTACCCCCAGCATTTACTGTTTTCCCTTCATGTAATGGAATCTGAAAAATGCCATGGATACACAGAGGACAGTTAATATGGATCTTGAATTCAGAATACCTGACCCGTCTCTGGTTTTGTAGATTCTGTTAGTACGACAAAGTTAGCAAGACATTTGGCTGCATGTTCTTAAAGTTAAATATCACATTTATGTGAAAAAACATTGCTACATTTTTTAGTAGTATTTTTAAGAGCTTCTTGGATTCTAAAAGTCTGTTTCTGTTAGGAACATTTTCAAAACAGGGATACATACCTGTTAGGATGTGTGCAGGCCTTTCTAAACTTATGAAGCCTGGCTTCCTTAATTTGTGATCCTGCAAGCAATCAGAAAGCTATTTAAAAGTGATGATGACTTGAAAGTAGAAAATAAAGACCTGAAGTATGATGCTAAAGCTGATACTAATTCAGTTGTGCAAAATAAAAGTCTTGCAATTATGTGCTGTGTATATCCTTTGGCTGATGATTAAGTATGGGCCTGCAATCATTTTTCACTTTTACTTTACATATCTGTAGACCTATGACTCAGCCTTATGATATACGGTGGGGTTATCATTGCTAGTTTACATTTCAGGAAGCAGTAACAATCAGCTCTTAAACGTGTTCATCTATATCTTTTTTTTCATTTAAATGTTAATTATTCAGAAAAATCCATGGGACAACTTCCTTGGTGGCTTCACAGACAGTATTTCTGCACAGATTATCTGTGATTGATGCTCATTTTCGAACTTTCATAGAAAAGGAAACTACTAAATTACTGCAGTACTGTGCTCATTTTTTACTTCATATTTTCTTAGGTAATTTTCTTCAAGATTCCAGGCACAATTAGTATTTGCGCAGTCTCCTAATATTCTGTAGATGACATTTAGCTTTAATATATGCTTCATCCTTTCTCAGGAACTAATCTGTGCAACTGGTGATGCCATAGACTGAACTTCTAAAAGCTTCATTACAGACATTCTCAAAGATATACTGTAGTAATATTAGAAAAATGTGTCTCTCTTTCAAATTTTTACTAACTTGTTTTATTATTTTTTTACTTAATTTTTGCATGTGTGTTTTTGTTTCTTTTCCATCTTTATGGTACTGTGTAATACACAGACATAAATCTGCTTTGAAGGGAACCTACTATTCATCAGAGACTGAAGATACTGTTGAAAAATCAAAGGGGTTGGTTGGTGTTCTAAAAAATGACAAAACGCTTTATTTCAAAGCTCTCTCTAAAATGCAGTAGGACAGTTGAACATCTAACCTGCTTATTTAAGTATGTAATTGGCAACTGTAAAAACTGTTTCATCACATCCTCATTGATGAGGGGGGTACACTCTCCTTGGTCTGTCTTTTCCTGACTATGTACCTGTAGAACCCATTCTTGTTGTTTTTCATATCCCTTGCCAAGTTCAGCTCCATCTCTGCCTTGGCTTTCATGATCTTATCTCTAAGCATGTGAACAATGTACTTTTATTCTTCTTAGTCTACATACCCTCCTTCCATTTCCTGTACATTTCCCTCTTTTCTCTCAGTTTAAGCTGCGCTCTCCACGTTACCTATCAACAGACACATGAAGCATAACACCATCTATCTGGATAGTCAGCAAAGTCTGATGATATACCTGCATTTTAGTCTGCTACTTGCTCTTGAAATATAATTTTAAAGAACTGTGAGACACTTTCATTGATCTGTTGTAGTAATTTCATGTAAATGGTAAAACATTAAAACATCTTTGGAAAGTTCTTCAATAAAACAGCTTCAGTGGCTTCATGACAAACTAAAAATAAGGAAGTAGAGCAGCATTACATTAAACAATAATTACTATATTTTCCAAACAATTTTTCCATAGGAAAGTGTACATAAGTGAAGTACTAGGAAGATACCTTAGGTCCAGGGTGAAGAATTGGAATTTGATGTTATTTGCGGATATAAAAATCTATGTCAGGACTCTAAAGAATTTTGGAAGGGTTGAATCCCACGGACAAACAGAAAATAAAGAAGTGCACTTCAGGAAACTTGTTAACAAAGGACCACGGTGGTATCAGACTGCAAATACTCCTATGCACCAGTGTGAACAATGTTAAGGCATAAAATAATAAAATATATATATATATATATAATATATATATATATATATTCGCCTATACACAGTAGGCGAATTATGCTTACGTTATAACATTGAAACATACCAACGTGAAAGCAATTAGGAAAGAAATACACTTGTTTTTCAGGAAAATATACAACACTTGCTGTACCAGAGTCTTACATGTGCAGCTATCTTCACCCAATTACACTGCAACACTTCACCCAATTACAAGCTTCTGGAGACAACATAAAATAAAATAATAAAATAAAATAAAATAAAATAAAATAAAATAAAATAAAATAAAATAAAATAAAATAAAATAAAATAAAATAAAATAAAATAAAATAAATACTGTCTGCTGTTAATCCCGCTGGCTGAGAAAATGTAAGTGCAATGAGAATTTTTTTTGGTTGTACACTCTGATTTTTTATTTTTTTATCCGATAGGTATAGTTCATTAAATCTTAATGGCTTCAGAAAATAAATGATTCTTTTCTTTTGCATTAAGAATGCTCAAAATATCAGAGCAGGAGTACAATTTCAAGTACTAGTTATTACTACCTTCTTCTTTTCCTATCACCAAATTCCTGCACTTTTTTCAGTTTTCCTACCAGATAATACTTCTTCCTTATATTTCTACAGTGAAATCTGACTCTTTAACTATTTTTCATTCAAGAGTAAAATGAATTATCTATTCATACTTATGATTTTTTCCTTTGGTGTCTAACTCACTAACACTTCTCATTGTCACTTTCCTCTCTCCTTATTCTATTCATGGTTATTGTTCTATCTTTTATTCTTCTGAACATTTTTTTCTCATATCCTACCACTTGCTCTGCCTGTCATTCATCATTCAACAAGAGTATAAGAATGGCTGTAATAGATGATGCTAAAGATCCACTTAAGTTAGTGCTGAACAGAGGGCAACTCAAATACTTAGTGTTATTTCTCATGATGTTACCCCAAATTCAGTACCTTTTAAGCTGAAAGGCTAGAGCTAGTGGTTAGTATCCATAAGCTAGAAGCTGTGTCCTTTCACAGAAAGACTTCAGCACTTCTCAAAGACTGTCCAAAATTAAATAGGTGAATAAAACTCTGAACTATAGCTCTGTGGAAAGAAATTCGGGGGCGTTTGTTGATGGCAAGATGAATGAGTCACTAGTGTGTTCTGGCAGCAAAGAGGGCCAACTGTACCCTGGGGTTCATCAAACACAGCACTTTCAGGTGAGTGAGGGAAAGACTTGTCTTGTTCTGCTCTTGCTGGTACAGCCTCACCTCAAGCACCACATACAATTCTGGGCAACACAGTCTAAGAGGGACCTAGAAGTACTAGAGAGCATCTGAAGGTGGGCTATGAATATAATGAAGGGTCTAGGGGACAAAATGTTTGGAAGAAGATGAAGTCCCTTGGCTTGTTCAGCCCAGAGAAGAGGATGCTGTGGGAAGGCCTCATGGTAGCCTATAGCTTCTCTCAAGGAGAGCGAAGGGAAAGCTGTGATCTCTCCTCTGTGATGACAGTGACAGGACCTAAGGGAATGGCTAGGAGCTGCATCAGGGGAGAAACAGGTCAGTTGAGGAAGCTGTAGACTGCAATGACGTCTCACCTCAGCCTCCTATTCACTAAAATTCCTTTAGGTAGAAATCTTCAGTTTTGTATCATAGCAACAGTGATTAGACTTTGTAGTCTTAATAAAGCCAACACAACAGTTAGTTATACTTCTAATGAACTGTCAAATAGTGCAACTGAAATTATTTTATTTGTGATCTCTAAGTGCTGGGAGTGAAACTAATGAACGAGCCTCTGAAAGGCAAGCTTCACTGTGAAGTTAATCTGTATGATATATATGGGCATTCCAACTCTGTGTTGTTGTTACCTGGGAACATTTCTCATTCACCACCAGGCAGGAGCATGTATACAGAAATAACAAAAATAACAGCTGGAGTGAATTCATGTTCATACTACCATACCAGAGTGTAATATGTTTGCCTTGACATTTCTAGGTTGTATTAGAAAAATGTGCCTGCACTCTTGATGATAATTGAACCAAGGCTGTCTTTCAGTACTGCTTCTGGTTTCATACTTGGTTTCATACTTGAGTAATACATGCCAAGTTGCTGAAGCCTTATCTTTTAAAAATTAGAAAATATTTTTACTTGTCATCAGCATCTCTCAGATTTCAGACTCTCACATCTTTTCCTCAGCATCCTTATGAGACTACTTGTGAAAGGCAGTTAGCTACAATTAACAGCCTAAGATGCTCTAGTGGCTGAATTACTGATGATACAGGATTGCTCTTGTGATCATTTTGTTTATTAAATGTCAGCTGCTACTTCTATAATGAGATGAACTTAACTTGGTAGCTGCAGTGAGTCTCAGGTAATGCTGTACATGGAAGTATGCCTGTGAACACATAAGCAAAAAGACTTGCAGAGTCACAGAACAAACACATAGCACAGCGTTGTGTTGCTTCAAGTGAGGCTATTTTTCCTTTAACACGATGGCAATGAAAAACTTTGCTCTTGCATAAGTTGTCAGAGAACAGGAAACATCTCAGAGCTAACTCTGCTGATGTGAAGACTGTTTTTCCAGTGTTAGAGAGCACTGAAACTTGACAAAAACTGAGTGTTGGGGAGAGCTGGCTATTTACAGTCCTTGTCCAGGTGTATTTTGATTTTCTGGAAAGTTTGTGGTTTCTGCATGTTTTCACTATCTACAGGAAAAGCAAAACTAATTCTGCTTAATACTAGATGGCAGCTCAACAAGTTTACTTGTAGAATATTTCAGTAGCTAAACTTAATATCATATCTTACTCCAGAATAGTTCCTACCTTACAAGGACTATTTGTGCCTCTGAAGGCAACACAAACTGCATAGGGCTGACACAGAGAGCAACAGAAGAAGCACTCATTTCATTTGTTGAAGCATTGGGCATCCATCCAATAAATTTGGGGCAAACAAGTCTATTTAGAAGTCCTTTCTCCTCAAAAGACATAAAAGATTTAAGTGCTAGAGCACCTATAATATTAAAAAGTTTAAATCACAAATAATGAGTTAATGTCAGAAATCTGTCTGTGTAAGCAGAAGTATTATTTTGACTTTCAAGTATACAACAGGCTATAGATATTTAAAAATGAAACAAACAAACAAACAAACAAAAAACCCACAAATGTCCTCAAACACATAGATATTCTCTAATGTGTTTATTTCCTTGTTTTTCACCGTTATGTATTTTCAGTTCTTATTTTATTTCACTGCTGACAATATATGTTAGATATTACCTTTAGGAAAAGATAAAGTAACTGAAATGCTATTAATACTGAACAGTAGTTTGAATCTTAGACATTATTTGTATGTTTTTGACCAGCCATTGTCCTTTAATATAGAAATAAGTCTAAGGGGAAGAACTGAGGAAGAAATTGCACACTATTTCTACCCTGTTGCAAAGTATTGAAGTATGTAGCTATATAAGTCTTCATCTAAGCTCAAAAAGCAGCATTTATCAGTAAGAAAAAATAAATTTTATGTCCCTTGCTGCCTTCTTTTGCGCGCAGTAGTCTATTCTCAGCCAAATGTGTCAATTTATAGTACAGGGTTACTATGTTGCTGGTGCCAGCAGTCTGCTTGTGGCAGGAGAATTGGAAGCACATCAGGAGGTGGATTTGAGCTGGAGGGCTCTGCCAGCCCAGGCCAGACCATTGCCACACTCAAGCTGGTGACAAGTATTTCTAAATCCTGACATTGGCTTCAGTTTATGCCCATGTAGGGAGCCTACAGGCTGCTTCTTTCGTAAGCCAAAGAGAAAGGCGCAACAGAAGCAGGAGAATTAGCATTGGTACAAAGGCTCCAAAAGGGAGAACTATTCTTTTTTAAGACTTAAGGGATCACTGAATTGTGCTTTTTTCTTTGTGCTCATTTTCTACTTTAAATGGGATTTCTAAGGTATTTGTTTATGTAATCCTAGCTCAATTCTCTGTTACAGTGGTTTCCTGACATGTTAAGCAAAAAAATCAGTTCATCTTCTAACATAACGTTTATCTGGGAATATTTTACTGCTGAAGGGCAGATGCAATAGTTACCTGTACTTCTCAAACAACAATTTAAGTAGCAATACTGCCCTTTAAAGAACATTCACTGGTTTAACGCTATGAACATGCAAACGACTGTATATACTTTTTTTCGTAAAATACTTCTCCTGGCAGCAAACCACCTTCCTTACCCTTAAACTCTACTTGTTTTATTGCTTGTTAGTTTGGTTTATAGAAGCTTATATGACATTTTTATTGCTTTATGGTTTTGTTGCAGTTTCTAATTGTGATATTATGTGCCAGGTCACTTGGCAAGAAGTACCTGTATTGCCATTTTACAATACACATTCTTGTGGAACAAAATCTCTGAGGAAAAAAATAGTCCTAAATGAAAAACAAAACAAAGCAAAACAAACAAACAAACAAAAAAGCAAAAGGAAAAAACACAAGAGAAACAAACAAACAAACAAACGAGCTGGTAACCTCTTTTAGACTGAAAACATAAGGTTGAAGGACATGAGCTCAATTTCCACTAACTTCCCTTTTGTCTTTTGAACTGGGAGAGTCTTGCAGTTAAAATTTGTAGCAATTAAAGATTTATTTTTATATACAAGAATCCCCTGAAACGTACATCTAGCTCTGAATCAGAAATTGCTCTTACACACTGAAGGCTGTAGCAGTAGATACAGACACTTTGTATTATTGCTGCAGATAGCTCAGATGTGCTTTTTTGATATTTTTTAATTTTTATTTTTTTTTCTCCTTATTATACTTTTAAAGTTAAGAGACACAAGGCAGTAAGACTTTAAAATCTAGTTAAAATCTTGAATTTCTAGAACAATCATATTCTTAATCATATTCTCTGTCCATGTTGGAAGTAAAGGAATATACTCAAATCAAAGAGATTGCAATGCATTAATTATTAATCTCATTCCATTACCTTCAAATGTTGATTAACTTCAACAAGACTACACTTAGCTCTCTATTTGTGGATTAAAATCTGTATTTGTGTAACAGAATCATTATCCCCAGACTGGAATTAGGCACTGGAATGCACTGCCCAGGGAGGTGGTGGAGTCACTGTCTATGGGAGTGTTCAAGAAACTTTTGGATGTTGTGTTGGGGGATATGATTTAACTGGGAAGTATTGGTGATGGTTGGACTGGATGATCTTCTAGGTCTTTTCCAACCTTGATAATTCTATGATTCTGTGAAACTGCTACCAAATCACCTACTAATTTTGCCTTGGCAATAAAGGTAATGAATTACATATTGACCAGCAGAGGAAAGAATTTAACTTTACTTTACAGGCATTGGGTCAGAAAAAGTAGGTTAAAAACCATAGCCAAATAATGACATCCCATAGTTTTACTTTTGTTCCTGTTTCTGGACTCTTCTTTCTCCCACCCTTTGACTACATCTTCATATTTATGCTAAAACTGTGCTTAGCCAGTGTGTCAAAATGTGTATTGTAGTTGCCACAAACTATGCTTCCCATAACTTGTTTCATTTTGAATACTGTTACAGTTTGAAACATGTCTTAGATCTGCTGTCAGAGACACATGCTTAACTCATTTAAATGAGTGGTCTAATCTACCACAAATGTTAAATCTGTGAACCTTTTTAATCCTCAAGTTCTGGCACAAATTCTCATTTTGCTTCCACAACTGACTTGATTTCCTTTTGCAAATCGTAACATCTTTTTAGAACTAGCCACCTTTCATCAGAAAAGTAAATTAGCATCCATACATTTCAGGAACTCCTGGAATTGGCAGTGATTCAATCCATTGGAGTTCATGAAATTCATAGCTTTGAAGGTGATTTGTACAACATCATCCGGTTTTAATTTAGGTGTATGATGTAGTGATATTTCATCAAACATGACTTGCTAGTGGCAATTGGATTGAATTCTATTAATTTATAAGTCCCACCATTTTTTAACCAATCATCACTAGGACATCCTCAGTAGCTATACTAGATAAGCTGGCAAAAGTTAAAGAAAACTGATTTAATGTAGTTTTTAATAGTAAAAATCAAGAAATTTAGTTGTGTCTTTTAATGGCACCAAAGAAGCCATTTCTTGAGACATAAAAGAGATCTTGAGATCGTATTTATTATCAGTGCCTCTAATAAAAATGGCAAGCATAACCATATCATACTAATTAACATTAGTAATTTCTCTGTCACCAAAGCATTCAGTTTGAAATTAGCAGCTTTACACTCCAAATTTCCTTTGACATTTTGATTCCTTTGACATTGACAAATTTCCTTTTGATTTACCTGATTATTCAGTTTTCATGGTTAGAGTCTAGTGAGACATACTGATTTAAAAAAATTCTCTTGTTATCATCACATGCCTTCCATAAGTTGCTTAACAAGCTCACCTTCAGTAAATGACTGATTTTTTTAAAATCAGATTTATTACTACATAATTAGCTTTTATAATAGAGTCCATTTTTTTTGAAACATAAATTTATTTATTTATTTATTTATTTTGAAGTGACAAATTTTCTTCATTTTCACTATTTTATTTTACAAAGTATTTCTTGACATATATTGGATTTGGCAGCAAGTTTTTGCATGTAATGTCTTTTCAATTTGTGTTTCTGAAAACTGACATAATTTCCTTATGTACTAAGTACAGTGTCATAAAATTTGCCTCTACAAAAAAGTAATCATCCATCCATGTTTTTTATTTATTTTTATCAAATACTCCTTCTTCATCCATGATTTTTCTCTTTTTTTTGGTTCTGTTTTCTTTTGAGGTGACATTAGGTAAGTCAGAATGTTCTTATCAGTATTCACTGCACTTTACTCATCAAGCAGCACAAGTTCATGCAACATATAATACACTTGGAGTTCAGTTTGACTGAAAACATGGCAGGAGGTGCATTTATCACTGCACTGTGCTTTCCTCCTTGTCCTGGTTTCAACTGAGACAGTGTTAATAGCACAGTGATGTTTTGTTGTGGCTGAATGATGAGTGCACACACATGGCCAGGCCAAGCTGCTCATCAGGGGAAGAGTCATTGCCTTTATAGCATGGCGCATGGAGTGGCCAGTGGACAGGCCATTCCAGACCACTGGAGGCTGGCAGGCCACAGTTTGATACGTCACTTTATAGGGAATGTGGAGGATAATTAAGAATAGCAAGAGAGACCAACCAAGTCATAAATAGAAGTATTTTACTCCTTCTTGAGGCTGCCTTCCATGTGCATAGCCGAATCATAACACTCATTGCCACTCAACACAACACATCAAAACTGAAAAGAGAAAGTGACACTAAACACTAAACATGCAGTTTCTATACGGTTTTATAAGTATGTTCCAATATTTGTAGATAAGTGTGCTCTGAACAACTTTGTTTTCTTGTTCAAACTCACCTTATGCCATATGGTACATAAGTATCTTGTGTTTTTTCCTAATCAGTGATCAATGGAAAATTCATTATTCTTTTGGATGATATTATAATTTGATCTTCATCATCCAGAACAGATCTAGGATAGCTATTTTAAGAAGAAATAAGTCACTTGATTCCTATTATTTTGGAAGTACTACAGCCTCCAGCATACATAAATATCTATTTTTTATCCAGAAAACAAAAGTAGGTCAAGTAGCCTTTTTTTAATGCAGGCAGCATCAAGTAGTTCAGACTCGGGTGAGGGTTTGGCTGACACTTGTCTCTCTCAAGGCTTTAAGTGAAAGCCAATTTAGTTTTGTTGACACTGTTTTTCTCACATTCTTGTAATACCTTCTCATTAATGAATGCACTTATTCTTCCTGTAGAAAAATACATAATGCCTAGAAAAGCTCTCTTTATCTGGGATGTGTTGCTGACATAACTATGATAATGTTCCAAGGGATTTGCATACTTTAGGGACATAACGGTTTGGCATTTCATTCCAGGCAGAGATTTTTCACTGGGATCAGAGTCAATATACTGCCTGATCTGTGGTTTGCTTGCTGATTGCTTAAAAGGCTTCATTGCATCTGACTCTCTGGTCAGCTGCTTTTGGCCAGGCACATACTGAGGAGACCTCTACTCATGCATTCAGCTGTTCATAGGGCTGCACTACAAAGGTCCAACAGCAGTGACTTTTTCCTTTCTTAGGCTGCTTTTGGTCAAAATTCTGCAGGGTAAAAAAGAAAAAAGAAAGTCTTTCATTGTGTTGGTAAAAACCAGAAAATATTTCTCTTTTCTTTTTATTTTGAGGTGCATTTTTCTATACTTGTAATAGTTTTTTAAGGTAGCAGTTAAGAGTCTGACAATTTTAATTATACCTCATGGAGAAACTTGGAAACTCACATTTTGCCCAAAATAAACTTATTCTAAAGACAATCTGTTTTTTCTTTAAAAGCCCAATTGTGGTGGAAATGTCATGAAATTCTGCTTGGTTGTCAAGATGTCAATCTCACATCACAAATATGAGATCACAGTTAGGCAGCATCCAGAATAAACAACCAGTTCAGGCTAACGTGTTCCAAACCAAGCTAATCTTGAACTTTAATGCTGTAACATTTTTTGGAAGGGTGATATATAATAAGAAATAAATGGATTGTATTACATTGCCAATACTGTATACTGTAATCCATAGCTACTGTAAGCACTCCCATATGACACTGTACTATAAATACACTAGAACTATTTTTTATTGTTTGAATGTTTCTTTTGAAAAAGGGGAATAAAAAAACCAAGAGATTCTTCTTCTCTTAAGTTCATTTTTATATTACAAAGTATCCTAAAAGAAAAGAAATTTGTTTTGAACTTATTTTGTACACATGGCAATTAAAAAAATCCTCAGTCCATTTGCTGCTGGGACATTTCCAGCCTTTGGTGATACTGTTGGAAATGGGAAAGTATAAAATGGAAGCTTCTGTACTAGCGACTCTACCACTTGACACAGAAATAAAAGCCTTTTACAGGGAATCCATTTGTATTCACTTTGGATTTCAAAATTATTTCCATCCACTGACAGCTTTGGAATCTGTGTACTTGCAAATGCAAGATGTGCAGATGTGAGGAGAGACTGCCAAGAGTCTGGAAAAGCAGCAGAAGCTGGTGTTGTCTGGTTTGATCAGGAAGGGGTTGACAGTCAAACAGTGAAAAGATCCATTTTGTGTGACAAGAAATATTTCCATATATAGTGCACTGATACGTGTGATCTTTATTCTTCTTGAAACTTGAACACAAGTATGCCCATGAGGATCTGTCTGTCTGTTTAAAATGGAAAGACACACTGGGCTGGAAGATCAGCAAAGAAGATGTCAAGGGAACTGGAATAATAATTTTGTTGATGTTGGAATTATTGCTTTGTTTCTTCACTCATATTCCATTTGGTACAAATACAATGACTTTTTAACTATGGAAAGTAGAGAACTAATCTGTTTGGAAAGTATTTAGCATAGTGGGGAGACGTCTCAGTTAAGATCCAGTGAAAAACTGGAATTCATAGTTGCATACGAAGTTCAACAGAAATGCATAAATATAGGAAATATTTGCCAATAAGTAGTTCAACCTACTTTTGCTAAATAAGAATACCGAAAATAGGTAAGCTCAGTCTTTTTTCCTGTAGTCTTATAGGTAAATATAACTGATCATGAAACTCTGAAAGAACTCAAATTTTCAATAGCTGTTAATTTGATTTTGTGAGCTGAAGCTTTCTTCAGAGCTTTTTTAGCTCTCTGTGTGCAAATGAGTCTACCTATAAAATGGGAAAGCTGAAAAACAGACTTGTCTTTTTACTCTCAGTGGTACTTAGCATGCATTTGATTGATAGATTAGTGAGAATATGAGAACAATACAGTTAATTGCCATAATACCTAATGTAAGTTAGCTATGTACAGTGACTCATCAGCCAATAATTGCAGGACACACTGCTACTGGCATGCAAAATTTTTGAGGGGACCTATGCCTAACAGGAGCTTACGCATTTGATACCCCACAGCACTTCTTCTGTAAGCTGAAGCTACCAATCCTAAAAGGCAAAATGTGGCCCAAGTAGAACAGGAAGTGGATAATCTGGAGAAGGAAAAGGATGGAATCTGTTGAGTTCTGGCACTAAGAAGGTGGATCCTGCTCCACCTGAGAAGGAAATGGGTTTGCTTTATAGGACAGCATTTGAGCCAACTGATCCTGAGCCAAGCAGAAGCACCAGAAGGAAATGGTGACTGAGAGTAATTGGCAACTCCCTTTTGTGTGGGAGTGGGATAGGAGAATGGAGGAAGTGAATCAGACCTATCATCTAGAGAAGATTAGTACTTTCCAGGGGTTTAGATCCAGGATGCTGTGGAAAGACTGATAAGGACTGACTTACCTTCTGACGACACCAACTTCAGTCTCCAGAATATGAAGAAAAATCATAGATGATTTATAAACAAGAAATGTACAGCAACAACAACAACAAAATTGTGGGCTGAAGAAGAATAAACATATAGAAAAATTTTAAACCCTCATAGTTCTATTTGAATAGTACGTTCTCAAAATAATGCCATCATAAAGATATAATATACCATAACACCGATCAGAGCTGTTGAGAAGATTAACTGTGTAGCACATAAGATTTTTAAACAAAGCAATGCACACTATCAGAGTAAATTCTTTGGTATTCTGAGGATATGTGTACATACCAAATGAAAAAAATGAACATTCATATTTAATTCTTGTGTGTGTGTGTAAAAGTGATGTTAAATGATACATGCGACATTAATAATATAAGGTTACAGGATAAAAATTTTAGTGTATTAGTGCATACTCTTAAATAGCTAAATGGATACTAATGAAACAGCTTAGTTCTTGCCTGCAATGATCTATTCGGTATATGTACCTAAATTTCATTTACATCAATAGAGAGATCTGTTCTTGTTAGTTCTTGACCACATCATCTAAAAAATGAAGCATTTACTTTATGATGGTTGTTTAGATTTCTTCTCAGGAAATCTATGCCTGGGAATTGATGGCAGGATGGGAATGGCAGAAATAGGGGGTTCAGAATGGACATTAAGAATAATTTCTGTACCCTGAGTGTAGACAAAAACTGGAACAGGCTTCCTGAAGAGCTGATTGATGCTTCAAGCTTGTTCAAGACAGAAAAAGGGAAAGACAAAATCCTGGTAATGTTATTGTATTCACTGAACAACCTGAAGTTTTTTTCTCCTATTATCTCAGAGTGAGGTTTATAAGATACGTTTTTGAAACAGCATTTAAATTGAATACTGAATTTGAACTCAGGGTATTCTACGATTCTATGATATGTAAATACATACAGGTTTATGTTTACATACACAGATACACATACATAATTAATTATGTATAATATATATATGTGCAAAATAAGTTTATGAACAGATTCAGCAGCTAATATAAAACACATAATATACAGTTATTACTGTTTTCTTCAGAATATCTTTTTATCCCATAGCTTGTCACTATATAGTTACTACACTTGGTTTATTATTACGAATTTCCTTGGCAGGCATTACACATGATGTAAATACACATTTGTGAATGACATAATGATTCCTTATAGGTAAATTTGCTGTACCTGATGATTTATGTGTCTCCTGGTCTACCTGTGTGGTTGAGTTTGATGTGGAAGGTATTGAACTGTAAGCTGTTCAATGTAAAGACTTAGTATTACACAGTATCACAGTTTCGTGCGGGTTGGAAGGGACCTTAGAGATCATCAAGTCCAACCCCCGGGATTTGAGCCCCTGTGTAGCAGAGTGTCACTTCTACCACTTGCGCCACAGGGGGGATTCGAACCCGGGCCCTCCGGTGTTGCAACGAGGCATTCCTACCACTGTATTCATACAAACTGATGTTACATGATGGTAGAAATGGCTGTCCGGATCTGTTTATCCTATATCTTGTTGATACAGATAAGCAAGTTGTCTATATATCTGATATAGACATGGAGAATAACTGTCCCAGTGAAATTACACTTGAAATTGGAGGTGTAGGAAGTCAATATTTTAACATCGGTGAAAGAATGGAAGGAGTGAGTGACAAACATGTTATTTAAACTGTTAAAGATCCTGTAAATATAAAATTATTTGCCTGCAAAAAAAAACCCCAGAACAAGCACCAAATCCCTAAAGACACAAATGTAGAGAAAACATTGCCTTTTGAGATGGTGTAAGATAACTTTCCTCATATTCAAGGAAACAGATCTGTTATATCTGAATTTCCTCTGTGTTTAACTTTCCATTTTTAGAGTAGAACGATGTAATTTATCTGGTATTATTTTGTGATAATACCATTTCAGTACATATTTTCATCATCCATTACCATTTTAATCCTTTCAAATGTAAAATGTCTATATACACTGAGCACATTGTCTATAAACATTAGATTGAGGGACTTTTTCTTGGCAGCTGAAAATCAGAGAGAGATTACAGGAGTAGCCATACTGCTGGCAAACCACTCGCATTTGTCATCATCCTGGTCTGACTCTGCGGAGGAGAGTCTTGATACATACTTAATTAAGCTTCTTGTTCTTCCTGAAATGTAAGCTTAAGCTATAGGGAAAAGAAAGATGAAATGCATGCTGCCACTGAATTTAGCATAATGCATCTATGACTCTCATTCTTGGAAGAACTCCAGTTTTAAATAACTGACAACTGAAAAGAAGGGGAGGGAAGTTAAGGAGGAGTTTATTCTGTTTTCCAATAGGTTCTTTTATTTTGGAGAGATCTGGAATTATCAGCTATTGTAGATGATTATCATCTATGGAGAACTCTTTTGTGAGTATTCCAAGTATCACAGTATAACAAAATTACTAGAACTGAAACAAAAAATATGTAAAGATAAATAAATTTCTGTTCCTTTTAGTGTAAATGCAAGTATGATGTATTCTATTTTGAATTACCACCAAAAAGGCAACATATTTAATCTGAGTGTATGGACTAAATAGAACAAATATTATGCTAAAGTAGATATGTTGCCTATTGCATTTTTTCAATTCAACATCTTGAATTAAAAGTTTTAAAGAAATTTCTGAGCATTAAATTAATGTCTTGGCATATTTCTAATACATTTTCAAAAGTAATTTTCCAAAAATGGGAGTTATGAACCTGCTCTTCACCAGTATAGATCCTATACACTGAATAGAATCACAGAATCACAGAACCACAGAATCACAGAATTATCAAGGTTGGAAAAGACCTAGAAGATCATCTAGTCCAACTATTACCAATACTTCCCGGCTAAATCATATTCCTCAACACAACATCCAAACGTTTCTTGAACACTCCCATGGTCGGTGACTCCACCATGTCCCTGGGCAGTGCATTCCAATGCCTGACTACCCTTTCCGAGAAGTAATACTTCCTAATGTCCAGCCTGAATAAACACAAACTTGCTGTCATCCACTCTAGTATAAATTGTGGAATCTTGACCTTCATTTTGCACTTTGAAATTGGATATTCATTTTCATATATCTCAAAATGGATAATCTAAGTGGACCCCATGACATCTCCTGCCCATCTCCCTGATAGTAAGAACAAAATCACTGGTTTCTGGAAAGCATTCAGATGCTCACATTAGATTTACTAGTCTGAGCTTCTGACTGAGTAATGTATGGTTGAGTAGAGTGTGTCTTCAATTTGGGTTATTCTGTGGTTGATATTCCATTCCTTTACACCTTTGAAACCTCTGGTACGAAGCAGTGCAATCAGAATTGGTGTCAGAATCTTTTTTTTCCCTTCTCTTTTTCTGCCTAATTTTTGAATTATTATGAAGGTTTGACAAGTGCAAAATGCCTCACTACTCAGATGAAATTCATGTGTATATGCTCTTATTTAGATAGATGTGTTATTTATAACTGGGAAGCTGAATATATTTAGCTACAATAATTTGTTGTCTAACAGCGAAAACAATGGTTAATTTGTGTGCTCCCAGGGTTACCTTTAGAGAACAGGCATTTCATATCATTGACCAATATCACATCCAAATATGATAATACTTTATATAACTTATATAAAACACAACTTACTTGATTTTCAGCTGTGTGAGAAAGACAGGATTAACATTTGAGGATAGGTTTTGGAGGAAAAATAAGTGTGTGTATATACATGCTTGTGTGTAAATGTGTGTGTGATTTGATTTCTTAAAATAGCTTCTTTGATGTGTTGAACACCATATTATATGTACTATAAATAGCTTGGAAATAATGATACAACATTTATCGTCATAAAAGGCTATGAAAATTTACAACACACAAACCTGTGAAAGTAAATCATAGTTTAATTTATGGAATTATTATTATTTTAATATTAGGTATGTGTTTATTTAAATTTGATAAAGAATTATATATACATATAAACAATGTTATTTTTTGTTTGTCTGACCCTTTAAGGAAAAATATCTTCTATTGGAAAAGATTTCTCACATATCTAGAATAGTATGGGCAGACAGAGAAAGGCTGCAGAAAAGCCAATAGTTAATACGCATATTATGTGCATGCCAAATCTTTTTGCTGTACACAGAAGTGTGTTCAAAAATATCTAAACTCAGGTCCGAACCTTCAAAGAACTGAACAGCAGAGTGGGCTGTGTAATTTAACAAATCTTGATTCCGAATAGGAGTTTATGATTTTTAAACTTTTCTCTCAGAAAAACAACTAAAATGCCCAAAATTTTGCCAAGTGTCCAACTGATGTTTCTAGAAGAAATACACAATGAAACATTGTATTTTGTCAACAGATTTAGAGAAAGAGTTTAAATACTAAGCACGCCTTTAGAGTCTCTGCAGAGAGATGGTTTGTCTTGTGGCTGGCTATTGGCAAGGAGAATAATACAGATAAGAAAGATAAGTGAAAAAGGGAAAAGAACAAAGGAGAGAAAGTTCATCACTGCAGCAATCAGCCAGTTTTCTAGCTGCCATTCGTTGTTGTCTGACAGTATGTGAATAAACATTCTCTCAGCTCCTTAGATCAAATCAAATAACCTTTCTGCACTTCCTCTATGAGAGGTACTCTGCAACACTGTCATGGTAGTTACCAGAACAAAGCACTGTCAATTTCCAGCTTACATGAGGCTAATCTAATTGTTTAGAAATTGTTAATGTTAAATTGAAAGTGCATAAAAGCACTTGTTAAAAGGAAATAAGATAGGCACAAGTCAAGACAGAAGATTGCAGTTTTCATAGTCTCACAACTGCTTTTTATAACAAGTAAATGTTTATTAAATATATTCTTTAATTCAACTAACAAAACTACCATGTATTTTAGCACAATCATATAAAGTTCTTAGGATATTTTTTATTATTATTATTATTTTAATAAAGTATTTTTTCAAAGACTTCCAGTCACAGGAGCCACACATTTAAGAGAGTTATTTGTTATAGCATAGCCTTTCAGAGCAATCAGTTCAGTCAATGAAATCCCATTTATCACAGTTTTACATACATTAATTTTTCATAAGACTGTAGACTTAATACTGATATGATTACACACAGCTGGGAGTTGCTGCACACATGCCTAGAGGTATGAGGCCATGAGCAGAAGACAGCTGTTGACACAAACGATCAAGAACAAATTTAAAACTGAAGCAAAGATGTATCTGTAGTTACCAGGCTTTTTGTGATGTTTTTTGTCTCAACTTCATGAGATGCAATGAAAATATACTTTGGACAAGTGTGTAAATATGAAATTTTATTTTAAAATTTCTAGTGCTATCTAAACTGAAAGCTGGGTTTTAATTCCATTCAAGATCAAAATGCCTTTAAATTATCTTCCTTTTCTCTGTGATATGCTCATTTCCTGACATGTATTAGCATCAGCTTCAGAAGTGATCCTGAAAACTTTGGGGAAATCAGATATATGATGCAAAATATTAGGTTTTTATTGTAGGCACGGCATATTACATGTGACAGATTTTTTTTTTTTTCATTTGTTGTTACTTCTTTTTGTTTGTTTTTAATATACTGGTGTAGTTAAAATGAGTTAAGTGCTTCAAAATCAAGCCAGAAGTCTTTCTACCGAAATAGAAATTCTTAAAATCCCTTTATGGTTTCCTGTCAATGCACAATTGTGATGATATACTCACTTTCTGGTGTTAGTGGGAAGCACAGCCCTGTACAGTTTTTATTCAGGATTACTGCTCACTGCATTGAGTTCATTTACACTTAAGCATGTACCAATTAGTTTAGAAAGCACTACTGAACTGGGTACTTACCAAGCATATAAATTTTCAAAAAGTTTCATTAGTCTGGGAAGGAGAGAAAAAATTATACTCTATTTTCTGTGTTTACAGATGCTTGTAAACACAAGACTAACATTTAGATAATAAAGATTATACAAGTGACGTATGAATAAATGAAACATATACAAGAAGGTGAAGTACATATCATCCTATTACTTATGATGAATCAAAATTTTGTTCTGTTAGTTTATGTAATTATTATTATCTTACTCCAGATAACAATATCTAAGACTCATTCTTCTGCATAGGCCATGGAAATAATTAGGTAGACTTTAGATGAGATTCATCCCATCCTGATACAAGTGTTTGAGATATGCTGTTAGCAGGAGAATTAGTGGTTTTTACTGAATTGTTGCATGAGTTAGAGAGTGGAAGACTTTTTACATCTGTTCTTTGTAATTGCAGAAAGCAACTCATTTGGAAGTGGCAAGTGAGCTTTAATAATTACTGTTCAGACTAGTAATTATCAGTAATGTTGGCATCATTCAAGGAAGAAGGAAAATTGCTCAGTAGCTTCAGAAGAAGGAATGAACTTGGTCAAATAATTGGATAGCTGTCATAGAGCCTCATTTTTCTACAGACAAAATTCTTCAGTAGGCTCAAAGGGATTTAGATCTGCCATTAAGGACACATAACTAAAATTTTATTGTCACCCAGAATGACAGAAGACTGCTGACCAATGCTGTCTTTTCTCAGCCCTTCAATAATAAAGCATGCTTTTTGCTTCCATTTGAAAGTTTGTGTCAGTCTCTGTGATTTCATGCACCATAAGTTGAACTTACAAAATCCATAAAATCACAGAAGTTTTTTGTCTTCCTTTCCAGATACTTATGCATTTAGTTTGTGGGTGTGCATTTGCATTTCTGTTTTTTGTTTTGTAAAAACTGAGTTTGATATCCTTGCTTTTTCCATTTTCTTAAGATCTGCTAAAAAAAAACCATTCGTTTTTTAGTTCAAAATATATACTGCTAACAACACCATGAAATACATGAGTTCTGTGTTTTTGTTGTTATTGTTTAGTTTAGTTTAGCTTTGTTTTGTTTTCCCTTCAATTTGGGACAAAATTCTGTCACTGCATCACTGATTATTTCTTTTTCTAACTGAAAAATATATTATTCATAGTTATCTAGAATTTGCACAGTGATCACAGAGTTGGCAGTATATCTCCTTTCAGAATACTGGTTCAGAAGTATCCCATTTAATTTTTTTATAAGCATACTCCCTGTGGCACTGACATCAGCTTATACCATAGTTTGGTGATGAACCTTGGCTTAGTTTTACTAAGAAAATTAGTGCTAATTTCTGAAAAAGTTTTTGAATAAAAAATATGATGAAGGGGATAGAAGTGCAGTTGTTGAGACAGAATTAGCAACTCAAGGATTCACTGGGAGAAATACTGATGTAAAAATGTCTGTATATCCTGAGAAACTAAAAGAGGAGAATAAGGAGATCAGTTGTGTATATTCCCCCAATTGGCTTTACTTTGGGACACTGGAAAGGGGACTGGAAAGAGAAATCACATCTGTCTCAGTAATCTGAAAGAGATTTAAGCCTGAGAAGGTTCTACTTGACATCATCATATTTGGCCTTTTTGTTAGGCTCAACACTACCTGTATACTTTGTCCACTTTCTGTGACTAGTAGATGAGCTTTCATTGCTTTTACTGTCCTTCTGGAATGAAATAATTCATTTACTTTGCCCAGATATAAATGTATGAAAAAATCTTTACCATTCTATTAAGATATTCTAATGCTATGTTTTTAAAGTGTCATATCTGTGATTTCTTTCCAGAAGATGAAACAAGAAGATAATTCTTTAAACCCATTTATTTTCTAAACGACTTGCAGCAGATGCTCTACACTCCTTTCTATGCCTTATGTGCCTTGCAGCCTCTAGGAAAATATGATTGCTCTACCACCTTTCAACATTTTCTGCAGGTAAAGAGTATAATCTTTCTTCTAATTAATAGTGATGTATGATAACACATTAAGTAGATTTTGGGGGGGGTTGACACATTTAAACATAAAGTGCACTTAGAGTGTTCTCTGCTCCTGCTTAAATAAGGTCAGGTGGTTTTCCTAATCACTTCTATCAGTTATTATAACTTTCAAAAACTGCTTCTGTCTAGTGGAGTTAGGGAAGTAATATCTGCAAAGTCTAACTTATTCTCTAATATTTATCTTGCTTCTAGCAATTAAAAATTTATTGTGTTTTGCTTAAGATACATCACTTTAAGCTGAACATGAGACTGATCTATTTAATATTACTATAGTGTTGATGTGGCCTTTAGGCACCTCTCCTGCTCAGGGTTCTTCCATGATCTATTTGCACAGACTAGATAAATACTGAGGCAAAAATGACGTTTATCTTTTTTCTTTTTTAACCCCGTAAAAATGAACCCCTGAGATTCACAGAAGGAAACTGAATGTGTAATTAGTATTTGCAGGCATTTTTCAAATTACTTGTATTTAAAATAATTTCAATATAAAACGAAACCTGTTTATTTTACAATGAATATAACACTGCTAACACTTTGTAGATAAATGACTGAAGTTATTTTGCAGGATTTTATTTGGTTTTAAATCACATCAACAGTAAATTTTGTTCTGGGCACACTCCAAACTCTGGCTGACTATTTCCAAACCCTGTAATCATCTCAGAACCACAAAATCATAGAATGGCCCAGGTTGGAAGAGACCTCAAGGATCATGAAACTCCAACCAACCCACCACAGGCAGGACCACCAACTTCCACATTTAATACTAGACCAGGCTGCCCAGGGTCCCATCCAACTTGGCCTGGGAAACCTCATTGGATGGGGCATCCACAACTTCTCCAGGCAGCTTGTTCCAGCACCTTATCACTCTCATAGCAAAGAACTTACCCCAGACATCCAACCTAAATCTTCCCTCCTTCAAATTAAAACAGTTCCCCCTTGTCCTGCTATTATCTGTCCTTTCAAAGAGTTGACTCCTCTCAGTTCACAGTCTCCTTTTAGGTATTGAAAGGCTGCAATGAGGTTACCCTGCAGCCTTCTTTTCTCCAGGCTGAACAAGCCCAACTTCCTCAGTCTGTCTTCATAGGGGAAGTGCTCCAGCCTTCTGATCATCTTTGCAATCCTCCTCTGGACCCTCTCCAACAGCTCCCTGTCTTTCTTGTATTGGGGACCCCAGACCTGTACACAGTACACCAGATGGGCCCTTGCAAGGGCAGAGCAGAGAGGGATGATCACCTCCCTGTCCCTGCTGGCCACCCCTCTTCTGATGGAGCCCAAGATACCATTTGCTTTCTGAGTTGCAAGAGCACACTACTGGCTCATGTTCAGGTTTCCATCCACCAACACCCCCAGGTCCTTCTCTGCAGAGCTCCCTCCCTAGAAGGGAAGATTACCCTAGAGGAACTGACTGTACTGAAGTGTCATTATCAAATCACCAGCACACCATATATTTCATAAACAAAGAGAAACTAGAAAAATATTTTGTCATAGAAACACCAAAGTAATTATGAATCCAAGTGAGATATTAGAGAAGATCTGTAAAATGTACCAAGTGTTCAGTTAGGCTCTGGTTTCTAACGGCATCTCTTCCACACTGCTCAAAGGTATAAAAAGTATATGGTTTTTGTTAGCTTAGTCAAACTATTCTAGGATTTTTACCATAACTTGCAAACCAGGAAAGTGAATGTCTTGTTTAGTCAATTTTAGTTCCAGACTGAACAAAAAGTAATATAGTACAGCTGAACCACAGTCACTGAATACATAACATTTAATCAATTCAGAATGGTTTTATTAAGTTATAAGTATTTCGATGCAGAATGTATCATAATAGTATTTTTGTTCTACATGAACTGTCTTCCTCTTTTCAGCATTTACAGTGTCAGCATCAATCACCAGTATCTTTAGAGATCAATGTGTGTGCTAACAGACCATCACTCTGGACACGTTATAACTCATCATCAAACACAGATTTCTCAGATCTTGCAGACAGAAGCCCTTTGATGACTGTAACAATTTTCTTTGGGTGATCTGGGGTAAGGTGACATCTGTACATTTTTACTGGTGCTAGGGATGTTTCTCCTGGAAACAAGTTTTTACTCTCCAGTACCCCAGACATCAAAAGAAAACCCAAGATTTATTCTAGAGTTTATGCTGTATTTTGCTTTCTTATTTTGAATTACACTGCTTGTCAGTAGAATTCATGATAATTTTTAATGAGTTTTTGAGTTAGATAGTTATAGATCAATTTGAAACTACAACACAACCTTCTGGAGTATTCATCAGCATTCTTTTCATAGTAAGTAAACTGAGGTTCTTGAGAACATTCCTAGGGGATGTTTGAAGGTTAAACATCAACCATTTTATCCTTAATTCACTTTAAAATGAATACAGTTGAAAAATGTACCAGTTTGTATTGTAATTTTAAGTTTAGAGCAAAACTGCATAATCTTAGGGGAAAAAAAAAAAAAAAGGTAGTGTGCTTTAAATTATATTTTTCTTACTTCATTTACTAACAGACTAAAAGTTTTTACTGCAGTATTGGGAATATTTGCAAATTATTTAATTTACAAAATAAAAAATAAAAATAAAAATAAAAGTTAGAAATCTGACATTTATAACCTGAGAAAGTTTTATAATTTTCTTTTGCCAGTGGGAAAGTTTGACAGGGAATCAAGCAGCATCTCTTCTTTGTAATATCTGCCATGTAAAAAACCTGCTTGTATAGAACTTTCTAGTTTAAATACTAAATGACTGAGAATAATATCTGTAAATCTGTTTTTTATTACTCCAGTCATATTCATTATTAGTAGTGTTCCAGAAAACAAATGTTTAATTGCAGAGCCTAGTTTATAAGATAATTGTGTTGTTTTTTTTATATATTTGTGCTGTTAAAATACCAATATATTAAGTAAAGTGAGATAGAAATCAAGGATTTTCTGGGTAATTTCCTCAAATACCTGATTTATTTTGACCAGGCAAAAGACTGATGTGACTTCACCGACTTCAAAATAGCAACAGAAGCTACTCAGGTGTTATAACATTTTTTTTCTTCAACTGCTAAAATGTTATGCATATTCCATTGAAAATAAAGAGAAGCAATTATAAAGGAGAAGTTATTAATTGAATATTTTATTTTCTTCTCAGTTGAAAAACAGATTAACAGTAAATGATTTAAAGGTAGATTACAGAATTTAGACTTTACAGTCTTAGATTTTACAGTTTCCTGTTTCCTGTTAACGTTACATACAGAAGGAGGCCAGCTCAGGCAAAAACATTGTTTGGAAGATACACAGCAGTCTGTTTTAAGGAGACAGTGTTGACAGTATAACCTAATATGTATTCTAAGGAATTATTTTCTTTTTATATTTTTTTTTCTTTCTTTTCTTTCTTTCTTTCTTTCTTTCTTTCTTTTTTTTTTTCTTTCTTTTTTTTTTTTTTTTTTTTTTTTTTAAAGGAACAGCCCAATTACACCAAAAAAAAAAAAAAAAAAAAAAAAAAGGATTACAGTATATTCTGCCAGCGAGCTGAATATACACACACATCTATAACTTCTTTGTATGCACAGCTGCAACATTAAGTTTCAGTTCGTAGTGGCTCTAGCATAAGAGCAGGTAGCTGACACTTCAAAACATTTACAGATTTACAAATAGTACCTGAAAATTTCATTCAAGAGCCTTTAAGTTTTCCCTACTGGATCTATATCTAAATAAAAAATATTTTAATATATTTATATTTATATTTATATTTATATTTATATTTATATTTATATTTATATTTATATTTATATTTATATTTATATTTATATTTATATTTATATTTATTTGTGAGGGCTGCTCCAAAAGCAGTGCCTCCTACCTTATTTTGTTGGTCCACAACATCAGAGGCAGATATTAGTGGTATGATAGTTGAGCCTTCCTGCCAATATTTTTTTTTCCATTCTGTTGCTGTGTGACAGACAGCAGCAGAGGGGCAGTCTGTAAAGAAACCTGCTTTAGTAAGAAAGTGGACTAGTTGACTTCTGGAAGTCTCTCCTAACCCCTGTGATTCTGTGATATATATATATATATATGTAAACAATACAGATAAAGAAATATATATATATATGTTCGTCTTGCATTCATCTCTTTTTTTTTTTTTTTTTTAATAGGTCCAGATTCTGCTTTTTTAGGTCCGGATTCTGCTGCAGTACTACTAAAGGATGTACAAGATAAAGAGATAAAGCTGTTCCTCACCATTCTCCACAACACCACCATGTGGAATGGAGAGAGAGCTTTTGTTAGATGTGCTGAGAATAATTCTGCACTAGCAATGGAAGAAGAACAGATGAATTAATTCCTCCCTACTTCTGATGATGAAAAATGATATCTTGAAAGTTACATGCAGTTTCCCCTTTGGAATATGAATTTTGGAGATTGCAGTTCCAGTGAGTCAGAAAGCATGACCAACGTCAAAATGGTACTTCACAACAATATCTCCAAGTCTGCATGTCTCTGGCACAAAGCACCAGAGGAGACTCAAGGTTGACCCCTAGGGTTCTGGTGTTTAGCTTCTTACTAGTTTAAACCTCAAAGCTCCATAAATCTAGAAGGCTAAAAAGAGAATTATCCTTGATATAGCAATGCTTAAAAGGATTCCTTTGAGCTAAGCCGCCAACTTTATGTATGGAAAACAGGAAAGTCATCATTTTTTGAGAAAGTAATAGGATACCACCTCTGATTCTTGGATAAAAAAAAGCATTAGTGAATAGGTACTTCCTTGTGGCACTCTTTATTCTATTTTTTCAAAGAATTACTTTAAAATTAAATGTTAATAAATAATAAATGTGTATAAAAGTCTCCAGCTATATTTCAGTGTCTGCTGATTCTAGTTCTGAACATTGTGTTAACCTGACCCTCTATTAATAAAAATATACCTTTGTAAAAGCTGCCTCAGAACAGTTTTATGATGATGAATACTCTAGGCACTGCTTGCTTTTGTTCATCATTTGCTGCTGGACATTTCAGCATGGAAAATAGCAACAGTCACTTCTAGAGATGTGCCAAGTGATTACTGCAAATCTGAGAAATGTTTCATTATCAGATGTGTGAACACAACAATGGTTCAGCTCCTGTAAGTCAGATAAAAGATTCCGCCCCAATAATGATACAAAGTTCAGTTCAAAATTGTCACAATTATACTGTGTTGGGATTAGTATAACCATGGTGCATGTATTAATAAGCAAATACTTATGGAAAAACTGAAATCAATCTAGTCTTCTGAAGAAGAATGGTAGTTCAGTGCACAGCAAACTCTCAAAAAAGTGTGCCCCGGTGGCGCAAGTGGTAGGAATGCCGCGTTGCAACACCGGAGGCCCTGGGTTCGAATCCCCCCTGTGGCGCAAGTGGTAGAAGTGCCGCTCTGCTACACAGAGGCTTGAATCCCAGGGGGTTGGACTCGATGATCTCTAGGGTCCCTTCCAACCCGCACGATACTATGATACTATGAAATAGTTTGTACTCTCTTTATTTTCATGTGGGAAAGTATGCAAAGCACATGAATAGTCTTAGTGATATGCTCACATGCTTAAAAATTTTTTATGTTAATTAATGTGCAATGTTTTCCTTCTTTAATAGTTGGAATTGTAATGTCTATTAAATTAACAAAATGCACAGCTTTCTTTCTTAATATGCTTATGGGGTTTTGAGTCATACACTCTACAGACTTGAGATGCTACTTCAGTATTTACAACCTGAGCTATCAGTCATGTTGTGTAAAATCCACATTTGCTTAACATATGAATAACAAAAGAAAGTGAAAGCAGAATTGATATTTAAAAGAAGTGCTGCTTTTAAAAATTAAAAATAGATTATGAGACCTCCAGAAACAAGGGATCAAGTTTTTCAATAATTACTTTCTTCCCTAAAGACTTGAGATATAACTTTAGTTTCACTTTTTACCAGTTTGCTACTTATCTTGAGAAGATTATAACATAGCTGAAAGAAATAATTTAGATTTTATCTGAGAAGGGTAGTACTTTTTCATAGAAATAATTTCTCAGACTAACTGGTATTCTCCTATGTCTCTGTTATAAGCAACCAACTACTTATTTCACTGCTACTCCAATTGCAGGAAAACATTATTCTGAGACAGAGAAAATAGTACAAGTTTTCCTTTTCTATGGTTTATGTTTGCTATATAAAATTCCACTTAAAAACTGTTCCTATTTTAAATGATTATTTTACTTATGTATTTACTTTAATACAGGGCTAGATACTACAGAAGCTATTCAGGAAATGTTTGATCAATATTTTGGCAGGCTCTCAGGTTTACTAGACTACTCCCATAAATAAATGCATTTCTTTCTGAAAGTGATCATAATGAACATCAACTTAAGAGCACAACAGAGCTCATTTCTGTTTGCAGCAACAGCTTAAAACATTTCTTCATACATACTCCTTTATTCAAGTAAGGATTTATTACATTACTCCTCTTTCATGCTTATCTAATTGGTAAAGGAAATACTTCTTTATGGGCTCTATAAGAAAACAAACAATTCCACAGAATAAAAAAGCTGAAGTGGCCTAGGCCAAGTGAATGACCTTGCAGTACATTCTTTCAAAAGGAAGCACTTTAAAGAAGAGTTAAACGAAGAAATCCATATGGCATGTATTGAGTTTGTTTGGCTCAGGTCTGGTATGAGCTCAGCTTCACTTGAAATGAAGTGGATCATGGTTTCATCCTTTTCTTGAACCTCTATATCAAAGGAAAATGGGAAAGGGAAACTCTTGTAATGTTAGAGCTCAGTGGCTTCATCAGAACTGCACTGCAAATCCTGCTACTCTTAAATAAATAAATAAACAAACAAACAAACAAAACCAAACATGCTCCTACTAATTCATTAACTGCAACATCCACAATTTTCTTAGGAAGCAGGCAAAGTTCAAATTTTTCATTCCAAGCTTGTTCTCCAAACAGCACTTGCTCATGATTAACCTTCCCATTCCTGATGCTGTAAGATGAAACACACTCAAAAGCCTACCTCTGTATCACTTTCCAGCCACTGTACTATATTACAACAATGTTCTCTCATGCTTTTCCTTCCCTTCTACCTGCCTGGGGGAAGCAGCAAGGAAGGAAGAGAAAGACCCAAAGCCCAGAGAAGTCCCACAGGGCACCTGCCTGTGTTTGAGGCATGCAAGTATTAAAACATGAAACATGCTTTGGATGTCATTGCAAGCAGACTTGGTCCAGTAGCCTCAGGACTGCTGACATATGAAAGTTGGTGCTACCGAAATGAAATTATATTTGCAGACTTTAGCCCAAGTTCAAGGAGAACCCTAAATATCACTGTTGATTTTGCCTTTTGCACATGCCTTCAGAGGAACCTAGGGAGAGACTAGTGTCACAGGCAAGCAAATATTCTACTCAAACTCTTTGCTTTAGAAAAGTCTGTATGCATTTTTCAAAGACAAGCTCACCTTTTCCTTGTGGTTGCACAGACTTATCAATTTGAATTATTGGAGGGCTGACACATCTGAAGTTTTTAAATTTCCAGGCCAGCTAGGAATAAAATCAGTAAGAAATATAGATAAAGAGCTGCTGAATGCCAGGGTAAAGTTCTGTATGATAAAAAAGTATCACTAAACCAGCTATTTGTCATCAAGGAAACTGTAATCATATAAAATATACTTCCAGTTTCATCTATGATGGCAGTGTTGGAAAGTAGAAAGTAATCAAGAAAAAAATCAGATGGGATACTAAGTCCCTCAATGGGAGGAAAATGAGAAAAAGTATAAGACCAGTTGTGATTTGTATTTTCATGAGACAGAGGTTCACTGTATATGCTTTTGGTTGCTAAGAAATTCTTGCTTTTTGTTTTTTTTTTCCTATTTTTAAAGTGAATAATTTAACAGACATAGTACTGATTAATTCCTATCTCTTTGCCATGTGAAAAACAAAACAAAACAAAACAAAATAATACAAAACCAACCAACCAACCAACCAAACAAACAAACAAAAACAAAGCGAAAGTAGCCCCGAGGAAGACACTCTGGGGAAAAAAAAAAAAAAAGAAAAGGAAAAAAAAAAAAAAAGCTTATATATTATACTATATATATATTATTATATTACTATTATTATTATTATTATATATTATATATATTATATATATAGTATATATACATTATTATACATATATGCAAGGTAAGTAATGATTGGCCTTTCTTTTCTAAACAGAAAGTTTAAACTCTAGGAGCTATCCTAAATAGAGTTGATTTTAGGGGCTAGGGGTTAGTACTTATGAATTTCTGTTCTACTAAGACATATTGATCAAATGGAATTAAAGTAGACCTTTCCAGCAGAACACAAAATCTGTTTTTCAGTATTTTCTCTCCATCTCCTTTTCTTAAATAAATGAAATTTGAGCGAAAGAGTAAAGTTATGAGACAGGACAACTTGATAAAAGGAGAGGCGAAGAAAAAACTTTAAATCTCCTATAAAAGAGTGGATGTTAATCTATTCTAGTATCAGCTCTACCTGCTTTTCTGCCATTCTCTTTCACTTTATTAGTCAAATGAAAGTCAGTATCAGCTAAAATAAACCTTAACATTACTCAGGTATTCTTACATGCTTGCTAGTGCCTTTTAGTGGAGGCTGTCCTACTAGCCCCTAGTTGTCAACCACACTAAAAGATATCAAGTAATATTTGCCTTACAGCTAAGTTTCGGAGATCCTATTATTTACATAAGTATAAGTAATATATATCCATTATCCATCCAGAATTTTAAATTGGACAGTGGTAAAAATCTATAACATTTATCTGCTTGTGATTCCTGTGTTCTCTGCATACATTAAAGCTCAGTCTACAAATGCCAGGTTTCAATTAATTAGAAACAGTTTATCTTAATTAGTATGAATTACCATCCTAACAAGAAATAAATTGTGTCAACAGAGAAGGTGAGGTTTTTTGAAATGCTAGTGGCCATCTTAACACTTTTTCAAAACTAAGGGACAATTGGCATTTGAATGCAGAAGAAACCATTTTCTGTTGCTTATTTATTTCGACTTTTTCTTGCACTGAAAAGTTAATACTGCATAATGTTCTTAGACTATCTCAAAGCCTTTAAAAATGAGTATCATTTTCATTCCCATAATAGGCATTATATTTTTAATAAAATAATTGCTAAGGTCAAAACGTCCTTTGCATGAGCTATTCTCAGTCAAGAGAGAGCAGCGCAGAGACCTCATCACTGAGTTTGATGTCAAATTCCCTGACAGGATGCCCCCCTCCTCCAAAACCATCCTGGAGCAGATCCTGCCTGTGTAGCAGCCAATGGGACAGAACTTTGGGGCCCAACTGATAAGGCTGAAACAAAGTTTGTTCCTTTCAGGTTGTAGATGAGCTAGATTTTTCTTTGCTCTGCTCTTCGCACAACTTCCTTCAAAACAGTTTTTGAAGATATTTCTGTAAGATTAAGGAGAGAAGTCACTTTTAATGTCAGCCAAAGCCATCTAAACTGTACCTTTTCACTTGCGTGAGCAGAATGATTAATCAGCTTCTGTTTATTAAAGTCTGTGAGAAAAATCCTCAGCTTATTCATCATGTTTCTCTCTTTTTGAGGTCTTGGCAGAATTCCTGATTCTGTGTTGCAAGTTCCATAGACGAAACTAGTAGTCAGAAGTACCTGTGTAGCACACTCTGCAGATGAAGGTCAGACACAGATTTACACTTCTCAGCTTTCACTTTAATGAGGACCCGACTCATCTTCTTATAAAATGCTATGTGAAGAATCAAGAAAAGACAGAAAACCTGACACTGATGAAACAAAATAAACACCAATGTAACAAACATTTATGCTTGTGAAAGCATGGAAATTGTGTTAGACATATAGGTATCAAAACAGAAGCTCCTATTCCATTCCATTGTGATCTGATACTACAATGTTGCAGTATTTGACACAGGATCTGCACAGAGCTGCTGCCTTTCTGGAGACATATCTAGATACTTTATGTCAAGTCATATGCCCTGTGCTCTGGTGGTTAAGTGGCTATTAGATGCTGCGAGTTACATCCATGTGACAGATAACAGCAAGCAAGATCTTGCAGACTGATGTTCGTAATGTGGTATCGATACAGGAAGGTCAAGTGAATTGAAACAGTGAGGTTTTTTGTTAAAGCTACTATGGCCTCAACCACTTGGGGCACTGATTCCCATCTGGCTCCAACTGAGCATTTAACATCCACTTTCTGCAAAGTGTTCTGACTATGCTGAATGGAAGAGAAAAATCACTCCTCTTCTCTGAGAAACAATTTTAGACACTAATACACAACATAAAACTTCTTGTGTTTTCTTCCCTACACTCGATTTTCCTTTCACTTTCATCTTTTTTCCTGCCTTTACCTTCCTTTTCTTCCGTTAGAAATCACTTAGTAACAACTTAATTTGCAGCACCTCTGTAAGAGACTAAAAAGGTAGCTAAAAATAATGCTATAGTCTGCTATTGGTACAAATGTGCCAGGCCTCCTAGCTGTTGATATTCTTCAACAGTGCATTGATTCTGGTATTGGTTTTGGTGGGTTTTGTTGTTTTGTTTTTTTTTTTTTTTGGTTTTTTTTTTTTGTTTGTTTTTTTCAGCACCAAAACTATAATAGCAGCAAGAGAACTTTAATATATGCCATTCTAGTTCTTTCATTTTCCTTTCTGCATTGAGTTTTATCATGTTTTGTCTTCAAGTAAATAAGATTAACCTCAAACAGAAGCAAAGACAATAGCTTCAAACTAACTTCAAATAACTTTACCCCTTTTCAAATAGAAGGCAATTAATACCTTATTAATGCCACCTAAATGCCCTTCAAGCAAGACGAAAAAATTCCTCAGCTTAAGAATAATAAATGAATAAAGTATGTTGTTATTAATTTTTAACACATTTTTATGTATCTTTAATACAGACACAACATATTTAATGTTGGTTGCTGGCACTGGAATAAAGCTCAGTAAGCACACATTTGAAACTCAAAAATTTCTTTCCATTATATTATGTAGTGCTTAGAATGTTTGTGCAATGCATCTTATGATATATGATTTATAAGATAGTATAACAGTCAAGGAAACACTGAGAAACAGCAAAGAAAGACCATATCTGAAAAGAATATTTATATTTAAAATGGCTTTCAGAGGATCCTGGAAAAAAATGGGAGTCACCTCAACTATATATCAATAACACTTCTGGGCATTTTTTTCGCCTATTTCTCTAAAAGAAAAAAAGATCTCTGAAAGCTACTTGGGACCAGCCATCTCTCAACAGAATAATCAGTATCATCATTCAACAAATTCCTTTCCACTTTTTCCTAATGCCATTGTAAAGGATAGTATTAGTGTTAAAAATAGTTTATTTCCCCCTTTGGGAACTGAAGTTCCATTTTTAAACACTTTGTCTCATGCTGATGGAGAAAGCAGATATTAAACTGGCATTAAAATAAATAAATAAATAAATAAATAAATGAATGAATAAAATAAGTAAATGGAATGTCTATACACCTCTAAGCCCTCATGAATGCTTCCCGAAAAGTGTAAAAAGGGACTTTACTATATTTATTATTTTATTTATTATTATTTTATTAAATATATTACTAATATAATTAATAATATTAATAATTAATAATAATTATATAATAGTAGTCAGTATTATTAATACTGTTTCACAGACAACTAAGTTAAAAGATGTTTACTCCTTCTTTCTATTGAAAAGGTCTCCAGTGACTGACTTTCATTCTTGGTTTAAGGCCACTAATGTCACTAAAGCATCTTCATTAGACAGGTGGATCAGGTGGCTGATTAGCAGCGTGCTTTTAAGTACTCAGCCACTGCCACACTTTTCATGTTGGTCATGTCTTCCATGACCATTTCTCTCCCCTGACTTTTTGCATCACCCAAAGCTCATCACAGTCACATCCCAGCTTAATTTTCTCCATGATGAATAAAATTATTCCTAAGGCTTTATTTCGTATAAACCAATAGTCTTCCATTTATTTACATGTGAAGGCAATTTTTGATCCACATCCCTCCTGATATGCACAATCTCTATTTTTCAGTCCTTCTCTTCAATATCATTATCTATTGCTACCTAAGCTGCTTCCCACTTCATATTCAGGCACACTTTTTCTCTGGAGCTTGTTTAGTACAGGTGTACTTTACTTTGAATGGTTGGTTGTGAAGAGACTATGTAAACATGAAGTAAACTGTTGGTCATTTACAGCTTCTTTCATTAAGTTCAGATTTAGTGTTATGTTCCTTTTATTCCTTGTACTTTTTTTTTTTTTTTTTTTTTTTTTTTTTTTTTAGGAGTAGATAGTAATTAATGCTTGCAAAATATAATTGGGTTAGAGGATTCTCTGTGCATACTGCATTTTGGTATTGGCTCATTTGTTCTACAAGCTTTTAATTATTCTTGCCTTTAACTACACTTCCCTATTTTATTTATTTATTTATTTAGATTCTTCACTCCTAAAAACAGAAATAGTGACTTTCCATTGACTATTTCTATGATCTGGATTAGCAGTATCCAGAGTAAGCTGGATTATAAATGTGAGAAGTAAATAATAAGTAAAAAATAGACAGTGATGTAACTGCCAAAAAGACAAAAGACAAAACACGAGAGGTATTTCAGCAAACTGTTGTGGTTAGCACTCTTCCAAGAGGAAATACAAGGTAATGCAAGTAGCATGCCATGGAGTTACCACCGGAGCATGCTGACAGAAATAACAAATACAGTGAATCTGGTATCTGTACACAATATTTGGATGCAGAGTATAAACAACCAGTCTGTTTCATGTTCTTTCCTAAGCTAAAATACTGAACTGAGTTCATCAAAGGAGGCATTTAACCTATGCCTGAGCTAGCGTTTTGAAATCACCTGACATTCACAGCTTTGCAAGTTTTCAATATATGAATCTAGTGAGAGACAGCTACTTTGACCATGTTTCATGCAAGGATTGGTAGGAAAAGCAGCTAACCCCAGGAGAATGTACCTGCATAGGCAGAGGTTATAAAGGAGGTCCATGGTACAGCAAGGAAGCTCAATGAAATCTGTTGCAGTTTTCTTCTTTGAAATGCACAGGTACTTGTTTTGCTGAATAATTACTCCAAGATAATCTATTTCTACTGTTAATTGGATAGCTGCTCAAAGGACCTGAAATATCACACACACACACACACACACACACACACACACACAAAGTCAGCTATCATTTTGTAATGACTTGTAAGTGCTTCTTTTAGTGGAATAAATAAATCAATCAACATGCAAACAAAAACCCACCTGGCCTTCAGCTCCCAGACAGGACAAGTCAGGAATCCCAGTCCCATCACACAGTGGAATTTTCTAATGTTATACTTGGCACAGCTAAGAGAACTTAATGCAGCGGAGGTAATCTGCATACTAGCCAAACTGCTCTTCAATGCATCAGCAGCTGACATAGTTCACTCCCCTGGAGTTTAGTTTTAAAATACCATCAATTAAAATCAGAAGACGGGAGGGGGACAGGATGACAGAACTTAATTACTCTCAAGTTTTACTATGCTTCTGAGGCACAGAATAAGATTTTTTGAGCTGCAGGAGGCAAGACGTTTTTTAATGACCTTTTGGAAGAAATTTAGTTTGCAAAGCAAGGAAACACATTAATTTTTGAAAGATATGTGGACCCTAGGGAATTTGAAACAAAGACAAGTGAAGTCTAAGCCATTGGAAAAGACGTTTGGGTCAACAAGTTTGGGTTCAGATATATCTGGTGTTTTGGTACCACTGACTATTACTTTGTTGCTGTCAGGTGAAAGGAGAAATTAAGTGTATCTTATACTAATTTCAAATAAAAACCCCATGATAAATAGACTGAATATTTTCTCCAGCATTCTGTGCTGTCTGGTGATCAATTATTTCTGCACAGGTTTTCTGTAGTCACTAAATTTATTTCTAATGTTAACATTTCTATGGAAGAGTGCATTAAATTTTCTGTGACTGTATATCTCCAAGAGATACTGAGCGGTTCTACAATTTAAATAACTTTAGCTAGAATATCTCTGCTTAAATAGATTGTGTTTCCATGCCATTTTATTTCATTGACTGAAAAATCCCACATTAATTTCTAAGCTGCTTGGGAACTAATTAATTTTAAATCTGTTTAACTGTTATACAAGTTAAAGTAATAATCTTTTGAAAGTAATTGCAGTAGAAAATTTTTAATTTAAAGTTCCAGAAAGCAACACCTACACTTTTAACATCACCAAAATATATTTCCTATTAACACCCATAATCTAAGTTTCCATTAGCTGAAAAAATGTATGTAGAAAAGAAGTATGCAAAACCAAAAAGAGCTAAAAATTGAATGTAGGAAAATTTAATTGATAGTATTTTAATGCAGAACTTTGGTGTCACAGGAACTATAACAAGATGAAGCAATAGTCCACTGAGCTGATGTGCAGACAGAATTTTATAAGAACTATTCTTTACAAGTAAGCATTCTTTCTGGTAGTGTTTTGTGTAATTGCATACTTTATTATGGCTTCTCTTCTGCAAAGTGACGAAAATTCAAATCTACAAATAAATCTTCAGCTGAAAAACACCTAGTTACCTGTGGGTACCCATGGAGTACACACTTACCTTGGAGTTAGTCAAAGATGCGCTTGGCATTTCTTTAAACAAGTGAAAGAAATACAGATGACATAGAAGAATTAGAATTTATAAAAGGGAAAGACAGAAAGTTTAAGAATAAAATGTCAGCTTTTGTGGGTGTACAGAATTATAGGCCCAAAATCTCAGTCTAAGAAGAAAATATATAATTTAGAAGGACTGTAAATGTTAAACAGTGGAAACAAAATTTTCCCCTTGTTTACTACCAACCTCAATTGCCTTTTAGATATAGGGGCATGGCAGACAGGGAAAAATACAATAATGGTTTTACAATGGTAACTTTGAACATTAATCCCTGTGTTTACAGGCTACTAGAAGAATAGTCTCAGCTGCCTATGAAATTTGAGGAGCAGAAGCTGGCTGGCTCCTGAAACATAGAGTTAAAAACCTACTATAAAGTTATCTGCTTACAGAATCATAAAACTGTGGGCACAGTGAGTAATGAAATGTAGAAGAATTGAATAGAGAATAATTGAGCTACCCCCTTACTTCTTCTAAATAGGTCTCAAGAAATGCAGCCATTGGGCAGCCTAATAAAGAAAAACACTTGTGTCAGCCTGTGATGGTGTACTCCTCCCATGACCTGATTTTGTACAGAAAGGCAGTGAGCTAACATACTTTCTAAAGCAAATGAACAACTACAGATCTGTCTCAGTTCATGAGGGCTAACAGAACTAATAGCAGACTCTGGTTTAACAACTGAGGGCCAACTGAGCACATGTCTAAAAACCAGGCATATCAATGAGTCAATCACCTTACCCCATAAACAGTGAGCCTTAGTTGGAGGACCCCTCGAGCTTTCCGTACTATACTGTATGACATGATCTCCCTTAAAGTCGGAAGTCTCAAAACTTAAGTCTCTTTCTTAGTTACAATCAAGCTTTTTAAAAACTCTTTTTATATCAATAAATATATTTCTGCTTTTCTCTTAGGAGTTCAATGTAGTGTAGTTGTATACATCTGTGATACAGCTGAAACAAATTTAAAAGAAATTGTGAAATACTGTCATTAAAATTGATCTTCTCTTTTAATTAGAAAAAGAGAGTTGTATATATAAGCCTATCTTTTGATGCTTGTGGAGAGACCTTTGAAGAAAAGGTTCAGCCCCACAAAAGTCAAGCTTTACCTTCTTAGAAATGATTTTACAATGAAATTGCTGACGCTAACTGAACTATAGTCAAACAAATTATTTCTGTATTTCTGTAATAAATAAACTTAGCATCAGGGAATTTTCTCTCACACAGATAGTAAAAAATCTTGTATTCCTATTTTAAATCTTCTTTTCATCTATCTTCCTTTTCCTCTTTATGCAAAGTATTTGCGTAAATTAGTGTCCTGTTTCTCAGAAGGTGTACAACAGTCCTGTGAGATTTCATCTACACAGTAGTATGTTGTCCAAGATCTATATGGTTATTATCTCTGCCACCCAAGTTCTTAGAGCATTACTCTCTTTCTGCATGTCAAGTGCGCAGTCACACGCAGTAGTTATCTACATTCACAAAACGTATTGGGTTCCAGTAGGATGAGAACAGCCTGAACAATGGGAAATTAGTCTTTATTCTTCTTAAATGCTTGAGCAACTTCTTTTTGGAAAGGCCTGGAGCAGTTTGTGTATCACATAACAAACAGATGGGGTTGACTGTGTTCTGTATGATTAATGACGGAAACAAAGCATCAATTTTTCCTTTTGTTTCAGATGAAAGATGAGAAGTTCAATTTACTCTTATGATCTGGTCATAACCTGGTTCTTGCAAAGGGAAGCCATTGTACTGCAGCTTATTTACAAGGTCTTTGAGTTTAACAGGGGAAACTTATGTGACGTGACTGTCTCTTTAAAGAAGTTATTATAAGTGGACCTTATAGGAGCAGTTCAGATAGACAGAGTAAGAAAGTTAACTGAAAGAAAACTGAAGAGTCAGCATATAATAAAACTGTATAGGGCAAATTGCACTATTTTACCCAATTGTGAAAACAAATATTATGCTAGCAGTGAGCCATTTTCTGGGCTCTGATAAGGTGAATTAATTCCTAACATCACTGGTGAAACTGCAATCATGTCAGTGAGAAAAATATTTTTAAGAATTAAAATATTATCTTCACTTGAAGTGTTTGTAATACCCTTCCACCTATTTTCCTATGAGTTTAGTACTAGACATGATTTCTAGTAGGCTCTTCTGAAAGAATAGCCGAACTAATGTGATTACTTCTGAACCATTTATTCTATAATACAGTCACAGTTAAAAGGTTTGTTATAGTATCTTCTTATCTTACCTACCCAGAGGAAAGTAATGGCAATCAAAGTATTTACATATACTTTGCAGGCAGAATTTTAATCTTGTTGAAGCTCAATCAAGCGAGATCCAAAGTAAGTTTTCAGCTTCTCCCAACATATGACAATTAGAGGCACAGATTTAGTCTCTATTTGAAGGCATTAGAATCTCAAAAATGTTTTCTATGTAGAGTTATGGCCCAATAAATTCAATGTGATATTTCACCTGTCTGGAATAATGTGGGAAGAGGTATCTTCCCCAACCCAGCCAATGATAGTTGACTGGAGGAGTAGGAGTAAGAACTCTTGGATATGAGACCTAATATAGTTGATCTTCTTTTTTGTTTTGGTTTTTTTGTTTTGTTTTGTTTTGTTTTGTTTTGTTGTTTTTTTTTTGTGGCCCAGCTAAAGCAAAATGACCTCAGCAACAGTCGGTGTATCACTGAACTTGGCAAAAGCAAAAACCATAGAAGCTAAAGGTCCTTTCATGATTCTGTAATTTTTAATATAAAATTCATATTCTGTGATTACCATGACTGGAAAAGAAAAGGCCCTGGCACATTTTGTGGTCTTTCCTTTTCAGCTGATATAATTTGTTGACATATTGTTCCTGTTTAATGCTTTTATTTTTTGTCCTGCCTCTGAAATGTGGAACTTCTTCTGAAATGTGACTCACCTTACAAAAAGAAGAAAAGGTAGATATATAGACATTCATTCATTTCATTTATAATAACTTTGTATTTTAGTTCAATGTCTTGCTCCTTTCTTCCTAATATTCCACACTTACTTATATGACTATCTAATACTGCTAAACTAAGACTATAGCAGCAGCATCTTGTGTGATGCCAGATTTCCTTTGCAACATTAGAGATGGTCTCTGAGGCAAATATCCTAAACCTGCAAGGAAAAGAAGTAAAACTGACAAACTCTTGTTGACAAACTTTCCTCCATTTGTTCATCTGTTTCATTAAATACCAAATTTAATATCAGCATCCTTGCATAAAACAAATCACTGAAGTCTTTCACCATGAAAATTAATGCTGCTTAAAATTAAACTTGCCTTTGGGTTTCATTTAAAAATTAACAGTGTAATCTTTTTAGGCTATGTTGCAAAACCTAAATGAATGCTAGATATTGGAAATCATGGGACATGGAATGCGTCTGGGAGGACAATGTAGTTCATGAAGCAGTGTCAGTTAATGTACTCAGTGATCAGAAACCACAGAATTTACTTTTACTATTTTATCTTTGCTGAAAAATGAATAAAAACTGCAGAACCGTAACGTGATAGTAGAAATCAGTTTTTCCATATATTGCTTGCTTAGATTTTCTAAAACTAAATGTTAAAGAATAAGTTCACTAGTGCAAATGTATAACTAAGTTGCATCACAGCATTAAAACAGGATAAGTAGTTGTAAGAGGCCATGCTTTTTACTATTTCCTCAAAGTTTGCTGAGGATGGGCAAGTCCAAGCAAGTCCTGGACAAGGGTTGAGAAATCCTTTGTTTGAGGGACACAGATGGACAAGGCCAGGGGCAAGGAGAGAGAGAGAGAGAGATAAACTGCAGATGAATGGCCGTTAAGTGGTCTTTTTTGTGGGCTTTTCTCAAGGAAGAGGGGGTGCATTTCAGGGGGTGCTGCACATGGAATGTCAAGTAGGCAGGAGAAAGAAGGATAAAAAGAGGGATCAGCAACCATGAAGTTAGGTTCTCTGGCATCAGTTGCTTCACGACCTGACACCTGCATGCTGAAGAACAAGACAGGTGTCTGGCTTCAGATCCCTCGCTGCTGCTCTACTGTCGCCCTACTGTTGCCAGCAGACTATCCTGGGCCTGCTGTGTGAGACCTTGTGCCGTGAGACCCTGCTGCTCCTTCCACCACCTTCTCTGTGCTGACCGGCTTGCTGCTTGTGGTCAGCCACTCTGCTGCCATTCCCTTCTGCAGCTGCTCTCCCCTGCACTTTTACTGTGCACCAACAGAATGACGTGTGCCAGGACACTGCTGCATCCAGGTGGTGATTATCCCTGCTTTACGCAATTCTTGCTTTCTTCCTACTTTTCCCGTCCCCATCATCTTAATTCCGCTCTCCCTTCCCCATCCTCTCGGCTGATTATTATTTCTAATAAACTGGTTGGACCAACATTTGAACTGTTGTTTCTTAATCTCACGCCAGGTATAGTATATCAAAAGAACTTTGCCTCCCTCCTATAAACTGGAGTGAGACAGCAGTAAATCCAGTGAAATCTCAGTCAAGCACCTGTAAGCAGCTCCTTCAGGAAGTCAACATGCACTGATGATTTCCTTGCTAAAAAAGGTGTGTGTACTTAAGGATTAGTACATTCTTGTCAGCAAATTCATGGCAACCAGTTCTCTGAAGTTTACAGTACAAACACTTCATAATCAGAATACAAAAAGTGTAGGATGTAGCTATCACTATAAAACAAACAAACAAACAAACAAAAAAACAACAACAAGAAACCATTTATGTCTGTGAGAAAATCTGTTGTATTTCCAATTTCATCATTTTTCACACATAGTAACTGATTGTATGTTTATGTAATAAACTATTTGTAGCCTACTTTGCATTTTGTTTCAGAAATAGATACTATTATGAAATAAACATAAAAATCCCTCACCAGTATTTTAAATGTGTTTCATTTAAATTATATTTTTGAGGATTTTGCTTTGAAGGTACCTCTTTCTTCTCATTTCTTATGTTCAAGACTCAGTAAGAGCAATATTCCATGCTCTAGGTCACTCACTGTCTCTATCCTTGCAAATATGAGTTGGAATTAGCTGAGTGGTAAACTGTCAAATTGCTCCTCATGGACATCCGGGTAGGTAGAAGAAAATGTAAGCAAACATCTAAGAGGTTCTCTACCAGACTGCAGAATGACTAAGATTTAATCATAGAATCATAGAATGACAAGGATGGCAAGGACCTACAAGATCATCTAGTCCAACCATCTTCCCATTACCATTGCTATAACAAACCACTAAGCCATATCTTGTAGCTCCTCATCCAGATGCATCTTTAACACTGCCAGGGACAGCGACTCCACCACCTCCCTGGGCAGGCCAGTAGTAATGTAAAAACCCTGTTAGAGTAATTTTTATCTGGATGGTATCTCATTCACAAGCTTAGTATAGGCACTTGGTTAACATTTTTCACATGGAAACAATGATTTCCCCTGTAAATTAGACCTATTTGCACAGAAAAGCCTGTCTTTTTGGAATATCCATATGTGCATTATGATTTAAAATTGTTATCTATACTGCTTTAGAAGACTACCTGGGGCCTCTGTGGAAAACGAATATCTCACATCCTTCAGTCACAGATCACAGAATCACAGACTCACAGAATCACAGAATCACAGAATCATAGAATCACAGAATCACAGAATCACAGAATCACAGACTCGGGTTGGAAGGGACCTCAAGGATCTTGTAGTTCCAACCCCCCTGCCTAGCAGGGCCACCAAACATACACCTTTACTAGATCAGGTTGCTCAGGGCCCCGTCCAACCTGGTCTTGAACACCTCCAAGGACGGGGCATCCACAACCTCCCTGGGCATCCTGTTCCAGGGCCTAACCACTCTCCTAGTAAAGAATTTCCCCCTAACATCCAACCTAAATCTTCCCTCTTTTAACTTAAAACCATTTCCCCTCGTCCTGCTATTGTCAGCCCTTTCGAAGAGTTTACTCCCCTCCTGGGAGTAAGTTCCCTTCAGGTATTGAAAGGCTGCAATGAGGTCACCCCGCAACCTTCTCTTCTCCAGGCTGAACAAACCCAACTCCCTCAGCCTGTCCTCATAGGGGAGGTGCTCCAGCCCCCTGATCATCTTCATGGCCCTCCTCTGGACCCTTTCCAAAATCTCCATGTCTTTTTTGTACTGAGGGCTCCATACCTGGACACAGTACTCCAGATGGGGCCTCACAAGAGCAGAGCAGAGAGGGACAATCCTCTCTCTCCCTATCCCTGCTGACCACCCCTCTCCTGAATCCCATTTGCTTTCTGGGCTTCCAGAGCGCACTGCTGGCTCATGTTTCATCCATCAAGACCCCCAGGTCCTTCTCTGCCGAGCTGCTCTCAAGGACCACTCCTCTCAGCCTGTACAGGTGCCTGGGGTTCTTCCGGCCCAAGTGCAAAACCTTGCACTTTGCCATGTTGAACCTAATTAGGTTCACCCGAGCACAGCTTTCCAGCCTGTCGAGGTCCCTCTGAATGGCATCCCTTCCTTCCACCGTATCGACCGCACCACTCAGCTTGCTGTGGTCAGCAAACTTGCTGAGGGTGCACTCAATTTCCTCATCGATGTCATTAATAAAGATGTTAAAGAGCACCGGTCTCAAGACAGACCCTTGAGGGACACCGCTCGTTACTATCCTCCACCTGGACATAGAGCCATTGACCACCACCCTCTGTCTGCGGCCTTTCAACCAATTGCTTATCCATCTAGTTGTCCACCCATCAAATCCACTTCCCTCCAATTTGGAGATGAGGATGTGATGGGGTACCATGTCAAAGGCCTTGCTCATATCCAGGTAAATGACATCGGTACAGATGAAAACACGTTGGTGCTGCAGTTCTAAATAGTAAATGAAGCCTTTGCTTAAATGTGTAATAAAAACAGAAATTTGATTGAATTTACATAAGATATCTGAGATAAGATACTAAGTATTACTGAAGCATCCCTGTGAGCTTCTGTGTGGGAGGAGAGTTTAACTTCTAAAAGACTCTAAAGCCTTTAAAGAGTAGAAGGCTAGCCACTTACAAGACCCAAAATTCAGTAATGAAACTTCATCCCTACATTTGTTAATATCATCTGAAACTATTTTTAGGCTCCCATTCTTGAGAGCATTTCTGTTTCCAAAAGTAAAAAATAAAACACCAAACACTAGTCTGATTGCAGTGGTATATTGGAAAGATACTGTCAAAGTGCATCCCTTCTTCCATGTTTTGACTCTCCTGAAAAGAGAAAACCTGTCTGAAAGACAGAGAGAATTCACAAAAAAGTGACTATTTCTAGTATGGTTAGTAAAGGGAGATGAATCATAGAATCATAGAATGGCCTGGGTTAAAGAGGGCCGTAATCATCATCCAGTTTCAACCCCTCCACCATATGCAGGGACGCCAACCACTAGACCAGACTGCCCAGAACCACATCCAGCCTGACACTGAACGCCTCCAGGGATGGGGCATCCACGACCTCCCTGGCCAACCTGTTCCAGTGTGCCACCACCCCCTGTATGAAAAACTTTCTCCTAATCTCTAAGCTAAACCTCCCCTGTCTTAGTTTAAAAACATTCCCCCTTCACACTCATAAACAGCCACTCTCCCTCCTGTTTAATCTCTCCCTTCAAGTACTGGAAGACTGAAATGAGGTCACCCCAGAACCTTCTCTTCTTCAAGCTGAACAAGCCCAGTTCCCTCAATCTTTACTAATAGGAGAGGTGCTCCAGCCCCCTGATAATCAAAACAATCCAAAAATGTCCTAGTAAATTCATGCACAGTGTGTACATCTGAAGACAGTGATCCATCAAGACTGTACATGAGTAGAGAAGATGAATGCTTATCTCTAGGAAATGATGGAGATGTGTAATTCATCTTCTATTTTTACTGAGAGTAAGTTTGGGTGTTACTAAATCTTGACTGTAATTTTTTAAGTATTTTATACAATAATTATAAGATTTGAATGATTACCAGATAAACAATACTGAGAACAGGGTGTAGAAATTGTTCTATCCATCACTGCCAGAAATATGTTTTGATCAAAAGGGGCAAATGAAAAGACTTGAACATTATCTCCATTTCTAAGGTCATTTGCATGAAAATAAAACTGACAGTTATTTTTATTTATTTGTTTTTTAGGTTTGTTTCTTAGTTTATTGAGTGAGTACAGTCAGAACATCAATTCTGCATGCGATATTGCAATGTAAAATGTGTATACTGGATCTTGTGGTGTTTTGCCTTTTGAGAAAAACTCCTGGAAACAGCAAATTAATTAACAAAGTGAAGCAGAAAATACTATGTGATGGTGTGTTTCAATAGCAAGATAAAACAGAAGATTATGAACACAGTGTGTTTTTCTTAATGACAGAAAATGTAGTTTTTCTGAGCTTATAAATCAGGCTTCTCTGTCCTTTCCAGAATGAAGGTTTATTTTGATTTATGTTCAACCAGAATAAAATGCTCTGTCTTGTGGAAAAAAATATGGACAGGAAAGGTTTTAAATCCCCCAATTAAACTCCTTACGCTAACTTATCTCTCCAAGGTGTTCTGAGAGAATGAAACTTCTGGAGAATGAGAAGCACTGTCATGTTAGTCAAGGTGAACCCATCAGATATAGACAGTCTTATGAGAAGCAGATGACTGATTCACAGCTCTTCTTCATGAGAGACATGCATTTTACTTTTCTCTTTAAGTTTCTTTCTTTTTTTTTTTTTTTTTTTTTTTCTATTTAGTTTTTGATCCCATATATATATATACATATATATTTCTTCTTCAGTACAGTGAGGCTGTACTAGGCTGGCTAGACCAGGTCTGGGGCAAAGACTTGGTTAGGTCTTGTATAATAAAACATCTTCTGTTGGCTCTGAACAAACTTGCTACAACTAACTGATGTAACTGTAAGCAGCTCCCTTGCAAGGCTGCTTGCTAAGGTGTTGGCTAGTTTCCCCGAGCTGTTTTGTGGCAGATACATAGTTTGAGAGCTGTTCAGGTATAACTATGAGAGCAGCAGCCATCAAAACTTTGACTGCAATAAAGGCCTTTTACGATCCTTTGACACTACTACTGCTGCACCATAGTTAAAACTGTAATTTATACCCACTTTGTCCCTATTTTATGCTGCTAGTGTGCTATAAAGCCACCTTGGTGTGAATAAGGATCAGGGAGAATGAGATTCCTCTTTTCTTTTCCTGCATACCTGGCCTGTAAGACTTCAGGTTTCTTTCCAGCTACCCTTCTTAAAAGTAGGTATGTTTTATGTGATGGATTTGCTCTGCAAAGCTTGCAATCAAAATATAAGCAATTAGAGGCCATTTTATTTCCTGGAAGTACTAAGGGCTCCTGCTGTCTGGTTTAGTACAGGCAGATGCAAATAAAGCTTTGAACAAATTACTGTAAGTCATTCAGACTTACGTAGTCCTTTCATTCCCCACAATACTTAAAATACTTCCACATGAAAATCTGTTTCACATGATATCAGTAGTCAGCCAAAGCACTGGTCTTGGCTTTCTTCATTCATAGTGGAAAGCACTTAATTTTTAACAGAGGAAAAAGTTTAAAAAAATAATAAGAAGAAAAGAAAAAAAGCAAAACAATATTCTCTGAGCACATGTGACAGAGAGTTGTGGTAACGTGGCACAGGCCTTTTAATTATAGTGAGCTTTCACCTTCAGAGCTAGCCATATCTGAGCCCAATTAACCACTCCTATTGTACAGTCTGTGTAAGGCATAAGGCAATTAACATTTGTATCATAAATAAACAATTAAGGAATATTTTGATCTTCAGTTACGCTTTTCACATTCACATTGCACTGAAGTTTCTGCCTACCAGGGATTTGCTCTTGTAAACACTTCCTATTTCATTAGATAGTGCCTTCACCTCTATCCAGCAATGTATTGCTTCATAAAATTTTAATTTTATAATTTCATAAAAATGAAAATATACAAAGGTGTCAGTTCATTGATGTAATGAGAAAAGTACAGAAATCACAGGCATAAGGCATAACTCTTTACTAGCATTTGTCAGTGCATATGATTTAATTTTAAGTAGTACATAAATGACAAGAATGTAGAATGTTTTCCATTTCTGTTTTGGAGTATCAGTACTGTAACTGAGAACAGTATCTAGTTCAGATTTTTGGGATAACTTTACCACATTTCATTACTACCTAATTGTTGTCCAGACTGTAAAATGCTACCATTCTATATTACTGGCATACTTTCTCCTTATTAGTATTTCTTCCAACACTGCTGATAGTGTGTCTGTCCATAGAGTAGTTAAATTTTTTTGTACCAGATTTCTGGGTGAGAAGTAAAGTTTCTTACGACTGATGATCTAGGGTCATTTTTATGACTCTGATAATGACTATCACTTTGATTAAGGCCATAATTTCTTAATGAATGTCTTTAAAATTTTTATAATTTATAGGTCCCACAGGTTATCATTATTACACCAGAAATTCATAGTAAAATGTAAAGCATGGAACAACTTCATCTGTTAATGGAACTAGTTAATGACTTATTAATGTCATTAGCTAGTTAATGACTAGTTAATAATTAGTTTGTGACTTCTATTCAGGCCATTAATGGTACTAGTTTCATAATGGTGTCCCAGTAGATAACGTAAATCTACTGAGCTTGGAAATGTCCTTCACAGGTGCTAGGGTTAATCTGCAGACTTATCATTACAATGCTGCTCTATAAAGATATGGATGAAATAGATGTAACTGGAAAAGAAAGAATAGCAGGGTTTTAAGATTCATAAATATTGAAAATAATTGCAACACAATCCAAAGTTGCAGCTGTCCAAGGATAAAAATGACTTAGAACTACTATTATGTATAAGTTTCCATTAAATGCCTAACAACCAAAAGAGAAGTAAGTAAGAAATATCTGCCTTACAATTATTTCAGTGTTCATGCATATGGTTTGCATCAATATTTTCTTGATTTTATTATTCTGTGGCTATGAAATTGGAATCGCAACAACTACCTATAGTATCAAGCCATCCTTACCCAATCATAAATTGAATGAACTCTACAAATCTCAGAAATTCAATAATCTTCCATTAAATGCAGCCAGGATATTGAAATACATCATTCTTTCAAGTAATAAATGCAGCTTCCATTATTTTTATTGTTATTTATATGTAGCATGAAAAAGCCTAGTTTTTTGCCAGAAAAGAACAGGACACAACTTCTAGGGAAAGTATATATATATAGTGTTCATTCAGGTAAGAAATGTTTCAAGTGGAAATAATCAGTCTGAAGCAGAGAGCAGAAGTTGTCATCAGATGACACATGCTACCTAGTTTTACACCACCTTAAAAATACATGCTTTACAGTTTCCAATTGACAAAATGTGCACACATATTGCCAATAAAATTAAATAAGTGAAGATCTTAGTATATTTGTCCCCAGGAGAAAATCTTATTTCATTCTGCAGTAGTTCTATGATACAAGAGTAGTCTGAGAAATAAAATGGCCAGAGACCCAGTGGACAGATAATATTTTCTATGAGATGCTGCTACTGTAAATCATACCAGTTCCAGATTCCTGTTATTTATGTTTATTCTCTGAGCCATATACATCCTTGTAATGGCTTGCATGTCGAATGTAAATTGTCAAGTGTGTGAATTTAAGCTCATACAAATATGAAAAACTATTTACTAACCATTATTTGAATCCATTGTAACATAGTTTTCATTGCTTGCTAGGAACTTTCCCACACTTCACTGTATGTAGGAAAGCAATACGAATGGTGCACATCTGTTCTTGCATGCCTTTTTTTTTTTTTTTTTTTCAGGACAACTTTGATTGGTTTGCAGGGTCAGGCAAAATGAATAGAGTACATCTACAGCCATCTGAAAATTCCCTGTACACTGTACAGACTTGGAGTCTGTAAACTATTTTGCAAAAATAAATGTTTGTAGGAAAGCAGATAGAAAGAAGACAGTATCTTTACTCTCTGCAGAAATTCAGCAGGTGCCTCACAGTAGTGCTTTTGTGAGAAAACAAGGTCTCCTCCAGTAGGTCTGGAAGGAAGAAGTCCACAGTAAATACCAGAGATGTTTGACCCAGTAGCTAAGTGGCTGTTGGACACTGGGTAGTGAAATGATTCATTTGCAAAATAAGCACTGTGACTACATTCCATCTTTGGGAAGTTCTATGATTGGTATGTCTGAAATTTTTCCTCTGTTCAGTAATTTATCTCCTAGAACAGTCCAGTTTGACTCTGAAATGGAAAGAAACCATACAAAATAAAAATGTGCCTCTGTGTTGTCATTTATGGCTATAACTGCTATGCTGTAGAAACACAGAATGTTCAGTTTGTTCAGTGACAGGGTTCTATTTTGCCTATGACTTTTCCAACAAGTAAGAAATGGTGAAATGGTATTCCATCTGGTTAGGTATTTATTTTCTATTTCCTTTCCCTTTGCTGTGAGATATTCCACAACTAAAGCGCAATATCAGCATCCAAAAGAGAATATAAAATAATGGTTGCATTAATCTCTACAACTAAAGTATTAGTTTCTATTAGAGTGTGCTACAAGACATCTCTACTTTTCTTTCTGACTTCCAGTAATCTGAAACACATTGCTGTGGAATATCAAGCTTTGTAAAAACTGAGCATTACTCTGACAAATTTTCTGAGTATCTGGTTGTCAAATAACTACCAATGCAAGAAATAAGAAATTAAACTTCTTAAAATAAAATAAAATAAATTATTTTTTAATTGTGATCCAGAAAAAAATAATAAAATAAAATAAAATAAAATAAAATAAAATAAAATAAAATAAAATAAAATAAAATAAAATAAAATAAAATAAAAAAGCTGATTTAATCTCTGCAAAACTTACTTTGATTATTTTGGAATCAGTTTAAAATGTAGGTGGCCAGGATACTTGAAGTTTTCAGTTAAGTGATTTTGTACATTTTATGTTTATCTTTCTCTTGATGAGAGCAACACTTGTTGAGATAAGTGGAAGTTCATTCAAAATGCATTTATCTCAGTGAAGACGTCACAGCTGGTTGTAATGCTTTTAGGCAAAATTGTGCATTCGTGCTTTCTCCTAATTCACGGGTTCATTACCATCATAATCAAAGGGGCTACTGAAAATAAAACTGAAATAATGTGTTTGTACTGAACTTGAACCTTCTTATGTAAACAGGAGTGCTTTTAACTTGTAATATCTTTATGAGGGAAATGCAAATTAATTGCATTGCACAGAATATCTACTACATTATTCTGAAAACTGATTCCCTATATTACATTAAAAAAAAATAAATAAAAACACTCCTTCGAATAAACTAGAAATAATTCTAGGGATCTTGACAACGGTTGGTTTAAGTTTTAGGACTACCTCAGGGCCATAAGAATTCTCTGATTTAAAGTTTAGTAACTGAGATCAGAACTGACCTTTTATCTTAAATTAGCTCTAAGGGAGTGCCAAAAAAGACAGCTTTGTTGAATCAACACACTCAGGATTTACCATACTGTAATGTGTATAGGCTGTCCCCTTACTTCCAGCCTGCCAGGAATAACCATCAGCTGGAAGCACAGAGGTATGGGTTATTTGGGAGTTTTTTCCTTTCTTTAATATCTGGACTGACATATAGCTGCAATCGAGAGTGGAGATATTGAAACTTACATTATTTATTAACTTTCTGTTATATATATTTGGATTGCTCACATTCCTGGGACTTACCCTCCTTTCTTTGAAATCAGTAGATTAGTTCTTCATCTAGAGGAATTTTATGTACAGATGTTCCAAGATTTATTTTCAGCACCAGTATATGAAGTAGTTTCATTGTTAACCCTTAATTCACTCTGCCTAAAATTTCTTATCATGTGGCCTAAATTGCATATGAGACTATTTGCATTCTATCTGGTATCCATTCAGAAAAAAAAAATTATGCTATTTCATTATTGTTTTTCCTTATCTCAGGTTTCTCTTTACAAGGTGTCTGGAAAGACACTGATGGCCCTACAAAATAACTAGTGTTAAATTTCAGAATGTAGAAAAAGTTGTGGCTATAGAAAAGAATGCAGAAATTGAATATTATGAAAGTTACTAGGAGCTGAGTTTCTGAATGAGGCAAATCCTGGAGTCAGATGGCACTAAAAGAAATGAAAATATGTCTGTGTAACCAGTGTTATCAAAGTATGACTAGCTCGACTCTTGTGCTGCCGGTAGTGAACTCAACTATTTCTGCATCCAAAGCATGTGCTTGATCCTTCCCCAACCTCTGTGAATCTTTGACAGACTATCAAAAGCTGTCAGAACGTTTATAAATTTCAAAGAGTTTTGTACTTCAATATAACATTTTGAATGTTTGATTTCCTAAACTGAGAAAGCACACTCAATTAAATATTTATTTATTTATTTATTTATTTTATATATTTATTTTTATAAGAGACGTTTGTAATTTTTATCTACAAGAGGTCTGTTTGATGGTATGAAGAAAATGCAAGAAATACAGAAAATGAATTTTCTAATGAAACCTAATTTTTTATAGCTGAGATTTTTAAAGAAGAGTTAATAAGCTGCAATGCTTGATTCATTTGAAATATTTGCTTGCTCTGTTAATGAAATCCTACTGTTAATATCCATGAATAGAGAAGTGGAGTGTAGGTAGATTCCTGGTGAATTTTAAGCTATATACTATGCTTCCTTCTATCTGACATATCATTTGTGTAATATTCTGCCTCTCTTTTTATTTAGGTTGGAAGATAATAGTGGGGTTTTTTTGTTTGTTTGTTTTTGTTTGTTTGTTTGTTTGTTGTGTTTGTGTGTTTTTTTGTTTTTTTGTTTTTTTTTTCAAGGCATTACAGAATGGTGAATTAGTATGTTAGAGAGGTGGACACCAGAATCTGAAATAATTTGATCTGGAAATAATTTTTCAGAACTTCCTTAGCATCCCAGACCTGTGAATACCTTATCCAGGGAAATCAGATTGTGGATGAAACACTAGGCTCTGACACACTATAGACTTTGAATTGACAAGGGGAAGTGCAAATGAGATTGAGCTGTAAATGTAAAGATTAAAACTCAATGTAGCTTGTCAATCAGTCATGCTATATTATTGTTTTTAGTCTTGATCACTGAAACTATTCAGTGATAGAGAGTGAAAAAAGGATTTTGAAGGCAATCAAAATGAAAATTTTCAGGTTATGATGCACAGGACTGGCAGTTAGAGTAACATCCTTAAAATTCTCAAGTCTTCCAATTTTCTGTTTTAGGTCATGCTCGTAAGTGGTACCTGATGGTCCTGCACTGTTGAGCTGTTTCTCTTTGGGAATTCAGTGTGATCCACAACAATTGCCTGAAATAGGGAGGAATCTGACACTCATGTTTACTGAGTGCTTCAGCAGCTGATGGAATGAAAATCGTCCTTTCCTCTTGTGAGTAAATGCTGGATTCTGCACTTGGGACTGAGTAACCCAAGATTCATGTGCAGACTGATGGACAAGGGACTGGAGAGGAGTCCCAAATGGGTATGAAAGGACTTCCATGGTACTATCCTGTCATTGGATCAGACAGCCAAAGTCATGACATACACCAATATGGTTAAATCATGCTTCCTTTATTGCCTGAAAAGCTGCACTTTTATAGCAGATGAGGGTGTTCGAAAATAACACACACTCATTGGTGGTAAGCTTCTACAATAACAACACTGAGCCCCCCTCCATGCAGTCAGAAGTTCTGCAAACTGCATCCTGGAGGTGTAAATATTTTTGTTTGAAACATTGACTTAGTTCCTCTAATCAGTCACTGAAGGTCAGTCCAATGACAAGGTTATGGAAGTTCCTTATAGTCCTCAGTCTGGTAGCTTGGGTTGCTCAGCTGAAGGAGGTCATGACCCTCTTGCTCCAAAAATCCCTCAACACCATACCACATACATTTTCATTCTGAAAGCTGACTGGATAAAGCAGTCAGCATTCCCAGATTTACTTTTGCAAAATGGAAACTGTAAGTCCACATTAGTATTCAGTTCTCATAGTATGTGAGGAATTGTAAACTATACAGGGAATTGTCATTATTTTGATACATGAAGTGCCTAATTTAGTAGGACTAGTAAAGATTGGACAGAGTACTGAAATACAGCCTATATGGCTTATATTTGTTCCTATCATGGTCACAATATAGTGTTATTAGAACAACTTCCGTCCTTTCTTTCTCTTTTAAATTCAGTGGTGCAGAATCCAGGTCGTTAATAGATTACGCGACTCTGAGCTTGATTGTCATTGCTTTTCAGTTATTTTTGTAATGAAGACTTAGTTACTGAAGCAGTTTTCTGCATCTACTGTCACAATTTATAATTGATTTGAATGTGGTATTACATTCTTCACAATTTTGGAAAATTATTGCTAATTTGTTTTGAAAATATTTATGGAAGTTAGTATTTTCAAAAAAAAAAAAAAAAGTTCTGCATGGATATAGTCATCGTCAAGCAAATGATGTAAGGTGCATTTAAACTGCTGAATAAAAACCCTTCTAAATAAAATATTGGTTTTGAAGATTATTTCAGCAATTTTTTCAGTCAGCAAATGCTGGTGCTTCAGTGATGTATATGCCATTACTGTACTATGGCACTAACTTTGTTTTATATCTCACTGGACTGACTAAACTCCCTCTTGTAACTTAATAAGTAGACATAAAGTTTCCTTCAATGAAATGGCAGTAAGAGTGATTTTTTTTATCCCCCTTGTTGTCCATATTTAATTTGACTTATTTTAATAATACCTTGCCTTTGTGACCCTGAATGCTAAGAATAAGTAGCTAGATACATTGTGTCATTTTTTTTCCTAGTTTATTACACAGCAATATTCTCATTTATGAATTGTTAAATAATAAAGGTTCTCATATGGACTAATAGACATGGAAATAAAGCCAATGAATTACTAAGACAAAGACTAGTAAATTGATGTGGCTTTTAAGAAAGAAATATTAATTAGCTTGATATTAGTAATACAAGCTACATATGGTCCAGGAATTCCAGGAATAGATTATGAATTTTAGGAATAAGGAATGTTTTAATAGTTAATCAGTTAAATTAAGTTACCTAGAAACACAAAGAAAAAGCAAATTCATCACTTCTGTAAAACCCTCAGAGATGCTTTTAGCATTTTCCATTGCACAGAAAGGTAACTTACCTAAACCAATCAACAGGGTTGGGAAAAAAACTCTAAAAAACAACTACTGACATTTGAGTAAGGAAATCAGTTCATAATGGAGATGCAGCAAAAGTAAAACTAAAAAGGAAAACAAAGTTAACTTTGTATAGAGATACAAATTAAGAAAGCTGTCTGCACTTCTTAAATACTGTATTGGTCACCATACTCACTGAGAGCCCTCTGTATACAAACATCTTGCAAAACCCCCTGAGTTCTCAGTTCTTGTTGTGTAATATACAACAACTATAAAAGGCACTAATATCTGATAGAAATGTTAACATCTGTTATGACGGAAAAAAACAGCCCAGAGGGGTGGCTATCAGGAATATGAAGAAATTAGTGTGACAACTACATAGAGGCTTATGTACACAGTGATGCATCTGTTACAAGCGAAAGACAGAGTTTTTGAGGCATCTAGATAATCCCTGGAGTTCACTTGAGATGATATTGCTATTATCTACTAATACTGGAAGAATGACCAGGCCATAAAGATGATAAATTTTAATCATTACAATATGCAGAGTACCTCCTCAGTGAGTAGAAAACAATATAGTGTAGTGAAAAACCAAAGAAAAAAATACATAAACAAAACAAAAATATACACTAGATAAATCTCAGACCTGTGACCCAAATGAACAACAAAATGAATTTGGAACAAATTAATTTATTAGAAGTCATGATAGTCTAATGACAGTTTGCATCTATAACTAATATGTTGATATATAAAACTAAAAAGTTGGCTCAGAGCAAATTTCTAAAGCAAATATCAATAAACTGTCCCTTCTTAAATGAATTACAATTATAATATGTGACTACAATGGAAATCTAACTTTAACAAGCCTATAAAGATAACTGGTTTTTCTGTATTGAAGAAAATTCCATTATTGTGGTAAATAGTTTCATTCCAAGCTGGAATAGTGATAAAACCCCCACACTGCTTCATTCATTACAAAGAATTTTAAATAAACTTTGTGCTAAATATATTTTATATTTTTCTTCAAATGAAAAATTACATCACTGATTTGAGTATTTTTCCTATACTATTAACATTTGCAATAAATTTTCAAAGAGACTTTCACTACAAAAAGAAAAATTCCATATTCTGAACATCTCATTTTATACTGTTTTGTTAAAAAGTTGGCTGCTTACTACAGTATAAGAACAGAGTTCTTTCTATCTGAAAAAAAAAATAAAAAATCTGATAAACTGACATCATTTGTCAACTTGTTATTTATTCTGATTATATTGAAACTGTTTGGGATCAGTCATTGTCTTTTTATACTTGCATTCCTTAGCTACTTTTTATTGCATAGAGGTTTGCTGTAGTTTGGGTAAATTATCTTTAATGAACAGTAGAAGTGAAGATGCTGCAAAATAACTTTGAAATCTATTTCAGAGTTTCCCCTGTCTTTACTTGAAGAATTGAAAATACCTGGTTGGAAGATTCATCTTGCTGTGTTAAATGAGAGTCTCTGGTTGAACCACCCAGGTTTGACAAGTTCAATTGCCTTACCTCAATTTTTTTTTGATGCAGTTTTGTCAGTAAATATGTGTCTGTAAAGCCTAATTATAAAGCATAGCTAATAATAAGGCAAAGGTTTAACATTTATCTAAGTTACTTTCTTGATTTTAATTCTGGTCTCTCTTAGTAATTCTCTTCTCAGAATTACCAGTTTCAGAGGGAGAGCACCAGAAGACATTTTCTCCTTAGCTTTGTGCTAATGCCTCTGTGGCATTATATCAGCTAATTTCCAACAGTTAGTGCTTTTTCACTGTGGTTGTTTGAGATGTATGACTCATCTTCTAGAGTATATTTCAATATCAAATGTATGTCACTGTTGTTCATTCTATTTTCCCTCCATATCCTGCTTTTTTTTTTCCCCCTCTTCTTTCTCCTTCAGAAGTGTTTGAAAAACTCTCCTGCCTTTGAACTACTTGTTTGGGTCTGTACATTTGATTACCAGCATTTGGTTACAGCACAGTGATAAACCAGGTGTCATGCTTTCCTTTTGTGTACCTCAGGCAAAGCCACCTGCCTGGATTTCTGTGTCACAGGGAGCTCCATGGTATAATCACCTTTCTTTGGATTGTCTGTGACTTTGCCAATAACATATGCCTAGGGCATTTACTGCATCTGTAGCAAAACGATACCTGAATATCTGGGAAAGGAAAGGCAAATTTGTGTACTGCAAAAATACAGCTCAGTAACAGATAGATATTTCTAAACTTCTGAAGAGTGCTATGCAGGAAATCTGTTTTCCTCTACCATGCTAAGCTGAAACTTTACATATTATCATCAACTCAAAGATAGGAAAATACTTTCTGTTCAGAAAAATAATCAATGATTTCAAAAAACTCTTATGAATTGTCTTTGTTTCTATAATTACTTTATCATTCCAGAAGAATAAACTAAAGGCAGTATTTATTACTTAGCAAATGCTGATAGGAATTATCCTGACAGTTTCAAAATTTGATAAAAACATTCCTTACCAACAGTTAATGTTCTTCAAAGTCAACCATTCTTTACAAAAGTTTCTGTTAGGGTTCATTTCCTTTCTTTCAGCTGAAACAATTTTCTAAAATAGCTTTGATCAGCTCTGTAGTGGAAATACTTTAATTTGATTTTAATGTTATGTTTCTCCCTAAATTTAATATTTCTAAAATTGTACAACTTGCCACTGCCCTACAATTTTACTGTATTTTGTAAGCAGTGCAACACTCTGAAATATGAAGATATTCTTTGCAATGTAGTGTTTCTAAGGTACATGGTATTTATTATCAAAATCCTGTAGAAATATTTGCGATAAAAGTAAAGTCAGTGATCCAAAAGCTCATTGAAATCAATGGGAGACTTCCTATTAAATTCAGTGGGCGTTGGTCCAAGCTGCTTGTAATTGTGCACTGACATTTTGAAAGCTGCCTAAGGGAGTTGTAAACCTAATACTCATTAAAATTAACTGGGCATCAAGCTTTACTAGGGTGCTTTGGAAGTCACTATTACAGTTTATATAAATGAGTGACCTGTTTATGAGGCTTAGTTACATTAGAGTTCCTAAACATGTGTCTTATTTTCTACAAAAAAGAAGCATGCCTTCTTCTAAAGAATAGACTGTATTTGATAATGGCCATTTTACTGTAGAAAAATGGTATCTTACTAAACTGGAGAAGTGTATATTAAGACAATTACCATAGAAATGACCAAAAGTGATTTACACAATGGCTTGCTTTCCAGATTAAGGTTTTTCTTTTTCTTCTCTCTTTTCCAGACATTCTGAAATAGTTGGAATGAATTTGCAGTGAGAAGAAATAGTTTGAGGTGATCAAATAATACGGTCCAAAAATAAGTGACATTTTATCATTTTTATATCTGCAGCAAAGCTTATGAAATCATGGACAATCCTATGAAATTTATGTTTTCAGGAATAACTACATCTATACTTGTAAATATATATGTACACACATATTAATATCTCAAATGTATTCAACAAGTAGTCCTTCATTTGAAAAAGATGCTTGATCTATGACGAACAAAAGTTGACCAGTGTTTCCTATTGATGCTATGCTATCTTAAACTAATGCATACAAAGTAAATAACATGAGCTACAGATGCTTCTGCCCATTATAAGATATGAAATCCAATTTGTGAACTTTATCAATTCTAAAGGTCACTTTTTAAATAGCAGTGTATAAGGCATTACTAATGATTTGCATTATGGATATAAATTTAGATATATTAGGCATAATGTTAGGTATAATTAGATAACAGAAGATATAAAATTTATGAATAGGTGGTATACAATTCCATTACTTAAATTATTCATAAATTGTACTATAATGTCTCTAGATTACTTATTATGGATTATGGTAGTATAACAACAGTATTATTGATATGGAATCATCATGCAGTCAACGGAACTGTATTACTATCAAGAAAACACACAGAATGGACAAAAGTAAACAGAAGAATTATTTTAACTGATCTTATTTATAAAGTAAAATGAAATAGAAGCCATTTAAGAATGGTATTTGTGTTATAATGAAAGAAGCTGAGTAAATACCTGGTCAATAGAAACTGATCGGCTGGCTCCTGCAGGTGTTTGGTTTCTTGAAGAGGAATGAAGCTTCTATTTCAGACAAACATCAGCTTACTGTTTCCTATACTGGGAGGAAGCTTTGCACCCTATAGAACTGAATGTTGAGAAAGTCAGATTCATAGAGGGAGTCATTTTGTATTTCTTATTTCTATCACATATTATGTTTCTTACAGGTAACTGGCAGATTACTGTGTTTGAAGCAGCTGCAGGCCTACCCTTGTATTTCAAGAAAGGGTATTCATACTTAATGTAAATATAAAATACAAAAAGTCCAAACAGGGCAGACACAGTTCAAACAAAGGAAAAACAAACAAACAAACAAAAAACCCTGCACCTAATTAAACTGTATTGGACTGAAGTACAACTATTAATGATTTTACTAAGTTATTTCATGACATTATTTGTCTCAGATTATATACTTCTGCTACTCTGCTGTTAGTTGACTATGTGCAGTTATATCAAAATTAGTAGGGTGACCATTGTAAAATTTACTCATTCAGGCAAAATATTTATAGTTTCAGCTCAGATAATAATGTGGATCTTCAGATCTTTTTCTTAAATTCCTCTCGAAATACAATTCTTGAGAAAATTTCTTCTTTAGGATTATTAGTCGTCTAAATTACTATAAATTACTAACATAATATTCTTGATTACTATAAATAATCTAAATAACTTAAACTCTCAGCAAATTTCACCAAATTTTTCTCACTTTTATGCCGAAATAGCAACTAAAAATGACAGTATCTACCTGATGACTGATCTCTGTAGTTACACTTCAGCTGTTCTGCACCATGTTGACACCACTGGCCCTCTGATTCTCAATTATCCACTTCTCAGTCCTTCTCCTAAACATCATCTTCCCCAGTTTGACTAATAATATTCTGTTAAACATCAAATGCTCTCCTGGCTTCCAGGTAGATTGTCTTTTGGAGTAGTCCTCATGCTTATCCTCACTATAAAATGTTTTCATTTCAATCTGCTTCTCACTTATGGAGATATAATTATTTAATAATGCTTTCTGTAAGAGTTAGCTAATCTTGACTTTAGACAGACATTCCCTAACACTAAACTACTAAATGCATTTATTTATGTATTTGTCCATAATTTCTGAAAGATCCAGATGGTAGTATATCTAAATTAGTCTTGCTCACTTCTTTAAAGTCGTAACATTCTAAAGTTGCAACATCGTTCTCATAGTCTTACATGTTTTGATCTGGAAAAAAAAAGTCTGCTTTGGAGCTATGTACCTCTCATGTTTACTTCCCTTTATTCCCATTATCTCTTTGCTGTCATATCAGTATTGCAATGTTATTTGTATTTCTTGCTGGAACTTAAATATTTCTTTTGTTTGTAGCAGTACACAAAAATTAATTGCAAAAGATTTAATTTTAAATTTTAGTTACTTTTCAGTTTATAGTTATCATAATTAATTATTTGGTAACTAGTTCATTCTTATGCTTAAGATGTGAATCGTGTTTCTCATGTTTTCTCTAGACTGCTGTTTTCTTTTATGCACTCTCTGCATTGTCTTATATTTTACTTGATTTCTTGTAGCTCTATTAAACTCCACTTCACTCTATAAAAGCAGATGATGGATGTTAAAATGGGTTACTCCAGGATTCTCAGTGATTTTTAGTCTCATGATTTAGTTATCATCTGTGTTGGCTATAACTTAAGAAAGATAAAAACAACAGAAAAATCCACCAAGAAAATATTTTCCAAATGACAAAACTGTCTAAATTTTCTTTATTGCATCAGCTTCTAGAGTTATCCACTGATCTTTGTTACTTTATCTCAATTTCTACCTCTGCAGGCATTACAAATAAATTTTAAAAAAACCTCAGTTTTACCTTTTCCAACACTTAGCCTGTCCTGGAATAATCATTTTCTGTCTCTTCCTGATGAACCAGATGCTGTGCCATGGATGCAGACTCAAAGCCTGTAGCACTCCAGACTTTCAAATTTTTAGGGGCTTGTGCAGTGCATCTCTTGTTCAAGAGTGCAGCTTGCTGAGCTGTACCTCTGCATTTTCCTCCTGCACATGCAGTCCTTCTCTTAAGGATCTCCATGGTTTGCACCTGAAGTGCAGAATATAATTGCTTTTCATCATCGAACTAAATCTCTTTTCTTCTGCAGCGCTCACACCTATGTGGGAAAGAAACCACAAAGAAACCACATGGGCTGTACAGACTGTAGACTGCCACAGGAAAAGAAAAAGGGGAGAACAGTGAGGAGGACTTCACAGACACCACTGTATAAACTGTACCTGTAAAAATACACTGAAATGCATTCACCCTAAGTCAATTTATGAGTACTAAAAATTGAGCCAATTATCTGTGGAAATCATAACTTTTTTTACACTGAAGGCAGACATATCCTCAGGTTCATCTTAGATTGTAGACACACTGAAGAATGCAAAATCACCTGCAGCTCTGCATTGTCTCCTGCTTGATCACTTACTTTCTAAAGCAAATAAACATATACAAATATTCAGGAAGTTTTAAAAATTCAGAATAAAACACATCAGACATTTCCCTTTCTAGGAAGAAGATGAAGAAAATCAGATATATCTTAGCAGTTATATTTGCTGCTCTTTGTTATAATTTTACTATAAAATACAAGCAAAGAATAAAACTGAATACTTAGTTCTCCACCAGGATAAACTATGTTATTTTTATTATAGTTTGGGCTAATTACAAATGGGAAAAGGCCTGATAGACTGCAAGCATCTTTAAAGATTGAAGTTTCATTAGTCTGTGTTAAATATTAACAGGACACTTTTTTTTTTTTTTTTTTTTTTTTTTTTAAACAGAATCTGGCATTATCTAGCACCTGCTGTATTAAAATTTCTTCTCCTGTTATCTTTAGCTACTAATGAATACTTCTGCAAAGCAGGCCACTACCTCAAATCAGGCAAGCAGAAACTGAAACAGTTTGTGGCCACCTGCAAAAGGTTAACAGTCTTACTCTATTCTCCAAGTCGGCAGAGTGTATATACATATACATATACATATACATATACATATACATATACATATACATATACATATACATATACATATACATATACATATACATATACATATACATATACATATACATATACATATACATATACATATACATATACACATACACATACACATACACATACACATACACATACACATACATATACATATACATATACATATACATATACATATACATATACATATACATATGTATTTTACATACTGTCCTTGCTTCATTCACATCACATTTACCAATTGCTGTGGCAAATGGAGGGTTTAGACAATGGAACTGTAACATACTTGTTACAGTCTGAGAAGCCATCACATCTCAGGAAACAAAGTGTACTTAGGTACACTTTCTGAAGGAAAAAAGGTGGCATTCTATGTTGTAACTTTTTGTTATATGCACACATACGGGTTGCACAATTAAGATTACTCAACAAGTTTTTACTTAATTATTACCAAATATGGATTTACAACATTCCTGTCACAAATAATTGGAAAAGTCTCCCACACATTTATGAATACTATTGATATCTGAGTTGAAATACAGAATTGCTTTACTGATGTCTGATACTTGAGGTAATACTGTAATGGAGTGGTTCATGACCACAGGGATCCTTTCCAAGTTCAAGGATAAGGTGTGTTTTTATCAGCACATATTCTTCTGCCAGTTCCTCAAGGTTTTATTTTGGTTGGTCTTGTTCTCTTCCAATGCCTCGGTTTCTCATCTAAGACTATTCTCTCTATCATGTCAATTACAATTTATTTTTCCTTTATCTTTCTCATTCTCAATATGGATCTCATCTTCTCCCCTCTTTCAACATTGCAGAATCTCAGTCTCCCAGTACATGAATCCTTGGATACAAGGATACAGCAAGAAATTTCTGTACTTGTTTGCTATTCTTCTGTCCTTTGCCCCTTTGTAGTTCTAATAGGTGTTTATGCTGATGGGCTTGACAGAAAGCCTGATTTTTTTTTCCTTGTGATTGGTTTAAAAGATCATGTATCTGCATACACAACAAGATTTCCTAGTCCAAAGTGAGCTCCTCTCTTTTTTGATTAATATTCTGTGCTTAAGACATAGTAATCTCTGTTGAACCTATTTGCTTCCCGCCCTCCCAACCATAAAATTTGCAATTGCAACAAAAGCCAAATTTTAATTTTTCATCCCACATTGTTATCTCCAGCTGCCAAATATCAGTCTGCAGCTTCAAATTATATTAACTATTTAAATAACTTCCCTTGTCATCTTCCTCCCTATCCCCTCCCTTTTGATTCAATATCATGAAAAACAAAACAAAATATACTCCTTGCTTCTTTCTCAGAAAGAACAAGATTGTTTTGGAAAAAAATAAAGAAACCAACATATTTTAGATACCTTTATGTAGACAATAAGGAACATTTGAGCCCAAGGATCTACCAATTGGCATATTGAAAAACACTAAAACTAGCATTTTATAATGGAAAGTATCAAGAGAAATTAAAATGTATATCTTATTGCCCATTTTTGGCCTTCATTAGTTTGTTCTGTCAAGTAGCACAGATTCTCTGGCTGAGACATTCAGCTGTACGTGTGTTTAGAACTTCACTCCTTGTCGTTATAAAATTTATTTTGAAAGAAGGGAAGAGTCTTCATTTGTATTTAAGAAAATTTCACAAACTAGCAAATTACTACTAGTGACATAAATAACATCATCTAAAACAATCATAGTATTCTCCTCTGTTTAATCAAATTTAGGAAAATCTTTTGGAAAATACTTGTTGGATAACTTAAGAAATTGGCTATAACTCTAACTGTCATATGTTTTCAACTGCAGAGTAAAAGAATACTGCTGCAACTGGAGTTGAAACATGATAAAGTCAAGTTTTGGTACTGCAAGAAGAACTTTTAACAAAGCAAAACCTCCACATTAGTAGGAAATAAATAAACATGAATACAAGGGTAAGATACTGTGAATTTGTACTACTTTTTACAATTAGCATACTACATGCAGTTAAAACTTTGTTAGCCAAACATTTTACAAGTGAGATTATCAATTGATTAAAATTGTATATTAGAGTGAATAACTTCAGTTCTACATTCACATTGCAAATCTGCAAAATTGAGCAGGAGAAAGAGAAGTTATGAGAAGTTCTATTGCTGATTAAATTGTTGCAATTGTTTCATAACTTGTTCCAAGTATATTGTATCTGTATTGTACAGATTTGGTGTGATTCTTCCATAATGGTGGTGGTGGTCAGTGACAGAACTGCAACAACACGTACTCTTCTTTTTGAATAAGTTGATTCTTATCTTAAAAGGGAGGAGATTGCATATGTAGGAACTATGACTCACCATCTATTGTCCTCTGCAAAGAGCAACAGGAGTTTTCCCGGTCTCTTGTGTTTACACCAAACAAGTAAATTCATGTCTTATCTTACATCCCTTACTCATAAAAATTTCCCATTAAAGTCAGTGGGAATTTTGAACAAGTATTATCTTACATTCTCAACTTCAGCAAGCTTTCTGATTCCAAATTTTCCACTGTTCAACATCTGAACATTTCCTTAGATCTCTAAATCTTCTTGTGGTGGTGGATTGCTACTCCTAATACCACCTACATGGCCTGTCTTCTGTTCTGATTCATCAACCGCATGTTTTAACCAACACAGAAGAGACAAAGTAGTGCAGGGCTGTCACTTATTAGATTTTTCCTGTTGTGGTACAGTATTTTTTTCCATTATGTTATCTTTTCGGGTCAATATAATTTACTTTTTGCTTCTTTTCCTTTGAATATGAAGTGTGTTCCTGTAGATAATATTTTCCATACATAGAAAATATATACATATATTTCCATATATAACTATATATAGAAATATAGAAATGTCAGTAGAAAAGTAAAATATAGTAAACAGACTATCCGCTTTTCTATTCCTTAAATATTAAATTAGTAATGCAAGCAAGCATTATGGAAGTGTGTTGTCTTAAATTACACCAGAGTAGGATGAAAGCATAATCACTTCCTTTTAAAAGAGATTTAAAGTGCTTTTCAGAGGGTAGTTGTAGAGACAGTGCAAGGAAAGCACATTTAGCAGCAGTGCTCAAAGAGCTCGAGTTAAGTCCTGAAACAAAATGGTAAACTAAAATCAGATTACTTATATTAAAAAGCAAAACAACATAAACACTAGGAAATTTAATATTTGCTGCATTATTCACATCCCTTCTGACAATCAAACCACTGGGAAAAAATGTCCCTCATGAAATACTTAGCCAGTGGACTAAAGTAAGCTCCCTTCCATTGAGCTTTCTAGACAGTATAACTGGTACTACAATATAGTAATGATTATCTTTTAGTATCTCCTGCAGCACAGTGTTCCTTACACCTCCACCCAAATGTCTTTCTGCATAATGAATGCCTGCTGCCTAGCATAAAAGCTGTTACAGCCTGTGCTGGGTAGTGGCAGGGAGCAAGATGCCAAGCTCTGACTCACCCCTTTCCAGCTTTGCTGTGCAGCAGCTGCTCCATTTGCTTTGGGCAAACCTTCCTTCCAGATGGTGGAGACGAGAGATGCTGGAAAGGGAAATAAGAAGAGGAAAGAGGGAGTTACAACATGACTGGACATGGCACGTACTCCATTACAAATAAATGGAATAATTTTATGTCAAGTGGGGTTTCTTGATGTGGGACTGATAGTTCACAGACCACTTAGATGTGCCTGTAAATGTGTGCATTTACAGGGAGAAGAGTTGAAAATGAAATGAGCTGCTACTTTTGGCACAGTGACAGAATATATGTATTTGTAAAGTAATCTCTTCACCAACATCTCCTTAAAAGCATATTTGCATTATGTTATTGAAGAAGCTTGATATGGTATTTTGCTGTCTATTTAACTGAGATCTAAAAAGGGGAAGTTACTTTAAAAAATAATTTTCTTTCATACAAAATATGTTTTGTACTCAGTCCATCCTAAACAGTGTAAAAACAAACAAGGGGAAAAAAAAGAAAAGAAGCTCACAAAGACCAAGTTTTTACAGCAAAAGGAATTTGGACCAGTGTATGCATCAGACAAGCTGCAAAGTCACATGGAAACAGTTTAATGATACTGTGCACTTAGAAGATTGTCTATGTTTTGCTTTCTCTTCTAGGTGTAAATTTTTTATATTGGTTGTACTGAAAAGATACATGCATGATTGAATTCAGACCTCACACAACCTTAATTATTATTTCAATACCTTGAGTGAATTCTGCTGGTAGACAGTATCTAAGCTTATCTGTATTGCACATACTCATGATTTGCTCTGGCCACAGATAGATCTAATTTGAAATATGTCATTGTTTTTAACTCTAAACGTTAATAATTCCATTGAAGTTGACCTTGCTTCTTATGAGTACATTTAATATGGTCCTTGCTTTCCCTACTGTATCTGAGAAAATATTTGATTGGATCTTGTGGGTGACTGCTTCTGGAAACTGATTAGTTTGTCTTAAATTCAGGCTGGTGTCAGATATACAAAATAATTGGCTGCTTTGCTTATTAATAGTGTGTTTTTAAAGAAAAAAAAGTCCAAAATATGGAACAGGAATCCTATATCTGTATTTAATGCCAAAGGCATAGATATACATGAGCTTTTTTTAAGTTTCCTCCTTATAAATATATGAATGTTATTACAGTGACTATTAAGTTGTTGAAATGGAGACTGTTCTTTCCAAGTTTGCTGGTCCCAGCATGCAACTATCTCTGGCATTTAACTGTAGAAGGGTGAAGTATTTACTAATTGTATCATGCAATCCGTAGGTATGCAAAGAAAGAATATTCTTCCTGGATCCCTCCTTTGCAAGTGCGACCACTTGCCATGACAAGAAATGTAGATATGGAGAAGCTTTGTGGCTGCACAACGGAAATATAAATTAATTATACAAGATGGATATCAGGTTTGAGCTCATTTGAACAGAAAGCCCAAAAGTCGTTCATATTTGCTCTTAATCAGTCATGCAAAGTTAATGTTAGCCTGCCTTTCAAAGGTTTGTTTCTCAAATAGTCACATTCAGTGTTTTAAGTATATGGTTTTGCTAGACGTGCAAATAGAAACTAGAAACAAATCTAAGTCTGGATTCCGAAGTAAGTCCTCAGTCTCCAAGTAAATAACACAGCTGAAAGTCATGACAACGCTGTGTGAGTAAGAGAAAGTATTTTCTCTTTTAATTTGTCAACTTGTTCTAGGCTAGGACAAAAAGAGTGAGAAAGAAAATATATATATTTATTGGTTGTTCAATAGTTGTGCACATACTGCATTCAGAAACTGCAATGACATTTTCACTATCTCAGATGGACAGCACTAGCAAAAGAATTCATGAAATTAAAAACATTTTCAGCAAAGTAGTAATAGTTATAACTCAATATTTTGTTACTTAGTGACCTGACTAATTTTCAAAGTAATAAATAAGAAAACAAACCCTGCACTGTGTGCTATGCAGTAGAGAAATGTGTACATGAAGTATTACCTTAGCTGCCTGGTATGTGCAGTTCAGCCAAATTCTTCATTAATTACCCTTGTAGTGAACAGGAAACCAACATCATTATTATAACAACTAGAGAGATTGTGGGATTTTTTCCACTAGCTCTTAACAGTGATGGATACTGTCTACAGTGTTGTTTATAATGCCTAGACTGACTTAATGATTCTAATATAAGAATAACATGTTAAAATAGTTAAAAACGCAATCACTGCTAAGTTGCAAATAAATACAGCTATTGTATTGAAAATCATTAAATATTTAATATATTTAAATATATAATATTACAATTAATACCATTAATATAATATTATAATTTACTATAATATTATAATTAATATTATAAATAAAAATATTTATAATATTTAAATATTTTGCAAAGCTTAGTAATGAAATCAGAATCTGCTTGTGTTTGCTGGAACATGTCATCTTTCTGAACTTCCCTGAGCTTTCTTCAATTTATAATCAAGAATTAAAATTATATGAGCCTTTTAACTTCCCCCCATTCCCCTCTTTTTCCTTTACTCCAGTGCCCTTTCTCCATCCTTCAAGTCTTTTATTAGATCGAAAAAAAATACCAATGATCACCCCAGCATCCACCTCGTGTATTCACATGGGGACTTTGGCAAGGTATTTGAGTTCCTTCCGCTGGGTGTTTGTCTGTTTTCACTAAAGGCTGGGCTGCCAACATTCCTGCCATGCCTCACAGGGCCCCAGACTGTGCTGAGGATGCAACAAGTATTGGTGGTACCTGCAGCGCAACCTACAGTATTCCAGTTGCAGTCCAACCTATTTCACAGATATCTGCTTTCTTCTCTCAGATTCGAGGATTTTGCTACTTTGGACATAATTTGTTCTGCATTCTTCCATTCCTACAGAAATACACTGTCTATTAAGTAGCTTCTAGTCTCACAAAAATAAAAATGCCAGTAAGAAAAATCTGAAAAAAGAAAAACATTTAAAAAAAAACAGAACAAAACAGTTGTTTTGCTATGAACTGCATTTGTGCACAGTAATTGTGTGAGCATAAATTGTTTAATACATTTTTTATCATTCTGAATTCAAAAAAGTGCATTATTGTTAAAGTTCTTGAGTGCAGCACATGTTGCTGTAACTGCTTGTAGGAACAGTTAGATCCATATTTAAATGATTTATGGGCTTTAAAGTGGACCACAGATGTGGAAATGAGAGATATGTTTATTATTATGAATTCCCGTGTTGAAACCAAGTTAGCTTTCACCAACTACTTTGCACTGTTTTATTAAGCCATTGATCTGAAATTTGATTTTTGTATCTTGACATAAAATGAAGCTTGAAATATGTTTTCAACAACACCTATCTACAAATTCCATCAGATTGACCTTATTTTGATCATGGTAAGGCCATCCTGCAGTTGCAATTTACATAAAACCATAAAATGCTTTCTCATCATAATGCTGAATGGTCACTTTAATATGCACTCTTAGTTCTAGACTGTAAACAATGTTTTCCAATTTGTCAGATATTTTTCAGTGTTTTGTTTGGGACACTAGACACTTACTTAATTACTTCAGAAATAAAAAATCCTCATCCTAAAACAGAAAAGAAACCCACCTATTTAGCCTTCACTTTGAGTAAGAAAAATCATTCTTTATTTAGACTGAAGGCCATCTTCTTGATTTTTGATGTTAGTCTAAGACAAAAGAGTAATTACTTTCCACTGCAGATGCAGAAAATATATTCTGAACATATATTCAGAACATTTAGAGTATCTGTGCAATAATATCAGCAAAATTCAAGATAATTTACCTACAGAACATCAGAGAAAATTATCTGGCTAGGCTTAACATTACTTAGCTTTCAATCAGACTGTCAGTTCCCACTTGCTGTACAGCTGCTTGTAGTGATGTTGCTTGCCTAATAGTTTTAAACTGAAAATAAAACCCTGAATTTACCAGGCAGACAATTTCTATAAGATACCTTCTCTGTCTGAGAGGTTCAGCTTTTGTGTCTTCCCTCTGCCATAAAACTGCGATAATGACTTTTATAAAGTTTATGTTAAGAAGAGCTTGTGTATGAGTACCCCTACTACTTAGTGTCATGAAAACCACTAATAGTGTTAACAACAGTAGGATACCAAGAAATAATTAAGCTCAATGTGTCTTTGGCCAGCTTTGAAACAGATTTCCAAAAAGGCATAGCTAGTTGTGGTTAGAAGCATTTAACATCTAATATGTTAGGTGTCTTATGGTCAGAACCGTAGTCAGTAAGGTCTAATATCACCTTATTCAAAATTTACAACATTGAGCAAAGACATCACAGCCTTCCAGCTTGCTTTCATGAATGCTTCCTTAGTAAGCTTAACTGCACTTATAACAGCAAAGATGAGAGCCCATTTACCTTTCACAAGGAATTCCTGATCCAATCACATGGCATCACTACACATCTTGACTTAGCTGTATTTTGATGAAATTTCTGCTTCAATGTCACTGTATGCTCTTAAAGTTAAATTGCTGTTTGGCATTTTCAAACTACAGAAAACTTCAAGCTTTTCATCAGTAACCACTGTTGAATTCTGGTGTTCTAGGAGTCGATATAAAATGATGTGTCCACATGATGGCAAAGATTTGTGACAATAAGTGGTCTGAGGTGGAGAACAGAACTGAGATGAAAAAGACCCACTAGGTAGACTCAGAGGAGTTTGGGAGTTTGGAAATACTGGGATAGAGACTAGAAGAAGTCCTAGAACAAGACCTTGGAGACTGATGGGAAAACACTCATGGGGTTTTGAAACTTCAAGCAAGGACCCTGGAGAAGTCAGTAATTTCAGGAAATAACAGTGGAAAAAAAAAGGAGACATAACTTTCAAGAAGTCAGGTTTCCCCAGAATTTGATTAAAGCTATAGAAGCTCTTGCTGAGCAATGGTTGATTCATGTCAGTAATCTCCACTAGGCCTAGATTCTGTATTGTAAGGGTTTTGTTTGCTTTGTCCCCAGTGAAGCGCCAAGTAGTTTTCCTTCTGTGACCCATAAGCTCAAGTTGGATTTTCCAGTATCAGTGAAAGAAAATATTTTCTGGACAAGCAAAATGTTCCCTTGAAACATCTTCCCCTTGGAGTCCATTTATATACTGCTATACAATTCTGTTGAAGATGTTAGACCTCTACAGGTATTTGGTTTGAATAAGTAACAACAAATGTCTCCTGTGTAAATCTAGTTGTTTCTCCCTGGCATTACTATATGAAGAAAATATGGTGTTTTATACTAGAATAGGATGGTATTTAGTTTTTAGTAGAATAGCTAAAAACAAGCCTTGTATTATTTTAATGTAGAAAGTAAGAAGACTTGTCTCACCACTTCAAATAATGTAGTATATTTTCCCCCAACACTTTCTTCCAACAACAGGATAATTTATTTCCCTGTCATTTCAGTGACTAGTTCATCCCTAAGGTAACTGGTGACAAGTCTGGAATTATTTATGTTTCTAGAGGGAAAAAATACAGCACACAAAGTTTGCTTTCTTGGTATTCTTCATTGTTTGCATAACTTGCACTTCCCTGAATAGACAAGTATGTTTTGTAATTTGGTGCCCCCAAAGAACAGCAATGGTGTTATTCACAGAATAGAGGATTCACAAAATTTGAACTCATAGTGTGAGTTCAAAAAACATTTTCTACAATCTGTAACATTTGGAAAAACTTTGAACATTAAAAAGCCTTGGTTTCCAGATATTTTTGAAACTTTTTATCCTTAGTTGATCCCTTCAAAACCATAGGATTTCTAAAATGTTTTATTTGCTTAATAAAAGACCTCAGTTTAAATTACTTAAGCACATCAGACTATCAAAAAAACAAAACAACAAAAAAAACCACCAAAAAACAACAGTATTTGCTTTTAAAAACAAGCAAACAAACAAAAAAATCTGTTAAAAATCATCAGTTCAGACTTGAAAGTTCCATACTACTATTTTTCTTGAAGTTGTATTCCAGAATTTATCTGCTATTTTACAGACTTGAAAATGAAATCAGAATCTATTTTGGAGTCAAGGGGATACAAAACATTTATTTTAAATGGACTTACTTTCATATTTTGCTTTGGAATATACCCTGTTCTTTATCTTGATAATAGTAACCTTTCAAATACATAGATAATTTGCAAATAAAATATTGAATTTAGAATTTTGTCTTTGTTTTTCCAGTACTGTGGAACTGGCATTTAGTAGCACTAGGTGACAGAAAAATCAGGATGACACAATTTTTAATTTCTTTTTATTTTTGCTTTTAATGGCTACTGATGAGCATGCACTCTGATGATATTTAGTTTAATTCTCATCTTCATCCAAAGAAGCTTGCAAGCTTTTGCCCCACTGAGAACAAAATGTGTGCAAACCCACAGGAGATTTACATTATACGCATGCCAGTTTCTTAATGAAAGGGAACTTGCTGTTCTTCCCCTTAAGCATTCGCATTTTCTTTTGTATAGCGAAAGAGTTTTCTGCCTTAGGGGTAAAAGTCACAGCTTCTGTACCATAAAATCAAGCACAGAGACAAAGACAGAGACAGTTTTGTCCTATGACAGCTTTCTTGTCAAAGGGAAGCATAAACTGTGAAACAAAAGCTGTGTTGTCATGTTTCTTTCTACTTACTGTTTGTGATTGTTTTCCTGCAGGTACATACCATGTAGATATATACGCTCCAGATAACATACCTAAATTTTTATCCTTAATTTCTTCAGACTTCCCTGTGCCTCTAGTGCAGATCATAAATCTGTTTCATTTTGAAAAAAATGAAAAACCTATTCAATAAATTTCCATCCATTTTCTTTTGAGAACAAATACACAGACAAAAACTTGTTTTTTAGAACTGTGTTGAAAGAGTATAATAGTTGAACCTAGCTTTAAAACTCTGCTTATTTTAACTTATTCCATCTGAATACATAAATTGTAGAAGTGGTAAGATGTGAACAGAAAAAGATGGAAATGACAAATGAGAGACTTGCTTGTTTTTACTTATGTTTTCTGTTCTTTTTTAATTGATCTGCAGTTTATTCAAGAAATTCTGGACTTGATAATAAGATGTAATCTGAAATCTCCTGCTTGAATCCAAGTATCTAAAAAATAAATTAAATCAATTAAACTTCGTTCCTTTTCATCAAACAAAGACAATTGATCTAGGAAAATAATATTACAAATATCAGTAGTCCTTATATATCTTCACATAACTCTTGAAAAGGTCTACAGATTTATTTACTATTAAAATAGGTTATAAGAGGAGCCTAATGCTCATACCTAGTAGAGAAATCCAGTGGTAGTAAGTACTTCACACATTTTTTTGAGCATTTGTTGAGAATAAAAAATTCTTTAATGAGCTTCAAAAACAACATTATAAATCATCTAAAAATTATTTCACAGATGGAAAAAACAAAACTGACAGTGTCCTTGATAGTGACTGGCCATTTAAAAATAGCATTTGCAACTGCAACGGTGATAGTATCATAGTCTCGTGCGGGTTGGAAGGGACCCTAGAGATCATTGAGTCCAACCCCCGGGATTCAAGCCTCCTGTGTAGCAGAGCGGCACTTCTACCACTTGCGCCACAGCAGGGACTCGAACCCAGGCCTCTGGTGTTGCAATGTGGCATTCCTACCACTGTGCCACCGGGGCATGCATATATAAGTGCAACAGGTGTCATAAAAAAATAGATCACTTGCTACACATTCAGGATAAGACAGACTGATTCCTTGCTTTCATCTCAGAAAGTCTTCATTTGAATAAAGGTAAAAATAGTACCACTGCATTAAAAAACATTTTAATATATGAATGGATTGCTTTAATAACTGCAGTTGTTGATAGGTGATTGAAATAGCAGACAAACAAATGTAGATGTATGAAATACTAATTACGATTTTAAGATAACTACACTTTTTTTAAGCAATGCTAATTCTACAATTGTACAACCTTTTTATTTCCCATGAAATTTTCTAAATTAAAATAAATGTGCTTTATTTAAAATGCATAAAATCCAAGGATAGCTACTAAAAATTTACTCCAGATGCATACTAACTGCTGGAATAAGCATTTCAGAACACAGTTTTGCATAATACACTTATCTGTTTCATTTGGTTGTTCCTATAACTTCAGTACACTGCAAGCTTAAACAGGCTGTTAAGTACATTTAAGGATTTTAGAATGAACAGCAGAGCTACAATTATCATTAAATGAAGGGCTGATATTGGAGTCATGCCACACAAAAATGTTTATGCAGCACTGTAGTATTTCAATTTTTTCCTTCTTTTAGGTGCAGGGGTAAGGATAGCACTGCTATGTCAGCTTGAAGACCATAATGTGAAGATTAAGAGTTAAATGTATATAACACAATCTAAACATACTACAAACTGTTTCTGCATGGACTGCTTCAACAGTAATGCCTCTCATTTTATTATGCTGGCCCATAATATCAGAGGTGAATGTTGGCGGTACAGTAGTAGAGGATGAACCTTCCCACCAATATTCCACTGCATTTTGTTGCCTTGTGACAGAAGGCAGCAGAGACGCAGTCTGACAACATGGCATCTGACATGGAAATGCATATGAAGCAATGGTGTGTCACTTCATTTTTCCATGCAGGAAGAATGGCATGCATTGACATTCATCAACACTGCTGAATGTCTATGGAGACCAAAGAGTGAATGTGAGCACAGTGATGTGATGGGTGGTGCGTTTCAGCAGTGGTGACAGTGGCGTAAAAGATAAGCCATGCTTCAGACAGCCGTGCACAGGTGTCAAATCATTAAATGAAGGGCATCTTGTTCAGCTCATCCACACAAACTGGCTAGTGATTATGTCTGTACTGTAAAATTGTGTTTAGTAGTTCTATCAAATAGTGTTTTATTTTTCTTTGTATCAGTTCTAATTTCCATGGAAATAAATAGGAAGCATTACTTTCAGAGTGACCTACATACACATTGAGAGGATATTAGAATATTAAACTGTTGTGATAAAAACACAGGCCCCGTCCAACCTGGTCTTGAACACCTCCAAGGACGGGGCATCCACAACCTCACTGGGCAGCCTGTTCCAGGACCTAACCACCCTTCTAGTAAAGAACTTTCCCCTAACATCCAACCTAAATCTTCCCTCCTTCAACTTAAAACCATTTCCCCTAGTCCTGCTATTATCAGCCCTTTCGAAGAGTTTACTCCTCTCCTGGGAGTAAGTTCCCTTCAGGTATTGAAAGGCTGCAATGAGGTCACCCCGCAACCTTCTCTTCTCCAGGCTGAACAAACCCAACTCCCTCAGCCTGTCCTCATAGGGGAGATGCTCCAGCCCCCTGATCATCTTTGTGGCCTTCCTCTGGACCCTTTCCAAAATCTCCATATCTTTTTTGTACTGAGGGCTCCACACCTGGACACAGTACTCCAGATGGGGCCTCACAAGAGCAGAGTAGAGAGGGACGATCACCTCCCTATCCCTGCTGATCACCCCTCTCCTGATGGAGACCAGGATCCCATTTGCTTTCCTGGCTGCCAGAGCGCACTGCTGGCTCATGTTAAGTTTCTCATCTATCAGGACCCCTAGGTCTTTTTCAGCCGAGCTGCTCTCAAGAACAACTCCTCCCAGCCTGTACAGGTGCCTGGGGTTCTTCCGGCCCAAGTGCAAAACCTTGCACTTTACCGTGTTGAACCTCATTAGGTTCACCCGAGCCCAGCTTTCCAGCCTGTCAAGGTCCCTCTGAATGGCATCCGTTCCCTCCACCGTATCGACTGCACCACTCAGCTTGGTGTCATCAGCAAACTTGCTGAGGGTGCACTCCATTCCCTCATTGATGTCATTAATAAAGATGTTAAAGAGCACCGGTCCCAAGACAGACCCTTGAGGGACGCCGCTCGTTACCGGCCTCCACCTGGACATAGAGCCATTGACCACCACCCTCTGTCTGTGGCCTTTCAACCAATTGCTTATCCATCTAGTTGTCCACCCATCAAATCCACCTCCCTCCAATTTGGAGATGAGGATGTGATGGGGAACCATGTCAAAGGCCTTGCTCAGGTCCAGGTAAATGACATCAGTCGCCTTCCCTTCATCCACCAACGCCGTCACTCCATCATAGAAGGCCACAAGATTAGTTAAGCATGACCTTCCCCTGGTGAAGCCATGCTGGCTGTCTCGGATCACATGCTCGTTCTTTATGTGATCAAGCATGTTGTCCAGGAGGATCTGTTCCATAATCTTCCCAGGCACAGAGGTGAGACTCACCGGCCTGTATTGAATAATGGATAGAAAGATATTCTCATCTGCCAACTGACACTATAATGAGATTAACGTGTTAAAAAAGGAGGAGAGAAGAAGAGAAAAAGGGGAAGAAAGTCATAAGAAAAGAAAAAAAGAAGGGGGAAAGAGGGGAAAAGGAAAGAGGGAGGAGAATAAAGATTGGATTTTCACTTTCAAAGTGATGACATACATGAAAACTAATGTGCCCCATCTGATCTTATTTTACAGCTCGCCTCAGGATTTTATGTAAGTCAGATATAAGTCTTGGATTAGCAAGTTGTAAATGATAGATACCTCAGTAACTTTGTGTGATAAAAATGTGTTGTATTTCTGTAATGCTTGTGATTTTTTCATTTGTTTGTTTGTTTTGGACATGAAGGTTTTTTAAAAAAATGTCAACTCTATAGATTTATGTTCATTTTTCTAAGGGAAGGATGAGAGTGTTTCTTCTGGGTGCATGTTATTAATACAGTTCTATGTTTTAATTTATTCCCTAAAAGTATAATTTATATTATGATATTTTCCAATAAAATGTTTATAAATATACATTTTAAAGGTTGTGTTTAATTACATTCAATAAACTCTTCTTGCAGTTGTTTACAGTACTTTGGGTTTCCTGACCTTGAGGCATTTTTTGTCCATCACAAAGTGAAACTGTCACAAAATCAAAGCAAAGAAACAAACAAAATAAACCAGAGCAACAACAACAAGGTAAAAAACAAAACAAAAACAAAAACAAAAACAAAAACAAAAACAAAAACAAAAACAAAAACACAACTGATGAAAATGAAGCCATCAGTAAGAAAGAAAATCAGATTTATTTTCCTGCTTATTTTAACACACCAAGTATGATAAAACTAGACAGAACTGCAATTCAAAGGTTAATTTCCTTAAGAGGGCCTCTGGGCTTATTACAATATCCAGAGATTTGTTTCAATTACTGAAACATTTAAACTTTAAGTGGATGAATGCATGCAGTATACTTGTTCTTTGTTAAAATAGGAAGAATGAATACTTGTCTCTCCATTATCTATTTTAAGAAAGTACACAATTGTCTTCCCTACAAAATACTTCGTGTTTTTATGCTCCGGACCTGCTAAGCATTTCCTCTTAAAATTTCAGTATAAATAAAGTATGATTCCTTTTGACGTCTTGGGAGAACAAGCAAAAGAGACTTTGAGGAAGATGGGGACACAAGTTCTGGCATTAGTATAGAGAGCAAACAAGCATCAATATATAGGTAATCTTTGCATGCCTTTGATATTCAGAACGTTTAAGAAAGTAGTATACTGTTGTTATGCTTACACCAGTCTTACATCAATCTTCTAGCAGGATGTACTAGAAATTTCTATAAAATCAAGAGATATTAATAGTACATCCTGCTTAAAATATTTTAAACCTGCTGAGGTTTCAAAATATTCTATATATTGAAATGCATTCTTTCCTGATCTTAATAAAACATAAAATCTTAGGGACTCCTGTTTAGGAAATAGTTAGTTTGCACTTTTAAAACTGAAGAATCTGTTCTCACATTTAGAGCATTAATCCTTCTTAGCCTTTGAAGTATTAAACTGGAATAGGTAAGTCAGAAAACATTTCAGAGCTTCAACCTGAGATAAGTGGTGTAAATTATCACATTATATTTGCAAATTATAGTTAATCTTTTACATTTCATGGTGGAAATAATTTTATACAGGTATTGTATTTCAGAGATTTTCTATTTTCTATGTAGATTACATAGACAGTCAGAGGAAAATAAATAGTCATTACCATTTGCTATAGTTCTTCAATTCTTGTTAAATGCAAAACAGCTGCTGAGTCTTTAAAATGTAATTTATTAAGGGCATAAGATGGCTGAACAGTACTATCAGTAATTTGAGAGCATTAACGATCTTCCAGTGAAACAGATACATAAATTCTTTCAAGGAAAGTATATTTCTTCAGCTTTTTTGTTCTTTATAACTATTGTGAATGACAATATAAAATTCTATCAATATCAGATGCTATGTTTTTATGTATTGTACACAGCAGCCATGAAGAGCTCTGCTGAGACTTAACAATTTATTTATCATGCATTGCTGAACTCGTATCAAATGCTCAAAACTGATTACTGACTGCAGACTATTCAGATCACTAAGTTAAAGGTGAAAGACTTCATAAACCATTTCCATCCCACTAAGCCATACAGTCTCCTCCTCTGCTTTTTTCATTATACTTGACATTTTTAGGTTTAATCTTGGTTCCAGACTAGTAGCTTGTAGCTATGGGTGGAAGAGATGATACTTTTTTAGATGGAGAACATATTAAAAAGGAAAAATATGAAAGGTATGTGGAAAATGCAGGCCATACAGGATTTAATAGTTAGTTGCTAAGCACAGTCATTTTCAGGAAAGCTCAGTTTCTAATATTGTTCCTGATAGCCAAACTAGCTTATTGATGAGGGATCTTTTGCTTCAACAGTTGTGATCTCTTTGTGAAAAAATGTGTGACCTTGGCACAGTGGAAGGGACAGAAACGTCAGTGTGTTTTAGTCAAAATTGCTGAATTTGCTCCTGTGTGGGGAACAAGAGGTTATAGCTTTCATTATTTGCAGAATGGCCCTTTTTTCCTCAGCCGCAATCTCTCTCATCCTGTTTCTGCACACATACAAGTTTGCACTCGCAGAGTCAACTTTTAGGATACAAATAGATGAAGAAATATAAGATGTCTGGCAGTAGGTCAGGATATTTTATCAACAGGCAAAAATAAAAACAAAAATAGGAGAGCATGCATTGTCTTTTTCTGAGTGTATATTACTATCTGTATACCTGTAATTGAACACTTTTTATCCTATAAGGCTATACATACATTATTCGTGCAAGAAAGAATAGGAAAGTGTATATGGGTACATGTATGCGTATTCAACTTTTAGAAAGGCTGAAAGAGTACAAAAAAAAAACAAAACAACAAAACACATTAAAGATAATTTTCCATTACTCCAGCATGCATTAGTAATCCGTATATACTCTATCTATGTAGAGTAGGCTTTAAAAATACAGTTAATCACGCTTTGTGATTTAGATACTTATTTTCATGTAGTTAGCTGAAATTCACTTGGGGTACATAGGAACCACATTTGATCTAATGTTATGGAAAAGAAATGGATTTTAAATATGTTCACTATATTGCAATATATACTTGCTTTCTGCTCTAAGTAATAAGCTAAGTAAAGGCAGCAATTAATGTTATCTTTGGTTAAATTCCACCGAAAAGTTTCCTAGATTACCATGACTGATGACCGCATGATGGTTAAAGGTGTTACACAAGCAGAAAGTATCTATATTGGTATGAGGGCTTATACACAGTTGAAGACTTATTCTTTACTGCTCTGTGGGATGTTGTTTGTATTCTGTAAGGAGGAGAATAATGTTTTAAAACCTGTCTTGGTTTAATTTTCCACTCTGTAACAGCACAGTGTACTATGTTTTATTTCCACATCAGAAACCAGGCATAGAGGTGAGTGGAGTCCATAACTCTTAAGCAGACATAAACTCTGCTTTCTCTTCACCGTTATATATATATTTTTTTTTCTTTCTCAGAGACAGTCTCAGGACTGTCCTTACCCAAAAGCAAAATCAATTGCCCTCCTTAGTCTGCCTCGTGTCTGATTTCAGCAACATGATAAAGTTAGACATTCTAACACTTTATTCACCTTTTGGTGGTTTGGAACAGAGGGAGGAAATGCATCTGACCTGAACCTGATCTCTTCACGTTTATGTCCTTGGACTGATAGAGGGCATTATAAACCATGGAGCTTTCACTGCTTGGTATTGATGTCTAACCTGCACAGGCCCTGTAGTAGCCAGTGGCTGAGGCACTTTTAATTCCCTACTCTGGATCGAACACTGTAAGTAAAAAAAAAAAAAAAAAGAAAAGGGAAAAGAAACACATGGTGTTTGTTTTGAAGATGCAGTATATTGTAAAGTATTCTGCAGCTGACATTTCCCCATATTACAGATGGAGAATGTGAATGTTAAAATATGTATATTTTCCATGGATCACTAGGCCTGCTTAAAAAACAAAATCAATAGGCTTGCCTACAACAGAAAAGGTTTCAGATTTGATTTCTTTTCTTGCACTCTTCTGGCACTGCTGTGAAAGGCAGTATGCGCCTAGCAGTCCAAGCGAACACATAACAAATGAAATCTCAGATTTGCTTTAGGAAAAAAACTTTCAAACTTTTACTTCAGATAATATAGATGATTCTTCGCTATGAATACCAAGTGTCATAAGGATTACAGCAGAAAATATTTTAATACTTATTTCTAGTCTGAGTAAAATGGCTCATCTCAATTATATTTCTAATCATTTCCATGATTCTCTTCTCCTTGTTTCACGTAATATATATCTTTGTGTCAGGAAAAAAAGAAGCACAGAAGAAATGTATGAGTTAATACAGGAAAGTAAACTTCTTAGTGTTAGAGAAAAAAAGAGAAAATATTTTAGTTCCTCAAGCAACCACTTCTTCAGCTGGTTAGGTGAGTAAACTACCTGTAGAGATGATTTATAAATTTAGTATGTTACACCACCTGCAGCTCTTGCTTTCTGATTCTATCTGCGTCAAGATCAATCAACATTTAATGTCTTATAAGATAATCAAGATAGCACTATGGGAAGTTCACATTTATTCAGTAGATTGTAGGATTTCATTTGGGTTTCATCTAATCCCTGACTGTTGAATTTTGTCTGTTAGTCAAAGTATATGTAGGCAAGTTGAAGGAATGATTTAAGAGGTATTGTTAGCACTGTTGAGGAAAAGACTTTTATGCCAGTGTCTGAGTTGACTATCTGTTGTGTAGTATTTTACTTATGGATATTAAAAATTTAATTGGCTTTGTCAGTGCACCTTATTTTATATTGATGGACGAAGCAAGCCCTGTCTTTCATAAGGAGAAATGGTTATGAAAGACATTTTGGTGTTCAAAACTACAATCTTCCTCTCAGACCTGGAGTGATCTGAGTTCCTAATTCTTTAAAACAGAATGGTTTTCTGATCTTCAGTGGTAACTATATCAACAAATTGATTTATGCCCTTCTGGTCAAAAAACTACAATAGAAACTACCCTCCTTCAATTCCTCTCTGCTCAGCTGGATATATGTGATGTCAAAGTGGAAAAATATCTTTGTTCTTTCAGCTTGGTTGTTACTGCTTATACTGACAAGCAGACAAAATATCAGATACGTGTGAAATTTATGTGCCCTTACTGTCCAGCTGAATGCAAATCACTTTCATACATAAAAACAATAAATTGTATGACAGACATACCAGTAAATAAATAAGTTAATGAATAAATAAGTTTCAGAAATACAGATAAACATCTTTTGATTAGCAAGTACTACCATGCATTTCACATGAAACCAAGATCTTACACTGTCTTTATAAAGGCTGCATGAATTTGTGCAGTGTAACCTCAATAAGAGTAATATATGAGAGCATAACATTCTAATTATTAACTCCCTGTTATTCTAGTTATTAACTCCCTGTTAATGACTTTCTACTTAGTGGCCTAAGTGGAAACAGTGACTAATTCTCTCCAGTATGACCAAGGCCACTTTTGTTTCAATCCTTTATCTACTGTGGGCTTGTTACACCGTGAGGCAGATAAACAGGGTGATGATGAAAATGTTCTTGTTGAAGAAAGAAAACTGAGTTTTTCTCCATGAGGCTGTGTTAGAACATGGTCTTCATGACCCAAAGGCTTGCATGTCCAGTTCATTTATTTCTAAAGTACTATATAGTTTTCCTAAAATAGCAACTTTTTCTGAAAGGTAATTGATACACTGAGTAAAATTCTGTCCCTTCAACACCAATGGCAAAACTCTCACAGATATCAGTGCAGCAAAAGTTCAGAAAAATTTATCAAATTAAGGTACAGCAACAGGGAGCAAAAATGTTTTATGATTTGCTCTGAGTATTTAATAGCTTGTAAATTTTAGTGGCTGTGCTACGCCCATTAGTGCCAATACAAGAAATGGTGCAAAACATTCAGTCAGTTCTTCCTGAGAGCATGAAATGAAAATGAGGTTAAGCATATATACAGAAAAATTTTTATTTCAGTGAAAACCATGCCTGTGCTATTTTGTTCCCCCAAGACTGTCCTTAGAATTTAGCTGTAATTTTATTAATTACTTTAGGAAAAAATATTTTCTGAAAAGAGCTTGTCACAGGAAGCTCAACTCCACCAGAAAACAGTACCTGACACTGAAAATCACTGATGAATGAACACTTCTCATAATTTGGCAAAACTTGGAATAACTGGTATTTCATAGTATGCCTTTTTAAAAGCCTATAGATATGAATATAGACTGGGTCTTTGTACAGAATATAGAAATTTAGGGCAAGGAGACCCTGTAAACTGGGGGTAGAAAACCATCTCACTCCTCAGCAAAATAATGGAAAGAGTCTTCTCAGTGTTTTATTATTCACCTGAAAACATTAGTTCTAAATTGATTTCTAGAGAGAAGCAGGAGAAAAATAAGGTAATGAAAGGGAGTCTAAAATGTTTGTATTAGTTTGTTCAAATCCCTGATGCTGAACACCTCCAGGAACTGGATATTAACAATTTCTCTGGTCAGCTGGTTCCAGTCTCTCTCCACCCTTGTAGTAAAGAATGTCTTCCTTATATCTAATCTATATCTCCAATATAATATATATATGTTCAATACAATCTTTCAATGTAATTCTACTGTTTATAGTCAAAATATTTATTTTTGTGAATATTTTTTTCTAATTTCTATTAAAATTTAATCATATTTTTCTATGTTAGAAATGAACTTTTATCATCGTCATGCGTCTATATTTAATTTAGTAGCTATCTCGACAAGCTGTATTTCTTTTTAATTTTTGCCAGGCTTTTGGAGACTCAGAATGAGTGTCCAGTGAACCTTTATGGTCTGTGAACCATAAAATGCTTTTCTTTGTTATTACTGATGCATACAAAATGTACCCTCACCTTGCAAATATTACTGACAAATAGCAAAATGAAATAAAAATAAATAACATAATTTTTTGAAAAAAAATTGGAAGCAGGGATTTTGAGGGGTGGCAAAGATTTGCAGACTCATCTGTATTTACATTTTCTTGCAGTAACACTGCTAAGAACTTGATGTAATGATGTGTTCACACTGGCCTCATTAACTGAATTCATGACTGATATCTGTGCATGTACATAAGTTCATACATGCATTCTGTGAGCTGGATTTTTCATTTCTTTGCTTTCAGGAGCACTCATTACTTTAAGTAATCATGAGTCCTTCTGTTTGAAGACTATGAATTTTTGAGGCTCCTAAATATTTTTCTTTCTAAATATTTATAGTATATTTCTCCATTAGCATGTATAAAACCAACATGCACAAATAGGCCATGAGTATGCAACTTGCCACATAGTGTTCCAAGAAAAGGACAAAACCATAATGCGAAGTGTTGGACCCTCATGCATTCACCACAGCATTCAACTTAGTCAAAGCAACAGGGACTGTGGAGAAAGAGTTTAGTCTGGATTCAAATTCCAGGTTCTTTCTTAGATTGTTTTCTGTAATTCACCTTTCAAAAGTTCATTCAACAACACTAGAACATCAATGAGCAGAAACAAGAAGAAACAAGACCTGTGAACCAAATTTTATAATACATCTCATCTCCTCTCAGGTTTCTGAAGTGAATACCCAAAAAACCAAATCACGCACTTCAGATAATATCTGATAATAGAAACATAGAATTCTTATGTATTAATAGTGTCCCCACATGCCATGTCCTTTTCTGTCTGAAAGAGTAGGGAAGGAAAAAAAAAATAAAATAAAAATAGACTGAAATATTTGAAAATATTCAACTATTATAAGAGTCAAAATGATGTGAGGACCCTGCTATCTGGACATTATGGGCAACACTGTGTGAACAGGCATATTCAAATTACATGATTTCTACAAGCAGAATAAGTTTTTATGAATCTAATTGACAAAGACATAGCAAGGTTTATGTACATCCTGTTTTCAGTAAAGAATTTCTGATTTTGTTATCTTTAGCAGAAGGATCACACCGACATTTACCAAGGCTTAGAAGGAATGACAGATCTTAAATTGATTCCACTTTTCTGCTTTAAAATGGTAGTTTTTCATTGTTCAGGGGGTCTTTTTTAGAGAAAAATGCAGAGATTCCATCAGTGTTTAGCAGTAATAAAGTCTACCTAACGTTTTCTAAAAAAATTTCTGCCATAATGGCCTCAGTCTTAGAATTATTCATAACATATAATGAAGAGCTACCAAATTTCTGAGTTTTTACATGGTTTTAGTTTATTTTGCACATGCAGGTTTTCACCGATAACAGCCAACACCTTCCACAGTGCAAGAAGGAGCTCAGAATTTCAATTTTCTCCAAGCATTTTGAAAGTATTATTTTTTCAATAACCATTTGCTCTTACTGTGAGCATCTTCATGAGAACTGATTAATTTTCTGTCATTCTCAGTCCTTGTTACATTTCTTGTTCCGTGAATAAGACATTAAACTTTTCAAGTACAATATATTATGTACGTGCTGTACTGCATTAACCTTTCAGATATACTGTAATTTTAGTAGGCTGGTAATTTAAATCCTGTTAAAAGTTTGACAGGATGGAAGAAGAAAGGGATAGGAGAGCCAGTCAGTCAAATTCCAGAAAACTGACAAGACCAACATAAATGATTTCTACCTCCACACCAAAGTAAAAAAATTAAGCTTAAATTTTAGAGCAAATATTATCAGAAGGACAGGGGGAAAAACAGGTGTTATAGTGAAATAGTTTGACACACAATATTTTTTTACTCCTGATTAAAATGATAGCTTTAAACCCCATTACAGTTTTCTAAACTTAACTGGTGCCTTGGGTTCTCATTAGCAACAGAAATTTCTCTTTTGGATCAGTTCATTTTGTATAAGCCCTTTGCTTAGGGCTATTATTTGCTTAAGATTCTTGACAAGAGAAACTGTAGGTGTAATAAATGGGTTAGAATGCCCTTTTTTAATGCCATAAAGTTAATTTTGGTCACTAGTGGGATTTTGTCTGAACACAGTTTTTAACTTGTTCTTGATATTAAAAAAGATCATAAAATAGTTAGCTTTGTGCCTATGGGTGTCTAGCTAATTTTAAACTAAAATCCAGTTAAGCACCAGCTTCTGGGAGCACAACTCACAGGAATATTTTGCTGAACTCTACATAATGCTATGAAATCACAAAAAACATTCATTACAAGACCAGATCAAGAATGCTGCTTGATCGTCATTTAATTATGTAAGGCAAGTAAATTACTTCTTCAGTTCCAGCTCCCACCAGAAGGACTTTTTAAAAGGTTTCAGACAATATTCCTTTTGTCTTCATCTCGTCTTGACATCAGGTTTGGAAAATATTATAGAAAAACTTTCAAAGAGCTTAAACCTGTGTTCTAGAATATTTTTTCCTTAGAACAATTTTTTTTTTTTTTTCTAAGACGTACTAGTTTAAATCCTTTATTTATTCCACTTTACATTTCAAGAAAACATAAGGAAGAACTGTCTAACGTCTACTGTGAAAATAAAGTGAATTATTAAGCAGAGAAAAAATAATCTTTGGACCACCACCTGTGGTCTGAATGGGCTTATGGACAAGAAAATCATGAGCTGTAGTTTTGTCACCAGTTTGTGGCATTTGACTCAATTTCTGTAAGGCATGCTTGTTGCAGAACAGATTTTGTAGCTAGAAAATCTGGAAGTACCATATCATTTGATCTTGAGAGCCTTACTAGTGACCAATCTTAAGATATAATTTACCAAGAAAAAAAAATTAAAAATAACCTGCAAGCTGTCATATCTGTACATTTGCCTTCTTTAAACTGAGTTGTAATATATAACTGAAAAAACTAAAAAAAAAAACCAAAAAACCAGAACATTTTTAATTACATAAATTACTGTATTTCAAAATAGTCACTAATTTTAATTGTTACTTATTAATAAATTATTATATAAACAAATAATTAAAAATTGTAATAGTACCTTTTATTTCTTTAAATTTGTATATATAAATAATTTTTTATCTTATAAAAATAAAAAAGGTAAAAAAGAAGTTGAATAATATCTTCTTATTAAAATGACAACTTTGAAGAGGACAATAATCTTGAATTTCATCTTATTTTTATTCCAAGTGTTATAATTGAATGTGCTTTTATTTCAGAAATACGCTGCAAAACTGAGGTCAAAGTTTTCTCTATAATCTAAAACTACAATTCTCTTTATCACTTTCTATGCAGATTCAGTAACTTTGACAATAGAAGCTTTCACTGAAGATGCCTAGTCCACACTGTGAGACAAAATTTAGCTTAGAATGCCACTAAACTTTCTGCACTTCTCCAGGACAGCAACAGGATTTGGTAAATGCTGAGTAGAATGTATGAGATGTCTGGCAAATCTGATGAATATAGCTACAGTTAATGCTGTTTGGCTGCAAACCTGAAATTTCAACGAAATACTTTCAACACCAAAGTTGTGACCAAACTTTTTAAACTGTAAAGGAATTATTTCTAGTTATAGAGTCTTTGTTACTTTCTTGTCATGTACATTTTTAAAGGTTTCAGAAATTTATTCTTGGGTAAGTTGTTATTAATAAGAATTACGCCTTGTTAGTATAAGGTAATGTCTTATCAGAAGAGTTCTGTAATTTGTTTAAATTACCTCCATTACAGGAGGGTATGTGACTTAGATTTAAACACTATCTGAAAACTATGGTAGGACTCCAGGACTTTTCTGTTTTGAAAAATAGAATTATTGTTTCTTAGCAGGGTTGTTTGTAAGTCATATGATATGAAGGGTTACCAGAATTTATTGCTGGATTCCTCCTTCCCCTAAGTCAAGTTCTCCTTGGCTGTCTCAAAGAATTAACATTTAGGGATGATTAACTCTGTCAGAGCTTTACAGGGACAAAACAACAAGCTAGTGACATCACCATGATTGTACAGTCCAGTTACTGTTCTAATGAAAAGACACTATACAAATCTCTCTGTGAACTAGGTACTCATTTATATCCAAGAGCCTTCTGACATGGTTCACGAACTTAAGACCTTTTAGTATCACATTTTAATTACTTTACACACCTGTGCCTTTCATAAGATTTTTGATGAAGGGTGAATTATTCTAGGGAAATGGAACAAATCAGGTGGGGAAAAAAAATCAAGCAGGCTTTATTTTTATTGTGAACCACATTACACAGCACATAATGAAGATTTGGATTAAAATATTAAAATTGTTATATATGAGAACAATGTAATATTCAATGTAATTGAAAAATGTCTTTCAATAAAACCCTACCTATTTCACTCTAATGTGTTGAGTATTGTATTATTTTATAGAGGATATCAAATATTGCCAGACAATCTATTGAATATCTCTTTCTAATGACTCTGTAATGAAGAGTCTAACAGACAGTACAAAATATACTTTGAGTTGAAGAAATCTATACTGTTCTATTTAGTAGTATTTAATCTTTTTGTTGAGAGAGAACAAGTGACATCTACTTCTCTAGCATATTTTACTGAAAGCAGGTAACCCGGTATGTCTCCTGTGCACCTAAATCACATGGGCTTTACGTACATTAACAGAATATACATTTTAGATTAGCAGAATCCATTCGAAAAACACTTAGAGTCACTGAATTTCAGCTACTATTTCAGCTACTAGCTATTAAAAATAAAAAAGGGGAAAGTGGGGGGGGCAGGGAGAATCCTGTAGTCTCCATGTCTGTCTTTCCTGGCAGTGTGATTTTCTATAATTCCTGCAGTTACTGGGAACTGTCTCACTTATTTTATATTTCTGGCTTTAACAATTATACCACATTTTTATAAGGGAAAATTAACTTCCCTTGCTACATAAAGGTTAGATCCAGATGCTAAGAATTCTTGGCAGAGATCTATACTTCCCTGTGTTTTCTTAATTTAGTAGAAGCTATTTCAATAGTATTTTATATTTTGGACCAGAAAAAGCATAAATAAGGAGAGCAAATGCATTTTGTTACAGTCAGAGTTCTATTGTTCTTTAAAACCTATGATTTAGCCATGCTTGTTACCATCTTGTTCATAAATGTTTCAAGACTAATTTGAAACTAAGTATAATTTAGAAAAAATTATATCTTAAAGTAGGTTGTGTTAGCCTGATAAACTTTTTCTCCACCGTTGAACTTCTATTCAGTCAACAAACTCAGCCAACACATTTTCCTGTTTATTACTTAAAGTCACTTCCTTTTTGTTTACATGTATAGAGTTTGCATTTAATTTACAACAGTTCTGACAATTAGACTAAACTGTCTTCAGTTACTTGGTGAAACACTTTGCAAATTTTTCTACTTAAAAAAATTCTTCAGCTCTTCTTAATGTTTGTTATTTTATCCTGCCTTTTACTAAAGTTCTCTGAATAACTTTGTCCATCTTTCCAGTTATTTCAGTGTTCCCCTGAGTATACAAGAAGACTTAATTGTTCAGACAGATAGCATGATTTTAATTAGTCAAATAAAATATACATCTGCATTCTGTCTTTGTTTAAATTGGGATAAAATGGATTTGGTTTATTAAAATGACACTTAGAACTTTCCTCTCCTCTCCTCTCCTCTCCTCTCCTCTCCTCTCCTCTCCTCTCCTCTCCTCTCCTCTCCTCTCCTCTCCTCTCCTCTCCTCTCCTCTCCTCTCCTCTCCTCTCCTCTCCTCTCCTCTCCTCTCCTCTCCTCTCCTCTCCTCTCCTCTCCTCTCCTCTCCTCTCTCTGGCTAGATTTTCCTACTTTCTCTGACTTCCTTTTCTTTATTTTGTACCTTTTCATTTCCTGAGCTCATTCTTTGATATCTGCTTTAGTGTAAGCTTTTCCTTTTTGTTCTCTGTTCTTTTGTACCCATATTCCTGAATTCTATCCATTATTCCCCTCACCTATACACTGTAGTTGCTTTTCAGCTACCTAGCTATCATTCAGACTTCAGTGGATCAGCTGTTTGTGTTGTACATGGGGCAGAAAGAGCAAACTGAAAAATGATCCAGCCCAAAACACCACAGGGTAGAGTCTATAGGTCATTCTGTTATCTCTGGAGATCTCAGCACTGAGAAAGTAGACTTGCTTTTAAATGAAGCTGACCATCAGTAAAAGCAGATCACAGAATTTTTACTATCTGTCTGTGTTGAATTTTTGTATTGCTTTATACTTTAATCAGTTGCTACATAACCTTTCAATTATAAAAAAAGGATATTGCTTTAAATGCAGATGTATAAACAAAAAAAAATTGTTAATGCAGAAAGATTTTTGGAGTAGAGTAAAGGCATTAGAGAGCCAAGCACATAATTATGCCAACTGAAGGGGAGTTCGGTCTACTCTCTTAATAAGGTGATGTTGAAAACCATCCTAAAGCATGAATAAAAATAGACATTGAATCTATTTTAAAAACTTCACAAACTCTTCAGTCTTAAAGAGGCTGTTGCAGAAAATGAGTAACGACGGTTTCCCAAATCAAGAGAGTGACCCAGAAAAGAAATTTAGTAAGTTCCTAAAAGCAAAGCCTAGATGAATTAGTAGGATTAATAGCAGATTTGTTCAAATTATTCCAGGGCATGAATATGGAAATATATAGAACTCTGCCCAGAATTTAAGAATGTAAGCAGCAATTCTGTAACTTGTTGCTTGGCATATTTTGGTAAATCTCACATACAACTAGGACAAGAAAGAGAACAATAGTGGCAAAAACTAATTAAAGTTAAATAAAATAAGCATCTCATCTGCTTTGCTGATGAGATAAAGCTTCTGTGACATCTTGCATTAATTAAGCTATTAATACCACAAGTTGGCTTTCTTTACAAGATTCTTCATTACTCTTTAGCTCCCTTCCTCATTTCTTTTGCTTTGGCAATGAGTTGTAATTTTCTTTCTCCCACCAGCTGCTATCCACCGCTGTATAACAATGAATGCTGCATTAATGAATAAAAACCCTATTTCCAATTCAGAACAACTTTTTGTTTACACTTGTATGTCAATGGAAGAAACAGTTGCAAAAAGGAAAACCTTATGTCACTGATAGAACATTTATTAGATAATATTTTCAACCATGGATTTGTTTTACTTCCAGTGTTTTTTCTACTTTCTATTCCTGTAATACCCATCTATGATCTTTACATAGAATATAAATCCTTTTGAATGTTTATACAACAAAGAATACAAGGAAGATACTAGAAACATAATAGCCATTAGACACTACTTGTGTTCAAACAATAGCAAGAGCAGTTGTAGACTGTGTTTATATGTGTCTTCTGATATACTGCAATTCTTACTGCAAAGCAGACTTTGCTCTGCTACCTGAAATATCTGTGTTGAAATCAACTGCAGTTAGGGAATGAGAATAAATAAGATAAACTGAAATGCTCACATTATCATGCTAAAGCCTATCAATTCCATAAAATGACTACATTGTAAAACTAAGAATCCCAGAAAAACTCCAATTTGATGGTAAAAGAGCTGCAGACAGCAATTTGAGTCATGTGAATTCAGCCATGGATATGCATTCCATATCCTTGACTCCTATGCACCTTTCCATTTTCCCTCCATTCTCTACGATTCTGTGGTTCTGTGATTCTTCCTTTCTCATTTGAGTTGTCTTCAAGTAAATGTCTTCAGAAATGACAGAGCAGTAGAGATCATATGTTTAAGTCTTTAAGGATGTGGAAGTCTCTGAAGTAATGGAAAGAAGACAAATATACGTATTCCAGCCTGTATCTTAAAAGTAAATGAAGTTGCTCTGAAATACGTATGTTTTCTTGGAAAACTGTTTCCCCTTCCACACTTGAGATGGACAAGAGGAGGCTCAGGAGCTGGGGCCAATGGAGAAGAGAACTACAGACTACCAGAGAAAAATAAATCAACAATAAGGAATCACAGAGGATCAATGAAGTAACACTTATTTCTTCTCCAAGGCTGGGAAAGCTGCCCAATATAGTTAGCATTTATATAGCCTGGAAATTACATTAGAATATTTGGGAGAAGTTTCCTTAACATAAGAATGATTTCAGGACCAGATTTTTGCTCACATATATTCATGAGGGATCTGAATATTATGCAAATATTTACATGTGAGTAATAGATGAGTAATAGCTCTTTTTGTGTGGTTGTACTAACACACTTCCTGCATAGGCATTTTGTTGCTCTGGAAATCTGGCTCTTAAATAGTTTTGCAGATGAGAATAGAGTAGTCTAACTGCCAGTTCTAGAGAGAATAATAATAAAAGTAGAGACCACATGATATAGGCAGTCTTAATTATCTTCATGTCACCATTGCCCTTTCAAGAACTTAGATGAGAATATTTGACTTTTGTTACATAGATTTTTGAATCCTTTCACTGAAGCACCACACTCACTCCCTTCTAGATATTTCCTCTGAGATGAATAGATAAAGTAGATCAGTAGCCAGGCTGTTTTCCAGGCAAGACCATTTAGCTCTGTGGGGGAACCTGATGGGTGTCCATTCCCACTCCTGGTGAGACAGCTCAGCAGTATTTTGGGGCAAGCCAGGCAAGTTCCATCAAGATTTTTAAGATAAACAATGGGAAATTATCATATGTTGCAACATGTAGTCTTCAGAGATTAGACAATTTCAAGACTGCAAAGAAACAGAATTTTCTGTTACAATATTCTTAAGAATTTAGCACAATATGAAATGATGCAACTGATTTAATTAAGGCGAGGAACAACATTTCCTGAAAGCAGGTGTGCCACGTGAGGTTGTAATTCAGAAATGTCAGCTCAGATTCCGCAAAACATACATTTTTTTATTCAGAGCAGAAAACATTTGCTGTTTTTTTTTTGTTTGTTTGTTTTCTCCTTTTCTGTCCAATACTTTTTTCATTAATTATTATTGGCTTCATGAATTGTCAAGCATTGTATTCAGTACCTCAAATGATAACAAGATGCTTCTATGGGCCTGGAAGACTACCTTCCATATGCAGGTTCCTGAGTGCACACTTGTTACTTTAGCAGGGGTTGTAAAAAGAATCATGCTGTTCAACAGTTCACGTGAATTATATGGAGTTGTAATCAAAAAAGAAGCAAAGAAAATGACCTTGTAAGATAATCTCCTAGTAGTTCAGTAAAATAGATTTCTACTGGTTTCCCCAAGAGGCTCTGAAAACTAGCTGCCAAGTGTGGTGCAGAGTACTAGGTGACCCTCTGTCACTGAGTTCAGTACTTCTCAGGTCTCAGGTCTGAAATGTTAAACATATGACTGACAGCTTGGTCAGTAGGCTGTTCTGGCTGTAATGCTAGTGATATTTGCCGTTCAAGGAAAATAAAGTTGCCATTCAAAAACTGGAATAGTCCTGACATCTGTGAGATTGAATTATGTTTTACTGCACCAGAAAAGCAATCTTCAAATACTAGCCTTCTTAAAGAATATGATGTGTTTTTACAAGCTCAGACCTATGAAATATTTCAGCAGTGCAATACAGAATATTTTATGTAGCGAAATCCAGAATAATCACACAAGTCAGAGATGTGATAAAATATTTCAGAAGAGGAACTGCATATTTTATTCATACACAATGACATTATCTTAGCAGACTAGGAACAATTCTTACTAAAAAAAGAATATATTTAAATATTTATATAGCCCATATTTCAGACAAGGAAAAAATAACTCCCTCAGAAATAAAGATTTGTGAATGGCCAATTACTAGAATTTTTAATAGCTTTATTTCTTACCATATGTATCTAAGTTACAGCATTCATCTTCTTCTCATGGAAAGAAAGTTCTGAACACCTGGTTAGTGCAGACAACAATTAGAAAGGGAATTAATCAAGGCAATTACTTTTTTTTTTTTTTTCCAAATAAGTAATTTAGTGGAAAGAGCTATATACACTTTACTGTTCTGACAAACAATATAAGCACAAAGACTTTGCATGTCTATTCCTGGCTTACAGTGATTTTGAACCCACCAGTTCTACATGCTCCTCCTGCCAAACTACATGGTTTTGAGAGTGGCTGTGAACAGTCTTTGACTTTTTCTTGAAAAAGGTCAAAGGCTTCAAATTGCATCCTAATGCTGACCCTTAAAGTGGCACAGTTTACCATCACAAGACAATCTAGGTCAGGCCGGACAGAGCTTCAAGCAACCTATCTGACTGTAGCTGTCCCTGTTGATTTCAGGAGAGCTGTACCAGATGATCTTTAAAGGTCCCTCCTAACTCAAACAATTCTACGATTCTATGATTTCATGATATTCATTCTAACTGAAAATTATTTCAAAATTCTTGAATACTCGAATATTCCATTGGAATGGAGTTTCCATTCTCCAGCAAAGAACAGCATTTTTTCAAGGGCTATCCTATCTAAATCTACTTAGATTTCAGTCAGACAGCAGTAGAAAATGGCCCTTTGTAGGAGTCAGTCCAGTGATTTCTTTGAGATACTCTAAATCAAATACCATTAAAAACAAACAAACAAACAAACAAAAAACCTGTGCTTTGGTTACTTTGAATTGTTCAGTTAAAACTTCCTTATGTAGTCACAGGAATGCACACACTGCATACATTCATTTTGTCCCTTACAAGGATGTAAGGTGGGTTTCATAAAGAAGCTGTTTTCATTTTCATTTTTCAATTCTAGAAATCATATAGTGCATCCTAAATGGATGCTATGTTAGTGCATGAACACATTTTTCATATAAAGTGATAAAAATCATCTGTTGCTGAAATTATGTTACTTGTAAAAAAATATTTTAATGTCTTGCTCAGGTTTTTTGTAAGATTGCTCAGAATTTCAAATGTGAGAACTTTATTTGTTAAGTACTCTGGTGAATGATAAGCATAAAAGTAGTATTAAATAGCACAATTTTTTGAGATACAAGTTGATTCAAAATTGAAGTTTTAGAAAAAATTAGATAAATGGTATCTTGATAGTTCTGTATCTTAACAATAAATTTTGCACATTCACAAATATGCACAATTTGGACTTTATAGCTCTGAGCTAACACAGAGAAAAGTATAAAATAAAGTCAAATAAATACTGTTTATAAGACCAGAGCAATCTGTCTTTCACTTTACAAGCTGTAAAGGCTAGAACGGATCAAGAAGCATAAGCAATAAAGATTTATTTTTACATATCACGATTTAGTAGCAAAGTTACTGGTAGAAAATCTACACAAGTTGCATGTGTGTAAATGTGATTCACAAAAAAATTGCAGCAGTAAGTAACAGTGCTATCATTTTAATGTACTCTTCCCTGTTCTTATAGCTGCTCTTTGAAAGCTGGATTTATCAACAGAATAAAAGCAAGATAGAAAAGCTTATGTCCTCTTCATGACTTTACATACCCCGGAATTGCTAAAGATATTTTGTTCAAAGCTGTTTTGGTTGTGCTTTCTCAAATGCCTGCCAGTTGAATTTTACAATTTTTTACCCATTAGAGCACACTACTTAGATAAAATAGTAAAAAATTGCAGTGTTTGGAAAGATTTTTTATAACTCAAGTGTTATTTTCAGAACTTCTGGTAATAGGAGACACATTAAAATTATTTTTCCATTTTAGACCATACCTCCAAAGGTTTGGGCTTTGCTAAAAACTGTAAATAATCACTCAGATGTGCTTAAGTACAGCCACATCAAAGCCAAATCATAGCTAACGTCTGAACTTAGCAGCTAAAAATACAGACTGGTATAAACTAAAAATAAATGTTTAAATGAATACCACATAAAAAGAAAAAGCTTCCATAATCAAAAGCAATTTAACTACATACAGCATAAAATTTGCTGAGGCTCTCTGAAATTTCAGCTCCTTTGTTGGATAGAATTTGTCCTTCATAAGCTCTATGCTGATCTGAGCACCTGGGCTGTTATTTTAGAGCTGTTATTTTAAACATGTCAGAGGTGTACAAAGAAAGCACAAAGCAGGTCATCCTATAAATGTTATAGCAAGCAGAGCTTAACAAAAAGTTCTTGCTGTGGATACAAGCATGAAGAGAAACCTTCCTGCATTCACAGATGTTACATTTTCAGAGGCATCCAATGCTCAAGTGTCCTTAAAACACCTACTCTGCTTCACCAGTATTTGCATTTCTTTAGTCCAGTCAACGGCATTCGTCTTGCCCTTTATAATATATTTATCTCTCTGTTTCAGGAATATGGGATGCTTTGATCAAAAATATTATGCAAAACTCTATTTTTCCCCATGTAGGCGCTCTATTTTTACTGTTATGAAATCTATCCTTTTCTGATGCCATCACTGAGACTTGGAAAATACCTCAGAGATATTTGTGGATTTTTTTTTTTTTCCACATCATCTAAGATTGGCACTGTTCCTCCTGTGATTTACTGAGCATGATTTTCCAATCCATGGCTCTTTCAAGGGAGTTCCCATGTTAATTCCCTCATTAATTCATTCCGTTGCATCTGAAGTAACCACCATTGTTTTCCCGTCTTTTTCCTGAGATGGAAGAGTCCACAAAGGTGGTACAATGCTACTTTCTTGCTGGCTGCATTCCATTTCTGAATTCCCCCTTTGCTTTTGCTTGACAGTTCCACCCATATCATCCAGCAGAGAGAGGATCTCTCAATCTTTACATTTTCTGTACTGATGCATCATAATTAAGATCAAATAATGCCATTGTTAATGTAATCTTACCAGTTGTTTGGCACGAACCCGCAGAGATTAATGAAAATCATACAAAAATAGGAACAAATACAAATTTCTAGACAGATAATGTGATACTGTTGGACCAGGCTTACATAATTTTTCATTTTTGAAAGAAATGAAGGGAAAAACGCTGTGAATGTTGTATGTCTTAAGACATATGCAGTACACAGACACACAGATATGAAAGACCGGCTTTACCTTGAAAAGCAATCAGTCTTTTGCAGGATAAAGATGGTTTTCAAAATTCAAGGCAAGGAGTTAAGGAAACTCAGTCTAAATATAAATTCCCACCAATTATGGGTGTGGTTTTTTGTGTGTGTGTGCCGGATTTATTTATTTATTTATTTATTTTTATATATACACATAACGCATTCATGTCAGCTAGTACTGGCAGATACAAAACACACTTGTGTAACTGCTAGGCTACCTGAACTTTGAGTAATGGCTCTAAGTGTTTCTGTTGGTAGTGGTGCTTTGGGCTTTTGGTTATTTTTTTGCTAGGGAGGGGCATTTTTTTGAGGCACTTGTCAGAGAAAGATACTTAGCTGCTGATCCCAAGATTAAAATAATAATCATCCAGAGATTTAGTTGATAAACTTACCCATAAATGCAACCGGGATTCAGAAACCCATAAAAAGTACACTGTTATCCGCCTTTCACCTTACCAAGTTCTGTCTGAAGCCATTAGGTTGTCCTGTAGGATAAGTCATGTTTTGGCTTAAACCTAATCTTCAAGTTAAGCTGCTGAGAACTATTTATGCTTAGTACCACACCTAAAAGTGACTGCAGTTTAGCAACAATAAACTTGCAAAATATTGGTGACTTTTCTTCTTATGTTCTCTTGAACAAAAAGGCAAAGCTAAGCAATTGCCGATCACTGTCTACTAGAGCATAGGAGTATTAGTCTTCTAACAACATTACTTCTTTCCCTTACCATAACTGTGTTAATCAGACTACTAAATATTAAGAAACAGCTAGTGGCTATTCTTTCTAGTAGTGCACCATTGTTATCTACATGTTGGGCTGTTTTAACATCTTTACTAAAACTTAGATTGACGCCAAAACTAATTGTAAATATAAATAAATTGGATATTTCCTTGAATATCACTGTATCACTAACATTTCCAAGGAATTCAGTTTTTAACAATGCAAGTTCTATATCTAACATACACCTGGAACTAAATTCAACCACTGAAGCATTTGAAATACTTTATCCTTATCATTATCTATACCTAATGCTTTCTTAGCATCTAAATGGAAAAATATATTAAGGTGACAACCTTATCTGACTGAGCGTCATAGCTAATACCCATTATACATGCCTCTAAATATCGGTGCAATTTGTCCCACTGATAAAATCTGATCTTATCCACCTGAGCAGTAATTACTTTATTTTGTTGACATATTTAATCCAGCTGCTATTTTAGTTCCAATTTTTTTTTTTTTAAAAAAAAAAGTTTTTTGTTGTTTTGTTTTGTTTTTTTTTTTCAAAATAGAAAGTTCTTTCAATATTTGTAAGATGACTTAGGCCTTGACCATAACAAGATCTTTCATTGCAGCCAAGAGATTGAGTGAAAATCTTCTAGAACAAAGACTTTTAACTGTAGGAGCTTGCTTTCTTGCATGTAAGATTTAACCCCTTAAAGTAAATCTGAATGTGATGCTTCCAAATTCCATGAACTACTCATAAGCACAGAAGAACTGCATGTTTTTTAAATCATTGGAACAGTTAGCAGAAAGTGATTTCATTTTCCCATGGATGCAAGTTCTAAAGTAAAGAACAAAGGCACTTTGAATAGCTCTTTTTTAAAAGTACTTTTTGTTGTTGTTGTTGTTGTTGGTACTGTGGACTACTTTTCTTAATATTTTATCTAGATATTGACTGCCTTTTCTGGGTTCTGTCCTGTCTTTCTAGAAGACATGTTCTGAAAGACTATTAATTCTCTGTTCTTATCTAAGAAAGAAATGTCTTTTTAAATGTATGTAATTTCTTAACATTTAAACTTAAAAACAGTGAAACTGAAGTTGTCAGTAAGGACAAATTCAATGCACAGACCATATAAAAAGGAGACAGAATCAGTAATTTCCTAACTGGGTAGTTACTGAATGGGCAGGTGGCAAGGATAGGCAAGGAAATGTGACAAAAATGATATAATTCTGCCGGTTACTTCCTTTTTTTTTTCCATTTTTTTTTTCTTTTTTTTCCCCCTGAAATCAAACTAGAATATACAACTGATACATGCATGACACAGTGCTGGAGAAAAAGATATTGTAATGGACCATTCATCAAGTACTTGCATAATCATTGCAGTTGCCTAAGAAAAGCTGAGAACTGAACAATGTTACATTATTGTTAAGTTTAGAAGACTCATCCTGAATTTCCGCATAACTGTGTTAGATACAGGAAATCTTATTGCCAAACTGGAAAGCCTTACCACATCTCTACTGGTAACTTTCTTAAAGACATTTATACCTAAATAAATGCTACAGCTGATTTTCATTTGGCAAACTTTTCTTTGGAGTAATTTCCATTCATTTTGCACTATTGAAAAGATTCAAATTTCTATCTTGCTCTAACTTTACTCATGTTCAAATGAGTTTTCTCAACACTTCCTACAAAGGAGAGAAAGAACAAAATTCCAGTCTCAGTAAATTTTCTTCATGAATTTACTTGAGACTCCTTGCTTAGTAAAATACTTTGACTTAGCATAAGATATTTCTGGAAGCCTAGTCCTTCAAAATAGGTGGAGGGAATTTATCTCTTAACAACATTCTTATAGAAAGTGCATATCAAGTGTTTTATGCAAAGTGCTTGTGTGAAACTAGGTAGATTTTCAATACACAAATGTGGAGTATGGCACCCATGCAAAATTCTTTACCAGTGTGTGCTATGCATTTTAAAGCAAAACAAACAACATTCTATACATCATAAATAGTTGCAATTTACATTAACTACATTCGCTATACTTCTTCCAAGTGTCAACATTTTTACAGATCAATGCCAGTTATCAGCAAGAATTATTCCTTATTCATCTTCTCCCCTGTAAATTGTTTTAAACATTTTTACATTAATATCAGAGCAAATAAAGTAATGGTGCTTCAGATGTACTGACTTAATTGCATTCTGAGTTGCTATTACAATGTTTCTCAAAACTTGCTTCAAATATAGTGACTTACCATTTTACACTCTTGACCGAAGAGATGGTTACTTAAATAAAACTACCAGGAAATAAATCATTGGCATTTTAATCTAAACAGTTTAACCAGCACCACCCTAGGAGCTCATTGCTGAACTAATAAAGTGGTTTCTATAGGAGAATTTTACACCATGGAAATTATTTGGGTTTTTCATCATACCATGTTATCAACATTTTTGGTCTCTGTCCTACCGTTAATCAGCCTTGCACCACATCTCCGAATCTGTAAGGCAGCAGACTGAGACAATAAATAACTAGTCACAGAATCACACAGAATCACAGAATTGTAGGGGTTTGAAGGGACCTCTAGAGATCATTGAGTCCAGCCCCCCTGCCAAAGCAGGCTCCCTACACCATGTCACACAGGTAGGCATCCAGGCAGGTCTTAAATATCTCCAGAGAAGGAGACTCCACCACCTCCCTGGGCAGCCTGTTCCAGTGCTCCATCACCCTCACTGTAAAGAAGTTCTTCCGCACATTCGTGCGGAACTTCCTATGCTGTACTTTCATCCCATTACCCCTAGTCCTATCCCCACGCACTACTGAAAAGAGACCAGACTCACCACTATGGCTCCCACACCTCAGGTATTTATAAACCTGGATCAAGTACCCTCTCAGCCTACTTTTCTCAAGGCTAAACAGACCCAGTTCCCTAAGTCTCTACTCATAGGGGAGATGCTCCAGGCCCTGTCGCTCACTACAAAACTGGCAGATGTTTCACAGAGTGGTTTCACATATTTTTGAGATATGATTATGAATTGTCTGGCATGTATTTTGAAAATCAGCAGGGTTTTTTGCATATTATTGTTACTGTGTCAAGTAATTGGAAGTAATATTTCAGTTATTAAAGCTGATAGCTTTTTTACTGTTAGTCTTAAAAAGAAAATAACTTTTTATATTACTGTTGTAGAGAAAATTCTTCTCTATTTATACTTTCTGTTTCTTGCAATTATACTAATCTTTAGAGATGGCTAGGAAAACTTGAAACATGTATTTTAAAGACACTTATTAATGAACTTCCTTCCTACACCCAAATATCCATATTGAAAACTGTACTTTCTCTATTATTTGGCAGTTCTTTGTTTTTTTTCTCTACCTCTTTCATGACAGCTATGTCTTTGTTAGCAGTCATAATTTTTTAAAGGAATAAATGTTATTTATCATATATATGGGAACCTTCAGGCAATAGCCTGAAACAGTAACTGGGCATCTTGTGAAGAAACATGGACAGACAAAGGAGCATAGGTGCAAGCAATTCACCTGTGCAGCTGAACCCTAACCTCATTTAATGGCTGACAGCCAGGAGGAATGTATCTTTACTCAGACATTTCATCCTACTTAGAATTTTCCAGTGAACCTGGAGTTAGGTAAGCTATTCCTTCCTTATTACTTGCTTGTGGCAAGTGCCTTTCTTAGGTTATCCAAAAACTGGTCAAAGGCAACTATTTATATTTTATACAGTAAAGCACAGTGAACTGTAAAAAAAATAAATTAAAACATACATTTGAAGTACTGATAGAAATCACAGTATACAGTTTGGTGAATGAAGAAATTGAGTGATCAGGAAGTAAAATAAGATTATTTAATACCCTAGGAAAGAAAAAATTAATCTGGAAAATAGATACATAAATTTCACAATGTATTGTTATTTTGTTATTTGGGTAGTTAAATACTAGTAATTCATATATAAGAACTAGTTTTTTATTGACAACAACTGAAAATAGTAGAAATCACCCATGTTTGAAATGTTCTTTAAGCAGCTGTAATGGTTCTCAAGACTCCTACTTGTCTTCAAAAGCTGTTTAGTGGATTAAGAGAAATTTTGATCCAATTAAGAAATACTACTGAACTGCAGCTCTCAATGCAAAATATATGGAGTTTAATTTAAAAGGGGGAGACATTTTGAAGAAGCTGATCTCTGTAGAAAATCCATTCAAGTAGCAGCCTGGGAAAAGCTGAGATTAAATTCAAACACTAAAGAACAGTTTTAGGAAGATTTAAGACTGTAGCACTTAAACTGAGCAGTGTGACTGTTGATAAACTGTGTTCAGTATCTTTAATTTTAAGCTTTAATGATCATAGAAATTAATAACATTTTAAAGCAACATATGCACTACTGTTTGTTGTTTTCATGAAGTAAAATTCAATTGTAATTTACAAGAGTAAAGTAAGAAAATGCATGATGAAATTCAAATTGACATTTAGTAATTACTGGAAGAAAACAAGAGTTGGAAACTCCCATAACTCAAGCATGACATCCTGAAGCATCATATCTAAACATCAGTGTTACATTTCTGGTGCTCAGGGATATGATTTAGCAGAGGGTTTTTAGAGTTAGGGTACTATGGTTAGGCTGTGGTTGGACTTGATGATCTGCAAGGTCTTTTCCAAACTGGGTAATTCTATGATTCTATGATTCCATATTTTCCATGGCTATAATTGGAGTAGTCTTTAACTCATGAAGGAAATTAAAAAAAAAAAAAAAAAAAAAAGCAAACTTTCAGCAGGACCACTATGTATTTCAGAGTACTATGTAACTGCCTAATTATCATGCTGCCAATCATACAAGATCTTGAAGAAAAGTGTCACTTAACTGTGACTGTAAATAAAGTCCTTCATATTGGACAGCAAACAGATAAAACTGAAATTAGCAGGAGATTCAAACAGCATTGAAACATGTTGTGGCAAGAGCAATAAATGGAGATATAGTAGATAAATAAGAAAATAACTGACTTTAACTGAAACATTAGCAAGTGTGTTACACCAGTCACATACTTTTATTAGGAATGGAATTTCATACGTCTGTATGTATGCATGTATAAATACAAACATACATATGGTTCATTAATAATGGCTTGATGCACACTTTAGTAAATTACATATCAATAACCAGCATTAATAATATATCCACACATTTTTATCATTATACCATATGTTAACAATGCACAACTGGTATTTCATTTATTAAACTGATCTCAGAAAGGGAAAAGTCTTAAATCTTAGTATATTTCTCCCCAATATCTTAAATATGAAGCTGTCATTTTAAATTCTATAATTTTGTCTTCTTTCAGAGATCTCAGAAGGGCAGAATGAGATCCTAATCCTATAATCAGCAGAACTGAGAACATCTGATTCATCTGGCATATTTTTCCAGTATTTATATTCCTAGAATTGCTATAGCAATAAGTGGGAAAAGATGCCCTGGAGATATATTTTCACAGAAGTACCAGTTCCTCACTGACCTTCTTCCATCTTCAGGTACACTGACGCACACTTTGCATCCTTCATATTTTTTCATGAAATTACTTGAGGATATAAATGAATAGACTTTTGGAGCATCTTTTCTCTCTCATAATAGCACAGGTGTTCTTTAAATGCAGTATCACCATCAGAAAGCATTTCATGCATTTAAACTTCTTTACAAAGATATGGTGAACTAAGGTTTGAATTCTTTGATAATCAGTGCTCCAGAAGGCCTGGAAATCATTTGTGAGAACAAGTAGGAAAATGGATTTCTTCCAGACTTGTGCTTTTCTTCCATTTTTACTGGGCAAACTTGAAAATATAGATGTTTTGTGAAAATAAAAGCATACTTTATTTTTGCCTACTAAATATTCACAGCTACCTACAATATTGAAAAAGCTTCTCTGTTCAAAACAGGAAGATCTGCGCCCAGTTACATTGATGGAAACCACTTGTCAGACTGAACAAGTAGCTTCCTCAAATTCCCTTAATGCACCATTTTGGTAAAGTTCAGTGAGAGCTTTAGAGAACACAAAAAAGCATCATCTTCAGAACCAACCCTGGATCTTATTGCCAATACCTGCAAGTGTCAAGTCTGATGTCCAAACATAAGAGCAAAAAGATTGGATATGTAAAGTTTTTTTTACTTCTACTCATGTTGCTGGTGATTTCAAAGAAATATAAAGAGTGACTAAGCTTGTGACTGTGAAATCATAAAACTGGAGATATATATATTGTCTACCTGTTCTTTGTTTCATTTTGGACAAGTTTATGTGTAATACAAATATTATATAACTGAGCCAAACTGAGGTGTTGTGATGTTTGACAAGAGAGCTCAGTATGTCTGCTTTATGACTCTTCTTTGGAGATATCTTCAATCTGAGATAAATAAGGAAAAGTTACTTGGACCTGTAAAACAATATCCGACTGCCAATTAAAGGTAATCTTTCAAAAGTGGAAAAGTACCAGCAAGAACATGTAAATGTGAAGCAGATATTTTTCTATTTCCTTTTTAATTTTTGTTACTTCCATTATGGTTCTGGCGGTTTTATTGTTATTTTGCTTTCCTGGGTTTTGTTCATCCATGTTGGCATTCTGGCAGTAATAGCTTCTTTGCTAGAATATGATTTCTATTTTTAATTTGGTCTTAAAGTTACTCATTAATGAGCAATCATTTCCATGTCATCACAGAATTTCCATTACCAAACGTTTCATTAACTTAGCTGTTGACAAACAGCGATAAACTTTTATATTTCATTTTCCTTGTGCTGGACTTGCTCCCAGTTAACAAGAAAAATTTTCATAAAGTTTAGTGGCACGTGTAACAAACACAGTGTATTAACAATGCATGAAGACCAAGCAGAGGATACAGAAGTTGCAGTGATCCATTAATGCTTCTGGTGGCTTATACCTACTGCAGCAAATTTAAATATTTTCCCTATAAAATTATCTCCCAAACTTTGTACACAATCAGTTTGTTAAAGTATGAAATTTGATTATGCTTACTTGTTTACATGCTCATATGACTAGCTTGCATGGTATAAACAGTCCTTCACAGTGTTTAGCTTAGCATTTGACCTTCCAAAGAAATTGTGCACAGATGTTCTGTACAGTGGGTAGGTTAATATTTCCATTCTTTAGTTTAAAATTTACTGCTCACTTAATTTTGGTATGCTATTTTTTTGTTAACTTTATGTAGTTATTTTGGGAATGAATAAAGAAAAGCCTGATTAGCTATTGTTACGTATTATCCTAAATCATAACATTCACAGGAAGGAAAAAAAAAAAAAAAGGATTTGTTTGACTAGAAATCTTTCTTTTTATTGTAGGTTTTTTGGGTTTTTTTTGGTTTTTTTTTGTTTTTTTGTTTTTTTTTTTCTTTTTTTTTTTTTTTTCTTTCTCTTGGAGTGCAGATAGGAGGTGCTAATTAAAAAAAAAAAAAAGACTTTACAGAAGCAAAAAAAGCAAAACTTTGCATAATTATCAAAAAGATCTGAAAAGGTATTTCAGAAATAGAAATGGAAACAAATTGCCAAGCCTAAATCATGATCAAGATTAAAAAATTCTGTGAACTTATTTTAAGGGATTAAAGAAATTGATTTTTAGTTGTGTGTGCATATATTTATGTCAAAAAAGTCTTGCTCAAAATTGTGTTCTTTGTTTCTTGAGCTAAGACCATTGTTTCTACTGGAAATCATAGTTTGGCTGAGCATTTCTTGTGTAAATGTCTGCTTTCTCCAATGGGTACACAGAGAACAAATGATATAGTTCAAAATCTGGAGGATTTTTTGAGACTAATGAAGAAAAGCGGACAAGCAGACTACAGGGCTGCTTAAAGTATGGAAATGAGATACAGTATTTGCTTTTTACTTCTTTCCAAAGAAAAATTTTAAAAATGTTAAACTCCGTTCTTGTAGTTCTAAAGGGCGTTGTTCAACACTGTGCCTTATCTATACCCAACTAATACAGTAAGGAGCTACTTTGTGGACTACTTGCACCAATATGAGATATGAGGAAATCAGGAAACACGGCTCCGCCAGCAGGTCCACTGAAAGGATACTGTGAGGAAGCTACACCTATTTTTCATAGTTTTATTTTAGTCATAACTGATGTTTTGGATGACAACATCAAACCATTTATTTTAATTTTTTCTGCTGTCATTTTAAACTTTATATCCATTTCCCTTCTCCCCCTTCCTGCTCTCTAACAAGGATTTTGTGCAGTTTGGCAAGTAACATTTTCCATGCAGCTCCATGTGGTATCCTAGCCAGCTGGTTGTCTCTATGGACTTTTAATAATAATCATGTATGATTACAGCAACATGAAGAACTCCACAATGGAAATATCAGTAAGCAAATCTTGCAGGTACAAAGTGGATATCAATTAGCCTGTGTTCTAAATGCAGATTGCATTACTGCATATGCAAAAATGGCTCAGTTATGGATACTTACTTTAGTGGAGGGACAATGGGCCTAAGCATGGGCTATTGATGAAAGAGTATGGGAGAAATGTCAACTATTATGAAGTGAATAGAAAACATTATAGTAATTCTGGGTTTATACTTGTCAGTTAAGTTACCTTATTTGTCAACATTCATAATATTACCGTAGTACTGAACTAGCTCCTCTTTGTCCACTGGAGACATATTCGTACGGCATGTGAACTAACTAAGGCAATACATATGCTTCATACTTAGTAATGTGTACATTGAAATGAATGGATGTTTTACAGCTAGTGTCAGTGTGGCAACAATTTTATCTGAGTTGTCTTCTCCAAGGTCACACAAGAAACACAACTTTGAGCTAAAAACAGAATCCAGATGGCAGCTGAATGCAGTCAGCAGAAACATTTCTGTGTCTTTCCTATCAGCATAACCCTGGGTGAGTGTTTGGTATTCCAAGCTCGCTTTTTTAGTTCAAGCCTTCTCTTCCCCACTGTGACCTCTTGACCTCTTCACAGTACTGGTCAAGTGATCTGTGATCCCAAAACCTGTTCAAGTATCTTGCATGTTGTCAGATAATGAAGGTGATGAACTGTCCTGTGCATCTAGCCTAGCTGAGGATGGAGTGGGGTTAATGCTCATGACAAAACTCTGATGAATCAGAGCATGTTTGCTGATTACAGTATGTGTTCGCTGGCTGTATATCACTGTCAGACCACAAACCACTCTAATCTGAAAATAAAACATTAAATATAAAACATGAGTAGCAGTCATTGGGAATCACAGAGTAGTATTTCTGACAAGATGCAAGGGATTTGCAGTTCCCATTAGAGTTAATATTACTTCCATGGCTAAAAATTCAGGCACTAATTCTCCTAAAACTAAACTACTCTCCTGTTCTCAGTACCATTCTAATAACATCCAAATGAAGGGATTTAAATGGAAATGAGAGCAGTGTCAGTGACATGCTGTTGTTGGTTATCCCAGGGAGTGCAGTATCAACAACTGGGCAGCAGTGCAAGTGTATGGACAAATTCCAAAACCATTTTTTTCAGTGCTTAACCAGAGAGAAACTAAAGCTTTCTCACTTGTGCAACGCATATTGAACTATAAGGTTGCCAAAATAGCTTGTTATATGGAGCCCTGTGCTACCAGAAGATAAAAACACTGAACTAATTTTTTGTGTTAGGCCTCCAGGCCCTGCAGCATTTTATATGCAAATGTGCTCAGGCTCACATGTGTATTAAGTCAAATCAATGAAATTATCACTGTAGAATGAATTGAAAAGATAGAGCATTCCTTTTAATTTGAAAAGGATTTGCAATTCAGCATTTCCATAGAAAGCTAATTGAAATGCACTTAACACTGCTGAAAAGTAGTGATAAATTTATGGAATGCGCAGTTATTTTTAGCTGTCAGAATACTTAAAATCATAAGCTGTAGATAAATAATTAACCAGCTAGTATGACTGAAAATGCACGGACTAATTTAGATTGTGAGTCCAGCAGTTTGACTACCAGAAATGTGAAAAAAAAAGGGAATAACAAAATAAGGATATACCAGTTGAAAAGTGGATGTTGAACAAAGTGTGTAAACACAGACACATTTGGATAGTTATACTTAGAATTAACTTCACCTTACAGGTATATTGGAAAAAAAAAATTATCAAGGCTTATCAAGGCTGAGGAGGAATTAGACCAAGCTCTCGCTAATGATTTAGCACAATTTCATCCACTGTGTTCTCTCATTTGCTATTTTAGTGGAGGATTTTTACTGGGAAAAAATAAAAGTAGGGGTGAGAGAAAAGAAAATAAATACAAACTTAACATACAGTGAACATTTTACCTTATGACAATGTAAATGGGTTAATTTTACTGTTCACTCATGAAAGAGGCTAAAAATGAAACAGTTGTTGATGTTGCTATTAGTTAGGTAAATCCAAAAAGGCTCAGATATTTTTTTTCACTGATCTCTTTTGTCCTTTCCATTTCCTCCTTATCTTCAATCTTTTCTTTCCCGTTTGTCAGATCTTTACTTACCTATATTGCCTAGATAGATATTTTCTGGCTGCATAATATTCTATAAGCAAAGAAGTTTCATGTACCTTTACTGTTGTAAAGGTAAAAGAAAAAAAAAAATTGGGGAAAGCACTAAATATTTCTTCTCATAGTTTTCTACTTTCATTTTTTTAAACCAAGCATTTCTAATACTTTTATGCTTATTTACTACTACTTTTCTGACATTTAATATATCTTGAAATCAAAGACATGTCTTAATGTACATCTAATGTTTTCAGTTGCCTAGACAAGCAGAATCGCATCCATTTTTAACAGATAGTATTTATCTGAAAACATTGAAGGCTTTTTATTTATTTATTTTTTTTTGGTGGGTTTGGGGTTACTGTTTGGTTTTTTTGTTTTTTGTTTTGGTCTTTTTTTGGGGGGGGGGGAGGGGGGGAGGGGGAGAAGGGGGACTGCCATATTTGCTCATAGCAATATTTAAAGAGAAAGTAAAAGGAGGAAAAGATAGAATTCAACTCACTGTACCACTTGCTGTATTTCTCCTTTACTACCTGAAAGCAGAAAGGTAAACAGGAAAATGGTATGTGATAAGGCTTTTCACTGTAATGGCTGATGTGCTAGGAGGTATCAAATAGTTCAAAGAAATAATTTCAGCAGAGAGGAGGAAGCTTGTGGAGCTCTGGGAAAGCCTGAAGCAAATATTCAAAAAGGATTTTAAATTTAGGTGGAGACATTACATTTTTTTATCTTTCTTTTCTTACATATAATTTGCATAACAGTTGCACTTACTATGTAAATTAAACAATTCCATGTTATGAATTTTCATAACATTTCTGTACTGATTTCTCCTCTCTGTGTTATTTGAAATGTCTATCTATATAGAGAGTATTTGGATGTTCGTTTTACTGAACGTCATGAAGACCATATGGCCAACATTAGCCTTTAGGATGTCTACTACTGTCAGTATGTACAAAAATGTGAAGTACTTTGGACATTTGAGAATTGAGACTGAGGTGACACTACTTTTTTTGATGACTTGTTACATTGTTTTTTATCTGAAGTGTGTGGAAAAATTGATCTTAAGAAAATCAAAGGACAAGATCTCAAAATATTTTCAGGGTAGAAGGCTGAGTCAAAAGAGCAGTGTTAAAAAAAAAAAAAGAGAAACCAGCACTTAAATGTAAACAGACCACAAGGAACAACCCTGGAGATCTAGTCTCAAACATGATAGATAGATAGATAGATAGATAGATAGATAGATAGATAGATAGATGAATAGATAGATAGATGATAGATAGATAGATAGATAGATAGATAGATAGATAGATAGATAGATAGGTAGATAGATAGGTAGATAGATAATATGTAATATATAATAACAACACACATATATAATATATGATATATATATATTTCCAACTTATCACAGAAATTCTTTTGGGGGTCATATGAGCATGAGGCTTGGGAAGACTACTTTAATTTTGTCACATTTACTATAACTGGGAGAATTCTCATAGCAACCTGCTCAACAAGCCTTGGAAAATTCTCCCATGCTTTATGGAAAGCTTAAAATATGTAGCTGGAATGCCACTCAAGTACTGAAAGATATAAAATAGCTATAAAACAGAGTAGAACAGAAAAGACCAACAGTGGTTGCAGCGCTAGTGACATTTCAGACAGATGACTAGAACCTGTCCCATATAATATTTTAATGTAAAAATTTGTTTTTGCTGCTTTTTCAGGTGTCTATTTCAGAGATATTCACTACAAAACTTCAGAACAAGAATTTAACATGGCTGTGAAATCTGGCAGTACCTAGAAATTAGATTAATTTGACTGAAATTCATACAACAAATACAAATGTGTAACTGCTTTCTCCTTGTGCCAGTCTCACCACATGAATTCATTTGTCTTTCAACCTGAAGAAAACCACTATGACCTTAAAGATTACTCAAAAACAGAAGAGAGACACAGTTACATTCTTTATTTTTCAATCTTCAGGTTAAGAACATTAGGTTTTGCTTTTCTATTAATTTTATGAAATTAGTCTTCATGTTTAAGGTTTGCTATACATAATTACATTCCTCACAAGATTTTAAAGACTATTTTCCTGGCCAGTGTTTATATAAAGGAAGAGGCTGACTTCCAGTAGCTATCCTGCTTCTACAAAGAACATTGAGAACATTGCTATGAAAATATTATTACAAGCATAGGGGTCACATTTCACAAAAGATATTTTTTGTGTTCTCTTACCTAGAGAGCTCAGAGGTCTATAACAAAGCACTTAAAAGGAATTAAAAATAACTACTTGACACATTTACAGTTTTTCACCTAAACAAATGAATTAACAATCACTATATAATCACTATTATAGAGAGGGTTATCATGTATTCTGTGATAATCTTTTTACACTGTTAAATCTGGATACCATACTAAAAGCTAATTTTCCCACAGATGACCAAGTAAAACAGGAATTTATTTTGTTATACTCTACATTCAGAAAGTACTATGATACCTTCTCTTAAATTTCAAGTGTGTGAGCATGAGGAGAGTTTCCTAAAGCATTGAATAATTAATATATGTTTGTTAACCCTGGAAAAGTGTTTCTTTTTTCTCCTCTATTTTTTTTCCATCTTCTTCAGAAACCTGTATAGTTAGAGAGTGGTATAGTGAGATGAACAAACTTTGATGTAAAATATATACTCATCTTAAATTGTTCTTAGAGACTGATATCAAGATCAGCATATCCACGTGTCCAGAAATTTTTTTTTTTTCTTCCTTACACTAGTAGTGTCTTCTTCAAGTTGGAACTCATCATAAGAATTATCAGAAAAAGACCTTTTCAGTTTCTTGCAAAAATTAATTTCCTAAGACTCCAGAGAACTTAGGAATTAGTGGTAGGTGTTTTGTCTACCTACAGCCTTTGCATGGACTTAATGCTCTCTTATTTCACAGTTCAGGGGACTTGATAATTTGGCCTCTTCTGGCCTTAAACACTTAGAAATTAATCACATTTTCTACTGTATGTACAAAAACATTTTTTCAGTAAGACTCAATTTAGCAAAACCAAATCAGTTCCAATCTTGTGGGTACTGATGACACAATTGATTTTCAAATAGGTAAAAGGGCAGTTTAAAGAAAAAAATACTTTATGAAAAGAAGTCAACATGGATTTCTAGCAAGTTGAAAACTGACTTTTATTTAACTGCATGTTCACTCACTTCAACTTGACTGTTTATATGAGAAAAAGATGCAATACCAAGATTCTTACAGTGGAAGCACAGACATTATAATTCTTTTTTTTCTAAAATCTCTTCTGAAAAAAATAAAAAAATTTTTAAAAAAATAGAGATATACTATTCTAAATAGCAATTTAAAGTTTTATTGTGTATATTTTGCTGGTGTTTTTTTCCCCATAATTTTTGTGTTATTTCACAAATTTTAATAAGGCAAGAGAGATACAAATATTTGTGTATACTTCTGGGAAACTATATTTAGTTCAGTAAGTGTTTTAGCAGTTCATTATTAATACAAGAAGCAGCTACCACTGTTAAAGGTGATATCAAGTCCTGTGGTCCACGCTATTAAATTTTTATTAATCATCATTAAGAAATCAGTCATAAAATTTGCAGACAAACTTTCTAACACATACCTCTTCTCTGCTTGCTGGATTCACTGTTCAAAGAAGTCTTCATCATCTAACAGGTGCTGAGGAATCTTCCTTTATTGTGAGAATCACACTTTGGGAGTAGGAGTCTCCCAAAGTTCTTCTTTTCTTCTCCCATGTTCTTCTTTTTTGGTTCTCTTAGCAACAGCTTCAAAAATTTTTAAGAAGTCTGATATTAACACTATTTATTTTAAAATATATTTAAAATTAAGTGTTTAAAATCACATAGTAAAAAATGCAAGGAATTGGTTAGCAGTGAAACAATCCCTGAAGCAAAATGCCAGATATTCTAGAAATGAAAGATAGCTACTCAACAGACACATTAATTATTTAACATTTTCAATGCAAAAAATAAATACCACTTGAATTCAAATCTTTAAGTACAGCCAGTCATCCACATGTACAGATTTGCTTAAAGGAAGTCTTTACCACAGGAGCTAGTAATATCAGAAATTTTGCAATTCATTTAGAAGGAAAATGCATGTATTTGAAGATCTAGACTGAGACTGGAATGTTGTTTGCACTCTACAATGGGTGAAATTAAACAAATTTGAAGCAGTAGATAGCTATTCTGTTAGTACTCATGGACAAGTTTGCCTCAAGATACTCCTAAGAGTAATGTAACTGTTTACACAAATTTGGAATTGTATCTGATCTGTTTATCTGATACTTACCATGAATGTAGTGGAGTATAAGGAAGATGGAAGTTTAACATAAATTTTCTTATCTCCTACACAAAACATCAGAACAGTATGATGCAGCTAGCCACTTTAGCTCACTTATTCCAGTTTTTAGAGTACGAAATGTGTTACACACTACTTGCTTCAAAACATACTGAATACAAATAATTGAATGGAATTTGATTTTTATGTTAAAACTGATTGCAGGATAGTAATGCAGTCATAAAGGCAGTGCAACTACTACAACTGTTTGTCATTTTCAAAGCTGTTTACCAACTGTGTAGAAGAACAGTAATAGGAGGAATTTCTAAACAGTGCTCACTTAAATTCTTATTGTACATTTGCCCCTAATACTTATAGCTGTGATTCAAAATTACCTCTAATTCTAAAATCATAACTTTTGTTTTGTATTCTGTTAGGTAAGCTAAAGAATCAAAGATGCACACCTAATATATGAAATACCAGAGTGAAGCATAGTTAACAATACTGTTTTCACGTTGTCAATAGCATCTTCTAGTCTTGTAACTCCACTGACTTTAAATATCCGGGTTATAGGAAAGAGATTATTTTTGCACAAACTCAAAAACAGCTTTCTCATCCCACTGAATCTGACCTATTGAAGATTCTCCTTTCTTCCCCTCCCCCCCCCCCCCCAAAAAAAAAGGTCAAAATATTCTGAGAATTTTTAGTTCTGAATAAAAGTTCCTAGTAAATATACCTATTGGATAGTGAGGAAAAAAAGAAGCATTATCACTATTGAACTATTTCACTCTTCAGTTTGCTTATGATCTAATATCAATGAGGTTTAATAATTTTGTAATTTTACTATCAGTATTCCACATCATAACATCATATAAGAAAACATATGCATCTATTTTTCTCAGTGGAATATTCATGCACTATTTTGTGTTCTTCCCAATATTATTACTAAGGAAAAATCAGAAATATTTTTTGTCCTCTTAATTACAGTGTCTTCCTTAGTTTTTCTTTACTTTGATACTTCCCTTTGATTTACATATACTCTCTGGGAGGCTGTAAATTAACTCAAGTGGAAAAAACAAGAGAGACATGAGTGCCACTAGGGAGACCTCAGTGGAAAGCTATGCTTAAAATGCAGTGGTAGTCAAAGCAAACAAAACGATAGCATGAATAAAGAAGGGTTTCATGATAATAATGAAGGAATTACCATGCCACTTTATAAATAGATTGTAAACCACAGTATTGCTTTCAGCCTTGCCCTAGTGAAATCATTACAAATAAATCTCATTCCAATAGGGAAAGATTTCATTCAAAGAGATCTCTAAACATCAGTGTAAGCCAGGAGAGAGTTTTTCCTCCCTGCTATGGCAGTAGTGCATTCATACTGTGGTAGAATATACCCTAAGAATGCAATAGATTTGTAGAAGTTAAAAGAAAACATGTAAAATTGTGATTGGTGCATTTTCTACAATATTACACTATCTCTTTGCTAACTTAACATTAAAAAAAATCATGTGAAATCATTGTTTATAATTATTTTTTCAAAATTGGGCATATGGAGCAGTATTGCCCTGGTAGAATTACGTTAGTGGTAGTGTGTGTTCCTACAGAAAGTCTTTCCTCTGTTTCACTTAAATGTCAAATCTTATATAAAATAATATTACTTTTTATTTTAAATCTATTCATTTTTATGCAGGTTATGAATTATTCCATATCCAAATCTATAGGAAAGGCTTATTACCCACTAGAATCTATGTGATTTGTCTTTACTGTCTGAGGTGAAACTGGGGAAATTGAGACAAAAACAACGACCCTTCTGCAATCCCTACTGCACTATGATAAACATTTTGAAGCATATGTTATGGAACAGATGCAATAAAGTAGCTTAAATAAATTTTACTGGCATCCAGTGTAGTATAATCATCTGAAACTGTCACATTAATGGTTCCAGCTTATCCTGCAGAAGGAAAATGAGATAAAAAGAGTCAGAACAAGCAAGTGCTTACTGGAACAGCAATTCAGTGCATGGAAATGATTATTCAAATGATATTCTGACTGAGTGTATCAGTTGCTATTGGTGCTAAAATAGATAGTAAAATACCAAAGCTTAAATAAGAAATGAATCTATAATTCCTTCAAAATAATGCCCATTCCTTACAAGCTGCAGTATTCTGTGTAATCGGTACCAGCACAGAATGACTGCCAGAATCATTTTGAAACCGAAATCTCCAAATATCCCAATATTTATATATATAGACATCTAAGTCATAGAGTGCTTATTGAAACCAGTAGATCTGCAACTGATTTTTGTCATAATTGTAAATTTTATTTCTGAGGAATCATGTCATTTTTACGCATTGTTCCACTTGGATTAAATCATGTGAAATGAAACAAATTTGGTCTTGCTTTTAATAAAGTTAGTATAAAGTGAATCAACAACACTATAAAGAGAGCAGTCCAAAGAATAAATGTAGTCCTGGTCTGTGTTTATTGCCTTGCCTCCAGATTTATTACTAATCTGTAGTTTCTGAGTAGTTTGGGAATGTTATAATTTACTGTGTAGTGTGACAAGAAGTGAAAAGAATATTCTGGTGCTCATCACGCACCTCTAATTTATAAAATCTAAAATGAAAGAGGAAAAAAGAAATCTTATTGGTTGTGTTACTAATTGTTTATGTGTCTCATTAAAAGCTCAGCATTTTATTCACTGCGATTGTATGATTCACCGCTCTTCACTTCAACTACCACCCACTGCTTTGGCCTTCCTTAACTTTAGCTGTTGCAAGATACGGTTATATAAAGACAGATGGATGTGTAAAGCTTTCTTCTAAAGAAAGTTAAGAAATAAATCATTTCATACCTGAAGTGTGTGTTATCATCACAAATGCTTCCTCTGTATTTCTATCGTGCTACAAAAAATGCCTGGGTAAAATTCCTACCACCTTTTATCTCCACAGCTGATTAATAGCTGGGAGTATTTGATAACAAAAAAGTACTGAAACAGAACATGTAAAATTATTTGAGGTACTTTTGTTTTATAAAATTCCTAATTAAACAAAATAAAACTAAGCTAACAGAAAACTGTAAATGTTAAAAATGTTGGTTTGATGATATTTATCTTGTCTTGACTTGTAAGAATATTATAGATTCTTACATAAAAAGACCAAAAGAGAAAATGGAATCAAGTAAGTAGTCAGAACATTACACCATTTGCAACAAGAAATGTCAGGGATTTCATATATCCATATTCAGCCACTTGGAGAGTGACTTCAAATAATATTTAAAAAGATTATGTTATCATACTACCCACTTCTACCTGTTTAAACATTATGAGGGAAAAGTAATACTGCTACTATTTATGAAGTAGTGAATGAAAGGGCAGAATGTTCCTATTTCCTGTGGAACTAACTGACCCTTTTTCTCCAAGAGAGCAGTTTGCTGCTAATAGAAAAAATAAACAACAGATGGCTTGAAGGGAATTTTTTTTTCTTTTAATGGGTTCTTTCTTAACAGAAATCTGTAGCTTAAAGTAGGTCATTGTTAGCTGGGGATAGAAAACTACAATAGTTCTTAACATTCTAGATTAATGAGTGAGAAAGATCCACCAGCCTACCAGGGTGGCTTGGTTGCCTGAAGAAAAACACTTTTTTTAGGAAAATATTGGAATTTAGGCTCTTTGTTTCATGAAATGTTACTCTTTCAGTTTTGCATGTTTTGCTTTCTGTTAAGTAGATCATAAATAAAAGTCATCTCAGTGTTGTTTTTTTGTTTGACTTTTTTTTTTTTTATATCTGAGATCTAGAATAGAAATGTAGCAATCATCTAATATCAAAAATATAGGAAATCAGTGCAGCCTGCTGTCATAACAGGTTTTCATCACTTATCTAGATAACTTAGTATATTTCATGCCTATATTTTGGGGTTTGCATTCTTGATAGAAGATTTTATTTTCTTTTTGGAGATAAAAGCAAGACACTAATATATTTTGAGCAGAGTTGAGATTCATAAATTGATAACTGTAATGAAATATTGTGAACATAACTTGTACTGTATTGCACAACATTCAAGATAGCTTCAAATCTTTTTTGTATGGTATATGTGTATAGAATGGCTAGCAATCAAAATATGCAGAATGTTTTCTAATTCTGCATTCCAAACCCACTAAAAGGTTTCTGATGCAGACAGGATAAGAAATTAAGCTTTACATAATTCCTGACATTTTCTGAAAGTTTGTTTTTTGTGTCACTAAAGAGCTAAGAGATGTAGAGCTTCAGATTAGTCAGAAAACATGGCTTCTATGTGTTTAAATTCTGTATGGGTGCTTATGTTACCACTAAGCCTTAACACTGACATTTCTCTTCAATTCAGAAGGTCCAAAGCTCAGAAAGAAAAGACATCTAAACAGTGTAATAATATACTTGGAGATAGAAAACTCATACTTTCTTTCTGTTGTGAACTCTTCAAGTAAATCTCAATATAACAATTAAAGGATTCAACAGAAAACACTCAAGAATGGGCAGTCAAGCAGTGAATTGGAACAATGTGAGAGATTCTTTATGGAAAGAACTCCTTTACTCAGGGAGAAAAAAAAGAAAAGAAAAGAAAAGAAAAGAAAAGAAAAGAAAAGAAAAGAAAAGAAAAGAAAAGAAAAGAAAAGAAAAGAAAAGAAAAGAAAAGAAAAGAAAAGAAAAGAAAAGAAAAGAAAAGAAAAGAAAAGAAAAGAAAAGAAAAGAAAAGAAAAGAAAAAAAGAAAAGAAAAGAAAAGAAAAGAAAAGAAAAGAAAAGAAAAGAAAAGAAAAGAAAAGAAAAGAAAAGAAAAGAAAAGAAAAGAAAAGAAAAGAAAAGAAAAGAAAAGAAAAGAAAAGAAAAGAAAAGAAAAGAAAAGAAAAGAAAAGAAAAGAAAAGAAAAAAGAAAGAATAAAGATGATCCAATGCAGTCTGATATGTGTTATGCACACTTTTCCAGCTTATGGGTAAAAGTGTACTGCAGTGGCAGAAAAGGAGATGGGACTTCAAAATCAGAAAGGACACACTGAAAGATGAAGAAAAACAAAAGATATGGAGAAAAACCTTACAAGACTGTCCAGGCAAAGGGAATTATTTCCATGAGAAAAATTTTAATACTATACCACTTCCCAACAACAGAAATAGTAAAAAGCATCAAGGAAGGCATAGACCTGAAAACAGAGCAGGGGAAAAAAAAAAGGAGGTATAGGCTAAGCTTATTCTAAAGTACTCTTAGACCTCAAGGAGACTGAAAACACCACAAAGATCGGTTATAAGCAGAGCATGTATGCTTTAAAAATAAATCAATAAATAAACTTTGTCAATCAATAAATAAATCAATAAACAACTTAGACACCAGCACCAAAATCTTTGTCTGCTTATTCAATTTGATTATGGTGCTAAGCATTTGGATGGTTTCGCTCTGTTTGCATGACAGTCGTGGAGAGTTAGAAGTCTTCACAGATTACAAAGTTGGAAAAGAGAGCTCTACTTGAAAAGATGAGTCTTCATTGAGAACACTTTTAATTCTTTACCCATAGTGATAATAGGTTAGCATAAGCAGAGGTGAGAGGACAAGTACATATTTATTCTACTTCTTATGTCTATGTGAGACACACTGAAGAAAAATGCATGCTATAATGTATAGTTAAAACATAAGTTTGATGAGAACTACACTAATAATCATGAAACTAAAGACAAGAGAGTACCAAAAAAACAAACAAACAAACAAACAAAAAACCACCAACAAAAACCAACAAAAACCACAAAAGGGAGAAGACTTAATATTAATAATAATTAATAAATAAATAAACATGATCATATATCTGTTAAAATACATCTTACTGTTCATCTATATAATACTTTAAAAGATTCAGAAATTTCCCTGATTAAAAACTGTTATCTTTTAACAACTATGTAAAAATGAATCTGATGACAATTCATGCTCAATTGTTCTGAGTATGTCTAAAGGCAAGTATACAGAGAGATCTTTTTGTAATTCTTAAAAAAGAGAAAAAGGATGTTTCAAGCAATTACAGATGCTATACACTAAAGCAAAATATATCCAGAAATATTTATGTGAATAATGTTGATTAACATGTATATGAGTCATGACATAAAATTTGTGGGATGAATCACATAAGGGAAATGTCAATATAAATGTGTACAAACTTACATGGAAGAGGTCAAAAAACTGCAAAGTGCATAGAACCTTTTGTGCATCAAGATTATTTATGTGGAAAGAAAAAACAAACAAACAAACTTCAGTTAATTGAGTAATATGTGATAGTAAACTAATTTGCAGAAGAAATTATTTTCCGCTTTGATATTCCACATTTATACCATCAAAACTGCCTTGGCAGGAAGGTGTAAGAACCTAATATTTATTTATTTATGTATTTTGGAGGGGGGAGGAAAGTGAAAAAAATCAGAGCAGGTCAATAAGAATTTCCTTTAATGAATACTCTTTAAGAAATACTCTTTTAAGTCAATAGACCATGGGATGATGTATGCTATCCAATCTACCTTGTTACAATTGAACACAATGATTCAGATGTATCAGACAAGAAAGTTTTCTTTCTATTTTAATTTTATTAAGAATAGACATTAAGAGCGAACTAAGTAATTATCATAAATAACAGAATTTCACTGGGACTAGAAGCGGGCCTACAAACAGCAGAATTTAAAATCAGTGAAGAGGTGGTTTCAGGCAGAGTTACTTTAAAAATTAATCTAACAAAACAAACAAACAAACAAAACGGTATTTGCTAGTGGACAAGCAGTGTAGCTTATGTTGATAAGTAGTTTTGATTACACAACTTGTGAGTAAATAACTTCAATAAAAAGTAATATTTCTCACTGAAAACTGTTTCCAGTGGAATCTATTCAGTTACACACAAAAACCTCATGTGGCAAGTGAACGCATTTACATTTAACTAGTACTTATTTTAGGTTATAGATCTCTTTAAGCTCCGTAGTTCTGGATTTGAACAAGTTGGTCAGTGCTACTTCTTTACTTCTTTTGCAGTCCAAAGACATGCTTGGACAATTATATAAACTCCATCTAGTCTTGATTTAGAAAAATTTTCAAACAATGAATTGTGGTTTGTTGTTGCTACTGTTCCATAAAATTTACCCCAAATCTTGGTCTCTTTAAGAGGCATAGTGTGCTCAAATCCAATTTCAAAGTGGACTAAGTTTAATAGGAACATTTTTACAGCCTTCAGCTTAAAACTATTTTAAGAAATTTCATTGCATTCAGTTGCTCTCTAGTAAAACTTAATTAGATTTTTAACATTTATTGCTATTTTCCCCTATTACTTAAAATGACCTGAAAAGAACATCTAAAGCATTAATTGGATGCTAGAGACATTCTAACAAATTTTCTTTTTACTTCTTTTTTTTTTTTTTTTTTTTTTTTTTTCCCCAGCTCTTGAAACTTTCTGGGTTACTGGGTTTTGCTTTTGAGTATTTTTGGGTATCTTCTGAGAATATAACTTGCAGACAAGATAAGTAAATCTTGAGAATACATAGGAAAGACAGAAGATCTCACAGCTTTGCTTTGTCTATTAGTTAGCTACTTATGCTAAAACACCCACAGATTTAGTCTGTGGCTCAAAGTAATCCTGCTAGAGTTCCTCTGTTATTACCTACTCAGAATCTCATATGTCTAGCTCTACACTTTCTAGGCACTGTATGTGCCAGATACTATGCAAATTGTGAAACGCTAAACAAAAAGAGAGAAAAATGCCTACAAGCTAAAATACATGCAAGTTGGCCTTGAGATTCACTGAAACTAAAATACATTCCTCTGCCTTTTAAGTACGATGGAACCACAGAAATATTTGTAGTAACTTTTGAAAATGTATGCCTATTAATTACATACTTTGATAATATGCAACATGCTTTTTAACTGCTATTTCAGCTCATAAAGAGAAGGAAAAGTAATAGTCATCTGAAAAAAAGGCAAATGTGACAAAAAAAGGAAACTGGGTAGCTAGCAAGCTAACATATGAAAGAAGACATGAGAGAGAAAAAGTCAGTGGGAAAAGGAAAGAAGAAAGGGTGGGTAGTGATAGGACAAGGGGGAATGGTTTTAAACTGAGACAGGGTATGTTTAGATTAGTTATTAGAGGAATTTTTTCACCCAGAGGGTGGTGATGCACTGCAACAGGTTGCACAAGGAGGTTGTGGATGCCCCCTCCTTGGAGACATTCAGGGCCAGGCTGGATGTGGCTCTGGGCAGCCTAGTCTAGTGGTTGGTGACCCTGCACATAGCAGGGGGGTTGAAACTAGATGATCATTGTGGTCCTTTTCAACCCAGGCCATTCTATGATTCTATGATTCTATGATTCTAAGAACTTTACAGCCAGAATTGAACTTTTACTAGAAGAAGGAGAGAAAACAGCACAGAGTCCTTTCTGTTAATGACCATTCTGTGCTTTGGAAAGTAATAAAATATTCAAGTCACTATTCCTATTTTAGTACTTCTGCATCTGATACATCTCCAGGAGGCATCCTCATCTTCTAGTTGTTTTGAAATCTTTTCCCTCAAAATGTTAAATTTTGTAAGAAATGTTGTTATTACACCAGGAGCATAAAACTATGCTTTTTTGTCTCAATTAAATTTCCTGAAGAAAGGTATAGGGGGAAAAAAAATAATAAAAGGACATGGAGCCTATTTACAGAGTAAATTGTATGAAATTTCTGCTGAGATAGGCTGAATGCCTGCTTCAAAGTCTTTAGATGATTTCTAAGTTAAGTAACAATTTTGAACGTGATTATCCTACATTTATACTTTTAATGCATTTTGACATGATTCTGAAGGAACATGTCCAATTTTTAAATATGCATACAAGTTCTTTCAGCTGACAGTTTTTATTTACTCTGAGTTCATGTTTTACAGATTTAGTGAACAGACATAGAGCTTTCATGACTGTAAATTTGTAACTAATCCTTAACTCATGGCAAGTAGAATTTAGTTTTTATGTTTCAGTTTTCAACACATTAAAGCAAAGATTAAACTGGTATAAATTGTGAAATCTGAGAAAACTTATGAGAAGCCTACGAACCTACGGACAGAAGAAACTGTTGAACAATTTAATGTAAGACCCATCCTAGTCACGACTGGCATACAATTCTAAAATTTGTTTTCCCTTCCGAGGTGCTCCTGCTGCGCTCTTAAATAATAGGAATGAATCAGAACCAAAACTCTATCTATTTTTGGTCCGCTCTTCATATCTAATATATTAAATATAATGAAGCTGTAAAAGATGTATGCATTTACATCACATAGTCTCCTAAAACTTGCCTTTGCTGGAGCCATGGGGATTTTAGGAGATGAGGAAAGTGGAGAAATGACACACTGATATCTAATATGTAAACTAATTGTATCAAAATCTGTTACCAGTAGCAGCCATAAAAATCTAGCTATTGATCACTGAAAGTCACCAGAATCACTGAATATCCGAGAGGAAAAGAGTACAGCTAATAACAGCAAGCTGAAATAACCTTTCCAGGAGAAAATATGTTGGAAAGGTAAACAGAGAGATAACAGCCTTCCCTGAAGAATGGTTATAAACATAAAGAAATATTCAATTCTTGTGAGACAGAAAGGTCTGCATATTTGTTAGAAGATGAACTCTGTTTCCTCCCTTTCTCTTCTTCCATCCTTCATCTGTGAAATTTTGTGGACATGAAAATTTAATCAGGCATCTGTTGTATTTGGGGAGGGTGAGATGTAGGCACTAACAAGTCAGAACCCTGTTGTATTTGGGAGGGGGGAGATGTTGTAGGCGTTAAAGAGGATTCAGGCTGTGACGCTGTTAGTACCTCCCCTCCTCCACATCCCCCTTACCTTGTGATGTGTCTTGGGCACGCATTTCAAACGTACACCCTAGAGGGCGTAGACGAAGTGATTAATGTATATAAGGTGCTAATCACTCCTAATAAACGCCATTTTGCCATCTTTCTTGCTGAGTCATGGTGGCTTCTTGTCCCTAGCGGGGGATATCACTAGAACTTGGGACGAGGGGGGGTTGAACCATGGGCACACACGGCAACAGGCATCTAATGATGTCTCCTCATCCTCCTTGAAATATTTCTTATGGACTATTAGAAGTTATCAAGGTAGATGACATCCGCTGCTCTCCCCCTTCTACCCAGCTGGTGATGCTATCAGAGAAGGCTACAAGGTTGGTTGAGCATGATTTTTCCTTGGTGAATGCTGACTATTCCTGACTCTTCAAAGTGCTTGGAGATGGCATCTAGTACAAGCTATCTGATCAACTTTCTAGGGACAGAGGTGAGATTGACTGGCCTGTAGTTTATCCTCCAATCTTTAGGCACCTCTCTTACTCTTCATCATCTTTCAAAAACAGTAGAGAGAGGTTCAGCAACCACCTCTGCCAGTTCCCTCAGCACACAGTCAATAAATGTATTGATGCGAATAGGCTGGATTGCTGGGCTGAAGCCAATGGGATGAGGTTCAGCAAGACCAAGTGCTGGGTGCTGCACTTTGACCACAATAACACCAGGCTTGGGGCAGAGTGGCTGGAAGACTGTGTGGGGGAAACAGACCTGGGGGTATTGGTTGATGCTCTGCTGAATGTGAGCCAGCAACATGCCCAGATGGCCAAAAAGACAAATGCTATCCTGATTTGTATTAGAAATAGTGATGCTAGCAGGAATAGGGAAGTAATTATACCTCTGTACCCAGCACTAGTGAGGCTGCACCTTGAGTACTATGTTCAGTTTTGGGTATCTCACTGCAAGAAAGACATTGAGGCCTTGGAGTGTGTCCAGAGAAGGGCAACAAAACTGGTGAGGGGTTTGGAGCATAGGCCTTATGAGGAGTGGCTGAGGGAGATGGGATTGTTCAGTCTGGAAAAGAGGAGGCTCAGGGAAGAACTTACTTATCACTCTATAGTTACCTGAAAGGAGGTTTTAGTGAGCTAGGGACTGGCCCTTTCTCTTGTGTAACTGGTACTGGGACTTGAGGGAATAGCCTTAAGTTGTCCCAAGGGAGATTCAGGCTGGACATTAGAAAATACAATTTTTCCAAGAGTGTTCAGGCACTGAAATGGACTGCCCAGGGAGGTGGTAGAGTCACAGACGCTGGAGGTGTTCAGGGAATCTTTGGATGCTGTATTGAGGGACATGGTTTAGGGAGAACTACTGGTGATAGGTGGATGGTTAAACTGGATGATCCTGGGGGTATTTTCCAACATTAGTGATTCTATGATTCTATGATAGAAAGCGTTGTTTCCAGGACAGAGACGCACAAGTAAGTTTTCAAATTCTAAGTCCCTCCATGATCAACATGTAATAAAGTTTGGAGGAGGGTGAAGCAATAAAATAACTAACTAACTAAATAAATTAATTAATAATAATAAAAACAAAGCAAAACTGAAGAATACAGAAGTTTTATGGAGGCACAATAATGAGAGGGATAGTACGCTGTGTTTCTTACACCTGTGTCTCTAGCAACATTCCTGCTTCAGGTATCGCAGTCATTGGTACTTCTCAGAATTGGGTTTGTATGATCTCAGGAACTGAAAGAGACAATTAATAGAGTCAGTGATTTTACAAAGCAATCTGAAGTAAACACAGAAGTGACCTACAGGTTGCATGCTGAGCTTTTAATTTTGTTCCCATCTGTGCTAGCTGGACTATAAAAGGTACTACAATAGAAGTGTCTTGTAAATGGGAATACCTGCATCTGAAAAAAAGGATTTCTTACTATTTTGACATACGTATTTGTAGTAGAACAAAATATTGCAATATTTTTATTTAACAAATAATCCATTTGTAAGTGTATTTTAAAATTGATTCATATTTTACCATGTGACATTCAAAGTAGCTATGTAAAATGTACTTTAGGAACTGCTAAAGACTGTTGAGATTTACTCTAAACAAAATCTGTAAACATGAAAATATCAGACCACCAATTCAGAATAGTACATATCAGAATATGTCTGGTTTTGTTAAACTGTCCTGAATTGCAGCTGATTACCTAAAGCATGGACTGAATTTCAAGATAGCTACCAAGTGAGAGTCAAGCTTAAAACTTGGATTTCTTCAGGCTTTTTCTTCTTTTCCTAAAACTTATCAAAAAGTTGGATTTTTTTTTAAACAATCTTGAACTCTATATAAAACAATTGTTTCCTATACCAAAATACCTATCAAGTTAAACGTGTATCTAAATATAATAACAATGTCTAGCAGCATAAGTAAAATAGAATAAACTGACAAATTATCAATGGACAATCAAATAAGGTAGACCTTAACATTATTTGATGAGAAAAATAGAGTAAAATTCTTCATACTGAAATACAATTTGTCACTTACAATAGTGTAAATTTAAACTTGCTGGACCTGTTCTGTATCTCAGCCTGGAATCTTGAATCACCTTATTACTGAAGAGTTCCTTTGGTTTGTGTTAAACTTCTATACTATTTTCTTTGGCATGTTAATGAATTATATAGCATCTTCTAGATTGAGCAAATTGTCAGCTAGGATATTTCAGGATGTGGAACATTAGGTCCCTGGGGGAATTACTTAAACAATATATATTTTATCATTACTGCTTGTGTAAAATCCTTCAAAAAAAGAATATCCACAGATGTTTTTCTGAACTATTTGTCAGAGATGCCTGCAGTTAAAAATTTGTCGCTTTAGATTTTTATTTTTTTTCCCCTGTGAATAGAAGGCATAGTTTCTTTCCCACAAGGTCTAATTAGAGCATTAGATCATGCTCTGCAAAAGAACTGATAAATAGTTTCTGATTCTGCACCATTTACCTTCATTGTTTCATAAATAAAAAGAACTTTAATGATAGTACATAAAACAGGCAAAAGTGCTTCTAATGCCTCTAATTTATACTACACATACATTTGTAGAATTTTCATTGACCCCCAGAAAATGACTCATGAATAAATATAAGCTACTGCCTATAGAGACATGTGAACAGATTAAAAAAAAAGACAGATAATTCAAGACAACTCAACATGAAAGAACAAGCCTGTTCTAGTAGCAGTGACCACAGGTAATTAGGTTTTTTATTGTTGTTTGTCACGGCTATCAAAAGGTTTTCAATAAATTTTAACTACACAAATTGAATTCTTGGAGTATCTTTCTTGAAAGTGGCATTAACTCCATTAAAGTAGAGTGATCTGAAACAGAGACAAAGGGAAAGTAAATTATTTCATTATTTCTTTCTCAAATATATCTGAATTAAAATAAAAAGATGAAAAGGCAAAACAATTTTTTATGTATTACATTTCTTCATATACCAAATTTATTCTACATGTTTGCAATCAGCCACTCAATGTGTAAACTGCAGTTTCAGCATTCAAGGCCTACACCCCCTTTCAGTCCCAGCCCTTATGGAAACAATAGGTCTCTGGAAGAAAGCAGAGGGAATAATCTGTGGATGGATCAGTCATCAGATTTTACTGTTTATGAAGCAACTCTGGGTTGGTCTGTGCTTTTTAGAATTTATTTGATATTCAGATTATTCATTTTGAATACAGAATATTAGGTCAATGTACGTACGTATACATTTGTATATAAAACCATACAACCGTGTAATCCTACTTTTTTAACTGATATATATATTACACAGAATTTGCCTTGCCAAATACTACATAATACATGCTGATGCCCACTTCTGTTAAAAATATTCTTTGTTAGGATTTTTGTAAACAAAAGAAGCAGAAGAAACAGTCACAGAAATATGATACTGACCTTTTTTACCTTCCATAATAATAATGCATTTTGCAATAGGTACTGAAAAATTTAAACAGAACAGAAAAATAGAGTTTAGGAATTGACACTGTTACCCCCCAAAAAATCAGAATACAAAAGAGCTATTCAGAACTGTTAAACACAGTGATGTTCTACATCACATGATTTCGTACCAAAATCTGCACAAACAGGTTCAAGTCCACTTAATCAAACTATGGCTTCATATACCATTAATAATTTGCGTCCAGTATCATGTCCCAGATAAAAAATGACTACATGGAACAAATAAAGTATTTTCTCTTACTTCTTCTACCTTTATGTTATTACTTTTTAAATCCTACCCCAAGCTGGTGGAGGTTCCACCTGTTCCCATGGAGAATGAATGTACTCATAAGGTAAAATCATAAGGTAAAATCACTCCACCAAATCACCAGCATCTTACTGTAGTATTTATTTATACTTTCTTAGCTCTGAAGTGACTACACGCAAGATAATTTCCAAGTAGATGATCTTACTTGCTGTTGATCTAGGCAGTGGAAAGTCTCAAAGGATAGATTTTAAAATCTGAAGATCAGAGGTCTACAGGCATTAGTCTACAAAGACCTTGGAAAGCCAGGTTTCAGTCCCCATCATCTCAATGTGTGCCCTGTAACCATGGTAGCAAACTAAAGTATCCTAAAAGAATGACAAATCTGGGCCTGATTCAGCCATGCACAGCTGCTGCGCCTGCACAAATATCCAGCCGCAGAAAAATCCCTTATCTGGCATGTTACCTGTATGATTTCTGCATTGATAAATCCTCAATGGTTTCAAAGAATGGTTTCAAAGGAGTTTTTTAGGATAAATCCTAACTGGTTTCAAAGCCTGGAGTAGTAATATCTTTGTTGTTTAGGTATGGTTAAACTCAGTAATGTTATAACTATTACTAAGAAATGCTAATTATAAAAATAGCAACAGATTGCTCTATGTTTCTGTGAATTTTCTTATTGCTGGCACTTGCTAGTCCTTCAAGTATTATTACTGTTTCATTTGTAGAAGAAATCTGGCAATGCACAGGGTTTATATCAATTTTTAGCTAATCCCTATTGGGTCTTTTTATTCCAATTATAATTCTCCTAAAGAGCTAAACCTTTCCATTTTTCTTTCTGTAATTACTTAGAAAAATACTCAGGAGGTCTGACTTATAGAAGTATTACTTAGAAAACAATCATTGCAAGAAGAGAGATGTCATTTATGTTTTTAATGTTCACATCCACAGGTTATATAGAATTGCACATTTCAGAAATACATGCTGAAAGACATTTCAAAGCAGAATTATCTGGACTGCACATGCAAATGAGATAAACAAAAACATTAGCTTCTTATTCAAAAGAGAGATCATCAAAATGATGTTGCACAAAAAATTTTCCTGTTTCATTCAAATTTTCATTAGAGACAGTGCATCACTAGAGTTACTATTTACAGTTACATTAGTTCAGTTTTATTTGAGATATCACAGGCTAAAAAGAAAGGTAAATGACAGTTCTCTGTTTCTGCTTCTTGCCTGCCTAAGTTGTGTTTTTCTTTCAAAGATAATAATTCTACCAAACATTATAAAAGACAGAGAATGCCTCCCTCCCCATCTACCTCAGCACACACTTCTTGAGTTCAGGTATTTTAGGTTTGTGCCAGATTTCCTACTGACCAACTAGCCATCTTTATACACATAACTCAAGAGGAACTTAAGTTACAAATAAATTAAATGTAAATGTTCTCAGACCTTGGATTAGGCACCTCTTATTTTGTCCAGCATACAATTTTATTTTTTTTTTCTGACCATAAAATTATTTTAATCTCCCTTGTCTCTGTTGTTCAGCACTGCATCATTCTCCTTATTTAATTAATCTTTCACTTTCTCTGAGAAAGTTTAAATTATGGCACAAATTGTTCCTACCTTACCCCATTGAACTGTATTCTATAGATGGGGCAAGATGTGTCCTGTAATGTGAACTAGCACGTAAAGAAAATGAGATGTCACTTTCAGATTTATCTCAAAGATTTTTGGGCATATTTTCAAATTACTATTGGCAGCATAGATTCCTAACGTGCACTCTGTTAAGGCTCATGGTAGTCATTTCTAAAGAAATGAATAAGACTTCCTGATTATTAAGACCATGGTGAAAGCATTTTCCCTTTAAAATAATGAGAACTCTAAAGAAATAACATAAACTTATAATATGTCCAGGTTTAAACATCTTTAACACATCCCCCTGTCCCATCAACACTGCACGATATTTTAGCACGTTTTAGCTCCATATTTAAATCAATAGCAGCTACCTTACTTAGATCTATTGATAAGGCTATTTTCCTTTCCTGATGTGGCTAAGTATTATTAATATTTTTTTATTAATAGAGTGTCCAGAAGGCACTGTCATGGCTGGAGGCACATTCTCATAGCGACTATGCAGACATACAGGTGACACACAACCATTATTCTTCCTGTGCAGTGTAAATGCAAGAAGTGTAGAACAACCAGTTCTGAGAAATTGTTCGATTTAGTAATTCACTAATAATTTCATTATAATCGCTGTTGTAAGTATATCATATGACATTAAATGCATCTTACTTTTTCCTAGCACATTTCATTTTGACAAAAAGCCAAATACATGTATTTTCAGTATAATGAACTCTAATTTCTGTATTTTAATTTGCTGAGTAAGTGATCCTACTTCAAAAAGGGACTTTAAATATGCCCATGGAAATGGACAGTTTTTCAGCATATACGTTATATATTTTCTTGGTGGAGGTTTTATAATTTACTTGAAAATATTTGTTACTGTCATAATCTCTCCAAATATGCATATTCTTGATTTGTATGTAATCCTGTCTCAGTTTCTGCATAGTAAACATTAATTTTCTTGGAGTTTCATTTTTACAGTTAATATATAGAAATGAAAGGGTTTCTTTTTTTTTTTTTTTAAGATATTACTTGAAAATAAGAAATACATCTAAATAAATTATTAATCTAAATTATTAAAATATTAGAATCTAACTTCATAGCAGAGCCAACCATTCTTTTATCTCACAGTAGAAGTTGTAACTGTGGAGTACTGTAAACATCAGAGCAATCAGTTTGTGTGCTTCAATTTGAGTAGTTTGAGGAGGGGGAATCAGTAATTTTAATAAATTAACAGAGCACATCACAACTGAAATGGCTCTGCAGAGGGCATAATGCACAGAAAACACACAGTCTCTTCTTCTGAGAAAGTATGTAGACTTCATTAATGAGTCATTCCATAAACAGCAGATGGTATGAAGAGCATACTGAAAATACCTGTGAAACTAAAAGAGAAGGGTGAGGATCCCACTGGAGTAGGCTAATAGAGCTAAAGGAAAGCTAACCATTGCCTAAATTATTAAAAGCCAGAGTAACTGCTGACAACAAACAAGTCATCCTGATTTACAGACTGTGGGGATGTGGTCTACCAGATTCTTCCTGCATTTCAGTCATTTTTCTCCATCCTCTTTTCAGTTATTCTGACTATGATCAGTTTGGTTATAGTAATTCAGCAGCATAAGGTATGTATTATGTTCTGCAGAGAAATGCTATGTGAAAATGGAATATTTCCCCAGGGCTGGTTATGAAAATTAAAGAACTTAAGATGTGGAAAATGTGGGGGTCACAACGGTCAGCAAAAATAAAAGGATCAGGCTTAATAAGTTTCTTTTCCCACTAAAAGAAATTGAGATATGCCACTGTTTCAGTGACTGCATAGTAACATTAAGATTACTCTGCTTTTGTACAGCTGACAGTTTATCCATGAAATTCACTGCAAACTAATTCACAGTTTAAAGATTACAGATTTTCTAGTAGGTGATTTTTTTGCAGATGTAGTTAACCTTGAAGTAAAAGGTAACAAATGCACTGCTGAAGATCATTCCATTTATCAGAACTACCATGGAAGATACTCGTAAAGGAGGGAGGGGGTGGGGGTGGGGGGAAAGGAGAGAGAAAAATTGAAGTAAGTAAGTAGTTCAGCTTAGAGCCAGAGTAGCCAGGAAATACTCATGTGTTAGTCACTTCCTTTTGTTTTTGGTGAATAACTCTTTCTTCGGTATTTGATCAGCTGTGTTCTGTTTGGTCTTATGGTAATGTCTTCTGGATATCCAAATATGTTATTTTCCAAGAGTCCAATCAGCTCTGTTAAGGAAAGGAGAAGAGGAGACATTGAGAAAATATGCATTCATACTTGTAATAGAATGAGGTTGTACTAAATCTTGGACAGGGCCCATGAGATTTATGGCTCTCTGGAAAGTTAGAACCAACCAGCAGATGTATATGAGCAAGGGAAAAACTGGATGAATGGACAGGAGAGGAAAATGTTGAGGTAATATGGTGAAGTTGAAAAGTGGTTTAAGTAATGAGACCTGTATTATTACTGTAAAATTTAATTATGATGTCTAATCTCATTACTTTTTACTACATGTGTACACGCACACACAGGATAAAAAATAAACTAAACTCCTATCTCTTCCCCAAAAAACACAGCAAACTCACTTGAGTGGCCTTCCTGGTTGCCACTCTGTCCCTTTTGAGTCTTTCTCCCTGATGGTTTATCTCCAATGAAGTGAAGATTTTTTAATGCTTTCTGTGGTCTGAATTGTTATGAAAGAACATTTTCTTCTACTGCCACCATATGCAGCCAGCCGGGGAACCCCAGTAGATGTAAAGAAGAATACATATTCAAGGCTAAAATTCAGACTTATCTGTAGTTTGAACTTGACATAAAATCTTAATTTGTGAGAGTTGAACATTAATAGGAAGATGGAATGATTTTGTGATGGAGAAAAATATAGCCGTATTAGACCAGAAAACTCCCTTCATAGGGGCCTTGTTTACAGCTTGGAAGTAAAAGAAATGGGACAGTGTTGGGAATGTTTGAAAGAATTAATATTCAGGATTTCATAATTCACCCAACAAGGTGGATCAACAGCATCAAAGGCAACAAAACAAAGAAAGCAAAACAAAACAAAAAACTACTGAAGTAAAGCTTGAGTCATTTAATTTAGCGGAGAGTGTTTCACTAGACCTGGGTAGTGCTGTTTCATAGGATGCATTCAGAAAAGGCATTTGAAAGGCCGGACTTCACTGTTACTTGATTGTAAAAAATCGGAGACAAAACAAAGATAAGGGTACTTGAATTGAGCACCCTTGCTATGAGTTTGATTTGGCATTTTTAATGCTCATGAAACACCACCAGCTGAATTGTAATCAGTGTTGCCCTTTTTCTTCTAAGTATGTCTGAAAGTATGCAATGATATAACTACCTGGAAAGACTTAAAAGCAGAAAACAACCTCTTTCCAGAAAATATAATTGAAAAGAAAAGTAGGAGAAAAGTGGCATGATTATATTTCTGTGCCTAGCTAGTGCTTATTTTGTGTAATATTTCACAGAGAAGTAAAGTCCTCCTCTGGTAACACGGCCTTTCTGCACACCTTCACATCAGTTTACAATGCTGCAAGAGAGTCATACACAGATACTGATTTTAGTATTAAAAGGCATGCATATTGGAAGCTTCAACTTGCTATTTACGATTCTCTACTGGGTGAGAACACTGCATGTGAAAAACTGCTTTAGAGGAGTATGAAAAGGTAGCTTTCACAATGGCAAAATTGCCCGAGGCCTGCTCTGAGTTAAGCACATCTTTAAGTGCTAATCTGTGAAGTATTACGTAAATGCATCCTCTCTTATTTGTCCCCTTACAATTAATTCAGTAGCGTTTCTTGAGGTAAAGATCACCAGATTTGCACATTTAAGAAGTAAACAAAGCCTGTGCTCAACTCAGAGATTGTGAATCCTGGTTTCCCTTTAGGGTATAGCACTAAGCTCCTCTGTTTAAAGAAGCTTTTGATTGATGTGATTGTAAGTTATTTAGCTGTGGATTTAGTTTCATGTTAGACAAATAATACGGAAATGTTAATGTCATTCTTTTTCTATGAATATCCTCATTTTTGTCTCTAACTTTGATATACCCGCTCTCTTCATTACTACAGTTCCAAACAACTAGAAATGGCCAGCTGGAAGAATGGAAGAAACGGGAAAGGTAAAATTTCAAGCTTGTCAATAAACCTAATTTATAGACTTCAGAATTTATCTCTAAGGCCTAAAGACCTGTAAATTCATTGTATAGAGGAACTGGCAAGATACTAAGTGCCCTAAATATTTACCTACACACATTTGTTCATCTTGCATGAGTGTTTTATTTTATACCCTGATGGATTTGGATTTTTTTTTCTTCACTGTAAAGATTTGATGAATTGGTTAGGGAGCAGAGTATTTGCAAGGAGACACAGGCAGCTGATTATACAGCTTGAGTTTTGACTATTCAGTAGATGCTCACATCATCAGTATTTTGCATTAGAAAACCTGTGAGCATGTCTATGAAAATATTCATTGAGTTAACATAAAGAATGATTTGCAAAAACTTATAAATGGATAAAAATCAGTTTTGTATAAAGCCTATGATTTAGAAAAAAAGCTTTGGTTCAGACTCAAATATAGGGTAAATCTCATCTAAATAAAAATATCCCTGTTGAATCTGACTAATATTGTCAGTCTCAGTAATTCAAAATACTGGGTATGGTTTAACTCGTGGACTTTGATGGGTGTTATGTTTGATGACTTAGGATTGTGTGAATGCTAGAAAAAAAGAGAAGGGTCTTAGAACAGTTTCTTTATCTCTTTTAAACTTAACAGCCTTCAGACAGACCACACTTAACTTTAAATAGTAATGATCCAAAAGACATGATGAAAGAGTATGTGCTCATCAGAATGAAACCATTTATATCTAATAATGAAAAGCATAATTATGAGCAACTTTTGAGACAGTATTTTAAAATGCTTCAGATTCTACCTGTAGTCAGTGTCTTAACTGGAGTCTGAAGTCAAAATATTATTTTTATTTCTGATTTACTTCATAAGTAAACAATTAATTTGTCAACGTCTCTTTTTAAACACCTTTCATGTAAACTCTATTTTGCCCCATAGCTGTAGTACAGTCAAACACAACAAAAAATATAAAAACGATGACATTAGATGTTCTACCTTATATTGTCATGATAACTCATAAACCTAATAAACATGGAAAAGCAAGCTGTCAGAAGTACTCTATTATTATTATTATTATTATTATTATTATTATTATTATTATTATTATTATTATTATTATTTTAAATTTAATCAGTGTTGATCTGTGGAATTAAAAATACTCAGACTTGATATGGTACTGAATTGTAATCACACAGCAGCGGTAATTTAAAATGGTAAAATAAATACTTTTCATTAAATAATACTTAGTGGTTGCTGAAGAGAAACAAGGACAAGCAAGCAGTTAGAAGTTCTTTGCTAGTTCAGTGTTACTTTTCTTGTCCCAATTGTACGTATTTTCACAGTCTGATATGTGCAAGTACACATGGCTAATGGCCTCTCATCATAACATTATCAATAAATGTGTTTTTTCTTATAAACATTTCAGTTTAAAATTTTCCATCCCTTTACTTTAATAGAAATATGCTTACAGACCAAGAATGTAAAAAGCATATATTCTAGTCTCAGATTTAGTCTCAAATTTTTCATTTTAAATCGTTGTTTAACAGTTATGCCCTAACAGCCAGCATTTTAGTCCTAAGAAGCTTTTTAAGAAATGACAGCTGCAACACCTATGACATTTCTTATCATTCTTTATACCAACATACACTTCAGCAATTTCAGTTCAGCTAAGAATTTAGCTGAGCTTTTTATTTTTAAAGGACATCTATAAAGGATGCACATATTTTTTGAAGGATGCATAAATTTAGATACAGTCACTAGCTGAAATGTGAACTTTATCCTTTTACCTTTTATAACTTAATGCAGTAGTGGTCCTACTTTGCTTTTTTAAAAGAAAAGAACTCACAAATTAAAAATAAAAAAAAAAAGAAAAGTGAAGGAGATATGAATAATTCAACACTACCATATTAACTTGCATCAAGTACTAAAATATCAAACAGTGACAATGACTGATTTCTTACTCTCTGCTTGATGGTATCACTGCATATATTTTCCAATTGAAACTGCACTATATTTGTGAAATTCATTTTGAATGCAAGAAAGAAATAAGTGTCTTTGTATTTTAGTCCCATTCCAAATGCTTATTCTCATGGTGAGTACTGTGGTGTCTCTTCCTGGACAAAAAAAAAAAAAAAAAAAAAAAAAGCCCAGACACAGAGTTCTTCAGATGAGGAATGTGATGGTAACAAGACTGTGTATCTCTTACCTGAATTCATCTGCCAAAATTTGCTCCTAATAATGCCTTGCCCTTGTATTTATGGAAGGAAACACTATGATACTGCTGTCTGAAAGACAGGTTCATTACTCAGTGTGCAATGAACGAATCTCACACACTGTATTATAACTAGAATAGTTCAATTAAGGATGGGGCAAATCTCCCTTCCTGCTGACTGCTCTAGTCATGTTGATTCAACATATGATTAGTTTACATATTTCCAGGATGTTCCCATCTTCAATGGCAAACTTAGCATGGAAGTTGTGATTAACAGCTTCTTTACTTAAATATTTGTGACAGTTTCGAGTACAGTCACCTGACCCTAGACAGAAATAGATACTTGCTGTTTCTAAGGGTGTCTCTACAGTGATTTGTACAAATTGATTCTCTGTTGAGACAGAGCAAGGAGTAGTGTCCTAAAACTTGAACACAGGAAGTTCCGTACTAACATGCAGAAGAACTTTGTACAGTAAGGGTGACAGAGCAGTGGAACATGTTGTTCAAAGAGGAATCTCCTCCTATGGAGATATTCAAGACCCAGCTGGATGCCTACCCATATGACCTATTATGGGGTAACTGCTTTGCCAGGAGTTTGGACTCAATTGTCCCTTCCAACCCCTGCAGTCCTGTGACTGTGATTCTTACATGACTTACAATAATATCACATAACAAATGGGGGAGTGAAATTATTTCATACCACCCTTGCAACTTTGATGTTACTTCATATTCTTTATGAGAAAATGTACTGGGGAAAAAAAAAAAAAAAAAAAAGTAAAGAAAAAAAAAAGATTATTTCAACTGAATTATGTATGAGTTATTTCACTGAATATAAGCCTTGTGTAATCACATAAGGCAGGGTACCTGTGGGCAGCTACCATTTCACTGTTTGTGAGTGATTCATCTGGTATGGAAGAAACAATAAGTTTTCACAGAAAAAGCAAGAAATAAAAGCTATGATGTCTAAATGAAAGCTTTGTAAAGCATATAAAAGGTCCTTCTTCAATCACTGAGGCTATCTCATGAAGGTTGACTTTTATGTGATGGATGAACATGGACCACTACCCTTTACTTCAGTATAACCATGTCAGACTACTCATATAGAGCAGTTTTCTTGAAGAGTCTAGCTTAAAGAGATAAATATCCCACCTTCTTGTTATCACACTGTTTTGGTGTCAAACACTGGAGCTTTTAATCCCAGATTCTGAAGTAAGCTGTTGTCTGGCCATCAAAGTGTGAAATAAACAGCCACAAACCTCTTGGTGAATATTTTTCCTTTATTGATTATTGAATCCAGAGCTGGGGGAAAAAACAATAAAAAACATTTTTGGTGAAGGAAATGTTTAGAAAAAATACTTCACTGCAGTCCAGTGTTCATGAAACACCATTTTCCTTTTCCAGAAGAGAAAATCAGAGGTTATGATTGAAAACATCGATAAGAATTTGCATTATGAAAAAGGGCATGTCCTTTACATCTCTCTGTAATTCTCTTGTCCTGTATCTAACCATTGTCCTAGAGGTGGAATGAATTGTGCTGTTGCACCTGTACTGCATTCTCTTTATCCTACAAAATCTTTATTCCATAGATTCAAGAGCACTCTTAGTTTATATTAAGTATTTTGTGATTCTTAGCTAACAAATTCTGACAAATTATAGTAATTGCAGTGAAAAAAGAAGGAAATATGCATAGATAGAACCTTTGCTGAGCTCTGTAGTGCTATAATTATCATATTGAGTATATACACAGTATATAAGTATGTGTGGTCTGTATTATATATAATATATATGTACATATAAAGTATATATGTGTGTGTGTGTGTGTGTGTATATGTGTGAGTGAGCATTCCTCCCAACCAGGTCTGGACTATGGTGTCTTATTAAATAAGATGTTCATTATCACAATACCTTCTGTGAAGAAAACTGCTTGACAAAATGCAAATCTTCACTAAATAGAAGAGGGAAAAAGCAAAATCTAAAGTGAAAATCCCCAAGCAAAGTGAGTCTTGTGAAAGAAAATGTTCTTGCTTCAGGCCTAGGAGAAGAAAAGATCTATCATCTTGATAACCATGCCTGTGTCTTGCGGCATTTCCAGGAAATGATACTTCTGAAGAGATACTATTTTAACACTTATCCATCATTTTCTTAAAAGCCAAAATTACCATATGTTTATTACTTTTGCCCTTTTCCTTCTCATTGTTTTCCTCTTCTTTATTTCCCCTGTATTTTATTTCTTTACATTCAGTTCTCAATATTTCTCTTTCTCTCTTTTGTTCATTCAATTTTTGTCTCATTAGAATGGGTGAAAACCACACATATTACTCAGTAAAAAAAGCTCATTCACATCACATTCCATTGTCTGAAACTGTGATAAGGATCTTTATTACCACAAATCTTTAATATATTAACTCCGAAAAGATTCTGCAGGATTTTATTTTATTTTTTTCTTGAAGGGCTAGACAGAGAAGGAGAATCTAAATAAATTTTATATATGGATATATGAAAATGTATGTATGTTTACTTGTATTTACCTATACAAGCAATTTCTTAATTATGCTTTTTTGTCAGGCTGGTGATTCCTAAGATTGTGAGGCAAGTCCAGTAATCTATTATTCAACAACTGACTTAATCAAATCTAACTTAAAAAACAAATCAAAACAAAAAAATATTCATGATTTTCCAAACTGTATTTAAGACATCGGTTACTTTCAGGGGTGTTTAAACACATTTTATAACTGTTCTTATGTTCTCATAAGTTCTTATGAGTTGTTCTTTTTCATTCTTTTGTGAAAATGTCTTGCTCATCAACAAAATAAGGCAAGCTAACTATTGTTAAGGTCCCAGGAGATGAGATTTTTTTCCGTTTCTTAATTATCCAGATATTTGTGCAGCCATAAATGCAGTTCTTAGGCCAAAAAAAAGTCTAGATTCAAAATAGCATGAGAACTGTAGAGTCTTTTAAAGTATTATTTGGTCATTTTTCAAGTTACATATCTGGTGAATCTCACAAATATGCTGCTGATTTAACCAGATTTACTGATTTAACGGTCTGTTTTGCAGGTAAGGTATGCTCTTAATTAACCACTCACTTTCTATTATTACTAAAGGAAGTTAGAAGTCTCTTAATAATGAAAAGGGAGAGGGAAAGAGAGAGAATCTTTGTCTTTGCTAGTCTAGTTGTCAGTTATTCAATATGCCTTTATTTTAGCTTGCTTTTATTAATAAAACTCAATAAAATTACTGAATAAGGGGGAATCACAAGGGGGCAAGAGGTGATTTTCTTTCTTTGAAGCAGTTTAATATTTTATAAGCCTTAAAATTACCTAATGCTACTACCTCTATCAATTTGAATCTATGACTTCCTTTTATACTCTAAAATGTTACTGCTGAAATCCGGTGGCAACAAAATCAGGTGAAATTACATTTTTAGGTTCACCACTTCCAATCTTGTAGTCTAAATCAGAATGCATCTCCAAAGGTTTTGCTTTGTTTTGTTTTGTTTTTACTTTTTTTTCTTTTTTTTTTTTTAGATTTTATAATTTTATATTAACTGGGCAGATAATACCAGCTTAGGCTTGGCAGCTAACTTGCAGATAACTCTTTCTTAACATTGTCAGGAGCCTACATGAGAGAGGATTTATCCCCTGAGAAACTCTGCTTGAATCTGCAAGTATTGCACTGTGATCTGAGAGTATCTCACCACGTTGTGTTACATGACATGAACCTCTAATGGCATAAAATACTGAAAAACACTCCTCACCTTCAATGGAGAAACACTACACATTTTAAATAAATTAAGTGTGGGTTGAGCACTCTGCCAAGAGACAACATCTCTAATTGGCAGCTGCTGTTACAGCAGAGAAGCTTGATTAGAGATGAGAGAATAGTAATTCTCCACAGAAAGGAACTGTCTCATATTATTAAAAATTACCTGCTTGTCACAGCTGTTCACTGCTTATTTTTAGCATGAGTTTGAGTCTGAAAGACTGGAATCTGAAATTATTGCTCAACACAAAAAGAGTGTTTCTAGCAGACATTTGTATACTATCAGCAGAAAACGAACTAGAAAGTGTGAAAAATTGTAAAAATTCAAAATAACATCTGAAGGTGTTTGTAAGAGTGGCTTTTTTCCCAGTGTTTTCTGCTGGAAATGGCATTAGCATGCTGTAATGGGGGGGGTGAAAAGGAGGAAAACTCTCCCTCAGGCAGAAAGGAGAAAAAGGATAAAGGCAGAATCAGATACTGTGAAAAAAAGATATCTGTATTTGACAGTAAAACATTAGTTTTAAGAGGAACATTTCATGCCAGATATTCATACTCTTTCTTGAATCACATTTCAAATAATGACAGTGGGGTCTGTCTCCTTATCTTCCTCTCTATTCCATACTTACTGTTTTTATAAGCTACTCATTTTTAAATCGGCTTGAAAGAAAACATCTGAAAAATGTCAGTATTTAAAAAACAATGCAAAAAAACCTTACCTAATGTCCAACAGCCATAAGTCTAAGACTTGTATGACTTCAGGTATTTTTGCTTACGGCAAAGGCGCTGTGTAAAGTGCAGATGTTGTCTTTCAGTGAATGAGGTCACAACCTAAAACCAGTAGGATTTAGATAGTCCGAGTATAAACAAAAGACCATAAGCTGGTAACTACAGGATAACAATGATATTTTAAACTGCCAAAAATAATAGGAGTAAGGAATAAAAATTCTATACCTCATTTATTTGGAACTTTTCTTACATGTGAGCATGAGATACAGGTGAGCTACAGGAGTCAAGTGCTTGAATAAAGACACTTTTCTATTCTTCTTTATAGCAAATGTAAAATACTCAAATATTTTAATATTACTCTGATCTCAGGACCTCAGACTTCTGATGCTGACTAATGCTGATGTTGACTAGGCTTTTCTCAAGGTACTGACTACCTCTGCTACTCTATCTATACTATTCTCAATTTGCAGAGATGAAGATGAGTACAAATTGGAATGCAAAAGAGATTTTTAGTGTCTTAGCCTTTCTGATACCTCCTGATAAGAATGAGTGCCAATAAGTCAGTCATAAAATATGAAAACAACAATCCAACAAAACAAAACAAAACAACAACAACAAAAAAACAATAGAAACAATAGATGCAAAAGGCAAATAAACAAGCACATTAAAAAAAAACAAAAACAAAAAAACAGCAAAAAGAATAAATCAAAAGTTGTCTCTGAGCATGATGTTTTAACTTTCACGGCCTACTTTGATCCATTAGCTTTTTCAATGTTATTTTGACATAGTAGGTGTAAAAGCAGTCAAAAACCCCACAGACTTCAGGGTCACAGCTCGACAAGAGATCTAGAGGAGAGTATTGAGCACTGGAGATGTTTAATCATATAAACTCTTCTTGTGGATTTACTTAAAGTAGCTTTTGATTTACATCAGTGACAGTACAGAAACTGGATCACTGGGGCCATTATCATTCTGCTTCTATAGGCAATAGCAAACTTTGTATTAAATTCAAAAGTAGCCTATTCATTTTTAATATGGCAAAATAAATTAAAGTGAAAAATATAAATGGTTTATAATAACAAAACAAGATAACTGTGAAATGCTATTTTTATATATTGAAAAATATATCAGTAATTATAGTTTTGGAATTTTCCCCAAGACAACTTTTACTCAATTTGATATCATTGCAGGAAAAAAAAAAAAAAAAGAAATAATAATAATAATAATAATAATATAACATTAATAATAATAATAAAGGTCTATTTGAGCTAAATAAACTTTTTCTGCTTTGCACGTGTTAAAACAGTACTAGTAGAAGGTAATGTTTCAGCTGTAGTAAAAATAGATCAGTAAATTTAACATGGGCAAAATATGGTATTAAATAAGATAACATCTTTTGATTCCATTTAACCAAAGTAGTTTTTGCTGTTCAGGTTTCTAACACTATAGTAAATGAAACCACTTCTATAGAACAGGAAATTTCAAGGTTCGGGTTTTTATTTTTTTCCTTTAATCTAAATTCTTAATTAAGGATAAAAAACATAATTAAAGCCCCAGTGGCTCATGGTGGGGAGATATCAAGACATTCATAAAAATGTGTAAGGGATAAAGCAGGACACCGTTACACTTTTGCTTGTACACTCAGCCATTTCCTTTGGATACTCAAGTAAGGATTTGTGTAAAATTGTGGATATATTGAGAGACCGTGCTTGTATATTCATTTCTCATTTATTTCAGCATTAAAACTATACAAACTCTGCTTTCAATAAAGAAATATTAATTTCTATCACTATCTTACTATAGGTAAATGGTGGAAAATGTGCTTCACCTTTATGGTCCTCAATAAGGGACCACAGTAATCTTTACTATGAGAAAAAGCAGTGATTAAAACAGCAAAGAAAAGGTCATTAGGAAATTATGGGGAAAGAAAAACAAACAACACAAAACAGTTTATCTGTTTTGCTGCGATTCCAAGTTTATTAGGGCTTTGGGAGACAGACAAACCAAGCTACAGAAATCTGAAAGTTGCTTTGTGTTTAACTTTTTTCCAGGTAATTCCTTTTCTTCCACTTGAACTCACAGCAGAGAAAGAGGAAAAGAAAATTGATGTGACGAGGTCAATCTTTTTCATCAGATAACAGCTTCCTCCTCAGCAAAAGAAAGTTCTGTCAACAACCTTGCAAGAGTTTCAACCAAAGCAGAAGGTGAAATAATAATTGCTAAAAACTTTATTGCAGCTAAATTTCCTCCACCAACTAATGTTTGTCTTGACTAGTATCAAACTGTGCAATGTCTGTGTTTAGTATGAAAACCTGATCAGAAGGTATAAATAGTAAATGACTTCTGGTTTTAAATGATGATACTGTTACATACTTTTTCCTTCATAGCATATACAGATGTATAAATATAAGCTAAAGACGCACGCATTTAATATGCCATGTATATATTGTACAGTATATACAATATATACTATATATTTTACAATATACACATAAATTTTCACTATATACTATAGTTCTATATGACTAACAAATTATTTGATATTTGTTGTAAAATATATATTTTAAGACATCATAATGCACTTCTGTAAAGTCATTGAGACTTTGAATTCTGCATTATGTTTCCTTTCAGGAAATATCTTTTTTCCTCTTTTTTTTTTTTTCTTTTTTTCTTTTTTTCTTTTTTTCTTTTTTTCTTTTTTTCTTTTTTTCTTTTTTTCTTTTTTTCTTTTTTTCTTTGAGTACATACCACAAAAAAATTAATCCAATTTTCATGGACTTTAATATGTGGCAATTGGTTTCGTATATTTAGATTTCATTCTGATTTCAGCTTAAGCTAAATTCTAATTAAGAAAACAGTAGAAAATTTAATGTAATTTTTTCTAAACATTTGAAAGTATTCTACTGATTTGTTAAAAGAATATTGAGTTATTTTGGTTAAACTTTTATAATACGGTAGAAGAGATGAGTACAAAGATATACATAGCACCTATAGAAATTTGGTAGAAATAGTAGTATTTAAAAATAGTATTTTTAAAATATACAAACCAGAATCTTATTTACATTCAACAAGATTTTGGCCCCTATATCCTGTTTACTCTTTAAAATGTTGCTAAGTTTGCAAAAAGTGAGTTATACAAGGCTGATAGTTGAGAATAAATACTACCATACACAAACAGGTATACTTTCTTAATTCACTCTGCAACAGTTAAAACAATTCCAGAATGACTGACAATGGAAACAAATCTAATCTCAACATATTTGCCTCATTAACTGGAAATAATGGAAAATATGTAGGAGAAAGACAAGTTAAATGTGTGCTTTGGAAGATACAATATGTGTCCTTATGTTATGAATTTATTTTCTCTGTTTATACTTACACAATTAATACTTACATACACTTATTTTTGTGCAAGTTATGCCTAAGTGATTCCTTGCAATTCAAAGACACATAGGCAATTGTACTTTTCTGAGCTCAGTTGATATCTTAGGATACCAGAATTTTCTGTTGAAAGACTAAAAATAAGTGATATACAGATTGACCTCAAATACTGTTTCTCATCCATTTTACTTAACTACTTCTTTTACTTAACTACAAAACCTTTACAGACACAGGATCAAACAGCTAAAACAGTGCCAGACAGAGACAAATATCCTTTGAGTGTTTTGGTTCTTTTACAGTATGTAAGCAACGTTTGCAAATGAAATTTTAATATTTTTTCTTAATGTTCCCAAAACAGTAGACAGGAAATTTCATGGGCAGCTCTCACCACACTCACAGCCTAAGCCAAAGTTGGAGAGTTGCCCTAAACAGACACCAAAGTTAAAATTAAAGACCATGAATATAGAGAGGAGACAGAAATGAAGAAATCCCATAATCACAAGTCACTGTCTAGACATTGTTAGCATGAATACTTTTGTGTGTCTTTTATCATAATCTATTTGCTGAGATCTAAAAAGGAGCATTTAGCTCTTTGTGAATAAGGGTACTTCTTTTCATTAATTTTACAAGTCGACCTTAGACCAGAATTAATCTCTAAGTGTTTTAAATTTATTCCTCAGAAGTCCAGAAGTTGACTCAAGGTCCAGTCATACGGCCTTGTCTGTCCCCATACCTGACTAAAACAGTGCTTCAGCCATTTCAGAAACTTTCAAATTAACCTTGGTGCATTAGAAAGAGAATGAAGAGAGGCTGGGAACTGCATATGGTATCATAAGGAGAAGAATGTTTCTTTAACAGAAATACACCTGCCAGGAGCAAGTCCTACAGGGTGATAGGAGTACTTTGGTATGAAACAAAAAGGTCACAAGCATGATAGCTGTACTAAAAGAGTAATGAGATTTTTTCTCACTCAAAAAGAAAAAAAATAAATCACATTAAAGAAAAGCTTAGTAGTACTCTGATGGAGAAATCTGATGTTCTTCCAACCTCCTCTCCCCCCTTCCCCCCAGTTTCATCAGTTCCTGTTTTTCCATCCTGGAAAAAATGCTGAAAAATGCTGTATGGTGAAATACAGACTTGGCTCAGCTCCAGAAGTAAATCCATTTTCTTCTGTACCAAGAATACACACCTCCTTAATGAAATAGATTTTAATATCATTTACGTATTCTCTGCCTTTCTTTTACAGCTACAAACCATTATTTTATGTGTAGGTAATGAATCTTAGTCCTTAATATGTTAAAATGGGAACTGAAGCTTCAAGATGTCATTTTATTTTATGAAGACATGATGCAATTTGTTCAGATTGTTTTAAACCAAAGGAAATATAGTGCATATCAGACCCAGCCATGATAAAATAGCCTAATTCTTTAGTTAATTTCATTTGCTCCCTCTTTTAACTAAGCTACAGATTCAAAATTTGTCAGAATAGCAAACTTCTTCACAGCTTCTGCAAGTCTGATGAGCTTACCTCAATAATTGAACTCAGTGATTGTGCTTACATTTGAAAGAAAATTATTCCACATTCTACTTCTTAAGATATGGTCTCGCGCCACAGATGTCTAATTTTCATTAGCTTTAATTGAATTCATTTCTGCCCACCCAGAGAATAATTTACTGCAATGTGTCAGTTAATATCAGAGAGGATATTTTAGACTCCATAATGACATAGTTATATAGGAGTAGCACAAAAATAATTTCAAACCTTTTTACTTTTAAGTGTAAAATTGTAAATCTACATTTACATTACCAAATTAAGACCAGAAGAATCTGTGTGGTATTTTGTAAAATATCACACAGAAAAAAGAAAATCCAAAAAACTAATGAAAAATACAGGGACACAGATCTGAAAAATGTGTGTAAATTTTATGAAATTTACACGCTTACATTATAAAACAGAAGTGCGAAAAATGATGACGTTTCAGTTCAGAGCATAGAATGAGAAGTGTTTATGCACGTTAACCACCTGATTAATCTATGGAAGTTTCTATGAGTTCCTATCTTCCTTGTACAATTTCACAAATTAATTTTTGCATTTGTCTCTAAAAGCCCTGCTGCAGTTCATTTCTTTCTCACGTCCATAAAGACAAATCAGGCTACTTTCACAGGCATTCAAAGCCTTTAACAGGCTCCAACTGTGTTTTGCACTGGAGTGAAAAATAAACATTAAAAATGTTACAATATGAATATCTGCCATATTTACTGTACAGATGAAAAATAAGGCCAGAATATTAATGGAGGTTAAATAAAACACTTCTTACATGCACAATGGCAATTCATTATGTAGTGAAGCCTGCAGCCTGAAAATAGCAACCGTGCACAAAAAATGACTGCTTAAAAACCAAGTGCACTGGAATGTCTTTGCTTCTTAAAGGGAATAAAAGCTATATTCACTATTATCTTGTATTTATTTCAGTTAGATTTGTTAATGCGCTCAGTCTTCTTTCAACATGTGAAAACAGTTATTTTACAATAGTGGTGTTTTAAAAACAAATATGTATAGAACCTCGGAACGCTCAGGAAACAAAAGGTACAAATCATTTGAGAAAATATCTTTACAGATGTTTACAGGCACAAAATCTTGGGCAACTAAATAGTTTTTTTTTTCACTTACACTTAGAAATGAAGGATGAAATTCACTATCTGGGAAGACAAAAAAACCTCAAATAACAATTAATTAATTAACAAGTCATTTCAAATGAGGCTCAGATCATGAATAATATTAATTCATATGAATAATACAACTGTACAAAATTTACTCATTATGTTGGCACGATACAAACCACCAACTTTTGTGAACTCATTAGAGTTTCAACACCATGACTTATATCTCATTTTCACTCAAAGCAGATAAGTGTAAAAACAAATCCTGGTTCCTTGAAACCGCAACACTTAAGTTAATGTGTGTTCCTCTTGAAAGCTTTGAAGCACCTCAGTCCTTACCAATGAACTAGTAGGAAAAAAAGTTTCTCCTGAGTTCCATTTTTCTGCCTCGTGTAATGGCACATTTGACAATTCACTGGGCCTTAAGCTTCTCTTTCACTAGCAGTTATGTACTACAGTTTAGTACTGGGGAGTTTAGTGGCTTCATGCAAAGGAAAATGAAAGATTCTTGTTACTTTTCCCTATACAGGTGCAGAGTTGCTTTTCTGTGGAACTGTTTTCTCAGTTAGGGAATCACAGGTGTAATGCCTAATAGCTACCATTACTGTGTAATAGACATGTGATTTGATTATGTTTTTTACAAAGCAAATGTAAACCTTCTTAACTTCCCTTTTCTTATATTGGAAACTATAAAGAAACCCTACCATTACATAAAATCAATTGCACTTAAGTTTTTATTTTTCTGCCTTTCCTAGCCCTGTTAACAGTATGTTTCCTTGTTTCAGGTAGCCACTGTGCTTCATATTTAATTACTTTAAATCTCTTCATTTCTCTTTACAGTGGTATTCAGTGCCTCTCTGAATTTACGATAAATTGTTTGTCAGTCCTCATCTGTATAGATTGGTAATGGATAAGTTTTTATTAAATTTTAGTCTATTGTTCAGGACTAATTTCTGGCTTATATCACCAAAATAATTGTCAAAATGTTGTGCAGTGCCAGAAGCATAAAGCATATTTAGATTTCACATCCATAACAATGTATTAATCTGGAATGAAAGCAACTGGAAGATATGCAATCCTGTGTTTTTACTGCATGACAGAAGTCCCCAGGACAGAGACTGGAAAATGTAGCCCTATTTTCTATATTTCATGGAAACACATATAGTGAGATTTCCCAGGGCTGACAAAGAAACGATTCACAGAATGTGAACTTTCTCTGTGCACACCAAAATAAACATTTATTTTAAATATTAAGTAGGATTATATACCACTTTACATTTTTTTACAGTTTTTTTCTTAGTTTTGAAGTATGAACACAACAAAATCTCAATACACTTTAATTTAATAAAAATTACTATAATTGCTTGTTGTAGATATGTTTTAAATTTTCAGAAATACCATTTAAATATGAAATAAACCACAGAAATCTACTTTGTACAAAGTGGAAATTAAGACTGGGACAAAGTATGAAACACAAATAATTTATCCCACCAGGATACAAGGATGATCTCAGTATTTAAAAATAGTGAATATTTAAGTTAAGTAACAATACCTGGTGCATTTCAGCAGTGGTGACAGTTATGTGAAAGACAAGCTGTGCTCTGGACTGTCGTGCATAGCTGTCACACCAGAAAATGAAGAGCATCTCAGTCATCTGTGCGAATCGGCAGATTACAACCACATAACTGCATACATATTTGAATATTAGTTTCAGTGCATTGTTTTTTTCTTAATGAACTTGACTTTTATGTCTCCTTTTATTCCTTGACCAGGAAGGAAACTTCTGAAACTTCCAGTGTACAGACGACTTAGTACAATATGTGATGATTAAGTGTTAAAAAAGGTTTATATTTTCTTTTACTGTATTTGAACTTATTTTAAGGAGGTGTCTCCGATTTTCAAACAGAGCTGCACTGCTAAGAAACATTCCTGCATTACTTCAGCACTACAATGTTTCTGCAGATTAAGTAGTGATAAATTGCCAACAGATTTTATATGGGTAAATAGAAACTTGTACATCCAACCAGAGCACAAATGATTAGTGGGAACTGTAAGAATAGGAAGAGAAATCAGTACTTGCAAAGAATCTCTTCAAACAACTTGTAAGACACCAAGCACCATACAATGAGTTTCAATTTGAACATAACTCTACCTTGTCATAATTTATAATTTGAGGATTTTCTAATATTCTATTTAAATTACAATTAGTGGAAGCACTTTCCAGGGCTGTTAAAGGCACTCAGTTGCAAAACCAGGGGATTTGATAATGTGTACATTTCCCTTGAGGCCAAAAGGTAATTACAGAGAAGTTCTGAACTGAAAAATAGTCCTGTCATCTGCTTTCATGAGAAACAAAAGAACACTTTAAGGTGAAGAGGTAATAGGAAGGAAAGAAAATTAATAAAAGAGAGAAAAAGAAAAAAAAAGGCAAACAACAACAGTTCAGCAGCTGAAAAATAGAACAAAATTAAATCTTGTAATTAGAAGGGGAAATCATACCACAGGATGGTGGTTTGCAGGACATATGCTATTAAAATATTTAAATCATCTCCTGTTTAATTCACTGGATGATGTGAATATTATTACAGAGATAATAAACCAGTAGATTAATACATATTCAACAGACACATGAAGCAGGACTGAATGAAACTACCAGTGCTAAAGGAAACCAACTAGCCCCTATTTGCTACATTGGGTCAAGAGCAGTAAGTCTCTTTTTTCTTTTGTCAAGTGATTCAAAATTATCATATGGTATTATTAACTCCAGATCAGGGAAATATTATGATGGGAAACATCCTTCTGGTAATTCTGGTAATTATTCTAATTAATTCTTCCTGAATTTGCTGAAGAAAAATTCTTTATTTTCTGGTATATTATAAATTATAATAATAATATTTATATAAAATGCAGAAAAAATATATGTATTTAAGTAGCAACTGTATGGACCCATTCAAATATATACTATGATTTTAGTTGTAAAACCCTAATCTACCTCCTGTGTGACAAAGATGCAAATCTATAAATTTAAGGCATTCTCTAGGAAATGTAGAAAACAACAGACCTGTGGAAACTAGAATTTATCTGTATTTTTTTCTCTGCAAATTTGTGTTAAGTCCAAAATGAAGAATATAGCTGAGGTGGAAATTCACCTATCACTTCTTACTTATTTGTAGCTGTTCAATGCTGCTATTCAACAGCCTTAGAAGTATCAAACTCATTAGAGGAAGAAAATTGGTCTCAACATCTTTTTTTGTCTAGCAATCAATGTTTCTTTAATTTTCATTTTATTGGCTTAAAAGGACCAGAATAGTCATAAGATAATGTGAAGAATTTAGAAAGAATAGAGCTTATTGCTGGTATCTGATTGCTCTTCTTATACATACATAGTATTCAAAGGCATTCTGGAACACTGTAGTCCTGTGTACCAAATCAGACTTTCATTTAAGAGTAACTGAAGTTTTAAGAGATCTTCAGAAGAATCATTTCACTGAATATTCAGTTTATCTTTTGTGCGTGTGTGTGTGTGTGTTTAAACTCTGTATAAGTAACACACATGTCACTGTCTGGTACACTCTTCAGTTTGTCCATTGGTCATGAAGAGGATTTGATGAGCAGGACTGTGAGGCAAATGGGCTCTGCTATAGGGGCACCGCTATTAAGTTTAACCTCATCCAAATGCTCACTTTGGAGAAAAAAAAATAGAGTGATGAGTTCCAGTTTTTAAGTTGTTTATTCTTCGTTTTGTTTTGTTTTGTTTTTTTATTACAGTTGCTTTATTGATTTGGTTTGGGTTTGTTTATGTATTTTAAGCAGTTTTCTTGAAAAACAGGCAAGTATTTATCTTAAGATATGATGTAAATACATGTCGAATTGAGTAACTAATAAATTGAGTAATAAATAAATAATTTCAAGAACCTATACTCTCTTTAAACAAAATTAAGGAGTACATAATACTAGTTTTGAGCTACCAGAAAGCTGAATGCCTAGGTTAAATAATCTATGGCATCTTTAAAAGGTTTAAATGAGGTTCAACAAGGCCAAATGCCGGGTCCTACACTTTGGTCACAGTCCAGAGATATAAAATAAATAGGTAGTGAAAAAACTCAGGCTAGAATAGAATATCTAGCTTATGTCCTATTAGAACAGAAACATTTTTTCTTAGCCATAGAAATTTTCTCTTACACAGATATATTGTGGTGGAATGTTTCAAAGCATAAAAAAGAAATGCGGCTTTCAGTGACAACTTGCTTCATTATGTAATGTAAGGTCTATATAATATAGACAGAGTCAGGCATATGGATAAGAAGCTCCCTGCACTGAAATTAAAATGTGATTTATGAGTTTAGTGGATAACAAAACTATACTGCTTCAGGAGAAGGGTAAGAAATTTTTTTTAACCAAGTATCCATAAAATCTCCTTAGGTACAAAATCAATTGCAAAGCCCCTGGCAACCTCTAATTGCTTTGACATGAATTTGAGAAACCCATATAAGTAAGCAGTTTTATTTACTCTTTAACACAAATTAAGGTAGCATGGCAAAGTGAGTGGAAGTACCATCTTTAAAACAAACATTTATGATCTACACTAAGTATTTAGAAAAAGAATTACGTATTTAAAGTTTGAATATCTAGGAGTAGAGCAGATAAGCAATACATACTAACCTGACAAAAATTCAAACAAGATGTTATAGCCCCATATTTCAGGGAATGATGTTTGTCACTACATGTGACTTACGGATATGCATCACAAAGCTTCATCCTATACTAGATAGATACAGGAAGAATAGTGTCAGGACTAGATAGCATAATGAGTCCTCTGTTACCATTTCCAACTATTTGCTATTAGAAGAGTGGAATAATGGGGCAGAGTAGGCAGGGAGAAGAGGACTGGGGGTGCTTAGGAGAGCAAGCAGAAGAATGTGAAGAAAATTAACAAATAAAGGGAAGGTGACAATAAGAGGATTTTGAAAGTCAGTGCCTAGGAATGTACAAAGGGAAGGGAGATAAAAAGTCAAATTAGAACTGTTGACTTTTGGCATGGCTTCCCAAAAGCCAGTCCAATGATTCCTTATTACAATTCCTTCAGTGTTTATCAAACTATTACTTTTGACTGAATTAGGAAGAGGAGGACAGAGAGTGGGCCTTAGAATAATGACATAGTGGAAATAGTTTTCTATTCTAATCTATTCAAATAATTGACAGTGAAATCACAGTTCTGCTAGCAATTGTTTTAAATACTACTATACAGATAATAGGGGTATTCTGCAATAACTGTTGAGTTTATTTTTGGAAGAAACTGAAAGAAAATGTAAAATCCTTACCAGTGATAATTTAAATCACATGATCATTCCAATAATTTATTTTTCTGGAAAAATCTGATTTGCTACATTTTATTTTTCTAGAACTGTATTTTATTTAAATCTTATACATTGTGTACTGAGAGGTCTGAAAATAAGACTGGAGATAATGAGACTCAGAAAGACTTTGAAGAGAAGAGACAGAAATCAGCTGATTGTATTGAAAGCTGAGCTATGTGTGAAGAGAAATTAACTCAGCATTACTTTAATGATCTGGTGCAAGATGATTGCTATTGAACGCATTCATTAGTAAAGTTGGCAAAAGTAGGAAAAGTATGTGAGCTAATCTTGCCATTGACACAAAGTAGAAATATATCATTAATGCTGAAGTGTTAGAATATTTTACAGGAAGGTGAGGATGACGAAGGAATAAAGAAATAGATAGGATTGAAATAATTACATTGAAGTCCAGGTCTGAGCTGGCAGTAATAGATGAGGTGCTCTTTATTAGCAGCTCCAGACCAGTATTGGCTTTGAGTTCAATGACTAGGAAACGAAAAGGAATTTGCTGTTTATTAACCACTGAGTAATTATGAACCAGTAATGCAAGAAGACTGTAGGTTGTAGGTCCCTCTCAAAATGCATCAAGTGAGATGGAGGGAATATCAACAGTCTTACACATGGCTATAACAAGAAACATTCTTCTATGCTGTCTACGTTTCAGTAGAGGAAAAAAAGAGGAAAAATATTCTCATCTTCCCTTACAAAAGGAGATAAGATATAAGATCTGGGTTTCTGAGCTAACAGTAGAAATACCTGACAGGATAGAAAAGGTTAGCTGAGCAGTGTAAATCAGAAAAATACAATGAAGATTAAAGACATTATATCCTGGTATTTCAGATCAGTGACATTGGCTGAGCAAGAACACAGAATGACATGACATAAAACTGCATATTTCTGTATTTTGATCAAGTATGCATTTTCACCTCTGTATCCATAGATGGAAAGAAAACATCAAATGAATATATGAAAGTAGAGGGAATTTTCTTCCTATCTGTGTGTTCTGGATATGTGTATGTCTAATATATTCTATAGATACAAGTTTCTGGGCAAAAAAACTGAATGTTAGTAGTTTTTGACGATTCCAGTAAGTTGACTTGGGAGGGTAGACTGATAATAACATCACACAGTTCTGTGTTAAATTAACAGACAATTGATTGATTTCAAAAAACACTGAACAGTAATTCTCTTTCAAATAAAGAGTTTTTTAAGTCTCATTCCTCTCTTATGGGGTATAGTAGCAGATGCTTGGTTGAATACTGAAGAAGAAAGGAAAATATCCATTGATTAGTGCAACTGATGGATGATGATGTTTCCTACCCAGATCTCTTGGTGGTTTTGTAGTAGATCATATTCACATCCACAGTTGCTGTACTTCCAAACTTTGCACTGAGCTCCATGTCTGCTGATACAAGAACATTAGATATTTAATGTTAAAGCAAGTGAAGTAAAGAAAAGTTAATCACACAGAATCACAGAATTATCAAGGTTGGAAAAGACCTAGAAGATCATCCAGTCCAACCATTACCAATATTTCCAAGCTAAATCAAACAAATCTTGCATTCACTTGGACATATACACTGACCATTTGTCAGTACAGTACGTGTGTGTGGAAGAATCATTACATTACAGTTCCATTTTACTAATCTCTCTGATTCATCTTTGCTTAGTGACAGAAAGACACCTGAACAAACATTTAAGCCAGCTGCAGCATTATGAGATACATAAGGCAATCTTTCCAAAATAAAATAGCTATTCACTTAGAGATAAGGGACTTTTAGAAAGAAACAAGATCATAATTGCAGAACAGATTTGGCATGAATATGTAGTCAAGAATCCTGTTTGGGAGAAAACTCTATAAAAACATTGAGAAAAACCTGTACTTTTGACAACTAAGGTTGTAAGTTTCAGGAGGCAGAGTTGCACACAGGGACTGTGAAAGCACATGCCACCTGTGCTTATGACAGCTAGAGCCACAAAGGAAAACAACAGTGATCCCCTAAACACAATTTGCCAGAAAGATCCTGGCAAAAACAGAAGGCTTGTACATTAAAGTTGAAAAGGGAAATTATCTAGCCATAAAAATGGAATAATAAGCAAGTTTTCAGTATTCTGTTTGGGTTCAAAGATCTCTAGGGATAAATTATGATGGGATTACAGAAAGGTACATTATGATTCATCATAAGAAGGTTTTTTTCAAGTCTTGAAGCTGATGACCAGTAAAATTGTAAGTGAATACCAGCTGACACTGTCTTATTGTACCACGTTTTCAGCCTTCTAAGTATTTTACAAATTTATATTACTGATCAGTTGTGTAATGAAATAAACATGTACTAATGAATTATTTGGAGAAGAGATGCTCAGATTTGTAAATTGTCAAGATCTTATCATCAAGTAGACAGGCATAGCTTGAACTGCAATATTGCAATATCACATATTGTGAGATTATTTATGCCAGAACACTGTTAGTTAAAATTTAGAAATTATTTTAAAAAGTGCCTTTCTTTCCATCTAAAATCCACTGAAATGCAGGAACTATTGTAAGACCAAGCATCCAGTAAATATGAAGCTAGCTCCAATCTCTGATATATATAGGATTTCTTGTGCTTCAGAAAGGATTGCTGCATTATAAAATGTACTTTTTGACCCATGAAACACCCTTGTGGTTGATTACTTGTAAAGAGTAAAATGAGTGCACTGAGAAAACAAAAAATGGTGCATTGTGACTGGGAACAAATCCTAATATACACACATACATACATGTACAAACAAAATTCTGATTCATCACTTTTGGGTACCATGAAAAATATTTTGCACAAAAACTAGCCAAAATCAAGTTGGCTTCTGTATCAAAGCAGTGAACATATGTGAGGTCCTATGTCTAAACAAAGTAACATCTCTGGAAACCTATTTATTAGGTTATTCAACTTAAAGAGTTTAACAAACCTAATACACCTTTCCAAACTCAAGCCAGACTGTGCATAAGCGTTGGAAGATATCATATTTGAGGGTAGCAGACTGAATGCCTCTGCTCTACTATCGTCCAACTAACACCCTTATAGACTGTGCTACTTTTCTTATATCAATGGCACTCACTTGAATTTGTGAAATGCAAAGAAATTGTGGAAAGAAACAGGGGGATGAAGTCAGAGACATTTAGAAAGAGATATCTATTCTGAAAGCAAACTGGTGGAATTGGGGGTAAGTCAATAAAATAATAAGCTTAATTTGAAGATAATTCAGTGAAAATATGATGTTGAATAGGAAAATATTTACAGGCTAATGTCAAATACATTAACCACTTCTCCTCCAAAAATAATAGCATGTAAAAGATGGGATTTCAGGTGAAATAATCCAAAATTTTGTTTGAAATATTTTTTTTTAAATTCCTTTTACACACAACGTTCTCAAAGTTCTAAGATTTATCCACTGGATTAATTGAAAATACCATAAAAATGATTAGCCATTCCACCTACATACAGTTTCTGATAACACAGGTAAACACTGTTTGTTTAGTCCTGAGTGATACACGCTCACAGAATCCAAACCATGCAATTTTTTTACTGTACAACTGCAAATTATGAATGTTACTTCTGAACTCTACAAGACTGTTAGATGCCAGTCAAGGCTTGTCAGTGGTTGCAATGTAGCAGAATCTGTAAATAAGTTAGAAGTACCTCGATCTATAAAGAGCATTCTAAATGATAAAATCCAGCTAAGACAGCATTAATACATCAACAATGTTTGTATTATTGCTGACTGACTAGAGCTTGGATAGGGTGGGAAGAACTGCTGTCTTTATAACACAGCTGCAGGGGGCGGGGTTGAGCCAAGACAGGCAGCCTGGGTTAGGCAAGGAGTTGATTTATACCAGGTGAGATCGTGCAGGTCATAAAGCTGTAGTTACTGGGTTTTGATTGGTGGGTTGTGTGTACTTGGCCTGTGAATATATATTATTATCATTACATTTTTGTTTCCATTTTTCTTTTGCTGTCTTAAAAATTGGTTTTGCCTAAACCTATATGTTCAGCTTTGTTTACTATTCTGTCTCTCATCCCACTTTAGGGTGATTGGATAAGTAAATGACTATATGGTGCTTAGTAGTGGATTGAGTTAACAGTTATGTACTCTAAAGATTGTTAATTATTTGAAAGCTAATTTTATTTATCTAAAATACTGCAAATTAAACATTTCCTTTGGGAAATGCAGAAACATCAGAAACTAATAGGTAACCAAACCATCATAATAACATGTAGTAAACTATTTCTAAGTTATATGTAGGCAAAAATGCAGAATAAACTAATGTGATAAAAACTTAAGGACTTATGAGAGCGCTAGCAATTAGCATATGAGAGGCATATGCTATACTGTTTGCCGACTTTGGCTATGCTTTTATGATATGCCATGCTAATAAAGCTACAGTGCTTAGGAAACTGTCTGAATGTGAAAATGTATGTAACTTTCTACCCTGTAGTACTAAGTTTGATTATTCTTAGTTTGTTTGTTTTGATGGGGAGAAGAGGGAACACTCTCCAAGACTAATCCTAGTTGATTATCAATAACAACTTGTGTGTTTACAGGACAAATCTAAAATCATTAATCAAGCAGTAATCTGTTACCAGTGGAAATAATAATTTATATATGTTCATATGAAGTACTCATTTTCTCTTTTTTATTCTTTTTTTTTTTTTTTTCTTCTATCTTCCTTCCTGCAGTTGTCTTAAAAGTGAATGGTAATCCCAAAGCTATACTATGCCTTATCTGTTTTATAGACAAGAAATCCAGATTTCACACACCAAATACTGCTCTTATGAGCTTAGAGATTGCCTGATCAAATTTAAGTAGTACAGTCAATAAATAGAAGATATCAGTAAATGTATTCATGGCTTTCATTGCCACATTTTTGCTGCTTATTAAAATGCTATACTGGAACCACAGGTATTGTTTAGGTTCACAAGATGTGCAGTCACCTGTGAAATTCCTCCATATACTTGCTAATAGAGTTTAGCACTACTAAAATTCTGAAATAATTCCTGATGGATTTAAAGTTCCCAGTGGCACAATCTAACATTTCTATTGCCTCTATTGCTTAATTTGGGGATACTTTCTGTTTTTAAATTGACTTCAGAATGATTAAATAGCATAAAAATAATTGTTCATTGGAAGAAAAAAAAAATAATCTTCCTAAGAAATTTCAGTTTTACATTCATTTATTCAACACTTATTTTACTTGTAACAAGAACACTTAACAGAAGAAGACATATGAGTGCGTAAATGTATGGCTTACATCATATGTGAGTCTCCTTTTTATTTAAACTTTGTGATAAGTTCTGAAATATCTTCATTTGTTGAACTGGAGTCTGTTCTTGGCCTGTTAGATTACTTATTTAGTATTCATTAGTAGTCAAGATTTTGTGGAAAGCTTGTATGTAAGTGTGTAAAAAGAAAACCACTTCTTCAAAATGATCATTACATATGAATCATGAAAATAGCTCTAAAGTTTTGCTATCTGCAAGATCACTGAAACTGCAGTTATTTATCCTACTTGGAATAATACTTACAAGTTCAATGATATGTGTAGATTGTATATTTTCTCCTCATTAATGAGACTTACTGGCTATGAAAAACAGTGCTACCAATATAATAAATTAAAAAAATTAAAAAATATAGATTGAGTTTGAGGCACTGTGAAGATTTTGTTTCAGTGCTCACATGTGTATACTTCAGAGGTAACAACATTAGGCTAGAGTGTTCAGTTTATAGCAGCATCAAGGTAATCAAACTGGCAGTTATTCTAGAAGAGTTTGCATATCTATTCTAATCATCCCCAGAAACACATGCACGAAGAACAATATGATATAAGTTGTACAGAAAATAAAAATATCTAATAAATAACAAAGAATCATAGGAAACAAGCTCCAGTGCCATCCATCCCCATGCTATTTATATTGTTATCCACTACAAGGTTAAAAAACAAAGGTGTGTTCTCCATAACCTAACAGAAAAGAAAACATATGAACTTTATTTCTGTATGTTATCTTTAAGTGATTTCTTTGTGGACATGGCATTTTTTATTGAAAGACAGTGTTTTTATATTGAATAAAATAAATACTGTCATGATGAAATAATAATATTATAGAATATCAAGACCATTGACTGAAAAACGACTAATTTCCCAGAAAGAGTTCCAAGTGACACAAATATATACATACATACATACATACATACATATATATATATATATATTCTGCAGTAACATTAAACCTGGATATCTGCTTTACAGCTACCAGATGTATGGGTGTGGAAAAGGTAAAATTATATAGTGAGAGGGTGATGACAGATCTTTATCCATGCATCATTCCTATTGAATTGCATGTGTGCACCTTTTATTTATTTAGTTTTTTTTTTTGTTGTTGTTGTTATTAGTCTTGGACATGTTTCAGCAAGTTCAAATGTCTAATTGATTTAAAGGAAACAATCTTGAAAAAAAAAAAAGAAACTTTTCTGAGAACATTTTGCTTATATAATTGACATTTGTCTGTTTTTCTTCTTGTTAGGAGCATTTGCATGAAAAACCGAACACAGAATTTCATTTGGTTCCAAGATCTATTTCCCACCTGAAGTCATAATCAATTCCATATTAACTATCTGAACTTCATATGGATTATAAATAGATTTTATAATTAGCAAAGTACTCTGCTCCATGCAGGAAAGAAGATGATGAACCTGGCTTAAAGCCAGTATAGCACTCTCCTGCTCGTAGGTTAAATCCCAGGACAAGTTAAAATAGCCTCTGGCTTTCTGTAACTTGCACCAGATGGTAGAACCCCTTAGAGGCAATTACATTGGCAGGGATGGCTGGAGCATGGTATGCTCCAAGTATAGTCCTTCCTGCCCCAGTACATTTTCAATAAGCACTTCCTTAGCCAGGCTGCTGCAATGATAGCTTTTCATTGCTCAGAGATTTCTCCCATGTGGGATAAATCCCCAGTTAGTCAGGGCAGGTTTATTCTGTTTAGAACTGCTAAAGCAATATGCAGCCAACTTAGCTTAGGCTAACAACTGGCCCCAAAATTGCTGCTAATGAATAAGCAATAACCCAGTTTTTTATGGCATCATTTATTTTTTACTTAAAAAACAAACAAACAAAAAACAAAAAACAAAAAAAAACAAAACCAAAAAAAACCAAAACAAAACTTTATTTTCCCCTGGTCTTATCATAGTTCATTTTTCTGGTCTTATCATAGTTCATATCTAAAGCTTATCTGAATGGAAAATTGATTTCTGGTACCTCTTCAAGTTTACTTTCTTTTAATTGCCATCCACATCCCCTTGTCCAGTTGTCAATTGTCATAGTTATGCTGGGATAAAAATACAGGAAACAAAGAACCTCCTCCTGGGAAACATGAGGTTAGTATTTGGCATTCAATATAATATTTCAACAGGTTCTATTCTTGGTCCTTCTGTGTATCTAAGCTCTCAGACTGTCTTTATATCTCAGAAACTTTAATTTTCACATCCTTGGTTCAATTACTACTATACTGTGTTCTCAAAAGTGGCAGATGCTCAAGGGAAGTTTGTAAAAACTTGCAAGAATCTCATTCATTTTCATTAGAAAATTAATAACAAAAAAATTTCATTCAGGTGTTTTCCAGAACTACTGCTCATCAGCAACCCCTGGCAGAATCATAGCAGTCAGTATGGTTGAACAATCACAGAAAACTGCTGATTGTGTTATTAAGTTTCACAGGTTGGCACAAGCCCTGCATGTGTTCTTAAATTTCAATCAGGAAGGCCTGGTGATCTTTAATGTTTGTTTTTTGGTTGTTGTTGTTTTTCTGTTACAGGCACAGGACTCCAATGAAAAGATCTTATGAAGGGTTCTCAAGAAAGGCCTTCAACATTTTGCATTGCAAGTACTACTGCAGAAGGCTGTACTACAATAAGTATTTCTACATAGCATAGCTGCTGATTTCAAACATCTTTTGAACAGTGAGGGAGGGTAGACATGAAAGACTAGATAAATGCAGATAGGTCAGAGACAGAAACCCCCTTTTGTGTGTAATTATATGGATTTTTCCTCAATAACCAACCTAACTGCCCAAATTTTCTCAAGCAGCTACTTTGTTTTTTAAACCTTGGTACAATTTCCTCTTCATGTTCATCATCCTTTCTTTGCCTGATGCACCCTAACAATGTCAGGCTGCTGCTATCTGATTGCCTTGCATATTTTATATGAGGTTTAGAACATTTATTTACACAATTCTTCTGTAATGTTTTAGTTCCACAGAGGTGTTATAGGAGAGATGTTGTGTTTAACATGCAAGTCATAGATATATTTTGTTTTACTTCAGTAATTTGGAAATCCTGTAAATATATTTCTAAGTTTCTTGAGTAATTATTTGTCTGAAATTTCAAGTCTGTGAAAATTTTACTGGTATTTATTTATTTACGGTATTTATATTTGTAACCACTCTGGAAGCAGCTATGCTGATTTTGAAAAGGGTACATAAAATGAAACTCCTAAATATGAACTTTAAAATGTAAATAATTTCAATTCAAAAATGCTGAAAATACATCTCCCTCTAACTTGTATGCACACTGGCATACATCATGTGGCATATGAATGCCATCTACCAAATGAATAAGAGACCTTGCCTGAAGAGGCTGTAGATCAGATTATGGCAGGTATGATATAGAAAAGCAAACACAGAATGCTGAATAATCCTAATACCAAAAGGCCTAACAAAATTTAAAGCATCTGCTAGATTATAAGCTTTGCCTCTACAGAGAGGCCTTAATATTTAAATGGATATTAACAAGTACTTGAACGTCCTTATAATTTTTTCTGATCTATATAGCAGGAAAAGGATAATGAGGAAGGGCAGAGGAATAATACTGTCCTTTTTTCCTGAGTTCCCCATATCAAGCATGAGTAGACTGAAGATCTTTCAGTTAGTCTCAGTATCCTCTTTCAACTTCCTTCTTCATATTTGATCATGGTTACATAAATTTAGTTACCTCGTTGGGTGAAGTGAGCCAAACTTCATTGGGAGCAGAACCTCAAATATCTACAAGTTCTCTGAATTTAGCTTTCTAGTCCTGATCTGTGAAATTCTCAAACTTTATGGAGTCCTTCCAGCTTCTTCCATTTAAAAAAAGGAGAACCCTAAAGCTTAGAATCCTAAATCCAAAGTAAAACAGATTCTGGAGTTTTACAACAGTGTACAGTAGTGATGACTGTAGCTGAGATTGAAAAGATGAAGAAAGTTTTGTAGTATCTATTAAAGATCTCATTTTCTCTGAGAGTTGCTCCATAGCCATTGATATAACACACCCAAACACACAGACAGCTACCCAAAACTCTCTCCTGTGCTTTTAGGCTTAAAATAACCAAAATTGAAGGGTGATTCACAGAATAAAAATCCAATATGATCCAACAACAATGGGGCTGAGACTCTACTTTTACTTTAGAAATTAGACGAAAATACCTGTAGCTTACTAACAACAACAGAGACCCAACAAGAAGCCCTTTATACATGTGGCAGTTTGAGTCCTGGAGAAAGAAAATAGCATGGTTTCTGAAAAAGAGCCTATGCATAATCTTCTAAACATCTTCAGAAAGAAAACAATTAAAAAAAAAAAAAAAAAAAAAAAAAAAAAGGAATGTCTTGCAAACCCAATTGATTGATGAAAAAATCTGACCTCAGTGAGGTATGTCGGTTTATTTTCTAAAGACTTCTTTGATTCAGCTCATTAAACGGTACTTACTTGGTATTGATCGGAGGCTTTATTTCCCTATGCATTTTCATAGTCTTGTAGCATAATCCTACTGTATTTCAAGATAACCACACCAGGTTCCTTGTTTGCATTTAACAGCTTCTTGACCTTGCAGTTCTATACAGTGCACACACACACACACAAATAAAGTCTTCGCCTTCATTAACATCATGGATCTCTCTTATCAAGAATTTTAGTGATTTCCTCATTTCTTTCTTCACTATAATATATTCTGAGCATTGACATACACTAAGTGAAGCCAGCATTTTGTCATCTTCATGTTTGGATATCACTAGAAGAGATCTGTTTTTCTATCATTCTTAGATCAAGCAATGAATACTGAAAACATGTATTTTGCTAGGTACAGAAGTTCCATCACTTCTGATATTTATTTTTTCAGAAGATAACGCCAATAGTTATGCTAAACAGTAACTTCACTTACCAATGTCTTTTCTTTGCATTTAGTATTAAAAAACCCCTCGAACACTACCACATAGCAAACAATCACAACAAATTCTGCAGAAAAATAAACATTTTCTACTAGGAGTGTCTGATTGTTAGGCAGATTAAATAAACACATTAATAAGATTATTGTAATATTTTCTGAATTCCATATGGAGCAAGTAGGTAAAGTAGGAAGCCTAGTTTCTAGAAAAAGATATACATACTGTATGAGAGATGCACACATTACAGCCTTTATTATTATTCTTATTTTTCTGTTTTATTGTTTTGTTCTAGAATTTAGGATCTATGAGGTCTTATATTATCATTCCCAGTTTATTAGTCTATAACATTTTGATGCTTGGCAAACTGGAATGCAATAATGTTATAAATTGTATTGACAACATCTTCATTCCTAAGCCTTATTTTTATTGTCCTGTTATCTTGTAGAAATTGGCACACAAGATCCTATTAGATTAGGCAGACAGATATTTTTGACATCCAAAAAAAGATAAAATGTCACTCTACTTTGATGAAGGTCAATCAATACCTATTCGCTAGAAAATTCCTTTTATGTACTTCTCATATTTTCGATCCTTTAGAAAAAATAAATAGTAGATGGATAAATTTAAAAAGAATAATTGAGGGCCAGATTTAGAATAAACGATTGAAAGCAGGATATTTGTTACAATATTGACACTGATTAGAAGCATAATGAATGCATAGTCTGTAAGGTATAGCTAAACTCATCAAATATTTTAAATAAAAATATGTCATTAACAAGCATAAATTGGGTTTTAGTTTTTATGCTACGTTGATCCTTTTTTTTTCTTTTTTTTTTTCTTTTTCTTTTTTTTTTTTTTTTTTTTTTCTTTCTTGGTGTAGTGATCCTTTCCTGTGAAGCTGAAATCCTAAAAAATAATGAGCACTTAAATGTGGCATTCTTGTGCAATAGTTAAAAGATTTTGATATTTAGGATTGGAAAGTAGCTTGCTTTACTATTTTGTCTTTTTAAAAACAGTCTTACATGTCATATGCATCAATAACAAGGGCATTTATTGCTGTGAATTTTGCTTTCCATTTTCAAAAATTTGTTAATCAAGGTTCTGCAGTAAAAGGTTCAGTAGTTTAACACATGTCGATTGAAAACAGGAAAACTTGTACAGAGTACTAGATTTTAATTTCTGCAGCTAGCAATTAGTGGTCAGTTTGTAAGATACAAATGCAATCAATATACATTTGCAAGTGTAGTAACACTTGTAAATCTTTAACACTCTTACTTCCAGATACAAAGAATGCATTATTTAGAAAAACTGTTGAAAGAAAATTAGATATTTTATGTTGATATTACATGATTAAGTTTATGCTGTTAAAAAGGTGCTTGTGTCTGAGTTGTTTTGTTTGTTTGTTTGTTTGTTTCTTGTTTTGCTTTCTCCACCCCACCCCCCCACCTCCCCCCTTCTTTTTGTTTTGCCAGGTTTTTGAGATAGGGGATTGAAAATAAAATGAGGAAGACTTGTTTGATTTAGAGGAATTTCAAACACAAGAATAATATTTGCAGGGCTTACTGTTGCACATTTATTTTTGATTTCACATATAACAAAAATGAGCTTTTTTGTCTGAGGAAGTAACTACTTGTCTGGGGTGAACATATAAACTTTTACCTATGTAATGGAAATTTGAACGGACTTTTATCTTTTTACGAGATAGATACTTTTCTGGGCACCAACTTTTATGCACTTATCTTCTGATTAATTTATACTGAGAAAATAAGAATTTTCTACATTGAAATCATCTGGGTAGCTGGGCTTCTGATGGAAAATCTGAAGAGCAAGGAAATGGAAAACATGTACAGAACTGTTGGATGACTGTCCTGGAACAGAACATGTCAGGAGACAGAACATCTTGAATTTGTGCTTTATCTTCTCTTTCAGAGCAGCTTTTTGGTTTCTTTTACACATCCTTCAGTTCATCTCATTCACAGTAAACATACTACCTATTATTGCCTTGAACTTTTTCTATCCTCTTCATATCCCTTCTTCCTCTCTGTCTGTCTCCAAACTTCTTTTCTGTCTTTCTCCCTTCAGTCTCAAGCCGCCTTCTATGTAATATTTACTTAGAACATAAAATTTAGAGCCTTTACCATGCCAACTCTTATTATTCTTTCTGATTTTCTATTCTTCAGAGACCATTTCTTTCCTGCTATAAAATTTGTACAATGCCTGCTTTTGTGTGAAATGCTCCAAAACTGTTTTCTGTTTTCTAGCTGAAAGGGAGAAAGAAGGAGGATCAGTGCTATACTATCTCAACATCAAATGATATGCATTTTCTTTCTTAGTCACAAAACAGAACACTACAAAGGTTTTTGTGTCATAACTCATTTATACAATAAATGAAGATACAAGCTACATAACAAATTGTACGAGAAGTTGTTTACCATACCTGCATATGGCCAACCAGAAAGCAGGAATCAAGTCTGTTTCAACAAAGCTTAATTCCACATAAGAAGAAACCATCTTACACTGTGTTTTTCAAAAGGAATATAGACCAGGTGTTTCGATTCTCAAGTAATGTGTTTCTTAGAATCGATACTCATCTCATTAGTGGATTAGAAACTGCAAGAACCTTGTCTTACATAGGTTGCAGGGTTTTCAAATTGTTTCTTAAACGTTGCATATCCTCTGCAGTGACTCGGCACGGACTCAGATGTGAACGATCCAAATCATTTATTACAAGTTCTCACATCCCTTATATACCTTCGCAAGTTGTTATTTTCTAACTTTCCCATCCGCCCTTACAACTTTCCCAAACACCTTATATGTCAACAAAGCATTCTACAAAACACTTTTCAACTGTCCATGCAGGCACATATCCAATCAGAGCTGTGAGACTCTTCTTCTCCTTGCAGAGGTGTCCTTGGTTCTCATGCTGTTTATCTTGCTCCACAGCTGCTGCTCTGAACAGCTTTTCTTGTATCCCCACAATCCTCCTCCAAAGTTCTAATTCAAAAGGGAAATGACGTGTTAAGTTAAAAAAAAAATCCAGCAATCATCACAAACTGGATGATAAAGACAAATGTGTGTTTGTACACTCATATTTTAACATTAACTTTTCAAATCTTATAACCTCTATGTGCAACTTTTTATGGGTGTAACTGCTGATTGCATTTCCAAGTGTTTTCCCCATTGTTTATATATATTGTTTAGCTATTATGAAAAATCCTATTCCTTGTGTGTTAACCAGCTTGTATAGATGAAAATGGAGTTTTTAGCAATGTGTAGAGCTCATAGATAAGAAGCACCAGTTCTTATTCACAATAATTTTAACTAGATGGTGTAGTTTACGCATTAAATAGCATGCTAGCTAAAACTACATGTATACACTCAGAATCTGTTAAGAAAACAATGCTATCTTGCCAGTAGAAATATTCAAATTTCAGCTTATTGATGGCAACACTGTAAATTCCTTAATCTATGAGCAAGAACTCAGCTCAGAAAAACCCATTTTTAATGACAACCTCTTGGAACAGTGACAGACTGTTGGAGAAAGCCTTAGGTTTCTTCAGTCTTTCCGTCTTCATCTGCCAGAACTTCCTTTACTGTCTAGAATTCTGTATGTTAATTTATCTAAATTAACATTTTTTTTCTTCCTATAGAAATAGTTTTATTGACTACTTAGTTATTAAATTATAAAATACTGACTACTTAGTTATTAAATTTGTTATTGCATCACCTTTTCTACTAGTACTCAGTTGGAAAGAAGGCTCACATGACAAATATGTTCACTCTGACACTTGCAGGCAAATATTCTCAACATTCTCTGCAGCTTCATTCATTTGACATTTGCTGACCCACAGGAAAAGTTGTAGGTGTGTGTGTGACCGCTTCAGATTAAAACACCTGGAGGTAGGTTTGTCTGCACAGCTACCTCTGTTTTCTCTGAAGTCTTACTATCATCATCCTAGAACTACTCAATGTGTTTAGTGGATCTGGGAGAATGAGTAAGCTCACCGTTATACACCATTAAGATTAAGATACGGGCAAGTACTCCAGCAATAATAGGAAATAAAATTTGTTGCACGCGGAAATGCATGTAGTCCTGCATTCACCACAGAACTGTATCCTCAGGGAGCAGATTCTGAACAGCTGGTTCAGAGTGCTCCTAGCACTGAAAACAAGTGATGAGAGTATCCAAACTGAGATAGTGGAAAAGAAAAACAGGAAAGATAATGAGAGGAGCCCACAGGGACACCATACATGCTTGATCACAAAAAGACACTTGATTCATAATCTTTTGCTAAAATACATCATCTCCTATTACCAATGTCAGAGAGAGTATTGATCTAGCCAGACACTTAATTTCATCAGGTAGGCCCTATCTTACATGGCTGTGGTTATCTGAGATGCTTGGAGAAGTTTAGGTCTCCATTCTTCAGTCTGTAAGTATTCCCACATATCCTGTAGATGTTCAGAAGATAAAACAGTTCTCAAAGTGCTGCTACACCACCTTTGTATAGAAAACTGAATTTAGCTTTTACTGTCTGATTAACTCCATAACCAGGAGTCAAGTAGTTGCTCAAACAGAAGTGTCTAGTGCTTTTGAGAGTCTGCATGTCATTCCAGTTATTTTATGCCATAGGTTTTCTGTCATGTCACATCTGACAGCTCCATACGCATGTGTTAATACTCTAAATGTCACAGGAAGTTTAGGTAACTGAATAAAGATCTCACTGAGAATAATGAGATTTAAGTAAAAAGAGGTTGATACACACAGACGCAGGGAACTAAGTTTGTGGAAGCATGAAAGGCTAGTGTCATTTCAGGTGATCTAGACAAGTAGTATAGGCAGATTTAACAAATAACTTGGTCCCTATGTTACCTGTAAACAGTAGTTAGGTGTGATACTACAGATTATCTCAAAAGGCAGTGGAAGTTTGACTTTGTGCAACCTAATTAAACTTTGAACCATGTAGAAAAATTAATTCATGTGTCTACCACTATATCTTCTCAACTGCTCTTTATTTAGATAATACTGAATTAATTTTAAGGTTTTAAGACAATCTGTTTTACCTGTAACAACTTTTAGTGAGGAAACATGTCCAAAGAAATAATTATCTTTAAATTGAAACTGAAAGGAAAACTTAAGAAGTCTTGATATACATTGCTCGTGTGTGCATTTACATCTTTGTGTGAAAGGTTTTTTTAAGTGCGTACATACATGTGATTAGTAAACTTGAGACTCTTGTGTAGTTTCCCGTGAACCTTTTTAACATAAAACAATAAAGATAAAGAAATTAATGTTTTAGGGATGATACAATATGAATTTTAGATCAAACTGCTATTCTTTTTCTTTGATCGTATTTTGCAACACCTGCAAATAATGATGAAACCTACTAATAAGACAAATGATTTTCTTAGGTGCAGTAATTATTCGGTTCTAAATGATAAAGAGTTTATAATTACTTTGTATGGAACACAGGTCATTGTAAAATTCTGGATTTTATTTTACTTTATCTTTTCTAAAGTTGTTGTGTACTGGAGATATTTGGAAGACCGTATTTCTACCAGCATTATGGGTAGCTCATATTCTCCACTCCATGTATTCTTGTATTCTCTTATCTAGGACAGTAAGCTTTTATTCTTGCATAAGCCTTGTGGTTTGTTTTTTTTTTTTTGTTTTATGGGGTTGGTTCTTTTTTTTTTTTTTTCTTTTTTTTTTTTTCTTGCATAGTTATAAAAATCTAATGCATGTTACACAATTCCACTTTTCAATATTTTAATAATATTATTTTTTAACATAGCAGTGATCCAAAGTTTCTCTAGAATAGTGGTAGTATATACAACCCAATGTACATAATTGGTAATAATATGTAATGGGTAATAACAACCAATAATACACAATAGGTAGCATGAATAGAGATAATGGGAAAATAAAGTCTCTTTGGACCATGTTTTTAGATAAACTATATACTTTTCTTTGGAAAGTTTACCCCTTGTAAAGAATTTTCATGGTATCAATAACTGTCACCTACTAGAACAGTTTCACATGAAATTTCATTAAAAAAGTGGTGATGAAGTCAGTAAACAGAAATAAAAATGCAGTTTGAAAATGGATGGGTATAATTATTCATTGTTTCATTAGGTGCTCATTCTATACTTATTCCTCCTACATTCTTGAAGTATCAGATTCTAAAGTAGAAAATGCAGGTATTGGGTACTTTTTTCCTGTCTACATTCTTTATAACATATCCAGATGTTAATATTTCAGAATTGTTGTTAACTACCATATCTATTAAAATGTATCCTAAAAAGAAGAAGAAGAAAGCATATATATTTGCAAATGAGCTTAAAAGTAATCAATCACTGATACCTTTTAAATACAAAACTGACAACAGTTTTAAAAGGTAGCTGATTATTACTACTGTCAGAAGAAAAAAAGATTCCTGTTCATCTGTGCCCTATCTAAAATTTAGCAAAATTTGCTGTGGAAAGTAAAAGCACAGAAAGTAGGACAAATTTTAAAAATAACTAAAAAAAAGTTCAAATATTCTTTATCTCTTCTAGAAAATTGTGTTTTCTACTGAGCTCCTCTAGAGTTGTGTATTCTAAAGAAAATAGGTACGAAGGAAGAATGGAGTGATGGCAGGAGATCCTTCTAATACACTCTCCTGGTTTCAACTGGGATAGTGCTAATTGTGGCTGATATGGTTCTATGCTTTTTATTTAGAAAGAGAATAATGTTGATTACACACCAGTGTTTTAATTTTTGCTGAACAATGCTGCACAGAGCCAAGAATATTTCAACTTCTTGTATTTCCCTGCCAGTGGGGAGGCTGGGAGTGCACAGGGAATTCAGGGGGGACAAACCTAGGACAGATGATCCAGTCTGGCTGAAGACATGTCCCATCCTATACAACATTTTGCCAAACAGCAAAATGGAGCGGTTGACTGCTATTGCTTGGGCACTGTCTATTGGGTGGCGAACAATTAAGTAGTGCATTATTTCTATTATGTATTTATTATTATTATTATTAATATTGTTACTTTTCCTTCCTTTTTGTCCTATTATACTGTCTTCATCTCAACCAGCATTTATATTTTTACGATCCTCTCTGCTATGCCACTGCTGAAAAATGAGTGAATGGCTGCATGGCATTTACCTGTCTGCTGGGTTATGCTGAACATAAGCAAATGAGATTCAACTTAAATATGTGGGAGGAAAGTCCTGGTTTTAAGCATCATGCACCAGCAAGAATAATTTATCTGGGAAATTTGCAATTATTGCAGAAATTCCAGACCAACTATACAAATGTCAATTAAGTAATGTGAAGTATGGGAATGTGCAAGGTTTAGGGTTCCACATTTTTTTATTTTTTTTTTCAATCCTGTTTCTTCAATTTATTTTCCAATCATATTTCTAGGCTTAAGCTAGAATTATTGATACTTTAATGCAGAGATTTTGCAGGTGTGAAGACTAATTACAAAATATGCTTGTTCTGATAAAAAAAATTACAATTAAAACCAGATTTGGATGCAGAACAGTGCAATTTATATAAAAAAATCATTATATTTGAATTCCAGAGCAAGATACTGTAGCTAAAAGGCTACTGAATAAAATTAACTTTGAGACTACAAGACTAGAAGCAGGTTTAATAAGTGGATATTAACATGTGCATTTAATTATGACCCTCTTCTCTCTCTCTTTTTTTTTTTTCTTTGTTACTCTAGATGTCAGTGAAATAAGACACATAAAAGACTCCCACACCAACTAGCATCATTGCATTTGATCTCTGTTCTGCTCATAAAATTGCTCTCCTATGTCTCAGACACTGGTGAATCAAAGCTGAAGCCATCATGAGAGCTACAGTAAACTCTTTCTTTTTCTAACTTGTTTTCATCAATGTTTTGTTTCATGTAGTTGTGTGTCACAGAAAATATGCAGTTGTCTTGTATGGAGTTCCATGTATTACTTCTTTACATGATTATCATAGCTGCAGGGTAGCATAAGTTCAATCACTGACATCCAGAGAATTCTGTTTTTCATAAACAGGTGTTTATTGCTTCAGTATTACTAAATAAGACCATGCAAGGTTATGAAAAATTTTACCTGAGGGTTAATACAGCTTTAGAGACTGAGAAATGTATATATACACTATTGCAATATATAATATTACCAGATACCCCCAGTTATACTCAAAGTCTTTTGTGAGTATTCTACAAAGTCTTGTTTCAGATTGCTCTGTCTGAAATCTTTTGTTCTGGTTTTCTCTGCTTCCTTTCATGTTGGTAAAGTGTTATGAGTGCACAAAATTCTTCCTAAGTGACTAACATAATGTGCCCAATGCCAGTGACCAAGCTTACATTTTTTGTTGAATGTGAAAAGGAAGATATCAGTAACAGCACTATAATCCATTTTTAACAAAAATCAATCAAAAAAAAAACAAACAAAAAGAATGTAATAGCAATGTATCATCCTAGCAGGAATTGCAAATAAATCTTCAGAGTTAGGAACTCAGAAGGTTAAATTTATTCATGATCTTCTTTTCCTGTCTTTTTTATTCATTATGTATCACTAAACATCAAAATGTCTTAGTCATATTTCTAGGATTGGCCTGCCAATTTTATAGGCCAATTTGTCAGTTTTAAATAGGACTTTCATTGAAGGAAAGGTCAGCATTTACCTGAATAAAACCTTCTGCACTTGCTTTTATAAAACACATTGCAGCTGCAATGCAAGAGCAGCTTTTTTTCCTTAGACAAAAGCTCATTACCTGACAGGTCATTTGAGGTGATTCTACAGATATATGAGTAGGCATGAGAAACATCATTCAATATTCATACAAGCCCACTGTAGATACTGGCACCAGCATCGCGTCAGTACCTCACGTTGTTTATTTATGATACTTTCCATTAACACGGCTGGATCAGATTTGTTCAAATAGCATCTAGTTTTCATGAATGCAATATTTTGTGAGTGGACTTCTCTGATATATGTCTTGGGTTTTCCTAAAAAAATAAAATAAAAAAAAATTTAAAAAAAATCATCCTACTCTCTTTTGCCGTAAGACAATTTATCATGCATACTGATACTTTTCTTCATGTTTTATATGAATTTTGCATGAAAAGCATATTCAGATCTTCCATGGGGAATACTTTGCACACTGCTGGAACAGATCATGGTAAAACTGCATATGATACTGTATTTTGAATGACGTTTCAGACAATGTTCCTGCAACTGGTGAAAGTCAATGCTACTGTCATGACTGAAAAGAAGGTACTCTTTCATAGCAGGTCTAGTTATTGTCAATTTGTTGGCTATAGTCAATATGTGGGAATGCTTTTAAAAACAAGATTGAGATAAAAAAGGATAAGTATATACCCTCGATGTCTGTTACTCTGATTCAAGAATTGACAAGAACTGGAGTGTAGAAAAGCAAAAAAAAATATTAACTAGAGCCAGAACCTTCACCATTATCTTCAAATGAAAAAGCAAAAAAACAAACACACAGATCTTAGGGTAATCTAACTACTTGTCTTTGGATTGTATACTGACATCCATAGCTCAGTCAGAATGTAATAAGAAGAGTGCATGGTATGTAGCAGAGATTTCAATTGCATTGAATGAACTATGAAGCTAATCACCTAACTTGTTTCATAATCTGTTTTTGAATACTTATTATTTTAAACTATGAAATGTGGGATCTAGATAATGAAAAGAAGTAATTCCCTTTCAAGAATGACTATATTCAAAAGATATGCAGTCTCTTCAAATCTGAGATAAGGTCTAGTGACTGACTTCTCTCTACCGTTGCAGAAAGTCACTGACGAATCTGGGATGGATGTTATTTGCATGAGAAAATTAACATATTTGAAGAAGAGGCTCCACTCAAGTGGCAAAGAGCCCAGTTATTGTAGGGAGTTAACTACCTTGCTGTTTTTTTTAACACCATACCTTACTCATCTGAAAAATCCCACGTCTCCGGAGTACTGTTTTTCTCTTTGGTCATAGAGATGAAATATCAGAACAGGAAAATCAATGTTCTCTCTTCATCTCATACATCTTTCAGGCCCTACATTTATTTCTATCTGTCCAGAGAAGAAAAGGTGGAGTTCAAGACCAGGTTGGACGGGGCCCTGGGCAACCTGATCTAGTAAAGGCGTATGTTTGGTGGCCCTGCTAGGCAGGGGGGTTGGAACTACATGATCCTTGAGGTCCCTTCCAACCCGGGTAATTCTGTGATTCTGTGATTCTGTGTGAAAAGAGAGAAAACATCTGGCATCAAACCAACTCTCTGCTGCCATAGGACACCTGAATATCCTGAATATCCTCTCCAGAATAGCTTCTCCTGAATGAGTGTCTGGATAAACAACAAGAAATCCCAGAAGAGACCCAGCCTATATTACTCTTTTCTTCAGTCTCAATTATGTTATGTTATGTTATGTTTGTTTATGTTATCAACTTGGGTTGGAGTCAGGTCTGTATTATTTTGGTAGTATGTGTAAACTTCAGACCCAGATACAAATTAACCACAGAGGAATACTGCAGTTTGGAGCAAAATAAGAAAAGAACTGAGTAAAGTTGATCCTGGCTTGTGCTTTTGTAGTTTAGTGTTTTATTAGCAGTTATAGCTTTCATATAGCTTTCATTGGAGTCTTTCTCAAAGGCTACTTTACAGGATCAAGAACTGTTTTGTCTGGTTGTTTGCAAAAAAAAAAAAAAAAAAAAAAAAAAAAAAAGTAATATATATCTATATTATCTATATTTAAAAAATACGCAGAAGTGTCAATGCAATGATAAGGAGTCATCTGCATTTGAAACACCTGGTAAATTCTTCCTGTACAAAGCTCCTTGGCTCTGGTCTGAAGAACTAAAGAACTACTAGGCAGCATGCATGCATAACTCTGGTTTCAGTAATTCCAAGCTGTGACATGTCTTATTGTTTAAATGTATAAAAAGTGAAAACAAGTCTAAGAGAAGTACAGAAATATAAGTCTTTACTAGTTAAATGAGTCCTTCAGACCAATGCTATTTCTGCCTGCTGTTGAATATTAAATGAAGTGAGGCACGTGACATGACTGAGAGCCTGAGACCTTGCCCTTCTAGTCAGTGCCTGGAATAAAAGGGTTTCTGGCCACTGAAGTAGTCGTCCAGTACCTGACAAGCCATTCATTAAAACAGAGTAGTGTGTTAATGTCTCTCCTTGTTTCAAGGTTACCATATAAATCAAATTACAAAATGTGAAACTCTTAGGAAGATGAGTAAAGCAATTTGATCTGGAAAAAGTGGCAAGCTTAAAGAAATGCTTGCAAAAAATGTAAACAAACCATGAAATATAATAAATACCCCATGATCAAGTCCAAGAAACTTCAACAATGAATTTTTAATACATTTTTTTAATGTCTCCAAAATCAAACACTGTTCATAGATAACATATGCCATTTCTATTAAAGAGAAAACACTCTTGAGAAATCTGTGGCAAGAAAATACAAATAAGTGACAATATATATAGTTTTATCATGAACTTTGAAAAGAAACTATTTTAAAGGATGGATCAGTCCACAAAGATAGCACTCAGAATTTTGATCTTTTCACAGCAGCTTCTTCCATAAATCCTTGTAGCTAAGTTTGTTTTGGTCTTGAACAGCAAAAGCAGAAGAATTTTACGCCACCATCTTTGGCCAAAATCTGCATTGAATATGGTCAATTACTTTCATTCAGCATGAAAAAGAGAATACTAAGCTAGTTTTCTCTGGAACAATGAAACTCTTGTACCCACAGACAGCATGGAACACAAATTGCAGAACAGTGAGAAAACTGGACTTTAAAAATTACATTTATTTTCTCAAAACACCTTAAAATTACCTGCAATCCAACTAAAAATTCAGTTGATGACGGCCTTAAAACGGTTATTATTTTCTAATGCCATAAATATGCTTGCTTGCAGCTATTATTAACAAGACCACTAATGTGTTTATTGCTTAAATAGCAATGTTTTTTGCTGGAATGGTATTTTACACAGTTAGACAAAAATTTGTGGCCAGTCTTAAGGATTTTGACTGAATAAGTAGTATTCTACAACTGACTCTGACCTGAAAGCTGTATGTTCTCCTTAGGCTTTTTTTTTTTTTGCCTGACTTTGAGGAATACGTCTTTCAAGCAGCTACCTTAACTTTAAATTTAGATAGAAAACTTCTTCTGACCAGGGCTTTATAATCTCACCTGAGCTTATTTTGATAACATCTTTTGTCACAGACCCAGGTTGGGTAGAATGTATTCTATCTCAACACTGAAACAATAGAAGTTGGCTGAATTTCAAAACTATTTTTTGCTTGACCTAGTTTGTTTAAACATCAGTGAATGTCAGGGATCTCTTTCAGAGTTTGCTCAGGCTGTGCATGCCTTTAGACATAAAAAATTGTTCTGGAAACAAATGTCTTATTCATGACAATGAAGCTTTTTTTTTTTTTTTTTTTTTTTTTAATAAGTTTTTTTATAAGTATATCCAGAATGTTCTGATATGCATTTGAAATAGCAAGAACAAAGCTTAGCCTGACTTGATGTTTTTGGCTTGTGGTGAACCCACCTATGATACCACAAGGTAATGTAGGTCTAGTACCTACTGTGGATGTAGGAAAGATTCTCTAATCAATATGAAGATCAAAGGATATTAACTCTTTCCCAGACAACAAATGAAATTACATCCCTACAGCTGTTTTAATAAGCATGTTTAATGTTAGCAACATTAAACAACAAGCAACAAGGTATAAGCTATATGATAAATTAATTTTGATAAAGTAGAACATGACCTGAACACTTATCTAAAATGCACACACAAAAGTGTACTATATATTGCTAAGTATGTGTGTGTGTTTTATGTCCTTTAACAGTTAAGCTAAATATTTTGCCTTTTCATAAAACCATAGAAAGACACAAAAAAATTAGCCAATTTTGTTGTATAAGAAAACTGATTAGTATAGAGTCTAGACATCTTAGCCTAGCCAAAAATCTGAAACCAATTTAAAAAGCAAATAACAGACCAAATATATCATTAGCTGAGGAAGTATTCTAGCTGTTTGACAAAGGTAAAATTAGCCTCCTAAAACTCAAAACAAAACCATGTTAAAATAGTAGTGTTATACAGAAAACATCTCTTGTATGGATCATAACAAATAAGCCATTATACAGTCTTAAGAGCTCCTTGTCTGCACAGCTAAATTATGGCAGGGATTTAAAAGTGCCAAAAACCTGTTTTGATTAGTTTAGTCAGATTCAGGCAGACTAAATCAGAAACAAACGTCTTTTCATCCCATCTGCAAAGAAAACTTATTGTAGACCACTGCATTTCAAAGGTCTATAATCTTTCTATTTTTTATTTATCTATATCAATTATAATTATAATTATCTATATATCTATATCAATAATAATTATAATTATCTATATCAAATGATGAGATGAAAATATCAATATTTTCAGACTATTTCCTCACCACTCATATATGCTTTCTAAGCAGTGTCTCAAACAAGAACAAAGGACAGTTAAACGTTCTAACGTTCAAATAAAAATAAATAAAATCTTCCACTCAACTTGTAAAGACACATGAGGGTTAGTGTCATATAAAATTATAATATTTTCCAGTCAAGTGATGGGTTTTTGTTTGTTTGTTTGCTTGTTTACTTCTTTTCAGAGCAAGTTTATTATCTCACACATAGACAAAATTCTACAACCATTAGACTGTGGAATAAAAATCAGATATCATTTCTTTCTGAAAGAAATTCTCTTATATCTCTGTGACTCTCAAGTGAAAACTTTCTGAAGAAAAATGTTATATCAGAATAGCCATTTTCGTCTTAACACTAGTATTCCATCTAGTTCTGTTAATGTTCACTTCTGCCAGTGAAAAGTAGAGCTGGAAATTATAACAGTCCATTTTGGTTTATTATATGATCAAGAAGAAAAAGGAAAAAAATATTCTGAAAGTGTATTGATCTCTACTAGAAAGCTTGAAATACAGAAAAGAAAAAGAAAATAGAAGAAAAAGAAAAAGGAAAAGAAATGAAAGAAAGAAAAACGAACAAGCAGCATTCTCCAGTGACCTCCTTGATTCCACCTTTGCCTTTTATGCCACAATTACTTCAAATTCACAGTTACTCCAATATTTAATTATTATGGAAGTTGAATTCATATACAAAGTATCTGGAATAGTCCTCATTCACCATAACCCTTATTTGAAAGTCATACATCATCTTTTCTGATTACTTACCTGGATTATTTGCTGTTTTCATGTCGACAGTTAATAAGTCTTTTCTAAACAGTAAGTTGTATAAATAAAGACAAGAAAATGAAAATGTCTATGAATATGTATGTACATATGAAAAAGTGTAAATTCCTTAGCATATGAAACATGAGCACAAACAAAGCTGTGAACGTTTTCTAAGTATATGGAAAGTGGACAAAAAGATGACTGACTCATCACCATAATTATTTGATTTTTCATCAGAACTTCACACACACTGCTTTTTTTTTGTATTCACTTACTCATATTTGTATGCGTCACATTATCAAATGTTCAAAATATTTACCTCTGAATTGGTTTTCAGACAGATAGCATGCATGTATTTACAGTATAACAACATTTCAACTAGATTTGCCTTCCCCTACAAATTGTACACTCCTCAAATGAGCTACTAGAGCAAATAGAAGAGAAACAGAATTTCAATTTGGTGTTGAAGAGAGCCTAAACTACTTTTGAAGTCCAGGAGAAATTAAAGATGGAGAACAAAAATCATCCTTTGCTATAGAAATAAGGCAACTGATAAAAGTTTCAAGAATTTTTGAAATCTTTTCATTTCCCTGAGTAGACTTGTCATTTTAATATGATAATATGACAATACAAATGACATAATAATATTATAACATAATATATTATAAGAATATTCTCACAATAATGTGAAAATTAAATCCATTTGAAGTAGATGTAAGTCTCAGATGTGCAAAATTTAAAAAGCCAATGCTGAAAAACATCAACAGTAAATACTTGAACATTTTTTGATCCTTGGAAGATGAGGTATTCTGAGATTGTTTTTTCTTTTTGAGTTTAGTTTGAAAGAAGTTGACTTCAGTTTTTGAAGAATTCCTATTCCAGTGTAACACAAATTCTAACAGAAAGGCATCTGCAGAAATTTGCTTTCGAAGAGGTAAAGGCAACTCTAATGGTCTTCCAAATTTCTTAGATACATTTTGGTGAAACACATCTTAGAGTTCCAAAGGACATATCAGTTCTTTGATCGGACATGTAATCTTTCTCTACTACTGTATTTGAGATTATGATTTAGGACTTAAAACTCATATATTTTAAGTCATCAGATATTATAAAGGACCAACAAAAAACACCTTGGCTCTTTCCCTTTCCAGGATATGACAGGCATGCAAGTCATGAAAATCATGTCTGTACTAAAAATTTTAATTTCTTTCTGCCTACTTCCCACCAAAACAGTGGCTGAATTCCTAAATTACTTGGTATGCACTTGTGAAGGAGGCACTTGAACAGTTTCCATTTTAGTGTAAGTAAATAATGGGCTTGGTAATAAAGGTCTTGGAATGGCTAAGTTGGTTCAGTGGGAGTCAAATAACAGGTACATATGGAACTGGGTTTCTGATGAGAAGATCTAACAGTCAGCATATAATCATTTCTTTTTAACATACTTTGCATTATGACAGCTGTGATGCATGAATACAGAGAATGAAAAAGGCCATTTGACCCATTGAGTTTCATCCTTTCCTTGTACATTATTTTCCCAAGACACATGCAATCGTTACTTGAACGACCCTGGTGTTTTCTGCATTCACAGCTTTGCCCTGTGGGGACTTCTCATATTTATTATTCAGCAAATGAAAGAAGTATTTCTCATCACCCTGCCTGAATTTATTTTTCTTTCACTTCCTATTATGCTAGCAACTCACTCATCTGCAGCAAGCTGAACACAGCAACTTCTGGTTTATTTTTCAGGGAGCCATTCTATTTTCATTCTTGTTATTAGTCTATTGGTTTTAAGGTGGTTTGTGGTTGTGGGTTTTTTTTGTTTTTTTGGGGTTTTTTTGGTTGTTGTTTGTTTGTTTTTTGTTTGTTTTCCTTCGTTTGTCTTTTTCTTTTTCTTTTTTTCTTTTTTTTTTTTTTCTTTAGACAATAATCTGTCTTATTGTCTATGTTCTTGGAGAAACTGTCGATCAACCAATTTACCTTTGTGCTCTCTGAGTCCAGCTAGCAAATGCTGATAATAAAAGAAAAAAAGCCAAAAGAACACCCTTCAAAAAAATTGGAACTTCCACACTAAATCATCCTCAAAAATATTTGCAGAACTACAGTATATTTCATCTGTTGTTACATTCAGAGGGACAAACTTGCCCTTAGTTTTCCAGGCAGCTTCAATATAAAACCCTCATTCATGTATTTGAACTTAGAATGAGGGTCATAAACTCCATTTCAACTCTGTGTCTTTATCTACTAAGGTTTATATTGTTAACTGCATTGTCTTACTATATTTGCTATTGCAAGTGACATTGTTTTAGAGCACATGTAACTTTAATATTAATAGACCTATTTTGTCATTGTTAATTATGTTGTGTCATTTTTTCTGTATTCAGTTCAATTACTCAAGGCTCACAACAGACAAATGAACCCATCACAGAGTATTTAGAAAATATAAAATTTTAACAAAATTAGTGAAAACAAAACATAAAAATCTCAATTTCAGATTCAGGAAATTATAGTTGCCATTAATAATTTCCTTTCTTCACCAATTAGCTGTATGATCGCACAATTGGCTAGACTGTCACATATGATTCAGAGAGTTGCAATCAATGTCTCACTGTCCAAGTGGAGACCAGTGATGAGTTGTATTCCTCAGGGATCAGTGCTGGGACTGGTGCTATTTGTCTTTGTAGGCAACACGGATGTTGAGATTCAGTGCATCCTCAGCAAGTTTCCAGGTGACACCAAGCTGAGTGATGCAGTTGCCCTGCAGTTGCAGGGAAGGGATGACATCCAGAGGGACCTGGACAGGCTTGAGAGGTGGAACCATGCCAATCTCATGAAGTTCAGCAAGGCCAAGTGCAAGGTCCTTCACCTGGGTCAAGGCAAGCCCAAGAAGAAGTACAGATTGAGAATGGCTTCAGAGCAGCCCTGAAGAGAAGGATTTGAGAGTGTCAGTTGATGAGACACTCAAGATGAGCCATCAACGTCTACTTGCAGCCCAGAAGGCCAACCATATCCTGGGATGCATCAAGAGAAGTGTGGACAGCAGGCTAAGGGAGGCTATTCTGCCCCTGTATTGTACTCTTATGAGACCTATCTAGAGTGTAGTGTCTAGTTCTGGGGCCTCCAAAATATAGAGTGTTGAGCTGTTGGAGCAGGTCCCAAGGAGGGACCACAAAGATTATTAGAGGGCTTTAGCATCTCCCCTTATGGGGAAAGGCTTGGGGCTTTTCAGCCTAAAGAGGAAAAGGCTCTGGAGGGACCTGCTAGCAGCCTTACAGTACATGAAGGGAGCCTATTGGAAAGCTGGAGAGGTACTTTTTAGAAGGGCATGTTGTGAAAGGTCAAGGGGAAAAGTCTTTAAACTGGAAGAGGGTAGATTTAGACTAGAAATTAGGAAAAAAAGACTTTACTGTGAGGGTAGTGAGACGCTGGAACAGGTTGCTCAGAGGGGTTGTGGATGCCCGCTCCCTGGAATCATTCAAGGCCAGGCTGGATGTGACTTTGAGTTCCCATCTTTAGCAGGGGGACTGGAACTATATGATCTTAAAGTTCCCTTCCAAACCAAACTATTCTATTATTCTATGATCCTGTTATTCTGTGATTTAATATTTGGAGTATATTTTTGGTTACAATATCTTAGAAACCTTTCTTTCCTAAAAACCTACAGAAGAGAAAAATACTGCATAAAAAAATTATTGTATTTTAGCAAATATAAAAATTCCTAGAAACTTCTTTATCTTATACGAATCAGGTTAGCTGACACAATCCACATAACTTTATGCTTTAATATAAATTAAACTGAATTAGCTTAGATACTCCACTATGATTAAATTTATGAAACAAGGAGATGATACACATAGACAGTACAAGGATAAGGATATGTCAGTCACATCAGCCATAGTCATAGGCACAATATGAAGCCTCGTTAAAGGTTGACAGTATGTACCAGTAAAAAAAAATCTTGACTCCAATAAGATCTGATTAAATTTTTCAATCCCTTGGATGCCATTAAGGTGCTTCCTAAAATTTGAAACATGACTGCGTGCAGATTTCACATTGGACACTAGGAGAACAATATGGTTTGTAAAAACCTAAATTCATTGTGATCTGAGCAAAACCTCAGAAACTGACTTGCTCTTTATTCTTTTCAAGTGAATGCAAATATTTTCTTCACTGCTGCATACTGCAAGTAACACTGGAGTCTGTACAATTTTGTCCTTGTCATTGCTAGATTCAGGGACAAAGAAATACATTATTATTATTTTTTTAATCTGGGGCTGATTATCATACATAGGAAAAACATAAATATGCTTTGTTCTTGCTACTGCCATGTGGACAAAGATGAATGCATTTTATTTATTATTATTATTTTTTTGCCGACTTTGCTGCTGTTGCCAAGCAGAGATGAATACTGTCTTATCTTTTTTGTTTTGCTTAACAAAATCCTGCCCTGAGATGAAGCCAAGGCCAAGGGTAGACAAATATTCATATAGAAAAGAAAGATAAGTAAATATTCATCATAAGGATGTTTGCATCTGCATGGAAATGCTAGTGAAAATCTAGCAAGAATCATGTGAAGAAAACAAGGGTGCTTACTTCTTTCTGATTCTCTCTTTAACATAGCTTTCTCATTAGGAGCACTGGAATCATGTTCCACTATGTGGAAACATCTCGTGAAACATTCTGCTCTGTAGTGCGTTACAGTAACTGCCCTTCACTCACAAAGAGTATTTCAAAGACTGGGTATGTTATGCTAGATACAAAAACTTCATTATATTGTTGAGAAAAAGGAAAACAGTTAATACAGTGTTCAAAAGAATATTCTTTCTTTCCCGCTGAGCTTAACAGTCTAAAAGATCATGTTTTAGGAGTCTGATCCTGCAGATTTATTCATCTAAGTTACTTAAACGGAACAGTTTTTCTAAGCAAAATTTCTTTCAGCTGGACTAGAAGGTAAAGCTTTTATGACCTCAATATGAATTGATGTGAAGACAGATTTCAGTAACTGCCTACAAAACAGAATGACACACTTTCTCTATGGATTTTATTACTTCACAATTGGTACAAGTTCTGTGACATTTCCAGGGAGTTTTCAGTGAAAGTCAGTCTGTGCATATGTGTATGTTTTTTCCTTTTATTTTGATCTAAATATCCGTACACAATTGAGTCAAGTTCCTTTCTTGCTGGGCCCTCTGGTGCTAAATTGAACAGACTCCAGAACTGTTCAAATGTGACCTGAGCATTTTTTGTAATGAAATAACTTTCTCAGTGATTGGTCAACCCTTGTCTGACCATGCTTTTTATGTCAGTCTCATCCTCTTGACTATTAACATTCTTATTGATTAATTTGCTTGTTTGTCTTTTCTTTGCTTGTTTCAGAAAAGAAAGATTGAACTTTTCAAATGCAACTGAGATTCTTTTACTATGGTTTTAAGTCACAATCACTAAACATTCAAAAGAGTCTGGAAAATGCACTTATACCTCTTCATTATTAACTTAATAATTTCCTTTGTAAGGTATAATAGAAAACAAGGAAAATCAAGCTGTTACAAGCCTTTATTGCTAAACTTCTTCAACTAGTTATTTGAATTCTTCACACCTTAGTTCTAAGGACTCTGCTTTGAAAATAGTGAGTGTTGTTTATTCATTAAATAAGTAAGTAGATCAAGAATATATCTGATGGTATTTATAATTACATGACATTTATCACTGCTAGCAGCTTAACTTTCACTTGTACTAAGATCATGCATGTAAGTCTTTACTTGCTCAAGAAGAAATAAACTAAAAATAAGTTGAATTTCAACAGTAATCAAACCATTACTATATTTTGATGGCACCATTTCAACTGTTATTAATGCCACATTTCAAAAAGATCATAAAATGAATGAGACATCTTTTGAATATGAAAACACAGTTGAAAATGAATAGGCATAACTAACTAAAGGCATAGATAGTTAAAGGTATAAGCTAACTAATAGTAGATGAATGTTCAGCACATTTATATCCAGGTAGAATAGTTGTATGCTGACCCATCTTACTGTTCCAAGTGAGTGAATCCCCTGTGATTGTATTCTATTTAACATCACTTAAGCTCTGTGATAGCCCTGAAGTCATACTATCTTTCGTATAGTACTGAAAGATAGGTGGATATTGTGCAGATCCTCATGGGATGAAAGCTGACATCCTAATATCATCATCAGGTCTATGGAATTTTACACAAGCAGGAGACAGCGAACACTCTCTTCAACAGTATCAACTACTCTTAACTAGTCCTATGGGAACACACATCGCAGTCGCTTGAAGAAGGAAAATATCACATGGTTTTTACCAGATGAATCTTGATTTCATTATCAATACCTTTATATAAGTAATGAAAAATGAAATTTTTTTTTGCTAAGAAAAAGAAGGAAAAATAAATATGAAGGTTTTTATATTGTTTTACAGGGGACTCTGTCTGATGGAAAAGGTGCATAGAAATTAATTAAAGCAGTTCTGAAAAATAAGTTTGTCCAAATATATTTCAAAAAAAGTCATATATACATACTTTTTTTAGTCTTTCTTGGTGTTATTTCTATGATTTTAGTTAATTTTTATTTAACTTGAAACTAAACGTAGAGATTTGATTGATGGAAAAGAAACTAATGGTAATTTTCACTTATAAGTATCCACTAAATTTTGATGAAACATCCACAAGCAAACTCTACATTTTTCCTGAAAATTAAAATCTTGGTTTTAGAAATCTATGGAACAGAATCCCTTAGTTCCCATTGCTTTTCAGCAGAATTACATCTCTTATTCCATGTAGAGTTACTTATTGCTTATGGAATCCAGCCGTTGTGGGTATTCATTTCCCTCTGCTAAAGTTATTCTGAGAAATTAATATAATTTCTATGTGCTTAATTATGCACTAAATGTTTAATATATATTTGACAAATTTTGATAGGCAGTGCTTGTACTTGGCAAAAGGAAGCACTAAATTATTCAGTAAAGCCTGAGGCAGGATACTGCTAGACAGTGGAGAATTCTAGACTTGCCTCCTATGAATACAGATATAACCTCAAAATATATCCATTACTGTCAGTACAACAGAGCAAAGAATATTAGGATTTAGATTCACAGTTCAGTGAGTACTTTAGTAAAACAAACTCTTTAATCTCAAATTCCAAACATTTGCATGGAAGACATCCTTTGCAGTCCGGTACATTTTTCAGTCTTAACTGGTTATGTTATGCTGTTATTGGCTACTGAAAGCATTGCTTACTTAGGATTTTATTCAGCTGTCTGTAGAGCTCTCATATGCCTTAGAGTATATTATCAAGCCATCCTCATGTGGCTGGACTGTGTTCATCACTATTGGAAAATTCAGATTTATTGAGAAAGAAGATGGATAAGATGTGGTATGATTCTGGGCACACAAATGGAAAGAACCATCTATAGACTGCGAAATCCTGAAGGAATCAAGCCCTCAGATCTAAGGAACATCCAAAATTGAAGATAAATCCTGAAAAAGTAAGTTGATTTTATGTTATTGTAAATAAGAGGAAGACATGCAATATTGCCATTTTCAAATCATAAGGGTAGGAAGACAAGAGACATGCTGATTATTCTGTATGGTTTAAACAGTCATAGCCAGGGCTCCTAACAAATTGAGTATACATTTGAGTTTAGATTATAATCTTGAGAAAAGCTTTTTTCTAGTAAAACAGTATTTTGCGTCAATGAATAATAACCAGACCAAATCAAATGAAATGTGTTCCAAATTGATAAAACTCAAAAAAGATTTCAAAGTAATGAAGCTGAGCTAATCAGATTTGATCTGTAATCTGGGATACAGATTACTAGCTTCAGTTCTTTTTCTCTAGTCGAACTATCTCCAGTCTATTGAAAGAGTGATGAAATCTAGTGTAATACTAAGGAAAAAAAGGCTTTCATTCCTGAATAGCAGATAAACTCTTTCTGGTGCATATTTCTTTCAGTCATATATTACACTGGATGCCATCAACAAAACAACTATTTCTTTCAAAGAACTTGTTTGCCTTTTAACATCAGTGTAATATCTTTCACACTGGCTGAAATAAAAATGGGAAAATAATTTTCTTTCTTAGTAGCAAAGAGTCTATCCTAACACTGAAACAATGATTTTCAATAATGTTAGGATTTAAACTTCACCCTACGCATCTCTATCAGCTGACTTTGTATAACTTGTATGGCATACCAGCATGAATTTTAGGAACATCTCTAAAACAGTGACATTGTGATTTAAAATTATATATACTGCATTTTTTGAATTACACAGAAACCAAAAGTAACTAGTCCATTGCTGACTCAAGTCATCAGACTGTTTTGTAATCTCAATAAAATGTTAGATTGTGAGTCTCCCTTGTATCGCTGCACAACATAACTGAGAGTGGGTGATCCAAGTTAGAGACATTTTATATAATGCATGTATCTTTGCTTTTAGAGATCTCTTTGCCTTTAGAAATAGCTACATTTAAAATGTTAAAACAATTTTAAGTTTTCTTAGTTCTCATCTGTGTTTTCTGTTTGTTTGTTTTCACTTAATAGGAAGAAAATACAGGAATTAAATTCATATGAGATAAATGGGATTCTAAATCAATATGAACCAGTTATAAAATTCTTTCTGACTTTCTGAATTCTCGAGGTACACAAAACATTAATCCTGCATTATTGATTCAATGAGTTGCTATAATAATTCTAAATCTATAAGCCTGCATACACTGCCAAGTATCTTTCTCAGTATCTTTAAAAGATAATGAAACAAATGAATGCAACTATTCAGGAGAGTAATTTCAAAACCTTGGCTAATTCTATGAACAAAAATCCAGAAATTAGGACAGCATTTGGAAGCTGGATTGTCCTTTTTTCAAATCTACAAATCTACAAAAGGAAAGAACAGATTCTTGAAAACATGCATGAGCAACCATCTGTACAAATGTGTGCGGACAAAGACTTATTTTTCACTACCTGGGACTTTTCTGAGATGGTCACATTCACTTCTGAATCTCTTTGCTGTTTACTGGAATCCTTTTCATGTTGTGGATATGTGCAGTTGGTAGCTTACTGAAGGCCTTTTATGCCTTTTATGCCTGCTAATGAAAAAAAGAAAATACGTAATCTCTCTAGCAGCAAGTAAAGTCCTTAACTTCAAGAGCCAATATACATGATCTCTTACAAAAGAAATAATCATGTGTACAAGACATCTGAAGGAAATTATTGCCAGGTAATGTTCCCTTTCTTTGTTATCTATCTGTGTACTTTTCAACTGGAAATATCCAACATGAGATGCTGACTCTTGCCATATTGCTTTGGCATTCTTTTTATATTGATGTAGTGTCAGTTTTGAAATCATGCCAGGCTAAAATAAGCATCCTTCTTTTCTGACCTGGAAAATCTGGCTCCCTCATCTTCATTGCCTACCTCAGCTGAGATTTATGTAGCTTTTGGCAAGCACAAATCAGGTTCTCACCCAGATACTTAAATATATATTCAAATTAATCACTTCCATGTTGTGAAATGCTATTGATTTTACTGGCTTATTGTATATATAAAAAGTTATAAAAAATTAAACTTCATATCCTTTTCTTTATTTCCATGATGTCTGTATAAAATTTCCAGTATTTAATATTTTTTCTAATTTTATAATATATTAAACATGATCTTTCTACTTGACCATGAACCCTGAGATACTATAAAAGTATGATCAAGATCTCACATTTATTATTTGGAAATCTGTATAAATAGAAATAACCTCACACATTAACGATGATTTTATAGCCATATTTATTTTGAGCAAAGTATTGCTAAGAAATTCTTTCCCAGAAGTCACAAGACTGACCAGTGCTGACTACACAAAATCATCAGCACCATATGAAGATCTGTTGTTCATTTTTTATATTTGGATCATTTATATTCTCAGCAAGAAATCAGTTAAAATTCCTGTATTCCATTGCTTTTTAAATTTCACTTTGTGGATGAAAGCTGATCTAACTGGTGTCTACATATTCAGGAAAGAAAAGAAGGAACAAACAAATGAAGGAAGGAAGGAACAAAGAAAGGAACAGAAGTGAAAAGTCCTGTACCAGAGGAAAACCCCAAAAATATGCTGGGGGACACCCAGCTGTAAAGCAGTTTTGCAAAAAGCGACCTAGGAAACCTAAGGAACGCTAAGTTGAACATGAGTTAGCAGTGTGTCCTGGCAGCTAAGAATGCCAACAGTGATCTTAGCTTTGTTAGGCAAAGTAATGCCAGAGGATCAAGACAGGTGATTCTTCCACAGTCCTCAGTATTGCTGAGACCATATGTGGAGTATTGTATACTGGTGATTTCTGTGATGACTTTTGAAGCAGGTACTCCATGCTCTGTGCAGCAGCCTGTTGTTAAAATCATCATCAGGATTACAAGAAAATGAATTGCCTTCAGTAAAAGCTGTGGGAAAGAATGAGGATTATCTTCTTAGATTCAGTCCATGTCCACACTGGCACTAGCATTTATTTCAAAAGCCTGAAATAAGCAAGTGTCTGTGTACCTACAGATGCAGGCTAATGCACAGCTTAGCATATGGATTTATCCTGTGTGAAATGACCAGGAGAACAACATTGATAAATAGCTGTATCAAGCTTAGAAGCATAGGGGAAGGATGAAAGAAAAATTGGAAGAGAAAAAATAAATAGAGAAATAAGAGGGGGTAAAATATGGAAGGATTATTTCAATGGATTAAAATAGTACAGTCACTTGCCATTAAACACAGGAAAAATTATCAGGGACATCATTTTCCATCTGACTCCATTTATCTGACAATCAACACTTTTATATTCATAATCCTGAAGATAATGAGGTGAACAGACTCCTTTACCACTGTCTTATGAACCTTGCCAAAGAGGGCTCATTTTCTCAGATCATTTACTGGCATATCAGTTCATTGTTTCATCCGGACTGGACTGTTATATTTCTGCTTGTGTCTCACCTGTTAGTTTAAAATCATGCAGATGGATAAATTAGTGCTCTGACATTCCAGCACAGATTTTTCAAATTGAAGAATCTTATCCCAATTGCCAGTAACCAAAACAGTGTTTTCAAAATATTCTTTTCTGATTGTTTAGATTCATATGTAATGAAGTCATGTGTGATGCTTTTCCTTGTCTTTCATACTTACTCTCATGATTTTTTTGTTTTATGTGCAGATAAATACATTTCTTATTACCAATGTCTTTTTAAATAGATTTAAAATTAGCTTTGTTTTGACATTTGAATCAGAGTTATTTCAGTAGCAAGTCATGAATGACATATATTTTTGTGCTTCATGCATACAGGGTCTGCAACTGTTGAATCTCAGACTTCTGGTCTCCAACTCAAGTCTTAAAGCATATTACAGTTTGTTTTATATGCTGACCCTAGCTAAACCTGTGCCAGCATTTCCATAGTAAAAGCCCTTATTTCCAGAGGTTCCAAATGTACGTTCAGCTGTAAAAATGTGCACTAGGCTAAAATTGGATGTACAGGGTTTCAATGTGAAAATAACACAAATCTTAAACAAAAACAAAACAAAACAAAACAAAACAAAACATTCCAATTGACTGATTTCTGACCTATAACTTCTGTAAAAGTAGAAGTTTGTGAGATTCCTTTTTGCTCTTTAATCTTGGATATTAGAAGGCAATTTAACTTTTTCAAAATAATTATGTGATGATTCTGCTTCTGCTTTCACAGAAAGTTTGTTCTATACATTAATTTTCTTGTATACAACCGAGATGAGCATGTGTAATTGTTTACTGAGATGAATTCAAAAACAACATGCTACCTGTACAGTTTGCTTATACTGATGTTTTTGTTCATCAGAATCCTATTCCTGCAAAAGCTGGGCTGTATACTTTAAAGTATAATTTCTCTTTTTGGGGGGAGAAGGGAGAACTTGTAATGCAGTCTGCTCTGAAGTATCTGCGGATACTTTTTTTTTTTTTTACTTTATATTGTGTGCTTTGTAGAGTTCTTTTACTTCACTTAAAAGTAGAGATAACACCAAATAATACACTAAAGTCCAGTAGCTCTCCTTATTTCTCCCTTCTTCAATCTGTATAGTTCTAGGAAGTATAACAAGAAGTATACTAGGAGGTATACCCATTCTCAGTGATCCTGTTTTGTTCTTTGCTTCTCTAAATGACAAAGCCTAACAGAGGCAATGAAATTTTTCATCTTTAACATGGCTTTAACATGGATTTTTCTCCCTGTCAAAGATATTTTTAGCTTTTTCAGGCCTAACTAATGGAGCTTTCCATGAAGAACTTCACATAAATTTCAGAGAATTAAGCATCTTAGTTAATGCTGCTAATGGGCATTCAGGAAATTGCAAGGTATCATTTCCACAGCCTTCATCATGGTCTGCAACTGTTCTGCAATGGCAGGACACTACTGTAAACAAAAGTTTACTGGTGCCTGCACCTCACAGCTTGCTGCTCTCGCTCCTGGATATGAAAGAACCACAAAGAAAAACTGCTGGAACATTCAGGAGTGACAAATATCTACCTGTTAAACCATAGTGCAATGCAGAAGATTTTTTTTAATCTACATTGTGAGCATAAATATCTAGATTAATGTGTTTATGTATATGTACATATATGTGAGAAACTGCGAGTATCCTGGCACTAACTGTGCTACAATTTTGTGCTGAGTGTGTTACAGAGATTACAAATAGGTTCTCTGTAGCATCAATTACTGTTACATCTGAACATCTGTCCCATAAATATTTCTTGTCAGGATAAAAAGTCTACTTATTTGTGTGAATAATCAAGGTTAAATCAAGCACAATAAAGCAATTGAAATGCTTTATTTTTCTGATATGGAAAACAACAGCAAACAAAATATTTGTATCTATAAAATTATTTCTTGCAATAATGTGTGTTGAAATACTATGAAGTATGTAAGCTTATAGAAGCTAAAATACAGCACATCATATGGTGTTCAGCAGAAGACAGACAGAGAATACTTCTTTTAAATCTTTTGTTCCTTCCAATAAAATTAAAACAAGATGAGGCAAAATAATTTAGGACAAAATTTCAGGTTTTCATAACCTTATCATAACCTATAACCTCTATACAGAAGTTTCAGATAAAATAGCAAAAACTATAATGCAAAAAAGACCAGAAGACTACTTTATCAAATCAAATTACTGTGTCTTTTTTATTTTGCGTACAGTACAAAATTGAATGGAAAATAAAAGCAAGAATATTACCATTAAAGAAGTCGGTTGAAATTCTGAGTGTTTATAGGATTGCTGCTGGTTTCATTTTCTACAAGCTGAAACCTATAAAATGTTTTGCTTCATAGCGCATAAAATAGCAAATTATACTAAACAATCTAAAATACAAAGTATGTAAACAGAAAAAAAACCCAACAAACTAGCAAGTAGGAGAAAATTGGGTCCACAGATGAAGTAAGAGGAAATATGATTTTTTAACACTTGTATAATATTAATAGTACACAGAATAATTTTAAATGTGGATTGAGCTTTAGTGCTCAATCATCCAACATGGTGACAACCATGATCCTGTTTTTACAGTATGAGGTGAAAGTCCAGAATCCTTGCAGTTAACTGTCCTATTTTAATGTTCTTAAGTGTTCAGGGTGTAAGCAAGGTTCTTATTGCCTTTCTTTTAAGAACAAGTGTGAAAAAGGAAAGAAGGAAAAAGAAGCAAAACAAACCAATCCTCCTTCAGAAATTATTTAATGTAGCTATATGTACATCTGGACCCATAAGCATGCAAGGTCAGTGAACACCTCACCATCAAAATCATCACTCCTTTGTCAATACATATGAGGAAACTGGGCAACAGGAGATGGTAAAATGTGGCTTTTAAACTAGGTCAGCATGGGTTTCATTAAATAAACTGTGGCTAGCAGGCCAAGCGAAGTCAACCTCCCTTTCTACTCTGCCCTCGTGAGTCCACAGCTGGAGTAATGTGTCCATTTCTAGGCTCCTCATTCAAGAAAGACAGGGAACTTCTAGAGAATGTCTACTGGAACGTCATAAAAGGTGATGAGGGGCCTGGAAAATATGCCTTCTGAGGAAAGGCTGAGAGACCAGGAACTTTTCAGCCTGAAGAAGACTTATCAACACTTCAAAATATCTAAAAGTGGTGGGACCAGACTCTTTTGGGTAGTGACCAGCACCAGGACAAGGGGCCATTCACACAAACTGGAACACAGGAAGTTCCATATAAACATGAGGAAGAACTTCCTTACTTTGAGGGTGACAGAGCACTTGAGTAAGTTGCCAAGAAAGGCTGTGGAGTCTCCTCTGGAGGTACTCAAAATACACCTGGAATGCTTTTCTATGTAAAGGACTGCAGTGAATCTGCTTTGGAAGGGGGTGGGGCTGGGTGATTTCCAGTACCCCCTGTGATTATTTCTGGAACCACTGCAAGTTGCTATGCACTCTGCACCCCATGGATAAAGTATAAGGTAGTGTCTGAGGTGTTACTTGTATTCTGATAGAAAGAAGAAAAGAAAAGAAAAACATTACCGCAAAGCATGTGAAATATGTGAAATTGTGAAAAATGAAACATTGTAGAAACAGCTGAATGTTTTTGTTGAACATCTCTAGTGCTGATTAATTCATGATGATTTGTGATAAGTCAAAGATCCCAGTATACCTGCAGTTTGTTTTCCTCAAGGGTTATCATATAATGAAGCTCTGTCTATCTCTCACTAAATTGGCAGATTTTATTCTTAGAATTCATCAAAGAACACATTCAACATTGTTCCGAGTATAAAGATAACAGATCTATTATTTATGTTTACAAAATTTAGAGGATAAAATCAGGTGAGAAAAGCCTTTTATTTTCTTTCTGAGATTGACGTTCTGAGCTCCAGCTCAGCATTTTATTTTTAGAATGTGCTACTACAGTACAAGCAAACAAAAACTGCACATACTCAGGCTTGTTTTGCATACTTTATTCTGGTTTGTTGATTCTCTTGTAGCCTCTCTCTTCCCCTCAGAAAACATGTGTTGAGCTGACAGTTATTTTACCTTTTCCCCTTTACCTACCACCTGCATTTGAAGAGCCTTTGATGTCTGTGTGCAAAAGATAACATAAATCTCCTGCAAACCTGGAAGTTGCAGGCTTCAGTCAGAAACTCTCTTCAGTATTCTTCTCAGCTTGGGGGAGAGAAGTTCTCTCAGTCTTTGCTTTAAAAGACAAAACAAAGCTATTGAAATAGTTTCACCTTTAACTCCTCCCTTGTCAGCATTCAAGTCCACTTGGTGCTTCCTTGTTCCCTAGTTGTAACGTCTTAAAAGGGAAAGCTCTTTGTCTCCTCTTATGTGTAACATGAAGCATTATACCAGCCTCAGAATATTTATTACTAATATTATGATTCCTCTCAGTACGCCCACATTGAATAGTTTATGTTGTGAATGAATGGATATGAAACAAATTTCATGTTATAGCATATGAATGTCTTTAGAAAAACTTCTGGAATAAAAATTATAATATAAAGATGTGCCAGTAAAAGAAAAAGTATTACTCAAAAGCTTACTGTTCTATTAGGTGTAAAAACTACTACTATGCATAACTACCTGTAACAGCTAATCCAGTTCTTTTGCCCTCTCTGTAGATCATTTTTTAACTTCTGCTACAACAAATAGAAAGAGAGTTTTCCTTTCTCCTGCAACAAATACCTGGTTGTACAAATAGAAAAAATAAAAGAGGGGAAGGGTGGGGAAAGGAGGGGAGAGTTATAAGGCCGTAAGTCCACCACCCTTCCCCACTTTGCTTATTCAGTTTCTTATTGCATAAATTGATCAAAGAATCATAGACTGATAGAATAGCCTGGGTTGAAAAGGATCACAGTGATCATCCAGTTTCAACTCCCCTGCTATGTGCAGGGTCACCAACCACCAGACCAGCTGCCCAGAGCCACATCCTGCCTGACCTTGAATGCCTCTAAGGATGGAGCATCCACAACCTCCTTGTGCAACCTGTTCCAATGTGTCACCACCCTCTGTGTGAAAAAATTCCTCCTAGTATCTAACCTAAACCTCTCCTGTCTCTGCTTAAGACCATTCCCCCTTGTCCTATCACTATCCACCCTCACAAACATGCCTCCTATCCTAAGAATGTTACATTATGTTGCCATGTGATAGTAGGCTGTAGAGGAGCAGTCTCACAAAGTGGTAGCTGACACAGAAGCACATGAGACTATGATGTGTTATTGAATTCTTCCATGCAGAAAAAAATAGCATCCACTGACATTTATTAATGCTTGCTGAAAATTATGGATACCAAATAGCATATGTAAGCTCAGTGAGGCAGTGGGTGGTGCATTTCAGCAAAAATACCACCATAGTAGCTGTGAAGCACTGGAATACCTTCTCTGATGCTTCTTTAAGAGCACAGCATACAGGTTCTTGTTCATCTCTGAAAAAATACAAAGCTAGCACTGGTGACCAAGCTAAAGAACAGTGTTTTGTTGCTGAGAATTTGTTCTTTCAAATAATGTTGTTGTGCTCTTTATATCTTTTGTAATTTCTGTTGAAATGAATAGAAGACATTATTCTTGAAGCAACCTAGCATGTAATACATGTAATATTAAATTACAAATATATATATGCATGTAGAAAACAAACAAAAAACCTATGTACATCCTACGCAAATGAAGACATAAATGTAGTGTACTTTAACCTGAAATCTTTGGTTAGAAGCTAGGAGATTCTGAATCTAATGAAATATGGATTTAATTTAAAAAAGGAATCTATTCAACCATAATTTATATTTTAAAATCATTTACTTTTCTCAGGTGCTGAGACTCACTGAAATTCTAATCATGAAAAAAGCTTTAGCAGAAAGATCATTACTACTGAATACCTTTCCTAAAGTAGCAAAAAATATGCTATGTTCTCGATCCTCCTTTTTTGTTGTTTTGTTTTTTGTTAGTCCTCTTTAACCCCAGATTGAGAAGTACTTTTTATATTTTATTGTGTTTAAACAGAGCAGGAAATGTAGGGGCGCATCCGATCATATAGTTTTATCTTCTGTGCTTGTTGGATATAGAATTCTATATTCTTTTTCCTGTGTACAGAGTCCACTAAATAAATTCACTCTTCTGGAACAGCTTTTTTCTTGATTTGAAAATGTCATTCAATAGCCAATCTATTACTCACTTTGATAGAATGTAGCAAATACAAATTGCTTCTCACAAACATTTCTCAAGAGACAGACGCAGATCCTTAGGTTTTTATAAACTATACACACTAACAAATATATGAGATAGTAAAAATAATTCCTGTTAGTTTGGATATGAAGTGTCACTGAGGTCAACTGAAGAAATGATACCTTTTTGTTTATTTGTATTAAAGAAGCTGTATAAATTGCAGTTGTAGATTTACATAGTGTAGAATCTGCTTTTAGATACAGTACAGTAAAAAAATAAAAATAAAAAAATATCAAAGGGCACCATGAATCCCTTCAGAGATTTTTCAGATTTCCATCATTTTAATTTAAAAATATTGAAACAGTTATAAGCAGTTGAATTGTTGGAAGCCTTTAGAAAAACCTCTCCCTGAAAAGGCTGCAGATATCAGCAAAATATGGACAAATGGTCAAAAGAAAACAAGAAAACCTGAAAATCTGATATATTTGTAAGAAAGCATTCAGAATTCACACTTCAAATAAAGCTGAAGAAAACTTAGGGGCAATTTTGACAAGAAAAGGAAACATGATCTTGGAAGGTCATTCAGTACAAATAAACACAAGATATTTTGAGCTGGGAAACAAAAATACTGATAGTGAAATACACAGCAGCTTTGCACCATGAAATGAGAGAGAAGAGTTCCTTTCTTTGTAGCACTTGATTATGTAGCTGCAGTATGATGCACAGTTATGAACAACTCAACATGATAAATTTGTCAAGAAATTGGAGGATATGATTAAATGACTAGAATGCTTGATCTATGAGTTACAGAGCACCTAAGCAAATATACAGTCAATGTAGTGGCATGAGTATCTTATAATCACCATAGAACATTCTTAAATCTTATAAGGCAGCTGCAGAGGAACCAAGATTGATAACTGCTTAAAAGGGAGTAAAACTTTATTTGTGCCACTTAAATTGATGTTGCTCTCAGGTTAAGTCATTCTACAGCAAGTAGAGGAGGCAGGTTCAATCTTCACACACATAAAGGAATTGTAATTAATTGAAATAAATTTTATTGAAAAGTAATGAAACTTGACATCAGAATAGAAAACCCTATTGATCATCTAAGATAATTTGGAAAAAGAAAAGCTACCACAGAAACAAATCAAAAACTAAAACACAGCTAAACACAACTTAAGAAACTCTACAAACTGACAAAGGATGGCTTTCCCAAAAAGAAGAGCAGTAGATATTTACTCTGGTTCTGTAGTATGAGGCATGTGCTGGATTATTTTCTCAGATCTCTTTTCCCTATTTCTCTTTGTAGTGTTTTAGCAAAGATCATTTTCTCAGCCCATTACTTTGAGCTGTTCCTTTCTGTACACTCAACCTGCAGTTTAACCAGTTCTTTGAAAGTCTATGAAATGTCATTTTTTTTCTTCTTTATATCTAACCCTTGCTGTCACAAGCAGCCTCATTTTCCTCACAGACAAGCAATGTTCACAGTCAAAGTGCTTTTATTTGCTGTCAGACTGGTCATTGTATTTCATCTGAAGTACTAGATAGAATCAAAGTTTTATATAGAATATTAATGATCTGATTAGTTATTATTTTCAACAAGAATAAGGGGAAAAAATCAAATATTATGAAGCCATTACATAAGAAAAAAATCAAGGTAATCATTCATAGTACATTACACCCCTACTATAATATTTGCTATAATTTACGCAAAGTAATCTGCTTTTCTTAGATATGCAAAATGCAAATGAGGCATTTTATTAGCATACCCAACTCCTGCAGAAGTCACACTAGTGATGTTAATGAGAAGATAAGGTTTAAATTTTTATACTGTAAAATTTCATTTTGACAGCTTTCTTTGCAGAACAGAAAATACTAATTCAAATAAAACTGTTTTGCCTTTCATAAACAGAAAAAGGAAAATATTTACAGTATTTCTTGCATTTTCCACACTGTGTATGTGTGACAAATCATCTAACCAGAACAATAAGTGAAGTTTTTGAAGTTTTCCTGATGCTCTTATCAACACCAAAGTGGTAAATCACTGCAGTAATTAATGCCTAAACACAAACTTCCACAGGTGTATTTGTATCACCAATTAATCCTATGCCAGGAGGTTTATTGGGGTTCATACTTTGCCCTCTTAAAGAAATTTGTGTGTCATTATCTACAAATAGGTTTGAATGGTTACATAGATATAGTCAAATCTTCCGCAAAAACAAACAAACAAACAAACAAAAAACAAAATAAAAAAAACAAAACAAAAAAAAACAACGAATAAAGAAATACACAAAACATAATGAAAACAGTACAGGAGAGAAAATCCAGATAAAGTAGCCTTTGCATTCCTTCATTCATCTGTTTGTGTTTTATAAGGCAAATAACATCTCAGTACTATCATAGTCTAAAACAGAAATAAATGACAAGTGCATAATCATTATGTATTTTAATGATAAATCCTGAGGATTCTTAAAACTTTGGGGAGAAGTGTAAAATTTTGCAAAGGCAAAAATGAATAAAGATAATAGAAAGGTCATTTTGTCTCTGACTACGTGTCAGTGAAAAAAAGCAGTAACTATGACCTCAAGAGCTGATAGAGCATATTTAGTCTAAAAGGGGCTGTTGTAGTATCTTTTCCAGAAAACAAGCTGTAAATGGAATTCTATAGAAAGTTTCAGATTACCATTCAAGTTTAAACAAAAAGATATTTCAAGCTTTTGAGTGACTTGGAGTGAATATTCTGGTACATGATTTAATTTCTGAGCACAGAAATTAAGAGCAGACTTTTCAAATGCAAATTAATCTGTTTCAGCAAGAGTCCCATTATCATCTTCTGTTCTGCTCATCATTAGGAATACTGAGCTCAAAAGTTGTACTGCTGAATTTCCAAATTTCAGTCTTCATTTATTAAACTACCCAAACTAGCCTTCGATCTCTTTTTCTGTGACAAATGAAATAATTATATATTTCTGAAACTTAGAAAGCAATGTCATATGTTATTTTCCCCAAATGAAGGATACTGAAGCTTAAAATAAAAAATAAAAACACATCTTCACTATGTTTACAAGTCTGCTTTATCAGCTTAAAAGCTCCTGTGACAAACTGCATGACCTCTTAAAATGGTAGCTCCCCTAATGATCATTAAAGTAACAAGTAGTACATAGTATGTCTAAAACCTAATTTTAATAGCAAATAAACTTTTATAAGTTTGTAGTTGGTGATAGCCATCTGGAAGGATATCATCTGTGATAACAGCAGGACGTACAAATCCAACAAGTTTTAAAATAAATTTCTCTTCCTGATTTGATTAGGGTGGTAATCAATGCAGAAATTTTAATTTAATTTTATTTAAACATTACAGCTTTTTCTTGGATCTTAAGAAGTATTCGAAGTATGCTTCAAACAACCTTTTCAGTATTTGAGTGTATTTTGTTTTCATTTAATGGATTTCATATTGCAATTCTGAGAAATGTTCTTCTGGAAATGTAAGCCTTGGGATTCTGAGTTGAACAAACAACAAAACAGTAATGACAATGGAAAACAAACAAACAAACAAACAAACAAACAAACAAAAAACTTAATATTTAAGTCTGCATTTTTCTTTGGAAGTTGTTTCTATTTTACATACTTTCATAGTAAGGTTGCTGTTTTACTCATTAGGCATTTGAGGACTGCCCAAGATATTTCTTTGGGCCCACTGCTGGAACTTCATACATGAAGTTATCAACCACAATTTAGTCAGGGCTGATTCTGAGGATTTTATGTCTTTCTGACCTTGGGGTTACACTACTAAAAAGCTTTACATTTTTTGTACCTATTTCATAAAATATGGACATCTTACTAGAACAAAAAGCTGTTGAAAACATTTCAAGCCACACTAAGCAGCTCTTGTTTAATCTCATAGTCTTTGGGAATTAACTGCAGTGCTTATTGTCAAACATTTATTAAATTTTATAATAGCAATAATTTTCAGAAGACTGTTGAACAAATTACTTGATCACCCCAGATTAGGCTATTCACAGGCAGACTTCTAAAGACTTTTAAATCATATAAAGAATCAGTACAAATCTACTTTCCATTTGTCTAATTTCCACACTACTTTGATATACATTCAGAAACTTCTTGAAAATAAAAACAAAAATCTCCACTTATCTTTTTATTTTCCTTCTTTTGGTAATCTTAGTTACCACTAGTTCACAGTAGCCATGCATTTCTTCACAAAATAGGGAGAAAGTTTGCATGAACAGTGTATCAGACCTTGTCTAGTTTTTTTGTTTGCGTTGTTTTGTTTTTTGGTGGTTTTTTTGTTTTGTTTTGTTTTGTTTTGTTGGTTTTTTTTTGGTTTGTTGGTTGGTTGGTTGGTTGGTTTTGGTTTGGTTTGGTTTGGTTTGGTTGCTTTTTTTTTTTTGTGTCTGTGTCCAAAAACCATGTTTTCTCTAGGTTGACCATCCAGTCAAATAGATGAATGGGTCCGTTGAACTCAGTTTAGGTCAGTGTCTGTAACTAACCAGTTGCATTACATGATATCCATCCACTGAGGTGATCTCAGGAACAAATCAACTCAATGCAGACTAATACTGCTGGCCTAGGCACTTTCCGTGAGACAGAAGACTCTCAGCTACAAGTGTCACTTTAGTCTCTGAAACTGGCTCTTCATACAATACTTTACCCAGCAAAGAGTTCACTCCAAGCCACGGGCTGCTAGCTACCCCGGGAGAATACTGTAGGAGAAAGTTATCAAAGACATTGATGAAGTCTAGGTAGACTGCCTTGACAGCTTTTCCCTCATCCACCAGCCTAGTCAGTAGATCACAGAAGGAGATTGTGTTGGTTAAGCAGGACCTGCCTTTCATGAACCTATGAAACAATACTTTAAAGAACTTGACAATGACATCACATGTAATACAGAACTTTTAAAAAGGGTGTTTTCACCCCAAAAATGTTTCATCAGAAGCAGTGCATTCAATATTTTAGACGTACTTTTATTCTTGTCTGTCATCCTTCAGAACTTAGTTTAAGGGTCTGTCAATTAAACACAGTTTAATTTGGCTATTATCGAATGTTAAGGTTTCATTGAACTTTCCTGCTAAAAAGCTGGAACTTTATTGTCAAAATTGGCTCCACTTGGAAATCTCCAAGCATATATTTCAAAGAATGTGAAATTTCCTGAGTTAAATCTGGTGCAGATATAACCAAGTGATGTTGTAAGCATGCAGCCCATACTGTTCTTTAAAACTTGAGCTATAAATATACAAATGAAATACCTTCAAGGTATTTTTGTTGAAATGATTTCTGCATTTAGCACATATTAACTTATTGTTTCAGTTGTCAGTACTATTCTTTCCACAGTTAAAGTGGAGGCCAATTTTTCTTTTTTATTTTATCCCTCTATTTCCTCTCCTATGCTAAATTAAATTTATTTTCCATTGTAATTGTTAATTGGTTCATCTTAAAAAGAAATTCTGCATTTAAATTTCCTTCAATATTTTTATTTTAAAAATAATTCTAATGAGCTTTTTTTCCACTTCAGACTACTATTCACAATATGCTAAACAGCATATATCCATCTGGAAACAGATGGTTAAAGTAAATCATATGGTATTCATTAATGTAAACTAATAGAAAGTGTCAAGTTTTTGCACTACACCAAGAAGTTACACATAGACACATTCCCTTAAGGAAAGTCACTAAGTCAGTAACAGTAATAAGTCAGGCTTAAATAAAACCTTCTAGTCCAAATACTCTCTGAGTGTTTTAGAGTCTGTACAAGTATAACACAGAAGCACTTTCCTCAGTTGCAATGCTGTCTGCTATATGTCAGATCTAGTTTCAAGGCTGACAGTAGTTCATATTCCTGGAACTACCAGAAGTAAAAGGAATTAATCAAGAGAAAAAAAAAAAAAAAAAAAAAAAAAGTTTTAAAAAAAAAAGTAATGTGGAAAATAAATTAAAAGTGTTAATATTTAAGACATGCATGGAGTATTTGTTTACAGAAACCAATTTCTTACTTTGTTTTTGCATCTTACTCCTTGTCTCACTCTGATTATCAGAGTGAGAGGAGGTTCTTTTAATATGTGTTTACCCAGCATGAGATTAAAAAACAATGGTTCAAATGTTGGTCCAACCAGTTTATTACAATTCCTAATCAGTCAGGGAGATGGGGAAGGGGAGGCCACATTGATTACAAATTTGGGTGATGGGGAAGGGAGAGCGGGCAATAGGAAAGACAGGAAAGGAGCAAAAATTTTGTAAAGTGGGGATGGTCGCCACCAAGACCCAGCAGCATCCCATTGCATGCCATTGTGATGGTCCAAGGCCAATACACTAGCAAAAGCACAGGGGGGAGCAGCAGGAGAGTGGTCAGCCTTAGGCAGAAAGGAGTACAGCAACAGAGCAGGACTGGAAGAGTCCCATCAGCAGGCAGGTATCACGTCATGAGGCATCTGATGTCAGACATCCACCCTCTTGGTGTAGGTCCCTTTCTTATCCTTCTTCTTCTGCCAACATGGCATTCCTGGGTACTTAGGTAAGAGTCATGTGCAGCATCCACAGAGATGGCTATCTCCCTCGAGATAAACCTATATAAAAGACTACTCCCGGCCATTAAGATACTGCAGCCATTAAGATACTGTTTATCTCTCTATCATTGCCCATGGCCTGCAAACCTTCAGACAAAAGATTTCCCAACTTTGTCCAGGGCTTTCCTGGACTTGTACATCTGTATTCCTCAGCAAGCTTTGAGACAAAGGTGCAAAAGGAATAACCTCTTACACTCCTCTATAGATTTACTTCAAAAGGTTTAAAAGAAAAAAAAAAAAAAAAAAAAAGGTATGAAGATTTTTTTTCTCAAATATCCAGGGAATAGTTTTTCCTACACAGCACACAAAAAGAAACAGGATTATGGATGATACAACTGCAGAAGGCAGAGAAACTTTCAGTTCATTTAAAAGAATTAATAGATTAAACATAGGTGCATGCTTCATGAGATCAAGGCCTGTTGTATTCAGCAGTAAAGAAAATCTCTTGTTCTGCAAGCTTTTTATTCTTACTCAGGTTTCCATCACAGCTGAACTGTTGTATCACAGCTCAGAGCAGTGGTACGGGACATTCAGTTGTCCTATTTCAATTCCATTTTGCTTCTTTTTAAATATCTGTTTGCTTCCATATTTTCTGAATCCCTCCTTGTTGTTCTCTTTCTTTGTTCTCTCAGTTCCATAATGTCTTCTACCCACTTTATGTTAATTTAAGGGGATTTTAAAAAGAAAAAACAAACAAAAAGCAAAAAAAAAAAACAAACCAAAAAACAACAAAACTAAGAAAAATGAAGGCAAAAACTTCTTTCTTTTTCCAGAGGAAAAAAAAAAAAAAAAAAAAGATATGGTAAAAAGTAAATTCTTCTGAAATATCAAAAGTTTATCAAAATGTCACAACAATTGTAAAAATAACAATTTATACACTTGAATGTATATATATATGTGTGTGTGATATATAACATAAGCAGTTATTTTCTATTAATCTATGAATGAATAAAATATTTCATGTTTTAAATGAGAAACATTCTCTTGTTTCAGAGAATTATACTAATCTTATTTCTATCCTGCAGGCATAATGTCTCATTTGTAACGTCGGATTTGCAATTATGAAAGTGCTAAACGCATGTAGAAAGGAGAAATATCTCTTTAGGTGAGAAAATAAAGACAGGGGAAAAAACAGCAATAATGCTCTTAGAAAATAAATTAAATAATGGAGGATTGTACTCCATGGCAGTACAGGTATGTCTTGAACTACGAGACTAATTGGAGGTCTCAATTAGAAAACAACAGCTCTTTCTCAAAAAGACATATTGTTGCATCTACATTGCTGAGGATGCCATTTCACATCGGAAGTCTGAACAAAATCATTTATGGCTAAGCCTGACTAGCCCTACCACCAGATGAAGAGCTACTATTGGCTAATTGTTCTCTCCTTTGTTACCTTCCTACTCAAGCACGTAAGTTGGCAGAAAATTATTGGGAAGGGACACTGTACAGCACTCACTTGCTCTGAGAGGTAAGCAACAAAAGAGGAATTTCTCTCCTGGGAAGATAAGAAGGAACAAGTAGAAGATTGTTTAGGCTTGGGTCATTCTCTCAGCCAACACCTGGCTCATGATACATTCAAATCTGTCTCAAAAAATGGTATGTAAGTGTTACAAATGTAATGGCTCATACTTTATTATGTTGGCCTAGTACGCTGGAAGTGGATGTTGGTCATAGCTGGCACTAGAGGCTGTACCTTCCTGCCAGTATTCTATTTTGTTTCTGTGAGACAGATGACAGCAGAGGGGCAGTCTGAAAATATGGAGTCTGACCAGATTGAATTCCTGGTCATTGAATGCGTCATTGAATTCCTCCATGCAGAAAGATATGCACCCATTGATATTCACTGACACTTGCTGGAAATTTATGAGAACCAAACAGTGGGTTTGAGCCTGGTGAGGTGGTGCATTTCAGAAACAGCACTGTCTTAGCATCTCTGAAACTGTGGCTCACCTCTTCTTGTATAGATTTTTACTAGTGCAGTAGTCAGGCTGTTGTTCATTTCTGGCAAAAAATGCATAACTAAAAGTGGTTACAGTTAAAATAGCTGATTATTTGATCTACCAAATAATGTTGTTTTGCTCTTTGTATCTGTTGTAATTTCAATAGAAATAAATAGGACTCATAACATTTGGAATGGCCTACATATATATATGTGTTGATGGTAACAGGAAAATAAAACAAAACAAAACAAATATATGATGCTTCAGGTGTATCCTACACAGCATGAAACTTCTGAGCCTTGTTTATTAGATTTAAAATGGGATTTATTCAGTCTAGCTCAAAATTAAAGAAACTGTATTTTTCTGATATCAGGATTGGTATCAGAAACTGAAGCATAAAGAGGTCGAGTGTAGGTTCAAACTAAGACTTTTTCAAGTATATGAAGAAACCCATTGTGATTCTCAGCTTGGCCAGCTGCTTCTCAAAATGCAAGATATGGTAAGGACTGCTTGACAGCAGACATGATTTCAGTTCTCTAAGCACCTTATTTATCTAACACCAATCAGTGAATTTATTTCTATTCATTTTAAGAATAAATATAAAAATTACCATAACTGGCCGTGCTGTTACAAGACATGAATTAATGCCTATTTTACCATTGTTTTCCCCTGACATGAATCAGATTTACCAAATTTTGTAACCCCTATATATTAATCTCATATGTATTGAAGATGATAAGCTGTTCCAGTAAGCATAAAGCAGATGCAGAATGATATGTTTACCCTTGGTAAATAGCTTTTGAATTAGAAAAACCTGGATTAAGAGAAAAAAATATTTCCTGTGTCTGTGAATGATATTTTCTGTCATAAAACTGTTAACCATGTGCCTAGAGGAATTTGATTTACCAGTTTTCTACATCAGATCTGTATCTATTGAGGAGTAGCATACTTCTTTAGCTTCTTTTATATATCACACAGTATTAACTTAATTCAAAGAAATTCAAAAGACAGTTCAACAAATAAAAGGAAAGCATGACAGTGAATAGATACTGATGAAAGTTAAAGGGAAAAGTTTTCAAAGGAACTCTAAAGCTCATTGATATCCCTTTTATTTCATGGACTTCTACTACTGAAATACAGCTTTTTAGGGGGGAACTAGATTTTAATTTGGTAATTATTTTTCATATAAAGAAAAGCATGAAAAAAATGTAAGGACTGATATAATTTGAAAGAACAGCTAAAGAAAACTTAAGTATGTATATAGCTAAAGGAAACTTAATTTAGTATGTATATGGCTTTGCTGTTAAGACAAATAATACATTTTTTAATTATAGCTGGCAGTAGCAAACAGCTTTGCATGGATCTTTTTCTGTTTGCAACCTTCTGTTCAATAAAATATCTTGGAAATATCTTTGTGCACTCAGTATTTATTATTTTCATGCATTCTGCTTGAACTACAAGTACTCGAGAAGACTGATACATGGTCTAGAAAGTCTCAGGGTAACTCTTAGCTTTGCTAAATGCTAAATTATAGCTCTTCCTTTTTCTAATCTTCTCAACATGTATCCTTCAAATTAATAAACGAATTAAAGCAAATAAATAAAATAGCAAGTCTTCTCCTACTGTCTCAATATATCATAGTATGACCATTATTTGTGTTTAATTTATTTTATATTGCCCTGGCAATCCTTTTTACATGTAGAACAGTGGAGCTATAACTGCATATTTATACCACCCTAAAAAAAATAGTCATTTTCCTTACCTATTTATTTACATCTCAAGTGCACAACTGCCATCAGCTATATACAAATTATCCACAGCCTAGTAGAAAAATGTGTACATAAAATATTTTCCATCAAAGAATAATTATTAATATTTTTTGAACACTTCTCAGGACCAAAAAAAAACACCCATTCTTTTGAAGATTTAAAATCATTAAGGTGCTACTGATTTTAGAAAATTTCTAGACATAGAATACCTTTATAATTAACTAGGTAATTTTAATATTAGGTAATGATGTGCAACTTAACATGTAAGACTGTGTACACAAATGCATTTACACACAATATTAACGAAATAGCTATCTTAAACAGAAAAAGAGTTTTTTTCACTGGTGTCATTCACACACTATGTAAGCTAGTTTCTTAAATTAAGATTGAGAGCAGTCCAAACAACCTAAGTAAAGAGGTTCACTTTTCTGGTAATGAAAAGTGAATATGTTTAGTTTCATTCTGTCTTTTCATTATGATTACATTTACTTCAGTACGGTATTTATTTGAGTTTTTGATGAAGTAAATTTTTCTGTCATGCTCTCCAAACCACCATTGTTCACATATTTATTAACACTTTCGAGATGTTCTTACCACCGTTTTAAATCATGACCATCCTCTACCAGAATACCATTAAAAATTTAAATAGAATTTGCATCATTGTTGTATACTGTTAAATTATATATACTGTAATGTTAATATTCTGCATATTGATTATCTAATACATACTTTATGAATCTTTATCAACACTTGATAACAGTGTGCAGAAAAAATCATACTTGACAATTTATAGTACCCGATGCACGCGAGACAACCTATACACACACCTACCTAAACACCCCGCCCACTAACTCTTAACCTACAGGCCTAACTCAGCTATTCTAGAACACTCCATCTACTCAGAACTACTGTATGCACTCATAAATCCTTGCAAAGACAACTTAGCACCCCAACATAAAAATAAGATAATAATTTTGACATATTCCTTCAGTGCTTGATCTCTATGAAATATGATCTTCAGTGTTCTTTTTCCATATAAAGTAACAATTGTGACAATTGTGGAATATGTCTTTGGGGGAGAAAAATTAAAAATTCCAAGTAGTGCCACTTCATAATTATTTTCATAAGAACAATTCACTGCTACAAAAACTTTTCTCAGCTAGAAGTTTAGCCAATGTTAATTCTCACTGTGGGCACTGTAATCCAACAAAATAATTAGACTTACACCAGTGTCACAGAAAAAATTTTAGGTGTTCCTAGTAACTTCCTTTTCCTAATCTGACATAGCAGAGAAAAGCATTTTCTGAGGATTTTCTAAAAGACTGACCTGTTCCCCTTTCCCTCCCCCTCAGTTACTGTGGATAAGCAGCAGATTACAAGTTGGATAGCTTATTAAGACTCTCACTAATCCTATGGGTTTTCAAAAAGCTTGGGGGTTAGCTATAATTGGGTTTGTGTTGAACTTGACCAGAACATTATACGAATACTTCCAATGCTAAAAAAGAGAGACTAGCTTCATTTATAAACACAAACCAAACCCAGCAAGAACAAAACCATCTGTTTTTCCCTTTGTTCATTAAATACACCTAAAGCATGCTTGATGCATTTCCACTCATTTCAATAGTCACAGTAGGGATGACTTTGAAAAACTAACTCTGCCTCAGAGAAAGAAAACATTCCTGAACATTGCCTTTTGTGCACATTATTTTTTTATCATATGCTTTTCATGTGAAATAAATTTCAAGAGACTGAAAAAGAATAGTTAACAGAAAGAAAATGAGACAAAGGAAAAGAAAATAGTTTGACAAAATATTGTGGTTTCTTTCAGAATTAAGTAATTTTATTGTGCATATTTAACTTCTCAGGTAAGCAACTATTCACAGTCAACAAGTGTTTACCATTTTTAAGCAATATGGTCAGAAGCAGATACCATCAAATCCCTATCACCACAATAGTAATCAAATCTAATAACATCCTTCCTTTTTTGAGGGAGTAGCTGACAAGGAGTCAACAAATTTAAAATATTTTCAAAATATTCATAAACATTCAGATAAAATTAATACACTTTTTGGTGTGTCCCAGTAGAAAAATAATAAACCTTTCAAAGACAATTTGCCCACTGAGCAAGAATTTATCTTCCAGTTTTCTCTTTTCATCAGAATGAATGAAGTGAAATAGCATATAGATTTATTGACTCTGAATGCTAGAAACAGTAAAACTTGTCCTTTTCTTTCAGCAAACTATGTGGAAATTACTCAGAACTTAATTTGTTGCCCTTTTCTTTTGATAACTTTTCAAAATATATATAAATGCTTTATAATGAAATACTTTTGATTAGCCAGAAGAAATAATTATATGAAGAAAAAAATGTAATGCTAGTTTTAACACTTTTTTGTTTCCTAGCTCCTATTTATAACTCATTGTCTGTATATATATGTATGTGTATATATATATGTACATATTGTCACACATATATTGATTAATGTGAACTAAATCAAATGTAAGTGTTCCAGAAAAGGAGAAAGATCCTCAAAAGAAAAGGCCTTCTGAGCAATCAGTAGTAGCTTAGAGAAATTCTCTTAGCTTTACTCAGAAGAAGTTGTTAATAGCTTTCACAGTCATTTTTTTCCTTCTTTGTTTGTATGTTTTTTCTTTCTCTATTTTCTGACCTTGCTGTGAGATAAATCAGAAAAAGAAGCGTATCTAAAAGCCATGATTTTGTACTGCTTAGTGAGAACAATGTTGCAATTCAATGCTTTACAGTTAGCCAGGCAAGGTGGTAGATTAGATGCTGGGAAAAATACTTCAGAGGCAGTCTTTTGAGTATATTACTGTAAAATAAATGCATGCCCCGGTTATCAATATTTTTCAGAAAAATTGCTTGATGACAGAAGATTTTATGCTTATGAATGTATTGTGTTCACAACATCATAGAAGCAATGCACTCTGTTTGGGATGAAAGGAATATCCTTATTCTTTGCCTTTCTTGCTCTATATCTATAAAATCCGTGACAGAAGTAGTGAGATTTGGTAGTCATACACATTGCCAATTAAAGACTAAATAATAATTTTTACAGAATCACAGGATGGTTGAGGTTGTAAGGAACTTCTGGAGATCATCCGGTTCAACCTTTCTGCTCAAGCAGGATCCCCTAGAACATATTACCCAGGACCACATCCAGATGGAAACTGAGTATATCCAGAGAAGATTTCACAGCTTTTCTAGGAGAAGTAGCAGCGTTCAGTTATCCTCACAGTAAGGAAGTTTTTAATGTTTGTACAGAATATCCAATGTTTTAGTTTCTGCCCATCACCTCTATCATTGCTTTGATAGATATAATTAGTTTTGTTTTATTTTTGCAAACAAATAATTAGATGTTTGTTGAAAAAAAAAAGGTCATTGTTATTCAATAGCTTGTTGATCTGATTTGATTTGGGATGGTTTTATGCTCTCACAATAGTCTGTGTTTCTTAACAACTGATATGATAAAAAATTTCAGTCAGAAGAAATGAACAGAAAGCAGCAGATGAGCACCTGGTGACAGGGGGATGTTACCTAGTAAGCATTTTTTTTTCATATATATGTTTTTCTTCAGTTTAATCAGTCCCACAGGAACCACTGAGATCCTGCTAAATCAAGCAGTCTAACAGGGCCTGTATGAACTGAAAACAATTTAACATTGTTGTGACATGTATGGCCCATTTATTTAATTTGCATGGAGACAACACCAGAGAACGATGGAAACTTTAAAGTAATTTGAATTCCTTAGAACATTTTGTTTTAGCTCCAGCTAACTAAATTAAGAAGGATTTATTTAGCAAACTGCAGATATTATCTTGGGCTTTATTCTTGCCATTGTAATAAATTATACTGTTAAGGAAGAACTGTAAAAGGTCACTTTTTGTTGTCATCATTTTGTTTTACAGTGATAAATGCAAATGTTGACACAGATTACATGTACAGAATGTACTCAAAGGAGACATAATTGTTAATAAATTACTTAACGGATATATAAATCTTTAAAATTTTTGGCCTTCAATGCTTAGCTACATTTATGCAAACAGAGATCATCAGTGATAGATCAGAACTTGTCTGTGTGTGACTATGAATAGCTTTATATAATTTAATGTCTTTCGTTAATTCTCTGACTCACCCCTAACTGTAGTGAATATATGTGGCTGTTATAGTATTGTGTTTAAATGACTAAACCTATAATGTAAAGACCTAAAACTTTATAGCTTTTGTTTGTTTGTTTGTTTTCCCTGAAAGGGGTACCAAACAACTTCTTAACATTCCATTGACTTTATCACGCTGAAGACTGAAAGTCGGGCAAGATAAATTTTCTCCAACAGTTTTGATCAAGGGAGAGGAAAATTTTTCCTTCTGTTCAACTGCTCAAGGCTCGCTTCTTAGATACAAATATATATATATATATTAAGAAGGATTTATATCATATGATGTTGGTATAAAACACTGTCTTAAGCTTATAAACTCATCCAGCTGGCATCCAGAGGCTATAAATGTCAAGATGCCACTCATCATGATGAACTTAATAAGCACATACCAGGAATGATATTAGCTCTAATATTGTCAATGAATCAATGAATGCAGGTTGTTATTAAAGTTTTTGTAGACCTGCATTCAGAAAGCACTAACTGCAATCATAAACCAGTGAAAATGATAGCCATTGGCCCTCAAAGACATGTGTTTATTAACACTATTAAGTAGTTACACCTTGTATAACTGCATGATGAAATGGAGCTGAGAGATTCATTATGTTTCATATACAGCTTACAGCATTATTTTTCTTCACTGTTCTCCCTTTCAGATCTGTAAAATGTTATATAAGCAATGTGTAGAAAAACTGGAAAGACACATTTTTTCAAAATATTGAAATTTAAATATTTAAATTCATATATGAATTTATAATTTCTTAAAAAAAAAAAAAAGTAATTATACATATTTCTAAAGTGAAATAAGAAGAACACACTTCTTCAGGCCCCTCATCACCTTTTATGAACTTTCAGTAGACCCTCTATAGAAGTTCCCTGCCTTTCTTGAATCAGGAGCATTGTACTCCAGATCTGGCCTCACCAGGCCTGAGCAGGGGAAAATAACTTCTTGCTTTAAGATCTAATTGAAGGATGATCTCTTCTTGGAAATAAAAACATATCTGTGTCACAACATGTTTAGAAAAATAATAAAAATTAGTCATCAGGTGCTCTTTTTGGCACTAGATACTTTTTAGTATTTTTTTCTGTTTAGTTAAATTACTTACAGCTTCTAAAATGCTTTTTTGTTTTGCAATTCACTGAACTTTAAATTTGTTTACATACATAAATCCATGAATAAGACAGCTTGTATTATTTAGACCAAAATTTTTATACTTTATATTTGCAACTCTTTCGAAAACTGTACTGCAAGCTATTTTCTTTATCATCTGGCAATTTGTCAGTATAGTAGATAATGTTGGAGCAACCTGGTCTAGAGGTAGGTGTCCCTGCCTATAACAGAGAGATTGAAGCTAGATGATCCTAAAGGTCCCTCCCAATCCAAATCATTCAATGATTTAATGATTCTATGATTCTAAGTACTCTTATTAATACCAGTGATGTTTATACAAATAATAGCTGCGGTGAATTAGAGATTTAGCAAAATCCTGGAGAAATTTAACTTGACTTTTTATGGAACACCACCATTGTATATTACTATTTATGCACATTAGAGGAAGAACCAGGTCTTATGTGTTTGAAATTAACAATTCTTTCATATGCAGAGGACAACAATGTACTGTAAGAAATCACGTAGTAGCAAAGATTAGAGTTGGCCTCCACAGAACTGCGTTTTACTCTTTGTAAAAGCAACATTTAAAACCTCAACTTTAATGTATCTATAATTATATGTTTGAATTAATATTATTCAATATTAATATTATTTGCAATTAAATATTTACTAGTTGGTGACACAGTGTATAGATCACATTCAGGTAACCTACATTTCTTTCTTTCAGTTTTTCTTTTTCTCATCTTTGATCCTAGATTATTTTTGAATATAACTACATTTAGGCATACAAAGCAAACAAACTTCACGGAGGCAGAAACTACACAGTCCAGTACTGTGGTGTATTTTAAACCACTGCTGATTTTACATCCATCAGAGCAGTTCACCTCAGTTCATCAACTGAGAGCTGTGAATTTATGTGCAAATTCACACTCAGGCTTGCTGCTTTTTTTGCCCAGAGGGTATCTAGATAACTGATTGCAAAACAAAGTGTAATACAAAGTTACTTTTATATTCTGAATAAAAAATTTTCATCTTTCTCCCTTGATGGCTGAGTGTTGTCCAGCCAACCAAAGCTATGTGCTCATGCACAGTCTTTGCTATTAGATTATCATTGCCACTATGCCTTTGAAAAGCTCTACACACACCTTTCATTTTCTCTATTCCTGAATAAACACACTTCTGATAAGTGAAATCCCCGCTGTTCCACTAACAGTAGATATGAAAAGATGAGAAAAGCAAAGCTTCAGACTTGAATAAGAGATGTCTTATCTACACCATCACACAGCAACCAGAGCCATTTCTATACAGAATTGTGTTATGCATTTGGTAAAGTGTATTTTAAGTATAATTAGCAAATATAGTGACAGAATAGCAAGTCTCTCTTTTAAAGACTAAAAGCTGTTAATATGTGTTTAATTATACAACAAGGCTGTTTTAAGTTGTGTCAGTATTTTGTTTCTTTTAATTACTGTAATTTTAATTACTTCCTGCTTTGGCTTTCCAGTGCAAATATATGTATGAGAAAAGCAGACAGCAAACAGATTTGTTACATTAAATGAGAACCAACAGAGCTGTCTGATTAATACTCACCACATGAAACAAAACAAAACAAAACAAAACAAAACAAAACAAAACAAAACAAATCAGTACAGGGTAAGCCAAGGAAACCATTAGTAATGTAATGAATTGAGAACAAATTAATTTATATTACAAGCATTTATAATTTATAAGCTTTTTTTTTTTTTTTTTTTTTTTTTTAAATGTTAATAGATAGGAGACCTCCAGAAGTCAATTTTATCCTCAACAGTTCTGTATTTCTGTGGAATGATTCCAATATCATCAGATTAGCATTGACTAATGGAAAAAGATTCACACCCACCCTACTGATAAGCTGCTGACATAAATTATCAACATAAATTCAGCACGCCCAAGTATCTTGTAGTCAGTTTGGCTTTCTTTCTGACATACTTCTGTTTGACAGAAATTATCAGACTAAATACAAGAGCAAATTGGTGAAACGTAATGAGCAGAGATATAAAGGTAGAGCAGCTATACGATCTACTGGTCCCTTCTGACTTCAGATTCTGTAAAAACATCTATTAATCTTTTATACCAAAAGCTATTACAGATGTAACCATTAGACGAAGATTTATTTGCAACAGACAACCACGGGGGAATTATAAATTTTATTTGGGATGATCTTTCAGTTCTGAAGTTCAATTTGTCCTCTATGTCATGTCTTTTAACCTCCAGACACATCTTTCTTAGTCTAAAGAGGGGGAATTTCAGGAGTGTACAGGAAATTGGTAATCACAGCCTGAACCTCTGATTAACCAGCTGAGGCAAATGTCAGTCATCTGTGGGAGCACAGGTGAAGATAATTTAGCTGTGTTCCCAGAAAGGGTGGAACCTGACTCCACCTCTCCAAGACTTCATTTAAGGGCCGACCACCATGATGGCAGTGTCTCTTTTTGGAGACTGTTCCTTCATGGAGTTTGGGTAACCAGCCTCAGCATTTTCCATCCAGATTCAAGGCATCAGAATAGGTTACCTATTTTCCTATAGGTAACCTTTGGCTATCTATTACACCACCATTCTTGTATTGCTTCCTACTTTACACAGGAGGCAGATGCAGAAGAAGCCAAAGGCTGCAAATACTAACAGATGTTTTCAGTCCCCTCTGGGCTAGCAATAAAACAGGTAACCAGTATCAGCTCAGGGTGCTCTTCTTAATATCATGGCAAGACAAATCTATCACACTCAGGCATTACCATGTTGAAAGGAATTACTAGTGAGTAAGATGTATTTGATGTAAGCAATGTGCGTATATTATGCCAGTGGGTCTGTAAATGCTCCACAGAGGTACAAACACAATTGTTCCACGTGTCTGGAAATGTGAAAAAAAATAGCATTATCTTTTTGGCTTAAATGAACCCGAGTTACTTTATTAAAATCTTCTGTCTACCAAACAGACTTATGTTAGTAATCTTAAATTTTAATTAGTTGGTTATGCTGCCAATAATGTGCATAGATTGAGGAAGATAGTAGCAAATTTGTTAGTCTGTTGCTATATGGAGGGATGATCAGACATGGCATTAGGGCTTACAATATTATTTCTAAAACATTGGGTTTTTTTTGAGGGTTTATATTGAATGTTATAGTTTGAGCAGAGCTGACAAACTAAAGTTAATTTTAATAGGTAACTGAGGTTTTGTGGGGATTATTTTTCTCTTATCTTCTCATTTGGCTGTTTTACAAGTTTTTTATGAAGCATTAATTTTGTAAGTTAGTGAAACTATGGAATAATAGATTTTTTTTGCCATCCAGAGTGTCCTGGGTAGGCTTGAGACCTGGGCCCATGTCAACCTCATGAAGTTCTACAAAGCCAAGTGCAAGGTCTTGCACCAGTGCCAGGGCAATATCAAGCTGGCAATATGTGCTTACAGCCCAGAAGACCAACTATTTCCTGGGCTGTGTCAAGAGAAGTGTGACCAGCTGGTCAAGGGAGGTGATTCTGCCTCTCTGTTCTGCTCTCATGTACACCACCTGGTATGGCACCCAGTTCTGGAGCTCCCAGTACATGAAGTACACCAATCTGTTGGAGCAGGTCCAGAGGTAAGACCACAAAGACAATCAGAGGGATGGAGCACCTCCCCTGCAGGGACAGCCTGGGAGAATTGGGACTCTTCAGCCTGGAGAAGGCTCCAGGGGGACCTGGTAGCAGCCTTCCAGTAACTGAAGAGGGCCTACAGAAAAGCTGGGAAGATAATTTTTAGAATGGTGTGTAGTGAAAGGAAAAAGGAAATGGCTTTAAGCTAGAGGTGGGTAGATTTAGAGGTGGGTAGACTAGATATTTGGAAGCAGCTCTTTATTGTGAGGGTGATGAGACAGGTTGCACAGAAAGGCTGTGGATGCCCTCTCTGTGGTAGTATTCAGGGTAAGGCTGGATGGGGCTTTGAGCAGCATGGTGTAGAGGAAGGTGCCTCTGCTTACAGCAGGGGGTTGGAACTATGTGATCTTAAATGTTCCTTTCAAGCCAACCTGTTCTATGATATATGTGAGCAGCACATTTCATATTGTGTGATATTTGTGCTACTAGCAGCACTGAATATTTACTTCAAAGTAGATTTGTATTCATGAAGCAACAACATATTTTTCTCTCTACTGGAGAAACTGTATGTTGAAAAATACATCGTTCTTTCTATCAGGTCTGGGGAAGGGATTACTACTCTTGCAGAAGGAAGGAGAACAATATAGAGAGATTGAATGAGTTTTATTAAGATCAAAAACATAACTTTCTACTCAATAGAATGGTTCTAGCTGACAGGAGAGTCCACACAGGTGCCAGAGTAAGCTACTACATCTGGTTAACCAAAATAGCCATTATAAAATAAGAATTTTCACTGCACAATCATCTATGTCTGGTAAGGTAGGAGGAAGGAGGAACTTACTCCAGGGTTTTTTGGATTTATATGTCTGACTTCCAGCATTCAGTTAAAAAAAGCTAGGCTATCTTATGTGTTAGGGGATTTGCTCTTCCCTTACTTCTTTTAATCATAGTCTCACTATCAAGTTGCCGTTGCTTCTAGCTGAGCACCACTCTATCTATACAACAACTGACGTGACTCAGCTCAAGATTTCTATCATTTAGGGAGCTTTAGGGGGAAAATCAGCAATAAACTCTCAGGCTACATGATGAGTTTGCCTCATATCTCATTCTTAAATATAATTTTACAGGTGGAAATAGTAAACTGTGCAAAGCTTTTAAAGTGAAAGCTAGGCAACCTCAATTTTTTATGCCCTTGGTGAGAACCACAGCTCTGGATATTGTGATAACGGCAGGAGTGCTACTTTTGCCAGCAGCCGTGTGAGAAAAATCATTAAGGAAACAACTTTAATGTAAGACATATATATATATTTTTTCTTATTTTCAGTAAAATAAAATACTTGTGAAGACAAAATGAGGCCAAGTATGTCTGAACTACTTTAAACAACTTCTACTTCATTTCTATGCGTACCATTTATTAAATTTTCAGAATTTCTGGTACAGCTTGTATTACAGCAAATTGCATTCAACATAAAAGTATATCTAGAAATAACATTACACAGACAATTTTTTCTAGATTTGTATTCTGTGTGCAAGACTACTTGTATCTTACTGGGATAAAGCAAGTGATATTTGTTTTTAGATTCTCTTTGCTTTTATTCAGGTGAGAAAAGTGGAATAGTTATTATAGTCATTCTAAGATTGTGTTTCCAAATAACAAATAAGGATAAATGAATCAACAATGAATACTCCAAAATCATACCCAGAAGACTATGACTTTATTTATTACCTAGCTGTAAAGTTCTTGTTTACCTTGCTGATCTTTCTTGACTGTTTTCTATTTATATTTTTTTTTCTATGAGAACTTCAGAAACCTGTGTTCTAAACTTTACCTCTGCCTACATCTCTTTTTACCTTTTACTGTTCCATAGAGTCTTTCTGAAATCTATTCACCACTTCCATTCCCCTTCTCATTCTTTACTTTTTTCCATCACACTGTCCATTATATCTGGAAGTAACATGCTGTGCAAGCAACTCTTTCAAGAATGTTTATTTCTTAGCACAGATACAGGACTGACTATGAAATTGTTTTCAGAAAGGGAATTTATCTCCATTTGTAACACATGAGGCACATACAACTATATGCCAGGTATTTGAAAGGATGCCTGCTTCATATCCTGGACCATGAAACAGATCATGTCATTGCCATGAAACTGGCTTTGAAAGCAATGACACCAAAGGCGGCACCCTGATGATTTATCTTTGAGGATGGGCACTTGTGTAGATGTACTGATAATTCCTGAACTACTTCTGGTATATCCTCATGTATTATGATGTAAGGTATTCTGTTTGCTAAGCTTGCTTCACTTTATGTTCACTCACTGAAAGTCCCAAGAGTCTTTGCTTACAAGCAAAATATCAGAAGTGGATCATTGTATTAACTTTCTGCCTAAATTATATGAATTTATGAAAGCTGACTTGCAATTGATTATCTCGGTGTTGCGTATGAGGGATCCAGAACAATATCTGTATGTGTTTACATTCATACATACATTTATATACATGAATAAATACATCTGTATTTACCTGCCTTTCAAAAAGATAGCATATCAGTCTGGTGCCAAAGTCCAATATCATTTCTGTACACTAACAGTCCTTACAGTCAAAAATCAGGATAGATGCATCTTTAGAAAGAATCTACACTGTAGAGTACTTCCCACATCTTTCTCAATAATATTGGAAGTTCAGATAAATCAAGAACTTACAATAAATTCTTTCAACACTTTTTATTTAAATAAGATTAATCACATAGTTACATTTTATGAACTCAAAATGAATCATATTTCATCACACAAGGCAACTACATCTAATACCATTTAATAAAATGGTTCAACAGTTCAGTTCTCTTTGTGGATATGTGAAATAGAAATAACATATTTCCTAACAAGTAATAACTTCTTTTTACACAGACAGAGGTATTTATCATATTATTTGATCTTATTATGTATACTGGGATTGATATGAATGAGCAGGATATGAGTAAATAATATAAATTCTTCAGTGTTCCTCTGTAACACTGAGTATTTATAAGTGTTACAGAAGTGAACCACTGACAGAGTCTGCCATGGAAGCATTCAGTACTTCTCTATTCATGTAAATAGTACTTCCTATTACTACATAAATGGAGGTATCATCTGCTGCGTGCATTAGATCACATACTGCATACTGCATCCAGCTATGGCCTCCCCAGCACAGAAAGATATCAATAAAAGGAGTGAGTCTAGGAGATGGCCATGAAGCCAATTAGAATCTTGAGCAGTCACTCTGAGAGCAGAGTCTGCAGGTCTGGTGCTTGTTTGAAGTGGAGTGGGGATGGCTTTGTGGAGGAACCTAACAGCAGCTGTTCAGTACCTATAGGGTACTGAAAAGACACAGATTGTAATAAGATTTTGTACAACATATGTCTTGGTGCTTTCAAACATACTTTTCTAAATCCTTGGTCAGATTTCCAGTATTCAACTGTGATGAAAGTAGAAACAACAAATAAACCTAGCTTCCTATGCAGTCATAAGTTTTCCTGGGTTAGAACCTCAGGAGATTTTAAATAAGAAGACAATGTTGAAGCTTGTAGCAATATAGTAATTTAGACTTCTGGGAATTTTTCCAAGAGGTACACATAAGAATTCCACTGGCTACTCTTTTTTTTCTTTTCTTTTCTCTTTCACCTCTATTCTCCACCTCCTTCTCTTACCTAGACATAAATAAAATGTAGTCTGTCTTATCTTAAAGAGAACAGGAACATGCTTCACTGCCTTATTTTCCCCCTCCTTTGTCCCACTTTCAGCTCTAATTTCAGTGAATGTGTTGCTGCTCTGAATAGCTTTTCTGTCTTCCAGATTCCTCTGGACTCTTTCCCAGACAGCTTTTACACATTTTATTCTTCCAGATTGTTCTTGATCAAGTGTATACTAACCTCTGGTAACTTAAAACTCAGAACCATACTTCTCAGTAATAAGCTGCCTTTGGCAAAGGACATTTTTCCAAAATCTTATTCTCTGATTTTGTCTTTACTTAATTGCTTTGGAGTACTCTTTGCTTATTCTCTTGGGATGTCTTCTGAATTATATTTTTATCCATCATTCAAAACACAGCAGCAGTTACCTACATATCTTACTGGTTGTGTTCATCTGCCAGAAATATCAATCTCTTGCCACTTTTCTGCAGATGGTAAAACAGACATTCACCTAATTTATACGTATTTTCCCAGTTTTCTTTTCCACAGGTAATGTCTTCCATCAAGACCAATGTTTTTTCCATAAGCTCAAAACCCAAATTATAGAAGTCAATACATACAAGTATTTTAGATATCTACAGTATTTGCCTTCTTCTGTCTTGCAGGCAAAAAGTCAACTAGGCACTTATTATTTAACATCTCAATTTGTGCAGTGTTTTCAATTATCTTGAAAAACAGTGTTCTTCCACATACAAACGTTGTAAAGTCAGGTAACTCGTATGGGCTTATGTAGATTGACAGATCTGAGCTTTTTCCAGTAAAAGTTGATAAAAATAAATGTGTAAGAGTAGCTCAAAATGACTTACCAGTTTCAGCCTAATGACTTGTGGCTCATTCCAGGAATCTTCATCTCTACCAAATTCCTCAGCTCTACAACTAGAGTGACATGAATGTGGACACAGCTTCCAGAGATAAAAGAACTGGGAAAACTTTCAACATTAACAGCACAAGACAGAAAACAGTGTGCTCTGTATGTACTAAAATACTTCCTTCAGCATGAAAATCCAGTTGAATTTACGTTTTGTGTCCTTGTTCTGGATCCATACAAAAGTTACAAGATGTAACCATCAACGTTTGGCTGTAGATGAGACTTTTGATGAGTCTTTACTGGGAGACAGGCAGTTTTAGAATTAAAAAACTTAAATTCTTCATATGATGAAGCATGTCATGCTAGGAAATAAGGAACTGAAAGTCTTCTAAAAATGTTAGTACATCTGAATAAGATCTAGACTAGTTTTGTTGTTGAAGAAATATGATATGTATTTTCTGAAAATAATTTTAAGGTAGCAAATGATTACACTGACATTAGAAAGTTTCAGAATAGTAGTATTCATAAACTGTAGATATATCCTTCTGTGTACTTAGATATAACACTTTCTGCAGTGCCAAAAAAAGAAGGAAAAAAAAGAAAACACTGCATAGTACTGAGCTCAACTTTAATTGGTATTAATTAGGAACATGAATCACATATGTGAGAAAGAAAGATACTGTTAAATTATAGCTCTGTCTTATTCCTTTCTTGTTAAGCTTTCTTTTACCTTTCAAAGATACTATATTCTGTCACTGTGACAGTCAGTAAATGACAACCAGTGTTGCTCTGCATCATCAGAGAAGGCAATGAAGATATTCCTTTTGAATCTGTCATCCTTTTTGATTCCTCCTTGTATCTAATGTGTTGTTAACTTTCAAAATGATCTTTCACTCCCCTGAATTAGACTTTTCCATATGTTTTCTTTAAATATGAGCTATAATAATTGTCTGGAAATAATGTCTTGGAGAGATTTCTTCTTCCTCATCTTGTTCCTTTTTATATTTTGTACCGTAGTGAAAATGTTTTCTCGCTTCTCTCTGGGAATAAAAAAAAAAAAAAAAGGAAAAAAAAAAGTGTATGACATTATAAAAGATTAAAGCCAAAACCAAGTACTAATTGCCAGAGTCATAAAATAGCATGTATTTTAGGTAAAGACTATGTGTTGCTAAAAACAAAAAACTTTACAATACTACAGTCAGCCAAAAGTCTGAGACAACTTATCCATCTAATTTATATTCTATGTTCATGTCTATATGTAATCCTGGTTTCAGTTTCAGAAAAGCATAGCTTTACTGAAGCTTAATATACAAATTTAACTCAAAGCAACTGCATGATATTCATACAACAAATACATCTCTATTTTTAACAATTGCATGAGTTCATATATTAGGTAATTTAATTTTTCAGTGACATATTATTTTAGTTTTATGACATTATAGAAGAATTATTAACTATTTCTAATATCCTGACTTTAATTTCAGACTCAATGAATGCTATTATTTCTGTTTTAAGCTGCATTGCATTTCATTGTTTTTGCTTTAAACCTGCTTTATCATACTAGGAAAATTAAACATAATCGTACTTGTTTATTGAAAATGGGACTCAATTTCACAGAGGGTGAAGAGTTTGTACTACACATTTAAAAACACTGAAAACTGTAATCTATACGCATCAATTTAACTGTGAGTATCTAAGACAGCCAATGATTCCACTTTTAGCATAAGGCCTATATCTCTACCACATAAAAAACTAGTTGAGTTGACAAAGAGTTGCACCAAAATGTACCAGCACATCACAGCATTATCATACAATCATATAAAGACGATCAGAGGGCTGGAGCAGCCTGGGAGAATTGGGACTCTTGAGCCTGGAGAAGAGAAGGCTCCAGGGGGACCTGGTAGCAGCCAGGATAGCAGCAGAAGGGGGCCTACAGGAAAGCTGGAAAGAGACTTTTTAGAAGGGCATGTAGTGAAAGGAAAAGGGGAAATGGCTTTAAGCTAGAGGTGAGTAGATTTAGACTACAAGTTAGGAAGAAATTAATTATTCACTATGGCTTTGGTGAGGCACTGGAACAGACTGCACAGAGAAGCTGTGGATGCCCCCTCCCTGGAAAAATTCAAGGCCAGGCTGGATGGGGCTTTGAACAGCCAGGACTAGAGGGAGGTTTCTGTGCTTATAGCAGGAGGTTGGAACTACATGATCTTAAAGGTTCCTTATGTGCAAATCCATTCTGTGTTTCTATGATTCAGTGATTACTCACAAAGAATCACAGCCACCCTTATTAAGCTACCTTTATATAACTCTATTATCAATTTCCAAATGAATAAAATATTGCATTGTTTTTCCTTCTCTCTTTTGTTAAAGGAAAACAGAGAAATAGAGGTTTTAGAAGCATTTTATGGCTTAAAAACAAGTGCTATAGTTTTTGAAATGTAGTTTATTTGAGCTGTTTTTTCTTAAGGAATGTGTAAGTTATGGAATATGAAACCTTCAAGAAATTAGACTTTCAGAAGAAATTCTGTTTGCAAATTAGGTTTGAAAAGAAAAATAAAGGCTATTAAAACAGATTGTTTAAATATAAACACAATTCTATATAAAATCTCATCTAACATGTACATAACAAGATAATATAACTATTTAGAATCATAGAATTACCCAGGTTGGAAAAGACCTCAAAGATCATCATGTCCAGCTGCAGCCTAACCATAGTACCCTAACTAGTAGTTCGAATTCTGAAGAGCAAAGCCTACAGTGAATTTGCTAACATTACAAATCAGTCCTATGAACTTTTGAGTGTATCAGCTTTTCTGAGGCTTTGGTCTCTCTGCTTTATATCTGTGAACACTTTAGGACATATAGATTTGTGTGTATACATATATATATGTGTGTATGTATATACACACACAATATATATATATGTATATGTATATATAAAATAGCAATTTATTTTTCTTGTATATTATATATATATATATATATATATACAAGACATAATATATATATTATGTTTAATTACTCAGTAGTAGCAGATTATTGTGGATTTGGGGCCTATCATTTTATGCAGATTGGTTTGTATCATACAGTTTTCCCTTCTGATTTTGTTGTTTGCTTTCACTATTTAAACTGATGTGGCCTTTTCAAGCATGAATCTTCCCTCTTACATTCTAGTCATTCCTTCCTCACCACAGTCAGCTTCCTTTAGAGATGGCTTCAGCTTTATATTTATGCTTTGACTGGGCACCAAATTACCACAGGCACAGATTACCAAAGTCTAAGAACAAATCTGTTTCCTTCTACTCTTCTATTTATAGTACTTGCCATTCTTCCTAGGAGAATATCAGTGAAGGAATCTATGACTTCACAGATCCCACAAACATCCCTGCTCTGCAGCATTTCTCTTGTGGTTGACTGGGAAGCACAAAGCAGCTCTTAGTCCATTCTGGATGAACAGTGGTCTGACCATAGCCTCACAGTTGAAATACAAGAATGAGGGTTGTCAGATTTATGAAAGAATTAATAACAATAGGGGGGGGGGGGGAACAAACACGAACGTTTTATGGCACAAAACTATTACTAGCGATTATTTCTCAACACTGTCCAAATGTTATTTTAATATCAAAGGCTTGTGAAGGAATATCACTTTCACTGCCCTCCTCAGACTACCAAACCATAGAGATAAACATGTTTTTATCTCTTTAGATGCAAAATTTTGTTGCAAAGCTGAACTAAAAAGGTACTTCCATCTCATAGGGTTTAGGGTTTTTTTTTGTTTGTTTGTTTTTTAACCACATAACAGCTTTCCGGGCTTTTCTCCTCTTATGTAAGCAAGCTTTGGAAACCACTTAGAGAAATGTTATTAACAGGAAAACATGTGAGAGCATTTTTTAGTAAATTGCAGTCCACATGGAAAAACAAATCATTGAGAACCATTGTGTTAAGCTCTTATTAGTTAAGGGCTAGTAGTTCTTATAGCAACATACTGAGTAATTCTGGTGACTTAGTGCTGCAAATTCCTGTGAAGTAGTTAATTAATTGACAAAAAGGGTCCATCTATCATAAATTAAGTTCATTTACATAACTCCTTTTTTTCCATTAGGGCTTTCAAAGAATACATGCATACAATAAATGCTGCATTTAATCTCAAACCACAACAAATAGCCATTTCAGAGAGGACACATATGCTTCGTAAGGCAGCAGGGCCAACAAAAGCATGAACTTTCTTTTCTTACCTTTGCATGTCATTTCTATTTTAGTTTGTTGATTTCTGATGTTACACAAATAGAAATATCGATTTTACCACGTCTGGAATTATAAACCCAACTGTCATTCAGAAGAAATACCTAGACAATTGTGCAAGTTCTGAAAAGCAGATGTCCATACTAACAAGGAATTAACCCACAGCTAGGAGACAATACTTTAGCTAGCAACTGCACTAGGCAGTAAAGAAGCGATTTCCCAGTTGCTTGTCAGATATCCTTATTTTTCTCTTTAGTTTGAGAAATATTTTTCTGCAGAACTTCAAACAATAAATCAATATTCACATTCTTTGAAATAGCTTACTGGCAAGATGTATGTCTTGTTTGTTTATTTGTTGTTGTTTTGGTTTGTGATCTATTTATTTATTTATTTATTGGATGAGGTCACTAGGTTAATTACACAAATAAAAACTATAAATTGTCCAGTGACTACTGAACTGTATACATATCCTTTGCAGAATACAGTGTTTATTTAACATCCATGCAATTTATTCTTTCTCATTTATTGCTGAATGAGCAGTGGGGATTTTTGTAGCAATTTTCAGAGCTTTCTGCTTGAGAAAGTCTGCAGCCTCAGTCATTTGTATCTGATTTTGATTAGAATGAAGTCTGAGAGCTCACTTTTTTTTTTTTTTTTTTTTTTTTTTTTTAGCAGCTTCTGAGAGTGTTTAGCTCAGGGGCAGGAAGAAGAAAAACAAATATTCCTTACAAATGCTTTGTCTTGAAAGCATTTCCCTAAAAGTACAACCATGTGTGGTCAGATGGAAAAGATGTACTCATCTACTGACAGCCATGCCTTCAGACAGATGGTAGTTAATGAACCCAATCTCTGATAGAAGTTTTTTCCAAAGTGCCACTTAAGAAGTCTACCTGAGAACTGGAACTTCCTTAGAAGCATACCATTTGTGCTCAAAATGTTAGTAACTCACAAATAACCTCAGTTTCTCATCAGCTAATAACATTTATAGAAAACACTGTTAATCTACATATTTCTGTCTATTTATACATTATGTATTCTGAAAATACTGTCTAGCGTAGACTGTATTTCCTTACTGTTAGTAGCAGTGATACTTAAAAAAAGGCACAATGAACTCCAAATGTCCTAGAAACTACCTTAATTAAATCATCTGTGTCAAGGACTATACTACTAAAGCAAAACTTAAAAATGAGTTCCTATGCTTTACCTGAAGCCTTCAGTTCAACAAGTGCATACTTGTCCAATGAATGCTTTGATTTCTTGTTTTATGTATCAAATATGGAACAACAAAATTTCACAAAAATTATATTCTGAGAATGCAGATTCAATTGTGAATATTTATTATATTCATATACCAACAACAAATAAAGACTAATAAATTATCTCTTATGTATATGAACATATCTAATGCATTTTTTATTTCCTACATTTGATGTGTCTTTGGCAATCTGATACCTGTCACGATCATGTGGTATTCAAGATTTGATGTTTACGAAGGTAAAAAACATGTATTTTTGTTGGACAGTTTTATGTCAATACAGACCACTAGAAAAAACAACCTTCAGATCTTTAACATAAGTATTATGAAATTAAATACCACAGTTCTTACATATACCCTATAAATCTGAACATACCCAACTGATGGGTTGGAAGTCATCATTTATCAAAACAAATGTCACATAAGAATTTTTAAATTTTAACTTTCGTCATTTGAATTTGTGTCAAACAAGAGATTCTTGTTAATTACTTACATATATGAGGTTGGCACCAGCCACATAAGGCTATTCCCCAGCTACTCATAGACATTTCTTGTTATATGGCTACTAATCACACAGCTGTCATTCTCTTTTATGCTCTGAGCCATGTTGTTGTTGTGTTATTTATACCAAGTAAGCATCTTGTTCTTGTTTGTCGTAAGCCACCACATCTTCAAAGCGCTGTTTGTATGTGGAAATTATCCTAAGTAGAACAGTTATAGTTTATATAAGTAGTGTACTGAGGCATCCAACAAAACTTAATGAAAAGAGTACAACCGCCCCAAAATGACCTTAACTAAAGATACCTTTCTCAAATACAGATCTCTTCCCCCCTTTTTCATACTACTGTTATGCTACGTCTCCCTCTTTTTCTATAAAGTGTTTCAAGAGTTTGGAAGTCCACCTAAGCAAGTCAACATGTTTATCATATGAAAACCCCAACTGGATCCTGACTGAACTTAAGAAACAAAGATTTTATGTACCTTCTGATTAGTAGTGAATGTTTTTTGTTTCCCAGGCAGCAAGAAATCCAAATTCTGTTTCTTAGCATGAATGAGTAACAGAAGACTGTCCTGAATAACAAGATAGAAATATTTCAGTTAATTTCTCCCTTTTAATCTTGAAAAACAGGCAGCTTTACCTGATCAAAGTTACCTAAATCAATAGATACTATAAGAAGTATAAAATAAGATTTTCTTTGATGAAATAAAATGCAGCAATATAAGTATATATACATATAATTTTTTTTTTTTTTTTTTTTAACACAATTTATAGTTTAGTTTCATAAAAGGACTTTCATGGAAAGGGAAGAAAGGAAACTTTTCTTCAAACTTTTACAAATATACATCTATTTATTTTGTTTATCTGTGTAAATTGCCCCATAGAAAAACAAGTCACAACAGATTATAAAATGTTTTTTGATTATGTTGAATCAAATGTTTCTATTGCAGAATTCCTGTTAAAATGTAGATACAGCTCTACAGACAATTGAGATTGATTCTTGTTTTGAGACTGGACTAACAATATTTCCAAAAGGACTAAAACTAAAACCAGAATGGGGCTCCAGAAGTTTATTTAGAACAGGTCCTTTCTTAAGCCAGAAAAAGACAGGCTCTGGTAATACTCTAAGTACTATACCGCTGCTACATTTGCACCTGATGTAATTTAAAACATTTTCTCCAATTGTAACAAATAAAAAGTAGCTATGAATTAAAGTAATTTAGGAAACAAACAGTTTAAAGGACCATTTGAAAATGTATCTGCATGAGTGAACAAGTGTGACATTTACATGTGTGTTTCTCGGCACCAAAAAATTAATTGCTATATTTTCTTCCCCATTAATCTCCAGATACCATTCAAATGTGGTAGTGATGAGATGGTGTGAACATCCTGGAGTTGTTAATGATGTTAAAATTGCTGAATCTTTTGAATTATATAACCAGCCACTAAATCTCCAATTTTAATCCCCACATACTTTTTTAATGAAAATTTTATTAAATACCTTCAGTTGTAATTCATGAAAGAGCACTTTTATCTTAGTAATGCTTGAGAACTAACAGGAACTAGGTGTTACTCAGAAATTTGCTAAAAGTAATTAAATATTTTTATACTTAATGTTATCTTATGAAAGAGTTACGAATATTCTTAAGGCCTTGACAGATAACAGACACAAGGGAATACAGAGTATACAAAACAATGGATAATCATACTTACTGTGCAAATCAGTGTAAGAACTGATATTTCAGCCATCAGTGTATGCTTTCTCTTCTATTTTCATCTGTTTTCCAACTCCATATGACAAAACTATTATATCAAAGTCAATTTTAGAAATAATTTGTTAAAGTTACAAGATGAGTTGCTTCAAATCAGTGTCACCAGTGAAAAAACTTAACTTGAAACTGCTTGAAGCGTGCTTCCTCACAATGCCCCACACGAAAATACTTGAGAGAGTTCATTGACTGGAAAACCTTTTAGCAGTGGCCACAGCAAACCAGGAAAAAAACAAACAAACATCACTTATCACTTCTCCACAAAACCCCAACAGGACTGCTTTTAATATTCGAAGCAAGTTTGATGTGTTCACTCATTTCTCAGCTTTTTCTTAAGTTCTTTGTCACTATGATTTTTTATATTTTCATAGCATCAAATGGTACCACTCTGACTGAAGTTAAGCTATGATAGCTCGGTGAAATATTTTTTATGTACATGCTATGTGCTGAAGAAGTACACACATTGATTTTTTTGCACCATGCTTCCAAACACAGCATTCTGTTCTTTTCCTTTGCATTGTTTTTCATCTGCTGTCTAGAGCAAAAATGCAATCAAAGAGAACATATGCAAGTAAAATAATATAATTCAGGGTATTAAAGTCACATTTTTTTAAAGTCAGTTTCTTATCCACATCACACTTCTGTACAGTGACAATAACGAAAAGATGGTAGTAAATACCCAAAAGGTTATTTACAGGAAAAATTCACCAGTACAGAAGTCTTCAGTCTGCTGGGAACCACTGAGGCAATCTCCACCAAGGAGCAATCTCCAAAAGATGCTGCCTTAGTGGTGGTCAACCCTTAAATGAGGTCTAGAGGAGGTGCAGTCAAGCTCCACCCCTTCTGGGAGGACAGCTAAATTACTCTTACGCTTGCCTCAGCTGATTAATCAGAGGTTCAGGCTGTGATTACCAGTTTCCCATATACACTTCCCAACAGCTTTAAACGTATTTTAACTGAAGACAGCAGCCAGAAGCTATTTTTTTTTTTTTTAAATGCAAAATTTTCTAGTGAGTTCAGATCCCTCATCAATGAGTTGTGAGTGGAAAGAGCTTGTTAAAAGAATAGAAGAAACTGTTAATTTCTGCTCATAATAATCTGATATTTTTTTTCATTTTAAACTGATGGAGATATTGCTTGCTGTAACCAACTACCTAGAATGAAATGTGATACTGAGCTGAGAGCATTTAGTTGCCCTTTTAATGCATGAGTCCTTCTCAGACATTCTGGTTTCAGTTCTCATCATTAAGGCAAATTTAAAGCAGTAGCATTTATTTCAGTCTCTCAAATATCTCTGGAACTGGAAATAAAGAATGCCTGATGAACATAAAATAATTAATAAAGATATGATAACTACTCAATAACTATGTCCCATAGTGGTCCAACTCTAAAATAAGTTGCTTATAGTTTTCGCAAAGTGCTTGATGTTTCCACCTTGCATTCTTCTACTCCTGTAACCTCATTCTCTTTTTAAAAGATTTAGCCATATAAAGCACTAATTAGTCATCAAGAAGTAACAGTCAAAGCACACCTACTTCCAGATACATGAGCACAAAATGTTGAAGAGAGTGTCTTTCTGTGCCAGGGCACCACTTTATGGAAATGTAAATGCTCAGTTTTTAGCCTGAAGATGTGAAAAAGAAAATTCCCACTAATATGCTAAGTAGAGAGTGGTAGATTTCCGAAGATATTTAATAATACCCACATGAGATCTAGAGGAAGAATGCAGACACTGACCTTTGACTAAAAGGTTTGTTAACCTCCAAGAGCATTTAATATGATAAACATTCTTAAGGATTAAAATATGAATCTTCTCAATTTAAAGCTATAGCAAAACAAAACCTTTGCAAATATGGTAATTCATAGTTAAAGTACATAAATTAGCTTAGCTTTTGCTCTACAGGGAAATCGATCTTTTTTTTTCCAGGGAAAAACGAAAATGTGCCCTGTGGAACATTAATAGTACATTTTGTTTCAAACAAACTTTGTTCTGATACAGCTGATTAAGAATCTAGCAGTACCTGGGAATGTTTGAAGGGATTCTTTTCTATAGTCCTCTATTTAGTATGCCATAAGCTGCCTCTATCTAGGTCATCCTTCTGCACTGAGACCAACTTCAAAAGTCAGAAATGGAATTTGGTAGAAAATAGAAAAAAATCAGACACAACATCTATTGTACTGGAAAAACACCATTGATGCTTTCAGAAACAATTGCAAGTGTGCTGTAGTGTTTTGTTCTTTTTTTCCTCATTGTTGTCAGGTCTGATTTTAGAAGAAGATTTTTAAAAAAGCTTTTGCAAAACTCAACATTAATAAACTATAAATAATTTTATTTGGAATGAAACCTGGGGAAAATATGCTAAATAAGACCTAAGTGGGAGAATTTTTCTTAAAAAAAAATAAAAATAAATAAATTGGAAATTGCCCAGGTAATATCAAGTTCTGCAGTAAAAATCAGATGTTGGATTTCTCTGGATCCAAAAAAAGGCAAATAGCTCAAAACTGTGTTTTGGGATTAGAACTCCATCATGTATGAAATTACTTTTCCAGAACACTGATAACTTGGGATAGTAGCATATCAACTGTTTTTTTTGTTTGTTTGTTTGTTGTTGTTTTGCTTGTTTTTTGTTTTTTGTGGTTTTTTTGGTTTTTTTTTTGCCTCAGCAGTAAGTTGCTGAAATGTTGCTTTTGCAATGTCCACACTAGGAGCAGAATGTTCACCTATCCTTTCTATATATACCCACAATAAATAAATAAATAAATAGAAAACTGATACTGTGAAAGGAACATTTCAACTCTACAACAGAAGTACACCTGAAGTATCTTCATAAGAGTAGATCTGAAGTTTCCATTCTGTCTTAATGTTCAGTTTTTCAAACCAGTAAATTTTGGTGTAGGACAGTTGTACATACTGACACCTTTCCTTTGACATGGATATATTTCGGCTTTACAGTTTGTTTGTTTTTGTTTGTCTGTATGTTTGCTGATATATTTATGAAGAGAAAAACAATTTCCAGTTCTTAGGGCAGCTCTAATACAGATAACAAAAGAACATTGCTTAGCATGAACACCATCAAAGACTTTAATTAACAAACACAACTCCAATCTGTTTTCTAATCCAAATTCTGCAATTAGCAACAAGAGGAAATATTTTAAGACATTTTCTAAATGAGCCTAATTTCTGAAAAATTTTAAAGCCACCTGGCTTAACATGATTACTATTGAAGAGATGTATTTTAATGAGGAAATTAAATATTTCCACAATAATAGTAAATAACCAGAATAAGATGATAATTCTTCAGACATAATTTTGTAAAATTTAACTCCTGAATAGAAAGAATAAAAATAATAAATAATAGTTAAATAAAGGAAGTACAAAAAAGGCGATAACAATTCTTCATTGTTACAGTAAATTAAGATAATGTTTCTTGCTCATGTACAAATTCAAAGGAAGTTATGGAATAGTACTGATTCTTCCCAAAGAATTGTTATCATCCTAGGAAAATCTCAAAGATAAAACATTCTTCCAGAAGTGGGAGAACAGAGGCAGATTTCAGTATCAGCTGGCATGACCCGTGTCTCAGCTGAATGAGCAGGAAGCTCTGAAGCTTGCTGTTAAGAAAAAGCATGAGATGCATATAATTCTATAAAAATAAAACTGATATTGTGCTCCTGTTCTATTTCATATTAGTTTTAAAAGGAATGTAACTGGTATGTGCAACATTAACAAAATGTATTAAGGACCTTAATCAGAGATTAACAAACCAATTTCCAAATGTGTTTAAATTAATTAAATGTTCCAGAATCTTTGGGGTATATAAAATCCACCAAATCATTAAGGGATTCTCATCAGTAAGGAACCAGCACTCTGCTTGCTTGCTTTTAATCTGTTAAAGTCTAGTTTCAGAGAACTGGTGTTATTTCTTCTGGTGGTAAGCATACATAAGAAAAGCATAATTTTCAGTGCATAAATTACTATTTTAGTTGAAGCTGGGATAATGGAACTGAAAAAGAGACAGGTGACTGAATGTAGTTGCTTAATATTGTAATATGGTAATTATGGGTAAGCATTTGATAAGACCACTAAGCACTGTGTACAGACATCAGCATTGTAGTCATTCTCTGAAGCATCTAAGTAGTAATAATTCCTTTGTTTTGCATTCAGTATGGTGAAAATGTTCGATTAGTTCTTTCATACAAATCAAGAACCTGATTCTATGCTACAAAAATCTATAAGAAATGGAGTTTCTAACAGTTTGAATGTATAAATGCAATGCTTTCCCAAATTGTTTTCAAAGGAAGATTTATAGTTGTAAGGAATACATACATATTAATACATATAAAATATATAGACACTGTGAGATTTTTCCTTAAAATTTAGTTTTCTCGCATTTTTAGGGAACTTGCAAAACATCCATGGAGAACAATTTCACACTTTATTTCCCCAAACAAACTATTCATAACTCCAGCTAAAGAACTGATAAATGTAGAAAATCAGTAATAAAAGCTATTTCTTGTACCATGAAGTGTATCTTTTAAAAATAATCATTGGTATGAAGATTATTTATTTTCTATTACTGTGAAAACAATATAGATAAACCATTAAATTTCATTTTATTTCATGGTAGAACAGAATAATGAAAGCTAAGATTTTATACAGTTTTAGAACTACTTTATCTAAAGCCATGGTCATATGATCATTCACATTGGATTTATTTCTTAGTGGTCATAACTAATCCTTTTTCCTATGTAATTGAATATGGCAACTTTGGGAAAAAAAAAACAACAAAAACAAAAACTGAAAAAGACTGTATTTAGTTATCTTTGGATAAATAAATGAAGATGGGGCTTTTCAGCCCTTTTTGTTACAACTTTTCAGACAAAGACTGACAGCTTTGATTGTACATTGACTGTTGAAAAACTGTGTTCTTTAAAATAAATAATAATTACAATGCTCAAAAAACATCAAGAATAACAATAAAAAACCTATATTGTTCAGCATAGGCAATATTATAACATCTTGTTAGGTATTCAGAAAAAAAGAGAATTTTCACTGCAGTTTCAGAGTTGTGGACACAGGGAGGTTCCTTCAAAGGCAACTATCCTTGATCTCACTGACTCACAGCTGAGACCTGCACCATGACTCCCCGTCTGATTTGGGGCTTTCTACATGGCAATCAAGGTAAGTAAATGCAGAATAACATTTGCTAAACCCTTGTTTCAGGAGGAGCTAGGATCCACCCACATTCAGAGTTTAAAGAACCATCAATAGATATCAAAGTCATAACACATCTGTGGTTCACATTTTGCCATTAATTATAGCTAAACAATTCCATGTCGTTGAGCAGCATCTGCTACAGCATGACATATCTTTTGTAACAACATTACAAAAAAACTACTAATAGAGCCAGTGCACACCATTTCTGGGACAATTTTGTTTTCTACAGTGTTTACACTTGCATTATTTACTGTTTGTATTAATATAGTATGCTTTACTTCCGAGCCCATATTTACATCAAAAAATAGAAAGCTCATTTCCATGTTTGCAATAGCTCCTGTTTTCTTCTTAGACCTAATGTTAATTTCTTCAGCTCATGGTTTTAGAAAAAGCTACTAGAAAGAGGAACAGGATGAAATACAATGAGAAGAAGAATTATGTAAAAGAACAGACAAATCTTCCTTTCACTAGTGGGCTGTTACAGCTAACATTCTTGTCATGGTTAATTATGGGTTATGTAAAAGTCTTTCATCTATGTCCTACAGAGCTCATTGCTTTGAACAGGGCTAGAAGTGCAAGTCTGCATGTATGTCTGATTTTTCTAGTTTTCACTCAGAATTTGTATATTGAAGTGCTGCTCTACTAACCGGGAAAAAAAATATAATTTACTTCACAAAAAGTTGTGTATCTGAATGTCAGTGTTCTTGAAACCAACAAAGTGAACTAGGAACTTGTTTTTACCGTGCATATAGGACTGCTATCTTCCTAGGACTCTTTTAAAATATTAGTCAATAAATTTTCTTTCCAGTCTATGACTGAGCTAGTAAACACATATATTGAATTTTCATATTATAACCAGTTTGCTACTTCAGTGGCAAGGCATTCTTAGATCAACAGTAGAACTGATTAGATTTTAAGAAAAAAAATAAATAAATTAAAAGGCAGGACAGCATACCTCTCTCCTTTAACATGAATGAGCTTTAGAGTGAAGGCAGGGAGAAGGTATCTCCTGCAAATAGTCTTTAAAGAGTTTCATAAATTATTTATAGCATACTGAAATGTACTGCTCTGTTAGCCAAGAATGTTGTCTAATATGGAAAAAGTACTCCATCATAACTTCAGTCTAGCAGCAGAGAAAGATTAGCCTTTACCATTAAGCAGCTAGATAGCATGGAATGGTACTCCGTAAAGATTTCCTCTTTTAAGTGAAGAAGTGCTCTTGTGTCCTATCTTAGATATAAGAATGTTTCCATCAGACTTGGAGACTCAAACAAACATAATGCAGCACTTCACTAAACTGTACTGCAGCACAGAGGTAATACAGTGGATCTGCAGGTGTTTTCAGTATTAGTTCTCATACTATTTAATTCCACTCCATGAATTCCTCTCTCAGATTATCAGTAGATATCTGAATAGACCTAACATGAAGGAAGATTGGAACATTGAGTAACAGAGCACAAATACATTAGCTGAGATGTTCAAGGTTCCAACTCCAGATTTCAACTCAGTTCTTCCTGTGAATTTTGAAATATGATGTATAGGAAGATCATTTACAGTATTATAGGGAATGAATACTGGTTAAATCCAAACGTATTTGCTCTGACCATTAATTTAGGCTTTATGTAAAGTCTTGATTTTGTTACTGTATATCCAGTTCTCTTACACGTGGAAAATAAACAAAACTAAGAAAGTATTTGTATATCAACTTATTAAAATGTGCATAACAATAAAAATATAATGCATTAATATGTTTCTCTCCCAGAACACACAGATTTCCTGATGTCCAAAGTTATATTCAGTTTTTACAGAACTTTAGTCTAAAAACAGACAAATAATTGCTTGAGTTTTACACATGCATGATGTGTTCTTCAAACTTCCCATCAATGGTCCATTAATTTTCTTTTTCTCTATTTTGTCAGTTAGATAAGATGCCCCTGGATTTAAGATTGTTTTAACTTGTTTGTTTGTTTGTTTTTGAATAAACCTGGCTCAGAAGAAACCAAGATCATTAATCACTACTTTCCTGATATGATTCTATTGGGGCCTTTGGACCTGCCTAGCATATGGCCAAAGTTTCATAGTTTCATAGTTTCGTGCGGGTTGGAAGGGACCTTAGAGATCATCGAGTCCAGCCCCCGGGATTCGAGCCTCCTGTGTAGCAGAGCGGCACTTCTACCACTTGCACCACAGGGGGGATTCGAACTCCGGGTCCCAGTGTTGCAAGGCGGCATCTTTAACCACTGCGCCACCGGGGCACACGGTAAGTTCATTCATTCTGTGTATCAATTCTAAGTACCTAATTCAACACAGGTCTACTTGTGTTCAGATATGAAGCTTTCTGTTGTTCTCTTCTGAGATGCAGATGAAGGCTTAATGCTAAATCATGAATATGCCACCAGAAACTGAAGTAATGGAGAGAGCAAGCAATCAAAAAGATATGATATTCAGCTGTATAGATTTTAAACAGTAGAGGCCAAATCCATTATGTGATAAAATTAAATAAACCAGTTATCTCAGAAATTCACTGAAATTTAGAAAATAGTCATACACCTGTATTTCAATTTTCACTTGAATTTTATGCACCATCATCATTCTGTTCCTATACTATTCTGCTTGAATAAAACAGTTTAACATAATGATCACAACTTTAGTGGTTTTCCAGACAGAGCAGACATCTTACATATTACTGTTCTTTCCTGCTGAAGACAACTACATCTTGCTAAGATGATTTTAAAATCACACTGTTATAAATTCTTTATCATTATTACTAGTTCATTCAAGACATGCATTTTAGAAAAAAATCCCATTTTTTTCTCAGCTCTAGATATTACTGTGGGGACTTTTCTCAACTTTTTACTTTACTTCAGTGAATATATGAACCGAACAAGGAAAAATTTGTCTAGAATTATATGAGTATTATGGCTTCTAAGCAAGCCATATCTGACTTAAAGCACCAATGCTTTAAGTTAAAAACCAAAGTTGGTTCCTACTGTTTTATAATGAATTTAGAGATTATCACATAGAAAGATATGCCATTTTAACTCAATTTTTCTCATTTTTTACCAAAGAGACAAACTTCTAATAATATTCAGAATACTTTTTCCACAAACATTCTCTATATTGTGCAGACACCATCAAATTCACACTGAAACATTAAAATTAACAGATGACAATCTCCAACTATGATGCTTCTGTGAATTCATTCTTGAGTCTTCGTTGCAATACTATTTAAAACTCTTAGAGATCTGATCAGTTAAATAGTAGGTGGCTACAGCAGATGTCTATTCTGTCATGTTGCCTGAATCACCTCATGTAGTATCTGCCAGCACAATTTTCATAATTTTTACTAATAAAACAAATTAGACAAATGGCTTTTAAACTAGCGAGATAAAGTAATATGTTTGCATCATTTACACAGTATACGATCCTTTAATGATTAAACTGATTTACATAAATAATTGATAGCTTGATAATAGCTCACACTGCCTCCTTTCAGTTGTGAAACACTGCTGTATCTGTGTGAGATTAGGCACTACTAAACACAAATACATCTGTTCTACCCCAGTAAAGTTCTTCAGAATTTGGTTATTTGGTCCCAGGTTTGTGACTGGACTGTTATACTATACAGCAATTAGTATAAAAGAGTGCCAAAGTATAGAGATTAAAGTTTATACTGGATATACACACTATTTCCACATACAGCATTATATTTTGTATTGTATCTTGTGAAAATGCACAGTACAACACAGAACACTAATGTTCTATAGCCGTTACATATTTTTTAACCGGTGTTATTAAAAAGTACTGGAGGAATCCAGGTGAAGACTTCCTCTTACTTATAACCATGAAACTGCCTTCAGCTTTTTGGAGATCTGTTGGTATGATCCCACATGGGATAACTGCTCAGTACTTCTTTTATGTGCAGGTTGGGTATTCCCAGCATATTATCATTTTGCCCCTCAGAGTCATTCTTCCACACCATATTCCTGCCACTGTTGGAAACTAATCATAGTATTTTTATAGCCTTATGTTAGAAGCAACCATTTAGGAGAATCCAGATTTTCAGCAAAAGCAAAACACTAAGCTATTGTAGTGATTAGCATACTGTTATATTTTCTCAAGAATATAATTAACTTTCTTATAGGAAGGTGCCTAGAAAAATACATCGGAACTATGTTTTGTTTAGTTTTGTGGATTTTTGTTTTCTTTTTTAAAGACACAGCTGCCTACTAATTAGCAGTGTGATTACCAAAACATTTACTGGAAAATTGTAAAATATTTTTCTCTAGAAAATGTCTGTTGCAGCTAAATAGTGTGTCAGCTTCCAAATTAATCGACAAAATGTTAACATAACTGGAAACAGCTTTTGTTTGGTTTTATTTTGTTGTGTGTGTGTTTTCTTTGATACTTTGGTTTTCTTGCTTTTTTTTTTTTTTTTTTTTTTTTTCACATATGGAATCCAAACATGTGAACAGATGTTTCTTGAGCAAATAACTATATCCACTAAATTTATTACAACTTTCCCTCTCTATCAAATTCCAGGTTTTGGTTATTTTTTTTTGCATTTTCTTTAATGTCTCCAAATCCTGAAGACATCTACGCATAGTCTAAGAAATATGAGGCTGTTCAGAATGTGAGATATTATATTCCATGTTTTTATTTTTATTATTTTGTTAAATAAAGATTTTTTTTTTTCTAGTTTGTTATACTGGCATTAGAACTGAAGTATCTTGATAACTGTGGAAATATTTATCATGGCTTTTTATCTGTTTGAGAAACTTCACATTTAAAAAATGCTTTATGTACTTAAGAACAGACATTCCACTTCTCCAAGCATAATAGCATGAAGGCAGTTTTTAAAGCAGTTTCAAAGAAAGCATTGTCACAGATTAAAATACTTTTCTATCATGATAGGTAAAAAACAAACATGTTATGATGTAAAATCACACAAAAACCACACTTGAACATCCTCTGGAACTCAAGTAACTAAGATAGAGACTTTCTGGATATTTCTTAAGTTGAGATGTGTGTATACAATGACATAAAGAAATCAAGCACCATTACAGAATGTACAGTTCAAGTTCAAGACAAGGGAAGGGCTTTGGGAGAGTTTTGGAGCAGGTTCTATGAGGACTGAAGCTGCCTGTGGGTTTACTGTCTGATAGTCTCACTGGAAACAGAAATTTCTTGTTAAAATGGCGAAGAAAAACTTGTCAGAGCTTCAGTCACTTTCAGTATTTACTTTTACTGCTTAATATATGCTATTTATTTTGCTGCCAATGACTGAAAATGCAAAAGACGTGAACACATTATAATTAGATTTATCAAATTTCTAAAATTATGGGTCTGCACATTTCTCAAATAAATAGTTAAATACTGGCTTCATTGCCAGAATACTCATTACATAGTAGCAATCTGCCAGTAAGGTTTGATTATACAGAATAATTATATGACCTGATCATTGAAATTAGAAATGCATAATGTAAGATGTGATGATTATATCCAACATGGGACTAAATTGAATACAAAAAGCTTTACTGATCTGGAACAGATCAGAGTTGTATGGTCTAGGTTGCTCTGATCTTCTTTTCCATCTTGCTAAGCTTGAAAAAGCTAACAGTCTATCCACGTCTTTGTTAAAAATCAGCTAACAAGTTACTTTTTACGCACCAGATGTTTCTTGCTTTTGTGTCAATATGCAGCTACAAGAAGCAGAAGCAGGTGCCAGTGCAGTTGGGAGCTAGATAATCTAGCTTATGTTTTAGATCTACAAAATAAGAATGTTGGTATTTGATGACAATATGCAATCCGATATGAAATTCAATAACTAGAAAAAACAAACAAAAGCCACCATCACAAAAACAAAAAGAATTAAGGTCCATAACAAACTGAGAGGATCTAGTAAGACTCACTTTACCTCTTTCACTGTCTAGAGATATTATGAATAAAAGGAAGCATACTTGAACTTGCATTTAGAATACTTTAGGCTTGTTTTGTCTGACACTGATAACTTAAATTAAGGGGGAAAGGTCAGATATTTTCCCCACAAAAAAAATGAGATAATCCATATAATTCTGATCAGCTCTTGCTTTAAGCTTATTTCATACACACACTAATGCATTATTTCTTTCATTATTGTCTTTGAAATAAAGCTTAAGTTACTAACAAGATAATTCAATTCCTTTTTCTAACTCCTGGATGCAGATTTAAGGTAAAAACCTGTAAAGATATGTCCAGATATGTCCTTATTCTTAAGAACAAAGAGGTTCTTTGGAAGCTTTCTGATACCCCCTATTTTTATCTATTTATTATTATTATTATTATTTGGAGTCCCAGACCAGTAATTAAAAAATAATAATAAAAAAATCTTACAAAAACACTTGAAATTGTTAATAAAATCTTGATATTTATGTAGGAATTTCAGAATTTCAGATTGATTTACTGAAGTAAATGGTAGGGAATACTTTGTGATATAAGTTAACAGATGTACACTTAACAGATAACCAAAAGAGTGTATCCCATATTAAAACAAATGTCAATTTTGCTGACCAAAAGCCAGTTTAGAAATTTAATTTATTTTGAATTTATAGAAGTAGTTTATTATAATTTTACAGACAACTGAAATCCTGGACATGCTTACTAAGATGTCTTTCTTAATCTGCTGTAAAAGTTCTAATATGAAGTTAAGAATATTATGAAATGGTGACACTGTTGGTTCCTCCAAGTGATGTTATTCTATATTTAAAACAGTGAATACAGTAAACACTGTGCCTAACTTGGCTGAACACATTTTCTCCTCCTTACACTCACTTGAAAAGAGCCAGGGGGTTTTTAAGAATATTTATTTTCATCCAGGGTGTTACAATAGCTATGCATCCCATAGGATGTATGGGATAATCTTTCCCATTACATTGCCTTACTCTGTGTCTACTTAGTTAGCTATGCAGAAAGAAAATATGAGCAGTAAAAGAAAGGAAATGCAGTGACCCAAAGTTATGTGCAAGCTAACGTAGTCAATTCAGAGAAAAAGATAACTGCAAAAGAAAAAATTGATCGCGAGGCTATTTACTGTTAGACTGTTTGTTTTACTTTTAACTGACAGGATTAATTTGCAGTAGATGTTATATTTTGAGACATCAAAAATAAGTGAGTTAATAATCTATTTTCTTTTTTTTCCTTCAGTCAGAATTTTTCCAGGAGATAGCAGCAGTGAGTGATAGCAGATCACCCTGTACCCTAATCACAAGATACCAGAGGACAGACATTCTTACAGGAGATAGGACAGATGGGGACAAATTCATCTTCTTCGCAAACTGCTAATAACCACTTTTCTCTTTTGAAGCAAGAGAAGACAGAATCAATAGCTGATAGATATCTTTTATTAAATCAGATTAAGATAATGTATTCAATGCCAGCTTCCTGTTAGAGATCCCAATTAAGTCGTTGGCTGCATTAGACATGAGCTAACTCTGTGTGCTTGCATCCCAGAAGCCCAGTGCTATTGTGGGCGGCATCAAAAGAGGGGTGGTCAGCAGAGGAAGGTGATTGTCCCCCTCTTCTCTACCTTTCAAAGGTCCCATCTAGAGTCCCATGTCCAGGCCTGGATCCCCCAGTATAGGAAGGATGTGGAGATGTTGAAGTAGATCCAGAGGAGGGTCGTGAAGGTGATCAAGGGGCTGAAGCACATTTCCAGTGAATAAAGTTTGAGGGAGATGAGCATGCTTAGCTTGGAGAAGGGCCCAGGGAGACCTCATTGCAGCCTTCAAATAGTTGAAGACAGCTTACAGACAGGTTGGGGGACTGACTTTCTGATTGCGCTTGTACATGCCTATTTATTTTATTTTTTTTAATCTGCCACAAATACCTTTATTAATAATGAATAAAATTATAATTTCTTATTAAGTCAAATGTAAATATCAGAAAGAGATGAAACAAATATATTTGTATTGTAAAATAGTTTAGAAATGGGGAGATAATAGCTTCCATGAGTTAGCTATTTCTGTTTTACTTATTAAGAATAACTTCAACAATTTATAAAAGGTAAATATAAAAAATCATAATCAAGTACAAAAAGAGAAAAGCATTTGTTATTTAAGAAAACATCAAGATGGCATGGCCTTGATGTGCAAACTAACTGCTGTAAATAACTGAAAATCTAGCCTCTTGTCCCCTGACTGTCCCTTGATACAATAAGGAATACTTTGTCTACAGTAATATTTAATCTAAACAATATTAGTAGATGTAGGAAATATCTAAAAATCTAAATTTAACCCATTCTTTCCATAAACATAACGGGAAAACAAATATTTTTTCTTTTTATTATTTTTGTGTTTTAAAAACATCTGCAGCTCCTTTTAATTTATTTTATACCTACATCATCATTCTAATGGATTTTTTAATACTTTTAATTGGAAATTCTCTTAACACCTTTAAATTAATTAATTTTTTTTTTTTTATCTTTCAGTCTGTCTATTTCTCCAGTCAACGCTTCAGTTTTATGAGTTTTTAATAGGCGTAATTTAAGACTACCTCAAAGTACTTTAAAAAGATGATTGATTCTTTAAAAATACTCAAAATGTTCTTCAAACTTCATAAGTTATTACATGTCATTGACCTTTTTGTCAGCTTCTTCTGTTGTCTGACTTTCTTACATTTTTTAAAAAATACCTCAAATTACCAGATTATGTTAAATGTACAATTAATGTAAGAGCTCTGCACTCATTTTTGTTGTTGTTGTTGTTGTTGCTGCTGCTGCTGCTGCTGTTTTAACCACTTGAAGATTTTTCTTATTTCATTAGATTTCCATTAGTAATGGAAAAGAATTTTAATTAATATAAATATATATTTAATACAATTAAAGAAAAATTGTATCAATGGTAAACAATTATTTGAATGATTTGAGTGTTTAATCTCAGGCATTTAAAGGGAAAATTCACACACAAATGGAAGAAAAAATAAATAGATGCTATGTGTCTAATGCTCTTGCTAAAATATTTAAACCAGTGCTTTCTAATGATGTAAGACTGTGGAAGATTTTTCAGAGGGCTGGAGCACCCTTGAAAGAAGGTTGAGGGTACCTGCGTAGTGCAGCCTGGAGAAGGGAAGATTCCAGAGAGATCTCACTGTGGCTTTTTACTATTTTAAGATTTTTATTTAAAAAAAAATAAAAATTAAAAAAAAAATAAATGGAGAGTGACACATTATATTGGCAGATAATGATAAGAAATGAAGAAATTTTTAAAAAGAGGGAAGATCTAAGTTTAGCAAAAGTTATTCACTCAGAGCTGGTGAGGTGTTGGAACAGTTTACTCAGAGACTGTGGATGTCCTGTCTCGTGGAAATTCTATGATTCTATGATTTACAAAAAGGAATATCTCTAAGAAGTATCTTTTCAGTATTTGATCTGGTTACATGCAACTTTTTTACGGCTAATATAAGTACATCCATTATAATTAAGAGAGATATCATCCATTTCTTTTCTGGTTTTGTTAGTTTGATACTAAGCATGAATGCATATGGGGAATTAATGACTGATTCTGATCTTTATTCTGAACAGATAAACACAGGGGGCAGCCAGAGACAGCTTTGTTCTGCTCTGGATGCATCTCCAGCAAAATCATATTCAGTTAGGTGGCGTACATCTCACAGTAACAGAGGGCAGTTTGCTATCTGCAGAAAAGGTGAAAACCAAAAGAAGTATTATCCACAAAACATAAAAAAATACTGTTATATGTCTTCTCTTTGAGTCATTATACACAGTCATTACAGAAAAAATGTTCTCCTTGCTGGGCATTGCAGCAGGATTTAGTTATGTCTTCTCCTAGAGATCCACATCTTATTCATGCTTACACCATGTCAAGTCAAAATGAGGACGGGCATTTTGTAGATGTGTGGTATGAAAGGCCAATATTCTGCTAGTAATGCTTTCCTCCCAAGGTTTGAAGGCAGCACCTTTTCCAGCCTCATTTCAAATACTGCATCACATTTAAATCCCAACTTTCCTAACACAAATGAAATATTAGGAAGCCATGTGAGGAAAGATAGGAGTGGCTTTAAGTCTCTAGATAAGAAGAAAGAGAATCATCATCAAGGAGGCTGACTGAATGAAAAAGAATATGCTTTTCCAGGCCATTTCTGAAGGTACAGCTGAGGGCTAACCTATAACAGTTACTTTACTTGTTGAATAACATTGTTATGTATGTTTTTTATGTTTTGCTTTTTGTCACTTTGCCTCATGTTTATCTAATTGCTCTGTTCCAAAGCTTTGCTGAAGGGAACTGAGAAATGATTTGAATGGCAGTAAATGTGGAAATCACAGATCCAAAACATGGCCAGAACTCAACATTGTAAAAGCTGACCCTCGCTCAACAAATACTTTGACCATTTTAACAGGCAAAAAAAGAACAAGCTTTAAACTGAGATGAAACCACAGATCAGAGATGAACATTTCATTAAATACTGGACAAAGCAGTAGAAACTCTTGCTCTCTTCTTGTTTGCAGATCATGAGAGTTCAGAAAAGCCCATGGAATTATATCTGATTTATAATCTGATTTATAAGCTGCACTGCATTGAGACAAGGTGGGGATGAAAGAACAGAGCACAGCTCTGGTGAAAAGGGCTGGGCATCACCTTGGGATGATCATTGTGACTCTATGTTGGGAGTGGCCGAAGCCCCCATCACAAACACGTGCCATCACAATGACACCCCATCAGAACCCCCAGGGTGTTCAGAAGGATTTCACTTGCCGAGTGGCACAGCGAAAACCGCTTTGTTGCAGAAATGTCTGCAAGGACAAACTTCAATTGGACTGAGCAAAGATGCTTCCACCCTGCAAGAGGTGGTCAAGGATCGGCTCGTGATACTGCTCACTCCCATGTCCGTCTTTAGCAATTGAAAATCTTAGCTCCTGTACCTTGCTGTCTTTCAAGCGCAAGGTGATAACAACTGACTCTTCTTTGCCTTTTGCAGCCTCTCGTCAACTGGAACCCAGACTTTGGAGGAGAGAGCCCTCAACTCCTTGAGCAGCGCAGGCCGAGATCTGCCCGGAGAAGGAGAGCCGAGACGGGCCCCTGCTGCTGTTCCTGCTGCTGCTCCTGCAGGGGCTGCCTGCAGGCAGCGGGTCCAGCAGCTGGCACCCAGGCAGCGGCAGCCAGGGGACCCCGGCCTCCCAAGCGCCGAAGGAGAGCCTGCAGCCGACGCCGAGCTCGAGCCGCTCACAGCCGACCAATGCGTGCTGCAGCAGCGTGGGGAATGAACCAGCCTCTGGACCTGTCTCTGCTGCCACCAAACAGCGGCTGGAGCCCTGGAGCCATTTCTGCTTCCTTGTCGTTCACCGCTTCATCTTTCATGGGAGACAGCTTGCCACGCAGCCCAGCGCTGCAGGAACTTCCCTGGCGCCCAAGAGCTCAAGAGCAGCGTGCTCCTGAGGCCGGCCTGCTTTTCCACTCCTTATCGCTCACGGTGAGCGTACAGCAAGAAGTCACGGTGATGCCAGAGGAGTGGGAGCCTTGGGAGGACCCGCAGCGCCCACCTTTCACCGGCTCTGGCTGGGTAGAGGGAGGCTGCTGGCTGCGCACCAATGGAGATGGCTGTGATGAAGATGACGAGTGAGCGCCCTGCATTGGGGTGATGTCGACGCCCGCATAGGGGCCCGAGATGGTAGTGGATAGACTGATAGTTATAAGGAAAGGTTGTTTCAATAATAAATCGTTTCAGTTGTCAAAACAAAACAAAACAAAACAAAAAAAAAACAAAAAAAAACCAACATGGGTTCACCAAGGGGAGGTCATGCTTGACCAAACTGGTGGCCTTTTGTGAAGATGTCACTAGCTGGGTGGACAGGGGGAGGGCGGTAGATGTAGTCTACCTTGATTTCAGTAAGGCTTTTGATACTGTCCCCCATGACATCCTTATAACAAAGCTGAGGAAGTATGGGATAAATGAGTGGACGGTGAAGTGGGTCAAGAATTGGCTGACTGGCAGAGTGCAGAGGGTTGTCGTTGGCGATGCAGTGTCTGGCTGGAGGCCTGTAACTAGCGGCATCCCCCAGGGGTCTGTACTGGGTCTGGTCTTGTTCAACATCTTCATCAACGACCTTGATGAGGGGATAGTGACCACTCTCAGCAAGTTTGCTGATGACACGAAGTCGGGAGGATTGGCTGACATGCTTGAAGTCTGTGCTGCCATTCAGCGAGACCTGGACAGGCTGAAGAGCTGGGCAGTAAGAAACCGGATGAGGTTTAACAAAAGCAAGTGTAGAGTCTTGCACCTGGGTAGAAATAATTGCATGCACCAGTACAGGCTGGGGGAAGACCTGCTGGAGAGGAGCTCTGCTGAGAGGTACCTGGGCGTCCTGGTGGACGACAGATTGACCATGAGCCAGCAGTGTGCCCTTGTAGCCAAAAAAGCCAATGGCATACTGGGGTGTATTAAGAAGAGCGTGTCCAGCAGGTCGAAGGAGGTGATCCTCCTCCTCTACTCTGCCCTGGTGAGGCCTCATCTGGAATACTGTGTCCAGTTCTGGGCTCCCCAGTACAAAAAAGACAGGGATCTCTTGGAAAGAGTCCAGTGGAGGGCCACTAAGATGGTGAAGGGCCTGGAGCATCTCCCCTATGAGGAGAGACTTAGGGAACTGGGTCTGTTTAGCCTTGAAAAAAGAAGGCTGAGAGGGGACTTGATCCAGGTTAATAAATACCTGAGGTGTGGGAGCCATAGTGGTGAGTCTGGTCTCTTTTCAGTAGTGTGTGGGGATAGGACTAGGGGTAATGGGATGAAAGTACAGCATAGGAAGTTCTGCACGAATGTGCGGAAGAACTTCTTTACAGTGAGGGTGATGGAGCACTGGAACAGGCTGCCCAGGGAGGTGGTGGAGTCTCCTTCTCTGGAGATATTTAAGACCCGCCTGGATGCCTACCTGTGTGACATGGTGTAGGGAGCCTGCTTTGGCAGGGGGATTGGACTCAATGATCTCTAGAGGTCCCTTCCAACCCCTACAATACTGTGAAGACTGTGAAGACTGTGAAGACCTCCTATTATCAGCCTGAAGATTTTGGAATATATCTTTCCTTTACATTTATTTGTGCAGGAAATTGGCCCTCAGCTTATTTTCTCATAATTTCAGATGATCCCAAACAAATAACCATTTCACTTGTTCATCCATGACCCACAAAGTCTAAGAGAGCATATGCTACACAGATGCTTTATGCATGCACAGTAAATCTGATGCATCTAAAATATGTCTGAACCTCAGCACTTTTAGACCTATGCTGCTTTCCAAACTCTCAGTCTAAACAAATCTTTGGATATGCATTTTAACATGGAGTCTGGCAGCAAAAAGCACAAGAAAAAAAAAGCAAATATATATAAATGTAATAACACTATGTACATCTGTAAAATCACTTATACCAAGGTAAAATAAATCAAAATGTATTCTAGATTATTATTAATTTTTTTTTTTTTTGAACACGGAGTTTAATGGTTGTTCTTAATATACCTATAAACAGGAAGAAAAACAGAATTGAAAGGGGAAGATACTCTATAAACAATGTTGGTCTTAAGGAAACCTTTCCTCAGTCCATTAGATCTTTGTGTCTGAAGGACCGATCAGCTGATATACTTCCATAATAATAACACCAAAAAAACCCCAGAACCTCTTTAAAATATCGCAGGCTTTTTCAAAGGATGAGTAAATAAAATGCTGTTTTTCTTAGTTATATCAAAATACAAAATTTGGATCAGCAAACATTCAAGCCTCAGCTAAATGGAATGTTTGCTGAGACCTCTAGCCAGAGCACTCTGGAAGCTCAATTATTAATGAGATGTGTTAAATCTTAAGTGCCTGAAAACTCTCCATATTTAATATACTGGTGTCTTCTTAATCCATCTTGCTGTACTGTACTAGCAAGGGAATAAAACCAATGATCTGAATGGTGCTTCTTTTTTGTATTTCTGATTTCTGTGAATGCTTGTTTTTCAATCACTAAATTAACTACTATATTAAGACAATGCTAACATACACAGATGTAAAAACCAATTAATAATAAAACTATTTTTTCTTAGTATTTATTTTTTCAGCAGTCAGTGAACAAGGAGGTTTACTATAACTTAAACATGAATAGAAGAAAAATTATCATTGAGTTTTGTTTATTTGTTCATTATTGCTATTCACCCTAAAAATATGTGTAAGTTATCCAAATTTATGTAGTGGAGCAAAGGACAAGTTTCAGGAGCCTTTCAGTGCTGTAAAAAGATTTAAACTTTCTGAAATATATAAGTATTAATTTTTTAAAAAAAACTGTTAATCGAGAATATTTTTAAACGATACATTAACACATCGTGAAAGTGTGAAACATATTTTTAGCATATTTACCTCATTAATTTTAAGTCTGATCAATGCAATGTTATTTTACATTATCCCTAATTGATTTTAATGATTCATTTATAAGCAAAGTTTGAGATTCAAAGGAATTATTTTGTTCTTAGATGAACCACACTGTAATGAAATACCTTTGCTTCCCATCACCCCATCCTTCACTTCAAAACCATCACAAAATACTTCTTCTTTAGTCATTCCTCTATGTAAGCCTCAGATAAACATAAGCTAATTCCTTTCACAGATAATGAAAGGAGATATTGAAAGCTGTAACAATTTACATTATAGAGCACTATTTGTTAGACACTTCAAGCACATGAATTTCCAGAAGTATTCTAGCAGTATATTTTACTCTTCAAGTAAGGATTACTGAACTTTGAATAAGGTGTGACACATAAAGTGAAATATTCTCTGTATGAAATATTCATTTGCAATTCAATTCAGTTAAAGAAGAATTTGTTATGGAAGAATAAAGTGCTTGATATGTTTCTGTACTAAAAATCTGGTGTACAAAATATTATTTTCTCTGAAGCAGACCTTCCTAAAGTCGCTGACATTTGGTTTGGTTTGGTTGGTTTGTTTTTCCAAATAACTTCTGTAGTGGATAGGTCTCCTTTACTTCAAGGAAAAAAATAATAATAATCATGTGCTTATGTTATCTTATACTGCAAGTTAAAAATCACTTTCACATACAGGTAAGGATTGAGGTATAGCAGATTATTGTTAAGGTACAGTAGCTTTTTCAAGAAGAAAGAAAACAACAAAGCAAAACAAAGCAAAGGAAGTAACAATATGGATACTTAATGGCAGAGGTTCTCATGTACAATTGAAAAAAAGAATATTCTGAAAGATAGCTTTCAATTCTTAGGCAACAGAATTCAATTTTGATAAAGCAACTATAGAGTTACAGTACTCTGTTATTTTCTATAAGCAATATATGACGAAGAATCAATAAAATCTTGTCAAAGCTACTTTTAAAAGCTCATAAATACAAAATCGTAGTTCCAATATATATTTAGTACTTGTATGTAGCTAAGCCCCTAATTGAACAGCTTAGAAACATGATGCATAGCTCAAGGCTGCAAGAAAAGAATATTACTTTTTTCATGTGAAAAATTTGAGAGTCTAACTACAGCTCTTCCAGTACTGTATAGCAATAGAGACAGAAATCCAGGGACAAGATATACAGCGAGAGTATTGAAAAAGATTAAATAGTATTCTCACAAAACTACTGTCTTACACATTATGTAAATCTTTTCCTAGAAATTTCTGTACCTGACAAAAAGAATAAATAATTTCATCAATTCCAGTTAACCACTGCACAGCTGTGAAGTGTCCAATGACATCACTTTACTTCCAAAAAAGTGTGAAAGGACACACAGACACACAGATTATCTTTGTTTTTATTTTTTCAAACATTTAAATAAAATAAAGCTTTTTTTTTTCTTTCTTTCTTTTTTTTTTTTTTCCCCCACACATAAAGGCTTGATCATTCAAAACGTATTGTTCTTTTCAAGTGCTGTACACATTATTTTAAGCATATTTTAAATTAATCATGTTTGTTTTCACAGGAACTGCACCAAATCCTTTCCTTTTGTCAGTGTGTTTCCTTTCTCAAAAATCATCTGAATTCTAGAAAGTACTTTGCACCTGCTGCTAGGAGCATGTCTTGCAAATAATACCTTCTTATATTGTAAAAGACATCTGTAAATCAAGACTGGGCTCAGTGAAGTTTCACTGAACTACAGCTGCTAAGATGGCCCTGTGATTTATCCAATATTTACTGAGCTGTTCAGTTGGCAGAACAGAGATCTCGTTCTGGTTTGTGAGTGTTTGTTTGAATCTTTTATCTTGTTAAATCAGAGTGTTCTTGACACATGAACCACAGACAAACCCAGCAACTCAAAATTCAATGAAAATTCATTGCTGTCTCCTATTTCACAATGATAATATCAAGCAATGAATCAGTCCAACTTCACTAATAAATATATCTCAATTTGCACAGATTATTCAGAGTTAGGAGTAGCTAGTGGTAAATATCTTAACAAAATTCTATTGTTAGCCCAGCAGATATCAGTGGAAAAGAAAGAGATATTCAAGCCTGGGTAGTAGAAGACAAGTTCAGAGAACATGGGGAATTTATTTGACTGGAGGGGTATTTGTGTTTGTGTCTGTTTTTGTATGTTTTGTTTTTGGTTGTGTTGTTGTTGTTGTTGGTTTGGTTTTTCTTTTTCCTTCCCATCTGCTAAGTCATCATATGTATTTTATTTCTTCTTTGGTTGTAAGTCCAAGTGAAAGAAGCTTTCCAGTTTTGCATTCTACCAGCCTGCAGTTTACCATTGGCCATTGTCTAGTTGGCTTTTCAGGTGGATACTGAGTATTTTCTCCTGTTTTAAAGATATCAAGTATTCTCTCAGCCTTTCACCCTTCTGTGAAAAGATAGCCAAGATGAATAAATAAAAATACACAAAGCCAGTTCTGGGTTAATTACATGGCAGAACTGAGGTGGCTAAACTCTTTATAGGCTGTAAGCAAATATATATTAATATTATTCATATTGATATTGATATATATTGATATATATTGATATTATTGATATCACTATGGATATTATCGTTATCATCATCATAATTATGATATTATTATTATTGATATATTGATATAGTATTTCAGCTTGCCACACGTAGTAGAAGATTGCAGGATATTTTCCTAAGGCCTGATCTTAACTTGACAATTACAGCTAAAAATTAAATCATGAATAAAATAGAAAATGATATAGCAAAACTGTCTGTTTGTTTCTATGGTGAAAATACATTTCTCATCATTACAAAATGAATTTTTTATATATAATTTTCTCTTACATTAAGGCTAAAGCTATTTCACCAGGGTACATGGTTGTAGGGACAGCTATGAAAAGGAATTCCAGGAAGAAAGACGTTCACAAATCAACTTTAAGAATAATTAGTACAATGCACTATTAGTAACAGTCTCGTGCGGGTTGGAAGGGACCTTAGAGATCATCGAGTCCAACCCCAGGATTTGAGCCTCTGTGTAGCAGAGTGGCACTTCTAACACTTGAGCCACAGGGGGATTCGAACACCTGGGCCCTCTTCTACTTTTAGGATAAGAAAAACTTTTGGGTTAATCAGATGCAAACATCTCTAACTTAAAAAGACTAGTAAACCATTCTCTAAAGTAGATCAAGGAGTGAATTTGTTGTCTGTAAACAAGAAAAAGTGCTTTGAATTTTTATTAATATGCATTAAACAAGCTCCTATTTCTCAATGAAATGACAATAACAAAATGTTCAACCTTTTTTTTTTTTTTCAGAAGGAACACTGTTTCTATTACTCCTATCATTGATAATATGTGTATTGAGAATAGCAGACAGGCAGCACATTAAACCAGCTTAAAGATATATTAACAAGGTGTCAAAGTGAATGGAGGGGAGATAAGCATTCTGAAGGTATAAACAAGAAAAACTCTGAAAAGAAATGAAAACTGGGAGGAAGAAATGACTTTTACAAAAACCATTTTAAGAGAAAAGGATATAAAGAGACTGATGTTTAGGAAGTACTAATAAATTGGTGTGGGCATAATTTTCCTATCAGAATAAGAACTATTAAAGCCTCAGTAGCTGCTGAGAGATATCTTGGTATGATGTAAGTAATGTAATTCCATAATCACGAAATACTGTTGGAATGTGTTCTTTGCAGTCCTATATCTTTGTAAGAGTCAGTTCAAAGACAGGCCTAGAAGGTTTGCAAAATATCCTGTACTCCATTTTTACCTCAAAAGTAAAAGGCTGGGTGCTATCAATATTGCCAAGCAAGATCTCTATTTATTCAGGCTTTGCATGTTTTAAAGTGAATGTACCTGAGGTCAGGTTATAGAAACAAGTATGAAACATCAAGCGTTAACAGTTTTCAGAAGAGGAATACAGGGTAGTGTCACCACATGGGATCTGAGAGACATGGGAGTGCTGATGTGGAAATAGGAAGGCAGTCAACACAACAATGGTAGCCCCAAGGGCCCAACAATAGTCAGTGAATGCATCTACCAGAAGTGAGATTATGCTTCTGCTACTGTGAAGCTGAAGCAGGTCTGATTTTACACAACCATTTCCTACTCTCACAGACTCCAATGCCTGAAGCATTTTATGTTGTTCTTTTCACAGGGGAATTGAGAAAGAGGAAATGAGGCCACAGCTAAGCTGCTGTAAAATGTGAATTTTTGTTACTAGTCTTTTGCTACATATCGTTTCCTGAATGTTTATTAGAAGATTGCTAGAATTAAGAAAGGGAAAAGAAGAAGAAAACAAAAAAGACGAAGAGAGGAGATTGTAACCTTTTAAAAATTAAAATTGAACAGGAATTTAAATTTACCAGAAGTTTCTCTGTCACTTTGATTAATATTTCTGCTTGTATATATTATCAATTCATTTACCGAGGTCAGAGTGTCCATGGGGATGATTTTGTGCATACAGAAAACATCTGTTCTGAGGCCTGCTGATGTTTCAGAAAGGTTTGTTAAGATGTCCTCTGTAGTAAATTATGAATATTCGCAAACCGGAGTGCAAAAAAGTCCAGCCTGACAGAACTAAAAAGAGAGTGGGAGTGAAATTTCCTCTGTACAATTTCAGAGTAATTATTACAGAAATGCCAGCTCAGATGATTCAGAATTTCTTTCAGTCCAACCACCATGACACTGTGCAACAATAATAAACTTAGAATTCCAAAGCTGCCAACATTGCTTTAGCAAATACAGAAACTGTCAAAAACACAGTGGTGTGACTACAGTTTTCACACAATATTGCTCACAAGGCTTTAAGGTAGATGCCAACAGAAACCCATATCTAAGTAGTAGAGAGCATTTGGGCAATGAACTTGAGGAATAATATTTAATTTTAATTTTATTTAATCATTGTCTCTACAGATCCCTAAACTTCTATTGTGTGAGCAAGAAATGTTCTATGCTAAAACGTTTTATGATTTATTAGCTTGCATATTACCTAGTAAAAATGGAAGAAATTTTTTAGTTCAGTCTTTCTTACGGATAATTTAGTAACCCTTCTGTTATCAGTTTTATAAAATTGCATTAATACAAATATACTGGTACATAGGTATATTGCTCATTACATCAATTAAATGGCATAATTTAAGTGTTCTCTATTATAACTTTTAAGAGTGTAATATCAAAATCTTGATATTAAAGGGAAAAACAGTGCTTACTAACAAGAAACTGCATTCTTTAGATTTGTCTCTATATTTGTTAGATATACTCTTAATATACCTGAGTAGAGTCAATGTCTGAAGGATTTTAGAGCAATAGAGAATCGCTTATATAGAGAATAGAGAGAGCAATAAAGAATCGCTTATGTTGCCTTATCACTATTGACAAGAGGTGTAAAAGCCTTTAGAATTGCAGTGGAACTACAAACTCAGTTTAATTGTAAATCTTATCATTCATACTCTTGACTATCTTTGGGATCACACTTATTAAAATTTTCTGAAAAACTATGCAAGGCTGCTTAAAAAAAAGAGAGGAAGAGAGAGAAAGAAAGAAAGAAAAGAAGGAAGGGAGGGAGGGAGGGAGGGAGGAAGGAAGGAAGGAAGGAAGGAAGGAAGGAAGGAAGGAAGGAAGGAAGGAAGGAAGGAAGGAAGGAAGGAAGGAAGGAAGGAAGGAAGGAAGGAAGGAAGGAAGGAAAGGAAGGAAGGAAGGAAGGAAGGAAGGAAGGAAGGAAGGAAGGAAGGAAGGAAGGAAGGAAGGAAGGAAGGAAGGAAGGAAGGAAGGAAGGAAGGAAGGAAGGAAGGAAGGAAGGAAGGAAGGAAGGAAGGAAGGAAGGAAGGAAGGAAGGAAGGAAGGAAGGAAGGAAGGAAGGAAGGAAGGAAGGAAGGAAGGAAGGAAGGAAGGAAGGAAGGAAGGAAGGAAGGAAGGAAGGAAGGAAGGAAGGAAGGAAGGAAGGAAGGAAGGAAGGAAGGAAGGAAGGAAGGAAGGAAGGAAGGAAGGAAGGAAGGAAGGAAGCCAATGTAAACAGATTTTTCAGCTACATGTAGACTGACAATCTACTTTTGTAGATTGCACAACCCTGCACATCCTATTATGTACTGAAATCACTCATATTTGGAAGCACTCTTAACAGTTGTGGTTTCTTTTAGTTTTTTTTTTTTTCTTTTCAGAGCTTCAGATTAGAAAGAACCAACCACATACAGTCTGTGACCTAAGATATGTAAGATTAAGTCTCATTATTACTGACAGTGAATCAATTTACTGGTAATTATTATCTGACTTACTGTTTTATTATATGAGACACATCTAGCTCATTCACTTCATAGTAAATTACCACTGCAGAAGGATTTGCCTTAATAAAGCATGAAAAAATGTAACATAAATATTCCATCAGAGAAAAATATATGTTACTTGCAAATTCACATCAAGTTTTGACAGGAATTATGTGGAGTTATTCAACAACAAGTGCAAATTACCAAGCATTTATTTGAAAATATTTCAGTATGCTGTAGTGGGACCATATTTTGTCTTTTTACAGTACACGTTACTATTCACAAGACAAATACCAGAAAATAGATTGGAGGGTAGTCAGACAAAGATGTGTTCTGCCCAACTAAGAATGTTTTGGCAGCCATTATATTTTACTGTAATTCAGAATTCTGTAGCAAATATCTTGTGATTCATTGCCCATTTATCCTTCCTTACAGGTGTCTAAGAATTCTGTTACACCATTCCCACTCCTACAAACCTTCATTCTGCAGGTCTGTAGGTTTCCAGTCTAACATGATCACCATTCATTTAGTGATCCCAGACAAATACCTTCTTACACCACCTTGATAATGGCATCTACTACTTTTGCAATGAGCTTATTTCCTTAGATAACCAGATGTAAATTTAGAAACCTATCTCTCACCTTTAAAACAAAATCTGATTAAAATTATTATTTATATTTAATTTAATTTTACTGTGATTTTTCATTTACTCTCTCTTAGAAGGTGCATTTGTTCAGACTTATGCAAGGCAGCACACCTACCAAGAGAAATGAATATATAGGTGGTTTAAAATTATTTTTTTTAAGATATTTTGATCATCAGTAAAAGCTGTAGGAAACTCAGCCATCACAGTTCTTAAAGGGCAAATAAAAATAGATATGTAACAGGCCAATGAGAAGGAATCAGAGGTGTGGTTAGAGAATCTGTTGTAATTGCAGTTGAGCTGGATCATGAGAATATTTTCCCATGCTTGTATTTTTCTCTTCCTAAAACAGAAGAAAAATCTATTGCTTTGCCTGACAAATCATATAAACATGTACATCCCCTCTGATTAATCAGGATAGTTTGCATATATATATTAATAATATGGATTGGTTGGTTTTAAAAAATAGCATTTTTATAAAAATAAGACAGGGAGAAACTACATGGGCACTGGTTCTGTGAATTGTTTTCATTCAGTAGTGATTATTCCTCCAAATCAGTTTAAATATAGTAGGTTCTAACAAAAACAATTTTTCTTGTTGTTTTTAAGCAGAAAATTGTATTTAAATTTAGTTAAGTCACAATGTCATGTTTTTAGATTCAAGCATTATTCTCTATTCCTGTGTCACCAATGAGTGATATCAGTAGAATCATTTCTAGGTCCCTGACCTTATTTTAATTGACGGAGTGGAACATGCTCTCTCCTGCTGACATGGCACTAGCATTGTGAGTGACATCTGTATTTTAGCAGATCACAATCTTACTGTATTACTAATATTGTTATGAGTCACCCATTATGATACTATTTACTGTGCTATCCATTGACTACAAGTGGTTTAAAGTGAGAGTATTGAGAAGTTTAGGAAGAAAACAAGCATAGCAACAACATTTGCATATATCAACTGAATCAAAGAAGGAGGATGTAGAAGACTTCTTTAATTTATTAACGTGGATGGAAATTTGTTCTTGATATGTAAACATTCATCTTTCCTACATTACAGTAAGATACACTTTATATCAGAAAGTTCGTAAGTATGATTTCAAAGGCAAGAATTCAGAGGGAGCTAAGTGTATTTCTGAACTGTGTATAAAACAAAATCCTGTTTAAGTATGAAATAGCTCTGTAGTTTCTGTGAAAAAAACTTCCATACTATGATACTGATGGAGTGAGTTCAGCAGGCAGCTCTGTGTTCACTGAGTTCTTGTGCTTTCCAACATCTGTAGTGCAGCTCAGCTGCACAACTGAGGTGAATGTATGGGATGAGTCATTTTTAACAATCACTATCCAGCTTTTCACCTAGCTCTGCTTCCTCAGTGCAATCTTCAATTTGGCTTCTAAAGCTGCCAAGTTATGACTTGAGAAGTATATTCTGGAAGCAGTGATGCTGACTTCTTTTGTCATTATTGCCTGAGCATCCTCCTTAGAAATGTTTCTCTGAAAGCACCACTTAAACATTGGAACAGAAGGTTTGGCATCATCCATTTTCTCTTTCTTGTCCAGACTACTTATTCTGATGTAAACTATGTGGTGTAGTCTGGAAGCAAATTTAAAAAAGCATCTTTCTGACCCACTTAGATACAGACCAAAGAAAACTTTGCCAAATGGTACAGCTTTTCCAAAACTTTTTCATTTGTAGTTCATAGCTCATCCATTTCTGAGGGAAGGTGAATATACAACATATGCTCTGAAAGTAATGCCTCCTGTTTTATTATATTGGCCCACCAAATCAGAGGTGGATGCTGGTGGTATGGCAGTAGTGGTTGAACATTCGCACCAATATCCCATTACATTTTGTTGCTGTGTGACAGATGGAAGCAGAAGGGCAGTCTGAAAAAATGGCATCTGACATGGAAGTGCCTTATGAAGAAAAGGTGTGTCACTGAATTTCTCCAAGGAGAAAAAATTGCACCCATTGACATCAGTAATGTTCATCTCAAAAACGGATTTTAATGACTGAATTTGTGCCTCATAATGTCACTTCCAAGCTAAAACAGGAAATACCCTCTCTCTCTAATTTTCATGTCAGTTTAGTAGTAAAATAAATCTAATTAAAAGTGGTGATGCATCATTAATATGTTTCTCTCAATTCAGAGCCCTGGATTTAAAGTTCAAATCTGATTTTTATGCTGTGTATGATTTTTAACTAATTTTCCACCCCTTTCATCTTTTCTTTTGGTGATAAAAATAGATACATCTGGCCTAAAACAATTCTATCACACAGCATTTGCTGAGAAAATGTGACACGAAATGCATCAAATTTACTATTGTATACAATGTATTTACGTTCTCTTGACTTGTTTTGTTTTTTGTTTTTTGTTTTTTGTTTTTTGTTTTTTGTTTTTCTTAGAACAGTTCCAATATTTGAGGATGTGAAAATACACATAATTACAAAAGTTTTCTACAGAGACTAAGGAAAATATTGGTATTCAAGAAAATAAAAATTTACTGTTGTCTAGAGAAGGGAAGATAGACACCAGTTGAATCTCCATGCACTTCAAAATTGTTTAGTTAAACAAGAAAAAATAATTTGGCTGCATTTTCTGCATTCTGAAAATACCAGGTTATATGTACTGGAAATAGCAAGTTATTTCATCCATTGTCAGATGCATTCATCTTTAAAAATAGGTAGATATTTAAACTAGAAAATCTATGTGATATTTGAAAACACTGAAAAAGAAAACTAAAATTTTTACATTTATTAATTTCTCTTCATTCAGATGAGGTAATTAAATGAATTTGCATGTTACTAGTCCCACTGAAACTCAAGATCTTAGCATGTAATATTCAATCAAAATCAAAGCTCTGGTATGACAGAGATTGAACAGAAATGGGAAAACCATTCCCCAGAGTGTCATTAACTGAAATTAAAGACATTTAATAAATAATTAAGTGAAATTAAAGAAATATGAGCTGGCTACAGCCACCACATAGGTGTAGCCTATGCAATGGCTCTGGCATCCTGGAAAAAAAACAGAGCCACTGTCTTGAAGTTGGTGGCTTAGGCTATGGGAAGTTGGGCTCTGCAAGGCAGCACAGATTTAGAATCCCTTGATGGGGCAAAAAAGATAACCTGCAGTCCAATCTTACTGTTCCTTACATGTCCTAACATTTCTACTACAAGAATATTCAATCTATTACATTTTTTTTTCCTTGTTTTTTAAACAGGGACAAAGCCTGAAATTTGTTATATGAATTCAGACCATTATCATCTTTAATGCAATAATTTAGGTAGTAGAATCCAGTAGACTTTATAGTAGGAGAGAAGAGAAATACAGAGTGAAATAAGTTTGGGACTAGGAAGTGGGAAAGGAAGGTGTTTCCCTTATGTATATATATATAAATTGCTTTTATTCTTTTTAATTTCTGTTTTTTTTCCTCAAAACTTGAATGAGTAATTTAAGATATATGTTAACTGAAATGAAAATAAATGAAATTACCTGGGTTGAAAATGTTCAGGGCTCAACAGACATGGTACACCAGACTAGAAACAACTATAACAGTGATTTCAACATTCATAAAAGGCACTCTTCAATATTAAATTAAAATGTCAGCAGAGATCAGTCTCTCTCAGAGATTTCCGTGTTGTCTGTGATGACTTGGTTTCAGTTTGGATCTGCAAAATTTCTAAAAAAGCTCACACATACACTTTTGATTTTAACACATATCACTTTCAAGTGATCAAATATTCCTTAAGAATTAAAGCTATTAAGGTAGTTTTTGTTTGTTTTTTTGGTTTTTTTTTGTTTTTCTTCTTGTTGTTGTTGTTGTTGTTTTTTTGTTGTTGTTGTTATAAATTGTTTTACTCCATTATCACAAAAACACGAATTTATCCAAGAGAGCTAGCATAAGGGAAAAAAAAAAGAAAAAAAAAAAAAGAAACAAACAAATAAAAAATAGATAGAAAATGCTGGTAAGAAAAATAAGATAACTTAATGGAGAGTTACATGAAAACTTAAATTTTTAAGCCAATGTCAAATAAATATACAACAGAAGGGAATATTTATTTTTTATTGCAAGGAAGTGTTAATTTTGAGGGGCACTTGAACCACCTTTTGAAATTAATATAATTACTTTAACATCTTGAATGTCATACCATGAGAAAATGTGAAGAACACCTCTAAAGCCATATAAGCCAAACTAAAAATGGATAATAATAATAATAATAATAATAAGCATAGGATGTTGTATTGCCTGTGCAGAGAACTGACCTGCATGAAATCTTAATTCCAATTGGCCTAATTCTTGACTGAGAAAGTTAAATTAATAAGATGCATTTCCCTGATGCTCATATTTATTTAAATCAAAGAATTAAAATTTACCACATTAAGTAGGACATTTAAGTAATTGGAATTTTCACTATGAGTCAGTTCCTTGTGTTCCAACTTAGTTATCTTCGAAGGGACATTTTAAGGATTAATTGATAAATTCTGTACACTGCTTAGTAATATCTTTGTGACAAGCATTAGTTAGTGCTATTTTGCACCAAGTAAATGTCCCTCCCTTCTGTGCTGGTGAGCACAGAGGTTACTTCAGACCTCACTTGAAGTACTCCATCCTAATATGGAATCCTCAGTTCAAGAGAGATGTGGACCTGCTGGAGAAGGTCCAGAGGAGGACCACAAAAACAATCCAAAGGATGGAACATCTCTCTGAGATGTTGATCTCTGAGATCTCTCTCTGAGAGCTAAAACTGTTCATTTTGTAGAAGAGAAGGCTCTGGGTAGATCTGTTAATAACTTTTCATTACCTAAAGAGGGGCTGTGAGAAAGAAGGGGGCAGACTCTTTGGTAGGATCTTTTGTGATAGGTCAAGAGGAAATAATAGTTTCAAACTTAAAGAGGGGAAATTTAGATTGAAAATAAGGAAAAAGTCTTTTATAGTAAGAGCAGTTAAGCACCAGAACATGTTGCCCAGAGATGTGGTAGATGCACCATCCCTGGAGACATTTAAGATCAGGATGGACTAGGTTCAGGTCAACCTGATCTACCTGCAGGTGTCCCTGTTCATTGCAGGAGAGTTGGACTTGATGGTCTTTAAAGGTCTGAATGATTCTATGATTCTAGAGTAATACTTATCAGTTATAACACAAAAATAATTTTAGTTTTGGCTGACCTGTAGATAATAGGAGATTTGCATGAGATAATATGAGAGTTGCATGAGATAATAAAGAGATTTTCCCTCTCATAATTGCACTAGTGGCAGAACAGTCACTGATTCCCTTTAAAGAGACACATATTTTCTTCTAGTTCTAAATCCCGGCCGCTGTAAAAGGGTCAGGATAAGGAAAGCTAAAACTAGTGGTGCATATTTCGGGCCACCCACATACGACTTCATTAGGAAGCCATGTACTGAGAGCTAAAGAAAAATGGCACAGATTACCTTATGAATTTTTAAACATAACCAGAATTTTTGTATATTCAATTTTCTGATGAGTGTTTGTTACACTGAGTCATTGGAAAACATGAATTAAAAAGGATATATATAAGGAGCATGCATGTTGTTGTGCCCAATACTTAACCCTCAATAGTCAGTGCTAAAAGGGACCCACAGTAACTTGTAACAAGCTTTGGCTGGTTTTAAAGTTGTCCCACACATAAGCAGAGAACATTTGTAGGAATCAGTTTGTAGAAAGCAATCTTACATTTTGCAGCCATAATGAAAGACAAGGTTCCCGTGGAAAGCTGTCTGGTATTCAGACAACTAGAAAGCAAAACCTAAACATTTCTAGAAAGTAACTTAATGCTCTGTTAGAGACACATTTTCTGCAAACAGCAGGTGACATACCTCAAACCCAGAGTACTATGGTCTAAATAGGTAAAACATTCAATGGGAATGCATTATCCTTGCTTTAAATATTTGGAAAAGAAGTATATAAGAGCAATATCAAGCAATCTGTTCAAGGTCAAGAAATAATGTTCTGCTGAAGATGAACGCTGAGTATAGATTTCATATTCCTGGTTGAATTCTTAAAATATAAAGCCAAACTAACTTGTAAAATTCATGATCATAGTAAAGTTATTAAAAAGTAATTGTTTGATTGCATTTGTTTCTCTACACTAGTCTCAAAGGTAAAAGATCTCAAAAATCGCAAGGCTTTTCCATTATACAAGATCACATTATTAATGCTTATTATCATTGTGAAAAATAAAATGCAACAAGAAAAGAAAGTATTCAGGGGTCTGTGAGGTTGTTTTTAGCTAAGGCTGTGGGCATTAGGGGCTTAGAAAAACCTTGAGTTTTGCTCCACAGGTGAATTGTGGTGGATTACCAATGTAACTAGATATGGAATCAGTGTTCTGCAGGGAATTCTGTTGCATTAATAACCATGAAGTGTTTGATTAATATCTAATATGAAACAAACCAGAAAGATATGAGATCTTGGTCTGACTTTCTGAGTGTAAATACCTTTGGCAATTTATTTATAACATCTGATTAACCAACCACACTTTTTCATTTACTTAAACAAGGTTATCTTTGTTCCAGCTTAATCCCTTGTTTTGAAACTATAATAGAGATCTGAACAAAACTGTTTCATCCATTTGTTTATTGTCAAAACCTGTTGTGATACAAACAAATGAGACAGCACTGAAGTTCTTTAATCTAGCCCAGGTAGAAGATAATTCTAGTAAGAGCCCTGGAGTTGCATAATATGGGAATAATTCCTTTTTGTGTCACTGCTATAGGACAGCTAATGCAAAGGAGCAGAAATATCTTTCAGACTTGGGAAGACATTAATCACCTCTGTGTTTAGCAAAAGATCCTGTCTTGTATTTTTGTGCATCATCTGCCATCTCTACTTAACTATACCAGTTTCAATAGTAAAAGAGGTAAAATAATGAACATGTATGGTTTGCAGTAGAAAATCACCTTAATTTTTTTTTTTTTTTTTTTTAAAGTGTTACCTAAGTACAACTTTTCTCTTTCGTAAGAGGAATAAAATGGCATTGAATGAATGTAAGTTTTCTACTGACATGGTAAAAAACAAAATGAATTCTCTGTTTAAGACAAGTCTACTCAGCATTGCGGTAGATATACCTCTGAACTAATTTGAGTAAAATAAATAAAAAAGCAAACAGATCAAGTCAAATACAACACCAAATGAATTATTTTATTGCCTGGAGTACAGACATACTTTGTGAGATGCAAAGCATCTGGCAAGCAGCATTGAAAAGTCAAAATGCTGGTTGGCATTTCAGAGATCATGTTCTTGTGATAGGAATCTTGCTCTGATTTCTTCACACTGCAGCCTACACAGTATCTTCAGTGATTTGTGGTAAGGCTAATCTTGCCCTGTGGGTCTTGCTTCTACCACCCTGTTCTTCTAAACACAGTCAAATACTAATGAATAAATAGCAAAATTCAGGAGGAAATAAACATCCTTTAGGCACCATGTTCCACAGCAATACTAGATAGGATGAAATGTTCTTAGATTGTTAATATGAAAGAGGACAATAGCCAGGTGGTGAATGTTGTTTCCCTGTAATTACAGACATAAGCAATCTGTGATGTTCCAGGGCAGCAAAACGTTTTCTATGGTATTTGTGTACTCGTTATCAAGGAAACATTAACCCACTTTAATGAGTCTTACTTGAAGCTGTTGCTAGAAGCTCCATGCTGTTATCCATATGGTGGATGCCTCCCATTAAAAACATTCGTTGTGAACTTACTGTTCCAGGAATCTTTGGGATTTTATTCTTTTCTTGTCCATAAGGCCCACTTGGCCTCACTACAGATTTTTTTTCTGAAACAGGCAAAAGAGTAGAAGCAACTAAGGATGAAGTTTTAGTGAAAATGTGCATTCAGAGGAATTCCATTGGTTTTGCTAGGCTTATCTTGGCTAAAAACAGAATTTTATTAGCAGTTTTTAACACGTGCTGCTGTTATACACCCAAACCAAGATCTATTATTAGAACACTTTCCTGTCTCCACTGTCTACACTTTCCTGGCTCCAAGCTAGTGGTTTTGGGGGACCAGGATTTTACTCCTGGTCTATAATAACCATTAATGTCATTTTAGCTTGCAAAGAAGTAAAACTTCATACCTTCTAGGTGTTAATATTTGGAAACTACATTCTTAGCTGTTGGGTCATATTTTCTTATTATTTCTCTATTTTTAAATTCATATTATTATTACTATACAATAAAATAAATAAGGATTTTCTTTTTAGCTGTGTATACCTTTCAGGTGATATTTATTCATCTTCTCTAATCATCATCTAACATAGCTACACATATTTACTTCCATAATCCTTCCTTATCAGTCAACACTTCTGCCTCATTAGAATACATGTGTTCAAAGATCTCATACTACTGTTCTTTGAACTTACTGCATAGTTAAAATGCATGTGCTACTAAAGGACAGCAAAAGTTAACTCTGGTAAAATCATTTACTGAAGTGAAATATACTGTCACTCTTATCTGCCTTCTATTGTCATCATATCTTGGTTTCCTAATTGATTTGTGATTTAGTTGTTTGAGGTTGGCTTTTTTTTTTTTTCAGATTTATGAGTTTTCATGTTGCCTTACTTTTAATCTGATTTGTTTGATTAATGAATTTGCACTTAGAAAATTATACACTTGAAACCAAAGTAGCTTTTGACTCCCACTCATAAGTTCTCACCCATTCTTATCAATAGAGGCTCTGATATTTAACTTTTAGGCTTGAGATCCTGAAAATTTTGATGTTTTAGGGGAGATACAGGCTGGAAAGACTCCTCCAAAAGAGTGGCTGGGCATTAGAACTGGATGCCCAGGTAGGTGGTAAATTCTTCAAGATACATGTAGATGTGGTACCTGAGGACATGGTTTAGTGGGCAATACTGGTGGTATGTGGATGGTTAAACTAGATGGTCTTGGAGGTCTTTTTTGCAACTTTAATGACTGGACACAACATTGTTTTCTGCAACCCAGTAAAATCTGTACCAGTAACTTCTTTTGCATCAGATATAACTGGAGATAATGAAATAAAGAATTAAATAACTTCTCCACATTCACAGAAGTCATGCATTAGAAATTTTATCAAACCAGTTGAACAGATTTCAAGTTTAATTCAGTAAGGAAGCTTGAGATGCAGTATGAATTTGTAACACAGCAAGTAACCTATTTCCCCAATAAAGCCTTGCATGCTGTTTGTATATTTTAGCCTATACATTTATTCATATTATGTAAGTGATTCTAGGGACATGGACTGATAGCTCAAGCTCTTTCCCTTCGGGAAGCTTTCTTGTAACACATAAACAAAATCTTATTTTTCTTTCTTGCTCCATGAAGCTGTCAAAAAAATGTTACAACAGGAAATGTCTTTCTCTTTTCATAGCTTGAAAAGCCAGATAAATTAATTTTATTATTTTACTTAGGAAAGCATTGAAGTCAGCAAACAAACTTTTTGCTTGATAAGAGCAAGTCCTTTACTTAGCCTTCTGCATACCAAAGAGCCCTACCTCTTCAGTTATGTCTTAATAGAATAAAATAAGGTGACAAATGCAGTAACTGGTAACAATCTTTGAATCTCAGTTATACTTAAGCCCTAAAAAACTCTTGAAAGAGTGTATAGAACAGTGCTATACAACTGTATTTTAAATGTTGAATGGCACTAAACTTCCTTCTTCACATATGGACTGACCTAGCCATCTCTGGTCTGGGCATCCACTCCAAGGCCAGAATATGTTTTTCCCTTTATTAACCTGAAATTAAGCATCTAAAGTGTTTATGCACACGTGGAGTATTTGTTTTTAACCTTGAAGTGTTACATTCATATCTTTTAATGATGAACAATGTAAAATAATTTGACAGTTGAAGGGATAAACTAGTTTCTTACTTGGTGCCTATGTGGTTATAGCTTGTAATGATAACTGCACTGAGATACAAGAGGACTAAAAGAGATACAAAAAAAAAGAACTAAAATAAAATAAAATAAAATAAAATAGAAGTTTCTGTGTTTCCTCTGAAGGACAATATTCACTGTGCCAGTAACAGCACTAAGGATGTTATAGATTACAATTTATTTATTTATTTATTTTGTATTTTTTTTTCCACAGAAAGAGCTATCTGCATTAAAATCCACTCTGCTGTAGAAAGACCTTTGAAAATATATCCTTCTTCTTCAGTGCTGTAGGAAAGAGAGCACATTAGTTAGCTATGAAATCCTCAGGACAGAGACAGTATTTATCATATGTCTGCAGAGTGCTGTTTGAATGCATTTTGTGTTTTCTACCATAACTACTGAGCACTAACAGCTCCTTACAGTCAGCTAGTGATTATAGATAACTTTTCACTTAAAGCAGCATATTAGAATAACATTCTCTGAGTGACAGAATGCTAAATGTTTATTAATATTCTATGAAGAAATTCTACATGGCAAATGTAAAGCAAACAGATGGATGAAGAGTGATTGACAATGTGATAAACATCATGTCACTGTTAGCCAGCATCATAGGGAATAGACTCTGTCCCTAAATCATGATCATAGGCAAGGTACTTACATTTTTAAATTAATATTACTGAAATGTAAGTTTAACACTGAAATAAATAATAATAACAAATAATAGATCATATTGTTTAAACAAAGCAACAAGCAGTTATTTACTGATTACCATACAGTACTTTATTTCCAAAAGGACTATTACACACATTAAACTGCCCATTCTGTAAAGTTCATACTCATGTACAATACAATACATTTTTCCATTATATAATATATAATATTTCCATATAAATACATATAAATTATTGTTGTTATCCTGAATATTAAGCAGAAAGAGAACCCCATCTTTTAATGTTAGTAAGTAAATGTTGCTTAATGATAATTGAGCATTACTTCTTATATTTAACACTATCTTTTAAAATAATCATATTTAAAAGAATAGTGTTATTTTTCCTTTATGGAGCTGGTCATTTGGCCAGGGACTGACAGATACTTCACTTACGCGAGGAAATGGAACTTCTATTTTTCCTTCATATAAAATAGATATATTTATTTTTATAACCTTCAAGATATAGCACATAAAAAAATGATATACATTCCAGCCTGATGCATCTGCACTTAAAAGGCTGGTGATTTGAATGGTGTGAGAGCCAAGACCAAGATATGTAAATTTGTACATTTAAAAGCATAAAACTTTGGTTTGTCTCTATGTAAGATATGCTTGTGCTCTACAAAATATTTTAATGCAGAGATTTCAGCTTTCCTAGACGAGCATTTGTTTGCTTGTGGAATTATACAGCAGATAAAATATAACTTTAAAAAAAATTACCTCTACTACAGCCACACTTGAGATCTCTTACCCACCAATATATCTGGTTCAAAGCAAAGTCTAACTTCCTTCAAATGTATTCTGGTCATGCAATGCTTCTCTTTAGAGCTTCATACTGCTTCAGAACAAGTGCTTGTGTATACAAGACACAGAAAAAGCTGTTTGAAGCTATGGATTGATAGATAGTTTTCTCAAATTGCTACATAAATTGATACTAAATGTACAGACAAATCCCCTTTATAGAAAATAAATGCTGCAAAAAGTATCTACCAATAATTCCATTTTTAATGATTATCTTTGGCGATGTTGGTCTTTTATTGTTGGATTATTTTTAAATAATTTGTTTAATGATTTAGAATTTTTCTAAAGGAAAGATCTGATTCGCACACAGAGATGTCTGGTTAACGACCATACGCAGCATTTATTAATATTTTAATTCAAGATAATGATTTTTTGCATGACTATACATTGGCATTTTAAAATAACCTTTTGAAGCATAATTGATACACTGTAATAATTGCAACATGAGAAAAATTTCTATTCATTAAATACGACCCAGACAAGCCAAAACTTTGGCCACCCATGCACTAGCTATTCACTAACATTCGGACTGGCTACTTGGCATTTTACATCAAGACTGGATGCATAAGAATATCAGATTAAACTTTTCAAAAACATACACAATCTCCACTCTCAGTTTCAAAACCTGAAGTAAATCTTGTTTTATGCTGAAAAAAAAAAAAAAGAAAGAAAAAAAGAAGTAACGAAATCACTGAAATGAAACAGCAGATATCTGTCATTGAAGCCTTAGATACTTAAAATAAATAAATAAATAAATAAATAAAAATTAAAAGGCAAGAAAATCTATAGACCAACTGTGGAAGAAATATTTGATGTCTAACACAGTGAGTGCTTTGACTAGTGAGAAAACAATTATACTGTCTTCCAGGGAATTGTAAATTGCCTGAGTCTTACTGCAAGAATAGTGACGAAAAGTTTAGCATAACTGGCACCATAGTGAGGAGTTGAAAGATGTAGTCTCCAGAGAATCTGTTAAGTCCCTTCTGCATACCTTTTGAGTGTAGTGCACAAGTCAGAGTGCACAAGTCAGAGAGGTATACACACAGAGGTAGTCAGCAGAGTCATGTTAAGGTGAATCCAACAGATATAAGTACTTAAGCTTATTTATCTGCTTAAGTTGGAATGATTCACTGGCCATTTTAGAGATGATGTCTCAGGCAGCATGTTGATGACTGATAGCTGGCATGCTTACAAACTCATTCTTTTTCTCCCATGTCTGACATACTACATCATTCTGTGTCAACATGCTGTACCACTGGAACTCTCTTAACTTGTCCTTTCATGTCACCATACCCTAAGCCTAATATCCCTCTGTTTATAATGCAAAGGTATATTTAGATGGAATAAATATCCTGGCTTGATGCTACACTGTTATTCTTAAATATTATCAACCATGTCTTCTGTGTGTTTTGTCACAGCCAGTGGGTGTTGGATCATGTGAGAGTGTAACACCTGATTGACTCAAGTAAAGCACAAAAATTAGAAAAGGAAAAAGAAAACACTCTCCTTCAGGCAGCTGAGAGACCTTTGATTCAATTCAATCTCCGAAAGACAAAATTTAGTCTCTAATATTTCTTTCTAATAAAATAGAAATACAGATATGTATTTAGGTTGCTCCGAAAGTAATGCCCAATATTGTTTCCATGGAAACTACAACAGATACAAAAAGCACAATAACACAACTTGATAGAGAAAAGTCTCTGCTACAAAAGACTATTTTTCAACATAGTTACAACCATTAGCTATGCATTTTTTACAGCAATGAAAAAGTGTTTTCATGTCCCACTTGTAAAAATCTGTAAGGCAATTTGGAATGTGACTTTGTCTTTATGTCACTGTCACAGCTGCAGAAACGCAACACCCACAGCCTCTCTGTGATCATATTCACAGTTTGATCTCCATAAATGTTCAATGAGCATTGAAGAATGTCAGTGGGTGCCATTTTTCCTGCATGGAGGAATTTAGTGACACACCTTTGTTTCATACACACTTCCACATCAGAAACCGTATTTTTCAGGCTGCCCCTCTGTTGTTGTTTCTCACTTGGAAACAAAATGTGTTGGAATATTGACGGGAAGGTTCAGCCTCTACCACCATGCCACCAACATCCACCTCTGATATTTCAGGCCAAAATACTAAAATAGAAAGCATTACTTCTGCATCCAGCCTTGTATATTCTTCCTCTCTAATGAAACTATACCAAACAGATATATGGGCTATAGAATAGGATCATTCATGAGAAATGAGCAAAACAAAAGCTATTACAAGCAAATAGAATCACAGTTATCTTTCTCTCAGTATCTATCATCTAGCTCATACTTAGCTTGCTGATAATGGGTCTCCTGTGATTTGACAAGGCATGCCTTCTTCACATGGCAGCTCTGTGGGATGACAACACAAAATATGGCTTCAATATTTTGCAATTACTGACATGAAGGCTGAAGTTATGCTTGTATCCCATCTACTCTCTTTCCAGAATATTACCTAGAAATATAAAACAGAAGGTCCTACACCAGAGTTGCAGATCAGTCAAGGCAATATCAACACTGAATTTTATCTCTGTTTTTTTCTCTTTTCCAACATATATGTAAATAACAAAAAGCATCTGGAGGAAGTCCTTGGTTCCACTTCTACTCACCCCAGCAGTCTGGGTTTCCAGTAACTCAACTAACATTCTTTGCCTAGATTAAGTCTAAATGACTCACATATAAAACTCATTCTGTAAGATGGACCAGTTTCCCTAGCATCAAAGCAAGGGAAAACTGCCAGTGAGTGCTCCCAAGATGATAGCTCTATAGCTGTCAGCTTCTGTATGTGTTGACATTTCACGAAGTTGCTGCAGATTTTTTTTCCAAATGTATTTAATATGAAACTGCTTTAGTAGAACAAATGAATGGAGCTCTGGGATGTTTTCTGCAGAAAAATTCTGAGTTTGACCACCTGATTTAAAATGCTGTGACTCAAATCTCTGAGGAATACATGAGAAGTCTGATGTTACTCTTGGGTGTTTAATAGTGCAGGAAGGAACATGGTGACAAGCAGTAATCTGATCTGAACCTAGAGCATATTAAGCTCTCAAAAGCCTTCTTCTCCCACTGTACATTCTTTCATCTTTTCTCCTGTTTTGTTTGTATTCTCCAAATTCTAGCTGTCTTGTCAAGTTTTTAGAATCTCTCAATCACATCTGTTTTCTCACTCATCAAAGAAAAAATAATAGGGAAACATATTCATAACAGTGGAAGAATAACTACTGCATGTATTATTATCAAAGCAGTGGCACTGTGCTCAGAGCTGTATAGTTGCATGGGACACACAGAGGATGTTTACATCACATAAGAGAGAGCAGTACAAAAGCTCCCGGCGCTGCTCTGCCAGCCCAGCTTCCAACACATAAGCATGACACAGTGCAGATCTGTTCTGAGAAACTACATCTGGCTCTGTAAGTACATCAGGCAGCTCTCTGACAATCCACCCCTTAAGTGCTATCACTCAGACGGTCCTATTAGGATTGTGCTCAAACTCCTTCTGATTCTTAAGCAGAAGCAGTCCAAGTTACTTCATTTTGCAGCAGTTATGTCTGTTGCCCCTGTCTAAGACAACAGAAAAGTAAGCAAAAAAAAAAAAACCCAACAACATTGAACCAATAAGGGAAACTGATAGGAAAAAATCTTATGCTTCCATTGTGCAACAAAACCAGATATTGTGTTAGTCAGACTTTTTCTTTCTATTAATAGTCTTCTTTGTTATCAAGACTGCAGCAAAATCAAGTGGTATCTTTGCATCATCCATTGTGGTGGTATGGAGTTACCTGCCCAACCTACTTCTAGTAGAAAACACATTATAGTCATACTAAAAGGGCAATGAACTCATCTTCATTAGCCATGCTGGACATATGCAACAATGTTTGTCATATTTCAGATGTGTGTTAATCAGTCAGAGCTGCATGATGTACCCTAGCTAACACTTTGTTGTTCTCTACACTTAAAGGTGCCAATGTTAGTAAAATTCTTATGGTAGCTGAATATACATATGCATAATAGTATAGATTTTCCCTACTTGTAATTCTACTGGTATAGTCAGTAGAACCAGTTAACCAATAAAACTAAAAATTGTTAAAACAAATCCCAAGTGAAAAGTCAGAGAATATCTGTTTTTATTTATGAAAATCTCAGTAATTTTGAGTAGATTGACGGTAAAATGTTGCCTCTTTAGTGTGATGTTTATGTCTCTTTTAATAGCCTCCCCAGTAGGACTGTAACTGCAAGAGTGCGCATTCTGGCCTTTTACCTTTCTTGAACTCTCAGAATTTTAGAGAGAAGAAAATGACAGCACTAATTTAGTTTGCCGGAGCAGATTCATAAACCATTAAAATATTTTGGACTGTGACTATAAGTGCCAAAATATCAACATGCTCCTGTTGTTCTACAGCTAATGTGTTAGTTTTCCCATAAAGTCAACACACGTTCTGCAAGAATTTTAGCTTAGAACCCATAAGAGTTCTGAGTTCCCATATACTTATTTCTCCCAAAAGCAATTTTTCCAAACCCTGGCTTTATTCCTGCTTTTTAAAATCATTATGTTTACTCATTTTTCTTAAAGACTCTATTTAAGAACTACTTCTACCACTAATCACATAACATCCAACAATTTCTAAGTATTCGCTTTTGAATTACCTTATTGCATGCTAAAGTGCACTCGTTACTATTTTCTAAAGCCCCCATTCACTTTTTATTCTCCTTTATTTTCCTGCATTCCTCTTCTGCACATTCTGTCAGCAGTAAGAAGAACCAATCCAATTATTATTCAAGCATAATTCTAGTTCAGGTTAAAGGTACTTTGCAGATATGAATCCTAGGTAATGATTTTTACCTTAAATTCCATTGCATAAACAGAAAACTTCAAAAGACACAGAACAATCTTAGGAAAGCCATTAACCTGCATTACTCCGTTTTGCATGGGTGACTTGGTAAGTTGGCAGTTGTTCTATGGCTCAGAAGTGCAATCTAATTCCCATGCATTACTACTGTATGCCAGCATAAGTTGGAAATATTCCTGCATGGGCTGAGTTCCTGCATTTACCCTATTTGTAACAAACAAGTGCATGCACAGTCTGTTACTATAGCTTAGGTGGAGCATGCTCAGTGCCCCTACGCTAACTTCTCAATACAGCTTTCAGGAAGCAATCTGCTTGTCCTTCTTTCCTTTCCCTTGTCGCCTTTTGAGCACTCACAGCTTGAAACATTACAAAAAAAATTAAATTAAAAAAAAAAGAAAAAAAAAAGGTGAGGTTTAAAAAAAAGAAAGAGCTGCAAGTCTTCTAAATTTTCAGTCTGAGTGGAAATAGTCACTTCTGTTTCAGTAAAACTGAGAAAACATATTTTTATACATATGGCTATAGATTTATCTATATGTTACATTTGTATATGTTGCCAAATTCTTCACATTGAAATATGGAGAGAGGAATCACATGCATACACTTTGACAAATCCTCAACAGTGAGATTTCAGCATGACACTGTTATATGGAGTGACTTTGTACATATGTAGATCAGCAGAGTGCCTACAGAATACCTTTGTGAAGAAAGCTGTGTAGGCATCTGGAAAAGCTGCTACGAAAGAAAAATTACAGAGTACAGAATGGTTGTGGAATTTGACCATATAGTGTTGGACACAGTATATTATATCTGGCAGTCATATGTGGTACACTGCCAAGAAAACACAGGAAGAAGACCGTATGTTCACTGCACAGAGAAGAATATGTGCTGAAAGGACACAGAAAGCAAAACCAGGCAAAGATATAACATGAAGTATTTCTGTGCTTCTATTTCTGAAGAGAAAGAAAGGGAGAAGAGATAAAAATTAGAAGGCTTTGCAGAAGAGAATCAGAGTGCTTGAAACCAAATCTTAAACACTTTTCTCACACACAGTGACATCCTCATGTTCTCCCCTCGTAAGTTTTTTTGCCCCTAATAATGAAATAATTATTAATTTTGATAATTTTGATAATATTGATTAATTATTATTAATCAATAATAATGAAAATAATGAAAGTGAAGTCCATATCATATCACTGGAACAGGCTGCCCAGGGGGGTTATGGAGTCTCCTTCTCTGGGGATATTCAAGACACCTACCTATGTAACCTGCTGTAGGGAACCTGCTTTGGCAGGGGTGTTGGCCTCGATGATCTCTGGAGGTCCATTCCAACACCTATGATTCTGTGAATCTGTGATTGTGTGATCATTACATGTTACTTTATAAAATACTATGGTAAGAATAAGAATTTTCTGTAGGTTTATTCTCTGTTTCAGTTATTTTAAAACAAGAAGTTTTAAATAATGAATCAAATGTGGAGGCTTGGAATTCTTTTACAGACAGATGGATTTCTACACTTGTTTACTGGGGGGAAAAAAAAAAAAAAAAAAAAAAAAAAAAAGATGATATAATCAGCAGTTTCAATTGAACTTGCTTGTTAATCTGATTCATAGCTTTTCATGGTATAATGACTTTATTGCCTTTTATTATGGAGGGACATAATATAACAAGAGTCGCTTTATCTTTTCTTTATTTTTTCAGACAATGGCTTTATTTGTTAACAAGGTTTGATGACGGAAACAGCAAAGTCAGCTACAGCACGGATTAACATGAACAATAAACACTTCCTGAATGTTTCATTTAGAGCCAAAAGATAACAATCATCCTTTTAAACTGAGGGATAGATGTTTACAATCAGTTGGGTGGATAATTTCCAGAATGACTAGAAAATGCCAGTACATGGTAGACAGAATTAATTAAAAATAGCAAGTAATAGATTGCTTGTTTTATGAAAAATAATTAAGTACTGGTACTTGATAACTTTAGCTATATATAATATATATATATTATATATTATACATATAATATATATGTTTAGATAACTTTAAATATGAAAAACTGCAATGTCTCTTGTATTTTAGATAATTAATAAAATCTGACTGGAAATAATTATATTATATTTGGTAGAGGGGGTAGGAGACATTAATATAAAACTACAAACAAACAAAAGAAAAGCCCATACACACACGAAAGAAGGATGCTACTTGGATAATTATATTAATTCATTTAGTCACATTTAACCATCTGACATAAACCTAACCAGGAAAACACAAGTTGAGTGAAAGTGATACAGTTCCCAGGAAATATAAAAACAACAAAAAAACAACTTCTTTTTCCCAATAAAGAAGACAATCTTTCTATTAAACCTTATATCCCTTAATGATCATAAAAAATACTAGGAAACAGCCATGGCTCATTACTCTGCTTCTATTGGTGAAGTTCCAGCCTACATGAGCTGAAATGCAATTTTAATTATTACCACTAAGTGTTTTCAGCCATAGAGATCAGCCCTCAGTAAAATAATAAAATAAATAATTAGTAAAAATAAAGGCATATCAAATGCAGATAAAGAAAGGAAATGCTTTTCTGAGTGAAATGATGCTCCAAAATTAAATCAGCAATGCAGCCAATACCAATGCAGGACAGTACAGTAAGTAAAAGCTAAAACAAAATGACCTTCACTCACTGCAGTCTCACAGTCACAAGCACTAGAAAAATGCATTCCAGAGGTCTGTCTAACTGTTGGGCACCAGAGTAGGGCCCAAGTGTTCAATGAGACATTGGGCTCTAAAATACTTGAGTAAGTGTTATCAGAACAGTACCAGTAAGCCTGCATGTTATCATAATGAAGTGGTGCTGTTAGCTATGCTATTTTTCTGAAATATTACGCTAGGTGCACAAGAAGAGTAAGGAAACTCTCCCACACCCTGTAGTCATTTTGTACTCATGTTGAAGAAATCTGACCAGAAAGGAACTAATTTGAAATCAAGGGAAATGTGCTTCTCTGAGAGAAATTTCACATGACGTGATGATCCTATTGTCCATGTTTTTTGTTTCTGGCTATGGATCAGTACAGCATGCTTAGGCTTCTCTGCTCTTGGGCTCCTCAGAATAGCAAGTCAGAAAACTGTTTGGTCCATTTCAGCAGCAGCTACATCAGCAACTTAAGAATCTCTTCTGCAACCTTATGAGCCTCTTCATTCTCTTCCTAATTATCCTCCAAGCATTATTGTTTTCCTCTTCCAATGAATTTATTTAGAAAGAACTATAATGACTCATATACATTATAGAGTAAAATTACATTCTATTACATTCAAACACTGGAAACATTTCACATCTACTGCTTTTTACAGCAACTAGCAGTAGCATTCTCTCCTAGAGTGAAGCACTAATGGTGCTTTATCACTTTCCAAAAACAGCTGGTGGGAAGAGGCTGCTTCTGCACTCACCAAATCTATGAACTAACTTATTGATGTGACTTGTAAAAATAAACAAATAGACAGTAAAGGACCTATTGCTGTACACAGAAATGCTACAGCAAGGAATTCTTCAATTTTGTGTAGAGAAAAAAGAAAAAGAGAAGAGAAGAGAAGAGAAGAGAAGAGAAGAGAAGAGAAGAGAAGAGAAGAGAAGAGAAGAGAAGAGAAGAGAAGAGAAGAGAAGAGAAGAGAAGAGAAGAAAAGAAAAGAAAAGAAAAGAAAAGAAAAGAAAAGAAAAGCGAACTCTTAAATGTCTTTAATATCCTTATTTCAAGAAGCTGGTCCTTCTACCTAATTGGGCGTGAATGCACAGCCATTCAAAGATACATATGATTGAAATTATGATGCTAATGAAGATCACCTGGATATAATATAATCTGAGACTTTCCCTGTTCTCATCTGCTTGTATACTTAATGGCATATCTGCAGAAATACATTATTTATTCTGACATTCCTAATATTTTTTGAGAAGATCCTTGCTTTTGAAGGCAATGTGCTTATTGAAATTTGAATAATAGCTTTTGAACTCATAGGTTTCTTTCTTTCCTTCTTTCCTTCTTTCTTCTAAACAGTCTTTGTTCTCTTACACTACATACAAGAAATACCTGGAAATAAAGAAGCATGAACAAGGAAGAAAAGTAGCAGTTCCCCACCAGGTGAAATTATTTGTCCCAAATTACACAAGTATTTGATATCAAATTTGGAAGCACAGACCCCCTTTAACAGGATTCTCAGAGCAGCCAATTCAGTAGCAGTAAACCACATCTCTTCATTTAGCTATCAGTGTTTTACTAAAGACAGCTCTTCAGTAAGATTTAATGCCCTTTTTGTATCTTCTGCAACCTGATAAACTATTTAAATTGTCAGGCACCTGTATTGTATTTAATAGTTTTATACACCTGTACTTATTGCTTCATGTAATGTCAGAAATAGCTCTAGTCATTTGTTGCCCATAAAATCTATCATCAACAGATTCTTTTTCAGAAGAAGACTTCATTGTTAGCATATAACAGAAATATCTCAATTTTTGAGTTCATCTTTTGCTAAAAGCTAGAAATATGGATAGAATACCACTTCTAGTTATGTCTGTTTAATAATGGGGGAAAAAAAGATATTCTTTTTTAATAGCGTAATAGACATCAATGATGTCACTGATAAATGACAATATTAAAACTAGCTTATAAGTTTATGACTGAAGTATTGTTTACTTTTACCAAAATAAAGAAGTATTTTTCTACAGTTAGAAGTAATTTGTCAATTACATTATTACTTCACAGAAGTTATTTATTTCATATAAACTTTGTTCTTTTTCTCTGTGCAGAAAAAGATCTCTTTTGTAAAGCATTTCTCTTGATAGTTTGAAAACACAAAGGTTCCAAAAAAACCCAAACCAAAACAAAAAGCCCGTCATGGAAACACAGGAGAATTGAGGTGAGAAGGACCTCTGGAGAGCAGGGTCAGCTATAGCAGGTTGCTCAGACCCATGTCCTGTCAGGATTTGAGTATCTCCACAACCTCCAGGGGCAACCTGTTTCTGTGAATGATGAGTTACAGTAGATTTAACAATTCTGTGTCCTTGGATTTTAATAAAAGTAGATGCAATGGATTTCTGATCTAAATATCTGTAAGTAAGTGCCTTCCCCGTGGCTTTCAAAGATACAGTACAATGTCAAATCAGTTTATGTATTCTTTGGCTGTCAGCATCAAAACTATAGAGATGTTGTGCTCATGGCTTCTCTATGAAATAAACAGGCTGAATTTGTATTACATTTGTGCTAGAAAGTAGGTAAGCAAGCTAAATATCTATCTTCTATCTTTTCACAGCCAAATATTTGAAGTTGTGGCTTGTTATCAGAGGCAGAGATGTTAGCATTATCATTATGATAATGTGCACATAATCATATGATTATGTGCAAGTTTTGCACATTGGAATCAATAATTCCCAGCTGGTAAGTCAAGAAATGCAGTCAGACAAAGCTACCCCAACTCTGAAGATATTTTTTTTCCAAACACCTCTGCAAATATGAGGAAACTTACAAGATAGGAGCCATCCCCTTCTGCATTCAAGCTGTGCAAATGAGTCAACCAGGAGCTTCAAGAAAGATCAGGCAATTCTGCTCTGTTCTGTTTCTTGTATTTTCCCACTGCAATCAAATCCAGTACTCATAAAAGGTATTACTGAAATACTACTCTAATTGAAGTGATATGTTGAAGTTTGCCCAGTATAATTTGTGTCTGCTAAAGGAAATAGCAGGTTCTATAAATACAATGCCTCCAAATGAATGCTTTGAAAAGAAAGCTAAATTTGTACCTCTGTATCATCCAACTGAACACAGCAATGTATAGCCTTAAGAATGTGATTCTTTACACACAGAAATACGTATGCATGTTGGTATATAAACATATAAATAACAGAGGGAAATAACCAGCTGACTTGGTAACCTGTTCAGTATTTTCAGATATGCAGATTTTTAGATGCGACAACTTCCAGTTTATGCACGTCTCTAAAGAAAGCTTTTCAGGCTTAAACCACATTCATTCTTAGCTCAATTTGTTGTCCAACTCTAGAGCAGTGTTAAAATTGCACTTAGACTGAAATCATAGTGAAAGATAGGTTCTCTCTAACAGCAGGCTTCCTGATGATGCAGTGATTGTGGCACATTGTGCAATTGCAAGAACTTTAAGTGAAAATATTTCAACAGCAGAATTTGTTTCATAAGTAAGAACAAGGAGAAAGGTTTTCTTTACTTTTTCTAAAAAAATACATAAAAGCAATTTATTTTCTGTCACAAACTGCGATTTCACAGAAAAGATCTCCAGAATTGGATTTTATACCTATGAGCAGGAGAAATACACCAGAGAATAAAAATATATGTATAAAATATCCACTTCAGATTTTTTGATCTAGTGATTCTATTTTTTTTTTTAAAGAGAGGGAAAAAAAATCAGATGTGTCACTTTAAACTTTGAGTGAGTTCTGTCTAAAATGAAAGATAATCCATATCTGATGTCTTCATTGAGGATCAACAGTGGCCCAAAAAATGAATTTAAGTGAAATAACAGCAACAACAAAAAAAGGAAACGTCTGCAGACAGTGGACATGGATGAAAATATGGAACACAAAGCCACTCATTCAGATATTTTTGATTTTGTCTTTCTTTGAAAAGCAACAGGTTAAGGAGCACAACAGAAAATACTCAGATTATACGATGAAATGATTGAGAACTTTTAATACTTTGTTTCACATTGAAAAATCTTGATGGTAGCCATGTTCATTTTCATACAGCAGCACAAAGGATATGATCAGATGCACACAGAATTCAGAGTAATTCTTGCTACCACTGCACTGCTATGTGTTTAACTTTTAATGATTCAAATATATTTAAGATGTTCTAAAATATCTTCTAGGTTTAATAGATGCCAACACCACAATCACCATCTGCCAAACTAAAGATTTAGCATCTAGAAGAAACTTTACACTGATGTGAATAAGAGAATGCAGGGACCCGTCTCATGAAAGTAAAAGCTTAAATCCACTTTAATTGTTGATTTCTCAAGCCAGTCTGAATTCATTATTCAGGATTTCAGAACATCTAAGCAATGCTTTATTTTACTAAGCTACACTTGCAGGTATTGCTCCTGTGTGTATACAGAGATTGGATCATTTAAGACTTTCATATAAATACATGATAAAGAATTTTCTTAATAAGATTTAAAAACTAAACAAAACAAAAAAAAACTTATGTGATACTTATCTCTCACTGCCCAATGCCCAGATAGCCCCCAAGAAGTGGAAGAGAGAGAGAGATGAACTCCTACCCCCTTAAAAAACTCTTCTTTCCCATAATGTTATGTGGTATGGAATATTCCTCTGGCTACTTGTGGTGAGTTGGCCAGACTGCTATTTTGATTCTCTCCCTTCCCCACTATTTTGGTCCCCCACAAGCTCTCTGCTGATTGGAGCTGAGAAACTGGAGTATCTTTGGCTCCGTAGAGCAGAGTACTGCTCAGCAGCAACTAAAAACTTTGGTGCGTTATCAACATTGTTTTTCTCCTAAAACCAAAACAAAGCACCATACCATACACTATGAAGAAGAAACAATTCAATTTCAGCTAAAAGTAAGACACAGATGTGATTGTTTTATTCACAAAGTACTAAACTTTCAACACTTCTGGATTTATTTAGAGAATATTCTTACATATAACTACAGAATGAATATCAAATTACAGAAACAGTTTAACCAGGAAAATGTCAAAAATTTCCATCTTCCAAGATTTTAATGAAAATTTTACTTTATATAAACATGAATTATAAAAAAATACTCAGCATGCTCTTAAAAGGTATGGAAGTTGCTCTGACTCAAGAAAACATTTTCAAATGTGTTCAAATCTCACACTGTTCAAAAAAACCCACCACATGAAACAAGCATTTTTCACTTAGTATTTTGCACTGGGAGGCAATTTTTTAGTAGAAGAGGAAAGGGAAAATTGAAACTTCCTCTAGCACAGTTCACATTATCTACTTCTAACAGAGCTCCTGTGCTGCACATCAGTTTCTGTACTGAAACCACAAAGAATAGTAATGCAAGATTAACAAACCAAGATGACCACAAGGCAGTGCAACGTTCTATCAGGAAATAATGAACTTTTTCTCAACCAGTACATGAATATGAATGTTCATAATAGTCAACAGTGATTGAGCTTTCCTGAAGACTTCGTATTTACTTTCCCTAAAGGATATTTCTTAATGAGAGGGGAAGATATGAAAGAAAAAAAATTATTTTCATATCAAAAGTAGGTGAGGTATTTTCTCTACTAGTGAAACTAAGCTTGTTTAAAATGAGTTTCATCTCCCTAATCTTGACATCTACCATTATTACCACTACCCAATGTGTAATGTCTTCATTTCAGGGATATTATTCTTTTCCTAAGCTTTCTTTCCTTTGAAAAGTCTTTACTGGTCTGTGCAGGGACAGGCAGTGAGGAACTCCTGATGGGAGAGCAGATGTTCTCACTAGCAAGTCAACAGAGGTCTGCTGTCTTGACTGCATTATAGGAAGGTACGTCTTTAAAGGGACTTGTGCCACATAATTTATATCATGCTGGTTCCAGTTCCAGGAAAAAACGGAATTACTTTCAAAATGTCATGGAAGGCTTTTTTAACTTATATTGAAAATATTACAGAAGAGAAACACTGCCCAACAAAAGAACTTCTGCCACACATACCTGTCATCTTTCATTTGCAGTCATAAATATAGGGAAAACGTATTTGTGGATTATATTCATATAAGAAACCTCCTGCTCTTGTTTCAAAAAAGACAAGGTTCAACATGTATTTATTATCAAGCAGGTCTTAAGTCTAACACGCTCAGCTAAAACAGATCTCTGGCAGACTCTGAGCAAATTGTTGTAGTATCTTCTTACTTTACCTTTAATGAAAGTTCACAAAATGAGTGTACATTGAAGAATGAAAATTTGATTTATTTTACTATTACAAATTAGTACATACAAGTGGTTAGAATTCACTTTGAGAGTTACAGAGCACTAGAACAGGTTGTCCAGACAGGTTGTTGTGTTCCCAATTTTGATGATATTCAAAATGCATCTGGAAACTTCTTGTGTAATCTGTCCTAGGGAACCTGCTTTAGAAGGGGAGTTAGACTAAATGATATTCAGAGATCCCTTCCAACCCCTAAAATGTAGTGATTCTGTGTTCATTTTGCTTTTTTATGTGTGTTGATTATTCAATTTCCTTTATCATTTCTAAAACAGCATGTCAGGAACTTGCTTTATACTTTGACTAAAAATCCAGCAGTTCAAATAAACAAGCAGAACCAAGGTCTGATGTTTTTACTCTAATCCGCACTTCCAGAGTATTGCCTAAGCTGGGATACTCACCTTTCTTAATGAACATAAACTAATTCTACATGATTGTCATCTTTCAGTACTATTTTCTCAAACAAACAAAAATTAAAGGTGCAGTTAACATCATTCTTTTTAATTATCCTCATATTTTCCTCTAAGTTCTTCATGCGTCTGTCTCATACACTGTAAGAGAAGAATTTATAACTAAAGCATTTGTAATCCTAACTCAATCATTACACACTGTGCATGAATCCATAAAGTTGCAAATTTAGTACTTTGTTAAAGAAGAGTTACATCAGTTATGAGATTTCCTGCCCAGATGTACTAATATAGACGTAGGATGAACAGGATATATCCCTATATTAATACAATAGCCAATTTTTACATTAAGTTCAAGTTAAGTTCCCCAAAAAGAACAATATTTTGGCATCCACTTATATCATTGCAATCCCAATAAGTTTAATCGGCTTTCACATGTGTAAACAGGACAGACATCTGGGTCAAATCCAGCTCTGGAATAATAAATCCAATGCCTTTAGTGCTGGCTTTCACCCAATGTGCATAAAATGGGATCTGAACTAGATTTTTCCTAGTATTTTAAGATTTTATATGTGCAGCTTTCCAGCAGGATTTCTGGAAAGAACCAGTTGGATAGATATTATTTTTTAGGCAAATCCTTCTTTTTAAAGAATAGTAATTAATTTCTCCATGAAAATATTAACTTGATATTCATAAACCAAACCTTGTGTGCTTAGATAAAAAGGAAAGGCACACTGTCAGATACAGTGAATCTAGCTTTCAATGTTCAGAAGTCCTTAGCAATGTGAAGTATGAATATTGTGATTTAAAATTTGTCAGAAAGCCAGATTTTCTGGAGATGGAGTTTGGATATATTTCCAACAGAGTATCCAAATCAGAGAACAAATAATCACTTATACTTCTGTAACACTACAGCCAACATGTATTTTCCATAAAGTTTTTGCATAGGTGTATGAGGATTTTAGTGGCTTCTGGTAAATGTTACTCATGGCAGAGAATGTTTGCTCCACCATGCTAAATAGAGTTTAGGGACTGAGAAAAGAAAAATCAATATTTCCTATGGTTATATTCTAAATGTACAGAAATAGTTATTTAGGGAAATAGTCATTTTCTCTGCTATAACAGTGTAGTATAATTCTCTGATGATCATAGTAAACAGTGCAAAAGATATTCAGTGCATTATGTTACAAGCTGAAATTATACACCTGAAAAAGTACGTAATGATTTTAAATAGAAAGTCTCGCTTTCACATTCTGTAATTTCCAAGTGACATGGGTCACTGAGAAGCCCAGTTTTCAATGAAATTCACTAAAATGCTGAATCTATACAAGCAGTAAGTAGCTCTTGAAGGAGTTCATTGTTTGAACAGTACTGCACATAGATAATAAGGCTGGTACCAGTAACATATACATCATAAAACATGCTATAGGCTACAGGTTACCAGAAGCAATACAAGGGAAAAAAGTACAAATAATACATTCAACAAAAAACAACTAGAAAGACATGAAGAAAGTACTTAAAAACAGGAACTACTATTGAAATGGAATGTGAACTGAAAAAGCACTGATCTGGCATAATTGTACTGGCATCTTCCCTGATCACAGATTAGAGTAAATTTTAATAGATAAAACTTGAAAATTATCCATACCAAGATGCAAGGAAGAAGGTGGAAAGCCTTCATTTGTCTAGTAAATAAACTCCTTAAACCGAGTTACACAACCCAATAAAGTATCTCTTTGTACTCTTTTCAACAGAATAGAGGAAAACAACTAGTTCATTACAGGGACAGACAACTTGTTTTTCACAATACTCCTTACAACAGTTCCTCCAGGGACAGAGTTACAATCCGTCACTCTCAGATTCGAACACGGAGAAACTTGAAGAGGAAGAAGAGAAACTTTGTTGAATAAGGTCACATAAGATAACAAAAATGGCAATGAATGAGAATAAAAAGAAGACTAGAAACAAGAATTTTTAAAATAATAAAAATGCTATGAAGAAATAAAAAGGAAAAAAAGCTCAAGTTGAAGGAATTAGGAACTTATTTTTGATAGCTTTTATATATCCAGCTTAAACCAATGTAATCTGCAAAGAAAATAAGTAAATAATGGATTCAGTACAGTAACAGTAATGGGCAAATGGAGTTGCATACTAAAAGACAAAAGAATTCCCCCACACCACCATGTTTCTTCACCTGGCTCCATTATATAGTATAGTGCCCTCCCAACTACTAAATGATCCACATCTAACTTCATTTTTCTAGCTCACATAGTTTCCTTCTTATGAAACATTTCTGAAAAGAGGCTTGCACTTTATGAAATATTTTCAAGCAATTCTTCCTGATTGTGTCCTTTTGGCTATTCTACTAAAATCGAATTTCTCAAAGCTTTCTGTGGAATTTACCGCAAATAAACACACAAACAAATAATCAGAATATGCTACTATATGAAAAACAAAATTAAAAGAATACAATACAAGGTTATCCATCTTTGGCTTACAGCCATACTAACCCAAAAGACTTTAAGGAAAAGGCACAGAATTTGGATTCCTGATTACTTTTAGAGTTCTTAAATGGACTTAGATGTCTTAAAAGCCCCTCATTTTCAGGAAATATAAATAAATACAAGTAATTTGTTGAGCCTGTATGTAGCCTGGGCTACACATCTAATCACTTCAATAAAATTTAAGCATATATGATCAGGTGGCAGGTCTACATAAAAGTTAGTCTGAATTCTGATCAGTTGTTCAGATAAGAAAAAAAGAGACAACACAAAAATGTAAAAATTTTCTGAATTTTCTAATACAACACTGTTAGCATGATTTTATTTAATCAGCAATTATTACATAATACAAATACTGAATTAATAAATAGTTAGATACCATTTTCTTATTCATTAAGGTTTGTCTTTTTTTTTTTTTTCCTAAAACTTTTCTCCAAAATATTAATTAAATTAAGTGAACTATTTGCTTCAGGTTTGATTTCAGAATTTTAATGGTTCTGATGGCAAACACAAATGGTTCTGATGGCACAATAGGTGCATTCATTTTTGTTTGAGTTATTGCAAAACCTTTACCGTTCCCTTTCACATAGCCCACATAATGGCTTTCATTACTACAAAAGAAATGACTTAAATTCACTTACCCCTGGAGTAGAGTTTTCATATTCATAGAATACTATCAGAAAATGTTTGGTTAAAAAGTAAAAACATGGTAACATTTTATAAATTCAAATGTAATGAATTCTAAAAGGCACTTTCTTTATGCAAATGGTTCATTTCAGAACTTCATAATCTGTATAGCCGAGTTGCAGAATATGAAAGGAGAATGCAATGTTTTTTCACTGAAAAGAAAAAGAAAACATTACCATTTTAAGTCCTGGATTAGGAGAGGAAAGATTACTCTGTCATATCACAAGCAGGACAGAAATAGTGAAAACGCTCTATGTACAGCAAATAATTAGTAATGTACTGCAAACATTAATTACATTGCCTACACTGGTCTTCATGAATATAATAAAGAAAACACTTTTTTTTTTTTTTTTTCTTTTCTTTAAATACCATTTCCCTGTTTTGTTGGTGTGATAAGTAAAAAGAGAAGCTGATTATCTTCATGGTAGGTGAAAATACAGTTTGTGAGAAAGCTGGGACTGCAGGTTTAAATATTAGGGCTTTTGTGACTTCAATTCAATGGAACTATTTCTGTGAGTAAGGGGCAAGGAAAATTTCTGTCCAGAAATCTTCGGAGGAGAAAATAAATTGAAAACTCCATATGCAGCATTTGTCATATACAACAGACTCCAAATATCTCAATTGGAGCCAGATTCTGTCTCATCTTTATACATATGGTTTTAAAGCCACAGTTTTATATTTTTGTGAAGTGATCATTTAATTCCTTGTTTTCAATGAATGTGAGAACCAAAGTCCTCCTATAATGGTCATCATAACTAGTCATTTTTTTAACTACAGCTGTTGTACATTCAAATAAGCGAATAAATAAATAAATAATGTAGAGCTTCTTTAGAGTTGCTTATAGCAGAATGGAGTCCTTGGTGCTTTTCTTGTTGCTTTTCTTCAGTGCTGGAAAGCAGATGGGTTTAACTATTCTTAGATTCTAACAGAAAAAAATATATAAAAGTTAATGGAAACCTGACACCAACCACCTCACACCACAAAAGAAAAAAAGACTGCAAGAATATAAAGCATCAGTTCTATCCTATGTTTAGTTCAGCATCCGTTTCCTGATAGAGGCCATTAACCATTATTTCAAGTTAAGAAACATGATAAGTGAGACATATGCTACACTGGAATTACTTGCTATTCCCAGTGCTTTGATAACAAAGATTTACTTTTTTATCAACAATACTTAGAGCATTAAATTTTATTAACAAAGATAGCTGTAGACAATCAAAGTTCAAGTTGAAATTGGAGCACATGTCAATTGGGTATATCAAATAAGGAGTTCAAAATAAGTAAAATTAATATACTATAACAATCATCCATTTAAAAAACTTTTCTTTTTTTTTCTTCTTTTAATTTCATCTATCATAGCTTTGGAGAAAAAAATCATCTATTTATTTGTATTTCAGAGTATAGATACAGACTTAATACTGATAAGATCTGACATAAAACTTTTTCGATTTCCACATCAACAGACCAAAAAAAAGTCTCTTGAAATCATTGCTCATGTAAACTGTGTACTGAAAACAATTCTTTTCAAGACACTGAAATATTTATCATCTATAACACCATGCATTTCTGAGCATAATGAGTAATATTCTGTTTGTGGATTAAAAAGTAGAAAATTTTGAGAGATTTTTGTGACAACATGTATTGTAAAGTCCATATTCATAGACTGGTAATAACTGATGGATAATCAGATTTATAGTCATCTCAGCCAGTGTCATCAGGAGGCAATATTAGAGAAAATAAGGCTTCTGGAATTATTTCTCCACCATTTCCAAGGTATTACAAAATATTGTGTTACCTACAGAAAATTGGGTCACACATCCTTTCTTCTGAGAAGTAACCAGAAGAGGTCTGTTACTCATTCCTCCATAACTGTTTGATGACTAGATCATCTCCATGTAATAAGAAAGCAGATTTAATCTTATTCTTAAATAGGTTAATATTCATCCATCATCCTTATCCAGAATAATATTATAAATATTAAGTTAGAAAGCAACTAGAATGACTGTTCTTATCCTAGCATACAAAATTGGTGGTCCATAAGTAAGTGCAACCAAAGCATACAGCTTAGGACTCAGTCAGGAAACAAATACAAGAATCATACTTTTTTTATTAATGATAATCTTTTTTTTCTGTTTTTTACAGAATTCATTCTATCTGTTAGTATGACAGAAATATGAAAAGTAAGTCCTGTGTTCCTCTGCCTACGTATTTTGACTCTCTTAGTACTAATAGATCCGGTGTTGGAGCACACTTTGAAATTAACAGTTTTTATTAACTTTTAATTCATTTATTTTTAATGAAAGAGAAAAGAAACCTAAATAGAATAAAACTACGAAAGCTGCTCCATAAAATGAAGGAATTTATAAAGCTAGGAAGAATTTATAGGGACAGAATTTCACAGAAGAAAGTAGAAGACTCTTAAAATATAGCTATAACAGGAACCATGTTGGAGTTTGAAATTTTTACATGGGACTTTTGTGCTCTTCCTAGAAATAGCAAAAAAAAAAAAAAAAAGCTGGAAGCTCACTCTTAGCAAAGATTAGACTGAGGGATCCTAGAATCACAGAATCATACAATCAAAGTTGGAATGCAACCTTTAAGATAATCAAGTCCAACCATCAACCTATCATCACTATGCCCACTAAATCATGTCCCTCAGTGCCACATCTGCCCCTCTCTTGAAAACCTCCAGGGATAGTGACTCCATCACCTCTCTGTGCAGTTTGCTCCAACGCATCACCACTCCTGAGAATATTTTTTTCCTAATATCCAACCTGAACCTTCCCTGGCTCCTCCTTCAACTAACTGCCCCAAGGTCATAGGGCTCCTTTTGATAGACCATAAGCTTCTCCCCATGACTTTATCACTGCCAACCTGAACTAATCAAAGTGAGTCATAATCAGAGGGCCATACCTGACTGGGGAGCTTTCTGACTTGGGCCCCAGGGAGGCAGAAGACTTCCCTTTGAGTAAGGTCCAGAAGGGATTCTCCTATGACAATCACTCTTTTTTTGCTCTTGGCAGAGGCATTCTTTAGGTGTCGTGGTGACCTCAACAACCCTCTGCATGGAAAAGCTATAGTCTGGAGAAAACTCTTGTTTAAGAGTCTTCATCTCCCTGCCAAACCTACTGCTATATTTAGCAGTCTCACACTTAAACAAACATAGCAATAAACAACTTAGAAATGGTCAACTAAAGAAGTGCAGATGTGGAGGTATTATTGCTTTTTTTTTTTTTTTTTTTTCTGAATTAGTGAAATTTGTTCTTTACATATAAGATGTTACTTTGTATAGAGCAAGATTTTGAGACTATTCACGGATTGTACCAGTGAACACAAAGGCAAAAATTACTTACACTCCTTTAAATTACCCTCAGATTTCTTAGCTTAGAAAGTAACCTACAATGTATGAAATCAGGACTTAAGGAACTGAGATTTACTTTGTGTCAAGAGACAAAAAAAGGGCACATTAGATTACTTTGTAAAAATGGGAGATGAGTACAACAACCCAAAGGGAAAAATACTACTGAAATAATCTTAAAAATGTCTAAATGCTGTGTTGTTACTGTTTCTAGAAGAGAGAAAAATATTGAATATATTACTTAACGTTTTTGAGTCACTCCTGAGTGAAAAGACCATAATCAAAGAAGCTACGGGATGTCAGAAAGCTGTAGGAGGTAGTGACATTTTCAGACCACTATGGAAAATAATTTCAAGGTAATGATTACACTTCTGTTGTGGTGAAACAGAAAACAGCAAACTCTTTTCTGTCACCTTCATTTGGTAGTGTTACTCCTGACTCTCCTCTACATTAAAGCAATAGAAAATAAATATTATTTGAAAATAATTTCTTAGACTTATTTTTTCCTATACTTATATTTGTTACTTTTTTTCTTAATCTCCTTATTGATTAGTGAGATCACATATAGCTGTATTATTTATTTATTTATTTGTTCAAAGAGGGCAACTATTTTAATAGCTTCTTGTTTGTTTGCTATTCATCACTTCAAAGGGATTGTTTTTTAACATACATAATGCCTATAATTCTGAGAGTGGCTATCCCAGAGCTACTGATTAAGTACAAACATAACTGCTATATTAAAATTTACTAACTTAGTGAGCATGTCTGGACCAAAACAGTTTAAAAAACTAATGTTTCTTGCTGGCTTTTGTTAGGGGAACAGGAGTCTAATCTGAAAATGGTAAAAGAGGAAACATAACTTATCTTGCTTTCTTTGGATTTCTACAAACCCTCATTGAAACAATATATTTCAGTCATTACTGTAGTAGAATGAGCTTCTGAAGAGAAACCAATCAACCTATTCCACTCATTTAATACATTTTTTTTCAAGGGAGCTTTTCAGAGCATTAGAGAGAACTGAAATTGGTCACCCAAGACAAACTTTTGATCTTTTAAAATTCTAATTATTGTCAACTTTGGATTCTATCTCTTTTTGATAGTAAAGTTTTTTTTAGCTATCCAAGACTGTGCTGGAACTTTAATTTATGCATGCTTATGGAATTTGCTATCAAGATCACATTATAGGGTTCTAAAAAACATGTATTATCTTCCTTCCTCTTTTTATGTTCATTCCAATAGGATTTCTCTGGGCATCTTTCACAGATGACCATAAAAAATAGATAATCATTGTGATATTGTGGGTGGTAATCATATTCGAGACCATGGTTAGCAATAACATTTGTTTTAGTAGTCAGCTAGTTCAAAAATGACACTATAAGACAGTTTCAGACCACTTGTCTCATCTCTAAAGAGGCTAAATTGAACAGTGTCTGAAATTCCAGACACATGAGTATATGTAGTAGATGCCTGCTCACTACAAAACACTCTAGTATTCCAAAAAATAAAGGGCCGGGAAATGATGATTATTCCAGTAGTTAAAATAATATTAGTTATTTCCAGCATGGCTTACATTTTCTTTCTTATGCACCAAATGTTAAATTTCAAAACATATGTAGATTCCGGCTGCCATTAAGCTGTAGCTAAGTCTGCTCTAAGTAAGAGAGACTATACACATATGGTTTCCCTGGAAGCCAGCAGACAAAGAATTACCATTTGAAGAAGATGTTTGCAGGCAAGTTTTCCTCTGTTCCAGAAAAAAATAATAATAATTTCCATCATTCTGTCTTTTAGCTTATTTCTACATTTTCCAAAGTGTCTTTCTTCTTACATCAATCTAATCTTTGTATGCTTTCCTATATAGCAGCAAAAATATATTTCAAGAGTCTTCTCTCTCATCATATACTGTAAAGCATTAAAAGTAAGGAGAAGGAATGATTTTATGATTTTTTTTCATTATAAAGGTACAATTTTTATTTCAAAAATATCAGCCCTGAAATACAAAACCAAAAATCTGAAAAGCTCAGATGAATTCTCTTTTGCTAGATAAGGAGGAGAGGAAAGAATATTTCAATAAACTGCACAGATGAGAGCTATGGATTTATTTCCTATGGAAACAAAATTTAAAATAAAACTTTACAAAAGCTAATCTGCAAGAGCATTGTACCAAAAATGCCCAGAAAACAAAGAGGATTTTCTGTCAAAAAATTGTCATTATTGCAGGAGACGTGTGAAAGCAGGCAAAAAAATGTATCTCAGACATAAAGAAGAAGCTTCTTGCAAGGAGAAGAATGGGTACATGTTATCAGCTATAGAAAAATCAATGATGGTTTTGGGCCAGCTCAGGAAATGAAATTTTCTATCACTGATAATAAAAGCATATGAAGAATTTTTGTGACAAGAGAAATAAACTGTTTAAGAACTCTGCTTTTATTAACATGGATTAGTCTATAATTAAGATACTATTTTGAATATTAAAAGCATGCATAATATGTATTGTAATGAATTAAATAGATGCTTTCAAGCTGCCTAATCTATTAACATTTTTCCATTTTTGCCCACCATTTATCTGGGTCAATTTCTAATTAATACTTTTTCAGATACATTCTTAATCATTACAAGTTTTGCTCATCTACATCATTGGCTCAACTGATTTAATGTCACATACAACCTGAAGGTCTCCATCCTCTCTTAAAAACCTGCTGATGGTGTTACCTGCAAAGAGTGACTGATACCACTTTCTCAGTGTAGCTTCAGTATCCAAGTCACAAAACTGCGCTTACCTCTCAGTTAAGGATCTACAACACAAAAGGAACTAATATTTTGTTAGAGGTTTTGCTCACTGCTTCAAAAAGAAACAGGAATCTACAAATGGTTCATACTGGAAAAAGTTTTATGGTTTCTGTTTCTACCAGTCAGATTAAAAAATAAAATAAAATTTGTGTAATTGTAGTATGAATAAATATCCACATTTTCTATGCTTGTACTTTCAGAGACTATTTGGTGATTATCCATTCCTTACAATGCGTATGCAGATAGCATTTTCTGCAAAAAATAATGATAATTGCATACCTGACATAATCCAAAAATCTAAATCAGGCTAAGGAATCTAGAAACTTGAACCAGCGTAAATGGGTTTTCTGGCATGGAAGTGAAATACAAAGGCTAATGAAGACTAACCTAACGTTTCTTAAAATAAATAAATAAATAAAAGTAAAACAATAAAAGCAAACAAACCAAGTTTTCCACACTAAGGTCTGATTTTCTCAATCTTATACATATCTGTAGCAATACTTCCTTGATATGTGGGTGATATATCTGGTCAAGGTTACTGCAGCCTTACATAAACCTTCAGTGACACATGTGAATGGATACATGGGATAAGTGCACTGCACTAGTTGTGGCTGGAGAGAGGCTGTGTCCCTGGGCACTTCCTTGCCAGTACATTCACAACTCTATATTGCCTCTGCAGAGTCAGTGCTGGAGTAATTAGTCTTTTTTCTGGAGAATAAGGATGAATTTGCACATAAGAACATGAAAGTAAAAGATTTGGATTTACCTTGTTTTTAATAACAGTGAGGACATTCTTCATGTTACTGGTGGATCACTGTGAGCTTTCACTGAGTATCTTACCTGAAGTTGATGGACTTCTGTTAGTAGAACAAAAGTAACAAACTTGTAAAGAATACTCTGAATAATGCCACTGTAAAGAAAAATCTTAAGATACTAAGTAATATGCTTTCAAAAGGATTTTTTAAAACCTATATAAGCCTGGCCTGGGGCACCAGTTTGCTTTGTGGGATTTTTTTCTGTTGGCATTTACTAAAGACACGACATCTCAACCTGACAGAACACAGTTATTAGTTCTAATCTGAAAGCTTTAAAGAAAAAAAAAAAATGAAAAAAGGAATTGAGGAAATATTTCTTTCAGAGCCTTACACTATAATACAAAAGCATGGGGATGTAAGTAAAGTAACATTCTTGTCAAACTTTCTCCAACAGGCATTAAGATGAGGCTTGAGGTTCTTCTAGATGTACATACTGGAGGGGAGTTGGAGTTAATATGGTAATGAGAAAGATATTTAGAGTCCATATAAAGCCAGTATCTCAGCAAGACTTCCAATGCCTCATTAACACTGTTTACATAATCACCTGAGGATTTGTTTGCACTTTACTAATGCCTTATCACCGCTAAACTGTTTTTCTCTTCTGCAGGTTTCCCAGATATAAATGTTAGCAATTTAAATTGCTATTGGTTGCTTTCAAAGGCTTATAAGCCACTAGGTGTGTGCCTATTCAATTGTATATGAAATATATTACCATATGCTATATTATACCAGGTAAGTTAATATTAAAAGTAATGCCATTTGCCAATCTACTAAGGAATTATTTTGTTGTCTTCTTTCCAGTTCCCTTCCATTACAGGTCACTTGTTTTTTTTCTAGAGAACAGAAATATCAGAAAAAAAGAATCTGGGAACAGAACAGACTGCAAAGATTTTTATTCATATTTTTTATGATGATTAGTCTAGGAAAGGCTTAAATTGAGCAGACTGTGATCAGTGTTTGAAAGTCCTACCCAGCTTGCTATTACCCTTGAAAATTTCCTGAGGTACCTGAATAACTCACAGTGCAGCTTTGATCGAAGAGTGGCAGCAAGCCCTGAGAATTTGGGAAAAATAACAAAAAGTTTATTTTCATAATGAGTCCTGAACATATACTGCGGAACTAAAAGAAGAGTTAAATGGAGAGCTATAATGTGTCTGTATCATGCTGTACACAGGCACAAGATGGACAGCTATAACCACACTTTGAAGAAGATCAAGATTCATTTTATTTACCTTATTCTGTAGCAACATATAGCATTCATGGTTACACTTGAGAGCTTTGGTTGAGCACTGAGTATACTGGCAATGTGTTGGCAACTGTGATGCATGTCCATGAAGTTCAGGGGTGTCTGGGTGACACTTCCCCACCAAAGGAGTTCTGCATTACTGCAGCAGCTTTATTATAAACTTCTCAGAAATATCACTGCATGGTGTTAGTGTTGTCACTGGAGGTATTTTGCCTTATAACATGTGCTTTAAAGTACTTGACTTCATATGTGTTGTATTTGCTATGATGCAGTTATAAAAAACACACTGATTATTACTGCTACACTAAACTTAGCCAAGGTTAATCTTTAACAATGAAATGACAGAAAGCTATTTTCAGTGACTGAAAAGCCTTCAATGAATGGAATATAAAAGTAAAAATAGTGTGGTATTATAAAGAGTCAAATAATGAATTATCCTTGGATTTATTTTCTGGATGTTACTGATTGCATGTTCAGAATGGTCAAAGAACCTTTTAAATTCATTATGTTTTGAGAGACGTGGACATTAGTTTCACCTGCCCGTACTTTTAATACCTGTGAAGCTCTGTAAAAGAGAGGGACTAAATGAAGCTCCTCAGTGCCATGTGCTGTGACACAGCACCCTTTCTAAGCTTGGCTGTGACAAATTGGGAGGCTCTGAACTTTAAAGGACAATGAATTGGTTTCAATTATTATGCTTTACTCAGTTTAAAATAGGGAGAATAGCCATTCTCATCCATAAGAATCTGCCACTTCATATAATTAAATTCTGGCAGACTACATACTGCAGGTGTATTTTAATTAAATTTATCCGCTATTACACTGGGAATAGAATGCAGCCTCTCTGGCTCCTCTGTACCTTGTCCTTCTCCCCCTCATCAATCTCTGTAAGTAGCTGAGATATCACTGGGAAGACGTTAGACAATACTTGTAGGTAGGGATGAGAACTTGGTAAAAGAGAGCTTTAAATGAAATGAAGCCATGGGAAAAAGATGCTTTGTGGTGAACAAAAAATGTGTCTAAACATTTAGTTCCCTGAATGGAAAGAAGATGGCATTTGAGCATGATCCATGGATTTCATTTGGCAGCACTTTCTGAAAATCAAATGTGAAAAGAAATACTTTAGAGCCAGTATATAACTGAGTCTTAAAATAATAATAATAAATTTTTTAAAAAGTAAATTTTACCTTTTCACAGATAATTTACATGCTTGCAAAATATGTTTTTACTAGTTGTTTTATTCAAACCTACTGATGTTTGCTAGCTCATTAAAAAGTAATTTGTGTATATCTTGCCTTGCCAATTGTGAGGGAATCCATACAGATAATAGATTTTTATACGAAGAAAATAACATTAATTTAATGTAAACATGAAAGCTATGTTTTAAAATGTAAGCTAGGACTTACAAGAAATTTAAAAGAGAAGGTATATTTCAAACATATGAATGAAGAGATCATTCTAAAGTGTATTATAATTTCCACTGCACCAAAAGTCAGCTTATTCACATGACATCTCAACAGGAAGAAATATTATTGAAATATTTTATAAGCACACAAGAGTGAGTGGCTAATGGAAAAACTGAATTTCGAAAAAATTGAAAATGTAATTTAAGCCCAACATAAATTCCAATGGTAACCATTTCATTTACACCTTGAATTAGTATATAACTGCACTGAAAAGTTCTAGGAAGAAAAAAAATAATAATAACAATTTTTCTCATTATAATGTTCAGTACAGTGGAGATTTGCACTCTCCAGACTTTACATTAGAGTTTTGAAAATAAGTATTTTGGCATTCCTAAAACTGTAACACTTCATTTTCATTTGTTAGAATGACCTGAAGCAGTGCGATATGAATCACAAAAGCAAAAAACAAAACAAAAGAAAAACATCATCATCATGTTTCTGTGGTGCACCTAATGTGCAATATGAACCATAAAGCCAGACTCCCCTGGCACCTTCTAAGCCTGTGATACAATATGTACATAGAACCTTGTTCTGTAAATGGCAGTATGGAAGATGAAGCACTTCAGGGATTGTGCCCCATAAGAGGGATGGGACTAAAGTCATTAATTGCATCATAAGGAAATCAATATCCTATAGAAAAAATGAAATCTGTTCCTTGAAGTCCTTAGGCTAAATTAAAATCCACTTGTTCAGCTCAAATAAAAAATAAAATGAAGTATATTCTAATTTTTTGGAAGAATAATATATTTTTTGGCATTCTATAATGCTTCTCGCAGAAATTAGTTTTCCAGAAGCAACGTTTTCTGTTGGGAAATTCCAATGGAAAACTTGTATTCAACTCTCATTATAGGCTTAAAGCTACTGAGAACAGACTGTATACGTGGCTATAATAAATGGACCAGACTGATGCTTTTTAACTCATTCTATTCCCTAAATCTATGCTGAACATCAAGCTGCCTGCCATTGAGAAGTTTGGAGAATGCCTGGAAATCCTGGGGATGACACACTCTGCCTGGGAGCCAGTAGCCTTAGTGTGGCTTGTACCATGCAGCTAAAACTTCCAGGGCACTCAGGGCTGGGTGGCAACTCACCTTCCTGCATCCTCTCTCTCAAAAACTGTGCCAGCCCTATCAATAATTGAACACCTGACATTGCATTAGAAAATCATCGGGTTTTTTCAGAGAAAAAAATATCTGCTTGTATTTCATTGGTTTCACTGAACACCTTATTATCTAAGGCAAAATGCATCAGTGCTGACAAATTAGTGTTGCTGACCAAACCTTTCTTCTGCAGGAAGGCTGGGGCTGGGGAGTTTTCTTTGCAAAACAGAGCAGCTATTAATGATTTCTTACAATATTTTTCAATTTGTGCAGATGAAAAAGAAAATGCCTATACAATATTGTATGACCTGATAAAGCAGGCAACAAGTGTAAAGCTGAAATACGTATGGTCTTTGTTTGAGACTCGCAAGAGGGCAGAGAGGAAAATTCACACAGAACCTCAGAAGAAATCAGCTTGGTGCACTCCTGACCTTTGGCCCCAACAAGGTGTCGGAGGAGCTCATCTAGAAGTGAAAAAAAATAGCACCTGAAGATGTAATATAGACTGCTGTAATTTGCAGTTGCTCCAATTCTGCTTTACATGCTGCAGCTTCTATGTTTGTTGTTGTCGTTGTTTGCTTGTTTGTTTGCTTTTTTAATGAAAGTGTCACATTAAATTTATTCTTCTTCATTTTTCAGTTCAGGTTGCTTTTTTTTTTTTATTTTCTTTCCTCTTTTATAGTCATTAGAGGTTTACAAACATTTACATGCTCCTTCACATCATTGCCACTATTTCCTTTGACTTCTGCCTACTATTTTAGTTGCTTTACAAAGATATTTAATCCTTCTTCATTATGATAATTGAGTTTGAGTTAGCTCTACATTAAAAATACTCTATCAATCAAATTGCTACCTGCAAAAAATTGATCCAACATGTAGTCAAATGATTTTTTAATATCTTAAGATATCTTTCTGCATGCACACGTATCCTTCAAATTCTTTCCTCTATAAACTGTTTGGTTGTCACTTCTATGTGTTATAAACATCCATGACTGGTTCACAGTATCACAATCAAAGTATCACAGTCTCGTGTGGGTTGGAAGGGACCTTAGAGATCATCGAGTCCAACCCCTGGGATTTGAGCCTCCTGTGTAGCAGAGCGGCACTTCTACCACTTGCACCACAGGGAGGATTCAAACCTGGGCCTCCGGTGTTGCAAAGCGGCATTCCTACCACTGCTACCACTGCACAACTGGAGGTTAAATTAATCTGATTTGAGTTTTATACTCTTTTAAACAATGGCTGGTAAAGAGCCATTGTATGAAGTATGAAGAATGACCAGCTAGTTATAACATATTTAGTTGCTTGGTGTTAATGCACAGTAAAATATTTGCACAGCAGCTACCAACCTATTTTGTACTTCGATCAGTGTTTGAAGATTTATATGAGCATATTCATCTTCATTTGACTTCTAGTTGACTTAAGGAAAAAGAAATAACTTCAACATCCTATTTTACATTCTTCTATCAGTCTAGTTAAATATTTGCACTATAGCATCACTGTGTATCTAAATGAATGTGTGGTGCTTGCATTCAACATATGTGAAGCATCAAGATGAAATAATAGTCATTTCTAAGCACAGACTGAGAAAAGCATGTCTAGTCGATGATGATGTATGCTGCTGTAATAGTCTGAAGTATATTGAATCACATGAGAGTACAATGTTAAGATGTGGCACAAAATCAAAGATTTATAACCTTCTAATTAAACTGTTGTTTTTTAATTTTAGATCTTGTCAGCATTCATCTCATTAAAATTGAATGAATAAAACTGAGAATACTTACCTTTCATATTATTTAAAGTAATTTATGTATTTTAAATATAATTCATGGCTTTTATTCCTGGCCTTTGGACTCTTTTATTCTTTTCCTGTCCCTTTTCATCTTCATTCTGTACTGCTGGCCCAAGTGACTACTTAGCATTTGACATAAATTTACTGATACAACAGAACATTTTTTGTGACGATGTAATGTGTAAGAGTATATTACAAAATTCAGCATGTAAAACCTTTCTTCCAAAGATGGACTGCTCTTCTTTTTTTTTTTTTTTTCTGTTTTCAAATGTCTTTGATGTTGTGTTGTTTGTAATTTATGAACCAAACATTTGAGAGCTTTGAAAGCTTAATAATATGAAGACATAAATACCCTCTTACAAATATAGATCATCCTAAAATGCTAAAGATTAAAATGCAGGGTCAAAAATTATGAACACAATTTACGTTGAACAACTCAGTAATTCAGTCTCCATCACAGTAGTTAACATTTATTTTTCTCAATAAAAATACTTGCAGCTTTATGTTCCCAAAATAGACATTAAAATGTAATTAACATGACTTTTTCAAAATTTGTAGAAAAACACTTGCATGCACGTTTCCTAATGTGGTGTTAATTAAACAGTCGCCTAGTCGGAAAGTCTTGCATAAACTAGAGCACTGATTTGACTACACATATCCAGATAAATCTATGTCCTTAATTTGACCTTAGCATGTAAGCATGTGCTTCAGCATGAAGCATTACTGTTGGATTATATCACCGTCTTCTGTTTTGAAAGGGTTTTTGCTTTGAAATTAGTACTGTTAATTAAAGGTTTTTTGAATTATTAAATTTGATCTTAAATATTGATGGCATACAGAACAATTGGATCACTATTACAAAACCTCCAAAAAGATGAAAAAAATCTTAATTAGAATATGCAGAGCAGAGCTGTAAGGCAACTTCCCTATGCACAGTGCAGAGTGTTTGAAGGAACGATGCAGAGGAAAGTTGTGCTTGTAAGATGACTTCTCAAGAAATACTTGCAGCTGATCAATTCTGCAAACTACTCCTCAAAGCTTGAATCAGGGAGGTAGAAAGTTCAATCTAATTAAAGAAGACATGTTTGAAGAAAAAATATCTTCTCAAGCTGATAAGTAGAGCTGATGAAGCCTAGATTTTTGGAATTTAGAATCTCAGATGAATTTCCCACTAATTAATAAAGATGGCATCACATCCCTTTGAACCTTTGTCTTTCCCTTTGTGGTCTCTTTATTTCACAATGCTGAAAGATATTCCGCAAGTCTGTGGCCTTCACTCTTTCCTCAGATTTGACTGAAGTATTATCAACATGTACATAAAGTATGAGAGCAGAATCTGGCAGAGCTCTATTGTGTTATTTTGCTGTTTACGGGCTACATGCTAACTGAATTGTTTAGAAACTATTGAGTGTTTTACAGCTAAGGAGGATCTCTGCAGGCTTTTAAGTCAGATCTTACTGGATTGATGTCTTTGTTAATAACTGGGCTTATGAAAAACAAATAGCACGGTTTTTGGCAGACAATTTAATAATGCTACCATACAATTCAGTCTAGCAGGAGTTCAAAGTGTAAAAAGTGAACGGACACATTTTACATTCTAATTCTTGCTTTTCTTTTTTGTATATGATCCTTTAATTTTCTCACATCACTATATTTACTTTTATTTAAAATCAGGTCCACTTGTTACTATTCTTATTGCACGCACTTTTAAAAATTTATTGAAATAAATTTGTTTTATTCACATCATAACAAATATCAATGATAAGTTCAGCTGATTCACCTTACTTTAAATTAGATGTCCACACTATATCTGGCCTTCCAATGGAGAATTGTGGTCAAGGGCTTCTCCCATGTAAGTTAAAAATACTGTCTATCTACTCTGTTCTCTCTACCTCAAACTTAGTGCTATTTTTTCCTAAATGGATGTGTCATATATGTGCACAGCATGAAGTCTACAATCATGGTTAGCTACATCAGAACAGACAAAACAGATAACTACGTTTTTCTGTCCCAGCCCCTAACTACATATTCAAATGTTCTGTGACTTAAATGAAACCATTGGTCTTTATTCAGAGGGTAAATGAAATCCCATACTCAAAAGTTCAAAACAGACATATTCTTATTTTTAAAATAACTTGAGGGCCTCACTAATCACTTAGGTCTAATTCCAAATAAAGTAGCACTATTTCTGTGTTTGAACCTGCAGAAGCCACATTCTTACAGAGAGCTAGAGGATTTTAGGAAACCACGATGAAGAGATTGTGACCCAGAGCATTCTCACAATTTTATGCAAAGCAAGTATGTAGGTCAGTTATTATATTAACATGAATATGTCTATTATTTATAACACTTAGAGCAGTCTAACTTGCTTCATCCATGCTAACTAAGCAACCTTTCATCCACCATTGGCTAAATTCAGCTCCAGGCAGAAAGGAAAAGCTTAAAGAAAGTTCTGAAACAGTTATCTTTTTTTTTTTTTTTTTTTTTTTTAATAATATAAGCACCTTAGACTCAAAATGATGTCAACTTTTAATTACCAAGCCATTAGTCAGTTTAGAAGAGCTCCTTTTTATATTGCAGATAAATTTCTCGATTATCCATTTTTGCTCTATTGCTTATATATCATTTCCCTGACTTCCAGGCTTCAGCACTGACTGATACTTCAGTGCCTCTTGTTAGCTTCTTTTTTTGTATTGTTATTTACTGAAACAATTCCTTCTTATTCCTATTTCCTTTCTCTGTATTAATTTGAACATAGCTGACAGGACATTATCACAGCATTCTGTCAGCTTTGTTTGGCCAACAACCTCTCCTACAACACTGCTGTGAACCTATAACATGGAAGTGAGCTATCAATTTTCTGTCATTCTTCATTTTTGTCATCGTGAAAACAGGTTCAGATTCAAAATAAGAAATCTCAAAATCCTAAGAGCTTCCACTCATCTTTGCTATTTTTTCTCTTTTTAATTTTAATATACATTTCCTACTAAACAAATGTATTAATCTTCTATTAGCCTCATAATACATTTTGTTTAATGTATATATTTTTCTCTGGAATTAAATGTGGTTTAAAAATGTCTGCTTCTAAACTTTGGAACAGCCATGTGTAAATAATCAGCGTTTGTTTTTTATCCTTGATGTAATCTTCAAGGACATTATTTATATGTAGTGATCAAGCATTAGCTTTTAAGTATTACCAGAAAACTTAATGAAATGATGTACTTACTTAGCTCTTCGTGCCAGGAAACAAACACAGTATAAGGCATTTGAGTCTATTCAAAATGTGATATTAATTAATTTACATTTCACCAAAAGCTTTGGTATTTGTTCCCCCTCTTCCACTGTTAAATCAGTTATGGTTCTACAAATTTCTTAAACAAATATTGACTAAATCTGCCATATACACCCATATGTTAATTTTCTATGCTGCAGTACAATGAAGTTTATTAGAAAGATTAATTAATTTTCACATTGCTGTAGGTCTCTCTAGAAGGGCAGTTTCCAAAAGATTTAATCTGAGAGAAATTTAGTTCTCATTGCTACTCAGTTCTACACATTTATTGCACCCTTAAGATACCACAGTTCTTTGGGTACAAAGGACTCCAGGTATTTCCTTACAATATACACCACAAGCAGCACTGCTTACAAAAATAATTACATCAAGCTGTCATTATCTGGGAATTTTACCAATGATGTATTAATTACTTGTCGTACTTCAACAATAGTCTTTAGAGTTGAACAAGGCCACAGTCCAGACACAATTGATCCAAGTTCAATGCTATGTGGGCTGCCTGTCTGAAGCATCTAGAAATGCTTATTCAGCACCAATTCCAGATGATATTTAAATCTAATTTAATTTATATTCATGTACACTACTAAACTGGTGATGTTTAAGGACAAATGTGTGAGACGGCTGGGGAGTATCTGTGATCTAGTACAGTTAGTTTTGCTCCTCTGGCAGCTAGCTGAATGTTTGATCCAAGATCTTTGGATGTCAGTTCAAAAAATCCTACAGACTTCCATGGTCTTTGGATGAAACTGTCTAATTAGCCATCTGTGTGCTTATTTGCTGTGACTGCACATACATACTGGACCTAGCCACTGTTAATATAGTCTTCAAAAAACATTTGTGGAAACTATATTTAATACCAGCTATGGAATTAATCAATTTATATATTCATGTCAATTTATGTATAGTGTCTGTTCATATGTGTGGAATGTGTCCGGAGAACAAAATTTTTCTTGGTATAACCATTTATTCATGTATGCGTGCATAATCTCATATATCTGTCAGTAGATTAACCAAGGCATGAACTCTATTGTTATTACTTGTTTCCACTGAGTTGTTTTTAGTCTCTTTCAGATAACACATTTAAAATGAACAGCTGTGAATAGAAACCACCACAAAACTAGGAAGTTTGCATTCTTCTCTTAATATCTATTGGTTTCCTAAAAATTTTATATTAGAATCTGAGAGACATTTACAGTTGCCCCTGTGCCTAACTTTCATATCTAACATAATGCAAACCATTGCGATAAGTTGCTTTTTGCATGTACATTATATACTAATCCAGATTTTGACCAAATGTCTGCCAAATATATTATTCCATCTGGTAATATTTTGCATTTTCCTGTGAAAATATATAGCAATCACAAACCTTTCTCAGTAATCTTTTAAATCTACATTACCCCTTAATGGTATTACTACTGTAATCTCTGCCTAATCTGTTTGGTGGGATATGGTCAATATAATCTATGATTATCTTCTTTAACTTTTAAATCTTTGTGGCATACAGAATTTTTCACCAAGAGAAACAACCTGATACTCATTTTGCTTCATTTTGTAGCAGTACTGACAGCTGAATTTTATTGCAGAAAATGAATGATAAATTGGGAATTTTACTAAAGAAGGAAAGAGATAAAAACTGTACAAGGAAGGAAGGAAGGAAGGAAGGAAGGAAGGAAGGAAGGAAGGAAGGAAGGAAGGAAGGAAGGAAGGAAGGAAGGAAGGAAGGAAGGAAGGAAGGAAGGAAGGAAGGAAGGAAGGAAGGAAGGAAGGAAGGAAGGAAGGAAGGAAGGAAGGAAGGAAAAGGAAGGAAAAGGAAGGAAAAGGAAAAGGAAAAGGAAAAGGAAAAGGAAGGAAAAGGAAGGAAAAGGAAGGAAAAGGAAGGAAAAGGAAGGAAAAGGAAAAGGAAAAGGAAAAGGAAAAGGAAAAGGAAAAGGAAAAGGAAAAGGAAAAGGAAAAGGAAAAGGAAAAGGAAAAGGAAAAGGAAAAGGAAAAGGAAAAGGAAAAGGAAAAGGAAAAGGAAAAGGAAGGAAAGGAAAGGAAAGGAAAGGAAAGGAAAGGAAAGGAAAGGAAAGGAAAGGAAAGGAAAGGAAAGGAAAGGAAAGGAAAGGAAAGGAAAGGAAAGGAAAGGAAAGGAAAGGAAAGGAAAGGAAAGGAAAGGAAAGGAAAGGAAAGGAAAGGAAAGGAAAGGAAAGGAAAGGAAAGGAAAGGAAAGGAAAGGAAAGGAAAGGAAAGGAAAGGAAAGGAAAGGAAAGAAAGAAAGAAAGAAAAGAAAAGAAAAGAAAAGAAAAGAAAAGAAAAGAAAAGAAAAGAAAAGAAAAGAAAAGAAAAGAAAAGAAAAGAAAAGAAAAGAAAAGAAAAGAAAAGAAAAGAAAAGAAAAGAAAAGAGAAAAACAAAGCAACACACTGACTGTATCTCAAGGCATAAGATGGAAAGGAAGGAATCAGAAAGTATTTTGTCCTCACAGATGAGTTCCAGAGCATTCCATGACTGGAACAACCAGGAGAAAAAATGCCTGATGAGGAGCAAAAAACCACAGAAAGGTCACTACTGAGGTAGGTAGCGGTAAAGATAAGAAAAAGCTGCTGAATAAGTCAATCCAGCAGAAAGAACACTGTATCTTAACTGAACTGCAACAAATGGGTCAGATCCCAAATCTAACTGGGGTCATGCTTCTAAATGCAACCAGATAATGTACCAACCAATGTTAATGGAAAGGCAAAGCACTTTTTGCCCTGTGGGTTAACTACAATAACTTTCACCCCTTAGATCAGTGTTACTTTGATGCTGCAATTACTCAAGGCATGTGTTGGTCGATATTTGCAATGTGCTTATTTACTGTCTGCTTTCAGGTAGGAAAGTGCAGATGGCTTGTCTTGCTGAAAATAAATCCATGTAACTTCTTTTTTGCTTTTTGCTTTTTCAAACAGCAGCAATTTTTCAGCTCTGCTGTAAGTTACATTTGACTGAGCCTGAAGAATCATGAGCTGCAAACATAGAGAAACTACATGAATTTTGCTGAAACTTAATAATTGCTGTTGAATATGCAGCATATATAGATTCAGAGATGGAGAAAGAGATGGGAAAAAAAAAATCAGAACTCTAACTTTTGTTTAGCTCTTAGTATAAAGCTGTTCATTACATGGATTCAAGTGCTGTAGAAAAAGGAAACCTGGTCAACTGTTTTGTTCATTATTGCCATGCTGAAAAGTACAGACCAAAAACTCAGTCCTTTGAACAGCAGTTTGATCTTACATGCCCACAAGTGAGCAAAAAAGGTAAGCTAAAGGTTAAAATTATCTTTAGTCATCATTTCTTCTCCTTTTCCCATATTCAGAAGATAGAGAAAACTTTACAGTGTTGAATATTATCCTGTTGTTTACTGCCTAACTCATACCAGAGGAACAGCATGTGCCTGTATTTCTCCCAAGATCTAATGAGTGCAACCTTTCAGAGACATCTTTTGGCTCTGTGTTTGTATGGCACCTGTTTTAGAGAAGTGTGTATGCCAATTTCTAGAAGCATAAATATTACTATTAATAATAACGATTTAAAATAATTTCCCAACAAAATGTGGTCAAGTCTTCATTGTAGTGATTTTGCAATAGTAGTTACTGTAATATGAACTGTCATAATAACTCTATTACAAATCAATGGCTAAAGTACTAGAGATTGAAAATAGAGTAGTGTTCCAACCTCCATAGGATTCTTTCTTTCTTTCTATTTTGTTTGTATTTTGGCACAAAAGCAAATTTTCTTGCCTGTAGCCAGTTGTATTTGCCCAAAGCCAATGGTCAAAATGGGAACTCAGGAACTTATTTCATGTTAAACTTGCTCCAAGTTTGATGCAAGGTCCAGTTAAAAGAAATAGATTATTTTTCAGTATACTTGAATTGTGTGCAATTTCTTTTTTTACAAAGAGACTTGGCAAGTTTTCAGACCAGAAACCAATACTGATACAAAGCTTGTGTGATCCTCTTAGCTGAATTCAGAGCACAACAACAACAACAACAACAACAGAAAGATGCAAATCTCGCTGTTCTTCACAAGCAAGGAAGCCAAAGAAGCATGACAAGGGCAAATACTTTAGTCTGACAGTTAAGCTGAAGGGAAGGAATTACTACCAGCTCTTGGGAAATTTTTTGACAAAACTTTTGTACAAGAGCTTTTTTTAGAAAAGTTCTTCAGGCCTGGGACTGATTTCCTCAATAAAACCAGAAGTAAGAATAAACCATTGTTTAGCAGGAGAAAATGGAGGATACAATAACCATGTGAGCATAAAACAGATAAGTTGTGAATGTGGCCATCATATGCAGATACAACAGTACAGTCCAAAGCTTTGAATCAGTTTTGATTAGATTTTCTCCAGCTTTTCAAAACATAAGAATAAAATATTTTCTTGACATTAAAAAGTCTCCCTTCAGGATTAAAGCAGTAACTAAATAAACATGGCTTTTTTCTGCAGTTTCTTGAAAAAGAAAGTTAATTTTGATAAAAATGGATGTGTGTTCTCCAGTCAGTAATTAGAACTCTATCGATTTTTAGTATAGTTACAAAATAAGCAATTACAATCAAAAGTGACTTTGTTTCATTTTAGTATCTTAATTGTCAGAATATTATGTTTCTGTCCTTAATTTGAAGTCACAGTTTGGCCTGCTAGAGGCCTAGAAATAACAAGATGCCATGTGCATGACAGATGGCACACATCCTTTACTTTTTTAATTTATGATACATTCTGTTAAAAGGCAATGGCTGGGAAGCAAGGATGGAAAGAATTCCTCTCTTCCTTACTCTGCTGATTTATTTTGCGTAAAAAAATATCTCAGAGGGGAAAAAAGATGTACCCCTAAATGGAAAACTCCAATGGAAATGTAAGGCAAGGTGCCTGATGAAAAGCTTCAAGTTTCTACTGAGAGAAATCTGGAAACCTTGCAAGGAGTAAAGAGATTATTCCTCTCAGTGGGCAGATTATCCTTGGAGATGATCGCAAGAATATTTTCTTAGGTGTTCCACCTTCATAAAATTACTGAGTATTGCAAAAACTGGAAGTAAGGTTTGGAAAAAATCTGATGATGCAAAGGGATAGGTAAGATTTGTTTGAAAGCCTGTTCTTCATTTCTGTCATAAAGAAAACTTATGTTAGGTTAAGAAATGTAAAAGCCTTGGTGGATATTTTCTCATATAAACACACACATATATATATGAGTACACATAGACTACTAATTAATCACTTTTAATGCTATTACTAGGAGTATTACCCTTAAAGAAATCCCTTTTTCCTACACAAATGTCGATGACACTTTCCTCACAGTTGGGTAATTAACATAGCTGCTAATTCAGATCTAACCTTCTGTGTCTGTCTTAAAATTTCTAGTTCTTTTTCAGACACGATTTTTTTCTATTTCAAAGATTGTCTGCTGTCCCATGAGCTCTTTTAACTGATACAGTAAGTTTGCATTTCTTTTTAAAGATCTTATTCTCTTCTTGTAATCAGTTGTTTTTTCTTCCCAGTGGAAATTTCTCTCTGAATTATTCACTCCATTTACTTCATGTTCCTGTTACCCAAACAGGAAATAGTGTCAGTGTTCAGGTTCTTTGGTTGTTGTTTTCTACACAAGATGACCTTGTCCTGATCAATTAATCTGGGCATTAATGAGAAACACTTTATATTAATTATATCATGTATTATGTACCATCCAATCATCCAATAAATTTCTTAACAATGAACTCTGAATTCATCTGCTAACATGTTAGCGTGGAGTAAATCCAAAGTTAAGGCACAGCTCTGTGAGAACTTGCTTCAGAAAAGATGAGTTATGCTACTTGTTTTGACTAACTTCACCATCTGAACCGAGATCGGCATTAATAAGCAAGGTAGACCAGCAAGATTTCATTGTTTCTCAAGGGAAATATTCAGAAGCATTTAGCACTAGCTCAGCTGTCTCTGCACTTTCACATCCTAAAGAAACAATTTTAACATGGCTCAGCATTCACAAATCCTACTCTGAATAAGGTAGACCATTTGTATGAGAAACAAATGATGAAGTCTAGGACTCTTTCTTGTCTTCAATAATGTGTACTATAGAGCATTCAATTTTCGCTATTTGTCTTCAGAAACAAAATCCAATATGAAACTGTTTTTCAATAATCTGCATCTTGAAAATCTGTTTGCTCTGATGTTATCATTGCTTCCTATAACCTTGAATATATCTCCCAACAATGGCACAGTATAGTGCTTACTTGTGCATTAAATCCCTGCACTATGATTTTATTCTATATATTTATATATAGAATAAATAATATATATAATAAATATATAATAAATATATATATATAAATATATATATAAATATATAATAAATAATATATATATACAGTCTTTGTTTAAATGTCACTACTCATGTCTATGATAGCAAACTTTCCAATATAAATTATAAAAAAGACACTGTGATTACCTTAAAATATAGTGTTAAGTTACCATTAACTAATCTAGAAATTAACCATAGAAGAAAATATAATCGTGAAAATGTCCATTCACTATAAATAATATTGTATATTCTGCTACAGAAGGTGCTTGCTGAGATTTAGTGTTCTTGTGTCCACCCCGTCAGACACCTACTCTAGAAGATCTTTTAAAGAATCTATACATTATATTTACTGCAGGACAGGCTATCCAGACTGTATTAATTCTTTACATCTCAAATGTCTGTGGGTATTTTATATGCTGTGTATATCAGGTTGTATGCTCTCAGTAATAATCTAGAATAAAGATGTAACCTCACCACAGTTAATCAGATTAAGACATAATCTAATGCACAGTTTCTGTATTACTGAAAAATATTGACACAAATGTATGGTATTCCAAACCAGTCTAATCCTTTAAGAGGTTAAAAGGAAAAGATTGGCAGCAGTGTTCAGACAGCAGCCTGTGAGGCAACATGAGAGACTGCTAAGTTACCAGCAGGATGAGTGGTGTAATTAAGGATAAGATACCGCAGAGAAGCCAAGGACTACACTGTAAATTGTGTACTCATGTAGGTAGTCCAGTTGAAGTCTTCTGAAGCTAGCAATACTCTATCTGAAGCTGAAGTTGAATGCGCCATTCTTCATTAGGAGACTGCACTCATGCTTTTTCCTGAGCCCAGTTGCCAATGCCATTCTGCTCCCTTCACCATGCTAAATATGGCCAAATAGTGACTTGAATTGAATGATCCAATCTCTTTATTGAGAAGAGATTTGGAAAATCTATTTAGGGATGGATCCAGAGCTCAGGATCACCTCCCTGACTTAGTTCATTTCATTAATTGTGCTGGCATGGAAGTAAGGACCTAAGAGGGTGCTGTAAGAAAGTTAATTTGGAATTAAGAAATTGTCAGAAAACACATTTCTGGGTTTATGCAATAGCTGTGGAAAAATAAATCATTCAAACTGTTAACTATAATATTGGAACTTTACAATTGAACTTATTATCAGGAGTTAATGTATACAAAATACCATGTCTGCCAAATAATGCAGATGTGGACTTCATTATTCCAGTACAATACATAGCTCAGAAGTTTTAGGAAAAGATTCAGAAAAGGGTGAGATGCCTGTTAGAATACATTACCAGTAGACAGCAACAACCATCAGAAAGAAGGACTTTCTAAGATTATTTTAAATATTCAGGTACAAAAATCAGAACTCCAACAGTAACATATCAGCCAGCATCATTTGATGCACAAAACAGTTTTAAGACTTCTAAAGTTGAAGATGATTCTCACAGCAGCTGTGTATAATAATTCTCTTTTCTAAACAACCTGGACAAAAAAATGCACCTTCCAGAACATCCTCATGTCACAGAGTGTAGTATACTTCAGATAACAATGATTAGTCAATTCCAGATTTTCTAAAAATTCTCGAGTAGGTCTTTTGATAACTATTTATCTTCCAGAAACAGCCTTAGGCTCAGTGCTTCCATTGGAAAAAAATGTAACCCTTCAGCCTGGAAATACATCTATTGCTCAGATAAGTGCATGCTATATAGAGTGATAGCCTTTTGTTGAAACTGCTGATAGAGAGGTGATGCACTAAAGGATATGCAAAGCATTGACTGAAAAATCTCTGTTTAAAAATAAATAAAATAAATAAAATAAATAAATAAATAGGAGAAAGGGAGAAAGGGAGAAAGGGAAGGGGAAGAAGGAAGAGGAAAGGAAGGAGGGTAAAAAGGGAGAAATAATGAATAAATGAAGATGTCAGAAGAAAAAAAAAGTGAAAAGCACTAGCAGAAATAATCAAAACCACTCTTCATTATATTACAAGTTTTGAGAACGTCTTCAGGGTGTTAGCCTTTTCTCTCTTTGGGTGATTTTAGGGATTTGAATGGAAAAAAAGTTTCTGGAAGAAAATTCTAACTCACATCAATCTGTCCAGTTGTTTCATAATGTTCATGACAGAATTTGCTCTGTTAGCTCTTGGGAATAGTGAAGAATACATTGAAGAGCCACATAGTTGATTAAAGTGTGCCAGGATCTAAATTTATAGCCTTCCCATCCCTTTAGTATGTCCTTGCATTATCTGAAATTAAACATGAGGTGTTTGAAGTAATTTACTCTTCTCCCCTTCTCTTCACTCTATAATTAGGAAAAGGCTCTTGATTAGCTTAATTTTTCCCCTTTTCATAGGTAGGCAAATATCTCCATAGTAAATGTACATTTGCTCCAATGAGATCTAAAAAATTATCTTCCACGCCTCTACTTTTTACTGGGGAGTTATTTACCGTGTTTTTGGTATTAGCATTCTGTATCTGTGTTCAAGAATCATATAATTAGTAAAGATGATGACCAACTGTTATAGCATTATATTGAGTTTTTTGAACTTTAATTACATATACATTTTCCCTTTGACAGACACACCCCTAAAGTGTTTGAGTGTACCACATGACTCAGTCCATCTTCCCTTACATGATTTGAACCCATCAGGATCCAAATACATGAGGACTGAACTGGGATTCACAACTCTCAGCCACATTCAGTTCCATGACCATGCAACCCTTTACATACTTTTTTTGAAACACACAACTAATTACCAAGGCAACCCACATTTCTGAAAAGGAGCTGGAATCTACCAACAAAGTGAGGGGAGGAAAGAGAGTGGTCTTTTCTGGATAACAAAATGATAGGATATTATTTAATCTATCTTTATATTTTTGTTATTACCCAGCAAGCCATTTACCTGGAAGATGTACAAAGTTCTACTTTCAACATACTCAATAAAATGAATAGCTTTTGTTAAATGCGGAAGATGTTGTGTCATGGTTTTGTAATTTTGTAATTTTGCTATCAGTATTCCACATCATAACATCATGTCAAGTATGGATACTTCTATTGAATGTGCAGTCCACAGAAGAAGACTACATATCCCAGAGAACAACAGGAGTAACAATAAGTCACGGGACCAGGACACTATATAATCTCGTTTCCAGGCTGGAGTGCCCTCCTTCTTCTCTCGAACTTCTCGGAGAGTAGGAAGCGTTCCAGCCGTGTCGCCTAAAGTTCACAGTAGGCCTCTCGGTTTTTGGGGACTCTCTCTCTCTCTGTTTCGTTCGATTTGTTAGCCTCAATTATATTATATTGTGTTATCTTGTATTTCGATATCATATTTAGTAAAATAAGTTTTTCCTCCTTAGATTGTCGCTGTTTTGTCCCACTCCCCTTTTCCCCCTCCTTTCCGGGCCCCGGGGGGGGGGGGGGGGGGGGGGCCACGGGGTGGCTTCCCCTGTCGCGGGCATAGGTAAATCTAAGTAACCCGTGACATGTTGCCATTTGAGAAAATACCAGACTGGAAGTCTACTTGTAAAGCCAGCTATTTAACTCAGACACCTCTTCAGCATGTTGTAACTGAGAATTAAGACAAACATATGCAGGGGCAGGCATTTACATGGTCAATATCCAGACTTCAAAATTGACAAGCTATAGAGATATGCCTTATCATCATTTCATACTTGTCCTTATCATATTTAGATCCTGATTTTCTTTACTGCTCCCCTTCATGCCCAGCTTTTCATATTATAACCAAGAGAAATTGCTTATTGTTTCAGAGTCTGTCAGTAATCCTTCTATAATTCAGTTTGAATAGGAACAGACAAACGCTTTTTAATTTCACAAATGATGACAGATTTTTCCAAGTTCCTAAAATGGAAATATATATTCTGATTATTTTTTTTTTATTTATGTATTTATTTTTAAGGGGAAAGGCAAAAATCCTACAATAATGCATTGAATCTATCCTTTATTTTTATTTTCAGCTTGAGTGTATGTAAATTGCTTGACCCAGCCTATTTCTACAAATAAGAAGTTTCTGAGACAGAAATCTTTGTGAACTTGTTTTGAATCAAATTTGGAAGGTACATTTGGAAGGTACATTCAATTTCAGGAACTGCTTAACGAATTCTCTGAAGTTACCTTTGGGGATTATATTATTTATTTATTTATTTATTTATTTATTTATTTTAAGATAAGAGGAAAAGAATGAGAAATTACATCAGATGTGATTGTGTTTGGGGGAAAATGGGAAAACATAATGATCTTTGGTACTGTATTTATCAAAAAGTGACAATACAATACGGTAGCCACATAAAATCTATCCACAGTAAACAAGAAACAAATGTTTAAATATGTAGGGAGAGATAATCAACCCTGAGTTTGAAAAATACAGGACTCAGAGCATTATGAACAGCCTAGTTTGTAATTACACAGGATTTGGGTCACCTGATTAATCCTGGCAATCAGTCTCAGGGAAAAAGTAAAGTATCTGACTTAAAGTAATCTTGCACGGTTTCTCAAAATCATTATACTACCACTTTCTTTCTTATGGCACCTTAATCCCTGTAAAACTACAGCAAAGTCTTGCTGAGTAACACTGGTATTTGTCTTTTTAGCTTGAGGGGCTGAAAGTTATCAAAAGACTGACATCCTCTCCACCCATCCAGCTGTAACTCCATCTCCCTCCTGCACTGGGTTACTACTGATTCCATAACTGTAAAAAAAATTATCAGACAAGCTAATTAAAACAAACAAACAAAAATCCTTGCTACTTCCCCTCCCCTCCCCCACCCCTGCAAAACATAGCCTCAAAAATCTTCCAGATGCAAAGAGGCTGTTTAAGGTCACTTCTGTCCTCTTTGTCCTTTCTCTTGGAGTAAAAGCTAGAAGTGAGAAAGACATTTTCACACTCAAAATGTCAGCTCAGTAACTGCTGCTATCACAAACAACAACCAAATCATTGTGATAGATTTCACGTTTTTCTTTTAGAGAATCAGTTTGTATGCAAACATTATTCATATTGTTTAAACAGAGGTTATGGCTATAAAAATAAAAATAAAAATAAAAATAAAAATAAAAATAAAAATAAAAATAAAAATAAAAATACCAAACAGATTTTCACTCAAAAAGAGTCACATACCATTGACTTCCTTGACAGCAAGTAGTAATGAAATTATTTTCACAGCTTCTATTTTACTCTTTGACAGGACAAATAGTCCTAAAACACATCTGATGTGAAAATATGAAATCAAATCTCTTTGAAGAGTTTAGTAATGACAACAAAACAAATTCCACAGTAAAGCAAGATCTATCCATAGGTCCTCCTATGCTCTGAAACCCCTTGAAAAACATTTATTCAAATGGGTGGGTGCAGCACAGCACTGCTGATCACTGCCTTTCACCAGAACAGTCAGAGCAAATTGTAATGGACCTTAGAGCAAGAAGCTTAATAAATTCATAATGTATAATTTTGAATTCAGAAGAATAGTCTGAATAAATAGAAATAGATATGAAAGATAATGATTAATTTTAAGTCAGCTACAATACTTACTGATTAGTATGGAATGTAGTATTCCTGGCCATCAAAAAATAAGGCTCTTGAATACGAGAGTGATGTCAGGAAAGGAAATATATGAAAAGCTAATACATAAAAAATGAAGAGACTTCTGAGAGAGAGAACAAATCTGGAATTTATTTTTGATGCGCATTGGAAAAACATCACAAAAACAGACTCATAGGAAAGAACAAATACAGCTGTGATTTATCTAGTGAAGGTCACTTTATATTTCAGAACTTTCTTTTGCATTTCCTCTTCAATATACCTAACTATTTATTTTATTTTGTTTGTAAAAACAGTGCTGTTAAACTAAATTTACTCCCTACACTATGTTTTTTCTCCTGTCAGACTAACTACATGCCTAGAAACAATAACTAAGAACACTAAATATATTTGTGGATTTAAAATGATTTCAGATATTTGAAGAAAATCACATTCATAAGGAACAAATATAAAATTTGTCCATTAAAAACAAACCATTAATTTGCAATCAGCTGTCAGAGGTGCAGTTAAACACGAATTTAAGAAATGGTCTGATTACACAACCATTATGTGGATAGTTCTGAATGAACATAAAAGGTCTAGCAATTTATTCTAATATGCTTTTTGCATTTCAATCAAAATCACTTGCACGACATGATCAAATATTAAAGTGCTCTGTTGCTTTCATATAATACACTCATATCAGTTATTGTAGTCTTTTAATTTATTTCTTTTTCCTAAAGGGAAAAAAGGCCATGTGAAATTGGTTCTTACCACTGATATAGGTTGGTTTACTTAGCAATAGGGATTAGTTCATTAGTTTAAAGACCAATAGATTAGCTTAACAAAGGGAATCCGTAAGTGTCAGTTCTAAAACTTTCCATTTCAGATTTGGTGGGTAAACAGTCTTGGTATTCATCAATAATTTCACACTGGGAACATAATAGAATACGTTTATCTTCTGCCTCAGTTCTGCCTCATAAGAAGTACTGGAGCCACAACAGAATACTTCTATATTTTGTCACAAAATGAGCATAGTATTTTCCTCGGGTTCCACATATACTGTGTTTAAAAGTGGCTCACTATAACCTATTCAGCAATGGAAATTTTCCCCAAACTGTGGAAAAGTGAACAGAAGTGAGTCAAAGGTTTCAGTGATTATTGAATTCTTCACTGTTCCCAATTGTTTTGTATTCAAAATACTTTTGAAAAGAAAAGGTAGCTGATGTGACACCTACAGGAACTTTTGTAGATATTGGCTTTTTTGCATATAACTACCATATTTAAAATATCACACGCAATTCCACATAAAGTAGCTGAAGCTGCTCTGTGGCATCAGCATGACAAAATTAGGGCCAGAACTGAAGGATTAGCTTTGATACATTAAATATATAAGTTTATATGGGAGTTTTGGAAGCCTTGCTTCTGCTGTGATGTAGATCTAAGTCAGGGGGATACCTGAGGATCCTGATCTGCTGCCTGTGCTGAGAACACCAAATCCAGACCAAGCCATGCAGATTTTAGTTGGAGCAGCAGAAAGTCTGCTATTCAATCACAGTTCTGTGTCTGCATGGATCCCCCTTTTCTCAGCTTTCCCCTGGGGTAGGAAAAAATCTTTACAAATCTCTTCACACTAGGAAGATTTCATGCCCACTGCAGCAGCTTCTGGTGAGAGAGGAAGTCTGAGGATGAAACTGTTTAAATACTTTCAGCCTCTGCTGCTTTCAAGAAGATTGGATTCATGGGGAATAAGAACAAAAAAAAAAAAGATGAACTACAATTTTGTACTGCAGAATGTAAAGGCACTCAAGTAAAAGGAAAATACCTTGGCTTTCACTTTCTGAACTCAGCAATATGTTGATTATATCTTAAATAATATAAATGTATGAAATGCTCTGAGAACCTAGTTTCTACTTAGTTTTATGCCCCTTATTAAAAAAAAAAAAACAAAAAACAAAAAAACAAAAACAAAAACAAAATCTAGGTACTGACTCTTAGAAACTTATTTTTATAAAACCCAAGCCTGACCAGAAAGGAGATGTTCAAATAACAAGTCACGTGAATTAGCAATTAAGTAGTGACATAATTTCTGTATTGCCTAAAAATTACAGTAAGGTTCTTCAAGACATAACTAAGAGCAAACAATTAATATTAGGTACTACGGTGCCTTTGTTGTAAGCATGCAGTTTACCTGGATCACCAGTCTGCAAGTTCAGGCCCAGATGAAATGTTAGACATGTCTGACATGTAAGTGGCTTAACTGGAATAGTTTCATGCAAATCCAACAAGGGTAAGTAATACCAACAAATACTGCCCTCTAACAATCCATGCATGCAAATGACTGTGTGGCTTAAATCACAGCATGCTTCTTATAGGGCACTTGTGTAGGAACAAGGAGAGCTGCAGTTAATCTTCCCTCTCTTCCAACATCCTGCTTGGACTCTGGGCACACAGCCATAAAAAAAATTATGGCTGCCTCCTGTGCAGGTGCCCTCATTTGGGGAAAAACATCTCTCCTCCATTTAGCACAACTGTTCAAAGCTGACAGAATTTGGCTGAATGCTGTTAACTGCAATCCTAGAAGAACAAAAGAAGCTGCATGTAGCAGGTGCTACGTTTTGCATTCAGACTAATTAGAATACATGATTATACAGGCAAGCTCTGAAAAATTAGCCTTGAGATGAATTCTACAGAGACTATTTTAGTAGAAGTAACCAGACTAACAATATAGATGCAGTCTCCTTGGCTTCCCCTTTAGTGTTTTTTTTTTTTTGTTTTTAAATTTTGGTTCATTTTATAAGGGCAATATAAAGCAATTAACAGTTTTTGTCAGAAAATAATACAGATCAATCATATTTCTTAACAAAATTGTTTGTCTTTCAAAGTAATATTTACATTTCAGTATTGGTGGAGTTCTGCCTTCTATAATATTAAATTTGCATTTGAATACTGTATTATCCAAAATGTATACCTTTATGGCTTAACACAAAGGGTAAGCACAAGCTCTTTATTTTTATAGTATACGAACAGTTGTCATATAATTTTCCCTTTAGTGATAACTGAATTTTAGCATAAGTAATCATCAGTTTTAAGAAAACAAAACTAAATAATGCTTTCTAGGGAAGACGCATGACAAAAATACAAATGACATGGAATAGCCATGCAGTATTATTTCATGAAATGTCACACATTACAGTGACAGAACTTAATATTATGATTTGAACTCTGGAAATTATGATTCTATATAATTACTGGTGGGTTTGCACTTTCATGACAAACTACTTACTGCACTCAAAGACAGAAACAAGTATATTGTAACATACATCCTATTAGGCTTATAGTGGTGGGACTGGTGACAATTCAATCACATGAATTTTAACAAAGATCTTTCTTTTCCTCCAAAGTACAGAGGACTTGCCTGTATAAGCACTTGGGAGAAAAGGGGAGTTTAAATCAACATTTGGTGTGTCCTTGCTGCCATGCTATGTTCAGTAGGTAGATGGACAAAACATTTTATTTATTACTTGGTGAGTTGTACACCACACTTCTCTTGGTGTTCTTTTGAATTTTGCTAAATATTAGATTACTTTTCCTACCTCTGACACAGTTAAATTTATATGAAATATAAATATTTTATGAAATATATAAATATGTAAATATATAATGTGCAAAAATGTATACGATTTATCTCATGATATCACATACTTCTTTGTCTGCTGTTCTAACTTTCAAAATACTTACTTGACAACATATTTTTATTATCATCAGACTGTTCATACACTATCTAAAGAGAGGTAAAGGGAGGAGAGGAAAGGACAATGGACAAATAACCACCCTGTACAAAAAAATTGGTATATGTGATTTTCACATTTATCTGTATCCACTGCCACATTAAAGGCAGAAGTAAATTGTTCAAAGGCATCTTATTATCCCTCGAGGAAAGCAGCTTTCAAACAAAGGGCATGTTTCAAAGAAGTCCTCCTACCAGATACTGATGCTTCTCATCTAGCCCTGCTTCACCCACATCACTATCTTCTCCTCACACTATGTCAGAACAAAGGCTGTTGGCACAGGTTAAGGTGGCAGATGCCTCTGGCATGCAGTGGATGAGAGCAGTGAATGAAGAGAAGTAACATGAGAAAATAAGAGCTATGATAAAATTGAAATTAAACTGTCATCTTTGGTAAGTATATTGAAATACCCTACTGTGATAAAACAATCCATAGCATATTTGACCTAACATTCTACAAAACCATGCTTCGTTTTCAAAATCTCTTTTTATCATTTGCATTATGTTTTTGTCCATTAATCAGAGTTCTAGAATACCCTCTTTAACCTTGTCTCACTTGGTAATTTCCAGTCCCTGGACAGGAAGTTGTTAAAGAGGTTTAACTGAGCAGTGACCTATTGGATACAGCATTAAAAGAATCAAAGGTAACATTTCAAAACCCAGTTAAAAGTTTCTCATTCCCTAATGGCATTTCCTTTAATAGGGGAGGAAAAGGTACCTTTTATTTATTTATTTATTTTTAAAATATAGTCTTAGAATGCATCCATAAGAAGACCATGATTGCACATCTCAAATTTGTGCTCACAAGTTCTGTGACTTTCTCATAATTTCATTTATAGTTAGTTTGGACACTGCTTTAATCAAGCAGTTGGTGTGGATCGGCAGGTACATATCCAGCAATTATTAGCCATGGTAAAACGTTCAGAGGACAAAATCAACTGCATTTTTAAATCTACTACAAAACCGAGGATGAACAAGCATAAAAAAAAAGACAGGAAGTTGCAGTATTTATTCTTCTTACATATATTTGTGTATAGTTTCCACTTTCTCTGAGGGAGAGAGAACAAAGAAAACAAGCCTTCCATAGGCTGCTGTAGGAAGGTAAGAAATGGAAGTGGTGTAAATCTGTAACAAATCTTTTGTGAAGGTCCAAGACTCTGGAAACAAAACCTAGTAGGAAATTTCATAAGAACTTAAAAGCCTAAAGGAAAATATTGCATGGTACAGGAAGATAAGTGTGCAATGCAAGGTGATGCTGGGGTAAGCTAATGCTTATAGCTGCTGAGGTAAGGCTGATGTGCTGTGAGAGCTACAAAAACCTAGCTAAAGCAAAGCCACGATACCAGTAATTTGAAGAGACAGAAACATTACTCTCCTTTGTTATTTTCTTTCCTTCAATAAAACCTCTGTTTCCCTTCCAGTCTCTGTGTTCTGCTATTCTGCATCAGTTGTTGGCCAAAACCTGTCCCAGTACGCATGAAACATCCTGCTTTAGCAGCTGTGTCTGTTTACCGGTTCAGTCTGCAAGTAGTTTATTCATCTCAAAATCTAAAATATCTTTTGCTACAAATCAGGTGAGGTCATTCGCAGAGGAGATTATGTTACAGTATGGTTGATCATGTTTACAAGTGAAGGTTTGAACTCAAAACTTTGAGAAAAACTGCATGCTATTCTTAGAAAAGCTGCTTGGGACAATTGATGGGAAATTCACTTAACACAAATAAAAAGAAAAGATGTAAAACTAGACAAGCAATGAATATCCACATTTTTAATTTAAACTACATTTTTAAATGGGAAATGTAGGGTTTTCAAGTTTGTTGCTCTGGGCTATTTAGCATGATTTAAACTTGCTGGACTATAGCAGAAAGAAGAAATTGCTTTTCTGGTCTAGCAAAAAGAAGAGAATAAGAAAAATTAAGCACTATCTAAAAAAAAAATAATAAAATGAAAGTAATTTCAAGCATTAGAACTTCTATAAAGAAATCTAAAATATTATCCAGAGTATTAAAAGGAAAATACAACAGAATCAAGATCCCATGCATGTATTCAGCTCTTCATTATTCTGAGCCAAAACACACTTGACCCCCAAAAGACACAGATATGCAGGTCATCAGAGAAACTTTCCAGTTCTCTATAATGAGTTACTTCAAGGTCAGCTGAGCTTGTTAACTCTGGCTCAAAACTCTTCTTGCTGGACTCAGTGTGGCTGCTTGGAATCCTCGGTGAGGCTCATTGCTCTACTCCTGAGTGCCCCGGCAGCGGAGCTTATTAGGTTGAGTGCAGAACTAGCTTGGGCCTGGATTTGGGGTCACCACGGGGCTAAAGCAGACTGATAACCCTCCTGCAACCAGGAAGCAAGTGGAAGATTGGTGAATCTGTATAATCAGCTCTAACATGGCACAGACAGAGACTACAAGCCTACCTGATCCTGGTGAGATTCCAAGAAAAATTTCTGAAATATATCTGAAGTATATTCTTCATTTTGCCTGTTTCAAAATTCCTCAGCCTCATCTAATAGCAATACCTGGTCCAAGGAGTACTTGCAGCTTGAGATGGTTTAAAAGAAATTATGTCAAAAACTGAGTTTAATTTCAATATGTTTCTATGAATATAAATGTCTGCAGACTGATACAGTTCAAGGAATAGAAACCATGCAGGAAAGTGTGTTGGAAAACGTTTGCATTCAGAAAAGATTAAGCATATGTCAAAATTGATTCTGTTCTGATAAGCTATCCCAAACAGGAATATTTTCTTCATTAATGCGTAAATGTTGGGTATGTTTTAACAGCTGTTAAAATTGAGCAATGAAAGATTAGGCAGTTGTTTTAATTCTTCACATATGATTCAAGATGGATCAGAACACCCTTAACAAAATAATGACATCTCATAAATTATATGTAAGACCAGGTGACTTAATTACACTTAACTGATTATTGCTAGCTCTTTCTCATATCACAAGGATTCATAAAAAATTAATTGCATCTAGATGGCATTACACATCACCAGAAGTTTTTCTAAATACTTTTGGACAGATATGAATATTGGGTTGGCTATAAAATGATATATATGAGTGAAAACATTTTTATATTATCTTTCAGTGAGATGCACTAATAGAAATTAATTTCATGCAAGAATCTGATTACCCTAGGCATTAGCACACATGGGAAGAATCTTTTCCACAGGAGTAAGCTCCATGCAAATACTTAAGGTCCTCCACTAAAATATTGAAATGACACTCAGAATTTGAGTTTTGAAACCTTGGCTGGCACATAACCTCTTTAGCATAGATGACATACTTGGGTTTGTTATTTGTTTTTTGTTTTGTTTTGTTTCACTTTGCATGTTTTAAGAGGTTCCTATGCCCATTTATTTAGTGGGGAATTTTTTGCATGTTCTGAAGCACAGCTTGCAAGAAAAGCTAAAAATTCTTTTCTCCTTCACATAATTACTTGAAACAAGTTTACACTTTAGAACAAAAGATTTCAAAAGAATTCAGTCAACTCCAGTAGTCAGTACAAGTGCTTCTTCTTACAGCTTCAAGACATCATCCAAAATCAACCTATATTAGGATGTTTCATTTCTGCACCATTCATTTAAAATCTCTAGTTCCATTTCTCTAGTATTCCCTTTCTCTCTATTTATTTATTTATTAGTATTAGCAAACCTAAAATGTAAAGTATCTTATATGCTCAGATAATACTGCACTAAGATTTTCCACCCTAACAGAAGAAGAAAAAAAATCCTGCTTAAATGTGTTTTTCTGTAAATCAAGATGTAAAGAGATTATGAAACAATCAGTGACCCAGTCCCTGCATATGAAATCCATCAGAGAAGAACAATTCTGCCTTTCAAAGGAGATCTAAGAGCTCTCTAAGTAGTTGAGATCTCTGACAATAGTTAGTTTAATAAGCACTTGAAGTACTTGTTGGCTTAGCGTTTGTTCCTACATGAAGTATCACTTCAAGGGACAAAAATCCTTGGGTATGATATCAGAGGACACATCCCTAGTTCTTGAAAGTAGTTTGCAGCCAGACTATATCTTACAGATACAAAAATATGCTCCTTATGTAGAGCTAGATGCTGCATACGGAGCTCTGAAAGCAAAACAAGAAAGCATACACTGTTTAGATAAATATAGTTTCACCACCTTTATCTGAGAAATAGTTTGAAATTCACTTCAGTTCTTCAGATTTCTACAGCTTAGAGTACAGATGAACTACAACAGCTATATTCCTCAAAGAATTCCACATCCTCAGCAAAAATGAAACTTTTCAAAATTATTCCGGAAAAAGGGGGTGAAAGAGTGCTGAGTAGACAGGTAATTAGGCAGTTCACTTGACGCAAGGAGATACTCTCAAGACCTACTTTGTTCAGTTCAAGGGGATGTTTTCTGACCAGATCATTGCAGCAGGGATTTGAAAAGGACATTTAATGTGAGTGTCCAAATGAAATTGTAACTTCGAAGAATTGTTTTCAGCTTCCTTTTACAGATTAAATTAAACAAATTTTCTCTAAGCTTTAATAGGTAAACCATCTAAGTCCATGAATAAATAATAATAAGAATAAATTAAATGAATAACAGTTTTATAGAGAAAAAAATATTTATATTTAAACTGCACTCTTACAAAGATTTACAGTAACACAACTAGTCTTACTAATGACTGATGATTATCAGTCATAAGTAACTAGGGGCAGAAGAACATCTCTGAGTTCCATACAGTCACTCTGAGTATCACAGCTATGTCAGTTATGGTCTCTCTGAGAAAGAGTTAAAACTATAAATTCTTAGCCAAAAGAAAATGTGAAATGCTAATCATAATATTAATAAAATGCTCAACTCTTATGATTTGGAACAGTAAGTACAGGCTACCACATCTGCTGATGCAGAACTTACATGAAATTTAGGAAAGATTTCACAAAACATACAATTTTTCCTGATGTAGTTTGAAATATCAAGTAGTAAAATGAATTTCTGTTTTTAATCTAGACCATGAAACAGAGGAGAAACCTAAGGGAAACAGAGGCTAAATGCAATAAATATCTCAAAACATAGAGAATGGGAGTTGAACTTTCAATTAAGCAACATTTGTGGGATCATGATATTCCTGGAACTCAGTTTTCCTGAATATAAGCAAGCCACTCACTAAGATCTACAAAGATAAAAAATAAAAATTCTAACTGGAATAAATTTTATCTTAGGTCTAGGTATTCCTGTGGTGTCACAAACAACTTCAATGAATAAGCCTGTTAGTAGAAGAGGCCCTTTGATTAGATTCAAATTAGTTTTCTTTTTTTTTCTATTTTTTGTTTTATTGTTTGTTTGTTGTTTGTTTGTTTGTTTGTTTTGCTTTTCCTGACAGGATATTTCAACAAAGACCACAGTTGTCAGAGAGATAAGCAAGACAAATTAGTCATGTGGAGCCTGCAGTTTTTCTGGCTATCCTGATGGTGGGTTCTACTGTGTCACACTGTTCTCTGCAGTGCTTTGCTTTGCTTAAACTAAAGAAGCAGCAAGGTAATAAAAGCATTTAGCAGTAGCATACAAAACTAGAATATAAGGCAAAAACAATGGATGCAAGTTAGCCCAAATAGAAGAGTTAGGAGAAAGCTGACATCTGGACTCATCCCTGCTTTCCAATGAAGGCAGTTTTATTTGGCTATTAGGATGAAATTCAAGAGAAAATGAAGAGAATGAATCCAACCCAGATATGAATATTACATAAAAGAATAATTGAGCTCATGCTGTCTTTTTTTGCCTTGTTTTTCTTTCAATTAATTTCCTTTTTAGATAGCTATATGATGTTTTGGTCTGGAATTATTAGATGAAATAGGATCTGAAAGCCAAGTCTTCATATCTAGTAATAACTCTGCCTTCTAGCTCTTTTGGCAAATGGAAAAAAAATGAAGCATGAATTAGCACTAGGCTATTCCCTTCGTAACTGTAAATTAAATAATTCTGACAAAGTGAAGATACCAAAACCACTGACAAAGCAAAATGCAGACAGATATTATGTGATATCCAGCTCTGCCAAAAAGAATACGAAGAATGATGCCTACTCTTATTTCTATAGGAAACTACAACTAAAAAACTTCAGAAATAACATTCAATTAAAGTGTTAAGATGAAATTCAGTCTTATTTATGAACTATTAGTTGTGCTGAACATTCTGATATGTTGGCTTTTGTTATTTTATGATATATTGATTTTTGCCCAAGGAAGGATTCGACTGATGAAAAACGAAGCTGTTCTACTTCTGAATACAAAATCAAATGACAAATGTTAATATGGGAAAACTGTTACAAAGTAACAAATCACATTATCTTACTGTAGATATAATGATAAATAGACAAAAGCAAAGCATATATTGGTTTAAACACTATTTATCTATTCCGAGGATGAATGGAAAAAAATTCTATTCTTGCTTTGGTGTTGTATTTATAATTGCTTACATCATAACTGTTATGCCACGTTAATGTAATCTATGGAGGAACACTGCTGTATTATGGCATAGATGATTTTTGAGAGTCAAAGGAAAGAGGATATTAGAAAGCAGTAAACAAGAAGGAACAGATTTAGGATGGAATTTCTCTGCGATCTCAGCACTTCAGTGAGGAAGCGGCAAATGCAAAAGTTATCAAAGGCTGACGTGAGAAGGTGGGGCAAGGTGTAGTAGAGAGATGACAGTGGAAACTATTTGGAAGTTGTAGCAACAGATCATATTGTCAGTGCAAGGCATAAGGGTTTATTTACATGTTCATCTATGATAATTCCTGGTATCTTATCCATCTTCTTCTATATGGTCCCTCAATTTACAAAGCGTTTCTATCCACAGAAATTTACTGTTGCTCAGTTATGGCTTTGCAGCAACTTTTCCAATCAGAGACGTTTTTCACCTATCCGACTTCTCACATGTAGCCAACAGATTAGAATTTTCCACGGACAGAGATGATCTCACCTGTAGTTCTGATTTGCATCAATATTTCCACTCATCCTATGCTTTAATCTTTAGCCAAACTATTGCCTCTGATGTAGAGGAAGACATATTTTTCAGCACATCTCTGGAATAGTATATAGTGTTGAATTTCCTCCTTGACTTTAATAGAATTCAGTATATTCCAGTGTTTGTGAAATGCCTCCCTATCAGAGCACTTATCAGGCACTGTTTTTGCCCAAAGGCATAAAATAATTATTATTGCAGATGCATTATTTTATTGCAGGCATGTCAAAAAAGAAGAAAAGACTGCCTTTTAGCACCTGCATTCTAAGATTAATAAAGGACAGTCGACGCAGCATGATGTGATATAAATTTGAGGTCATAATATATGTTATCAAAATTAAAGATGTAAAAAAATGAATAATTGGAAAGGATTAGTTTAACAAAAGTGAGGTGATAGAAAAAGGAGAAAATTCCTACATCATCTGTGTCATGATGTGTAGTTTTTTGCTCTCAGTGAGGAAGCATATATGCTAATCTCCTGGATGCTGGAAAAGCTATTTTGGCATTCTTGATTCAAGAAAAACTAACTGCTGATACTCTAAAGAAAGAAATCCAGCCACTGCCAATTACAAGACTGGATGCTCAAGCAAGACCTTACCTTAGCCTGTCAATGGGACTTAACCTTAGCCCAAAGTAGCGGGCTAAATTTGGCTTGTATTTTGAATTATTAGCAAATAAATTTCATTACATCATGCTTCCTGAAAGCAGGTAACGTGAAGTGTGCATTCTATGATGCGAACAACACATTGATTAATTTAGTTCAACTTTAAGAAAAATAATAGAAATCAAAGGTGAACAGAGGATGAAGCACAAGTCAGGGTCACTGGGGTGTTACTGAGAAAGACTGATTACATACAAAATAAAAAAGTAAGGTCCCTTTCAGCTCACACCTGCCACTGGATGCTGTCAAGATTCCTACATTAATGCTTGGAGATTTCTACTTTCAGACATTAGGAGAATAGAAAACAGCAATACATTAAGCAGCCTTCTCATTTCCTTCTGTGAGCAGCTGCAGAGACAGTAGGAAGCCTTGGTGCAGTCATGCTCCCTCTGACTAAAACTCTGTATTATCCAAAGTAGAATAACACTATTTTTTATTTTTTCATGGATGGTCTCACAGGGGTAAGTGTCTTCTAATGGCTGAAATACTTCCTGAAATTTTAATGCCAAAGTATATAAATCCATGCTATCCAAATGAATAGCAGCATACAGGAGATGGCAAAGATGGCCTCACAGAAGGATGTGGTTGACTAAAGAGAAATCTATTGTAAGCACAATTCTTTTATTTGCCTTCACACTTCTGGTGAAACTTAAAAAACAAACAACCCCCCCCCCCCCCCCCCCCCCAAAAAAAAAAAAAAACAAACAAAAAAACAAAAAAACAAAAAACAAATCTTGAACACTGACAACAATTAGTAAGAGAGTTTTTTAAACAACAGGAATCATATCTGTCCCATTCAAAATCCAGAGCAGCTGGAAAAGCTATGGAAAGCAAACCATGTCTCATGAGACACCCAGTCAGGTGCTGCACCCTAATCAGAGCTCATAGAACAATATTTATGAGGTTTGACTGTTACTAATGCTAGCTATTCTTAATTACAGCATCATTAAAATTTCTTCTAAGTATCCTTTGAATTCTAATACAGTTAGGACAGAAAGACTCTAATAAACCCTCCCATCTCCATCTTCCAGATATTTCAAAGGGTTGTTACATAACACATTGTTGATTCATCCAATGAGGCAAGAGTGTAATGTATGAATCCTGACTTCAAATAAATCTGATGACCTAATTATTTATCAAAAGCTACAGTTATTAAGCAGAAGGCATTTATTAATAACACTTTAACCACCATTAGGATCAAGATTCAAATACAAACATGAGCTACAAACACAATTTTCAATACTTTTGCTACCTGAGCTTATTTTATCTTCTGTAACACAATGCTATTAGTGTATTTCCCACAGCTGTATATTTCACAGGTAACAGTAAAAAATTTTCACATTAAGAATCTATGAAGTGTTTGTATTACTTAGTAACTTCATGTCACTGAAAGAGCAATATAAGAGCATAAGAATATGTAACCTTTCTGCTTTTCTGTTCCCCTTCTTTTCTCTTTACATTTAGAATCTTTGGCATTCGTTAAAACTTCATACTGTGGATTTTATTACAGCCAGTGAAATGCTGCTAGCAATATATGCCATCAACTTAGAAAAACATACATCAATACAAATATAGTTGTATTGAAGTCCTGCTTTTTTCTACAAGGTTTAGCATTTATTCCCATCATGTCTTCTATCCTAAACATACACTATCTGAACCCAGATACCATAAGTCTTCTTATTCCAAAAGGGGCAATATATGGTATGAGTTATTTATTTGCAAGCTAAATGAGCTGAGAATATAGGTCATCAAAAAATACTCAGCAAAGATTTGTTGCTTTGTGCTAAGTTTCTAGTGTCCATTAGGCTGTGAGGTTAGATTTATTACATAGTGTGTATATAGAGAGAGATATATAATATATGTATCTTTGTAATGGATTTTATTACTTCAGCTGGGTCATAAAATATTTTCTGATGTTGATCTATATATGTATCGCACAATATCTACACATTTGAACTTTATAATAATGAATAACAGCATAGTACAGGCTTCATAATATACATGGAATCACAGCTGTCCTCCTGTATTTCACAGAATAAGCAGAGTCTACTTCTTGGAAATCAAGTTGAACTCTGCCATCTGAAATCACTCATGTCCGACATACTGAGTTCCCTCTGCCACCAGAGCAAGTTCTTAAGAAAGTGCCTTGTCTCTGCACGTGCCTTTTGAGCTTTCTGCAGTTAAGTCAAGAAATTCCACCATGTCCTTCTTACAGCACTGGTTCCCACTTCTTTATCCATCTGTGGTACCCAAACATAATTGCAGATTACATAGATACATCTATGCACAAGGTAGCATAGATGGACCACTTAGCCAAGCAACTGCAAGGCAGCACACACTGAACTCCATGGAGCTATAACCACACCTAGCAGGAGCTACATTGTTTGAGGTGCATCTTTACAAGATGCACACTGCACTACAGACATACACTGTATTAAACATACACATTCACTTATCAAAGGCTTTCATTTTAATGGGGAATACCGATTGCAAGCCACTAGAGCAGTCTGTATGTTTAAGTCTACAATAATTTTGTTTTCTTACATTTTGAGAGAGAGGCAGTTTAATATTTAAAAAAAGTAAGTGAAACAATCTGACCCCAAAGAAGAATATCACATCTCCAGCCTGTGCAGATTTTCCCAAATATCTGGAGACTTTCCACAATGAGAGCCAATAACATTTCACTTTATGAATCTGGGTGGTTAAGTATAGAGCAGCTTCTCAAATAGCTAGTAGCATTTTCATAACCAACATTAAATAACTAAAGAGAAAGGGGTGCTGAGTCAACTTCCGTTTTCTGAGAAGTAGTTTTTTTTCCACCTACTTGGAAAGCCTAAATTAAATCTAAAAAAGACTAAATCTTAGTAAGAAACTTTCAGACACAAATGTGATTTCAGTGTTTCACATTCACCAGCGTTCACTCTACGAACTCAGAGAAGACTAAGGTGGAAGAAGCTTGAGGACCTTCACTATTAGTTTGCTCCCAAACACCACTCACTGTTTGCTCAAAAAACAGTCAAAAAAGTTCACTGATAACTAAGAACTGACAAATTCATACTACTGAAAGAATGGATGACTCAAAAAAAAAAAAAAAATTGCTTTTACTAATGATGCATAGAGACCATACTGTTTTCCTTAAACGAACAGTGCTGGAACTACGCAGTATAGACAGTGTTGCTTTCTTTGGAGGGAAAAAAAGAGCAGTAGTGTTTTTCTTCATTTTGACTAAGGTCTTTGAGTCAAATATTAATTTTGTAGCTTTAGCTGCTTATTCTACCATCCACTTAGATGAATTCTGTTTTCATCAGTAATCCTGCTAGTTTTTCAAGTAAATATCCATCTTCTAGTGTCATGTCTGAAATAAGATAAGTGTTTGGAAAGTGAAATTTCAGTTTCAGTATTATTTGATGAATAAACACCATCACCAGAGTTCTGAGGTACTGGTATCTATGAAGAGCTGGTTTGTCATCCTCTTTGTTGTTTCAGTCAACTCATGAAGCTTTGTAAAAAACTGATTTGTTGTGAGCTTCTTCTGTTTTCAGACTGGAGCTTCTTTTGAGCATCTTGACAACATGATTAACTGACCCTTGATGAAGGATGTGCCCTTCCTCTTTCTTGCATGCAGTACACAAGGTGCTGCACATTTCAAACAATGAAAACCAAATGTTTTTTCATAAATACCTATTCAAAAGGACTAACTGAAATGCATATTTTTTTTCCTGTTATGAAGAGCCTACAGGTATAAAGTTAAAACATATTTTTAACGCCTGAGTCAAACTACACTTCGTTACAAGCTTCCATTTGAAGGCTTACCAGAAAGAGAGAATGCAGTTTCTGTTCTTTTCATCCCAGATACAGAACTAAATCAGGTTGTTTTAACTAAGAGAAAGCAATACCTGATTGTCATGGTTACCTGTCTATATTATAGTTGTTACTAACTGAACCGTTAAGAGTAATTCTGGTAACATACACATGGATCTGACTACTCCTTACATTACTTTAGAAATAATAAAAAACAATGAGGTGAATGCAGTCTTATGTTACACCTAGTTATTGCTTCTTTCATTGTGACAGTTTGTTGTTTGTAATACTAATGAAATGCTAATGCTAATCGTAATGACTGCCTTCAATATTCTAATATAGATCTTTCTGAAAATTGGAAAGGTTTTAGAGCAAGCAGACTGGACATAATAAGGGTATGAATTTTGGTTAAACAGCATAAACAGTATGTAGCTGTTCTGGGCTCCAGAAAACAGCTGCTTCTCATTCCATATTAAAAAAACAAACAAAAAAAAAAAAACCCTCAAAAGATATGAATATTAAACAATAATATATTACATCACCACCTAATTTATTCAAACTTCTAGCATTCACATTAAAATATTCACTTTTTTAATAATATATATCCTCTAAAGTGCAAAATTTGAATAGCAGTAATTAGAACAACTTAAAAGTAGTCCTCTTAATCTGTATCTTTTGTTTTCTTGCAGAAAAATTGGCAGTAAGAGAAATATCCGAAGAATATAATGTTTTGATAAGTAGCTTACATAATCATGAATCATTAACTGTATTTCTAAAGCTACTTAGACTCTTGAATCCTTCTGTGGAGCACAGTCTGAAAAAACTTTTACAGCATTCCATTTATTTTTTTTTTCCCATTAGAATATTTGTTTGCTAGGTAGAATTCACATAGCACCAAATATAGATGAGAGAGGGGGGAATAAGAACTATATCATTCAAGCTCCAGTCCTTCTCCTATATGAAGGAAAATTCCAGTAACTGCAGGGTGTACTCACAGAGGAACATAACATTCGTAATTCTCATCAGGGTGGGAGCCAAGGGAATGTAAAGGTTGAGATTGCTTAAGGTGGAAAGGAAAAATAGCTTCCATAGTACTGAGAAGGTGAGAGCAGGTTAACAGGGTCTTTTTTCTAATTCCTAGCACTGTCTGAGAAGCAACCTGGCAGCAAAATGTGTTGGATAGCTAAAGGCAGAGGTCCCCTTGCCTGACTTCTAGACTAAAGAACCTTTTTCCCTTCTCTTGCCCTGTACTGGAGGTACTGCAGGAGTTGTCAGTTTCAGCTCAAGTTTATGTCATTGATCATACCAAGCCTGTACAGAAAGAGCTTGCCCAAAGGCACACGTTTGCTCAGAATGAGGTATGAGTTTATTTATCAAATAGGCCATGAGGCAATAAAAAGTTTTCATTAACTTCAAGCTTCCACACTAGATTTGTCACAGCTGGAGTGGCACTATTTTATCTATAGTGAAGCCTGACCTGTCAAAACATAGCTACCCCATTAAGAGAAACAAATTTTAAATAGTAGACTGTGCTCACTACACTACAATGTGTGACCAGAGGACTTGTTCATTTTTATTCCCCATAACTTAGAGAATTATTGTGCTGTGAAATAGTGACATCCAAAGTGGTGGTTCCTAGTCCCAGCTCTGACTCAGGAAACTTTCCAACAACTCCATCACTGATCATAGCTTTATCTCAGAAATCCTTAACTAAATCTACTAATCTACTAAGTCTACCTCTCCACTGGACATTACTGCACTTTTATCCACAAACGTAAGGGCTGAAAGCACATTGTTATAATTCTAGCAGCTTTCAGGGGGTAGAGTCTAAATATAGTCTTAGGTATCAAATAACCTATGAGTTCCCTGCTGACAACTTTCTCTTTTTGAATGACTGTCTATAAAGCCAAGCCACATAACTGAGTTAAGCAGGAAGTACATATGCTTGAAAAAATAAATCATATTTTTAAATATCTAGGAAAACTCCAGATTATTCTTATCATTTAATGGCTTGGGTTGGAAGGGACCTAAAGGATCATCATGTTCTAATTCTCTGCTACAGGCATACCCTGCATATCTGCTACTGGGCCTGGTTGCTCAGGATGTATGTAATACTCATAATACTTGCATAGAGCTTACAGCAAATAGTTCTATGAGCATATGTCATTAATTCTTAGAAGACACAGGATCCCTAAGTTAGTCAGTGTTTAAAAGCCTTGTTTTCTGGGCACTGTAATTCTGAGCATTGTAAAGATGCCTCCCTTGTTTAACAGGCCTGTATCACTGTAGGAACAGGATTAAGCAAGGGGTCACCAAACCACAGCGTGGAGCTGTGTAACACCCTCCGCATACTTATGGTTCACATGTGTGTGCACAGCAGAGAGAAAACTATTTAAACCTGTTAGTTCACTGGGGTTAAAATTCTGATTTTAAAAGAAAATAGGACTCCTACTTTTCCAGTGCCAGCATGGCACCACTTTGCAAGGACTAAAATACACTCACTAGCTCTGAATAAATAGCAGGCAGCCCTTGGATTGCGAGATGCATATTTGGAATCAAATTGTGAGTTGGGGTTAAGAAAAATCAACAGTTTCTATCCAAATATAAAAGGTAGAGGGCTAAAGAAATAGCCGAAGTAAACTTGCATATCTGCTCTAAAGTGAATTCATGAAGACACTCTCCCAATTCTTTTAAAAGAGTCCTGACTGTCAGAGCTATGCATGGTAAGAATATATTGCAAAAAGAAAGGGTCTTGGAAAGAATGTAGGGATAAATTGGACAAAAATGCCCAAAGCAAGCAAGTTCCTTGATGAACAGAACTCCAGAACATTGCCTGAAACATCTTATTTTCACTGGAAAAATATTAAACCACTTATTTCTGCATTTATTTTTTAAACACTTATAAAAGTGTGTTTTTGTTTAATGAAAGATACATGAAAGATATTTCTCATCTTGAAATCACAATTCCAAACATCTCAAAAAAAAAAAAAAAAAAAAAAGTGACAATTAAGAAGCAAGTAAAATTGAAGGTGACGATATTACTTGGAAAGTTTAGACAATAATTTAAAAAAAAAAATCAGACATTATATTAATTATAATTTATATAATATTTTAAATATTTTCTTTCACATAATGTTTTCTTCTGATTCATACTATCAGATAAGCCATCAGTAGCTATGTGAAAATAAAATATGAAATAATAGTTTCAGGATGTATTTTCATTCTTTAGATAATATCAAAGCAAATCTTATATAAAAACTTGGCCAAGAAATTGAAACAATACTAAGAGTTGATAAGATTGGTTTTAATTAATATATATATTTCTTTTTGTGAGGAAATTTATGGCTTATTGATTAAATGAAGTTGTTAAATAGTCCATGATATTTCATGTTCCATCTCTCCCTTTACATTGCTCCTGCATACTTCCAGCTTTACAGTATTATATCTCAAAGCTTCCCAGTTTCTCACTGTTGTATTGAAACTTTAAAATTACATTGCAATGTCTCCAAAAGGACTAAACTTGCCATTCATTTTTATTACATTTAACTACTTGAGCATGTAGTGGAGTAAGTAGAATAAGAATTGGCATTTAAACATCTGAAGAAATAGCCTCCTAATATGTTAATATTCTCAAGGCCATTTATCAAAACCTCAAAGTATGGCAATATTTTGGGTCAAAATAAAGATGTATCAGTATTAAGGATTTATAAATACAGCTGTAAAAATGTGGACAACTTACTATCAATTTTCTGCATTTAATATGAACACTATGAAATATCCTCCCACTGCCAAATTTCTTCTTCTTGTACTAGATTTCACTCTGAGTTAAATCCAAAAAACTTAAGATCAATAACAAGATTAATTTCATCTGGTTGTTAGCTGCAACACAGATACAAAAAGGCCAGTTGTAAGAGGAAAGGCCTAGTAGTCTGAAAAGTACCAGAACTTCTTCAGTGCATTTAACAACATTGAAAATGTTGAGCAATGAGGTGACAAAAACTACAAAGCTGATTTAATCATTTCACTTTTATGAACTTTTATGAAGTGATTTAACCAAACTGTTGTTTAGGCAACATGGTGACAAGAGAGGATAAAAGTGAACATTTAAAAGAGCTTTTCAAACAACATGAAAATAGTCAAGAGTAAAGATCACTCCATCTCATTCCTAATATCACTCCTGTGCTGGATCTACCACTTCTACCCTGCAATGGAAATAACTATATCTTAAGCAAAGCAGCCACAGCATAGCTTCTAATATGTTATAAATTCCAACTACACTGACGGGAACTGAGTTCATCCTATAGATAAGCGGTTTATTTTTTGTTCCTTAAACGTTTTGCCCTTGATTTTCTTTTTAATTATGCAGGATTCTAAACAATAAAAATCTGCTTATGAGACAGGTTTGCCAGTGAATTACTACAGTAACAGTATCACAGTCTCATGCGGGCTGGAAGGGACCTTAGAGATCATCGAGTCCAACCCCCGGGATTCGAGCGTCCTGTGTAGCAGAGCGGCACTTCTACCACTTGCGCCATGGGGGATTCGAACCTGGGCCTCCGGTGTTGCGAAGTGGCGTTCTTAGCCACTGCGCAACCGGAGGCACACAGTTGTTTGATCAATGTCAAGGAGGTCCATCCTTGTCCGTTAAAATATAAGAACTTTAGCTGAAATTTGGAAGACCTTTCAAGTGATTAAAAGGCCAAATAATAGGGTTATTCTGTCCTAATTACCTGATATAGACCAGCAAACCTGTAAGTTTCAGTGGAAGTTTTGGTTCCTGCCTACTACTAAACCATAGACTGTGTAAGAAGTTACTGCAAAACAGTGTTTAAATCCATACTGAGTTTATCTCATAGCTACCTAATTAATAAAGCCTTGCTGCCTCAAGAGATAAAGCAATTGTTATGAGATGGAAACCTGCATAAAATACCTAAGATTTCTTGTTTCCTTACATAGAGACTCTGTATTAGGGTAGGTATTTCACTCCTACTTTTCATGCTACAGAATGAGATTAAGATTAACCCAAAGAAACCTAGCTACAGATTAAAATAATAGAATGCTTTCTAAAATGATAATGTGTTCTTTTGAAAGGATAGAGCAGCTCTCTTATCAAAGACAAACAAGAAAATGAGCTAATCTTGCCCTAAACAGATACTGTATAAAACTGGATGCTTCTTCTTGTCAAGAAATGTCATTTTGATTTTATATTTTCCGCATCCTCTACAATTATTTTTTTCGAAGATTGTATGGCACTTTTTTTCTTTTTTTTTTTTTTTTTTTTTGCTATACTGACAGAGGTTTAGACCACAAAGCTATATATAATTAAACTGGGAAGTGTAAGTGACAGCTCTCTTACTGATGAAGTCACAGATACAATCAGAAGACTTGATCAGTAATGTGAACAACACCGTTTATACACATAATTAGCTGCTCTGTAGTCTTAGTAAATGAGGAATATAAATTATAGATTCACATAGATCTAACTTACCTTGTTGCATCAGCCCATACTACTGAAGATTAAAAATTGAAAATAGTCTTCTAGAAGGACATATGGAACCCATGCAGCAAAACTATGCAACTCAGTGAATTCATTGTTTGCTATGATAATTTCTGAGACTTACAGATATTGTGCTTTGCTGCAAAGTTAAGGAAATAGTTACAGGATTGTAAAACCTCCTAACAATGACCTCTAACTGGATCTCATTCAGGTTGGTTACTACACTCTGTAAACAAAGTTTAAAAAAAAGTCACTGTTACTTTCTACAACAAATCCCATGTGGAACTCAAGCAGGCATTTGGATATAGACAAGGATTTCAACCTGTCTAACAAGAAACTTTTTATTAAAACACAGAATGCTTCTGAAATGTAGGCCTTTCATTCCTGCCCAGCAGATTCAAATACACTCAAAATCTTTACATTTACTTCATGCAAACACTGAAAAGCAAGATGGTAGCTCTGGTACGTAAATGAGAAAAGATACTTCCATCTCCCCTGTACAGCCTATTCACAGCAGCTCTCTTCACTCCATCACTCTCCTTTTCACTTAGACCAGTGGATATTGGTGGACAAGCCCATTCCAACTGCTTGTTTCAGTGCAATTCAACCAGCCCTCTAAAACAGATGAAGCAATTCAACAGCAGTTGATGAGCTCTCTCCCCTTGCTTTTTCCTGCTAAAAAAGATGAACTTGGAAGCTGAGTTGGGATATTTACTCAGAATCCAAATATTTTCTTCTATTGTAACCAAGCAGTTCTGCATTATCTCTCAAGCAGGTTATTCACTGTAAACAAACAGAAATTTTTATTTTCACTTTAGGATACAGAGTGATTTATTAATACCACAACGCCTTTTACAGACATTTGTTGAAAACTGCTTGTTCTATTTTGTATTTTCTATAAATAAAAATCACTAATTATACATATGTTTTCACCTCAGATGCATTCCTGGACTACAAAGGCATACTTAAATGCTAAAGATTTACTAAAGGTTTACTTTCTTATGCACTGCTCTGACATAGCTGTCAACAGCCCAATTGTCCTCCTCAACAGTCTGGGGGAGAGAGACACAGTCATGGATGCCATGAAGTTGTCTCTCAATTTACTGCTGGTTCACAGAAGCATTTACAAGATTTAATATCAGGTTTCTTAGCCAAATATATAAAATAGATAATTTCCTATATAGCATTTAGGGAAAGTAGAAACATTTTCCACTAGGACACTAGGCAGGAGTAGACTGATATTTTGGTGGGTAGATTTTCTTTTACATGTTTTTAATACTTCAGCTGCAGTGGTTTTTTTGGTTTTTTGTTTGTTTGTTTTTTGTTTCTTTGTTGTTTGTTTTTTAGGGTGAAGAATTGCCATTACTCATTGCAAAATCTGAATCCTTCTTGCATAAAATATTCTATTAATAAATCTTCCAGACTTCAAGGTTTGGACTACCCACAATTTTGGGATCAAAAAGTCAGAGCTGGAATAGTCAGGGAACAGCTGCTTGGTTCAAATATTTTTAAAAAGTATAAAGGAATTTAGTGATTTGCAAATGACACTGCTTAACCCATAATTAGTTAACTATAAATTCAGGGTCAACATGACCAACAAAACAAACTATAACACTAGTCTTCTAGACAACACTAACAAACGTTATAAAAACTCCCTTTTATAACTAATTTCCAAATGATCAGATGGGGCCAGAATGTATTCAGTGGTGCCCAGTTACAGGGTAAGAAGAAGCAGACACAAACAGAAGCACAGAAGGTACCCTCTGAATGCTTTTATTTTAGGGTCACAGAGCACTGGAACAGGCTGCCCAGAGAGGTCCTGGAGTCTCTTACTCTCAAGATACTCAAAACACGCCTGGATATAAGTCTGTGCTGTGTATTTTAGATGTCCCTGCTTTAGCAGGAAGACTGGACTAAATGACCTCCAGATGATTCATTCCAGCTTCAACCATTCTGAACGTGATTCTGAATGCAACTATAACAACCTTCAAGTTAACTATAGAATTGCCTTGTGCTGAGTCCCAACAACTAGTTATAATTCAGTACATCAACCCCTCTGTACATTAGAATTTAGCTCACATTGTCTATGACCCATGCAATGGAAAAAAATGGCATTTTCATTCCTTACTGATAGCTCTGTACTTTAAGAGTTACTAAAAATACAGAATTATAAATTAGCTTTAATGAGAAAAGAGGAATACCATGTGACAGGATACACATTAAGATGCTGCTCAGTGCAAATACTTCCAGTCTGAAATAAATGGAAACACAAGTAACTTTTGCCACAGAAAGAAATCCATATTATTGCAATTTTGGCAGTAGAGCTTTATTTATATGCCTATGGATAGACACTGCAATTATTTACATACATCCTTTGATTTTTTTTTAAAGGTCTCATCTTCATTTAATACATCTGGGTGACCACTTATATTCCAATTTATTTTCCAGACAGAGAAAATTTCTCAGATTTTGCAGGTATTGTGTTATTTATCAACATATAAAGACACTGTGAAGATAAAAACCTTTCAATAAACACTTGCTGAGCAATGGTCACAGAATAATAGGGGTTGGGAGGAAACTGTAGATATCTAGTCCAACTTGCTACTAAAGTGGCTTCCCTACAGTAGGTTATGTAGGAAAGAGTCCAGAGAGGTTCTGAGTATCTCTAGAGAAGGAGAATGTATTACTATTACTTTCAGAGCAACCCATGTACAATAAGGCTGTCTTGAACAGTATCTCTAATGATGTGCATTTTAAAAAATATTTGGAACCTGCATAACGTTTAGCCATGTATAATAAATATTCCTTCCCTTCTCAGAATTCCTATTTATAACTCTATTGACCTGGGAAATGATTTGCTGCTAATAAGTACTATTTAATTGCCTTTATAGCTTCATATTTTTGTCCAGATTAAATAAGAAACTGAGATTCAGTATTGCCATAAGGAAAAAAAGACCCTATTTGCTTCATAGTGCCTATTTTGTTATAAATTTTCTTTGGCAGACTGAATTTCCAGCACAGAAACCTAATATTCAAAACATGTTCTCTGAAAAATGTAAACCTTGCCAATGTGAAGTTGTGGCAGTATTAAAGTATGTATGTATGTATGTGTATGTGTATATATATATATATAAAGAGTAAGTGAAGAAAGCCCAGGGAGGTGGTGGAGTCACTGACCATGGGAGTGTTCAAGAAACTTTTGCATGTTGTGTTGATGAATATGATTTAGCTGGGAAGTATTGGTAATGGTTGGACTAGATGATCTTCTAGGTCTTTTCCAACCTTGATAATTTTGTGATTCTGTGTGAAAGATCAGACCCATAAACATACCATTAAACTAAGTTACTGTTTGACACTTTCTTTAAAAAAAAAGAGAAAAAAAAAAAACAAAAAAAAAAACCACCTTATTTCTTTAAAACAGTCTGACTAGAACAGTTTTTTTCTTAGTAAAATCTAGCAAAGATTTTCCAGAGATATTATGATTAAATATAATCAAACTACATTAAAGGAATAGCATTTGGCATCATGACAAGGGTTTGTCTCTCAAGTCACATACACTTTGGAAGCACAACAAAGTAAAAAGTAGTTCAAAGCAATTCCCAGTACTGCTGGTCCCATTCACATAAACTGAATATATTGGTAATGTAACAAAATGACTTGATATATGCTGAGGAATCTCAGGTGTATCACACTGCTGTGCAGTGCTGTTTAAAGGTAATCTCAGTTTTCACTTCTGTTACGCTGCAGGTATCAAGCCCATATCAGTACCAGGATTGTCACTGGAAGTAGCTTTTGATAAACTCATCAGCATTACTAAAAGTTACATGCTCCTCAGATGGAAGGAAAAGTGTATACTATAAATAATACACATTATTGCAATAATAGAATGAATAGATGTGTTTTTTTACTGTCCCCTTAAGCTAGCTGAAAACCATCCATTAGTTGAAAATAGTACACAAGTTTTAACACGAAGTTTTGCAATAAAATAGAACTAGAACCTTAATTACACTGAAGATCAGATGTTAATATTCTATATATAGAATATCTGTATGCTAAATGACCACACTCTATATTCTTCTGTATCTAAATGTAGTTCTGTGACCCTTTAAGCTATTGCTATTATGTTTCATATTGGAAAAAAATACCATGCAGTTTCTTTTAACCATGCAACTCCCAGGACATGCATACAAATTCTGTCTCTAAATCCTTTTCCTTTTCCCCACCTATAAGATTTTTTACTTCATAGGAAAAAAAAAATAAAATAAAGCATCTAACAAAAAGTCAAATTTTTTGACACTGTTTTTGAACCGTCTGCATTCCAGCAAACTTTAGAAAAACACAGACTATATTTAAAGGAATACTGTGTGAATCCTAATCTGCTTCTGGAGAAGTTAGTATATATTTCTGATTCCTTAAGCAGAAGTTATCAAAATACTGAATTACCTTACACTTTGGTCTGTTTTGCACTCAAAATTGCATATTAAGCATAGTTAACCTTAATTTTTGTGTATTACATTTGCTAGAAGAAACTGGAACTCACAGGACAGGCAGAAAGGCTACACTACTGGGAGAAATAAAATATTATTTTAGATTGTATTTCTCCAGGTACTAAATATAATGAAATACAAAGAATAGGGAACTTGTTGAGGGCCAGCAAATGTTTCTTATAGTGAAAGTGCAATTAATTTATATAAATTTATATCTTCATGCTTCAATATCACTATCTTTTGAAACATCAAAATATTACTAAAGAAAAAAAAAACAAAACAGCAGAAGTCCACCATGATAACAACAAGGAAAAGTAGATAAGCTTAACTTTCTAGTTTCAGTTAAGACATGTATTTAAAAACATTTAAATACTTGGCATACTGAGAGTTTGCAGATTAATGCACACAAAATGGTTATTCCACAAATACAAATTCATAATTTTATGGTTTTTTGTTTTTTTTTAATGTCTGTCCTTCTCAGAAATAAACAGAAGATTTTTAGTTTATCTCACTTATGAAAAATAAGTCTTTACGAGCACAGTAATTAGCCCAAATTTTACTCTAAGAATGTTTAGAAGAAAAAATGAATACTGAATTTTAAAACTTTACAGTAACAAAATATATAGCTACTTTTTATGGGGATTGCTTTCAATTTCATTTTAATTTGCAAAACTGGTCTGGGAACAAGGAAGTGTGTGATATCCTTAATCTCTTTTTCAACCCAAATTTCAGTTTCACTGGAACACTCCAAAACTGCTGCAGAATCCCTTTAATTTATATGCTTTCTCCTCTCCTAATTCATTGTATCATAAAATTCACAAACTCAAGACAAAAGTGAGAGCAAGCATTTCTCATACAGCTGTCATATCCCTTTTGCAGGAAACTGCTATAATACCCAACACAATACTTTGCAAAGATATTTAGGTAGGCATGAACAGGAAAAGCAGTATAACTGTTTTAGTGCAATACCCCAACTCACATAACAAGATTACTTCCCCTATTGTGTCAAAAAGTAGTGCCAATGCATTATATAAATATATCAAAGTTTAACATGCACAGAGAATTCCAGTTAATCTAAAATAAACTGCATATTTCTAATCAAATAGAAGAGTTCAAGGATTTCACGCATAGGCTGCACAGTCCCTGATATCCTTCAGGACTGGAAATTAAGTTTCTAATAATATCAGCTCAGAATTTTTCCCTTATTCAATATGAATTAGATTGCATGAGGGACAATTTAAAAGTAGCCCAAGAACATCCACAGAAACCATAGTCATTTCTGGGACATAAGCTAAAGTAATTCTACTCCGTTTTGCAAGATACAATTCCATTTGCACACTTACTTTCAAGAATTTATTACTTTTAGCCTGCACAAAACTGTCCAATGAGTGATGCTATATATAATGTAAACACAGAACGTATACCAAAATCTGTAGAATTCTGTCCTAAATAAAGCATTCTTCTTCAGGGGTTTTCATGAAAGAGAAACAAACAAACAAACAAACAAAAAACAAAACAAAAAAACAACAAAAAACAAACACAACTATTAGAAGTAAATTATGTAACTGTTCTCACATAATAATACCGAAATTCCTGTCTCCCAAATCTCAGTTATATATAAATATAACTCAGTTATATTTATATATATAATATATATTATATAATATATAATAAATATATATATTATATAATATATAACTCAGTTATATTATATATATATATTATATATATATATAAAATAAAATCTTTTTAGGGCTTATACTACCCTGTCTTTTTTCCTTTGGTGCATAAAGTCTTCCCTGGCTCATATACTTATCCACTTCATATGCAAAACTCAAGAGAGAATAGAGAATATTATCTTAAGTTTGTTAATACATTGTTAAACATAATTTTCTTGGTTAAGAAAAAAATGAGATTAGAGAAAAAGGTGCTTACAGCAGGCTAACCTATCAAGGGGCACACTTGTATTCTTTCTCTCACTAAATAAACTTAAAATGTATGCAAACTGTTACATTCTAGAAAGAAGCTGTCTTTGTTAACAGGTCCTAAAACCACACTAGTTTTTCTTTGTATAATGAACCTAAAAGTACATCCTTTAAAACACAGTATGGAAGATTTGTAAGCTTAAGGAAATTGAAGCAGTGTCTATAACATATTTGTAATAAATTAAATCTGGCATGAGCTCATCATAACATTTATTTTTGTTGTTATTCAAATTGTTTTTTGTTAAAACTCTTCCTTTATTAGGCTATAGGTACATTCATGATGAAAATACCACAGACTTTCCACCAGTTTTTCAGTGGTTCACTCAAGCAGATAGCTTGATCAAATGTGTCAATGATGATTCAAAAAGAGCAGAAGGATTTAGGTTTTTTTCTGGTTTCTAGGAAGGACTAGAGCAGAAGCATGACTGACCTATACTGCTTCAGTATCATCAAAATTTGCATAATGCTAAATGCAGGCTGCTCCATTGCTCTCCCTTGCAAACATACCTGCAGACTATTCTTAATTTGCTTTGTACTTGATCCTTGTGTTCCACTGGATATTTTTACTTCAAAAAATGCAGTGATATTATCGGGTATTGTAATGCTATAACATAGTGGAATACACAGCTATAACAGCAGAGTGGCTCAATCATAGGCTGCAGCAAATGAAAACATGCCCAAATGTAGCAACCATAGACACAAAAAATGAAGAAGTAAAAACAAAACAAAACAAAAACTTGCTTACCCTTAGAAGGCCTCCAAGAGACAGGAAGCTCCAAAGAAATACTCCCAACTCTACTGCCAAATCTTAAAGTTTGGGAAGAGGCGGAGCCAAGATCCACCCCTTCTAGTCACTCAGATATATTGCATGTGAGTGAGTTCTCTTGGGCTGGCCTTGCCTTCCCACCAGGTGCTCAGCATTTCTGCTGTAGGTACAATGTTACCAGTTCGAAATCAGCTTTCCTAACTTAGTCAGATTTTGACATAATGCCTTCAGCAAAGACAGAAATAAAGTCACCTCTATTAGTCTCAGTTCTGTGTTCAAGTGTTAATGCCACGAATCTCTCCTGTCATAGAATCACCAAGGTTGGAAAAGACCTAAAAGATCATCCAGTCCAGCTGTTTACCTATTACCAATAACTCCCACTAAACCATGTCCCTCAACACAACATCCAATCAGTCCTTGAACTTCCCCAGGGTCAGTGACTCCACCACCTCCCTGGGCAGTCCATTCCAGTGCCTCACCACCCATTCTGAGAAGTAAGTAGAGTATCAATTCCTATAGTAGCAACTCCTACTTTGTTTTGGGAAATCCATAACAATGGATTATGGATAACACAGGATAAATAATGCTATTATAAGCAGTAAATCTTACTTTAAACACAGGCAGTAGCAAATCTGGAGTGAGTGACTAAGATATATAGCTTACAGGGTCTACAGAGAAGAGAGATATGTTTCATGAGGTAAAAATGATGTGTTTAATTTTTCAAGTATTCCCTGAAGGAGCTTTTTGTTTCTGTGAAATAATTCTATATTTTTAATGAAATATTAGTATTACAAATTTATGGGAAGAGGGGTGCAAAGAAAATTAATTAATCTCACCAGAAGCACATTAGCCTTAACAGAAAATAAAGCTAAAGAAAAAAATTGTCACAGCAGTGGATGTGAATTCTGGAAGAACAGGATAATAGGAAACAGGGGAGCTATGAACAGAAAAATATTTAGCAAGGCTAAATATCACTGAAAGATCACCTACTCTTGATAGTTTGAATGCCAAGAAAATTTTGCAGATATGTGATATATAGAATGTTTTCAATTTTGGCACAGGAGACATGCGTGGGACTTGCAAAGCAAAAAGAGTTGACAGCAAACCACATCAAGACTAAAACTGCTGGTTGCAAAACTGCTTGTTTCTGGTATATGTAACTTATCTACTATGATTGTTAGACACTGCCTGGAAAACAGTGATATAAAAATTCACTAAATTCTTCTTTTCTTACTTCCTTTTCTAACCCAGTTAACTAACTTTATTTCCTTCAAATCAGTGTGAAGATGGCAATAATAAGACTGAAAATGTAATGAACAGGAATTTTAAACCAGGGTTATAACTATAGGCTGAGCAATTATTGTGGCTTGTTTAAGGTAATATGATCACACTGAGGAGACTTTTCTCCTGGTAACAACAGTAGCATATGAGGAAATTTTGACCTTTTTTATTTATTTGTAATTTTTACTTTATTTGAAATTGTCAAATAGAGGTATCCCTGAATGACTTTTTAATGAAAATTTACTATTATTTGGTCTACCTTTTACTTCCTATAGAACAAAATTCACTTCAGTATTCCATAAAAACCTACTGAGAAGTGAAAGATACTGAGTTCATAACTAATATAGGTAAAATCCTATGCTGTGAAGCTAGGTCTCATCAGGACATTTCCTGTGCAGACTGCATCAAGGGAGCAAGGCAGAATGTCTTCATTCAGTAATTTTCTCTGCATGGGAGCAACAGAGGATAGCTAAAAGGCATTGTTTGCCTCGCACAAATCTTTATTTATTGTCTTTTATATGATCATTTCCTACAGTTACATCAAGATACTGTATTTATCCTGGTGACATTTATACACTGCTGAAAATCCCTGATGAGTTGGTTGTTGGTAGGAAGAAAGGAGGTTTGGTAATTTTCTATGTTTCTAAACTGAAGCACAACATTTTACCTATGCATTTTTATTAGCCCTTATTTACCTTACTGAGGTCAGAATTAGGCCAATTACCGTCCAAACATTGGAGCAATAAAAAAGACAATATAAACAATAAGCTCGCATTTGTAAGCTTGGGAAATAATCTGATGGTTCCAAGCCATTGAATCCAGTTTCTTCCTCGGTGTACAAAACCATGACTGTACTTTGTGTCTGACATCAAAGAAAAAGTATGCTATTTTATTAGCATTGAGACATGCTTAACTTGGTTAAATTGGCTATTAAATTGGCCATTTTAGGACACAAAAAACATTTCATTTTTGTTCACATCTGTTTACCTAAGATCTAGTGTCCTTGTTGAAGGGATAAAGAGGAAATGGAAACATAATTTTCATAATTTTCTATTTTCCTTTGTTTATTAAAAGATCAAAAATAATAATGTGTGGAAAGGGTTTCCTCCACTTCATTCAATGAGGAAGTGCAAAAACATGCAGAAATAGTGTAAGAATCATCATAAAAATGGTACAAAATAAAAAGCAATTCTCGAACTTTTACTGTCGGAACACTCAGCTTAAATAATGGCACTGTAGATGACTCCCCAGTAAAAAAAGTCCTAATGGCAATAGTGAGAAGACAAAATAAACTATACTATGAAACAACATTTAAAACAATGCTTTTCCCTGAGTTCAGTGGCTTCAGAGGATACAGAGGCTATAGAAAACATCTCTGGTATAGTACATGTGCTCCTAAAGAAGGTCTGTTTTTTTCCTTTTTGTTCTGTAGTGTTTCTAGAATTAAATTATCTCATTTGTCACAGACAGTCACAGACAGTTTTCAGTTGTCTTGTACATTGTATTGTCTTATTTTAGAATGGTGTCTTTGTATTTATTTTAGCAGAAAAACAGAATAAAAATAAAGTGATTCTATTTTAATATAACACTTTATGCACACTATTTTTCATTGACATCACTGCAATCAGAAATAAAGGTTGAAATTAGAAACTGAGACTTAAACCAATTTCAATTAACTTTAAGTTCAGCTACCTTCATGCCATCATCGCTGAGTTTTGTCAGTTTCATTAAGGCAAATTCACCTTCAAGTTGCTTTGAAGGAATGAAAATAGTGCTATTTTTGTTTTCAGTCTGATTATGGTAAAGTAGAGATGTCTGATTGGCTGATAGATGTGTTTTCTTCAATAGTTCTTTATCAGCTCAGAGCAAGGCATTTCTGATTCATGAACCATACAGACATTTTAGCCTCCAAGTGTGTCCAGGTTAATGAGTTTAACGAAAAACAATTAAGCTGAGGTATGGAGTTTTACTAAGCAAACAGCTTCTAGACTGCAGAATATTTATCCCAAACTGGATAGATACAAACTCCAATTGCTACTAAGGAAAATCTCTCTTAGTTTAGGAGTAATTTCACAAGAATTACTGAATGAACTATTGCACCAGTCTTACAACTACCAAATCTCTTATTTCTTATAAAAATATGTGGCCTTTTTTTTTTTTTTTTTTAACCTAGAATGTATATAAACATGTATCAAGAAATTCAAATTTTAGCCAATAACTGCTGAAATTTTTCTATCAGCTTTCAGGTGAACAATTCCTTCAGAAGCTTAAAAGAATCACCAGATATATAGATTTGAATTCTGTTTCCTTTCAAAAATATGGTGTGTTGTGTGACGGTCCCAGCCTCAATAGAAAAGGGGTTCTGGGCTTTGGGCAGATTATCAGGAGGCCAGTCAGGGCCAGTGAGCTCTAGGAAAAGAAAGAATAAAAGGACATGGCGAAACAAAACATCAGATCAGTGATTGTAAATTTAAGTGAGATAACTGGAAACTAAATGAATGATGGAAGTGTCTATAGAGAGAAAGGGAGGATAACTTTAGCAACAGCATGAACAGTGTTATTTTTATCTTGAGGAGGAATCAAGATGGTTATTGCACAGACATAAGAAAAAAAGTATGATTTGTTTTCTAGTAGCAGGGATACTTAGTGTGAATCTGACCCTGGAAATTATTTTTAAGAGAAATCCACAAAGTGTATAAGATGTCCTTAATTTCAAGACAAACGATGCTGCTCTATTCTCCAGTGAAATTATTCAACTACGATAAGGTTGAGCAGGGTATCAAAAGAAAGAGGTAGGGAGGTTTACAGTGATGTGAGTGTGATTCTTCAAATCCCTAGAGAGGACGTTAAAAGATGAGAAGATACCAAAGAACACCAGACAACAAAAGAAAGAACTGGGTAAAGCCAACAGGAGCTTAGATTGGTTAGACACAGATTAAGATCAACTCACATAATTTCTTCGGCCACAGATGTGCCTTGAGCCATTCAAATGCTTTGTCTTTTTTTGTAATTTCATTAAGACAGTATCACATTTTCACAACATGCCCTCATATATGTCCCCCCATAGAGATTGCCTGTGTCTATATTTTTATTAAGAGCATTACACTATGGAGAACATAAGGTCTTCTTCACACTTTTGAGTATCGAGAAGGTAAATATTGTTTCTGGGAAGAAACATAACATTCAAACCAATAAGAAAAATACTATTTTTTTAAAATATATATATATTCTTTATATATTATATATATTAAAATAACAATATATAAATATATATTAGAAAAGTATTTTTCTTATTGTTATATAATATTATATATATAATAATAATATATATAATATAATTTTTATATTTACATTATATACAATTATATAATATATAATATTATGTATATATAAAAATAATTATATATATTATAAAATTATAATATATATTTATTATATTATATTATATTATATTATATTATATTATATTATATTATATTATATTATATTATATTATATTATATTATCTAAAATAGTATATTTCTTATTGGTTTGAATGTTAATATATGTGTGCCCCGGTGGCGCAGTGGTAGGAATGCAGCTTTGCAACACTGGGGCCGGGTTTGAATCCCACTGTGGCGCAAGTGGTAGAAGTGCCACTCTGCTACACAGAGGCTCAAATCCTGGGGGTTGGACTCGATGATCTCTAAGGTCCCTTCCAACCCGCACGAGACTATGATATGATACTATGATATATATATAATATATATTTATTTCATATAAGCTATATCAGTGACATTTACAATGTAACTCTGGGGTTCTGGTGAACTTGTGCACTGCAATGTCTTCAGGTAGAGTCATTACAGCAAACAGAAAGCAAATTGCTTGCTCATTTTTCAACGTGATTTGATGCTTCCCCTTTTTGTCTCGCCTGGCTCATCACAAAGTGCCTTAGGTCTAGCACGCTAGAAACTCAAGATGCAAATTTTCAGATAAGTTCAGTGCTGATAAAAGAGAGTTTTGGCAGTGTTCATGAAATACTTGGCTTCTCTAACATGCGTGATCACCCTGTAAACGTTTTCTTAACAATTACAGCTAGGAAATGCAATACATCTGTACAGTGTTAGTATACGAGCAGAACTGTTCAATTTGTCTGTCCTGATGTCATCTTTCCAGTGACAAAGAACGTCAAATAAATTATCTCCCAATGCTAGGCCTTTGTCATACCCCTCACGAGACAAACTTGTGCTCTGGCATTAGTACTGCCTAGAAGGGCTCAATTGTTTTTGCCTTTGATATTAACATTTCTCTATGGAGTTCTTCAGAGGCAAAGAGTATCTATCCCAAACTCTCTTGCAAAAATATGTTGTGTCAAAACTGGTTAAATTCAGAAACAAACAAACAAACAAACAAACAAAGAGGACGGGAGGGGAGAGAAGTAAAGAAAGAATTGTTCTGCTGGTACTTACGAGGGATAAAGCATCATACATCATATATCACGTATCATATAAGCTTGCGGGTAGTCTATATTGCTTAGATGTGTGTATCCAGAACACTGCATAACTACAGCAGAGCTAAAATTTAGTGTATAACTTTGGGAAATCATCTAATTATGGTTTAGATTTTCAACTCAAGACAGATATGTACCAATCAAGGAGTGAATAATTACTGTCTAAATGACTGAATGAGACTCATTATATCCCACACATTGTATATGTAATAATATGCTTAGATATTATTAAAAACAATGCATAAAATTAAAATTGATATATTCTGACTGGAAAACAGATAATAAAGAAGTTTTCTCAGATAGTCTCAACAGGGTACATAAAATACTATATAAAACTTTTCTCTTTGAGAAATGTAGGTGAAGAAAATCCAGTTCCTTAGGATGACAGAACAGTTCTGTAATTTACTTACTCTGTAATTCTAGTAACTTTTTTTTTCTTTTCTGCATCAGTCTGCTTTGACATACATTGTTTTTCTGACTAATGTTTAACATGAAGTAGAGGAACAGAACTAGTTAGATGCAAAATGTTACTTGACTGTAACTATACTAAAACCCTTGTGCAAACTAGCAGTAAAGTCCTATTTATTCTCTTCTTCAGAATAAATATAAGTAATATCCATAGATAAGAATGCAACTACTCTTAAATATTATCTTTATTTTCCTCCAGTAATGGTAGAGAGACAGAAAGTGAAATAATTCTTTTAATAATTATATTTGAAGAATGAAAATGGAAAATAAAAAATTATTTTGGTGAAGGAACAGAGACCAAAGACAAGGGCTAACAGGAAGCACAAGTACATAAAATTTAGTCTGTACTGAGGTGGGCAACAAAAAAAGGCAAAAGTGCAATGTATGAAGGAGTATATCTTGTATAATGTTATTTTGCTAAGATATACTCAGGGCATTGTCTCACTTTCTTCAAATCATGGTGAACAGAATTGCAGATGCACAGTATGGTTTTCAGTTTGTAGATGTCTCTCATGTTTCCACTTCAGATTTAGTACCTTCACATCTATTATTCCTCAGCAGAAGTCATATTCATCATATTTAAAGAGATTCCATTTAGTATTCATCATATGCACATTCAAATTACAGGGCTTGCTTCTAAGGAAAGCTCCATTTTTTTGTGTGTGGTTTTTTTTGTTGGTTGATTGGTTGGTTGGTTTGTTGGTTGGTTGGTTGTTGTTTTGTTTTGATTTGGTTTTTAATTGAAAAAAAGAAAAATCTGAAACAGACATCAGCAAGAATTGACTGAATAAACAGAATAGCACTTCTAAACAATGTGGGTTCAATTATCACCTGATTAGCCAGAGAGCCTGTATGTGTCTGATTCAGTGACACTTATTTTAATTAAGTTGAGTGGAGTGAGGGAGTGTGTCTGTGTGATTAGTCTTAAATAGATTTGTAAGTAACAATTCAGGAATGTTTGCTGGTCTTCGTTTCTACTGTTTAATAGAAAACACCTAAACTGGCCCCAACCCTCCACTTTTCGTTTTTAAGTAATCATAGATATGTCATCCTTATCTTAGTTATCTGACTAGCTTTTGAAATAGCTGAAGAAATTTAACAGTTCTTGAGTAACTGGTACACTGGAGATACATTAAAAATAGACAACATAGAAAAATTGACTATATTGCTCTTTGAGCCTTTAGATTTGAGCTTTCTTTCAAAGGCATCAATTAAGTTAACTGATTAGGGCTCAAGAGAGAGTTACTGCAAAGAGGAACATTCATTTATTACAAATTAAATTTAGAACAGGTGAAATCAAGGTCACAGTCTTATTTAGCAGACCTAGAACAACATCTACCCCTGATTAACCTAACATTAGGTTTGAGTGCCCCATACATAAAGCTATTCCCACTAGTCTTCAGCAAAGAACTATAAGGAAGACTACTTAGATAGTTCACAGAAGAATTGTTAAGACTCAGAAGAACAAAATTGTGCATTGTATTAAGCAGAAGGAAAAAAGTTATTTTTCCTCCAAATTCAATCATGTTTGTTAGGAGTTTATGAATTATTTGTAAGGAGTAATACTTTGCATAATTTACATAAAATGGCCTCAATATGAAAAAGTAAATGTGCCAAAGAGTTTTGTTGATTGCACAAATGTAGGGGCATTATCAATATATCTAAATACTGTGTATTAAATTATTGTAAATAGAAGAAATTGTAAAGATTGCTGGCAACAAGGGTGATCATGTCCACTGTAAATTGAGACTCATAACTGGATATTGAAAGTCTACACATCACATATTTTCAGCTGCTGATTTTCACTCATAAGATGAAACTCCATAGAACAGTACAAAGAATTAAGACATGGCTATGAACAGTACCATCTATGTTCAAAATACAATCCCTTCCAGTCTGTAACACCTTATGCTTCAAAAGAACTAAAACAGAATTAAATTGGTCCATTATATCTGACTAGCTTCATGGCATGTAATTGATGAAGAGAACATTTAAATGAAATGTATGCTATGTAATAATGGAATCATTAATAGCTGTGGTTCATTAGAAATTAGTTGTAGGAGAAAAAAAGTTGATCTTGAAGTTTGACACCATCAGTTCACAAAAGAAAATAAGAATGTAGCATAATTTCTCTACAGTAGAACTTAAATAAAACTACGTAATTATTTTTACTTATCCTGGCAAAAAAGAAAATAAAGTAAAATAAATCTACTTCATGCTGATATGGACTTGTGTTCACAAAGTGAAGCCAAGAAAACTAACAAAGTATCTTGACGTAACAGTGAGTTATGACAAGCAGGTATTCCCTTTACTGCAGTTCTGGGTGTATGGGGAATAGCTTCCACTGAATGTGCACAGCAAAGAGAGAAATGACTATATATTTAAAGGTATACCATATACATATTCATTAAATTCCAAGGACATGGGCAGAAATAACATTTCTGGTGGTCATGCGATGAGTTCTTGCTGCAAATTTCCAATCTTTTAAGAGGGGGTCGCCCAAACCAGCTCCTGCTGACTTATGTTGATCTGAGGCATCTGTCTTCAAGTAAGTCTATTCATATAATCTTCTCTAGCTTTGTTTCACTTTTTGTTTTGTTTTATTTTGTTTTTTTTGTAATACATTCTTAATTCTTCCATGTATACTTCAGTTATTTAAAGGTGATTCCTAAAATAAATTTCTTTTTCATGAAAATATGCAAAAATTTATTATTGTCTTTGTTCTTATATTTTGAACTTTCGTTCATTGCCCTGCAGTACTGCTAAAACTTTCAAGTTATTACTTACTTCAGGATACTGTATTACCAACTGCTTTTACTTTTCATGGGAATGCGCTGGTTATATGTTGTCACTGTATAATCTTCTATTTCTGACAATATCATAATCAAATTCACTATTTTGAGTAAGTAATTTGAACAGAAAACACTGATAGTATTTCAGGTTTTAATAATGCAGGACCTGAAAACCACCAGTGATTCTTAAACCATGGTTCATAAGGGTATGATAAATGGTTTATATATCCTCATAGTACATGTTGTCATTGATGCCACAGCATTTATAAACTGTTGAGAGTGGTGACAGAAAGAAATTGCAAAGGTTTATGAAGCAGGCAATCACAATTTCAATGGGGGACTTTTTACTCTATCAATCACCCTCTAAGATGAATTATTATATAAAATGTGATTACCAACCCAATTAAAAAAAAAAATTAAAAAAAATCATCTTCACCCTTTCTTGATGTCTGCATTTTGAAAACTTGAGCAAACAGTTATGCACTGTCTTCCAGCCTGTGCGCCAGAGTAGAAGGAAAGAGACGTGAAATTCACTGTAATTGAATTGTATTCAGTGAAAGGAAGAAAATTGCTGGAAGGCTCTGTAAAAACATAATGTTTGCTTTTCATACAGACAAGTGGGAAGAGTGGAAGTAAGGGCACATCAGCATGTCTGGGAGAATGTACAGCCTGAGGCAGTGAAATGTTTCAAGCTTTCCTCTGTTCTTACCAGTCACTTCCTGACACTTAGGAAATTCCATTTTCTGTCCTAATTTTTATCAAATCCAATGAAATTTTATTCATTACTCTGGCATAGAGCACAAGAATAGGTGAAATTCTCCTCTGAACAGTAAGCAAGAAATATATGCTTATGTACATTTATAACATTTCCAAAATTACTATAACTTATTTAGTCACTTATTACAATTGTTTGATTTTTTTTTTTCTGAACATCCTCTTACATGCTGTAGTGCTTGTCTGAACTATATTGCATGTCAAGATGAAAATTGTTAGAAAGCAATAATACAAGTGAAATAACCTAAAATACTTAAAATGCACTAAAAATGCAAAAATATGACTGTGAAGAGGAAAAATCAAGCAAGACTTAGCCTTGGAAGGCAGCTGAAATTTCACATAGCCTCATTAGTTTTGTCAAAAGTCCTTCATAGTTTTTAAAATCTCAAAATATTTGAGTCTGGTGTGTCTGCCTTAGGTGATTAGATTAATAGAATTAAACATTTTCACCCATCCTAGAAACAGCCCTGAAAGCAGAAATCCCATATTTCAGTTCACAGTCATCTATAAAACTCATCACACACATCTAGGAAATGGGCAGGGTAGGGAAGGCCTCAGGGATGAGGGAGAGGTTTCAAAACAGACACTCCATGAACTGAAATGATAGCACTATTTTTATTTTCATTGATACACAGTAACATTCGTTCTTCCAAAACATTTGGAATATCTTAATAAGGACAAAATATCAGTAGCATCCTATTTGGTCACTGTTCACAGACGAGATAAACTACTAAGAGATTGTGTGTTGCATTGCAGCTGTCTTTTTCCATCTTACACAGGTACATTTAAAGATATTCCAACCTGAGTTCACTGTAATGCTAGTGAGCCAAGAGAAATGCAAAACTGTAATTTCATGTAAACGTAAATGGTGTGTTTTCACCTTCATTTCCTCGCTTAGATAACCAATCTGACATTTAATTATCTATTCACAAGCAGAGTCCTCATTAGAGATGAACAGAGCTATTCACTCTTCTGTTGGACTTAAGTGAACAGGTTTCTCACTACTTACAGGTTTATCACCATTAGTCCAATAGGTTTGCTCTTCACCCCAAGACTTAGCTCCACCATTATGCTCCAGAGAAAGGAAAGCTCTGAGAACACTAATACCAATACTACTGCACTCTTTTGAGAGCCCACTGTGCTTTTGTCTCTTTCTGAATAAGCTATTAAAAGACAAAGTAGAAAACTGTAGCAGATCCAACCAGTAGTGAAATGCTTAGGCAGTTTTACAAAAAGAGCGTTACTGGAAGAACAGAGAAGCTTTGGAAAAAAAATGATAAAGCAATTTAAGATAATAGGTTGCTAATTAAAGAGGAATTATAGTGGAGATTTCATAATACGTATTGTACTGGCATGAATACTGATGGCATCCAGATTGAAACAAGCCCAACAAGGAGCTGAGGAATTACAAGCACATAGTAATCAGATTCTGCCACTCTCCAAAAGCAGCAGGCTTCTCTGTGAGCAGGTAATACTAAGGATGAATATCAGAGGTGATCTGCGGAACAGCACTCAGACTCACAGGAATCAGAATGTAAGCTAGTTTATTTAAGGTGTATGCACCAGTGCACCGGGGGGCTTGCGCCGCCCCAATTGTCTCTCAAGCAGTCATAAATATATCAGACCAAATGCACACTCATGATTCCGCAAAGCAGGTATTGCTTTCTCACTCTAGACAGTGGGTTGTCCTATGCTAACTAATTTGTTGAATGTTTTCTTGTTTTTCTCTCCTTCTTGGACATGCACAGTGTATAGACAAGCCTGTTTGAATATGTTGTCCTTTGTGGTGATTGGTCCAGTTTCTTATCTGAATGTTTCGGGTCTGGAATTTCAGGAGCTTCTTCCTTTGCATTGTGCTATTGATAAGCATTGCACTGATTCTACCAAACTCCTTCCAGGTCCTGCCTATTCCTAGTAAGCCACTCCCCAAACTCCGTCTAAACTCCCCCAAGTCCTGCCTATTCCTAGTAAGCCCCACCCTAAACTCCGCCTCTGAAGTAAGTGTTCCTTCCTTCTATGGAATTCAAGCGAGGGTCCCCATCCTGTACATGTACAGGGCGCCCCCACCCCATACAACCTCCCCGTACAAGGATCATCCTAGGGTTTCTACCTTTACTCAAAGGCAAACCCTAGATATGGCTCAGTGTGATTGCTCTACTTCTATCATAGCAATAGATAATTAGGGATAAATTATACAGCCACCACTCTCAGTGGGAGTCTTAAATGTATGACTTAAGTGTAGGGTCACAGTATAAAGGGATATTTCTATAGTCTAACTCCTATGCATATTTACCTTAAATTACACAATTTACTGGACAGTTGGGCAACATCTGCAATACCCTACAAAGTTTGGCTCTTCTAAAGGTCAAATTATATGATCAAAATTAACATGAAATGGAGTATGTTAATACACTTAAAAGAGAAGTTTCAATGCAGAACTGTCAAATTAGCAAAAGATAATAAATGATAAATATGGAAATATTTTCTAGTGTTTAAATATCTACTAATTTCTTTAAATGATTTATTTGAACAATTTTCTTGTTTTCTTTGTTTACTGACCTAGAGAAAAATAAAAAACTTCAATGAGAGCAAGTGTGCTTTAGCTCTAGTTTGGAATGCATAATAGGTGGTTGTTTTATTCTATTTAAAATAAATGTTTTAGGGATTCAGAGTATAAAATTTGGTGTTGTGACTGGATTACATATCTAAAAAAAACTGAGGGTTTGGAATTGAAACTAACAAGTTTGTTGACAAAACTTCAAGTCTCTGTAACACATACCCATAGTAATGAAAATATTGCCAAATACAGTACTTTATAAAAAATGTTAATATACATTAGAAACAAGAAAAACCCTTGTTATTTGTTACTTAGAATATATTTATGTGTCATGCTCACTGAAAAAACATATGAACTGTTGAAATTATTTAGCTGCTTCTATGCGTATTTTTTAAATATGATCTTCCTGGCCCACACTTGTCTGTTCAATGGCATCTGGTACATCAGGATAAGACACTAATGGCCAAGTACTGGGATAAGGAGAAACTGAACGTGGATGTGGAAGGCATGTTACAAACCATCTAATTACCCTACCCCAGTGGCATTTTCACTAGTGAGGTTCTGCTTAATTCCATGCTTGCAGGGTGGGATGCAGCTATGTATCCCTGCAAAAGTAAAGATGTCTTTTGCTTCCCAAAGGGGATTTTGAATAAAAGAACACAGAAAACACTAAGCAATCTGTATAATCAGTCTGTTATTTCCTAAGAGGCTAAGGCAAAAAAGCCAAGGTTATATTTTAATTCTGTTCTGACTCATTCTATTCTTAGATTTCTATTATTAGCACTTCTTGAAAGTGCTTACATGTGAAGCAGTCTGAAATAGGAACACTACCTCCCACTCTCTTCTTCCTTGTTCTGGTATCTAAGGATCATTTGCAAAGAAACATCACTACTTAAAGGTCTTTTTGAAGGTCCCAACCTTGGCTTACCTTAAAATGAACACAATGCGTCATTTCAGGAATGTGCTCCTGCTTGTACCCACAACAAGGGCTGCTTCAGAATACAAGAGGCTGTCTCTATCCCTCTGATTTACCTCACTATTTAAATGAACTCTATGTCAGTGCTGTATTGCATGCAGTGCGATATATAAGAGAATACAAGCGTCTGACAGCTCTGTGGTGGAATAGGAGACAGCGGCACAGCATGATAAAGATCATCTAGGCAGATGGAGACAGAGGACTACAAGATGAATGTTTCAGAAGTCTAAGGAGTGCAGATAGGTGTCCTGATGCCTGGAACCACATTACACAAAGAAGATAGTAAAAAAGATTTAAGGTCCACATAAAAAGGAAGAGGAAGGGCATCTTCAAGTGCATACAGGGAAAGAGATTTAAAATAGGCTCGATTAAGATCAGTGATAAAATTTTGGAGGTGAACAGAGGAAAAAGAAAACAAAAACAAAAGCCTATTCTTATAACTAGATTTAGGCAGAGAAGTGTCAACTGCACTACAGGCATGAGAGCATCACACAGAACCATCTTTGAGATGTTGTTATACAGCTGCCTCAGTATGGGACTGTGTAGGAAGAAATACTTCTATTAAAGCACAACAAATAATAGCAGAACAGTAAGAAGCTCTTGTGTAGGCAACAGAATTTATCCAATGACCTGAAAATTTAAAAAGAACCACACAAAACTTGAAAAAGATTCCAGGTCTGAACATAAATATAAAGGACAGCTCAAACAACTCAAACCCTTTAGGGACAAGATCAGAAAGGCACAGAAACATAAAAGGAAATAAGATAAGGTTCCCTAAATACATAAAGAGAAAATCAAAACAGAGGCTTGGTGCTCAACAGTAGCAGAGAAAACATTAAGAAGGGCTCAAAAAATGAAAATAATTTTTTAAAAAATTAAAAATTTCAATAGTATTCATTTTTTATTCTTAATGAACGGGAAGAAACAAACAAATAAAATAACACAACTGCAAAAGCTCCCTGGATTCAAATAGTTAATAAATTTAATTATAACCAAGAAATAGGGGTGAAAAATAAGAGATCACACAAAGTTTTATCACACAAAAATATAAATAATACCCCCCTCTACTCTCTCTCTTACAGTTCTCTCTGTAACTTATAATTTTGATCAGACCATGATCTCTCACTACCCATAATTATCCTTTAAAATTTTCCTGGGAATTAGCCTTTAAATCATCCTTTCCAAAAATATGCCTGGGAATGCAAACCTAACATTAAGTTATGATACAGTTAACCTAGCTCTTGTTCCATAAATATTTTCAAATATTCTCATAAACGCACCTAGTTCATTTCCTTAACTGATTTTTGGAATTTGAAAATCCCTAGAACTTTGGATGATTGCAACTTCTGTAATTTCCCAAGAGTCACTCTTGTCATATTCTTGTCATATTAGTTTGATTTTTCCAGCTACTAGAGCCTGTGAAGAAAGGAACGTACTGGTGCTCCGTCAGATTGAATACTTTGGCATGAAGCTGTAACCAAACCCAGAGATAAAGATATAATTTGTTTGGAAGATGTGATTCATGAGTAAAGATCAAAAATATAGTTTAGGTAGAATAGATATGGAAAATATATAATCAGATATATCTATATCTATATTTATATATAAATTGTTTAGTGAGCCAAGATCAGATCAGAGGGAGAATAAGGCACATGTACATTATTGAAAATAAATTTTTAAAGATTTTTTTAAGACTTTTTAAAATTGCTTTGCAATTTCTCATGTGACCAAGGAATCTTAGGCAAAAGGACTCAAATTTGCTACGAATTTACTTCAAACTACATATTTGTAGAGGAGAATGGTAGAAATGGGGTCTTGACTAACACCAAGAGTCTCTGTATAACTGTACATCCTTCTTCACCCCTTTTAGTATCGTGTTCTCATGCCTTTTAATTCACTAATTTAAAGTATTTGATACAGTGCTACTGTTTTTATTTTAATGCCTGAAGCAGGAGTGTGATTGGCAGGTCTTATGGTTATGCTAGATAAGCATAATTTGTCAATATCCTATGGTATGAGATAAGCCAAAGTTAAAATCCATCATTAAGTGCATTCCTTTAAAACAAATAAACAAACAAAAATAAATAAAAGAAAAATCAGATGGTTTAAGTCTCAGGTATACTTGTTTTTTTAGGTAAGACTAGGACTGAGGCCTTTTTCTTAGCAAAGCTTTCAAGGTGACCTTAAGAATAACTATCGCAATATCTATCATCTGCTTTTATTCAGTCAGTTTACTGAAACTAACATTTCTCTGGGCAATCAAAGCATTATTTCAGAAAGATACCCTAAAGCCTGCCAGAAATCCCCCTATACTACACTATCAGACAATGATTTATTTTTCTCATAATTCTCTCTACAAACACACATTAAAAAAAAGAGAGAGAGAATAATAATTTAAAATTCTATTTTTGTATTGTATTAAGCTATCACTTGCAGTTAGAAATACTCAAAATCAAGTTCAGAAATGATAGGGCAGGTTTAAGTGAGGAAGTTTGCCATTTTGTCTAGAATAAGTATTGCAATTGATTATCTTCACCATATGGCAGTTTGTAGAGACAAATCTTTATGAAAAAGTCTCATGAAACTCCATACTTATACCTGGGCCTGTTAGTCAGCAACACAACAATCCCTGTTCAGTGAGGGTTACCAGCTGATTACTGAGCTGTATTATTCTGCAGTCCAACAACATGCAACCAGTGAAAATACAGTAACACCTTAACTGCTGACTCTCCTTTACCTCCAAACACCTCCAGCTCAATATGTCAACAGCTGAGCACATAGCAGATACTATGCTTCTCAAAGGGAGGCGTTATATTGCTCTTCTGAGTTATGTGGCAGAGAGGAAAGACATGTTTATCTCTTGAAGCTCTTCATACAGAATCATAGAATCCTTAGAGTTGGAAGGGACCTTTAAAGGTCATATAGTCTAATTCCCTTGCAGTGAACAGGGACATCTACAGCTACATCAGGTTGCCCAGAGCCTGATCCAGCCTTACCTTAAAAGTCTCCAGGATTCAGGCATCCACTACACCCCTGAGCAACCTGTTCCAGTGCCTCACCACCCTCACTGTAAAAGACTTTTTCCCTTATATCTAACCAAAATCTCTTCAAGCTTGAATCATTTCCCCCTGTTGTATCACAACAGATCCTGCTAAAGAGCTTGTCCTCTTCTTTCCTAAAGCTCCCCTTTAGATTTTTAGATATGAGGTTTACTTTCTCCAGCAGGGTAGTGCAGCATTGCTGTATGTTAGAACCAAGGTCAGTAATGTTTGATACAAAGAATACCAGATATAGTCAGAAACCTGTACTGCAGAGGTGTATGAGATTATTCTTTTATACCATTGACTCAAAGCAAGCTGAAGGACACAGATGAACAAGTCAAAGGAAGTCCTGGTCAAGGGTGAGAAATCGTTTGTCTGAGGGACACAGATGGACTAGCCCAGGGACAATGAGAGAGAGATAAGCTGCAGCTTAATGGCCGGGAAGCAGTCTTTTCTGTGGGCTTATCTTAAGGAAGACGGCCATCCCAGGGGGTGCATGCAGAGATGTCACATAGTAAGGAAAAAGGGAGAATAAAAGAGGAATCGGCAACCATGAAGTTAGAGTTTTCTGATATCAGATTCCTCAGAACAAGCCATACATTCATTCTAATAGCAGGATTTTTATACATAATTTTCAGCAGCAGATTAAATTCCTAATGTCCAAACAAATGCTCAGAATAATAACTTTTTGTCACAGATCAAGTTTTATACTCCAAGTCCTTAGATTTTAACTAGCAAGAGAGCTAGTTTGCAAGGTAGAGTCTACATCATTACTACCTTACTACTGCCTATGGTTTTGTATCAACATGAGTATCTCGCAGGCATTAGGGGATGCTTCCTTATATGAATATGAGTAGGGAACATGGTACAATCTTGGCATTGCAATAGTAAACTCCCAGGAGTTTGTCTTGCCAAAAACACAAGCTTCTCCAGAGCTACACTTTCTTGCAGTAAATGCGGGAATTTGCTAAGTTCAGCGTGGGTCAGCAATAGATTTTAAGAGTTCTAAGATTTAGGAATTAATGAACAACATTAAAAAATTCATTTTTATTGAGTACTCAAGTCTAGAATTTTTTTAAAAATTAAGATTAAGATTTGAACAAAAAAACCCAAACTTGTGTTGGTCCCTCAAAGAGGGCTGGGATCCAAAAAGGACTTAATAGAACCAAATATAGAAAACAGTGAAGTTGGATTTTCCATAACATGTTCATAAAAATATTTTTCAGAAAAGTAACTGGAACTTGCTCACTGTTAGAGAGAACATGTTGCATAACGGAAAACAACACAAGAACAATGCTTCAACAATGTGTGTTTGTATATTTAATAATCTGCAGGGTTACTGTGACCTAGAGTTGTCAAATCCCATGAATTTGCCTTTTAAATTTGAATTATCACTCATTTCCCTCCTTCTCTTACTTCCTAGATTACTTAGGTTTTCCTCTTTGTTTAGTTTGCTTGTTAGACCAGATCCTTCCTTTAGCATATTAATTATCCAGTTAAAGGCAGGTTACATTCATGTAAGCTAGGATGTTATTCTAGTTCTACAAATGAGCAATTAGAAAATGAGCTTTCCTGTATCAGAAAGAGGACTCTAGGGCTTTTAAAAATCACAGAAATTAGAAAAGGAATGACATTGTTAAGTGATCTTAAGAAGAAAAAATAACACATCCTACTGCTATCCTATGTCAAGAAGCTTGTCTAATCATCACAAATATTTTATATTATTTGTACATTTGCTATCATCAGTCTCTTAAGCCATCATTATCTAAAATGATTTTAAAGTTCCATAAATAATCAATACCTTTCTTCTCTTTCTTTCTTTCTTTCTTTCTTTCTTTCTTTCTTTCTTTCTTTCTTTCTTTCTTTCTTTCTTTCTTTCTTTCTTTCTTTCTTTCTTTCTTTCTTTCTTTCTTTCTTTCTTTCTTTCTTTCTTTCTTTCTTTCTTTCTTTCTTTCTTTCTTTCTTTCTTTCTTTCTTTCTTTCTTTCTTTCTTTCTTTCTTTTTCCCCCCCCCCCCCCCCCCCAAATCTGAAAGGAAACTTAAGCCAGAATTCCATAATCTAATGAGGGATTTACTGCACACATCCACAAAAATAAATAAATAAATGAAATTAAAAAATGAAATGTATAAGAGACTGGCAAAAATCGTATTAAATGTCTTTGTTGAAAGATGTTTGGAACTCAGGATGGCAGATGTAGCAGTAAGTCTTATCAGCTCTAGTATAAAGTTTGGGGAACTTTGCATCAGAACAATAAATCACTGAAATTGAGAGAAACTTCCATATCCATTGGCACAGAAATAAATCAGACGACTTCTCTCCAACATCTAGTCAACAAGCATAACAGAAAACACAACTAGCAGGAACATTAGGAGATTACCTACTTCATTTTTTTCCTCAAGCCAAAATCAAGTGTACCTCATCCATGCTTGACAGATACTGTCTTGCATCCAGCTATGGTACTTCTACAGTCTCCCAGAGCAATACAGTCCTTAAAGATAGAAAGTCTTCTGAGGTATTTGAGTCTAAATCTGCCTTGCTTTAATTTATTTCTTGTCACACACATTACAGATATGGAAAACAGTTTATCCTTTTCCTCTGTGCTGCAATCTTTTATATATTTGAAGACTCTTATCATGTTTAACATGATGTGAGCTTTTTCAACACAGCAAGTTTTTCACTGCAAAAAGGAGAAAAAGAAATTTAAACTGGAATTGGGATCTGTTTGCATGAACAGAAAGCTGTGTTACTTGGTCACAATGAATACAGAGTGCCCAGTTGAAACTTAGCAATATAATATTTATGTTTAGCTGCAATGTGCTTATGCAAATTTTATGATGCAGTGAAGTATATAACTTGTATTTTGGAATGTACATCAAAGTTGGACAGATTTCCTAGAGACTTATGTAACCTCAATCTCTGGTAGAACATCTCTACACAAATGAAATTATTCATAGGAAATTGACTTCTCTGTTGCTGCTCATGGATGTTCATCTCTTTATTTAATGTAGGAAAATATGTGTCAGGGGCCTAGATAACTTCTAGAAATTGTCTAAACCCCTAGACATTATCTAGAAAATTATATTTATTTATTCAACATCAGAATACATCTTAACTCCTCATCTTCATTGCTGTGACTTAGACAATAGCATAGCATGTTGTCTAAGTTTCCTTTATATGGGGAAAGAAAAAGGGTCTCTGAGATACGTGAGTGAGAAAGGAAACAAAAATAGCACAGCTAAGTTCTGGATGTTCACCTGTTCAGTACAAGAACCTGATAGTTTCTTGACTAATTGCTATGTAGAACTGTAAATCAGCTCTTTTCAAGGTTACTGGAATAATTCAAAGAAATGTTTTAAATACTAAAGAGCTTTCCTAAACTTGGAGACTCAAAATTATTTTTTATTATAAAAATATTATTTATCCGGGGAGACTTTATTGTGGCCTTCCCATACCTGAAGGGAGCATATAAACAGTAGGGGAACTGGCTGTTTACAAGGGTGGGTACTGACAGGACAAGGGAGAATGGTTTTAAACTGAGACAAGGGAGATGTAGGTTAGATATTAGGAAAATGTTTTTCACACAGACGGTGGTGATGCACTGGAACAGGCTGCCCAAGGAGGTTGTGGATGTCCCATCCTTGGGACTGGATGTGGCTCTCTGCAGCCTGGTCTGGTGACTGGCGATCCTGTGCATATCAGGGGGGCTGAAACTGGATGATCATTGTAGTTTCAACCCAGGCCATTCTATGATTTAAAAAATAGCAATAGGCAGTCCCATAAGGGAGGTGATCCTTTTTATAATGTAAAGACAACAAGAAGAAAACTAGACTAAAAGTGGACTTTCCTGTTTCCTTATTTTGTCGTTACTTTTCAGAAAGCGATTTTTGTATTTCTTGTGCAGAAACAATGCTTAGGCAAATCTTTCTTAAGCAATTTCTCTGCTGGTGGGAGTCTAAGCCAGTTTCATAATCAAACAGACAAGTAAATTCAGAACAATCTGTTCTAAAACTTCTGTCTATTATTTACTATTAGCAAGGTAATATCTGCCACTCTGCACATTTCAAGTTCTGCATTACTGGGCAGAAAAACAGACTGTCACTCAGGCTCAAGATAGCTAATATTTAAACCAAGACTATATTACTGCAGGTGATCGAGTTTTGTTATAAATCTTTGCATGTGTTTTGAAATGTGTATTACATGAGTGATGGTTGTAAATGAGAAGAGGATAGCTTAACTGAACATTTATCCAGTCTGTGGGTGGTAATCAAGCACTATGATTTTTCATAGAAAACTCTACTCAGTATTATTTTGTTTTACATATTCATGCAAAATGTATTCACAAAGAACAATGTTGGCAACTGCAACATTTCCAAATATACACTTTAATGGGTGTTCCTAGCTCAGAGTTACCCTAGATAATTCTAGAAATAGTTCACAACAATAACTAGAAAGAAACTTTCAGTCTAGTCAAGATCTCCTTTTGAGCATGTTTTGCAGTCAAACAATTGAGGTACAACTGGCAATGTTTTCTGAAATAATTTCATTACATTTTGTCATGGTTTTATAATTTTGCTATCAGTATTCCACATCATAACATCATGTAAAGTATGAATAATTTTACCAAATGTTCAGCTCACAGAAGAAGACTACATATTCCAGAGGACATCACAGTCAGGGATAAGTCACGGGACCAGGACACTATATAATCTCACTCTCAGGCTGGATTCACTCTCTTGAATCCTCAGAGCGTTGGGGAGCATTCCAGCTGTTTTGCCTAGAGTTTACAGTAGGCCTCTCAGTTTTGGGACTCACTCTCTCTCCTATTTTGCTTGATTCATTAGCCTTAATTTCAATTAATTTGTATTATATTGTGTTATCCTGTATTTCAATATAGTATTTAGTAAATAAGTATGCCTCCTTAGATCGTTGCCGCTGTTTTCTTTTCCCTTTCCCTTTTTCCCTTTCCTTTTTGGGCCAGCGGCCCTGCGGGCCAACTGCCCCCCTGTCATGGGCACAGGTAGATTTTCAGTTAACCCGTGACACATTTTCACTAAAAAAGAGATATTTCAAAGCAAATAAAATATTTTGCTTCTTCCTGACAGCAAACATACATAGCTCACTCTGAAAGTAATGCCTCCTGTTTGCTTCCATGGAAACTACAACAGACACAAAGAGTACAACAACACTGACAGAGCAAATTCTCAGCTACAAAATACTCTTTTTCAACATAGTCACAACCAGTTGCTACTGAATTTCACCAGCAATGAACAAAAGCCTGCATGCTGTACTTGACAAAATCTGCATGGCCATCCAGAGTGTGATTTGCCTTTCACATGACCTTCACCCTTCTGAAACACACTATCCACCACTTCACAGTGTTCACATTCACTATTTGGTTTCCACTGTGTCTGATGCACAGACTCAGATGTGAACAATCCAAATCGTTTATTACAAGTTCTCACATCACTTATATACCTTCACAAGTTTTCTTTTCCTAGCTTTCCCATTCACCCCTACATGTCAACAGAACATTACACAAACACTTCTTCAACTGCTCATGTGGCTGCTTATCAGATCAGAGCCATGAGCTGTTCTTTCTTCTTCTAGAGGTGTCCTTGGTTCTCATACTGTTTATCTTGCTCCACAGCTGCTGCTCCATACATTCCTTCTTGTATTCCCACAGGTTTCCATAAACAAACAGTGAATGTGAATGGATGCAAATTTTTCTGCATGGAAGAAACACGTCAACACACCTTTGCTTCATCTGCACTTCCACATCAGACACCATTCTAGCAGACTGCCTCCCTGCTGCCATCTGTCACATGGTAACAAAACGTAATGGAATATTGGTGAGAAGATTCAGTCTTTACTGCCCCACCACCAACATGCATCTCTGACATCATGGGCCAATACAGTAAAATATGTGGCATTACTTTTGGAGCAACACTCATATTCTAGTGGCCTACTCCTATTATTGGTGGCCCTTGAAATTATTCATATATTTTTTTATACTGCCACTGAGTATTAAGTTGGTTTTACAAGATTAATGTTTGTATGCTAAATTTAATACATTCCTTAGTAGGAATATGGCTAAAAAGGAATATAAATTCTAGGTCTTTTCTTAATAAGAAGTCTAGGAAAGCTTTCTTCTGCTAGTAAAACCATTTTTTTTCAGTTGTTTTATCCCAGATATTTTTCTCTCAACACATCTTTTTCCATCGAGCAAGTTGTAATAGAATCTAGCAGTCTCAATAAATACTAGGCTTCTGGATGGCAATTGTATATAGCACTGTTTATAATCAGCTAGGATATTGCACAGACTGAAAAATGTAACACCAGGCTTATGAATTGTTCCCCTTTTGTGTTATATATTGAAAGCTGGCAGAAACATTTCCTAATTTAGAATGTTTTTGTTTGACAATGTAATTTGACATTCTCTGAATAATAACTTGTGTTTCAAATGCTGTCAGATTTACATATAGAAGTTACTTCTGCTAGCAAAGAAGGGTGGTCCAGTCTTACTTCTTTTATGGAATCTAAACAATTTTAAACTTGAAGAGCTTAAAGAGAGATGAGGACTTGAGATTTTCCTAGTTTGAGTAGCAACAAAACATAAATATTTCAGTTACTGTTTCAGATGACATTGTGAAGAATACAAGTCTTATGGGTAAGCTCTATAGTAGCCTCAGAATTTCCTCCTCAGCTCCTGCACATCAGTCTTTACAGTTCTAAGATATAACAGAAAGGACACATGGACAGAGGGATTACACAATATGGAGCCTATAAAGAAAGAGCAAGTGAAGAAAAGGTGAAGAAAATAATTGAGGGAAAAGAGTAAGCAGAAACTTTCAGGCCTGATCCCCTAGTTGCCTTGCGATTTGATTCAGGAAAGTCCATAATTTTCCTGGCACCAAGATCAGCCTGAAAGCCCTGTAGTTCTTCAGATCCTCCTTACAATACTTCTTGTAGATGGGAGACCCATAGGCAAGCTTCCAGTCCTATGGCATCACTCAGGTAGAACAGAAATGCTTAGAGATAGTGGAAAGTGGCTTGGCAGTAATCTCTGCCACCTCCCTTAATACCCCTGGGTGGATCCCATGGACTTGTGACAGTGACAGTTCTCTGGGCAACTTGGTAATCTTTTCACCATTTCATCAGTAACTTATACAATTGTGAACAATATCCTTAGAATGCATAAATGCATACAGTTCTCTCTTAAACATGTGTAATTTAACATCAGCAAACTATTGTAAATAAATAAATATTGAAACTATTCATTTTTTAATTTTTCTGAGTAGAAACAACTTTAGCAGACCATGTGAAGGAGAAAGGTTTTTTACATTTTCTCCTGCTTGAGGGGGGGAAAGGGATTAGAGAAAGAATACAATCAAAATAAAAATTTTGTCTGAGCTCAAGAAAATAAAATTATAAAAATTATAAGCAGTGGAGAAGGTTCTCAGAGATGCATCATGCAATTTCCTTTGTATTTATAGGAATGAGAAAATACATTCCTTAACCAAACTCTTAAAGAAAGGGAAGAAAGAAACATCTTGATGGTTGTCTGGAAAGTTCAGTTCAGAAGTGATAATGATTTTTTTAAAACAGGCAGCATAACCAAACTATTTTAAAAGATGTTGATGATTCCATCAGTAAAGAAATAGCTGGGGAAGGAGATAAAAATTATACATATATAATATATAATTTTATATTTATATATAATATATATAATTATAAATTATAATTATATTATTATAATAACATTATTATAATTATATATAAAATTTTAAATTTATTTATTTATTTATTTATTTAAAGAAAAAAGGATAGAGGAAATCTAGCTGGAAATGTATTTTAATATATTAAATAAAAAAGTGTTTTAACAGATTACTAGTATAGTATTTAACTCAATTTTGTTTTTTACAGAAAAGTATACTTTAAACAGATACAAGAGGTTAAGTAGATGTATTTTAACAGAGCTTCTGAGTATCCTATTGTTTTGGAAATAATGAAACAGATCACACAGTTTACAATTCTATGAATCTGATATTTGATTAAGAAATCAAGCCTAAATATAGAAAATATAATCTTGTCTCTCTCCAGCTATGTTGAATGCTTAAGGAGCCCTATAAACTGAAGAAAAATTTTGTACTGACACATAAGGAGCAGGTATCCTCCCTGTCCACTTTGATAAATATATTTATCAGCCATGTTTTTCTCCTCCAGTAGGACTGTTACTTATGACATTTCCTCCTTCACTGCTGGAATATTCCTCTTAACTTTTCATGAGCACTGAAGCAAAGTCCCCCATATGGAATAGGGGAATCATTCCTGCATTTGTGTTTGTTAGGACTGGAAATGCCATTTCAAGTATGTGTTATAACATTTACAGCACAATCAAGATTTATTAAAACTACTCCACAGAGCACTATTGTAAAGAATTTATGAACTGTAAAACTGCTATAAAGGTCACTTGAGATGCAAAAGTTTAATTTGGAGTATCATGTTATGGTGTAGTACTGCTAAACTTAATGCTTGTTTAAACAAATGGCTTGAGGATATTTGTTTCAGAATGTGGGGTTTATTAACTTCAGTAAAACAACTTTATCTATTATTTTCCTGCTTAGCTTTGATTTTTTTTTTTAAAGGCTTGTTCACCTTACATTTACTAATCCTTTATTTTATTCCTAAGAAATATAAGAAATATAAGAAATATAAGAAATATAAGAAATATAAGAAATATAATACCTAAGAAACACAAGGAAAAAAAATACTATTTTAAAGTTTTTTTTCATAGTGTTTAAGAACACTGTCTATTATTTTATCGTTGTATCAAGGTTTAATGTTCCAGTTCATGACATTTGTTTGCTTTCATTACCAGCTGTAAAGATTTAGAAAACAACTTTATCTAGAAAAAGAAGGAAAAATGTCATGAATACTTAGGAGGGTCCCAGAAACTGAAATTAAAAGATAAACTGTTGTTTGCAGATGACATGCTAGAAAGGCATATGACACTATTTCTATAACGTATGATGGAATAAGTCATCCATAAGTCATCAAATCACATGGGTCACTCTTTGTGCACATACAGACCACAGATTAAGTGCACATAGTCAGAAGTTTAAGGTCAAGATTCGGACCTAACTTCAGTCTTCCAAATCTTAGAGACATCCCTTGCTAATACACTGAAAGGCAATCCAAGAACGCCTTTAAACTACCAGGAAGCTGCACGTGCCATAAACCTGCAAATTTGTAAATGTTAAACATTTATTATTTGCCAGGAATAATTGCTTCCCGTTAAAATTGGCAAGGGTGATTAATTTCTCTCAGCGTTTTACTGAGGATTTAGAAAGTTAACAGAGGGAAGCTGTAACTGGTACCCTAACAAATATCTAGATTTAGTCCCTAGGTGGGCAGTACTATGAAAAGATTTCATAAACCAGCATAAAAATGCATAATATTATTTACAAGTCAATAAAATCAGATTTGTTATTGAAACAAATAACAATTTATTGTTTCAATAATAAATTTTTAATTATTGTATTTAATTATTTTTAATTATTGTATTTAATTATTTTTAATTATTGTATTTAAAGATCTTTGAGAAACAAGCTACTGTATCATTATTCTTTATTCTAGGTCATGGGAGGAATTAGGTGGGTGGAGAGGGAGAATGAAACGTAGGCTTTCACTGGTTGAAAGAGGATGTGAGAAAAGGCACACTGGCTGTAACATTTACAGTGACTTCTAGTATTCATATAGGCTTATGGCCAGTTTTGTTCACCAATGTTTAACTAAAGCAAGTTCAGTCATGCAAATACCCATGAAGACTAAAAGAAGGTAAATTTAGGCACTAAATGTTAGGCAGTAATTCTTTACTCAGATGGTGATGAGGCACTGGAACAGAATGCCCAGAGAAGCTGCGGATTCCCAGGTCCTGAAAGCATTCAAAGCCAGGTTGGATGGAACTCTGGGCATCCTGATCTACTGGGTGGCAACTCTGCCCATGGCAGGAGGAGTTGGAAGCAGATAAGCTTTAGAGGTCCTTTTCAAACCAAGCCATTGTATAATTCTAGGATAAAGAAAGGGTTCAAAACTGATCAAAATACTGTTAATTTTAGAGGCAGAAAAAAAAAACAAAACAGCATCATTTGTCACCTTCCATGTGTTATCTACCAATAGAAAACTCTAATATTAGAGTGCTTACTCCACATTTCACTGCAACAAATTGCCCGTGGTTCTCAATGTATTTCTTCGAGTGTTAAATTAACAAACCAGCTGTAGAAGCTGTCACTGAAGAATGTTTCTGTGTATTATTTTCAGCATGAGACAGCATTCACCCTGTAGACTCAGCAGTCTGTGTAGTTTAGGTCTTCTTGTCACAATGGGTACTGCATTCAAAATAAGCATATTTACCATAAAAAGAGGGGCTGGTTTGTTTGTTGTTTTTTGATGTTGTTTTTCCACCTTGACACAGCATGTACAAATAAAGAATCATATACTACCATGAAATATTTAATCAGAGTCATAGGAAGAAGTAATTTCCTGAGATCCATGAGTATGTATTTCCAAATACATTCTGCCAACCCTTTGATAAAAGTTACATTTAAATGCCAAGTTACCCAAGGAAGCAAATGAGGCTTTTGAATAGCATTTCGTATTTCAGAGGGGGAAACAGGTGTTTGTTTACTTACTATCTTACATTCTACATCGTAGAATGATTTATTTTTATTTTTTCTTTTTTACTGAAAGACCTCATGCATACATTTCTGTGTATCAAAAATATTGTTGTACTCATCAGCACAATGAAAATTATGCCCTCAGGATACATTTATGAGCTTTCTGTTGTTTCCTGTGATGTTTGTTCTTCACGACCAGTCATAGGTATCCTTGCCAAAAAGAGCAATCTATGTAAGTTGCTCTGACAGGAATGACACCTACTTAGTTTCATAGAAACTACAATAGACACAAAGAGTATAACAACACTGATGGCAAATTCTCAGATACAAAATACACTTTTTTTTTAACATAGTCATCAATAGTAGCTAAGCGTTTTTGCCAGCAATGAACAAAAGTATGAAAGACATGCTCATAAAAATCTGCATAGCTGTCCAATACATGGCCAGTCTTTCATGTGTTTCTTTCAATTGCTGAAACACACCACAGCACTGTGTTCACATACACAGTTTGGTCTCCAGAAAACTTCAGAAAGCATCAATGAGTGCTATTTTTTCCACATGGAAGTTTTCAATTTCACACCACTACTTCATATGCACTTCCATGTCAGATGCCATTTTTTCAGACTCCCCCTCTGCTGCCACGTGTCACATGGCTAGAATATGTAAGGGAGTGTTGGTGCGAAGGTTCAGTTTCTATAGTCATACCACCACTATCTGCCTCGGACATCATGGGCTAATTTAATAATAAAGGAGGCATTACTTTCAGAGCAGCATTCATAGTTAATGCATGTTATTCATCAACTCAGTAAATGCTTTCTTTTCTTTGTGGAGCACGTATCACTCCAACAGAGCCAGCTCATTATCATCTAAGCAAGATCAGAAGGTGTACATATCTATTAATCAATGTTATAGCTCACTACTTTAAATCAATTCTGTGTCTAGAGCCTGCACTGTAAATTCAAGAGCATGCACAACAAACAACAAACTTAGAAGAGATACATAAGAATCACAACAGTAACAGTAGAAAATAAGGTAATAAAAACCTTGCAGATACAGATTTTCATGTGAAATTTTGCATCAACATCAATAGAATCAAATATTCTTGGGGAGTTTTGGCAAAAATAATAAAAAAATAGAATCATAGAATTACCCAGGTTGGAAAAGACCTCAAAGATCATCAAGTCCAACCATAGCCTAACCATAGAACCCTAACTCTAACAACTCTCTGCTAAATCGTATCTCTGAGCACCACATGCAAACAGCTCTTAAACACAACCAGGGACAGTGATTCAATCACCTCCCTGGGGAGCCCATTCCAGTGTTTAACCTTCTGCAAAGAAGCATTTCCTAATGTCCAACCTAAACTTACGCTGGCACAACTTGAGGCCATTTTCCCTCATCCTGTCATGTCACCAGTGAGAAGAGACTTGCCCTGCTCTCACTGTAAGCACCTTTCAGATACTGGAAGAGAGCAATAAGGTCTCCCCTCAGCCTCCTTTTCCTCAGACTAAACAGCCACAGCCTCTCCTCATAGGGTTGATTTTCCAAGCCCTTCACAAGCCTCATTGCCCTTCTCTGGACCAAGTTGCCCTCAGCATCCAACAAGGGATGGAGATTTTCCCTAGCCTTCCTCTTGCTGTTGATGTTTTTATAAAAATATTTACTGTTTTCTTTTACCTTAGCAGCCAAGCTCAGTTCTAGCTGTGCTTTGGCCTTCCTAAATTTCTCCCTGCACAATTTCATAACATACCTGTAATCCTCATAAGTAGCTTGCCCACTCTTCCAGAGACTATAAACTTTCTTATCGTTCTTCAGATCCAGCCAAAGGTCAACAGTATCAGATTCAAGTGGTCATTAAAAAATTATGCTTTTTTTTTCACGTGTTTTTGTGTAAATTATAAGAACTTTGTCACACATTATTTGTTTCCTACATTTCTTTATAGGAGTGTTGTGTATGTTGTTTACACATGCACAGTCTCCAGTTACACATGTTCTGTAATATACAAGATATATTCTCATATTTTCCATTCTCTACTGTCATAAATATGTAGTTATTGGAAAGCTGGTAAGTAACAATCTACGACAGTAGATTGTTCTGCTCTACCAGTGTCCAGGAAGATGAGTGAATGCTTGTGTATTATACATTATTGTATATTATTGTGTAAATAATATGGGTCCCCTTTGATGATTAAAAACAAACAAACAAACAAAAACAAACAAACAAACAAAACCCCCCAAAAAAAACAAAAAAAAAAACACACCTCTCTTTCTGGCATTTGACCCAAGCAAATACAAGAAATCTATTTAATTTACTTGTATGTGAGTTAGAACACATGAGAAAGTGATTTACCCTCACGCAATGATCTTCTGTAATATCACAAATATTAATTACATGATATATGTCTGTGCTTCTGTGTGTGCATATAGCTTAATATTCACATTGAATGAATGTAAACAAATATTTCAGAGAAAAGCAAGAAGAGATGGAATGTAGCTACATTTGCAAAATTTTTGCTCAATAACAATTTTAAATTGTGGCTTTAAAAAAAGTAATTGAAAAAGTAAAAAATACTCAGAATAGAAACATATACAATTTCAGACCCCACACTCTGAAGACAGAAGCATTGTTATTTGGAAACCACAGCAAACCACTTTACAGAAAATGGCTGGAAGGTAATTTAATGTTGATGTCAAAACTATATATTGTTAGGGCCTCTGGCAGTTCTGAAGCAGCTGAATAAGTGTCTTAGCTGCTAGGTATCTTAATTTGTTATGTCTTCAAATCTAGGAACAAAATAGAAGTTCATTTCTCTGCATGTATGTATGTGTCTGACTGAGTGTACTGGCAATAAAGGTAAGGAATTGAAAATCTGCTTTTCAAGTATTCTTCAGTTTGTATCTTTTATAGCCCAGCTACAGCAACCATAGGTGCAGCATTCTATAACTTTAAAAATGTCATTGATTTTTTTTTTTTCCATTTACCTGGAAAAAGATATTGTGTATACTTTATTTTCCAATAATTGTTCACAAATTATATTGTAATTAGAGTAAATCTCCTAACTGAAGTATGAATTGGCACTCTATCTATGCAGATCCAGCACAAAGTAATAAAATAAGTACTGTTGCTTTCATGTAAGAATAAGTTCTAAATTTTCATGTTTTTGAAATAGACATTTATCCAGACTGCAGGCTGAGCACCTGAGTCGTCTCAGGATTTCCAACTTGTAAATTTACCATTTGCTACTGGCTTCTACCCCTGATGTCCACGGTCAGGATTTTATTTTACAATACTTTTTCCTTTCACAGTCCATGCAACCCCCTTTTCTACTTATTATTTTCCTTCATTTTTATTTGTGAAAGAAAAAATGCAGCTTGAGAAACAAATGTTTTTGAATGAATAAATATATATATTGAATGTTTTTGAAATGAAATAAATATTTTTCCTTTTTTTTTTTTTTTTGTTGTTGTTTCTTTCTTTTTACTTCAAGGTTTTTTGGTTTTTGAGATCAAATATACAATAATAGCAACTATATCTACTTAACCTGCTTTTATAAGCAAGTCATGAACCTTACTACCTCCTCCACTTTCAGTTTACACAATAATTCAGCCCGTTTATTACTACATCATCTTCCAATAGATCACCTATTCCTCAAACATCTAGATATCTGTTTCTTTTCATGTTTCTGAAATGTATTGAAAAAATGTATTAATGTACAAACACATAAGTAAATTACATTAGTAAAGAATACAAACAAAGGCAAAATTGTCAGATGCAACAAACTAAGGAATTCAGAATGAAAAAGGTCTGATTCAAAGAACAGCGCCCCTGATTCCAGTGTTTTTTAAATGCTATCTAAGTTTATTCTTGAGGTGATCAGAGTAGATCTCTGATATGCTTTGACCACTTACCTGCCTATGCACAATGAGATAGAGGGAGTGTGCAATATCTTCTGGAGCTATGCAATGGCTCTAGATGGAGATTATACTAAAACTATTTCATAAACTATAAACAAAGAAAATTCAAATAAGACAAAATATTTAACATAAGCAGAACCAGGCGTCAATTTTTCCTTTTTTATTTGTTATGTTTCATTTTCCAAGCAAGAGTTTTCCCACACCAAGCACTTTATAGTCTTAATCTTGTGGCTGGAGTGACCCCAAATTTTTTATCATAGTAATAAGAAATGTAAAGTATCACAAACATTTGTATAAGCTTCAGATCAAAGTCATGGTTTAGATACAGATGGAAGACAATACTGCTAGAAATGTTTAACAGAGACAGAAAAACACTGAAAGGCAATGTCAGCACAGATGTCTCCTATTTTCATTTACAACTTCCTTGACTGATACCATAGCAATGGACGCAGAAATATCTTGAGTATTGTGCAAGGAAAAGGAGTCGTCTTTTATATATATTTATGCATTCTACCCTTCAGTTTCTCAGTCCAGAATTTATTTTGTTTTCTCAAAGAGCAGGAGTAAAGAGACATATTTTCTGAAAAGCCAATTCGAGCAAATATAGGAATGCAGTTGCTCTGCACAAGTCTTAAGTATTAGTATTGATGCCCCCCCAATACCATACAATTTTGCCACAGAACTGAGAGTCAGATTGTGCAGAAATAAGACTCCCATTGACATCCATAGTGTTTTGCTTAGGGTCGTAATGCAGGATCAGACTCTAAATCACAGTGTAGCTGTCAGACCAAGCCAGAAACACTGTTAGCACATTATTTCTTGTTCCCTCTATTTCAGAAACAGTGAGTGTCACCCACTTGCTGTTTAACAATTTTATTTAAACAAATACAGACATAGCTGATTGACACAAATATGTATTTCCATCTCTACAATTAAGTAGCATTAGATGTAAATGTGACAGTGTTCAATGAATTTCCTTAATCACTTCATTTTCTTTTGTAGACACTTGTTTTTCCAGCTAAAATAGAGCAAGAAGCTTTTTATTTCAGAAGTCATACCCTGACATTGTTTTAAAATATCCTTATGGTGTTTAAATACTAAAAAAACCCAAGCTTTATTTCCATTTTTTCTTTTCTTCGTAATTCATAATTTTCTAGAATGTCCTTTGTCTTGCAAGACTAGTTGAAGAATGAAAGCACAACTAAATTAGGCATTAGAAACCTAAACATTAGAAACAATAATAAAAAATAAATGATACTGAACAACATTCATGATGCCAATATTCATGATGTTAAGAATACACCATAAGACCTACAGAATAGTATACTGGATTCTTACAGTGATATACTGGACCAGAAATAATTTTGAAAAAGCAGGGATTTGCTGGCTAGATAAAAAGAAAAACTTTAAAACAGAGGCCTCAAGAGCAGAAATGGCTCAAAGAGATGAAATGAGAACAGTCTAATAGCATGGGCGTAATGACAAAAGATCAGTTCTGAGCTGAAGACAGTCGAAGCAAGATGGAGAACAGCTGATCTTTACAGTGAGAAGGAAAGAGAGAATAAAATAATGGTGAAATAATAACAGAAAACAGTAAGTCTGGGACTTCTTTGTGAACTAGTTTTTAATTGTTTTTATGTGGACTGCAGTTGTAAAGCTGCAGTTAGCTGCAAATTAGAGGCCTCTTTGGAAGAACAGGCTCTGAATGTTCTGATGCAGAAGTGTCTGATACTGTGGAAATAACTAGGCATTTGAATAACATTCTCAGAACTGTTACTTTTAGCTGCTATCTGTGCAGAGGTAAAAGGAAATGATGGCTGAAAAGATCCATAAATGTGAGAACTCACATTCATGACAATCAGACAAAAGCAATATCTGTTATGGGGAAGAAAAAAAAAAAGAAAGAAAAAAAAGAAAAGGTGGAAGAAAAAGAGGGAAAAAAATATAGTACTACATTTTTAAGTCTTGTTCAGCTCAAAACAGTCTTCTCAGAAATTCTGTGTGAGAATCAGAGATCATCCATATAATAATTTTCAGAAGTAAAGGATATGTTTGTCCATACAAAATAAAATAGATATGCTACAGTATTTATTTACAATGTTTTCTATTACATTTAGTATACAAATGAGTTAGAAGTGTTTGCAGCTCTTAGGTTAATGCAGGTTAATGAATTAATCACAGGAGTTCACCAGATCTTAATTGCATAGCCTTAAATATCAGGTTTTAAAGTGGGAAAATTAGATGCTTTCATAAATTAATAATTTTGCGAATTCTGTCTGCCTGTGAACAAGACAAATAGGATTTTATACAAATAATTTAGTTTAAAAGCTACAGTTTAAATTCTCCTTAGATATCTTTAATAGCCTGACCTATTTATGAATAATTGCTGTTGACACAGGATTTACACATGTCCTTGCACTGTGTTATTTTCTCAAATGCAAACAAGACACCTGCTGAGTATTAGCTACAGGAAGCATGTCAAATATGAATCAGTAAGTAATTACCCCTGGAACTTAATTCATCTGTAAATTAGTATTTTATGTTGTGGGCTTTTTTGTTTGTTTGTTTGTTTTTGTTTTTGTTTTTCTATGTGGCGAGGAAAAATGACAGTGTTATACAGAAAGGAGAAAAGCTTCCCTTTCAAAAAAGGAGGATAATTTCAACACCATAATGACAGATCAAGATAGTTTTTTCTGATACAAGCATATCTGTATGTCATTAAAGTGTTTTCTACCTTTGACTGCAACTCTACATAATCTCAACACAGGTCTTGCTGCATTGAAGTGATTGTTAACATTATAGCATTAGTTTAATTTCTTCCAAAAACTAGAATTAATCCAGTCATATTTCAAGATATTGTTCAAAGTAAAATAAGGACAGGGCCAGTGACCTGTATTTGGAGACAGAGAACATGGACAGATTTGGAGGAAGAAAACAGAGTAACTGGCTGACCAAGAAAAGTATTTGCTATAAAATCTATATGGAAAAAGGGGCAAATAGATGTATCAGAAAATAATTTAAAACTTCAGGACTCTAAAAAATGTAAAACTAATTACGGTATTAGCAATTATGCAAGACCTGGACCTCTATCAATACACTTGGTCTCACCTAGAGAGTGGAAACTGGGCTACAAATTGCAGCCCTTCAGAAAAGTTTTCAGACTTAATTCTCCAGACACCAGGAAACTATTACAAATAGAAGGCAACCATTATCCCAGAAATACTCTGGCATTTTAGGAATATAAATCCATCTCCTACCGAGTTTGCAGGTTCTCTGTCTTATTTGGAGGTGTTGTATTTTTCTAAAGAATTTACTAGATTTACTAGCAATTGTGGGCTGAAAGTCATTTTTTTGGATCTCATTTTGACTACTTAGATGATAGGTAGAATTGAAGAGACTAATAATGTTAGATAGGATTACAAAGGTTAACTAAATCACATTCAAAAACATGCTTGTCTTGATCTATTGATTGGTTTAATAACAGCACTTTTTTGAATAAAGATGGTGCTTTAGTCTAGGCAAACAGAACAAATACTCTTCCTGCCTGCAGACCCTGTGGTGAGGCAAGTGCGGTTAATGTAATGACAATTACCCTACTACTGGCATAATTATAAGTTGTGCTAAATGTAAACCTCTTATTAGTGAAATGCAGCTAATATCAACTTTGAATTTCATATGATCTACAATTAGGAAAATTGTTATCTGGTCATTTTGATCAGCTACAGATACACATTTCTTCTTTTGCTGCTTGAGGGGAAAAACAGATCACATTTTTCTAAATGAAGAGCTCTATAGACCTTTTATTTATTTATTTATTTATTTATTTTTGTGCTTCTGAAGCAAAACTTTTGCTCCAGAAGCAATTTTTGTGAACAGTTTATGGTTAGATGCAATAGCTTTTACTGCTGAGCTTTTAATTACACTACTAGTATAGCTCTTCAGCAGCCAACTTTTTTAAAAGAAGCCAAAAAAACACTAGGAACAACAGCTAGGAATGACAGTAAGCCAAAAAAGCATTGTTGTTGGTTTTTTTTTTGTATTGGGAGCTATGCTGGTTATCCTATTTGTGTAGGACTTTATTTGGGTACAAACTGGAAGCAGATTGGAATGCTGAAATCAGTCTTTCTGAGATATGAACTGAATTTGCACTAATGTCTGGAGGTTGGATTTTAGTTGTTTTCTCCCCTTCTTTCAGGATGTTTCGTGGGGACATAATGCTACCAGTTCTGCATACACTCTCCCCTCCACCAAAAAATAAAAATAAATAAAAATAAATCTTCTAAATAAGTTAAACCTTAAATTTTCTAAATAAAACCCATGCACTTAAATTTCAGAAGACTCGGGTCCCTGTTAAGTATTAGGAGTGATGGACAGAGATCAAAAGTAACATTCCACATTTCATATTATTGCTCAGTAAATACACCAATAATTTATCCAGCATCATTTCCTACTTTTCACTTCCTTTCATTGCAGATGAATTGTAGGCATGCACAGTATGTGATTCTCACTCCTACAAACATTCATAGCTAACTCACTGAATCATGTTTGTTTTTGTTGTGAGATACAGAAAAAAACGAGTCTGTCTTAGTTGCTCTTGTCTCTGAAGATAACCTCTATTAACATATTCATCTGAAAGTTCCTTTGGGGATATACATGAATTAACTAAAACAGTGGGATAAGCTTGACACAGACCAAATATTCTGCTTTGCAGAAGTTACATTTTACAAATATCATCTGCCAGCTTTAAGGGACTAATCCTAAATATCAGAGGTGTCAAGCATTAATGTATAAGCATGAGATTAAAAATAAAAGAGAAAAAAAGAAAAAAAAGAAAAAAGATGAGCTGCAAAAGGGGCACAGCAAAGCTTGCCACTGCATTAGCAGGAAAGCACTGCTACATAAATGTCAGCTTGCTCCCATCTACTGACAGATGTTAAGGCTAAAGATGAGAGAGCATTTAGTCCTTGCTGACAGTTCAGGATGACACTTGAGAGCAATCAGATTGCCTGGAGAAAGGTGGGCTCATCTCCCCTCTGCAAGGCAGAGATGAGCCAGGAAGTCTGAATAGCTTCAACAGTAACAACCCAGTACTTAGCTCCTTGTCCACCTGTGAAAACAGTGCTGCTGATGCTCTCATCTCCTCTGCTGACTGCGTGTAGCACAGGGACCAAAATGAATATCTATTTTATAATCCCTATTTCTTCCCACCCCCCCCAACACACACAGACACTTATACTGTGCAGTTCCTGTATTTTGGCACTCTTGTGTTCGCATTAGTGCTGTGTATCTGTTTAGCATTAAGCATGAATGCCTTCATTTTAAAGGAATTTCTCTTTACTTTGTATGCTTTTTTTTTTTTTTTTTTTTTTAAAAAAGAGCTCTCAAAAGCCCTAGGCCAAACAGCCATTTTTAATTTTCATGAATAAGGTATCTCAAATGAAGGGATCCCAAGGCCCGCTGGCTGCTTTTGAATTCTGCATGAATAGGAGGATAACTTGAACTCTGCTCACAAAGCACTGTGTTCACTGGATCTTTGTTTTGAAGAAAAAAAAAACCCTACAAATATCACGAAGAAAACAATTCTACAAAAATTCCAGATTGCTGGCACATAATTTGCAATATTAAGCATTGTCATTTCCCTGCCATTACTCTCCAGCTGTCATTTTAGTATAGCAATTTAAGTATTCGATCTCTACAAGATAGGATAAGATTCTAAAGAACATTTCTACCACTGGACCCAGCACATACTGAACATGATAGAAACATTCAAGCCCAATTAGAACGTGACTTAAATTTTAAAATCTTAATCTCTGTTTGAAACCTTGCACTTGGAATTGTTGCCATATCTTTTTATTCAGCGTTCTGAAATAGAAAATAACTGTGAAGTGGAATAAAAATTAAGATGTCTCACAAATTAATTTGCTAATCAGAAAACATTCACAATTCAAGTTAATGCAAAGCAGCACAACATGAAACTGATGGAATATGGCTTTTTTCAAGCCACAGTGCTTTCTGTCATTCTTTTTTTCCTTAAATTGTCCTCATAGTCTTTTCAGCAGGAAAGACAGGCTTATGCACTAAAAGAAAATAAACATGATATGTGCCTAAGCACAGAGGGTATAGAAAAATCTGTGATGAAGTCCTGTTGTCTGAAACTTTTGCTGTAGCATTAAAGTTGTCTTACACAATGTAGGTAAATATCAACACAGCCAAGATTTGTTCTCATACTGTATTCATAGTCTCTTTTGTGTGAAAATCTGAGCTATAATTTACACCTTAGAACAAAGAAAAGTTGCACCTTTGATGGTATTCTGAAATTTACAAATTCCTTACAAATACATAAAATATGACTTTTAATTTAATTAATTAAATTATTATTAATAATTATTTAAATTTAATTTTAAGCATCTTCTTCACAATTTCTTAATAATTATGAGCTTTAAAGAAATTAATCTTTTAGGAAAAAAAAGAGAAAAGCTGCCACAGGAGACAGGTGCACTAAAATTCTGGATATTTACATTCTGAATTTATATTAAGCACTACATTTAATTTAGGAAAATGTGTAAGTTTTATTTCAATGTATTTTAAAAACAAATGTGATCTTAAATGGAAAAGAATGTTTATTCCCAAAACGACATACAGTGAGAATAAAGGAGGACAAAATGTATAATTCAGATCTGAGATGTAAAATTATTATTGTGTTTTTTTTTTCTGATATAGTTATTCTTTACTTTCTATTCTTACTTTTATCAGGCCTGAAACATTTCTGTTTTCAATTTCCCTACTGAAGAGAAAAATCTTGTTTTCCTTTATATAATTAAAATGAAGCAGGAGTGCAGTGGATGTGGTATGAGAAATAGCTATGTGTCTCAAAAAATTGTTAAGATCTTGGTGGATGTTATGCACACATTTATGCAGGCTTAAACAGCAAATAGAAAAAGAGAGGAGGCAGAGATACCAATGAATTTAGAGAGATAAAAGGAAAGAATTATATTCAAGGTGGAAAAAAAAAATAGAAAAAAAAAAAAAGATATAGTGCAGAATTATAGGAAGGATAAGCACAAGCTAAGTTATAAGAAGAAATGAGAATCATGTTTTCACCCTGAGGGAGGAAATTCTATTTTCTCTGAAACCATCACAGTACTAAAGGCTAGGTATAGGACCAAACTATCTTTCCCTTTCAGGCTAAATATAATGTGAAGTTTGCATATTGAATATAAAGACTAACTCGCTACAGATCATGCTGCTGGAGAAACCTAAAGTTAGTCAGTGGAGTGTATCCACCAGTGAACAGTGCTGGAGCAAGGAATCATTAATCAACCATGTAAGTGCCTCCCTGCAGCCTGTGAAAATCAGGACTGCCATTACCCAGCATCGCAAGAGGCTCAGAAGACATTCATCATGAAGGAGTGAAACAGGATAAGATCTTCAACAGAATCACCAGAAATCATAACAACATGTGATGAATCTTGAAAACGGCAGTTAAGCTATTTTGCTTATGTCACATGTCATCCGATATCAAGAGGGAAATGGAAGGATGCATCTCATAAAGCATTAAAAAAAAAAAAATTAAAAAAAAAATCTGCATAACAATAGTAAATGAGAATTTAAGACAGTAGAATTGTAATTTTAAAGACTCATCTATGTCCATCCTCTCTTGTTTTTCCCTGGCTCCAATATTACAAGGACAGCAAACAAACAAACAGAGATCACAATAATATGCAGTATTTCACCATGAAAACTATGTGTGAAGCACTGCCAGGACTTTGCACCTACATATGCCACAAAGGAAACACACCTCAGTTTTAGGGAAGTTTGGAACTTGGAGATGTCTATTTAGACTACATATGCTTGAAAAAGGATTTTTTTTGAGCCAACTCATGTGTGAATTTCCAGTGGCTGAAAGGCTTGCTTATTTCCCATTTGTCTTGTGAATGGTGGTGATTATGAATCTACCAACTAACTGGATTTTTTTTTTTAACTGATCTTAAACATATAGCTCCATAATTATTTGAGTTTTCTTCATTATTTGCGTTTTCTTCATTAAAATCTTAAACAACACTAGGGAGATTAAAATATCTGAAAAAATACATGAAATATCTAGTGTAAATGCTGAATAATTCATGGAAAATCTGAAAGGTAAAAGCTGGAAGCATGCTAAATTTAATCTCACAACAGATCTGTGTATGACAGGAGTGGTAAACAGGCTTCCTGAGCACATCTTTTGGGATTTGCCAGTTTTTTTTAATACATCTATGACTGGAAGGCTTGGTAAGGACAGCCCATCTCACCAACCTCTACAGTACCAAGAACGAAACTCCACATGGAGTATCAGTTACAAGCCCAGCAACTCATAAGGACAAATCTCATTCCAACATCCTGATGCAACCCCACTGTGCTCTCATGGTGTGCCTGCAATTGGCTGTAACAGAACATTTATTTCTTCCACATCTCAGCAATCAGTGTGAAACAGCAAGTGCCTTGTTAATTTGAGTCTCCAGCTTAATGATAAATCAGCAGTATTCTACTCATATGTAAATATCAAAATAGAGAACAAAACTGTATAAGAGAGGGATTACCTGTATTTTACTTTGCTGTAACATTCAGGATTTACTTTTACATATACACAAAAGTCCCATACTGTCAGAGTCCTCATGTGCAATCGGGTAGTAATAAGATAAAAAGAAAAAATAAAAAGAGAAAAAGAAAAAAGCAATACTCCTACACCCGACTGGCTAAGGGCTATTTGTAATCCCTTGCTAGAACAGAACAGGGACCTTCCTGCACAATGTTTTCTTCATACTGCGAGCATAGAAAAACTGCTCAGATGAAATACTCTTCCAGGTAAGTGGTTCAGAAGTAGCTATGGGCATTTGAGAGAAGTAACTGAGCAGTCAAGCAAGAGGTCAGATTTGCAGCTCCCTTGTAGCCTTGCAAACATGGCCCTGTTCACAGACTGCCCAGCAGCAGCTGTACTACCCTACAGCTCAGCCCAGGTTTCACATTGGCAGAACAGACCAACTGATTGGTGGAAACAGTAGACAACCACCTCCCAGTTTCTCATGCAATGTGTGCTGCATATCAAAGGGGTGGAGCCAGAGCATCTGTGAGGTGGTCAAGACACAGGATGCAAGGTAGGTGGCACCCACAGATAGGTAGGAACTCTGCACCCACATCCTGTTTGCATCTGCAGATTGATTTAGATAATAAAGGGACAATGTGACAGAAAGCTTATGGTAGCACAGTAGAGGTAGTGGCTTAACCCTTTAAAAGAAGACACTTTATGAGTGAGATCTACATTGTGTAGTAGCACTGTGATCCATTTTCTCAGGTGACTGAGCAAAAGAAATACTTACTTTTGTTAAATCTGAGTGCAGTAGTCATTATCTCAGGTTTTGAGCCACAGGAAATGCTATTTCCACCTGAACAAACTCTATTACAACATCCATTGTGCACGTTACTCTTTATAAAATGTGATATCTTGTAGAAACTCAATATTTTCCTCTCCCAGAATATCCTTCTGGTCTACCTCTAGACAGTCATATGTTCTGCATAAAACAACATTGTTAAATTACTGCCAAATACACTCCCTTTTGTGTGCGCAGTTAGCTTAATTTTTTCATCTTAAAAGAAAGGAGATTTTTAGAGAATGGTCTAGCAGGAATACATATTTACATTTACACTTCCTCCAGTTATATTCATATGAACTTTAATATTTGAAACACCAAACCAACCCACCCTCACAAGAATGGTTTGCTGCAGAATGTTGCACTGCAGAATGTTGCTGCTTTTGTACAGATTTTTAAGATACTGTATGTTACATCAGATTCTTAGTAAATTAATCATGGTGCAGATTTCTTAAGCACTACCATATACCACCTCTTCAATGATGGCACACATCTCAAAGAAGTGTTTTACATCCTTAGTTCCTAGTCCTTCCTGTAGGCAATGTTTATATAATAATAATTTCATTGTAATAAAAAAATAATAATAATAATCTTACCAAAAGCAATTTAAAACTGCATTCCAGCAAGAAAAAAATAATTACTTCTATATAGAGTTTAAAAATTCAATCTGTTTGTAAGCGGAGAGGAGGTAGAAAATAAATAGATTCTTCTAAGAGTTGATTTCTTTGGAGAAATTGCCAGTAATTATAAAGCGGAATGATTGCATCAAGTGTCAGGTTTTGATAGCAAGAAAAAAAGACTGGAAACAGAGCAGGGTGTATGGGGTAGTATGTGTCTGCTATGCGCTTGTTTGTTTTCTAAGTTTTGAAGAACATACCCACTCCATCACCTCAGAGCTATTTTTTTAGCAGCCTGCTTAAAAATGTTTAGCAAATACAAATAAGAAATACCATGGGACTTTACAATTGGTATGGCTTCAGCTACAATATATCCTGTGCATTGTGTGTTGTAGTTTAAAGGTGCATCTTCTGAAATACATTTGCTCTAATAAATGTTTTATTTGCAGACACTAAGAAATGCATTGCAGTATGTATTTGACTAATAGAAAAATGCACTTCAGGTAGGTAGATAAAGTTCATAATTTCTTCAGCACATTATCTGTCAAGCGTATAAATTAATCTTCATCCGATTATTTGTTTCACTTCAATTTTCTGAAGGGTGAAAGAAATTACATAGATTAAATTATTCAGTAATCATGAAGGTGTTAAACTGACAAGCACAGGGAGTAAAGCGTTCTGTTTACTCCTGTGGTGGTCTCATTGCATTTTTTAGAGAATCTTGATATCCCTTATCAACACAATTAATTACACTGTTAACACCCATCTTAAATGAGTCTCTGGTTTACGAATGACTTGAGTACAAAGCTTCTACCATTCAATTAAACTTCTTGACAACCGAATTTTAAAGAAATTAAATCCAGTGGGTTAACAAGGCAAGGAAAAAGATGAAAAATGCAGTAAGTGAATACAAATATTGGTAACAACATTTTACTAAATAATTTTAAAATGTTCAGCTAAGAGACCAGTCACTATAACATGGCACCTTTCTGATAACAGAGAAGACCTTTCTAGTCATTTGTGGAATTCTTTATTTTTCTGTCACTAGAAGATATCATTCGATACCTTCATGCAAAAGTTAATGGAACTCACAAACAGTGTGATACTCATATATTTAACATTCCCCCACTGTTAGTCCACCAATCAGCTGACCCTTTTGTCTCCATCATAGAATATTACAGTTGGAAAAAGACCATTAAGATCATCTAGTCCTGCCATCAATACATCACCACCACACCTGCTAAAACATCTTCATAGTGATACTCAAAATAATAGGCCTATGCCACTGGTAGAAACAACTTCTCTGCCTACATCTTATCTAGTTTATTGATATTATGCAAGTGCCCCTTGTGCTGAGGATGAACTTTACAGCTATTTTGATTCTATTTTGTTATAATAGATATGCAAGGGAAGAGAATTAAGATCACCTAGTCCAACCATCAACTCATCATCACTTCACCACTAAACTTTAACACTCAATGCAATACTTACCCTTTTCTTGAAAACCTCCAGGGTCATCGACACCTCCCTGGGCAGCCTGCCCCAAAACTTTACCACACTTTCTGAGAAGAAATAAATATAAAATATATACATACATATAAACAAAATAAATATGAATTACCTGCAAGTCAGTATCCCCGATTCATGCATAAATATACCTACTGAAGCAGGTCAGATCTGATACTGCAAGGGTTAAAACAGTAAGGTCTATAAGTGAGGTCAGAAGCAGCTGTTAGCAATAAAGACCAAATGGGTTTGATTGGCAGTCCACCTCTAATGCTTCTGGATTAAGCAGACACACCTCAAGCCTACTCAAGGATTGACAGGCATAGGTGGTCTTTTTCTCTTGATAACTCCTAGTACCAAGAGAGAGCTAGCTTTCTGCTTCTGATGAGCCTGTTCTGGGTGGGATTTTCAAGATAACGGTTCCCTGCAACCTTCTGTATGTTCTTACAAGAACAAACCACCTCCTGTGTCCCAGACCAGGATTAACAGCAATCTTTCATTCACTTCCCTGCTGACTCAAAATTAAGTTTTTAATTATTTTGTGTGCAAGTATGTCAAATCATTTTAAATCTAAAAAGAGTCCATAATAATATAAGATTCTCATCACATGGAAATTAAGAGAGAAGTAGAAGAAAAGAAAAAGGAAAGGAAAGCAAGCATATCCACCACAGAGCTTAAAGGCAAATATAATTATTTTCATTTTCTTCATATAAGGAAACAAAGTGTTTTTGCACTTCCTGTTTCCAGAATGCTTCCAGAGACATCTGTCTTCAGTCATTCATCACTGCTCTAAGGTTCTTTAATTCATTATTGGATAATCTTCCAGATTATGGGGAGAATCTGGTAGAAAAGTAGTTTTACCAGCTAATATTTTAAAGAGCCCTATTAAAAAAAAGTTTGTGAATTCATGTTCCTGTATTTTATCTGTCGAAGAAAACTTGGAATTTATGAATATCATGTTCTCTTCATATTTCTTATTGATAATTTGGACCTTAGCACGTGCACTCACAACCCTTCAATTTAGAGATCTCAAAGTATAGGTACTATTTTAAGTAATTACTCAAATCAGTTTCCTTTTTTCTCTCAATCAAAATGTACGTGAAGCTGCACCAACCTTTCCTATAAACAAGACTAACAGATAATTGTAGTTCTGAGCTTTAAGAAGACCACAGTTCTTAGCAGAAAAACTCAACTTCACAGAAGATATCAGGGTGAAGTTTGTTGCTTATTTTTAAAATCATTTATTCAAGAAGCATTCAATTGACTTTTGCATAAGATGGAAAAATTCCAGAGACAAATTATCAACATGCATTAACCAGTTTAATTCAGTTTATACTGTATCTGTCGAAATCTCATAGTTAATATCCACCAACAAAAGCTAATTAAGAATTGTTTAAACTCATTTCAGAGAGTCACTTTCCCACGTCAATACTCAAATCCTAAAGTTCTAGGTTAATTACATGCTTCCAAATACTGTGTAAGCACTTATGAATTATCAATTGATATGATAATCAACACAGTACATTTCATCTCATTGGCTCTATACCCAGCATTTTAATTGTTTGTAAACCTCAAAGCACGTGTTGCTCATTTGAAATCTAACAGATGCTGTTGAAAAGTTCAGCCAGGGTGAGATAGCCACTAAAAATTTAATTAATATCTTCTTTTTTTTTTTTTCTCCTTCAACTGAGATTGCCTAATTTACATGCAGTTAGCTGACTTACAGATAAAAAAAACATCCTATTTATAATGCTTGTTGTGAATATAATACCATTCAGTAAATCTGTCAAGGGCATAGGATATTTTCAATCTTTTGAAGTTCAAAGTATTCTTTTCCCCTTAGATGGATGGACAGTTCTCTTAGGACATATGTCCAGTTTATGGGTATGTGGAAATGCAATCTTCAACAGAGCTGTAGTATCTTTTAAAAGATTTCTGAGTTCCTGCATATGACATCTTCAATGTGGCTCAATTTTCATATACTAAAGTGATAAAAATGCCAAGTGAATAGAGATAACCTGGCAAGTGTGTACAAGTGAAAGTAGAATTACAGTAAGTGAACTGGGAATTCAAATGAAATATCATATAAACACCATTTCCTATACAAAACCTACTTTTTTCTTACTGCCAGATTTATGGAGAGTGAATCTGCACAGCAACTGGTCCCCAAAATGAAAACTTGTGCTGTTATTTCAACTGACCTTTCCCTAGAACTCTGTATTTCTGTACTTCAGAAATTCTCATTTGTACAGTTGAATAAACTCAGATTTTGTTAATGAGCAACAGAAAATTAGAAAGGGAAGAGACCAGTGCAATCTCATTTCTTTCAAAGTTTATTTCCAGTGCCTTTTGGCCTACCTTCAACCACTGTGCTAAGCAATGCCTTAATGCAGCAGGGATTTCTAGAGATATTTCTCCACATAACAATATGTAACGTGTGTATAACATACAATTAAAATTAAGGTTGTCTGAAATTAAGCTGAGGTAGCCTAGCTAAACAATGAATAAATTATATTTTTTTGTGAGTATACACCGAAGCCATAAATGAAGTGGCACCTTGTTACAGTACAGCTTGTTTTTACTTTGTACGCATGCTACTGTTCTACTTTGCAAGCATCATAACCTAAATGGATTTACAAAGCAAAAAATATTGGCATTTGGGATCTGTCATTTACATATGCATTTTGAGGAAGTTTTGCTTTGGAATAACATTTGTCTGGTGATGGGGATTAAGTGCCTGCTGGAATGCATCTGGAATCCTTCTGCAGTACATTTTCCAACCTAGTTGCATTGAAAACAAATCCGATTTTTTAAACTATTTTTGATTCTCCATTGCCCATGATTTTCACCCTTCAAACTGAAATTTATAAAAACTAACGCATTTGTGCTATGTATAACTTGTGTAACTACCTACTTCATAGCTGCACTCAGATCCTAATGTGAAACCATTCTTAGCTATGATCACCCATTCCAGCACAGTGCCTGGAGGGAACCTTCAGTGCAGGTTCAAGAACACTATGATTAAAGGAAAGCTGGCTTCCTCTGCCTTTGAAATCCCATTCACAAATAATAAAAATTATTTCTCTGTCTACTGACAAGCATGTTGATGAATATCAGACTACTATTTAACTTCACTTTTTTAAAGATTTCTCCATGTAATATAAAAGAAATAATAATAAAATAGTAGGACTGTATTCCATGATGAACAGTTCTAAAACATCAGTAAAATGCCCCCACCTTTTACTTATAGCAACAAAAGGCTGGAGTCATAATGTCATATCACTTTTGGAAAAGCTTTTGACAGTAGGAGTCCATAATGTTGACCCTGTTCTCAATATATTTTACTTTCCTTTGATGAAATCTAAAGATAATTGTTTCATATTTTCATCCCTCCAGGAAAAAAAAAAAAAAGAAAAAAGAAAAAAGAAAGAAAGAAAAAAGAAAAGAAAAAAGAAAAAAGGAAAAAAATGATTTTATAGTTTAACTTCAAGTATAAAATTTACATGAACTAGATACATTTTACTATGATCTAGCTGTAATTTTTTATCACAGTCCTGAGTATTGAAACAAATTTAAGTCTCCGCAAGTGTCCCTCATTGCAACCACAACAAATACCCATATAGAGACTAAAGTACGCAGGTATTATGGGATAATAAGTGATTTAAGTTAAAAACTTTTTCTGAATGCCAGTGAGAGTTCAGTTATTAATCACAAGGGCCTAATATTACCCTGTCATATTCATAACTGAACATAAGATATTTGTGGCATCTTACTTGATCTCTAGTCTTGTTTGAAGCAAATTAGAGGATTTCAGATTTATCTCCTTGGTATTTGCAGGATTTTGCAAAGATCTTTTGCTGTTACAATCACCCCTTTGTAGTAAGCTTCTTGGTGGGGAGGACCTTTAGCCAGACTATCTTTCTGAAATGCTTCATAACTTTGGCACATCACAACCACATCACTTCAAGCAGGAAAGGAGCATATCAGCCACAATATTTGATTGGCTTGAATGGTTCTATTGATTCCCAGAGAGGAAAACAGCATTGTCTAAGGCAGCGTAAGCATATTTATCTCTCTTTTGTTTTGATCACACTGACTCTGGCTCTGGCATGAATTTGTGCAGCTGCTTGGTGAACTAGCTTGGCAAACTGAGCCAGCAGGAAAAGAAGCAAAAGAGCTGGATGATTTTTTACCTTTATCCACTGATCCGGGAGGCTTGGGAGATACACTGATCTCATTTAAATAGAAAACAATCCATAATAAAAGAAAATAAAATGAAGCTTCTAACTGTAGAGTTATTTTCCTTATAAGAAATGAGAAAGTATTTTGAGGAATATCATGGTAATTTATGTCACAAATCACTCCAGTTTCTGGGTTGCAAATTTTTGCCTAAAAGAAAAAAAAATAAAATAAAAAATAAAATCCTTTTAGGATGATCCAGTTACAAGAACAATAGAAAACACTGGTCTCCATAGAAAATAAAAGCATCTGGTACCTAACAAGAATTACAGTCTCACAGGTTTTTGTTTTTAAAGCTAAGTATGTATTCAGTCAGGACTTGTTACATCTGAAGTGTTTTTATATGTAACCAAGAAGGTGTGGATTCTACAGTTTTGTGGTTAGGTTTAAACACAAGCATGACCCTTTGAAGAAATTCAATACAGTCATAGGAAATACCATTCCTCTTATTTGACTGTAGGCAGAAAAAGTATGTATTTTTTACAGGATTGTTTTCAATTAATACAGTACCTCCAGTTAGTTCACCACATATTATATTTATACTGTCCCAAAGCAGGAGCAGAATAATGTGCCTAGGGAACTGAATAAAACAGCTATTTTTTACATACATATAAATATGTATTTTTCACACATACCAAAGTATACTTATTAAAGGAAAGGAGGTGACCTTTTTTGAAACAGTAGGTCAACTGTTGAAATGCAAAATCCAGAAGGAAACATTTTGATTTTTAAAAAATGATAATATTTAACTAAGATTGGTAAGTAAGTAGAATAGTGTGTTTTTAGAAACAACTGAAAATAAATACAGGAGACTTTTTAGATGCTGAAGAGTTATAGGTTCGGGTTCCTGTTGAAAGCTCAGAGAAAGTAAATAATGCCATTCACCTCTGTATAACTCCTCGTGTGAAGATCTTATTTATGTTCAGCTCTTCCTCACTTCTTCTCTTTGTTGAAAGCCAAATACCCCTAGCAACCATTTAAAAAACTTACCAGCCTCTCATGTTGTCAAAGCATTTTACACTGAATTTGATAACCCAAAATTCATCTTTTGTCTTCCCTGCTGCAAATGCAGTTGGATTCATTGTTCATATTCTCACAAAGGATGGGCATAGCTGTTGAGCACACACATTCAACTCTTATTAGTAAAACACTTATTGAACAAAGTTAATTATACTTTCATTATTTGTGATTTTCTTTTATTTACTCCTGAAACATCTCATGATGTTCTTATCACAACAAAGTTTATATTGCTCTCTGAAGAGTTTGTCTACACTGTTCTCATTGAATAACCTGCATATCAGCAATTTTCTGTGACAAAACCTTGTGAATAGAAGCAACAATCACAAATTAAACTATTTATTAGACATAACTTAAAAATACAAATTGTGAATAAATGCTATTTTAAACTATTAAACCAGATAAGTGAAAAATTTCACTTGCTAAATGAAAAGGACATTACAAAGATATATATAAGTTACACAGTGACTAGTACTGGTCTTAGTTCACTTCAGTCATCAACATATGTAATCTCAAACTGTATCAGTTCTTCCAACTGCTTTATGAATGTTTACTATCTTTAAAATATCATCACTTGAGAAATATAATCCATCCCCTTTCACTATCAGGAAATACAGATAATTGAGAAATTTTCATATTATTGAAGTTTACTTGAAATTGAGACCATATAATGATATAGTCAACAGCAATCAGCTATCTGCAGTGCAGCTGATCCCTACTACATACAGTTTCCATGTCTAGATCAGTCTTAAGACTATGACTGTCAAAATGTAAATTCATTTTAACTATCACTTTTAAAAATATTTGCAGAAGTGCCAACATCTGTGTTAGACGTAGGATTAATATTCATGACTTGCTTCTTATTGCTTCTCATTCATAACACTTATGCTGTAATAAACTAACATCTGTATCACAAATCACTTAGACTGAACTTAAATTAAACAAACATGACATAGCATATTCTGAAGTAAATATGTTATGTTTGTTTCCTTGGGTTTATTTTTTCTATGGTAAACTCTTCATGTCAAGTCACCCCAAACTATTGTTTGCACAAGTATCCCAGCATTAGAGACACAGAGTGCTAAAAGGTTTTTGCAAGAAAGAGTAATAACCTTGTAAAACATATTTAACAAGGCAGATAAAAATATACTTTAGGCAAATCACACACACAAAAAAACAAAAATCTGAGCAATCTTGTGAAGAAAAAAAAATATCCTTATGGCCACAGAACACTACATGCTACAAAATAACTGTAGGAAAAACCATCAGTTGTCTGTTCGCCTTTGAGAGAAAGCTTTGCTTGTAATTTCTCCTCTTCTAGAAATAGCTGTCCCAAAGCAGATTTAAATAATAGAGGACAACAAGTTATAGACTGACTTACAGTAGAGTCACGTTGTTCAGTTGGAGTATGATCCCTGGAGAGTTGTCAGTAGCTGGCAGATTTTGAGAATGTTCCAAAGTACTTCAACATGGAATTATCCACTGAATAATATGGGTTAGATCAGTTCAGATCAGACCTGAACATTTAAGAGAAATCAAAACAGCTTTTTCTCCCTGTTTTTCACAGTTCCAGTCTACTCACTGAAAAATAAATAAATAAATAAATAAAATCAATGCACACTTGTTTGTTAGAATCCAAATTAGTAAATTACTTATCTATAAGTTTAAGTAAAGGAATTTAAACATTATGATACTTCTGAAATAGATCTGAACTACTAGTGTATATTTTTTCTAAGGTAATTACAGTGAATAGGTAATGATCAGACAGGAAACTGACATTTTGAGAGCTTCAAGAGGGAGTTTAGTTTGCAGTTCAGTTATTAAATACTGGCAGACAGCTTCTGTCTTTGTTAAAATGTAATTAACATTCATTCTTTGAAAAACCTAGCTTTTTTGTTCAAAAAAAAAACCTGTAAATTCAGGTCTAAAGATTTGTAAATACCGTGTCACCTTTATATTTCTTTTGTAATTGCATTGTTGTAGTAAAAAATAGATTTTTCTGTCTCTTTCAGTTACATGCTCATATTGATACTGGTACTTTGCATTAATGGTATTTTGCTTAATGGAAATCCCAACAAATTCAAAGAGCAGAAAATCTACAAATAAGCACCAAATTGATTATCCACAAAAATGATCTTTATATGGATAGACAGATAGATACATAAGGGGAGGTCAGAAGGAATTCCTGATTTTACCCAATTTCTGAGGAAATCTGGGGCATTTATGGCCATAAAGCCAAAATACTACTGAACCAATACCTGTAAAATCTGACTTCTTTAAGGAACAGTGCTTAGAGAGACCCTAAACTCTCATATCAAGGGAATCTTTTCCCTTGGAATTGACCGTATTTACTCTTTAATTTAAATATAAATATCAACATCACAAATAAGAAACAAATGAGCATGGATTATAAAGCCAAAATGAAATTCTACTGTGGATTAGAATTCTGATAGTATGTCAACACTAATTGACATTTGATTTGTTCAGTAAAAACATTGGTAAATCTCTGCTTTCTCAGTTAAATTTCTCATGCTAAATATAAACTGACACAAAATTAAAAACAAAACAAAAAAAACATCCAACTAATCTTTGAACAGTCTACAAAACAAAGTCATTATGAACTGCATGAAATGCTACTGTAAGTGTTACACACAAGGGCTTCATCCTCTGAAAACAGTGGGAATTTGCTGTTTACTTTAATAGGGACAGGATCAGCCCAAAGGTATTAAAATGCAAGAAACATTATAAATTAATTACTCACTATCCAGGAAACGGGGTTGAAACTATAATCTTAACTCTTCCCCGTAGGCTATGTGCAATAGAATGGTATGTAATTCCACAAATGCATAAAGCATTAAAATGTAAATGTTCAGAATTCCTTCCTTCTCTAAAATAGAGGAAACATCTTGTAGTGTTGTGGAGGATACTCTGCATACTTCATAGTATTTACTAGAAAATACAGGGCAGAAAGGAGTGTCCAACAGAAGTGAAACTGGGAGTTGGCATTCTTGGTAGTTCAGATAAGCTACTTTGTATCCCCAAATAGTAAAAACGCCCCACTAAATTGCTATCTACAATTTGTATAGGTCTCCAACATAGTTTCATTTCACTTCAGATGCCAGCTGATAAGAGGCTTTCAAATCCTACATGTGATGTTAGCTAAAATATCCTTTGAATGAAACAACAGAGAAATACTTGATAAAATTTCATATACTGTTTTATATGGTTTATTTTGTTCCCTTTTGCATAATATGTAAAATACATGTTCATGTAAAATAAATTTTACAAGTCACTTTTAAGCCATCGTTGATTAACATCTGTAAAATAATGCATGCCTTTCTTTAAAATAAGTCAATTCTACTGCATAAAATTATAATTTATTTAAATGTATGTTTCACACTACTTCTGTAGCAGTAAAACACATTCTCAATAAGATTATGTGAAAGTGATAGATCAACCTATCACCCATTGGTTACAGTAGACTTGCTGATGTCACATCAAAAGGCTCATTTGCAATATTATCTTTCAGTTTTAATTACTTCTGGAGACCAGAGAATAATTATACATTTGATATAAAATTAGTTCTCTCAACTCAACCCCTTCCTTTTGGTATATTATTTTCTATATAACATACAATATTATGTTGTACAAGTTGTCATCTATATTCAAAGTGTAATGCTAATGCAAATATTTCTGAAATTCTAAGTGTATTCTAAATCTAAAGAAAACATCACCTGTTCCATTTTTTCTTTTCATTTATCAGAAAAAAGATAAGAGGAGATTCAAATGGGAGATATTCAGTTCCCTTTATAACACTTTCTCAGACATGAAGGTTTTAATTTTTATTCCTCATTCAACAGAAAATAACTAAATCTTCAAAAAATATCAGGGGGAAGTTCTTAACTATGAGAGTAGTGAGATGCTGGAACAGGCTTCCCAGAGAGGTTGTGGATGCCCCATCCCTGGAGGTATTCAAGGTCAGGCTAAAATGGGCCCTGGGCAGCCTGGTCTAGTATTAAATGTGGAGGTTGGTGGCCCTATCTGTGGCAGGGGGTTGGAGCTTGATGATCCTTGAGGTCCCTTCCAACCCAAGCTCTTTCTATGATTCTGTGATTTTGTAAATATATCACCCAAGCCTCACTGTGCTCACATCCATTGTTTGGTCTCCATCAACGTTCAGCAAGTGTCAGTGATGCCGTGGCTTCACGTGCACTTCCAGGTCAGACATCATTCTGTCAGACTGTCCCTCTGCTGCCATGAGTCACACAGCAACAAAATGTAACAGAACATTGGTGGGAAGGTTCAGCCTCTTCTGCCACACAACCAGCATCCACCTCTGATGTTGTAGGTCAACATAATAAAATAAGAGGCATTACTTTCAGAGCAGCTTATGTACATATAAAATCTGAAAGAACATGCTGCCCACTTAGTTCAACTCTTGCATAACACTTTACAGTATAAGAAAGCATTTAACCAAGCTCCATAATGAGCTTAAAGAGAATTAAAGGCAATGTTTACAGGAACAATTTAAGTTATCTAAGTATCAATGGCAATTATAAATTTCTGCCCTTGAGTCAGGTTTCATGATAAAAGGAAAATTAGAAATGAGAACTGTAATCTTCTCTCAGTGCTGAAATTTTCCTGTGTTGGGTTCCACAGGGTTTACAACATCTTTGTACACACACATTAAGTAATAACCAATGATGGTAATTAATATCTGTTGTGAAGAGATTGCTGCCTTCCCCGGAGACATCCCTAAAATTATTTTAAAAGTGAAAAAATAGATCTTTACCTGAAAATGCTCAGAACTGAATTTTTGTAACAGTAAGAAAATGGTTTTCAAGTCAGCTTTTTCACTGAAACTATATCTGTATTATGGCTACTCTGATGTAAGTAAGGCCTGAAATGTTACAAAAGGTAATGCCACTCCAAGAGAATAAGAATTCTGACCTGCAGGCAACATACGCTTTTTGTACCAGAGCATGACTTCAGCTGTAGGAAACATTTAGTCTTAGGCACAAACCTTTATCAGAAGAAAAATGATTTTCTGTCTAATGTTACAAATCGACTAAAAGATAATGGTTTTTTCCCATACAGGAGTTTCAGACATTTGGGTAAGTGCCCTTTATTATAACACTGCTGAAACTGTGCAACATAGGCAGAATAGTTCTCCCAGCAACATACAAGCAGAACATTGCTAATTGTTGCACCAAAAATAAACAAATAAATAAATAAACAAATGTTTTATATAACAGATTGATGAACAACAAAGGAATAAATCAACTGCCTAACTCCATAATGGAAAGAGATGGAACAGAAAGGAAAGGTCAAAAATACATAATCATTAGGTATACTTTTACATGTCTGTCGAGACATACTTTTGGAATTTCTTCATTACTGTCAAAGGCTTAAAATACATGTCTGCTGCCACTCTGAGAAGAAAGTGTACATAGCTTTGTATGCATGATACTATGTTCTTTTTCTTTCCCTAAATACAGAAAAACAACTGATTGGTAGTCTCCTTTATTAGTTTTCCTTTTACTCAAATCAGTACTATTAAAGATATTATATATCCCATCCTACCTCTGTAATTTTCAACAAACATTTGGTCTGCACATAAATATCTGTGAGTTTCTTACTCTGCACCTTCATTTATTAGAAGTGGGATCGTAAAATCAACTGACATTTAAGGAATGAACCTGCAGTACTTTCATGTAGTGCTGTTCAAAGCAATAAATACAATCTCACCAAAACTAAGCCAGAAATAAAAAGCAAGAGAAAGCTGAATTAATCTACAGCTTTGCTGACTTTTTGAGACTACAGCAATACTTTGAACTAGACTTTTGAAGATCATCATATTTGTTTGATTATTCCAGGATCCCACTACCAGCATGCCCACCTTTTTGATGACAGAAAACTTTTAGAGTCCAGTGGATGACCATAAAGATGATTAAGGGCTTGGAGCATCTCTCTTAGGAGAAAAGGATGAGAGACCTGGGACTGTTCAGCCTGGAGAAGAATGAGGAGAGGTCTTATCAATACTTATAAATTTCTAGTGGGTGAGAGTCAAGTGGTTGGGGCCAGGCTCTTTACAGTGGTGCCTAGCAACAAGACAAGGGGCAATAGGCACAAACTGGAATATAGAACATGAGCACTCTTTACTTTGAGGGTGACAAAACACTGCTGCTGAGAGAGGTGGTAGAGTCACCTTCTCTATTGATATTCAAAACCCTCCTGGACACTTTCCTATACAACAGACTGTAGGGAACCTGCTTTAGTAGGGAGTTGGTCTATATGATCTCCAGAGGTCCCTTCCAATGCCTACAATTCTATAATTCTGTGATTTTTACTCTGCCTTTCTCCCATCATATGTGTCAAGAGGAACGTGTAAGAGTATAAATCAATGCCTTTCAAAAGACCTTCGGAGTTCAATATATTCTCCCCCTCTGCTGCCTGCTGCCTAAAATCTCTGCCAGCAACCATTAAGTAGAGGGCTGATATCTCCTTCATTAATACTCACCTGTCTGAAACTTCCTACCTACCAAATTTACTTTCTTAACCACATGCAGAAGGAAGTCAGTATGATGACAAGCATAAATATCTGTTATCATAAAAAATAATTGAGCGTACATCAATAAGGAAATGTAGACACATGTAAGATAAAAATTCAACAAATATTTTCTTGTTCTGACTCCACAAGACTGAGAAGCACTAGAAAAGAAAGATCTCAAACAAGGAAACTGAAGTAGGGAGTGTAATAAAAAATCCCAAAAACTTCCCAGCTTAGATACATAGATGCATAGAGACAGCCAGAGGAACAATCCCATCCCCATATCTTATTCATTTCCTATCTCAGTCTTTCTGACTGATTGCTGGCAGAAACATGACCCTGAAATTTAGCCAAATTTTGCACCTCAAGGGGGAGAGGTTCTTCTACCCTTCCCATTCTGGCAGATGGAATTCCTCTCCTTTTCTAAGCCTGCTGCAATGAAGCTTGCATATTGGTGCTCTGAGACACTTATTTTGAATTAAAAGGAGTGAGAATTTCTGTAGAAACCATTACACTAGCCCATCTGAAGCAGGCTGATAAATAGCTGATCTTGCATGTGTCACTGAATATCTCAGGAGGGTAATTTACAATTCCTTGGAGAAAACAGAGGTGAAATAGTCCCCGACTGTGTTTCATCTCAGCAAGCATATAATGTAATGTCTCAAGAATACTAGCAGCAGTAAAGTTTTCATTCTACCACCTTCAGCCAGTTGGAATAAACATAAGCAACAGTGCACACTCTGCTGAGAGCTTCATCTCCCTTTCAGAGTCAACAGGGCCTATGCTTGAGTGATGGAATGCTCACAAAGTCTCCTGACCATTAATTAATTCTATATCAGTTTTTATACAAGGAGTGATAACTATATCTGTCTGTATCATCTGATTTCTCTCATCTACATCTTAAAAACAACAACAACAACAAAAAACAGAACCAAATTGTTTCTTTTTCATTATATCTTGTTGATGTGTATAATTCATCTTGCATCAGTGCATACTTAGTATTTCCAGTCTTAGACAATATATTATAAAACTTTTCTAGAGACAACCCCTCTTTTTACATTCTGTATGACCTACCTCCCCATTTATATACTGCTGCATACCATGCTTTTCTGTCTCAACTTTTGTGCCTTAAATTTAATCCATACTTTGGTAACAACCTCAGAAGCCTTGTATAGTTTTCAGACAATATTTTATGTTTCTGGTAGTTAATACTGAACTACTTATATATAAAAAGACAAAGTTTTAAAGTAAAGGTACAGAATCTGATAAAATCTGATACAATATGTAGACTGCACAGATGTGTTTCATGGTGAACCCATGCTGAGTTCTTTTGATAACTTCCTTTTCTCCCAGTTGTCTTGAGATGGCATCCAGCACAAGCTGTTCCATCACCTTCCCTCAGACAGAGGTGAGGCTGACTGGCCTATAATTACCTGGGTCTTCCTTCTTGCCCTTTTTGAAGACTGGAGTGGCATTGGCCATCCTCCAGTCTTCAGGTACCTCCCCAGTTCTCCAAGACCCCTGATAGATTACAGAGAGCGGCTCAGCAATGACCTCCACCAGCTCTCTCAGCACCTGCGGATACACCCCATCAGGTCCCATGGATTTATGGACCTTAATGTTTCCTAGGCACTCACGGACCACCTCTTCCTTGACTAAAGGGAAATTTCCCATTCCCCGGACTCTCTCATCAACCTCCAGGGTCTGGGATTCCTGAGGGAGGGCCCTTTCACTAAAGACAGAAGTGAAGAAGGCATTCAGTACTTCCGCCTTCTCAGCATCCCCCGTTACCAGAACGCCCCCCTCACTTAGTAAGGGGCCCACATTCTCCCTAGCCTTCCTTTTGCTGTTAACGTATTTTAAAAAGCCTTTTTTATTGTCCTTTATCTCTATCTATCCTTTATCTATTCATTGCTTTTGAGGCATAGTGTTTTTTCTGAATCATCTATTAATCATATTAAGAGACATTTGCAATGATGTATGCACAAATCCAGATTAAGCTATTTGTGATCAAACTACTAATGATGCAATTAGTTACAAAGCACACTCTGTATGTACAGTGTTATATAATTTTTTTAAAAGCAAGTTATTCATGCTGCCCTCTTTCAGACAGTATGTACTTTCACTCTGAAGGCAGCCATATTTGATTGTTTATTAAAAAAGAACTCCAAAAATATAATTGTAAATGTTATCTGTGGTAGATGTCTGCTTTGAGCCATTGCTTTTGAGCAAACATATAGTCAGAAGAGCCATTTGAAAAATCAGGCTGGGAAAATTACATTTTTATAATGTCAAATCTTAAAACTGACAATTTGACAAAGCATACCTTTAATGTCTTACTGTATAACCATCTTAAATAAGGTCTACGAATTCGTGCTTAAAAGCAGCCATTAAAGAAGTTCAGCCTGATGTTTCTCTGAAAAGTCAGCCTGCAATTTTGTACTGACATGCTTACAAATGAGGATCATAGTAATCTAAGTCTCTGCATGCCCTAAGCATCTTGAGCCCCTTCTAAGTTTGTAGTAGACAGTCTCCTCACTGAAAACCCAAGCAGGAGTGTAAGCAATTCCTCATGTGTTATTTTACAGATGGACCTTGCTTGCTGCAAAGACCTGCGCAGAGAATCTACAGCAGAAATTGTGAGCAGGAGGGAGAACTGCCATTAGAAAGAGATGGATAGACAGTGACATATATGAGAAATAACTGAGGTAATGTGAACTTTTGTCAAATACAATATATATGCTAAAACTCCAACAAATTAAGGATATTTTTGACCTCCCTGTGTTATCAGAGATATACAAGAAATGAGGTATTGCACAAATAACCTTACATCTAAGACATAATGGTGCAGAATACTATTTATGCTACCAATCATCTGTCTTTCTCAGATAATATAGATTATTGCATAGATATTATGCAATTTGTGTCAGCCTGTTTAAGAATTTAGTGTGATTGTTTTAAGACATCATTCTTGCAGCAAAGACTGCCTTCTTCTGTAAAGGAACTGAAATGTATCAGCTCCCATAAAATTGTATTTCCTATGGGGTCCATTACATTGAAATGCAAAAATTTAATATTAGAAAAGTATAAGAGGGTGGCATCATATTTGCACAAAATAAACAAACATGAGAAAATCACAGGTTCACGGATATTTGCAGTTCGTAGGCTCTATTTACAGCTTACAGGTATTATAAAGTATATTATTTTTCCAGGGGAAAAATAAATTAATTTTAAAAGCTACTAGGACCTGCTGCTTTCTTACTGCCAATAAGTTTTCTGCCCACTTTTAATACATAAATAATATTGTTGCATCTCAAAACTGTTTTTTTCCAATGGTAGGTTATTCAGATTAATTCAGATCATGAATATTTTCATTTCTAAAATGTGACTCAGTGCCCTTCTTATAGATCTTTCTGTTTTGTTTGGGGTTGTGTTCAGTCTTCTAGACACCTAGCTGGATGGATCTCCAACTAGTGCTTTTGGGTTGGGTATTGTCTAGACATCATAGAAATAGAAATAGCTCAATCTGAAAACCCCTACAATTAAATGATTAAAGATAAAGCTGAAAAATATTTCAAGGCCACTGCCAAGTACAGAAATCAAGTCACTGCATTATCAATGAATTGCAAATTTAAACAAAGCATATTTATCCAACGTTGGTGATTCTGTGATTCTGACTCCTGGTTCCACAGAGAACCAAGAAAAATTCAAATCCTGTGCCTGAGAGTGTTGTCCAAAAGCTCCTTGAACTCTCTCATTTTGGGGCTGTGTTTGCTGCCCTGAGGAGCTATTCCAGGGCCTGATTACCCTCACTTGAAGAATCTCTTCTTAACATCCAACCTGACCCCCTCGGGTGCAGTTCCATGCCATTCCCTAGTGTTCTGTTGCTGTTACCAGAGTAGAGATCAGTGCTGCCCCTCCACTTCCTTCATGAGGAACTGTGGGCTGCCATGAGGGAGCAGCTCTCCTCTTCTCTGGGCTGAACAAACCAAGGAGCCTCAGCTGCTCCTCCTACATCATGCTCTCTAGAGCTTTCACCACCTTCATAGCCTTACTCTGGACTCTCTACAACTATAAGAATAGGAAGATCAAAAAATGCCATGTTAATGATTCTATTTGAACAATCACTAGGGAAAAGTAAACTGTTTTTAGAAGAGGATAATTTTATATATTTTTTTTTCCCCGTTAGTCAGGCTTCCTGACTTCTCATGTTCCTTCTTTTTCTGTAAAGCATTTAAGCTCTACTGCTAACTCATAAGCTAAATATAAGGTTGTTTTAATTATTTATGCCATAACCCAGTTACAGTCTTGTTAAGCCATCTCCCTAAACCCAGAGTATATCATAAATGTAATCGAGAAACAAGTATATGAACTTCTGCTAACTCTCCGTCTAAAGATGTATTACAATAACACACCATCTAAATGTCTGTTGTCATCCTGAAACACATCATCAAAGTACATCAGGCATGTCTAGTTCCAAGATGGACATATTTCCAAACAAATTTCTCTCAGTTAAATAGTTAAGCAGCTTGTGGGTTGAGTGAAAATAAAAGCTCACATACATCAGTGATATTTTGTTGTAGCAGTGACAAAAATATAGAAGTATTTTATAAAAGTAGGGAGGAATGTTGATATTTATCAAGAGCCTATGAATTTAGACTGAGATTTCAAAATAATTGAATCTTTTTAAGTACTCACATCATACTTAGGCAGTTCTGAAATCTTTCTTCCATGCAAAGAGAAGCTGAGAAAATGACTACATAATGACTTGGATCCTTTATTCACTAAATATGAGCACCACATGCAAGGGATGAGGCCAAGACTTTTTAGTGCTTCTGTTCCACACCTTGGTCCTCACTTGGAATGAGTCCTTCAGCGGCTGAAATTTTATTTTCCAAGCCCTTATAATTTTCAGCTTTTTTGTTATCAACAAAAATATTGAACACTTAAAAAGTTCACATATTCTAAAAATAACTGCTGTGGTTATGGCTGGAAGACCACTGTACATGGAGGAGTTAATTATTCACACAGTGGTTAACCCGATCAAGACCAAATTCGTCTTGACTAAATTGCTATACTGCACATGCAATTTAGTCTTCAGGCAGTTGTCATGCACAGGCCCTTTGCCTCAAAAACAATCTCATATATCTCATTATATTGGAGGAGCCTGCAAGCAGCTCCCACTTGGTGCCAACTCTTTTCTAAAAATGCATCAAGAATTTCATGCAAACATACTTTCTGTTTGACAGTATGTATGTAATTGTTTTCATGTGAAAATAATAATAATAATAATCCTGTAGTAGCTGGAATGACCAAAACAGATTCACTTTCTGCAGGTGGACTTGCACAATGTGCTGCAGCCTGACAGAAAATATATTTGATGCTACACAGCTTGGAATTCCCAGCATCTGGTAGGACTCAAACTTATCTAATTTTTATCTATTATTTTTATACATCTATTTCTTTAACGTGTAAGCTCCAATAAATAGCATTTAGAATGATGCTTGATAGAGTGTGAGTGATTTTGTTGGGATCATAAGAGATCTACACTTTCTGGTAAAAAATGCTATTCTTTTGAGGTTTCAAATTTGATGACACTTTTCAGCATCACCTCTAAGAATTTTGTGGAGGAGAATGATCTCAGGTAGGAGATCTATTTGTCTCACTCATTTATATGTTGCTTTAAAACAAGTAGAAAATAACTCTTGTAGGGAAAAATGTAAAGGTCAAGCAAGAGATATGTCAAAAACTATGCTCTGACTCTTATATGAAATCACATAATCAAGTTCTTTTGTTAGCTAGGTAACCATTACAAAGCAACAAAACAAATTCATTTGAGTATTACTAGATGGTGTATGTAACAGAGAAGAGAGCAGAGAAGATAGGAAAAAAAAAAAAAAAAAGATAACCTGAAACACAGAAAGTGGCTACGCATGAAATTCTGACTCTAGATTTATCATAGGTCTGTTTCTGAATAGAATGAAACTATGCATTATCATCTTAGGAAGAACTGAGAGAAAAGAGCAAGTGTTTTTAAGGCTTTAGTCTAAAACATGTTTTGGGGGAATACAAGGAGAGCTCAATCACCTCTCATTACAGAAAATTCAAAGTATCTGAATTTCCTTTTAAGCTGATGATACAATGACTGGCTGAGATTTGTAGTATAACACCTGAAAGAGTGATAGGGTATGTATCCACGCTTTCAGTAGAATTCAAATGAGAAAAATAAGAGCTTTCTGCTGAGAAAAAGGAAAAAGGATAAAAAGATACTTGCCAAGGTCTTCAGGGACTAAACCAATATTATTCATCTAAGCACTAATGACACATTATGCCCCATAGTAGAACTATTCAATACAAAATGCTAGGAAAATGAAATCCTAAAAGAAACCTAAGGGTAGCATTGCAACATAAAGCTGGTATTACGGATGACCAGGTCAACCACAACATCTTTTCCTGAGGCACAGATCTGATGGGTAAATAAGGTATCTTTTTGGGTCTTTGTTACTTTATGATTTTGCCAAGATGGAGTACATCATAGATTTTGCATTATTTTTTGCCACTATTTTGGTTTTGCAAATAAAATGTGAGTGCATTTGGGGGGAGAAGGGATTTACAAAATAAATACTCAGCTATTAACAAGATTTCCTCTGTATTTTTCATCTTTATTTTTAGTCAATAGTCACTGTATTATGCAACACAGATTTTTTCACCAGGAGAGCCTTAACATAAAACACAGAAATGTAACTTAGCCATTTTAAAACAAAGAGGTATGGTAAAAGTAAGATGGAAAATAAAACCAAGTAAGAATTAATTTTGAAGATCAGCATCCTATGAAAAGCCTCAAATAACATAGAACACCACGGTAGGGACTGATCTGCATTGTTTGTCCCAGATACCAAAGAATAGAAAACTAACAATGAAATAAAAACAGATCAGACATGAGAGAACTCAACTCAAAATGAAACTGGTTGTAAAGGTCAGTTTGCATTGACTTCCCATCTAAGGTAGACAAAAAAAAAAAAAAAAAAAAAAAGAAAAATCCAAAAGTTTACATGAGAAGTGTCTTAAGATCAGGGCACACAGAATAAAGGCTATGGCCAGGGAATATAAAAGAGAAGGAAGTTTTTGGGAAACAAGAAAGTGATGACAGTACATTACATTACTTTTCTGTGTTCAGAAACAAGTGTGAAAAATGTGGGAAGAGAGTGACTACAGTGGGGGAATTCTTCATTGGAGTGATAGATAGAATTGACTCAGAGGCCGTTATCAGTATGAAAGAAAACAAAGAGTCTACTATTTAATTGAAGTTGGCAATATGAATACAAGGTTATATGCTGCCAAAATAATGGCATTTTAACTGAAAAGGTCAGACTGAAATAATGTACAAAAATTTACACTGATTATGTTGCCTTCAATGGGAGCTGAGCACATGAGAATGGGAAATGTAGGAAGAGACGCCTGTTAAAATTTCACCTTGGAAAATTATCTGTCTTAAGGGTTGTCAGCATCACCACAGATGTTCCCCCATTAGAACTGCACAAAACTGATAAAATTAAGAAAGTGTTAAAAATACCTTCCCGGGAATACCGAGAAGAGTGGATAAAATCCAAAATGAATACAGCTACCCTGTAAGTCATGCCTTAGGGAATGTCTCGCTGAATGACTGGAAAAATTCAAAGGAAGAAATGAGAACCAGCACAAAGTAAACAAAATATTGAAAAGGGGGAAGGAAAAGTAGAAGTCTTCGTCTCTGTTTTGATCTAATTGAACTAATACATCAGACAATATTTTCCACTACCAGAAGAGGAAAAATTCAAGAAGTTTGTTGCCGCCAAATGTTTTCTTGTTACATCTGCAGTAGTTTGGCAGGTGTCACTAAAAATACATAGCTCACATATATGTGGTGTCTATTCAAAACCCCTCCATTTTTCTCAGACAGCCATTTGGTTTGCATTCAACACTTGGGGTGTTTGAGTAGAAAATATAAACATTTTTGAAGGCCTGGAATGTATGAACATCTGTTTAGGTGACATTTTGACATGAAACGGGTGTAAAGTGGAGAAAGTATATAACCAGAAGCTTTGCATAGTTTCAGAAAGAATTCAAGCTATCAGGTTACAGCTATCTTAAAGAAAAACCTAAGTTTTGTTCTATGCAAATACTGGTTCTAAGAGTAATTATCACAGCATGAGGCCTGATAAACAGCAACAATAGTAAGACTATAGTAAGAGTATAAGAGATATCCCAAGTATTTTGAATCACTTATGGAAAACTGTATCCCATCTAAGTAAGAATTATCAACAAGCATGATCCAATGACATTAAATAAGAATTTTAAATGATCATTCATAAAATTTAGGTAAGTAATTAAGATCTAATCTTCAGAGACTCAGAATAATCTGTCAATCAGATATTCCCCAGTGACTTCTAATATCACTGAGTTCATTCTCCTGCTGCAACGTTATCAAAATAGGTCACATACAACAACAAACCTGAACATGTTTTCAAAGAGAAATGTGTTCCCTAAGAGACAAGTAGAGGCTACTGGCTTTTAATCCATGCAAGTAAAAAATGTAAAAGTTAGTGGTAAGGAGCTAATTCAGACTTCACTGCCTATCAAATGAGCACTTCTTGTCCCCTTTTTCACTTTTGTAGTAAAAATAACAACAACAACAACAAAAAACAAACAAACAAACAAAAAAACCACCTTAGAATTTACAAAGATAGATTCCAATATTTAATGGACTTATTGGCAAAGATCTCAATAATTCCACTACAAACCACAAGTTTGATATAAGGTAGAAAAATAAGTATCTTGAGTAGTCTCTGACAATATATTTCTTACACAGCTTAATGTGCAAACATCACCGGCCCATTACAGTTATGAAATGAGGAATTTTAAGGACTATTAAACATTCTGCAAATATATCAGCTGAATGTTATTCAGCGCAGGTGTTCTCATAATTAGGTAACATTGGAAAAATGTAGTGTTCAACGATCCTTGTACTTTGCCCTTCTTCCTGTGCATGGATGAATATTACCATTCATAATTAACTCAAAACTGTTTCAGTAGAAAAAAAGCACTGAGTGTAAAACAGTTAACATTTCATTTTAATAACATTTTATAACATTTAAAACTATTTTCTAATAATTATTGCATATGTTTTCATTCATATTTACAAATCCTAACTTTCAGTGGAAACAAAAATGCTATTAAGCTGGGAAGACTGCTGGATTTCCCCCATTTCACTTGACCAGAATAGAACTAGAAAGCCCAAAAGATTTTAATGTTTTATATTTTCCAGCCTTGTAATAAAGGACATGAGTGAGAATATTAAAAAGTTGTTACAGATTGTTGGTTTCCTTCTACCAGTTTGAATCACACAGTGATTCCATGCACAGAAACATATAATTACTTTTATTTTAAATTAAATTTGACCATAACCATAAAATCTAACAAAAATCCCAGACTTGCAGTGTTGATGAATCTTCAACAAACAGTCACTGAGCTTGCTTTCAGGCCGCACAATTTTCAATTGATTAATGAATTGAACTGTTTGTTCAAGTAAGTTTATTCACAATTATTTGCACATTTTAAAGCTACCTGGGTAACTGCCTACTGTATATAAGCCTACTGTAATTTGAATCTTTTACAAAATGAGTGTAGGCTTACTGAAGTTTCACTTTATCAAGGGCCCCTGCTATGCCTATGAAATTGTTATGGAACTGTGAGATTAAAGGATTTAGACCTGCAAAGATGCAGCTAACATGCAAAAAGATACATTTAGAAGAAAACACATGGAAAGGAATTCCACATGACAGACTAATAGGAATTTCATTCTTTGTTTTGAAATTCAGAAGGAGAAGTTTGGAGCAGTCTATTTATTTTTATTTTTCTGGAGGGGTGATGTGGAGAGAGAGAATTGGGCTACAATACATATCACAAAGAGCTGATAGCTATTTGAGAAAATTACATAATATATATATTAGTAAGCACGAGCATTGTACTCAAATATTCTGCAGTTCAAAACTACTGCAAGTGGTCAAACAACACAAGAAAAAGTGGAAGAAAGTAGAGATTTGTCCAAGCACTAGACATTTCCTACATTTTAATAATAACAATAACTCTCAAATAAAGAGTTTGCAGATCTCAAATTGTTTCCCAAGGTGTTGCATTGCCTCTTCACACCAACAACTGTTAATGCAAAACTCGCTGACCATTAGTGTAAGATTTCCTTGTATGTCAATCTGTGAAGGTATGAGAATGTAGTCTTGGAATTTATATGTAGGCTCATATGAGAGATCTGCTGCTTGAGCCTTCCAACCGCATCCAGTGCTGGAATATGAAGAATTGTCCATTGATGAAGCAGGAGGATCATCTATGGTCATTCCTGCCTCCAACGTTGTCAGTCTGTGTTACCAGCGGATCCACAAGGTTATATTTAGCCATGTACCCGTATCAAGATATGCAGGAGAAAAAAAAAGAAAAAAAAAAAAAAAAAGGAACAAAAGGAACAAAATCCAGATGTTGGAAAAGAACTTTTTTTTTCTCCACATCCGTCACTTAAACATTAGACTTTCCTGAGTGTTCCTTTATGTTTGTTTATTTATTTTGTTTTGTGGGCTTTGTTTTGTTTTTCTATAGGAAAGAGCAAAGGAGATGACAGGATATCACACAGCAACACTTAAGAAGTTGTTTAGTTCACATGGTTCACATGAAAATTTGATTTTGATTGCAGTTTCATGATGTGCAATAGGTAAGCTTGCCTACAGTGATGATACAGTATACAGTCCCTCAGAAACCATTCAAGTTTCTCCCATGTAAAGAAGAATATGAAAGATGATGCAGACCTATACTTTGCAAACAGATGAATATCCACAGTTGTGGAATTCATGAAATTCTTATTAGAATTCTGAAAACAATATATGGAGAGAGTATACATCAAGGGGAGAAAATCATAAAAGGCAATATTCTTTTCAGTTAAACAGCAAGAGATAAATCATCTTTCTGAAGCATAAATGTGAATCCACAGGCAGTGGCTTTTGTAAATATTATGCACAAAAAAAATATTTTACTTCCTGAAATATACCTGTGAAACCTAACAAAGCAGTTAGATTGCAAGACCAAAACAGTTGGCAAAGAACAGATGACTTGTATTATTTATTATCCCCAAGTACTTGACTTCATAAAACTCTCATGTCAATTTGCAAGGAGGTACACTTTTTTAATAGTACAGAGTGAAACAGTTCATACTCTCCAAGGACAGACACGTTACTGAGAGCTCAAAGCATTTGGAATTTAAGGGAGAAAAAGGAAAGCTGTAGTATGTTTTTGAAAACAAGAGAGAATTCTTTTAGATCTTAAAATAATTAAGTAACAATTAATTTAATTTCTGTACGTCTCTTCTATTCTCAATTGAAAACTGAGGCAATGGGTTTACTGCCAGTTTTTTTACTTCTTAAAGTAACTGTAGAAAAATAAGTAATGAATAGGATGAGTCCAGACAAGTCATAGAACAATAGGTCTGCTAATTCTTTAGGAACCTATGTTTTATACTTCTATATGCTGTTCCTTCGTGACTTCACACAGTAGTACAAGAGTTCTTGGTTTCACATCCTTACATGAGCTAATCTCCTTTTAATTATTCTGGATAAACTCCATCAGATGTTTCTGATGCAATTACTGAAAGCTTTATACTGGGTAGCCATTTCAAATTTGTTTCAGCCAGAAAGGAGGGCACCCATTACACGAATTGAATATTGGCTAAGGGAAAAAGCCTAAAGAAAGATGCAGTGCATCTATTTATAGTCAAATTATGTTATACAAAGACTTACGGGTCTTTTCATTGAGAATCTGCAGAGGATCAAGCTCCAACCACTAACTTTAATGTGACAAAAAGTGGCATTAGGAATAATTTCAATTTTCATCCTTTTGAATGAATTCAAAGAGAGGACAGCGTCTTTTTAATTCCATGCTCTGAGTGGTCAGAATCTATGAACGTAGTCTACAGAATGATTTAAAAAAGAAAACAGAAAACAAAATACTATAGATAAAAGAATATATTATATATTGATTCTGCTTATTTCGAAGGGAAAAGAAGCAACATGCCAACAGATGAGTACAACAGAATGAAGTGTAAGCAAGAAAAATGAACTGTTCACATAACTTTTAACAGCAAGATATATTATTTCTTTGCATGAGAGAAAATTACATGGTTGTAAAACCACTACTTTGGGAATATATCAACAGACTTATGCCTGAATTTAGCTTCTTCATCAGTGGAACCTAAGCAGTTCCTAAAACATTTTACTAGGTCCACTAGTGAGACAGTCTTTTTCCTCAGTTATGATGTTCATAATAAAATGCCTACTGGCTAAATTGTTGCACTTGGATCAAGGAACTCCCAGATATGGGTATAGATAGGAAAAAAAACTCACTGAAAATAGCCCTGTGGAGAAGGACTTGGGGGTCTTGATACAGAAAAAGCTGGACAAGAGCCAGAAGTGTGCTCTTGGAACCCTGGACGCCTGTGCTGCATCAAAAGAGGGGTGGCCAGCAGGGAGAGGGAGGTGTTTGTTTCTCTCTACTCTGTCTTTGTCAGGCCCCATCTGAGGTACCATGTTCAAGCCTGTGGCCTCCAGCACAAGAAGGATGCAGAGCTGTGGGAGCAGGTCCAGAGGAGGGCTACAAAGATTATCAAAGTGCTGGAGCACTTTTCCTATGAAGAAATCTTGAGAGAGCTGGGCTTGTTTAGCTTGGAGAAGAGAAGGTTCTGGAGAGACCCCAGTACTTGTAAATGGATTACAAGCAGGAGTGGAAGCAACTTTTTATGTGGTCTGATAGTGATAGAAGAATAGAGAATAGCTTTGAACTAAATTAAGGGAGATTTAGTTTAGATGTTAGGAAGAATTTTTTTACACAAAGAGTGGTGAGGCACTGGAACAGTTTGCTGTGGATGCCCCATCTCTGGAGGTGTTCAAGGGCAGGCTGGATTGGACCCTGGGCAGCCTGATCTAGAGGATGGCAACCCTGACTGTGGTAGAGGGATTGGAACTAGATAACCTGTAAGGTCCCTTCCAATCTAAGCCATTCTATGTTTCTGTGATTTAACGCTGACTTCGTCTTAGCAACCTCCAGTATTTTAGCATCTAGACAAACCCTGAAGTGAAGATGAAATCCTAAACAAGTAGAAGTAAATGCCAATGGCTACTATTTGTTGGTAATTTATTCTGTGTGTGTGCGAGGATTAGTTACTTTGTACAGGGTGAGCAGAACTTTAAGAACGTACCAAAACTGTTAATTTCTGTTGGCCATGCTGTAGGTGTAGAGGTTCTCTTCCCCTCAACAAAGGTGTATTTAATACTATAGTTAAGAAATACATTGCATAGTGTTGTAAAACAGCTAAGAGGTAACCTTTGATTGCAAACCTTATGAAAACAGACCACCAGTTCTCTGCTTGCTAAAACAAACAGAGTTTTAGGCATTTTCCCTTTGACCTTGCCTCTCCAAACAGAATTTTACTTGCCAACAAATCTAAGCCCTGAAGTTTTGTTAGTCTGCTACTTCAGTTTTACAATCCTCCAGCAATTCCCAGTCAAAAAAGCTGTGATGGGGAGGGAGTGTTAAAGTAGGAATAAACTATTTTGGTAATGTGTAAGAAGAGTAACTGCATGCTGCAGTAAATTTACCGTGATAACTACCAGAGAGTGTGGTAAATAATCTGTGCTCTTTCTGCACCTACTTATTTCATTGTGTTTTCACAGATTCTCAACCTTTAGTCAAATTCTTTTAAGATGTATAAATCAATTATTAGCAACGGGTTTGTTTGTTTAGTTTTGCTGCTGCTGTTTTCTCATAAACTACTCATGCAAGAATAATAATCAGCAGAACTACAAAAGAATGGTATACTATGAATGTATAGTTGTTAAAAAAGAAGAGTCCAGGGTATGTCTTACGGTGATATGTTGTTATATGTTATTGAACCCCAAGACGTTCCTGAAGTTTTTTCCCTTTTTCTCCTTTCACTACTGGATTTTAACACTAGAATTTCATAACCTTTGAGTTTCATCTTAAACCAGTATTTGAATTCCTTACATGGCTACCAATTGCTATTCATGAAATGTCCCCATTTTGCTTCTGAAGGAAACAAAAATTGGATATTGTAAGAAAGTAATCATTTCAGACTTCATTTATTAACAAACCATATTCCAAAAGACTTTTGAATGCACTGTCTGATAGACTATTAACCTCAGAAGCTCTCTGATTTTGATGGTGTTTGGCACATCAAATTAGAAATGGTGACCTGTAAATAAATAAACAAACTGCTGCCTTCCTGCTTCTGGTTTCTCTGTCATATGTAAACAAGTTCTGAAATGTTTTTTAACTTTTTCTTTATTTGTCTTTGACCTTTAAAATACAATGAATATCAATGTAGAATTCAGTTTGCAAAATAACTTCTTTGAGGTATTAAATAACAAGAATATGAGATGTCTCAGCCCATAGAACATATGATTCTTTCATTTAAAAAAAAAAAAAAGCCACAAAAAATAACATTACATTTATACCAGAATGGCTAGAGAAGTTAAAAATATTAAACACAAGAACACAAAAAGCGCACTCATATTTTCACTGATAAAATTTTCTCTTCATTGTGCTACACACAGTAAAACTGAGAAGCAGGTGGGAAGTAAGTTTTTAAAAAACTAATAAAATGCCTTTTGCCCTTGACTCATCTGCTGAATTTATCTGATATTTTAGGTTGCCTTCTAGCTATTCCATTTTGTTCAGTAAGCTATGCCTTTACAGAAGGTAACAGAAGAAACCAGAGAAAGATTCTCTCAAAACAAACAAACACACACACCTAGAATAGTGATTCCCACTCAAATCAATTGACAGTGATTGAAACATTGAGTTTCTGTGTAAACTGATCAGTTTTATATGTGAGGTATTAGTTAGTAAAAACTAAATCTGCGGAACCCTACACATGACTGACAGATTAAACAGCTCCTTCAAGGTTTTGAAACATATTATATACAATTAGCTTACCGTAAATGCAAATTAACATCTAGGACAGAAAGAAGCCTTCCAAACAATTGGCCATAAAAGATTAATCCTCTCAATTCATTAAGCATGTTAAAGAGGTTTTGAAACATCACATCAGCATTACTCTAGAGGAAGATACTTCTCATGGTTTTAGATTTGAAAAATGAATGGGAATGTGCATTGATTCTTTTTGCTTACTCATGAAATTCTTCAAAACTGATTTTTCTTGACAGATTTCTCTGCTATACTGTGGAAAAGGAAAGGCTGTGCTTTGACATGAGAAAGGACAGGGTTCCATGCTTTTTTTATTTTAGCCCAAATGGAATTTTTTTAGGTATTAGGAATTAGAATTACATGTCATTCTGGCCATTAAGATAGGGCCAGCTGTTAGAACATCCACCATTAGAACATGGCATTGTGAATCAAAAATGGTGTATGTGAAGTCATTTGACAAAGTTTAAAAAAAGTTGTAAGTGTTCTTGCAGCTCCTGATTTTATTTTCCATGCAATTGGATTCCTCAGTCCCATAGAAAGCAGGGAAACCTCAGGAGTTTGCATGACCATTAGACTAACCTCATTCCCTACCTGACCTGGGGGGAGAGTCTCTTCCCAGGAGTGAGGACTGCCACTTATGGGTGAGTCTAGGCAAAATTCAGGCTGAGGCTCTTCAGGAAAGTATGCAGGAGACACAAAGGAGCTACTATCCTCATTTAGCCATCACTAAGTTAAAAAGAAACAAAGGTCTTAACAGTAGAACAAACCACAAGGGAATGAGAGTTTGTGTGAACTGGGAGAAGCAATAATGAGAAATTAAAAGCTTAAGCCTGAGGTAAAGACCTATTTTATTTTGGTGCCACCTGTCTGGGCCAACCAAGTGTAACATGCCTTCACTGATAACTGTGATAGTAAAACTGTAAACCTGATGGTTTTACAACTGAAGGTCACAGTTACTGGCTCCAGCCTATTTCTCTGCTGCACAGCTCACAACGACTCAGGCACAGGCTGACTCATATGAAGAGATCTGACTGTACAGCAGACAATGCCAGTTAATTTTGATGGTGTTCCTCTGTGTGAATTAACAAATGTATGAAGAGTTTTGTAGTAAATCCTCTTTCAAACAGCTCAAAGACTCTACTTAATTCAGTGCAGATACCTGTTAAACTCTATTTGAAATACAAACCAGTATGAATTAGCCTGATCCACTTCATATGCAGCCAGGAGCTTGAAACAATGGAGTGGGCTAGAAAGGAGGGACTATTCATTTTACAGTAGGTGCTATAAGGTAATCTGCACACGCAGAAAAGAAATGCCTCAGGATTCCTTTGTGATTATGAAGTGACCATAAGTGGCTGTTATACTCTATAGCAAGCTGGCAAAGTGCAGCAACACTTTGTGTTTGGGAGGGAGTGCTTTGTGAGTGGGCAGATCAAATGCTTCAGGCTAAATCTGAGCACCTGTGAGTCTTGGCTATTTGAATCAGTGACAGCTTACAGGGAAAAGGGGAAAGGTATTTTGAAATAACATGCATCAAAAGTGTTACTAAGAAAATACTTTCTCACAAAACTGTGCTGTGATGGGTGCTTACTTTGGAGCAGAGTCATGTAGTTCTCGCATTCACTTCTGGGTAGATCAAGAAATAGCCAGAAGAAATACCTAGATATGTTATGACCATCTTGTACAGTGAGTGATCCATTAAGGTTATCACTTCCAGCCTTTTAGAAAATAGCATTACTTCTTAAACTTTTTTTCTGCTTCACTGCCAACAACAACAAAAAAAGTGCTTGTTTTGTTTGTTTTTGTTTATAAATGACTAAAGTTCAATGAAATAATAGACAAACAGGGTCAGCTTAATTGAATCCAGTTCAGCTTTACTGATTCAGTATTTTGTTCAGCACAGAAATGACAGAAAATGAAATTTACAGAGAAGCAGAGTCCCTGGATCTCTGTTTCTCCTACCCAACTATCTCATCCTTACAGGAGCTTATTGCATCCAGGACAGCAAAAGGGAGAAAGTAAACAGAAATGACTGAAATACTATGTTCTTTCTTTTAAAATACTGATTAAATAGCAAAGTCTTCCATAAATGTAATGTGACTGACATATTAAGAGACACAAATGACTCAATTTTCTGAGTATGACTTCTGAGATGGGTGTCACTGCCAGGAAGTATGGCTTCTCTGTTTGGTATACTTCTGAGTACTGTATCCTCTACCTATTCATTGTTCCTTATTCTTAGTTGATGCTTTGAAAGAACTACTCATAAATACCATATTACACAAAAAAGCTTTTACTCAGGAAAATCCTTCATAAATTCAAGATGAGAATCTGGGAGAGGAAAAAAAAAAAAAAAAAAAAAAAAGAGAGTGGTAATGCATCTAGGCTGAGATAATTCTTCTTCTCATCCAAAAGCCATTGCTGAGAGCACATAATCAAAAGAGGAATAACCATGCTGTTTTCTGCTGAGAGCCAAGTAGGGACACACTGATTCCTATACCTAAGCTAAACATACAAGAATTCTCAAGAACACATCCCCATCTTAACATTTAGGAGAGGAATGTTTTGAAGAATCTGTGTTACAGAACAGAGGAAACCTATTTCCTGCTCTCTTCTAGTGCTAGAGCTACCTGCTCCAGAGAGTCAGTGACAGTGCTGCTCCTTTCCATCAACACAGTTATAATCTATTATGAATATATCTCAGCAGTGAATTTTATGAGTGTTTAAGACCTACTTGTTCTTTTCACTTCATCTGGAGTTATGAGTGCTCAATGTCTTTCAAAACACTGGAGCTGAAATGAAAAATTCCTCTCCATACTACTCTCCAGTAAAGCTTAGTGTCAATACAAAAGTTGGTAAAATACCAGGTGTATAGTTGGAGTAACACAAGGGTATAGTTGTAATTATAGAGTGAATAGATACCCAGAGGGTATCAAAGGAAAGACTCACCACTCACCAATGCTGAGGCTTTCAGTTGAGATGGATGCTTGCCAATGTTGAGGCTCACCAGAAAAACTCCACAAAAGAACAATCTCCAGAAAGAAATGCTATCTTAGTGGTGCTCATCCCTTAAATGGGATCTAGGAGAGGTGGACTCAAGCTCCACCCCTTCTGGTACCACAGCTGAATTACCTTCACATGTGTTCTCACAGCTGACTCATCGCTTGCCTCAGATGGTTAATCAGAGGTTCAGGCTGTGATCAACAGTTTCCCTTAAAACAGGGTGTGTGCATGAAGTCAGTTTTAAATGTTATGAAGGTTCCAAATCAAAATAGACTTTCTTTTAGAATTGGAATGTGTGGGTTTCATACTTCTAGACATAGAAACTTCTTTGTTACAGGTATAATGAAAGGCTGAATAACAAGATAATGAAGCTTGTCTAATGTTAAAGCAAGGTGTTTGTAACCTAACCACTGAAGTTTGCAAACATTCCTGATTTTCATCTCAGAGAAAACATGAGCTTTGTATAAAATCTGTTGATTTTAAGCAACTGTAAATATAATTCAACAAGGCACAACTCTTAGCAGCCTTAGCAGTATATATAGGTCATTCTGAAAGTATTGCCTCCTATCTGCTTCCATGGAAACTGTAACTGATACAAAGAGCACAGAAACATTATTTGATAGAGTGAATTCTCAAATACAAAACACTATATTTCAATATCATCATCACCATCAGCTATAGACATTTGCCAGTTATGAATTAGAGCCTGTATGCTGCACTTGTAAAAATCTGCACCAGCAGAGGTGTCCCACTGTCATAAAATGCACCACCCACTATTTTACTATGCTATCATCACTATTCGGTCTCCATAAACATTCTGCAAGCATTGATGAATGTCAGTGGATGCAATTTTTCCCATGTGAAAGAATTCAGTTACACGCCTTTGTTAAATATGCACTTTCATGTCAGATGCCATTTTGTCAGACTGCTCCTTGGCTGCCATCTGTCACATGATGACAAAACATAACAGGGAATGTTCAATCTCTACTGCCCTATCACCAACATTTGCCTCTGATATTGTGGGCCAACATAATACAGTAGGAGACATTACTTTCAGAGCAGCCCTCACAAGTGCTGTTGTACTCTGCAGAAGGAATCTGAGAAAGGCTGTGGTTTACTTCTGCTCAACAAGCCTGAGTAGTGACACTACTTTCAATAACGAGTGCTTGAGGGTCTGTCTCATTTTTAACTAAACTAAAGCCCTTCATAGTGAAAAACATGTTTTACTCTTGCATGTACCACAGAGAAACATGGTAATTAAGATATTATTACATAAAAATAATTAGTTTTTTCCTTGTAGACCACACCACAAAATTATCCAGCAATCCACTTATTTACTTTTTACATTTCTAAACAATCATAAGTTCACAGAATGGCTATTTTTAAGTAGCACCCCATACTAGTGAAATAGAGGTGTACAAGGGCAGGTTGGATGGGACTTTGTGCAACCTGACCTAGTGGAAGGTGTCCATGCCCGCATTTGTTCCATGATTGTATACTGTAGCCAGGACATTGATTTCAATTTCACAGTATGACTCTATGGTACTGACAGAGACAATATTAATGATGCTCATAAAAAATTTATAAATCATTATCCAGATTACTCATGTCAGTGTTCTGCAATATGGTAGGAACTGTAAAAGCTAAATCAAGCCTAACAGCTAATATCCAAAAAAAATGTTAAGCCCAAATTGATTTTGCTTGGTATGGGTCAGAACTGTAGCAGGATTTGGCCTTGGAATTACAGTTGATCCACTTGCACAAAGCTGTTCAGGCATCCTTGACTTCACAGGATGCACTTGTATAGCACCCACCAAAAAGCTGGGAGCTTAATTTCTCCTGCACTTATCCAAACAACTTACTACGGCACAGATAGGAGATGCCACTGTACCAAAGAGAAATGTAGTTAAGTGTAATGGACTGGAAATTCACTCCAGCAGATATAAGCCAAGGTGTCAGATTGTCTGAAGATGTGTTTCAGGACTGAGCTCCTTAGAGCATTTATCTAGTGACAATGTTGCTAAGGATACAGCCATCCTCTCTGCTTACTGCTTCAGCCATTGAATACTTGGCTTTCCATTTCCTAAGGTTTTTAAGGCAGCTTCTGACTGCTTATCAAGACTTAAAAATGGATGGTCATAATTAAGTTACAGTACTTCTAATATCATTTCAATGAAAATTAGCCCTCCTTAGGTCAAGAAAGAAGATAAAACTGATTTTTAGAATCTGTATTAGCTAGAACTGCTACTTTCCTCTTTTTTGGCTTTCATTACACACATTAAATCAATATTTCATCTTGGTCGGTGTTCCTCATTAAGATATGCAGTGTGGTTGTCAGAACTACAGTAATCACTATCACTTAACCAAGTTAGCAATGTGTTAAAGCTACAGTTGTAAACACTCACTAAAAATTAGTTTGCATTCCCAATTTAATCTTATTTTTAAAAGTCACATTTTATACTAAACTGAGTGACACATAAATAAAAAACACCACTTTTCTTGTATAAGCTGATGTAGGATGCAACTTTCCATTCCAGTCTATTTAGAATAAGATAAGAGAACAGCCCATGCACACAGTTCAAAATAATCTGCACACAGTTCAGAATGATCTTTAAATTTAGAAGTGACAGTTCTCTGAATTAGACTTGAAAGGAAATGTTGAGCAGAGGGTTTTCAAACTTGAATGTAAAACTCAGGACAATTTGTACAGGAAAGAGCTTGACTGCTTATGTTTTACTGCATATACCCGAGAGATGTCTAGTTCTAAAATGAATGAAAATACTCCTGTCACCTTTTCAGCCCTTTTTTTTTTCTTTTTTCTTTTTTCTTTTTTTTTTTTTATCCCCTGTGATTTATTACTGCTCCACATGGAGCACAGGATGCATCAATTCCTAGTAATCAGAACCTTCCTAGATAAGAATATTTTAGGAAGATAGTGTAAATTGCTGCTGAGGAAATACCTTTACAAAACTTAGAACTAATTTTGAAATAGATGCATGAATTTTTATGTCTGGAAGATGACTTCCAAATATATTTTCTGTTGCATAGTTAAATTACTGGCACTGTATTTTGGCTAAAGACTTAATAATGTAAAAATACTTACGACTGCATGTAGGACAGTTCTGACTCTTTAGATATTCTAGTGTCAACAGGCTTACCAATAAATTACCAACACTAATCTCATAAGAAATCCTATTTCATACTGAACAGTATTTACAGTCCTGAGACACTTTGCCAATGGATTCCATTTTAGTTTTTAAAAAGAAATGTGCTCTATTGAGACTGAATCTTTCTGTTGGGTACATCCAAGTCTATTGCCTTATTTTGTATTCAGTTCATCTTTTCACTGTTAAAGTACCATAAGTTTTCCATCATCATTACATTTTCTGAAGGTCTCAGTTTTCTGAATTTAGTCTCTTGAAATGAACGAAAGTTGATGTTTGTTTGCACAGAGATGTGTGTCTCCTTGGCCCAACCTCTTCTCCAATTTGTTGTTCACATCTAAAGTTGCCTCTATCTTGCAAGTGAATTTATTTCCTATTCCGTATATTTTCCCAGTCAAAACTCATTTCTCACCTGAGTGCCTCACCCAATCACTCTGCATAATTGATTCCTTCTGTCTATGGATTAGCACGAATTCTGCTTTTTTTTTTTGTTGTTCTCTTCCTCAGTATGCTGCTTTCCTCTTTTGCTCATTCTATTTCTCCTTCTTCACTTTTTACTTCATGATCAAATTGGAAGACGAAACTTCTATTACTTCTTCTCTGCTCAGGTTTTTTTTTATATCAAGAAGCTCCTCCCAGAAAGAGTGAAGAACTGAGAGTATAAAATAAGCAATGTTGTGTTCATTCCTATTCTTTAAGCTCACAGTTGATTTGTATAAAATAAGTACGATGTTCAACAACTGAAAAAAACATTTTTGGTATTTCAGAGCAGAAGAATGCACATTACAGATAGACACTGCAGAAACTGGAAATTCCAATTTTTTTAGATCTCTGGTATCAGATTTTTAACTTTTTAGGAGAGAAAAATATCTATTAGATGAAGTCCAATAAATGTTTTCAAGTATAACATATTCTTCCTGCTTAAGACCTTGGGGAGGATGACTTAATGCATGCAACCCCTGAAATCAAAGCCTACCCTTCATTTTCAGTGCTACTAGATACAAAGATGTTTGTATTTTTCTGCCTATAGAAAAAGAATCACACTGGTTTTATATTATCATAAACCTATAAATCGAGAATGAAGGTTAACTTTTATTAGAAATTTCACAGAATCACAGAATCATAGAATGGTTTGGGTTGAAAGGGACCTTTAAGATCATCCATCTTTCCAACCTCCCTGATATATGCAGGGACACCTCCCACCAGAACAGGTTGCTTAAAGCCCCATCCAGCCTGGCCTTGGATGCCACCAGGGTGGAAGAATCCACAGCTTCACTGTGCAACCTGTTTTGGTGTCTCACCATCCTCACCATAAAGTATTTCTTCCTAATATTTACCTAAATCTGCCCACTTCCAGTTTAAAGCCATTTCCCCTCATCCTGTCACTGCATGCCCAAGAGCTGGACACATCTTTATAAAAATCAGAGAAGATGTAACTATTCCTTATAAACACACACTTTGATTTGGAAAGATAAATTCTGATTTTTTTTCCCTTCATTTAGTTGAAAAACTAGGGAATAACTGGAAAAAAAAATTCTTAGAGTATGGTATGTGATTGCTCTGTTATTTGTAAGCATGTGTCTGTTTCTGATATGGAACTGAAGGAATGGTCAATTTATATTCACGTAAAAATGCTTTTTAAAGATATAAACCTTTCAATAGCATTATATATTTTGCTCCCTTTGCCAGCATTTAGACTCTGATTTACAAACATAATACTCTTCACTCAAAGGAAGAAGGCATAAAAGATATTCTGTGTATACTTAATCTGCTTACCATTATCAGACATTTCAGTATATCAGCGATAAACACATCTATTTTAAATATTCCCTGAAGAAAAATCTTCTGGTGCCATTTCACAAAAAACACTGTTTACTTTTTTTTTTCTCTGATTATCTTTTCTTTGTGTCATATCACTGCTGAGAGTAGGAACTATGAATTTCAATACAAAAATCTAAGCATAATACTTTAACTGCAGAAAAATCTACCATATCAACCAAAGTTCTGTTACAAAAGAAAAACAGTTTTAAACAAACAGGAGTATCATTTCTGAATTATAAATGCCTGCTGGCTGTTTGCTGGTATACTTCTTTTAAGAGAAGGAATTCTAAGAGGGTCTTGTCTTGTCAAATATGTTAGAAAGCTTGAGATCCAGCTGCCTTCTAAAAATAGTTTGATCTACTAGGGCAATTTGCATGAAGGCTATGAGCTACACTGCTGTTTGGTGTCTGTTCTGTTTCTTTTTTATTGTGAGGGTTTTTTTCATTTATTTGTTTTGATTTGGCTTTGGGTTGCTGGTTTTTTGGTTGGTTGGTTGGGTTTTTTGGGTTTTTTGTTTGTTTGTTTGTTTGTTTTATATATTTTGTTAGATCATAGAGGATTTGCAATGCATTATTCATTTAACTTCTAAAGGACTAGACAAGAGGCCATACTCACTAATTAAATTTTCACTGGATATTCTTAAGCCATTTAAGTAACCCATCTTAACAACTATCTGAGTAAATATCAGCTTATCTCTTGATTGCTCATATTTTCAGATAGCCACTTTCTCTTCCTTATTCAAAAATGCATAAGGACTGTAGTCTCAGAAAATGAAGCTGCCATGACATAGCAATTAAATTTTGTGCATAGAGAGGAAAAAAAGAACTTAAAATTCTCCAGTTTCAGCTTCACATAAGCTCCAACAAGCATTTCCTATTATCGCTGGAGTTACAATAATACATTAATTTGTGTAAAGAATTTTTGCATATGTTGGACATTCTTCCACTTCGGAAGAGTGTTTCTTTCTAATGCCAACTCACAAATTCAAAAGGCCTCGTTCACCATTAAAAGTAATTCAAGCATGAAGAAGAGCTTATACTTACAAGCTCACATATTTTTATGTTCTTTTTCTAGATCCTTCATTTCTTGAATAAGAAAATACACTGAATTTCTTGAAATAGTTTAAGTACCCTTAGAAGAATTCTGTTCAGACTAGTAGTTCATCTTTTTCAATACTTTCATCTAAGATGCTTGCTCCTTCCCAGCTGTTAAGTTCTCCCCTGTGTTGACCCAGTTCTGATGAAAAGTCAACTGTATTGACCTTCTTTATTTCGACCAATTTCATCTCCCTCCCAAGAAATTATCATTCTTTTCTTTCAGTAAAGAACAATGCCAATTACAAAAATATATTTTATTTTATAACCACCTGCAGCTTCAATTGTGCTGTCAGACAGCAGTTTTTGGGAAAAGGAAGGATGGCCTCAGTGGGAATAAGATAGAACTCAGTTGGTGACTCAGACTGTGTATCATTATATAAAATAAACAAGCATACCAGGAATTATGTAGTTTTACACAACTTTATCTTGCGATTCAAATGACAACATAAACCACTTGAGCTTTGATTTTATTGTTTACGATGCCAGCAGAACACCTCAGCAGAACTCTAGACTTCTGATTCAAAATTGGCCACTACACAAAAACTGTCTAGATGGAAGAATAAGAAAACAATATGATTCTTCTTTTTATTATTTATCTTAGGGATATGAAATCCACCAGACTAAAACAGTAAGCCTCATCATTCTTTATGTAATCCACAGAAGAAGAAAAGCTATAGTTTTATGCAGCTATATAACAATTCCGCTTTGAAGATGCACAGTTATATAAAAGATACCCACAGATTTGTGAAACAGCAAAATAAATGTGATTTTAATGTTTTTAAAAAATCTTCTGAGCAGAGGTCTGTGTACTTAGCAAAGCACGATAAACTGAATGGAGTGAGTCTGAACTGTAAGCTTATTACTCAGCTTCCCAGTGTGCACATGTCGAAGATGAGACTCATCTCAAAGGACAGTTTATGCTTTTTGATATCTAGGGATTTTTTTGCTTGATAGAATGGGTAGAGACATGTTTTATGGAAAAAAAAAATGGAACACGGCTGTCACAAAGCTCACCATTGTTGAAGGATTCCTATCAACTACAATTTTTTGTTTATTGTTTTTAAATCCTTTCTCAACTACAAGGAAAAAAAAAAGTTCTGTCAGATAACTAACACAGTAACTTTCTTCAAAGACATAGTAGTGGATAGGACAGGAAATACAAATATTTAACTCTTTAAAATGTTTTGTTTCAGTGTGATCATATTCTCTAAAACTTTCCTTCATTGTTTCTGCAGAGTAACTTTTCTTTTATTGCTGTTTGTGAAACAAACTAAACACATTCATTTTATCAAACTCCAGACTGTCATTCGGTGATATAACCTCATATATCAAAAATCTGTTTATCTGTTTGATAAGTGTAAGGGGTTTTGCTTATTGTAAAATGTAGCCAAACCAACTGGAAGCCCAAAGCGGGTAGGATGCACTACTGCACTGTCATTTGTATGCAGAAGAATCTATTGCTTACTGCTCTTTGACTAACTGGGCACTATTAAATATCAAATAAGGACATCTGCTAGACTCTATGTTCAGACTTGATTACTGAGGACTTGGTCTCTCTTCATGACTCACCTCTAATCAGCTTTTTCCCATCCTGCAGATATCTAATGCTAAATCTCCAGACAGGAACTACCAGCTGGCAAATGGTGGGCAATCTCTGCATTTAAGCAGATTTAGCAAGGCCTTCAGTGAATGATTACAGGGCTTAAGCTAATTGGAAATAAGATTTACAGCGCTTCTTATAACCGATGCTATTCTATACTTGAAAGTATATATATTGGTATTTCTTAATAATCTCATTTACTCATGAGTAACTTCTTTAAGTACAGACAGTGCCAATGTAGGCTTAAGGCAACACGTCAGATTTATTTTTTACTTTATATTGTGTGAAGTTTTGAAAGGTCATTACTCTTAGGTATATCTAATTATATGTATATAATAACAGCGAAGTCTCAATTCACACAAGCTTACATAGGGAATACAATTTGGACCAAATGACACTTTCAAATGATAAACTGAACCAAAAGTTCTGATTCTTAAAGTTGTTCATTTCTAAGGAAAGTCAGTGCTTTAATTGTCTCAAGAAAGGGGCTTACTGCAGGTACTAGTAACCACTTGGCAATAATAAAAAATATTATCTGTGATTATTTGGTAAAAGTAGAAAATGGAAGATATATAGCCCTAGGAAATGAATACTCAAGTCTCCAAACATTTTATTCTCTGCCTTAAGGAAATTTCTGCAAATCTCTGCACCATTTTTGTAGGCTGAAAAGAACATTTCTTTCTACAAGTGTAAAGCTCTTTTTATCCTGGGAACTGAAATGGTATTTCATCCTCCTTATTATTCCAATTCTTTAATAATTTAAAACAGATCTCAATGTCTTCATGTTCTGGGCTAAGCAGGTGCATAACTTCACTGTTTTATTCCAGCTGCTTTTTTGAGTTTTCATTTGCTTTTGAGCATTTCGTAGATATCCCTTATTCTTCTCATATAACCCTCACTGCGCTGCATGAAACTTAATGTTCCAAACAATTTCTGTCTAATATGTTTTATTCTGGTAGTAAGTAAATAAATAAGACTGGCTCCATTTATTTCAAAAAGTGTTTTAATGAAACTCATTTAGGAGCACTGATGAAGACGGTTTATGTTAAAGGTGACAAAAGGTGTTGTATGTTTGTTTTCATGGTTCTGATAAAATCACAAACTAGCATGAAAACAAGTTAAAACCTATGACTGGATTTTTTTCATCCCAGCAAGGATAATAGACCAATGTTGTTCCTGGTAGAACATTCATGACCACTAATATCTACATCCAAACCTGAACTTACAATACAGGAAATAAGAAGCAAACAGCTACCATCAATTAACCTCACAGTCTTACCAGAGCTAATATGAACAAACCTGTATCAGCCATGTTCCTATTACTGCTGAATATCTTTGGTCATGTTAATTTCTTTAGATCAGGAATGGAATTGGAATCTGAGTAGGAGAGAAAAGGAAATATTCATCCATTGGCTTCACATGTAATTTAGAGAGGATTTGGAAGATGAGTCTATTGTTCCTTCTCTTACGTTCATGTGTGCTGTCCTTTCCTGTCATCATTTTGTCATTTCAATTCAATTTAATAAGAACTCAGCTTCATCCCTTACACTGTTCTCATGACACTGTGACCCACAAAGCAGTCAAAAGTAGTACTCTAAGCAGCCTGATGTTCTTACCTATGTAACAGGTCTCAGAGTAGATAATGAGACCTGCAGCTTCTGTATTTGCTGGTGGTTTTTTTTTTTGTTTTTGTTTTGTTTGTGTTTCTTTTGTTTTTTACATGTATTTGTGTCTTCCTTGACCTGGAAAGGCTTTCAGACTTTGAAAGTGACATCAGCGTAAGACTAGTTCAAATAACTCAGAATAAGCAATAGCATCTAAAATACAATCAAGCATCTGCCTCTGGAAAACATCACACAAAAAAAGAAAAGGAATAATATGGTTTAAATGACAGCATTATTTCATGCTTGAACTTGAAAACCTTTCAAAGAATCATGGAATCATAGAATCATAGAATTCATAGAATCACAGAGTCATAGAATCACTAAGGTTGGAAAAGACCTAAAAGATCATCCAGTCCAACCATCCACCCATTACCAATAGCTCACACTTAACCACCTCCCTGGGCAGTCCATTCCAGTGTCTGACCACCCTTTCTGAGAAGTAATACTTCATAATGTCCAGCTGGAATCTCTCCTGCTGTAGCTTGAAACCATTCCCTCTGGTCCTATCACTAATGACATGAGAGAAGAGGCTGACCCCCAGCTCACTACAACCTTTCAGGAAGTCATAGAGAGCAATAACGTCTCCTCTGAGCCTCCTCTTCTCCAGGCTGAACATTCCCAGCTCCTTCAGCATCAACTCATATGGCCTGTGCTCCAGACCCCTCACCAGCTTTGTTGCCCTCCTTTGAACATGTTCCAGGGCCCTTCTTGCAGTCTTTCTTGCAGGGTCTTTATTGCAGTGAGGGGCCCAGTGATGATGGTATGCATCAACTTAAAAACAAAACTTATTTACTGAATTAATCTGTGACAACTAGAGAGCACCTTGGGGTTTTTCCCCAGTATGCATTCTTGCATACAGATTCTCGATAGCATGGGGAAGACATTGGAAGGATGCATGCTGTTAACAGTACTAACTTTTGCTATAACCTCTTCTTTGTCATTTCTTTTTCCTGCTTTTATGGATGAAAATGAAAATAGGTTACCCTCATAACAGAGAAATGGCATTGCTGGAACAGAGCAGAAATGAAAAACTGTATGTTTGCTTGGCTGAAGAGGAAATGTTGGATTACACGCATTCTCTCATACTTGCTTTCCCTTTGCTCTTTATCTCATTTGCATGTATTTTATAAATAAAGACAGGGTGGGGTATCTCCTCCTAGAGGAGAACATCTAATCTGCAGAAATAGCAAATGGTGGTAAGTATGAGACAAATAAAAAACAGATCTTTTGGTAACCTGGTTTAAAAATTCTGAATGAATAACTGATTGGATACACTGATTTATTCTTTGATGTTCAGACAGAGAATTCTTGTCAGATAAAACTCTTGCTCTGGTATTTCCTGAAAGTAACTGAACACTCTTCTCAGACTCTTAGATTTTGATTCCTACAAAAAGACATTTAGTATCCATTTTGATTTGTATAACTGACTTCAATTGTTTCTAGGCTTATATATGCAACCTGAGAGAATGTAATATAAATTATCAATAATATGTTAAATGGAGTAAAATCTGGAAAAAAGAACAGCAACAGAACGATTTCAAGAGAAAAGGTATGTGTAAAGAGGAAGATCAAGAAAACATACCTGATTCCCAAATTTCTGATTTATTCATTAAGACCACGTTGAAGGCTTTTCTTTATGACTTGAACTAAACAAACGTCCTACTCACATGGAATAGCCCTTGTTGTGAACATCTGAAAGCCTGAGAACATCAATTTTAAAGCTAGGAGATTATATCATTTGCATGACTAGGTGATAGTTATGATAGCGTAACTGTAATTTGTCATGTTTAAGATTAGGGTATCATATTGCTTCTAAAAATCTGAGAAGGTCCTTTGAGACAACACACAGAAGGATTTTTTATTATTATTATTTTTATTTTCTATAAACAAAGCAATTGATATTCTTTTGGTTTTCTGGGTAGGAAAGGAAATAAGCCTGCTTTTCTCTTAAATGATACTTGACTGTTATTTTATGACATATATGAGTATTTGATTCTGCCAGGTGAAAAATAGCTTGCTAGCACATCCTCCTGACTAAGTATAAAAGAGGCTTTTCTCAAACAAGAGGGAGCTTATTACATGAACAATACAGAAGAGAAACTAGATAAAATAACAAAATAAAAAAATTAATATAAAATAATGCTTCTGCTCTTACAAACAAGACATACAACAGTTGTGTCATCATCACCAGTTAAAAAATCTTATTTTGCTATGGATGTAAACTATCTTTTCCATTAGAAATAATGTCTTGATCTGACTGGCTTTGGTAGCTTAGTACATTTTGTATAACTGAGAGCACTCATGATGTAATACCACGTTTAGAATTCTGCCTTTTGACAGATAACATTCCAAAAAGGAGAACAAAAAAAAAAAAAAAAAAAAGGGGGGAAAAAAAAAAGGTGACAATGATAGAACAAGTAGGCACTTAAGCAGATGGTTTATCTGAACAAAGTAGCTCAAAACCCTAAAAGAATGCATACTTGCTTCTGCTCCATAGTTTTTCTTTAGTATTTCTTTTCTTTTGGGAAATAGCTTTGAGGAATCATGAAAAGATTATCCATAAAATCATAAGTGGTTAAAAAGTCCTTTTACTCTCAGGTGGAAAGTAAATCTCAAGCCTTCTAACATGCTAAGTGCCTGTTGCAGCTGATGTACTACCAGACATGTATGTCCAAGTTTGGATAGAGATACACAGAAGAACTCACCCTCGTAGTTGGAGGAAGCAATGTAGAACATGCTCATAACAACCATTTCAACTTGACTCAGCCACTTGTCACTGTACAAGGAAAAGCACAGGAAAGCATGAGATGTTAGCTGGCAGCATGTGACTCCATTACACCACTTTCCATCCAAACAAAGTTAGAGACATACTGAGCTGCTCCAATTACGGCAGTGCCAGATGAGCTGGTATCAAGGAAGCACAAGCAGAACTTTGCACTCCCTATGCTACATATTAGAGAGTCTGCCAAGGATTTGTGTGGACTGTATGCCTATCACAGTCAAACAGTGCTTCAGAAAGTTATTTGCTGCCTTTCAATTATTGTGGAGTTCCTTAGTCTCAGTCCTAATTTATCATGCTATACAGTAAACTGTGACAGTTCCCTGTATTCTAATGATTATTGAGCTGATTTCCTCATGGACGGTAAGTAGAGTCTGGGATCCTATTTGACAGAATTGTGAAAAATTATTGAATGCTTGAGAAGCTAAATCAGTAGCATAGCTAGATCCTTGATCATCTGCAGTTACCCTCATAACTGTGACTCAGACCCCAACAAGAAAATTCTTGTCCTGCTAGACAAGTTAGTGGGAGTTCAATTAAACTCTCGTTTATTTACAAAAAATGTACACATTTATTAATTTCAACTGATAATCACATAAGCAATACTTAGAACATACTGTATGAATGTGTCTCTAAAATCTGTGCAGTCTGCTTTGGCACCTGATTCACCTTCCCATGTACAAATATAAACTTAATAATAAAGTATTTATGAATAAAATATAAGACAATATTTCTGAAGTTTGCTAGCAGGCCAAAGAATGTTCAATCTTAAAAGCCCGAGCCTTTACTATACTGGAATTAATGTATTAGTATTTTCATCTTCCTGCTAATAGCTTCTCAGTATAATTATTGAAACTTGCCCCATGAGACAAGGAAAAACAGTAACTTGTAGCAGGAGACTGGAAACTAAGAGAGTTCATGTGATCTTGTAGTTAAATAATTGGCTAAGAGTAAAATAAGGAGTATTTAGGATCTAACACAAAATTCCTGTGTGATTTTTCTGAAAGCTCTTTCAAACCAAACTATGATATTTAGTCTAACATGTTCCCACATGACTTAATTAGAATTATTTGTGGAGTAAAGCATCATACCTCTTTGTGAATATGGTAAAAAACTGACTTTCATCCTCCCCTCTCCTTGTCTTTAATTCAACAGAAAGTTAATACAGATACTAACCTGCTTTTAAAAAGTGTTCTTCTATTTACAGCCTCACTTACACTGTTCAGATATTTTAGTGATGGTGTTAATAGTCTTGGTCCAGAAAAGTATATAAACATGTTTCTGGCCTTAAACACAAACACTACCATTAAAATTTATGGCTTACCGAAGTATAAAGCCATTAAATCATGGACAAGCCTATGTGAAATCTGATTGCTACTTTTAGCACCTCTGAACTGTGGAGCTCTGGAAATACCTACAGCAGTGCTGGAAGAGTAACAGTCTTGGCCCCACTTCCAGTGGAAATACTTCCAATATAGATCATTTAGACTCAGTGATTGACGAAGAATCCTCCCAGATATTACTCATTATACAGAAAGTCTTACCTGAATAAGCCTCTAAATACAAAAATAAAGGATGTGGATTCCGTTTAAGGACTACCATCTATTTAATGTCTAATGTATTCTAATGGCATCATCTCGCTTTTGTACTCTATCTTTGTGCACTGATTAAGAAATGCATAACGCAGTGATTGCAGGGTATCTTATATATTTAACTCATCATTGTTTTCTCACTGTTCAGAGCAACTGCATATTGATCAAGAACTGTAATGAATACCCTTTCTAAGCAAGTTTTAAAAAATATTCTTTAGTCCTAAACTAGCATTAGATTTCTACCCACTTTCTACTGGTATTCAAAAACAGTATCTGAACCTTGATATTGACACTTACTAATTTGCCCATTCTTTTGGCCAACTTCCTAGTTAACAGCTTTTATTTTGAAAATAATTCCGATTCTGTGAAACTGAAATATGATAGGTAAGTCAAAATGATATAATAGGAAACCTCTTGTATTTTGTATTTTAAAAATGTCTTCTTGAATGAAAAAGAATGAGTATTCTGGATAAGAAATGTGCCAGCTTTTCTAGAGTTATATTATCAGCAGAACACATGGATTCATAGAGTTTTGTACTTCAATAAGGTATTCTACCAGCCAAAATACAATTTGGTACATAATTTATGTGGTATAATATGACATAGCCACAGGCAGCTTCATATTACAGTTCAAAAACAATTTGCTTGTTAATTTAGCTCATAATATTTGCAGCAGTATCTGATTAATTAGACTTCCAATTAATTAGTGATACTTACAAAGAAAATCAGGAGTAAAGACTGCTGATTATAAAAAGTATACCTTCAAATTAGCTTCCAGTTAATTATGTAGAGATATTATGCATCTACTAGTATTCAATATCACCACATCACCACCCTGTTAGTAATGCAGAATTCATGACTTCACTCTTCCACCATCAAATCTGTATCAATTAGATCACATCTAAAATCTTTCTGCTATGCAAGACAAGCGTGCTCTAGGGAATGGTCAATTGCATTTGAGGGTCTTCATTTGATGTATGGATTCACACTGCCTCCCTTAAGTTTTTCTCAGTAAATTAGAGAAGCTTCATTGTATATAATTCTGAATTTTGATTTCTCATCCTTCCCGCAAAAAGAAAATAATTCTGCTGGAACATGCATGCTGTAGGACAGTGACTCTGTAAGTAAGAGATGAAAAACACTTTTTTTAAATGGCAATGGAGAGTATTAACATAACTTTGAATTGATGCCCTGACAGGGCATTATGATGCAGCGTCACAAGTGTTGTCACAACACTCAAAGTACAAACATGCAATGAAGTTGCCTCATAAGGTAAAAATCACTATGCAGTATCAGGATGCGAATCTGCAGTTATTTATTAGCCTTCATAATTTTTTTCCTCTATTCAGTGAAAATAATTGCTTTCCTCTCTCACTGAGTCTCCATAGCTGCCAAGAGAGCTGACTCACTCTCCTTCCTATATTACTAGCTTGCAATCTAGCTGTGACATCCCCATGAAGAGAAGCCTAAGATCCAGCTCACCAGAACACTTGCAGAAATTTAGAATTCTCTGAGCTCCAAGTATACCTAGAAAATGTGTTCTTCAAAACAATACACTTAACCAACTCCTGTAAATAATGCAGTAATGTTAATCAGATGTTTCACATCTGTTTGAATGGCTTTTCCTTTTTTCTGTTCCCTGGATTTTAAGATAACAGAAAAAGGACCTTGTATCTCTTTCCTAATAACAAGGTTAAAAGTTGGTCTACATCATAGAATTCAAATATGCTTCTCTGAAAAACAAGTAATCAAATATATATTAGGGCTTTATAATTTATCAGAGGACTTCACTATTTAAGAGAACAAACTTCTTTGACCAGGAGTCGGATCTCAGGCATTTAGGACCACATTCAAAAGATTTCCCCAGAAAAAATGACAAACTATCGACTATGTAATGGCATGTACTTTTTGTCCTAAATCAAGGAACATGGATATCTTGAAAACTTCCCATGTGATCCATCACTTCCACTGGACACATACTCTCTCTATAAGACTACTATAAATACAGCACATGAAACAGAAAAACAGACTAAAATTGATAGCTGACAGGCACAATCAAGGGATTAAGTATTTAAAGAATTATATTTTCTGTTGAAACATCCAAAATAATAGAAGAAAAGACATACTTCCAAAGTTTCCATTGCCACTGCTGGATTTATCTTCATTCTGCATCAAGAGACTGTTGCCTGAAAGAACTCTGCTTGCCAGCCTGCATCACTCAGCAGAAAGTAGGTTGAAAGTGAAAAGCAAGAGCTCCCTGGAAGAGAAACCATCCAGCTATCCTGATCACGTTCTAAAATATTTTGGTAGTTTAACAAGCTAAGTGTTTTTTACAGTTAAATTTACTGCTGTGCTGATTTGACATTAACCATGTTTGGTTTAAAAGCAGTGACTTCATTTTAAAATGGGAGAAATAATATTCTGTTATGAAACTTAAACAGCTATAGCAACTGCTTTAAAATTCCCTGACTTTTTCTTGACAATTTTTTTTTTTTATTTCTTGGATTTTAGCATGGTTCTATCCTGTTTAGCACCTCTGATTTCTCTCTCTTCTACTTCATTTCATTTCATCTCATTTCATTTTTAAATTTATAGCAGTTAAAATAAGTGAAAAGGACCTGTCCAACCAGTAGCTCACTTCAAGCAATTCCAAGATCATTTCTGCTATTAATAAAAGAGAGAAGAGCCTTTAAAAAGCAATAAGACGTCCATTTTGGCACAAATGTCACTGAAACTGCAAATCTGGATGCTTTTTTAGATATGGCACTCCTTAATTTTCCAATAAGATATGCTGGTTCACAAACCAATATAACAAATAACACAAAGGATTAAAAAATGGCTACAGCTTCAAGGGCTTTACTGCTTTTTTTTACTCTGACAAATCCAATGCAACTATTACCTATGTATTCTATTACAAAAGAAAATATTACCTGATATTTATGACAAACTGTGCTAAATATTTTCCATAGCCTTATTCAAACATACAATACTTTAAGTGCTGTCTAGTATGGAGTAATCTTCACAGATGCCATCTTAGGCAAAACCCACAGGAGGCCTGGGACAAGTTTTAATTTTGCTTTAATCATGCCTAATGGAAGATCAACACTATGGGACAGTAATGAACCACCTAAATGATACAAATTTATTTAAATTTTCTCATATTTTCTGGTGAAAATATCAATCCCATAATGTCACTGGTGGTTTTTTAAATGAATGTAGATTAAAACTCCATTAATCTGTTTCATCATATTATTTCATAGTATTTTCTCTTTGTCTTGGAGCTTGGGAGGGTGAATGGCAATCTGCTTGCAAGATGAGGTCTTACAGTCTTCCTGAAGAATGTTTTCCGAGGAAAAGAGTGGAAACTGCAGTGAATTGTAGGTGAATCTAATTTCTGTAACTTTTAGTACAGCAGCTGTTTTAACTTCGTTTGTGCCCTTAAATCTAAAGTCCATGCTAGCAAGTTCTAGGCAAGGCAGTTTATTTAGGGGTCTCATGAAGACTTCTAAAAGGAAACTTGCTCTTTGACTGACTTGGTTATAACCAAGAGACATGCCTAAGAACAGAAAGCAGCTGCTTTGATGACACTACTGAATAAGAATCTCTTTCTAAATCTCATGTAAACAACCGCAGACAAATAAAAGAAGGATCACGGTCCGTTAACTCTAGGCCATCTGAGTAAATCATAACTGCTAAAAGCATCTGCAGCTGAAGCTGAGAAGAAAAAAGAAGTAACATAGGTATGTTGTGAAGACACCAAGCTGATGTGTTTATACTCTGTTTATTTCCCTTGATCTGCTACAATTTAAAAATAATAATAAAAAAGCTTCAGTCTGTCTGCAGTAATTCAGCAGTGACATTTCTCTTCTACTCACTTTTAATATGTTTCTCCTGATGCTGTCTTGGAAAATTACAGGCTGATTTGAATGAATGCATGAATTCTCTACTGTTTTTCATAGCAAAACTTGAAATGTTCTATTTGTCTTCAAGAATGTTATTTCTTCAGCAAACTGAAAAAAATTAACATTTAAATGAAGATGTTGTTAAATTCTGTCAGAGAAAAAATAATGAGAACTATTAGTAAAAAATATGCACAATTTTTTACTCTGTTGAGACATGATATAGATCTTACAGTCCATGTTAGTGAGAAGCTGAATCTATTAAGTTACAACCCAAACTCAGGGAAACTGAGCATTTCTAACTTCTGTATATTCTTCTGAGTGACCATTATTCGCAAAGTAATTAATTTATTTTGTGCATTTACACCTGTATTTTCAAGTAAGCAGTACAATTTTGGTCACTCACCACATCCTTCCCTCTAAATTGGAGAGGTATGGATTTGAAAGATAGACTGACGGATTAAGTACTAGTTGGCTGGTCAGAGCAAAATGGTTGTGATCAATGGTTCTATGTCTGGGTGGAGGCTGGTTGCAAGTGGTATCTGCCAAAGGTCAGTCCTGGCACCAATGCTCTTCAACATCTTAGACATAGACAATGGAACCAAGTGCACGCTCAGCAAGTTTGAAGAAGATACCAAGCTGAGCAGTGCAGTCAATACACAGGAGGGGGAGTGAAGGGAACCCACAAAGGACGTGGACAGGCTGGAATTGTGCCCATGTGAACCTAATGAGGTTCAATAAGACCAAGTGCAAGGTGTTGCCAAGTCAATCCAAGGAATTTACACAAACTGGCGGGAGCTCTTCCTTAAGAGCAGCCCTGCAAAGAAGGACTTGTGGTGCAGGGGAAGAGCAGCTGGACATGAAGAAGCAGTGTGCAGCTGCAGCACAGAAGGACAACTATATCTCAGACTGTATTAAAAAGAGGTGGCAAGCAGGGAGTGGGAGGTAATTGTCTCCCTCTACTTGGCTCTTGTGAGGACCCCATCTGGAATACTGCATCCAGGCCTGGGGCCTCCAGTACAAGAAAGGTATAGAGCTCTTGGAACAGGTCTAGAAGAGGGCCACTAAGATGATCAAAGGGCTGGAGCACCTCTCCTGTAAAGAAAGGTCAAGGGAACTGGGCTTGTTTAGCTTGGAGAAGAGAAGGCTCCTGAGAGACCATATTGTAGCCTTCCAGTACTTGAAGAGAGCATAAAAACAGAATGGGAATGGCTGTTTGTATGGATTGGTTTGTATGGAGTGATAAAACAAAGGGAAATGGTTTTAAATTAAGACAACGGATGTTTAGGTTAGATATTAGGAGAAGTTTTTCATTCAGAGGGTGGTGATGCACTGGAAAAAGGTTGCCCAGAGAAACTGTGGATGCCCCAACCCTGGAAACATTCAAGGCCAGGCTGGATTTGGCTCTGGGCAGCCTGGTCTGGTGGTTGGCTACCTTGCACATAGCAGGGAGGGTTGAAACTGGATGATCATTGTGTTCCTTTTCAACCCAGGCCATTCTGTGATTCTATGATTCTATGATTTTCTGTAGCATCATTACCATTCACTACCCTCTAGTGAAAATTTATCCTCCCGATAACACCTTTAAAAGTGGGAACTCATCTTTCCATACTGCTACTGGAAGACTTAATTCGTGCCTTTATTTCATGACCTCTACTAATAGACATTATTTGGGATTTCACAAAATGGAGACAGAGGAACTGGAAGAAATGGAATATAAAGTCACTGCCAGTTAAAGTTAATTCACAAGTGAAAATAAAAATAACTGTTGAAAGAAGGACCTCTCATTTACATTTCCTGAAACATTTCTGAATCCACTGCTTCTGAAAGTATTTAATCACTGAAAAAATTACTGTTAAGAGTGTAAAAGTAACTTAACTTAAAAAAAAATAATACGTATTAATATTAATGTTCTTGTTAAATGGTTGCATATCAAATCAACACTGTTTCTAAGTAATTTGATTTATAGAAAAAGGGAAAATATATTACAGAACAATCTTTCACCTTACAAATAAAGCAACTAAATTTGAATGCCCATTTAGTAACCTGATTAAGTCTAACTTGCAATGACAGGTTTATATGAGTGGAAAAAAATGTTAAAATGCTATTGTCACTAGATAAAAATATTTGTTTATACTTTTTAAATTTAGTAATATTAGAAATATTAGAAAACAGGTTTTATAGAGAAAGATCAAGAGATGAATGAAATTTGTGTTTCTTCTGAAAGATGAATGGTTCAATATCACTATCTTCTGAGGTTTTGTCAACACTCTTCAAACCATTGGATATAAATTATTGATTTTTTAAGGCAATTACACTATTTTTAAACAAGATTTCAGAAGCTCTCTGCACCACTTGCATTAATTTGCATAGAAGAACACTGGATCTTGAAACTCTCCTTAATTTTACAGTGCTTTAGTGGCACCATGACAGAGTATCACTACATCATAATTCAAAAACAGAAGATGCAGTCCCTAGTAGTTACGTGCTTAGTATCAAATTTAGATTTCTTCTTAAAAAATTTCCTTTGCAAAAGGGAATTATTTCCTCTAAAAATATTTTCCTTAGAGAAAGCTTGCAGAGATTTAACAATATCTTAAAACAAATTTCTTGTGAAAGATTCAACTGACAACCACGTGTTAAAATGCATTTGTAACAAAGAAATGTGAAAGAGCTCCAGACTTTTGGATGGACTTATCAAAAACTTATACTATTTCAAGACATGAGTAATTCTGCTTGGACAAGATGTTCTCCGACTATCTGTATTTTACACAATCCAAATACTGGTTTGGGGTTTCCTTTTGGTGGGGCTGGGGTTTTTGAAGTTGGTTTGGTTTTGGAGGGTTATTTTATTTTACTTTTCTGTAGTTGTTGTTTTTTTGTTTCTTTTTTTTCTTGTTTGTTTGTTTGTTCTGCCATAGTCCACTCGGTAATTATAGGCTACTGGTTAGTCAGTTAAAGAAACAATATAATTTCCTTTTACAGCTGTCTTATAATTAAACACTCGGGGAGCTGATTGTGCACAAATGATTTTTCCTTGATTATACACATGCTATCTTTAATCACACACTCAGACTTCTTAACAAGGTAGCCTTATTGGCAATGGTGCAGTCAGGATGATCTCTTTTGGCTGTTTTGTGGATTGTTTGAATGAAAAAATTTATCTGATGTAAGAATACAAAGATGACCTAAATATATGCTCTGTCAAGAATGCTAACTTAGCAGAAGCCCAAAGAAAATAGTAAATCAACAGAAAGAGATTGCTTCAATGAAAGAAAAATGTATGATACTAACCATTTATCTGAAAGCTTATCCTACAAGGCTTAGACACAATTTTTTCTGTTTACCAACGTTTTTCCTATGGTAAGTGAATAGCACCATTTTTAAAAATTTTATTTATTTATTTATTTATTTATTTTTGTAAAATTGCATTACTGAAACAAAATGTGGTAATGTATCCACTCCTTTCAGGTTTTATTCACCTAGACAAAAGCAATGTTACTGGAAGTCAAAGCATTACAGAGGTTTCTGCAGCAGCTGATTGAACTACCATTATTTTGAGGCAAGTCTGCAAGTTCATACTTGTTTGTGATGTTTCTTTCTGTGCCTTGGGAGAAAAAATGAAAACTTTTGTATTGTGGATAATATTGAATTTCCTACAGTCCCATGAGAACATATTGTTACGTGTGCTCCAAGTTTTAACATAGTTTCAATCTTCTGTTTTCAAATGTTTTTGCCTTCTTCCATTTATTGTTGAATTACTTCCCAGTCTACACCCTTCTTTCTAAGATAATATGCCATTTAAGCTAAGAGGTCTGTAGTATTTTCAGTCAAAGAAATCCTTGTTTTCCATAAAGGCCAACTTCATTTAAGGCAATCAAGACTCACAAATTATGAAGCATAGTAATATACATGTATGATTTTTATTTTCACTATATTAGAAGTAGTATGACAGGCCTGTGGTCCTGAACATCCTATAAATAAAAGGCTCCCACCTGTCCTCCCTGCACCCCTTAAAAGGTAAAAACTTTTATGAAAGCAATCATTTTTCCCAAACATTCTTAACTGCCAAGTGAAAGGTAAAGATCTATCTGCATTATCTATGGGTATGGTATTCTCTTGCCTGAGAGTAGGGGCTGAAATTCAAAAGAATTCTTAGGATTGAAAGCTATAGGAAGACTATATTTTCTCCATGATTACACTAAAAGAACAGGATATAATAAGGCAGAATATAATGTAAATTTTTCTGTACACAACATGTGATCATGTAATTGCCTGTACCTCATAAAATTGGGTATTAACATCTTTTTGCCTCATAATTTTCAAAGAAAGTTTTCAAAGAAAGGCACCCAATTTATTTCCTCATCACACTTCCAAACAGCATGTGAAGTTGAGGAAAGAAAGGTCAAAGGACAATCTTTCCCAGAGCTCCTACTTCTTTGAGAAAAATATATGGCTTCAGCTCATTGTAGCACATCCCAAAGCACTGAAAGTCAGAGGGTGCAGTGCCAGCTCATATTCTTCTGAGGGGCAGTAACACACATTTCCCCAGCAGCCAAAGATGCGCAACATACTATAACATGTTTTCTCCTGCCCCTAGTTTGACTGCCTGGCACTAGGAAAATTATTTACAGAATAATTATGCCTCACCTGGTAACAGTCACCTTCAAAGAATCTATACAAATAAAATGTTGAGTTACGGGAACTGTGACACTGATCCTCCTGAGCAGAAAAAAGAATGTATAGGATATAGGAACCAACTCAGCCTTGTTGCATTTCTTCACACTGTCTAGATACAACATTAAGTATACCAAACAGAATAAACCCATGTTGATAGAAAGAGGTCTTATATTGCAGCTGGAATTTCTGCAGTCAAATATGTGAAGTACATTGGTGAAAGGCATATGAAGGGTTATGGTGAACAACAAGCTGAATATGAGATGAAGTTCATCACTGAAGCAATGATAGAAAATCAGATACTGGACTGCAAGTGCATGGGCATTTCTAGAAATGATAGAAATTCAAGGAACAACTGGATGTTGCGATGAGGGACATGGTTTAGTGGGAGCTATTGGTAATAGGTGAATGGTTGGACTGGATGATCTTTTAGGTCTTTTCCAACCTTGGTTATTCGGTGATTCTGTGATTCTGTAAATGTGATCATCCTACACTATTCAGCACTTGTCAGGCCACACTCAGAATACCGTGAGCAGTTCTTATCCCCACAAATCAAATAATGTATAAGCAGACTGGAGTGGGTTCAAAGGAGGGCCACAAAGGGCTGGAGAATCTGCCCTGTGATTAAAGAGGGTAGAAGTTACTGAAAGGATGACTACAAGCAAGACAGACTCTCTCTCATCACAAGAAGCCACATGGAAAAGACAAGGGGCAATGGGTACAAGTTACACTAGGACAGATTTTCTATTGATAGAAGAATTTTTTTTACAGAGTTTGAACCTGAAGATCTTTTGAGTTCTCTTCCCATCTAGGCTGTTCAATGATTTGATGATTTGGTGATTTTTACTGTTCTGATTCCACACAAACTTGTCAACAGTGATTAATTATAACCCTTCTCAGCTAATAAATCTGTCATACAGCTTACAAACGTAACTAAATTTTTGCTAAAATATGAAATCACTTGTCAGTGATTCTGATTCATTATTAGAAATCTACTGCTTTAAAGGATGCTCTTGTACACACTGTTCCAATAAATGTCAACTGAATGATTTTAACAACCCAACATGTATCCCAGGAATAAATGCAGGAAGCCTGAAAAATAAAGCTGGACTACATGTGCTAACTGGTTGCCACATCACTTTCCACAAAAATCAGTGGTAATATTTTCATTCCACTATGAGCTAAGCCTAATGAAGACTTTTTTTATTTTTTTTTCCTTTACACATGACAGGAAAAAGATAATAATTTGAGTCTATATCCAGACTTCAACTCAATTATATCAAATCCCAGATGGAATCTTGCAGCTACCTCAAGGCTTCTAAAATTCTGTTTATCTTTGCAAAAATATTGACATTTCCAATATTTAATATTTAATCATAGCATTTAATATTACTTTCTATCTTGAAAATATATAGAATACAGAGAAAGAACCATTTTTGTAAAAGATTTTCAGAGATTTTAAGAAATAGTAAGCTAATAGCTTTTCCAGAACTTGTGCTGCAGTACTGACATTCAAAATGGATGTTTCTTTTCTTTTTTTTTTTTCCCCTAAATTCTACCTTTGCAATCTAGAAATAGTTTTTTTCCTTTTGTATTTCACTGTAGAGCTGATATTCTTAAATATCTTCTTAATTAGGCAAGCAGCCTCCTGGCATAATTGTTGGATCTGGTTGAGGAAGTCTAAGAAAAAAAGATGGAGCTACATTATTCTGAGAAATTTAGGAGAACCATCAGAAATACTGTCTGATTAGCTAACAAAATGTCTGATGAAACATACTATACATAAAGTGATACACACAGGATAAAACAGCCTCAACTGTAAATACAAAGTGCTGTGATAAGACCTATAGAGAAATGAGACCTTTGGGTTACAACAGGCAAGTCTATGACAAATTAGGCAAAAGCAGCTGATAAAGGAATTAAAATGCCAGCTATCATTAGGAAAGCAATAGAAAACTAACTGCAGTGCAAACCCTTAAACACTTGAAACGGGGGAGGGGGGAGAAACATAGAAAAGCAAGGGTAATTTGAAGTAGGGAAATAACTCTATTCAAAAAGCAGAAAATCATGACAGTTCAGCCTTAGAAAGGCACAACCAGAACAAGAGGTGTGAATATTGCTAATCTGAAATCAAATAAATAAAGTCTCTAATTGAAAAGACAAGCCATTTAAAGCAAGGTAAGGTAGAAATTATCACTAGTGGTGCAGCTGTACTTTAAGTCTTTTATCTTCCTGATAAAATAATGATAAACACAAAATGAGGAATACAGAACAAGACAAAGTACAGGAGGAGAAGCAGTCAAATGCAAGCACTGAAATTTCTTACTGTGAAAGAAATAGTGACTTAAGGTAGTCATAATGAACTTTTTTTTTCAGTAAGTTCTTCAAGATTTTATTGGCACTTCAAAGGTGCAGAAGAATTTCTGGGTTAATTATGTTTCCAAAGGGAATGTATATGCTGCCATGACCTTTACATTGTAAAGAAAAAACGCTGTACTAGGGAATAAAAGGACTTATTTCCAAAATGTTTAGAATAGGTTGACAACGCAGGGCTATGACAAAGCCCTTGATGACCAAAGTTGGTCTGTTTTAAGATGTATTTCCATTTTTTTATTCTTTCTCCCAGACAAATGCAAGATATATAGGAACAATATCAAATTTACAAGACGAGTTGAGACAAAATCAATTAAATTGTCTCTCACCTTTGGTGTTGAATTGGATACACTATCTGTATTCTTTACTTCTATGTAACAGAAGGAATTCTGGCACTGTCTTGAAAAGATCACTGCCTGTCTGGGACCACTCTGTCCCGACAAAACTTTCAGCTTTTGAGGGTAGAGTTCAACCACTGAGCTGCCATTCCTCCAATTCTTTTCATGTATTCATAGCACAGTATTAACCTTTGTACTGTTTCTCTATTGGTTGCTCTGCTTCCAAATTCTGAAGAGGATGCTGCATAGAAAATATCCTTAGACCTTTTATAAATCTATACTAAAAATATAAAGAAGGCTTTTCACAGTTCTCTGTATATCTAGCTATAAGATACAAACTTCTCCTTCACCAACTCATTCAGCCAGATGGAATTCTACATAGAACATGATCAAGCATACTGAATCCTTTTTGAGATTAGCCACCACTGAAGACATGTGCAATAATGTTATAGGACATATGCTTCTGCAGTCTGACCTATGTGCTATGCCTGAAGAAGTTCCTTGCTGTATCATGTTATTTCTATGATCTTTTCACAAAAAAAGATAGAATTGTAAAATCTCATTTCACACAGGAATCATTTTGCCTCCTTGCAGGAAAAGATAATGGCCAAAACACAAGGCAAAGCCTAAAACAAATCATAACATTAGTGTTTCAGAAATACAAAATAAGTTTTCTGCCCGTCTACCCTGCACTCAGGCTACTTGAGAACATCTGTTTACTACATTTCTAGTACACATACAAAAAACCATTTGTTCAATTAGTATGAAGTCAAGACAATTAGCTTAGGTTAGACACCTATACCCTGATGGTCAGAGGGCTTCATTGATGCTGCATTGAAAGTCTTTATAAGAAGCTTTTTGACTTGCATGTGTAGGTTAATTTATCCTTGCAGTTCAGTTTTCAAAAGAAGTGAGAAAAAAAAAAGTAGTTCTGCTTGAGTATAAGAGCAGAAACTTTTTAAAATGACACATCTAACATCACTGCACCCATTATTCACAGCTGCAGAATAGCAACAGTTTGCCCTACACTTCACAGAGCATAGGCAGCAAAGAATAATACTGTACCATCCAGAAACTTGATGTGTAACATTTTATGAGCCAAGACTTCTAGTTCAGTTGCCTTTCAGCTGTGTGAATCACTTAAAAAAAAAAAAAATCAGTACTGTAACAGATCGTTGTTGCTCTAATATACATACATGCTCATATATTTCTGACTTTTCAAAAGGAAATTATTATAGTCATATGTACGAAAGAACATTACTAACTTGTTTATTTCATGAATGTATACATTTTTTATAGCTTCACACCCTTACTGTCCTCTGAGCTGTGACATATTCAGCAAATTTTGTTCATCAACACAATGTATTAGCTGCTATTCCACACAATCTTTACTACCACATTTTTACTGTATCATATAATCCCCTAAGAAATATAAACTCAAAAGTAAGGCGCCTATGATAGAAAATAAATAACTTCTTTTATAGAAATAATTTCTTCATTAGATGAAAATAGTGACATTTCAGCTTTTTTAGTATCAGTACCTTTTTCTGTTGTTCAATTTCACAGAATTAATATCTACATAGAGTCATTTTGCATTATATACATTACACGACATAGCTATATTATGCCATTAACATTTGATACTAACTCTCTAGCAATTGAAAATATTGATTTTTATCAGCTCCTCTGCTCTCTGGCCCAGAACTTCTGAGAAGTCCTATGAGCATATCAGAACCTATGGAATGCACTACCAAATGTTTCATTACTTTCAGGGATTATTAGCAGAAACTCTTCAAGTGTGTCACATATCAAAAGCTAGACTGTGAATTCTGATTGAGCTCTGCATGCAACCTGGAAAACCACAACAGGATGGAAAAATATAAAGACGCCCAAGACTCTCAGCCTGTTTGCAACCCATACTGAGATCATTTCAGCACTCAGAAGCATCTGTATGAAGCAAAGAATGTGCTGCTATGTTTAAGGGGTTGTTCAATCTGCTTTGGTTAAAACTTGGTGGGAAGGGATACCTATACTTAAAAAGCATTATGATATATGTAAAATGATATGCTCATTACAACACAGAACAGCTCCTGTATGCCATCTTTGGTTTTCATCCTTTATTTTGAACTATTTGGCATTATTTTTATCTCAAACAATGCAATACACCTTCATCATGCAAAAACAGCCTTATATACTTGCAATGTGTACAGATGTACACTGATATTTCTAGTAAATACAGGGGAAGTGACCAAAAATTAATTTCTGATGCAGTTATTAACATGAGTGTTCAAGTAGAAAATTCTTATATAAAGACATATGTGTACTGTTTGTAGACACAAAACACCTGTGCATTTCAGAAACTTGTGGCATTAAATGAGTGTTCAACTCTATGCAGTACTTTCCGCAGCCACTTACGGAAAGACCATTGAAATCTACCATATCTAATCCTCATCTTCAACATCACAGAAAAAGAATAATGCCATGCAATGAAAAATGGGGCATTGGGCTCTTCAGGGTCATATGGAAAATCATAGCAAGCCACCTTCTGAAGAAGAGTATTATCATTAACAAGGAATACTGGGTCTATTTGATTAATACTTTAGAAGCTAATGTCTGAGTGACCTCGTAATATATACTATTGAATAATCATTTTGATGAACAGTTAGTCATGCATCTTTCTGACAAGACTTTCAGATATATTATAGCTATTTACTATCATAAATCTCTGGATGCAATGTTAAAAATAACCCTGTTAAGGCACAGATGGGCAATCTGTATGATAAGCTTGACAAACTAACTCATCAGGTAGAAATGCAAAAGATGTAAATGTGCAAAGCAATTCCAAAAACATTTTTTTGTTTCCATTCAAATAAAGGAACTGAAAGCAACATCCCTCTCTGTGTTAATGCACCTACTTCCCTTTCCAGTTCAACATAATGACATATTCAGTTCATTAAATGATTGCATATCTAGACAATTCTAAAAATGCATACTATTTATAAGATAGAATATAATAGCTTTCCATTCCGCCATAGGATTTATTTTGTGGTTCTTTCACATTGATTTATTAGACTATTCTATTTCATGCAGAGTGCAATAGTGCTAAATATAACAAGATTTTCATAATACTCACTGTCCAGAGACAGCTTCAAGGAAATATGTAGAGATATCCATAAATAGCAAGATTTTTTAATATGTTAGCTGTTGCTAGTGTTCACTGTATAGAAAGGTGTTTGAATGCATTCTGAAGAGGGCACAGAAGCTGCTAACAGGGCAGGAAGGCATGTCCTGTGTGGAGATGCTGAGGACACTTAGCTTGGGTTTTCTGTAGAAGAGAAAACTAGGAGGCTTTCTGCAGCTCCCTGAGGAACCAGAGGGAGGTGTTAGGCTCTGCACCCTGGGGACTGATGACAGTGTGGGAACAGCAGAAAGCTGTGCCAGGAAGGGTCAAACTGGATACAAGGAAATATTTCTTCAGCATGAAGGTGGTGGAACACTGGAACAGGCTTCCCAGAAATATGGTTGGCGCCCCATGCCTTCCAATGTTCAAGAGAAAGTTGAACAGCACCCTCAAGAACACACTGCAACTTTTGCTTAGCCCTGACCTGGTCAGGCAGTTGGACTTGATGATCTTTACTGGTTCCTTCCAATGAACTCTTCTTTGTGTTAAACCCTATTCTATTCTTCTCTAGACATTTAACTAATATCTTTTGAAATGAAGAAACTGTCACATTCTCAAACATATATTGGAAATACTCAAAAATATTGTAAAGTGAATTCTTGCAGTAGTAATCTAATGTATGTTCGTATATATGGAGACCTCTTGTTCAATAGCTTGCATGCCTTCAGAAGGGGAGAATGAGAATACAAATAAAAACAAACAAACAAACAAACAAAACAAACAAACAAACAAAAAAAACCCTCTTTCTTTGAGAAAGATCTCTGTAGAACCTGACTAAGGATATAACAGAGCAGGGTATTTTTTGCACTAAGTTTGGGATGAAAAAAGCCACATTGATGTGATTAAATAAATTGATAACAAAAACACACACCAATCAATAAATTCAGGAGCAGCACAGATTTGGTCATAAAATGCCTCAGCTGAGATAGTGAGTCCTGTGACTAAGAAGATTCAGCTTAGCTGTCTGAGTTTCCAATATGGGTACCTCTGAAATCGCCACAGTGTCTTCTGGGTTAAATCTGGGGCTCTTCACACTCCATAGGCTCAGGAAAAAAAGAGAAAAATATGCTCTATTTGTTGTGTTCTTCCCTAGAAAATTCTGCAAAAAAATCTGCCCTTTTTTATCATGATGTGCTCCCACTGACACATTGAGGACAAGGCTCAGAACTATTCTTGTTAGCAAAATATCAAATGTGGAGCTCATTACTGCAACTCAACTAAAATATACCATTTAAAAAGAGCGGATAAAATACAGCTATGGAAATGTGTTCTTTTAAAACAATTTGTTTCGAGTTGAGACTTCATCTGGCAAGTTTTTGCCTAGAGCTCATTTTTACAGTGTGGTTATAAACCTTCGAAAATGGAAATGCTGTGACTATAACAACTCTAACAGGGGCTTCTACAATAGCCTGTGAAATCAACTATTCTAACTAAAGTCACTGAAGTCCCTGTGTATTTATTTACTGTATAAGCTGTGACTACTATTTATGGTTAAAACATCTCAAGTATACTACACCAGTGAGGTAAAGTAGGTGATCTTCAAAGTATTTTTCACAATACGGTGTTTATGCACTTGACATGTTAAGTACTCTCAGTTTTTCAGCCTATTTAATTCTTTAAACATAGATGCACCAGCTCATCCTTTCAGTAAAACTTCTTCATGAAGCCCATTGAATTTTTCTTCTATTACTTTACTAGATCACATTGAGTCTGTAAACTCTGAAGAGCACATTTACACATGAAGATTAGAAATATCCAGCCAGATCATACACTCGAGCATTCATGATGCTAATGTTGTGTAAAATATTAAAATACACTTCAGTGTTTTGCTGATATCTTGTGATGGTTATAAAAAGCATGAATAAGGATGGAGGTTTAATGGAGGTGTTTATTGCACGTGATAGACAAAGATATATAGGTAATTTCACTAAGAAGTTTTTTTAAATTGTAAAAATACAGAAAGAAAAAAAAATAGATGGAGGGGAGGGAAGGGGAAGGGCGTCATAGAAACAATATGTTCAAGAATTTGAGATCTTGAAAAATATTACATATCAGGTTTTTTTAGTATTTTCTATGTTTTATTATCTAAAATAATTGTGGTGAGGGAATATATGTTTTTAATTTAAAAGATGTAATATGTTGAAGTTCACTGTTTGTTTAAACACATTTAATAAAACTGGGATCTGAAAATATTTAGTCCAATTCAGAACACTAACATCGATGAAACTATTAATTTGCTTAACTAAACACAGAAGCATATGCCTCAGTTAAAAGATCTCCCTAGCTCACAGACAAGGTCACCTCACCATGGAATGGCAGTGACCTTTTCTCTCTTTAGAAGAGTTTCTGTTGCAAGGATGGCAGGCTGTTTATTAGACAGCTGTTGAATTTGAAAGAGCCAGAATCCAGGACTAGGAATTCAGTGATATCTTTTAATGAATTGTCTTTTTGCATGAGTTCCAGTATTAACTGCACATGTTTTTAGGACAAATGCAGCAAACTATAAACTTTTTTTATGCAAAAACGAATTAGAGAAGCATTAAACTTACATGTTTGGCAAAGACCAAAGCCTGACAGCACTCTTAAAGACCCTCTTAGATGTGAAGAGTTTTCTCTCCCATGCAGGGCAAAACCTGCTTTTGAGGAGCTACACCCCCTCAGCCCAAGCAGTTAGCACTCCGGTCCTTGCTGAGACAGAACCTCCTCTTGTGTCAGAAGGACAGCATGATGCTGAAAGTTGTTTCCTCTATGCTACAGTGCAGTTTTCTTACCAGGATCATTAATAATGTCCTACTCTAGTTCTCACATGCACTAACTAGCAAACAATTTCTTAACCACCTGGTCAGTTACAGTGCTAGCTAAGCCTCATATATTTCCCAGTGTAATTCACATCTATGATTTTGGATAGTCCCTACATCTGAAATGGGACTCCTCACCCAGCCTGGCTATAATTAGGCTATAATTAAGTGAAGTTTTGTAATGATAGAATTCCTGCCTGACTGAAATGATAAAAACACCTATAGGCATAAAACCTTTCCTTAATTTCAGTAATTGTATCAATTTAAGAGCGAATTTTAACTTACAATGTCTGTATTTGTCTTTTTAGTTAAGAATATGCAAGAATACTGACAGTTATCTGAGCAAATGTTAGAATCCATACTTAAATGTAAAGGGATTCATAGACAAACAGTTTTATCTAAATATGAATGCCTGCATCGGATTCCAGAACAGAAATAAAACCTTATAAATTTATTCATATATTCAGACAGAGGGCTTGTGCCAAATGCATTTATTGAACAACTCAAAATTCATACACGTTTTCCACTTATAGGATTTCAATTCTACGTTAGATTTGAAACATGTTTTTATGAGGTCAAAGACTTTTTAAAATGATTTTAAATTTTGAAATTACTTTTAGTTATTATTTCAATTTCATCACTAAGATAGGTGCTTCCTATTTAAAGTGATCAAAAATACAGAATATGTTTCTTCACTTCCATTCCTCTAAAGCAGAGTTGGAAAAGAGCCTAGTATAGGAAATGATTAATAGGTAAATTAACTCCGATTCAACCACACAATCTATGAATGCTTCTGTGAAAGCTTTCTCTAAGAAAGTACAGAACCAAAATGAAGAATTGCTACAGGATATATTTTCACCACAAAACCCTCAGTACCTCAAAAGAACACAAAGTAATGCCACAGATTGGTACCCAATCCTGTCCAAACTTGAAATAGAAGGCTTACATTCATAATTTTGGACTGTGTTCTACTGAGAACATGTTGAATGTCTTTCATACTGATATTTTATAATCTCCAAATATTGAACAATGAATACTAGTCTTATTTTTACTTTGGACACTTCAAAAAAACTAATAACCAAATATCATTTAATCAAATGTCATCCCCGATCAAGGTGTAGTTAGTATTGTTATTTAATACAGTTTTATCATTCATTTTAACAGAGTGAAAATTTCATTTCATATTTCTTCAAATGGCAGGGTTAGCATTCCCAAAATCACTGGCAGGTTTTGAAATACTGACATTCATTATCAATACCTTTGAAGATTCTGAAGTATGCAGAAGCACTCTAAGAAAAAAATATCAATCAATCTAATACTGCTTGCATTGATTTTTTTTTAAGCCACCAGTCCACAGCTCTGTACATGTACATACCACTACTCCAATATATTAAAATCTTCAAAACTCCAGCAGCACATCAGAAGAAATAGGAACTGACTTTTCTTATACAAAAAATGACAGAAGTTTTTGCATTTAATCAGATGTAAAACTTCCATCACTTTCTCAAATGTGTGGACTATGCTCAGAGGATGAGAAATTTATCTAAGTTCGAAATTAAACACCTTATAAAGACAACTAGAGAAAAATAGCATTCAGAGACATCTGTACAGAGTAATCATTGCATTTACTTCATAAAATTGAAATGTGTGTCATATTGCATAGTGCAAATGTATTTTATCATTTGAAGATATGGGACAAGCTCCTCAGATTGTATAAATCAGTGCAGCTCTGCTGCTATCATAGGACTCATGTTGATTTACACTATCTAATATTCTGGCCCCAAATATTTTGAAGCTATGGCAATTTACAATGTTTTTCTTTATAAGTGTTTGAAAAAGGAAATATTGCCTCATTGAAAGAAAAATTCCTTTTATCTGTCCCTGCCAAGATTGCATATGACACTCAAAATCAAGCATCAGAATGTTCAGGGAATTCATGCTGACATAAGAGACAGAAAGCCTCTCAGTTTAAGTTAGAAAATACATACATATCTATCTTTATATTTAGCAAATTCTGTTTAGAACTCAATTACAAAGGAACTTACAGCTTTATGTATAAGTGTATTTAAATTTATATGCATATTTTTCACTCTCACTTTTTCATCTTAATTTTCTGTACACAGGTGTACATTTATGATACATATGTACAGAAAGGGATACGTGCAACTGCAGCATAACAGCTTGCTTGAGAAATCAGCTTATGCCTGACATCACAAGATACAAAGAAGGAACATGTGAATCAGAAGAAAAAGCATAAGCTACAGAAGAACAGTTCCAGAGTTCTGTTCTCAAAAGTGCAAAAGGGAAGAGGAAACACAAAAACATTACAAGGATTCTCAGTTTTAGTATATTTTCTGATGTGTTTTTCACCCTATCGAGAGAAAAAGCATTTCAGAGTCCTATGCAAACTCCATCTGCATCTGCTGGCAGCCAGGGGCTGGCTGTGTTCAGAGAAACCTGGTATGGATGGCTCACAAAGATTTATGCCAAGGAAGGGTACACTGATTTTAGGAACGGCTCTAGAGGACAACTGTGGTCATAGTTACTGGGCATTGGGACCCAGTGCCTCATTTCTACAGTGTAAATTCCTCCACCAGGAAGTCAAGTAGCTACTCACTACTGGATTGAAATATTGAAGGCATTGTCAACATTAATTATTAATATATATATATCCCTATAAGCACTATTATCTGTCATAATACATTCCAATTTCTTAGTATTTATCAGTCAGTGACTTAGCCCACATTTATTCTCCTGAATTTAGCAGTGCTCCACTGAGAGGGAGGTAAGAGTGGCTTTTCAAAAAAAGTCCAGTGAACAGTTCTGTTTGGTTTGCATTTCAGTTTATTTCTTTTGACTATCACCAAAGTATTTCAAAATGTTTTTTCTCCTTGAAATAGAGTAGCTGAGCAGAGTCTTGTGGTTCACATAGGAGAAACACAGTTTATGGAAGAAAAACAAGAGCCTAGACATATCTAAAATATCTGAGTGAGAAAAATAGGCCAGTGCAGACAGGACATACAATGTGTATCCTGACAGGTAGAAATTGGTTTTGTTTATAACCTGCTGCCCAGAGATACCTGAAATAATGATGTCAAAATATAAATCAAGTACTTGAGTTTTTAAAACTGCACTCTAACATCATGTTTAGGCTGGACATGTCAAATTCATCACAAGTTTAATCAATAACAATGAAGCACTGTCACAGTAAAGTCAATATAACTACTGTAGTGGTGAGGCTTGGGTTGATAGTAACTTTCTGTTCAGTCGTATTACTCAGCGACAGGAACACTCAATGCTAAAGCTGTGGTGCTTCCAAGACGAGGCTACCAGAGAAGAAAGCTGTCTGACTGATGAATAAAAAGGTTTAAAAATGCAGCACATTCTTGTCATATGGATATGGATCCTACACTCTGTATAACCTCAGCACGTTTCTATTTTTACAGTGGTGATACATGACCAACCATAGTCATTTAAAAATTGTTGAATATAATAGAACCAGTGAAACTTAGATGTAGTTATGGAAGGCAATACAGAAGAGTAAGTAGGTACCCTATCATTAATTCCATCTCTAAATCTTTTGCCCCATATATATATTAAATAAATAGATAAAAAGTAGGCAATATGAGGAAAGCTAATATCTCATATGACTTTAATATGGGCTTTGAGACTTAGTTTTAGGAAATCAAGAAATACAGGAAACATTTCTGGATGCAACATGGACATCAGGTGCTGCACATTAAGCTCATCTTGTTTAAATATTTTTTTTTCCTAATTGCCTACTTCAGGTGAGATAAGTAACAATAACACTGCTACTTATCTCAGTGTTACTGAACTTTATAGTAGGTAGCTCTGTTCACTATAAAACAATGGCTGTTTCATCTAGTTAAAAATAAATCAATCCTGTAGCTAATAAGAAAATATAAGGACAGATTGGCCTAATGAACAATAAGAGATGATAACCTCATAAGGGAAGACTGGATGATTTATCTTAGGATCTGGCACTCATTTAAAATTATTCTACAATCAAAAATTAATCAATCATTCAAGGAATATTCCTAGACTGTCAGAAATGAGCATGTCAAAAGGAAAAGTAGAAGTGTGGAATGGATTTGTATCCCTCTGAGATCCTGAAATAACAGTCTGAACTGTAAGTTTTCACAGGCTACTGACCACTTGTGATTGGAGGAGCAACCCAAATTCAAGAAGTTTCTTACACACATCTGGACAATAAATCAATGTATCTGCAGGAGCTAAGTTTCAGAACTTAATCTTTGCCTTCCCTCAGTCCACCTTAGTGAAGCTAGAAGTGATGTTTAATGTGAGGTTTTTCTGTTTGGCCATACTCAGAATGCTCCAGAAGTCAGAAAAACAAAGCAGCCACTCTTTCTCTTGGCTATCATTGCAACAAAAGAAACAAAGGAACAAACAAGAAAAACCACAACTTTGTTATTTATTGTTCAATCCATTCTTTCACTTCAAGGTTAGTTTTCTAAATGAAAAAAATAATGTTGCATAGGCTTTGCAAAGTAGTTTCAATGCAGCTAATCCAAATATGGCTAACTGGAATGGGAATTTGGGAATACAAAATGCTATTTTACTCAAAACAGCATAATGCTTCACATAAAACAACATAAAATATCAACTCTTTGTTTCTATTTAAAGTATTCACTTGAAACATTATCCAATCAAATTAGCTGGACAAATACTCCCAAAGAAATCTGTACACAGAGACAGATATTTGTTACAATATTTTCCCATGTAATTACAATGTTAACAGCAGAAGGTAGAGTAGGTTCAGTTATAAATTATTATATTTTCAGTATAAGTGGCTTTTCCTATATCTTTGCAGGATTTTTCTGGGGTACTCCATTCTCTCTGTAATTCTACCTGTAATCTGAGATTTGCATAAAAGCCAAAATATTTGTGCCATCATTGTGATTTTATACGTTCTTTATTTGGGAAAATTATAGATTTACAGTTTTTGCTCAAGCTAACAGGTCCACTTAAACCTTAGCCATTACGAAACAGTTATGCACCCAAATTTCTTGAGGGAATCTCTTTCAAAGTGTTGTATCATGCTGTTTTAAAACTGATTTCTGGATGTAGCATAATTGTGTTACAGTTCAGCAAACCAAAACTAACACAATATGTGATTCATGCTTCATTTCCAAATTATTTTAGTTTTATAACACTTGATTACTCCATTATATTAATATGTCTATCACAACAGAAGCTTTCTCAAATGCACGCTGGCAAAGTGCAAATATAACTAGGATGGAATCATAAGAATTAGATTTTAAATATACTTATTTACTCTTTTTTAGTAGACCTTCTACAAGGGAGAAATTGGTTATATGAACTATTTTGAGTTGATGCAAATAGCTGCCTCATTCCATATTTCCCTTTCATAAGACCTTATGAAAACCACTGTCTGTCCAGCAATTAATATCTTTTAGCAGAAAAGATTTAGTATTTGAACACTGATACAACAAGATAAACTGAAAGATTTTTTCCTAAATCACTGTGATCACTGCAAGGTGGAGCTGGCCAAGGCAAATGATTGAAATCTCCAAGAATAGAACAGTTCAATAGTTTTGCAGATGTGCACTCATTACTCACTATTCAAAGTAAGAAAATAAACTGTTAGTCTTCCTGCAGACAAGACTGAAAGAACAGAGGAAATGTGATGGTGGGATCGTAGGGTAAATAGATATTATTTCAATCATATAAGTGAATCAATCCTCCTGTCTTCGAAAATCTGTGCATTCCTTGAGTACTGCTACCCCAGGCTGATGCACTCAGGAGGCACTCAAAGTAAATCAGAGCTACTGAAGGTGCATGCTTATCATGCCAAAACAATAATGCTGTCCCTATTCGGGGACTTGCTTTACTCAGTTCTAGATTATATGTCTTGAAATGAGTTAATGTTGGTTCTTCAGTTATTGTAGTTCCTCTGGCATATTAATTTAAACCAAAAATGATTAAGACTTGCATTCATGTATGACCCAATCTGTCTGTAATCAGTGCACTTCTGGCAGCACCACAGAACCAGTTACATAAAGGACAGATGTGTTCAGATGGTGCTAACGCCATGTGAAGTCTTGTGTGTAACCACAGCAGTGTCTTGCCTCTGCACTTCTTTTCTCCCAGTAGGTAGACACTTTTAAAATGACTGTTTAAAACAGGACAATGATATGGAAGGAATTTTACCATCTATATTTAGTTTTCTAAACAAATGTCTGAGATTCACAAGTTCATACTATGAAAATTTGCTTTTCCAAGTCAGTATACTTTCCAATTTGGAAATTTCAGTGTATGATTGTATTTCTTAATAAGTATCAGAATTACTCAGAAACTTATTCCCTTTCTTTTTACAAGTAATTTTATATTTCTAATTTATATTTCTCTTTCTCTTGCTTAATGTTTATTCAAAGCTAGAAAAATTTCATACACAAGAGCAACTCCACCTCCAAAAATATGAAAGCAAGCTTCCTTACTATGCTAAATTTAGCCAAATATGAGTTACATCTTGGAAAATATATCTGGCTGGTAAAATACAGTGATTTATTGGGTAAGAGTCAGCAGAAAAAAAAATTGAGCTAATCATTACTGCCATCATAAACTTCCTCTCATCTGATTTATTACCGAATACCTACTTTTATATTCTGCAGTACATCAATATCTAATTCATGATTCTGATTGCAATCAGAGTACACCATTTCTCTGTATCTGCTGGTCTTCATTAATGCTCACAGCAGTTTTTGAGCTGGAAGGCTTAGATTCCAGCAGAGCAGACACAATGCCTAAATTTAGTTTATAGCTGAAGTTAGGGAAACTCACTTAATGAATGAAAACCAGATTATCAGACTCTACTGCTGTAGCTTTATTTTTATCCAGGATCTTATAATATTAATCCTAACAAACCTACAAGGATTAAAGCACAAACAAATAATTTGTCTCCTTTCCTCCTTCTAAATCCTTTGATTTCCCTAAGTAACATTTTAGGCTAGAAGATTCATTGATTATTCTGTTTCTTGGTGAAAAATACAGACTAAATGTCCCTTAAAATATTTCAGATTTTCCTTGTTAAATAAAAGATGTGGAATGGTTTTAGGTTTTTAATCAAGGCCTAAGTCATTATAAACTTGCTGAAGGTTTTAAAAATACCCTTACCTCCTTCCTTGCAGCTCTAAATCTAAACAAAGATTTATCATTATCTGATAAAGGTAAATGAAATAAAACAAATTAATGTACCCCAGAATCTAGTATCTTGTTGTGACTTGTTTACTAAGTGTCAGCACTGAGCCACATATATTCTGATTTGATTAACTAAAGCGATTGCTCAAGACAAGATGCATGTATTAACAGCAACTAATATATCCTTAGTAACTATTTATTGCTATGCAAAAAGCTATAAACAGTTCATGTCTGCAATGGAATTCTTTCTCTTTATGCATATGAAGAGACATAGAATCTGATTCTGATCTGGGATACAACCAGGCTAACACCAGTGCACGGAGGACAGGAAGCAACATTTTTCCCTGCATACAGTATTGACTCCCATGAGCAGTTTGCACAAGATGAATAAATGTATCTCTATGGAGCAGAGTATAAGCATGCTTCTTCAGAGGCTCACAGAGGTTGAAAGCTACAAAAATGTAATCTGTAGAGAAGACCTCTAGAAAGCATGTATTTACTGAAAGATCTCTCTCCCTTCCATATTCCTCAGAAAACATCAGTCAATGAAACAACCCTGAGGATATGAGCTTCAGCCTATGTCTTCATAGAAAATTATCACTCTGTCTTCTTGGTTTTGCTTCATGAAAAGCACCACACCATTTCAGTATGTTGTGATTATGGAGACAATGAATTCTGCATTATACAGAATAATTTTAATGTCATTGTGGTTAGAATTATTTTTCTATGTCTTCACTGTTGAAAGCAAATACTGACTTGTACAGAATGTATCTCTACAATGAATGATAAATTCTGTCTTCAAAATGCTAGGAGTAAATTTGCTAATGATTCCAGTGAGCTCTATCAGGTAGCATTTCCTTAGGCCTAACGACTTCAAAAATTACCTACAGCTTTTTCAAGTTATTTCCTGTCCTTGAAGCAACACTTTTTCATGTATCCCTGACTATGTTTTTGAATTGTTTTCCTCTGTAGTTATGTGTATTTTTAAGTGTTCGTTGTTTCAAGGTTTCCCTGCTACAACAGAAGCTATAAAAAATGTGATAGAAAAGTTCAAAATTCAGACTGAAATCACAGTCAGTGCCATGCAACTCATGACTTTTTCATCAGATACTCAGATTGTTTTGATTTCAGTTACCAACATATAAATTAGTACTGATCATTACCACATAAATTAATTATCTGTGTTTTTTCCAGATATTGTTAAGATTGAAATAATACTTCCGTCTGGATGAGTGAAATTACTGTTAAACCACAACATTAGACAAGCTAAGAGTACACAAAAGTGCTGAAGCTGCTGTTAAGCATCACCTTGTTATGGTGTACATACCATAAAATTTCAAACTAAAAGCAGGAAGAGAATGCTTGCAAGCCAGTGCATAACTGGAGTCAGCAAAGCAAGGTCACGGGGTTATTGAAGGGAAGTTATTTTCCATTGCTCACTGGTCAGAATCAAAAGGAGGATATGGTGGACAGCTGGGGCACTGCATTTAAAGGAACAGAGGTAAGAGGCTTCAGGTGGAATTTAGTTTCAGTGAGCCTTGATCAGACTACCTGGAGAGCAATGATGCAGTTGAGCTGTGAGAAATGGTTCTGGATCAAAAGGACTTCATCTTGTTCTGAATGTGACTGTAGAAAAGGCATTTTGTATCTCTGGGGTCTGTTTCTATAGTTGCTTCTGCTGTTTGCTGCTCAAACTACGTTTTACATACCAGGAGGATCTATGAACCTGCTCTGAGAAACCTATCCTATCAGATCAAGGCAGTCATTAAACTCATTTTAAAATCTTAAAGACTTCATAAATGTTTGTGCTTGTTACAGGAAAGGTCAAGGGCTTTAGGGAGAGGGAGAAGGACAACAGAAAAAATAAGATGGAGAAACCTTGCTGTCAGTACTGATATTACAGAGAATTTGTCAAAGTCAGCAGCAGCAGGAAAAACAATAGCTCCAAACAACAGAGGTGAGAAAAGAATTATTAAAATGTTAAGAAATGAGAACTTCAGACAAAGAAGGGAAGGAAGCAAAAGCTATCGTCAGATCAGCTGATGTACATATCTCAGATTCAGGGAAGTTGTTTTACAAACTTACTAAGCCACTGTCAATATATTTGAAGAGTAATGAGTACCTCTGAGGAGGCACCCAGTAAACCTACAAGAAGGCTTGGTATAGAGAGAGGAAGAAAGGAAAACAACTTAGAGTTGCTATGCTGCTGATTTTGAGCAATATGGTTTGCTTCGTACCCCTATTAAAAACCAGAATCACACTGCAAGTTAAAAACAGGCAAGTATCTGGAGAATAAAAGAATCTAAAGACTGAAGAAGTGTTCAAAAACAAATAATCATGACAGAGAAACATTACTGCCTTTTGATGTTACAAGAGAAAATGTAATAGCTGGAGGGGAAACGGTAGACACACTACGTCAAGATCTTAAGTAGGTTTACAAAAGGTTTCTAAGCAAAATATTACATTAACTCAGGGAGCACTGCCTTGTGAAATAAGATTTCAAATGGACTACAGACAAAGGATGCTCATAAGAAGCAGTGTGTATAAACTCAGGTATCAGTAAGCAAGACATGTCAAAGGATGCTTTTAGGTATTTTCTTGCTTCAGAACTCTAGAAATGATGAAATAAAATGTCATGTGTAAGAAAAATAGAGTTAAAAATGCAACTTGCCAAAAGTATACCAACACTGAATTATTATACCAGCTTTTCTTTGCTAATTAGCTGAATAGATGTCAAGAATAATTTATGAGCAATTGGGTACAGCTCGCTGTTAAGTTAGGAAGAGACATTAAGAGGCAAACCCTGAGTTTAATCCAGAGGTACAGGGATTCTGCTCACAAGGAAATTACAGTGTACAAAAGGAATCATAATGAGGAGGTGTCACCTTTTCTCTATATAGTTAAATTAGGCATAAGGCAGATACTGCAAAAACAACAATTTATGAGTTGAGTTATCATCCTGAAAAGCTACATAGAATCAGATCATAGAATGGTTTGGATTGAAAGGGATCTTATGAGACATCTAGTTCCAAACCCAGGCTTCACAGGGCCCCATCCAGCATGGCCTGGAATGGGTTATCCTTAACTTCTCTGAGCAACCTGTGTCAGTGCCACCTCACCTTCTGAGTAAAGAATTTCTTCTTAACATCTAACCTAAACCTACCCTATTTTAGTTTAAAGCTATTCCCCCTTGCCCTGTCTCTATCAATGCATTTAAAAAGACAGTCTTCCTTTTGTTTACAAGCTCCCTTCAAGTACTAGAAGGCCACAACAAGGCTCATCTGGAGCCTTCTCCAAGCTGAACAAGCTTAGCACATTCAGCCTTTCTTCATAGATGAGGTGCTCTAGCCCCTCTGATCTCAAGATCCTCCTCTGGACCTTCTCAATTAAAATAGTAGAGTCTTTCTTGTGCTGGGAGACCCAGGCATGGATGCAGTATTCCAAATGGCAAGAACAGAGTACAGGGGGACAGTCACCTCCCTCTCCTTGCTGGCCACCCCTCGTTTGATGCAGTTGGCCTTTTGGACTGCAAGAGAATAAAACATTTCATTCCAGGAGAAGAAGGACAGGAGAGAAAAAAATATATGTTACAGTGATGTAAATGTATATGTACAGATATGTACTTAAAACCTTAATTTTTTGCCTGGTCTCTTTTTTCAGGCACAGAAGGAAACAACATGTAAAATACAGTTCAGTGTCCAGTACAGCTGGACAAAAACCTTGAAGTCATACTATGGAGACATAACCAGTATTGGCAGGGAGATAAGCTAGAATACACAAACTTTCTCCTCTTCATTAATTCCCATGCTTTTAATCGAGGCATTTAAATATCCCAGAGCAATTATTCTCTACAATGCAGGAAAACTAAACAAGAATCACCATATAAGAACAGGTTTCATTGCTAAAGTAATCAGACGGCTTCATCCAAATCAGTGAAGGAATCAGCCCCCCATTTCTTGACACACAAACTGCTCTTCCTTCTCTATTTTCTTTTGTGCTCTTTACACTCTGTTCTTTCAATACTGGTAAAGAAATTATTTTGTCTTCTTACACCTAATTCTTCCACATAATTTTGGAAAGACTGAGTTTGCCAAAACTAAGCATTCTCAATTTTCTGGTGATGCGAAAATGTATCTTGAAGTCAAGTACATCCTGCAGCAGCAACATGTCCCTATGCCAAAATATACACACAGCTCTTATTTCAGTGTCATTCTCACTCCAATTGGCCTGGCAAAACTAAAACAAGACTAGTATTTGTATTTCATCTTTTTCTGTTACAGAACATCAGGGCTTCCAGAAAGATGTATTTCTTCACCAGACAGGAGTTAGGCAGATGCAGTGGTGAATGTGTGGTCTGATGACATTATTCATTGAGTCAGTGCACCCCCTTTGGCATGACAGAGAAATGAAACATATTTAATGTGCAAAGGAACTATTTTTGTTCACGATTTTATCATGAATCTCACAAGGCACATTTGCAATACACATGTTATGTAAATTTCCTGAATGGTAAAGGGAAAGGACTATCTCAATATCAGTTTTCAACACAGCTTCCCAGACAGGTTATAGCTGATATATACTTGAAAAACTGGCCAAAGATACCACAAGGAGAAATGTAAGTAAATAATAATTTCACATGAAATTATTTGGCATGGAAGTTTAGAGTCTTTTAATGTCAAACTGATTGACTTAGATTAGTGGTTCTGAAAGATAGGTTCTAGATCTAAGATCTGTTTTATTTCCATATATTTTAAGGGGCTGCAAGCACACAGTGATGCCCTCTGGGCCACTGTTTTACTCATAGAGCAGATGGCACAAGGAAATAAAACTGATGTTTCCAGACAAGAGCTGGAACTTGTTTAAAGGAGGTAGGCTCTTAGGAGCTTGCAGAGTTACTGCAGAAAGGAGATCACAGTATGAAGACACTTTCTGACTGCTAAAGAAAAACCAAGTTGTCTACCAGCGTAGAGAGAATACCCAGGATATTTTGGGATATATCTAAATAGCACAATAGAATGGTTACTTTAGGACTGCCTCTAAGATCCAGACTTGAAAGAAGTTACTTGTGTGCCATGAAAACATTCATAGTGACACTGAAGTGAAAATGAAAGCTTAAACGACAGGAAAAAAAAAGAAAGAAATAGTCTCCTGAAGTGTTTCACACTCATGTGTTGACAGAATTAGCTATTTGTAAGTTAGAAGTAATGCTGTAACTATTGTGTATGATATAAATACAATAAAAGGAAAAGAAGAAGACACTTATTTTACTTGCCTGGCATATTCTGGGGAAAAAAGGAAGGTTTGATAAGTACTTGAATTGTACAATATCTACTGAATTGAAATTATACTTTGTACGCATTATAAATATTCTTAACATAAACAGTGCAGCTATCAAGCAGGAACAATAAAGGAGATAGCAATTAATCTTACTGACAAATTTCTATATTTTAAGGGAGATTACTAATTGTAAGATGTGTATGTTTTACTAATTATTGAATGATTGGTCTGAAAGTATTTAATTTGAAACACTGATTTGCAATTTGTGTGTTTTGAGTCTAGTGTTTCACTACATTTACTTTCTGTCATTATCTGCTGATTATTTTACCTATAACTAAAGACAACTTAAAATCTACCTAATATACCGTGCTATTGTGTATCGTTAAGTACTGGCTATAGTCATGTCTAATTTAGGGGAGATTTAAATTAGATATCAGGTGGGATTTTTTTACTCAGAGAGTGGTGAGACAACATCTGAAGGAATTCAAGATCAGGTTGGGTGGAATCATGGACAGCCTGTGTGGTAACAATGCCCACAGCAGGAGGATTGGAACTAGATAATCTTTAGGGCCCCTCCCTACTCAAGTTATTCTATTATTTTATGAACCAATTCAAAGCTCTGAAATCATGAGAACATGTAAAGGAATTTCCAATATTCTCATTCTACCTGCACAAACATAAAGATTAGTCTTAACTATACAAAACATAAATTAGTAGTACATTTTTATGTAATACTATTATCATTAAGCAGCTCTTGTAGGATGTAGCCATCAGCTAGAATAGACTGGTCTTCTTTAAGCAAAAATTCACACATCATTAACTCTGGGAATAATCAACCTGTCAGTCTCACCTCTGTGCTGGTGAAGATCATGGATCAGATCCTCCTGGAAGCTATTTCTTCCTGGCCAGGAAGAAAGTGAGGAAACTTACAGATCAATGAAGTTTTCACTCAGTTAAATGTGAGAAAAAAATAAAATAAAATAAAATAAAATAAAATAAAATAAAATAAAATAAAATAAAATAAAATAAAATAAAATAATAAAATAAAATATAAAATAAAATTCAAACTTAAATCACAGAGTAGCCTAAGATGGAACTAAAAATCATCTGGTCTAACATTTTGTTCAAAGTAGAACTTTAAATAACATCCAGGGTCTTCTTAAGCCAAGTCTTGAATATATTCAGCAAGAGAAATTCCACAAGTTCTCTGGGCAACACCTTCACATGTTCAAGTGCTTTTATGATTAAATTTTCCCAGTGTCCAGATGTAGAAATGTATTAACTTGTATCCATTAATCTTGACAAGGCACAAAAAACTTTGTAAAAAAAAGTTACTTGTGCAGCTCTTTGTTGATTTTGAGAAAATTTCAGGGCAATTACCCCCAAAAGAATTAGTGTCATGTACCTGAGCATTTTTCAAATATTATATAATCACTATATAGCTCTGAAGAGCCAGCAGTTTTCATCCTAACCAAAATAAGTATCTTTAAGCAAAAATATCAGGGAATGTGTGGTAGCGCTGAGCTGTGTTTAGCACTGGCACAATACAAAATGTGTAGAATATAAAGTCAATCTCAAGTGTGGAGGTAAATACCCATCTTTCTTTTCTTTCTATATCTGAAGTGGGATAGATGTACAGAAGACTAAGCTACACTGTTATCTACATTTTCATGAGCACATTCCTTTTTAAATCTCAGTAGTGTCAAAGTCTCATACTCAGTAAATATCCCAATATTTCTGTTTAATGCAAAAACATGTGAGAGGTACAACTCTGAATAATCTGTCCTTTCTTAAGCAATACAGTATTACTGATGCTACATCTCCTTAGAGATAAGCAAATTTGTAACCAGTTTCCATGGAAACTTACAATTGGACTTTTAAGTGCCTTGCACTAACTTCCATTGAAGTAACAGCAACATATCCACTGTAAACATTTGTACTATTAAAACAAAAACTCAATTTCCTACAATTTGGAGTAAGAATACAAGTTTTTACTTCTAATGACTGAAATGATTCTTGGCTTAGGAAAGCCAAAGATTATTCATGCCAAAAAAATCTGGTCACTTTTCCAGAAAGCTTAAATTAAAATTTAACAGTTTGAGTTTTTTCTTCTCTCAAAAATAATATCATATTCCAGTTACACTTTCTTCTCTTACCTTCCTCTGCCTTATCCCCTTTCTTTTTGTGTAATTGAATCTCTGCTTTGGCAATATTCCCATAACATTTGCTTCAGTCAAATAGTATTGCTTTCTAAGCCATGTAGTTTCTGCTTACAAATCTCCTGAGTAACGCATAATAGGAGATTACACTACCTCTCAAAGCCAACACTGGCTGACCAGAATATTGCTGGAAAAACTTAGCATTCTTATTTTCACGTTTCTCAACAGAGGGCCAATTAGTTTTGGAAGCCTTAAGGATCTCATAATATGTATAGAAAATTATTTATGATTTATTTATAGATGCAGAAGGTTTCAATTAGATGGCCAAGGTGAAAGAGTCACAGTTAGAGGATGTGGTGGTTTCCGTTCTAGTTGCAGTCCTAGTATTATATGATGTCACCAGAGTAGAAAATTCACTGTTCTACTCTCTTGTCAGATCTTTAATATTCTATGATGGAAGATTTTTCATGAAAAAAGTATGCCAATGCCATTACTTATTCTGCTCATATAAAGCAAGAAAGCCATTTCCTATTCATTTGAGTGACACTAGTTATAGAAAATATTCCTATGCTATAAAACATTTAGATTTCCCATTTTTATGCTAATTTTTATGCCTTCAGACAATTCACACCAGAGTTCTAAGAATTACATAGTCCAGAAGTGGCTCCAACTGAGTCAATCTCAGGGGGGAAAATTTTTTATTTATTTATTTATTTATTTATTTACAGAATGATTAAACCATTACAGAATACAAAGCAGTCATTTGAATTGCTTCTCCTGAAGCTTTATCCAGCTGCTTCTAAGAATTAATCTAAGAATTATGTTGAATTTGGAGATCCAATACTTCTTTTTTCCATATTCCCAGTTCCACATTAGAACAGAATATGTATTCATGTTTCTCTTTGTCCCAGTGACATTCAGTATTCTTACAAAGTAGATAAAAGTCAACAGAAATGTCTTGACAAGAATCTGAATGGTCAGTTGTCTGAATGCTCTCACTTAATCTGTGGTGTTAGATGAAACAGGATTTTCCTCTCTTAATCCACCAGTTAGAGATACCCTCTTAAGCATGAAGCACTTTTCTCATGTTCTTCTGGGGTTATGTTCTTCCTAAGTAAGCAGAGTCACTGGAGACAATTATCAATGTACCTATACCTATTTAAAATGGGTTTGAGAATGACATAACTAAGATTTGAACATGAGGCCTAGCTACTGATAGTAGCTGAATGTGTAACACCCTTAAATTTCATTATAGCTAATTGCTGTAAAAAATAAAAATCAGGAAAACTGTTTTAAAATCCCCTCTCTGAAAATTACAGTCTAGATGAAACAAATACTTTGAAGACAATGTCTTCTATGAAGGAAGTTATTATAATTTTAAGGAAGAAGACTGCTTACACAGCAGGACACAAACTACTGTGATTTAAAAAAAACAGCTTTTGGCTATCGTAGTGATCACACCAAACTGATGATTTGTGAGGAAACATAACTCTTTGCAGTTTGTCTGTGATACCAGTATAATTTATTGGCCAAATCTATTTAATGTGGCATCTAATAAAGCATTTCATGGAGCACTGTGTATCACACAGAACCTGAGGCAGAAAAATCAACTGCACTGCCTATGCTTCTGTTCCCTGCATAAAAGAAATTTTGGAAAAATATATTGTCACAAAAATTACAAAAAGGCAGTGAGACACACAGATTGAAGTAACTTAGATCTAATCCACCATCACTGATCTTTCCCTACTACCACTGGAAATGCAATAACACAGCCTTTTAAACCACTGTGGTGCATTTTAAAATTTAATGCATTTGTAGAGCTGTAAGTGCTTTTGGCATTGTGGCTAGCACAAGATGTAACTACAAAAATAACAAGAATCTGAAAGAAACAAAACATTTAGACATCTCTTAATTTTACCTCTCTGCATGTTCCAACAAAAATCCTGGTCTTCTCTCCTCCTCCCTTTATTTTCTGGTAAGTCTTTTATCAAGTCATTCTGGTTCTTGCAGGGGGGCACTTAGGTAAGAAGACTGAGTTTCTCCTGAATATAACATGTGATGCAGTTTCAACAGAATCTTTCTCAAACCACTGTTTACTAACAAATTCTTCCTGTCCTACATCCGCTAATGCTACTTTTGTAGTTTACTTGTGAGCTCTTTAGGTTTGATCCCAAAGCTACCAGTTTTTATGACAAAGAAGTAGCAATCTGACTGGCAAAAGGCAGCTAAAGCTTTCTAATTTCCTGACGCTGTTTGGATGATCACAGATGGCTAACATTTAAATCTAGGTAGCCTTGACCAGAACACATAACATCCATTGAACATTCCTTAAAAATATTGTTTTATTGCCAAAGTGAGTTATGCAGAAGAATTCTCAACTCCCAGAATGAGCATTCTTCTGTAATTGAAAATTCCAGTCTATCTTGTTCTGAATCTGTGTTTATTAATGTTAACTAAGCCTTTGCTGTTTTCTTCCAACATCTATGAAAAACACTTTCTCTGTATCTCTGAGGTTTGTTGTTTTTTTTTTCTTGTTTTTTTCTTCTTTTTTTAAAACAAGGTTTTGCTCAAGTATTTAGTGACCAGGGCAGCTTGAAAGTACGTTTCTTAATTGCAGCTTTTCCTCCAACTCAGTCTCTCCAATGATGTGGATGATGGTTTTCAGATCCTGTCTTTTGTATTCAGAACACGTTCTTTCAGAGTGTTTTTGACCCAGCTACTAATCTGTACCTCATCTTCATTCACACTTCCTCTTCTAAAAATACTCTAAATATCATGATTTGTGATTTCCTTCCACGACACATCTGAAAGGATTTTGTTGATGCGTTTCTTCAACTGTGGAGGTTTCCCAGCAGTTCACTGTTGAAATATTCACATTTCCTTTAGGCAATGCCTTCCACATGAGCCTGCTGAGTGCTTTTAGGCACAGAGAGAAGCAAACTCGCAAGACAAGCAGACAGCTTGTGAGCTAAAACACTTGAGCTTTGAGGGGCTTGTTTGCCTGAAGGGTGAACACAGTTCACTGCAGTTCTACCAAAGTTTCATTTTGTTAATAAATGTATATCATGTAGCTAACTAAGTGAAAAATGAAATTCAGTAAAATTCCTAAAGGACTTCAAGGAGGTGCTACAGAAACAAAATGTCAGTTTGTATATTTAATAGGGCATTATACTAATGAGACGTCAAAATCATCTTATATAGGTGCATGTCACAACATGCTGAAGCATTTTCATGGCTAGATTAGTCTTTGTAATGTAATCATAATAAATTCACAATTTTGCACTTTGTCTTGTTTGTGTGGTGTTTTTTGTAGCTTTTATGAAAATGGCTCTTCATCTGATGTTACTCAAATACAGCATGACTAATAATTTTCCATCAGTGAAAACTCAAACTCTGAAGCTACTAAAAGCCACTCAACTTACTCTTTTAGTAAGGTTTAGAGTTGTGTGATTCACTGGAAGAAACAGCACCACAACTTAAACGTGTGTTGCCTCCTGAGCAGGCATGTGGCTTTGGTTCGCTTTTTACTATTTTATTTTCTTCAGCTGCTTCATGCATTTGGCAGTTTTGAGGGAGATTTTTCCCAGCGTTGAAAAAGTTTCCCTACACAAGTTGTCAGAGCTAATCCTTTCTCACTGGGTACTGACATTTCTTGGATATGAGCTGACTTACACCATATCACCTCAGGGTACATCAATGATGTAACTGACTTCTAGGTAGTTCACCAGCACAGTGAGTTGACTCCGGCCATCATTCAAGCACCCACGGAGTTGCTTTCAGAACAGATGAGAGAATAGGAAGAAAAAACTACAAGGAAATTCATGCATTAAGATAAAGGTAGTTTAATAGGTAGGGAGGAAAAGGAAGAAATAATATGCAAAGGAAATCACTCATCAGCTCCCACAGGGAGATCAATGCCCATAAAGTCTCTGAGAAACAACTTACTTGAAGACAATCTCTCCTCTTAGCCTAGACTTCATTGTTGAGCATGGTGTTATAGGGTATAAAGCATCCCTGTGGCCAATTTAAATCAGCTTCTCTATTTCCTATTCCTGCAGTATCTTTCCTAACCCCAGTCTATTTAGGAGTGCAGAGTGAAAAAAAATGGAGAAAGCCTTGATGCTATGCAAACACTGTTCTGCAATGGCCCAAACTTCAGTGCATTAACATTGTTTTAGCCACACAACCAACATGCAGCAGCATATGGGCTGCTATGTAGAAGGTTAGCTTTATTCCAGTCAGATCCAGTACAATCTGCTAACCCAGAAACAAATCCCAAAGCTTGCAGGCACTGTACTGATCTAGGCAAGGATCATCTCTACTGATAACTTATCTCCACAAATTATGAATTATGCTGACTCACAACTCAATTTTTGGTTATTGATGTCAAAGAAGAAAGTAAAAATAAAAATAGAAAGTTAGTACCGTGCAAAATTTGAACTAACAACACACTAAGATTGTTCTATTTTTCCTTCGCATCTGGATACTAAATGCAGAAAAGACACAATAAATAATTTAAGGCCATACTTTTGTCTTATCAATTTAAAAACACAGTGTCATTCATACAAAATTGATCAAGGCAAGTTCATCTGGAACACCTATGTTATTACACCAGCATTCTGACATCCTACGACCGAAAATACAACTTGAACTACGGTTTCCATAGATTTGCATTTACTGTTAACAGAAACACTTAAACACGCAGAGTTTCTGCTAGAAGTAAAAACTTTGACATTTCTCTTTTTTAATTTGTTTGTTTTGTTTTGTTTTCTTTAATAATGAAAACTTCTCACTTGTTTTCTCCTAATCAGGGAAAAGGGAATTATAGGAAATTTAACTGTTGATGACTGTAAGCAAATTACAGTTTTTGCTCACGGAACTTGCAGTTTTGCTTCAGTATATAACTTGCAGGGACGGGAATAAGATCCCACTGCAAGGTTTCTTTACAATTCAGACAAGATAACATGCAGAATCCATTTCTCTACAACAGCTCCTGAATAATAACTGCAAGTAGATTTTTTCCTAGCAGGTACCTGTCCTTGCAATTAGCTGGCACCCATTCTCAAAGTCTCAGGTGAGTATAAATGAAATAGTGACAGGCTATTCCACTGCCCTAAGGGTTCGTATATACTCAGATTACAAAGCCCCTTGTGAATGCAGCACAATTCAAATTCCAACTGCATCTTGCATTGTTTAATAGCTAGCATGGAAAATTTAAGTTGAAGACTTTTTGACTGGGTAAAATGAATTGGATTTCAGCTAAAACAAATCAACATCAACTTTTACTGCCTGGTAGTCATCAGGGCTAAAAACAACTGCTTCAATCTTCCTCTAAATTGACATTGTTTTAAAAATAATTGAACTAGTATTCAGTACTAACTTTTCAGATAAATTTGTTTGGATTTATTTTACCCAATAAAATATTTTTAATGTAGTATCTCACATACGCAAATATTTTTTTTGTACTAGAATTACAGATGAGCTGCCTAGTAAGAATACAGGGATTTCATCTGGACATGCAGAGATGATATTAGAAAAGCCAAAATGAAGATGGAACTGAAGTTAGCAAGGAATGTGAAAAATAACAAGAAGGGATTCTATAGTTACACTGATCAAAGGAGACAGGCAAATACGATCGTACACTCCCTCTGATAAATGAGAAGGGAGAACTGGCTTGAACAGACATGGAGAAGGCTGAGATACTAGAGTTATTTACCTCAGTTTTTATTGGCAGTCAGTCTTCCCACATCTCTCATGCCCCTGAACATCTAGGTGGGAGTCAAGTGAGCAAAATCCCTCCTAATGGGAATCTGGGACCACCTCATGATGCTGAATGTATACACATCTATAGGACCAGACAACACACAACCCAAATTCCTGAAGGAGCTGGCTGCCAAGCCACACACCATCATATCTGAAAAGTCTCTATCATATTTTAAAAGTGGCTGTAAGGTGAAGTCCCTGGTGACTAGAAAAAAGAAAATATCATTACTGTTTTCAAGAAAGGGAGAAGGAAATATCCAGGAACTACAAGCTGGAGAGCTTCACCTCTTTTCCTGGGATACTGCATCCCAGCCCTGAACCCACCAACTCAAGAAAGATGCAGAGCTGTTGGAGGCAGAACAGAAGAGTCCTAAAGGTGATCAGAGGGCTGGCGCACCTCTCCTAAGACGAAAGGTATAAGGGAGCTGAGTTTGTTCAGCCTGGAGAAGAGAAGGCTCTTAAGAGAGATTATTGCAGTCTTCCACTAGTTAAAGGAAGACTGACTTCTTACATGGGTTGATACTGAGAGGACAATGGGGAATGGTTTAAAGCTAGTAGAGGGGACATTTAGATTGGATATTAGAAAGATATTTTTCACACAGCAAGTGGTGAGGCACTAGAAAAGGCTGCACAGAATAGTTGCGGATGCTTCATTCCAGGAGGTATTCAGGGCCATATTGGATGGGGATTTGTGCACCCTGATCTACTGGTTAACAACCCTGCCTATAGCACGTGGGATGGAAACAGATGATCTTCAAGGTTTCTCCCAACGTAAGCCATTCTATGATTCTATTATGCAGTATAATAGAGACTAAACATAAATAAATAAATAAATATCATATATTTAGTATAGTTATGAAAAGTAAAGTAATATTTTGGCTGAAATAGTGTTTATATAATTAAATTACCCTTTTCCTTAAAAAGGAAATAATTGTTCCATGAAACCTACACATCTGTGGGAGAAGGAAGAAAGCCAGGCAATAGGAAAAAACAAACAAACAAACAAACAAAAAAGAATTATTCTCTTTGTAACAATTGCATCCACAATAGGTGGATGCCTAAGAGACCACAAGTCATTGGCATATCTTGTCACTAATGGCTCTCCTATCTAAAGCATTCATTTTGCCATCCAGCAATATCAGTTCACACAACCACAAAATGGTTGAGATCAGAAGAGACCTTTGGAGATCATCTATTCCAGCCCCTTGCTCAAGCAAGGTCAAATTCCCAGCCACTGTTTAGAGCAAGAGTAATATTATTGAAAGAAAGAGGACCACTGACTCCTCTACTATTCTCTGCCACTACTTATGAATTTGTCACAAGCTGTAGAACACCACACAGAAGAGCTTTCCTGCTCTTTCTTCTGAAAGAGATTTGAAAGAAGAAAGTAGTTTAAGCATTTCTTTTTATTCTACTGGAAGGACTGCAACTACTCAGGCACCAGTTAAATGAACAAACAAACAAACATTATAGAGAGTTTCTAATTCTAACATTGAAAAAAATGCGGAGAAAAAAAGGAAGAGATTTTTACTCAAACCACTACGGAAATGTTCTGGTGCAGGTGGAAGTCAGGGGAAGATGAAGAAAGAAGAAAACATGACACTAAAAGGGTCTAGTGAAACTACTGTGAGGTGGAAGTAACTAGCTTATACTTGAAAATACACTATAGAAGCTGACAGCCTGGAAGTCTCAACTGAAATTTTTGCCTGGAGGGTCTTTCTGAAAGATTTTACTAACAAAGAGCAAGATTTAGGATTGTGGAAAAATCACTTGCACCAATATGGGAGTAGGTGAGCAATTACACAGTGGTTGTTAAAAGATTTTTAAACTACTTTTTCACACTTTAATGCAGAGGTGAATTAAGCCAGCAGTGGTTAATGAGGTACTTCTCTAAGGAAATATAGTTTATAGATCTACAAATTTCCACTGGCAACTATTGTGATTCATACAGCAAACCTACAGGGAGCAGGGAATTCTCCCTATTGCTCCAAACTGAATAATGCTTATTTAGCTATTGCATTATTCTAGGTTGGTGATAGCTGGGAAGATAACTGAGGATACAAAAACCACATACAACAAAACAACACCTAAAATGACAGCATTAAAATACTAATTTCTGCTACCATTTTTATAAAAAGTGGTGGGTAGAATGGAAACATAAGTATTACCTGATCTTTCCCAAGTACAATGTAATGTACATTGTAAAAAACTTTTTCCTTATATCCAATCTAAATCTACCCGCTTTAAGCTTGAAACCATTTCCCTTTGTTCCGTTGCCACAGACCATGCTAAAGAGTCTGTCCCCTTCTTTCCTGTCGCTGTCCTTTAGACACTTATAAGCCACTACCAGGACGCCTTGCAGTCTTTCTCTTCTCCAAGCTGAAAAGCCCCAGCTCTCTCAGCATCTCCTCATTGGACAGGTGTTCCACTCTATCGATCTTTTTTGAGGCCCTTTTCTGGACACACTCCAAAAGGTCCATGTCTCTCCTGTACTGAGGACTCCACATCTGGATGCAGTACTCCAGGTGAGACCTCACCAGTGCAGAGTAAAGAGGCAGGATCAAATCCCTCAGCCTGACGGCCATACTTCTTTTAATGCAGCCCAGGATATGGTTGGCTTTCTGGACTGTGAGAACACATTGTGGCTCATGTCCAGTTTCCCATCCACCAGTACCCCCAGCTCTCTTTCAGCAGAGCAATGTTCAATCATTTCACCTTCCAGCTTGTAGTGGTAGTGGATGTTGCCTCAACCCAAGTGCAGGATCTTGCATTTGTTCCACCTCATGAGGTTCACATGGCCTCACAGGCTCAAGCCTGTCTAGGTCCCTTTGGATGACATCCCATCCTTCTGGTGTGACAACTGTAGCCCACAGCTTGGTGTCATCAGCAAACCTGCTGAGGGTACACTTGACCTTGCTGTTGATGTCACTGATGAAGATAGTAAAGAGTATCAGTCCCAGCACCAACTCCTTGGGGTCACCACTTGTCACCAGTCTCCATTCAGACATGAAGACACTGATCAGCAATCTCTGGACTTGATCTTGCAGCCATTTCTTCACCCATTGAACAGTCCATCTATCAAATCCACATCCTGAAATTTGAAGAGAAGGATATTCTGAGGTACTGAAGTATGGATAGATGACATCAGTGGCTCTTCCTTTGCCCACTGATACAGTGACACCATCATAAAAGGCCACCAGATTGGTCAAGCATGATTTGCCCCTGGTGAAGTCATGCTAGTTCTCTCATATCACCTCCCAGTCTTCCCTGTGCCTTGGCATAGTTTCCAGGAGGATCTGTTCTGTGATCTTCCCCAGAACAGAGAAAAAGAGAGACTGACAGGTCAGTAGTTCCTGGTGTCATCCTTATTGCCCTTCTTAAAAATGAATGTAACACTGCCTTTTTTCCAGTCACCAGGGAGTTCACCTGATTACTAAAATATCATTGGGAGTTGCTTGGCAACTACATCAGCTAAGACCCTCAGTACATGGATTCATCTAATTGGGATCTATAGACTTGTGGATGTAAATATGCAATACTTCTGCCCTAAAACTCATCAGTTTTATCCTAAGTGAATGTTGATTTAAAAAAAAAAAAAAAAAAAAAAAAAAAGTAAATTTGAGGAAATAGTTAGGAAGTAAAGGTGCTTCATTATATTTTAAATTGAATATACATTATTTCAATGTGTTTACCAACAAAATGGATTTACAGAACTTTCATTTTTTCTATGAAAGAACAGGAATGTAGATTCAAAATATAACCACAATATAAAATGTGAAATATTGCCCATGTACAAAGAAATAGGCTTTTGACCTATTGTTGACTTTTTTTTCCTTTTTCTTTTTCTTTATTTTTTTAAACATTTGTAAGGCTTATTTACTTTCAGGTGAAAATTAGCTCTTAGAAAAAAATTGACAGGGCTGATTACTACGTGATAACCAAATTAAAAGAAGCATTACAGTTGACACAGAGAGTAACATACACACACGTGCACATATACATATGAATCTGTACTTTCAGTTAATTTTAAATTCACAAACAATAAAGATCATCTCACATCTCCTATTTCCTTTGGTCTGTATATAAAATGCACGTGTTTTTGTGTGTGATCAATAACTATTGATAGGAAGGGTATGCAATAGCAATAGCTATATAATTACAAATGTATTTTAAGGCAGTAGAAAAGAATCACATTTTAGTAATACTTTAAATACCGTCCACTCTTTACTAAACATTACATTTCGCCATTATAGGAACACGATAGCAATGTCTTTCAAAGATAAATAATGGTACTACCATTCAATGCTACGTAAAATATTTTAAAGAATGGGTATGAAATATAATTGTTAGGCATCAGTATTTATGAGGCAGACAAAGCTGAAAGCACTATTCTACAGCAAAGTCGTTAGGTATTCAAGTCATGATTAACAGCAGTAAAATCAGGTTTCAATTAATTTCAATTTAAATAAGATTTAAATTGTTTTAAGATCTCCTCTATGCCTTATCCATTTTATTTATTTATTTTAAGAAAGATGATAATAAGATGCAAGATTTTTGTGATTTGCCTTTCAGCCAAAAAGTGTCATTGAAAGTTCCCATATAATACTTCAAAAGGACTAAAGTAGAAAGCTTAATATGAACTCTGCTGAGTAATTTTGGATCTAATAACAATCCCATTATTGTTTAATTAGTAAAGATAATTAAACATGTTCTGTTCCGCACACTAAATGCAGAAACTGCTTATTATTATTAATGGTTTAGCTACTCATACTGATGAATTGTGTTAGAAACCACCTTGCCACAGACGCCAAATCTTAAGATTCATTCAACAGTTTTTCCAAGTGAAACTCAAATATATATACATATATACAAAACTACACAGTTACAATTTTAAACACCTTAATCTTTGATTTTGCATTGTCATGAGAGCACTTTCTAAAGTGTTCTCCATCCCTATACCTGTTTGTGTTCCAGGCTGGAAATTCACCAAAAGGGAGGACAGGAAGAATGAAGCACAGAATGACTGTTTCAGTCATTAAGTTGTCATTTTCCATCTACACCACTGACTACAGCAATGTGCGGTGGTCATTTCCCTGAAAAGCTGCAGGATCCACAGCTAGCACATCTGTTAACACTGAATAAAGTAAACATGGAGAGGAAAATCTTAATTCTGCGTTGGAGTATTTATTCGTTGGTTAGAGATGGCTTCCACGGCAGGAAGGTGTCTATTCATTTCAAATATAACAAATAAATTTAATTATAAAAATATATATTAAAAAAAAAAACAAAACAGCCAAACACTAACAACTAGAAACATGGGGAAGTTGAACAGTAAAGGTTAAGACAGTAACCACAAAATCAACTGATAGCTATTGGTAGATTATTTTCATGATATAACCAATAATTAACCCAACTTATCTCTGGACCTCCATCATCCAGGGAGAGAAAGACATAGTCATGGGTACCATAAGATCTTCTCTCTATTGCTGCGTCACACTCCTTATATACCATCCTAATTCCCGTGCAGATACATACATCCACCACACAAACCCAATGCATGCAAGAGGACCTATACACACACCTATCTAAACCCCCTGCCCACTAACTCCCTAACCTACAGGCTGTAGCTCAGATATTTCAGAACACTATCTACTAAGAACTACTGTATGCACTCATTAATCCTTACATAGACAACTTAGTACCCCAACATTTAAGCTTCATATTTTGTATAAATGGACACTTTCAGGGAGATTAGCTTGACTCCTTTAAATATTTCAGCTCTGTGGTGTAAGGTTTGACAAACAAAAGAGCTGCCACTGGCTCCTGCTTTAAGTGCAATGTTTGCATTGAATTTCCTTTGCTGTAGGGAACACTACTGGATCTCAAAACAGAAACTACCATTAATGCTTCATTCCTTTATATTACCCCCACTTTTAGGCATAATTTCCCCAAATGAACTTTTTTATTTTTTAATGAAGAAAATTGATAGAATGAAGTGAGCTGTCAGCAGTTATTTTTTCCAGATGCAGATCTATGTGTTTATCTACATATTTTCATTTGTTTATATTCCAGTGTCTTTGAAAATAATTTAAAAAAAAATATTTTTTTGAAGTACTTGTAGCAATATTTAACCACTGAAGCCATTAAGCCATTAATTACTTACACTACTGGCAAGCAGGTCTCACTCAAATGCTGAGATAATAATTCTGTAGTTGCAAGTTGAATTAAGATGGAAAACAACCTAACTTATTCTTTCTGCTCAAGCTACATATCTTCTTAATAAATGTACAAAATATTTTTCTGTCTGGGAAAATGAAACCATCTATTTTCTAGCACTGGTTACCCTATTGAATACAGACTCTTAAAAACCAACTCTGATTCTCTGAAATAATATAATTTTATATTAAACCGGAGACGATGTATATTCCAAGCACAGTCTACTCTATAGCCTGAATGTTGCCATTTTTTACAGATAGTCATGAAACATGAGTTTAAATCTCATTACACTGGGAAAAATTTCAGTATCCCCTTTGCCCTGATCTCTTTCCCTCACCTTAGAAAAATTCCTCAGTAGCAATCTGCCACATAAAAGGCAGTCTTTCAGGTTAAATAGCATTTTGTAAAAAAGCAATAATTCAGATAACAAATTCCACAAAAATTTTATGGATGTGAACCTCCATGAATTATGAACTGTGTATGACAGAAAACGAGATTTAAACTCATTCTTCAGAACCTTTTGAAGCCCACTTGCACTATTTTACACTTAGATCAAGATTCAGCTTCGTAACTTTCTGGTACGGACCAGTGTCCACGCTGGGAATGAAGTTAGTCAGTACTCCCGTTCTAATAAGCACAGAGAGCAATAAATTAATTTATGAGTGATCCCAACAGAACACACTGCTTCACTAACTATACAGGGAGCCTACCAAGCAAAGAAATTCCTATTTTATATGCTTCATTTAAGCTTGTAGAATTCACTGACTAGGGATTTAGGGTTGCACAATCTCCTTCCAACACATAACTTCCACAAAAGGTGAGTCATATAACCTATGCTACAGCTCTAGATTTGATCACCAAATATAGTGCTTGTGAGATCTAACAGTTTTACTCCGCTTTCCTAAGAGTGGGTACAGCCTGTTATCAGAAATACAGAAATTAGGATGAATGAAGAATGCCTGTAATAGCACAGAAAAAAATATTAACAACATAAAAATTCAACCAACTCCAACAAGCATAGGAAAGCAAAGGCTGATGAATGCTGACCAGCTAGTACAGAAGTAGCTATTAATAAATTTCAAGTTTATATTCTAGGTGACCAGAGCCCACCATTAAGAAGAAATGGCTAATAACAAATTTGCAATTTTGCCAAAGGAAGCTCTTCTAATTAAGCATTAAAATTCAGCAACATCACAAGAAAAAAACAAACAAACAAAAAAAAAAGCCACTTGGAAAGCAAATTTTTGAAAAAATAGAAGTTTGCAATGTAAGTAATTAGCAGATGTACTAAAATGAAGAATTACACAACTACCTTTGTAATAAGAGTTTGATATATGTGTTTTCATTTTGAACAGACATGTATCTTTCTGTTCTTACAGACATACAAATGTTCCTAAGTGAAAATTAAGGAATTATTGTTTGTTTCAATAACATCTCAACGCTCTCTCACCTGATACATCTAAACTTTAGCAATGAATCCTTTCTCTTGCTCAAATCTGAAGAGGAAAAAAAAAAAAAAATCAGGAAGAAACAGAGAATTCTGGAAACGGACTGTATCATTTAGTAACATAAATACAAATTTCCGACCAATTCTACTGAGAAATCACAGGGCAATATATCAAACGAAACCCCAAACAACCACTGATTAGCAAAGACAACAAGTTCTGAGGTACTGAATGCATAATGTGGTTTTATCCCACAGTGTGGTCTAAGGAAGTGATGAGATTTAAGGAGTGTTATAGGGGCTTCAGTGTATGACAAATACATCCCAAAATCCGTTCCCCTTTCTATTTACTTTTGCAGACATACTTACACCTAAACTAACTCAACGAACTCTTGAATTCCTCCTCTTTGCAAAAAGCATCAAAAATGGGCATATATGTACTCAGGCGACACAGCCTTGTCATTTGATAGTCAGTCAGAGCTTTTTTTGCAGTTCTTCCCAGACTAAAATCATAAAATGCAATAAAATAAATAACTCCTAGTTTAAGACTTGCAACTAATGGCAAAATAGCAACACACATGTTTTGAAAAGATTTATAATGTATACTATACAGAGAGTCGCTTATTTAAGAAAAAGAAGCTTTGCTAAATTCAGCAATAAATATCATTCACATAGTGTTTGAATCTTATACTGACTATTGCATAGAGACAAATTTCATCTTTGTAGAAAACTTTTTCCTGTTCTTCTGAGTTTTCTTGTCTTTTGCTAGCACTCCAGCAAGTTTATACAGCATTCTTGGAGTTCTAATAGTGCACTCAAATACCCATCTCTAAAGGGAGGGAAGCCTAGAGAGAAAACGCTGATTTACATCTACACTTTTCTAATGCATACATCACCATTCAATCTACATAATGTAGTATCTGTTCTCCACATGGTGCTGTATCACAAGCTGATGGTAGATTTCCTTAATGTTACATTCCTACTGTTCTCATATCATTAATAGCTTCAGTATAAAAAATAAAAAGAAAAAAAAAAAAAGAAAAAAAAAAGAAAAAGAAAGTATAATTCATATATTTCAAATGTTATAGTGAATGTTTCCTCTACTTCTCCTTTTCTCTAATTTCTATTTAAGTCGTGAAGACTACAATTTTTTACTTATTTATTTTTCCTGGGGATAAAGCATTCGAAAAAAAATTATTAGTATGAATAGAACCAAAGTAAGAAAATCAAACATAACACTCTGCTCTAGTATTTTATTCTTGTCAGGACTGTAACTACATTTCAAACTAAAGGTTCTGCTAGCAGCTGACAAGAATGATGGCACTACTCCCATCTCCTCGATATATCAACCTCTACTGTTCTGAACATAATGCTTTATCCCTTCTTATTGTTCAAGTAATACAAGTTAGATTCATTGGGATAAAACGATGTACAAATCTTTGTTTTCTATGCACCTATAACAGGAAGTCATGTGAATCCTCCCCACAGTAGTTCTTCTCTTCCATACTCTGACCTCAAGAATCCTAAGTAAACAAAGGAATTGCCAGAGGACAGATTTGCCTGTGGACAGCATTCACTCATTTTTCTTGAAATAATACCAAACAAGTGCTAACTGGTTCTGCTGCACTTGCTGACTCTTCTCTAGCTCACAGACCACTTTCAATTTAGTGAGAGAACCAGATTCTCCATGGTATGATTTCTAGAATGAAGAGTTTAGCAATACATATGATTCACTACAAGTCTCCTTAAATCTAAGCAAAGAAAGGAAACCAAGTTCTTAAGTTGCAAAATTGCAGAAGAGTACGTTATCAGAAAATCAGATCTCCTTTGTTCAACAAAATCTCTAAGATGCATGCAGGGACATAGAACTTATAATCTGCTGTCATTTAAAGCACATAGTAAAAATCAGAAGAATCTCAGTGGCAGAACTGCAAGTAGGTCCCACAGTGCTGTGAAGAATGGAGGCACATCTTAAAAAAAAGTCTAAGATTTAGGTATTTACTAACATTTGCTTAACAAGTTAATATACTGTAATAATATTTTCTGCCAGTTAACCCAACAAATAAATAATGTGTTTAGCTACCCTGTCAAAACTACCTAAACTTTCAAATATTTCATTTGATGTCTAATATAGTAGAGTGGTAATGCAAATTGAAGAAAAAATTATGTAAGAAGAAATTAATTTTACCTTTATACTTGACAGTAGATTTTTACTATTAAATTTAATACTTTAAACACTGACTAAATCTAAGAGTGATATTAACAAGTCATGTTTTCAAGCTAAATAAAATGAAGGCAGGAATAAGACAAAGCTCTTTGCATTCAGGACTTATCTGTAAGTATATGCAGTTAGCGTAGATAAGCAGTCTTCATTCATTATACATTTATGTCATTTCTAAAAGGTCTGTCTCTGAAAGGCTATGCTTCCACAGTCATTCTTGACTGTGAATAAAAATATGCTTCAGTGTTTCTCCATATGACCTTGCCTGATGTGCAAACATAAGGCACAATTCAGCTGCTCACTTCTCAACTGTGAAAAGACTTTGTTGCTGTTGCTGCAGGGAAAAATAAATTAGTTGCAAATTATATGGCTGTTAGTATAACAGCCATAACCAACTGGTAAAAGACAATCCTTTGGGAAAAAGAAAAAGAAGTCCTTTGAGAGTTTTTCATATCAAATGTATACATGAAGGTTCTACAAAGAACATTTCTGAAAAGACACGAGACTGACCTCTGTGTTATTATCAGCTCTGGGGGCAGAAAACTGAGGCAATAAGAGGATGCTTAGGCTAATGAAAAGTTTGTCACTCTTGATCTGCTCTTTAAGACTCCTCTATATCTGGCTTTCACAGATAAAATATCTTCTGTCAGACTCTGTATGTGCCATTCCAAGACAGAGGGAAAGACTCTCTCACTGAAAGCTTTTTACTTTAAGCCTCCTTGATTAATCTGGCCCTGTTTTTTTCTGAGCATGCTCAGACCACACTCTTTTAGATATGTAATACCTCACTGACACTATCACAAAGTGAGACATGCTCTGATGTAAACTGTGCAAATTCAAGTAAATGAATAAAAATCTCCACCACTACCTTGAGAAAAAACAAAAACAAAACAAATAAACAAAACAAACAAACAAAAACAGATATGATCCAGTTACGTCCTGGCTTCCACTCACAACCTGAAAAAAAGCCAACTCAGGAATGAGACACGTTATTCCATTAAAATTCACATTGCCCTGCAAATACATATTTGAAAAATAAACATAATTAAATTATTTATTGCTTTTGTATTTGCTAATGAATAGTGTGCAGCTATCCCTTTTATTTCTTATATCAAGCCATCAGCTCTTGCCTCCTCTGCCAGCACTCCCCACCTGCCTGCAGAATCTCAAACATTGCTTATTGCCTCTTCCACTTGGGAAACATTTCAAGCAGGACATAAGCATATCTTTATCTTTGTCCTTCAAATACTCCTTCTGGAATACTGTTTTGTCTGTGGAACCTACATAGTCCTAACAACAAAAAGTCATCCTGCTAACCAGTACTGGCACCCTGGGGCCCGCCTGACTGTATGAACCTCATTCTGAACCTCATTCTTTCACCCATACTAGAAGAGCAGCTTGTGCATAAAACGTCATCTGTGACTGGCAGATTCTTCTAAAAAGTCAAACAAGTTAACAAGAGAAGTTAGCACTGGTAAAATAAATAAAAGGATAAGAAACAAACAGAAAGGAGTTGAAGCAAATTCTGGTCAGCAAAGAGAAACTACTGCAAAAGCTGGAAAGACCATCTAAGGACTATGAGAAATTCCCTGTGAGCTTCAGGTCCGCTCCTTCTGCTAATTACAGAGCTGTACTTTTAGGAACCCTTAATATCTTTTACCAAAGGCAAGAATTCTGAGCACTGTACTCAAGACTTAACTTCCTATCCAACCATAACTAGATGTATCTTCTAGAAAGTTGGTCTGAATGCAACAATAAAGTCTCAAAGTACTAGAATCTGCCCCAAATATTTCTGAATCAAGAAACTGGGGGATGGAAACAACCTAAACCCAATTTTTCCCTCCCACTTCTTTACAGTACAGCACAAGGCTTGAGGAACCATCTTGGTTCCACTGCAATGAGCCCTGATGCCCTCCCTGCCTTGGAGGCAAAGTTTGCCCTTTCATTGGAACAGATGGCCTGGAAGTAACTTCAGAACAACACACTTGATCATGCAAGCACCCAGAACTAGATATCAGGCACCCAAAATATTCACAAACTGCTCAGAGCAGTAAAATCTTTAAGCTCCTGGTGGTAAAATCTAGAAGAATGTAATATTCCAACAGCGAATATTTAATATAATTGCCCAAGAGTTAATGTTTCCAGGGTGTTCATATAAAACTCCCTTTTAGTGTCATGTTTGGTGTTCCCCTTTACATTTTATTTACCAGTGTCACAGATATCTTACAAAAGTAAACAGCTCAGGAATGAAGGCTACTTACTCCCCCGACAAATCCTGAGTCTTGAACTTCAGCCTGGGACACCTCCTGAGCTGAGGGACCTAACAATCAGGCCATTGATCATTCTTATAAATGAAAAACTTAGAGATGTCTTGTAGTTCACAAATACGTGAATATTCACTGGACTAGAGAAGAAAGGAAAGGTGACAAACTGACACAGAGCTTTTGAGAAAGTCCAGTTTTCCTTCTCCTTGAATATTTAGCAACACAGTTGGAACCTACTGGAATCTATGGGCATTTTTGAAAAAGTACTCTGTTAGGATATTCCTCCTAGCTTTCCCTTTGACAGGGAGCCAGGGAAAACTTTAATTCTTGCTGCATTAGTGCATGATGGCATGAAGAAATGATTGAAGGACAGTACTAGGAGAAACCAGACTTCACATCTTAGTTTCTCTTATGCAACTCAGTCCCTATCTTTGAGTAAATGGCCATAGGCCCTACTACTCTGTTCAGTGTTTATTCCTGATGAGTTTATGTCATTCAGCTTGCTAATTTCTGTATTTTCTTACAACTTATTTTTTTCCACAATAGGTCATGAGAAAATCTCATTGCAAATAATGGCGCTCAAGTACAGTCATTAATTTTTCCAACACTACAATGCCTACATCCTTTTCTGAACTTGCCCTATTTTTTTATTAGAATGGATATTTTTAATCAGAGATTTTGCTTCATATTTCAAAAATATAAGAACACAAAAATAGGATTAGGCTGGATTTTCAGTCTTGTGCTATCTGCAGTCCTGCACCATTCCTAGCAGAATTACATCACCTTAGGAATTATTCAACTAGAAAAGAAGCAGAATCACTTTTTGACTCCAAGTAAATCAAGCATGCATAAGGTAATGGTCAGGATTTTCAGTTCCTGTTTACTTCAAGTTCTAATGCTCTTGCTAAAAGAAAACTGAAAGAAAAACATACCAAGACATACAGAATAACATTATGTAGTGGCACTCTCTATAGATTAAATTAAAGACAGGAAAAAGCTCCCTTCATTCTCACAGAGTTGTGAGCTCTGTAGGTTCACACATGCTTCATGTAATGATCAGATTCACAAACATACATTTTATTTTTGTCGTAAAAATGCGTTACTGATTTCCTTGCGACTGTTACAGTGAAGGATCAGTGCCACCTACAGACAGGGATTAGAGCAAAGCACAGCTCAGTATGAAGGAAAGTAAGGAAGCACATAAAATTTTAAGCCTCAAACCTTCTTGTTAGAACAATCACTCTATAATGAAAAATAGGTGGAAAGAGTAAAAAAAAAAAAAATAAAAAAACATTCAAACTTCTTTATCTGCTTATACTTACTGATCACAAGCACTTCCTCAACAAGTCACTAAAAAGATGAGTTCTGAATTCTGCATTTGGCTGTACCAGGTTTCTAAATGCAAATCTCACGCATAGCTGAGTAAGAGAGAACATACTGCTGCCTGCTACCTTACTGTGCATCTACTTAATGTTGGTTGGCTGTTATCTGAGTCGGTTCAAAGGGGAGAAAGCCTTCCCCCTTAGTTATGAATGACAATTAGATTCTGGTTTAATGATCCAGATAAAATTAAAACCAGCCCTACTTCTCACCCCAAACTAAACTGCATTAAACCAAAACTAAAACTTCAGAAGAGATTACAGGAAGGCTGGCAGAGCAGAACTCATTAATCAAGCTAGTTTAAGTGTTGGCAGCAGCTTGGTTCCTCTTCCCTCTGAAGAAAGAAAAGGAGCAGAGGGGAACAGGTTATCTTCTAGTCTAATCTCATTAAGCCAAACCAGTTTTATGCCTTTCCTGTCTCCACAAACAAACAAATGCATCAATAAATATGAGTAACTGTGATGGAATAGGATTCAAAAGCAACAACTAAATAAAAAAATTTAATTGAGATTAATCTCATTTCTTCGTAATAGCAGTGATTTTCTCCAGCTCACCAAGAGACCTATGGTCAAGGCACTGCAAAGGCTTTAGTTCAGAGAGGCTTTGCTGCAGTATGTATGCAGAAACAAATGATGACTGCAGCCTCCAAAAGACAGCACATGAAAAACTGGTGGTGCTGGCTGCAAGAAACATACAGTAACTAAGGCTCATGGTAATAAAGAAATCAAGCTTTTTATTTCTTCTTCCGCTGTACACTTCCTGCCTAACCCTACTGCTAGTCTCTTGGAGACTAAGTTTTGCTATATGTTAAAAAGGGTTACCAGTACTTACTTACCTGACAGGTACAAGATTAGGTTAAACTAGCTAAAGCCCTGAGACTCTCAAAGAAAGAGTTCATTTAGAGATCTAGTTATTAACTGTTATTGCTGTAGTACTGCAGTGCAAGCAAACTCTGAGGCTTTGGGGATTTTAACAAAGGAGAGTGGGGAAGTCATTGTTGACCTCCCCTTTTAAATCTTACTTCAAACTTTGACCTTCTGTTTCACATAATAGGACAAATATTGTTTTATGAGTTGCCAGGAATTTCCCTCAAATTATTTATTGCCAGTGTTCATTATACCTGGAAACAATCTAAGCACAAAAGAATGAAGAAAAACAGGCTCAAGGATCTCTAGTGCAGCACAGCCGTCAGTTAAAGAAGCAAAAAATTCTGCTGGAGAAAATGTGCTTTATATGCATTTCCATCTTTACTTTGAATCTTCTCTTTGAACAGAAATGGATGAAAAAGAAAAAATAAATGAGGTAAAAGAAAATAATTTCTAGATAGTACTCTCTTTTTAGATAGTATTCTAATTTTAAGAGGGTAGGATTTAAGAAATTATACACTCTTAGTGGGCTCCATTTTTTGACCAAGAACTTTGCAGGTCTCCTAATTCTTTGCATTTTTAGACAGATACTCAGTTTATAATGGCTCTCAAACTTAAAGAAATGGTTTCATTGCTTAAGTGACCTTTCACGTTCTGTTGATTCCTGTCAGATGCAGTTGCAAAGTCTGTAAAATATACTTTGGAAATCTAAACTCTCACAATTTAGTGAATTTACAATCCAAAGATTTTTGAATATCTTCACATCCATCTTAACAAAGCAAAGATAAAATAAGCTAAACTGCCTTGTACTTTATAACTGAATTAAATTGATTTGAAATAGCAATTTCCTAAAGCTCTAAAGAACCAATGTAAATCAATTATTACAGATGAATGAAACTCACAAACTGTCATCTATCTTGCAGCATACAAACGTTCTTCATTTGTTATTATCAGGATCTGGTTTTGAACTATACCCTCCAATTTATTTGAATTACTCATTATCAGAAAAGAAGTAAAAACTAAAGTCCACGTCCTTAAACAATATTTTGCGAAGAGATCAGTAATATTAGAAAAACTGTGAATATTAGAAGAAATTAGTTACACCTAAGTCGTAAAGTCATAAATATCTACCTTTCCTGCCAACACACCACAAGCTTTTTCTTCCACCTGCCCAATTATTTCCTCTTTCTAGTAGAAAAACAGTATTTAAATCAGGGAGAGATTATAGTACTTAAATCTAAGAGAGGTGATTATTTGGTTATCTTGACCAAGTGTACTCAAAAGGGCGAAGTTCAGTATTCAAGCCAAGCATTACTACAGAGCTACACATATAATATTTATTCATCCTGAGCACATTTGCATTTTCTGTACAAAGTCTGCTATGGGAATTTTGTAGCAGAATGAGAACAGTATACTTCGAAAGTGAGCTAAGTTTAGACTAAATAATAAGCTTTATTTATATGTTATATGTTAAAAAAAATGCTTTTAACACCATGAACTTATTTGGCAGTTAGAGTTACATAAAGGTATGACTGACAGAAGTTTATTTTACCTGTTATAAGGTAGCTGACCATTTTATTTTTCCTTTCCTATGTTACATTTGCTCTCAGTCTGATGTCCTCACTTAGAATGATACATGCAGTTAGAAATTCTTTTGATGTAAGTTTTAATTATGTTAAGGTTTGGAAGCAGGAGTGTTAGTCAAGCTTTTTACTTTTTAATGAACACGTTCATTATTTATAGATATTTCTACACCTCCCACCAGAGTAGCTTCTACATGCCAGAATTCAATCTGCAGCATAATCCCTTTCCTGCATGCCCTCCCAGATTTTACAAACAAGCTTACTTTGGATTTTAATTCTTCCATTAAGTTTGGTTCACTTTGTTCTGAAAATTGAGTTAGGCAATTGTTAGTCTACATCATTTTTTGTTATTATATAGGGGAAAATTGAAGAGTTTCAACCTCGAAACAAAACTTATCCAGTAAGCCCAGCAATTCCATCAGAGATTGTCTTTGGATGTGACAAGGTTTGTAGAAGTTACTGCTTTGAACCTGCTTCAGTAGGGGAGTTGGACTAGATGATCCCCAGAGGTCCCTTCCAACCCCTACAGTTATTTGATTACAGATTATTACAGATATTTTATAAAACCATTACTGATGTAAAAATATTACAGATATTTGATAAAACCATTACTGTCAGATGTAGGCTACAGCTCTTCCTCTAAAACCCTCACAAGGTACCCAGGACCTCTTGGCCATGGCCAGTGGCAAGCCAGGGCCCCTTATGTCTGTGCCAGCATGGAGCCAGCATCAAACTGCACAGCCAAACATCATGCCATCTGTAAAATAAGATACACTGATAACACTCTCTAATTGAATAGATACACAAACTCTTTAAAAAGCTGTAGATCTCTAACAATCAAAGGTAATCACTTTTCCCATTGTGGAATGAGAAACAGAGTAGCAATTACAAGTTTTTCCCTGGTGCTGAAAAGCAAATGAGTACAAGAATGTGATTTCATGAATGTTAAGTTAAATCTTCACAGGCATTTGACAAGAACGACATTGGCATAGAAGATCTTGCCCTAGGACAAGGGTAATAATAATTGAGATAAATTCTAACCCTCAGGTACTATGATAGTTTTCAGAGTTGATCTGCAATGTTTTTATGTATTTTTAGATGAAGAACAGGCAGTGCCCCAACCACTTGATATTATCTGCATCCATAAGTAAATGCAAGCAGAAAACATTATGCAAAAAGGCTAATGCTAAAGCAGTTATTGGCACTTTGAAAATATGTCAGATTTATTCTTATTTCTTTATGAAATAAAAAGCTCTTTCTTTCTTCAAAAACAAATTTGTGAAGATCTTATGGTGCCAAGGAAAATTTCAGGAGATCATAAGAGCACTAAAATCCACATAAATGTTTGGTAATATGATTGGCATTCTTCTAGAAATGTGGCATCTGTGCCTGAGGCACTGAATTTTTTTTTTCAAAATGCACTCATTTGATTATAAAGTATTTCTTCCTGCTGAATTGTGTAAAACTGTGCTTTCAGGATTGAATAGTGTAAGCCTAGAAAATGGCTTGTGTCCCTGGACTGATACATAATAGATCTTGATTCTTCACAAAACAGACAATAAGCGCTCTGTAGCACAGTATTATAAATATAAAAGAAGGCTTCTTTTTTTTTAATATACGTCAGACATATCTATTGTCTTTATCAGATAGGAATATAATGAAAAATCCTATACAGCCTGTTCAGAGGAAGACCAAATGACCTTCAGTTTGTTTTTCCACAGAAATATCAGGCTGTTTTAGATGTCAGTATGTTATACCTCCGCTAATGAGTCAAATATTTTTTCCAGAGTGGAAAACGATTTTCTGTTTTTCCTGTTTGAATCAGAACTATTGCACCTGCTATAGTTGCAAAAATGTTATCTCATCATCTACTTTAAATACAAGACAAAAAACACCTGTGCTGGTCATTAAGTCTCCAGCTGCACTTTCTAAATGATACAAGGACCTCAGGTCTCCTTTGCCCTCATACATCTTAGTCATTCTGCCTCTAATTGAGGGTTTTCAATACATATTAGAAAAATATATTAATATGGAATTTGTTAGAAAGAGAAAACTGGGGTAAGGAGCATTCATAGAGCCATTTGAGTTGGAATTGACCTTTAAGATCATATAGCTCCAATCCCCCGTTATTGGCAGGGACACCTCTCACTAGACCAAGTTGCTCAAAGCCCCATTCAGCCTGGCCCTGAATACTTCCATGGTTGGGGCATCCACAACCTCTCTGGGCAACATCTCACCAGCCTCACAGTAAAGAATTTCTAATATCTAGTCTAAATCTCCTCTTCCAGTTTAATGCCATTTCCTCTTGTCCTGTCACTACATGCCCTTTTAAAAAGCTCCTCCCCAGATTTTCTGGAGGACCCCTTCAGGTACTGGAAACCCACTCCAAGGCAACCCCAGAGCCTTCTCCAGGCTGAACAGCCCTAACTATCTCAGCCTGTCCATGTAAAGGAGGTGCTCCAGCGCTCTGATCCAATTTGTGGTCCTCCTCTGAATGCACTCCAACAACCCTTCTTGTGTTAGGGGACCAAAAACTTGTGCTTCAGGTGGGGGTCTCATGGGAATAGAGGGGCAGAATCATCTCCCTTGACCTGCGGGTCACACTTCTCTTGATGCAATCCAGGACACAGTTGGACTTCTGGGCTGCAAACACACACTGCCAGCTCATGTTGAGTCTCCCATCAACTGACACCCTCAAATGCTTCTCCTCAGGTCTGCTCTCAAGCCATTCTCTACACAGCCTGGATTTGCACTTGGGATTGCCCCAACCTGGGTGCAGGACCTTGCACTTGGCCTTGTTGAACTTCACGAGGATGGCACAAGCCAACCTCTGAAGCCTGTCCAGATCCTTCTGGATGGAATCACCTCCCTCTAGTGTTTCATCTTCATCACTCAATTTGGTTTTACCTGCAAACTTGCTGAGGGTGCACTCAATCTCTCTGTCCACATCACCTACAAAGATTTAAAACAGCACCAGTCCCAACACTGATCCCTAAGGAACACCACTCATCACCTGTCTCCATTTGGACACTGAGCCATTGACCATAATTCTCTGAGTGTTACCACCCAGACAAATTCTCATCCAGCAAGTGGCCCACTCATCAAATCTATTTTTCTCCAATTTGACAACCAGGATGTCATGCAGGACAGCGTCAAACATTTTGCACAAGTCCAGGTAGATGACATCAGTTGCTCTTCCTTTATCCACTAACACTGCAGTTCTATCTTAAAAGGACACCAAGTTTGTCAGGCACAATTTGCTCTCAATGAAGCCATGTTGGATACACTTACTGTTATTCCAATTTGGGGGTCACCTAACGTCTGCTATGACACAGTCTACCTTGTTTTTAATGACCTTATACCGTATTAGAGAGAAGAAAATAGACTGCATGAATTCTAGGGAACACTGGGCAAATAACACCACAGAGTGTCCAAAAAAAAAAAAAAAAAAAAAAAAATCTACTGAGAGGAAAGATTTTGAAAGTAGAGACATTTTAGAAAAAATTGAGGCAGACAGAGGAAAGCACAAATGCTTATCTTATTATGATGACTTCCAGATGCATAACAAGGTGCTAGAGATATACGAGATATACTTCCAATGAACAGAAGCACTTCTCTTCTTAAACACATTAAAAGTGCCAGAAATCCTACTCTAGCTGCTACTGAGTCAATTACAATATCACAAAGAACTATCATTTTGGGAAACCTGTGTTAGAAGTAAGAAGAGCATGAAAAGAAAAAGAAGCTTCAAACATAACATTCAATGACAATTTCTATTATTTATTTATTTTTAAGCTTCTTTGGAAATAGTGACCTAAGGAAGCTTTATCTAACTAGAAAATTCAAAAAGCTGGGTCATGGCAGTAAAATTATGGCAATTTGCTTTAAGGACAGACTAGGGGAAAGGAATATATCTTAGGACGATGTTCCAAAAAGGACCTTTAATGTATGAGATGTTTGCAGATATAAATCATGGGGAACATAATAGATTAGTACTCTGCTTCTCAATAGAAGTATTATATTTCAAAAAGATTAATACACTCACTTCTCACAATGACAAGGGAAAATGTTTGTTCTGATATTCATGCCTACCATTCCCACTGAAGAAAACAGATGTTTCTTGCAATCTCTGGACAGAGAAAGGCAAAAAGAAGTGCTTCAAATATTTCCAGGTAAGATTTTTAAATATAGTCAAGGCTTTGTATTTGTATTACTATTTTTTTTTTATCAAAGTTTTTTGATCAAATTTTGTCTGGGTGTGTCTGGCCCTCATCATATAATCTTTATTATTTATATTTAATTTCCCTATAATTTGGGGGATTTAACTATTGCTGTAAAGAAATTTATTACTACTGCTCTTTTACAGTTCTTCCGCAAGACAGATTTTATTCCTAAATAAAATCAGCCCCAGAAATCTGCCAGAGAGCCTAGTAATTACCAGATTCACAGTTCTGAAAGGTAAGAATTCAAGAAAGATAAACTAAAAGAAAGGCAGAGTAAAATTTTAATTAATGACTTAAGTGCGAAAGTTTTAGTCAAGATTTCTTAGTTGTGCTTTGTTGATAAATACCATCTTTCCAAAGAAACCTGGAAATCATCACAAGACCTGATATTCTATTGTATTTTGTAAAGCATTTATATTTCATGATTCAGAAAGACAACAACTGGAATCTTTAAACTTCTTCTCATTAAAGTTTGATTAAAAACTGTGGCATTAACTGAAAAAAATCCAGTATTTTTATTAACAGATTTCAAGAACTGTGGAGTAACTTGCCATGAGAATTAGGGGGTGATGACAAAAAAAGATGACATGAAAATGGAACTGTGCTCATTGTTTTCTCTATACAGCATGAGTGTAGAAGTGATTGTGAATTATCTCGAGGCATAAGGGACTAGACACTTTAAAAACAATCAATTTTGAAATAGAAGTGACATTAGATAAGAATCAATCATGACAACATTACAATAACTGGAACACAAATCAATATTGTTGAAATGCACTGTCTCTCTTTTGAACATCAGAACATTCCCTAATGCTTTTAATACATCCTGAAATTATTTGTTTTGCTTCTAGTCTCTGCTTTTTTAATATTGGATAATACAGAAGCACTACTAAAACAGAGCAGATCATGGATTCATTGCTGTGGTAGAATTAGCTTCTTCTTGCCTTCCTTTGTTCTGAACAGTTTTACTCTTTTATTCCATCTCTAAAGTTTCCCTCTGGCATCCTGATGCAATTTTTAGAGTATGTTTAATTCAGACTAACTTCGGATAATTGAAAATCTCTTCATCATGCTGATATGGCTAATCATCAGAGATACTACACATAACATGGAAATGTGAATATTTGTGACATAAAGTGCTGGCAGGTTATATTAGCACTACAAGAGAAAGTTGTTCAGATTTTTATTGGTGTTTTGTTTTAAAGTTCTGTATTAAAAGATCAAGGCATATTATTATTGCTTGTTTTATAGATCTATACCTAGTTAATTAAACATAAATTGGTAAATGCGTTGTTGGTCCAAGAGGATTCTTACAGTTTATTTTAATCCACAGAACATTCAGTCACCATATGAAAACCTAAATGTCCAGTGCCAAATATGATATAGAAAAACAATTAGATAGCAATTGGACAATCTGATATTACTTTGTGAAGTGCTAGAAAGTTTATGCCTCCATTCATTTCAGTTGCAATTTGAGGGAGCAGGGTTTCAGCAAGGTATATTTTCCTCAAACAATTTTCACCCAGTAGGAAAATTCCTTTTAGTCAGTATAAGAGGATGAAGTTATCAACAAAAGATACAAGGCACATACCATTAAGTTTGTGATATCTTCTATCTATTTCTTTAAAATTAGGCTCATTTTAACCCCAATGGTGTAAAGGGTGGAAGGTACAGAATGAGCAAAGAGATGATATGATGTGCATTTTTATGAGAAAAATAGAATGCCTTGGGCTGGAAGGGACCTTAAAGATCTTCAAGTTCCAACCTCCCTACCATGGTCAGGCTTAACACTCAGTAGATCAAGCTGCCCAGGGCACTATGCAGCCTGAACTTGAATGCTGCCAGGGACTGAGATTCCTCAACTTCTCTGGGCAATCTGTTCCAATGCCTCATCACACTCTTTGTGATTTTTTTTTCTCCTAATCTAGATCTCCTTTCTTTTAGTTTAAAGACACGCCTCATTGTCCTATCACTATCTAGGCATGTAAAAAGTGAATCTCCCTCCTGTTAAAAAACTCCCTTTACTGGAGGGCCATAATGAAGTCTCCCTGGAGCCTTCTCCAGGCAGAGAGACCAATTCCCTCAACCTTCCCTCATAGGAGAGGCATTCAAGACCTCTGAGAGGCATTTATGACCTCTTTCTGGACTTGCTCAACACAGGATACATGAAAACAATGTGGTCCTGTATTACTAGAATTTAGGATCAGTATTCATAGCTATTGATGGCTTTGTAATTATTCCTAGATACATCACAAAGTGTTCTTAGCATTAGATTAGCCACCAACACCACACTGGAGTTAAATCAACCAGTCAATTTCCTCAGTATCAATACTGTATAGATACAAAATCCAGAGCATAAGTCTAGAAGTCGGAACTCATAAAAAATGGAGAGCTATTAAAAAATTCTCACTCAATTCATGTTTTTCCTGACAAGAAAATAATCTAGTCTGACGATTTGAATCCTCCCTAAGTGCTCAGGGATACTTAGAGCACTAAGGCAGTTTGTCCATCGCCTGTTCCCACCTCCCTAGATCCTGTGCATTTTAAATGGGATAGTTCTGACAGATGTGCGGTTTTCTTCAGGTTTCCTGGCTACCTCCCATCTGTTCCCAGACTTATCAGCCTTATGCTTTTCTCTAATTTACTTGTCACTTATTCCAAGGAATCATTATGTTCTACAGAATTACTTACTCTTCACATGAGCTTATATGCAGTATTGGCAACTTCCCTAGAATTATAACTTTTAGTTATGTGTCCCTCTGGTGCTAATAAATTTTTCTTTCCTTTTCAGAAGTTCTATTTTATACTTCAGCGACTTCTTGTTTCTGATTCAGAAGGCTGTATCTTTTTAATACCTTTTACAATTTCTTTTTTTTCCATCTCTAACCTTTAGTTTTCTCATCAATTTAGCAAGATGGCCTAATAGGTTCCGTGCCTCCTTCCAAGAAAACAAATGATTGTAGTATAGATTTTAGGATTACTATCTATGTTGAACTTCTTCCTGCTGTCCTGCAATCTTTACAGTGGAGGATAATATCAAGACAATAAGCCCGGTTTCTTATCATGTTATAGAAATGGTTAGAATCAGTTTAGGTGAAGAAAGAAAAATACTGAGAGATAATAAAAAAAAAAAAAAACTAAAAAAAAGAAAAAAGAAAAAACAAACAAACAAAAAAAAACAACAGATGTACTGTGAACAAGAAAGGAAAAGCTTAATATCAATTTCATTTAAAAAAAAATAAAAATCCATGTCAGAGCTTACTACGAATCAATAGTTGCCTGATTAGCCAGCCAAAATATGTTGCCACAACAGCCATTTCAGTCCAGGTACATCAAGAAACTGCCCACCAATACTTAATGCATGCTTATCCCATGCAGAAGGCCACAATAAGATCCTGCTTGGAAATGGCATACCTCTCACCCTGAAAACCTTCTTAACTGTAGAAATATAAAGGAGCATCAGCAGTAATGAAATACAGTTGTAAGTTTCTAAACTGTGTACTCCATTCTGATTGAGAAGATAGACAACAATCTATTCCAAACAAATATGCTGTGGCTGGAAAAGCTTCTGTTTGAAGACATCCTCTTATCATACACAAAATTCATGCAGTATATCAACAAAAAGTATTAAACCAGAAGACCCTCTATGAGAAAACTGTACTAAGGCATGACACAAAGTTGGCCTCTCAGCTGTAGGTAGACCACGCCAGTCAGAAGAATCTTAAACATTCATAGTATCATCATAGTATCATCGTCTCGTGCGGGTTGGAAGGGACCTTAGAGATCATCAAGTCCAACCCCCGGGATTTGAGCCTCTGTGTAGCAGAGCGGCACTTCTACCACTTGCGCCACAGGGGGGATTCGAACTCCGGGCCCCAGTGTTGCAAGGCGGCGTCCTTAACCACTGCGCCACTGGGGCACACTCAGGTGAATAATCAAATAATAGAAACAAAATCTGAACAATTGTAATTCCATGGCTCAATTTTTTTCCCCCCTTCATTGCAAGCAGCTCAAAACTGTATAACTATTTAGGGATCAAGTGTTTTTTATTTTTCCCCCCCTCAGCCAACCCTTCCACCTCCATATTCCTCAGCTGGAAAGCAAAAGTTTTAGATATCCTTGAATTTCTCCACGTGTTTATATTGAATTAGATTAGTTGACAAGAGTCTTTTTCTCTCAGGAAAGTATCTAGCAGAAAAGGAAATTAATGGCTGAAAGTGTAAATAAATTACAGTTCCTTAATCTCTGGAAATAATACACTTCCAGGAAAAAAACATCAATATAATTTGCATCCCCACCTCACCTGCCACCCCTGCAATGAAGAAGACTGTTAATGAAAAGTTCCAAGCCAACTCAGTTAAAATCCAGTCATAGGTATGGGTCAGAGACAGAAATTGTTCAGAAACTGAGAAGTTCAAATTGCAAAGTCATTAATATACATGGATTTCATGTTTAGTATATGATTTTGAGACATGAATTTAACTTGGGCAGAGGTAAATTTGAATTAAATCCTGAAAATACATAGAGGGACAAAAATGGAATTCGTTAAAAAAAAAAAAGTAGAGGGAGGAAAAAAAACAGGCAGAATTAAAACTTTTAATTGCTTTTCTAACTGAATTTTAATTAACATTTAAACAAACCACTTTTTAGGAGTGGGTAGGGATAAATCTATAAAGAGAAAGTAGTACTACCATGTTCAATTTTTAAATACCTAGGAAATTTGGCAACCATTATCTATGTTTAAAGCATTCAGCAAATTGAGTAGCAAACCACCTTGGGAAGAAGTGATTCCAAAGTGACTCAGTCATCCAGACATGAAGTAATTAAATCTGTTCATAGTATTAAGCTTGAGCTCTCTCCCAGGATTAGCTTTCTAGCCTTAACAACCTTTTCTTCAAACCAAAAAAATAAAATAAAAATAGAATTAGAAACATCTTATTTGTAAGATTCTAGTTACGAAGGCACTTGCATGTAAGTAGGAGACCCTTTAAGACCTACTCAACTTGATTTGTAATTAGGCCCAAGCTCCTAGGTAGATGTTCTGATACATAAGCTACACAGCTAATCTTTGTACACCTCCTTCTGTTTATCCATTGAGGAGTCTGTTACTAATCCAAACTAAAACTGAAGACACATTGTTCATAGTACAAACAAATACTCAGACTCACAACCTATTTGTTCTTCAACTCAACATCACATTACACAACTGAATAGCTAACTTGAAAACATCCTTAGCGCAGACATATGGAAACTGAAGGAAAATACAGCATGGATCCATTACAACAAGTTCATAGCACCTTAAAAATAATCAAATGTTCAAAACCAGCTTTTAGAATTCTGACAACTTTGTAGAATGAAAACTGCAAGACAGGATAACAGCATTCAGGGTGAAAATGTGTACAAGTATGGTATTTTTTCAGTGGAAGTAAAGCAATCTGTTTCTATTGCACATCTGTACCAGGTCTCAGTACAATTTCAGAAACTAATTGTTGACTGAATAATAAAACACTCCTCTTTTTCCCTCCAGAATTAAATAAAAAAAGCACATTCAATGCCACATTTAATATAGTCTTATTATTATATTTATCTTACAAAAAAGTCCCTCTCTGAGTGCTTCACATTCAAAAATGGATAGAAGCATATCATGAGGTTATCCAAGGACTGGATCCTGGTACGTTTTAAAATACAGTTAATTCAAACCTGAGTTCAGATGTATATAATATTCATTACACAAATCTATGGATATCCTTGGTATTTTTTCTATACATATATTAATGTATGCATGCATTTATTCAACCATATACATGTAGACCTGCACTGAAAAAAAAAATTCCAAAGCCTTATCATTTACATAGCTTTTCACAGAGTCTTTTAGAGTACCTTACTTGAGTTATTGGGCTAATAATACAATCAAATGGTGTTGCTTTCAAAATATTTTCTGAATTTAATAAATAATTATTTAATAGAATTCAACTAGTCATCCACTAATTTTTCCTCCTAAAAACCACAAACATGCCTCCACATCTTTCAAAACACTTTCATATATTCAACAAACAAGGAAAGTAAGTTGTAGTGATATACATTGTCAATCATCATAGAAATATGATTATCCCTATTTATAGATGCTGCTTTTTCAGCTTCAGTAAAACTTTTTTAATATTCATAATTTAGAGTGCTAGCAAGCCAATTTTTGGAACATCATGTAGTCCGCTATTCCTGATTTTTTGCATTAAAGTTGTGATAATCCTTCAGTTCACACAAAGAATGGGCTTCAGACAAGTCTGGATGTTATCTTTGACTAATGCTTTCTGCTACTGAGTGAAGTGTCATTATAATTCATTAATGGGACCAAGGAAACAGCTTAATGACAGTTCAAGGGCTGTCCATATCAGTTATGGTTTTACAGAAACTGGTACATATCCCCAAAAAATGAACTGTGTTTGGATTATGTAGTCTTTGAATGTAAGTACGTAGTTAGGAAGCCATTCTCTTCCTTCTTTGCATTTCAATTCAAAAGGCTTGAGGGGTTTTTCCAAGCATGAATTAGCATATGTAAGAAATTAAAAGGGCAACTCTTCCCCTTGGAGAGATTCTTGAATTTCACCAAATCACTGTTGCTTCAGTGATAGTGTGAAAAGAACACCACACTTTTGATTTATGAGTCTTACAGACCAAAGCCCAACTAAAAGCCTCCTCGTATCATTTCCTAGGAAATGCTTGGACAGCCTTGGCTGTGGCAGCACTCTGATAAGCATTATTACTATAACAATACCAATTATCAGTAGGATAAATTGTCTGACCAGTGACATTATCATGAAGGCAAAACATCCCCACATTAAAGATTAGAACTTTAACCTCATACATTAGAAAAGTAAAATGCACATAACTTATATTTATTACTAGTTACTGCAAAACAGTTCCATCAGAAAAGGGTGACAAATGGTTTGTACTACTTACCATACACTTTGAAGACTCAAATGCCATTTTTTCAGATCTGAGGACAAAAAAAAAAAATTAAAAAAATTACATATTGCAAAGTCAAAAAGTATACTAAAAATGGTATTTGCATTTGATAGAAATGTCATTAAATTCTTCTCTATGTGTATCTAAACAAATTTTTAACTCCTATCTTTAGTACTTATTAAATTTTGCTGCGCACTGTCATCCACTCAGACAATGTTTCATGAATTATCACCTTTTTGGTTTATACAGAGTATAGTTTTCATTTGAACAAGACACATACATACAGTTGTTCCGTGCAGCCTACACTCAAAGGCATGAAACACAGAATGCAATATTTGAGGAAGATCAAAAATCAAGGATATACAAACTATACGTGTACAAACCAACTAGTTCTCAAGAAATGCTCTGATTAAAATACATTAGTTTTCTTGCCTTGTAAACAATCTCCTTCTTTAGCTCCCTAAGTCCTTCTGTTTTGGTATATATAATGAAAAGTTGACAGCAAAATTTGTGAGAAACAGTATAAATGGAAAGTTATCCTGAATCACAGCCCTCAGATAAGTTACAGTAAAGACCAGACCAGACCTGCAGTTTACAGCACCTCTTGGAAAAAAAACAAAAACTACAAATATATTGTTTTTTTCAGCTAATTAGATTCAACCCTGCCTTGCCAGGCTGTCATGTAGCTTCTGTGGTGAGCTACAGACATTTAGAAAACAAAGAACACAGGGAGCAATTCTTCATTCCTATTAAGAGTGGGACTTTTCTGAAGAGAAAAACTGTAGAGCAGAAGATGCAAATTTTACACCAATGCTTTATAAATATGGAGGAAATTCAAGCATTAAGCCTATGTTAAGGACGCCATTTCTTTACATAGTGACTACAGAATACAAATATAGCCTTCAGAATAGGGATCTGAACATCAAGTTTCCCATTCCCTGCAATTATTTCTACTTACTGAGATATAACCACATTCTCTTTCTCACTCAAACCTTGTAAATATGGAAACCTAACGCAGATTAGTACAGCTGTAAAGATGTTAATTGCCAACAGTGGCCAGGTAATTCAGAAGACATGTGCCTACTTAGTAAGAATCACTATTGCATCCATAAAAGGATTAACTCCCATGCTATTTTCAGTGAAACAAACATTGGACACAATTTCAGAAGAATTCTGAGATTCCCATACCTGTTTCAATTATATCCATTGCAGTACTATGGGAGTCCCACAAAAAGAGATGTTGTACGCCTGTAGAAATAGTTGTTGCTGAACTAGAATAAATTATTCACTCAGCTGTGAATCTTCACCCCAAGATAACTACCTGTCTCATTAAAAAAAAAAAAAAAAACAAACACAAACACATGGCTTGAACTAATCTCTTAGTAGTGTCATCTAACTAGCACATAGTTTCTTCATCATTGTTCTCCCTGAGGCTTTTCTGCCTCCTGAAAGAGACTAAATAGTAAGTCAGGTAGTGAGAAAAAGACTGCTAGTGTGGGCAGGTTCTTTTTCCTGCAGTAAAGATCTCCATATCTGAAAGTTAAGCACGCATTTCTTACAGTAGCAGTACTTTCTAGCCGTACTTTCTAATGGCTTGATGACTGTAGTGGATAATGTAGAAAGAAAAGGACTTGTCTGCAGAGCTCCCCGTGTTTCCACTTGAAAATCTAAATCTCAACACACTTCAGTATGCCTTCCAATTGTTTCTTATCTTCCTGCTCCTAATTTCCCCCATTTTGTTTTTATACTGTTTATAACATCTTTAACACAATCCCAGGTAGGATTTTCAGTGCAAAGGTTCAGCTGCCCACTTAATTTGCTGTAGTCATTGTAATCAAATAAGTCTCTATCCTGCACAGCAGTGGAAGACAAAGTCAGAATCTTCTGACTGGGAATAAGTGGGGTGACTCAGCAAATTGTTTTTAGGGGTATTTTGTGGTTGTTTTGGTTTTGTGCATATGTGTGTTTGCTTTGTTTTTCAAGGAGAGGGAGTTTACAGAGAAGAAACTGTTTGTTGTTAGATAATATGTGAGTTTTCTTTCTTACTGTATTATATGGAAAGAGCATTTAGCCTGAAATAATTTAATTTTATTATAAATTAAATGAAATTGTTTTAAAATCCACATCACCCAAGAAACATATAACCATGGGCCCAAAATTAAATTATTTGAACTGTGTCTAAATGAATAACAGATTAGAAAGAGGCTGTTCCTATCAGCAGCATTCCAATAGTTCACAAATCATTTACTTCATTACAGTTCAAATACAAGAGAATAGGATTTTAGAAGTGGATTTGCATCCCTTGGCATCCAGAAATGTCAGAAACCTCTCTGGAAGACAGGCCAAGCCACAGAATTTGTAAGCAGACTGTTTGTAAATGGGTGGGTTTTGTTTTAATAACAAATAATAACAGAAAAACTAAACCACTGGCAGTAATACTTCCTGAAGGACAATGACAATTATAGCCCACTGTCCTCTGGTAGGTATTAGCTTCACAGCTTTGAGGAACTTCTGAGATAATTGAGTAATACGTCTCCAAGGATCAAAGCTAGCTATGTTAGCAGGATGTGAGTTAGCATTAGAAACACCAGGAAATAATAAATCCAAGTAAGCCAATTGTATCGACACACACAAATTCAGTAAAAGTTTGCAGAGCATGACTCTTTCCCAAGCTAAGGTACAGGACTTTTCTACAGTATCTTTTCCTTTTTACTACATTAACAACTGTTTGTCTGACTGAAGTATTTATGTCAACACCAGCCCTGTAAACTGCAATTTGGTGTACTTGGCAATATTAAATATCTTGTCAAGTTTAGCAGTTTATTAAAACCTGTGCTGTTTGTCTAAGCTGGTTTCAGTCACTAACCACAGCTCAGCTAAAAAAAAAAAAAATCTTCCTTCAGAATCACATGGAGAACTATTACTGTAAGATTCTGCAGTTTCTGAGCAAAATCGCTTTAACTCTCTAGAGAATTCTAGAAAACATGGCAATGTCCAGAAGCTTCACAGATACACAAAAATAAAATAGCTGCTAGCTGTCTATCCCAACTTGAAGTATTCTGTGAAGATACAAGACACGGTGCATTCATAGTACTCAGCTCAAAACATCTTTAGCAGAAAAATGCATACCATTTGTTCATAAACGTCATTTGAGGGATTCTCTTATTTCACAGAAAAACTTATTCACCATATTTATTCCATTTTCTCAGATTACAGAATGTTGTTCCTAAGATTCAGTACCTTTTCACCATAAGCAAGTTCACTGTGGGAAGCCATCCTGCATGATTAGTATGGTTTGCCTATAATCATTCTGCAACACCACTGTTGAAGAAGTTTTCAGCAGACACACATATTACAGCTGGCACAGGAAAGAAAAGACAACTAAGATCTCAGACCACATAACTGTAGTATAAAATTCCTTGTGTTCTTTCCAAATCTGGAAATGATCTCCAATTTGCCATATTTGTGGCATCAAAAAATCCTCTCAAACTGGATTCCTCCACATTGAAGCTAAACCAGAAGTGCCCAAGGAAAGTGCCTGAAGGACTGCTGCTGCTGAGGACACACAGTCCAAGCTTCCAGACAAAAACTGGTTCAGAGTTCAGATCTTGCTCCGACCTAAGAGGATAACCTCTTACCTTTATCAGATTCTTTTTTAACAAGGTATAAAAGCCTTCGCTAATATCTCAAACAGAGAAAACAATTTAGAAGTTCAAATACAGTTCAAAACACTACAGTCTGACTTTATCTGTCACTCAGTTTTTGTATTAGAAACCTGTCATACATTCTGGGAATAGTTTCTTAAGTCTCTAAAAAGCTGCTAACCATTTCTGCAGACATCTTAAGATTTCACAACAAGAACTGCTGTCTGTCAATGAGAAACACTCTTGTATTCCTGGCCTCTACTGTACTTTGAACATTAAACCAAAAATGAAGATGAAGGAGAGATCAGTGTAAAAAACTACCCTAGCATTCACACAGTTCCAGACCATTCTGAGATGGGTCATTATAAGCAAAGCAAACTGTTTTTGAGCTCAGTTATAGAAACCGACCTCCAAAATGTAGTTTCAGGCTCTGTTAAAATGAACTGAGGAGTAAGCTGGTGGCTACTCCAGCATATAGGTAAACAGGCCCAGCCTGAATGTGGGAGATATCTTGCACTGAACATATTAATCCTGCAAGTTAATGCACCTTATAATGTGACATAAAGCTGCTGTACCTTGGCAAAGAACTTGGCTGGGTAATATTAAGCTTGCAGAATAAATGAGAAAAACAACATTACAATGCAACCTACATCCTCACCCCTATACTTATTAGTGTCCAAATTAACTTCTTTACTTCACTGTGAAAAATCAAGTTTGTAAATCTCTATTTCAATAGCATCTAACTTTCAGTTCTATTATTCCTACCATAACAATCAAGGGCATTGTTGAAGTGTCAAATGTTTTCCTGACTCAGATTAGCAGCAAGAAAACCTGAGGATAATTGATAAAGTCAGTACTGATTGGAAACTGCCAATCAGAGACAACAGCTAGAGTTTCTGGAGGAAAACACACTTCTCTCCTGATATTTTCATGTTGCTAGAGAATTTAGGATCACTTTTCATTAGCTGAACTTGAGGGTGTAATTTCAGCTTTTGGAAGACCAATCCTTATTAGACTGGATTCTACAAAGAGCTGTTTTGCATCACTGAATCTCCATTAAAGGTCAACTGACAACTCTGAAGTGTTGGTGAAAGAGAAATCATTAAAAGTAATGTTATTGATCAATGTGTAATTGTCCCATTAAAATTCATGAAGTTACCAATGATAGTTCTTCTCCAGTAAAAATAATTTACTAGGTGAGTATGCATTTGATGTCATGTCATACTTCAGAGAATTTTACAAGCATTTTCGTGTTTATTTTTAGTGGAAGTTAACATTGAACAATGCACCACACAAGCATAATACTTCTGATCATCCATTATTTCCACCATTTAACATAATTTACAAATAATCTGTAAAAAGAAAATGGGAAATTATCATTTTAATACTTGGTTTAGGAGTTTCTTTTTCCTATCACCCAGAGACAAATCAAGATCTGTCACCTTCTGACACACTGTGGCCATCATCATTAGACTTTACTTTCCCAGACCTTCCAGTCCACAAATGGACTGCATTTTCATCAATTATCAGATCTTTCATCTTTCTCTCTTTTTTAAGTAAACATCCAAGTAAGGCCGCTGAATCTTTTTTTCTACCCCTCTCATTTCTTCAGAAAAATTTTACCTTGTCCTGCTCAGAAGGACAAAACATGATAAAATTCTCCAAAAAGCTTAGTTGTTAAAGAGCTGCTTAAACATGTAGCTGGGAAACGTCATGTTTTTTTGATCCAGTAGTGCGTACTAAGGACCTGATGAGAAAAAGTACCATAACATACCAGCAGTATCACATACTCCATCCAACTCTGATCTCATACAATTTTTCTTTTAATCGTTGGTTTGGTTTGCTTCTTAAATACAACATTTTCCTGAATTTTCTTAAGGAACTTCTAAATGGGGGAGAGGGTGGGGAAGCGATATCAATTTGATTCAGTTCGTCAATATAGTTACCATGCTTTTGATGAAGAGTAGTTAGAACTAAGTCCAGCCTTATCCAGACCTTCTCCAATCATCATTAATCAGAAACATCTGATCAGCTTCTTTTTCTTCATAGGCCTGTTACCACTTGCTGGGTGCACACCAGTGTCAGCAATGACTTTTAGTACTTGAAGGATATTAGTGTGCTATCTGAATCTCATGTCTACTTTTTTTCCTAATTACTTGAAATCTAGTACACTGTGCAGCATTTTAGCCATTCTGCTCATTCGTTACTCAACTGATGAAAGGTCTGATGCGGGGAGCAGAGGATTTCCAATGGAGGCAGCTGGTATTAACAAGAATGATGCCCCTTCTAACTCATACACTTTTCAAATATTAGTGTTCAGGGAACAAAAAAAAAAAAAAAAAAGCTTTGATTCCCTTTTTACACAGTAAGCAGTGCCTGGTGGAAGAAGAGGAAAGACAGCACTCGTCATTTGTATCAATTAAAATTCTGCCACTCTTGACACAAACAGAAATTTATGGGTAAATACATGTGGGGGTTTTTGAGGGTCCACATCTATCTCTTTTCCCACCTGATAGGTATCCTCGATTTGGTATTATACAGTCATGAAAGCCACAACATGGAATACACCCCACTCACTCTTATGGAGGCTAAAAGAGAATGAAGATTTTATATTACACAAATTTGCTGCCTTTTATAACCAGGTACAATTTGTGGCTAACATTGGGTATCATGTTAAAAGGACACAAAGCAGAAATAGTAAAAAAAAATGTAGCTTCCAAAGAATAGCTTTCAATGTGTTTGTTCTATTTTCAGAATCATTGCATCCTTGCACTTTAAGAAATAAAAATATTCTTTCTTCTGTTCTCCCAATTAAGTAAGTTAACAAGTATTTCAAATCCAGCCAAACAACTAATGACAATACTATTAGAATACAGTGTAACAAGCTTTGTGTTCCATGAATAGTTTCTATATCAATATTCATTGACTCCCAAATTGCAAATTCAAGCTGATTCCCACTGCCAGCCTAAAACATACAAGCAGCATCAATCAGTCAAGCTTTACTGCATCTGCTTTTCTTGTGGCAGAATTATATATCTGATTAAAATATGCAATAGGAATACACAGTGGAAGTATACAGCACAAATACAAACTAAAATAGCTAGTAAAATACAGCTATTGATACACTGATTTATAGTATAAGGTAGCGTGAACATAGCAAGTACTCTAAAACAATACTGCTGAGAATATTCTAGCACGATATTGCTATACTCTCAATCATCCTCTCTCATACTGTTACCTCTCAGGAATTCATGCCTGCTTAACCTTTCAGGTTCTCCTTCTTAACAGTGCTAATGCCAAAAAGGAGGGTTTTTTGCCTCTCTGCAAATAACCAATTGAAATATGTATTTCCAGGATATCTATTCTAATACCAGAACTAGTTTAAATTCTCTTCTCCTACAAAAAATAAAATGTTTTTATTTTCATTCCTCTGCTATTACTAGATGCTTCTTTTAACTGTATGCCTCAGCTTTTATGTCACAGATGAATGATAACAAAGACTAGAGGGCAGAAGAAGAGGATCTTTCTTTTTTCATTAAGCATCCACGATACACAATTTATTTTTTTATTTTACTTCAGTTTCTGTCTTTGATATTCCAACATTAGAAGCTGAAGTACATCCTGTCCGTACCTTTTCTTTGAATTTGAATAGCAGGTATGATCGTTAAGCTTTCTTCTGCAGAGTATCCAAAAATTCCTATGCCCTGTTCTTGCATTGCTACAGGCATTGGTAGCAAAAGTCAGCAAGAGCACTCCTATTCAGATTTTCCCTCGACTCATTCAGCTTATACTACCCAACAAAGGAAGGTAATACCAGAACATTCTAATCATCAAATCTAAATGTTAAGCATGGAAGTTTTAATCTGTAGATACAGGTCTGGTCTTTCTGTTTTCTCATAAAGTGTTAACAGCTCAACAAGACTCCTCCGCTGAGCTAAGCCTGGGTGAGCCTTCCCAAAATAAACACAGCTTAGTTTAGCCCCAGTACACACTGGTCTAAGCCATTTATGCAAACAAAGCATTCAAGTTCCCACATATACCTTTCCGCATGGCTTCTCTAGTGCTACTGATACATTACAAGAGCTCCAAATCCACCCATTAGTAACTGCCAGGACGACCTTCATTTTGCTTAAAATTAAAGCAAATGTCACAGTTAAACTGCCTATCCCTGTATCAAATCACACTTCCCTGAGACGACCCATGTTACACTTCGCTGCCCTTTAAAGCTATGTTATTCCTGCCTTTCCCATCTGGGTGTGTAAGTGCACAGATACACCGCTGTGATTTGTACATTTTCTTTCCTCTGCTATAGTGATTGCATTGCTAGTTGTTCCACCATTTGATCCAAACAGCAGTTACTAGTGATGTCAGTAAACTGCTGATATTGGATCAGCCACTATGCACAATAAGCAATCTCAACAGGAAAGCGTGTCACCAGACAGTATTTCTTGTTAAATCCTTTGACTGCCAGAAACTACAAAAATCACAATGTAGCTGAAATAATGAACAGCCTGGTGTATGCATTGCCTGTTAGATGTAATCAAGCATTGATTTTCTCTGTTCTAGCAAACTTTAAAAGTATTTTCAAGATACTACTCATCCTTTTCATCCTTTTCTTCTCTTTCTTCTCCTTCTTCCAGTAACAGAAGGAAAAATAGAAACAAGAGTTTAAAATAAGATGGAAACACCCTCAAGTTTTCCCACTGGATTTTACATCAAAACATCCCAGGAGCATGGGGTATAAACTGAAGCCACTATAATCAACTTTGTCAACTTGGAGAATTTGGGACAAAGAACCTGTTTTGCACACTAAGGAAATTAGATTAACACTTGAATTAGAAGTCAAACCAAACTGCAGGGCTTATCCTTTTAAATTTTTTTCCAATGCTACTTGAGTATTTATTCAGGTGCAGCCAGCCACACACACCTGCTGCCTGCCCTTCACCCAGACAAGCCAATTCAGGCTCTGCAGCTCCACAGATGTATGCTTGAGCTACTTCATCCCACCTCCTCATAGCACCACAGACACACACTCAGTGTCAGCCAAGACAACTAGTTCCAAGTTATTTTTGTCTGAGTCAGATTTGAACAGCCTACATCTTACTGTATAGACATGTTCTGCTGTTGAAGTAATTTCTTTTTCCAAAGACAACACTGGAAAAAGCGTGTAAGCAGCGGTTTTAAAAGTAAATAGCCTTAAACTAGTACTGTTAGAAATTATCAGCCATAGTTGCTTGCTTAAGAGGCTCTATGTTCTACAGGATGACTTTGAAGTAGGCTTAGATTGCAGCTGTAGAAGATGAGAAATTGGAATTCAGGTGACAAAGTGACTTCTTGGCTGCCATACAGATATTTCAACTAACTTGGGGAAATAACTTAGTAATTCAAGCTGAGATTCATCTGCCCTGTTAAGCATATAAGTCTGTGCTGATATCTAAGTGTCATTTGCCTCTTTTCTCCTTCCCCACATACTCAGACATTCCTGTCAATCATTTGACATTTGTATTACATTGACATCTATGTTTAGATGCCAAAAGCTTCTTACATTTCTCAGGTGTCCCTTCACACATGCTCAGCACACAGCTTCTGTCAACTTTGACATCTCAGATTTGCATCTAAAGCCTCTCGTGATGTTTCACTTACTTACAAGACATTACATTTCTGTGTTGTAGCCTATGAATTCCATACCAGAATTATAATTACTTCATTTTAGCAGATTAGATCTGACATTCCTGAAGCAGAAAGAGGCTTGAACTCCAGATGAAAGCACTGATTCCTTAAGGGCCTGTGTTGGCTTGCAGATTAGTAAACAGTGAAAGACGTGACATAACAAGTGCAGGATGTTTTCCAAAAGAGATTAGCATGGAGTGGCTGTTAGGGGTGCACTGTTAGAGGATGTACCTGTTAAGGATGATCAGCCGAAACTGCACGTGAAACATTAGGCTGCACCTGACGGGTAGACTGTGGAGAGTTTGAGTAGTTAGGACACAGTAGGGATTTCTAAGTTCCATGAGGGCAGAAATAAAAGAGGGACTATAACAATACTGTGGATTTACAGAATCATCGAATCACCAAGGTTGGAAAAGACCAAAAAGATCATTCAGTCCAAACGTTCACCTATTACCAATAGCTCCCACTAAACCATGTCCCTCAACACAACATCCAATCCTTCCTTGAACACCCCCAGGGTCGGTGACTCCACCACTTCCCTGGGCAGTCCATTCCAGTGCCTGACCACCCTTTCTGAGAAGTAATATTTCTTAATGTCCAGTCTGAATCTCCCCTGCTGTAGCATGAAACCATTCCTTCTAGCCTCTACCCACAGGAGTAGTAAGAGACAGATCTATGAGGCAAGCCAGTACACTATTGACATATGCCATCTATCAAGCCATGGTAAGCAATGTGAAAGTAAGTCTAGATGATACTTCACATTAAAACCTACCAACTCCAGCTTGCTTATCTTCACAAATACACAGATTTTTTTTTTCCTGGGATATATTCCTTGCTAAGTATGTTGGCTCCATGTGCCTCAAGTTATGGTAAAAATCCTCTAGATATTCTCTTGGCATCCATCCAGGCTCAGCCCACAAATCAGTCTGGACTATACAGATGATATCTGGCCTCTCTTCCTTACCAATCACAGAATCACAGAATGTCAGGGATTGGAAGGGACCTCAATGGGTCATCTAGTCCAATCTCCCTCCTGGAAAAGGAGCACCTAGATTAGGTCACACAGAAATGCATCCAGGCACGGTTTTGAAGGTCTCCAGAGAAGGAGAGACAACCTCTCTGGAAAGTCTTTTCCAGTGTTCTGTTATCCTCACTGTGCAGAAGTTTTTCTCATATTTGTGGGAATACAAGAAAAGCTGTTGAGAGCAGCAGCTGTGGAGCAAGATAAACAGCACGTATTTATGTGGAATTTCCCTCTGTTCCAGCTTGCCCCCACTGCCCCTTGTTCTGTCATTGGATATCACTGAGAAGAGCCTGGCTCCATCCACCTTACACTTACCCTTTACATATTTACAAACATTAATGAGGTTACCCCTCCATTCTTCTCATAAAAGATGAGACAAACACAAATCTAGTAAGACATACCAAGAGTATCCAACCAGTTTGGCTGGTACTTGCAGTACCTGATTACTTGCACAAGTAACACAGCTGTATTTCCACTACTGTATTTCCTCCAGTCTTCTCTCCTGATGCATCCCTTATCTGATGTCTCTGAGCCAGCTTCCAGTGGTCCTGAACATCATATTGAATCTAGACCATGGCACTGATCAGCTGCAGAGTGCAAGAGCAGGAAAATGTGACAGGAGTGAAAAGCATGGGAAGGCTTAGTTAAGTCACTAGCATATAAGCACTGTTTTGTATTTGACTTTGAACTTATTTTCCATTCTAACACTTTCCTAGTGGTGTGGACATATTTCTGATTCTCACCATTGGTCATCAGAGGGGGTAGAATTTACTATCAAGGCTGATTACAGATATCTGGTCTACACATTTCCTACCCTGTCAGTTCTGAATAACAAAGAATAGTCAGGGAAGAGGTTTCCCAGGCTGCACAGTTACTGGGTCACGTTCTGAATGAATGGCCACATCCACATTGTGATGTTCAGTGGGTCAGGAAACAGTGTCCCACTGCTGGTTGTCTCTGTTCTTTTATTTCTGCAGTCATCACTGGGCCCTACAATATTTCTTCAGGAATGGGGGTGATGGGGCAATGCTGTGGTCTTTTTGCAAAAGAGAGTTTTGACAGCTATGATGAAGGAGTGCATCTATATGCAGAAATGGGAAAAAGGTGAGGGGAGGGTGATGATTTGTAGATGTTCTATGAATACCCTGCAGGCAGAACGATGCCTAATGACAGGTCAACATAAAAGGATTGATAGATTTCCACAACAGTTGCGTTTTTTTCTACATTGTGTTGATTTTTTTCCACTGTAAAATTAGGACAATATTTTCTTCTTTTCACCTTTTCTTGTGTTTTCTTTATAACCAGAACTGACCTTTTCCTTGCTTACCACTTCCCAACATTTCCATAGCAACACAAAACTCTTGTGAGTGCCCATAACTATTTCTAGAAAGGCCTGAAAAGGACATAGGGAAGAAAACTGGTATTTCTGTGAAAACACTAATATTTAGATTTATATTTTATAGATTATATACACGTGTATGCATATCTATATGATATTTTTATTCCTATTTCCAGGACTGAATTTCTTCAAATTTTAAAGCGTGGTTCAAACAACCACCCTTTAAAATTAGCTTGGCTTAAAATCCAGAGCCTAACAGAACTGTTCCCTTATCCTAAAGATCAGGTTGGTCCTCTTCAGTTTCTCAGTCCTTCATTCTCCCTTCACAGCCAGCTGACACTGGGTGATTTCAAGATTACTTAATGTTTTCCCATGCAGGTATGTTAAACAGTTCAGGAACTTGTAACAGGTGTAGTGCGTGCTCCACAGGCAGTGGTACTGAAATCAGCAAAGCTCAGTTGGTGCTGTGCAAGTGTTAAAAACCTGAATTAGGCCAAGCATTCAGGGAACTCTGTCTATACTGTTCCCTAATTACAGTGATGACTGATAAACACTTTGGTTTGAAACCACAGATTTATTGATAAGTAGCACAGCAATCACCAGCTTGAATCTCAATGCTATTTTTTAAATCTGAATTATAGAAAATGTTCCCTTATTCAATTCCCCATTCCCATACTTGCTCCCCCAGTTAGTAAATGGTAAAAAATGTAGGTGATGTTTTGTGCTGCAGAATTTCAATGATAAAATAATGTTGAGCTGATGCGTAATAATTACATATGGATGCACTGCATTCACAACATAACATAGATCTTAATATTCCATGTGCTGTCAGAGTATATATTTGTGATCTTCCTATTTCTTCATAAGGCCCATTGGTTATAGTAGCACATCAGGAAGATGAGACTAGTAAAGAAATACATTTTGATAAATATACCTCAGATAAGTTTCTGTGATGCAATTAAGTGACAAAGGGATTTAGAGTTTGCCTGTAGGCTGAAAACCAGGTTCATGTCCAGATTTAGATTTTATTTGAATTGAACGCTTTCTTTTTTTCCTACCTTTAAGTTTTGAATAAGTTTTCAGCAACAGGTGCTGAAAATTAGTTACACAATTGAGGTATTTTCTTGTGAATTTCACAAAGTTTTAGATTTTTCCTTGTTATCTTTATCAAATTCAACTTGGATTTTTCCTTTTTTTCATTTTCAGTTTTTCCTGTCCACTGCTTTAGTAAAAGTCCTTTAGTTCCCTTCAGAGAGCTGCAAGGTTTATTAGCTTCTGGTTATATTTCTTGTACATACAATTCTTCCTTTTCCTACTGTCTCATCTTTCAATTTTTTAATTTTCTTTCATAATTCTTTCTGTAAAATTTAAGTCATGTGCTGATTAAACTTTTTTCCCCACTGTTTTCTTCTTTCTAAACTGGCATGTATTTTTTTCCTCTTATGTTAGCCAGCCCTGAGCTCTGCATATCATAGAATCATTGAATCATAGAATTACTCAGGTTGGAAAAGATCTCAAAGATCATCAAGTCCAACCTCAGCCTATCCATAGTACCCTAACTCTAACAACCCTCTGCTAAATCATATCTCTGATCTTTCCAGGGCTGTTTACAGTACCCATGCTAACTAATCTAAGCTGGCTAAGCTATTTCTCTATAGTATTGTATACACATGTACTATCTGTCTTTAATCTACTTAGCTTGATTTCAACGCCAGAGCAATGGCTCCAACAGCAGATGGATGAGTGGCCATACACCTAGAGTTTTTGGAAGGTCCCTAAAGCCTATATTTTCATCATGAGCTGGCTATATCATTTCAAATACATTCCACAAGTTAGATAAACTACAGACATATTCATGAATGCAGTACATCTAAAGTTTTCATTCTGAACATGCAACAGCATGCTATTACCATGTTTGCCTTTTTTCTGTGGCCTATTTTGCCTCATGTCTCACTATCAAAGTGTGGGATCAAAAAAAGTACCCAGAATGAAGCATTACCCAATGAGGCTTTTAGCATAGGTGAGAGGATTTTTATTGGCAAGTACCTGGGTGCCTTACAGTCTCCAGTCCTCCCATTTTTTATTTCTTCCCACTGTATACTGCAATTATAGAGGTATTTATTATTAAAAGATTTAACTTTTTTTTTTAACAAACTGACCAGACAGCCTGTACAACCAAAAGCTCATCAGTCCAGTGAGCTTTAAATCTCCATAAAGCTTTTCAAGAAAATATGGGATGTTATAATCAGGCTACTGAGTAACAGCTGTGAAATTGCTATCTGAAGAAAATGGCAAAACTCTCATTAACTCCAGTACAGCCCAAATTTCACCTAAAGAAAACTGAAGCCATTCTAGGGAAAGTCTGACTTTTCATATGATGAAGGTAAAAGTAAACAAAAGGCCTTTAGGGAGGATTAGAACCCAATAAGTTGAAAATTCAGCACCTGCTCCCCTCAAATGCAAAATACTAAGCATAAATGTGCCTACTTACAGAAATGTCCCCAAAGCAGATGCCAATTGTTTTGTTATGATAAGAGTAACTGAGACTTTTTTTCACTGGCGGATCAAGTCCACCTTTTAGTCTTAGATATTCTCCCTTCAACAGGCATAGCTTAAAAAGATTTGGCTGTAAGTCAAGCAAGCTAATTCCTCATTTAAATACTCATTACTACTAGGCATATAAGTAAACAGGAAAACAGAACTCATTTGTTAGAAAAGCAAGTTTAGCTTCCACTGGCAGAAGTACTTTGCAGCTGGTGGTGTTCTCAAAGTTGGGAAAAGCAGCCCCTCTTCTAAGGAGAGGGCCTGTATGATTTACATCACACCATGAGACTTACTGAATGATGAAAAATACATCAAGCACTCTGAATGTCAGTAATAAACTAAGCAATGTGAAGTTCACATGGGATTCAGCAGAGGGACTGATCTATTGGACTTTGGGTTAGAGCACTGTGGATGCGCTTCAAAGAAACTTTCATGCTCAGCACATAATGTGAATCTGTCCCTTTAGCTTTTTAACCTGCTTCAAGGCTAAGTTTTGTCAGTTACAACTGTAATTGATTCAGGAAACTCAAGTCCAGCCTGTCTGTCCCCAGATGCAATTACAGTATTGTTCAAAACTTGTCTGGGTAATTAGAGTTAACTCATTAACACATAATGTGTCCTGGCATGGCTCAGCCCTAGTTGCTGTAAGGCTCCTAAGCCATGCTGTAACTCAACCTTGGAAATGGGGTTTTGGAATCCTTTATGGCTCTAGTGCAGAACCAATAGAAATCAAGCCAAATTAGCTTTATCCACAACTGCTATTTCTTTTCTTCCCAGTGAGAGTTCCAAGAATCTCAAGCATTCTACCTACTTAGTGTTTACTTCAGCCTGCTTTGAACTGCTCTTCCATACCTTCTATGTCACTACAAAATGTGCATGTGCATGCTTTCTACTTCCCTCTGTATAGTAAACTAATCAGAGAATGAAGCGGCTTCATCTTTATTTATTCGGCTCTTCTGATGTAAAGAGATTGTGAGTTCCATCACACATCTGGTAGCTGAAATCCTACCAAGGAGACTGGGAAGTTCAATTGCACAAACAGCCTGATGCTGTTCCCTCCAGCACATCTGTCAGATAGCAGCTGGGGAAGGAGATGACCAGTGTGAGGCTGCTGGCAGAGTCTGCTGGAAAAGCTCCTGCCAAGCACTAGCTTCAGAGACCTGCTATGTGTTTATAGGCTATTTGCTAGAATTCCCTGAGGTAGTAATTAAGGCTTTGCATTGGGAATACGAGGGCAATAACTGTGCTGTAAAAAAAATTCACAACTTCATGAAGAAGATTGATCTGTGCTTTACAGAATCATAGCTGTGAGAGACTGACAGGCCTTCCTCACAGAAGAAACATCAGGAGACAGAAATATGTCTCATGTACTTCAAGGATGCATTAAATGGAGCTTACACACTTATGGGCCGCCAGCATAAAGACTCAGTTGTCAATGGTAAGGTTCCCTCCCTGTGTATTTTTGCCTTGTTTTATAATAAGCCGGTGGCACGCTTCCTGCAATGAAAAAATCTGTAACAAAGGGAGTGCTTTTGTGTGCTTATTGGCTTACTATAAAAGCTAATAAAATGTCAGTTACAGAGGAAGACAAAAATAAAGACAAAAGAACACTTCTTACAAATTAAAACTGCTTATGTCATACAAAAGTGGGTTTGATTATTAAAGAATTAAGCTGATTTTAAGAAAATAGTAGACAGCTTCCCTGAGAATAGCCTCTGGCTGCAGCCTCGTGAAAAGAATGGGGTGTAGTAGCATTCTCTACTAGGATCAACTCATTTTGACATGTTGCACTTTAAAAAGGCAGATGTCCATCCTGAGGCCAGATTTCAGTTCTATGCAAAGTACATTTTCTCCTTTCTCCATAGGAAAAGCGGGTAGAGCACAATGCCAGGCATTTGATTTCTACCTGCAAGATTTCAGGGACAAGTCCTTACAGTAACCATCAAGACAGCACAACTTGAAGTCAGACTGTTTTAAAGAGAATTTAAAGCTCTTTTACAATTAATTTACAATTAATTCTTTTTTTTTTTTTGGAAGACTTTTATGTAGGCTTCTATGGAGCAGCAAAATTTTAGACTATAACTGCTCTTTTGCTGAGAAAAAACTTCTTTCTCATCTAATTTATGCACTCTAAGCAATGATCTTCCAATGTAAGAAAATAAAAAAGGTGCACATAAACTATTTCCAGCAGACCTTTTGCCACATAAGAGGTCCAGCTTGCTCACTTGTATAGTATACTAGTTTTATCCATACAATCATTTTATCAGAAATCATGAGGTTTAATAGAAATTTTCTTACATGAAGGTAAGAAACATATCACTGATATCCGTGACAAAATAAACCTATGGAAAAGCTCATGCAGAAAGCTGCCTTTGCAAACAGAGATTCAACAAGATGTCTTTATGGTGACTGTAGCCAGGACTGTGTTGAACTCCAAGGGGCAATGATTTTAAGTGACAATCTGTATCTAAAAGTGTGTCACTCTCAATTTCTTATGTACTGAGTCATTTTGTCTTCTACTGGGACACATTTCAAGATCCTGAAATGCTTAGAAAATGACAAGAAATTGAATCTTGCTGTTCTCAGAGTACCATGAAATTCTGTAAAATTTGCAGAGAAACTAAACTTGTTACAATCTGAATCTAATCATCTCATTCATGTTCTCTGGTCCTACTCCTGGAGTCATCTAGCAATTGTCATGACAATTGGTACTAAATTTTGCATGGCATGCCTTACGTCATCCCCCATTTTACAGTGTTTGGAGTTCAGATCTTGGCTCTGGTACATGAGAGTTTACCCGAAGATGCTAACACCTGGTTTTCAATTCAGGATATTGTCACAGACTCAGATAAAGGGGGAACTATTTTCACCCCACTCAGATTTGGCTCCATTACAGTATACTACACTGGTGACCCCCACTCATAAAGAGGCAGCAATGAGTGCTGTCAAAGACATCCTATAACACTACTACAGTCTAAAAATAAAAGTATATACAATCTTAATGAAACAGAAGAAACAAACTTATTGCAGTAGGGAAAGTTCAAGTGCTGTCTCATCTTCCTGCTGTCCTCTTGATATTAAATTTATTCAATTTTCTCTGAACGTGGTAGCTGGGGGTTCACAACTAATTGGGCCTGAATTTTTATTTTTTTTTTCCTGCAACTGATTGAGAGCACAGATCTGGGAACACAAACTTGAAAGCCAGACTGAAGGCCATTAAAAATGTGGCCTCATGGTGTTAACTGTTCTGTTGGCTGCCTTTCAGAGTAATTTAAAACTGATCAGTTCTTACTTCAGCAGTACAACGAAGCAATTTTCTACCCAGTTATCATAAACAAAACAAGTAAACAGCAGAGTCTAAGAGGAGTTACAAAGCCTTGTATACTCAAGGTCACAGTTTGGGTGAATGGCTTAGCTAAGCTCTGACAGATGTATCGGAACTCATAGCACAAAAACGTGATCTTTTGTGCATGTGTAATGATGACTGATCAGCACAGATGAATGGGCTCATGCCTCCACTGCGCCATCCAACTGGGCATGTGTGCAGCTCAGGAGATGCAGCCACCTCCCTTTGAGCCTTCCAGACAAATGCACAACTGTAAAATGAGTCTTGGGATATTCCAATGCTTTGCATTGCTCAGACAGGACCAGAACAGTCATTTAGACCTGATTTCAGAACTTAGTCTTGTTTCCTTAATTCTCAGTTCTTCCAACACCTTTGCAAAATAAATACTGGAACACTAAGAGGCAAAACCAGAAAGAAATAGCTCGTTGAAAGGTGGCCTTGTTCAAATTGCTCTAAGCCAGCAGGACATTCATGTGCTGCACAGTGATAGTTGTACCAGAGAGGCAGGGAGAGGCTAGCATTGGTTGCTAGAAGACTGTGTACCAGTGCCATGCATTGTTAAATATTTTCTATCACCCAACTCCTATCCTTCAGCAGAGGATAAAGCAAACTCTCAATCTACACTGCAGGTCTTAAAGAACATTTACATACCTCAAAATAACAGGAGTCATGTACATCTGAGACATTATCTTCTCCAGTTCTTCAAGTACTCAGACAAAAGAGATATCTGTGGTTCACACACTGATGTTGCCTCTGTTGTTTGATTCTAACATAAGAAACGCAATTTTAGGCCATTATCTCTCAATATGAAAAGCAAACACAAACTTTACCAGAAGAACAGCTATATATAAGTAAGTATATAAGGAAATAACTCTAAGAATAATGAATATTTACTTTTTATTAACAGTTTCTAGATGCTGACATGAAAATATTATCAAAACAATCACACAAAACTGTTCGAATAGATTCATGTGGCTTATAAGGATGCTATTAGTGTATTCATCTGGATGGCCTGGATAATTTGAGAGACATTTTACCTACTTCTGTTTATCAGGACAAGTTACAGGATAGTTAGGAAACATTTCATTTTCAATTTCTGAAGTAATTAGCCTAGTTTGCAAAATACATTTATTTGCTTTTAAGTCAAGTCTCTGCAGACATTCTGATGACACTTTGTTTTGGGAATCATGTAATTCAGAATGGAAGCAGAGATAAATTTTACCATTGCTTAACTTATACAGCAGCTATAGGTTCTGTGCACATTGCTGGAGCACAGGAATCACAAAGATGTTACATGAAATTATGGACCTCGCAGAAAGCCTGTGAGGATTCTGGCTGACAAAACAAATTATTTTATACTGCCGTTTTGCCCAAAAATACTGCAGTCACAATATTTGTTGTGGAAATTCTTCTACTCTTAGAGTGGAAGTTTTTAATCCTTCTGTTCCATCAAAAGACAGAGAGGATCAGTCACCCTGAAGATTTCTTAAAATCTATGTGGCTAGTGAGTTCTGTAAGGGATGTCCATAGGTTCCTTACCCCCCACAGCCAAGCTGTGATGTGCACTCCCAACCACGTATCTCTTATATTGACTTCAATCAAATCCTTAGAAATTGAACATACACTCAGACAAGATAAAATCAGGTGCTTATACTGAAGGTATTCAGTTCAGTGATTTTATTCCTAAGGGCAACCAATAAGTGCATATTTAAATAAATTAATTTGTATGGATATTTACAGAATCTTTAGTTCAAATGACAGTTTTTCACAAGTTGCCTCTCAGAAACTGAAACACAAATACACAAATACACAAATACATGTCCTGAATCCAGGGCATGGGATCACGCATGAAAATGCAACAGATTTTCAACAGAAGAGAAGCAGTTGGTGAAAAAGAGCCAATGCATAGTAAAGGCATCTACTATAAAGCCTCCTGAATCCAGAGGCTGCAGTCTTACTGGTGAGGATTATATCATTTTTTCCTTTCCAAGAAAGACAGACATCTCAACCTAACAGGAAATTATAAACAGAAGGAAAATTATAAAACAAGTTTTTAAGAATCACCTTCTTGCCTAACAGTCTCCTCTAAGCCTAAGTCACTAACTAAAAACAAACTAACAAACAAACAAACAAAAAAACCACAAACAAAACAAAGAACAGAAAACAAGACTTTCCTTTCCAGAGTACTACAGAGAGCTCCCAAGGAGTGAAATGAGTATCTGCTGTTCATATGGAATTGCAGGCTCCTTATCACTGATGGCAGTAAGAAAAGACACAAAAAGCAGCTTAATTACGAGATCCCAAGAGCAGTTGTGAGTGCATGTAACAACAACAAAAACCATTCTCTGGCTTGTAAACTGCAAAAAATTGATAAGAAAGTTATTAAAAGTGAATGAAGAGGGGCCTTTATGATGGCAGTAATATAAGATCACTTCAGAAGCAGATTTTAAGGTCAAAAAGTACTCCGTATTTTCAAGCATTAGAGGCAAAATAACAAGTTTCAGGAAATCTGGTACAATTTTTTTTATAATTAAGCTGCATTGTTTCCCTTTTAGTTTTTAGGAAGTATTTCTTCTTCATGGGGCTCTGGCAACTTGTTCCTATGTTTGCATTACTTGTATCGTTCTTCAATTCTATTACTATGGTATGGAATCTACTCCATACATACACATAATATGTGTATACACATGTGTAATTTATTCCACTTTCCTTCTGTTCACTCTTATTTTCTTCTGAGTCTTTGTATTACACACCTTAATTTTTGCTTCCCCTGAGGCCTGATTTGGCAGGTAAAGCATGTCTTTAAAACTGAGGAATTTGAATGCATTTATTTATGAAGTGTGAAATTCATTGGAGGATAGAAGGAATGAGAAAGGATCAAGATTTATCTCAACAGTGATGATCTGTACTGCAAGGAGTGATGAATAGGTCAGGGAAACAATCTAGTGTTGTGTGCAGGTTCTTCACTAATTTGAAGATGTGCTGGGAAATATTTAGGAGCAAGACAAAAAATCAGTTTCAGAGAAGGCTGAGAGTTAAATGAGCTTTTAAATGTATGCTGGCTTTAAACTCCATCACCCAGGGAACAACTGAACTCCTTTGCCACCTGATTGGTATTTTATGGGAATTGGGAAAATCTTCCATTTCTGCACCTGTCTTCAGACAGCTGCAGGTTCATTGCTCTTCTAAGGAAGGCAGGAGTTTTGCCTTCAGCCGGGAATAATGTCACTCAGCACCATTAACCATCACACTTTGCTCTGTTGTGACAAATCAGTTTATACTATTTTTACAAAATTCTGCAATTAATTTAGCAAAGAAACCTCATTACTAGCTGGCTAAATAACAAATGTTCTCATCATAACATTTCTCTTCCAGCATAAATGAATACTACCAATTAAATGTGAGCCCTCATATTTTTTTAGGGTGAATCATAAAAACCTGATTGACCTCCAAATGTGGAAGGAAATTAAGCAAAAATTCTCTTTTCCCTTAGAAGGGGAAATAATGCCAACAGGAGTGAAAATAGGAGAAAAAGGAATGGATATTGCAACATCTTTGAGTCCTGGAAACATGTAATGTAGTCTGAGAGGAAAATGTTTCTTGAAGAAACAGTCAGAACAAGACAGACCAGGCGTAGTTCCCAGGAGTAAAATACAGCAGAAAGAGATATAGTAGTACGTGACTAAGGACATAGCTTGTATCTCAGCACAAGGCAAAATGCAAGACAAGTATGACTGCAGAGGTTGTCTCTTGTATAAACTACATTTCAGTTTCCTCAGCCTCAAGATTATTCTATCTGTGCCACAGAGGACTGACATGTCCAACCACTCCTGAGCTAGACATCAGCCACTGTATGTGGAAGACATTCCTAAGAGGGCCGTGTGTTGTGTATTCATACAATACTGAAGTGGCATGGCACTGCTAAGAATGGAAATTCTTCCAAGAGAGTTCTGATAAAAATAATTTCTCCCTAGTGTATGTTTGATGCTTTGCCTTTTTTTTTCCCCCCCTTTCCTAATTTTGGAGCCAGATATACAAAACAAGGTACACAATTAAAGATATAAAGAGACAGTTACTGGGATTTCCAGAATGTGTCTTACTAGATGTGGCACTCCCAGATAAGTGCAAAGAGGAACTTAATTTGAAGGTGTTTACCTGCAATTTTTGATTATATAAGGACCATTAAAAACCTATTACGCAATAAATAAATAAATAAATAAATAAAATAAAATAAAATAAAATAAAATAAAATGTCAAAAGTCTGAAAATAAGTCTCCAGCATCAAAGTGTTCATTTATCAGCAACCTCACGATGTGCTGAGCACATCGGTCAGAGGCTGAGTACAACCAACCCCACAGAACTGTCTGCAGAACTGGGGCTTTCTGCTGCATAATCAGTCCAGAAAAGGCAGAAATCACTATCATCATAGTATCACAGTCTCGTGCAGGTTGGAAGGGACCTTAGAGATCAAGTCCAACCCCCGGAATTCGAGCCTGCTGTGTAGCAGAGCGGCACTTCTACCACTTGCGCCACAGGGGATTCGAACCCAGGCCTCCAGTGTTGCAGTGTGGCATTCCTACCACTGCGCTGCCGGGGCACACTAATGGAAATGTGGTGAATTGACAATTCTCTGATTTGTCTCAATTTTCTGACTAAGCCTATGAATACCTCTTGTCTGGATTGCTACTAGGTTCATTAAAAAATATATATATAATATATATATATAATTTTTCAGTACCATTGAAATGTTCGTGGTATGAATTCACAGCTGTAGCTTCTGCTAGAAATTAAATCTTGGCAGCACTCTGACTCTCACATACCAGTTAGGACATCCCTACCCAATGAGAGCTATAATTATCAACTTATCAGTTGTTGAGCATTAAATTTTGAATTAGATTAGCGTATCTGAACACTGCATTTCTCAAAGAGAGTTCTCCATGTAGAAAATCCCAGCTGCACTAATATCCACAGGAAAACATTACACAAAATTCAACCTTAACAGCCTGAAGTCAAGTAAATTCTACTTTGTTTTCCACCAGGCCAAGTAGTATGCCCCTTAAGATTATGGTTGGCCCTTGCACAGGTGCAGATTTGCAGGGAAAGAGAAAATTGAGATTGCACCACCCTCATTTAATCAGACTGGAGAGAGGCTGAGCAAAAGGGGCCAATATTGAAGTTCTTTTCTGTCTTAGCAGAAGCCGGTCACTAGCATAGAGGCTGGAATAAACACAGCAGTGAGCCACTGGAGATGGCTGTCCTCTCAAGATGTGTTGGAATATTGTTGTTTTTCTCTGCCTTTGTCCCATTGAAGCAGCAATGGGAACATGTTAATAATGCCTGAAGACTTGATCTATTCTTGGCCATTTGCTAGTGTCACTGTGAGTGGAAATCACAGAAATGGACAAGTGAGGGATCCTATGCCTCTACAGGAAAACATTCCTAATAGTTGTGACAGCTGCACTAAAGTTTGAGCCAGATACAACATTTTTTAAGAATGCCAATGTTCCCAAAAATGTGTGTTCAGCTGACTTAAGTAATAAAAATAATGACTTTCTGCTAACTTCACTGGAAGTCTTGGCTCTGATTTTTTTTCTCCATGGTCAGATTCTCAAACTAGAGAAGAGAGGGCAAGGCAGGATTCTGCAATCATCCAGCTCTCAGGCTGCAGTACAGGCAGTGTGCCAGGACTCAGATCACTCATTCCCAGTGTCTCCTGCATGAAAAGAGAAGTGCTGAAAGAACACTCTGACCATTAATTTGGCTCTCTGTACAAACACTGGAGATTAAATGCTTCACAGCATGAGAAGTTAAACTCCCTCTCCTATATGAAACAGCTTTTTTTTTTTTTTTTTTTTCATTTTAGAAACAGAGGACTTTGATTCAGACAAGCCTCCCTTGTTTTCCTTCTTCTTTCTGGCTTCTTGGAGTAGCAACGCCAAAAATCAAGAAGCTGCATGCTTGCTTTAAGAATATCTCAGATATGTATTTGGTGTACAACTCTGACAATGTAATGGACAACAGCAAACTGCAGCTTATCAGCATTCAGAAAGGAACCCTGGAAGTACAACAAGCTGCATCTGATCACAGGCAAGGGAGTACAGTTTAACTTGTCCTGTACCTCTTTCTCACTTTTTAATACTTGGTAACTAAGTAACTGAGGTTGCCATTCTCCAAGACCCCCTTAGTCCCAAGATACTCTCTTGTTTATTATTTATTCAGAGCATTATATGCTCACTTCAGCTTTGAAACAGAATATAAGCAATCTCTGGTTGGTATCAGAGAGTACCTTTTTACCCAAACTCAGAATACACACACACACACAAAATATTTGCAAATCAGAAATCTTTTCCCTTGCTGCTATCAGAAAATAAATAAACTGAAAGGAAGAGAGAAAACCACAGATTGATTTTAAAAAAAAAAAAAATCTATGACCAGAGGTCAAGCAGACAATGTATCTGCACTATATTTACTTTTCCCAGGAACCTCTGCCTCATTAGTAGCCTTCAAAAGTACAAAAAAAGTGAAGACTAGCTGTGAGCCAGAGCTGCAAAATCACACCAACACCAATGCCTTCAACTTCAAAGCTTAGTTATTTTCAACAAAATTTTGGCAAGCCCACTAAATTTGCTAGCATGTGTATGCTGCTGCTTTCCATCTGCCTCCAGAAACCAGGCTTGGTGGGAAAAGGTGCTAAGAATAAGCTATACAACAAATTCAGAATAGAAACAGGGTGGCTTTAGAGATAATACCTCTTTCCTTATCTTAACAAATTTTGGTATTGGATGTATGTGACTTACTGTTTCTTTATCTTTGCCACATGGTTGCCTGTACTTAGAATTTAGGAAGAGAACAAAAACTGCAGACAGCATTGTCTGACAGACTGGTGAATTTAAACTTAACTCTTTACCTCCAGATTTTTCTCACCCACTTCCCATTTTCTATTTCTATCACTGTCACCATATTCTTGTTTCTCATTCAGACGCTTAATGCCAACTATTTTGGACTAAATACCCTACTTATACATAGTCGATATATTTAATAACTCTAGTCTCCTCCGTATTACAAACTTTGTGTGTATATGTCTTGCTCTGCTGACGAGAGTCTCACATACACCTAAATATGTGCAAAAGTCACAATCTCACAAAGTATCAATATCAACTTGCGTCAGATGAAGACAAGAAATGAAGCTCTGCAGCTGAGTTTACAACGCTTTCAGGTTCCAGTAGCACAGCATTTTCAAATACATCTAAAAGATATTGACCTTGCATTCAGTATAAAAGCAAAAATTAATAACAGTGCAAGCAGAGGATAAAAGCACAGTATACTTCACTTGAGGTTATGTGACAGGAAGATTTGTCTGATAGAAAGGAACAAATAACTATTTAATATCTGCTTTTTCTATAAAACTCTCTCATATTTCTTGAAGTCCATAATAAAAAAGAGAAGGGGAAAGAAAAAACCCTGACTAGAAGGATGTGGCTTAGTATAGACACTGAGAAACTGTTTTCCTTCACTTCACACACACACACGGAGTGGATTACAAAAGCCATTTTCAGTGCTGTGATGTATTTTGGAACCATGAAGTAGAGAAGGTTATTCTCCAGTTAATAAGACCCCATTTACAAGATCTGCAGATTTCTCCCACATGCTCACACTGTATACAAAATGCCATATGCAGTAGTGAACAGTAGTCTGTTATTTTTTGGTTTTGTATGATTATCATAACAGAATATTATGCTTTTATATGTCATCTTGAAGGCAATTTATATTTAGACAGCCATGCATGATGCCTATTTCTATTTCTTAGCATTAAAATAGGACTTAATTAACTCATTTTTGTTGAAATTTGATTTTACTGCCCATTAGCCACTGTTATAGGACAAACATGCAAATCATTGTGAATCATTATTTTTATAAAGGAGTATATTACTCATATTGTACTCCAAAATGCCTGCTGATTTAGTCTTTCTCTTGAATACAATAATTTAATAGCCCTGAATGTAGTTTAAGTGATCTGAATCTATAATAAAAACATAACTGGTGAACTGTCATTTTTCCTGTGATATGCTTTTTTGAATAATCTGGTCTGGCTTAGTAAAATTCCCCGAACAATAGGAGATGAATCCATTAGTACAGCCCATGCCACCCGCCTCCACACTGCCTCACTGGCCTGAGGGATCCCAGCTGGGCACAGAGAGAGACACAGGAGAGTGTGGAGCTTTAGAACAATTTCTAACTCAATCAGAGGAGAGGTGGGAAAGGGCTTTTAAAGGCCCCAGTGCCAAATGCCAAATCTGGCTGAACTACTTCACAGAACTGTGCTTAATTCCTGAACATTCAGTCATTGTGTTATGCATATTCCATTAGTTCCACAGCACAGGTGATGGCTCAACAGCAGTATTTAAAAGTATCTGTGACACAAATAAAAATATAAGGTTAATAACTGTTTCCATCTTCGATTTAAATATAATTTGTCATAGAATCATAGAATCACCAAGGTTGGAAAAGACCAAACCAAACGTTCACCTATTACCAATAGCTCCCACTAAACCATGTTCCTCAACACAACATCCAGTCATTCCTTGAACACCCCCAGGGTCGGTGACTCCACCACCTCCCTGGGCAGTCCATTCCAGTGCCTGACCACCCTTTCTGAGAAGGAATATTTCCTAATGTCCAGCCTGAATCTCCCCTGCTGCAGCTTGAAACCATTCCCTCTGGTCCTATTACTAATGACACGAGAGAAGGAATTGTCACTGAACATCACAAAGGCATCCATCAGCAGCATTGTACATGCTGTTCTAATACACAAAAACCTTTCTTTTCCTTATTTAGCATGAACAATAATTAAAGTGACTATGGTGGGAACAGCATATTAGTAACTCCAGCACTGAGCAAAAAGCGTTACAAATTTTCAGTTAACAGAATTATGTAATCACAAGTGCCTTCTGTAAAGGCCATTTTTATTATTCAGTTCAAGAACTGAACATATTAGGAATGCACAAAGACTGGTTCCAATAAAGTTAAAATACAGCTTCAAGAAAAAGAGTAACATTTCCTTATTTATGAGGAGCTTTTTCTTCATATTCCGTAGTATAGCCTCTTACATACAGAAGACTGGAATTGGCTGATAAATTTCTTTTCCGTTAATATTTCACTGAAAATTCAAATTATTAATTTCTGTACTAAGCTCTACCTGCCTGTTCTCAATTTCCCCAGCCAGCTCTTTCCTCGTACTTGGCAGGCAAATTCCCTGCATATTGTTACCCTGCTGGGAATATAGCTTTTCACTGGGTGTGCTTAACTGCCCTAAGTTATTCCTTCCACTTCATTAGATGTCTATGCAGCTTATGTATGCTTTAAATTAGTAATAAAATGCTTATTATATAACATAAATAGTAATATCTATAGATTTTCTTCCTTTTGAAAGGTAATTACCCTGTTCAAAACATTTTGTGTACTCACACACAACACCACAACACTCAAAACACACACAACTGCAGAAAAACTGCAGATTGAACTGCACCACACCTCATGTACCATTCACATCCTCACCTTAGATATAACTGCATGCTAAAGATCAGCACATCATTACTTTTGTCCCCTTTCACACTCAAGGAAGATTGACAGGCAGTTTCAGAAGGGTGAGAGGTATCTGCACCCCTTGCTGTGTTTGAACATATGCCTCCATTGACTGAAGAAAAGTTGGGGGAATAGGTTCCACAAGCTTACATTTATATCTTCAGGACTCACCTAATCATAGTTTTACCTTGTACACCTTGAAAAAATACATATATAAATCACCTCATAAAAGTTTTCATTTACAAAAAAAAAATAAAAATGAATTAAAACCTTTGCTATTCTTATTTTTTTACCTTGTGCATGATAGCACAAATGTGAATGGGTTATATTATAATAATTTCTCTCATCAGCTTTACATATTTTGCAGTCAACAGGCTGACTGACCAGCATGACCTCTTGCCCTAATGCACAAACTGTAGCCAGTTCAGTGCTAGTATTTTTCTCACCCTGTCCAAAATCCTACAGACTTCTTTGACTTATTTATTGGAGTAAGAACTGTAAGAACTTCACTAAATGAGTAGAACATTAAAAATGTTGTGTTTTTTTTTTTTTTTTTTTTTTTTCCCCTACTATATCATAACACTTCTCTGGGTGTTCACCAGCTCCAAAGTTTCATAAATATAACAACTTGGGGTCCTTATCTTCTATTCTTCTACCTTCTATCTTCAGCTTGCAGAAATATGTATATATTTCATGGAACTGGCAATGTAATTGCTTAAATAAAATTAAGTACGTTTCAAGATCCCCACTGCAGCAAAATGGTCAAAATAATACGATTTCTTTTATGAGCTAATAAGAAATGGCTAAATCTTCTTCAGAGCTATATATTCTCAGTTAGTTCCTTAGCAACTAAAATAATATTCCCTGCAGAGAAAGAGAAAAATTTGTAAACTGTATGTCTAGCTGATATTCACCTGAGGTGGAAAATAAAAATCAAATTTTCCAAGACTTTGACATTTTTATGTATTTATGCTATTTTGAGCAAGCAGCTTAACCCTGGCTCAGGTTTGCTTCACATTACATTTTATGCATAATGCAGTGCTTGTAGATATGTTAGAAGGGGGAATAGAGTACAGTGTTAGCAGTGGGAATTGGCATCTTTTAGTAATTTTCTGAGATTATATACCACTTTATGAATGACCTGACACGGATACAATTAAATACCAGTATTTTAAGATCATCATTATCAAATATTGGAGAATATTCTTATATTTTTGAAAAGTAAGAGTTTCAGTACATCTCAGTAGAGCTGTCAGTGTTTTTCAGTATTTATTAAATCATACTATAGAACTGCAGTGTTTATACAGCATTACTGCAGTTTCCTCAGTCAACTCCTTTCCCCATGAGTAGTTCAGCTCATTTTCCTGCACTTTCTGTGTCAAAAGTCTCTCTCTCCACAGAAGGCTGATGTTGATGGAATTAAAAACACAACAAGAGTGGAAAACAAAGTGATATCTTGCAGTACCAGTTCTTGAGTCTCTGTACCACCTGGCATTTCAAGGTACTCTCATTAGCACCAGAAATTAAGGATAGGGCGACAAAGTCAAAAAGACATCATCTGTCTACCAGTTGTCCCTCCTCAAAGAAGTACTGAGAGGATAGTTCACTGATGGATCTCTGTGCCTGCCGTGCGCAATATGATTCTCACAATCTTCATTAACTTTTAGAATTGCTTTATGACAATATTTAATCAAAACATTTTATGACTAACAAAAGAATTTATACCAGCGAGAATCACTTCAAAAGTAAAAATGGCTTAAATTCTATTTCTAGCTAAGTTTTCATTTCATCTTTCTTTTTTTCTTTGAACTTTGCACACTGAAAATCACATTATGTGGTCATTATCCTCACAGTGTATTACTGTGAGTCAGTGACATTTCACTCAAATTTAGTGCACCTTCAGAGAGACTTTCTTTCTAATCTTGAAACAGTCATAATATTTGCTCTTTTGTCAAGAATAAAAATAAATAAAATAACTCATCTTTACTGCACAAGTATATCAGTCCTTCTGTTTGAACACTCTGGACTTGATTACTAAGGGGAAATGAGATTGATTGAAATATTCCTTTACTCATTATTTTTGTACTACAAAAGCTGCTAGATGAAGTGATAGCAATTTTCCTATCACTGTAAAAATGCTTTAATGCGTTATGCCATGATTTAATTGTTTGACAATGTGATTCACTTGAATGACAAAATGGGAACTCTCCCTGCAGACAGTTCATTTATGTGAAGACATGTTTGGTACTGAATGGGCTGATAACAGCTTGCTTATCTTTAGTTGCTTCCAGATTACTGTTATCCTCTTCACTGTGCATATTTAACTACCTTTAAACTTAATGAAAATTGGAAGGATAGACAATGAGCAAAAATATAACTATCTATGCACATTCAAAACAAGATGATGCTGATTAAGTGAGGATACTAAGGTATAAGTGAAAATATCCCAAGAACTGGCAAGCAGCTTCTGTATAAATTCAGAGGTATTTATGTTTTCTGCTTTCCTCAGGTCTGGAATTCGTAGATAAGGTCTACAGTTCATTGGGATACATCACCTTTGACTTTGGGACACTGAAGACTTCAACACAGCAGTTCAAAAAGTTCCTGCCTCAGGCTCTGACAGGTGGTTGTCACCGAAGAGCCAGAAGGTAGCCTCCTACTTCAAGCACACTATGTTTATCACAGATAAACACGTTGATCTTGATCTCCTACTCTAAAATCAAAGAGAATGTCACAGTTTTCAAAAGCTAGCTTTCACTAAAGTGAGTAGATCTCGATTTATGACTTTGTTTTCCTATAGCTATGTAATTTTTTAAAAAATACCAAAGATAGAAGCAACCAGTTTCTTATGATGATCTATGTATAAGCTGTAGGGGTAAACTGCACAATTGCACACACTGTACAGCTTCAGAGATTTGTTAGGGCGCACAGGATAACTGTGTTAAGGTTCTACATCATATTATTTTGAAATCCCAAAAGACAGGAGAAGGTACAGAACCCAAGACCAGTAAAAGACTGGCTGAGAAGACTGCAGGTGAACATAGTTCAGGCCAGATGCACTGATGGTGCTGCCAGCTTAGCTACTTTGGGATCAATCATCTAACCATCTGCACCTGCTTTATGGCTTCTGTGCTTTGAGAAATTTTAACAGTGCATTCATCTGCATATTAGAAATTGCACATTTTTATAGAATAGACCAGAATGGTGTACACGCTGCAAAAAGCACACTGCAAAATTAATTCCTGTTGTAATTCCATTTTTTTTTAGCCTATAGAGTTAGGTGCTGATGTACCATGTATGCAATTAGCTGTCAAGAGGAAGATTATCTACATATACTTCATTCTACCTTTTCATTTTATAACATTCTATGTTCATACCTAAAACCAATTAAATTACGTTTGTCCTTTTTTCTCAGTATCTATAAATTGGAATGTGATAGGTATACACCAAAATGATTACTTCATGTCTCACTTACTTCTACACAATCTGCAGTCTTCCTAAGACAGTGATATAGATATTAGAAGCCCTATTAAGCCTTTTTAATAAAAAGTAATACCTAAATTTTGTAAACAATTAATATTGACACGTTGTTACCTCTGGTAATGCCCTTTCACTTTGCAAAATATTCACCATTTCAGTTAGGAAAAGCAGGACTGACTTCTTAGTACAGGGATCACAAACTCTGGAGGATAAGACCTGAAATACTTTTTTTTTGTCACAACTAAAAGCTGAATCCTAGCTGTGAAAATGTTACCTGAGAATGTATTGAGAGCACACAGCACTTACACCACCAATGGGAGTGATGTAGAAAGCACATTCTCCAGACTACCGTAAAACTTCCTGCTATGTCCAAGGAGGCTGAGTAGCACTGAGTCCATTGCACTCAAAGGAGGAATGCAACATAAATGTTATCACATCCTTTTTTTTCCTTTTTTTCTTTTTTTTTTCCTTTTTTTTTTCCTGTTTCTTACATGTTAAGATAAATTACAGATATTATAAATGATATAATATATCATATATTATAATAAGATAAATATCAGATATTATAAATCAGTCCTTAAAATGTACAGGAAAGCAGCTGCTTTTTGAAGTGTGTCTTACCTGGAAAAACATTTAGCAAGCTAATATGCATCTTTAGTAGTCAGGAAGTGAGTTTATTCATCCACTGAGAAAATGTCCAATTGAATGTAAATTTAGTAGTCTTCTGCATTTTGTGTTTAATCTAAGTATTAAAAATTCAATTTTCATTTTTGCAGCAATGCTTCCTGTTACATCTACATTCCAGCTGATAAATGATATAAATGATATAATTTTCTAATTAGCTACATTTACTTTTTCTCAGAGAGTTAAGCCACATCTCATTTTCAGTTACTTCTCTGCTTTTGATTAACATATCAGGATTCTTTGACTTAATTACATGGCTTCATAATTTCTCAGTGATATTGGATAATGCAAAATAACATTTACAGGTCAATAATTTCTTTTCTTTTCTTTTCTTTTCTTTTCTTTTCTTTTCTTTTCTTTTCTTTTCTTTTCTTTTCTTTTCTTTTCTTTTCTTTTCTTTTCTTTTCTTTTCTTTTCTTTTCCTTTCCTTTTTTTTCTTTTCTTTTCTTTTCTTTTCGCATCACAAATTGTAATTAATAATAGCCATATGCAGTATTTCCATTTAGTTTATAGTAGTCCCACTAAATCCTTCAACTACTACTTGTTAGGCATTCATACATTTATTTCCTTTCATTTGAACCCAAAAGTCAGACTTTCATAAAATGTCTACAAAATAATAGAACTATCACAACTGCATCTCACTAACTTCTCTATTTGACTTGGCAGTAGTTGGGCAAACACACCTAAAAACTAAAAACCATTGAGTGCATTTGAGAAGCAGTTGGTCTTGTGTCAAGACCTGCAAGTGTGCTCCTAGTTATCTATTTATTTATGCCATATCACAGGCGTTTTTTCTGGGAGAGGCTTTGGGAGAAAAAAGTGTGCCAGACAGAAATGATCAATTTCAGGAGCAATGCATAATGTGGCAGAAATTACATCCTGTATCACACTACATGATTCTATGCAAGACTGAAGTTGCCAAAACCCTAACTACAGATCTCAGGTAATATGGAATCAGGGAGGCTGGCAGCACATCCTATCAGTTTCAAGTGTGATGGGAAAGAGGCAGAAAAAATATAGTTAGTATAATCCTTTGGAGAATAGCAACTAGCTAGGAGCAGCGACTGAGAAAAAAATATATATATTTCAAATAAACAGGACACTGAAAATAAAGCATAGCCATTTGTTTCTACTTTGATTCTGAGACTGCACTCCAGAAATATTCTGAGAGCAAGAATGCAAGGTGTATTTGTACACCATGTATACATATGTGTCCTACATATATGTACTTACAGTATTCCACTCATTTTTCAATACAATTACACACCATGAAACCAAAAAGGAGTTCATAAAAGCATGTCAGCAAGTAAGGTGCCTGACAGTAATATTGTTAATTTAGACTTACACTGACAAAACTTTTATGTATAGAATAAATATTAGGAATGTGGAAGAAAAGAATAAACAACTCTTTCAAGTTTATTTATGTCAGTGAAGATCTTAGAATAGATGTATACTAGAAATCAATTTAAGTTATGCTATATTAAAATAAAAATTATTTATTAATAAATTGATTCTTAAATCATTCCTACAGACATTTAGTTCATTGATATAAAAACTACTTGAGGTGAAAACAAATGACTGGCATGAATCAATAAGATGGAGAACACCTTATTTACCTCCTGACCAGTAATTGATCTAGGGAAGAAAATCATTTCTCTCTTAGTCTGCCTAAAACTTTAAAGTCACCACAAGTGCATTAAATAGCATCTAATTCCTTAATGTCATTTTCTCTGATTGCTCAAACTATTAGACCACTGACCTCTAAATTAATTTCCTCATCAGAGTCTAAGATCAGTTGAATGTGAGTTAGCACAGTAATTCCATAGAAATTTATATTTGAATTTTACATTGAAAATTCTCTTCATATCTCAGGTTATGAAGCTACATCATGCATAAACCAGGAAAGTGTCGCAACTACTATATTATGACTTAGCCTGAAGGACAATATGTTTCATCATCTCAGTTAAATCTGAACCATTTTGCAACTTGCAACAGGAGGCATTTATCAAATGGACAGAAGGCAGCCTAGGGTTAGATACTTATCCGGGCAGTGAAAAAACACATACACAAAATGGACGTATATTCCAGAAAAACAGGTAAAACCTCATTTTTGTCCCCTGTGAACCAAGATATAAGGGTCACCATCCTTCTTCTGCTCTGGACCGCACCTACATGGTCTAATGTCCACCTTTCCCTCATTGCCTGTACCTCTAGCCATTCAAGTGCCTAATTTATCTCATCTTACTAGTTGCTTCTGCATTTTGCTGAGACATTCTTTCTCACCGTGTCTAACTCCTTGACTATAACATATTAATTTTGAATGTTAATAGCATAGCAATTTCTTCACCTCAGTTATTCACAGGTAATTAAGTGGGAGTACCTCGTTTTGAGGGAAGTCTGTCATCTTCCACTCATCCCTCCTATGAATTCAGCATCATTTTTGTACAAGCTTATTTTTTAAAAAATGGATTGCTCACTTCCTGATCTCCATATCTTAAGGTAATATATTCCTATTCCATTTAATAAAATTTTGTGGTTTATGGCACAAACTTTCCAGTGTGCTTTGTTATGATTTAATAACCCCTCCATTAACATCCATTCAAGCTGTAATTAATAGGTATGTGACAATAAAATATCTAGCCAATGATGAGCTATGATAGAAAGTAAAATGGCATACCAAGTTGATGCACTGCATATAATCTATTGGGTGGCTGAAATTTGGCAATTAATTCCTATTACACTCTGTAGGAGGGACAAAAGCTGACATGCTGTGAATCTGTTCTCCTGACAAATCTTTTTTTCATGGCAAAGAGCATATTGAAAATTGAATAAGGTATCACACTCCGTTAAATCAAGTCCATGACAGAATAATGTACTTAAACCCCTGGCCTTTTGAAATGCAGTAGGAAATATAATTTAACCTGCAATCAATTCCCCAGTTAAGATTTTCATATATATGAAAAATATATACATTTCTCATTTACTAGAAACATGGATTTGCAACCACAGAACCGCATAATCATGTCAAATTCAGCAATGGAAATCTTTCTGTCAGATATTTTATCATGAAATTCCCTTTAGTTTAGTTTCTGGCATAGAACTGATGTTCTCTAAATGAATGCACCATTAGCATATTTTAAGAAACACCATATTTGCATAAACAGCACATGGGAATTCAATAACTTTGTTTAGGTTGAGCCAGTCAGTGCACTACCTGATTAGGTTCTATCTAGAATTAGAAAAGAACCTTCAAGAACAAAGGAGATTCCTCTGTTGCTTGGATTTATATATATATATATAATATCTACATATATATATATATACACACACACATATATATATACACATATATAATATACACATATATTACGTAGAAGCAGATCTAGAAAAAAATGTTAGATGTCTGTTTTGCTGCTTATACATCAGAACCTCCTACTGAATACATAAACTACCCCATATGAGCAAGTATTTACTAAGTATTCATGCATACTGCACACAGATGAAATTTTCATTCTCTCCAATTTGTACCAGCTAGCCTAAATTCCCATGAGAATAAATAGAAAATGTTTCATAACTCCCTACACATCATGAGAGTATGTCAAACAGTCCCCAAACTCCACTGCAATTTCTCCTGTTATAAGAATTTGTAGTATGAAATACCATATAGTTAAAGATGGTTATAAGGCATAACTATTGCCTCATTATTGTATGCAATCTTCAAATAAAAATGTAATAGGACATTTTTCAACATAAAATTCCAAAGGACAAAATTTATTCAAAATGAGACTTTTAAAGTGAAATAAATAGAATACTTAGGTCAGAATTTACTCTTACAACTTTCTGAGGAGCTCTGAGCTGCAGTACCTTTGTCACATGTTCATGACAGAATGGCATCTGATGACCCTTTTCATTCTGATTTAAAGTTTTGAATTAAGGTTTTGAAGAAAGGTTTTGCAAATGAGCTCGGAACACACTTCTGTACATGAGAATCTGAGTTTCTTCACACACAATTTCTCTGTATCTCTCTTACCACTATAGTCCATTTCTTGCATTCTAACAAACTCTGAAGCAAGTAGACTACTTAACAAATGTTCCTAAGGATGAGTGAAAATGCATAGTTCTTTCTCCACCTGCTGCACGGTGATTAATGATCCGGAGCCTTGTTCAAAAAAGTACCCACTTGCAATTGCTCTTAGGGACAGCTCATCAAGCACTGTAGAAAAAAAAACGGACAGTCACACAGCTGAGACAGATACATGAATCTGCGATTTCAGATACCACAGAATGTAAAGACATTTTCATTCATAAAGTAGAATATGCACTGCATATTTGCATGCTTGGGAATTTTAAGTAGCCTATTTTTCTGCCTTACTATTTTATTATGTACCAGGTAATGCCTTATTGTCTTTGTTAAACCGTGAGGAGATACCAGCACGGCTATCTGTATGTGGAGGTTGGCTTGCTAAAACAAACCTGCATCTGGACAGACTTTGCCCTGTAAAATAGTCCTCATTTTCTTTTGTTATCTTACCTTCACATATAGTTAGAATCTGACAAGATAACTGCTTGTGAGAGCAGAAGAAAGAAATCATTTACTAGGACAGTATCTTAAAGATCCAAACAGATAAAGGCAGCTACCAAAACAAAAGAAAGTTAGGTAAGTGAGAGGGGAATACACAGATCCTAAAGCCAAGTGTACACAAACTAAGGAACACAGTGAATCTGAGAAAAAGATGTCTGACTACTACAGTCTTTTTCAAGTCACTTCAGTATCAAGAACTTCAATTGTTAAACCATACTCCATTCCAAACAAACAGCTATAGCTTTACTTCTGAAGTAATAGGTAACTTGCTAGTGTGGATGGTCAAGAGTGAGGTACCAGACTAATGAGCTGTCTGCCTGTAGTTCATAAAAGGATTAACAAAATTCAACAGAAAACAGTCGTAGCATTGCACAGTGAAGGTACATTGACCCAGAAATGTCCAAAAACAAACTAAAGTTGAAGGAAGCGAACATACGGTCCTGCTAATGACAAGAATTTGAGAACATGCTTAACATATGGATACTGTAATTAACTGAAAAAGAATGAAAAAAAACTGAAAAACACTGATAATTAATTAGAAGATGAACTCCACAGAATATTGCAGATGAATAACTTTGGACCTTGATTACTGAACAACTGGACTCTACTGAGTACTGCTAGATCATATATTAGAAGCATCAGATTCACTATTTCCTATTTTTAAACTTGTCTGGTAAATATAGCACCAGGTCAGGCTTTGAAGAAAGGCTAAGCAGCTAAGCAAGTCTGGTCCCTGCAAGAGGTGAGATTCAGAACAGATATACAAACAGTAAGCTGTGCACAGTCAGTAGCTATATCTAACTGCCAAGAATGGGTCAAAGTACTAGAAGAGCCAGTATTTCCCACATGGGGGTTAACACAGTAGTTCATGCAGGAGGCAAGCACCAGAAGGAAATGCCAGTAGTTAGAACTGTAAAAATGTCTTTTCATAGCTTGAATAATCTGTAGCCAGACTGCAGGTTATTAGAAATCAATTCATTTACATGAATGTAATCCTATTGCTTGATGTGATTAATGACATTTGCAGAACATGGGAGAAGACACTGAGGTGCATAATCAAGGAGGAAAAAGCCATCTGGGATGTAACACCTGGGAAGAAACAGTCCTGGCTGTGCCTGAAAGGAAACCAAGAACATCACAGCTAGCACTGCTTAAATCATAAGAGATCTCATAAAAAAGTGCCATAAAACTTTCCTTTGAAATATGACAGCTATAAAAGTCTCTAAAAAAGACAGCAGAAGCCACAGGCCAGTGATCTATGTACAATATGGTTCTTTCACTAACCTATAATGACTGACAGTGCATTATGTGAAATTTAAATACTCGAGCAATTTCAGTGATCATTAGTAACCTACTGATATATTCAAGCATGATGCCAACAGTTTGGTTTGGACTCTGTAATTTGGGAACTTTGAAATTTGGGTTGCAAATTGAAAACTTCAGGGTTTAATGATCTAAACTGATGCAGTGTGGAGAGAAAGGCAAGATTTCACATTAACACTTACTTGGAGGTCATAATGTCGCCACTTCTACAACAATAAATCCATTGCAAAAATTAAACGTGCTGAGATTTAGGAACCAGAGTTCACACCTCCAAAACAATTCCAAGACAGGATATTATGCAGACAGCATAATGTTTCTATTTCTTGTATTCCAGCAACAACAGTAAATTCTAGACCCTGAGTACAGCTGCACCTTGAAGAAAGGAATGGTAAGTAGTAGAATAGTAGAAAACATCTCTTCCTCTGGTTAAAACATCACAGCACAATAACAGATACTCACTCAACCCTTGGGCAGGTGAAAAGTTTTTGTGTGATGTACATCATGCTGACTCAGAACCACAATCCAGTGTTGTTAGCCTGAGGCACATTAAACAAGCAGGTGGTTTCATGCAGAAAGAAGAATAATCAGATAGGATATAAAATGTGTTGCCTTGGAACAAAACTAGGACCAACAGAAATCTATCAGCATATACTAGTGCAGCCCACTTGAACAAAAAGCCTCCTGAAATAGAGCAGCTGGAGATTTATCCCAGGATGCCAGCATCTGATTGCAACAACGCCAAGACAGCTCTCCTGAAAAACTGACAGAGTACTCAGAGTTACACTGGCGCAACTGAGATCAGAATCTAGCACACAGTATTCATCCATGTAGCCCGAGGGAAACAAGCTGAACTACTTTGATTCTGTTTTTGAAATGTCTTTAATGCAAGATTGGGCATTTTGTCCATAGCTGAGCCACTGATAAGAAATTTTGCTTTAACTGAAACTGCCTTATAACTTAAGACAGCTTTTCCTTTAGGATTACACAGCAAGGAACCTGATTTGATTTTTTTTTCTGATATTACAGGCTTCATCAGAAAAATGAAACTGTGCTTTCTACCTTGACACTTAAGCCTGCAGTGACAGCAATGCACAAAGGCTAGAAGAAAGCTAAAATTACTGTCTGAAACTACTGTCTACATTTCTTTTCTGAACTCCTTCATAAATTCTCTTTCTAGTATTATTAAGAAGGAAAGAACTAGTGACTTAGATAACTAACTTTAGACTTGATATAATTTTTCTCAAGTTCAGTACACATAAGACTTCTGAATAACGCAGTGCAGATTTTATTGTTTCTTCTGTGGTTGGTGCACTTTATTTAAGAAAGCCTTGATCACACTTGGCAAGTGAAAAATTATCTTTCATGAGGATTCATAAAGGCCTAAAGCCTGAAGCTGATGGCTCTCTCATCTGTGTAAGCCAGAAACAATTCTACTGAAGTTCTACTGAAGGGGATCTTGAAAATCCTAATTCACCTTTACTACCCAGCTATCTGTACAAATCCAAGGCTCCTGTAAATGGACCAGAGATATAAAAATAGCCTCAATGTGTTTTCTTACAAAGACAGTAAAACAGCAATGGCCACAGTCTGAAATGAAGGAGTAGAGCTGGAGATTGAATCCCTCACTCTGGATAGGGTTGATCAACAACTCTACATTTCCAGTCAGGTGTAAATATATAGCCAGTTCGTTCTGCTCCACCTCTCTCAGCTGAAGATGCACATACTCAGAGATTTCATCTATCCAACCTGAGAAGGCTTTCAGCAATGCTGAAGTATTGAGTATGGCATCTTTTATGACAAATTTACAACAGTTCAATAGGTTTTGTTTTCAATGTACAGAACTTGGTTAAATGTTAAACAACTGTGAGAGTATCATATTGCTCAGGTATGTAGGACATCTTTTTTTCTGCACAACACTTGCAATCTCAGTGATCCAGTGCATTTCAACCCAGAGGTACTTATACTTTGAGGCCTGGGCCTTCGCAGAGATGTGAGAACTCTGCTGAAATTATACGTGTTCTGATGTTTAGTCTCTTTACCTAGCTGGGATCAAAAGTTAGATATATATACTTCTATTATTACAGATACAGCAAAAGCAGATGTGCCAGCACCAGAAAGGTGTTGACAAAGATAGGAATATTCAAAGGCAGCAAACAAAACATGGGAGCAAACAGAGCAAACAAGCAACATCATTTCCTCATAGGAGTGATTTCCATTTTGGTCTACTGCAGCATTTTCCAGAACACTTCTTTTTAGCAATGATTTCATCCATCAGAGAGATGATGACAAATTTAACTGAATAGTCAAAACAAAAAAGTGTATCCAGATGAAAGTCTGTCTAAACAAATTCCCATGTTACATCAGAAGTAATTAGTCTGCTTATTAAAAAACTCGCAATTCTTTCCACACCAACAATGGACTGAACTTGCACAGATAAGGGTTTTTGAACACAGACTGTATTTTATCAGCTTTCTGGGAAATGAAGTCTTTTGACACAAATTTACCTGGCACCCGTATAGCTGATTTACAAAGAAGATTGTCAAAATTCATTTTTCCCTGTTTATTTTCTCCCTTGTTTTTGTACTTACTGAAGACATACCCTTTAGAAATGAAATACGTGGGGTTTTTTAAGGATTAAGTTTTGGGCAATTGTTTCTGGAGGTTTATCATGTGGATAACATGATAAAGTAATAACCATATTTATTAATAAAATGTTCCTATTTTCTGTGATTGCAGAAAAATATTCTAAAGCATCACTCAATCTTCAACTTTCAAAAGAAAGCTGAGAAGATTTTTGAAGATTTCTAGGTTTTGTTTATATTTAATTCTCTTAAGTCAATTATTAGTTGGGGCCTCTTGCTTCTACTAATAGATTCAATTTTTTTCATCCTCTGGAAACCCATGCAAAGTAAAAATACTCTAACTGACAGAATCATATCTCTTGAAGTTTGTTGCAGCTGTAAAATTAGCACTGTAAACTGAAGTTTCTTACCTCACTTACCACAGTCTAAATAACTTTGTCTGTTATATTTTGGGAGGAAGCAGTTGATTCTATAAAGTAGCATGGTTTTTCTTTGAAAAAAAATAAGCTCTTTTCATAGCAATTTAGATGATGTTTAAATAGGATCTATTTTATGGGAAAGAACATGGAAGAACATATTTCTTTTCTGCACTTCTGTTTGCACATACTGAATTCTTCAAGTATATTATGTATGCTGGCATATTGTAAAATACTGAAAACAAGGAGAAAGATAAATGCAATTAAGAAAATCATGAGAAAAATATAACTGCACGTCAATCAGATGGGGATTTAAAAAACTGTATTTATACATCAGATGGGATTATTTATCTCTGTATTTTGCATACTAAATCTGTAACTGAATTAAAATCTCATTTTTACAATTATTGCCCATTAAAATAATCAGGAAAGAAAAGAAAAATGGAGCGAGTTAAGTATAAGAGAAGAACATACATTAGTGCATTAATTAAATGGTAGATTGAAGGCCACATCTAGTATATTTAAAGTCAAAACAGACAATGAAATGTGAAATGCTACTGGAGAAAACGAGAATTTTGTAAATTAGATGAATCATAATGAAGCGTCCCCAGATGTGACTCCTTTTCTGAAAGCTGTTAGGGAAACCGGTATTATTAACTGTGGCCTCTTGCACAGATCATGTTAGAATAACTTTGTACAAAACTTAGAACCATTCATTACATGCTTGGTCAGGGCACACATAAGTACCATGTTTAGCAAAGCTCTGAAACAGAAACAAATTATTGAAGTCTAACCTGTACATTCATGAAGAAATCTCTTGAAGTAATAAAGCAAAAATTATCAGTGATTAATATATTTATCTGTACTGCAGATTTCATTTTGCCCGTGATAAGTGTGTTTTCAAGCACCTGTAAATCAGATTTGAATTTTTCTATTTCAAAGCCTGCTATCTTTTTCAGATTTATTTGAAATATGCTTTGACAAGAAAAACTATTACTCTTTATGACCCACTGAAATGCCATACATGATTTAAAATGAAGTCTAAAATGGCCTCTGGTAAGGTCAGATCTTGAAGTCTGACATGTGCATTCTGGAATTAAATCAGTGCCAAGTGAAAACTAAATACCTGTATTTTTATCATTCTATTCTATCTGTTCATCACAAAACTTTGGATCCTATCAAGTTATACCAATTTGTGAAGTAAGAAGTAGAAATAGATGCCATTTCTGACATTTATGATAAACATTCCAAACTGATTTTATTATTATTATTATTATTATTATTATTAATTAACTGTATAAGAAGAAAAGGTTTTAATGTCCCTTAGGGTTTAATCAGTAGCTAATTTTACATAGCATCATTGCAGAGTGAATATGTAAAAATAGTCTTTGCATCCAGGAAAGTAGGATTCTCACACAGAAGATGACAGAAAGACAGCCAAATATCATCTCCTATATAAATTATTTTAGAAGAGAACACTAGTTATTGAGAATTTAAGAAATTATTTTTTCTTGCATGTTCAGACATGCTGAGAGATGAGAATACAGTGAAATAAGATTTTCTTATTCCAAGGAAAGAAGAGAGAAGATGCAAGTAATCTCAAGTTCTGTTTTAAATACAGTAAGAGAATAGCCTGGTTTATATGGAGATTTTGAGTGAAAAGGGGATATGTTAGAGTAAATAGCAAGGGATGAGAATAATGTTAGCACTAAGCAGTTGAACAGAAACAAGCATTGTATCTAATCTGAGTGAGAAGTATGTCATAAGTTTGATAAATAGAAATAAAATTTTCTACACTATGCAAGAAGAAAAACAAAATGGAAATGTTACTGATGTACAAGAGAAAACTATACGCACCAAGACAAGAAAACCACAATGGGATTGTAATTATCACTGCAATGCACGTCTGTAAGAAAGGAATGAAACATCAGCGAGTGCTAGTCCATCTTCTGAATGTGTTTCAGTTTTCCCACTGAAAAGGAATGAGGGAGCTAATACGCATTAAGCTGAATATATTTGGCTTCCAATAATTTCAAAATGAAAATAAGAAAGATTCCATCACCACTGAACTTGAAGTTTTCTATGATCCTCTAACATTAGATATTTTTGTAATGCTATTAGAGAGTGAAATACTGCTAAGAACTCTATTGTTACAAGAGATGCTAGTCATATAGATATATGCTAGAGAAACTTCCATATCCTTAGTTCATACTTTCAGCCCAGTTTCAAAGCAGTACAGTGAGTTTACCTGATGCTGATCCCAGATCTGAACTCTAAAGACAAAGACAAACCTGAGTCCAAGCTGAACTTTCTAGTTCAGCTGACTGTCAGGCTGGAGATCTCAGAACACATTTTACAATGAATGTCGTAGGAGGTACATCAATCATCTCCTTAACTCGAACTGGGTACGCAGCAGCCAAGAAGATGGCTAGAAAAGGGACAGCAGAGAAGATGGGGACAAAAATATGTTCTAGCATAGATTCCTGTTAGTATCTGACTTTTTGCCCAAACTACATACTTTTCAAAGAGGATCTGACCAGCTTACGATTATCCATTACACAGTTGCATGGGACTAAACTCATTAACAGAGGGTGTCTCTCTGTACTATGTAGAAACCATTCCAAAGTTTGAAACAGTCCTTGGAGGTATAACAAGCAGCACCTGATCAAGATACTTATCCATAGGCACCTGGACAGTTTTTCACAAGGTAAGATTCCCAGATGCTCTGATCACTCTCAGAGTAGCACAGAAATCTCCGGAAAACATTTCCGTCCCCTTATAAAATCCAACAGCCCTTTTTCAAGCAGGAAAATCCTGAGACATCACAAAATAGAATTTTATTCAAACTCTATTTTCTTTCTGCCTTTTAACATACTACAAGCCTGTCAGTGATATTGTTCCCTAGTTCATCTATACAAAAAATCTGCATAAACATCACAAAGGTCTGTTTGGGAGTTTCACAAAGGCTCTGAGCCCATCTTTATATGCTATGGACTTAACAAACTTTTAGGATGTTAATTCTTCCTGAAATAAGTCTGTCCCCTTCAAATGAGACAGCTCACTGTAATTAATACTTTTCACTATAGCTCATTTTGAGAGCTCATTTATACCCAACATTGTCTTTTTTCATGCAGTTTGCAAATTGCTTTGAATTCACAGCTAGTAGCCTTTATTGTCAACATATTAGATATCATTGTAACTTAGCACATGAGTCGTTTTATTAGCCTGTCACATCATGACAGATAGAAAGGTTTTGTCAAGGGGAGACAAAATCTTCTACTGCAAAGTCAATCTTAGGCAACTTATGTGCACCTAATGTCTTCCAAAGGGAGTGTAAAATGCACGCAACACAAACCCAAGGTAGACAAACAACCCAGCTCACTGCAGTGAAACATTTGATTCAGAGCAAAACAATAACGGAAGATTAACAGCCTATTAAAAATGAAATCAAGCTATTAGAAGCCAACAATCATGGGAAAGGTTCTTTTTGTCATCCAGCTACTATCTTATTTGATGTCGCATTAAATTGCCCATTGGGCAAAGCATTGAAAAACTAATATGGGAATGTCTTGTTTATAATGTTCACTTTCATCTTTGAATTACAAAAGCAGTTCATCAATAACAAAACCAGTTTAAATGATGTATGAAGTGAACACAGCATTCTGCCGCAACTGCTTCTTCCAGATAAGACCCAAGGATAAACTGCATCCACAGGGGAACAAAAATAAGCCACCACTGGGTTCCACAGGCGAAAAGCATTTTACTTAGCATGAAGGACTCTTTATCAAGTGCAGTCATTCAGATAAATTATAATCAGGCCAAAATAAGTCCTGATCTGTACTTTACAATTTTCCCATTAGCCCCAAGTAAGGCTTTAAAGTGCAGTAATTTGATAACAAGTTCTTTAAACGCCATGCAATGCATACAATTTTCTCCATGAACAATGACATGATTCCCCTAGAAAGGTTTAATAAAACCAAATGAATCAGAGGTTTCTGTTAGTTATTTATGAAACATTCAGAACAGCTGCAAGAAATGTGCAACTTCCTAAATGGGTTCTGCCTCCAGCAGTTGTGTAGACCAGATGGGAGAATGACAAGCTCCACTTAACATGTCACAGCATCAGCTCAATCATAATATGGTACCAAACAAATCTCCTTGGAACAAAAGCCACCTGCTTACTATCAATACACCTTCTATTTCTCCAATGGCAACTCCAATCTGCGATGCTACTAAAAGAAGTACCCATTCAACTGCACAAAGCAGCCCTCAGTAAATTGGTTTCCTGTGAAAAAGTAATGCCTCACTGTTTATAGTCAACCTCAGGCACTTTTAGAGCCTTTCATTTATAAAGCTTGCTCGCAGATTAGTCAGTGTACCATTTTCCCAGTGAGAATTTCCCAGGTCAATTATTCCAGTTTGCATTTGGTTTCTCTTCAGTTTTAATTCAGTAGTTATTAGAAACAGAAATCTGCAGTGCCTTCTGTTTTACCTCAGTGCCAGAGCACTTGTCTGAAAGCCTCAGATCTGGTTTCTGCCTGTAGCCATTATTTTTCCTACACTACACAAGAATATACATATGTCACTCCAAAAGTTATACCTCCTATTTATTCCCATGGAAACTACAACAGATACAAAGAGCACTGTGACTGTATTTGTTTGATAGAACAAATTCTCATCTACAAAACACTGTTTTACAACAAAGTCACCACCTTTAGACACACTTTTTTGTCAGCATTGAGCAAAAGCCTGCATGATGTGCACATAAAAAACTGCACCAGCAGAGGTGGTCCACTGCCAGTGTCACCACTGCTGAAATGTGCCACTCACCTCCTCACTGTGTTCACATACAGTGCTTGATCTCCATAAACACTCACCAAGGGCTGAAGAATGTCAATGGGTGCCATTTTTCCACATGGAGGAATTAAATTCCACACCTTTCCTTCATATGCATTTCCACGTCAAATGCCATTTGCCCCTTTGCTGCCATCTGTTGCACAGCTGCAAAATTTGATAGAATATTGGCGGGAACGTTCAACCTCTACTCCCATTTCACTAACATCTGCTTCTGACATTGTGAGCCAGCATAACAAAATAGGAAGCATTACCTTCAGAGTAACCCTTGTATTATGGGGGACTGCTGCAGCTCACAGAGGAAAAGAGTTGGGAAAATTCCCCAGATGGCTTAGAAATTGTTGTGTTGGGCTGGGGAGAGATGCGGAATAATTTAACTAGGAATCATAACCAACATAAACAACATTCAGATTATGCATTTCCATAACATAATATGTGCTTCATAAAAACATTTATATTCATTGGGAAGACTTTTAGCAGTGTCCTACATAGAGAAGGCACTACCACTTTCATGAAACCACCTTAACAAGAACACCTTGATATAAACATCAGAACTTGCATCTATTCTCAAGGTAATTAGAAGCTGAGATAAGGCTGAGATTTAATTAATATTTATTTTGATGCTGGAGTTGCAAATAGATCTGTTGTGTTATGCTAAACTTCAAGGAGTTCACTTTGCCAAAGATGTCTGGTAGCACATCTCTGATGCTAGCATACAATTACAAATAGGTCTAGACCCAGAATCATCAGGTGTAGGCCAACGGTCTCTGACAAATAACTGGTTTTTATTCTGAATGATTTCCAAACAAGTCACCTCTGCAGATGTTTAACTACTAAAAATATCTACCCCTGCTGATGCTTTGCTTGAATGGCATTCATTTACAAGTGTCAGGTGCTCCCCATGTAAGCATCTGCTCATTCATGTGATAACTATTCTATTAGGGAACAGGATTTCAGCCATTTGAAATTTTAACTGGTATGACATTGACAACAGGATTTGTTGTGATAGATGTCAGCCTACTCAGAAGGGTGATGTTCTCAAAGGGAAACAGCATGAAAACAAGTCAGAGCCTAAAAACAATTAGCTTTCCCAACATTAAAGGATGGGAATAACTACTTTTTCACAGGATTTTTCCAGTATACAGAACAGATTTTACTTCTTTTTCTGAAAATGATAAGTTGAAGAACGTCCTACAGATACCCTATGTCTAAACATAGTCCCTGCAATAAGCAACTGGTTTTATTTTGATCTCTGTATGTGCAGTATCTATGTTTCTGTAATGGTATCTCAGTTAAAAGATGAACTAATAAACTCCTGCACTCCTGCAGGCTTCCTTATCATCCTTAAGGAGAGGTAGGTTTGTTTGCTCCTGCCTGTGCTGTCTCTCTCTATTCAGAAAAGCCTGTGACTATGACTCCTAATTGATATACACTGTCGCAGTCTAACCAAGTGGAGAGGTTTTCATGCTTAGGGGTTTTTGTTAAAATAGCACTGAAAAATAGCCTTTTTGTCATGGGTGTTCTTTTTGAAGTATTTCTGCTTTTTCACAATATTTTATTTAAAATGTTTTGGGTTTTTTTTCCTAAATTTATTGTCTCTTTCAATCATATTAATATGTGGGAAGGTCTGTTGTTTAAAAGAAAGCATTGGTTAAAAATATAAAAGCAAACATTCTTCAATAAAGCCTAAGATGATATTTTAAAGGAGATAAAGGAAATGGATAAAATTGAAATACAATCTGTCATGTCAGCTAGAAATATCAACCAATAAAATTTAAATGTTTCACTATGGAATATCAGTTCTCCACAAGGAACAGCAATTCCCAGTTTACTGTTGCTTTTACTTTTTCAGCTCATTTCCCTGTAATATAGAGACCTGGTGGCTGGACCTCTAAATGATGAAATGAATGAAAATAAGCCTGACAGCTCCAATTCCAATGAGGCAGTGCTATGGATCCGCTGTGGGATCTGGACTGAGTTCCTCATTAAAAAGTTACGTAGGTTGCTCTGAAAGAAATGCCTCCTATTTATTCCCATGGCAACTACAACAGATACAAAGAGGGCAATAGCACTAGTTGACAGAGCAAATTCTTGACTATACAATACTCTTTTTCAGTACAGTCAACACCAGTAGCTGTGCACTTTAGATGGTGATGAACAAAAGGCTCACACTGCGCTCATGAAAATCTGCTTTCACCACTGAAGCACACCACCCACTACCTCTCTGTGCTCTAATCCACAGTTTAGTTTCCATAAACATTCAGCAAGTGTCTATAAATGTCGATAGGTACGATTTTTTTCTGTATGGAGGAATTCCTCACCTTTCCTTCATACACACCTCTACATCAGATGCCGTTTTGTCAGACTGCCTCTCTGCTGCCATCTGTCACACAGCAAGAAAATACAATGGAATACTGGCAGGGAGGTTCAATTTTCTACTGCTATACCACCAACTTCTGCCTCTGATATCAAGGGCCAGGATAACAAAATAGAAGGTATTACATTCATGTCTACCTACAGTATGCTTTATGCAAGGCAGAGATTCCCAAAATAGCAAGTGGTGGGTTTTTTGTTTTGTTTTGTTTTGTTTTCATGTAATAAGTACTCTCTTTTTACTCAAGACTTGTGAAAATATGAACTAAAACCTGCAAGTTATGAGTAGCGTTAGCCTAATACTCTTACAGTCATCCAGAGAAACAGTCTCTCAAGTGGATGCAAGTACTTAAGAAACATCCCATTTGTGTTATACACCCTGGAAACAGTGAACTCATCTCACGAGTTGCCAACTGCAACTTGCCCTGATTTTCAAGCATTTTCACTTTCATTTACTCCTCCTCAGTATTTCAGCACAACTAAGAAATAATTAACCCTGTAGTTTCTCAGGGCTACAAGTCACAAGCCTGCATTAAACATTTATGTCTTCCAATGAACCTGCTTTATAAAGGAAACTCTAACAACCTACCTAGCTCACTGACAAGAAACTTCTGGTGTCTGTTACCAGGTTTATTTTTAGATGGCAATGCCACTAATTGGCATTATGCAAGTTAAAAATCTCTGTCCACTCAAACTTGTGTGCAATGCCAATCATTAGCTGTGACTAATCTCAAATAAATGACAGTACAGACAATCATGTTTTTAAATAAAGGAGGAAAGGAACTTAAAAAAAAAAAGGCAAATGGGAAATTCTTCAAATGACAAGAGATGTATAAAGGCAGCAATGGAGATGAACAGGGAAACAGAGAGAGGAAAATGCATAGTGGGAATTCAAGCTGCTGACAGGTGCTCTCATCCACTGCACCTCAAAGAAGTGATTTGATGTGAGATTGGTAACCACAACACTGGCAAATCTGAAGATATTTCTAATATTAAAAGCAACATATCACTAAAGATTTCCACTTACTTAAGGTTTCTGTAATGTGTGGTACAATCTTACTTCAGAATCTTGAACAAAAAGAGCTAATTGGCATAATCCTTTTAATGACTTGTACTTTACTTAGTAATAATTTTCTGACTTGCACTGTATTGCTTAAATTATATAGTTATTAATAACATGAAAAATCACTGATAATCTGCAGAACTGCCAGTAGAACCAGAAATGATTTTTTTTTTGCTTTTTTACTGAACAGCACTGTAAGTCCCTGCAGATTCACAGAGATCGTTTTTAACAAACCATACAGAAATACTTGAAGATTTGAAGGTTTCCCCTGAGAAAGTGATCTATATTTTTACATTTTATTTTTCACATAAATTACTAGGCAAACTCAAACCCAATATTTGTTTCTTCCACTTAAAAGGTAAAAAATTAAAAAAAAAAATCAATAAAAACTTATCTTCTGCTCTATAAAATCACTGGTATATGTGTTCAAAGTTGCTCATACAAGGATGTACACCAGTACAGCAGTACTATAATTAATATATAGCAGTACTGTAATAATTCATCTACAACTTAAGCTCCCTAAAAGCTAGAAGGCCAGCTACATTTGTCCCACACAACCTTGATAAACTATTCAAAACTCTATCAAACAGGACAAAATATTTATTTCCCTTTTTTATTTCCCAGAGAGTATCTCCATATAGAAGCTATGTATATCTATGTATTATCATCTGGAAACTTTATCTATCATTTAGACTTACATTTTAACAGCATCATCTGACAAGATTTGGGATCTACTATGCTGTACAGTGAAAGAAAATTTCAGATACAGGCAATGCTGACAGTTTCTCTAATGCTTTTCCAAACAATGATGAATAATTCATCCATCATTTTATGAGCCAAATGTTTGCATCAAGTTCATCTCAGTAACTTCAATAATTACTCATTTGTTGACTAGGTTGTTATTGGTCTTGTCTTCATACAAAGGCTTGTTCACATCTTGCACTTCCAGTTTTCTAACAAGACTTTCTAAACTATTGATATATACTCAGTCTGGTTTTGTAATCCTAACCTTTCAAATCAAAACAGCACACATATACTGTTCTGCTGTTAACGTTCTTTCTTATTCTTTATTCTGATAAGACTGGTCAGTTTTGACTACATAAAGTTATCTATAGGATCCCGCATTCATAATGTTCTGCTTAATACTCTTAGAGTTTCCACTCAGATGTCAAGACGGTAAAGGTTTACTTTTGTCACAGCTCTGAAAGGTGTCTTTCAGGGTAGTTCACACCACAGACTGTGCTGGTCCATGATACAAAATAGATTTTTTCTTCACCAGGCTGCAATCTCCAAAGTCCACATACAGCAATCATCAGGCATCTGTAATTGCTCCCTGAGAGAGTGACTGCACTCCTAGTCCCCACACACAGGAGTAAAACAGGTCCTAGTCTGGACTGTAAACGTCTCCATTCAGACAAATGAGCAGAGAGTGCTCAGGAGGTACCTGTATATCATGAGCCAGAGCAGCTTCAGTTCCAGCACTGGTCTGAAACTGGTATGATTTGTTGCTGCATTTTGATATCATGGGTCATCTTCCCAGCTAATTAATACTGGTGTAAAACCAGAGCCAGCCAGCTTAAGCCCCATAAGAGTTTCAGAAGAACGACTGGCAGGTACAAGACCCAGAATGTGAACTATGTTCACTTTTAAACACATTGATCAAACTGACTAATTCTGTAAGGTATATTTCTCTACTTTCTTGTAAAATAAATAAAGAAATAATAAGTAAATAAATAAATAAAATAGAACAGTACCATTTTTATATCTGCAAAGACTTATGCCATTGTCAGCCTGTGTCACAATACTCACACACAGCAGGCATGAAAGAGTAAGCGTGAACTTCCTGACAGAGCACAGAGATGAATTTATCTATGCAACCTCTTTAATTTTAGAGAACAATGCTGAAAACCTATTTTATTTACGCCTACCCTATGTCAGGCAAATGAACAGAACTTTAGTCTTTTTATAACTTGAATAACAGATCATTTCATTGCTCCTTCAGACACTTAGACACCACTCATAAAGCACACTGTACTATTGAAAGTTTCTGCATATGCTTACATTATGAATAAAAATGCATCTTAAAGCAACTTATTTCCCTTTGCAACTACTTTCTTTTCTGAAAATTGTACAGTGTCAGAGAACTCACCAGAGAAACAACTAAAAATACTTTCTGAAAGTCCAAGTATGGGAATCATGCCAAGTTATGCTCAATTCTATCCCACCACTATTATGAAGAACTGATCTGTGCTAACCCAGAGGGAAAAGTAGAACTAAGGAAGATCAAATGTTATAAATATTCGCACAAAGATTATGTAATTGATAGCTTTGCCTTTAGGTCAACATTAGTCAGGAACTTGAAATGCATCCAAAACTAGACACCTGCATCTCTTATATCTATTACAGTGTCATTTTGGGAGTATCATCCTGAAAAACTCATTAGAATTCACATACTGGAAATGATCGGTTCTTTGCTCCCTTTCAATAAATCAGGTCCCATGGACAGTATCTCATATATCCTCAGAATATTTTTTTCTTTCAGCTTTTTATTGTGTATGCAATCCTGTTCTTGATCCCACTGTCAGTGTCGTCAATGAAGATGTTAAAGAGAATGGTCCCAGTACAGATTCCAGAGGGACACTACTTGTCACTGATATTTATCTGGACATTGAACCATTGACCACCCCTCTCTGCATATGATCTCACAATCAGTTTTTCATCCACCGAACAGTCCACCCATCAAATCCATATCTTTCCAATTTGGAGAGAAGAATATTATGGGGGACCATTTCAAAGGCCTTAATGAAACTCTTTCCTTGTCCACTGACACAGTTAACACCAAAGTTAACAAAAAGTTACAAGGTTGGTCAGGCAGGACCTGTTTTTAGTAAAGCCATGCTGGTTATCTCACATCACCTCCCTCTTGTCCATATGCCTTAGCATTGCTTCCGGGAATATCTTCTCCATAATCTTCACCAGTAAAAAGAGAAGCTGACAGGTCAGTAGTTCCCTGGGTCATCTTTGCTACTCTCCTTAAAAACGAGTGTGGCACTGCCTATTTTCCAGTCACCAAGGACTTTCCAAATAACATCAAGAGTGGTTTGGTGATTACGTCAGTTCCCTCAGGACTCTGGGATGCATTTCATCAGCACCCCTAGTCTGTGGTTCACGTTCTTCAGGCAGTCACAATTCTGATCTTCACTTATAGTGGGAGGGGCAATGCTCCCCCAGTTCCCACCTTCAGAACCATCTGCTCAAGGATTGTGTGTAGAATAGTCAATAGTGAAGAATGAGGAAAAAAAATCGTTGAATACTTTAACCTTCTCCTTGTCTGTTGTTACTAGCCTGACTAATATTTTACACATACACTAGCCTGCATATTCATGTTAGTCACAAAAACACACTGTCTAAAATTTTCTTCCCATGTTAACACCAGTCTTCATATATTAACATTCTGACTAATTATTTTCTAAGACTGATTAAAGTCCATCCCAGATTGCTTGGCTGCCCTACTATCTCTATTCTGCTAGAACTACTTTCTGAAGCATATCCACACTCCCTGCTATCATCATTTTAAATTGACCTGGCCCGGTGATTCCCATTTCATATCCCACTCATAGCACATAGTCTGCAAGGTATCTCATGAATATTGCAATGTGAATTTAAATGAAAAAGATGAGGTGGAAGAATTAAGTTATCTAAAATATCTTAGTTGTAGAAAGCTGTTGTTTATGGACTGCGATAATTAGAGACCAAATCATTGCCCTAAATGATTTGCATTTTTCATATGGATTCAGGCTTCAGTATTATTTTCTACAGCACTTTTCTAGCCATCAAGCTGAACTGTCCAATATTACCACAGGGATAGACTACCAAGTTCATTAACAGGAAGAATTGTGGCAAGCAGCTCTACAAAAACACCAAAGCTGCTTGCACTCTTGACTTCACAGCTGCTTTTGTGGATGTTTCTCTTGAAAGCTGCTGAATGTTCCTCCTGCAGAGTTGGTATAGATTATCTTTTTCATCTTTCTCTGCATTAAATCAGCAGAGGTCAAGTCAAATTTACTGTTCATTGCTCAAATTCTTTCTCAGAAGGTAGCGTGTGTTTTTTTAATTGGATTTAAAGTACATCAGCTGAAGCACACTGCTCAGCAACTGTGTCTTCCCATAACTCAGGAAAAGATAAGTCCTACTGTAAACCAGCTGCTAGGAGAGATCTCTGTTAAATCTGCTTTATCTCTTCTGCATACATACCTCTTTATTCAGCACTCAATAGCATACACTTTGTTCATTCTCTTTTCTCCAGGCAGTTTAGCAGGCATTTTGAGATTCATGATAGAGCATTATTTTTCAGACCACTGCTCCTGCAATGCTTAGAACATGCTAAAATGTCTTTACACATACTTCAGTGACTTGAGCTACTTTTTTCCTTTTTATAGTCTATTCAATCAATAGACGAATGTAGACTTTCTCAAGCTAGAAGCCAGCACACGTATTATGCTCTCATTTACTATGTATGCTATGGATGAACTGAGATAACTGAGGACCATATAGGAAAGGTAAGCACCTGAGTGTAAAGTGATCAGCATTATTTCTGTGTTTCCCTTTCTACTATATTCTGGTATCTTCTGATACAGATTTTTTTTATTTTTTTTTTTCAATCTTTTTGAAAGAGAAGAAACTAAGAGACAAATACATAGCTAACATAAAACCACAGTTTGTACATAAAAACTGAAGCCACTTGATAGACCACAGTGCACCTTTTAAGACAGATACATGCTCATGATTAACAAAATATGTTATATCTCCACAGAGAGTAAGAATAACTTCTTAACACTGGCAAATACTGTTTCTTAGTTCTGTATCACTTAAGATATTTTGACCTTTAAAATCTGCAGAATGAACAGAAATTCCTTCAATATGCTCAGTTTATTAGGAAACGGAGAAACATTCAGAAAAAATAAGAGAAAAGTGAGGGTCCAGTTCCAACTCAGCTGGCCTGGAACCAGGGTAGCTGCAATGCAAATGCAACAGGCAGCCTGGGCCCACAGATTTCTTCACTCATCAGACAAGGATACAGCACTGAGACCGCATTACAGATATCTAAGTATTAATGCTTTGTTAACTTAAATTGTACTTTGTTCACCAACTTGTTTACCTCTACTTTAAAAACACTCTTCCTTTATATAAGGCACATGGTGATTATGCACTTCTATTTATAAGCCATATTACAACTGTTAGAGTACCTTCAATACCACATACTTCACTGTCTTAGCAGCAACTTTAACCTAATATGTATAAATCATGTAAATGTTATTTGCATGTGTTACTTGCCAAAATTCTTATTAAAATCTCAGAAGTACATAACCAGAAAAGTCAACACATTGTGCCAGATTCTGTGTATGGCTGTACACAGGCAATATTACCTAAGTATTCAAGATAATATTGTTTTCTTCCCAGTGGTTACAGAAAATTCCTCAGCAGAAAAACAGTGTTTCAGAGCATTTTTAACTACCATATTATTCCATTAAAATACAGACTTTGGAAAATAGGTTATTTCTAAAAAGCAAAACATTTAATTCTGTACTCAGAGAACTAAAAGCTCAATGATGCATCAGACAACATATTCACTGTGCATTGTTCTATTGACAAGACTATACATTATCTGAAAACAATGAACATATTAGTACCCTAAATTTGAATAAAAGAGCTGAAGGAGGAAAAATGCTAAAATGTGGGTTTGACCTCTCCAGGGATCACATGGCTAAGTTGTAATAGATGCAACCAGAAATAATTCCATTTTGAAGCCATGAAATAAAAGTGCTACCCACAATATGGATGGTAAGTCACAAGATGATTAAATAATTCACATTGCTCTCAAAGTTCATCCACAAATGAAAATAGCAGAGAATAAGGAAATATGTACGCAACTAACCTTCCAAATGTATAAAATAAAACTTCTGTTTTTTTCTTTAGCTCTGGATACAGCATCCATTTGTAGTGCTTGACCTAGCTGTTGGCAAGCATACCTGTGGCAGCAGGGTTGGAACCTGGTGACCCTTGAGGTCCCTTTTGACCCAAGCCATTTTATTCTGTAATACCATATTCTATGCATTTAGGAGTACGATAAAGATTTGCATTTATAGGCCAGATCCAAGGCCCACGTAAGTAAAAAAGAATCCATTCTGTATATTTGTACTCCTACATACAGAAATGAGAGGAAGCTAAGGAAGAAAAAATTACTGCTTCACAGCAGCATCACTTAAGAATATTGAGCAATAATACTCTTAAAAATAGCATGGTTTGGGAACCATGTATGTCAACAGAAAAAATCCAATTGACATGAAAAGGTCAAAAGCCATTAGACTTGCTCTTAGCTGTCAGAAAATAGCATATTGAATTGAAGCCACAGGAGAGTACTGACAGGTAAAACGTAGCTCTTAGATATAATTTTGCTTGGATATCAAGCTTATCATTCCATCACACATCTCGCAAAACTGACCTCGTATGCTGTACTCAGCTATTTATCCATATGGGAATTACAGCCTCACTAGAACTTTACAAACTGCATAATCTGTTCTTTTGAAAATTCCAGATAGATTTTTCCTAAACAAAGGGAAAAGGTAACAGTAACAAAATATAGCATTAGAAACTACAGCAATTACAAAGATTTTAAATTCAAACCTAGGTTTGTTCATAAAAATCCTCAAGCTCTATACCATGATCCAATTAACAAAGATAAAAAAAAAGAAAAGAAAAAAGAAAAGAAGAGAAGAGAAGAGAAGAGAAGAGAAGAGAAGAGAAGAGAAGAGAAGAGAAGAGAAGAGAAGAGAAGAGAAGAGAAGAGAAAAGAAAAGAAAAGAAAAGAAAAGAAAAGAAAAGAAAAGAAAAGAAAAGAAAAGAAAAGAAAAGAAAAGAAAAGAAAAGAAAAGAAAAGAAAAGAAAAGAAAAGAAAAGAAAAGAAAAGAAAAAGAAAAAGAAAGAAATCCTGATAAGTTTTCTACATCTGTGAAAGGCAACAGGGAGAAAAATGTCATAAAAACAGAAACACAGTCTGAGAGGTTTTCAATCTGTATATCAGAGAATCTCTGTTCCAAACAATCTGTGCTGAATTGTATTTTCACAAAAATCTGTTCCAAATGATAAATGCTTTTCTTTATGTCACCTGCATGATTTCTGAAAGGCAAGTCACACAACAGACCAGATTGTTTCCTGTGAAATATACACCACAGAGGAAGGAAAGTGCTCTGTAACTTTATCAAATCAAGAATGCATAAACATTAACTGTGCCATGTTAGCCATAAAGATTTTCACCAAGAGTAGCAAGCATTGTCACGAGTGGCAATGCAGGCAGTTCTTTCAATGCAAGGATGCAAAGCAGTCTAATAGCATGTGTATAATTGGAAGAGAAAGTGCTAATAAAGCATCCTCATTTCTTGTTTCTGGTCACTCAGTGCAGCTGACTGCCCATAATTGATACTATTGTCTCAGACACAAACGATTTAGTTTATGCTTAAGATAGTTATAGTAATGGAATAAATGTGATAGACATGGGGAGTGTGAAAGATAACTAGATACTAGAGATACAATCCCCAAAGTGAGAGAAATACAATTACAAAAAGAATAAAAATCAGGTTGTTCTGAAACAAAATGGCCATTTAAGTTGAATACTGACACACATGTATACAGATAGATATGTAAACATAAGTGTATTACATACGTGTCTCAAGATTAGTAGACCTGTACTTAGAATAGTAACATAGACTTGTATATATGTATGGGGACATATGTTGTTGAATAGCAGGGTATTATTACACTCCATCAAAAAATATAGCTCCACAATAATAAGAATCAGATCAAGAAGGCACACCATTTTTTTGCATACAAGGCTAGCTAGCAGTAACACACACACACAAAAAAAAAGTTATATAGATCTGAACATCAAGCAGTATACATCCAAAAGTAAAAATGTTTGCATTTGCAATTATCAGTAGGTTAATATGAATACAGAATTCGTCACATAAATAGTTCATATATCACACTTGTTACTCCTCATTTCAGACATGTACAGAGCATGTCCCAGTAGGTAACATCACTCAATAGAACCAATCTTCTATTTTATCTTCTGTCCCCTATTTCCACTATTTCAACCATAGAGAAGACAGGTTACATATTGAAAGGAGCCTATTCTGCCACCCAATTAAGATGGATACTCAAGGCATGGGGTATCATTATCCATTAAGACAGATACTCAAGGGCACTGCAGGCCCTTGAAGCTTCTTACCTCTGCTGAAAGCTTTGAAAATAACTGAGTTTGAACAGAATTTCCCAGTGAACTGCATTTCCATCTTAAGTTCATAAAGCCCTGGCAAGTGCATATTTAAACTACTGTCTTTTTAAGGTTTCTTAAAGAAGGGGGCATTCCCAAAGAGCAGCTGTATCTTTTAATATCACAAACCTTCAGTTGTGTTCCTTCATTTTGAATTAAAGGATGCAGGATACATTCATGCTTTAGAGAAGGCCAGAAACTTCTTGATTTAGAAAACCTGTCCCCTCACTGTGTATGCAGGACATGGTCTAGTGGGAGCTATTAGTAATAGGTGAATGGTTGGACTGGATGATCATTTAGGTCTTTTCCAACCTTGGTGATTCTATGATTCTATGAAATATGTTAATGCTATCATCAGAAAACACATTCAAGTCCTGTTTCAAAAGAAATGTTTGGAATTTTCCCCTAACAAATGACAATGTTTGCATAGATAAGTTTGACCTACTGTCACAGTGGAAAAGATTTCTAGTCACCTACAAAAGTGATTGAGAAAAAAAAATGAGGAGAGGAGAGGAGAGGAGAGGAGAGGAGAGGAGAGGAGAGGAGAGGAGAGGAGAGGAGAGGAGAGGAGAGGAGAGGAGAGGAGAGGAGAGGAGAGGAGAGGAGAGGAGAGGAGAGGAGAGGAGAGGAGAGGAGAGGAGAGGAGAGGAGAGGAGAGGAGAGGAGAGGAGAGGAGAGGAGAGGAGAGGAGAAAGGAAAAGAAAAATAGGAAAGGAAAGGAAAAGGAAGGGAAAAGGAAGGGAAAGGGAAGGGAAAGGGAAAGGAAAGGGCTCTCTACCACATGCCCAAGTGTAAGAAAGCACAGTAAAATCTGAAGAACCACCCATACCTGCCAAGAAGCAAATGGGTTTAGTAAACAGCACCAACACCACATGCCAAAGACATCACAAACTACAGCCTAGTCACAGTTCTGCCACTGACCTACTGCTTGACTTTCATCAAGTCACTCAGTCTCCCAGTTACTTTGCTGCCCTTTGGAAACCATTATTTATTCCTAAAACAAAATCTGCTGCACATGCACAGTATTTTACAGGCTTTATTTTAGCACACAGCTCTCTTAAAAGCTTCCCTGAATATACGACATCGCAGAGAATAAAGTGCTCTCTATAGGAGAAGTGTTAGGTTTCTTTTATGACACCAGATCATCCTGTTTGTGTGATAGAAACACCATCATTTAACATAAGAAAAGAAAAAGAAAAGAAAAAAAGAAATGAAAAGAAAAGAAACAAAGAAAAGAAAAGAAAAGAAAAGAAAAGAAAAGAAAAGAAAAGAAAAGAAAAGAAAAGAAAAGAAAAGAAAAGAAAAGAAAAGAAAAGAAAAGAAAAGAAAAGAAAAAGGAAAAGGAAAAGAAAAAGAAAAAGGAAAAGGAAAAGGAAAAGGAAAAGGAAAAGAAAAAGAAAAAGAAAAAGAAAAAGAAAAAGAAAAAGAAAAAGAAAAAGAAAAAGAAAAAGAAAAAGAAAAAGAAAAAGAAAAAGAAAAAGAAAAAGAAAAAGAAAAAGAAAAAGAAAAAGAAAAAGAAAAAGAAAAAGAAAAAGAAAAAGAAAAAGAAAAAGAAAAAGGAAAAGGAAAAGGAAAAAGAAGGGGGAAAAGCCTTAAAGGAAGACTCTCTGATGATTTAGGAGTTTTTATTTAAGCTGCATGTTCTCCACCCCTTTTCCCTCAAACCTAATCAGCATGTCCTATATTTAAGAGAGAAAATGTAATTTTAGTAAAGGTAATTTTAGTCAAATAATTTGAATTGATCATACAGAACCTAGAGCTATCAGTTTTTGTTGAAGCCCCAGGTGAATGGCACTTCAACTTTATCAAATTCAGCTCCATCAGTGAGAACCAATTCTCAAGGTTATTTTGTATCTGTAATGCAACCCAAATCTATCAGTTATATAAACTCCTTCAGGTTAAAAAGATTTAATAAATTGTCCTAGCTCTAAGAAGATGAGTTTGATGAACCTGTCAGTATTCCTACCACTTATCAACCATGAATATTCTCACATATCCTGATAATCAGAAGTCACTGCTAAAGGCTCAAGCTTTAGCAATAAATGCACAGAAGCTACAACACTATCCACTGCATACTCCCAGGCAAAGTAAATGTTTAATTCCCTCAATAACTTTGCTACTGCGCAGCCCAGGGAATAGTCTGATTCCCAGACTATGAGATTTGGATAATAAAGCAAATGTGTGATAGAATGACTATTTTTCATATAACTCATTATTCTAGTTTACATATTAATTTAAATCCAGCCTTTTTTTGTAATCCTATAGTACATTCAAGTGTTATGGTGCACTATTTTCTTTTTCATAAGCCATTCCATCCCATAGCCAATGGCTTCATTATCAGCCACCTACAGCCAGAACTTAATGGCAAGCAAGAATTCAGATAGAAGGAATATTCTAGAGTATAAGGGGTACCTAACAAGGGAATGTGAGTAGCTTGGCCAGATTTCTGAAAGTCTGTTCAGGAAGGTAATATAAAAAACAAAGTATCATTTCGTGATTCTGTGTTATTTTTTCCTAGGGGGAGAAAAGTAAAAAAGATCTCATTCTGCACAACTTCTCTGAGAGACATCAGATAAAGATCAGATAAATATCAGTCAATACAACAGTAATCTTGCCCAGAAGATTCTGTTTGAGTATTACTATTTACACATCTAGTCCAGGTTTGCAAGTTTCCTTGCTCTTTTTTCACCAACAGTTTGTGTACTTCTTTGCCAATTTAACTTCATTTGAGACACACAAATACACTAAAATTCATATTTTAATTTGAAGTATCTTCACTGACAGGTAAGCTACAGAACTAGTTCATCCCTTTCAGATGCAAAATGATATATGCAGTAGATCCATCTGGACACAAATTCATAGCAAATCAAGCTTCAGAATTTTCAGTGCTTACAAAGCCATTGGTTTGCTTAGCAAATTCCAAAACTTGCAATTTTCTTTCAAGCTATCCCAAAGTTTTGCAGCAATCCTGCTTGCAGAGGCTGCTAAAGAAACCACAGACCTTTGCTAACCCAGTGATCTCCCACCAAAAATCAACTCTGGGGACAGCACTCCAGTTCCAGAATAAGATCTTGTAAATCCTGCCTGCTTTGTCAAGCAGCCCGGTGTTTTGATACCATGGAAAACTGAGCTCTTTCTTACCACAGAATAGAAGCTATTTTACTAAGAGTGACATTCCTATATAACAGTGAATCATCTTTTTTAATTTCTTGTGCAAGCTGATGAAGCTCCCAGTCTCCATCTCAAATGTTTTTTGTCTATATGCATTAGCATTAATGGTTCATATACTTGCTCTTCATTAATTTCACTTCATAAAGTGCAACATTTTTGTCAGCTGAAATAATGATCTCCTGAGGTGCTTGGTCCCAGACTTGTAAACTATTACTTGTATTTGATTAAGGGAGGCTTAGTGGAGCCTTTGACATGGTAAAGCTTTCAGGGGGCAAGTTTTCAGAGACAGGTTTTGATTTGCAATTTAGAGAGACACTGGGGGATTCCTATACATGTCTAACTCTTATAATATTTGATTCACTTTCATAATTTCCCACTAAGGTTCTTTGTCTCTTTGTTTCTGTTTCCTTTTCTTTAAAGATTTTACACTGCCTTCAACACTTGAATTCCCTTTCCTCACACATTTAATTCCCTTCATATGGATATTTCACTCCTCCCTAGCACAGATCCTGCCTCCAAAGTTAGGGTAGTTAAAAAAGATTATAAGGAACAGATTTGTACAAGATACTTCACTCTTTAGAGGACAAGTAGAGGAGACATTTGTAGGTAATATAAAAGTAAATGCACAAAATGTGTTGCTCCCAGCAGCACTGATACGCCTAACATCAGTTTGCTGGCAAATGACCAAGAGAGTTTATCCTGAATCCGCAGTGGAGAGCCTAAATCTGTTTTTTTTTTAAATTAACCTGGAGTACTCAGTATCCCTGGTGCAACTGAAGAAAAACACAGGAAAAATGAGAAAATGTGAAGTTTTTGACTCTTTCTCTCTTGCTTTTCTCCCTGAATGTTCCAGCTTCCAATTAATTAAGGAGATAAGCTACTCATAACAGCAGATTTTTTTAAATTTAATTTTTATTACTATTTTGTCAATGGAAACAGTTTGGCTTAATTATTTCTGGCATTTCAGTCAGCATACTGTGGGCTTGCTCACAATTTTGCAGCATTTAATTAAATTAATCAAGAAGTAAGTAAGTCAAGAAATAAATAATCTTTCTCTCCAACAGCTAAGATAATTTATTCAGCTTCACGGTGACACAGATCACATCAGACAAAACATCACAAATAACCAGTTCAATCAGTACATGAAGACCGAGCAGACAGAATCTCTACATTATTTACCATAAGACATTTCTCATCCCAGCTCATACAAACAAATTTTAAAGTATACTCGTACTTTCATGTTCCTGTTCAGTAAGCAACAAAATAAATTTGAAGGGAGGAAAGGAGAATGAGGCAGTGAGGTAAATTAATAGTCCAACTTTTTAACCAGTGGAGAGAGAGACCTTCCCCTGACCACCATCAGCCCAAGAGGGTTGCTGAGTCCACTATGATGAAAGGTCTATGGTAAGTGAAAGGGACAGTGGTGAATTTGTGGTGGTTTGAGCAGTCATGAGACTGTGGAAATCAGCAGCAAGAAATGTGGATAATGGCACAAGCAGTTGCCCGAGGGAGGCTCAGGGAAAAAGGATTAATGACCACTGAGACCTGCTCTCCTTCTACTCCTTCCCTGAAATGCCGAACTGCTGAGCCAGTTATCAATCAAGAACGTGAAATACATTGGTGGATTGATTGGGCTTGATACAGTGGCAGCCAGCTACACTTTTGAATACTCTTTGAAAACAATTTTTACTGTGCATTGCTGGAGAAAGCCAACAAATAATAAACCTGTCAGAGTATTCACCGAGTGCTCGTAAATACAAAAGCTGCTGTAGTGCCTTGTAGTTGCAAATGGGAACCATTCCAAAGCCTGAAAAATCATCAATATTTAATCGTTGCATCTGATATCAATTCTAATTTAAAATTCTACTCTCTCTTCCACCATGTCTTATCTTCCTCCAGCAGAAAACACACAAGTCTTAATAAAGAGAGTGCTGATAGTATGCCTTTTCATTTAGTGGGAAAGGCATAGATTATTTCTGACACACTCTTTTCCTCTTGTAATTTATTCGTTTCTTTGTACTCCTTTATTCTGAATGCCTATTTCAGGTTCAGAGTGGCATGTTTTTAAATGAGAGAATGAGGCTATGTAATAACCAAAGAGGACTTCACTAATACACTAACTAGTTTCTACTCTGGCAAAATTCCCACTGAACTCAGTGGGATTTTGCATGACTAAAAGCAGAATATAAACCCAGAGTCCTAGTATTTTATGCATCCTTTTCCACAGAGGAAGCAGGAAGATGTTTTTTTGAGGTTCATCCTTATGCTTCACTTCATAGTGATGGCTTGTCCTCCAACTTACACAATGGACAAAAATACAAAAGTAGACCTTGTTACCGTTTGGGACTTGAGCCTGTACAACAGTGGTGTGGTTTTGCCATGGTTTTGGTCTAACACTTCAATATGCCAGATGTAATGAAGTCCTGATTATACAGTAAAAACATACTTCAAAACAAAACAAAATCCTCATTAAACATAAGATGTAGAAAACACACAGCTTTTTTGCCAAAGCTCACATAAGCACATGCCTGGTTTGCAGAGAGATGTGCTCTTTTGTATTCCCTTTCATCAAATCAGAGGATCACAAGAAACCTTCATTTAGATAAATATAAACAGGCATTACTACTATGGCAAGTGAAATCTATCACAATCTCTTTTTTTTTTTTTTTTTTTAACCATGTAAGAGTTTACCACAGTAAACTGAGCTCCCTTAATGTAAGCCAAAAGGACGGAGTCCAGTTTGAATATCTGAATACAGATCAGATTATTTTAGATAATATCTTTGTATTTTACAGTACTTCCTCTCACAAATGACACATAAGAATCATGGAATCATGGAATCCTTACAATAGAAAGGGATCCTTTAATGGTCAACTAGTCCAACTCCTCTACAATGAACAAGGACACCTACAGCTAGATCAGGTTTCCCAGAGCCTGGTCAGGTCTCATCTTGAAAGTCTTCAGGGAAGAAGCATCCACCACATCTCTGGATGATCTGTTCCAGTGCCTCATCACCCTCACTGTAAAAGACTTTTCCTTATATTTAACCTAAATCTACCCTCTGTAAGCTTGAAACCATTTCCCTTTGCTCTATGACCATATACCCCACCTAAAGAGCCTTTCTCCTACTTTTCTGAAGCTCCCCTTTCAGTACTGAAAGGCCACTATCAAGTCATCTTGGACATTTCTCCAGGCTGAACAGCCATAGCCTGTTCTCACAGCATAGGAGTTCCCACCCTTTGATCATTTCTGTGGCTCTCCTCTGGAGAGGCTTCAAGAGGTTTATGTCTCTCCTGTATTGTGGACTCCACATTTGGACACAGTACTCCAAGTGAGACCTCACCAGCACAGTGTAAAGGGGCAGGATCACTTCACTCAGCCTGCTGGCCATGCTTCTTTCAATGCAGCCGAGGATGTTTGGCTTTAAAATCTTTAAAAGCTATAGTTTAATATTCAAGAAAACAAACAAACAAAACAAAACAAAAACCAACAGCAGTTGTGAAAACATAGGGAGTATAGTGCTCAAGAATGGCCATAGTGTCTCAGATGAGAGATCCACCCAATCCAGTTTTCTGGGAAATAAGTATGGAGTAAATGCAGCCTGACCTTTCTCCATTTACATGTTCATGTCAATAAGCAATGAGCTCTATAAAAAAAATCTGATCCTGTACGTCTTCTTACATTCTTTGTCTGTGTACAAGGTAGTAAAGAATTTTACTAAACCTTTTCATGGATTTATGATATAATTTCCATACAAATGGGAAATGTCACACAAAAGAAAGGAAGGAAAATGAAAACGAGGGATGTTAGACAGCTACTCACTGAGCAAACATGCTTTGCAATTCCTAGATAACCTGATCTTAAGTTTATTCCCTCTTTAAAGTTCTTCATTCTCTTGTTTCAATAGCAGACACTGGGTTCTCTCATTTTTGTTTTCCCTTCTGTATTATTATTATTATTTTCTAGTAACATTGCTCTGAAATAACTCAGTCACTTTGGACTGTGTGAAATATGACCAGCAAGAAAGTCAATTCACCGTGAACCAGGTAATGTTACAACTCTGCTCCGAAGGTACCACAAGCTCCTGCAACAGCAAGTGGGAGCACAAAGATGCAAAAAACAACAGCAGAAGGAAAAAATATGCCATTAGTGCATCAAAGTAGAATATCTCAGCCTGGGATAGATCCATGTCTCTCCTTGACCTTGATTAAACTGCCAAACTCCTTGATTAGCAAAGCCTCCCTAATGACCCCAAACTTCTCATATTCCATCTTTCTGCCTCCTACTGATTCCTTAAGATCAGTTTTCTTCCTCTTGTCTTGGTTTCCATGATTCTTTAAAGATATGTTTAAAGCACATCTGGTATGTTCAAGAAAGCTAGCAAGAAAATGGAAAGAGAATATAATTGGAAATAATTTTCCAAAACCTTGACATCATTTTTTCCACTGAAAAATTTAAGAGACTGATAGATCTTTGTGCCACCAGGGGCATATTAGTGTCAAAAGTTCAAATCTAAATGAAAACAGCAATGGTTGAAATGTTTAATTTTAGAAGCTTGGTAGAGTGGTAGCAAAGCACTCGTGTGAATGCATGCATACACAATATCACACAATCGATATTTTTCTCAGTAAATTATTTGTAACACATAAATGAACCTCCTAGCCAAGACATGACTTACTTGTCTTCAGAAGAAATTCCTGATTATATTTTTGTCTTCCCTGATTCCATCTCCAAAATTACAAGTGAAAATTCTGCAGCACTTTGTCAGTAAGGCTTCTGACACTGCCCTTAAGGCTCTCATAGAGAAGCTGTTGAGTGTGAGCTGGATGAGCAGACCGGTGAGGTAGATCAAAAACTGGCTAAATGGATGGACCCAGAGGGTAGTAGTCAATGTTGCAAAGTCTAGTTGGAGGCCAGTTACAAAGGGAGTACCCCAGGAGTCAGCACCTTTGTAAATTTGTGGATGACTCATAACTGGAAACAGTAGCTGACAAACCAGAGCCACCCAGAGGGACCTTAACAGGCTGCAGAGTTGAGCTGACAAAACTCTCATGAAGTTCAAAAAGAAGAACTGCAGGATCCTAGAGAGGAATAACTCTAAGCATCAATAAATACTGAGGACCACATAGTTGAAAAGAGCCAAAGCAGAAAAGGACCTCAGGGGCCTGGTGGATAACAAAATGAACATGAATCAATAATGTGTCCTTGCTGTTAAGAAGCTGAATGGTATTCTTAGCTGCATTAGGCAAAGAATCATCAGCAGATCAGGAGAGGTGGATCGTTCCCCTCTACTCAGCACTGGTGAGGCCACACCTGGAGTCCTGTGTTCAGTTCTGGGCTCCCCAGTAGGAGACCTGGACATACTGGAAAGAGTCCAAAGGAGGGCCATGTTGTGATAAGTAAAAAACAACTAGCTTACCACCAGGGGAGAACAACTCATACAAGGTATTGTGCATCAAACAACCTTATTCAATTCAGACAAGTACACAGAGACGACCACAAAACTCAAACTCATTAAAATGCATACTTTGAAAACAATTTATATGGCTAGCTGATATAGATTGATAATATATATTCATTATAAAATACTAATTAATAATATAGTACCTCAGAAAATTAAAGCATGTAACTCATTAGCTGGAGTATACTGCTGTGCCCCAGCACTGATGTTCTGCCACTTCAACTAATAATTCAAACATATCAGTTAATTACAACTTGATATGCTTTCTACTTCATCCTGTACAATAGTACGTATATGTATTTGTTCGGCCATATTAGCTTCCTAGGGAAAAAAAAAAATGAGGCCTATAAGGAATGGACATAGCATCATATAATTTTAAAATACATTTGTATGAAATATTTTTTTCACCTTTTCCTGGACAGCTAGTTATAACATACAGTGAAAAACTGCTAAATACGTAATACATCATAGCTATTGCTCAAAAATTGTGCTGGGAAATTGCAAGATATTAAATGCGAACAGTTACCTTTTTTTTTTTTGTAGACTATACCATAATTTACCTCACAGGAGGAAATTTGTGTGCCCCTGAACTTTGTGAATTCCTTGATTCACTATGAACTCATCTAAAAAGGAAAAAGAATGCAGAACTATGGAAAGGTCACATACTACTCTGCAGTTGACGTTGCCCTACCCATAAATTGAAGATTTATTAATTGATGTCTTTATTGCACAGAAGAATTCTTTGCATTAATTTCTAGTCTTCCTTCTTTTTGCTTTAGAATCTTGTGAATTCACACAAGGACTTGCTTCACTGACATCAAATCATCTCCATAAACCTTGGATGACCATGTTAGAATATCCCAAAGGCTCACAAAATCCACCAGGCTACTGCAGTTTAAGTTAATCCTCACAAGTCAGCTGCTGCAAGATAACTCATTCTAGCCTATTGCAAACATGAAATAATTCAGCTTTCCATAGCCTATGTGAAAGAAAGTGTCTTAGTCACAGATGAATTCTGGAGTTGTAGCAGGGATCAAACAGTTTTTATTCTGGCTATATCAGATGGTAAAGTGGTCTGATGGAACTATCTAAATAGAAATTACAAAGAATAAAATGCCACCTATCTTTTGGTGATTATATTTCTATCCCATTGATTTTCATTCTGCAAGTAGCTATGGAATGTGAATGGTTGTGATAGCTCACACAGCTGTATAGATGGTGAAAATACAGCCCATGCAACAGTAGTGCTACTTCACTAATAACTTTGCATCTGTTAAACATGTTCAGAGTCCAAGGTAGCAGAGGGCTGTCTTCTGCTAGGAAAGAGGTATTCCTTCCGTGCCCAAAATATTGTGTTGGAATTTCACAGTAATTGTTTAAAGCACTGTTTCAAGCTGACTTCATTGTGCCACAATAAAAGCTCTGTTTTTAAAGTCTGTGGCTAATTCTTCATGGCAAATCTTATTCATTATATCTAGAAACTAACTTAGCAGTTCCATATGCTGTTCTTCTCTCCATGTTTCTATTGACAAGACTTCAAATTGTGATCTGCTTTTAGGACATTTACCTGCTGCAGCTACTTGTCACTTACATAATTCATCTGAAATGAAAATGGAAGTCAAGCTGAGCATTGCCTTGTATCTTCCTTCCTTCCTTCCTTCCTTCCTTCCTTCCTTCCTTCCTTCCTTCCTTCCTTCCTTCCTTCCTTCCTTCCTTCCTTCCTTCCTTCCTTCCTTCCTTCCTTCCTTCCTTCCTTCCTTCCTTCCTTCCTTCCTTCCTTCCTTCCTTCCTTCCTTCCTTCCTTCCTTCCTTCCTTCCTTCCTTCCTTCCTTCCTTCCTTCCTTCCTTCCTTCCTTCCTTCCTTCCTTCCTTCCTTCCTTCCTTCCTTCCTTCCTTCCTTCCTTCCTTCCTTCTTTTTAGTCTTTTTTTCTACATTCTCCTATTCTTGTTTGATTTCCACTACTCCATGGGACAACTCAGCAAACTCAGTAATTCACCAGGTGAGTCATTCAATACCACTTCAGATTTCCTTTACATACCAGTAAACACTAACCAACAAAGAAATTCACCTTCAAGTAGATTCAGTTTTCTTTTTTTTGTGCTCCATACATCTGAGATAACATTATAGTCATTGTCTAAATCCAACCAGTTAGATGGGTGCATGAAACTTTAAATATTGCATGTTAAGTTAATTAATGAATCGAAGTTGTGTGTGCAAAACTCTTGAATAGAATTCATGTGAGTTTAAGCACCACAAGGTCTAAAAATATTAGGTAAGAGTGTAGTAAATAATACATTAGCATAATAAATCCAAACTACTTTTCATCCCTCCATGAATTTTTAGTTTCATATATTCCAATCTTTGTATACTCTCCTATTCAGGCTATAGTACGATAGTTACATAAAACTTTTCTACCTTATGGCATCTTCAGTGAAGAAGTATTTTTGCTTTACTTCTCTCTGGGTTTTATTGGTGAGTGACAAAAGTTGTACCAAATTAGGATACAGATTATTCCTGCCTATGCATTATTTTTGAGATTAAAGTTGTGACCACCAACACTGTGTTTTTAGGCTGCTGAGTACAAGAAAAGATACATACTAGAGTGAGTCCAGACAAAGGCCAACAAAGTAATCAGAGGGTAGCGTAGATGTCAGTGAAAAAAGGAGCGAGAAAACACAATGTATAATTGTGTGAAATAAGTTTTTTATCTTAGCCAAATAATTCCTAACTCACGGTGTAGCACATATTATAGTTATTATAAAATCTTTCCATTCTTTATTTTTAAGTGATTTCAATCTTCAAAGAAGAGGAGAAATTTTAATTATTACTACTGTACCATAATTTTACTGCAGAAAAAAAATAAAATTAAAAAAGTTTTCTTTGTGTGATGGACAAAATGCTAAAATTCTGTTTTAAGAAAGAGAAATGCTCACCTCTTTGCCATTTTCATAATGCCTTTCATTTTCTTTACGTAAATATGAATTATAATACTGCAGAGGATCGATTATAGAAATATTAACAGCCAATTGAACAGATGGAAGAAGAGATGTAGCCACAAAGGGACAGAATCAAAGTTGTTTGTTCTGCTGCAGTTATGAGCTAATAAACTAGAACTTTATCAGAAACAAGATCCTCGGATCACCAGTAACTTGGAATAAAATGAGTAAATAAATAAAACTGGAAAATAGCAGAACAAATTTGTCTTTTGTCTTCATACCGACACTGTTATTTCTCCCATTTTTATTAATCTTTGTCACGTGTCTAGACTGTAGGCCATTTTAGCGTGTGTGTTGCTATCCAGTTTAAGCACACCTTCCACCCCCAGCACTTCAAACTATTCACACATGGGACCTTGCTCTTAGACAGTTGCGTACACACTGGAGTGAGGCAATCAATCAAACAGAGCATCCAAAACTGTCTTTCTTTTTACAAGTAAAGAGCAGTCAGAGGTTTATAGCAGGAAGAAAAAGCACTCTGAGTCAGTGCTATCCTGGGACTATAGGGACAAAAGAAAAAAAAAAAAACAAAAAAAAAAACCAGGATCATTATGAGGACCTTATTAGAGTACAAGTGATCACTTGATTTTCTGAGACGGAAAAATAATCTCTGTTGCACCAGAAGGAACCATTCCAGGAAGTACAAAAAGCTCTAAACTGGTGATTACCCTACAAGCTGTGCCAAAGTCAACTTCACATGTTTCCAGTTCTGTCCACAAGATATTCCAGAGAATGGGATAATCTGATCAGGAGCAACACTACAATTACATAGTGCTTTTATTTGTTCTATTAGCATTTGAGCATTATACAGTGTAGGACTATGGTTTAATATACAGATCTGAAACTGCAAATCTTACATAATACCACAGTTTATTCTTATTCAGGTCTTGGAGAAAAAAGATTTTTTAATGGGGAAAAAAATCATGAAATGTTTGTCCTTAAAGTTACTCTTTAATGATCATGTTCTTGTCATGATAAAATAATAACTACCTCTTTGTAAAACTTTGACATTCAACTGTTGTAAAGTGGCTAATATATTGATTTGTAAGTATACCTGAATGCTGTGTCCTCACTGAAAATATTAAAAGCTTGCAGGTTTTAATGAGTGTAGATAATGTTTCTCTAATGTCTCATTCTCTTTACAATGACTGTCATGAGAAAAGAGTAAAATGTGTGCCACAGTACTTTCTTGTTCCAATCACATTTAAATATTATGTTCTGTTTAAATGTTGCTGTATTCTGATCTTCCCAGTATTCTGTAATTAGATAAACTAACCATTTTTCTCTCACCCTGTTTTCAGTTTCACTGTTTTCTAGAAAAGGAGTAGAGCTGCCTATGACATATGAAATATGGGGCAGGTCAAAGATATGGATTATCTTGTAATGTTTTATATACAACATGGGATTACTAAAAGCTTGTGTCATAAAGTATAAGAAATTAAAGCGTTTCTTGTAATAAACAGTGAGACACAACTGCAATATCAATGTCATACAGACTCTAAATCCATATTTTTAGTTAATTTTGTTATTTCCACTGTAAGGACCTGCTTCCAATCAACAATCATCTCTGAAGTTCTACAACAGCTCCATAAAAAACAATCACCATAACATGAAAGCAACAGGGTGCTGAACTCCAAAGTATTGTATATTGTATATATTAAGTATATATATATATAGTATATTGTGTATATTAAGACAGAATGTAGGCAAGTTATGAGAGGGGATGAAGGTAACAACAGCAGAATCATTCCATCATCTCTGTCTAAATGAGAAAGATGTCCAACGGAAGAAAAATAAAATCAAACCCTAGGATGCTTCAGTACAAACTGCCAGATTAACAGTATGTTTTGCTTTTTTCCAAGTTACAGCCATCATTTGCCATTCACAAAAATAAGTGAGATTCCTCCAGAAAATCTGAATTTATAAAATGCCAAAAGTAGCAATGAGCTTCACTGAAATCAGACAGAACATTAAGGAATTCTTTTCATAGCTTGCTTTTTTTGCAAATAAGGAATGATTCACTAGTGAGCAGTGAATAAGTGTTTACCCGTAAAGTAAAAGTGACCTAATTATAGATGTGAAGAGCTGATAATACAGAAGTGTCACACTGTGTGAATAAAGCGGAAAAAAATGTCCCTTTAAGAGAAAACATTTTGTTTCTTTTTTGTGTGTGTGGATGCTCTATATAAACGTAAATTTACTTTACACTTACATTAATTTACTTACATGCTTAAGCATGTATTTATTCTTTCTGTAATGTGCCTCTGCAAAATAATTCTTTGTACTCACATAACTCCCACCTGAAATGTAAGATTTTCTCAATGTTATAATAGTTTCCTGCCTTTTTTAGGCTAGGAAAAATATAGTTTTCCATATTTTGGCAAGATTTTAACATAATTTACAGTGAATATATTGAAAGTGAACATAAACTTCAGAAAGGTTCAGAATTTTCATTTAGTCCATATAAGAACCCAAAATTAGAACTGTTCATCCAAATAAATGTAAACAACAAGGCTACAAAATTGAGTTGAAAGTTTCACGTGCCTTTTGACAACCACTGCATATTCTTTCTTTGTTTTGATCTGAAATAGAGGCACTCACATTTTTCAGCAACTTTGTGTGGTGTCTTGACTGCAGACATAGAAAAGAACTCATAAAACTACAAAATAATGGCATGTGATAAAGGCACAATTAGTTGAAATTTTTTCTAATACTTTTGTAACAGCAGTTTGCATTACTACTTATTTTGTCCAAATTGTCTCTTCTTTTAGAAGTACTTCCAAATTCAAACTCAAAGATTAAACACATTATTCTTCTATTCCACAGGATAGACAGTAACATAGTTCTACATACACTGTTAGAATTTTAAAGTCACTGGTGTACCATAAATGCTGCCAAGAGATAACTGGCAGTAGCTAGAGACAGCTTCCCTGCAGAAAACTGAGATAAGCTATGTCTTGCATGGACATCTGAGTGAAAATGGGAAATCTCTGCATTCACAGAAACAACATGTTTCCTTTAGAAATACGCTCTTCCTTACATAAGGCATGCTTGTCATTCTAATCTTCTTGAGTTCTGAAAGTAATAAATATTTCCTACTGCAAGAGAAATTTATTGATCGTAAGCTTAGACTTTTGAGAAGAGTGAAGAATGTGTCACTTTTTAGTTTGTTACACCTTATTCATATCTGTGCTTGGAGGAAAAAGAAGAAATGGAAATAAGATACAAAGACGAGATATTAATTTTCTACTAGTTGTAACAGAACATATGTACTGTCCTTATAGTGCTGCCAGTACTGTTTTGATGCTGGTATTTGCCAGAGCATCTTTCTCCAATGCCTTAGTTATTTATTGTACTTAGGATATTTTACATGAATTATAAAAATCTAAGTTCCATCTAACTTCCAAAGTTGAACAAAAGCATGCAACAATGAAGTAAGTCATGAAGACATCTGTTGACATCTCCATAAAAAAAAACATTTTATTTCATATACTATGTAACCCATTGTTTCGCTTATTCAAAAATAATCTCTTCTAATATTGCCTTATTATCAAAATGCCTCTGATTCTACAAATGCATTAGTAATTGCTTAAATTAATCTACCATGTATAATCTCACCCTATTGCTGTTAGGGTACTGAAGTTAGACTCTGGATTCATAGAATCCCCTTATGAGAGAATAAAAAAAAGAAAATCTACAAGAAGTGAATGTTCACTGCTTATCTTCAACAATTTGTTCCAGTACTGTCCATGAATAAAAAAGAAGCAGGCTCCCTGCTTGAGATCCTACTCTGCTCTTCTGTCCCATAAAGGCATTCAGGAGTGTTAAAATACATTTACTGTACGTATACAGTTAAGAAACACAAGCTAAAGTGCATTACATTTTTCTCTCAGAACTCTCGTAGAGAAATAAAGTGGCCTTGATTCTTTACAGTTCAATTCTTCTTAGTTTAAGCCTAGGCAATTTAAGGCTACTTTACTTCTGAAAGAAAGAATCCACATTGGGGTTTAATGTACTTGTGTCCTGACATAACCATGACTTTGAAATCTCTGGATGAAATACCTTACATAAGAGGTAATTAATTATTATGCCATTACTCACTTATTCAAACCATTAAAATGTCTAAGGCAACAGGAACGTTGAAATAGAAATTTTAAAGGACAGCAGCTTTTTGCAATGTGTTACAATGTTCAGTGGAACGGACTTTTGACCTATATGAAAGACTAAGACTTCTGCCAAAAATTTTTGGCAGCCTGTTCAGACTCAATCATACAACAAGTACAGTGTGTTTTCACATCTATTCATTAAGTCCTACTGTGAGATCTCAGTGTGTGAGGGAGCAAGAACAGACATTTTAAACCATTTAAACCATTTTGCTCACTGTAGCCAATTGAATATCCTTGTTGAAATAATCTGGGTATGTTTTTACTAGTAATACAATTCTCTTTGTCAGTGAACTCAAGCGAGAAAGGAGTTTAGTCTGTTAAGCATTTCATCAGCTTTGAACAATACCAGTGACTCAGAAAACTTAGCAGGATCCAAAAGATGCTTTTGATCACCCTGTTACACGACCAGTCAATCCACACTGAAAACTATTGGCTCTCTCAGACAAAAATCTGTGATGCAAAAATCTGGCTACAAAAACAGCAAGGTAGCAGAAAGCAACTGTTCAAATGGCATTTGTTTCTTTTTAAAAAATACATATTATCTTTCTTTTGGAGGAAGGAGAGCTGACTTCAGAGAGCTGGGGAATACAAGCACTTGTGAAAAGTCTTAATTAGCTTGTACAGAGTAGACAGAGGAAGCCTGCCCTTGAAGCAGTTCCAAAATAGTAACTTTGGACAAGAAAATATGTATCTGTTGTCTAAAAAGGAAATTAATTACAATGATATTTGATGACACAGACCATTATCAGTGATAACAAGTCAAGATATACTTCAAATGAAGCTTAACACTACCAAAAGAGGGATTGTGTTTGAAGGTCTTTTTATGGACACACATACACACACAAAAAACAAACAAAAAAACCCACAATGTAGTATTCCCATTCACTTCCTATTGGGCACGTAGAAGCAAAAAACATTGTCTATATGAGTTTTTCTAATCTTCACTATAACAAGGACTGAAAGCTGTCACTCTCCATCAGCTCATTTAGATCAGCTCTTTTCAGATGTGCTAATTCCCTCTTAGCTAATTTGCAGTTTCCACAGCAAACAAGAAATAACTTCATAATGTAAAGCTGCTTTCAAAAGTACACTTAAACTATTGCTTTACAGAATTACCATACTTTACATGATATGCAAGCTGTGGCAAAGAGGATGACTTTAACATTTACCTGATGTCCATCCATTTAGCTGTTAATACACAATGAGACTCAGTTCAGTATAAGCACAATAGTGTAATTCAATTGTGCCATTAACTTACCCTTCAAACTTTTTTTTTTTTTTGAAGCATGAAGTAAAACAAAAGCATTGCACCAAGTTAGAAAAATAGGCTGCAGTTGGGCAAGATATTCACAGCTTACACAGACAGAGGCACAAAATCACAGTATGCTGAGCTCCATAACTGCCATCTGCAAAAGCTTTCTTCTAAGTGTTCCTCAGCACCTGCGATCACATCAACATTTACCTATAGCATTGCCCTATCTCAGCCTGATGTTTGGCCCATGCTTTTGTGAGTTCATATTTTCATAAATCCATTAATTTGCTTATCTTGATATAATTGCATAATAAGTGAGATGTAATTGTTATCTTTCATGTCCTAAATCTGTCAGCATTAGAAAAAAAATGCTGACAAAGGAACAGAGTATAAAAATTAGAATATTACATTTTCAAGATAAAGAGTAGGAGAATATGAAATTATTTGGAAAAACTTAAGTAATGTCACAATAGGTTTGCTTCTTAAATGTTTGCATCTTCCATATCTACCAGCTGGAAAAATGGCCGGTTAGAGTCCATTAGAAATATCACAGTTATTGCCAGACTTACCTAATTTAAGAATGTGTCAAATTTAAAGAAGCAAGATCTGTTCTATTAGAAATATTAAATTCCTGAGCCTGATTGCTATTGTAAATGATTAAAAAATATCTACACATTTGAGCCTAGGTGCCACATAGTACATACTGATGTTCTGTATAACATAAAGGCTACAATCACAATTCACAGGCAAGGGCATCAGTAGCCTATTCTAGCACTAGATGGGATTCAAGGCACAGTTAATATAGCTGTGATGTATCAACATGAGGCGATCTGGAGCTAAAACCAGAAGGATCTTCCCACTGAGGGAGGTCTTCTTCATGACAACAATGTCTAGGAGACAACTGTGTGCCTGGTCAGCAGTAGCAGTACTCTACCTCTACAATCCTACAGTGGATGAAATCAGATGAAATAAGCCTTTTATAAAAATGAAATAGAGAACATTAACTCCAATAACCCTGGAGTGCTGAAAATGAAACACTTCAGGGGTGGTGCAATTGCTAGTAAGTGTAATACCACATGAGAAAGAGACCTAAGAAAATTTAGAACTATTGAAAAAAGAGAAGAAATACCTTCTGGGTATTTCTTTTACTTTATGAATAAAAAACTGCTCTAGCCATCACAAAGAAGTATTCATTATTTTGTCTACTTTATGCAATGCAAACAATCAAGTTTTCACTGAAATTACTCTTCTGTACATGTTATCAGAAAACAGCTAATACAACATGCCTCTTGCTTATCTGATATGCAGTATTATATCATCACTATCAATGAGAGGCAAATGTTTATTAAAGTCAGCAGAGAATAACAGAGCTCTTGTTTCAGAAGAGAGTAAATCAGGTTCATTTTATGGGTGTAAATGAGATGAGAAGTAAACCAGCTGCACAAATTTCAGAGAGAATTTCCATGACATAACAAGAGGTGTTTATTCATAAAGAAGTAAATGCTTTAATTTCTCATTGCTTTGCTCCACTTTCTAAGTAGTTTCACACATGTACAAATGCTGATGTCAGAATAACCCATTAGATCACCTACTGTGACTTTGACTGTGTACTAGACACTTAAATTTTACCCAGTTAGGTTATTTTTATTGAAATAACTTGTCTGTAGCCCACATTTGACTAAAATATCACTTCTGTTGCACTAAAACATGACTCCTAGGAATACATCCAGTTTTGATTTGAAGACATGAAAACTGAAAATCTATCAGTTTTCACAGTATTTTGTTCCATTAGTTAGTTACATTCTTCCTTTAAAATCAAGACAATAATTTGAATTGTTTTGCTTGAGCTTTCTCTAGTGAGTTTTTCTTTATCTGATATACTAAACACAGTTTTTTTTGTATTTCATTTTTCTACCCCCAGAGATATCTATACAACTCAACAGAATCAGATTCCAATCTTATTTATCACAAAACAAGAAAAGCGAATTCTTTAAATGTATGCGCGCTAGGGGAAAAAATGAATACATTCTTCACCTTAGTTTGGTTAAGCAAGTAAGCTAACAGTTCCTAAAAGAGCAATAAAGATAGGCCATCTTGGTTTTAATTTCAGCTGGTGTCTGACTTTTTTATACTTCTATAATTCAGGCTGAAATCTTAAATTTATTAACTACTCTGTTGTTTTCATTTGAGTTAGCTGACTTAGATTTGCCAACCCAAGTTAAGAACAGTCCCTTATACTTGCTACTGTCAGCGTGTGTTAAGGAGTCTGCCAGAGACTGTTCTTGTTTTCAACCACTCTACGCTGAAATCTCTGACAGAGACAGAAGTTGTGAGTGTCCCTATCATCCCTCAAAAGTGTCAACCTACCACCAGCAGCAGCACGGAATTGGAAACTGTGTTGGTTGAGACAGGTGGTCCATTCTCCCATTTCTGCCAAGAAGGCAGTGATGTCTGGTAGAAGGGCAGAGGAGACAACTGTGGTCAGTAAAGTTTCAAACAACAGCAGCTAAATTCACCACTCACTGATCTCTAGAATAGAACTGAGTTGGAAGAGACCTTTAAAGGTCATATAGTCCAACTCTTCTGCATTGAACAGGGACAACTTCAACTAGATCAGACTGCTCAGAGCCCCATCTAACCCATTTTTAAATGTCTCTAGGGTTGAGGCATCCACCAGCTGTTCCATTGCTACCCTTCACTACTGCATCCAAAACTACTGGATCTCCATCCAGATTACGTACTATTTACCACCACTCTCTGGGTACAATCTCACAACCAGTTCCTCATCCATCAAACTATCCACCCATCAAAACCATCTTTCCAGTCTGGAGAAAATGATGCTGAGGGGGACCATTTCAAAAGCCTTAATGAAGTCCACATAGATGACATAAGTGTCTCTCTCTGTTATGCCACAGTTACGCCATCATAAAAAGTTACAGGGTTGGTCAAACAGGATCTGCCTTTGGTGAAGCCTTGCTGGCTGTTCAGTATCGCCTCCCTGTCTTCCGTGTTCCTTGGCATAGCTTCCAGTAGAATCTGATCCAAGATTTTCCCCAGCACAGAGATGAAGCTGACAGGTTGGTAGTTTCCTTGGTCATCCTTTCTACCCTTCTTAAAAATGATCATGACATTGCCTTTTTTCCAGTTACCAGGGACTTCACCTGGCTGCCATGACTTTACAGATATCATTGAGAATGTCTTGTCAAGTACATCAATTTCATCAGGACTCTGGGTTGCATTTCACTGGGACCCATATATTTAGGGGTGTTCAGGTTCCTCAGCTGCAAACCTAATCTTTGTTTACAGTGAGAGGGACATTATTCCCTTATTCACCAACTTAATCATCTGCTCAAACAGGGTGTGAAGAGCAGCTGACAGTGAGGACTGAGGCAAAAAAGCTATTGAGTACCTCAGCCTACTCCTTGTCCATCATTACCATATTGTCTGTAATGCACACTAGTGAGGGTATGCCTTCTTGAACTTCCCTTTTCTAGTTGATGTGCTACAGAACCCTTCTTTGTTCTTCTTTGTGCCCCTTGCCAAGTCTATTTCCAGTTGGGCCTTGGCCTTCCTGACTCCATCCCTACATCAAATAGAAGCATCCATGTACTATTCCAAGGTACCTGTCCCTGCTTCCTCCACCTGCCCTCCAATTTGACCAGCAGGTCCTGGCTCAGACATACCAGTCTCTCGCCTTTCTTTCCTAACCTCCTGCACCTGGGGATAGAGAGTTCTTGTGCATCACCCCCTCCAATTCATACCTTTTTCATGAGTGATAAAATGGTTTTAAACAGTTCAAATACACACAAGCACAGAAACCCAGCATTAAAAGAGAAGGCTGATCTAGCTGTAGGCTTAAGCTGAAGGCAAAGACCAAAATTAATGATGACCTCAATTAAATTTCCATAGTATCTCTGGGGAAACCTCAAGTCATATGTTGAAATTCCTTTTATGTCAATGTCAATGTTTGCTTTTCCCACAGAGTCTAAAGGAGTCATTCTTGCTTCGTGTTTCCATGCCGGAGGACATAATACAACTAAATGATGATAGAAGTGGGAAAAAAAAAAAAAAAAAAAAAAAAAGCGCAGAGGTCACATTACACTCAATGATATACACTTTCCTTTTTCAGATATTTGAAGGAAAACAATGTAAGAAAAAGACAATGACAGAGCTTAGTGTTACAGGATTGATGTTCTCATAAATTATACACTACCAGAAAAGATATTTGTAGTAAAAAAGAAACTGTCCTGAAAATTCAAAGTCACATAATTAAGTCCTTATCGTCTACTGAAGCAACTGTGGGCTACACACAATTGAAAAGCTCACCTGACAGTTAATTTTGTACGTTTTAGTAGTTACTACAGGGAAAGAGTTAGCCCATCTTGTTAGGTGCACACGTTAAAGCACAAAGTAGAACAATTTGCAGAACGAGAAGGTGTATATAAAAAAATGATCAAAGTGTTTCAGTTTAGGTCATATTAAATGGAATTTAGGTTTCTACTCCCTTTGGAGCATTTGAATACTAAATCTGTTTTCCAGGAAGTGGAAATACTCTAGGTCTATTTTACAGCTTTGAAAATCTCTGCCATCAATTATAGGGCATATCCCATAATAATTCTTAAATACAAGATGATTAATTAAATTAAAACAGGATTTGTAGTATATTTCCAAATATATATTGCCTGATTTTCTGGTACTTCTGGTGCACTTTCTTAAATTCCAACTACATTTATTGTTTGGAAGGGAGAAACATTCTAGGTTTCAGAAAATGCCTTTTCTCCGGTGACTTTCCTGATATATCTGTAATAATTTCCTGTTCCCTCACTTGAAAGACCAGAGAAAAATCTTGACAGCCTCCAATACAACCACTTTAAAGTGGCACTCAGTGCCCTCACTTCTAGTACTAGTTTTACCATTCAAAACCACCTCTTCTGAAGGCAAGATACAAGCTGCAGCAGGAAAAGATGAACTATGCCAAGCTCTGCAAATATCTCCCCAACTAAGAAGCTGGTCTCAATCTCCCTTAATAATCATTTAGTTAAGAGACAGCTAAGTGATTATAAAGTTATACTGGTACTATACTATTCTCCTCTATAATATTGAGAATTGCTTTCTGAACGACCAAGCTTTCTTCATTTCCAACAAGAAGCTGAACTAATTTTTAATTACAGACAGAAATTAATAACTCTTGATAAAGTTTAGAAAGACCTGAAGACTTTCAAGGTGAGGCTGGACCAAGACCGGGCAAACTGATCTAGCTGTAGGTGTCCCCATTCATTGCAGGGGAGTTGGACTAGATGACCTTTAATGGTCCATTCCAACTCTAAGAATTCCGTGATTCTATGATTATCTAGCAGAATGTTAACTGGAATGCTAACAAAGAAAACCATGCCATAAAATGTTGAACAATTGAAATTCTTGTAAAAAGTAATTAAAAAAAAAAAAAAGAAAAAAGAAAAAAAACATGGAAATGTGGATCATCCATGATTCTATGTTTTACTGGAGATACATGTATTGACAGTCATGTCAGCTGAGCGTTTGAAATTCTGAGACACTATTACCTAGACCTAAATTGAAAATAACGGGAGTGCAATGTGGGGTAATCCAGGCAAGAATATAATTGGGAAAACAAAAAGATAGAGAAAGAAAGCCCTACACAGCAAATCAAACAATACTTCCTTGCCTCTGCAAGCTGAGTCTTAAATGCCAAGATACGGGAGTCAAGGGATCTTAAAGTATTAAACCAACATATTTTGAAATTTTATCTCAGAAGTTATTCCATTATCATTGCCTTTATTTTCTTTGCTAACAGACTGTGAATTTCTCTCCAATAAACACTTGAGTAAGTGTTCTCTGGTGAATGAATGAATACTGACTGAGCTGTCAGACTGTAAAAGCTGTCCTGAAGGTATGAATACAAAGCTGGTTTTGACATAAATAATAATCAGGTTAAGCGCTGAGGCATATAAAGGATCAAAACAATATAATAACAGACTATCAAAATAGTCACAGCCTTCCAAAACTGCTTCATAGATTGGAATACAGGAGGCAGAAGAATGAATACATATAAATGGTTTTAATCATTGTTCAGCAGTGCTTTAATCCAAACAGAAGCTAGGTATGTATAAGGGAATTAGCTGTGGTGATGAGCATTTACCATGACCAGGAACATTTTTCTGCATGAGGAGGTGAAACAAAAATAATTTAAGTGAGGATAAGAGTGCAGAAACCAAAAGTAGGCTACATGGTGTGGGGAGAGGGGAACGTCCAGACTAAGGAATATGATCCTTATTAAAAGGTTAGTGAGAAAATTTCCAGCTCTTATACTGTCCTTTGATGCCCTTAAGATAGGCATACTTCACAGATATCTGGGCAGACAGGTTTTAAAACCAAAGAAAATACAGGAGAAAGGCACACTGACTGCATCAACTTGACTTTCTCCCTAGTTAATAACCAATTATTGTTTTATTTCCTCATTAATGAATAATTACTAATTCCTAATTTAAAATAAGTAAATGATATCACAAATAGTATTAGGCACTATTATCAATACCATACTAAAAATTAGAAGTTAGCATTCTTATCTTAGCAGGAAAACAGAGAGATTAACAAACTTACTATGGAAAACAGGACAGAAAATAATGAAACTGAGATGAGTATGGCTTAATGAGAATATATAGAGCTAAAAGATTACCAACAGACTTATGAGAATGTTACTCTTAATTTCATATAGTCACAAATGAACTTGTTGTGGAAAGGAAATGGTGAAAGATGTGCCAGTGAAGTTTGGTGACATGTAATGAAATCTTTGCATTTCCAAAAAGATACCAGAATGGCATAAAGGAATAATTGAGTGATCTTGAGCACAGTAACAGAAAAATGAAAGATAAAATATAGTAAGAAAAGATGAGAGGTTATACACTTCAGGGCTAAAAAGCATTATTAATTAGAAGCTGATTTTTCCTATACTGCAGACTATGCAAGGAAACAGATATGAGTTTATTAAGTAATCAATGGAGAACTGTGAGACAGCGAAGTTATGCACAAATGACAAAAGGCAATTGTGGAACATGTAAGAAGGGCATTTTCAAGAGAGAACTGAAGGGAAGAAAAAAAAAAAAAAAGTGGTGCTACTGTGGCTGGATCAATAACACTCTACCATCAACTGTCAGACCATTAATCAAGCTCAGAGAAGGGGCTGCTGCAGAAAGATCTGGGGAAGATGGAGGCTTTTTACCTCTTGAGGAGTGAGGTGACAGCATGAATTCCAAATGCAGGAACTAGCAAAAAAGAAAATCTCTTCCACTCAAATGTGATTAGATTACATGATTCTTGAAGTGGCAGAGGACTCGATTAAATGATTTGGAGATACACACCATTCCTGCAAACCACATAGATGATAGCATTATCTGTTCTTGAAGTCCAAGTATATAAAAATATAACTAAGTAGCTGTTTAGAGCTTCAGTAAATATTCCAGAGGGGTCTATCATGTGAGCTTGTGCTATGGAACAGGAAAGAAAGAAACCTACTCTGCATCTATTGAGATTGGATGGAAATGTGGAGCTGTTCAACTGAGGAAAAGGGCACAGAGAATACCAGGATAGTGTTTCTGTATATCTGCAGAGATAAATGGAATTGCATTTTAGTGATTTTCACTTGGTCATCAAATGAGTCTCCTGAAAAGACCATCTACAGTGCTATTCTTACATTTTTCTGTTCAAGGATTAAAAAAAAAAATCACAACAAACACACAAGGATTAAAACTTACACTGATTAATTTGACCAAATAAATAAAAAAAAGTGAAATAAAAGCCAGGAGTTTTCTAATAAGTACTGAATATTCCAATGATTTCAACGCACACTCAGGAACTCCTCTAGTTTACCTGGCAGTAAAACACTGTCTGATAGAATCAGAAAGCCAGGGACCTTTTTTTAGTTTTCTTGAGAATAATCCTAGGGGCAGATACACTGAAAAAAATTATTTCCCTCTTCCTTAGACTTGATCTTACATGTATCAGGCCTGCAGTGGTAATGGACCTTTTGGAACAGTCAGCTTTGCAAATAAGTTTTCAAAGATGCTGTATTTCAGAATTATTTGAGGGAGTATACTGTTCATCGGATTTAAAAAAAAAAAACAAAACAAAAAAAACAAAAAAAAAAAACTGTTTTCATTATAAAATGTGTGCAACTGAAACTTGCTTAAAGTTTTCTATGTTCTGAAGCTCCAGTTTGAACCTCTTAAGAATTCTAATTCAAGAACTAATTAATTGCCAGACTTTACACAGCATAAGCTTTGTCAAAGTGAGCAACTTGATCCATCTTCATTGATTTGCCTTATTAAAGAAAGGTCTCACCCGAAGCTTTTATTTCAGGGGAAAAGCTTTAGCACTATTGGAATATTCAACTGCTGACCTAGACCAGATGTCTGAGTCTCTACATTGATGGACAAGAGTCAGGATTCATACACTGAGCAAGATCAGATCATGTACGTGTATTTACAGTGGACTGGAAACTAGCCTTGCTTAAGCACACTGTTATAAAAATTTTTCCATATCCAGAGAATGAATCAATTTATGTAAATTAAATGAGCTGTATAAAAAGGCATGTCAGAATACAGAAGGGAAACAATAGATAGGAAATGATTTCCTTGGGTAAAAAAGATATCAGATCTTGCATGGAATGCATTTTGAGGTGTTAAAATTACTTTGGGGAAGCAGTGGTGTGTGCTTGTTCAGCTCTACATTTCTAAACTGCTACTTTTCTGTGATTAGAGTGAAGCCAAGTTTGTTTTCTTTCCAGTTTGCTTGGCCAAAACCATCTAAGCTGAAGAAATGCAGGAAGTATATTGTGTTTCCCAATTATACAAGAAACACGTGGAGCTTCCTACTGCCCTTTTAAATCACAGCAAAACTGCAGCATGAAGCCATAATTTGATCTTCAATATTTTACAGTTATTAATATGAACACAAATTTTTGCAATATGCACTTGGCCACTGAAGTAAATTGTTTTTAGAAATACTGAAGTTAGATATTAAATGTCATATTCTGGCACTTCTTGGATTTATTCCTGTGTATACCTTATTGAGGAGGGAAATAGTTTTTAAATTTTGTATATCAAACTACACCTTTTCCTTTAATAAAGCAATATTGATATTGTACAAAAATGCAAAAAGAGGTGCCACACATAAGCAGTATCCATTAAACTTTATCACAGTTAGTTGGCATCAGTTTGCTATGCTGTAAAGTGATGGAAAAATGAATTTGGTTTGAAGCAATTTTAGTTCACTTTTGAAATTCCATCTTAGGGTAGGCAAATAAGTGCCTACAAAATTATGTTTACTGAGCAAGTGGGAACATGTTAGAAAGTACCTCTGCATAAGGCATATGAGCTGTGTAATGAAATGCTTTCAATGCCACTAAACATTTGTTTTTAATAGAGAAGGAGTTGGACACAAGATTGTCCCCATAAAATAGTTCTTAGACAGGTGATTTCCTGCCAGTAAAAATGTTTTCTAAATTTTTGTTGAATTGCTTTCCAATTCCTGCAAACTAGTCATTCTGAGGTACAAAAATCAATCCTGACATTCCCATTTTTAACATTTACCTTAACGCATTTTATTTTTATTTTTTTAAAGAAAAGTATCTTGTTTCTGAACGTACTGAGTAGTGGATGCTTAGAGGAAAGATATAGGGAGCAGGGCAATTGTGGATTGATTCTTCCCTGCTATAACAACATCTGGCAAACAAGATAGAGATGGCAGCCACACCATTCTTTTGAATAATCTCTGATAGTCATAATCATGAACTTGTTGCACCATTTCCAGAAAGCATACAAATATCGATCTTCTACACAGTTCTATAGGAATAATGTCCACTATAAAGTATAGGTATTAGATGTTGAAAATACACTTGCTTTTTTTTTGTTTGTTTGTTTGTTTGTTTGTTCTTGAGAGGTCTGTAGCTTGACTTACAATAAAGAGTGAAATGTGGTTCCATGTGCTATCCACAGTCTTATAGATTTTCTTCCTACTCATTCTTCATTTACTTCCCAATATAAGGACATTAATCAGAATTGGAAGGGAAAATGAGAAGACTCAGAGTACAGAGTAGGAATTTTGCTTGTTTGGAAAAAAATTAACTAGACTTTTGTGGTCAGCAGGATGATGACAACAACTAAAGAAAAACATCAAACAAGTAAAAACCAACAATGTGAACATTAAAAATAAAGCAAACACTGAGCCTAACCTCAGTTTGTGTTGTGTCTTGTAAAAAATAACTCTTCTACCATTATATGTAACAATTATGCCATAATTGTATTACCATAGTTTTCTTAGTAATTTTAATCAACTAGAAATGGTTTGGGAGAATAGTAAATGTACAACTGAAAAATTGTCTGCCTTCATCGGAAATAGATAGTTTATCAATGTTGAGTTTGATTGAGTAGAAGAACTTAAAATCTTCAGTAGTTATGTAGCTTACTAGATTTCAATAGAGAAATATCCTAAGTCAGATCCAAAAGTCCTATAACTGTCTCCAGTATTCCATCAGCTGAATAAGACTAAATAAGACTAAAATGCTCATTTCTCAGCTCCACAGGGTCTTACAGCAAAAACACTCAGTCAGTCTTGCCAAGATCGGAACTAAATAACCTGAGAGGTTGAAAAATGAGGCACGGCAAAGGGGATTATTCAGATAAATGCAACATTTTAAGTACTTTGTGTATTACCTAAATTAATTGAAGTTTTAAAAAACTAAGAAATAAAAAGTTCTTTCACATGACATCAAAATTTGCCATTCATCCTCAAAACACAGCTTTTTCTACCAACATTCATTTATGTCTTTCCTTCTTCACCCAAAAAGATCAGGAGAAGAGAAAGGAATTCTTTTTCTTTTTCATTCCCTTCAAAGGATGACCAAAGCCTCATGAGATCAAAACAAATTTTTTTCAGAACTACATTAGGAATTGTAAATTAATCCCAGATAATTACTCCCATTTTGAGTTGCTGCAGCAAATTTTAACAGAAATGTTTCTAACAATAATCAACTAGTAATATTTTATGCTTGCACTCAACTCATAACATTCAAATATTATTTTTAATAATTGCTCAGTCAAAATGCCAAAAATATAGATAATTCTTTCACAGGGGATCTATAATATAGTTTCTATCTGGAAATACCCAGTACTCAGCCATTCCCATAAACATAGATTCAGTACCATGGCTTCAATCCCCAGTGGGAAGTTATCTTTGCAGTCAGAAAACTGAAAACACTATTTATTTGTTTTGTTTCTTACAGCTATACTTAGATTCTGTCTGAAACTTGCAGTGAAGGACTTCAGGATTCATTTTGCAGTCAATATATTCACAGCTGGGAGCCATTCATTCAGACTACAGTTAACATTCAGTCGAAGCTAAAAGTGGATTAAAGCAAAATTTTGGCTCTAGATATAGTCTCACTGTTTTACAGAGACACCTCAGACCGGATTTATGCAGACAGACAATCTTGGCAGCACATCGACATCATGAAATGAAGTGCAGCATAGTGTTCCCTAAGCTAGCAGAGATCCAAGCCACAAGTTCATGAAGAACAGGAAAAGGCTGCACAGAAGAAGATGCAGACATACAGTTTTTTGTATTACTATCTTTGAACACTGCCAAGAGCAGTCTCCACACCAGAACACTCAGCACTATTCCATTCCATCTAGAATTATCACAAGCTAGTTTTGTACTCATGACTATAAATACATTTGAAATCAAACAGAACACTACAGTCCAGTTTTCTCCTGACAGTGTTTCCCCCTCCCCCCACCCAGATTTCTAACCACTCTGTTTTAACTCTCTGGTGTTTTAAAAGCATCAGTGAAGGTAGTGTGGATGTGTGCTTCTACTTCTGAAGTGGAAAAATACCACCTGCACAAACCAGAGCCAAAAGCATAGAGAATTGAATGACAAATTGCTAAAAGAGCTACTGGTGACAAGGGAAGAGGAAAGTCTGGGTCTCTGGGGGATGCATTTGTAGAACTACAGACACGCTTTTGAAGTTTAATTCCAAGAGTGAAGTCTTGTATGAGGATTCCCAAGTGTAAGAAGATGCCCAGCTCAGAAACATCAGTCAGAGAATCAGATAAATTACACATCTGGGCTGACCTGTTTTTGCAGATCATTCCCATTACTAACCCGCATCAGTGCTGCTCTGTGTATCTAGCTCTTACTGTATACAGTGCAAGAATTCTTCTTTTTTATCTCATAGCCACAGATTTGGAGGCTTAAGGGACATTTAAGAGCATGTCTGCACCACAAGCTGAAGGTGACCCGCTCACCCCAAAGCTGGCTCCACAGGGAGGCATATCTCAGTGACAGGGAAGCACAGTGCTAGAACCCAGGAAAACCAGACACAATAGTTCTGAACTAATATCATTCAAACTAGTAAGTCTTTCACTATCTATCATAAGCTTGACTGCAGCAACAAGCTGATATCACTGAACAATATTGCTATGCTATTCACTGGCCACGCTTACACCTTGTATTTCAGCACTTCACTCTACTCCAGAATGCCCAACCCAATTGGTCACATTTTGCATACACAGATGTTTGACTTGCCCTTTCACCTTCCTAACAGTCCAGTGAAAGATGGTGAACTACTCAGAGGCAGCTGAAAAGTGAGGTTGGCAAACAGAAACTAGGAGGTGGGGAAGTCAAAGAGACAGGAATATTTTTAAGTAGGTTTATTTTTATTTGGTCAACAATGATTTGGGTTTTTTTAACTGAATCATATGTTCACTGGAAGTTTTTGCATTGACCAGAGGGAACCACCAAATAGATTGTGCTTCAACAGCCTTGATATCAAGCTCTCAGCATTTCTCAACATTCTAATCTGGATTTAGTTTCTATACCCAAGTATCTAAATGACATGGCAAAGCCTCCACAATCTCCGTATCAATTTCAACTAAATGAAGACTGGCATAATTATAGCATAAAACCATAAACAGGGACAAATTATATATAAATGGCACAACTAAAGGTTGATTGAAATGTTAAAGATCAGGAGTTATAACATGTAATTAGCCATGATTGAATCACTTGAGGCTAACTGTTAGTGCATAGAATCTCAGAGGAATGGGTTGTAATTTTGCAGTTTACTGATATTTATCTCCCTGAATAGTTCCTTGAATTTCAGCTTCAAAACAGGGGTTTTACCAGTAGTCACCGTTTCTACAGTAACACAGTTAATTTCACTACATTTGATTCAAAGCCTCAAAATATCTTCTGGAGTTCTTGAAATTTATCTAGGACCTGATCATTTCTAAATGACAGTTAATTACAGGAAAGAAATAGTTATGTGTAAGTATTTTGCAGTTGTAATATTCATGTACTTCCCTTGGTAAAGTATAATCACAGTGGTGTACTTTGGTAGATAGTGCTATTCTTTAGTAAGAAGATACTGTCATGTGTTAGAGCATCTCCTAGGCAAATAAAAAAAACTACTGAAAATAGAATGGGAAGGCTCTATAGGATTATTAATTTTTCTGGTTTAATATACAGAGGCTTAACATTATTGATATCTTAATTTCCTATGTATAATTTCAGTACCTGAGAAAACTTGAAAAACATTTTCAGTCAGTGAAAAGGAAGAACACATTTGCAATGGAAAATAGAAATAATAATTAAAGCAATGATTTTACTTAGCAACTCCTTCTTTGGAATGCTGTAATGTTTTGAACTCCCAATGTAAAATATTCAGTCTGTAAAAACAGGGTTGCTTAGACACCACAAATGACATTCATAAAAATAGGAGCAAAAAAAAAATTACTTCTTATTGTTAGCTCCAAGCTGTATTCATAAGAAAAAAAAAAAAAAAAAAAGAAAGAAAAAAAAAAAAAAGAATATGAAGAAGAATGAAAGTTCTAAAAAAGAAGTAAAGATGTACACGTACAGTAGAAGTCAATTGAGAATTTTGTACAATCCTTTAATACTTCCCTAGGACCATAAAGGATATTTTCCTGAAGAAATGATTTTTCTATTTCAAACACTGAATAATGTTTTTATTTTAAAGCCTTTCATGCATGATGATAGATGGGAGATGTATCTTACAGTACTATTCTACATGCTCTCTTCCTTTCCCTACGTGATCAGATTTTATAACAATTAGTCAAAACAAAGTCACACTATACACAACAGTTCTTTTCATGCTCAAACTCAGACACATAGCTACATTCACTGTCTAAAATACTACAACCATTTCCATGTCCAGGAATTCAAAAGCTGTCACCACTGAAAATCATGGAAGGAAGGGGCCAATTCATCTAACAAAACCAGATAAACATTATTTTGAGGGGTTGGTTGGTTTGTTTGGTACCCCTATAAACCTTGAAATACTATTTTAATAATCATTAAGATAGAAAACCCCACTTAGTAATTGCATTCATTATATTACAACCATGCAGAACATGGTTTATATTCTAAAAACAATTTTAGCAAGCCAAAAGATTAAAACAGACTCTCACTAACAAAACATTACCTTAGATTCTGCATAACATAGTCACAGCCCATAGGAGAAATCCACATCCCCCTCAGCAAGGAAGACTGATTTCCAACACTGATCACCTGAAGGTAACAGTTAGACCCACCCAATTTTCTCATCTTAGAAAGAGACTTCCAGCTCTAAAGTTTAATACTGAATAAGTATTGTTTCATTGACATGTCTTTTTCACACATTTGATTTTCAGATGTTTTTCTTTCTCTTTCCATATTCAGAGAAACTGTACAGAAGAAATGCTTCAAATCAACTAAGAACAGCAATGGAAATACAATTTTCCCTTCAGATAGAAGGAATGTAATAATTTGAATTTCTTTCTCCTGTTTAAATTACATATATGGCTCAAATTCAAAGTGTAGATTGAAGTACATTGAAGGGAATGCAGGAATAACCATATTTCTGGTATGTTTCCTGGCACACCCACCCTCCAGCTCATACAGATGCTTTTTCACTGCTAACAAGTAGTCTGAACATGTGGGCTTCTTATGGTCTGATCTGGCTTTTCAAAATACACCTGAGGTCTCACAGACTGCAAGAAAAAAGGATTTTGTCTCAAGAAGTGCCTCTGGAAGTCCAGGTAGGTGTGCTTGCTTGACCTTGAAGCAATGTTTCAAAAAACTGTGGCAGACAGACGGAACAGTTCTCTAATGATAAGAATCCTAGTTACTCTCAAAAAGCATTTCCTCAAGCAGTTTTCACCCCCTTCATTTTCTTACTCTTTACATACTTTTTGCCAGCTTACCATTCAGTTCTGATATCTTTCCCCTTAACTCAAAAGATCCTTAACACCAGGCAAGCACATAAAGTGTTCAAATATGTGGACATTTCCTCATCAACAAATACATCTTTTTAGTTCTCAGTGCTGGTCTGTGTCCATAGCTAGTCAGACCTTCTGAACTATTTTGTCCTCAGTTACATCCATAATTTAACAAGATAAGTAATCCTATCTAATTGTAAAGTTACATGTTTAAGTAACTGTACTTCCCAGGCCCAAAGGTCATCTGTAAAGAGCAATGGTATGTTTACTCTTGGTGCAATACTCATTTATACACGCTATTTTTAAAATCATATATGTAAAAATACTTACAGATTCATACTCAAAGTTGTTGGGCAGCAACTAGAATGTACTTCGTTGCTGTCTGAAATTTCCAGACTCTTTGAAGCATGTAGCCATTCACTGAACCTTGAGACTGGATTTTTCCATTGCTCATATTGCTCACTATACAACACATTGTCCATTCTTCCTTTTTCTACTATGCCTACTAAAAATAATAATTATAATTTTAAAAATAAAATAATAATAATAAAAAAGGTAAATATAAATTCAATGTTTTTCTTCAGTGTGCAGGTCATCTCAGAAAATGAACAGTACCAATGCAGATCATTAGACACACAGGTAATGATGTATTCCCTCTATCAAACTCTTGATAGATAATAAAAATTACATGCTTGTTGCAGACATGCTAATTACGAGCAGTTAAGGACAAAAAAAATTGAATCCCTTCCTGATGTGCAGATTAGCCTGTATAGAACACAGCATTCTGTAAATAAAATAAGATAAAATAATTTTCTTAGAATAAAATTAGAAATACATTTAAAAAATATTAAATTTGAAATACATCCAGTGAAACTGATGAATTAAATTAATAGAGGAGCTTCCCCACCATGTACTCCTGACTGTAAGGAAGGAAATTATTTATTTGGCTCACATGCGTTCAGTGTTTCATATAACAAGAGTATCTGGAGATGACACACAAGACCAGGACCATGCCAACTGCTACTGAAACATTTGTAACTACAGTCTCTTTTCAACAACTCAATAAAAAGTGATTTTGTGCATATTTTTTTCTTTACTATTAATAACAAGGGTATATTCAGGGGAAAAAAAAAGCCACAGCTAGAACAAGATAGGCCTCTGTGAAGCTGAAATTTCTAAATAAGCCTTGAGAAATGAAGGCAATGGTTAACAGTTGTGAGTTACCTCCTGTTTGGCCCCAGCACTGCAGAGGAAACTCTACTGCAGATTCCTACTCTAAGACAGCTGTCTGCAAAATCCTGAGTTTCCAGACTTCCACCCCATTGTGCTAGATTTATTCAGCTGCCAAAAGACGTATGTTTCTAATTGCTTTGTCCTAGATTTGGGCTGTGGCATGGCACTGACAAAAATTGGTTAGAATCTTCAGAAGAATCTCTTTCAAGCTGTAAAAACGTTTAGACACTAGATCAAACCACTAGGAACTCCCTGACCTTAAAAAAATGAAAAGGCTCTGCTGTATGCCTTAGAAACGCGTAGCTTGATTAGGAGAAAAAATGTCATAGACCCTAAGTTCAAGGGAATGTCCCCTGTCACTGAGCCTATTAGTAGCTGTAGCTAGAAAAACTAGAAAACAAAAGCAGAAGCACCATTAAAAGATGAAGTAAACCCTTAACTGTCATCTGTTCCATACTGGGAATTTGTACCTAACAAGAAAAAGCCACACAGATTCATGAAGGAATATTTATGTCTTTTTATTTGTATTAAGGCAGTAGCCTGGAGCCCTTAGACATGCCTTAGGACTATGTCCTCATCCCCGTACAAGGACAGACTAAAAGTCAGCCCCTGCCCAAGTAGTTTGCCATGTTCTCAAACTCTGTTATTTCTGTAAAATTCCTGTCCGTGACACATTATGATTTGCCATCATTCTTTTAGCAAAATACATTTTACAGGTGATTAAAAGCTTGGCATCCAAAGTCCACATAAAAGACCCCAGAGCTCCAGGAAGGCCAGGAGGGCAGTGCCAGGACAGGAAACAACACCAGCATTTCAGCTCCTTACCTCAGCTTCTTAGAGCTGTGCTGCTGGTGATACAGCTACATATAAGCACCTCCAATTTATGTCAATAAACTTGGGGGCTGCAACAGATCTGACAACAGAGAGGAGGGAAAGTGGGTCAGAATCGTGCTGTGTCACCTGCTGAACCCAGCATCATGCAGTAGCTGCAAAGCTGGAGGGAGGCAGGGGACAGCCCTGATGCCACTAAGATGTCCTACTTAAAGGAAATTCTGTCTGTCTTAAGCATCATCAGAGTCTGAAATATAGGATCTTCATTCACAGTGCATCTGTACTACTTGATGAATGATAAAATCTCTCTGTGTAACTACAGATCTTTCTTTCCCACAGAACAGAGGTCTAGTGGGTCAGCATGCAGCCTTAGCAGCTTGTGTTCAGCAGCAAATCAGGCACTGAGCTAAGACAACTCCTCCATCTGCATTTGGCTGGTAGTAAACCTAGACAATTTCAGCTCCATTAACATTGAGTCTCAGATTTTGAGTACCCTGTCTCCCCATTCTGCAGTTAGCAGTGCAAAGACAGCTTGGAACCATCTGCAGTGCCAATACCAACTCCTTCTCTGTTTAATGAACTTTCTTCAAAAAAGAAAAAGATGAACTGTGGTAAATCAGGTCTAGCTATGGCAAGATGAGTCTTGTTTTCATTCTTTCTGTTTTCAGCAGAGCTGCTACTAGCAACAAGGCTTTACTGGAGCAGTCAGCAAAGAGAACAACATTCATCCTTGTGCTCACCCACTCAGTTTAAACTGAATGAAATGTCTGTTGCTCCTTTCTTAGCTTTGTGCATTTATGCAGGCTTTCTATTTCTTTCTTTCTTTTTTTTTTTTTTTTTTTCCTCCAGTTTCTACTACTTCCTTCTCTCCATTAAAAAAAAAAAAATGGCAATGCTGTAAAGCAAACCAGTCATTTTGATCAGAAAGTCTTCATTTACAGCAAAACTCAAAAGGATATATGTATGCACTGTTACTTAAACTTACTGGCAGTTCTGCAATACAGTCAAATTTCAAATACAACTTAAAATTTGTTGTCTCTAAGTCCTCCGGGGGAGAATACAGTCACAGTTTTCTAAAATGATTTTCCTCCCTCATGCTTTGAACTCCCTTGTTGCATTGAATTTCTTTCTATGAAAGGCACAAGCATAAAGGGAAGCTTCAGTGTCATAGAAGGGACAATGCCATGATTATCATGAAAGTATTTTTGAAAGACATGAGGAAAAATGTGTTTAAAAAAAAAACACAACAACAACACAAACAAAAACAGCTTATTTTTCTCTACTACTCACTTCTGTTAGTTTAACAGTATGTTCAAAATCTGCAGACAGAACTTACTTTTATTGGATACAAATACGAGAAAGATGCTACAGAAGTAGCCACATTGCCAACACCACAAAAGCCAACATAAAAGTATATTTCAAGAAAGTTGGTTTGGAAAAATGATATCTTTCATGTAATTGTTTGTTGGTATGTAAGTGAAGGTCCAAGCATATCCAGGCAGAAAAATTTTACACACCATGGTTTTATAACAATGTAGGTCACTCTGAAAATAGTACCTCCTATTTATTTTCATAGAAATTATAACAGATACAAAGAACATAATAACACTACTTGATAAAGTAAATTCTCAGCTACAAAACACTGTTTTTCAACACAGTCCCTACCATTAGCTAAGTAATTTCACCAGAAGTGAATAAAAGCCTGCATGCCATTCTCATAAAAATCTGCACCAGTGGAAGTTACCTATTTACTTCACAGCTGCTACGATGGTGTCATTGCTACAAAATGTTGCCCACACAATCTGTCTTCCGTTGGCACAAACAGATAGAAGGCAGAAGGAGCCAAATCCAGAATATATGCTGGATGTAGTAGTACAGCCCAGTCAAGATTGGCAATGTGCTCCACGGTCTTCAAGTTGTTATGGAACCTGGTGTTATTGTGTTACAAGAGAAAAGCTGACTTCTTCTCTGACCTGAACTGGAAATTTGAGCCTTCAGCTTAGTTAGCTTCATGATGTATCAGACAGAGTTGACTGTTTTTCTGGGTTCCAGGAAATCCAGAAAGATCATCCTTTTCCTATCCCAAATGACAGAGCATATCACCTTACTCTCTGAGGGCTGGAAGTTTTCAATGGAGAATTTTTATGCCACCATTCCATGGGCTGATATTTCAACTACAGTTCAGAGTGGTGACATCACATCTTGTCTCTGGTAATGATGCAATCCAAGAAACTGCCACCTTCAGTCTCATGTTGATTCAACAGGGCCTAACAAAGTTGCACGCAGTGCTTTTTTCTGCTCCTGAGTGAGCAGTTGAGGAGCCCAAATGGCACAAATATTGCAATATTCCAACCATTTTTTCCAATATGTTGAAGCTGACATTCAGCTCCATACACAGTTCCCTGCTTGTAATCCACTTGTTCACACAGATGAACCAATAAGAGATACTCTTCATTTAATGGTGTGAGAACTGAGCATAGTTTGTCTTTCACATGGGTGCCACAACTGCTGAAGCACACCACCCACTGCCTCTCTGTGCTAATTTCTGCACTCCAGAAACATTCAGCAAGTGTGAATGAATGTCAGCAAATGCTGTTTTCTTCAACTGGAGGAATTCAATACCAAATCTTTGCTCCATACAGACTTCCATGTCAGATGCCATTCTGTCAGATTGCCCCTCTGCTGCCATTTCTCATACAGAAACAAAACAGAATGTAATATCACTGGAAAGGCCCAGCTTCTACTGTCATACCAACACCCTCCATCTCTGATACTACAGGCCAACATAATAAAATAGGAAGCATTAATTTCAGAGCAACTTACATATTTAGCAATATTTCTTCTAGATGAGTTTGTTTTTAGACATCCAGCTTTGTTATTGAGGCACCAGAGATGCTCAGATTCATGCTGAATTTAATAAGCCACCTAAAAAGCACTGATGTTTGGTCAGATATCCTTCCATTCCAGATTTCTCTATTTATAACACAAGATAAATATTGCTATCAGAAAGGTTCCAATGAGAAAAAAATATTAATTTAAATCTCTTTAGAACTGAAAGAAAATAAATCAAGAGATTTGCAGAAAGACCTCAAAGATTTAAAAGATGAATGGAGAGTAGTAAAATGATAATAAATGTTTACAAACCTCTCAAAAGACTGCTAGAGCAAAGTAAGCCCAGGGATACAGTTTAGTTTCCATGCCACTCTGAGGCAAGATTAGAAAAGTCCAGATAAAAGAGCTGTAGCAAGTTTCCATAATTTGCCACATATTTACGGACTACTGAAAAAGTAGATGATAAAAGGAATTAATTCCTGATTTACATATTCTGCTAATAAAGTGGCAAGGTCTTAAGGAACAAACACAACAGCTGCAAATTAAGTAATTACGTATCTGTATGCAAATTTGCAGACATCTCATAAATGTTGGAATACTATTTGCAATGCTAATTAAGTGCCTTTTATTGCCTCTGCATAATTCCTACATGTGATTTTTTGCCAGATGTCATTGTAGCTTGAAAAAACCTTTATTGTCAGGTTAGCTGAGGTAGCACACATTAACACTGCTCATAAAAATCCTATTTTTAATTAAATTACCTGCACTGTCTCAATAATTTCTCACTGATTTCCTGTCCAAACCAGTTGGTTTCTTTTTTTTCATATTGCACAAGTGTTTCACAACTTCTAAATATGTGAGTCTTTCTGTCCCACTTTGACAAAATTTAATTCAAAATAATTTAAGTATCACCTACAGAAGCCAAGATCAGTTCCTCACAGAACTTTCACAGAGAGCAGTGAAGTGTTAAGAAAAAGACAAACAAGGAGTACAGTTGGTGACAATTCTGAAAATCTCTCACAGTAAAGGATATACATGAAGACTGCAACCAACATATGGTATCACTGAATCTCTCATTTGAATTGTAACTATAATGTTTTGTGTAAGTTGTAAGCTGAAACCATATTTGCTACGTAGGGCATTTTTATGAAAGGCCTGATTTAAACAATTTTTTCCACACACACTTCTTGGTCATAATCAAAAAGATTGAGCAAGAAGATCAAAGAAAAATCAATGGTGAGAATAAACAAACAAGAAACTATTTCTTCCTCTTCCTGTTTATGTATATTTGTATAGGAGCCAATAAAATATAGACAAAAAGAATAATTCTCATTAAAACAAGCTTAGTAAAAACCTTACAATACTCTTGACTTAGATCACCTTCCTTTCTAAAGCCATGAAGCAATGTTAGACCTTTCCCAGCCAGTCAAATAAGTGTAATCATTTTAATGGCTTAGCTGGCCAAGCTGTTCTGACTGAAGGAACAAATGCATCTTCTGAGCAGTAAGATAGCTTTTCACATGCTTTCCCATCCTAAGTTTCTCAACACAGTCAGCTAAAACCTCAGCATCAAGAGAGCAATAATGTATTTTCTGGAAAGAATTCTACCCACAGTTTCAGCACGAACCATGAAATCAGATTGCTCCGCAAAATAAATAAATATTATTATAGGCTTGCCATAGGGCTGAGTCTTCCAAAATACTTGATTGTATGGAATCTACTACACCATTTGCTGAGGGAAGCACTTTTTCTAACAGTACAGTACACCATACCTGACGCAAACTATTCATAGTACCCTATCTGGATCAGTTCTGAATAAACCTGGGACTGTGTACCAAGATCTGGCCCTTGTTTTACATTCCACTTTATGGAATTTTCCACTAAGAATGACTACTTTGTGAAACTTAGTATTATCAGTATCAAATCATAACAGCTGCAGGGGTCAAATCCAATTGTAAATGAACATGTAATCCAATTTAGCTTCACCTGGATGGTGGTTGGGGGTCTGTCTAACCTGCTTGAAAAGGGTTGTAGAGAATGGATTCTGCAATAAACTATTTCAGTTAAAGGTTGAAAGAAATTAGAGTTGTACACCACTAATAAGAGAATGGCATGCATCCCTAAAGCCACAAATGAACTATATGAATTGGAAATAAATTCAGACTTTGAAAATGTTTGAAGAACAGTGCCGTATTTCTGTTTCACCAAAATATTCACAGGATAAAAATGTTACAAATGTGCAAATACCAAGTGCAAAGAACTGAATGTCACAGATCTGTGTCTTCGAAATGTGAGATGTCAACAGTGCAAATCTATCTGTATCCTTTGATTTCCTGTTTTATTTAACTACATGGTTATTAAACCTAACAAGCAAGATTTCAGAAACAGACTACAAACATTTTAAATGGATTGAAATTGATACAAAGGAAAAAACAATACACAGGTCAGCTTTTAGCTACAAGTCGCTTGGTTACTGCATGATGTATTCCAAATGATTATGATTTGATTATTTGCTTTATTTTATCAGCTCAGAAAATCCCACCTGCAGTTGCCATAGTTGTCCTGAAAGACAACAATTATCACCAAAGTAACCTTGAGTGATAAGAAATTTCTGAGAAGATCTAAAGAACAAATTTATTTTGGCTACCACTCAGCTGCTTCCCAATAAGCTGGGCTCAGTGAATTCATTGTTCCTTTGAGATCATGGTATTCTATTTATTTTATTGTTAAATAAATAAATATTTATTTTATTGTTGTCTGTAAATATATATCCAAGAAAATTATGAATTAGTAAATAGTAATCCTCATACAATCAGATGATAAATCTGAGAGTTATTCAAACTGCTACAATAACCACAACCCAGCTATGCATTAAGTCCTGCATTAAGATTTTTGCACTTTTTAAAAGACAAAAAATGTATATATTTTATTGAACTTCAAGAGAAACTTCTGTAGTTAGTACCCTGGCAATGCTTCCCTGTCCTGCTCAGCCTTTCTAGATGTATATTGTTCAGGACAGGGACCAGGAAATGGTCCCATGACTGAACAAACTGGAGCTCTTCATTCACTTTTACACAGCAGCTTAGAATCATCACTGCAGAAAGAAGGGATCTAGAATGGAAACTGAGGAGATGCAGAAACCTGAGAGTCATACTTAGCACGAAGTTTGAACTGATTTAACTTGTTATGTTTCATAAAATTATAAAATGAAAAAATACAGGAGATGGAAGTTTGAATGTGGCTTGAGGACAGCTGAAAGGATGAACTTGAGTTGTGGGTAAAACACTCCAGGAAGAATGATCGTGTTTGTAAAACAGCAAATTCTTTCTTTCCTGATGGAAATTGTAAGAGGGATCAGCAGAGATCTGTTGCATTAGCAGAAAATATCTGCATTTGAATGTGGACAACTGTGGTACAACATTCAAAAATAAAGATAGTCTTGACTCAAAGACATACACGATAAAAAATTATGAATGCTCAGCAATAAACCAGAAATAGCTTCATAAGTACAGTGAAATATTACATGTTGCATGAAGACTGAGGATACATTTTTAGCTTTCTAGAGAAGCCTGAAAAGCTGTGAATTAATTAAATCCACAATTAATGAAATAATTAAATCCACATTTAAGAGGAACTGTGGTATCAATCATGTTTTTTTAAATTAACCAAAAACAGATACCCCTTCAACATTTTTATTTACCACAAATAATAAGTAAGATGAGGAATACAGATACTTTAATATGAAGGTCACACAAGGCCAAGCAAATCCCTGAGTGTTTTTATTGTGTTTTTGTTTTGTTTGTTTGATTTTGACTTTGAGACTTGAAAAAAAAAAAAAAAAATGACACAGTAAATAACAAAAAGTTCAAGGTACTCCCCGGATACTTCTAAAAGCTTTCAAAAGCTTCCAAAATTTAACCTCAGATTCAGTCAGCATTAATAGGGTTAGATTTTCCATACCAAGAAGTGATGCCAGGGGGACTGAAAAATAGAGCTTTATTTCTAACATACAAATAATGAATTGTCTCCCTTGATTTTTATAAAATTTCAGGCATTCAGTTCTTCAGCCTTTGCTTCTACATACTCAAAGGAGTCTTCTGCTACAAGCAGTACAACTCATATAGCAGAAGCACACATAACAGCAGCAAATGGAAATATGTTATTTGCCATCCATCTAGCCTTTCCTAACACATATTTTCAAATGCACAGCACTTGAAGCTGTAGAACTGATAAATTTGTGGAACATCTTTGAAAAACAACATACTTTAAAAAATTAGGAAAACTATGGCATATCCTTCCAGTTTTGTTGTAAGGAAGTTATTTGCATTCCTTCATAAACCAGGTGCACAGCCTGAGCTTTTCATAAGTCAAACATCATGTTTTCATGCTTCTTGTCTCATTTTTTCCTTTATTTCAGTGTGGTGAGTCATGAAGTCTGTCAGTAGTTTCCCGCATACATCACAGTAACTTTAAGCTGCTTTTGTTCAAACATAAGAACTAAGATGAAAGACATACCCAAAAAAGTCACTTATCATCAAGTTGAAAATACTGTTCAAATAATTCTTTAACTATTCTTGCATTCATTCTGGAAAGCTCTTCAGTTTTCTCTTCAATTTGTTAATCAAGTTTGTGGGATGGGGATTTGCACCTCTAAACAGTTTCCAAGAAGAGCTAAGCCACCATTCTTAGATATCAAGGTCAGATAGTTTTGACCTCAAAGTCTTTTGGCTTATTAATTTGTTTTTATACATAAGCCAAATCCATTGTGGAACCCAGTTAAAGATACTTCTTCTGTCACACCCCCAGCTTTCTCTTTGCTTGCTGAGAATTCCCTTTTGAACCAGCATCTGCACTGATAAAAACCCCAATCAGTCAGAATAAGATCTGGACTTTTTCACATGCATTTACCACTCTATTTCTTGAGGGCATTAATGTCGATGCACTTTTACAACAGTTATTTTAAAAAAAAAAACAAAACCTCAGAATACAAACAGGTCGAGGTGATTACTTTCTTTAGTGAAGGTGACGTTAATCTTGTTACAGATGTGTCCTGAAGGAAGGGAGAGAGAACTTGTTTGCAAATCAGAGCCACTCTGTACATACCTGCAGCAAGGCACACCCACCTGCAAACAATCATCATCCCCTTGTTCACATACAGGAAAATCACCTTCTGATTTACTTTATCAAACAGAATACCACACTGCTGCTAAGACATCAACAGTCAATAGTGCCTCAAGGGTTATCAAGGCAAAGTAACATTTGTCCTGCCACTGCAAGTTACCTTAATAAGATTAACACTGTGTCTTGTTTCACTGCTGCTGATTTCACCCCTGTAGAGGACAATTAAGCAAATGAAAGTCATTCTGCTAATTTACATCCCCTCTGGACGAGGTTCAAACACAGTAGGAAATGTGTGCATTCTTGAGAATCCTGAAAATATTAACTCCCTCCCTGGATACTGCAAGTGAACTACTGCAGATTTCCAAAAGCCACTCTGTCTCTTAATATAATTAGAGCAATCTTGGTATGCTGGCTTCTGACAGCTGCACTTTAACTCTGCAAGTAACCTGCCTGAAAATTCAGCTCCTTGGTCAGAAGAGAAGACTGACAGATGGGGAATAAATTCAAGGCTAGTTTATTTTTGTAACTGGAAAATAACTTTCAGACATCCTGGTGGTCTACAGATTGCTTCCAGGTCTTTTCTATTCTAATGAAAGATAAAATATGACTTAGATTCACATTCGAGCAACTTAATTTTAGCCAAACTGCAGAGAAAAGTAAATGCCAGCTTTTATTCTAAACTTCATCCATCTGAATCACTGAGACATTTATCTTATGCAAAAATGATTGCAATAATAATAATGCTTTCTGGTTTACAACTGATTTAGCAGGAAATTAATATTTGGTTTTATGAGCACATTAAACAGATGGTACCTATTGTTGAAATTATCCCATAAAAGTACATGTATTTGGATTTGGTTACAATTTAATGCATTAGACTTTTAAGAGATTGGTGTGGTAGTTTTATTTTTTTCATTTTTTCCTAACAAGTCACTTTAATTCTATAGCATACAACCATGGACCTAACTGTGGCTGGCTTCAAAGATACAGTAATTAAAATAAATAAATAAATAAAGACTGACAATCACTTTCACTCATAAGGAGGAACGAAATGAGCATATTAATGAAAACAAAGTTATCAGAATTCTGGTCTATCATTAGTCTCATCAAAATCAGTGACAAACTGAGAAGCAGTTAGAAGAGTCAAAAAGTGCAGCTGAAACTTCTGACTCCACTGAATGTAACACTAAACCCCTCCTTAGTTCATGTAAAGCTTCAATTCCATCTTCAAACAATAGCCTAGAAGATGTGCAGGCTGGGAGGAACTTGCAGAGAACTGCTGCCATCTTTTTACAATGTAGACAACCCATCCCACTAGAAAGCTATTCACTGCAAGTTACTCATGATGAAACAGAGAAGAATAACACTTAGGACTGACTATAAGACATGCTTGCTCTTTCTCCTTCATCACTTTAGACTTAATATCCTTCAGTACCTAGAATCATGTGCACTGAAGTTAACAGAAAAACTCCCATGGAGTTTTGAAGTTTCACATTAATCTTATATCCCATAAAACTTGACATATTACTTACAGACATTGCATGAGTATATGGTGTATTAAATAGCATCTTTGTTTGCAATCCCAAAAGCAGTCGTATGCTTGAACGTGTCCTATTTACAGACCAACCTGTATGATACCTGGACTGGGCACTCGTAAGGCTGGCAGCCCTGTCACCCTTGCAGATTAGCAAAGGCTGAAGTAAATACTTTGAGTATTCGACACCCCCACATCATTTTATTTCCATCATGTAAAGTCAAGTAAAAGGTGGATATAATTTTTAACAACTACACACACCATTTAATGAAACCTTAGCTCTGAAAGAAATAGTTAAAGAAACTCTTGTTCAACATGATGTGATTGCATAGTCACCTGTGTGTAATCTGATCCCCTTTACACATGCTAACTGAAACTTTATAGGAGATTTTCCAGACTACACGACTAAAGCTAAGGTTCTAAAACTGTTTAAAAAGATCAGTGGCCTGATTTTCAACAGTGGTGTTTCTGCCATCCATTCTTCATTACTTTGCTGTAGAAATATCAAAGCAACTAAATGAAAATATTTGTTCAGTTTCAACAGAATAGAAAAATAAGACCCTAATGAACTACTGAATGCTCAGAATAGTGGAAAATAAAACTGACAAATCAGGTATTAAATACAGACATAAGAACCTGATTTTAGGCACACAGATACAGACCCACACTTGTTAGTTTTATTTAATCTAATTCCAGGCTCATCTTCTGCTACACAGAAAGAGATTCACATGCAGAAGAAAATTCTAATGTGATCTGAACACTATCTCTACTGATGAGGAAAAATAATGACATAGACATGGCACACCTAATTTTGGAGTTTCAACTGCTACCTTAATTAACAAGTTGAATAAATTCAAACTGAGTTTGGAATGTCAAGGCCACATCCACTACACTAGAAAAATAAGTTAAAGGTGTTTCACTTAGGCAAATGCAGAAAGGTCCCAACAGAATTCTAAATGCCAGCATTAATTATAATTAGTTGTAATGAAACAAACAAAAACAAAACAAAACAAAACAAAAAAAAAACAACCTGCTTTCTGCACAAAGCAAAAAACTCCAATTAAATCAGTCTAAAAGAGCATGGCAATTTATTACAACCTATCAATATCAAAGTGACATATAAACCATCAAGCATCACTGACCTAGAAACCTGGAGTCTCCAGCTTTGCAGTGGAGTCAGGCAGCCCTGCTGAGGGCCAGGGAACTGGCAGGACTGTGGCAGGGTTCTGATTGAAACATTCAGCTGGAACAGCATCAAAACTGAGCCACCAAGGCACAAATCACCCCTGGAAAGTTCCACACTGCAGTTCTATTTTTATATTTGCATAAGCAAATATTGCTTCTGGCTTATGGGAAACAGTATGCTACTTCAGTTCAACAGTGCATCACAGACCACAAGCGGTAATCTGTAAGAGGAGTCCAACAGGTTTTTAAATTAATCTGGCCTTCCCTCGGGATAATTATTTGCAGAGATACTCAACTGTAAACAGTACTCCAGTCAGATGTATGCAGGCAGCTTTAACTTTCCAATGGTATTTCCAAATTTCTTGTCCATTTTTGGCAGCTTTTCATCAGTTATTGACAAACTTGCCAGATATGGGGGAACCTGAGGGAAAACTCATTTTGACCAGGTACACACTGGACTCTGAATTCATTCTTCTCCAGCACACAAGGGTCTGCCATTCACAAATCTGACAAAGTGCACTAAGCCTTTTACCTCTTTTTCCTTCAGAAAGTTCTCTTCCCAGAATGTGCAGCAGTGAAGGACTTGTAATATTTATTTATTTATTCATTCATTCATTTCCCAAGAGGCTCTAAGGCTCTAGAATATACTTCTATTAGCAACCACCAAATACTGTGCAATTCTCACTTCCTGGGATGTTTACATCTAAGCATTTATCCTCCTTTAACTTTTACAGGTCCCTTGAGGAATGGCATGAAAACCTATACCCAGAATCCATTAGATTGTGTTCCTCTTAAAAATTAAAAAATATCATGCTTGGGTACAAACTCCAGGCACTTCACAGGGAGACAGTCTTAAAAGCTGCTGTCATTAAAGCTCCCTCACAATTCTGCCTTCCTACTTGTCTTCAGTCAAAACTAGCTACTGTTTATTTCCTAAAACCAGGTACACCTTTGAGGACTCAAGACAATAGTCACACTGTATCAAGGAAAAGGGGCTGCTAGATGCTCCATGGTAGGTATAAGTAAGCTTTGTCGCTGGCAACAATAGCCCAGGAATTCTACATCTGATTATTTCTTCATATATTTTCTGCACAGTAATAATTCATACAGGTCACTGAGTGAACAAATGTTCATTCAAATTCCACTAACACGACAACAAAATGAAAATAAGATTCCTAGTCTCTGGTAAACTACGCGTAAGCTCAAAGAAGAAACAAACACACCATGAAGTTGTATTCCCTATCAGCTCCTGGAAGCATGATGCTTCACCAAGGTTACCTCAGCAGTGGAAATACATTGTCTTTTCTTGGAAATCTCTGTGATCTTCACCATCTGTTTCATGTGATAAAGTTGTTGACTTGATGCTGCATCTTCAGTAACAGAATAAAGGCCAGTTCCAATTTGCATCAAGGAGTAACAAAAACATAAATAAATAAAAAAGAAGTAATAACAAATTACAATGAAAACAAGCACACGCTTTTCAGCATTTCAATGAAGAAAAAGTAGCTGCACTGGTTTACAGATCCAGTCAAATTCAGATCATGGTAGTTGAACATTTCAGTTTCAGAAGAGTAAAACTGTAGCCAACAGGTACAATAGGAACAGAAATGAGTTTCCTCACCACATAAATAATTATCCAGCAAGCTTTACAAAGACCACTCAAATGAAAACAGATACACAATAAAGCAGATAATAGACTCCAATCTTATTAAATAAGATGGCCCCAGACTGCCCTGCCAAAATGCCAAAGCAACTAAAAATATAAGTGTTTATCTTTCTTAGTAAAAGAAGAAAAACTTCTATACTGTTTGGAGAACTTCTGAGCAGTTTTATGGGGTCTGAAGTACTTTAAAAATAATTAACTATTTTATGTTGTAGTTTCTGGTTTGACATTTTATTTCAGCTTTGAATTCCATAGTTTATGATCTCAAATTCTTGTTGTTCATTGAATTTGTCAGAATCAGCTTTTATTTTCAGAGCTGAAAAAGGACACTAAAATGGTGGACTCTAAGAACAAATGTTATTTAAAAGGTCTAGCAACTGTTAGATGAGAATATCCTAAGCTGGAGTAACACACACATATATACACAATGACAATCTAATGATACTACACTAAATTATTATTATTTTTTTTTTTCATTATTATCCATCTCCTCCAGACATTGAGATCAACATTCATGGAAATAATCCTTTGAATAAGATTCCCAGAATCTCATTATAGACTAAATAATAACATTTAAAATGTGCACATGCTTACTTGAATGTTCCTTCTACAAGGCTGTTTCATTGTTATTCACTATGGAAAAGTGTGAAATTCCACACAGACAACAGAAACCCCCTGTCCAGAAAGGTACCATGAATCCTGGTCTGAATCAAGCAGATTCTGTATTTCTCTCCTTCATATTATTTGTGAGATAAAGTGTTTTGTTACAAATGGTCAGCTATTTGATTCCTGCCATCTCTGAAAGCAGAGAAGCAGGAGTATCCAAAGTGCTCTACCTTGGTTGTAGGAATGACTTGCAAGAGAAAAAGTACTTAGTACATCACTCGCATTATCTGCATCTTACCCTCTTTCTGATGAGTCTACCAACACACATAGTAAATTAATGACAACAACTGTTTTTTGGAATAATAGTTGTATTCAGAGTATGCCAGCTCTGTTCACAAAAGATAGTTTTATAAATGACATAAAGCAAAACACCATTATAGAGAATGAAGAAACAAATTTCCATTATCTCCTTTGTAAACCTGCATTACATAAATGTCCCCCTTTCTGTAAGTGCTGATTCCACATACTCCCTTTTATTTTAGGGAAAATGCTATTCTATAGTGTTATTTTAAAATAGCACTGCTATTTAAAAAATAATAATAAAAAAAAATCCTTCTACTACCAAATTACTGTGAGTGGGGGACTAATAATGTTGCAGGTTCCTTCTGGGAGTCTCAAAGCTACTGAGGGATGTGAAACACCCTGTTTCCATCGACACTCTAACAGAGAACCCAAATAGTTTCCCACAGCTCCTTCCCTGGGTGAATATTCTTTTTTTTACAAATACCCATAGGGTTAAGCATTACCATGTTTGTTAATATAACTATTATCTATACCAGTGACAGCTCCTAGAAAGATGTTTAAGTCAGTTACTGACAGATGAACTGTCGATGAACCCTCAGCAGATTCAGAGGTTTGGAAAAGTATATTAAGTTTGATCCTTATCTAGACCCTGTTTTTCTTTTTTCCTTGCAACATCAATAAACCTTCAGTCTTCCTTTTCTCCAAGTTACACTCATCAGATGCTGACCTGTCCATCCTCTTGCCTAATCCCCTTCTGAAGAGATGAAGGCTGACAAGTAAACAGTCATGGCAAATTCAGACTTCCCCACTTGAGCAAGTTTTCCTTAACCTAAGGAAAGTGTTTAAGAGGATTATTCTACCATTTGACCCACTCTCCATCTAATTTTAATGGAGCAGCATAGATCCACTGCTATACCTCAAAAAGAAACCCAAAAATTGCCCTGAAGCATCAAAAAATTAAAAGATTTCTTTTTCATTCTGTGACATTCAATTTTTACCATTGATTTATTCTGTCATCTTGAAGAATCAAGTTAAATGTTCTCTGCCTCAGATTCTCCTACTGCAAAACAGAGATACTAATCGTTAATCTCAGGTAAGGATTTTCACCAGCTGTTGCCCAAAAGTGATATGTAGTATAGATACCTGACATTTCTAATAAGTCTTATTAATTATTTTATGTTAAGCATCTTTTTACAATTTTAGATGGATTTTGACAACTATGCACATAGAAGTTCAATTTTCTTCACTTAGATCAAAATTACTTATTTCCGTCTCACTCTTATCTGTTGAGTTCATTTCAGCATATTTCTAACACAATTGCATTTCTTTCATTAATTCAAGACATCAGAAAATAAATAAAAGAAAATGGTTTTTTTAGTTATAAGGCTACCAGGTCCCTTGCAAGCTTTGTTGTGATCACAAACATAGCTGTGAGGTCTTTCCTAAACCTAAACTCCATGCCAAAGCACAGTTGGGGAAAACAGTAAAGCAAAGGATCTCTGTAGAGTGCTCAGCTGTCCTTTCTCTTGGGTGGAATGGGAACCCAGTGAAAAATAAGAGGAAATCATCCCAAACTTATCCAGCTATTTCTGCTAACACGTACTCTTCATTTGCGTCATTTGTAATATTTTAGCCAGGACACAGATGGGATCTATTGGCATCTACAAAAGTGCACCCTTTGAGAAGAGAATTAAAATAGCTAGAGATCTAGAAGACTTTTGACATGCTGCTGGCCTATCCTGCAAGTCAGCAAAGGAAAGAAAACTGAAAAACCTTCCTTTCTAGGGGAATTAAAGGAATACGATATGGAGGCATTAAACAAAAGAAAAAGCACATTATATTTCAAAGGAAATAACATGTAATTATATCTCCAGCTGTGATAATATTGGTACACTGACCCACGACTACATACTGGAAGTTGTGGTCCTAATGGTTACAATTATGTCGAAGAAGGTGCTGAACCTGAAGAAATAAAAGAAAATTTAAAAAAAAAAAAAAAAAAAGGAAAAAAAAAAAAGAAAAAGAGGAGATCAGCGGATAAAGTACTTTAAAGTGAATCTAAATGCAGTATCAACCCACTTGCTATTTGTTTCTGTCAGACCTGTCAGTCAGTGATTTTAGATGAAAGATTGGAAGCAATAGTGTATCTGTCTGCTGGTAGAAGTCACAAAATTATCATTCCAGAAAGTGGCACCCTTGTGGGTATGACAGAATCAATGGAATGGGGTTTGCTGAGACTTGAAAATGGAAACAAATTCGATGATTTTCAGTTACTCTGCATGCAGTCTTCCATGACAAAAGTTTTTAAGCAGTTGAATGCTTAAAAGGAGATACATTAAATGGGGCAAAATTGGCCAACAGTTGGCTCAGATTTCACAAGTCATTTGGTAATCAGAAATTACATGTATGTTTCTCACTTCAATCAGTTACTGGAGGCAGGCAGGGGATGAGGTTCAGTGCAAGACAATATCAAATCAAATACCTGTGTGCTCCATATATACCACCTCCCCTTTCCCCAGTGCAATTTATGAAATGCAGCTTCACAAAAGGATATAATTTCCTAGTTGCAGATAACATCAAGTTCAGAGGGTCTGTCGATCACCTGAGGTTATGATGGCCCTTCAGAGGGACCTGGACAAGCTGGATAGATGGACTGAGGCCAATGGGAAAAATTTCAGTGAGAACAAGTGCCAGGTCCTGCACTTTGGACACAAAAACCTCAGGCCACACTATGGCTCTGGGGCAGAGCATCTAGAAAACCATGATGAGTCTGTGGAACTGCGGGCATTGGTTGGCACTTGGCTGAACGTGACAGCCGTGTGCCCTGGTAGCTAACAAGGCCAACAGCATCCTGATGTGTACAAGGAACAGAGCAGCCAGCAGGAGCAAAGACCCTCAATACTCAGCACTGGTAAAGCTACATCTTGAGTACTAAGTTCAGTTTTGGGCCACTCACTAAAAAACGGCATTGAGGCCCTGAAGCATACACAGAGATGAGCAATGAAGCTGGTAGGAGTATGGAGCACAAGTCTTACAAAGAACAGAATAGGGAACTGGGATTGTTTAGTCTGGAGAAGAGAAGGCTCGTGGAAGCAGAGTGGGGGTTGCCCTCTTCTCACATGGAACCTACAGCATTAGGACATGAGAGAATGGCCTCAAGTTGCCTCAGGTGAGGCTCAGATTGAATATTAGAAAAAACTGTCCAAAAGAGTGATCAGGCACTGGAACAGGCTGCCCAGGGAAGCAGTTGCATGATTATCCCAGGAGATGATCAAGAAATATTTAGATGTTGTAGTAAGGGAAATATTTAGTTTTTAGTAGTTTTAGTAAGGAAATATTGGTGACAGGTAGACAGTTAGACTAGATGGTCTTGGAGGACTTTTCCAACTTTGATGATTCGATGACTTTATGATTCTACATTTCTAATTCTTGCCTTCTTTAATTCCCTATCAAGCAGAGAATTTCCATGCTGTAACATATTCTACATAATCTAACAGGCATCAGTTATACAAGAGCTTGGAAACAAAACTATTGTAGCTTTCTCATTGCCATAGTGCATTAGAAAATTTCTCAGGGACTTAATATGCCTCGTCAGACAACCAATGAAAGCATGTTATTTTAATATTAAGTCCAATGTGCCACAAGAAAAGTATTCTAGTCAACTTCTCACTTTAGGTGGGCATGGAGTAGAGGGCCAAGGAGGAACCAACAGCCATGAACACAGTGAAGAGAGCCCTAACGAATGCCTTGCAGAAAGAGGGGAGCAAGAGGCTCTTCTTAGTCACTGGCATCAAAGATAAATGCTTCTGGAGGAGTTCCATCTACTCACAAGGTAGCAGTGTGCTCAGTTTCAGACAAATGCAGAAGCAGAGCTCTGTACATGTGAAGAAACTGTCAAAGGTGCCTTTAAAAACTTGAAGGTAGGGAGAGCCTTATGTTTTCATACATGAAAGAGAACCTAATCTTCATGCATTATTTGTCATCTCATCAAGAAGTGTTGACTTAACATGTAGACACACTGATTTCATTAAGTTCATAGTATCATCCTTTATACTTAAGATATATAAGCTACACAGAGACACAGTTCAGAGGCTCAGAGAGCCTTCTCTGAGCTCCTGTGACATACAGTCATCTGACTAACCTAAATTCCAGTGTGAAGAAAAGCACAACATTTCAGGAAAAAGTCTTCAGTCTAAACTGCTACATTGGCATCTAGAGAAAATTTCCTTCAATGATAACTGTGGCACTACTGCAGCTGTACAAAATGTTTCTTTCTAAGCAAAACATACCCAACATAGCCTTGAAAATAAAGGCTATGTTCAAACTTCATTGTTCCCGACTTCTTCAGTGATTAATTTCTGGGTCAAGTGTGTTCATTTTTAATGTAGGTACACAAGATGGAAGTCATTTGAATGTATTGAAAATTACTCAGGTTCTTAAGAAAAGCTAAAGAGATTTTGTAGAGGTAATTAACATTATAAGAATGAAGTGACAATGCTTAAGGGCTCAACAGAAGACAGTGTAAAATAACTACTGTAACGTACAGCCAAAACAAAGCTACTCTGTGGAATATGGTTTCTTTAGGAGTCTACAAGAGCACTACTGTTACACACAGCACATTCCAAAGAGCAATGAAGAGTAGAGAAAAAGTATCTTCACTATCCTTAAAAAGCACATTTCTAACAAGCCTCAGTGTGCTAACAAATACTTTTTCTATTTTACAATTATTTCCACCTGACTGCTTTAGGAATTACACTGTTTTCAGTGTGAAGTACTATTTTTCTGGAGGGGAAATTTTGAACGCCTTTTGGTACTGCGCTACTGTTACTCAGCCTCTTCATTATTTCAAGTGAAGGGGAAACTGTAAAAAAATTATCAGAGCACATTTTCTTAATGAATGAATTTTCCCTTCTCCATATTATCATTCTCTATACACACTTACAGTAAACTTATTTGCCTGTAGTAGTCCTTGAAGACAAAATCTTGCTTATCATCATCTTTTGGAGTCACATACAGGCAAACAAATACAGAATCAGAAATGCTGCAGAAAATGCTGGAAATCGTGGAGAGTATTCATGCAACAGATTGTGTGTTAATACATCTAACTGAAACATATCACATTACTTTAAGCAGAAATAAATAAATGTCAGTTCAGGATTCTTGAGAGACCTCTGTGTTTTTTTTTTGTTGCCACCATTAAGAAAAGTAGGCCCTTATTTGAAATTGAAGCAATGCCATACAGACTGCAAATACACAGTAACATTCATGTTCTACAAACTCCTGCTGTCCACAGGAAGACAGTAATTCATTTGCTTCTGTAAATCCAGTAATCAGACTAAATGCATATGTAAGAAGCAAGGCATTGTTGAATCAGTGCTCTACCTGAATTAATTTTTCATTGCACTGATTATCTAGCTGAGAGATAGTCAACAGTGTGGTGATGAGTATACTGTAAAATTTAATGAAGAAAAGACTTCCCTATCTTACTTTCTTTGTCATGGATATTGCGGGAAAATGCACTTTACATGAAGCTATTTGGCAAAGTTAGACCCTCCGAATAATATATGTGTATAAAATTGAAGTCATTTTTCTACTCTCATGTCATTTTGCCATGACAATTTCATTGGACAAGCAGCAGAAGAATTACTCATTTCCAAAAGCAAACCAAAACTACAGACTTGTAAGATTACTTCTGCCACCAAACAGTAAAATTAATGCTTCCAGGAGATGCAATCATTCTGTTTCAGCAAGACATACACTGTTCCAGTTAAAACTGTCTTAAGGTTACTCTGTGACTCAGTATTCTGCCTGACAGAGAAGCAAATCAACCAGTGGTTCTGCCACTCTCATCACCTTTTTTTACCTACACATGGGGCTGATATTGTTCCGTGGGCTACTCTACTGTAGGAAATAATCCTCTCTGACTCTTAGTTTAGCTCCTTCCAAAAGAGTGCATACAACCCTGAATATATACAACTAGGAAAATCTCTTAACTCTACACCTCACTCAGCAGTTTGCCTTAACTCTACACCTCACTCAGCATCTTGCCAATTTCTTATCATTATGATGCCACAAAAGTCTAAAAGAAGACAAATACTACAAATACTTTCAAGTATTTCATTGTAGATGAGTTCTTTAAAAAAGAAGTAAAAAGAGTTTTTAAGTAGCTGAAATAGCAAGTAGATTTCTGTTTGAGAACAGAAACCCATCGAATCCAGCCTAATACAGGGGGCTGGTCTCTTCTCACTGGTGACAGGTGACAGGATGAGGGGAAACAGCCTCAGGTTGTGCCAGGATAAGTTTAGGTTGGATATCAGGAAAAGCTTCTTTACTGAAAGGGTTGTTAAGCACTGGAATAGGCTCCCCAGGGATGTGGTTGAGTCACCATCCATGGATGTGCTTAAAACCCATCTGGATGTGGTGCTCAGGGACATGATTTAGGGGAGGGTTGTTAGTTAGGGTAGTATGGTTATGTAGTTGTTGGACTCGATCTTAAGGTCTTTTCCAACCTGAGTGATTCTATGAAACTCAGTGAATAGAAGGGTTGGTTGTTTGCAGGGTTTGTTTGTTTGTTACTGTTTTCTCATGAATAACCAAAACTAAAGAAAAGCAGTTCCTGATATATTAGACTTTGCTTGCTTACCATATAACATTTTTTGTGAACATATAAAAAAGTCTTCAAGGTTGTGAACGGAAGGTAGCCAGGTGTCTTTTGCCTGCAGCTATCTCCTCTAGGTAAAGAATATGGAAAGTCTAGCTAACAGGGGACCTTTGTAACAACCTTTAAATCTAAGTCAAAGAGACTGAACTAGTCCCTCACAATTTTCCCTTACTATCCAAAATTATGCAGTGGCAAGCAGATTCCAAATTTTATAATACACAAGACATTAGTTAGCATTATATTCTTGGTGCATAATACTCCAGAGTTGGGGAAAAAAAAAAAAAAAAAAAAAAAAAAGTGCAGCTTGCATATATGATCTATTTTCCAAGAACTGTACAGTTAAATTGTACCTGCTTCACAAAATCTTTGCTGCTTCCTCTTCTTTTGTTTTGGATATTTGGATTATAATGCATTTATTTTTTCACTGTGATAACCTAGGATTTAGTAATGTAAAAATGATACAGATCTTTCTTTGTATTGGACAGTTAGTGGAATTTTTTACTACTTGCATGTCATTTCCAGTTCTAAACAGTTTTGATCTGAATCACTGGATTACAAAAAAAGGAGTCTAACCTGCCATTCTGGTGTCCACTAGATACACAGGATCACAGAAGAAGAAAAGATCTCTACACCAGTTGATTAATAAATGACAGAGATAAACAGCCTTTCACAAGCCCACAGGGGTTTTTCTGCCTGACTATGGAGAAAAGAGAGAAAGGGAAAAGACCAACTCACTATTCCTCTGAATTTCAGCATTCTTGTCTGTCACAGGCATTTCTGCTCTCTTGCTCCTTTTAATTCTGACATTTAACAACTGCAGCAAAGATTTGGAAGAACTGGGCTCCATAGACTGATTATATGTTAGGGTTATATTCGCCAACCCCTGAAGCTTCCTGCACAATCAGGAGGCCTGAAGGGCTTCTGGAAGCGTTAAGAGACCTCTAAGACTTTCCCATTCCTTTTTGGCATGAAACTAAGTCCACCTGCATTTTCATTAGACATCGGTCTTAATGATACTTAACAAGGGTATCATTCACACAAACACAGAGAACAAGGTTTATTGCTGATCTAGCCCAGACTGGGTGAGGGCTCAAACTTGCCTTCCTTTCATACTACATGAGTATCCTATCCACTAGAATACTGGACAAACCATGGTTAGAGCTGTTTTCTTTTTAATAGAAAATTTGTTCCTTTTTAACAGAAAATCTACCACAGACCATGGAACTGCTTCCAAGAGAAGTTCATTCAAAAATAGTACAATCTTGCAAAATAACAAGAAATTTTTTACCCAAATCCATTTAATCACTCAGAACAGAGTTATCACCTAATGTGCCAGCAAAAGCTTTTTTTGAAACTTGGTTTCAGTAGTGATGCTGCATGTAAACCACAACTCAACCAGAGGCATCAAACTCTGGAAAGATATTATATTTCTATGTTTACTAAAATAAGCCACTGTCTTCATGTAAAAATGCCGAATGATTCTACACCTGTTCCCTGTCCCTACGAGGTACTTTACAAAGGATGTAGGGTGATGTGATGGATGGAAGAAAATAACAGGAAAACAATAAATGTTATATGAGTTGAAACACTTAAGCAAAATTTGGGGAAAACAGTTCTAATTAATGAATTCAAAGACTGTTTAAATTAACTCTTAATAAAGGTGCATCAAATTCTGCATAACATCTAGCTAGCACATTTGGTCATATCATGTTCCTGATAAGACTGCTAAGAATACCAGCTTTGTCTTTGACCAGCTCTACTATCAAGAATGAAAGCAATTAATGGCTTAAAAATCTGGTTAGAATTGGGTTCTCTCTCACAAAAATGCATGTAAACATTATAAAATAAGTTAGGAAGATTGCATTTTTTATACTTCCATCAGAATTTTCTATGTAGGTTTATCCCTATAATTATTCCAGATTTGACTTTATTGATCTAATATTCTATTACTCACATCATGGTAATTACCTGATATAATCAACACTAAGAATATCTTCCAGTTCTACCATCAACACATATTTGAACACCTGGTAATATATCTGTGTGGCTTGTGTTTGCCAGTAGTGGTAGTTAGCATTTGTAAATATATTTCAAATAAAAACTGAAATTCTTTGGTAAAAATAGAATGGATGTGTGGAGGACAAGATAGTAATCTTCTACCTTAAATCCCATAAAAAATAACTTCAAAGCACAGTCATAAAGGCATTATATTTTATCCACACCAATGCAGCTTTCAAAGACAATATAATCTACAATCTTTAATTATTTTTTTTAAGTGAAAGTTGGCAATAGAGGAGAATATTTGATAACAATATATCTTTTAAAGGGAACAGATTTTCTTAAACACTGGCCATAAGGTATCATACCCATTGAGACATTACCCTGTCATCCAACACAGAGTTCTGGAAACACATTTTTATGGCATGCTATAAAAAAAACATAGGACTCTTTTGTACAAATACTTACTGGCTTTCATAAGGCATTGATGTTTGTAAACAGTGGACAATACTGAGAGAACATTTAACTTTTAAAATATACTAAACTTATGAACAAGAAAGTTTAGCAACTTCTCATATTACTTTATCATGAAGAGACTTCTCTGCTCTTCAGAAAATTGTAATATCTCTCACATTTCTCCCTCTAAAAAGATGATGATTCTTGCCTGTAAGTCAACTGAGTTCCATGTACACATACTGCATCTAAAGTCCATGCAGTATCTGAACCTTTATGCTGCTTTGCACATCATCCAAATTAAACTCATGGTTAAGCAACATTTTCTCACTACAGACAATGAAACTGCATTCTTTCATGTTGGTACTGTAGTATTCTGATAACACAATCCAGAATTGGCTTTCATTAATTTCATTTAATTAATTTCATTAAATTAAGACAATATACAGAAGCCCTACATTTGGTCACGTAAGGGTATAAATTAGAAGTTACTCTACTCAAGCCAAGGAGGTAGCTGTAAAAGCAGAAGAAGTTTGATTAGAATCAGGATCACAAGATGTTTACTGTCACTGAGTTCTTATGACACATAGCCCAAAGTGGTCTGAACTAAGATTGATTCTAAGTACTGGGTGGTGCTGTAACTTTTGAATACAACAGATCTGTCAAGATGTAGGTGTAACATTCAGGTTAACATTTGACTGAGGAACATAGTTTTGTAAAATAAAGCAAACTGTAATGTACAGTGTTACGCACATGCTTGTTGAGAAATTTTAAATGGCAACACTTGCAATAAAAATGAGTTCCTCTACAAATGGTAACTGCTTCCAATAACTGAGTAGTAAAACAGAGATCTTGAGAGTGTACACCTCAATCAAACACACATTCTTGACACCTACTCCTGTAATGTGGCAGAAAATACACAGGTATGTGTTTGGGAATGCAGCCTTGCATTGCTACAAATACGTGAGGGCTGTTCTGTAATTAATGCCTCCTATTTTATCATGTTGGCCTGCAACATTAGAGGCAGATGCTGGTGGTATGGCAGGAGAGGTGGAACCTTCCCACCAATATTTTGTTACATTTTGCTGCCATGTGACAGATGGCAGTAGCGGGGCAGTCTGACAAAAGGCATCTGACATGGAAGTGCATATGAAGCAAAGGAGTGTCAATGAATCCCTCCAAACAGAAAAAAATTGCACCCACTAACATTCACCAATGGTTGCTGAACATTTAGGGAGGCTAAAGAGTGGATCTGAGCAGAGGCAGCAGGTGGTGTGTTTCAGCAGTAGTGACAGCAATATGAAAGATAAGCCACATTCTGGATAACTCATTTTCATTGCTATGAAAATGTATATCTACTGGTGATTTGTACCTGAGATATTGCTTCATCAAACAGTATTATTCCTCTCTGTGTATCTATTGTAGTTTCCATGGAAATAAATAGGAGGTATTACTTTCAGAGCAACTTACAAATTACTTTCCCCAGCTAGATAGACTTTTCTAAGTCTAATCTTCAAAGCATATATTATTACAGGAGATGTTCTTTTCAGGTTTCTAAGTTGACAGCTCATAACATTTAATAAATCAAGTGTGAAGGCAACATAATTCCAGACAGAAGTCATTGTTACAAGATTATTTCCATACTAAAATGTATTGGTGGATATATGTTTGCATTAGTAAGTTTGTTTTAGAAGTAAAAACAACTAACAAAAGCTAAGCAAAATAATTAAGGAGCCTGAATGTTACATTCCCAAATGAAATCAATTTAGGAAACTAATCTGTTGGCCAGAGCTCCTGGTGTTGAAACAGAAAGTAAACCCCTTCAGACTCTGTAAGGCTGGCACTACACAGTAACTTGTGTTAATGTGGACATCTAACCTACTGTTCCTAAAAACAACTATGAGATTCATGCAGAGCAGAGCTGTCAAGTGAACACTGATCACATTAAACACTTATTTTCAAAAGAACATTGCTGTTATGGGTAGATAAAAGAAACAGAAAGCCTGCAACAGCATCACCCAGCAACTCTCAGCAACAGTAAATTTCAGGTGCAGCATCAGGGCAATGTGTTTTCCATATGGCCTCAGTTACTGAGTTGTCTCTCTTGTGTATTCGCTTCAGTGAACCACAAAAATAAATAGGCTACAAGTTATAGGACAGTAAAATGCAACAGTCTTGCTTTCATTTAAATCAGTGAGAACAGATGTCCCAGTGGCGACTTGTTAATACAAAGCCTCAATTCCAGCTTCTTAATTTCAGAATTCTTTGCAGTGAAAGATGAAAAGAATGATAATGTAAGCAAAAATTCCACGTTTAACAAAACAAACAATGACTGTTTTGTTGTGACTGATTGGATTTTTCCTATGTATGCCTAGTAAGGTCCTAGGTCTGAACAGTTCCTGATTTCCTTTGATGTTGAATGAAGGTATGGCAGCATTCCACCAGCTCGCACACCAAAAGTATCTCTTTTTTCTGCCCAAAGTCACATTTTCTCATAACTTTTAAGTGCTCAGTATCTTTGAAACACCTCCACTGCTATCAGATTCAACTGAAGCTGAGTGATGGGTTCATAACTTTTTTTAATTGTGGAAGACAAACAGTATGACCAACACAGACAATCCCATATGAGAGCTTTGTACTGAACATGTCTTAGCCTTCTTGTTTGTGTTGTGTATCCCTAGCACATCCCAATACCCAGACAAACTCATTTCACTTTTTTATCAGTAACAATAGTGCTCACATGCCTTAATGAGGATTCCAATTCAGCAACATCTCAGATTTCTCATTTAAATGAGAACATATACATTTACAGCACAACGCATATTGCTAGTACCTGTAATAAGATAAACACTCCCCATTAGCTGAGAGAATCTGAAACTATCATCGAAACTATTTTCTAAGAATTCAGAATAAAATTTCGTAATCTAAGTCAAACAGCTATTTGCTTTATCTGCCATTTTTATTCCGTTATTTTGATCCTGAGGCTTGCTCACTTGAGCCATAATTCAAACCAAAGTGATGCTTGTGTACAAAAAAAAAAAAGTGCTCCAGTAGCAGAAGTGTGCTTTCTATGTGTATCACCACCTCACCCCACATATCATATTTCATTCTGTAGTCTCTGCAAGCACCTGGATTCCTTCCAGATGAGGTAACTGAGGAGACAGAAGTCTTGGAGTACACTTAGTACACCCACAACTCTTATGGGAGGCCGGTCTATGTGACAGGTTTGATTTAGTTCAGACTAGTACTCCTGAAACACTTACAGCATAAGCTTCTGATCCTCATTATCAATTATTTTGCTGTATCTGTTCTATTGCAGTGCTCTACTTGTTGCTGTAGGTACCGTCCCAGTCACATAGCGCAATGCCCTGAACAGAACTATGGGCAAGCAACTTAACTTTTGTACAGAAAACATTCTGCCTAGGCAGGCAGCTAGTCTTTTCAGTGACTCTTTGTCATAGCCACCTCTGCCAGGAACAGAGTTTATCGGAAACACATTGAGCACTCTCTTTAACTGCTCTCATAAGGCTACAAGGGCTCTTTCATCTAATACAATGGATTTTGGATCAAGGCTTTAGAAGAGTGCATAAGTATCTGCTTGTTCTTTTTGGGTCTGACAGTTTAGCCATACAACCACACTGGAGCCTTCTCTGATAGATTTGACACTTCTGCTGTATTGTTCTTGATTAGAGGAACTCAGCTATGTATCTATTATAATTAGGCAGAAGTAAAGTATTAGCATTTCATATTCAAAAAGCAATCTTCCCATAGTGCTGTTTTGTCTCTCAGTACAATCTTTTCCACAAGCAAGCATCTTTGGAATTTCAATGTCTAATAAATTGAAATATAGCGGTGTTTTGCAATGTGCAGGCTTTAGACAGCATGTGTATTTGGACTGGATGTCAATTTTCATGTCTTTCCCACTAGCCCAGCAGATTGCACAGGAAAGGGATGCTAGCCAAACCCTACAACAGTTTCCAGCCTGACAATATAGGGCTGAATGCCCAGAGTACCAGCTCAGGCTTTGGCAGTCTGATTAGCCCACCTAAAGTGGCTGAAGCCAGAAGGTATAAGGAGGACAGAAGGCAATTCAGGCAGTCCGTACTATGTGACCCTTCTACCAAAAGCAGGAATCATGTGAATCCTCAGACAAGAAACCATGACCATTTCTGAATTTTCTGTATTCCTTGGACACTACTGCCAAAATGCAGAGACAGATTATATCTAGCAGAGCCTCATAGATAGCGCAACAATCCAACTATGCAACCATATTTAGGGCCTGGTTTCATAGACCTTATTTTCTTTCAAATAATTTATCTGTGTAATACTTTCTCCTGAATTTTTAAATATACTTCTAATCCACCCAAAAGTCTTACAGAAGACTTAGAGAATGTTTTAAAACTCTCTACAACTTTGGTTTTAATGTCAAAATAAAATTGGTAGTGCATAACCTCCCAGCAGAAAAAAGCAGCAACAGCCAAATATGCAAAAATGCTCATTCCTAAAAAAAGTACAGTAATTTTTAATGCAATTTCTAACCATCACCAATTTCTTTTGCAGTCCACATTAATATGGAACATGAAGCTTTTTCTTGCTATTACTGCTTTCCTCAACATTAGCTCTTCTATCTGTTACTGGTGAAAGATGCACCAGCAGAAAAAGATAAAGTAAACACTAAAATGGTGTCAGTTAAAATGTTTGAGTGCTTGCTTCAGGATGACAAAAAACTCTTTTTGTATTGAAATTTAAGTGATAATGTTCTAACTGAAACAAGAACTATATTTTTAATCCCAGCCTGAAAGATCAAATTAAGTCTGCTGCAGTCAACTTTGGCACAGCTGCATCTATCAGAGTGGGTTTTTTTATTTTTTAATGAGAAAGCTCTGCTGCAGAGCTACTTAATACTGATATGTCTACTTTGTTACACGTGGGGCTTTTCTTGCAGGCATTCAGGGTGCTAGAAAATCATTTCTATCTTGAAGCAATATTCCAAAATACCAGAAGAGTGAGGAAAAAGATCTCTCCATACACATTCCATGACTTCCATGAACATAACTGTATTTCAGCAAAAAAGTTTTCAAATGCAATTAAGTCATTAATTCAAAGTACTTTCACAATAATTTATTAGCGCATACATCTTGCTGCTTTAGCTGTACTCAGCAATATCAGTGCATTATCTCTGGTGCTACAGGTTTTCCAGAACAAATTCCTATTTTACAGGCATTAAAATTCAAGTATTTGGAATCCCATGAGCTTGCAACCTGTTCTCCAAGCAGTCAACTCAAATGCAATATATATTTTTCCTCCCAAAAATTTAATTTAAATTGGTTCCAACATTTTTATTTATAGGATCTAGAAAAGTGCATGAAATGAACACCTGACAGCTACTAAGAAACTGTTTCATTCTCAGAGAAGCTAAAGAAATCGCGTATATTTCACTGGCTGCTAGTTATTTTCTGCAATCTGCTTTCAAATATGCTGTCAAAAATATGTAGCGAGTTGTATTTTGGTTTCTGTTTTTGTTGGGTTTTTTTTGCTTTTTGTAGTTACTGAACGTTAATACTAAACATCATTCACATTTCCTGAAGTGGTATAAAAGAGGTATTTGTACTTTAACACATTTATGCAGCTCAGTATATGAAAGGTATCTGGTGAATACAAATGCAAATAAGTGAATAATTCCACCGACTTAACAGAGTGTGATAAAATGTAGATCTAAAGTATGTAATGCAAACTGAGATATTCACAGGAGTCTGGTGTTCAAACCCCTCTATACTTTAATACCTAGGTCCCTCAAAATTTTCAGCAGCCAGTGAGGAGGTGGGTTCACATGAAAAGGACTAAAGAGAAAGAGTCAGAAGGACAAACAGAGTACCCTGTGTAAGGATTATTAGCAAACAAGGCCAACTTCAGAAAAAGAGGTTCCATAGAGGATACAGAGAACCCAGAAGCCACCACTGTCAGTCTCTCAGTGAATGCAGAATCTTATTACACTATGAGATCAATATTTTCAACATTGGTTCTAAGCAACAAAGATTACTGATCCTGTGGAGAAACAGAAAAAAAAGAAAAAGAAAAAAAGAAAAAGGTAAAATACCTGTTCCACTGACCACCATCAAAGTCAATAGGAAGGCTTCCATCTGAGAATCAAAGTGGTTTTCTACTTTGAATGTACAAGCTGAATTTTGTTGTTTCTACACAGAGAACTGACTTTTTGGAACACAAATATCATATAGTGTCACATTAACCGTACCAGCCACAACAGGGAAATTCTCTACAGTCATGTAATACCACTAATTTACCTCTTTTCACTCTTTTTGTTGCTAAGGTGAAGAAATTCAAATGTTCTTGATGAAAGGGACTAAAAAAAAAAATTTAAAAAAAAAAAAGTGCTTATTAGAGGTTTCTTACCTCTTGATACAGCCTTTGAAAGGAGATTCTATGACTAAGATAACCTTTCCAGTACTGTAAGAGAAACCTATCACTTAGGTCTTAATTCTCTGTGGCACATGCAGAGTGTCATGTAATGGAACACACTGAATTTGCAAACAGCATTAACAGTCCTTACCTCCAATTCTGCTTATTCCAGCAAAAATTAGTTATTTAACATAGAAATTATCCCTTAATTCTCTTAGAAGATAATCAAAACATTAAAATTCTCTTTTGAAATTCTAGTCTTATTATATCTATGTACTTCATTTGTCTCTTTGGACTATTTCTAAATCCAACGTCATTAACACCCAAAACAGATTACCATAACATCTAAAAGCATACAGGGAGTTATTTTTGAAGCTTGAAGAATAGGGATAGATTTCAGAAAAACTTGCAAGCATTTCACTACAATAGTATTTGGCATCATCAAAATGCAAATCTTTAGAGAATGCAGTGCATATGAAGAGCATAGAAAGAATGTTGCACTAAAAATTAATGAAAAAGAAATGAATTGTTTTATTTCTAATTAGAAATCATAGTTGACTATGGAAAGCTTTCACTGGAGATTTACTACAGAGAATTCTGCAACATTGCTTTTCTTGTAAATATTTCCACGATCATGGATGCAATACCCCAGATATTAACATAATAGGAAAAGAGGAAAGAAAGGAGAGTTTTCAGTGGCTTTTCACATAAAAGACTGACATAAGTCCTGGAAAAAGATAGGTCTGCTTGGGTTATTCAATCATTGCTTGGTGACAGCATTGTTATAAATGCTTTAAAGCACAGAGGATATAGTTATTCTGTTCAGATTTAACTAATTTTCTCTGTATTCTGTGGGAAACAATGTTTGATAAAGGCCATTAATACATTTTATCGAAGATTTTACCTTGGGACTTTGGCTAAGGTAAACCCATCAAAGGAAGAGAAAATGGATTCTAACCCTTCTTGACAAGACCTATAGATAAAGCTGCTTTCCATAAATAAGCTACACCGTTCAGGACAGGAGCTGACCAGAGTAACCTAAATTTAAATGCATGCAGCTTAGATGAAGACATCTGATTGAGTTATTCTAGTCTTCCTTCTTATGACATAAACAGACACAATCCATCAGACCTAACCCAGACATCCTAGAACAAAGATGAGATAAATTAGTGCCATGTCAGGACATACAGTGAAGAGTTAAAATGCAAAACTACACATCAATATATGAGTATTAACATCCTCACTAGTGTCTGGAAAAGAAGCAGTAAGATCATTCTGCATGCAAGCAGCAAAGAAGCTTCCTGTTATATTTTTCACTTGTAAGTTTCTAGGGTGTATTCATATAGCTGATCCTTATCTCACTGTATCTTGTGTGTTTGGGGGAAAAAAAAAAAAAAAAGCCAATGAAAGTTGCCAAAAAACTCCTGTTAGAGTTAGAAGTTACAGAATTCGGTTCTTATCATCAGCTCTGGTACATTATGAAGAACCTGCACGCAGAGATGTGATGGATGTCAGCTACACAGCTTCCAGCTGAAGATATTCTTCAGTGGAGAAACCAGCATGTATGTATTTATCTTCTAAGGATATCAGAACATTAGTTTGCTACAGACAAACAAACTACAGTTAGGATACAGGCACCTAGCAAATCAATAGCAGAGTCAAAAATCTAACTCAAGAGGAATAATGCATTTCCTTTCCTATGATTGCTAATTTACAACAGCATAGGTAGTTGCAGAGAAGTTTCTGAGACTACATGAATATATATGTTGTAAAAGATGACTGTCAAGCCATTAGAACATAGATCCATGAATCAAAAAATTGTGCTTCCCTTCTAACTATGGACTATATCATTTCCCACTCCATATTTTATTTCTCCGTCTGCAAGATGGTGACCTCCTTCCCCACCAGCTCTAACATTGCTTAATTTATGCCTGTAAAGTGCTTTGAGACTCTTGTATAAAAGTATAGGGATATGTAAAATACTCTTGTTTCTAAGCTTATCATTACTATGAAACAAAATAACTACTGAAAGGCATACTGTGAATGTACTGTTTTAATTTTGACTGCTTTGACATTGTGGACTATTTTCATTTTAGAATATGGGATTTACCATTTTCTTTACTTATAAAGTTAAGCTTTCGGGATAGTAGCCATACGAGATAACAGACTTGTTACAAATATAGAGAAGAGATTAAATCTGGCTGCTCATTTTACATCTCAGCAAGATTGGAGAAAGCGAAGAAAAAGAAATTGCAAGGCTCTTCAGTTCTTTCTGTAAAGAGTTGTCTCTTATGAAAAATTTCTGGATGTTCTCCTACTCTAAATTGAAGCCATGTCATTGCAGACATCACTGTAATTCCTAAGAAGGACAAAATAAGAAAGAAGTTAATAAAATGAGCATTTAAACTGAGTCAAATATTTCCTTTGGTTTTTAGGCCAAGAATTTTCTGAAAGTTTATTTCTCTTTCTTTCACCGAAGTGAATTTAGCGCTCAGACACACTGACTGGAATGGAAGAGTAATCAGTCAGAAAGAACAAATAAATTTTGCATCTGCCTCTGTTAGTGGGGAAAATAATTGAAAGCATGACTGCTTATGTGGTTCCTCTACAACTTCAAAAGTGTACAAAATCACAGAAAAGGGAATGCCATCTGTTTGTTGTTAGGGTCATGTATTTTATTCTCCTACTTATAGTCCCACTGAAAGCAAGGAGAAATTTTCAATCCTTTGTAATGAAAAAGACATAATTTTATTTTCTCTCCTATATTCAGGTTACAGGCTTTATTATGCATCTTCCTTGCCTCCTGAATAAGTTTAAGTCTTTGTTAACTAATATCCTCAAACATTATATATAAAATAGAGCAGAAATGGCAAAAAAAAAAAAAAAAAAAAAAAAAAACCAAAAAAACGGTTATCACCTTATAAGAGAAGGAATGTGACACAGGAGAAATAGTAGACCTCCCTCAGGTCTGAATGTTTGCATCAAGAAGATTATTAAAGGAAAGCCACTGCAATAACGCAGAATGCACCCTTGGCATAATGAAAGCAAGATGTAAAAATGTGTTGGTGAGAAGGGCAGCTTTGAAGCAGCTGCAGCTCAAGCTCTATAATATCTGAAGGAGGATATGCTGGTAATGGAAGCGTGCCTTTTCTAACTCTGACTATTCATCTCAAGGGGCGATTTACAAGGTGATAAAAGGTTCCAAGCTGCAAAAGGTACTTTAGGCAGTTAAAAAGCAGCTTTTTATGATCATTTCTTCTGTACAGTACACGTTGTTTCATTAATCAAATGTTTATTCTATTAAAACACCAACTCTTTTAGCTGGTGGGACAACAAGTTTTACTACCATGAAATGGCATTAAAAGCCACAGACTTCCCAGCTAAGCCTTTGTAATGATTCTAACACAGCCCAAGTGTGGCTGTCTGGAGTGGGACACCCGAGGGGCATGACAGTTCTGCTCCTTGGCAAGATTCTAGGCTCATGTCAATCCTCAAGGCCACATCCCCCTCTCCCGGCAAACAGGCACATAGGGCATGCACAGGCTCTTTAAACCATCCACTAAAACAGGTGGCTCACATCAAATCTGACACTGTCAGCATTAAGTTGCTCATTAAATGAGTATTAAAAGCCAAGCACGGCTGTGGCAAATGGAAAACTTCTACTCACAAGGAACATATTTGCAAGCCTTTAAAACCTACCAGCTTCTTCATCTCCTAGGGGCCTAAAATCCAACACCCACAATGACAGCTATAGATCAGGGTATGTGTGGTGTGAAACAAAACAAATATTTTGAAAAACTTTTGTCAGCTCTCTTTCTACTCCTTGAAAGAGCCTTCCCAAAACAGGGTGCCATAAGCAACTGCCTAGGATACTCCTTTCCTGAACTATCAGGTTACTAATGGAAAGCAATTCTTTATTTTATACATTGAGCCCTAAAACTGAATGCATTTAGACTCTTACATCTTCCTCCACCATGCAAACCATAAAGTGCAACTCAAATGGATCCATCAAAACTGCAGTAGAGTTTTCCAATAACATCCATAAACTTTTCAGTTGATTTAGACATGGAAACATCCTTTATGTTGTAGGAAAACAGGAAAAGAACAAAACTGTTAACAGATACTCAGAGCCTGCACAGCTAAACGTGGAAAGCAGGAGGGAAGGGATGCAGAAAAGACCTGGAAGTTTATCTGCACAGCAACCACAGTGACCAACAGGAAATTTAGGCTTGCGTTTTAATGAATTCATAATATTGAAATATAAGTCATAAATCTATCAATCCAAGATAAATACAGTTATAAGGATTCTAAGTTATAAATATTAAAATACAGTAAAAACTGCATTAATAAAGGAGAACGATGAATTATTATAAAATTGAAACTACCAGGGGCTTAGAAGTCTAAATCCTCATTGAATGACCTTTAAGCAAAATCATTATAGACACATTATAAAACACTCTCTGCTAAAGTAATTTAAATTCTCCAATTACCTACCGTGTGTTTCAGAGGTAGTATGAATTTCAGGTTGTTTTGCTAAAATGCATAACCAAAATCCTGTAAATCCTTGTGCAGGCTGAAAATAATTTTAAAAAATAAATAAATAAATAAATAAATAAAATAAATAAATAAAGAGTATTTGGGCATAATAATATTTATGAACTCAAAAAGAATGAACAACAAAACCAAATCGAAATAATAACAAAAGAGATTTTCCTATTTATATGAGCAAAAATAGGGACAAATCTTTCCTGTGTGTTATTCTGTGAAATAGTAATTTCAATATCAGAAAGGAATAAAGGAATAATCACCTTTTACTATAAGTTCTGCTGTTACTGGGATTATCAACAACACTTAAAAAATATTTTGAAGAAACTATACTTAATATTACATTATCCAGCTTTGGAGAATCTTTTTAAAGTTCATAAATGACTATTTTGCATTGCTGTTTGACACTATAGTAGAATTATCTCATTAGAACGTACCATCCTTCACTCTGAATAACTCACTCAATTTCTGTGTGAAAGCAATCTGTGTCACAGTAAGAGGCAAGGTGTTGTAACTGCTGCTCAGGATTCAAAAGGACTCACTATTGCACCATGGAGAGGTGCTTGCCATTGAAATCTTTCAAAAGCACAGCTAGTGGCTCAAAAAAGAAGGCTGTATTATTTTGTTTAATGCAAACTGATACAGACTCTGACTTACTTGGCCACAAATACAGGATGCAGCCTGATTGGCGTAACCCATTCCCTAACTAGGCATCTTCTGCATTACAGTGCCCACAAAAATCAAAGTGACCAGCTAGCAGGTCAACCTTTCTGCCCAAGCAATGCACCAAACCTCCCCTTTTAGCCAATCCCCATTGGTCAAGCAATTATTAGAAGAGGTCCTCATTCCTCAGCCCAGTCAGCACATATTTAGGGCCACAGTGTCTTATTGCCAGCTACATTTCCTCCTGATTTCACTACAGCACACTACAGTAGAAACTCTCACAAGCTCTCCCAGTCTGTGCTCTACCTCAGACATCTGAGAAACAGTGTAGACATTTCTGCACATTCTCTTTGAGAACCCCTGAAATGACAGATGCAGTCAGTGGGACAATAAAGAAGTTTTTCATTTCTGGCCATGATTCAAACAGGTCACCCCCAATTTTCCAGAAGGCAGCATAGAAAATACCAGCAGACCATCTTTACTTAACTGAACAATAGCTGCTATCTGGGGCAGGTTTACATTAGGCAAACTCTTCTCTTACTACTCTACTACTACTACTATTATAACTTGAAATACATGTGATCAACCAAATGTTTAGCAGGATTAAAACAATCATTTATGTTTTGCTGATCTGTTACCAATTGTACTAAATGCACTTCTTAAAAGATTTTTCTTCTGCAGATTCAGCTCTCTTTACTTTCTCAGGAATACTTTAGAGCAGCAAATTGTGTCTTGGTTTTGCTCATGTACGCAACAGGTAAAAGGCTACAGCTTAGCTAATTAAAGTTCCATCACTGTTTTCAGTGTCTCTTCTACTTTAGTACTGCTAGCAACTCAGGCAGCAAAGTTGACACAAGCCTATCTCATAGCCTCAGACATGCTGATAACTTCAAATTAAATATGCAAAACTAAATTAATTCAACTAAATCACTCTACTACTTAAACAAAAAGGGAATGAAAATATGAATTTAGATTAACCACAGCTCCCATTTGTTTCATGTGAGACAAATGAGCAAAAAGCAGTAGTAACCCCTTTTTGTAACAAATTTAAAAATCAACATAGATGGAATCCTTATTAGATCTCTTATATCCAGATTCAACAGAAGCTGAGAAGAATAATATTTGAGACGTGATTCACAGTCCTGTCACAATTTAATATATTCATGACCTTTTGCTCAAACTTCAAAGTTCAGTAAACCACGAGCTGAAGAGATGCACAGCTGGCAATCCAGCAGGGCTGGGTTTTGTTTTCTCATTAATCAGCAGGCAGACTCCCTTCAGATTCACCCCTGATAACCTCTTGAAACTTTTTACAAATAAAAAGATAATTCTTAAAATATTTCTCAGTGGGGGTAATTACCTCCACTTGCTATATGTAATTAAAGTAAGCAACAGAAGAGCTAACTGACTACCAGAGAAAATATGGTGGCTTTCCTCTGAAGGAGATACTTGAATGTTAAAAACAGAAAAAAAACTTTTATGTATATATATATATATTATTTTTTATTTTTATTTTTTTATTTTTTTTAAGGGAGTAGTGAATTGTCTTTTGGCAGTAGATGACAGTAGTCAGTCCATGACAGAAAACTTGTCTATTCTATGCTAATGGTACCTTGGAAATAAACCAGAAAAAGAATTGTTTCCAGTCTCATTGATAAATTGAGCACTAGAAAAGCCCTGAATGCAAAATTATTTAGCAGATGACACATTTGTTATGAGAAAAATAAATAACTAAAAATGAGCAAAAAGATCAACTTTTGTTTACACCTCCTACACCTAAATTTGTTAGATTTTTGGTCAGGATTTCTGAATGTGACCTTAGTATGCAATTAAGTTTTGCTATCCATTACATGAGATTCTCAGAAGCACAACTTCTTTCTCTGAGAACTGAAAGTCATTTGTTTAAATCTTGCGCTAAGATTGCATTTCTTCTGAAAAATATCTTGAATAATCTTTCAATGGAATTTGATTTTGGATTAGAGGTCCTTGAATTTACCAGATATTATAACAGCTATAGACTAGCGGATAGGGATACTTACATTATCTGTACAGTATCAGTACAGATGTTTTATTATATATGTTCCCAAGAAGTAAACAGATAACAAGATGTTATGCATAAAGAAAGGTGGTTTTATTTTTAGGAGACAATTCATAAGTGGCCCTAACCTCATCTCATGCCAGAAAACACCACTGTCTAAAACAATGTAACCGTGAATAGTAGTATTTCTACTGCTAAATTTATTTGTTCATGAAATTCGCTAAAATGACAAGGTAATAGACAACTAGGTATTCCCTACTCACAACTTAGGAAGTCAAAACTGAACAGATTTACTCATAAAAGAAGGTCCTGAAGTATAACAGGATAAAATCACAAGAAATTAATATAGAAAAATGGCAGTTTGAAGGAACATCTATATTTTGCAGAAATAAAAATGGACCTTCCCACAGGAAGACTGCTATCAATCTGATGCCTCCTCTAAGTTGTGGGGCAAGTACATGTTGCAGTTAACTCCAGAGGTCTGGCCTCCTCTCCAACTATGAATGGCAATTTCATATTGTAAGCTCCTCTCAGCTGAGACATTTGATGAAAGGACTAGGAAAAAAAGGTTGAGAGGAGCAAAGTTGAATTAAATGGGTTGTTAAATGTGAAGAAAGTAAAGTTCTCTAAAACTACCTTAAAGCAGTGAGGATGGTGTTTGTCTCTTTTCTCATGTGACAAGTGACAAGACATGAGGAAATGTTCACATGCTGTGCAAGGGGAATTTTAGAGTGTATATTAGGAATAACTTCTACACAGAAAAGGTGATTCTAAAGTAACAAAATGCTCCACAAAATGGAAAACCCTTTTTACTTCCTTAATGCACCAAGAATACAAAAACAGGTCTGTCTTTAGAGAAAAGGCAAGAAAAATGTGATCAGTCCCACTGCATTCCACAGCCACACACTGTAGAGACAAAACACTTGGCTGGCACCAAATGTTTCAGAAGCTCCAGAAGTGAGGACATATGAGTGCCTTGGATGTTCATGGACTCCCTTGCCAAACATTGCACAGTTTAGTCCACCTGAGTATTCCTGCATTCATAGAAAACTATGAAATGTCAGGTGAAAATTGTATCCTGCCTCCCCAAACAAAAGTTTAACACAAAGATACCATTGTTAAGCACCTTAAAAATTCCTTGCTGTCAGAGACAGCAAGAATAATCAGAACAGCAGATAACAAGAATCTGGGGAGGTGAAGTCAGCCCAAAACTTCCTTTTATTAGAAAATATTACTGTTTAACAAGCCTAACAAGCAAACTGTAGGAACACTGTTGCCACTTTCACACATCCATACATCTCCCAGTGGCCAGCAATATTGCACCCGGTTGGAACAGAATTTCTTCTTACCATCACTACTTGTACCACTGTGATATAGTCAAAAGGAAAATGTATGGTAATTGTGTTAAATAATCAAAAAGAACCAATTGTAGTGAATGATTTTTTTTTATTTGTATCTTAGGAATAATTAAATAAGATTTCTGAATTTAAGAAAGCTAAAACTCCATTCAAATAACATTACTGATGCATTTATGGCTATCATATTTGCATCACATTCCCTGCTAATTATACTCTTATCCTTATCGCGCACACCATGGTTACCTAGTAAGTCTAACAATAATGGATACTTTCATTTTGCCTTTACAGGTATTGATTAGATTTCTGAAGAAAAGAAAGCTCAATAACCAAATGTATCTCCTCCTGCCCCCAGTGAGAAACGATCTGAGGTTTCATAACAAACATGTTGCTTAACTGATTAGACTGTCACTTCTCCCGAAAGATTTCAGGCACTCTTATTGAATTTATTTCCCTAAGTTTCAAAAAGTATTGTAAAATGACTTTCTGGCTCATCAGGTTCTTTTGATAATGGCTTAGGTATTGACTTGACTGAAAGAAAATAGCTTGTGTCTAAGCAGTGACAGAGAGAATGGTAGAAGGCAGGAGCACAGGTATTGTCAGATCGGATATAACTCCAGCCTCAGGTCCCACCTCTGACAGAAGCTATGCCCTTTACTTTGCTCTAAAGCTCCACTAGAGACAGAGACACATGGTAAGCTGTCACACACACCACTCTTATCCTAATGATTGAGACTTAAAAGTTTGAACTGGATTCATTTCCAAGGACTGCTTCACTAAAGCTTTCTTTTCTTTTGGGGTATTCTTATTACCATAGACATTCATCCTCCAGCAAATTTATAAATGCTTTCTTTTACTTAGGAGTTATTTAATGTACTATTTTTCATAGAGACAAACAATTTTTCTACTTGCCTTTCCTCATGAAAAATAAAACTTTTCACCTGAAGCATTTTTTATTCCTTTATGGGGAAGAAACTTTATTACTTCATTGTGTGGGCTGACACAAAAGTGGAACTATCACAAATTCATTTACACATTTCTTATATTATTCCACCTTCATGTAAGTTACATAGATTGCCTACTGAATTTCACAAGAAATTTGCCTTTTAATGAGTTCACAACTGTAACAGGCTTTCTCAGCTTTCAAAGGAAATTGCAGCCATGCACGTGTGTATGTGATCCGGGACTTTGTCTGCATGAAAACAACTTATGAACACATCTCTCTAATGCAGCATATGGTGTTATGTGAAAAGAAAAATCAACACAAATCAGCAATTACAGCAACACTTCAGAAAGCCTGTGAAAAGAGAGCGCACCTACAGAGGGAAACCAAACAACTCATAATCTGATGAGGTTCAAGTTATTTCCCAGAGTCAAACTGAAGGGTAATCACATAGCACTGGCTCATTTCACAGTCAGAATGAGCAACAGACTTATTTCCCTCCAGCATGACGAGAGTGTAGCATGGAACTTGCAGAAAGCTTTAAGATTCAATTTCAGGGGTGGATCAGTTGATAGTGAATCATGCTCTCATGGAGGAAACCTGAAACAGGAGCTGTCAAACATCAGGGCATTCACAGCCTGTGGCAAGTGTTCAGTCAAGTCTGATTTAGCAGAAAGTTGTCTTCTGCGTCATGCAAGCACAGCTCAAGCTAAACATATGGGTATTTTTTTTCTTTCTACTTCTATCTATCAAGCTCTTTTCATGTCATCCTCCTGTAAAGCTTATTTTGCTGGTAGAATACAAGGAAAAATAAGAGCTAAACCAGGTTCCAAACACTGCAGGAAGGAAGCAGCAAAAGCACTGTCCTCCAATGTTTTTTCATATCCATTAACGACTGTGGCAGGTTTCAATAAATCCAGAAAATGATAAGCAGCAGGAAAAAGAAACACCAGCTGAGGCTAGTGGCATACACTAAAACATCACCAACCTGGAGATCTAGACATATTCCTGGCATGTCAAAAATGAACAGATATAGATAACATATTTCATGGCTCTGTGCTTGTTTAGAGAGGTACAAAAGTCAGAGAGTTATAGGAGAATCTTTCTAAAACAACAATTCTTACTACTTTTTGTGTGTGTGTGTTAGATTTCTACCAACATGCTCTGCAAACAACAGTGGATGATGCAGAACTGTTGGAGTGTGTCCAGAGGATGCGCTAACGGTGATCAGCCTCGAGAAGCTCTCCTATGAAGAAAGGTTGAGGGAGCTGGGCTTGATCAGCTTGGAGAAGAGAAGGTTCTGGGGAGTTCTCATTGTGGCCTTCCAGTATTTAACATAAGCTTATAAACAGGAGGCAGTCAGACTTTTTGCATGAGTAGATAGTGATGGAACAAGGGGAAATGATTTTAAACAGAAAGAAGGGAGATTTAGACTAGATACTAGAACAGTTTCTAATCAAAGGGTGGTGAAGTGATGAAACAGGCTGCCAAGAGAAGCTGTGGATATCACACTCTGGAGGCATCCAAGGTAGCCTTTGAACACAAGTCATTCTATGATTCTATGAAATCTGCATTGAGAAACAAAGATCACAAGGGCACATTTTTCTGACCAAAGTGAAACTTAAAAAAATCAAACAATTAAAATACAGATTTAAAAGATACCAAAGGTCACTGCTGGAGCCTTAAGGACATCTTAGAACATGAATAGATTTAGCATATGCACAAGCTTATCAAACATCATCCTAACAACATGCCTCTGAAACCAGAAATCATCTTCCTCTTATTATTGCTACTTTTAAATTCAGGAGTTGATACAAAAAAATCTAAGACCAATATCTACACCACCTACTTTAGCTACCTCAGTGCTACACCCAGTCTAAATCTACATGCAAAGTGATTCAGATGAAGTCGAAGCCCAACTTGTTTCTTTCGTTATGTATGCATCCATAGCCTGTCAGAGCACAGGGAGATGTCTGCTTTGGTTTTGACGCAGTCCTCTGAGGCTCAATATTTGGACCATCTGAGGAATTAAAAGTGTTTCACAGTAGGAATTCTGAACCCCCACTTTACCTTTGTGTGACAGTTCCATATTAGGAAATGAAAATTCCTAAAGGACTGGCTTAAATCAGTGAGCTCTCCAGCTTGCCTTCCTCCTCTTTGATACACATTGTTCACCACGCATTTTTCCACTAACCCACCATTCCAAAAGTAAACACAGAGAATTAGCAATTACACTACGCAAATTGTCTCCGATACAGACAGAGCATAATCCTTTCCTTTTTGCAAGGAAGCACTTTCAAAAAATTTCATGTCATTGCAAGTGTATCAGAAATTATTGTCTGATTGGACAGGAGCAAGGAATCATTTAATATATTCTTTCCAAACAATGTTACACTGTAACATGCAATTCTGCTTCAGCCATTCGGCAGTTTTGCTTCTTTGTGTTCAAACAGAACTTGCAGGCAGTAAAAACACCAGTTTATCTGCACTGCTAAATGAAAAAAAAATTGCACAAAGCACAATTTTACAGACAGAAAACTCAAATTTTCTATTCAAAAAAGTACTACCGATATTCAGACAATGCCATTCCATCCAGTGCTGATAAGGAAGAAGTTTATTCTTCATCTATTCTCTTTCAGCATCTCCTATGCCTAATCATTAGAGAGGTGTGGGAAGTTTAATCATATAAATTATCTAAGTGTTTCTTATTTTCCATGTAGGATGTACATTACCGTTCTGCAAAATAATAATAATAATAAAGTTATTGCCAGCTGCATTCCAGTGGAATTATATTCAAAGGAATGTTAGAAGATAGACTGCAAAATACAATAATCCGTATTTTAGAATTTTGAACTAATTAACTTTGAAAAGCTATGCTCAAAAAGCTGATTAAAATATGTTTCAGTTAGTTTAACACAGCCTAGTGTGAATGCTGCATATCATATAAAAACCAAAGAAATTTAGGAACTAATGATTATAGTAAGATCCTTGTAGAATAAATAGAATATAATTGTAATTTTGAAAAGGAAGTAAAAACTTTTAAAGACTATTTCAAGTACCATGGCATGATACTGCATAACTCTTAGCCATGGGAAGTGCTTGTGAATTTACCTCTCATGAGCACCAAATACATTTGCAAGGTGTAGTAAGACATTTGCAGCATTTTGCAATATTTTATACAAATCACACAAGAGAAAATATCAAAATCAGTAGTTGAAAAGCATCTAAAATCTGATGTGGCTACTCGCTGTACCATGTTTTAAGAGTGGATGAATACAAAACAAACCCCTCCAAATTTCTTAATTCAAATTACACATCCAAAAAACTTCCAGTGTTACCAGAGGTTTGTATTTCCTAACCAATACATTACCAAGCCACACCAAGAGCAGACAAAAAAGTCCTCCCTGGACTCTTGAAACTCTGTAAATTATCCACTCCACCTCTCATGTTCCTACAAGATACACGTGTGGGAAATGCATAAACTCTGGAAGGAAATTACTAAAGTGAAGCGATATGAGAGAACTTCAAGATCACTCCTGAACTGAAACATCTTGTAGGTGCCATAGTAAACCGTATTTCAGGAAACTTGCTTAAAAGCCAAAATACTCTCCCTCAAAATCTTCTCCAACAAAAGATCTCTCATTTGAGTCTTTCAGTCACCAAGATGATCAATCCTTTGAACATTTCCATGAGCAAGGAAATCTAGTAAGCTCATCCTTACTACAGCAGTGATGAATCAGTGGCCAATGGGGTTGCAGAATTATATCTAGAAAATAACAGAAGGTTTCAATTCTTTTGCAGTTTAAAGTTTTAATTACAACAGAATATGAAAAATGAGTTATTTGTTCTTTCTGCATTCTTTTTTCAGGATTACAAACAAGTACCCACTAATATAACCAAGTACTTACACATAGCTGGAAGGTTCTGGGGCTGTGTCTAAAATAACTTTGTACAAAATAAATTAATCAGTTGTTTAAGTTCTTCTAATCAAGAAAGTCATAATAAATTAATATATCTAATTAGAAGCAATCTCAACGAGATTACATTAAAACCTCATTTTGTTCTATTAAGAAATTCAATAAAACTGCCAATTAAATTAGGCAATCAGTAAGAACAAGGAGATTTTCTTGATGTTTCGTCTACTTTGCTCAGCGATTAGCAATCATTTTTAACAGCTTGTTGACAATGCTCATCTCTTGACAGTACCGCAGTTTGTATCAGATGCCAGCTTTCAAATCTGCTTGGACAAATCATCCTTGTACTGCCATTCAGCACATCTGCCTCTGCAGGTAATTGAGTTCTCTCAGGAAACCCAGTATTTCAGAAGCATGGGAGATAAAGTTTTCAGCGGAGAAATGGAACACAAAGGAAATACTTTATTAAGCTAAACTGATAAAAGTAGGGAACTATAAAAATGTAATTAGAAAGACACTTAAAATCTGTTCTAGAAACCACACAATCTCAGGTTATAGATGAGTTCAGTGGCTCATATCAGCATGCGTTATTTTATCATCTGCAAGTCTGAAGAGTGGTTCACACTCCACATCTGTTATACTTTAATGCCTGCTGGCATTGCTTTCCCACATCCATCTTAAGCAAAAATAAATTTGTCTATACTAAGCAAGAAAAATCTGTTCACTAATTTCCACCATCTCTTCCTTATCACAAAGTGCCACTGCATGTTGCCTGTGAGGAACTAGCATAAAACACTATCACTTTCCATGTTTTTTAATGTACAAATGAGAAACTGCTGTTACAGATGTGCCTCTGTTCTACACTTCTACCTTCTGTAGATCATGTCTTTTTACCCATGATGATGTAAAGAATACAATTTCTCGAAGGCTGGTCTTAAACACAGACTCAAGAACTTCATCATCAGACTGATACTGAATAACAGAAATAATCAAACTGCTACACTAGCACAGACCTCGGACACTTTGAAACAGTATCAGTAATAAGAGTAACAGAAATAAAAGTAGAATTTTCACTTTTATGTGCAGAGAAGAAATTGCTTTTGTCTCAAAATACACAATATTCTGGTGTATTTCTTTACCCTTTCCAGGAAAGACAAATTATTTTTCTGATGTATCCATCCTTCCACAATAAATAAATAAATAAATAAATAATAAAATACAAGCAAATAGCTCATCTGGCTCAGACACTTTTAGTATATGACTCCGGAAGACTAAACCACCAGCTCTAGAAAGTTTTTAAAATGTGTTTGCATAAGCCCATTCTAGAAAAGGTGGGGTTTTTGTGTTGTTTTTTTTGTTGCTGGTTGGTTGGTTTCTTTTGTTGTTCTTGGTTTTTTTTACACCCTCAAGTCTCTTCACAGAGTGCCAAAAATCTGTGTTTTCAGGTTCCCAGCTACACAATATTTGGCTAAGAGACTGAGGTCGCCATGGCATTAGAACAGCTCCATTTCTCCAATAGAATAGGCTATGAAAACCTACAATTTTGGTAGCTTATTAATCATAAAAATCACTGAAGATGGAAAAGGCCTCCAGGATCATGCAGTTCAACTGTCCTCCTAACCACCAATACTTTCCTCTAAATAATGTTCCTCAGTATAACAGAATCATAGAATAGCCTGAGTAGAAAAGGACCACAATGATCATCTATTTTCAACTCCCCTGCTGTGTGCAGGGTCACCAGGGATGGTCATTTAACCACCTTTCTGGGCAGCCCATTCAAGAGTGCAACTCTTTTGAGGAAGATTTTCCTAACATCCAATCTGAATTTCCCATGACACAACTTCCTTCTAGTCCTATCACTAGTTATATGTGAGAAGAGGCTGACCCCCACCTAAGCATAACCTCCTTTCAAGTACATATAGAGAGTAATAAAGTCTTCCCCAACCCTCCTCTTCTCCAAACTAAATAGTCCCAGTCCCCTCAGTTGCTCCTCATAAGACATGTGCTCCAGATGTCGTAGTTCCCTGGCCCTCAGTTCCCTGGATCCTTCTCAGCATCTTTCCTGTAGACAGATAATAATGAAACTACAACTCAAACACTGAACCATCCTGCTGAACCACTCCTGTCTTACAGGAAGGTTTTGAACCAGCACCTTTGGAATTTCTGGTCAATTTGAGAGCCACTATACTAATTTAGGAGTGACCTTCAAAGATATTAAATACCCATGCAATTTAACCTATCATAATTTCAGGGTAAAGACATTCTTCGGTTGCCTGGTTCCACAGGGGATCTGCGTGTTCTCCTTATTGCAGAATTTTCTGAGGTACAAGTGGCATTTAACAATAAATATGTAGTGCTAACAGTTTCAAAACATCTCACTTTCAACATTTTATGAATAAATATTACAACTGCCATATTTGAAACTAACTTCCCATCCTAAGTTTCTTCACAGAATTCATACTATTACAGTTTTGTAGAGATAAAATTTAAGTGAATCTGAAATGACTTATTCTGTACTCATTTAACCATTTAAAGTTCTGCAATTTTTTATCCTATCTGCAATGAAGAGGAATTTAATACATACAAATATATATATATATATATGTCCTTCCCCAAACTGTTTTTCACCATTTATAGAACTCAGTTTTTGAGCTCAATATAGAGTGGAAAAGAGACCACTCCCGTATGGTTGTATATGGTCTGTACAATCTTTACTTTTAAGTGCAGAAGAGACTTTGTGACAAGGCAGCTGTCACTTTACTTTCAGCTACAGAATATGACAGAGTGATTCACTGATCTCTATCTCATACTCACACTCCTTGGGGCTTTGCATTTGTTTTCCTCTTTGAGTTTTTCTCTTCCTTAATTCTAATTCATTTATTTGGTCTGTGAACTGCAGGGTATAAGAAAACATCATGCTTCTGACTTGCATTTTAAAATTTAAAGGTGCCTTACGACTTTCCATCTAAGTGTGCTGTGTTTTACAGGGATTTTAAATCCAAAGCTCAAAAGTCGCCACCTACCTCTTCTACCCAGGAGATTAGCAACAGCAAGAAAGCAAGAGAAATAGGACCTGCCTCACAAACATATATCTGCACAACATTTACAATACAGTATTTAACAAAGACATAAGTCATTACTGATCTATCATTCCCATGCACATGCTATACATTATTCATTCAGGCATCTGTGACAGTTCCATAAATCTGCACAGAGTCAGGTGTCTGGAGTAGAGAGGTGTGTTTCACTTTGGGGAGAGGGGGAATAAAGAAGGCACAGGGTTTGTCATTCTTTTTCCTTATTTTAAACCCTCTGTGATCCAACACACCATCATGGCTCCTTCAGATCTTAATATACCTAACACCATTTTAACATACTGCAACAACCTGAAGGATAAAGTGATTGCTGCAGCAGTTGTGATTTAGAACATTAATACTGCAGTTGGTTTAAATTTAAAAAATAAATAATAAAATGCTTTGTCTGCATTAGGGACCAGAGGGGAAAAAAAACTTTCATTTTTTCCCCCAATAAAAAAACTAGCAGAAACATAGAAATAGATTTGAATTAAAAAGATTTGTGTTGTGGAATTCTTGAAATGTGCATCAGAAGAGCTTCTCAATTTGTGCTATCTCTGAGAAAACAGAAAAAGTCCAATTTATAACAATAAAATGAACAGACTTGTGGTCTGGTTGATTTTGTTTTGTCTCTATATTAAAGGCATCGAGGGGTAAGATTCACTTCTAGGGTTCATCTCTCAATATATTTCTACAGTTTTTATTTCATCTTTCGCTAACCCTTTAACTAACAGCCTAAGCTTCTTGCAGACTATCACTGAGAATGTTTCCAGGAGAAGTAAATTGAGGTGGTAAAGGGTGTATAACCATTCCTTCTAACCTCCCCTTCTCAGACGTCGTTCTGTGCATACTCATCTAATTTGTCTCTGTTCAAGCATACAACATTTTCAGAGAAATCTAAAAAAAGAAAACAAAAACCAAAAAACCTGCTAGCTAATTTACAGTTCTTCTATTAGAGGCACCATTGGGAAGTTGTCAAGAACTGATGGAACAGGTTTTGGTTACTGTAGAAATGTTTCTGTTTTCAGTACAGCAGAAGTAATGATGCTACATCTCTGGTGGATTTAGTTTAATTATTCCATGATGTTCCAATTGATTTATACTAAATGTGCAGAACGATCTCATCTTTCCAAAGGATCAGAAAAAAATCACATCAAAGGCACTGTTCTGAATCCATAAATGTAAGGGAATATTACTATTTCTTGTCAGAAAAATCTGCAAGGCGGAGAACACTTGACCTAGGAAGGTACTTCAGGTGCCTGCTAAGGGATGAACTTTAATGGTAATTTTTCCAATAACATACACCAGCGTTTTGCCTCAATGGGGATTACTAATCAGATCTCTTTCATCCTTCTATTTCTCTGTTTTGATGAAACTTAGAAGTTGTTCATTAATTATTCCTTAGCCAGAAGGAAAGTTGATGATCAGACAACCAGGAACACGGAAAATATTTTTCCTTTTCATTCTTGAATTGTTTCAATTTTACCGTTCTTTGTTCAACTTAAATACCTTTCAAGTAGCCCAAGTACAGGACCAGAGGGAATGATTTCAAGCTATAGCAGGGGAGATTCAAGCTGGACATTAGGAAGTATTACTTCTCAGAAAGGGTGGTCAGGCACTGGAATGGACTGCCCAGGGAGGTGGTTGAGTCACTGACCCTGGGAGTGTTCAAGGAACGACTGGAAGTTGTGTTGAGGGACATGCTTTAGTGGGAGCTATTGGTAATAGGTGAACGGTTGGACTGAGTGATCTTTTAGGTATTTTCCAACCTTGGTGATTCTGTGATTTTATTATACTCCTCTGAGACACATAGAAACAACAGGATTTTATTTTTTTCCTTTTGGAATATCATTAACAAATTCCCTTGCAAATTATTAAACCAGTTCTAATCATCTGAAGTATTATGGTGATTCACTGGTGAGAAAGAAAAGGTTATCCCATGTTTATCATGTTATTTCATGTTTTCTCATACACAGCAGTCTGCCAGACATAAATTCATCTTGGACAAATTCATCTGGTCACATTCAACTTTAAAAGAACATACATGGACATCAACTATGTTGCAGTCTTAGTCCATTACTAAGATGATTTCATCTTAGTTAGCTTTTGATACTGGATGATTGAAAAGTTATATTTCAATTCCTGGCATTTCCTGAAATTTCAATTTCCCAGAGAGAAAATTTATTTACATTTATATAAAATGAATATTTGTTACATTTTGAAGATTTTAGATGCTACCCAGAAACATTTCACAAAGTAGCAAGAGGACACGTAAAAAGTTTTAAAGAATCTTGAATTAATACATAATCTGATTAACATAACACCAGATTCAAGACCTTTGAAGGAACTGGGCAACTCCAAGGTTCTCTTAAAAAAGTGATATTTTTTCCAAAGAGATGGGTCTGATGGTAGAAATGAGCCCTGTGCTGTATTACACAGGAAAGGGAGAAAAAAAAAAATCCATTAATGCATTTAAGCATTTTTAGGTACCGGATTTCACAGCATAAGTACTGTGATTGCTCAGATAGCTAAGCCTTTCCATTTAAAAACTTTTCACTTAAGCTATTCTTCCACCTGGACACACTCAAAAGAAAGGTCATTTCAATAGATTAATTTATTCATTCTCAGTTTCTGCTTTCGTCTTTGCTTTTTCTTTCTTCCTAAGAAATATCTCCTCCAAAGACATTCTAGCGTAAAAAACTCCAAATTACAGACTTTAAAGCAAGAAGGAACTTGTGCTATCATACCGTTTGACCTGCACAGGGCATATCACAACCTTCCTTAAATTATTGTTCGTTTTAAGTTCCAGCAATGGTGTTTGAATTAAATCTCAGTAAAAACTGTCAAAGAGCTAAAAAGAAAACCACTGTGACTCTGAATTTTCAGTGTAGAAAATGCACAATGGCTCATAATAAAGGCTGCTTCGGCTCTGATCTTATAATCAAAAGAATGTCTCTTTTTTTGTTTCAAATATACAGAGTATATTTCTTGTGGACTTGCCAAATTCAGGAGTCATTCCCCAACTCTACGATGCCAAAGTCTCTTTTAAGAACCTATTTACTCCTTCCCTTCTCTCATTTGTCTTCTCCTTTTCTTCAAGCACTTTTTAAAAGAGGTTGTCAAATCTGGTTTGTAGCTTAGACAAGGGGAACAAAGGGCAAGAAACATCATTAAATATCAATTTTCTAGTTTTAACAGCCTGGGTGCAGAGATCTTAAGAGTCCAGAACTCAAAAACATGATCTAATCTAGCAGTTATGACTTCCCCTTTTAATTTTTTTAATGGGATCTAAAATATATACATGTTTGAAGGGGGAGGGGAGAAAGTTAATCCTAGTTGCTATGTCACTCTACAAATCAAAAGAAAGCAATCCATTACAGTTAGTTTTGAGGGCAAGAGTACTGCAGTGGTATTCCTGATGGATTTAGAAATTATGGTCTGTGGAACTTCACAGGCATTAAGCATGAAAATAAAACCATTAGATCTTCTCAACAAATGGAGTCACTATTGAAGGATATATTTTTTCCTGCTCACAGTCGGGTTTTTATTTTTCCAAATTGGAAACACACCACACAGAGGAAGTAATAACATTGCAGTAAAGTATTCAAAGCCCAATTTTTATTCACATTGATTATCTTCTACATTTTGAAGTATTGCCTTTGTTCAGTCATCTGTAAGTGGTTATCAGTTAGGAATTCAAAACCTTTTGTTCATTAAACCATTTTGTGAAAACACTATTTTTGTCATATCTTTACACGGAGTGGAAAAGAAATATGATGCACATGGTTTCTCATTCACAATCTAAGTTTAAAATCTGCATTTCTTTGAGTCAGAAAAATATATACATATTTAGTCCCAGCTTTACTACTACAATATGAAATGCACATTAAAAAAATGAGAGAGACTTTTAACAGAATGGAGATAAGAGGATGATGATGAAAAGTAGCATTGTTTAACAAATTATTGGAAGGTACTAACCTGAGAATGGGGACAAATAAGAGTATATCTAATAAAATAAAGCAAAGTAGCAAAGGAATTACACAACAAACAAGTAATGATCACCATAGTCACTTAGGGACAAATTCACACAATTTAGCGATATGTTAATTATCTCATACATAGCAACTGCAGAATTAGAGCTTTTATCTTTGGATTTGTTTCATTCATTTAGTTATTACACAGTGAATCATTTTGCTAAACAAGAAAAGAAAGCACATCTGCCTCTGAATCTAACTGCTCTCAAAGAAGAATACCGTACTTTGACAGCTACTAATTTATAAAAGTAATATCAATCTACAGAATCCTGTGGTAATACACGAACAATTGTTGATAATAATGTTTTAAAAGAAAAAGAAGGGCAAAGTAACAAAGCAAAGGGGAGATTACTGAAATAAAATTTCCTCAGTACTGAAATAATGCAATTTAAATGTAAGATAATTTCTACAAGACACTTATTCTGGAAAAATCAGCCAACAATTAGCACAGCCAGTGCAGCAACTCATAGAATCTGACAATGAATACTTGAGAAATCAAGAACAGAAAATTTCTAAAGCCCTGAAATTAATTACATGCATATTTTATCATACACTATGAACCTCATATTGTCATGCTGAAACACGGACTGTTTCTTTTTGAAGTACTATTTCAGTTCCTTTTTTTTTCCTGCATTTTTCTTACATGCTTTAAGTTATAACATTTATTTCCCAGTAAACCATGTTTAAATAAATTATTATTAAAAGTGTGACTTTGGATATACACGCGAAACTGTTTTTTCAGTTATGAATTAGGTTAAAATATACTGAAAATATGAATAAAAATGAACATTCAAAAATGGAAGTAACTTCCTTATGGAAAAATATACAAAATTGAAAAGACTAAGAAGTCACCGAAGTGCACTGATTGTCTATAAACAAGTGAATCAGCATATAAATATGAAATTGAGGCTCTACAAGGTACATGTTGTGTTGTCGTGTTTTTGATGTGATCCATAAAGTACTTGCTTTGATTTTTACAATGTGCAACAGCACTATTAAGTTGTCAAAACACTGATGATCACTGAAGAAACTAAAATAAAGAGCCCTGTGTTTGTGTTTTAAGTAAGCACCACTTCTTGTTCCACATTTAGTTTTGGCCATTTCTTATTATTTGCCACGTAACTGTAAAATGCTTCTGCCAGCATCCAAGAAAGATCAGAATTATTAAGAATCTGTTCTTCTATGCAATGATGGTAACTATATAGCTTTGCCAAAATACTCCAATAAATGGATAAGATTATGTGTTGTCTGAATAGTATAATTTATGCAAGGATTTTCTTTGGACAATCCAAGGCACATTAAGATAGGTATTTCCTCAAGTATGAGATGGACATTTCTCCAAGCATCTTAACCAAATTGCACAACAATGCTAATCATCTAAAGATAAAAGAAAACTCTCACTGAATCTTTTTTAAGTATCTGGTAATACCTCATAATGTCATTCAGCAATAGAAGACTTCACATTGAGAAAAGCATGAAGGAGAGCTACAGCCTCTCAATAAACTGTGATTACTGTGCAGAACTAACGGCACTGAAGGTACCAGGCAGTGGTTTTTGCAGGTAAACCCTAAGGACTGGTGGCTGCTAGCTCACGCAGAAGAGTCACAGCACTCATGTAACTAAAAACATTGTGAATACAAGATTTCAGTTAAAATAGAACTTTTTATTTTACCTAAAAATTCTCAGATTTGAATGCCGAAACTGTAATCATGCACATTATCACTAAACTGAAGAAAAATCTCATTTTCTTTCTTTTTTTCTTTTTCTTTTTCCTAAAGATGTACCAAAAGCTTTCAGATATTATCTCTTTGGAATCAAAAGCATGTTGTTATTAAAACAAAAATATTTACTACTACATACATACACAGATACACACATGTACATGTTTCCTTAAAGGCAAACATTAAACAGTTGAGATATAATTCGTCTAACCATTAAAACACATTACAGTGTTGTGAAAGCTGACATGAAAGTATACTGCAGAATTCAGTGGAAAAGTATTAAGTTTATAGCATAGGAGTGAAACTAACAGGCCCAATTCTTTTCATCACAGGAACTGGTATAGAACAATACGAGGCCAGGAAACCATACTAACATCTAATCACTGTCTTCAGTACCCACTTCATCAAACCACCCACAGGAAGTTATGCTTCCTTTGGATCATGAAATCAAAAACTGGGTATTTGAATTTCCCCATCACCCCCTACAGAAATTTACTTCGCAGAGCATTTAAATCTACTCCTAATCAATTTTAAGATTAAGCTACTCAGTGGCTCTGTTGCTATTTTTCACAAATGCATCAGTTATGATATATTTTGTCCACTTGGTGTGAAAATTGGCTTGGGTACACAAATAAACATATCCGGACTGTCTCAGTGGAAAAATGCATAACATTCTGCTAATTGGTACTTCTGAATTAATATTATGTTGAATGCTTTATTTCATAAATTTGTGCTTAAGCAATTTAATTTAACAACAAACAACACCAGAGTGTTTTATATGTGCTATACTGGCTAGCAGGTGGCATTTGTAGTATTCAATAGTCACTCAATAAACAATAGACTTGTCTGTAGTAGTATTACTTCTATAATTTGTGTGGCTGTAAAAGGGATGCGGGAGTAACTGAAACACAAAGAGGACATAAGAAGAAAATAATATATATATTTCAGTTACAGTTTATAATTTCATTTAGTGGACTGAATTCTGCCATGTCAATATAACATCATGTGGCATAAACCAATTTAAAATTAGGTCATGAGAATCTATACACGTTACAATCTTACCAAAACATGAACACATACATATTAAGAGTTGCTCATAACAGAGTATATTAGTTGTATGACAGCAGAAGACTCAACTAGTAAAAGCATTTTCTTTGGTCCTGCTTCATGAACAAAACAAGCTTTAAATTCTGCCAGGTAGCAACACTAAAACAGGAAAAGCAACTAGAGACTATCAACTGAAAGGCTTAAATATATTTTCTAATATTTCCAAAGCCGCACACTGAAAAAGAAATCCTATAAATAAAGCAACTGCAAAAGTGCACAATTTAAGTGCCTTGTGACTTTTCAAGAGCCCATACTGCAGTGGTGAATAGAGTCTTAATAACTCTGGTGATTCTGTCATGTTACAGCACAAATGAGGTATGGAACACTTGAAAAGTGGAATTCAGAAAGAACCATCAGTTGTTTCGAAGTACTTTCTCTGAATGAGTTTTCTGAACATGAGCCTACAGAATAAGCTCCATCTTGGTTTTGTTTCCCTTTCTAATCTCAGTTCATTTAGTTACTGTAAACTACCAGCAAGGAGATATTTGGCTGACTGTATTTGTGGTAGTTTGGTCTCTCTCCATGTCTGACTGGACAGAAATGCATAACCTAAAAGTAAGTTACTATAAGTAGTTTCACAGAGAGGTTTGTATTGGAAAGAATCATCTATTTCAAAACACCTAGCCATGAGGAAGGATACCTTCCACTAAACTAGGCTGTTTACTGCCCCGCTCAACCCAGCCTTGAACAATTCCAGGGATGGAATACCCACAGAATCCCAGGACAGACTGCTACAGTGCCTCACCACCCCCACAGGAAAGAATTTCTTCCAAATATCCTATCTAAATCTGCTTTTCCTTGCTCCCTGTTACTCCCCCCATCCTATCACTTTACTCCCTATAAAGAGTTCCTCTCTAGCTTTCTTGAGCTGAACAGGCTTCCCTAGGGTGAAATTACCAATAAAGTGTCTTTGACGTCACAAAGTATGGTATGTGATATCTCTGGGCAATGGACTGTGATCTCATGGACCTCTACTACATATACTGGGGCACAGTAGAGCCTGGCCCAGCCAAGCTTGTACCCATTCTCTGGCTGAGCATGTTTGCAAAGCTTGGAGATCTAGCAAGGCTATCTTGCCTTGTGCCATGGGGCTCTGGAAGCTGTTCTTAGTACCCGTCCCTGCAGCATCATCTGATATTCCCTGGCCTTGTCTGGCAGACAGACTCCGAAAAGTGCACTCAAGGCAAAGGAGGTGACTGATGTGGGGACACATCTCTGGGGTGACCATGGAGTGGGCGCTGGAGTTTGGGGAGCTGTCAGATCCATACCTACAGCCTGACTCTGCTGGCAGGGAGCACAAGAGAGGCCAGCTGCAGGGTCAGCAGAGCTTCCTGCTGAGGGAATAGGATACTGCTACTGCTCACCCCAGGACAGCCACTGACAATTGCCTCCCTTCTTGAAGTGTGCAGCACCTGCCACAGCAGTGAAGCAGAATAGCTTTTCATCTCCAGCTACCCCCCCAGGCAGCTGCAGCATGAAGGTCATCATCAAGGAGGAGCCACTGCATTCCATCTGCCACAGTGTGAGAGCTGAAACCCACACAGCTCCCCTGTGAACACAGGTTCTGCCTCCACTGCATCCTCCAGTGTACCATGAGGAGACTCACCTGCTTGCTCTGCAGGATGCTTGTGAGTGCCATCCACTTCTCTACCTACAACTGTACATTTTTACTGCTACTTTGGATATTCAGAGGGCAGACTTTGAACTATTCAGGACACTGGCATTCCTGACTACAGGTCACAAGTGCTGGGGTTCAACATTCTCCAATATGGTTCCCTTGAGCCCTGGCACCAGCACTAGAGAGCGAAGCTCAGCATTATTTTTCCAATCTGGAGTACTGCATCCAGGCCTGTGGCCCCCAGCACAAGAAAGACGTGGAGCTCTTGGAATGGGTCCAGAGAAGGACCACTAAGATGGTCACCTCTTCTATGAAGAAAGGTTGAGGGAACTAGGATTGTTTAGGTTGGAGAAGAGAAGGCTCCAGGGAGACCATACTGCAGCCTTCCAATACTTGAAGGGAACAGATAAACAGGAGGGGGAACAACTGCTTACATGGGTTGACAGTGATAGGGCAAAGGGAACAGTTTTAAACTAAAACAGTGGAGGTTTAGGTTTAGATATTAGGGGGAAGTTTTCCATGCAGAGGGTGCTGATGCACTGGAACAAGTTGCCCAATTAGGCTGTGGACGCCGCATCCCTAGATGCATTCAAGGCCAGGATGGATGTATCCTGGTCTAGTGGTTGGCAACCCTGCCCACAGCAGGAGGGTTGATCAATATGGTCCTTTTCAACTCAGGCCATTCTATGATACCATGATTCTATGATCTGCCCCTACACTCCCCTGTGAGGAAGCGGTAAGGCATGGCGTCAGAAGGGCATCTGAAAAACCAAATCAGGGGAACTTCTGTAGCCAAGTTGGAATGGATGCGAAAAAAGTGTAAATATAGGGACAAATTATTTTGGTAGGAGATTGGATGGGAAAAGGGAGAAACAAATGCACCTAGCACTGCTTAGGTAAGATCGGGCCCAAGATGTATTATGTATTGCGGCCAATAGCTGAAAGGTACAGACGCAACACAATGCAGGCAACACAATAGAAAAGCAGCAACAGGGTTGTACGCAATAGAATATTATATAATGTACATTAAGATGTTCAGCAGACATACAAGCTACAATGCAAGCATCTTGCATTCCAGCATTTCTGAATGTATACATAGGGCCTACAAGCCAACAGGTTAGCACGTGCAAAGCTTTTTCTGAAACTACAGAAGGCTTGAAACTCTTACTATTCAAATTACTTGCAAGATAACATCTATCAGAATGTGCCTGCTCCAAACATACTGGAATACAGAATCTATTTTCCACAGACTGCCTGAAATGGGGTAGCTTAGGCAATGGGAGCATCTAGTCAAAGCAAAACAAAGCAAAAATCAAGAGCTAATAAACAGCTAAAATGGAAGTACCTAGAGTGGGTAATTATAAAATATGATACAAAGCTAATGGATAAGAAAGTAAGGAAAAAAAAAAAAAAGAGAGAGAGAGAGAGAGAGATACCAAAAATGTATGCAACAAATTTATGCAGATCAAGGCATTCCTTCTTTACTGCATCAGTGGCGCCTGGCATGTGATGTGAGAAGCATAATAATAATTTTTTTATATGTGGTAAATATCTACCATCTGTGTTCTAGGCACGAACCATAAAATGCAGCATAAAACAATTAAAATCAACAGAGACAAAGTTCAGGGTACAGAAAGCTTTTGATCCAAAAAAATGGCAGATGTTATATTTGAGTGACTGTAGAGCAAAAATCTGAGCGAGACCAAGCAGAAGTACAGCTCAGCCCACATCCCATATGCCAAAAGGTTATTTGGTACTTTTTTCATATTCCTGGTGAGACAGAAAAACAAAAAGTTTATTTCAAAAGTTTAATTAGGTCACTAACTAAAAATTATATATATGTGATTTTCTAAGAATTTCAGTAGGTTCCTCTAAGTTCACATAAAAATTGAAACTGTATTTTTACTAAAGCACAGCTTTTTCCAGAGTTTCAGGCTAGTAGGCAGAATACTTCATATTTTACTATTTCAGGGAACCAACTCTGAAAAAAACCTGCTCTGCAGAAGTCTCAGGTCTATTGCTCTTTACATACCACAAGTAATACGGAAAAAAACAATAACACTGTTCTACACTATTTTCAAGCTTGACTGCTTTTCCCTGTTTAAGGCGCTCTTCTTCCAGAGCACTGCATCTCCTCCAACACGTTTGCCAGCCACAGACTTCTGCATTGAAACATGAGATCTTCTACTCCTCCAATAAGCTTATTTCAACAACAGCTAGTTCTGATCACCTCCTGTGTTCAAAATCCTCCTGTTGTTGATTCTGCTGTGGCTACTTCTCTTACATTTTTGAATCCCTGACTATTACCCTTGCTTTACACCACATTCCGCCTCCAGCAAATCAGATAAAACAGCTTTTCCTTAGCTCAGACCTATTTCTTAGCATGACATTTACCAGACATTAAAATTAATTTTGTTTAGTATTTCTTTATCTTTTTCCAGTGTATTGGTCTGACATAGCAACATCCCAGTAGCTTGGGTGCCTCTGTGAACCGAACCCAGCAGCAGCCCCATGTCAGATCAGAGCTGGCTCCTGAAAGATTGAGATTTGGACATAGAGTACAGTTTTGGAGGGAAAATGGTAGTATAAATTTACACATGAAAATAATTTTCAAGTGGCAACTTGCATACCTGGAATAACCAACCCACAGCCCATCCTGTGGCCAACCTCTGCCCCACATTGCCACAGTGGTGTCTCTTCCCACTGAGCAGCCCAGCCTGACCTTGGGTGTGCGCCCATCATTCATCATTAGCCAAACATTAACATGCAATCAGCACTGGCAGGGCTGTAAACAGGGCACAGGATGGACACAATGCATTGCTAACTCAAATAATTTTATATATTCTGATACATTAGCTAAACAGAGCCCCGTAAACAGTGAAAAATACACAGCTGTACTTTCTATTTTGATAAAGGAATTTGAAAACAGGTTACAAGAATGCTGGAATTTATTTTTGTATATTTACAACTCCATTTTCAGTTGACATAAATACATTACCTGTGAATTTTCAAATGTAATGCATAGAGTTGCAACCAGATAAATTTCATCAAAAATCTGAAAAATATCTTGAGAACTCACTAAGAATTGCAACCACTTACACCAAAAGAGATTCATGCATTAGTTTCACACCCCCCCCCCCCCCCAAAAAAAAGTCAAATACCCCTTTTGTCTATTGTTTTCAATACTGTTTTTTGAAAGGCTTTAAAAATATATATATATAGAAAAAAAAATTCTATGCCAGCCAAGACAATTTCTCTTTACTCAGTTAGGCCCAGGAAAGCCAAAAGATTGTATACAACATTGTATACAATGGATAAGTATGTACAAGTCTCCACATTTACATTAATGTGACATAAATAGATAAAGCTTTATTTACATCTGTTTGAAAATTCGTGTATCTGAAGCATTACATATTCTCTCAGTAAGTGTAAATGGCAGAATGGATTTCAAGATAAAGTCATGCTAACTTTTTTCTTGGGGTATGGCAGATACAGGATACAATCATGCTTATCTCTCAAGCTAGATAAGGATGACATAAAATCCAGGAGACAGTAGCCCTGATCCATATCAGGACTAGCAATTTTCATTAACAGGAAGGAAAATCTCACAGAAAACCTGGTATAATTAAAGACATTTGAGAAGAAAAAAACAACCTACTTAGTCTACAATTATTTTTTTCCTGAATGAACACAAGTCCATTCAAGAATGTATGAATCTCTATGAAAAGATCCATTTTTATCAGGCATTTGTTTCTGGGTCAGATACGCCTCCTGACTGTAGGAAAGTGTGTTTATACAATTTGTGGAGAAAATAATTCAGACACTAAAAACTTCAACCTGCAACAAGATGTAAAATCAAAAGTTATTTTGAGTTCATTTTCAAAACCACTCATTATTCCAATGGGCACTGAGACACAGAGAAATGGAAGCATTACCTTAGACAACGCAATAAAATTGTGAAGAACCAAGAGTTAAATAGGATCCTTTCAGCGATTCCATGGTTAGCATGCTACATGGACATTCCTCCCTGAATCACGTAGCTCCTTAAAGTAGGAATTTAAGCCAACCACAAATATGCTTTAGCCTCTAAAACAGAATTATAGTTTTGAATGATCTCTTTGTCATACAAACACAGAGAAAGTTTGTGCATCTCCAGCTCCAAAAAAAAAAATAAAAATGAAACCTCAGCAGCTACCAAAGGAAGGGCGCTTAGTTAGGCTGCCTAAAAATCATGCACTTGCTTTTACTGCAACTCATATTACTCAAATGTTTGACAAGTTTTCAGAAAAAATGTTGTCATTAAGGATCATAGCAGTGTTTTATGAAGATTCAGAAGCTTTCACTTCAATAAAATTTCTACCATAACAAGACCTAATATTTCTGACTTTCATACGAGATAAGAAACACAAGGCCTGACATTTAAAAGAAAGGGAGGAAGTAAAGCCTGTAAGATCTGCAGATAACAGAAAGACACAGTATAACAGGACTGTGATAAATAAAACAATACTGATTCTTTTCAAAAGTATAAACATAGCACATCACAAGGACACTGGAGAACTATGCTAAGCACAAAACTTTTTTAATTAAATCAACGAAGGACACAAAGCTGAATCTACACATACCCCAGTAAAGCCTCCAGGCTGCCAAAACATCCAAGCTAAGAATACCCTGCCTAAGGAAGATCCAGTATTTTCACTCAAAGAAAAAGGTACATGTTTAAGTGCCAAGAGAAGGTGCTTTGCTCAGTGGTTTGTTATTTCCAGAAGGCCAGAGAACTAGGGAGGAAGCTTGTTGTTTTAATTTGGTCTTGAAAGAATTCAGAAAGACTTTTCCTTGAAATTTATGCTTCCTTCTGGTTTCAGCCTATGGTAGAAATGATATTAAGAAATCCTAGTGCTTGTGGCTGAAATCTTGTCTGAAAGTAGGGATCTCAAGAATAAGTAAAACTGAAATAAAACAGACAATCTTATTTTCTCTGAGGATGCAAAACCATAACGACATGTCCATGTAATACAGCACCCTGCCTCTGACAGAGTCCAGTAGCAGATGCATAGGGGAGTGTAATAATAGAGCAAGCATAAAAATATGGCCCTATGAAATATCTTTATCTCAATGATATGATTTGTGGCTTATAGATTTTGAGTCACAAACAGCAACCCTCCTAGATTTCCTTTCCATTAACACATCTAGTCACTTTTTGAACTCTTCAGTATTTCTAAAATCCTGGGACAATAACCTTTTACAGTACTGTATGAAGTCTCATTTTTCTATATGCTTTGAATCTGATGCTTGCAGTCAAAATTTCATCCTTTCCAGCTCCTCTATATAAAAGCAAATGAACCGTGATCCCTGTTCAATATCCATGCCACTTGTGACTTTATAGACTTCCATCATCTTCTCCAGAAGCCTAGACAATGGGACTCTTGTAGGATACTCAGTTGAAAATAGGCAAGCAAACAAGTGAGGGGTTGGAGGGGGAGGGGATGAAAGGAAGGCAGAACAGGACAGCTTATAACTGTACCTGAATTTCATCCACAAAGCCTCCATATGCTTGCAGTTTATCATTCTAAAAGAGAAGCTGCATTCATTTCTTATGCCACGCACTGCTAATCTTCCATAACTATGTACAAACTTTAAACTACATTTGTATAATCAAATTTTCTACTACAGCTAGCATGCTTGCAGTTCTCTCACTGGCAGCAGCTCTTTCAGAGGGGAGAAAGGAAAGAAAAATTGAAAAAAAAACCAAACAACTGAATGATACAAAGAAAGGTATTCTTCATGTAAGTGATGAAATGGGAAGCCCTCCAGTGGGGTTAATCACATCACCATTCTTTGCCGGAAAAAAGAAAACAGTGCTATATCTACATTTAAAAAAAAAGATGGTTTCAAGCATGCATCTCATTAGAAAGTACAATGAATGGAAGCTAACTGTGACACAGGCTCCAATTAGCACTCTTTTTTAACACTGAGTAGTTTTTAACTTAGTAATCTGTTAATCAGTCGCTGTACTTTATGAAGGTGTCTATGTTATTGGAGATTATTAGGTGGTATTTTTTACCCCCTTTTTTTTCATGTATGTATAAATTCAAGTGTATGCACGTCCCTCTCTCAAATTTGGAGTAATAAAAATACTTTAAAAAAAATCAGGAACTATTTGGAAGCCAGAAATACTGATTTTAAACTAGCTGTACTTTAGCAGATAGTTATGCTAAAATAGATTTTGACAGGAAGTTAGAAACAGTCAAATAAACACTTTTGTAAAGACATAAGCCCCTTTTACCTGTGTAATTTTCTGCACTCAAGCAGATATTCTCTCACTCACAAAAAAAAAAAAAAAAAAAAAAGAAAAGAAAAGAAAGAAAGCAGCATCAAAAACCCATTAGTGACCAGACGGAAACAGTGACAAGAAAGATATTGTCCATAATGTAACATCTGAACATGAGGAAAATGTTTTACTTCAAAGCTGTCACCATGCTATAGGCAGAAGCACAGCCTCCTCTTTTCAATGCTTAGGATTTGTCACCATCATTACCATCACTATTATTGCAGGAGACAGCATGATTCACAAAAGCTAGTAACAAAAAGAAGTAATCTGTCTTTTCCTCTTGTTCCCTATGAGAATCACACTATACTTCTCCGAGATAACTCAGATGGTGTTGCATGGAAAAAATTGCAATTAATATGGATTGCTTTTCTTTCATCAGAATTAGGCATTCTTGTACACTATTAACTGCTCCCTTCGGGGTTTAGTTGGAGCATAATATAAGATTTGCTCCACCATCCTTAATTCTCAGCTTTCCTTTCACAAGCAAGACCAAATTATCTGAGTCACAGTTGTGAAGCCATTGCTGATGTATGCAGTGAATTGTTGTGAAGTAAGGTGTGCTGCTACAGCAAGGCACCTAGAGTGAACACTATAAAGATTATGAACATAAAGGATCTCTCTAGGGAAATCACAGAGGTTTGTCTGAGCCAGTTTGAAGAAAACAAAAGTGAATCCCTGGTTACAGTCTGATTTCTTTAGTAGCTGAACAGCTAGCTACTTACAATAGTAGCTTTAGAAAGTGATTGAACGCAGCCAGGCTGGTTCTGATGCTGCCTTTTCAAACTGCAACACAAATCAGTTTCAGCTGGCTAAGCGTCTCTCCCACCAGGGCTACAACAACCTCAGATTCTACTCCTGTACAACATCATCCAGTAATTAAAAGAACATCAGTAAGCTCTGGCTTTTCACAGCTTTGAAAGGCATACAAATGCTTTCTCTTTATTCCAGTATCCAGCTCTGCATTCCCTAATGTCAAGAGGTACAATAAGCCCCATACAGTGTTGAGATGAAGTCCGCACAAGATCCTGCTGACCACTTCAACACAAGAAAGATTTCCTGCTTTATGTTCAGAATCTAAAGATTGCTGCCTTGAATTGGGCAGGAAGGAGAGACAGTCTCTCTTAACAACTGCTCTGGCAGAATTCTATGCATGACACAGGAGGAAAAGGGAAGCTTCTGATAGCAGAAGGCCAGAAAGAAACAGGGTCTTCTCACAAACTGAAGGCATGAGCTCACATTCTCCAGCACATGCTGAAACCAATCTTTGAGTGTCCACATCACTGCCTTTCAGTTTATTTTCATGCTGTTCTGTGTTGATGCAAAGTTGTCTCCAAGTAAGCTTTACTGAAAAGGTTCTGTGTACACCTGTCCAAAGACAACATCTATGCCCTAGCAAGCACATGCAAAGAGTGAATTAGCCAGAAAAAAGTCTCACGGACTGAAAAGAAACTGATAAGGTCTGATCAGAACAATAACTCAACAAATACTAGGAATCAAGAGAAGAAAAAAAATTAAGGTGGGAATGAAGACATGCAAGAGAGAAAGTAGTTAGGAGGGTACAAGGAAAACATGTTTTTTGGGGGGAAAAGAGAGGGAAAAAAAGTGGCTGAGAACTGGTATGAAGAGACCGAAAATGTGCGTTTCATTTTAATCAAAAAAAAAGCTAAAAGCTTCTCAGTGACTTTCACAGGTCAAGAACAGCTGATTACTGTAACATTCCTGCTGAGGTATTTTAGCAGCTGCTCCTGATGAAGCAAGGGTAGAAAGAATCCTTCCATTCTGCTCTTCCTCTGCGATAACCAGCCTGTCTAAACTATTCTTGTAAGTGAAGAAATGATACTTCTAATAAAGTTTGTAAATATCACAATGAAATGAGGCTGCTACTTTTATATTTAAAAGCTCTAAGAGAAAACTGTACATAACATCAGCAAGTGACACTGTAAATGCAACTTGAAAGAGCTTTTAAAGGCTCATGAAGTGGAAAAAAAAAATAGCTACAAAAAAAAAATCATTCAGGCAATCATTGCTAATTAAGAAGATCTGATGCAGTGATGTACTGGGGGAGTCAAAAAATAAATAAATCAAGAAATAAGGTTAGAGAAAGTTCTGCAGCCACAATATTCAGCGTTCTGTAAAGACAACAAATAAAGAATGCCAATAATCCAATTTGAAATAAAAAAATTAGGAGCGAAAAGTGCCTCTGTCTCAATAACAGAAATACCTACAATCTAGTGAGATTTCTATGATAAAAGGCTGTTTCTTATACATGCAAAACCACGAGAAACTAACCTCAATCAAATATAATTGCTCGATACCTGAAATAGAACTGAAGATCATCAGAGGTTAGAAAAACAGGACTGACATTTCTCAGCAAATTTAAGAAACAATACAATTAGGAACTCAATTTTGCCAGTGTTTAGACGCATTTAATTTTGAAATATTAATGATTTAATGCCTGCCAGACAAGAAAGGACCTAGAGATATCACATCTCAAAGGCAATCATAACTGTATTATCTTCTTAAAAATGAAAGTTGACATCACGATGATGAAAAACTGTTCTTGAGGCATAATAATGGGCACATCAGAAGAAAATGGCACAACTCACCCATCACAGAGACATACATCTCTAATGTTTCCAACAGAAATGGAAAATGCATGCAAGCATTACTCTCCACAAGAGACTCCAAACCCTGTTGGGACTGAGCCCTGTCTGAGCTTCAACTTGGTACACTGCTTGAGACCATGAAAGATTTGACAAAACTATCACAGAAAGCTCTGAATTCACCCACAAAGTTCAGGGGAGACCTGCACAAGCAGTCCTGCTGAGCAGACCAAAAAGGAAGATCATTTCTATAGGAAAAAAACAAAAACAAAACAAAACAAAAAAAAAACGCTCCATTTCAAATGAATTGTGTTATTAAATGTAAAGTGACAGCATGATAACACTCCACATCCAGGTTGGGGTAATTTGATCTGTATTCAGCTGGTTGCAGTCCACCTCCATACATCCTCTTCCCTGAAGCAGAGGCACATGCCACCACTGGAGTAGTACTGGAAGATAAGATTTAGTCAGAAACTGACTGTCTGCAGGAATGGTATCAAAACTGCATGTCAGGAAGTTCTCAATACCGTGGAAGATGATCCAAAATCTCTTCTTTGCAGTCAGACCTCACCACAGCTCAAAAGGTTAAGAAATTAAGCAGACATGGAGGAATCCCAGATCCCAAATGCTATCTGAAACTTTAGTAATGATCTTCACAGATTTTGCATAGAGATGTTTGTATTCATTGCCATGTGCATGTATTTTATCAACAACACATCCAAACAAGTCATCTACGTAAATCAATCCCAGAAGAATTAGCAGGTATACACTTTTAGCAGAATTCTGTAGAAACTACTTGATGGATCTCCCTCAGGTCTTAAAACAAACCCAGCCTTATTTTCTTTTTGCTTCAGAATACATGGCTGCTGCCTTTTCTAATTTAATGGCATCTTAGCAACTCATTTTATGCTTCCTAGAGCATAGAGATGTGACAATGAAGAGCTCCTGCTAAACAAAAATCACAACTCCCATGACAGCTGGACAAGAATACATTAAGGTAAGAAGGTACTTACCTGAGTTATGACAAAAATCATATGTCAGTGCTGTAGCCAATGCAAAGCATAGTTCATACATCAGCATTACTGTAAAAGCAAGATTCTCCAGTAAGTAATTCCATAGTGACAATCAAGTTTTAGCAAAAATCTAGGTAAGTCAGGAGGAGAAAGTGGGAAAGAAGCATTAGTTTGGCTTTTTTTTTTTTTCCTCAAATGAGAAAGTTTTTATTTTCTTTTAACCACTCATTCTGCATGCGCTATAATAGAAACATTTGCTTCAAGTAGCGCTTTCTTCCCTTTCTCTTTTTAGTTCACTTCACACTTTTGTTCCTCTCTAGGGAAGGCAATCTGCCATTACTTTTCTTTTAAAGAGTCCACAATATGGAGAAACATCAGGAACAATTAGCAAAAACACCTACATGAGCTCAGCACAAAGTCTACATCGACTCTCTGAGGAAGTGTTAGGAAAGATGAGGAGGAAAAAAAGAAGCCCAAAATCCTGTAATTACATGTACATAGGAAGACTCAGGAAATAAACAATTATTTATAGCAAATCTGCACGCACTGTAGTCTGTTAAGAAAGCTTCAATGCAAATGCTCTATTTTTTGTTTGGTTTTTTCTTTTCCACTTGGCATTTCCACTACTTGCATAAGCTTCTGCTATCTTGCAGCAAAATCTCCTGTGATGGGCTACATCTGCTGCAGCATGTTGTGTGCTGTCTCTCTCCTTCCCCCGACTACTCAAAATCCATGAGCTGATACTCTCTGTCCCATCCACAGCCTTCTGCCTACATGACAGCTCTGAACAGAATGGCCCTCTGCAAACCATCTAGTCATAGCTCTTGCACACAGGTACACCGCAGATGATGATACAGTACTATAGACAATACTAAAGCAACAGAAACCTCATTAAAAAGTCTTTGTTCAGCAGAATGTGTCCCCATGGACAAGGTAGTAGTAACATCAGTTCCAGCAGGTCTTCCTGCTTTATATCTTTCATATAACACAGAAGGTGACCAGATATATTTGCACTTAGACAACCGTTTCACAGTCCACAAAGGAAGATTAGTAAATAGGTATTTCTTCATTAAGACAGGTCATGATACAGCTAAACAAACTCATCTTACCATGGGAAATAGACACTCCTAAAAACCATATATAACGCATTCCATATTCAGCCACGTGGTAAACACACCAATAAAATGGATGAACAGCTGCAGGATTCAACAATCACAGTTAAACTACACTGTGGCTGCAGCACAACTACTATGCAATCTATTAACTATTCTGTAAAGTGCAACTGATTTCAAAGTTTTAAGCTTAATCAAGACATCTAAGCATAAGAATCAGTCCATTTTCAAAATTTCAACGCAAAAGCCATTCTGACCCTCTTAAAAGCAAGCAATCTTTTTTTTTTTTTCTTTGAAAATGGTCATCAGGCAATCCACAAATTCATTTCTCTGGTTGGTTCCAGACCTTCAGCATTTGCTGGCCATTTCAGATGAATACAGCACCCATTAAAAGATCCCCACTTTCATGCTAAGTTCCAAAATTAGAGAAGCACATAAAATCAGGTGAAAACATTTTACTTACACCAACCATAATTATTCACTAATGTACCCTCTCTTCTTCTGCTAGGACACACACCAGATGTGGAGGAGTCTGTAGTCAGATTTATCAAAGAACAGGGCACCTACGATAGTTCAAATTCTTCAGTTTTCATCCCTCAGGTTGATACTACACAGTGCTCTTGTCCAGTTGTCCCTCAGCTCCACCCACCACCCCTGCACCACTGTAGTCACAGCAAGCAGAACTTCATCCTTCAGTTAAAACAGTGCTTCTGCATGCAGGGATGTTGAGCTCTGCAACAGAGGCCTAACAATAGGTACAAAAATCTTCAAGTATTTTAGAGTCACAATCAATGGTCTATGGCACTGATCCTCTTGTCACCAAAACACACATGGGTTCATTATGGTTGTCACCGACTTCAATTCATTCTTCAGTGATTGAATCTGTAACAGATCAGGCATGCCCTGAACAAAGTCCTTGCCTCCCTCTCACATCCTCTCTGAACAGACAGCAGTGTGTGCAAATAGTGCTGTCAAAGTACATCAAGATCCTATCACACTGGAGGCAATCAGAAATGACAGTATTAATATCATTCCAAACTTAGTCAGTTTTCTCTTCCAACATTTTTTTTCAACTTCTGAAAGAACCACTTGCCTGCATTTTATACCAGTAATATTAGGAAACTCACTTAAAAGGCAGAAGATTGTGAAGATATTAATATTTTAGTAGCTATCCAGGATACAGAAGTAATTTCAAAATGGTAATTAAGTCTTTGAAGAGTATACAATTAGTGTGAAAAAGTACTTTGAACAGACATAGAACTCTGTCTGAATTCAACTGATGCAACAACTCTGAATTGAAGATCTCAATTATCAAGTTCACCACTTTTGTGAACACCAGTCTCTCCCTGACCAGTCTGTGTGCTTAGCAGAAGTTTCTCCAAGTACTGAGAGCTGCTCTGCAACTTCCTGATGAGCAGGAAGAAGAGTATCCTGAGTTGACTGAAAGGGACTTGTGTGATTCTGTCTTTGATTCTGTCTTTGATTGGCTGTGATTCTGTGACTTATAACCAACTCATGGCACACTACACACAGAAGGTAGAAATGACTTCTTACTACTGAATACAGTCCAAATAAGGCAGATTTTTAGAAACCGACACTAGATGGTTTGTTCCAACATCCTTATAGTTGTATGTGGGAAGAACCTAACAATTACTTTTTAGCTAAGGAACAGTCTTGACTTTTCCAGAGCAGTTGTTTTGCTATTATCTTACAACTCACGTTAGGGCATTACAAGGCATTTTACACAGGAGTGGTTTTATACACCCTTCATTCACTCAGAATTGGAGAGACATTCACAATAATCTATAACTGCACTCTCTGCTTTATATACAGTATTAGCCAGAGAAAAACTCAGCAATTCCCTTTTTGGGTAATAGATCATCTGTGAACAAATACAAAAAATGACATGCATAGCTCTGCATTGCTGAATTTATATTAACACATATTACAGCAGACTGCAACTACTTGCAACTGCAACATGAACAGTAAAAGTTCCAAATCAGTGATCACCAGCATAGTTCATGACTTTCATCAAAACTTAAATAACCTCCGGACACCAACAATCTAACCAGTTGTTAAATGCCGCCAACAACCAAGCTGATATTAACATGGTAATACCTAACAACATTCCTTTAACTGCGGTGTTAACACAAAAATATCTAAGAAAATTAAAAATAAAAATCAGCATAAAGGTATTAGTGTGAATGATTTCTGATTGGTGTCCACAACCTGAGCTATTTTAAACACTCCAAGCCATTTCCAGCCCTTCCTGATAGATATCACAGTTTATTCCTCTCTGACACTTCATTACAAATACACACAGCAGAAGCACACTTCTTCATAGAGCTGTAACGCTGCTCCTCAGAATAACGTTCTCTGAAAGCAGCTCAACTCTCCTACTCATTACTGTGTCCTGCTGTATGGCTTCTGTGGCTCCATCATTCTGAAGAAGTAAGACTCTACACAGGAATACAATTCCAAGATAAGGTTCTGGCTGTTATTAAGTTCTGTAACCATCCAGTGCATTTCTTTCCATTTTTCCAGTTTCGTATAATTAAAGCCACGTTTTTAAGTGGCATTTAATAGAGTGGAGAAAACAAGGTAACAACTAGGCAAGCTTTTCACCTCTGTTTCAAATCTTGGGACTGCAGGATGAGCAGAAACAAAATGGAAACTGTTTCAGCAAATTCTTGAAACAAAACAGCCTTCACTGATCCAAGGTCAGGAAAACATAACTGTGGCATGAAAGTCAGCTCTCCTTACGTGTGTCTCTAGCACAGAGCACCAATTAGCTGGTAAAGCTGAGCTGAATGAAATGAACCTCACAATTGTAACTCCCATATATGGCAATGCTTCATTTGGGCTTCATCAGAAGAAGGGTGGCCAGCAGGAATAGGGAAGTGATTGTCCCTCTCTAGTCTGCCTGTGAGGCCTCATCTAGGACAGGCATAGTAGGAGCACTTGTTCAAATGAATTAAAAATAAAATGGAGAAAGTAATATCTCATAAAAGTAGAGGTAAAGGAGTGGACATGTTCCTGCCCTCATACTACTGTCACACGTGGCCTGCATAAAAGAAATAGTATATATTTTAAGAAAGGTACAGGTAGTTGGGAGCCATACTTTCCTATTGAGATCTTCTTGAGGTTTAGTATCTGAAAACAGAAAGTGAGAAATAGCTGCACATTATTTTTATACCTATAGGGAGCAGAAATCCATCTCTTCCATAAGAACTGAGCATGTACCCTCTATTTGTGCCTTTGAAAATCTCTCCTATTTTCATTTAGACAGGAGCTGAAGGTTTTCAAAGTCATAATAACCATGAATAATCACAACAGTCACAGGAGGGAATGAGAGAAGACAAGAGATATCAATAGGGGGAATATTTTTCTTTAGAGGCTTGTCAAGTGAGTATATCATATCATTTGTTTGGTGTCATTTTTTTTAATGGGCTCTGATTTTTGTTCATGTTTTAATTGCTAAGAGCAAGAAGAGATGCCTGGATTAGAGATTAATTGTAATGGTGTTGACAAAGACAAGTTTTAATAAGAATGGAAGCCAGATAGTCATAATAGAAAAGAGAATGGTTTTAGAATATGGAGAAGTGCATAAAAGCAAAATGAAGCAGGTATACACAGCAGCTAAAGAGACAAATACATCAGCAACATGCAGTTAAAATGACTGGTCATGCAGTAACAAGAATCTTGAACAAGTTAGAAAAAAAACAAAACACCACAGCACTGGAACTACACCCTTGGGAACAGAATACATCCATCAACAAGAATTTCACATCTTCTGCAGTAAAAAGGACAAAGCAGCAATATGCTTTCCTGACCATGAACACCTCAGATTTGCTGCATCCAGCCCAATTTAAAAGCTTAAATACTATTCCCACTAAAGCTAACAGGAATCTGCAGCATTTAACACCCTGTTAGAGACCACCACTGCCAATCAGGATTAGCCTTTAAAGAAAAGAATTTATTTAGTATAATGCGTTTAGCCACTGTAAGTACTACAATTACTCTCACAAGAGGAAAAGTAGCTGTTGTTCTCCCCTATTAGCTTTTCTTACATAAACAATATGAAGAAGTTAACCAGAACAGGGAATGACAGAAAGTAAAAAGTAAACATCAACACTTGAGAGAAAGAAAAAAAGAAAAAAAGAAAAAAAAAAGAAAAAAACCCACTATAAAATACACATCAGAAATTCTGAGGCAGATAATACAGCCCATCACACAGTCCACATTAATTCAGTTTTAAGACATACACAGTAACTCATCTGATAGAAAAGCAGTATTTCCATGCCGTTTGTGAGCCTTAGCCTTATATCACATGCAGCATCTACTAATTTCTGCTTCATTTTTGTTTCAGTATTACTCAGAATCAAACAACCTTACAGGCCACTCTCTCTTCTGATTTTGCTTTTTCCTCACACTGTTAGATTGGTGCTTCTTTATTCTCACATAGCAAGTTGATGATCCAGTATTTTCTCTCATGTTCTAGTAGATACGTAAGCAATGTATTCTAAAGCATTCACATTAGCCAATGGCGCTGCAACAAGAAATAATCCACCTGGGTCTTTCACTGTAAAACGTGTCACATTGTGATGTGAATAACAACCAAATATCTCTGTGGAAGGTTATATGCTATAAATATTGTTGTGCAAGGTAAAGCAACAAGAACTCTTCTTCGGTTCTTTTACCTGACAGTTGACTAAAATCCTCGATATTAATTTAAAGATTTAAATATGCAAATGAGAGGGATCCATCAAGTTTAGGTATGTATGTGAAACCTAAATTTTGTTTCCATTTTAACATAATACAGGCTAATGAAACATTTACAGCATTTTTTTTTTTTATTTATAAGTTTTCCCAACAAAAATCAGCAGCTTTCATTCAAAGAACAAAGGAGGAAATTTATATTTGACTCTGAGTAAATTTTTCAAAGAATAAAAAAGAAATTACTAATAGGTAAAAGGAAACAAAGAAGAAAGACTGCAGAAATCCTAACAGGATGTTAATGTACCAACAAACAGAATCTAATGCTCCAACATAAACAATTCTGATAGGAAACAAAAAATATCTTTCATGGAAATGGTGTAAAAAAGAGATGCATAATGCATGAGATAAAAGTAAATTATCTCCATTCCCTAAGGGAATAGCTTTTGTATCACATGTAGGTCATGCTAGCATTCATATTTTCTCTATTCGTTATAAAGCCGTTTAAGCATTATAGATTACTATGTCAAACCGGTACACTGGGATTTTTTATTGCAATAAATATCCCCTGTAAGGAGCTTTGTAGAATGAACTCAAATATCACCAGAAGCAATTAAAATCTATCAGAGATATGAAATGGAAGCTTAAGTTAGCTAAGGGGAAAAGTCACGCAACATATTTTCCCAGGATATGAGAATCAGGGCAGAAAATTAACTGAAAATCCTATCAGCATGACAGGAAACTTGGAAAAGCATGAAAACGATAGGATAATAAAAATTGTTCACTGGTAAGAACAAATACATATGAAGCAACAAGAGAAAAAAAAATCCATTCCTGTTTTAGTTACGCTTATTTTAGAATTATTACTGACATGCAATGAAAGGGAAGAAAAACAATTATAATTTTAGTTAGAATAATTGAAATTTCCAGTTGTCCAGTTGAGACATCATGGAGTTTCCCCTCAGTATATGATGCACAAAACTGATTTTTCTAATGTATATCTGATTGACATTCTTGACTGTTAAAAAAATCATGTAATAAGCAAAGATCCTATTAGCTTCAATCAATTGCACAACTTCATGCTGGCTTTCTTATGTTCTACATTCAGAAAAATGACTTTATCTAATTTGTTTTACAGCTATGAAATAAGCAGAGATTTTAAATTCCAAATGCAAAACTGATATGCATGACAGATGGTCTTTTCGGAACTGCTTAAGTTGTAGACCAAGCTGTAAATCACCCAGATGATCACCCCAAACAACTGCTAGTTTCACAGCATTTTTATATCACATCCTATCACCATACTTCTGTTTCTTTCATCATAAAGTTACCTTCCAGAATTACATTACAGACTTACATTCTAGTGAAATATATAGGTCCAGATTTCCTCAAGCTGCAAATATCCATAAGTCATTTTCTAGGCTTTGCTTCCATCTTCAAAAGCCACTTTGTTACCCAAATTTAGGCAACTGCCCCCTTAAAACTAATTGCCAATGGGAATTTTGTACAGAATTAACTCACATCTCCCCAAACAAGGTGCTTCTGAGTATTTTTGTTGCTTAAACATAGGAGAATGTGCAGGCCAAACCTGATGTGCTTTGCATTATGTAGTGCTAGAACAGGGACAGCTTGATTGCTCTGTAAGATGTAATAGTATTGAAGTGTCTACACCTTAGTGTACATTGACAATTTAGCAGAGCTTAAGCTAGCTCTTAATGTTTATGCTCACCAGAATGCATATTGTGTAAGTGGGCAGCAAAATCAAAGAGAATATTCATTTTGGTTCACCTGCAGTCATTACTTTGTCATCTCCTTACTTCTCAGATGTGGAACAAGCACAATTCCTTTAATGCAGCATTTCATAAGCCACCTAGAGAAAAAGTTTATTATCTTTCTTATTTCTACAAAGTTCTGCTCTACAGTAGGCAGGAGGCTGAATCTCAGACTAAAAGTGCAAAATTCAGCTAGACCTAGATTGCCAAATGCCACATACAGAACAAACAAAGGTAACATAATTTCACTGCTTTTTTTTCCTTTTCTATTAGTAAAGACATTCTTAAAAAGCAACATTTGGCAATACCACTTGTATGTAACTATCCCATTCAATAAAGACAGATTTCACAACATTTGTTTGCTCCTCTTTCTTCCCTTCAAATCTCTACTTTGCAAAAATAATTTGACATCTCTTTTTGTTTTTTTTCTTCCTATAGGATTACCAGTAAGCAAGTTACCTTACACAGATTACAGAATTTTCTCCATTAAACAAGCCACATATAGCCATGCTTTAAAAAGTAGTGAAGGCATTCACTGGGAAGCCACAATACATTTAGTAGACTGAAGAATTATCTATAAATCTCTCATCTGTACCTTCCTAATATTTGTATTCTATGGCACTACATAGTTTAAACTGGCAAAGCCCACACTACGCTGATTTTCTTTAAGAAAATCAGTGGGACTTCTTGCAGAAAGAAATCAGCACTATATGAAGAAGGATGTCATAGACCAGGCATTCAAACAAACAAATTACAGCAAAGTACAAAAACATACAGCAGCCAACGTTACAGAGTAGTTCAATACCTTTCATTTTTATTTTATTCAAGTAAAGTACTTCCACCTAAAATATTTGCTTCTGACTGTGTGACAGCAGAAACAAAGAGATAGTCCTGTGGCTAAAAAATGTAATTAACTCAGGAAATGAAGTTAGTTTTGTCTTTAGTTTTGTCAATTTATATATGCCAAAACCATTCTGCAGTCTCCCATAATTTCAAAGTAAATCAGGTCTGCTCAGGAGCACTGAAAAATCAAACATTGATTTAGACCCTCAGGTAGAGCTTTAAAACAAATGATGACCTCAAAAGCTGGTCTAAGGGTTCACAACCCTTTGGCACTGTGAAGTACTACCTGTGTTACATGAGCTAGACGCAACAGACAAACATCCATGTTGGAGGATTCTTGAATGTAAATCAATAATAAGAATTTTCCTATATATATGGATTAAATCCATGTGAAGTCAAAAGTACCTCATTTCACTGCCAGTGCTTCATTTAATAAATTCAACCTATTTTGAGCTTCCTGCAAAAGCAATATTTCTGATGTTTGCTAAAAACAAAAGAAAGACTAAAATATAGATGATCAGCACAGCCACTCCTCAATATTATTTTGTGTCACACAATCATGCGTCAGCCAACTGAGTGGTATGTTTTAATCCCAAGCTTAAATTATGAATGAACGTAAAAACGTGTTCATAGCTTTCTGATAAGCCCTTTTCCCCTGAATTTGTGTTGGAATTAATTGTCAATAAACTTTACAATCTGCAGCAAACATTAAACACCAGTTCAAAGTACTAAACAACCAATGAAGCATTCATTTATTTTTTAAACAAAATAAAATCACTGAAGTATTTCTCTGGCAGTTTCCTTTTTATTAAAAATAATGGCATGACTAGTTCCTCCACTGACTCTGATTAAGAGTTTTCATTTGATACCTACCGATTACAACGATGCAGCCAAAATCCAAATCCATCCACTTGTTTACATGTGGAAAGAGTAAGACACAATGGAAAATACAGCAACAAAAGCAGAGTAGCAAGGCCCTAGGCTACAGAAAGCAAGGGTTTGCTCAAATACAATAGCCATAGGCACACAGACAGACAGACAGTACTTACCTTCAGAAAGCCTCAGGTATGCAAGGATCTCCAATGAGATCCATGCCTCCACTGCCAACCCTTCAGTGAGTTCTGGGAGAGTGGATCATAGCTCTACCCGTTCCAGTTGCTCAGGAGCATGTAATGCACCTGAGGTTCCTTGGGATGGCCATGCCTTCCCATCAGGTGCTCAAATACTGCTTCAACCCTTGACTTAGCATTTCCACAACAAAAAGTCACAGGAGCAAGTGGTCAGATAATATGACTATATTTTCCTGGAAAGAGGCCAGATGTTACCTTTCTTACTGCTAGTTTATGTTTCTGGAGCTGGGGTTTCATAGGACTCAGTGCCTGTGCAATAAGAAATTTATTAACAAACAACCCTAGTCAGTGTAATTTATTTAAGGAGGAAAAAAGATGGAAGAGTACTTATATACCAAAAGCAAGAAGAAATGAAGGATAAAGAGCTGACAAAAGTTTGAGTACTGAAATTTTCATTTCTGTGATAGAAACAAATTTTCTATTACTTGGAATACTAATACAGAACAGCAAAAGTTTTGACTAAAATACTTAATTGGAGCATGTACAAGTATAAGATACAGCACTCTTTAATTGCACAGCTTTTAAAAGCACTTGCTTCTTTTTTATATCCCAACAAATATTGACAGTAATACAAGATACAAACACCAGGGACTGACTTGCATGGAATACAGGTTCAAGTGCAGCAAGGGGCAGCCTTATGCATCAAACCAGAAGGAACTCTAGTGTAACTTATAATTTCTCCATGCATACATATGTTTCAAAAGCTGGATCAGGAAATTAGGAGACCCTGAATTTAAAGTCTTCACAAAGGGCAGCACAACTTCTTTAGCAAGCCATTCATTTCCCTAAGTTATTCTTTCTTTGTATTAATGTTACAGCTTATTAACACCCACTTTAATTTAAAGAGGCAGTTGAGAAGAAATAGATGTAGTAGAGAGAACCTGTTAGTTGAATGTTAGGCCTAGTAATAACAAAGAGCTCACAATGAGTATTAATGTTCTGTTATTCAACTGTCATTAAAGTAAATCTTTAGGATAAGGTTACATTTGGACTATTCACTGACTATAAACCATATTTGGCACAAAATGGGAACAGGATAGGCTCATAAGCATAACCTGTCCCTGCTAAATCCCATCAGATGGTTACCAGTATAACACATTCTAATTTCAAAGGGTCAATTTTGAAGTGTGGCAAAAGTTTGCCACAAAAGCACAGCACATTTAACACTAGTTAGTAATTTTGCTTCACTGTGTCTCACCGGAGGAGAACAATAGAGGTAACAATTAGAGGGGTCCTGCCCCAGCCAGTGGGGGGAAAAGGAAAAATGGAGTGTATTGGACTGTGTGGATGCGATGGCCTGGTACATCAGAACTACAGAAATGCAAGGCACTGGTGGACACTAGTGCACAGTGCACCCTAATCCCATCAAGTAACAAAGGGACATAATCAATTTACATTTCTATAAGTCTGTCAAGGCTTCTGACTGAAGTAAATATTCAGTCTCTTGACTCTGTAAAATTTATGTTCTAAATTAGAATAAAAACAAATTCAAATTCCTTTCTTCCATGCTATCCCATTCACTGGTAAGTGAAAGACCAATCATGAAAACAGAAAATCTGCATTATAATGAAGATAAAAATTTTCAGACCACATTGTGTTCTCACCTGTAATGTATGCAAGACTTCTGTGTCTTCTGTACTATTAAATAGTATCTAGCACATACTAGTATAGCCCAAAATATCATGGTAAGCATGCTATCACACCCATCAGAAAACAGGTATCTTTAATAACATCACAGAAAACACAATAGTAACAAATTACTGGCTGCTGAGGACTTCCAGATAATTACCTAGGCTTCATAGCATTCAGCAATCAAAAACCTATTGGGTGGGACAGATGGTAGAAAAACAAAGATATCATTTTCATTGTTTCTGAGATGAATATTCTGAAGTTTCAGAAAGGCAGAAAGTTTAAAACAGAGTAATATAGCCTTTCTTCCAGAACTTTACAACCTCATGAAAGCATGTTTAGGATATATTGTTTGATGACTGACTCTGTTATGGCTAATGAATGATTATGGTACTTGCGAAGGATAAAGCGTACCCAGTACTCTATTTGTATGAGAGTAAACAGTGGTAGACAGGAAATTCAAAAGAACTTTCCCTTGCTCTGCTGAAGCATGATAGCTTCACTAATTCATTTTTGGCATCTATTTCCTACTTCAAGACCAAAAAGTGATGCTGTCCAATACTTAATTGCCGGTTGTTTAGCAATAAACACCTGTTAGTATTTACCATCAAAACTTTTAAAATTGCAATTAAATCCACCTTCCAGCAGGAGATGGGTAGCTAGTAAAGTTCAGGCTCCAAAAGATGTCACTAAATTTTTTTGTCTTTTCGTTTTTGTGGCATAAGATATTCTAATTTAAGCTTTTCAAGTCATACACTTATACAAATGGAAAGCTCAAATTGGGATACTGACCAAGTTGCACTGCATTAGAAGGTCTGGAAATTCAAGAATTCAAGGTTAGCTGATATTTAAAATTAAGAAAAGAATTTATTTATCATAGTTTTTGCTAAAGGCCCCTTTTTCTCTTTTTTCTTTCTTTTTTCTTTTTTTTTTTATAGCAGAAGGTAGTGGATGTAGAAGGCTCTACATAAAATATATGGGAAATGTGACAAAACAGTATTTTTTATTCTTAACAAGAATTATTGTTCTCTTCCCTCTGTGGCCTATAAATCCAATATTAAAACTAAATATTGCGATGTCTGATGACATCCCTTTTATATCTACACAGTATTCAAATTGTCACACTGTTGTTCAAACAGAACATTCAAAATATTTTATTGTAAAAAACATTCTCACCTTCCATTTCTCTCCTTTCAGATACGTAGTGTAAGCTTAAAATTCTCTAAGTATTAAACAAAATTAGATTTCTGTAATTGTAGGTGATCCTTACAACTATTCTTTTTTACAGTTAACTTTAATGTGTTTTGTACTGTTCTAACCAATGCTTCCATACTCTGTTGAGCTATAAAACAGTGATAATCTTAACAATTGAAGAAATTTAGTTCCAGTTTAGGGCTTGGTATGGTAAGTAATTCATGCTATTTTCATCCCTTTTAAACCTATAATAAATTGCTTGATAGAGAAAGCAAAGATACACTACAGCAAATCTCTGTTATCTTGGGGCAAGGTTTTAGAAAGAAAATAATTTGCTGGTAACTGGATGCCTCTCAAATTATTATATCAACAAACCTATATCCTCTTCTTTTTTGAGACCTCCCACATTATCAGACATGCTCAGCCAGAACTTCAAATACTGACTCAGTCATCCACTGGTACAGATTGCTAGGCCTATGATACAATTGTCAGTGTTCCCACTGGCTGTGCCTACAGAGTGCTGAGGGAGAGAAATAGAGGAACAGAAGAGAAGCTCCAGGAACTGAAAGAAGCAGACAGGGAATCTGAGTGAGGCATGGAGAGGACAAAGGTAGACAGGATGAGATATTAAAAACTGACAAAGTTTGTGTAGTTGGGTCAACACATTTTCCCTGAGAACTGGAAGTTTCCTTTGTCTCATCATTTGTTCCCAACATATGGTTGTGAGGGTCCAGGAAAAGTGCATGCCATATTATATCTTACTTGAGAGAAAAAAGAAAGGGAAAGGGAAAAAAGGAAAAAGGAAAAAGGAAAAAGAAAAAAGAAAAAAGAAAAAAGAAAAAAGAAAAAAGAAAAAAGAAAAAAGAAAAAAGAAAAAAGAAAAAAGAAAAAAGAAAAAAGAAAAAAAAAGAAAAAAGAAAAAAGAAAAAAGAAAAAAGAAAAACAACAGTTGTACAGCCTGAAGCTGCTGGATACAGAGCGGAGGTCCTCTCACTGCTGATGTCCCATCTGGTTCCCACCCACCTGAGTTTCAAGGGATTCCCATCGTTTGAGTTTTCATCAGAAAGTATAAAATATAACCATTGAAAGCTAAGGGATGCAATGTTAAAGCTTGCCAAGAAAATCTAAATTCAGTCTCATGCCAGTATTTGTTATAAATGGTTCTTAATTACATGAAAGCAAACACTTTTCATTGTATATCTGTCTAAATTATGGACTTCTTCAATATAATAATTTAAATATGAAATGCCATATCCTACTACCTTTAAAAATACAATCTCAGGTGTTTTACATTTCTCAGAGATATACGGTGCAGACAGTGTTCTGTGATGTAGTTTATAAACAGAAGTTGCTGCCTCAATGAAAAAAAAGAGGAAGAAAGCATTGGTGATCCTGATAATACACTAACACAGTGTCTCAATCCCCATTTATTGTTCAAGCGGCTTTAAAAAAACTAATTACAGTTAGCTAGCCTTACAGTACTGGAGGGACTGAAAGTATTTTGAATTCTTATCAGCACATAGATGATATTAAGATATTTATTATCAAATTACCGCACCTTTGGCACGTTTCCTCCTGTGCAAATCAAATTCTACAGAGCATTTCCAGTATAATACCATCACAATCAATGTAATCACGCTGGAAACTATTTTTGCCTCTTTGTTCAAAACCACTACAGTGGTTATCCTTATAAAAGGATATTGGATTCTATTTATTTTCAAACTGCAAACATGAAATGAATGTGAATGTCACACAATAAATGTACCCATATAAACTACAAATTGGAACAATTACTGAAATGGAGCATACCTGTTTTTACTTGAGTCTGTGCCAGTTGACATTTTTCTTGCTTCACAGTGCAAATTATCTAATACAGACAATTAAGACCAAGTATAGTTTCACCATAATCTTTCCTCTAAAAGTCTTATCCCTGCAGTTCATTCTTACCACATTAATATAAATATTTTGACAACAATGAGAAATAAAAGCATGAAATAGCTGTTATCAAATTCGAATAGTACAGAAAATTTCTAAAACATTGCTTGGCAAGATCTAGTCAATTAATCGTGTAGCAAATCTGCAACATCAGCCCTTATATTTCTGTGCTGAATGTGTTGTATAAATAATTGCATTCAGACCCACGTACATGTAAGGACTGCTCAATATGGCCTCAACTATTTTTTTTATAAAGCGTTCTACACTTCAGGGAACAAATGTATCCACTTCTGAGCATTCTAGATAGCAAGTCCCATGTACTTGTCACAAGTGTTCTTATCTTGTAAAACATAGCTTTGACTTTAGGGTATTAATTGTAAATAAGATATGTCCTATTGAGACACTATGAAACCAGCAAACTGGAGGATTACTGCTGGATTAGTCTTTTTTTTCAGTTGGTCTTTAGGCAACTAAAGGATAAGAATGTAAATCTGACAAGGCAGTTACACCAACTGTTTATTCTTGGAGATTCAAATATCAGGTCAGTATGTGAGAACTGATAAAAGTCAATCTTTGCTTTTCTGTACTTCAGTCCCAAAAACCACAGTCAGATCATTAGCACATCTACAACCCTCCATTATCACACTCTTTATTAGCATTGATTAAACTCTGGAGCTGTAGCAGCAAGCAGAACCATCACTCAAATCACACAGGTTACATAACACGGTCACCTTGCCTATATTGAAGAGGTAGGATGCTCCTCTTCTAAGGAGACCACTCATTCGTAAATTTTGCCAGCTAGTGAACAGATTAACTACAAATTCTTTTTTTTTTTTTTTTTTTTTTTTGATAAGTGGTTGTTCAGATAAAAAGATGCAACAATGAATATACCATGACAGTCTGAAAGTCTGAAACTACTTGCTCTCTCTGAACATACAAGACAAAGTAGAAGCTACCATACCATTCAATGCATACATAGTTTTTCAATATCAACAGGTGACAACATAATTATATGAAGGAAAAAAAAAAAAAAAAAAGAAATGTGATTTACAATAATACAAGGTTAAAACAATGGTGGTTGGAATGAAGCAGCACTGAGGAAAAGTCATTCTTCCCAGACTTCACAATGAAACAGTTGTCAGCTGTGTAAAATTATTCCCAACTACTAACTGCTTCAAGGCATCAAAAACAACCATTACGCTGATTTGTATGTGCCAGAATTTCTTTACATGTCATTTAGAAAGGCTGCATGACCTTGACACTAGGACAACAAAAGACTGTGAAATCTGTGGAGTGGCACTGAACAGTCCGCCTTCAAGAAATATCACTCACAGGACCTCAATTGCCCTAAGCTTCTTGTAAAGACTGATTAATTTCATCTGTTAAGTTCCTTTTAAAAATGGAGCCTTCCTGGAGCAGTGATTAAATATGGAGGTCTCTCCTTAGCTACTCTTGCTAGCACTGCAGAAAAATTTCTTGTAAAGCTATGTTTTATCCTGTGATTATTTGGTTGTTATTGTTTTGTTTTTGTTTTGTAATTAGCCATAAAAATTAAACAATTTAAAAAAAAAAAAAAAAAAAAAAGGCATAAAGGCATTGTATCTCGAGGACATTTCCTACCAAAGATCTCAAAACAATATTCAGAAAATGATTAATTTGGCCTGGAACAGGAACACCTCAGTGGAATATCTAAATCTTCAAATATTGTGTCACTATCAGTTACAAAACCACTCCTTTTTCTATCAGGTAGTTAACTGTGCCAATTCAGGGGTATGCAAGAAAATTAAACTGATCTGCTAGTCAGGAAACATAGCATAAAACATTTCTAGTATGTGTTGAAATGCTCTCCTTTACTGCAAGACAGAGCCTACCCTCTATCAACAAGGAGCCTACAAGTATACTGCAGGCTTGCTATAGTTTTATCCCATGTTTATTGATAACTATAACCATCATACTCAATGAACAAAATCATAAGGAGACATCTTTACCAGATAAAGATTACCCAGCGGATTTCTTCCAGAGTGGCACTATGAACCTGCAGTCATTCTTACTGGGTAGGGTTGTGAAGAACTAAGCTAAGTTCCTGCTACATAGAAATTATAACATTTTTGTTGTTTCCCCATTCAGGTTTTACTAAAAATAGACAGGAATAATGGTCTGACAATCTAGTTGACAGGGCCAAAACTTTTGGCCCGGTGTTATTAAAAACCTTCAAATCTTAAGTGATTTAACCCAGTAGTACTATTCTGTGCCATTCTCATATTCATATCCTTGAAGAGTTCTCTCAAACTGGATATCTCTATTAATGACAGAAAACTTCGTTCTTATATTATCAAATGTTAACACACAACATGTTTTTAAATGTAAGAAGGTGTTAAAAAGTTGTGTACCTCAAAACATCTTTATTAAAAATTTCCTAATGTATTTCTTGCTAGCTCCGTAAATCCGGGATTAATGTCAGTAATCTACCGGGATTGTTTCATGTTTTTCATGGTTTTTCATATTGATTCTGATGCCATTAATGGGAGTATTTCCATTAACAATAATTTCCAGTAATTCAGCAGGAGTACTGCTAAACCAGAAATGGCAAGATTCCCACAGTCCAAAACCGCACCAAATAATAACTACTGTTTAAATGTTGAATGATTTGTAAAATGGTGGCTATACCACTAAAAGTAAAATATTATTTCGATTCTTGGTGAAAAGTGACCACAAACCACAACTTTTAATTCAAAACTTGCAACTTCTCCAGAATTCTACTCACATGTATGGAGTAGTTTGATATGCTTCTAGAATTTAAAGAACAAAATGCTCTTCAGCTCACATTCAGCTGAGTCTTGCTCTTGTGAGATAGGTTACATTCACAGAATACATACATGCCAAAGAGTAAGCTGAAGCAATAAGCTTTGTGTTTGCACCTTAACAACTTCTGAAGAAAACTGCTATTTTAAAATTTTACAGATTTGAGAAAATTCTGTCTGTTATTCAGCCAGGACTTGCTACATCTCAAAGATCTGGAATCTGTTAAAATAAAATATCCTAGAAATTATTTGTGACTATTCTGGGAACAAAGTTGAAAGGAAATTTTGCCACTAATACTGAAAGAATATGTATGCACTTCCAAAGATATGTGCAAGCAGTTGAGCTTACTTCTCTTGGTGGTTATCTTCATCTGGACAGTGAGATGATACAGTCTGGAAGTTATTTAGTGATGTCAGCAATATTCTGGGCCTAAACTAACATATACCGCACCCAGCAACACTTACTATCTCAGGTCCAGACACTTGAAAATAAATATTTGGCTCTCACATTGGGCTGATTCAAATGAATGGAATAAACTCACACCCATCTGCTGTCTCCGCAGAGATTCAGAGTTAAAAACACCCTCATTAGGACTCTTGCAAGGTATATTATAAGATGAAAATTTGTAATCAATATATGAAAAGTCACAAACTGCAACAAAAGGCTGTATTTATTCAACTTCCTTTCAGCAATTTGTTTTAAGAATGAAAAGCAAAAAGTGTTGGCAGACTGGGAATTATCTATACTATTATAATTAAAGGGAGAGATTCTACATCTTCATGCTAGAACAAAAGGAAATTAAAGTTAAGCAAATAAAGAGGCAACTCAGAAGTGGGTTACTGACAAATTAAAGCTGCTGAAATATGCTTGCAGGAAAACAGGAAAGGGATTAAAAAACAAACTCCTGTGGAAAATCTGCTATCTTATTCCAGAAAAGCAGAACCAATTTTAAAGAAGGACTTTCAAATAAGAGGCAAATTGACAACTTCCTAAGAAAGAAGCAGATAAGCTATAAGAAGCTTGGCTTATCAAATGGAAATTTGGTTTCAAAAAGGGTACATTGAAACAGAAATTAAAAAAAAAAAAAAACAGGGAAGTTTTCCCAGGAGTGAGCCTCTGCCCTACTTGTAGGGTAAACACTGATCAAAGCTACACAAAACTAGTTAGTATTTAAGGCCTTAACACAGGTGACAAAATCAGATTTTATTTGTAGCTACTAATAGCAGCACAAGAGATACAACAACAAAGGTTTGATCTGAAATACAAAGAAGATTTTCAATAAATTGATTCTGACTTGAGATATCACCTTTCTTGTTAAAATAAAGTATACTGCTATTGATTCTTAACATGATTACAAAATGACAATACACAGTAACAAAGACTTGCTTAAAAGGAGCTCAAGCTTCAAATGGGATCTTGTTTGAGCAGTTACACACTGCTGTGAGTGAAAAGTTAGAGAAAGAATCTCAGTTGGGGAAAGAAATACATATCACAGCATGTAACATTCAATTTCATGCAATCACTACATAAGACACAAGTTGGTGAAATTTTGAGCAAGGGTGTAGTCAGAGAAATCACAAGATAGCACTGTGGAAAATAAACGCTCTACTTCTAATTTAGCAGGGATGACCTGTATGTACTATGAAGAGACCAAGCAAGTGCTTTACCAAGGGCAAAGCTTAATACTGCTTGCAAAGGAAATTGCTACATAGAACCATGTTTCTACAAGTAGAGCTGGCCTCAAGGTGTGTTGCAGCAGGAATCACCAAAGGACACTCCCTGAAATATCCAAAGAATTGAGACACATGGCATATTAATTTAAGCCACTGCAGGAACCAAGGTCATATACATATTGTTTAAATTAAGCTTAGGTGATGACATTTGGGCTGTTCCTGTGATAGATACTGAGCAAACAAGTGAGAATACTTGACCAACGTCAGTATTTTTCTACATCCATGTGAATGCTTTTCCATCAGCCTTTACAGCTACACTGCACAACTGCTGTAGCTCTACCACTTTGTACAAATTAATTTAATCCTCCTTAGGCCAGACTGACTATACAGGCATGTAAGCAATGATTAGTGAATTCAACATACATATATTTTATATAGATTTGAGCAGTTCTATCCAGTTTGTAAAATCCTACTCAAATAAATATTCCATGCACAAGTTAAGCACTCACCTGGTTTTGAAATTTAAAAAAAAATAAAATTAAAATTTTTAAAATGACAAAAAGCATAAATAAACTATGAAAATAATTGTCACAGGGCACATAAAGAAAATTAAATACATAAGTGTTAGGAAAACAACTAAATAAACTCACAGAAGAATCTAAGCATCAGTAATGAAATTATAATGAGATAAGCGGCAATGAGGCAATAACCTCCAATTCAAACTACTCATATATGATAAAATAAACATAACTTCCTAGTAATTTTCTCTTATGCTTCACTTTTCAAATTCAAGCTGCCTCATGCCCACTTCTGCAACTTCAGGGATAACCCAAACTGGGACTCTCACCAACTGCTAGTGCTGAGGCACAGAACATGTCATGCTCTGGTGTGTGAGCATGATTCATCCCACAGCTGTGAGAAGCAAGGCATGGTGCTAGCAATACGTGCCATACCCACTCAGTGCAAAGACTAATTATTTTTTAGTTTTTTTATGAAAAGTAATAAAATTCTGATGAGGAGGGACCCTTATCATCACCAAAGCAAGAACAACCTGAAGCTCTTCACACAGGAAAAGCAGGCCCTTTAAGGCAGTTAAGCTGAGTTCATCACACCACGCAAAAGAACCTTCACCAGCTGATTTCAAAGCCATGACCATACTCTGCTGGCTTAGAGATTTGAGACACCAGGGAAACAATTTTCAGTTTAAGAAAATATTTCTTGTCATTACAATCATTCTGAATAGATACAACACCAAGCAGATAAAATTGCCCACCTAGGGATTCAATCTAGTATCGCTACTGGTTCATTTATTTTATTTTAATTGTGAATCTGATTAATCCTGAAGATATTTACATTTCTTGTTAGTTTAATGAAAAACAAGGTGACTTTACTTTTATTATATGTTAGGTTTTAATTTTAACTTGCTGGTTACTAGCCACAGAAAAACCACAAAGGATTTCCTCTTTTCTTACAGCAGCTTGTGCTTGAATTGTGAGGATGAATAAAAGCACAAGACATTATCTAGAAGCCATATTATTTTCAGTAAATGATTTTAGCTTTTATTCATTTACATTCCTGAAAATGTGAATGACACGTGCACATGAAAACTGTCAACTACGCACCTCCCCTGGTAGTCAGCTTCCTGCTGCGTGATGAAACATAGCCCGAGTTGCTTTGGTTCCCTGAATCTCTTATGATTACCAATTCATCATTTTTCCCCCACGTTTAAAATATAACTAATAACAGAAAAAATAAAGAAAATCTGTCAAAACTTATTTAAAAGGTACAGTTACTGTTTGTTATGTCACACTGGCAGTCATATTAATAGTCCCCATTTAAGACACTATAAAAGTCAGGATACCAATAATGACCAACAAAATATCATCAAATCCCAGAATAAACAGAGATAATAGAATTTTGAGAAATGTCAGGCGTGCCCTGAGCAATTAATTAGTTAATGAAAATGTTTTAAAAATCCCCTTATACAGTTCTTTCTTTAACAGTTTAATTTAGCAATATAAGTTCCCATTGCATTTGGTGCCAGATATTACACTTTTTAAAAGTAAGTCAACCTCCCCCTGTTAATTTCTTATAGGTATTCACCTTCTCACAGTGAAATTTACTTATGTGCATCTCCCAGTATTTTTTTTACATGAAAAAATATCTTTCCCTGAAGCCAATAACTACACTCATTTCATGCCATTAGCTTCTACTTAAAGAGGCGAGGATCAATTAAGTCAGTATATTTTTATTACATTAAATAAACTGGAGGAGTTGAATGATTTTTGTTTTTACTTTGTTTCTGTTAAATGTCAATTAAATTAATTGCTACCTTTGAATCACAGTACTTAACTCTAATATTCAACTACTATATTTCTATTCCTGTTTTTTGTTTGTTTGTTTTTGCTTATGTTTGCCATAAATTAATTGCCATCAAAATTAACATCTCTTTTTGACAGGTTATGAGTTACAACAAATTAGACAGTTCCCTACAGGTTTTAATAAGTTTCCATTCTCTAACTGAATGTTCCTATTCTAAACAGTAAGGCAAATACAATAGCAGTCACAGGTCAGCAGCTATTATACATCCTAACACATGCTATTAAAGTAAATTAATCTGATATTTATTAAATGTCTAAAGTAAAAGATCAGTTCAAAGACCACCCAGAGAAGCACTTGCTAGTTTGATTATCTACCTATTGCAGGAATAATATTCAGCCCAGTAAATTAATGCTGCAGACTGTGTACAGACCCAGGAGCAAATCACACAGGTTGAAAACAAGCTAGTCGCATCAGCAGTTCCACACACTGCAGAGTATAAATGCAAAAGGTACACCAAATAGGATTGGTGCTCCTGATACTTTCAGGAAATGGGGAACACTGAGGCAGCTGCTGCAGCCTAATGCAAAAGGACTGCACTGCCTGCAAGCAGCACCCTTTCTTTCTTGGACTCTATTCAACACTATAGTCGAAGCATCAGGCTCTGCAGACTCCTCAACAGTCAGCAGATTTCTGTTTTCCTGTGATCTTTTTCCCACCAGACAGCAAGACACACAACAGAACAAAAGCTGATCCACCTTCTGATGGCCATTACTCCATGAGAAAGCTGAACCCACTGCTCACTATTTGGTGCTGGTATCTCACTCATTTCAGCTGCATCTCTTTCAAACAGAGTTCAAGAAATAAGTTTTCTAACAGAAATCAGCAGGGCTTCTCAGTGTTAAAAGAAATAAGAATTCATTCCAATAACATAGATTTGTAGCTGAACCTAAGCCAGTTTGCCTCTACAGATTTCAATTGATTTACACCAGGGATTAATAGGCTATTGATGTTTGCATTCAAGTATACAGATCAGACCGTGACTTAAAGACAAAGCCTTCCAGTTAGCAGATAAAGCAGAAACAAAGCAACCCAGTCCGTGGAGTTGAGAAAAGTGGCATAAAAGGACAACACATCCCAGGCACTGTCAGTAGAGGGGGATCTCTAGAGGAAGAGTTTCGATGAGGTAATATATCCTAGCTTTGCTGCTGGGGGAATCCTGAATATGCTTCAGTAAGAAAAGATAGAAGGATGCAAAGGTGTTCGAAAGAAGGAAGGTGGAATGAAAAGTACCATTTTAGAGATTTCAGAGAACTAGAAATCAAAATCTCTCACCAGTTTTGTGATGATAAGCTGATAAAGTGTCCTTAGTGTCTTTACTTGTTCTCAAAACAAACTGAAGCAAAAGTCAGTGCTCTAAACTTGGTTAATGAAGCTATGATCTTTAGCGTGTTTCCTGCCAGTGGACGTCTTTCAAACAGCAGTAATTAGAAGCATTTTCCTTTCTCCAACTACTGCATAATCTAAGGTAAAAATTCTGTATTGGCAAGTAAGAGATTGGGATTTGAGTATCTTTGGAACTGTGAAGTATTAACTGAGAATATATCCTATATAATGTACAATTTAATAGTTGCTTTTCAGAAAGTCAGCTCACAGCTACGTTTTGTAACCATATGATCAGTTCAAAGTATGTTACATTTAACTGGAAGAGTGAGGCACTTAAGCACTTCATACAAAATCCACAAAGAAGGCAAAGGTAATGCATATCTTTCCTTCATAACCCTAAGGAACTACAAAGGCTACTTCAAAAGGTAAGGAAAGCTTATTTTTTCTAGTTCACAACAGAACTGGATTCTCCAGCTAAAATCTAGTTTGCTTGTTCCTTACAGAATGGTGCTTAACATACACTCATAACAAACACCTGCAGCTCTTGATAGAATAGCTCAGAAGCACTCTTCTGATAATGTTGTTTTTATAATTAACCCCCCGGCACATAAAAGCTTATGAAGAGTTTGAATATCACATAATACAATTTGTTTCCAGGTTTTTTTTCCAAATCAGTATAAAATCACCTCAGAAGCAGTCTTCAGAACTGTTAAAGGGTATTTGATGTAGATGAACCTATTTCATATTCACATTCTCTGCTGAATTTATATCTACCATTCTAAAACAAGAGAATATGATTTATAAGACCCTTAGGTCTTATGAAAAGGATTAATTAGACTGTACTCTAACTGGGCATTGAACGTCACCATCACTTCACACAAATAGCATGCCACTGAAAGTGCAATCACTATACTGTAGACAAAGGAATATAGAAAATAAGAAATCTCATTATATTTGGCACTGCATTGTGAAATGGTCCCCGTTAAGGGATGGGAATAAAATGTTTATGACCTAATTTATTCAAAACATCTTTGTAACTGTCCAGAGAAGAGCTGTTTGATCCAAGAAAAGGTTACACTGATTTGAGTGGAAAAAGACACAAAATCTGCAACTCTGAGCATACAAAACAAGTTTGGGTTTTTTTTCTTTCTTCAAAATGAGACTACATAAAGAATACTACCTGTAGTCAAATCACATAAATTCATTGCTCCCCAGCAGCTAAAAGAAACTCCATGCTTTTCTGTTTCTAATATACAATAGCATAGCCAACAAAGCCACACTTTTCTTCTTTTCCCCTTAAAAAAATAAAAAAGGGAAAGAGGGAAAATAAGGAGAGAAGAAATGGAAGGAGAGGAGAATTCATATTTGTTTATGATCTCACAGATGTAAGCTTCAATACCAACATGGAATGGATGTGAAATAAAGAAAAGGTTTTAATAATAAGTAGCTAAAAGGTATTAAGTCCTGTATTTAAAGCTGTTAGGAAAAGAAATATATCAACCTCAGCAATGCCAAATAATATTATAATACTGATTTTAGAAATGTAAAATAGTACCCAAAATTTAAAGTCAGCAGGCAGGCTGCAGAATGGACGTCTGGATAATAATAGCATAATATAGAATTAAATATCTTCAAAAAAATACAACACTGATCCTTCTGAAAAATAAAATGGAAAGGCTAATAATCTAGTTTAAGTGATAGTCTATTAGATTTGGAAAAGTAATCTTACATCCCTCGAGATAATTAAAATCTCCTTGATCTCTCAGCCTGAGCAGTTGCTGGTATGTATATCCAATTCAAAGAAGACAGAGCAAGCTTTAAACCATAAAGGGTATTGAAATAGAGCTACCCACCAGCATGAAAAAGATATTCGTTTGTCAGATTAGTAAGTTAATTATAATGAAAATAATATAAGGACATTCCAGTCTCACTGTAAGTTAATGCAGATACAAAACTTCAGAAAGTGAATTACAAAACAGGCACACCCATAATCCAAAAGTAGGGGATTTGGTCCTGAAAAGGGGACTGGAAAAAACAACCTAAAATTAGAATTTAATCTCACCACTCATTCCAGTAGGGCACACTGTCTTCTTTTCACATTCCTTTCACTGTAAATTCAGCCAAATTAGAATAGCAGATGATAAAGGCAGGATCACAAAGTTTAGGAAATCATGAAGAAAGAAGGCATATTATTAGCTAGAAACATATTCTTTCTCCTTCCACTCTGAAGTAATTCAGTGACAGACACTTGAGCCAGCTGAGGATATAACATCCAGTCTACCTATTTTAGCACAGGAAGACAGTACTTAAAGTTCATATAAGCCATCTAAACTCCAATTTTTTTAAACATGATGCAAGAGTGGAACCTCTTTATGTTAAAAACATAGATGTCTGAGAAGTTTTGACAGTGAGTTTTTGCACATGGATCACTTTCACACAGTACTGACACATTCAGGAAAATCTTCGTTTTTAATCACACACCAGATTGCTTTTTGCTAGAACAATTTTGTCACTGTTAAAACAATCCAAAATGCACTGAAAACTCAGAAAATCATAGAAAAAGGAGACAATCCTCTCTTAATTTGATCTTTCTGTTCCTATATTCTTGCTCTAGCACCTGCAGTAGCAGACCTATACGCCTGGTATGTGCTATTACATACACCAATTCTCACTAAAATGAACTGTCAGGTAGAAGACAGGATTTACAGCTGGAGAAGCTTTAGAAAACTAGAGCCAGATAAATACCAGAGCTCATATCTACCTTGCAAGCAAAATTATATATATATATATTTTAAAATTTTTATGAGATTTTTTCTTATATTTATTTTCTTCATATTTGGGCCACATCTTTTATCAAAAATTAGTAGATAATTAGGCAATTATTTCTGTTTTGATGGGGAAATACATGTAATTTTTTTTCTAGCATACTCCTAAATAATACTAAGCTATTCATCTGTGTATCTTCTGTACAGCTCTTGGTTATATAATTGGCAACATTTTCTATTCTTTCTTCCAAAGACTCCCATTTTGTAATCTCCACTTTTGTTTTGTTTTCCTTTCAAAACAAATTCCTGTTTGCACTCAGCTCCCTGAGATATTCACCATGAAGTCAAAGTGTTTGTAAGCCATTCTACAACTTCCTCTCAACAAAAGGCAACCAAATGCCTAGAACAGTATAACAGGCTATTATTAATTTAGCCCAGTACTACAAAAACAGTAATGGGACATGTTAGTACAGTAATAATCAAATGCACACACGAAATAGGAACCTGTGAGCTCAACTGGCCACCACAGATGCAAATGAAGATAGGTTATGTTTTTAAACCTGATTACAGAAGAATTACAATTATAAAAATAAATAAATAAATAAACAAGGCTTTGAAAGTTCAGTAAGAGGGAAGCTCATAAAACGCAATCTGAAACTGTTAATTGCAGGCAGCTTTAATGAGTCGTGTAAGTTTTTTTTCCTACCCTTACTTCCACAGGGCAATCCTACTGCTATCCCCTAGCCATCTATGCTGGCTGAGGTGGGAATTCTCAAACAAGGCAATGCAATGCAACAGCTGGGGTTGTGCTCTGCCTCCCAGCAGAGGCTTGCAATCAAAGGTAGTCAAAGGTATTCTGCTAAAAAACGAAACAAAACAAAAAAATTCTAAACAGTAGTTATATATTAATATTTAACCAACATAGTACAAAACATACTATGGCTACCAATACAGCACTGTTAATTTTTGTTTTGGTTTAGTTTGGTTTTTGAGTCTAAAGCAAGGGAAATGCTGGAAAGGGTAGAAATAAAGAGGAGGTGGCTAAAATACTGCAAGACTTCAGAACATGGTGAATAGGAATGTAAACTGCAGGCAAGGCCAGTCTCAGCCATGACAAGGAAATGGCAGGCAGTAAGATATGCAAAGTGTCCATAACTAGGCATTCAAACGATTGAGCCTCTGATCTGCAAGGCCTGAAATGAAATGCAACAGCAAAAAAAGAAAAAGAAAGAAAAAATAAAGGAGGATCGGACAGTTATCAACTAAGCTAGGAGATTTCCTAAGTGAGAGACATAAAAGAGACATACAGGTCTTTCTGTTATTTCAAAAATAATTCCTCCAAACATCGTTAAATTGTTTTTGGAATATTCAAGATGTACTGTAATTATAAAATCCTGATTATATCTCTCCCCAGTGGGATATCAACTTTAAATTGTATCTACAAGAAGTTGTGGTGAATAAAAGCTTATGCAACTATTCATTTATCTGCTCTTCGAATTATGTATATTATGAAAAATTGACTTGAAGTTCTTACCAGGGAAAGAAAAGGCAGTTTTGTATTGAAAGCTTATTCTGCAAGTCTCACTGAATATGGTGCAAGTTTACCTCATGCTGCTTGCAAGCAAAGTAGAGAAACAGCTTGAAAGCTATGCACAATGTAAAGAAAATGTGAAATTTTATAAATTTACATAGCTTTTTTGTTAGCTGGGATTTACACACTCTGCATAACACACCTGTACCTGCATTTACTAATATGTGAGTTTCTTTCAAAATAAAAAGACTTGTTGTTTTTGAGCTATTCCTTAAACAAATGAAAATCAGAATCTGCCAATGTAAGTGAAATTTTTCTTGAATAGCCTACTCATATAGAGTAATGAACTCACTCAAAATAAGCAGTACAAAGCAAACAATCATAAATGTTCAATATCTATTGCCTCTTTTTCATTTAAGCTTTTTCCCTATTTAATTCATCTAGTTACTGTAGCAAATGTCTTTGGTTTTGCTCTTCCCTTCAGTTTTAAAATGCAAAAATGAAGGTGCTACAAAATGACTGTTATTTGCCACATCCCAAGTGACACATGCACAGTGACAAAGTGCATATCAATACATACCACGAAGAACCTCTGATACTTATTTACAGAGGAATCATACATCTGTCAAAAAGTTACTTGACACATGTTATACAGACTGAGGAAAACGTATGTTCTTGTATTACTGAATGCTGGCAAAGCATGCAAATCATTTCTTCATCAAACATTTTTGTATACAGAAAATATATACAGAATGCAAAGGAAAACAGTTGCCCAAATCTAATCAAAAATCAGTTCGAAGTTTCTGATGCAAGAAAGGGGACAACAGTTTTAATCTATCACTTCATAACAGGCCTCATGACTTTAAGCTTTCAAAATGTGACAAAAGAAATTATTTTTGTGTGTCAAAATTTAAAGTAAAAGCTGTGTTTGCCCTTTCACAAGGACTGCATTCACGGTGCTACCAGATTAATGAAAATCTCTGATGGAGACTACTCTAAAATATTATTTTCCAATTAATTCAATAAGAAGAAAAAGTATCAAAACAATATCGATTATATCGATTACTTCAAGATCTTGAAGAACATGAAACAGAACTAAAAAAAAAAAAAATAAAATAGTACTATTATAAAGCATGGGGCTAAAATGCCAGTTGGTTAACTTAGATATAGGGAAAGATTCCATAGGTATGCTAAAACACAAAACCAAAGGAAATTACTATCAACTGTTTCACGGGCAAGGCAAATGACTGATGATAAAGAAGTTCAAACATCAAATAGCTTTATTCTTTATACATAAGGTTCATTGTAACCATATCTTACAAAGTAGACCACTGTCAGCATTATTAGGGAAATGCTAGACTAACAAACATTTAGATAAATTATACATATAGTAATTTGCAAAGCTTGATTGAACTCAACCTTGGTGATCCAGTGAAACAGCTGAAACAGTCTCAGACTTTAATGATTTTTTCTAAAATTCAGTGCAATAGAAAATGTCCGAGGGGAAGGAGAAGAATAATCATGATACCACCTTTAAGAAGGAGGGAAGGAAAGGACTGGGGAATTGGGGACCGCCTAAATTTGAATCCTGGAAAGATTCTGGAACATATTACTGAGCAATTTATAATCACCTCAGGTATAATAAGATGATAAAAAACAGATGACGTGGATTTGTCAAGAAAAAATGTTGTATCAAACCAGCAGACTTTATTTCTTTGACAGAGTTGCAAGCTAATGGATAGCAGGGAACCAATAGATGTGATAAACATTAACATTACTATTTTTTTGAATATTCTCTATGACAATCTCATAAATACTCTGTAGAAGTCTGGTCTGGATTATTTCCCTGTAACACAGGGGGAATACTGGTTGAAAAAGCTCCCACAGCAACATTTTCAGAGGTTCTACGCCAAATTAACAGAGAATTCTGAACAGCAGGAAAAAAAAAACACAAAAAACTATTTCTAGTCAATATTTTCATTGATGATTGATTGAGAAATGATATGGAATGCAAAGGAGATGGAAAATACAAAATAAAACCTGCAGACTACAAAGACAAAAAAGTTTTGCAAACATTTTCAATTCACTTGTGTTTCTAGGAAATTATTACAAATCCAAAGCTAAAATCTATAAAGACGGCAACACTGTACTTGGGATAAAGAAATCCAGTGCCCTGATTTCTCATATTTAGAATTTAGAAATAAATTTAGAAATTAGAAATTTATAAATATCTGCCTAAACGTGGTACTGTAGTGAAGAAGAAAGTTAACCATAAACTGATTAAGAATTTAAGAATGGAAAATGCAAGATAAGATTGTGAAATTCATCTTCAAATATTTTAACTAGATATTTTATGCAATAAGGGGGTAATTATTCCACTTTATTTACTGCCATGAGTCCTCTGATAGAAGGAAAATGACCTGTTTAAAATACCGACTTGAACAAGGACTTACAGCAATTTAAAAGGAAACAAGAAATATAAACAAGTTTAGAAAAGGTGTGATATGGGATTTAAAGCCCTAAGAAGATTGACCTTTTTTGACTTCTAGTAAAAATAAAAAGAGGATAATTAGAATTTTTCAATATTTGGACTTTTATTAGAGAAGTACTGGCTATGTTTAATCATAAAGAGAAAAAAAATACTATCATAATTTGAATAAAGATTCAGCTTAAGTGTTAAGGACAATTTATGGGACAGGAGAGGTACCTGACTTGTAATCTCCTATTAACACGTAGTCCCAGTTCTATATACATTTTATGTATGAGACTAAGGTGCTGTTTTTCAAAATGAAAGTACATATATAATCATAGCCCTGTTTCCTATAGCCTCATCCATCTGTTGAGAGAAGGAATAAAGTAGCATTAGTTTTGACAAGAATTGAAGCCTTCAGCATATGTATGAACAAATTTAATAGAATATCTAAAAAAAACCTGATGTATTTGGCAGAAAAAGAGTAAACTAAAGATGTACCATGCGTGTGCTGGCTCAGATTTATTAATATTGTTAATTTAAAGCAGGTCAGGATCTATCAAAAAAAGGCAAGTTTGGTAAAGACAAACAGTATCATGAAAAGGACTAAACTGGTGTTTAGTAAAACTGATGGCTGCTAAAAGCTGAGAGCTTGTTAGGCTGTTTTGTTGTTGCTGCTGTTATTTTTAAATATGTTTTTGTGGTTTTTGTTGTTGTTGTTGTTTTCTAAACTTAAACAAGCATTACAGAAGCTGGAAGAAATTGCTGTGGAAGAGAAAACATCAGCCTAAATAACACTGATGCTATGGGTATTTTACAATACCTATGATGGAAGATATGGAATACACCCTACAACATGCTTTTTTCCTCATTAACCTCATCACACTCCTTGACAAATATTTCCTTCTACAATATTTTAAAGAGATGTTTTACCTAGCAAGGAAAAAATAGGCCTCTGCCCTAACAGCTTTCCTTTCTTCCTATCATGGAAGAAGAGTGGCAGTGCTCTCTGGCATGAAAATTTTAGAGCCTGCACAATCTGATAAGGCCTCACAGAAGGATAATTAACATTACCATACCTGCTCTTAACTTGCTTGAAATGACACAAGCAATGACTGACATTCACTGACATAGACAGAAATCCTGAGGCTGTACTAACACAGTACTCTTGCCAGTGAACTTTTACTGCATTCACGGAGCTTTTTTATTGTCACTCTTACCAGAGCAACACAGAAGCATCAGGAGGAGAGGAAAGCAATGCAAGAGGAAAATTAGACATTTCAGACATCATTGTCTCTCTAACCAAAATCTATAGTGATATTCTAAAGCTATTTATTGGAAGACAAGAGAGGATGAGTCAAGAAGTTATAGGAATTCTAAGTGGTATTTGTACCTCAAATCAACACACAACTATAGCTGAAAATCTCTCATTTATAGTCATAATACTCAATAAATCTTTAGGCAAATATTCATTCTGTCTTTCCTAAGCTGCTCACATCTCTGTTTCTCCCATTCAATAGTTCAATTGTTTCTTAACGTCTGTTATTTAAAAGGTTCTATAAAGTGACAGCAAGTAGTCCACCTAAACTTAACATAGCCTAATATGGAACAGGTCTACCACCAGCGTTTCCCTGTTTCTGGCAGAGGAAAAATCCTTCCATACTTATAGAAAAATTTCCCAGCTACAATTTTTAAATGTTAAAATGTATATTATATATATGCATATATATCAGCATGTAAGTACAAAACAGTTAACAAAATTGCTGTGTCTGTTGTGTCTGTTTCCATCTGTGGAAAATCAGGTATCACATTCTACACACTTCTGTGATTTAGCAGTAATTCTTTGTATCTTATTTTCACTGCACCCTCTACAAACTCAGTGAGTTACAATTTTAGTAGCCAAAAAGATTTCACAAATCTAAGAGAAAAGAGCTTCCATTTCAAAGAATGATTTTGCAAATACAGCAACCTACAGTTAGACACCAAAGTAATTGATCTAACTTTATAAACAGTCCCTTTATCTTCAGTAGATTCTCATATGACTGCTGCCTCTTATAACACTTCTGAATTACCATCACATTCACCATGACAGATGTGGGTCATTAGAACCAAGGAATTAACTATATGCAGAAGGGATTGGGAACAGGCTGGTTTTGATGGAAAATCTAAAAACAAGCAGAACTTGGGGGTCAGGTAATGTTATATAAAAATTACTTTCTGCCAGTAAAAACAAAACTGTAGGAGGTAATTATCTGACTATAAAAAACACTATGCTTCTTGATTGGACTAACATATGGACTCCGTGAGTTTCCTGGACCCAGAAAACAGTAAAACTGTGACCCTGATAGAGTCTGACATCAGTCATCATAGGTGGCGTGGAAAACATTCACCACATGGAAGAGCAAATCCAGAGTTTTAATCCCAGAGGATAACAGAAAATCTTTACTTCTTGCTGACATGATTGCCAAAGTGCATTCATGTGCTTTCTTCTGGAGGAAAAAAAACAAAAAAAAACAAAAAAAAAACCAACAAAAAAACCATTTTTGGTCAGTTATTTTATTACAAAGAAAAAAAAATCGAATCAAGTCTACACAAGAGTTTCACAAATGTCTTCATGTCTTTCATGTATTAAACAGTACTAGATCTCAAAAGCAAAATGATATTCCCCTAAACACAAGCAGACTTTGTGTTAAAGAATAGCTTTAAAATATTATGTTGAAGGGTTATTTGTGGAAATCAAAGGTTTCAGTTCAGCACAGAATATGTGGCCTGCTCTATCTGGAAGGTGCTGCTTGCCATGGCAGTTCCTCCATTCAACTAATGACTATTGAGCACACACACCAATTTGTATTTCAGCAGCAGCAAGTTTTTCCAAGCCACTGTGGATTCACACAGAAAAACAGGACATTGAGAACTGTTATTTCATTGCAGTATTTGAATTAACACAAAATTATTTTGCAAAAATCACAGGACAAAGCAGACTAATAAACAGAACTGTGACAAGAAATTATCTCAGGTAAAGAGACCTGAAAGAAAGTCATCAGTAACAACCTGCTACTTTTCCCCTTTTCTCCAGTCCCTTTTTTCTCTTTCCTTCTTGCAATTATCTTTGTAAAAGCATTGCAACGCTTTACAGTACAAAGTTACTACGCAACTGAATGTGAAGTGAAACTTCAAAAAATAAATAAATAAATAAATAAATAAATAAAATTAGTATACGGAATTTTAAACACTGTTTTATTCTATTTGGCAGACCCCGTACTTTTACCATTAATATACACTGAAATACATTCATATATATATCAGTGCTAGAAAACACAAGTATTTACACACAAATTAGAGTATTTCACCTGCAAACACATGCAAGAAACCATCAGAACTGCATCACCACACAGTAATGTGCAATGAGATATTTAATTAATCTTTGCTGATTTGATCATTATGACAGAAAAACCACGGCCAGTTAACCAGTGGCGTTTGCTAATCCTTAAAAACCTTAGCTGCTAAAATGTTCATTTACTGCTGTTTCCATCTCTAAAAAAATAATTTTCATTTATGAGCTGGCTTTTTTTCTGTGTTTAGAGTAAGCCTGCGAGAGTTCTTTACTACTATACCACATCCGTAAAAGATAAGTCAACAACTCTCCATTTATAACACGAGCAATTATTAGTCTAGGTCTTGTTGTCAGAATGTATTTAAATTGATTCCAGATGTTTACAGGAAAGGGACAGGCAGGTGCTAGAGCCATGCACCTCTGTTTCTGGTAGTAAACATAATAATGATTTGACAGCAACACTCATCATAATCATTCCTGCCCTGCTGTCACACATACATACACCTTGCTAGCAACAAACCCTTATGCAACAGAAAGCTGAATATGATGCAGGTTGTGGCTTGTGGGGAATGTAAAATGCTTCTTCCTGGAATTAGGAGATACCAGTGCCTAATGGTTGATATTTAACAGATGTGTATCTGCATGGCGAGCCAGTCCAAAATCTTTCATCAAAATAAGTACATCTTAAAAATTAACTGCTTTTTAAAAATTCTTTAGACTCCTGACTAGTTGCAACACTCCAATTCACAAACAATCTCTTGTCATAGAAACTGTTTTATAGTGTATTTCTCATAAAAGCACTGACTGAAAAACTGAAGCCTTTTAGTGCAATAATATATATGCTGTGTTACATATGGATCCAAAATTGATTGTTTTTCTGTTGGAAGATAGGTCTGTTTCCCTGAGTTTTTTTGTTTCATCCACTGCTGTGATAGATGCCTGCAGCACAGTAATCTATATTCTCCTCTTCAGTGCTTAACTCCTTCTGTACCCCTCACAATCCCTGACATCAAGGAATCTATACCACAAGCCTCAGAGATGTGCAATTTATTTCAGGAAAGCTGCACTCTTGCATTTTTATAGGACAAGAGAGGGTATATAGAGAGCAGTGCTTCTAATAAAGAACATTTTCACAGTCAGAATGCATTGCTTCTATTACCAGTAATCTGAACTTGAGCTGGTTGACTGTTCTATGTGAACAGCTTCACTAAATTTTCCTATGTTTCAATATGCTATTTAAACATACATACATTTTCTTCTGCTAAACAAATCTGAAAGCAGTCAAAAATATTCCTTTCTATTCTGAATGCTTTTCTGCCAAATGAAAAACAAATAGGATGCAAACATGTTTCCTTATTCAGCTAGCTCAGTGCCTACAACCAGCAGGCAGAAACAGGCTGACAGAAACACGAGAGCCACCAACCCTCAGCCCTGCTCTGTTCTGCATGTCTACACCCTGATGAGCCAGGCCATTTCGATATTTTATTACCTGCTTTTACAGTGTCTTTACATTTGTTCTGAAGCTTGCAGCTCTGAAATGTGGTACACATCAAGGTACACCAGGTTACTGAACTTTTATTACAGTAGAAACAAATGTGACTTAATGCAATAGTTTAATTGTCATTTAAAACAAATTCCTATAGCTTAAGTGGTTTAACAAACAATTGCTTACAAGTAGCAGGTGTTTTCCCTGCAGATGAAAGTAGATAGCAGCCAGTTTCTCCAGAAGCTGTAATGCCAGCAGTAAAGTTATTTTAGGAAAAAAAAATATGAAGTTTATTCAACATATTATGTTTTACTTTAACATGCAAGGAACACGCACTACTCTGTGCTCCCAAAAGAGGTATTTACATCTATAATGCTAATCTGTTGTTTGCTTAATAATGGAGCAAATTCAGCGCAAAGAGCCAAATAATGTCACAGGAGGCATTCTCATCCAACTCAATAGCCTATGTAGCATAGCCATTGAGGGGATGCCAAAAAGGGGCAAATGTGTCAAACCACACAAGGATCTCTGGCACTGCTGCCAACAGAAGCACGATCTGCAGGTCCCAAGCTCCCAAGTAGCAGTGATGTCTGGAAAACTGGGCTAGAGCAATCAGTCAGTGTGCATATCTTTATCTCACAGCACTTAATGACAGGAAATAGTCTTCAGAAATGTAGGTTTTATGTAAGCTAGGACCTTGCAACAGCATGGTTTGAAATTACTTATATAGGGATGACTGAAGGTCTGGTTTCAGGAGCCAGATTTTCTCTGGGGAGGACAGAGGTGGATTTTAGGCAGTAGGAGTCTGACTGCAAAGTACATACAAAGTACTTGCATCCAGAAGACTTTACCATAGACAGCAGATAAATGCCATTGGATTTCTGTTGCATTAAAATACCATCTACATCTACTTTTTCCCATTTCTACATGTCTCCTTTTCACAGCATTAACATCTAAAGCTTCTTTTTCTCTTTCTGTGATGTACGATTACATTACAGATTTATGAGCCTTAGTACAGAATGAGAATGCAAAATGTCAGGTAGTTTATGCAAAAAAATATCTAGAATAACAACAGCTCTCAGCTGAGGATATAACTACTGTACCAGCGTTACACTGTAATCAAAAAACCCACTTCACAGTAAGTGTATAGTAAATGTCATTTCCTAACTATTGGTAGAGACAACCATAGTGATGCATATGACTATTTTACATAAAAGTGCAGTCATAACACTAAAATATTGTAACAAATACTGTCCCACTTAGGACTTTGGCTGCCTTCTTTGCTAAATACCATAACCACATGGAGTTTCATATGGAGCAGTAAGCACAAAACTGACACCTTTCAGCTTAAAGAGAAAAAGCCTCAAGCTTAGAATATCAGAATCACCAAGGTTGGAAAATACCTAAAAGATCATCCAGTCCAACCATTCACCTATTACCAATAGCTCCCACTAAACCATGTCCCTCAACACAACATCCATCATTGTTCCTTGAACACTCCCAGGGTCGGTGACTCCACCACCTCCCTGGGCAGTTCATTCCAGTGCCTGAATGCCCTTTCTGAGAAGTAATATCTCCTAAGGATTACATCAGTTTTCACCATTTGGACAGCTATAACACAAAGCAGAATGAACTATGCACATCTGAACTAATGGCACGGATTTAGAAGTAAACACATTTCAGTGAAGTCCCACCCTCCAGGACTGAAGTTCTGCCATAGAAGCACTGTCCGTAGGACAGTCTTTTCCTCCTCTTTCTCTAGTGTGAAATCTTTAAGGATCAACTTTAAACACTTAAATTCTGTCTTCAAAATCAATATTAGAAAATCAGAGGCGTATAATTTTGCATTTCCATTTTCACACTAATGCCATGAGAACCCATTTTGAAGGGAAAAATGAAAGCCTGAGCTTTCTCAGTAATAAATATCGTTGTCAGCAGGAGAAGGAGTAGGGCACATCCATCAACAATCAGCTCTATTTAACCTGTGGGCCTGTATGGCAGGTAGGAGACACTGCCAATTCACTCTATTTATGTAAGTAATTAATACTTGTGAAAATAAAATATGATCTTTACACCTTTTTAAAATAAAAATTACACCAACATGAAGGACAAGAACCCTTTAACTTTAATCTGTACCTGTTAGAGCCATATATATCAATAAAAATCAAAGACAATCCCAAGAAAACATAGAGAAAAGATGCCAAGTGTCTTAAATGTTACAGATCACAAGATGCTTATTGTTTTTATATTCTTACCCACAAATATATAAAATATTAATTTCCCAATGAATCTGTTTGTGGCTTTTGTACACTGTAAGACAGTTTCCTTGTGTAATCTGACCTGTTATTATAGAATTTAAATAAAAGCATATATTTAATTAATAAAACCAACCACCTATCATTTTACTGATCTTACACAGGTGTTACAGGATATACTTTATTATTAACACCTGCAAACTAAGTAATATTTGTAATGAAATATTACATTGCAAGGAAACTGAGATAAGGTGAGGAGTACACAAATGGATGCCTACATACTATGATTTAAAAGAAAATAAAAATGTCTAATTAACAAACGTGCCTGCCTTTTCTGTAATATATGAAATGATCAGATCATTTTTCCCCAAATTGGAACAAAGGTTTTTATGTCAAGATGGCCACAAAAGCTGTTCCTCTCATCATCCCATCTTGTTATTCTGTTTCTTGCTGTCAACTTTTTTCACTCTCTTCTTTATTGTCTTTAGTTGTGCCCATGGGAGCTAAGCTGTAGTGAGCTTTATACTCTGCCTAGAGGGCAGAGAGAATTGTGGTCAATCTTATCTATTCTGATAATGATTTCCAAAGCTTTGGCTGTGTTGCTGAGGAGGCCTTCTCTTCTGCCCTCTCAGGCTTCACCCTTGAGGTTGACAGCTTCACAATTCCTGAGGAACACGGCTGTCAGGAGAGGTTGTAGTCACAAAAAGAGATTCTCCAAGGTAACATGTACCAATTCTGTGAATGACTTTGAAGATTAACATCATGACCTTGAATTTAACATAGCATTCTGTAAGGAGTCAGAATCGTGAGTTGAGTAGCAATATGTTGTGTCCTAATGGACTGGCACTTGGAAAGAAGCACAGTGTTACTTTCTGAAACACTGGAAAAAAAATTCAGTCTTTGTCAAAAAAAGTGCATTTACAGATCAGAGGTTGCATTATTCCCAAGTACTCTAGTTCCAGTGCAGCACATCACTTACTCACATTCTAATGTAAGTACGTAGGTCTTTCCAAAAGTAATGCCTTTTATTTATTTCCAAAGAAACCACAACAGATCAGAAGAGCACAGTATCACTATTTGATAGAGTAAATCCCCAGCTACCAAACCCTATTGTTCAACAGTCACCACCAGTAGACAAGCATTTTTTGAGCAATGAAATGAGAGCCTGCATGCCATGCTTGTAACATTCTGCACCAGTGGAGGTGACACACTGTCACTGTCACCACTGTTGAAACACACTACTCACTGCGCTCACATCCACTGTTTGGTCTCGACAAAAATTCAGCAAGCATCACTGAATATCAATGGGTGCAATTTTTTCTGCATGGAGGAATTAAATTCCACACTTTTGCTTCCTACACACTTTTACGTCAGACACCATTTTGTCTGCCATTTGACATACAGCAACAAAATGTAATGGAGTATTGGTGGGAAGTTTCAGCTTTTCCTGCCATACTGCCAACATCTACCTCTAACATTGTGAGCCAACATAATAATATAGGAGGCATTACTTTCAGAGCAGCCTTCATATCGTCACCAGTGTCCTTGCACTCAGAGGTAAGCATACTTCTAAAAACATTGCATGGAATAGGACAGTACCCAGTATTTTTGATGATTTGAAAAGGCAGAGGGAGTGAGGACAGATTTCTTCTTTGATCAACAGCTTCTGAGCAGCTATAGGTGAAATAAATGTATTTCTCATTTTGCCATGAACTGTGCATGCAGTTTGAGTCTAAAATATTAATTTATTAGTTTGCAGACCAGTCTGACAAATTGGAATGGATTCGTTCTGCAGAGGACATATTGGGTCCTGTTCTTACCAGCCCTCCATTTGACATGCTTGCATTCAGCTGCAAGTAGATGTCTTTCACGCAAATATGGAGACCAGCAGGAAGCCAGACAGCTGGCAGAAGCAAGTCAGATGTAAAACTATAGACCTGCTGAAAAGACAGCTGCTACACCAGTCGTTTCACCACCTACATGTGACAACAGCTTCAGCCTCAGCATTTTAAGTAATCACAATAAAGCATAAGGAAAGAAGCAGTACCACAGTAAAGGTAACAAGAGCACAGAAAAAACGATGATTTTTAAAAACCTGCTTCTTTCTCTAGGGCGTCCAACCTTGAAATGATCATCTCCATTCCACAATCACAACCAAGCCTTGACTTCAAAGTAAGTTTAAGCAAGCCAGGAGCTAACCAATGCGGTTGCTTGTCTTGGGTAGAGGCCAGTAGCAAAAGCCATGGGAACTACTTCAAACTTCTCCCTTTCTGCAATTCTACCTTCCAGCAATCACAGTTTGAAGATTATAGGAGCTGAATTCAATTCAACCATTGTTTAAAATATATTTCTTTCATGAATTTGTGTAATCTCCTTTTAAATACACTTCCTCTTCCTGACGTTCTAATCTAGTACATTGCAAAACTGAGCTACGGCTCATATGCATAGTAAATTGCTTTTATCATACACACATATCTTTGCTCATGAGCCCATCTCCATGGAATATAATCCAATATTCCAAACTTCTCTGAACACCCAAAAGACTCACTAAGAGAAAATCAAACACCAAGGAAAATTTTTTTCTTAGACATTTCTTTCACACTTTCCTTAGACATTTCCCTTCTCCAAGGAATGCACAATTCTAGCCTTCACAGGACGTGACAGAAGGCATTGTTTTAAAATGTAGGAAAATTGCATTAATAGAGATATCTAAGTATAGCACTAGATAACTACCATAATGAGTCAGATCTAAAAAGAGATTTAAAATGCCTAATGCTAAGTATTCAAATCTGCAGTTAACCTCAGGACGCATATATGAGCATGGAAGGCCAACCTTAGGTCCTGTTCTCCATGTGCACAGAAACAAATATGAACAGTCTAAACTTCTCTATTTAGACCATTTAGAATTCTGAATTTTTCTTTTTTTTTACTTCTTTTTTATGTTATTTCCTTTAAAAAAAAATTGCTACAAATATTCTTCGTACAAAAATAACTTTCTGTGCTAAACTAGAGACATATTACTAAATTTAGTGACAACAGTACTTCTCAGACAGAAGATTAATAAGAGTGACACCTAATCCTCCATATACTCAAGAAAACCCAGAATGATTATATTTTAAAAAATAGATGATGTAGAATTAATCACATTGTATACACGGGAATATTGTTAACTGGATTAGTCACTTTATCTCATTAGAGGACAGAAAATTTTCTTTCTAATTCATTAGCTAACTCCTTAACCCAAGTAACTTTTTGAAGAAGAAATTTTTATCAGTCATCTTTAACCAAGAGATTTTTAAACATTAATCTGTCTTCCAGCAGATCTTGTGATGTAGGCTATCCCAATTTACTAGGAGATCGTGCCCGTTGCCCACCTTGAACTGTTGATCACAAGAGCTAAGTGACTTGACCCCAACAATACTGACCAGGAATACCGTTTACACAACTACACTGCCAATTGCACATGTGGCATACCACGTCAAACCAATCTGTGAACTACTTAAAGCCAATCTCACGTCATTTTACAGTTTGCATAATCCTTAAAGTAATAGGAGCCACATCTAGACTGCAGCATTCAGTGTGCATCATAGCAAGAATACTAAAAATGAAAGTATTGTAAAATATAAATAGAACAAAGCATATATTTTTGCTCTCTGTTGTGCACAGACTATTTTACAACCTTACCTAGATTCTAGCTAAAATCAATAAAACAAGCTATGATGGCATTCCTTAAGATATCCTAACCTACTGCAATTCCCTTTGTCCACAACACAGTGCAGCTTCTCAATCCTGTTTGCTAAGGTATCGACTCCACTGCCTTTTGCAGATAGACTGGAGATCTGACCTACTCCTCAGGGAAAACCTCAACATCATTCCACTGTTCACTGAGATCCACCTAATCTGACTCCAAGTTCTGCATCAACATTTCTCACCTCTCTTTGCTCCAGCTCTCTAATACCCACTGCTCCAAAGATGTTCAGAAAGAAAACAGTCAATTCAGAATACAAAATATTTTTGTGTTTCAAGGCTTACCCGGGCAAAAGAGGGAGTATATTAGGCAGTCATTAGTGTGGTTTGTGTTTAGAAAATATGAGGGAGTTGTTTATAGAAGTATTTTCTCCTGCAGCACAGATAAATGGTTGTTTCCTCATAAAGGTTTTGTGAAACATCCAGCAAATATTTTACAAGCCAACAAAAGCACTTAAGTTTCCCTAGGTTGTTCCCTACTTCTAACAAAACTGTCTAGCCAATTCATTTACAGATCATATACCATTTAGTTGCTTTCACCTTCTAATCCTGGAATTTGAATATTAATCTCCGAGCAAATTCAAAGCAGAAATAACCTATTTTGATATTCAGACTCCATGAAGATGTTGCCCTGCTAATCTCAAAGGATTGGCATAGCAATTTTACTACATTTTCTAAAAAATCCGTACAGATTTAAGGTCAAGTTCTGGATTTAATTGAAGTAACCTTTTGTACAATCTAGCTTTAATGAAGTGCAGTGAAGTTAAACTCCATAGGGGCCATTAATCTGAAACACTCCATTAAAACAACTACAAGGGGAGTTTTTAATAAACAGTGTGAACTAATGCCCATGTGGAAAGGTAATTGAGAGGGAACTGGTGTCTGGGCCAGATTGTTATTAAATCCTTATCACAGGTAAAGCTGAAACCCCAAATGGCAAGCTGCCATGTGATTTATGGTGCCCTTCTCTTCCCAGCCTTAAAGAAAAGGCTATGTTTAATAATAAAAAAATCCTGTGACTAAGCTATAAAATAACCCAGCAATTACTTAGAATAATTTATACAGTGCAATACACTGACCTTGCTCTAAGCATAAAGTCTACAAAATAACTTCTGTAATAAAACTGTGAACTACTAAAAGAACTAAGGGTTTAACCATTTTTATCGTGCAGAACCTGAGGGTAATATAAATACATGCTACATTTCTAATAGGAGAGTTTACGAAAATTCAAAACTTTTTAATCTGAAATAAAGCTGTTCTGAAGTCTGATCAGGTTTTGCTACATCACAGGAACAGCTACTGTCATCTTTCACAACACTGTAGCAAGGCACTAAGTCCACTTTCTAACACCGTACACAATTGTCACCTGAGCTCTGTGCAAGTCTAGTCCTGTAGGAAACAACACAGAGGGACAGAAGCCTGCAGCAATGCTCAGCTTGGTCATAGCAGTGCAGGCCATGCTTCAGAGTACCAAGAAAATACTGTAGTTAAGCTCTTGAAAACTATATACAGATACCCACTCTGATTTTTAAGTGGTTTTTGCCCTAACATCTATAAGCAAACTTAGATGCACAAAAGTTGTAATTAAATACTATTGTTATTATCAGCATACATAAAATATAACAAAATGTGTGTTAGTCTTTTCCCAAAAGACTCAAAATTAGAGATGACCAGCAAATTAAAAGTGATAAAGAAAAATCCACAGTGATATCAGGGAACAAAGAGGCAAACTCAAATTGGAAAAAAAAAAACAACAAAAAACATCACATTTAAAAGACTGTTTTTGAAGAGTTGTTCAGATCACGCTATTTGATTTTGAATTTTTTGCCTATCTTATCTTTTTATGTCTTTGACTTTTGCTTCACTTTATTTATTTAGTATGTACTTTGTTGTTTCGTATGCCTTGTTTTGATTTCCCTGTATTTCATCCGATTAGAAAAGGACAAATAATTTGGATCAAATCCAAAGAACACCGATAGGACTTTAAAACCTGCCCCCAAAAGATCTAAGTACAGAAAGGAATTAGGCAGGGTGATACTGCTGGCAAAAAGTGCTAAAGGAGAGAAGCAGAGGCTTCTTAGAGACCAGGGAGGTGTTCTTTCACCTATTAAGGCCATAATAAAAGATATGGAAACACTTGAAAATGTAGCATTCCAAAGGTGGAGCATGGAGGATAAAAAAAAAGGATGAAAGAACAGTGTTTGGACTGTTACATGAGAAGACACTTCAAGATTAAAACTACATAACTACACTGAAGAACATTACAAAATCATTTTCCGTGAAAACAGTGAATGGAGGTTTCTTCAGGACACAAGGATGAAAAGCACAGCATCATACAGTTAACTCTAATTGCACCTATTACATCGCTGACTGCCCATATGCTTTTTTCTATGCTTTAAACATGTGTAGCTTCTGTCTAAATGACAGGACTGGGCAGTGTTTTGTGACTAGGCATACAGTAAGCAGAGGATCGCTACAATGTAAGTTTGATGAGGTCAGCTCTAATCATGAACAGATTACTTCAGTAAAAAAGAAAAGTAACTGCTTTTATTTCCAGTCTGGCAGTAGTCCCAGTTACAGCAGATGCCATCCAGAAGGATCTGGGCTATGCACGGCATAACCAAAAGATGGAAATTGTCAACAGGTTTGTAACACTCAGGACAAACAGCTGCCATCTTGATTAATTGGATCTGGATTAATTTGGCAATGAGCCTACTCATACACTCAGCTCCGTGTCAGCTGTGTTTTCACCATTAACGCTGCACTGAAGAAGTGCTTGGCAAAGTGGTATCTGTGATTTCAGAAAAGAAGAAAGAACACCAAGAAGGCCAATTGTAACATCCAGTTTAAAATACTCAGAAAACATATGTCTGTCAACTTATGCACAGGAGCCAGTCCATTTCCAGTAGCTTAACATGTGCTGTCTTTTCTGACTTTTCCCCAAAACACATTTTAACACTCTATCATGGAAAGAAATAACATTCCTTCAACAGAAGTTTATCTTGTTACGAAGGTGCATACGTTACAAATGCTATAAGCAAATCTGCACTTGTTTCTGTTTGTTGGCACCTGAAAAATACAGTCAATAAATACTCTAAATGGAAGCACTGGGTTGTTACCAGTGTAATTTTACACTTCCTCATGAGGGGGTGAGAGATTCCCATGTCTTTGTGCTTTATTTTAAAAATAGAAATATCATTCAGTTAGGTCTTGGCAAGTGGAAAACTGTCATTTTAATATGGGTAAAAGTGAAAGCTCTGCTTAAAAGCCCTGGAAAGCAATGGACTTCAGCACCTGACTAAAGTTAAATACATTACTTTAGAACATTATTGGATAAGGATGACTTGAAGTATGTGGTTAAACATTTTGCTGAACTGTGGCCTGGCAATGAATATTTTCAGCTCCTGCCTTATGATCTTTCCAATGCTAAAACTAAAGCACAATAAAGCCATTCCAAACAATTAAATGTGCTTAAATGTACTGGTCTCATTCCTCCACCAGCTGGTCCTTATATTTCAGTGGAGCCACTCCACAGCTTGCATGAGCTCAGTGCCTGCCTTGGCATTTGATTAAGAAGATTCCCACTTAGCAAAGGATAGGGAGAAAAATCTATTGATGTCTTTATACATGACTGAGCTACATTTCATAAGGAAATACCCTACAGAACAGCGATCTTTGATCAAAATAATACATTAGAGAAAATGCTGCCTTTCTCAAGCTGTTTCTTGTAATTTCAGATGATGACCAGGTGACGAACTAGTCCTTGTGCTGCTGTTTGAGAATGTATCTGAGGAAAATCAGTTACTCCATCTTCAGAAATGCAAGACTTGTTTGGGATACTGTCAGGAAATTGGCCTTATGTTACTTTACTACTAGAATGCTATCTATTTCAGCACCATTTCCTTGATGAGCAGTTATCAATCAAATCAGCATCTTCTGACACTTGTCTTCAAAGGGAAAAGCCAAACTACCATCTTAGCTTTGAATAAACTTCTCTAAAGACATTTCCTGGTGGGTCTAAATAGTATACTCTATCTCTATGGATACACATGCTCAAAACCCCACTACATTTGTACATCCAAAGCGTCTTAAAAAGTGTTTCATAATAGTGCCCATGTGTATATGCACCCATACAAACAAAATATGCAAACATATTTATTTTAGCTTGAAAAAGGTGTGTTAATGCCTGAGCTTAAAGCAAATACCAGGCTCCTGAAAAATAACACCTATTCAGAAAAGAACACAATGACTATCCAGATATCTGCTGTTCTGCAGTTCCAGTTCCCCCTGGTACAAATATAATTTTTAACATACAAAATTCACTGCCCCTTAACACAATGTTTCCATTTAAGCCTAGCAGTCAAGAAGATCCCATGACAGATGAATAAGAAAAACACATATAACATTTTTAAATCCCATTGGCCTATTTCTGCAGAGTGGTCTCTTTGCAATGGTTAAGACAAAATATGAAAATAACATTTCATTTTCTGGAAATCTGCAAAATTGTTCTTTTAACCCACTTGCAGAACTCAAAAATTGTTTTGTTCTAGGGGGATATCCCAGCTGAAGCAAGTCTGGCTCATGCAATTCATTTTCTGCAAGCTGCTTTACATGAGTGATGGATGTCTTCTACTTTCTCACTGTCGTGTGAAGGAGTTAGATCCTCAGATAAATCCCAACAAAGGATTTCATTGACCTCACAGTATATTTTATGCAGTATAGTTCCAGAAACGTGTGATGTCTGCAAATACGTGCAGGCCAGCAATGCACTTTCAGAGAAAAAAAAGAAAAAAAAAAAAAAAAAGCAATGAAAACAGCGAAAAGAAAATATCTTCACTGCCCTCTTCAGGCTGTGTTAACTCACTTTGTTAAACAATGTATTTGTCAATGCATCATCCCCTTCACAGTCTTACTGAAATATTTCACTCTGTGCACCTCACATGAAAGTTGTTTCGCTTAGGCTGATAATGAAGTGTGAATGTACAGGTGTATGAAATTCAAAAAAGCTTTTTGATGGCTTATTAGGAGAATCACTATAAGAAGCTGTCACAATTGCAAGTATACTTCCACATACTACTTTTTTTCATTGCCTGAATCCCTCTACTTCTTAATCTTAGCTTCTCTCAATTAATACCCATAATTTTTTCAAATGAAGGTCATCTCTTACTCAGATTCAGTGGTTGGATACAAACGGTAAACTACTCATTAATTTGAACTAATTTCAGAGCAATCCATTCAACCAACTTCATAAAAAATAAAAAAATGAAAATAAAATAAATAAAATGATGTTCCACAATCTATAGTATATAGATCTATATATGATACACACACACACATATATGATCTATACTATATTATTTTAAATGCCATGATTATTTTTATTATTTGTGTCTTTACTTCCCTGGAGTATTTCAGAAATTGATAATAAAATCTCAATAGCATCCATATATGAATGTAACAGCAAACTAAAAAAAAAAAAAAAGTGCATAAAGCATTGGTCTTTTTCTTACACAAAGCATGCAAAGCAAAATCCTGAGTGGTCTGACTACTGAATTCAACATGGCTGAGATTAAACATCCAGCAATTGCAATTCTTCTGTGAAAACAGCCACACCTTCTGAGGCCTCATTAACACTCCAAACGTGTTATCACAGTGTTCAGGTTTTTGACTGTAAGCAATAACATTCTATCTTTTCTGTTTATCTTTCCTTAATTGAACTAACATTTATTTTGGCTTTTTTTTCCCCTGCTATTTCAGGCTAACTGCTTTAATTTTCTTCAAGATTTCCTTTTCTTTCCATCCTTTTTCATCTAAACTTCTTATAACATTTCCATCTTCCTTCTTTTTTTCCCCCATCTTCTGCTCTGACCATCCTTTTCCTCTTACAAGAAATTCTGTCCTTCTCCCCATGACTATTCTCAGCAAATACAGTACAAGTCCATTGTTTCTGAAGTCAGTGGTCTGGGCAGGATGTGGTTTTTACTAAGTCAACCATGCTCTCTTCACTCTTTTTTAGTATGAGTTATGAAATGCAGAAGTAAAATATCATATATTATCAAATTATTTGTAGCATGGAAATAGCACACAGAACAAAAGCTTTTTCAATGATTACAATCATAATTACACAACAATTCAGAGTTTACACCAAGAGTGTATTTGCTTTTAAGTATTAAGGCTACAAGTATGGCAAAGATTTGACTTGTACTGCTACATAAGCTTAGGTTTTGTTTATGGCACACTTTAATTAAAATAGTAATTCTGACACTATTTGGAGGACAAGAGGGTTAAAAGGTCATAGTGAGGAGGAGTTTGAGGAAGTAAGAAGTTCCTCTATTATTTTGTTGCAGTTTTCCAGCATTTCTGTCTGAATAAACTAGCCTTGTTAAACCAGGACCAGTAAAGTACTTAAGCAGGATTAATTAATTGAACCAAGTTCTACAACCCTCTGATTGACTAAAAAGGACTGAAATATAATCATTCCCATATTTGCAAAGGTAGACTGTGCAAAAAATTGCATGGGATCAGATTCTTCAATTCAGTGCAGCGTTCAGATGTGATAACACCTTTGGCATTGTAGCAGATCACTAGTCACCATGGTGCTCACTCCTGCAGTGATGCTAACAATACTGTGAATATGTTAGAAACTGAAAAATAAACTTTTAGTATTTTAGTATACTTCAATTGTAGACTAGTGCTAGATTGTAGGATTCCATAACACAGATTTCGAAAAACTAAGGTTATAAAGTTTACCTGCTCTTTTTAGCAAATACAGTTTAATTTATCCCTGGCACTTTTTTCATATAATCTTGGTTTAAGAAGAAACTAAGTGGAATTTATACTAAATACCAGATCAGACATCATTCATTTTTATTCCTTTTCATGTCTACACAGTCATCAGGCTTTGGCTTCAGGTAGTGACATACTAATAAACTCCTTAATGAGCTTGGAATTTCTTTCTAAATTGAAGAGGAATGGGTGAGAAAGAGCTAATAAAGAACAAGTGCATCAGTAATAAGTGTTATATTTAATATCAAATCTCAGGATTTGATACATCTTTGGAGACAACATTTTGTTTAAAAACACTAAGAGACAAATCCTTTTCCTCACAGCAATCTTCAGGCTTGGCAGATGGGTTACAAGTCAAGTGTTCCCCAAGAACAGAATCTGCATTCAGTCCAAGCTACAACAGCTCGACTCAGGGCTGCAGGATAGCTGCCAGCATGGGGCTCACTGAGGTGGCCAATGCACTCAGGTTCTTCCTTGCTTTAACACCTTCCTCCTCACCAATTTAAAGAGCTGTTGCAGAGCCACACTTTTTGAAACACAACTTAGGAAATACTGTCCAACCACACAAGGCCCCAGAAGGGAGGGCCTTGGAGCTTCCTTCCTGGATCTTAGAGCTATAGTAATCAGGAAATTTGACACTGAGAGAGAAGCAGAAGAAATCCCACTTCATAAAACAAACTAAATGAACACAAGGGAAAACTTCCTAAGCAGGAAAATCTCAAATTCTCAAAGAAAACTTTAGTGCTTTTTAGACAGTTAGTATAAGGGGAGGAAAAAAAAAAAAAAAAAAAAAAAAGAGGGGAAAAAATGCAACATATAAGTTCAAAACACTGTAAAATACCAAGCTATTATTTTGATGAGCATCATATAAATTAATCTGCATTTAATACTTCTACAAAGGTTGCAGACATCAGGGATTCACCCAATGACTGATGCCAGCACATTTAGCAAAGAAGAGGAATTGTTTCAGAAACAGGGAGACATACTTTCATGATGGGTCATAACTCCTTGTTGACACAGACATAAACATGCCACAAGCCCTAAGCTTTAAATTTAAAGACTTTCCTGTTTCTAAGACCACGTCTACATAGTGGTATGTAGAGATACCTGATCTAGCTTCAAATGCATTTATTAGCCAGTTCGACAAGACAGAGCTTAAAGCCTAAATTCTTTGCTTGATCCTAAATCATGAGGACAAGCAGTTGTTTTCTTTTTGGTTTTTCTTTCATCTCTGCCATTTTTGGGAACCCAGACTACTCAGATAGCAATATATACAACTGAAATCACAAATAAAACAGAAACAAATGTTGTAAACACAGAAATTTTTTGAGCATAAATTACCCTTTAGTGTCAACAAACTTCTCATTATTCAACTGCAAACTATGTGATTTATTCTTTTCAGACCTAATATGCAGCCCAAAGCAAAAAATACAGCGTACTTAATGTGAAGAAGAAAGTACTTCCCCCACTCTGGTAGCAATGCCATTGTTTGTGAGCTTTTCAACAACAATCACTGCACTATTGGTCATGTCCCTTGAAAAGAAGAAGAGATCAGTCTTTGTCTGACTTCTGAATATCCTCAGAAGTCACTATGGCATACATACAGCTAATATCTGTTCTTTCATTTCTACAACATTCTGATTTCATACCACAAGCCACCACAACGGTATCATCATTACAACACACTCTTTATCATTTTTATAAGTCACAGTTGTTTTGTGCAAAAGGTTAAGCTTGATTCTTGTGGACCCTTATTTGTAAGACAGGAAAACACACTGAATGCATTACCGCCCCCTCTAATCCACTGACATTCTGAGGCCCTTCCCCTATATTGCTTTGCTTTTTCACACATCTATCCTCTTTTTCTATTCAAATTTTGGAGAGAAAAAAAAAAAAAAAAAAGAAAGAAAACTTCATACTTCAACATCAACAAACCCCTTTTAACACCTCACACCTCCTCATTTTTTCACTGCTGCTTTTTCCAACCCAGCTAAATGTCAGCGGGAACTCCTTCCTGTACTTACTCGATATGCCTTATTGCATTCTCACTAGATGTGCACTCTTACTAGATATGCCTTGCCACATTTTTCTGACAGCTTTAAGAATAGTCCTTAGCTCAAATGCAACTGATTGTCCAGTGCTTTGAAATAATCAGTCATCATCCCCTCCAAGCACTGTCTTTTCAGAACTTTTGTATTTCTTTGGTCACTCTAACCAGCTGACTCCACTAACAAGACTATTATGTTCTCACACAGCATGTCCCAGAGCTCTCTTTGTAAATTTCACACTGTCTGCATTCCAGTTTCTTCATTTAACTTGCAGAAATCTCCTCAAATCTAACTAGTTCCTAGCTGGCAATTGAGTCTGATATGCATCTCTCAATGCGTACGCTTATTTTTGATGGCTTTTATTTGAATCTGGGAAAGAGAAAAAATAATCTCTTTTTCCTCTAAGATCGTATTTTCATTAGAGAAGTTCTCCAAGTCATCATATGAGGAGACAGTCTATTGGTCCATGTCTATACATAAGACACTCTAAAGAACAAGAAATAGAATAAGACTCATTTTCTTACCAAATATATGCCTTGAGCTACTTCAAAACACAAAACTACGTTCAAAAGTAATGCAAAGGACATACAATGTAGGGAACTATTCAGATGCAAGAGCAAAGATTGGGAAGGAAGTGATTTAACTTCTTCACATTTTAATTAATCTGGCTATTACAATTATTCAAGCTGCTCATTTGATATCACACAAGACATTCTGCTACTTCCCAATATCCTAAAACAGAAATGTCCATTCTTTTTCTGGTTTCATATCCCCTTCTGCAGGTCCCTTCTGCTGCTACAACTGACATTTCTGACAAGGATTGTTCTAGATTAATCTCTTGTGAAATCCATCTGTCTTATTCCCAAAGAACACTATGCGCTTTCTGCTTCCGCACTAGGGAAAACATGATAAGTACAATTTCTTCTTTCCTTTTCAGCTTCAAAATGATTAAATGTTTGAAACTCTCTTTTTATTCATATGTGCTTTCAGTTGTCACTGAGATCCAACTTTGTCTTGTTGTCTGCATTAAATTTAAGTACTCAGACATCTCTAGCCCCAAATAAAAGGAAAAACTAAGTTAGTGTATGAGTCAAACAACTTTTTCCTTAGATTACTGTTATTTCTATGAGGGGACTGGAAGGTTTACATTCATCAGGAAAAGAGCCACATTCTTTTAGGACAAGTAAAATCCAGTATCTGGACTACTAACTGCACCGCCTGACTTTTAAATCAATATCCTGTGTGATTTTAGAAAGATTATATTACCCTTCTAATACAATACTACCACCTAGCCCTTACATTACTTTTATTCTGAGTGAAAGCAAAACTATTTATTAACAGTTGACTAGTATGAAGATGCACCAACAGAGATTGTACTATAATTTGTGCTACATTGTACCTCAGCCTCCTGCTTTGCAAAGGACAGTGACACTCTCAGCTGCACATGGCTTTACACCCAGAAATCTATTAAAAATATAACCCACTAAAGTATGTACTGTAGAAACATTCCAGCAGAACCAAGAAAGCATAAATACCACCATTAAAAAGCATGTACAAGATGCATCTGAAAACTAGTTTTCTCCCCAGAACATTCTTCACCTACTAAAACTGACTTTATTTCCCCACTTTCAAAGCTACTTTACTACAAAGCACTGAGAGGCGGTTTTGTTTCTGTATTGAAAAACATATGCATCTCCTGTTCTGTTTAACAGTGTATCTCATATGGATCTCCAAGATGTCTATAAGAAGGACATTTAAAAACACATAGTAAGCTGACTCATGGAATAGTTGATGGTAGGCTTCTATTATGAACTTAACTTTCTCTTGTGATCTATCACTAAGGAACAAGAAGTCCTAAGATGCCTCACCCATTGAGCCCTTTCTTGGAGCAGTTGTATTTGCAGATACAGAAGATTGACATTAATTGGGTCATCCTCATGTTTGTATCCATTGCATTTCACCATGCAAGTAAAAACACCAAATGCCAGTCCATGTGTCCAGCTTGTTCTACTCTCTACTATGCTTTTGCATATTCCTATTGACAAGCAGAGCATGAAATCAAAATGGCTCCCAAAAGACATTTTTTTGAACAAATCTTTGACTGATTGAAACAAGACTGGCAGTATGAATGAAATACAATGATGGTAGCAGCTTTACCAAAGATGAACAGATGTGTGCAATAATCATATTGTAACAAGAGGGGATTGCGTAAGTTTAAATTGCTTAGGTTTGCATTTATTCCCCTTTTGACTTAATTTTTCATTTTGAGTGCAAATTAGCAAGGAAACTAAGTAAATTCTCCTAGCCATCACAATGATACTGAAAAATTTATTCACAAGCCTCAACCCAATGCTGGGCCATATTTATTCTAATGTACCTCAACAATGCTCAACTGTAACACGGTACATTTCATGTCAGTGGAACAAAGCCTGGATTCATCTAAAAGTTACTTGTCCCCAGGTCTCGTCAAACAAGCAGTGTTCCAGTAAAGACTAATTTCTGTTAGAAGCACAGGCAAGATGCCTACTTCCAAGTGGTCCTTTTCCTCAAAATGTCAGCTACTCACAATGCACAATAATTTTGTTCTGCAAAATAACATGAACAAAAAGAGCATGGCTAAATCCTCAGAAATAAACACTTTTACAATAGTCTGTAATAGAGCAGATTTCCAGTTACTGAACAAATCATGTCTGTACTAAAATGACTCTACTTTTGCTTCCATAGTGAACAACTCTGAGCTTGAAATGTATGCTAATGAAATATGGAAAAGTATAATGGATGTTCCATTATCCAAAGAAGAATAAGTGAATGCATGTTCTCAAAAGATGGGGCCAGTGATTTTGGGTAGTCACACAACAAGAGAGTGCCCATTGAGGGGGTATTTGCAATTTCATATTTGATAATATTCCTGCAGTGTTTCATTAGCTCTGTTCACTTAATTATGTCTTGTCTAAATGATCATCTCAATTTTCCAGAATTCAGTATTGTATTGTACCAGGCTGTTCAAAGAAGCTAGTCATGCAATGCTAGAGGCATATGGCTTTAGAGCTCCAAGCAGTCATTAAAAGGAGTGGAATCCCCCTGGACCTCAGTGCAGCTTTCAGTGGGCAGGAGTGCAACACAATGTTATCAATTTCATATTACTTTTATGCAGAACAGGTGTTGCGTTTTAAAGTAATACTCCTACCAGTGCTGAAAAAACATAAACAATGAAGACAATTATTTCATTTTAGAACAATAGTATGAGACATTTCAGACAGCTTTGCCACAGTTTGGGGTTATTTTTCTACCTCCCCTCCCCCAGTATTACTGGCAAATCTCTTGGAAGACAAAAAAAAAAAAAAAAAAAAAGGACATTTTTGCAGGTAAACTCTTTCCCTATGTATTTATCAGGGCCTGTTATCTGTCAGCAAAGAGCTACAATTACAAAACGTAACCCAACTAACAGATATGGCTTAAAGAAATAAGGTTTTGTGGCCATAAACTTGAAATACACTCTATATCTTTTTTTTTTTTCCTCAATTGAAAACAGTTGGGTTGGGAGTGTCAAATTTTCATTGTGTGCTCAAACAAAAAAAAAAAAAAAAAAAAAAAGGAAGATTTTTTCCCCACACACAAGAGATGAAAATTAAAACCCATGGGCCCCAGAAGCAGAAGTTGAAAGTTGAAATTCCAGTCCCATTACACGATCATTTTATACACCAATTTCAGCAACATTAGTTTAACACAGAATATATAAAACTTCAGTTTGTCTGCATTCTGCCATAACACTTGCCATGCAACTTCTGAGAGGAATTTTTGCATGAAGACCATAATCATCAGTCAGACAAGTATCCACAGGTTGCAAAGGCAAAGGAAAAAAAAAATAGATACTCAGTGAATTTCCACACAAATTATGCAATTCAGAGAAGTTAATAAGCATAGTAGTGTGGAAAAAAAAACAGCAAATCTATTCCTACATCCTCTGCAATTGCTGCTTTCTCCAGACTGTGCCACTCTTTTCATCATTTGTTAGGAACAGGAGAATTGTTCTCTGCTGGTACTGCAGTAGAAAAGGAGCATCTGATAGAAAACAGTGCTGGTCCTGGGGCTCTCACAGGAAACCTCCCAGACCACAGGAAGCAGGAAAGTGTTGAGACTGTAATTCAATTTTTCTCATTTTCATTTGTCTTAATCAACTGTTTCCTTAATGGAATTCTGATAAAAAAATCCATTAGGACAAGGCTCTCTCTTCAGAGAAACTCATATGCTTCAGGGCTTAAGTAAAAACTTTAACAATTATTAAGATTAATTTGGGTATGGTGGTAACCAGTCCAACAGGATACTCATCCAGCAACCACATTATCTCTAACTTTGTGTTTCCTTCATAATATTTTTCAGGTGAATTCAAATTCTACAGATTTTGCAAGTCTTTATTTTACAGAACAAACAAAACAAAACAACTTCTCTTCTAACTGAAGATCAAATACTATGCAAACACTATGTATTTTGTAGTTCTTTCATTTTCTTGAATGCTTTAACCCCTGAGAGGGTCATTTGTATTCATTTACCTTTGTAATGAGCATGCACATTACAAGTTAGCTTATCGCCATAACAAAGAACAGTAGGTAATGAAAAACATCATTTCTTGCCATATCTGTCAGAATTTCCTATGCTCACCTTTTCATTTTCTGACAGGGCTCTAAGGACTTCTTTATTAATAAAAATAACATTAAATAAAATCTTACTTAAAATATCTGGGTTTTGTTTGTTTGATTTTGTTATTCAGCCAGTGTCTGTGAGTGGGACACATTTGCACATCCTACTGTATTATTTTTTTAATACAATTCTGACATCAAACTATCACATTTTTTTTTCTCCAACGGGAAATCTCTAGCAATAAAAAACAAACAAAGTAACAAAGTGCTCTGTTGTCTAAATAGGATTGCCATTAAATCTCCACCTGTCTTTTCAGACTCCTTCGCAAAAAAACAAACAAACCAAAAAAAAATAACTTCCAAGTATACCCACAAGGAGTGAAAAGGTTGGTAGGCTGCAGAAACACTGCTTCTGAGTAATAGCTGCCATAACGCAAATGTGAAGTCACCCCTAGCTGCTTGACTTCCAGAAATCCTTACAAAAAGTTTTAGAACCAGCTTCAAAAGTACAGTCACTACACTATACAGCCTTCTGACAATTCCTGGGGATTGATCATAAGGTAGTACCTTCGTCTGTACCCCTGAGAATTCAAGTTCTCTTCCCTAACACAGTAACAACCATAAAAATCGCTCCTGAAAGTTTTTAATGTCCTCTACCATCTAAGATTTTCTAATAGTATTTGATATGCAGTGAGAGAGAAAATAAAATATTTGAGTAAATACATGGAAGTATTAAGTTTGTTATTACAAGCAGATGATATAGAGTTATGAAAAACTCTTGAAGGAAAGTGATCAGAGTTAATTTTCAAGTCAGCAAAACTAACACAGTAAAAACCTGATCCAAAGGCATGCTGGTGTTCTTGGAAAAACTGATCAAACTCTTTAAGTTCTAAGGGCAAAGATGAGACCAGACCATGGGTCAGGGAATGGAGATAGAAACAAATTACTGAAATAGTAGCTAAAGCTTGAAGTGGGATCTTATCAGCTATTTTGCAGTAACTGCTACAATGGAAAGCTCTTGCTCCCTGTAACAAATTTAAAATAACTTGCCCATCCTTCAATGACAATCATTTATTCACAGTTGTTACAGGTACATAAGAAAGACATAGAGAGCTGCCATGAAACAACTGATATGTTGCCAACTCAAATCTGGTCTACAATATACTAATCCATGTAAATATTTCTCCTTTCCAGGATGTTTTTCACTTTCACCACCACAAAGAAGAAAATTCTAGCATAATGTCAATAGCTGCTGCAGGACTTAGGACTGAAAACAGGCTAGGCAGGATAACTACCGTTTCAGCAATTAGAAGCAAATACATTGAGCTGAGAGTAGAGTAATATTTTATACATGATCAGTTCTGGCTCTTATTTGCCTTTTCATTGGAATCTGAAAGTTTCTTCTTCCCTCTTCCTCACTGAAAACCTGGCTTGGAATACCCAGTAAGCTTTAAGCAAAAAGAAGTGCGGTTCACCAGGGGCTGAAGAAGAACCTCTCTGTCCTCATTCCCAGAGGGTTTTGCACGGGGTACTGCCATGGTTTCAGATGAAGTTGGACCCATAACCTTCAAAGTTTCCTTTGACAGGTACTATTAGTTATTTTTCTTTTGTGTGACACAAAGAGCCGCACAGAAGTGATTCCCAGCAGAATTAAGCCTCAGGCTTCAGAAGCACCACTCAAAAAGTATTTGTTCCAAACTGCTTAGGAATAAAGGAACTTAGACTACACTCACAACCCCTCAATGAAGAAGTTCCCAAGTATCACCTATGTGCCAATAATGCTAGAAGGCTGTAATTGATGTGATGATTAATCACATCTGTGACAGGGAAAATCTGGAATCTTACTTTAATTCTACCTTATGGAAGTCATGTAAATCATGTGCAAGGGACAATAAACAGATTTTAAGGTTCAGATCTATATGTCATGCCAGTCATAGATACTCAGCAGATTACTATGCAACTTCAGTTCACCAGATATTTTTAACTGAGATCAAAGAAGTATTCAATCAAACTCTCAAAACTAACTGAGAAAAAAAGTGATTCTCTCTTGACTCCAGATATGAACACCTCTGAGGTACCAGTACTAGCACTTCCTAGTGAAAAACTGCACCAAAAATCAGCAAGGGTCTAGTAGCCTTCTTGCGCAAACAGTTATTCCAGAAGCTATTTCCCTGGATTATGAGATGAGGAAAAAATAATAATAAGGAAATGTAATCAGCCTTACAGAAAACCACAGCCCCCTGCCCACAGTGTCAAAATACCCTTTACCACAGCAAATTCTCATTGTACAGTTTTCTCAAGATTTCAATATTTCTGCATGTGAGTTACATACACACAAACCCACCAAACTATTGGATTACTAAAAAAATCAATTTACTGTGGGATTACTTAAATACCATGCTATGCATCCAGTAACTAACTGCATGGAGTGTGTGTGATGTCCTGACTTGAGTAAGCTCAGCTCAAAAGGCACCTGCACAAAGCTTTTCAATGCAACTGCAATAAATGTCACTGGATGTGGCAAATCTTATAAAAATTAAATAATGTCATGCTTTATAAGCATTTCATTCAATGTGACTAAACACACGGATAGCATTGAGGATGATATTTCACTTTTTCCATGTGCAGATTTAATACCGCACAAAAATTTGAGTCCCCTATTGCTAATTTTCCACCATGTGGTAACTATTTAGTTGTTTTTTAAAAGTTACTGAATTACAGTATTGAATTACAGAGCATAGCAACTACCAGTGGGCGTTGGGTCTATGTATGTCTCTCTGGCTTAGCACAGGGTCACATATACTGGCATTAAATCACACCAGTATTCCTACGCTGAACCGGTTAGGTTAACAGAGGAATGAACATGCTAGTTTGCAAAATTGCATGCTTATGTACTTCTAAAAATAGAGAATATTAATGTCAGATTTGATTGATGTGACTCCATCAGGTTCCTGCCATTTTAGTACACCTGCGACAATAGCACACTGTACAGGGGGTATATATGATGCTGGTGGAAAGCCCTGTTAGCATACATAGCTCAATTAAATCAAGTTAGATTCATTTATACAGCTGTGCAGGCCCAGATGTAAACTGAGAAGTGTCCCTGAAAGTTGTGGTCAGAAGCATTCACAATATTGAAATCATGGAAAAAGTATGTTTTTTCTACCTCTCTCAACAGGTTAGTTCACAAGGTTAGTCATTTATTTTGGAGAAAGAGGATAAACTAAAGCAGTGATCACAAACAGTTTATTCCTTCACTATCAGTGAAAACTATCATTTCTAGTTTAAAGATTTAAATAAAGAGATTCTTCTCTACACACTTGTGCTTCATTATGTGAATATTTCTCTCATAAAATCAGCAAAAGATACACAAAAGCTCACATACCCAAAAACTGCATTCAAATATGATGCCTTATGGAACATTAGCAAGATCCAAAATAAGTTAGAAAGTATGAATTTGGATGCTTTACTTCTTTACATACTGCTTCTGTAGTCTGAGATAGTACTTGCAACAGATCATAATAACAGCAGTAGTGTTAAGACTGAATGTCAAATCCTTACAATGCGAGAATGAAAATATTTGCTGCCCTTTCCAGAAGGGTCAGTGGTAACTAATGTGGTCTTAGCCAGGTTTAAGTCTCTGCTACTCATTGTCTAGTAACACTGAGGGAAGCATACGTTTCTCTAAGTCCCTACTTCATAAAGCACATCCATAGCAGAAGACTGAGTAGATAACTGAGAACATGTTGCAGTCATACGCCATTGTCCTCCCTTTGGACATGCCACAGAGTTATCATACACACATCAAATCTCACAGAAAGCAGTTTCAGCAGACATCCATCAAAACTCCCTGTACGATTAGTAGGAACAGTACAGGCATGGATGGAAGTAGACCTTACTATGGGAAATGATAACCAAGACGAATGATGGTAGAATTTCAAAGCAGGAATGCAGGAAATAGCTATAGAGAATATCTTTGGACAAAAGTTGGTACTTGTGTGCATTTTGCTAGAGAGTATTCCGTATATTCACAGCACTTTCACATGCATTTCACAAATATTTTTAGCATATTTATTAAAATTAAATGCACTTTTATTGCATTCACATTTTATTGTATTTTACTTTAGCATTTTATTCACAAAATAGACCTTTTTGCCTATAAAACTGCACATAAACTACTGGCAGAAACAGACAGCAATGGTCAGGACTTTATTCTTCTTTCTGCGCGTGTCTTACATCAGACACGAGCAGCAATTTCCCAGACTAATCATTTTCTTCAGCATGAGGCAAATCCAAGACCAGAGTATTTTTTTACATATTAATTAGATAGTACAACTACAATTGTTTCGAGAATGAGCAGTACTTAATTTTCTTTTGTTAATAATGCTAAGCTCCCACGAGCTCATTAACAATCCTCATCTAGACAATCATTTAAGCATCATGTCTGATGAACAGGACATGGGTCAGTGAATTAGCAACTAGTCTTTCACTAAGACATCAATCCGCAGTTACAGCATGGTTTGTCAGGACACGTCCAAGATGAACATACACAAAATCTGCAATTGCCAGTTGCTCAAAAAGCACGTTCCTTCATCTGTTGTTTCCAATACGGGCGCCAGATCCTCTGTTCTGCTCCAGTCTCCAATATTTCAAAATTCCCCAAAATAAAGAACATGGATTACATAGTGTGTGTTATGTTATTAAAAGGTAGTTTCTGCAGAGAGATACTTATTTTTCAACACAAAAGTAAGATCGTTTGTAACGTGGTTTACATGACAGGAATGGTTGAAAACCTTAACAATAACTGTTACAAAAGGAGAAAACTTATGTATGTTACTTGTATTATAATACAAAAGTAGTTCATTAGTACCTAAAGAATTACATCTCTGCAGGAGGTTAATACCATTCTTTTTGTGCTGTTAACATGATAATCTTTCCCAGCACTTCAAAGCTTGTCCTTGCATCTCATGGAGGACAAAGCTTGTTATACTTGAAGGGAACTGATGGAGAAAGGGAAGGAGAGAAGGAGGGGGGGGGAAAAAAAAAGAAAAGTATTTCAATACTTTAGAATCAGATTAACCAGTTTAGAGTGCAGACATCACACCACCTAACACAGAGAAACTAATGTTCCTGCATATACGTACATATCTTGTTTCCTGCATCCTTTATGTAAATAACTTCCTGTTTATTAATAATGTAAAGTTACTTTCATCATAACGGAGAAGGCAAACATTTTAATTGCTGTCTCCCACAGATTGCATCAACAAGAAGGGGTTTAGAGATGTTGAGCTCCAGGATATACAACTTGCAGGAACTACAATCAGACTTGCTGTCAGAGTGAAAAAAATGCTACCAGAGTCAACTTATCTCTGTATGAGAATAGTTTTTCCTCTACAACACTAGACAATATTTATTTCTTCTAGATGGAAGAGGCAGGAGCACCTGCAATCAGGTATAGCAGACAACAGGTGCTGCAAAAGCTACAAAAGAATCTCAATGACTCAGCTGGAGCAGACAACCAGGAACTGTAGCAGCCTCCCCATCCAGTACTGAGCCAAAATAGCCAACCGTGCTAAGCAACATGATAGTTGGAACCAGAATCATGCAGACTTCAAGCAGAGCTGAAAAGATGGTGCAGTACATTTGCAATGACACTATGCTACTGGTGCTCCCGTGGTTTTATTTCATCTGGTAGAGCCGTTATTTTCCTCACCAAACATCTGTTTTATCATCTCTACCTCTGCTTATGCATTCATGCTGGTATAGTGTTGATATGGGAGCACTCACAGTGAAATTAGATACTGAGCTTCTGAACATCCTTCTTAAATCATTTCCTGGCATTACTGGATGACCTGCCTACAACACAGATCTAATGGCAAAAGCAGCTATTGCTTTCTGTTTATTTTTCCTCTGATGCTTATCAGAGCAGAGTGCTAGAAAGCACTTCTTCTGGCTTGTAGCTATGTTAAAAATAAATAAATAAATAAAAACCTTGCTATGGAATAAAAAGATTAACTACAGTTATCAAAAGTACAATGATAAGAACCTTGTACCTATAAGCATGCTCATCAATACACAGAACAAAAGTTAAATCTAAAACCTTCATCATTCTCTCTTCATAGACTTAGAATGCATTTAAGAATTTGCATCTTCTTCCCCTGCAGAGATTACTCCAAAAATAAATCTACCCCGAATGTCTGACAAAATATCCTTGCTGGAGAGAAAGCTACAACCCATCTGGCTAAGCATCAGGCACAGGATAATCTCTGTTGTTCAGCTACTGAACTTGTTAGAACAAATTACACTGAGCCCAGTTCAGTTAACTTGCATTCAAACGAGAGCCTTAATCTTTAACAGAACTTCTTCCACAGAAAACACTCAATTCCACTTCTACCCAAAGAACTGCTTGCGCTTTGAGACAAACTGAGGGGAAAGTAGGGGACAGGGAAAAGCACTGCAAAAAGAAAGGAGGCAGTGTAGAAGGAAATAAAAGGAAAACAAGGAGAGATTATAACTGTGGAAACAATTGGTCACGTTAACAAGAGTTGTCAGATAACAGCTTTGTGTTTGTTTAAAGTGCTAGAGACAAGAAATCTGGATGTTTGCATTGTTTTGGGGGAGAAAAAAAAGCAGTACTGAGAAGTGTTTAAATGTCCCTGACACATAAACCTAAACTCTGCAGTTTAAAGACAGATTGCTTTGATTCCTGGAGGCATTACCCTGCCACTTTTAAAGATCAGGGGGGTTTGTGAAGCTGTGTGATTGCTGGCATATTCACTACATGTGAAAACTGACTACAAAACAAAAACAAGGACAAGCACGGAATTTTTGAGTGTAACAGGAGTGCTGTCTCTGTCCCTTTTCAGATAGACTAAAGACTCAGAACAGGAAAGCAATCAATAAAAAGCTGAGCTCTCTCATAATTCTTATCTGATTTTTTTCTGCACACTGCTGCATTGCTCTTCTATGTTTCTCACTCTCTCATGTATTGTCAATCCTCGCACACCCAATAAAATAGTGGGAATAAACACGTGAGAAGAATAACAAAGCAGGGGACACAGTACAAATCTGCCAGGGAGAAGATGAGAAACCAAGGGTAAAAACTGCTTTGAAACTTAAATACTACAGAGAAATAGAAGGAGTTCTCAGATTTTTTTCTTCTGCAATATCCTATTACACTCCACTGAAAGTGTTACATTTTTATCTACTATATCACTGCAGCTCTGCCAACAGATTTCTCTATAACATACATTGCTCAGTGAGTAGATTACTGTTATTCTCTTGTCATTTGCTCTCTACAGAGCAAAGTGAAGTGGATTCCATTAACCATAATCAATTTACAGAAATAAAATTTAAAAAAAAGGATCTCAAAAACAATTATGTAAGTCAGTTTCTCTATTGCACAACTAAAGAGGTGGACTCTTTGGAACTGATTTCCCACATCAAAAATGATGGAGCTTTATGCTGTGGTCAAAGTTACAAGGCCACTGTGACATTTAAGCAGCTTTATCACACACTGGATCTGTACATAAAGAAGCGACCTTCACACCAAGTGTGATCAGTTTTCAAGCCTCACAGATTGATATAGATTCAGAAAAACTAATGTCAATGGTGAAACAGGAATTGACATTAAAAAAAAAAGATTACGTATACATAAATATGATGAAAGGATTCCTCAAGAACAGAACTTTTACAGTATTCTGTGTGTAGCAGTCCTAAAATTTGCAATAACTTATTAACTTCCAAAACATTTCTAATCCTGTAAAAATGTAAGATAATAATAAAAAGTAATATGGCTTTAACCTGTGCTAGAAGGGCTGAACTCCCTAGTTTCTATACATCTGAACATCGATGCATACTATGGTAGAAGTACAAATATTAAAAATTACAGTGCTACAGGAATCAGTGTTTGAATACTTATAGCAATATTCTTCCATCAAATGTAGCTATGCCTGCACATACAACACGTCCAGCACCACCTCACTCTCAATTAGTCAGAACTTCTTTCATCTTGCTTTTTACAATCAGCGCCCTAGAGTCATCTATTCCTTGCTGTTTCATCTATTCCTTTGCTTAATACAATTAAAAATAAATAAATAAATAAAGTTGCTTGGGAATTACAGGACCAGACTTCCTTTTTTTTTTTTTTCTTTTTTTTGGTCCCAAAAACAATAATTGAAAATTTTAGAAATTAAAAATGTTGATGTTGCATTTCTTTACTTCTTATTTCTTACAAAAATACTCTTTCATGTTTTCAGTGCAATAAATGCTACTATATATATATAGTTTCACCTCCCCCCTGTGTACAAGCACATGCTTATTTGAACTACTGCTACTATCCATGTGTTGACAGAAAAGAAAGTTCTTTAAGGGCTCCTCTTGTAAGCAGAGATCGCATCAGTCTCCCTTACAATTTCCACTTCTATAAACACACCCAGTCAGTGGAAGCGCAGTCATTATCTCCTTTTATACTTCAAGTAGCAAATCTCATTCTACTCTTTCCCCTATTCCATTTAGCTACATCTTCAGCAGAGAAGATTTGTTCTTCACCAAGTCAAGCACACCTTGGAAAGGAGTTACTTTAAGCACAGAAAAGAGTGTTTTTGCTTTAGCTAAAGAAATAAATAAATTGAACTATTCTCCCCATTGTATTTCTCACACGCACTCTTAAACTGGTAAAGAATTTGCATCATATCATGCCCTGAATAAATTTACTGAATGTGTACGTCTGCATGCATTTACATGCACACATTCACTGCGGCACCACACATCTAAAAGCAATGTCTCAAGCTAAGCATCAGAACTTGCCTTTTGTTTCCTTCCCAAGTCAAGTTGCAAATTACGCTTAAGCAAAAAATAGCAGGGTGTAGCAGTAGGCTGCTGTGAAAATGAATTATTCGGAAGCAATTGCAGCTTTAGCTTAGTTTCTTGAGTGCTGCTTTTTAAGAGATCTCTGAAAGATGAGGATAAACTGAATAGCCTGTGTCCAACTGCAAGCAAAGAAACTCAATCCAATTTGCACAACATTGAAGTAGCAGAATTTCCTCCATGTACCAAAAGGTGACATGAAGCAGCCAGATAAAGGAGAGCAGGCCTTCACAGATACACAGAGCTAGCCATGATCAGGTTGTGAAACACAATAACACAATATTAATCTTCAAATGAAGGTACTGCTGGTTCTCTGAAAGAAAAACAGATTGTGAGCATATGATCAAACTACTACAAGATAAATTGGTTTGTAGATGTTGGGGTACTAAGTTGTCTTTGTAAGGATTTATGAGTGTATACAGTAGTCCTTAGTAGACAGAGTGTTCTAGAATACAAAGTGTTCTAGAATAGCTGAGTTATGGTCTGTAGGTTGAGAGTTAGTGGGTGGGGGGTTTCAGTAGGTGTGTGTATAGGTCCTCTTGCATGCATCGGGTTTTGTGTAGCAGGTGTACACATCTGCAAGGGAATTAGGATGGTATATAAAGAGTGTGATGCAGCAATACATTGAGAGAAGACCTCATGGCATCCATGACCATGTCTCTCTCCCCCGAAAGGTCAACGTCCTGGGTATAAGTCAGGTTAATTGGCGGTTACATCAGTAGACTTAAACTGGGTGAAAGAAGCTCCACAGTGATGCTCCATTATTAATTTAATCATACTCTAAGGTACATGCTATACATCTGATCCTCCTGTGGAAAAATAATACACAAGCTACAAGGTACAATCACAACAGCTCATCTGCATGCCTACACATACAAAAAAACTACCTTTCCTGTCTGATTCAGAGATATTCAACTGTAGAAATAGAGAGTCCACAGCTTTCTTTGTTTCAGCTAAGACATAATAGTTTTCATCAGTGTCTGGTAGGGTGCTATGTTTTGGTTCTAGAAGAAAAACAACATTGATATCACACTGTTATTTATAGGTACTGCTAACAAGTGCTGTACAGAGCCAAGACCATTCTCAGCAGAGGAACCAAGGAGCTGGGAAGAAAAGGATTAAGACAGCTGACTTAAACTAGTAAAACATTCCAAACCATATGACACCCTGAGGAAGGAGCTCTGAAAGGGGTGGGAGTTGATCTCTCTCAACCAGTGCTTGAGGGGCTAGCTGGGCGTTGTTTGTGGGGTGCTGAACAATTGCTTGTGCACTACTTTAGTTACATACATTCATGTTGTCACAGTTAGCATCCCTTTCTTCTTCTCTATCTTAGTAAATAGTTTTATCTCAACCCACAAGTTCTACTTTTGTTTTTTTAATTATTATCTCTGCAATTCCACCAGGAAATGGGGGAGCAAGCAAAAAAACTGTACTGTGCTTAGCCACCTGCTGGGTTAAACCACAACAAGAGCCCTCCTGTGGTCTATTCCATTGCCTGTGCAGCTTCCTGAAATGGCTTAATTACATACCCCTGGGAGATTCTAACATCAATTAACTGAAACTGTTCTACAAAAGTAAACAATGGACAAAATCCTGTTCACATTATTCAAACAGTTTAGAATACTTGATCCTGAATCAGTGGTGAGAGCATATTTTCCAGGCCCTCCTGTGCAACACACAGGAGTCAAATCCAAAGACAAGCTAATACAGGCCCCAGTTGCAGAGCTGTCACTGGGTGATCAAGATGCAGCAGTTCGTGCTTTTAGCTCTGAAAAGCCTGCTATCGATTCCTTTCTGTTAGTCCATAGCTGATTATCAACCAAAGCAAGCAGTATTTGGCCCACAGCATGCTCCATTTTGAGAGCACACAGCTGGGATTGCCAGTATAAGCAAACATTGGCAATGTTTAACACTGACAGGAATGCTCTGTTACATATGCTATGGGACTGTCCAAATCCCTGGCAGAAAATAAAGTGCCAGTTCTTAAGTAACCAAAGATTTAGAAATTCCACATGTTTATTTTAGAAGCTCTAACTGTGCTCCCAAGAATAGCCACAGCACTAAACAGAGGTTGTTCTAAGGATAATTCATTGCCAAAAGAAAATCCCTGATCAGATTAAATAAATAAATAAATAAATACCAATGGGAGGCAATTTATCAGATTAATTGCAAGAATTAGCTCTGAACTGAAATTTTCAGTCTTTAAATGAAATCTCATTCTTTCCATAGTCCGGGATCACTTTTATTAAAGGCTGAACCTTCCTCACTTTATCACACAAGTGTCTGCTGGCACTGGCTGTAAATCAGGAACTCGGAAGAAAAGCTGAATCTTTATCATGTTTACTGAGTTTTGCTTGTCCCCATTTGTTTAAAATGTTTCCTATAATAGATTTGCTGAAACTGATCCAGGAATACTGAAGTGTAGCAAACTTATGAACGTATATATTTGACAAAGTTGGCTGCATCTAGATGGAAGTTGTGAACAAATAAACCCTAACAAACAAAACCACTTTCTTTGTATTCAACTTTCATATGTTCACATACACTGCCATCTTTTCTGCACCTTAGAACATTCTAGAACACAGAAAATTTAACATTGAACCAGCAAACAAATAAAACTCACCAACATTTAAAAAGACATGAAAATCTAAAGCAAATCATCAAGTTCTAAAGCAGTGCTTACTCAGTTTCATTTACAGTGCTGCATAACATGATATGGCCTAAGTTCATACTCAGCAACTCAAAGCTTTTTTTTAATTACCCACTGAAGAAAAAAACTGCAATTAATGCAAACAATGCCCATTGTCTACTTGAAGACACCTGTTTTTCAAACATTATTTGACAGCTTATTTGTATGGAATCTGATACCACCACAAGACAGTCAAAGCATCAAATTTTCACAAATCAGACTGTTTTTTTCTCCCTCTCTACTACAATAGCTTCATTTTCCAAATTCATCATTTCTAGCTACATTTCTTCCTAATTTCAGCCCCCTGGTCAATCTACCCTCAACATTCATCCCTTTCTTCAACTTGGGGCTGCACATTTCTCTATAGGTGCAAAGCATCCTATTTGTCACAAAAACCTCTCAGTTATTACATCTAAACTTGTGTTGATTTATCATCTTATCTCCAAAAACTGAAGGAACTTCTGTTCTGAAATTACAAACTGTTTGAGCTTCCTTTCTTCCCACTGTAATTAGGACCACAAATCCCACCACATTTTTCCTTTTAAGTTCCACAAGTTGCCTCCTAACACAAGAAAGCAATGCTATTTTCCTAAGAGCTTGAAGCCTGTAGTGACACTAAAAATCTCATCTTGAAAGTGAATAGAATTATTCAGTTACTAAAGATGTAGCAGGAAATAACTTTCCAGTTCTCTCAAGTTAGAGGATGTCAGATTTATCACCACCCCAAATTGGAATGGGATAAAAGAAACAGCAAAAATTTAATCACATGAAAATCTGAAAGAGAACTGTTTCAGTCTAAATTGAGTGCTTTGATCAAATCCATTTAAAAATGTATGCTTTAAAAAAATAATAATAATAATTAAAAAAATAAAACCAAAGGTACTAAAATTTCTGAATTTATGGAACCCAGTTTCCATCCAAGCTCCTTTTCTTTTCCTGCTACCAAAGAGCCAGTACAGTGCTGATTTGTCCTTTCCAGAATTGCAAAGCCCAGCAATCGGGGAGTTCTGGGGTCCCTGATATGGTCAGCAGTAACTTCAACACATGGAATTAAATTGAGATCAGTTACCAGAAAAGAAAAAAACTAAAAGGTGAAATTATTTTCCTTTATTTAGGCTAGAAGTTTCACTTGAAATTAAAGCTTAGATTGTAATGATTCCCAAAGCTGAAGATACAGGAAAAAACACCAGACATGGCAAGAGTTAGAACTACTGCCTCAAAAAACTTTTCTGCATCACCTCATCCCTCTAAGTACATGGGTGGCCCAGGGCTGCCTGAAGAGATCAAGGGATGACCTAGAGTGTGTACTGACACAATCAACCTATTATGGACTGAAGATAAAAGTATAATACCAGGAACTGATGACAGAATTTGCTCTAATCACTTCCACCTACTTTGATAAAAGAGCAAAGGAAATGCCTCTGTCTTAAACATTCAACTTGGAGAAAACTGATTTGCCATATTAAAAATCCCCTTAAAAAAAAAAAAAAAGGTTTAAAGCATCTGTTAAAAGCCTTCGGCATATCTATGTACGCCTTCAGTTATTTCACCTGAAGGTCATAGACAGAAGTAATCAGTGATTCCTGTTCATTTGGTACCTAAGCCCAAGAAAAATGTGAAAGATAAAAATGGTTCTTGAACTCTATAGTTCAGATTCACAAATCATTCTGAAAAATAAACTGTTACCCGAACAGTTCAGTTTATTCCCATGACTGAAAAAACAGATGTGCCATAAGATATCCAAAAGCTTAAAGAGCTTTTGGGGGTAAGCCCTCCTGAGAATACTAACTTCTCCCCTTAACTCAGAACTTGTGTACTTAATACTGCTACATGTAGAGCAATTTTTAAACTAAAGCTTAGTTAAAATAGATAAGAGACCAAAGCAATATGTTTCAAGTTATTAGGATTCATAAGCATGCTTAGCAAACAGAGTTTATCCAAATAAAGGTATGAAATCCTCACTGTTTGCCTATATTGGTTTTAGATGACTTCTGATGTTAACTCTCTTCAAATGACAAATTCTCAAAAGAAGGAAAATGGAACTTCTTTCAACCTGCAATGTGTAGGAAATATATATTACATGTTGTGTTTCTGTACATATTTGCAGAGAAATCAAAGCTAATCAAAGAATTTACAAGGAGGGGTACGGAACTTCATTTGCAAACTAACAGCTTTGAAATGAAGACTAACCAAGTCCTTCATTTCAGTATTACTGGTACACGGTCCTACAGCACAAAGACATCACAGGACTGAAGAGACTACAAATTGTGAACCAATTTCTGCCAGCTTCTCATATAGCTCATCACTACTATTCCTTATCTACAAAAAAAAACAATTAACCTATAAATTGTGAATTTGACCAACAAATAAAAGAATGGAGAGGATTAACACTAAAATCTATTTGCAGAAATATGGACCAACAAAATTATTTTTTTATTAATGTTTCATGCATTGTTATTAACATCCGTTTTTCTAGAGCTACTCTGATTTGATGTATTTCTTTGGATGCCAATGGGACCATCCAAATTTCAGACAGATTCTTGTCTACCATTACATTTTCAAGTGTAGGTGTCATAGCTTCAAATTAGAAATGGATGTCCAAGTTTAAGACAGAGGACCACATTAACAGCATGATTAATTTAAATTCTTGCTTTTTTATATTAGTATAACCAACAAAACTTGGAACTCTAAGGAAGACACTTAAATACTTCAGTTTTTGTTTTCAGGTTAATAATTTTCAAGCTGCTCTGATTACTTGGAGGTGTCAGAAGCTAGAAAGGTGCTCCTGTATTTAATTTACATGTCAAGGGCAAGGTGGAGACAAGGGGCTGTCCCTGTGCTGTAAAGAGCCATTTCTGGCCAGTTCCAAATCAGACCTGCCTCTAACCAAAAGCTGAACCCATCAGTGAAGCTGGTGGTACATGTGTGGTAAAATATTTGAAAAAAGATTAAAAGCACAGCACGTGAGAGGCAGAAGAATGAGAAAAATCAGAAGGAAAAAACAAAAACCAAAAAAAACAATCCTGCAGACACCAAGGTCAGTCACACAAGAATGGTAATTACATAATGCTACATACAGCTGTATCATTATACTCCTTTTTTTTACACTTACTACTTATTTGAAAGAGACAAAATACTCAGTGAGCATCAGATACTTAACTAAAGCTTTCAGTAACTGAATACAGATGAACTATGGATTTCTAACTTTTTTTTTCATTTGCATCCAAAACTTTAGAAGGTGTTTTATTTGTACCAAATCCACATCCCAAGTGTTTATGACTTGGTTATAACCAAGAAGCAAAACCAGAAATACTTGTCTTCCTGTTGTCTATACAAAATGCATTAAACACTAAGACATGCCTTTTAAATAGCTACAGAAGTAGAGATGATTAAATTCTTTTGCCCTATCAATTTTCTACCTTTTGAAGAAGTAAATGATACAGCGTATATCAAAAAACAAAATGATATTCTGAAAATGATAAAACAAATAAGCAGTGCCCAACTGCCTACCTCCTTCTGGTACTGTTTTAGAAATATTTTATTTTCTATGTCAAAATTTCCATCAGAATTGTATACGTGAACACTAATGGAAATGGACTTACCCAGAGTCATTAAGTCATTTCCTTGCCAACACGGATGCCAAACCCAGCAAAAACTTCTAGAAACTTGTCAAGTTCTATTCTGAAAGCAACTAACTGTTCTTCCAATTTCCATCTGCACTTATTTCTGTCTACTGTCTATTTATATTCTGTCTTTCTATCCATTATCACAACCCACTAAAAATAACTGTAGCTTATAGAATTCTTTTCTTCTGACCACCTAATATATATTCATAGAAAAACTAGTATCTCCTTTTAGCTTTCACTTCACTAAGCTAAACAAATCATTTCATTGTTCCTTCCATCTTCTTCGTTATACTAATAGCAATCAATTCTTTACATTTGTAATTTTAGTATGGGCAAACCCATATTAAACACACAGTACTTCAGGCAAGGCCTCCTGTACAGTAATATTCATTCTCCTCTACCTTAGTGAATGTGTCTTGATAAATAGACTGGAAATTCTATTTTTTAAACATTAGCCATGCTTTCCAAATTAACCACTTCCCCATGCCCTTTATCCTCTAACGTAACCCACTATGCATTAAGTGTCACCATATTAAATTCTATAATGAAATTCAAATAGGTAATATCTGATATACCAGCTTTGTTCAGAAAATCTGGTACCAAATAAAAGAAAACATTAATGCTAATTTTATGCAGTCTACCTTTCAAAAGCTGCCATAGCATTTTAACCCCATTGTACTCAATTTCTTCAAATTGCATTTTTGTCTATAGGCTTGAAAGTGATTGTGGTAAATTTAATTGGCCTGTAGTTTTCATGATAACTTTTGTCTGCCTCTCAGATCCTTTTTTCATTTGTAAGTCTGCTGACCTCTGGAAGATCTTTTTTTTCTTTGTTTAAATTATTTCCAAGTGAAACTACAAGAGTTCTGAGAATTCTGAGATGGAGAGGATCTCAAAACCATCTTCAGTGTACCAGCTACTTGAATTTCTAGCCTGTTCACAGTCTTTTCAATTCACATGATCACTTTCCATGATCCTTCTCACCTCAATATCTCTGTCTTTATCTAGAAAGTATGCTGGTGGCTCTGGGGTCCTAGACCTACTGGTTTTCTTTATCTTCACTTATACAAGTCTTTATCTTCTTTCCCACAATTTCTACATTATCGCCAAGATTCTTACTCAACTGGCTAAATGTCCAACTCTGTCCCCTTGATTGAATTTAATTTTTCCAACACTTGTGAATTGAAAAATGTGTTCTCCATACTCAAGTTTTTAAGCATGATGAGAATTCTAACTAAATACTCTATGTATTTTTTGTTAGACATTGAAAACACTATTGTTATTCTTCCAATGAATTTAAACTAAAGCTCCTCATGATCACTTAATCTATTGTTATTTTTTCATCTTTTTATTTTTATTTCTTATTACTTTTTAAATCACAGCATCACAGAAGGTTGGCAGGGATCTTCTGAGACCCCACCCTCATGTTCAAGCACTGGCAGCTGCAGCTGGTTGCCAAGACCATAGCAATCTCCTAATGCAATGAAAATAAGTAAAAATATCAATATTTTACCATTTCAGTGTCATCAGCCGCCAAAAACATGCAAGTACTACTTAAAGATACAATAAAATTCACTTCTGTTAGTGTTGTTTGCTAGCATTAGTCATAGCTTAAAAGAGGGGAAAAAAACACACTAACGACTCTCTAATCAAGTAATGACAAAGCATCTGAGCCGCATCTAAAACATATCAGTCTGTGTTTCAGGCTTTGTAAAAGCACAATCACTGCAAGTCACATGCAAACTAGTAAAACATTAATCTACAGTGAAGTTAAGTAACAGAACAGTGTAAGGTGCAAAAGCAGTTAAATACTCAAGCAGCCAATCTGATAGAAGTTGTGGTCATGGGAGAAAGCCTTACAGAGGCAAACCTGGGACAAACACAGACAAGGTAGATTTGATATCCAGTCTTTTATATGTCTGCTGGAGTGAGCAGAATTGATCAAATGGATGACTGCTTGTCAATTTAGCATCACATTTGAAGCCAAAACAGGTTTTTAGATGTTCTTTATTAATACACAGGCTCCATCTACTCTTTTTCTTTCTTATTGCATAGAAAGCCACAATGACAAGATCACTTAAGGAAGAATCAAAGATCACTTTTTTATTTTAATAGAAGGAGTTCTAAATCATGCAAATAACAACCATGTTTTTTGCATTATGTTTTAGTCCTATAAATCCTTAATTTCAAAAAAGTTTTATTCTTCTATTTGAAATGGAAGATGGTTTTTCAGTTCAGCTATGCATACGTATGTGCACAAGACACACAGGCCCTCCCCACAAGCTTCACATTGTGCATAAGAATAAAATGAAAACTGGAAGGAAAAAAAAACCTCTCCTGCTTCTGTGCTGGTTTTGACAGGGTTAAGCACACAGGCCTCAGATCATACATCTGTACTGCCCATTCAGATAAATGGGTTTCATTTTATTGTTTACTTGTACTTGATAAGGTTTTTGGATTGATTCTGGCGGCTCACAATGCCTCCCAGGCACAGGATGTTATTCTTACTACCGCATCCAAAGTCTTTCACAACAGTTTTTTCCTCTAAGAAAGGCAGGCACTGTGAAACTCAAATATCAGCAAAATATTTTTCTGCTTTTGTAAAAAGAAGATAACTCTAAACATCAAGTCAATTATGTGCCAGCAAAACAAGCAAAGCAACCAGAAACATCAACAAAACAGGACCAAAGAAATACTTTTTTTCCCTCTTCTGTCAGTGTTGGACAGTATGAAGACACAGAGGAATTCATGATTCACTCTTCTAGCCCACAGCTGGAAAAGTACTTGAACATGTTTGAAATCACAGATGAAACCTCTCTTACAGAGAAGGAAAGTATTTTTAATCTAATCAATTAGCAACATCAGCAATTCAGGTTCCTAAGCTAAATAAGGAGTGATACTTTTTCCATCTTCATTTCAGAGCTAATGCCCAAGTGAAATCCAAAATTATCTGCTATGAGTTTGCTATGGGAGATAAGCTGCACACGATTAGTTCAACAGATTACTAAAATCAATATTGCTTTTATCAGTTCCTTGCCCTGTCATTGACTCACATAGTCTCACAATAGTCACTGCAGTAATAGCTTCATCTTACCACATGTAAAAAGATGAATACCAACATCTAATTACCTAACTGAAATGCTGGTAACATTCTGCATTATTATTAAACCACTTATAAAACTCAATTTTTAATTAATTCAAGGAAGCCAGAGTTTGGGGAGTTTTACCTGCACAGTCTGGTAATTGCTTCAAACCTCCAAGACTGGTGCCACATTTTTGTAGCACATGAAAATTCTTCCTAGGAGCAATGCACAGTGATCTTATCAAGAAAACACAGAGTCATTAAAATGATGGCATTTTAGACAATATTTTCTTATTTTCTATGCAAATTTGGAAAATACCTTACCTATGAGAGTGTGTTACTAGACTTCAGAGAAAAGCTAGCTCTGTTGTTTATACACATACCCTGCTTAAAACCTTTTAGGACTATTTCAGACTTCTGACATATTCTTGAATCTTACCCAGCTTTTTTTCCACCATGCATAGCCTGCTATAAATTGGAGCTCTGGGCCTGGCTGCATAAAAGAATGCCACACTGCAAAGGTGTTACAACATTTATTTCTCATATCCTGCCATCTTAGGGAATCCCCACCCACAGAAATTATTCAAAGCCTAACTGTATAAGTGGCCAATTCTGTCAGTAGTATTTGTGAGGCAAAGCAACAACTACCTTTACCACAATTTACTAAACTTGTAGCATAACAAAAAGGGCAAATCCTGTGTTACCTCCTCAGCTTCCACAATTCAGCAGCCAGTATGCTCCCATAAATTTAACTAGATAGTTGCTAAAGGCAGTATTGAAACTACAAGCCATGACTCATAGTTATTGTGAAATGGGCAGTAGGGCAATCATAGCAAACATGAGAGGGATCACAAATCAGAAAGCGTACTAATTTGCAACTAAAGATGCTCATCATAGCTCAACTAAGTAGAAAATGCCAGAGAAGATGTTTTCAATTCTACCTTTCTTCAGAATTCATATTCTTCCCCTCTAAGGTAACACGCAGGCAAACAGGCCTGGAGAGGATTCATACTTCTGCAGACTCTGTGTGCTTACAGAATGGACAGTAGTACACCAGTACACCTCAAACCAAATTGCTAATAGTTTTTCTAGGCAAGCCATAATAGCATCATATAGAAAATACAAAAAACCTAGTTAGAGCATTGCTGACACTAAGCCTCAAGTCCTTCAACCAGAAGATATAAACCCAAAACCAGAATGAACAAGAAACCAAATCTTTGTCTCTGACATGCTGGATCATCACACAAATGGTATGATAAAACAGTATGGAATATTTGAGCTGAAGCATTTCAGTCAAGTAGGGTCAAGGGATTTATGTCTTTTAGAAATATTTTTTAAAAATAGAATAAAATTACTTGGCTTACCATACAGCAATATGTTCAACACCATCCTGGTGCATCCAAAGCCAGTTCTCTTATACTCGTGAGGAATTTCACACCTGTGTCTACTTTCCTTTCAAATTAGCTGCTCATCAACTCTATTGCTAAACAAACATGAAGCAGCTGTAGCTCTCAGACTATGATTAAAATTAAACCCTTCAAATCCAGGCTAGCTTAGAGAGCCTCTGTACAGTTGTACAAAATTGATTAACTCCAACTGGTTTCACTACTAAAACTAATCCATTAATTTAACAGTCTGAAAAGGCTTCAGAAAAAAATCATTCCACTTGAAATATTATTCAGATCCTCTTCAAGTAAAACACAGAAAAATGATGCCACTAAAATGCTTTCAGAAAAATAAATATAGCTTTAATTGTTTTTTATTTTAGAACTGGATTTTTTATTTTATTTTACTTTGCACAACACTGGAAAAATAAAATTAAAAAATAATAAAAAAAATAATGCTGCTACTGGTCGTCTAACAGAAAAATGTAAGGGAAGAGCCAAGGACCTCTAAGCAAGTCAGCCCACTATCAGCTGCACGCACTACTTGTGGTAAAATTCTGAGTGCCTACTGGAGGGCTGAGTTCCAACTAGGCTACAAAATAGGTTTTCGATCTGAACTTTCAAGAATACATACCCTCTCTGTGCAGTCAATGAAACAAAGGAAAAGACAAATGACTCTAATCCATAGGCCTGCGATATCCTGTTAAATCATCATCTGATGCATAAAATATTACAGAGTAAGAAAGTTAGGAACACAGTAGGTGAACTATATAGTGTTCTTAATGACCTTTAAAAACATTTCATGAAGCACTTCTTTGTCTTTACATCTTCTCTCAAAGAGAAAACGTGAGTCTGCATGAATACTTCTTTACTGCTAGCTGCAGCTTATAAATATGAGCAATACTAACCCAGTCATACTCTCCTTTTCCTTGTTTCTGTTTTGGGTTGAAAGGTTTTACCATGAGATCTACAATGTTTTCACTGGTATAATGGAAGTGATTAATCCTTTCCACTTAATATTCTAGTTAAATTAACAGTATTTCACTGGAACTTAAACAGTCCCATAAACACACCTGCATTAGTATTCTAATGACTTGGTTTTCCACCTGCTCACTGACCTCAGCATTTTAAGACTGCCAATATCTCTCCTTCAAAATGGAGCTGGGTATGTATTTTCTTTGACACTGTTTCCATCCGCACCTGTCCATCACATCCCATGATACAGCCAAAAGTGTACAGCCCCTATAAAACAAAATCATAGCACCATCTAACAGTTCTCAGACAATAGCCTGAGGCACAACGTCATTGCAGCCCTAGGGATCTGTCTCTGAGCCAGATGGACACATCAGAGTCTCCAAAAACTGGCACACAATTGAGAAAACAATTTGACCTACTTCTCAGGTTGCAATAGATTTAAAAGCCATGCCCAATTAATGTTACAAAAATAAAAATAGGAGAGGGAGAGAGATGTCTGTAACAAGACTCAAAATCCTTCCATGGGAGATGGGAAGAGATAAAATGGTACAACTGCTGTGGTTAGCATGCGGTTCAGGGATGAACAAAGCCACCACACAGTGTGCACACAGCATGTGGAGGGAACAAGGAATTTCACTGCCCTTCAGGGAGACAATGGGAAGAAATAGGAAACAGCACACAAGAGGAAGGTTACGCTGCCTTTCTCGTGCTTAGAGCAGACCACAACCACTGCAGTAGCCAAAACCATGTCAACAGTCCACCCAAAATTATCCCTTAGCCTCATCGTAGAGAGATTTTTATAGAGACATAAGGCAGTACTATGTATCCGGCCAAAATGAGTACTCTGACATCAGCATCAAAGAGGGCATTGGATGCTCTTCCTCCTTCCACTAGCAAAGGATTCAAAGGTAGCCTTAGGAAAACCTAAATGTCACTTCCCAGTGGCTTTCATCTGAATCACACTCCCACAGTGACATGCCATTCTGCAAGGGCACCAAGGCTAAAAGTTTACTCTGAAGTTCAGCAATGGGGCAGAGTAGAATAAGGTGCAAAAGCAGTTTAATGCTCCACACAAACAACTTGTTACAAGTCTGATACAGAACTAGTATCAACAAAGATAACATCAACTTGATACCTCCAGCTCTCTTTGCTGCAGAGAGCAGAACTGGACAAATGGAAGACTGCTTCTCAAACCAGCAACACACATGAAGCTGTAACTGCTTTTAAAGACATTGTATCAGAAATGCACATCAGTGGCAGCAAAGCTGGGAAGTTCTGCTGTATACCTCCACATACAGAAGAGGAAATAATGCAGCATCCACAAACACTTCTGACATCTTTTATTAGCACACCCCCTGCCACCTCAGAAACAGAGAAATGACCTGGTACCATCTGGTCAGAGGGTGAAAGAGTTTCAAGGAAAGGAAGTCAGTTTTGCATAGCACTCAGGAACCTGACAGCTCCTTCCATATTCTCTGTTTCTGAGTTTTCACTATCGTTTGGTGGATGGATGCTCTATTTGTATACATAGGTACAGGTACTCTGGGCCTTACAATGCTCCAAAGCCTTGCTTCATTAACAGCTATATTGCCTTGGACTGACACAGGGCAATTTTGTTCCTCACTGCCTCTAGGAGCCTCGTCTAACAGTGGTCAGTGTTTATGTTTGTTGTCTTTCTGAGAGCAATCTGTCTCAGGCCACAACCCAAGCATGACACAGGAGTACAGTTCATCTCAGCTGATTCTGAAGCTTCCCATATTGCTGCAATAAACTACTGTGAACAGTGTTTCAAACAATTTTTGAAAATATTAAGTGGTTGTGAACCTTGACTGCTAGACACTGCTACCAAGAAGGGCTGTATTTACACACTCCATCAGCCAGAATCCCTAACCTATACACAAACATCCTCTCCTCTTTAAAATGTCCCAGGACAGCAGAGGAGCACTGAGGGGCCATTAAGGGTGGCCTGGCTTGTACGATAAGTTTCTTACTGCACACCATAAGACTACCAAAATTATTTTTACATTAAAAAACTGCTCTACTTAAACAACATGAGCCTGTTCTCTGAATTTCATGCAGTCTAGGAGAAAATAATAATAATAATAATCACTGTTCATTTTCCACTCTATCTTTAGTCATCTGTTTCTGCCTTTCTCTCATACCCTGTTCTCAGGTGAGGAATCCTCCGTGCTTCCTGGTACAGACCATTTGCCTTGCTTGAAACAGAGGAAAAGTCCCTGTCTCGAGGGGGAAAAGATGCATGACTATGGAGCATGTGGTTAACTTGTATGGTCATGAATACTCAATCCTACTGCTGAAGCCCTGGGCAGAACAACTTTCCTTTTAACTGGGCTGCTGATGTCTTTTTGCTGGATGTTAGCAAGTCCCACACACAGGTTTGGCAGGGCTGAGCATTTCATACCTCCTACATCACAAAATCATTGAATGACTTGGTCTTTAAAGTCCCTTCCAACCCATCTGGTTCCAATCTCCCTGCCATGGTTGTCCAGCTTATCTGGGCAACCTGCTCCAGTGCCTCACCACCCTCTGAGTAAAGAACTGCTTCCTAACATCTAACCTAAATCCCCCTTCATTTAGTTTAAAGCTGTTCCCCTTGTCTTATCAAGGAGTAGCACTCTGGACAAGTCACAGCAGATCCTCACACACCTCTAGGGACTTAAGCCTCCTAAGCAGTCCAAGAGACAGTATGTATATAGCTCAGTACTCCATTTTGAAGTTAATTGTATAAGTTAAACCATTCTATTGACCATGCCAGAAAACTGCCCCAATTATTCCCTGGGGCCCTGACCCAACCAAATAGTCTTCTGGGATGCGCTGAACTCCTTGGCCAGACTTCCTGACTTCATCTTTTATGATCTAAACCAGATCATGCTTGTCGCAACACACGAAGTTGTGACACAAAAAGGACTATTTTTTATCTTCAGCAAATTAGATTTGGGATTTTCCGGAGCAAGAGAGACTCCTTCAGCAAAACAAAGCTTAATTGGAAAAAAAATATTTTGTGATGCACCTAGACTGTAAGCAAAACACTGATGTATCTGACAGTATGTTGTGGGGGAAAGAGCCTGAAAGCAGGTGATGCATGGTGAAATGTTCTCTTTCGTTTTCCCTCAGGATCACGATGTGGGAAGATCAGCAGTTTCAACTCCCACTAACCTACCAGCTGTGACAGGACACAAACCAACAGATGTTGCCAACTCAAAGTAATCATTAATCAAAAAAAAAAAACAAAAACCAACTACCTCACAGCAGTGTCATTAAAAGCAGTATTTATAAAAGGAATACATGTGGTTTTCTTTTGTTCTGCCTTTCAAATTTTTACACTCTTACTGTCAGGTTTTATGACTTCTTCATAAATATGAAGGATGGGAATTCTGGTTTGTACTGTATTTTTTCAGTAGTGGCTAAAAGTCTGACATCACTCATTCGCTCAAATAACTGAAGCTTTAAGAAAAACGAAGTCAGGCTGCATTTCAGTGGTGAATGCTGCCATCTCTGGCTGCCACAGTTTAAAACAACTTTTATGTATTGTTATGTCATAGAAACTCCATTTCTAATGTAAAGAAGGAAGAAAGAGTGTAATAGTGTAACTGTTTTATTCTGCTTGTGCTGCTCCTAGAAAGCATAACACAAGAAGTTGGGCAATCCTGGCAGAATTAATAACAGAAGTACATCCACATACTGACAACAATTGTGATTAAGGTAAAAATCAGGAAGTTACAATTCTGCCTTTCATCTCCATAACTGCTTCAAAGTCTAATAGATACTCTTCTAATTTGGAGGCTCTTTGTACAAAGTAGGATAGTTTGAAAGAATGTCATAAATATGCATAAGCTAAGCATATTTACTTTTTTTATAAATATATTTGGCCCAACAAGGAAAGCAAGACACATTTGGAACCTCTGTCACCTATGGTTTATGCACTCACAATGAAGTGAAAGAGGGAACAGCTCAGATTTTTCTAGCAGCAAAAAGCTTTTTATATTTTTGCCTAGACTACACATATTACATAGGCAATAGCCTACAGGTCTCCCTCCCACCTCTGCAGTTGTTAAGTCCATACAAAAGGATTTTTAAAAGACATTTACTGCCACTGCATTAATAAAAACTGCCTTGTAGGGGAAAAGCATCTGCATTCATGACAAAGTACATGGACTCAGGAGCCATAGAGAATAAGAGAGTAAAATTGCTTAGAACAGCTCTTCAAATTCAATTGGGCAGCAAAAACAATCATAGCAAGTAAATGCTCCTGTTATCTCAGAAAAAAAAAAAAAAAAGAAAAAAAAGAAAAAGAAAGAAAAAAGAAAGAAAAGAAAAAGAAATTACATGACCATTCCAATAGGATACTTAATTAACAAAGAAAAAGGGTACCATTTCATAGCCAAGGAGAACAACAGCATTGGGAATGAACATCCTGCAAAGGGTTCATTCCCTTTTTAAAGCTCTGACTATTCAGATCTCCATTAAAATTATTGAAGACATCCACATTGCCTCAAAGGACATGGTGCAGCAATTGGACAGATCAATACAATAAGAAAAGGTGTTTCACCAGAGATGCAATGATGGAAGAATCAAAACAACAGAAAGGTGCAACAAAGGAAGGGAATAAGATTGCTCACCCATATCCAGGTTCACAGGGGAAAGCTTCATCAAAAACGGATCTCCAGAAAGAAATGCTCCCCCAGTGGCAGTCAGCCCTTAAATGGGAACTAAGAGAGGTACAAAGAGGCTCCACCCCTTCTTGTCACACAGCTGAATTGCTTTCACCTGTGCTCCTAGGGCTGACCAGGTCAATCAGTGGTTCAGCCTGTGATTCAAGAGTTCCCATACACATGGGTAACAAAAATATCATGAGGATCTTTTCTCTTCAGGAAACAAAACCAACAAAACATAAAACAACAACAGCAACAAACCTATGGTTGGCTGTTTGTCTTTTGGCCAAAGCCACCAAAGAAGCCATACTAGGTGCAGCTCCCTCCTCAACCAGAAGGCTGTGAAGGTTTGTTTGCAACGCCCTCTTAGACCATGTAACACCACCTGTTTATTTCTTACTAAGTCACAGAAGAAATGCAAAAAGGAAGAAATCCTTTTGGAAAACAGAATCTGAGCAAACTGATCTGGCTGTGGATGTTCCTGTTTATTGCAGGGGATTTAGACTAGCTGACTTTTAAAGGTTCCTTCCAACCCTAGGGATCCTATGATTCATAGAATCCATAGAATCCATAGAATTCATAGAATTCATGAATCCATAGAAACACCTAATAAACACTACATACAAATGATTTTTACTTTAAATACATACATATATAGTCTAAAAAAATGAACAACAACAATAAAGCATATACATGAAATGGCAAATCTGAACTTACTCTAGACTGCCCACCTTCTTTCCCCATGGATCCAGTGGCTTTCCTATTGGCATAACAAACTCAACCATGTATAGCAAGGGAAATGAGGCTCACTTGAGAGAAGAACAAAAGTGCATTCCAGAGATGTAAAAGTCTGCATACAAACACGTAGCACAAAGGAGGTAACTTGCCACAAAATTCTGTCATGTTTAATATATACACAAATCCATCTGCAATACAGTACCAGTGGGAAAGGGAATGGGTTTACAACTACATTCCATTAAATATATACACACACACACACACAATATATAGCAATACATTGTTTCTTAAGCATTAGAAGCAACACAGCCTGATTTTTCACTCATTAGCGTCCTATGATTTACTATGAGTACAGGAGTACAGACTCCTTTCTACATGAAGGTCCTCTCCCATCCCCACTAAAGTGGGAGCTCAAATTGCTGTCCATGAGCAAAGTTTCAGTCCTCTTTAAAAACTTACTAGAGTTTAATTATCTTTGACTTCCATCTATCTGATAAACTGGAACACAGCTGGGCAATTAAAAAATACCAATATAGAAACATAGACTGATAGAGATGTATGTAGTCACATACATACAACTTCCTCAGTAAATCAGGATTAAAAAATCAGAGCAATTAGTGGAAAAGAATATCAGAATTTGTAGAAAGTAGACATGATAAAGCATGAAAAAGTTATGGTAGTGATCTGAAGGACTGAGCCCAAGTGAGAGTCATACTGAGTTCGCATTTGCAAGAGACTAATGTACACTCAAGGTTACTTCTTCATCTCTCTTTTCACACTCTCAGTGCCCTACAGAAAGCAACTTTGGTGAGTGCTCTGTCCCCCACTACCAAACTGTAGAGCAGTGGTCTCAATGTCTGGGAAAGCAGACTTTGGGAAAGTCTAGATAGCTTCAGAAAGGTAGCCACAATAAATTCACAGAGCAAGAGAGGAGTAAAGTGTGGGAGGAGAGGGAACAAGCAAAGAGAAGCAGAGAAGTCACAACCATAGGATCTCTAAACCAGGGATGCTGAGCAGTGAGGGCCTGAGCTGGGGCTCCATGCTGCTCTTGACATGCTGAGAACCTCCCATTTTCCAAACACTTTAACTACTACACCATAAACTGAGCAGTAGAAGTGCCATTTCAAATATATTTACTTATCTGTGCTAAAACACTAAGATTAACATTTCAGGTTTTAAAAAGAGGCAATTTCAGGTCATATTTAAAATTGAGAAGTTATTAAAAAAAGCATTTTCAGCAAATGAAATGCCAAGAATCAAATCCGTTTTTATATACATCTGTCACGTCACTGTGGTATACACCACCATGTCCTGGGGATGCATCAACACTCTTAAACAACTGCTGCAGAACATTATGAGAAACCATTGCAACATTTCAGTATGTGTACTTCGTCCCACAGGGAAAAATTAAAATGCGGTTGCTCTGGCTCTAACTCATGTCAGATTTCAGTCCTTCTGTAAATGAGTAAACAAAACGATATCAATCTTGGCTGTTACATCAGTCAGCAGCTTAGATATTTCACAAGGGTCCCATACTTACAAATGAAAGCTAAAAAAACACATAGACTATTTGTCAACTTTGCTATCCAAGAAAGCTAATTCCAGTTTTGTTGGTTAGGGGAGGTATTTTTATATCTCCTAATGTGAGTTTAAAAAGGCAAAAGAAAACTCCAAAACGTTAATGTTTTGGTTCAGGTCTTTCTCTAGACTCTCATGACACTGGGCTGAGCCCATGGACACTCAGGTTCAGCTCTCTGCTTCTGTCAATTCAGAGCGCCTATGGGAGACACTGTTTGTAATGATCTTCAAACTCAAGTGATGAAAGTGCACATCTTGCAAATGACACCTCAGCCAATCTGCCCCATCTGCATGAGAGATGGCAAATGATTTCACTCTTTAGGTATCCAAAATAAAATGCACACATGGCAAATTCCAAACAGGCAGAAAAACCCAGTCATTAAAAAAAAAAAAAAAAAAAAAAGTGATTTGTTTTCTACATTTGTAAATACAAAGGCTCCATTTATTTCCTCTGCCATAAGGAAAATGAACCACTATATTTTTTAAAACAATTGTAGCCAGCACATTTGAGACTATTTTAATTTCAACAATACTAACTAGCAAATTAGAGTTTAAATGGCTTTTCTAAAGTGGTACCATTCTAGATACATTTTTCTGATTGATGGCATCACTTTGCCCTGCAGGAAAAGATTTCATTGTCTACTTACATATACCGTAGGGATGCCAGTTGCTGGAGTCACTAAGTTAATTCATATATTTTAGGTTTCTTTTTTAACAGCTGGATACATTCTGGGAGCCTGAAAAAATAATAAAAAATTAAAATTGTATATACATATGTTTATTTCTTTTAAAATCAAAAATGTATGATCTCTAATCTTCCATATGTTCTTCCATCTCTACATGAGACAGGTTAAGCATGCTTAACCTTACATAGAGTGAGTCGCTTAATTCGACTCACTGGGACTATTTCCAGTGCAAAAATGTGTAATTCTTTCCAGGATCAGGATATTTCAGGGTGACCTGTAATAAAAATAAAACTACTTGTACTTTGAAACTTCTTAACCTGCACTTATTTTTGCAGCTACAGCAGCATCTGGTGGACAGACAACAAAATATACAGCTAATGCACTTCCATCAAGTAATATACATCCATATACTTTAAAATACAAACTGCTATGAATTGCTTTTGTTTACTTTAAGTCAAAGAGGAGGAATAAAAGAGCCTACCGTGGGTAATTATTAAAAATACAGAACCTGGATATGCCTCTTAAACAATACTTTATATTCTTAACCACAAGCAGTCAAGATTTTCTTGTTTCATAAGATACAAAGATATCACCCCTTGCTCTCTTATCATTTGTATTCTTTGAAGTGCTGGTAACAGTGAATCAATCCATATAGGCCCACTGTGATGAGTGTTTATATAAACACCCCCAAGATGCTAAAGCTGCTCAGTTAAGTAGTCAAAAACTAAAATCAATCACAAATGAAGTTGTCAAGTTGAAGAACCAGAGTTATAAATATAATTGAGGACCCCTGAAGATTTTCTCTTCATAGAATCAAAGCCTAGAAAGGAAAATAAAGAAAAAAAATACCCAAAACAACCAAAGACACATAAGGAAAATTTAGCACGCAGTCTTGAATGAGAGTCATTCACCATTGCTAAAATTACTTAGTGCTAAGGCTTGCTTTAGTTTCCTAGGGCCTGCAGACAAGAGAATGTAGTCTAAAAAGATGAGTATACTGACTGAAACATTTTGGCAGTGAATAAGACATTTCAGCTTCCTTACTTGGTTTTGGTGGTAGATAAATAACAACCATTCTACTACTGATCATAAAATCCTACATTGACAGTACCAAAATAATTCTAAAAGTCAGGCAATAATCTCTAGGAAGATGACAACAGAAAATAGAATGTATGATTAGGTTTAAAATGGTGGATGGAATACTAACAGTATAGCCAGGACTTTGTCTTCTATCTGGAAATCTGGATCTTCTCAGACCCTTCATATACAGTAATGTATAAGAGACCTTCACAGCCTGACTGGATATAAGCCTCTACAAACACAGCAATCCCCTGATTTTAGCCTCATTTAGAAATCAGAAGTCATCAGCAAGGAGTCGATCACTTCCCAAAGTAACATTAGCTTCTGCTCTTACAGCTTTTATTTGAATAACTATTCTCAAAATGCAAGTTCCAGGAACTAGCAAATCAATAAACCCATAAAGTCACATATTGTCTATATAACAGCACCTTGCTTCAAGTTACCCACTTCCCAAAGACTGATCACAGAGAGAAGCATCTTTCTCAACTGCAACCAACAAGCACACAGGCAGGAAAGCAGCCTACCTGAGACACACACACACACATAAATAAATAAAATCTGAATTTACAGACATGAACAGCTTGACTCAAGCATCACTTAAGTCCTTGTCTTTGCCAGCCTTCCTTCTCTCCATAGCTCAAAAATGGGAGACCTACCAAAAACTCTGGAAAGCTCATTCCAGACACACAGCACTTTTTACAGCAGATGTAACTATTCCCATGCAACTTCACAGCCACCAAAAAGGAGGTTATTCATATTAGGGATGAAAGTACAGCATAGGAAGTTCTGCACGAATGTGCGGAAGAACTTCTTTACAGTGAGGGTGATGGAGCACTGGAACAGGCTGCCCGGGGAGGTGGTGGAGTCTCCTTCTCTGGAGATATTAAAGACTTGCCTGGACGCCTACCTGTGTGATGTGGTGTAGGGAGCCTGCTTTGGCAGGGGGGTTGGACTCGATGATCTCTGGAGGTCCCTTCCAACCCCTACAATTCTGTGATTCTGTGATTAGGCACATAGATAAAAATTAAAAGCATTTCAGTGAGAAATAACAGCGTCCAGGATCTAATTAAAGCACCTGCAGAAGACAGCTACCATCATCAATAAACTCCGGGGTCATTCACTGAGAAAAGCTACACCTGTGGAGCTCTACCACCTGGCTGTGATTGCAGTCATTTTAAAGGTCTTGACATAACCTTATTTAAGAAGTTCATTTATTGCTTCTAAAACCCTTGCAACCCTCAGTAGGTAATAAAATCAGAAACCAAAAGGAAGTCATAGAATGCCCGTGTATGTGTGTAAGGCAAAATTTGCTGGAGGCAGTATCTCACATTTGACCACCCAGTATCATCAGAGGCAAAGAAACTTTAGGACACTAAAGCCCTCTTATTAACAGACTAGGTGATAAAACATATGTATCTGTAGCCTTCTTTCTTTAATCCATTAATTAAAAATACTAATAAATCAAAACCTTTTGTTACTTGTGCACACACACTACATTAAGTATTGCAGGTGCGGATTGAGAACAGTTCTCCCTCCCTCAAGGCGGGGCAGGCAAAGCCAACATGTCGGACCGCTCTGCCCCCGAGTTTGGCGCTCGGCGGCTTCCGTCCGTGCCGCAGCCTCATGTCCCGCTGCGCCCGCCGTAGTCAGACATGGCGGAGTACTCCTGCGTCAAGTCCACCAAGCTGGTTCTCAAAGGGGCCAAGGAGAAGAGGTGAGGCTGCTCCCTTCGGTTGCTGCTGCGCCGTCAGCTCGGGCCTGGGCCTCTCGGCCGCTCCGGCTTTGGGGTGGGCAGCGCTCCGCTCCTGGGAGCCCCCCCTGGATGCTTGGGGGGGTGGATCGGAGGTGTGTTCTTATCTTTTTATGTCACCCTTTGCAGCAAGAAAAAGCACAAGAACAAGAAAAGGAAAAGGGATGAGGATGCAGAAGAGCAGCTTGATATCGTCGGTGAGCACATTTCTGGGGGTGATGTGACTTGGTGGCAGCTGTAGGGGACGGCAGAAGTGGAAAAGATTGTTACAGGACTTTCAAAACTAAACGTGCATGTGTTCAGGTTTATAGTCACTTGTTTGCATGTTTGTAAGGTAGAGTCTTTCCAGCCTCTCTTTGGATCAAGTATGTTCATATGTTCTCAAGCTCTTTATTTACTTGGATCTCATTTTGTTTTTTGTTTGTTGTTGTTTTATTCTTCCAGAAGTATTTGCTGTAAGCAGAGACTTATAATACTCTTCTATATAGTTCTGCACAAGTAACATGTCTTATGTTATTTGACCGCTTCCTACTTTGAAGCACCCATGCTTTCTATTCTTATTCTATCTGTAGTTACTTCTTGCCTGAGTTCTTTAGTTCACTCTGACTCTCAGTCCTTCTGGAAGGAGGTTTTTGTTAGCTTGTTTATTTGTTCTAGTTTGTCATACTGCTGTTATGTGTTTGCATTATAAATTTGCTTCTGTTAATTGAAGTTGAAGACATAAACGTTACTTTGTATCCAACCATAACTTCACTGTTTTTCCCCTGAAAGATAAGGATCAAACCATGTATGGCTTTGGGAGATAACACAGCAGACTACCCTTTAGTGCTGTCTGTGCTTAATTTATTATAATACGCTTCACAGAAACAGCTGAAGTATATTTAGTCATGAGAGGTGCAGGGGTATACTGTAGCACAGTGCTCCTAGCAGGATAAATGTCATTTTCTGTTTTGTGCTAAGGCTCTGCAAGCGAATTTGTGCCTATTTCTCTGTTAAAAGAACATAGGTGAGAGAATAAACTACTGTGCTTCACAGAATGTCCCAGGTTTTTTGCATTCTTTAGTTTACTTCGATTTCAAAAGAAAATGCTGGCAGAGATTTGGAAAATTCATATGCTGATGAACCAGTGAGACCTATTGTAGGGTTACCTGCTCTAACGGGGGCTGGACTCAATGATCTCTTGAGGTCCCTTCCAAAACCTGTAATTCGGTCATTTTGTGATCAATAAGCTCTGACTCTGCAGGATAACCAAATTTGCTCCATATGTTCTATAAAGATAGGGGAAGATTATTTCTGCTTAATAAAGATAGATTTGCTGAATTTACTGCAAGGAAAAAAAGGCATCATATTTTAATTAATTAAATTTAACTATATTAATTAGGCAGGGAAAATTTTTAAGATAATAGGTGGAAATGTTACCTGTTTAAATATTACAAACATTTTAATTCTGGCTCATGTGTGTGAGCATGGTTAAGTTGGTAGAATTCCATGAGGCTCAAATGCTCGAAGGTTGTTCAGCTGGAAACACTGTAACTCTAGAACTCGTATATAGTGATTTCAGAGAAGATGGTTTAAAGATTTCTGTTGTGTTGGATATGTAGTTATTGGCTGTGACTGTAAAACTGCAGAAAGTTGATCCAGAATAAAAATACACCTTCCTTGCAAAGTGTTTCTTCTGCTGGATCAGCTGGATGAATCAAAGTGCTCTGTGGTGTAACAGCACTACAGAGGAATGGAAAACAGGAGACAGCCATTAGGGATAGCAAGGTGGATAGAACAGCAGGATAGCCTGTTCCAGCAGCACCACCATTAAATTGGCTGGGTATTATAAAATAATGCACAGAAATCTTAAATACTATTTCTGTCTATAGAATGTCAAGTCTTGGAGTAGATACTGAAATAATGAAGTTGTGATTACTCCATTAACTGTGATGGTTACTTTGTTTTAGGAAACTGGTGGGCTGTCAGTAATTTCGGTGAAATTACAGGAACTATAGCAATAGAAATGGATAAAGGAGCTTACATCCATGCCCTTGATAACGGCTTGTTTACGCTTGGAGCACCACACAAAGGTTTGTTTCAGAAAATTTGGAACAAAGCAGTTTTAGTAATGAAAAGCATAAATGTAGTATCATTAAAGGCAAACAGTTTTACAGTTAAAGGCAGGTCATTACAAATAATGCAGTAATCTTGGCTGTACCATGACTGACCTAATGACTAACAATCAGTTTCACTTATTTCTTCATGCTGTTTTGTCTGTATAATAAGTTGAACCACATTGGAGATGCATCCTGTTACTGGATAGTAAGCCATACAATGTATAAACTATAAGCTTATAACTTATAAGCATCATAACTTATAACCCTATAAAATCTTGATGGTATCATTTTGAGAATGAAACTTGAGGCAAATGAGTTTAAAGGATTATTGCTGCATCTTCTTCAGAATGTATTGGTTTTGTCGCTGTGCAAGTGTGGGATGGTGTGTGGCACTGGTATGGTGGGGGTGAGCTTGTCTTCTACTTTCAGTCTGAACCATCGTTCAGACAAGAAATGCTCCACAACCCTCACAGTGTGTTTCATTTTTAGAGTGAGTCCAAACCAGCAATGACAGTATTATCTTGCTTTGGCTTTGAGGAATGGAGAGGCTGGTAGCTTTTTAGGATTTCAGGCTCGGCTGGAGGCAAACTGTGATTTTGTTATTGAGAAAATAATATTACGAGAAAATTATGGTTTTTCAGCATCACCTGGAGAATTACAAAACATTACTGACTGCAAATTCCTTACAACAAGGATTGTATTTGTTCTGTTTACTTGAATGTAAGTAAGTGCCTCCATTGTTTTTCTTTAAGAATGTGGATATTCTGAAGGAATTTTTAAAGAAATGCAGCATTGTGGATTCCCATAGAATTCAGCAGTGGCAGCTGTATTGTTTTTTTGCATGTTTGAAACTGTAGTGTTAACTGGTTCAGTACTGCCTGTAACATGTACTACATAACTAATGGAACATTCATTTCTAAGATGATGAAGGCCCGAGTCCTCCTGAACAGTTTACTGCGGTGAAGTTGTCTGATACAAGGTAATTACTGTAACAAAACGTTACAAGCCTTGATATTTGTTTTCTTTGTTTCTATTATGAATACCTGATTTTATATTCTTTTAAAATACATTGCATGCTAATAAGAAATGTTATTTATTGAAAATTGTGAATTGCTTTAAATCAAGATGTTCTTCATTGTTTTCCTGCATTTTTCCATTTGAGGATTGCTCTGAAGTCTGGTTATGGGAAATACCTGGGTATAAATTCAGATGGACTTGTTGTCGGGCGTTCAGATGCTATAGGATCAAGAGAGCAATGGGAACCTGTCTTCCAAGATGTAAGCTGCTTTGGATAATTCATTCAATATTCCTAACATCTGACTGTATTTTTGACTTGTATTGACAGGCAGTAAAATGTTATTTACCAGTTGCCTTTTTGCATTTCTTTCATATTTTAAGTTCTTCCGTTCTCCTGAGTACGATGTAGTTTTTGTGTTTCTATAGAAATTTTTTCCTGCATTTTGGCAGCTACATAGGATTTAAGAATGGAGAAGACTGCCTGTTAGCTGTTGAAGTGTCTATATGTAAGAGAACAGAATGCACATACAGAGCTTTCTGTTGTATTGTAAAGAATCAATGTTATAGTTACGGCTTATACTAACAGTATATGGTATTTCTGCAGAAAAAAATGGCATTACTAGCAGCAAACAGTCGTTTTATTAGATGTAATGAAGAGGGAGACATAGAAGCCAAAAGCAAAACTGCAGGGGATGAAGAAATGATAAAGGTAATTACAATGTTCTACAATTAATGCAGGCTTGGTGTGGATATTCAAGCTTACCCAAGTACTCTAAGGTCCCTTCCAACCCGCACAAGACTGTGATACTGTGTGATACTTGTATGCTACAGTTTACTGATAGCATACGGGTATTATTGTTTTCTATAAGCTACCAAGTGATTTTGCCACAAAAGAGGCAAATTAGCTCCAGGATTGCCTAAACCAAGGTACTTATCTATCTAGTGGAAATATTTATGCCACTAAAGAAGTGGTAGGTAAATACTCTCTCTGTGATACACCAGGTAATTCTGATCTGCTTAGTACAAGATAGAAGAATTCTGACTGAACCAGCAGCAGAAAAGGGTTATCCAGAATCATGCTGGTACAGAGATTTCGTGTATAAGAGGATGTGGAAATACTTCATTTGGACTTAAGAAACATGTGTCTGCAGATAGAGAGGTCTGTGTATTAGTCAGAGCAATAATACTATGGAGTCAGTCTCTTAGAAATACATTTTACTCCTGGTAACTCTTAACAATTATAATGATGCTTCTTTGGGGGTCTTACAGTATTTTGAAGTACTGTGCTTAATCCTTTCCTGTGCTATAGGAGGCTCTTGCCTTTATTGCTGTTTTTTCTAGTTAACCAATTTGAAAGCTGAAAACTTAAAGTCACCGAGACTCTCATTTGGTTATGAAGGATATGGTGTCTTCTTTAACTTATAATTTTTTATTAAAAAAAAAAAAAAAACATTTGCTATTATGTATTTTCTTCTCAATGAACAGATTCGAACTTGTGCTGAAAGAGAAACTAAGAAGAAAGATGATGTTCCACAGGAAGACAAAGGAAACGTTAAACAGTGTGAAATCAACTATGTGTATGTAGTTGGGAGTTGTTAACAGGTTTAAGTAACTTCTTCCTCTTTTCTTTGGGAGCTTCTTTGATGAAAGGGCCAAACTCCCAACCAGTTGGTTGCTCAGTTCCTCCTCCTCAGATTTACAAGGGCATAAAATAGGATGAGAAGGTTCATAGGTCAAGTTAAATGGTATGCAACCTCCTTCTGTTTAATGTCACAGATAAAACATACTAACTTTATGGGAAATTAATGTATTAAAACAGATAGGGGTAGTGAGAGAGACAAGCTAAAATTAAAAAACCTATCTCTCCCCTTGCTCCCAAGCTTAACTTCACTCCACACTCCTCAACCCCCTCCCCCAAACTGGGGAGTGGCCAGTACAGGATAGTTTCTCTTTTCTATGCCTTTATTCTGTGTGTTCCCCTGCTCTAATGTGATGCTCTTCACTGGCTGTAGGGGAATATCTGCTCAGGCACCTGGATCACCTCCTCTTTCTACTTTGTCCTTGGTGTTCATACCACATTTACTGCTTTTCTTCCTCTTTGCCTGTGTGGCATCTTTGTCCTTTCTTAGATGGTTTCACGGAGGCATCACAAGCTCTGTTAAATGGACTCAGCTTTACCATGTGGTGGGTCTGTCTATCATGGGGCAGTTCCTGGCCTCTATTCACAGGGGTCACACCTGCAGCTTCCTCACTACCAACACTTTGCCACCTACACCCAGTGCACCTTCACTCCTGTCTTGTTTTGCCAGTAGGTGAAGGAGTTGAAGTTCTTCAGAACTTTTAACCATATCACGTTAATCGTGCATGGTGTCATTCCCACTCAGTGCCCCCAAAAAACTGAGTAGTTTTCACATAGATAAATTTTAGTGCAGTGTGATAGTATAGGTAGTGTGATGGCTTGTTTAGTGCAGTGTGATAGTATAGGTAGTGTGATGGCTTGTTAGATTTTCATTAGGCCAGTTGTCTACTGCAAGATACTCATAACAGTTCTTAATGTTTTTTCCCCATACAGAAAGAAATTCCAAAGTTTCCAAGACAAAAAACTGAAAGTAAGCAAAGAAGATACAAAAGCCCTCCGAAAAGCCAGGAAAGAAGGCACTTTTCATGAAGCATTGCTTGACAGGTACTTTAATGTAGAAGAAATAAGGCGATAATTTAAAAGTTACTGGGAGATGGGATTACAGTAAATTTGGATACAAAGAATGGATAGGTTTCATGAAGAGGTGGTGCAGATATGAGCACTTCCTCCCAGGACAAGATACTGCAGACAGTCGCATGCATTTTTGTTGCTGTTACTGCTCCAGATTTTCACATATTTGCCTGAAATTTCTGGGTTGGGAAATTCAACAGAACTGAATTCATTTGAGCATCTCTAGGTTTGCTCAGTTTACTGAGTACAGAGAAGATGATGAATGGCTCTTTTTAATAACAAGAAATAAGCTTTTAACTTTTTCTTTACCCATAGTACCAGGGCCTTTTGGAAAGGGGAGAGCTGCATTTTAAGGAGAAATAGCATTTATTAACAAGTCTTAAGACTGTTTAGTGAGAATTTCTCCAGGGACCCAAGAATACAGAAACTGTCCTGAACTTTTAAAATGCTTTGTATGGTATAAATTTTAATACATTAATTAATTAAAGCAGAACACAGGACCTGATTTGAAAGGAAATATAACGTTAATGTTACACACTACAGTTGTAGCTCCCTAAGAAAACAAAGTGAACCAGCAAAGCCTAAGTGTTGTTAGGTTTTTGTGTTTGCTTTGAAAAAAGAAAGAGAAAACTGCTTTCAATGCCTGCTTGAGATTAAGAATTTTATTAAAAACATTCAGATGTGATGTTCAGTTTTTAATGTTTTGTTTCATTCTCTTTTCCACACAGGCGAGCAAAAGTGAAAGCAGATAGATATTGCAAGTGATAACCAGTTTGTCTGTTTTCTTCTGTGTCTTTGATTGTAAGATTATACTGAAAACACAAGCAAAATGTTTTATAATTGTTTTTACAGAAGCTGTTTTGTTGATATTTTTATTGTGTTATTTTTAAAGGACTGCCTAAGAGCTGTAAATAAGCATCAACCTCGTCTCAAATTTCAATAATGATTACTATTGATATTATGTTACAAATACATGCTCTTGAAATAGTAGGATAATTACTTAATGGAAGACAAGTTATTCGATCCACTGGATCTCCCAAGGTTGATGAAATAAACCTGAGTTTGGAGACAGAGATAAAGGGCAGATGAGAACAGCAAAGTTGTCAACAATAAAATATTGTTAATGCATTGGAACTGTCAATAAATATGTAAATGCCTCAAGCAAGCAAGAGGAAATAAATAGAATATGTTGTATCAGTTACTGAGTAGAACATCTGTGGAACCATCCAGAGCAGTACAAGGTAGGGACCAGAATGTTCAGGCTTCATAAAGCAGTGTTTGAAACAGGCCCATTATTCAGACTAATAAATTACAAACTGCAAAATTCAGATGCTGGTGAAAGTCTGGACAAGTGAACCTTCTAACAAATTGAAGAAGAGTTGTCTCATAAGAGAAGGAACTGGCTATCTTGTATTAGCAGTCTCCTCATCTAAAAAAAAGGAGAAGGTTAACTTCAGGCAAACTTGCTAGTTTCTTTAGGGCATAGACTTTAATTAATCTTTCATAAAACAGCAGTGTTTTTCTTAAGGTCATAATGTAATGTGCTTTCCTCCTGTCTTGTATAAAATATTTTCCTATGTCTGTTCTGGTTACCAAGAAGATTCTTAATAAAATCATCTCTATAGGAACTACCTCAGATCACTTACTCTCTCTTTCTACGTAATCTATTTTGTAAAGATTACTTGGTAACACTGTTGAGGATTGTTTTGGTAATAATTTGATCTCTCCACAGAGCTTCTACTAATTGTCAGTGTGAACTGTATGTTAATGTATAAAGCTGTAAGCTAATGCAAGATAGTGATGTCTCTAAGAAGCACAAGAACAGACCAATGATGTCACGGCAGTAATGGTAGTTAAAACTGTTCTAATTTTACAGGCAGCTGGTCTTGAGAAAATGCACAGAGTTAAAATACATTGTAATTACTTAAACCCACTATTTAAGTTTTCAAGAGAAAAACAAATAATAGCCAGGATGACAAGATTGGCCAAGGTCAGTAACAAAAGCATTTATAAATCTTTTTTTTTTTTTTCCCAGGAATCCAGAAAATAAGGAGATAGCCCAGAAAGATTTAGAATAGAGGAAAAATTCCATGGGCTGGACAAATTAATGCTGCAATGTAAGGATCCTTTAGTTCATGTCTTCAGAAAAGAACCCCTGAGTAGCTGTTTTTTGAACCTAAATGATCTTCTGCAGTATTCTTTTCTCCCATAGGCATCAGTTATTTAGTTATTGTGTTTCAGACCACCCTGTTAAAAAAAAAAAAGTCATAGTATCAGGTGACCACATAAACTAATCAATCACTTTGCCTTTTTTAATGAAGATATCTAACTTGATAAGGGTGAAGCGTTAACATTTTATTCCTAGTTCTAGTACAAACCTTTGAGATTACTCTTTAACATGTAGCAGGAATGGCTGAAAATTATACTTATTTCTTATCGGTTTCTATTAACCGCACATTCTTTCAAAGAAATAAGTTGTTAGGGATATTGAAGTGTTTTCTGGTAAGAGTGCATTAAAATACTTGCAAAAGCTGCAATCAGCAGAACTGGTCTTTGATTGTAATTTTACAGGTATCTCCAGAATTTTGTTAAAATTCCTTAATGTGTCAGTAACCCAGGTATAAAGGTCTTGTCTGTATTACGCGTGGATATTTGGCATTATTGCTATATAAAGTAGCTATTGCCAATGGTAGGCTACCTGCTAAATAGCTTAAGACGTGGGAATCAGAATGTGCGATTACATTATCCAGAGAGAAAGCTGTCTGGCACTTAGTAGTTGGTGTGTCGGGAGCTCTGTCGAAAGTAGCTACCCCCAGATTTCTAGGAGAGGTGAGAACAAGCAAAGTCTTTCTTTTAAGAGTTGAAAGAGAGCCATGTAAGCATAGAGCATGGATAGCTTTTTGCTAGTATTAGAAGAGGTCAAACAGATGTTGCTTAGAAGCTTCTGTAAAGCAGTGTCTGTCTGTGCTCTGTGATTCCCTTTCTGTAAAGGGAGCCTAGTGAGCAAAGGCCGTATTGTGAGTTCTTGTAATTGCTTGAAAAGATGCGTTGCACCTGCCCAGGAGATCTGCCAGAGCTGTGAACACTGAATTTGCAAGGAGAAGGTGGAAAGCTGGAAATAAAGAGATGGTTGCTGGCAAATGGTTCTGGCCAGAGTCTGGAGAATTACTGTGTGAAATGCAGCATAGCTGTGGGTTGTGCTGTCATAGAAAATAAATGTAATTTATTTTTACCCAGCGCTCCTAAGTTTGGAGCAGCACCAAGAATCAAGCAACGCTCAGTAAGTAGTTGTAGGTCCCATAGCCTCTGTCTGGAAATGTAAATAACCTGTTGTACAACTGTTGCAACATCAGAGATCTGGAAGTGGCCTACTGCCAAAATTGTTTCCAGAAACACTGGGAAGCAGGTTGCGCCACTGGGAGCAGGCTGAGCACCAGGGTAATTGTTTGCTGAGCTGTTAGATAAGCAGACAATATAAAGTGGCTGTGACATGCTTTTTGTTTTTCACTATCTGTCACTTTCAATAATCTTCAGCTTCTAAGAACTTCACAATTCATTGCAGTTTTCCTTGTTCAACATCCACTGTGAATATGAAGTGAGTGCTGATGGTTAAAAGTTGGCTGATGTTCCATTATTTATTCTTCCTTCCAAGAATATATTGTTTAAATAAAATTCTGTCTGTTACAACTCATAAAGTGATTGTTCAAATACAGAGGCAGCTGAAGCAGAAATCTGATGCACTGATGGAAAGAGTGATGAAAGGAGCATTTGGAATCTGAAGAAGAGCCTGAGAATTATCTGTGGAAAGGAATTTTCCATTTCATGTTTAGCAATTTAAACATAAGAACTAATGTATACAGGCTTTTTTGATGGGGGGGGAAATTGGTGGAATGACACCATCATGGTACAGAGCGTTTCGCTCTGTGCTGGGGCTGATGATATACTTGCTGGAAATGAAAGGTGTCCTGAGATTGTACAGAAACAGAGATCTGAAGTATTTGCTGAAATATCAGTCCCAGGAGGAGGAAATCAAAGGTACGACAAAATAGCAAATAGCATCGTGTCTTAAACTTGATGTAAACAGTGTTGGTATATTTTCCCATTTGAGACATTCAAGGATTTTCTTGGTGGCATTGTCTTCTGGCAGGGGTCTCCTGGCAGCAGTATAAGCAGAAAGAGCTTGAACTGAAACACAGTGAAAAGGGAATCACTTGTGAAGTATTAATTCTGAAGAAATGAACAGATCTGGTATGTGGATGGGCACTGAATGGATGAATGTGAAAAAGCAGGACGGACCCAAAGTACTGATGGTGCCTCTAAGTAATGATAGCACCTTTCAGGCAGTACAGCTAATGTAACAAATCTTAAAACTGTTTTATTTCTGACTTAGATTTTTGAAAGTTGATTAGAAACAGCCTAGACAACAAAGTGGACGACCTAAAGTAGTGCAGAGCCTGGAGACCAGGGGTTCTGATAGGAACCTGGCAGAACAGCCAGTCAAAAGAACACAGGTATTGTAAGACATGAACTGTTCTTGAAGCTTCACGTTTTGTTACTGGTGAAATAATCCAAAGTACAGAGGGGCTTTAACAGATGTAAGTTGTGCATTCAAAAAGAGCTTGTGGTCATTGTCCAAAGTCCTTGCTGGCTTTTCAGAGTGAACGTCTTACAGGTGAGGAAGTATTTAAATTGTCTGCTTCAGAAACAAAGCGTGAGCAAAAGGTGCTTCACATGCTTAGAAAATAACAGGTCCAGTTCAATCTGATTATTTCTTAGCATAGACCACAAGAATATATTCAGGTACCTGCAAGTAATGTGTAAACAGTCTTACGGGTACTTGGTTTCAATCAAAAAATGTGGCTGGGCCCTTTAGGAACTGCTGAATTTCTAGTTGTGAAAGACAGTTCCATGGAAGCATCAAGTTCCTTTTGTTACTCCGTACTTCTCACTTCCTAAGTCTCTTGGTTGGTTCTGTACCTTCTTCCACCAGCAGACAATGTGTAATTCCAAGCTTAGATTCTGAGCTGATTCCTTCCTACAAACTGCTGCACACCTGGCCTTACAATTCTCACGCCTTATAATTCTCCTTTCCTTTCCTATTTCTTAATTTCTGCATGTCATGCAACCTTCCAATTAACTGCCTTTTTTTTTTCTCCTTCCCACCATCTGGTTTATGAGAGACTGAATTGCACAGCCAATGAAATCACAAAGCTTGTTTTTGTGTACCTGAGTAGATGTAGCACACAGAACCTGACTTGGGCACCAGATAAAGCGCAAGATGTAAACTAAACCACAGACTTCCTAGAAGGTCTTTAATACTTATATGTGGTTTGTACCTCATATTATGACAAATGCACTGTTTATCTGTAGTAGTGAATAATGACAGGTAACATGCATAGACTTATACATCTGATACCGTGTTTCTCGTGGTGCTAAGAATGGCTCCAGTTGCAGGTTTCCTGCATCGTTAAGCAGGGAAAATGCTTTCTTCCTAAGGAAGCTGACTGCCTTGCATCTCATTACCACAAAACTTGCCTGCTTCAAAGAGTCTCTCCAACGCTGACAGCAATTACACAAAGTGAAAACTGGTGCCACAGGTTTGCTCTGAGTGTTGCCTAAGAGAGAATTTTACTTCATGTTTTCCTGTGCAGAACTGTAGGAGAAGCTTTCTTTGGATTAAGCTTTCCCAGCAAGGCTCCCTTTCACTCCACTCCCAGCAGATCACACTGCAGCTGCTCAGCTTTGCAGTTCTTATGTCTGGACCCTCACAAGCTGTTTCACCCGTGCTTTAACACCTCTTTCTTGCAACCAGAATTGATAAGGATGTTCTGGGTCTTTGGTGTTGGCTTGCAGAACACTTGCCCACTTTTCAGCTGGTGCAGCATCTGAAGAATACTTTGTATCGCTCCATTTCCTGCCTTAATAAATTAGCAGGTAAAATAACCCTCTACCACTGCTACAAGCACGTTGTTTGAACTCAGCATAAAATATTAATCCTGAGGCATCCCATCATTTCCCGAGGAATGGATGGAGAATTGGGATCAGTGCTGTTTTCGCTCCGGTAAAAGTACGATTGAAAGTCCTCTGCTCATCAAGGAGATACAAAGTGGCTGCTTGTGGCGGCACAGCAGGGTCTCCCAGCATCTGGAGAGGCAGCTGAGGTTTAGCTTTGCCCACGCAGGGGATGGGGACGCACAACGCACCCTTAAAGCACCGAGCCGCCCCGCCCGGCAGCGCCCGCCGCCACCCCCGCGCGGTCATGTGGGCGCCGCGCATGATCGGCGCTCCCAGCAGAGCCGGGAAGTGCCTGCCGAGCCGACGGGGAAGTGAAGCGGAGTGAAGTGGAGGATGGCGGATAAGGGCCGGGCGCTGCTGCCGCCCGCCGTGCTGATGGTCCTGGTGCTGCTCGTCGTGGCGCCGGACCCGGTGAGTCCGATGGGGCGGGTCAGGCTGTGCCTGGTAGGGCCGGGGGGGGGGGTATGTAGAGCTCGGGGCTGGGAGCCGCTCCGACCGGGACGGCAGCACCTGCGCTCGGTCTCGGCCCTTTCGTTTTCTTTCGTTTTTACGGGCTTTGAGCAGATCTTGTAGCAATCAGCCTTGGCTTTATGTACTGCTGTGTCCTGTACGTACTGCAGCGTTCTCTGCAACTATGATTTTCATACTGAAAGTTAAGGAGGACTTGCTGGAAGCTTGCGTGCCTTTCGGTCCACTTACTGCCCTTATGGTTGTTCCATCAAGCAGGCAGGTGCGGGGTGCTTTCCTTTTCAATAATCATTTCAGAAGTATTTAAGCCTTTACATAAGTCATCTTTACTTGTTTAGAGCAGGCTGTCCCCCGCCTCCTTAACATGGAAACAAGGCCATTCTGAATCCGCGTTGTGGTTTATATTCCTGAAGAACTACAGCATGTTTTCCTCTCCTCAGCTTCCCACTCTCCTTGTTCTCTGTGAGTAGGGATGGGGCAGCCAGCAGTGAGGGTTTGGGTTTGGTTACACCTGGTGAAGCTGATACGATACCCGCTGGGCATTGAGGTTGCAGGTTGTGCAGCCAGCTGTCAGGCTTGGCCGTTTGGGTTTGGATTCAGGTGCTGGACTCCATCATTCAGAGAGGAATGAACAGCGATGGTTGTGTTCCTCTTATACAGCTGGCTGGATTCTTGTCTTTTTGCTAACAAAGAACATGCAAATGCCATGAACTTGTGCAGCCTGCCATTCCCCTTTGCTTTTGGTTCGGCCTCCTCTGCCATACTGAATGCTTTGTTTGAAATACAATTAAAATCGGCTGGGTTCCCATTCCATCAGTGCTGCAAGAGGACTCCTGTCTTCATAAGGTTAAACATCACCTGGCCTGCTGCAGCACAGCACAGAGCTGGCACTGCCCTGTAAAGGGAGAGGAGCTGAGGAAAAAAAGTTCACAGACCAGAAGATGCAGAATAGTTACAGTGAAGTTGTTTTGTCTAAAAGAGACTGGATGCCACCTCCTGTAAACACAGAACAGCATTTCAGAGCATAAACATACCTGTTTTAAAGTACAAAGAAATACTGAATATTAACAAGGATACTGGATTTGATCTACATCAAAAACATTTTTGAGGGTTATAAAGAAGGGCTTAGGGCATGGTTTAGACAGGACAAGCTACATTTAGCCTATTTATATGAAAGCAGTCAGGCTAGTTTTTGAAGTATTTACTCAGCAGTCATTAAACCACACATTAATTTTCTTTATTGTGGTGAATAATAACTGTTAGTAATTGATTTATTTGTTTTTCCCGGGTAGCAATTTGCCTTTATAGTTTGTTGGCTGCTCAGTTCCCATACTGCTCTACTTATTTTTCCCCGTAGATTATAACAAAGCTATTCCGTATTATTTCCCTTATTATTATTATTTCCTTCTCATCTTTTCCCCCCACTGCATTCCTCCTGTTTGGCCTCATGTTTTGGTATTGTGCTGTAAGGCAGCTGTTTATGTACATTATTACATACATTGTTATGTATGTGCAGTAACTGTACATCAGTTACTCCTGAAAGTTGGTCTTAAAAAAAAAGCCAGAATAAAACAGGAACAGAAATCATTTAATCACCATTCAAGAATGTATTTCTCCTCGAGGGTTCGGTGCTTGTTTTGTAAAGCAATTTCACAGTGACCTCCTGGCGCAAAGGAGCTTCTGCTGGCCCTGCCTGCATAGACCATCTCTAGTTTACAAAGCCTGTAGCTAAAGGGGGTTCCCTCCTTGGTGCAGAACCTGCAGGGCTGCTTGTGCTTCTCTCAGGCAGTGCTAATTGCTGCTCTTGCAGTGTCAAGCCTCTGCAGAAAATAGGATCTCGCTGACACAGCAGTGACTTTGTGGCTGCTTATTTCAACCTGATCATAGAAAGTGTCTGGTGGTTTTTCTGGTCAGGTAAAGAATCCCTCAAGCAACAAATAGCTGTGAGTTTTTAGCTGGTTTAATAGCTGGTTACTGAGTTTTGTGCTGTGATTTAGAGAAGGTCGAGGGACAGCCTGAGCCTTCCATCTTTCAGAAGATATTAGAGAAGTGTGTACCCATTCACGTGTGTTTGGCTGTGATGTGGACCTTTCACAGCTGAGAGCTCAGAAAAGTTAACTTTCTGGTCTTTTTTAACTTTGTCAAAATAGTTTGCAGTTAATCTTCAGAAAAGAAGAACAGAAAATAGAAGTTTTCTGGCCGTTGCCAGAACATGTGTTCAATCAAAGAAATAAATTCTTTCTTGTTTTCTGATGGTTTTGACGTCCTTTTAAATTACTTTTTATCTGTCAGCACATAAGAGATTTTCTAAATAAGCTGCCAATAGTCCTGGCTTTTGTCAGGTGTATGGAGCAGAGCTAACAGGTCTGGAAGGTGTACAGACTCTTTTCGGGGTTGTTAAGCTTGCTTTATACATAGTAAGGAGTCTAAAATTGTTGAGCTATAAGGGGAGGACACTCCATCTGTTCTCTGTGTCTCTCATTAGCTCTTCCTTTGTCCACTCCCTCACCTCATTCTTCATTTCCTCTTTTGTGACTTAGGTTACAAAGGACTAGAAGAACAAAAATAGCTTCACATACAGGATTAAAGTCACATAGGATGAAATGGGAATGACATAACATTTAGTATGCAGAATATAAAGTAGTCTGAAGTCAGTCTGCTCGGCACCACAGTTTGCCCAGTGTATCCACAGATTGTAGTGACAGATAACTGAACTTGTATGGGTAGGAGGATCCAGCAGTGCTAAGTACAAACTGACAAAACTTGTCAGCAGCCTTTCCAGGCTGCAGGCCTCCCAAGCTGAAGTTAAATGAATACAGGACTTAACCTAAACCTGTTGGTGTGCAGTTGATAGCTGTGCGTTACATGACCATATGTTCTCACTAACATTGCACCAGTCCAGCCTGCAGTATTTGTGCCTGGTCCTCTCTGCCCATATTCCAAGTGTGAATGGGACCATTTAGGATTCATTTTGTTGTGGTTATTGGCTTTCAAGAAGAAAATTTTTCCAGGTCCAAATCTGTGCAGTCATTTTTATAATGTATTTTAGTATTGCGGGATGGAAAATTTCACAAGACAATTGCATTAATGCTGTTAAGTATTTACTGGCCTTTGCCTCTGACTTCTGTTGCCCAATTAGTCATCTGCTATTTCCACCTCCTCTCCTTATTTTGAAACTTCCTTGTTTTGAAAATGCAATGCCCTGCAGTGTCCAGCCTTCTGTTCCAGCTGTGCAAAGGTTGTAGCGGTGCTGCACTGAAGTCCTGGAAGCACGTAGCTGCTGCACACTTGTGTCATGTGGGGGAAAACCAGCCTTCATCTCCTGCTTTCACCCAGCCACAGGAAAGAAGACTATTATAATGCACAAAGAAAGAACAGCACTTCAGAATTCCTGTTCCCCGCTGTAACAAATTATGGCAGTGTTGAAAGTCTGTGGCGTTGTGTTTTCTAGATCGTGGCATCAAAAACCAGTAATGTGATTAGCCCAAGTATAGCATTGACATCAGTTAGCTTATCTGTCATGGGTGCATGGCTGCTAGGGATCCTGCCTCCGATGTTATTGGCTGGGATTTGTTAAATGGACACACTAGTAATTTGACTGCTATAGCCAAGTAGGAACTAGAAATCATTAGTGGGGTGGGAAGTAGGGGAAGGATCTCTGCAAATTGGTATTTCTGATCAGTCTCACTGCATGGGCATGCAACTAATCTGCATTTGTATTTCATGACTAGAACGTGCAGTAATACTTGTGGCACATACATACCTGTATGTGTATGTAGGTACACGTGTGCTTTGTGTAACGCCTGCATTTTCTTGGAGTGACCTAAATATAGTTCTGAAACTTTAATTTTTAACCATCCCTACTTTGGGGATGATTTGATTAGCTCTTAGCTGTCCTTCTAAAACATGGCTCGAATAATATTCAGCACCAGTTTCGGAGCACTTTCCCAGAGTACATCTGAAAAAACACCAAAAGGTTTTATAGCTCACTCCTGTGGCAGAGTAATTTGCTCACGGTTGTGTGTGCTTTCTCAGTCCCAGCTACAAAATGAAGCTGAACACGTGAACGTGTCCATGAATGGCACTGTAATGTGAAATCAGAAATTAAACAGAACAGGCTTCGTGTTCTTGAGGTTTTCTGTAAAAAATGCTGTTTGGGTGCTCTTAGTCATGTGCCAGTCATGTGTTTGAGTCACAGAGTAAAAGAGGGTTTGCGTATTTATCATACACTTGTGCTTGCCTTGGAGTACATCAGACAAGTTATCTGAAGCGCTGTCAGATAGCATGGGGAAGTGGTTGCTTGTCCACTACCTCTTTTATTCTCAAGTCCCAAGACTTCCCCTTCCTTTATTGTCAAACCATCGTGAACTTGTTTGTTCTAAAGGTCCAAATCAGAATAAAGTCTGCTGTAATAGTGTTGTTTTAAAAAAAAAGAATCTCAATAGTTATCCTTTACTGTCTTCACAGTATGGAGAAGACTGCAGAAGTAAAATGTACCCTCCTTCAGGACCGACGTAAGTAATCTGATGGGACTTGTCTAATAAACTATTGATTTACAAGCATCAGTAGCTCAACTTTTGTTGTGACTTGTTTGCGTTACAGACAGTTCTGGTTACAGTCACAAGTGAAAAGCACTTACTTTGTCAAATGCATTTTCAAAGCCCTTAAATTTGCACTTTTGTTTTAGGTTTAAAGGGAATGTACCCACATACATCATAAACCTTGATTTGCCTCCCAGCAAGAGATGGGATGAGTTGATACGTGCCAAAAAGACAGAGGTAGGAAAAGCAGAGTTTGCATTTAAGCTCAGCATATATAAAACTAGGATGTGGCTTTCTGTTTTGGAAATGGCTTGGAAGAAATACCTCTTTCAGCATTGCTGAAATACCATTTCAGCATTGCTGAAATGCTCTTAAAAGTTTAATAGATATAATTCACACTTTTAATATGATTATAGAATAAAATAATTGCTTGACTGCCCAACACTTGAAGTAACAGAATCAGGAATAAGGGGCAGTGATGGTTGGAACGCAGAGGCATAGAAGTGGTGTGATATAAAGCAGGATTTCATTGATGAAAGTTCTTTACTCATGAAGTAATACAGCACGGGAAGGGAGCAGAGGGAGGAGCAGATCAACAAAAGAGCCTCAGTAAACTGAATTGAAACTGAAGCTGCTGAAAATTCAATTTAGTAATGCTTAATTTCTCCAGAAAGGCTACGGCTTTTTCCTTGTCACTGCCAACTTCAGCCTTGACTCTTGAATGGGCAATTGGGGGTGTTTTTTCTCAGCAACATCACCACATTTGGCTCTTTCTTGAATTCATTTTTTCTGTAAAATGTTATTTTCAAAAGCATGTGGAAGAGTTTTGTTGGTATTCTATCAGTTCTTGTGCTTGAGATTTTCTATTCAATAAAAGTGCTTGTTCCTTTTAGTTGAAGGCTGTAATCCAGAACATTAAGGATATAGCAAACACCTTCTTCCCTAGTGGCAAAATCGTTGACATAGTGGATCACAAAATAGTAAGTATTTCCAGCTGAATTACTTTATGACCGTTTGCTCTGACTACCAGAAGTAAAACACTACTAAATTTGGCAGTTGCAAACTTTACATGTAGCAATTCTTCCTCTTAGATTATCCAGAACAGAAATGTTATTCTTAAGAGTTCAGTCAGCCCTGTGACTACCAAACATAACGTACATCTCCTCTGTGAACTACTCAAATTTGGGTTTGCCATTTCAGACATATCTGCTATTTACTTGATCGCTGTAACAAAATACTTTGCTGGAATTCTGTTTGCCATGTTTGGTTCCTTTTAAACAGTAGAATAAAATCAGATTTTGAAAATTTTAATACATTTCTGATTGCAAAGACAACTTAGGCCAGGTTTGAAAGAAGTCAGGACTGGCTAAAATAGGCTTTGGCACAGGACTGTTACCAGAAAACAGCATAGAGCTGGAGAAGGTGTAAGGTCACATTTGGTTCCCACTCTCTTTGCCATCAGCCTTAGATGGAGCTGGCCATGCTTCATTTGGTTTGCTGCAGTATCCCAGTGCCCCTGCAAGGGGTAACACAAAGCTAGCACATAGGGGTACTTATGTCATGATATTAGAGATGCCCTTAAATGCTGACAACCTCCAGTTGAGCTGTTTTAATGTTAGGAGTCCTGCTTAATGCTACTCTATTGCTGCTAACAATAATTAGATATTGTGATAATATACATTGCTCATGTGTCAATATTTTGATAAACAGTGTTTACTTTCCATGTGTACTTTTCTTCCTCAAGTACTCTACAAACGTCCTGAAGCTATGCAAACTGCAGAAGAATTAAATACTCAGTTTTACAGTGCCCAGGAGGTACCTACTGGGGAGAGGCTTCTTTCAGGTAGCAAAATAGCATGAACTTAGACAGTCAACATACAGTACTTTTCCTTTCAGTCTCATCTGACGGATACACTTCCTTATCCTTTCAATGAAGAGCTCCAAGGGATTGCAAATTCATCTGGAATTCCTTTGGGTAATAGTTTCCACCACTTTATTAATGTAGTGAAAATCAAGGAACCTAGATTTATTTAAAGTTAGTATATTTAATTGTTTGCAGTATAACTGTACTCAGCTGTGTCTTTAACAATTAAATTATTAGTTAAGTAGATAAAGGAATCCATCCAACACTAAATGAAATCAGTATTTTAGAAGAGAAGGGCAGTACATCACATAACCCTATTATCAGGATGGGTCTTTTCTGTGTAGCTATAGCTTCTCACTCCTGAGCTTTGGGAGCTGGAGATAGCTTTGCCTTTTGTGCACCCAGGCATTGGGGGATTCCCTGGTTCTCTTTGGTTTCCCATTCAGCTCAGTGTCTGCTGTTGATATACAAAGGCAAGGCACTGTTTCATGCCGTCCTTTCATTCCCTCGTGATTCTTACCACATATTCGTGCCTTTCTTCTGCACTCTGCAAAACAAATGCAATTTCAGGTGGGAGGTAGACACTAAATTCTTTCAGAGTCTTGACAGAGAAGGTCACTCCATGCACCTAGTCCCACTGCTTCCTCAGGTATGAGTAATATCCTTGTTTCTTGCATGGGAAAACTGGTTCATAGGACAGCTTATTTCTTTAAAGCAAGTTTTATAGCTTGTTTTGAAGTTTCTGGAGAGGGAAGTAGCTGTCAGCTTTCTGTATAATAAGGCAGAAGGCCTTTCAGGAAGCTCTTGCTGAGCTGGTCATTTCAAAGATCAAACAGGATTAAAACAGTCTCTTAATAGAAATGCTGTAGAATACTGAACTTTGCAGTACAATTTTTTTTCCTCATTTTTTTTTCCCCAGTTTTGGCAGAAGCTTCAAATTAATGTTGTTTTTTTTTTTTTCTTTTATTCCAGGGGAGATTGTTATTTTTAACATCTTCTATGAAATTTTTACTGTGTGCACATCCATAGTGGCAGAAGATAGCACAGGTAATCCATCCCAGAACAGCGTTTCTGGCTTTGTAATATGGTTGGAAAGGGTCTGCCTCAAAATATACAGAACATGGTCCTTCTCAGCTCTAGGCGAGAAGGTCTAGTAGAAGAGACTAAAAGCAATGATAATAAACAGGTGTGATAACAAAGGTATGTATTCAGACTGAATGACTGGAGCCTTAGGCTAAGCAAAAGCAAAAGTACCTTCAAAGAAGTCCTGGAGTTTCTTGATTTGTTTCTCCATTTAAAAGGAAAAAAACAAAACACGTTTTTCTGTGCTTAAAAAAAGGACAGCTATACAATGGTATTTACTTGCTTGTGTGTGTTTTCTGTTTTTGTTTTTTTTTTTCTAAGCTGATGTTTGTCTCTTTCTTTAGAATATTTTACATGCATGTATTTATTTATTCATTCATTTTAACACAGGAAAGCTGTATCATGCCAGAAACTTGGATTTTGGACTCTTTCTTGGGTAAGTACCTCAATGTATGCCTTTGGGGTCTAAATAAAAAGAGTCAGATGAAGAATAAATTTCTTTGTGCCTTCTTTGTGTGTAAATGATGAATTGAGTGTTGTTAAAATTGGTGACCAACAAGTCTGCATTGTATATTGTGGAAGAGAGGCTAAATTGAACAAAGGAGTTGTTCTGCTGATCATATGTCAGACTGCTTTGCACTTGCAAGGAATGGCTGGAAGACAGTTGTGGTCAGTGTTACTTAGTGCTTCCTCAACTCCAGTTAAATCCACAGAGAACAGTCCAGGTAACTTTATTTCAGGGGCACAGTGTATTTTGCTCTTCAAGTGATCAGACAGAAGTATCGCTTTCGGTGTGTGCAGTGAAGTGAGGGTTGCTTTGGATTGGATTTGTTTGTCTTTTTTTCCAGATGACTTCTCTACTCATTGCAGTGCTCCACTGGCAATTCCTGTCACTCACTATTTCTACTCAGAATCCAACGACACATATTTCACTGATCTGGCATTCACATTTGATATGATACAAATTCTCTTGAGCAGCACTGGATCCTCTTCTAGTTTTCATTTTATCCCTCACAATAGGGAATTTCATTTCATTTTCCAAGCATATTTTATATGTACTTTTAAAAATACACATTTATATATATTTTGTCTGTTTTGTTATGTCACTTACCCAGATGAGTGTTAATGTTCACATGGAATTTACATCTTTTCAAAAAGAGGGTGGTGACACACTGGAACAGGTTGCCCAGGGAGGTCTTGAATGCCCCATTCCTGGAGGCATTCAAGGCTAAGCTGGATGTGGCTCTCGACAGCCTGGTCTGGTGGTTGGCAGCCCTGCATATGGCGGGGGGTTGAAACTAAATGACCATTATGGTCCTTTTCAACCCAGAATATTCTATGATTCATTAAATTTCTCACCTGCCTATAAAAAAATCAGATGCTGTCAACTGTGACTGCATCAGGTTCTTCAGGTTTATGTTGAACCTTTTGTTTATAAGGACTGGGAATGTGCTCCCTAGAAATGGAAGCAACTTTTCTAAGCTGTTCTCAGAGCTTGGATTGTTTCCAGACAATTGTCTGTAAGTGTTCCTTAGAACTCCTTAGCAAATTGGCTGCTCTGGCTTATCAGGAGCTGCTGTAGTACAAACAACGTGCTTTCGGAATACAATAGGTTTGGTGTTACAGGCAGTACCAATAACAGCTTCCACTGGACAGTAGGAACAGAATGAAGTTATCATTCAGAAAATGTCATTGCTTCAAAACAAACCAGCTGTACTGAGGGTGCTACCGAATAGTATATATGCTGTTGCTTTGAATAAAATTTGGTTCTTTTCACTTGCTGTCTGTGCATTTAGACTTTATAGCTGTCCCTTGTGCTGCTCAGGTAATTACTGGACAGTGTTTGTTTGTGTAAGATCCACGTCATATGTAGGAAACCTGTGTTTTGTGACTGGAAGTTTTAAAAGATCCTGAGGGACAGAACTTACAGTGCTGGTCTGTCTTCCACAGGTGGGATGTTAAAAATAATTCCTGGACTGTAACTCGGGAACTGAAGCCTACAGTGGTAAACCTGGACTTTCAGAGAAACAACAAAACAGTGTTTAGGTCTACCAATTTTGCAGGATACATAGGCATGGTGTCAGGTGTCAAACCAGTAAGTATGGGGGAAGCTTGTCCATTTGTTAATAGTGCTTCAGACTTAAAGGTTTTCTTGCTTTAACTGTGTCCTGGGATATTTTGATGTATGAACTCTCAAGTGCTCCAGCACACAGTAGAGAGATCTGAAGAAAGCTAAAAGGAAACACTGATGCACTGTCCCTTGTAAAACTGCATCTTCAAACTGTGGCAGTATTCAGAGGTCTGAGAAGAAGGTTACATACAGCAAGGGGAGGAAATCTGCTAATTCAGTGATGCAACAAGGAACTAGAGAAAAATTGCCACTGACTTGACTTGCTTAGCAAGCCAGCAAGCAACGCTTCTGTGTTACGCTAGGTCAGAAAGTTATGAATGATTATTTCTGCTTACTCAGGCAGAGATTAATGAGTCTCTTTTCTACATGGACTTGATCTTCTAGCAGAAGAGAGTAATCTAACGAAGAAGCAGCTCAGTTGTCATATAAACTGCAACGTTGCCTTTTGCTTATTTCTGGTATGAATAGTCTGGTGATGGATGGAGGCTGATTTGTTTAATTCTTTTCAGGATTTGTTCACTCTGACAATGAATGAGCGTTTCAGTCTTGATGGTGGTTACATTGGTGAGTAATGATTATTTTGTTCATTATTTCATTACAAGTTTTCCAGACCTCAGACATACCATCTACCTTAAATAAACAGCTACAGAAACAGTGAAAAGATGCCAGATGAGTAGGATAAAGAACAGTTCATTTTAAAGGCTGTGAAAGTTAGAATAGCAGGAATGGAGCTAACCAGTGATATTTTGCAGGTATCTTTGAATGGTTTCTTGGAAGAAGAGATGGTATGTGGATGGGCTTTCTTACAAGATCAGTACTAGAGAATGCTACAAGGTATTGCTTTTCTTCTCCCCATAAATGTTTTACTATAACCTCTTTTGCTCTTGACTAACATGAATATTGTAGGTATGTGCTTAGTATCTAATGATACAGATATCTTCCTAGAAGTATTAACATTAAATAATCCTGGTTTTGCTCATGTTCTGTTGCTGAGTAAGCATTGCATGTGATTTCCTACAAACTTTTAAAATGGCTTTCTAAGAGTTTTTTTTTCCTTAATGAAACTACTGGCGTCTGAATGTGTAACAGCATCCTGCATCAAGACATATTCAACAGGTAGTAATATACAATGGGAAGTAAACTAGCAAAGTAAATGAGTTAGTGGAATGTAACACCAGTACAGTATGTCGTCATTTTGTTTATTTTCAACACATGGACCATTGAAAGAACAACCTCTCAACAACCAAATTTTAAGTAAAAGCTTCTCCACTCAGTTTGTACTTAAGTGTGCTCTTTCAGTGCAATATAATCTCTCACATGACACCTGAAAGGGGAAAAATGGAATAACTGCCCAGACTCTTCCATCTTCTTCAGTACTCCGACCGCTTATAGCCTTTGATAGTCCAATGCTACTTTGTTATCTGCAGTTACCAGGATGCAAAAGAGAAACTGGCAAAAACAAGACTGCTGGCTCCAGCTTACTTCATACTCGGTGGAAAAAATTCTGGAGAAGGTTGTGTGATAACTCGCTCCAGGACAGCTGCTTTGGATATATGGGAGTAAGTATGCTTGACCTGCCACCCAGCTCCTCTTTTCAGAAGCAGGCTCCTTCAGTAATCATCACATTTTTCCTTTTATTGTGCAAGGACCTAGTTCTTCTGAATCATGTGTGTGTGTGTATATATATATATATGTCATATATATATATGATATGTATACACATCTGCCAAAAATCTGATTTTAAGGTCTATACTGAAAGAAGCACCACAAATGTACACCTCTTTTTTAGCCTCGATATAAAGAAAGGCACATGGTATGTGATAGAAACAAACTACGATCGCTGGAAGCCTCCACTTGTCTTGGATAATCGTAGAACGCCTGCAATGAAGTGCTTGAACCAGACATCACAGGAGGTAAACATCCTCTGAATATCTGATCTTGCTATTTGGAAACCCTCAGCTTAAGTTACAGCCCTAATCCTGTAGGAGCTGGAAGCATCAAGGGCACCTGCAAGCATAGCTGCAATGGCAGAGAAGGCTAATGGCTTTATAATTTGTCCACACTTCTGGTTAATGATACCAGGTGGCTTTTTATATGACTGTGTTTTATCTACACTTTATCTAGGTGGATTTCCTACAAGTATCTTCTACTGCTGCATAAATAAGGGGATAAACAGGAAATACTTGGAGAAATATTAAGTTTTCTGGGCCATTTATTACTAGTGGAATTCAAACACACACTGTCAGGCTGCTCTGACACTCAGGTGCCTGAAGCAGTATGGAGGTGTAGGCTGCACAGGTCTTGGCTGCATTATGTATTCCTAAAGGTTTACCTTACTGAGAAGTCAAAAGTTGCAGTTAGGGAACAGGTTAATGCCCATTAACATCAATGTATTACTTTCTTTCAGCACATCTCCTTACCAACTATTTATGACGTTCTCTCTACGAAGCCTGTCCTCAATAAGGTAACGCTTCTGTTTCCACAGATCACCTAGAGCAGGGGCTGAATGGGACAACAGACCAGGAAGTGCCATATTTCTAAGGAGGTGGCCACAGAAGTATATCTGGTTTTTGCCACAGCGATGGGTTGTGGAAGGGCTGAATTTGTACTGTAAACAAAGCTTAAGGTTTTATAAGTGAAGCTAGAATTTAAATGGTCAAAATAAACCTGGTCTGCCTTCTAGAAACCTTTAATGGCAGCATTTCAGCAAACGGTATGCTCATTTTGAAAGGAGGCTACCAAGCAGCAGGTTCTCTCATCCTGATCCCAACTAAAACTGGCTTGTAATAAGAGCAAAGTAGCTCTACTGGAATGACAGAGCATAAGGGAGAAGGGATATGGAGATAGGCAGGAAGGTCCCCACATCTGTTTCCATTCTCACACAGTCATACTGAAGAGTACATCCTTCCATAAGGTTCTGCCTCCCCTTCAGCCCCTTATATATTCATAGTGCTACGTAGTGGAGTTTGAGAACAAATAAAATCAAGAAAATTCCAAGTTACTTCAGAATAACTCTTTTCCCAGCACCCAGCTTTAAAACCCTGAGTAGCCTAAGCCTGTTCCTTATCTGCATTTAGCACTGGTGTGAGGCAGTTCTTGCACTATGGACACTTAAAGAATCCCTCTAGTCTAAAGGAATCTGTGATATATGCCTTCATGCTCTGCACGAAACAAATTAATACATTATTTAGGCATACTATGGGCATGTTCTTCTGACAATGTAAGATGTATTAGTCTTAACTTGAAGTTTTGATGTGCTTTGTTTTTGTTTTGGTGCTGTTGTGTTTTGTTTTGCAAATGAAGGGTCCAAGAGGACTTCTAAAATGAAAAAGTTACTGCATTCAGTGCAGGTGACATTCTTGGCTGAGGCCACAAGCTATTTGTACTTGCGTGTTGTTGATTTGTTAAACAGATTTAGAGATTAGACCCACAATTAGCTAAATAGGTGCACATTTTAGTTAGATTGGAGATGGGTTTCTTCAGTAATACCTCTAATGAGGCTTTTTTCCTCTCTCCTCCCATCTGCTTATTATTAGCTGACAGTGTGCACAACGCTGATGGAGGTGGATAAGGGTCACACAGAGACCTACCTGCGTGAATGCCCAGATCCCTGCAGTCCTTGGTAGTCCTGTACCCTTCCTATGTTGGAAAGCGCTTGTCTGAATTGGAGGCTCTCCGAGGAAGAACACTTCTGGAAAAAGACTCCTCAGCCTCAATCCTCTCTTCAGAAATGTAACAGTTATATAGTCAATGGGCTTCTAACAGCGGGGGGTACCCTGTCTTGCACTGGATTTTCTTGCTTTCTGCTCAGAAGCTCTGCAGGCAAGAAATGTATATTGATGTGTATCTGGTTTGATTTCAGCTATTTCTACAACGTGAGTTCAGCATTTAGCTCTGGATCTCTTCAGTGTTGACAGTAGTCTTATCTTGGTTTGGGGTTTGTTTTGTTTTCGTTCACGTGTTGTTGTTTCTTTTTTCTTTAAAGCACAAATGAGTTAAAAATGACACCTACCAAGCACAAGAATTGTATATTAGAAGATTATCTGTGATAACATAGTTATGTTGTTCTTTCCTACTCGCTTAGGATGAATAGTTCTTGTTCTGGTCTCCAATATGAAGATATGTCTGAGATGCCCTATGACAAAATAACCTACCAGGAATACATATCTAGTCACAGAAATAAGCTCTTGTGGAAGTATCTTAAAAGTAGATCTGAGTCTTGAGTGTCTGATCACTGGTTTGTGGATCTTTAGCTGAAATTCTTTCTTGGCCTGTTAACAGATACATTTTTTTTTTTAATACAGATTTTTCTGTTGTTAAAACAAACAAACAAACAAAGACTAATACAATAAATACTCTGAAGAACTTCTTTCTTAGACTGATATATTTGCACTGAATTCATACTTCACTGGAAGTCACCAGGTACATTACACATCACATGGCAGAAACGGCATTTGCTTCCCCATAGACTGATTTTGAGTGATGTCTAAACCATCTGCCAGTTATGAGTAACCAACTACTAAAACTGGATGAAGTAGAGATGAAAAGCAAAGTCGGACCTTATCATTGGCTGAAGCACAAATTTAAGTAAAGGTCACTCAGAAACAGGGAGAAGAACAGTTACCTTAATATCTTAGGAAGCAGATAACATAGAATACATTAATAGTTTTATATATGGCAGTAGATAATTGCTAGGCCTAATTATAAAACAGTGCCAACTCATTTTATAACATGCAAAGAGAAAACATTGGACAGTAAGCATAGCCTGTTGGTTCACCTATAGTACTTCTGCCACACTACAGAAAGAATGTTGTTCATATGTGAAGTGATAACAGAGCCATGAATTTATCCCTGCCATTGGTGGAAAGGAAGTGTTTCCTGTCTCTTTGGTATCTGCAGTGACTGTCTTGCATAAGGCAGTCTATCTAAAACATGTGAGTTGATGACATCCACTCACAGCTGGATTCTTGATAACCAGATGTCACGGGTTACCTAGATTTACATATGCCTGTGACAGGGGCAGCCACGAACAGAGCAGTAGGTGTATAGTGCAGAGCTCTGGATGGGTATTATCAGTTTTCTGTTCCTATCAATGAAGTCTAGTATGAGATTATTATTATTTTTTTTTAAGTAACTTCAAAAAACACAAACAAGTTTATAGAAAAGGAAACAAGTTGCTGCCCATAAATCTGAGATTCAAAGTTAACTTTCATCAAAAGCATGGCTAGCTAAGTTTCAGTTAGTACTGATGTCCTTTCTTAAATATAAAGAAACATAAATAGAAAAGCTAACCATTAGTCGTCCTTTGTTTCAGGAACCAGGTTACCAGCTTACAGCAAAGTCAGTTCTAATCCTCCATCAGCAGTGGAAACAGGAGGGACAAAGGGAATACTATTTGCCAAATAAGTCTATCAGCTGGTATGTGAGGAAGTGTGGCTTCTGGTTGAAGGAAGTACTTATGTCTTAAGCCATAGAACAAAGGCTGCAGTAGTGCAGCAAGAAGCAGTTCAAATGGATGTAACACACTGGCACATTAGCCCACACAGAAATCCACATCCCACTATTTAAACTGACCTTAAAAACAAAGGGGCCACACTAGTTACATATCTAATATTTCTTTTCCAGTATGCAAGCAGAAACATATTAGCAAGATTGTACCACCTGTCTATTTTTCATCTAAATCACATCTGCTGCACCTGCGTAAGCTAAAATCACATTTTAGATTAGGGGAAAAATAAGGTATAGTTTAAAATGCAGTTTCTGCATCAGATGATTCATATAAAACAAACCAAATTACACACTGCAGTCTGTACATGTCTGTTGTGAAGGACGGGTCACAATACTGCTGCATTCACACTTTAATCTGGTGTGGGGATGTTCAGATTTATTTAGAATTAGTTGCATAAGAGGCATAATCAAATTACTTTGTCATTTAAAAATAAGTGGTAAGTTTACTTCCTTAATTAGTCCTCTCCCACTTTAGAGCACATGGAGCAAGGCAGTGCAGACTATTTACAGTCATTAGCTAATGTGCTTTTGGTATGCCCCTTGTGCAAGAGAATCCACATTTCCACACTGGAAATTGCTTTATAATTGTAGGTGTGTAGCTAAATCCCATGGAGATCTATCCAGAGCCTGAATACATGTGTCTGCTGTTGACACAAATATTAAAAGCTATTAAAAAAAGGAAGCAGATATGCTATACTTTATCTGCTATAGTGTCAGTAGTGATTGACGTTATTAATTGCTTATTGATTTAATCTTCACATCTCAATGTTGAAAGCGCTTGCTCTGAAGGTTACCTCAAGACAGAGAAGTTACATTTATTACAAGCAGAGACATTCATTCTGTTTTTAGCCTAAGTTTCACTTACTCCAGCTGCCCTGGCTGCTGTCATGAAAGCTAAGGCCGTTTCACTGAAGAAAGAAAAGATCTATTGTTTTTTTAATAGAAAATGCACAGATATGTTTCCTTATATTCAAGTACTGTACATTTATAGTTGAGGTACCTCACAACCACAGCTCGTTTTTCCCCAGGTCAGTAAGCAACCACATGTATTTTTTTTTCCTCTTTAAGGTTTTTGTTTGGTTGGTTGGTTTTAAGTTTAAATAAGGTTCTAATTTATTTGCTTGAATTTCTGCTTCTGTCTCCTATTCTTTGCACCAGAAGAACGAGATTAGCCAGAAAGAATAATGCTCAAAGCAGTGGCAGAAATCACAGCTTTCCTTGGGAAGAAGTCTCCACGTATTTATGCCTTTTATAAAAAGCTTCCCTTATCTGTTACAACTGTCTGGAAACACAACTTGCAAATCCACCAAATACTGTGATCAAGAAGCAAGCAGACTTGCAGCTGATTCCTCAGCCCGCCTACTGGTTTTTCAGAGCACTCCATCTTGTTCTGTGAAAGATTTTAAAGGTCTTTTGTAGCTCAGTCTGCTCCCACACTGTTACTTAAAAGAGACAATTATAAAGGAGTTGGCTCTGTTTACATACTGAATACCTAGAGCTCTGCCCTCTGGCCATTTTCTGCACTACAGTGAAGCAGCTCTGAATTACGTTAATTGTATATAGGACCATTTCAGTCAAATTTGTTTTGCAGAGTTCATTCTTTTAGCACAAGGGTTATGTGTGAGCAGTAGAAGAGTCCTAGTAGCAATACCTGCCTCTGGCGAGTATTTTGTATTTAAGGTAACTCCATACATTAAGTTTGCTTTGACTCCCACTTCTAAAGGTCTGTCATTCTCTTAATTTTGCTAAGCTTTCTCCATCAGGCCGATACCCAGTGCAAAAAAATAAAAATAATAAAAATCCTCAATGAAAACTCCATGTCTCAGAGCTTCATATGTAACACAAGCCTCTACCTTTCTGTGTGTAGGGAAGACTGCAACATATGCTACTCTGAAAAGAATCAAAAGCCCTCAGAGCTGATTTGTTTGATGCTAGCACGACTTCAGGGACATTGGATTCAATAATTCAGTAATAAGGGGAGAACACATTAGGCAAACCAGTAGGAAAATGAACCATCTCGATGCAGGGTTTGGTTGGTTCACAAACACACTGAATGTTAAAAATTAACACCTAGTGTGTTGTTTAAAGCAGAGACTCATAGGACAGAAGAGAAAGAGAGAGGCAGTGGTACAATTAATAACTGCCTGCACAGGGCAACCAGTTTCATATGGTCATTTGGCATCTTCCTGGTGTTTTGCATTTTCACATTTGTTCCATGCGGATCTTGGCCATATTCCTGCTCCACAAAACAGCAACCCTTCACTTTTCTCATTCAACTTCTGGTGATGCTCTTTATTTCTCCCATCTCAGACTGCTCAACCAACAACAGAATCACAGAATGACCTGCGTTGGAAGGGACCTCAAGGATCATGAAGTTCCAACCCCCTGCCCGGCAGGGCCACCAAACTTCCACATTTACTAGATCAGGTTGCCCTGGGCCCCATCCAATCTGCCTTCTTTTCCTCAAGTAGCTCCAAGCACAACACACCAGAGCTACTCTACACAAACATCACCACTGTTCAAATGGGCCTAAAACAAAACCAGACAACCTTGCCTATCTGTGTCTCAAGCTCCTGCTTTCAGTAACGTCTTTATTGCACAAGAACTTAATAGCTCAAATCCTGCTTCCCACGGTCCTCAGTGCCAGAACTACAGGCACTTAGAAACACTCAAACCACGTCTTTTCTTACTAACTTGCTCCTTATCTAAGTGAGTGTGCATTCCACAGGGGGCATAGCAAGAGCCCACACAGAATCACGCCACCACTCAAGGAGGAACAGGGCCACTGCTGTACACACTTACCTCTGCTACACACAGGCTGATGTCCTTACTCAGCAAGCCCAGGTGCTTGTGATTCCCTATTTCTGAGAGCAGTGCCACCAGATAAACTATGGCACTCCTGAATTTAGAAAGCTGTTTTATGTCTTTGTGCCATGCTTCCACACCTCCACACACCGGCTGAGAACGGCCACAGGAATAAAACTCAGGTTACAGAGCACTTTCTCTGTTGGAAATACTTAGCAAGGAAACCCACAGGCATTACTCATTATAAACCTTTCCCACAGACAAAACACAACGAGTACCAACATGTAGTCTTGCACCTTTGCGTGTTCTAATGGAACTTCATAGCAGAGGACTGTGCTCAAGAACCAGCATATGAAAAGACATATCCCTGCTTAGCTGTTCTGTGTAAGCATTTTAAATTTAACACACAATACCACACATTGCGTACCACAAGGTTCCACCTTCCACTGCACACATCCCTGATGGGCACAGATGGGAGATCAAATTGATTATTACAGTCCCAAGAGTGTGTGGCAACCTTATTTTAGTGATTGTGTTAAGTGTGGCTTTCTCACCCATAAAAGGAAATAGAAGTATCTATATAAAGTATCTATATAAGTATTTTCTTGAGAAAAATACAGTGAAAAAATATGTTTTTTCATTTCCTTTGAAGCCAAAAGCCACCTAAAATAGATGAACATTCCAAAAACACCAAAGCTAAACACACATATTCTGTTTTGTTTTTCTTAATATTTTCAATTTCCTAGATTTGTTTGGGTTATGAAAGCTCCTAAACACAAGTTATGTAAATTACCTAAGCTACGTTTTTGTTTTGCAACAACAAAAATGAGTTAATTATCATGTTACCTGTAGTCTTCTAAAGTCATGCTAATGAAAACACTAATCAGAGATTGCAGTCGCTTAACATTTTGGTCCTGATCTGTTGTAGATATGTAGCATTGAGCAATCAGATTTGTAACTTTATTGTGATGCAATATGTACGAGAGTGAATTCATTCAGTTCCTAATGAAATGTGATTTGGGGACTCTTGCTCCACCTGGGAGATAATTAGGGCTGATCACAGAAGGGTGTAGGAAAAGGCTGGGAAATACTTAAAGCTCATTTTGTAGTCTTTTTGAGCTCTTAGGAAATGAGTGATTCTTGTAAAGCAGCAGCCTGAAGATTTCTGCATATGCAAAGGAGGTAATGATAAAAGTTTTTAACTTAGTTGCAAATAACGTGGTTATATTAACTTTGACAAAAGACTACTTTAATAAATCTTTCTCCTTTAGAGCTTTTTGAAGTAAAAGTCTAATGAAAAAGAAAGCACGTAGCTTGATGCTCAGGCAGTTTCAAGGTGAAGGTTAACTAAGCAAGTGGCTGTAGTTCAGCCTTGTACAACCTGCTGTGTGTGATGTCTGTGAACCTGAAATGATGTTTTTGATAGCTGCTTGTGAGCACAGCAAGTAATTCCATGCAGTATACCCTGAACAAGGGATGGTCTGAAAGGTAGTTCCTATTCCTATAGTAAAAACAAAGCAGAGTATTTTCTCCTCTGAAGTTATAGTAATAGCTCCATGAAAATCATTAAAAAAAGAGCTGTCTGAGCATCTAAAATAACAACTGGGTCAAAAATAAATACATAAATTAGAGTCCACCCTCATAGCAGTGCTTCAAAAGCACCTAAAAGTAGAAATTAGGCCAGGATTTCAAGGGTATCTGTCAATATGTGTTGCCAGCTGAAAAAAATTACTTGCCATACACCTGCCTCTTGATTGGAGCATTACTGCAGTTCAGCTCTAGAACAGATTCCTGCTTAAAGCATTTCTGTGTGGCAAAGCTTCTCCCTTTTCTTCTCCTTTCCTTGATGAGGGTGATTTCGGTCTCTTAATGGAGATTTGCTGCCTGCAGACAACAGCTCTTAAAAACCAGCAGTTCCTCTGGAACCACAAGTCTCCAGGCTCAGCAATTGGAAGGTGGGGAGGTCTATCAATGGGGACTGGAGAACATCACCTCAGATATAGCAAAGTGCTAGAGAGAATGTTGGGTTTGTATTTTCCATGCCTGCTGTTTATTCAGTGGACATTCAGTCACTTCTGTAAAAAGAAAGCCATTGCCTTCTATGTTTGACCAGAAGTTTGAATACCTAAATTTCAACTGCAAACTGATAGTATGTTTGTGTGCTGATGGGTTTTTAATCAGTTTTTTTGCAGAATATGTTTGCAATAATTATATTACCGGTGACAGATGATGGATTTTGTTGTGTAAGTGCTAGATTTTTTTGGTTTGGCTGGTTTGGTGTTGAGAGTGTTGGAAACAGTGGGTTTTCTTTTTTCCCCTTCTTTTCTTTTTTGTTTCCTTGAGTAATTTTTGTGGTTGTAAGATGCTGGGCTTGAAGTGCTATTAACATCAAGGTGTTTGGAAACACTTCAGTGCAATGCAAATCTATGCGTTTTATTCAAGTATGTAATACAGGTCTGGAATAAGGAATCATAAGAATTCATAAGCCAGCAAACCCCAAGCTTAAACTCAGGTCTGACATCTTTTCTAATGAGGTTATCTCCTTATCCTGTTCCTTTGGAAATTATTTTAATTCTGTCTTTGACTTAAGGTCAGAAAAAAACCTATTGTGAGACCTACTTGTAATAGAAGTTAATTGTCATGGTTCTTCCCCATGTTAGTCAAGGAATAGATATAAATGTGGTTTTGTTAACCTTTTAAAGCAACACCACCTAATTGATATTTTTTAAATAAATAACTCATGCAGAGTGTGTCTTAGCCCTTTCTGAGATACTAACCCAGACTAATGGCACTGCAGGAGTGGCACCATATCCAATCAGGTGCTGAAGCTGCACTTCTGCTCTTTGTCGGGGCTGGTCCTTATTACAGAAATACCTGATGACTCCTTTCTGTAGGGAGCACAGTGAAGGTCCCAGTGCCTCCTGTCAGTGGATTAGCCAGCAGGAACAAGGCTCAGTGCTCTCTAGAGCCTGAGGATGCTCAAAGTCATGCTCCTGATCTTTGGAGATGATGTTGGCCAAAGACACTGTCCCTTATTCCTGCTGAGTAAACACCACTGCACAGAAACTAATTCCAAATCTCAGGCCAGAAAGAGGGAGAAATTAATCATCAGCACAAGTTACCATATTCTTCAGTGGATAAAACCTGTTTTTTTGTGTTTTTTTGTGAGTTTTTTTTTTTTTTCTCTACTTCAGAAATCATTTTCTGCTGAAGCCCATTGGGAGTTTTAACACCAGAGATCAGATGTGGGAGTCCAGCCCATAGCCATGGGTCAAAAGCAGCAAATCTAAGCTGTATGGTACACCAGCAGTCTGCAGCTTCTCAGCTACACTTTATATGAAGATTATTTCTTCTGCATACATTTATCCTGACTTTTAAAGGAAAACAAGGAAGCCTACTCAGCTCTAAGAGCAAAGAGGCCAAATGGAGATTGCCTGCTGAGTGCAGCTGATTGAGTGGCATGATGACAGCTGCTGTACTCAGGCCTATGCATTTTCTCAATGAAGTGTTGACTTGTGTTTTCCATCAAGGATAGGGGTGGAGATGGAGTTACAGCCAAAGTACTTGGCTAGAGGCTATCCCTGGCCCAGTGCATACACCTGCACACATGTACACAGATGGCGTTACGCTAAGGCTTAATTGGCAGCTAGAATTGGGTTTAGTTCTGGGAGACTCAGTTCTCAACAAAAGCCCAAGGACCTGTGTTTTCCTACCTGGGAAAGGGATTATCTGTCCAGTCCTATCAGCTACATTGACCTGTGAGTCAGATGGACTGTTTGGCTGAGCCGTTTCAGAGGATGAGGACAAAAAAGAAAAGAAAGTAGAACTGGAGGGAAAAAAAAAAAAAACAACAACAAAAAAGCTGCTTCTTCCTTGAGGTTTTCATGAAAGATCTTAGAAATGCTGTTCTTACAGTCTATGGACTGTTGGTGGAACTGACGCTCTGAAAGTCTTTCTCCTTATTAGGGTTCAGTTTAACTCTTCTGGAGCACACCAAAATAATTTAAGTTGGATGAGATCTCTGGAGGCCATCTGGTCCAACCTCTGCTCATGCTTCGCTAAACCACAGAGCCAGGTCAGGCAGGGTGCTCAGGCCCTTTCCCTGTTGAAGTCCAGACATTCAGTCCCCTCCCTGAACAGCCTAATGCAGTGCTCCCTGTTCTTCCTGTGGGAGATTTAGATCAGGGCAGTGTCATTTTTTTCTGTTTTTTTTTTCCTGGGTTTCTAGTCTTAGACCATCAGGATTATACTTGATTTAATGATATGACAATGCTTTCCCTATGAGACGTAAATTTAATTATAGCTTTCGTTTTAACTACGATTTCTGTTGAAGGATAACTGCAAGCTCTACGTAGCAATGCACAGTCACCTGGGATTGAGCAAGGTGCCCCTCAGCACTGGATGTCAGTGCAAGTGCTGGCAACTTACTACATGCCATAATGTGCTGTCCCACCCCCACCCACCTTCTGATGCACTGGATCAAGTAGGTTGAGTCCTAACACTGTGCTGAGTGAGGGCAGTGCCAGGCAAGATGGAACAATCTTTTGTAGGCCTTTTCTTGACCCTCACAACCAGCAAGGGAAAAAACAAACAAGCAGACAAAAACCATAAAAAGCATGCTAAGAAGTACTCGAATACGCCTTGTTGTTTTGTCACAAAGGGAGATAGAACCACATCTATTTCATGTCATTATGATTTAAACTACAGAGTTCCCACTTGGCTCGTGTCCTGAGCTGTAATTTTCATGGCTGGCTATGAGTGAAAGTGGGTATTCAGGCAGGCCTAGTGTAACCTATCTTCCTAGATATCCTCTCATGTAAAAACCCATAGAAGCAGTGAATACTTCAGTCGTAATCACTGTACCTAAATGCCTAATCTTGGACTATTGATACCACCCCATCTATTGTACAGATTAAGGATTGTATATTAATTTATTCAGTGAAGACTTGCAGAAGAGTAAATGACAGTGATCAAAAAGGCTTTCTATAACTTGTGCAATACTTCTTTCTCTGACAGCAGTTCAACTCATGATGGAGGAGCAAAATGTTACCACAGAAGTCCCAGCAGCCCTAAAGCGCCTGGCCAAGTACATAGTGAGGGGTTTCTATGGAGTAGAGTACTCCCTGGCTGTGGATGTACTGACCCGCTACCCCTGTGTGAAAGAGGATGACTTGTTAGAGCTGCTCAAGTACGAACGCAAGCAGCTGCGCACTGTTCTCAACACACTCAAGGCAGATAAGTTTGTGAAGATGCGTATACGATTTGAAACAGGGCCTAATGGGAAGAGCACAAGGCACAACTACTATTACATCAATTATAAGGTGCTGGTGGATGTGACAAAATACAAACTGGACCACGTACGGCGGAAGATAGAAGCAGATGAGCGGGATTCAACTACCAGGGCCTCTTTTAAATGTCCATCTTGTTCAAGCACATACACAGACCTGGAAGTCAATCAACTCTTTGATGTATTTACAGGTGTGTTTAATTTCTTACTTGATTTTTATCTTGAAGAATAATTGTGATAACATTAAATTGGCTCTTGTGGGATCTTTTGTTAGGGTTTACTTCTTGTTTGCTGATGGGACAAGTGCCCAGGACAGGAGAAAGAGCTGGGAAATGAGAGTAGAAGGAAAAGCTCTCCTTGTAGAACAGGCCAAACAAGAGGGAAAATAATCCTGAGTGTAAGAGCCAGAGCTGGGAATCAGGTATAGGCTTAAACTTGCTAGGAATGAGACAATCTAACTGGGTTATGCCTACTCGTTTGTCTTTAGTCCCGTTTTCTCATATGAAAATGAATACATATTTATGTTACTCTGCTCCAAATTTAAGTTAATCTTTGTGTCTTCTGTCTTCCTGATGGAAGAGCTGGACAAGATGGATAAAGCACTTTGCAGTCACGCACTGTAATAACCACAACAAAGACTGTCAGCAAAGGAGAGGTGTTCTGCCACTCCTGTACCAGAAACAGAGATGTTCAGGCTCCAAGTATCCATAGCAGAAGTTACATCAGAGTCCAGGGGTTTTTCTTCTTTAAAATCAAAATAACTGGAGAACACTTGTTCAAAATGATATAAAGTGGAATTGTATTGCAACATATTACTCTAAATGTAGCTATGATGCTAATATCTGGGTTGTGGCACCTTGAAAGGATGCCAAAGCCAGTGAGAATGATCGATGCTTTATAGTGACTAACTTGAAACTTCAAAGGTGAGGTTAGCATGCCATCACTTGGGAAATTATCGCCTTGTCCTCAACCTAGGGACTGTGATGTGCTATTGAAATGCAAACGTGAAGGCTGGTGATTATTTAATTTAGACACAAATGTTTTTGAACTGTGAAACTTTGAACTAAAACCAGCAGATGCTCTTTATACTTGCAACGTCTTTTCGTATGTTTGTGAACTCAGAAACTAAGATCAGAAAAGAAGGAGAAAAGCCCACGTTTGTATCTAATGCTACTCTACGCCTAACCAACCTACGTTTTCCCCCCCAGTACAAGTACTTCTGTTTTGCTCAACTAGCATGAGAATAGTCTCTCTCCACCCCCCAAAAAAGCAAGCGTATGTTTGGAACTTGAATTCCTTTGAATGAAATGAACAAATGCAAAAACTCTAGCAAAGTTGAGAGTATTTTGAAAACTGTGCAGGTAGGATTTCTCAACCAGTTACTGCTTATCTTTTGCATTCTATGAACATGAATTTTATTTTTTTTCCAATTTTGACAATGTTGCAGAGACTTTCCGCTGTACTTACTGCAATACTGAAGTAGAGGAAGATGCCTCAGCACTGCCTCCGCATGATGCTCGAACCTTGCTAGCAAAATTCAATGAGCAGATGGAACCTATCTTTGTGCTACTGCGTGAGACGGAAGATACTGTTCTGCCACATGACTTGTTGGAACCTCAGCCAACAGCAATCCCAGGGATATCGGAAAGGTATAAATATCACTCTCCCGTATCCTAATAATACAAGCCTCTCCAACAACTTTCCAGTTGTACCATCTTTGACATACTTAATCTAGAGGCTGCTTTATTTTGCCTTCTTCACTACTGTCTACTGTACATGAAACTCTTTAACGAAGAAGGCTGTATTATCTATGATATTCTAAATTGTTTTAAATTTACAGATCTATTTTTGTTACTTTATTTAAGGAATTATTTTCTGGAGTTCTCCTTTGGTGACTGTAGTTCACAGCTTTTCCTGGGATAAAGTAATGTTACTCTATGCTTTATTTAGAGATGCATTACTGAAGAAATTATGCAAACAAAAATCAGTGGTTCAGGACCACTTGCCTCTGTTATGAGGTAAGGGGGAATGAAAATTAATTAAAACTAGAGAGAACCTGTTAAATCTAGGCAGCTAGTAAGCTTGTTTCTTCCTATTATTATTTTCTATTTGGTTGGTTTGAATGGGAAGTGGAGGTCTTGCTTGTACTTCATCTATCCAAAACTAATAACTTGTCATTCAGCTTTGACCAGGAGGTATGTTCAGGCATGCTGGAACCTTGCAGTAGACCTGAAAAATGGGCCACCAAAAATTCCTCTTCTGGCAGTCTGTATAGTCAGCACTTAACTATTGATGTCCAAGATTCTGAGCACAAGAAGAAAAAGAAAGAAAAAGCAACTAAAGAGCAACCTATCTGGATGTCAGAGAGCACTGTGGAAGGAGCAACAACAGCCAGCATCAATAATGCTGGTAAGTTTTGAGCACTGACAAATAACTCAGCAGTTTTACAACAACTAAATGTAGCTTTTCTATTGAAAATGATGTGATATTGGTTCATAATATACAATAACCCTCCAATTCTGGTCTAGTGACTATCAAAACTTAGTTTCTGGAAATCATTCTTTAAACTAGTTTAGACAATAAACCTAAAGCCAGAAGTTAATAACTATGTCCTGAAATGTTCTGACTCTAATCAGGCAGTAATGCCAGTACTGACTTATAAAGCAGAAAGTTCTTCAAAATGCCTGCATTTCAGATAATGCTGAACAAAATAGGGAAAAATATTTCACTTATATTTCACTATTCATAACTCTAATGTATTGTGTATTAGGAACAAATGCTTCTGAAGAAGCAGAAGAAACTGTTAAAGAAACTGTTAAAGAAACAGTCACTGAGAAAGAAATCATCAAGACTCTTCTCATCCATGAATCCATGAAGTCACTGTCCAGCACAGACTACGCTCCTGATGTCAAAAGCAAATTACCTGAATCAGGCAGTGACATGGAGTCCGAAAATACCAAGTGCTCAGGTACAGTAATAACAAAATTAGCAGGCAGCAAGCTTGAACAAGAGGAAGAGCAAGAAGCACTAGATCCTATTTTAATGGTAGCTGGTCAACCTTACTCATATAGTGAAATTAGTGAAAATCCAGAGCTTGTGTCTCTCATGACAAATGAAGAGAGAGAAGCTTATATAAAAGTAGGACAAGAAATGTTCCAGTCTGTGTTTGAGTAAATACTATTGCACTGATTTATACGTGCTTGTATGGAATGTATGAAGTTTTCTTTTGGATTAAGACAAAGTTAGCTTGATCATTTAACTTATGATCTTAAATTTACCATTGATGAGTTATGTTTTGTTTGAATACTTTCTGTTAGCAAGATTGTAAAGTAAATATTAGCTGTAGGAGGTAACTACAGATCAAAACACTAGTATTGCAGCAAAAGGAGCCCAAAGTTACTATGTGTTTTCTGTTGTTCTAATGCTTAGATTTTTGTGAATGCTGTAATCGGTAATTCTGGAGCATAAATAATTTCAAAGTGCAAGTGAATATTGTGATCTGATTAAAATGAAGTTTCAAAATCAAACCTTCCTCCTGGAATTTGCAAAAGTGAGTCAAATCACAACAGGGCTTGGTTTCACTCTGTATCAGTATGTTCTATATATTGGCTTGCAGGTCATTCTGTATGCAGAGCAATTTCCCTCAATGCAAAGAGCTACTACTAAATTTTGTTAGTGAAAGAAGAAAATCAGTTATGGTATTTTCATCTCAAAAATAACAAAATGGGGAAAAAAAAAAACAACTAAAAAATGTTTTTTGCTTATTGTTCTGTACAACCGTTCCTAAAGGGATGAACAGCACAATGAAATTCAGAATCACAGACAGTTTCAAAAAATGTCTGTTCCCATTTCATTGTTATTTCCTTAAAGAAGGCTGTATAGCAGGCATGAACTGCAAGACAGCCATTTAGCCACCCCAGCAGTTGCCTTCCACACTTTTTTCCCCTCAAGATGCCTACAGTGGGTAGTGTACTGTAATATTCATGTTGGTCCAGCCTGCTATGCAAGCAGTTTGTCAAGAAGAAATTTCCATTAATGTTCTTCTGCACACATTTGAAGTGAGATTCTTTCCAATACTACTGGAAAGAAAGACATTGTACTTCAAATTAAGGTTCTGTAACCAAGATTTCCTTCAGCAATTACAACTCACAGAACAAACACCATAATACAACTGACTTCTGCTAAGCTATATACACAAGTCACTCTCATATCTGTAATCAGTATACAAGAAAGAATTTTTCACTAATGATTTGTTTCAAGTTGGCCTATTATTTCTTATGGTTGGTTATTATTGTACTACCCCTTTGTCTCAGTAAGTGTTCATAATCTTCATAGAATCCAATCAGTTTTTGCTCAAAATTTCATCACCAGAGGTAGGGCAAATCCATCAAAATGTTTTATTCATATGTAGTATTATTGAATGCTCACTCTGGAATGGTTTGTATTCATGATGTTGCCTGAGCTTAACATTTTTTGTGTAAATGATATTTTGCCTTAAATAAGGTTACTTCCTCTTTTAGGTTTACCAATTCTGGCATTCATTTAGCTCACAAGCTTTCATTTTGTTTCATTTTCACCAGCTTGAAATGTCGCAGTGTACTTCGCTTGTCCTCTACATGCAGCATCACAGTGACTTTAAAGCCTGCAATGCAACTAAATTGTCTTTAAACCTTTTAATATGTATAACTTTGCTTTTACAATCACCTCTTATCTCTGACCTGTCATTTCAAAATCCAATCTTAAAAGCTGAGGCTCAAAATAAAAAAAAATAATGAAAAGGGAAATCACAGTAGAATTACACTCATTTTATTCAAACTTCATGCTACTTTGGGTATATTTAAGCTTCACTATTACTAAACTGTCTTCCATACTGTATAGCCATACTAAGAAGGAAGCAAATTCTGAACTTGAGGTAATCATTACATACTTGACTGCCTTGAAAACAGCTTGCCCTAGCAAATAGTGAACCGGATTTTTATGTAATGCAGTAAATATACTAGATAAACTATTTCTTGCTCAACTTTGACTTCCTGTTAATAGGAATTCTCATATAAATAGGAATATGAAAGAGCAAATACAATTTTTATTCTGATTTAGCTTTCAATTTACTTTCCTATATCCCTAATTCTGCCTTTGCCATGAGATTTTATTAGGTGCCACCTAGATCTTTTCTTTTTTGTTTTTTAAATACACAGTAACTTTAATAGAAATTTTCTATATGCCTTCCTTTTGACATCCAAAACCATTCAAAAAGTTAAATACTTAAGGAAAGAATTTTACAAGTATTCACTTACAGCATTTTAAATGTTGCACATGAAAGGATATTAAAATTTTCAGCCAAGTTTATCCTGTTTCATATTGAAAAGTATAGAACTGGAACTAATTATAATAATTAAAAAAAAAGATGCTTTCTGCAATTAACAACAAAACAGGGTATCTGCTTTGCCTCAGACAAATGTGCTGGCTGGAATTAATTCCAAAGACTGAAGTAATGAACTAGAGTAATTATTACAGGCCTGCTATACTTAAGCTATAAGGGCAAGGAGGAGATACAGACTGTCTACAAGTTGTGCTTGTAGAAGACTGAAAAACTGAGAGACAAGAGTTTCTTTTCCCAGGAAAATTAACAGCATTTCTCTGAACAGGACCAGCAAACTGTAAACACACCAACACTTGAGTCATTTAGCTTCCAAAAAACTCCTTGTATCGTTTTATAAGCCTGAGGAAATTTTTCCAAAAGACAAATTTACAGACAAGTTCAAACTTTATTTAAAACTACAACTTTGAACAAGTTTTTAAAATTACTAAACAAGTCACATTAAAAAAGATTAAGACAGAAAAAGAACAGTGCAGCAAAACCGAATAAAAGAAAGTTCAGTTCCAGCTGTTCAAGCTGCCACAGGCAGAAGTTAGCCTACCTATTCTAAGAGGCAGTGTGTCAAAAACTATTTTACATTTTTATACACTTCCAGAATTTGTGAAATTAGTGCTGTTTTTCCATATGCATTTGTATACAGAGAGTTTACATATGCAGGCATCTTCAGATTATTCTCATGCACTCTGAGCTCCAAAGGTTTCTGTAAAATAAAGATTATTTTGTCATTATTGTCTAGCAGTTAACAATGCATCAGACAGAACCCTAACCACAGTTCATCTCAATAAGGAATGTGATTAATAACAGATACAAGAAATATTTGATCCTTGCCTCTTCTTCATGAATACTTTAAATCATGGCCTACTTAAAAAAAAAAAAAAAGCTACAGATATATCCCACTTTCACCAATAAACACTGTCTTAGTTGCTAGCTACAGATTTTCTGTAGCATGGTGTTCTTATTCAGACTGTCTCTGCATCAGGCTTCCACATTCATATTCACCAGATTGAAACAGTGGACTTCTCCTAGCACAGTCATGACAAGCAAAATGGTGACGGGCAGTTTATGAAATGGAAGATGCATCTTCACACTATTCTGGAAGACAATATGCTGTCACTACAACTGCAGTAGATAAATGCTTTTGTCAGCTAATATTGTTTGAGGAATTGGGATTAGCTTGAAGGCCTGGGCTTCTCTGATGTGGATAAGCCTGCGCTGAACTGTTGCACCTGTGTCAGATGTGCCATCAAAATAGACAACCCAAGAAGAATCAGACAGTATATATATGTATCTACATATACTATATAGAGAGACACACACTCCACAAAAATAAGTGCATGTTTTTCCCTTTTTGTGTTTTCCTTCTGCTTGAAATGAATATAGAGAGAATCTGCACCTCAACCCTCCTGCTGCTGACCAGACTCACAGAACATTTTGACATTGTGGTGGTAACTATCTCTGCATTCCTATAACAAACCCTTGCTTTTATTTTCTAATCTTTTTATTACTTCCCATCCCCAGGTCTAGATAACCAAAGCTTTTATAATAATAAATTGGCTGGGCAAATATTTGACTCTTTTCTGAGACTTACATCGGGTATCTATACATCACAATTCATCTCATCTCTGACTATTGGAATAATGCCATAACCTTTCACTATGTCAGTATCATATAAAAATAAATTGACTTATATTACCATAAAGTTTTTTAGCTGCAGAAGTAGTTTCATGGAAGTAACAATATTTACCGTCATCATACACATTAAGAGTTTTTCTAACTTGCAGTATTTCTTATAACAGAAATCATTTTATTTTACCTAAGGAGATATTCTGCTATTGTGTAAACTCTGTAGAACTTTTGTATTACAAAAAACACTGAACAATCTGTCAACAAGTTACATTGAGCATTACTGAATTAGATACTAGCAATTAAAATTTAAAACATTAAAGCCAAGCTTATAACAAGACATTTAAATGTTAATTTATAAGTTTTAAAACGTCTAAGTTACACTATGCATTTTAAACGTTAACTTTTTATGATGTTTAGTCAAAGAATCTAACAGGAATGTATGTAAGGGACAATGAAGGCAAAATCTGTTCATACCAATAGATTATTTTCTAATGTGTAATGATAAAAAAGGATACTCTATCAGCACCACAGTGATTTCTATGTTCAGTCAGTGATAACAAGATATGTAAACACTAAGGGTGTTAGGAATGTTTTCCCAACACGTGGAGATAATTTAGAAAATAATCCTTACCTGGTTCTTTCAGATTTTGACCATCTCCTACTAATTCTCGATCTTGCTCCCCACTTCCATCCAATAATTCATCTGACAAGTTGTTGGTTTGGGCCTCTGATGCTATTTTCTTCAGTAGATCTGCCTTTATAACAGGTAAAACAAAACTCAGTTCTGACTAACTCTTTTTGCTGTCCTGATAACCATAATGTAAAGGTATTTACATTACACACTTCTAAACCATAACCCAACAAAACTCAGCAAAATACCTCTGAATAGACTGCAAGTTTAAGGGGCAAGTCTTCAACTTTCACAAAGTCATCCTCATCAGATTTTTGACTTATATTTCCAGAACCAGCTTCCTGTTAATAAAAATAGTGACATTTAGTGACACTGTTTTATTTTTACTCAAAATAAAGATTTTAAGTAGTGCATCAAACAGAAACACACACATTAAATTTGCAGATGAAAAATGTACAGGACTGGAAACTACAAATAATACTGAAATATGAAAAAAAAAGTTCTTTTAGATACATGTCAACTGAAATATACTCACATATTCATTCACTAACACAGGCGACTCTGTGTCAGGACTGCCGGCCATGGAGCTTTCTGAACTTCCAGCAGATGACTTGTTTACTACACATGCTGTATCCAGCATTTGTGTTTCATTTCCTGGTAAAGATGAGCTTGATTCTTCCGTTTTCACACTGGCTGTTATAAACGATTCTGGTGTATTCTCTGTTGAAGGTGATGTGTTCTCCACCACATTGAGGTAATGAGGTAAAACTGTAGCTGCATCATGTTCACCTAAAGCCACATTTAAGTTTAAATGTGAAATGAAAGCAAACTATACCAGTATTTTCAACAACAAGACAGAGGGAAAGGAGGTGGTAACAACAGTTAGAAGTAATATCCATACAACCTGGTGGTACTCGTCTTGACAGAAAATGATTTTTCAGTTCTTAATCAGCTACAACTCAGTATAAATCTTTAAACTATAAAATTATTTCAACTGCTAGTAAACAGTAGAATTAGGAAAAAACTCTCACCAGACAAATCCAAACATGAAAATACCACAATAGACAAATTACTCAACTACAATTGTGTGTCAATGGCTGCAACAATTATCTGAAATTCATGCTAGTGTCAAACATCAAATGTAACACACCTATGTACTAATGATTACTTCAGGCTTCCTCTTCAGAAGGTTTACTATGTGTCTATTATTAACACAAACATCGCTACCTAAATGACATTGTTCCATTAAAAAAAACTCAACCCAACAGCCTAGTAAATTCATGCATGTTTCATCATCTTCCTCTTAGTTCGGCATATCACAGACACTGTCTGAGATAATTCTCAGAGCATGCAAATTCATATAGAAGTGCTAATCTCTTAATTTGCTTCATACTTGTCTTACCTTTAGCCTGTTCAGACTGTTGTTCAGATGACAAAATATCACTGCCTTTTGTCTTACTCAGTCCTTGGCTTGAAGTCTATTGGGGAAGGTGAAAATGATTTAGAATAAATTCTACTGATCGGTTATCACAGCTAATTGTCTAGTTCACTCTTGTTTGCTAGAAACACCTGTTCCATGTTTTTGTGTTTACTAGTATGAAATACATGCACATATTTCACAGAATTCACATGTAAATATATGCTACAAGTATTTACATATGAAATACATCCATATGGAATACTAATATGAAAACAGTGCAACAAGAAAAAAAACTTATATAAAGATATTTTTCTGAAAAGTTATGCAATGACTTAGGTTTCTTCTGCATTTACAACTCTGGCAATACCTGTTCATTTTCAGTTGCTGTTTCACTGCTCGCTTGTAATGATGTCTGCACATCAACAGGTCCTTCCTCAAATTCTATTTCTTCATCTTCATTTTCATCTTCTCCACTGCCATAATTAGTGAGAGCCTGGGTTTCTGCTTTTGATAAACCTAAAAGGTAAATCAACATAAAATCATCTTCATACTGTAATTACATATTGATCTAACTCACTCAACTTTCTCAATAAGAACTCTCACCCATGCATCTGACAGAGTAAGATGGCTGCAAATCCAAAACCATTTTGAGATTTTGAGTTCTTATTTCAAAGTATTCTTTGAAATTATTACAGTGATTCAAGATCCACGTGGTCTGCATAAGCCATGTTACCAAAAAATCACTCACTACTGTGTTAGTGTGAAATATCTCAGCTACTAAACAAATTATTGTGAAGAATGGAAATATAGGGGAAACCAAAACATGAGCTGTTGTCATCAGATCTACTAATTTCAAAGAGCAAAAGCTCCTCTAGTTGAAACATCTGACTCTTAACAAGGTATTATTAAATACAGTAACAGAAAATTTCTATTGGAAGACACCTGTCTAGAAAAGTCGTGAAAGAAGCTGTTACTAAGAAGCGCTTAATAAAAATTCTGTTGTAAAATTAGTTGTTTAGAACTGTGGTAAAAGTACTGAATTATGAGCCATAGAAAACACTTACTTATTGCCACTGGGCCACTTTCACTTTCTTCATCTTCCTCCTGGTCAGAAGCATCAGACTTGATACTTTCAGGAACTTCATTACCATCATACGTTTCTAAGCCCTGTACTGGTTTGACAGTTTCAGTCTCATCCTTGTCCTAGGAAAACAAGGAATAATGTGCAATTTCATGTTTGTTTATCTAAAGATTAAGTTATGGTTCCTGTCCTAAGGAGCCACCTCTTTTTCCCCTCAAAAACAAAAAAAATCTACCAACTAGAAGCTAATGTTCAAGGACAGATACCCATGAAACAAGTATCCCAAAGCGACTTCAGAAACAGCAATAGATCCTATTATGACAGACCACACACTTAGTAGCCGTAAGACTGGCCAGCAGGAGCAGAGGTAATCATCCCTCTGTACTCAGCTCTGGTGAGGCTGCATTTTGAGTACTGTGTTCAGTTCTGGGCTCTTCACTACAAGAAAGACATCGAAGTCCTGGAACATGTCCAGAGAAGGACAACAAAACTTGTGAGGGGTCTGGAGCACAAGTCTTATGGGGAACAGCTCAGGGAGCTGGGATTGTCTAGCCTGGAGAAGAGGAGGCTCAGGGGAGACCTCATTGCACTCTACAACTTCCTGAAGGGAGGCTGTGATGAGGAGGAGCTTGGCCTCTTCTCCCAGGCAACAAACAGGACCCAGGGAAATGGCCACAAGTTGTATCAGATGAGGTTTAGACTGGACATAAGAAGGAACTTTTTCTCTCAGAGAGTGGTCAGGCACTGGAATGGCTGCCCAGGATGGCAGTGAAGTTGCCGTCCCTGGTAGTGCTCAAGAGGCATCTGGATAGGGAGCTATGAGATATGGTTTAACGGTTTTCTGTAGGTATGGTAAAGGAAGACGGTTGGACTAGATGATCTTGTAGGTCTTTTCCAGCTTTGTGATTCTGTGATTCTATGATTCATAAGGGCCACAACTGAATTATCAGAAAAGGCTCATATCAATTAACTAGTCTTAAACATTTTTCTTTCAGGCATTAAAAGGAGGAAGCAAGAAACACTGGCATTGCTACTTTCTAGTGATTTTCCTCCACTACTGAAGGGACTCTAGTAGACATTACGAATATTCCTAACTGTTTGTTTTCATTTATTTGACAGCTACTCAGCAGTTCCTCTGCTGAATGATTTTTTAAATACCTTGAGTTAGAAAATTCTATACAAATCCCAAGTAAAGCTTGGAGTTTTGCTCCAATTCTTGCAGGAATCTTTTACACAGAAGCAAGCAAAACAATGATACACACATTTCCAGTTTTACTTACAACATAGTATCACAGAATATCCTAGCTCTAGAAGAAAGCACTCACCCTATGCCCATAAAAGTCTTCATATGCACCTATATTCAGTCTGGAGAAGAGGAAGCTTAAAGGAGACCATAATGTTCCCTACAACTACTTAAACTGAAGTTGTGGTGAGGTTGGGATCAGCCTCTTCTCCCACATAACTAGTGATAGGACTAGGGGGAATGGCCTCAAGTTGTGCCAGGAGAGATTCAGGCTGAACATTAGGAAAAATCTTCTCTGAAAGAGTGGTCAGGCACTGGCACTACCTCATCTACTCTGTGCCCTAAGGCAGAACATCTGCTTCCTCCTTGAGAAGAAAAAATTACTTGCAAGATTAAAAGAAGAAAAAGCTTTTTTGCTAAAAATAGTTAAGCACCATCTCTATTCACTGTCCTTGATACTTGAAGAGTTAAGGAACAGCTACATTCTTAATGCTTTGAGCTGAGAATAGGGAGAACAGCACCAGATTAAATCCAATTAAAAAGAAACAAAAAAAAACTTTCATAGCTGTTTCATAATATTAAAAAATTATATATACTAATAAAGAAAGCTCCTAGCCTAAAGCTAATAAGAAAATAACACAAATCACTTATTTTGTAGCATTCAATATTAACTTTGCTCCTTTTAGACTTTCAAACTAATACTTCTGAAGTAAAACTCATTCTACACAAAAGTTCACCAATTAGCAGTATTTAAGATGCCTTTCTTTCTTTAATGATCTCAATGCATTTGTTGAAAGATAAAAATATACTATTTTATAAGAAATGCATCAGTGTTTACACTGTTAATAGCTCTGAAGTACTAACAGGAATAAAAGCAACAACTAATAAGATGATAGTTATGCATTGTTACCAAGGCATACAACAGAGTAACTGGTGAAGGCAGATTTTTTTTTTGCAGTCCTTTTCCAGACTGGAAACTCAATTTAAAAAAAAAAAAAAAAAAAAAAAAGGAAGTTCATCTACTTCAATGAAGTAAACTACTGAAAATAACATAAAGAAGATAAAAAAACAAGATGTTTTATAAGTTCACAAACACTAAGAAACTGATTGCTTATAGCTACTGGATTTGTATGACAGAAAACAGTAAGTGATCTGTGAAATTATCTGAGGAATAAAACACAGTTGAGAAGCATAAACATACTTTGTCCTCATCGATATCTTCAGTAGATGAACAAACATCCACCTGGACACCTTTTCTTGCCTAGAAGAAACACAAACTGTCTTCAGTTTGAGACTGAAGTAAATTAGAAAAATACTGAACCAAACTAAAGCTTCCTGGAAGGCTGCCAGAAATGCCAGTCTTACCAAGAACTCCTATGTCAAAACAGTGGAAAGCCACAGGAATTCTATACTATGAGATGTTTACATAGATATCTTCACAATTTGAAATCACAAAACACTGTAAGCATGCTTGGCCTGTAAAAATGCTTACACAGGCTATTTCTCCAGCCTGTGGTTAAATCATAATTAAGCTACGGAATTAAATATGCCAGCTCTGATCAAGACAGCCAGCTATACTTTTAAGCATTGAATCTAAAACCAGTTACTTTGTAGGACTCAATGCAGACACAAAATAGAGCAAAACCAGATATCAGGATCCTGGATCTGACAACCCTGAAAAACTATACAGTGATATTCACATGGATCTTTACAAAATAGGCGGGACCTGCCAGTTCTGGCTCAACTCTGGCTCCACTGAATCTGAACTAACACTTCAGCAGCAACATAAGCATCGACCATAATCCCAGTTCAGGAGAATAGAAGAAATATGGGATCTAAGTTGCCTACATGCATTCTTATGGTATGGGGTAAACCAAACCTTCACGTAACAAAGAAATAATCCACATAACAGCAGAAATCACATCCAAATCCCTCTGGATTCAGAGCATCTCTTATAGACTCTTCTGTTCCCTAAAGAAGCCAATCTCCCACTAGGTACAGTACTAGTACATCTAAAGTTGAGGTATACTTAAGTTTAGCTGATGCTATGCTTTAAACTACTTGCATGACTTCATAGTTCACAACAGATTCATATTATCTTCTGTTGACTTGAGGGATTTTTATTTGTGCTTCTAAAAGAAGTCTGAAAGTGACGATACAGTTATGACTGAAGTCATAACTATATTATGCATTAAGAAACAATTAGGTACACTTAACTGATTTAATTAACTAATAGTTACATGAACATTATCTGTTTTAGTGATTCCTTTGTAAATAGTTCACATAACTAAAAATGAGTTCCTAAAAACTGCTATACCGCAGTTAAGTAATACCAGCACATCTTTACAATACTGAAGTGGTAAAATACAACCAAAAACTGCATTGTTAGTGTAGAATATGTACTCATATTCTGCATCTTCTCATGTATTTCTGAATACAAATATTACACTAATTCTGGAAAGTCATACTTCCTACATATGCCAATTAGCCAGCTGTTTCATGACTACCTAGCTAGAACAGACGTTATGAAAAGATGCTTGCTGCCTGAACTACTCCAAGTGAAGCTGTAGGAATAGATGGAGAGATCATGAATTGGTACATATATGTGCTAAAATACTTAATTTGACTACTTGTTGACAGACGTTAATACTATCCCATGTCTTGATGCGCACATATAAACATTTCCCTCAAATCAAAGTCTATACAGTTAAACTTACGTAGCAAACAGTAACCTATAACACAGGAAATCTCCCTTAATGAGGAAAACAGTTCATGTTTCTATACAATCACTACTATGATTATGCAGAAGTAGTTTGTTAAAGCAAACAACCACCACTCCTCATACATAAAATTTGGGAAATGGAAATTTAGGAAACTTAAGAAAAGCCAAATTAAAAAATAAAAAGTAATAAGACAAACCTCTTTAACATAAGACTGCATCTCTTCAGTAGTTTCTATTTTGCGTTTACACCTCTGCTTTACAGAAATACTGTTATTGTCCAAGTCTTGCATGAGTTTAAAAAAGGCTAATTCATTAAACAATACTTCAGAAATCTCCACAAGAAGATCTTCCCCACAATCTTTTAATTTTCTACCAGCAAATTTTGCCAGGGAATCCTGTGAAGAGAAATAAACCTTGAGTTTCTGAAACAAGCTTTCACACTTCAAAGACTAACTACTTGCCATACTGTTAGTAATTCTAAAAATTAGTAAAAGACATAATAGTTTGTAATCTTTTCTTAAACCATCTGGTACCTTACATGCCAACTAAAAATTACTAACCTGAAGTATACTGCCAAGTTGCTTATGAAAGAACTTGACAAATTCTTTGCTTTCATCATTCTGCTGTGTAAGAGTCAAGACCATACGTCTCACTGATGTCAGTAATTGAGAAGAACATACTTCATCCATGTGTTCCTAAAAAGGTATTACAGAATGAGCTTTGTTACCATTTAAGAAGTTAATGATCTCAAATACTGAGATATTTAAAACAAAAGAAGATGAAAATCAGCAACGTAGCTGTTTTTCAAAAATATCTCAAGTCACATCACATACAACAGTCTGAGTTAAAATTACTTCGGTTCTCCTGAGCAAATATTTCAGAAATACATTTTCAAACATTTCTATTCAATTGGGTCAGCTCCAAACAAAAAACTGTATTCATGAGACAAAAGTCCACCAGCCCTGTGCAATCAAGAAACCTTACCATTTCCTTCCCTGGAGTATTTAATCCTTATTTCCTTCTCAGAAATGTCAGCAACTCAGTATATAATGGCAGCTATTGCTAAGATATGAGTTCTCAATTTTATATAGAAGTGGGAATTCGAAAGATAATTGATGGCAACTATATATCCTAGTAGTAACAACTTAAATTTATTTACAAACGCATTCAAAGATAAATCCAATATTTTGGTCCTACCTTTCAAGGACTGAAATATACCCACATAGGTACAAAATGCAAGCAAAAATGCCTGCTTTAGAACGTAGTAGACAAAGTATTAACATTTGAAGGCTACTTTTATTGTCTTAAGGCATGGAAAGGCTATCACATTTTTCTACTAATTCAATATAAACAACAGCATTCTATGTAACTGTGCAGCTCCTCCTCCTGTTCTTCTAGTACACATTACTGAAAATAGTTCTTACCTTCAGGAAAGGAATGACCTCTTTCATAATTGCTTTAATCTGTCGGTCAAGCTGTTGAGTATCTATGCGAGGACATGGCACAGCAGAAACTTCACTTGACTGTGGCACAGGAAGACATTCACTCGTGCTGGGACCTCATTAAAAAAGAAGTGTACACATCTAAGTCATTTAACATTACAATTAAAGAAATATCAATTTCAAAAACATACATTTTCCTCTTGGAATCATATTAAAGTATATTAAGAACCTACAGAACTTTGTTTTCAATATAAAGAAAAAAACAAGCCAGCCAACTAAATTACTCTTGATATTTAGAATAATTATTCTCTAAAACTAAGTAAAATATGTATATATGTGCATACCTTCTAATTTAGCAGCAGTAGCACCCTGAAAATTACTAGAGCAGCCCTCAGAGTCAAGTGTACTTTCAGCTTCAATTTTCATACGCTCATACTCCCTCATCCTAGCCAAAGCTTGATCTAAGTGAATCACTGTGTTGCCTATATTTAGAATAAAAACATCTTTTAATCTAAATAAAAAGTTTTCAAAAGATAAACAAGAATGCAATAATAAAAATTTAAAGCTGTAGGTTTAAAAATTTACACAACTGCAGTTGCTGTTATGTTCTTTTATACACACTTTCATCAAGTGCCTAATTGCTCAAAGTGCTGTATTAAAACCACATGATTATATATTAGATCACAAAAGTACACTACTCTAGTAGATGACTGCAGTCATTTCCGGAGAGCAGGTAAAGGAATAATACTTGCGATATAAATCACATAATTCTTACCAAGGTCATCAGTGGCAAAGGGTTCAAAATGTGAAGATGTAGACATAGTACTCCCATTGTCTGCATCATTTTGTTCACAGTCCTGACACGCTTCTGTAGGGAAGTTCTTGTCAAAAGTTTCCTAAAAAGCATTCATCGGCTCAGTACAAAGCAGGGATGCACCATACTCACAAATGTGAGAATGAGCCAGCAACCTTTTTTAACCACATGTGTGATATTAAGGGCTTGTCACCAGGCTGTCTTATATCCTGAAAACAGGTAATTCTAGCACATTTTTTTCCAATACTTCAACTATAGGCAAATAGGAAACTAGGTGGAGGACTTGTTAGTTTCTTAAATACAAATAAATTAATTCATTGGGAACCTTGTAATCAGTACTTGCCCTGATATTATTCACAGGATATTGGCTATTTTGAATATCAGTTTCCAATTTATATTCTTCATATTGTTCTCCACGTTCTGCTCCTCCCTAACACATAAGCGATTTCAAGTGTAAAGAATTCTACCATGCAAAAGGCTTTTATGAATTTCAGACAATTAGAATCACCACTATGAATATTCTGGTACACAAGCATGAATGTAAATTTAAAACAGGAAAGGCTGACAGTAAAACAGCTTCTGAAATGAAAGCTTACATCATCTGTAGAAGCAAGACTTTCACTGGGAGTGAGTTCAGAGTTTGATGCTATCCATGTTGCAGTGTTTAGTGATTTTATACATTTCCCTTTCTCATTGTTCTCAGATAAATGTCTGGTCACTATATCCTGAAAAAAAGAACTGCACTGTAAAAAGAACGTCTACAATATCTTAAATTGATACACATGATTCTAAAGTTTGTGCATACCTGTAAAGCATACAGGGCCCTTTGTCTTAGGTAATCTGTGTTCAACAGCTGTAGCTCATGGAAAAGTTCAATAAGAAAGTGGGGCCGAGACTCATTTTGAGAAATAAGAGTTGCGACTTCAGAATAAATTGTGTCCCGCAATGCTTCAAACATAGAAAGATCACTACCAGTTTCTGCAAGGAATAAAGAAAAAAAAATCATTAAAAGATCATTTCTTGACACTAATCCAGATGAAAAAAAAGCCTGCTTGTTACATAACAAAATTAGATCTCTGTTACACAGATACTTTCTTAAAGCTTACTCATCACCTGAAGGCAATAAGGACTTGAACATAACAAAATAATTCTGAAATCCTGTAAGTATGAAACATCCAGTATTTTTATCAATCAGGTTGGGTGTTTTTTCAGTTCCAAACAGTATCTTAAGAAAGTATTCCTTATGGAATAGAATATTGCACACACCGCAGTACTGCTTTCAATTCTGAAAGCTATTCACTGCTGAACACAGACTTTTAAAGCATTTCAAATAAGACATCCAAAGGTTGAGACCTTCCCACACTTACACAAATCTTGTATTTCCATGCATTTCTGATGTTTACATAAAAGCTCTTACCCCTAAGCACCATTACACATTCACGAAAATAGGATGTTCTATTAAGTTCTAATTCCTAGTAAGTCCCACATCCCTTTAAGAATTAAAAGTATCACCCTTATATAACAACCCGTCTGTTAACACATACGTACTTTGGCAAGCGTTGAATGGAAAAACAAAGTTAAAATTTGGAAAACTCAGAGTTTAACAGATGCATATTTGTTAGTATTCAAGTTAATTACATTACCAGCAAAACAGAAAATTTTACTGTAAAATTTGATTATCTGCCAATAGTATGCCAGTTTAAGCCATACGGGTAAGCTTTTTCAGTCTGTAATAAAACATTAAAAATTGCTCCCCTTGTCCATTACTAAATTATAACAGCAGATCTTCCACATTAAAAATGTCTACTTAAATTACTTTTTGTCAAAGAAATTTTCCACACATAATTTTGACTGACTGCAAACATGACAGACATGTTATCCACAACTATAATACAAGGCAGCTTATGTTGTAGCATTCCATTCTTATTACAAATAGACTCTCTTGCCTCATTTGTAGAGAGGTTGTTGCAATTGTACCAGTTTTGAACATCTGCTAAACAGTCTGAGCAACAGGACCAAAGCCAAGGGGGGCAGGAGGCAGCGGGGGAGAATAATAGGACACTGTTGAAGCTAAGCAATGAATGCATTACCTGGTGCTTCAATGCATGCATTTCTGTTAGACTGCTGCAGAATTCTCCTAGCATGTGCTGTAGGAAAGTGGGGATAGACAGTGATAAACACAAAAACGCGCACCAGAAATTAAGACAGGGTCTCTACAAAATAGCAGGAGGAAGACTGCTTAATCATCCAAACCACATTGCTGCTTATTGTGAAAACATAACTGGCAGAGTTGATATAATAATCACTAATAAACAGCTCTCAGTGTGGACACAGTTACATTGACAAAGCTGTACATCATGCTAAAATGACTGAAATATCTGCATGATTCCAACAAGGTACTGGCAGAATCTAAAAAGACATGGAAGAGTATTTTTATGACACGGATGCAAGAAAAGCAGCGCAGATAGCAAAAACGTAAGGGTTTACATGATGTGATTGAATTTGAATGATATTTGATCAAGCTCCTTTAAGCACAAAGAAAACACGCATGCAGTACCAGATGTCATTAGATGATAAACAGTTTAATCTGCTATCCATAGAAGTACCAATAAATATGAGATATTTTTGATCAACTAGGATTTTGTTTGCCTTACATTAACAGCTTGCTTCCAAATATTTTATTAAGCACCCAGTCTACACAAAACACACAGCATCAGTCAGTAAACACGTGTTTATGTTTACTGCAACTTTGAAAAGTAAAAAGCAAAATCCACATATGCTAAAGTATATCACTGATGTCACAATACGCTACTTCTAAGCAATAAAGTAGTAACTAAGCATGGAAATCCCTTACACAAAGTTTGAATGACAACAATTACTGAAATTCAGAAAGGAATACCTGAAGACATTTCAGTCGATCTACTGTATTTAATTATTTTTTCCAGTTGTTCCCGATTCTTCTTGCTAAACACCTTTGCGTGAACAACCTCCTCAGAGTGTTTACTTTTAGTGCTTTTGCAGGGTTCACACACACTAGAAGCACTCGCACTGTCGTAACCTTATGGGAAGAAGTGAAAGGGGAAATTATAAAGAGTTTTATTGCTTTCATACATAGGTTCAAGGGCAATCTCAAAATAAAAAAACAATTATCTTTTAGATTTTCCTTTGTTTGCTGAAGTAAAACAGCAGCACTAAATTCTCAATGACTGCAGCAGCATTATGTTCGCTAGCAGTGTCCCTCTCATTCCAGATTGACTCTGTATTTTGCTCAAATACCTCCCTCAGCAAGTCATCCAGCTAGAATGTGAAGACTTAATGAAGAGGAAGATTTTCTAAGCAGCTAACTCCATGTCTACGCACTACAGACTCAAATCAGGATTCCTAATAATTTATTCTTCATTTGCTGAAATACTCAGCAACTTTAGTGTAATTGTGTCATATGAGTTCATATTTCAGTAACATGTATTTCAAGAACTCACTGCAAATACCACTTATGGATAGTAAATTCTCTGGAATGCAGAGAAGATAATCCACGTTGAGTTTGCCACAGCACATAAAATTATTTGCAACCTACCAGTATTCTTAATTCTGCCTTTTAGCTGAGAAGAACTCTTCCTCTTATTCTTCGATTTGGGTGTTTTATCTTTTGATGCCAGGCTTGCCTGAGCCGAAGCTTTTCTAGATTTAAATGTCTTTGTCACAGTAGTTGGGTCAACTGGATCAGGCATGCTACTATAACTCTCCAAAGACTCTTCATCAAAGTTTCTTCTCCTGCTTGTATCAGACTGATTTTTATGACCTGAAGCAATGCTCTGTACTGGAACTGGAAAGCTTGCTTTCAGTTGAAAGTGATCATCTTTTTTCACTTCCTGGCTATCATTAAGCCAAGTTGATCTCTTTTCCACTTCATCTTCAGTTTGCCTATGAGTCCTTCCATCAAAAAGAAAAACACCACAATATATTACAACCTGGCTTCTTGGACAGAAGCAGCATGTATTACCAAACAAATACTTTCTGCCCTAGTTACTCAGTCATCAGCTGAACACCAACATTTAAAAAACATGTAGTAAGAGCTCTTCAAAATGGAAAACTGAAGACACCTGAAGAAATGCACATTTCTGACTGACTACAACCTGAATATAGTTATGTACTCTGAGTTACGCTCAAGTAGTATTATAAGACAAAACACTCCTGAAATAATATCTCTTACCATCTACAGTAGCATTAAAAAAAGAAAAACACTTTGAAACTATTTATATCCTGTTGTTATTTCAATGGCTCAAGTTCAAAATAGAAATCTTCCTCCATAGACAACAATATATCACATATAACTGCATTTAAGGTTTGAATATTCCTGAAACAATACATCACTTAATACACAGAAAAATAGAACAAAAATGAAAAAAAGCAAACAAACAAAAAACCTCCAAAGAACAACAGCAACAACAACAACATTTTGAAACCTCAAAATTAAAGCTCATCTTGTATTTAAAGTAAATTAATTTACAAGTCTCCAAAAAGAACCCTAATCCTGGGGTGCTGGGACCAGGTTTGACAATAGTGATGACAGGAGAGTTGCACTGTGGAAAGACCCACCTTTGGTGTTCTGCTCCATTAGAGGAACTGCTTTCAAAAGGTTTGGGGAATGCCATATACTCAGTTTTTCCAGAAGCATTATGATCTAGAGGATGTTGCTGCTGCTCACTGCTTTGTGGGAAACCACTGTGTGCAAAATCTCCAAAACCAGAAGGAAACACTGGATTGTAGTTTATACCTATAAAATAAACAAGAATGCCATAAGTTACTACATCATTTATCCATGTACTGTAAGTGAAGTTGGAGACACTGAATGGCACCATGTTATTCTGAAACAACAAAAAAAAGTGTTGAGGAAATAAGAAAAAAATACTCTCTTCCTGAAAATGCTGCAACTATAAGGATTTATCTTCAGTGCAGATTTCAAACATCATTGGAAACTACATACATCACTACAACCCCACCAGTGTACAGATGAAGGCATTTCAAGAATACTCACACCTACAAGTGAGGTAAAAACTGTAAGTTCCTAAAAAGAAAACAAAAACCCCAGAGTTCTGTGTGTGAAGATACCAGCTCTCTAGAGATAAAGTTCACCTGTCACTATTCTTTCTTTCTTTTTTTTTTTTTTTAAAGACACAGTAGGATACCTTATTTCCTCTATTTCAAATTCAATAGTACAAGATTAGGTAATGAGAGGAAAAACACTGTATCCAAAAATCAGTGGTTACTTGATAGCTCTGATACAAACAGAAATTAGTAACACATTGCTATTTGCCACATTTCAAAACAAGCACTCCAAGTCCTAACCAAAAGAGATACAAACTTCTGCTCATTTAAATACTGTTAAATAACTTCGAGTACTTCAAACTCAATCTGAAGGACAAGCCAGATTTCCATTAAGTTACGATTAAATGAGGGAATAGAATTTTTTTTAAAAAAATCATATTTCTTTTCACACTTTTAACACTCACCTGGAGCAAAAGAAGAAATACTAGTAAATCCCGGCACATTAAACAGGTTCACAGGCTGTGGAGGAAAGCTGAATGGACAGAAAACAGGAGATGGAGGTGGTGGTACACTACTGCCTCTCTCCTTTCTTGACGGCTTCTCTTGACAATGTTGTTGTTGTTCTTGCTGGTGCATTAGATCACTTAACATTTGTCTCAATCTTGAAAACAATGAGGAAAAAGAATGCCTCAAAATTTAAACACCACCAGAGAAAATAACTTGATAGAAATGCAATAATCAGCAGCATGGTAGCAGTAGACAACACCATGCAAAAACAAAACAAAACAAAACTACAACTTTGCTGATAGAGCCTAACTGCACTACATAATAACGTGAACAATCCTTAAACTGAGTTGATACAGCCTAACTGCACTATGGAGTAACATGAACAATCCTCAAACTGAAATGCCTTGACTCAACAGCAATTCTAGTACTAGAAAAGCATAGCCACTAGGAGCACCCACAATGCTCAGGCTGACAGGAAATTGTAAGTCTTTACTCAGTAATTCAAGATTCGTGTTTTACCTGTTCATGTAACCAACACTACTTTACACACATAAACTATGTTTTCAGTATGTATGAAAAGAAATTCATTTGGCCAGTCAAAAAATAACTCCTGAGCAAGAGACACACACAGTTTAAAATCAACTGATCTGTCACTGTAGTCGCGTTCACAAAAATCAAACATGCTTGTGAGAATGATTAAAAAAAAGTCATTCAAAAAAAGACATTCAGCAAGAAGTAAGCAGCTTGGAAACAAAATTAAACAAAAACAACAGAAGACACAAAATATTTGCCACAATTGCCATTCACATTACTTTAAAATGCTCTGCAAAAAGGGCTACTAACTACGTATCACTTATCAAGCATAAAGTAGAGATAAATTTTCATATTTATCAAATCCATTTCACATAAATTTCACAAATTTCACAAATCCATTTCCAATAAAATGGAACTATGACTGTCTTTATTTATTTACTTTAAAAAGATGTAAGAAGTACATTCAAATGGAGCATTACTATGTACAAATTATGACTGAGTACTCTAAGCAAGGACAAGGCTTTTCTAACATCTTTCCATTATACTTAGAATCCATAATCTTGCTGGGTCATCTGCCAAAAACCGAAGGCATATACTGAAGCATTTCAAATTATACAGCCAATTCCTAATACAAACCTTTGGACATTATTCTGCTGCCAAGATAGTTGAGTATAACATTGGTTTAATTGATGCATAATAAGATGTACTTGCGAAGATGCAGCGTTATTGGGCATCATATTATATGGGCCTGCAAGCAAAGTCTGTAGAAAATAGGAGAGGGTCTGTGGAAAGAAAACAAATAACAGAGACCAAATTACCAAAATTAGAAGTTATCACTAGAAAAATTTAGAACCACATTGATTCGGAACATTGAGTTAACTGCTCTTCATGCCTACCTGCTGATCTTGCATTAAAGTCTGGCAAATGCTAACACTGAATTCCAGTTGTTTCTTCAACTGATTGATCTGTTCTTGCCATTGTTCTTTTTCCTCCACGTAAGAAAGCTCAGATATCCACCGAAAGTTTTCCTGGCGTCTCATACTGATATTTTGCTGCTGCCTAGCTTTAGACATTGGTCGATAATTCCCATCTGCTGAAAGAGGACGGCAGTTTTTCCACCTAAGGCAGGGAGAGGGCAGAAAGGAAGGATAAGAGCAAAAGCTGACTTTTCAAACCTTCCCTGTTAGCAAAGCTTCAATTATTAATGTTTCAGTTGTATGTAGAAGCAATCAACATAACACAGAAAGAAGAAGCACCGCTTCCAAACAGAAGGTCTCGTGCATTAGTACTAATTAAAATTATTTTTCCCTAATAAAAATCAGAGGAAAGTAATTCTAATTTTCTGAATCACTGATTTTGAAGAGATGGCAAAAAATTCACATAGGTCATCTTTTGCTATGCTGACTGAAACACAACATGAGGAGCTGTAACGCAACACAACCAGGTAACTAAATGGTAGGCAATATTTAACACACAGGAAAATAGAATAATCAAAACTAGTCACATACATCGTAGCTACAGAAGCTAAGACAAGAAAACGCCACCACATACATCTCACTAGCAAGTAGAAAGAAATTTCGCTTTGACCTAATAGGGTGCTTTGCATTTAGTGCAATGATCATTCCACCCCTTTCAAAAACACCCTGACAAGCATCAAGAAGTAATGCCACTTACCTATCCCTATTTCCTTTAAGATAATACACGTTTTCTGGTATTTGGTTATTGGGATAAGCAGAAAAGCTGTCATTCATACTTGGCGTATATTCCTCTTCTTCTGCCTGGTCAAGTCCATCAGAGAGATAACCATCTTCATCTCCATCCTCTTCATCTAGCGCACACTGAGTAGAACCTCCCCAGGTAGCCATTGTCCTGCTGAGCATTGAAAATGAGAGGTTTTGTTTGTTTGTTCAAGTTTATGGCAAACTATTAAAACAATCTCTTGATAACCTCACGAAACAACAGAAGCACCCACTGACTGACAGCAAAGAGGGACTCATGTTCTTACTTCTCCGTCCTACTCTGCTGCGGAGTACGCTGAGCTTCTGATCCCTCACTTTTAACAGATGCAGCAACAGTAGATATTGTTTCTGCCAGTTCTCTCCTCCTCTGATGTTCAGCCATTAAAGCTTCAAGTTGTTTTCTTCTCCTCCGCAATTCTTCTCTTAGAATTTCATGCCTTCTCATCTCAGACCATAACTGCTTCCAAGAAAATTGAAGACATCAGAGTATAAACAAACAAAAACCTCCTAAGTAACACCTTAAAATTTCACTATTTGATAGTACACTGACATTTTTTTCCAGGCACTGGTATTAGTCACACTACAAAATGCCCCCAGTATGAGCCATCTATTCCATTTTAAAATTTAAGAAGGTAATTAAACAACAGAGAATAGTTACTTTTTTAAGTAAGACAAATAGTGCATGTTTCACAGAACACTTCGAAATTCCACAACTCATTTCAGAGGTTAGTCAAGAAGCAAAAAAAAAAATTTTTATCAAATACGTAATTATACAATGCTGTAAGTGCACAGTATTGACCGCTTACACACACTTCATAGAGAAAAAAAAAATCATTTTCCAGGAGCATGAAAAACAGTAGAGCAATAGCAATATTTACTTCTTTCCAGAAATGAAGCAAATCAATTATGTACACTTTCATACTACACTCTCTAGTACTATACTACGCTCTCTCCATATGAAGTACTTAAAATAACGTGTCCAAGTTTCCTAGAACTTTTTTCCCCTCCCCATATTAAGTATTAGAATATCAAGCATGAAATACCTCATTGCCTACTGGTACAGATTCACCAAATTCAAGTAAAGGCTTGCCAGCTGTGTTACACTCATTCATGGCTGGAGTTGAGGTTGCTGGTAAAGTCTGTCTGTTTGCTGGGCTGTTACTCAGGCCAGCAGACTGAAAGAAAAAGCAGAATGGCAGAACAATTCAGGCTTTTTGAGATAGCAGAACTGATCAGTATTCGGTGAGAATCTGCATTTTAAAATTCATTAAGTACTTACTTCAGAGGTTAGCCAGAAACAAACAATAATTGTTTTTAATCTAACAAACTATTGTATAATGCTGTAGATACACAGTGTTGACCATTTACTAAGCATTTCATAGAAAAATCATGTTTTAAAGAGTATGAGAAAAGTACAGCACTGCAGTTTAGTTAGAATACAGCAAAGTGTTGGTCATCTTTATGAGACACAGTATTATTTGACAGCAGCAGAACCTGCAAATGTCTAATAAGATGAAGATGCAGTGACTAGCAGACACAGTAGACAGACAGATTTCAAACTAAAAATAATACAGAAGGTCCCCCATTTCCAAAGACTTTAACACCACAATTTTTGAGGACAAAGGACAGTGAAGCTAGAGTTTTATACAGCAACCAACGAGCAAGAATTTCAATAGAACTAGACAACCAGAGTTCTCTTCCAACTTTAGAAATCCATATTCTTAAAGTAGAACACAATTGGTAACGAGTTTTTTAAGCAAGCTTTTTTACTTGGAAAAAAATGGTGTGAAAATAATGTTTCACTCTTCAGCAGTCTAAGAACGCAAAGTAAGTCTACCTACTTGAAGGTCAGGACAAGCTTTCTGTAACACTTCAATTTTTTCTTGAATTTCCATCAGTTTCCTTCTTTCTTCTTGTAACTGCTTAAGTTCCCGCTGCTGCTGCTGAAGTTTAGCTTCATAGAACTTCTCTCTGCATGGATACATTACCCACATATTATCTGGCAGGAAGTTATCTAAAGTAAGATTCTACAGTTCTCGGACAAAGACATACCTCGCTTTTTCATTCAATCCTACATCTTTTTGCAACTTATTGGTACTAACTCGAACATTGTTTGGCTGTTGCTTTGTCTCTTCCATCTCACCCAAAAAGTCACCCATGTTAGATGCATTTGCAGTGAGTACTTGAGGTTCTGGATCATCATCCTGAATGGAAAAAAGGAAGTAATCAGACTATTTTCAAACTGATGAACAGAATGTAAGAAGCACATTTTATCAAAGCAATTTCAAAAAGTTCCCCAAACATCTCAGCTCCAACATGCTGTGACATTTCAAACACATCTGAAGATTTTAATCAAATCCGGTGTAACACTACAAAACCCAGGATTCCAGAACTAAGATAAATATTTAGTTTAAATTTAAAACCATAGATCAAAATAATTTAAGGGATAACAGACTTCCTGTTTTGGTTTGGTTTTTTTTGTGTGTTTGTTGTTATTGTTAATAAAACTCAGTGCCAAGATAAAATATTAAGGTCATTCTTTCCTTAGATCAGCAACCCAGGAAAATTCCAGATTTGAACCTGGCGTCACCTTCAACTTCAGACAAATCAACCACTGTCTCCTTTTCCCCAGTGAATTCTATATAGTAGACTAACAGAATTCTTCACCATTAAAAGTTAAACATTACATGAAATAATGAGTCACACATTTTCATCCATGGATTTATAGTCATAGGATACCTGCACCATAGCAGCAAGGTTTTGTAACTGTCGAAGTTTCTGCTTTGCAGCCATAAGCCTATTAATCTTCTGCTCAAACTCAGCATCTCCTGCAACATCACCCAGGCTGCTTCTGTGACTGGATATAGAATCTTCACTAGCTCTATCTTCTTCCACTTCATCATCTTCAGCTTGGGGTAGGTCAGTATCTTTGTCATCCTCCCTGTTATGACAGTCTGGAGATGCAGAGAGGGAAGAGGAGAGTAAACTGTTTTGTTTACTAAAATTACAAAAATTGCATAAATTACATTATTGAAATGCCTATTTTTATTTAATTACCTTCAGAAAAATACCAGCCTACTGTTACAACTCAAACAGTTCAAACAAAGTTCTGACAGATGCTGCATGGTTATCAGAATCATGTATGCACTAAGACCTACATTATTAGAAAATTGTAGAACATACCTAGAGCAGAAGACATTTTTAGAGTCCTTATATTAGCAGCAGATCGATTATTTATTTCACAGTCTGTATTAAGATGTCTTCCATCTCTGTTATTAGTTCCACACTGTACGTTTGAGTTGCTATTTATTTCACTCCAACTACTGATTCCTTGAGGGTTTCTAGGGTGAAATGCATTACTCATGTTAACTTCTTAAGAACTGGTATTGATGGAATATTACATCAGCCATTTTATTGACTCACTTTTATGAATGTATTTTAATAATCCTTTGTAATTAAAAACAGAAAAAATCTCCTAAAATTCACTTGCAAAATTAGTCCAGACATTGAGAATTCTCCATATCCATCTCTCATACAAACACATTTCTCAAAATATAGACAAATAAATGAAAATCAGAAGCAGCTACAAATTACTTCCCTACTCAAACTGCAACAGTATCAGTTCACAAGAGAATTTCAAGGTGTGCATTTATGTAAATAGCTATGTATGATTCATAACCAGATTTGCATTGATTTCTGCGGAGATGCACACTGCATAGGATACTATTACTATGCCTTATAATGCCCCTATACACCGAAGGCTGCTTTTGCTTAAACTTCCTAGCTCTATGACTGTTGATCTTCCAGAGGAATTCCACACACATTTCAGTACTTGAATCTAAAGTGATTACAAGTTACAGAACTACATTTGCTATAGAGTAGGATTATTACTAGCCTGCATGAGCTTCATAAACATTTACATTAACTTTTCCAAAAATTTGGAAAAGTTAATTACTTCTAGCTCACTGAAATCTCGCACTGCTTCAGTAAACCTATGACAACTTAGCTACAAAGACTGAGGATGACAAAATATATGATTTACCTAATATTTGTAACAGGCTGTGGATCCCCATGTTCAGAATCACTTCCTGACTCTTCTGTTTCTTCCTCTTCCTTAGTGTTTTCATTTACAGCATCTGTCATCATATCAGATGTTTGCTCATAGTAGTGAACTAGCTCACGTAACTCATTCAGTCTCTTACGAACCTCATTTAGCTTCCTGAGGAAAAAAACAAACAAATGGAAAAAAAAAAAAGAAAACAGAACACAGGGCAGTATTAATTAAAATATCTGGAATTTGAAAAAATAGATGGGTACATTTACAGTTCTTAACACAAACTGTAACTTTCCTAGCTGTAATAAACTTCTGCTTGAAGCTAAGCAGGCATTTACTTTCTCAGACCATTTACTAAGTGGTCCATTAAGTAAATTAAATCACAAAACAGTTTGTTAATACAGAACTTAATAAAACAACCTAAAACTCAAAGCTAAAAAAACACTAAAGCAGATTATAGAAAAAAAACAAATATTATTTTACTGAAGCTTTTCCGTTGGATTTAGATTGTCATCCTCTTCACTCTCATTCTGAGAAGCCAGGGAATCAGGAGGATAGGGAGCAGATGCCAGACTATTTGATTCACCATTGATAACAGTTACTACGCCCATGGGAGCAGAAGCAGCTGAAGTTGTACTTCTTTGGTCAATACTCCTTTGAGGAGAACTTGAAGCTGGAAAAACTACAGAGAAGAAACATACTTTTGAAAACAGCCTGCAAAAAAGGAACCTACCTAACCAAATTACATTAAACAGTAACTACAGCAAATATTACCAGCACACGAAATAGCAGTAAGCAACTTCTTTTCTTCAGGGAACAATTTCTGCATTAAGTTTCATGACAGGCAATGCCAACCACAAGAAATAGGCAGCTTCCATAAACAATACTTCCATAAAACAAGTCTGTTCTTTTTAGCTTTATCAAGTGGAAGTTTTCAAGCTGTCAATGCACCCAAAGAGTTCTTTAAAGGACTAACTTATGGTTGAATTGCTTTTGATGAAATTTAACGTTTAAACATTTAAAACGACAAAGAGCTCTAATAACATTGTTTTGCCAACTGGTAAGCTCTTGCAGAAACATGTTTCAAAACACAGCCTTGGTATATGCTTACCCTATCCAGCTGTATAAAAAACATAACTATATACATTCAGATTATGCACATCAAGTACAAGAAAGATGAATGGGTTTTAGACATGTAAGCATCAAACTAGTCTGCTCTTCTACAGGAGTATGTTGGAGACTCATTTCTTCAGGAGCATGTTGGACTCATTTCTTAATCAGACTACCCTAAAATCGCCTCACACCAACTTCCAGTCATAAAACAAAGCTTCACCAGGGCAAATGCAAGTCTAGAACAGCAACATATAACAAACAATAGGCCCACATGGGAGACCTTAAGAACTGGAAAATCATCTAAAGAACAGACCAAAACATCCAGTCTGTTCAGACAGCTGACTTCCTCTGGCATGACCTGAGATCCAAGTACATTTGACTACTGGACAAGAAAGTCCTTTGACAGTGGAAAAAAAAAATAAAAAAATCAAACTCCATCATGCTGTAGTGTTATTAACAACGGAAGCATACAGTACATAAATACAGAGGTACTGTAATAATATACAAAACATTCTCATCCTGAAGAATGAGAATATTATATGAATTGTCACTGACAACCACTGGAAAAAAAATTGCAGTCATCACAACCTCACAAATTAATTTCAATAATGTTATAACAAGTGCTAGTTTACTTGTCAAGCTCTCCAACAAGTATGAAATGTTTTTAGTGCAGTAAATCAGTTACATAATACTGCCCTATTACAGCTTTATTGTCTACTACAGTGATAATCCATTAACCAATTGAAAGGCCACCTTAAAAAACAAACACTCTGTGTGTTTTTAAACTCTTAGAAATTGATAATTAAATTTAAATATACTTACAGGAGGAATTATTTAGATGTTGGTCACGAAGTGTATGAAGTTCTCCTAACAGTTTATCCATCTTTTGCTTTTTCCCCTGCAACATTCGCATCTTATTGAAAAGTTGTGCCTTTTCATCTGCCCGTTGTTCTGACACTGAGGAGTTTCGGCTTTGTGAAATCTCTCTGGTAAGTGAAAGACTTTCTGCTTGTCTTCTATTGTCTGGTACAGACTGAGTCTAAAAAGAATAACTTCAATTCATTCAAAGTACCACAGATAAAAACCAAAATAAATTCTAATGAACAAAAAGGCTTCTTATAGACTTGATAGGCCCAGCAGCAGAACAAAGAACTTCATCAGTTAGCTAACAGATAACCTGCAGGAACACAAAGATGCTGAGCTTACAGGTTTGGAGGAACTCCAATTACTCCATCAGCAGATGAATAAAAATAAGAAGACAGATCTTCAACTGTTCGAAAGAATAAGAAAAACAGACAATGGTAGAACTTCAGAGTGCAACACAAAAACTGACCTGAGAATCATGAAGTTGGTTATGGAAGCGCTGAATTAAGTCAATTAATTCTTCATTCAATTCTGATGTAAGGCTTACTCCAGAAACACTACCTGTTGTCTCTGTTACAACTGGGCATACAAAAAAAGGAGGAAAAATGTAAATACTTGTCGTCAAAAACATAATAAAGACCATTTGATGAAAACACTTTGTTCTGTGAGCATACAGAACCTTAAGAAATGTTTTGGTTTTTTTTGTAAAATTTAGATATAAATGTTCATATTTCTAAAAATATGGCTATTTAAAATAAAAAAAACCAAAAAAAAAACAACATATAAATATAGCCCTGCACTAAGACTTCAAAGAAGAGAATTACTAAAGAACTTTTATTATGTATTCTACAATCCCAGCTTTAATCATTTATTCAGCAAGTTAAAATAGCTATCAGAGATGCTTTCATACCAGAATCATCCACAACAGCAACAGCTTGTTCTGCTTTATGCTGCAAAGCAAGAAGAGCTGCCTGTCTTCCTTGAAGAGCCTTCAACTGTTCCTGCTGCTGTAGCATCCTTTTCAGTAAATCATGCTGCTTTTTCAAGTTTTCCAACTCCTCTTTAGCTTCCTGCTGAGGATCTCTGGCCTGAAAGGTACAGAAGAACATTACCATAAACAGGATAATTTATCTGGAAAGTACTACTGTTAGAGGCATCAAAACAAGGAAGAATGTAACTGAATCAAAGTCAAGCAAGAGTAAAAGGCGAACCTGTTTCACTTTCCAGACAGTCCACTTCAGTTCAGGAGTTTTAGATATAAGGTAAGAAGAAAACCTGTATCATCGAGATACGCTTAACACTCTCAGGGCTAATTTTTCTTAAGAAATAGTCAACCATTTAATATGCCCCAAAGACTAAGTATCCCTTTGTCCTCTGAAGCATAATTCATAGCAACACATTAATATAAGAATGCTAAAGCTACACAACATAAGGCTGCTTAGTTTTGCATAATTATTCTGCTCTAATGTACAACACGTATTTATTTTTGTACACAATATTTTTACCATAGGCAATAAATCACCTCAGACTTGGGTAAACCAATTTCAGAACAAGACACATTCATACTCCCTCCCTAATACATTTCCAAGCGCATGGAAACAAATCTGGAGGAATGAAAGCACGCTTTATGGTGAAATACCTTAGAGAAAAGTTATTTTCCTTAGCCCATCTTAATTAACAGCTGGAAATTTGTCTCAAAACCTTCTCAGGAATTAAGTATTTTAAGGAGACATCCACTGGTAAAGACCCTGCCTTTGTTTAAGTTATCATATTATGCAAATAAAAAAACTGAAAATTTTGCTTCCTTTTGTTAAGAGTCAAAATAAACAATATTAAAAGAATCAACGTATTTTCATGCAATGCTAATTTCCTGAAGTAAAAAATTCCCTCAGTGCAGAACAAATCCAGCACCAAAAGACAGAATAGAAGCATATATTAATTTCTAAGCACAAGAAAAGCTTCCTAGAAGATCAAGGACAATACATCCATTATTCAACACTTCTCAAAGAAATTTCAATACAACTTGAGCTGAACATTCTTCCTAAATTTTTATCTTACATATATAAAGCAGAGAAAAAGGACAATGGAATACACAAAAATGAAATCAACACAGGAGGGAAGGGAAGAAAGGGAAAAGGGGTACGTGCCTCCAAGTTTCACACTATTACTAACTCAAATATCAGATTTGATATTGTTCTTGTCAACTTAATCTTTTTCACTAGTAAACAAAAAGATTTTTCAAGCCTAATTCCTCAACATTTTGTATGATAAGCTGGACAAAAAATTTAAATCTTTCATGAGAAAATCCTCCTTTTTAAAAATGAGATGAAAAGACAAAGCCAAAGAAAAGCAAGAAACAAATTATATGCTTTAAGCCCCTTCATACTCCCTTTCAACCGGAAATCTTTATAAAAAGCTTTACAAGAGCATACATTTTTTTGGCTAAAATTTGTGAAAAAAAATTGTGAAAATTTCTGTACACACTGAGTGTCTGAAAGTCAAATTTACATGTTTTTCCATAAAGAGAACAGCAAAATAGAAAGAGTCCTCTAACATCACATAAAATCAGACCATCTTCCCTACAGCTGATATAGTTACGTGTTACTGGTATTATTTACTCTGCCAACACTAAGACTTCAGAAAAGAAAGATGACAAATACCTCTAAAGAAAACAGCTCCAGTTAAAGAAAACTCAGTTGCCAGGCAGGTGAACACAGATAAGCAAGTGAAACAGAAACATTTACAGCAACAAATACATTTCAAGCAAGTTAACAGGGACAAAAATGAAAGAAAATCAGCACGCATAAATGCTATTTTAGAGGCTAAAATGATATGTTTGAAGTGTACCTATGAAGGCAATCCATGTTTTTGGCTATAAATCCTACAAGGCCAAACTTCCCTGTCATTCAGAGCAGATCAGTCACTTTTCCCTTTTGGGTTTGCTGTAACATCAGTGTCTGTAACCTGTTCTCGTGAAGATGAACACTCTAGATTGCCCTCAACACAGGGACAAATGCTCATACTAGAAGATATCTCCTTTAGTAAATAGTTAAGCATATTAGATTTTGAACGTGTGCTCCAGCTTAACATACATTACATGGTGAACATATCCACTTCTATCTTGTCACATATTTAAAAGTACTACCAAATAAAACCTACTAAACAGCAAAGATAGTCCCAGTCTTACAGTTACAACAATGATGCTCCAGATGGAAATCAGTCTTATAGAGCAGAAGCTCTATTTTTTTTTTTTTTTTTATTTTTTTAAGATTTTATGAAGTTAAATGCATCCACTCCACATGTAAAATTGTACTCCTCTTACAGTGACAGAGTTCTTTCACAACTAAAGATAACTACAAAGACTCCTTAAGATTTTAACAGCTGTTTTTCTACCAAGCACTTCACTTAACATTCGCAGAGCACTTTAAGTACTGTCTGGCTACAACAGTACCAACTACTAATTCGCCTCAGAAAAGTATTGACAGACGCAAAACATAAGTTGCTGTTAAAATGCTTTCTTATCTAGAACAACAACAGTTTGCAATATAAATACTCTACAGATTGGAAAGGAGATGGTATGTGTACTTCAGAACTAATTCAGAATATTTTCTAAAAGATGCCCAACTCTCCAAATAAAGAAATTTCTGAAGCCAACGCTTCAACCACATTACTAGAAAAGTGATTAACCCATGACCCACCAATAACTCATCTGTAACCCTCTCCACCTTCACCCAACAACAGCAAGTTTTCATCTCTTAAGTTTTTCTGTTGATAAGAAAAGATGCATTGAAAGTTATTCAGTCCTACATTAATATCATGCACGCATCCATCTGCCAAAATACATATTTAACCTTTTAATCTACTTCTAGGAAAGGTTAAAGATTATCTTAAAAAACTCATCAAGAAAAAGTGCTGTTGTGACAGAATCATTTTTTCCCATGTATATTGAAAAAAATCCTGCACAAAGGTATATCTCCTGAACAGAGGGCTAAGGGATTTATTAGCTTGAACTGCATGTCACTGTCATAGTAACCAAGAGAAAAAAATAAGAATAATTAAAAAAATAAACAACAAACACTCATAAGCCTTCATTTCTGTCACTTTAATTACTAAGTTACTAAAAGGCAGCTTACCATGGTATCTGAAGCCTCAGCTTGCACATCAGTGTTTAGCGATGTGCTCTCACCTACAGAACCAGATCCCACAGCTGAATCTACAGTCCAAACACCATCATCCTCATTTTCTCTAGCCTGAAATATTTCAGTGGCATAAATAAAAAGCTATATAAATGGAGCAGTAAGAATAAATTATGGAAGGTACTACATCTCATAAACCAACACCCCCAGTAGCACCATCAAAACAGCAATAGTCAACTTCTTTAAAAAAATATAGAATTGAAGCTTACAGTGCAGAAACAGACATATTATGTTCTCAAACTTACAAGCATCTTTTGCAAAAATTTCAGATAGGATTTCTCCTGCTCTTTAAGGTGATCTATAAGGTGTGATAAACGCTCAACATTGGCCGATCTTTCATTTTTCTCTACGAGATCATCCCGCATGTAGCTGGCCTTAGCAATATAGTCACGAATTTGAACTAGTCTGCTGACAATCTGTAAAGACACTATAATTACTGAATGTGCTCAGCAGTAGCTATAAGGTATTTAATACACAAAACACGGCAAAAGCAACAGCAAAGCAGAAATAATTAAGTAATACACTGTACTTTCAATCATATAGGCACATTTATGTAAGCAGTTAAAAATTAAAAGCCTTTAAGGATACATAAAAGCATGCATGAAATTGTAAGGCTGAAGCACAGGGCTTCTTGATATCAGCTAAAACAGAATTGAGCTGATATTAGTAACGTGAAAATACTCAACTATGAGACTATGTTTTGGAACCCCGTAACAGAATCAAATGAATACAGCTTCTTTTACTTTCTTTTAATAATTAGATTTCTAAAGGTCAAAACATTGTTTTTGGTTCAATCTTTTCTTCAAGCTGCCTTTTAAAACAGTGGGAAGAGTATTTTTAATACAAAATTAAGTACAACAGTTACACTAAAAATTTAGATAAATACACTGAAAAATAATAGTAAAACTGACACCTTCTGAAGAGCCCATGTTCCACAGACATTACAGGCTATACAAGTACCTGGCTACTATCCATAGTTGGTTCTCCTCTTCCATCTTCTTGAACAGAGAGTTGACCATTTTGCAAGAAATCTTTGTTTAAAGCAGCTCCAAACAGCTCTTTACACTGCAATGACTCTCCACTTTCCTTTTTTTGGGAACCTGACACAGGACCTTTGCTTTTGTTAGTGTTTATCTGCAGTGACAAGAAGTTGAATGGTTTTTTGCTCTCATTAAGTTGACGTTTGTTGTTAGCAGCAGTTGCCCTGCCTTGAGAATCGCTTCCAATGCTTCTCTATGAACAAAGAGAACAAAGGATAATTGTGCTTATTTGTGATTTTATAGTTCCCTCATAAGTTACTGACTAGACAACAGCTAAACAGTGCCAGTCATCCTTGTCATACAGTTTTCAGAGAGCAACCCACACTCTTAGAAGATCTGAAAAGCAGAAGAGCTCTGTAGTTAGAGTTTAGTTCCTCATCCTTGCTCTGGCCTCCACCTTTGCTATAGTGAAAGGCATTCTACTTCTTCAAGTACATTCGAAAGAATATATATATACACACACACATATATATATTATTTTTTAAGTAGCATAATAGCTTGTAGAATATGCTATCTCAAAATTTTCTTTAGAAGCTTCTGAATAGCTACTTGATCCCATAACACACACTTCTGGAGGAAGTTCTGCCCAGCCTTTATATTTTAATGAATTGCATTTCAAACATAATCATTACAACTCTAATGAGTTAATAACAAGCTTTGGCAAAGATTAACAAAGTTCTATTCTGGAACTGTAAATGAAACAATAAATTTGTGCTAACAAATTAAGCCTTCCAACTTTGCAATGCACTGGACAAGGGAGGGTCGAATGTGTCAATATTCCTAAGGAAACAGCTAGAGCTAAAGAATCTGTGTCATACATTTCTCCACATTACAGAGGTACAACTTCTACTGCTGCTCCTCCTCTGCTTAAGCTGCAGGGATTACAGTGTTCAGAGTCATAAACTACATCACTTCAGAGCAAACTTTCAGAATAAAATAACAGAGACTTTTAAGTGACAGACAAGCATGATGAATTAAAAATACTGGTTTTAGGACATAGAATGTGATGATGATTGAGAGGAACAAATTAAAGACAGCTGGCAGAGCCTAGGGCATAGAAAAGCCAAAGTTCTGAACTTAAGAACTAGAACTGTTATTTGGCTTCCACATTGCACTTAAGCTACGCACTATGAAAGTCTGCTTTATTCATCTGACAAATTATTAAGAGGTAAATGAACAACTTCTGTAGTGACGTTTATAGCGAAAGCTAGTATTCACACAAACCTGATCCAGATCACTGAAGTTTATTCTTTGTTTAAGCCTTTCTAATTCAGCCTGCTCTGGAACAGACATCTGGGTCGTGTATCGAGCATGAGGAAAACTGTGAGGAGTTCTGGTCTTCCGTCGTCCCATCCCAGGTGAAGATTCTGGAGATATATCATTAGTAAGCCTCGTTTCAGCTTCTCCACTGAGCTTTTTCTTGTTTTTTTCTGATGATCTGTTTGCTTTTTTCTGTTGACTTCCCCAGTCCTTAAGACAAAGTAAAAAGAAAGAAAAAAACCTCATATTAGCTATCCATGTAGACAAAAAGTATAACTTCTTAATTTGGTGAACCAGTGTTTACTTCTATTTTAACAGTTAAAAAACAAAAAAAAAAAACAAAATAAAAAACCCAAACAAACCAAAAAACAACACAACAGTATAAAGCAAAAACATAATTTTCTTTGCCACTTATGTGAAGTCTGTCAGGCAATTTCTAACCCATATAATCCCACAATGCCTTCAATTTGTGTAAAATAAAGTCAAAATTCTATTTTTCTTCTTTGGCAAATACACTTAGGCACTTTAGAACTTTTAGGAATAAGAGTTTTCAGTTATAATGACACCTAGTACGCTTGTATATCTAGCTACTTTATTTTATTCAAAACACCTCCCATAAATGTGTTTATGGATTGCACAATCTCGGAATTATACCTAACAGTTGCATACATATAACTCAATTAGTTTTCTTGGTTTTGCAGATGCTTTACTGAAAAGCTGTAATGATAGTGCTTAGTTTTTTGCACTGTTGCCTGCCGTAACAGAATCTACTTGTTTCTTTCAACGTACCACATAAAACAACAACTTGGAGCTAAGGTGAATCATACCGTGTTGTTCAGCCTGTCATCCAGGCTCTCATTACTCCAGTTAGGCAAGTCCTGATCATTCATGCCGTCTTCAAATGGACTGCCTCCAGTTGCCATGACAAGCACCCAAAAACGAATCTAAAAGAAACAGCTGAAAGAAATAAGCTGCATTAAAATCAGTTTATGTAGAGTTTTTTGCAAAGAGATCTCTTATGCGACAATTATATATTCTAGCAACCTAAACCTATTAAGAAAAACGTAATGCAGATATCATCATTAAAGATTAAAGAAGTAGCTGGGAGGGAGGATGCTGTGGATGTTTTTTGTTCCTTTTTCACAGGCTTTGTAAACTCCAGCTTTTCTTTATAAACCACCACTGCTCTTAAGAAGTAAATGTGCTTTTTTTCCAAGGATCCTAATATCCTTCACTTCAAAAGTACACTGCAGAGTGCTTGTGAAGATCACTTGGAGACTTTTCAAGCCTGTGATTCCAGGTCTAGTGATATCTACTTTATACCAGGCCTCCAAAGTTCCTTGCTGTTAGTTGAAAGTTGGCACTTTTTCTCAGTTTTAAGATGCCAACAGCAAAGTACTGAAGGCAATATTGGCTGATAAAACACACAAGAAGCAGACATCAATAAAAGCATTCTTACTTTCCCTACTCCGGGTTATTTAAGCAAGGATACTACTTACATACCAGCAAAAACAAAACAGAATACTTTTCCTAGAACTTTGATCTTCTCTTTAACAGTATCTTTCTGTGCAGCAAAAGGAATCCCTTATCTTTGAATCATTCACATTTATTTTCAGTTTTGACACAAATAATGCAGTTGTTTAAGCTGGAAGACCAAAAACAAAGTATTCCTTTGTAGTAAGGAAATTAGCTCAGGCTGCTCAATAGCTGCACCCACCACCAGGCGGCAATAAGAACTGTGAATTTTAACTGCTGCTAACACAGCTCCACTGTGCTACAAACTTGTTCTTTATAACATCTGTGTAACAAAAAGTTCTGTTATAGATGCAAAAGAAAAACAGTCTTGCAAAGAACCACTTTCTCAAAGTAAGCTTAGCTACAAAGTTGAAACATAATCCCAGTTTTGCCTTCAAGTGAAACACAAAGAAAAAACGTTTATTTCTTAGCATTTCACTGCATCCTATTTTGTATCAGCATAATCAAACCCAGGAAAAAAGAACCGATGAAGTTTAAAGGCACGTGTCTTGTTTAATTTTTACAGCATTTCACCAGAATCACACAGTACAGCCCTATCAGTAGGTTCATATGTACAGAGTGATACTTTTATGCAAGCATAACCAAATACCGTATCATGAAGGAAATGGGATCTACAAGACACGGCCATTCTACCACAGCATCTGCAAGTGGCTGTGGAGCAATCTCAGCCTTTCTAACAGGCAGAAATTCAGCTTCTACACTCACTATCTGATGCACAACGTAATTACGTCTGCTGCACCTTACTGTCCTTGCACATTCATTCACGACCCTTTTATGCTTGCACTTGCTAACTTCTGTGATAAAACAATTTGAGTGCTCCACCTAAAAGCCAGCTTGGCCAACAAACAAAATCTGAACAGAAAAAGAAAAACCTCATGAGGTTTGAATCAGAGCTTCCCCATCTGTCTAATCAAACAGCTGCACGTGCTCTTCCTGCTGGCTCAAGGAAAGCAAATAGAAGCCATGTCATCAGTAGGAGGAAAACATAAGGCAAATCTATAAAACCACACGTTCTGTGCAATTTTCACTCAGTTATTTTATTTTAGAAAACCAAAACATGATGTTCTTCCACATTTGTCATGTAAAAATGCAAACATCTTACAAGAAGTTCACAGGGACGCTCTTCTACCAACACAAGGTGTACATGACAACCATTCAAGATAAACCCAGAGGTATCAATTCAGCTTATTTAGAAAACAGCTACGTTCTTCTAAGAGCTTTTCAACTACAGAGAAACCATTCAGCTGTGCGGATGTGCAAGATCCAACATTTGAACTGGCACTCTGTGATCACCACTAAGCACAACAAGTTCATCATGACAAGATTAGAAACCATCTGGGGTTACAATCAAATTTAATAAGCCACTTCCTCATCATACTGTTATAGAATTCTACTAAAACTGCAGTAAAAGAGTTTTCTTGCTTCTCACTGCAAAAACAAACAAAAACCAAGAAGTGGAAATATTTCACTTCATTTAATGCCTATATATATATATATACACCTATATATATATGTATATTAATATTTATTTCACTTAAATTTTTCAAAAAAATTATCTTCAACTACTTTTGCCCTCGGCGTCAGCCTGGTGAAGAGAAGGCTGTGGGGAGACCTCACACTGGCCTTCCAATATGTGAAGGGAGACTACAAACAGGAGGGAAATCAACTTTCTACACATAATGATAGGACAACTAGGAATGGTTTTAAACTAAGGAGGGGAGATTTAGATTCAGCGTCAGGCAGAAGTTTTTCACTGAGAGGGCGGTGAGGTGCAGGAACAGGCAGGCTGCCCAGAGAGGCTGCGGATGCCCCATCCCCGGAGGTATTCAAGGTCAGGTTGGATGGGGCTCTGGGCAATCTGATCCGATCAAGCAGTTGGCACCTCTGCCCTGAACTCGATGATCCTTGGGGTCCCATCCAACCCAAGCCATTCTATGATTCATTCTAAATGTAACGCTCTGAGTTGTTTTCTCAGCATATAAAGGTAAGATACATGCCAGAGTACCCCATCATATACAGCTCAGAAAGCACAGTGACCTTACTGCCTCATGTATGGTCAGTAAGGACCTTCAACAAGTGGACTGTAAGACAAACGTTTAACTGCACTGTATTCCTCTCAGACCAGAAGTCTCTAAACTTCCCTACTGTCATCTGGGATATTCCCAAACAACTTACATGCAAGCAAACCTATGTTCACAGAGCTATGCTGATTTTTTTCTTAAATGCAGTAATGAATCAAAGAGGTTCAGCCAGCTTTCCTCCTGGAGATGAAGCTTTCATATAAGCAGTGTTGTTTTTCATCTCCAATATATTTCACTAATTTAGGTACTTAGGTACTTTAGGTAGTAGGCGCAAGTGGTAGAAGTGCCGCTCTGCTACACAGGAGGCTCGAATCCTGGGGGTTGGACTCGATGATCTCTAAGGTCCCTTCCAACCCGCATGAGACTGTGATACTTCACTACTTTAGGTAGTTAAGTACTGGAATAGGCTCCCCAGGGAGGTGGTTGAATCGCCATCCTTGGATGTGTTTAAGAGCTGTTTGGATGTGGTGCTCAGGGATATGATTTAGCAGAGGGTTGTTAGAGTTACGGTACTGGTTAGGCTGCAGTTGGACTTGATGATCTTCAAGGTCTTTTCCAACCCGGGTAATTCTATGATTCCATGATAATTTGTGTATCACCTTACTTTCCAGCATACGGGCTATTTCCAGATGAAATCCTCCTATAAACACTTTGGAGTCCTTCCATTGTTCTATTTCTGCAAGCAGCAACCCAACACCAGTCTCAGCTTCTTGGACAATGGGGAATCTATGAGAGCTCTCTCTATTTGTGCATGTGCATAGTGCTTCATATTTACCAGAGAGATGAAAACCCTTTCAAGTATATTTACTACAGTAATGAGAAAACAGCATACAAGATTACAGTCACAACATTTACACATCAAACCATCTACACAATTATAGCCACACACATTTTGCAATCTACAGCAATGTGCAAATTGCCAGAAGTATCACAAGAAGACATGCTAATAGAATGAAAATCCTAAGACATGCAAGATTCTTTCTGTGCAATGGATTTGCTGTTGGCACTCTCCTGTACCACAGCATTCACCTCAGCTGCAGGAGATGTGAGCAATCCTTCTCTTTGCGCTCAGAAGCTTGAAAAGGCTAAATGAAAAACTAAGGGTCATAAAAAGCCTTCAAAGAGCCATAAAGATGGAAGATGGTATCAAGTATATCTTAAAATTCAGATTCTGAGATACGCTCTCCTCACTGAGCGCTGTAATTTAGCGTTAAGTCATGAAACACCTACACAGCACTGCCAGCCGCCTAATACCGACACGCAGACGGTAGAGAAAGCTCTCCCGCACAGCACAGCCCACACAGAAGCATGGAAAGCCACAAACCTAATCGCCACAGAAATAATCACCCACACCAAGGGAGGGCCACCCGCCGCAACAGCGCACATCAGGGCCCAGCGGGTCCCGCCATCATCGGCAGCGCAGAACAGCGCTGCAGCCCGAGAGCCGTGGGCCTCGGTGAGGCACGACACGGGCCGCCCGCTCCCTCACGGCGCCGGAGCCCGCGGCAGCGAGGGCGGGCTGCGCTCCGAGGGCCGCGGGCAAAGCCGCGACCGTTGCCGACGCCCCGCCGGCGTCTCCTTGGAGAGAGGGTAACGCAGCCCTTCCCACAGCGGAGAGGCGCGACTGACCTGCCGCCCCGCGGGGTCTCAGGGCCCGCTGCCTCCCCCCGGCCTTCCCCACAGCTCCGAGCAGCGAGACTAAGCAAGCCCACCTCCTCCCCTCAGCCCGCACGACCCCGCGCCAGGCGGCCGCGCAGCCTGAAGGCCTCTGAGAGGATCGGCTCACCGCACGGCGGAGAGGAGGTCACCCGGGCCCGGTTTCTCCTCCACCGCCGTTCACCACTCCCGAGCTGCCCGGTCGAAGACTTCACCTTCGAGCGGCGAAGAAGAGCAGAAACCGAAGGACTCACAGCACTACCTCAAAGGCCGCCGCCGCCATCTTGCTCGCCGCACCGCCAGGGGAACGGGAGGCGGCCCCCGCGGACGGATACACACGGTTACCTGGTAACGCGGCCCTCTCGTGCCCCTCCGCGCTGCGCAAGCGCCATCCGTGCTGTACCACTGAGGATAGCCACCGCGAGGGAACTACAAATCCCAGCATGCAATGCTCCAGGGAGCGCGCTCGTCTTACGCTACTCCCGCGCAACGCCTTCTGGGAGCTGTAGTTTTTCAGTCAGAGCATGACTAACTGAATTAGCGCGTACCCAGCGCTGGCTCGGCGGGGGTTGTCTGCTTGCGTAGCGTCGAGATCGTTTTGCTTCTAAAATGAAATACGAAAACTACGGTGTATTATCTGTAAGTGACTATACCAGGCTGGCAGACTAGTAAAATAATAACATCAAAACTGCAAGCTGTGAAAAAGGTTCAGAAGTTCTTTAAGACAGTGCTGACTTAGAGTGTGTTTCTGTCTGCGTTTGTTCGGTCACCTGTGAGAATTCACAGCTGTAACATACAGTGTTGGAAAGGAGGAAATCATCATCATCCGAACCACCTGCTTTTCCAGCACTGGTATGGTACCTGCTCAGCTGCTTGCTGGTCTGGGTTCTTAACAGTGTCTTTGGTGGAAGCAAAGAACATAGGGGAAAAAGAAAAGAATTACAGAATCACAGAATTATCAAGGTTGGAAAAGACCTAGAAGATCATCTAGTCCAACCATCACCAATACTTCCCAGCTAAATCATATTCACTGACACAACATCCAAACGTTTTGTGAACACTCTCATGGTCGGTGACTCCACCACCTCCCTGGGCAGTGCATTCCAATGCCTGACCACCCTTTCTGAGAAGTAATACTTCCTAATGTTCAGACTGAATCTCCCCTGGGGCAGCTTAAAACCATTCCCTCTAGTTCTGTTATTGATTACACGAGAGAATTAGGCAGTATTTAAACTGGTTGCTTTTTGTTAGTTAGTTAGTTTGTTTGTTTTTTGTTATTTTTTGAGAATGATTGCTATGTCATGATTTATAGTGGGCAGGAGGGGCTGTCCCATTGTCACAATAGGAAAAGCAAACAACAGTGTTCAGGATATACACTGTGCTGCTGAGCTTCCAGAGCAGAACATAAAATACTGCCTAAACCTCACAGTTCATCCTGGGCCAGAGGCATTCTACTGATGCTGTCTGGAAGTATAGTTAAATCCTCATAAGATCCATGTGATAACATGAAGCAATGTGTTTTGGTCTAAGGAGGGGGGAAAGAAAGAGTGAACACATTAGTCTATAGCTTATTAAAGTAACAAACTCTGTGAAATAATAAATATATATATTTCTCTCCAGCAGTTGCCAGGGGATTGAAGGAATAGTTCTGGACCACACGTAGTGTGTGAAAGGTAAGTCATCACTGCATTTTGCTCCAATTTCTACCACTGGCTACGTGACTGTATATCTGTAAGTGAAATCACTTCAAAAAGAATCTGCAACAGAGAAATTCTGTATGTAATAAATAGATGTTATTCATTTGTATTATACTTTACTAATATCCTTTTATGCTGGCTTGGGGTACCATGCCTGGATACTCGGCACAATAATGGCAAGGCTGCTGTTGGTTTTATATTGTCACGGTGCCATGCCTTCCATTGCCCAGCAGGTGGAAGCAGAACTTAAGAGGAAAAAAAAACGCCGTAGTAGAATGACCACCGTTGCATGTTTTTACTGAGGTTACTCTTAAAATACACGCATACCTTTCTTGGGAAGTCCCATTTCTATGCTAATGAGCCTCTAAATCACCACTAATTCCTCCTGCAAAGATTTCTGTTGTAAGTCCTTCCATCAGCAGACACTAATGATGCACCCTCACAGAAACTGAATAAATTATGTTGTGAGGTAGTTTTCAGTCCTAATTACATTAGACTGTGTCAGAGATGTGATGATATTTCCTTGTATATCTGCTGTCCTTATCTCATTAATTTTACTTTATTCTATACTGAAGGGAAAGAAAGCAAACAAGATGCGGATGTGTAATGACTAGAGACAAGAAGTAGTGAATGGTTAGAGTTTGAGAGTGAAGAGATATGAGGAGTAGTTGAAGAGAATTATATTTAATAGCATTGAAGCAAAGGCAGTAATTACCACAGCATTTGGTTCAAATAGTAGTTGTCTGTTTCTTAGATTATTTTGTCTAAGAGGTAGTTTGGGGGTTTTTATGTTTGTTTGTTTGTTTGCAAAAAATGAAACTGGCCAAAAGTGCTTTGCCATAAAATAGGGCTACATACCATCTATCAAACTACTGTACTAAAGTTATTTTTTCCTATTTTTGCATAACATTGGTCTAGAAAAATCTTTTCTAGATGTATAATTAATAGGGCAGAAAAAAAAAAAACCAAAACACAATCAGTTTGGTTTTATTAAGCATGCTTATTTCACACAACCCAAACACATCAGGTCTGCTGTTGCTCTGCCTAAGCAGCCCTAGGAGCATATGTATTGTTATCTGCTTTCAAGGCAGATTTCTTTACAACCCATTTTGAAGATCATTTTAAAGGAGGTTGCTCTAGCACAGAAATTAGCAAGGTTATAAGCACTGTTCCACTTTTAATTTCAGATCCAGTTTCACAACCAAGCTCCAAATTCAGTGCTTAATCTGCCTGTCCTTCTTTGTTTGTGGTTTAGTTCAACACTACATTTGATACACTATACTCTTATTTATGGTGTAGTCTCACCTGCTTTTGTTTGTTTCTGGTTCAGTAATAACACCTGCAGTTCATTCCCTGGCTAACAAAAGCACTTAAATTCTTTTTTTTTTTTTTTTTAATTGGCTGTTCTGAAATGATAGATTTGTGTTAAACAGGTATTTGCAGATTCCTCAGACAAATAAGTAGGAACAGCCTTTAATTCATAATATCTGGGATGGTCATTGTGCATCATGAGATTGTCCATGATTTCTGGAGTCATTACCTAAGCACCTGCTAGACTGAAGGAAAACAAAAAGAAAACCTAAAAAATAAGCAGAAGAACAATTAAATAATTGCATAGAATCACAGAATCACAGAATTGTAGGGGTTGGAAGGGACCTCTAGAGATCATCGAGTCCAGCCCCTTTGCCAAAGCAGGTTCCCTACACCATGTCACACAGGTAGGCGTCCAGGCGGGTCTTAAATATCTCCAGAGAAGGAGACTCCACCACCTCCCTGGGCAGCCTGTTCCAGTGCTCTGTCACCCTCACTGTAAAGAAGTTCCTCTGCACATTCGTGTGGAACGTAGTTTCATCCCATAAAGCATAGCTTGGAAGTATCACATATTTTTCCTTCTGAATTGAATGGAAGGATAAGAATATTCTTCTTTGCTCTTGCATTGAGTTCTTCAGCAAGTCACCTGTCTACCATGTACTTTTCCACACAGCAGAGCTTAATTCACATTTGAGATGTGTACAGATCTATATGGTCATTACACCTTTAACTTCTATTATATGATCTATCTATGCTAATAATACTGCTGTTGCTACTATCTATGGGAGGAACCTCTCATTTTACATTTTTTAATGAGAGATGTTAGGTTTTCCTAATATTTTGAGTGTTATAAAACGTTTCATTATGTTGAATTTACTTACTGTCTGTGATAATGAAGATTTGTTGCTGATTTCTGTATCACATGTCTAAGTTTTATACTTGTTTTTCAGATTATACAAAATGAGGTCAATTATTTAACGACAAATTTCTTGCTGTTCCAAGAAACAGTACAAAATAAGTTCATTCTGTCATTTCAATTCTTGGCCTCATCAGGGAATCACATTAATTGTCCTAACACTTCAAATTCATCATGCAGTTATGCAAAACTTAGATCTGTTAATCATGTACTTTACAGTGCAGTCATGTGTCCTAGTCCCTCCGTGCAGTGCATTTACAGTGGATGAAACCTGTAGAAATGTATAAATTAACTTCAGTATTTTTGGCCTAATTTGCCTCTGCCATTGCTCTCAATGGAATTGTGATAAGCCATATTGAAGACTACATGCTAAAAGAATCAAGAGCTTTTAAGTTTCTATTTATCCAAAAGTAAGCAAAGTATTGGTTTGTGACATTTGTGATTTAAGATTTTCCCAGATAAATGCTATTTATAAAACTGACTTTTAACACCTATAATGGAGTTTATTATGGAAAACTGATGATTGAGTATACCACAAAAGCATCTAATGTGCTTCCATTTTCTTTTAAGACTGAATGATAAAAGGGTAATTTGAACACATTATCTATCACATATTTTCTGATTTTATAAGCTGTTGAACTGCCACCAGATACAATATCTCAGGAAATACATGGCTGAGAGTTCTAATATGTTTGGAGCAAAGCCTACTGCATTACTTTGTTAGCTATTTACTGAAAACTTTTCCAAAAATAAAAGGATTTAACACAATGGATTTTGCCTTGCTTAGGGGAGGCAATAAGCAGGTGGATTTAGTGTTAAAGTGAACAATATAATTTTATTCTTTAAATGTACATTTGTCAAAAACCTGATAAAAATAACTAACAATTCTTCTATGTGTTTTTTCACTTCTGTGAAAACCATCCCAAGAGCAGCAAATATGAACAAGGTTTGTGTGAACATCCAGGCCTTTTCCTTTTGTGTTTATATTATTTCCACTTGCATACTCTTTAAGAGTCTTTTATTTAATATATTTATTTTTGTAAAATCACTCAGTTGATACGTAGCTTATAAACCCTCTGAATAACACAGATCTAACTTGCTGCTGTTAATAATTCTTGCTTTGAATTTACTCATGTTTGACTGAACAACAGCCATATATTTTAGCCATCTAGTCATAGTTTAAGCATTAGATGGTAGAGAATCCACTTGTAGTCATCAGAAGTTTGATTTCTTGATAAATCTGAGTTTAAAACATCATGTTTTTTTCAGCTTCCTCAGTTAGAGCCTATACACTGAGTTGTATTATACTTTTATGAGCTAAATCAGCAGTCATGGTATGAACAGGTACAATACCTCCTTCCAAAAGTCAATAACCATAGTAAGATTCCCAGCAAAAATTAACTGCCAAACACTTTTTAAATGATTTTCAGTGTCGGCCATTCATGAGGAGTTTCAGTTACTTGAAACTCAGAATTCAGTTATAATGTAATGTAATTAGTAAAAGAGAGATACTGCCAAGTAAAAGGGGTTCAGATAAGACAAAAAATTAATTAAAGGTTAATTAGTCTTCAAATGTAAGTTGAGAGTGTATTTGTGGAATGTAAAGCTCTTTTAATTTCTGTTGTTCTATATTTCCTTAAGAGCCCATTTTGTGTAGAAACAGTCTAGAAAGTGAAGTCATGTGCTGAGCTATTTGGAAAGAACTAGCATTTTAGGAGAGCAAATACTCAAATTACATTTTTTAAGAAGCTTGTGTTCATCTGGATGTAAAATGCTTATATTCAAAGTGATGTTTTCCAACTGAGTCACTGAGATCATGTGCTTCTGGATGCCTTTCAATTCAGCTAAAAAAATACCTGCATCATACAGGATTCTTTCTTTCCCTCCCTGTTCTCCTTGGCCTCATCTGTACTGTTTTCTCTTTTGTTTGCTTTAAGCAGATTTTTACTATATCAGCTCTAACCAGTAAGTTATAGTCTGAGAGTGTTACTGATCAGTCAAGTCAGTTAAGCTCTTTTTACCTCTGAAGTCTAAGAGATTTAGGTTCTTTTTAAGGAAATCTGGATGTCATTCTGATACCAATTTCTTGGATCACAGCAATAAAAGAAAACGAATGATAATTTGTTATTCTTGGTCTATTTTTATTTCAGAAGTGCTGTGTTAGGCACAGAATTATCTTCTCCTTCTTATGTTGCAATCAGTCTTGAGAACTGCAGCTCCTCAGTAACATTCCTGCCCACTGACTCATTGCAGATGTAAGCCTTAGCATTACAGAATTTAATAGCAAAAACAATCGCAGTCTGGGAAGGGATCTGGAATTCTTTGCATCAGCTTAAGAAGATTTAGCAGCTTTGAGTTCTTTCCAGAGCATAAAGGTAAATATTTTAGTTACCTGTGGGGGAGGAAGAAAGAATTTAGCATAATTTGGATAGCTGTGGACTAAAAGTAGTTTATTTGTGAAAGTCATATAACTTTGTACCATGCTGCTAATGAAGTATGTCTGTTATTTCAGTAGTATTTAGCTATTTTGCTATGGTATCTAGCTAGTTTGTTAATTAACTTCATATTCAAATCTGTAGTTCTTTAGTTTGTAATAATGCATAGCTCTTGGATGAGGCTTGCTTTCTAGACCTAGAAGTGGATAAAATCATGAAGGATTATCCATTTTTTTCAGATAAGTGGGCTAAATTTTTATTGTACTAATTAAAACAATGCAAAATTTGTGCATGAGTTTAATCATTTAAACAGGTTTGAACTTCAAATCAGTAGATGTCCTTTTGGCAGACAGAGTCTCAGGTTTGCCTGTAAAGAAGGCCCAGACACAGAAATGCAAAAGTCTTCAGAGGTACTTTCTATAATTTTAATTATGCAGCTATAGGACAAATCTTTCCATATCATCATAAAAATTCCAGATGGAATCTTAGACTATATGTAGCATTTGATATAAAATTTCAAAGTTTCACAAGATTTGCACTTAAACCTCCCTTTTGCTAATACAGAAAGCAGCTATTAAAGGCTTGTGTTTTCAACTAAAAAAACATTGCTGTAAGACTCCTCATTCTGTTATGGCATGCTAATTAAGCCTCATGTCTATTATCTGAGATATCTTTCCTTGGAATGGGTATCTCCTACACAAGTTATTTTTTTATTTATTTGAGCTGGCAAACACCAATGGTTTTATAACAAAAGCTTTAAATGTTTCAGCAAAAGCTGTCCTTTTAGACTGAGCCAGCAACAGCAACACAAAAAGACAGGCATGCATCTAAGACATGGATTATGATTTGGGTGTTCTTAGTGTTTTGTTTTGTTTTTGTTCCAGCTTTTTGGAATTAATGCTTTTACTGCATTGCGTACACAAGTTATACTTCCTCCCTACATTTTTAATTATTTTGCTTTCTGGGTTCATGTATGAATAGTGCATTTTGAATAGCTGTACAGAACTAGGCTAAATATTTAAGTGGCTGGAGAAATTTGTTTGAGATATTGACTTTGAAAGCATTTTTTCCTAGAGCAAGACTTCAAGTTTCCCTTGAACACATTTTTAGCTTTACACATCACCAGAAGATAAATGTTCACTTTCGGAGAACTGATACTAAACAGATATTCTTGAAATTTTGCGTAGAAATATGGAAAAGTAATCAGTTATCCCCACAAATTCCCAGACTAAACATACACAGTTAGTGTACGCAAAGCACTTCAAATGTGTATGGGCTATTTGATCCTTTTACATAGTTTGTCAGTTCAGATAGCTATTCTGGCCTCTCGGTGAGTCTCCTGTAATTTTGGGATCAGATAACCACCAAAATTTGTATCCAGTGAGAAACTAGCTCAAAGATACAGGGTACACCTAGAACCAGCACTACTCATTCTTACTGATTTCTTCTGGGTCTCTCTGCTAGGCAGTTACCAAAGCAGAGGAGCAATGTCAGGTCAGCCTTTTCCTGCCAGAGATGAGTTATGGTGTCTTCTCTTAGTCTTCTTAACTCCTCCACCCCAAGTACAGTGGCCCAAAGACACTACTTTTCTCCCACATCTTATTCTTAGTTCAGGCACATGCTGCATTTTTCCTCCTGTGTCTTCTGTCTTAATGCCTTCCCTGTTTCTGGATGAAAATCTGCCAAATGGTGATCTCAGTTGCACCCTTTAATTTTCCTATGACCATAATGAACTCAAATATATCCTGACTGACCACAAGATCATTAATGCACCTTGGCTTTACTATCCAACTTCCTATCCAAAAAGGAAACTCCATAATGAGAATATCTTGGGCAATATATTTAATTCATCCCTTGAATTTTTTATGAGAATGCTGAAAGTGATATTTAAAACACTGTCTTCTATGTGTAGCCCTTATGAAGTTTCTCACAATAGGAACACGTGTTAGAAAGAGGCACCTTTTATCCCTCATCTGATCACTTGTATCAATTTAAGTAATCAATTTAAAATTGCCTTTTGTACAATCTACACAAATATTTTATTTTATTTAATCATTTTCTCATCTGTGAGCTGAAAGACCCACATCATCATTCTGGAAAAAAAATCAATTTATAATAGCTAATGTTTGCAAAGCAATTAGATACAACAGTGTTATAATATAATAATATAATAACATAATATAATAATATAATAATATAATAACAGTTTAATCATATGAAATAAACCTCATATGAAGTAGTTAGGAAATACTACTTCTTTGAAAGAGTGGTCAGGCAGCGAAATGTGCTGCCCAGGGAGGTGGTGGAGTCACCAGTCCTGGAGGTGTTCAAGGAACGTTTGGACGTTGTGTTGAAGGACATGGTTTAGTGAGAACTATTGGTAATAGATGGATGGTTGGACTGGATGGTCTTGTAGGTCGTTTCCAACCTTCGAAATGCAAGGGGTCATACAGTACAAAATACCTGTGAACTGATAGCTATGTATGTAATCCTTGTCACCATTAGAATAAAAGCTGCTATTACTTTTTTTTTTTTCTTTCCAAAAAATTACTCCATGATAGAAAAATTACCTCCATCCTTCCCTGGTACACAGAAGTTGCACAAGCCATTTTCTTTACCTTAAGGATAACCAACTAAATTCAGATTTCAATCATTAAATGTAAGAGAGGCTTTTCTCCTAATTTTAAAAGGCCAACAAGGAATACTGTCCTGCTTTTTAGAATATTTTAAAGGGCTATTTTGCTTTTGTCTTGTTTCACAGTAGTTTGTGTATTTGTAACCTTCAATAACTGTCCTGAAATGTGCAGAGACCTCTGATACATAATGGCCTAAAACGGTAGTTTTTATTTTCACTGTTTTAAGTTGCGCTGGTCACACTATTTAATTATTATAAAAAAGCATAAACATACACTGCACTTGTAAATTACAGGGATACAACTATAGGTTGGTTAGATTATTTCCAATAACATTTGAAGATATCAAGTGTAAATATTTAGCTTTAATGCTTACATTGACTACTGTTTCCCTTGTTCCTCTGCTTCACAGGTTTGAAAGAATGAAGACTTTGATAGTGATTGATTTTCTCCTTGCAGTTAGCTTGATAGCTACCACTGGGAGCTCTGTGAGTTATACTCATTGTGTTTAGACTTCCTCTTAAATACTTCACACCTCATTCTCTGTAGTTCTTAGAATGCATCTCAACCAGATTTGATGGCAGAATCTTTGATTTAAAAGACTATACTACAAAACAAATCTGAAGAACTGGGGAAATAGCCTCTGTAGCCAATGGAGACAAGCTTTGTATAAGAAAAACAAAAAGGTGTACATGCATATACAACAGGGTGTAAATGATCAGGCAAGAGCATCAAATAAAGTAATTTGGATCGTTTGTTACTTGAACTTGTATGGAACAGAAGTCAGTGGAATTCCTTCACTAAGAAGGAAACAGTGTGTTAATACAAATGATATTAGAAAAAGCACCTTTTACTCCTTCTTCTAGCTCACCAACGGAAATATTAAAACACACTTATTCCACCAAAATGCTTGGAACCTCACTATAACACTACAATGTAATAGAAAGTACAGCAATAACAGCAGAGTAGCAAAGCCTTTAGCTACAGCAAATAAAGACAAATCCAAATACAACCACAAAAATGAAGAAAAGGAAGGAAACAAACCTGCTTACCTACAGAAGACCTCAGATGTACTGTAGCAGTCTCCAGCAAGACTCCCTTACTTCCACCAGCAACACTTGAAAGAGATCTGGGAGGGAGTGGATGCTGGCTCTACCCCTTATGGTCACTCAGGCACACTGCATGCATGTTAGCTCCCCTGGGTTGGCGATGCCTTCCCAGTAGGTGCTCAATCATTTCTTCAAGCCTTGACCTAGCATTTCTGCTACAGCCACTAATCCTGTATCTGTCCTGGATGTCCTTCCTACTTTGATACTCAGATCCTAACTGTCAGAGAACTTGAAGATTTAACTGTTGATTCAAAATTACTCACTCAAGTGATTGCTGAACTTAGAACTGGGTGAACACAACTCCTTGTGGCATACTGTAGCAGAAATATAAAGTCACAGCTTGTAAGAGTGATAGAGCACCTTGTAGGAAGGCAGGGTCAACTCAGGAAAGCCAGGATCCACCCTTTCCCAGACCTCATTTAAGGGTTGACACTGGAGGCAAGGGTATCTTGTTGGTAATCCTTGTCTACCTCAGGTCTAATAAAGGTAAGCTGTCTGTCTATGGTTGTTGTATTTGAGCTTATCCTCGCTTGTAGCCTAGGACTTTATTACTCTATTATTATTGTTGCGCTTTCTATCACATTAGAGTGCTCCAATTATCCTGTCTTGTGGAAGCTTTTTACTTGCCTAACTGGCTCTGTAGGGACAGAATAGGAAACATCTGCCTCTGTGATCATTTTGCTTACAGAATGAAGAAACTTGCTGCTTTCTATAGACTAGTGAGAAAGAGGCATTACTATGAAGTACACTTGCTTTCTTTTTATTTTTTAGTGAGAATGTTAAAGGCAGTCACTAATAGTAACTAAGAATTGGGAGTGTTCAAAAACTCATTTCTAAAAATTCACACTCATCATCTGAGATTATTTTTTTAAGCTCATTTAGAGTCTAAAAATAAAGGGCAAAAACACATCAAGTGAAGTTCTTGTATCCTCATAGTTCTTAAAAGTTATTCTGTTTTGTGCCATCAGTTTTAATGAGAGCACTCTAGCTGCTAAGTATTTCACACAACCATGACATAAAATTAAGATTATGAATGCACATTAGTAGTTTAAATATGGGACTGCATGTCCACAAGCAAAGCTGTCAACAACTGTTAAGTAATTGCTTCTCAACATGCAGTGTAAACAGTTGCTTCACTGAAACAGAACAACTTATCTTCAGTTTGTTTTCAGACAGTGGGCTCTGCTATCTGCTGCAGACGGTCACAATCAAATTCACATTTTTAAAGAATTTTACTGCTGTAACAGTCTTAATTTAATTCATGCCTAGCAAAGAGTAGCAGCAAGTTAGAGCCTGATACAGGCATCTTATAGTGATACACGAGGTAGGGGCACACTGAAGTTGGATTCCAGAAGATTTTGGAGGGAGTACTCTTAATTAAGATGGTGCTCGAGGGATTTTAGGTCATTAGATAATTTCTTCCAAAAACGCTGTCACTTAATAAATTGTGCCTCTCAATTTACAACTCCTCTTTGTGGTTAAGCATTTAATGACTTCTCAGGATGCAGTAGCAAGCAGTTGGAGCCTAAAGGCAAATTTGCTGTACAAGCTGGTTAGTATGGGCAGCTCAGCTGCACAGAGGTAGCCTAACTGCCTTGTCCTGCCACCTGTATATGCCTTGCTCTTTTATTCTACCATATATTACTTTGCAGTTTAGCAAGCATGTGATAATATGCAGCAGTACTTACAGTAGAGGCCTATACTCAGGATCATTCTGTATAGTCAGTATGCCTGATCAACACACTTTTTCTATGAGACTGAATGTTACAGTCAAATGGAACATGATGGCTTTGAACCATTTTAATAAAACTATCGACACACATTCTTTTATCTTCAAATATTTTATTGAAATTTATCAAGATAATTTTGTGAGCTGAAAGTGAATTGCATCCTAATATTTAAAACAAAACAAATTATTTTGGACATAAGCAACACATTTATATTAGAAATAACAACAGAATTATGACAGTTTATGCGTATGTCTCATGACAGTAACAGAAGTTTCCCTGATTTTTAACTAGTTTCACAAGTAAGTTATGAAAAAAAATTCCACATGAATTAAAAATAAAACGCACTTTCTTGTCAATGCTGTTAGCTAACTTATAGCGTCTGTTCTTGGAATTGTAGAGAATTACTAATGGTGCTGCAGGGAGATATCCAGCCAAAACTTTGTTTCTGCTGCATAGAAATATACAGAATTGTATCAGCTTTTCAGACAGAAGGAAAAAAATCACTGCAGCAAGAAAGTGACAAAAAATGTATTATTGGTAGTGTCTGTGGAAAACAAATGAAGCCTGAGCATGATGCAAATGGAAATATGCTGATGCTAGTGGATATAGATATCAGCTCTTCCATATGGATGGTAGTTGTTACCTTAGATCGTGGTTAAAAGGTATCATCATATCAGAGCAGCAACATCTTCCCTTCTCTTGCATAGGAAAGTTAGGTGTACAAGTCACAGAACAATACTGACTTAAGCTGTTATTTTTTTATGCATATATTTGCAGTTTCTTAGGGGCTATATTGTAGCAAGCCAAAAGGGCTCTAAATTTTACAGTATTTATGTTGGTGATTTTAAGACTCTTATCATAAGAAGTGGGTAACCTAAAAGCATTTGGAAATGAACAATAAAGTTGAGAAAGTATAAATGTGAGTTTGTTGAAGACTCTGGGAATTTCTGAATATTAACAACGTTAGCAGCATTCCTCTAAGGATAGTAAACATCTGTAGATGATGAGGTGATAGAGAGAAAGTGATCATTACAATAGGGTCAGGCCTGTAGTGTACTGTGTCCCATCTGCATGTTTCCAGTGAGAACTGGTAGCAGAACCACTAAAGAGAAGTTATCTTAGCAAGGCAGGTATGGCTGCACACTCTAGAATACCAAATCTGTTCAAAGAGAGGTAACATTTGGGGTGGAGGTCAACATAGGGTTTGTAAGGAATTCTGGAAAAATACTTTATTCATATTAGATTTTATTTCTCGCATGTTAAACTTGACAAAAAAATTATTTGTTTTATAATATTTCCCTCTCCAGGATCTACAGAATTGTTTTCAAGAGCAGATACAACTTCAGGCCCAGGTGAGACTTCTGGAACATCGTGTGAAACAGCAGCAGTTAAAAATTATACAGCTTTTAGAGAAGAAAGAGATACAGTACAGTGACAGAGGAGATGAAAACAGTGTCATTGACTTGGGAGGAAAAAGACAGTATTCAGGTTAGAAATGAAGCTATTCATTTCTGTCCATTGTAGTGATACCCAGAAGCTTTAGCACAATCAGACCCTTTGATGTGTTGTCTTACAACTCACAGAAAATTGTTTGTTTCAAGCACAGTGTTCATCTCTTACCTAGGCCTGCTGTCCTGTGGAAAATCTAACGATACAAATGAAATCAGGATTGAAGAGTTTTATTAATTTTTTAGTAGTGCATAATTAAACAATAATTAAACAGTACATTTAAAATCATTATCAGCAACACAAAAGGGGAAAAAAAGATAATAACAGACATTTACAGAATGTTAGTAAACTATTACAGATTTTTAGAAATCCCTTAACTTATTGCAGGAAGTTCTGACACACAGGATTTAGAACTGCTGTGGTCAGTCTTAGTTCACATTTACATATTCTCAGGGTTGCAGGCACACACTTGCTCTTGCAGAGGTGGATAACTCATACCTCTTCTGGAAGTGCAGGTTCCCCAGTTCACACACACACCTCCTGGAGATGGAAATCTGAGTGCAGTGGTTTGTGTACCACCTTGCTGCCTGCAGACAGCTAATCCATACTTAAGTGAGAAAACATCCTAGAAGTTCACATACAAACATCTGATGTCTAAGCTCCTACCTATTGTAACCCATGTTGTCAATTCAGTAGCCTGCAGGGAGACTTTTCGTGGTGTTCACTGGGAAAGGTTAGGTATGGAGGTAGGTCTTGATCTTGGCAGAGCAACTATTGGAAGTGCAAAATCTGGTTTAACTGGTCAGTTATCTAGGTCTGGTCTCTTACACCCATCTATGCACCATTTATAGGCTTCAAGCTGACTCATTTTTCTCAGAAATAATTTGGTTGTTTCCTTGTTGTTTAAACAGCTTTATGGTCATTTTCAGAAGATTTCATTACTTGCAATTTGCTATTTAGCATTATCAGTTTAGAGGCAATCATTGTCTCAGAAAAGATATTGTACTCGCATGCAGTGTACACTCACATCTCTATCATGTCAGCTATTGTTACCTTCCTCATGTTACCAAGATGGGAGCTGTACAGACACGTTGACATCTGTGATAATGCAGAAGGCATCTTAGAGTCCTTTCTTAGTGGCAAGCAGTAGTTGTTTTCAAGTTGATGTTTCCCTCAATATAAAACAGAGTTCTCATTTACAGGAATGCTATGAATAAAGAGCAATACCTAACCATGAGATAACAGTTGTTTTGTTACTGTTATCTATGATAGTAATAGGTCTAGTGGCCCATTCGTCATTAAAGAAAAGCAACTGCAGATTACGCTGGTTAGTGGGATGATCTGGCTTCTGTGGTTTAGCACAATCTTCAGAAGACTAAAAAGTGTTCTGTTAGGAAAACACAAATCATGCTAAAGAATTGTATGTACAGCACCACCGAAGTCTTGAAGCTTTCTAGTATTCCCATCTAAGATATTCCTAATGAATTCATAATTATCTACTGTATGTGACAAAACCATTGTTGTGGTGTAGAATATACTCTGCCTAGTAACTTCTAGAACTAACTTCAGAATTATTTATATTATTATATATTCAAGGCAGATGGAAAAAAAAAAAGATCTGGAAGGCCTTGGAGGAAGGAGAGATTAAATGCTACTACCGTAAATCTACAGAGGTCTTCCAACATCACATTTTAAAACTTGATGTGGTTAAACTTCTGCAGAAGATGCTCAGTGTACACTTACTAATCCTTCCACTTTTAAGATGCATAACTGCCAATGTTAACAATGTATGACAGTCTTGCAACAAATAGCTAATAGTTCAAGGAATATTAAAATTTCCTTGGTTTTGCTATTAGTAAAGTTGCTCTGTAATATTACTTCTACTACTTTAATATTATAGCATTTTGTAATTGCTAGCCCCAAATCAATGTTTGAATCTTGCTCAAGAGCTGAAAGCTTGATTCAACTTGCAGAATGATTTGAAGAAAGAATTTTTGAAATTGAAATATAATCTGAATAAAGAAATAAGAGACTTTTTTACCTTTTTAGACTAGTTAGAGACCATTTATTGTATGAGAGAACAATATATCAGCAAATATTTAGTTGTCCATATTATACTAATGAAGTATCTCATTTGGAAATAAGATGTCTCTGCAAAATAGGAAAGATAATGAAAAGAATGGACATATGGTCAGCAGTTGAACTAGCTTAGTTAAGTAGAAGATGCTCAGCATCTAGGACCAAATTCTAAATTCAGGAAGTCACCTGGTATGTACAGTCTTCTTGTTTAATACAATAGGTGTATGAGTTCTAAGCATGTATAGTCCCCAGGGGATCCATATTTATACATAATCTTGTTATAATGATGTCTGAACCACACCTTAATTATATTCTTTATGTTGCAATATTGTGACTGAGTTAATATAGCTCAAGACATCACTGCATCACTGTTTCTGAAGTTGTAAAGCCCAGGTTTTAAGTTGGTTTTGTATCTTCAGCAGTATTCTAATGGTGGTCAGGTTCCTCTACAGTGGAAGAAGGCAAAGTGTGTTAACTTATCATAGCTGGAGTAAGGCTTACTGTGGGGGGGAGGGGGGGGGCGACGACAATAACGAATTAAAAAAACACATTTAGCCTAAAAGGTCTTTGTCCTTTCTTAAGTGTATTCTTCAATTTTCTTTAAATGGAATTTTTCTGTATAACATACCTAGGTTATTTCTAGTTAGTTGTTAGTCTTTTACTTTTCTAATAGCTTGGTAAATGCTTTCCCTTGTCGATACTGCATTACTCCATTCAGGCTGCTGTAACATTTTCAGGTCAATAGATCTGGATAATTTGAAGCTATACAGTGAGAGAAGAATTCCACAATAAAAACACTTGCTTAAAATTAAAGTATTAATTTTAAGTGTTTTGCTAACCTACTGAGAAAATAATGGATGCAAGAAAAGTTATTTTCTGTAATCCAGTCAAAACATTCTCTGCAAAGACATCTTAGTTGTTACTTAAACAACATTTTTTGTTATGATTTATCAAAATCCTGGCATAGCTATTTGTTTTCATTATAAGCTGTTTATATTTTCTGTGTCTAATCTTCACTGATGCTTTCACCGAGAAGAAATGTTGTAGTTCATAAAGTTCCAAACTAGCCTGGAAGTTCAGCCAACATGTTCTTAAAGAATTCAGGGAAAATCTTACAGTTAATCAGTTTCATTTCTGCCAGGAAAAACAGAAATGTTGAAAACTATACTACCTTCCTGTGTGACTGCTTGATGGTAGATTACATACAAACAAATAACTCCTTTCATTTCTTAACTCCTTGAGGGAAAAGAGATAAGATGGTATGATTACAGTACTGTTATATTTTCATGAGCTCTGAAATGGTGATTTACATGGTGATTAGTCCTTGAAACCAATGCAGACCAGACTGAAAAAATGGTATCAAGCCAAAAGTAACATTCTAGACACACATAATACTTTTTGTAGGACAGACTTATGTACGTATTTGGACCTGTGTGGTACAAGGGACAACAGCATTAGGTCCAGTAATAGTTTCCTTTTTCTAACACTGGTAATTCCATACTCTCATATTTGGTAATTCTCCTGTGGTTCTACATCCAGAAAGCCCACATCTTTGTTTCTGAAAATTGAATAGCTTATATGTAGGGAAATTGTGATTGTAACAGGATTCAAGTGTAGATTATACCATTGTAAATTAGAAGTGGCACCACCTAAACCAAAGAAATTAAAGTCATAAAAATCTATTTGTGGAAGCATTTGCTTTCTATTAGCATTTTTCATATGTGCCTCTTACCTGATATGACTTGTTTTTTTAATTTTTTCTGGTTTTGTTAGCAAGTATAGAACTAAAAACTGTATTCAATGGATGTTTTGTGAACAGACTGTGCAGAAATCTACAATGATGGCCACAAGCAGAGTGGATTTTATAAGATAAAACCTACCCAGAGTCCTAAGGAATTCCTGGCCTTCTGTGACATGTCTGAAGGGGGTGGTTGGACTGTTTTTCAGAGACGTTCTGATGGCAGCCAGAATTTTAATAGGTAGGTACTAGGCTTGGTCATTAAAACTGGAAGTGAACTAGAGAAACAAGAAACCAGAAGGAGATAAGTTATTGATTAACTTTATAATTATATGAATAAATATCTCAGATAAAAAGGAGGAATAGTTATTCTGCAGGACAGCCTCCATATGAGGTATCACAGACTGCCTGTATGATCCAGATCAACTCTTAGGTTAGGTTACCAGAGTACTTAGGATCTAATTTTTTTTTAACTTTTTTTTTTAGCATCAGTAGCATCAGTCTTGTTGGACTTGGCGCAGTATGCAGAGTGTAAGATAGAAAAATAGGTAGCAGAAGGCTTGGAAGATGATCAGGGGCTGGAGCACTTGTCCTGTGAGGACCAGCAGTGGCATGTTCAGCCTGGAGGTGGGATGGCTGCAGTAGAACCTAAAAGCAGACTGTCTGTGTCTACAAGGAGGTCACTAGGGACTGAGCTGTTTGAGATTATTGAGGAAAATAGGGTCTTCCTTTTGGCTTGAATTATTGTGTGGTCTGTGATTGCATGACAAAGTAAATACCCAAACAAACTTTATTTTTTTGATTACTGAATTAGTCATTTATGCTTATCTACAGAGGTTGGACTGACTATGAAGAAGGCTTTGGAAATTTTGTTTTGACTAATGGTGAATATTGGCTTGGAAATAAGAATCTTCATTACTTGACTAATCAAGGTAAGATTTGTATTGTGATAATAGTTTTCTATTAGTTCTGTTCCTTTTCTCATTCCAGGCCATTTTATTGTTAGCATGAATCCTGAGTATGAACTTTAATTTTAAAAAAAAATTAAAATATACATTTATTTTCTAACAAAAGCTAGAAGGCTGTCATTAGGCCAATTCAATACAGGGAGATCCTTCAAAACAGGGAACAGTAGACAGGAATATATCTTAAAACAATTGTTTCTACTCATTTCACTGTCAGGATGAGTAACAGTTGGTGTAGCATGCTGTACCAATTCATTTAGTCAGGACTTTACATGACTGCATAGGGTATTATGTGAAGGTAAATCTACGCTTGTCATCTTGATTAGGCTAATCTTGAAAAGCTATTTCCATTTTCCTAATAGTTACTCAATCTACAATAACTTTTGCTTTCTTATAGAGTGCTGAACATACAAAACTTACCTATTGACTTAGCCAGTTAATATGCACAGAGATCACTACTGTGATTTCTCTACTGTTACTGCAGATTAAAGGTAGCTCAGGTCTGTGCAGTTGTGCTGCAAATTATACTTCCCTATAACTTACATTGCAGCATACATAAAGGCTTTGGGACTCATGAAAATTTACAACATAGATGAGTATGGTGGGAGATGGAGAGAGATGTTTATACTTCCACTTACATACATGGAACCTTCTCAGGTCTTGTGAATGGTCATAGCTGCTAGAATCAGTGCACTCTGAAGATTTACACCAGCACGTGATCCTGGTTTAACTCTTATTTTCAGAGTGCACAAATGCTGTTTGATTACGTATATGCATATTTATTGATTCTCACACTGCTTTCATCGCTATTTCAAATGCCTTAATAAAACATCAAGTCCATAACACCTGCATATACGTAATCAAACAGCATTTGTGCACTGAGAAGGTTCCATGTATGTATTATATTGGAATAAACCTAAAATTTTCTAAGATGAATCGTGTGAAGAAAAACATAACAAGATGTGCTTTAAAGGCATAATGGAAGAACATAAAAGAATATAATGGTACAGATAAGAATTACGCTAAAAACCTAATTAGTATTTTAATATTCTACTATAATACTCTGTTCTGAGAAGTAGCAAGATAGGCTAGTTTTACAAAAATATTTTCTATTGTTATTTCTTAAGGAAACTATACTTTAAGAATTGATCTAAGTGATTTTGAAGGAGAACGGCGTTATGCACAATACACAAGATTTGGAGTCGCAGATGAAGAGGTAATAAAATATTTCATTAAAACTTCTGGTCATTATTAAAATGTGAAGTGTATATAAGCAGGCAATAAATAAACATGTGCCTTTATGTTCATAATGATTTATGCTGAAACTTGATAACAAGAATTCTTTCTTACAAATGGTTGGAATTTTCAAATATGTCATAATAGTAGTTTATTTGGATGTACTGATTTCATACCTCATGGATTCTGTATGGACATTAGTTTTAGCAGTTATGGATACAAGCAGTTTTTTTAATGATATTGTTATTATTGACAACAATGGTGCATAATTTCTCAATATCTACTCCAAATCTACTAGTAGCTTTTATTTCTACATAAAATTACTGAATTTTGAGTGGTATGACACTCCTGGCATATAAGTAGTAGCAAATGGAACAGCTTAGTTTCTTACTGGATTTACTCCCTGACGTACTAAAGGTTAAAGACATATTGGATTACTTTCTTTTTTCCTTCTTCACAATTTTGATTAGCACTCCTATCAGATGAGCTGTGGTGAATACTCTGGTACAGCTGGTGATTCCCTAACTGGGGGTTTTCACCCTGAAGTAAAATGGTGGGCTGATCATCGTGGGATGAAATTCAGTACTAGAGACAGGGACAATGACAACTATGAAGGCAACTGTGCTGAAGAGGAAAAGGCTGGTTGGTGGTTTAACAGGTATTTTGATTTTATAAATGTACTGTCTTTCTACTTCACTTGTATCCTTACAATAGTAGTATTTGCTAGAAGATTTCAGTGCTGTTAGGACCAAGATTCACTTACTGCACTGGCCAAGCTTATCTGTGAAATGGTATCTGTCATAGGCTTTGGTCATTTCTGTTGTCAGACCGTAAGAAGTAGACAGTTCTGTCCCTTTAAGGTAACTAGTATTTACATAAATAGGTCATGCATTCCTGTTGCGTTTTATTCTTGTATTTCTCCTGTGTTTCACTAGACCAGATGTGGCAGTACTGCTGAGCAGCTGATGAGTTAAGCTAGTACTGGGTTAATAAGCCATAGATTTTTACCTCAGTTCACAGCATTTCATTCTTGTTATTCCTTCTATACCAAGATGGGAAAGAGTTCACTCAGTTTGTCAGTGCACATGACTGGACTGAAAGGAAACTAATTTTAAATAGGTTTCATTAAAAGAAATTTAAAACCCTACTTATCTATACAATAGCAATTCTAAAAGGAAGACCAAAACTGATAATGTTAGCACCATATATATAGGCAGCTCTGTTGTTTCATATACTTCACATACTAAATATAGCCATGAAAAGAAACGATGCGATATATCTGGGTAATAGACAGCTTTAAAATACAGCTCAGAAGAGCACACTACTCTCTCGTTCTGATCTCAGTTCACTGGGCGAGAGCTGCCAGGCTGAATCAACTCCATTGTTTCCTCTCTGTGTCATCCTTTGTTCCTGTTCTTTAACTCCTTATTTTCCACATTCTGTTTCCATAAGTTGTCTGTGTGCAGCTTAGCTGATAGGAAGTAGCCCCTAGCTCAGCGTTTCACATCTAATAATTATAATACATTTCAGGGGTGGTAGGTTGGCAGAGTGTTTGAGGCATACAGAAAATACTTACATGTAGACAAATGTTCTTGCAGTTGTCATGAAAGATGAGATATAGGAAAAGGGAAAACAAACTGTGGGAGATACTCCTCCCATGAAATCTGAACTTTTGTAGATTTAGAGCAACATCCACACCTTGGTATAAAATTGTGATACTGTGACATGGGATTTAAGAACAGTGAATAATCACTCACTTAAATGACACTGTTTTTGTCTTTTAGAAACTTATTTTTTTTTAATACTGGATTGTCCTGTACAGAAGAACAATCTCTCTGTAAAAGTAGCTCTAGAGCAGAACTTGACAGTTATTAATACCTTGTAGTTGGTGCTACATAACTACTAAAGATAGCAGACTCCTACCAGGCTAGTTCCTATTATGGATGTGTATCTGACATAGTTAAAGTGACAGTCTATCTGGATAATGAAAATCAGATAGTAGTACTATTATTCCACTGTCTTGCTACTGACTTTATGTTAAGCTTAATAGAAGACTGAAAGCTGCAAAATATTACAGAATTGTAGTATCCTGAAATTCTGGTAGGCTCAAAGAAAAGAGAGCACTCAGAACACAAGTATGTTGTGCACAGATTAGCAAATACATAAGAAATTAGTGCTCTTGGCTGATTTGTATAGGAGCTCTCAGCTGTGAAGGAATTTTTCTTAGCAATTCTGTACTATCTAGCCTATTGAAATACAGAAACACTCAGATAATATGAATGCCACCAAGGCATGCGTTACAAGTGAGGCACAGAAAATAGCTCAGATCTATTGCTCCAGTTCTGCATTTGTTATTGTGGACTCCTGCAGAAGAATGTTCTCTCCGCACTTGTTTGTAAGCAGACATTTTCAGCTTGGAATCAAGTCCACAGTACTAGGTTCTCTCTGGCACTGCACTTGGTTTATAAGCTTCACTCCTTCCAGGGTAATGCAAAGGTGTAGAATTGCCAAGTAAGAGCTAAAAGCCCATGTGGACATGAGCTTATTCTTTCTCCAGTATTCCCATTTTTAGTTGCAGAATGCATGGATGACCACAGTAGATTTGGCAGACATCAAGCAAGGGCCACGAGGTCGCAGTCAGCCTTTGTGTCTCACCAACCTTCTGCAGACAGCATAGCTGCATTCATGTAGGGCTCTGCTGGAGTTAATATATAACTCAGATAAAATGTCAATGGAAAATTGAGATTGGCTGTACTTTTGAAACTACTGCTGTAGGGTTTTTGGCTTTAAAAATCAGCCTGTCTGAAAGAAAGGAGGAACTTAGACTAACTTTAAGGTTAAACTAACTTTAACTGACTTGTTGCTTCAGAAAATTCTATCAGTAGTCATATGCCAACTGCTTTTTCAATAAGGCCAGTTGCTTTAGCCTGCCTTCAGTCTTTGCAGAATATATTCTAGCTATTTCGTTTCTCAAAAACTGTTGTTAACAAAGTGTATGCAAAGTCAATGGGACTAAGATTTACCAGTGAAAATATCCATAAATGTCATTTGGACTGTTTTGTTTTAATGTTTTCTAAAGTCTGCTTTTGAAATACACTGTGGTGTCCGACAGACAGATATTAACAACATGATATTAACAACACTTATAAGAAAATTTTGAATGGGCGAATAGGCAGATTTACTGCAATGTGCTGCAGAAGAAACAAGCACTTTGCTCTCCATATGTGGACGTAAGTCTAAACTTACTACTTTCTTCTAGAAACCAAATGAGTATCAAGGTTGTGCTGATAGCTAGTCAAGCCTTTGGGGTTTTGCTAGGTTAGTCAGTTTTGTTTTCAGTTAGCATAATTAACAACCTGTAACAGCATTTCAGTATGTTAAACAGCCGAAAAGAATGTAGTTCAGTCAAATAAAATACCAGCTCTGACAGCCCATGGAAGTGGTATATATAAACTAGCAGTGACATTTAACCTATATTTAAATAGAAATCAATGGTTGAACAGGCAAACTGATAGTGGTATTTATGCTTTGTCATGTAACACACTATGTGGGTAACTGCATGACATCAGAAGGGCTGCTCTGGAACAATAAAAATCTGCACACTATTTCTTTTCAAGAGTTTTGCTTGTTGTGGGCTCTACTGCTACATGTGACCTAAAGGATTCTGGAATTTCATTAAGACAGATTACCAGGCAGAACTCGGAGACCCGCTAATGTCAGAAAACTTGTAGAACAGAAATAACTTTTGTTTCAAAGATGTTAAGAGTGCTTGCAGTTGTGCCCTAATTAAACTGCTTGTGTGTGGGGCAATGCAGTCCACAAATACAAGCTTCTGCAGCTGTCAGACTGGGCTGTTATCAACACAGTGAATTTTTTACTTTGGAGAAACTAAAGTGCTTGCAACTTCTGGATGGGGGTCTTACTCATCTTTTTCTTTTCCACCAGGTGTCACTCAGCCAACTTGAACGGCTTGTACTACAAAGGTCCCTATACTGCAAAGACAGACAATGGAATAGTTTGGTATACTTGGCATGGGTGGTGGTATTCTCTGAAATCTGTTGTAATGAAGGTCAGACCAGCACACTTTGAACCTAATATTGTTTGAATATTTTATTAAGATTTATCTTTTAGCAAATCAATCCAAAGTAAAACACATGGGCTATTATCTATGTCTGTATCAATCTAAAATAATTCCTCTGTAATTAGTAGTTTTATGAGATGTAAATGAGAAGATAATCTGGTTTATGAATCCATATGAACAAATACTACTGCTAATATGTCTACAGGATTATTTTTTTAAGGCAGAGTTTGCCTAGGAGAAAGGATACCTTTATCAACATGGAGAATTTGTCTTGAAAGGTAACTAGAATTCTTTTTACTTTCTTAATAGAAAAAATATATTGTCGCTGTTTTATGTATCAAAAATTAAAATAAATTGTATTGTATCCAAAAGGGCAATTCAAATAGAACGTTAAGTTTGTTTTCCTCGTGGAAATAGATTCTTCAGAACTGTAGCAATTGGACAGATCAGTACAATGCAAAAGGTGTACAACAAAGCTGTGATGATGGAAGAACTTTACTTCAGCATGAATCCCTCCTCCTTCTTTACTTATGAGGATGCTAATGATATCCTTCAGCTGTAAGGACTTCTCTCATTCTGATGTAAAATTTTACTCTTCTTCTCTACTTGGTATTATAAAACTATGGAGGAAGAAAAGGCCAGTGTTGTTATTGTTGAGGCATTAGACTGAACAATGTACTAACTCCCAAATAGCTGAAAATGACTATATACCACTTGATATAAATCTTATAACCCTAAAAAGAAAAAAATCAGAATCAAGGATATAACAAGTAAAATATTTTGTCAGTGATGATTTAATAATTAACATACACATAACTTCCCACAATGTGATCAGAAGTGCATCTTCTTGTGATATTTGTTCAAGAGAAACACAGGTACAATTTCAACTGTCTATCTCTGTTTCCTTCCATTTGCTAAACATTTTGGAGATTAGGACAATGAAAACTGTAATCTCAAGAGAATTAAATGAATGATTTAAGACCCTTTTGTGCTATAACACTTGTTTTTGAATGTCCAATACGCACTAATAATAATAGAGCTGAGGCCCTAAAATGTGCCCTGCTTATTCCCAGTGGAAACTTCTCTTCAGCTGTATTGTCTGCATTCCCAAAACTGTTATTCCTAACACCAATTCTTGAACATCAGCTTTTAAGTATAATGTTCTATCAAAGCTAATTTTCATTGCTCTTAGAAAAATGGTGTGCCCAGAAAGTTTAGCTTCAGCAGTGGGTTAAGTATTAAGATCAAAGAAAGTATCCAGGGAAGTATCGTATATCTAGATTTTCAAAAGCTTCCACTTGTTTCTGTCGTTTTCTTGTTATTACAATTGCTTAGAAAGCAAAAATAGAGAGCTGTTCAAAACTAGGGTTTTCCTGAGAGTATGTCTGAGAACGGGGAAACTAGGAGTATTCAAAGCATTCAGCCAAACTCCTTATGCAATAGAGAGAACTTAAATGTACAAAGAGAAATGTTACAATGTTTGTTCATCTTCATAAGAAGAGTCGATAAGACTTGACAGTGATGGTGGCTTGAAAACTGTATTTCATCCAAAATCATCCTTTCCAAGTCCCTGTGGCCCATTTCAACCTTTAATTAGTGCAGGATGAAAGCCAGCTTGTCATTGCTACATGTTCAGTTAACTAAGGCAATTCCTCTTAATCCAACCATAATGCTAAACAGATTGCATCAAGAATATAATATTTATCCAAATATTGATTAAATGGCTAAATTAGTGTATTTGGTCTGATACACAGCCCTTGCAAAAAGAAAAACCCAAACTTGTAGCTTGCTCTTTTCTGCCCTTCTTCAGCAGTTTGTAGTCATTATTTCATTTGCTTGCCTCCTATTGAATCTGAACTTCCTTTATTTCTTCTTTTCCTAATGATAATTAAATGTGTAATCTCTCCAATTAGTCATAACTTGCACACATAACTGGTGAATACCTGGGCTTAAGGAATTTGGGCAACTCTGAGGCCCTGCAGAAGCTGAGTAAAGGCTTTGAGGTGCTAAATGGTGCGCCTAAGGAATCAAAAAATGGCAATTTGGTCTATAAAACTTTGTGGGAATCAACGTCTAGTCTCGTTTATAACTAGATGGACAGTATTTATTGTAATGAGAGTATCCACCCAGCACTGTGGGCATGAAGATAATCAGATTCCTCTTAGGAACATGTTGCTCTCACAAAAGATTACCTGAATTTCAGTACTTCCAATTTTTTTTTTTTTTTTTTTGGTCCTGAATCCACAAGTAATTTTATTGCCACAAGAGCCACAGGGCTGGCTCTTTCTCCAGCATGATGGTCCATAACAAATTAGCTGAGCGAAGACAAGTGATAGTAGAAAGACTTTTATGTTAGTGATATCCTGCACTAGATGGTGCTCTGTACATGTTGTATTTTCTTAAGTAATACTATGTTTGTAAACTAGTGCTAATGCTTCTCCCACTAAGTTATGTAAGTAATTAAATTACAGGAAAATGAATCAGAATCACAGAATCACCAAGGTTGGAAAAGACCAACAAGACCATCCACTTTAACCATCCATCTATTACCAATAGTTCTCACTAAACCACGTCCCTCAACACAATGTCCAAATGTTCCTTGAACACCTCCAGAGTCAGTGACTCCATCACCTCCCTGGGCAGCCCATTCCACTGCCTGACCACTCTGTCAGAGAAGTAATATTTCCTAATGTCCAGCCTAAAATCTTCCCTGCCGTAGCTTGAAGCCATTTCCTCTAGTCCTGTCACCAGTTACACGAGAGAAGAGGCCAACCCCCAGCTCACTACAACCTCCCTTCTAGAAGTTATAGAGAGCAATGAGGTCTCCCCTGAGCCTCCTCTTCTCCAGGCTGAGCAATCCCAGCTCCTTCAGCTGTTCCTCATAGGGCCTGTGCTCCAGACCCCTCAACAGCTTTGTTTCCCTTCTTTGAACAAATCAAAGATGTTTAAGTAAATTCAGTCTTTTAACTCACTTTTGAAATCATACATTAGTTCCTAATGTTACCTGAACACAATAAAAATACAGAATCTAATTTAAGTATGTCATATTTAGGCAGCTGAATTGTGCTAAGTTAAAATGCCCTCCATTCCAAATGTAGATCATGTATTCTGCTGATTAGCAAGCAGAAAAAAATCTGCAAGTTCCAAACAGTCCCTAAACTAATGTATCTGCAGTTCTGTATTTCTGCTATGATTTTTCTGCTCTTCTCTGTCTTGAAAAATATGAAGAGATCCTATCTCAACTACTGTTCAATTCAGTGTCACCTTACTGGAGTGAATGCCATCTTTCTATCGTAACACAGATGGTGCGAGTGTTCCTCATGATCAGGTAACTAAGAACTTGTGATATCAGCAGGATAAAGTGAGAGTGCCTGTGCCAAACTGCAGGGAGGGCAGAAAGCCCATCTCCTACAGAAGTACCATAAGCCTGTCTGGGAAAAGTACCCTCTCCGAAGCCTCATGTGATTGCCCTGAAGTCTTGCAAATCTTGTTCAATAGGCTTGTATTTAAGTTACAATTAATAACACTTGCAAAATATACAAACATTCTATTGTAATTTCATTTATTTATTTGTTTATTTTTTTATAGTTTTGAATGATTCATTTTAAATATGCCATGGAAGTTTTTGTCACGCAGATTGGTTAGTCCTCTGTCACTCAATCCTCTCCATTTCTACTGTGCAGCATGATTAATTAAAGACCTCAGCACATTCTCATCTATTCCTCTTAAGGCCTCTTCCTAACAAGAGTCTTAACAGCTTCACAGGTGTGTTGTTCTTCCAGAAGGGTTCTTTTTTTTTTCCTCTGTACTGAGTAGAGAAACCAAATCTCTCCTAAAAATTCTAAGCAGAAGGTTTTACAGTAGGGAAGGAAGGGGCTCATTTTTATGTTTACACTTGGGAAAAAGAAAATGTAACTGATTTTTGCAATCCATGACAATAACTTTCAATTCTACTTTATTTTTATTTTAAAGCCCCAACCGTAACTGAAAATATTTGAGCTTTTAAAGGTGGAACAAAAGTTTCATTCTAACAAGATACTAACAAGAAAATACACGCTAAAGCATTACATACTGGACACTCATCCAGTTGTAATCTGCAATTTCATTATTTTTTTTTTTAAGGATGAAAAAATCCCATGTAAATCAACTGAGTCCAGTGAAGTTTCACTGGGGATAAATTAGCTCTGTAATGTGCTCCTGAAGCAGATCCTTTACACTGTATCCCAAAGAAAACACAGCTGTAACAACAAACCCTTTCTAGTATTCTACCTCCTCATTATGAAGTTCTAATACATATTCATTATATATCATTCTATAGGGAATGTAGCCCTGTAAGTTTGTACATGCTCTGTAATTCAGAATATACTTATGATCAACAACCTCTTTGCTTCCCAAACAAAAAATCTTCACTTATGTCCAGTCAGAACTGGAAGGCATTAAGACTAGAAAGGAAAAACACAGGATCTGACTTACTTGCCATCACAGGTGATAGCAGGCTATATGGTCTCTAAGAACATCTCACAGTGTCTCTGTCGTTTGTGTGCTAATTAGCCCTCAAAAACAAGAGAATCTTTCTCTTAAGAGAAATGAAGACATCCTGCAGCTTTTCAAAGAACACTATCGCTAAAAGGTGTTCAGTGAGCATCAGGCTGTTAACACCCTGACAGAATAACATTTTTACCAAATTCACTTGTGAGGTTTAGCTACAATCACAAAGTGATCACAGGGGAAATATGGACTTCCTTGGATAACAACGGTACCATAAAGATTCCAGCAAGTGAAATTTCATTTACATGCACATTCACCATTGTTTCTCACTTGATGGTCATCCTTTTCATCTAAGACAGCCTTAAAAAATACTGAGCTCTGTTCCATAGACTTAGCTTATGAAAAGCTCTTCCAAGAGAATACAAAAGACTACCTGTTTTACATGCTGCATTACGATTTGTTTTACTATCACTGATAATGCAGATATTTTTGAAGAACTCAGTGGAAGCTGATGTCTGGCAGCTGCCCTGTCTCTGTTATTTTCCTCCTTTCTTTTACCTACAATATCTCCTTTCAGCTGAATAGTGCTGGAACCAAAAATGTAAAATGAGACTCGAGAGAAGTCAGCTGCTAATAAAAGGTTCCACTGTCCTGTCTTGCTGACCCACTAATTTAAATGCAAGCAACTCTGATGTGATACCAGAGAAAGCCTTCACTGGAGCGTATTCATGTTTAATTATTAAAAAAACAAGTTTCAGCAATTCCATTTCTTGGAAATGTGCTATGAATCTTCAGCAACAAATGTATTTCTGAAATTATCTGATAAAAATAAATATTTTAAGTAAAACTTGCATTGTTGTCAGAAGGGGAAAAAATAAAATACTGCAGTACTGTTTATTTCAGTATTTTACCCATCAAGGAATACAAATAAAGTGGGAGGAGAAAAAGTACCAAATTAAATACATTATCGTGGGACGTGTACATTTAGAAAGGCAGAGAAAAAAATGGAATCTCTCTGATCCACGGATCTCATTTTCTTAATATAAAGAAGAATAAAAAACAAATGTATGAAATGAAGAAATGAAACTTAAAAATCAATACATAACTATAGGAGTAAGAACATTTCCCTGCTCACCTCTGATTTTCTTTGCAGCACACAGCAAGTCACTGAACCCTTTGATATTCTCGTATATGGAAGAAATACGGTTTACTTGTTTTACAGAATACTTTGAAACCTGCTGAAGAAACATGTAATTCAAGGACTAAGTCTCATTCCACTTCTAGGTGAGGCTGCTAGTTATGTCTGATCTTTGTGATAATCAGGAATCCTAAGATTTTTCACCTGGATACAAGTTTATTAGCACTGTCTAAGGTTTAAGGTAGCACAGTGCCTCAGTTTGGGAAACTTTTTGCAGAGTAAGGAATTTGGTCTCCAGGAGAGGTGTACTGCAGAACTATATTGGGGTAAAAATGCCCAAAGTCCTCCCTGAAAAATTACCTCTGCTAGCTCACATCCAAGCTTTGTATTTAAAGGAATGAAGTGCTGACAATAGAAGTCTCCACTGCAATTACTGTCTTCAGTTTCTTAACTGTTATGATTAATTAAGGAAATCTGAAGCTTCAGTTTCCACAAAGACAGCAGGACTAAAGAGCGGGAAGTAATCAGCTATAGCTGGCACCACCATCCATTATATCAATATTCGGGGAGACAGAGGATCAGTAGCTCTTAATGTGAGCAGTTCCTGTTATAACCATTTACCCATTGCAAGCTGCTCTCAGTAAAATGCAAACAAAATCCGGAAGTACAAGTCAGTGTGTATACCATCCATATTATGTAAGGAATTTTACAGTCTTCTGTCATACATGTAGGGTATCATGTGACGAGAAAACAGACATACGAGGATTCCTCAGATAATTCTAATAATATGTATGAGCTTAGGAAATGCTCTTTGTTGCTACCATTCGCATTTCAGACTGTGGAAGATCATAAAACCTGACGAATGCTCACTAATAGGAGGCTGAGCAAGAGATTGTGGTTAAGGAGGGCGCCATGTGGGACAGCAGGGATGAGTACTGTTCTGGAGTGCAATCCAGCTCTGACTCAGAAACCCATCACAGTGAAAAACATGCATGTTTTTTTATAAACCTTTTAAAAGTAAACTGACTTCTCTCTTCAGAAGATTCTAATGTTGCATCTTGGTGGCTAACTTACATGCTAGCCTTAAGTTTAGCCAAGAGAAAGCAAGCAATTAGCAATGAAGAAAGAAGTATTTAATTCCTACTGCAACTTAAACTTTCTTCCTACTATCCAGGACTACTGAGCTATCAGTAAAAGGAACTGAAGTGATAACAAAGAAAGAAAGACTGCCCACACAAAGTTAACATTAATGACTTCATAGCCTCATGTTAAACTTTTTTTTTTCTTTGGTTACAGCTCATTATATGTTCAATTAATCCTTAAAACAGCACAAGAGACAAAATAACGTGTGCTTAAAATATTAATCCAAAGTTTATATAGTCTGTCAAAAAACTCATCATTTTTGCACTGTCTTTTTTGGTATGAAATAACAACACAATGTCCTAGATGAATCCTACTGTATTTCAGTTGAGGGCTGCTGTATATACATAATATTTGCAATACCTTTTTAATTTACTTGCAGTTTTCCAACGATGGGAACATTCTTTTTACTTCAGATGCACCCAATTTGACAATATATCTTTCCCAATTTGGAAAGTCAAGGGGATTGAAGGGAAATCCTTGACAGGAATATATATATTTTTACTTTAAGGTCTGCCCAGCCATTAAAATTACGCCAAGAACAACAGTCTTCATGCTATTGCAGTCAAGGTCTTTTTTCCTTAGCTATGTTTCTTTGATTATTTAGAACAAGTATTGAAATGAGGAGCAAAAATAATACTTAATCAAACCCATTCTAAGGAAAATAAGGTTTGGTTAAGACATGAATTAGCATAAGGATACCTCTATGTGATCCAGGCTGCAGTGGAAAACATGGACTAAAACAGATTAAGTACAAATGTAAAAAAAATCGGATTTTTCCTCCCATTGGATTATTTCACTATAAATTCCAAGTGTGTTTTCCAATCCAGTCCAACCTTTCATGCATACAGAACAGCATTCAGTATTCCTCAAAATCAAACATACATGCAATCCTTTCAATTATGTTGGAATTCATCTGTCTATACTAGGGAGGATGGGAAAAGAGATGAGGAAACGTTTTCGTTCTCTAGTTGTTTGGCTTTTCCCTTTAACAGTTCCCCTTTGAGTAAGCAGTGTGAAATCCTGTCCAAGGCTGCTGCAGTGCAGCTTCCTTAAAGCATTGTTCCCTTCCATCCCGTCTTACTAAGGCTCACATGGGAACATCTTGTTGCCACACAGGACTGACTTCAAGCTTTTCCTCCCTCTTTTATTGGTGCAAGTCTCTGTTTGGAACGAACTACCTTTATCACAATTACTGTCATTTCCCTATCGATTCTGTCCCATTACATTTACTATAAATACTTTGACATAGGACTACTCCAACCAGTATAAATCTTGGTATAATTTGCACTATCAAGGTATTGTGTGTATAATGCAGTATATTTGCATGGATAGAGATCTGAAATCCATAGAAGCCCACAGAATGACCATTACTGTTAGAGCAGAGTCCAAGCAAAGAGAAGTGTGGCACAGTAAACTGTCTTGTGATCTCAGAAGTACCATGAAGTCACCTCATATTAACAACTTGTACTACGCCAGCTGATCTGCAGAAATTGTCAGCATGTATTACTTTGCATTTGCTATACACAAGATAGCTTAGCCTTCTCTCCTGTCAGAACAAGTCACATCACCAGGTCTTTGCTGCTGGCTAAGAGCCTATTCATCCTCATTGCCACAGCACAAATGATACTTGCTAAACCCTGCTAACTTTAATCTTACACCGAAGCCTCACATGAGAAAAGTGCTGCAATAGCAGTATGATTTATTCATTCCTTAAATCATAGGAAAGTCACAGAAAGAGGTAATCTTCAGTGCCATTTAAACAGCTGACCAGCTACAGATAAGAATGCAAACAGTTTTGCTTCAGCAAAATTTATTTCTTCCAAACATTAAGTCTGTAGCGGGCCAGTGATGAAACCACTTTCTCCTGCTTCTGCAGTACCTCCATTGGCAAGTTCTTTGGAGGGTTCCTCTGTTTCTCATCTAACTTGCAATGGTTCCCATAGAATAGCTGAAAATAAGGATTCTTAGTTTTCCTTCTGTTCCAATAGTTTTCTGATATCTACAAAGAATATCACCGTTCTCTTAGGAAGTTGGCAGGTATGACTGGACATCTTCATGTTGTGGCAATATATGAATCCCTCAAACATCTTTTACATACAATCCATAATTTAACCTTTCCTAGTAGCCACTATTCCAACCAATACACTTCTTCAAGGTTTAGCCATGCCCTTACATAGCTGTTATATCCCTTCTCATTGCCTGTCAAAGGCAATTACATTTGCAATTATACTCTCATGCACTGAAAGTTCTGCAATGTGCTGGGCCCTCACTATCTAATTTTTTTGTTTGTTTTTCTATCAGAAAAGACAAATAGCCATGTTTGGAATTTTTGCATACATTTGCTTATGTGAAAGCTTAAAAATAACATGTGGAAAATACTGAAGGATAACAACTGCATGTACAAAACTGTACATTTATCATTCTGCACGTGGTTATATGAGCTCATGAAAATGAAACCAAGGAAACAAGGAGGAAAAAGTGGTCATTTTATTTCAACTCGAAAAAAACAATAGACAACAGAAAAGTTATTTCATAGAATCATAGAATCACATGGTTGGAAAGGACCTACAAGATCATCTAGTCCAACCATCCTCCCATTACCATTGCTACCACAAGGCACTGAACCATATCTATAAGATATTTATTAATGCATCTATAGGAACAAATTCTCAAAAAATCATTTGTATAGAGAAGAAAAAATACCAACCCCTACCTATATTTATTAAAATACTAATAGGAATAAAGTAGTTGAACCATTATCTTAACTCCACAGAAGATTAAACTTACTGTCTTTCTTATAATTTTATTTGTCATAAGAAAACATTTCTAAAAATTATCGATTGAAATTGTTCTTCTGAATTGTATTAGAAGCCACGAGTCAATTCTTTAATGTGCATTTAGGAAAAAATGGAAAGAATAAATAATTAATAACACATACAGTGCAGGGGGTTGTCTCACTGATAATGGCTTGGGAAAGGAAGAATTTTATTACTTTAGGGAATCAGGTGAACTACAGCTGTCTAATGCCCAAAGATTTAAAAATATTTTCTAGTTTTTCAACAATGCTGCTTGTAAGTATAAGACTTGACCTTGTTTCATTGATATCGTATGAAGAAAATTTTTACTTAAGGGATTAATTAAGCCCAGAGGTCTGTGAACTGTTCACCAGTGGATATGCCCACAGCCTGTCTATTATTGAAGCGTGGATGAGAAACACTAAAGATTCTTACAAGAGAATTACAGGTAGAATCCCCAGTAAAATTACAGGAGTTAGTGGAAGTTACCATCCAGCAACACTGTCAGCAGGGCTATTCCTAATGGTTTTCTCTTAGCATACATCATCAGTATGTTGTCAAAGCAGGAAGTACACTGTTTTATTCAAATGGGCCTTGGGCAAAAAAAGAAGTCATATGAATGTGAAGTGTGTGGTAAAAAAAAATTAAAGAATATTCATTAGTAATTGAGCGTCAGAATATAATGAAAACTTTCAACTGTGGTGCTATACATTTCTTCAACCAAAATTGGCACTGGCCTCCAGAAAGGTTTGCTTTATATTATGAAATACTTTAAACATAGTCTGCATAAGCAAACAAAGGGGAACAGTACTTACCATTTGCCTAAGAAATTAAAGGTAGTTATCGACATTCATTGCATGTCTTCACTGGCCCTCTCCCCACCTTAAAAAAAAATAAAAAGAAAAATCTCAACAGAGTATGCTCACCTCCAACGTGCTGGAATTTTATCTGACAGAAGTCTGCCTCACAATGCCATGAATTACCAGTGAGTACGCCACTGAACAAGAACAAATCCACAACACAGTGCTCTCCCAAGCACTGCAAAGATAAGCTTTATGCACAACAGACTGTCTGTTGCAGCATTAAGCGCTGCAAACCTCAAGTTCTGGCACTGGTTTCATAGCCCATAGCTCTGAGGCAGGTGCCCCCACACCAGAAGCACCAGTACCTTGGACCAGAATCTCTAACAGGCGGTGTAAGAAGCACCTGAGCAGCCAGCCCCTGATGCTGAAGTTAACAGTATTCCTGGCATCTACAGCATTCAATCTTTGAGTTATGCTGATGCAGTGTCTGCACCTGGACTTCAGTATCTTTCAAAAGCATGCCAGGAGTAAGGCCCAGCAGACAGCAGCTTAGAAACCTGCAGAATATTGAGGACAATACTGAATGCCTATCTCTCACTTCCCAGGCAGTTCCCTTCATCACCAGGCCAGAGGCTAGTTTGGTGGAACACCTTTCATTGTGCCTGCTGGAAAGCTGTTATTCTGAACAAACTAATCCACACTCATTGGGACAGGGAAGCAAAGCATCATTTTGCAATGCAACAATTAAAGCACATGGCTTGGAGTGGGGAAATTTGAATTTCAGTCCCTGTTAGAAGACAGCTTTTTTAGCCAATTTTCATATAATATTAGAGTACAGTGCAACCAACCATTAAGAGTCAGGAGTAGAAACGTAGTTCCCTAATAACCTATTCAGAACCATCCATTACACTGGATACCAGAAGAAGACTGACTTGGCCACCCTGCGCTGCTGCATTTTTACTGCTATTGATACTCAAGTTACCTGGTACTATTTCAATATATTTACACTTGCTGCAATCATATCTATTATTAAAGACAGTCATGCGCTCATGTCAGCACAGTGTATCTTTCTAGCCCTCTCAGAAGTACTTGTGGGGCCTAAGACGAGTATAGACGTGCAGCCTATGTTCTCCATCCTTTGCTCTGGGTTTTTTAATTCTTTATTCCTCATAGTTTTGAATGCCTTTCCTTTGTAAGGTTTTGGGTTTTTTTTTTTCCTTTCTTACTTCTTTCTCTTTTCCTTCCCTCTTTTTAAACGATTAGGCAACATAATACTCCATTCTTAATCATACATTTTCAGAAGAAAAAAAAAAAGGAATAGAAGAACTGAGAAGAAAAAAAAAAAAAAGCAGAAGCTTTTTTATTTATTTCATTTAATTGCTGCTTAACACCAGAAGAAAGGGGTTTTGTGAGGCTGTGATTAGAGTATCTGTTTTCCAACAGTTTTTTATTGGAAACCTGAAAAATTGATCTCCAAGGGCAAATGAAGCAAAAAATAAGAAACAGATTATACAGATGTCAGAGGCCTTGCTGGTTCCTTCTCTTTCCTGGTATTGAGAATCCTTGGCCGTTTATCTGAAATCCTCCTTGATGGGATCTGACAAATGTTTCCTCTATGTAATGATTTCTACTATCTTTCTCAACCTGAATTCCAGCCAACTTGAATTAGGGGAGGTTTTATGGATCAGCAATGCAACTGTTCCCAAATTCCCTCACTATTATTTCAGTTTAAAAGAATCTAAGTGTCACACTTGTTTTTTAAACTGATTTCTTTTTCCTCGATTACTGATGTAAAAAGGCCTAGACAAATAGCTGGACCATGAAAAATGAAAGAGGAAATCACAGTGGACCAGTCACAGTGTATGGTGAAAGCACTGTGATTTTTGGTGGGATAAAGATCAATATAACCAGATGTAGCAATCTGTCAATACTTTCCCAACCATCCCCACAGTAACAAAGACAGAGGCATTTTCAAGTTGTAACCAAGATTAGCCTCCATATGTACAGTTGGAGCCATGCCTGTGAACTCTGCTAAAAGGCCGGCTATGTAAACTATCTATCACTCAGTTTCACATGAGTGGTAATCTAATGACACCACAAAAATCTCACAATGTTCCTTGCTCCACACGTCCAGCCACAGCAACAGATGCCTGACACAGAGCTTCAGCTGCAGTACTGAAGGGTTTGCCTTCCAAGGGCTGAAGCAGTGTACAGAGTTTCACTAAAAGACAGACATTATTCCGTCTTGGGGTGTCAAAGTCTTCAGTGCCTTATCCTTGTAGTCTGACAGCACTCATGGTCTAATGCAGCTCACCAGATCTGCAGTCATATGCAAATTCAAAGCCCATGCGTACTACTGCTGACTCCAGTATGTTTTGGATGAAGCCCATTAAGATGGGCAAGATTGCTTCTCATGGATAGGAATAAAATATTTTGTTTGTTACTACTAAGCTAACCACAATAAAAACAAATAGTCCTCTTTCATGTGGCGATGGAACAAAGTAATCATGCTGTATCCCTTGTTTTAATTAGTAGGTTGAAGGATTTAGTGTCTTCCTGGCTTGTTCAATTCTGAATCATGTTTGTCATATATAAATAGCCAGCAACTGTATATAGTAGCGGAGGATGGAAGGAAGGTCAGGCAATTAGTGTGATGTCAGGTATTTCCTATGGAGTCACCAAATCTGTTCTGTACAGATGCTTATTTGGGCACATAATGAGCCCTGAGGCTGATGGCAGCAGGGTGACTTACTGGCACTGGAAAGCTTCTCTGCCCAGATGTTACATAGGCAGATCTTACCTTCTGGAGCTTTGTAAAGGTGAGTGAAAGACTTTCCCTCTGTATCCCACATCATGGGCAGTTCCACTGGCTGTAGACACCACTTCAGTGCCTACTCTCCAAAGCACCTCCACAGGGTCAAGGAGTCTGACACCACCCTCACTGAAACCTGCAGGGCGTGAGGAAAACAGGTGGTGCTCATTAATACTGCACAAAGGATTGGTTCGGCCAGTCCACATCCTTCACAGGAACAACATCACATCTGATTAAAAGAAAATAACAAAAAATAGCTTTTCACTCACGGCAGTGCTGTGACACAACACTCCTTCCCCTGGACGTGGGAGCGCCTGTGATACACGGACACTCTCCTTCCTCTGGTGTGGCACAGGACACAGCTGGTTACTCCTCCATACAGCCCTGCGAGGAGAGCGCAGGCTCTGCCACCACTCACACAAGAGAAGCACAAAGAGCATGAGACACAACAGGAGGTGTGAAAAGGAAACCATTTGGATGTGGCACTCAGGGACGTGATTTAGCAGAGGGTTGCTGGTTAGGGTAGTATGGTTAGGCTGTGGTTGGACTCGATGATCTTTAAGGTCTTTTCCAACCTGAGCACTTCTATGATTCTAAGGCAGAGTTTAAGCTGTAGCAGTTGTCACTGAACTTATAGACTTCATCGCTATTTGCATTCGTATCCTATTTTGCATAAACTCAGCTCAAATCTGGCATCCTGCAGCTTACGCCATTAATAAAATGGAGCTCAGGCCTTTCGGCACCGACACACACCATTACGCTCATCTCCGACCCGTGCAGCTCCCGGCTGACTTTGCAGAACTACTGAGCACATTACACGACCCCTCGCTTGGGCCGGGATCACCGGACCCGACAAGGCGAGCAGCGCTGAGTGAAGCTGGGAGTGCGCTCGTCCCGGCCAGGCTGTGCCAGTGGAGGCGAGGGGAATGCGGCCCGGCCTGCCCTTCCGCTGCCCCGGGTTAATGATTTACTCGGGGCCGGGCTGCCGGGCGGGCCTGTGAGGCAGCCGCTCGCGCTCCCTCATGACTCGACGCGCCGTGCGCGGAGCCACACGCGGTTAAACACAAAGCCGAGGAGCTGTGCACTCACTCATCGGCCGTCAGTCACTCGCAGCCGGCGCTGCTCGGCTCGCGCTGCAGCTCTTCCCGCCGCCGCCTGAGGGGAAGGTGCCCGCTGCGCCCGGCCCGGCCCCGCCGAGAAGCCCCGGGTGGGACAAGAGCGTCTCGGAGCTCCTTCCCTGCTCTCCGGACAGTGTTTTTAGTGGCTGACCCACTTCGCCCACTCTCTACCTGCGCTTCTCGCCGCCATCAGGGCGGCACAGCGCCGTTTAGCCCCCTCCGCGCCCCCGCCGACAGAAGCACCGCCCAGGGGCGGCCCGACCCCGCGGCCCGGCGCCAGGTGAGCGGAGCGGAGCGGGGGGCGTCAGGTGCGGCCCGGGAGGGCCCGTGCGGCTGCGGGGTGCGCTGTGAGGTGGGAGGGCGCCGCGTTACTTGGAGTCGGGCTTCTCTTCTGAGGGAGCACGCGAGCCGAGCGGAGGAGCTGGTATCTGAGAGCCGGCGCGAGTATTTCAGGTCTTTAAAAGTTTTTTTACGATCATTATTTTCGGTTAACGGGAGCCCTGCGGTACGTGTGCGGTGAGGGGGCGAGTCTGGCCGGGCTGCGGGCGCGGGGCCGGGTTGGAGCGCAGCGGCAGCCCGCTCTCCGCCTCCGCGTTCTCGAGCGGCCGCAGTGCGTGGTGCGGAGCCTGGCGGCGGCGCAGGTGGGTCCGGAGAGGAAGCACTGCCGGCTGGGCGCTGCGGGGTCCGGCGGCTGAGAGAGGGCGACAGGGTGTGAGCTGCTGCTCCGTGCCCGTCTGTGCTGCCAGAGGAGAGCAGAGCTCCTGGGAAGGACGCTGGGCTTATACCTGATACCGTTGTTCCGATGCAGCATTGCTAATATTTATAGGAGGGGAGCGGGAGGGAAGAAACCAATTAGAACCCCAAAACCAACGCCAACACTTCTTTCCTCCCCGTTTATTTCATGTTCCGGAGCGAAGTAGAAAACTGAGCATCTCCTTCTCACTGGGGTTACGCGTGTCCTTGCTGCAGGCACAGCCCTGGTATCTGACACCAGGGTGAGGGTTGTGCTGGGGCGATTTGCTTTATTTATTTTCACAAGGTGAGGTGTGAGGGGCTGTACAGCTGTGCTAACCCCTGTGTGTGGGATTGGTCTGAAAGATCCACTCGTGCTGTGGCAGGTAAAGCAAATAATTAGTTGAAAAAAAAGTTGATGATAGTTTAAAACTAGCCATAACATGAAATCTCCTTAATAGTGCACCTCACCTAACAAATCGGGTGATACAGAGGTTACAAACAGATGTTGGTGTTTAATAATTAACTATTTATTTATTTTTCTGAAGGAACACGTGGCACTCTCTTTGGGGGAGTAAGCTTTTCATAGTATGTAACTTACTTTTGCAACCTGCTGGATTTGTGTCACTGATGTTTTTGGGGTGGGCAGTGGCAACCAATATGGATGCAGTTTGGATCAGTAAGTGAAACAGGCACTGAAAATTGCCCGTGTTCCCATTGACATACATAGTACTTCTATGGAGCTACAGTGATGCATTGCAGTGGCTGCCCCACGTGAGCTGATACCGGCAATTAGTTCTCTGTGCTAATTACTGTGGGTGAGCAGTAGTTTGCTATTGAGCTCTGTTTTCATAGAGGTTAATTGTGTTGCGTGGTAACAAGGCTGTATTTAAAATTCACTTAGTCTTGAGTTGTGATTCCTGTGTGAGATCAGGATGCCTCGTAGCTGTGGCCAAAGGAGAAACAATCAGATGGTTTTGATGCTAAAACTCTGTTCAGCATCATTTTCCACACAGTGTAAATCACAGAATGACCCGGGTTGGAAGGGACCTCAAGGATCATGTAGTTCCAACCCCCCTGCCTGGCAGGGCCACCAAACATACACCTTTACTAGGTCAGGTTGCCCAGGGCCCCGTCCAACCTGGTCTTGAACACCTCCAAGGACGGGGCATCCACAACCTCCCTGGGCAGCCTGTTCCAGGGCCTAACCACTCTCATAGTGAAGAATGTGATTCTGTATATAATGACTCCATAGTTTTAAGATATTCAACCCAATGTCAAACTTTTCCTAAAGGTCAGCTTAAGATTGGTTTTTCATAGTGTCTTTCCAAGCAGATTAGGTGAAAACTTTTTATTTTGAATGTGTAACTTGGTTCCCCATCCTGTTGGTTGTTCTTTTTGCATAGTCACTTCTGAGGGGCTGATTTGGCTGTAAGACTAACTGTGGTAATGTGATATAAATGCCTTGGCGAAGTGAGAAATGAACAAAGTAATGACACACTAAATATATTTTGGGCTCTTATTTCTAACTCTTGGGTTTTGTGGCTTCAAACTTCCATCTGCAATCAAGTATGGAAGAAGCGGGTTTTTGTTGGTGTCTTTTTTGTTGTTTTTGTTTTTTTCTTTGGAAAGCAAAGATTCTTGCACATTGCTGGATTATGATGGAAAATGTCAAATATGATATTTTTTGTATGTTTCAGATCTTAGCGCTGAGCTGAGATCTGACATGCTGAGTAACCAGCAAAATAGTGCTACTCGTAACAGAAACTGTGGGATGCAGTTTAGCTGTCCTGATGATGAGGGTTAATTTACATGATTTTATGTATGTATAAAATATATGCATAAGATGTCATATGTTTAGCTTTCATATAAGACGTTAAAGTGTGCCAGTAGTGCACATGCAGTGGAGGCATCTTGTAGTTGGATGTTGAGCGCCCTGTGAGTGAAAGTACCACGTTAGATATTGACCAGGCAGAAAATGCTGAAGTGATTGCCTACCCAGAAGGCCGTATTTCTCTTTGGCTCATTTTCTTCTCTTAATTCATTATTGTAACATTACCTCATATAACATTAAATCAGGAAAATCAAGTGCTTCTAAAGCTGTCTGTGTCCCATGGCTTTTGGGGGCTGCCTGGCAAGTTTCTGGGCTGCTCAGGCTGTGCAGGAGTGGGGCTGGAGCAGGGTGAGGTTAATGCTCTTTATTTTGCTTTCTCCTGTGAAAGGAGAAACAAGAGTCAGAGCTTCTTCAGTGTTTACAAAGCGTAGCTGGCTGTTGTGCAGCTTCTTTTAAACATTCTCACTTTTTATGAGAACAGCCTGGCTTTTTTAGGGGGAGTGCTTGCACTGTGTGTGGAGTTTCGTCCTTTTCTATCTCATATGTGAGGATGTTTTTAGACTCAGCAGTTGTTCTGATAAGGGCATGGGAAAATTTAAGTTGTTTACTGCCCACTTATTTCCCCTGTTGTCACTGAGATTATTCTGCAAAATATATTGGCTATGCAGATTTATATTTTCTGGGGAAAAAAAAGTCAATGCTATTTGATAGTTTTCTGACCTCCAAATAACAAAATAGTATTAAAACTGTTTTTTTCTTAGTATCAAAAAATTATTTCAGAATGCAGCTTTCCACCAAACTGTGTGAACTCATGTTTTACTCCATTAACTTTCCCTTCCCTTGGATTAATTGCTCTAATCCCTAATTATTCTAGCACTTCTCTATGTAAGTTGCTTCCCTTAAACTGCTTCTGTTAGTATTTAGTTGTTGCATCATGGCCTCAAGTTGCGCCAGGGCAAGTTTAGGTTGGATGTTAGGAAGAACTTCTTTACAGAAAGGGTAGTTAGGTACTGGAATAGGCTCCCCAGGGAGGTGGTTGAATCACCATCCCTGGTTGTGTTTAAGAGCCATTTGGATGCGGTACTCAGGGATATGATTTAGTGTAGTGTTGTTAGAGTTAGGGTACTGGTTAGGCTGCGGTTGGACTTGATGATCTTCAAGGTCTTTTCCAACCTGGGTAATTCTATGATCAGGAATAACTCATGCTGCTGCCAGTCTGGCTGTGCACTGTCCACTTCTGTTAGATCTCCAGTCTCTGATTTCATTTCTCTTTAGTTGGATTCCCCTGGCTCTGCCATTTTGTTAGACTTTCTTTTCAATCATAAAATTTATATAATCTTCTCCAGGTTACTGTAATCTAAATACCAAATTGCCAGTGTGCTTTCAGCAGTCTTCAGATGTTTACAGAGGTTTCACCACTGTTTTTTCCGTGTTATTAAATACCTTAATAAAAGTGAATGCTAGCTTAATTTTGTGTGTAATCGATGCAGATACGCATAACCATGTGTGTGTAGTGGGGAGTACTTAGGAGTTCTGCAGGGAAATGAAACCAGTGCACTCAGAGCACTAGCAACTGTATGGTCAGAACACACAGTGGGTTCTGGTGAGCTGACTTGTGCTGCGGGTCCTGCTAAATGCACATGTGGCCTTTGCCTTTCTGCATTGACCAACAGCGGCCATAAATTGCGCAGCGAAGGTAATGCAGTAAGGTGGAACCACTGGAGAGTGTGTGGTTTATCGCTTCATTCTAATGGCTGATAATTGCTAATAACTGTAATACCTTTTATTGTAGCTTTCTATACTGCCTCTAACAGGAAGAAACAAAAAGACCAAGCTTCTAGTGTCACTTGCTCGCATCAGTGAAGAAGGTGGAGACCTCTTTTAAAAACCAGAGCTATGGAAGAAGGAAGTGCAGTTACTTTTAAAGTAATTGTTTATTTTCAACTGATCTGGCAATATATGGGGCCCATATCTTGTCTTGGGCTTGATGTCTTTGTTTGATGGCATCTTTGAGTTCTTGATGGAGCGTCTGTTGAAATGGTTCTTTTTTTTTTATTTATTTTTTATTCCCTTTATGGGGTCAGCTGCAATGCCAAACCTACATGACTGGGAGAAAAATGCTGTTAGTCATTAGGGTCCTGAATATCTTTGGTGATACTTTTGAATGAGTGTATTTGGTGTGGTTTCACCTCAGTTCATCTCCTGTTTGAGTAGCAGAGGCCTCTGGAGGAACGTGCTTATTGGTCTTATTCCTAGCATTGAATTGCAAGGGGAAGGGCTGTGAATGTGCCCATCAGCTATGGTTTGTGTGCCTCTTATCAAAGTAAACATGATGTATCTATTCTATTTTACTTGGAGTTTTACCCATATGCTCCTAATGAGTCAAGTGCTGCTCCCGTTTGAAGAAATCCAAAGGTAAGTTTTTCCAGGTTTTGGTGGTGCTGCTCTCTTTCAGCACAAGGAGGGTGTCAAGGAAATTGGCCTAAAGCAGAGCTGTTGGTGCCCCTGGTCTTGACGGTTGTGCATCCTGTCACTGTGCAGGGACATTCTTTAGCATGCTTCAGAATTGCGAGAGGGCTGTAGCGTAGGTGTTGGGCTGCTCTTTGAATGTGAGCTCCTGCCATCAGAATCCTTAGACACTCCCTCTGAGCATAGCTGTCTTTCCTGTGACTGGCCTGTCCCCTTATCCAGTTGAAGCTGAGATCTGTCCAGTGTCCTTCAAATTGCTTTTAGCTTATGGAGGTCTCCTAGTCCTCTGGGAGAGATGAACAGGAAACTTGGTAGTCGCTGCTCTGTGGGTAAATAGTGAGAAACTGGGAAAACTGCTTCATGGTTCTAAGTACAAACTGTTGGATGAATGATTATTCTGCAGGAAAGTGGCGCGTATAAATTCTGTGAACTTGGCTTCTTACTACGCAAGCTTGTATAGAACTTCTTGCCTAACACTTGTTAGGTGTATTCAGTAAGGGTTCCAGTCTGTGGAGCAATAGCTGTGCACACACACAGCGTGTTAGTACGTGTAAGCTGGGTGTCCAGTTTCAGGGAAGTACAAGGAATTGCTTGATTGGAATTTGTAAAAGCTGAACGTGCTTTTCAGTTAGATGTTATCTGTTTGTTACTTTTGAGATCTATAATTCTGTATTGTTTAGTGTTATTTCTTTGTAGCCACAGTATTCCTCATTGTGGTTTCTTGTGTCTAGTTTGGCCTTTAAATGGCTTGATAAAAGACAGCTTATGACAAAGCCATGAACTATAAACATGTGGAAGTAACCAAGGTATGCATTCCTTCTGGGAGATGCACACACCAAATGGATACGTAATACAAATTCCAATGTTAGGATTGTTTATATTGCTATTAAAACACTAAATGAGCATTTAAATTATGAATAGTCATAAAACCTTCTTAATATCAGGTAGATGTTGTGTTGTTGAATTTCAGCGACGTTCTTTTAGGGAAAGAAAAAAGAGAATAAGTTGAAGCTTGGTTTAAAAAGCTTGACACCTATTTCTGCCATAGGTAGTGCTGTTGGGGAATATCATGTCAGCTGCAGTACAGTGTCACTTAGAGATGAAACCCTTCTTCTGATAGAGGTGGACCTGTCACAAAGCATGAGCTCTCCTGGCATCTTCATTACTAGGTTTTATTTAATGCTTGGCAAATTTTCTGCCGATTTGCACTTATTCTGCTCATACCTGAATGCTGCTGTTTGTGTTTAGCTTAAAAGTCATCCTTCTCAGAATACATCTCCTAAGAAGTCATCTTCTATCAATTAAATCTGTTTAATTTTCTTCCAGAAATGGGAGTAATTAAATGTAATTAAAAACCACACGGTTCTTTCTTGATTTGTCAGCCCAGATGTTTGAGAGCTGTTTTGTGTTGGTGGAGCAGCTGGCAATTAAAGTTGCTAAAGCTGAGATAAAACTGGAGCCTATTAGGTTGAGAGGGGTTTTTTTTTGTGAACAACTAGTTGTTGCAGCATTGCTTATGCAATATTAGAATTTCCACTTCACGGTAAGTTTGCTTAGTAAAGCAAACTCATGTATGACCTTACTGCTTCCTTAAAGGAATTACTATTTAGGCTCAGCAATGGACTGAGCTTGGCAAGCCAGTCAAAGAAATTAATGCTCTAATTGTGCTTGCATGCTGTTATTTTGCACCGTAACCTAAACGTTTTCTTTAAAAAGTTTTGTGGAGACGAGGTGACTGTTCAGTGTTCTGGCAAAGACAAAGACTCCCCTGTTGTCTCTAGTGAAGTATTTATTTCTTGCTGTGAGGCTGAGTGAGGTTTGCTACATGTGTTCCTGTTCTGTTGTCCTTGTTGTAAGTAGATCGGTGGTGCTTCACCCATCCCTGAATGGGACTTTGTGATTCCTTTTGAGGGACTTAGCAGCTTCCAGTTTTGGAAATGTGTAGGTGTTAAATCATTACTATGTGGCTCTTTTTTGGTTATATATATTTTTTCTCCTTCCCAGTTACTTCTTTGCGGAGAAGGAAAAGTGAACATTTCTTTGCCTGCTCCTTTCTATCTTTTGAATAGCAGTCATCCAGCCCTTGTGTAGTTGTTGTGCTTAGAGCAGCCATTCAGGTCAGTGTATGTACATCAATATTTCTAACTTTCAGCTGAAGCTCTTGGTGTCCTGTGGATTCTTCCATACCCCTGGCTGAGTATGGGAAGAGTTCCCCACTGATGCTGTCTCCTCAAAGTCTGTTTTGACTGAGCATGGCAGCATAAACCTCACCCTTGCTATCACTGCTTACAGCCACGTGATGCAGCCACTTCTGGCTGTACTGGCTTAGCGGTTCTTGGCACTGTGAGCGGGCTCTGTCTGTCGCAGCACTCTCCTGTGGTTTATGCACTGCATACTGCTTTTCTTCTATTAGCAGTCTATTGAAACTATTACTCGATTATGCAGGAGTAGTAATAATAAACTGTTATCTAATCTGGGAAGCCTATTGATTATAATGCTCCACTGTTGCAGTGCTGCCTAATTGCGTGGCTCATGTGCCAGTTTGGTCTCTGCAGAGCATCTTTGTCCATCCTTAGTGCTGACCTGATAGCTATGTTGCATTGCAGATACGTAAGAGACTTCTGTAGGAGGAGCTTAGTATTTCTACTGTAACCTCTGGACAACTCGCTGTTCCAGGTATGATTTCAACGTTTGAAACTAGGCAGTGTGGTATATGCACCTTCTCAGTTGTTCTTTGGATATGAGTAAGTTTGTGGGAGCTGAAGCCTGTTGCAAACTTCCACTAAGGAATCTTTATTATTTATTTTTATTTTTTATATAGTCCTCATTTAGTGATAATCCAGACTTAGGACACTGTATTCCTCTGACTTTCAAGCAGCATGGAGCATATTAATTGCCTGTAAAATCTCATTTTTTGTCATGTTTCTTGGATTATCCAGCAGTTAAAATGAGCAGCGTGAAAGTACTGGAAAATAAGCTGCTGATGTGATTTTTATAGTTCACAGAGCAGCATATGTTAACACAACATTGTCTTTTTGAGCAATACTCTGCCTTCACGTAATAAAATACTCACCATGCACTTGAGTGCAGGAAGTACCTTTCTATTTGATGCTTACTTGCAGGTGGTCAGTTCTTTGTTGAGTTTGTATGTACAGGTGGATTGCTGGAATCCTTCCTTCACAAGCTTTCTCTAAATTAAGGCAATTTCTTTCATGTATTTTGGTCTGGTTGTGACCTTATTCTTTTTCATTCCTGGTATAAAGGTGTCCCAAAGTTGCAGATCCACCCTGTAGTGCACCTGTATTTTTTGTGCCTTGTTTTGCTCTTACATTGTTCCTAGGATCTGTTCAGGAACTGTTACGGCTGAATATTATGAAACCAAACTGTCTGGGTGTTGTCTCCTGCTAAAATATTTTAATCAGCCAGAGGCTTGATACCAGGAGATAATAATGGCTGGCTCTGCCATCTGCATGAGTTGGTGGCCTAAGGCAGCGGGTGCCTTTAAGGGGTTGCACCGTCAGTATCTGCCTGGAAGGAAGGCAGAGCTTGCCAAGCTGTTAGAAGGCTCACCTCTATTAAGGTGCTTGGGTCTGTAGCTGGAGAATAATGTCCCTGCTGTTGTACAGACTCTTGTAATGAATAGCTTTTCTTGGTACTCATTTGGAGTTGTGCAGTACACGAGGCTTCTTTGTCCATGCTCTAGCACCAAGTGGAATAAACTTCATAAGCTTGATAGCTTTCTCAGTAGATTATAAAGGCTGTTTGTCATGCACTTAATAATGTCTATTGCATGTGGTGAAAGTTTGCTTCTAATTTATTGCACACAGACCAAGACATCTGAGCTGTTTCTATACTGGGTCAGGATGCAGTATTACCTGCCTTTCCTTGCCCTGATCTTGCTTGCATTTGTGTGCCGTGGATTTATTGTAATGCCCTTTAAAGAAAATCTGTTTGTGTCACATGCTTCTCATATGTTTCCTAATAGTTGTACCAGGCATAGCCAGTATTTGTTCATGCTTCTCTACTCTAAATAGTGCTGCATCTCAATACATAAGATGTTAGGAAATCTGCCTTGAACTGGTTGCTCATTTAATAACTTAATTGCAAGGTGATGGTTGAATAGCAGCTGTCTTTGGTTTCCTAAATAGGATACTATGTCATTAGGCCTTCTGAAGTCTTGCTAAAAGCTGCCCCACCAAAAAGGGAATTGAAGCCTTAGCTATTACTTTAGTACTGCACAGCCTTTCTCTCTTACCCCACTTTTCTTTCTTTTTTTTATGTTGAAACAGTGGTTTCCCTACTCACCTTACAGCCTGTTGGCTGGCTGTTCCTGCTGCCAGGCAGTGAAGTTGCCACCTTACTTGGGCTGTCTGTGCTATGCTACATGTATGGCTTTCACTGTCTGTCCTGGACTCATAGTAATCAGTGTACTCTTTCTGTCTCTCTATGCCAGCTGAAATGCCATGTTCTGTGGGTCACTGAACTTTGTGCCAGCGTGTGATCCTTATAGTATAGCGAGCTGTAGCCGTGACAGATGTGACGAACAGCCCCAGAGCTGTTTGAGAGGAGTGAGGGTAAGGAGCTGCACCAGGCACAGTGGCCCTTCTAGCAGAATGTGTGACATTTGCTCTGTGTGGCTTGGCATGTGGCACAGCTTCAGTGGTTATTCTGATGTGGGGTGCACTCTAGGTAAGTTGTCTTCTAAATATAGTGAGCCTGGGCTGCCTTTTTGTTTGGCTTTTTTTTTTTTTTTTTTTTTTTCCCATCCCCTAAAGAGTTGCTATCAGTGATCAGTGAGTGGGAGGGCTCTGTTTTCTACCATGTCATTCAGTTACAGCCTTTTGCCTGTTTCAGGTGCTTCCTTACTGAAAGCAGTGTGGGATCTATGATGGACTCTAGGATTGATTTTCTGGTACTATAATTTATAATGGGATGAATGTCATTGATAAAACAAGTCCGGTCGTGTAGAGGTCATTCCATAGTATCCACATAAGTTATATTTAGTGTTGTTTATATCAGATTCATGTCAGAATAAAGCTACAATTACAAACTGCTTACTTTTTTTATAAACAGCACAAGGAGTGCCAGCACACTGCAGAGGGGAGGCCTGGGACTTTGTTCTTGTAGGAAAAAGTAGGGAAAAAAACGGTCTGTAAGAGGGAAAAAATAAATAAATCTATTGCAGTCTGTTCTTGTTAGCTGTTTTAATTTGCTTATTGGTTGATTTATATAAAGCTCATTTTGTGCTTGATTCACATAAAACTGATTTTGTGCTGCTTTAAATGTAAAGGCAGTCAGATAGCAGAAAATAAACTGCAGGTTTCTCAGTGTCGTGCTCTTAAGAGAGCAGAAGAGGTGGGGTGTTACAAAGCACTTGTGCAGGGAACTTGCTGGCTTCTTCTCTCTACTTAACATTCCTGGACATCACGTTTCTTATTTAGCTCTGCATTTCAGAGACGCTGAAAAATATTTTGGTGGGGACTTTTTTTGTTCTTGTTTTGTTTGAGGCAAAACCATCCATACAAAATAACACTGAATAACGGGATAACTGTAGAACCTGCTACAAAGCATAGGTAGCAGCCTTGTGCTTGTTTGTTCAGCTTTGAGCCATCTGGCATTTGTTTCTTAAATTTAGATAAGAGTTCAGCCTTGTTTTTGTTTGCTTTTTGTGTGTGTTTTTAAGTCCTCACGTTGTTCTATTATTATTATTTTTTCAAGGGGACATGTCTGATGTTTGCTTTACTTCATTGTCTGGAGTAGAATACTGGTGACTGCTGTTTGTTAACTGCTTTTTGATGTAGGGTAAGCAAAAGGGAAGATGTATGTGAAATTCTTCAAAACCCTTTGGCTTTCCCAGTGCCAAACAGTAGCATTTTTAAGTGCAGGAGATTAATATAGAGAGCTGGAAAGGGAAAGCATCACATAATGTGCTTGTGTCCATGTCTGTGGCGAAAATTAGTCTGTCAGTGCAACTATAATGAATACTCTGATAACTTTTCCATACTTGTCAGTTCTTCCAGATGGCATTTTCAGAGAGTGGCAAAATGGCCTTTGTATTCACATTGCTGGCTGTGGAATGACTTTAATCTTTCTGGAATCATGGCTGCATTTTTATTTCTTTATTTTTTAATAAATGTTACTGTGGGGTTAATGTTTAAAATATTTAAAGGGGTTTGGCTTCTTGCCACTGAAGTAGAACAGCATGTGCCTAACCCTGGGACTCTTACCATTCCCAGTGCAGCCAAAAAAAATAAAAATTGCTCAATAGTGCAGTGATCCAGTAAGTTCAAAGGCTGTAATTTAAGGTTGGTCTCAAACAAGGGCGTTCTAAAAGGGGATGATTGACTTGACATTTTCTATTTAGTTGAGGGAAAAGGAATTTTTACAGATGGCATCTGAATGTTTTAGAGAACTCTTTAGGTTGCATAGGAGCAGCCATCTGTAAGTCTAAGTCCAGTAAAATAAGCTAGTGAAAAATAATGGTGAGAAGCACCAATCTGTACGTAGGAATCTAAAACTCTTTGAGAACTAGGTAACGTGTTAACTTGGGGTACCTTTGTTTTTGGCTCTCTTTGGATTGGAATGCCAGGCTTGAACAGTGATTTAATAAAAACAAAGTTCAAATCTAATTTGGGAATCTTGGAATTTATGACTTGAAATGGAAAAGTTGATGAGGAAAGCTAAAAGCAATTGCACTCAAGCTCCTCGTATTTCTGATGTTCTCTACCTTAACCCAGGGGACTCTGTTGCATGTTGCTGGGGGGGGAAGCAAGGGCTCTGACCCCAGGACCGCATCTCTGATCTGGTTCCATTCTGACCTCATGTGTACCGAGAGCTGTGCTGAAAACATCCATCTCTGGGGAGCTTTTCCTGGCTGTAGTGACAGATGATGCAAACCCACAGTTCCTGCCAAGCATCCCAAGTATTTTCTATTAGTGGTCTGGTCGCAGCCACACCACGTTGGTGATGGGATGCTCCCTGTACTTGAGGGAATGATGCAGTGTGCAAGGCGTGCTGAGATAAGGCTGGCTGGGCAGAGAGAATTGTCTGTCCTCACCCTGCTTTGTTTTACAGTTCTCATGTTCAAGTTAAACACACACGTGGATTTTTCTGCAAATGTGGATGTGAAACCTGATACCTAAAGAACTTTTAAGTGAAAATAATCACAAATTAGATACTTCTAAGCTAGAAATAGCTAACTTAGTTGTAACTTCCCAGACAATATTTTGTTCAATTCTGATTAAATTGTACTTCAAGCATGGAAGTGGAATATTCTGGGCCACTGTTACAGTTAATTGTTTAAACTCATGTATGCATATCCTAAAGAAAAGAAAAATATTGTAGATGACAAGCACAGAATTAACACATCATGTCATTATGTTGTGACCTATGTAGCCTAAAGAGGTGGTGTCTAAGTGGATGTGCACAGTGCCAGAAAGCATCCATATGTGAGCAGCACTAGAGTTATGTCTTTTAAAACTAGCATGAAGTAATTTTTATTATTCATGTTAATGTTTGTAGGCAGTGTTATGATGGCTGAATGTATTTGGGATTTGATTATAAGTGAAATAAAAATCAACTATCTGTTTCATTGCTCATCCAGTGAAGGGAAGACAGATGTGCCTTTGTCACTGGCATCTTCCTTCATGTCATTTGGTAGTTATTCAGAGGAGAGAGCACTCTGGGCTAGAAAGTCAGAGTTTACCTGTGTTTTGGCAAGAAATAAGATGCTAAATACCTTCTCTGGAAAACCTCAGGAAGCACAGTGGTCAGAGATTCCATTTCTGCTTGAAGGTGTTCAAGCTGTAGTCAAATGGATTGAAAGCATATAATCCTCATGAGGGGAGATTCTTGTAAGCAGAGGATAAAATGAGAAACACCTGTACACCACTCAGTGCTGAGTGGATGCAGAGCAGCACTGACTTTTCAAGGAAACCCTTAATGCCATGACTGGGCAGTGAGGAGGTCTTGGAGCCATAACCTTGGAGGGCCAGGTAATGCGAGGTGGTGCCAGCTGGCTGCAGCAAAGCAGGAGGGGCCTGGCCATGCCAGATTTGGGCAGTGGTGGTTTTATTTTGGAGTGGTGTGCTTGTTGGTTGCAAGGTCTTACACACACCACGTCCTGCTCCGCTGTGTGCCTTAGCTAAGCAGCCATGGGATGTAGCATACTCAAAATATGAATGCAGAATGCCTGTGGTGTGTGTTGCTGGGATCTTTCTCCAACTGGGTGTCCTCTTCCTCAGTGGGTTATTACTTTAGTTCCTTCTGATTGCTGTGTTTTCTTGGCTGTTCTGGTGGTGTCTTCTGCCACTACTAATGTCATAGATTTGCAGCACTCTGTGTCAGATGAAGTGCAAGGCCTGTTGCTGTCTGGGTAACTCCTGCACAGTTATTTCAAGAACAGAAAGAGGCTTGGATTTGCCAAACTAGTTTGACATCTGGAAGCACTTCAGTACTACAAAGCTCACTGGTAGAGATTATGTCCTCTAGGAACATGGGTCAGCTCTAAATTTTGTTGTTTGTCAGTAGGAGCGTTTTGTTCATCTGCTGAAGAATGTGGTGGGGGTGTAATGGGCTTTGTCTTCCTCTTTTGGAAGAAAAGTTTCTATTTTTTACCAACTCTTAAAGATGGTTCCTCATCCATTGCCCTTTATAATGGAAGATAATTGCGTCAGTTCTTGTGTGCTCTTGGTGGTGGATAAGTATTACACTGTGTTCTGTACCTTTTGATTCCTGACTTCAGCAAATTACTTCTCACAGTTCCTGTTCATAAATATTCTGTCACTTGTGAACGATGAGCAAATGAATTCCTCTGAATATTCCAGAAGTTTTAGAGGCTGTTTTTCTGATTTCTTTAATGTTGCAACCATTTATAAGACTTCTAGTAGCTTTCATTTCTTGTACCTTGACCCGGCATAGAACTGTGTCATTTAAATACACAGAGAGAAAATACTGTTTCTTGTTCAAAGGAAAATTCTTCTGGAATGCTTAACTCTTCAACTGCGTGCACCCAAAGCCAATGATTTATTTAAGACGTTGGCCGTAAGCACATGCTGCTGGAGTGTCTTGATTTGAATGATGAGTCTGTTACAGTAGAGGTTTTTTTAATACAACTGTCGTAATTTCACATTTAAATTGACTTTGTTGGATTGTATTTGTTTATATTTATTGTAGTTCTTTTATAGCCTGGGGGAAGAAGTACTTGTAGAGGTTGAAAATAATTTTGACGCTGTTTTGCATAGCTAATGTATCCTTTTTTATTATTATTATTCCTCCCTGCAATACTGAATTAATTGAAAAAGCTACGTTAAATAGGTGTAACAGCAAATTATACACTTCTATGGCAAGTCTGTGATGTGGTTAAATTCAGCAGAGGAAAGTTCCCAGCTGAGTTTTTTTGGAAGTGTCACATTCTTTTTTTCCTTGCCTGTAGCAGACAAGGATAAGTGACTGCGGTTTGTGTCACTTCAAACAGGTGAGGGAGAGCTGTTAGTTCTGTTAGGGCAAAACTGAATACTTACTCAGTGTGTTGCAATATGACGTTTCCAAACAACTGTTCTTTCCTTGGGCTGTCTTCAGGAAGGCTAAAATACAATTTGTCCTAGCTGCTCTGCAGGCTGTTTCACGTGGAATTGTTTCCTGGAGCAGCTGTTTGCTGTAACCTGTGATGTGGTGAAGGATGGTGTGGGAAGTGTTTGCGTGGCTGTGTGTGTGTGTGTTTCTCCTGGAGACTCAGAGCATGGGGAAGTGCTTCTTTATTTTAATCTGCTCTCGAGATAACAAAGTTGATGTTACATTAGACAGGTAATTCTTTGACCTTCAGATTTCTGGAGTTTAATGCTTTCCTTGCTCCTCCTGCTGCTCCCGCCACCCACCCGTCACAGGGTTTCCTGGTGTTCTGGCTCATCAAGTTTTCCAGAAGTCTCTAAGTAATAGAAGGGGAAGTTTGGCAAGTCCATCTGCCTTCTGCTCCACTCCTGGCCAGGCAGACTGGTTGCATGCTGTGTTGTACAACACTCCTATCCCTCACTGTAAGTGTAGTATGAAGTGGCAAAATCTCCACAAGTATCACCTGTCCAGTCTGTGACGTCCTTGTCAAATCAGCTCTAGGATGTGCTGCTAGCACACAGTGAGCTTTTGATACATTTCTGGCAGAGTCGAAGGAAAATTCTTTAGCTGGAGCCTATTATTGCTGCATGGCTGAATTGATCTTTGAAAGCTGAAGTCTCTTGGGAGAGTTCTGGAAAGCCCAGCTTCTATGTTTTGTTTTCCCTTTTTTTTCCCCTTGGTCTTGCTGTTTGCTTGCCTTCTGATGTGTGCCACTGAGGAAAGCTTCTGATGACTCAGTCTCAATTCATCTCTCTTAAAATGCCTGGGCCTTGTCTTCAGTAAGTCGTGCTGTTCCTTTCTTTTCACTGTGCCTTAGCTACTGTATTCCAAATAACTTTCCTAATGTGTTAATTAGAAGTTATAATTCTATAAATACAGAAGCATACTCTTACATACGGCTCTTAACTGCTTATTGTTTGCTACTTACTGGGTAGTAAGATTACTTGTACTTTCCGAAGCTTTGTGCATAAATGTCCTCTAAAATAAGCCTTTGAGTTACAAAAATTATTTAGAAGCTGATAATCTTAGTGAGGGAGGTTTGGTAAGTTATACCAAATGGTAATCACATACTGTCATTGATTTAATGTTCCCCTGATGTTTTAAATTTAACAGATAAAACAGAGGTATTAGTGGCTTCCACAATTAATGCTTAAACCATGCCAGGCTTCAGGAGAAGTGCCAAATAAAACTCGTGCAAGCAGTTTCCATATGTTGCTGACACATTATTTCCTGGAAGGCTGGTTGATGTGTTGGCAAAACAAGTAAAATGTGCCATTTTCTGTTAAAATTTGGGAAGAACAATCAAGTCACAGCTCTTAAAATAGGCAGTCTGAGATAATAATGGGGCTCCAGCTTGTCAATGCAGTTTTGTATTCTCAGTATTTAAGCTGATCTTTGATCTGTGATCTTTGTTGCATGTTAAAGCTTTTTTTTTTTTTCTCCTGTCCATTGCTATCTTTAGCTAAGTTAAAATACTGAAATAGGAACTATTGGTATTTGTGATTTATAAATAGGAGGAAAGATCAATTGAACTTCTAAAGGTGGTAAAGAGAATATAGTAAGTTTATCCATTGGGGAGGGCTACTATACCTAAAATGGGGAAAAGAAAGGAAATAACCCAAAAGGTATTTAACTATTTAAAGAACGCAGTTATTGACTTTAATGTATTATCAAACTGTAATCAATACTCTGTTCTAAGAGCTGGACTCGAGGCAGGACTAAGTAACCTACAAACAAGCATTCAGTGCTTGAGAATAAAGCCAATATGAGGCACTGGCAGGCTGGTGGCAGCTTGAAAAGCCCCAGTTCAGGTGCCAGTGCCAGTGCTCTGCTTTGGTGCTGTTGTTCTCTGCTGGTGAGTCAGGGGGTTTTGGTCAAACAGATGGCCATGGCTTAACCTGCACTTTTAGCTTCTCTGCATTGTGTGCATTCCTTCAGTTGTTTGTTTTTGCACTGTTTTTTAACCTTTCTTCCTGAAACAGTTATGCAGGAGGAAAGGCTGGACGTGGCAGTCAGATACGGGTCTCTGATAAGAAATTCCTTCTAATGAAATCCTAGAAGCAAGTTCTGCAGGGTTGTTGTGCAAGAGTAACATCTTAAAATTACAACATCTTAAAATTACATTTACTTAGGTTGCCTAAAATATTTTATTCTCAAAATGTTATTTTTGGTGTCCCCCAGTCTTACTCTGAAGTGGCAGAGGAGGAAGTGTGACAAAGCACTGTAACAGAGAGGTTGGAGTATCCTTCTCTGGAGATATTCAGAATGCACCTGGATACCTTTGTGTGTGATGTACTCTTGGGATGCTGCCTTAGCAAGGAGAGAGGTTGGACTAAATGATCTCCAGAGGTCCCTTCCAGCCTCTACAGTTCTGTGATTCTGTGAAGAGAGGAATTATTTTTAGTTTTGTGCCTGTGTTGGTATCCCTCCAGTCTTTACCTTTGGCTTTCTGCTGTTGTGGAGTAGGACTGGTAACACAGCTGTTTCCTAGGCTTTTTATTTTATTAATGGAGAAAACCTGAACACGGCTGGCTGATGTGCTGCTGAACTGGTACTTTCCTCAGGAAATGGGAGTGAAAGAGAACAGCTTGTGGGACCGGTGGTTGGTGAGCACTGCTAGATTCCTTTCCTGTATCATGATCTAAATGAGCACAGGATCCAGAATGATTGCGTAGCATTGACTGTTGCCCAGCAATTGGCATTGATTCATGGAAGAAAAAAGAGCTTGCGTGATCCTTGCACACCTTGTACCTTTCCAAAAGGCCAACTCTGCCTCAGTTCAGGCTGTTGTAATGCATTCAGGTACTTGAAAAGCAAGCATGTTCCTGTGTCCTCCAGCCTAGGCTCCCAGGCTTGCAGTTGTGAATTGACTCCGTGCTTTGCCATGAGGTTTTTAGTTGATGTAAGCAGGTGATGTGTATTTGCATTTGTTCTTTGTAGGAAATTGTTGTTGCCGCTCAAGCACATAACTAGTATCTGAATGTTTGCAAGCACCTTCGGGCTGGAGAAGGAACTAGTGGCTGGTATTTCTCTGTATATATTCTCTCTAAATAAGCATGACAGAGTTGACAACTTGTTTCTTTCTGAGAATGGTAGGTATTAAGCTGGAAGTGGTCTTGTGACTCTCCTACACTGTTCAGGTTTTTTGTTTTCTTTCTTTCCAAAAGTCATCTCTGCAGCTGTGCTCTGAGTAACATTTTCACAAGGGATCTGAATTCATTTTCTGAAGCTAACTAAGGCTTTGATAGGGCTAGATAGGACTTGAGCCAGTTCCTGGGGCACAACTAAAGAAACTCCTCAGTGAACTAGTTTGTAGATTGTTGTATATTTTTTTTACAGGTTGGAATATTAAAATAGGACTGTAATCTGGCAGGCAAGAACTGAAATTTGTGACGGTGTTTTTCTTTTTCCCTGCATTTTTCTCCTTGTGCTACTGCAGCTGCGCTCTTTGTCTCTTCTACTGCCACGCTGGGGCATGCAACTCTGGTTCCCCCAGCTGCACTTGTGCAGCTGCTGAGTTGTGTCCTTAGGTTCTGAGGAGCTGCTGCTCTCCAGGACACCAGCCGGCCCTGTGCATCCTGGCAGCAAGGTGGAATGGCACAAGGGGGCTGTCAGATCTCTGTGGCTCATATGATGCAAGGCGTGAGAAGTTAGCAGCCTCTATTTGAAAGAGGTCTGGCGGTGAGATCCAAGGAATGTTCTCCAAGCTGGCATTTGGTTCCTCTCCAATACTGAGTATTTTGAATGTATTGACCTCCAGGGTATGTGCGAGATGAATCTCTCCAGGCCATGAGAGATACTGTGCAAGTGAGGGCTCTTGTTTAAGGGAGTGTTGATCCTCATGGTTGCTTGTGCTCCAGTCTCAGTTAACCAGGTCCAAGATAGGCTGTGTTGTGACATTGTTTGCTGGGAATAGAAACACTTATTCTGTAATCAGCTAGGAAGTTTCCTTACTTACCAGTCACTGATTTGCATACAGATACAATATTTGATACTTAACCTAGCAGGAATCTTAACCAATAGATGAGAGCTGCTCCAAAAGTAATGCCTCCTGTTATATTATATTGACCTGTGGTGTCAGAGTTGGATGTTGGTGGTATGGAAGTAAAGATTAAACCTTCCCACCAATACTGCATTAAATTTTGTTGCCACATGACAAATAGCAGTGGAGAGGCAGTCGGACAACACGGTGTCTGACACAAAATTGCATGTAATTCAAAGGTGTGGAACTGAATTCCTTGATGCAGAAAAAAATCACACCCACTGACATTCACTGATGCTGGATGTTTCTGGAGACCAATCAGTGGATGTGAGCACAGTGAGGTGGTGAGTGGTACATTTCAGCAGTGATGACAGTGACAGTGGGTCACCTCCTCTGGTGAGCACTGCATGCAGGTTCTTGTACATTGCTGGTGAAGATGCATAGTTACTGGTGGTGATTATGTTGAAAAACAGTTTCATGGCTGAGAATTTGCAGCAACTAGTGTTACTGTGCTCTTTGTATCTTCTGTAGTTTTCATTGACATAAATAGGAGGTATTACTTCCAGAATATATGGGTCAATATATATGTGGATATACCATGAGGATATATATATAGGATCCATATATATATATATATAAGAATATATGCAGTTGGCATTAATTACAAAAGTAGTATCTCACAGCTCTGTACCAGAACTGTTTTCCATGCAGAATGTAAATGACTCACCCATTTGTATCAAAGACAAATACAAGCATCTAATCCATCAAGTTCTCCTGCAATTAAGCTGAATCTCTGGCTGTGATTAGACTTGTGATTGTTTCGTCAAAGAGCTCAAATATATTTTTCCATTGTGTATTTCTTCTGAAGAAACATTCAAGTACATGACATATAAGTAAACCTGAATACTGAGGTTTGCTGTTTTTCTTCTGCCTATGGAAGCTGATTCTAAGCAGGCTTGTTGAAATAAGCACAAATAGGTAAACAAACAAAAAGAACAACCTAGAAACAAACAATAGAGAAGAAACACCTTGGTCTTAATAGGCACACAAACATGGAATTCAGCAACGTGATGGGGAGAAATACAAAGCAGTTTCTGTGCAACTGTTTAAACAAAGGTGAGTGCTAAAAATTACAACTTAAGAGCTGAAGCAAGCAGTTGGTCTTGGTTCTTCTTTGGATGAGGAGAATACTGTGTAAAACAATTCAGGGGATCTTAGTACAGTTCAGTATAATGAAGGTGATTAGTTCTACCTTCCCCATCCAATGTGCTCTGTAATAGTGATTTGTGAAGAAGGTGAATAAAAGACTTGATGTAACAGTGTGTATTGAGGTGGAAGACTTGTCTGATTGACAGCTTGATTTTTAGACCTACTTTGTAGACCTCAGTAAAAACTATTTACCTGTCATGTGATTAGTTGAGAATTAAGATTTTTCTCCTTTCTGCTTTAAAAAAAAAAAAACATAGACCAACTGCAGGTTTTATTTACTTATTTATTTATATCATTTCCTGTATTCAGAAACAAAGGACCCATGCCACTGTTCAGTTTGTGATACGGGTGATCAGAGAAGTGGAAATAATTTCTGAACACTTGGTGAAGTTGAGCCTTGGCTTTCTGCATAAAGGTTGTTGCTGTTCTGTGACCCAGTGCCCCTCTTGCTTGCAGCCTGCCTTGCTTTGAGGAGGAACTTATTTGCAGATACAAGAAATCCAGCCTAGGGAAGCCTTGTGCACCCAGCTGTTTGTACAACTACTTGACAGTCAGGTATGCCTCAGTAGTTTTTCAAAGAACTCTTTGCACAGCACAGTTGTGCGTACTCCTTTGCAACTCTGAAGTCTTGGATATAGTTTTCCAGAAAATTAATTGCCTGAGTTCCAAATGGCAGTTCATTCCATCCTTACTTCTTGTGAGGCAGTTTGCTTTGGAGAAGGCTCCTTATGCAGCATTAATTGCTTACAGTTGATATTTGTGAGCGGTATTCTACCCAAATGATTTGTAAAAGCACCTCTGGTATGTGCAGCTTGGCTCACAGAAAATAAAACCCCAGTGGTGTATTGGAAAGAAAAGATATCAAGGCAGAAACTGCCTTCTGTTCTAGGATAGTCCTCAAATACCTGGTGTAGGAGGAACAGAGCAGTCCTGAAATTAGAGAGGTGGAAAATGGGAACACCAAGGAACTGAGGTCTCTTTTGAATTCTTTAGCTCAACTTTTTTTCTCTTTCGGGATTCTGCAATTAGGGTGATGTATTTTCCTGCCAGGAGAAGCTTCGTGACTTTTCCCCATATTTATTTTCTTGGATTACTCAGCTCCGGGTATGTGTCTGTGGTTTGGGGTTTCTCTGTTTTGCTTTTTTTCCCCTGCCCAGGCAGTTCCTCTCAGTTCAGAGTTATGCAGTAGGCTGGGAATTCTTCTACCAGAGTACTTATGTCAACAAGATGTGCATTTAGTGTCCTAATAGAGCTGAAAATGAGTTGGTATACTGTGAATTCATGGGTTTCTAGATGGACGCCTAGAAATGGCAGCGTTGTTGCCAGGCTTTGGTGAACTTCATGCTTACCAGATAAAGTAATTTTGTCCTGCACGTCTAAACTTACTGAGATTATATTGAGAAAGTTGATCAGTGCTCAGAGGACAGTATTCAGTTGTACAAGTTCAGTTTATATAAGTAGCTGAGGAATTTTTTTTCAGGCTTTCTTTCTTCATTCTCACAAAAAGTATGTTGTAACAAATTTGACCGTGAAAGTGGTTGTATTTTGTCTTTAAGCTGAAATCCAGGAGACAGAGTTGCCTTCTAACAGAGTGTCCAGCTGTGGAATCAGTACTGCAAGTATACTGGATGAGCTCAGTGGCCTTTAAATAATCACACTGCTACTGCTGCCTGCATGTAATTCAGGCTTTCCTTCATCAGGTTCATAAAACTGCTGAAGTCAAAGCTAATAAGGGTTAAATGTGAGGCTAGCTGTACTGCAGACAATAGTTTAAGCAGGGCACCAAGTCCGAGAGGTTTCAGAGAGTGGATTTGTGCATACCAGTGGATCGTCAGATGGAGGGGGAAAAGTTAATGTGTGATCAACCCTTGCAAAAAGCAGAGAGCTGACATCCGAAAAAGCCAAGCAGGATGCACAAGGCATTTTTCACCTGTTTAACATGCAGTGCTGTTAGGCTATCAGTTACTCTATGTTTATAGCCTAGTTTTAGTACAAGAGTAGAGTGTAGCTGTAAAATAAATAACTACGGTTCCTCTGTAGCGCAGCAGCACCTTGCCAGCATCCTCTGTGGACTTGGGAGCAGCAGGTGTGGGTGTGCACCAGGCCTGCAGCACATCTGTTGCTGCCCCTTGCACTGATTCTGGTCAGGCTTAAGCTGAAATGAAAGCTGATGGTCTGGGCCATGTAAAGCTGTAGTTCCGGGGTGTCTGTAGAGCTCTGCTTGTTCCATTTCTCCTGTAGAACCAGGTTTTATCTTTGCTCTTCTGTTAAGTTGTCCAGTCAGCTAAATAGGTGAATGGGGAGAACTGTTTCAGAGGTTAGCACTTGAAAGTTGAAACAGTTCTTCAGCTCACCTGTGAAAGTGCAGAGATTTGGCTGTAACACAGAACAACATGAAGGCTATAGTAAGTGGCATTTGTAGTTGATCCTAACTTTAAGCAAGAAGTTTTATAATAGCAGATTTACACAACACGCATCTTATCTTATTGTTATAGTTATTGTTATAGTTTACTGAGAGATTACTGTGCTTATAGGTTACTGTGAGTAGCATTACTGGGGGTGTCTGAAGGACTCATGGGACAAGCTGTAAGTAGGAGTGAGTCCTGCTGGTGCTCAGTGCGTGCAGGGCTCTCCACAGCAGCATACAGCTCTGCACTCACATGGAACCCTCTCCCTGCAGCGAGGGGCTTGGCAGCCCGCAAGTCTAAATCCAGCCCACAAGTCTGAATCCAGTCCACATTGTGTGGGCGAGACAAACAGACCCATCCTGGCAGCCTTCCCCGGGAGTGCAGTTTCCCCTTCTCCCCACCTGGCCCAGGAGCTTCAGGGCCGTAGGCAGTGGCAGTATGTCAACAGTGAGACTGCACCCCCCTGCCTACGTGTTGCATCAATTGAGCTGTTTTCTCCAAGCTACTCTGCAAAACTGGCATAGCATTTTTCTTGTTTGTGTCGTTCCTCTACACTACAGAGGTAAGAGCGCTGTGCTTTGTTGAATTCAATCTTGTATGTTCTGAGACCAAAAGATAAACAAGAAATATATAAAAGAATTAAAATATAAAAACAAAACTCAAGCAACAGAACTTTATCTCATTGTGAGAAAGTTTCCCTTGTAGGGGACATAATTTTTTAAAAAAGATATTAAAACAATGCATTAGCTTTGTTTATTTTTCCACCCTCTTCAGACTAGAGAGTTGGGAGCAATGACTGTGAGTTGCCCAGTTACTCCAGATGCCAGCTAGGCAAGATCACAGGGGAAAAACCAGTTAAGTTGTTAAGACTGATAGAGTTTATAGTAGCATCCAGCTACTATAGTTCCGACAGTTTGCAACAACCACTCCACCTTTAGGACTTCTAGTCATTGCATTGGAATTGTGAACTATTTGGCTACAGAAATGTTATTTCCATTAACCTGTTTCTTGAAGTTTTATTGGGTTTTGTTCACATAGATGTCATCAATAGCCCTGAATATAAAAAAAAAAAAAATGCATAGGAACAACTGTTCTTTAAGTGGCAAATAACAGCATTTTCAGGATTAAAATCTGCTGTGATGCTGCTGCTGTGCAAGACTGCATTCCTGACTGTGGTAGAATTTCTTACACAGTATGTGCAACCTCTCCTTGGCTGGCTGTAGTATTCTCTGAATGAGTGCCCACTTCTGCACAGCAGGCATCTTTGAGTCTGCAAAAACTGGGAGCTGATTAAACTTCTGACCTGGCTAACTTGGGAAATCCTAAGTATCCTGATGAATAAGCTGCACTGCAAAAGGATACTGTGGCAAGGATACTGCTATTTCAGTAAGGGATGTATTGATCAGCTTTATTCAGATCATTAATTGGGTTATAGATTTGTTACACAGAATAATCCACTAGAGCTAAATAATACTTTTGGGTTTACTGTATCTTACTTCACTGCAGATTATGTTGGAAGTATTCCAAATGCTCAGTAAACTAGTTCACACTGTGTATCGTTGTTAAATATAGCCAGCTGCTGAACTGGCTCCCAGCGTTAGGTTGAAGATCTGAAGGGACATGAGAACAGGAGCTCATCAGTTTTGCCGTGGCCTCAGCTGTCACATTCTAATGACACAATCTTACTACTTGCCAGAATACTGGTGGTGTCCATTAAATGTTGGGCAGTGTTCACACCAAACCCAGGGGCACAGGCACAGATGCTTTGTAAAACAATTCACAAGCATGAAAAATTTCAAGTCAACACTGTACCCTAAAGTAGTTTCAGTCTATGGTGCCCAGTGCATTATAGTGTATTTGGCATTAGAACTTAATTTTAAAAGGCAAATGTTTAGTGTGGGAGTTATTTCAGTGGTAATGGTTAAAGCCATCTCTGCTCTGACTTGCTGAGCATGTCTATCGTGACTCATTGTTAGGAGGCAAAAATTATTTTCTTTTCTCCAGAGTTATGCCTGGCATTTCAGCCACCACCTTTGCAGCCTGGTGTTCTTGGTCTTACAGAGAGCTTCTGCCTTTATTTCTTGCTGTTTTATGAAAGCCTTGTCCTTCTCAGTCAGGAGGAGACTAACAATAGACAAAGTGCTTAATCTGAAATCTGTAGACTTGGGGATTATATTTTCCATACATATGTATGGTATATAACTGAACTTCCATACATATGTATAGAAAATATAATGTGCATGTGTGTATATGTACACAAAACATATATTCTAAAGCAGCGCACAGCAGCACCCCCCATTCTCTTCCCTGCTCCTGATGTTGTGGTGAGAATCCCAGGTGCAGTAGCTGTTCTGTACTGGTGCCCTGTACCTGCTTCTGTATAAAGTTTACGTGGCAGCACTGGAGAAACCAGCGGTTTGTCCAAGATGCAAGTGTTAGACTAGGTGAGCAGTGTATGGTATGTAACCACATGCAGTCAGATAAGTTGGAACACTGAGTTGGGGTTGGTGGGTGTCAGTCCAATCTGTGCTCAGCTGTTCAATCAGATCTTTCAACAAGTAGGACTTGGACCTTGACCTGCTAAGGGAGTGCCATAATAGTAAATGCATATTGTCTTAAGTTCTAGCTTCCTGCTTTCATTTTGACCTGAAACTTTATCCTTGATTATACAGGAGCTGATTTAAAAACAAGCAAACAAACCACCTCCTTGAAAACTTAGGAACATTTCATTGAAAAGTTGAGGGCTAATTTAACAAGGAAGTAAAAACTTAATTCTTGGAAGTTCTTAAAGAGGGGCACACTGAATATTGATCTCATGGGAAACTGTGCAGTGGCTTTGTTTATAGTAGCAATAGCCTAAAAGCCAAGCCAGTGATCACTCCAAACACAAGTGGCCATGCACTGCAGTTGTGTGCTGCACCCACCCAGAAAACTCCATGTTGCTTCAAACCATGAATATTTTCTTACTGGAGCTAAGAATGAGTGCCTGGTTGAGTCCTAGCAATGGAAAGTACCAGAATATTCAAGCAAGAGGCTTGTTGGTATTCTGGTCTGCCCATTCAAAGATGTAGCTTTGGTTTTGTTTGATCATGCATTTAATGACAACTCATAAAATACGTTTGCTTACTTGCACTGCTTTTATAGCTAGGGTTTGTCATCGGCTTGTGTGTGCTTATCTCTCACATCTGTGAGTTTCACCTTTCCTGCTGCTGTAAAACAGAGTGAGGATAGGCATGTGAACACACACAGCTTCCTGGCCCAGTGGCTGTACCTCCAGATTCTCAAATGTTGGGTTCCAGTTGTGGACATTTCTTGCAATTATCTTAGCAAATACCTAAGTTAGCTAAGTAGGAGGAGCACTCACTTTACTTTTAAGAAAAGTCACTGGACCAGTCTTCTGAATGCAGGGTTCTCCCAGAACACATTTTAAAATAATTCCCGACTTCGGAGTGGTAATTGTGGTGGTGTAATACAGCTTTCTGCTGAAGTGTGGATACTGAAAATGCCTTGAGCATAGCATTCAAGTACAGTGAGTCGCCTGGAGCACTTCCAGGCTGCTTTCCTGCTTGTAGGGGCACACCCTTTTCTTTCAGATCTCCCCTGTGTCCCTTGGTGCAGGCTGTGCAAACAGAGCTGGTGGGTTTGAGTAAACATGGTGACTGTGTGGGCAAAAGCACCCAGTTCCAGATGGAACACCAGGAAAAGCGTCATTACTGCTGTCAGCTTTGTGAGAGTAATACAATTAAACTGGCTTACATTCTTGTAGCAATTTGGGATCTCGCAACGTGATTTATCTATACTAATTCATATTATTTTGACTCTTATTTGCCCAACACTGAACTAGTAGACACTTGTGCTATAGAAGTACAGGGAACAGACACCGTGTTCAAACCTTCCCAGCCCAGCAACGCTCCATCTAGATGAATGGAAGCTGAAAGATCTTGCTCAGAGCCCTTGATTGTATCAAAGTATTTCAAATCAAAAATTCAAAAATTTCAAATCAAAGCATTGATTGTATCAAAGTTTAGTTCAATGTTCCTCTTTCAAATTTTGACAAATCAGTAATCCGTAGTAAGCTAAGGTATCATTCTTTAAGTTCTTGAGACCTCAGCTCTGTGAAGTGGCATACTAGAGTTCCTTACTTTCTATTGTGTGAAAGGTCTCAGTTGAAAAAGAGTTTAAGAATGTAACTATTCATGGTAAAGAACAAATCAAGAGTGGTTTATATGGTCATTACAAACTTGTTGCCTGAAGCAGTCTCAGACTCAAAAATTAAGGATCGTTCTCTGATCATAATGTAATTAATCTACATTGGAAATCTCCCACTGCTATGTTTTCAGATTGTGCAACCTCACTGACTTGTCTCACTGTATTGCAATCAGTATTGTTAACCCTGTAAAGGCATTTGGTAGTACAGTTAAGTATCTCTGTTTTCCTGGTTCCCTGGAGTTTTAGTTCATTAGGGTTCTGCTACTCATTGTATTTAAATTGCAATCAAATCACTTCAGTCTTCTGACTTATTTCTTGTATGAGTGTACAGTAATCCATCACTCCTATATGCATAATTCTGATGTTCACGTTCTTCTTTTTTCCTTTCACTGAGTTTCAAGTATGTCACTATGTCCATATCCTCACTTACGGATACCACACGTCTGCCTTTTAGTTAAAACCCTGACGTGTTTCCTATTGTTTTACCAATGTCCTCCTTCTTCCTGTTCTTTTGTAGGAGAGCTGGAATACATCACTGCAGGTGTGCGGATATGTTCAACACCTGTCTTATTTCCCTGCTCTTCTGTTGGGAAGAATGGGAAAAGTTTATAAAAATGGCTGCACTTGATTGAAGTCATGACCAATCTCTTAAGAATGCCTAATGTAAAATCATGGTTTGTCTAATCACTTTTCATTTCATTTTAATCCTAGAACTTCTCAGTCCTCTTGGAAAGCACAAAAACAAGAAACTGCTTTTTAAATGTCTCTCAGACAGCTGACATGTTCCAGGGAAAAGCTGCTGATTCTGCAAAATTCAGATGTCTGCATTCTCTGGGGTTTTAAATAAGCATAAAATGAAAATTGTTTAAAATTTTGCCTTCAAAAATGAATATTGAAAAGTCAGATGACAAAGCAAAGAATGGCTTGAAGTCTTCTTTACTTATAAGGGATGAAAATGGAAACAGCTACACATGTGACAAAGCTACGCTTCCCTCAAAGAATTGTGCTGCTAAGTTGCATGGTGATTCAACTGACCAAAATATAGTGACTGAGCATAAAGGTGATGCTGTTCTTGAAGATAAGAATGACTTTGGAAATATTCTTTTAAAACAACGGCGTATTGAAGATTTTCATCTGCCAAGGGTGCCTGGTAAACATGACTGCCAAGGTGGACTTCTCTTGGGAGATAAAGATACTGAATGCAAGTCTTCTCTGACTGAGCAGACCAGTGTATATCCTTTGAATTGTGACTTGAAAGAAACGACAAACTTCCTGAAAGGTAATGTGATTATGGCAAAAATGCAAGCTCAGAGTATTGAACAATCGATGCCTTACAGTCAGACTGAATCAGACTGTGTATTATCTCATGTTGGTTCGGAGCAGTGCGCACAGTCCATGATAGAAAACCAGGTGCACTACCACCAGAGCATACTCAATGTTACTACCATTATAAGTGAAACAGTGGGAACTGACCAAAATGATGTGTGCCTGGGAGAAATGGTAATCCCTTCTGATGAAGGGGATACAAAAGAGAAATTGGTTGCAGTCAGCTCAGAAAAAAAAACAAATTTCTCTTTTACAGTAGTGGCTTCAGGAAGCCTAGAGGCCTCTCCTGATGTTGATGTATATTCTCCTGCCTCTGCAGGTGTTAAACTAGATATAGGAAGCAGTAGTAACATTGACAGAGAACAATTGGAAACAGCAGCACAGTCTGGAAAACAAGCTGCTGGATGTATTAATCCTCACGCGCAAGCTGAATTATCACCATACATCTTCACGTATGAAGATCCACAAGTAAAGGTCTTGCAGAGTACAGTTGACTGTGGTGAAACCAGGAATTCCATTGCTCAAACATGCATAGATAGTCCTGGAAATAACACGTACCTTCTACCAGTAGAAGACGTGGGAGAACAAGTATCAGAGAAAACCAGTGAACCCTTAACCAAAGAACAGAGCATCCTTGGAAATGCTGCTTTTCAGTATAAGCACAACACACCCTTTGTGTCTGAAGTGCAACCTTGTAGTGTGCCTAAACTAAAGAGAACAGTTAAACCAGAACTGAAATGTGAAGCAACTTTTTTGGTCTTCAGTCCTGTGGCTGGTGAAAGCAATACTGCTCTATTTACTTCAACTCCTAAAGAGCGAACAAAACCCACAACTTTTCCTATTCCAGCTGTGGCAGAACTTGGAGACAAGTCGTCCAAACTGAGACCAAATGAGATGCTTGTAGGAGAGCATAACCGAAGGCCTTCGCTTAAAAGTAGTTCGGGTCAAATCGCGGGAAGAACAGGCAGATCATCTATTGTGTCATCAGTAACCAAATCAAGGAAATGTGAGATTGTTAGTTTTCCCAAACCTAATTTCAAAAATGTGAAGCCAAAGGTTATGTCCAGGCCTGTACTACAGTCAAGAGAGTGTGATCCCTTAAAACAGTCGCCTCAGTCACCAAAAAAATCAACCACCTCCTCACCCTCACTAGTTGCTTCCCCAAGGCAACTGTCCCCTTCTGTGAAAGCGCTGAAAAAGAAAATAGATTTAGCTAAAGATATGAAAGTGGAACTGCCTGTGAATAAGCCCCATAAGCTGCAACTTAAGAAACACCTCCTTGCTAGCCAAGTTGTGCACGCCACAACACATCCAAGAACCGCTTCCCACAGGACTTCAAAGCCACCTGTGTTGAAGCAGAATCTGAAAGACACTGACGGAGTGAATGCTACCAATTCAGCGTGCTCGTTGGCTTCTGCTGTACCTTCAACGTGTGGAGAAGACTCAAAAGAGATGCTGAATGATGAAATGGAAACTTCAGAATCCTTACTGCAGCCCTGTGCTCTAAATGTCTGTCCAAACGAAGGTGAAAAAGAGCAAAACTGCAACATGGGAATTCTGGAAGTGCCGTTGTTACAAGATGTAGCAAATGAAACGTTTGTCCTGCATTCAGTTCCTGCGGTAAGCTTTTTTCCTTTGCTTGTTAATTGTTTTGTATACTTGAAGAAAGAGGGTTCTATATGGCACAGTGATGGAAACTTTGAAATGGATTTTGTGTCTACAAAAATAGTTGTAACATTGATTTCTGGGGTTTAGTCTCTTCCTACTAAAAGGAGAAGTAAAAAATTTTGTAAACTGGTTGAACTTCTGAGTAAGCAATTAGCACTTGACCTCAAGTGCTTTTTAGTGTTGTCCACCTTCATCTTATTCCATGGTACAGATGTTTTTGTAAAGTTTTATTAGTTCAATACAGTCAGTATTCTATTATTCTAATAAAGAGCACGTGCATATCCATGCAGTCTAATTAGTAAAACTGTGTATTGCCGCTTGTTAAAGTTTTGCTGTAGGGAGCCTGCTTTGGGATGGGGGTTGGACATGAAGATCTCTAACAGTCCCTTCCAACCACTACAATTCTGTGCTTCTGTGATTTTTAGCATTGTGACTTTAATGTGCACATTATCAGTACAATTTTAGTGATATTGTAATTTTGAGCATTTTAAGTTTATCTTAAAGGTAAACTTCTGTTTTCAATAATCTTTTTTCTTTCAAAACATAATTCAGTTCTAAAACATACTCATAATTGTTATTATTATTATTATTTTTTTTTTTTTTGCATAGAAATGTTAAACATATTTTAATAAATAATGGAAAATTCTCAGACCAACAATTTGGTGAAACGTTTTTAACTTGTTGATTCAACTATCTACATTTGAATAGTTTGGGAGTTCATTTATTTGAAGTAAAAATGGAAATCACTAGAATAGTTAAGAGTAGCTGGGAACTATGCTTTATGCAGAAGACGCATACCTTTTTCCGGGACAGTAAGCCAATTGGAAGGTGCAAACTTCCTGGCTGGAAGGTATAAATGTATGATGGATTGGAAAATAGCGTTGGACTAGTCAGCTACCTGTCAGGAGAAACATGATGCTTTCACATACTCTGAAAGAGGTTTACAGAGGAGGAACAGTGGGAAAGAAGGAGAGAGCTTCGGGGCTTAGTTGGGAAAATCTCTGTTTACTCAATGAAATGGAGGCAGCATGCTGATTAATGAAACCTGGAATTGTCTCAATTTTTGTTGGTCTTTACTGCTTTGCTAGGAAAGAGAGCTTTACTAAAATTCAGTATAAGGAGAAATGTTCAGTAGGTAGAATGGAAGCAGCTGTCCATTTCTGAAGCATTACAGAAGAAATTAATAACATGAAAGTAAGGACTTTCTTTTCTAGTTTTGGAGTTTTTTAAAGTTTGTATTGTACATTACCCACTGCTTTCAGAACCACAGATTGAAAAGAATGCTTTCAATTCATCCAGTTCAGAGATGGAAGCCTTTGCAGTACTAATTATTCTGTTGAGACCCAGTAACTCCATAGACCAAATAATCTAAAATGCTCAGTAATCAGCTAGAATTAAACTTTGTACGCTGCCTTCTGTAAGATGCGGATTAATTTCTGAAAATGGAGATTGTAATTAAAAGTGGAAAGTGCATAATATGTCCAAGTTGTTGCTTATTGCATTGAGTCACAAAAAACTCCAGGAACATTTGTATGTGCTCATAGGCTTACACCTGTAGGCATAGTTTTTTGACGTGAATAGTCATGAACAAGTGCATTTATGAAGTAGAATTCTGTGAAAAAGATGAAGCACTATCTATGACTCAGTTATATTAAACTTTCTCAGGCACATTCTTAAATTCCTGAATGTGGAAAGGTTTACTTGTTTCTCTGCCATAACTTAAGACCTGGGCAGAGAAACCGATGATGGTGGCTGTTACGTTTCGGGTAGTACACAACAACTAACAACTTGGTTCATTCACTTAGCAGTTGCTTTGTTTAAAGATTAAAAAAAGGAATCTTGGGCACAGTCATATTTAAACAGCTCAATTAAAGCACGGGGGGATGAGGAAAGAAGGAACTCTGACATAAAGTGACCTCTATAATCTCTGTCATTATTAGCGACTGTTTTTAAACTTCTAGTTTTGTGTTGCTGAAAGCCATTTAAGAGGGGGTTCTTGAAGCTGTGAACTGCAGGTGACTGACTGCATCTTTGGAGGACCCTGTGACAGCAAACACCTAATTGTGTCACTTACCTGTATGCTCTGTATTTCATTACAGATGCCAGGAAGGATATTCCTCAATGTCTCACAGTCTTGATGTATTGTTTTTTTACCATCTGTTTTAAAGCAGATGCCTTCTGTGAAAGGTGAGAATGCACAGGAGAAAAATACACCAAAGAAAAGCCCAGTCACTCTACGAAATGCATCAGTGTCCAAGGCTAAAATGGAGCCACCTGTGCTTCCTTTGAGGAGGGGAAGTGAAAATAAAAATACCTGCACAATCACAGCACCTTCTCAAAGAGGAACTGTTCTATCGTCAGGCTCTGGTAAGATGGATTTTGATTGGGATGCTACCACATAAAGTTTCTTTAAGTTAAGATACTGCATTTAACATACTTTCAAACGGAACTTAATTGGTGGTACGGAGTTGTATTTTTGATAGTAAATGTGAATTAATCAGAGTTGTTAATACAGGGCTTTAGGTGGGTTTTATCTAATCATCTTAAAATCTCATCTTGTAAAGAAGGTGGTTAGGAGGGAAAATGGTATCTAAACAGTACTTGTAGTTTGGTTATATGAAAGAAGTTTGTGGAGATAAAGCTGAAGTTATTCAAAAGGTGTGTAACTGAAAAGGAGAAAATGCAGAGCTCTACTACAAAGCGTTTACAATAAGCTGCTGCATAGCACTCCAGAGGGAGTGCACATTTATTTCAGTATGTACCATATTTTCTCAACCTAATTTTGATACAGCTCTGAAGTTTCTAGGAAGGATAAAACAGAATTAGAGACTGCTGCTTCAGCTGCTAATTAAACTCAGACTGGCTTACACTGAGAGGAAAAAAAGGATCTCAAATGTAGACTATAGGCTGTTGTTCAAATCTGGTGTGTGCAAACTACATTCTGTAGTTGTATGGTAGAGATTCAGAAATACTCTTGTAAATTGTGCTTTTATTTTTAAACAAAATATGGAAGCATATCTAATTATGAAGGCAGCATAGCTATAAATGACTACACTAGGAAAAAAAATGACTGCACTGTAGCTTGAAAAGTGTGCTTAGTTAAGGACATCCAGTAAAATGGTGTTTTTATTTTTTACCCACCTAATCCAAAGTTATACAACAGTCCAAAATACTTATTTATATAAGAGTGAATTGTGATTAAAATCTGTATCTATCGTTCTTTATGGGATGAGTCTCTGAAAAACAGTGGGTTTACTCTGTTCTCCGATTTAAGCCTTGCTAATATGGATGATTTGCTCAGTGAGATAAGTATCTGTAAGCCACCAATTTCTTGGAATATTTTTACACATTCTTAGAATCTCAATTTAGAGTTTTACTATCTGTATTTAAAGGAACAGAGATTTAGGTGTATTTTTATTCCTTATGTGATTACCCAGTCCGCTTTATGAAACTATCACTAGAAATACATGAAAGCATGGCTGGTTATGAGGTACAGCTTCTACTTCTGACAGTACATCTGGTTTATTTTTTTTAATGGAGGGACAGTAGTTTGCTGTTGGAATGAAAGCCCTTTTCCCCACAGATTTCTTTAGCTGTCACTCCGTAACTCATTGTATGTTAGAATTGCAGAAGTCAGAGCACCTTTTGAATTTTTTGTGTTGGTAACTGTCTGCTTAAGATGAAATCATAAAACATCACCACAACACTTCAAACCTTTGCATTATGATCAGATGATACAAGAGTTTCATTGCTACTCCTGGGGAGAATTATCCTTATCCTCTCCCTTTACCAATGCCCACAGTTCATAGTACATCTCACCCTTTATTTTGCTTGTGCTACGAAGTAGGATTTGATACATTAAACTTCATCAGGATAACTTGCTCTATCCCTTGCCAAGGAAATTCTTAGATGTGTTTCCTTGCTACCTGGTAAACACAGGGGGCAAAGCAGATGATGAGAGCACTGGTAGGGGAAATAAGGATGAGGACAAGTAGGAGCAGCTTGGTTTTACTATAAAGCCTCATTGTTCCATCAGGCCATACCTTTCAGGTGAAGGTCCACAGATGCTTATCACAACTGTTTTTAAAGTTTTTGAGATTAAATTGTACATACATTTACTGTGACCAAGAGGCAGCTTGTGAATGAAACAATTCCCCATTAGTGAAGCTGAAGTCTTAGCATAGGGAATAACTATTTCTTTCAGTTTAAGTAATTTGAACAATTCAATATTAAACATGTGCCTCAGTGTGGTTCCAGCAGCACAGATAACTAACTTGCTCAGTAGCTGTAGTTGTTTCCTGTTAGGATTTCCTAGGTTGTAGTCAGGCTAGCTAAATCCAGAATGGAAAGGACTTCTGGAGGTCATGTAATCCAGCCCGCATTGTCTGTAACTGGGTCAGCACTGAATTCAGGCTCTGTCTAGTGCTTGTCAAGGTGAGTCTTTACTGCCCAAATCCTAACAACCTGGTTGAGCTAACTCTTAACCAGTTTTTGGGTATGTTTGGGTAGTAGGGCAGGAAGGCATATGATGGTTTAGCTATGTCATCTCACATGTATGCTGGGGGAGGCAAGCAGTCCACCTGACCAAAATGTATTTACATGTTCTCAGAGTAATAAAGAACTCATGAGCAATAGATTGCATCATTGTCATTTTGATAAGTAAACAGAAAATTCCTCTGCACCCAAGAAATAAAAGAAAAAATGCCCAGTGTAAGATGCCAATTAGATCATAACTTCACAGGAGTTGAAATCCTGTTTTTTGATGTGTTTTGTTTTTTTTACTATTAAATAAAATTTACTTTTTAGAGGTAGCACATTTCACCAATAGGAAGTGTGTGTTCTAAGGATATTCCTTGATCATTCTCCAGAGACAGCAGAGAGAGTTTACAGAAGGAGGAGAAGAAAACTCATATTTTAAGCATTAAATACTTTGAGGTTACTTGAAGAGCTCATTGAACTAGATATATAATACTTTCCTTCCCCCCCCCCCCCCAAAAAAAAAAAAAAGTTCTTCTTTTCACCAAGACTCCATTTCTGCAACAGTGGTGACTTGAAAATGTAGAAATTGAGTCACAGATGTTAGTTAGATCCCTTCTTTCCTCTGTAAGAGAGAATGAATTATAATTTCATGCTTGTTTGTGGACAAAAATTGTAATTCCCTGTAGATAACTTTTTCACAGTGGAGTGTGAAGATGTGTGATACTGGGTGACAGACAGGCAGCATGTCCTTTGAGATCTGATCTTTCTATTGGTAAAAATACCTATCAGAATTTCAGACAGAATCATGCATTTGAGTCTCTTGATCCTTACTGGAAGGTGTGTTTAATTCTGGAACCTTAGTTCAGGATTTTGAATAAGACCAGAAATGAAAGCAACTGTTGTTTTTAATCCCAGCTAATATGTGCAGCCTTCTAATTGGGCATACAGAAACACAATGGAATACTAATATCCTGCTAATAGTTGAAGTAGTATGGTTTGGAAAGACTCTGACCTTCTTTTGACTTGAAGGGCTATGTGAGGGGAAATGAAGAGGCCAAGGAGCTTTGATGGTTCTATAGAATGTGATTCTGTGAATACTGCTCCAAATTCTTCTACTGTCAGCCAGTATCAGGAAATGCATGTGGAGCACTATGACAGTCTGAACCTCAGGAAACTGTTTTGGTTTTGAATAGTATAAAATAGGAATACAAGAGATTTATTTTAGATATAAAATATAAATGCCTTTTTTTCTTTTTCCTTGTACTACTGACTACAGACTATCAATAAGTTTGTAAAGGAGCAGAGCTTTAACTGCACTTATAACTTCTGATATGCTACTACTTCACCTAACTTCTGCTTTAGCTGAAAGCTATAGTTTAATTTTGTTTTTTTCTGTTGCATGAAACTTAATGTTGTTGTGGATTTCTTAGCAATAAGAGCTAAGTCATATATTCTGCATAATAGGCACCATTTGAGGATGTTTAAAATATTTTTCTACTGTTTACTGTTGAAGACTTCCAGAAATTAATGAAAGCCATGTGAAATGAGCTTTGGATTCAAAATGTCTTTTGCTTCTTTCTAAAGTGTAGTTCATCATCTGACAGTTATTTCTGATGTTTTATGTACCTTTTTTTGTTTTTTCCATAATTTCTGTCAGTAACATCTGATCTATTATCTTGGTATTTAGTTGCTTCTGTGTGATTTTAAGCTGGTGGTACTCCCTCTTCCTCTCTTGCTAGTATTTTCATGGCACTTAACTAGAGTAGTGAAAGCTTGGTGTAAGGAAAGTTCAATTGTTTGAATTCTATTTTTCCTTGAGGATCTTGGATAAATGAGCCCTTTTTTTGTTGATCATCCTGAAGGACTTCTCCAGTGCACTGCAACTGAGTGAACTGGGGTGTGGGAGTAGTTCTTCCTATTCTGTAGCAAATACACTTAAGTTGTATTAAACCACAGAAGATTTCAGTGATACTTTAAAATACCAATTTTGTTTGTTCATAATTACTAAATTCCTTCTGTTCATTTTTTTTGGCTCAGTCTTGCACTTAAAGGTGTATTCCAGAGAAGGTTCTGAAGTTAAAGCAGATTAAGACTGTTTATGATTGGTACTGTAGCTTTTTATTTCACAAAGAAACTCTTTGCAGATAGAAAATTGAAACCAAATGGTTCCAATGGATTTTCATGCAGCTTGGAAACATGTACATATACTTGATAATTCTGGATTTTTTGGTATAGCCTTTCACAAAACTACTGAAGCAGAACCAAAACAACATAGTTGCAGTAAGCATTCCCACAGTCTTAAGTTTCTGACTTGAAACTGACACTCAATGTTGACATTGAACCAGAAGATCAACCAAACATAGTAACTGCAAATCACTTTTCAGCTTTTATCATCCCTCCTATCTACCATCTGACTCTCCAAAGTTGCACTGATGTGCTGCCAAGAGGAAACAAAATATTTCAGAAAGCAAACACAACTTCCAGATTCTCTGGCCTGAAACTCCCAGGTCTTTATCAAAAAGCTGGATTGGGGAGGTAACCTGTAAAGATATCCATGTACTTTCTCATGAACAAATATGAAATGCACCAGAAAGTCTGCAAATAGAATTTAAAATTTAATTTCAGCCACTCTTTTTATGTGCTTTCCCCTCTCCTTCTAAAGAGTCAGCCTCTTTTATGGATCTTTGAAGCAGGTTAGTCTAACTTGTTCAAGGTCATAATTTGTCCTTATACTCATGAGTCCATTATAATTGGTCCCTTCTCTCTTTAATACATGTGCAGTGCTTCATTAAACTAATTAAAGTCTTTGTTAAATGAACTTAAAACTCTCATATCTCTCTTTGGAATTGTGGGAATGAGGAAATTAATACGTGGATTTCTGTGGGGGTAGATGTGTCCGTAGTATGACATGGAGCGTGCTTCAGTCTGAACTCAGTGTTATCCAGCCAGAACCCCCTAAGAAGAGGGGAGCTTGGAGAATGCTTCTTGCTGAAAGGACTCTCCTGCCAGGTGTCCATAGAAAGAAACTCAAGTTTGCCTCAAGTATGTTCATAAATGATGTGACTTGCCTTGTGATTTTGATCAGCTGAGCAGGTGACTGCTCTAAGCTGTTCTGCTTGTTCTTTTTCTTTGAGCTTGTTTTTCTACAGGCTGTATCTGGGCAAGGAGATACCTGGTCTTCAAGAGAAATGTTGTCTATTAATGACATAGAGATGCGATCATTTGGGTCCAGAAGCGCTGATTCACATTTTGAAGCCAGAAAGGAGCCGTAAAATGGCCTAACATGAATTAAACACAATGAATTTGCTTTTAGTTTTGAAAGCATACACTAGTGGAAAATACTGCTATAATTTTTGCACCTGTTTTCTTTTGGTACATTTCCTTAACAAGGAGCAGTCTTACCATGCAGTAGTTATTAATGTTTTGTAAGCATGATGTATGTATGGTCAGCATTTAAAAAATAAATAAAATTTCTATTAGTTTTATAAGTCAGATGTGTTATGAGAAATGAGTAGAACCTGGAAGTTATTTTAACTGTGTAATAGGGGATCTTTTACAGTGAGTAACTTAGAAGCAGGTTGATAGATTTATCTCTGGCTTGATATTCTTAAAGGTTGTGTTTTGGGTTTTTTGGAGATAGAGGAAGCAATAGAGGAGGTGATGGTGGCAGCCAGGTTTGAGTGTAAACTTAGATGGTATTTATTCCAAAGACTATAGTATTTTCAGTATGATGTTGAACACGTTATGTGTCCGTTAACTTCCAGCTTCTTTCTGATGCCATCAGTGTCATACCTAGGGACTTAAGTTTCCATAGAAGTTCTCAGACTTTTTAGATGTAACTTGTTACTAGCTGTATTGGGGTTTCAGTTAGGTATACCTGAAGCAAGAAGCATGGGCACACCTGAAGAGCCTGATACTGCTAGTTCACGTGTGAATGCTGTCAGAAATGTGTATATAAGTATGTTCTCTTCTAGGAGTGATGTGCCCGCCACTTCCCTGCAGGGGAATTTCTTTGTACCTAGTCATTTACTTGCCAGGACATGCTGAGATATCTTCAAATAATTCTTCACCTTTACTGGTTAGTTTTGAATTCTCCTTGGTTGGGTACAGAAGGAGAGACACAGAAGTCCTTGTTTTACTGAACAAAATAAAAGTATCATATTTTGCTGCAGTGTGGTTTCTTTTCATGCAAAGCATGAAGTACGTACTTACTACATAATAAAGAAAACTTAAAATCTGTAGTGTTAACGTGGATATAAAAGGTGTAAGCTGTCAACAGATACTTAGTGTGCAACATGAGAGGGGCCTGTGATCCAGAGAGCTAGAGAATGGTGACAAATGTAATTGGGTGTAGTCGGTGATTTTCTTTTGCCTCAGCTTTCTTCATATTATGTTACTGTGACTCTTCCCTGTGCCCACTAGTACTAAACAGGTGAAATTTTCTGATAGCTGTTTTAAGGCTACTAGTTGGGACTTCTTACTTAAAACAGGATGCAAACAGTGTATGTCAGTCTCTTGGCACTGCTGGAATAGGCAAGCCTTGCCACCTTAGCACTTGGGAAATGGCATAAAATGGGCTGCTGTTTGGGGACTGGGTTTGCCTTTGGTTGTAGGACATAACCAGGCAACCACAGGGATGTGGTTATTCTTGGGTCTGCTCCAGTTCAGTCTACAAAAGTGAAACATAAAATTGAAGCAGATAGCTGGATGGCAAACAGTACTGAAATCGTAAAGTGGTTGGTTGTGTCAGCAGTTAACAACAACAAAATGCATTATAACACTGATTGCCTTTCCAGTTTTACTCTGAGAATGTTGGACTGCAAAGGGAGGAAAATGTGAATCTCTACCCAGATTATTGCTAGCAGTCCTGTTGCGTTTGGGGCACAGAAGTGCTGTTGGTTCATTAATATCTGTGCCAGTGATCATAGGTGAATAGAATAATGTTGTGGGAACCTATATCAGATAGAGAATTATATCTGGCTTACTATCTAAACTGTTCTGTGTTCAGTTGTTGCCCCCTAAACAAATAAATCTCTTTAATGTAAATATCTGAAGACTCATCAGTAATCTCACATTTGCTGTCTTAGCCTGTGTTTATGTTCAGCAGCTACAATAGTACTAGAAAGACAACTGACACCTTTTTTTTTGGCAGTTTTGATAGTAGTTTGAGGCTTTCAAAGGGAGAGACAGTACTTCAAACACTTCTTATTTCTCAGAGGAACTCTGACTTGTGTATAATGTAGCACAACTTATATTGCGGAATGGCTGATGAAGTTTGTAGCCACTAGAAATTTATTAGTACTTTTGCTACTGTGCAGCATTCAAAGCAACAACCAAATGCACTCTTAGATCTCTGGAAAGAGTAGTGTGCTGGAAACACTAGCAAAGCTGAGCTTGTCTTTGCATGACTGACTTAGTCCTTTCAGTAGAACTGAAGTGTTCTTTTGAACATTTTGGTCTCCTTGCTTTACAAAAAACCTTGTCCTGTAGAATTAGACTTGGCTTTTTTGCTGAGCATAAAATTATTTTTTCAAGTAGAAACACTTAGTACCTTCTGGAACTTAACACTTACAGAAGAAAAGTCAGAAAGGAATAAGACAGAATTCTAAAATTGGATGTGTTCAGGAAATGTGATGATGAAAGCCCCAAACCAGCTACTGTTGCATTAAAAAACAAAAGCAACAACAACGAGGATTTTCCAAAGACCTGTTGTGCATTTAAGTCTGCCCTGAGTTTCTGTCTAGGAAAGGCTTCTGACCTTTAATTTCCAAGCACTGTATAGCTTTGCTTGCTCTGTGCTCAGTTCTAGATGTGGAATATGTTGATAGGGTTTGAAACTTTAGATTCTGAATCTTAAAACTGATGAATGTGTTTAACCTTAAAATCTGCCTGTCAGTGCTGTTTCACGTTAGCCACTACTGGCATACGCTTATTTTCCTAATAGGAGTTTTTCGGGCTCCAGCCTTAATTTGTTCTGAACAATAACCTACCTATGCAGGATTCATGTGAGGAGGTGCTTATTTAAGTGAGGACATGAAATCAGAACTACTTGAGAAATGACCCATGTCCCTTGCCTATTTCCATACCAATACTAGAGATACATTAACATACTTGCTGCAACATAGTTGTTACATAGAGATTTTTATTTTTTTTTCTTTTTTCTGAAGAGCTGCCAGCTTTTTACTTCACTGTAGAGGAATGTGATATTTCTACTTCAATGACTAGATTAAATAACTGATGAAAGCCAGCTACTTTGATGCTATTGCTTGTTGTCATTACAATAATAGATCACTAACTATCCGGCCTGTGTTGCACGTTTTCAGTACTTTTGTTTGTATACCATATATTCCCGTCTCCATCTTTAAAACCTTTTCCTTTAATTCTGGTTAAGGAATGGTATTTTTAAAGTACTTTGTAAAATCGTTGTATTGCTTGAAATAACACCAAGAGTTACTGCACAATGATCTTGGCATGACTAAAATTCTTCAAGGAGGGCTCTTGAAAAATATTACTTGTACGTTGTAATTATTTTAACGGGAGCCTTAGAGGGAAAGCACCAAGCAGCAGAACTAAGAACAAAGCAAAAATTATCTGTTTTACTCTGTTCTGAAACTTGATGTTGTGGAGCCGACTGTAAGAGCTTTTCTTCACTGCTGATTTTGTAAACTGCTTCATTCCAGTTTCAGTGAAGAAACCAAGCTGGCTGGAAATTACATATGTGTATTTTCATGTGCTTGCCTCTGTTCGTCTTGAGTGAAAATGACTGAAGAAAACAGGATTTCTTTCCTGTATCTTTGAAGTGGATGAACTTGGAACCTGGCACAATAGCAGACAACAGAATGTAGCTTATCAGCAATATTTGTTCCAAAATCTGCCTTTTGAAATGTAAACCTTTAACATATGATGTCATGCAAACTTAACCTGCAGTGTTTGTACAGCAGCCTTTTGCTTCGTTTTAGGATATGTGGTAATTAGGAGCGATTGGTTGCGCAGTTTAATTTTTGCCTGGTTTTACTGAGAGGCCATTTAGAAAAGGGATTTTTGTTTGGCATGGATTAATTAGTTTTCTGGTACACTGATCCATTAATGTTTACTTGAAAAGTTTTAGAAAGTTAGTTTAGAACTGATTTGTTCTGTGAAATCCAGAATCAGTGCTGATTATTCATTTGTCTGTTTTATCAGACAGGTGAGTTTAGAGGTTTTTGCCTGGAGTGCCTGTCTGAAGTGACTTCTGTGAGTGAACCGCTTATGGTTCACAGTGTTCTCATAGCACAAAGTAGGCTGGATGCTCTTTGATAAATTGGATGTATCCAGATGTCCTTTGCAATAAAATGATAGGAATTCTGGAATATGTCTGGTAATTTTGTTGCTGATTTAATACTAGGCTGGATTAAAACCATACATAGCATCACAGTGCTGCATAGTAGTGCAGTAAAAGTGGAGATCTTAAGGGAGGTCTGACACTTAAGTATGTTTAATGACTAAGGAAAGCTCATGTGTCATATTCAGTCACTGGTATCAAATCATATCTTAATGCATCTTTAGTATATACTGTAGGCAGGGTTTCTCAGTTTTTACTGAACTGATTGAAATTGCAGGAAGTAGCATGCATGTATCTTCCTTTATTCACACTGTTCAGATTTCTGTGTACTTTATAGAGGATTTGAGGTACATTATTTAATCCTATTGCACCACCTACTGTTGAAATGCAAATATGTTTCTGTTGCCTAAGTGTTGATATAATCCTTTAATGTCATGCTTTCTTGGATGTGGTGCAAATTGTTGATTTCTTGATTATTGGTATTCAGGAAAGGAGATTCTGCTGCAAAACTGATATTGATTAATGTGGAATTATTAGCTGTTTTTCTCATATTTCAACTCTCTTCTGCATAGCTTCAGCATGACAGAAATATAACTATTGGCAAGAATAAAAGGAAGGGCTATTATATTCAAATAGAAAAACTGATCATTCTAAGTAAAATTCGTATATTTTTGAGTAGTATAAGCTTGGTCTATGAGACTTTGAAAAAGCAATGAAGTCAGGAATGAAGATAATTTGTGTATCTGAAAATACCTAAATCTGTCTTCCATCTTTCTATTTGTTTTGATTTCTCTACAAAAATAATGGAATCTTTTCTGTCATTATTTGGAGACTTTTATTAAGATAGATTCCTTGACATCTGAATTTTAATTCGGAGCTGTAAGCTAAGTATGTGCATGACAAGCCTGTGTATTCATAACTTTTTCTAGACTGCTGTATTTTTGGTCTAGATACACACTTCTGAGGAATAAACTGAAAGTTAATTAACTAATCTGAAATGTTTTTACTAACAAAGCAACCACATTTTTAGCAGTACAAGAGGAAGCCTCTGTCTGAAGATGGCACACTTCCCATTTCTAAATAGCTTGATTAACCCAGCTATTGGGTATTTATGTTCAGTGAACTCAAATGAGAGCAGCAGTTAATGCAAAAATGTGTTTGCACTAGCTGACCATTGAAGTTGGTTCCAAGATGTGCTGCGTAACTAGTTTTGTATAACTAGTCAGTTTTAAGGTTTTTATGTGAAAAGTGCACACTTTGTTACTTTTGTCTTGCTTGTCCTCGAAAGCAGATTATCTTATATAGTATTCTATAAAACTGGGGAAACAAACAGTATGTGTTTGGGGTTGGGAAGAAATAAAAGAATCTGTCTTAGGTCATCTAGAGGCAAAGGTAATATTTTCACGGGATTGCCAGAACAGGTAACCATAAAATACAGAGGTAGTGGAATGCAAATAGTAAGCTTTTATGTGCATGCAGATGTCTTTCTTTAAGGCCAGTCTTATAAAGACCGGCTCTTGACTTAAGTCTCAGATCAGTATGATGGTAAAATGGGGGTTTTGGGGTACTTGGAACTGTTCTGCTGTATTTGTGTCAAGGAAGGAGCTTTAAAAACTAAATACGTTTATTTACCATGTAAATGTGAGATAATTGCCTTTTTATATATATTTCTAATACATGTAAATCTTTCTGCTTGTAGGTATATATGTAGAAGAATGCTTAAGTTTTTTTTCTAATTTTGTTCTTTTCACTTTCCACCTCCCTTTATTCTTCCCTCTGTGATTTGACAGGTTCAGGATCTTCACTGAGAGAGAAGTATTCTTCTGTGAAAAACTCTCCAACTTCCCAGGCTAACTCTGGTAAACTGCTCACCAAATCCAAAGTGCCTGTCAAAAGATCAGTGCTGGAGAGAACACCTAGTATCTCATCACTCAGCAGCACTCAGAGTGAGAGAAGTCTTTACAGTAGTAATTGTAAGTAATTTAAACTGATATCTGGCAACATCTGTTTAGAAAAGTCCCCTTGAATGGAATCCTACATGAATTCTCATCTTCTTATTTCTTATTTACTTATCTCATTCTTATTATCTTACTCTTTTTGCCTCTTGGCTAAAGACATTCCTTCTGCAAACATACCATTTGAAGGAACTTTGAGCTTTGGATTTTGATTTCTTGAATACAAATTTGAGTACAGCTCCTCTTTTGTCATGAAACATGATGAAAACAATGAGTGTTCTTGAGTAGAAATTGATAAGTTTAATAAGGAATGTTTCACCTCTGAATTTCTTACCATAATATTTGAAATAGTATGTTATTTTCTTTTTTTCCTTATACTGAACACTTGTGTTGAAACTAGATCATGTCAGCTTTTAGATTTCTAGGACAAAATGTGAAGATGAGATCATGAGCAGATAGGCAAAACTGCTTTAAGCAGGTGCAGTGTTGAATGTAATTTATCATTTCTATTATAACTGTAAGCATTGATGCATGGCCTGAAGCAAGTACATCCTGGTCAAAAGTGAGGAGAAAAATGGCAGAATTAGCTTAAATTTGGAACTCTACCCAGGATTTGTACCAGTTGTGGTGGTTATGGGGGTAAAAATGTGAAGAAATTAACACCCAGCTAACTCTGTCAGATGTATGGGTGTTTCCAGCTATGCATATTCAAATGAGTACATTCAAATGTGGTGCTACAATTGCGTTGTTTATTTCATCTGTGAGACTGCTAGGCAAGGGCATTTGCTTTGTGCCTGCCTTCTTTTGAAATCTACCTTCGATGGACTGGAAAAGAAAAAAGCCAAACAAAAAAACCAACAACAAACTACTGTGCTTTAACATACAACTTCACTTTATGTATGCGCATGCATGCATACATATATATTAACTGAATGTTCCCTTGTTCTTTCTTATTTCCTGTAGTGTCTTCATTAAAAATGAAAAGCTAGCCTATTCCTCAAAGGAATAAGTGTATGTGTAATAAAATATGCACTCTGTGTTTCTCTGTAATCAGGCCGGTTCTGTTGCCCTGACAGCCATGTTGACTTTTGCTGTTCAGTTTTAGAACTGTATCTGGAATTCCCAAGCAGCTTTGTCCTCTCTTCCTTTTACTCTTTGTGTAACAAAGGAGAGGGTCATTGCATCATAACAAAGAAATGTATGCAGATTAAGTATCCAAACCCATGACTCCTTATTTAGAGTGATTTGCTAGCTGCTTTAATCTGTTTTGTCCACTGCCTCGAAGCTTACAGTTTTTTCCACTCCGATTCACAAAGAGCAAGCAAGAGGAATATGAGAGGTTGAACATGGCTGCAGTCTGGCTTTGACTTCAAGCTTGTTCTGATCCTTTTTAAATGACTATACCAGGAGGACTCCGCAGTTGCACAGAAACTAATTTTTCTCCTGATATTTTCATCAATTCTACACTAACACCACCGAGTGATTCAGGAAGCCACTGTGATATTACCTTACTGACTCTGCTGATAGTGGGATCCTACAGCTTTTGTATTATTCCTTTGTTAACCTCGTTTACTGGGAAAAGAAGTAGGTTGTATTTCTTCTTCTTTCTTTTTTAAAGCTTGTAATTTGATTATGGTGAAGGTATGAAATGTTTTGATTTGCTGATTTTTTCAATGAGGTGATTTTTGATTGGTTAAATTGCTGAACTTTGTAAGAATTATTTCAGTCTGATATTTTTATGTGTAATGAATTTGGGTTACATATGATTATTTTTTAATATAGTGTAATATATGACTTCAAATTGTAGTGAAAAAGTAAGTTTACTTTTTTCCTCTGTTTTATATTCAGTGCTATTCCTTTCTTCTTCTAGTCTTTCCGTTAGTCTTCTATGCACTAATGTCAGGAAAAAGTCTGCATTTGTAATCCTTCAGTGCTTTTATTAGGTTTGTGTGTCCTGACTAAATCAGGACTGTAAATTTGTGCTGTGAATGTTAGGAAATCTATAATGAACTATTATCATCCTCTCAACTTCATTAAATTTACAAAGACATTTTGCTTGTTTTGTTTAAGGAGCTCATCTGATTAGTGGGGGGAAAAAAACTTAGAAAACAATGTATCCCTCCTGCTGTGTCAGCTCAGCCCTTTGTTATGGGATATCGTTGGACTGATCATATTAGCAGCATTACTCTTCTATCTAACGATCATTTGATTTTTATAATTCTTTTCTCTAGTGACTCCTCCTATCTGAGAAATTTGGAAATCATGAAATTTGAAATGAGACTGATATTAAAAACATACTTTGCATGTGCATCAGTTTGAGCATCAGAAACGTGAATTTTTAACAAACCTCCACAGTTTCAGCCTAAGCTGAAAATAGTTTGATTGGACGTACTGAAGTATTTACACTCTCAGGTTAAGAGAAAAAACTTGAATTGCATTAAAGTAATTGTGTATATAGGAAATTGTGTTTTAGAGGTAAAAAGTTTGTTCTAGTAATTTACCTTGAGATACATTTCTGTATGGTCAATACTTGAATGAAAAAAGAGCACTTACTGAGTTGTGTTTAAACATTTAGCTCTTGGATTTGATGAGACCATTTTAAAACTCACTGGTATCTCATCAAGACTGCAGCATCTACTTATAGAAAAAGGCAAGCCTGCATTTTTCTTCTGCATGCAATCTGGTTGTCTGACTCCACAGCTTATAATGCAGTGAATGGTACCTTACTGACCCTGCACCAGGAGTGTTCTTATCCCTAAAGTGTTACTTCCATAGTGTGCTTATGAACTATTGGAAAGTAGCACGGCAGTTTATGGGCAGGCAGTAGCTGCCTGCAGTGAACTTGGAGCTAAAGTTCTTAATTTAGTAACTCCCAGAAAAAAAAAAAATGGACTGCTTAAGAGCACGTGCTTTATTAGAACAAGTTAACTTAAATCATCTGCTGTTGGACAGGGTCAGATTCTACCAGAATAACTGCAGCATTGTTGTTTTATGCAAGTTGTTTCTCATGTATAAATTTCTGTTGCAGATGTTTAGTTTTTTGTGCTCTCAGAGGAGATCCATCTCCCTTTATTTTAAAAATAAATAGCTTTTGTCAGGTGTACCTAAAAGGGAAAGAAAAAAGAGTTCTGTTCTTCCTTCCTGTTGTAAATGTTGTACTGATTCCTGGTCAAGAAGAATCCTTCTGAAAGAGTTAACTTTGAATGATTCTAATGTATTTAAATTAATATGAAAATAATCTTAATGCTGTGTTCGATCTTTTGATGAATAGTATTAGATGCGTACTTCCTGTTACCTTAAAATCAGCCTCATAAAACAATAATCTGAGGCAAACTTGATATTATCTGAATTTCCTTTTATTAATCTCTCTTTTCCCTGCTTCCCCTAATGAGTATTGAAGGAAAAAAAAAAAAAAAAAAAAAAAAAGCAACAGCATGTCATCTATTCCAGTTTTTTAGTTTTTTTTATTATGCTCTGGTCAGTGAAGTCAACTTCTTACTCTTAATGTGTCAGAATGCTGACTATCACCATAATTTTTTTTTGCTGTTTGAGACTAAGTATTTTCAATCAGTACTTACCTCAGAAATGTTTTCATGTTTTTTGCTGCAAAACTAGAAAAAGATATTATCTCTCCCCACATTTCAGTTTTCTTTCTTTAGCTAAGACTTTCTGTTGTGACACTAAACCAAACCTCCCTGAAGATCTGCTGAAATGGAGTAAAATGTCTTGTGCAGCAATTTCTCTGTTGGAAACCTGATTTTTTTACACGAGACAGAAAATGTCTTGCTTTTCCTAATCTGAGTCTATCTGCTCCTTTTTCTGTGTTTATTTTTTCAATGTATGGCTCTCCTCTGGTGTGTATGTGTTGGATGGTTAACATCTAAGGACCTCTGCCATTGAAGAAATCACTTTTATGAATGTGTACTACAGAAACTTTTCTTTAAACTTCTTATGTAGCAAGTATCTCTATTCAAATGAGAAAGAAAAGGGAATGATGCTGTTCGAGGCAGTTCTCTTTTTTACTTTATTTTCTTAAAAGAACAAACAAACAAACATGCAAACCAATCAATTCTATAGCCAGGATGACTTCAGACTGATGATCTTTCTTGGTTTAGTCAAACTGAAACATTTTCTACGTTTGCTTTGTATGACATGGTAAGGCTTCTGTTCATGTACTGTTACCAGCATTCTTTTGCATATACCCACCTCCTGTGCAAAGTTCAAAGCTTTATGTCCAGTTCTGAGAAGTGTTTGCAACATCCAGGGACTAATCTGTTAATCAGTCTGTACAGAAAATAACAAAAAAGTTCATAATATTTTTATTCCAACTTTTATTTCTTCTAACTTAAATAGTGAAATGGGCTTACTTTAGGATTTAATTTTCTCCAGGCTAGCTACTTTCTTGACCAAATTCTCCATTGTTCTTTCTTGTAGCTACAAGTGCCACGGTCATCATCAAGAATGGAGAATGGCCCTCAAAAGCCTGCCAGAATGGAACTTCTGGATCTGTCTCTTTGAAAGCAATACCAAGACCTAGATTACTCTCATTGAAAGCAACTCCAAAAGGTATCTGAATCTGTAGTTACAGTAAAACTAAAGCTACTGCTGTTGCAGTGCCTTACCTTTTGCACCTAGCTGCCACCTGAAGCAGTGAATTTTTAGCAGTAGTCTACATCAGTGCTTCAGGTTTCATAAGATTTCTTAAGAAAGCTAAAACATTCTTTGGATTGTTGTAACTGATGGTTATTTCAGGTAAACGAGGAGGTAGTCTGCACTGTAATGTGGACTTATAAGAGCAATATGGATGTGCATGGTACTGGGACTAAATGCATTGTGTGGTGGATGTCATCATTCAAGTTTTACTTTATTCTAGTATCTTTTGTCACAAAGCTCAGGCACAGACTCTGTAGCTGCTGCTGATCTGCAGGGTAGGTCAACTTTGAATTTATCCTCTGGATATGGATGTGCTTTTCTTCATGCAGACTTGAGATTATATTTGCCCCTAAGCACCTTGCAGAATAGGAGTAACTCTTTGAATGAGATGTTACTAGATGAAGCCTCTTCTTGAATGAATGGCATTGTTTTACCATTCAAAGAAAAGAATTGCACTAACAGCTTACCTCTCCATGCTTCTTTTTCTTTATATTCTCCTAACTGACTAAGAGGAAGCAGAGGTCTGCTTTTTTTTTTTTTTTTTTTAAATGGAGATAGATAATTATGCTTCATCCCTTGGTGATAAAGGAAATTTAGTTAAAATGCACTTTCTGACTTATACACTTATATAAAGTGTTTTGGTTCCTGTTCCTGTTTGAGCCAGGACTTCTCTGTAAGCCGTCAAGGCTTTTCCACTCAGGCCACAAACAGCAGCTGACAACTCATTCTCTGACCAAAATTAAAGGCATAATGGGAGCAGATAAATAAGCTTGTGCTCTCTGTCCTGTAAATCCTAGTTATAATCAGCTTGCTTCTGACCATCTTTGTGGTGAACTGGTTATTGTAATTGGATAAACCTAATTAAATACAATGCTTCTGCTTTAGGCTTAAGTTTTAAGCCTGCCAAATGTCATGCTATAATGACATGCTTTAAAATAGTAAACAGTGATAAGAGGCAGATATTGCTAGAAACTGTAAATCACTGAAACAAACAAAAATTATATGACTACCTGACAAGCCGATGCTTTTTATGTCAGGCCCAGGATAAGCAATGAAGTTATTCATTGTTCAATCACTTCAGTGATCTGGATGCTGGAAGTGTGCCTTCAGCACCTCCAGGAGCGTTAAGGCCAGAAGTTGGTGTTCTCTCTCTCCTTTGTATTTGTGAAGCTCCACCTTGACTGATCTGTTTTGGGGTCTGCCCTTTTCAAGAAGGTTATTTGGAAACAGAACACTTGGGAACAGTGTTGGAGCACGTGGCTTGTGATGAGAGGATGAGGGAGTGAGGCTTATTTAGGTGAAAGGAAGAGTAGGGGGAGGTATTGTAACAATCTACAATTACTTGAACAAAGATGATGACACCAAACTCAGTAGTACCAGATAATGTAGCAGTAATAACAAATTATGGAGTGGGAGACCCAAGGTTTTGGGAAGAATTATGAGGAAAAGTAGTACAGGTCCACATTGTCCAGGGCCATAGGATCTCCATTCCTGGAAGTTTTCAGGACTCATGGCCAGCTAAATTCGTCTTGGTGATGTCAGCCTACCATCAGAGCAGGCGTCCATAAGTCACTTTCAGCCAACTTTCCTGTAGCTGTTTTCTTTGCCACTGCTTAAGTGACTTAAGTAATACTATCTTAGTGCTAAGGTGAAGTCTTTCCTTTCTTTTTCTTCTCCTAATAAGCTTTATTAAAATTATATTTTATTGCTTCAGTAGAGAGTTCTGCTAAAAACAATGTTGAGTTTAAATGTAGCATTCCATTTTATAGAAAATACCTCTTTTTATATTTATTTGAGTAGTCTCGTGCATCTGGTAGTGTAAATATGTGATGTTAGGCATGTCTTTATTGCTGTCATGGCTGTACTTTTAAATCTGATGTAAGTCTCTTCTTCTAGGAGCCAAGGCCAGGTGTGCTTCTCTGAACCAATGCACGACAAAATCATCTGGGCCATTGCACTCAGCAAGGAAAGTCAGTGAGGCTAGAGGCAGTCAGTTATTGGGTAAAGTTACATTTTCAATTATATTCTTGTATCTGTTCATCTTGAGAAAGAGGAGCTATGCTAAATAACTTGAGCAGTTGAGACTGTCAGTCCATTCTTTTCATGCATAGTTCACAGTATTAGAGATAGGCTCTACAAGATATTCTGTATATATTTATTTATCTGGAGGTAAAAGACAATGTACTTCAAGTACATTGCCTGCTTCAAACTTGCATCTAGAGTAATATGTACTTAACTTTGCATTTCAGTGTCAAATACTTGCTTTATCTTTAGTATTTAATTGAAATTAGTCATTTTTAAAATTAGTTTGAATCAAAGAATAAATTTGACTCCTCAGACAAATTAAGTAATAAAAGATTTTCAATTTGTGAGTAAAGATGCACTTGCAGCATTCAGGTCGAGGGAAACAAGTACGGTTGTGGTACTAATCTTATTGATAATACCTACTATGGGGAAGTAGACAGCTGAATGTGATAGTTGTTGTAAACAGGCCTTGTATAAACTCCTGCATGTAACTTTCATGCTTAAACTTAGCAAAAAGTGTTTTCCTTAAATTGATATCCTTTAAAATAATGCAGCTCTTAATTCACTTTTCACCTAACACAAAAACAATACAGGAATTGTAGATTAACCCTCTCACCGTTTTCATTTATATATAACTTGATTAGGTACCTTTTTGTACCTGCTTTATGTAAATAAAGTTACTGGAGTATATAGCTGGAAAAAAACTATGATGCTGCTCATATGTGTAGTTACTTTTTGTTGCCTGTTTTTTATTCCATTTTGTTCTTTTGTTTAAGATAATAAATAAACAGTGCTACCCAGCTTAAATGAAGTATGGTAACTGAAATAGAAAAAACGTTTGATAGGAATTCATTTTCCAAATAATTTAACCTTTTTCATACCAAATCTTTCCTTTAAACATGCAATCAATCATCACAAAGATGAAACTAAAACTACCTATATCATGAGGAAATTATGTACAAAGAGATACAAAAGTGCAACTCTCTCCTTTAGTGACTTGAAGCATAATTCTGCTTTCTATTCTGTACATCATAGGTACTCCTGGAAAAAACAGACAGCAGAGTTTGTCGGTTTATGGTTCTGGTGAGTTCTCTGGAAGTATTTTTACGTACTTTGAAGTGGAACTTAAATTTGATTTACACATTATATTAGTATATTATATTTTTTCTTGGAAGAATAGTTTTGCAACGTAAATTCTGTAAACCATCGCAGATTCTGATTTCAGTTGATAGAAGGTGAAGTTTTGTCTACTTAATGTCTTCTGGTTACCCGGTTTTTAGAGTATGCAGTCTGTTCTGTCTGTCATTCTCTTTTTCCAGTGAAGCCTAAGAAGGTTTTAACACTAACAACAGGAGGGGGAAAAAAATGTGGTAATGAAACTTAGATGTAGATTTTGCTGTTTAGCCTAGCTGAGGTAATTAATGATTACAGCTCATGTGTTGTGGCTTTAACATAAATAGTCATGCAGAATAACAGGTTTTTCTGGAAGGTTCGTGGTAGCTCCCCTATTAGTGTCAGCTGTCTGTGTTTCTGTCACTGGAGACTACACTTGAAGATGAAATTATCCAAGCTTGTTAGTGCATGTGTCTGCTTGGATGGCAAGGGAGGAGTGGCAACTGATTAAGTGGCAGATGGTGTTCCAAAATCTGGTGGAGTTCATGGACTTCATCTTGTATTTGTTTTCAGTGGTCATGCCAGTCAGGGCACCTGGTGCTAGTTTCTCCCTGCTGGGAGAGAGAGAGAGAGGCCTTCAGATTGCTATTCACAGAAATTTCTAGGTCTTTTTCAAGAGAACATGCAGTCAAAATTAGTTTTCTGAGCATCATTGAGTACGTGCTAAATTAAAAGAAGCTTTTAATTACTGAAAAGCTTTTTTTGAAAGATAGTGAGGTTCACTGGGAGGGAAGCCCTGTGTCCCCTGTGAGTGAGTAGCAGATGTCTTTCTCAAAGACGTGCTGTAACTAATTAGGTGTTATGAATTTGAGCCTGGAACTGTGGAGTGAAACTATTCTGACCTGTCACTTGGGTACTGTGGTAATATGTTTTTTACTAATTGCATGCATGTGAGTTGAATGTTTTGCCTTTTACTGTTTTGCTTGTCAAGTGTCTGACTAGCAATTGTGACCGAGTGCTTTGCTTGAGATCTCTCATTATTACAAGTCAGCTCTTTGCTCATATAACAAGACAAAGTGCTTATTCTGTTTGTTACTCTTACTGATATTTGCCTGAAGTAACGTTTAGATACTGCCTGACAGTACAATATCTAAACATGAGCTTGTGTTTGTCCTTTATATGTAGAACTGCAGAAGATGCTGCTGCTAGGAAGAGTATTATATAATGCTTAGTTAGGTTGAGGTAACTTGTGGTTAGGGAGAAGCTGTGTTGTCTCTTGGTTAAAAGCTTCAATATGAATCTTTCTTACAACTATCACAGTGCTTTTTCTGTATTTTCCATGCAAAAAAACAGTACTCTCACCCTTTTTGCAAGTTTTGTGTAATCTTTGTTGTGATCCAACTTTTCCAAGCTAATAGAGAATGTGACTACATGTCTTTGAAGTATTACATTTAGTGCATTATACTGGTGCACTAAAAATGTGACTGTAAAGTCTAAAATAGCCATAATGTTTAGTGATTTATTTTTTGACAAATGTTCTTTAGCACCTTATTTTTGCCAGCTGAGTAGCTGCATTTTAGTGTTTGTCTTATGAAACCTGTTTCTTGTACTGAATCAGCTTCCAAAATTGGGTGATAAACTTGTTAGACTTCAAAGTTAATAGCTTTGTAACTTACATATAAATTAGTATAGTGTTCTATTTATGTGCACAAGCTTTCTGATAGAGAAGCAAGACTTTTTTTCCATCTTCATAGTTGCTGATAGTTTTTAAATACAGAATAAAAGTATTGTGTGTCTGTTTGGATGTTCAATGTAGAACGTCTTACACTTTAAGACTGTCTCTTTAAGAAGAGACAAATGATCCTTTTTGAAATGAACTGAAGTAATGCCAGCTGGTACCATGTAAAATGGAGCCCAATGTCTTTTTTTTTTTTCCTTCTTTTAGTTGCCTTGATACTACAATGCAGCCTTGTTCTAATGATTGTATCTAGTTAAAGCTTTTGTTCTCTTATTTCGTGGTTAACTCGTTAGTTAACTCTACAGCTTTTAGCGTCATTCAGTGAAGGAGTTGAACATCACTTCTATTTCTTGCACATGTGCTCTGCCTGAAGTGTCAATACTGTAATGACTCGAAGCAGAACTATATGGGGGGGAGTGGGGGTGGAAATATTGAGTATCCTATCAGTGTATTAATTGTCAAGCTCCTGTTAGTATGTTCTCAAAGCTGAAAAAATAGCAAGCATTTATACAGTATCATTTCTGTTCAGATTGTGCTTGTTATTTGTTTTCCATTCCTTGAAAGAAGTTGCAAAATACCTGGATACGCTTGAAAAGCAAGATGCAACATGCTGCTAGTATGCCTGTACACCTGGAGAGACTAGTTATTTACTGCTGTTCCTTTTTTGTTTGAAACTCTGTGTTTCTCATGAGTGATCTTCCAGTGGATCAATACATTTCTACATGCTCTGTGGCATATTTTATAACACTGGCTTTAATGCCAAGGGAAAATATGCTTTATTACTTCTTAACTTGCTAATTTTGGATCACAGTGTACTTGTATGCTAAATGTATTATCTTAACGTAATTACACAGTATCACAGTCTCGTGTGGGTTGGAAGGGACCTTAGAGATCATCGAGTCCAACCCCCGGGGTTCGAGCCCTTGTGTAGCAGAGCGGCACTTCTGTGTAATTATGACTAAATCAGTTGCCTGTTGTGAGCTGTAACTTTGAACTAGATGCAGAAGTTCCTTCAAAATGAATTCAGTTTGCTCTCTTTTCTTTGTTTCTCCAGGCCTCCCTCTAGGAACAGCAATCTATCTCTCATATCTGGGCAGTATACTACAATGTACATAGGAAGTGAATATTTAAATATCATTTCCATTCTTGACTGAAGGCTAGAGAAAGTAATCTCTTTTTGCAAGTAAATGTCTTTTTTTGCAGTTCCAAAAGTAAAGCTATTATTTTAGGAATTAGGCATGCAAATCTTTGTTGGGAATCTTTATCATTCTGTTCAGTGACTCTGAAAGGGACATATGGTTTACTATGGATAATTTATGCTTGTGACACAGCAGTGTTATCAGGAAAGCTAGGGCAACTGTTGGACAATACCATTAAGTATTATCAGATGAGAACAGTGTGTTTTGTGTCATACTTATCTCTGTTGTGATAGAGCATGCATACTAGAACCAGATACTAAGGAAGGCTATAGAAGCAATGAAAAACAGTCTTCATTCAGAAGCTGCGCATACTGCATCAGGAAAGGTGGTGCTCCACTTAAGAGTTTAAAAGGCTGCTTTTTTAATTAAATCATCTGTGAGAAATATAACAGTGGGGAGGAAATTACTTCAGTCAAGCGGCTTATTGCAAGAATAAATGATAGTGTTAATATGATTTTAACAGTTCATGAAGATCTCTCTTGGAACAGGCTGATACAGGTGGCTGCTGCTGGCTTTTCACTGAAACTCATACAGGATATATCAATAGGATGCATTTTTACTAACACAATACTGTAGTTCAAAGCAAAGTGTATGGAGAATACTTCTGTAGATTCAGTTTATTTCATGCCCTGTTTAAATCCAGATTTAAATCTTAAAGATTCCTTGGTAAGGTTAAGGTTACCCTTAAAATACTTGTACTTTTGCTGTCTAGAAAGCAAATAAAGCAAAAAAAAACCACCCTTGAGAGTCTTAAAATACATCATGATACATGTATTTGTAAATAAAAGTGTAAGTTTTCTTTTAAAAATTAGAAAAATTAAAAGTGGGAGCTGATTGAGTATTGTTATGAATGTCACATGCTTAGGTCGTCTGTGACTGCTTTGATTTAATTTACCATTAGTAGTTTTCAGTGTGGTAATGGCAGGTTACCCTACTAATGAGGGATATCTTGTCAAGCAGCTTATTACCTCTGTTTCTCCATTGCTACTTCTTAGATCTGAAGGGCTTTCTTGGTATAATGTGGGTTTTTGTTTAGTTTTTGTTTGTGTTTTCTTTGTCTCGAGACAATCTTTTAAAATCCATAAGAGAAACTGTGCAAGTAGAGTTGCATGGATACTTAAAAAGACCTTGATGTGCTTGCAAACAGAAGTGTTCATGGTTGGTCATAGAGCAAGACTGGGGAGCTCAAGTGAGCTAAAAACACGATAGGAAAAACAAAACACGATAGGAAAAACAGTGCTTTTGATGACAGTTCTAATTATAGGTCATAATTGGCCTGAACAATTATTGCCTGAACAAGACATGCAGAGGACAGTGAAATGTTTTTGCCTTGGTCATTTGAGCACTTATTTTTGCCTATATCTTAGTATTCACATTCATGCGTTTTCCCAGGTATATGATATAAATGTTATCAGGATTGTTGAGATCTCATTTTTCTTGAATATCTAATTCTGCAAGCGCAAGATTATTAAATGCGTAATAATATTCAGTTTGGAAGAATGTTATTCATATAAAAATATAAAATTCCAGTGGTATTAAATTGCTTTAAGAAAAACCCAAAAGCTTTGATAGAGAACATTGCAGTTCTCTTTGAGAATTTGCAACAAACTGTACATCAGTAGTGCAGGTAATTGTTTCATGTATCCATTTAAGAAAACACAAGGATTCTGTGTAGTCTGGCATTTTTGTAGAAAGCAAAACTTGCTTTTGAACCAATTCAACTTTTGTTTCAGTCTCCTAATGCTCTACCCTGCTGGGCTTGAGAAATAAATTACCCTCAGAATAATTCAGGAAACACTTGAGAATATTTCTACGGAGCTGAAACTGTAACAATTATAGATTTAGTATGTGTTTAATAATCACAGATAATATTTTACAGCTTGGGAATTGTAGGACTTTTTCTTCTTTATCTCTTGATGTGTAACAAAAAGATCAAGTTTAAACATGATAGAGTTATTAGTACTGTGCATTGGAGTGATTGTTACCTTTATAGCTGTAATAAAAAATATAGTCTTTTGTTGACTATATAGTTCACATCTGTGTGAACTATAAGGACTATCTGAATGACTTGATTGTCTGATCTGGCCTTAGACCGCTTACAAGCTAATAAAGAATGTCTCTATAAGCATAGACCAGAATAGTTTTAAGTGGTGTAGCTATTACGTGTGGACCAACAATAAAAACAGGTTTATTTTCTTACTCTACAGAAGTGCAGAATTAAGTTACATCTATGAGAATTAATTTATTAAAAGTTTTATTAAAACTCAAATGGTATCTGCACTATAAGACCTATTTCAAATGTTAGCACTTTTAGGAAAGGACCGTTTCTCTTAATTAAAAGTGTGATATTTGAGTTGTGTTTGTTACTATTTAATTCTAAAAATTCTGTGAGAAAATTGTTCTCAAGCTTCAGGCAGCCACATTCCAAACTCTTGATAATGCAGAAATGTTCTGACTTCCTGCTGCGGGAATGTTTGTGTCACTTTCATAAGCACAGAGCTTCAGATTTCTCACAGATAATTAAATATTTAATAGGACAGTCACTGTATGAGCAGAGGGACAACTAAAATGGCCATCTTCAGATTGTATAAACCCAGTTACTGCTGATACTTCAAGAACGCTTTCCAGTGCTGGGAGGTGAAGTTTATGTCTTTTCTAGCCTGTAAGTCCATCATCATGGCTTTAAATTATGTATGTTATTAGGATTAGTCAGAGCTGCTAGCTCTCTGATTCTGTGATGGTTTTTATTACCATTCTGTCTGAACCACTTCTAAAATAACTAAATTCTCACTTTTTTTTTTTCTTTTCAGTAGTTAAGGGGCAGTAAAATTTTATTCTGTGAAGAGATGTTACAGCTTTGACTGACTATCAGGTTTAGAGATGAACTGTTTTCATTTTGTTATTTCCAACTGAATTGCTGTATGCTGTGCTAAAAAGTATCACGTTATTGGAAATGCCGCCCTAGAGCTTGCTGCTTTTGTGGTAGTATCTCTGTATTTCTTTCCTTCTGAAGTTAAATATTGGTATGGCGCACTTCTGATAATCTGAGAGGTTAGTTTTATATTTGTTTTTGTTATGATTGTTGTTTTTTGCTTGTTGGTTTTTGTTGTTGTTCTTTTTTTTTGTTTTGTTTTTACTCCTTCAGGTACCTCGAATTATGCCTGTTCTTTTATGTGTTCACAGTAGACACTGTAAATAATCAGGTGTTGCTGGACTTTTTTTTTTTTTTAAGTTACTTTGAAGTTCTCTGAGACAATGTGTTATTCCCTTTACCTTTCATTAAGTCTTTCGTTTCACTGATTTTTTTTTTTTAATATAATTTTTTCAGCAAATAAAGTAGCTGCCCCTGCTGCTGTCATCCCCTCTATTAGGGATCTATGTTGATGTGACATTTGAAAGACCACAGAGCTGTCCCAGAAGCACAGAACTTGTGCATTTTGTGTCAAAGATAATTACACAGCGTCTAACCTGAATATGTCTGCATTTTTATTTGCACACCTGGGCATACAGTGAATATATGAAGCCTACAAAAGTTGAGTATAACACCTGTGATGAGCTGCCTTGGGTTTGCTCGGTGAACCATGAGAGCTCCAAGCTGATAAATGACCAGTGTATCTTGGAATATGTGCTGTTCTAATTGTCTTTATTTACAGTGTTGGTTTTCAGTAGGGACTGTCTGCATACTGACTGTTGTTGTGAGGCTGTAGATGAAAAGAAGTTGCACAGTGCATATCCACCAGTATTATATGAATAAAGCAATTAGTATTTGTAGATCTGTAGACTGTGACCCCAATTAAAAAACAAAACAAACAAACAAAAAACCCAAACCACCACCTTATTTTCGCTGTTTCCTGGGAGCAGTGCTCATGAGGGTTCTTGTATGCACCCAGTCTGTTGTTATACAGCATAATTCCCTAGTACTGAAGTAGCTGTTTTGGGTTTTTTTTCTGTCACATCTGGGTAGATCATTGAAACTTCATATTTTAAGGAATGCTGCTCTAGTAGGAGTGGTATTTTTCACTGTAGCCTAGTAGCAGTTTTGCTTTGAAGTAGTGAAGCACAGACTTTGAGCATGTTTAACAGAAATGCCATCTTAGAAGGGACATCTTGTACTAGAAGAACACTGAACTATTTACTATTTCAGTTCCTGTTCTGTGTCAGGAAGAGGTTGTCTTTCTTCTTCAGGTGAGGCTTTGAGCTTAATGTCTCTGAGCTGCAAGCTGTGGAGCATGGCAGCATGTGTTGTCTGCAGGAAGAAGAGTTTTTCAAGCTGGAGCACTGGCTGGAGCAAAATAGTCAAATGGAACTGGTGAGGGAGTGGTAACTTTCCAGAAAGAAAATCTAGGTCACACATTACCCTTTTACTCTTAGTAGCCTTTTTCTTCTCTGCTCCCTTTGCATAAGCAGCCGGCTCTCAATTCTTGAATTAAAGCATGCCAGTAATATCCATCTGCTCAGCACTGCATGCTCTGTCTTGTGACATGGAGCCATTTGTCTTCTGCCAGGGCATCTCAGATGTAAAGGTCTATCTCGTTTGCCATGAGATGCTCACCTTGCTCAGAGGCTTTCTTGGTGGTGAAGAAGAAACAGAGGCAAGAGAAATGTGTTCAGATACTAAAGACTTCGACTTGCAGGGCTGAATTTAGAGCCTGCGGATGCCAGTGTCCTCTGCTTTTTTGTCACATTGCTGGCTTTCCCCAGGGAGCGGCAGATGCACTAAATCTGCCAGGATTAAAATAGATCTCTCCCCACCATCAATCTGATCGTGTCATTAGGTATTAATGCATTTAGCAACCTAGAGTGAATTATGTGATTGCAATGGCACAGAGTCTTTTGTTTTGCTCAGGAAGGGAAGACGGCAGTGAAGTGTTAGTAAATAAAATCAGAGTCCTTTTCTTCTCTGTCTGTTCTCTGTATCACTTGGTATTTTATTTAACTACTTTCAGGTGCTATTTTCCATCACCTTTATCTGTTGTAGATGATCTCTCAGATCCTCATATTATGCATGAAATGTAGAGAGTGCATGTTCCTGTCATGTTGTGCTTGTATCCCATGGAGCATGACTCTGACCTTGTGCCCTGTTGACACAAGATGGTCGTCGTAGGAGCACGAATACTGATCTGGAGGAGCCATTTTCCTAAGAAAACAACAATGACAGATATTCAGTCTGTGAAGTTTACAGTGGAGTATGATGGGTATGAAGATACTGCATTGGAAGTAACCTTTTGAGTTAAATTTCTAATAGAATCTATTCAAATAGGAATGGGCAGGCTTCTCCCAAGCTGCTTGTCAGAGCTCTCTGAATGTTGCATGCTAGATGAGTCTGACATCCCTCTAGTGCTTTTTATTGGTGCTGTCAGGTCACTCAACTGTATAAAGCAGTCTTATTTTAGGTTCTGGGGCTTGACAGGATTCCTAGAGCCTAAAAAGGCTTGTTTGTTTGTTTTGTTTAAAAAAAAAATGGGAAAAAAACAACACCTATAATGTATCTGTTTCTTTATGGCCTATTTCTATCAAGCTAAAGCTAGGAACATATTTTTGTGTGTCTGTAAAAGATGCTTTGGTGTCTGGTGCAAGAACTTTCATGTCTGTATAGAGCTTTTATTTACTCGCGTTTTGCCTTGTGATTCATTCCTTCCTCTGTCTCCAAACTGGTTCATTGCATCATGCTTGCCCTCTAGAGATTCTTTGTTTTAGCTCCTATTCCTAGGAAGGAAGTTAAGGTTTCACTGAGGTACTTCTACTAATTTTGTTTTTACAGGCTGTTGAGGAGTTCTTGATCATTTTCACCCAGGCATTGTTGCAAAGACGGGGAGAGATGGTGGTTTATGTTTGGGGTATTTTTTTAGGTTTTGGGGTGGGTTGGTTTTTTTTGTTGTTTTCTTAAGTGATTAGACTGCCTCTGTTTTTGCAAAGGCAGCATCAAATCCAAATGGGTAGAAGGATGCTTACTTCATGGAGCAGTCCCTCCTTTGGGGAATCATAATAGGTAAGAGGAAAGCAGAAGAGAGTTCCTGTGGTTGCTCAGAGAGGAGAAAAAAAAACAAGTCAAAATCTCAAGATGTCGTCTTCAAGGGAGGATTTTACAGTAGTGATCAGATATTTGAAGAGGTGGCCTAATGAGCTATGGTGAGTACACAGGGCTACTGCAGTGTGTTTTAACTAGCTTTATGGCTTACCACTGTGTGCTGTTTCCAAGCATAGGAGCCTGTTACCTTCCAGCACAGGAGGGATCGTCACCTCCTTGGGTGGTTGTGCTTAATTAAGAAAGGTCTGCAATTGCACGGCATTGCAAAGGTGCATGAATCTGCATTGTTAGTGGCAAAGCTTTTCAAACTCAGAGGAATCTGTGAGGATTTTATTGCAGTAAAGTCATATGTGCACTGCTGTGTGCGTAGACTGCCCTGGGAACAGAAAAAAAAAGCTACTTTATACTTATATCTTCATTTCTAATGACTCTGTGCAGACTGAAGATGTAGTGTTACCATATTGCAAAGCCGGTGGTGCATTACGATGCTGAGAAATAGATGCTTTGATATGCCATGGTAAAACATTGAGCAATGTTCTCGTACTGTGTGCAGTGGAGGTTGGTTTAGCAGGTCTCATACCTTGATGAAGGGCTGCAGTTCTTTGGGTGTGCTTAGTGAGCTGCTTCACTGTTACTGCCCTGCCTTGCGTGATGCTAGAGAGATCTAGAGCTCAAATACAACAACAAAATGCTATTTTTAGTTCTAGCAACACTGGTGGATTTAAACTGTTGTGTATTTTGAGCAAGTAAAATGTTACTGCAGACCTATCACGTTATAGCAAGGAGAGGGTATCACCAGTAGGATGAGATCTGTCAGTGTGATTACGTTTGCTTTGGGTGATACGTGCTTCAGAACAAGTTGACTTAATGGCTTCTGAAACCAGAGGAACTGTTTGAGGGCTGGATGCTAGAGAGCATTGGCTGTAGCCTAATGAAATGGTAGGAGTAGAGTATCAGTGAGAAACTGATTTCGTTGTCTCTTTTAAATAAATAAAAAAGAAATATATCAATTCTCTTCACCAGAGCCTGCAAGCAAACTGAAAAGGAGGTGCCAGCTGTTACTGCCCTGTATTCTGCATTGGCTTGAGTGGTTCCTGCTTCTGTGCCTTCCCAGCAGCATTTAGGTGCATTCAAACTCAGCTGGCAGTGATCTGTTTTGGTATGAAATAGATGCCTGCTTCCTTGAACCTCTCCGGATAAATGGAAGCATCTGCACTGCTGAGCTGAACAGTACTTTCTTTAAGCAGATCTCAAATAGAGAATTGCTCATGCAGAACAGATATATTTGTGGATTAGTTAAGATGTTAAATGTTGACATACTTAACGCCAGAAAAAAACCCTGGTAGAAAACGTTAGCTGTTAAGTGTTTTTTGATACATTCCTGTCAATTGTAACAAACTGTTTGGAAAATGCAGCCTGAAGTGATCCTCGCTAAGGAATGAGAGCTGCCAAATGTCTCCAGGAATATTCAAGCAGTCTCCGTGATAGTCTCTGAAGAACAATTACATGGTCTGTGACACTGCTGGATGATACATTCATCTGGGGAGACCACCCACTTCCTCCTCCTCCTCCCTCTCCTCCTCCTTTTTCCTCCCGTTGTAGCTCCCAGTCCTGCAGAGTCCCGTAGCAGATTAAGCGTGAACACTGTGATGTAATTCAGAGGCTGTTTGTTTTCCAAATCACTAAGTCGATTTTATTCTGAGGACAAGCTTTGTTTCTACAACATCTGGTGGGGAGAAGCTGCCAGCAGCATTTACGCTGTGGATGTCTGCCTTTTCTGCTTTTACTTGTCTGTACATAAGGAATAAGGGCAAAGGAATGGAGATTTGATTATTTCTTCAAGGTTGTTTTCTTTAGCAAGAATTGCTTGACTTCTGCCAGCGGTGATTTAAAAGCGTAGTATGTAAAGCTACATGGAGGCTGTTTCTTGCTTGCTTACCTTCTAATTGAACTGAAGACATGTTATGGTCCCCGAAATTTTCCTTATCCAACATGCGTATACGACTGACAGCAAAGGGATTGCTCCGAAACATTCGTCTCCCTTCTGGCTATAAGAAAAGCACTGTTATATTTCACACAGGTTTGTATTTTTCCTATAACAACTAGAGCATGCATTGGATGATATCTTGCTTACTTCAGCAGCAGTTTATTTTTAGCAAATAACAGCCATTTGGGGCATAAAAGTTTTTGAATTACACTTAGAAGTCTGACTTATAAGCATAGTTTCATATTCTGTATAAGTAGAAAGCATGAGCTCTGTGTGCATTCATGCTGAGCTGCTCGTTTTTAAGATGAATATTATGTTTATGGAATGCAAATCAGAATTTGCTCTTTCCTTCTGCAGTACCAAAAATAGAACTAGGAAGTTTGTACCATTAAATATTTATCTAATCACACTGATGATTATCTGCTGGGAGTTCTTTTCTGTACCATGAGTGGGAGGTGGGATAGGAGTGGGAAACAAGACAGGGTTTCTCAATGTGGCTTTGTCTGTTTGTGAGAAATATTTGAATACTTGTATGTACATCTGTTGTCAGACTTGTCGTGCTGAACGTCTTATCTGCAGATACATCAAGAGAACTCTTTTTGCTTGCTTGTCTTGATACAAACGTAACAAGTCTGAAGTTTTCTTGCAGATGTTTTGGGGACTTTCAAGACAAGTATTTGTGTATTTTCATAAATGAACATTTAAAAACTTCTCAGCTGCATATGACCTGATTTTTTTCATTTTAAATGTTAGGTAAAGCAAATAAGTGGAGTGGGAACATAATTATGGATGCTAAGGATTGTTCCAGGGAATACATGTGTTGTTTTGGTGGAGGGTTGTGACTGTTTCTTAGCAAAGGTAGATGACATTAAAGAAAATTATAGTAGTTTTCCAGTTACGTAAGTCTTTCCTCTGTTGCACAGTTTGTGATTTTTTTCTTGCATTTTACTTATGCAGCTGCTTGCTCCTCCCTAGACTAGATCTGCACTAACTCTTCCTGGGGGGGGATTTCCTTTCTTTCTTGAACACTGTTTTTGGCTGGTACTTTCTGGGGTTTAGTTCTGCCGGGCACCTTTCCTTCCTATCCCAGCATTTCACATAGCAACCTAAACCATTTATGCCCCATTGTCACTTACTCCTGGTGAAATATATTCAGTTTCTGAGTTTGTCTTGGATGTTAAATTTAGTTATGGGCATAATGACATGCTGATAATTTAAACTTAATATAGGATTCTGTTTGCAGCTTGGCTTTTTATCTAGGATTAAAATACCTTGATGCTAAAAATTCTTATATCAGTGGTGTAAGTAAATGCACAAAGACTGCCTCATTTTGCTAGTAATATAAAATTTTCACGTAGCACATATTGCAGGAACAGAAACACTGAAGGAGAAATGGACAAATAATGTTCAGTCTTGTTTCTATACGATCACTGGCTGCTACTGAAATTTTGTATCATTCTAAGAAATAAAAATATGTCAAGGCATGTTTCAGGGTAATTCTATAGTGGAAACAGCCCGCTTATTTTTTCATTTGAGTGGATATGAAAGTAAAAACTTCATGAAGAATATCTCTGTTAAATACAGCATGTAAAAACTACATGGATAGACCTGTGTTCCAGTTAAGCAGTGCTTTCTTACTTAAGAAGTGCTGGATAGACTTTCTGTATGCTTTCTCTAGCTTCTGTATAATGCACATTAAAGTTACAGAACTAAAGGTTCAGGTAAATGCTTTCCTCATGTCCCCTTCTGCTTTACTGTATCTGCATCTTGCAGGAATCCAGTATGCCAGCAGAAAGCTGACCAGTGATTAGCTAGTGCTGAATGTACCAAAGTAGGGCATCTGAAAACCAGGTCATAGTCTGTCATGGAGAGTCCAAGTATGTGTGCATACTGTATTTTAAAAACAGTGGAGTGTGTTGGAAGCTACCTTGTGATTATCTTGGGTTCATAAAATTCAGCAACAGTAGATCAGACAATGATAATGTATATCACAAGCCTGAAAGGTTCTTGTTTTTTGTTAAATACTAGGAGGAGCCATATTTGTTTTTTACTGTTTTTACAGCATAGGTCTGAGCATCTCTTCTTGTAGTGGTTTAATTGGGTTAAAAAGATATTGCTTTTTTTCTAAGGTCACGTTAGTGATGAGGAACAGAATACATAGGGATTGTGTCAGCAAACAAGGCAGAGTAATTGGAAAAAAAGAATTTCAGGGTTGATGCCGGAATGTGAATATATATGGGAAAGAGGGCATTACATAAGCATCATTCATTTTGAGTCTTGGTGTAGACTGTGCTAAGCATAATCATGGATTTCACACATTGCTCACTTTCACGTTAATGTAAACTGCCTTGGATGACTGTACTGAGACATTTGTGGCAATTGCGGCAATTGGATTTGCCTGTTACATTCTGTCTGATAGTTTGAGGTATAGTAACTTTGTGAATTGTAATGTATGCCCTATTGAGATGAAATGAATGGAATTGTTGAGTTTCTATTCTGATTTGACAATATGCTGCAATAGTTTGCCAATTTCTTCTCTGGTTGTAGCTGGAAGCACAGTTTACACTGGCATTTGGTTAGTCTAGATTAATCATCGTGTCCATAGTGAAATAGGTCCTTGTGATCAAGTGCGTTTACACTACATTACATTACATCTTGTTCATCTGGAGATGTCGAAGTAACTGCAATAGTTCATATATCTAAGAAAGTTACAAATCAAGTAAAATTAGGTTTATTTTTGTAGGAATGGAATAAATCAGAGAAAATTTACTGTGAGGTGTAGTGCGTATTAAGGTCATCCAGCTTGCTGCCTTGTATCTGATTTCTGTCTTAGTATACTCCATGTTGCTTTGGGTTCTTCATAACCAGAGGTCTCTTCCCTCTTTAAATGCAGGAAAATATCAAAAAGTCTAATTTCTGCAGCTTCTAGAAGTATAGTACAGCTGCATTGTTAGCTGTGTGTAATGAGCTTCCTCAGAAAACATTTAGTTTACTTATGATGTGACTTTCTACAAATAAGCTTTACAAGCAACTGCAACAAAAATCGCAGTGCTTCACATTTGGATAACAGAAGCTAAATAGGAACCAAACTTTCAGTGATTAAATATAAATTTTGCTTTAAAAAAAATCCTTAATGGTTTAATTTTATTATTTTTTTTACCAAAGAATGACTAAAATCTTTCTGTGCTTTTCATGCATCAGTGGTGTGACAGATGAAATCATCATCTGTGCGTTATTCTGTAAAAACTGCCAGAGAAAGATATTCCTCTACAAATGATTCAAGATATTAATTTTGATTTATTTGCATTTCTTTTTGCATAAAGATAAAGTTCTACACAAGGAACCAGTTTTGCAAATGAAGATCAAAGTTCCTATACCTTTTGTTTACAGAGGTTTTTCCATTGTATAATGAGCTTTACTGTTGCTTTTGTGGTAAATTTTTGTCTCTGTGTTTTCATAAACCCTTCATGGTGCCATTTTTCTTCTTCCCTGAAGCAAACTGTACTTAGTATTCTTATCCCTCTGGTGGCTTTCATTGCTTACTAAACCTTGTTACACTTAATACTTTGGGAATTAAGTGTCTCCAAAGACATCTGATGTCATTACAACAAACTCAGCTCAGAAAATTTCCTTTCCCCCTTACTAGCAACAGGCAAACACTGCAGGCCTGATTATTGAGCAACTAGCAACCATTTCTGATAAGGTATCTTCCCTAAATCTTGGTTCAGATGATACTGTCTGTGGCAGGTAACGATTTCAGGTCTGGATTTTGGCCCTCATTAAAACACATGTGAAATTACATCTGTGCTTAGCAAAGCAGTGCTTTATAGCATGTGAACAAAGTGGTGAATATTCTGAAAGCCACAGGTATCATGAATTGCTTAACTTCAAATTTGTCTGAAGAATGACTGAAGTACTGATTACTGGCCAGTATTGCAGGTTCCTACAGAATCATTGGGAGACACCCAGTGTACCCAGCTCCACTAAGTGTTCTAAATCTGAAACTCGGCAAGAGATACTTGTTAAAGGGTGAAGATGCTAAATATTTGTCACCTACTGAGGAAATAGACAGTTCAGGAATGAGAACAGCTTGTCTATTCTGAGCAAAAGTCTTGAAGTCTGAGACTCTTAGCTCCTGAGTTCATCTATTCAGAACTGTGTACTAAATGAGCATCCTGGTATGCTTTATTTAATTTAATAGATTATAGCTTCAGTAGGCACGTAGCTAAGTGGAGGATCTTTTCAAGTGGTGAAATTCTTGCATTTTTGGCATGGTAACATTTTAATCCTTACAAATTCCACCCAAGCCAGGTATAAAATGTAGCTAACTCCTAGTTCTTCTCTAACAAACTGGACAGCAAAAAAATAGTAGCTTTTTTATTTTTAATTAATAAGGGAAAAAAAACAAAAACAACACAAGAGAGAAAGAACAAAACACCAGAGTCAAAGCAGTGATTTGTATGGGTTGCCAACAAATTACACTGTGTATGTATTTTAATAAAGCATGAAAGTGAATGTAAACAAGGAGCTTTGCTCAGAAAAGCTTAGGAAGAAGTGGAAGAAGCAGCCTCTGCTTTCTGGGTCTCAACTATAGTGGGTGTTACTGGATTCTGTTGCTCCTTCATTTACACAGATTAATTATCTTCGAAGAATGCCTCACTTATTTGTCAGCATGAAATGAGTGGAATTAATGCTTCAGAAGACAATTAATTGGAGAGTAAACACAAAAGGTCTAGCAAGATATCTGTGCTCATATCATTGCATATGCTAAATTTGTTCCCACTTGGCATGCCTCACAGGTGAAAAAGATCTGGCTGTAACTTCTGTTGCAATAGGCTTTGGAAATGACAGTCAGCTACAATTACATTAAAACAAACAAAAAAAGCCAACACCATAATAGCCTTGCTTAAAATTATTTGAGTTTATCCAAGTGCTGTAAAGCTAGACTTAAAGTTATAAATTCTGCTTGCACCAGTTTGTGCATAAGCGAATAATCAGCAACCATATTAAAAATGGCTTTAATTCTGTGAATGTTACTGCCTTAGTAGAGTTTAGTTTGAGCTTTTTGAGGATAACGATACTTGGAAATTTCTGTGTTAGAATGCAACATTTTGAGTATTAATAGCCAGTTAGTTTATTGTTATTCCCCTTCCTTTGTAGGCACAGAAAACTCAAGATGTTCAAGGGGGTTGAGGTAGAAGGCAAAAGGTTTCTTGTGCTTTATAAACATATCTGATTAAGTGTGCTGTGAGGGTAGTATAGTAGTCTGCAGTTCACTGCAGTCATGTTGGTGTCAAACAGATTTGATTTAATTAGGTCTTATTTTTGAGAGGAGATTTGTTAAATAATTTATTTCTGTCACAGTAATGCAGTAAATGAGCGCTTCATGATTCTTACTTAGTGATTTAGATTAGATCTAGTCGGGTCACCAGCACCTTTCTAATGGCCTGCACAAATCACTTTTTTCCCAATCAGCTTTTGCCTGGCATGGAAGGATTGTTTCTATTCTTTGTCTTAAAGGGAGAAGACGTGATCTTCTGAAAAACGGATGTGTCAAACATATTATGTACAGCTTTTCATCTTTTTTTATTAAAACAACATCAACAACAAAAAAAAAAGTCTAACAGTTAGGTTTAACTGTCCACATGCTTGAACACAAAAATATCCTACCTCGAATTACTTGGCTTGTGACTGGCTGAGATGGTTCTCTACAGCTGCTGTTTATGAACTTTCCTTTGGAATCATCTAAACTGATGTCTAGCACTTGTAGCACAGAAGTAATAAACTTCTGTTTATTTACTATTTAAATTTGTTTTTGCTACTTTTCATCATGGTACTGTCCTACTAAAGCATTTATGACCAGTAAGGGTTCCCATTCAAGATACTTGGATAAACATTTTGTTTGTGAAGTTATAGAAATACTTCTGGCTAGGCAGGAAACAGGACAGCTGGGAACATCTGTGGGAAAATTCTTTATTTGAAAGCTCATCCTTTTCTTAAAGAGAACTTGAATTCCTTCTGTAGAAGAGTCTGAGAAGTATCACAAATAATATTTATTAATGAGTTAAATCCTTCTTCAGTACTGCTTTTAGGCACTCAGATATCTCATTGGCCTCAATTTTTATCTGTCAGTGAGCATTACCAACATCAGAAACACATTATTAAATGTGAAATATTTATTTTGTGCTAAATCTTTTTAGATATTACATAGTAGAACAGCAGTATTGGAAATGCTTCTGGCAGAAGAATAACTAAACTGAATGTATAATGCCTGTTTCAAATTACTCCAAATAAAACTGCAAGCTAGAAGACTTTGTTTTTCTTAGCTGTATACATGTGTACATGCTACTTGTGTAACTGGTCTAAAATCAAAGCAATATTCTTTGTTCAAGTACTAACAGAACAGAACACCATCTACTCAGCCAACTGAAACAAAGCTTTGTTGTTTTCAGAGTGGGGGAAAAACCCCCACAAAGTTGCAGTAAGAACTGAGTAGTCTAAGCCTGTTAAATGTGTATTCCTGTGTCTTGGGAGGAATGTCTGGGCTAGAAGGTAGGCCAAGGAACAGGAGATACATGAAAAGTGAGTATTTTTCTCGCTACCTTTGTTACTGGGGTGGGGTAAGTAGAGGTTTTTTGTAATCTGCGGTCTTGCACGGGAGTCAATATTACATGGGAATATTAGTCTTTGCAGTGTGTTGCAGGTATATCCCCTGGAGACACTGCTGTTATTTGCGCTATCAGCTGCTCACAGAACTTCAGCTTTTTTTGGCCCTCGCTTAGTTATGCAGAAATGGAAGTCTGTCTCCTTCGTAGTTATTTGTTGCCTTAAACAAGGCAACAGGCTTGGGGGAACATCAAGCACAGAGTGAATTCAGTGAATATTCATAAGCAGACAGGAATGGAATGAGCCTATGACAGGCATGGCAAACATTCCCATCTTGGTGAGAACACTGGTGCCTGCTGGGCAGCCTTTGCCAAAGCAACCTTCAATTGCATGTTTTGGCTAAGAGTCATTAGAATGAAAAGTCCCTTGGTTCCAGGTCTGTGCAGCCAACAGTGGAAGGGTTGCACACCCCTTGAAGGGTGTGGGGATTTGCATCCTGTGGCTAACAAAAGCTCTGGGCGCTGTCCTGTTCTTTTCTTTGTTTTGAGCTTGGCAAGGTGTCTCTCAGTGGGCTCCACTGGGTTGCTGCCAGGCACAGTTCCTCTGACAATGGTGTGCAGTGTTTTAGGCATGTCCCTGGGGAGAAATGTTTGCTGCTTAATAACAGGAAAGCTATTTGTCATAACAGGAAATATAGAAATAGTTCCTTGACTGGGACATGATGTCTGCTAATGATTATGTAAGTACATTTTTTGTAACTTTGGAGAAGGGCACACTCCAGCAGCAGATGAGAGCAAGAGTTTGGTCCTTAACATGTCATGTTTTCTGTCTCATGATTTCACTGCAGTATGAGTTAACATTGAGTTTGCGTGGATGATTTTGTCTGAAGTGATTCCCTTACAATGCTTATTTATTCTTTTGACCAGCAAATTGTATTTCATCAGTTGGGTAGCTTTGAAGTACTTTTCTGAGGTTAATTTTAGAGACATTTAATCTACACTGGAATTCTTTAGGATGTGCTGAACTACTGCTACCTCATGAAAGAGATTCTCCTGAAGCTGTGAGGTTATGTCCAGTTATAATGGCTATTTATGTTTTTCTTTCTCCAGAGACTTCATTTCATGTTAACTGTGTTGATCCATGTAATCAGAAGGAGGAATAGCACGTGCGCTTATACTATGAAGTAAAATAGTAGTAAATATGAAAGTGAAAATTATTTTCACTATATAAATATTTTCTTAAAATATAAGCAGCCTTGGACTTTAGGATATATGTAGATACCATTTGTGATGCCTTAGAAAAACAGTACTGATCTACATTACTTACAATTCTTAAATGAGCTATTAAATACTTATAGAAATAAATAATCCAGTAATTTCATACTAAACAAATATAAGACTTTTCCTAGTGTGATCTCTTAGACATATCAGAGCAGACCTCTACAAATAATCCATATTGTTTCCATCCACTCTTTACCCAGTAACTGCTTCTATGTATTTATTTATTTATTAGTTGTAGGAAAACACCTAATTGGGAACTGAACTGGAAACTTTCATCAAATGAATACAAATGAATCAGGGGGATTGGACTAGATGATCTTTAGAGATCCTTTCCAATCCCTGAAATTCTGTGATTTTATGAGAAAAATATTAGAATTGAACTCTTTGGTCATTTTTTGAGGGCAAAATATCATTACAAACACTTTAGCACTCATTGTAGTGCTTTCTATATGCTTAGAAGCACTTTCACCCAGCTTTTTAAAGAACATCCGTGAACTTTAGTGTGATCTTGGATGTATTTGTCTTTAAATGGATATAGAGTTTCACAAACGCAGGAAGCTATTGTTGGATACATTCAGAAGCAATCTTGGCACAAAGACAATAACACAAAATATAACCAGTGCTCTGGAGGTTCATTGCCTGTCCTACTTTTTCATCCATAATGTCCTTTAGGCAGCATTTCAGTCTCTTGCTAAAATCCAGTGACATTTGTTACGGTCATATAACATCAGCTCGTATGAATGTGACTGAATAAATGGCTTCTGAGTTCAAACAAAAACAACCACTCTGTCCTTTCTCTCCATCCCTGATAACTGCAGATACTGCAGGAGATGATGTTGTTTATTAATGCGCTAGTCTAGTGGTGAAAATGTATTGTACAGTTCTTTTCAAGGAAAGGTTATTTCCCTGCTATCTGCTGGCCCTGAAGTGGTCTCTGAAAGACTTCCAGTGGTTCGGGAATACTGAGTGAGAAGTATCAAATTCTTGGATCTAGTGCAAAGTTGAGCTGGTAAGTGTTCTGGCAGCTAACTAACCACATACTGTTCGTGAAGGAAGAATTACTGCTTTAATTTCATCAGTTGTACCTGCTACTGATTTAAAGTTTGGTGATTCAGTTAAAGTCCAAAATTAGGTTTTCATTTATTTTCTGTGTGGTTGGGAGTTATTGTTTTTTGGGTTTTTTTTTATGGCAATGAAGTAGAGCTCCATAGTACATAAGTAGAAAGTGTCTTTCAAACTTTGACATTATGCTAAGTGCTATGAAATTCTTTAGGCATTGAAACTCAAATAGATCCTTCCTTTCTGGCTGTGCTTCAGATGTTAACTCCCTATCATATGTGAAAGCTGGGAGCTACAGGAAGGTTGGACTTGTCTCTGGTGGTGTTGTCTGAGGGTTTCTTACATGCACATGCATATAGGTATGTACGCATAGTGGCCTTCTTTCTGCCACTGCACCTTCCTTTGCCTCCACTGAAAGCCTTTTCTCAGATGTGAAGTTATCCTAATATTTGCAAAGAGATAATTTAGCAGCCCTGAATGTATTCGAGAAGGGTGTGTGGAGATGGAAGGAAAGGCTTGGGATTTGTATTGGGGAAGCAATTCATGGTGTATGGGAAGGGTTTGCATGTGGTGTGGACTAATCATGATTGATTTCCTTGATTTGGTTGACTCTGGGTCTTAATTTTGTAGACAAACTGCAATATGAAGATGAAATATATGTAGCTGTGATGAAGCAGTAGAGGGCACCAGACAACAAGGAGCAGCTTCCTGTATGGGAGATTGGAATGGAGAGAAAAGGTGGAGGAGAATAGACAGGAACAGGGGATCTCTTTACTTGCCTCTCTTGGCAATTGCGTGCCAGGGTTGACAGTACTCAGCTGCAAACTTAAGAGGGTATGCAAAAAAGAGGACTCCCTCGGGTATCTGTCTGCCTAGAGCAGCATGTGAAATAGAAACTTCATAAATTGTAGACCACTTACACAAGCATAACTACTAGCTTCTGTGTAATAGTGCTTTCTTCCCTTCCTTCAAGAGCCAAATAATTCAATGATTTAAGGTTGCTTGTGGTGTATCTCATGAACTGAATTTAGCAACGTGCCTAAAATGATGCTAATAAGTTGGGAGATATTTCAAAAACTTCAACTTGGTCCTTATTGATCCAGGCTGAAGTACTGCTTTGCAGGAACCTAAAACAGCTGTACAAAATCAAGAGCCATGTTCTGTAGGACTGGTGACACTCTAAGGAAACAAAGATGCATCAGTGTTAATCACTTCCATGAGGGCATGGTTTTGGTTGGGAAATACTGAGGCTTTAATGGGTAGTTAATTTTAATAGGCAAGTGTATACGGGGACCCACTTCAAAGGCTGCTGTGGGTGAGAGTCTACTTTATTGGGGTAGGAACTGGAAAGATGAGGCTGCACTAAGAGCAGTCTTAGTGCAATATCACAAACTTGTGTCTTAAGTATTTTGCTTACTTTTGTTTCGTGGCTGCTCCCTCAGTGCAGGGAGGATTATCTGTCTTTCTCAAAAAGGCAGCAGGAAGTTCAGACCATTGCTCTTTGTAGCAGAGGGTTTGCTACACGCTGTGGGTTAAGAGCCTGAAAGAATGGGATACATTTCAGATTACCTAGTGAGGAACAGGCTGACAACTGTCTGTAGAAGAGCCCTTGCATTGGATTAAGATATGCTTGAAGTTTCCAAGCCTTTGGTGAAAGGCTTTAGGAAGAAATGCAGTTAGGAAAAGTGCCTATTCTCTCTCTGTCCTCCATTGCATATGTTTGTAGGTTTCCTTTCACTTGTGTTTTTGTGAAGTGCATGATAATAAAATGGTACCCTTAGTTTTTGCTCTGTTTGTTGTGTCAACAAACATGATGCTAATAAGAAGCAGCGTGCTATGAATTAAGTTTCTAGGAAACAGCTTCAGGCTGTGAGACTCTTGCATTGTCTGTAAGCACTTGGTCCCTTACCCACTAATCAGGCTGTAGCGGACAGTGATGCGTTTGTCATGCTGATGGTTCTACTTCAAGGGACGTGCTCTGTCCTTACTGAAACCCAGAGTGACTGTGAGATAAGTGGGCTGAGCATGTCATGAAAGCATTACACAGGCACAGGGTTCTTTGAAGTGCGTAACAACATCTGAGGCTTCTGTCTCCTTTTCACTGTCCTTTGAATAAGCATATCCAACCCTATGCTTGAAAGTGAGGAATGAAAAGGAATGAATTTAAAATCACGTTGAGGCTGGTAATACTCAGCAGCTGAGTTGGCATGAAAGGACAGATACAGACTTAAGAAACAATGCTTCTGACAGTGCCTTGAGTAGTACATGCTGGTTCTGCACTCCCCCTCCAGCACTGCACTAGTGTTTAATAATAATAATAATGCTGAGAAATCTTTGTATCTCTGCAAAAAATAAAAGTAAAAAAATAAAAAGCCATTTCTGATGTGTATGGTTTAATCTCACTGAGTCAGATTAAGCATCTAAGTCAGGTTTTACCTGCCTGTAGTTAAATTTTGTTCAGTTACTGCAACCTTTTAAAAAGCCTCTTTATGCTGTTTTTGTTCAGAACACCTTGAAAAAGGTTTGATGGCAGCTAAATAAATTGATGCTTCTTGGCACAGGTTTGTGCCTGACCTTGCAGAGGGACAGTTCAAGTGGCTGCAGTAAGAGTGAAGGAAAGGGAGCGCTGCCATTCTGTATTAGGAGATGTGTAGCTGTCTGCCAGGCCACATTGATATAGAGGGGAGCTGCAAGGTGGGAAGTGGTGTTTGCCTTCCTACAGCTGCTTGAGTCTGGATTAGCTAAATAATTTAGTGGAAGAGCTTCGGATGTATAGAACCTGATGTATAGAATTTCAGCTGGGCAGATTTATCCAGGCACGTCACTTAAGCATTGCCACTGACTAGAACTGGCTCCTGACTGACATGCTTGAAGCATGAACAGCTTAAGTCAAGACTGCCTGCCCTAGTTGATGTAGTCAGGCCTGAAGCCATGCTTACAAGCAAACCCTGACTTCTTCAGAGTCTGTATCTGTGTGCTTGCTAGCCTGGGCTCTGGGAGACACAGAAGGGACGTGTTCACTATTTGCCAAGTTGAATGCAAGCAGAAATTGTAGTTGACTAGGCTGAGGAAATGCCATGGGGTTGGAAGACTTTCACCCAAGCAAAGGATTTCAGGCTCCCCACAGCATTAGGTTAGTGTTGTTGTAATTTCCCTGAATGTTTGTGTGAAACTGTTTCCTGGGTTTGTACCTCAGAGCAGGAGTTGCGAAATAATTTAGGATTGCAACTTACAGCTAGCCAAGTTTCCATTTCCTGTCTTATATGTTATATAACATATGCATAGCTCCAGATTTAATCCAGCAGTTTCCTTATTTGCAGGAATGTTCTGAAATGCCATAGCATGTCATGAGGCAAATGTTAAAATTAAAGTGGCAAGATCAAGTTGTTGATTGGTCCGATCCCTTGCTCAAATAATGCATATGCTTTGCAGGAGGAGGGAAGAGAACAGGAGAGTTATAGGGATTATTTTGAGGTGAGTTATCTGTGTAGAGAGTAACATATAAGAAGTAAAGCTATGTACTCAGTTATGGACTGGTTCAGATGCTAGATTGAGATATGGCAAGTCCTGAAGGAAAAAAATCTGGACTCAGACCCATTGGTCACACAGGACTGTAGCTAATGGGACCAGTCTTATATCAGGAAGAAAATATAAATTCTCTGGAATAGAAGTCTGTGGTGTGTTTGGTTCTTCAGGCTATGCTAAAAACAGGTAGACCTTCAATTTTACTTCAGTGTGTATTGGCATATTTGCAGAAGCTTGATCTAGTTGCTGATTATTTTTTCTTGTATTTCATTATTCTGGCAGGGGCTAGATGATCTTTTGAGGTCCCTTCCAGTCCCTGACATTCTGTGATTCTGTGATTGTTCCAGTTTTCAATTACAATTAGGTGTAAACCAGAGTTTTCAGAAAGGAGAAAAGCTACCAAATTGTTGCAACTAGGTGCTATTTCTCTTATACACAAGAAATGAAAATATCTGATTGCTGTTTCAGGCCTCACCCCTGTCAGGGCTGTACAAAACATATAGAACATAAAGCAATATGCTGTGTTACTTAACACTGTAAAATATAGCTATTAATGTAATTTAGTGGATTTGTTAACATAAAAATTGTGTGGTGCTTTCTTTCCCTCCCCACCCCCCCCGTGTTTAACTTCATGGATTTTATTGGTTTAGTGGTTTGTTGTAGCAGTGGTAATGGGAGGACAGTTGGACTAGATGATCTTGTAGGTCCTTTCCAACCTTTTGATTCTACAATACTATGGTTATATTCTTATAATATTACAGCTATAAAGAAAATGGTGTCTTGTGTTTGGTAGATAATTGTGCAAAGTATTTATGTGACACATTTTTTAAAGAAGAGAACTAAATCTTGAATGCAAATTATTATTGTTTGATTTCCCTCATTCTGTGAAATTGGGTTCCTGTTGTTTCTTTTTTGTTTGTTTGTTTGTTTGTTTTCCCTGTGAACAGGAGAAAACTAAAATGTTTAAGCTGGCATCAAGGATAAAGGTAGCTTAGGTAGAACAGAAGCTGATGTGCAGGGGTTGTTAATTCTGAGATTATAAATCCTAAATTGAGAAACTTGTACATTGCTGAAGGCTATTATTCATGTGCTGTTGGCTGCCAAAATATGCTTGTTGGGAGGCTGGCTGTAAAATTCAAAGTACCAGCAAACTCATTGGAGTTTGAGTTTGTTTTGTAACATCTACCCACAGGTTAAATTTTAGGTAAATCTGGAGACCATCTCCCAGATTGGAGAAAAGCAAAAGAAATCTGCCTGTACATAAAGAAACTGCTCTTTACGAGTCACCAAAAAGTGCTTAGTGATCAGATGCCTTAATTTGAAGGGGAACTGTGCTGAGCACATAGATTTCATTCTCGGTAGAATTAATGTTTTCAAATAAAGTGAAAAGCCACTTACCAAGGTGAATATGGTATTACAGCATAAAGTGCTTGACAGTTGGGTTGGATGAATGATACAGAAGGGAGATTTCAGCCTTTGTTGCTGATGTTGTGAACCAGAAGTGACAGTCAGGTACTCAATTTAATCCTCCAGGGCTTGCCAGCTAGGCTTTCCTTATACAGCCAATAGAAAAGGGCTTGCCTGAAGCCCTCCTTGATGGCCTGTTTAGGATTCTGCTCAGTCACCATCTTGAGGAGCCTGTTTCTCTACAAAGAGACTAAAGACAGTCTTCGTTGGATACCTCCCTTTTTTTTATATACAAAATTATTTTTATGCAGCTGAAATCACTGCATGAGCTCTTCACATAATTATGGCTGTAACATTACTGGAAAATGAATGCTTCAAGCTGTTCCACTTGGAACAAACAGTAACTGTGCTGGCTACCAGGAGCAGTCAGGAGAGCATGGAACTTAGATGGTTACACTGCTAAGACACACGAAAACCCTTTTACACTCATAATGTGGTCCACTGTCTACTTACATCCTCACTGAACCAGCTGGTGTCAATTCAGCTGGATTCTCATTTCCTGCTAGGAGGCATCTGACAGGGTCACTGTAAGTAATTCACCTGTATTGTTGAGATTTTTAGGAAGTGCTAAAGTGTGGCGAAGTTTGGCATGAAAGGATTATAGTGCTGTCCTAATTTACAGCAGGTTTTAGTCTAGGAAAGCAGAAGTACTGCTGAGGTTTTTAAATCTCTTTCCACCTGCTTTCTCCATTTTGTCACAGGTGTTGTTACCTGAATTCAAAACTCAGATTGTGCTTCTGCAGTCTATTTTGTGTGCTGGTTTTCAGTGCTGGCTGTGCTTGATCACTAGCACTCAGGAATACTCAAGGTGGCTGTCCAGCTAGAAGTAGGGCTGGAGGAGAGGGGTAGAGTAAACATATGGCCTGTAACTGTACTAGGAAAATCCTGTTTCCTAAATACAGCTGTGCCACCAGAAAGTGTGTATCTGGCCTTCTAGTAGTTAATGCAGAGACTTGGGGGAAACAAACAACAACAAACTGTTGCCTGAAATGTGTGTCCACTAAGAAGCTGTGATAGTGTATGAGATAGCTGGGCAGTGCCTGCAAGCTGCATGCGGAACATGTCTGATTCCTTCCCGTGAGTGTGCCTGGACTTGTGTAGGAGGCTAAGTCGAAAGTGAGGAGTAACATTGCCTTGCAAGCTGGACTCGCCAGATTGGTTCTTGGGTCAGCAACACTGTGGTGAGCCAGAAATCCTGCAGTTGTGCACAGGCTATCATTATTATTTGTAATGCTTCCCATCTCAAAACCATGCTCGTGGGTTTGTTGCAGTTTCCAATGGACAACATAGGTCCTCTGCTCTGGGGCGTTTATCATCATTTCTTCAGGAAAAACTGCACCTTGGAGCCAACTTACAAACTATAAAGGTAGTATGTAAAAGCTCTCAACTGTTAACTTCAGTGATGCTGGGAAGACCTACTCTGTATGCTGGGTGCTACTCTGAATGTCAGATCACTTGCCTGAGGCTTTCTATAGCCTAAGGTCTATAATGGATGGTCATTTTTTCAAACCAAATCAAGTAACTGAGTAATTAAATCACCGACAGAACAACAGCATGGTGTAATTAGATTTCCTGTTATTACATGGAGCTTAAAACTTTGAGTTCTGCACTTAGAATTCAGAAGCCTTATCTTCTACAGAGAGAAGTTAACTCAGAGCTGATTGCCAACAATCTCCTTAACCTACCAAGAACAGGTTATTAGTCAGTTTTCCCACGTTGTCTTTAAGTGTTCATTGTTCGTTAACTGGAGAATGTCCTCAGTTTCTGGGTTCTTCAATAGATTGCTAAATGAGCATTACCAGCTGTAGTAATGATGAGAATATTCAATGGAAGTGGGCCAATGGCCAAGGTCCTCACTGCTTTGGTCATCATGTCTCATTGCAAACATTAGCAGAAGGATGGGTGCCCAACCACCTTATTGCATACATGGTTGAAATAACCAACTGTTGTTGAGCTTTTTGGCTTTCAACTCCCTCAGGCAATTGGTTTGTTTGAGCCTTTGTTAAAAAAGAAAGGGCCACAGTGTTCTTGCACTGTTTGACTGCGTTGCAACAACACTGGTAGCTGATGCCCAGGCATTCTTCATTGATGTACAGATCAAATGACAGCTGGGAGTGGCTTTCTGGGTGACGTCCCACATACGGTGATGTCAGCAAAAGATTTAAAAAATTCAGGTGTGGCACAATCTGCCAATTAAACTGATTAGTGCTTTGGTGAAGTTTTGAGAATGGAGCTTTGACTCTTCAGCTTTGCTTACTGAAGTGTTTTATGGAGTACTAGTTTTGCCTAGTGCTAGGCTTTTACTTGATGCCTTTGCTGAAGTGAGCTGTAAATTGAGGTAGGACCATACCAAGGGGCATGTGCTAGCTCTCTTGCTATCTGAGAAATCAGTTTCTACCTCACAAATGATCCTGACTGCTTGGAAGCTGTGATACTGGAAGAAGTCCTGTGACTTGTGGGATCAGGATGGAGTGCTTTGCTGCATTGTTGGCAGAAGTCAAAGCTTGTCAGGAGTCGATGGAAGCTGGACAGAAGGAACTGAAGCATGACGTGGAAACATCTCAAAAAGAAATCAGAACAGTGCTGGCACTGCAGAGGAGTGAGCAGCAGGTGAAAGAAGAACTGAAAGCAGAAATGAAATCTAGTCACTTGGATATAAGAAATGTACTTGAAGAAATCCAGCGAGTAAGGGAAGAGATGGAAGCTCGGTTAAATACTCAGGCTGATCTGGTCTTACTGATCAAAGAAGTGAGCACCAACTTAATATGTGTAGATAAGGCTTTCCAAAAGATGGAAGAAAGACGGGGAGGTTTTACCAGCCTGCACCTTCCTACAAAAGAAAATGTTGAACGTGGGTTTTTCTTTGAAAAATGCTTACACAAGACACACCTGAGTTTTCAAAAGCCTGTGGAAGCTGACAGCTTGGAAGAGGAACCTGAAAAGAAGGTGCTTAGTGGTAAGACAATGGTGACTGCAGAAGTGTGAGGAGAGAAGCAAGGTTGTTCTTATTTGAGCTTGTCAGATAGTTTGTTTTTGGCATTTGGAATGATTTTGATAAATTGCATCTCTGGCTAAAGAAATAATTTCTAGAAGATGTGGACATTACTACACAGACCTTCCTGGTATATGATAAGCAAAGAGAGGCTTTGATTTGGCTCTGCAAACAAAGTGAGTGACAGACGCTTCACCTGGTAAGCCAGCAGCGCACGAGATAGAGAGGCTTGGGATACCAGCAGTATCTGGCAAGTCCAGACGTAGCTGGCCGTTCAAGTACTGTGCTGTCCTGAAGCACTTAGGTGTAATGCAAACTAATGTATGAACGGTTCTCTGTTTCTTGTTCATGATCTCCTCTAAACCAGAGAATCTGTATGGAAAATAATTCTCTTTTACAAAAAAAAAGGAGAAAAGGAAAAAAAAAAGAGGGGGGGGGGGGAAACAAATTTTCTCATCAAAGAACAAATCTGTGGCTGCTGTCAATGTAGTGACCTCACAGGGAGTGGGAAGATTTCTGGACCTTTACAAGGTCATGGGATATTCTTTTTGCCAGCAAAAAGAGATGTGAGTGATTCAGTAATCAGAAGGCTCAATCTTTGCAAAATTACTGCTGCTGTTTTGATGGGAAGAAGGAGGATAATACCCCACATTGTTTGCTCTGTATGGATACTGTGCTGCATGCAAAACTTGAGAATCTATGACTTAAAATAGTCAAAAATTGAGCATCTCAAGTAGATTTGATACAGTGTTTTCTTGTCTACGGGAGAAGAGTCCAGAACCTAGCTAGAGGGAGGAAAAACATTTCGCATTCCAAGTCTGATTTGTCTAAAGGTGGCAATCAAAAATGGCAAAGCGAGGAGGACTTGAGCTGGTAACTGATACTGTCTTTAATTTAGAGTCTGTCATTGATATGTTATATCAGTGATTAGACTCTTGGTGCTTTGTTTTAATGAGAATATGGCTTTTGTTTTGACATCATTGCATGCCTTTATATAAATCTGGAAACAGTCTGTCATTGCCCAGAGGTACATGGGCCATAAATAAGCATTGGAGCACTGCTGGTGTTAATCTGTAGAGACAGTTCATGCTATGGAGGTTTCATGCTAGCTAAGAAATACTTTTCAACATTTGAAGTGGTTGTGCATAGCACACGTCTGATAAAATTGCCAACAGGAATGTCAGGGAATTTTTGTGTATGCTTTTTGTTCAGCTTTTTTTAGTATAGTATCCAGAGTTGGCTTGGGTGGATGTTGGAATAAACATCTCTGAACCGCCTTGGTGTTCTGGGCACTGCAGTAAAACCAGTGACTGGCAAGCTGGTGAAGGCTGGCTGAACTGTGGGAAGAGCAGCTGTCTGATTGCTGTGTTGCTTGTGGTTAGCTGTTGTATCAGCGTATTTAAATAAAAACAACTTCATTAGGTAACTGTATCTGATATAACTACTTTCCCGAGTGCATCTTGTCTGCAGTCCTTTGTGGAAGTTTAAAGTGGCTTTGTCAGGGTCGTAACAAATTGATGTTAGTCATTTCATACATTTAATTAAGTAATGACATGAGTACCTGTATTAGTGAGTTTACCAAGCACCTTTAAATCAGGAATAGTGCTTGAATTATCTTTGTTGTAAGGGGAGCATTCAGAGAGGGAGGTGGAATAAATTGTAAGTAGGAGTACATGAGCTACTTAGGTAGGGAAGGGCTGAACATACATGTTTATTCTCTAGTCTCTGCCTTGTTGGTTTGCTGTTTTTTTTTCCCCTCTCCCCTTAATTAATGTCTCTACTGACTAATTTACTTTTTCTTTAACAACCTTCAGAAGCCGACAGGTATTTGCTACTAATATAGTATTTGATGTGAGACTGCTGGGAATCTAACAAGAAGGCTATCAAAATTGCACCCTCTTTTCATGTAAAGAGATCTATTTCAAAAGGCATTGTGCCTGTACTGTGAGAAAATAACTAGTCAGGTTCATTGAAAGGATGGTAAAAATAAGCTACCTAGAACAGGCAAATGAATTTGATTTGCTTGGCTCTACTGATCAGAATTTGTCTTTTGATTTGGGTTATATTGACACCTTTTAACTGCTCTGCTGTTAATCTGCAATGCGTATTTCTAATTGAAAATTTACTCTGCAACAGTCAGCATCTCCAAAGCTCCAAGAATACAAGAGTATCTGAACGCTATAAAACAATGTGCTGACTTTTCTCTAACTAAAAGGGAAGGCAGAACCTCTTGCCTAGAGTGGATTTATTTGAAAATGTGAAGGCCCTTCACACCCTGCTCAGCAAGAGACGTGCGGATGGCATAAATATATTGAACAGGAAACATTATTTCACGTGTATTAAAAATGAGTGAAGTCTGTGCAAGACTGATGTTTTAATGCAATAGACGATGTGTTGGTTAGATTAACAATAAAGCTTTGGCTCTCCATTAATGTCTTCGAGCCTTTTACTGCTGGGACTATTCAAGTGTCACTTGACAACCTTCATACCAGATGTTTGGGCTTCAAAAGGATTCATTAGCAACTACTTCTAGTCCATTAATTTGTCTCTCTCTCCCCACACATTCCTGTTCTTATTTCCTCTAAATCTCACCTCTCAGGTTTTGTTACTTTATCTTGTTAAGTTGAAACTGTATAAAGCAATCTGCGTAGATGTCTTCATTAAAATGCCACGGGATACTTGTGTGTTGCATCAACCTTTTATTGCAAAAGTTTTTGCTTGTTCCATGCATGATCAAAAGGGGAAGTGCTGTGCTAACTTTTCAGTCCAAAGGCAGGGAGAAACCTGTAACATCTGCGGTGTTTATGAATTGAGCACTGGATTATGTAATGTGGTTTCTTTCCTCTGACACTATGTGATTGTGTACTGTGAAGAGATTGAGGTTGCACTGTTACTAAGAGTATTAAATGAGCTGTGCAATTCTTGGTCTGTAAGGAGTGGCAGGGCATAGTTGAAATGTATTTCAAATTGTAGAGCGTTTTAAAGTACCATCTTTGTGAATGAAACTGCTGACACTAAGAAGATGTTGAAAGATCTTTGGTTAACGGAGCTCAACCCTGAGCTGTAGAGTGGAGTTTTTGCAGTGAACATTTTGAAAGGAAGGAAAACATAAGTGAAAGTAGAGAAGAAGTGCTTTAGTATTCACTGCTACATTAGAGTATAGAAAACTTGAAATTCACATTGCAAACAGAAGAGACCATTAAGAGAGCAGTAAGTCACTGTACAGGTAGGATGACAGAAATCTTGTGTTTTATGAAAATATTTATTCAAAGCACTGTGTGAGCAGTATGCTGAAAGGTAAACCACAGATTATATGAAGGTAAGAGTGAAGAGCAAAGTGTTGTATGTGAGGTTATGGTGCTAGAACCTAAGCTGGCAGATGGTATCATCAGCTCTGCAGTGCTATTGAAATAACTGTTTCTCCTGGTTAATGTTTCAGGCAGTGTTTTCTTTTGTACTGAGCTTTAAGCTTTGATGAGACATGAAGTGTATATTAATTAATTGCTGTTGTTTTTGTTATTTCAGTTGACAAGGGCAAGCAGCGGAGTCCTAAAAGCTCATGCATACAGACCCAAACCTCCACGGATGTGCATTCAACTGGCACAAAAATAGCTGAGTTGGCACAGTACAAAACAAAATGTGAGAACCAAAGTGGAATCATCCTGCAGCTCAAGAAATTCTTGTCAAGCAGTAACCAGAAGTTTGAAGCATTGACAGTTGTGATCCAGCACCTCCAGTCTGAGGTAAAAACATAGAACCAGTATGTACTAGTTTTAGTATGTTCGACTGTTCTCAACGGTGGTTTTTGAATATATTAGTGCAGTGATAAATAATGTCTGTTTCCACTCCAGTTGCTGCATTCTTGTATCTTCCTCCTCCTATAATTCTTATTAATTTTTTTCTTTTACACATTTGTTACATTGCAACTGCAGTTAACTGTCAGCTGTAGGCCTCTACTTAATGGTGCTATTATAACAGAATGCCCTGGTGTTAGTGTGGTTTTTAATAAATATTAATATATATTTATAGTCTAGAAATAGTTTTAAGTTGCATATTAAATAGAATGAAAGCTATTTTTTCTCTACTTCCTATCTGTCTTTCCACAGAAAACTTGCTCCTGGCTTCAGTTGGATAGAAGGAGGTAAAAAAAGACAGTTTTACTGACTCTTTGTAGTCTCGCATATTTTTGTGAGAAGACATTCTTAAAAGTTTATAGTCCTTCATGGCTGAGCACCTCTCCAAGTGTACACTTCTAGTTCTGCCCCTGTAGGGAAGACTACTGAAACAGAAAATCTTCATGATTTTGCTTTATCTGACATTGGATTCCAGGGTAGATAGAGTGGATACATTTTTGAGCAATTGAGAATGTAGTGCAGGGTGTTAATGGATGTATTTATTGAATCTATTTATTGATTGCTAATAATCTATTAATTAGTGTTGTCTTAAAGTTATTTACTTTAATTTGGAAACAACACCACCACTGGAAGTACACCTGGAACTTAGAGTGGGATTAATCTGATGTGTTTTAATGCTTGTTTGTCCTATCTGATGTATGGACTCACTTTGTATGTTTGATAAAATACAAGAAAATGTTGGTCTGCTTTGAAATGTTTTGAGAGTAGAGAAATCTGGAGCTTAGGAAATTACAGCATTTATGGATTTATGCTGCAGTGGTTGATGTAGACTTTATTAGCAGTTTATTTTGCATATGTAGCTAATGTTCCCAGATTGATACCAGGTGTATGTTAACAGATTCCATTTGCAGTGATTTCACAGTTCACTATGCAAAAACAACACCAAGTTGTTTTAGGATGCTGCTAGAAACATAACATTCTTTTTTAATGGAATAATATCTGCTCACTCTCAACAACTAAAAATATTGCTTTATGGTTAAGTTCAAGTCTGGTCAATTCAGTTAAGAGCAAATGGGGTTTTGTGTGTGTGTGTGTGTTTGGTTTTTTTTGTTTGTTTTCCTTATTAAACTCTGAATTGGAACACCTTTCTCTAATAAAAGATTTTCAGAGCAATTTGATTCAGGAATTTTGGATGCCCATCATCTAATCTGAAATTGTGACATTTTTCCTGCTAAACTTCTACTCAGTCTTTTAATTAATTGATAATAAGTAATTTAATTTTTGCTAGCTTTGTAAAATTAAAAGTCTAGGCATAGGCTCTTCTCTCAAATATTTTGTGTTTGCAGCATCTTAAATGTCAGGAATACTTTGTAAATCTTTATCGAATACGTAGGAAATCTTAGTATATACTTTCAGGCTTTTTTTACAGTGTGTTTACCATTTAAGCATTATTTCCTTGCAAATAATGGGAATGATTATTTTTAAAAGTGTCTAAGACAGAAAAGTGAGAAGAGCTATATGAGAGAAAGTAATAATTTTGCTGCTTCTTTCTTTTCAGTATTGTCTGGTGGGTGGAAAGAGAAATTCCATTTATTTTTAATGATATAAAATGAGTAGTCATGAAAAGCTGAGCATAAGCAATTGAAAACTGGGCTTAAAATGGCATATTTATTTGCTTTTAGTTATTTCACTTCTTGATGTTCTCTCCCATGATAAGATGGTTCCACTCTTACTGTACTTACTGTAGGATTCAGAAGGACTGTTATGGTTGATAGAATTGATACCTTGAAATCTGCTAATTAGCTGCAGAAGCATTCTGTACAATTTCTGTATTTTAGTGAAAAATGTGAAGGGTAACAAGTTTTTTGTTTGTTTCTCATTCTTTTCTGATGGAATGTGGGTTTTCCTTTAGCTAACCTAAGCACAAGTGGCCACGCATTTCTTTTTTGCAAGTAGGTCTTGGAGACCTTTTTTGATGTAGTTTGTGAATGTGCTCAATTAGTTGAGGGAGAAACTTTCAGTTAAGTATAGCTCAAACTGAAAGTCCCTGCCTTAACTGCCACAGAACCAGCAGAAAGTATCTTCAGCTCTTACAAAAGTAGCTTGCAGGTTTTCTAGTTGAAAAAAGTAATAAATAAATATATATATATACGCTTAGCTGAGCAACAAGATTGTGCTTCCATTCCTCCTCCTTGAGCAAGTATGAAGTAACACAGAGCAGCCTGAGCTGATAAAATACCATGCTGTCATCAGGAGGTCCCACTCTTGGCTGCTTGTCTGCCCCTGCTGAAGGCTGATTCAGCTTGCAGCTACCAGAAAGCTACCCCAGCCAAAGAGAGAGCATTTCTTTGCCAAATTAGTGACATGGACCCTTCTTCCTGGTTGGAGGCAGGGGCTGAGGGCAGTCTGTGCTGTCAGATAGTGAAAAGAGCTGGGCTGTGCTGCTGCATTGCTTCAAAGCTTTATGTTTTAGCCAGAGTTTCTTGACAGAACTTACCTTAGCCTCTTGTATTCCCCATGGAAGTAAGAATTGACAAAGCTGAAGTTAGTAGGGGAGATGATTCAACTGCTGCTATTTTTCCTTTTTCCCTCCAAGAGCTCCTGATGCTTTTCTGCACAAAAGTTTAAAGTTGCTTTTATGCGCTCGTTTGCAATGGGATAGCCAGGGACAAAATTAGAATGTGCTGGCAATCACTTATGTCAGAAGTGCAGCCAGCCCTCTGGAGTGAAGTTGCAAGGCTGCTGTCTAAGGGTTAAATGAGACTGTGAGGTTGCTGTTCTGTTTCCAGCTGAGCAGGAATCTGCCACAAAACTCTGTGTGAGTTCAAACGTGTTTGCTACAAGCATTATCGTGGAGCTGTCAATATTAACAGCTGGCTCTGATAATACCTTACCACTTGAGCTGTCAGTGTTTATCCAGATGATTTGTGTGCCTTTACCAAGACTGTACTGAATTTGAGTATGTGTCTTCGAGATGAGCCAGTACACAGTGGTTATTATGTGAAACCCAATTTCTGTTGAGCAGGAGATCCTGTTGCAATGAATTTTCACTAGATTAAAACCCTGATGGCAGACTAAACACAGTATAGCAAGGTGTCTGGCAAGAACATCAAACTGCACCAAGTTTTGTTAGATAATTGTGTGTACACTGTGTTAAAAGCATGTTTCAAAAGCAAGCTAGTCTGTCTAGATGGCTATTCCCCTCCTAAACCTCTGGTAGTTCCTGCAACTCTGTCACCTCTTCCTTTTTTTTAATGTTCAAACAGGAAAGGAAAAGTGACAGTACAGTGGAAATAGTGAATATACGATAGTGCAAAGGAAAGCAGTCTTCCATTAAACTTTAATTACATAATCTCTGAATTATGCAGCACAACGTTTGAATCTTAGTAGCTGTGTGTACTGAAACATTGAAAGTACAGTTTAAGACATTTAGTGAAAGAGGCTGTGGCTCAGGTTATGGAATCTGCACTCAATCTGCACAGCTTGGTGCCCACCAGGGAGAGCCAGCTCAGGAACCCCATCAGGAAGTTGAGGGGAGGGAGAGTACACAAAATAAAACAGAAGCAATCAAACAACAATGAAACTATTCTGTGTCTGGCTTCATAGGCTAGTGTCCATACCCAAAGTTTTATGGGCTTTTCCCATGTTAACTCTAGGAAGGAATGAGAAATCATCAGTGTGTGAGGCAGGAGTGTGGGCCTGAGAAGCTCTCAGCAGTATGGGCTCAGATTAAGCCACTATTGCTTTGGGACTGTTGGGTTTGTTCGTTTGTTTTGTTTTACTGTGGTTTTTATTTGTCACTTTGTTTTTGTTAACTCAGTACTGAATTGGTCTTAAAATCTGGTTTTGTCTCTTCTAAAGCTGTTGAGGGAAGGCTTGCCCCTCAAGTGAAGAGAAAGTGTATTGCCTAAACTGTTTGGTTGATTTTGAAAGTGTGAATTGACTTTTTATCCTCATGTTTGAATGCATACATCTTAATTGCCACTTAGAGAAGTATTCAAGTTAAAAAAAGTTTTATTAATACACAGGTCTGTTTTTCTAGTGTAAGAAAATAAATCTTTTTCAAGTGATTCAAGAGCACTTCCCAGAAGATTCAGTAATAGACTTAAGCATTAGAACTGTGCCTGTGGTGCAGAAATGAACAGAAACCAAACTTTACTGCTGTCCTTCTCTTGGCATGCTTGTGAGAAGACTGGAGTTTACAATTCAAATTTTACTTTGGAATGACTATGGTGACTTCTTTAAGCAGTTTTTGTCGCAGGAGCAATGTAATTTGTGGGGCTAAGGAGCGTGGACAAGTAATATGGGGGTACCATTAATTGTGGACATGATACAGGAAGCAACATTAGTAATGAGCTAGAAATTGTGAGGCTGAGATGGTCTTTAGTATTTCTAGGTGGAAATAAAAGTCCACCATTATTCCATGAGCTACTATAGCTGGCATTTCCTGATGCATAGATGACTGTAAGAGTCAGGGTGATAGTTTCCTTGGGAATCTCCTGGCGCTTGAGGAGTTTTTTCTGTGCACAGAGAAACATGCATCAGAATAATTTCTCCTGACCTTTATGAAAGTGTAACAGAAAATGTTCATTAGGTGAGAATATGCATATCCTTGCGGAATTGAAGTATAAATTACATCACTAAAACCAAAACCCTTAGTGGTAAACAGAAGAGTTTTGGAACAATCACATTTTTGGTGTATAAATATGAAATATGTTGGCTGAGCCATTAAGCACAAGCTGCCTGCCTGTGAGTTTTAAATTTATAATTTTGACCTTCCAGAACCTAACATCAGACTTGTCTGGTTTTCATTAGGATGCTCATTCAAAATGCACTTCTGCTTTTCAGGTCTGGGTTTTGAAAATATGGATGCCTCTTTCTTCAAAAGAGAGAATGGGGATATACTGAGATAATTTGTGTTTCTTCACATTAAAAAGTATAAAGCATCTTCCCCTTTAGAGAAAACCTGGGCTCTGGAACCTTTGATCTTCTTACAGGGAGCTGTTAGGAAGCAAAGAGGTTTCAAGTAATTCTCAAGTTGTCTGTAATGTGGAGCTGCCAACCAATAGCAACCTTTCAGCAGCAGAATATTTATGGCAACTTTGAAATTTGGTGACCTCTTAACTGTCCAGCTTCTTGAAGGACGCTTCAGTCCAGGTGTGGTTGAGTGTTCAGAAAGAACTGGGAGTCCTTTCCTCTTGCTACTCTTAACAAAAGGTGTGTTGGGAATACAAGTCTTTGAGTCCAAAGCAGGCTTGATGTCTCAGGCACCCAGCTTTGCCTTCCATGAGGAAGCCTGTTCCCATCCCTACCTTGTTATTTCTCCTAATTTTTATTTATGTATTTATTTAAGACGACGCAAAGTTAATTACACAGTAGCAATCTAGGTGTATCCCTTAAAATTGGAAATGAAAGGAGGGGCTAGTGAAAGAAATTACAGTAACATCGTTGTGCTTTTCTATACTGCCTTTGCAGATGAAATTCTAAACATCTTGAAAGGACTTAAAGCAGATACTGTAATGTTTCACTCAAACATACAATTTCAAATCTTAACATTCTAAATAAACATAAACATGATTAAAATTTCATAGATGTTAGAATTTATGCCAAAGCTGCGTGGTATCTGTTTGAAACATTGTCTATTGCTTGAATCAGATGAATTGAGACAAGCTTCAGAAAATGCTGAAGAATGGAATGAGCAATTACTCAAATACGGTGAATTTACTTGCTTATGAGATCAGAATTTTCACAGGGAAGAGAAGTCATTCTGTATGACGTGTTCTAACTGATATCACAGTTCAGAAATCTTTCAGAGTAAGAAAATGGGCTATAAAGATCAATAGTGGATATTACTGTATCTAGACCTAACTTTGGAAGACAGTGTTCCCGTATGGTGCTAAGAACCCATCTAAAGTTTGTAAAAGCCTGAAGAGCTCACAACTGTAATACCCATGTTAAATATGAGGTGACTCATAGGAATCCTGTTTGGCTGGTTCTGTGCTTTAGTGTTTCACATACTAAACATCAGGGAATGAATACTTCATTCTCCGTAGAAGTATCTAGCAAATGAGAGAAGTCAAATATTGTAAGTTACAGTAAGTCTCTCTTAGCTGCTCAAGGAAGCATAATCTGAGGCTTAATTTAATTCTCTTTGAAGCAGTAAGTCAAGGACAGGTGATAATTTATTGCTTGTTTTGTCTTATTAAAAGGCAACATGCCTAACAATATCAAGTAGTTTGAGAGTAGTAATTTCATGCTAGATTTACTGATTTGAGATGATTAATGTCATTTTCAGTAATTGCAGTAATAATCTATTTCTCCATTCAAAAATGCACTTGGGGCAGAGGGTAAAGGCTGTTTCATTTGCCACTTCCTTGGCTAACTTCTTTAGCTTGTTTTGCCTCTGAGATTTATTTAGAGGACAGGGCTTTGCCAGCAAGGTAGAGTACTTCTACCAGTTCCTGCTCCTAATGTAAGGACCAAAATAATCAATTCTCATTTAATACCACAGAGCGGATGTGAATGACCTTTTTTTACCCTTTCATAACTACTTTTGAGTTATAGCTGATGACATGTAAGAGACTGGAGTTTACACAAAGGCGTGACTCAGTTTCTACATTATGGCTGGTGATCTTTTCTTGGCTGCTGCAGCACAGAGATGGAGCAAGCTTCACTTATTAGTGCTTTGTCTGGTTGAGGGGAGTATCTGTTTGGATGAGAGCGATTCACCCTTTGCTGGGAATTGTTGACAACTGAGCCCACTCAAGTAATAATAAAAATAGTTAAATGATAATCTGTTCCTCTGTACAAAGAAGGTCAGTGTCCTGTAAGGTGTAAGCTCTAACGTTACAGAATTGCTTGCAAATAACCATTATTTATTTATTCATTTATTTAAAATAGTCAATGTTTCCCTCTGAATGAGGTTTCAGGAGTAAGTGCTTGTGGTTTGATATCAGATGGCTTTCAAAACCAGCCCTTCCTTTCCTGGAATCAAATTAATTTGACCTTATATATGACAGTAAAGCACACAGATGCTTCCATTCTTTGCTGCCCTGGTGAATTTCTGTCTTACGCATTCTGAACAAGTTTTATTTAGTCTTTTCTAACAGAATGTTTTATAAAACAGCTAGTGCATTTTATATGTTGAAGGTTGTTTGCCTCCCATATTTGTCGACTCTTGAAGTGACTTGTTTAGGAGGTCTATTAGTGATAAAGCTAGACCACTGATCTACAGCCATCCTTAGCAGAGATGCTTCCAACCTTTCAGTTCTGCCTGTAGCAGGTATAACTACTGCCTTTAAGTATGACTCAAAGCTTCCTGTGTTTGTGCATGCCATGGAGTGCTGTGTAGTAGCATCATCTCAGCCTTGTTCCCTCTTCTGTTGGCAGGGACCGTGTTGCTTCGCAGCCTTAGGAGAAGAATATCCCAGTATAAGCAGGGATGTTTGTCATGAAAAGAGTTCCACAGTACAAGCTTATTTCTTGAAATATTTCAGAACTGAACATGGGATGTGGCTGTTCCGTAGTAAATATGCTGGTATTTTGCATTGTTCTGTTGGAGCCATGCACGGTACTTGTTCCAAACCAGAAAGTGAACATTTACAGTACAAGGCTGCACAAGATATAGAAAGATTAATCTGAGAATTGAGAAAGTGGTGGGACTTTGTAGAACAACAGTTGTTTGGAGTTTGCTAAGTTGGAAATGCTGCAGAAATCCTGCAAGAGTGATGTATTGCATGGAGTAGGATAGTGAAATGTGATATGTGATCTATGGCTTTCTTGTTGATCCCACATTGCTGCTTGATATTTAGATCTTTAGATTTCTTTCCTAGTACAGTTTCTAAGGAGCACACATTTCCTTTCCAAAAAGGAGTGTGGTGGAAGATGTAGACTGTAATGTGTGGTTAATGGGTGGCATTAGCTTATTGAGCACATGCACTTTAGACTGAAATTCTGCCATAGTTTTGTTGTTTGCATTTGATATCTGCTGAAGGGCTTGCTACTGTTAACTTGGGAGGAAAGGCTTGCCAAAGTAAAACAGGACTCTTGAGCCCTCTTTTTAGGGGAGCACGGCCAACCTGGTGCTTTCTAAGTTGTGACTGGCAAGTGGAACGTGGAGCTCCACACCAGCTGGCCAGCAGTAAAATGGACTGAGAAACCCATAGCAACTGGCCTGGCACAGACTTGTAAGGAAATATGCTGACAGTAAGATTTGCCACTTTGCCATAAAACTGCTTACTCTGTGATTTGGGGTCTGCAAATTCGTTGCGTGGGTTTGAGCAATGCCTGCCAGTTGGAAGTGCTGGTACCTTAGCTCTTGTAGGTATCTCTTGTCACAGGTGAACATCTGGTATATGTGCATGGCCCAGAAGGTTGGTTGTTGATGTGCTTGATGTGAAGTACGTTTCTTGTTCGCTTTGGAATGTAGACCTCTACAGAGCATCCTGCTTTTAAAGGAAGCGGAGCAATGGGAGTTGTTCTGCCCTTGACATGCTCTCTCCATTGTTTGTCTAAAATACTATTAGGATGATCTGTTTGAACTGTAGTAAAAACAGCTGGTTGCTAGGAAAAACACTCTTAAGCCTGTAACTGCGCTTTGTAGTTTTGTAACAAAAATCCAGATCAGTAATTTGGTAATTTATTCTGTTCCTGGCTTTGTCATCTTGAAGTTGTCACGTTCTCCTCCCACCTTGTACCTCCTCGTATTTTCTGCTGCCACATTTTCACCTGATCACAGTGGGGTAACTCAAGTGTCCTTGCTATTGAGAATGTTTCTCCCTGCAGTTTCTTGACTAAAGATCTGTGAAGGATTTTGAATGTAATCTTTCACATAACGCTCCAGTGTGACGCTGAGAACTGCTTTGCAGTGTCTTCTTGGAGAAGTGCACATCGATAGTGGTGCCCATGACAAAGCTTTTATCTTCCAGCTCTCCTCTCATTGCTTCCTACTGCTTCCATGTTTGCTTTTGCTAAAGCTACACTGAATTTCTTGTACAGCTGTAACAGATTCTTTTGAAATGAGGAAAATAGGTCCTCAGCCATTCCTGCAGCTCACATAATCTAAGCTCTCATATTTTGCCAGGAGCTGTTAGAGACCCTCCTCGAGTCTTTGACAACGAGTCAAGGATCATCCCACTAGAAGAGGCTTTTTATTATTGCCAGATTTATCTGGAGAAATGCCAGAACTGCTCGATCCTGCCTCTTGGATCTGCTCTTTCAATTTCTAATACTGATTTTCAACTAGAATCTTGTGAAATATGAGCTAGAAGGCAGCTTGATATCACAACACAAAGTACCCACGTACCTGTCCTCAAATTAAACGCTGAAGATGGTTCTCAATAGATCACTCCAAGTGGTCTTGGGTATTTTACTGCACTTTAATCTCAGGTCTTAAGCTTTGGAGTTTTCATGGGAAGACCCCTGTATCTGGAGTTTTGTTTATTTCACAGCATAGATGATAGTAGTGCTAAATGAACTGTTTGTCGGTCTGATTATTGAACATGACTGCTTGACTGTATGACCACCTCAGACTGAGTCTTTAAATCGTAGAATTCTCTGAATTGGAAGGGGCCTTTAAAGATCATCTACTCCCTGTTTTGTTGCAGGGCAGCTGGACACCCACAGTTAGATCAGGTTGCTTAGAGCCTGGTCCAGCCTGACCTTGAGGGTCTTCAGGGGCATCCACCACCTCTCTGGGCAACCTGTCCCCTGCACTGGCAGTACATGGCTGGCCTTCTCTGAGAATGTACTTTCATGAGGGGTCATGATAAAAGTCTGCACGGATCTCCTGGTTTGGAAAACCAAATGGACAAGTGGGAGGCTGAGGGCATAGGGTTCAGCAGCATCAGTAAAAAGCAAAAGGGTGCAAGAGCAGCAGAATGTGAGAAATGTAAAATACATACATTTACATATGTCACTTGAGCAGTTGATACTTCATTTTATTTTGAGGTTTTGGCCTCTGGTCAGTCCTTGGTATATTCTAATCTTTGTCCTTTCCTGGTCAGATTGTTTTGATTAAAACGGATACAAAATGTTCTGCAGACCATGAGGAAGGAAGGTCTTTGGGAACATTCAATGCAAACGTTAGCCCCAGGAGGCTGCTGCATGGTCTGGCCATTAGGCTGAGGGGGAAGGAAAACCAGGCTGTCCTACTGACTGAGACAGGCTGGGAGAACTTGGGTTCGAGAATGGTTGTTTTTCTAGAATTAGGGCAAAGAGTGAGTATGCAAACAAAGCAGTGAGGCTGGAAGGGAGGGGTAGGGAATATCCAACCTCCTAAGTGTGCACTGATTTAATAATAAACGAGGTTTACTACAGAATAAAGCTTTGGAAAATGCTTTAGTGGTTTGTTTGCTCAAAAGCTCCCTGCAAGGCATTGTCGGAGTGAGGGATGCGCTGGTCTCACTGCAGCGTGCAGTGCTGGGTGCTGCGGTGGGCACGGCTGCAGGGGGCAGGGAAGTGCCACCCAACCCCATGGGGTATGGGGAGCGGGGGCAGCACCGTGGGCTGCTGGTGGGGCTCCCTGCTCACCAGAGGTCTTAGCATGGGGGCGAGGTTTCCAGACTCGGTCCGGTGGTGTAACAGCATCTCAGTGCTCGATGCCACGGCACGGCCCCTTAACCTCTCCAGGCGTGTCAGTGTCCAGACGAGCGCTCAGCCCGGGTTCTCACCGGGACGCCTGACCGCGCGGCTCGAGCAGCGGGTCGCTCCCGTGCGGGATGGCCGGCTGCGCTGCGCCGGGCGCGTCCCGGCGGAAGGAGCAGCACAAAGCCGCGGCTGTGCCTGCGCTGCAGCTCCGCCGCCAGCTCCTGCCTCGGGGCGTGCGCCGCCCGCCCGGCCTTCCCCGCGCCGTCCCCGCACGCAGGGCGGCTGCGGCGCGTCCACGGGGCGCACGCGAGCTGCCGCGGCCGAGGGGAAGGGCAGAGCTCCCCTCCCCTCCGCCGGGAAATCGGCCGGAGCCCGGGGCTGTGCCGCGCGGAGGGCAGCACTGCGGCTGGCGGCGCTCGCGGCTGCGGCTGCCCCGAGATGGGCTGCGCCAGCAGCAGGCTGTGCCTCTACCCCCAGTGCGCCGCAGCCAGGGTAACGCTGCTGGGGGGCTCCTCGCGCCGGGCTGCTTTGGGGGGCGGCGGTGTGGGGGTGGGCTTTTCTCTTTTCTTTTTATTTCCCCGCCCCGGTTGCAGCAGGGAGGGCAGCGTCCGCCTCTGTGTGCCGCTGCGTGCCCCTCGCGCACCTTGCCGGGGGCAGATGGAGTGCTTGGCAAAGTTTGGGGGTTGTGCTTGTATTTTTGTTATGGAAGCTTCAGATATTTATCTCGGTGCATGCCTCTTTCACCGTACACCGGTGCCCTTGTCAGCAATTGCTTGGTTTGTGCTGTAAGGTTATGTTGCTCCACCCATCATAAAATATGTAATTAATGGCTGCGAAGCAGGATCTTAATTGCAGTGTTATCCTGGAAAAAAAAACTGTTCTATGTTTTAAAGTATAACTTGCTTAACAACAGGACATCTGTGTATTTGGTAACAGCAGGACTGTTATCCTAAATGATTCATAGCTTGGCTCCTCGCTTCTGCCTCTTGTTTTCCTACAGAGCACATGCAAGTTATTGGAAGGTGCCCTGTTTGGATCACTTATGTTTGACTGTTTGTTTTTCCTTCTGCAGAGGGAGGAAGCATTGAAACAACATAAAGAGTTATCTCAAGAGCTAGTCAACCTGCGAGGAGAACTAGGTAAGAACCTATTTATCCTCAACGGAATGAAAACAAAACTGCAGCAAACCGGGTCTGTAGAAAGAGAGATGCCACAGCAGGCAGTGAGTTCCCTGGCTGAGTTCTGCTCAGATGCTTCACTGCTGCATTGCTCTGCACCATTCTGCCTGTGCCTGCTCATGGAATCTGTATCTGGTGGGCAAAGCGCTCCCTTCCTAAACTTGAATGACTGTCCCACATTGAAAGATACCCAACCTATATGCAGTTTCTAGAGATAGGAAGCAGAAATCTGTAAATCTGTGAAGTACACTGTACAAAATCTTTGTTTTGCCTTAGTTGCTTGTAGATGAATGAATGTGAAACTAACAGAAATAAATTGTATCGGGCTAATGAGATTCAATTTTTAAACTCAGCCTAGCAGACAGTTGTAATGTGAAATTGAGCTATAACGTTCAAGGGCTGGTTTTGCAAACTTTGAAGCTTGGTTTAATTGTATTTAATCACAACTTCACAGAACTTGTTCAATCTCAAAGCAAGGTAATCTTGTGGAGCATAAAAAGTCATCAAATTGAAATTGATGGTGCTTGAAAAGGAAGCTGTCGTTTTACAGACAGCACGCCTCTGTTGTTGTAGAACCCCTATACAAAGATCCTTGGGAAGCAGAAGTGGTGTGTGTAAAGTAGTTCTAGATAATGACTGATTACTGAAGAGTTGGAAACTTGTATATTCACATGCTTTGGAAGCTGAGTGCTGTCTCAGCCCAATTTGTCTTGTGTGGGAAGGCCTCGTTGCATGCAGGCATATATTTAATTATCAGATTTTTGTATTAGTGCTGATTAACAGGGTGGGCGACTCCATCAGCACATCAGAGTTGAAAGCCTGGCGGGTGGAGGCACGAACAGAGGAATCCTTGCAGACTGAGCAGGTATCTGAGCGTACCAAAGATACGAAACACGTTTCAGGGATGTGTTTTCATTGCTGGAAGTTCAGTGCTGTAGAGCAGAGGCTTTTTTAGCACTTAGTGCATGATGGCATCTGTCAAGCTGCAGCCTTTAACCTTGCTGGTGGCAAAGTGTCAGGGTTGCAGTTTTGCGCTTCTTTGAGGCCGGTCCCAGTAGGAGCTGCCTGTAAGGAAGCCTTGCAGCCCTCTGCCTTTCTGTCCTTGTGTCAGCACTGGGGAAAGCTGGTAGCTCACCTACCTGCCTGTTGAGTGCCAGAACAACCAAAGGGGAAGGGGCTGCTGGGGAGAGTGGAGGCTGTGTCCCTTGACAGCAGCATCAGCACTTCTTCTACTCTGAAGTGACCAGATTAGAGTGAGAGTAGTGCTGTGCAAACAGGCTCCTTGCATTGCTGGGTGACCTATGAAGTTGTGCTGTGAAGGTGACATAGATTTCTTCTCTGTTTGTGCATGTGTATGTATGTGTATGTATGTAACATTCTGGGCAAATCTGTTTGTTTACCTTATCATGAACATTCTTTGCTCTCACAGCAGTCCTTCTGAAGTAAGTCTCTCTCTATCCTGCCTTTGCATCTGCAGTGTTATCCTTATCTACTTGAGTGCTACATCCAGGTCAATTAACAGGAAGGGGAAATTCAGATTAGAGGGAAAGGCTGAAATCTAACCAGCACTTAGTCTGTTTCTTAGGGTTTTGTTTGTTTGTATTCCAAAAGCTTAGTTCATTCCAGAGACCTGGGATGGGGCTCCTACTACAGGAATACACTGTCCTGCCAAAGGGTACCCAGATAGCTTCAGACCAGTCAGCCCCACTGTGCTGCATGGTACCTGCTGTCAGAGCTGTCAGTGAGCAGTGCTGTCCAGGGCCATCACCATCCTCATGCAGTGGTAATGCTTCTGTGCCAGCTCTGCAGAGCAGCTGGGGGCAGCCTCAGGTTTCCAAACTGCCTGTAATTTCAGAGAAGCATTTATCTTCACGCAGGGTCCTGCGTCTTAACTCCATCGTGCACGTAGCCCGTCTGTACTTCTTCACATGGGATGGGAATCTATTAACTGCTGTACTGCAAAACTAGGTGTGTCTTCAGTTCTATCTGCCTTGAAGAAGGTTTGTTTAAAGTAGATGAATAAAAAAGCCAGCCAGCCCTCACTTGTTGACCAGCTTTGCACAAACATTCCTGCAGTGTTAGCTTTAGCTGACAGTAACCTGTTTAAATGCACACCTGCTAATCAGATTTGTGTTTCCACTGTTAAACATGTGCAGCTGTACTTCAGGTTCCCATAGGCTATCTGAGGTAAGCACTGAGAATTTTGACTGATGGTGTCAATTAGGCACAGGCTGACAACTTGAATCTTTTTTGGTTGTATGGACACTGTAAGGTCTCACAGAGTCCCAGGCTGATATAAGGTATGTTCACAGTTTGGGCCATCTAGGAAGAGGAACCAGGTGTGTCTTGCTCCACAAAGGCTGCATGCTGGATATTGCCAAGTTTGAGGAGCACAGAATCTTCTGCTGCTCACGCTGTGATGTGTCAAGTCCTTGGTTTCTGCTATTTAAGTTTAATTGTGTATGTTCCCAGGCTCCTTTATTTACCTTGTAAAACTGACTGCCTTGCTGTAAAACTCTGTAATTCCATAATATGCTTCCTTTTCAAATACATTCTTGTTTAAGGACAGTATGCAAATGGAGCACTGACAGGGTGGGCTGATTGAACCATGCATGGCTGCAGCCCTAAGATCCCACTTAGACAGCTGTGGTTTCCTTAGGCCATGCATGGAGGACACTCCTTGGGCACCGTGTGGGGGCCTGGACATGGTGGTGGATGGGGAGAGGCTCTTCAGAGGAGTCCAGATCCATTCACAGCCTCAGAGACTGAACAGGGAGGGATTTCAGTGTAACTGTTTCGGTCCTGGGAACCCAGAGCAGATCCAAATGCTGCTTGTCCCTTAAATTTTCCTGCTTATTAAGATACAAGCTGCTATATAAATCATTTCGAGTTGCCTGTTTAATTATGTAAGTAGAAGCAACAAGAACTGCATATTTCCACAGTGACGTGAAACTGCTCCTCACAGTGAATTTGACTCTGGATTATTTCAGTCTGCAGCTCCTCTGGCTGCAGCCCAGGCCTGTGCTGCTGCAGGGCTGGCACAGCAGCTGCTGGCCCCTTTGGACCTGCAGCCAGGAGGCTTTTTAGTAGGCAGGAGGGACGCGCACGTATCCTGTGCAGCCGTACCAGTCTCCACTGCACTGCAATTGGTAAACAGCGTTTACCTCAGAAATACTTTCATGTAATTTCCCATGCTATTTTTTTATTAGTAATTGACCTTTAAAGCGTGCTTTGGAGGTTGGGGTATAAAGGCTCTTGGTTTCTTTTGTTCTGTTTATGTTTTATTTTTATACTGGCAGATGTAAATACCACACTGTGGTGGTACCTGTAGTACTGAAGGATGGGAGCTTTTTTTCCTGGCAGATACTTGTGTGCTTCAACTGAGCATTCAGCCATACCCACCTGTACATGCCCTGAAGTGTTCTCTTGATTTACCTGGCTCATTTCAGCTTGCCCAGAACTTGGCTTGATGCTGTGCCATGGGTAACACCCAGAGAAACTTGGTCATAAACTGAAAGCGTGTTTGGGTGGAAGAATTTCCAATACTGAGATTCTGCCAAAAACACAAATTAATTGTTGGATGATTATTTATAATAAACCTTTACATAGAGAAGGAAAGCAGCTTGTGTCTCCAGTAGAACTGCTGGTCAACAGAACGTACACATGAATATTCCTGTGTGATTAATAAAGTTAGAACAATAAAACGTTATGCACTGTGATACAGCACTGTGCTAAATGCTTGCTGTTCTCTGGCAATGATCCCCCATTTCGTATCCCCACACCTATTAAAGTACCACCAGTTTGCTGCTTCAGTGACCTCTGCTTCAGTATGTCAGACAGCCCCATGTTTCATGAAGCATGGTTAGGCCAGGGAGTGTTTTGGACAGTTTTATGACGATAACTTTGCTCCAAAGTGTTTCAATTTAGGTGAGTGGTTTTATCTCCTCTGAGCTGTGGTTACGGTGGCTTTTAAGTGAGAGTGGAGTAAGTTGAGAAATGTTTTTATGTAAGAACTCGATCTATAAGGGCTGAATTGGTTTATTGTGATGAATTATTAGATAACTGAAATAAAAAACAGGCTAAATTTTGTAAGAAGGAGATGCTGTGCAGTTGTAAAGGTTTACCTCTTGGCTGCTTTTGTTGGGAATGCGAGAGAGATTTCTTTGGGGTTCTATGAAAAAGGGCATCCTCTGCAGCTGTGGTTTGTCCTGCAGGAAGGTGCTGCTGGCGGCTGCTTTCCACATTCCCTGGGCTGGGGTTCAGACAGCTGACACACAGAGCTGTGCAGTGACACGTGTGGGATGGAGGTGGCCATTTTTCATATCTCCATACAGGTGTTGAGTTCACAAGCTGAAAGCTGCATTTCTGTTAAGAAATGCTGCTGCTGAATTTCAGAAACTGCCTGTGATGGCCAGAGGTGGTGGTGGTTCTGCCCAGAGGAACCACACTCTGTGTGTGCTTATGGTACTGGGAGCCCACTGGCCATTTTTGTCCTTGCCTGCATGGCAAGGGTGCAGTGAGACATGCTGTGTGCAAGGACATGCAGAGCCTTCAGCTTTAGGAAGGCCAGCAGGTACCTTCAAGGTAACATTCAACTGCTGGTGCAGACTTTAAAAGTTAGTTTTTGTTTACCTTCATAACACGAGTCTTCTGATAAATGTGGATTGCAGACTGGCTGAACAAGGCCTGATGTGGCTGCTCCCTTTGACAAAGGCAGGGTTTGCTGTTTGATTTTTGTCTGAGATGTATTGTGTCATGTGAAGGATCTCTGTGCTGACATTTAAGGACAAGGCAAAGTGAGGCAGCGTATTCTTTTAGCTCACCAGACGCAAAGGACCGGCTGTGGCCTTGTAAGTCAAGAGTCAGATGACTCCTTTTTTAAGGGAAGTGGGTCATTTGAAGCAGTTCACTACAATTACTTTAAATGAGGCGTGTGAGCTGCCTGCCTCTGTGCTGCAGTGACTCAGTGGTAAATGGCCAGATGGGTTCTGCGAGTGGCTGGTTGAGTGATGTTTCCATTTGATTCTGTGCGTGGTTCTTTGCCTTACAAAGAACGCCCCCTGTCCATCACATTCCTTTTTTCCCAAAAGCACAAAGATGCAAAGCATCCACACTGAGTAACTTTGTCAGTGTTACCTCATAGGTGTTTGCTAGTTCTTTTCCTCCTTCCCTTCCCCAAAGGAATCCATTTGTGACTGTCAGTCATGGAAAGAATTAAAATAAGGAAATAAAAATCTTCCTTGGTAGTGCCAAGACTTCACTGCGTTTCCCTTAAAGGAGTGCAGGTGCCATTCGTTTACTCTCTTGCTTTTGCTGAGCCGTAGCAGAGGGCAGAGCTGACAGATGCCCAACTTGAGGCAGGTTGCTTTCGGGACAGCTGAGGGCAGGACTGGTTTGGGACTCAGCCCTTGAAGATCCTACGATCCACGTATCTTAGTGCTCAGACAGAGCTATGATAAGAATTTCCTGTAACGCCTGTACCAAAATTCTTGAATCTTCTACTGCTTCCACAGAGTTTATATTGTTTGGGCAGTGTGCCAAGCTGCTATAAGTGTGTGTGTGCGTGAACTCTCCTGTATTTCATTCCAGATCACGTTAAGGTTCCAGTTGATTTTTCTCTTAAGGAGATACTCATCTGATTAATTTATTTTAAGGTTTATGTTAAACAAAAGTGATAAATGCTGCACAGAAGTGATTTTGCTTGAGGTTGGTGACCTCACCTTCTGCTGGCGGTGCTGTTCCACCTTGCTGCCGCCTCTGTGTGCAGCTGCATGAGGGGCTTGTTCCAATCGCATTAACAGCAGAAAAGGGATTCTTTCTGTTCCAGCCCTTTCGGTGGGAGGTGCGAGTGCTAAATTTCAAACTCTAAAGCACAAGTTTCTGTTTTGCCTTTAATCAGTTCAGTAAATATGGAGGGTCAAACCTGGGCGCTTTCCTTTACTTACCTTTGTTAATAAAAATGCATAGAGAGCTGTAAAATATCCAGTTCTTGGCTTCTTTAACGCTCTGCCCTGGGCCTGAACTGCTCTCTGTGCTGCCTGTTTAAATCTATTAGCAGTATGTTTCAGATTGGTGGTTTTGTATTGCTCTGCTTTAGGGCGGTCTGTGCGGCTGTCTCAGTGCTCTGTAGTTGAGCATGGGTAGCACGCGGGATGGATGGGCCTTCAGGATGGTAAGACTTTCCAATTTAGCTAAGTGGTTTATACATCAGAAAGTGAAGCACTCTGACAAATAGCTCCTGAAATGGGATCAAATTAGGTGAAGTAGCAAATCCAATTAGTTGTTTTATTAGAGCACTCTGGTATCTCCAGTGAGACATTCATTCTTCTGTGTCACGACAAACTGTCACGTTTATGCTTTATGCGTGGGCTCCCAATTTAACTAGATTCAATTAATTCTTAGCATAAGGCACAATGTATTCGGCATGTTTGAAGAGGTCTTTTCATGTGTCTTTGGGGGTGGCACTCATTTAATGGATAAATGAGTCTTGTCTTTGTGTATCCTGTGCAGGCATGTTCCTGTCCGTAGTGCCTGCAGTGGGGCTGTGAACTTAGCAATGAACTTGACCAGGTGTTTTTCTTATTAATTTTGCCATCTGCAGTAACAACTTCTGCGGCTTGTGAGAAGTTGGAGAGAGACAGGAATGAGCTGCAAGTTACCTATGAAGGATTCCTGCAGAAATTAAATGAGCAGCACCACAACGATTTGGCTGAACTGGAGGAGAGGCTCAAGCAGTTTTACACGGCAGAATGCGAGAAGCTCCAGAGTATCTGCATCGAAGAAGCTGAGAAGTACAAAGCGCAGCTCCAGGAGCAGGTTTGTGGTATTTGGAGTAGGGATATTCTTCAGCGATTGTTTTCTGCTACAAATGAGCCCTCAAGGAATCTTTATTTATTTATTTAGGCTATTAATGAATGGATTTTACATAATGTGGAACTCTACTCAATTGCAGTTACGAAAGGGAATGTTAGTATGCAAAGCTGGCCAAGCCTTAAGGTTGTGTTTTAACTTGGTAGAAATTCAGTGTTCTGCAAGCTCCAGGTCCATCTGGAGCTCTACGGGTACTTGAAGCAGCTCAAGTTTTAAGACTTATAGAACCACGCCTGGCTTGGGAACTTGCTTTGCAGCAATTCCATGCGTGTGAGAGACACATACGTTCTGTTGGTATCTGTAAGCTGTTCTCATCTATTAAGTGTTGTATGTGGCTTAGCTTTTCCTGTGGCCGTCTGTTAAGTGCTACCTAGACTTAAGCACAGCATAAAACCACCATAACAATACTTAAAGCAAGGGTTAAAATAACACACTAAGGGGAGAAACTCATCTTGTCATGTTACAGGTGGACAACTTAAATGTCACACATGAAAACTTAAAGCTGCAACTTGAAAACAGCCACTCAGAAAAAGTAGAGGAGCTGAAAAAGAAATATGAATCCTCTTTTTCGGGCAAGTATTTTGTATTCAAGTCCATACAGCATAGAACTGCTAGTCACAAAGATATTCAAATGCATTAAACCTGGATATGTACATTTCTTTCTTCTTGCTGGTCATCTGTCCTTACAAATGCTGACTGAATTCCTTCTTTTGGATCTGAACAAGTCTATTTTATATACAGAAGTAACTGTGATCCCATCGGGATGGAATGAAACTTTCAAAACAGTTTAAGAGTGGGGATGACTTTTAAAAGACGCATCTAAATTACAGCCTGCCCTCAAAATGTCACGGTAATGGAACAACTCTCTGCCTGCCACCCCCACGCTTCTGTAAGGAGCACCTCAAAAATGAACATGAAGTAGGGTTAGGTGGTGTCCAGATTGATGTGGGAATGTTTCTCAAGTTGAGAAATGAAATGTCGTGCATTGTTTAGAAGAGTAAACTTTTTTTCTAGGAAGGGGTGTGTGCAGAATTGAATTGCATTGAGTCGAGATGTTTAAGAGGTGATGGTTTCCATCCTCCCTTTGGCTCCACCTGACAAGGAAATTTCCTCTTATCTCCTTAAAACTGGGGCATTTCCAGAGTAATGAAGAGCTCTTCAGCCTGATAGTTCCAAAGTAGGAAAGGAGATGTTTTTCTAGGAATTCCTGGGAGACGCGTGATGTTTTTTGCCTCTAATTCCCTTCAGAAGCTCAGCTTTTGTCGGATGTGGATCTGTGCTCAGTTCATCCCTTTGTTGCATGTAGATGAGTGCTTTCAAACTTGGGATGTCATCAGCTAATGGAATGTGTTTGTGAGAGGACGACCCACGGATCTGAAGCAGAGATAGATCTGATACTTTGTACAGGCTTTGGGGTGGTTTGTGATAAATGTTCTTTCCATGCTGGCAGTGACTCTGCATCTGTGCATGTGTGTTTTGGCTATTTGTCCTCGTTAAGTAATGATAATCATTGTATATGAAAAATGTACAAAAATAATCTGTTGCAGAGCTCAAGAATGCCCATGAATCTGAAAGGAAGTCGCTTGAAGATTCCTTTAAAGAGAAGCAGGAATTGCTGGAGGTACGTTTAGGGCTTGTGTCATTGCAGGTCTAAAACTTAAGTGGGATTTTGGCGATGTGCTCTGAATTGTTGGCCTACCTGTGCCCTGTCTTTTCATTTCAGAAAAAAATCGATGAATTAAAATGTGAAAACGTCGCTCTAAGTGAGAAGCTGAAATTAGAAGAGCAAAAACAAACAGCCAAAGAAAAAGCCAGTCTTGTAAGTCCAGGTCTCCAAAAGTAACGCAGACAGGCAGACCTTTTATGCTTGGGTTTATTCTGTTGCATAATTGAGAAGGTTTGTAATCAAATCTGATAGAGAGCTCTGATGCCTATTAATTATTTTTAATACTGTGTGTAAATGGATTTTCCCACCAGAATTTTTTGTCAAGCAGTACAGTGTTATTAACTTTAGTGTTATAAACCTATTGAGTGTGTTAAGTTTAAGCCTAATTGAAACTGAAGCCGTAAATGTGTGCAGGTGTGTCATAGCTTGCTTCTCATCAGCTGATAAATGCTCAACCAGCACCATGACGGTGTGTGGGCCGTCTTGTATCACTGCTACAGAATTCACTTCTTGTACTTGAGTTTTTAATGAACTTACAACCTGTGCTTGTTTCTGGTGTATCCTTTAGATAAAGTTTTCGTTCTCACCTTTCACCCAAGGCTGTTGTCATCTGTGATGCTCCTGGGATTAGGAATGTGCTCTGAGAGAAGGTTTTCTTGCATTTGGAGGTAGCCACAATGGCTGCATACAGACCTGCTTGTTACTACAGGTTACACTAGGGAATGTCTTCCCACAAAGAGAAATTCTGAGCTTAAAAAAAAAAAGAAAAACTTAGGATTGTTAGTGGCAGGTCCTCTCATTTTGTCAGCTTTGCTACTTTAAATGGTCCGTCCTTCGTAGTCAATCCGTGTTTTACCTGTTAGAAAGGTCTGCTAATTATAGTGGGTTTGGACATAGTTGATTTATACAACTCTGCTCCTTTGTGTCTTCTGGTACTCTCCCTGTTTTTGACTTGGTGAGACACTCAAGTAAACTTAAAGAGGAACAGATACATGATTGGAAAAAAATCTATATAGCAATAGAGCTGAAGGTCAGGGAAGTGGGACAGAGGAAGACTCCGTTGGTCAGAAAATGGCAGAGCAAAACTCCAGTAATGAGACCTTTGGCCCAGCTACAGGGAGCCCTTTGGATGGAAAACCAAACATGAACATACAGAGAGCTGTGGGAGGGGGAAAAGCCAGGAAAAAAAACGTCTGCTTGGTGGGAAAAAGTGCAGGCTTACCTAGGAGAAGCAGCTCTAATTCATGCTGGACTATTTGTTCTATTTGTTCTCTTGTTATTTATTCTAGTGGCAGGGTAGAGCTGCAGGAAGAATCTGCAAGCAGTGCTGCTGTGGCTGGGAGAGGTGATACCAAAGAGAACACTGTGCTTAGCTGTGCTCAGCTGTTATTGCAGAGCAATAGTCAAGTGACTTTATGCAGCTGCAAATATGCTTTGCGTCCTGACAGATAAACCTCATAAGCTTAAGACTTCTGTATGGAAGGATAGTGCTTTGATACGGTATGTTCTTCCCTAGTAAAATGCGGCACTACTAGAACTATTGTTTGCCCCTAGAAGATCAAGGTGTATGTCTAGCAGTATTTACGTAGTGTCACTTGATATTCCTGTATTTTTTTTGTTAAAAACTAGTCTGGATTGCATTGCCAGGCCTTCTGGAAGAATTTAAAGGGAAAAATGATGTTGAATTTCTTCTTATGAGCTACATACCTTCAGGTAGAAAACAGTGAGAACTAGCTACAGCCAGATGGGTGTTTTTATAAGCCTGTGTGTTTTTTGAACCGTTCCAGCTCCTGAACAACTCTTCACATGTTTACTCTTATTATTTCCTGGGATGGGTTATGAGTAATGCAGGATACATTTTGGAACTCCTCGCCTTAAAGGAGCCTGTCAGTGCTCTCACAAAACAAGTTGGGCTGCAACAGCTTTGGTGCCTTCCTCTGAGTCACGAGGATTTTGCACGCGTGTACAAAGTCTGTTCTGAGCACCTGCTAAGGGAATGGCAGCTGCCGATTTAAAGCGAAGAACAAAGGAAATCAGATGAGAAAGCAGTTCCGGATCTTTCTCTTGTGCAAAGCTGTCAAACCTGATTTCACCTTGAACAAACAACTGTTGTTACAATTTCTGTTTTCTTGCTCTTTCTTCAATAGCAGGGAAGCACTTTAATTATCCGTGAATTGAAGGTAATAAGCAAACTCTGTGGAAATCTTTCAGAAAAACCCGCAGATCATGTATCTGGAACAGGAGCTGGAAAGTCTGAAAGCAGTGCTGGAGATCAAGAATGAGAAGCTGCATCAGCAAGACATAAAGTTAATGAAGATGGAAAAACTGGTGGGTTTCCCTTGGGGTCTGGCAGTTTTGGACTGTTCCTCTGATCTGTGAATGATGATGAATTCAGGCTGGTCAGACATACGTGCAAAGGTTTTTCCTTGTTTAAAAGAAAGCGTGTAAAAATAATGGGACGTGCTCCCACTGCAGGTACAGTTGTGTCTGTATTGGGCTGTAGCAAGGGGGAACAGATGCTCTAAGTGGTCTTTCCATCTCTTATGGCAGCTACTGGGTTGCACAAATTATAGCTAAGGTAGTTACACCTTCTCATCCCTTTTACCCCATCTCCTAAAGAAAAAATGCTCACCTGTTCACATTTACTCAAGTATTATGGAAGGCAGACTGCACTGTTAGGGCAGCCTTAACGTGGTGGCTACATTAGTTAAACAAGAAGAGATTGTATTTTCATCTAGAGTTGACCAGCTCACATCAAACACTTGTTACCTTTAAGCCATTTGTTTAGCTATGTGGATTTGTGCATAATTCCACATGAAACAGCAATTCTGGGGGCAGAACTTTAACATTATTTGGCAGATCTAATTTGTGGGCTTATCCTGGGTGGAGCCTCTGAACAACTGTAATAACAACTTGAGCAGTATTTTAGCAAGAAAATATAGACAGGTTTGGATAGAAGGGAATAGATTCGTGTTATTTGTTGTGTTGTGCAGCATTGTACGTTGCCCCATTCCACTGGTCTACAATTGCTTTTCTGTCTTTTCTGGCTGAGGTGTGTCACAGTAGAGAAGCCCCTGGGACACACAACCATTTACAAATCATTTTTTCCATAAGCACTGGTAACATCTCACAGTGATGAAGTAAAATCAGGAGAGTAGTGGGGAAAACTGTGTACAAAGGGGGAACCTCTTCCATTCGTTGCTGTAGCGTGGTACTTCTAGGCAGCCTCCATTCTGCCAACAGAGTAGCATAAACCTTATCCAGATCCTCTTCTGGCATCTAATCAGCACAAGTGGCGCAATGCCAGCGTTACACAACAGTCAGGTAAGTACCTGTTTGACTATTACAAAATATTAAGCCACAATAGCAGGTCAGTCTCCTCTTAGTCTAAAGTCATTCTGCCTGTTTTTCCCTGTATAGTAACAAGGTCTGCAAACTCTGTGCTAAGAATGTCGGTATCTTGAGTGTATGTCAATGAGTTTTGTTTTAAACCATGACTTTTTATTCCAAGGTGGAAAACAACACCATCCTAATGGATAAATTAAAGAAGGTTCAGCAGGAAAATGAAGAATTAAAAGCTCGGATGGACAAACACATGGAACTTTCAAGGTGAAAAATATCTGAGAATTCTTAGATGTTCTCATTAACCTGGGGAAGATGTTCCTGTAATGAGAAAGTGTGTAAACATCAGTGTTCAGCTTTATGTGGTTTTCTGTAGGAGAGATCTTTCCTTCTCCACTTCTGTCTCTATAGCTGTACATTATTCCATAGAAAACCAAACAGGAAGAGGCTGTAAAAAAATAAGGCTCAACAGAAGGCTGCAAAACAGCATCTCAGGGAGAAAAAGCACCTCAGCCATACCAGCTTCCAGCAGCATGTTTTGCTTGGCAATGGCAGCAATATTTAGCATGAATAAAATGCTGAGTCTTGAGCATGGCCGCTAAAGATGTCACTGTTAGTGGGACAGGTCTCACTGTTGAGGTACTTTTTCTGGCCTTCAAGAATGCTCCTTATTGGAACTTCCTCCTGCTTTTTGTAAGCTACAAATGTAAATCCCACAAGGCTGCAAACATGGTAAATCCTCATTTTCATCCGAAGGAAGTAATTCAGTTGTAAGCAAAGCAGAGTGTTATGCAGGTTCAAACTGTTGTTGAATAATTAATACCGTAACCAAATCTGTGACATGCTCTGATGTAAATCTGTCTTTTGCAGGCAACTTTCTACGGAGCAGGCTGTTTTACAGGAGTCCCTAGAGAAAGAATCAAAAGTCAATAAACGTCTGTCAATGGAAAATGAAGAACTTCTGTGGAAGTTGCACAATGGTGACCTATGCAGCCCAAGAAAACTGTCCCCCAGTTCTCCCTCTGTGCCTCTTCAGTCCCCACGGAATTCTGGTAACTTCTCTAGTCCTACGGTCTCACCAAGATGACATCTCTTGAACAAAAGGGGATTGCATTTCGTTTGTGATCTGCAGAACTGATCATAACTGTAACCGCAGGAGCACGAGCTATATTAGCTGAGTATGACAACTGAACATAACTGGAAACTCAGTGCAAAAATGACGATAAGAGACTGAGACAATGGGAGTGAGACTCACGTAGCTTCTCCCAAAAAGACTTATAACCTCTATGGACAGCGTTGCACAAAGCACTTAGAGAGCAAGGAAAGAAAGACTTACTCATTGCCTTTTCACGTAACCATAAGGAAAAGCTCAGGGGCTTAGAGATAAAGATCACAACCTTTATAAAATGTTCCTATCACAGACACTTTTTTAAAAGGCTGTTTGTTTGTGTGTGCGCATGTGTGCTGTGGATGGAATGGATGTAACACACCGTGTGTGTGTCTAATGCTGCCTTCTTTGCTGTGTATGTAATAAAGGATAAAAGCTGAAGACTACAGATTGACATGTACTTCCTTGATAATGGTGTCAGCGCATGCTTATAGCCAAGAGTGCTCTCACAAATGACGAGAGGCAGCCACTGCTCCTGTAGGTTTATTTCCTTCATCTCCTTGTCTTCAGTTGAAAGAATAGCGTGAAAAGCTTGATCCACTGACTCAGTGTCTTGGCCTACCTTTCTATGCAATACTAAATGAATTTTAAAAGCAAACTGAATTGTAGCCCTATTGTGCACACACAACAGCATCAGTTATAAAGAGGCTGTTTGTTGCAGTGGATTTTGTCTTTTAAGTCAACAGATTCAGATTCTGACCTCAAAAGGACACTGGTTCTCAAGTTCTCAGTATCGTGGCAGGGTCAGGTGCCCAGACCCATCACTTGACCAGCTGAAAAAGAATCCTTAAGCAGCATTGGTCCATAGCTGAGACCATGTACTTGAAAGAGAAATGAGATTGAAAGCCAAAGAGAAAGCTGCAATAATTAAGTGCTCGAGTTCTCAGTAAGATTCTTAAGTAATCTATGAATTTCAGTGTACCTGGTTGGACACGTTCACTTTTTGAACATTAGCATTTGTATTAATGTTTGTGGGGGTTGGCCCAGTTCCCCTGTGGAAGACAGGGCAGGTGACAGCTGTGGATAATTGTCTTACTAAGTCTGCTTCACCTTTCCTCTGAGGCTGCAGGACGTCGGTGTTTGCCAGTTGATCTGGCAGAAGCTCCTGTACAGGAAATTCTGTAACAAGGGGAAAAATTTGTCCTGCAGAACCTGGAGTGTCAGCATTTCCACAAGTGCCGTATGCCGAGTTTCAGCCTCACCCAGGTCATCGCAGCCTGGCTGCTCCCTTGGTCAGACCCGTTTAAAATCTCTGCATTCTATCTACTAAACAGGTTCAGGTCAGTATTCCAAAACTCCATGCTTACAACAGCTTTGGTTTTTCAATGCCATTTCCAGCACCACCATAGCAGTTAGGTAACAGTGTAGCTCACGCTGTCAGCCAGCTCTACATTTGGCTGTTACTGTAAACACATCCACTGTCCTCTGTGTTTTCCAGCAGCTTCAGAACAGAAATTGAGGAGATAGATGGAAAATGTTTAGGGAACTAAACCAGAGAACCACTTCAAACCATGTTACCCAAGACTTCAATCTTTACAATGAATGTAGAAACAAGACAGATAACAGCGCTCATACACAAAGTAAACATGTAATATATTAAACTTATGATCAGCTGTTTCATCATTCAACTTAATCTTACATTGCGTGCAAGTTAAGGGTCCGTTTTACAGACTATTATACTTTATTAATGCCCTTTTAAGGTACCCTACGTGCCACTGTTAGTGATCTCAGTGCTTTTAATTGTTTTCTGGGGTTTCAGATTTAATTATGAAAATCCTCTGTGGGCTAAAACTTGGCTCAAGGTCTACAATGAAACACTGATTTGCTCTGGTCAAAGATTTAATCACATGTATTGGAGCTGAATGCTTAAAAAATAAATCTGTGCACTAATTGAAAGGTTTTTTTCTCCTGCGTCTGTCAGTCAAATGGTCTCTTATCTAGGAACAGCCCATCAGTATTAAGTATCTCTCAGTACCTGCTCAGCACAGCAAAGTGAAGTAGTGAAGCTTCACTGCAAAAGTTATTAACGTTCACCTAACCCTGCAGGAAACTGCACCTGTGCCCTGCTGCTCTGATGGGTGAAGTAACACAGAGCTGCTCACAGGTATTGACCAAACATGCAGGTAACACCACGGAATTCTGCCATGATAAAATACTTCCTGCGTTTGGGTTAATGTAGGTACCCACTGTGAATACGCCTCTGCTAAAAGCAGCCCAAGAGACTCCTCTTAAACTTCACCTTCTTCACTGAGGATTCTCTTCTGTTAAAAATAAAGACAAAACAACAGCACGGCAGCACCAAAATTGAGCAGTCCAGCAACTTGAGCCACAAGGACAGAAGCAGAGCACTGTGAAGAGTTTGTGCCTCAGAGACAACGCACAGGAAGAGCACAGGCAGCTGCCTGAAGATGAGGCTCAGTGCTCCCCTACACACAGGGAGAAGGGGAAGGCTTTTCCAGTGCACTAGGACAGAACAGTAAGTAAGTACGGCATATGAAGTAATAGGAAGACTGGAGGGCAGCGAGGGTAAGTCTGTCAGCAGTACAGGACACTTCTTATCTCTGAACTGCTTGCAACCAGGCTTTTTAATGCTGTAAAGAAGAAATATTTGTATACTAAAATCAGACCATAGAACTACCAGTTCTGCATGCATGCTACTAGAGCAGAAAGGAATATTCTGTTCATGTGTTTCAATACTTATCTATTTAACTGAGCATTAACAGTTCAAGCTTTGATTTAGATGCTGTGTGTTAGCAAAGGCAAGGAAAGCCTTAAAGTCCAGTAGTTTCTACATATTCCTGACTGCTTCCTTAGCATAGAAACTTAATAAAAAGTTAGAACCTGCTTCTCATAGATAAATTCCAAAGGCCTGGAGCTACCAGAGCCATTATGCCAGTGATTTTTCTTCAGATACTCCACCTTATCCATCTCTAGTGCTAAATTTCATGGGAAAAAAAAAAAAATCACAATAACGTTTTTATCTGTACCAAATGGTTTGTTGTCATTCCAGCTATTGATACTTGAAAGGTATCTGGTTTTGAATTGCACCACACTTGGAGTAATGTTTGAGCTGAGTCGTTCCCTAACGCTCCTTGAAGACTGTGATTCTCATGGCAGACATCAAGGGCGCCTGCATGCAACCTGGTACTGGGCTGTTTGTGCTGGAAACTGTGTGTCCAGTTTGAGGCTGAGGATTATCCTGAAATTGAAGAAGCCAACACAGCTCCTGGAGTTTAAAGCAGAATATTTTCCCTGTAGATGAAAATGCTAAAAAGCAATGAACCTGTGCCTAAAGGGATTACTTCAAGCCAGCGCCAAATAAAATCCTTAGGAGTACTATTAAAAGGCAGGCTGAGATGTATAGAAGCACATAAGCAAGGCACCGGCTCCTGGTTAGGTTCCTCATGTTCAGAATAAGCTGTTTTTCTCATGCCTTGTAAATACAGTCACTTGCATTAAGATATTTTTCGTTACACAGTTGTGCTACCAATCAGTTTTGTATTAGAAGTTCTAAGTGAAGCAAGTGAAAACTTGCTGAAATGCCCGACAGTGTTGGGACTGGGGTCATACCTTTCTCGTGGAAGGGCTCCCTCCTTGTAGCAGCAGTCCATGGTGAGAAGCAATTGTTTATCCGTCCAGATCCTGCCGTGTGTGAATCAAATATCTTCCCTCCCCAGTCGAGTTGAAATTATTAACTTGAGGAAAGAGCTGCTGTATTATCTCACATTATTTTATAATCATTTTATAATCATTATGTTATTGATTTAGTCTGTAAGTTATACCATATAAGTAAATACAAGTTTTTACTTTAGCAAGTAATGCTGCATTGCTACATCTGTTGAAGGATGCATTGTAAGTGAACGACATACTGAGCTCTAAGGATGCAACAACATCTACCAAAGTCACTCACTGCAAGTCTCTGGAGACACTCTGGCATCATAAAGCATTTATTGCTTATCTTCTCCCAAGACCGAATTTTGTGTGCATCTGTGTATCTATCAAGGAAATGAACACACACGCTGAGTTTTATAATGTTAAGAAATTTAATTGCTTTAAACAATATTGCTATTGGCTGCTTCTATCAGAATTTTTTGTGGGTTTTTGCTTTTTTGTTTTAAACAAGTACAGTACTCTACGTTTTATATTGCACAGCACCAGAAGAGATGCACCTGCACTGGGGGGTTCCTGAAGATATTAAAAATCCCCTGAGTTTTCACAGAGGAAAAAGGCACAAACCATCCAGCAGGTTCACCCTGTAAGAGTTGGAGGAAAAAGGCCACATGCGAAGGGAAATGCAGGAGCATCCGTTCCCAAGTACGATAAGCCATATGCATGTGCAGGCTTCGAGTGGATTACACGTTGAATATACTACTGAGTTTAATACTGTAAAGTGTTTCTAACTCACAGCTGAATAGAGCCAGGTGTGAGGCACCTTGTTTTGGCCTGGCGTTCTAGTGAAAATGGAATGCAGTGACATAGGAAAAGAATGTGATAGAGAAACCTTTCACTTAAACGTTAACAGACCTGGAAGAGCTAAAATGCAAAGCCACGTACAGTTCATTATGAGTCCAGAATCCTTTCCATTAGTTCAGTTCAACTCTGGTCGCCACTGTTGTTGCTCCTTGTAGGTTCTGAGCTATACAAATGTAGTTCCCAGCATCTCTGGCTTCAAAGTCCTCAATAAGCAGAACGCTCTTTGAGATTCTTGTGGTGTGTCCGGTCCCCCTGTTTATCAGTCTCCAGAAGTTCTGTATGATCACAGGCCGCTCCAGCTGTTTGAAGAGGAAAGAAACAAAGCAAGTATATTTAGTGATGCTACTCTATTAAACTCCCAGGCAAGAAGTCAGACTGACAAAGCAGCTCTGAATCGCATTCTGAAGATAATTCCTCTTCCTCTAGTTTCAGAAATGCCGTATGAAATAACATACAAATAAACAACAACAATTCACAGCTGCTTCATCATTAGTTCTCATGCTGTATTTTCCAAAAGAATCATATACAACTTCAAAGCCATAAATATGTATGAGGATACTTCGAAATACGCCTTAAAAATACTTCTTCCTTCTGTTCACAACAGGACATTTCTTCCACACATGAATTCCCTTTTGGATTATTCATCTTACCTCTGCATTTACAAAGGGATGGAGAAGAGCAGCTGGCCTGAGGAGCTACTAAAGGCTTTCCTTATAGCCTTCATCACACGTGGCAGCAGGTTTATCCATGCTGGTTTGTCCTACGCAAATACTGTGGATGAAACTGGTGAGAAAAAGCCTTCTGCTTGGAAACCATCTCCTTGTGCTTAATGAATTAGGCAGATTGGCCATTTATCAATACGGATCTGCAAGGCTGAAGCCAGTAGCAGCAAACAGTAAGTTAAACACTTATCTGGAGCCAAAGCTACAGTCTTAACTCACAAAATGACCAGCACAGGAAAAGTTGGTCTTGGTGAAGCACAGGGATGGCTCCCAATGCAGTCAGGCTTTGCCTGGCCAGTGATGGATGTTTACAGCTCCCAGTGACTACCTTTAAAGAAAGAAAAACTGAACACCATTTTGAAACACTGCTACTAGAGCAGTCGCCTCCTGTTCCCAGTCTGAAACCATGTACTGCTGCACACTGAAATTCAAGCCTAAGCTAATTCTTGAATAAGGCAAGGGGAACTTCCCTGACCATATTAAAAGTGAAGGTAAATGCCGTGCAAGGCAGATTCTATTTGCCTGGCTGGGCTGCCGTTGGCCCAGCTTTTCTCCCAGTAATTGCCTTCTGCTTTGAAGGTAGTTTCAGTGAAGCATAAGGAAGGAGTGGATTGGAATGCATTCCCAGCAGGCAAATGCGAGCACCAGGGAGGGGCAAGAGAAAAAATATCTGACAGGAAAAAGTAAGGGAGAGGTACAGGAATGAGGTGAGCTGCAGTAACTGACCAATTAGTGCAGGAACTCTCTTAAAAATAGAGGGATGGAACTGAGAACCTTTCTCAGAGCATTTATTTTGTGCTACGTGAGCACTGCCTTACTAAGAAAAGTCTGCAATGAGTGTAAAGTGCTGCTGTTCTGCCATTCATTTTGTTGGGGCAGAAACCCAAGCAAGAGTTTTCCCCCTTATGCTCAGGCACGGCTGAAGCTGCTCCCAGCAGTGGATCAGCACACAGAGCTGCTCCAGGCTGCACGGCCAAAGTTCGTCTCTCAACCCCTGTACGTGGGTACAGTTGGAAGGTACAGTCCCCTACTGATAGCACACGTGCCCTGCACTGTGAGCACGGTATCTAGAGCAAACAAGAGGTAATTTGCATGTTTAGCTGCCTGTACTGAACCAGGGCTGGAGAGGCATTGCTGCAGCGTGTGCCAGCTGTGCAGAATGTTCTGTAGAGCCGCTGGGCCAAGACCAGCCAGAAACCAGACCTGGACAGCTGTTCAACTGAGAACTTTCCACTTGTGGTGCGTGCCCTCCCCTGAAGGCCACAAACACTGCAGCCTGTTGCTGCATTTCACTCAACATAAAGCCAATGGCTGCAGACAGAGGATGGCAGTGGGGGTTTAGCTAAAAAATAATAAAAAAAACAAAACAAAAAACCCCACACAAAACTATTGCTCATCATTTCTCCCTGGACCTGGAGCCACTTCAGTTTTCCCAGCATTTTTCTTTTTACTCCAACAGCTGCAAGTTTCTCTGGTTATTGAGATGCTGCCCTTTTTCCTTCCCAACTGCAAATGGACTCCAGACACAGGGACTCTTCTGCCAAACTCCTCCCACGTTCCACCTCACCCCTGCTCCCCACATGACCCACTCCATGCTCCTAGTCCCAAGCCTCCTACCAGAGCAGTCGTGGCTGCCCTCATTCAAAGGAAAGGGCTGAACAGGGAGGTGTAAATTAGTAACTGCTTAAATCCTCCGAAAAACAAACAAATACCTAAGCAAGGATTAGAAAACTGGTTCTACATGCCCAGTACCATCACCAACAGTTCCAACCCCTTTTGTGCTCACTTGAGCTCTCACTGCTTTTTACCCCTGAAAAGACGCACACCTTCCTATAGCAGAGGGAATGCTACAGCCTCTACCCTGCTGCCTACATCAGTCTTCTGGGGCTCTAGATTTGAATTCTTCCTCAGGCACTGAGCTCCATTCACTCACTTAAGCGATTACCTCCACTGCCATCCAGCTTAATTCTATGCTGGCTCAGGGACACCAGTGCTGATACCAAGGCTGCATTAGCAAGTTCTGTATAGTTCTCAACAACAGAGCACTGGGAAGGCAAGAAAATGGAGCATGCTGTGATCCTTCAGGTCACAGAATCACAGAATGACCCGGGTTGGAAGGGACCTCAAGGATCATGTAGTTCCAACCCCCCTGCCTGGCAGGGCCACCAAACATACACATTTACTAGATCAGGTTGCCCAGGGCCCCGTCCAACCTGGTCTTGAACACCTCCAAGGACGGGGCATCCACAACCTCCCTGGGCAGCCTGTTCCAGGGCCTAACCACTCTCCTAGTGAAGAACTTCCCCCTAACATCCAACCTAAATCTTCCCTCTTTCAACTTAAAACCATTTCCCCATGTCCTGCTATTGTCAGCCCTTTCGAAGAGTTTCCTACAAGATCCTTTTCCTCTGGTGAAGATTTCTGTCTACCAGCATTCCTTCTCTTGCTCCTTAGCCTTTTTAGGATTAACCCCAGCAGAGATGAGTCTGAACAGAAACAATTCTCTGTGCTTATGGATGTGGGCAGCTACTCAGCTTAAAGACTGTAGACTGTGATGATTCACATGCCCAAGCCATGGACCAACTGCAGAGGCACCAGCAAGGCATTACGGCTTGCCGTAGCTCCACTTCCTGACACTGGCTGGGCTTTGACCAGACTTTTCTTTGCAAATGCTGCCAGAGGTCAACTGTCTCTGGGACAAAACCCGAGGCAGGGGGTGAGCTCTGCTGAGCCCGACCTTTGCTAACACCAATATAGTTCTCAAGCTTCATTTCTGTGCAGTTTGTAGGTTCTCAGGGCTTTCCCTGCAAGGGAAAAGGGCTGAAGTTTAAAAATGATGTGCTGCCTCCTACTGACAGCATGGCTGTACTAGCAAGAGGCAGACACCACAAGTGGAAAGAACCTTCGCTCCAAATCAAGACAGTGACTAGTACCCAAAGCACTGCCCTTATGAAGAACAAAAAGCATTTCAGCCAAGGCAGACATCTCTTACCTCTTGCCCTGGGTACTGCCAGCTGAAGTTCACGTCTACATCTGGCTCCCCAAGGACAGTGCAGGCTACATGGACACCATCGCTGACTTTGGCTCTACTGGGTGATGCCACGATTGTGGCTGAGGGTGGGCCTCTGGGGACTGACAGAAGAACAGCGTTAGGAAACAGGAAACTGGTCACTTTCTGATGTGAAATTATTGATAAATAAGCTGTGAATCAGCTTACCTAATGAAACAGGTAAGTGATGCATATCTGCAGCTTCCCACCCTACACTGGGAAACTGCTCAAGCTCGTACCAGTAAGATTTTATCACATACAGTTTTAATGAAGATTTCAAAATTCAGTGACTACTTTGCTCATTTTACAAACCCAGTTTTTAAAACTTGTTTTCTAAAGCCATCAGAAGGAACAGCAGTCGATATAAGTACATAGGAAACATCACCTTACCTTCCACATAGAGTAGGTGATACTTGATGGAAATCTGAGGTGCTCCCTGTGACTCTGCCTTGCAGTAGACAATACCCTTATGATCAGAAGTTGGGTGCTGGTAGACAAAGCCCTTCTTTGCATCATAAATAATATTAGTTTCATCTGTTTCAATTTCTTCTGCTGGAAATTCCCTGTGCAGAGTAACTTTTGCTGAAGGATTAGTGACACGGCATGGGATGACAGCAGGTCTGTCTGGGTTCAGGTAGACAATCTCAAAATAACTGGGAGTAGGTACAAAAAGTTCCTCTTTATCTGTGCAAAAGAGATGAAATAGGATGACATTTAGATCTTGGCTTTGCAGCAATAAGAAAAAATGGGCAACATTAAAAATGAACACAAAGTTTTTTGCTTCAAATACAGAAACGCTTTTCTAATCTGAGAGTGTATTTACACAGCTTGCATTAAAAAACAGTAAATAGAAAAGCAAATCAAAATGGTCTTTGCTGTAGTAAGAACTCTCAATCTTAAGAAAAGCTCTAATTCTTTTTCAGTAAATATCCCTTCATTGGATCTACTTTGGTTCACTTGTCCACTTTTAAAGCATAACATACATAAAGAACACAAGGTAAGATAAGCACTATTAGAAAGAGATATTTGGAGCAGCTATAGTCTTATGACATAAATATTTTAAAATCCACTTCTGTGCCAAATACCCATAATATTTAGTACTTTTAGACAGACAGTTGGAGAGTATTTCCATCTTTTATATGCTCCTTATAAAGTTGAATTTTGTCTTTCTAGCTCAATCATTTACCATAGCAACTTGACTGAGAAGTTTACTTTGGCCTTTTTGAAGGAATCATAGAATCACAAGGTTGGAAAGGACCTACAAGATCATCCAGTCCAACCATCTTCCATTACCATTGCTACCACAAGCCACTAAACCTTATCTCATAGCTCCTCATCCAGACACCTCTTGAACACTGCCAGGGATGGCAACTCCACCATCTCCCATTCCAGTGGCTGACCACTCTCTGAGAGAAAAAGTTTTTCCTTATGTCTAATCTAAACCTCTTCTGGTACTTGCAGCCATTTCCTCGGGTCCTGTTTGTTGCCTGTGAGAAGAGGCCAAGTCCCTCCTCATCACAACCTCCCTTCAGGAAGTTGTAGAGTGCAATGAGGTCTCCCCTGAGCCTCCTCTTCTCCAGGCTAAACAATCCCAGCTCCCTGAGCTGCTCTGGAATGTATCCTTGGAACATAAAGCACTTCTGATAGATGGCTTCAGTACAGCCTTATAGTTCTATTTAGCTCCAAAACCCATTGCAAACAGTCCTATCTTAACGTTTGGACTGGAGCACTCACTAGCATTATTAGATGTAATGCATTCTTAGCAGCAAAGGTTTCTTTAGCACTGTGAAGTATTTCCATTAGAAGAACAAGTTAACCATTTGATTTCCACTCTTTTGCAGCAAGCTGCAGTAAACTGCACACAGTTATCTACTCCACGATGACCCTACCCTCATTGTGCTGGGGCTACAGCCGATTTCAGGCTTTGCAGGGCAGTGCCCCCATACAGGGTGTTCTGCCTCTCAACGGGGCACACAGATGCTGGGGATCTTCACCAGGAACAATGAGATCAAGATTTTACATTAGCTGCAGGTAACTGGAAATACACTGAGGGTAGGAGAGAGCACATGGGGTCACCTGAATGCCATAACTGTGTAGAAGACTTGCTTTGTTACTTTATCAAGACACATTTTCAAAAGCTCTTTGGATTCATTCTGTAGGAGGTTCTCAGCACACGTCACTATTCTCAGAGGTATGTGATTCCATTGTACTACGCATTATCTCAGGTATGCAGTTAGTATAACCCACAGGGAAAGTGGCCTCACAAATCACACAAAGCAACTGCAAACTTCACCAGCACTTTCTTCCCTAACATCTGCTATTTAAAAAGCCTCAAATTGTGGGGAAAAACATCTTGATAGTCAAAGACTCAATACAGACTTATTCCTTACTAGCAAATTTATTTTCACAACATTATATAGTAATAATCCCCAAAATAATTTATTACCTGTGAAGAAGATGTACGTTGAACCTGTTTTTGTCTCATCCTTCCTGCATTTGTTAGCACTGCACAGCTGAAGCCAGCAGCTGTATTCACCTGTGTCTGCTGCAGTGGAGTTTGTGAGGATCAGCTGACCATACCTGTCCAACTGCTTTATACTGGAGTGAAGAAAAACAAAAGGCAGAGACAAGCACTCATGTGTTTCCTTGCACATTTCCTTCAGATCATTTATACTTCTGATTTTTTTTATTCCTGGTCTGCAACAGACACATTTTTCTCCTACAGAGTTGTGTTGCAAAGTCCTCCTTCGTCCCAGCAAAGACCCACACATGAATGGTTTTCTGACCATTGGTAAAATGAGCATTGGTAAAAGCTTTCACCACACATAGTTAACTCCTGAATTCATTCCAGAATCTCTGTATTGACAATGGGCTGTGATTGCCCCTAGACAATGTGTTTATGTTGTTTCAGTTGACTAAATATATCCCGTATTTTCACACTCCAAGTAAAGCCATATGAATCACATTCCTTTCCCGATAGCATGTACTTCAGCTGCAGCATTGCTCCAGTAGTGCACTGCACCACTGGGGAGCAGCAGCCACTTCAACAACAGTTTGTTCAATGATTGATGCCTTTTTTCAGCACAGACACTTCCCTGTCTTTAACACAGTGGTCCAGCTTTCCACCTGCACACCCATGACAAAGACCTTCAATCTCAACTCCTTTTGTCCTTGCCTTTCCCTCTGCTGTACTCCATCTCATCTCAGCCCTGTCACTGTGTTTCCTCTTCATCCTTTGGCTACTCCAGAACATGGTATGAGTATAAAGGCATTTTTCTCCTCCAAACCACCTTGTTACTGTGTTAGTGCAGCATTACTGCAGACCTTTCAGCCCACGCCTCGGTTGTGGGCGGCCTCCTGTTACCTGCTGACTTTCACTGAACCAAAGAGGCCGCTGCTTTCAGCTACACACAGCTCCTGACATTTCCAGCTCCCTGGGCACTCCACTGGGAGACCGCACTCACAGCCAGCGTGCATTAAGCCAAGGCTCACATAACCCAATATTCAGCCTTCAGCCAAGGCTGGGAGCTTAGAAATTAAAATACACCAAGTAAGCAGCCCACACAGGGTGAGAATGACCTCCTCCCAGCAAAGCCTTCAGACTTTTTACACTCATCCATCACAGCTCTTTTGAGAGCTGCCTAAAGAAACAAGCAAAATGTGCTTCCTGCTTGCCAATGCACTTGTCCTACACAACCTCAACTGATTCTGTCATGTGAAAAATGGGAAAATTAATGCTTTCATTCTTTATACGTATGCTTTACATTACAAACATTTTCAGTTTTTCAATAAGCATTGACTAATTCCTAATTGCACAAGAGATCCTGTTGTGTATAATACTCAAGCAGAAGTAAAGAGAAATCTGAAACGTGTCCTCATCTCTGTGATGATTTAGATCGACAACTCACATTTCCTAAGCTATATGGCCATTCAGGCGCAATATATTTTGCAAGCACTAACATCAACATTATAGAGAACCCATCAGGCGAGGATGTTTAGCCTCCAACCATTAAAAGCAGCCACTGAACTACGGCTTGAAATCCCAACAGACAAAAAAGAAAAACAAGGTCAGAGTTAATTGATTATTGTACAGTGTGTTCTACTTAACTGGGAACAAGCAATCCAGTAATCAATGGAAATAGCCCGGTGAGGTACTTCCACAAACATGCACTAACAGAACCTGGCAACTGAAAGCCTGGAAATGTTGAGGCTTGTGACATGGCTGCACTAAGCAGACAAAACAGACTCCGTGAAGTAAGCTGGAAATGGCAACTACATCAGCTGGGCTGTACTTCTAGGATTGCTTTCATTTCATTTCATTACTATTTTAAATGATGAGAATTTTTTCCAAAGCTTTGCTGTGCTTTACATATCACAAAGCAAAAATGCTCTAAACAAGCATTTTGTGGCCGTTCACAGAAAGAAAAAAAAAAACACAAACCTTCAAAATCCTTTTCCATACACTCACCTTATTAAGCTTCAGTTATTTTAAGTTCAAAAGACCTTTGCCAGAAAAGCTGTGCCAAGTTCAGAAGCTAGAAAAAGCTGAAGAAAAACAATATATAGTGTGCAGGACACGTGGAAATGGTTTTAAGTTAAAAGATGGAAGATTTAGGTTGGATGTTAGGGGGAAGTTCTTCACTAGGAGAGTGGTTAGGACCTGGAACAGGCTGCCCAGGGAGGTTGTGGATGCCCCGTCCTTGGAGGTGTTCAAGACCAGGTTGGACGGGGCCCTGGGCAACCTGATCTAGTAAAGGTATATGTTTGGTGGCCCTGCCAGGCAGGGGGGTTGGAACTACATGATCCTTGAGGTCCCTTCCAACCCGGGTCATTCTGTGATTTACACTGTGTGATTCAGTGCACGGCCTCACTGCAGAGCATCTGGCAAACTCCAGCAGCTGCACTGGTACTGCCACAATGGAACTGTCTAAAGCACAAGGAGAGGGATGGGACAGAACAACCTCATGCTTTAAGGTAAGAAGAAAAACCAGACAGCTTATAGACTTCTAAGCACATGCAACTGAGTGACACTTGGACGCAGGTAACAAAGCACTTGGCCAGTGAGCCTGTCTTAATTCACCACAGCCCAGTTCTGCCCTGTACAACATTGTAATTTCTCGGTACCTATGAAAGCACTCCTGCCTGTGCACCAATATGCACACAATACATACCCACCTCTGCCCGTTTCTTCCACTGCAGCAGTTCCACTCCACAAAGATTTATCTACCAGGTGAAATTCAAACACAGCCATGTTTTGAGATGGGAGAGACCCATGCTCTAGTCAGGCACTGCACAGACCAGTATTGTCTAGGGAAGCTTTTTGCTCACAAACATACGAAGTGAAAATGTGCCCTGCCCTTCTTTTTCTTTATTCCTTTCTGGTTTTGGTCTTTCTCACACACTGCAGTGCTTTTAGTTTTTTTAGTGCAGTTTTTAGTTGGGCCAGCAGTCACTGATCTACTGTGTACCACCGTATGACACTGCAGCCATCCCATTTTGGCAGCATTACTAAGAAGGCACATAAACCTTCCAGACGTGAGGATGTATTCATGCTGCACAGGGTGGGACAGCACCTCTTTCTTCTCAGAAAAGCCACCCTCCAAGCTGCCGCCTTTTACTTTCCATACCAGTGAGACAAAGACGCAACCAGCATGGCATGGAGGAAAACATGTGGCTTTTATCCCTACCTCTTCTTGTAACCATCCATAGGAAATGCATTACCTGGATGCTACATTTAAGTAGCCTCAAACCAAAACACCCTCCTTATCCCAAAGCAGCAGACATCAACACCTTCAGCAACAGCATCTGCCCAAGTCACAGGATCACAGAATGACCCTGGTTGGACGGGACATCAAGGATCACGAAGCTCCAACCCCCTGCCTGGCAGGGCCACCAAAAGTCTCTGACCGACAAAGATACACACACCATCACATTGTGAAACCTTACAGGTTTCTTCTGCCTCACAGAAAGAAAGGTCTGAGCTCCTCCTGAAAGATGACGACTTCGTCAATGATGCTTTCTACTGCCAGTTCACTTAGAAACATTGCCAGCTGTGCTGATTAAATAGGGACCTTATGATATTTCCAATTATGTTCAATGAAAGCTCTCCAAAGCCAAGGAATACAAATTCTATAAAGCAGACTGTATTGCATACACCTGTTAGCACAGCACCAAGCACACAGAGATAACAAAGATATCATAAAATCCGTGATGAAAATGTAATTGCACAAGATTTGGTTGTCAGTGTCTCCATAAATTATTCCCCTTCAGTAAGTCTGAAGCACGCTACTTTATCCTTGTCTTCATTATTTCTAGTTACTTACAGGGTCTTCTGTTTACAACTGAATTAATTGATTCAATTTAACTCTGTTTTACTGCTTCAGTAATTTATGTATAAATATTTCAGTATAGATCCTTAAATAGAGGCCTAACATTTTTAAAATAAAAAACTTAAGCAAGCTACGTGCATCCAGCTCAGTTGTACAGCATTTATTACTGTGAAATTAACTTTTGTTTTACTGTTACAAAATAATACTGTGAAATTGAATGAGAACAGAGAGGTAAATAAGCTACTTCAAAATGTAAAGTAACAAATTATAAAGCTAGAAAACACATATCCTTCCTTAATTCTTTTACCCCATTTCCATGGCAAGAATAGTACAAGAGAAGAACAAGCAGTCTAGAGAAGTAATGAAGTAACATTACTTACTGTAATGAAGTAACATTACTGCAAATACTTCTTGCCTTCTTCAATGCCAAATGCTAACACTGAAACCTGGAAGTCTACATGGCCATATATGTAGCCCAGTGCAAGCAAGTAGCCTATATGCACACCTTCTGAGGGTGAGATAGACTTTGAAATGGAAACTACCACCACATGCATGGTACTCCCTTTCAGTAGCATTTTGCACACTCCTCTTTGGCTGCCAAAGGGCCAGGCTCGTACTGTGGCTGACGTGTGCCACCTACTGGAATAGTTTCGTAGAATGGCTTAGGTTGGAGGCCGTACAGACCATCCAGTTCCAACCCCCTGCCTTAGGCAAGGCTGCCCCCCGCACAGCTGTTCAAATCAGCCAGAAGATCTTTTGAGAGATGCTGCCATGATAAGCCTTTAGCGGAAACGGGCTTGTTGTTATAATTTATAGAAGCCTCGCACTGTAGAGGTTTATTCAGCCAATTTATTCTGGGACTCATTAAGTGTCAGAAAACAAGCAAATCATGAATTTCAAAGGGACATATTACAGACCACAGGGTATACTTGTCCATTTCTAACCTTATTCTTTGAAAAGAGAAGTGGAAAGTAATTAACCAACTATGACTTTAAGGTATCTTCATAGTTGTAAGGAAGATGCAGATAACCTTGGCTATTTACAAAGAGCCCACAGACCTTTAGGAACAAAAGGACAGTAGGACTTTCCTAATACTCTGCTCTTATCTAATAATGTAAGAAAGTCTCTTCGCAGCTCTTTTTTAGGACGTCATTCACAGAGCTCCTCAGCCTTTCAACCACTTGTGATTCGACAATACCCAAATATAAATCTCCACCAAACAAACAGGGAAAACAAGCTCTTGTCTTGGCAAAATAAGTGCTAGTGGCACTAGCCCAAACTCCTTTATAAACCCTCCTTCTTTCAAATGCAGAAAAAGACTATTACATTCAATCTAGACTTAGATATGTGTGTACTATACTTGAGAACTGGGAAGGCCAAAAAACGTACGGTTTTGGAGATTTTAGATCAATGGGACAGTACCCACCTGGTGGGGCAGAGAGAGGGAGAAAGTCCTTAGATCCTCCTCCTAGTCTCAGCTGTGTATGCAGTATCCATTAAGATGTCACCAGATGAAAGAAAAAGCCTTCCCAAACTGAAGGTGACTATCTATCCTCAGCTCTGTCATACTTCTGCACTGTGGAACCTGCAATTCCCCCTGCACTCAAGCATAACTTTGACAGAAGAGGGGAAGACTAACCCCACTTGCTCCTCAGAGCGGTGCTTGGTATATTTTCTGTTTTGCAAGCTGAGACACATGGGTTTTAATCTCCAAGAAATTAATCTTTTTGTCTCTGCTGATATCTATATTAGCAACATCCCAACAGCAGCAGGTCTCTGTAGAGCATCAGAACTGGCAGTCAGTACCTGACATCCAACCTCACACATTTTCAGGGTGTTACTTGGGCTTTGCTCTTACGTGGCTCTCTGTTAGTGGCCGGAACAGACCAGTGTCCCCCTGGACCACACCACATCTTCTATACTAGATTAATCTGAAGGGAATCCAGTTCACATGCAACAAGACTCTTCCACAGCATACATTGCAGGGCAGTAGCAGGAGGGCTGAAGGATGATTATCCTTTGTTACAGACAAGTAATCACTACATGAAACACCTTGATTGTAAACAGCCATTTTTTTCCCCCCCAGGATATGGAAAACAGCTTACCTGAGTCTGGAGTCTTTAAAAGTGTCCAAGTATGAAGGATAGCTCCAAGTCACATTACTCCCCTTACATCGCAGTTCTATGCTTTGTCCTGCAGACAGGCTTAAAGTGGCAGTTAGCTTCTGGAAACGGCCTTTATCCATCACCTGCATCAGTATGGACTGTGACTTGGAGGAAGAGTCAACCGGTTCCCTTTCCTTCATTTTCAGGCCCTTGGGTTTTACTTTCTTGTTGATAGGCTTGATTTTGTTTTCCCCTGGTTCTTTTGGATGCTTATTTTTGGCAGACTGGCCAAAAACTGGTAAAATAAGGAAAAAGCAGCAGTGTTACCAATTAGGGGAAAAAAAGCCTTTTTGAAAATATATTTTTATTATCACTGAGAATAACCAATACTCTGTTCTTCCTATAAAGGATTCAGAAAAATGGGAAGGAGTTAATTTCCATAGGTTTCTGAAGTCTCTGACATGACTCATTTCCATGGACAGAAAGACAACTAAAACCTTTCAGCAACATGTGGAAAATCTATACTTATAGGTCACATAAACAGGCAAATATGTAAGGCATGAGGACTTCATAGACGGGAAGGGAAAGGAATACGGTACTTTTCTCTCCAGCTTCTTTTCTCTGTGCTACCTAATATCACTGCCATCTATTGTGCAGCATTACACAAGTGCCCTGTCTTCACACATACATTCCACACCCATCAGTCCTGTATAACCTTTTAATATGCTGTGATTTTTACAATGCTTGTAACAGTGCAGGTTTGTCTTTCTTTTACATTAAGTACTATGAAACTACAAATAGTATTTAAGTCACCTGAAAGTAGCACCTAATACATCTTTATCTATATCTAACAACACAACTGCATCTCTCAGGGTCTCGTCTGGGTGCTGGGAAGAGGTGAGAGAGGATCACTTCACAGAGGACCAGTTACTCCTATACATATGTATTTGTGTGAACAACTGTTCCTTTAGCACACACATCTCTCACCTTTTTGGCCTTCAGGTCTCTATGCTCTGTTTACAAGCCCATACATGACAGTAACACATAAAAGCGTGAGCTCACCAAGTGACCCCAAGTGCACCTGCCCAGCAGGAGCTGAGATGCATGTCAGGGTTGCTTAAAACGTGCACTTATTTCCCAGCAGTGCAGTGAATGATCTCAGAGGCTCACCCACAGAATCACACAGAATCACAGAATGACCCGGGTTGGAAGGGACCTCAAGGATCATGTAGTTCCAATCCCCCTGCCTAGCAGGGCCACCAAACATCCACATTTACTAGATCAGGTTGCCCAGGGCCCCATCCAACCTGGTCTTGAACACCTCCAAGGACGGGGCATCCACAACCTCCCTGGGCAGCCTGTTCCAGGGCCTAACCACTCTCCTAGTGAAGAACTTCCCCCTAACATCCAACCTAAATCTTCCCTCTTTCAACTTAAAACCATTTCCCCTAGTCCTGCTATTGTCAGCCCTTTCGAAGAGTTTACTCCCCTCCTGGGAGTAAGTTCCCTTCAGGTATTGAAAGGCTGCAATGAGGTCACCCCGCAACCTTCTCTTCTCCAGGCTGAACAAACCCAACTCCCTCAGCCTGTCCTCATAGGGGAACAGCTGCTATTCTCACCACATGCCACATGTGCATAAGCCTTAATAAGAACAGAGAAGAAAAAGCGGGAAACAAAACAAAGAAAAGGAAAAACAAAACAACACGCAAAGAGCAGTCTTTAAAATCCCAGTTATTTTAAAGGCTAAGTAAATTAATCATAGAGATTTTTTTATGCTGTAACTGACCGCAGGAAGCACAATCTTTTGTGAGATGAGCCTAAAACTGTTATTTTAGGCAGCATAAGCTCTACAAACTGTGCCTTACAGCTAATTCACGCTGAATACAGTCTTTTCCTATAAAGTACTCTGGCATTTTATCACAGGAATCAAACAAAAAAGCCAACCTCACTGTATGCTGATAAGCTTGGGTTACAGCTGGTACTGACTGCACTATTGGCACCATGCTTCAAATAAATCCCTTCTGGACCGGTCAGTCTGCTCCAGTCAGTTGTTCTTTGTATGGAATCCATCCATATGAAAAACAGTTCAATTTCGTTCCCTTTGTGTAAGGGAAAGAAGGCAAAAGTAGGCTGTGTGCTAGGTTCAACATCTGCTCACATCACTGATGTACAACTGGTGATGTGTTCATTCCCAGCTAAATGGCTCACTGCTTTCCCAGAGAGCAATCCAACCACTGGGAGCTGCCTTTCTTTAGAATAATGTGGAGTAACTTCATGATCAACCTACCAAGTAACAACATCAATGCAGTGATTGCTAAGCAGTAACCCATCCATCTGCTTACAGCATTAGAGTCACAAAGCTCATGGTTGTCTCTTCCTGCCCCACCTCCAGTACATCAGGAGAAGAACAGGATTTATGGTTGTTTTTTATCCCTTTTGTAAGCTGTTTCTTTTGTCTGCCCTGTTCTGGTTTTTATATTTGACTCAGATGTGGGTTAAGGAGACTCCTCATCTTATGTTATTCCCCCTTCTCAAATTAAATGCAACAGTTTGCTCTTTGGCTTTTATTATTCCTGCAAGAATATTAAAACTACAGCCTGGCTACTCTAAAGCAACATCTGCATCTAATCGTGAGCAGTGCTCAGGAGCAAGTCAGAAGCAGCTTCTCTTATCCAAGCAGCTGCCCTTACAGCCCACCACATCAGCATCTGGCTGATGACACTCAGCGTTACACCCCAATACACACAAGCCAGCACCAGTCAGTAACTCTTGTGCTGCTATCCACATTCCTTGCTGCTCCTTTATCCCCCAACAACCAGCCATCCCCTTGCCCACACCACACAGTTTTTCCTTCATAATGCTGCTACCTCGGTTCAGGTGGCTTTTACTGACAAAGCTCCAGGCATCACATTTGGGACTACAGCATTCTCCAAAAGAAGCTGCCACTTCCCCCTCAGGGCAGGCTCCTTCCTCTTCCCTGCACAATCTGTGCCCTGGTGCTCAAGGCCCCAGATAAGCATTTCCATTCCAAGCCATCCATTCCATTTCCCCACTAAACTTCTGAAAACACACAAGTCTTGTTTCTGTCTCCTTATTTTAACCCTAATTAAAATCAGACTATTTGTCAACATGCCATTGCCACGCTGTTCTGCCAACCTCAATCCCTACATGTGTTTGATGACACTGTGTCCTCACAACATGAATGCAGAAATGCAGTCCCCTTCCACACCTGACACTGCTGCTATGAAGCTGTTAAAGACTTGCCTGTGAGACTGTTCCAATTCTGAATGCCAGAAGCCTGGTTTTAATTTTCTTCAGATGAAGTTTTTCCTTTCCACACAGGCTCCCTCTGTTCCACACGTTCAGGCTCACTGGGAACTAGAGAAACACTTTCCTCCTATTCCACTCTCCCCAGTACATTGAGACTCTACCTTTCTGACTTGGCATTTCCCTTCAGGTGACAGCAGGACATTTCAGGAAGCACCATCAGCACAGGAGGTTTTGTCTTCCTATGCTGAAGTGCTGCCTCTCTTCTGCACCTCCCTGAGACATGAGCTTCCATACAAGCCACAGCCATGCCCCTTCCCAGCTCTTCTTCAGAGTTTCTCCTGCTATCTACCAGTGCCACCACTTCCTGCACCTCATAATCCATCCCCTCTCATTGCTGCGCCAACTCTCAGTGTGCCCTTTAAGTACATTAAGTAGTACAGCAGTCTGTCACCTAAGGTAAAGGCAAACTGCATTTCTCCTGGCTCAAAGGATTTAGCTCACCCTGTTCTTTAACGTTTCTCACCCCCTTGTTCTTGTAAACACCATGCACAAAAATTACCACACAATCATCAGCCACAGAACGATAACGTGCATCCAGTGTTGACCTGAGGCATCACCTACATCCACACATATGCTCCTCCAGCTTCACAGCTGCTTGGGTTACAGCTAGAGAATGTCCATGGTGGTCTTCGAGCAACCACTGAGTAACCTAGGGTCTACAGAAGAGCTGCCATCCAAGTCAGCCCCTGTACTGACAACACAGACAGGAACATATCTCACTGTTCAGAAGCTACCATAAGCTAAGTCAGGAGTGCTATTCTGATATCAGAAGGCCTTATTGGAACTTGAATAAATTAAACATACCACGTTACTTGCATAAATGAGCCTCTGGATGACACAGCAGGAAGCACGCAGCTACACCTCACTATAGAGCAGATGAGCCAAGAAAGCAAGTCTGGAGAACCTTCAGCCCAAGTTGCAACTCATTTCTCAGTCCGGGTTTTTGTTGCCTATTTCTCAAATAGAAAACACTTGATATTGCAACATACACCCACAGATCTTCAAGTCAGAATCCTCTTCTACACCACACTAGTACAGCAACTCCTTGTCTGTCCCTTTACAAACAGTCATTAAGAAAAACTATGCTGGAAAGAACTCCTGGAGGCCCCTACCTACCCCAGCCTTGTTGCTCTGGGTGTTTTGACTGTCTCACACACCAGAGACCCTACAGCCTCCCCAGACAGCACTTCACAGCTCTTGGGGCGAAGCATTTTACACTAATTTTTGCCCGTGTTCCCTGGATCACTTGAGCGGGTGCCTCTTTTCCTTTCCTCGTGCAGCCCTGAGCCCAGACCTCTCTACAGACCATCAGTTTCAAGAGCCTGCCCTGAGCTTGCACCCAGAGCTTTCCTTGACAACATACTGCCAACAGCAGCAGAAGGAGACAGTGCCTGCTTTCCCTCTCCATCATGTCCCTCTGCTCACATAACAGCTGGCAGCATCAGAAGAGGATAAGCCACTGGCTGGAGCCACATCATGAATTGTAGGGAATTATCTAAGTTCTCTTGATGTTAAAGTCTAAATAAACCAAGGCTTGGTTAGGAGCTTCCTTCCCCAGCCAAAAGCTAACCCCTTCCCTGCCAAGAACTCATCACAACCTGATGCTGAGTTAAGAACAAAGTTCTGTCCTTCCTGCCAAGACACCAACGGCACCCAAAACCCGCAGAAATTAGAATAAGAGTCACAACTCGTCCCTGACAGACACGAAGCACCCCTTGCTCCATCCTCCATCGCCACTCGGGACCCAGCTCCCATCTGCACCGAGAGCCCCTCACAGGCTGCGGGGCGGGAGACGAACCCCGCTGCTCCCGGGCGGGGACAAAAGCTCTTCCCAGCGACACGCAGAAACGCCTGGGGGTCCGCAGTGCTATTCTTTGACTCCTAAGTGACATCATTATCACAATGAAACCGAGCACCAAGCGCAGCGCCAGCTCCCCTCAGGGACAGGCGCAGGGACACGAGCACCGGCTTGGAGCGACGTGTCTGACAGAAACGAAGAAGCAGCGGAGGGGCTGCGGCTGCTCTCGGCGACGCCTCCCGCCACCTCCACCCCAACTCCCTGCCCCGAACAAGCCGCATCCCCTGCCACAGACACCGGTTCGCCACCAGACAGCGGGACTCAGCCCGCCCGACCCCGCCACGCAGGACGGGAGCCCCCCGCACCCCGAGATGGCCGCCAGCCCCCGACATGGCGGGCGGGGGGAGGCCGAGAGGAGCCCGCCGGAGGCAGAGCGGAGAAGGTCGCGGCGGCTCACCGTTCTCCTGCAGCAGCAGCAGAATGAGCAGCACCCACAGCCGCATGGCGACAGCAGCCGGAGCTACGGGCTGAGGCGGGGCAGGCGCGGCGGCAGCTCCGCGGCGGGGAGGAGCCCGCCGGTGTAAGGAGCGCGGCCCTCGGCCACGGCCGGCCCTGCAGATGGCCCTGCAGGTGCACGGCTGGCTGTGATCAGTGTGGCGGAAGGGAGCAAAAGTGCACTGCGAAGTCGGTTTCGTTCCAGCCTGCTGTAGCAAAGACATCCCCAGGAGCCTGCTCAGCAGAAGCTGCTTTATGGTGGGTGTTGCTATTGCTAAGATTATTTCCACCTTTCAACAACTACAATACCACCGATTCTGAAAACGTTATCGCTCTTTGTTTTAGAAAAAGTGAACCAAGAGATGATGGCTCAGAAAAGATGTGAAATATAAAATGTAAATATGCACAGGAGATGTTCATTGCCTCTCTTCTGCTGAAGAGCGTTCATTTTCCATCCTATCATCTGCAAAACTGCTGTAAATGCAGTTCTTATGCGCCTCCGTAGGTCGAATTTCACTTCTCAAGCACAGACTAGGTCAAAGATACGATGCTGACAGAGCCCCACATGCTGGTATATATGGAGAAGTACAGTACTAACACTAGGAGACAGCAGCCCATCTGCATTCATTCCAGGGCTTATTCAAACTGACTGATAAACACCTTTTGCTATGTAGGCATACGATTAAGAAAGAAAGTGTTTCTATACATTCCAAGTTTCCCGTTTTTAATAGATAGACTCTGAGAACTAGCTACATTCATTTTGAATGATCAGAAGAGTTGCAGTACACCCAGAGAAGACCAAAATCACAGCTTCTTTTAAATCTGTGAACAAAGATGGTGAGCCAAATATCTGCAAAACAAAAGCAAATCCATGCTGGGAGTGCGGTTCTGTATCTCAAGGCTATCATCATCAATTGCTCAGATTCAGTATTCCTACATTATATGTAAGTAGGTGTCCTAAGTGACAGTTTTTCAACTACTAATTTTCAGTCATTTCAATCCTTAGGACACAGCATTAGATGACAGAACTTCAAGTTTTGTTTTGTTTTGTTGCCTTTTTTTCCCTCCAATAAGGGAAAAGGGATATAACATCCATGCAGCTCTGAGGCTGGATGCTGCAGGAAGCTAAGGGCTCACTCCCTCTGGCAGTCAATCCCTGTATCATCTCTGGTTTGGCACTGCAAGTCACAGTGCCCAAATCATTGTAGGAGGTGAGAAGGAAACTACTACGATGCACATTTTCAGATCACTGGAAAAATAAAGGATTTAAACATACAATATGATTGGGTGTTTTTTTTTTACCCCTCCTATAAAATCTATATGAGCTATCATGTTACTTATAGTGAGTTACGATTTGTATGATGTCATGACATGAGGTGACACAAATGATGATTAAGTCACTGTGTTATTTTAGAATTAGGATGTGTTTTAGAGCCGTTTGGATGTGGTGCTCAGGGATATGATTTAGCAGAGGGTTGTGAGAGTTAAGGTACTATGGTTAGGCTGCGGTTGGACTTGATGATCTTCAAGGTCTTTTCCAACCTGGGTAATTCTATGATTCTATTTACTGAGACTACAGTGGTGATTCAAGTCAGATGTGTTGTATGAAGTACATACAAGTGATACTCAGCTTTATTTAAAAAAATACAGAACAAATGCACAATTGTTATCCCGTGAAGCATATCTTACAGTATATGAAAAGCAATATGATTTCCATCAGATTTGAAACTAAGGTAACTGAAAATATTGCTGATTATAAATCTTATTGAAAAAGTGAATAAACAAGCACCATGTTCTTAAGTACATGCACTTCGACATTCACAAAAATTTAAGGCTTTTCCTTTTGGCTAGAGAACTCAAACAGAAATCTGTACTTTAAGATGCATCACAGTCACTCTGTCGACACTTTAAATGCTCAGCAGCACATCACACAGACGTAATCATTACAACACATGGACAAGAAGAAAAGTTAAAACGTATATAAACTAACGTTTCTTAAAATGGAGCACACATAACTATTCTTAAAGATATGTAGCACATATTTTGTGCTTTACTTTCTGTTAATACAAAAGAAAGAGGCCCTCCTAAACTTTCACATCCTGACTGCAGCTACACTTTCTGTTGCTGAGGGTGGAGTTTGCCTCACACAAGCCTCAATGGAAACATAAAAGACAACAGAATTTGTCCAACAATAGAAATAGACAATTATATATACATGTAGTTCTTTGTAATACATGTGTAAGCACAGATATCCTTCAGCTTAGCTGATGCTGAAGAATTTGATTTCTAAAATCAAATGGAAAACAGATTAAGACATGGTGAGGGCATTATATCTTGCTTTGGAAAGGTCCAACTATGTAAAACGCAGAGGTCCTTAAAATATATACCAGAAAGAAACGTTAAAGGCACAGAAAATTAAAAATGAATACAAAATCTTACATTACGTGGAGTATCACCTGCTGCTTCTACTTAACACTGAGTAACCCCAGTGAGTATTCTGCAGTTTGTACAACCTCCTGGCAGGCCTTGGAAGAACCATGGCCTTACAATAAAAGGTGCTTTACATTTGTTTTTATGTAACTAAGTAACACATGCTAGACATCACGTGAATTAAATTTGTACTGTTCAAAACACCCCCAAGTGTCACGGGCATCTGACAGGATTAACATGATTGCACGGTCCCATGCAGATTTCCTGCGCTGTCAGGATCTCACCCAGGCTGGGATGCTTGCAGGACATCTGATCTTGGCACTTATTAAACATCTCCATGAAAACAGTATGCATTTCATTTCTTAAATAGCTGTATATCCTTCCATAAACTTTGGAAAAAAGGTGGCTAGACTTTTACATTCATCATCTCATAAAATATAGAAATATATATTGAAGCTTTACCATATTTTGTTTCTAAATTAATTGTACCATTTGAAGTTTCTGCACGGCACAGTTAAGCTCATAAGTATATAGATAAGTAACCCTGTACCACTAGTACTGATCTTTATTTCCTGTTGCAGAATTAGGACTAGAATTTGGAATATCACATGAAAATCACCTTAGGTGATGTGAATTATGCATAAATGTTTTATAACTCCTATGCTTCTTCAGGGGAGAACAAGGATTTACCTGTTCTCCCTTAAATATACTTCTATTTACTTTTCTAAATCTGATAAAAAATAATTCCTATATCTAAAGGCATATCCCAGGTGTACCTATGCAAATATAGTTTTTCAAGGATTTATTTCCATAAAGAAAAAAAACAAAAAACTACCTCCAGTAATATATATATATATATAAATACATACCATCATTATTTGCACAGAATAATTTACAGTACCAACAACTATGAGTATGTTAAAAAATAACAATTTAGTTCCAATGGACTTGTGCTTTCAGCTGCTCTCTTGGCAAACATAGCAAACATGAGAACAGAACTGGGGGTTGGTTTCACACATGCCCCCTGTGTAAGAAGCAGAATGGCTGCCCCTCACAGGGCCTGCTCTGCTAACATCTGGAATTTCGAGATTACACATACAAATGCACATCAGAATTAGCATTCATATCTCACTTCTGGCTTATAGTGTTCTTAGCCATGGATTATTAATGGCATTAACTACACACATATAAATAAGCCTTGTGCAGTTGAAGCAACCAATAATACCCAATTATTTTCCTTTCATTTCATTTCATTTTATTTCTTAGTTAACTGGGTAGTTTCTGTGCTGCAGCTGCTCCCAGTCTCCCTCACAGCATTTGTTACAATCACATTATTTTCATATAATTTACTACTATAACTAATAATATTGAAATGAAGGAGGAAACATTATATACAAAATACATACAAGCTGAAAAATTTCTCTCACCTGTCTCCAAAAGCCTTAGTTAGAGCTTGCTTTAGTCATAACTTTTTTACATTGGCAGCCTCCCTTCAAAGGAAATTCCAGCGCAGTATAGAAATTAATCAGTACATCAAAATCACTATGGGATAATGTCAGATCGATGCAAGCATATAGACAGGCAGGCACACATCCTTTCTACATGATGGTGCTGGGAGGGGATGGAATCTTCCTTGCACAGCAGCAATTTGCAGCCCAGGAGCCTGACTTGCCTGCTCTGTGATCCAGCTTCTATATAAAAGGGTCTCTGCTTCCCACACACCAAGATGTGCAAAGAATTTTAAAGAGCTGTCTTCCATTGTAGGCTTGTAAAAACATTGTGCAAAAGCTTCAGCTGAGCACTGCAGGCTTGCCCTAACAGCAGGACATTTTCAAGTTGGGAAGGACAGGTAAGGATGCCCTCTAAAAAATAGCCACTGAAGAAGCTGTGCTCATGAAAGAGTAGTTACAAATCAGGAAAATATCAGTATTTCTATTTCAACAGAACATACATCATACATTCATTTTCTTTTTTCTTTTTCTTTCTTTCTTTTCTTTTTAATAGAGCATTTGTTTCAGTCTGCCAGGATTACCTTATTGGAGCCTAGAAAGTCCATATTTATCTTCTGTTTTAAACAAGAACACTTGAAACGAGTGTTTCTTTCATCACTTTTTCATAACAGTGGGACCTAGTTGAGAAATACAATTAAAATGGCAGATCCAGCTGACACAGATGACTCCTTCATTCAATGAGGAAAGGTTCTGAAACTTATCAGTTGTTCTGAGCACTGCCCTGAAGATTACTATTTATTTCTTTCATCAAAACATTTCACATAGACTATAATCTACTTGTATGACTCTAGTAGGACATTTTAGTGTTTCTTTAACAGCATCTTGGAAAACAATGACAAATTGCCCAAAGAAGTGACTATAACTTATAAGTATTAGGATGGATTATGATATGGTAAGAAACAGGACTGCATTGTCACTTACTCTATAGCTTCTCTTCTTCCTCTGTCACAGCCATTTTTATGGGGCACCAGACTTTAGAACAATGGTTCTTAGGACAACAGCTGTTACAGGATGCACATGCTCGAACCTCAGTTAAAGGGCAGGTGGTTTTCCTGTTGTGTGCTCCTTATCCTGTACTTTGAAAGAAAAACACAGGCACCTACAAGTGCTCTGCTTTGGTTTTCTAGCAAATGTTTTCTGGTGATTTTCTCTGGATTGCTATAAAACCAGGAATATGCCCCAGAAGACAAGCAGCGGTGAAGATCTTTTCAGGTTGCTGTTCCTTGAGCTGAGCAGCCAGCAGAGGCCACTAGTGCAACTCGTACAAATCCCTTCCAAACCAACAGTGCTGCAAAAAATGCCTTCCTTCCAGTTCAAAGAAGGCATCAGGCTTTAGACTACAAATTCATTCTTCTATGGGGTATCAGCACATTCCAAGGTTCTCTATCAAGAAGCACTCCTCTTTCTGCCTTCTACATTTAGGCTTACGTCAGCAAAACTCATTGTTAGATTAAAAAGCATTAGTCTATCACTGTGAAAAAGACAGAAAGGGAGAGAGACAGAAGCAGCTTAAGTGGTCTTTTTTTCCCCCCCCCCCCCTTTTTTTTTTTCTTTTCTTTTCTTTTCTTTTTTTCTTTTTTTTTTTTTCTTTAATTCCAGCTATTATAAAAAGGTGCTTTTCACTGTCAACCAACATCATTTTGACAAGATATAAAAATTTTTGTAGCCAACAACAGAGATTAATACCAATGATGGTAATATTATGCTTCTGATTAAAACCTTCTATGACAAAGTACAAAACAATTCTCTTGTACATTAGGGAAGTTATTTTTATAAATGACTTCTTGCAAAATAATTCCATATCATGGTATCCTTCAAGGGTCTGAAGACTATTATTTGCTGTGAAAAAGTGTTGAAATGTCTGGGTGTCGTTGTTAAGTAGTGTGACTTCTACACTGAAAGAACAGTGTCCATTTTCTCTGTCTTTAAAATAATAGTTCACACAGCACTGCTGCAGTTATTTGGTTCTTTACATAAGTTAGCATTCAAACATCCTACTCACATGAATGGATTTGTAGGTGTAGATTTGGCTCACAAAAAATTGCTGTGCTAACATATTTTTATGGCTTGGTGAAGTGCTGAAATACAACTTCGAAGAGCATTCTTTCCAAAGCCCAGGTCTGTTAGTTCTTTCAGCTTCCCTTCTATCTGAAAAGAAGGTAGAGATTTGGGGCATAATTTTTCTGAAGAGAAGTTTTTGCAGAAAACAACATAACCCCTCTTGGAAGTATCATTTCATATAAGGAGCATCTCTGATATGAAAAGAACTCATGTAAGACAGAAGTGAAAATCCTGAGCAGGATTTAGAGGGAAATAAAGCCTTTAAAGGATCTTTTCTATTTGAGTTCTTAATGGCTACTAATTAGTAAGTAATGGCTACTAATTAGTGAGTCATGGCTACTAATCAGTAAGTAATTCTTTCTTTGCTATTTTTATAGAAATACAAGATCTTCTACATTTTGCAAAGTATCAGGTCTGTCAATTTATCATTTGTTTCACAAATATTTTCCAGGCTTATCTTCGATTTATCTCCCATCTTTCTTCTGTAGAAAAAAAAAAATAGTATCTGGAGTTTTAATAGCGAGTTAGTTGCTTTGTTATTTGGGACACCAGACCATGTAACAGAAATAAGGAGGACGTGTGAAAGGCACTTGTGCTCACAATGCAGTGTAAAATATCCTGAACTTCTCGCAAGCAGTTTCAAAGTTCTCCATACGTTGTGATTGCCAGCAACTGTGTATGTCAGTTCAAACAATATGTCCAGATTTCTGCTTGCCAAAGGGTACTTCTCCTGTTTGTTTGTTTTATTTAAATATTAATCTCCATGCTGTCAGTTCTGAAATGATGAAGACGGATTAGCAGCTTGTCCAAAGCATCAGCCAGGCCTTGTAGTAAAGACTTTCAAAAGGCACAGTGTTGGTAGAAAGCTTTTGAAATTCGAGTCCACAAGTAAAATATCAATGAAAGATATAAGACTTGTTTAAAAGACTTGTGTTTACATAAATTAACATTCACTTGTCCTTTCATGTGCAAGAAATTTATCGTTTTCATTTGCATTTTCAGGTTCATCCACAGGGTTCTTTTCTTGCAGCCCACTATTTTCAGAACATGAATCTTCATCTCCATCGCTGTGATGACCTTCAATACTGTGCCTGATGCCGTAAGTAAAATAAATTATGAGACCTTTCAAAAGGAAAAGGGGAAAAAAAAAATAGAAAAAGTTTAATAGGGTTTTTAGGCAAGTAGCACATCAAAAAGTCATTGGTTTTTACTGTCTGGCTGAGCAAATTTTCCAAAGCCAGATATTAGAATGGTAGCTCAGCCTTCAGGTCTTCCCTCTTTGTACAGAAAGTGGAGGTGCTAAATTTCAGTGCATCATTTCTGCATAACTGATTGCTCTGACAGAATCACACACAGAATTGTAGAGGTTAGAAGGGACCTTTTGAGATTGAGTCCTACCCCCATGCCAAAGTAGGCTCCCTAGACCAGGCCATGGAAACTAGTATCTCTAATTTATGAGTACATAAAATCAATGCAGTTTTCCATATCTTAAAGGAGAATGTCTGATATAGCAAAAAGAAAACTGTTACAAAAAGATTTCAGCACAGTTTTAGCTAAGTAGACTAGAAAGAAAAGTATTGTAAATCACTGTTCTATAACTTTGATTCATCCTTTTACCTCAAAACTATTTTTAGGGTTTGGCTGTGTATACACATCCTTTCTAAGACATGATTTATTTTTTAACTAGAAATACTAGATGACCTTTACTAAAACATAGGCTTTTGTTCCAATATTTAAAGGCAAAGTATTGAATTATCTAAGACAGGATTCATCAGTCCTAACAAAGGAGATTTAAATGAGCAGATGTACCTACCAAGTGCCATCCAGATGCTAAACCTGATCCAAGTGTCTGCGCTTAGCTGTACCATTAGATAAATATTTACCAGGATGCTGAGTGATGGCAGAAAGGGCAACAATGGAACCTGAAGGGAAATATTTAAAATATTCATAATATTAAATATCATTTCTTGCATATATCAACTATTTATGTCATACTTGAGTTACACAACATGAGCTAGGGGTGATAAATATCACTAAGAAAGAATAGGAACATTTTCTTATTGAAGTACAGTAAAATTTTGCTTTTCGGTATTTATATATAGATATACGTATATATAGAGACCATTTTCTACACATCTTACACGTTTAAAGTAAGTTATCTTTAAAATATGTTCTCTAAGGCTGTGCAGATAATCGTTCAATGCATACTAATGAAGTCCTGAATGTACAGCTGAAAAGTATTATTTCCATCTTTATAGATATATCCTTTTTTCCAAATTGCCTCCCTGGTTCCATCAGATCATTTGATTTTCATCACTATGATTCACGACTTCCGTTATATAGTCCCTTAACTAACTGACCTCAGAACATAAGTGAAAGCTCAGACTGAAAGGTCATACTTCATGGAGGTATGAATTGCACAGTGGTCCAAATCACTGCAGACAAGGCAGATAATCTGACTCCATGCTGCTCAGTTTCTGAATTGTTTTCTAGTGTCTAAGCGTTCAAACTGAGGACTAAATTTGCTTATGACTGAAAGAAAAGCTAGAAGATCTGTGTTGTCAGACCCACCAGCTGTTAGCAGCAACCCAACAGTTACGCTCTTTTCGTATGACCAAATTCATATGTGCGTCACACATTCAGTCTGCTGGCAGCAAAATCCTTTCCCTAGCACTGAGATCTGGATAAGACCTACCCAAGATTCAGCTGTGAGCGTCTACTACCATTACAGTCACCAAAAAAAAGAAAAATCTGTGATAATAGCAGTGCAGTAATGAAAGACTACCTGGAAAAGGGCTGTCTCTCTCTCCCTCTGCCCCTCTCCCACTTCTTAGAATACATCCAAACCTCCCATTAGAGCTATTATTTTATTCACCATAAAGGCCACTTTCTGCTGGTTCTGAGGCTGCCTTTGGATGAGGAGAATGGTAACTATGAAGAGCACCACCAATGCAGCAAGAAGGCCAATACTCCAGGGTTCCAAGTTAGCAATGAAATGAGTCCCATATGTAGTGAGAGCACTCAAGCCACAAACCAAGAAAGCTGTGTGAAAAACAAAATGACGGAAATAGCATTGAAGAGGAAGTGACTTTTAAGAAGAATGATATTGGAACTTCAGTATGAAATGCTACGAAATTGGTCAAGTAATGGAAAATACAAGAGATTACAGATTAATTCCATCATGAAATACAAAAGTATTATCCAGAATGATGCATTAATGATGACTGAGGAAAGGTACATTATTACTGAATGTTTCATTTTGTCTGTAATAAAATTCCATTACTTATGTTAATGTTGTATATGACTTACCTAACAGACTCACTAAACAGTTAACAGTAGTTGCAGTCTGTTCTGTAGGTAAACTGGATGGATTAATCAGAGTCTGAAGACTGAAGTGACTCTCCTGTATCATATTTATCTGCGATTCACTTACTGCAGATTCTGCTGCAGCCAAGGCAGCTTTTTCTGGAGAATATTTGGGCTGCTCATAGGTTAAACTGGGTTGGTACCTGTGCAAAAAAACAAGTGGGGTAATAAATAATGGAGTTTACTCTGGGAATTGAAGGAATATGTCTCTATGAATACATTTAAGCGCTAAGTGCTTTGCAGTAGAGATTGAGCATTTCCCAATAAGTTAGAGAACATGATTAGTCACAATCTTACATAAACAAATTATGGAGACTTTTTTGCCATGTTTATTTGTTTGTCAGTGGTTTTTTAAGCTATATGAATGCACCAGGGGGTCAGATAAATTACCAGTCTTGCACAAGAGTGAGAGTCTGGTGGGGTAGCAGGGAAAGGATAAGGAAGTTTCTGCAGTGGCAAGTTCATTCTGCTTTGCTTCACATAATGGGGCCTATTACCTGGCATAAACTGAAACTTTATTCCTTTGTTAGAATGTAAGTGTATTTTTAAAAATACATACTTAAGATAAGTCAGTAGGGGATAAAATAATCTTCTCTAAAGTGGAAATGATTGAAATGTTGAATTAATTCAAGCTGTATAGTTTTCAAGGCTATTGATTTAGCCTTGTATGATAAATAACAAAGATTAGCATTTTAAATTAAAAAGAACAGAATAAATATAAAAATGACCTACAGCTATCAATATATTGATATTATTAAACTGTTTTACAAACAGAAGACATAACAGGGCTCTACTGACAACTAGCGATGATCTCAATTGTTGAGAGCTAATATTTGTACCCTTTTATCACTGTTTCCTTTGACAGGTGTTTCTCAGTAGTTATTTATATGCATACAGATAGCTCTCAAACATTTAGTTATAAAGTAAAAAACATCCACTGTAGGTGTGACTCCTGTTCAGATAGTGAACAACACAATATAAACCACAGTAAAACCAAAAGGGTGTTTTTGACTCACCTAAGAATGAGGACACAGGTTGCCACAAGTGAATAAGCAAGAAGTGTGCCAATAGACATTATGTCCACTAAAGCCTTTAGGTCAAACAGAAATGCCATAATAGCTAGAAAAGAAAAGAAAATGCAAAATTTGTATGAGGCTTACATACTAAGTCAAGATTTTAAAGTCTTTCACCCGTGTAACTTCAAATTGTTCTATGGAGAGCAAAATGATCCAAATCACAGTAATCCTTAAAAACACATTTGAAGTTGTAGCCAACATTCCTGAACCTAGTTTCCTACAGTTGGGAATCTCATTCATATGGATAGGCACATTGATGGGCCATACAATCATGTCGCATAATCAAGCCATTTGTATTGGATTTATTTGGATAAAAGTACTTGCAAACGTGGCTTGCTGAATGGTGGCCACATTAAAACACATCTTTATAAAAAAGATTCTGATGCCGTGAAAGAACCTTATAAAAGTTAAGAGATGGCTCCCACTGCAAAACAGAGGAACAATGATGCAACCCAGTAAGTGTGTAAAATTTACACTGATTTCAGAGTAGTCTCTGTGTAAATTTATGAAGTTCTTTCAATAAAACAGGTGTTACATTTGTTTGTTCATTTTTATTTATCTTACTAAAACCTTCAAGTGGCCTTCAAGAAAGACAGCAAAATCTCAGATGAAATAATATTCTTAATATTGCTGAAATAGAAATTTCCATGGCACTCTGAGTAATTATGGCAGACATTTTGTCTATAAAAGCTAATGTCACCTTCATCTGGATATTCATTTTTGTCTATGCTGTTCACACACAGAGAACTCACAGGGAAATTAGCACAATTAATTGAAATTAACTGCCACTATATGAGAAGCTAGCATTAATTGCTATATGGTCAAAAACTCTTAAAGTATTTGTATTTTATTCACTCTATTGAGATACACAAATAATCTATAAATATTGTATCTTTTAAATAATCACTGTTTCTTGTAATAAAAGAAAAAATAGCCTTTATACAGTGTACGTGCATGCATACACAAAATTTTCTATATTCCGAAATGCTTATATCTGATATTTACTTCATAAATACTTTTAATATATGTGTAGACAGGTGTATCAGTGCACAAAAACACAGAAATACACATTCCCCTCTTTTTGTATTCTGACCAAAACATGACCTCAAAAAGCACGACTGATGTGATACAGAAGTTCAATTTCATCTGCTAGTCTCCTCTTCCACTGAAGGAAGAAAAATCATCCTGTTTTCTTTAAAGAGGCTGGTTGTTCATAAATCCAAGAAGTCTTTTACTGTAAAAAGTCATAACTTCATATATGTGACAAATTTCTGAATATCTCAAGGATTTTTATTCTCAAAATGTGTAGGTAAGCAAAGCTGAGAAAGAACAGAACCTGTAATAATTAAATATGCAGTAGCTATGTTTCATTTTAAATTCTAGCCTCAAAAGGCTACTTTGTAGCCAAGGTTGTTTTGTTATACACTAGATCAAACTGAAAAACGCTGGTAAGTTTCTGATCAAGAGAAAAAATAAATGCTTTTTCCTCTTTCTTAATTCTACTCAAGTTCTGCATAATGATGGAAGACAAATTTACAGTTAAGGAACTGTAAATGGACAACTAAATATTTCTCCATGTGCAGAGTTTCAGAATCATAATTAGGATATGTGAAAAAGTAAGTCACAGTAACAGCATGTGACAACTGACTCAGCTTTAGTCATGACCTGGTAACTTTAATTGAGGCCAAGCACCTAACGGGCTAACAGGATCAAGGATAACATTTCTGAAAGCTATGAAACAATCCATACTAGGATTTAATAGGAAAATTAGATAATATGAGCTGTTGCCCTTATTTTTAACTATCCTGGCAAAACTGTTTATGACCACAAGTCACCAAATATGCATTAAAAAAATAAATAGATTAAGCTGTCTTCAGATAAATTATTCATACACCAGATTCCCCGCAGTATCTAAAAGCAACTCCATGAGACTGCTGTTGCACAGCTACATTCAGGGCTGTATAGCTACATCAGTTAATTTACCCTTTAGATAACATGCCTTTATCCTCTTCATCACCATGATTTCAGCTAAAAGTGTTAATTTCATCCCACATAACTGCACTACCAAATGATTATAGGGGAAAAAGTCAGTAACATAAATTAAAAGTCAAAATAGAGTGTTTTGATCTTAGCTCTGAACTCACTTTAAATCAATGTTAACCAGGTTGCTGAATGTTATAAGGCACATCTTTTGTATTTTAGTTTTAACGCATTTATGTACCTTGAAGTTAAATAAATCCAGTGCTTCCAGTTTCTTAAATAATTAGACATCCCTCTGAAATAACCCAATGGAAGCTGGGCAGTGCCATTTCAGGAAGTATGGACAAAAATGAAACAGCTGTGTGTTAAAAAATTTCTCTTTGTGAAACACAGCAGTTGGCAGCAGCTCCCAAAATGCTGTTTTGCTAGAATATATTTGGGCGTGTGCATGTACACATACATATATATATACACACACATACGCAAATATATAGTGTACATATGCACACACACATAACTTCCCCGACACACACAAGCACATACCCCTCAACTCTAACTTGGTAAACTTATACTGAAATAGAACTGTTTTTCTTTAGAAGAAAATTAAAAGAAAATCTGTGTATGTATTTTACACAAAAGTTGATCCCACTGCAAATACAGATTTTTCTTCTCATGTGTCATAATAGAAAACTTGACAACTTCCCTATTACAGATCCCTATTACATTACGTCCATTGGACTAGAAAACCCTATGAGGATAGTATCAGCCTAAGGGACACAGATCAAGTAACAAGCTAATTCACAGTACAATAAATTAATATTTAAAAATAAATAAATTTTAAAAAATCATTTTGAATTCTGTGACATTAAAGACACTACCACCACCAGGATTGGTATGATTTAGAGTTCTTATACCCTTTGATTTTATTCCCCTCTTACATGCAAGGGAAGTTAACAAGCAGCCCTTTTTCGAAAATACGAATTACCATGCACGTGCACAGAGTGTTCAAATCTCAGTTTGAATAAATATGGGCTTTGAGAGCTTACCAGAGATGACCCCTGCTGTCAAGGTGGCAAAAACTGGTGCCTGCCTCTTACTCACTTTGGCAAGAAAACTAAAGAGTAAACCATCGCGTGCCATGGCAAACAGAATTCGGGGCAAAGGGAACATAGAGCCGAGAAGACTAGAACAGAAAAATGTATAGTTCAAATACAGGTTATTAAAAGCACAGTGCTTTACTGGTAAACCCAACTACACGAAAAGAATGCTTGGGAGAGTTCATGGGTTCTGCTTTAGTTTTGGTTTAGGCTCTGTGTTGCTGCTCTTCATTTTCTGTTCAACTGATCAGTGTTGTTCTGAGGTTTGTTGATTACTTTGAACCTAGGCTTGGAAAGCTCTTGAGATTAGCAAACAAATACAAAATCTGTGGTAAAGTTTCACTTGTCACCTACTTTTCCTAACAAGAGTTATACTTGATCAGTGAAAAGCAAATCAAAATTGCACAACAGTGTTCTATTTCCACATATGCAACACACTTAGCAGCGCACCTCTCTTTACAAGGATCAACTCTTAGTCTCACCTGCTACTGCACCAGACGATAGAGTAGCAACTAGTGGGGTCTTCGTTTTGGAATTGATTTGAGCTAGATATTTGAAAAGCAACCCATCCTTCGCCATAGCATAGATTACACGTGGCATTGGGAAAATGGATCCAAGAAGACTGAGTAAAAAGCAAACACATGCAACATAGCAAACACAGTTCATGCAGAGCTGTACCATGGAAAAGATAAACAATGCTAATTAATGGCATGTACATAAACTTATGATCATAAGACAGCAGACCTGTATCATGGAAAAGATAAACAATGTTCATTAATGTCATGTACTGAATCTTATGATCATAAGACAAAATCAGAAAGCCACGGACCAAAGATACTACAGATCAGACATAAATAGAAACATCTTTTTTTCCCCATAAAGTTGATAGCATTTTTGCTGGTTTGTTTGATTGTTTTTAATGTAGGAATTGGAATTTCTTCATTAGAAATGAAATAATTCAATATTGGAATTCAGGTTAGCAAAATAACTCTTGCCATCACTGTAGTTCTTGGGTATTAGTGGACTAGGAACATATTCCAGGTCACACTAACTGCAATTAAGCTTTAGTATTACTCAAAAAAGTCTGTCAGTCAGCAGCAGCAAGTCAATAAGCATTAGCAGCATCTTTTATGCTTCACATTTCCATATGAGGCTGCTGATTAACAGTAATTCAAACACCAACAGTTACAGTTGAGCACATTGTCTCTTTCCATTAAAGCTCCTCAAGCCAAGCTTTGCTAAGATTATTTCCTTTATGGAAGGAGTAATTATTTTAGATTTGTTATTAGCAGCACACAGAAAGCTTTTAAACTGTCAATATCTCAAAGCTCTTTTTAAACAGACTTCTTACATTAGCAGGTTTCTTTCCCTCAAAATTAAATAATCATAATTATGAAAACAAAAATAAACTCTGAAAGGTCAAAAGGCAAATTCATAGCTAATACAACCTCTGCAGCAGCATACTAGCATTTAAGCAGCTGAATGGTTGCCTTAGATACTTCAGGATGTCAACTAAAGCACTTAAAGAAGGCTCAGATTTTACATACCACAGATGCTAAGTACTTCTGGTAATGGGTTAGATACACATGAGAAAATGTCATGAAATAAGCATTGCACATTAACTGATTTTGATGTATGAATTTTCTTTTCAAGAATGTATGTTTTCTAAACAGGGCAACCGTTTATTCTTCAAATAAGGATACTGTTAAAATCCACAACTAAATTTGTGCTGCTGACTTTGTACATCGTATTTATCATGCTTTTCTTTAAGTGGATCCACATCAATAATGAAAACACCAACTAACATCTTTACGCAGAGGAAGCAAGTTCACAACGTAACATAATTAAAGGTAACCACATGAACCAAAAGCAATGATCTGACTTTTTTTTGTTGTTGTTAATTATACCTCTAAACTGAAAAATATGATATACAGTATCCTCTGATTTGCTCTAAACTGACACAGATCAACAGAATGAAAGATTAACCTCTCCAAACAAGGAAATATAACACTTCAAAAAACATTGGAAACAGACCAGGAGTTCAAATTTCTGAAATGGTGTTTTACTGTCTCAGTTCATTTTGTTTTCCAGTAATAGTTTACACTTATATATGACTTTTACTATTTATCAGTATAGAGGAAAATTTGAGTAGAACCCCCTATGACAAGTAGATAGAAAACAACTATAATTTCAGAATGAACTGCAAAAATAATATTCTTCAGTCAGCCACATAAGCATTTACGTAATTCTGAAACTATTTCCTTTTTCTGCCATCTTCTACATAAAAATATACCCTTCCTTTAAATCATGATCCAGCCTTAGTGTGACCATTTTCATCACGCTGATGCTCACCAGGGTTATCTCAGAGTACTGTCAGCATTCCTGCTTAAGCAGGTATACCTTTTTAATTTGTGGAACACCAGCCCATCCTCTAATCACTGAAGCTCATTTGGATGACTCCTTAGCTACAAAACCTCTAGTAGAAGACTGGAATTGGCATTTTTCTATCCCTAAATTCAATCACTAAGCAATATTCTATTCTATGAAAGTGTTTACACCACATTACAACTAGGCTGTGATATATATGGCACACATATATATTCTATGCTTTCCCTGATCTTTTTAATTAAAATAAAAGGTTATATTCACAGTTTAATAGCAGGAAATATTAAATCTACATCTCAAATCATCCTATAAAAATCACAGGAAGAAATGATATCAGAACACAGATTGGCTATTAGAGAAAAACAGGCAATGAAGATGATAAGATAGGAATTTGTCCTTTCAATTTTGCCTGCAAATACATGGAGTTTGTAAATTTGTTGATTGAGATGGCTTGCGAGGCAGGACAAAGGCAGTGAGGTATATTTCATCAGTTAATAGAGGTAACTTGCAGTTAATGTATCTAAAAATAGGTATTTAATAAATCATTTCTGGATAAAAAGTCAAAGAGGTAGAGTTCAATAATAGTAAAGCTTAAACAGAATCATAAACTAATGAAATTATTGTGAAGAAAATCTGCTTAAGACTAAAACATGCTTCTAAAACTAATGCTAATCCTCTGCATGAAGTGAGCCTTCAAAACAAACACATTATTTTTAAATGTCTTGTAATATCCATCAACTTTTGCAAAGCATATAAAAGTCTTTACCTTGTAGACAAAGCACAGAGGGATCCCACTGCTACAACATATTTTGCAGGACCCCATCCAACATATGCAAATGCTACTGGCAGAGGACTTTTCTCATCTAGCAGATAATATGGCATCATAAGAGTCAGTGCAGCTGAAACGCCAAAATAGGCCATGAAGCAGACGAGCAAGGATACCACAATTCCTATGGGTATGGCTTTCTGAGGATTCTTGACCTCTTCTCCTGAAAACAAAAGAAAGAAAAAACAAAACACACAACAGAAACTGTTATTATTACATTCATCTTTACAAGATATTATTACAAACGAGTATGTTTGTAAGCCTAAATCCTCAGAATTGTATCTACAGAATAAATTTTAAAATCTGCATAAAATAAGATTGGTTATTTTGCTGCCAGAAATGGCATTTAAAAAAACAAAACAAAAGAGATATAATTAATGGACATAAAATACATTCTATATTTAGAATTGTCAAAACCCATCACATCTAGTTATTCTCCTATAATTTGTAAGTTCTAAGTACTCAATCCATATTGTCCATATATAATTTAGAAGTGATATATCAGAAAACTCTTAAAAATCGGTGGTCAATTAACATGATTTGGGCAGGAGAAAAGTCTAAAAAAGACATATTATGTCCCTTTGCCCCCCCTCCCAAAAGCTACCATACACACACACACATAAATACTATACCAGTTGTTGCAATGCAGTCAAATCCTACAAAAGCATAAAAACAGGTTGCAGCACCAGCCAATGTTCCTGTGAAACCGTATGGCATAAAGCCACCACTCCCATATATACTTGTCACATTCTCGTAGGATGAAACATTCCTGTAAATAATAAAAATACAGAGGAAAAACACGTTATTTTTTATTACTGGTAGGTCAAACATACGCATCTTTCTCCCCTGCACCTTATGTAACAGCATGAGAAGACACATTCATGTGAAAACTTGTAAGAATAATAAAAATAACAGTAAATGGAATAATATTTGAATCTAGTAAATATCATCTTATCCCCTTTACTGTTGTGGTAGAGTATTAAAATTCTAATGGTGTAAGAAACTCTCATTATTGTACTCACCCACTGTAATTAATTTGTGGCTTAAGAAGCCAGTAACTTCTCAAATGGCCACAATAAAAGTCTTGAAATATGACAGGATTTTTTTATTATTATTATTATTATTTATTTATTTAGGAAAATACAAACAAGAAAAGAAAAAACACTTTCTAAAGGAATAAAAAGTCTATCATTCCCAACAACCGAGCTGTCTGTTAATAGCAGTCTGTTACCTGCAATAGTGCAAAGGCACGTATAACATAAAATTGCTTGGAATGTGAGAAATACGTTTATAAAAAATAATTTTAAAATATTTTAAAGAGTAATTACTCTGTTATTGCAGAAAGGTTTATGAGATATTCTTCACTTATTCTCCAGTTGTCAACATCTCCTTTCACAAAACCAGAAATCATAACGAAGAGTAGAACCAAGATGTTAATAGCAGTGAAAATTTTATTCACCCATGCAGATTCTTTTACTCCAAACGATAACAGACCTATAAAATAAAAGGAATTTTTAAACATGAACTGTCATGTACAGTAAAAGAGCTATTTTCAAGAAGACATATTTGTCAGAACAGCAAATGATAAAAACAGCAATAAATTTTATATATTTAGCACAAATTTAGTAAACTGACAGCACGACAACAGACAAGTGTATTAGAAACCATAAAACCACGACTTTCTTTAACTGTACTCTTGAAGTATTCACAAGTATTTTGAACACCTGTTACTGCTTTTCTGGGATTCTACTTCATATCTCTATATTATGCAATAGAACCAGCTAATTAACAAATCCTTTAGAATAAATGCATGCCTCCAGTTCATATGAATCTCTGATTTGCAGAGATTCTATTTAAGAAGTATGATACAAAGTATGCTTGCCTTGAGTTCCAGACTGGTGCATTTAAGTGATAGAAAAGTTATTTCATCAGGATCCTAATGTCTAACAACTGTGAGCATAGTAATATTTTAACGGAATAACAGGCAGAAAGCAGACCAGATTAAACTGAAAAGAGTGGGAAAGTCTCTCTGGCTTCTATGCACTGCAAGCATTGCCACTAATATCACATACAAGCTTTTCCTCATTATTTAGAGATTAACTCGGAAAATGTTAAGCCTCTCAAGACAAAGTCTAAAAAATATCTTACTCTGCTAATGAGAGGCTTTCTATCTCATCATAGCACAGAAGTTATCATACAAGCTGCTCAAGGTTTCTGCATAAATGGTATTTCAACTACAATTTCTGGAAGTACAGGTGTTGAATCACCTTGGGAATCTCTACACTGCAATGTAACTCACTGTAAATGCATCCTAAGTTTAAATGAATCTGTTTTTTTTTTTAAATAAAATAATCTTTTTTTTTTCTTTTTTTTTTTTTTTTTCCTGTTTTCTTCTCGTAACTCAAACAAAACCAAAAACCAGATGGAAGAAATGAACTTAAGATACAAATACAACCACAAATTAAGGCTTCCCATGTTATTTCATTACTCAGCTTTTTATGTAGAGACCTATTAAAAGCTTAAAATGCACTAGCCACTCATTGTATTATCAGGAGCTGAACAGAAATGTTTTCCCTGCATCTCAAGAGAGTTTGAACACAACTAATATTTCAGATGTGTAAAAGCTCTAGTGAACACTGAAATGCTTCTAGTTGAAAAATGAAATGCTTCTAGTTGTTTAAAACAAATCATACACTTTGAAACACACATAGCATTTCCTTCACTTAACTTTGAAAACATTTGCTTTTGGAAAGCAAATGAAAATGTGCAAAAAAAGTGCAGCATTTTGTAAATTTCTGAGGCCTCAGAAAGTGTATACTTGGTATGAGTTTTTGTAATTGAAAAATATGACGATTTTCCTTTATCAATGTGTATTATTATTAGGCTTTATAAAACCTACCAACGAGTGATTATTTTATGTTTCATCCTAAAGGAAAGGAGAATATGCATTAAAAAAAAATATCATATAAATGTAATTCCCAGTGTCACTTTGTCAGTGCACAAATATTCTATCTAAACTGCTCAGATATTATGACATATTTCTGATATAACACAAATTACGGCTTGGCATTCTTTTGTTTTTGACTGTAAGAAACACTGATATTACAACCATCATAAATGAGATATTTGTCCTTACCTGATAAAAGCAATACAAGGAATACAGCAAAGAAGTCAGGATACTCTGCCAGACCAGGGTAATTCATTCTGAAGTAGGTTCTGAAGAAGTGACCAATCTGTTTTCCAAGAAGTTCATCAAAGGTGCCGCTCCAGGCTCTTGCTACACTTGATGTACCTTCATAAAATACATGCAAATTTAGAGCTTTGCATGAATGCAATAAGATACCATTACCTCTATTGAAAAGGAAGCAAAACTAAACGTGCTGTAATAAACATTGTAGCATACTATACTACAACTAAAATATACAAATCTGTACTTAATTTGTTCACAAAATATCGCAAAAAACTATTTCTACACCATTTATATTTGATGTCCTTCTGGAAGACACTTATTTCAAAAGTCAAAATATTATGTATATGTTAAAACAATACAAAACAACAGTTCAGTTAATAACGTGAAGGAAAATTAAACACTAGGAAGATGTATATCACTACAGTTAGTATTTAAGACTAATGCCCTCCTCTGGTAAAGAACATATGTGACTACAGGTAAATACAACCTTATTCTTACCACTTTCCTACCAAGAATGCACTACAAAACAACACTTAGGTCTATTGAATTTGTAGTGGTTTGGGTAACAGTCCTGTAATTAGGTAGTCACATACAGATAGGTATGCTTATAAACCGTATAGTGGAACATGTACTTCTGGTAGAAAAAACATCTAAATCAAATCTGTCATCTTTGCCAAAGCACTGAAACAGTTCTTTGAACATCTCCCACATAAGCATTGTTACTTCTCAGACCTGGTCAACTTTGTGTTTTATGAGATCACAAGACAGAAAATTTAATTAGAATGAGATAATATTAAGAAGTTAGGAACTAAACATCATGACTTTCTTAAAGGGAGATACTACAGTGATGGGAGTGGGCTCAGGTAAATGTCTTTGCTGTGTTTTCTACTGATATTATTCTTGCTGATCAAATACAGCAATAAAATCAGGTTTATTCTTGTATATCATCACTACTGCTTGACACATCCTGCAAAAACTCTATTTGATAAGGAAATAACTTAATCAAATGACTTTGGTTATTTGATCCTAGTAGGATGGAAAAGCAACAGTAGCTAAGTACAGAGACAGAAAGAAACAAATCCATTTCTGATATCTGCTTCTTCAGAAAGTCTCAGGTCCCATGTTTGCTCTTAGGCTTACCTATAACATAGGATAAAATGAGATTCCAACCAGTGATAAAGGCCCACAGTTCACCAACAGCTACATAAGTATACAAATATGCAGAACCAGTCTTGGGAACACGAGCACCAAACTCGGCATAGCAGAGACCTGCCATCACAGATGCCAAGGCAGCAATGAGGAAGGAAACAACAATGCTAGGTCCAGAATTAGATTTGGCAACTTCTCCAGCAAGGACGTAGACACCAGCACCAAGGGTACTTCCAACTCCCAGTGCTATAAGGTCCAGCGTAGATAAGCATCGGCACAACGAGTCCTCAAGACCTTCCCCCTTGACATTCTTCTTACGCACCAGGCATCGAACAAAGGTCAAAGCTGGTCCACAGGGCAGCATGGTGGATGGAGAGCTCTGAAACAAAATAAATCATTGCAGTGCATAGCAGGTAGCACTGTAACTTAGCAGAACAGCAAAATAAATACATTTAAATGAAGAACTTCAGTCACACCTATTAATATATTTATACTCCTCTATGATGATGAATAAGTCAGCATGTGCTTTTCCCCCACAAATCATTTGAAGGATTCAGTTATATTTAGGACTTATTTCTCCAGGGGAAAAGAAATAGTTTTGGTTTACTATACTGCTGTAATGGAAAGAAGAAATTGCTTCCTTTATCTGTTGTTGGCTTCTTCTTAACCATTTCTAAAACAGTACCAGAATAGATATCTATTAACTCACACATCATCAAGGTTTTCAAGATAAGGATCGACATGAACATAAATACAGATTTTAAAGATGTAACACTACAATATCAAGACTACAAACACCAAAAGCTTTAAAATGCAGTGCTCTGACACAGCCAATGCAATATCCTTTTGGATATTCCCTTTTGGATTCAAATAGTGCGGCTTTTGCCTCTAGAATTCACTTTGGTAAAAACTGGTTGAGAGATTAAAGCACCTTTTCTATTCCCTCCCACATCAACAAAGTTTCCCAGAACCAATTATCTTTAAAAAAGAGATGTATAAAACTCTCCCTGGTAAACTTTTAACAAGAACAGATAGGTGAGAAGAGTTTGGTAAGAATTAAGTGAAGCCATCTGCCATTTCCCCAGACTGACATCTACTGTTACAATCTATATCATGAATATCTACACTGTGTTCATGATTTATTTAGAACAACCCTCTTAAGCACAGGGACTGTTTTTCATTTAGACTAGTGTATTCTGCTCATACATTCCACCATATCTGTAGAAGTCTTCTGGATCAGTAAAAGGCATTTCTACTCGTCACTAACAGCAATGATTTTCCATCAAGAAGGATGTCTTACTATGGCAGTATTTGCTCCTGGAACAAGGATTCAGAGGCAAGAAAACTGCAATTCTGAATGACTGCCTGGAAATAAAAAAATCCCTTGGATATTAAAGAGAGAGAAATATGAGCAGAAACATTTTCCTCCTGTTCCTGTAACTCCCCCAGGTACACTGTCACTCTGCTTTAGTCTTTAAAGAGACTCATTAAAAAAAGTCTCTACTCGACTTTCAGGGAAAGGGAAGTTGGAAGCATAGTAAACAGACCTGAATTGCCCAGGCAGACACTTAGAGCTGGTTAGAAAGATGATAGCTGACACAGGACTGAGCAAGGAGATGAGGCAGGCAAGGTTTTTTTTTTGCTGTTTTGGTTTGGTTTGTGTTTTTTTGAGTTATCTTTTTCCTCCTCAAATAGATCATTGACATTTCATTAACGGGAAAAACTGTTCTGGCAGACTTTGTTCTCTGAACATTAAGCAATGTCCAAGGCTTGTGTTGTTCAAATGGATCTCAGATTACTCCACTCATTTGCACTTGACAATAAATCCTGAAGACTGTAAAGTCATCTAACAGTGGCCAGCTGGGTGCCACTATGGTTTTCTCTGCTGAGAAGCAATCTTTTTGAAAAAATATGTTGCTTTTTTTTTTTTTTTTCCTGCTTCTACTTTCTGAGATTCCTGTGGAAAGAACAGGGGGGTGAACCAGGTGATCTCCAGAGGTCCCTTTCTAATTCCATGATTCTTTGTTTATGAACAGGACGCTGGTTCTTGCCAGTCACAAGTTAGTAAGGTGAAACACCTATTCTGGCTGCAACCCACCCTTTCTTCTTTAGTCTTCTTTGAAACTGCAGCACAAGTAAGGAAAAGGTAGAAGACACAAACTTCAGAGAGACAAAAAAACACTTCACACACAAAAGACACAATATTTTAGGTATATCCATCCTTTCTTAGCCCTGAAAAATACATATCCTAGATGACCATTGCAATTCAGATTGCCTTACACTGGCACCTAACTATCTGTGTAAGCAAAATGAATGTCTGACCGCTACTTCACAACATCTGTTGCTGTGCCCCGAGCACAGTGCACTGCGTCAGACGTGGGCCCCGTTCAGATTCGGATGAGAGACTGGAAGAACCTACAGAAACAAGAAGGCAATGGCTGGGAGTGCCTTTTGGTGGCAGCATTGTCCTGGACAACCTCACACTGTCTGCAACCATGCTCAGGAAGGGCCTTATTCCTTCTGCATTCAAAACACGTTGGGGCCTCTGCAAGCTCTTTACTCCTGCTGCCTCCAACTCCAGCTGGGCCCCTCTCAGGCCTGTCCCCACGCAGCTGAGCAGCTCTGGCTCTTCTCAGAGGCTTCCTCACAGCTTCAGCTTGATGCTTACAGGCATTTATCTCTAGTAAGATATCTAGTAAGGCTAGAGGCAAATCCAATCCACTTCTTCTCCTGTTCAAATCTGTGCCAGGTCTACTTTACAGAGACATCTGTCACAAGCAAGTTATCTATGAAGTCCATTTGTCACTGACCTTGGCAAGATGCCTTTGTTCGAAGCAAACTGAGATGGCAGCTCCTGACTGCTTACTCTGGGTCACTGCACTCCTGAAACCTCTCCTAGATTAAGTTTTTCTTTTGCTACAGATTACTCTGTAACACAGAAAATGTCTTCAACAGTCCACTGAAAAAGGGAGGCCCCAGTTTAACTGCCTAAGAATTGAAGATCAATGCTCAGTCCACATTCAAGCCTCTCCCTTCCTGAATGCATTCCTAGAAAGAAGTCCACAGCTGTTCATGTCACAGCTTGCAGTTTTTCCCTTTCAACTGCATTACAACAAAGAGACCAACAGGACGGGGGGAGACCTTGTTTTGACAGGAGGGGTATTGGATAGATCTAACGTGGGAAAAATGAAGTTTCCTCATATCACATGGATGTAGACAGTACTTGTTGGAGTACTTGAATAACCGCAGATTCTTCTCCTATCCCTTTCACTCTCTGTTATCTTGTTAGTTTCTCTCTACAGTAGCTGCTGACAAAACCAGCTTCTTAATTTCAGTCTTTCCTGATATCAGAACCTCTGGCTGTAAAGCAGACAATTTACTACCTTACTGCTGCTCATCTGAATGCCATCCCAAGCAGATGAGCTCAGTCTTACAATTCATACCAGGTCTCCCATTCAGTTGGGTGGCCAGATGATCAGGAACATTTAGTGGCCATTTAGTGTTAGGCTCTTTTAGAAGCACAAATTTGGCCTAAAAGAAGTTATATCTACAAACACAGTGCAAGGGGCAAAGTCTCCATTTGGAAAGTATTTGTTTATCTTTAAAACTGCACAGGCTGTAAAACCTACACAAACTATCAGTTTTCTACTCCAAAACAAAAGACAAATAGGTGGATAACAATAGAGCATAAAAGTAACTGCTGTATAAGGTCAGTGTGCGCTGGACCAAACTTTCATTCAAAAATAACATTTTAATTACGTTAAATAAGTGATTTTAATCAGTATGTATCAGATCCAAGCTTCACATGGGGGGAAAAAAAAAAAAAAAAGCTTTTGATTAAATTAGCGCTGCACTGCAGCTGCAAATCAATACTTTGTACAAAAATTTCCATTAAAGATTCTAATTAAAAAGGGAAACATTCTCCTACAAGCAAGTATTATAAAGCCATATAATACCCCTGAAAGTTGTTATACCGTTATGTATATTTAAAGATTCCTTTAGCAAAAGTAATTTAAAGATGATTTACTTCTAATTTATATCATTAATCTCTTATTATATACTATAACATATGGTAAGTGTTAGGTGCAGTAGTTTAACACTTTAAACATCATATAAATGATGAAGCAAATATCCTAACATGTGTGTAACATACTCAAAATGCAGAAATATTAATACATGGATTAATTCAGAACCTTTCTTCAGCCTCAGTTTCCTGCAAAAACCTGTAAGTTGTACTGGTTGTTTTCCGTCTGTAGAATTTAGCAGAAAAATTTGTTTGCAACATTTATTATTACAAGACTTTATTCAAAGTTGCAATATCGCACTGATTAGAACCAGCGTAATAGAATATGGAAGTAAAATAAGTCCTAAAGTATGTGTACACACATGGACACTCAACTTTTTCATGTCCTAAAAGTTGACTTTGTGCCCAAGACAATAAAAGAATTTCTATTGTCTTTGAATATTTAAAGTACTGTATCTAAACAATTCATAAGGCCCTAAAATTGGCACCTGTAACAGAATATGCATAAATGGAAAATGTAAGATCTATCATCCAAAAGCAGAAACAGATTTCAGACTGAGAAGGAAGACATAAATCACATATATAAAGACACTAATTTGCACTTAAAGACATAATAACAATGTAAAGTATACTAAATTCAATACCAAATAGCGCAGGTATTGCTATTCAGAAAGCACGTATGTTAGCAGACAATGTTTCATATGATAAGCGATACTGTTTTCAGATTGTTTCTTTCAGCATTACAAACCTTATACAGAGAAACTTCTGCTAGATAATTTTCTGCTTCTCTTGCCCAGTCCTGAACTTCTGTAGTCCCAAATATGTGATTTTACTGAAATATGTGATAAAGCAAACTAAATGTGGTGTGTGAGCTGCTGTGAAAGGAGGTGGAGGCTCTGCAGCCCCAGGTGATTGGAGGCCGGGAGCTGGTGAGTGATTTGCCCAGTGTAGGCAGGGAGGGAGAAACACTCTCTGCTGTTCAGATGAACCATATCTACTTTCTGAACAATGTAATGTCACGAGGACTCTGTTTTCTCCACTGAAACACACCTGTCTCCCTACATACAAAGCACACATGGTTGTGAAGGTACCCCCTTCATGCATCCCCATGGGACTCTTATTAAACACCCTGAATGACAAAAAAGTTGGGATGTGTTACATCATCCCCAAGCACAAAAGCTGTCTGCCCAGCTTTTGCATTTGCTGCTCTTGTTACAACAGCAGCAGTCTGTAATGCTTTGAGACCTGAATCCAACAGTGCAGCATGAAAATAGCTTTTGCTGAGTGTGTTTCAGAATAACATAATTAATCTGAAAAATATTACTGTGATTAGAAACAAGACAGAAGTGTCTTTGTTTACAAAGCCTGGTTAGAGAGTGCTCTGCTGAACCAGGACACTGTATAGCTTCTCCTTTATATGGCTTGAAATGTAAAAATGCTGAAATTAGAATAGTCCAGATATTCTTGTGACACAATCAATAAATAATCCTACTGTCTTAAAAATTATCTTCCATAATAAGCTAAACTCCAAGGATAAGATACAGCAGTATTTTTGCTACTTCCAGTGGCAGATAACCCAAGCAGTAGGATTTCCAGTCAATATTATTCACAGTATATTGTTTCTCTTTAAACATCTGTGTTTCAGTATTTCTCTTTTTGTTCAGAGAACACTGAAATAACAAGTCTTGCTGAGAAAAGCTCTAAATTCCTCATCATTTAAATATATTCTCCATGAAAATATAGTGAAAAAAACCACTATGTACTGTGTCAGCCCCTGTGACTTGCTCTCAGCTTTTACTCTTTCCTGAGCACAAATCTGCCCCTGCCAAGGGAGCACAGAGGGCTCATATTCTTTTCCCATGAAATGTCCTACTTCCTGTGGTTAAATGCAAGGGACAAGGACAACCTTTCCTTATCTCTCCTACATCCAAAGAGAACACCTCCAGAAAGAATGTGCTCCACTGGGGTGGTTTATTTAAAGAATCCAGATGTTATTTCTTCAGTTATCTGAGGCTACTCCTTCCTTGAAGTGCTAAAAGGTGTAGATATAAAAGGTCTTGTTCGTGGAAGCTGCAGTTATGTCATGCTTTTCCTCATGTTGATCTCCATTCCAGCCACCTCATCCCTTACATTGGAAGACCACTGGCTAGGGACAAGCCAGAAGCTAATTTACCTGCTAATGTAGACAGACCCTATAGATAGTACTCTGACCAACAACATTACAACATGACTTTGGTTCTGGCTTTGGAGAGCTTCAGTCCTGGCATTTTCTGCTCGTTGGCAAATGTATCTCTCTTGCATTCATCTAAAGTGCTTCATCCAATACTTCTCTGTGTACCCCAGGGCTTCTGCAGCAGACTCTTGCCATAAAGAATCTTGCTATGAAACAGCTGACCATGTTAGAAGGAATAAACTGAAAGGGAGAAGTATTTTATTTTCCAACAGAAGGCACTTTTTAGGACTCTCTTCTAGTGTCAAAACAATATGAAGATAATGTCAGAGACAAATGCAGAAATGTATGCCCAGGGATTAAAATAATAATCCCAATTCATTTGTGAAAAGAAACTCTTGCACTGACTAAATCAAAATACTGTAGGAGCCCAAATGACAAACTACGCCTGCTTAAAAGCTGCTCTGCTGTTGTCTCTGACTTGTCTCACAGATACAGCCTCATAGCTCCAGGCCAAAAAGCTATGCCTTCTTACATAACTGGAGGCATTAGTTCTGCAAAAGCATATCCATGTGCTTGCCCATATGACTACTCATAATGCGTGGAAGTTAAACATGAACAAAAGTGCTGGCAGGACTGGGGTCTAAGTGAACCATTACAATCCCTCAAATAGAAATTTCAAATAGAGCCTGCTCCTTCGCCTTGAAAGCTGGGACTTTGGAGCCAACTGTAACAAAGGTAACTTCTGATGTTCACAGGAAAAGAACAACATGACATGGCTTTTACAGCTTATGCAACTCTAACAGGATTTGAGAAGATGTGTTAGTATTCGTAAAAGGATTCATGAAGTTCTGCAGGCATCTGTTCTGTGTCAAAACAATAAAGTAGACAGCGTTTTGATGTAACCTGCTGGGATGATCTCATATGTAGGAATTCAAGACTCTCAGTCACAGGTGTCTACACAGACAACTGTTTCCATGGGATGCTTTAAGGAAATTCATTAAATTTCTGGAGTATTAATTCATACAAACTTTAAACATGCTAGATCAGTCTCCCAGAAACTTTTGAGATTCTTCTAGTGGTTATAAATGCCCAATCCCTGCCTTTCTTGATTCCCACTTATTGCAGTGTTCTCCCATTAGAGGCATGTCTTATCCATAGTAGATTAAACCTCTGCTAATAAGCATCTAGTGACTTTTCTAAGACTTTGCTGAGAATGTTTCCCTTGCAAACACAGGAGCAAGACTGATGAGAATCCAAAATATTAAAGCATTGAACATTTTTTGAGATGTTAGTTACTGAATACTGCTCCATTCTACTTTTTCATGAAGCTCATGGAGCTCACAGCATCTCAAATAGAAACAAAGAAACTTAAAATAAAAATCAGTCATAAAACATCTCAAGTTGGAAGGGATCCTCAGAGATCATCAAGTCCAACTTCAGACTTCACACAGGACCATCCAAAATTCAAACCCTGTGTATCAGTGTCCAAATGTTCCTTGAACTCCAGAAGTTCTTCCCTGGGGAGCTTGTTCCATACCCACTATCTTCTGGTGAAGAACCTTTTCCTAACACCCAACCTGACTTTCCCCTGACACAGCTCCATGCCATTCCCTCAGGCCCTGTCATTGTCATCAGAAAGCAGAGATCAGCACTGCCCCTCCACTCCCTATCAGGAGCTGTGGGCTGCCATAAGGTTTCCCTATAGCCTTCTCTTTGGGCCCAACAAACTGAGTGATCTGAGCTGCTCCTCATACTCTTGCCTTCTAAAGCCTTCCACATCTTCATAGCCCATCTATTTCTGTTCTTTTCAAAACCAGCCAAAATTTAAAATAAAAGAAGCAAACAAACAATTGAATAAAGTCCTGCCAAACTAGAGCAGTCCTGGAATTTCTTTGTTGGACTGGCAATAAGATATGAATAATGACTTTTAGGATAAAATTAAACCCCAAACATTTTTTTTCTACTGATTTACACCGAAACTGGTTATTTGAGAGAAGGGGCCTAGCTACTGACTTTGAAGTAAAAAGTCACAGGAGGCCTTTCACATGCCTAAACTCAGCATCTTCAAAAGATATACACAAAACACAGGTCATCTCAATAAACTTTTAATATGACCTCCTCTCCTTAGTCACTTTCTTCCCTGGCCTCTTCTGATGAATCTGAAAGGCACTCCCAACTTCTGACTTAAAGGTGTCCCAGAGGTAATTATGAGCTCCCTTAAACATGTTTCTCTGACTAACAGGTACTGAACATCAGCAACAGAAAAAATAAAGCATATTTAGTCACAAAATTATCTCCTATTTGTTCTTTAACAAAATGTTCACCTCTTCCATCTTCTTTATCACCCATTAATAGAAGCGGAACAAGATACTTCTCCCCTTATTTGTTTCTATATCAAATACTTCTTCTTAATGTACAACAACAACAAGCCTCATCTCCAGCCATGGTGTGGATAAATCACAGGGAAAAATCCATAAAACACTATATTCTAATCCGGAGATTCTACGCACTTAAAAACAAACAAAAAATAAACAACAACTTAAACCCAAAATTCAGCCCCCCCAAAACAACAGACACTGCGAATAACTTGTCATCACCAAAGAGATTTCTTCATTCTTTTCAGATATTGTATGTGTGTTCATGTGTGTGTGAGTTCAGACCACAGTATTTCTTGGATTGCTTTCCAGTGTCTACTATACAGAAGGATGGCTTATTTCTGGGAGGCCCAGCCACTGTTATGGCTAGATCACAATTAGGAATAATTTTGTCCTCTTCCCTTGCTTTCTCATGAGCTCTGGTGGCAATGACAGGAACTTGAGTTCAAAGTGTCTGTGTAGAAGCAGGATCTAGCCACAAACCATTCCTCACTTGCCTCAGGAGAAGAAGTGGCCAGTACAGACTCAGTTCTAAAGGGCCAAATTCAGCAAACAGATTGCTATTTGAAATGCAATGATCAAGGAAGTTATATGAAAGACATCTGCTTCTGGTGCTACAGTTCTATGCACAACAGAAATTCCAGCTAGAGAGGAAGAGATGTTAGAGATGTTTTGCCAAGAGGCAAAAACCTCACCAGCAGCACTACTAACCACCCTAAATGACACTTCTGATCCTTAAAGCTGAACTGGATGTTGACAGACTACAGTACCTTTTTGACATGATGTTAAGAGATATCTTTGAAAATCCTGAGAGTAAAAGTCTGAAAGAAGAAAGTGGGGTTCTTCCAACTATGTGACATTCCTCATTCTCCTCTACGAGAAAAGGCTGGGTGACCTGGGTCTGTTCAACCTTGAGAAAAGAAGACTAATAGAGGATCTTATTAATGTTCATAAATATCTTAAGTGTGGGAGTCAAAGGGACATGGCCAACCTCTTTTCAGCCGTCTGTGAGGACAGGACAAGGGGAAATGGCCATAAATTGGAGCACAGGAAGTTCCACACCAATACATGAAGGAACTTCTTCACAGTGAGGGTGACAGAAACCAGGGAGGTTGTGGAGTCTCCTTCTCTGGAGATATTCAAGACCCACCTGGACACCTACCTGTGCAGCCTGCTGCAGGGAGCCTGCTTTCCAGGGAGGTTGGACTTGATGATATCTACAGGTCCCTTCCAACTCCTACAATTCTGCAATTCTGTGATAAGCTTGTGGGTTTTTTTTTTTGAGTCAACTTACTTACCTCTAGTAAGTATAGCTAAATATTAACTTTGTAATCTTTTAAGCAGGAGAGCTAAAACTTCACAAGGCCTGTTTCACTTTCTTACAGTCTGAAAGAGAAATGAATACAGTCTCCAAAGCAATGGAACTGTTACATTATTTTCAAAACTGTCCTTAAAAAGACGGGTTTTCTGATGGGAATTACAAAACCCACCACAAACTGCAGACAACTAATCAACAGCCAGGAATACTACTAAAACATTTTAAAGAGTGTTTAAGTTCAGGTGGGAGTAAGTGGGTGAATTGTCCACAGCTGACAAACATACTTTCCCTCTGAAAGACACCAGTTGGTCACCACTGGACTGCAATGTTTCATACAGAAGTGTTGATAACCACTGATCATGGTTGACATGATTCCCATGTTAAACCGAAACATAGGAGTGGGAGAAAAATAAGCTCAGATATCAAAGAGATCAAAGACAGTTAATCTTTCAGAATAAGAACTCCACTGTGTATTATTTTATTTTGAAATACAACGTTGCTCTCTGCTGTGACAGCTGTACAAGAGTGTGCCGTTTGAAATTTTGTCATGACCTACACATTGATCTCAGAAAACACCTCTGAAAAAGCAGAGATGTTCAACTGTAAAATACCTACTGGGATCAGTGATGTGATGACAATATCATGTCTCCTTCAGGAGTTAAAGTAATTTCCAATTGTCTTTCATTCTACCTGTTCCTAAAGTTCTATAAGGCAGGCTCTGAAAAACAAACAGAAAAAGCATTCCAAAAAACTATTTCATACAATGACAGTTGTGTTCTGTTAACAACTTTAAAGCTTGGATGCTAACATTCAGTTGAGGAAATTGATAAATAATACTTTATTTTCTCCCCTTCCCCAAATAAAGGACCAGAAGATCAAACAAAATAATATTCATGGGCTTGATTGTCTGGATCCAAACCAAAGCACATTTGGAGAAGCCTTGAGTAAAAGAGAGCAGATAGATTTCTTTCAAGTGAATGTGAGCAGTGTTCAGAGGATTTCTTTCTTTAAAGTTTATCAGACTAAGTACATGGCATACAAAGACAGCATGAAAACAAGCTCACGATGGATAAAAGGCCATTTGGAAGCACAAAGCTAGAAGGAAAGCCTAAGATATGGAAGAGTTAATTTTGGCATTGGTACAAATTCTGAAACAGAGAAGGGAAGCTACTGGCAGTTTGGAGCATGATAGTCCCTCAAATTAACTGAACATCTCCCAAAAATATAACTGGGGATTACAATGACTGTTACCTATGCTTGGCTTTAGACTTCAGCCACAATGGATTCTTCATGGCACCTATGCTTATTAATATTGATGCATGAAGACAGATGCATGAATTATTTTACAACAGAATAAGAGATAAAAAGAAGAAGAAGAAGAAGAAAAAAGAGAGACTGTAGCTGATGATGAGCAATTTTTCTTTTTTCTTTTTTCATATCTGTCAGCTTTTCAGATTACTAGCAGTGTTTTGTATAATAGCTAAAAGTAAAATGACTTGGTGACCGCAGTTATTTGGATAATTCTTGAGGTTGATGTGGTTCAAATTCATGGAACTAATTTGTCTGGATAACAGCTTTACAAAGGTTCAGAAAAGTCTAGACATTTTCACTGTGGGAAAAAAAAGATGCGCAATCACTTTTACACAGACTTGAAAAATAATATCCTGCAGTCATCCTTTCTAACTGCAAATCGTACTTCTAAAGTCAACAGTAGATAAACTAAAGCAGTTGAAAATAGCTATGTTTGTACAGCACCAGGTTTCAAGGGAGATGGAAAAAGCCTTTGATTCAACTGCTTTACCAGAAATGGCACAGCAAAAAAAGATCAGATATCTGTAGTGCTATAGGCTCCATACAAGTTAATTATTAAGGTGTTAATACTGGGGTAGAAGAGTCATGAGATACATGAAAAGTCAGAGCAGCTTCCAGCAGCATCTCACAGCTTGCCTGACTGGAGAGGGGAGAAAAAGGAGAGGGAAGAAACAAACCTTTCATCTGAGTTCAACAACGTTCTCTCACTACAGATACAATTTTAGCTTCAAGTTATGTTTTCAAACTCAGTTATAACATACTTTGGCCTAAATCCATTCTGGCTAGAAACTATGTTTCAAAACTGGTTTAACTGGAACCATGTTCAAACATCACTGCCAAGCTGTTTCAGCTCCAGAACAGGAGAGGATGGATGGAAGAGTCAGCTTCTCTGTGTGTTTTTGGTTTTCTTTTTTTCGAAGAAAGAAAATATTTAATTTGTTATCCCGGATCCAAAAATTCAGTTATTTGCAATCAAAAGCCTGAAATCCCTTCAAAATTATGAGCTTTGTTTCTTGAATTTACTACAGATTGCAGCCACATGGCAAAAATTATTTCCATAAACACACTTTTTAGCAAAACAAAAAGATTTTCAGCTGTGCTAAGATTAAAAATATGACTGCAATTATTCATCCTGCAATAACACCCAGCTAACAATCAAAGCCAGCCCAAAAGCTTAATCTGAGAAAAACCAACAGTATGAGAAAGGCAGAGAGAAAACAACCAAATATAAGTGATGTGGGATGGTGGCTTCATGTCTTCCTAGTGATGTGTCATCTGTTTTCCTGACTGTCAGCTCCAGTATAGCCATTGTAATGAGCACATTCAAACAGGAATGAAAACAGTTTGTAAAGTTTGCCTTTCAAACATCACTCAGTTGATTCAGGCCGGGAACTGAGTTTCTTTGCTTTGCAGTTCAAGTTTGGCTGCCTGCTTACTGCAGAAATACTCTTTCAGTCAACCTCCTGCCAAAGAAGACCTCAGTAGGATTGCTCCCTACCTAAATTCTTAAACGTTTCTTTCTTTGAAGCTTTTTAGGTTATGCAGATCCAACATTTTGCATTGCACAGCAAATGCAATCCTTAGAAAAATTAACTTTTTTTTTGGTTTTTTGTTTTTGACAGTGCTCCAGCAGTAGAAGGTCTGCAGTTAGTCTGGAATAGGAAGTTCTCCTCTTTGTGTACTACATTTCATTAGAGCACTCATACACATCAAGAGCACTCCACTAGAAGAGTTTTTATTGTCTTAGACTTCACAGTGCCGTACTTTGCTCATTTCTGATGTGCTACTGCCAAGATAAACAGTGATAGGTAATCGAACAGTGCTAGGATCTTACTTACTAGTGTTCCCGTCAATAATGAATAAGTCCATCAGCCCCAGAACTTAGAAAGCAGCAATGAGACACTCTTGGACCAGGACTAGATGCAGAACTACGGACCAAGATTAGGTTTGAAATGGAATCAGAAGGAACAGAGGCGTGTACAATTGAAACCATGCCTACATCACATTCAGTGAAGTGTTCTGAATGCAGCAGATATAGGCAGAGCCAAGTCATCCCTGGTATATTTACACTAGCACTTTTGCCCAGATCAGAGGCGTATTTTCAAAGTTATTCTTTCAGTACTCATGGCCAATCATTGCACTTTGTTCCATTCCATGGCACAATACTGAGCCTTCCTTCTGGAGCAAAAGAAATTGGAACACATCCTCCACAACAGTGCCTAACACACTCCAACCAGTCTAGAAATAGATACCTCCTGTTTCCTTGATATAAATTTCATAGTACTGCCTTCCACCTTTGTTCAAATGTTTTAGAACATGTCATTTGCTTGTCCAAGCACAGCAAACAGGCTGAGGCAGGCATCCAGGCATCACCGTCTTCCTACCATCCAAAAGCAAACTGTTATACTGTACAAGCCTCAAGTCACAGAGAAAGAGGTCACACTCCCATAGTTGTACAACAGCAGCCCTCTGGTTGTTCTCTGGATTGCTTTTCTTTGGATGCTGTCTGGCTTGCTAATTTATTACAGAGTCCCTTTCAACCCAAACCATTCTATTATTCTACCACTACTAAAACAGGAGAGGAAGCCTCTCTAAATGTTCAAATCAGTAACAAAACCCAGCAAAACAATCTATACAGGATGGGACAAACCTTCTTGTGTTTTCCATTTTTTTCTGACTAGGACAGTCAGCTGCTGCTCACCATACAGCTGGGTATGGGGATGTACTCTGAAATACCAGTCCGAGTATATGGTACAGTCTGCTTCCCATTTTACAGCCTTGGGTAAGATTTAACAGCTACTGAGTTTGCTCTGTAGTAAGTCCCACTTCTCCACTTCTTGAAGGCTGGTACAATGACAAACTTGGCCTCCAGAGGCTAGAAAATATGTTTCTTGTGATGGCTCCTACTTCAGAGTATGTGCTCAAGAACTTATCTTTCCTTTCTGTCCAGTAACCTACCTGGGACGCAACACCGAATGAAGCCAAATGAACTCCATCAGAATTGCATCAGTCACAAAAAACACTAGTGTCAAGGACTTCAGTATTTCAGATGGGGCATCTCCTGGGCCCGCAGCACGTAGTAAAGTATGCAGCCTTACGCAAGTTCCTTGGCTGACCCAATTTTACATCCAGGCAGATGACTTTCATAGCCTTTCCAATTCAAAACTTGGACAAGTTGAGTTATGTGGGGAGATATTTTTTGTATTTGAAATCCTGCTTGCCACGATTCTAGGAGAAATGCAAATGTTCATTTCCAAACCAGCAGCCATGTCAGTTGTCTACAAGAACACCATTTCACAGCAGTAGCACTGTGAAAAAGCTGCTATACGCTGCTGCTTGTGGTGTTCTCCAGCCTTTTGGTGAACCTTTCAAGAGGTTTGTTCACCATCAAATGAAGAACCTGTGTAAAACCCTTGCAAGCTTGTCTCCTTAGAAAGAAGAAGCCCTACCAACCAACAATTGATTTTCCCTTTCAGTTCAGATGATCTTTTCAAGGGTTTGCATTCAGCAAAGTAGAGAAATTCAGTGCTACACAGTATCCTGCTGTGTATTTTCAGTGTCCTGTCTCACTGTACGCAGCAGAAGTCAAAGTACAATACACAGTCTTCTTTCCCCACATTTTCAAGCATCCTTCCAACCACCAAAAATAAAAAAAGGATAGTACCAGCAAAGATGCACTTGGTGAGCACCAACTTCTTGATTAAAATGCATTACCTCTTCTAGCTCCTGTCCAAAGGAATGAAACTACGGAACTGGACTCCACAGGAGTGTGATTCTAAATGCCCAAACTTTATTCTGAAGTTTGAGGGATAAAACGTTCCTGTGGCCAAAGGTTTGCAGCTAATGCTTCCTCCAGATTAAAAAAAATTAATAAGAAGAAGAAAAAAGGAAGGAAATCAGAGGAGATAAATTATTCTATGTTACACAGCTATGTAGAGCATATTCAATACTTTCTTGTAGTAGCAGCACAATTTAAGCAGTTTCTACTGCTTAGTCTCTTCACTTCATCCATAATTAGATGGTAGAGAACAGCCATGTGGTCACGTGATAAAATGGAAGGAGGAACTGATTATTGTTCAAAAACATCTCAAGAAAAAATACAGTAAAACCTTTCCTAACCCAGTTTATTGCACAGTACCACAAACAACCGCGTAGGGTGGTTACTGAAGCGGGAACAAAAGATAGCAGCCCGGAGCAGAGCACAGGAGCTGCTTATGCTGACACTGCTTCAGAAAGATACTAGGCCTGTGAGCACATCAAGATGGAGAAAGCTACCTGTTTCCCAGAGCATAGTGGATACACTCTAATTAGTAACAATGAAACTGTGCAAACGTTCACCTCACGTACCAGAGAGTTGACTTAATTTATCTTGTGTGGGTGAAAACACAACATCAACATTATTTTACTGCAAATTCTGCTCTTTTTGCATCCGGTTCATTGAACTAAGTGCAACCCATCTGTTACCACACAGGACAGAAAAACAGTCAAATAGATAAAAAATATCTTAAATTTAATACAAATCAAAGTTATTTACTTAGACAACTAATGAAGTGGAGTACACAGGCAATTAAACACCATAGAAGGCTTTAAACAGTACTACAGACATTCAGGGAGGCTTATAAAAATTTATATCTGGACAATTAGATATAAAATTGGGTTATTAAGACTGATGTTGAAACTTGCTACCTCAGAATTAGGCATATGCATCTCATAAATTAAAATGGTCACATAAAATATTGCTAGTAGTTGGATACTGCATGGGACCTTGCAAACAATTCTGGACTGGATACCCAGAAGCAGTGTCTCACTAAGAATAAATGTTGAAACAATTAGAACAGATTTCTTTTATTTAGTAAAAGCATGTTACAGGGATGATCTGTCCCCCATTCTCTTCCATTTCCACTGTGCAAATAAACAGACAGGGAGTACCTTGTTGTTGGAAGACAGTCATTATACCAGACTGCCTCATAGCAAGAATAACTGGCTACTATATGGTACATAGGGTATTTTTCAAGATCAAGCTCTACCATCATAACAAAAGTTGCAATTTCACAGGACAAATAATGAGAAAGATTGCTGCTTTTCTTTTCCAAATTATGTACAAACATGTAAATTTTAATTTCTGAAAACTTCTCATCATGAAAATATAAAGGAGACTCCTCAGGCATTGGCTGATGTAAGGGAAAAGGCCATGAAAGTAATTTCCAGAATGCTCAGGTATATCTCTTGTTTCCTGAGTTTCTACAAACAGTGTTGGGGACAAAAAACAACAGCAGAACACACACTTTAATACCCTGTAACAAGTACTGCAAAAAGCTACAAGGATTTTTTTTCTAACCCACAATTTCCACACAATAAAACTGATGTTTCATGACACACAGTTCTTCAGTACCACCCTTGAAGGTTCTTCCCCCTCTTGACACCCTTGTAGCAGAAGAGAACAATTAAACACTGCTACCAACAGCACCCAGATACTCACTTGAAACCATTAAACAATTTAGACTAAGTTGACAAGGATCAAAAATACAGCTTAGTCATCTCAACTCCTTCTCCTAAAAAGCCCACCAAAACAGTGCACCTCTGAAAAGAACCACACATTTGTACTAATTCTGTATTTCCACAAGCTTTTCCACCTAACTCACAGTGCTGAAAGCACTTCATGACAAGTCACATCCTATTGTTTTCTCTTGACTGCGTGATGGTCCAAAAACACACAAGGGCAAAATAAAATCTGTATTATAGCAAATAATGTGCAAATACCACATTGAAAGGAATTAAATTAAGTCCTCATGGGAGTAATCAGATATCTTCACAATATCCAAATGTTACATTTTCTTTAACCAATACGGAGATGCGTCTCAATCCAATGAAACTGAAGAAAGGACAATAAATAATCCCTTCCCTTTAAATTATTATTTATCCCACAACCACAATGCACATGGTGCTGCACAAACAAAATAAACACAATTGCTTTCTCATCTTGTCCAACAGCTTGCAATCAAACTTCAAACACAGAAATAACTTCAAACAAAATGGGTTAGGACCAGGGATTAGCTACATGAACTCACACAGGCACAAAACAGGTTCTCCTCACTATGTTTTCAGTAAAGATCAGACTGTATTGAACCCAACTTCCCATCCCCAAACAGAAAAGAAGAATGTTCTTTACAGCAAAAACATATTTATTACATATATTTCTCAGAAAATGACACTTTATTCTGAAAAAGCAAAAAGCACAGATGAAGAGATGTGTATGACATACAGAAGACAATAGTAAAGTATGGTAAAATCACTTGGTGCAATTTGTTTTTTGCACCAGTTTAATCTCAAAGCTGACAAAATATTTCTAAATAAATTTCTTGTAGAAGATCTGGAAGGAAAACTTATTTACTTGAATTTTGGCAGTGCAACACCTTTTAACAGCAGATACTGACCTTTCTACAGCTCACCATCATTCCAGCAACCAATACAACTGAACCCATCTGGAGTACTGTGTCCAGGTGTGGAGCCTTCAGTACAAAAAAGACATAGAGATTTTGGAAAGGGTCCAGAGGAGGGCCACGAAGATGATCAGGGGGCTGGAGCACCTCCCCTATGAGGACAGGCTGAGGGAGTTGGGCTTGTTCAGCCTGGAGAAGAGAAGGTTGCGGGGTGACCTCATTGCAGCCTTTCAATACCTGAAGGGAACTTACTCCCAGGAGGGGAGTAAACTCTTCAAAAGGGCTGACAATAGCAGGACACGGGGAAATGGTTTTAAGTTGAAAGAGGGAAGATTTAGGTTGGATGTTAGGGGGAAGTTCTTCACTAGGAGAGTGGTTAGGCCCTGGAACAGGCTGCCCAGGGAGGTTGTGGATGCCCCGTCCTTGGAGGTGTTCAAGACCAGGTTGGACGGGGCCCTGGGCAACCTGATCTAGTAAATGTGTATGTTTGGTGGCCCTGCCAGGCAGGGGGGTTGGAACTACATGATCCTTGAGGTCCCTTCCAACCCGGGTCATTCTGTGATTCTGTGAATCATTAAGGTTGAAAAACACCTCTAAGATCTACCAGCCCAATGCCCACCTACCACCAATATTGCCCACTAAATCGTGTTCCCAAGTACCAGACCTACACTTTTATTGAACATCTCCAGTGATCATCTCTTCCTGGTATTATGTGCATATGACAGAATAATCGTCAGAAATGAGCTGATTTAGTGAGACCAGCAATACATCTTAGAGGCAAAAAAGACCTTGCCATTACTGGCACAGGGCACTGTGGCTCACCAACACTGACTTCCCATTCTGATTACTTATCAGAATCAGCAGCTGTCGTGTGCACTCTGTTGCATTTCTGATGAGTTGTCCTGGGGAACCAAAGCACCATACATTACCTTTCTCTAGCAACTGCATGGAGGTTTTTATGGATCAGCTGTATTAACTACAAGTTGTGATAGGAAAAGGTAGTTGAAAAAAGTCAAATGGAAGGACTCTGTGGACTCCAGAACAATGTGATAGCTTATATCTACTGCTTCCTTTTTTATTTTTCCCCTCTCCTGTGTGACTGCTTAACATTTACTTATCAAATACATGCAGCCATTCAGGCACTAATAAAGGACTCTGTCATTTCATAACAAGTTTTGGTGGAGAAGTTAGATAAAATGTAAGGTCTATATCCTTAAATTTAACCACGCTAACATTCTACTGTAGTTTGATACTTAATTCTTGGAAACATACAGGGGGTATGCATATACAGACATACACATGCACACAACCTATTGTAGGGTACCTGCTTTAGCAGGGGATTTGGATTCAATGATCTCTTGAGGTTCCTTCCAACCCCTGTGATTCTGTGTAGCAACACACATGTGGGAGCCTACAGTCTAGGACAGAATCTTAATGGCCACAGTGAGTAAAATACACTTATGACATTCTACATCCATGCAATTCTGTGCAAGAACTTGTGGAGATAGTGACAATGTTCTGTGCATTTCCTTCAAAGTACATTCATTAGGTTAAATTGTGCCTTTGACATCAGGCAAAATAATACTGTGGCTCTCAGATGACTGTCCTCAACGATTCAGCTTAAAAATCCCAGCAGATCCCATTTTCACTAGGAACCTTTAGAAATCTCACTGGGGTTGTACTGGCAGATCACTCACATGAATGCATTTCCCAGCAGAATACACATTTGTCGTTTTCTGAAAGTTCAGTTCCCTTCTGTTTTAAACACTGTTCACTGCAAAATGAAAAAAAAAAAAACAAACAAAAAACACAAAAACAAACAAAAAAAAAACAGCCAAGGCACATAAGGAGGAACTAAATCTTCTTATTACCTTTCCATATGTTTCCATACATCTTTTACTGAGGTCATTTTTACTCTAGGCAATCTACTGAATTTCAGGATTAAAACTTCATTGCATTTGAACTTCACAGAGTGACCAGTCTTCATCCAAATACAAAGAATTCCAAGTTATTTTTTAATAACATCAATTAGACAAAAGACTACTCCATGCATGGACAACCCTCAGCTCAATGGATACTAACAGGCTAAAAATGAGTAATTAAAAACATTCAGCACCTTTCAAAATATATTGTCACAGCAACTTACATATCTACGGGGTGTCTTTATTCCTGTCTCTCTCTATAAAAGAGCCAGTAGGGTTCAGAAGAATTGTGTGGACAGGGTTAGTATCAAGCAAAGCCAACTACAGCAATGGACATCTGCTTACAGGAGCAGGTAGGTAACACAAGCCAGAACTCAAAACATTTTCCACACTGTGTAATCCAAACTCAGATCCAAGATCCACTTTGTACTGAATCTGCACAATGTCTACATGAGCTTTTCATAGAATTTGTTTTATTTTGTCTTGCTAGAGTAAACAAACTATCATCAGCTTCTTTCAGTATAAAGAAGTTCTATATACCATGATCTCTTGTCTTACACTCCCCATTTCTGAAACATTTGAACGCCTCCTAAGGTATTTTGTTTTGGCTTTATTAAGAAAGAATACAAAGAGAAATGAGCTTGAAAGCTTTTAAAATAAATACTGGTTGGGTATTAATGTACTTGAAACAGAGAGTGGTGCAGTTAGCCTGAGTCCTTCTGTCCTGACCGGATACAGCCCTTGGCCAAACTTTAGCAAATCTCTCACCTTCATCACTTTTAATGGAATGAAGCATCAAACACCGGTGTAGCATTCAGCAGACACTGCACTCCTTGTCAAAACCAAGCCATGTGGTATCCCCCAATGCACAGTGATTTTGTTCCCTTGATTTAATGGAGTTCCCTCTGGGGCAAGACCTTCATCAGATCTACCGCACTCAATCCAACAGCATCAAACCAAAAGTGATAACCAGTATTTTAAAATCAAAGGCTTTTTTATCTGCTGCTTCAGACACATTAAATTTTAAATACTTTTTCACTAAACAAGCTGCCAGGAATGTCACCCATTGGTTTACGCACGCTTAAATCGCATTTCTATATTTAAACATGCATAGCCAGCAGAAGAACCTTACATTTCACAACTGCTTTACAACTGGCAGAAACCCACACCCCCACCATACTCTCCCCTGAAATGGGATTTCCACCTCAGGTAGCGACCCCCCCCACACCCAGCCATAAGCAGCCAAGTGGGGAAGGTGACATGGGGCAGGAGGAACGCGCAAAAATACACCCCCACCCACCCACCCACACACACACACACACACAGATACAGAGGACTTTAAAGGCAGCTGAAAGAAAAACTTGGTCTCCCTCTCCCGCCACGTCGCCTCCCCATGCACAAGGGAGCCTCTCGTCTGGCGGAGGTGAGGGTTGCTGCGAGAGGTTCCCCGGCATAGACGCTCCCCCAACCCCGTTCACCAGGAGACCGCCAGCAGCGCGGCTCCGTGCTGCCCGCCCGCTCCCGGAGTGAAAGGCGGAGGAAGGGCGTCACTTACGGGGCCCGGGCACGGCTCCTCTCGGCGGCGGGAAGGGCTGCGCTGGAGTTACGGGCTTAGCGGAGGGGCTCTCTCAGGGCCGAAAGGAGAAAGCCCCCATGCGTGGCCTTCCTACACGTGCGAGGCTTCCCCACTCCTCCTTCCCGCCCTTCCCTCCCCCTCAGGAGGCCGTACCCCCTCCTGCACAGCGCGGGGAGCCGGAGTCTCCTTGAGCGGCTTTCCCGCCGCGTCCTTCTGGGCCGTCTGAGCGCCCCTCACCGCCCGCCTCCGGTGGGTGCCGACACCTCAGGCGCTAAGCGCCAACATTATTCTAGTTCTTGCTTTAATTTACCAGCGTTTTCCGACCTAATTTCTCCCTGAATGCTTTGCGCTTCTGCCTCTTAGGAGCTTGGCTGCCGGGGTTAATGCCTCTAGAAACAATGTTTTCCACACAGTTTTAAATGGGTGAGCGTGTCGGGGTGCCTACCCTGACACCAGGCCACCTCCAGACTGAATGAAGCTCCTTATGTGGTATTAAGAAGTGGGCAGTCTTTATTGCAGTGCACAATGCATGCCTAATTCTGCCTAATGTGTGCAGCTGGTGCAAGAGATCTTCAGCTTATGTACATCTCTTGCGTTATATATGTAAAGATTTTCCTGGAAAGTGTGTACATATTCAATATTTTCCCCCAGAATCATTAACAAAGGTTTCCACTTCCTTGCATGTGCTCAGTTTTTTGTTTTTTTTTTTTTAATTTTTTTGAGGTGGGGGTCTTGGAACCCACAGTTCTTGCTTGGTACATCCTTTAGTTGATCATTCTGGTCTTTCTCAAGTTCCTTTTGTGGGATGGTTTGATGAGAGTGAACACCTGTTCTCATCTTATTGGAAACACTGGTTGTAGGTGGGATGGTTGGACTAGATGATCTTGGGGGTCTTTTACAACCTTGGTGATTCTATGATTCAATTATGAGCAGCCTTGTTGTGACAGGAATCTTCTGCAAACAGTCTATCTTCTGTTACCTAAGAACTTGTCAGAAAACAGTTCCCTGCTTTGAGATTTACATCTGCTTCTTTGGCCACCTAGCCCCTGTATCTTGAGTATAAGACTTCTATATCCTGAACATAACACAATTTGCACACAAAATAACCATTGTAAGACAAACGTTACAGAACCTGTACTTTTCCCTTTGTTTGATTAAAGGCATCAGCTTGGCTGCTGGGAGGAAGGCCAGGCCTGCACTAGAGCCAGGCCCTTCAAACTGCTGAAAACCCTACAAACTTTTCTTGAATATATTTCATAGAGCAGCTCTGAGGCACGCTTGGTAGGAAAGTGCATCATGTATAGCTCAATCTGGAATTTCATGGCCAAGGACCGGGGAGCATTGGGAACAGGGGAAAGAGCTATTGCAACTCTGAACATGTCATTCCTTGGATATTGCTTATGAGACACACCATAGGCCAAACTTGTCTGAGAGCTGCAAAAAGTGCCACAGTATTAGGCCTGACACACATATACAGTTCTGGTTCTTTTCATTCTGGTGTTGTCCATCAGCTCCATAAAACTCTGCTTCTTCTTACGAGTTTCGTCATTTTTGTTAGAGACGTCTGTGACTTGTTCTGTGTTTCCAAAGGTTGGAGAGGTTTTGTGCTTCTCCCTCCTTCAGCCTAAATAATTCAGATTGTTCCCCTGGGCCAGATATTCTAAAATACTTGTTTTAAGCCTAAGAATAGTCTTTGGCTAAGGAGAGCTATTGCTAAGAATAGCAAGCATTAAGAATAGCTGGAATAAATCTTACAATCATCATCTCTTTCTCCCTGCACATATTCTACTTACAAAAGACCTTTCCTTACTATGGTCTGCATACATCAGACTGTTGGGAATACCTTTAAAAATTTTGGCTGTGGATCTGCTTGTCTCTCTTCCTTAATGTTCAGTTATTGCATATGGTGTGTACATATGTGCAAATATATATATGTACATACTTGCTCATCCCTTCTGTCATCTTTAAGAAAACAGTTGTTCTGCAAACACCAGAGCTCAGTGATACAGCTGACTTGTGAATAAAAGTCTCCATTGTCTTTATCATGTGCCATCTTTGAATCCGTGTCTTTTGCTTAGATGCAACTTTCTAATAAATTTTGTATCAATTATATTGCGTATGGTATGATTAGCAGTTCATGCATTCTCTATTTCACTGCTGGGCCAAACTCTTCTGTAAATTTCTACACATAGTTCTTAAAATTTGCTTCAGAAATATTTAAATCTTGAAATATTGAAATCCGGCTTAAGCGGGGTTTTAAAATGCCATGATTTAAAACAGGAAAAGGAGCCAGATAGTCTCTCAATCCTTACTTATACTGCATTGCTCCATTAACAAATGCGGTGGATTTGCCTGCTCTCATGCTCTGCAATGACTTTGAAATGTTAACAGATAGGTAACTGCTTTTATAAAAAGGCAGAATGTCACAAAACTCAGTATGAATGTTTCTGGAAGGTTTGGTAGTCCTCCACAACCACAGCTTTCTTTTTCTTCAGTGGAAAGTCCTTTCCCAGCAACTGCGCAGCTGAGGTAAATTTGCCTGCTGTTGGGAAAAGCTCCCCTTTTGAAGGGCTCAGACTCACACTGTCAGCCTTCAGTGTATCCCTGGCTACTTGTATGTGTACCAGTTCTGATTCAAACGTTTAGCATGTACTAAGGTATCCTGCAATTAAAGCAAATAGCAGTTTTATTCTGGTTTGCTCCTTTCACAGCCTCACTGGGAATGTGTGTATTCTACAGACAAAACTGCTGCTCCTGGATATATGCATAGCCTAGCTTTATTCAAGTTAGATCAGAAACTTGAACACTCTTGGAGAACAGTGCTTACTACAAACATACCTGGGAATTTTTATTCATTTAACAAAGCTTCTCAGGCATGTTTGTAGTCAACAGTGAGTTCCATATCTCCACAATTGCAGGTAAACAGATGAGAATTAGTCCAGGTCAGTGAGGAGCTGTTGCCATCAATGCACTGTCAGGTCCTGTTTGGACTGCAGTATGGAAATATATGTAAATGTCTTCACTATCCTTGTTGGGATTAGGATATTATATGGCTCCTTGCAGAAGTAGATCAAATTCTGTCTTAAACCTGTCTGGGTTTTTACTTTCTCTTTTTACAGGAGAACTCTTTCAGACCTGTATATCTGAGTGAATCATAGAATCATAGAATCATAAAATTACCCAGGTTGGAAAAGACCTTGAAGATCATCAAGTCCAACCACAGCCTAACCAGAACCCTAACTCTAAAAACCCTCTGCTAAATCATATCCCTGAGCACCACATCCAAATGGCTCTTAAACACATCCAGGGATGACGATACAACCACCTCCCTGGGGAGCCTATTCCAGTACTTAACTACCCTTTCTGTAAAGAAGTGTTTCCTAACATCCAACCTAAACTTGCCCTGGTGCAACTTGAGGCCATTTCCCCTCATTCTGTCACTTGTCACCAGTGAGAAGAGACTTGCCCTGCTCTCACTGTAAGCACCTTTCAGGTACTAGAAGAGGGCATTAGGGTCTCCCCTCAGCCTCCTTTTCCCCAGACTAAACAGCCCTAGCTCCCTTAGCCTCTCCACATAGGGCTGATTCTCCAAGCCCTTCACGAGCCTTGTTGCCCTTCTCTGGACCTGCTCCAGCACCTCAATGTCCCTTCTGTACTGAGGTGCCAAAAACTGAACACAGTACTTGAGGTGAGGCCTCACCAATGTTGAGTACAGGGGTAGGATGACTTCCCTAGTCCTGCTCATCACACCATATCTGATACAAGCCAGGATGCTATTGGCCTTCTTGTCCACCTAGGCACACTGCTGGCTCATATTCAGCTGACTGTCCATCAGCACACCAAGGTCCCTTTCCATCAGGCAGCTTTCCAGCCACACCTCCCCAAGCCTGTAGGGTTGCCTGGGGTTGTTGTGACCAAATGCAGGACCTGACACTTGGCCCTATTGAAACGCATGCCGTTAACCTTGGCCTATGGATCCAGTCTATCCAGGTCCCTCTGTAGTGCCCTTCTCCCCTCAGGCAGATCAGCACTCCCTTCCAACTTAGTGTTGTCATAAAGACAAGCATCTGTAACTCTGATACTGCCTTTATACTGTAGCTGTTATTTCACATGGTCATAAAGATGGTCTGATAAAATAAAAAGAATGGAAAAGTATCCAGAGAATGACTATTTGGAGGCTTATGGATTGTTCTGTTAAAATCATGTTGTATTCCCAAACTGGTGGACAAGTTTCACTATTATTCTCAGTGGAATTTCTCTTCATTTTTCTGGACATTTTAGGTATAGTGTGGAATGTCATCAGCCTACCATCATTAACACGAGCAGTACAACAAATATATATATATTTTTATAATACATATTAGTTATTCAGAGAAATTCTGTTATTAGTGGGAAACAAATTCAACCAAAACATTTGCAACAAGAAAAATACTTGCTCAAGCCCTTGCCAAGTCTAGCAGGACAGCAATTTTGATTATGCTTTCTTATCAATAAATTGTATACATTATGCATAAATCTTCTGAATGTTATTGAGTAGCATTGGCCTGAACCACTAACTAAGTAATTTAATTCTGCCTAATCAATAGCATACTATAGCGTCCTTTACTGGGTCTGATGGGGAACATTACTACCAAGAGTGAGGAAAAGACTGAAGTACTCAATATTTTCTTTGCTTCTGTCTTTAACAAACCAGCTATCCTCAGAGTACTCGGAACCCTGAGCTGAAAGACAGGGATGGAGAGCAAAATAAATGTCTCATAATTCAAGAGGAAACAGCAAACTGTTACTCCGCCAGAACAGTTACAAGTCCATGGAGCCACCTGAGGGTACTGAGGGAGCTGGTGGAAGTGCTCGTGAAGGAGCCGTTTAGATGTGGTGCTCAGGGAAATGATTTAGCAGAGGGTTGTTGGAGATGGGTACTGGTTAGGCTGAGGTTGGACTTGATGATCTTCAAGGTCTTTTCCAACCTGGGTAATTCTATGATTCTATGATTTATCTGCAGTTCTGGTACAACAGGGAGGTCTCAAATGACTAGAGACTTGCTAGTGTAACACCTATATACAGAACCTCCTTCTAGGACAAGTTAACCCACCCAGTGGATGAAAGAAAGGCTTTGGACATGCACAGACTTTAGTAGAACTTTTGATCCTGTCTCCCAAAGCATTCCCCTGGAGAAGCTAGCCACCTGTGGTTTAGATAAGTGTAGTCTTTGCTGGGTAAATCTGGCTGGATGACCAGGTCCAGAGAGCTGTGAACTGAGTGAAATCCAGAGGCCATGATTCTGTGATCTTCACAGACTCCAACTAGCTGGTGACCCTCACAGGATCACTACCTCTAAATAACATTGCCATGAGCTACATAGAGAAGCAGTTACCAGCCAGCACAGTTCCTGGTGACATTAAATGAGCTGTTAAGTATCTTCCTTCAGATAAAATGAAGGTTTTCGCTTTCAAGCAGGTTAATACCCATCAGGTCATGACAGAATTACTTGGCAGAACAGAAGCTTCACATTTTAGCTGACTGAAATACATTTGGTCACTAGATAAATAAGAACTTTTATTATGCAGTACAGATCGTCCTTTAACCTTCTCAAATACAAACAGGGAGGATAAAAGGTTGCAAAGGAGAAAAAAAAAACACAACCCAAGAAGTATTTTTAATTTGTGTTAATAAATAAAAACCACTATGTTTGAACAACAACAAAGGGACATTTAAATAAATCACAGAAAAGTTGTGTATATCTGTAAATAATTGATTGTTCATTTGCAGGGAAAAAAAAAAAAAAAGTATAAGATTTAACTGTGTATTTACATGACCAGTGGGTGGCCATTTTTAATCTTTCCATTAGTTTAGGGGGTTTATTTTCTTTAGAGATTTTGGCTATGCAGAGTCAGAGATGAATTATTGCTTTTCCATTACAGTAGGAAAAATTTCTGGCAGTACTTGATTTTCAGCTGTGTAAAGCAGGCCTGCCATTTGAGACTTCAAGGGGGTGTACCAAGGGGAGTGTAGGGGGAGTGGCAGGAAAGCTGCAATCATCTTCTGTTTTTCCCTGAACACTGTTGAGGTAACCAACAAGTATCTCCAGCAACCTATGGCAAATTGAGCAACTGGGGCCATGTCAACTAAATTTCTAAAAGTAGAAGGAGCACATGCCAAGAAACCTGCCCAGCCTCATCAGCAAAGAAAATATACTTTTAGTTATAGTTATCTGCAGTTTGCTTACATATTAACCACTGCTTTAGTCTGCTGTACACAATTACTGTTCACAGGCTCAACTTATTCTCTTCTGGTGCTGGAATTTGCCTTAGTACTTAAGGTTTGATTAGCTATAATGGATCACATGAGTTGCCTCACTAAGATATATTAGATAATTTGCTGAAACTGAGCCAGGCAGCATGAGTTTTGGCACATTTAAAGAATGAAATCTGCCCTATGAGATTGTGATGGTTGGATTCCTTTCATCTCTTCTACTTTTCCACATGAGCTGTGCATCAAAGTGACACTCCAATTTGCCAGCAAGAAGTAGAGGAGGTAATTTCTTAGATTAGGATGGGGTTATGATTTTGTTTTTGAGACTTTTTATGACATGAAATAAGTGCAAGTTTTGCAGTCTGTGCTGAAGGGTTTGTTGAGTTCAGAAATCATTGCATTACTCAGATATTTAGATATTTCTTAGGTTGCTTAGGTAAGTATGTATTACCTGCATTATTCAGCGGAGCTCTACACAAAGTAGCATCAGCCAGTAGAGGTTTATCAGACATGGAGATCAGCAAAAAGAGAATAATAACATAATCCAGCAGGAGTAAAATCCTAAGGCTTAAAGTGGAATTCTTTTTTAAATATGACATATCAAAAAGGATGCCATGGTGTGCATTGCCAGTATCAATTCTGATGCTATTGTTCAGCTTCTGAACCATAAACCATTCTTTCCCAGCATCAAGAGGGCGCACAGACAGTCTATCATTATGACCTCAGATACTGAACTCTCTTAAAGAGTCCAAATTTCCAGTGTGGAGTGGGACAAAATACCTTGCCTTTGATGTACACTGACCAGATACAGATGTCATCTCACTGAGCTTCTGAGATGCCTGAACAAAAAGTTCACCCTTGAGAATGAAGCTTTCTGTAAAGACTCTCAGGTTATCTTTTAACATACAAGTTTTTGATTCTGGGTTCTTGTAAATATTCATGTGGAGTTTCATGTCACTCTTGTTAGTTGTTTTCCTGACATGCAAACTATGCAAACTTGATCTTTGAAAGTCTGGTCAGACTGTTTTGCAGTATGTGCCAATCGCGTGCTTTAGTCACATTGTGAGAAACATGAGTTTCTCCACACATTTCAGTCAGACAATTTGTTTCAGTGCCAGTGGCATTGGTCTTCATTGATTAATAGATTCTTACACTGACTTTCAGCAAATATATTCATCTCAGATCTTTACAATTTTCATGCTGCATCCTAGAGATCCTACCTTCTAGAACTCCAGCCTTCCTAAATTTGTTCCTGTGATTTGATATGTCTCTGTCACTCATAGCACTGACTGAAATCTTTACAAAATCACTTTGCAGAGTAAAGCAATACTTTTAATTAGTTTTCCCAGGAAGATTCCACTGACCTTTGGGTTGCTGTGGTAGTCTCCTCACACAGCTAGTCTTCCTCTTCTCTGTGGCCAAAGATGTGAGAGAACTTCCCACAGGAAAAGGGTGGGAGAGAGCAGCCAGATGTGGAAGACTTAAACAGCCCTTCTGCCCTTGGAGAAGAAAGAGTATAAATATATACTGACACATTTTTAAGTTCAGTTCTGCCTAGTGTGGTGGGAAGAAAGCTGTCTGAATCATTCAGTCCCTCTTGTACCGCTGGGGAAACCATGTCAGCACACTGCTCCATCTCTGCACAACAACAGCATTCAGTAATTACTGAAACGTTCCCCAAGGAAACAAATGTTTACAACTGAGGTTTGTAATTGACTACAGAAATGCCACAAATTGTACAACTAGTTACCTTGTGTATGTCTTTGGTCACATGTGTTTGTATGTGCATACTTTATATACATTATGCGTATATGTGCACATACATACCCTGAAACATGATACAGTAAGCATACCAAACACATGGAAACTGCAAAAAGAGATCTACTATAAAGGACTGCACAGAGCTTTTGACTTTCACAGGAAGACTGCCCTCATCAGAATCTGTCTTGTGGTGTATATACACCATGCTGCAACCTGTAGCATAAATGCTTCCAAAAGAATCATAGAATCATAGAATCACCAAGGTTGAAAAAGACCTAAAAGATCATCAAGTCCAACCGCTCACCTATTACTAATAGCTCCCACTAAACCATGTCCCTCAACACAACATCCAGTCTTTCCTTGAACACCCCCAGGGTCGGTGACTCCACCACCTCCCTGGGCAGTCCATTCCAGTGCCTGACCACCCTTTCTGAGAAGTAATATTTCCTAAGGTCCAGCCTGAATCTCCCCTGCTGTAGCTTGAAAAGAGAGTTCTTATCTTAGCAAATTGAATTCTGATGAGAGATACGTTTGCAATATATATTTCAAAGGAGAGAAAAGAAATGTTTAGATTGGCAAAGGAATGTACTGGCACAACCAAAACCATACTTCTTAGCTGGGACATATGAGTCAGTATGTAATACTGCATAAGAGAGGTGTGGAGGGGGAGAATAAAGCAACTGCTTTTAAAACAGAGCTAGCTGAATTTGTGAAGAAGATCATATAATGGGGACTAAACATGGTGGTCTAGAAGATCCTCTGCAATTCTTTGTCTTTTGAAAAGTGTAAATATATTTTTAATTACTAAAGTAGTTTTGGAAAGCACTATGTTTGTAACTTTGCCTGGGAAACATTAGGCCTGAGTGCAAGGATTTAGAAGCAATTTGCATTTATTTTTATTTTTTTTTAATAGATGACTTGTATAAGAATTAGCACACATGGATTGGATTTATTTCCCAACACAAGAAATGCAGAAAAAAGAGGACTGCATTAGTACTAAACCAAGCAGTGAGGCACACAGCACAGAACTGAACTTAACTAGTTGTAGCAACATTATAACTGTTTGGATTAGCAGCTCAGCCTGAAAAGATGTTTAAGAATTTAGCACCCTTGCAAGCAACTGTTGGATACTGGTTACAAATAAGATTGTTCGAAGGAATGTTTTAGAGTTGAAAAAATGCTCAGCCTCAGATAGGAAGAAGAAGCAGGAAATCTACAGTATCACGCACTGTATCTTCAGAGTCCTTATGCTACCTATGAGGTAATGAGGTGATTAATTTTGAAATCTATAAGGTTAAAGCTCTTGGGAAAAGGTGTACTTCAGGTCCCAGGGAATCTGAGAAGTCACTTATCCTGTAGGGACTGGTATTCTCATAAATGGATTATAAGAAAAAGTGCCTACACTCAGAAATCTCTGAGCATGTGGGGAGACTGTTTGACTTAGCCATTGGAATCTCTGAATGCAAAATGGAACTCAAATGCAGAAACATTTGCACTCAGCCAAATGCCCTCAGGGCTCCTTTGTGTGACACTAAGAAACAAGCCAAGATGCTTAAAAAGGTTATTAACCTTTATAGAAATTTTACTAAATGGGCTATTTTGCAGCAGAGTAACATTAGTAGCCATGAAAACAAAACAAAACAAACAAACAAACAAAAACCAACCCTGTAAACAAGGACTTTTTCCTTGTGCCTCAAAGTGCAAAGACTAGTTCTGCTGCAAACATAAAATTCTATTTTATAACCAACCTTGGACCTCTCAGTGTGAATCTTCTGCATTTAACATGTACGGTGGCAGAGGACATATTTTGTGGTCATCCTTCAAGTAGATTCTTACCAAAAAACCTAGATTCTGAACAATTCCAGGTTTCAGAATCAGAACAATTCAGAACAATTCAGAGCGTACTGAATGGACATACTCCAAACACTCCAACTGGTAGCCAACAGCCAGTCCATACTAAACTACCTGATCTAGTAGTTGGCAACCTGCTTCATGGCAAGGGGTTTGGAACAAGGTGATCCTTAAGGTCCCCTCCAACTTAAGATATTCTATGATATTTGTAACTTCAAAGACAAAAATGAAGAGTTGGATTTGACTATTCAAAGTCAGTGGAAAGCAGGCATTATAATGGAGGGGGGAAAAAAAAGAAAAGAAAGATAAGGGAAAAAATTAAAAAAAAGAAAAAAAGAAAAAAAGAAAAAAGAAAGAAGAAAAAAGAAAAAAAAGAAAAAAAGAAAAAAAAAAAAAAAAGGAACAGAAAACTTTAATCTGAGAATTTAGCAGATTTTCCTTGCCAAATGCCAGCACTTCATTTGCATCACTAGGCCTGAGTTTTCTTCTCTGATATTACCTGGCCAGCAGCCAGCTCTCTGGGTGCCAAATGCAGTAAGTGTTTAAGCTCGCAGAAGTTGAGTAACTCTTAGTACTTCTGTAAGAAGATCCTGCTGAATACAGAGTGCAGCTTTTCCTGCTCTGAAAGACAGCATCTCACACAGGGAGATTCCCTGGTCTCTTCTAGAAGCTGTGATCACATTGGTGCTTGTTCAGGTGAATCTCTCACTTCCTTTGCTCAGCAGCCAAAACACACACTCCCCCATACACCACCAATCTCATTACCACAGGAAGCCAGATCATTTGAAGTGCAAGCATATTAGTACCTTTAAAAAAAGAATAACAAGAAGATTGTTACTGAACCCCAGTCACTGCCTTGGCATATAAGCGATAAGAGCAGACTGTCTTTGAAAATCAGAGCAGGCATAGTTCCTGTCTACTGCACTTTTTATCCCTCTCCCATTTTGTGGGAAAAATCTACCACCATAATACACAGAAATTTGCCAAAAAGTCAAGAACGCTAAAAAATAGAATAGAATTTAAAAGCTAACAAAAATTTAAGGCTTTCTGTATTGCTAGGCATGCTTCCAACACATCAGCCTATCCAGCGTGGACTTTCCCATGCCCAGTATAGAAGGCAAAAGTGTTGCTGAACATTAATAGTCAGCCTCTGCAGGCTGTGTCAGTTGTAGGTCCACAGGGACCCTAGTGCACATATGGGGTGGGAGTGGATCTGGCAGTGCAATGTGGGAGCCAGATACATTTAAAGTGGTGAAGGTCATCCAAAAGCAGCTCAGACTGTCACTGTCACTCCAGCCTGCTTCTCACTGAATCTGGAAGGTGCTTCGCTATGCTCCTTCCCAGCAATACTCTCATACATTTGTCAGGACTCCTGCTGTAAAGCAGCTTTCATCCTAATTCTTATTTGCATCTTTTTTCCAAATAAGGCTAAATTTAGCAAACCATTTTTAAGAAGAGGTCTCAGCCTGTTTATTTCTGTGACAGAACTCAAAAGAATAAAGAGTGGCAGAAAATATCAGAAATATAGCTCTTTCTTTGTTTCCTTCCCCCCCCCTCCGCCCCTTTAGAAGTTTACAATGCTTAGTTATAGAAATCTGAAAATTCACATATAGTTAAGAGAGTACCTCGGCATGCAACTGTCATTAAGAAGAAACACACAAAAACTCCTGTGCCTCAAACTGCCTCATTAAAAATGAATTTTAAGAAAGCCCTCATAGCATTCAGAGTACTAGATTTTATGAAAAGAGTCATCAAAATGTATTTCAGTTATTATTTTTATATGCTAACCATCTCTGACTATAGTGTTTTCCATTCTTCAGATGACATTACAGCTATAAATTCTCATGGTCAAAAGAAGTATATATATACAAATATCTAACAGATATCTAGCATTGAATTCTCTTGGAAGACCTGTAAATAGAAGTGTGAATTTCATTCAGTGTCGTAAGATCAGCTTATCAGGTGGAATCCTGAGCCTCTTCAACACAGTGGGAGTTTCTTAGGGGGTGGACACACTTCCAGTGTAATTATGTCGTGTTCAAAGAGGGCAATAAGGTTCCCCTCAGCCCCCTGTTCCCCTGACTAAACAGCCCCAGTTCCTTCAGTCACTCATTATAGGGCATATTCTCCAAACCATTCATAAGCCTTGTTTTCCTTCTCTGGACCTGCTCTAGCACCTCAATGTCCCTTCTGTACTGAGGTGCCCAAAACTGAACACAGTACTTGAGGTGAGGCCTCATCAGTGCAGGATGACTTCCCTAGTCCTTCTCATCACACCATTCCTGATACAAGCCAGGATGCCATTGGCTTTCTTGTCCACCTGGGCACACTGTTGGCTCATAATCAGCCAACTGTCCATCAGTACACCAAGGTGCTTTTCCACCAGGCAGCTTTCCAGTCACTCCTCCCCAGGCCTGTAGGGTTGCCTGGGGTTGTTGTGACCAAAATGCAAGACCTGACACTTGGCCCCATCAATCCAAACTATTCAGGTCCCTCTGTAGTGCCATTCTTCTCTCTGGCAGATCAACACTCCCTCCCAACTTGGTGTCCTCTGCAAACTTACTGAGGGTGCAATCAGTCCCCTCATCAAGATCATCAATAAAGATGTTAAATAGGAGCACCAAGCCCTGGGGAACACCACTTGTGACTGGCTGCCAACTGGATTTCACTTGATCGATGACAACTCTTTGGGCCTGGCTGTCCAGCCTGTGTTTTACCCAGAAGAGTGTATGCCCATCCAAACCACAGGCAGCCAGCTTCTCCATGAATGTCACGTGGAAGACTGCCATGCTAATGGGGAAACTGGGTGTCCAGTTTTACAGATAGGCATTCACTCTCTTTCAGAGAGTTAAATGCTTGAAAGGGATTATATTGATACTGAAGGGCAGTCACTGCCTAGCAATAGAGTCTTGCAGGCATGAGCCTCCTTATCTGTGACATTGCCAATTAGCTTGGGTTAAAATGGCACAGTTCCACCACTAGCTACATGAAAGAAAGATATTTCAAGATGAAACCCAGGACTCACCTTTTGATCTTTTAGGAGTAATTCCTCAAGCAGATGCATTCAGCTGCATCAGCAGCAGTCTAACAATCAGGTCTGGGTAAGTCATAGAATCAAAGAATCATAGAATGGCCTGAGTTGAAAAGGACCACAGTGATCATCTAGTTTCAACTCCCCTGCTATGTGCAGGTTTGCCAGATTAGGCTGCCCAGAGTCACATCCAGCCTGGCCTTGAATGTCTCCAGGGATAGGGCATACACAGTTTCTCTGGGCAGCCTGTTCCAGAGCATCACTCCCCCTGCATGAAAAATTTCCTCCTAACATCTAACCTATACCTTCCCTGTCTTAGTTTAAAACCTTTCCCCCTTGTCCTACCAGTATCCACCCTCATATATACGTTGGGGTCCCCTCTAGGATGGGACAACATTGTTATGACATGTGCCACAGGCCTGGTTTGCAAAACAGAAGCAGCAAGCAGGAGCATATCTGAAGTAGAAGGAAGGAATAGAAAGTATGAGAGTCTGGAGTATTACTCTTACATAACTCAGTGACATACAATATGCATGAAGCAGGTGGCTGGTGAGACTGGCCATGGAGATATCTGTCCTGTGTGGGCACCAAGAACAAGGAAAAGCTATTGAGACAGCAAGAGGCAAATGTTTGGGCTTTTTCTGGGACTTGTGTAAACATAGGTAAGCCTTACAGATGCAATCTGGGAAGTAAAATCTCACTCAGTTCAGTGGCTGTTGAGGTGCCATGCAGCAAAACTATAGCATAGTCATGCTTTATGCATTGACTGTAATCACTAAGTTAACCACAAGCCTCAGAGCAAAGCAGTTATGTATAATCATATCTGTAGCTATCTGTAGTTAATGATTCATCTCACCTCATACATTTTTTCTGAACATTACATCTTTTTGTTACTGGTGAAGTCCTTTCAGTCATGATAGCTCATACATCCTGACTGTGACCAGCTGACAGAAGTACCTTGGAACAAAACTCTGGACATTCCGCTCCAGGAACAAATTACAGCAAGCACTGTCTTCTCATGCATACATAATCCATGAAAATAATTGACAGCAATCAAGAACATAAATCTAATACTACACAGGGCTGGAAACTGACAGCAGTTAGACAAGAGCTCAGGTTACAGAGCTTTCAGATGTGGAATGCCAGAAGCAGTTCAGCACGGTTTTCTTCAGAACCCACTCCAACATTTATTTATTTTTTTCCCTCCAAACTCAGTAAGTAGCAATAGGCTCTGAAAAACACTTACCTGGTGAAAACAAAGTGAATTCAAATGATAAACTGGACAAGCTCTGGAAGAGCACGTTGGAATTCAATCTTAACACCCTTTCGGTCTGAACAGTGGGGTTTCTATGACCCTTGCTTAGTCTGCTTTTTCTCAAAATGTAAACTGCTTGTCAGTAGCTGAAAAAGAATTGTGTGATCTGAACCTCATTTTCATGGAACATAAATAAGAAATGCTGGGCTGACCACTTCTCAGTGTCAGCTTCTCTCATTACCAATGCAGTATATATAGGAGCGAAGAGATCACTTCCTCATTCTGAAGGATTTCAAGCAGCAGAACTCAGCTAAAACAAATTCTGATCACTTACAGTGATGACTGTCAGTAAGATGGTAGGAAGCACTTCCCTTTCAGTTCTGCATAGATGTTCAAGGTATTGCAGAATATCCCAAGTCAGAAGGGACCCATTAGGATTATTAAGTCCAGCTCCTAGTTCCACACATAGCTTTAGATAGTTATAAGTTTATGGCATTCTTTTCCTTTGTTATCCAACTTTTATTTCTCTTCACTATTTCCTCTATATACAGTATTCTATATACTATATATGTATACTATATTTTATATACCTGAATACACTATTTCCATTTCTTTTTCTTCAGGCTGGGAAAAATGTTCTAGGCAGACCATTTATACAGTCCCATAAGTAAAAAAGAAATCTTTATGAAAATTTTGAAAACAACACAAGCTTATTTTTCATTTAACAATACTGCATTTTTCATTTAACAATACATTTGTGACCTGCTTTGAGCTCTACTGTCTAACTATCTTCTGCTAACCTCTTGCTGAGCTTGTCAATGAAAGCTTCATTACAAAGAATCTGAGAATCTAGGTTGTTTGATTGGTTTATTTAATTGGTTTAGTGAATATATCCTGTCTAGGATTCTGCATGAGATACTGTAAAGGTAGTCAGAGTATTACAGGTACCACAGTTTGGAAAATCCTTTGGTGACTCTGTAAGCAGGGTTGCCTCCCAATACTTCTGCTCAAAGAGAACTCAATCACTCAGTTACCTGTGGCTAATACTTGACGGCAGTAAAGCCACTTGCAAAATATGAAATCTCCATTTCTGAGTGGAGGAAACACATCTAGCAGATTAGATTTTAATTCAAAAAAAGTTATTACTAAATAAATAAAATCAGACTTTCCACCCAGTTCCTCTATGTAGCTGAGGATCTAACCTGAGAGTAGACTTGCTCAGATATGCCCACACACAGCTAATATATGGAAAGAGGGGTACCCTCTTAAAGGTTCTCACTACAGCTATTCCTTACAGCAATGTTCTGTGTAGGAGAAGTAAAAGGCAAGGTGAAGCAATTGCTTTTCACTGAGCTGACTGACAAAACAGCATAGGTAAAAGTATTGATGAACGTGGATTTGCAGACTGGGGTAAATCTCTAAGCAGTATTACACTTCCTCAGAAGTTTAGGACCACTCAATCATCTTGTGGAAGCACTGTTTTTTCCTTACTGCTCTCTTAAGAAGTACTTTTCTCCATTTTCACCCTATAACACTCATTGTACTAACTGTCCCCCTTTAGCTGCTCTACCCTCTCTGGTCTGACTTACACCAGCTCAAGTATATCACAGCTGACCTCCCAAGTCTGTGCTGACAGCTGCCTTGACATGCTTTGTGATGAAAAGCATAGCATTTTAGAGTAGTTGGATTAACTGTTCTGATCTTGTTGAAATGCCCTCATTTTAAAATAAAGTTAGTGCTTTGTCAAAACCATAACTGCTTCCTCAATTGATCAAATCCTCATGTTAGCAACTGGACTTCTATTTGAGTCCTGTCAGAGTTTTATTTGCTTTATTTCTCTGTTCTGCATCACAAGCCAGGAACATATCATTTGGGCTATCTGTAGAACAGGATTGAATGGGTCTCCAGGGGACTGCTGATGTTTTTTCCTGTGTGAATTTTGTTTTTATAACCATGAAACAGTGTTTTATAACAAGGCAAAATCAAAAATTGCTTTGAGTAATTCTTGAAGGAAATGTTAAAAGGTCAAGCCAAGTAACAGCTGAGTTAAACAATAAAGTCAATGCTACTTGTTTTACCTTGTCTAGATTAACTGAGTGAGATGTTTGTGTGCCTAAGTGCATTGGCCAGGAGAAACTTGGGATGATCCCTCTAAAAGTTCAAAAGTTATAAAGCACAGAAAGAAACACACTGTTTCAGAATTCATGGTACTGATTATCCAAGGTGTGAATACTGCAGACACTTACAAATCACATGCATGCATTTGCACCTTTGGCTGCTGTCATCGGGCAAAAGGTGAGAGGCAAACAGGAGTTTTGATGCTACAGTGTCTGACGGCTGTCTAGTGAGTGAAAGCATCCCAGATTGCCATCTCCAGTCTGTCAAACTGTGTTCTGCACTGGAGGAAAGAGCTTTGATGCAAGCAAACAGCTTCTTGCTCCAAGTGCAGAAGTGCTTCTTTGGTGATGTGCCTTTAGAAACTGTGTGGATTCTTTTTGCTCCATTCCTTATTCACAGTCCAAAAGCTGCACTCTGTTTCTCTCAGAGAGGGGTCAGGCACTGAAATGGCTGCTCAGGGAGGTGGTGGAGTCGCCTTGCCTGGCAGTGTTCAAGAGGCATCTGGATGAGGAGCTACAAGATATGGCTTTTGTGGCTTGTGGTAGCAACTGTAATGGGAGTATGGTTGGACTAGATGATCTTGTAGGTCCTTTCCAACCTTGTGATTCTATGATTCAATGACTCAAGCTAGCACTGTCTTCCTTTAGACCACAGTAAGATGGTGTGATACCAGCCTCCACGTCTTCATCCTGCATACCAGGCTTTAGGGGGGTTGATTCTGTCACACCAGTTATAGTTGTCCAAAAACAAAGCTGCTTTACCATCAGTTTTGTGTTTATTTCTAGTTAATGTGATGTCTATATGTTCATAAAGCCACCTGTAGATGACCCCTGATAATAAGCATTAATTTAAGTATATTAATTTATTCCTTGAGTTTGTGGATTACATTAAAAGGCAGTCAACAGTAATCTAGTAAAGCATAATTGCAAAACACAAATAAATCTACAAAGCCTTCCAGACTTAGTAAGATGATTCAGATCCACATCTTAACTAAAAGAAAATGTTCAAGCATTCAGGCGACTGCATTGATTATAGTAGAGATTTTAGTGTGTTATAAGTTAAATGTGAACTGGTTTTACTAGATTGGGCTGAAACCTTTCTCTTCTGCTTATGGGCATGGAAAACAAATACAGCGGTGTCATTCAGTGCCTGGCCTTCTTCAGCAAGCATTGATCAAGAATTTTATTGGTAGTTGCAGCAGATAGGTCAAAAATTGTTTAGTAATGACAATTTGATTTTCCTGTCTCTACATCTTAGTTGAGTCAGAGTGGTAGACTATGGAGTACTGTGTTTTGTTGTTGGCCTCACTGTACTTCTGTGGAGAAAGTATTTCACTTTCAGGATTGTTAAGACAACAGCATCCATGATGGAAAGATAATTATTTATTTAAGAGAACTGTTAAAAGCCTGTGATTACTGCATCTTTCTGTGACAAATGCAGAAGGCTGAACTTTTGTCTAAATCTGAGTTCTGTTTATAGTCATACTTGCTGAAGAATAATTTTATCTGTCCAAGACAGTTAAAAAACTCTTGCAGGATGTAGAGCTTGTTTCATATAGGATCTTGATTTCCTCTGAGCAATGCCTTAGTTTTGCAGATACTGTAGCAGAGATAAAGCACCATCAAGAGCAGGACTTAAACTTGGCAATAATAAACCACAAGACGTACCAAAGGAAAAGCAAGTACCTCCAGGGACTGAAAGGATGACCAAGCTATCTTCCAACTTCACTTACCAGCAGTAGCAAATGCCAAAATATGGTAATGTATGCCATGAATCACATTTAATTATAGCTACAAAGAAAACATATTCCTTGGTTGGTTAATTCTTAATTGATTTTTACAACTCAGGCCTAAAATAGAGAGCAAAATACACCACCAATTGAGAGCCTTGTGAATGCATGACTCTATGTAATTCCTTCACTTCCATGGATGCTATCCAGTGAATTTTCAAATAGAAAATATCTTCAACTCTTATATCAGATCAGGGTGACCAAAGTGAAATGGAAAGATAAAAACTCTCAGTAGAGAATAGATTTCATCCAGTTGACCTTGTCTCAGATTATGAGCAAATCATCCACTCCCATGTTATCCCATGATTACAACAGCTGAATTATGGGAGAAAAAAAGAGGGGCAGAATTGGTGAAAAGAGAGGCAGAAGGAAACAGAAAGGTCAGATCCAGACATTTCACTCCCAGCTGCACAACTTCTGCCTCCTCTAACCAAAGGGCTGGCACAAAAAACTCATGATGTTGGACAATCTAGCAAAAAGGTGACAGGACTAGAGAAACCTTGGCAGGAACAGTGCAAGTAATATTATACCCATTGTTTCCTTTCCCTTACAGTAAAAATTTTTGCTGGCTTCAAGTCATTTTCAACAAATGTTTTAGCTTTCACAAAAAAAGCTTAAGCTTGCTCTGTTCTCCACTGGCAAGGTAGGAATATGTGAGGAGCTTCTGCTGCTCTGAAGCAGAGTGCTTTTGCTGTAGGCTTTGTGTGGTTTATTACATCTTCACATTTATTCCTGTCCCTGGAGGTTGCTAGCCAAAATTGAACTGCCTATTTGTCAAGAGCTACTGATTGATCAGTAGAGAATATCAGGGCATTTTACAAGCCTCAGTGACTTTAAGTAATTCTTGAAGGAAATGCCAGAAGGTCAAGCCAAGTTTGTCTGAGATCAGTAGCGCCTCTCTTCATTTGAGCATTGACATAAACTCTGAGAGTTTCTCAGTTTGCACAATATGACAGTGATTAAAAGCTAGTTAGAGATGTTATCTATGTCTGCCCAGGTAAACTGAGAAAAGCAGCCCTTAAAACATCTATTTTTGCCTCAGGAGGTACCGCATCTCATGGTCCAGGCAAGGCGAGCAATGGCAGAAGAAGATTATTGCATAAGACTGAACATCACATGTCACAAAAAATCTCCCCTCATGCACATTATTGAAAGACAGACATGCAGAGCTTGACATTAACACAGTTCTGTGCCTCAGTTTCACGTAGTGCAGCTTTTGCCTTGGAGATACTGCACACAGTGAACCAGGGATTGACAAAACATAGGGGGAGGCCACCTCAGTCAGAGCTCCCCGCGCTGTTCTGCTCCTTATCACGGAAAGCATCAAGAGGGGCAGTTCCAGACACTGAGCTGTTAGAGCCGCCCTGCGCTGCACCCCGCAGGATGCGGCCGTGCCGTGCCGAGCATCCCCGGCGCCGGGCAGCATGGCGGCTGCGGGAGGTGGAGCCAGCCGCTGACCTGCAGGCACGGGAACAGCCGCATCCTCCACTCAGAACAAGCCTTCCTTTATTATTATCATTACTTTCTTTCTCTCTCTTATTTTTTTTTTTTTCCTTCTATTTTCTTAAATTCTATGGGGGGTAGAAATCAATGTATTATATATAAATAAATATATATATATATAAATAGGGAGATATATATAAAGGCCGGAACGAGCTCAGGTGCGCATGGCTGCTCGCCTGACGTGAGGAACCGGGCCGGACCGGGTCGGGCCGCCGCTGCCGCCATGGAGCACATCCGGATGCCCAAGGTGGGTCCGGGCGGGAGCAGCCCCGCAGCGGGGCCGGGCTGCGGCTGTAGGGCCGTTCTGTGCTGCAGCCCGCCCGGCTGCCCCGGGGTGGGGGAGCTGCGGGCTGGGCTGGGGGTTTTAATTGCTTTAATGAATTGCAGACCTCCACCGTGGCTTGTAGGTAATAGGAATGAAGGTGTGCTGTCCTATAGCTCATCGCTCATCCCAGTGTCAGGGCTGGTAATGGATTTGTTTAGATTTTTTGTAGACTGATGCTGTAGTCCTTCTGTTAGTCCTTTTATTTATTTATTTTCCTGCAGGCAAAGCCTGTGTTTGTTAACAGAATTTCCATCTTGCTCTATAAAATGCGATGCAATTTTGGCACACACATAAAAATAACAGATAAAAATGAACTCCCACAATATACTAATTTGAGGTGGACACGGGATATATTTATTATTATTATTATTATTATTATTATTATTATTATTATTATTATTATTTCCTTCCCTTCCCCCCCCCCCCCCCCCCCCCCCTTCCCCCCCAAGCTGTTAAAAAGTGTTTGATTTGTGCCTATTTGATTTTTTGTTTTATTTTTTTACAGTATCTAGCATGATGATGCTAATTTCAGAAAATCCTCCTGACTCAATTTTTGGGTCTTTAGGTGCTGAAATGAATATATTAGGAACCCGTGTATTTATAGCATCTGTTCCTTCGTGTTTCAAGATTTATCATTGGCCTTTTTTATTAGAAGGAAGAAAGTCAGAACACTAGGAATCATCAGACTGTTATGTCAGAACACTAAGGATGTGTGATTCTTAGGTAGGAAATGGTCAGTGGAAGTTGCCTGAACAGGTGCTTCTGACCATGAGCTAAATGTAGAAAGAATGAATGTGAAAAACAATGAAAGCAGAATAATAAGGCCAAAAAAAAATAAATAAATCTAAGAATAAGTCTTTATGGTTGTTTTTAATGAATGACCCAAGACTGTTATGGACAGTGGAAGCTTTTCTGTTAGTTTTTCTGCAAACGTGTGCCTTAAAATGTTGCAGGAATGGGTTTTGCATATGCATAGTATCAAGACAGCTGTGAGAACTGCACTGATGTTTCAAAACTTGCTCTGGAAATCATACTAGTTGGAGCTGATTCCAGGCATCTCCTTATATTTCTGACTATGCTGGTAGTTGTCTCTGGAATAAGGCAGTTTAAAAAGCAGGATGTAAAGGTCCCTTTAAACCATTTAATCTCTGGCATCCCACTTCCTAACTCCATTTGATTTTGTTTAGTGAAAAAGCTTGATAAGTAATTGCCTTACTTTGTAGGGGTATTTATTTCAGAATAATGTGACTGTCCAGGATTCCCAGCCATTTTGAAAATTAAGATTAATTGCATGCTTAGAAAATCAGTGAACTTAATAACAGAAAACTGAAACAGAGTTCTCGTCCCAAGTAAAACTTTTCTTTCAAAAGGCAATAAAAACCATGATGTCAATTGTTGCCAAAATAATTAGCAAATGTTTTTTATTTTGGTTCAAATAAAACAGTAGTGAATGATAGTTTGCATATATTAAAATACATCTGATATAACATAGCTGTCATTTAAGTAAAAGAGACGAACAGAAGCAGAGGAGTTCCATGTCATCTGGACCAATAGTTCATTTAGGCCACTGCTCTGTGTCTGCCAGTGGTGGAAGGAGATCCTGGCTATGTTCTTCACTCTTGCAGCATCCGTGTTTGTTGTGGTCATCCATCCATCCCTCCTTTGCTGGATTTGTGTCCCTTTATGGACCTCTTGTGCATGTGTTTGCCAAAGCCCTTTCTGGACATGCTAACATCCTCTTCTTGTGTGGGATCAAGTTGTAGAAGATCAGAGCTGTGGAAGTTTCACTCAGTGCTCCTTGCTTCTCGCTTTGGTGATCTGGAGAATCTGGTTCATTTTCACCTTTTCCAAGTCTTCATTGTAAATCTTGATCATAGCTCACGTGTTCCTGATAATTTTAAGTGTCAACAATGACCCCTAGACCCCTTCCCTGAATGGGAATTATAATTTCTGAGTCCATCAATGGTTGTGTTGACATGGTGTAGGATTGTTATTGTTTTTGCTTTTTTATTTTCATAGCTAAACAATATATATATTTTTTGCATCTCCTTTGCCTGCACATGGCTCTTCTGGAGTTCTTGTGCTGCAAATACAGCATTTGGCTGTTTAAGAAAGCTTAGTATCATCCACAGACTTGAGGATTTTACTGCTTACTCTTCTCTCCAGGGCACTGATAAATTTGAGTGAAACCAGTCTCAGAAGTTGTAGGACTTCACTGCTGACTTGCCTCCATCCTGAAAGACATGCCATTAGGCCCTACTCTGCTTCTTATCCTTTAAGCAGCTTTCAGTCTGTAAATGGACCTCTCCTCCAGTAGCATGCTAACTTAGTTTCTCTAAAAATCTTTGATTGTCAGAAGGTTATTCTGAACTGCAGGTATATCTTGTCCTCTGGGTCAGCCTTACTGTGTGCTTTGTGGCAGCATCACAGGGCTCCAGCAGGATTCTGAGTCTTTCTTGTCAAAATGCGTGTATTCACCTGCTCTACAGTTCTGTTCTTCCAGTGTGCTACTGACACAATTTTGCTAATGGTACATTGCCTAGTCCTTCACCAAAATGCATAGAACCTTAAATTCTAGTTCTGTAGAGTTTAACTGTCATCCCTCCTTATTAAGCAAAAATAGCAAGTTGATAGCAGAAATAGAAACCATGTGACAAAACTTTTTCTCATTATTTTTTAAATGGTATTCCTTAGTCCTTCTGGACAGCATATAGCTGAGTCTCTAACACAGTCTGTTATGTGCTAAATGCATTGTTCTGCCATTACTGTTTTGCTCAGGGATATGATTTAGCAGAGGGTTGTTAGAGTTAGGTCATTATGATTAGGCTGTGGTTGGACTTGATGATCTTCAAGGTCTTTTCCAACCTGGGAAATTCTATGATTCTTTGATTCTTCCACGATGTTTATAGGTGGAAAGGAGAGTGCGTGTACAAATACACAGAGGCAGCAGTGATGTAAATGTCACAATATAAATGTCATCCTATTTATGAAGGCTGTAATCTGAGTGTATTTAAAAGCTGCTAACTGTTGCGCATGGCTAAATAAAGTTATGTATAATTCCAATAATCTTTTAAAAATGAGCAAAGCCATTGTCAGCCATTGGTATAGGCTGAACAACAAAATTTGTCTAGGATAACTGCCAAAACCCAAAACTTGTTGAACTGCTTTTAACAGTGATTAAAAAAAAACACAACAAAACAATACTTCCACACAGACAATAAGCATATCTTGTTAACATTTGTAGAGATATGTTTAACCATGCACAGTTAGACAGATAAGGGCTCTTAAGATATGTTTATTTCATAGGGGGACTTTGGGCACTTTTGCTGATCACTTTATCTTATTTACCTCTGTTCAGAATCATTTGTCTTTGTATACTGTCAGCAGGATTATTGGATGGCCTTCTTAAAATAAAGAATATACCATATTTATCCCTGGTGTAGCAGCTATCTTCAGTGGAATTAACTCAGAAATACGTTTGTTTGAGTATCTGTTGTTAACACAATACTTGGGCTGATTGGAGTTGCTCATGTGCTTTTGTTTTTGAGATGTTACAGTGAGGTATTTCTTTTCAATGACTCCTTTCTCAGGAAAACTGTAAGATATATTGCTATTTCTCATGATGATCCTACCAAATATTTTACTTTCCTAAACTAATTTCTAGCACTGTGAAAATGAGTGGTATTCCTTTTGTTTAAGCAGATTTAAAGAAGGTGTAGAAACTTTGGCATTAATACTTTCTTCATTTTCTATTAAAATAATCAAATTCATCTGGTAGCTACTCTTACTACTGTTTCCTTGTTTCTATAATCTGATCCATATATCTCACAGTGATATACTAATATACATTCTCCTAAATAAACAGAACATTATTTTTGGTTCTCTTTATCCATTTGTCCATTCTTAATCTTTAATCATCCTATTGGAAGTTCCATGTGTAGGTTAAAACATGTGACATATTTATTATCTGAAAACTCTGTGCCTGTGTAGTAGTAAGAGCCTGTATGACAGCTGACAATTTAAATAATAACTAAGTGCTGAGTGGTTACATCTAACTGAGTGAATCCAGGAGCACACTGACCCTTGTGAAGTGAGTGAGTGACTTACTCAAGTGAGCAAAGGAGTTGTTGTGTTAGATCAGGATAATAGTGCTTCTGATCTAATACTGAAGCATTTGATTCAGAATACTAACTGAAAAGCAGTTTAGAACAGAGTGAAGAAAAGAATGATCCATATGGGAAAATGCTGCCAAATCTATAAGCTGATGCAAGAACACTGCTGGAGTGATCCAAAGGTTGTTTAAGGCAATGAAGGTGTTCCTCTGGTTTTAAGAGGCTCAGGATTCAGCTCTTTGGCTTTTGTGCATGCAGTTCTATTTTTTACTAGGTTTTCTTTATTTTACATTACCTCTAGGATTAGAACCCTTTGATTCTGGATGGTGTTTTTTTTTCCCCCACTTTTGAAACATGAGTTTTACATATGTGCCAGAAGTTGGCACTAAAGATGCCAGAACAAGGTGCCTGCAAGAAATTCTTTGGTGTCCTTTTTTTTTTCTTCATTGTTCCTTGGCTTTGTGCATAATTGTTCCTCCCTGCTAAACATTATTGTTATATTCAAGAATTTTCTGTGTGTGTAATCTAAATATATTATATATATATATATAATAAATATATATATTTAGAGGTAAATCTGAAGAATTTTGGAAAACATAGTGAGATTTACTAACTTAGCAAATTCATCTGCTGCTCACTTCTTTTTTTTTGGTACTTTGAGTCTTTGTATTGTGGTTCTACCATGTTGCAGTGCTCTATACTTTTATAATAGGTTACAGTTCACTGCATCCATTATACAATTGCTACTGAAATACATCTCATAATATGGTGTTGAGTTCCCATGTTTTATAAATCACCACAGACAATCAGACATTTTTAATCAAGCTATTTGTTAGGTAATTTGCTCGGTATCTTGCTAATATGCAATTAATTCCTCAAATCTTCTTCAGCTTCTTTCTGTTATTTCAGCTTTACTTCAGTTCTGTAATGAATTAGGCTTGCTTAAATTTTTTCTTGAATATTTTCCCCCCTCCTGTCAGGTTTGCCCTAAGGACCTAATTTAAATTTAATTTTAATTTAATTATTGTCATATTTTTGACTTTTGATGATTCTTTTGACATATGTGGCCTTCTGATTCTGCGCTACAGATTGAGAAATCTTTTCAATGATGAAAACACAAAAAAGTTACATGGATCAACTACATGTTTTTATGATTCTCACTGAAATAGAATAGAAACCACATTAAATAATAAAATTCATTGACAGCACTGCTTTCCATTTTTCTCATTATACGACTATGCAAAAAAGATATTTCATTATATGTTTTGTTTAGCAAGTACAACATTTTTCTTTCCCTGTATGGGTAAAAAACGTCTTTATAGTTGTAGTATGCGTGTTTTATTTTTTCCACTCTTGAGAATTACTCTAAACACGTGGAGAGCTGAGGTCAACCAGGGTGAAGAAAGCTCAAATATTCCACTTGGCCTCAAATCATACCAGCTGTGCTCCTTTTTTCTCATTAAGCTCAGGCTTTTGGCTTGCACAAGCTCTTCCTTTAGCTTTTGCGTGCCTGCAGTGCTGAAGTCAGTCAGTGCCGTGTCGCTAGTTCCCAAGATTTGATTTCTCCTTGTGTGTGTAACATTGCAAGGTGAGAGGGGAAAACAGCTGCAGCCCCCAGACTAGGAGCCCGAGGGAAGAAGTCATGGCTGGACAAGAAGAAGCTTTTCTAGGGCTCTGTGTTACCCTAAGCCAGCCCCATCCCTTGGCACTGGAGCAAGCTTTTCAGCAGTACTGTTACAAAATAGCGGCTGTTGAGCTGGCACATGCAGAGCCTGCAGGACCATGTTGGAAGTTTGATCTGTCTTGCAGATTCTGTGCATTTGCTGTAATGCTCTAATGATCCCATGGCCCTGCCTGATGTGTACTGTGAGCTTCCAAACTTCAGTTCTCTCTTTCCTTACTTTCCAGAGCAAAACAAACCCACAACCAAAGCTTCTTTTGGTTATAGATACCATTCATAACCTTGGCAACTCACTCATGTTCAGATTGAAGTCACTGCATCATTGCACTTGCTATAACCTTGGACTACCAAAAATGCCTCCATGCTTTTGTATTCCCATATGTCAGTGTGTTTGATCAGGTTTTGTCTGACACTTACTTAGACTGTTGTTGCAAAGCAGTACATTTCATATCTGACTGAACAGGAAAGAAATCCTGAGGATGTGGCCTGAGCTAGGAGATTCCCTGCTTATCTTTAATTAGTAGCATCCTCCTCGCTGTCAGGGTTTACACAGTTTTCTTCCTTCTTGGTGGGTAGGAAACAAAAGAATAACAACAGATGAAAAGGAATAGAGCAGTTTTGTTCTTAGATGCTGTATAAGTTTCCCACCTGTATTCTCCTTCCAGATGTGCAGTTGAAATTGTAGTAGATAACTCAGCAATTGCAGGCTTAGCCCTTACATGGGAAGGAAATCCACAGAGAGAAATCGTCTGTACTGGAAGTAAACTCCATGACAGTTTTACTTGTCATGTTGCTTTTCTGTCTTTCCCCAACTCAAGTCTATGCCCCCCATAAAAACAGGTCCTGCATTTATCTGTAAGAGCTTTCCCACATGAAGCATGAAGAAGGAGCGGTAATTCTGCAATTTTATGATGTTGTCCCGTGTTTGGAGTTTCCTACATAAATTGAAGTAAGAATGAAGGTACCATGTTCAAGAAGCCTTTAAAAACAGGCTATGCAGACAGAGCTTTTCCAAGAAGTAATCTGTTCTACAGATGAAAACAAAGTAGGGTATGGGGGTCATTTTAGAGAGAATGTTTTGGCACAACAATTTTTCTGATTGATTTCAGAACTGTATCTTTGTTGTTCTTCCTTAGGTGGGAGTCCCATTGAAAATGGTGGAAGTTGTGCCTGAATAAAGCTTTGATCCATGCTTTTTTCTAATTATACTTCTTTTTCTTGAATGACCTCTTGGCAAGCCATTTGTCATGTTTATTCTCTGTATAAAAAATGCCTCCAATCTGCTTTTAATTTGAGTTCCCTTTAACTTCTACTATTTTTCTCCTTTTTTCTGTCATCTGTGTTGCACAGAAAAAGGAAGAGAGTTTGGCCTCCATGTGAGGGGTTGTAGTTGTAGAAGTAAATCTCTTGGCAGCCTTTTCTTTGAGTCCAGACAACCACAGTCATTAGGCAAAAGTGAATGATGGATGCAGCAGCTCCAAATAATTTATGTTTTTGCTTAGATACCACTCCTCAGACTGGTTTGGTTAGTGCTTGTGTTTTTCTCCTTGAGCTCTCCCAGCTTTACAAACTGTTCTTGCTTCCCCCCCCCCCCTCCCATTCTTTACTTGTCATTCCCCCATACTGATCTTTCCTGCCAAGTGTTCACTTTAGGCAAAGCCCACGTGAGTGGTGAGCATATTTTTTTCCTGATGTGTTTCAGAACATACATAATTTTACATGTTCTCCTATAAAGTCTGCCTCAGTTTAGATTATAATATGGAACATGTTTTGGAGAAAAAAACTGGAGCTTAATTAGTACAGCGTCTTTCTCTAATACTGCATTAGTTCATTTTTAACTATTAATAATACCAATTTCTCACTGTGCTGTTTCTTTCTTGATAGAAAAATTCAGCAGCATTGCAATTTGTGTTCCTCTCTTGTGAAAATGAACATATTCCTGTTCCCTGTAGACCATTTAAGATGTTTGGCTTGGCTTACTTTTCCTGATGAGGAGAATGGAGAAGACAGCTCATTATCTGAATTGTTTGATAAGCTGAATGCAATCTAAGATTGAAGGTGGTGTTATTTTACTTTTTTTCTTCCCTTCTTTTTTTTTTTTTTTTCCTTTCTGGATGCTACTTTTCAGAAAGTCTGAGTAACTGGAAACTAGGCAGAGAAACACAGACGAAGCTTGGATGAAATCCACATATGTTGGTTGGGGGTTTGTAAGCATTTTAGAATGGGCAGCTATGAGCTTAGGGACCCACAGTGCTGCTGAAGGCCCTTTGTCTTGTTTGCATACAGTACATCAGAATGTTGGGTTTGAATCCAGGTAGACTTCAGGAGTTTACTCACCTGTTGGAAATGATGTTAAATATGATGAAGTGATTCATGTGGCAAGATACTAATAAATGTGCTTTATTTTTCTCATACTGATTTCACAGATTGGCAGATGAATTTTACAAGATTTGTAAATCATGCTAATTTTTATCAAGCCAAATTTTGAGGATTTCATTGTAGTTACTGTGCTTATTGAAGCCATTGGGAATAAATGCTAGCTAAAAATTCAGCCAGCTGCACTGTCTAACAAACAGCCCTTTTTCAAACCTGGTTGGAGCGCTAATCAGGAACTGCACTTGTAAGTAGTGAAGAAAAACTGAGAAACTCTTGTTAGAATGCAGAAAACATCTGATATGTTTGGGTGCTGAAATGTGTCATAAAATTTCTGTTCATAGAAACAAAATAAAAATCTATATTCTCAAATAAATAGAAGTTACCAAGAGGTGCATTTAACAACAGGAAGAAAAAGAGATCAAATCATAGACAACTAGTCCAAATGTGTCGGTGTTTCTGTACAAATGTTAAGTCTTGAAAAACTTGTGGAAACCAGTGTTTTACTGGTTATATGTGAGAATAGTATTGTAATAAATACATTAGAAAACTGATTAAAAAGAAAAAATCAGTGTGACAGGATGCTGTTCTCAGTGGCAAATTACATGGGAAAGGCAAGGAACTTTGCTATCACATCACCTGTGATGGCCTGGACAAAATCAGACAGGGTATAGAGGCAGGAGATGCTGTAGCAATAGAAAACATAGCCAAATTGGTGCTGGATAACTGCTGGGGATATGATTATATAGGTGTTGTAAATGATTGCTTTTACAGAGGCTATTTGCTTATATTGGAAAAAGAATAAAGTAATCTGTGTAATTCTATAATGAATCTGGGACCTGATCTTAAGCAGTGACAGGAAGACCTGGTTCAAAATACAGCTGGAACCTCTGTGTGACAGCAATGAATATACTTTGCTGAGTATTCCTGAAAGAGCAAAAGAAGTGGGAGAATATCCCATGGAAATGTTAAAACATGGAAATATTTAACTTCAAAGAGGAAAGTACATAAAAATGTGAATACTTTCTAAAAAGAATGAGAGCCAAAAGTTGAAATGTTTATGGGAGTCATGAAGATTGTTTAAATATGGGATCTCGCTGCAAGCCAACTTCCAGAAAAAGGCTTTAAAGGATGAAAAAAAGATTTGCATAGCTAACCAAGCAGAGGAAGGGAGTAAGAGGATGTCTCTTATCTGAATAACTTCTTTTCTTAGAAGCAAAAGGTCTTCTTTCAATTTGGAGTTGTGCCTAAATGAAGAAAATAGAACATAAATTAAATATCCAAACAAAATAATGCAAGTTAAAACAGATTTTGAAGAACAACTCAGCATAAATCTAGTAGTAAAGCCTTTTTCAAGCTGCCTTTTAATAGGCAAAATCTTGACAGAATGTCAGTAGGGCCAGTAAGTGATCAAAGGTGTTGTTTAGGGCCATATTTATATCAACAGTGTTTGTTGTTGGTCACAAAATACTATGCTAATACTATACTAAGATGAGATAGTCAGTCTGAGTCTTTATTAGCAGGCCCTCACTGGCTGGCCTCCCAGAAAAGGTGAGAGAACTTCCCCGTCATCTGGATTTGGAAGATCAGTTATGGAACTCTGATGAGAAGGGAGAAGATGATATAATTTGGAGACCTGAAAATTCAGCCCTGAGCTGAATTATTTAAGAACAGAGACAAAAATTGTCATGAAGCACTGCAGCCCATTTCTGAGTCTTGTGGGAAGCTTCTGCGAATGTAATTTGGAGTCTGTGTTATTAAAAATGAAAATGACTTTGCAAATCTTTCTTCTTTGTTGCACCCCCACTCTGGTTTTTAAAGAAATTGATGTGAAGTTGCCTTTATTTCAATCCAGGAGTGGTGAAGTCTTTAACCTTCTTTTGCCCTCTTCCGTTTTCTTGGAGCAGCACTCACAGTCAGCTTTTGTACTTCAAAAACAATAATAGAACCCTTCTGATTTTAATGGAGTAGTATCTTTTCAGCAGTTATCATCTCCAGGTCCTGAATATAATTGGCTATACAAGAAACCTGCAAGTCTTGGGTGGAGATTCAGAGAGAAGATTAGCAGTTTATTGAAGCTCTCTTGCAGCAGCGGGCAGGCTGCACAGAGCTGTGCTGTTGCTGCTTGAGTGAAAATCACATGCTCCAGCGTGATTTCAGCATTATAAAACCATTTTGGTAATTTACTACTATGATCTTGATGATCAGCATTCTTTGGTTTAACATGTTTGAACTAAGGCATTTTTGTTTGTTCGTTTGTTTTTTAGTAAAAGCAGTTAATTTTGGTTTTAAAATGGTTGCAGTAGGAAACCCACTAAGGCTGTTAACAAATTATTGATTGTTGCGGGCAGATCTTAATCCATTTGTTGTCTACCTTGGTATTCTGCTTGTACTTCTAGTTTTTCAGTCAGAAACACTAGGTAGTGTCAGATCAAGTACCTAAAAAACGTGTATACCACATATTGATAGTGTAAAACTACCTGTTTTCAGGAGTGCTGCAAAGAGAGAACATCCATTTTTGTAAAAGGAGGCAAAGCTGTGGGCGTTAAGTCTTTGATTCCTGTTGGAAAGTGACTGAAGACAAACATTTCCATATGTGTCCGCTGCTGTGAGCCCTAGTGGGCCCACAGGGACAAACTCTGGAACATTTTATAAACTATCACTGGAGACTTGTCTGCAAGCCGAGTGAGGCCCATTGAAGAAATACTCTCAGCCACTTCCACCTCCTACTTTTCCCTCTTCTTTTTCAATTTATTATTATTTTTTTTTCATTTAGCTTTTTTCCTATCACTGATGATCATGGAAAGGCTTGAATGGATGGCAATTCCTACCGTGCTGTTACAGGGCTGTGGTTAGTTTTACAAAGTGAGAAGTTCTTTGAACTGCTTTACTAGCATCTGTTTGGATACAGAGGTACCACAAGAGGGAGAAAAAAAAAGTTAAGTTAGATCTGGGGTTAAATCACTTAATATAATCAAATTTTCTCATACATAAATACTTTTCTGATCATCATTTCATATGGTCCTGGGAAGATCTTATGGGAAAAGCATCTTTTCTTGCTCTCACACACACACAATTTCTGATTCAGATGGTTTTAGCTATGCTTTCTCGTATTATGTGTGAGACGGTATGTTTATTTTGATTTATTTTTTTTAATAGTGAGGCAGTCTTCCAACATTATTTGGTTCAAGCTTGACTGCTAATTTTGATATACTCCTGTGTTTGATTTATTTTTGACCATTCTGTATTCTCTTATAAACCAGCAATGGCTTGAGCATTCACTGGAATTTCTGGGAGGGGGAGTTAGCTAGATCACTCCTATAGCAACAAAAACAAGAACCTACTTACAACTCTCAGTTTCAATTTACTTCCCTTGTGTCACTTTCCCAGAATTTCAGTTTATTCCCTAACATTCTGTGTAGCAAATGTATAGTACAGTCTAAAATCCAGGATGCACATCTATGCCCTTGTACTTGCAACCCTCCAGCTGATATTAGTGGGAAGGGTCAAGAAGGATGGACTCAAGGGGTGGGTATGCACCTGAACAAGCTTTGCCATTTTTTAAGAATATATGTAAAAGTAATTTCCTCAGAAAAGCCTTGTAGGCATGACTCCAGTGCTAAAAATATAACTAGTACACGTAGCACTAAAGGATTTATCACAGAATCATAGAATCCTAGTGGCCTGAGTTGAAAAGGACCACAATGATCATCGAGTTTCAACCCCCCTGCTATGTGCAGGGTCATCAACCATCAGACCAGGCTGCCCAGAGCCACAAACAGCCTGGCCGTGGATGCCTCCAAGGATGGGGCATACACAGTTTCTCTGGGCAACCTGTTCCAGTGTGTTTCCTCTGCGTGAAAAACTTTATCCTAGTATCTAACCTAAACCTCCCCTGTCTCAGTTTCAAACCATTCCCCCTTGTCCTATCACTATCCACGCTCATAAACAGGCATTCCTCTCCTGTTTATAAGCTCCCTTCAAGTATTGGAAGACCACAATGAGGTATCCCCAGAGCCTCTCTTCTCCAAGCTAAACAAGCCCAGTTCACTCAACTGGCCCTCATATGAGAGGTGCTGTTGCCAAGGGCTTACAACAAGGTGCTCCAGCCCTCTCATCATCTTAGTGGTCCTCACTAAGTGGATTCAGTGGTTCTTGTGGTACTACTTTATCTTGTGGCATGCTTCTCTATTAATTTCACTGTAAGGACAATTTGGCAATGAAGCAGGTCACCCAAAAAGGTTGGACAGGCTCCATCCTTGGAGATTTTCAAGACCTAGCTGGGTAAAGCCCTGGGCATCCTGATCTAACCTCAGTGACATACTTGGACCAGGAAATTGGGATCAAGACCTTCTGATGAGTTCCAACCTGAACTGTCCTGTGAATCCTAAGTTCTATTGCTTATGAAAGTAGATCAATCCCACATATATATGTGTGCTGTTTAGCTGGTAGACGTCTATCTTAGCATGACAGCACAGTGTTTGTAGTGGACAAAATACAAATGTTATGTCACCATAGTATGCTATGCCATAGCATATATTTTTTCTTTTCTTTTTTTCTTTTTTTCATCTGTCCTCTCTTTATTTAGGTGGAAAATGTGCGGTTACTTGATCGCTTATCTTCAAGAAAAGCTACAGTGGGAACCTTGTACTTAACTGCTACTCATGTCATATTTGTGGAAAATGGTTCTGAAACTCGTAAAGAAACCTGGGTATGAGTTTTATTTTTTCGGTTAACCATAAGGGCATGGTAAATTACTGATGGTAATTTGAAAATAACTTGCAAAGTAGATTAAATGCAGTAAATGAGTTCATACAGATGCTTCTATCACTGGATAGTGTGTGAAATTCCAATTGAAAACCTTTGCAGTTTGATAATTTGTTTAAAAAATTTCTGTGGGTTCTGGATATTGCCAAACAGGGTACTGCAAGGGTATTCGCTGTGTGAATACTGGCTGTGATTCTCCAAGGAACCACTGCTGTCAAGTTCAGCTGTTTAGAGAGTGAATTACTACTTGGGCTCCATCAGCTCTTGTCTCTCTCCTCATGTTTCCATAATGTCAGTTAGCAGGACCAACATTTTAGCCAAAATACTTCAGTTAGTTTTATATAACTAATGCTGGTTCATCTTTTCACTGTACAGATAGACAAAAGAGCTCTTTTCCTGATGACTGTTAGCATACATTTAAGAAAAACCCCATATAGTCAAACAGAAGGCTTTGGACAGCACGACCAGGCTAATGTCTGAACAGCTGAAATGTTCCAGAAGTGCTTCTTTTTCTATAGGTCATGTACCTGGCACTTTTGGGGCCTGATGCTAGAGATAGGAACAAAACTGCAAGAAGATGTAATTGAGGATTTTCTGATATTCTGTGTCCTGGCAGATCTTTACAACCAACTCTTTTTCTTCTTGAAGTGTTGAATCACTTGACACAACCGTTTTCAATTCCCTTGCAGGTTCTGCACAGCCAAATTTCCTCCATTGAGAAGCAGGCCACAACTGCTACAGGTTGCCCACTGCTGATCCGCTGCAAGAACTTCCAGGTTATCCAGCTGGTCATCCCTCAGGAGCGAGATTGCCACGATGTCTACATCTCTCTAATACGTCTGACACGGCCAGGTATGGGGAAGAAACATGGCACAAAAGTGAATCATCCTCTTGAAGAGGGAGAATATAATAGGTGAAATGTAGTTGTGTATTTTTCTTCTTTTCAGTTTAAGAGAAAAGACTTCATTAGAGATGCATTATGATGAAGGAGAGGTCTCTGAGCACAAAGACATTATAAAATAATCACTTCTGGAACAATGAAGAATACACGCTATAATAAATGGATTATTCCACAATGTTTGACACAAACTTTTTATTTAAAATGATAGTCTAGAGGATCATTGACTACAAAATATATCATAATGCTATTTTATTAGTAGCTGCTACCTTGTATTAGGAATTTAGGAAAAAAAGTTTCTAAATCTAGTGAAATTCCATATTCCTACTTTGACTCTTGATGGCCACATCAAGATCTGAATTCTTCCTTTCTCTGCTGTGCACAGGCTTGTTAAAATCAATGAAATGCATTGCAGCAAGTAGTTGATCTATTCTACTGGACTGCCTGTGTTTTGGCCTCTTATTACCTAGATTTTGATTATGTTCTGTTTGAATTTCTTAAATCTGATCAGGTTCCTTTTGAAACCTTTCCTCCTTTCAGTGAAATCCAAAAGTTACAGTGAAATCCTACATTTGTTCCTCTGTGTCGTAGTTGGAACCACCTGGCAAGGCTTGCCTGTTTTAAGCCATAGCTGCAAAAGCATTTGCCACAGTTGGTATGAAACCGAAAGAACTGGCTTTAATTTTTGTCTTGCTGGGAGAGCACCAGTTTTATCTACTGTGTAGAGAGGGGGGAAAAATTGCAGTCAGCCAGCACTGTGACTGAACTTATAAAGTGACATCTATAATTAGAGTAGTAGTAATAGTAGGAGTAGTAGTAACGTGCAGCTGATGTAATTTGTTATGCTAGGCAAGATTAAATAATTAGAGAAACTGAAAGAGTGAGGCAAATTGTCCTAGTTTTAAGGAACTTAAATCAACACAGTGAAACACACCCTTGTAACATAACAGTGTCTTCAGCAGCAATGAGAACTTTCCTTTCAAGCCCTATGCTTAATTATTTGTATCAGTGACAGGTGGCATGTAATGGCAATGGTCTCCAGCTGCCACTTGCCACCACAATTAAGTCACTCATTAGTATAAATACAAATAACCTGAAAATGAAGTTAAGAACTACAATACAAGCAAATTTTACCATATAGTTCTGGACTGAGGGTGACAGGTGGCATAGCTACTAAACGGCTTTATGGTCGTGATGAAATGATTGATGTAACACATGCTATGTTTATTACGACAGCTGTATCTCAAATGGCCTTGCTAGCAAGCGAAGAGCAGAATTTTGCAGTCCATAAAATTGAAATTTCATTGACCCTGTTGGAAACTTTTCTATCTCAGCCCAAAGTCTTTTAAGTTTATTAGTTTGTTAGATTGTGCTGCATAGGTAGATAAAGCGTCCAGTAAAACAATATTTTGAGTAGCTGTATGAATACAGCACATATGTTTATATTTATTCAAATAACAAGAACAAAAGAAGCACAGTACTTGCAAGGTATGCTTGTCAATATCTGCAAGATAGGATGTGAGATTTAAAGATACAATTTATGCCAGTTTGAAGAGAAACCACATTAGGGACAGTGACAGATTTTGGTTTTTAATGTGTCTTATTGATCAGAAATCTGAATTATCTTACTGTTTTGTTGGGTTTTTTTTGTTTTGTTTGTTTGTTCCAGTGAAATATGAAGAGCTGTATTGCTTCTCATTCAATCCAAAATTAGATAAAGAAGAACGTGAGAAAGGCTGGAAGCTTGTGGACCTCAAAGAAGAGTATAACCGGATGGGTATTCCAAACAGCTACTGGCAGATTAGTGATGTAAACAGAGACTATGGAGTGAGTTGTGATTTTTTTTTTTTAATGTCATGGAACCCTTAGAGTGGATCAGCAGTCTGGCTGTGTGCTCAGATGGAGAACTCTTGTGTGCTCGGTGCTGTACGCTTGTGTAGTAAGGTGCAGCTTTTCCCATTTTTCACATTGAAATGCACACAAATAGCAGGTAAAAGGATGTGTCTTCGTTTAATATAGGTGAAACTTATCCACAGTAAGTATGAAATGTTAGTATTTAGCTATTAGTTATATATTACTAGTACTTCATACCTAAAGTTAAGTTTCTAAATGAACATATTCCTGATATGTACCATTAAGTAAGGTTACTGCACAGACATTAGAAGAAAGAAAAAACCGAAACACCTTGAAATAGTGAATTTAAGCATGCTTTTTTTTATCAGTGGTTACCCCCACAGTCCTTTGAAGCCTCTATGGTTATCAGCTAAGTGTTTTCTGTGGTCATCTGACAGACTTTATCTCTTCTTAGTTCAGTCTGTCCTGCCTCATTCAACATTGTGCAATTGAAGTCCACAGAATGTTAATCAATTTTGAGAAATAATAACCAAAATATGTTTTGAAAGAAGTTGTCCCATGCAATCCATTTACTCTATTGCTTTTAGTGTGTTTATATTAAGGATGGACTGTGAAGCTCTCAAGAAGGTTGAGCACGCTGTCAAGATTTCCTTTCTTTAATATAAGCAGATATAAATAAAGTGTAGGAGAAGTAACATCACAAATAGAAACCAATTCACTACAGCAGCATCTTTAACCATAAGCCTCTTCTTTTGCATCTCCCACCAGTTCCTGCAAGTTTTTCTTTTTCTCTCTTTGGTTCTTTCTTTTTCTTTTTCTTTTTCTTTTTCTTTTTCTTTTTCTTTTTCTTTTTCTTTTTCTTTTTCTTTTTCTTTTTCTTTTTCTTTTTCTTTTTCTTTTTTGCCTGCTCATTGGGTTCCTTTCAGGAGGTAGGGATTGGCTGGGTTGCTTGCCTTTGAAGTATCTTCATTTCATAGCGGTTCATTTCAATTCCTTTTCTCAAAATCCCTGTTTTTTTGTGTTTTTGTTTTTTTATGTTATGTGCTCCATATTTGCTGGAAACCTGGGGTCTGTAGTCCCCTCTCATGTTTGAGAACTTCACCCATTTCCATTCTTATATCCAATTTCTGCTCCGGAGGAAGCAGCAGTTGTAAATACAACCATGCTGCATGCAATGAAAATTCTTTCTGATCTGAATGTATATTCTCAGTAAGACATGAATTAACACCTGGAAATACAGCTCTTTAAACTTTTTACTTCAGTTTTGTTGTTTGCAAAATATAATCAATGCTTTCCAACTTTAAAAGGCTCTTTTGAAAAAATGCAGGCAATCTGTGTAGTTGCTGTACTATGAAATGTTCTCTGAGATTAGAATTCCTCAGTATTTTATTTTTTTTTCAGTAGAGTACAGCTGTCTAACATTAGTTGTATTTAGTAGACTAAGTAACTGGAGTTTCCTTTCACAGGTCTGTGACTCCTATCCTACAGAGGTGTATGTACCAAAGTCTGCAACTGCACACATCATAGTGGGGAGCTCTAAATTTCGGAGCCGAAGGCGTTTCCCAGCTCTTTCCTACTACTGCAAGGATAACAATGTAAGTGTGAGTTTGTAGCTTCAGACATGCAGATTTTGACCTTGCTTTTCTAATTATTCTAGTAAGCTCCTGTGAGGAGAAATCAGTGTTTGCTTTAATATATATATATATATATATATATATCAAAAAGTGGTTAGGGTAGTCTTTTCTTTATAGTGATACCTGTCCTAGGTTGAAGCTTCAGAAGGGTGGGATGGGAGATATTTTTTATTTCTTCCTTACCACTTATTTCAACAGAATACTACTTCAGCCAAGATCTAAGAATCTGATTACCAAACAGGAGGATATAAAGATTTAAATAATTAATACAGTCTACGCATAAATGGTATATTGTCTTTTGTATTTAATTAAGGACAAAATGTTCAAAATTAATCACTTTGCATATTCAGTTAAGTCCAAATACAGATACTCAGCATTCAAAACACTTGAAAGTTTCCAAATATTAGTGAAAGAAGCATAAAGGATCAACTAAGTTCCATCGTATAGTGGTCCAGCTTGGGTAAGTCCTATAGTTTCAGCCTAGATGGTCTTTCCATTTATGGCTGGAGTTCAGGTTAAGATTAGGATTCATGTTCAGGCCACTAGGATCTGAAGTATTTTGTTCACTCCTTGATCTTGAAAGGTAAGTGTTGGAGTACCTCCATGTGAGTTTGGAGGTTGGCATGAGTTGCCAGGTAATGGAGCAATGGGCAAGAGTAGGGTAAGTTTTGTGATGGTAGATGTTGAATAACTCCAGTAACAGCATGTTAGGAGGAGGTCCGCAGAGGGGTGGGTGCCACTCATTCTGTCTTTCATGCCTGGAACAGTCACATAGCAATGTGGTTTTTTGCAGGTTCAAATGATGTGTGGCACCACTGTGTGTCACACAGGATCTTTGTGGCTATGCTGAGATCTAAGTCTGGAAGTATCTTTTCAGACAGAGCATTTGAAAGCAACCTGATCTTATGCCCTTCTCTTAAACACACCCCAATAAACTTTCTTAGATCTATGTGCTCTTCATAGGCAATTGGTCTGGGTTAAGTCCTTCATGGAGATCATTTGTAATGATTTCTGACTGAGATATTTAATGGATCAATAGGCGAATTTATCTTCCTAGCTCTGCACTACTGGCAGTGTAGCTGTTTCATGAGCTTGGGCTATATGTGATCTTAACCTGACAGACAAGAAGTTCTCTCCTTCTGGTGCCAGCACATATCTTAGTTGGCTGAGCACAGGCAGTGCTGTAACATAATGAGCTCTAGCCCCTACTCTCCTGAACCTTAACCTTAATCTGCAACTCTAATTTTAGTCTTCATCTTGAGGTATTTATCTAACTCAGGTACGATACACCATGATTGAGAGAGAAATGTCTTCTTTCTATTGAAATGATAGATTGTGAATGTAGCCATATGTACAGTTTTCACAATTCAAAGGAGTTATCAGCGTGTATTAAGTCACTGGGATATGCACTGATCAGCAGGCAAAAGTAGATAATGAAAAATTTGATGGCAGAATCTATTACTGATATCTGAGCAAGCACCTACACAGTTTTGTACATTGAAGATCCCGTTTACTAAGTACTGATAGTTCAAAAACTTGGCTGAAAATGAGCATGTTTGCTCTAACAGTAATAAATAATCTGTTGGGCAGCCTTCATGGGTTATGACCTTCAGCAGGCAGATTCTCTTTGTGCTCATGTTCAGTGCATAGTGCCTACATCAGCCCTGTTGCCCCTATGTCTCCAGCTGCTCTCAGCCAAGCAGGAACTGGGAAATATGATCTCCTTGCTCCACGTTCAGTTCTTTCTTTCCAAGTTTCATCTGGAGGCCTGATTCTGATGTGCCTGGGGAGAACCTCTCTTGGCTTTTTCAATAGCACTGATTAATAAATTTGCTCCAACACTCATGCTGCCTGACTCACTTCCTGTGCAGTGAGGTCTTTCTCCAGAGGCACTGATAAAAATACAAAACAGTGATGTGGCTGCACAGTGTGTACACATTTTTGTTTCCTGGACTCGTGTCTCAAACTGCTCAGTAAAGAGTGTATTGGTGTAAGCTGGGTGTAATTAATATCATAACTGAGGTGTGAGTGACAGTGCAGAAGGATCCATTCCTTAAGTTGTTATGTCAGTGTTCTTGTGATTGCACTGCTATACTCATATATTGTCTAGAGATTATTTTTTAGAGATAATCCACATAAGGGAAATTGTATATTTGAAATAGCTCTAAAACTTTGATTCAGGACCTAGTCAGTGGGGTTTTATTGCCTTAACATTTACTTGTCTTCCTAAAAAGAATATAATTCTTTTTATATTCTTTTTACTATTCCCATGTAACTATAATCCTATGGTAAACATCTAATGAGCTTTCTTAGGAAATGCTTTGGGTTGCTTATTGGTTTCTGCTTAATAAGTTTACTGACTTGTTTGTTCCTCTGCAGGCCTCAATATGTAGGAGCAGCCAGCCTTTATCCGGCTTTAGTGCTAGATGCCTTGAAGATGAACAGATGCTTCAGGCCATCAGAAAAGCAAACCCAGGAAGTGATTTCATATACGTTGTTGACACTCGGCCCAAAGTAAGTGTATTACCTTTCTTGCCCATAGCAAGACAGAATCTGAGCTGGATGTGTTTGGAAAGATTCATAGCCCAAATAGCTGGCACAGTTGCACCTGTGCAAATCCACAAGTTATATCAGGGTACATCAGGCATGTTTTAAGTAGAAATCTTGCTCCTGTTTTTCTCCATTGGATTATATGACAAAAGGCTATTCTCTGCACACATGGGAGCTAAAAGTGTTAATGATGAGGCTAGTAAAAAATAATTCCTGTTAGAATATTGTGTTTACAGTAACTCATAATGTTGTGAACCTCTACCTACTTAGACTAAAATTTTCCATGCAAGATCTCATGCAACTGGGAAAATTACAGTGTACGCAGGAGGCTAAGAAAATTGCAGTTACTCAGGTTACAGGAATTGAGGAGACTTCTTTGAGTACCTCTAGCAGGTCTGTATTTTTTGAGAGATGATCTGAAATACGGTATAGAATTATCTCAGATGTCATAACTAATTGACTAAATTATTTGGCTAAGACTGAAGTCTATGGGAAATTGGTAATCACAACCTGAACCTTTGATTAATCAGCTGAGGCAAGTGTTGGGTCAGCTGTGGGAGCACAGGTGAGAGTAATTTAGCTGTGCTCCTGGAAGGGGTGGAGCTTGACTCAACCTCTTCTAGACCTCATTTAAGGGCTGACCAGCACTAAGGCAGCATCTCTCAGAGATTGCTCCTTGGTGGAGGTTGCCTCAGTGGTTCCCAGCAGATTGAAGGCTTCCATATGGGTGAGTACTTCCTGTAAATAAACTTTTGGGTATTTACAACTACCGTCTTTTCATTATTTGTCACTGTACACTGAAGTTTTAGAGGAATTATGCTATGCAGAAAAATGGAAACACAATAATGTTCTAGAAGAGGTTGGAAGGTATTAAAACTTGTATCCAACTTTGGCAAACAGCTCAAGGTGATGAGGACTAGGAAGGATTTGGTGCCTGGAGGTAGCAGCAAGGGTGCGTGCTCTTCCCTGCAGAAGCGAACAAAGCACATGAAGGAAGGTGTCTCTGTCTAAACCCTAGTAGATACAGGATAAGCTATGGGTAGGGGAAGGAAACAAAGTCAGAGGTGTCTCATTTCACCTTGTAATTTGGTGGACAATTTGACCTACAGTTACTTTTTTTTTTTTTTTTTTAATTGGGAAGATGAAAATGATACCTTCTTACTGGTAGTTCTGCAGAAATTACAGTTGTGTTGAGCACGAGGGAAGGACCAGTACTACTGTGTAAAGAGCAGCTTGGGATAGGAAATGCAGGTCTGGATACCTAAATAGTACTTGGTTAACAGTAGTTATACATGAGGTAGAAATACTGATTTCTGGGAGGAATCTCAGGCATACATGCAGAGTGGGAGGGGCAGTCTTTGATAGTAGCCCTGCAGTGAAGGACCTGGGGGTCCTGGTGGATGAAAAACTAAACATGAACCAGCACTGTGCTCTTGCAGCTTGGGAAGCAAATGGTATCCTGGGCTCCATCAGAAAAGGGATGGCCAGCAAGGAGAGGGAGGTGATTGTCCCTCTCTGCTCTGCCCTCATGAGGCATCTGGAGTACTGCATCCACACCTGGGGTCCCCAATACAAGAAGGGCCAGGGAGCTGTTGGAAAGGATCCAAAGATTATCAGATCAGAGGGCTGGAGCACCTCTCCTGTGAAGACAGGCTGAGGGAGCTGGTCTTGTTCAGCCTGGGGAAGAGGAGGTTGCTAGGTTGCCTCATTGCAGCCTTCTAGTACCTAAAGGGAGCCTACAAACAAGAGGAGACTCAACTCTTTACAAGGGTAGATAATGGCAGGACAAGAGGCAATGGTTTTAAGTTGAGGAAGGGAAGATTTAGGTTGGATATCTGGGGGAAGTTTTTTACGAAGAGCAGTGAGGTGCTGGAACATGCTGGAATGCGCTGTGGATGTCCCTGGGGGTGTTCAAGGCCAGGTTGGACAGGGCCCTGTTCAGCCTGGTCTAGTATTAAATGTGCAGCCTTGTTAAAATTGTGCAGCTCCTTGTGGCATTTTTAGCTCTGGAGCATGTATGCAGTGGTAGGTCCCAGTGCTAACTGTTCCTAGCACTCCCTGGGGGATAAATGCAAAGTTAAGTTATAAAGTCTGGTCTATTGCTCTAGGAAAGCTATCTGCTTTCTTTTTCTCCCCAGGACTTATTTCTTGTGAAGGTGATGAATATTCACAAACCCTTTAATCCAGAATTCCTAAGTGCATTTTGTGTGCTGTCTCCTGTGCTTGCTAATCTTTGGAACAACAGATTTGGCTGTGGGGGAATTTCCACTTCATTTAACTAGAGCAGGTTGACCAACACAGAGGTTTTACTTTGGATACCATTTTCATTTTCTTCCTCTTCTTCCATGTGTTTACAGAAGAAGATAATTTAAACTTACAAGTGAAACAAATTAGTTCTATTAGTCTTGTTAAAAAGAAATAAATTTGCTACCCTCCACACTAAAGAAGATGCCAGGAAATCTGATAAGTGAGGTCTTTTCCCTTTAGAGGTTGTATTTTCATATTCACAGAAATTAAAAGGGGACAGGCACAACTTAGAGAATAACAACTGCTTTAGAAGCAACAGATGGAATTTGGATAGGTGATGGGGAAAGATTGTTAGTAAATATTTTGGCAGCTGCAGAGTTTGGCAACTGACAATATTTAAAATGAATGAGTGTCAGAAAGCATTGCAAATTTGACCTTGCATTTATTTACTTTTAAAAAGTCTATTTCAGATTTCTTTTTAATGAAGGACTTACGTGATTGAATTTCTTTGCTGGAGGAGAGACAGTTTATAGCATGTGCATTGCTGAGGATTAGGTCAGCTAAGCGCTAGGTGTGTTTCATTTATAGCTTCTGGGTTTCATGGTGTCTTATTCATGCTTATATATCTTTCCTCCTGAAGCTGTATGCTTTGTCAGGAGAGAGACCTTCATGCTGCTTATATTAGAGCATCGGTGCCCGCTTCAAAAGAGAAAGATTAGGAGCCAACAGAAAATTGTAAGCTTTTTAGCAAGTCACACAGAGTACTGTTCTTAAATGGCACGCTGTTCGCAGGCAGTGGTTTGTTTTGTGAATGAATGTCTTAGAAAATGCTAAGATGAGAGAAAACTCGATTTCACATTTTAAATTAGAATTTAGCCAAGTACTGAATATATATATGTGTATAATTGTGAACTTCACAGACAACTGCAGAATTAGCAAATCGATAGTGCTTTCCTCTGTATTAGGAAACAGACGGGAAAAGGAGTCATCTGCCTATTGGCTTATCTATAGACAAACATGAGACACTTCCTTCTGATTTTCCATCAACATTGGCCAGTCATTTCTTTTTTTGACCATGTGGTACCTCCCCAGGTACAACAAAACAACAAAAGCGCTGTTGGTGCCTTTAGGTGTGGGTTTTCAGTGTCCATTGTTATTTAAATACAGGGTCTTTCCTGAACAGAAGTTGTTACTTGTGCTTAGAGACATGGCAGCCTTGTAATGCTGACAACTTCGTTACTCCTGGTACCTCTACAGGCTCTAGAATAGTTACCTAGTTATCTGCTGCATTGCAGATGAAGGTGTTCGAGGTAATTGTGTAAATTCATGTATTTTGGGGTCTTCCGCAACTGGAGCCGAGTCGCTGTAATCCTGGGACAACTACTCACACTCTTTCTATGTTATTCTAGGCTTCAGAAAAGGAAGCTGTGCCAATTTTTGGGTGATATGTCCTGTTCTGGGAAACATCGTAGTATGTGTCATGGAACAGTAGCATGACAGATAGGACACTGCCACCTTCTGGGTATATTCTGCTAGTAAACTTAATGCCGACCTCACATCAAAAGAGCCTTTTAAAAACAAATTAAAAACTCTACACTCTTGCAGAAGAGCCTTTTGTAAGCTGTCATTTTTTTGTTGTTGTTTGTGTTTGAGTTAGCACTCAATGTATTTGAAATAGAGATCAGAGCCTTAGTGACCCAGCATACTGCAATATACTGTAAACAGATTCCCAGTGCCAGAGTATTTGTGTTGACAATGTGATAAATGCTTCCTATTTACACCTGACTTAAATAACTGATTCATTGCAGTAGACCACGAGCTTTGTTTTGAAGAGAATAACTTCTATCCATGTTCTCATCCAGTTTCTCTAATTTTTTCAGCTCAATGCAATGGCAAACCGAGCAGCAGGGAAGGGATATGAAAATGAAGACAATTATTCCAACATCAAGTTTCAGTTCATAGGCATTGAGAATATCCATGTAATGAGAAACAGCCTGCAGAAAATGCTTGAAGGTATTACTGTTCTTTATTGTACACAAAGGAAAAGACTAGACACAAAATAGAACTTCCTTGAAATCAGTAATAAAAGAGAACTTGACATGCTAGCTCAAGGACATGGGCCATTGATCATTCATTACATTTAGAAGCATTTTTCTAACTGCAAAACATCCTTGTTTCATGTACAAAATCTTGGTAAAACTTACATTAATGACAAATGTAATTTGACTTCAATGCCTTACTGCTACTGCTTCTTCCCTTGTTGTTTACAGTGCGATGGTACAATGAAAAAATTGCTTGTATCTGGCTATGGTGGTAGTGGAAAACATAGAAGACTTTATGAAAGTCTTTTAAAAAGACTTTATAAAAACAACTTCAAAACATAATGGCTTGAAGTTTTTTTTTCTTTGGTCATTGCACTTTAAATTTTAATAGAGATTTATTCACAGAGCATGTCATATCAGGGCTATTTATGAAATGGTCAATATGTATAACCATTCAGCACCTTCATAATCCCACAAAAACTAATAATGATGGCTTTATAAATAACTAGTGTTAAAGCAGCACATCTGTTCTGCCGTTTATTATTTGAGTTACATTACTGTTCAGAGGCCTTCTTGGAAAAGGGTAAGGATAAATAAGCCATCCTTGACCCACAGTTAATTTGTTGATTTTTAACAGGCAAATAATAAGTGATCACTCCAGCCCACGTAGTCTCAGTATTTACTTCATGTACATCATCAACAGAAGATTTCTAAAGGTTCACCTCCTGGATCAGCATGATCTAGATATCCTTGGCTGGGTGCTCTACCCATACCCCTTTATTCTATCTATCCCATCATCCATGTGCAAATGTGTATTCTAAATCTAAGAAAGCCATAGGGAGAGATGTGTTGTGTTTCCAAATAAGAGCAGTTTTTGAAAATCAGAAGCAAAGTGAGATGCATGTGAACAGTCTCTTGTTCATCATTTCCTGTTGAGATGGGCCATCCCAAGAAGAACTGCCCACTCTCCAGAGAAGAAGTGCTGGTGAGATTACTGCTTTTTGATGGATGTATCGTCTCTTGTCAGGTTCTGCCCTCTCATCAGACTAACAAAGAAAGCAGGCACAGGAATTTACTTTGTCCTGTCCTCTTTGATCACAAATGGTTCTAAGAGTGGACTTCTGTGGTCCCTGGCCATTAACCATGATGTTCAGTTGAAGGAGGAAGGTTTTTGGCACAGTGCTTTGTGGATTACAGATGTGAGTGTACTCAGACCTACTGAAGATTTCAGGTTAACATCTGTTTAGTACATAGCAATGTATTCTTGCTTAGTTCCTTGAATTGTAAGGTCTCAGAATGGAGAATAGAAGGTTTTTGAGCGAACTGTGAAGCCCTGTTTGGCTAGAACAGACATTGGCTGAACAAACCCATCCCTTTGTTTGCTCAGCTTGAGACCAGCAAGGTTGAAGCCGTAAACAACTGGCCTGGCTGCATGTAACAGTGCTGCGTATTATTTTAGAGTCAGAAGCTCAAGGGCCAGGCTCCTGGCTCAAACTGAGAAGTGACAACATAATTCCCAATTAATGAAATGTTGCCTGGGGGAAAACTACATTGTAAATGTTGCAAACATCTGAGTTTTGGTTTTCTGTTATAGTTGTTGTGTTAAAGGCTCATATTTAGAGACCTGAATGTAAGATCAGAAATTTCCTTCCAGAAAGCAATTGTTTTACTGTTGTCTCTGCTGCCTCACACTGCTTTGTGTAATACAGAATGTTATTCTTTAATTAGAGGTGTATGTGGTGGCACCTGTGTTAATTTTGATCCCGTGCACAACTTCCTGGGCATAATTATTAGTATTAAAAGGAAATGTGGTACCAGAACTTATCACTGGAAAGACCAAAGTGCTGACCTGTTGTCTGGTATTTGTGGTGACCTCTATCCACAGGCTCTTGATTTTCCTGTGCTCAGCTATGGGAGCAGGAGGTCTTATTTCTCCCAGGTTCTGCTTTCTGCTATCAGATAGATGGGTTTGCTTGTTCTGTTGGAAAAAGGGAACCAAGTCATCGTCTTTTTTTTGTTTGTTTGTTTTTTTCATGCCGATACCACTTTTTTTCCTATTGAGAAATTCCTTTTTTTTTTTTTTTTTTTTTCCCCTTAGGAATTCATATTTGGACTCAGTACTAAGGTCCAGTTCAGTAGCCAAAATCATGTGAAATATATGTTGTGTGCCTTTAGTTTAGGACAGTCTGAACTTTGCTCAGTGGTAGGTAAATATTGATTCCAGTTTAGCAGTGGGAACTAGCAAAGCACTATTTAGCTTTACCTTGGACTTTTGTAAACAGAGACAGCAGCTTCAGTCAGAATTGAGCTACTAATAGGTCATGCCTCCATCTGTACAGAAGCATTAATCATGTGAAAAGCTGTTTGCTCTCAGTGTTGCTATCTATGCATTTTTATAAATACCCTTCCAAAATGACTTTTAAAATCACCATCTGGAAGAGACCCTATGTACAAGGATTGCAAGATTTCATATGGGTGCATTAGGCTACTTTGCTTCTGAATTAAAAAGGAGTGAGGACAGCTGGATACGCTCAGATGTGATATAAACTGAAGCACCACTACGTAAGGTGATGCTAAAGGCTGGGTGTAGTGGCGCTGTTCTTCAAGCACTTTCTTAATTCAGCTTCACCAGCACATGTGGGTAGGATAGGAGACTGGGGCACAGGTTAGTGGTTGTCTGCCTGTACAGCAGCAGGAATGTGTGTGTTTTCCAATTCCATGCTCTCACTCTAAAGGGTTTGAAAACTGCACTCACAACACAACTGGGAAAACGTGTGCTGCTCAGAAGGATGGATTTGTTAAACTGACTGCAACAGGCTTCCCAACAGCTTCTTTTAAACTGAAGCGTATGTACTTGGGGAAACTGGAGACAGCCCTCTCTCAGATTTATGAGAATGTAAAGGTAAAGTTTTGAAAGCATGAGGGACTGTATTGACTGTGCTTTTAAGATTAAGTTTATTTTACAGTTTGTGAAATGAAATCGCCTTCAATGAGTGACTTCCTGTGGGGCCTTGAAAATTCCGGCTGGCTGAAACATATCAAAGCCATTATGGATGCTGGCATCTTTATTGCAAAGGTAAAGTGTAGAACCTGAAAACGGAACTTGGACTTACCAGATATAGAAAGTGAGGACCAAATTCTTTGTCTGTGGGTAACTTTTGTTATCATCAGTGAAGTTGTACCTGAAGCTGTTGTTTCTTGTGATGCCTCACATATGAGGAGAAACAATCTTTAGGTGCTGTTGCATGGACATTTTGATAATAGGAGGGTAAAAACAAATTTGTGTCATTTTGCATTGATGATCTCAAATCTGCTGTAACCTCTACTATCCCGTATCCTGTTATTGCCATATATTTGAATGTCCTTATTCAAGACAGACAGGGAACTACTGGGGAGAGTGCTGCGGTGGGCCACAGAGATGAATAGGGGCCTGGAGCATCTGCTTTATGAGGAAAGGCTGAGAGACCTGGGGCTGGCTGTTCTTCTTGGAGAAGAGGAGATTGAATGGAGATCTTATCAATGCTTATAATATCAAGTGAATGGGCATCAAGTAGACTGGGCCAGGTGACAGGACAAGGGGCCACAGCACAAAATGGAGAAGAGGGCGTTCCATCTGAACATGAAAACATGTACTTTATTTCATGAGTAGCGGAGCACTGGAATAAGCTGCCCAATTGAGTTGTGGAATCTCTTTCTCTGAAGATGTTCAAAACCCACCTGGACATTTTCTTTTACAATCTACAATAGGGAATGTGGTTTAGTTGGGGGTCAGTCTAGATAATCTCCAGAGGTCCCTTCCAGACACTGTGATTTTACCCTCTAGTTGTGGTTGTCACTGTTACTTTCCCTATTGCTCTTGCCTTCTCCACTGCTTCTTTGTTGAAGCTATCTTCTATATGACTACTTCTTCACATTGTATTTGTCCTAAAGGAATATTAACATTATGCCTTGAGTTATTTAGCAACCACCTAAACCAGTACCTGTTAATTACAATGGACAAATTCTCTAGAGACTTCTAATCTTAAATGTGTGGTATCTGCTTCAGAGAAAAAGTAGCAGCTTTAGAAAGAAATTATTTCTTCTAATCCCGCCTCAAGTAATACAGATATTTGTTATCTACTAAAAGTTGTTTTAATTTTATTACCTCCATCCTTGAGCAGCGTCTTTTGCTGGTTCTATTCTTCTTTTTAAGAATATAAATAAGAACTGAACAGTTCTTTTTAGTACAGGCCATTTTATTTACAAGACCTTCCATATAGGAATATATGGACAAACTTAATGGATGCCTCACCTCAGCATCTGCCTGTTTCTCTTGTCTTGCCTCTTCCTGCTCAGCAGTTGTAATTTCTTACCTGAACACCAGCTGCAGGATAAATACACATTATTTCTCCCAGCACTACTATTTTACAGACATCAAGTCATTTCATTAGCTTTTGCCAGCTTTTTTTTCTCAGTGACTCAGCATTAATATATGGGAAAATGCATTCTTTGTCCATATGGTTGCTAGTCTTATGCTTCCTTGGTCATGCATTTTGACTTGTTCTTTTTTTGCACAGTTCCCAGTTCTCAGTTTTTGGTCTTCTGCCCACAAAGGTTCTATTTTAGTAGAATATAATTGTCTCTTTAGATAAACATAGGCTATTTATTATTATTTCTTGTTCCCTTTTAAGCCCACATTTAATCTAAACATTTATTTTTCTAAGCAGTGTCTTTCCTAACTTATTTTATTTCTCTGCTTACTAAGTATAGTTCTCCTTAGAAATGACAAATACCAAACTCCTTAGAATTTAAAATAACTCCCGTGTTCCAAAAATAATGCAGCATGAGACTCTGGAGAATTTAGTATAATCCCTCCTTTATGCGTTTCTCCTGGATTATGTATAAAATAATTTTCTCTCTCCAGAGTTATCTACTCCAGAGTTATTGTTACAGTCTTGTTTATTAGATGTGAATGTTCACCACTGCCACAGGCTTTGCCCCAAACCATGATGAGCATGTATTTAATGCAGTATGGTGTGATAATATCCACAATAATATCCTGGCATCAGGGGCAGACATTGCCATTATTGATACACTCATCAAGGAGTGAAACTAGGAGTCACATGGAAGTATGGCTGTTCTCTAGCTGCTGTGAGTGAGAGCATTAGCAGTAGCTGAATTGGCTTTAAGTAACTGTCCACTCTGAACAAGTGGTGTATTTTAATTGTCCTGTGATCTGTGTGCTCAGGGTATTCTTGTACACAGCAGGCCTCCTGCACTGAGAACTGCTGTAGCTGTCTTCCAGGTGACTGTGCTGGTATATTTTTGAAAGTGTGCCTATTTTCATGTGAAATACAGGGAAGGGTATCTATCATGTGTTATTAATGAGATTTTTATAACCCTGAAGTTCCCACGTCCAATGTTTAGGTGTCACTTGTGTTCACAGAACTGTGAGCTGGTACTGTGATCTTCTCCATCCTGGGTATGGTCAAAGGGTTATTTCTTCCTCTTCTTTTTATGTAGCCCAAAACCATATGTTATAACCATATGTTATTCCATGCAGGTAAAACACCTTAGCTATAGCTATTGAAAGTAACCCAAAACCATAATAGACAACAGTCTGGCAATTAGGACTGCTTGACACATGGGATGGGATTCACTGCTCCTTTAGTACAATCACTGTTGATATGGATTCCATTTCCTCTTGTACTGGTACATTAACAAGTGACGCTGCAGCCACCGTGCTGCATAGGATAGGATAATATAAAGACCTTGAAAATGAGAGAAATTGTGCTCAACATCATTCAGAAAGTCTGTGTTGGAATTAAAAATTGAATGAGTTTTCCCAGTTCCTAAATGAATGCCCTTCCTACTGTGCTGTATCACTTTTCCTCTCTTAGCATTGCCTCTTCGCTGTCTGTGAAATCTCCAACTTTTTCTGTGTTCTCAGGCTGTGGCTGAGCAAGGTGTGAGTGTGCTTGTTCACTGCTCTGATGGCTGGGATAGAACAGCCCAGGTTTGCTCTGTAGCAAGCCTTCTCTTGGATCCACATTACAGAACTATGAAGGGATTCATGGTAAGCGGGCTCTCTTTCACAGAGTAAATGAAAATTTTATGGTATTGTTTGAGAACATTTAGATGAATAACTTTATTTCTAATGGAAAATAAAGTTTCCTTAAGTATGCCTTTTCAGCTGGGCACACATCTATTTTTTCCCCCTAACCTTGACCAAAAATCTTTCTTGAAGCCCTACAGATTTATTTATTTTTTTTGTGCAAGCAAGTGTTATTTATTTTCAGACACTGTGAAGTTGTGAGTGTCAAAAGCGTGTGCTCCCTAGACATTAATTGCAATGAAAGAGCTTGTTGAAAAATCCATTCCCTTTCAAAGCAAAACAGCACTAGTGGTTAAAGTAATGGGCACGTATTGAAAAGAGGTTTGAAACACTGGTAGGTTCTATTTTTAGAAAATGATGAATTAAACTAATTTAAGTTATGCTGAAACACCGGCATCCTACCTGCATCACTCAAGAATGCTACTTTCTCTTGAGCTGGCAGTGGTGCACATTTCTTGTTATATTTCTGCTTACTGTAAGAATCACTTGATTCCAATGCTGCTTGCTTACATCATCTCTGGCTCATCACTTTTCTGCTTATTCTGAAAATTACCTGGGATTCTAATACTGCTTGTTTATACCATTCTTCTGCCTGCTTCAACATGTCAGCTCTGCTCCACTACACTGAAGGCAATATTCTCATTTTAGGTTTTAATTGAAAAAGACTGGGTTTCCTTTGGTCACAAATTTAACCACAGGTAAGGCCATGCAAAGGTTTTTCTCTCTATATATATTTTGTGTTGTCATTATCCACTGCCATTCCAATTTAACTTTACTTGTGTACTTGTCATAAAGCATATCAACAAAACACCCTGAGTGGATCACCGCATTCTTTTCTCTCTCTATCTAATTTAGATACCATGAAAAATTGAAGTGAAATACTTTTACATTTTTTTTTCATATATATCTTATAAATGCACTCAAAGATTGCTGTTGGGAATACTGAGTGCTGGTCTTGCAGTTGCTGTGAGCAATGAGAGATGCGTGTCAGAGAAAGATGTGTGGCTTGTAAAACGCCTTTGGAACCCAATAGATCTTTCAGTAATGCCAAGACTTCCCATTTCAGGAAAGCATCCATCTTCCAGGATAGCATTAATAGGAAACTCATGGACATGCCTACGACTAAGTTATGTTTTTCCTATTATGCTTTTTTCTCTGATGGAAACAGTGGCATTTGTTCAGAAACGTCTGAATATATGACTTTCTGATTTCCTTTACCTGACAAGTTATCTTGGGCATCTGTAACATAATATTGATTGATATGAGTATAAATTTATCTTATAGTTAAAAACAAAACAAATCTGTGCAATGTTACAACACCTGTGAAATTCTAGCACAAGTAGAGGTTTGAGTTTTAGATGCTGATGGATTTTGACTGCATTGGCATACATGTCATGTTTGGGTGTGTGGGTGTGTATATGTATATACAGATATACATACTATATACATTACATATATACTAAACACACACACACACTATATATATATATAAATATATACACACTAGACAGACAGAACAATTAAAAATGCTTCTTCCTATTAGATGGACTTATAAAATACTGTTTTATTTCTGTGCTATATATTTCAGGCTTCTGTTCTTCAAGGTCCCCTGCAGCAAGTGGTTCCAACTGACAGTTTTACAGATAGAAAGTTTCCTGTTCACTTGATAGATACAGCAGCATGTAAAAAATTCCCTGCTTGCTAAAAACATCACTAAGAGATGGCAATAATTTCCTGCCAAGGTTATTCATTTCGTTTCATGGGTCTGGCATTGGTCTGCCACTGAGAGGCTGTTCAGGACAGCTTGCTGAAGTTGCTGTAGTTATTCTTATGATGGCTTCTGTTACTGTGGTACAACAGTCTAGTAATAAGGTTGAAATACGGCTATATAGCATCCAGCTGTAGCAAGCTGTGAGGCAACAAGACACTTGTATAGATCTTTTGTTCCTATTTGATAAGTTCTGCTTTCCTTCTACTTCATGAGTCTTGCATCATTTTTGCAAGTAAAAATGTGGTGGAGATTTTAGAAATTAATAGCTATAGTATAGCTAGTATGCTGTAAATGGGAGTTTGTTTTCACTAGCGTTAATTCAGTTTTCCTAGAGGAATTCTGGTTGTAATCGAATGTTTCTTGTCTTGCATTAGGTATGGCAATTTAGATGGAGATCCAAAGGAGATATCCCCTGTTATTGATCAGTTCATCGAGTGTGTCTGGCAGCTAATGGAACAATTTCCTTGTGCCTTTGAGTTCAATGAGAGATTCCTGATTCACCTACAGCACCATATCTACTCCTGCCAGTTTGGTAATTTCCTGTGTAACAGTCAGAAGGAGAGACGAGAGCTGAAGTAAGAAGGCCTTTTCTTTAGTCGTTTGTTTCTGTTGAGGTCTGTGGGTATTACTGTAATGAAGCTGTGCATATATACACATACAGCTCAGGGTGCAGTGTAGCATTCCTGGCTGTCATCTTCCAGTGACACAGATTAATGCCAGAAGAGTTGAACCTCTGCAGTGGGTCTCTGCTGTGACTATAATCCATGGTGTGCATAACAGGGAGGGATTAGTGAGAGCTGACGAGAGAGCATTAGGTCTTTAGCCACTGCATTAAGAATATACAAGGCAAACTGCCCATGCGGCTCTGAAGAAATCAGAAGATGATTTTAACCCTGGTTAAATTCTCAGTTTAAGAGTTACTGTTTTTCTGTGCTCTAACCTGTATATAGGTATTGCATGCTTCCTGGACAACACTCAATTCCACCATTATATGGCATAGGTTGTGTCCATTAGCGATCCACACAAAAAGTGATCCATCATGTTGAACCTTAGAAAGAAGCAGAAAGTCTCTTCATCTGACAGATTCATGGTCCTCCCTTGTAAAGCATTATTTTGTAAAGATTATTTTATGTAGCAACTGTCAGTGACAGGTGGAATGATTACAAGCCCTAACATGGCTGAATTTAACTCAGGGTAGAGTGAACAAATGACTTCAGCCTCTGCAGCCAGTTAGCATTCATACAGATATCAGACTTACTGAGTGCATATGACTGGCATGAGTTATAAATGATTCCCTCCAGTTTCTCTAAGGCCTCCCTATAGTTATACTTCCTTAGCAGAATTAGGAAGTTATAAAGCTGACTACAAACAGAGCACTGGAATGCCTTAACAGAACTTTATTAATACCTGAAGCATGCTAGCCATGTTTATTATATACTTGGCTATATTTTTTTATCCAGAATCCAAGAACGAACATATTCACTGTGGGCTCACTTGTGGAAAAATCGTGCAGATTACCTGAATCCTTTGTATAGACCAGACCACAGTCAAACCTGGGGGACCCTGCATCCACAGATGGCACCCTGCAACTTCTTGTACAAGTAGGTGATACTCAGAGAATTGTCAAGGAACAAACTCCTGGCATGTTTGCTGCATTGCACCCTGGAGGTTTCTTCAAGACTTTTAAGAGAGGAATATGCCAATAAGTCGTCTCCGATAATTACTCCACGTAACACACCCTGTGACTACAGTTACTAAAACATCTCAGTATTTAGAAGGAACTGGGGAAATCACATGCGGTCTGGTTATGAGAATTAGAGCTCAAGGGGCTCTCAGGCTGCTCACTATTTATGGGGTAAGGTGATTGGCTCACAGTCGTAGTGTTTAGCAGGACAGCATTATCAGTCCTAAGCAAAGCTTTGGGCATAACAGCCAAAGAAAGAGGCTAGGGAGGGGGTGGAGCACACTGTCACAGATGTGTTAGTACAGAACATAATGCCTTTGAATTTATGATTCCATTAGAAAATGTATGGAGACTGAATTCAGGTTCAAATGCAATGTATTTTTTTTCTTGCATGCTCATAGTCAGCCAACACCTCTGCAGCATTTCAGAGCGGAGTATTAGTCTGAAAAGAAGCTTAAGATTAGAGCTACATTGATCGTTGTGCGTCCTAATTTTGTGATTACTCACATCTTCCACTGAGAAGCAGCTATTTCAGTTCTGTTATCAGCAATGCTTTCTAAATTTAAATTTGTGTAAACTTCTTCCATTTGAGATTTTGCAGTCATAATTTGATACAGATTAACTGCTAAACCAAGCATTTGGACAGAAACAAAAGGCAGACTTCCTCCTTGTTGTCATTATACTTAAATATCAAATAAAACCTGCTGTGCATACTATGAAGATTGTTTTCCGAATTTAACAATACCTACCAAGATTTGAAATGCTGGTATTGGCATCCATGATTCAAGTAATTAATTCAGTTAATCTTAACATAAGAAGAACTTGATTAGAAATGCACGCATACAAAAAAACATGATTTAAGTAAAACCAATTAGTTTGTTTTCTAATAGCAAGTAAAATCACTTGCTAAAATAAATAGCCCAGGTGACAGGAACTGTATTTTTTCATGTCTGCTGCCCCAGGTCATAGCCATTTTAAAACAGTTTAAAAATAGCCATTAATCTTATTCTTTGGTACTGTGAGATCTATAAAAGAAATGCTGATACTCCACTGGATGAGTAATCCAGTTGATTTTAATTGAATTACTTGGTTGCGTGAGGATTTCCAAACATGAGCCATCAGATGATAAACTTAGGGGAGATCGTGACTTAAATAACGTACTCTTAGGATAGGAATAATAGCTTCTTGACTGGGCAGCTGCATCCAAGGGCAGCTCTCTCAGTTACTTAACCTGTCTGGTGAACTACTTACGCTTGCAAAGTCAGGTTCTGGCTACGTGCTCTAAGGAAAACAGTAGAGTGCTATAACAAGCTGCAGACTTGAGTCTGAGTTATTTTCTTGAGGATGAAAAATAGCTCAGCGCTCCAAAGCGCATACAACGTGAACAGAAGAAGAAAGTACTGTAGCTAAAGTTTACATTACTCTTGGAGGATACTTGTTCTTCTGATAAGCTGTGCCATTGCTTATCCACAATGACCTGAACTGCTGAAAACCTGAATCAGTGAACCACCCAAAGCCATGTGATCAAAGTCATTCACCTTTCGCTCTGCTGTGAAGAAGTGGTTCAAGCTCTGTCTACTGATTAGCATCTTCAACATAGACCCAGTGTAAATGAACCATAAACCTTACCAAATATTTAATGAATGTATGCAACATGTGTACACATGCCAATGACAGCTGGAAAGGCTGAAAAAAAATATATATGTATTTAAGTCTTTTGAGGTAATCTCACAAAATTACTGATCTCCCCATCAATTTCAGATTCTGGAGCGGTATGTACAACCGCTTTGAAAAGGGGCTGCATCCTCGACAGTCAGTCACTGATTATCTGATGGCAGTGAAGGAGGAGACTCAACAGCTGGAAGAAGAACTGGCAGTCTTAGGAGAGGTAATAATTCAGAGCTAATGACAAACAAAACCCAATTCCACACGTGGAAACATCTCCTACATGCCTCATCCATTTCTGCCATGAGGATGTCCAGCCATTATCTGCATCCTCACATAAATTGCTAGGGAGGCTTTGCTTTTGGCATCTGTAAGACACAAAGGTGGACTTCTTCAACGAATGAAAAAAATCACGGGTCGGTGCACAAACACTGTTCCAGAAACAAATTTCATATCATTCTGTAACTCAGTTCTGCATCAGTTTGTGCCATTTCCACACTCCACAAATAGGCAGGTTTATAGGGTGCCACTTGGGTTGGGCTCTTAACTTAGTTTCTTTTTGTTTTTCAAAAGTTAAAGACACTTTCTTAAAAGGAAAACTGAGTCCTAAATGTATGCATGTAATATATACTCTCTCTCCTTTATTTCAGAGGTTGGCAAATCTTCAAAAATTGCAATTAAATGGTAATAAAGTAAAGAGTAAACAGCAAGACCGAAGCAAGGATTTGAAGCTTTCTGCTTCCAACAACAGCATAGCTAACACTCCCCAAGAGTACAGCAATGATCTGAAATCATTCCCATCCCGGAGCCCTTCTCAAGGGGATGAAGAAGATTCAGCCTTGATTTTGACACAGGACAACCTGAAAAGTTCTGATCCTGACCTCTCAGCTAACAGTGACCAGGAGTCTGGGGTGGAGGACTTAAGCTGCAGGTCCCCAAGTGCAGGTGGCTGTTTGCCTAGTGAAGACAGTGGCAAGGATTCAGATGAAGCTGTGTGCCTGGCAGTCTGAAATGCCTTCAGAGCAGCAAGGATCTAGATGGAGCTGAGTCCTTCATGGTCTGGAGAGACAACTTGTAATCAGGTGAAGCATGGGAATTATCTGTGGCCTGAAGAAATAATCCAAAGAAAGGGAACTGTGCAATTATGTAAGTAAAGATTTAGCAGAACAAGCCATTATTAGTTTTAAGACATAATGCTAACAAATGGTAATCTCGGATGTTATGAATATTTATTTAAGCCAGTGTGGTGTTTCTTTCCACTTTATCAATGCTGCACATAATTACTCCTTACTCTGTACATTTCCATAATTATTTATTGTACAAATTAATAGTTATCCTCTAAAACCACAACATTCCGAAGTACTCAATGTATGGACAAAGCTGAAGATTCATTAGCACTAGGCTTACTGGTGAATTGGTCAAAACTTATTTTTGTAGAGTTTTTTTGCCTTAGGACATGCCATATATTCCTTCATTTTCCCATAAGCAGTGTTGTTTTTGTTTGTTTTTTTGAACTCCAACAACTACTTTCCAGTTTCTCCCACTACAGTCCTTTAAGGCAATGTAAACCTAGCAAATGAACATGCTTGCTTAAGGGGACAAATGTAGTATTGAGCCCAAAGGAAGGTTCCTTACTAAGCTGCAGCTCCTGCACACAACTGTGTCCCATTTGTACTTGATTCTCAGTCAGCACTGAGAGCTCAGAAGTTTCTATGTGCAGAACTTCAGTCAATATAACAATAATTTTAACAGTCTTTGTGGCAAAGAGTTCCCTTAAAATGAAAGCTATTAGGCCATAAAATTCTAAACATAATAAAAATCCTCAGTCTATTTTGACTCCTATTCATCAAGGTTATTTCAGTAGGAATAAGACTCATACGGTGCACAGGTGATGAGGAGTCCAAATCCACTCATAAAAGTCAACAGTAGGTGCAATAGCTTTCATAATCACAGATATGAAAGTAAACCACTTGGGATGTTTTGAAGCACACTGAAAGGCCTCCACATCAAGCTGTAGTGCTTCTAAGTCTTTTTTCTTCCTCCCCTCCTTAATAGGAAGGAGTTAAAAATATAATTCAAGTGTCTGCTCTTACTGACATGGAGGCAATGATGTGGTATTGAGCTCCAGTAAAGCAAAGCATGTTAGTAATGTAAGTTTACTTTGATTGCACTTCATACTTCTCCTTGAAGTACCGACTACAGGCTGAATTATATAAATATACCTCAATTTAGAAGCTTTAGATTTTATGAGTCAGTTTTCTTTTGTGGGATGTCTTTTCATTTTGTCCGAAGAACTTCATATTGAAAATGAGTAGCTAAACTTCAGTATAATTAATATCCTAAGGAAGTTAGTGTCTTTGAACAAATAATTCAGTTCTTAACAGCAAGATTTACCTTACTGCTGTACTAGGAAGGACAGTACTCAGTTTTGATAAATCACTGTCACTCAATTAAAAATAGGGCTATGATAAATCACGGGCTGCTGAGAAACTATAGCCTTCTGGTTTTTAATCTTCATAGCTTTTTATTATGTGAATATCCTGATTTTAATTGTACTTTTAGAGATGTTTCATATTTTGAACACAGCCTGTCAAATTTACAGTATTAAAAGAAGTTTTGAATGGGTTTTCTCAAAGTAAAGAAACACGCTGTGAAATCAGCATTGAAACAAAATATGTACAGCTATCTTCCTAAAAATGAGTTCAAGACTGGGTGATATTATTTCACATCTTTAAAATGTAGAGTTGTATATCATGGTATTGTACTGTATTAGACATGCCTAGAAACAAATGCGGAACAGGAACATATGCAAACTCCAAGTACTATCTTCATGTTGCTTATGCAATTCCTCGTAACTAGCTTTACACCTGAAATACTGACATACTACCATTTGAAATGAAGTTTCTGCTTAGCAGTCTGCTGTGATGTATCTTTGAATCCTTGCAATTTTGCATAACTTACTATTGTTTTAATTGCAATGTTATGTATTTGTGACATTATTAGTGCTGAGAAACACTTCCAAATAAATACTTAGGTCATGAACAGATGGTTACATTACTTCATACCGGATGAAATTAAGATGGCTTTTTATTTTTCACACTTGAATCACGTTTAAGCTGCTATCAACTGACTTGAGTTTATTACGTGGGAATCTGTTACATCCCTTTAATTTTTCTAGGGAATGCAGAAAATACAAAGGATGTGAAAACTACGTTATAAACAACTTTAATTTCTTGGAGCCTTGCAGGGATCCTCCCTCTGTTGCGAATTCTTTCATATTTAGCCTGAGCCCACTGTAATTTGTAATAGGACACACATGAGCATTACAAACAGCAGGGAAGAAGTGATTAGAATAGCATTATAGGTTTCTGCTTTGTTTCATGGTGTTCTCTAGTAGGAAAATATGCATCTAAAGGACACTTAAGTAAACGGGACCAAATAGTGAATCAAATAGATGATTCGTGGCTGAAGAACAGAAAGACAAAGTATTGACCAGCTGCTTTAAACACAACATCAACAAAGGTAGTAAAGTGACTCTGAGAAGTTGAGAAATAAGGTGAAAGAAGCGGAGGGGACAACTTAGAGGGAAGGATCTCAGCAAAAGCAAGGAACAAGGAGGAAAGCTCTTCATAAAATTAAGTGAGGGGGTGAACTACGTTCTTGGAAGGTAAGGACAAGTTCCAGTGAGTTTACATAGCATAGAAGATGATTGACAATACAAATAATACAATAATTGAAATGGCAATAACAAAGAGGTGGCCTCTGCCTAGAAGATACAGATTTCAACAAAAGTATAGCAAACCGGTATTAAGAAAGGCCAGAAATATTGCCAGAGGACTGGGAGGATTTAAATTACATTATTTAGACTGCCAATAAGGCCCCAGAAGCCAGCTAATAATACTATGTTAAAATCTAGTGGTCTCTAGTATAAAGCATTCTGTAAAAGAATCTAACTAGACTTCATTGGTTCACTGGAAACGGTGACTGAATTGAAGCAAGGACTTGTTTTTAAGGTTGCTGAGGTATTCTGAGCAATGCACTGTTCTCAGTGACTGAAAATTGCAGTCGTTTTCTTACTGTGTTATGGTACTTATTACCGGCATACAGGCTTTCTTTGTAGGTTATTACTGTATATATAGATTTGATCTCCGGGGCTACCCAACCAAGGCAAGACATTTAAAAGAGCATTAACTAGAGCTGCAATATGGGTTTTCAAAACCCATTTTAATGAAGAAGGCTCCAGGAATTACAGCAGTTCAAAGAGTTAAACTGGAAAAGCTCAAAATACTGCATGCAAAGAATGGAAGTTTGTCTTTTTGAGTAGTTTCTGCACCACCAGTTTCCAGCACAGTTCTGTATCTACCCATCAACTGAAATGCACCACTCTATCCATAATTTAAGACAAGTACCCAATTTGTAGAAAATCCCAAAGCCTTTATTTGTAAGTTCAACACAGTACAGTATTTATTATTCAGAGTAATGTACACAATAAGGCTGTAATAGCTGACTTTCACTGCGTTGCCTGTGTTTTATTTCAGCTTTCTCTCTTAAGAGACCATTCCTAGTCTTCAATGGGAGTAATAAGAACTTGATCAGAAATGAGATTTCTAACTTCTGCATTTGATCAAGGTCCAAAGTGGCAAAGCTGCAGGAGTATGTACAGAGCAAACAAGACACTATTAGATATTACTTATAACTAATTTATATAGTATTTTGCTTGTAGTGTTGGTTAGCATAGCTGTACATATCTGACAGTCCCTGTCTTTCAGAAGGGTTTAGCCTGTCAAATAAGCTGTGAAATCTAGGAAAGCTTTCTTGTATAATCCCCATCAGAATATACCATCAACAGCAGCTGTATGCAACACCCCCCTAAACTGAAAGCTAATTGATTTCAGGCAGATTTTAAAATTTCTCTGGTCTGCAATGCCATCGAGTTACAATTGCTACATGGAATAATCAGTTCTGGATTTGAGTAGCCTCTGGACAAGAGGACTAAAGTCAATGATGAAAATATAAAAAACAGGAAAACATTTTGCAGTGAGATCAGATAATGCAACAGGCACAACCAGATTCAATTAGCAGTTACAAACCAGAATGGGCAGTTCCTCCCACCCCAAACTAATGCAACACCAAAGACAAGTCTCCTCCTTTCTTTGACAGCTGTTACTCATTTATCTCACTATTCCATTTGGCAGAACACCTCACTGTGGATGTGTCACAGAGGAACGTCCTCAGAAACCAGTCACTGTATGCAGCCTATCACTCCAGACTACTGAACATGTTTCAAAAGACCGTAGGGTATGCATCTAACAGCAGCTTCAATCCTCTTACACTTCATAGGGAATTGCTTAAAGCTCAGTTTACAAATACACCTCACATTTCTGCAAAATAAGGTAAGGAATGTGCTTCACTATGAACTACCAGCATGCTAAATGCCAGTTACCTCTGACAGAGTCATCATCAGCATTTTATAATGTCTTCTGGTGACATTAAGAAGGCTGACTTTAAGGGGAAGTGATTGCATTGGCACAACTAAAAGAAAAACAGAAGAAAATAAGAAGCAACAACACTGAGAAAGACAGCAGCAGTCTGGCATATCCTGTAAGAGCTAGAAGCAGGCTGGCCATTCCTATTTATTTTACAGAACATCTGTAATTAACTAACGACACCACTGATGGATTCAGGGTGTTCTATGCTTCTTTTCTAAAGGATGGGCTTTCGAATGCTTAAAAATATATATATCCTAAAAATAGAAACAACAACATGAGAGAGAAAATAAAAGGAAGAAAAGAACGGACTTCAGATTTCCACATCCCTGTAAAACAAACACTGTATAAAGAACCTGCATGGAACACTGACATTTTAGATTCTCCTTTGCTACCATCAGAAGGACTCTATGGAGGAACTCTACATTTATAAGTATGATCTCTTGAAAAACAGAACTAACCTAAAAGAAAAGGCTCAAGGTGTGGAAAATGCTTACTTGTTTGAGAAGCCAATCGTCTGAAAGTGACCTGGCTGAAGAGTTCAGTCACTACAGGAGAGCACCATAATACGTAACATTCAACAGAAGGCAGCAATTCCATAGCATTATATAATGTGCAAGGAAAAGTTACCCAAGTGAGGAAGAGCTGCAAAAATCATGTTGCTAGAAAATCTGTCTTCAGAGTCTCTTGCCAGCCTTTCATGCAAGCTTGAGTTGAATCAGGTCTTTAGTTATCAAATTAGCAGAAGTACTATATTAATATAAAAGTACTATTATGCACAGTCAGTGGAATTCATCTTTTAAGATATTCTGTACATTATTGCTTAATCAGTGGCACTTACAATTAATTTTTTTCTTCAGGCACCTATGTATCCTTTTTGATTTGGACACCAGTTGTATTTTCTTAGGATATCCAATCTCAGAATTTGGGGCAACTTTATAAAAAAAAGCAAAGACAAAAACCAACAACCTCATCAAACAGCAGTAATACATTTGCCATGAAATGCAGTAGCTTAAGACAGACATCCACAATACTGTAAAATACAATAGGATTGATATTAGTGCCCCATTTTAAGATTCACTAGACTGTGGTACAGATTTGTAATTAAGCTTGTTGGTATTTTTTTTCCTTAATTTCAAATTTACTCACTTTTCTCCAGTTGAAAGGAAACACCCTGTCCTATTTTGTCAGAACTGAGTGTAGTACTGAGAGAAGATTAGTGATACAGAAAAGTACTCTCCTGAACTGACCTTCCAACATTAACCATAGAATCATAGAATGACAAGGTTGGAAGGGATCTACAAGATCATCTAATCCAACCATCCTCCCACTGTGATTCTGTGACTTGCTTTAAATTGAGACTTGAATCTGTGATGCTTTGTGGCCCTACCTAGGTGACATAAAGCAATGCCTTGGTTAAGAGAGTTATCTCCAAACTCTCCTGATAAGGAAGAAGCAGGCTCCTTAACACATTACTTTTTCAGTTCTTTACCATATTTCTCTCCTAGAATAGTACTTCTGTTCTTCTGGATGAAAATCTAATTCACTGACAAGAACAAGAATTTGCCTTTTTGCAAGAGAGAATATACATGCATGTGCTTAGGGATTGTATTTTTCTTCTACAGAATACTGCGTTAGGTCCTAGCCATTCTCATCTAATACATCTTACACTAAGAAAACAAACAAGTTTTCTAACCTGAGACAAGGTTCAGTGATTAAAGGGCAGACTTAAGGCTCAATTCCAGTTTTTATCATTGGCCTCAACACAGCACACAACCTAACTTGTAGCCACATCAGTTGCTTTGTTGCTTAAAAATAGGAGGGTAACTGCTACATCACAAAGAAATTCAGAATTAGATTTGGTAGTGTCTTTGAGTTCTACACATGTAGTCACATTGCATAAAACACAAACTAGAAGGTAATCAGACTTGTTTCTCAATAAGTAAAAACAAACATGAAAGTGAAATTGTTAGATGAAATTGTGTTTAATTACAGTGCTAGGTACCAGGCCACACCTGAAATCAAGTGCATCGGTGCTACTGAGCAACATATCAAATCTACACAGAGATCATTCATTCAATTTTGTTTCCAATACAGTTTGTTCCAACACACCCTATGCTTAATCCAGATCTGCTTGTCCAAAACAGAGTACAGGCTATGATCAGTTTTGTGTTATCACTTAAAAGTAACAAAAATTGTTCTTAAACATTTTGGCTTCAAGAAAAAGACAGCTTGTGAATTTACTACCTCCAATTATGAACTTCTTCAGTTTCCAAAGCTCTATCACCATTTATCTCAAACTCTTCCACAGATCAAGCCAAATCCATTTAAATTTCAAAGTACAAAAGATATGAATTATGCTTTTATAAAAATGTAAAAAGCTAGTCAAAATTACATATTTAGATATTTAATCTTTGAAGAATGGGGTATAGCAGCAGGAACTTAAATATAATAAGAACTATCAACAATAAATACAAGAAATTAGTGCAAAGTTTGCAATAGAAGGATTCTTGAGTACAATGAGAATATAAAGAGACATTCTAATTTGTACAAAAACAGTCCCAGCTCTGTATACAATCTCTTCTATAAATACAACCACATAAGATGAAATGCCTATTTGCAAATAATAGTTATTAAAAAGTGTGCTTTACTGGGTTTTTCACTCTTCTGTTGGCAGATGTAGTTTGCAGGAAACCTGTAAAGACAGATTTCCATAATTAGATATCTTCACTCCTCCAAAAATAGTGTTTTAAATTTTAATGCACAGGTGCAGCACACTTTATTCCCAAGCAAAGCATTATTAAAACTCTAAGCATTACAACAGATCTGTTGTAGTTAGCAATTTGTGTATAACAATGTGGTAGATTAAAAAAAAAGTTCACCACGAATATTAAAACAGCAGTTTACCTATAGCGGAGCATGAAATTGGCTGTGCATTGCTATTGCCTGTTGAAGTTTTTCTTCTTTGGCTCGTCTACAGTGGCAGAGCTGGAAAACATGAGACAGGAAAGTCAATTCCAAAAGGAATTTTGCATAGCACATACTGCAGATTCTCTTTAATGTCTTAGCTAATTTACAGGCTCTTTAAGAAGGGAAAGACCTGTGAACCTCCGTTCCAAACTTAAGGCTGAACAACGGTTAATATTGTGGATGGAACAATATCAGCAATTGCGTTCATAAAAAACATTTTCTTTATTATAGAATGCACTTAACAGCTACCTTTAAAGAAAGGTGCATCGTACAGTGAACTGCATTCATCACTGCACAAGCAGTAATGATGAACCTGCAACTTACTTGGAGATAGCCATCAAAAGACTTAGTTTAAGAACTTCAATAAATTAAGCATTATGTTATTCATTATAACATGTCACGCTATCAACTTCCCAAGTTTAAAATTGCCTATACATCTATGTTCCCTATATCTACAGAGAATACAGAGAAAACTGGCACAAAAATACCTGCAAGAGCACAGACAGGGGGCTAGTGGAGGAGATTTTTTCATTCCTGCCTTAAATATATTGCATCCAGAACGCTGATTCTATTTTAAATAGACTGAAGCTTTTTTTGGAGCTTGCTAAAGCACCCTCTGAATTATAGCACTGCTCAAAGTCTGTCTTAATTTATTACCTATATTCCGTATATCTCTCAGATTAGAATGACTTGTATTTTATATACCGTTCTCTTTTCCATGAAGCTACTAAGAAAGTCATCTATTTCTGTTTTGCCTTCCAAGAAGTCTTCTGCAATAGTGTCAGATTCCTCTTCAGCTTCATGAGCAGCTACTTTAAGTCTGGCTTGCAGAGCGCTTGGACTGCAACTCTAAGAAAATGAAAACTTCTATTAATATTGCGCTGCCCATCTAAATCCACATTTCCAAGAAGAAAAAATATATATATAGATGGCTATATAAATATGGGATATGTGAATAACACAGAATCACTGAATTGTAAGGACTGTAAAGGACCTCTCGATATCATCCAGTCCAACCCCCCTGCAAAACAAGCTCCCTAGACCAGGCTGCACAGGTCGGCATCCAGGCTGGGACTTGATTGTCTCCAGAGAAGGAGATTCCACAACCTCTCTGGGCAGCCTGTTCCAGTGCTCTGTCACCCTTACCATGAAGAAGTTCTTACACAGATTTGTGAGGGACTTCCTATGCTTCAATTTGTGGCCATTTCTCTTTGTCCTATTGCTGTACAATGCTGAAAGAGTTTGGCCTGATCTGTTTGCCTCCCACAACTTAGATATTTATAGACACTGATCAGATCCCCTCGTAGTGTCCATTTCTCAAGGCTGAACAGACCCAAGTTACTCAGTCTTTCCACATAACAGGCTAGAGGCCCTTTATCATCTTCGTGGCCCTACGTTTTACTACATGAAAGTCTAAGTGACCAAATGAATCGCCATCTCTAAGAAACAACACAGCATGGAATTCAATGCCAGAAGCCAGTTCAACAGCACATACAACACAGAATTTAAGTTCCTACAGCAATAGTTTTAATCATTTTAATCAGGCACTGCTTTACAAGTTTGCTATGTTGAATGGGTACAGATAATTAAACCCTTTTTTAAAAGTAATTTTACTTGTAAAACTCTATGACACGGTACTTGAGAGCAGCTCTTAATGCTCATCATACCCCCTCCCAACTTTGTTTCTGCAGTACTTAAGAAAAATAGCAGTGCAATTTTAACACTATTTTACTCGCAAACTGGTTGGAACTTCATACCATTTTATTTCTTCTTTAATGTAAATCTTGTTATTTCACATAAAATTACAATCTAATCAGAATATTCTGTTTGGATAAAGACACAAAACTTAAGTTTAGTGAAGCATTTTTAAGATAAAGAGATTATACCTCACTAAGTTCATGCTGTCTTTGCATCTTTTTTTCAAAGGCTGCTTTCATCTGTGTCAGTTGCTCATACTGAAAGAAAGAAGAAAGAATATTTTCCCCCTGAAAAACCAAAATATTACAACTAATTTCTGAAAAAAGATTTTGCTGTTCACTTACTTTATCCAACACTGTCTGTCTTTTTGCCTCTAGGCTGGGCTCCAGCAACAAATTTTTTTCTGTAAAATAAAGTTGCTATTATTATTATTATTTTAAAGGGATTAGTTCACAGAACACAGCCACAAATACTAATTTTTTGACATCTTACTTGCCAGCTCTTCAATGCTTTTCACTAACTCATCTCTATCAGCAATGACTTGCTTCAGCTGTGGTAGATTCACAAACTGTTCCAGTAACACCTCCTCTTTCTCATTCATATTGGTCAGCTCTGTTATACTACATTCAAACAGAAAGAAAACATATCTAAAGTTAAAAATAAGCATTATACGTAGAGTTTCTCATTTCTGCCAAAAGACAAAAGTTTGAGGAATTCACCAGGAACTTTACAGGTACAGCATGCTTGGCCACAGCTTTTACCCTTTTCTCTTGGACTGTGAGCTCTATTATGCAGCAGTGTGCTTAAAAAAAGCTCTGTATTAAGATGTGCCCCATATTTCAAGCTTTACTTCAAAGCGGTTTTAATGCTACTGTGGTGGGCTGACCTTGGCTGCACTGGCACCTAGCAGCCAACTACCCCTCACTCCATTCCTTAGTAGAATGTGGGGAGAAAATAAGATGGGAAAGTGCATGGCTTGGGACAGATACAGAGAGACCACCTACCAATTTCTGTCACGGGCCGAACACACTCAGCACAGAAAAAATATTTTAATCTAGAGCCAATTGAGTTAGGTGGTGAGAAAGAAAAATAAAAACTTGCTCCCTTCTCCCTAGGTTAAATTCCACTCTTTCATTCCCAACTCCTCTCCCCCCCTCTGTCCCCTCCACTCCCTAGGCAGAGCAAGGGAAATGGGGGTTGCAGTCAGTCCTTAACACTGTGCTTTGCAGTTCACTCCTCAACTTTTTCCTCTGCTCCAGTGTTATGTTCTCTCCATGGGCTGCAGCTTGTGGCAGAAGAACCTGCTAATGTTGACTCTCTGCAGCAGCAGTCTCTTTCAGGGCATATCTACCTGCTCCAGAATGCGGTCCTCCATGAACTGCTTTGATGTGGTTCTCTGCAGGTAAATACTTGCTCCACGGTCCCTCCTATACTCCTTCTTCTCTTGACATTGCTGTTCCCAGGATTCACACTTTCCCTACCTATCCCCATCCCCCGCTCTTTGCAGCTTTTATAGCTCCTTGCTTTTTCTTAAAGATGTTTTCGTAGAGCTGCCATCAGAACTGCTGATGAACTCAGTTGTCTTGCAGGAGGACAGTTGCTCAGCCTGTCACAGTGGCAGAACCTGACCCATTCTCACAGAGACCTCTGGTGCAGCACCCCATCTACTAAAGCCTTACCACCTCTACCCAATATGGCTACTCAGTGTAACTGCATTACCACTCATGACTTTTAAATACACTTATAATGCTGAGAAATCCTAACACTTCAACTACATCCCTCTCATACCCCGTATAAACTTTATGTTTGGCTAGAGAAAAATTATTTACCTCAGTTCCAAAAGTTCTGGAAAGGTATCAGGAATATCAGGCATCTTGTAAGTAAATCCGTTCTGGCCAACCTAAATGGAAGTTAAGAAATGATTAGCAGATTTCTGAAGAGTGATTTGTTGGTAGATAACCAGATTAATCCAAAACTGGAGCTGAATGTTCACCAGCAACCAATAAAACAGGAAAAGTAATAAGCAACTGTAATGCTGTCTCCAAACACAGGAAATCTCACCTCAATCATTACAACAAAATATGAAGGGGTACCTGAGGTAGCATGTCAAAAAAGAGTCAGTTTTGGAGGAAAAAAACACATCGTATTTTGCTAAGTCATTAATTTCATAAGAGTAAAATGACCCAGGAGACACAAGAGGAGGATAGCTCAGGGAGCTGAAAACAGAGAAAAGAAATTGACACTCTGACTTCCTGCATGTCCTTCCCTCCTAACCCTCATTAAAAGTTTGCAGAGGAAAAAATAAAAATTAAAAAATCTGCCTTCAAAGGTAGGAATTTTAATTTCTATAAAACTGGAACTGTGTCTTTCAAGATGAGAAGTGTTTCTAAAGACAATTTTATTCTTGTGATTAGTAAAAGACCAAACATTTGGCAATCAAGTGCCTCTTTGGAAGGCACTCATAAAAATCTCTCCAGATTGCAGGAGTTTGAGGAGTGTGCAAATTCACACATTCAGATCCATCAAGAGACACTATTTGAAGCAGAAAAATGGGAAACTCTTCATGTTCTATGCATGAAGTCTTGACACTGCACACTGTTCTCACCAGACAGCCTTTGGGCAGAAAATCCTGTATAAAAAAGCACCTCATTTTTTATATCTAGATTAACAGTCACAGCTGCAGAGGAATGTGCAGCTCAAAAACTATATTAGCATAGTTCTAAGTCACTGAAACTCATAAAGAAACATGTTTGGCTTCAATTTTGTTCTAAAAAACCTTCATCAAAACCAGAACTACAGTTTCATTTTCCAAGCACCAGCAAAATGATTCTTTGAGTTTGTCATGTGTGCCTTTCAGTGGACTTGCACCCAGCTTACGATAGCTTAAGCAACAATAAGCTCAATACACAGACCTGAAGCACTATTTCTGCTGTTGGAACAGGTAGTGGCAGATCAGCAATCAAACCATAAGAGGGAGCAGCAGGCTTGTCTGTAGTGTAGCTTGAAGAAACTGATTCAGAAGCAGGCACGGGTGCCATTGTTCTATTTGTTTCTTGAGGTGGGTATGGAGGAAGAAATGGAAACCCCTGAGGAGCATATGGAGGCATTCCAGCTGGTTTGCTGTAGAGGCTAAAACCAACAAAAATCATGTACATCAGCAATCAGCTGCTTTTTGTATTATAATAGCTAGACCACAGATAAGACATACCACTGAAATTTCAAAAGACCATAGAACTGCTTGTATTTTCTTCTAACATAAAAAGGATTTAGTCATGCAACAAACATACAACTGTATTGAGCTACTTACTTGTAGAGCAGAAAAAAAGAAAATCACACTCTTAATTCTAATAAAACAACTTCTCAAACCCTTATTAAAACATAAAATTATTTACACCTTAAAATCCTAAGAAATGCATGTGTCATTCATTAGCTCTTGTTTACAATACAGAGTTTAACAGCTTTGACAACATATTTGTAATTACTTTCAAACAACGTGATTTTTTTTAATTCATAGCTGCAGCTTCATCTAATCCCATTATCACTGTCAGCCATAAAAAGCACTGTTGTACAGACAAGGCTGTAATGTCTCAGGCTTTGCATGTTTAGCATGATTATATAAAACTGTGCAGTTACACAAACACAATGGAAAACTGCCTATGGAAAAAAAAATGAAAAATACAAAGAAACAACACTCAGATGATGATGTAAAACAAAGATCTTACCTACTGTAAATATTTGTACATTTTCAAGAAAAGAGAAGCACATACAGTTGCATCAGAATATAAATGCAATCCAGTCTACTGTTTCTTCTCAGAATACTTCATGACAGCAAACACACACATCAGTTTGTACAGACAGAGCAGATGCGTGTTTCCCAGTAAATTTACTATGTTACTCTCGCTTTCCTAATATTTGGTTTCCTCTTTTTTAAAGTAACTTAATTACACAGAATTACATATCAGCATCTTTATATTTACTTACTATGGAAACGATGTTGAACTAGGAGCCAGGACTGGTGGATTTTTCCAAAACTCATCCAGTAAGCTTTGAACAATTTTTCCAAGATCCGAGTGCATTGTAAACTAATATTAAAGAAAAAGTAATTACTAAAGCTAGATACAGAAGAAAAATTACTCCTGAAATAAAATATGCACATGAACATTTACTATGTCCACACGGCAATTCTGAAAGCCGCTTCAAAAATGTGTTGCCTAACATAAACTGCTTATGCACAACACCCAAATGCTTTAAGTTGCAAAGCCACTCAGAACAGAAACAGAAACTAAAAATCTTTCTGCGTATTCCATTGTCAATAGAGAATCAATTAAGTAAAAATTTCTGATGAACAACAAAAAATCAATTACTGAGCTACAGTTAAATAAAAAGGAACAAACATAACACAACACTTACGTAAGAGATCAAAAACATTCAGTTGTATCATTCAGGAAATGTCACTCTAAACAAACAACCAAATCAGACCCCTCCCGCAACATCATTGTTGGTGGAGGGGAAAAAACAAAAACAAGAACAGTGTATGAAAGTAATGCTTATTAGGGCAAAACTTGGGCCATTCTAATGGGATTAAAGCTGAAAAGAGTAATAGAACAGTCTTTCTTACTAATTTGTGATGCACTACAGAGAAACTTGAACTGCGCTATCAGCACTAACAGGAAAAGAGACAGGAATCTTCTAAGCTATCTTACTTTTCACTTCGTGGAATACTGAACTCATTAATAGCAGTAAGAAGAGAATGAACAGCAGTATACCAAACAGTACTGAATCTCTGTTTTCAAACCAAAAACATTTGAGAAGGATTAGAATCAGCATTAGTCTTTTTAAGTAAAACAAACCAACAGAAGTACTGTCAATAATCTACCATGATGTACTAGAATCGCTATTAATGTATGTGGAAATACAAACTATACATACATTGTTTATTAATGGACCAGTCACATACACTCCCTGCTTGTCCATTAGATGATGTCTCACGGGTGGGAAAACACTGATGACTGGCTTTTCCTGAGGAAACTGAGGTGGAAGCAAGCTGTAAATACAAGAATAACTGTTACTAAACCCTATAAAGTATGCTTTAAGAAGGCTTCTTATGCAAAGAAAAAGCACAGTAATTCACATAACCATACTCTTCTATGAAAACAGTTATGGAGATACAGCATGAAGTACATGAGAAGATTAGTTACAAAATGAGAAGTCAGAAATGAAGCTTCACAGAGATTAAAATGCTACATTTTCATGGAACTAGGGAGCATTTACTGAGAAGAACTGTAGGATAACACTGATGCAAATATGTTCACTGCCAAAGGAAAAGCTATAATATGTTGAGAACACTTTCACATAAATTGTATTACTCTCAAGGCAATGCTGCATATCTTTCAAGAATATCAGGTAAATTAACAAAACCATGGGGCTGAGTAATAAAAAACTTGAGAATTGAATAGTATCAACATTTACCAGAACAGAAGCATCCCCTCACCACAAGCAAACTGATAGGGTATATTACAACAAATCACTTCCAAACTATGATCCAGAAGCTTCACCATGGTAAGAGCTGATCCCAGGAATTAACAGCACATCAGACAGTTACCATTTGTCTTCACCTGCGATGGATCCAGAGACATCAGAAACCCTCACAGTTTTCCACTGCTCACCTTCAGCTAAAAATATGCAGCTATCTTAAGATCCGAGCATGGCAAAATATAATTACACTTCAACCTGCATCATGGACAGATCTAGTTTCACTCTGATTATTAAGACTACTAAGGCAAACTGGGCCAATAGTTCCTGAAATTAATTATGAGACAGACCCACTTATGTTCCATTACTACTTTCGAGGAGAAAAGTATTATTTTTAAGATGTGCATTTAGAGATATCCCGTTCTACTTACATGTTAATATTAATTGTCAAGTTGTTTACAGTGAATGGTAGTCGATATTCCACATCTTTCTGAATTTCTGCAATGCTGTCAAAAAAGAAGTTGTTAGTATCCATCTGATGTTCAATATGACAGCCTCGGTACCTATGCTCCAAATACAGGCTAAACCTCACATGTTTTCTGTTTAGTTTAAAAGCCTTTTAAGAATAAAACTGAAAACACCAGAATAAGTTAATATGCTTCAGGATACTATGTTGACTATTGAAGATTAAAGAAAAAACCTCAGCATCATCACAAACAATACTAATACAGGCAGAGCAACGGTGATCTGTCAACACTCCTGACTTATTTTACATCCTGTACACAAGGTATTGCTACCTTGCCTACAAACCAGTGTATGAAGCACAAATAACACCGGTTGCTTTTTTAATACGATAATAAATTATTTAACAGGTATATTTTTATCTGCATACACCACGTTCTGTGCACTAATACTGATATTTTCAAGAACTTTTACCTGGACAAAAGCTACTTGCCAAAAATTGAAGGCCCTAAACCAGGGATAATCAAGAGACAGACTGAAAACATCAAGTGAAGAAACTTCTCACAAAAATGTATGAAACCAAATTCAAACATGCTCATTCTGAGAAAAATCTTCAAAATCAGCTGCATTAGTAGAAAGGTGATTTCAACATTCAAAGCACTCCATGATCTTAAGCACAGTAAGAGTGTTTTGAAAGGTGGCATCCCAAAGAGGATATAGAGGAGCAGATTTTGCTCAGATACATAATTATCTGACAGCATAAACGTACCTTGGCTGAGAAAGGGAAAGAAAGGGCAGAAAAATCAGTCTCTTATAATCCCTGAATCAAACCAAAGCTTTCAAGACTAGTACTTCTGCCACATACGTTTCCTGCCTTCAACTGGTTACTAATATAATTCTCCACCATAAGTTCCCATGTAAGCAGAGGGAACACAGCCAGGATTGATAATAATGACAGCTGGGTGCTCCTCAAAAGCCTCTTTGCACCCAATTTCAGAAATACCCCTACATTCTCTGCCAGATACCCTCTGTACAATTACGTCTCCCCTCAAAAAGCCCAACCACCATTACCTGCAAATCTATGTTGATTACAGTGTTAGGCATGTTTTCTATCTATTCAAAGCAACATTTGCACATGTAATTTACAACTCTAGCCTTCAGAGCTTCAGAAATAAAGAGATATATTACAAATCCAGCTACACACCACTTGTCACCCAGCCTGACTTTATCCCTCTCCCAAGAAACTCAGCATCAACACTCTGTGATAACTCATGCTCTTTGAGGAAACTATCAGACATCAGCAGCAAACAAACCTCCTCTGGTACACCATGCACAGAAATCATCATTCTTTATTCTTAACTGAAGGATTCTCACTCTAATCTCACACACGTTCCTACCCTTAAGACGCTGGTATGTCAGCATCTTAACAGCCAGGCACAACATTGTTTTGAGACAGGTATATAAACGTGCCCCCCTCACTTGCACAGCCTATAGGAACTGGGGAAAGAGAGGAGAAATGGGAGACAAACAAAAAAACAAATTATCTCATTGAGCTGAAACCTTCCTCAAGTAAACTCTTGAACCAAAATAAATGAATCATTTCTTTCCCAAGTGGAAATGGGCACACTGGAAAAACTACTGCACATTCTTAATTTTGGCTAAAACAGCAAACATAAGAAAACTGTTGTTTTAATTTGGATAATAATGATTTTTAAGTGAGCTTCTCCGTACTACAACAAAAAGAGCAGGAACATAGGGCTCAGTAAGGCTGGCCCAACAAAAACATCCAGTTTGTTATAGTGCTGCGTAACCAGAGAGAAAACTTCTTAAAGAAGTAAGCCATCTTCCCAAAATATTTGTGAAATTGACTCTGAACACACTTAAGCTCAAGCAAACAGCAATAAGCAATATTATTATACTTGTGCTTCCTGTGTGCTAACTCACAGTAGGAGGAGTTGTCTGTACATAATTAGTCTGCAACCACAGTCAGTTGCTCTTTCAGCCTTGGCGTCAGCTGAACACAACACAAAACACTCTCTTTCCTCCTTATAAATTGTTTTTGTAGACCACTATCAAACCATTTCAGTGGGACTGGCTTCCTCAGGAGTTTGATGACTTGCTTAGATCATCGCTGGAGAGATGTGAAGTATGGATATCTTTGTAAAAGGAGATGAGCACACACAGCAGATTAAGAACACGTGAAACTGATCAGCAGTTCTGTCGTGAGAAATTTCTCAGAACAAAGAAAAATCTATTGCTGTAAAACTGCGGCTGTCGAACAGGAGAAAACCCTGCCCACGTCTGCGGTGAGCATCCAGGGAAAACAAGCCCCTAGTACAGTCTGCCCTCAATGAAGTAAAGCTGTGCCCTCAATGAAGTAAAGCTGTGCCTCAGCAGAACAGCTCCCAGTGCCAGCAGTTCTGCCGTGCTGCTGCTGCTAACGCGGTTACAGTGACAGGACGTTGACACCGGCTGTTTTACCCGCCGCTTTCACTAAGTGCGCTCCTCTAACCCGTTCCCAGGAAGCTCCCCCCACATTCCCGGCCGCGTCCCGCATTGTCGCTCCGCTCTCCCGCCCCGTGCAGGCCGAGGGCCGGCAGGACCCGTCATGGCTTCACACCGACGGCTCCGACCTCGGCCCGATCCCGGCCCGGGGGGCGCAGGGAGATCCCTCCGGGGGCGAAGTCACGCCCAGGCCCAGCTGGGGCGCCCGACCCGACCCGGCCGCGGCCACTCACGAGGCGTGCGCACCGCGCAGGGACTCGATCTGTCGCTGCTTCTGCTGCTGGAGACTGGTGAGGGCGGGCAGCGGCGCGGCGGACGAGGAGGCGGCGCCGCCCTTACCGAGAGGAAACAGCCAGTTCATGGCCGCACCGCGGCACCACGGGCGGCCGGACACCGGCGGAACCTCGGCCCGGCCTCCGCGTGCGCATGCGCACCACGCCGCCAACGCCTCCTCCCCGACTTCTTTACGTCATCACCGCGCGTCGCTCCGTCAGGGGAGGGCGGGGCGAGGAGCGGGCGGGGCGGAGCCGGCGGCGATTGGCGGCTCCCAGAGCGGCGGCGCGGGAGGGCGGCGGGCGGAGGTGAGGGGGGAAAGGTCGCGGGGCGGCGCGGGGCGATGATGTAATGGCTTTGTGCGGCGGGCGCTGCGCTGCGCTCTGTGCGTGTTGCGCGCCCACTCGCGGCTCCGGGGCGGCGGGGGCCGCGGGGGCCTCGCAGGACCTGGCCCGGCCCCCCCGCGGCCCAGCGTGTGAGTGAGTGAGTGAGTGAGTGAGGGGCGGGTGGGGAGCTGGCCGGGCCCTGCGGTTCTCCCCTGAGGCCGCGCCCCGCTAGGCCTCGGCCCGTGGCCCTGAGTCGGCCCGGGGGCTGAAGAGGCCTCGGGGAGCCCGTGCAGCCTGATAGGGTTGCTACGGCCCCGACGGGCCGGGGGAGCGGCCGGTTGGGTGGGTGCGGAGGGCGTCGTGACGTTGTGTTGTGGGGAAAGGGCTCGGGGACTGCGCGGGGTGCGCGGGAGGCCTCGTCTCCGTAGGGATGCACCTGGATCGTGCCCGGGCGTGTTCCGCGGTGCCTGGTGCCGCGCTCGGGAGGAGGGCGGTTGTGTCCTCGAGATCGAAAGCCGGGATCTCTGCTCGGTGCGGTGCCCCGACCGGCCGCCCGTTGGCACTCGGCGGCTGTCCGAGCGCGGTGTAACGCTGGGAGGCGCTTTGCCGCTTTGCTTCGTGCCACACGAAGCTGAGCGCCCGGAGGAGCGCGTTCCTCTGACCCGCTTGTGGGCCCGGGTGTCATTTTGATCCGTTGTACTAGAAAGGCTTGCCAGGGGACCTGGCTTTTTGCACTAAGTCCAGTTACCAGTGGAATTCTGAGGGTTTTATTTTGGGGTGAGAGATTGATGTAACTGAAACCCACGTGGTTCTGGTATCTGTGCTGTGGAGTGAAGCTTGTGACTGCTGTTAAAGCATCTTTTCCTGATAACAGACAAATAAAAACTTAATGCTTTCTTTGTCTCTTAGGTAAAAAAGGAAAGTAAGGTTCTCTTTATGAAACTGATCCTCAGTCAAGTGTAACTTTTGATGTATGGTCTTTAAAGCCCCCCACTATGCCAGCAGCTACCGTAGACCATAGCCAAAGAATCTGTGAGGTCTGGGCTTGTAACTTGGATGAAGAGATGAAGAAAATTCGTCAAGTCATACGGAAGTATAACTATGTAGCTATGGTGAGTAAGCGCTTGTTGTTTATCTAAAAAGTTCTTGTTAAGGTGCTTGATGATGTTAGTGAACTTGATGCTAGTAAAATAATTTTCCACTTTTATTGGAGAGAAAAAAAGTGGATTCATAGTGCATACACATTAAGACCACCAGCTGTTACCATTTTTAAAGCTGTGTTTGCACGTGGCATTCTTCAGCTATGGAATTCTTTGATGCTTGAAATGTCTTATCAAAAACAGGAAGTCTAAAGTTTTATAGGTGTCTCCTACTGAAGTTTTGCTTCTCTCTTTACAGGATACAGAATTCCCAGGAGTAGTTGCAAGGCCTATTGGAGAATTCAGAAGCAATGCAGACTATCAATACCAATTATTACGCTGCAATGTAGATTTGCTAAAAATAATTCAACTAGGACTGACGTTTATGAATGAGCAAGGGGAATACCCTCCAGGAACTTCAACTTGGCAATTTAATTTTAAATTTAATTTAACGTGAGTCTTACATCTCTATACTGTTGGATGTATGTTTCTGATTTAGTGAAAATTGAAGTTGTGAAGTTGAAATGTATTTTTAATGTACTGACTGGAATCCTTTATGCGAGGGGAACTTCGATCAACTAAACATATGCACTTTATTCCCGTATTTCAGTGTAGTCTGTCTTGCAGAGATTCCTGTTCTGGATTCTTCTTGTTAACATGTTGTTTAAAAAATGCAAGCTGGTTTTTTACAGTCTGTCAGAGCAATGGTTTGGGCTTAATTTTAGAACATATTTTGTATTAGTGTTAAACCTTTAAGTGTGAATGTGACTTGCCCAGTGGGCTGAGATGCCTAAATAAGATTCTGATTACATCTGGCAGTACTTGACAAGGTTACTAAAGCAGCTAGGTCCACATCTTGACTTTTTCCCTAACTCTGGTAGTCAGTCTGTTGGTCTGACAGATTCTTATGTGGCCTGATAAAAGTATCAGAGCAAACGCTTGTCAGATTTAAATCTGTTGAAGGGTTGGAGATTTTTGGCAGTGTTTTGGGCTGGTCACTTGTCACGGTTTGAACTAAAAATCCACCTGCGTCCGTGACAGGGGGCCGTAGGCCCCGGAGGGGCCCTAGGCCGAAAGGAAAAAGTTAATTAGGAAAAGAAAACAGCGGCAACGATCTAAGGAGGCACACTTATTTACTAAATACTATATCGAAATACAGGATAACACAATATAATACAATATAATTGAAAATTGAGCTAACGAATCAAGCAAAATAGGAGAGAGAATGAGTCCCGTAACCGAGAGGCCTACTGTGAATCTAGGCGAACGGCTGAAGGCTCCCACACACTCCCCTGAACGCCAGAACTCGAAAGACCTCAGTCTGTTCTGCGACAGAGTTAATATAGAGTCCAGGTCCCGTGACCTATCGTGTTGTTCCCTGGGAGATGTAGTCTTCTTCTGTAAGTTGCAGATTCAGTAAAATTATTCATGCTTTATATGATGTTATGATGTGGAATACTGATAGCAAAAATTACAAAATTATTAAACCATGACATCACTGAAACGCTTTATATACATGAGTTAAAATTGCAGCATACAAAGGAAACCCAGAGAACAAGCCTTTGTTTTTCTTTATATATATATATATATTATAATATAATATATATATATATTTCAGATAAAGAAACTTATTTTTAAAGTAATTATGATTCTAATTAAGAAAATCTGCTGTTGTCCCCCTTAATCTTTGTGCTTTTCTAAAGAAGTAATGCTTGTTAAAATAAGTTTAGTCTGAGGAGTGACATGCTCATTTTGGTTTTGTTTGAATCTTCTCTTGACAGAAAAGGAAGTGCAGATTTGATGTTTTTGTATCTTTAAACTTGGCTGTATGAGTGCTGCAGGGAAGATATCTGTTAGAAGAACATGCTAAAGATGCTGAGTACAGTAGGAGGAGGAGGAGGGGTGAATTAAGAACTTCCAAACTGGGTTCTGGAAAAAGAGCCTGTGTTGTTTTGTTCATTTTCTAAGTTTCTAAGGTTACTAATATCGAGCAGCTGAAACCAAAAGTAGTTTTCCGTTCATTTGTTTCAGATACTGCATAGATAAGAAGCATTAGTAAAGTGGTATCTAGGTTGTCATTCAACTGACTTGGTGCCGGTTCATCTGGGGGGGAGGGGGGGCCGGCTATACAAAATTAAGTAAGTGCTGCATAAAACATGAACATTTTGAATAGGGATGCCGAAATGTGTGTGTGTATTCCTAAACTTCCTTTTGGGAAGTGGCGCTGTTCCCGGTGTTCTGCTTCTAAAGCAAAGTGGCTGCTGACTTTTCCTAGAAGATTGTGGGGTTTTCTTTGTGTTATTCCAACCATTTCCTATCACTGTATATTTTTAAAGAGCGTAAATGTTTCTATAAAGTAACTATCCACCTGATTAGTGCAGAGGAACAGACTAGAAATGAACTTCTATTTATTTATTTAGAGCATGATAGGCATGTTTGTTTTGGATGGCTCTTTAATGTGTTATGGAAATGGACAGGTGTTGGGAAGCTGATGCCTTAAAGCTGGGGAACTAATGAGCAGCTGTGTGGGAGAGAAGGAAAAAAAGATACAAGTCCTGAGAATGCATTTCTCTCTTGATGAGTTATGACTTGCTATTAGGAATAAGAAATGTAAGTCTACAGCTCAACCTAGTAGTCCAGTTTGATCTACTGGATCAGCGTATCTGTTTTATTTCTTGAGGTGTTGTTTTTTTTCCCCATTATATATTTAAGTGATTTTGAAGATTAGATTGTACTTCTAAAGTTTTATCCATTTCATTACAAAATACCCAAGAGTTCACAAAAATGGGGGTGGTAAATGAAACAAATGCAGTAATAAAAGGGATCAAGTAAAGCACGTTGGGATTTTTTTCCTTCCCTGTTGAACTGTAGGTTCAAAATCTGTCTGTTAAGGAGAAGTTGAAGTTGATGATTTAGAACAAAAATGATAGAATGAATTTCAAGAGTGACTTACTGGGGCAAGTACTGAATTTCTAATTGTAATGAGGGGGTTTGATGAGAATGTGTCTGAATATTGATGCAAGCTTAAACTACAGATAAAAAGACGGGGTTTGAAAGCAGAACCGATCCAGCACTGGAATTTGGATAGTGATGTTAAATCTTTAATATAGCAGGTGTCAGTGCTCCAACTGTTTTGTTACTGAATGAGATCTGTTACCTTAAACTGTAAGGTAACTACATTTGTACACGCAGAGTCTGCAAAAAGGGAGTTCTGTGTAATGAGAAGAGGAACAGGAAGTAGATTTTTGTGAAGGATACTGGAACAGAATTGCTAGGAATAATTAACTGATAATGAAAGTTAACAAAGCTATGAAAAGTGGTCCTTTTTATAATAAACAAGGAACAAATTCAAGTTGCTGCACCTCTACTGCTATTATAGTCTGTGTAATAGATGGGGAAAAAGAAGTGTTAATGGATTTGTAATCAGCGAAGCCTGTAGATTGAAAAAGTGTTCTCTCTGTTTTTAGAGAAGATATGTATGCACAGGACTCTATCGAGCTGTTAACAACGTCTGGTATCCAGTTTAAAAAGCATGAGGAAGAAGGAATTGAGACGCAATACTTCGCAGAACTGCTAATGACATCAGGAGTTGTACTATGTGAAGGAGTCAAGTGGCTTTCATTTCACAGGTAAATTTTGCATGTTAAGTAATTGTTGTCTGTTTTGGTAACTGGGTTTTATGTCTCCTGTTTTAAGCAGCGTACATCTGCAGGTACATATCATATATCTTAATTGGTAAGACTTAGGAAACTATTTCTGCAATGTATGGTGTTGTGTGTTAGAAAAGTAGAGTGTATGGGATGGTAATGGCGTCGATAATGGCTTTTTAACAGCAAAACTGTAAGCAAACAATGCATGGAATGCCTAGACCAGCAGGTGGCATTGTGTCTTTAATATCGGGTGTGTTTGCATAATAATAGTAGTGGTGATTTAAAAACAAACTATTTGTAAGCATTTCCTGAGCAAATATAGCTTGTTTCATGGACAATAGCACAGAATTATTAGTAAAGAGTTTTAGGAAGCAGAGTTATACTTATTGTAGATCTGTTAATATGGGCAGATAAAAATTCTTCAGTTTAGGAGAGCCCTGGTAGAAGTCTTAATTCAAGCAGCAGCAGTGAATATACTCTATCATTCATTCTATTGCAGGAACATATTTTCCAAGTAGAAATAGAAATGAGAATGCCAAAATTCTGTGAATCTGTCAAGATGTGAGGACAGGCTGAGAAAGCTGGGTTCTTCAGCCTAGAGAACAGAGGGCTTTGGGGGGAGGACCTTATAGTGGCCTTCCAGTACCTGAAGGGGGCCTACAGGAAAGCTGGAAAGGAGCTTTTCCTAATGGCATGTAGTGACAGGACGAAGAAAAATGGTTTTAAACTGGAAGAGGGTAGATTTAGACTAGATATTAGGAAGGAATTCTTTACTTTGGAGGCGGTGAGATGCTTGAACAGGTTGCCCAGTGGGGTTGTGAATTCCCCTTCCCTGGAAGCACTCAAGGCCAGGCTGGATGGGGATCTGAGCAACCTGGTCTAGAGAGAGGTGCCTATAGCAGGGGGTTGGAAATAGATGGTCATTAAAGATCCTTCCAACTCAAATTGTTCTATGATTCTATGACCTTCTGTTAATAAGACTTAAACCTTTAAGACTTAGGCATTAGTAATTGCATGTTCAGCTAGATGCCGGGGGTAGCTTGCACTTTTTACAGGCAACAGCAAGTTTAGAGACTTTTTGCTATGTATTGAGTATGTATTGGCATCTTAAATGCTGTTCTCTATGCAAGTCAGCAAAAGTAGAATAAATTTTTTAGCTGAAAATTGGAGGTTTCTTTGCAGTCATTCATATTTATCATGTGTGTTACATTGGTGGGTGGTATTATGTTTGTTATCAAAACTGGAGGGGGGAAACAACAGACCAAATTCTTTGTCCTTAACTGTGAAGTATTAGAAGGGGAGTTTGGAGGAGAGAAAGGTGCATGAAGTATTTAGTCAGAAGTATTTAAGCCACAAGTGGAAAATTGTACATAACAAGGAAAGTAATTGTACACTTCCCCTTGTGGAAAGAAAAATGAGGAATGAAACTATACAGATGTAACATCTGAATACAAGCTTAGATGAAGATTCTTTGTCTTCGTAGGGGCTTAGAAAGGCATGTTGTTACGTCTTGACACCTAGCAAAACTGTGCTCTGTATGTGGCTTAATGGCCCTTATACTAAGATTCAGTAAAGTTCAAAAGATTTCTATAAATAATGATATTAAAACAAAAACATTTTGCATAGGGCTGTTAAAGACTCAGATCTGATTGTCTGAAATCATTAAGCAATATATTGCTTAGTAGAAACACTTCTCCAGTTGGACTTTCTTAAAAAATCATCTGTAAGTATGCTTGTTGCCTAATCTGCTTACAGTGTCTTCCATTCAGGGCTGTCTGCTTATGTTATGTCTTCTCTCTTGAATAATCTTTCTCTGTCTTGCAACTCCAGCAGCAGCTTGGGGGAAATAATGGAATAAGAAATGCCATTGACTGTTTCAAAATAGCTGCAGATTCTGAAGGGGTGTTGAATTAAGTTTCTTTCTGCATCTTAAACCCATTATTAAGTGCAAATTTATAATTTACACATCACAACAGCAGAATAACTCGGGTAGTTCAGGAGAAGAGCTGAGGTATGTGTCAGGCCTGCAACCTGTGTACCAACAGGTGTTGGCACGAAGAAGCAACTACAGCTATCAAGTGTTGTTCTGCTGTTAACTTAAAGGATGCAGTGTAACCTGTACTATCAAGAGTACATAAGCCACTTGTGCACTAGATATTCTTTTTAAAATATAGCTTTTAAAATTGTGATTGATGACATACACTGTGCTGATGGTAGTTTAAAATGCAGTAACGGGATGCTTAGCAGTTTGCGTCAGGCTTTTGGGGTAGTTTTAACAATGTCCATTTGCATCTGCTGAAAAGTCTATCTCTTGTGGACTTCACTGAAAATGTCTTTAGAAATCTTTTTGAGACATCCTCTTAATTCCCTTTGCGAAATACTGAATGACTACAGCTCTGCTGATAGTATTTTAAGGCTTTTCCATTTGACAGAACGTGTTGATGTTAAGCAGAAAACCTTGGAGTAACGGGAGAAATTCTGAGGATGGTAAGGTTTTGCTCAACTATGAAATGAATATGGGTCACATAACGTGCCGCAAAGAATAGTGAGCAGTTGTATCTTAGATTATGTTCTGTTAGTGTAAACTTTAAACCTCGTGACAGCTTTGTTTCATGTAGGCTCTCTATGCTATAATTCTTAGAATAGTGAAAAGTTTGTACTTGGTGGTTGCCAACTGTGCTGCTGCTTTTGGTTTTTCAAAATGCTCTGATTATTGCTAATGCCTGAAATTTTTAAGTCTCTTAGCACAGTGACAGAGAAGGAAATATTTTTTTTCTTGGAGTGAGAGGTAACCTGTTTTAGTTTTGTTTCATTTTCCGTTCTTCAATTTCCCGGAACTCTTATATCATTTTTTCCCCCCCTAAGATAGTAGCTTCTGAAATAGCTTTCTCTGCATGCTTTCTGTATTTGATGTAGCTGCCTTGGCATCCCAACCTACTGGCAAGTATGTGTGGATCTGCACTTTTGTTAGACGTGACTGAAGGAAGTTTTTTAATGTCACCAATTTTCATATACTGTTGCTTCCTAGGAGACTACGTTAAATATTTAGCGTGTTAAAATATGTTTGAGTTGATGAGAGAAAAAAGGTGAGGCACTGAATTTATAATTCTTGTCATAGTCAAGAGAGTTGTAGATATTTAGCAGTCTAGCCACTTGTAAAACAACAGCTCACATTCTGTTTTGGGGTGTTTGGTTTGCTGATATAGTGAAGCCTATATGCAATCTTCTTGGTATTCCTTGGGAGGTACTGTGGATGGGTCTTTTAGGCTTTAATGTATCTTTTTTTGGGGAGGCTGGGAAGTTCTTAGCAATTGAATTTCATTAATAATTTATGTCTAACTGCTTTTATTAAAACTTAAAACCTATTGGCTCCCATCTATATGAATATATAGCTAGTTATACAACGGAGTAAAGCTTTTTCAGCCCTGTCAGGTATTATTTATTTCAGAACCTATTGGTGCTTGGGTAAAGGATAAAGTAGTTCATTGTTAGTTGTCTATCTGTTTTTTTCTTTTCTTTTTTTTATTTCTTTCCTGGGTAATGAGTGAAAGAAACATAGTCACATTTGATCTTCTCTTGATAGTCTTGTTGCCTACAGCTGTCCATGTTGATTGAAAAACAGTGGTTGTAAGAGTGCTTATGGTGCTGTATAGCTCCAGGGATTGGGGCTAGCTGCACTTACTAACTTTAAAGTGATTGTATTAGAAATTGTGAAAGCTTTCTAAGAATGGAAGCTTCCCTGCTCCAGGGTATAAACCAACCACTAATTGCCTGGTAGAGTATTAGAAGAAAACTTCACTAATGAGCAGGTAATTACATAATTGCTCACTCTGAGCCTTCTTACCCTTCTGTTGGCAGTCAGCGGTGGCCACTTGAAAATGTTTGAACTAAGTGTATCTTAGCCTTGAATTGGAATGACAGTCCTTACATCTTTTTAAGTTTGGATGACTGGAGCGTATCAAACCCCAGAAGTATACTAACAACATAGTGAATGCCTTGATACCACATCATGATTAGCTGTGTGTGGTTTTCTGATTGTTGTTACAAGCACAACAGGAGTAAGTGTAAGCAGAACTATCAGAAATGTAAGAGAGAACTTGGTTGAGCTGACTAAAACTAGTTTGTGCTTTGGATCCACGAACAGATATCTAACAAATGCTGCCGTGTAATGGAAGGGTAATTCAGTTAAATAAATTCACCATTCACACATAGTGTTCAATTTTCTGTGTGAGGATTCCAAAATGAATGTATCTATAACAATCTTTGGAGAAAAAAATTCTTACCATTGCAAAGTTGCTATAGACTGTTCCTTCTCAGTGCAAATACTAAATGAATCCTTTGTTCTGATAGTATTTCCTTCCCATAGAAATTGGAAGTGTTTTCTAATAGTCCAGTAATATAATTTGTTTAAAACAGGGTGAATACAAGTATTGTTTTCTATTCTGGAAAATTTTTGATACAGTTGTTATATTTGAATCACAAGAAAAACAGATGTCAGGAACTCACTGAGTTTATAAATAAGCTCTGTAGTCTCTAGAGGATTAAGAGTCTACTTAATCCTGAGCAGTTTTGTTTGCTTTCTTTCACTAATGGGGCTTTCTTTTTTTTTTCCCCACCTTGTTTGTGGAGGGCTACCCTTCTGTCATAGGTGATCTAATCAAATAAAGCTTCCAAGCTTTTGTTTTGATAGTATGCAATGGATACAGTCCTAAGACTGCACTGAAAACCTCTATCTTTGAATCCTTTGCACCCTGGTCTGGTGGTTGCTGCTGTGAAGCTTGGACTGCTGCCAGCACAGCTTCAAAGCAGTGGTTGCAGCACAGGATTCATTCAGCTTGAAATTCCTGTTTAGCGCAGTGGAAAATCCCTTGGGGGAGCTGCAGTAGTCTATACCATCTGTATATCTTGTATTAATGGACTTGTAGTAAACAATACATTTTCTCCCTTTGTGTTCAAGACTTTCTGCTCTCTGCCAGGAAGTTCTTAAGATTAAGGTGATGTGGAGATCTTAGTCCTATACAAAAGGTACAAAAAGCAAACCTTTTTATGAGTATGTAAGCTAAAGCTTTAAGCCTTCATCAGCAATCACCAGTCTAAGTTGATGCTAAGTATCTGCAGGATCTGTAGTACAGTGCTCTTATCTGATTTGTTTATAGAATGATAGAATCACTAGGGTTGGAAAACATCTCTTAAGATCATCTAGTCCAAATGTCCACCTACACCAATATCCAAACAGAACCTCCCCTTGTGCAATTTGAGGCCTTTCCCTCTCATCCTATCACCTGGGAGAAGAAGCTGACCCCCTCTCTTCCTGTGACTTCCTTTCATGTAGCTGTAGAGGGTAACTGTTATAATTAATTGTATTGTCATGTATTACTCACCTCACAGCTAATGCTGAAAGACCCCAGTAAAGAATTTGGACCTTGTTGCAAAATTCTTTTAGGGTGTGATACTCACGCAACCAGGAATGGACATCATGGAAACTGAGAATTCATGTCTGGGTGGCCACCCCTTCACTTGAATTACACTGTGAATGTGTTGCGAATGCTCCTTAAACAGTATAAGCTGACAGCCTTCAGTTGAGCAGTCCTGCTGGTACAGTCATTTTTAAAGTTGATTACCAGCTGTTGTGGTTTAACCCAGCAGGCAGCTCAGCACCACGCACAGCCTTTCACTTGTTTTTACCCCCACCTCGATGGGATGAGAATTGTAGGGGGAAGAAAAGCAACAACAAAGCACCAACAAAGTAGAGCTTGTGGGTGGAGATAAAAAAAACTCTCATCTAAAACAGAAAAGGAAGAGAGAAATAACAGTAATCTTAGTTATGCATACACACAAAACAAGTGATGCGTGATGCAGTTGCTCACCACCCACTGATAGATATCTAACCGGTTCCCCCTGAGCAACTGCCCTCAATTTAATGGCTTTCATGTGATGTCATGTGGTGTGGGGAATCCCTTTGGCTAGTTTAGGTCAGCTGTCCCTGGTTCTGTCCCCTCTCAGCTCCTTGTGCCCTTGCAGTCCCCCTTGCTAGCAGGACAGTGTGAGAAGCTGGGAAACTGAAATGTCCTTGATGCTGTACAGCACTGCTCAGCAGCAACTAAACCATCAGTCATAATCAATGTAGCTTTTCTTCTAAAGTGGCAACATAGCATCATACCGGGTGCTATGAAGACAACCAACTCTGTCCCATGTGAACACAGGACACCCAACAAAATCTAGGAACCTGTTTAATTCAATGCTAACCTAATAACATGCAGGATAACGTGTCAGTCTCCTGTCCGGTTCAGTGCATGATTTGTGTGAGCAATCCTGCAAGTACAAGGGATTAGGAAGGATCAGATTTATGATCAGATCATGAATAATCTGGTTTATTACCTCCGCCTTCCTAAGAAAAAGGATAAGTAGTTATCAGTCCTGCTTACCCGTGTACTTTAAACCCTCTGCTTCATCTTACAACCCTTTGTAAAAGTAGTCTGTTTCATGCTTTCTGTTTCTACTACCACACCCCCTTCCTATGTCCTCTTTCTTTAGTCAAGGATTATGGAGAGAAGGAAGTCTTCCCAAGCTCTTCTCCACCATGCACACTCTGTAAAACCTCAGTTTTTTTCTACCTAGCCTTGTATGTACACACAGATTTTTCAAACTTGTTCTGTCATTGCCTTCCAAATGAGTCACTGTCCACAAGCTACTAAAAGTGGTTAGCTGTTTAACTTTGTGCTGATTAAGTTGGGAGAGCTGAATGGCAGCCTGCTCTTCATCACTGCTGAGGATTAAACCTACCTCCAACATAATGTGTTGACTCGTGGAAGTCAACAATTCCTTTGGATTTCAGAGTGGAAGCCTGTTCCTCTCTTTCAGTCTGGTGAATCAGCTAGGTGTCTTTCTGTTTAAGTTCTTGTTTGCAGATCTGATTAGAAGATCTGATAGCAGGTCATGTTTTTGCTTCTTCACGTGGCCGCTTGAGGATAAAATAAAATGTTTTCTCTGGAAGCTGCAGTGGGGCCGTTTACACTAATTCTTACTCTGTTGTAAGAGTCAAAGCTGCATTGGACTAGGCAAAATATCTTCCTCTTAATGTCTAGTAGCCTTCAAGTCAGAAGTGAAGAGTGTTTTTATATTATTTGACTGTATTGTTTTTGTTAATTTGCAGTGGATATGACTTTGGTTATCTAATCAAAATCCTGACCAACTCTAATTTGCCTGAAGAAGAGCTGGACTTCTTTGAGATACTGCGATTGTTTTTCCCTGTCATCTATGATGTAAAGTATCTCATGAAGAGTTGCAAAAATCTGAAGGTAAGTAATCTGTTAGTGGTTCAGTCCAGACATTTTTTTGTGGGGGGGGGAGAATACCTTCTGCTAAAAGCTTATCTTCTGTATCCTGGTTTTCCACTTTTGCTCTGGTTATATCCATTAAACAGGACTTGAACTTGGTGCATATTTAATACTAAAGGCTATTGATAGAGGCAGGCAGAAGTGCACATCAACTTTTATAACTACTTAGCAGTTAAAAAATATTGTGTTGGCACTGTATTTATAGCTATGCCCAGTTTTTGTTGCCAGATGATAAACTCATGTTTGGGATATAGATCCTTCACTTCTTGAGCAATAAGAATTGTTGGGTTTCACGTACTCTTATTTCCTCATTGTGCAGTCCACTAAAGGGCTGCAGTCGCCTTCACAAAGGTAATTGCAACGGTGATGCTGTGGAAGTCTCTTGGGAAGAGGAATGGAGTGAAGAATGTTTCAGATGGCCCTATAAGGAAAGATAAAGAGCAGCGTATGTTCAGAAGCAGCACGTGACTTCTAGAGGAAAAAAAAATAAAGCAGTTTTAGAAACTAATCTCTCATATCAGGCCAGCAGGGCTGCTAATTGGCATGACGTTTGGAGACTTAATTGAACTGGAAAATGAATTGAAACAAAGTATGTTGAAGGGGAAGACAGCGAAGTGAAAGATGCTACAGGGATTGTTAACGACTGTACTTGCTAAAGAACTTTAAGATTCTGGACTGCTACGGGAATGAAGTGCACCACTCACCTGAAGCAATAAATGACTTTGTTGCTTATATGGAAAATAACTTGATTTTTTTTAGTCTTTCTTAAAAAGAACGTGAATAAACAAACAAGAGCATTGGCTGTAGTACAACTAAATCCTGAGGCATTTCACTTCCTCATGCTGAATGAGTGGTCTGCATGGAGTTAATAGTCCTTTGTTTCCTTGAGGTGTTTAGTGTGTCATTTAAATAGTAGCATCCAAAGATGTGTAATTTCTTTTGTTAACCAAATTGCTGATAATGGAGATCTCCCTTTTAGTTATTAAGAAAAGTATACTTACCGGTCTTCATCCAGTTATTGGGAAAACCAGTTGGGCAAATGGCTGGACACTAGAGAACATTTTAGACATGTTTTTACTTCACAGAAGCTAGAAAGGAAAAAAAACCATCAAGCTTCAGAAGTCTCTTAAGGGTTAGGGGCAGCAAATTCAGCACCAACAAAAAAAAACCCAAACACCACAAACTTTCTCACTTCTGAGTGAAGTAAAATGTCTCTTGTCTTTGTGGTGGTGCTATACTTATCAAGAACAGTATGTATCATCTTCTTCAGTGACCTGGGAAAGGCAACAAAATGGCATTCCATAGTGCTGTTCCATAGGTGATATTCCAAGTGGTTTTGGGGAGGAGAGAGTTATATTGTCATTTAATTAAGGCAGTTGTGTGTAACTTGCACTGTTTAGAGATTCAAATGCATTTTGGAAGATAAGAAAAACCTTCATGAGTCTTCTTTCAGCAAGAATTAAGAACAAAGGTGTCTTTTTGAGCATTTAATATGTAGGTGAGCTTTCCTGCAGCAAATCTTATTCTTCTTAGCTGCAGATTGGTAATGACAGGAGGGAATGTGGGCTATCCTACCACTCTAAGCACCAGCAAATGAAATTATTGTGGACTTGTACTGTTCTGAGAGCAGCTGTCTGAAAAGAAAAGTTGCTAAGTGTTGCATATTGTGACTCAAAAATTGTCATGTTTGATCTCTATTAAATGGCAGAGAATTGAACTGCTGTGCAGTGGTCCTTTATTGACTTTTGTAAGTTATTTTCATACAAAAAACAGACTTACTCTAAGCTTCCCACCTACCTCTGCCCTCACATAGCCAAAAGTGAATTTTTAGCATTGATAAGACAAGTGTTTGAGGATGTGGAAACTGTTTGCTGCTCTTATAATGAATCCACAGTATGCTACTCTAACAAAAATGGACATCAGTGTACTACACAGCAGGCAGACTGTGACTAACTCAAGGTACTTGTGTAGTACAGGTTAAATTCCTGCTTGGGGTCTAAAAATCTTTTCATGCAGTCAACTCCATACAGTTTTGCAGTAATAGCAGTTCTAAAGTAGATTTATAGGCTGTTCTTTCATTTTCTTCTGAATCCCTTTCTACTGCCTTTCTTCCCCACAAGTTAAATATTCTTATGTAGAGCATGAAGTCTTTCCTGTAATAAAATTTCAGTAGCCTAATAATCTTTGGAGGCAATTGTAATGATATGTTTACAAATGTATCTACTGGTGACTATATGTATTGGGTTATTTTCAAAGCCTTCTTTGCTTTGCTGCTGTTCCTATAAATTTTGCAGCCACTGTGTAAATAGTACTGATTTGTGATATCAGGTGCTAAGTGAAGCTGGTATAGATAGCCTAACAGCTAGCACTACGTAATGATGAGGCGATGTTAAGTGTCAGCTTGGGAAAGTCAAGAGTTTACAAACAGCAAATAGTGCCTTGGAAAGGCAACTGCTGTTGCTAATGCCAATAGGAAAGTTAGATTGTAGAGAACGTGCTTTTATTTGAGATCTGATTGATTTTCTGCCCATCATCCCTGAACTTTCTTAAGGGTCTAACTTAAACCACTGAATTAGTGTATATGCAGTGTTTGAATGTTATCTCTAAGCAAAGGAAGAAAACAAACTGCAGTGCTTGACTGTACTACATATAGGGTAATTCTCAAATTTAAGCAAGTGATACTCACCTGTTCAAGCTAGAATAAAGCTAGACATGCCAGTACCGTGTTGGTTTGCTTGGTGTTACTTGGGAATGTTATTACTGGAGATTTGTTTTTAAGATAAGATGTGTTGCATTTAGATTCATCGAAATTTTCATAATGTTAGGTCTGACCTCTTGGTCGGATTTCTATTAGTCTATAAATTCTAACACTTTATACTTATATATATATATATATATATATATATATATATATATATATATATGTTATACTTTTACCTCTTATTGCTTCCCTTTCTATGGTTGAAACAGGCTAAAGGTGTTGAGGACACAGGTAACCTCAGATGCTGGGCAGTATTGATTTAAGATCATTTTGTCTGTGTGATGTTTTCACCTTGCAAAGGCTTATGTTTTCACTAAAGGTTTCTCCTTGGTTTTTGATCTCTCTAGACCATAAAGTATGTGCCACATGCTTTAGTCCATTTCAAGGGGATTTAAGGCTTAATGTTTTTTAAATAGTACAAAATTATATTCCCACAGTTTACAAAGATCACAGTTGAAGTATCATGCACATCACTTGAAAGATAGATGTATCTACATAAAACCAAACTAAATTTCTGACTGTTTGCTTCTGTAAATGGTTATTATAGGTCTTATAGGGGCAGGTAGGTTTGCAGTGATTTCTGTACCTTTTCAGTATGTTATTTCAAACCATGTGTCAGCATTCAGGCAGTGAGTGTTAAATGGTTCCTTTTTGTATGTGGGATGCTTATACTCTTCTGTAAGAGGTAAGTTTCATTCCATGTGGTGTGATTGTTAAATATACATCTCTGAGAGGAAGTTGACTTATGTCTTTGGCTTTCATTGTGTTGAAAAAACAACTTGCAAAACAGAAATCCATCATTTGTATGTTCTTTGTTCCTACCCTCTTGAGGCAGTTAATGGAACAAGTTTTAAAGATGAGTAGAATGTCTTGTAGGGTTGGGCTGTGTACTTGGGTTGGTTTTTTTCCTTATTTTCCTGTAGCTTCCTAGATATTTAAGGATACTCCTAGTTTTTATAAAGGGAACTGAAAAACCCTCAAATGGTCTGTTAAAAAGTGGAAGAGAAAATGAGTCTGTTTCCAAGGAAGCCTGGATACTTTAACAAGCACCCATTTGTAAGAACTTGAATTCTTGTATTTGTAGAATGACATTTTTACTGTTTAAACTTTCATTCAAATAGAAGGGCTACAGGAACACCTTGTTTTGTTCTTCAGCTTTGCCAGTCCTTGCAACCTCTTGAAGGGATTGTTTTGTTAAGTAGCAGCGTCTGTTCCCTCGGGAGGATGGAACATGAAGCAGAAGTAGTTCTATTGGACACAGGCGCTGCTTGATTTAAGCTCCTCTGAGATGGAACTGAATTCAACTGTTGATAGAGAAAGCTTTATCTTCCAGCAAAGAGACAATTTAAGCTTCTGTGCAAGCATTTAAAATATGCTGAAGTTGAAAGTCTGGTATAACAAGTTCTTCCCAAATACTGATGTTTGGTTTTGTTTTCATTTTTTTTTCAGCAATTAACAAATGTTTTCATTTTCAGGGTGGATTGCAAGAAGTGGCTGAGCAGTTAGAGCTGGAAAGGATAGGACCACAGCATCAGGCAGGATCTGATTCTTTGCTCACAGGAATGGCCTTTTTCAAAATGAGAGAAGTAGGTGCACGTGTCTTGGTTTTGTCTCCATAGTAGTAACTTGCTGTAATAGATGGAATTGCTGATTCTGTTACGTCTGATGAATTTTATGGTGATCTCTAAGGGGCTTCAGAGGCCCCTGCTTTCTTGACAGACTTAAGACTGTGTTTTCCCCAGACTAAGTGTAAACCAGCCCTACTGTTTTCCCTGTTTAGCTACTGTGAGCATCACTGCTTGTTTTCATTGTATGCCTGGCTTTGTTGTTGTTGTTGTTTCTTTCTTTCCATTGCCTGTTTTGCAGGATTTCTTCTGCAAAGTGGCTGCTGGAGCCAGGCTCTTTTCTGGGTGACTGTATTCGGGCTGCCTTTCTGCAGAGCTTCTGCTGAGCTGTAATACCCAGCTGGTGTGCACTGCTGCCTGTGCCAGGCCTAGCAGCAGGGAATGAGCAGCTCTGCCTGCGCTGGCTGCTTCCAGCTAAAACTTGCGGGGTACATATGTATTAAACCTGTAGGCTGCTGCAGAGAACGATGCAATTGTTCATCCTGAGTTCACCTTTGGTAAAGCACAGACAAAATAACTCAGATTCTAAAACATGTCAGTCATTTTTGCAGAAAGGGAAATCAAGACTTGTAAGCTTTGTGTGTCCATGCTACTTGTCTGCATGCATTGGGAGAATATTAGGATATTTTGTATGAGCAGAATAAACAAATTCTAAACAGGCTTCTTGAAAGCAGTTACACTGGACGAATGCTGGGGCATCTGAATGTGACATTCTGCCAGGAATTTGGTGTCATTTAATAGTGGCGATAGCGAGCCTCATCTTTTTGTAGGGTTTAGTGTTGAATGCTGAGGCTTCTACTTGCTGTAACGTGGCCTTTTTTATAAAGGAAAAAAGCCGACTGTGAGTTTCTAACAACTGCTAGTGAAACAGCAGATGAAATATAAGTGCTGTGATGTAATCTGGCTTGCTCATCACAATGCTGTTCTTCTCTCCTGAAACTGTTGATGTTGTTGAGCTGGTCATGGGCTATGTAGAGGATGTTGCTTATGATGTGGTCCACCTGTGATCTTCACAGGTGCTGTTAACTGCAATCTTTTGTATTTGAACCAAAATCTAAAGCAAATAAAGGAAGGTATTTGATTATACCTAAGGTGCTGACTTTCAATACCCATGTAACAAATTGCAAGTTATTATTAAAGAGTTTGTTGTCTCAGAGAAAAGAAATGTAGCTTTTAGTACAAATCATTTGTTTAAATAAGCCAACAAAGAATGATTGTTTTTTCAGGGTTTCTTTTAAAATACAACATTTTGAAGTAAGAACATCCTAGTCAAGAGCAGCAAATATACTTAGAGTGCACTTCTAAAGCCTTTTCAGTTGAGTTCAATGTTTAGCAATGTACGCTGGAGTGAAAAACGTTGTTTCACAATGTTTTTAAATGTACAAAATAGTGCTGATAAGTGTTAATAATTGCTTTTGGAACTTCAACTTGCTGGTTCGAGTCCCAGCCAAAAAATTTGGATCTTTTTCTTCCCATCAGAGATGTGTTAATATTGATGCTGGAACAGCAAGCTGTGGTTTAGAGGTTTTCCTCTCTGCTTATTATTCCTGCAGTACAGAACCTGAAAGGTTCTATTGATAATTAAGACTTTTAAAGTCTTATGTAAATGTAGTCTTGGTTAAAAAAAAAAAAAAAGCAGTTTCCTTTAATGTTGCTGCTCATTGTTAAATGAAGCCCTCTTAGAGGATGTAGCTGAGAAATGCAGGAAGATACATTTGCCGAACTCAGTAGTTTCTGTGCTTGAGCACGTACCTCCTCATTCTCACCTCACACCCACGTAGTATAAATCTGTTTTAAGACAAGGTGTGATGGAACCCCCACAACAATAAGCAGGTAAACTGTGGGCACTTGCAATGAATACCAAACATACATCTGCTGTGAGAAAGCAGAAAGAAATATGCCAGAGAAAATATTTTGTTGTGCTTTCAGAAAAGCAAGTAATAACTGAGGTAATACCAAACTGCCAAAACATGGTCGTTTTGGCAGGTGAGGTGCACAGGTGACTGTTTGTATTCCTTCCTTTAAACAATTGCACTGTATAGCACATTTTGATCATGTGTTGAGATTAAATGCATTGTTATGCTAATTCTGTCATTTGAATCTTGGGATGTGATATGCAGTGCTAAAACCAACAGTGTAATGTCTTTTAGCCTTTCTGTCATTCTGTTTAAACTGGGTGTTTTTGGTGGCATTAATTTGTGTCTTTTTCTTTTTAACACTTCAGATGTTCTTTGAAGATCACATTGATGATGCCAAATATTGTGGCCACTTGTATGGCCTTGGTTCGGGGTCATCTTATGTACAAAATGGCACGGGAAATGCTTATGAAGAAGAAGCCAACAAGCAGTCATGACACGAAATGAAAGGCCGTCTTTTTGAGCTCCACATGCTTGTACATACGTTTTATCTCTGGTTGAACCCCTTGGACAATAAGGCTTTTTTTCTCCCTTTCTCAGCACACTTTCTTTTCTGCCTTTCTATGTATTAAACCTGACTGTTCCTATCACAGATTTTGATCTTGATATTGATATGTAGAATTTTATGGGTTACTTTTGGAGTCATAACTAGCCCATTTGTAAAGAAGCTTGTGTAGGATCAGTGTGGCAGAGAGAAGGGGAAAGCTAAATCATTATGAATAGTATGGTAAACTTGCCTATATCGGTCTTTGGTCTTAGGTTTTTTGTCTCTTTCCCCTCCCTTCTCCAAATTAACTCATGCTGATTGTAACTAACTTCCCCGTTCATGTCTGTTCCTTCCAGTATGCAGGCGTTTTAGCTATTCAAGATTGTGGACCATCAAATTTGCACTTTAGAGAGCGACTCTGACTCAATCCTCTGTTTCATTTGAAGTTTTTTTTTCCCTTCTGCCCTTAGCTAGGAAACAATAATCCTCCAAGTTCAGCAGCTTCACACTGTATTTTTGGCATCTTTTGGTATTTCAACCCATAGAACATGACATTTGCTGTATAACCTGCATTAGTTCAAGCAAAACAAACTACTGAAACCATAGTAACTGCTGTTGTTTTACTAGTGTTCTGCCATCAAACACGTCCTGCACGTGCCAACTGCTGGTTGGCTGGCTGCTTTAGATCCGCTCTGTGAGGAGGGAAAGAAGCTTGAGAAGACAGCTTTAAACCCTTCAGGAAAAGAACAGCTGTGACTTTACCACCCTTGCCATTAAGCTGAGATTTGAAGGCTATTGGAATAGTAGGAATTTTGTAATGGCGCACTTCCCTTGATTAACTTTTATTCTAGTGACACATATACAACAAATATTTTTTTATGAAGTCGTATTTATTATGTAGGTGATTTGACAACTTTTGGAAGTCAGTTCAGTTCAAGATAAAACCCAAAGATCTGAAAAAAAAACACAAAACAACCCTATTTAACTGAATTAGGACAACTAAATTGTGCTTTTTTGTAGTTGCTACAAAGACAGGTGTTACAGATATTTGTTGTAAAACAACAAAATATAAATAACTTAGAACAAATAAAGTTACTTGAGGATTGTAATGCTAGTTTATTTTTGAGTATATCGTAGCAATATATTTTAGATATATTGTTTTAAAGGACCCTAAAATACGTTCTTATCTCTGCTTACCATGTGTACAGAGCAGTTGTGCAGGAGGCATTTTTGGTATTGAATAGCTAAATCCAAGCCTGAAATGATGGAAAGTGCGACATTGTGTGCCTGGGTGTGCGTGCGCGCGTAGCGGTGTGCGTGTTCCACGCGGAAATCAATCATAGAAAAACTCCAGATGTTCACCAATTCTTCTGTTTACCTTGTACTGCAAAGACGAATAACAGATGGCACCAAACACCTTTTTCATTGGGTTACAACGATGTAACTGGGTGGTCCTTTTTAAACAACAAATAATTTGCATAACAGAGGGTATTTGTTTTTAAAGCTTTTGTAAATAAAGGCCTAAAAAATGTTTTCTTACATAACAAGAGACTGGTGGTTTTGTTGAAGTTGTATTTTTCCTCCTGGAATGTATGTGTTACAGACAGTGTGTGATACAGACAGTAATACTGTACTGCTCTTTTGTTTGGACATGATGATTCTCTTCCTCTGTTTGGGAAGTGATGCAGTTTGCTGCTTGCTGATTGATGCCTCATCCAGAGCTGACTTGTGTTTGCACTGACTCCCACTGACCTGCATTGCTAGAGTGGTAACTACAGCTTAGTTCTGAAGCAACCAAACTCCACTGGTGATTTCTGTTGGTATCATTATGCATTAGGTAAGGAAGTGTTATCTTATTTTTAACTTTGTTTGTCTTTGGCTTTAACAAGAAGATGGGCGCTGTCTGACAGAAGGACACAATGCATTCTTACAGTGGTATCAAATTCTGCCTTTTAGTATTTAGGTTTGACTAAAAATTATGTATAAGCGCAGAATGAAGAACCCTTGAAATCAATACATTTGTTTTCAGCTTTAATAGCTGATAGAGGCAAATATAATGAAATATCCTGAAAGGTTCTTAGAGTGAGAGTGGGGCAGGTCTCTTCTCACTGGTGACAAGTGACAGGATGAGGGGAAATGGCCTCAAGTTGCGCCAGAGCAAGTTTAGGTTGGATATTAGGAAGAACTTCTTTACAGAAAGGGTAGTTAGGTACTGGAATAGGCTCCCCAGGGAGGTGGTTGAATCGCCATCCCTGGATGTGTTTAAGAGCCGTTTGGATGTGGTGCTCAGGGATATGATTTAGCAGAGGGTTGTTAGAGTTAGGGTACTATGGTTAGGCTGTGGTTGGACTTGATGATCTTGAAGGTCTTTTCCAACCTGGGTAATTCTGTGATTCTATGATAATTAACTTTTGGGGGGAATGACTTTTCTAAGAACTTTGGGGTTTTGTTTTGAAGTAACTTTCTAGGTATGGGTGATGGGATGTTTTTAGGGGCTTGTGAAAGTGTGTGTATGATAAGAGCTTTAGATCAGAGTGGGATGTGCTTTTCAATTGACTGTTGTGCATCCTGCATGCTACTCTGTGCCTTGCTTTGCTTCCAGTCATGGGTATATCAGAGCTGGGCCTCCCTTTGCTGGAAGAACCTAAACCCAAGGATAAGCAGCAGGTGTGTATTGGGTGTCCCGGGTGCAGAGGACCATAAGCCTGCAGGATCAGGCTGAATTTTTATAAGCCAAGCCTAAAATTCTCATGGTACGTTTGACCTTAAGCAATTATATTTAGTTGGTTTTTTTTCCTGGGGTGGGAAAAAAAAAGAAAAGCAACAAAAGTCCTTAAAAGCCATTGATCAACGTTAAACTAAGATTATGCTTTATTCTGTGTGAGAACTCTCAGTCTGATCAAATGCAATCCCGCGTGATGAGAGTTGGTTACAGCTGGGAGGCATCTTTGCAGCACTGCTGTGCCATAATTAGATTTAGTTTCCATTAAGGAGTGACTTGCATGGGGAGTTGTCAAGATTATGAAAAAAAAAAAGGTCATCTCCTTTTATGTATAGGACTGGTACTTGTAAACTGCGGAGTCTGAAATATCAATCTGTTTCCAAAGCGGACAGATTAAATTGCTTTTGTGAAAATAAATGTAAAGGCAGAGTTCCAGCTGTCTAGACATGCACATTTTTGTTCAGAGACAGGAATTCTCTTTGCAGGCTTCTCCTCTTCCCAATCCATTTGAAATCTATTGTTGGAGGTTTGTCAGAAGAAATGCAGTATCGAAAGCTGTTGTCTGATTTGACTTTATTTTTCTCACTTGTATTTTTGGCTCTCGGAGTCAGATGTTCCAGGAACATTATGTTCTGTCACTTCTTTTTTATTTTTTTTAAAGCATTTAATCCCTTTCCTCATTGAAACTAGGCAAGAAGAATCTTTGAGATGGGAGAAAACAGGTCTGAAATGGATTTTTGAGTAATCACTCAGGATTGATGCAGACACTGACTGTGCAATGGTTGGGCTAAGAAAGACAAAGTCTATCTGGAATTTAATCTGATAAGGGGATTTGAAAAGCAACAAACAAGCCTGAATGTTGTCATTGTAGTGGTAGGGGTAGTTTCCTGAAGAGGAGAATGGATCTCAGCCCTGCCTTCAAAAGAGGACCCATGGGTACTGCAGACCACTTGGTGTCACCTCAGTCCCTGTGAAGGTGATGGAGCAGCTAATCCTAGAATCCATTTCCAAACATGGATGATAAGAAGGCAAGTAGAAGCCTGGATTTATGAAGGTGAGATAGCTTCCGACTGAGCTGTGAGCAGGTATGTATAGACAGGATTGTCACAGGTCTCTCAGTGCTAACTTAGATGAGATCTGGTGGTATTAGAGTACACTGAACTAGAACGAACTGGATCCTGAATTAGTAGATGAGGCATGAGTAGGAGACTCCTACAACCACGAGGTAAACATGCTGCTTGTTGCTCACTCAGGGGACGTGCCATGCAGTGAAGATGGAATGGTTACTTCATGGTTTAGTTTATGGACTGGAATACATAACTGGCCACAAAACAGACAGTTTTGTGTAAGGTCTGTGCTTTTCCTCTTTGTGTGCTCTTGCAGTGTTGTGTTTGGCTGAAATAAAGAGAAGAATGGTTCCACGTGTGACAATGGGGAATCATGAACTCTGGGAGCTTAAGGTGCAGCGTACCTTGGAGTCGATTGTTCATCTGGTTTTATTTAACTTCAAACTGCTATATGAGAGATAATTCTAGTACTGCTTTAAATGGGGGGAGCCTGAACAGTTGCAGAGAGCAGAGTGGATCTGAGCAAGATGTTGAGAAGGGGTACAGACACACTGGGATAAGTTGGTTGCTAACGAGTATGTGTAATGTATAGCTCTACATAAACACAGTTAAGATGCTTCTGCAGTGTTACAGGTTGTGTTTCCATTAATAACACGGCACCAATAGTATTGATTTTCATGCTAGGGGAGTCACCTTAAACACTGACTTAAGTAACACTGTACTTCAGAATGCAAGTTACAGAATCAAACCCATCTGTCTTTTGAGAGATAGGTGAGATTTTATGTTTTCACTTCATAGGGCTAAGTAGTTTCCTAGGTTGTAAGCATTGGTGCTTAAGAAATCTTGCTTTTAATCGTGTTGGCTGAATGTTTTTTGAGTGGCAGCTGCTGTTCAGCTGTATAAAATTCTTTTGCTTCAGCCTTTTTTTTTGTGGCCAGTTAAAAAAAAAAAAAAATGATGAAAGGCTGATTCAGTCAGCTTGCAAAATGAGTATGTTGGAGCCCAGCATTGTTTGACAGGGTTCTTTTAGGGATTCCACACTGGAACGTATTGTTTCAATACTAAGCTTATTTGAAGGTGTCTGATATTGTCTGGGCCTTTTTGTATTTAGAAAAGTGATGAAGCAATATACTGAAATCACAACAGAGCCACAGCGTAGCAGTTGTAAAACACAGTTGAATCTCTTTCTCAGTACTGGTTTCCAATGGCTTACCCCTCTGAAGGGGCATGTTGAGGTTGGTTATTTTTCTTTTTTCTCCTTTGTGTTGGACTGAGTGCATTGACAGAATGAAAGTGTAGCTTTAAAAGGCTTGATATTGGTGGCTTTATTTGCAGAATGCTGCATACAAACTAATGTGCTATTCAAAGGGAGAGGGAAGAAGGAAGGCAACAAACGTGAGGGCCTGCATTATGCTCCCAAAGGTACATCACTTCTTGTTTTGCCAGTGTGCTTTTTAGCTGTTATTTTTCCATTTTGCCCAGTGTCATTTTTACTTGAGAAAAGTGCATCTCCAGATCTTCTGGTTTTGAACTTCAGCCTGGTTTCTTAACTTGTCTGAGCCAGTTAAACACATTGAAAGGAAGAAAATCATTCCATGGTCAAACATTTTTAGAACCTCTCAATGGATGCCAGCTGTTTGACATTCCTGTGATGGTAATTGTGAGTTCAGTGCAGTTTAAGGAATTGTTATTATTTTACTCATGGATAAATGAAATAGAGCTTCCTGAGCTTTTTATATAACTGCAATAAGTCAGTGCTGCAAAGGGAGCCAAAAGCATCCAATGAAGTTTGTGGGATATTATATCATTTGTAGAATCAGAACAAAATCTCACAAATAATGCAACTTTTTTTTTTTTTTTTTTTTTTTTGGTGCAGAATGAAACGTAGATTGTCTTAGGCTCCTTCCCCAGTCATAGCACAAAGTTGTTTTAATGGTATTTCTCAACACTGAATGTACCTTGGCTGGTTTACAGGAGCTTGTTTAGGTGTTTTCTTCCCTCTTGCCTGAGTAGGTGCAGTAGAGAACTGAGGAGGATTCTCCCCCTTGTTCCACGTCTCAGGTTGGGGAATGTAATTTGCTTTCTGATGGCAAATGTCAAAATCTGATTTTGGCAGAGGCTTCTCTTGTCCTTTTCCTGCCAGCACAGATGAGATTTTCTTTGCCTCTACTCAAGTGGGAGAATTCTTTTGCCTGAGTGAGCTTTCTCCTGCTCTGGTGAGGCGCCTCAGCTAACTGATGATAATGCAAGGGAAGTAGATGGAGGGGAGAGGAAGAAGGCCTTTCCCTTCTGTGGGAACTGGAAATCAGGAACAGCTGAACTGTGAGGGTCAAGTGAAATTACATAGAGCATGTCCTATCTTTTTTAGGGTAGTAGTTTTGAGCTGTGGTTACATTTATCATCACCTCACCATCTGGAACAGTTTGCTGATTTATTTTTTTAAAGACATTACATTGGTATCAGTGTCTTTTGTTTACTTTTTGTTATATAATAGATGAACTTTGCAAGCTCCTTTTCTTTCACGGCTGTCTCTTCATGCTCTGCAGCACAGTAGTATCTGTGGTAGTGTTTTACCCAGAGGTTGTTTGTTAATGTGTCTGTACCATCACTGAGCTTCTGGCCTTGTTTTGTGCTTGCCAGCTTTAACTAGTGACCAGTTTAACATCTATTACTATGGGGAAAATAACAGCTGTAACACAGCCTGTATAATTAATGTATTTTGTGTTTATAACTGGAACTTCTTAAATGGATTGAGAAGGGAAAAAGGGCTTCTAAAAATAGTGACTGTCAGGAGGTGTTGGGTCTGTTCCAGATACGCCAATCAGTTACGGCTGTGAAGATGGAGGAGGGTGGGAAGGGGGTTGTGGCTTACCCTGTGTACTCACTGAATTACTGCTGCAAAGTGTTGGGCCCATCTGCTTGAGAAGATTTCAGCATGAGGATCTAGGCAAGAGCCTGTATTCACTGCCCCAGATACTACAGGGGCAGGATGGCTGAGTTCCTGAGCTACACCAGGAATAGCTGCCATTAGGAAAACTTGGAGAAACTGAAGGATTACCTAGAATGAATGACCAGCAAAGGGGAAAATTAAAGAGCAAAGAACAAACAAGCAAGTCTTTCCTTGCGTTAAGTCATACACTATTTGCTCTAAATTTCACCCCAGAAGGCTGCTGCTTTTCCTGTCCTCTTACCATGTGATTACTGAAAAAGCGATAGCTGCAAACAGTGACACCCCATCACCCAGACAGCATTACAGTATGTTCTTTAATCTTGTTTTGCATGAGAAGTTTTGTACAGGGTTTAGTATTCATGTACAAAGATTTCAGCCAAAAACCCACAGAGGCTGTAGAAAGAGGGGAAAAGCTTTGGGTGCGTGATGCAGGCCATGGCTAAGCAGCAGTTCCTGTGGAGTGAAGAGCCTTGGTGAAGAGGGCAGTTACAATAACTACATTAATGAAGGTGTAGTACTGATGATAACTGGGGAAACTGGAAGTAGGGTATGAATGACCACTACATATGTGATTTGCAGAATGTGAAGCATTTATTTATATGAGCAATACATTAACAAGTGGCAAAGTTCTACACTAACGATATGTGGAAATTTATTTCCCCCTACATCCAACACACCAGTCAAGTGAATCAAGGTGAAAAAAAAAGTTTAGTCCAGCTGTGAGACAAACAACAGCCGTAGCATACCATGCACTAAAAGAATCTTGTTTCTTCCACCCATGCTAAAGCCTTGCTTAACGACCATGATTTTAAGTGCACATAGTTGGAAATAATTACCAGGGCTTCATTAGTTCAAACTGCTGACCTTTCAGGCTGCATTTTAGTGCACAGCAGCAGCTGTGTGTGTCTGATTGCTCAATTGAAGGAACCAGCCAACATCTATATGCTCAGTCTTAGTAAAAATAGTTCTCTGGGAAGACTTTGAGCATCACATCACCTGTACATACCTGATAAATAATATTTGTGGGCCACTTCTGGTGTAGAGATGTAGTGGGTTTGTTCTAACATAGAAATTAAGGAAGCTTGTTAAGCATGTGGGGGTGGCTAGTGATTCATATGACTGCTTATGTGTATACAAAATAAACTCTCCTGTCTCAAAGGACTCAGGCTCATTGGATGAGTCCAACAAACTCATCTAACTTCCAAAGCAGCCTGAAATGTAGGGTTGTTATTTCTAGACAAATATCAGGGCTTTTTATTTCTTTTAGCAAAAAAGTTGATTAACTGTACAGTAGGTATAAAGCAGTCTTTAAAAAAAATACAGAAATCACTTAGAAGACTATAGTAAAGTGCCTAGCAATAACAGTGTAAAGGACAGGAGAATCCGAGTAAGTGGGCAAACAGCATTGTGTTCTTGCTCCTGTTACCTGTTCACAGATTCTCCCACATGCATGGGAATAGCATCAGTGCTCAACAACAATATGTCAGGATGGCCGTTTTCACTTCTCTATATACTATATAGGTTGTTGGGTTGTTTAAAGCCAAAAATAGAGTTGATTCAGAAACTACACTTTGGAGCATGATGAGCTTGCTCTCACCTTAGCCACCATCAGTGTTCTTGGTTCTTGGTTGTTATGAGCGCAACTCATACCAGCCTGTGATCAGGTATAGCCATGGCCCTCTGATTCGGATCTGCTGATCACGACTGAATGACCCTTGTATCTCATCTTCCTGTCCCCTCCTTTCATCAGTTTGTTCCCTGGCCTTATCCTCTCCCTCACTTTTCTCCTAGAGGGACAGCCAAAGGCTACATCAAAACTGAAGATTACTGAGGGCTATTGTGCTTTCTAACTGTGACTGCTGAGACACTTGGGCATTTCCTTATCCCTGTCGTATCTCTACATCAGTTTCTAGCCTTACTTACCCCACCTGAACACAGCCAGGGAGGGTGACTGCTGTCCTGCCAAAGGGCAGGTCTGCCACCTGCACTATAGCAATTCCCATTATGAATTTTGCTGGGAAGAAAGCTGTATTTATCTTTATGTAAAAACATGGAGCAAGTTACATTAAAGCTGAATTTCAACTTCTTACTTACTCTTTTCAAATGCATGCTCCACAACAAATCACCCTGACTGCATAAGAAACAAGACTATACAGCCAGAGAACTTGAAGTGTCAAAAATAGATATTATTTTTCCCTCTCCCCTTTACCCTTTGACACCCTAAACAAACACTAATACAAACTAAGCTGATAAGACAACACTGAATAAATAGCTGTGGAAAACTTTTTGGTTACAAGGATGTCTGCGGGCATCATGTAAACCATGTGCTACCTTCATGCTAGTTTCTAAGAATTGTTCTACAGCAATGGATCCAGACTCTGGCACTTCTGGCAAGAATCAGATGGTTTCAGGCTGCTAATATTTTGAGAGTAATAAAAACTAAACAAACCCAGTGCAGTACTTTTTCCTCACAAGAAAAAAAAAAGCCACATTTGTGCTCCAACACTTATCACTTAAGCTGTAATCCCACGAGAAACAAAAGAAAGTTACCTGCCTGTAGAAGAGTTAATGATTTTTCCTTTCAGGGATCCACCACTTAGTACTCCTACCAGTATTCTGGCTTGCTCTTCTTCAACTAACTGGAATCTCTACACTGTGATTCTACCTGAAAAGCATAACTAAGTTCCTTCTTGTTATCTTCAGAAGAACAAATACTTAGCATTTAAATGTAAACACTGATACCAAAGATGTGGTGTATACAAAAGGCACAAGACAATTAGATCTGTGTTGCAGGAACACATCTTTCATTATCCGACTGGTTAACTGAGATGTTAAGAAAGCTGCTGCCTATTAGAGGGGGCTTCCTATGTGCAGCAATCTGGCCTTTTGGTATTACAGTCGAGTATTCATTATCCCATAACTGCAAATATCATAAGTTACCAAATGTCTCCTTGATTGTAGATGATATTAATTTATGCATTCAGAAATGCAGTGTCTTAAAAGAACAAGTAAAAAAATATCCAAGCCAACTGTCAATTAAGCAGAAGTTAGATTCTGAAAGACAATGGCCACCAAGAACACAGACTTGTTTAAAAAAACAACAAATAAAACACATGCACAAAACTGGCATTAATAACAGAACTAAATGCCTTTTGGTTTGAGTGAGGTGCCAGCCTTCCTTTTCTTAAAAGGGATGAAGGCTCTAAATGGGAGAATAAAATCCCCATTTCATAGGATTGTCCTGTGCAGCTTCCATAAAAATCCCCAGTGTACCAGCTTCACTTCTATATTATCCTTCTGAATGTGGGCTATTTAATCACTCACTCACCAGAGACCAACAAGCGTTCACTTATCAAAGGAGATTTCCCCCCCTCCACAACTTTCCAAGTTATTTAAAAGGGAGCCTTTGCTGTAATGTTTTCCAAAACAATATCAGGAACAGTCTGACACTTCACTTGGGTTGCTTTATCTTCAGAAAACTGCATCAGCGCTCAAAAGAAGCAGCAGTCCACCAAGCAATTAAATTGTCCATAATCAACACTGATTATTCGCCCACTTTATCAGGATCAAGCCAGCAGTGCAAACATTTGATTGAAGTCAGATACTTATATGATTTGAATTAACAGCTGAACTTTCAAAGTCAGGCCAAGAACCTGGGCTGTTATGTAAGGAGGGTTTTGTTTTCTTGTGTTGAATATTGAAGTAAAACCAGCCACAGAATTTTTACAATAGTAAACTCAGACTCTTCCCCCCACCCCTCCCCACAGTACTCAGAACCACCTTTTGCCATTCAAAAATAGTAATTTTAAGTTGAAACGTTCTTTACGTGATTCAAAATAGCATGTTTTGTTTCATGTTTCAAGCAATGACATGGAGGCAGCTAATCATCTGTCAGTTTGTTTTCCACGTAGGAGCAGACAGGAGCAGCTGGCCAATAGGGCTGATTTTGGAAGAACCCATCTTCCTTCCACCAACAGCTTTTTCTTGAACTGGAATAGAACATAAAACACAAAATACATCATTAGAATTGAAGAAAGCTTTTTAAAAATAAACTATTGCAAGAAGTCTTGCTAGTTTATTTGGGATAGCATCTCTGAGCAAGTGGAAGAATCATAGAATTATTGAATGATTTGAGTTGGAAGGACTTTTAATATCACCTAGTTTCAATCCCCTGCTATAGGCAGGGACGCCTCCATCTAGACCAGGTTGCTCAGAGCCCCATCCAGCCTGGCCTTGAATGCTTCCAGGGAGGGGGCATTCACACCCCCACTGGGCAACCTGTTCCAGTGTCTCACTTAATTCACAGTCAAGAATTTCTTCCCAACATCTAGTCTAAATCTACACTCTTCCAGTTTAAAACTATTTCCCCTTGTCCTGTCACTACATTCCCTTATAAAAAGCTCCTTTCCAGCTTTCCTATAGGCCCCCTTCAAGTACTGGAAGGCCACTATAAGGTACCCTCAGGATTCAATTCACATTCAATGTGACCCAGGATACAGTTGGCACTCTTGGCTGCAAGTGCGCATTGCCAGCTCTTGGTGAGTCTTTCATCAACCCACACTCCCAAGTCCTTCTCCTCAGGGCTGCTCTCAAGCCGTTCTCTGCCCAGGCTGTATTTGTGCTTGGGACTGCCCTGATCCAAGTGCAGGACCTTGCACTTGGACTAGTTGAACTTCATGAGGTTGGCACAATCCCAGCTCTCAAGCCTGTCCAGGTCCCTCTGGATGGCATCCCTTCCCTCTAGTGTGTCAGCTGCACCACTCAGCTTGGTGTCATCTGCAAACTTGCTGAATGTGCACTCAATCCCTCTGTCCATCTTGTCTACAAAGATGTTAAATAGCACCAGTCCCAGCACTGATCCCTGAGGAATGCCAGTCATCTCCAGTCTCCATTTGGATGCTGAGCTGTTCACTGTAACTCTGAGTGCAACCATCCAGCCAATTCCATATCCAGTGAGCGGTCCAATTCATCAAATCCATTTTTCTCCCATTTGGCAACCAGGATATCATGCAGGACAGTGCCAAATACTTTGCAAAGTCCCGGTAGATGACATTAGCTGCTCTTCCTTTATCCATTTGCACTGTAATTATCACAAAAGGCCACCAAGTTTGTCAGGTATGACTTGTCCCTGGTAAAGCCAATTTCTCTGATGATTTAACTACTGAACTTCTGGGACTTTTTACTACAAGCTAGAGGCCATCTGTTTGCATCTGTACACCTCCCATTTTTATCATCTGTCTTGACAGTGTCATACCATGTCTGGCTGGTCTAGTTGCAATAGTTGCACTTCCCCAGTAGTTTTCATTCCTTATGCTTTCTGCAGAAGTCACAAAGCAGCCTGACAGCAGAAATACTACCTACAAGCAATGCCCACAGAAGTGAAACAATATTTTGCAAGCATGACCCATCAGATGTTTAGTTTAAAACCATGAATTCATGTGCTCTTAACTCAAAGTAAAACAAATTGAGAGGAGAAGTAAACAGACAGGAATTATTTTGGGAACTTCTGTGCATTCTCCAAGTGGTAGGGAATAACGGAGCAGAAAATTAAACAGACAGGATATCTACATACCGTTCCTAAATTATTCAGATGTTTCTTTTTAGGGAAGCTAGGTTTCATTCTCCATGGTTAATGCAGGATTGCTCATACCTTTAATGAAAAAAAAAGGAAAAACAGTTTTCTTTTCTTTACATGGCTTTTGCAACAAGGCAACATCATATTCTCATATAAGAAGTTTGTCCCCAGAAGAATCCCCAGCCTGACGGTAAATGTTAACTGGTACCCACTAGTGCTGATGCTCTCAGTACCTCTCTGTCAGGTTTAATGTGGAAGGGCAAGGCAGCTTGAAATGCCCAGCCTTCTATAAACACGCATAAAATAAGCTTAATGGCACAGCACAGCTGCAAGAAACATGAAAACAAACAGAGTGTCCACAGTCATTTTTACACTGTATCTGCCAAAAGTAGTTTATTATGGAGAGAATCATTTCAGCATACATCAGTTCCTTACCAACTTTGCCCTTTTCGGCCTTTGCACCGGTGTCTGACCAGGAATGTGTATCAGTAAGGAGGTGGCTCTGGGAGTCACGAAGTGGCTTTGCAGGGAACAGGTGGTTCTCACTGTAATGTCATTAAAAAAAAACAGCACTGCTGAAAATCTCCATTTCTTTACCACACATTCCATACAGTCTGTCATACGTGGTATTTTACTTCCCTTACCTTGCTTGTTTTCTGATGAATCACTGAACTTCTATCACTACATATATTGCAGTGTAGTTGCCAAAGGTACAAGTGTAATCTCAAAAGCAACTCTCTAAAGCAGAACAGGGAAACTTTATAATTCTTTGACAGATAATCAATATTTACATGCGTTATTTCCAAGTACGCTCTATCCATATTCTCTCCCACCACAGCAAACCTGCCACCATAACAGCAGAGAGAACATCTCCAGAATCTCTCTCCATATTTAGGCTGTGGTTCCCTTTTCCCTGACTTGGTCACTAGGGCAAGATTTAAAATATTCTCCAGCTGGATGTCATTGCTTGCACAGCAGCACCATCAGGCAGAACAACTAACTGCCCACAAGCAGAACAGAACATACTAACACTAATGAGGCGGTCATGGAAAACTCACAGGTTGTGGGACGTCACTGAACTGAGACTGAATTACAGGATGTATGCGGAGGAAAAAATCCTCTTATTTCTATACATTTAAATACAAGTCTCAGGCTTAGCTCAATTACAACTTACCTGTGTTAAATTTGACTTGTATTTCTTAATAGGAAAATCTACACATAAAACATGGTTCAATTCATACATGCACTGGCACAAAACAGAATACCAAGTACTCGAACCCAATAACAAAAAGCAGCTTACTTTTTGCATGTTGAAGTAAGACCACCAGGTGTGGAGGCTTGCTCGGGATCTTGATTAACAAGGCAAGTTGGGAAGGAGCAACCATCCCCTAGGCTGAAAAAAAATCAAATTAGTCTAGTGCTTACAAAAAGTACATTGAAGAACATTTTTATTGCCCCCTGTCATGGTTTTGTAATTTTGCTATCAGTATCAGTATTCCACATCATAACATCATGTAAAGTATGGATACTTCTATTGAATGTGCAGTCCACAGAAGAAGACTACATATCCCAGAGAACAACAGGGTTAATGATAAGTCACGGGACCAGGACGCTGTATAATCTCGTTCCCAGGCTGGAGTGCCCTCCTTCTTCTCTCGAACTTCTCGGAGAGTGGGAAGCGTTCCAGCCGTGTCGCCTAGAGTTCACAGTAGGCCTCTCGGTTTTCGGGGACTCTCTCTCTCTGTTTCGTTCAATTTGTTAGCCTCAATTATATTATATTGTGTTACCTTGTATTTCGGTATCATATTTAGTAAAATAAGTTTTTCCTCCTTAGATTGTCGCTGTTTTATCCCACTCCCTTTTTCCCCCTCCTTTCCGGGCCCCGGGAGGGGGGCCCACGGGGTGGCTTCCCCTGTCACGGGCATAGGTAAATCTAAGTAACCCGTGACACCCCCCCAAAAAACAAATATTACTGTGTCTAATTTCAGAAAATTAAATGAACAAAAACCAAGGCACACACCCTGTGGGTCCTGACCATTGAAAGCTTTCAACAAATGAACGTACCTTGAAAATATAGGCACCAGCCAGTACTTCTTCTCATCACCAAACACCTGCCTTAGGTTTTTGCTGAAGCCCAAGCTGAAACCGTTCTTGTCTGTTCTGTGATGAAATATGGGTGCCCTGAATACCTCTTAAAGGTAAAGCAAAAATTCGTTAGATTTCTTCACAAGATAGCACATTCAAGTTTCACACCTATATTCATGCAATTACATCTGCATCCAAGAGGAATGGCTGAGCTGCTCAAGAGACCCAGTTGCCACATGGAATTCCACGGTCACTGCTACATACTGTGTATGTAGGGATGGGTGGAAGTGTCCTGCCACCCTGGCCAAGGTGAGAAAGTGTGCTCCTTATGGCGTGACGTATTACATGAAGGATTTAACATGTGGATACATGACAGATTTTAGGGAAAAGAACTAGGCTGAACTAAGTGTTTACTACAGTAATAGCAATGGAGAAGAAACAAAGTTTACCTTATGTTAGTAGTTCTCTACACTCTTGGGTACAAAAATTTTGTATGTTTTTACAGCTACATAAAGAAAGCATTTTACTTGTAGGCCCAGATCACTCCCTGTGCATGTCTACTCTAAATTTCAGGGGAAGAGAGCTAAATATAGCTTCAAGTGTTGCAGAGTGCCTGAGGCAGAAAATTCCTTCACCTTCCACATGTTGACTGATAGCCATTTAATTCCTCTAATTGGCTGTATATATAGCAGGCTACATAAAGCATGTCCTGAGGTGCTGACAGCACAGTTCACACAGACTGCTCTCGATCCATGGGGTGAATTGTGCTCCCACAGTGCTTCCCTATCTGAGGGTAAGAGGCTTTAAGTCATCCAGAGTGCAGAGGAAACCCACAAACCCTACACAAGTCTTCAAGTAAATAAGCTTTCCTCCAAATAACATATCTTCAGAATTTCCCTCTCATCTTCTAATTTGTAAATCTCAAGAAAACCAGAAAAAGAAAACAGGAAAACATTTAGAGATCTAGAAACTTCAGTGAGCTCATTATTTTTTGCAGTCCACAACACAGTAAAAGGACAGGTGTGACTTGACAACCACACATCAGGTTGGTGTGAGATATTGGTTTAATGATGATGTCTGTCAGTTGTAAATACTCCCATAGCAGAGTCACAGGCCATCATCTCTGAGGCTTTTAAAATTAACCCATAATGCAGAGTCATTCCCGTGCACCTATAACTATGTGATGGACAGAACATGTAACTTTTCAACTGTCATTCACATATTTGAGTTTACAACTAAATGTGGAAGCACTGCCTTAAAACCCATTTTGATATAATAGCCATCTGTTCACTATTTTTTGCTGCCAAACATAGAAGCATTAAGCTTACCTAAAGTCGACTTATTTTTGCTGACAAGCCAACAGTGATATCCAAAGAGAGAAGACAGACTCACAGAAAACATAGCAGCAGCAAAGAATAAAAACATGATGTGGAACTTGGCTTGAGTATCAGGAAGACCATTCTAAAAATAAGAAAACAATGCTTTTAGAAATGAGGAAATAGCTATTTAACTTGATTATTAATAATCTATTCACCCAAATCCAATTCAATGCAGACAGAAACACACCATGCAACAAGAGCCTGAGTAAATAAGTGATGCACCTTTTACGCACAGACAGCCACGCAATTTGGTTTTTGACAGCACGTAGGTTATGGAAACTGGTCCTTTCTTGAGCTTGTATAAACACCGACAAGAAGATTCTGACATTTGGATCTGGACTTCCAAGTGTATTTTAAGGAAAACTAAATTTATTACTTACTGTCCAAAACTTGATAAAATACTGTAAATCTGTTGCAGCAATGAAAAGGCAATATAGTAGAGAATAAGCCAAGAAGAGAAGAAAAAACTTGTAATTGGAGAATCCGACACAGTTGTTCACCCTGATAACAAAAAAGTTAAAATGAAAACAATGTAAAGGTATTTATTCACTTTGCATTCCTCCAATTTAAGATTAAACTTATTTACCTCATAGAAAGTAATATCAGAATCTAGACTCAGATTTGCTTCCTAGCTGTGGTGCCTCAAGCTACTGAAATGTGTTTTAGCTTTAACTTCCAGATTAGTGTAGTATTTCTAGCAAAACCAAACAAAAAATTAACCTAATGAGGTTCTCCACAGTACAGTACAGATTCAGGTATCCATGTTATAATGCTTATGGAGGGTGGGAGGTGGGATTTTATTTGTTTCATTTGTTTTAACAAGACATGCCATCTTGGGTAAACATTAAGCTTAGTATCACCGTTTAAACAGAAAACAATAGCTAAACATCTGTATCAGTGACAATTAAATAGGACTTGCAAGAGATGGTCCTAATTAAAAATAACTACAAAGGCATGTTTCTAAGCTCATCTTGATTCTTACTGGAAAATAAATGTAGAATTCTCCCCAGTGAAGTGTTTCTTTCATTATATATGTCAAAGTTAGAGACTCCATGATAAACTGCAAGCTATTCAGATTCAAGGTTTCTATGATAACCCTGTTTACTCTTGCAGCATTTTTAATGGCAGTATTTACAGCACTTTTTAGCATGAGAAAAGAACTGTCATGCAAAATGTTGTTCAGCAAAAATAATGCATCTTGAATCAAAGATTTATCTCATCATTCTTTTGCACATTAAAATAAACTTTCATAAATCATCCTGCTTCTCTAAGTGACAAAGCCCCAGAGTGAGGAGTTATTACTAGAAAAGAATATTTCATTAAAAGATGAATGAGGAAGTAAAGATCAAGGTTTTGTAACTGTTCTATTTGCACATGCAGTATCAAACCATAGAAACCAAGAACAGTAGTTAAATACAAAGCCTAACATTATGAGGATGGGTAAAACTATTAGCACACAGGCTGGTGTTCTATTGCAGTTAAATATTCATTTAAAAGAACATTCTAGATTCAATTTGGATTATAGATAAAATTGAAAATGCTTCCTATTGAAGTAAAGTAAAAAACAGATCCTTTCTAACTCAAGAGTTAGTTTACTAGAAATGCCAGGTAAAAAAAAAGGTAAGTTACAAGACAAGTCAGTTAATAAAAAGAATCATGAAATTGAGTAGTAAATTCTTCTCAGATAACTCCAAGGACAGAGGATATATGTTTCTCATAATTTCCAAGTTGTTCATAATGCATCTGGTTAGCGTTAGAGTTGTTATATATCAAATTATATCTTCTGATGATGCCTTAAACCATCACATTTCTGTCTACAGCTCCATCTATAACACATTGGTAGCAAGAGCACTCAGAAATCATTAAGGATTTTATTTTTGCATCTGCTAAACCGTATACAGTCGCTAGAAGGCAAATTAGCATTACATGTTTTCATTTATTACATTTCCTTTAGTACAGGAGCATATGAAAAAGTAAAGCCTCCTAGAAATCAAGAAATGGCTGATCTGAGGCAAGAACATGACTGCCATCTCTGCCATCTCACTACCTCTCCTTCCAAATGCTTTCCCTTACTTTCCCAAGGTTATTATTAACCTGTTATATATTATTAACCTGTCCTCTCCAGAAATCCTACTCCTAGCAGAATATTCAAATGCTAATTCCCATTACTGTTTCCCTGCTCCCCCTAAGCATCACATGGATTCTTTCCCATTCCCACTTTTCCTCACACACAAAACTAAATAAATAAATAAAAAATAAAAAGCTTACCTATCTACTATACTGATCTGAACCCTTACTTTTATTGGTCATTGAAGTCAAAGAACTCTTGAAAATGGTTTTTTTTAAATAAAAGTCTTCGCAATTTGGACCTTTCTAACATTTGTCTTTAGTAATTTCTGTGAGATGGCTGCCAAAGTGAAAGAAATTAATTCCATATCCCCACTCACTGGTTCCAAGAGCTTCTGAGAAAGGGAAGGAAAACAAAAACATTGTATAGGCCAATATTCTGCAAAAGGGGGAAGAGTAGAAGGGAAAGAGAAGGGAAAAGAAAGCAAGAAAACAGAACCCTTAAAACCGAAGAGCTAACAAGATGTTTCCAGGAAGCCCATGCAAACTGTAGTAGGAGCTCTACTTTGCAGGGCAAATGTCACATTGGTAAGGGGGACAGGGCACAGCACTTCCCCTTGGTTTTCAACGCAGGGTAATATTTCATCATTTAATGAAATGAAGTCCTCAGCAATACTTAAAGGTCATGGAAAGAAAAAAGTGGAATTCTTAAAGGAATTTTTCTTTCTTACCAGAATTCTTCCTTACCCTAACTACAGAAATAGACTTGCACACAGAAATGGTATCTAAACTTCTTTTCACATTTCACAAGCAGGCAAAGGGGATATAAAATAAACAATTCCAACTGCCCTGCAAGAGTGGTAATTTCATGTTAGCATCCAACTCTAGGAATGGTGAAACACCACCTATGATCCCCAAATGGTTTGTTTTACCAAATCAAAAAATGCAAAGCAAAAGCACATAGTACACTCACCAAGGACAATGATGGTCCATTTTCAGAATGCATCTTAAAAAGAAAATTAAACAAAAAAAGAAAAAAAGAAATCCACCACCAAAACAATAGATTTCAAAGCATATAAAAAAAGAAAAAAGAAAAAAAAAATCAGAAACACAGTTATGTGTCAGAATTCAACTATTTAAGTAAATATCAGCATTACCTATGCATATTATTAGTTGCCTACTCTGTTAAGGAATGAGGATTTGAAACATTTCACATAATACAGCTTACTTGCAAGTACTCAAAACAGTGTTGTTTTTTTTCAAGAGCTTAGTGGTGCCAGAACATGTTGTCTACAACAGCATTAAGATTTGGTCCCCTGTCTGAATAAGTTTTCAAATATTGTTTATTCTCTGACAAAGACTTGGGAATTAGACTAATTCAATGGTTACATATTTAATGATGCAACTAAGGATATTTCCAAGTATTTATATAAACATATGCACGTTCTGCATTCTCAGAACTTATCACATATGAAAAATCCAAAATTTTTGCACTTAATCACTCTCTATTAATAAAACGTATATAAGAAAATCAGACGGAAGCAATTGAAATTTAAAGGGCGAGATCAAGTTATTCTGCAAAATGTATTAACTAATGGCATTTCACGGGAAAACACTTTCTTCTGCTTAGATGGGGGCTGTTCTTTTCTTACACTGTAATCACCACTACACACTGCACAACCAAGACCCTCTTTCTGCCTTCAGTCACTGACTCTCAGTCTGCTCTTCCTCAAGGCAGTGTTCCAAAGTCTGATACATAATCAGCTGAAGTGTATTTGGAATAGCCCTAGGGCAACAATAATCAGCCTTTGAAGAAGCCCCTTTTCCTCCATTTAGATATTCAGATAATTAGCCACAAGAGTGGAGAAGCCCACAGACATTGAAGCTAACAGGAGAAAAGTCAGAGGGATGAAAGCTGACAGAAAGTAATTAGACTTTGGGGGCAATATGGAGGTGAGCTTCCTTCCACACTGTATAAACAAAAACTTTTTACTGCTGCTTCAGTTAGAAATGGGGGCTGTTTGGTTATCTCTGGTAAGATGTAAATGACACCATGATTAGACTGAGACGAGTATTAGTTTTTATTCAGATTCTAACAAAACAAAATACTAATTTTAATCAGCTACTTTTGGTTGCATTCTTAAGGAGAGCTCCTTGTTTATGATTGTCATCCATTAATTACATGGTGTGTAAGATCACATAATCCAATTTGGCATCAAGAAGTCATCAAATGAATCAGACTTTACTACGGGCTTCCTCAGTAATAACTTAAAAAATAAACCTGAAAAACAAAAATCAAATCTTCACTGATGAATCATTAAACCTGTAAAATCTAAGAATAAAAAACACAAGCTTCCGCATGTAAAATTCTGCATCAAAATAAAAAGCCATTACTCAGGAAAGCTACACATTTAAAGTGTTTTCTTACTTGTCACAGACAGAACAGTGATGGCAACGGTCTGGCTTTACGAGGTGGCATCTGTCACAGTATCTGATTGCTGAAGAAAGAAGTTGCAAGATTAGATCTTAATCTACAGATGCACAGTTTGTTTCCTGAGAGCTCTGCTGAGCTGTGGTCTCAGGAAAGTGCTGCAGTGAGATCAGAAGAACTTGCAAACCTCAAAGCATCCTTTAGGTTCTGCAATGCTGAATCTAGCAGAGCAAAGCCAAAACGCCTTTTTTGCAGTCTCTTAACTATGCCTGACAGGGTTTTTGTTGTTGCTGTTGGTTTTCAAAAAAACCTCACCTAAGTGGTACAAGCCAACCAACCATTCAAACCCATAAAATACTTTCTACAACCACACCATAACACAATTCCAGACTGTCCAACAAACAAAGCCATTTTAAGCTATTCTAACAGCTTTAATTTATTCTATGAGATTATCTTCTGTAATTGCTCAGCTAATAAACATTCACAAGCTTACAGTATCTTTAGGCTCAAACATTAACAAATTTACAGTATCATTTGTTCTTGCAGTGAACAGCCATCAGAAACAGAAACTGTTTCTTTCTGTGAACTAATTACATACCTGCACCAGTTAATGATTAATTTGTTACTATTATTATTTTCTAACTTATGAACAAAGAAATTAAATCAATGCAGTTCAAACAGCTCCACCTGTAGTTTGTTAGTATTACAAGCTATTGGCTAATTCCAGTTTGCAAACATTCAGCAAGGCACTGTCAGTCCCCCATTAAATGAGAAACAGCGGTTTGCTTTCCAACACTTTTCACTGAATGAATAAAACTGCATAGAATGACATTTACATTGTTAGGTCATATTGTTTATGAGCTATGAAAAGAACTTCTTCTATACCATCCAAATCCCTTTAAATTAATTCAGGCAGCCAAGCACATGATGACACCTGCCTTTCATGGTCTCCTCAACACCTATTTACCTCCAGACATTGTCCGTGTGTAGATGGGAAGATCCTTGGCTGCTCGTCGCAATACTTCTTGCTGGGATTCACCTCTTGGCTCCCTTTCTAGGGATTCTTTGTCTGAGTATGACAGGTGAAACTGAAATAATTTTTAAAACCAAAGACAAAAATTAGGAGACTTCAAGTACCCATAGAGATGCAAAAGAAACATTCATTAAAATAAAGATAGATTAACAGCATGTACAAGGTACTACAGCAAATAACTCATTGTTCCTAGGAGCATTAATTGAGTTGATAGCATTTTCTGACTAATCACTGAAGCAAGACAAAATTAAAATTATTTCAGATCTGGTATAGATGTAATGCTGAATGCTTCCAGAAGTATTAAGAGACACTCATCAAGGGCAGGATCAAGAGCTAGCAAAATAAATTTAATTACCAGTCCTTTGAAAAGTAGTTAACCTACTTCCATTATACCAAACATTAGATAATGAATATAAGCTAGGGATGACTTTAACTGAAAGAAAATATGCTGCTAGCAATACCAGAAAAGAAAGCTGAATTTCTTCCCAGGTTTCTGTCATTTTCCCTTTTTCACTCTGTCACTGGAGAGTGGCTATTCTCTTAATGGATGTGTTAGGATGTGGTTTTACCTCAGCCTAGCTGGGAACAGGGAAGAGCTGGGTATCCTGCATGGCAGAATCTCAATCTCAACACCTTCTGCATGAAACCGTCACTGCTGGAAACAGCAAGGACAAACATATCTCTGCTGAGAGGGTACAAATACTGAAAGAGATGCATAGTGTAGCCCAAATTTGCTGTACTTCTAGGTCCTCTGCAACACATCATACACATTCTTGAAATGGGCAGATCCAGAAGTCCTTGGTATCACTAGCATTTATGTCTACAGAAAGGCTTAAGAGTTAGTCACTATAGTAACACAATTTTTTTTCCCCCTAAAATGAAAGTAGTGCATGTAAAGCCAAGGGAGCAGAAAAAAAATAGAGGTAGAAACCCATTTTCACTCCCATAGAGGAGGTATCACTCTACCTTCCTGATGATATCATGGTCTTCCAGTAGAAGCTAGTGGCTCATATTTTAGCCTGAGCTTCTCACATCACCTTTCATTTTTAAGTAGCAAGAATGTACTCCTGTTGCTAGCATCTAAATTGATTTTAATTGGGTGACAAAAGATTTCTCACTACAGAAACTCACTTCATTAGACCTTTGTTTTTATGGCTTCTGTTTTGAAGAACATAAAGCTCCATAATTTTGTACTATTTCTCAGAGTAGTCTGCAAAACCTGCCTGGAAGCCATCTTCTTTCCCACTGCCACACAATACCTGCATACAGCTGGTGCATGCAGACAAGGAATGGCATGGTCTGACCTGAAGCACTTAAGGTAGCACAGTACTGTGTGTGTTTGAAGTGTTACTCTGGGCAACTATCTCTAATACGGGAGGGATAAGGATAACACACTGAACTTCAGAAGTGTCAGGTTAACAATATTTTCAATTACAAGCCACAGCGCTGATACTTTAACACCTTTTTTGTATCTGTAACATTTGAAATAAACTTAAAAAGCAGCATGCAGGCTGTGTGGCTTACAACAGCTGCTGTATTCATGAGAACAAAACTCAAAAGCCTTGCTCTCATTTTAGTCCTCAAATGAGTACTTGCTTTAGCTGACAGATAAGATGGATGTGTACCCACTTGCATGTACAGACTTTATCCCATAAACCGAAAGCCAAACAGTAACTTAACATCACAAAACATGCTAATTAATTTTTTAAATATTGCCCAGTGGATTAGCAAAACGACATGGAACAACACGAGATGTCACTTTGTCAGCAACACCGTGTAAATTGAAAGAACACAAAAACATCACACATTGCTTTCCATTACCTGGCTTCACTGCTTTTAACATGCTATTTGAAGTGCTTGAGTAGCATTTTGTGTTGGCTTTCAAATATCAGCATCATTACTGAGGATTTGTTATGATGTTCTGGAAATCTTTATGTGACATCAGATCAGCGACTTGAAAAGCATTCTGATTTACCACCACAGTCACCATGCACATATTTTGTGACATAATTACTAAATGAAATTAAAGTTTAAGTTATTTCCCTGCTCTCTGATCCAAGGTATAGTAAAGACTGCAGTGTGAAATTCAAGACATCAGTTTCTTTGAATCATCTACCTGTCTTCACAACTAGGTCTGTTTTTAGTGAATGAAAATTATTCAGATAGTAACTTCTGCAAAAAGAACCACAGAAATCACAAGCTGCTTATATCACATTGGCACGATAGCTGTAGAAGATAAAGCTATGAGTCCATCCCAAGAGAAGTATTGGCTTTGTGGGCATTTCAAACTCCAAACAACCATAAGATGCTTCCTCTTGGCCAAGAGGTTCTGTGGCACATCCTGAGGAAAGTGAGGTGGCTGCATTGAGGCAGGATGGAGGATGTCAAATGCTTGTTTTGGTTGTACCAAGCTGCATGGGGAATAACTTCATTAAGACTATCAAGATTTTATTATTATTATTTAGGTAAAATCAACTACACAGAGCTAAAAGAAACTGCCTTGAGGATATATGACTTTGAACATAATTGGTGCCTTAACGTTCTTCAAGACAATTAGATCTTTCTCATCAAACACATCTATAGCAACTGGACTTTGATTTGGGGATATCAACCTTAGACCTTTCTTCTATGCAGACCTTTCTATACTTCTTGCTTCATCAGCCCTGGCTTCCCACCATCAGCTTACCAGACTGGGTGCTCGTGCCACAATCAAATTCCTTCATTTCCAAGCAGATATGGTAGTAGTTTGCATTTAAGGGACAACTGACAGGCAACTCAAAATGCGTCTTAAGCACACAGGAATGATACAGGGCCCTGTAGAGATTTAAACTGCTAGTTCAAATAACACTTTTTTATTCTTTTATTTTTTTAACTGAAGGAATTTTTCTTCTTAATATAATAAATACTATCTCATTTTAAAAATCAATTCAAATATCTTTAACATTTAGAGGTGTATTTTTATTTTTATTTGTTATGATGCTCTTTGCAATCTGACTTATTCCTGATAAGAAGCTGTAATTACTGTCATGAAAAACCACATGAGATCAGAGATTAAGTTATTCAAATGCTACAAAATCAGTCACTCAACTAAGCTATTTCAGAAATGAAAGTTAAGTTTATCTTACTTCTTTTGAAGGATTCATTGGTAGAGTAAAGATTGTTTTCCAATATGACCAGACGAACAGCATGAAAAATATGTGGTAAGCGACCAGGCACACAACTAAAATCAAAAAGGAACAGAATTAATACCAACAGACCAGTGATATTTTAGTATTTGCAGACAGATACAATACATACCACAGGTATTTGCTTTAACGGATGTAAATACAGAGGCTCTGCAAAAGCTCTGCAACAGATATACTGCACTGCAACTTTATGTGAGACGAATACAGACTGCATGGGGAAAGGCATTATGCAGGCTACACGTATTTCAAAAGTTTGATGGGAGCTGTTAACAGCCTAGTACCAAGCAAGCACTCTCTCTTTACACATTGGTTAAATCCCACTTAATTGACTCAGGTCCACACTCTGTTTCATAAACTATGTGGTAATTATAGATACCTAAACAAGAAGGTGTTATAACATCTAAACAGCTGGAGTGAGAGGAGACTTAGTGTGCATGTGATACCTGAATATTAACCAAAACTGGTCAACATGTTTTGCTAGATATTTTTTAGATTCAGTCTTTTACAAACAGCCATGCTGCCCCTCCAGGTTCTTTAATTTAAAGTGCTCACTACTTTATATTCTTCTCAGCAAGTGATGTATTCAGGGATTTACTTAAAGCAAAAACAAAAAAAAAACCCCAAACCAAAAAAAACCCCACAGAAGCCAGGCAACATTTACAATGCTGGTCTGTTTTATAAGAACAGAGAATGTAACGTTCACTGCTCAAAAGCTCTCACTGTTCAAAAGGCATTATCTACCAATCATTCTGCACATTACTACAGGAAGTCACCAGCAATGCCATCAATTCACTACAATGAATGCTAAATCCAAAACGTGTTCTCTGATGTACTTGCTCTAGTATACAACAAAGAACATTTTCTTCAGTTCTTCTTCCTTGGGTAAATCACTTGCAATTAAAGGCCAGACAGGACCACAGCAGTGCAATATACTTCCCCATTGTACAAATGAATTCAGATTATACAGAACATTGGGTTACATGGATTCTACAGCTGTCACATTATTTATGCAGCTGCTGTAAACTCCTAAGGTCCTCAAAAGACACCACAAAGGGAAACCTGTGCACTTTTACTACAATCTGAAATATGGTCCCCAGATTTGTAGCCTACATATGTACGGCTATTCAGCATTAGAGAATTTTCCATAATGTATATGTGATGCTGTATATAACTGAAGGAAAAGCAGCACTGAATGCTCTAGTAGTAGTTTGCCTCCAGAATACTCTTGAATATATTTCTGGTACCAATGTTTTATAATTCAAAAGAAGTGGCAACATGGTAAATATTTACTCTCATTCACTAGACAGTTACAAAAATAAGAAACAAAAGCCAACAAAATCTGAAGAGCAACACTGCACAGTGCCATATGTCCTACTTATAAAAAGAAAAAAATCTCATCAGCATAAGTAAAGAATAAATCTGGAACCCACAACAACCACAACATCCTAGATTACACTAAATAATTATTTCACTACTGTACAAGCATCTGTCAGAAACAGGCCATATTTTTAGCAGAACTTTAAAAATCAATTCTAAAAACCCCCATTTCTCTCAATTGAAATCAGTATCATTTAAAACAGTATATTCATGGTATAAAATGAGAGCAATGCAGGGCATTCCATCAATCTGGTACACTGTGCATTTACTAATCTTTGTCTGTACTTCATTGTTGCAAGAATGATAACAGCAATTAGTATCTTTTTCAAACATATGAAATAAAAATAGCCTAAAGACATTATTCCCTTTAATGTCTGCGCAAGACCCAAGCACCTCAGTTCTCCAACACAGCTTAGATCCTGATCCATCACTTTTCCCAGTTCACTCAGCACCCTATTCCCCACGCTGCAATGGAGCCTAGTCTAACCCACTGCTACTACAGCACTCAGGCAGAAATACTTCCATTTTACACTCTTCCTTTAGAACAAACAAACAACAACAGCTACAACAAAATGATAAAACAAACAAATAAAAAAGGGGAACATTGTACCCCTCACATGATTTTTTAGCCCACTTAAAAATAGCTCATGTTGCCTGGAAGGTTACAACACTATAATAGAGCAATCCACACCTACCCAGCTCTCACTTCAGAAAACTCTACAGACCAGGTGAAATTATTCCCCAGGTTTTGAGCAGCTAAAAGTATTTGCTTAATTTAAATTTTAATTAAAATTAAATTTAATGTTTTCCAATGTCTTTTTCTGACAATTCTAACTTGCTTCACAAGCAAGACCTAACAACACACGGGCCTTTGGTTTTTATGGTAAGGAGCAGCAAGAAGGTGGAGCTTTCTCAAAGTCTGCAGGTGCTGAAGTTTGTGGGTACGTGCTTGTAAAACCACACATGAAGATCACTGAACAGGGAAAAAAAAAAAGAGTGTTTCAAGCAAATACTTCTTTATTAGCAAAAGCCTGTACTAAGTGAGGGAGTCAAATGACTTAGCCTGCTGGAGCTACACAAGGATAAGCAGCACACCATGTACCTCATAGCCTCTATTCTCCTCCTCTACAAGCTCTATGGCCCCACACTTTGCAGTTCCAAGTTGCAATATAGCTTTAAAATAGCACCTCAAAAAACAGTCTCTATGACTGTGGGTAGGAGCTCCAGTGATAGCTGGCAGTTTTATTAATTTCTAGAAGGGCTACATATCTTAAGGGTTCTGTTCATTCAAAGATACTGGCTAAAATGAAGCTAAAGGAAAAAAAATAAAAATCACCTCTAATTTACATTATGTTGTACCCTGCACAAACACTGCTCGTTTTCAGGAGCCTTCATTTTACATGTGCTTTCCCCGCTGTGAATTTAAAATAAAAAGTTGTTCAAAACAGAATATGACAATTATTTTAGTAGCTTCCTCAAAAAGACAGTAAGAAGAGTAAGAAGTTCTTTTACTCATCTCTATTTTGAATGGCAAAAGCAGTAGCAGAATAGCAAAGGGACCTGAGGAACATTAAAAAAAATAAACAGAAAAACTCATTTAAAGCTGACTAGATGTGCATCTCAATTTATTGGAAAACTATTATATTTCCCTGATATATGAATTCCACTTATAAACAGCTAACAAAAATCTTACCTTTTTCTCCAATGTTTGTCATTGTTACTGAAAATGAGAAAGAAAGAGTAGAAATTATGTTTAAATAGCAAATAACATAACTTGTTTTTCAGCTGAAAAGGAAAGAATCATCATCAAATGATACAGCTTAAGACCACATACTATCACACTTTTACAGGGCAGCTGTATACATTTATCAAAAATATGGGTAAATAGCTAATACCAAATTTAATTAGTTCCATAGCACCTCCTTTTATCCAAAGCTGCCTAAGTTTAGCCCAAGAGAAGCCATCTCTGAAGAGCAGTTATTTCCTTAGCTGATGTTCGTCAAGTTAAGTATTACGGTCTTTTTAATGTTCATTACTTACATAAGTTCTGTTTTTGAGGATGAGGTTTCAGACTCCAGAACTGGTTTTGTCAGTGATACCTCAGATCTCCAAGGCAGAAAAATCAAAATGGACCACAATCAGAATGTTGCCCTCAGCTTTAAGCCCACCAAAACAAACAAGCTGCAAGACCAGGGAAGAGCCTCCTGGCTGGTAGGACTGGATCTCTTTTCCTCTGAGCAGAGGTTGCATGATTGGCACTTGGCACTTCAGCACTGGGAAAGTATGGCTCTGGGAGGACCCAGCCCTCCCTTTAGGGAGGCATCAAGGAGATGGAGCTGGGCTAATGTAATAGTGTTTGGTTAAGGACAAGAAATACTGGCCATATATTAAAATGAGAGGATCAGACTTGATGCAAGGAAAAGCTTCCCCATCACGAGAACAGTTAACTGGTAAAGCAAGCTGGCCAGGGATGCAGTGCAATCTCCAAATTTGGAGACTGGATACAAACTTAAACAACCCTAGCTTGATCTCACATTTAACCCTGCTTTGACAAGGGGTTTGGACTAGATGGGCTAAATTATTCCAGGTCTATTAAAATGGATATTTGACTATAAATCAACTAAAACAAGCACCTACCTAACCTGAGTGAAAACAGTAAATAACCATGTTTATAGAGTTCCTTCAGAAGTCAGGAAGACACCACAGAAGTTGTGAATTATAAAGAAAACTCTAGTTTTTCCACAATCTTCTGACTTTGCTAATTGATAGCACAGATTGATAAACTAGATATCAATCCAGATAACTGCTAGAAAGAAGCTGAGGGAACCTACACACACAACTCTAAGAAGCAGAAATGATGCAGGATATGGATGTACAAAAACTACTAAAACTTTAAATTAATAATTGTCCACAAGAAGTAACTGAAAGGTGTCTTTAGAGCTAATACATTAATTAAAGAGCACTGGAGCTCTCAAATTAGGGCAGAAAGCCAGTTCACAAATGTGGATTTTCTTCCTCTACTTGGTGAGGATTCTGAACACCTTCACCACCAGACCATCACAGTCTGTAATGGAAATTTTGCTAGTCTTCTCAGAATAACTACTCTTTGCCAGCAACAAAAGCCTTAGCCAGGCATGCAGTGCAGAAGCTATAATTTCAAACTAAAGTTAATTCAACCAACCTCTGTATTATTTTTCCTCCTAACAAGGGAATGGCTTAGAGCACTGTTGAGAGTGCTTGTCACCACCCTTTCCCCCATAAGGCAATACATTTTATCCAAAGTTAAGTTGTTTGAGACTTATTTTCTGAACACTGAATTAACATCAGACAAGCACATTCTTTTCATCAGCACATCCTCATCCTTAAAGTAGCACAGCTGATGGTGACCAATTACAATTATTGATTAAGGACAGACTTTGAATGCTGATGGTCCATCCGCCGTCAATAAAAGCTCTCTGCATGTATGCAAGTAAGGGACCATCTCATCTGACAAATTCAAATTTAGTAATTTCTTTCTCACTGCAAACCTACAGCTTTTCAAAATTTCTGTACACTTCCCAGATTAAATACACTCTTCAGAGTCTGCATCTGCTCAGTGGAACATCTTTTCAGCTTCTGCGGTATCTAGCCTGGAAGCCAAGTACTTCTGACAGCAGCTGCAGACAACAAAAGACTAAAACATTAAGTGTCCACAGGTGACTGAGAACCAGCTTTTTGAACACATCAATCACTATCCTCTCTCTGACCCACTGGTAAAGCTCAGAGTTATCCTATGCACTCCCAAGTTACCTCCATAGTGCAAGATCGAAGTAGAAGGGTGAACTCTGGAGAGCAGCCACCAATGTTCCACTTCACTAACCTTTATCTCTACTAACATCACAATGGCTGTTTACAAGGGGTCTGACTGAATGGTTGTGCAAACATCTCCTCTGACAGTGATGCAGAGGAACATGCGAGATATCCAACAACCTGCCACTTTTCACAGAGCAAACTATTACTCCTGTTTGCATCTTTTTAAATCACCTTTAAGAAACGCTCCCTGAAGGAAGCATAAAGTCACAGGAAAGTAATGAACAGGTATCTGCAGTAACACAGGATCAGAGATGAAATAAGATTTGCTATAATTCTGTTTTCCCCCACATATGAGGGAATTAACCATCAGAAAAATGAACAGCCCTTACAAATCAAACTTCTCTTTAAATCTCTTGTGAAAAACTATTTTTATAGGATGACTGCAATACAAAATCGTCTTAGGGTAACTACAAGATGTCCATAATTCTAACAATCATGCTATTTATGTGCAGGGAACAATCATTTCCTATCAAGAAGAAACTGACTAATTTTCAAATTGAACGAAGAAATGTTTGTTATTTTCCCCCACCTTCTAAGTAGCACCCTTGATGTATTCATGAAAAAAATCATTCACTATTTTTTCAGTAAATACAGTGATCTGGCTTTGCAATATTATTCAAAAGTATTTGATTATATAGTCTTTTGTGAATCATTTATACTACACTTTCTGGTGGTTTCCTCACATCTCTCTTCCTAGAGGTTATATTCACTGCTGGTAGTGCACAAAAAAGTAGGTCAGAGCATGCATGGTCATTAATAAATATGAGCTTAACTACTGCACATTCACTTAGTGGTAGTCAAATAGCGTAGAAATAATAAGCATAAAAATAATAAGCATAGAAAGTACCTACATCTGCAATGACCAAAAATAAGCACCAAGGACATGCCAAGCCCAATTGAGAAGCAATTTTTACAATTTCAGAGGAAGCAGGATGAAATCCTTTGAAATAGAAGTGGTATGGCAGTTTCCATATTTTCAGAGCCAGAGGTAATTGTAAACTCATGACCTGTCTTCAAGTAGTCAGTAAAAAGTTACAGCTCTGCTCATCTGCGATACTGCAGGGCCAGCCTCATTAGCAATTAGCCTTCCGCTGCTATGCTGCCAGGATGCCATTTACGGTTCAGTACCAGCAGACTATCACATAATTAGAGCCTCTCTGTTTCATTACACAGCCCACAGACGGTGCTCATCAGCATCAGGGAGCAGGCTGGAATATACGTGGGATGTTGGCCAAAGTAGATGCCAACTTCTAGCACCAGAAGCCTTGCTTCTTGCATGCCAACCTCCAAGACTCATCACACTCAGTCGTCTACACTGCTGAATACATTGTCTGCGCTTGCAAAAAAGTAACAGCGGACTGAAGACAGAATGCTACGTCACAGAAATAAAAAAAAAAACAACCAAATTTAAAAAAAAAAAAAAGAGAAAAACAATCATGATGGAGAGAACTCAGAAAAACCTGAAGAATTCATCCCCTGTTAGCTGAGAAAGGTTTTCAAACATTAGGAATGCTACCTTGATAGCCAAGTTATCTCAAACCCTGCCTAGTATGTCTCCTTTATCAAAGAACCACAGTCTGGTTGAGTTCAGAGCGGACCTCAGAGAACCTCTCCTTCAGTCAGGACATTCAGAGCAGGGTGCCCAGGCCCATATCCAGGGGGCTTAAGTGGAGACTCCAAAGTCTCTGGGCAACTTATGCCAGCGCTCTGGCATTCTCACCATAAAGACTTTTTTTTAACAACCAAATTAGTTTGCTATGAAGAAGATACCACATTGCTGGGCACAGAGACTTGCTGTTTGTCACAACATGGCCTTAGTGAGTTTGCTTCCACAGGACTGAAGATACCCAGAGAGTACCTCAGCCTCAGGACTTCAGGCATAGAGCAGGCTGGGATGAGATGGAAAATGACCAGCAAAATGGCCTATGACTAACTGAAGCAGGTCCAGTCACACAACTGTAAGACAGAGTGACTAAGGCTGCTAGATTCTACAAATTGTTTGTAAAGGTCAACCCATGCATGCTCCCTTTGACTCTGCCAGCTTACTTTGCAGTGGGTCAGGCTTTAGCACAGCATTAGGACTAGATTTCCCATATTTTAAAACATGGATCATTTTCTCTAGAAATCTTTTATTCTCACTCATGGAAAAATTGAGTATCCATCTCCAGGTAGCTACATACAGGGAAAGGCATCTTGCTAAGACAAAGCCCAAAAGATCTTGGAAAATAAAAACTAATGTTAAAAAAACAAAACAAAAGCATCAGCTTTTCAGCATTAAATCTACCCTGATTTCTAAACCCCAAATCAAAGTTCCTGACCAGCGAATGTAATGGATTAAAATAAATAAACAAATTGAAGAAAGCAACAAATAAATCTTTAAGTTTAAAATCTTGCTTCCACATCTGATGTACATCTTCAATCTATTTAAGACTTTGGAATGGGAATATGGGATAGGTTTAAATCTGAGACTCCACAGCCACACCTACAAATAGTTGTTTCTCTCAAACTTTTACATAACTTAACACCCTGGACCTGATTCACAAAACTGAGCATGAGTTTTATCTTTATAGCACATTTGAAGCAGTAAAACACTGGTGTATAGATGCAGTTTAACTCTCATAAAAATGTTTTACTGTTGTGACAAAAATTGTATCCTTGTCTGAAAAAAATAAAAATAAATAAATAAATAAATCAGTGTCAGTAATACAAACTACTGCTCTTCAAGACAGAGCAGTGAACTGCATTGATTCAGACTGACAAGGCAGGGAAGATTCAGCCACCAGTGCTTCATTAAAGGACAAAAGCAGCAGAACAGTTCCTGGGAGATTTAAGGTCAGCTTAAGCAGTCCTTAATAATCTGCACATTTGGATTTGGCAGTATTTGTGAATGTGTTGGTAGACTCATTTTAACCCCTAGCACTGTGCCCATCAAATTACATCAATGGCCTCTACTCAGAAGGCAGCTGCTATTTGACAGTCTCTTAGGAAAGGTCAGCAAATATACTACTTGCAAACTGAGTATGTCGCAGAACAGACCTCACCTTTCCCCTCCATAGACTACTTATTTACTTTCTAAGCTACAAAGAATACCTGAAGACTACTCCTAAAGATTTAGTATGATCAGATTTATTTATTTTTTTTATAGCAGAGAAAGAATGCGCACATACCAGTGAATACATCTGCACAACATGATATGTGTCAAACAGTGTTACATCTTCAACCAAAGACACAATCCTATCTGATAATTATATCTCCATCACAGTCCTAAAACTTTCAATTTATAGCCAAGGTTTAACTTGCAAGGCACAAAAACTAGAGGTAGTACAGCAGGCACTACAGGCGATGAAATATCAGTCTTAACTTATGCAGAATTCAACTCCATTTCAGAAGTGGAATTTATCAAATTAAAGATGGAAAACACATGGGAAGTGTGCTGGCTAAAATACAGGAGCCAGTTTTACTTCAGCAAGTTTTTAAACTTTCCTAAAAGTAATCAGAGATCTCAGGAGAGAAAAAAAAAAACAAAAAAACCAACAACAAAAAAGCAGTGTTTGCAAAACACAGTATATATATACAGTGTGCTTTGACCAAAATCCTCTGCTACCTTAGCAGCAAATGTTCAGATGGGGTATCTGTCAACAATCAACCACATTACAACATCCATGTATTTCTATAGCAAAGCGTAAGCAGTAGATGATTGCAAGACTTGAGCAGTAAGTACCACAAATCCTTTGATCCGTTTGGAGAACATATGGAGCAAAGAGCTCAAATCCAGATGACTAAGTCTTGGGCCCCCAATTTTGTCCTTTCTTTTTGCTGCTCCTGATCTGCTGATGACACTGTGCCATGCCTCTAGGGAACGCATTAATTCTGCCTCTAAATTGTGAAAATTAAGAACCTTTTTATCCCACCATAATTCCATTCCACTGACATTGCATTCAGTCAGAAACCTCCATTCAGCACTAACCAGCCTGGTCCTCCATCCATTACCCAACCACTGACATCTTCAGCAGCTGAGCTCTGTATCATGTTTTTCTGTTCCATACTGCAGGTTGGGGTTGGGCAGAGCATAGTTTCATACTCAGATCCAAAATCCTAGGTTGAAGCTTATGAGCTCTCCTGGCTGGACTGCTAACATCTTGTTACCTCCCCCTTCAGCCTTGCTGAAGTCACATACACTATCCCAAATCAGCCAAGCCATTAGCCAGGTGGGAATACTTCTTCCCCCTCCCTTCACTGAATAAAAATGAATAAATTTTATTTAATGAACTCCCTTCATTAAATAAAAAAGTGCACTGCTCATTTCTATGCTCTCTGGCACATGGGTTTACCTCCATTAGTTACAAATTCAGACTGTATTTCAAGACAAGATTAACTGACTAAGAGCATTATCCTTCAGATTAAAATCAATACCATGTAAAAATGGATCAGAGCTGAATACATGAAACCAACATGCACACAACTGGACAACGATTTCATCAGCACAATCACTGTGACAGATGCTTTTGATGACAATATTCCACATTTTCCTTCTTATGCAGAACTTCAAATCACAACCTGTAGGGAAAAAAAAAAATCTCTATACACCAACAGGAACATCTCTGACAAACAACTGTCAGAAGCAGAATAACTATAGGCTCTGCCTCACCCAAAGCACAGAGCGGATAATTGCTCAAAGCCCCTCATAGTTCTACTAATGGGAGTTAGAGATGCACTAAAGGAGAAAGAGTGGAAAAAATTATTTTCTTTGCATAGGCAGAATTTACTAGATCCAAAATGCAATTTCTGAGTGTGGACATATGGATGAAGAAGACGGGGGAAGACTCAATTTGCAGTTCATGCTGTTTTTCCAGGTAACTTAAGTTGATATTTCACTGGGTTTGCTATCAAAATTGAATGTACTAATTGTACATGGCCTGTAATTTCTCTTTTTTAAAGCTTATCACTCTTTATTATGTTTATAAATCTCTTTAGTTCTATATTTATGCTTGCCCAGATACACAGAAAAATGGCAGGAGTTAGAAGAAGGTGAGATATCACCAGGTACTTCATATATATTGTAACCAAGCAACATTTTGCATTCACTTTATCTCTAGGTGTGAGAATCTGTGAGAATATTCTTATGGAACAAAATAATTTGACAAGTTGTGGTATCTCACACAAAACTTCATCTGATTTAACCAAAGGCTACAAATTAATCAGAAGCAATAAGCTCAACAAATCCTGGATTTAAACCTACCTTCTACAGCATGCAGACTTTTCCAGTACATAGATAGGGGTGGTTTCAAGCTATTGAAAGTCTGTAAGTATTTTCTCATTCCTAAAAATAAGTAGTCATTTCAACACTTGAATTTCTCATCTCTTTCTTCAGAACTGCATACTACTGGATGCATGCTTCCACCACCTTGAAAAAATAATATTACCCTGCATATTTGTATGCAGTGCCATGATTCATCATGTTGACATGGCTTTTCAGCTGAGACATTTGCCTTGTATTCTGTTGATTCTGAAAATGGCATTGATGTAACATTCACCTTCAGGGCTCACACATAGGTATGCCTCACTCCTTCATGGAGAAATTACTCAAAGATATCAACTGACCATTACATCAAAACAAAAAGAAAGCCCCATTTTACTTAAGTGTAATGCTGGTCCTAGAAACAAGTCTATCTATGCTATTCAGGAAAAAATAGAGACTGCTGTAAAGAAAGAAAGTTTCCAGTACAATGCATGTTTCCTTCCATACACATCAGTGTTCTGTCCAGCCCTTCTGTGATGACTTCGCATCCTGCTCCAAAGTGACACACAGAGACACAGTAAGCAGCAGTATTTTCCTTTAGGTCTGTAAGGAATAGCATTTCTCACATACTGTGTTACAGATCCTTTGAAAATAAACTTATTTTGCTTTTAACCCACTTCCAGCTTTGCAACTATTAAAAACAGACTCAGCTGTGTGTGTAATTCTTGTATTCCATGGCTAGCAGGAGAGGATAAATACTTGCTAGTATTCAGGAAATTTCTCCTTTATCTTAAAGGTAAAATCAGGTCAAAGTTCTCAATTCCCTTCTTCCCCACCATGATTTCTAAAGCTATATCATTACTCTCCACTCCCGTCTCCCCACCCACTTCTAAAATATTATTCAATGCTGTTAACTATCATCCCTAACTGTCTTAATGATGAAAAGAAACATCTTAAGGAACTTTTTTTTTCCTTTTAAAATGTAAACGTTTTCCTTCAATACAGACTAAACTGCAAAAACATCCAAACCACTCATTGAAACTCTGATCACTAAAAGCTCAAAGAAACCACTGACACGTGCAGTGCTGCTTGCTGAGACCTGCTGCACAATGGTTGATGCTGTCTGCTGTACATTGTGTCGTTGTTTGCAGCGGGGACAGCAAGTCACAATCAAATCAGCATTACACACATCCCCTGAGTCGGCAGCGCTGCAGGAACAGAGGATGAGTGGAACAGACAGGCTGGCTTCAAAGGCCTGAAATGCTTACAGTCCTCTCCTGCTGCTGGCTTTCGTTCTCAGAGCTGTTAGCTATTCCGTCTGTTGTTTACACTAAATATTCATTAGTGAGACAAGACACAAGTTTGTTTTGTCTTAATATGCCAAAAATGAGGAAAAACATCCAGATACTGATAGGAGATGGAATTAATGCTAGTCACAGGCAACTGCTATGCTGAATTCCAACACTGGTAAGACACAAGAGATGGACAGGAAAGATTTAGGAAGAAAACTTAAAGAAATGCCTTTGCCCACTGAAAGGGCTTCTGTGCTCACAGCTTTTCGCATTAGAGTTCCTCTCTCCCTTTCTTCCCATCTGAAGCCTTTTGCTCTGAGGGGTTAAGAGCTTACATACCATAGCTTACAGTAAGTTTTAAGCCAAGTCTACTGTCTATGCATCAGTGACAGTGTGCACTGGGATAGATGTTGACTATAGGGTCACTGCCTCCTGATGTATCCAACCCTCCTGCTGCCACCTGACAGCCCATCAACCAGGGGCAGAACAACACTTCCTCACACTACAATGGGCCCCTTGCTCCTCTTGTCAGGATGCAGTACTCAAATCCCAGTCCTTAGCTGAAGAGCTTAAAGAACTTAAAACTTGAAAGAGCTGCTGCTTAAGACTAACACAATATTTGAGTACATTCTGGAACAGGCAGCACAGGGAGGTGGTGGAGTCACTGTCCCTGGAAGTGTTCAAGAAACGTGGAGATGTGGCATGGAGGGACATGATTAGTGCACACAGGATGAAGGGCTGATAGTTGGACTGGATGATCTTATCGGCCTTTCCAACCTTAATGAATCTATGAAATCTGAATGCTGTTATTAGTGGGGGGGGATAAAAGCTATAAGAAGCTCATCCCAATGCAGCAAGTGCTGATGCCTTTCACTCAAAGAGAGGTGCTAGGCCTAGAAAACATTGCTGGTGCAATGCCCCAGCTGTGCAGCCAAGCTCCTGTACAACATGCGCCCTCTCATTGCATCCTTCCACAAACAACAATAATATATATATGTGTGCCAACTTAGTTACCAGTCTGCTGAGATTTTTAACACAAAGAGCTGAAGTCCAGCAAAGTTACACAGCCATACAAAAGCACTGAGCTTGACCAGGGCACTCCCCTTCACCCTCATCTACTGAGCTGTTGCCAAGCAGATCGACAGCCCCTGAACCTCACCTCCAACATCAGAGCGAAGGGGAAGCAACAGTTGATTTGCTGTCGTTTGTGCCATGGAACACTTACACGAAAATTGTGAAGCATCTGAACATCATGACACATCTAAAATGTAAAGACTGTATCCAACAAGATGCACTCCAGCAGGAGCTGAAGTCGGCTCAGGGAGCCGAGCTAGATGAACGTGTAACAGACCCTCCAGGTTCGCCTGCCCTAAACCCACCCAGCTCCCAGCAGTGCGCACAGTCCGAGCGGCCGCGGAGCGCCGAGCCGCAGCCGGGTGACTCCCGAGGGCAGCGGCCGGCGTCACGTCCTCCTGGAGATCCGACCAGCGGCAGGAGGAGCCCCGCCGCCCCAAACCTTCTGCCAGCTCCTCCCCGGCACCGGGAACTCTCCGGTACCTGTCCGTGCCGGCCGGCAGGATTCCCTGCTCCTGCCCGCAGCTGTGCAGCGAAGGGGAGCGCTAACTGTGCTCGTACCGCCCGCACAAGCTGCAGTCCCGGCATCGGGTGTGGCAGCGGAGCGGACAAACAACGAGCACCGTCCCCGGCCCCCGACCCGCCCGTCCCGTGAAACCCTCTGCCTCGCCCTCCTCCCCTTTACCTCCCTGCCCGGTGACACTCACGCAGGCAAAGCTGTGTGACATAGGCGTAGTAGGACCAGCAGAGGATGCTGGAGATGAAGAGCACGGGCACCCAGTAGAGCAGCCGCTGGCAGCGCCGCCTCACGCCACCCCAGCCGCCCGTCGCCCCGGCTGCAGGCGCGGAGGGCGCCGCCGCCGCCATCTTCCCGCACCGCATCCCGGCCGCGCACTCCGCGTCCCGCGGCCCGGCCGCACATCCCCGCCCCACCGGGTCCCTCCTTCCACGCTCCTCCCCCTCGTGGGGCGGCCCTGCCCGCCCAGCGCCGCCGCCACCGGGACGAGCTGGGGGCGCAGCCTCGGCCGGTGCCTCTGGTGCTGGATCCAGTCGTTCCTTATGGTGCATCCACCATCTTTTTGTACCCAGGGCTGGTGATATTTGACCTCCCTTGAGAACGCTTTAAAAACACTTGGACAAGTGTTGCCCGGTTTGCAGGCGGTGTTTCACAGTCAGCCAAAATCCTCACCCTGATCAGTGATGAGTGGTAGGGCTGCGAGGCTGCAGGAGCCCCGGCACCGCGCCGTGCTGGCACGGGATGCTTGGCGACACGCAGCTGCTGACTCACCCTTCCCAAAGTTACGGGCATCGTCATCAAAACAGCCCCGAGGTGTCCCAGTAAATCCAGGCTGCCTTACGGGATGTGCGGCCGAATCCTGGCTGTCTGTCAGAAATACAAGGGCCCAGTCCCTGCGTGCTGCTGGAAGCTCCCGGAGTGCTGGCAGTGCAGGGAGTGTGGGGAGCTGCGGGCACAGGAGGCATCCACACTTGGAAGAAGGCTCCATAACGTCCCATGAGTGAGACCATCTCTGCAGCAAAGTAATGGCAATGCGGCTGCTGTTGATTAGAAACTGGACGTGAGACAGGAAAAAAAGAATGACATCAAATGCAACATAGGTGTGCCACCAGGTTACAAAGTATGAGGATGAGATGTTGGCATGTTTATTACATTCATGGGGAAATGAGCTGGCCATATAGCTGCAGTGTTTCTAATGTAATGTGAAACCACATGCCCTTGTCAGTACAAGATTAGGCGAGGGAATTTCAGTTAGCCTGGGTGAACCGGCTCACCCTACATGCCTGTCCCTCTGACTCCATGCCCATTGCCTCCACAGCTATACCACCCTACAGAGAAACCTTCACTCATCCTCCTCCCTCTTCATGGTGTGATGAAGCCTTCAAAGAGGTTAGTTAGCAGCAGAAAACCTCAAGAGAGTTTATTAAAAGGATTTATTGCTCTATGGTGAAAGTAAATTGTGGGCTAACATAAGTGGGTAGGTCTTCATAGATAGACTTCCTGACCAACTGCCTCTCCGCAATTACTTGGGCCATTGGTGTACTGTTGCTCACACAAACATAGACATAGAAAACAAAGGCAACTGACTGTCTTGTCTTGTCAGGAGCTGGGTAGTGGGTAGCTGGGTTTGAAGAGGAGGCCTCAGTGTCTTCAGCACACCGAGGCTTGACAAGGTCCTTATCAGATGGTGATAATGAAACAGGAGCTCTCATCTTCCAGGTGCTCTGATGGGGAGCTTCCTCCTTTGGGTACAGAAGTAGAAGGTGCTAATAGCACCTCTTTCCATAGGAAGCCATCTTCATGTCTTCTGTAGAGGTCTAGTTTAAAAATATTCCTGCGCAAGTCGAAAGCACCACCTTGAGATAAAAGTCACACCACGGCTGTCACTGCTGACGCTATGAGTTCTTTTATATTACTGTCAGATCACGCTGCATTTCCACAATGCCTGTTGTGTATGGGCAGCTGTTAAGAGCATTTTGGTGTGTTTAAGAAGTGAGAAACTGAACTAGGAATTCTGATCTTGGCAAATCATCCAGATAGAGCAAACAGTAGGACAAGGTCTGTACACACGTAATGAAATTATCCAGGCATTTTAAGGTATTTTAAGATGTGATCAACAGTTCCTGGTAATCAATCTTGTAAAGCAATAGCAGCAAAACTGAAGGAAATAACAAGTTGGGAGAACGTTTCATATGGTGGAGGGAAATGATCTGTAATTGATAATTCGGTATAAAGAGTCTCTTAAGAGCTCTGTTTTGTAACAGTTTGGAAGGTCATAAAATTTCAAACCAATAAGAATAAAAAAGTAAAATGAGCCACAAAAGGAAATAACCAGAACAACGATTATGTAAATTGACAGTGTTCTCCTTAATGTATATGTGATTTAAATACCCGAATACTGCAGTGAGAGAGTATTTGTCTGGCTTAGGTGGGGAATTACTTCAGCATCCATTCAGTTTCCCGAGGATTTTAATATTCAGAGATGGCCGTAGACATTCACATTTACAGCCCATTCATGAGTTATGACGAGCAGCTGGAAGCACAACATGTGTAAGAGCTATAAAATTCCACTGATCTCTTAAGACTGACATTACAAAAACTGAGTGTGGAAAAACAAGACTTCATACTGTGCGCTCATTTTAAATTGTCACAGATTTACTGACTGCTAGAACTGTCTGCAAGCCACAAACAAGACACATTGCTAACTGGGCAAACCAGTGGCTCTGCAGGGATGTTCTTTGACCTTCATGATAGGGAACGTGCTGGTAGCTCCTCTCCAGAGTGCCTATGAGTGGGAGTACACTTACCACGCATGGAAAAAGAAATCTTCCAGTAGTGTCTCCTTCATGAGAGATATCACTTAGCAAATGCATGTCGCATACCAGCTGGAGTTGAGTACCATCTGTCTATAGTTCATGGCTCCTGGCTACATGGAAACAAACCACTTGGTAACAACTCCTGTCTTAAACATTCTAGCCATAAGATGTATTTTCATTTAAAGGGTGGCCCAAAGGCATTCACTCCCTTGCTCTGTGCTCACCCTAGCAAGGTACTTTATTTGCAACTGTTAGGACACCCAAACCTGTCTGCTGTTGTAAGCTTTTCATTTTTTCACTTTCCACACTCTCCATAGGAGAGGCTCACTTAACTCCTCTTCAGGTAATGAAATCCTTCCTGGTGATTTCTTGAATTGCTGTTCCTGGACTGTTACAATACTGTATTTGCAGAGTCTGTTGTCCAAAGCTGCATTTAGGCTTATTATTTACCAACTCTTCTGTCACTTTCTGACAGTAATTTTTTCACTGTGCTGTTCCCCCCCCAAAACCTATTCATTTTGAGGTTTTCACTGTCCACTGTTTTGCCCTTTTGCCACTTAAGGTGGGAAAAACAGGGAAAAGTTATAACATTTCTAACCTGTCAATAGGGTTCTGCACAATGCAAAAATCAGGCAAAAATTGAGCCCCGTGGAGTGCAATGCCCCTGAAAAGCTCTTTGTAAGAAAGCTAATCTTCTATTGCTGGGGAGCAACAGAACACATCTCTGCACAAAATGCTGTATTCTTTTTCTTTCCCATTCCCAAGGGTCTGTGGACAAGGTTTTGGCTATTTGTACTTATGAAATTATAAAGGAAACAACTGGAGTAGAGAAAGTAAAGGCTTCGATAGCCTCTCAGGGCATTTGCCACAAACAGGGACTCCTGGATTCCTGTTCCTGCTCCTTGTCCCATGCTTTGTTGTGTGATTTCAAGTGCAGGGGCATTTTCTATTCACAAGATATACTGTCTCTGGCAAGAAGCATAATTTGCCAGCACCTAACACAGTGGCACAAGTTTCTCTGAATCCAGACTACCATCGTCCTGTTCTTCATTTTTGCTTCTGGCAAATATATTGGAACCATGGCAGCCCACTCTCAGCTCCATTTTTACTGTCAGCAGCCTCTAGTGAACCCTTACACTCAGGGTTGCCTGGTTAACTAGTTCAGCTAGCTGGCTGGTTGAAAACGGTTTGTGGTATTTCTGGATCTCATGCAATTCTCTACATGCTCTTGTTAGAAAGCGTATGTGACTAATTTAAGGCTCAGTGTCTTGCGGTAGAGATGTCCATCCTTGAAAGGTTGTTTTTGTTGCTTGTTTTTCCTTTACAGCACTGCACTCAGCAATGCATCCTTTTGAATCAAGCTTTTAGCTTCTAAATCAGGGTTAGAATGAGCTGGCTTCATTCTTTCAAAACAGAAATTACACCTCAGGCAAATCACCTAACACTGCTGAACAGTAAACCCAGTTACTAAATAAGCGTGGCTTACAGCTGTAGCTGTTTAAAATGAAGGAGGATTATAAATCCGTAAATGAAGAATTTGCAATGGATGTTAGAAAACAGGAGCTGGAACAGTCACTGTGCAATGACGTTCATTTCAGTTATCTTTTTAAATAAAAGAGGACATATAAGTGCATAACTCAGCTCTGTGTACTTCAAAAGCAAAAACCAAACCAAATCCAAAGCGTCTGACCAGGAGTAATAGTTTATTTGCTTACATTGAATAGAAATATTTTACTAAAACTTTAATCTGTTTAATAAGCTGCTATTTCTATGCATGTTTATACCTATAAGAGGTACTTTAAATTACAGTCTTTAAGTACTAATATTTTCTATGGAACTTTTCTAGTTAACAGTAATGTTCACCTGTGGGAGGAGTTTGTAAGTCAAGGTAGTGGTAAAGATTAACAATACCCATTCAAGATTAACACACACCCCATGTACTTAATTACTTTTTTGTGCATAAGAACTTAATCTATCCAAGGGCACCACCTGCTGACAGCTTCAGGGTGCCAAACCAAAGCTTTCACGGAAAAAACACTGTACATTCAGACCTCACATACGTTTGAAAACATATCAGCTTTGGCTCAACTTTAAGGGGAGTTCAGACATGGCACTGCTATACTTTTGCTTCAGGTTCATTTTTTGAATAGTCAGAATTTGGTCTGATTTTTCTACTTTGACAAGTAATAGTTTGAAACAGTTACTGGCAAAAGAAGTCCAGACACATCCCCAGAGCAGGACAGATCATTCGAGACTGTTACGCGAACAAAGTGAATCAAAAGGAAGTGAAACATTCCTCTATCACTTTCAGGTGGAAAATAGGAGACCCAATAAGTATGCAGGCTGTACGACCAACAACATGCAATTTTAATAATATACACTGCAACGATCATTAGTTTCAAGTGCATTTATTTTGAAATAAAATACATATATTCATATTCTACATCACATATATTATTATTATTAAATATGAAAAAAAATACTCTTAAAAACTAATCTGACATTTCTCACATTCTATTTTATACTGTGTGGCTACAGTTAGGAAATATATAGAAAAACGATAACATTGTCTCAAGCCATTCATAAAAGCAAAATGCACTGTTGCCTGTAAGGAAGGAGACAAATGATGATGGTTGCTGCTGCCTAATCCAAAGGGAGGACCACTGGTGAGAGGGCAGTAGTGATTGAAGAGGAGTGAGGGGAACTCCTGCAATAACTGGCTACCCCATTTTCCCATTTGTTTTGTTCTTCATCACTCAAGCAGCAAACTGGGTTTTACTTACACTGACAAGAAGCAGTGTGACAGCTCTGCGTACCAAGATGATACATTGAATACTAACGACTCTCTAAATCAAACACAGGGATTACATCTTATCCATGTCCTGTTGTATCAGTTCAAGAAACCCTATGCAAATCTTTTCTGTTTCTTTTCATGCTGTCAGTAGTTTAAGGAGGTCAGGGTGGAAATTTGGTATTTATTGTGAAATGTAAATTAAAATAGCGTCCTTCAAAAGCTTTCTGAACTCACTTTTCCTTAAAGCTACATTTAAAAAGACATTCTAATTAGCTTTTGTTTGTTTGTTTGTTTTGTTTTTTTTGTTTAAACTTTCTAGAGGGTAATTTCTCAAAAACCATCCTGCTTTTCATTTTGTTTTGATTTTTAAACAGATAATTGTTACAATTATTTCTGAACACAGCTGTACTTACACAGATGCTATATAGTCTTCTATTTGCACGTGATGTAAGATGATATTTGAACAATGTGCACTGAATATAATTTTAAAAAGCTTGCTTATAATCATTTGGAGTAATAGAAGATTTCACACAACCACATATCTGTAGGGGTTGGAAGGGATCTCAGGAGATCATTAGTCTAACCCCTTTGCCAAAGCAAGTTCACTACAGTGTATTCAGTTTGAAATACTTGAAGGCATATATTGTTCCTATGCAAATGCAGACGTATTTAGCATCCAGTCCACCTCTTCAATAATGATATAAAAATTGTGTTCGTGTTTCTTGAGATCTAACGCACAACATATAATAGTCACCTTGAAAGGGAGTAAGAAAAAAACACTGCTGCAGAATAGCAAAGAAAAAAATTAAGAGGAAAACACAAGCGTAACAACGTTCTTATGACTGTTTCAGTATTATATAAACATACAGGACATGAAAGGTCATGGCGGCTACTGACTGCCTGAAGTCTCATCACCTTAGTAAGGCCTAATTTATGTCTAGTATTTGAATTGAAATATTTAAATATTAGTACATGTTGCTCCGTGCTGCTGCATGCATTCATATCTTGTTTTGCTTTTTCATTTGATGCAAACACGAGTTGTTTATTTTTCAGATGCTGCATTCCAGAGTTGTGAATCAGACAACGATAATTTCTACTCAGTGCCACATCTTCATATAAAAGTGCACTATTCACAAGAAACACAATTTTACTCTACCAAAAATATATAAGTGAATATACACATGGAAATAAGGTCTGTAAATAAATACTATAAAGTGTGTTACTTAACAGGAATTTGAATATTTTTACTTCCCTTCAACATAGTACTCATAAGACATCTTAAAATCAGTACAATTTTTAGAGGATTAAATTAATAAAGATAATAGTAAGACTTAGAAAATCTGAACATTATAGTTCATACAGTACCTCTCTTAGGTAAATACCTATCTTTCACATTATAATCCATAATCTTACCGTAACAGCTTTGTTAACTTCTAAGAGTAATTTGTACATTCAATTCATATGCAATTTGCTACATGAGACATTCTAATTCCCAATTTAGTACAAACATTTAATGGTATTCTTCTGAAAGCAAGTTCACAGTCTAAGTTGATACAGGCAGCTTCTCTCCATTGCCAAAATGTTTGCTTAGTCAGGTGTAATACTTATTTTTGTTTTCCTTTATGTGAGAAACATATCTCAGAAAAACAACAGATATTCAAAATGCATTCTTATAAAAAGGACTTGTGCCAATCAGACTACAGCTCGTCATTTAAATGAAATACATACTGAAAAGTTGTTGTATGAATTCTAGACTTTTAGTGGAAAAGCAGTCTTGTGTTTTCTACTGCAACTGAAAGATTCATAAATCACCTGGGTTAGCCTGTTCTTCAACCAGAGTTTATAGGAATAAATACAGTTCTAACCAGGGCCCATAATCCTGCTTTCTTTATCTCAGCATATCTCGTCTCCGAAATTGTTTCCACAGATCTCTGAGATGTTCACTGGTTACAGTCATCACACAAGAGTAATATTCCTTCCGACCATACCTGGGACTCTCCTGTGAAAAGTGAAGAACATACAATTGGAAAAAGATATTTTTCACTAAAAACATACAATTGGAAAAAGATATTTTTCACTAAAATAATACATTAAATGTTACTGAAACTCATATAGACTCCATGTAAGTTTTAGTATTAGAATCACAAAAAATCAAATACTTCAATGGCCCAGAAGTACTTAAAGTAAGGGCTATAAATCTCTATGTAGGGTAAGCTTTCAAACTACATTCTCACAGCACAGAATTAGCATTCAAGAAAAAGCCTATTGATATCAAAAGCTTTAAGAGAGGACTTCCTCTTCATTCAAGTATGTCCTACTCTCTATAGTTTCGTTTCTTCCTTCTCTGTGTTGACATTGCACTAAGAAGTTCACCTCTAGCACAAAATAAAGAAAATAGAAAATTACTGATGTTCATGAAACTCAGGCATCATGAAAGGCCAAATAAAATCTAGGTAGATTATATGAATGCTTCTTTATACTAAGTCACCTTAAATCTCAAACTGCACTGCAGTACAGTAACATTAATAAATGCTGTGGTCATGGATGCCTCATCCCTACAAGAGCTCAGGACCAAGATGGGGTCTGTAGTAACCTAATCTACTGGAGGGCGTCCCTGCCTATGGCAGGGTGCTTAGCACTACCTAACCTTGAGAGCATTCTGTGATTATATGGATAAGTGAACACTGAATAGAAAGTAATAACGGCCCACACATAGCCTGGGAGCCTCACTAGGCTGTATGTCGTCTGTAAGAATCACCAGACCTCCTTATTTCTTCCATTATGCCACACTTGTTGTTAGTACATACACAAAGATGTAGCAGGGTTAAATAGTAAAGCAAGAAACAGGCTAAGGAAGGAATAGGAATTATGTAGGTTACTACAAAGCATCTCTTTTTACATTTTACAAATGTATTTACAAATAATTTTATATTGTAATCCATCAGTATCTGGAGGCAAATGGTTACAGTATCAAGGTGAGAGACTGTCTGATATCTGGTTTTGGTTAAACTGTGTGAAGTTGTTTAAAATATTGTGCTAACACAGTATATTAAAACCAACTATTACAGATTGAAGCCTACATTCCATATATTCTTATTACTCATCTTGTATAATTAATAACATCCAGAAGCTGTAAATATTCAGAAAACAATCTAATCAGCACTATATGACAGACTTCAAATGAAATATTAGAAAGAATACTTACAAGAATGTAATTCAGTTGAGATTTATGATCAATTTCATTAAAAAAATCGTAACTTGCAAAATGCGTTGTGTTATTGAACAAAAACACATTCAGTTAATTAACCACTGCTCTAAGATATGCATTTCCTTTTTATTTTATTAAACAAATTCAGAGGAATATTTGTGAAAATCAGTATAAGAAATACAGGACCACGTGAACTGTTCATTTACTTCTAAATGTTCTAAATGTATGCCTCATTATTTTATCTACTCTAAACTTACAGACGTAACAGGTTGTTCACGTTCTCTGATATTTTCACATTCCACATTTTCCTACCACTGTATCCAGATATAGTTAAGGAACTAGTCAGCTTTAGCATCAAAAGTCTGAGTTCTGAAACTTCCAGTTACATTTGTAAGATGAGTAAGATGTGGCTATCACACATTTTTCACTTCATCTATTTCAGAGATTAATTAAGTTTTAAAAAACCCCAAGAATCTGTCACTTCTTTTTTTCTGATAGATGCATTCGGCCATTGCCTATTAGAGAAGTGTGGAAACGAAAAGCTTTCATATTACTAACCACAAGACAAAGCAGAAGACAAGATTGAAGTTTATTGCTGAAATTCAAATAAGGTTCTAAATTCACACTAAAGCCTTCCACATCTTTCTTGAAATGAAAATTTCTTCCCCAATAGTACCCTCCTTTTTTTATTATTATTGCTTCCTAAAAAAACTTACTGAAGATATAGAAAAATCATCAGAATTGAGACTATCTAGCAAACAGCTCTTGTAATGCAAAAATCTTAAAATATTTAAGAATGTATTGGGATACACATCTCAGTTTCTTTACAATTATGACAGAAAATATTTAACTTTAGTAATGTAAAAAAGTCAGCAAAATTGGAATTACATATTAAATCTCTATTACAGTTATTGAACACATAAATAGTTTAGCAAATGGTACTTTTAAATGGACTGGAATTCCTACTGAAAGGACTCTATTAAAAATTTCTTCATAGAATGGTTAGGGTTGGAAGGGATCTTTAAGATCATCTACTTCCAACCCCCCTGCTACAGGCAGGGACACCTCACTGTAGATCAGGATGCACCATCCAGCATAGCCTTCAATGCTTTCACAGAGGGGCCATCCACAACCTCACTGGGCAACATGTTCCAGCATCTCATCATCCTCACAGCAAATAACTTCTTTCTAATATCTGGTCTAAACCTTTCATCTTCCAGTTTCAAGCTGCTTCTCCTCATCCTATTGCTACACATCCTTATAAAAACTCCCTCCTCAGCTTTCCTGTAGACCTCCTTCAGGTACTGCTACAAGGTCTTCCTAGAGCCTTCTCTTCTCCAGTCTGAAGATCCCCAGCTCTTCCATCCTGTCCCCAAAGGAAAGGTGCTTGATATCCTTTTGCTCTTGGATAACCTTTTCTTACAACTTGCAAAGCAGGGTTTTCTTCTCAATTCTGTTTGTCAGTTCTCTGCTAATGTGATTTCTATGCTCTCCCTATAGGAGAGTACCTGCTGATGCCAAGTCAGATTCTGTGCCCTGTAGCAAGATCAATGTAGAAAAACAAGCTCTGCAAGAATACTGCCAGCTGCGTGGATCACACCAAGCTTGTGTAGTTGATCCCCAAGGACAGACTTTAATTATTTATCATGAGGGTATAGTATTCTATATGCTGTAAAGTAAGTAGCATTGGTGCAATGTGGAGATAAACAAGGAGTGCAATGTACTGTTATACACCATTTCAGTGTGACAATTCAAACTACAGTATAATCAGCACTAAGTATGCCAACTATCTTAATCTCTTTCATCAGTTCTAAGTTTACCACAGAAAGTATATCACTTCTTATGCTTTAGCTTCAAGTTTCCATTAACTGACATTTGCTTTGGGCTTTAGGAAATGTTAACAGTAAATTAGAAAAAAAGTATTATAAACTATATACCATTTTAAACAACTCAGAATAGCTAACAGGATATGTTAATGTAATTCATCACAAGAGACAAGGAGCGGTTGCTCAAGTGATGAGCAGTAGCTGATAAAAATGTCTGTAGGGAAGAAGGAGTTTTATATATATGAGGCTTATACTGCATTCTTCACTGCACAAGGAACAGATATCTGACAGGTACCAGATAGATACTAGGAGCATTCTTGTTATTGCACCCAAGGGAGTTACAGGCGGGAAGAAGAGCAGGTTAAATTAACCACCCACCTCCATACTACTGCCTGCAAGGCTGCTTCTAACCATGCTAGAGCACTCAATTAATTTGGTTTCTCCGTGCTGTCTCCCAGCACGTACTGTAGGCATACCATTATCCAATTTAAAAAATTTTCCTTGAGAATAACTGTCCATCATGCAAAATGACAAAATCCCCCACTATAAATCTCAATTGTGTGTATGCATGTCTGTATAGATTTATTTAAATATTTATCCAATTTATTGCATCTCAACAGGCAAATGAAATAATTTATTGCCTAAATTCAGGTCTTGTCTAGGTGTGTAGGGTATCCAAACCTTATGTTTTTATCACAGTCTCTCTTTTTGCCACCAAGCTAATTTTATTGTGTCTGATGTGCTTGACATTGGATTTTTTCATGTCACTGTATTTTGCTCCAGTCAGTCACACACTATTCACCGAAATTATTAGGAAAGCATCATGGCTCTACAATATTTTGACAGTTTCCTGCCAGAGCTGTTCATTATCTTGGAAAGTTTACAGTTTAAACAACATATAACGTGTAATTACAATGCAGACTATACCTGACATTGTAAAAAAAAAAAATCTGCTTTTCCAGTCTTCACTGGTAAATATTTATTAGAACTTGAGAAATTACTGAGAAGATGGTCACAGGACAGACAAAAACAACAAAAACTACATAAGAATACTTTTCCATATCCTAAACACAGCACAAAATTGCCATTGGCTCACAAAACACTGACAGCATGAATTATTGTCAATTCCAGAATCAAATCCTAACATTTCAGTCAAAAAAACAACAAGACATTTTGAGCTGCTACATTGCTTACGATCAGATAATCTACTCTTGAACTCTGAAATGGGAAACAAAGCAGTGACAGTTTAACACTCAGCCATTCCTGCAAGCATGCCAGCACACTCAGACTGGGCAGCTAACACATACCGTGATTTATCTGCTATAGAGTTCCTTCCTCACGCAGGATTTGAAAGTAGTATACCTCTGTATAGGTTTGTAGCCCTGTGGAGCAGAAGATGGAGAAGTGCGCAGGTGCAGACAACATGTGAAGGCAGCCAGAGGTAAGCATAAGACAACAGTATCATGAAAATACAAAAAAATGGCTTTAAGTGGCAACTAGAAGATACCATATAGTAGGTTCTGGGTAAAATGGTTATCATTTAGACATTATGGCCCAAATCTTTCAGGTAAAAAAAAAGTGAAATTTGTAATGGAAAGGGAATCTATTTATATATGTTTAAACCAATCAGCAAATCATTGTAAGTTTATGGCAATACTCTGACTGACCACTTGATGGCAGCTTAATATACTAGTTGGTTTCAAAACACTAAACAAAGTTACAGGTTACAATACTGTGTTCCCAAAGGAGAGAAATTTCTTTAAATAAACTCCCGAAGACTTTTGTTTTCTCAAAAAATGAATATTTATGATGTTCCTGTAAGAGGCAGTACCTGATTCTTTTCAAGCTTATAAATTTATGGCTATGCGTTTAAGTAGGACAAATAGGATACAGATCTTTTAGAATTCCAGCTTCACCACGCTTCACTTTTGCTTTAAGTATCTTTTCTTCAGTATATCATTACAAAATGTCCTTTTTTATAACAAATGGTCCTCTTAGTGAAATCTGTAATCACCCCAAGGTTCTTCTGGGTAACATTTTAATCAAACAACCATTTAAAAAGTTGAATTACTTCAAATTACAGACCTGTTATAATCTGATATTTTTAGATTTATTATTATTATTATTTTTAATGGTACCCAGGAACTACACTGATCTGAGCAGGCAAGAACTGTAAGTTACTTAATATTAAAATCAGGCATTTACACTTCATAAAAAGGTTACATTCTGCCAAGGCAAAAGTTTCCATGTTACTAAAAACTACTGCACAAGAGAAAATAATGTTCTTTCATCTGTATAACATTACTGACCAAACCTTAATACAGATTCAAAACATAGTTATTAACAAAGACTTGTTAGTTGTATGTTAGTTTTGATATAGCACAAGACAGTGTTTGAGCCCACCACCATGTAGGAGCTATGGAGTAAACTTTTGCTTACTCTACCCACACTAAATATCCTACAATTTTTCACGTACAAACAATAGGATGCAATTAATGACACTTTCCGCCAATTAGTTCTGGGCAAAAAGTTCTTGTGTCTTCTCTAGCCCTCATTCTAAAACTAGATGGGAGGAGAAAGATGTTATTAAAATAAAAGGGGGGATTTTTACAGCTTTCATTTCACAGGCTACTACAGACTCCCAGAAGAATCAGCTTTGTGTGAGAAAATCTTACTTGAAATGTCAATTGGTAACTTCAGTACTGCAGCTGTCTTGGAATACTAATGATAATCAAACAAGCCTGAATATTGGTATGTTTAGGAAAAACAAAATTGAATATGGTATTTCTGGTCACTGAACAATAGGACTAAATCGCATCCCATTCTCCACAATCCAGGAGATATCTAATATCTAAATAAAACTAGACTTGATTTATGAAGGAAAGTGCTACTTGTCCTCACATCCTTGTGTATTCTCCACAGTTTTTTATGGAGTTCATTAGAATCTTTTTTAAAGGTCAAGGCAAAAGAAATATACGAGTAAGTTTAAATAGTGCTGGATGACAGATTTTCAGGGATTATACGTGATCTCATTCATGCATTTTGTGGCGTAGAAACATGTAAAACATTTACAAGAATTGCTTAGTAAGCAGACTGTGTCCTGGTTAAATTAACAGACAGTGGCACACTTACAATTGGTAAACAATTATAACATATAGCTGGACATCTTGAAACAGTAATGAAACAATTATCATTCCCACACAATAATAAAAGGATTTGAGGACCAACAAGAAAATAAGCTCATCACAAATGCAGTGGCTGTTATCCACAGTTTAATATTAGATTATAATGTTACCAGAAATAAATAATAAAAAAAAATAAATTATTCCAAGTAGACTCAACAACATGGAAAGTTTTCAAACTACATGTAGAAAGCTAATCCTGTGTAACTAAAATTACATTACAGAAGTAATAAACTGAAATGTGAATTACAGAAATCATCATACACATCTTTTGGAAAAATTAAAGTTAAACATTTATGTCTATCTAGCAGGTTAAGCTGTAGCTAAGAACAGCACTTTGCATTTGATTAAAAATATTAACAGCTGTTATATGGAGATTGATTATTGTACTATATGTTATATGTTATGTGTTCCTTATATTACTTTGTAATTTTAAAAATATCCAAGAATGTCAGAAGGCATTTATCTCACAGACTGCTTTTGGATTTCTATATAATGTATTTAAACATATGAACTGTTGGTTTGCAACATACCCAGTGCCACAGATCAAAGTAAGAAGAGGCCAGCAGTAAAATCAATTAATATAAATTTAAAGGTTAAAATCCTTACCCTAAACCCTCGATTAAGTCTATCTTTCATAATGCCGATAAATTCTTTGTAACTCAATTGGTCATCTCTGTCGACGTCAAAAATCTTGAATACTGTGTTCACCAAATGTGGTGATAACTTTACACCTGTGGCTACATAAACAGCACGCTTGAATTCATCTACATAAAGAAAATATCAGAAGAAAAATTGAACATAGAAATTTAAACTCTGAAATCCAAGCAATCTTTTAAGTTTTCACACTTATGTATTAAAAATAATAAAATTTGAAAAACGTAACTGAATTTAATGGGTTTAACGCAAGTAGTTCTCAGCTATTTTAAAATAACATACTATCAAACATTTTATATGAAAGACAACAGTAGATATACTACACTATATCTAATTACAAAACCAGAAAATCATACTATAATTAATCTTACATTGCATTTATGCTGATGACATTTTCTTAATTGACAGAACAAAAGAAACAGAATTTAGGAAATAGAACACAGAAAACCATATATTCCATTAGTAAAGCCATGTGATGTAGGACTACACTGGTGCTAATGCATCAGACTCAGAGATGCTACTTGGAGTGAGTACCCAAGCTTGACCACTTCAATTTGCACTACCTCATGCACTAAAGATTTTAGTGGGCATGTACCTTTCAATTCCCACTTATTGATTTGTGAAAACAATCCGTCCCTCTTTGAACTTTCTGATAGTTTCCTCCTACAAACTTCAGAGCAGCATGTTTCAGAGACCCGCTATGTAAAAGATGCTTCCACGTACTTTAAGTTGATCTCTTATAGGTGTCATCAATTGCCTCTTAACCCTTGTACTGCAGGATTTGATGTCAAACTGTCCTGCATTCACCTTATCCAGCACTTACATGGCTTTCTAAGGCTTTACCGTATCTCTTGAGACTAAGACTTCTCTCTAAGTAAATCCTACCCTTTTCAGAATTTTACCTAAGATGCTAAAAGTACAAACTAGGAACGAAAAGCCAATTTCCTCTCTATTTTAGCCGACAGCTCTGTATCTTTGTCAAAAAAATTGTTAAAAGTTATCTAACTTTTTATAAAAACTTACCTTGACCTATGGAACGACTTGCAAAATTATACATTTGCATTGCAATTGTAAAGTCTTCTAGGTTGTTCAAGAACTGGAAAAATGATCTAAACTCATCGAATGTGATACCCTAATGAAGAAAAGGGTGTACATTAGCATGATTAGAAGTATTGGTAGTGACAACAAAGGAATAAACAAACATTGCTTCTACACAACGCTGTTTCATTTGAAAACAGATACTGCAGTCATTAGAATAAACACGATTGTACTGAAGTCAGCAAAGTACAGAATTTGGATCTTGTAAAGAATGTAGGATGTCTTTCCTATTTTCCACTACAATGGATAGCAAATCCTTATTGAAAATACAGCCAGAAATACTTCTCTGCTACTTAAGGCTACCTCAAAAATTCCATGAGGATTATTAAGATGTGACAATTAACAAGGAGAATGAGTCTAGGTATGTATAAATATTGCAATGCCTACTAATGAAAACCACTACAAACCACTGTTATTTCTGTGTATGCGCACTCACAAAAGTATATGGAATTAACAAATATGACCTAAAGTAAGCACTATATTCTAAAGAGAAGGTTTTATACATCCAGATGTAGCCACATAGATCTCTTTAGCTGATACTCTTACATTGCAGGACCTCTTCAATTAAAAAAAACCATCTTTTCAATTTTGAAATTCTGAAAATTCAGAATTTCTTCTAAAAAAATGCAAAGTTTTTAAGTGAGCATTTTCCCTTTCCTTGTGGTATTTGTGGTATTTTTTCTTGTCCTAGCTACCAATCCAAAGACATGATAATTTACCTCTACATCAATACTGAAAGAACCTTAAACAGAGACTTTGAATTAAGCCAGGACTGATTTAATGCTATAATAGTACTAATCTCACCCTTTCCCATTCTTTGTAAAAATGGATGTGGTGGTTTATTTATTTTTTATTTTATTATTTCCACAGATTATATTCTACTAGACAAAATTGTTATATTAATGCACAAATCATGATAAAATTCATGGAATATCTTCAGGATTTGGTATTTGTACTAATTTCAGGTGCCAGAATGAATCACTAGATGCTTGGCATCTAGTTAGTAAAAGGAAGAAAACATACTGTGAGCAGGCAGCATGCCAGCTGAACTTTTTAACATGACCACAGTATGCCAAATGATTGCTATAGTTCTTTAGAGACTGCTACACAGAGCACTATGAAAGATTATTTAACAGGCTACACCCATTCACTTTTAGATGGAAACCTCTGATTTATATTAGTCTTGCAGAACATCAATAATCAGAAAAAAAGTAGTAATTTTATAATGTTGGAATTACAATGGTATTTCAAGTGTAAAAAAGCAAAAACATCTGACACATGGCAATGAAAGACAAAGTCCCACTCTCAAGCAAGATGGTTGCCACAGGAATTAACTTCTTCCACCGCACTGATAACACTTTCACCAAAACAGTGATACAGCATTATGAAAAAGGGCAATGTCCTATTTTAATTAATAGATATATTGCATATGACATTTAGATACTTGGCAATGGTAAAGTGTCAGGATATTTCCAGGATGCAACAAAAGTAAGCTTTTTACCAGTTGACAAAGCATTCTACGTGGAAGTTACTCTTAGCTGATGAGCCTACTAGAGATCAAAAGAGGAAACTAACTTGGAAGACTTGCTATTGGAACGGTGATATTGGAAGACATGTTTAAAAGGAAGTGTCTATATTTGTATATATGAGAAACTGAAACATCCGTGGCTCCCCTCAGTGCTGCTCAGCAACAACTAAAATGTGGGTGTGTTATCAACACTGTTTTTCTCATAAAGCCAAAACATAACATCACACTGGACAATATGAAGAAAATTAGCTCTGACTCAGCTGAACCAGGTCACCTAGGTAAACAATTACCTTTTCTTCAGGAATACTGCAGCGCATGTTTTCCAAGTAACTTGATGTATTTTCCACATTGGTATATCTCAAAAGAATATGTGCAAAATCTTCCTCACTGATAGTGTTCATCCCATTAGAATAGGAAAGGAATTCTATCTCTAGAACCTCAGTTTGCAGGTTATCCATAAATCTGAAGCATAAACATGAATATGGAAAATCAATAATATTTTATATTTTTACTATTCTTGTATAAGCATGTCCATTAAAAGACTTGTAAAATACAAAGCCAAATAGGATAATATAAATAATTTCCCTTTCTGTAGCACAGAGTGTACATTTGTTGATTCCACCCATTCCCACACTGACGTAATTTCAAACCAATGCAACAACCTTAACTCAAAGATAAAGAGTTTTAGCAAGGATTGAAATAAATTACAAATTTAAGGATTGCGTAATTTCCAGCTTGTGTTTGCCTAAATGTTTTCAGTGCATCACTGAAAATTCTTAATACTTTAATTTATAATTCTATATAGGAATTTTAATTTTTATGTGCTAGACAGAAAATAACATTGCATTAGCAATTTCCCCAAGTTTATTCCCCATTTATTTAACTTAGATTGAGATTAGTCTTACTTTTCTTTCTTTAACAACCTAAGTAGGATGAGCCAGCTCTTCCAGCCTTTCAATCCCACCTATTTTCTTTTCAATACTTCACTAACCTTATGACATTTCTATGAACATTTCTATGTTTAATTCAACAACATATTTGTTAAATTCTGGACATAAAATCTGGCTAATGTACAGAACAGCTGGTTACAGCTATACATAAAAGGAAATGTAACTTCCCTGATCCTGCTTTATGTCCAAACTATACAACCAATGACCAAAGTCCTGGAGCTTAAATCCATTGATTGTCAGCCACAACCAATACCACTTCCCTCTTACAGGTTCCCAAAGCACGTGCCCTCTCAACACTGTAACACTACTTCCTAATATATAACTTGACTTTAAGAACTTGAAGCAGCTCAAATCAAAAAGATGCCTATGAAGAACTGTATGTAGAAGGAAAGAGCCTCCAGTTCAGAGATTTTTTTGAGCTGGAAAAGTGGTTTTGAATAAAACTTGATGGATCTTCTTTTGTGAATATGACTAGTAGGTTTTGATCTCCTTAGCATTCACAGTATTCTGGTGATAAATGGGCATTGTAACTATATATCATGAAAAAAAATGCTATTTTCTAGTTTTTGTTCTGAACTCACCACATTGAATTTCACTTGATGATCCATATTTTTTTCGATTGTATTAAAACTGTGTATTCTTTGTAACATCCAAGATATTAAGGGAAAATGTTTCCCAAACATCTGATTAACTAAAACACAGTTTTAATTTTAACACAGTTAAAATAAACAATAACTATAAAGACAACAGACATTGGTACACTGGAAAGCATTACTATATAATTACAGAGACACTGAATATCCCGTGTTGGAAGGAACCCACGGGGATCAATGAGTCCAGCTCATGGCTCGACACAGAACAACGCAAACAACAGACCATTTCTCTGTCTCTTTGTTGATTTTATTATATTACACTATGTGCAGCACAAAGGGAAAATAAACTAATGTAGTGTATTAGGTGAAAAGCGGGGTTTCGGGTTGTTACGGGAAAGGTTTCACCTCCCTAGTTAATATGCGTGACGCAAGCATATGGGCGTCATAAGCCATGCCTACTCTCTAGAAGGCTCTGTGCCAAGGCTATATAAGGATGTGTAAACTTGAATAAAATGCCATTTGCCATGCGCTCTCTTGTCGCTGTCTCGGCATTTGGCCCAGCTGCGGATAGTCAGGGATGAAAACGGGACAATTCAGAGCTACAAAACTTTATATCATACATACATTATATACACAGATGCATAAACTATGTGTATAGTAATATAATACACATTAATTAGAACAATCTTGCATTTCTCTAAAAGTCACAAAATTGAGACTTACCTATAAAAATCTTCAAAGTTCAGTTCAGCTTTTCCTTTCTTGCCAAAAAAGTGGACAAGCAGTGTTGTGTCAGACAGTGAACTTGCAATATCATCACCACGCTTAAATATTAGAATAAAAAAAATGTATCAAAGAGCATGACTGGATTAGTTACAGAACGGTAATCTGAGAATGTCTGTCAACACAATAGATATTTCTATAAAAAAAGATTTTGTGTTTCAAGTTCATACTGTTTAAAAAGATTTTAGTATTTAAATTTGTTAAGTTAATTTAGTCATACAAAACAGCATTTTTTCCCACACAAAAAAGCATTGAGCTGTTAATTGCATTCAGTAGAAAACACTTTAGAACAACAACTAATATTATGGATGCTGCAATGAATACAGAAAAAGCATAAAAAAAAAAACCATCAACCCCTGAGGAAAAAACTGATCTAATCAGTTGAGGTAAATCACAAGAATAACTCCCTTTGTACCAAATCTCCCCTCCTTTCTATTGGGCAGCTATAAAGATATTAAAAGGAGTTACTTCATATAATCTTATATTTTCTTATATATCTTATTTTAAACTAATTATGGGACTTTATATTCCATGAGTACTCAATAAAGTGTACTTTATTTGATTCAATATCATAAACAGCAAATGACTTCTGTTCAAATCTTACTGTCAAATATATTAAAAGCACAATTAATTTAAAAATAAATAAATCAGTCTGTGGAGTAATATTATTTTCATTCATTCTCCTAAAAATATTCCTAAAGATATGTTGTCTTTGCATCAGACATCGATTATTATTTTTTAAGATGTAGCAATACTTCTTCCTTAATAAATAACTATCAACTTCGAACACATAGACTTCTAAGAGTAGAAAAAACTAATTTTGACCATTTGTAACCATGTGACTATCATGTGCGCATTCAACTTTTTTACTATATAAATATCCTTACAGCACTGATGCATGTGCATTGATCTCACCTCTTTTACAACGACTCTTCAGATATCAAAGAGCTAAAAAAAATCAGTCAGTAAAATAAAGGTCTTAAACAAGCCATAGTATTCTACCATTAAAAGTATGTAGATATGGGCAATAAGCAAAAATATGAGGCAGAAACAACACATTTTCCTTTTAAGATACAAGAGCTAAAGAGGAAAACTTTTCTGTTCTATACTACCATCAGTTCAGGATTCTCAAGATTGTATTTCAAACTTCATCTTCCTCTTTATTCTCATATTCTTCTCCAGGGAGAAATAAGATGACATAGGATATATGCAAAGAGAGATTTCAGGTTCTTCAATTAAGACAGTGAGCAAATTAATTCAGAAAACTTACCACAATTTGTCTTTTAATATTGTTATCCTATACTACAGGGCACAATACACTGAAACACAGATACCCTGATTTCTTATGTCTTTTAAGCAATTAAATCCCTAAGTACATTCAAACAATTTCCCTCAAGTACACTGAAAAGATATCAAATGTTAAATTACAGCCTTTCATCTTGCAAAAACATTTTAAAACCTTAGACTTAGGCTGCATTCACCCATATCTAAAGAACCATTTAACAAATACAATACGTAAGTTTTTTTGTTTTTTTACAATTCCCATTTGGTCAGCCTCACTAAAAGAACAACAAAAAACCCTACAAAATTCAGCCCAGAAACTCAGACCTGTGTGTTTCTCCATAGAACTGCAGGCAACTGAAAATTTATTTCTTTATTCCTTTCGCCTTGATAGCACTGTATAAATTCTCTCTCTTTAAGGGCAAATGAAAAGGCTTTAGTCACTTAAAGCTTTGTTTATCGTTAATTTTTCTATTTTACATCAGTGAAAATGAAAAGACCACATCTGCTTGCATACATAAAAACATGAGACTATTTTGATCTAATATCTTTTAAAGTCTTTTAAATAAGAAAGTCTTTTAAATAAGAATAAAAACCTGTTTGATTTTGTATTCAGTGAAATTCATGTTTTTTATTAAAGGTCTACTAAAAATAATTTAAGGTCATGAGTGACGGTTCACTTGCAGAACCATATTCCAAGAACGACATATGAATATTATGCTTTAAATTAATGAGAGTTTTCTCACTGCAAGTCCTTGGTTTTTCAATAGTTGTCACAGCCTCACTCATTTCCAGTTTCAGCCAGCAACTTAAGAATAAATTTACAAGCCAAATTCAGTAGTAAATGGAATATTCCAACATGATCATATAGTCGCTAAATTAGGAATAGCAGAATACTGTCCTTGCCCTTGCAAGACACTGAGTGTGAAGACCAAGTTCCTTCCCCCTCCCCCCCAAAAGATACTGTAAATTGATTCTCACAGCAGCAAACCATATTTACTCCCCTTTTCAACCTAGACAAGGCCTTCTCAAAAAGCTACAAAACAACACAGACTCCAGTGTCAGCTAGGTTTAGGCTACTTAGTACAGATGGCTATGGAATCACTGAGATGAGAGAGTAGCTGGGAGAGATAAGAATATGGATGAAAGCCAGCTGGCTCAAACTTAAAAGAAGATAAAGACTGTTGTAGTGAGAAGTGAGAAATTCTCAGTGGAGCAAATGAAGGACATAAGACTTTTTTTTTTCAGAAAATCATTTACAAGTGAGCTGAAAGACCTGCTATACACTTTACAGACAACTTATACCAATGTTTAACATAGCTTTTATTAAGCTTCAATGACATTATACGTTACAGACATTAGTCTGAGGCATTTGGTGTAAAAATTATCTCCAAATCAAAGCCCTGTAGAGATTACCAAGTATGAGGCCATCTATATTTGGGACTGAAGTTATGTCAGCTGTAGATTAAGAATAAAAACAATTCAGAAAATTTGTTTCCCCAAGCTCCTTAAGTAGCCAATCAAATGAGAACCCCTCTCTACTCTCTCTGTTTTCATGAGCTCAACAGACAGGAGCACTGATGCTCTGGATTCTAATACTAGGTGGCTTAAATTAGAGCTACTAACTGGACTAATAGTCCGGGTGCTCATCAATTTAAAAGTAAGGAAAGAAAAATCAGCTACTCTAATTTACTGGAAGATTATTAATGCATTATTACTATGAATTATTACTGAAAATATTGGTTTAAAATTGAGTTCTGTAACACTTGATTCAGTGTTTATTTATTTTTATTTATATTATATTTATATTATTTATTCACTGATTGATTTATGTATGTTGCAAAAACAGATTCTAGCTGAGAGGTGTACAAAGAAGGTTTGATACCCAGGAAATGTATGCTCTATCTTAAGAGAACAATCAATGATCATGTTTTGTTTAGCCTACAATAACAAAAACTGAGAACTACAATTGTATTTATAGACATAACCATGCCTAAGAAGATACACACTAAAGAAGACGAAAAAGACCTACTGAAATTAAGTAATGACAGACTGGTGTAAAGGGGCTATGAGTAGATTTAGCTTGGCATTTAGAAAAGGTCCATCCAGGTCCTCAGATTATAAAACAGTTTCTGAAGAGGAGCAGCAGGGACACTAATTACTTTTAGTGTGAAACATACATAGCTTATGAAGCAAAGGAAAAAACTGTTTAAGCCTGGAGGTTTCTCTTTCAGTTCCATGTTCTCTCTCATTATGATCCTGCTTATGAAACATGCAGCTTAAGAGTAGACACCTGATAGTCAGTGAAGAGACTGCTGGGTGTCCTTCAGTGCCATGTTTAGATAAGCAATCAACTTCACCATACAGGGCACATGAAAGCTTAAAGGATGTAGTTTTCAAATCCACTTATTTATGTGGATTCACTTTCGTCTTATTCAGTTATTTCAAAACAGGTCATGAAACAAGAACCTTAACAGAATTCAAAGAACTATGAAAATCAATTAGGCAGCTCAGGGATATCACTAGTCCTCCATAATGATTCTGCAATATTCAAAAAGATTGACAAATATTTGTTTACTGTAAACATTTCTGTTTCAATCCAACAGCTACGCATTAACTGTTTTTGTGAGGATAAGCTTCGATAACATATATTAAAGAGCACCTTAAGAACATAAAGATTAAATGCTTAAGAGGCTGCAACTCTTATTAAGTTGTCCCATCACTGAAACAAGTCTTAATGACAAAGGCTTCCTGAATGACTGCTCTCCCTGTGAAATAGCATCACTGTTATTGTTAAAAAATGCTTCCTTACAGCAATGACTGAAGAGGACTTGATTTCCAACTCATTCAAAAGATAAAGTTATGTTTACTTGGGGTAATAGCCTTGAGTTATTGCACTGCACAGAAACAAATCCATTACATCTGAGAACTTCCAGGTTTAAAAAAAAAAAAAAAAAAAAAGAAGTAAGAAGAAGTATAATGAAGAAAAGAAACAAAACACATAAAATAGAAAAACAATGAGAAATAGTTAAAATAGCAATATGTTTATGGACCAGAGACAGAGGTTGCCTTATACCTCCGCAAGGTCTGAAAAGAGAGCTTGGCTTGTGCTACGCCTCAAAGTATCCCAGTAGCTTCTGGGGACATGGTCCTCTCCTTCTGTTTTAAGAACCTGCAGAAGTTTCAAGAAGGACAATAAAATAACAGGTAACAGACTTTAACATCTTTTCTAATTGATCCTCAGAAACACACCTCAATTCTTTTGCTCCAACAAAAGGAAATTCCTTCATCATTTACATCATTTTGTACATGAAAATACTGGTCTATTACAGCAATTTGATTTTTACTTATATGGCAGCTGTGCCAAAAAGTATCACCTGACCCCACCTTCTCAAACAAAACAAATTAGAGAAAGCACAGATCAGAATTATGCTTTTATAAGTACACATGAAAATGGCCATCTAATTTCAATATTTTGCTGTTGTTTTTTTTCCTCACACATTCGTTTTACCAAAACGTATTAATTTCTTATGATATTAAATTTATTTCCTTATTGGTCAAAACATACAAGCCAGTATTCAATTAGATATACTAAACTAATTTTTCAGAATCATTAGGATGACATCCTCATAACATTGAGAAAAACTAAAAATAAAACATAATAAGCCCAACTTTAATTGTAACACACATATCAAGAAAATACTGTGCACATCTAATGAACTAAATTACCTTATTCAAATGAAAAATAAATGTATAATCTCCCCAAAGAAAAAAAAAACTGATTACAATTTTCCTCTGGACTGGACTGCTGTGCAATGTGTAATGCACCATTATCACGAAGAATACCATTAGCATTAAATTGAAGGTTTATAACAGTATTTTACATATATAAATAAATGAATATGTATATGACTGATTAAATAATTACATAATTTACATTTTAAAAAAAAGTTTGATACTAGAGAGGTGAGCAATATTTCTGCACAAAGCAATTTGTAACTTCATAAAATAGAAGCAATAATATACACTGAGAAGTGAAGTGTTGGTTACAAAATATTTGCTAGAAGGTATTTTTTAACTTGCCTGCTGCTTTTAGAAGTTGTTTACTTTTTCCTCTATCCAATTCCATTCAGCTCTTCCGTGAATTATCATCGAAGAAATGTGACAAGCTACTCGGAATTATACCCTAGCTTAATATATATACTCAGTTCTAAATTGCTCAAACCAAAGAAACCCATATATTTCAGTGTGTACAGGATTATGTCCTTAGGTTAGTTTCTCTCTAACACTTACTCATCCTTTTTATATCTTCTAAGCCCTGGGTAGGAACAACACCTCCCTTTGTTACGCATATGATTTTGTAATACATTTATCTTAAGTCTTTGCTGAACTTACTCTTTTTAGCCAGTAGAATTAGTACTTCAGGGCATGCATATTTTCATTACATGCATCTTATCATTATCATAGTTCAGTTGGAATTTGGCTAGTAAAAGCAGTCATGCAATACATGCAGAACTAGTCTTAACAACAACTGCAGTATGCACCAGAAAATGACTTGAAACAATAAACTTAAGCAAATGAGAATACAGAAATATTTAAACCACTTGAATCTGCTCTACATGCTTTTTCTTGCTAAGTCTTGACATTTCTCAAATAATTACAAATGTTTTCAAAGACGAGGAGAAGGGCCTAATACATCACTTGTACCATTTCCCAGGTAGTCTATGGCTGCACTTCCTTGGTCTACAGCATCTTCCACTCTGCATGTCATCAACAGAAACTGAAAAAAGCACTACAGTTCTGTTGAAGACATTCAAAAAAACCTCAGGATGCATTTTCTCTCTTGCCAGTTACATCTCCTACTCTTAAAAATGATCAAAAGTAAGTTTACTGTCACTTACATAACGCAAGGGCTTTTTTCTTACTGTAAAATCCTATTTTAGCCCAGGCTGAAAGTTCTTATTTGTTTGTTCTCGAAGTTAAGCACAAAAATATAAAAACTCTCTTCTGGTTCTTTCTTTTATTCTTTTTTTTTCGGGTTTTTTTTTTTTAATTATTTATTTATTTTTTTTATGGTAGGATGGGGTCAAATGATAAAAATGGTAAAGTTTCATTTGATTTTATCTTTTTTGTCCCATTACACACAAAGAAGCAAGACAGACTTGGGTTTAAGGTTAATTAAATACAGACCCAAAATTTCTTAAGACATGTTTTCTTATATTCCCAAAGAATATTGATTTCTTCATTTTATAGAAACAGAGCAGCCTTTCCTCCAGGTAGACCAAACTACTTTTGAATGCATGTAAAAAGCACATGCAACCTTTCACAGAGGTAAGGATCTAATATATCTTTATTGATTAATACTTGACTTGATGAAAAGCAAAAATGCAGTAAATATCCTTAAATCATACTATATCAATTCACTGGTGAAGACTGCATAAATGAAAATTATTTAGAGTACATACACTGTTAGTAGGAGCATGATATCCATAAAGTTGAAGACGCTGACATACAGCAAAAATGCGCCAAGCCAAGTATCACATGTCAGTGTGAAGACAGAAAGAAAAAATAAAGACAACAGAATAGGTTAAGATTCATTTTACATAATATCAGATTTTAAAATTTATTTTTAAGGTTATAGTGGATAGAAAATAGTTTATTTTTCATCTTATTCTTTAAATTCTCATACAGAAGTAGATGGTTGAGTGGAATATTGTGAGGTGGAACATTCCATTTTGTAATCATTACTTTTCCCAAAACTGAAGAATTTTTGCTGTAAATATGAAAATCTCAAATGAACATTTTTTTTTCCTGTGGATTTGACAGAAACTGGACAGAAACTTGTCCATCACTAAAAGTTTCTGCTACTGCTGCCATCCTCCAGACAAACCACAATCTTGTCTGTTTCTGACTTACCTTTCTCACGCACACCCTAGACACAAATTTGACGTTAAATGAGTATTCGGTGTTCCACAAAAATTTATTGCCATAGTAATAACTAAATATATTTGGCATTGGTCATAAATGGCATTTAATATAGAAATAAACATGAATGTAACTTTGCTTATCATCTTTTGTCAGCTATATTAAAACTATCACAATAATATCAAGTCTCAGCATTTCTACGTAAACAGTCTTCCTAAGTTATGAGAACAGGAGCATAGTTTACTTTTGCTAAAGAGATGTTTCCCTTTTGCAAACAATGATACTGAGCCACTACTACTCAGTTTTCTTAGATTTAGAGATTCCAAAGGGAATCCATGCTACTGTCCTTACATATAATGGAATATTCACTCTGTTTTCTATAAACCACTTATATAATTTTCCAACAACTGTAGTAACTGTTTTTCTTATGACAAGAATTTGTTTCAAAAAAGAAAAAAGTGATAAGTGAGCACAGTAGATCACTGTTCTAGAGAAAACAAAGTTGACCAACTACAACTATTGTAATTATACTTACCAACATTGCACGCTTTTCTTCATCTCCTTTCCTTTCTCTCTTCTCATTTTTTTTCCTGAAAATCTCCTGTAGCTATGAAACAAATAATTTTGTTCTTTTATAGCTTTTGGACTGTTTCACATGCATAACAGTCATTCTCCATAGGTAACATAACATGCAGTATGAAAATGCAGTTCTTCAGTAAAATATCAATGTTCCAATTACACTTTTTTTTTTTTTTTTGCTAACATTTGTGCCTTCATGTTCCTTCTCTCATCTTAAGTGTAACACAGAGAGGCAAAAGGATTTTGTTTTTCACAAAATAAAGTCACTATCTCTATTTGGAAGCACAATACTCAGAACATCCCCTTTAGCTTTGTATTTTAGCCAAACTACATCTGTACTGGCCTACAAAAAGGGGGAGTTCCAGACTTTTCCACCTCCTCTAAGCACATCCTTTGTTGTCAGGTACTATTTAATACAGCTGTGCAGCTAAGCAGTCAGCTGGATCAATCTTTTTTACATGTTAGTTTCTAGACAGATCAGTTCTTACTCCTGCTGGCACAAGCATGGGGTGGAAACACCTGGTGGGGGCGAAACCTTCTCTGTCAGCAGCAACAAACTATTCCTCAAGAGTAATTTATCAAGTACCTTTGTTTTTTCAAGTCTGTTCAAAGCAGACTTTTGAGTTTTGTAAAACACTTCTTTCCCAAATCTCTTTATATTTAGAACTTTAAAAGTGACTTCTGAGACAACCTCAAACACAGGATTTAAAAAATACACATTTATGTTGGAAATCACAGTCTTCGTGATCTTATGATCTGTACTTATCTTTCTTTGTAAGTATCCATAGACTTTAAATGCTTTTGTTTATAGTAATACCTATTAGTATTTCCAAACCATTTGATAAAAAGTGTATCGTTATTTATTTTTCACAGCAGACAAAGCACTACTCTGACGGTACTCTGATGCCATCTACCTTTCAGCTTTTCAAAAACTGCAAATGTTACACTGCCACTTCCAGCAAGTGCTTATCACAAAATGAGCCAAAGAGAGCACACACTATGGCTGAAAATTTATTCCATCCTGAATATGGTATTTTCAGAGCCAAATATCATGGTGTACAAATAATGGTAGCTTAATTACACAGTTGTGGCAGTTGCTTCAAAGACTGGATTTTACCTACCATGAACCTGACAAAAACACAACACTGTAATTGCATGCACACAGAGCTCCACATGGATCAGAATGTGATCAGTAAAATGCAATGTATTGAAAAACTGCAAAAAAAAAATAAATTCCAAATTCAATAGAATAAAGTATTTCATAGACGGTAGATAACTAAGATAAAGGGACCAGCAAACTACAGCTGAGGTATGACAGTGAAAAACCAAATGAATGCAGCATTTAGAGACTGAAGAGCAAGTGATTTTGGAAATAATATTCTACAGATTTCCCAATCTTTATAAATTGTCTGTAGTGCAAGCATAGAACGCAAAATTGTGCTTGTCGCTGTACCTATTTTTAAGTACAGGATCAATTTACAGATCTTGGCCTGTCTTTTCATGTTTTTTCTTGCAAACTTACAGGCACAAACTACTGCAATGCACACTGAGCAGGAGAGTCATGAGAGGACATTTACCTAGATGGCCTAGAATATTACACAGCTTGCAACCTAAAACTGTGGAAAGAAGAAAAGTAAATGAAGAGACAGAAGCAGAAAGAAAATACCTAGTGAAAAGTGAAGTGACAAGCCATCAAGTAAAAGAGAAGAGTGGCAGTAATTGAAAAACTAAAAAAAAAGGAAAAAAAAAAGAAGAAAATATCAAGGGAAAAAAGCATCCCTGGATGTATTTCCCCTGCCACTGAAGCAAAGAGAGTAGGATTCTGTTGCATTCATCATTAGAGCACTTGCTAAACTTCTAGAAATGGATCTTTTGTTCAGAAGGAGTGCTATAGGATACCAGTGAGTAGAAAACCAAATGTGAATGGATCTAGGAGTACTTTCATAGAAACATTGTTCCTATGGATGAGATTGACTGCTGAAAGCAGCAAGCCGAAGATCTCCTGTAACAAGGGAACACAATCCTCCTGTTCCCTGACCTCACCCTTATGACATAAGCAAAGAAAAGCACAAACACCTGAGGAATTAGTTTACAAAACCATTAAAGCTTTTATCAGAAAAAAAATAAGTATTTTGCAGCTCCTTATTATGTGTACACTTTATCTTGGTGATCTCTACATCATTCTCTAGAAAGTATTACCTTGACTTCCAATTTTACTATAGCTGATTGTAATCAATGGAGAAGTATTTTGCAAATGCTAGATATAGTTCATATGGCTACACTTACAGTCACCTGCTTCCAAGTACAGAGGAGACTATGCACAGCCATGCACTGTGAGTACAAATGCCAGATACATACTCTGCAGCTAGCTATATTCTGAGCTGGAGTTTCACTGATTCAATATTGTTTTTCATTTTTACTTTTCTTTACAGAGATATCCTCTACTTACAGTCTTTCTTTAGCCTTACTGACACACTAATCCAGGAGAATTAGAATCAGTTTTTATCTACTACACAGATTCGTTTAATATGGTGCTAGGAGCAAATCAGTAAATCTGATGTTTGAAAATCTTCATTTCCTTCATTGCCAGAAAACAGGACTATAAAAGCACACCTAGAAAGAAAGATGTAAATGTCCATTGTAGTGTCCTTACTTCCCTCCTTTACATACTTATTTACCTGATCTCATTTTCAGTAGAGGATTCTGGAAGGCAAAAGCTCCTGCTTCACTTTCCTCTGTCATTCTTTGTATTACTTTAAGTTGACAGCCTATGCCACTAGATGGTTTGAGGAGTCACAAAAAACACTCCTTCCCTTCCCCATTTGGTCCATCAGCCAATTAACTCAATGTTGAGTGGCTTTTTTTGAGGAGGAGATGGTTACCGGGAATAAGCAAATGGAAACAAAAGTGGATTTAATATTATAAGAGAAAAAAATGATTTGCAAGATATACTTTGCAGGAAGTGGCAGCTTCCAAAGCAAAGGAAACCTATTCTGATGGAACTATGCCAAAAGAAAACAAGTGTTCCTGACCTCAGATTTCACTCACTTGGTTGTACATCACATCTAGAAAAGGAGAACTGAGGAAAATTCAGTTGTTGAGGACAGTTTCTTCCAAGTCTCCATGTTCTTTAGGTTAGGAAAGGTTTCCTGGACTGAGCCACATAGCTTGAGTTGGAAACAATACAGAAGTTGTCTGTGCTTACTCAGCAGAAAATAAAAGCCTTGTGCTGTCTTCAGAAAGCTTGTGTAAACCACTAACCAAGAATCTTTAAAAGTTAATTTCTGAACAAATATCAAAACTACATTTGCCATCATCATGAGTTTCAATCACAACAAAAACTGAATTTCAAGAGTACATAAAAACATTAAAAGACTGAAAGTTCAAATACTGAAGATATACATACCACTAAGAACTCCTTTTTGTCCACCATTTCATTGCCATCAGTATCAAACATATTGAAAGCAATTCTAAAACCTGCATGTGGCTCTGTCAAAAAGCAAAAATAATAATTTCTTCTTTAATTGGAAAAAAACACGTATGAAACCCTAAGAAATTATACAGCACCCTTCATTAAAAAATAAACATCCTCAGCTAATTTAAATTGGTAAATTTGCATACAGAGTAAATGCAAATCATAACATCAACTTAAAATATGATTCATGTTATGAAAACATAAGGAATGCTCACAAAGTCACAGATTATGGGAAATAAACAGTAGAAAAAGAACACGAAGAATCCAAGAAAAATACATAGCAGCAATGGCTGGTTCAGCAGTGGATAGTAATCATTAGTTCATGATTACAGGTGTGTTTGGTTTTGTTTTAATAAAACAAAGTTTCTATGAAAACATGGTGTTTTCAAAAGATATTTTGAAAAGTTTTTTTTTTTTTTTAAAAAAGCTTGTCAAAACACATGATACTTTGATAGAGACTCAAATTTCTTGTTTATATGCTTCAAGCCACAGAAATTTGAGATCAGGTTAAAATTTTAAATCAGTTGATAACCATGTGGACTCTGATGGCAAATGTAAGTGAAGTCTTTAGACACTATGCTTTGCAGTATGGAAGAACTATGCCCAAATTTAGTCCAGATAACATGGAAACAAAAAAAGAATTGATGGAGCAACTATGGATTGTAAGGGCTCAGGGCAAAATTCCTTCTCTGTTTCACAAGTATTGAAATCGAGTTTGCCAGATTTTCTAAAATGAAATAGATGCTATTGACACCACTGTTTCATTGATATCCTTTATATAGAAAGATGTAAAATAATACAATAATGATGCACATTTTTCTCTTCTGCCTATACTCAATGTCCTTTATGAACAGTAAATTCAGTATACACAACTAAAAGTTTTATTGCAATACAAGAAAATAAACTTGAGCTCTTAATAGGGTTTTAACCTCAACCTTCTCAACACCCTACTGAGTGTTTTAACGAACAAATGACTTAAAGTATAACATAACATCTCTGTAAGACAGGAGAGGTTCAAACACAGATACATCATCTTTTCCATACTGGGATATGCAGGAGAGAAGAAAAAATAATATTTTAATGCACAGCAATATACTCAGAGCTTACAATTTTCTAAGGGAGGATTTTCGTTTTCCCCCCAAATACTTACTTGTTAAAATACATAAGAGGAATAAATATTCTGTGTAAGATATCACACCTGAAAACATCAATAGAAAAAATGATGCTGTATTAGTTTTACATTGTCTTCACATCTTCAACTCAAATGTATTACATCTATGTATAAGAATGAGCATTTTCAAAGATGTGGATATGCAAATTCCTTTTTGATAGCATTAAAACTTAAATACTTCAATATTTTAATCAGCTTTCTTCTGTTGTTTGCTGGTCTTTTTAGTTTGTCCTTGAGTATTTTTGGTGGTAAGTACAGTAAGTAAGGCAAACAAACAAATACAGTCAGTGGAGAACAGCTCATCAAAGAGAAACTGGTTAGATTCTTGAGCACTAATGATTTATTTGACTCTCTGAAAGCTTCACCAATAATGTATGACAACACTATAACAGCATGAGAACATTTATTCTGAAAACTTGAACAGTACTCCCTCCTGACTTTCTGCCTTCTTTCCAGCTTTGCTGGAATTAAGAACAGTGATAAAAATCACTCCAGGTACTTCTTCATTTGTGTTCTCCAATAACACAACAGCGTATCAATATGTGGCTAGAATTTATACAGCACTTTGCAGAAACTCTTTGACAATGCCTACTGAAGTCTATTTGGACAAGCACCTATCAAGAAATCAGATACCTCACATGTCTTCATTCAGTAATATAGCCTTTTTTTAATAGGCAGTCAGTAAATGTAAAAAAATGTATTTGTTTGTTTGATGACACTTTCTTTGTTGCAAAACAGAGGAAGCAAATGCAACTGTCAAATAGCCCACCACAAGCATGAAGACAGCAATACAAAAGGCCTTGAAAGCATTCTCTCCTTCTGTTTGTACTGGTATACGGTAGCTGTAGACAGATAGTTCTGGTTGACTGCACTGACTGTTATGGGAGAGAGGCTCTGTAACTTCAATTGAATGGAAAGAAAAGCTTATACCAAGATCTGAAAGAACAGAAGGAGGTCACTCAAGGGTAAAAACATAGCAAGACCTAAGGACAGCTGGCATAAATTTGTGTAGTGCAACTAATTCAAGTAAATCTGTGGCAAAATACATTGAAATAGACCCTTGCTACTTGTTTCATACTAAAACATGCATGTTTTAAAGAAAATGAATAAATCTGGGAGCACTCATGCCATACAGTAATGAAATTAAATCCAACAGAGGAGACCTGAATTCTATTCTCATTCCTTTCACTGACTTACTAAACGACTGAATGAAGGACTTCTGGTCTATTGTATTAGATATAAATAATATTGCAGTCCAACAGCTTCTATTGAATTTCACTAACATAAAACTTAAGTACTGTTGAATCAAGACTATATTTTTGAGACGTTTTATTACAGACTTGGGAAGGAACATCCAAGTACATACTTTTTACTAATCATGTACTGACTTAACAGAATCTGAAGCTGAATTTTTATTTAATTAATATTTCAGGATTGAGCTGTTCTGATATCAGCATAGAGCAAAGAAATACAATGCAAACATATGCCAGTATCTGTGTTTCTCACTAGTTCTGGCTGCAGAGTTGAGGCAAAAAGAGTTAAGTGCAGTTTACAATTAAAGACTTGTGAAATTCAAGCCCATGAGCTTGAATCCTCAGAGAGTAGGAGCTTATTTACCCCTTTAACAATGTTATGATGTAGTCAGGGGTTAAACTCAATCTCTACAGGTCCCTTCCAACCTCTGCAAATCTGTGTCTCCGTGAAACAGATTAATCAAATAAATGCACACATTCGTTTGGATATTTTTTTTTTTTTTTTGCTGGTATGAATATTTTATATATCTATATTGTTTTTTCCTTATAGCAATTACTTGTGAATGTTTTTGAAAGTATTCTAAAAGTTTCAATAGTCCTTTGGAACAAGCAATGTGAAATAGCCAAAATCAGTTTAACATATTCTAAAATACCAATTCACTTAAAGATGCTAGCTGTAAGCTGGCATGATTAAAATACTGCAGAGTTTAAAGGGAACACCTCTATTTGGTAAAATATAGAAAACACAACTATTCTCTTATTGAAGATGCGACTCAGGTTAAAGTACAACACTACTTCAGCACCAATCAATTAATACATACGACAATTTGGTTCAGGAAAATCACAGAATTGTAGGGGCTGGAAGGGCTCTCCATAGACCACCAAGTCCAACACTGATTCAAAGCAGGCACCCTTCAGCAGTCTGCACAAGTAGGCTTCCAGACAGGTCTTGAATATCTCCAGAGAATGAGAATCCACAACCTTCATGGCCAGCCTGTTCCAGTGCTCTGTCACCCTCACTGAGAAGAAGCTCCTTCACATATTATTAATAAATTCTTATCCCTCACCTTTCTCATTGAGGTTACGGAAAAGTTTGGATGAGCCTTTCCAAACTGGTGGTGTCTCCATAAGGATCTGATTCAATTCCTAAAAAAATGAAATCAGAAAAATATTGACATGTCATTAAGTAATTAAATGAAGACGTTCCTGGATAAGTAGTAGTAAGTGCTAGGAAATCAACATAAAAAGAAAGGAAATGTATACAACTCTACCATTTAATTTAACTTCAGTTTAGCACGCTGACTGTGGGAAGTATTCACATAAATTTTGCATATATGATTAATCAAAAAATTCATCTAAGAAAACTCACACGAATACAAAGTGTTTAAAGAATTGGAAAGACACGTAGAATTGTATCAAAACCTTACTGAAGTCCAGGAAGGAGACTCATCCTTAGCTTCAGTGAATGTGTGCAACAGTGAGTACTTCAGCAGCAAATACATTTTATGTTCTTTTAAGATACTTGACCTGAACCAAAGCAAACTTCACCCATGAATACGAATGAACTTTACCCTTGATACAGGGACACAGACAGTTCTCTTGCAGTTGTACAAATATTAAAAAAACCTGAAATGTAAGAGGCACTTCAACACCACAAAAGGTAGAGTGGCTTCAGTATTTCAAGCAGCTGTTACACTTAGACAATAAAGGAGCTCAGTCAGATATGAGCTGAGGAAGAAACCGACAGGGGTTTGAGGAAGTCAGTAAATCCAACATAATATGCTTGAGCAGCTGTGCCCGCTTGAGATTCTAGATTCAAATCTGTCTAAAGCAGCAAAAAAGTAATTTAAAAAAAAAAAAAAAGTTTTATTAAAAGTTAAAAACCCACTTTCTTCTGTGACTCCCAGTTCACATTGTGAAAGTAGGCCATTACCGCAAGATGCATGGCTATAAGATAATAAAAGAATTATTACTCACCTGCTTGGAAAGGGATCGCCACTTTTTAGCACCTACAACAAAAGACAAAGTTACGGACATATCAAACTCAGCTGTGCCCATATGGTGTCATTACAATTATAATATATCCATACTCCACTTTCTAATAAAAAAAAAAAAAAAAAAAGAGGTATTTTCCCTACTGTATTCAACAGATAGAAGCTACAGAGTGCTTCCAAAATATTCTTAATATGTTTTAAAAAAAGTAAGTAGCATTAACACATACATGGATTACTGTCAATCAATTTAGACAATCAATTTAGTTTTTAGCCAAAACCCAGTTCAGTGAGAGAATACTTTCTACCTCCATAAAAGACTATTAAAGCACTAGACAGGAATTAGAGTGCACTTGGTGCAACCTGTGGCATCAACTGTCTGAACTGTTATTTAGTAGCAGCAGTATTATTCAAATCATAAGGGAGACCTTGATTCCTGTCTTCACTACCTGTACATTTTACAGAAAATACAGAAAAAATAAATTAAAAAAAAATCCTTCAAACATCATCAGAAGCTAGGGCTCCTCTTAGCCACTCCTAATTACTCAGATTCATGTTTGCTCTTACAGAAAAAAATAGAGCTTGACAGCAAGAAATTTTAACAAAGAATCTGAATATTTCAGAACAGGAACTGCTCATGAGAACTGAAAGCTGACAATGGATAATAGTGAGCTGATATTTTTCATGCAGCCTTAAAATGAAAGTATCTAGTAGCAGATGAAGATACCAGCATTTGACAACAGTTGTTCAGAAACATGCAATAATTCAGAACCTGAGGTTCATCTTCACCCTCTCATGTCTTTGCAGTATTAAACTAAAGCACTTTGAATATGAGAATTCACAAAAGTACAAAAAAAAAAAAAAAAAAAAAAAGTGGTAAAATGTGGTAAAAATGCATACCTTCTTGGTTGGCAAAGGCTCATATGTTCATATTATAGAACATATTGACCTGTAGAAATCCCTTTCTCATGACGGCCTCCATGCTTCATTAAATACCAATCATGAGACAGATGCCACTCATTGTGATATAATTCGTGGTTAGAAAGTGTCTGGAATTGCAGTTTTACATCCCAGTCTGCAAACCCCATTCCAACTACAGTGTGTTATACAAAGCAACAACATATCACCAACTAACAGCATTTAACATATATTTCAGTTTGATTATTTACTATTAATTAAAGCCTTGCCTCAAACTACTAAATAAAGCTAAACAAAATAACCTCTTTCACCATATTGTTTTGTGCTTATGTCTACCATTATATATATATATACATATAGAATATAATATATATAATAATTATATATATATATATATAGCCTTCTAATCAGATAATTTCCCATATGTTTATACATGGATCTGTCCTTCTAGGCATGCAAATCTTCTATCTACATGCATACATTTTACAGTTCAGTATTAGGTTTTTTTCTTTTAATATCTACCAAGAGCTAAAAGGAACAAAACATATTTCCTTTTCTTTTAACTGACTTTCTAAACATACAAATGCATATTCAGATGACACAAAAATTCATTAAGCTTAATTAGGGAAAAATACATTTTTCCCTAATGACAATCTTTACTATAAAATCAGCAGCAGTAAGTTAATTATGCCATTTACTCTGTGTCTTTATAACAGCTGCCCAAAGTCAAAAGTTGTATGCTATAAAAGAAAATATACTCTTACCATATTAGTTAGTGTTTAATCAAAAAAGGAAGTGAATGCCCTCTTGACTTTTGTAGAGTTTACTCTATCTCCAAAGTAAATCAGCCACAATGGATGCATTCACTCCATCACAGATCTCATTCAGGTCTAGTATTATTAGCTTTTCTACAAAGCAGGCATAAGGAGCTACTATTATTACTCTTCAAAGGGTGATTTTGCTTTCTAGTCTTAATCCTTAAGAAGTACAAGTGTATGTTCTTTTTAATTGCAATATCTATATATTTTATTATGTCAGCCTGCATGGACCCAATTATATACCATTTAAAACAAGACCAAAATGATTCAAAAATACAAAATACATATTATTTTATTCAGAAAAATACTTCATTTAAACTTACTACCTTCAACAGAGCAAGACAGATAATTAGGTCTTGCCCAAACTGACAGAGCAGTACAAAATGAAAACTAAATATTCAGAGATCAGAATCTGTAAGTGGCAACATCTGAAGGCTGTTTACATCTTTTATTATTTCTTATTTGTCAGTCTTTTGCCCAAAATTCACAGCTCAGTTCTGTTCAAGTATCCCAGATAATATGACTTCCACTGTAATGAAGTCACGTCCTTCTACTTAGTTACTGCCTCTTACACCATCCCTTAGTCATCTCTGTCATGTAATCTCTGCTACTTGCATACAAAACTTAAAGGCATACAGGTTACTTTGGCCTTCAGTCTCAGAGATTAACTGGATGCCTGGAAATGACTTTTATCTAAGTTAGGTCTTCAACACTGAACTCAGAAGGGCTCATTGCTGCTTGAACTCTATCTTTTCACAGAATCAAAGAATGAATTACAGAATGACCTGGTTTGGAAGGGACCTCAAGGATCATGAAGTTCCAACCCCCTGCCTGGCAGGGCCACCAAACTTCCACAAACTTCCACATCTTTTCTCCTCTGGTAAGAGGCTTACAGAATACTCTTGGGAACTTAACACTTTTAAAATTATTATTTAATTTATAATTTATTCTGAATATTTGCAGTGAGGGAGGAGGAAGTCTAAATGTAATTAGTGTGGAAAAGTCTTACTGGTCTACCACTCATACACCATCATAAAATTGAGCTAAAGTGCTTTTTTTGACTGATATCCAGTACATGCCACAAATGCTCCATAATCATACATGGTTATGCTATGAGATGGACAGCCTGAGGAAAAGCTGATGAAGCCCAATTCCATGGTCACAGAAAAAGGATCACCTGAAGACCTGGGCTGAAGAAGTAGTTACGAAGTGCTGACGTATAATTATATTAATTCCTGTGAAAAGAGATCTACCTCATCCATTTCAACTGGTGAGCAAAACAGAGAACGAAGATTCACTTCCTGGTGGGAGTTTAAAAGTTGTTTAAAAGTTGTGCAAGTTTTCACCATCTAAGCTCTATCGTCTGTTTTCACTGTTACAAAGAGCGATTACATCTGTAGCTAAAAGTTCAGGGAGTTCTGATTACTGACACAATCAGCTGAAATATTTCCTTTGTTTCATTACAAATAAGAAAACAATAGAAAAAAAATATGGAAGCTTTCACCTCTCCTCAGACTGCTTAACCTGCTTTTGACTGCGTTGTATGTGTTAGTTTTCTTCCTTAAATCTATGATGAGGTATGACATATATCACATCTAAGCAATGATATGTACTTTTCTCAGAAGTTGTATGCTGCTACCAATGCACTGCAAGCCTGAGGGCCCAAGATCAGCAATAGGTTGTGATATGCACTTATTTGGTCACTCTTTGATATTTAAACAAAATAAACAGCCTAAGTGAACTAAAGTTGATAGGTTATTTTTCATTAACTTGATTGATACATAATGCTACCTTTAACTTCAAATGTAGAAAGTGAATCCCTTGAGGACTGAAACTCATAGTTTGTTATTTAAAACACCTTGATATGCTTGTAGAATCTCTGTAGGGAAAAAGAAGAAGAAGAAGAAAAAACCCACAAAACCCCAAAACAACAGAACACCAAAACCAAACAAAAACCAACAAAACAAACAAACAAACAAAAAACCAAATGATATCAGATGATAATTTAGGATGGTCATTCTAAATTATTTAGGTTTCTTGCCTGCTCATTTACACATAAAGTTCACAAAGGAAGGAAATTTTGCAGCACAACTGTCCTGCTTGGACAGAATCCAGAACTGCAACCCCATCAAAGCAAATGGTAAAAATGAACTTATCTTCCACACCTACTGAGCTGTGTGTGACCTCTAAGACAAGAACATTTATCTACTGACTTTTGAGGGAAAACAGTTCACAGATGTTTACAAAGTAATAACTATAAGGATGATGACTGCATGCATTTAGATACCATGAAAAATAAAAGGGGAAGAATCAGCGCCTTTACACACTAATCACAAACAATGGTTGTAATTAAAAACAAATGGAAAAATAAGATACATCACCATTATGACCACAGCAATTTTATCAATATAAAACTTATGCTTACGTTTTGGTTCATCACTTGTGACAGCCTGAATGAAGTCGTATGGAGTCATATAAAGCTGGCCTTCAAATTCTAAACTGGCAAACATGCGAAACCGTTGCTCCCGAGGTGTCGCATAAAGGTGCAAATCTTCAAGGTCTGATCTGTTTTCTGTGACCTTCAAAGACAGAAGGAAACAATTTAAATGTATCATTTTACAATTAGCCACTGCCCTTCCCTACAAATAAACTCTAAATTAAAAAGTGATAATTCATTAGGTCAAATCCATCCAAATACTGTTGTACAGTAAGAGCTTAAATTAGGACTTCACTACCATCATTTTCACTCTTCCATAATTTTAGTAAGTCATCTTTACCAAGTGAAATTTTTGAAACGAACTGAGCTCATAGCTAAAAGAAAAAAATAAATAAAAACAAAAGAAAAAAAATTAAAATAAGAAGGTTCATAGAAAAGAAAACAACTCTAACTCAAAAGTCTGAGTAACTTAAAATGACATTGTTAAAATTATTTGTGGTCCCACATTTCCAGAAGAAAATGAAAAACTTTTTAACTGCTTCTTCAGGTAGAGCACAGCTGTTGATGGTAATAGGCAAAACACTTCTGCAACATTCCCCAGTGCAAACCTTCTATGAGTACTACTGTTTCAAGTATCTACTGCAATCAAAGCTATGCACGATTATTTGTAAACTTAGTAGTATGAAACTGTAACTGTTCTCAATTGTTACAACTTTATTTGATACAGTCAAGGATTAAAACAGAAAATATGTTACCACTAACTGAAACTTTTTTACAGCTCACAACCTGGCAAGCTCCTCGGAGAATTCAGAAACTTGAGGAAAATGCACATTACCTAATTTTACTTATGTATTTATTTTAACAGAGATGAAAAACATAAAAACCAAGTTGTTTCTCAAAAGGACAAGCAATGACAAAGGTAACTTCTCCCAGTGTGTAAAAAGAGGAATGAAGTATTTTACCAGTGAAATAACCCACTCTGCCACCATCATCATTACTCTCCTCATTTCAGACAGTATTTCTAAAACACTTCATGTATCAAAATTAACAAAGAGGCAAATAGTAGCAATAATTTAACTAATGTCTACATTTCTTTTAACTAAGAAAATATCTGAACATATTTTGTGTTTACAGAGAACACTCTCTTTTATTTTAAAGCCATTACCACTTGTTCCATCACTACACTCCTTGATGGAGTCTCTCTCCCTATTTCTCCTGTACGCCTCTTAAGGAGGGGGAAAAAAAAAACAACAAAAAACAACCCCAAAGAATTCTCTTCTGACATACCCATTTGCAAGTTGAAACATTCATGTGCTATCTCACTGTTTGAATATGGTCTTACTGATCCTTCTGCAGTCCAGTGGCATTCAAGCTATGCCTTCATGTGGGATTTACACAATTTAATTATTTCAGCAGAGCTTGTAGCAAGATAATTGATTACCCCTGTATCTGAAGGTTAATAATCTATCTTATTTTTGATATATATGTTATTTTATTGCTATCACAAACATGCTTTTGAATAAATGCAGGTTGTAAACACAAGTAATAAAGCAGTATATCTGCAAAGCCAGCTTCCAGAGAAGACGCTGCTTCAAGGCCATGTTACACATACAGCAACTGTAATCAACTGTAATCAGCCACAATCAATCACGCATAATCAGGAGAATGTGCAGATAATGCATCATTCAAGAAATATCACCTCACTTTTTGATGACTGTAAGTACTTGGAGAATATGTTAAAGACACACTTTAACACAACCTGAAGTACTCTGTGCTAATATAAACCAACATACTGCAAACATGGAATTAAGACATGTTCAAACTTAATTCATGTAAGTACTCCAGTCCCCAAACTCACAGTTTCTGCTTCATTTTAGCCAATCTACATTTTCTCTCTGGCTATATAACAATGCCAGCATTTTATACTCCAGATAAATGTCACTGTAACTCAATATGAATACTGGCCCACCACCAAAACAAGCCATATCTCTCAATACCCTGCATGCCCTTGCTCTGGCACTTGTATCCTCTACTTGCTAAGTGTTAAACTGGATAAGGGAAAGGATATGTCTGACAAATTTTTGTTTTGGTGGTGCTGTTTTCACACAGATAAATTCCTGGATCTATCCCACAAGAAAAGTACTAATTCCAAAACCTAGGCCACAAGAATTTGTAGATTATAGAAAAGAAAATATACGGTTTGGCCATGACCAGGGGGCAAAGGGACCCACAAACCCACATCCTGGGAAAGGGAGGAGGTGGAAAGGTAGGGAGATGGGACTGGACCAGGGAAACTGAACTAAAGAAAAAACAAACAAACAAACAAACAAACTTAAATTACTATATACAGTAGCGAAATGTGATATAACACAATATAATACCACATTACTGAAACTGAAGCTAATACATCAAATAAAATGCAGAAGAGAGAGACCAAAGACCTTACTAACACTGTTGGCAAAGCAGACAGGGGGTAAAGAGGGAAGTTCCCAGTTCATTTTAACTTTCCCTCCAAACTGAAAATGGAAATGGAAATATGAAGTCCTCTGGAAGTCGTAGTTCATTCTTCTCTTCTGAGACAGAGACCAGAAAGATCTACAGAACAACAGCACTAACTCCAACTCCCAGTGCACTGCATGATGTTATGATGTAGAAGACTTGTGGAAAACCATGAAAGCATGACACCTCTTCTAGCAGCAACCTGCACCTATTCAGCTGAGCACGATATGGAAACTACGGGCTCCAGTGCATTTTTATTCCTAAGAATAAAAACACCAGTATCTTGAGCTTTGTGGTTTCAACAGAAAGAATCAGAACAAGATGTTTATGCTACTGCTTTAACATGGACTCAAACAATTGTATACAGGGCTTAACTTTCTGTATTAGATCGCTGGACTCATATTTATATATGAGTCAATGTTCAAGTTAAAGCTGACAGGGGCTGGCTGCAGAATATTTGGGGTACCCAGGCACAAGCCTCAGCTAACTGCTAAGTAAAACCATCTACAGGAATATTAATATACCCCCCCTCCCCCCAGTTTCCTATTATCAATTCATGAAACCTATAGCAACTTTCTCTTGCATAAACCCTGTAATTACTATGAGCTCCTTAATATGGTAACTGAAAAGTCAAGACATTCTAATTCTAGTCAAGGCATTCATTTAAGGAATTCTTCTCAACAGTTACAAAATACATCCTCAGTGTATTCTCCCCAATGTTGAGGGATCATAATTCAGTGAAGCAAGTATGTGAATTTTATCAATACCATGATTTTCTCCCCATTGATTTATTTCACATTTATGCCCAGGTTAGGCAATCTCATACAGCAGCACTACCATCAAATCTAATAGATCCAAGAACAAGACAGAGAAAGCAGGCACTGAGTACCTCAGAAAAAGTACTGTTGGCAAAGGAGCGAACATCATTCAGTAAGATTCCAATTTCTATTTGAAGTTTCAAGAGCTTATCCAGACTAAATCTCTTTCTCTGTAATCACCAACAATCTTCAAAACCTTTCATGAAAGTACATCTCTTTGAGAAACAAAAGAGATTTTTTTATGCTTCTATTTATTAATCTTCTTAGCAGACTCTTCTAATAACTACAAGGATCTTGTATCATTGTTGCCTTAGGAAAACTGGACATAGCCATTTTCTTCAAGCAGAATGTCATGCACCTCCCAGCAGCAGGATATCTTACAAGTAAGTAGCAGGTCTGCTCCTGTTTATCTACACACATATACCAACCCACTTCACTGAACTTGCAGGAAGAAAACAAGAATGTAGCTGATGGCCATTAATTCCCACCCTTCCACCTTCACAAAGGAAGTGGACATAATGGGGCAAGAGAGACCTGACAGCTCTCACAAACAGTGCATTATCTTCTCCACGATCTTACAAAAACCTGTGCACTGAGAGTTGTAATCAAACAGCTCATTGCTCATACCCTTCTGCTCTTCCTCTTTCCAACTCAGTGTCTCATTTCTTGGTATTTGGCCTCCCACGCATTATGTTTTGCCTTTTCTCAAGCACAGTGCCAACCCAACAGCAGTGTTTTGAGGTGCTGCTGCGTACATTCCCAGCTTCCACCTGTCTCCTGCAGAATCAGGACCAGGTAGATTACAGCTTAATTTATACCAGCCAAGGAGGGGAAAAAAAGAAAAGAAAAGAAAAGAAAGGAAAAAAGAAAGGAAAAAAGAAAGGAAAAAAGAAAGGAAAAAAGAAAGGAAAAAAAGGAAAAAAGAAAGGAAAAAAGAAAGGAAAAAAGAAAGGAAAAAAGAAAGGAAAAAAGAAAGGAAAAAAGAAAGGAAAAAAGAAAGGAAAAAAGAAAGGAAAAAAGAAAGGAAAAAAGAAAGGAAAAAAGAAAGGAAAAAAGAAAGGAAAAAAGAAAGGAAAAAAGAAAGGAAAAAAGAAAGGAAAAAAGAAAGGAAAAAAGAAAGGAAAAAAGAAAGGAAAAAAGAAAGGAAAAAAGAAAGGAAAAAAGAAAGGAAAAAAGAAAGGAAAAAAGAAAGGAAAAAAGAAAGGAAAAAAGAAAGGAAAAAAGAAAGGAAAAAAGAAAGGAAAAAAGAAAGGAAAAAAGAAAGGAAAAAAGAAAGGAAAAAAGAAAGGAAAAAAGAAAGGAAAAAAGAAAGGAAAAAAGAAAGGAAAAAAGAAAGGAAAAAAGAAAGGAAAAAAGAAAGGAAAAAAGAAAGGAAAAAAGAAAGGAAAAAAGAAAGGAAAAAAGAAAGGAAAAAAGAAAGGAAAAAAGAAAGGAAAAAAGAAAGGAAAAAAGAAAGGAAAAAAGAAAGGAAAAAAGAAAGGAAAAAAGAAAGGAAAAAAGAAAGGAAAAAAGAAAGGAAAAAAGAAAGGAAAAAAGAAAGGAAAAAAGAAAGGAAAAAAGAAAGGAAAAAAGAAAGGAAAAAAGAAAGGAAAAAAGAAAGGAAAAAAGAAAGGAAAAAAGAAAGGAAAAAAGAAAGGAAAAAAGAAAGGAAAAAAGAAAGGAAAAAAGAAAGGAAAAAAGAAAGGAAAAAAGAAAGGAAAAAAGAAAGGAAAAAAGAAAGGAAAAAAGAAAGGAAAAAAGAAAGGAAAAAAGAAAGGAAAAAAGAAAGGAAAAAAGAAAGGAAAAAAGAAAGGAAAAAAGAAAGGAAAAAAGAAAGGAAAAAAGAAAGGAAAAAAGAAAGGAAAAAAGAAAGGAAAAAAGAAAGGAAAAAAGAAAGGAAAAAAGAAAGGAAAAAAGAAAGGAAAAAAGAAAGGAAAAAAGAAAGGAAAAAAGAAAGGAAAAAAGAAAGGAAAAAAGAAAGGAAAAAAGAAAGGAAAAAAGAAAGGAAAAAAGAAAGGAAAAAAGAAAGGAAAAAAGAAAGGAAAAAAGAAAGGAAAAAAGAAAGGAAAAAAGAAAGGAAAAAAGAAAGGAAAAAAGAAAGGAAAAAAGAAAGGAAAAAAGAAAGGAAAAAAGAAAGGAAAAAAGAAAGGAAAAAAGAAAGGAAAAAAGAAAGGAAAAAAGAAAGGAAAAAAGAAAGGAAAAAAGAAAGGAAAAAAGAAAGGAAAAAAGAAAGGAAAAAAGAAAGGAAAAAAGAAAGGAAAAAAGAAAGGAAAAAAGAAAAGAAAAGAAAAGAAAAGAAAAGAAAAGAAAAGAAAAGAAAAGAAAAGAAAAGAAAAGAAAAGAAAAGAAAAGAAAAGAAAAGAAAAGAAAAGAAAAGAAAAGAAAAGAAAAGAAAAGAAAAGAAAAGAAAAGAAAAGAAAAGAATAGCCTTGGCCTAATTTCTTGCTGTTCTGAACATTCTCTTTATGTAAAAGTACAAACGCATGTCTAATACATAGAGATATTTAAAAGCATTTCCGAAAATGGATTAAATAACTTTCACACAAACCACAACTAGACAAAGGATACAATGGAAAACATTTTCCAGAAGTCCATTTTAAGATCGATTTAATTTTTATTTGCCATGTTTTGTCAAGCTGAACACAAAACTAATTTTGACAAGGTACTTCTCCAAATGGGAGTATCATGCTTCAATTACACGTGCCTTCCACTGACAGTCTCTGCTACGGACATATTATAAACAGCCTGAAGTACCAGCTAAAGGCATCCAAAGTTTCAAATTCGTTATGCAAATGAATTGCAGCACCTCTTTTAGAGTAATATCCCTCTGTATTTTCTCCATTTAATCACAGCAGAAATGTAAGTAAAGCAATTATAGCAATTTTGCTTGATAGAAAGTCTGTCTAAAACTCATCCCCATTTTTGGCTTATCTTTCATATACTAACTGCCAGTAGAGAGCTGACAAACAGCCTTGGAAGTCCAGTGCTCTGACCAAAGTTTTCCACATACTACTCACACTTCCTTAAAGCACGGCTAAATTTCCATTTCTGGTCCCATATCTGCCTTACTGGCTCTCATATGTCAGATCTCTGTTCTGTCTGAATTTGGCACAATATGTATTAACTTCTATGGCCTTATAGTGAAATCCGTGCTGTAAGATGGCCTAATGCAAGACAGGAGCTCACATAGTGACATCAGAGCAATTAAAATGTTGCAGTAGATGACCTCAAACTACTTGAAAATATCAGTAAATGGTAATTATACTGTTGAGGTTCAGTAGAAGTAAGATGTAGAAGATATAACATGGCATAACTACCTTTCTTACTAAAAAACATAACAGAAACACTCATTACCCAATGTTGGTCTCATACCCAGTTGAAACAGCAATTCAGAAGTTTTATTCTGTGGCCAAAGATTTAAATTCTCCACAGAGACAAGTTTAAACACCAGATATAGGATTTACTGTTTGGAAAAAAGATTCCAAAGAATCTATTATCAAACCCCAGAGTAACACTCCAATACTCAGATCCTAAGAATAACTACAACTAGTGCAAAATATTTTACAAACAGATAAAAGCATCCATACTGAGTAGGCATATATATGAAACGAATAGTTCCAGCAGTACCATAAAAACCCCACCAGTTTGATGTATTCCAAGCCAAATCAGTGTTCTTTTGCTTTTTTCCAACTGACATGAAGGCGAACCTATTTTAGGTAAAGAAGCCAACATTTGCTATTAAAAGTACCTTTGCTTGCAGTCAAAAGTATGTTACGTTAAAGCAGTTTAATCTTTAAGTAATTTATTTCAAGTGAGTGAGTTTCTTTGAATTTCTACTTGCAAGTAATCTGTCTTCCATCAATGAGAACCCGTGCAAATTATTAAGATACAAAGGCTTTCAAAGCACTGCTGTTCCTTACTTCCTTCACTTAGATTTGACTTGAGGCTTATTTAATATGCTCCCATGTAGATAAAAGTAGCACAGTTTTGTTTTCATGCTGGGTGGCCAAAAGGTTAAACGTCATGTTCCCAGTGTGGGAAAATCCCAGAAGTAGACAAAACTGTTTTGATGCTTACAGAAATTATATTTCTAGTAGACTACTTAGATGTAGAACAACCAACAATCTTGTCAGTTGATCCCTCTTCTCTGAGATAAGAACATTATTATATTAAAATATTTATAAGCATAGGAAGCTGGAAGCTGGAATGCGTTTAAAACATTGAGAAAAGAGCCCTTTTCATATAAAATACTGTTACAGGAAATTTGTGGGGTAACAGTGTTTATCCATAAGCACAGTGATTCTTGATATCTTCCAAAATAAATATTACACTCAGATATTCTCCAACCGTCCCTCTTACATGAGTCAGACATGCAAATAACTCAAACTCCAGAAGTTCTTCCAGAAGTTTCAGTTAGTACATTTATTCTGCTGTACAGATCCATATGCTTCGCTGCCTGCAAGACTGAAACACGCAGTATCCAAAACATATAGCACACATTTTTAACCTCTTAAGGAACACAGAAGTAATGTCAAGAGGCAAACACGCCTTCTCCTTCAGCACAACTCTTGCTGCAGCTGGTTGGCAAGCACTAACCTCATCAGGGTGATTACACAGCAAGGAGCTTCACACAACATCAGCCACAGAACCAACCACTTTCCCACATTTGGCAACTGACCTGCTGCATGAAACACACAATGTGTATGGAAAACAGTTAGGTACAAGTGATCCTTGTGAAAATGATCCTTCATGCATCTCTTAGAGCAGTACACTTTTAGAGCAGGTAGAACAGCCTGCTCCCTAAGGGAATTTGCCTAATATTTTGCAGTTAAAATCTTGGTCTTCATTTCACAGTGTTGGAAATATATGACGTAATCCACTCAGAAATGTGCTGCTACAAATAAACTTGACCTTTTGAGTATTTTCACAGACAGATTGATACTACTGCTGAGGAAGAAGGGAAAAACCTCTAGAAACATCCAAAGTTCACAGCTTCTTCTGGATATGAAGCGTGCCTTCAGGATACTTGATAAAGTAAATACTCTGTGTCTGTCTCTCCTCGACCACTTTTTAATTTCTATATTACTTCTGAAGGAAGCAATTCTTAGAGGCTGTTTCATGAAGTCTGGACCTGGGGTTTGCTACCTTAATGGAATGACAACGTGGTTACAGAAAAGATCTCTTTGGGGTGCTAAATATGTCATCATTGGTATTCCCAAGAAAATATTAGTAAGCTGTAGAAATGACAGTGGATGCAAGGAATATGAAAGCAAGGAAGTGGAAGACAAAAATTCTGAAGCTGGATTATGTTTTTCTGATGCCACTATATTTTGGTGAAAAGGCCTGGTACACCGCTGTCCTGACAAGGTAAGGAGTTCATGAGAAGCATATTTTCTGAAATCTTCAGGATCAGCACCTGTCTTGGGTCAATATCATTCTCAGTTGTCAGTACAGAAAATCTGTATCAAAATAACACTTCTTCCGGAAATTTTTTGTTTTAAATAAGCATCTCCCAGACCTGCAAAGTAGCTCTTCTGGTCTTCACAGGATCCTTCTGCTATGAAACTGGTAGGTCTGAGTGCAGAATTTTACTTCTGTTTTGAAATGTCACATAGGAGTTAACTATAAATTAAGTGGAAGGCTTTGTGGACTTTGGTAACAACAACAAAACCATTGCTCTTCAGAATATCCAAGATTTTACTCCATGTAATTAAAAATCCCTGGTCCTCAAAACTGTTATTATTCTTAGAAAACTATACGGGAAAAGGAATCCTATAGGCAGCTTAGATTCATGCTGCATCTGTAGCAAATCCTACTCCTTACCATAAGACCTCCAATAATACACTTGGTCAAACAAGTATGTTATCACATTAACTGCATAAGATTTGCCTGCTCAAAAAACTTCATCACATGGCTACATGGACATTATTTGGAAGCAGATAGCCTCCAAAAAGAAAGCCTTTGTTTTAAGTCAAAACAAACTAGGTTAAAAACAAATGTGCATACATCCTTTTCAGTGTCTAGGAAGACCAGAAACCTATTCTGCTGACTGCTGGAGCTGCCTAGATGAAATACCAAGGTCATTCTACATATTACATTTCCACAAAAAGCCAGCTCAAGAAATAAGGAAGACGTGTGAATTAAAGACTAGCTATGGTTGTCTTATCCATATCTATCTTAAACAACAAAAATGGTTGGATTACAAGTAGATGAATATCTGAATGCATTATGATACAGTTTTCACCTACAAATTCACTGCGCACCATTAAAAATTCAGTTATCCATCATTAGTGTTTCAGAAAGATTTTTTCACCCCAGAGCACTCATCTTGTTAGCCAACTTGCTTCTGCATTTCTATCTGTTATATGGAGCCCCAGAGGTGGAGCAAAAAATCATTCACTGTAATTCCTTCTAACAGTAGCTGCTAGTAGAGTAGAGTAGAAAGGATGCTTTTTCAGGAATACTGGACACTTGAGTTTCCAATTAGGAATCAATGAGATCATTGGGGAAAAAAAAAAAAAAGAAAAAAAAAAAAGCTGGAACATAAAGTCAAGTATTCTGAGATGTCATTCTTTGTGCGTTTAGTCTGGTATCACAAACTGAGTGTGCACATCTCAGCCTACTTCTTCAAATATTTTTGTTATTTAAGCTGAAAACCAAATTAATTACAGCCTTTCCACATAGGAACACCAGTAACTTATTTTCCTCCCACTCCACATTCAGCTACATTGCATCCAAAAACACTTAGAGTACACACTAAATCTAGTGACTATTCTTGAATGCAACAGCCATGTTTCCCTCAAAAGTAGTTGAAAACTTATGACTGGGTAAATCAAATGAAGTAGTGTTTTGGCCAATCAAAACAGCATGAAAGACTGAAAGAGTCTGTTAGGTTCTCTGCGCCCTAGCAGCACACTCAAAACAATAAATGCTCAGTCAAAAGTACCTGGTTCACTTCTCCTTCAGGAGCCACGCTGCCCACAGAAGCTGCCCTTGGCGAGCAATTTGAGGCAACAGCTTTAACCGCACAAGGCCTCCACTGCAAAAACACTGAGCTCCTTCCCACACAAAACAAACCTGATGTAGAGAAAGCAGGCTGCGTGCAACACTGATGAGCAGTCTGAGAAGATGTCATCCTGGGAGATCATTTGACATTTTAAGAACTATGACACGCATAATAATAATAATGACAATCAAGCACAACCAGTATCATTTACTAAGCACAGCACTGTGCTGGAGTTTCTCCCTACTTGGAAATTTCAGCTCACCCCACCTACTCTGAGTTTCCAGGCCGGCCAGGCACTGCTCCTGTTGAAGCAGCCCAGCCTTATCAGAGCACACCTTACCGGCACTGCTGCTTCTCACAATGCAAACCTTCCGCAAGACTGACAGTCAGATATTAAAAACATTCTAAGCACGAGGCACAGAACACACAGGTTTTGTCCCACCAGCAGCGATTCCGCTCTACGTTATAATAAAGCAAGGCGAGGAGCCCCAGAGGCAGAGAACAGCGTGAGACGCACATCGCTGCCGCTCCCGCAGCGCAGCCAAAGCCCCAAGGCGCCGGCCGGCAGCCCCGTTATACCCAGCGGTCCGGCAGCCCGCCGGAACCCGCCCCTTCCTGCTGAGAGCGGACCGGCTCCAGGCCCAGTGACCTCAGCCGGTTCCGCAGGGGAGACAGAGGGACGGCGTCCCTCCACCTGCGCTCGGCCACCGGCCGGCAGCACCCCGGGGTCGTGCTTCGCCTCGACGGAGCGAGGCTGCGGGGCGGGCAGGGCGCGACGCGCACACACCTACCGTCTCCTTGGCAGCGGCCGCCACGGGGATGGGGAGCAGCCCGCGAGCTCCGCCCGCCTCGGCGGCCGCCGGCTGCCGGGAGAGCTCCCGCCGCCGCTCGGACAGCTGATAGCCCGCGTAGCCGGAGAGAGCGGCCCCCGCCGCCCAGCCCAGCTCCCGCCGCCACCTCCTCGGCCCGGCCGACCCGGCCCCGCCGCCGGCCCACAGCCGCCGCGCCGGAGGGGCGCTCGGTGCGGAGCCCAAGCGGCGGCGCCACCGCAGAAGGGTACGCAGGGCGGCCATGGCCGCCGCTCCGCCCCGGTGACAGGCGGACAGAACCCCCGCGGGCGGCCAAGGAAAACCTCGCGAGAAACGGGGAAGGGGTGGGGAACGGAGAGCCCCCGTCAGTCCCCGCCCCGCCCGCCCGCACGGCGGTGCCTCGGACCGCGGCGCTGCCCAGATGGTCCCCTGCCTCCCCCGGCAGCCCAGCGGCAGCGCGGCGGGCACGGTTTCTGCCCTGGTCCTGGTGCCTGAGGGACGGCCTCAGAGCAAGGCAGAAGCAGGCAGACACGTGCTTTCTGGTGGCGGTGGGTTCTGACCATGTCGATGGGAATCAAAGGCATTTAGACCGAGCGAGAAGAGCGCGTGTCAGCCCGAGTCTCTGCAGTCTGAGCCAAAGTGGTTGGGCAGGGCCATGTGTGGAAACTGCCCTGAGTGGGGACTGAGCTCGTATGTGTGCCTTATGGCATAGAGCTATGGAAACACAGAACATCCCGAGCTGGAAGGGACTAACAGTGATCATCAAGTCCAACTCCTGGCTCCACGCAGTGCCACCCAAATTTCAAACCCCATGTCTTAGAGTGTTGTCCAAATGCTCCTTAAACTCCAGCAGCTTGGGGCTGTGCTCACTGCCCTGGGGAGCTCATTCCATAAACTTCCCTTCTGCTTTTTTGCAGTTACACTTCATAGATCTTCCTAGATGACCCAGGAACACACCCTAGTAGAAGGCTGAAAACAATACATTTAGGAAACAAAGAGCTTCTGAATGCCGTAAGCCTGAAGAGGTGACATCAAAATCTTTCACTGTTTTACTGCTGAGTCAAAAAAATTCAGTGACCTCAGCTATACTTATTGGAATGAAGATTCTTTTGAGTCCATCAGTCCTTTAAAATTAATGATGTCTTGATATGATTCCAAATATTGAAAAACCTTGGTACAGATATACAGAGGTCTGCAGTCTGCTGAAACTTAAAAACATTGTGAGACTCTTCGCATAAACCAAAATTAAATAGTGTTGCCTGTGATACCAATATCTGTCAGATTGAGTCATCAGTTTTTAGATTTGTTGGAAGCTAACAAAGTATCCAGTAATTTAGGACCTGTACTATAAAATGTCCATAGGAGGTGCTTGGTTGCAAGAGGCATGGTTTCTGCAGATGGAGTGTGAAGCAGGGAGCTAAGCAACTAGCCAGCAGAGAATGCCGTCATTGGGCCAGGTTAACTGAGCCAGGTTATGGCCCTTTTCTTTGGCTGTGTATCACACTGTTTAGCTGGGACTCAGTTTGACCACTTGATTCCCTAGGAACTTCTGCCTTCCCACATCCATCTTACCTTTCCCTCCAATACTTCCCTCTGTTCCTCAGGTTCCCAGAGAAGTGGGATTCCCTTACACCCTTTTCAAGCATATATCCCATTCCTTTCAAAGTGACCCCAGACTTCAGTTTCTCCCACCCTTTTGTAATGTTGTGCTTTGAGGCCTTCCCATCAGTTCCCAAAGGAAACCACAGACAAAATGTATGCAGCCTCATCTCTGCTAAACATTCCTGGCCATGGACAGCCTCAAACATAAGCAAGTATTGAAGAAGAGTTACTAAAAAGAAATCTGCTGTTTTGTCCCTAGCTGAGGCTGATGGGCAAGAAACTTGTCAAGCACTTTGTGATACACCATTCTCCACACCATTGCTGACCTATGCTGTGCTGAAATTTCGTAAGTTACATACAGACATTTCAAGTCTTAAGGACTTTCTTTCCCTGGGGTCAGGTGTAGCTTCAGATTTTTGGTCTTATGTTATAAGTTCACTCTTCCCAAGCCAAGTCAGTGGTACTGATTTTGTTTTGGGTTGTGGGTTTTCTTTTTTCTTTTTTTTTTTTTTTTTTCCCTTAAAACTTTGCTGTTTTTATGTTACTGTGAACAAAATGTGAAGCTGTTATGGTATCATATACAGATACTTTGGAAAATATAAGAACTAAATCTCATTTAATACATTTAATACAATTTCTAAGAAAAACCTCAGTAATTACTATATTCTGTCACAGGAGAACTATGCCTGTGCTTGGCAACAGGCAACCTGACAGTTCATACTGACATAAGCATGTCCAAGGCTGAATTGTCTCAGAGATACATCTAGAAAGACAGCTACCTGAAGAGATGATAGCTAATCCATTTCTGGAAAATAAATCACTTTTGGTCAATGTAATGTCCCTAAATAAACCTGTTAGCTGAATGAGTGATCAATTACTTAAAATGATGAGAACTGTGAGTGATCTCCCTGATGACATTGTTTCACTGAAATTGGTTAGCTACAGTTTAATGACTTTTCAATAACACCCTTAGGCTAATCTTTTTTTTCACTTCAAAAAACCCAATAAACATCTGTAACTACTTATGTCCAAGCATGTTACTCAAAGCTTCACTGGTGAGGTGTTTGCTTAGGAACAAGAGTGCAATTTATTTGGGCAGTAAGTCAAAAACTGTAAGCTGTCTGCACATCCTATGTGCACAGGTTCAGAAGCCATCTAGTATAAGTAAATCTTGGTGCCCTTTGTTTAGTGATCAGCTTAGAGAAGTGACTGTATAAAAGCTGCCAAATTACACATTTAATTGGAATATGTGGATAATGTCCATTCTCAGTGAATGTAACTGGACATAAAAGTTCCTCACTACCTAGTTAGCTCATTAGTTTCTCTATCCCATTCCACTTAAGTAGGAGTTATCCACCCTGGATACATGGGCGATGTAATAATGTCTTAAAATTCCTTAAGGATATATATATTCTTATAAAAAAACAAACAACAAAGAAAGTGCAAGAAAAGTAGCACTTCTGTAGGAAATTTGTATTTTTTCAGCGTTATTTTTACCTCCTCAGAGTTTTTTCATTATGCATGTGTAGCTTCTGTGTGTTCTGTTCTTATTGAAATTAGCTGGCCATGTTTTCTTGTCTAAATGTAGGGATCACAGAATCATAGAATTAGGAATAATCTGGAAATTACCATGATACACAGATATCTATAGCTGGACATATTTCTTTATGTTCTGCTGAGTGCATTTTGTTCCTCCTAATGCTCGCTTTCTCACTCATGACCTGCACCCCTTTTTTCTCCTAGTTGTTAATTCTATGGTATGAGTATAATTTTATGGCTTGTTCAGCACTGTTATAAGGGAGTTCTAAAATTAATAGTGGCATAACATGTTGCAGAACAAAGTTTTACGGCTAACAACATTTCCTGATCAACTTGATAGATGCGTAGATCTCTTTCTGTATACATATATGTATGTACAGCCTGGGTATCAAGGACCTAAGTCCATTGCTTTCTCTGATCCCTTGGCAGCCACCAGGTGTTGCCTATAACAATATGCCATTCTTAGGTAATATACAGTAATTATATTGTCTATAGGAGCCCCCACTACTTGCTGTGGAAATAAGAACTTCACCACACGTGTATTTGTTCAACGACACACTGGAAGTGCAGCCCCTAGGAAGTATACATAGTGTTGATTAGATTGTACTGTATGCTTTACGTTCAATAATACACTCTTGTAAAAACACTCTTCAAAATTATTTAACTTCCCATGGCATAGTCTCAGAAGGTACAAAAAAAATCCAAAAAAATCCAAAAAAACAAACAAAAAACCCCACCATGCTACAGTGGTACCTTTTCCTGTCACATGACTAGTGCAAACAACAGAAAAAAAATCCTCTTATCTTTTCATTTCTTTTCTGGTACTTTTTAAAGCAGCTAACAGGTTTACTGCTCAGACATTAAAGACTCCACTCAGAAAAGATGGATGTTGTATTTTCCACTCAACATTAAATGCTTCCACTACATAACAGGAAAGCTTCAGTCATAAGGGCCTTCCAGCAGTGGTGGTTGAGAATGTATTTTTCAGAACACTCCTTCACTGCTGGGGACAGCAGTGCCATCTGACCAGAAGAACCCTCTATTCTTGGTAGGATGTGAAAAGTCCCACTGGAAGCTGGTAGCACTTTCCATAACAGGCACCTTTTTGCTCAAGAAAATATATTTCCTGTGTATAACTGTACCATCCAAGTGCATGTCCTGCTAAACAGCAGCTGCAATGAACTAATTGCAGTTTGATCTTGACCTGCCCATCATGTCAATAAAATTGCTTGATGCTCGTTTCAAACGTTTTAGGTATATCTGAGTAATCAGTGTGCAGGCTACTTGAGAAATAGGTGCCATATAGATTATCCAACTTTGATCTATTTCTTTGATTTAGCACTGCAATTAAGTAGATTTGGTTCAAAGAGAAAGCTCATTGGTTGATGTTTTACACTGATGTGATAATGTTTACACAGATGTGCTTTGAAATCTCGATGATGGTGGATTTTTTGGTCCCGCCACATGTCAGGCTTCTGTTATCTGAAAGGTAAAATAATATAACATCTATCTGTAACTGCCTTCAGAACAGGTCTGCTTGTGCTCCCTCTTCTGAGGTGATTTATCTGATCATTGTATTTAGCACTAGTTTTTGGTTTTTTTTTTTTTAGTTTTAAGTCCCTCCACAGTAAATCACTTGCTTTAAAGCAGCCTTTTTATATTTCAGGTGCACACAGGGGCAGTACTTAGGACTGCAATGATGAAAAGGTGTAGCATTACCTGCTTTAAAGCACCTGCCAATTAATTAGCCCTATACTCTCCACAGCAAATAAAGCTAAGCAGTCAAATCCATTTGATCTCTCAGATTCAGACTGCAACTGAAAGGACCGCAGAGCGAGACCAGAGAACTAATCTTTCATGATTCTCTGCGACTTTTTTGTTTAAATGAAACCTTAGACTGCCAAGCAGCTCTCTTGAATTTCTGAAAGAATTAACTGTGAAAGATCGTTGCATTTTATATTCTCAGCCTTTGCTTTAATATCAGCAAGAACTGCTTTGCATAGCTAATACTAAGACAGGTCATGTAGTTTGAGCACTAGAAGTCAGTAGATATTAAGGAAAAAGCAGCAAAGTATGCAAAAGTCAAGATCAATACACCATCACTTTATCAATGCTAACAATGAATATATTTGCATATATGAACCATTTTGCTTTGAGTGGAAAAAAAATGCACAAGCTCCAGCTGCAAGAGGATAGCAAGGTCCTAAATTGTTTCAAAACTACAGAAAGACACCAGAGACCCTTCAGGACAGGGCATTACTGCTGCTTTGTGATGCTCCCAGGTGCTGGTAATGGGCTTGATGCAGGGCCCCAGCATGGATGGATGGGATGAGCCGTCTCATGGTCCTTTTCCTTTCACATCTGTAGGCTTTGAAAACATTTCTCCCAAGCCATGTTCCTGCCCATTAATATTTTTAAAGACTGATACCCAACTGCTATAGATCAGTTTCATGTCACGTTAATAAATTAAGTGCGAGGGAAAATTTGCAGAAGGGAAAGCACCTCCCTGACTATGCCAATTTCTTTAAAAAATTCCCCTCCTTGTAACTGAAGTGATAAAAGGGAAGGGTAACGCTGTGCATTTTATTAGCGTTTCAGAAACAGGGAGTAGAACTGTCAGATCTTTGTGCTTCTTTCCTTTCATGTGTGTCTGGGCAGGCCTCGCCCTCAGGTAACGCCCTTTCTCCCCCTTCCCCCCCACCTCCCCTCCGCCTCCCCTTGCACCTGTCCTCGGTGCACAGCCCGCACATCCCAACCAGGTTCTGGTGCCGGTCCCGGTGCCCCCAGCACCTGTGCCCGTCTGCATACACGGGCTCAAACGTTCGCGTATCTGTGCGTGAAGTGCAGCCCGGGCGGGGGACTCCCGGCTCTCGCTGCTCCCTCCCTCCGTTCCCTCGCTCCCTCCCCGCCGCCGGGCAGATGGGAAGAAGGTGCGATGCGAGGGGGAGCGGGTTTACAATTTCAAACGCGGCCTCCCCGCGGAGGGCTTCATTAGCATATGTCAGGGGGACCACCGTATATATATATACACGCGGGGCGTATAAACACCACCCGCCTCCTGGCTCGCACCGGCTCTTCTCGGCTCAGCTCCCCATGCTCGGGGCCTGGCCGCGCAGCCCCACATGCCCGCCGGGAGAGGCCGGCAGCCGTCCGCCGCCGCTCCCTAGCCCGCTCGCCCCGCGCCCCCATGGCTCCTCTGGCCGAGGTGGGGGCACTCCTGGGCGGCCTGGACGGTCTGGGGCAGCCGGTGGGCGCCCACTTCCTTCTGCCGCCCGCTGGGGAGCGCCCGGCGCTGCTGGGGGAGCAGCGGGGCCCCGTGGAGCGGGCGGCGGCGGCGGCGGAGCTGGCTCACTTGCAGGGCATCCTGCGGCGGCGGCAGCTCTACTGCCGCACTGGCTTCCACCTGCAGATCCTGCCCGACGGCAGCGTGCGCGGCACCCGCCAGGACCACAGCCTATTCGGTAGGTCGTGGGGTGGGGAGCGTGAGGCTCGGGATGTCTGAGGGTGCGGGCGGGTGGGTACAGGGTATAGGGGGACAGGTGAGAATGGGACCTAACTTTGTTTTTTGGGGTGCTTGGAGGCTTAATAGGATAACGTATTCATTGAGGCCCTTATGTGGTATGAGGCTGCTTTGTGGTACAGAAGGACAAAGTAGAGGTGGATAAAATTCCACTTTGCTCAAGCATAGGCTTTATTTCCCTTTGCTCTCTCTGTCAATAAACCGAAAAAGAAGTGTTGAGCCCCAAAATATGAATGTTTCTAGTGGTTTAAGAGTAAAGCGTAGGCAGTAGTTGTAGGAATGATGCATCTGAACAAACCTGCCGTTGTCAGCCACACTCGAGTTTGGGTGTGTGTTGATTCAGCAGTCATAAAAAGGTGATTGAAGAGCTTCCTATCATCCTCCCCACAGCCAAAACAATCTGCTGGAATGGCTTTTAATTGCTTTTATAACACGTGGATGTTCTGAGAAGTAGAAGAGCAGCAGTCAAGCAGAGCTCTTCTCAGAAGGGAGATTTCCTACAGCATGTAAACATGAAATAAATCTGTATTTTAAAAAGGGGGAAAAAAAATAAAATAGCCCAGGATCAAACATCTACCAGGCTTTTTAGAAATGTTCTTCCTTTATTCTACTTTATTCTGTGCAGGTTTGTCTGATGTGGTTGCTTTGTGGCTGAATCACCTGCTTATTAGAGCTTAGAAAAAGGGCGGCTTTGAAAATGATACCAGAGAGACAAAACACCTCCACCTCTTTTATGGGGCTCTGTGCTTTAGGAATCGGAGCACGAGGATGATTTACATGCAGTAGAGGTGTTTTTTTGTTTTTTTAATGATCGCTCTTTGTAAAGGATTTATGCTCTTTGGTCCTTGGTGAGGTAAATAAAAAAAACCTGCCAAACCTCAATTAAAATTCAGAACATCTAAAATTATTGTGCAGTCCATCTGCTTTGCAGTGAAAAAATGGTCCTGAATGAGAAAGAATGATCGTTAATACAGCAAATAGACAAAAAGATGTGGTCAAAATCAAGTATGCTATTAAAATCACTTTCTTTAGATGGAAAGTTTTTAAAGACTGATTTGTGGTTTTGCTGCTCTATCTATAGCAAAATCTTAGGTATGATTCCCAAACAGCTTATTTCTGAGTCTTTGTTTACATTGTTAACAACTCCAAAAAGCTGGTTCACACGTCTCTTTCCTTTCATGTTTTATATGCACTGTAATCTGTGCATATCAATTGGTTAAATGGGCTGGCACACACTTGCCAAACTGCAGGCTTCAAATAGTGCCTCATCTTCTGAATGCTTTGTGTTGTTACCATGTATTACATTTTGGGGAAAATGTAGTATAAGTAATGTTATTATACAAACCAAATGAGCACCATATTTTCAGCACACAAAAAGGTGGCACTGAACTGAAGATAGCAGGTTACGTCAAGAGGTGTGGGCCCATATAGCTAGATAAGAGCTTTGGCAAATACTTTTTACTCCCCCCCATCACCCCCTTCTTTTTTTTTCTGTGGGTAGATTCTGTTATATAAAATTCCCATCTGTACTTTGATTTCTATTCAAATGGTCTAATAATAGAAGTGTTTTTTTAAGATAATGCTATAGAGAAAGTATATTTTCAGGTAATCCAAACCTATCTCCTGATGTTTGTGCAGGCAACTTGGCAAACAGCGTCTAATCATTATAGATTGCAACCACATAGTACTAAAGGTTTTAGCCTGAGTGATGAATGAAAACCTTTCATCATTAAAATTAAAGGTGGAAGAAAAAAAAAAAAAAAGCCTTCTTCAAATAAAGCAGGATTCTTTTACCTGGATGAGGCTTCTCAGGCTGCTTTCATGTGAACATTGTATATGTTTCCATACAGTGGTTGAAGTTTCAGGAAAAAAAATAGGCTATATTTATTATATATACATTTTCCGGATATATATTTTTAATGATTTTATTCATTTTTGTCACAAGTTGAATTAAAACAATCTTTTTTTCTTTTTCTTTTTTCCTTTGGATATCAGGTATCCTTGAATTCATCAGTGTGGCAGTGGGACTGGTCAGCATAAGAGGCGTAGACAGTGGCCTTTACCTTGGAATGAATGAGAAGGGAGAACTCTATGGCTCTGTAAGTATTGCTTTCATGTCAGCTCCTACATGTTGAGGTTTTGATTCACTTGTTAGCCCCGTACAAGCACAAAAAATCAGTGATCTGAACAAATGTGAAATGGTGACCTGCTGACACACTGCTTGCAAACTTAAACTAGACTACATAGTTTAGAAACTGAGGTGAAGTTAGTTTTCCTTTGTGTAGTGTGGAGAGTGTATTATCACCACAAAATGAAAATAGTGACAATGTTCCTTTTGTTGTGATTAGTTCTGTCCTCCTGCTTAAAATCTGAAAAGTAACACACCATAAAGAACCCATGCAGGTCTTATCTCTGGTGTGGTAGACTTCCCATGACAGAAATCTACTCAATAAATTACTGTGGGTCAATTGAATTCCAGCTAAATTGTAAATAAGTGGCGGCTTCTTAGCTAGTGTGCTATATAATATGTTTAAATACAAAATTGGATATGTGTAGGTCCAGTTTTTAGAAGAATAAAGGGCCAGTTAAGCTTCCAGATTCCATGTCATGTCTATATAATCCTCTTGGATTTGTTTTGTTAACAGGCAGAGCAAGCCTAAGATATTAAGACATCTCATTTATCATTTTCTTTCATAAGTGTTCTCACATATATATCAACAGTTTGACTTATTTTTCTATGCCGTTCCTTTGTGTAGGAGAAACTAACTCCTGAGTGCATCTTCAGGGAACAGTTTGAGGAAAACTGGTACAACACTTACTCCTCCAACGTGTACAAACATGGAGATTCTGGGCGGCGATACTTCGTAGCACTTAACAAGGACGGTACTCCCAGAGATGGTGCAAGGTCCAAAAGACACCAGAAATTCACACATTTCCTGCCCAGACCGGTGGATCCTGAAAGAGTTCCAGAACTGTATAAAGATGTGCTAGGATACAGCTGAGGAGAGAGGGACGCTTGGAAAGAAAACCAAACCAGTGCTATTTCATCTTGCCTGTTTTCACATGACAGTACAGGAATTTGAAGAAGCTACTTTGTGATGGACAGGCCTCTATTTTCCAGAGTTTGCATTTAGGAGACAAAGCCTTAAAACTGACAGCTGATTAGCTTCCTTCAAACTTGCTGAACTGTATGGCAACCAGTAACAAGAGGGGGAAGTTGGAGTGTGACTTTCTTTAACATTACAAACTCTTGTTGATTTTTGTCTGGACTACTTATGGCCCATAAATTATCATAAACCTACTTGCATCATGTGGATCCAACAATGGCTGGAAGAAATAATAATAAATAAACTGTTATACAGTTAAAAAAAAGCCAATAATGTTGACAACTGCCTACAAAGTTTTGGTGGCTTCACTTCAGTGATGGACCTTAGATGTCAATACGTCATAGTCAGAGATGGGACTTTTCTGGATGGACCTATTTATACAACTTCAGATAGCATATATTTATTTTATATATTTATTTATTACAGAGTTTATTTTTTACTGGGATATGAAGAGAATACAAACCCCTACCCCCAATGAGAAATCATTTACAGTGCCAACATGTTCACAGTAGTGTCGTAATACAGAAATGGTACTACACTGCTATGCATCTCAAACCTGAATTCAGATTTCAATGTCTGTTAGTTAAAGATAAGGTTATATTTTGTGCTCATACTATTGCTGTATGACTAACCTTGTTTTGGAAAGATTATCCAGTTTTTTTGACCTATGAAAGTGCCTCGCAGATCTGTATTGAATTCAAATGCACATTTGAAAAAGGGAATTAAAAATGATTTCACATTATTTGGTTCATTGTCGTTTTTAAGTTGAGCCTTTAACCTTGTGTAATAGTGCAAACCTGAAACAATAATGAAATGCTTTAAAGGTACCTTGAAAGAACAAGTAATAGTAGCTCTCGAGATCTTGATTTAAATCACATCGCACTTGTGTGCTTTTTTTTGTTTCTTTGTTTTTCTTTTGGCCAACTGACTGCTACTTTCTTTACTAGCACACAAATGACTACATGATTAGAATCCTCCGCATTGCATCAAATTTTCTTGTAGGATTCTCATCACTATACAAAATGTTTTAACTATAGGTCATTAATTTTAAGTGGAAACGGTAACTGAGTAAGAAGTCTCTGATACTGCTGAATGGATGACTTTGAGTGAATGCTGTTTCTCCCCTGAGTACAGGGGACCTGAGGAGATAATTGCTTTTTTTACCCAATTCTTAAATTAGGGAATAATCTGAGCATCACTTTATGTGTAAATACTGCCTGAATGCAGACAGGCTCTAACTCTGTGCCAGTGATGACTATACAAGTTTATCATGCTAATTTAATTTAGGACTGTCAGTTCTGAAGCACAAGTTTCTTAGCATGCTGACTGACAGATGAGCCTCCAGTTTATGTGAGACTACTGAGGACTGATGACAGACTCTGCATGATTTAGACATATCCCTGCTGCGGCCTGCTGTCAGATGGCTGGCACCTCCACAGGAAAGGTGGGTTCAGGAAAGGGACTGGAAGGAGGGCAGCCAGATGTGTATTTTGCCAGAGTTGCTCTCAGGTTTCAGGTGCCAGCTCCCCCAACGGGCTACACTTCAAAGTAACTGATTTTGAGTTCAGTATGGTTCAAGTAATGTATGTGCATCATTTATATCAAATCAAGGTATTGACAAAACATATTTTCCAGCATATAACATGCTTGCTAAAACCATCAATAAATGAGAACCTCTTCCAGTCTATAATGAGAAGTGAATGAGTTTATGGACAAAATCACTTTCTGCCAAATAGAAATGGATTGCAGACACAGAGAAAGATGTTTCAACGCTTCATGGCTAATGATCTGAAGCTTAATAAGGGTACAGGTTTTGTTAAAATTTTCTGAAAAGCAGGTAGTTGAAGACCTACTGTGCACTGGGTGCAATTTACTAAAACAACATTGTAATGTGCTTCAAGTTACCATAAAATAATGAATTTGAGGGTGATACTGAGTCTTTTTAATAATAGATCAGCAAGTAATATACTTCAAATAGCTAAAAAAAATTACGCTGCATATTAAAAAATAATTTATTTCATATAAGTTGAGTAATAAACTATTGGCTGCTGCTCAGGAGACAAACCCCATCATTTCTGGCAAATATACTCAGTGTTCAACACATACCATTAAAATAGTCATCTTTCTTTGGATTAGCAATTTACTCTTAGTACAACCATGTCTAAAGTACTTTCAAAATAGCAAAAATTGTACTAATCATTATTTTTATTGCATATCTTTCTTCCCAGATATGATACAGTGTAGAGCAGTAATTGAGGCTAGTTTTAAGTGGTGAAAATTCTTCCACTGAAAATTCTGAATCTGAACAGCTAGCCAGTATATCAACAAAGGAGAAAAGTGATATATGCTGGTCATTTATTTATCCCACTGCAACTTGAGGTATATGCCAATAATCCTTGATCAAAATGTTACGCGGCAGGCACTGTGGTGGCAAATGCATTTATAAAACTTAAAAGTGTTGGAAAAGTGTCAGCTTCCTTTTGCACCCTGGCATGTTTCCACTAAAGTAATATAATGCATTTTCCTGTTTTGTTTGTAACACTCACCTACTTTCTCTTATGTTCTGTCCATCATGATCCTCACATTAAGTTAATATTTGTTGGGTATTTTTTTTTTTTTTTTTTCTTCAGTTTGAGAATGAAAGGTGCCCAAATGCATAAAGACAGAGTTTGGTTTTATTGTTTTATTTAGCCAGAATAATTATTGGTCTACTTTGCAACAAATTTTAATTTGCATAACTCTCTCAATTTGAAAGTCAAGGGCTGTTCTAATGTCACAAACAGAGTAATCTGAAAGAAGTGTCATTGTTAAATTTCAGAGGAAATTTGTGAAGGCAGACGTCCCATAGATTTGAGGGAACATGTCATATGTTGAAAGAAGCCCCTGCATAACTGACTGCTCTGTTTCCATTTTTCCCAAGGAAGAATAGTTGAAGACAGTTACACAGCTTATGTAGCAGGTGCAGCTCCACTTTCTGCTTCCCACTGGTTCTCATTGGAACTGTGAAACTTTTGGTCTTTTGATCCCAGAAGCAGCTGGGAATTGGGTGCTCCATGCTAGCTCTAAATTTCTTTATACATTTGTTTTCTGTTGCTCTCTTTTCCAAGTTCTGTCAGAAATAATGTACTAGCAACACATAAGGTTTTCTGAAGTCAAAGAATCATAGAATCACAAGGTTGGAAAGGACCTACCAGATAATCTAGTCCAATTGCCCTCTCATTACCCTTGCTACCACAAAGTCCAGGCATAAGTTCTACTCATGAGCATGTTTGAAATTGAATTTATTACTTTTATTAATCTTTGTATTCTTGGTCAGAATGTGGAATTTCAAATTTCTAACAGTCATTAAAGCTTTTGTGGCAGTCATCTAGCTCAGATATAGAACACAAGTGCCTCTGGAATTGGGTATTTTTCATTAGGTGAGATGATATAACTGGAAAAAGTGCACTGCTTGTCTGAAAGGCACACAGCTTTTTCATTGGTCTGAACCATTCATATCTGCATGGAGCACTTTAGTTGAGTCTGTCTTCAAGTTTTCTGCCATAAGCTTATTGGTGCTACTTCTCATGCACAAATGTGACAGCTTGCATCACTGATTTTATCTGCAAGTTCAAATCGCTGGAATGGCCATGTGCTCTGACAGCACTCCAGGTTTTTACAGAACTTACTTTCTGGTAGGTGAGAGTCAATTAACAAGTGCACTTTCACTGCAACTTTTACTGACATCAGTTTTCATTCCTTAAGGAAAGTGTCAAGCCACTTTCATAGGCTTCCAATCTTCATTTAGTACCTTTCTAAAGATTCACTTAAGCACAGATATTTCATAGAAACTGTATGAGCTATGGATGTGATTTGTTTTTAAATTAAGGTTTATTTAACCATACCAGGACTACACTATGGCAGCTGTAACCATGCTTCTACCAGCCACTAGGTTTTCCATGCTCCTTTTTCTGTAGAGCCATGAACTAAATGGAGGGAAGACATTTCTAGTCACTGTAAATGTATTTTCAATATTGCCTTAACATAGTGAACCAATTCAGCACTGTAAATACTGAGAAGACGGTGGTAAGATGCTTAATTTTTGCTCATCTTGGTTCATAAAACTGAGTGATGCTGGCAGTAATAATGCCTTCTGGAAATCTCGGTTGCTTCTTTTGCTTAAAATGTGAGGAAAACTATTAACTTCACAGATGCAATCATTTGATACTTTTTTTTTTTCTTTTTCTCCCAGTATTGTATTCAGCTATTGTGGTGAAGTTTTAGCTGTTAGTATGCTTGGTGATAGAGTACACATATGGGTGTATATGTGGCTCTCTCAGTACCAGATGATAAAAACATTGCTGAAAAGAGAGGAAGAGCACATTTTGAAACTGATATATATCATCAGGAGATTAATCAAGAAAGTTTCATTTACAGCACTGGCTTAAAATAAGTTTTTGTTTATTTGTTTTGTTTTGTTTTCTCAGCACTTTTTATGGTCCTCTATGGATTCTTAACAGTCAAAGATTCATGGGCTAAAAACCAGAAAGTTATAAAATCTTCTCAGATGAAGCATACTCAGCCATGGCAATGTTACAAATAAATTGTACACAAATAATAAAAAGGAAGATAAAAAAAGAAAAAAAAAAAAAGAAAAAAAAAGAAAGAAGAGAAAAAAAGGAAGAGGTCAAACAGTTACTCCTATTGCCATTTGGAGAGATATTAAGTTTCAAACAGAAATTGGTTGGCAGCTTGCCAAAATAACTATTTCATCTGCAACGTGATCAGACACTAGAACCATTCTGGAAGTTCAGGAGAAAGAGAAAATACAGGGTTAGAGCAGTGGTGACACTTGCTCTTTCAAACAGATTGAAAGTGCGGTGGTACTGTTCTCTTTTTATAGCAAACGCAGCTCACAGAGAAAAGAGTTGAAGTGTGAGAAAGGTAGTCTTCTGAAAGTGAGGTCAATAACAACTTTCTGTTGTAAAGTTTTGATATATATGAATATTGAATCATAGGATTGTTGAATTATGATTTTTCGTATGGTTATTGGAATATGCTTTCTTAAAGCATGAGGTAACCCAAATCACATACTAATTTCATGGATGTCAAAAGTTTTACTGGATATATGAATAGAGTCCAAGTTAATGCTCATTTGCCTCCCAGATGCCATCTCTTTATAAATACAGGTCTAACCTAGCATATATTCGCAAAACATACTCTTCAAGTCAGTTACCAGTATCTCTTTTGTTCCTGGAAATAACAGTCTCAGTAGTTGAGTCCTTCAAGAAACAACTTCCTGTTTTTATTGCTCATAGAATAGATCTTCCAGCTGTCTCTAAGTTAGGTTGACAAAAGGAGCCATTGATGTGACTGTGGGTCTCAGGGTGGGTAGATTTGCCTTAAAGAAGTTTTGTTTATACATGGCTGAGGTATCAGAAGTGATTGGAAACTGTTCACTCCTAAATTTTTAACAGTTGACTGACCTTCTCATTGTGCTGAAGTTACTGGGTAGGATCATATTGGCTATCAAGTCATCAGTATCCCAATAGTGCTAATTTTGTGTCTTCTGTTCTGTTGGAGCTGGAAAACATAATTTTATTTTCTATTAGAGTTACGGATGTAAGCCAGCTGGCTGGAACTTGCAGTGAATAAAATGGAGGTGAAATTGACAGGGAGGGGAATATTCTCAGAAGTATTTGAACATTGAGATGTGCTCTGAGATGATTTTCACAATTAATGTCTTCCTTGCTAGAGATCCTACGGCTCATGAGAGTTATCAAGTTTTGAAGTCCAGATGGAAACTCCTTAGTTTCAGCTGAGCAGAAGACTATTGTTGTTCTTTTGGATAGTCACATAATTTAGTGATAGCATAAAAATTTGGAACTACACTTTTTGTTCGGCCCTTTCCTCTATCTATTCAACCTTGGGACTACCTATTAAAGTCTTTATACCTCAATTTCACTACCTATAAGGGAACAATATCTCCTAATTATTAAGCTTAAGATATGTAGAAAAGTCTTGTAACTTTAGAAATTTAACCTGCTGCAGAAGCTACCTATTAAAATGGTCAGTCCCTTTGGTAACCTTAAACACTATGATATAGATGTATGCTTCTAGCCTACTATATTCCAAATATGATTTAGAACTGGGTTTTGTTTTGAAAATGTCAAATGGTGGCTCTTCCTTTTCAAGAAACTCATTGTCATGGTCTTGACAGAGCTATGCTATGTTGATGGTCTTCTTGTCAAACTTACAGAACTGCAGTTCTTAACAGACAGACTTGAATATTTTTTTCATATGAAAACTGCTTTAGCTGCTCTTCATATTGCTCTTTTTATAGTTAATTCAAAATAATTTCTGCTTTTCTTACAGTCCTATTCATCTTTGAGTAATCAATCAGTAGGTATTGCTGTGAGAAGATTGCTTTGTCCAAATTGACCTTAGTGAACCAGAACCCAGGGCTTAACAGTCCAGAAAGTAGTCAGCAAATACTCTTAATTCTGTGAAATTACCTTCATATATACACAGAAACTTCTGAACACTGAACTGCAAACCCTGTGTGGCACAGTACTTTCTCACACTTTCTCTTCTAGATCATGGTTCCATGGGTATCTGTCCAAAAATCATAATATTTACTGAAGTTAATTTTGTGAGTGCTGAACACTGTAAAGTGAAATATGAAACTGTCCCTAGAATTGACTCATGGCTGTATTCAAGTATCACTGCAAGCACCATATTGCGTTTGAGTTGTTGTTAAGAACTGGGTCCAAGATAACCACCTTTGTGTAATGATTGTGGTTTTGTGGCTTACAACCTCAGTTAACTCCACAAATTTACCATACTGAGGAAGAAAATTATTTTATCTGGGAATGTATCTACTAATCTTAGTTATGCAAAGTGTTCTCAGTTGTTCTAGTGATTATGTTAAGCAAACAACCTTAATAAAGAATATGTAGATTTTTGTTTGTTTGTTTTATTTGTAGAATATCTACCTTGGAAAGTTAAATTTGTCTAATTACAGATTATTAGCAGAGTTTACCTTAGCCATTCTATCTAGTATGATTAATTTTTTTTTCATATGACAAATCTGTCTTTTCTTAATGCTCTTACTCCCGCTCACCTTCTTTTGTCCATTCTTTGGCATTTCCTTTCCCTCAGTATCTCTGAGATCTTTTACAGGCCATTAATATAAAAGAGAGAAAAGTAAGTTATATCTCATAACCAGGTATTTCTTCCCTGTATATTCTGTCTTTGTGCTTTGGGGAATTGCGCGCTGCATTCAGTGTGAAGAACTAAACCTATCTTGGCTTTGCACTGCACTAGCTCTTGTCGTCTTTACATATTTAGACCGTCCCATGACAGTATTTTAAATGAAAAAGTGACAGATGATAAATGACACATAGAACTCTCACGTTTTCATATGAAAAAAAAAAAAAGAGGCACCATTGTTTCAAAACAGCAACGCTCTTTTATCTTAGGAAAAAACTTCAATAGTTCTATGAACAATTTGGTTGCTTAAAAAGATGGTGAGTATGCCCATATGTTTTCACATGGTTCTTTTATGATGTTGGCCAGCAATGATGAAATTAGCATGTTTTGATCTATATACAAGATGTTCATAAAGAACTTGAAAGGAGCAGTTAGGAAAATCCAAAAGCTAAAACATTTAAGATATACTTTCTGGTCTCATTTTTGTGTGATTGTCAGCCAGGGACTATCATGATCAAGGTAGCTTGCCAATTGCCTGCCTCAGATACAATATTTATTGCTGCAGTGGGGATTTCCTATCAGAGATCTGAAGACAGGCTTTTGTACATTATCTCTTATAGGCAACCTATACAAATCAGTAGAAGAGATCTGATTGCAAAGTAAAAATAACTAGAAGAGAGAGATTTTTGATCTTTGGGTTTATTTGAACTTCATTTTGTTGTTGTTGTTGTTCAAGTTTTCCTGCAGGTTGCTTAAAAAAGAGAAGGAAATTGTCTGATGTTTTGCTTTTCTATATAAAATCCATAACTGCGTAACAATATTACAAATGAACATATTTTGTTACAGACTTATGAGGGATAAGATTTATTTTGCATGCTACCCAACAGGAGTAGATACATACAGCTCACAGGGATACTCATCACTTATAAACTTGCTGGAAACACACAGGAATAATTAGCTAATTAATTCATCAATTGTCTAACATTTCTGCTTCTCTTTTCCTAAGAGATAATTGCTAAGTAGTCCAGAGCACTGAGAACAGCATGGGCTTAACACATCCTGAGAGTCCCGTGTCTCCTTTGCACAAATGATGTTCCTTTCCAATGAAGGCTTTTCCACAGATGCTTGGGAGCTGTCTTAGCCTGCAGTGCTAATGCTGGTGTACTTCTAGATGTAGAGATGTAGCTGATATTGATGAAGCAAGGGCGTGAAACACAGCCGAGTTCTTGACATTGTGCTAAGCAGCAAAGGTGTGTGTGCAGCCAGCGGCGGCAGCAGCCGGAGATCAAACTGCTCTACCAGCATTTAGCCCCGGGTGACAGAGCTGGGGAGCAAGATCAGAAAGAGCAGAGAGTCTGCTCTGAAGCAAATCTCATTGGCTGTCTGTCCTTAAAAGGCAGATGGGCTTTTTCTTTCAAAAACATTCAGTACAATTATACCATTTTCCATTTTGTCTTAACTGTGGCATCCAAGGCCCTGTGTGGTTCAGCTCCCATTCTCCTGAGTACTCAATGCTTTACTTGCCAACTGAACACGTAGTTAAGGGGATTTACTAGTAAACAGAGTGGGATTTTTCTCATGCCTGAAAACTCTATCGGGAACATGAATTTATCTGATAGAGAATACTGATCAATATATAACTTGGAACAGGCTGTCTGAGTGGCTGCAGATGCTTTATATATCCAGGTCTCACTGAATGGCAGCACAGACTTCAGGTGTATAATAATCTGCAATATCTTATTGCTGCTACAATAATAATAACTCTGGATTTCATTTTCAAAGACCTCACTTTGAAAAATTCTATTTCTACTGTCATGGGAAATAAAAAAAAAAACAAAACACCACCACAGTTAATTGAAAAGTGGAAGATAAAACACAGGCACATATTGCAAATCAGTAACTTTTTACAAGTGTTATTGTTGCCAAGTTCTATTATTTTCACTGTGTTCTTTCCTTTTATTTATTGCAGACTTATGTCACTCCACCACATTATGTGTAGCCTTCCTGCTCCCAAGGGCCCAATGGTAACATTGGTTTGATGGTTTCCAATTTCCTGGAACAAGGCAACTTGCTGATAAAGTGAAGCAGAAAATTAAATTATGAGAATTCTATAATCTTAGTAGTTTCAAAAGAAAAATAAGGAGGAGGTAATCATGCCATTTTAAATATGGGAAGAGCCAAGACAGGGAAGCAGTGAAATATTTCTACCAGAAGAAACAAACTTGAGGGAAAATCTGTGATGTGCTTTTACCAGTGTATAATGCTAAGATTAAAAAAAGGAAAGCGTGGTAATTTAACACAGATGGGAAAATCCAGTCAGGTCAGGTCTCACACAGGGCAAAACCAACCTCTAGTCTGAAATAGGATTTTGCTAAACATCCACTTTAGAACTTTACCTTCATAGCAGTGCCTTACAGGCCTTCTGGGTGAACGCCAGTGAAGGACACTGCATTTTGATAACACAACCTTCAAGCAGAATAGGTGGAATTTTAAAGAATCAGAGCTCCTTAAAATGCTCGTCACATAGGACAGTATTTGAAAAAACAGAAATTCCCTCAAGGAATATAGGCAGACAAAACAGTCCACTTTAGCACAGTGCCTGAGATGTCTGCACACTGAAGGACAGAAGAAGATTAAAGAGGATGCTGTTCTTATCAGGCACCTGAAATACTAGTTCTGTAATCTTGCAAAGCATAAATGAAAGGAACAGGACATCAGTAACCATGCTGAAGTCATGCATATTGTAAAGTCAGAGAGAGATGTAAAGTGTTTTTTAGCTGGGAATGATTTTTTCCCAGTACATGTTCTGCTGTTATCAAAATATCTGACAATAAGGATATAATGAAGAAGAATCAGTGAGATTAGTGTGGTCCTTTTCCATCATTTTCCTTCCACAATTCTGAACCTCTATTGATTCAAGAAAAAGTATAGATCTGCATGAGTGGAATGACTCAAAATGCTGAAAGCACTTTGTAGGTGGAAATTGGGTTTCTGTGTCTCAGAAGGGCAATCATGAACAGAAACACAAAGTATGAACAAATCTGATTAGCTGTTTTTTCTCTTAGCATTGGTACCAGGTTGCACCAAAGGGTGCATCAGTCAATCTCAACATCCTAACAAATGGACTCAATTGTCCAATGGCAGATGTGAGGGGAATAAGATGAGAATAGGACAAGCAAACAGTAATATTTCCCCAGCACCATTCTTTCATTCTCCAGTTCCTTCCAGCTCAAGGATTTCCTGAACCTGAGGTGATGCTTTTTTATTTAGTTGTTTGTGTTCATACATTCTTTGTCTTCAACAAATTTATCTATGCTTTTCTGAGCCTGTGTATTTAAATACAAAAAAATTGCTTATGGCAGTGAGTATTATGTCTAATTACACTGTTGAAATGTCTCTTGCTTTCCACTTTCTCTCTCCCTTCTGTCCCACAGTCATTCTTTCCTTCTCATCTTTCTTTCTCCTTAGGATTTCACATTTTCTTGAACTGTAAAATACAGTGAACAATATCTTCTCATTTTACTTCTTTCGCATGTGGAAGGAACTAAGCATTTCTCATATGAGTTGGAATTGTTGATCATCTTCCAAATTTTTATATTATTTTTTGTTCTTCTTGTCATCGGTGACGAAGCTGTCTGCTAAATTCAATACATGCATATATTGTGCGTACGCATGAGACATAAGGATGAGATTTTTTTGTTTGTTTTGATCTGAAAAGTAAGTTATTGTCTGCACACTGTAACAGCACAAATCATATTACGTTGAAGGAAATAGGCCAGTGCTGTGAAGCAGGCATAAACACCCCTGTTTAACTCTCAAATCATACATGATTCTCTAATCATCCACAGAATTGCATAGGTTCTTGCTGCTGGGGGTAACATACTAATGTATTTCTCAACTTCTGCAGCTGAGTTGATTCTCAGATTCTCAGCAGGACTAAAGATCAAGAAGATATAGGCATTGTTTAAAATCACCATTCCATTTAACACGTTGACCTGTGCAACACAGATGTCTGACTAGGGCCTTGGAGTTAACTGACAGTAAATAGAATCTTGTTTACTAAAAATTATAACCCTTTTCACACACACAAAAAATAGTATCTTGGTTCAGTTATCAACACAACATTTGAAATTTGAAGATATATTTCAAGGAAAGAGATTGGAATATTGCTAAATGTGAATGTAACTTTGCCTTTAGAAGATGATTATACTTATCGCCGATCATGTTTTTTCTCAGTGAGAATGAAATACTTATGCATTTAAAAATATATATATATAACTTCAGTTTTGAATGTTACACTGCCATCTAATGAGATAACTGTAAATTGCATGAAGATGTACAAAGTTTTGTCATATTTCTGGAAGCAGACTGTATAATACTTAATGCAACTTCAATATTTAATGGCATTTACAATAATAGGAGAAGGACCTTTGTTCATCATAACACTAATGTTGTAATTTACTGATGATGTAGTAAGTGACTGGAAAAAAGCTTGTATATGGCAAATGTTTTAAATGAAACTGTGAGCTAAACAAATGTAGTAAATAAAGTTTCATCTGCAGACACAAATAATAAGTAAATGAAATTTCATTCCACGAGTCCTAACATATATATATATATATATTTTTCTGGATGTCAGACAGTCCCAGGCAGTACTTACAATGACAAATGCTGTTTCTGCAAACTTGGACCCAAATGAGTTTTGGGAGTGAAGGTAGAGAGACACCCAAGCTCTGTTTGCAGCTGTGCAGTGTAATTTCTGAATGAACTTGATAATTCACTAAGGAAAAATCGTGTGCTACCTCTGTCTGCATGGAAGTACTCACATAATGCACTGCACCTCTACTAGATGGATGCTAAGACAGGATGAGGGAACCCCCTGAAGACTTTTAGTTCTTCATTTACTGTAACAGTTGGAGGCCAGCCCTGGTTGGATTGTGATGACTCTGCAGGTCTTATGGGGCTCTGAAACAATTCAGTGGCAGTCTGGGTGTGGCTGAGTAACCCAGGCAGGAAAGACCCTCAATGATGGAGATACCTCTGGGTTCCTTTTAAGATGTATCGGAGAGCTGGAGGTCTGAGTACAGATATCTTGGGCAGTCACAAGAGTGGCAAGTGGGCTTTCAGTCTTGATAACGAGACCTAAAAATGTGCTGATTTTATTTCTAAATATTTACTTGTGTGTTTTTTTTAACACAACAAAAATAAATACTAAACAAAACAACTAAACAGCCTGCTTCCCACTACAGCAATACCAATCTCGTGTAACCCTATTAATCATCAAGTTTACAGAACAAACTCCATCATGAAGAACACCTATCGACATTGAAACATTTCGCTACAGACAAACCAATCACATTACTGACGGTTCTACTAATTTGCTGCAGTGTATTCTAGTGGAGATAACAATCATTAATTTGCAGTCTTAGTTGACTTAAGCTGGCCAAATGCTAGTTGTCTGCATCATAATAATGAAGACTTTTGTATTCACTGGTGTTACTGGGGTCACTGAAACTTGACACAAACAAAGAGAGGAAAAGCACTTACACTAACAAACACTGTAGTCTCACCAATCAACAAGACCGAGATCTGGCTTTTCAGTGAATGAGAACACCTTGTTGATTTTATGGAACTTGAGGATCTTCGCACAAGGAAGATCAAAGGGCTGCGGTATGTTTCAATGAATAACTTTATGGGACAGATGGAATCCGTTCAGAGAGACCTGTGACACACAGGGCCAGATTATCAAGAGTATCAGACACTAAAACCTGTTAGTGTGGTGAGACCCTTACTCCAACCCTGTCAGTACTTTTTAGCTCTGTTTAAAGAATCAATCTACATTTTAACTACTGCAAAAGTTCAAATGGAGGTTAAAAGGATGAGCTTGGGGATGGCAGGCCAAGAGAAATACTGTTTGCCATGCTTCTGTATTCCATACAGATGTTGTCAAATGTTACAGAGGATAATTTTCTTTTGTAAGTGAGACATGAATATTGCTGAAAGCATGCCAAAACTCAAAACTTATTTGGTCAAGTAAAGGCATTGAAATTGTATGTTCCCTTGCCTCTGGGATCATGAGACATGAAAAACACTTTATGATTTGTCATTGCTCAAAACAAACACACTCTGTGAGAAAGGAGGGGTGTAATCAGTACCTTTCATTGGATTTCTTTAACTTCCACATTTGCCCCTGTTTTGTTTGACAGCAGGTTTTCTGCTAAAACTCTGGTCAATTCCTTCCTTCTGGGGGACCCTAGGCAGGATTCCTTGACTTCTGAAGAGCTAAGCTCCGTCTGTTCTAGAGTTACTGGGGTGCATTTTAACTCTGTACATTTAGCTCCTACAGTGCACTTGCTTGTCTTTTAACAGCATATTTACCTCTGCTACCCTTTCAAAGGAACAAAGTTTCTTGCATTGTTTTTATTTTAGGCCATGTAACCTAGAGGGTCCATTTTCCAGAACTCAACATTAATTTTATGGAGAAAAGATGCAAGATTGGCTAACAATGATTATGAAAAACAACAAAAAATTCTCTGTATTTCATTGTAACTAGTACAAGAATATACAGATCTAAAACGTGTAACAACAAGTACATGGGGTTCAAGCCTCAGTTTTCTTATCACTTTTGAATGCTCTTCAAATTTTATTTTATTTTATTTTATTTTATTTTTTTAAATTTTTTTTTCCATAAAATTAGGGCAAATATGAAAAAAATATGCAAACAAGCCTCACCCTATGAACCAGTTTTCAGATAGATATTTGTGCAAACTCTCCTTGTCCACAGCGGCAATTAGCCTGTGTGTATTATGATACACATGATGGAGGACATAACAGCTTCACACTCATTTTTAGCATTAATTAAATAAGAAACAAAACTTTCAGATGTTTTTTTTGAAGGATTCAAGAATAATGACATGTAAGAACTGTTGCAGTATTGGCCCTGTTCACATTTTTCAGACATTACACATAAGTCCCAAGCACTTCAAAATGAATACTCAGTGATTACAGACTATAAAAGCAGTTCTGGTTCATACCTGGGATTGACTGTACATAGATGCCCTTTAACTACCTCACAGCAGCCACTTGATCAGCAGGCAGAAAGATTTGATCACTCTTTTTTTTTTAAGCAGCAAACTTCTAGTCACATAATTGGACATAATAACATATTAAAACCAACATTTTGATAGGCATAGTAAGCAGTTCCATACAGGTCATATGACTAGCTCACATGACTTTTTTTCCCCATAATTTTGTAGGCATGAATAAGCTTGTCAGGTTTAATAGCCTTTTAATATAAATAAAACATTCACATGGTACATCTGGACAATAAGGTAAAATGCTTTAAAACTGGGCCTTAACATCCCTTGCAATTGCATTGTTCTGTTAGAATCCTCTCCTATTTTAAGTGAGGAATTTAAGTAGGAAGAGGAAGGAGTTAAAAAGTGCACTGTCAGGCAGGTGTGTTGGTTAGCAAACTCTGCAGCTTACTTCTTGGCCCTCACGCAGTGCAGGTGTTGAACATCAGCATTTTCATCCTGTTTGATATCTAGGCTTTTGTGTTTGTCGTCTGGGGACTTTCACATTAAATCTGTAGGAAAACCCCCCTTGCTTTGTTGTTTTGGCTAAATAGGAGAAAACAGAATCTATTTTTTATCAGTCTTAAGTTTAATAAAGCTAGCACAATTCTGCCTGTCAATCCAAGAGGTGAAGGTCCTTTTTAGCTCAATAATTTATATTACATCAGTATGTCACTTACAAAACATTGGTAATGAGGAGGTAAAGAACAGCAAGCTGGCCATAAAGAAATGTGCAATAAACAGTGAGGAATAAACCAAGAAATATAAGTACTACAGTATATTTCTGAACTAATAAAAATCAGTGTCTAAAATTGGCAGAAAATCTGATAGATGTGCTCACCAAATGGAGAACATTTCTGCTTTATGGTAGGGATTAATTTTTTAATTGAATTATGAGTGTGTTACTAGATAGTAAACAGTGAAATGTATGAAAAGCTCATCTAACATCTTTCATATATGCAATTTTTTAATTTTATTTTTTTAAATATAAGACCAGTTAATTTTCCTTAAGGGACTTTCCTGAAATTGTTTGAACTTGTCTGATCATTAGAATTGTCAAAATACAACAGCAACAAAGACACCCACCACAACCACCAACAAAAATACCCCAGATAATCCCTTCCATTTGCTCCCAAACCAATTGCTATGAAGTTTTTCTTATTTGCATTTCAGTCATTGGCTTGTTGGTGGAGAGTTTTCAAGAGAGCTGTCTGACATACCTGAGTAACATAACACAATGAAAATGAAACAAGTGGTTCACTTTCTGTCCCAGGCACCAGGAGCAAAGTTGTGCTAATAAGGGAATCATCTCTTCTTTTTTCTTTTTCTTTTTTTCTGAATGACTTCCAAAAGACTTATTGACTTTGACACTAGGCACATCCTAACAGCTTTTTAAAGTGTTAAGCTGTAGTTACACTTTCATAAATTTTATCAGCAAGAAGAGAACTGGCATATTTTTCTGCCAGCATTCTGTACTTTAACACCCAGGTACATTCCCTTTCTTCAAATTGCTTGCAATAACATAATGTACATTTTTGGAGCTGTTCCACGCAACCAGTTTTGTCTTCTTTTTAACACATCAAACTCTTTCTAATGCATTAAAAGACAACACTCCAAAAGTACTGATGATCATAATAGAGCAGAAATTTGGAGTATCTCTGTTTTTTAAACCATTACTGCAAAACACAGTAGCATATTCTTATGCAAATTCATGTTCCATAACTTTCTCTCTATGCCACAGAGCTGAGCTGAATGGAAAACTGTTATGTACATTATGTAAAGAAATTTATTTGCACTCAAAACAAATCCTGTAATCTTGACAAACCATCAACCCAAAAGTCACTGTGTATGTGGAAGATTTTATTATCTGTGTCTTAAGCTCAAAATGCTTAGAGGAATTGAACTTGATTTGCTGTCATTTTCTTGTGGTGGTTATTATATTATCACACTAATACTGGACTTGGCCATGGAAAGAGTATATTTATGATTCGTTTCCCTTTTAAAATCCTTTTAGTAGGTACTGTAATTCTGTGTTTTTGTGATACTACTTTACAGCTTACCTGAAAATCCATTTTATGACACTGAAGAGATCACTTTTTCAAACAGAGAAGTCACATTGGTACATCAGAGCTTGTCTAGATTGCATTCAGGTCTTACTGGTACTTCATTATTCATTTTGCTAATGTTAACCAGCTGCTGATCTAATGTCTGCTGTTGGAATCTATTTGGGAATCCTCTCTCTCCTCTGATCATAAGGACAGTTTAACAATTGTTCTCTATTAGCAAAATGTTTTACTGTCCTGTAAAACCTAAACTGAAAGTTGCAAATGTTGTGCTTTGAATTACTTTCATGTCTGAACATGACTGACATGGAATGACTTCATTAAGTTTCAGAAAAAATGCATTAGAAAATTTTTAGACTGTCTTATAGTTACTGTAGTCCTGACCTGAGTTTTGATAGAAATCACAACTTCTATTTCACTGCTGGTCTTTTTAAAAGACTCTTTAGTTCAAAAAAATGTCTAGAATTATTTTGTTGCATATAGTCCTGATCACAAATATTTAGGAATATTTTCTGAATTTCTGATGCTGAGAAACAACTACAATGAATCACATTCCAGAGTTAAAGACTGAATAGAATTCAGTATTTTAAAAAGCTAAGAAATTCAGTACCTGAAAATATGACAAACTAGGGCATAACATTTTCAGCTCCTAAAGTCATCTAAGGGCTACTAATACAGCACAGAGCTGAAGATAATGAGGATCTGATTGCATTTTGGATTTCTAAGTGTTGGTTAGCAGTGGGTTTCCTGGTGACTTATAGTCTGTTCTGTCCTTCAGTTCCTTCATTCAACATCAAAGAGAAGAGAAATATATACGTAAGACACAACTGCGATATGAAAAATCTTTGAGGTATTGACAGGTGGATTCAGCTATTTGTGAGTATTCTGAAATTATTTAATTTGTGGAATGATATTCTTTTTAATTTATGACTACAGGGCTAACCAGATTTTTCTTATAGAGCTAATAGTAATCTTTATCACTTTCAAAATTATTTCTAACTGCTTCACTATTCTAACATGGCATTTGGAATAAAAGGTCTGCAATGTTAAAAGTTGGGAAGGACAGATAAGATGAAACATTTCCTGCCTAATCTTATTTCATCCTCCTATTCATATGTGTTATGATATCATCTTTCACAATCACATGCAGTTTTTCTCCCATGAGAACTCTGGCTTACAGGGTGCATAATAGTTATCCAGCATTTCTTTTCATCCTGTTCACTATGTGGTTTACCCTCAGGTCTTATTTTTGTTACAACATCCAAAATCTTAACTTTCTGGAGAAGCACTCATTTTGTTTTTCTGGGAAATTCTCGGGTTCTCTTATCACACCAGCTAATTTCCTTATGGTTGCTCTTAAACCTATCGTTATTATCCTTTTGAAAGTACATTTAAAACAACCAGTTTCTGCAGCTGTACAACTTGAGTGAAAAGTGGTAAAGGCTAAATGTGACAGATCACTTTTTGGGTGCCAAGGCAGAGATATGAAAAATGATTTTTCAGGAAAATATATATATTTTGTAAAACGTTCTGTATGCATTCTTCTTCTGAAATATTTTGTAGTTTGAACTTTCTAATAATTTCTAAGAGAGGAATGTTCCTCTGTTATACAGCCCAACATGATTTAGGGTTCTGTTCACCTTGTGTAGAAAATTAAGTACAGGGAAACAGGGGCTTAAGCTAGCATTGGCAAATGCAATTCTTTCAGTTCCAATCTTCTGAAAGCTCAGATATGACACTTTCTCTCTTTCTAATATATTTTAGATGTATCTTCCCAGTGAGATAAGCAACTACTCACCTTAAAAACCTTCTGCCAGGTGAAACCTGGACTGTTGGCTTCATGCTTTTTTTTTCTTACACTGATGTCATATATGCTGTCTGAATTTAAGACAATAAATAGAAGCATAGAAGGATGTTTCTGTCTATGAGAATCAGTATCAAGGTGGAAATATCTTTAGTGATTTATTGCAGTAAGTTATCATCTCCTTTTCCTTCCCACCAAAATCAACCAAACAAAAACCCCTTCCAAAAAAATCCAAAAAACCAAGCAACCAAAACCATGGTTGTACTATCCTTCTATTCTTAGCCTTGGGCTTCTTTTCCTCTGCTAATGTTCCTAAGCCTTTCCTTGTCTTCTTTTTATGGCATTACACTTCTTCACTTAAAGAAAATAAATAAATAATTATTTTAAGTTACTTCGACTCTTTCCCTGTTTCTCTACCTAGTTTTTTGGTTTCTTGCTCTTTCCTCATGACTGTAGGTCCCTTACTTCTTATAGAGTTTTTCCCTCTCTGCCTTTGTCTTCACCAGCCCACTGATTTCTCAGTATCTTTTTGAACTAAAAAACATTCTGTGAAAAGAATCAAAGTTTCTTGCTAAGCCCCTGTGTTTCCCTAACTCTAGAACTCAATCCTCAGTTTTCTCTTTCTGCAAATGCTCTCAAACTTGTAACCTGTCTGTCCATGCTTGTCACTCTTCTGCTTTCCCTCCTCCTCTGGGAGCCAGCTGGAAGGCACTTAAGGACAGGAAAAAGCATTATTTCGCTTTCAACTCCAGGGTCCTGTGTCACATAATTAAGCAATTAGCTGGAGCAATCATAAAGAAGTCCTATTTTGTCCTTGCATCTTTGGGTACCTGTCTTCTCAGTAAGGTGGAATCATGGAAATCTTGATTAACCACTGAAAACAGATGTCTTTGGAAGGCTTACAATTTAATTGCTATAATGAGAATTCTTCAGACTGAGAAAATGGTGCACCTCGCACCATGGCTACCACCTAAACTTTTTCTTTTTGTAACTTGTCTTGAACTTACAAGCTCAGAACTTCCCTGTGAAAGATTTTGTTTGTTTGTTTAAATTTCATTCTCAGAAATAGCTGTGCTCTTTCAGCTGAAGTCTTCCACAAACTGTTTGCCTCCCAAAAGACCAATGAAGGTATAAAATGGCTTCGGATTCAAACCTAACCATGTGCAATAACAATGTTATGGCACCAGTAGGTTATGGAAATTACCTTTTTTTTTTTTTTTTTTTTTTTTTAATATATCACACATGTTTACTGTAGCAAACAGTATATTTCAGCCAATGATCTCTTTGTAATTGAAGATTTCAAGAAACAGTATTTAGTGTAAAGACATATTTCAAGGCAAAATTGGGGTTATATTTTGCATCTACAGTACAGCTATCTCAAACAAGCAGTAACCTCATACTTATTTTCGTTACAAAGAGTAGTGTTTTTTGTTTTCTCATCCTGTTGTTCTGGTCACAATAAAATCTTCTGTATGATTCAAGTCTTCAAAATCCAATTGTGAACCTAAACTACCTTCTTTTCTCCTTGCTATCACTGCAGGATGCAGTGTCCTTGTCTTTCTCTTTTCCTACCTTCCTGACTTTTTCCAGATCATGGAAGGATGCTTAATACTTTCTACCACTTGAAAAAAAATCATAGTTCAATCAACATCTGGGGTTTGGTGAGATATTAAGTAAAGGCTCAGAAATTGAACAGCCAGAATCCTGTCAATTAATAGAAGATATTCTAACAATTGGAAGTTAAGGAAAATCAAGAGACTTTTCATAATTGTTTCACTAGTAATGTGAAAGTAGCTTTGAACATTTGAAATTCTGGAGTTCAATTAGCCAATTTTGAGCTTTCCTCAGTATACAGTACTAGTGTTGTATGCTTATAATATTGTTATGTTAGAGTATCAGGCAATCTAAATAATAGGTTGTACATCAGACTTCTTTTTCTGAAATTTATATATAAACAATTTAAAAAAAAGTAATTTAAAGGTACTAAGAATATATAAATGCATAACATTTTTAATTAATATGTGCATATTTGCAAGGAACAAATCTTCCTGCTTTTGGTTGCACAAGTGGAATCCACATTCAATGTAAATCAAATGTAATACTGAACCAAAGAGAACCTTCTGTTAAGGAATGAACTAGCTGAAAATGCACCAAAATACAGAAATTTTGAAAGAGATGTGAAGGAAAGGGTAATGTGATAATAATTGTTTTGTGATAGGCGATGATAATTTGATACGTTACAAAACAATGTTAAAACTAAATTGTATGAGATGCAAACAAAAACCAAACAATGCCCATTAACAGACATTGTTTGAAGCATTTTGATATCATCGTTTAACTCTTGACATAGTATTCATAGGAAGTAACACTTCCAAACAAGTAGAGGCACAAAGGAATTTGAGATGATATCCCTAATGAAACCCAGAGCTTCAGCACTGTGAGAAAATTAAAGCTTGGGCCAAGAATCAAAGAGAAGCTGAAAATGCTTCAGAAGGCTTTTTATAGTCTAGGATCAAGGAGGTTTTACTTTTAGTGTGCAAAGGGCTAATAATGATCTGCTAATCTATGTGCAGCATTTATATTGTTTTCCTTGTCATTTCCAACAGTCTATCAAAGCCTCCTAGCTAGGATCTGCTTGCCGGAAATCAGATGTGGCTATGAGTCTAGTGTGTGTAAGTCTACGTTGGCTTATGTGATGTTTAGGAGGATGTGGAATGCTTTTAGGACTGTCTAAAGGTTAAAGATTTTAAATGCAGCTACTCACTTCAGTCACATTCTGGGAGCAGAGAATAGACAGAGAGCAGAACAGAAGCACCTGGAACATATTTCCCCTACAATGACACTTCAGCAAGGACCTGGAAAGATCATAGAGCTACAGGGTTTGCTTCTGACTTTATCCTACACATCTAAACAAACTTCTGAAATAGCCAGAATGGCAGAAAACAGGGAACTTAGAAATGCAGTTTGAAAAAGAGCGTTTTTGTTTGCATATGTCTGAGAAATGTGTTGTAATAATTATTTCTTGATCTCACATCTTTTAAATCATTTCATATATTTCAGACCAATGATTAATATTTATGTCCTTTAACAAGGAAGTTTATGTAAATAATGATGAAATTTTGACGAAAAAGAAATTGATATTTTCCTGCCTCCTTCTGTGGTCCAGGACTGCCTCCAGATCTAAGTTTTAATAGTAATCCTCAATGTACTTGTGAATAGTTTTCAATGGTTATTCAGTTTCAACTTCTGTTTGTAAATTTCCTACAGCTAGATAAACATACACAATATGCATGCAATTATAAAACATAATGATTTGTTTACCAAATACTGGGTAACTATGTAACATTTAGGCTTAACATTCAACAGTAAATATTTAGTGTAAATTTTTCAGGCCCCATTCAGTAATCATCTATGTTTTTAAACTGTCAGTTTCAAAGGCAGATACATAAGTTATTTACCTTTATACTGTTAGTATCTAATGAGTGGTTTTTGTGGTTGATCACTTCAGATTATCTTTGGCAATTGTTGTGTTATACATGCAAAAAAGAAACCCAAAACCACAAACCAACAACCACTGGGTTTCGCTGCAGAATTTCTATGTAATTTATGTATCCACATAAAATGATGACATTAAAATTTTTTAATGCCATCTATTTTGCTCTCCACTCTGCTTGCTATAGAACTGAAAGTAAACAAAATATAAATATGTTTGAGAGGAAGAAATGGAAAAAATCACAATGCTAAATCTCTGTATCATTCTGCCAAGTTATATCAGTATTCCCAAAATGCTTAGGAGTAGTGTTAATGAGTTAAAGACACACTTTGATCATGTCAACATTTTGTATCAGTAAGCAGGCAAAATTATTTAAATGCGTTTTTACACGTTTTATCTGCAGAAACAAAACTTACAATGTAGCTTGCAAAATAAAACAAATTATTACACCGATTTTATTTATTTATTTTTCAGTCTTTTGGACAAATGCTATCGTTGTGTGTGTGTATACATGTATATATGTGTATATATATATACAAATATATATGTATAGTGCTTTGACCTCTTTAGGCCTTTGAATCTGAGATAATGTTAGGGGAAAAAAAGAAAAGTCTGACTTGATTTATAAGTAAAAGTGAAACCTGCTGTATTCATATATGAAACATCTCCTGTGAAAATTAACTATCCTGATGAGCGCAGTGCTGAGCAAGTCTAGGGAAGAAAGTGTTACTATGTTGTCTTCTATTAATAAAAGTAGCAGTATTTGCTCAGTTTGCTGTGGAAGAGAAACCACTTATTTGGCACAGGTTACTGGATGTGGTAGTTCTTTATTTCTAGGGTAATGAAAATGTTAACTAATTGTCCTAGTTCTTGACAGCCAGTATGTTCCTTGTGTAATAGGAATTCACTTCCTTTAAGTACGTATGTCAGGAAGTGGCCCTTCATAGAGATGGAGCAATCCTTTGTAGAACTAGGAAGACAATAATTCTTCCCAACAGTCATCGTGTGTATGACAAATCTGTGCTACACAAGTAGGAACTTTATTACTTAAATCAATAGTAAATGAAGTACTTCAGTTAAAGGATGAGTAGCATATGTGGGCCTTGAAGCAAAGAAATGTGGGTATCTTGGGCTTGGTTTTAGAAACTCAGAAGGGTCCCTGAGATGCTTTTTTATTTTATTTTTTATTTTTTGGCAGAGGCACAAAACTGCTGCAAGAACAGGGCTGTTTTAGAGCCTCTCCTCACCATCCCTCCTGCATAGCATGCAACATATTTATACTTCCTGCCACCTCCTCCAAAAGACAGCAGGGGAATCATGTTTGCCAAGATACTATCATAACATCGATTAGGTAGATATTAGGGAGCTTTAGTCTATTTGTTTTTTAAACAAAAATGTTTTTAAAAATACTTCCAAGAGCAGGTATGTTTATTCCTATTTACCTATTTGGGAAAGATATATCAATTTATTGTCTGCAAGATACTTACTTTTCCAAGAAGATTGCATTGTTAAATATCAAGAAATGTAACACCAGACTTGATGGCATTGTTTCTCATGAGGTTTATTTTACTGAGAAGTAAAAATACTAGAGAAGCTTTTAATCAAAGGGTGGGGAGATGCTGAAACAGGTTGCCCTGAGATGTTGATGATTCCTCTCCCTTAGAGGTGCTTAGGCCAGGTTGAATGGGGCCCTGGGCAGTCTGATCTAGTATTTGATCTAGCAGCTGGCAACTCTGCCTGTGCAGAGGGGTTGGAACTTGATGATCCTCGAGGTCCCTTCCAACTCAAGCCATTTTGTGATGATTTTTATTTAATATGAATTTTCAAAGTATCTTTGCCTGTTTAGCACATTATAAAATGATTGGTCTTGACTGGCTGTGAATTTCATTTGATCAAAATAACAATACTGCAAAAGGGAATGTTCTTCCTGACACTGTAAGGAATCTGCTGTCCTTTGAAAAAAAAGATGTTTTGTTTATATATATTTTAAACAATATTCTGATGATGAATTCTGCAAATATTGCAAATCTTAGGGTACAGGATTTTCAGAGACAGTCATTTAGAAGAATTCTAGCATAAGAGTAACACAACATCTCAACTGCAGTTCTCTCTGCTGCTGACAACTGAAAAAAAAATACTTTTTCAAGTTAGATGGCTCAAATTATTACACTAATTCTGCCTTTTTTCCCGTCCCTTTTCTCCTGACAAAATGGTGATCAAGACTTGCAGAATGAAATCTTCAAAGAAACTTGGCTTGTAAAAATCCAGGCAAGACATGGAAATGTTTTCTACCTAAAACTTTCCCATTGGAGCAGATGGGTCAGCCAGCCCCATAATTGAAATAAATTCTTGCCCTCTAAAGAGAGGGTGATTCCTACAGGTCAAAACAGGGGTTACTGGTAGGTCAGCTGAGATAGCCATTACTGCAGCTATCTGCACAGTGTTTAGGTTTTAAGTGAACCAGAGATGTTATAATGCAGAACTGCTGGTCCTTGGTAGAGTTTCCTAAGGTCATTAAGAAAAAGATAGCTTATTAAGCCTGAAATTGTTGAAGAAAAGCACTGGACTCGGTTCCTAAACAGAAGTTGTATGAATTTAAATAAAATTGTATTGGGACACTTTTCCAGCTATAGTGTAACAAATCTGTTTGGACAACAGTTCCACACAGACAGCATTTAAATATTTTCTTCATTTGGTCATTTCTATTTTGTCTATCTATCATATTTCAATTGAGATTTTTGTTAGCGTCCCATATTCAGGCCAGTGATGCTTTTCAAGTATGAAATTGTTTAATTAAAAGCACAAATATTTACACCGTGTTGAGAATTAATGACCACTAAAATCAATAGTATGACTTTTATACATATTACAGTCTAGTGCAAATGCTCTTGGAAGCTTAACATTTTAATTCTGTGTGTCCTTAAAACCAACTGAAAATTCAATTAATATTTCTGGCGTGTTTTCCTGCAGTTGAAAATATTTGTGTATAGGGACGCAAAAAGAATTGAAAATGAGATGAATACTGGGGAATATTTGTTTTCAAACAACAGGCAATACTGTTCTTTGTTTTCTGCAATTACAAAACTTGTGAATTCTCTTCTACTTGATGTCACAAAAAACGCAGAACTTAAATAATATGAACAAATTGTTACGCTTATTTTCAGATGGGATATTCAACCTGCTATCTGAATTTTATAAAGAAAAAAGAAGTATGCTTCTAGGCAGGAGATACAGTGTAGTCTTATTGGTGCCCAAACTGGACATCTGGGGAATTGTAGCTTCAGTTTGTAACTGAGGATATAGCCTGGGTGAAGTACCTGGATTAGTATGTTTACTCTGAAGTTTAGCTTACTTCAGTGCTAATTACGTCCTTGGAACTTGATCTAAACTTTCCTCACTGTGAAAAACACATATCTCAGCTGATTTAAGTAAAAACAAATAATAGAACCATAGGATCATAGAATGGCTTAGGTTGGAAGGGACTCTAAAGATCATCTAGTTTCAGTCTCTCTGACACCTACTATATCAGACTGACCCCATTAACCTGGCTTAGAGAATCTTATAAGATAAAATATCAAAATGTGATATTTTGGAAACTACTGACATGAATTGCTTTTGGTAATGACTCTCTTATGAATAAAATTCCAGTTACTTTTCTAGAAAAGCATCTCACTTGTGATTGTAGGAAGAGAATAACAGTATTGTAATAAGAAATTTTGAACACTGATTGTAATTCTCCATTATAAAAACCACAATGACCTCCTTGATATGCACATACTGTGGTTAATTTCTATTTCACTAGGTCATTTTTCCAGTAAATTATTTCTTGTAGTCAAATCAATGTTTTCTAAGAACCCAGAATGCAAGGGAGATATTGAGGAGTAGAAAATGAAGAACTTTTGACTTTAAAAGGGTACATCATAAGATGTAATATTGCCTAGTTAGTTTCTCATGCTACTTGGATTTCATACCTCTTACTGACCCAACATAGGATTATTTACCTTTTGTTCATAAAAGTAATTCACTATCTGTGACTGGACTCTCCCAGAACAGCATCTGGTTTTGTGCTGCAGTATTACAGCAGTTATATTGCCATGGAAAAGTCATAACGTTGCTCCATTTTCATTTTGTAAATCTATGGTTCTATCTCATAGATTAAATTATGATTTACTTATTTTATTTATTTATTTTGCAATAAGCAGTCAAGTATGTATGGGGAAGGTGAATGTATATGCTGTGCAAGCTCTGATTAGTCTTCTTCACAAGAATTAGAAATTCGTTTACAAAGAACATTACCATGTGCTTAACATCTATTCAGTTATGATCCAGCGTTGTTCCATTTGTACCAGCGATGATATTAGGATTGTATTTAAACTATTAGTCCTTTGTTATGTCAGGAACAAGTAGAAAAATTACATGTAACACTCCTTGGAATAAAAGGATCATTCTGACTGTGAATGTTGGCTTAACTGGATCAAGATTGAAGCTTGGGAAAAATGTTAATATGTGGAGAGAATTTGCATGGAACAACTACCTGTGATATGTGTTTGCATTAAATATTACTGAAGCATTATCACTCTCAGACCCTGGTTCAAAGTATGGGTAGGCTGGGAGTAATGTGTCCCTTAGGATCTTTCAATAGAAAATCAGTATACTGTGGGATTTTCTTTAACTGCTTTAAGTAATTTTACTCACCAATTAAAAAAAAGTTCTTAATGGTTGTTTTTACTAATAATTGACAAATAAACCTACAAAAACAGAAGCCATTACTGGTTGTCAGTAAGATACCCATATTGCTTTAGCTTTTGTTGCTATATAATTTAAAACATTTTTTTCTGCACCTTGGCTAGCCGTAAAATTAATTAGCAAAAATAAACTAACATCTGACAAAGTGCTCACAGTTTCCATTTAGGGATCTGGATCTTTAAGAGAAAGAATAAAGAGCCATACTTCTTCCCCCACAAGACCCAGCTGGTAGTGATGCATGTTTAGTATTTAATGTAAATAAGAAATGCATTGTGTGTTTGATTCAGTTTGATTTAGCAAAGTGCACCATGTGTATGCAACTAATTACAGAGAGAGAACAATATACTGAGGTTTCTTTTAGGTATCCAAAAACCCAGTCACATGAAATAAAGGACACATAAAATTATTTATCTTCCTTAACCTCCATGATTCATTTCTTCTCTCTGGAAAACAAATCTATTCTCTTATCATAAGATATTGTGCAAAGAATATTATTGGCAAAAGCAGGATGATGTTTTTTTAGTTTCTCAGATAGCATATGCCATATTTTCAAACTAGTATTAAGTAAATTATTAGGAGAGCCACTACAGTATTACTTCACAAAATTTGAACCAGCAATATATTCAGAAGAGTATTATAAATTCTGTGAATGTTCTTTGGTGGGGTTGCTTTTATAGGTAACTTTTCTGAAGTTATTTATATATATATAAATGGGCTGTGGTTAAATTCATTTATATTATATAATTGTCCTGAAATTAATAGGTTATTACAGGCATGGGGCCAGATTCCATGTTGATAGAAAGTCTCTATGCACCATCTGAAGTTGCTGGGACTACTCAGACACAAGTTATCACTGAGCAGTCCGTGGTGCTGTATACAGTGATTCAGTGGTGACAGTCAGATACCTGACAGCCGGTCCATGAACTGTGAAAATGCTACACCTTGAGGATATGCAGAGAACTGCAGCACTTTTTAAAGCAGACAAGTAAACAAAGCAGGTAATTGACAGCTTTTGAAAAATCTCTCAGAAGCTTCCAGACATTTTGTTAAATTGATGCCATCTTAGTAAAAACTGAGCTCTCTGTTGAGATATTGATTAATATATTTCTTAGTAAAACATATTAACTGCAGCCATGCAAGTGAATTTTATTACTTGAGATTGTTTTTTATTTACATATATGATATCCTAAACAAAAGAGATCCATAAGGAAAATATTAAATCTCTGTTAAAAACAAAACCAGGTCAAATATACAATATGGGATAAAACCAGTACAAGTGAAATATTTTTAAGGGTGCTGAAGCACAAGTGCTTCTTCAAAAGTAATCCTTCTTGTTCTACTACTTTGGCCCACAGCATCAGAGGGGGATGTCAGTGATCTGGCAGCAGAGATTTGATCCTTCTGTCAATATTCTGTTCCATTTTGTTGCTGTGAAACAGATAGCAGCAGAGGGGAAGTCTGATAAAATGACATGCAGAGAATTTTTGTTTTCACGTGACTGAAACCAGGATGAATTTACTGCTATTTTGAACTAGTAGCTTTACATAAACCACACTGTGATATTTTCTAGGACAAAATGGGCCAAGTGGTGATTTTGAGGACTGCATGATCAGTCTGCAGCTAGGAAATTCATGTATTAACAATTTAGAACAACTTACCAGAGCCTCCCGATGATTAAAGGTGTTATTTTTAATATTTTACGCAGCATGTAATTACTAAACATGATTTATTTCATCCTACTTTCATTTGCAATCTGCCCTCAAAGCTTATGTTTAACCAGAACTTATACTGCAAGTGCTTTTGTATAAAGTCTATTTTAATTCAAACCATATGCACCTGTACATGTGGAGTTCAGTAGGATGAAAATGAGATAAAGAGCGTTAAGCAACTTTGGTCCACAAGCTGTCCCTAGCTTCTGTGCCTTCTGATAGAGTGTAGAGTGTGTGTCTGAGCACTTCCAGAATATCCGAGGCTTCATAGGTGTAGCACTCGCTTGCTTACTGTGTTCCTTCAGCCTTCCTTTTGGCAGCATGAAGTCTATCCCTCAGCTTTTGAGAGCTGTATTTCAAGTCAGCACAGCAGCCCCATTGTAATCCTTGTTAGCTCAGACCCCAGGTAGAGAGTAGCTGATTGTTTCAACAGAAAGTAACAGCCAGATAGAAAAGAAATAAAGGTGGCTTATTTCTTCTACCAACTGCATCTTTAACGAGTGTCAGATTTTTGCTTCCAGGATTAGCTTCAGTTTGACAGCCTTTAAAGATTCACCAATGTTTTAGAGTTTTTAATTCATACTAGCTCTAGTCTAGTCTCCTCTTCTACATGCCTATTAGTGATTGGAGCACACTGAGCTTAGATATTTGTTAAAATTAACAAGATGCACATCTCCTGGTTTAGTTTCATCTGAAGGAATCCATTTTGCGTGGACTGAAACAACTCTGAGTGCAAACCAGAACATAATAATTGAGAAAATTAAGGAGATTTGCACTGAAAGTGTGTTACTGACCAAAGCAGAAATGCTAATGTAGAATTGCTGTCAGTTTTTGAGTGAGTTATATGTTCTCACCCTCTTGATATGATGCTCCTTTATTCATCTACTAAACCTCTGCTTTGAAATGTTCATTCCCTTGAGAATGAAGAAAATTGCTCCTGAGGAAAAACTTTACCTTCAGAGTGTTCTGCCTCACAAAATCTTGAAGGAAGCTGAACATATAACGAAGAATGGAAAAAAGCAAGACAGAGTGTTTCAAAAGGGATTTCTTCCACAGACTATCAATTGGCTTTTATAGTTCTTTTTGTTTCATGAACATCATACTGACTTGGAGGTAGTGAGAAAACCATCTTCCTGTAACTGTATTGGTTTAAAAAAGTATATTAAAAGTTTATATAATAATTCGGAACAACTTTAGAGGAAATAAACCAAGAAAAACTTGCAGGCTTAAGGTTTCAGCTTAGCAAGTAGAATAAGTAGAAGTAGATACACAGTGTTTTGGAAATGTCTGAAAATAACCTGATATGTTGTTGAAATAAACAAAGGGTGAGGATAGGTAGAGCAAAATAAAGCCACTCAGTTTACAGGTATAACTACATTTGTTAAAAGATCATTTTGGGCTTAAAGACTAATTTTCATTAAAAAATATTTTGAAGTCTTTATAATCTATCACAAGATCTTAAATGCAACAAAAGTTACGACTATACTTCATCTTAACAAGTCAAGTTTCACTCAGTGAAAAATGTTACACAAAGAAAAAAAAGAAAAACATTTATCCAGTTCAGAGAGAAGCTCCTTGTATTGCCTTATGCTTTTTGTTCTGGGCACCTGAGCAGGGAACAATGTGCCACTTTCAAGTAGAACAAAAGATTCCTTCATTGCACAAATGCTGGGAAAGATGACAGCTGGAAAATCAGAGCCTTGGAGGACAGGTAGCTTGCTTGAGTCCTAATAGGAAATTGGCTATTCATGCAGACTTTAATGTCTGGCCCTATCTACTTCAAAATGAAGTAAGATTACCCTCATTTAAAAACATGTGCACGTTTAATAGTAATTCTGGATGATTATGGTTGTGAGAAATCAGATGTGAAAGTAATGAAAACAAATTGTAGTACATTGAGGTATATTAGAAACATTTTACAGTTTTAAAAATACAAATTATGTCCTTCTAACATGAATTTGAACTATTTCATCTCAAATTATTTCAAGCAAATTAGTTTCTGTTAAATAGTAGCTACTAATAGAATGTGATATGTTTAAATTACTTCATTTCAGATGTAATAAAATTAAAAAGAAATGGTCAATTTCAACCCAGAAATGGTCAAAAGAGTCACAGCAAAAATGGCAGGGAGTCAGTAGCAATGAAGACAGTGCTCATGAGTGACCACTGGGTCTATAATCATAGAATCATAAAATTGATCGGGTTGGAAAACAGCTTAAAGGTCATCATTTAGAATTATTCAGCTTTTCTGAAAGCAGTTGTAAACCAGAGAAATGGGAAGTCAGACTGAAGAGCAAGTATGATTAGACTAGTAAGTAATGGAATTTTCCTTACTACAAGACAGTGGAATAGCGACCATCACGTTTGTAGGTCAGAAATCTATTTGCTGAGGTCTTCTATCTGATGTTTTTCAACCAGTTTTTGAGAGAATGGTCTGTGATGCTCATCTCTTTTTCAGCTTTTCTATGGAAGACTCTCCATACATCTTTGAGTAATTTTGGCTGTTTGTCAACTTAATATCACCATTAGCTCCAAATCTGCAGTCACTAAAGCGTGAGGGTATTGTGGCATAGAAAGGGGCTGGCTGCAGACATAACCTAAGTCTATACTGCTCTTTTCTTACTTATGATCTTTCTAGGGTTGTATTCATACATATTCTGGCAGTGTAAAGGAGTAATGGCAACCTCAGTTTCAAGGAAATCACATTTTCAATTAAAATGTATGCAGTTTGAGTCTGAGGTAAAAAGTGACAATGGATAGACAGAAGGAGCAGGGTCATGGTAGGAATCACAGAATTGTAAGGGTTGGAAGGGACCTCTAGAGATCATCAAAACCCCTGCCAAAGCACGTTGCACAGGTAGGCGTCCAGGCGGGTCTTGAATGTCTCCAGAGAAGGAGACTCCACCACCTCCCTGGGCAGCCTGTTCCAGTGCTCCATCACCCTCACCATAAAGAAGTTCTTCCGCACATTCGTGCGGAACTTCCTATGCTGTACTTTCATCCCATTACCCCTAGTCCTATCCCCACGCACTACTGAAAAGAGACCAGCCTCGTCACTATGGCTCCCACACCTCAGGTATTTATAAACCTGGATCAAGTCCCCTCTCAGCCTTTTTTTCTCAAGGCTAAACAGACCCAGTTCTCTAAGTCTCTCCTCATAGGGAAGATGCTATGAAACAGCAGCTTGGAGTCACAGGAATTTTTGTTGAGGGGGAATTAGAGTTAACAAAGTAAAATAAATGGAAAAAATGAATATGGACTGGAAGGAAATACTCACAGTAAATCAAGAGATGATGAAAAACTGTAAAGTGAAGCTGAAGAGACTTGGAGACATCAAATGGTCAATGAAGGGAGTAAAAGTCCAGTCCAAACTTCATAGCATTCTCTTAGTTCTGCAACCCCATTTCTATTCTTGTAGAATATTTTAACTACGTTAAGACTACATGATCTTACTGTGCTGTTTCCTCAGTTATGAGTTACAGGGGAGTTTTATCTTCAGATGCTTCAGCTTAAAAGAGATGGCACTTTGACAGGCTGCTCTTTGTGTGTGGTCGTCTGCTCTGGCATTCAGTTGCCTATTTGATCTGGCATGGCATGGTATATGTTTTCTAGGCTTTCAGAGAGGTTGAGTTGTTCCCACAGCTGACAGACTGGACTTAAAGGAGGTTGCTACTGAAGTCTTTAACTAGTGGGTCTGTAGGAAGAGTAGCAGAGTGGCCACATAGCTTTTCATGGTCATTTGGCTAATGCATTTATAAAGTACCTGCAATTTGTATCTATATTTTTTGTTCTATGCATTTATCAAAACACGTTCTATAAGAATGGAGGTGTGAGTGAAATCTAACAGAAAGACTAAACACTTTATTCTTCTTGTTTTTTTTTTTTTTTTTTCCATAGCAAGTTTGCTCTGCAGTGCAGTGGTTCTTCAGACCTCAGACTTTCTTTGTTAGTTTATAAACTGTCTCATTAAAACCTGTAAATCTTGTACTGAGCATCTAATTATCACAGCCTTCTGCTTGGGAACAGGTGTAAGAATTACAGTTTTGGTCTAGTAAAAGAGAGAAAAATATACTTCTATAAAAATTCATGTTTTATGGAACAGGTCTGTAACTGGTAACACTTTCTTGTATGTGTGAAACCAGTTACTTCTTTAGGAAAAGTTAAATGCCTACAAGGAAACCTTAATACTTTGTGGAAGTAAGAATGTGCAAAAAACCAGTAAGGACATTTCAACTAGTATCAGTAACTTCTAGTTCTGCTATTTATTAATACAGCTCTAAACCTTGCATCACTGCTTATGGGTAACGTTTCATGTGCAGGAACAGAAAAAACATAAGTGATTTGTTATTATTTAACAACATATACTAATCTTTTAGAAGAGTGTCAAAAGGCTTATAAAATTTCTGCCACTACATCTCCTTTTAGCAGTGAATAACATGAGAAGGAATCTTCACCATTGCCTACTTGGGAAACAGTAGATGATGAACTTTTCATGCTTGGTCTCTAATTACATTTAGTATAGCAATCAGCTTTTGTCGGAAAGATGGTTAATATGGAAGTTATCTGCCTTCTAGATCTTTATTCTCCATTTCCTTTAAGAATGTGGATCAGTTTTGTACGTAAATCAAAGAATGATCAAACAGTTCACCTATCAAATCCATATCTTTCTTCACCATTAGTATCACTTAACTGGGACAAGGAGGAGCATTGGTGTCTCAGGAGGAGGCTGTCTCATTCTCCTAGAAACCCTGAGGGATGAAATCAGGAGGGTCTATCAGGGCAGGGTTCTAGCCAAGTATGATCATCCTGCATTTTTAGACCTACATGGTATCTGTTCTGTGGCTAACATGTGATGTCTGTCATGATGAATGCATTTCACACAATCTAATGTACTCAGTTGCACAAATCCATCAATTACTTCTATGGTACAAGCAATTTTAAAACTACCTCTTTGCATTAGACCATTCAAAAGAGGAATGAATAGCCTATTAAGAGGGTGTTTGTTTCTTGTAACCTCTCACAGATGAAGATTGAGGATCTTTTTCATTCTTAGATTCTTGTACATTTCCGTAACTTGTAACTACATAATGGAGAAAAGAATGAGGAACATTCGTCCTGCATTATGTCTTATTTCACACTTAATTTATGTGGGTATCATCACACAGAATCACAGAATCACAGAATGAGCCGGGTTGGAAGGGACCTCAAGGATCATGTAGTTCCAACCCCCCTGCCTGGCAGGGCCACCAGACATACACCTTTACTAGATCAGGTTGCCCAGAGCCCTGTCCAACCTGGTCTTGAACACCTCCAAGGACGGGGCATCCACAACCTCCCTGGGCAGCCTGTTGCAGCTTTTACAAGCAGGAGTGTGAGGATTACACAGAGTATATCTCATAGACTATGCTACTTCCTGACAGTCTAAAATATCAGAGAGCAAAATAGCAGTGCCTCTCTCAAAATGACTGCTGACTTTCTTTTGTCAGACTCATGGAGATAAATCACATAAGCTTCTTAAAACTGGAATAATAATCTTTGGTGATTAAAACAGCTGATGAAAGCTTTAGAAGTTGGCTTGTTGCCAGTTGCTGGTTTCCTGTCATTTCATATAATGTTGTTTGGCCAATTAGTACCAAAGTGTCCTTCTCAGAACCTTGCTTTTGTTGATTCTTTGCAATAACAAGCTTCAACACTTCAGGTTTAATGAATCCATTAAATATGCTCAATCATTTTTTAGCTGCTAATAATTCTCTGCAGTGTTAAATTTACAGCCCTAAAATGAACAAAACCAATTTGTTGCAACCTCCTTGAAGACAAAACAATTCTCTCCAAGGTTCAAAGACAGAACTTGACACAGAAGGCCCGCATTTATTACAGTTGTAAGAATATCCGCTGGTTACTATGAAGCCTAACAGCATTATTATTCTTGTTCTTATTTATACAGCATTATTTTAAGACTCATGTCTTGAAGGGCAAAGAATGGAATAAAACATCCACATTAATGTAGCAGTGTTAACACTGGTGAACGGTAAGAAAAGGCATACATATCCTTTGTGATCTGATTTAGTTTCATGCTTAAGCCAGTGGATTTAACAGCACTACAACAACGCTGAACGTTTTACATCAATTTCACAAAAATAAAGGAAAATAAAGGAAAATAGAGATTTGAAAATGAAATATGTAAACTAGCTTCTTTGGCATCGCCTTCAATGTTTTCTTTCCTTTTTATGACCTCATGCACACTAAATTGTCAAGTATTCAAATAATTTTATTTGACAAGAATTTAGATGAGATAATTACAAGGCTTTGAAAGCTTGGAAAAAAATGTGTGAATTCTGTCTATCATTTAGGATATTTAAATGAATTAATCAAACCTTGAATTCTGTCATAATTTTTTTTTTTTTTTTTCCCAAGATGCTTTTTCTTCAGCAAGAAGAGTTTTCTAATGATACTCAGCTTTATAGGAGGTGTTAGTTTCAAAATGGTAGCTTTAGGTAATAACTGATGGTTTTCTGTGTTATCATATTAGATTAAAGATGCAATGCACCGCTTTCCAAATTTTTGTTAAATTGTTTATAGGCTCCAGTGAATGTGCATGTCTTACCCGTTGCTGTGTTTATTCAGTTTACTCCTAATCAGGCCAGGTTTTGTTGTTGTGGAATTGTAAATGTTTGTTTAATGGGTATTCTAACTTGACCAGTTTTATGATGCAAGACCAGTGTTTTCAAATGTATTCTACCAGTTCATTTCCAGACTGAACTCTTACAAGTGCTATTTCTATTCTTAAAATTATTTTGGTGCACGTGTGCCAAATACTGCATTATTTTAGAAAGGCATTTATCTGCTTGCAGTCATATTTCTTCAGTGTATTCTGAGCACTTAAAATACAATATCTTTTTGGAAGTGGTCAGAACTGAATATATTCTCTGTCCAGTGGATTAGATTTCCCTCTGCATACATTTAAAGTTCACAGAAAGTCTCAGATCTGTTAATAAGAGTTGTCCAAGATCAAGAAATGGTCTTACAGAAATTATTAAATATTTAGCTTAACATATACAACATGTATAAGCCATAATTCTTTCCCTTATTAGATACTTTTCTATGCATGTTAGCATAAGAATGCAAGAAAATTACAAACAAGTAAAATAAGCAGGTTATACAGTAAATGTCTTTTAAAAAAGCCCTCCTTTCATTTACAGGGATTCCTTGGGGTAACAGTCAGTAAAAAAAACAGTCATGGCCAAAAGTTGTTATTACTCACATGCAGGAGGTGGAAAACTTCAGTCTGATATACAGTCATGCATTTTCATGCTTCCTCATCGCAACACGGGAATTAGTATGTGGGTTACAGACAGATATGATTCCATTTTTAAGAACTGCTTTAAAACACCAGTGGGAAAAAGAGAGAATATTTTTCTGTTGGAAACTCTTAAATGGAATTTTATGTTGGTACGGCAATACATGTCAATGAAAGGAATTCTGTTCCTCGGTGCTTATCCTTCAGCTCTAAGATGTATGGGCTCATTTTGCAGATTTGAAGCTAGTGTTAAATTCATTTCTCTTTAGAGGGAGAATTTAGAAGTCAGTATAACACTTACTCCATAATATTATGTGGTACTCATACTAGTAGGAATTTGCCTTTTATCACATTTCCAAAGCTTTAGATTTTTATTTTTCTTGAGAAATGCCACTAGAATTTCTAAAATAGACCTAGATTACATTTGGAATTCTTCTGAGATGGGAATATTTACTCAGTCAGTGAGTGAATTTACATAATTCCTCAACTGAGCCAAAATGTCTCAAGAATAGAGCAGTGAAATGTGTAGTGGTACTCTTCCTTCCCTTCATGGAGTAATATCAGTCTCCTAATTTGTAATAAATATACTTTACATCTTAATATATGTTTAACAAAGTTTACAAATGCTTTGGAGAATGTGATATCAGAGAAAGTGGTTTGACTCAGGTGATCATGAGTTTTGGAGAGAGAGTTGTTCATTTGCACATACAGCAGCTGCTATCTGGGTAAAGTTATATCTTGTATATATTTTTCATTAATTATAGGATTACTAGTGCAATGACACATCATCAGTAGGGTAAAACTAACCTGTTTTAGGCTGCCTTAGAGGAAAATCCAAGTGTTCAGTAGTCTAAATATTTTATTGAGGAATCAAGGAAAAACTTCTATACTTTGAGGATGACAGAGCCCTGGAACAAGCTGCCCAGGAGAGGCTGTGGAGTTTCCTCCAGAGATAGTCAAAACATATTTGGATGCCTTTCTGTGCAGCCTGCTTAAGGGAAAGAGTTTTACCAATGGGGTTGGGCTAGAAGATCTCTGGAGATCACTTCCAGCCTCTGTGATTCTGCGATTCCATGTTGAGTCGAGGTATCACATGGACAACAAAAGCCAGTACTATAAGTTCATATTAAGTATGGAAGCTAAGGGGAGAATTTATTAGGTGAGCTGTCTTTTCCACATACATGATAGTCAACAACACTGACAGTACACGTTGAGAGCAAGGAGAATGAGGTCAGCTGTCATGAAATAATAGTGCTGGAAGAAGAAATATAATTGATATATCTGATCATATAGCTGACATCCAGTTAAAACTGGGATGATGCATGTTAAAGAAGTCAACTGGAATTTTTGTTTAGGATTCTTTACATGCTTGATTGCTTTCTTGGTTTGGCTTTAGTTCAAATGTGAGCATAACATTTTTGAAACTATTTTAATAATAGATAATTCAGAGGATACCTTTAATAGAACTCCTTGTTTTGATAATCCTAATTTTTGATTGCTACAATCTATATGAGATTTTACTTGTGGTTAATAAACATGTTTCAAGAATGGATATAAGAAGATAGGTCATACCCTAATTTTAGAGACCAGTGCTCATATTTAACTTAATATTGGTGTAAAACTGTAAACCTACAGTTTCACCACAAGAAATAGCTTCGGCTGGCAAATCTCAGGCTGCTGTTGAAAAGAATAGTTCTACTGTCAATCTTATGTAAGCTATACATTTCTCCCACCTCCCATGTACATCTAGAGAGTGTTTGAAGCCTATTTTTAGTTACCATTGTTGCAAGGTTAATTTTCAGATGAATCAGTGAGACGACATGATGTATTGCCTGATTGCAATGTACAGTTACAAGGACAACAGCCTGCTATGTCAGGTGTTGGCATTGTGAAAAAATGAAAGAATACATGTTGCACTCTTCAGTCTATCAAAGTGTATGTATCTGGTTCTTAGATGCTGACTGCAAGAGGCTGCTGTGAGCAAGTAAAGTTTTTTTTTTTTGGTTTTTTTTTTTCTTTTTTTTTGTTTTAATCCCATTTCCTTTTAAGTTTCTATCTGTCAGTGTTGTTTTACAGTATCTGTTCACATACTCTGGACCTTGTTTGATATCCCGCTATGAGGCTGAATACCATGCACCTGCCCATTCAGCTTCAGAAGTAACATTATAAAAAGTAGGCAGATGAGAAAGATGTCACAATGACTTACTAACATTTCAGTCTGAATCGTAATAAATCACTGTTGATGGTTTTGTTTTATTAGGGTTTTTTCTTTTCATTATTATTCAAACGGAACAGAGGAAACAAAAATGTGTCTATAATTACCTGCCTGAGAACTGACATTTTGGTAGTGGAAAATGTAGATTGACTTCCTTTACATTTTATACCTCAGTACTATAAAGATTTTGAGGCAGAAAACATGAGACCGACTCATGTCTCAGCAACTTCTTCCTGGGCCTTAAGGAAGTAAGGAGATTTGAGAATTTCATGCTGGCCCAGCAAATTCAGCACACTTGATGAACATGGGTTTGAAATTACAGCCTTTCCACTTAGAGTGGAAATCTTTTAGCACTCAGGCTTTGCTGAAGTAGTGGAAATGAAATATTCCTGTTGCACAATTTCTTCAGCAAGAAATAGTTAAAAGTTTCTGCTGTATAGGCTCTGAGGCTTCTGAAAGAGAGCATCTCACAGTACTTCTATCTGTATCCAACATGGTGAACTGAGGCCAGCTGTCCAATCTTTCCATCATCACTACCGTCATTCACATTCGGAGATGAAACAGAACTAGATCCATGAAGAAAAAAATATAAAAGACTTGAACTGCATTTGAGACTAATGTCAAAAATGTTTCAGTTCTCAGGTAATTTTCTCAGTTCTGGCTCCTTTCGTATTTACTTCAAAGGTTCAGTGAAAATGAAAGGATAAAAATTGGTATTTAGGTTTGTAGATAGCTGTAGTCACATTCTTGTGACTTGATCCTGCTTTGTTGAATGGTGTCTTCCCCTGAGAAGTCAGGAGCTGTCTATGCATTTTGAGGAAATGTCTTGCATTAGGACTAGCAAAGGATACAGCAACACTAGTAAATAATGGAGCCTGTGTCTGTTTTCCTATTCTATGTTACACTGCATATTAATATAAATCAAGAAATTAAATTCATTTACCTAAAATTAGCACCTAGCTCTTATGAGAAAATAATTTGTTTGATCAAATGAGAAATTCAAGCATGAACTTAAACTGGAGAGAGGATATAAAATGGATAATAATCACAAGATGCACCAAATGGTTTCATGTTACTTATGTGTGCCAATTATACCATTTTGCATGCACAATCTTGATCTACCTTGTTTCAGCCCAGCTCTAAGCCTGTAGTTGATTCTAAAATGAGTAACTGAGCTGCAATATTCTGACAGTAGATCAGAAATGTTAACTACAAAAAATGAACCCAACATCTACACATACTCTAATAAGAACCCATACCACGCACTACACAGTGTTTTACACCCTTGGTCTGGATGGGATTTGGTGGTACTTTCTGGTGTGTAAACTGACGGGCTTAGCTCTCTAGCATAACTTCATGGTACTCTTTGTAGTGGCTAAACAACTGTATACTGTAGATGGCCAAAATGATTTCCCTTGTCTTCTAATTTTTCATAGTTTAGTGGATTTCCATTGAGGTTATGAGAGATATTTGTGTGACATACTGGGTTTCCCATACCAAGTTTGTAGCATTTATTTCAAAGTCTAGAGATGACAGGATCAGTTGCTAGGTGGTGTACATATTTTGAGAGTAATATCATTTCCATGCTTCATTATAGCAAAAAAATCAATTACTCTATGCTGTCTTTGAGTTCCAGCAATTAGTTGTTTGACAGAGTGTTCTGACAATAGGAAAAGCAGCGCTCTCATTTTTGGACAGTCCTCAGAAACAAGGAAGTTCTATGGCACGGAACATCACACTATATTGAACTACATTAAAGTTTGGAACAGAATTTGTGTTAATAATGGGGAAAGTCATCGTGTTCGTAACATTGTTGGCTCCAAATTTTCTTGCTTTAGAAAGGACATGTCTGTAGAGTCAGTGACTCCTTGTTTTAGAAGCAGTTAAACTCTTTTTTGCTGTTGGAATGTGCAAAATCTTAGTGTTTATTTTACTCTGTACAATTGTAGCTACTGGAAACTTTTGCTGTAATTTACTTTCTATATCCTGTGGCTCTTGACCTGGTTCTACATCAGTTTCAGCACTTAACTAAGCCTTATAAGCCTGGTATCCTGTCTCCATTTTACTGAACCGTCTTGCCTTCCCCTGAAATTTCTGCATAAGACTCACTTTAATCAAATGGACTTCTGGGATTCAGCGAGAACAGCATCAAGACCCTTGTATACAAAGGGTCTCTTCTAAGAAACCAGAATTTGCCAGCATATTTTATAATTCACAGTAAGAAATCAAGTACAGAGACATAATTTATGTAAACATATCCTTTATTTTATGACAGTTTATAAATGCTCATTTTTCTATTAGGATTCAAGAGCTTTTTGCTAACTTTGCTACACTGACATCTTATTTAAGGAACAGTCTAAATGCCCCTTCTCATCAAGGTAAGTGGATGATGTGAGCTGCATGGACTATTTTCCAGGGAATCACTCAGCATTTGTACAACAACCTGCATCCTTTGTATCCAGCACACTGAATGGAATGCAAAATGAAACTGTTTTGTTTTTTTTTTCTCCTTTACTATCCCTAAAACAAATTAGGAATGTAGGAAACCTTTCACTTTGAACAAAACAATCATTATAGCAGGTAACAGGACCTCACATTGATCAGTGCTTTCAAAGAAAAGGCCTTGACCTGTGCCCTTTGTCTAGCCTACTTCTAGGCAGGATGGTAGGTTGTGTTTTTTTGTTGTTTTATGTTGCTTTTTTTCTTCTCTGTTTTGTTTCTTTCAGTGTCAGCATTCTCTTTCTGTGTAATACATTCTCTTGGAAAATGTCTCTCTTTTCAGGCAGTCCTTCTGCATCGATCAAAACCCCTCCAGAAAGCCTCTGTAGAAATCTGAACTTATAATGCTGTTCTTTTATACTTTCTTACAATGAACAATGGCTCTCTCACTACTAATGGCAACAGTACATAGATAGAAGCAGAAGTGCAAGGAGTTGGGGGGAATAGCCATTATTTGCAAGCCTTGCTGTTTGATGTCCGAAAAAAAAATAAAATCCTGTTTTCTGCAGCCAAATCTTTACTACCTCTTGTTGAAAATATTCATGGCCTTTGCAGACCAATTCAGAGATGAGGAGAGATAAGAGTGGATTAAAATATTTCTCTGGGGAGGGAAACATTACTGACAATTAGATGGCCAAAGATCTTAGTCCTCTATTCTCCCTAAATAAAGAGAAAGAGAAAACATTCTCCTTGATCCCTTTTCTTTGGTTTGTTTGGTCACCTTTGAATCAATAATCCCCCAAATATTGGCCTAGGAAGTAAATGAATGAAACTGAATGGGGCTGCACTGAATAAAAGACTCCCTCTACTGCCCAAAATACAGATAGCCAGATGCAACAATTCTTTTGTTTACAGAGTGGATTTAAAACATAAGTGAGTGAACCTTCTTTGTCATTTTGGTCAGATTTTCTAACAAGCAAGATGTGGAGTTGTTGGAGTGGGTCCAGAGGATGTGAGCTGGGCCTGTTGAGCTTGGAGAAGGCTTTAGGGAGATTGTGGCCTTTCAGTGCTTGAGGGGAGCATATAAGCAGGAAAGAGCGTGCCTTTTATGGTGGGCACACAGTGGTAGAACGAGGGGGAATGGCTTTAGCTAAAAGAGGGAAGATTAAGATGTTAGGCAGTAATTCTTTACTCAGAGGATGCTGAGGCAGTAGCATAGGCTGCCCACAAAAGCTATGGATGTCCCATCCCTAAGAACATTGAAGGCCAGGTTGGGTGGGACTCTGGGCAACCTGTCTGGTGGGTGGCACTTCTGCCCATGGGCTTTAAGGTCTTTTCCAACCTCTACCTGTAATTTTGTAAGCTATAATCTAAAACCTGCAATCTATATTCTTTAAAGTCTGCTTTTTCTTTTTTTTTTTTTTTTTTCTCTTTCTTAATATATTTGAAATGTGAGCAGTGCAGACATTAAAGGAAGAATTATTGGCAAGTTAAGTAATGTTATTTCTTATCAAGTGTTTAGAAACAAGACTCAGTAAACATACCCATTTTAGTGTTCAAGAGTGCTAGACTGGCTGATGCTTAGCTCCAGTTGAGTTTATTTTATATGCGCTCAGCAAGGAACAGACATCAGTTTCATAGTAGAAAGAACATTTTTCTCTGAAGAAAAAGAAGCATTAAAAGTCATCTCATTAGAGAATAAAAGTTTAGGAAGTACAACCAGAAAATAGACTGCTGCAAGAAAGTGTGGAAAGGTTTGAGTTCCAGAAAGGAACTTTAAATCTCTCCCTGGAGTGAGACACCCAAGCGTCTCTCACTGGCTTTACATTTAAATTCTGTCATTTCCATGGCTTAAGTATTCTTACTGCACTGGAAAGTATGACAGATATACTCAGAAACTGAATTCAGTAGATAGAGATGATTATTTTCATAGTATTACTTTAGTTGGTGGATATATCGTTGTTGCAATTTAAATTGTAAGCTTGTTTGTGGAATAGCAAGCTTGGCAAATAAATTCTGCCTTTGTACCAAGATGAATATTAAAATGCATGTCTCGCTCCAATATTTTTGCTGCTTCAGTATTTTGCCGTTTTAGATCTGCAAAAAACAGTATTTGGAATGCATACAAAATTTGAGGTGATTTTTATGAAGATAGAGAGTAGAGACAAGAAATATTAAATGGTTGTTAATTGGCTAAGTATAACTTAGTGGTCAGATTACTGCTGATACTCTGTATGCTAAAAATGAACTCCGGAGTGTAAGTAAAGGCAATGGTGGAACTTGAAGCAACTGATAATACTGGCAATTTAAACCTTCCAAAGCTGTTCATTAGGTTCAAGGTGCCACAGTGGAACTGGATGCCAAAGCCAGCAGGAAGGGAAACATGCAGCAGGTTTGTGCAGATGGAAAAACACAGATGGAATAGTTCAAGAAAATCAGCTGATACAGCTAGTCTGGCAGAAAGGTCTACTTTATAAAAAACTGAGCCAGTTAAGCAATCAGAATCAGCAATCAGAATTTGTCAGTATTTCGGACATTTTTTCTCTCCTGAACAAATAAGTGTTCCCACAAAAAAATACTCGACTCCTTGTTGCAGGAACAAGAGTCTTGCATCAGGAAATTTCACTTAATTAAATTATTGTCAGTTAATGTAAAATTTTAATGTAAACTTTTATACACTGCTTGATATAGCTGTGTAATTACTATTAATAATTATAGTAATCAAGCAAATTTTGGCTATTTTGAGCATTCATCATTTGTGCCTTTGAGTCCATTTCCTGCAAGCTAAAGAAATGCAGACTTACTGGAAAGCTAAGATTCTAATGTTATTCTGGATACAGCATAAAATAGTTCAACTTATGGAAAAAATATTGCGAAACATGGTGATAGCTAACATAATTTAAAACTTTTCTTGCCTCCTGACTCATTTTCTTTCATCCTCTTCCACTGCTTTAAAGAATCTATGAAACAATGCTGTACTATTCTGAATACATTCTTTTTTTCTTCTGAAGGCACCATAGAGAACAGTCTGTTGGTTGCTTACAGGAAAAACCTTGAATTGTTATGTTATTCTCTGTATTTGCCACATTAACTCCCAGGTGGCCTTTTTGGAAACTTATCCATGCATACTTTGTCTTCTCTTACCCCAGAACTCTCAATCTCTTCTTATCCCTTCTGCTCTGGTCCTTTTTTTGTTGCGAGTCCTCTTGCAGATATTTCTGCCTCTCTTCATGCTTTTTTTTTTTTTTTTTTTCATATTCAGAAGAATTAAAATGACTACATATGCATGTAGTTCTAGTATATAAATGGTCTCTACTTGTTTCCACCTGAATCATGGGGGGTTTATTCTGATCACCAATGCAGACTTTCAGGTCACAAGGTAGAGTACTCAGAGGATAACTGGCCTGACTTTTAAAAATGGAAGTAAAGAAGGCATTGAGAACCTCAGCCTTTTCCTTATCCTCAGAGCTCATGTTCCCTGCTGCATCCAGAAAAGGATGGAGATTCTCCTTAGCCTTCTTCTTATTGTTAATGTATTTGCCAAAAATATTTTTATTCTCATTTACCACAGTAGCTAAGTGGAGTTCAAGATGGGCTTTCGCCTTTCTAACTTTCTCCCTGCACATACTAACAACTTCTTTGTACTTTCTCCAAATTGTCCGTCCCTTCTTCCACAGGAGACAGAATTTCTTTTCTTCCTGGAGTTCCCTGCTCATCCATGCTGGTAGATCACCATCAAGTCCAACCAGGTGTTGGCTTCCACGTTTGTGTTTCTGTGAAGAACAGTTTAGAAGTAACAGGAAATAAGAAGACACTACCAGCTGAGGATATTCTTAGATAGCATTCCATTCAGGTTCTCAGTGTCTGTCTGTAAAGTTGTGCATCTGTAAGGAAAAATCTAAAGGCTGCTGGGGGTTGTTGCTTGGTGCTAGAAAAAAGGGTGCTCTTGAGATGAAGTGGGCCAATAACTGAATTGCCAACTTAGCAGAGATATACTTAGCATTTCTTAGACAGAGACTAGCTGAACTGCTAAATCAGCAGTTTGGTTACTGCCTTATGGTTTTATGGATTTAGCATAAGCATATTTAGTGAACTGCTGATTTAGCATTTAGCAGGCCATGGGGTAAAATGCAACACTGCAGTTCAGAGAGCTGGAGAGCAAGGTCAAAATGAGCAGATATCTCTGGGTCAGGTTTGGAACTGACTCACCATGAAAACTGATCAGTGAGCCTGGTTAGAATGAGAGAGTACAAAAGGCCAAAGGTTGTGGTGATTTAAAAGAAAAAAAAAGGCTAAGACCAAGACATGAGCCTAGCAGAAAGGAACCAACACTGAGTACCTCCAAGTTCAATTATCAACTACTACAAAAGCAAGCATCACTTGCCTGGCCACCCAAACACATTTCAACAAGGACATGCCCTGAGTAGTCCGCTTCTCCCAAGTAATAAGCAAAAGTAAGACTAAGGAGAAAACATCACACCCATTAGTAAAGTCACTAAATTGTAAGAAGATAGCACGTTATTTGCAGTATAAGTGGATATAAAAACTATAGATTTTCAGTTTGGGTCAGTAAAACTTAGCTTTTTTATTGCTTCTGTGTGTTTTTGAACAACATGTATATTGGACAGGGACTCATGATCTTTATATTCTCTGTCTTCTTATTGTTCTTCTCTTATTCTAAGGGATCAGGCTGGGAAGAAAAACAGTCCCTTCAAATTGCTGTTTTTAATGTTTTCCTATACAGACACAAATGATAGAGAAAAATATATCTATAGTTAGCAAAAGCCACTTTCACGAAAACTAAAGGGCATCTTATCTGGATTCTAGATATCTAGATCTAGTTTTCTAGATAGATTGATCAAAAGCGAAGCAATCTGAAAAATCTGCAGAGATGAACCTGCTGCAAGTAGGACCCAGTCCTCACCATACCCGGTGTAAAATTATGAGTAATCTCAAGTGAAACCTTAAAAGTTCTCTATTAAGTTTTCTATTTTAATAATACAACTATGAGCCAGGAGGGCAAACCCATTACTTTATGAAGGTCAGTTCTTTTTTTAGATGCTGTCTCCCCCCCACTTTTTATTTATTCTGTGGTCGTTTCCCTTTGAATTTAGTAATTCATATTTCCAGAAACCCCTAAATGTACTAGTTAGACTACAACTATAAATCGTGAATTAAAAAGAGCACCAAGATTCCCGGTCGTCGTATTTACTTGAATTTAAAGGCAGAACACGAATCTGGGGAAAATCAGCAGTTTCTCCAGTAGGGGGAATCCTTGCTCTATCTGAGCAGGTTTCGTTTCTCCTAAAGCAGTTTGCAGTGATTTTAGTCCATACGAAATGCTGAAGTCTGTAGTTCTGTATCTGAAATCTCCATTTAAAGTAGTGGTGAGATCACTGGTGCTTTGAGTTCAACAATTCAGTATGTGCAAGAGGAAGATTGATTTCTGTTGATCCGTGCAGAGTGTATAGTTCTTGTTCTCCTCCATATGTAATTAGCTGATGCACAAAAAGCGTAGTCCTTGAACAGAAGTGTCAAACAGCTTAAAGACTAAACCAATAGATTTGTTTCAGAGTCTTTCATTTTTTGGGAGTTGACATAGTGAAGAATTCAGTAACATCTACCATAACATTTATTTCTCCCACAGCTTTTCATTTTTTAGCTGAATCTTTTCCCACCACTTGAGCTGTTCAAAATATTCTGCAGGCAAAGTAATATTTTTGTGGAGTTGACTTGCTTAATCAGTTTGACAAATAATATCCTCCACGAAAAGCCCACTGAAAATTGGTGTGATACTGGTGAATCTTTAGAAAGATACCAGAATATAGCCTTGATTAAAGGTTTTCATGATATAAAGATCTGAAATCATAAAAAAGAACTGGGGCAGATTCTTTACTTTTGGATAACTAATTCTTTCTTTTTTGTTTCAAACAGTGTAACCATCTAGCTAATGAAGACTATTTGCTGGCTCATGCTAGATTGCAAGTGAGATCTTATGTGAGTTCTGTGTTATGGGGAGTGAGAAACCTTTCCAAAGCACATAGTATTGTTTCTGATTAGTTTTGGGAGACAGCTGAGAGTTATGTGGGTTTGTGGGGAGAAAAGTTGATTACAAGAGGAGAGAGTGAGCATAAAAGGAAAGAGAACTCCAGCAGTGAAGATGATTATCACACCTGTGAAAGGGAAATGATGATAGTTTAGGGGGAGAGTCTTTCATGTTCCTCAACTACCAAGCAAATAAAGTAGAGTATAAGGAGAATAGAAATAATATACAGTTATTTCTCAGGTACAAGCAAATGGAATAGTAGTTCTTCTGGTGGCAGGACGTGATCAGAAACATCCATGGTGTGTATTATGGCCATAGCACTGCCAGACAAACAACAAAATAAGAGCAATACCTCTTTGTAATGGCCACTGCCATTGTCTGCACACAGTCACAGAGGCTATATCTGAGGTTGAAAGGACCAGAGGTGATGTAAAAACACATTCTCCTTTATAAAAGGCACTGAACTGGAGTCTTAATGTTGGATTTGGCAGTATTCTGACTGAAGCATGCCAGGAGAAGCTGGTAGTGCATCTAAGCCTCATATGCAATTTTCACTTTGGGAGCATCCATCTGCAATAGGTGATACTCATTGGAGCTTCATTTGAGGTCAAAATGTTACCATTGGTAGTGTTTCATGTCAACTGAAATTAAAATAGTTGAAGAGCTGTTGGGGAAATCTGTTCCTGGAATATGAAAGGCTAAAGTGAGAGTTACCAAGGATGGCAAGGAAGATTTCAGAACATTCTGTATAGGTAAGAAAGAGATACAAAGCATCAGTGAAGTGCTATAAAAATAATCTTCATTTAAGAACTGAATTTTAAAAAATACATTAATATTAAACTCGTAACAATTCAATCTGGGCAGAAGAATTCATCAAGTGTAACAACAGAGCCTTAAGAACAGATAGGTAGAGCCTTGTAGTGGCTCTTTCAAGTTGGTCATTCTCTAAAGACAACAGCAGTATAATTCAGGGCCCCACTGCTTTCTTTTTCCACAGGCAGCATCTGTTTTCAGAACTGCAAAAAGCAAACAAAATCAAAATCCTCTGCTCTGCCTGCTGAGTGCAAGTACTTTCAGACAAAATACAACTGACCCAACACCTTCACAGAAGTCAAATTATCAGTATTGTGCTAGGCAGTGATTTAATAAATGGGGATTTCTTTTTGTATGGAAAACTACACGTACCCTAGGCAAAAACCAGGCAAAAGTTATGAGCAAATTATTTAGGAGCTTTTTTGCTGTAGCTCTTCAGTTCCTGAGTACTTGTGTACTTTGTATGACTTCTATGCTGTAAGCGGAGAAAGCATATCTACTTTTTGGACTGTTATTATATTTGATTAACTGCCTTTATTTTTGTTTATCTATTATATGGTGGTAGCTTAATATATCAGACTAAAGAAAATACATTGCAAATCAAATAATACCAATGGATTTTACATTCTCTGTTGTTTGAAATATAAAATCAAAAGAACCAATATTTTCTTTATTTGAAAGACACATGGGCTAATTTCCATCCAGGCTGTTCTGTGGAATTATGCATTTATTCAACTGGCATGAGTCATTTTTATGCTCAAAGCTTGTAATTAAAACTTATTGTTGTGAATATAAAATAACCCATGGACATTCACGTAAATAACAGAAGTGACATGAAATGCATATCAGTAAAGGATAGCATTCAAATCTCACACAAGATACAGAAAGGACATCTGTATTAGGTTGGATAGATTTTAACTTCACAAGAAATTGCAGAAATAATTTATTAATCTTTACTTCTTTAAGAACCTATTCCAATATTCATTCATCTATGCTATATCTCGGACTAGTTTTTGAAAACACTGTATAGGATGCAGTTATAACTAAAGTTATAACTTTATATATATAACAGTGGAGAAAACCAACTTGTTAAAAAAATGGACTTGACAGCTAAATCTAGTGCCAGCAGTTTCAATGAACATTGTGTTTTGCCATAAGGGACATAGGGTATAGACTGAGGATCTGGAAATGTAATTCGTAAAGCTAAAATCATTTCCAGATAAACACAATAAAGCCTTCTCATAGAGTTCCGTTGTTTTCTGTATTGAAAAAGCCTGAGGACTTCTGGCTGCTGGATGAGGACCCAATTAAAGCATTAGAGAAACAATTTGTGCCTGGCCCTGATTTCAGCTATTGCATACTTCTTTTTCATCTTCTGATGTCTGTATGACTTTTGCCATTGTTTAAATGATTTGCTTACATTTAAATTGGAAGCCTTTCATTCCATTGCTGAGGGCAATTGATTGGTAGCAGTGAGATGGAAACCTCTCATAGGACTACAGAAAACAGCTTGATTAGTGAGCATGTGTGACCCTCCGCATAGGCACAGTAGATGTTTTCAGGGACTCTATGCAGGCATTACCAATAGATACTTGATATCGTTGCTTTTTGCAGAACGTATGCATGCTTTCATGAAAAATGAGCTCAAGAATATGGGAAGGCTAACAATAAGGAGAAAGGAAATTGCTTGTGTTTTCATATCACTGGTGGAATACTGATTTCCTGACTTGTTTTGTCTTGCTTTATTCTACAGCTGTTATTTTCGTGTACAGTTGCTCAGAAGTGAATTTTTAACAGCTAAATATGGTATGATTCATTAGAGGAACAAAACCTTCTGACCTGGTGACATATTTGCTCTTGACTTCCACAGAGCTATATTGATAATTTTGTTACTCATATCCATTCTATTAATGTTTATATCTAACACTACTTAAATATATTTGAATCTGAAGTGTCTACAGTACAAAAACTATGTGGATAAACTTTTACACTTAGTCTTCCACTACAACTAGTTAACTTAATGGGTAACAATTTATCAGTTTCTATTTATTAATTATAGGTATAATTAAAGTCGCATGTAGACAACAGACACTGCAGATAAAAATCTCCATGCTTATGTACATGTTGATAGCATCCTAGCTAAAATTAAGTCAGTGAGGCATAAATGTGACCCAGGTTTACAGAGCGGGAATGTCATGTTAATAAGCAAAGTTACAGATGTGTAGGTATTGTCCCTGTGCAATACTAATAATGCAAGCAGAGAATCTTTGGTTAAATGTCATCTGGTGCCTGAACCAGGAGCTGCTCCATTCACAGGAGAAAAGAAAACAGAGTGAGCGTGTTCTTTTTTGAATTAAACATCTTGGTCTATATTTCTGTTTAACAACTGTCCTGCTGCTTGATTCAATGATACTTGCAGAGGGAAGGCAAACAATGCTGTACTTCGTATGAGTGTCTCTGCAGCTCAATATAGTTTTGTTGTTGTTTGTTTCTTTAAATTGTTATTTTGTGTAATGAGGTGATTATCAAAGAGAAAACTTCCAAAGAAATAATAATATGATACTTTATTTCAAACCTCAGAAGAAAACACGTCTTTAATCCTAGCTACAAAAGGAGCCATTCTCTCTACTTAATAACACTTCTGCCTGAAAGGATGTAGCACCACTTTTTAAGATCTTGTTCCCATTTGAATTCAAAAGAATATATCAGTTGTCTTTTAGTCTTTGACTTCCACCTCAGAATGAGCATAGGAAGTATAAAATACAAATGTATGTTTTATGACACTTCCAAAGGAAGTGAAGACTGTAATCTTGATGGTCTGGCTTATTTTGGGTATAGTTAATTTTGACATGTCTAGTATATGAGAATTTAAATTTTCATGAATGTGGCTTTTCCGTCAAGGCAATAAATATTTCTACAATTGATGGAGACAGAGACAAGAAAAAATGAGATAGTAGGAATGATGAAAAACATTTCAGTATAACCTCAAACTGAAAATTATATCAGGTTTGCTTTCTAAATGAAGAATCCAATTGCTCAATTTTTACTTAATTTTTTCAGTTTGGATTATTTGTTTTTTAAAGTTCTAAATCCGATGTTTATTGAAACCAATGGATGCTGTAATCTTCTCCCTATGTGTTTTTAGGTTTACTCAGATTGAAAATTCTGTAGGATTATTGGTTCCTACTGTTTTGATTTTTACTGGAAGCACAATTTTTTATGTTATATCTTCAGTTCCCTTAAAGCTGGATGATTTGTTGGATTCTTGTTCTGCTCAAAATCCTACCTGAAGGAGAAAGAGAGAGGGAGAATTAATGGAGTATTATTCAGTCTGCTACAAATCTCAGCCTGGGACATATTTGCTGTTGACAAGGTTAAAATCTGCTGAAGCAGAATTACCGCCTATGCCTTTCCTTTGTACCTTATCCTGTCCCATAAAGCAATCATATCCTGCTTTCTGAGTCTATCTTGATATACCAAATGTGGCACTTTACACCCAGCCATATCTTCTGTTGCTACCTCTGTGACATAATCTTCGTGCTCTATCACTTCAATGCAGCATGAAGACAGAGGAGCTGGAAAACTTTGTTCTGTTATGCTTAAAAGTGACAAAAAAAAAAAAAAAAGAAAGAAAGAAAAAATAAAGAAAAAAAGAAGAAAAAAAAAAGAAAAAACATTCTACAGAATTTTCTCTGGAGTCCACTTAGAATTCAAATGAAATGGTGTTGCTTTTCCACCTAAAGAGGGGTGGATATGCACTATAATCCCGTGCAAAGAGTGAGTTAAAAAACACAAAATGAGTGGATGTTTTTAACTCTTTTAACCCATCTCCAATCTGTAAATCAGCAATAAATCCATCTATTTAGAAATTAGCTGTTTTGCTCACATGGTCACTGAAGAGGGATGAGAGGCAATTGCATAAGTGATGAACTGTGATGCATATTGGCTGGTCCATGGACATAGGAAAGAAGGGAACATTTATGTAGCATAGCACAATTTTTGCAGCAGTGTTCATTCAGTATCTTGATGCTGTATAACCCACTAAATACTGAACTACTACAGAACTGCTAGCTAATCAAGATGGGTCCTCAGAACTACGTTGCCCTGCACTAAAAGTCTGAGCAGTGGCATGATGAGGAATGTACTATGTTTATTGGGGAATACTGAAGTTCAGGTACTTAGTTCTTTTTGTTCTAAGCCTGGAAATAGAATGAGTACATGTTTTCATTGAGGGGCGAAGTTAATTAGTCCTTCTCTTTCAGGCTGAATCCTATCGTTTTCGTGCTCCGGGCTTGCTGAGTACAAGATTGTTTAGCAGTTTTAAATCTAATTCTGCCTCTAGCACATCTTCAAATTCATCTCTTCTCCTGCCAGCCGTTAAAAATTCCTTGCACACCTAATCTTGTTTTACTGCATCCAGACTTTGCCTACAACCTTGCTTTCCTATGAGGTTTCTTCAACAGTTGAGTTCAGTAATCTTCATAAGGTATGAGCATCTGACTTCTTTGCTTGGTTGGGCTGGACTGAAGGAACAATTGTCTTGGACTGCCTATGTACAGGTCACTCAGAAAGCAATAACTGCTATTTATTTCCACAGAAGCCACAACAAATACAAAAAGCGCAACACTGATAGAACAAATTCCAAGCTACAAAACAACATAGTTACCACCAGTTTCTTTCACAACCATGATTTCTTTCTCCATCCCTTCTCATCACTCCTTTTCTCTTCTTGACACTGTTTTTGTGAAACGAATGCATCAGGCAGGTTCAGTGGCACTGGCTGCAGTTCTTAGTGAGCTCCAAAGGTGTGCTATGGAGATTTTTGGTGAAATTTTACTCTTCCTGTACTTCAAGAACAGTTGTTTGCAAATGTACATACTGTCAAAAAGTGTTGATATGAATAAAGCATGACTGTGAAGTGAGTGATTTTTCTCTTTGGAAAGAGAGGGCTGATAGAAGTCTGGTTGAGAAATGTGGTCAGATTTTTTATTTCAGTTCTACATATTCCTTTTTAAAATGTGCAGGTAATGTATTTACATCGACAGAAAATGGAGTTGCGAAGAAACAAAAAACTGATGATATTTTCAGCACTTTTGAAACCTAGTCTCAAGTCCCTATGTCAAAACAGAAAGCACAGATGTATATTTTTCACTGTTCACAAGACTATCTTTAGCCAATATAAAAAATGCATGCATTTATTTGCCATCACTCAAGTGAGTACCACAGTGTGCCCACTCTATACCCTGATTTCAACCCAAATGCGTTAATGGTGCAGTAATGTTTGGCTGTTACTGAGGGATAGGTGGGCCATTTAGTGGAATGAGCCTCTGTCATGATGGTGTAGGGCATGGGGTGACTGCAGGGTATGTGGAGCTGGGCCATGGGTCTGACTTGCCTGTGATAGGGTGTCACCAGCTTGCATTTCCCTTTTCCTCCTACTGCCTGTGAGTTAGTCTTTGCTCTGTTACCATAGCTGTGCAAGGAATCTTCTTTGCTCTCCCAACCCTCTTGGCTTGCAGGTAATAGAAGAATCTCCCAAATCTCTGGCTGTTTCTGTTAGAGCACAGGGGGGATTAATACTCAAGTCAAATACCAAAGCCCCGTTTATTCTAATTTGTTCACTACAACTAAAGGGAGCTGTACAAGGAAGCTCTGCTGGACCCAGACAGATTTATTTTGTGTCTTGTCTGATTGTTCCTGATTTTAAAGTGCTGCAAATGCAAAACATATACAGCAGTGATTTACTCCAGCAGGTTTCCTTGCATATGTAAGTATTGCTTTCCATGCCTTCTCAGGTATGTTCATATACTTCTGTGCATCAGTTTCCATGGAGCTTTGTGTATTCCTTATGCTTCTCTTTTCCATCCATATGGCCAAGGCCTGTGTGAGCTCTTTGGGATCTGTGAAGCAGACATTCTGTAGGCCTTTGAGAAATGATTCCTACATATTTTCTTATATTTTCAAGGGTCTAACCTCAATATTTCTGTCGTTAGCTTTAATTTTTAATTTTTGGTATTTTTTTTAAAGTGAAAACCACAGAAATGCTCTTGTCTTTTCTATCATGGTTAGCGATAAAAAAATATTTAAAAAAAAAGAGATTATTCTGATGTATTATTCTCAGTTGGATTCATATCCAGTCTTGAACTTTCTGTATTTCACATTCCATCTGGAAATTTATTTAAATGGATTTAAATAAATCCACGGATTTGTCCCATTTAAATGGAACAAAATCCTATCTGCAGGCTTTCAGATTTATATAACAGTAAGGAGCTCTTAAGCACATTAAAAGGTTTAAAAGTAAACTATGAATAATTTCCACTCTATTCTTATTGACTACCTTTAAGATCCCATACAGAATTAAATATCATAGACTACAAATTTTCACAGGATTGATTCATGAACTGCGATTGCATCTCTTTTACAAAAGTGGTTGAACTCCGATGAACTGACTCATTTTCTGCAGATCATTTTTGTTTATAATCCGTAAACATTTCTGGTTTTAAAACCACTGCTTTGCTGATGTAGTTTTCCAGGAAGATAAAGAATTTTATATCATATTGAATAGCTAACAATTACAATGTATGTCTTATCATCAGAATATCTTTATTAGCCAGTGAGTAGACTAATGTTGCACAGCTTTATATTTTAATAGATGCTAATTTCTTTAAATGTTTTTTGGAGAGTGAGATGAACAAATAGAAAGAAGCAGAGATGCTGTTCATCTCTACATCATTCCTTTAGGGGCCTTTATTTTTAATGGATGGTGTTTGATGTTCTTCCTATCATCCACTATTTTTAGTACTTGTCCTTGCATTTGGAATGTGAACACATTCCAAAATGAGCTTTCAAATGTTTGTGAAAAAAGGAACTTATACTGTGATATTTCACCAAAATAAGAAATCAGTATTTATAAGATGAAGTCACTGAAAGTAAATAGAAACATGTCCATAAGAATTTATTGGGTAAGACAACATCCAGAGATACTATGAGAACAGATCTAGCAAGAAGATAGGGTGGAAGGGTAATACCTATGTGGAAAGGCAGAAACTGGGAGACACTGGTGGCTGAATGTCAGAAGACTGGGCAAAAAAGAGGGAAACCAAGATGCTTTTCCTCTAAGGTCTTGGCCTGAAGGTGGCTGCTTTTTATTTGCTGACTTTGCATGGCAAATGAGCAAACCCATCTAATGATATCACATGAGGTGGGATTATTCAGGTATATCATAACAATTTTCCTATCTTTTGCTTCACCTGCTACTCAAGGTTGCCCATTTATTTTAAAGTCTAAATAACTTAGCAAAAGTTATTGCAAAATTTCAAGCTTAACTAAAAGCCTAATTTGCCTTGATGATGAGTAATAGTGATGTGTAAAACAGAAAGAGCCCAGCATGAACAAAGTACTTTTGACATGAATATTCAACAGCAGTCAAAGCTTGGTTTCAAACTATTCCATTTTTATCAAGCCATCCTAAACAAAACTTGGTAAAACTGCTGAAGTTAACTTCAACTTTTTTTTGTTGTTGTTGTTGAATTTTTAGTTCTATAAAAAAATTCATAGTGGCTTTCAGTATTCAGAACATATGTTCATCTTGAGAGTCAATGAAAATGGAGAGTGGCAGACGTATATTCTCCTAAATGTGCACTTCAGAATCTGTACACTTGTTTCTTTTTTTGTAGAGTGAAAAAAATAGCATTTTAATTTAAAATGGATATTGCGCATAATGTTACATCCCTTACATTAATTTGACATTTCATCAGCTGGAAATGTTGGTCAGCAGGACTTTCATTATGCAAAAATAACTTATAGTAAGTAAGAAATGAATGGTTTGTTCTAATTAGGAAAAAATAACAGGTAATCTAGTGAAACTCTTGGCTGCATATGTCTAGTTTGGAAAGAACCCTTTCTGTGAGTAAAGAACTGGGAATCAGTTCCTATATTTTCACTGCTTTGTATTTCATGATAGTGAAGTTAACTAAAAGTTCATTACAAGAAAAGAAATGAAAGTCATAGTAAGTGACCCTGAGTGTGTTTTTACCCTTTAGGCAGACCTGGTATGACTATAATGATATTTAGTAATGTGGAGTTCTTTTGCTTTATAAATGCTGAGTTCGCTAAATGAGAATCAGTGATGATACATTAAGGAAGTGTTCTTCATTTTCCGGTGCTGTGCATGCACAAATAGCATTCTAATAGCTCATTCTGTGGCTGTAATTTAATATATTTTAATGAGTCTTTGATCTTTGACATCTGGGGACTCCATGTATTGGAAACAGCTTATAAGCACTTTTTAAAATGTGAATGAAAGCCAAAAATTTCTGCGGTATACTTGCAAGGCCAGAAATCATGTTGTGCTAACCACTTCTGCATCTTCATCTGCAAGTAGCAGTTAGTAGAAAACTTTCTGATAAGCACACAATGCATATTGATACAACTAGAAAAAACTCAGGCTAGGGAAAAGGTTTGTTATAGTTTATTTCCCCTGCCAACCAAGGTCACTGCTGTGCTGTACATATTACAGAAAACAGTATCATTTGTGGAGATAATAAGATAGGTAAAGAAGGCCTGTTAGAACACCTAACATTGTACCAGAGGTGGTTGTTCTTCCTTTGGTATTAACATGGAGTATCTAGCATCTTGAAGTCATAAAATGTTGTACAAATATTGACCAGTAATTCTTTCTGTTGAATATTAAATACTTTCCTCCTTCGTTCATTAGCTGTAGTCTCAGAAATCCCAGGGTACCCTCATAACATTTCCCCCTTTTCTGTTGAAGATTCATTTGCCTATAATACACATTCAAACATTCTAGGTATTTTTCAGTGTTAACTTTTGTTCTTGCTTGGCCACAGACCTGTACAGTGTGAGATGTAATTTACAAGAGTTACTGTAAGGGAAACTGTTGATCATAGCCTGAACCTCTGATTAACCATCTGAGACAAGTGATGAGTCAGCTGTGGGAGCACAGGTGAAGGTAATTCAGCTGTGCTCCCAGAAAGGGTGGAGCTTGACTCTATCTCTCCTAGATCCCATTTAAGGACTGACCGCCATTAAGGTAACATCTCTTTCTGGAGATAGCTCCTTTGTTTTCCAGCCACAGTCAAATCATCTGCATGCTGAATTGTGGCTCAGCTATTTTTAATGCCTTCTATCCTGTAATGTGATTATAATGATTACTTAGTGCTATCATAGCTTTTTTTAATCATTAAAAACTTAAATCTTTTGTTAAAGTAAAATGGAGCAGGGCCTTCCCTCCCTAAAAGTAAACATAACTCATGGATATGGAATATTATTGATGTAAGTTGAGATTGTTAATGTGGACTGAGGATGCTGGATAATTTGACAGATATCCAAATGATTGTTCTTGACAAGCTGTTTCATGCTTTCTTAGAAGTTATGCAGTCTGTATGTCTATCACGGCTATATTCTGATGATGCACTGTAGAACTAAGAGTTTCTGCTATTATTCATTGTATGTATGTACTTCTGCTGTCTGTTCCGCTTCATCTTCCTAGCCTGGAAGACCTAACAGATTGCAGAATTAGGATATTCTCTGCAATCAATTGAGCTCATTACCATTCTGTCACATCAGTAGCTAAGTGAAGTCTTGTGTTCTGTAAATCTAAAGGTTCTGATCATCACTAATGCAAAAATGCAGCTTAAAAATTTACTCATCCTCTTTTGGCATAGATATATGTGAATTTACGTGTGGTGGAATATGACTCAAAATTGAGTGTACTGGCTCTTAATGAGTGTTCTACGTACTCTGGAATGAACAAGGTAGGAAAGGGTGTCAGTATCACTTTATCAAGAGTTTGTCCCTCATACCAGTATTACACTAAACTCTTTTGTTTCATCTAGTGAATATGGAACTATCAGACTAGTAATAATTAAACCAACTGGTTTTTATTTCTTTTCTTTTTCTTTTTCTTTTTCTTTTTCTTTTCTTTTCTTTTCTTTTTCTTTTCTTTTTCTTTTCTTTTTCTTTTCTTTTTCTTTTCTTTTTCTTTTCTTTTTCTTTTCTTTTTCTTTTCTTTTTCTTTTCTTTTTCTTTTCTTTTTCTTTTCTTTTTCTTTTCTTTTTCTTTTCTTTTTCTTTTCTTTTTCTTTTTCTTTTCTTTTTCTTTTTCTTTTTCTTTTTCTTTTTCTTTTCTTTTTCTTTTCTTTTTCTTTTCTTTTTCTTTTCTTTTTCTTTTCTTTTTCTTTTCTTTTTCTTTTCTTTTCTTTTCTTTTCTTTTCTTTTCTTTTCTTTTCTTTTCTTTTCTTTTCTTTTCTTTTCTTTTCTTTTCTTTTCTTTTCTTTTCTTTTCTTTTCTTTTCTTTTCTTTTTGTGGAGGGGTTGGAAGGTGGGGGGTGGTGAGTATTAACTATATCTCACAGTCTCACTTTCTAGGCTTGTTCCTGAAGGCCAGAACTATATTATGCTCTTCAGTGATTACCTCCATCATTCTTGTGGTTCTTGTGAGAAAGAATGCAACAAAAGTGTTACTATTTCTTTTAGGAACAAATAAAGTTTTATTTTCTGTAAATAAATAGATGGCAATGAGGGGTGTCTGGTAGCTATCCAAGAGAGAAATGAATCATTAAAATGTCATGTAACTGAGGCATAATGAGTCTGCTCTCTTTAAAATAACCACATTTAAATACACCGTTTCCCACTCACAGTACAATATTATTACACTGCTCCATAAAATGAGAGATTTGAAAAAAATGGTATTTCAGACTAAGTAAATGTTATGAATTTAATATGCCCTTGACTACAATAAATATTTAATGTGTTGGAACAAGAAATACAAGTTACTGAGTACACATCTGAGCACTTGTTTTAAGACAGGTTTTGAGTATTTCCCATACAATAGGCAGTCTACTCCACTGAATGCTTGATAATTGCATATTTCACAGAAAATTTCAAAATCTTACTGCTTCTCTTAAAGATATGGATACCAACTGACTTGTGATTTCATCTAAAGTCTTGTTTCCACTTCCTCCTACACCAAGATCTGAGCATTAAAACATTGAGTACTCAATGCTTTCTCTCCCGCCACTCCATATTGTAACATTGACAGCAATCCCGTTTGTGTTCAATCCCCTTTTGTGCTATTGCCATGCTTAGAAGAATCAACATCTCCTTTTCTGAATTCAAGTGGTCACCTTAGAATTGATTTTAAGTAAAACCACCTCCATTGATTACTTTTTTTAATGCCCCAAATTCAATCTTTTTGAAGACAAAAAAATTAGTAACAAAGCCTGTCTGATCAGTGTCTGCAAGTACCTTCATAACAACCATATTTCTGATAGTGGAGTGCTATATATCAGATGAAAGCATACATTATCTAAGAATAAAACCTTTCTTGAAACAAAATGAACATGCACTGACTAGGCTGTAACTGTTTTCAGAAGATTTTAGCCAGGCATGTGCTAAAAATGTTCTTCAGTGTAGGCTTAGGAACCACACCTGTAGGAGGTAAGGACGAGCAGCTTAACTGCATGAGAAAAATAAATCTGTACTGTTTAAACAGAAATGTTCTAAAGTTAGTTATTCAACTGTGGAATTAATATTTATATAATCTATTTACAAATATATATTTCAAATGAAGGGTGGAATGAAAGGTCATAAGATTTAATTTTCTTAAAACCTCAGATCTTTTTGAATATCATGGCCATACTCATTCTTGCACGATCCTTTTAAAATTAATTATGAGAAGTGTGCACATTTTGGATGGCATTTGCCTGCTTTAGGTATGTCCTTAGGTCTCAGTAGTGCTGTCTAAAATTTGTCATCTTTTGCTCACAACTATCTTCTGCTTATAGTCTGCCTTAAGGCAGTTTCAGATACCGTGTCTCCACAAGGACAGGCTAAGTTTCTCCTTTACCGTGAATCAGTTTGTTGTTTTAGCCCCCTGATTCCTTTCTCCTCTTCCCTCACTCTGAAAGTGCCACTTCGATTGACTTCAAGGCAAAACAGTCAGACAACAGTTACTAGAAGTAGCATTGACAGCTTTTCTGTTTCAGGATAATATTTACTGACCAGATACCATACAACTTAAAGGGCTCTTGCTTTGTCTTCAAACTAAACTGAAGTCAAGTGTTCATGCTGAAATGCTTTGTTCAGCAAGAGAAATAAAACAAATTATTCTGAGTTGTAGCAACAGTTTTAGTATATTAGAAATGAGAACATTTTCTATGGTGCAAAAATTCAATTAGTTCCTCAATTTTCTTAATATTTTACTTTAAAATAAACCTTTGGACTGGGGATAAGTATGAGAAGTTTCATCCTGACAAGGATCTTTTCAAATCTAAGAGGTAGTGAAAATAGTGCTAAGGATGGAATGACTTCTGCAGAATATAAACCATGAATGTATATTATTTTTTCACATGTCACTGCAACATTTCTGTTTTGGAAATAGATTTACACTTATAAATTCTCTCTCAATAAAGTTGGATTCTCTGTTGCTTCACAGATTGTTGCTGCAGGTAGGAGTAGTGTATCTTCATTTTTAGAATGAAGGCTATGGAAATTGATGAGGCTGGGTGATTTTCAGAGGAAAAACTGAAAAAAGGTTCAGAGATGGTCCTACCCATAAGTATATATAATTTTTATTTCCAACTATATGATCTGGCATTTGGCACTGATGATTTTACATATCTTACTACATTCAGATAGCCACGTAATCCAGATGAGTCAGTAAAATTTTCATGTCATTCTTGTTATTTATCACCTTTGTAATACTTATAAATTTCATGGTAAATACATGGAAAAGCTAAGGAATTTTTGAAGTATGAATATAAAAGTGCATATAGCAACATATCTTGAATGAAGATATTAGTAATAATTACTAGTCTATTTCCTAAAACTAAATATGAAAGTGGTAGGTAATGTAATAACTCTTTCATTTTACTGTATTGTCATTCTTTAATAGAGAAGTAAAATGAAACTGAATTTTCATGAATATTTGAATATTTTCTAAAAGGATAAATAAATCATACAGACAAATACAGTATAAAAATGAAAACAGAACAAACACTGAAGATTCGATATCAGAATAATGGCAGTTACCTTTGTTATTTATTCTGATAAACCTTTTAATTAGATTCTGTTTGTAAGTGAAAATTAGGAATGTCTGTTTCTGTCATGCCAAACTCCCAAAAGCAGAATCAATGGCATCTTAAATATTTATGTGAACATTTTATGAGAGCAAGTTTTAATTCACTTTTTTCTTTTTAAAGAGAAAGATAATAATGAAAAATAAATAACCTTCTCATAAAATGCCTTCTTCAAGCCTACCATTGTAACATGCCATGAACCCTGCAAAAGAAAGTGCTGAGTCTTGTAGTCATGTACATATATTTTGTACAGTTTACACAACTGATATCTCGCATATTCCAATCAAATACAAAGTCTTTAATTTTTTCCTGATCTCAGGTCCATCTCACATGATGAGACAACTCTCTGCTCACAGATGTCTCATCTGAGGAAACTTTAGTGTTACAACAACAGATGCTAAATATATTTGTTGTAAATTCCCAGTCATTGTCTCAATATTGCTTATGTGGCATCAGAAAGAGCTCTTTGCTTCGATATTATTTTTTGTCATTGACTTTGTGATCATACATGGATAAAAAATATCTGCATGTCATATATAGGAGTAATAATTTATTTTCAAATTTTCATGGTTGAGAGCTGTCATAAGTAATGACATGGGGAAAATACTTAGGGAATATTTTTACAGATTTCTTGATCACTCGGGTCTAGAATTACCTCTATAGGTGGAGAAGCAGGTTGTATTTGTTCATTCTCAATACATTCTATTACACAAGGTATGTTTTACTAATTTAACATTCTAAGTATTTAATAGTCTTTGTAATGGTTCAATCAGGCAGATGCCTCAGAGGTTATACAGAGAACTTGTATGATCCCCAGCCAGTGTTTACTTTAGGATTATAATGAGCAGTTAGCAAAATACTCACCATCTGTTCAGGAGAAAAGAGAAATGTTCTTTGTCTGTGTGAACAAGTGGGAAAAGTATTCAGAGAACTGATTACTAGTTCAAATAAGTAGATCATGGGCCACATTTTGATGAGGAAAGACAGAGAAATAAAAATTTCTGCTGCTTGAATGGACTGATCTTGTATATCAGCAAAGGTAGAGAATCAATTTACAAGAAAGCAAGCTGTCAGAGAAGGACCTGAGGCTCCTACTGGATAGCAAGTCTGAATAACTACTGGAATACAAATTCTTATTAGAAACATGGAAAATTCTTTCCTTGTGAGGACATGAGGATGATCAAAAAGCCTAGAAAGGCAGTGAAACCTTGACTGCCTTAGCCAGTCAAAACTTGGCTTGACATGGTCCCGAGCAATCTAAATTGGTCTTACTCTGAAAGGAAGCAGGACCAGCTGATGAACCAAGGCTCTGTTCCACCTAAACCGTTCTCTGATTCTGTGATTTAATAATGTGATAACTTCTCTCCAGATTATTTATATCGCTACTACTGAACCACTGGAATGGCTATCTTATTCTGAGTAGTATTCTTTCATTGTAGCTCTACTGAAATGTATTGACAAAAGTAATTGGTCAAAATGACATTCTAACTTCATTTTGTAATTAGGGAAATGAAATATTTGTCTTACCAATTGTTACCTTTGAATGTTTAGATCTTTTAACTTTTAACTTACCCAATATTTGATCTGTCAATATTTATACATTGCATTTATTAGAAGTATATGATTTTCAAAGTAAAATATTGCCACAAACACTGGGACCTCAGCCCTTATAGTAGCAGCAAGTGTATAGTTTTTTAGACACAGTAAACAACACTCTTTGCCTGGAAGTTATTTTGAGCACTGAGGTGAATAGTTGTCCCAGTTCCTGACTTACTGGTCATATTGGTAAGGATATCCAAAAATTTTGTGAGCATCTTGAACCCAGCATTGATGATACTTAGAGAGCAAACTAAGTCAGCTGCTCATCAGTATTTCTGTGAATATATACTGCCTTAACTTGGCTTAAGTATTATTTTATTACTATAAATCCACACAAATTTTTCTCAGAAAATGGAGAAAGGATGGCTGAACAGCAGGCTTAAAAGTCAAGTGTGTCATTAAGATACATATTTCTTCACATATTTAAAATATTTTGTAATATTTTAAATAGCAAAACATTTATAGACTTTTGTGTTAAGCTTTGCCTAAATTGGTGTCATCTGTAAGTAGAACTGATAGGTTAATGGCAGTTAAATTCTACCTGGAGGATCAGAAAAAGAACAAAGCAGGCAGGTTCATTCGCAGTGTATATGTTGAAAAAGATGAAAGAAAAGCAGGAATTGTTCAGCTGGGTTTTGATCTCCTAATAATAAGAGAGGATAATCTATAACCAGCTGAAGTTCATCTCAAATAACTCCCCACAAATTGCCTTTGCTAGTTAAGTAGAATTCTTGCTGTGCTTGGATGTTAAGGGTTTATTCTGGTAGAGCTACAAGCATTAAAACTTTTATGATTTCAGGAGAAAGAGAGTGGCATTCTGTGCATGCAGGCACTGGCTACCTCAGTTTCTGCAGCTTCTCCTCTGACCTGAGGACTCCTATGGGACTCTCTGTTCAACAGCCCCAGCTGCCCTGCCCTCTGCACTGGCACTGCTCTCAAAGACTCCTATGCTGCCAGTCCTGAAGTCAGCTTGTGCTGCTGTCAGGAGCCAGTTGGTCTCTGGATCCCTAAGGAGTTATACTCTGGTGATGAGTTCTGTGAAGATGGAATCCTCTGTTGGCTGTAAGAGCACTCAGAATCTAGCTTTATTGTAAGACAGCTGTTAAGGAAGACAATTTTACTTTTCTAAGCATGGATTTGGAATATCAAACAGAATGTTAAACAAAGAGATAATACAGTGAAAATCAGGTTGCACATTCTGAATTAATAACCTATATTCTACCACCTCAGGTAGTTATTATTATAAGCTAATGAACAACATCTACAGGAGCTCTTCTAGCACCACATGGCCAGAACTAGGAAAACTGATTTTCTCATCTCTTCTAAACATGCCTTGTCTTTTCTGTGGCTGCAAATTAAGACCTCACAGGGCAATGTGGGGACTAGGTCATTTCTTTCCTTCCTCCTCATTAAGGACTCTTGATTAACATTTCTGTTTCATTCCTTAATTAATATGCTTTGTCATTCAGGTTAGTTTCTACTGTAATTCTGCTAAAAGTGCATTTGAAAAATTATATACATTATGAGAAACATTACGTTTCCAGTGTATTAGATTGAGTTGTATTTTATAATAATGTAATCATTTCTTTGCCTAACCTGAATAAAACTGGGCAGATCTTTGAATATAATTGTGAGAGACTAAATAGCTGTGTTATGCTGCTGTACATAACTACTTGGACAAGGGGGAAAAGTTGTAAAATAAAAGAGAAGATATCTAGATTTGAAGTTAGGAGGAATTTTTTTACTCAGACAGTAGTGAGGCACTGGAACAGGCTGCTCAGAGAAGTTATGGTTGTTCCACTTCTGAAGGTGTTGAAGGGGGGTCGATGGGGGTTTGAGCAACCTGATCTAGAGGAAGGCCTTGGTACAAGGGTTGGAACTGAGTGATTGAGGGAAGTGATCTTCCCCCTCTGCTCTGCCCTGGTGAAGCCACATTTAGACTTTTTGGGGAGCATTCAGTTCTGGGCTCCCAAGTTCAAAAAAGACAGGGTTCTCTGTGAAGGTGTTGAGCAGAGGGCCACAAAGATGATAAAGGTCCTGGAGCATCTCCCATATAAGGAAAGGATGAGTTACCTCGCTCTGTTCAGACTGGGGAAAAGAAGACTGTGATGAAACCTGTTAAATGTTTAGAAATATCTAAAGGAAAGTAGGAGATAAATGAATGAGTTCATGCTCTTCTCAGTGGCGTGTAGCAAGAGGACAAGGAGGAATGGCCTAAAACTTAAACATAGGAAGTTCTGTACTAACATGTGGAAGAACTTCTTTATGGTAAGGGTGATGGAGCACTGGAACAGGTTGCCCATTGGGGTTGTAGAGTCTCCTTCTGCAGAGATATTCAAGACTTGTCTGGACGCATACCTGTGGTAACTATTGTAGGGAACCTGCTTTAGCAGGGAGTTGGACTCTGATTTCTGGTGGTCCTTTCCAACTCCTGCGACTCTATGTTTCTGTGATCTTTAAAGTCCCTTCCAACCCAAACTACTCTATGATTCTATGAAATTCTCAAATCACTGCTTGGGAAAAAAATTCAGGCCATTCTTAGCAAATTCATGGTCATTCTGCTAGGAATAAAAGGGGAATGAATCTTTAACTCAGACACCCAGTAAGCACTTTTTGGAAAGATAACTGTGTATTTTATGACTGTGTTTAACTCTGAAGAACATTTAGCTGTTAGAATCTTAAAAAGAAGTAATAAGTTTTGATCAAAAAAAAAAAAAAAAGAAAAAAGAAAAAAAGAAAAAAAGAAGGAAAATCTGTTTAAATGAGAAAATACTCTGGCTCAAAAATAAGCTGTGGGGAAAAAAAAGATGTACCCTGAAATATTAAAATTTTAGTGTTCATTTTTTTGAAAGCAGGATGAAATTTGAATGCCTGTTCTATATTGTTTAGTGAGGAGACCTGATGTTTAGCATAGTTCAACCATCAGTTAGTGGCTATGTCTGATGAGCGTTTGTTGTCCATTTTTCACTGGAGGAGTCATGTCAGACATCCTCTGCTTTATTTAAAAAAGCATATCAACCAGAAAAACTTTACTGATAACTTGGACACATGGGACTATGAAACGTTTTTGCTTGTGGGTTTCTAAATGCACAGTTGGAGCTTTTTGGAAATCCCAAAGTTTTTATGAAGCTCAACTTCAGGAACAAAATAATAAAAGTCTGACTGGGAGAGCAAGTGAGCTGGGAGCCAGGATCATCTACTTTTAGAATATTTGCATGTGGATGTTACTATTGAAAGTATTTTTTATTGATCTTGTAGTGCTGTTTTCTACTGTCAGGTAAGAAACCCCCTGCTTGAACCATCTTCTATATTTTCACCGCATAATGAACAGCTGAGCAATTCCAGTTATATCTACCTTTCTTAGCTGCTTTAAGTACCATATTTTTCTGGTGAATATTTATTTAGAACACTAATAGCAGTTGTATATCTAGGTCTGATTACTGTATATTGAATATATGTGGAGCAGGGGGATGACACCTTGCATGGAAAGAGGGGAGTCTCCATCAACAGAATATTTGTAGAAAGACTGAGCTCCAATAAAATTACAGGTGCTCTTTATGATTTTGGAATATTAATAATAGTAGATTTTTTGTAGCATTATGATTTTCAGTTTCATATTTGTGTTGATGAAAAATCTGTGAAGGACAAAGATGAGTCTGATAGATTCTATTTTATGTACCTCATCAGCGAGTTCTTTGGAATGACTCATTAAAGGCAAGAGGATGAGTCAAAGACAAAGTTTCTGTTTTAACCCAGAATCACATTATGGCTAGTTTGCCTTCAGGTTACCAGTTATATCCAGCAAGCAGTAGTAAAAACACTATCTTTCAGTTCACGCAGTTTGAGAACTTCATAAATAAACTCTGCTATCCTACAGTGCCAGGACCATTTAGATGAAGTCACAACCTGCATAATTAAGTATGAAATATCCAGGCACCAGTGTATTCACTATGCTTTTATTTTCTGTTGTTTACATGTTATCACTTTAAGGGTTTATTTCATGATAATCATCACTTTCTATCATTTTCTATCATTTTTCTTCAGTGATCTCTTGGGTTTTCCTAAGATGCTATAAACAGATGAAAAACCTCTTTTTTGTTTTGTCTTTGCTTTTTCTAGAGCTGGATTGCAGTTTGTGTTTTACTATTTTACTTTGCTTTTCTGATGACTCTAATAGAGCACTCCCTAATTTCTCACTAGTTTCATGAATTATGATTTACATAGGATTATTGTAACCCTTCTGATTTAGAATACAGGAAAAATGCTATGAACTGTGAGTCTGCTTATTATAAATATTGAAATATTGCGTAGTTTGTAGTGCTGTCAGCTTAAAATGCAGTAATGGTTAAATGTGTAACATTATCCAATTAGCTTATGCCTTAAGTGACAGCACAATACAATAACTGTGCATCTAACATTTCTTTTTTCAGGAAATAATGTTGCAGCTTTATGCATCTAAAAGGAAAATGGTTCAGCTTAAGCCAATTAAGATTTGTCTTTTTAGATTTCCTTAAAATCCAATTTCATAGATCTAATTTAAACAAAATCCAATTTAGAGCATTGGTTGTCTTGAAAACTGGAAAAAGAATGTGGATTGGTTAAGCAAATAGACTTTCTAATTTTCATATTGATTCTTAGCCATTGAAAATCTAATTTGAAAAGTCATTGTCTTTTTCATACCTCATACTGTGCGAGATAGAGACCAAGAATTAAGTTTGAGAGGATGTTATACAGAACAGTTTCCTAATAAAATGAAAATTTATACTCACATTTTTAAAGTGCAAAACACAGAATGCTATTTCTCCTTATTAGGATTATTGTAACAGTTCTTCAGTTTTCCAAATGTAGTCCACTAATTGGGATTTATTTTTTTCTGTATATTTTTACGCACAATGTTCTGAATGTTCTGACTTTCAGCAGGTTTTTGTTGTTGTTGTTGTTGGTTTTTTTTTGTTGTTGTTAATTTTTTATTTCTAGCAGGAAATTGTGGTTTAATGGAAGAGTCTTTATTTTATGATAAGTTACTTTCCTCAGAGATTTTGTTTCTTCTGTCTGTGTTGATGATGTTCATAAGTCTTGTAAAAACACATTGTTAACTTAAGGGCAAAAAAAAAAAAAAGCCTTTGGAGAAATTCTTCAGCAAGTAACAGCACACATTTCCTGAAGTAAGTAAATTCAGGCACTGAGAGAGAGGCAGCTCTGAAGAAGAAGAGAATCATCCTCTACTGCTCTGCTGTACCTGTGTGCTGAATGCAAGAAATGTTGGGTCTCTAGTGGAGCTGCTGGGAATGTGACATGCCAGCACTTCTAGTTGCTGTGTGAAGCATCTCCTGATTTTGGAGGCATTGGAGAGGATCAGGCACTGGATAGCAGTAAAGCACTAGTAAAAAGTGGTGTGGATTAAGGAGGACAGAATTCCTTACAAGTCACTGTGATAAATCTACAAATTTATATTTGTGCCCTGCATTTTATTTATTTTTTTTTTTCAAATGGGTAGAAACTTGAGATATTTTGGTGCTGCTTCGTGTACATAACGAACTCTGGTTTGCCATCAACACAGAAGAATGCATATTCTCTCTCATCTACAAACTTGATTTTTGCTAATTGGATTTTCTGAGTACATACTTGTGTTGAAGGCTGTGATGTACTCATACTAATTGTCTAATCAGTGCATTTCTGATATTGTGCTATAAAGGTTTCATGTAATGTGGGATACCATTTTTGGCATAAGCAATCAAACCATGAAAATGTTACACTCTTAATATCATTCTTATGAGCATAATTCTTGTGCCCCAGCAGTTCTTAACCTTCTAAGTCACTTATAGAGATTTATTTTTCATGTTGTTTTAATGGATAATCCAGTCATCCCAATTTGTGCTGATTAATGACTAGGCCAATGGAATAGAGAGTTATAAAGAAGATACAAAGTTCTTAAAAAAAGAAGGGAAAACAGTCTTCCTGTGCCACCTGTAGTGTTTACCTTGGTTTGCTTGTGAAAAAATTTGGAATTAGCCTCAGAAAATGCTGTGATTGAAGAAAAAGATGAAACATTTACTGAAGATATGCTAATTATCTGATGCTATTGTAGGGTTATTTAAATGAAAATGGGAGCATGCATAATGTACATGAAGACTACATGATCAATATCTAACCATATACATCTAATTTAAGACATGGCTTTATGTTTTTGTGGTTTTTGTTAAATGGTTTCAGCACTGACATATTTCTGAAGAGTCACTGTGGGCTGTATTACTTAAAATTTGCATTGCCTGTGATTGAGGAGAGAATTTTATGCCACCTCTGGCAAAACATGCTGTTTTGTAAAAGTGTTTTCTTCATGAAAGATGCCACGTCAATCTGTGAGCTGCATGATAATGCAGACATATTTAAACATAACTGTCAAATCCTAAAAGAGATTTCTTTCTACTGAACAAAAAGGTATTTCTCCTGGCATTTATTTGAATATTCTATTTTATGTGGAACCACTGGGACAGACTCTGGGGATTCAGGGTCACATTTTAACTTCAATGCAAAATTCTGGTGTGACTTCATGTTTATTTCCCATTTATAATACTGTAGTAATATTTGCATTCTGCCACCTTTAATCTATTTGTCTTTATGCAGTATACAGTTTTCAAGGCTGTTTGCTTTGCCCTTTTACCGAGCCCTGATCATTTTGGGATATCTAGCTGCAACCCCTTTTTCCTAATTTACTCCTTACTGTATTCCCTCCCTAATTCCTTTGTACGTATTTTCCTTTGTACAGTTTACTCATCAAAATTCTGGTAAAAAAGGATAAAGAAAAAAGAATATGAGAAAAAAGAAGTAACAAATCTGATATAGAGAAACATGGATGAATAATTTGCTTTATTTTATATTCACAGTTTGAATGGGAGGAAGATTAAAGAGTCTGTAGCTTAAAAGATTTTAAATGCATATTTTTTTATTCTATTTTGCCTGAAGTAGCTGTATGTTTGTAGTGGATGTTTTACTTTCCTTTAGCATATTTTAATTGAAGCATGTTCTTGCTATAAAATTCTATGCCTTTTGGCATCAAGCCGATAGCAGGTATCTAAAAATAGTTTGTTTTTTTTTTTTTTCCAAATACTTTCCACTTTGGAGATAGCGATACTGACTAGGCTATTGCCAGTATGTACAGTGATTTTATGAAAGCCTTGATAGCAAGTGGATATACCAGTCTCTTATGTCTGCTAAGTATTGCAAAAAGGTCCTGGCTCAGGCTTGTCCACTTGTGCACCAGGGAGTTGTCTAGCGTGTTTTTTTCATATTTCTGAAGCTGATTCATCTCTTGGAATGACCCCTAGTATCTTTTTCACAGGGCCCCATTGATGTCTTGAATCATGGCTCAGAGACAATTTACAAACTTTCTAGTACTTTACGTTTTGTAGCAAGAAACCCCTTTATTTGTTTATTTATTTTTCTTTCAAACTTTGCATAATTACTGAGTATAAAGAATAATATTGAAAAGCAAAGAGTATCCTTCTGTGGTACAGAGCTGTGGGAGAGCTGCGACAAAGGCTGTCAGCACAAGGAAAAGAGGCAGCACTGCACTTTGTTGCGTACAGGGCTGTCCTGTGTGTTCCTACACATATAATTAGACTGGTCTTTGCATTTACCTTTTTCTTTCTGATGAAATCATATGAACAAATTGGAGTTCCTGAACTCATAATTCAGCATGTAATTTGCACCTACTTTACCTAACATCTGGAAGACTGTAAAAACAGAGAGATTTGATCTATTAGCTTGTCCTGATAGATCTTTCAGTAGATTCTGCGGTACGTTAAAAGGAGAGTGGCCAGTGGGCCAGAGGTGATTCTCTCCCTCTACTCTGCCCTGGTCAGGCCTCAGCTGGATGACTGTGTCCAGTTCTGGGCTCCCCCATACAAACAAGACAGGGAACTCCTGGAAAGAATCTATCAGAGGGCTACAGAGGTGATAAAGGGCCTGGAGCATCTTCACTGTGAGGAAAGACCTGGGTCTGTTCAGCTTTGAGAAAAGAAGACTGAGAAGACATTTTATTAGTGTTTGTAAATGTCTAAAGTGTAGGAGAGAAAGAGGCATGGCCATCCTCTTTCCAGTGGTCTGTGGGGACAGGTCAAGGGGAAATAGCCATAAACTGAAGCATAGGAAGTTTTGCACCAGTATGTGAAAGAACTTAATGGTGAGGGTGACAGAGCACTGGCACAGGCTGACTGGGGAGGTTGTGGAGTCCCCTTCTCTGGAGATATTCAAGACCATCTTGGATGCCTGCCTGTGCAGCCTGCTGTAGAGTGCCTGCTTTGCAGGAGGGTTGGACTTGGTAATCTCTGGAAGTTCCTTCCAATCACTACAATCCTGTGATTCTGTAAATTTCCTACACATCATCATTTATTGCTGTCCAGCTTTAAGAATAAAGACAAATGTTACTTAAAACTCTATTTTGAGGATTTATCTTTGTGGTAATACTGAATACCCTTACACAAAAACTTAAATTAAATTGTAATGTTCTGCTAATATAAAATATATCTCAACATTTATGAATAAATGCCAGATAAACAAGTATTAAAGTCAATTTTAATCTAGTAAATTAATTTGATTTTCTTTCATGTAGGCCTTTCTGTCTGTCTCAAAATGAAAGAAATTTATAAATTTCCACATTTTACGTCCAATTCTATATAGATTCACAAGTCATTATAATAAATCTATTTATTTAGTAGGCTTTCAGAATAAAAGTACCTCCTTTTCAAATGGCAGCACTGTACGATAGCTTAGATCTTCAGAAAATGAGATCACCTGAAACACTTAAAAGCTTTGCCAATTAAAGATGAATTTAATCTGGGTTGGTAAAACTGATATGTAAGATGACAATTCCCAGCTCTCATGGATTAATGTTCTCTTTTAGTAATGGATGAAAGAAAGATTTTCTATGTGCATGTGTATATAAAGATAATGGTGCATATAATACATAACTAGGACAAATTCTTTCTGTATATATCATTTGCCAAGATCCTACACAGTGGCAGCTGCTCTTTTTCTTTATGAAATCATATTTGTGATGTACTGCTTTCACAGTTTTATGCATCAGAGGAAATTATGAACCTCCAGATACCCATTGTGATTGTTACATCAGAATGAAGTGTATTAAAGTTAATCTACTAGAAGATACATTTGTTAGTTTGTATTTAAAATACTTTTAAAAAATGATATCTAATTTCTACTCTTGTGCAGCAGAAAAGCCTCTGAGAAAATGCCTGTTAGGTGTTTTATAAATTCTTAGGACTTCACTATAAAATTGTTATAAGTTTTTTACTTAATTTTTATAGGCAGTCTTTTCATAAAAAAGAGAACAAATGGTTTTGACTGGTGGGTTGCCATTTGAAAATACTTCTGCATATAAGAAATGCATAACATTAGGGAGCAAGGAGCAAGTGGCACCTCAGTAAAGTTGCATTCAAAGCATCTACTTTGCTCCAAAAGTAATGCCTTCTGTTTATTTTCCCAGACATTATGGCAGACTCAAGGAGCACAGTAACATTATTTTATAAGTTCTCACTTACAAAATTCTGTTTTTCAACATAGTCACCATTCCTAGCTTTGCATTTTCACTAGTGATGAATAAGACTCTGCATGCTGCACTCATAAAAATATACAGCAATGGATATGACCTTGCTGCAACATTTCTGCAACAGCAACTCTTCAGATATGCTTAAAGAGATCTAAGGAAATGCAAGCATGTTGAAATCAATAGTGGGATATGGAGATTTTCCAGGTTAGTAATTAATTATTGTTGGAAATCAGATGAAAGTAAAATACACATTAGAATATTTCAGTTTTTGTAGGACTAGTCTGTGCAGAGTCATCTGTTTATTCAGTGCCTAGTCAGTGTAAAAGTACACCTTTTTCACGAAGAGGTGGGGGAACAATATGGTCAAGGCCATTCATATTATTAACATGAACATCTAACTGAACAGTGACTCCAGAAAAAGATTTGTGTCTTCCATGCTAAAGTTTTTACACTGACTTCAGCAGAAATGAATGATTCCAGCAGACCTTTGAATCATCTTTGGGGTTTCATAGTGTGCATTGGTTCTATTCTGTTGAATTAATTGATCTGTTTGAGATCTATTCTAGTACTGAATCTCTGAAAGATTTTTCCTCCTTTTCTATGGGAAATAGGACAGTTTTCTGCTTATTTTTCTTTCTTCTTCACTAGTGACTTAAACAAAGAGAACAGAGTTACACATAAACAGATTTTGTTTTGCACTCATGCAAGTTCAAGTGATGCCTTTTAGTTACATTGCTTTTAAGCCCTGCTTACTTTAGTATATTTTCTATTTTCTCTTTCTGTTGTTTGTATGAATCTACACTGTCCTTCCCTGTGACATCTGTGCTTCTATTATTATCATCATCATTAAAAATTTTGCTATGTGACAGCATATGACAATTCCAGTTACCAGGGTGCTGCTCTGTAATTTACTAAAGCCTAGGAAATACAATGTCAACTCTTCAACTTTCCTAACCATCTTGTAAAGGTTGATACTGTGTACCACCAAACCATTAAATACTTGCTGAGAGGTGATTAAAGCCTTGACCTCTTGAAAAATATTTAAGTAAATAACTGAGATCATCAGCTGTGGTCCTTAATCTAGTGTAATTTCATCTGGTGTGTTTCATTTGTTGTATGAATTTTATGGAAGATGTGAAATGTTTGGCACTGGTATCCCTAATAATGTTACTTCATGAATGCTGGCGCTGACAATTTAGAGCTCATTTGTTTTCTAGCTCTTTGACAAAATAAACTGTTCTCCATTTTAGACTGATTTTAAACTTCTATCCATATTTACACATGTAATGAAGCTGTTTTTTTGTTGTTGTTTTTTGGGTTGTTGTTTTTCCTTAAAAAAATCTGTTTTTTCAGGCAAAACTCACAAGTTATTTCTAGAAGAGTTTTACTATATGAATCCATAGATGACAGTTTTCTGAGAATGTGAGCAAATAAATGTAGCCGGATTTATATTTAACAAAACAGTTAAATCTTGTTTCTCCTCCTTTTCTGTATATTTTTATGCGAATATGTCCAATGTCCTTTATTTACAGATGCTTTTTACTTTGCACAGTTTGTGACTATGGAGCCTATTCCAGCAAAAAGATCTGCTTACACAGAAATTAACTTTTATTAAGATGCTTTGCGGAACAGTCTGCTGTGAAGATTCCATTACAAGATAGGAAGAGTAGCTGTGCAAGTGCAAATTCCATGAGCCAGCAAATGTGCAGATTACCAGCTTAAAGCGATTTCAGCATGTGTACAAACCTACTAAACTGCTTACTCTCAAATTTCACAACTACTGCACGTTCCTTGCTTTCTTTTCAAAGCAAGCAAAATAATGGCTAATTTTTCACTCTGACTATGGAGAAAGAATGAAAAAAAATTGGAATAGGCTTGATTAGATCACACCTCTGTTCATTTAATTCACCTGTGAGCTTCCTGACTTGGTCCCATTGCCCTGCACATTGCAGAGTCTCGTTCCCTCTTCATCTGGAGTTAACTTTGATTTCACTCTGGCTGCTTTCAACCTCTTGTTGAAACTGTATCCATTTTCTTCCAGAACTTTAGAAGCCTGTGGTAAGAAGACACTTTTTATGTCTTTCCAGTAGTCCTAAATGTCTCATTTACTTTGATAAATGCTTTCTTTGTGAAGAGTCGCTTCTCAATCACTGATCAGAGAAGTAAAATCCTTTCTGTGGAGCAACTTAAATTTTACTGTCTTTTTCTTACTGTCAGGGTCTGTAGTTCAAGGGGAATATATTGGAACATCTTAGCTGAGGGCTTTGCTTTTTGGGGCAGAAAATAGTATGAGAAGAAGCATGACAACAGGTTGGTTGCTTAAGGTGAAATGTAGCATGGATTCTTTCTGGGTTTTTGTCTGATAGCTACTAACGAACACTAATCCTTGGAGCAGTTGTCTGTACAGAAGCATGAGAAGATTGTTCTAGGGTTTGTTACCAAATTGTACCAGGTTCCCTTTCCAGTATTTGATAACTGATGATGGAGAAGATGGTATTTTAAGCAGTTTTAGCCTTTTGTTCAAGCTTGTTCAAGCAGTTTTAGCTTGCTTCTTCTATGGAGAAAGATCCTGAACTAAAGAAAAATCTTACCTACTGACTTCAGGCTATTATTATCTTGACAGGCACTGTCTCAGCTAGCTGTGCTATACATTGGTTTACTAGTCTGAGTGAATTAGAGGCATATGCACACTTTTTTTTTTTTTGTTGTTTTGTTTTTTAATCTCAGTTTTTGAGTGCGTTGACTAGTTGTAATGCTGTTGAGGACTTCCAGGTTCCTTCTAAGTAACAGGACTTCTAAGTGTATGATTTTTCTTGTAGTGTTACTTGAGAGGGAGGTTCCCTTTTTCGTTCCAATAATTTCCCTGCTTATTTGTTTGATTTGGGATTTGAAGTATGTGCTCTGGTCTCCTGACAAAGTCTGGAAAGGTCTGACGTACTTGGTTCTGTCTCAGGGAACAGAGTGGCTATAACTACAATTACACCTGCGGAGTGATTACAGTTGTTTCTGAATTACTTTCCTGACTGGTATGTGGAGTGTTAAATTTATGAATACAAAAAGCATCTTTTTGGAGTCAAGACATTTGTGTGTGTGTGTGTGTGCACATACATTCATGCATTCTGTCATGTAAGTTTGGAGAAAATTTGGAAGATTATATTAACTTCTCAGCTTCTATAATAAAGGTCTATGACATTTGTATACTCAGATAACTGGTTGGGTAACCTAAAAAAGCGATCTTCTTAGGCCTCAGTTTAATATTTAATTAGACTTAAGCTTGAGCATGAAAAGAAAGAATTACATTCAAAATAATAGGTAAATGACAGGTATGCATAAAGTAATTGTAAGTTCTGGAGCCATTCACTGAGTGCTGTTTTTAGTAATTTTAGAGGAAATATTCTTCTTTCTCACTTTCTGGAACAAGTCAGTTAAAGAAATGCAATGGTATTAACACCATGACAAATTTATAGTTGTCTTTGAGGTATGCAAAAGCTGCTTATGATGCAGCTTACAATGGTCTTGGAGATTAATAAAAAAAGAAAGAAAATACTGTACAACATTCTCTTATTCCTAAGAAATGGATTATGCATAAAAAATGCTCTGGTACTGCAACAACACATAGATCAACTGAGAGAACATGCTTTGCCTGAAGTGTCAGTAAAACCGTGAATGTGATGTGGGATGATGAATTGATTAATCTTCTTCAAGGGACAGATATATAGTATCTGAATATGAAAAAACAAACTGCGTGAGAGCATGTTGCAGCCATGTATAGTGCTGGATGCTCTCAGTAATAAAACAGTTGGCTTTTGTCTTTGCCACTAACAGACTATGTCAACTAAGGGTCTGATGCACCTTCTGCATTGTATATTGGAGACCAAATACAGTATAACATTTTCAATATCAGTTACTCATGAATAAAATTCAGAAATTCATCTTTGGCTTTATTATAAAAATCTATCTCTTTCTGTTCCCTTTTCCTCCTAGAGTAGCTGCAGTCTTTATGTTATGCATGCCTGTTTTCCTTGTTTCTGAAATGTACTAGGATTGCTCCAAAAGTAATGCCTCCTATTTTATCATCTTGACCTGCGGAGTCAGAGGTGAATGTTGGTGGTATGGCAGTAGAGGCTGACCTTTCCTTACCCATCTTCTGCTCCATTATGTTGCTGTCTGACAGATGGCAGATGAGGAGCTGTCTGGCAAAAATGGTGTCCGACATGGAAGAGCAATGAAGCAAAGGCATATCATTGAATTCCTCCATGCAGAAAAAAATTGCAACTATTGACATTCACTGATGATTGTTGTATACTTATCAAGACCAAACAGTGGATGTGAGCACAGCGAGGTGGTGGGTGGCATGTTTCAGTGACACTGTGTCTCCTCTGCAGCTGCAGATTTTTATGTGCATGACATTCCCACACTTGTTTTGTTACCTATAAGAATGCATAGCTAAGAGCTGTGACTGTGCTGAAAAGTAGCATTTTGTAGCTGAGAATTTATTGAGGAATTTATGGAGATGCCATCTTTACATTTTCTTTTTTTAATCTTTTGAAATACAAAAAGGATTTTTGCTTTTAATCCTGTGAATCTTAGCTGCTTTAATTTACAGAGCTCTTTTTTAGGTTTGACTACTGTTAATGCCCTTTAAAAGACAAATTGAAGAAGATAATAATCTTTTTCATTCCCATTTCTAACAGTTCAGTGGTCTGGATATTTGCTTGTGGTGAAGGCAGGCAATCAAATCCCTTCTGTAAGTTGGACAGTATTTCTAGGCAGCTCTCCTAAATCACTGTGTGTTTATAACCATTATAACTGTCGTATTGATATGGGAATATTTATCTTCAGTATGCAACCAAAGGATGTCTAAGTTGTTTTACTTGCCATTTTGTATAATGGTCTTCATGCTTACTGTAAAGTAGATCTTGCTTTGTGATGCAGCTGAAGTAATGAAGACAAAGATATTGTGGGAAGTTTTTCATTTCCAGATGTAGAATATCTCAAGTTGAAAGGAACTCAGAAGGATCACTGAGTCCAACTCCTGGCTGTGAGCAGAACCGCCTAAAAATCAGATCATATGACTGAGTGTTGTCCAGATGCTTCTTGAACTCAGGCAAACTCAGTAATGTGACTACTTACTTCCCTACTCCAGCATCCGATCATCCTCTGGCTCCAAACCTTTTCCTAATACCCAGTATGACCTTCCCCAGTGCAGTTTCATGCTACTCCCTTGAGTCACTGTAACCAGAGAGAAGAGAACAGCTCTTGCAGCTGTACCCCCCCTTTGAGTAGATCAGGTTTTTGAGAACTCCAAGCTTTACCAAAGCAATGGACGTTTAAAATATGTGAATTCAGAAGTATTAAATAGGTAAGCAGAATATTCTGCTTTAAATATCAGATACATTTTCAGGAAGCAAGGAGTATGTTTTGCAGATGAAGTAAGTAATACTAAAATTTTGAACAATGGGAATGTTTACTGTGAATCATTTGTTAGGTCATATGATGGATTTGTGTATGTAGTGAAATGAATGATAGTAAAGAAGTGAAACTTGCTTAAATTTTTAGAGGGGGAAAAAAAAACCTCTAAATCAAGCTATTTAGATGATGTAAACTGAGAAATACACATAAAGCTTGCCTTTGAACCCCAGCAAAAAGAGATCTGATTTATTACTGTCTCTGGTTGTAGTAATGTAAAATTTATGTAGGCATTCTGAAATGCAAGATGACAACATTTGTATGAAAGGTGAAAGACTGAAAGACCATTTAACATGCTCAGTTGTAACCATTGGCTGTAGTGAAGCAATTAAAGACTTTTTAGACAGCTATTCATTTTTAAAGAAGCATAGCCTTAAACGATAGGCATTTGTGGTTTGTAGATAGCTGATAGAATTTATGTTGATAATAATAATAATTATGCTTAGCCTGTAAATGTACTAACTGAATAGTTTATGTGAATATCTTGTCTGCCATCTGAAATGTTAGAAAATAAACTGCTGCTCTGTGTTTGATTAACAAGGTAGGACAAAATATATTTTATAGTTCCCTGAGGTAGGAATGAACTGGATCTTTGACTAGTCATGGGTCAAGCAGAATTACCTCAGGGAATCCTGATGTCTTAGAGAAAAAGGTCTATCACTGGCTGCTCTGCCCAAAATCTTCCTTCAAATCTTAAGTCTTTTATCTTTATTGAATACCTACTGTCTTCTCTCAACAAGATCAACTATTTTCTTAATACTTAAAGACACTCATGCTCTTGAAGATAGGTCAAAATAAAATATTAAATATCATTTTTTTTTGAGATGTGACTGCAAATAATGGTCTTTTGCCATTACGTCATCCTTGTCTTTAGGTAGCAAGTATCATTTATATCATTTATATGTATGTGACTGATAATAAGTTGGAAAACTTCTGTTGTACTTTTAGTGATCTGCTTGTAAGACTTACATTTAAGAATATTTTCCAGAAATTAGTGTTTTGTAATTATACATGTCATGGTGCCATTGATCTACAGTGACATCAGTACAGTAACAAAAAGCCCTATTTAGTATAATTGCGTTAAGTTAGATTTTTACTACTTTTGACATTATTCATGTTAGCATTGCTGAAAAGGTTTTTGCAATAATTACCACATCTTTCCACAAAAAGAAGGAACAGCATTGCTTTACTTACTGTATGACAGTAAGGTCAGATGATAACTGCCAAGATAACATCCAGATTACAACAAAGTTCTCTTTCCTACAGTAATTGTGCTATTTCTGCAGAAAGAAGACTCTTTTCTCTTACTGTTGGAAGCACTGGAATACAAATCTAATTTACAAGAGCATCTGAAAAATCTTTGGATGTAACAGTGGAACTTTCTAGATTTAGTAGAGATCAAAGCCCACAGGGACGGGAAACTCAGCATATCTAATATCAGCATATCTAATGTATAAAAAACAATTCATTTGATCCAACGACTCTTATCATGAGTAATGTTTCTGTTATCCTCTTTAAAAACGAAATAAAAAAAGCAACCCACCAAAACAATATCCTTTATGAACTTCTGAATTCCATTTTGTTTTCCACTGATCCACGACTGGAGCTAGAAGATTTTGCTTACTATCTTTGTGTAGGACTCTGTTCTGCTCTGTGGATGGCTGCATGCTCCATCTGTTCTCAGCACTAGAATTCAGATTCTTGTGCTATTTCTTGCCACTGATAGGCCTATATTGTTTTTTTCTGGCCTGCTGTTACACCTTCCTTCACAATTTTTGAGAAGGACACCTTCATTTTCATTTGTTTGATTCAAGGTGGCCCTCTTCTGGGTGCACTCCAATAGGTCCATTTCTCTCTTGTACTGAGAATTCCACACCTGAACACAGTACTCCTGGTGAGAGCTCACCCATGCAAAGTAGAAGGCAGGATCACCTCCCTTGACCTACTGGCCACGAAACTTTTGACGCAGTCAAGGATACGATTGGTGTTCCAGGATGCAAGGGCTCCTTGCTGACTCATGTCTGGCTTGCCATCCACCAGTACTCCTGGATCCTTTCTGGCAGGGCTTTACCAAATCCTTTCATCCCCCAGCTTGTACTGATGGTTGGGGGCGGTGGGGGTGGGTGGGGTGCTGCAATGCAGGTGCAAGACCCTGCACTTCGATTTGTTGAAACTTCATGAGGTTCTCATGGACCTGCTGCTCAAGCCTGTCTAGGTCCCTAGGTCCCTCTTCATAGCATATTATCCCTTGGGTGTGTCATCTGCACCCCACAACTTGGTGTCATCCACAAACTTGCCTGGATGCTCCTGACTCCACTGTCAGTGTCACTGATGAAGATTTTAAAGTGTATCATTCCTGGCACTGACCCCCGGGCAGACACCACCTGTCACTGCTCTCCATCCAGACATTGAACAATTGACCACCATACTCTGGATTTGATCCGTCAGCCTGCTTTTTAGTCTATCAAACAATCCACCCAACAAATTATTATCTTTCCAGTTTGGAGTGAAGAATGTTGTAATAAGTCTTATTTTTGGAGCTAACAAGCAGTATTAGGATTTAATCTGTAATTTCAAATAAATAATTGTACTCAGTAGTTCTCACTTCCCTTATTGTCTTCTAATCTATGCTGCACAGTCAAAGCTTTGTATTCTGCTTTGTGTGGCAGGTTTATGCTGCTTGTGTTCAGCATAGAAAGTTCAGAGACAACCTTCATGGTGTGTTCCTTTGCTCTCTTACTCTTAAATAAAATATAGCAGTGACAGTGACAAATGTTGTGACTGTGTTCACTGGCCAAAGAATAAACCAACATCAGATGCTTCAGTGGATTACACAGCTATATTTTTAACACTGCTGCAGATAGCCCAAATTTCAGAAGGCTTATAGGAACAGCTTTTGTGATGAAAATAGTTACTTGCTTGAGTATGCTTATGCCTTATACTGGCTCCTCTACTAATGCTAAAATGGAAAATAATAGAGCAGGCTGTATTAAAGCAACTGTTCATATTTAAGAGAAATGGCTTTTAACCTTATATAGTTCTGACACTCGCATAGTTCTTATGTAGACTGTTACTGTATTTATGTATTATTATGGTCATAGTAATGAAAGTTGACCACTGTGGTTTAACTCAGGAGGTAGTGAAGCATCGTGCAGCTGTTGCCTTACTCCTCAGTGGGGCAACAAGGAGAATCTGAAAAAAAGGTAAAATTTGGTGACTGAGATAAAGAAATTTTAATAGGGCAGAAAAGGAAGGGGAAATAATAATGATGAGAAAAAAAAACAACCAAGATTAAATGATACACATCACATTTGTTCACCACCTGCTGACTGACTCATAGGCAGTCACCAAGTAGCTGTCCCTTCTTGCCAACTCCTCCAATTTTATTATTCAGCATGATGCCACTTGGTATGGAACATTCTTGTGGCCATTCTGTATCAGCTGTTATTGTTCTGTTCCTTCCCAGCTCCTCATACACCCCTAGCTCCATGCTAGCTTGGAAGGTGAAGCACTCTGAATGCTTCAGTAGCACACAAAAACATATTTTAGATACTTCTATTTTAGAATTTGGAAAAAGTCTTACAAGTTTTCATTGTCAAATGTCAATTATGGAATGAATCTTGTGTATTTTTTAAAAATTATTGAAAAAAGATGGAGGTCCTACTCATTTTTTTCTGTTATTATGCTCCTCTGCCATGAGCACAGATTGATCTAGATAACTCTGTGACACTAATAAAGACCCTTTAGTGATGTTCAGCTTGGACCCACCGTGCACTTTATGTAGCTTTGGACTTGCACAGTTTTCTGTAGCTGTATTACCAAAAGGAGTTCAGTTGCTCATTCTCTTGGATCTTCAGGAGCATTTCAATTAAGTCTTTGAGATGTTGTTTGCACCCAGTGCTAGTTTGCAGTCAGCCAATTGTATTTTGCAACACAGCAATAAATCATATCAGGAAACCAAAGAGGCTGTGAAGCAAATTTCTGAGGTCTGGACAAGCTTTCATTGCTCAGTAAAGCTCTGTCTGTAAATGTCAGGCTTTAGCTGCTGGCAGAAGTTCATTTCCTAATAGTTTAACATGTCTGTAAAGGAGTAAAGCAATTAGGAATGAGACTTTCATGGTCAAATATCCCCCCACAGAGAATAGGCTGTTGTTACTTATGAAACAGATAAGATTTTTTTTTTTTTTGTCTCTGTCTCCTTTCCACAGAGCTGATGGTACTGTCACCACCAAAAGTATGAGTAAAAAAGAGTGAAAAGGAAGGAAATAACCTTTGATGAAGATGGATTGTGACAATTTCAGCCCTTTTATGAGTACAAAGAGATGATGAAACAATTTCCTTTTTGTTGTCAGTAAAACGTTCTGAGCTTTCTCCCAGACTCAGGGTTGTTATTGTCTGTGTCTTCCCCTTCCTAGTTATTATGATATAGCAGCTTTTTGATTCAGTTGACTACTTGCTAAATGGTTACAATGTATTAGGTGAAAATGTAAGGCAGAGAAAGGGACATCTGGAAACCTTTCTGTGGCAGGAAGTATTTCTAGGAGCTGCACGGCTCTAGAAAAACCTGGAAAGTAAAAATAAACAAGAAATCTATAATTCTGCTTCAATGCAATTAATTTGTAATGCTTAATTCTGTATCCTCAGCTTTCTTCTTGTTGTTCCACACTATTTCACAAAAGGGGAAGGGATGGGGGATAGGTAGGGAGATGGAAAGAAAATCAACAATGAAATACTTATACAAAATTCATTTCTACTGGATAGCATTGCCCAGATGAAACATTCCTGGAAAAAAATAACAGCAGTTAGCCTGATAGACTTTGCCACTAGGCAATGGCCTGGTTTAGGTGACTGTGAGCATGCTGCCCAGACAGACGGCACTGT